>NC_141459.1:51415000-56562500 GCF_015680905.1 Coptis chinensis
TATTGTTCAGAACTGCCTTTAATAGTTGTAGTCTCCCTGCATAAGACAATACTCTTCCCTTCCATGCTTGCATCTTTTTTCGAACTTTGTCTATCAGAGGCATACAATCAGTAGCTTTCAATCTTGTGGTTATCAGTGGCAACCCCATATATATTACCGGTAGAGTTCCCTTCTGAAACTGAATTATGCTCTCCATTTGCGTACACATAACAGCATCCATTCCCGCATAGAACATATTACTCTTCTCTAGATTGACTTGCAATCTTGAGCAGCTCTTGAATTTCATGAGTGTGTCCTTCAATGTTCTTACTGTGTCTAGATCTCCATTCATAAATGCAATGAGATCATCGGCAAACGATAAGTGAGTGATAGGTGGATTTATGCATTTATAATGAAGTCTATAGTCTCCTTCCTCCACTCTTTTTCTCAGCATCTGGGTAAAAAATTCCATTACCAAAACAAACAGGTATGGTGACATTGGGTCTCCTTGTCGGATTCCTCTCTTCCCTTTAAAGTACCCAAACGGTGTGCCATTGATCATGATGCTGTATCTTGGTGTTTCTATACATTTCTGTATCCAATTCACGAAGACTAAGGGCACTCCAATGCGTGTTAAGGCAAATCTAACTGCCTCCCATCTAATACAGTCATAAGCCTTCCTCAGATCTATTTTTGCTGCACATCTCGGGGGGGCATTGTCCCTGTGGTAATTGTGCAACAACTCATGTGATAGCAAGATATTATCATGAATGCTTCTACCCGAAATAAAAGCAGATTGATTGAGGGATATCACCTTGGGCATAAATGTTTTCATTCTACATGTCATAATCTTTGTAATGCACTTGTATATAACATTACAGCATGCAATGGGTCTGTAATCACCAAGAGAGTTTGGCTTAGGTACCTTTGGGATAAGAGTTATGCATGTAGAGTTCACCTCTTGCAGAAGCATTCTTGATCTAAAAAAATTCTTGACTGCACTGACAAAATCCTCCCCTATAATTCTCCAAGTTGCCTTGAAGAACAACGATGAGAACCCATCATTCCCTGGTGCTTTGTCGCTGTCTATCCTGGATAAACACTCTATGATTTCATCTCGAGTAATCTCTTTGATTAATTCGTCTTGGGTGATTTGATCCAGTTGTTCCACCTGTATGTCATTCATCATTGTAAAATCTATTTCCTCCATATGCTCTGGGCTGTATAACTCTTGATAAAACATGACACACTCTTCCCCGATCTCTGAAATCTCTTCTAGCATCCTCCCTTGGTGGTCTTTTCAGGCACGTTATTTTGTTTTTCATTCTTCTCATCTTTACTGAATTAAAGAAATATTTTGTGTTACTATCTCCCAGTGTCACTACTTGCTCCCTCGATTTTTGTTTACACTCTGACTCTTCTTCTACTGCTGCTTTCACATAAATTTTCCTTGTCATTCTCTCTCTTGTGATAAGCTGTTGGTCCAGTGGCCTTGTCTGTAGTAATGTGTATCTCCTCCAGTTCTTTCTCAGCATCTTGCTTTCTCGTTATAGTTCTACCTTTGTCTTTGTTCCAACTGATCAAGTCATTCTTTACCTGGCTAAGCTTCCTCATGAACGTGTACATTGGGTTTCCCACCACTAGTATGGCCCATGCCCCTTTGACAATCTCAGCGAACCCTTCCTCATCAATCCAGTAGTTAAAAAAGCGGAATGATTTCTTGCACTGCCCTTTACTTGTGGTAGACTTTACCACCATTGATGAATGGTCAGAGGTTGCTCCCAGGTTATTAAACGTTGCCTCTGTATCCCCATAATCATTTATCCATTCGGCATTAATCATAACTCTGTCCAGTTTCCTCCACATTCTCTTTTCTTGTTTGTTACTCCATGTTAGAAAATTCCCTTTGTATTTCAAGTCCACTAACCCCGCCATTGTTACACACTGCATTAAATCCTAGTATTGGTGAGGTCTTGTTTCTGTACCTCCTACTCTCTCTTGTGTACTCAGTACTGAGTTAAAATCTCCCAATATAATCCATGGTTTTTTAATTGTACACGGTAATTGGATAAGTGCACTCCACAACTCTCTTCTTTTATCTCTGTCATTCAACCCATACACCATTGTCACCACCATCTCCTTTCCATTAACCAGCTTCACATCCATTGTTATATTCTGCTCATCCTTTGTTATAAGACTCATGGTACATATTTGAGGGTTCCAGCAGACCCAGATCCGCCCTCTCTCATTGTGGTCATAATTGTGCTCTAGACTCCATCCTTGACAGCACCCATTCAGTACCCTTTGAATGTTTTTCTATTTCACTTTTGTTTCTACCACACCGAAAATACCTAACTCATTTTTTCGAATCAGTTCCTTTATTCCATATTGCTTAAAAGCTTTATTCAATCCTCGTATATTCCAACATCCTACACTAACCATTAATGTTTATATTGAGTTGTTAAAGGCCCATATCGCGACCCTCCTGATTCTGTGCCTTTCTTAGTTATGACTCCATGTGTTACTCTCACTGAATTTGAAAGTTTCCCAATCCTGTGACTTGGCCCTCCTACTGTGTCTGCTTGCTCCTTTGTATTCAAAGTTCTGTGTTCAAACCCTCCGTCTTTTTGTACTGTTTTGTCCTTCCTTATTATGGCCTCTATGCTCTGCTTCTTTCCATGTTCAGTTCCTTCAGTTCCCTTATGTGGTGTTACTCCTGATTCTGAGCACTCATCTCTCTTTCTTTCCTCTGTTACATCACCTTCTTCTGTTTTTGACTCCTCTTGTCTAGGCCTGCATGTTTGTTTCTTATTCGGTGTTTCCCACTCTCCTTCATCAGATACCTTATGCACTTCTTGGACTCTATCCTCTTTGTTATCCTTGCTACTTTGACCAGTCCCCATCTGATTGTCATCTGCTCTCACTTTTTTCAGCCATACTTCGTTCTTTATTGGTTCTCGTACTCTCTTTACTTGAACTTTGGCACAGTTGCTATCGTTGTGCCCAAATCTTTTGCACTCTGAGCATCGTGGCAGTTTCCAGTTGTACTCAAACCCCACATCAATAGCCCTCGTCTCATCGACAATTACTGTGATGCCTTTGGGATACTTACAGTCCACATCAATCTCTATGCATACGCGTGCGTAAGTAGTGCGTTTCTTATCTTCTGTTAGTTTATCCGCGAACATTGGAACTCCTATTGCACTTCCTACCAAACTGAACCCCTCCTTGTCCCAAAGTTCCATTGGAAACCTCTTCATCACCACCCATACTGGTAGTGTCTTCATCTCTTCAACTTCTGATGCAATGAACAGCTTCTATGGACGTATTACAAATAGCTTGCTCGCAATGTGAAACGACCCCATGTCCAGCACCTTGCGTCTATCCTCTGCACTCTCAAACTTAAACGTGTACATTGTCTCTCCATGAGTTTTCATATCGTATCCATGTTGTGTTCTCCACGTTCTGTTCACAACCTCTTTAACGTACCCAGGGCCGGCCCTGATGTATGAGGGGCCCAAGGCGAGTTTTTTAAAATGGGCCTATATTATTGAGAAAAAAACAAGTCTTTTACACAAGGTGTCATGGGCCAATGTTTGAATGGACTGGACTATACATAATTTGACTGGACTGAACAACCTTTACATGTGGCCTAATGGATATAAAATTATATTTGGGGGCCCAAATTTTGACCAACAAATTGGGGGCCCTAGGTGGCCGCCTAGTTGGCCTGCCCTCAGAGCCGACCCTACGTACCCATATCCAGGTCTCCTTCCAATGAAGTATCCAACAACAAGATCCTCATATTTCTTATGCACATGCGTAAACTGTGAGGATTTGACGTGTACAACTGGTCTCCCATTAACCATTGTTGGTGGTATGTATCTCAGGTTATCTTTTCCAACTGCCTCTCTTCCCATCATGTCAGACCAAGTACTTGTTTTTAGTGCTTCTGCGAATGTTTTCCTTCCTGTCAGAGTTTCCTCGACTTTTTCCAGATCCGATATTTTCGTTTCTGTGCTTCCTGCCTCCATGAGCTTCCCCTCCTCACGGTTTGTTCCTTCCTTGTCTGTTTTGTCTCCATCAGCCCTTGTTGTTTCCTTCATCTCGATCACCTTATGTTGTTCATTACTTTTTGCTGGAGCCTCTTCAAGTCTGGTCTGTTCACCTTCCTCTCCGCTCAACAAGTCTTTGTGAATCCTTAACATTCTTTGTGCCAGCAGTTTCTCCAATGATCCCTTTCCACATAGCTGCTCGACCTTCTTTGCTAGTATCTCTCCTTCCTCATCTTCAGTTTCATCTCGCGGTGGTGTGCTAGGTTTAGTTTTTTGTGTTTTGCCTAAGATTTCCATGTGTTTTTGTTATTTTGGTGTGAAAAACCAATGATACCCCTAAGAAACAAATCGCCCCTTAGAAGCCACCATTTTTGTTTTTTCCCCTTATTGACTTCATAAAAAAAAAAAAAAAAAAAAAAAAAAAAAAAAAAGAAAGGATTTCTAATTCTTGTTGGGTTCTAATTACGCGCACGTGGCATTCAGGAGAGTTTCTAATTTTTGTTTTAAACGTAATTAAAGGAGGAGAGTTTCCAGTTTCATATGACAACTAATCCTTGTTGGATACTGATGTTGGGCTGCTGCATAGCAAAATGGAAAGTTGAGTTTTATGTCCTAATTCTGAATTGATACTTGATTAAATGTATTCATCTTAAGTAATGGAATTGAGTCACCCCAATTCACAGTTGTTCACACTGAATCTGATTTTGAGATTAGACTTTACAGAGATTCTGCATGGATGTCTGCTCCTGTTCGTGACATTTCTTTTGAGAAAGCCACTAAACTTGGATTCCATAGGTTATTCAACTATATCCAAGTTGCCAATCTGAATAACTCCCAAGTGTCAATGACTATTCCTATCTTGACAAGCATTGTCGCAGACTCTAAACCTTTCCATTCATCCGCCTATTTTGTTCGATTCTACTTGCTCCTGTAAAGTTTTAGGGGACGCCACCCCTTCCTCTCCCTAAACTGAACCTGCAACCTGTTGCATGGTCAAGTCACTGCGTTGCAGTCAAAAAGATTTCCAACAGAGAAACTTTCTCTCAGTTTGAGCAGGTCTCCATGGGCAAACTAGACTTCAAAAGCCAATTCCACTTACTCAATTGCGTATAACCGTATCACTTGTAATGTACAATAGTCAATAAGTCTTCTATTTATGTGGTTCTCCTGTTCATCCTGTTCACACGCACTACCTGTGGTGGGAAATCAGTTTAAGCTAGGTTTCTACCATCCAGCAGCATAATATTACACAATGGTTTTTAAATACGCACCAGAGACCATCCAGCAGCATAATATTACACAGTGGTAATGGTTTTTAAATACGCATCAGAGACGCTATCAGTAAAATATATAGGAAAAAGGTATCCTAAGACCTAAATTTCAATAAAAAGGAGATTAGATTTACTCCATACGGTTAAAAAGTGTGGCTCCAAAGAAGTTGGTCATGTAGCTCATAGTTTCTGAATACTTCAAAAAAAAAATTCTACAGCTTGAAGACTTTTCCAATCACAATGCATTTCCACTGCTTGCAAGATACCGCTCAACGCATCTTGTATTTAACGATGATATGCAGGTAAACTGCTGAGTTAACGTTGTTTGGAAGTCTGGAAGCCATAGCTAATCCATGTGTACCGATTTTCTTTTCCTCAGGGTACAACATCTGTGGTCCATACAGTTTACTCGACTAACTCTCATTCTTCATTCATGCCTACTAAATTCTTCCACCAAACTCCATAAGTTCTTCTCCACCAATTGTATCCTATGTACCAAGAATATAAATCCAATTCATTGAAACAACTTCAAAAAATAAAAACAACAACAACAACAACAACAACAACAACAACAATAAACTATGATAAATAGAAACCTTTAATGGAATGCTTTCTTGTGTCTCGCCAGACTCCATAACTTCCGATCCACCAATTGGGTCCTACATTTAACGTAAAATTCATACAAATGAGCAAATAACTATAAAAAAAAAAAAGTAAAATCAAATATTTAAAAAAAAAATCTTTCAATAAGGTTGTTTGCTAACCTTCTCTAAATCTAAATCATTAATTGTTTTTTCAATTGTGCTCGTCCCTTTCTTCTTATTTCCTTGGTTCATTTTAGTGACTTGTTCTCGCTTCCCCTCTTTCTTCTTCTTTTCTTGCAACTTTTTAACAACTTGTTCTATCTTGCTTGTCTTCCGCTTGAAAGGTGGACGACCTGCACCACGAACTGATTGAGGACTACAAATAAGGCCATTATCCTTAGTCGTAGTATGAACATTACCACTAGTTTCACATGCAGTAGGCTGATCACTTCCACATGCAATAGGCTGATCACTTCCACATGTAGTAGGCTGACTACTCGCACATGCTCTTTCGCATTTCTTTAGTTCATTATTCAAGCCTTTAATCCACTTCATAACAATATTTGTCTTATCTTCATTGTCGATTGTCAAGTCTGCTGTTTCATAGAAGGTATTACACATCCTATCAAAACGTTCATTCTAAGGTTTTTGCATCCAATCAAAGTAACTGATTTTAACCTTTGTATGACACCTCTATACATCTTCCCTCTATCGATGAAGAATGTATTTTTCAGGTATATTTTGAATCTTTTTCTGAATCAATATGACAATAATGTGTTTACATAAGATTCCTCTAAACTCAAACAAGCGACAATTGCACTTGATGTCACTGTCATCTGGGTTGAAGCAAACTGTAAAAGTAAGTTGTAGATTTACCTCTCCAACCATAAGATCTTCGAAAATTTCATACACCTCAATGTCACATTCCTTTTTAACTGAAGACATGTCACAGTAGAGCTTCCCCGTTAACTCCTTCTGAAACTCCTTGAATTTTGCAGTTGTATAAGCATCTTGAAATTATTTCTCAATTTTATAGTGAGTAATACATAGGACCCGAGAGTTGAAGGAATTAAAATCTTCTTGGTTTTCTTTCTCAGCCTTGCTCTATAATGCATTCTCATATTACTCGACAAAAATTGTTTCAATGTAGTCTCCGAATTGACATACCCATAAAAAAATGCATTCATGCTCTCACTTCTTTGAGTACTAGACATTCCCGCCCAAAAAAATCATTTACAAACGCAGGAACCCAACGATGAATCTCCTTATACAAAGCATCTAACCATCTATTTTCCTTAAGATCATACTTCTCGATAAACTTGTTCCATCTTCCTTCGAATTCGGTGGTTGTTAAGGAATTATAAATAGTTTGTTGCATCGCAAACTTAATTGACTCGTACTTCTTATGACCCGTAATTTTTTAGGTAACTTTTTCATGATGTGCCATATACACCACCTATGGTGTGCATTCAGAAACACAATTCCTATAGCATTTTGCATGGCTTTGTCCTGGTCTGTAATTATTGCATTAGGAGCACGACTACCCATACAACCAAGCCAAGTCTGAAAAACCCAAGAAAAAATCTTGGTGTCTTTACGCGATATTAAAGCATAACCCAACAAGATTGACTGACCATGATAATTCACACCCACAAAAGGAGCAAACGACATGTCATACTTACTAGTTAAGTAAGTTGTGTGGAATGTGATCACATCACCGAACTCCTCATATGCTGCTCTGCTCCTTACATCTGCCCAAAATAAATTCCTTATTCTACCATTGTCATCTAAATCCATGAGGAAGTAGAAGTTAGAATTATCTGCTTGCATTTTTGCGAAGTAGTCCTGAACAGCTGCAGCATCCCCATTGCCAAGTCTTAACCTTCTGGATTTCTCAACATAATTACGACAATCTTTACCTAAATACGAAGTTTATCAAGTCCACCCACTTCCACAGCCAAAGAAGAATAACTTTTGTTTGGCCGAATACACGCTTGATCATTTATCTCAAGTTTCCTTTTGACACGGTTCAATTTACGATTTATTATGAAATATTGTGACTTTCCTGGACTCAAACCATGATTATGATAAAGTACTACGGATGTCACCTGCCACTTTCCATCAGAATCTAAATCAACTCTAAGCTTTGCATTACATCGGGTTTTTGTAACTGGATGCAATTTGAAAGCATTTCTTGAAGTGCTCTCTGTCTTGCCTGATCGAGAACATGTAAAAAGCACCCATCAAACCACCCCATCATCTCCCTTCGACGAAGACCTTTTCTTTATTGGAAACGCATTCTCAGTACTGTATGTAATGTAATATTCAAACAATCTTTCGGTAGTAATAAACACCATTCCTATTTCTGGATCTCCCACTTTTTCTTCTTAAACAAATTCATTCTCGATACGAGGTGTGGGAATTTGGCCCTAATGACCCTAACCCGGCCCTGACCGACCTGACCCTAAGCCTTATAAAGCCCTCACAGAGTTTAGGGCCGGCCCGGCCCGGCCCGGCCCTAATGCCTTATAGGGCAGGGCTAGGGCTAAGATTCTAAAACATAGGCCCGGCCCTAACCAAACCCTAACCGGCCCTGTTTCACACTTTCACTATAAATACACATACCATAATTGTCCAACTCTTTGTTAAATATTTTCAATTAAAATAACATTGTCCTTTGTAATTTATCACTTATACCCAAGGGTACTTCCAATAACTTGTCTTATATAACAAAAACTTGTCAACTTAACAGCCATGAAGAACAATGAGCACTAGCCTAATAAAAAATAAGACTTTATTCCTTTGATCATCAAGTCAAAGTCCATAACTTATTATTCTCAATTTCTTTTCTCACTTATTTCTTATAAATTAAATTTTTATTCACATCCAAGGCAAGTCTAAAACTAAAGATTTTCTTCCACACCATTAAAGCAAAATCTGAGAGGACACATTTGTAACATAGAAACCAAAAACAACCTTTGTCGGAAAAATGACATTTGTAATCTCAAACCTTTCTCCATCACTTGTTCAAAAGCCAATATTTTCATTTCCATATACAAAGCTTGAATCACTTTTAAATTAGAAGAAAGGTAATATTATATTTGTTTGAATCTATTATAGAAATAATTTATGATATTACAAATAGTTTAACAACTTCCATGACCCTTAACCAAAACTATTATGTTTCTTCTTTATATCTATTACTTCTTCCTTTAAAATGATAATATAATTATTTGTCTATGTATTTCAATTTAAAATGTAATTTTAGTGAGGTTTGAGTACAAGGAAGAACAAATTCCGAACTCTCGATGTACTTCAGTTCATTAGATTGTGGATGTGCATTTTAAATTTTTGGACTTATACAGGATTATTACTAGATTGGTTGGACTTTGAGTTTGTAGATTATTATACATTTTTGTAATATAAATGAGTTTTAAAATTGATGTAGTAAAAAAAAAGAAAATATATAGGCCCGGCCCTAAAACCCGGCCCTAAAGCCTTTAAAGAGGGCTTAGGGTAGGGTAAGGGCTTGAGGTTTAGACTTGTGACCCGACCCTATGCTGACTTTAGGGCCGGGCCGACCCGGCCCTAATATTTGAAGGGCTTTAAATGTTTAGGGCCGGGCTAGCCCGACCCGGCCCATTGCCCACCCCTACTCGATACCCACATCAACACCAATTGTGTCTTCCAATTCTTTATCATTGATGCCCTCATTCTCATGCATTTCTATACTTATATCGTCAAATTCAGAAATTTCTGGCTCCATTCATGAAAGAAAGAAGTAAACAATTACAAATAATTAAAACTTTGGTATATTACAATAAATAATAACTTAGGTGTTATTTGGTGCATTTTTTTTTTTTTTTTTGGAGTTTGGAAAAGAAGGGATGGGAGAGAGAGAGAGAGAGAGAGCGCGAGAAGGTAAGGGTTTATCATAGAATAGAAAAGTAAAATGGTATGTTTGACTTTTGCTTATGTGGACATGACACGTCACCAGCCACCTCAGTGTGTTGGTTGACTGTGTCAATATCCTGTGTCAGTGTAGTATTACTCATAGACTCCACATGCGAGCCACATTGGATTTTAAACATTTGATATTATGTGTAAAAAATTGCGTCGTCAACGAACAAATGGAAGTTTTGCAAAATGTGAAAAACTAAGTGGGAATCCAAAGTGTTGGCTTCTCATTGGTTTAAATGAACGAGAATCCAAAATTTGTGGAGTCCCATTTTTTGAAGTAGTGGGTAATTAGAAGTTTTGAAGTTTGATTTTTTTTTTTAAATGTGTAGAACTATGTTCATTTTTAAATAATTTTTTACACACTTTTAACTTTAAAAAAAAAATAGACATTTTCATGGGTAGAAATGTTTTAGAGTGAAACGTGTAAATTTACACTAAAAATAATTTACATGTTGCCATGCATTGCCGGTGCTCTAAAAGGTTTTCCATTAGCATATTACAAAAGTTTCAAGTATTTGCTAATTCCACCCAAAATATATCTACCTCATTAAGAAATATCACAATCTTTTAATCTACTAGGTAAATAGACCCAAACCCAATGCTGAAATTTCATTGTTGAATTGCTAGAGTGTGAACTTCAACATCATGTGCAATATCAGAAAGGGAACTAAAAAGAAATGCTCAAAACATTAATTAGGAATGATAAATAAATGGTAAGAAACAACATAGTACAAAAAAAATATAACATCTAAAGATAAAATATAATCAGAAAATCACATTTGGAATGATATTGTTTGACAAATGGATACTATATTCTTAGTGTTGACAATTGCACATGATAAATAATTATCTTGACAGGCTCTATCCAAGCAGGCTGCGCTCCAACTAATTGCAGCATCAAATGATTTAGATATCAGTTTACAAAAATTGTTCTCAAGCCTTATCAAGATCACTAGGAAGTATCATGTAGGAGAAATGCTCCGAACGAAAGAACAATTATATGACATATATTAGTTGGTTACTAGGTGAAAATCTATTAGATTGTGAAAAAGTTTTTTTTTTCTAGCAACTCTAGAAGAATTGATAAATAAGTCTCTCAAAAACATATTATTCTACAGTGGCTTGGTTGGATACATCTATGTTGATTTTGAAAGAATACAACCAGTTTTGTGGTTAAAGTGAAAGGTATTTCAAAAATAAACATATCTGCGGCTGAAGATCTTATCTTGAGTAGCATTCATAGGTTGGAGAACTTGAGATATCAAAAACAATTATATTTGCTAAAGAAAAGGATACATGAATAATGTAGCAGATCAAGATTAGTGTCCTCTCCATTAATCAACTGATTTTTTTGTCACAAAATATGAATTGTGTGACTGTTGTCCTTACAGGGTCTTTGCAGAAATTGTATTTATACATCTTGTTTTAGAAAATAATCAACTTTTTACTAAATTCAAATATATGTTGTATATTCAATTCAATTTCTTATAGAACTAAGAATTAATTTCAAAAAATATATATAATTTTGAAATTTTGAAGCAATTCAGAGTTATTTCAAAATTAAAATCCATATGTTATTGATATATGTTTCAAAATTATTTTTTTACCACGCCTCTTAGTGCGGTATCTGATGCATTTCATTCGATTATTTTTCTTTTGGTACATTGCTAATATACCCTCCTCTCTTACAGATAAGAAAATTTGGCCAGTGTTTTTATAATTCATTCTTAATGTCTCTAATGTAGATGACTTGAACTAGTTCTCATGGAGCAAGAGAGAGCACTTGTTTTTGTTTTTTCCTTTTGATAATTAATGAACATGGATTTTGGAATAAATTGGTCTCTCTCTAGATAATTGTTTGTTTGCTCTAAACAAGGTCATCCGTCTTGATCGTGTTTCCATTATCAATAAAGGATGTTTCACATCATGATTTTTTCAAGAGATTATGGGGTTAGGCAGACCCCTACCTTATTCAACCAAAAGAATAAAGCTTACAAGCTCCCTAGAGAGTATAAATCTTTATAGGGAGTACATCACAACAAAGCATATGCTACATTATATTGCTACACTCCAATAATCCTTCTTAAGAGAACTGCAAAGGGCTACATACCTTCCTAATAGTACATGATCATTTGATCATTAGAGGTAGGATCCTCACAACAAAGCCATTACATCATGAAACACTCGTGAACATAACTCACCAGTTTCACATACTTTCCGATAACTTTGACACAAAAATCTAAGAATAATACATCATATAGCATTAATACATCCATCAAATAGCATTTTTATATTTTATAATAATACATCATCATATGCTTGATGAGTTTGTTTGCCAAAAGTATAAAACATTGCCTAACCTCCAAAAATAAAATAAAATAATAATAAATAAATAAATAAATAATAATCTCTACTAGTAGTATCTCCTATAATGAACCTGACCCCTTAAATTTATCCGGGTATTTTTCTTACGCATAGTACCCCTAATGATTAATTAAATTAAAACACCCATATACTATTTAGACGGACTACTTTATCTTTTTCAAGTCTTTGTAAATTCTTGGTTCCCATATTGCCCTTAAATTGAAGTATTGGCTAACAGTAATTGGTCATTTCATGTATTAGTTAATTAAAATACCAAACCCACGCATCAATTTTAATTGTACGCCACCATAAATGATATTTAATTACCAATTTAATGTGACGGTTTAGAAAAATGAAAAGACAAGAGCGAGAGTACGAAGGGAACTTTCCATTACCGAAAACTGAAAAGTCCCAAAATTAACCAACAAAGGTTTCTTTCCATCTTTATCTCATCATTGCAATCATCAGTTTACTTATTTTTTCATAACATCTTAATACTGCTTCAACAGTAACAACAACTATTCCTCCTCCTACTGGCGTTCATGAATTACTCGAGTGTTTTTTTTGTACCAATTCCATGTACCCTCATATTCATCAGGTTTGTGTTAATGACTTTTGAGTTTTGTTGGGGTTTGCTTTTTGCATGTTTTGGTTAGTGGGTGTTCTTCATACTTCGAATTTGTTTAAGTATGTATGGGATTTTGCCTAATTTCTTGATATCCAAAGGTTGGCTGGTTCATTATGTGCGCATTAATCGTATGATAGAGAATGACATTTCTTTAACACCTAGAGAAATTCCTTTGAAGCTTTTTTACTTGGAGGTCGATCTATCGCATCTTTTAAAGGACATTCACGATCACCACTTTGGTGACCAAAATTTCCAAATCTCAAACACTTCACATTACGAACTTCTACTCCAAATGGTTTCGACCTTGCAGTTAGACCTGTCTCCAAACGGGGATCATTTTTCAATACTTCAAACTCTTCTTCTCTGGGCAATGCATGGCCAAAAATATCTTTTGGCCTGAGCTTCTTCTTTTCTTCTGCTAGCATTGATGAAGGCGCCCTGTGGCCATCAGTAAAGGGTTGAGGATAACAAACTCCGTCCGTTCTTCTTCTCTCATCTTCAAGCTCAGCAGCTTTGACACTTTCCGCATTGTAACCAGGTGGGCGAACATACATAAAGCTCACAGCCTTCATTACCTCAATCTTCTCTTTCTCTTTCTTAGATTTTAACGCATTCTATCGAAAAAACTCTTGTTCGTGAGCAAACTCTCTGGCAACTTCTTCAGCTGTACGCTGCTTCTGAGCATCAGTCTGTTCAGCAACCATTTATGATGTTGGTACGGTTCGGGTAAGATAAAGGATGCCATGGTTTTTTATTCAAATAATAATGACTCCATGTTGTACCTACTGTCTATCATGCAGTTCATCATATACTTGCTCATTTGAAGCATATTTGTTAGCAAAATGCTTGGTACGTCATTCTTTTCCTTGTGTAAATGCAGGATCCTCTAAGAGGTGGTACAGATGACTTGGTCAAAGATCTAATTGCTTTTATTCACGCTGGTGATCAAGTGGCTCTTGCCAAAGATGCAGTGGTCATCACTCCAAGGAGACGCATGGTGAAGTAGGCTCGGAAAATCAGCCCTTTTAATCACACTTCAAATTCCAAGTGATGCAAAACTTCAGGTTCTCATTACTCAAAGCATTTTATTTTTTTTTTTTTGTATGTTGTGTTACTCTTGTAGCAGTAGACCATCTGACACTCCAACATTTTTGAAGTTCTGATAACGATAATGTACCGCTATGAAGTCTTTGGTTAACTTGGTTATGATAACTCAAGTTTCATTGCATTTGGATATCTGCGCCTGATGTTATGCTTCCCAACTAAAAATTGATTATTGATAGGACTGAAATATGGCATTATTCCTATGGATATTGCCCCTAGCAATCCTACTCATTGACCACATCTTTATGAACTCAACCTTTGCAATCATTTGCCCAAACACATCCGAGTCACTTAAGGAGTCTCCTTGGTGTTATAGTCTATGGAGACAAAAATTTTATATCTTCATTCTTTTGGGTCTTTTGCTTTTGTATTAAATATTTATTGATTGGTTATTTTCTTCTTTTGCCCTTTCTAAGTTGGTATGCTATTGGGTTTGCAGCTTTTGTTGTAGGCATGGCCTGTTTGGTTGGGGTTAACTTTTAGTGCAAAATTGATTGCATCTCTAGCTAAATCTTTTGAGGTATGTCTACTTTAATAAGTTAAATATATGTTACTAGAACTGTGTGCCTTCACACTTCAGTTTGTGTAGTTGGTCAAATGAATCCTACCATGTTTTATATATGCGGAAAATTGTATGCTCAAATGCGACTTTCAGCTTCTGTATATTTTATTCTCTACAACAATCTTTTTTCTACTTGCAGGATAAGTTTATGAAAGAAGACAACTTGTCCTTGCGAAATCTGAACCTTTTGCTATCTTAGTACACATTTGGTGTTTGCTCTAGGTTGGTGACCTCCATTGCTGAAAAAAATTGTTTTAAAGTAGCATAATAATTTTGTATGGTACACACCAGCTTCATACTAGATTGGTAGAAAACTCATAATTGTTATTGTCTAAGTTCTCCACCATCTCTAATAATCAACTATGTGCTGGTAATTTTCAGTGATTTGATATATGACTTTCTAAGCATTTTGAGCAAGTGATTGTTAGAGATAGATGTTTCCACTATATTGACAATTTTACCAATGTAAGTCTTCTTTCTTCTCTTTTTGGAAGTTTACCATGTGAAAATAACAATAAGTTACGGATGTAACCAACACCAATATGATCTTGACTTTATAAATCATCCTATCAACTTCTTCTTCTAATTGTTTATCTATACCTTCTATTTGTGAATAGATGCAAGTAGTAGATAAGAGTGAAAGCGCTAATGAGGATATCGCGGTGCTCTTTTTTCAGTTAGATTTGGCAACTAGAGAGCTAATATGCTACCGATTTTTTTATTTATTTTTTTTTTCTGGCATACATTTTTGTTCTTGAAAAATTATTGTCAGACGTATTTTAAAAATGGTTGTGTGCTTTGAATATGGAGTGGTATGAAATTGCTTAAGGACTAAGGAACAAGCTTACAGATGTACCTCTATCAAACTTAAATGGTTATCTGGAGTAGAAAATTTGTTTGTTACTGAAAACTGAAAGTAGATATCACATTTCGATGGAATAATAACAAAGAAATATCTATCTTCTTGGTTTTATATTTTTTGCGGATAACACCTTTTTTTATAATGTTATTAATTCATTGCTACTACTTTGAAATTGAATTTTTGGGTTTAGGATTTGGAATTTAGTTTTTGTAGACTGTTTAAGTGACACTTTTTCAGATTGTGTACTTCCATGAGCATATCCTCGCATTAATAGACAAAGGCATCATTGGATGTCGACCATAAATTTTTTGCATAATTCAATCAGATTTTTACTTTTGAAAAGTTATAATGGTAAGGTTCACATGATGACATGAAAGCGTATGACGATATTATGATTTACAAGTTTAGCAAGTCTACTATGGTTACGCTTTTATGCAGCTGGCTGAAGTTCTTCGCAATGGAAGTAATAATAACTCTTGAAAGGTGACGTGTCGGTTTGTCGGATAAACTTTTGCAAGCAGTAATTCTCTTTCACTGGTGATTGTTAGTAAAATATATTCGTGTTTATGTTGTGTAAATATACACTTACCTAGGTTGTTCATTACTGAGAACTAGAAACCAAGAGTATAAGCTATCAAGAACATATTTTTCTTTTCCGGATGAATATATACAAAATAGTTATCCGGTAATGTTTTTGCTTTCTTGATCGCCTTATTTGTATGTTTAACTCTATTCATGATATTAACAGCTATGAGAGGATAGATTGAAGATGAATGTGAATGGTTAGTGTACTATTCTTCGTTTGATCATATAAACCTCACACTTCTATTAGAATTTGAATCATATAATAGCAAAACTATATACCTTATCATTTTAAGTAATTCTGTAAGATCTAAGATGTGTAGAGTTGAAAGTATATACCATACACTATATACTTCATTGCTTAGATAGTATTTTTAGGTTGATGGTTCATATTTAGATGGTTAGATGTGTCTTGCTTTTGAGTTACTCTTTTCATGTCATGTCTTACATGCTCTCATAAAGAGATCAAGTAATATTGTTTCGACCCCCACCTACGTGGCAAACGTCCATTACTAGGGGTCTCTATTTTATTCATTTAATCGACAGGGCTAAAACCCAATTTGCAATATCATGGATCAAAGTATAGGCCCATTAACTCATGTGTCTACGGCTGAACCTTAGCCACATGGCTTGCCACTAATGTACATTGATTTATGTCCAGATTCATTTCTTATCAAAGAGATAATTATCAGTTGAAAGTTATAATCTATCACAATTACTCAAGCTACAAGATTACTTGAGCTACAAGGACTCTCTACTATACCTATATAAATACCAAACTATTTTTCATTCAGAACTACGTTCTGGAGACTTGATCCCATTGATAATTTGGGTGCGTAGGCAACCGCAAGGTACAGTCTCATCATTCCCTCGATCACCATCATTTTTCTAACTACTTTTCTACGTTCTTCGTCTCTTTCGTCAACACTTAGTGTTTTGATCATATTTGGTCGAAACATAATTGGCGCCGTCTGCGGTTCTTATGCGAAACCGACGATCACGTTCTACAAAAGTTATGACGAATACTCGACGAGCCTAAGTTCTCGATGCACTTACTAATGATCATCGCGAATGTGCGGTTCCAGGTCAACTTGGCGGTATCGAACTACTCCCTCCTATTCCTTTTCAATATCTGATTACATACGACCCGGCTACCGTTCCACCGATGCGCCAAATTATTCAACACGAAGTTATTGCCTCTGACGATTTTTCGTCATCTGTTGCGGATAATGTCCGTCATATGTCTTGAGGCATTCTTGTATTGAAAATATTACACTGGCTTTGTTTTATGCTGTTAGACGTCTTAAGCTTATTTCAAATAAGGAATAGTCGAAGTTTATACTTGTTGAATATCCGCTGCGCAAGTTTTTTCGCAACGTCTACGGATCGAGTCGCAGAATGGAAAAGTTACCTTAGCGTTTACAACATTGTCTCTGACACTCATACAATTAAACAGAGACAAACTTTGGTTTCGCTAATGACTGATTTTCTTATTGATGATATTCCTATGTCGAAAGCATTACTCGATGAGGAAAACGTCGATCTTTAATTGTCATTACCTCCCGGGGGCGATGACTTAAAATATTTATCGGATATATCAGCTACTTGCTAGATTTACACCGATTGTTCGCATAATAAGTCTGCATCCAGTCTTGTTTGTGTCATCTTGAAGCTGAATGAAGACATAATTGAGAGGTCTCTACATTGGGGATTTGAGGCGTCAAATAATATGGCCGAGTCCGAAACTGTCATTTGTGGTATACGCACAACTCTTCAGCTGGGGGCGACTAAGTTATGATTAATTATTCTAAGCTAGTCGTTAGCCAATTTGAATGATAATATGCGGCTCGCAATGATAGAATGGACGTTTATTTAGACTTCGTTCAACGAATTGCATGAAATTTTACATTTATCATTACTGTACAGTATCCGCATTATGATGTAAGGCATCCTGATTCTATCGCATACTTATCCGTAGAAAATCAAGTCGTCACTGTTATGACAACACTGGATTAACCACTTATGTTGTAAGATGATTCCAACGAGCTTGGCACTGATAATGTCTCGGTATCTACCGACGAGGATCATGCAGCTGACGATGCTCAGGAATTCCTGATGACTAAAAAACTCTATCACAGCAGCACAAGTCTCAATCCTATCCTTCGTTGTTTGGGCAGAACGAACAATTTACTAGGCCTCGAAGGAATTCATTCAGGACTATGTGAACACCACTCCCGGGGGCGAAATCTCACTCACATAGCAATGACCCAATGGTATTGGTGCCCATACATGCCAAAGGATGTTAAGCATTTGTCCGAGAAGTGTGTGCCTTGTCAAACACATGATATATGGTATGGGTCAACTTCCCACGACGAAGCGTCATCCAATCCATAAACCTTGGTCATTTGCAAAATGGGGCCTTGACATTGTTGGTTTATTTCCGACAGCCCCTGACAGTGTTCATTTCTGGCTCGTCGTAACAAATTATTTTACTAAATGAGCGGACAAAATTAACAAGTTGAACGAAAAACCTAAGTTCTAATGTTATAATTTTGTTTCCATCGCAACATTACTATCGCTCCGACAAAATCTGACGAAATTACCACGTTTAATTTCGTCAGTCTAAGTTGAACGCTTTTACGCTCGCTTAGTCATTATTATCACTACAACAAAATCTGATGAAATTACCACGTTTAATTTCGTCAGTCTAAGATGAACGCTGTTACGCTCGCTTAGTCGTTACTATCACTACAACAAAATCTGGCGAAATTACCACGTTTAATTTCATCAGTCTAAGTTGAACGTTTTTACGCTCTCTTAGTCGTTACTATCGCTCCAACAAAATCTGACGAAATTACCACGTTTAATTTCGTCAGTCTAAGTTGAACGCTTTTACGCTCGCTTAGTCGTTACTATCACTACAACAAAATCTGGCGAAATTACCACGTTTAATTTCGTCAGTCTAAGTTGAACGCTTTTACGCTCGCTTAGTCGTTACTATCGCTCCGACAAAATCTGGCGAAATTACCACGTTTAATTTCGTTAGTCGTTACTATTACTACAACAAAATCTGGCAAAATTACCACGTTTAATTTCGTCAGTCTAAGTTGAACGCTTTTACGCTCGCTTAGTCATTACTATCGCTCCGACAAAATCTGGCGAAATTACCACGTTTAATTTCGTCAATCTAAGCTAAACGCTTTTACGCCGCTTTTAGTCGTTACTATCATTACGACAAAAATCGACGAAATTACCCGTTTAATTTTCGTGGGTCTAAGTTGAACGCTTTTACGCTTTTAGTTCGTTACTATCGCTCGGACAAAATCCGCGAAATTACCACGTTTAATTTTCGTGGGTCTAAGTTGAACGTTTTTTACGCTCGCTTAGTCGTTATCACTACAACAAACTCTAGCGAAATTACCACGTTTAATTTCGTCAGTCTAAGTTGAACCCTTTTACGCTCGCTTAGTCGTTACTATCGCTCCGACAAAATCTGACGAAATTACCACGTTTAATTTCGGCAGTCTAAGTTGAATGCTATTACGCTCGCTTAGTCGTATTATCGCTACGACAAAATCTGACGAACTTACCACATTTAATTTCATCAGTCTAAATTGAACGATTTTACGCTCGCTTAGTCAGTTACTCGCGCTATGTCAACATCTGATGAAGTTACCCCATTTCGTTTCATCAGTTCTGCATCGGAGCATTTTTTTCGCTTACTCTAATTTTACCAAGTTAAGTTAGCATTGGGGGTGTTTTTCTCTACATGGGGGCGTCTCATTCTATTTCATTTCAATTATATAAATCAACAACACTGTCAGTTTTCCGCAGGTACGTTCTCTGACACAACAACAATATTCAATAGCAAGCCCATACTTTATTTTTATTTTCATCACAAGAATTTTTAGCTCTATGGTATTACGTTCACACAATCACATAATCATTGGTTTGGAAAATTCCAATGGTTCCTTATCAGTTTTTTGCTTATACAACTCATGCAACTATTTTCGTTTCAAGCGACACTATCGGCCAGCTTAATTATTTTTTCTAAGGCATTGTGCCGATCTTTCTACGAGAAATTTTTCGAGCAAAAAATTTCCGGCAGTTTCATTATTTTTTCTAAGGCATTGAGCCACTTTTTCTGAGCGAATTGAAACTTTCCGACAACTTCATTATATTTTTTAAGGCATTGTGCCCATCTTTCTACGAGAAATTTTCAGAGCTAAAATTTTCGTCAATTTCATTATTTTTTCTAAGGCATTGTGCCGATCTTTTTACGAGAAATTTTCCAAGCGAAGATATTTGACAGCTCAATTATTTTTTCTAAGGCATTATGCCGGTCTTTCTACAAGAAATTTTCTGAGCGAAAATTTTCATCAGTTTCATTATTTTTTCTAAGGCATTGTGCCGATCTTTCTACACGAAATTTTCCGACCAAATTTTTTTGACAGTTTCGTTATTTTTTCTAAGGTATTGTATCGATCTTTCTACGAGAAATTTTCTGAGTGATACTTTCCGTCAGCTTCATTCTTTTTTCTAAGGCATTAAGCCAATCTTTCTGAGCACAACTTTTCGAGTTACACTTTCTGACAGCTTCATTATTTTTTCTACAGCATTAAGCCAATCTTTCTTAGCACAACTTTCCGAGTTAAACTTTCCGTCAGCTTCATTATTATTATTATTATTTTTAACGAAACTTCTGTCAGCTTCTTTAATTCGTCTATGGCATTCATTGACACCTTGTTGCGTTAAACTTTTCTCTGTCAACTCTTTATGAATATATTTTGCTCGAACTACCGCCGTTTCTCCGTGTGGCAAAAATTCGCATTACGTAAACTTTCTCAGCGAAAACTTTCTTCAGCTTCTTTATTTATTCTAAGGCATCGTGATCTTTTCGCTCAAAACTTTTCGTCAATATCTTTTGCTCGTAATTCTGCCGTTTCAACCTGTGACAAAAATACAAATCTTTTCATTAATCTTTCAGACTTAACCAAAATTTGATCATAACTGATAATAATAATAATAATAATAAAAATAAAAATACTAACATACCTGTTTTATGCTGTCAAAAATCTTTGACACCGCTTTGTCATATTCTCTAAACTTTTCTCCGTCTTCTTCGGCAGGCCAAATTTAATTTTGATCGAAACCAAACAATTTGAGCTTAAATAGCCTCGCAGATCCAATTTGAAACTGATCGATCCTGAGCTCGATTATGCCGATCAATCTTTAGCTTCCTATCCAATTCAAAATTACCGCCATCTCGTAATAGAGTGAGATTCCAGTATAGACTTAATTGTACAACCACGCTTTGTTTCATCTGCGTGGTTAAATCGATCACTAAATTCATCTTTTTCGATCTCAACCTTCTTGCATCGTCTTATTCTTCATAAATCCAGTCAATTTCGAGTCCTTACTCTTGATTGTAGGAACCAAGTACCATAAGCTAGTGATCCAGATCTACAGTTACACATAACAATATCAATGAAGGGAAAAACGAAGTTAAAAGAAGAGATAAAACCGTAGTCCAGCAGTGATGTCGTCTTCTCCCAATTCGGTTTGCCCAAGCTTCAATTTCGCCGGTGCTAACTTCGAGTTTCTGCCTCCCCCAAGATCTGTTTTTCTGCTTTTCTATCTTAAATTCCAGGATTGTCATCCCGTTCACTTGTTTCTTTTCTGTACTTCGTGTATTGTTCGGTAACTTTCTCGCAACTTCCTTCCTAATTGGTTTTTTTTATTTTTTGTTTCGCTCATGTTTTTTGTGGTTCAGGGTGCATTTTGGAACTTATTCAAATAAGTTCCTATTCTGTCTATCGAATTCCTATTAGTAGTCCAAGACTCCAAGTCAAACCTTGTTCTGGAGGTGTACTTGTTTTAGACTTTTAGTTGACGTGCATGTGCTCACCGATACCGTTAAGTTCAATTTCAATTCCTACTTTCATTCCTTTGTATCCTTGTTGACTTTTCTTTCACCAAATACGTCCAAGTCCTTTTATTACACTATTTGCTTATTAGCAATAGCAGCTCCCTTATCTTAAGGCGCGTCATAATAACACCGAAGTCGACACACAAATACCATCCAATTCTTCTGGAGTCCTCGGTTATTTCTAACTCCCATTATTCCCAAGCAAGTACAATTCATTTTAAATTTCTAATACCTCTTAATTTAGTTTACATGCACGGTTCTACGTCATTTTATTTTCCATTTCTATATATCAATACACTTTCTTTTATCATTATCCTATCGCTGCAATAATTCATCTGATTCACGCATATTTATCGATATTACATTTTTACATATAATTATTCGTTTAAAGTCCCACACTTCCTAGTTATTCATTCCGCTTATTCTTTTCTCATTATTTTTTTCTCATTGATTTTCTTTTACCTTCTTTGCCATATGAGCTTCGTTCACATGCCAAAGAGGGGGCGGTGTTTCGACCCCCACCTACGTGGCAAATGTCCATTGGTAGGAGTCTCTATTTTATTTATTTAATCGACAGGGATAAAGCCCAATTTGCAATACCATGGATCAATGTACAGGCCCATTAACTCATGTGTCTAAGGCTAAACCTTAGCCACATGGCTTGCCACTAATGTATATTGATTTATGTACAGATTCATTTTTTATCAAAGAGATAATTATCAGTTGAAAGTTATAGTCTATCACAATTACTCAAGCTACAAGATTACTTGAGCTACAAGGACTCTCTACTATACCTATATAAATACCAAACTATTTTTCATTCAAAACTACGTTCTTGAGACTTGATCCCATTGATAATTTGGGTGCGTAGGCAACCGCAAGGTACAGTCTCATCATTCCCTTGATCACCATCATTTTTCTAACTACTTTTCTACATTCTTCGTCTCTTTCGTCAACACTTAGTGTTTTGATCATATTTGGTCGAAACAAATATCTAATGCTAGCGTTTTTTATATACCTTACTATTTCTAAATGTTATATTTTTTTTATTTGGGCATGTCTTTAAGGCACTATTATGAGTTTATTGTGTGTTACTTAGGGATTTAATCCATGGCTTAGAGAAAATCAGCAAAAACAAATATTAAAAATAATAGAATACCGCAAAAAAATGGATTCTAATCCAACCTTTGTCTGATTTGCAGGTCCTTCAAAGTTATGCAGTTGCAGTTAAAGATCTCAAGACTACTCCTTAAGGATTTTTTTATTTATTAGAAGTTTTTAATTATTAGTTTGTCTCATTCCCTTATGACAATTGTGGGGTAATTAATGTATCTTTCTGATTCAAATTTTGAGAAAACAATTATTCTTCAATTCCTATGTTTGCTATGTTGAGTTTGGTCTTTGACTCAAATTTATAATAAATAATTGCAATTTTTTTTCTCACATTCTTTCCATGGTTCGTATATAGAACCAGATGACATATTTTGTTAGATTATTTCAGTTGTCACTATGTAAACAAGTGATCATACATCTCTTTTTAATACATTAAATTTGTCATCCACGTGTTATACACGTGATTTTTGCTAGTAATAATAATTACTATTCTGCAGGGAACGGATTTACACCCCCAACCTTTGGAAGGTTATAATTTCGTAACCAGATAATTTCCTTGTTTTTAGACTTCGTTGGATGCTGTGGTGTCCAAGACTAATAAAAGGTATGGAACCACTTACTAATTGATATTAACGAAGTGTGAGACCAACTCAGAACAACGGCTAGTTGGGAGTTGGGACCAGCACTTATACCTTTTGTCTCGAATCACTGCAGCAGGACTCAATAATTTCACGTCGTTTCACATTCACTCCGGAAAAAGTGCAATCAGTCCACCACTATCACTACTCACTACTATCACTACATGCTGTGTTAGTTTTGTAGTCTTGTAGAACTAACACACTTCTTAGTGTTTAATAAATTCCTTCCTTAAGCTCAACAAAGTTTAAAAAGAACCCTGCAACTGCAGTGATATGATGTTGGTGTTTAGGAAGCTATGTTACTGGAAGTGGTTCATAACCTGCGTTGCTCTGCTTTTCACTCTGGTTTCAGCTAAGAATCATGGTACTTTCCTGTTTCTCTTTCTCTTTGCTTCTTATTAGACTACATTCTCATAATTTTCACTGTGCCATGGTGGTGGCCAGAAGGATCAGTGTAACATTTCCTGCATTTGAGTCTAAATTTTTTTAAGTTTAATTCAGGACTTCACTTAAGCATCACTTTATATACATGTCTTTTCTCTTCTTTATATGTTCTCTTAATGTTGGTAAATTGAAATGTTTATAATGGCTGCTCTTTATAATTGATAAACTGTAGTTACATTATTCTATCACTCTAAAACAAGGCCTTCTATTATTCTATATGAATTTCTTAGGACATGGTTTAGTTTTTGGATCTAAAATGGCACAACTTAATAACAACAGGAACAATTTCATTGAGATGGATTACTTGAAATGCATGTCTTACTTGATAGAGTCTAGAAGTCAGCATAGAAAATCTAGGTTATGTAACTAAATAACGGCATATTGACGACAAAAGTTTCTGCCTTTTGCCAATATTGGATTGTTTGAAAGAATCTTGTCGCACTATAAGGAACTAGGGTATTCTATCAATCGACATAACAGACTCCTTTAAAACATTGTATCCTACATACATAACCAAATTTCATGTGCGTTATGGCATTATATCAGATGGCCTGTAACAATAGTCAGTGTTCTAACCTAATCAAAGAGACATAGTAGTATAAATCTTACTTTGCATCCTAATCTCAGTAACTTCCACTCCAATGAGATAATTAAAGTAGTCCATCGTTTGTTACCATTTGCAAGTTCGTAATCAGAGAAACTAGTTCAATTGACATATTAGCTCTCTTCACAACTGTACCTTACTGATATCAAAGAATCTTAAAAAAGCATGATACTATACATTTCTGATGTTCTTTTATATAAACTGAACCTCATCCCAAAAATGAGTTTGTACCATTTTAAGTGAAAATGTGCAAGCCAATGTTATCTGCACTTGTGTAGCGATAAAATGATAAACAGCTAGCACATATTTTCTAAGAGTACTAGCTGCCAAATCCCAAAAGAGATTGTCCAAGTTGTGCTTTATTGATATCATCTTGCCAACTCAGGGGGTAGTATTGGTGGAGAAGAAAGATCTGTGTGGATTTTTCTATTAGTTGGAGTTGAGGACTGGACACATTTTTGTCATTAAAAACTTGGTAACTGTAGGTTACCATTGGTTTCCACTGATTGTTTGCTGCTCTGATCTTCCTTCAGTTCCTTGTAACACTATGAATATATATCGATTTTCTCTGCTCATCGATCTCCATGCACATAGGCTGCTACACTGGCATCGTCCGAAGCATGCAAGTCTTTTTGTGTTATCTTTTTATTGTTAGATTGTGATGCTACAATCCAGTTCTACCATTTCCATTGGTTGATGTCTGTTGTGGAAATGGATTATTCAAACAAAGTGGTCTGTACCTTTCTAAATTAGTTGCATCTTCAGTAACTAACGTAGGAGTATGTGTATGCATTCCCCTGAGCTTAGTTCTCGAAATACCATTAGTGTCGTAGTCGAGATATGTTCTTTAGGTTTGGTAGAATTTTAGTTCTTGAGACTTCATCATATAGTATATAGCAGAAACCCATGACTATTTTCCTGGTTTTTCTTCTTATTCAAGTTGTTCAACAGAATGTATCGGTGAATTACTGAACAACAAGACCCCCCGCCCCCTCTGGTTACAAGGTAAGGAAATTTAGAGCTCCTTGAGTGAGCTAGGGCCCTGGAGCCAGTGGTGACCAAAAGATGCTCGAGAGCAGGAGGTAGCATCTGGACTGTTAGTTAAAGATGAAAGTTCGATCAGGAACTAAAGGAAGTTCAGGGAACTTTAAATATATATCATGAGGGCATGCAAAAGTAGATTGCTGGAAAAACACACAATTGCACTCCCAAGAGGGTATCTTAGATAAAATGGTATCTAGCGCATAGGGTGATGTTTCCCTAGGTAGGTTCCTTTACTTCAAAGACCTGGGGGTGTACATATATATGAATGATCTGACCCTACATAGCATAGGGCAACCCACTGAAGGGTAGGAGGATGTATCAGAAACAGGTTAGAGTTGATCAGGGACAAGGAAAGCTCCTGTTGGCTAGGTAATTAAGGACCTGGGGTACTTAAGTGACTGATCAGCAAGGCATTTTTAAGGGAAACCCCATACCTTTAGTGAGAGGTGGCTAAGTCAGAGAGTACTGGCTGTAGAATGTTGTGGACCTTGCAACCTTGTATGCTTTGCTCCATATATTTAAGCTTGCGCTAAACCCACTTTTAAGTCTTGGGATGCATCAATGCTCAAGATTGTCATCCATAATGACCTACATTACAAATGAGAACGTGTTGTTAATGCCAAAGTTACACTTACTTCAGAGCATATCTGATTTAAGTATCTTAGTATGTTCAGATTATTAAAGTTATGAACATATTGTTAACGTTCTGATTTTTAGTTAATTATAGCTGGCGTATAAGATACTTAAATCAGAAATACTATGCATTATTTGAATCTTCCAGGTATGGTGTTATGCTTTGGAAGCAGGGTGGATGTGATGCATGTACTCATGTTGTTAAGAGGTTTTGCGGAGTTTGGTTAGATTTGCAAAACCATTATTGCTGTGATCTTGAACTGAATTTCATTGTTTTGAAGTTGCTGTTAGTCTTCTAGAATAAACTTGTATATCATAATATCTCTTGACCTGCTAAATAGTTCTGATGCCATTAATAATAAACTTGTCGGTTGGATTTCAGTGTTTCTGCTTCATTTCCTAATGAGATGGTAGTTTAAAAGTTTCATATGCATTTACCGGCATACTTTTCTGAATTTTATATGACTCTGTAATGGCCAACAGGAAACCCTGCCAACGAACTAGTCAGTATTATCAATGAAAATCGATCAGCACAAAAGCTTCCAAAACTGGGTGACAATCCTGGTCTTGGATGCATAGCTTTGCAGTATATAGAGGAATGCAATGGAAGTTGCTCTAGCAACAACACATTAAACTGTCAACATCCAGAAGACGACTTTACTGAAATTTTTGCTCCTAACTGTGGGATAGAGCTGCCTACCTACGGCACACTAAGTGGCCGCATTGTGGGTTGTCAGTCAAAGTATCTGAAACCATCAGAAGCCTTCTCTCACATTCTTTTTCAAGACAAGAAGGCCTTATCTATGGTGAAAGAGAAACACCATACAGAAGTTGGGGTAGGCTTGGTTAGCACCCACCAGGGCCCTTTTTTGTGGTGTGTTTTATTCAGCAGTGACAAGATCAATACTACATTTGTTCTCGAAGGTGCAGGTAGAGGCATCAAGCAAAAGAGAGGGTGCTTCAGTGGAACCAACGTTCCATGCAGCAGGGGAGAAAAGATTCACTTGTTCATGACCACCACTCTGACTGTGATTTCCTCCATTTTTGTATGTTACATCAGTGTAATTTAGTTTATACATGACAAATATAACTTTACAAACAGTAAACGGAAACGCACTCTCATTTAGAAATCTAATATACCGACAATGATATCCAGTCTAATTTTTATTGCAAAATTGAAACACACAGTGGATGCCCTTTATCATAAAAGTTTGTTCCAAGTCTGCGTTGCTTTACATGATACATTTATGTTTCCGGGGTGCAGACGCATGGCTGCACGGATTTGGTTAATGGTTTTTATCGCCCATGTGGAAGTCAAACTCCCTCTTCAACACCAATTAGGATACGTAAACTTGACTTCCATCTAGGATTCCAAATCCTTATCGAACTCCCTCTTCAACAAGAAGTAGGATTTCTAAACGCGACTTGCTGGTTGCCTATAAAAGAAAACAAACCACGCTTTCTATGTTTCCAATAACTTGCAAACAAAATTTCAGACTCTCCAAAACTCTTGTTCACTTTCTCGATCTTTTCCTTCAAACCTTTACTCTTCATTACAAACCATGGCGACTTCTTCTTCTGGGGGATTATCTTGGAAAGTTTTTGAAAGATGTATGGAACAACAATGGGGTACTTGTCGCTCACCTTGCTCATCTTCTACTTCATCGTCATCTTCAACAATCTCGAGATTTTCGGGGCAACCTAGTGGCAACAAAGCTTCTATCCGTCCTAAATTTTGTGGCGATCAAGTTTTAAAGAAAGAGCACACGTCTTCCGCTCCTCAGAAGAAGAGGATGTGCGTGTGCTCCCCAACGACGATCTGCCGTCATCATTATAAAAACATGCAAGCAACAACATCAATGGCATCGGGTAGAAGTACAAGTACTATTCCTAAAAGAGCCTTGCTGGGTGGGCAATCGTCTCAACATCAAAGAACGAGAAGACAAGCTTTTCAACCAAGGCGAAGAAGACTCTCCATATTGGAAACAATTCAGGAGGAGGAAACCGAGTCCAGTTTTTTGTTGGACTTGTTTCAATATTTTAATTTGTAAATCAAAGGGGATATTATTGTACCGTAATGTAAAAAGAAACAAACTAACTACGATTGCTTGATCCTATAAGCGGGGTTTAGTTCTCCTTGGTACGTAGGCAGCCCAAAAGTTACGTGGGTGCAGCATAAAAAAACAAAAAACAAAAAATTCTCTTTTGTTTTTTAGTTGGAAAGTTTTCTTTGTGATAAACCACTGTTTAATGTATTGATTGGAATTGTTTGTATCTATTGAAATATATTTCTCAAGATTGGCTATTGTTTTTTGTCTAACAAAATATAATCTGTAAAACAAAGACTACTGTTTTATTTGAAGGAAGGTAGAAACCAACAGCAAGAACCGGCCTTTTCATATTCCCAATCATAGTACAAAATATCGAGGATATGGGTATTTATCGATATTCAATTTCTGGATATGTATCGTGGATATATCTCTCTCTTTCGGGATATTTGACATTGTTTCACATGCAAATATTGTGGATATATCCAAAATATCGACAAATATCGTAGATATTGTGGATATTTCTTGATATATCATGATACATTATTTATATTTATTTAAAATATAATGGTAAATATTAAATAAAATTGTTATATATACAAAATATCGCAAAATATCGCAAAATATCACAAATATTGCAAATATTATCGAAATATAATTGATATTTGCAGTCGTATATATCTCTAAACATATCGTGATATTTAAATATCTTTTTCTGAAATATGGATAGATATCTCCAAATATCGCGATATATCGAGATATTTTGTACTATGTTCCCAATCATTATCGTTTTAGTTTATGAAAGTCATTAAACGAATCAAGAAATTGGTCCAAGGCCCAATTTTGGGGAAAATGAAGCCTAGAGGACACAATTTTTTATGAGTAACTCACAAGGAAAATTTTTGGGGAAAAGTAACCCACGAATTCACTATTTCAAAATTAGTAACCCTTAAGGACAAAATAAGTTGGCCCTACCTTTTTATATTTTTTAAAATGCCAGTTATACCCTTTCGTGAAAATAACCATCAAAGACAAATGACCCGGATTTAAAATAAATATTTTCCGATTTTACACTTTTTGTCATTTTACTATGAACAATGAGTGTTCATACCTTCTGCTGGTGTATGAACAATGATTGTTCATATCCAAATAGGTGAATGTACCTTATATAATATATTGATGTATGAACATTGAATGTTCATACTAAAAGGACTATGAACATTCAATGTTCATACCCAAAGACTGAACAGTGAATGTTCATACCTAAAGGACCAAGGACTATGGACATCAAATGTTCATACCCAAAGGACTATGAACAATCAATGTTCATACCCAATCAATGTTCATACCCAAGGACTATGAACATTGAATATTTATATCCAAGGACTATGAACATTGAATGTTCATACCCAATCAATGTTCATACCTACAGGACTATGAACATTGAATGTTCATACCCAATCAATGTTTATACCCAATGACTATGAACATTGAATGTTCATACCCAAGGACTATAAACATCGTATGAACATTGAATGTTCATACCCAATCAATGTTCATACCCAAGGACTATGGACATTGAATGTTCACTATGAACATTGAATGTTCATACCCAAGGACTATAAACATTGAATGTTCATGTATGGACATTGAATGTTCATACCCAAAAGACTATGAACATTGAATGTTCATACCAAAGGACTATGAACATTCAATGTTCATACTAAATACACCGGGTCATTTAGTCTGGGCGGGGATGTTAATTATTTTGCGTCAAGGGTATACTTGACATTTCATCTACCCGATCCATTTTTTATTTCGCGTCAAGGGTATACTTGACCTTTCATCTACCCGGTCTTTGTGAGTTACAAAAATAAAAAGGTGTCCTTGAGAGTCACTCCCTGTAAACGAATGGAGCAACGCAAGCAAACATGTCACCAGCATATGATATTAACATAAACGACACTAAGTAATTCTACCCGTAAGTATACATAAGGCACAAACTATCGTGGGCAAATATCGTCAGGTGGGTTTATTTTAGTTTCTAACATCGAGATATCTCTGTATAAGGTGATTTCTTACCGGTATTGAGCGGAAAATAAGAGAAGGAAAAGAAGGAAGAAGAAGAATGGACACGTGGCAGGAGTTAATTGGGTCAGCATTATTGGAAAGGACTATATATAGATTGGAACAGAAGAATATTTTCATAATCTGATTCCCACAAAAAGTTTGTAACAGGAGAGAGAAAGTGAGAGCCAGAGAGTGTTCTTGTAAACGATTCATGAGAAATCAATAAACTAGTTTCCAAATCTTCTAAAACACCTTTCCAATCTTCATTCCAAATAGTTAATCGATCATTGATCATCATCATTGATCTGTGATCGAAGTTAGTTCTTCTGTGATCTATCTTTAGAACTACATTGGCACCGTCTAGGTTTCAAGAACAAGAAGTTTGCTGTTATATTCTTCTTCTGTGAACAAGAACAAGGAGAGTATTGTTATCTTCTTCTTCTTTGAAGATTGAACTCGTTTTCTGACGATTTTTGGGTAAACAATAGTAAGGTCGCAATGCCTCCAAAGCGTACTACCGCAAGTAGGGCAACAACAATAAATGGAGAAAGCACTTCTCAGGCAGCATCTAAAAACGAGGAGCGTAGAACAAGGCGTTCAAAAAGTATAATATTAGATGAGGTGGAGGCTGGAGATACATGAGGAGGAGGGATCTTTGAGGATTTTGTTGGAAAATTTTGAGGAACTAGAGAAGCAAAACAAGGCAATAATAGTTTAAAACAAGGCAATAAGAGAAGAGAATGAGAAACATGCAATAGAAGAGTTGTATGAAAGAGATGGGGCTGAGTCGAGTTCTGGCACTCCTGTGGCCAAGAAGAGTCATCTCAAGGAAGTCAAGAAAAGCTATCTGGAAGAAGTACAATCGGTAAGGAGAATGACACCGAAGGTGCTAAGAGAAGAAGAAACAATACAAGTACCCCAGCTGATTACTAAAGAAATAGTACAAGAGATGATGCAGAGGCAATTTGGTGATCAGTTGATGGAAAATGTATCGGCATCGGTGCGTAAGCTGGCTGACGATGTAGGTTAAAATCCTTTGAAAAAAGAGCTAGAAAGAGTGCCATTGCCCCCAAAATTCAAAAATCCTAAATTCACCCAATATGATGGGACCACAGACCCAATGGACCATCTTTTTTTGCTATCGACATCAATTCTCAATATATCATGGAACTGAATATTGGGATTCTATCCTATGTTGATCTTTTTCTGTTAGTTTGAAGGCTAAGGCGTTGAAATGGTTCTGCTCGATACCTGAGGCAACCATATCATGTTTTCGCGAGATTAAGGAAAGATTCCTTACAAACTACGGTCATCAAAGGATAAAGCCGAAGCAGGGGTGTCGGTGTTGTTCCAGCTGAAGCAAGGAAAGAAGGAATCTTTAAAAGATTTTCTAGCTAGGTTCAAAGCAGAAACTCAATCTGTGGAGAGGCTTGACAAGTCTGAGATGACAGCTGTCATGGCCTTTCAAACTGGCGTAATTCCAGGATCTGATATGCACAAATATCTCTTGCGTAAGGAAGTTAAAAGTCTACAAAAGTTGTATGACAAAGTAGATAGAGATATTCGTGTAGAAGAAAGGATACAAGCAGCAACGATGCAAAATGTGCTATAAGTATCAGAGTCAGGAAAGAAAAAGAGAGATGGGGGAGATCGACATGAGGGTCGAGAGTCTACGAGGTCAGATAACAAAAGACCTCAGGAAAGTTATACAAGTAGAGATAATCAACCTCAGCAAAAGAGGAAATATGAAAGAACCCTGAAAGAAGAGTTGGATCCTAAAAATTTCATCGCCATCAACACCACCTGTAAGGGGGATTTCCCGTCATTGGCAGATGACACGTGTATGGGAAATAACCCAGGATTATGGATGTCCATAATGGGATGAGTATCATCGAAGCAGTTCTGCGAATAAGTAATCTCGTGTTTAGCGCGAGTGTTTAGTAAGCATTTGCCAGGCACGTGACTGGCCGCCTCTAAGCATAATAGTTCTCCAAGTCGTTAGGAACTGGTATGGACAGTTCCTAAACAGAATGAAACTGAAGAGGGTGATCTTTGATGATAAGGAAGGAATCGTGATTGCATATCTTTAAAAGTTACCTTTTAGATATAATCTTCCCATGTACGATAGGACATTATGATTAACAATGAAACCTACCTCAAATAAGATATGGTCTAGATTCAAGCTTCCATAAAAAGAGGATTCCTAATAGGAAGGTAGAGTCCCAAGATGGAAGGAAACTCACAAGCAGTGACGACAGCCCTAACCCTAGGACTCTCAAAGCTCTTCCTATATAAACCAGAGGGATTCGCTCTTAGGAACTACGCAAAATAGGGTTTGATTCTTTGCATAAACAAGGAGATACATAGGCAGCCGCCAGGCGGTTCAACCATGAACTCTAAATCATCTCATCCCTTCTCGATCAAGAAGAGAGCTCCTGAATCACAAGGCACAGAGGAGGATCAGGGGATACTTATAAAACCCCCTACACCACCCCTGAAGATATATTATGAAGGGTGGGGAAAGAAGCTTTTGTGGTATGGCCAAAATATACACTCAGGGAAATAAAGGGTAAGCCTTATTGCAACTTCCACAAGGTCAAAAATCATGAGACGAACACATGTCTAGAGTTATTAAAGGAAATCGACAGGCTAATGAAAGAGGGGAAGTTATGAGAGTTTAGGGCTGATGCAAGATCAATAGAAACAACAACTATACAAGAAAAACCCTTGGGGGTAATAAATATGATTTATAAAGGCAAGATACCTCAGAAAAAGATCATTCGAGACAAGATAAGGAAGATCTCGACGGTTAAGGAAGTGCTCGAGGTCAATTGATAAGAGCCCAAAACTGTAGTTTTAACCCCTTAATAATACTATTTTTAGACTAATTATGTGAGTAATAAATAAGAGTTAATGCTAATTACGTGCTTTTATGTATTTCAGGCATGGAACTCAATTATGTGCAGAAATGTGCCACTTTGGCGATTTAAAGGAGGAAAGGGTTGGTTGCTAAGAACTTCTGTGATAAAGGCCAAGATTCAAGGAGACAAGGCCTTTATGAAGCCCGGTCAAAAGCTGAAAAGTCAACACGGGCAGAAATAGTGCACAAGTCAGCAGAACTTCCGAAGACCATATCTTTGGACTCAGGCCTCGTATTTGGGCCTACTTTACGTCAAAACGACTGGCTCGGAAAGAGCTTTCTAATGGTCCAAGCCTTGACCCAATTAGAGGAGAAGAAGTGGACGAAAAATTTGCTGAAGTCAAAGCCAGCTGAAACAAGCTCTGTGGACTGAAAAAAGTGGGCTTTGGGCTCGATTTTCTGGCCCAAAACATGTCTCCTCAGCCCATGCACGAATTTATGAATTTGGTATCCTCCTTTAGATAAAACAAGACTTAGCTCTTAAGAAAGATATAATTAGATAGCTTAGAATAGAAAGTAGCCATTAGAATAGCTTGTAGATCTAGTTTTTGAATTTCAATGAATAATTAATTAGCTTCATTCCTTGTTTTAGATTAATTATTTGAATCATTGTTCTTCATTCATTAGATAAATAAAATAGTAGTTCTTGTTAAATTCGATTTTGTCATTTAAATTTGTTTAGATCTACTTTCAATTATTGTTTGTTATTCATTTCCTAGTTATTAATTTGGATTTCAATTCTTGAGTAGTTAAATTAGTAAAGTTCAAATCTTTATATTATGTCTAGTTTTAATTCAATTGGAAATAGTTTGATGAATCAAGGCTAAACCTCCATTAGAGGGGTTTGATGAAGCCTTGATGAAAACTTGATTGTGTAGTATAGAATCGTTGTAAGAATCTATTCCACTCTAGGAGGTCATTGATTCGCCATGAGAATGGGTGGACGACCTCACATGCTAGTTATGAATTGGTAGAAATGCCATGTATAATTAGGGATTAGAATGACCAATTCTTACTGTAAGAACGTAAGAATTGGTTTACAACAAATATATGCTAGTTTATTAAGTTGGTAATCAAGGTGGAATCAAATTCTCCTAATTCTTTATCTAGATTCAACTCTTAGCATTCTATCATTCCGTTATTTGTATCTTGTTATTTGAATTCACATCCTAATATAAATTCCCTTCGTAAATCTTTCATTGACCTTGGATAGACCATCAATTATAGAAAACTTGAATGTTAAAGGACTAGGAGTGGAACAAATCTTCTATTCCAACTCTACGTCAATAGATTCGAGAGTAGAAAACAAATATCTTTGATAAGTCTAGTATAAGCAACAGTCTATAGTTTTACTTTCGTTTAGAGTTTCATCGCTCTATTTGTGAGTAAGACTATCTTTTTACGATTATCATCAATGTCGAGCCTATTCCTGTAAGCAAAAATCTGGTGTTGAGGAGTATTCTAGGAGCAATAATGTTTGTACCTGAGGATTTGTTAAAGGTAATGTTGCCTCATAACAACGCATTGCTAATTACATTGTGTATCTCTAGATATGATGTACAGAAGATATTAGTAGATTGTGGGAGCTCAGTGAATATTTTGTTATGGAAAGCATTCACTGGTATTGGTCTTGATGAAATGCATCTAAATGCTCCACAATTTAGCTTATATGGATTTAATGGAAGCTCCACCAAGCCAGCTGGGGAGATCAAATTGCCCATTCGGGCAGGGCCACAAACAGTAATGACCAAGTTTGTGGTCATCAAACATCATTCTGATCATAATGCAATACTTGGTAAGAAGTGGATTTATGATATGAGGCTAATTCCAAGTACATTCTACCAAGTAATTAGATTCCCAACTGCTTATGGGTTGCATGAGATAAGAAGGGACTAATCTGAGTCTGAAGATGCAATTTCGTAACAGTGAAAGGTATGATGAAGGAGAATAGGCAAGACACTGGGGGCGTCTTAGTAAGCTATAGTTAGCAGTTATAGGGAGCTTTACCTACCGACATTGATATGTAGCAGATACTGGAGCAGGTAAAGTTCATACAAGAGCGAGCCTCGAACGAAGAAATATGGGAAAGGAAAACAATAGAGACAGTGGAGAAGGTGAATATTGGCACAGGAGAGAAAGAACATCATACTTTCATTAGAATTGAAATGCATATAGATGTTAGAGATGATTTAATGGGGTTTTTGAAGAAAAATAAGGATGTCTTTGCATGGTCGATGTCGGATCTCACCGGTATCGATCCTGATATTTGTTCTCACAAATTGAATATGGAAGAAAATGCAACTCCTGTCCATCAAAAGCATCGAAAGGTCAGGCCAATGTATGAAGGAGCAGTGGAAGCTGAAATACAAAAAATGCTAGATAATGACATAATTAAAGAAGTGGATCATTCAGAATGGGTTGCTAACATAGTAGTAGTGCCAAAGAAAGATGGGAGAGTTTGAATCTGTGTCGATTTCACAAATGTCAATAAGAAGTGTCCTTAGGATCATTATCCAATGCTAATGATAGATGAGCTGGTTTCAAATTAATCAGTTTTTGCGATGGATATTCAGGATATTTTCAGATTCTAATATCAGTCATATATCAACTCAAGACAACATTCGTGGTGAATGGAGGGATATACCATTTCATTATAATGCCCTTTGGATTGAAGAATGCAGACGCTACTTATCAAAGACTAGTAGAGAAGATGTTCAAAAACTTTTTAAGAGAATTGTCGAGGTCTACATCGATGATATGGTCATAAAATCTATGAGAGCTGAAGACCATGTCAAAGGCCTCGATACCATGTTCGGATATTGAAAGAGTCTAATATGAAGCTTAACCCAGAGAAATGTACTTTCGGCGTGAGTTCTGGGAAGTTTTTGGGTTACATCGTTACCAAGAGAGGTATCGATGCTAATCCAGATCAGATACGAGTGATTCAGCAAATGCTATCACCAACGACAAGAAAGTAGATACAAAGGTTGACTGGAAGAATAGTGACCCTTAACAGATTCATTTCCAGAACTTCTGATTGTTGTAAGCTTCTTTTCAAGTTGCTTAAAAAGAATGTTACATTTTGTTGGAATGAAGAATGCGAAGAGGCATTTTCTAAGTTAAAAAAGTACCTGCAAGAGATGCCAACACTAACAAAACCAGATGAGGGGGAAAGTTTGCTCCTCTATTTGGTTGTATATGAATTTGCCACAAGTTTAGTGTTGGTAAAAGTTGAGAATGGTGTCGAGAGGTCAATTTATTTTCAAGGCAAGACAATCCTTGAGGCAAAGACACGATATTCGATGTTGGAGAAATATGCTTTGAAACTTTTATTTTCTTCTCAAAGATTGAAGCCATATTTTCAATCACACTCTGTGATTGTTATGATGAATCTTCCTTTATAGCAAATGCTGGCAAAAACTTCGAAATCAGGAAGAATGTCGAAATGGTCGGTATTAATAAATGAATTTGGTGTCGAGTATCGAAACCGAGTGTATGAAAAAAGTCAGGTATTGGCTGATTTCTTGGCTGATTTTCCATGTGAGGATACTAATTGGTGCATGGAAGAGGAAGAATTCTCAGTATTGTAAGAGCCTGAAGATATTATTGATACAGATGATCCATGGGAACAAATGGTTGGAGGTTATTTGTGGATGGATCATCTGGAAGTAAGGAGTGTGGTATCGGGATAGTGTTGGTCACACCTTAAAATCAAAGGCTTGAAACAGCAGTGACATTAAGATTCCATCCATCTAACAACGAGGCGGAGTACAAAGCTTTAATTGCTGGTCTCGAGATGGCCAAATCTCTCAAAGTCAAAGAATTATTAATTTTCAATGATTCGATGTTGGTGGTTAGTCAAATAAATGGTGGATATTCAGCAAGATGTGAAAACAGGGTGGATTATTTGAGTTTTATAAAAGCAAAGTTGAAAGACTTTAGTAAAATAAGGCTTCAGCACCTCAATAGAAATGAAAACAGGCATACTGACACCCTAGCATATGTAGCATCGATGTTGGAAAACATTGAGGGACGCATTTTGCACATCGGTGTTCAGCAAATGCCAAACATCGATATCGATGAGTTGGAGGTCATGGAGATTGACACACTGGGGGCATCATGGATAGAAGCATATATTTCATATTTATCTAATGATAAATTGCTAGAGGATAAAAACGAGGCTAGAAGGATTAAATCCAGAGCCCAAAGATATGTGTTGCTCGAAGATGAGATATATTGAAAAAATATGGGAGGTCCACATTTGAAATGTATATCATCAGAAGATGCACATCTAATCATTACAGAGCTTCACGAAGGAGAACGTGGAAATCACTCAGCAAGAAGGTCATTGGAAAATAAAATAACGAGGCAAGGATATTTTTGGCCTCAAATGAGAAGAGATTGTCTTTGATATGCCAAAAAGTGTATTCAATGCCAAATACATGGAAAGGCTGCATATCCCAGTTGAGGAGTTACATTGCGTTTTGAATCCATGGCTTTTTGCGCTATGGGGCATGGATATTGTGGGTCATTTAGTACCTAGAAGAGGTAAAAGGCAGTTTATGCTGGCGGTTACAGATTACTTCACCAAGTGGGTAGAAGCTATAACACTACAACACATAAAAGAGAAGGATGTGATAAACTTTCTATTTGAAAGGGTAATATGCAGATATGGTTTGCCTCATGCTATCATATTAGATAACGGGCCACAGTTTGTTTGAGGAAAAGTAAAAGCTTTCTTGTAGTCATACAAAGCAAAACACTTTACGTCGACACCATATTATTCCCAAGGTAATGGGCAAGCAGAGGCAACGAATAAGACCATTATGTATAACATAAAGAAAAAGCTAGAAGACAAGAAGGGCCTCTGGGTAGATGAGCTAAATAGCATTCTATGGGCTTATAGAACTACACCTCGAACCGTTACTGGTGAATCTCCTTTCACATTAGCTTATGGCATGGAGGGAGTGACTCTTTCAGAAATGGTGGTCTCGACATCCAGAACCAAAGTCTTAACAAATGGCCAAAATGATGAAGTAATGGCAGCAGAAGTCCTCAATATGGAGGATATAAGAGATCAAGCAAGATTAAGGTTCGATGCTTACCATCGGCAGCTCAAGAAAACTTTCAATAAGAAAGTAAGAGAGAGGCATTTTCAAGAGGGTGATTTGGTGCTGAAAATGGTCACTCAAGAAACTAAAGAAAAAGGGGTAGGCAAACTAGCAGCAAGCTGGGAAGGGCCTTATATCATTCATAAGGTAGGGATTAATGGTGCTTATTACTTGAAAGACGTAGAAGGTGAAATGTTAACAAAACCACAAAATGTAAGCAATTTAAAGTCATTTTATCAATAAAGTTCATTTTGAGTATCTTGATTGGTGCTCAAGATTATGCATTCAATAAAGATATTGAAACTTCAAATTGCAATAGTGATATAAATATTATAAATCCTGGTATCCATAGAATCATATATTGATAACAGGTTAAAGAAAAAATCCTGGTGATCTGTAGGTCCTTACCTTGATACCAGGTCAAAGAAAAAATCCTGGTGATCTGTAGGTCCTTACCTCGATACTAGGTCAAAGATAAAATCCTGGTGATCTGTAGGTCCGCACCTCGAGACCAGGTGAAAGAAAAAATCCTGGTGATATGTAGGTCCTTACCTCGATACCAGGTCAAAGATAAAATCCTGGTGATCTGTAGGTCCTTACCTTGATACTAGGTTAAAGAAAAAATCCTGGTGATCTGTAGGTCCGCACCTCGATACCAGGTAAAAGAAAAAATCCTAGTGATCTGTAGGTCTGTACCTCGATACCAGGTAAAAGAAAAAATCCTGGTGATCTGTAAGTTCGCACCTAGATACCAGGTAAAAGAAAAATCTTGGTGATCTATAGGTCCGCACCTTGATACCAGGTCAAAGAAAAAATCCTGGTGATATGTGGGTCCTTACCTCGATACCAGATCAAAGAAAAATCCTGGTGATCTGTAGGTCCACACCTCGATACCGGGTCAATGAAAACCCCATTTCTTGGCAGTATTGTCAAGGTATGTTGTTTTAAGTATCAATTGATATTCTTTTTGAGTGGGGTAGTTTAAAAAATGTTAAATTTCTTGTTAAAATTTGATGTAAGTATCAATTGACACTGCTTTTGAGGGAGGTAGTATAAAAAATATGAATTTATTTTTAATTTTATTCTAAGTATCAATTGATACTGCTTTTGAGTGGGGTAGTATCAAAAATGTTAAATTTCTTTTTAATTTTGATTTAAATATCAATTGAGACTACCTTTCAATTTTCAAAACAATCAATTTTCGGTTTAGAAAATTGAAAGTTTCGAGAGAGGGCGATGTCATGGGCAAATATCGTCAGGTGATATTTCAAAGTTTATTTTAGTTTCTAACATTGAGACATCTGCCTATGCCGATATCTCTGTATAAGGTGATTTCTTACAGGTATTGAGTGGGAAATAAGAGAAGGAAAAGAAGGAAGAAAAAGAATGGACACCTGGCAGGAGTTGATTGGGTCAGCACAATTGGAAAGGACTATATAAAGACTGGAACAGAAGAATATTTTCATAATCTGATTCCCACAAAAAGTTTGTAACAGAAGAGAGAAAGTGAGAGCCAGAGAGTGTTCTTGTAACTGATTCATGAGAAATCAATAAACTAGTTTCCAAATCTTCTAAAACACCTTTCCAATCTTCATTCCAAATAGTTAATCGATCATTGATCATCATCATTGATCTTTGATCGAAGTTAGTTCTTCAGCGATCTATCTTTAAAACCACACAAACTACTTCACACAATTAAAAATAATGTCATTAAAACTTTGTTCTTGTAAAATTTCCTTATCCCTTCATTTTATGGAGAAGATTTAAAAGTGTATATACGTGAGTGAGTACTTGTGATCGTGAACAAGCATTCTATTCCTGGCAGAACATCCAGAGTAGATCCATCAACATCTTCTTTGAACTAAATTAAGAAGATTTTATTGGAGTTATCCCTCACATTAGGAAGAATGAGAGAATCCGGTATTGTTTGTGTGAAGAGGTTTGAGCGAGCGCACGCTTGGAAATGGTCTTAGCCAAGGCTCCCTTGGAGAGAAAAAGAAGATAGTTTTTTTTAGCCTTTTTTCCGAAACATCTCTACTGGACTTTTGAGAAAATTTGAAGAGGGAGCATGCGCGCTCAGATTTGCCTATCTAAGAGCGCGCCCGCGCTCATGCCTAAAATCACAGACTTCTATTATGCAGTTATCGCGAATCTATTTTTTTTTATATAAAAATAGAAGTTAGGTTTTGGGAAACCTAAGTCATGACATAGAAACCCAATTTTGAGAGAAATCAAGATTGAGAGAGAGAGAACCCTAGCAAAGAGAAAAATTTGTAAGGAGAGAGGAGTGATCTAGTGATTGTAATCTTCCTTCCCATACTTATAAAAGGATTAGCTCTTGTGGTCGTATGCTTCATTAGCTGAACCACGTTACATCTTGTGTTGTGGTATGTTTTACTTGCTCTATATTTCTATTGCCTGTTTGTGATAGTTATATCCATAGATTAGGATTGTGGTTGTTGGTTGTAGTTAAAAGGTTAGATTTTTGTCTGGAGTAGAAGATTGTCCAAGTACAAGCTATCTTAGTAGAGGATCGATTGGTATTGTTGTCCCCAACAAGTGGTATCAGAGCCATGGTTAGATTAATCACAGAAGATACCAAACCTTGCCCAGAAGGTGTTTAATAAAATTCCTGAGAGGAGGTTTGAGTTGAAATAGAATGTAGAGATGGACCATTCTATAAACACTCGTATGACTAGTCTAAATAGAGGTAACAACATTATTTGGAAAGCTAGGATGGAAAACTTGCTCTATTGTAATGACTTGGCATAACCCATTGAGAATGAAGGAGTAAAACCAGACGCAATTGCCATGACTGAGTGGAAGTCGTTTGATGAAAAAGCGATTGGGTGCATTAGATAACAGATTGACAACAATGTAATCCGCCTTGTATCCCAAGAAACCACCGCTTTCAGCCTGTGGAAGATATTAGAAGACCTTTCGAGAAGACAAGAAAGGACGCACAGAATAGCTCCTGTCACTCAGAGATCCTTGTTACAGAAAAGCAAGAGAGAGGCAAAAGCAGAAAACCATCTCATTCTAGAGGTGATGACAAAAGAAAATCTAGGAGCGCGATTAGACCTCCTAAGAAAGACTTGTCGTGTAATCATTATGGTATCCATGGCCATTTCAAGTATGAATGCATAGAATTAAATAGCGATTAGAAGACTAGTACCATACATGAAGACAAGTTAGAGTTTAAAGAAAGCACCACCGGTAGAGACACCACAGACATCGCTTCAGAAGGTGAAGTAAGAATTCTGTCAGACTGTGATGAGTTATGCTTTTTAGCACTTCATGCCAGGGTACAAAGTGGGTGGTAGATACAGGTGCTTCCTACCACATCATACCCTATAAAAGTTTCTTCACTACCTACAAATCAGGTGATTTTGGTGAGATGAAGATGGACAACAATGAAGTCTCAAAGATTGTAGGCATTAGGGATGTTCATGTAGAAACCAATGTCGGCTACACCTTAACACTCAAGGATGTAAGATATGCCCCTGACATTTGGCTAAGCCTAATTTCCGATGGAAAGTTAGATGATGATGGCTTTCAAAACTCGTTTGGTAACGGAGTATGGAAACTGAGCAGAGGTTCCATTGTAGTAGCCAAAGGGAAGAAAACTTGCTCGCTTTACAAGACACATGCTAGTTTGTGTAAAGCAGAGTTGAATGCGGCACAAGAAGAAACTTCCTCCAAACTATGACATAAGAGACTATGTCATATGGGAGAAAAAAGCATGGAGGTTATTGCCAAGCAAAAGGCCTGCCAAACATTAAAGGTACGCATTTAAATAGATGTACTCACTGTTTGGTAGGAAAGCAACACAGGGTGTCTTTCTAAAGATTCTCGTCTCACAAAAAGGACAATGTCCTTGAGCTAGTGCACACAGATTTATGTGGTCCTATGAAACTAAAGTCCCATGGGGGAGCTTTGTACTTCTTGACTTTCATTGATGATGCGTTAAGAAAGATATGAGCATATAGTCTGAAGACCAAGGATGAAGTACTTGGCGTGTTCAATAATTTCCATAGCATGGTGGAAAGAGAGACAAGGAAGCCTTTGAAGTATATTCGCTCAGATAATGGGGGTACATTAGGTCGTTTGAAGAGTATTGCAAGAGTCATGAGATTTGTCATGAGCAGACCATTCCCAAGACTGCGCAACACAATGGTATAGCCGAGAGGATGAACCGGACCATTGTAGAGAGGATGAGATGCATGCTGTCTCACTCTAAGTTACCGAGAAGTTACTGGGTAGAAGTAATGTGCACAGCCGTACATGTGATCAACCTATCGCCTTCGAAGCCTCTGAATAGTGATTATCCAAAGAAAGTATGGTCAGGTAGAGATGTTGATTATGGATACTTAAGGGTATTTGGGTGCAAGGTATTTGTTCATATTCCAAAGGATGAGAGATACAAGTTTGATGACAAAGCTAAGCAGTGCATTTTTCTGGGTTATGGGGATGAGAAGTTTGGCTACAAACTTTATGATCCGATTAATAAGAAGGTAATCCAAAATTGAGATGTTGTGTTCTTGGAAGACCAAACTGTAGCAGACTTTGAGGATGGTGAGAAGCTAGAAGCTTTCACTAATGATCTTGTTGATTCAGAACCATAAGTTCTTACTGTGGAACGTGCAGAAGGCGTTGAGAGTGCAGAAAACCATGGGTTTGAAGCTCATGATGATAATCCTATTGCTCATGATGGGATAGAACCTATTAATATAGAAAATATAGATGAAGTGTATGAACCACCACCTGAGCAAGTAGAAATGCATCCTCATGAGGCACAAGCAGATAGGGCAAGGAGGTATGAGAGAGAGAGATAAGCTTCAACTAGGTATCCACCATATACGTATGTTTTACTATCTTTTTTTTTTGGAAAAAGCTAGGGGTTAAGGTTTCCCCAACCTTTATTTGATCATGATCTCAAGTACAACTTACCCTTTTCATCCTCTTTGACCAAAACATGCAGTCTTTGGTCTAAAGGGGGAATAAAATACAAAACACTATCATCTATAGAATCACTAAGCTTAGATAAATAATCTGCAGCCTGGTTCCCTTCTCTGTAAACATGTTCAAAGTCCACCAATTCAAACTCAACAATAATGCGCTTTATCTCTGCTATGCTATTCCTCTCCGTCCAAGGTGGCTCCTCCTTCAAGTTCAGAATACGTACAACCCTCATGGAGTCATATTGTATATGCAGTCTCTTTACGCCCAGCTGGGCAGCTCTTTGTATGCCTTTCATGACTCCTAGCAGTTCCTGACGAAGCACTGAGGGAGATTTTGACGATCCAGTAAACCCAAAGAGGACCCTGCCATCTGAGTTTCTCATTAGCCCACCATACCCTGCCTTGCCGAGTTTCAGCGAACCATCAGTATTCAGCACCGGTACCTGATCATTCGGCTTTGACTAGTGTACCCACTGTTCCTCAACTGGCTTGTAGTTTCCTTCTATACCTAGTCTTTGCAGCAACACCCACATCGCATGACTCTCCTTAATAGACTACAGTGTTTTTCCAAGATATACTTTCATATCATTCAAAATTTGCATACTTAAGATACTCGGTAGTCTTTTCCTGCCTTTCTTTAGACGCCAGTTCCGCTCATTCCATATCGCATGGACTATTGCACAAGTGAATGCCCGCAGAATTTCATTTTGCATTGAGTTCGCTCTGCATAGTCTCATTAAGAAGTACCACTCTTCATGTGACCTCTGTACATGCCCAGACAAGCCCATAGCTAGCTTTATCCTCGCCCAAACTTGCGTTTAATGCGACGAGTAAAAAAAAATCGAAGAACATTCAGCGTGACCGATATATAGACAACAATTTGGATACATTTATGACTTTCTTAAACATAAGTCGATTTTTGGGTGGGCAAGGATCCAGAGAAGAGCTGCCATACAGTAAAAGAGTGTTTGGGCACCGATAACTTACCCCAAACAAGCTTGAACCATTTTACTTTTCCTCGAATTTTCTTGAGCGAGAGATACGCCGATGCAAAGGAGAAGCGACCAGTGCTTGTTGGTGTCCAGATGACTCGATCCTCTGTCAAGAAGCTGTTTACCTCCGTTTCCATGATACACTTTTTCAGTTCGCAGCTTGGTAATTGACAAATGACATTTGACCAACTCCCGTTTTCAATAATCGATCCAACATAAGCATCATCAGGAATAGAAGTCGCTAGCAGTTCTCTAGCTTGGGCGTTGAAGATCAAAGGACGAACACCACGGATCATGCGGGCTTCGTTTTCCAACCATTAGCAAATCTTGTATCTCACACTCTTCCAGGTAGCCTCCACATTGCCTAAGGATGCCTCTCCACACCCGAGAACAGTCCTTGGGTTCTTTCATAGTCCGAAATGTCCCCCTTTATTTGATGCTCCATGTCCATTTCACCCACAAGCAATCATATTTACGAAAGCAATCTTGACAACAAGCCCACGAAGCGCCGCTTTATTCCATGTTCTAGGATTGAGCAGTCTAAGCCCACCTTGATTTTTAGCCACTCTCATAGTTTCATGACTCGCATGATGCATCTTTCTCTCCATGGAAGGTCCAGCCCATATAAACCTGTTACATAGCTTTGCCACCTTGTCGTCCAAAGTTCGCGGCAAAACAAAGGTTTTCGCCCAATACGTTTGGAAGGAGGATAGGACCGACTAAACAAGCTGCACCCTTCCTGCTCGGCTAAGAGATGCATTTTTCCAATTTGAAATTCTCCCCGTTATTTTCTCAATGAGTGGGAGGCATTCCTTAATACCCAATCTGGCTGCCGTGAGAGGTAGGCCTAGGTAGGAGACTGGAGGAGTAACCAAGGAGATTCCTAGAACATCTGCAAGTTGTAGCCCTTCTTCCTCAGACATGCTACCCGTGAGGAGGGTAGTTTTTGCATTACTGAGCTGTAGCCCTGTTGCATTGGAAAACGCGGCCAAAATATCTTTTATCGCCAGAAAAGACTCCATATCACCTTTATAGAAAAGCATTACATCATCGGCAAAACAAAGATGCGAGATACCAATCTTTTTACACTTGGAGTGAGCATGGATAGACTTAGACCTAAGCCCTTGTTGCAGCATAGCACTTAACACCTCCATCACAAGAACAAAAGATCATGGAGACCGGTCGCCTTTGCCTTAGCCCTCGCTTTCCTTCAAAATATCCTTCAGGTGTCCCATTAACTAGAACAGAGTAAAACAGGGACGAGAAGCACATCTTCAGCCATTCAACAAACAACGGGGGGAACTTAAATCTCTATAGGATCACCAAGAGGGAATTCCAGCTTATAGAGTCGTAGGCCTTCTTGATGTCCAGCTTTATTGCACACCTTTTGGTCCTCTCTTTTCGGCCTAACCTCATAAAAGTTCATGAGCAAGCAACAAGTTATCCTGTATAGTCCTCCCAGGAACAAAAGCCGATTGTGCACAATAAATCAAAGGAGAAATACATAATTTCATTATGTTTGTGAGAACTTTAGATACACATTTATAAATAATATTGCAACATGCAATAGGTCTAAAAGAATCAACAGAAGAAGACATTCTATTCTTCGGAAGAAGACTGAGGATTGTGGAATTTATACCTCTCGGCATCTGCTTGTGTTTGAAAATGTGCTGGATGGCTCTTATTACGTCATTGCCAACAACATCCCAACACTTCTTGAAAAAGAAAGCGTTAAACCCATCAGGGCCCGGAGCTTTATTATCATTCATATAAAAAAGAGCTTCTTTTATCTCTGCATCCGTGATAGGGGAAGCCAGCTGTAAACTTGTGCAATTATCCACTTCAGCGATACTAAGATCATTAAAGACTGCACGGTCACAAGTAGCAGGTGAGGTGACACCCAGAAGGTCCTTGTAGTACTCAATAAAAGCATATTTCACCTCCATCTGGCCCTCTCTGAGATATCCCTCCTTGTCTTTTATACACCATACCACGCTCCTAGACTTCTTCTCCTTTATAGCATTAAAGAAAAAAGCATTGCATTTTTCCCGAAACAAAGCCACTCAATATTAGTCTTCTGAAAAAGGTCCGCCTCCTCCATCTTGATCAAAAGACAAAGTTTGCGCCTTGTGGCACTCTCTTGACAGCATAGAGAAGAATCTAGAGGGTTCACCTGTAGTCTCACTTGAAGTTGTCTCAGCTCTTCTATTCTTTCCTCCACTAGCCTGTGGGCATCATAACAAAAGGAGCGAGCCCAGCCCTTAAGAACAGCCTTTAACGCTTTCAGTTTGCATGATAGCATGTACGGTGGGTTACCATGGTCTTGAATGTTCCAACATTAAGCAAGGGTGGGAGCAAAATCCTCATGAAGTCGCCAAAAATTGCAAAACCGAAACGGTGGTCGACTTCTTATTTTATTCAGAAAAGACATAACTATTGGGCAGTGGTCGAAAACTCCACGAGTTAGAAATTCCGCTTCGCCAGAGCCAACTGTAAGGACACCCAGGAAGAATTCACCAGACACCGATCTAGCTTTGACCATTTCCTGACAACTTCACCCCCATTGTTCCAAGTATAGAAGCATCCTGTTGCGATATGATCAAAAAGCCTAGAAGCATTTAAGCAGTTTGCTAGTGGAGTTGTTTCCCTCTGGTGGACTGCCACATCCCCAATTCTTTCGTGCGAGAAGAGTACATTGTTCAGGTCACCTATAACACACCACGGACCTTGAATGCCATAACTGAGTAACTTCAGCTCCTCCCAGAGAATCAGTCTCTAGTGAATAAATTGCGCCATCTCCAACTCTTTCGTAATCTCCATAATTTCTGGATTCCATACAATCCAAACTCTACCACTATCATCGCTTGCATAGTTATGCATTCTTTCCCACGAGGGCAAACTATTCTAGATATAGCGAGGAATTTCTCTCTTTTCACCTTTGTTTCCAAAATTCCCATACAACTAATGTTCTTTTTTTTACTAAACAAATTAAGCTGTCTAGCTTTTGTGTGGTCATTTAACCCTCGCACATTCCAGCTACACACTCTTATCATAATGAGAATCAGTGAGCCTTTCTCTTTCCATGCCCTCGGCCTCTCTCTTTTCCTCTATTACTAGAAACTGCACCAGGCTTGGTGTTGATTTTGGTTTCTATTCTTCTTTTGGCAGTGAAATGCTTGACCGAGTAGCTGGTATAGGTGGAGGAGTCCTATCACCAAAAGCTCGGTTACGCATCGAAATGGCGTTCTCAAGGTCTTCGCCCTCTTGCAAGGCATTCAAACATACCCCTTCACTAAGAAACTGTTGAGCAAGAGTGTTATCTGGTAGCAAGTGATGTAACGACCTATCTTCATCCTCACTCGTACCCCTCACCACCTCGCAGCTAAGCTCTACCTCTTGTAACTCATCGAAGACTACTATTGCAATCAGAAACTCCTACAACCATCAATTGGTTATCATGCCTTGTTTCACCCTGTGGAGATGCGCCTCTTTGGGTTTGACAGTTAGCACCTTCATTTTGTCTATTGACAGCCGCATTTACACCTGCAGTTAGGTCCCCCACATCTACCTCTAACATTGGTCCAACAGCCTGAATATCCACTACTGCTTCAGCCATAGCAGCGTGCTGCCCAAGTTCCTCATTGCTACTTGAATTCGAAATCACCACAGGAGCTGTTTGCGATCCTGCTCCTTCTTGGATCTCTTGGTCAGTTTCGATAACAATCCCCTCTTGGTTGTTAGTAACTCCTCTTGTTCTGGCGGCTCTTATGGTTTCTCCACCATTACGCGAAACTGCCCTTTGTCTCCATATCCTAGTTGGTCTACCAGAGCATTGGTCTGCTGAGTGCCCAAATTTATTACAGGTTGTACAAGACTTCGGTTTCCATGGATATTCCAGAGGTATAACAACCTCTCGGTTCCCTGCTTTCACTGTTATTACTTCCTTGTAAGCATAGTTCACTGGGAACTCAATACAGAATCTAGCAAAAGATAGTCTTTTCCTTTTAGCTGTTGCATCATCCATAAACATAGGTGTGCCACCCACTAAGCTTGCGAGGTACGAAAGTCCATCGAAAGTCCACATATCTTTCAGAACATCCATCAGCTTTACCCATAGAGGTATAGAGGCCACCTTGTTCTTGTAATTATCAACCTCCACTGTCCATGACTTTACTACAAACACTCTGCCCGCAATAAAAATAGGACCTTCATCTAAGATCATTTGGTGATCCTCTGAGCTAGTAAAACTCATATAGAAAAGCTCTTTATCTGTGGTGATATCAAAGGACCCCTTCAATTTCCACTTTCTCTACAACACTTCCTTTACCATCGGAAATGACAATCTTTTATCCAGAAAATAACCAACCAAATACTCATCCCACTCCTTTATACCTTGCTCCAATAAATCCGACGGAAACCCAACCACTCCATCAACATAGATCGGGGAGAAGGACTTAAAAGCTACTGTGGATTCAGATGACCCGGACCGACCAAAGCGGGGACCTCGAGTATGGTTTGAGGAACGGCTTGCCCATTACCTAGCGCTTTCGCGAAGCCATGAGAACAAGCTTAGCTTAAGCTGCCCAAGGAGAAAGAAGAACCAACACTTTATATTGCCTCAGCAAACTCACACTATAAATAGCGGAGGATTTTACCTTTGAGGCTAAAAACTAATATCTTCTACTAATAAACTACCACTGTTTAGCAATGGAGGATTTTACTATTAGTAGAATGCAAAACCAGCAAAACTAGATAAGAAACCTACGAAAGATCAGTTTTTTCTCTATTTTTGGTAAGAATTGGAGCACCAGATCAAAACAGCAACCTATGTTATCTCACAACCTATCGCTTCTAACACTGTCCCCATGACCAACCTAGTTTAAAAAAAAATAAATAAAAAAAAATTAAAAAAAATTAAATTAAAAAAAAAAAAAAATTAAAAAAAAAAATTATGATGGTGGAGAACCTATGTACTATCAAGAGGCTCTTGAAGGTACAACCAAAGAGAAGTGGTTGAAGGCCATACATGATGAGATGAATTCTTTGCATAACAATCACACTTATGACTTAGTTGAGAAACTAAAAGGAAGAAAAGTTCTCAAGAATAAGTGGATCTTCAAAGTCAAGCATGAGGAGAATAATTCACACCCAAGGCACAAAGCTCACCTTGTTGTGAAGGGATTCGGTCAAAGAAAAGGTATTGACTTTGATGAAATTTTCTCTCCTGTAGTTAAGATGACTTCTATCAGGGTGGTATTGGGTCTGACCGCAAGTATGAACCTAGAGGTTGAGCAACTAGATGTCAAGATAACTTTTCTTCATGGAGACCTTGAAGAACATGTCTACATGGACCAGCCATAGGGGTTTTAGGTCAAAGGCAAGGAGCACCTAGTATACAAGCTGATAAAGAGTTTGTATGGGTTGAAGCAGGCATCGAGATAGTGGTACATAAAGTTTGATCCCTTTATGGTGAAGCATAGATACAAGAAGTCTACTTCCGATCAATGTGTGTTTGTTCAAAAATTTCCAGATGGGGATTTCATAGTGCTCTTGTTGTATGTGGATGATATGTTGATAGTTGGCCAGAACATCAACAAGATATCCAAGATGAAGAAAGACTTGAGTAAGTCCTTTGACATGAAGGATTTGGGTCAAGCAAAGCAAATACTTGGGATACGGATCACTCGTGACAGAAAGAGTGGGAAGTTGTGGCTTTATCAAGAAAGCTACATTAAGAAGGTGTTGAAGAGATTCAACATGCATCAAACGAAGCCAATAAATTGTCCACTTGGTGGCTAGTTCTGCATAACCCAAGATATGTGTCCAAAGGGTGAGCATGAGCAAAGTCAAATGAAAAAGATTCTTTATGCATCCATAGTGGGCAGCTTGATGTATGCAATGGTGTGTACAAGACCGGATATTGCTTTCTCCATTGGTGTTGTAAGCCATTTTTTGTCAAATATGGGTAGAGAGCATTGGGAAGGTGTTAAGTGGATATTGAGATATCTCAAGGGCACTTCCAATGCGTGTTTGTGTTTTGGTGGAAGTAAGACCTTGCTTGAAGGCTACACTAATGCAGACATGGCAGGTGATGTTAACTCTATGAAGTCCACCTCCGGTTATCTGTTTACTTTTGCAGGGGAGCAGTTTCCTGGTAATCTAAGTTGCAAAAGTGTGTTACCCTCTCAACTACATAAGCGGAGTATATTGCAGCCACTGAGTGTTGCAAAGAGATGCTATGGATGAAGAGGTTCTTCGATGAACTAGGGCTAAAACAGAAATAGTTTGTAGTTCTATGTGACAGTTAGAACGCCATCCATTTGAGAAAGAATCCAAGTTTTCATTCTAGATCCAAGCATATACATGTATGTTATCATTGGATTAGAGAAGTTCAAGAAGACAATCATTTGTGTATTGAGAAGATCCATACCGACAAGAACAGGTAGGATATGATGACTAAAGTCTTACTGAAAGGTAAGTTTGATGGTTGTTGTGCTATTGCCAGAATGGTAGCACACTCCTCCTGTTGATTTGGAAATTACATGGAGGTATCCCCCCTCACTGTTCGGGAGGGGGAGATTGTTGGAGTTATCCCTCACATGTGGAGGAAGAAGAGAATTCGGTATTCTTTGCTTAAAGAGGTTTGAGTGAGCACACGCTCGGAAATGGTCTTGCCCAAGCCTCCCTTGGAGATAAAAAGAAGATAGTTTTTTTCAGCCTTTTTTCCGACACATCTCTACTGGACTTTTGAGAAAATTTGAAGAGGGCACGCACGCGCTCAGATTTGCCTATCTGAGAGCGCGCCCACTGATAAAACATAAAAAGATAGTTTACCTAGGAAATGAACGATAAAACTCAAAACGTAAGTAAACTAAAACTATCTTACGTGCCTAATTTATCAAAGATTTCTACTCTCAATCCTATGAGATATAGTGGAGTAGATGATTCGTTCCACTCCTAGTCCTTCCGCATGCTGTGTTCTCTATATATAAATAATCGGTCTTAAAGTCTAATGAGAGATTTACGAAATGGCAACTAGACTACGATACAACTACCCACAAGATGCAACTAGTCGACTATTAGAACAACTATGGGAATGCTACGTCGATTCTATGATAAGGAGTTAGAGGGGGATTGATTCCACCTTAACTCGACTTAATCCTACTAATGACGAATCGTCGTAAGTAATCGAATTGAGCGCTTTGCGAGAACAACGGTTACTCCTAATCCCTAATTACACATGGCATTTCTACCAATTCATAACTACCATGTGAACGATTACACCCATTCTCATGGTGAACTAATCGTTTCTAGAGTGGAAAGGAAATTACGACGACTCTACGATAATCGGAATCAAGCTTTCATCAAGGCTTCTCAACCCCCTCTAATGGGGGTTTAGCCGAGAATCATCACCCTATCATTCCCAATGGAATTCAAACAAGACATGATATAAAGATTTGAACTTTACTTGTTTAAACTCAATTCAAAACTACTCATGCAATAATTGAATTAAACTAATAATGACAAATAATTGAATCTATGAATTGAAACTAAACAATTAATGGAAATGAAACTAGATTATGGAGAACACTATTTTATTAATCTAATGAATAATAAAATAATGATTCAAATACTAAATTAATAATCTAACTAATCTAGGTCTAGCTATCTACGTAATAAGATAATTTAGATCTAAACAATTGTAAATGACAAGAATCGAAATTGACAAACTAGCTATTTTATTTATCAAACTAATGAAGAACAATGATTCTAAAGATTAATCTAAAATAATAATTGAAATTAAACTAAACTTAATTTTATAAAATGAAAACTAGATCTAGAATTATCTATAGTTTTAGGTCTAACTAGCTACCATTAACAAAGAGCTAAGTTTTGGTTTTTATATGTTTAGATCCAAAAATCGTGCATGGGCTTGGATCCATGTTTTGGGCCAGAGAATCAGGCCCAAAACCCAAAACCCAATTCTTCATCAAAAAGGCCTCTTCAGCTGCAGTTGTCTTCAACAGACTTTTCGTCCATTTCTACTCCTCTGATTGGATCAAGGCTTAGACCATTGGAAAGCTCTTTCTGAGCCGGTCGTTTTGATATAAGGTAGGCCCCATTCTGAGGTCTGAGTCCAAAGATACGACCTTTGGAAGTTCTGCTGACTTTGTGTGCTGTTTCTGCCCGCGTCGACTTTTCAGCTTTTGACTGGGATTTAGAAAGGCTTTGTCTTCTTGAATCTTGGCCTTTAATCACGGAACTCCTTAGTAACCGACCTTTGCTCCTTTATCTCGCTAAAGTGGCACATTTCTGCACATAATGGACTTTGAAGCCCTGAAATGCATAAAACACAATGTCGGTGTTAACTCTTAATTATTACTCACATAATTGGTCTAAAAGTATGACTGTTACAGGGTTAAAACTACAGTTTTGGGCTCTTATCAAACCACCCCCAAACAGCATTTTGCTTGTCCTCAAGCAAAGATGAGAATTTAGAATAAGTGACCAAAAATGGAGTTCTATCTACTCTCGTTTCGCTAAGTGCGATTGCATTGACCATATGCAACAAGGCCTTAAACCACTAGGAATTCCCTAGTGGACGAGTTATAGCCTCGTGAGATTTTTCCAGTGAAGGTACTCACAAACTTCATCTATACTACAACGACTAAAAAATAAAACTATTGTTTCCTTATTCATGCTCTAAATAAACTATACCTCTCACTAGCAATGCATATAGAGTAATCAAGTCGAAACCTAAGCTAATATATGCATAATAATCAATCATCTACAATAAACATATATACAATGAGTAATACTATGAAATGTCTAGCAGGTTCGTTTCTGAAACTCGGAATAGCGTCCTTAAGTAGGTTCTCACAATAATAGTCAAGATACAACACTCTAATTTTTCCACTCAAGTTTTTATTTACTCCATTGTCATGGGTGGGCACACTTTACCTTACAATCTCAATGACAACAAGGAAGCCGGAGTCGATCAAACACATCTGCCACTTACTATCACACTAACCTATTCCTAATTGAGCTAGAGGTCTTTATTAGGTGTTGCGGGGATTAGGAGATGGTTTAAAAAGGAAGGAAATGAATATTCAAAAAGGACAAGTCTGAGATAATAGAGTCTTCATATTATGTAACTAGAGAAAACCTTGTTATTTACTTTTGCTTCTACACTTTGTTTCTATCCTTAGCCATATTTTTTTCTTTTTCTTTGGCTTTTGACTCCTTTTATTCTATTGTTTTGGAGTTTTTATTTTATTTCTATTTCTATTTTTCTTTTCTTTGGATGGAAACTTCTTTTCTTTATTTTCTGAAGCAATTAACTAACTTTTGTTTACACAGGTTTTTATCTTCTTCTTTCTTCCTCATTCTATTCTCAGACTTATCTAAATTGGGTAGGTTGAATTTTTTATTTTGTAACAGGGTAAAGGATTTGTGGTTTATGAAAGGCTAACGAAAGGCTTAGAGGGGCGACTAGTAGAAAATAATTCATAGGTTTGAATTTCTGGCTATATCGATCCAAAGAGGGCCTAAATTCTCGCTTAGGACATGGCATAGTGATCAAGCAAGTGGATGTATGATATCTCTATCCGGATTTTACTTCTCCCTTGTGTCATTTCTCAAATGTTTCGCTCATATAAGGCTTTAGGCTATATTCTCACAGGATTTGTAGAATAAGTACTCTAGCCTAGATTTCAGAAACTTACTGCTAACAATTATCGATACTCATGTAATATATTTATAGATAGATGCAAAGATTATTACCTACATATTAACCTAAGTTTCTAAAAATTATTCTAATGCAAAAGCTACGTGAGACTTCTAGATTATTAAGAGCATAGAGAAGGAAAACAATACCAATATTCCCAAGTGTATAGCATGAACTTATTTATTTATATTTTTGAATTTTTGAAATTTTAACTAGAAAAACAAGTGCAAATTATACCTATCTATATCCTAATAGATGCCTTAATTACACGAGTTTCTATGCCCCCCCCCCCAAACAAGAAGCATGCTTTGTCCTCAAAGTATTTTAAATAAAGAGGGTAGGAAGAATACCATTGAAACGCGTGAAATTCTGGAACATCTGCAAAACAAGGTTAGAACGTACTAATATAGGAAATAAACTGACTCAACTCTATAAGAGTTCCACCCATTATGGGGTTAACAAGAATCAAATTGCTTGGGACATAAGCAGACACTAACTAGAATTAAAACTTACCTTATCTCCCGCTTATTCATCATCCTGCTCATCATCTTCTTCTATAAAGAAGTGAGGTTCCAGCGATCTCTGCCATGCCATGATAATTTGCCGGGCTTCCGCCATTTATCATCTATTATTGCTAACCTATTAAAGCGCCACTTAGTCCGGACGGGGTGTAGGGTGCAACCCGATGAGGTTGTATCCTCCACCCCGCCAAGTCATTGCACGGAAAGATCGAATAATACTATTGGTGGGTCGCATGCGATTAATCGACCGTAAACCAATCCGTGAAACGTGTACAAAAAACAAGAAAGAAACATAACATAATACGGGAAATTAGAACAGGCATAAGAAGATACTTATGCCTCATGCTATGGGCTCGTGCTAAACTAGACATTAAGGTTCGGGGAAGGTCATGGCACATACGTCCCGTGGCTAAAGCAAGGAAGACATTGCAAGTGGCATCATTCACAGAAGAAAAACGTCATTCCCCTAAAATATTTAGCATGATCCAAAACATGACAGTTCCTATGTTCATGGATAGGCTACCAAAGGCGACGTTATATTCCCCTTGGTCCTCGATACGGAAAATGCCTGCCCCATAGGACTCATGCAAAAACTCATAAGTGTAGACATACATATTATCTACCCAATAGCACCATGGGTCTTGTATTTCAGCGGGCATAGCAAGTCCAAGAACAAATGCTAGCAAGAACCTGGTAATTTCCATTGGTTCATCATCAATGTTGATGGAGAACACTTGTTCTCCATCTGGTCTCTCAAAGAAAATGCAGTTATCGTAAAAATAAGATGCTAGTGTTGGAGAATAAAGTGCATCAGGTCTTACCATAAGCGGTTCCCAGCCTACGTATGTGATCGCCTCGCGAAACCAAACACCATAAGTAGTGCTTTGGAACAAATCTTCGAAAGACTGTTCCGGTATCAACGTAGGAGATGTCATCTTAAAATTACGCTCTGGAATAGCTGCGAATGACCCGGGAACAACCCGCAGAAAATTGGAATTTTTCTGGTCCACGGAAGTCAGGGCGCGAGTGAGCTCTGATGGTTTTGGAATTCCAGTGTTTGAGTGCGAAGTCGCTCAACTTGAAGCGCTTGAGTCGCTCTGTACAAAAATTCGACAAATGTGTAGGGGATGAAAGTCGCTCCTCCTGCAGAAGAAAAGCGCCCGAGGTCTTCAAGATCGAAAAATGATTTAAACGTGGGAAACGTGGGAGTGAAAGGTGAGTGATGGAAGTTAGGTGTAGTGTGGGTTGTGAGTGTAGAATGAATGAAGTTTATATAGGTTTTAAGTTGCTAAAACGGATCGGGAAGTTGCCAAAAAATTTTATGGCAGTTTCCGGAAATACTAAAATTTCCAAACCCGAAAACGGAAACAACTCATTTTCTTGATTCTAAAACAAACCTAGTATCTTTTAGGTTGAATTTAGGATAGAATCTACCTATTTTATCGAGATTTCATCCTACCGTGATACTTATTCATAGATATGCCTAAACGGCCATATTTTCACCCTAGCTCCGCAATAACTTCTAAAACGAAGATCATATAAAATCATGCTGGAATAGGTAACACCACCCCCAAACAATTTGGGAAGGTGGGATCAACATTAAACAACCACGCACAATGAAAATAACGACATTATATTAATATTGGCATTAAATGCCCTTTTACTACAAAATCCAAATTACGGAATTAAAACTTACATTAAAACAACTAACAATAATAAAACTACAAAAACATCAAGCTATACTATCCCTAACCACTTCGGTACTGGTAGCGGAGGGCACACGCTCAGGATATGGCTCCTGAGCTCTCGATGGGCCAGCACCATTTGTCTTTCGGCGACGACGCTCGTGCCTCGATTGTGTGTCCTCAGAAGGAGAATCCCCGTGAAGTGGGAAGCGTGCAAGCATGTCGGCCCGAAACTGGCGCTGAGCTTCTAGCTCAGTCCTCATCTTTTCCCACCGCTCATCCTCTCGCTGGGTACGGATCTCGAAGTTATGGTGGATAGTAGCCTGTCGAGTCTGGAGGTCTTCGCAGATAGTGTTGAGTGAACGCATGCCATGATGAATCACAGCCATGTGTTCTGTATCTAACCAACACATCTCCAAGGCATCAGCATCAAAATAAGTCAAGTCCTCCTCATCCTCCGAGGCATTCTCATTTCCACCATCCTCCTCATCCTCGTCCCTATCCTCAGGCAACCTCCAAACTCGTTGGACACAATCCTTATAGATACGAGGATTTCGGTGCGAGGGTGAGGTAAATCCTATCGGGCGGAGCTGCTCTCAACTTCAGCATGATCTTAGTTATCAACACAGGGAGAGGTGCAATAGACTTCCCTACTCCCCTAATCATGTTAAACATAAACTCCAAGATACAAAACTTCGTACTTCGCGCTCTGGAGTATCCATAAAATATGGAGGCGATTCGGACCGATGTCGTGACTTTCTCCTTTCCTAGGGCGTTAGACCCAATCCGAAAGCTGCAGCCGGTGGTTGGTTCTAAGGGATGCCTGGCGAACACAATGCGAGCTCGCATTGTAGTTCCCTTCGGTAACTGTCGCATTCATCAACGGCTCTACCCTATTATATTGGGACTCCTGTAACGTGGCATCCAGATGGATTCTAGGCGGAATGCCTAGAATCTCAGCCAACAAACCTGCAGTTACTTCCTTCCTCCTCTTTGCCACCATAACAAAAATTCTACTCCCCTCCAACTCCCTCGTGTTGTAGAACCATCGGACTAAGTCTTCGTGGTAAAAGGCTTCGGTCGAGTACCACAAGCTATTCCAGTCTCTACTAATCATTTCGTCACCGTAAAACGGCACGAAGTGGTCGCCAGTAAATGCTTGCTCCGGCAAAATTCGACGTTGTTGAGCCATTAGAGTGTTTGGAATGTAGTGGGGGTTTAAATGGGATGTGGGGTTGGAATTTAAGTCAACCGAATGAAACAAACAGTGGTGGTGGTGGCGCGACAGCTTGAATTTTTGTAATTTTCGGTGGTTTTTGGTGATGTAAGTTGGTGGATTTGGGGGTGGTTTGGTTTTAGAGAAGATTTGAACTTGATTTGAATGTGGGCGTGGGTTTAATTAGGTTTTTTTTTTTATTTATTTTTTTTTTAGGTTTTGAAGCTTTGGTGGTCGATAATGGCGGTTTGGAAGTGAAGAACGCGACTGTTGGTGCGAAGGTAAGGCCTTGAGTGCTGGCTGCCGGTGCAGCTGCGGGTTGGTAGAAGCCCAATTCGAATTTTTCGATTTTTTGCGCAACTTCAAACTAATATTGCCGCTTCGTTACCGGTCCGATTTTTGCGAATGAGATATGGAATTGATCATGAGAGAATTTCCAATCCAATGATCCATAAAACACTCTATTCCGACTGTGGATGACATATAAGATAGTGGAAAATACCTCGAAGTGCTTGCATGACATACGTTATGCGAACGAATGAACTATAAATTCATAGAATATGTCAACCCGAATCGAATTATAATTAAACAGCCTAAACAACTCTAATGGAACATAAAACATTCTAGGACGGAAACACGAACACCCCACCCCAAACAAATTTTTTACAATAGAGTTTAGAAAATTTGTTTTTTTAAGTGGGTCTTTTAAAGTCAGATTCCCGAGACTTCCTAGATTACTATGTTTATTCTTTTATATATATATACTTTTATAAGGAAAAACAATAAGCAAGAAAGACATAATTCACCCCATAGAGAAACATGACTAAAAAATCCGAGAAAACATGTAAGAGTGGAAAACGTGAATTATGTTAAACGTGGAGTTAGAATCCGGTACTTACAGCCACACACTCCATAGGGAGGGCCCAGTTACCTTAATGGTGCACTCACCAATATATGGAAATGAAAGGAAATGCACCAAACACAAAAATTGAGTCGTTTATAGTCAGATACTCGAGACTTTATCTAAACATATGTATGAACATGCAGTTTATCATATATCAACAACTGAAATAGTTGTGGATCATTCCATAAATAAATATCACAGGAAACATATCCAAACACAATCAAGCACCAAGATTTCCTATGACGCAACCTAGTGAAATGACAGCGAAGTCGGATAGACCTATAACGTAACCTAGCATTCACCTTCTTTTTCATTTTTGAACGAGAGGGTGTCCTAGTGAATAAGTGTGGAAAAGTGAATGGTTGTGGAGAATATGGTGGATATGGATAAGTTGTAGAGGGAAAGCATGTAGACAATGAGGATGTGGGTTTAGCACAAAACTCATTCATGGTGTAGGTAGGGACTGTCTCAAATCTGAAAATGAAGGTATCAAATGGTTTGTCCTTCTGAAGTATTTGTTTACTAGGTGGATTTAAAAAATTATGAAGCACAGGAGAAACAAAAGTATCGAGTGTAAACTCGAGATTCCTTTGAAAGGGTGGAAGGAGGGGAGTCGAGGTGGATGTTGTGTAAAGTAGTTCTTGATAGGGTGAATCATCACCTGCTCTAAGAAACTCATCGAATTCCTCATCTAGATTGGTCATATCCACATTACTATGATAGTCCTCTATATCTTTGAGAAAGTCATCTATCTCGTCCTCATCCGTAATATGTGTATCGACTAGTGTACGGATGAAAATGTTGGAGTCTGAACTTCCAAAGGAAAGAAATTTGGGCATATGATTATCAGGGAATGTATTGTTGAAATAATCTCGAGCGAAGCTCTCGATCATGCTAACCTCTCCATCCATAGACGAATCGGGTAAATGTGTCTTTATTTTAAAACATTTACTTCAAACAAGATGGCCAAAAAGACATGGACATCGAACCATCGTGACAATTAATGGCGTATTGGCGGTTTGGGAAAAGGCCCTAAGATGATCGGGATAGAGTTGTTAGCGACTTCTGTATCGAGGATGACAAAATCAGCCAGATAGTAGAAATCCTGAACTTTTACCAGCACATTTTCGACCACACCCTTAGGATACTTAATAGACCGATCAGCTAATTGCAACGTCATTTTAGTGGGTTGTATCTCGTCTAGACCTATTTGTCTATATAAATGAAACGAGAGTAAGTTAACACTAGCCCCAGGTCTAATAACGCGGTCGTCGTATAGGAATCTCCTAAGGTGCATTATGCGATGGGGACGACCGGGGTCCTTGTACTTAACAATTCTATTATGTTCGGATAGAGTTGGGAATTGTTACATTAAAAGGCGTCTTTTGGTATATTGGTCTTACGCCTAGTAGTACACAACTCCTTAAGAAACTTAGCATGGTGTGGTAGCTTTTTAATAGCTTCGAGGAAGGGAAGGTTTATAGTTAGATTCTTGAAAACGCGTCCCTAATCTCCTCATAATTAGTATCCCTAGTTAACATGGCTAATTTTTGTGGAAGCGGTGGCTTCATCTATATTTAGCAATGGTATCACCTGGATGTTTAACCTTGGTTTTATGTTTCTTAGGTTGTGTTGTGGCGGGTACCCTCTACGATTGGTAGGCTCTTGGTTTCTATTTGGTATCTAGTAAAATAGCGGTGTAGGGACTCTTGGTGGGGGGTAACTATAGGCATAGTTACTTTGTTATCAACCACTCTGCCGGGAGCGGAGAGTGGTGATGGCCTTTAGCTCACCTACATTTTCATATTCATTACTAGTATTATCGGTTACCTCAAAGGCTGTGTTTGTTGTTTTAGGATTAGGTATTGCGTGACCTGGAAACACACCTTTGGGTTGGGCTTTATCTTGGGCCAACTGTTGGCTTAAATTATTAACGGATTATAGAAGCTGTTGGTTAGATTGAGCCATGGTTTGGAAATTTTTTTGGCTCACTTGTATGAAGGTGTCAAGACGATCCGGTTGTGTGGGTGTAGTAGTCACGGGTGGTTTGACTGGAACTATCTCGCGTGAATTATTTATGGGCGGATTTTGATAGTTATTATTTACCGGAACGATACCTCTATTAGCGTTATAATTATTAGAACTACTTTGACCTTGTACTTGACCTTGTCGAGGTTGCACTTGGTTGTTGTAATTATTAAAATTACCCTGACCCTGTCCTTGTCGTGGTGGAGCTTGGATAAAACTGTGCGTTGGCCTAACATATTGATTATTGTACCCTGGAGGTGTGACGTGTTGGTTATTTCTCCAACCGAAGTTGGGATTTTGTCTCCAAGGGGAATTAGGTTCACTGTTAATGGAACAAGCCTGTTCATAGGCTATAGGACAGTGGAAGTTGGGATGCTCAGGGCTCCAACAGAAACTACATGGATTTGAATTTACATTCATGACGGGGATAAGCTTTTGTTGAACAGAAATGGCCTCTACCTTTTTAGTGAGTGATTCGATTAAAGTTTTAAGCTCGGGATCGTGTTAATTTCAAACATACCGGCGACCTTAACTGGATTAGAAGAACTAGCGGAGCGGTGGATATCGTCACTACCCCCCCAGTTGTTATTTCGCTTCGTTTGATCCTCTAAAAATTTATAATCCTTCGAGGCTCCTTTACTTAAGAAACTACCCCCATTCATTATGTCAAGGACTTCTTTATGGTGGTGTAGAAGTCCTTTGAAAAAGGCACGAACTAACGTGTCTTTCTCTAGGTTATGATGTGGACACTCTATAAGGAGATCGGTGAAACGATTCCAAGCCTCTGAAAATGATTTATGAGAATTTTGTCGAAAGAAATGAATCTTGGAAAGCATCTCATCTGTCTTTAGGGGTGGGTAAAAATGTTCCATAAACAGCTGAACAAGTTTAGCCCACGAGTCCACAAAATTAGGCGGTTGGGCAGTTAACCAAGACGCCGCCTTATCGGCTAAGGTGAAAGGGAATACCCTCAGTTTAATTTGTTCCGCACCAACCATAGGATGGTGGAATGTTGTTATGACTTGTTCAATCCTACGCATGTGCTGATAAGGTTTTAAAACCATGAAAAACGGGTAACAAATTAAAAATATTTGGGGGGATTCGGAAATCCCCCACTGGGTCTGCTAGAACGATGCAAGATTTGGGGCTATCACTCAAGGCTTTGTAGAAGTTAGAAAGAGGAGTCTCTCCTTCTTCAGGCATTATATCAGGTGGTGTGTGGAATAGTAGCTAGAGGTGCAATGAGTGGTATAACTAGATAGGCGTGCTTGTTGATGTTGCTGTGTAATTATGCTCGGTGTTTTTGTTCGACCAGACCTTAATCTCATACAAGGCTAAGACCAAACTTAGCTAATTACGTCAACACTCCAAACAATCCTGATATACTAGTATAAACCTCTAACAGGAGATGCGAGGTGTGGAAGAAAGGAATACCTGATTGCGTCATTGCTTCGCTTATGAATAGCGTCTTGTTTCTGGCGTGTTCGGTGTATATAACAAGTTAGAACACTGGAAAACTTGAAAAATCGAAGTTAATTATCAAACCCGTGGAAATCCGGCAAAATTCAGCTCGAGCTGGTCGTCACTTTGAAGCGTAGTGCGCTTCGGTGTAACTTCAAGTTATAGTGTTTTAGCTGGTCGCTCAAAGCATCCGATAACTTGAGTGCAGTCGCTCCTTTGGGCGCGAAGTGCGCCCGTGCAAATTTTTCTCGGAAGTTTTCAATGCTGAAGCGGACAACCACAGTATGAATCAAACAAGGGTGGGTGGGTTTAATTCGACTTTAAGAAGAGTACTTATACTACGAAAACAATGCGAAAGTGAAACTAAGATGGCAGCGGCGCCATTTGATAAAACATAAAAAGATAGTTTACCTACGAAATGAACGATAAAACTCAAAACGTAAGTAAACTAAAACTATCTTACGTGCCTAATTTATCAAAGATTTCTACTCTCAATCCTATGAGATATAGTGGAGTAGATGATTCGTTCTACTCCTAGTCCTTCCGCATGCTGTGTTCTCTATGTATAAATAATCGGTCTAAAAGTCTAATGAGAGATTTACGAAATGGCAACTAGACTACGATGCAACTACCCACAAGATGCAACTAGTCGACTATTAGAACAACTATGGGAATGCTACGTCGATTCTATGATAAGGAGTTAGATGGGGATTGATTCCACCTTAACTCGACTTAATCCTACTAACGGCGATAATCGTCAGTAATCGAATTGAAGCCCATGAGAACAATGCAGTTACTCTTAATCCCTAATTACACATGACATTTCTACCAATTCATAACTACCATGTGAACGATTACATCCATTCTCAAGGTGAACTAATCGTTTCTAGAGTGGAAAGGAAATTACGACGACTCTACGATAATCGGAATCAAGCTTTCATCAAGGCTTCTCAACCCCCTCTAATGGGGGTTTAGCCGAGAATCATCATGCTATCATTCCCAATGGAATTCAAACAAGACATGATATAAAGATTTGAACTTTACTTGTTTAAACTCAATTCAAAACTACTCATGCAATAATTGAATTAAACTAATAATGACAAATAATTGAATCTACGAATTGAAACTAAACAATTAATGGAAATGAAACTAGATTATGGAGAACACTATTTTATTAATCTAATGAATAATAAAACAATGACTCAAATACTAAATTAATAATCTAACTAATCTAGGTCTAGCTATCTACGTAATAAGGGAATTTATATCTAAACAATTGTAAATGACAAGAATCGAAATTGACAAACTAGCTATTTTATTTATCAAACTAATGAAGAACAATGATTTTAAAGATTAATCTAAAACAATAATTGAAATTAAACTAAACTTAATTTTATTAAATGAAAACAAGATCTAGAATTATTTATAGTTTTAGGTCTAACTAGCTACCATTAACAAAGAGTTAAGTTTTGGTTTTTATATGTTCAGATCCAAAAATCGTGCATGGGCTTGGATCCATGTTTTGGGCCAAAGAATCAGGCCCAAAACCCAATTCTTTCAGTCCAAAAAGGCCTCTTCAACTGCAGTTGGCTTTAACAGACTTTTCGTCCACTTCTGCTCATCTGATGGGATCAAGCATTAGACCATTGGAAAGCTCTTTCCGAGTCGGTCGTTTTGACATAAGGTAGGCCCCATTCCGAGGTCTGAGTCCAAAGATACGGCCTTCGGAAGTTCTGCTGACTTTGTGTGCTATTTCTGCCCGCGTCGACTTTTCAGCTTTTGACTGGGCTTTAGAAAGGCTTTGTCTTCTTGAATCTTGGCCTTTAATCATGGAACTCCTTAGTAACCGACCTTTACTCCTTTATCTCGCTAAAGTGGCACATTTCTGCACATAATGGACTTTGAAGCCTGAAATGCATAAAAACACGTAATCAGTGTTAACTCTTAATTATTACTCACATAATTGGTCTAAAAGTATGACTGTTACAGGGTTAAAACTACAGTTTTGGGCTCTTATCACCCACGCTCATGCCTAAAATCGTAGACTTCTATTCTGTAATAAACACAAAACTATTTTTTTTAATATAAAAATAGAAGTTAGGTTTTGGGAAGCCTAAGTCACGACACAAAAACCCAATTTTGAGAGAAATCAAGATTGAGAGAGAGAGAACCCTTGCAAAGAGAAAATCTTGTAAGGAGAGAGGAGTGATCTAGTAAGGTGGAGAAACTTGAGAGGAGTGATTATAATCTTTCTTCCCATACTTATAAAATGATTACCTCTTGTGGACGTAGGCTTCATTGGCCGATCCACGTTATATCTTGTGTTGTGGTATGTTTTACTTGCTCTATATTTTTATTGTCTGTTTGTGATAGTTATATCCATATATTAGGATAGTGGTTGTTGGTTGTAGTTAAAAAGTTAGATTTTTGTCTGGAGTAGAAGATTGTCAAAGTACAAGCTATCTAAGTAGGGGATCGATTGGTATCGTTGTCCCCAATAGATTTAGGGGTCATTTCTATCCCTGATTACTGTGATAACACTTCCACTACTATAAAGAAGAATCGTCTACTTTAGACAAAAGAATTACCAAACTGAAAAAGTGTGACGATTCCATAAACGCCCTCTCTCCAGGCGTTATGTCATGAAAACTAATTGAATTATCAGATGATTCAAGTAGAAAAAATGGAAAGAACACATTGGATATTCTAATGATTCAAATTACAAAAAATAGCGGTGGCTTCATCTCACCCCTTGAGAAGAGATTAGGAGGAACCTTTAAATATGAAGTGAAAACAAAAGTCGAAAAGGTGAAGTAAATATATAGTCAAAAAAAGGTGGCAAAACACTACGAAGAATCTCATGAGGGATAAAATTCTTTGGATAAACCAAACCATAAATGGCAATTTAATACGAAGATGTGAATGAGAAGAAGGGATTAGGGAGATTTGATATCCACCTTGAATTATCCCTAACATGCTAGTATAGATTCTTGCAACCCTAATCTTTATGCTTTCACTAAGGGTTCAACATAAAGGTTAGGTCTTTTGATCCCTAATTATTCATGACATCTCTAACCAACTAATAATTAGCATAAGAGGAAATTTAAACCCATTCTCATGGTGAATGAACTACCCTCTAGATTGAAACTCTTAAAAGTAATTAATCTACACTAACACATCAAGTCTTCATCAAAGCTTCAATCAAACCCGTCTAATGGAGGTTTAGCTATGAATCATGGGACTATCATGAATATAGAATATGAATAAGAATACATAATAGAAGCAATATGAATAACTTGGATTTTATTAATGATGGCTAGCTAATAAATAATAATCAGGTTTAGACTAAAGAGAAAATAGACTAATGAATTAAACTAATTTAGACTAAGTGGGAGTGAGAGAGTTAAATTATTCTAAGTAATGGGAGGGGAGAGAGAGTTAAATTATTAATTCTAACTAATGGGAAGGGAGAGAGCTAGAGTTTTCCCCTAGACCTCTTTATATATGAGAGGCTAGGTTTACAATTTTCGTGCATGGGCTTTGGAGCTATGTTTTGGGCCACTAAATCATGCCTAAAACCTAATTACGTAAGTCCAAAAACTTCTCTGCTAGAATTTACAACAACAATCGTTTTGTCCACTTTAACTCCTCTAATTGGGTCAACGCCTAGACCATTAGAAAGCTCTTTCCGAGCTGGTCGTTTTGACGTATAATAGGCCCAATTCCAAGGTCTGAGTCCAAAGATATAGCCTGCAGAAGTTCTACTGGCTTTTATGTTTTATTTTTGCCTGCGTTGACTTTGACTTTTCAGCTTTGACCGGGCTTTAAAAAGGCTTTTTCTTCTTGAAACTTGGGCATTAACCATAGAACTTCTTAGCAACCAACCTTTGCTCCTTTCTCTTGCAAAACTGACATAATTCTTCACATATTTGATTCAAATACCTAAAATACACAAAAGCACGTAAACAGTACTAACTCTTATTTATTATAAACATAATTGGTCTAAATGTAATATTCTTAAAGGGTTAAAACTATTGTTTTGGGCTCTTATCAAACCACCCCCAAACAACATTTTGCTATTCCTCGAACAAAGATGAGAAATTAAAATAAGTGACCAAAAATAGAGTTCTAACTAATCTCGTTTCGCCGAGTGCGATTGCATTGACCATATACAATAAGGCCTTAAACCACAAGGAATTCCCTAGTGGACGAGTTATAGCATCCTGAGAGTTTTCTAGAGAAGATACTCGCAAACTTCATTTATACTACAACGACTAAGAAATAAAATGAATGTTTCCTTATTTATTCTTAGATATCTATACATTTCACTAGCAATGAGTAAAAAATAATCAATTCGAAACCTAAGCTAATACGTGCATAATAATTAATCATCTATGGATAAACATATATATAATGAACTATGCTATGAAATGCAATAACATATACGTTTATGAAACTTTGGAATAACATCCTTAAGTAGGTCCTCACAAATATGTCAAGACAAAAATACTTTGATTTTTTTGCTCAAGTTTTGCTAACTCCAGTGTGCAGTGGGCACACTTTTTCTCTCAATCTCAATGATGTACAAGGGAGACGAGGTCGATCAAACACATCTGCCACTTACTATCACACCAACCTATTCCTAATTGAGTTAGATGTCTTTCTTAGGTGTTGCGGAGATTAGGTGATGGTTTAAGAAGGAAGGAAATGGATATTCAAAAGGATGAGTTTGAGAAAATAGGGTCTTCATATTATGTAACTAGAGAAAACCTTGTTCTTACTTTGCTTCTTCACTTTGTTTCTATCCTTAGCCATTTTATTTTTCTTTTGGCTTTTGACTCATTCGAATCTGTTTTTGGAGTCCTAACTTTATTTTATTTATTTATTTTTTTCTTTTCTTTTGAATGAAAACTTTCTTTTCTTTTCTTATTTGAAGCAACTAGCAAATTCTTGGTTTTCCACTGGTCTGTCTCTTTTCTTTTCTCCATTTTATCTTACTTCTCAGGCTCATTCCTAACTGGGCAGGCTGATTTTTTTTTTATTTTGTGTTTATAAAAGGGTAAAGGATTTGTGGTTTATGAAAAGGCTAAATGAAAAGCTCAGAGGGGCGACTAGCGAAAAATAATTTCATATAGGTTTGAATTTCTGGCTATATTGATCCAAAAAGGGCCCAAATTCTCGCTTAGGATATGGTATAGTGATAAAGCAAGTGGATGTGTGAATTCTTTATACATAATTTACTTCTCCCTTATGTCATTACTCAGACATTTCACTCATATAAGGCTTTTAGGCTATATTCTCACAGGATTTGTAGAACAAGTATTCTAGCCTAGGTTTCAGAAACTTACTGCTAATACAAACATAGATGCTCATACAATATATTTATGGAAAGATGCAATGACTATTACCTACATATTAACCTAAGTTTCTAAAAACTATTCTAATTTAAGAGCTAACGTGAAACTTCTAGACTATTATCATCACAGAAAAAGAAACAATACCAATATTTCTAAGTGCATAGTATAAATACTTTTTAATTTTTTACTAGAAAGCAAAGTGCATATTATACATCTATATATCCTTATAGGTGTCTTAAATTATGCGTGTTTCTATGCCACCGCCAAACAAAAAACATGTTTTGTCCTCAAAGTATAGAAATAAGAAGGATAGAAAATACCATGGAAACGTATGAAAATTTTATAGCACCTGCAATACAAATTTAGAACATACTAATATAGGTAAAAAAAACAGACACAACTCTATATGAGTTCCACCAGTTATGGGGATAACAAGAATTAAATTGCTTGGGACATAAACAAACACTAACAGAAAGTAAAACTTACCTTATATCCAGCATTTAAGCGTTGTCCTCCTCTTCTATTGATAAGCATCCAAAATTGTATTATAAAACCCTGTAGAGACGTAACATTTCGGTTAATTTTGTGCTTAATAATCATGAATTAATTGTATTCTCTTGCTTTTGCAAGTTGGAGCAACCAACGTAAAAGTGATGATAAAGCCAGTATTTAAGTACGGAATAGGGAGTATACATAAAGCTTTCCGATTAAGCCATGTGAAGCCCACCAAATTCAGACTAAAGCCCAAAGACTCAAACATGACAGAATCAAGCTAAAAATTGGATTACGTGCACAGAAACAGCAAACTTCCAGAGCTCATATCTCTTGAACCAGGACTCCAAATTTGGCAAGTGAGATTCTCAGACGATCAGTACGACCAACTCTATGAAAAGGTGGGAAGTTGTAAAAATCCCAAAAGACCAGCCCGCCATTGGACACAGCACGTTGAGCCACTATGCGGGCCCACAAGATTTGATGAGTCATCGTGCAAGTCAAGACAAAAGGAGTAAATAATTGGAACAAAATGGACACCTTGCATGCAATTAATGGAGTTAGATAAGATTAGGTGCTAATAGTGCAAACCATGCAATGTGTCATTTTGCTTTGGTTTTGTGGATAAGATGGAAATTAATAGGAGTTTGTGTTTCATGTGGGATAAGAAGAGAAAGCTCTCTTATATATAAGGGGGGCTGATTTTGGAGCATTAACTCCCTTTTGAGATTCCTTTTTCATTCTTTGTCTTGTAGTTTAGTTTTTAGTTTTTTTTTTATGTAAGAAAACTTGTAATAGTGTTAATGGAGAACATATTTAGTGTTTAAAATAAACTTCATCATTTCCTTAGGTAATTCAGGTTTTAGTTTTTCTTTTCTTCTTCCTTTCTCTCATTAGCTTATATAACTTGTAGTTTTTCAAATAATCCGAGGATCATGAGCTAAAACCCTCCAAGGTGGAGGGTTAATGATGAAAATGTGAGGATTCGTATATGTTTCTTAGAAGTAGGATTCACTTCTTAGGACTAAGGACACATGTAGCACAATACCCCAAAATGCATGGTAGTGTCCAGCCAAAATTGAGGCATGGAGGTTGAGAAAGACTCGCGTACGCCACCCTTTTCATGCCTGGGCTAGCCGTGCGCGTAGGTCCTTTTTGACTTCTTAATTCTCTATGAGACAGGTGTATGTTGTATGTGTCCAGGAGTTGAGATGGTATTTCAAAGATGAAATATCAGCTCAACTCCTTATGCTAGGGAAATGGACTTAGAGATGAGTTCATCTCGCTAGGGATCAACGTTCTATCCATTTAGGGTTTGATAATGAACCCAAAACGACTTAGAGATGGTAGTAATATGATTTTAAGGGATTATAATGAGTCCTTGCATGAGTAGCATAATCCTCTACCCTTTATTTCTCTTTAAATATCTTGTTAAAAATCTTAGTTTTTCCATTTTTTGTGTCTCGCATTTTAATTGTCCGTTAGGATTTAAAACATAGCAAACCTTAGCTAGCAAATCAATATGAAACTTACTCACTAGTTTCCTAAGGAGCACAATAAAGTTGTAATGTTGTCCTAGACTTTAGGTTGGAATGAATTCCAACTCGAGCTAAACAAACGAACACACGTGAGTAAGGACTTGAGTTTACACTGAACGGAGAAGAGAAATCAAATCTTTATACCACAAAGTGTAAATATCAAATGGTGCCACTGCCATTCTAAAGATCCAAGGACCATTGTTACAAACTGGAATTGCTCCAAAGGGAAACCCTTCACTATCATTCCTTTCCTTCCTTTCATTTTCTTGTGTTTTTCTTCGTTTTTTATTTTAAAATTTTCCCACATTTTGGTACTAATCCCAGATCGGATTTTTGGTGGCACTTGCAGAAACCAAAAGTTAGGACCTGGAGCCTAATCTACACACTGACCTAAGACTCCTATAAAAATTTGAGCCTATTGCGAACAATTACTGTGTGTGCGCGATACCTAACTTGCGTCCGCTAGCACGCCCTCGCGCACGCGGGTGGATGTAATCTATTTTTGATCATGTTTCAACAGCAGCACCTACTGGTCTTTCTCATTCCAATAAAGGGCCAAAGTTTTTGAACTTGAAACAACTACTTCAAAATTCCTTTTGGTGTTCGGGACGTCCATGGTTTGGAACAACTGTTTCATTTCTTTGGCAGACTTGCAGGACGTTAATAGGAACCAAAAGTTAGGATCTGGAGCTTAATCTACACACTGACTTAAGACTCCTATAAAAATTTGAGCCTACTGTGAACAATTACTGCGCATGCACTATACTTGACTCGCGTCCGCTAGCATGCCCTCGCGCACGCGGGTGGATGTAATCTATTCTTGCTCGTGTTTCAACAACATGACCTACTGGTCTTTCTCATTCTAGTAAAGGGCCAAAGTTTATGAACCTGAAACAGCTACTTCAAAATTCCTTTTGGTGTTCGGGACGTCCACGGTTTGAAACGATTGTTTCATTTCTTTGGCGGACTTGCGGACGCTAACAGGAACCAAAAGTTAGGACCTGGAGCCTAATCTACACACTGACCTAAGACTCCCGTAAAAGTTTAAGCCTACTGCGAACAATTACTGTGCGTGCGCAATACCTGACTCGCGTCCGCTAGCACGCCTTTGCGCGCGCGGGTGGATGTAATCTATTCTTGCTCATGTTTCAACAGCAGCACCTACTGGTCTTTCTCATTCCAGTAAAGGGCCAAAGTTTCTGAACCTGAAACAGCTACTTCAAAATTCCTTTTGGTGTTCGGGACGTCCACGGTTTGGAATGACTGTTTCATTTCTTTGGCGGACTTGCGGGACGCTAACATGTTCTACTATTAAATGTTTATTGTATGATTCACATGTGTTATCTATTATGTCGTAGGTAATGGATTATTATTTGTGTATTAGGTTAGAAATATGTATGAATCATGTGAATACGTCTGTTAATATATATATGCGGTTAAGTGATTATGAATTACATATTAATGTATATATACATGCCTGTGGTACTGTGTTGCATGGTTATATTTATCTATACGTATAAGTGACTATTGTTGCCTGTTTCGTATCGATCTGTTTATGAGTAAATTATCTTGTTTAATAACTCGATTTGTCTTGAAAGAGGAGAACATTCCAACGAGGGTTAAAATCTGAGTTGGGTAAGTTGTTTTTAAACCCTCCGGGGCTGAAGCTGCTCTCTATATGACATTCGCAATCTCAATGAGTATTGACGAAATCGAATTATTATGCAAAACACGAGTAGTATATTACTCTATATATAATATGTTGCCTGTTTAGTTTTTACGTATATGTTACGTCTTTGCTTATTAGTATATATATATACGCGTATGTATAGTATCTTCGCATGCTACCGTATCTAGATACGTATGAGTAATTATAATTTGCCTATTAGTGTAGATATACATATACGTAATATATATCTACCTATTAGCTTACATATACATATTACTGATGTGTATTTGTCTATACGTATCGAAGTATTTATTGATGATACAACCTTGCCTATTAGTATTTCTATACGTATGAGTAGAATATCTTCACATGCTAATGTATCTAGTAATGTATGAGTAAGTTATATTTGCATTATTAGACTTCAATTATATACGTATGAGTTGTATTTCCATGATTGCATGATTTTACTTTACCCCTTGCATAAATTTTAATTAAAAAAAAATCCCATAAATCTTAATCATATTCCAACGGTGTCTAGGAAACTTTAAAGATTGAGGTTACTTAATTAGAACCGTGCTTGCACAGAAATCCTCCCTCATATTTTTTTTGTGACCTGGCTGTTGGTTTATGCACATGTATTTCTAGCTTCACTGCTACATTAGCAGCAGCTTAGGCCTACGTTGTTCAATTCTAAAGCTTCAGAAAATAATATAATTCAAGTAATAATAAGTTCATTTTGTGCATCAGATTTAATTTTATGCTTGCATGAGATTACAGTCTGGTACTAATAAAAAATTTGAACATACTTATCGTAGGAGAAAGTACGATAAGCATTTGTGTAAGTTCTCACCTCAAAATAGTTCCTCATCTGTTAATAAAAATCATCAAGATCCCTTGTCGCCATTAACTTCATTCGTTATGGCTGACGAAACTCCACCAGCTGAGAATCCCCTTTCGGACTTCTAACTGTATTACAGGAAGGACCTTCTTCCTGCATCAAACTCGAGGATATTGTTGGCGATTTTAGAATCCCGCCTAACGTTTTTGGATTGTTACCTATTTATCATGGTCATTTTAGAATCCCGCCTAACGTTTTTGGATTGTTACCTATTTATGAAACCGTATAATCACCTTCGTAGGATTCAGTAAGTAGCCACAACATTTCACCACCCATCTGTCTCTACCAAACAAGTCTTGCTTAGGTTGTTTTCTTTCACTTTAGTTGATAAAAGCATAGGATTCATATAATTTTCTTGAAAAACAAGCAACAAGAGGTACACATTAGGGTAACACTGATTCTTCTAGGTCATCTAAGGATACTGTTACAAAAGCTACATCTATTTTTGAGGTAAAACCCGATCTCGAATTAAAAAATATGATAGAATCCCTCACTAAAAAAGTAGATGCCTTCGCAGTTCAAGTAAACGATCAACTCCCATAACAGGTCATGAACGTTAACACTTTCCCATGTATCCTTTGTCTTAGTCCTAACCATCCTAATACTTATTGTCCCTTGTTATATGCCTCCCTTTCCCAACCATCAAAAGAGGCATGTGCATTCAACATTCCTAATGCACCTTGGAGAAAACATCCGAATTTCGCTTGGCGCCCAAATACACAACAGATAGCTCCTCCAGGTTTCGCCAATCCACCTGTTCGACCACCCAACAACTTTATTTCATACCGCCAAGGAAATAATCAGCAATACCAACAAAGTCAAAATCAATTTCAAAGTAATTCCAACGCTAACTACCAAAACAATCGCAGCCTTGTTCCAGCAAATCCTAGTTCTGGCTATAATCAACAACTTCCCAATAATAATCGTGAACTAGTCCCTGTTGCACAACCTATGTCACTCGCTACTGACAGGACAAGTAAGACTTTTTTCACTTACATGAACCAACAATCCCAAATCCTAACGTCTATCCAACAATCACTTCAACAATTAGCACAAGAAAAGAGTTAGAAAGGCGTGTTTCCTGGCCAAGCAGTTCTGAACCCTAAGCCAGCGAACACTGCCTTTGAACTCACCAATGCACCTGGTACAAATGCTCCAAACCAAGGTGAGGTGAATGCAATAACTACTCTTCATTCTGGCCAAACTGTTGACAATCAAATCCGTATGCCAGACGATCAAACAAAGGTAACTGGAGCTTCCAATGAACCTGCTTCCGATAATGAACCTACGATGGAAACACCAAGTTCAACAAAGTCACCATCTAATAAATTAGGAAATGAGCAAGCAGATCCTTATGCAAAATTCCGCCCTAAGGCACCATTTCCTGCCCGTTTGGCAAAGAATAAACTTAATGGAAATTTTGGTGAAATTTGAGAAACTTTTAAGAATTTGACAATCAACTTACCTTTTCTCAATGCCCTAAAACAATTGCCAAAATATGCAAAATTTTTGAAAGATATGTGCACCACAAAAAGGAGAACAAATGTTCCTCAACAAGCATTCCTTACTGAACCGTTTCCGTCCATCACCGAATACAATGGTATAGTCAAATATAAGGACCCTGGTAGACCAACAGTTCCATGCACATTAGGTGACAAATATACAGCTACTACACTAATAGACCTAGGAGCTAGTGTGAACTTACTTCCTTATTACTTATTCAAACAACTAGGTCTACATGAGCTTAAACTTACCACGATGACTCTACAGTTAGCCGATCATTCCATTAAGTATCCAAAAGGCATTGTGGAAAACGTCCTTGTAAAAGTCCAAGACTTTTACTATCCCGTCGATTTTGTCATTTTGGATACCGAAGTTGCCTGTGACTCCATTCCTATCATATTAGGGCGTCCGTTCCTAGCAACTGCTAATGCTCTCATAAATTGTAGGGATGGTTCCATGACCATGTCCTTCAGAAATCTTTTGGTCGAGGTTAATGTGTTCAAGTTGATGAAACAAATTCCAGAGAATGACAATGATGGTGAGGTTAACCTGGTTGACACCTTTGTCCAAGAATATTTAACAAACTCTTTTCCTGACGATGAAGTACACCAATTTCTTTTCTTTGGTGATTTTGAATTTGATGTTGATGCTTATTCACAAGATGTAAATGCGTTATTAGAGTCAATACCACTATTTGACCCTACTACCGTCCTGTCAAACAACTTGGACGAACATCAATATGTTTTCTCTATGGAAGATGATTTTCCTCAAGACTCTTTAATACCCACTCCGCCCACCCCTGACTTAAAGCCTATTCCTTCGGATTTAAAATACGTACATCTTGATCCAGATGGTAGTCACCCAATTATCATATCATCACAATTGATTGACGATCAGGAATCCTATTTAATTAATGTCATTCAAAAACACCGTTCTTCTATTGGATGGTCTCTCGATGACATTAAAGGCATTGACCTTAATGTGTGCACCCATCGCATACATCTTGAAGAAAATGCCAAGATGTCGCGTTAACCACAACATCGTCTAAATCCCACCATGAAGGATGTGGTACAGGAAGAAGTTTTAAGGTTACTTGATGCAGGTATTATTTAACTTATCTCGAATAGTGTTTGGGTGAGACCCGTACACATTGTTCCCAAGAAGTTTGGCATTACAGTTGTGCAAAATGATAAAGATGAATGCATCTCCGATCGTATTTTAGTGAAGTGGCGAATATGCATTGACTATCACAAACTTAATGCGGTCACTCATAAGGATCATTTCCCACTTTCCTTCATCGACCAGATGCTTGAACGGTTAGCAGGTCATGCATATTACTGTTTTCTTGATGGTTATTCAGGATATTTTCAAATAGTTATAGATCCTGCTGATCAAGAAAAAACAACATTCACCTGTTCTTTTGGTACATTTGCGTATAAATGAATGCCTTTTGGCCTTTGCAATGCCCCTGGTACATTCCAACGCTGTATGCTTCACATTTTCAGTGATATGGTTGAACGCTTTATGGAAGTCTTCATGGACGATTTCTCAATATATGGTAATTCTTTCAATAGCTGTCTATCAAATCTTGAAAAGGTTTTTGCATGTTGTGAAGAGAAAAATCTCTTTCTTAATTGGGAAAATGCCATTTTATGGTTACAAAAGGAATAGTTCTAGGTCATATTGTTTCAAAGGACGGAATCGAAGTCGATAAAGCTAAGATTGAAAAAATTGCTTCCCTTCCTATACCAAAAACAGTTTAGCGACATGCGATGCGTTTTTTAGGACACCTTGAGGGTTCTATAGGAGATTTATTCAAGATTTCTCAAAGGTTGCTCGACCTTTAACAAATCTCCTGCTTAAAGATGCCGTATTTGACTTCACTTTCAAATGCAAACAAGCTTTTGAGACCTTAAATTTTACCCTTACTACAACTCCTATAATTCAACCACCTGATTGGTCTAAACCTTTTAAATTAATATGTAACGTGAGTGACTACGCTATTGGAGCTGTCCTAAGGCAACGCCGTGAGGACAAGCCAATTGTCATTTACTACGCTAGTAAAACTCTTAATGAAGCTTAACGTAACTATACCACCACTAAAAAAGAGTTTCTCGCAGTTGTATATGCCCTGGATAAGTTTCGTCCTTATCTAGTTGGTTTTTCAACAATAGTCTACACTGACCATGCGGCGCTTCGTTACTTATTATCGAAAAAAGATGCAAAACAGAGGTTGATCCGCTGGATCCTCCTCTTGCAAGAGTTTACTCTAGAAATTAGAGATAAAAAAGGTTGCGAGAATGTGGTTGCAGACCATATATCATGACTAGTTAGTGATGTTGATAATGATATCGAACCCATCTGTAATTCCTTTCCGGATGAACACTTGTATTCCATATTTTCATCTTCTTGGTACACTGATAAAGTAAACTACCTGATAAGAGCCCAAAATTGTAGTTTTAACCCCTTAACAATATTACTTTTAGACCAATTATGTGATTAATAAGTAAGAGTTAGTACTGTTATCGTGTTCTTATGTATTTCAGGCATTGGAGTCGAATATGTGCAGAAATGTGCCCCTTTTGCGAGATAATGGAGTAAAGGTTGGTTGCTAAGAAGTTCTATGATCAAAGGCCAAGATTCAAGGAGAAAAAGCCTTTTTAAAGCCTGATCAAAGCTGAAAAGTCAAAGTCAACGCGGGCAGAAACATCGCATAAAAATCAGCAGAACTTTCGAAGGCCGTATCTTTAGACTCAGACCTTGGAATTGGGCCTACCTTACTTCAAAACGACTGGCTCGAAAAGAGATTTCTAATGGTCCAAGCCTTGCCCAATCAAAGGAGCAAAAGTGGATGAAAAGGCTATTGAAGTTATTTCTAGCTGAAAACTCCTTCGTGGACTGAAGTAATGAGGTTTTGGGCTTGATTTTCCGGCCCAAAACATGGCTCCTCAGCCCATGCACGAATTTGTGGATATGGTCTCCTCCATATAGGAGACAAAGACTTAGCTCTTAAGTATCTAGTTTTTTTTATTTAGCAATTATCCAAGAACTTAGTTTAGATCTAGTTATTTTTTCATAGAATTAGTTTTCATTCTAATAGATTTGTTTTAGAACAAAGAATGAGTATTATTTAGAATTAGATTTAGTTTTATAATAAAGAATTAGTTTTTTATTTCAATTTAGTTTATGATTCAATTCTTATTTAGCTTTAGTTGTCTTAAATTCATAATTAGTTTGTCTTAATTTGATAATTAGTTAATCATAATCGTAGTTCTAAATTAGTTTTAAATCCAATTTTAATTCATTTTGAATCTTAGACTATTGTTCAATTAGATTTATAAGTTTAATCATTTATTCAATAATGAGTTGTTCTATTTGTTCTTGTTTTAGAAATAATAGTATAATGATTCAAGGCTAAAACCTCTTCGAAGAAGCCTTGATGAAACTTGATTGTTGTTAGCGTAAAATAGTTCGTAATATTCTATTCCATTCTAGAAAGTAATTAGTTCACCATGAGAATGAGTTTGATTGTTTCACATGCTAGTTGTTAGTTGGTAGAGATTACCATGAACAATTAGGGATTAGAAAAACCCAATTGTTATGCGAAAGCATTGCGATTTAGATTTCGACAATTCTTTGTTAGTTTATTTAGTCGAATCAAAGTGGAATCAAATTCCCCTAATTTATTATCATATTGTCAATTTAGTATTTTCATAGTTGAATTATCGTATCGTGATTAGTTGAATTACCATCGTAGTATAATTTCCATCGTTACTCTCATTGACTTTGATAGACTGATTATCGTAGTTAACTTGAATTCTAAAGAACTAGGAGTGGAACAAATTATCTACTACAAATATTGCATTGATAATGAGAGTAGAAAACTTTGATAATATTAAGATGAAATTAGTTCTAGTTTTACTTATGTTTGAGTTTCATCTCTTATTCGTAAGTAAAACTATCGTTTTATATTTTATCACTACCTAGTTACCGAGGAAGTCCCTTCATCTTGGACTCGTACGGGCTGGAAAATATTCTTATCCGCTGTGATATTTTATTTCTAGAATGATTCCTACCTCTTCAAGTATTGTTCCGACCAACTGATCCCCCGTTGCATTCCTGACTGGGAACACAATGACGTGTTATCCTTCTGCCATGAACAATCTTGCGGTGGTCATTTCAGCGGTAAGAAAACTGCGGCCAAGATTCTATAATGTGGATTTTATTAGCCAACACTGTTTAATGCACATGAGCATTGCAAAGCATGCACCCGGTGCCAGCAGCTAGGACACATTACTCAATGCAATATGATGCCTTTAAATCCAATTTTAATTGCGGAATTTTTTTATGTATGGGGCATCGACTTCATGAGTCCCTTTCCAAATTCTTATGGCTTTCTCTACATACTGGTAGCTGTTGACTACGTGTCAAAATGGATTGAGGCAATGGCATGTTGTGCTAATGATCATAAAATTGTTGTTTTGTTCGAAAAAGAAAATATTTTCTCTCAATTTGGTGTTCCCAAAACTATCATTAGTGATAGGGGAAAACATTTTTGTAATAAATTTTTTGAATTGTTAGTAAAGAAATATGGAGTCACTCACAAGTTGGCAACTCCATATCATCCTCAGACCAGTGGCCAAGTAGAAGTCTCAAATAGAGAAATTAAGTCCATTTTAGAAAAAATAGTTAATCCATCTAGGAAAGACTGGTCTCTCCGATTATCTGATGCCTTGTGGGCATACCGGACAACTTTTAAGACACCTATATGCATGTCTCCTTATCGCCTTGTTTTTGGAAAACCTTGTCATCTGCCGGTTGAACTTGAGCATCGTGCTCTATGGGCCATCAAAAGCCTAAATTATAATACAAATGCGGCAGGCGAGAAGCGAAAATTACAACTAAATGAGCTTGAGGAAATTCGGAGTGATGCGTATGATCTCTTGAAGTCATATAAAGCCAACATGAAAAGAGTGCATGACAAGCACATATTGAGAAAAGATTTCAAGATTGGTCAACAAGTTTTGTTGTACAACTCGAGATTACATATTTTTTCAGGAAAATTAAAAACACGTTGGTCTGGCCCTTTCACTGTCTCTACTGTCACCCCTTATGGGGCTATCTCTTTGAAAAATTTAAATGATAATAGCGAATTTCAAGTAAATGGCCAACGCCTTAAACATTATCATGAGTTGCGCTCTCCGGATGTCGAAAAGACTCTTCTCCAAGATCTAGTTTACAAAGACTAAAAGATTCGCTGGTGTACTTCCTTCCATGTGTTTAAAATATGGGAAGTACGCCATTAGGGTAGCTGGGCCCTCTTCTATTTTATTCTCTCAAATCTCCTAGAGTGTGTGCTTGCAAGCGCCGGAACCTTAGTCCAAAAAACTCTATTTCAAAACTGAGTATAAATGTCTTCTGATAATCGAGCAAACGTGCCTTCTGGTCAACAATAGGTACCAAAAATTTCCCCTCCTTCCTTCTCTTCCCTTTTCTATTCTCTTCCTCGCGAACTCCAGCTCATCACTTGGTGTAAATCTCACCCATCTCGAATAGGTAATGGTCGTAGTACTTTTGCTCGAAAGCGACATGCGCGAAGGATGGGGTGGTGTATGCATTGTCAAACACCGTTTTGTCCAGGTCTTGAATTACTATCCGATATGAGCTGGTATAAGGTATATTTTTGTCTGACACCAGCTGAGCAGGATAAACTTCATCGTCGCCCCATTGCTCCCATAGGTTGGGATTCATCTTGAGGATTTGACGTTAAAAAACTAACATTTGTCTTGAGGATCTGACGTTAAATGACTCACATTCATCTTGAGGATCTGATGTTAAAAGACTCACATTCGTCTTGAGGATCTGACGTTAAAAGACTCAACATGTATATACTCGTGTCTTTTATTTTTCCCTTTGCACTAAGCATTGTGCACAAAGAGAGTCGTGATGTGCAACATCGGATGTTCCCTAATTCGGACATGCAAAGGATTTCACTAGGCCAACCCCTAGCAGTCTTATATTTGATTGCATTTCGGGGCAATTTGAGGCTATACTATATGTACTAAGGGTAATATTATTATTAGACCATTGCACATTGGTCAGGGATGGTACCGTCCTGAACCCTAGGCCCCCAAAACATAAAAGTTAAGCCACAATCTGGCTGGATTGGGTTCACTCCAGAGCCGATATGACAGTTGCCTGATTTTACTGTTTGTGGTGATTCTTCTAGACTTCCGGTGTTGTTGACACGTTCATCTCCCCTTGTACATTTGTACATTACAAAAAAAAAACATGGGGGTTACATTCTATTTTTACAAAACTCAACCCCCCCCCCCCCCAAATAAAATAAAATAAAGATAAAAATGGTTTGAATGTGCATTTTCCATATTCCATTGGATGGCATTTTTAATGCCGATCGTTTTGGAATCTCATTCGTTCCATTTGGAGTTGAAACGAATCGAGATTTCAATTTCAAAATTTCAGGACATTTCGGGACATAATGGGAATTTCCGGATTTCATATGGGTTTGGGCCAAAAATTCGAAACCGACCCACGTCACGTGCCCAGCCCTTAAAGCCTTCACGGGATACACACCACGCGCCAGCCCTTACATTTCTTCCCCCTTAAAATCCGGATCTTGTTCCCCTCTCAAACCCTCACGCACGTGGTACCCCTAACCTAAATTCGACTCGCGCACGCTCTCGAAGCTTCACCAAATCAAAATCATTTCGTTCAGCACCATCTCCTCACTTCGTTCAACCCTTATTCACCCTCAGAAACTCATTTAGATCTCTCTATGGTCGAAAATCGACGAATCACAGTTGAGAGAAATTTCAAAAATCTCTATGATGTCGGCATGTTTCACCCATTTTTTTATGGGGAAATTGCAAGTAGGGAATGTGAGTATCTTTTGCACCTAATTTTGGCACACGACTCCGAAGATTTAGTGTTGAAGTTCTACAACAATGGTGATTTTTGGGGAAATGAATTTTGGATTACGGCGGATGGAATGGAACGTGAACTCACGTTAGAGTTGTTGTCCATTATCACGAATATTCTAATCAACTCCGCTAGTGCAACTCTACTGATGTCCGAGTATCTGAACACTATGGAATTGATGTTCAACACGATACTCGAGGGAGAATGCAACGATGGCTCAAAATGCGTGTACCAACACTCCCTCCGACAAAACCAACTGGCAGTCACTCAATGGCTGGCTTACAATGTGATTGGTACATAAAAAACGTCTGATGTCAACAAGACGTTCTTGCATTTGCTATGGATCCTCCAGGAGAAGAAGGAAACTTTATGTATGGTCCATTTCCTTGGACATGTCCTTACTACTGCTTCCGACAGGTCAGCCCCTCTTGATGTTCTTGTTACACAGATTATGCTTAATTTAGGGTTCCAGTTTGCTACTCCATTAATCCAAACTAGGTCCTTCGAAAATTTTGGGATTTTCGAGACTTGTGTCATGGACCACTGGGAACCTATAGCAAGAGATAATGTTGAGCATGATAATGTGCCTCCTCCTCCTCCTTCACACCCCCCCCCCCCCCGCCCCCATTGTTTTAATGAGAATACCATGCGTCAAATCAATACTCCCATGGAAGCTTTGAGACAAATGAACACTAGCATACGCAGAATGTTTATTCACCAGGAATAGATGCAAAATTCCATGGTTGAATTTCAGCAACAGATGCAGACTTCCATAGGTTAAGTTCAGCTAGAGATGCATAATCGTCAGGGCTGTTTCCAGCGCATGATGATGGCTAATCAGCAGCAATTCCAGGACCAAATGGTTTAGTCCTTAGGCAACATACAGGACCAGCTATCTCACTCAGGAGTTCGCAATGCCCGTCATCGTCGGAACCCTGGTTCATCTTCAGCTAACCCTGAAGATTCACAGTAGCAGCTTATTTCTTTCAGTTTGAAAATGACTATGTCATTTCTTTCCCTTATGTATTGCATTTTATTTTTCTAGTAATGTAAAACGATATATCGATTAATTTCTCATAGTTTTGTATCTCCAGACGGATTAAATGAGAAATTATTTATGTTAGGAAATTATTGTTTTCCTCCTATAAATATATTAGTTATTATGCATTGGACCTAATCTTTAGGCCTGACGGACTTATTCAAATAGTAACTCCATCGGAATTATTCACTAGGCCCAACGGTCAGATATCCAAACGGTCATATATCCACAAACGGTCAGATTTTCGCCTATAAATTCTGATACTCCTCATCAAACTTCACTCATCCCATTCTCGCACTCTCCACAACTTCATCTTCACATATTCTCATCTTCTTCAACATAATGGATCCGATCGAGAAATTGGAAAAGGAGCAACGTGATAGGGCATTCATAGTCGTCCTAATAACAGTATTTATCGTTGTGATATTGTTAATCATGCATAACATCCTCTAGAATATCTAGATCTATGTAACCTACATATCTATTTCCCTTTGTCGTTTTGTATATTAGTGTGGTGTGTTAAATAATTCTCAAACTTTTGTACCGTTTACATATTAAATGGAGAATTTCCCTATTTAATATTTGTATGTATTAGTTGTATTTTTACCTTATCATAAACATAAAAAAAAAAAACATAAAAACCATAACAAATAAACAAAATCAATAACTCACAAAAATAAATCAATCTCGACTCATTCTGTTCATAGCCAGTCGCGCACGCAACCCTATCATTCTATCCATCTTCCATTATTGAGGTTTGCTATATCAATTTAGAAATTACCTGTAGGTCTAACTAAACTATGGCTATTGCACCTCCGTACGTTCTATCTCTTTGCATACCTCAGTCACAGTCTTAGGGATGTTATTTTCAATACCCTATTTCACAACCCATGATAGAAAATATATATTGGTCTAACTGCCATGTGAAACCTTCTTCCGTATTTTCTAACATTGGAACACCTCATTACTTGTTTTGGGAATCCGACATGAAAAAACCTACTTTGGATACCCATAGCTGTTGTTCCATATTACTGTGTAACAACAACACATGGTTCCCTTGTGTTTTCACATATTAATTCTAAATCTAACTGCACTTGGCATCCTAATTTGTACAAGCTCATATATTGGCTATAAATTTCTTCTTTTTTGCCATTTTCATTTCACGCATTCTTCACTATCCTTCCCTCACTTATACTTTCAAATGAATCAACCAAGAAAATTAGTGCTCGAGAAAAATTACCTGAAGAATTTTGATGACGGCCTATTTTCTCCTTATTTTGACACAGAAATTGTACGTCGAGGATGGATGCCTCTTCGCCCTCTTCTATATCATTCGGAAGTTGCTTATTCCAGAGAATTAGTTTTGATGTTCTACCAATTTAGAGGACATGAATATGGTATTTCCATGCCCATGGACAACGATTTTAATTAACTAAGGAAATTATCTCCGATATACTTCAAATTCCAATGAAAAACCCGGAGTTCCATATTCAAAAGTCACCATTTGATACCGTTAAAAAGATGCTACATGCCATTGTATCTAGTGGCGAAATCGAAAACAGACATCACGTTGTTCTTCAACACTCCTTGAAACAGAATCAACGAGTTGTGCTCCACTGGTTAGGACACAATATGGCAGGAACATCATCATCATCTGAATTGACAAAACCTCAACTCCACCTACTTTGGGTTATGCAGAATCAAAGGGATGACTTTTGCATAATCCAATATATCTGGAACTCAATCACTAGGCATAAAAAACGGTTAGCACCTCTGCCTACTCTAGTCACAAAAATTATGTTACTTTGGGGTTATCCAGCTGTTTATCCAAAAATACCTCTTCAAAAAGCAGGCCTTACTGTAATTCACACAGAATGCGCCACTAGTTTTTGGACTCCAGATACTATGACAGATGAACAAGAAGACTAAAGCTCAATATCTGACCATTTTTTTTTTGATGAAAAGGCCATGCAAAACATTTTTAATCCTATGGAAGGCATTCATTTTCTTCATCAAGGCATGCGCGAACTACACGCACGCTAGGAAATCATCATCAAAAGTCTTCTGGATTTCCAGGAATTCCAAGCAATGCATGATGTTAAACAGGAGGCAATCTTGGAAAATCACGCTCTCCTAATGGAGAATCAAACTACGCTTTCTGCCAACCAGGGGGCCAATCAACCAGGGAACTAAACTGTGTTGTGCACGATCTGCATCCTCATCATCATCATCATCATCGTCATCGTGATCCATGAATTTCTTTAAAAATTTAAAAATTTAAAAAAAAATAAAAGAAAAGAAAAAGAAATAAAAATTATTAATTAAGTTTTCGTCGTGTGCTCAAATAATTAAAAATTGTTGTTATCTTTGTATCTTCTTTTGTAAGCTAGGCCTACTAGGATTATCATAATTCAAGTTGTTATTAATATCCAATAATCAAATTTTAACCTGTTATTTTAAATTTGATTACAGGAGGGTTCTATCTTCTTACATACTCTGTCATCTATCCAGTCAAACTTTATTGGATGCTTTTCTTCATACATATCCTTATCCATCAAGCGTGGGAGACATACTTCATTTTGGATGTTTTCACACGTACACTGATTGATAGTCTGCCAGGTATCTTTGCCTTACCCATTGCTCTACTCCATCACACATGGCATCTTCATCAAGCATGGCATCTCTGAAAATCATTCCTGAGCAATCCTTCGAGGCTATGATGGATTCCAATGCTTATGGCCTTCATTTCCGTGATTACATCACTAACATCGGGTGGTCTTCCCTTGTTCTTCGCCCTGAGCAAACTTATTCTCCAAGTTTGGCGGCCTACTTTTATGCCAACATGGGAGAAACACCAGCATTCAACCATGCTCACGGCTTCTTCTTAGACGGGTTCACAATCTAAGTTGGTGGCACACACCATATCTTTTCTGAGCCAACACTTGCCCTAACTTTGGATCTTCCCTATCACGAGCCAGCAGCAACATGGCCATACATCATCCAGAACTCTACCTATTCCTTTTCATGGCCTGCTTTTCGCGCAATGTACGGTGATGGTCTTGAAATTAAAGAAGAAGGAGCTGAACTCGGCAGATGGCTAGGCATCACCATTCCCTTAGCAAGCATGACCATGAACGTGGGGAATGCAATGTTATTTGTCCTACTGAACATCATGGGAGATTGACATTTTTCTACTACCAATGATGCTGCCTGTGTAGTATTCAATGCGCTTGCTCAAGGTCATACGTTCTTTGACATCTTAAACTGTGTTATCTCCAATCTGAAAAAAGCTCGCACTGTTCAACATCAGTATCTACTTTTACCTGTAACCGCTTGTCGAATTATGAGGACACATTTCCCACAGTTTTCAGCTACTTTTCATGAGTGGGTCAAGGTAGATTCTATGTGCACAGCGAACAGAATCATTCGTTCATTAAGGTTTAGGCAATGGCGACGTCCTGCACGGTACCTCAAGCATGTTCGTTGTTACCCGAATGATGACAAAATATTGGCACATTTGAACGATTCAGGAGAACAAAATGGGGCACCATTTGGCAAACCATTATCTTTTGGCGCGATGCTAAGGAAATGCATTTCAATCATGAAGACGCCAGACTAGTTGGTAAATTTGAGTAGGCCATTGTATATATATATATATCTAACTGTATATAGTTGTGTTTAGTATGCTATTGTTTTTCTTTGTTTATTTCTGTATAATATATTATGTTATAATCACTTTCTGTTCTAGCAATCCAGCCCTAATTTTGCTCAAGGTTCTCAGGTAATTTCTTTCTTTATCTACTAATACTTTGAGGAATAAGCATCATTCAGTTTGGGGGTGCTTTAAACCTGTAGCAAAAATTAGGTAACTTGTAGGCTGTATATAGTTTCTATTTTCTTGTTAGTGAATGTACTTAGTCACAAAATTTTGTTTCCTTTTTAATGATGAAAATTGTCTAGAAATCTCACATTAACATTCGAATTAGGATTTGTTTTTAAGAAACTTAAGATAATACGTACGCAATAGTTTTTACATCTTTTCATGAGTATTCATGCACTGAGTATCATCGATTGTACATAGCAGTAAGTTTCTGGAACCCACAGTTAGTCTACTTAAACTATCAATCCTGTGAGAATCTAACCAAAAAGCCTCGATATGAGTGATTTGTGAGTAATGACACAGAGGAGTAGTTTTTTCCGAATAGATAAAATCATGCATCTACTTACTTGATCACCATCTGAACCCTAGGCGAGAATTTAGGCCTTTTTTAGATCGACATAGCTAAAAATTCTTACTTGTTACAAATTCTACCACTAGTCACTCCACTGAACCTTTCATCAAACCTTTCACTTTCACCAAAAATTCCTTACTCATCTATTAACCCCAAATAAAAGAACCTACCTAAATGATGAGTATGAGAAATATGATGAAATGTAGAAAAATAAAGAGAAACACTTGTCCCAAATAAAAGTTAGTTACTTGCTTTAGGAAAGAAAATATAATCATGTTTCTTAAGCCTTAGGTAAAAAAATAATAATAAATAAATAAAAATTAAAAATTAAAAATTAAAAAAAAATTAAAAAAAAAAGTCCAAAAGCTTAAGAACAAAGTAGGAAAACTCAGGTAGAAGCAGGAAAAGAAAACAAGGATTTCTCTAGTGTAAATATCTTGAAGACCTTATTCTCTTATACTTGTCATTTTTGGATCTTCCACTTCCATTTTCTTCTACACCACCACCTAAGCCCCATAATACCTAATAAAGACCTCTAGCTCAATTAGGAGTAGGATGGTGTGATAATAAGTAGTACATGTGATTGATCGACCTCGGCTCCTCTGACTGTCATCGAGTATGTGAGGAAACATGTGCCCACTGTACAATGGAGTTAGCGAAACTTGAGTGGAAAAATTATGAGCTAATTTGTGTTTCGACACATACCTGTGAGAACCCATTTAGGAACACTCTCCAAAAGATCCAGAAACGGCCCTGCTTGTGCATTTCAATGTAAAGTTCACTGTATGCATGTTCATATGTAGACATTTTAATTATTGTATGCATATTAACTTGAGTTTCCAAGGAATTAATCCTCGTTCCCCGCTAAGGAGATGTATAGATATCTGAGATTAATTTAGGAAACAAGCTTTTGTTATTAAGTCGTTGTAGTATAGATGAAGTTTGTGAGTATCTTCTCTGGAAAACTCTCACAAGGTTATAACTCGTCCACTAGGGAATTCCTAGTGGTTTAAGGCCTTGTTACATATGGTCAATGCAACCACACTTTGCAAAATGAGAATTAGCTTAGGACTGCACATTTTGGCCACTTATCTATATATACGTCTTTTCTTTGCTTGAGGAAAAGCAAAGTGTTGTTTGGGGGTGGTGTGATAAGCACCCAAAACTGTATTATAAAACCCTGTAGAGACGTAACATTTCGGTTAATTTTGTGCTTAATAATCATGAAATAATCGTATTCTCGTGCTTTTGCATGTTGTAGCAACCAACGTAAATATGATGATAAAGCCAGTATTTAAGCACGGAATAAGGAGTATACATAAAGCTTTCCGATTAAGCCATATGAAGCCCAACAAATTCGGACTAAAGCCCAAAGACTCAAATAGGACAGAATCAAACCAGAAATTGGGATTACGTGCACAGAAACAGCAAGCTTCCGGAGCTCATATCTCTTGAACCAGGACTCTAAATTCGGCAAGTGAGCTGCTCAGACGATCAGTGCGACGAGCTCTACAAAAAGGTGGAAAATTATAAAAATGCCTAAAGACCAGCCCGCCACTAGACACAGCACGTGGACCTACTATACAGACCCACATAATTTGATGAGTCATCATGTAAGTCAAGACAAAAGGAGCAAATAATTAGAACAAAATGGACACCTTGCATGCAATTAATTGAGTTAGATAAGATTTGGTGCTAATAGTGTCAACCATGCAAGGTGTCACTTTGCTTTGGTTTTGTGGATAAGATGGAAATTAATAGGAGTTTGTGTTTCACGTGGGATAAGAGGAGAAAGCTCTCTTATGTATAAGGGGGAGCTGATTTTGGAGCACTAACTCCCTTTTGAGATTCCTTTTTCATTCCTTGTCTTGTAGTTTAGTTTTTAGTTTTAGTTTTTATGTAAGAAAGCTTGTAATAGTGTTAATGGAGAACATCTTTAGTTTTTGAAATAAACTTCATCATTTCCTTAGGTAATTCCGGTTTTAGTTTTTCTTTTCTTCTTCCTCTCTCTCATTAGCTTATATAACTTGTATTTTTTCAAATAATCCAAGGATCATGAGCTAATACCCTCCAAGGTGGAGGGTTAATGATGCTCATGTGAGGATTCGTATATGTTTCTTAGAAGTAGGATTCACTGCTTAAGACTAAGGACACATCTAGCACACTACCCCACCCCAAAATGGTAGTGTCCGGCCAAAATTGAGGCTTGGAGGTTGAGAAAGACTCGCGTGCACCACCCTTTTCATGCTTGGGCTAGCCGCGCGCGCGGGTCCTATTTGACCTCTTAATTCTCTATTTGACAGGTGTATGTTGTATGAGTCCAGGAGTTGAGATGGTATTGCAGAGATGAAATATCAGTTCAACTCCTTATGCTAGGGAAATGGACTTAGAGATGAGTTCATCTCGCTAGGGATCGACGTTCTATCCATTTAGGGTTTGTTAATGAACCCAAAACGGCTCAGAGATGGTAGTAATTTGATTTTAAGGGATTATTATGAGTCCTTGCATGAGTAGCATAATCCTCTACCCTTTCTTTCTCATTAAATATCTTGTTAAAAATCTTAGTTTTTCCGTTTTTTGTGTCTCGCATTTTAAGTGTCCGTTAGGATTTAAAACACAGCAAATCTTAGCTAGCAAATCAATATGAAACTTATTCACTAGTTTCCTAAAGAGCATAATAAAGTTGTAATGTTGTTCTAGACTTTAGGTTGGAACGAATTCCTACTTGAGCTAAACAAACGAAGGCACGTGAGTAAGGACTTGAGTTTACACCGAACGGAGAAGAGAAATCAAATCTTTATACCGCAAAGTGTAAATATCATCTATAAAGAAGTGAGGTTCTTTTACATCCTGCTAAGCCATGATAATTTTCCAGGCCTTACACCATTTATCATCTACCCTTGCTAACATGTTAAGTGTCACTCGGTCTGATGGGGTGTAAGGGGCAACCCAATGAGGTTGTAGCCTCCATCCCGGCCAGACCATAGCACGAAAAGAACGTATAATGAAATTGGTAGGTCGCATAATATCAACCCCAACCCAATCCGTGTAACGGGTACAGAAATCATTAAAGAAACATAGCATTATATGGCAAACCAAGGCAGGCATAAGAAGGTACTTATGCTTCATACTATGAGCTCGTGCTAAACTTGACACTAAGGTCTGGGGAAAGTCATATAGCATACGTCCCTCAGCTAGAGCAAGGAAGGCGTCACCAGCGCTGTTATTCGCAAAAGAAAACCGCTATTCCATTAAGATATTCAGCATGATAAAGAACATAATAGTTCCTACGTTAAGGGACAGGCTACCAAGGGCTACGTTATATTGCCCATGGTCTTCTACAAGAAAAATCCCCGCCCCATAAGTCTCATGGAAATACTCATAGTTATAGAGGTATACATTATCAATCATATAGCCCCATGAGTTTTGGGGAGTAGGCATAGCCATTCCAATAGCAAAGGCTACCAAAAACTTGCTGAAATCCATTGTCTTATCATTAATGGTGATAGAGAACACTTGTTCCCCATCTGGTCGATAAAAGAACTTACAATTATCATAGAAATAAGCAGTAAGTTTAGGAGAATAAGAGTCATCAGCACTTACCAGTAGATTCTGCCATCTTGACTACACAATCCTGTCATGGAACCAGCATACATAGGTGTCGCTCTCAAGCAAATCTTTGAAGGACTGCTCCTGTATGATTATAGGAGAATTCATATAAAACAATCACAGTACTGAACTCCTTGAAGGGCCTGCAGAAAACCACAGAAAAAAAAAACTGGAGGTATGATGAGGTACGGGCGCGGGTGCGCGTGGAATAGCCTCTGTCAGAGGGTGGGTGCGCTCTGTGTTAGTGCAATTAGGGGGCCTGCTCTCTTTGAGTAAGTCTTGTGTGATGAAAAATAATGGTGCGGAGTGAAGTGTAGAGTGAACCATGTATTTATATCACACAAGTTTCTTAAACTATGTTCCGCAAGTTTCCCAAATTGTTAAGGCAAGATGATGGAAAAAGGAAATTTCTAAATAAAAAATAGAAACAGTAGAGACGCAGACTCCAAAATCAAACCGATAGCTTTTAGGTTGGAATTAAAAATAGCAACATAAGGTTTCTAATCCTTGATAGTTGCACAACCCAAGAGTGGCTAATTCTAGCGACGCCCTATTAACATTATGCGCATACAAACAATAGTTATCAAGCAAGGCAATACTGTTTTCGAATGGAAAATGTGGATATGGTCACGACATTGCTAAACAAATAATGTCACCCCCAAATAAGTCGGAAGGGTAGGATTCATGAAAAATACATAGCATCCGCCGAAAATTAAACCAACTTTAAATTTAAGTAATAATCAAATACAAAATTCAATATTAACTACTTAACTAACAACTGGGAATAAAAAAATAATACTAAATAGGAAATTATTCTTAAATATTATACAAAGGAACTAGACACGAGATGAGGAAGGGATAAGAATAGAAAGTTGAGTGATCAAGAATGGAAAGACCAAACACCCTACCCCCAAACAAATTTGTGAAAATAAGGTTTAGAAAATTTGTTTTAAAATGTTGGTCTTTTAAAGTCAGATTCCCGAGACTTGCTAGACTGATGTTTAACAGTTTTTAATTTTTTTTTTCTTTTTATGAATAAGGTTTTATATAAAATAAACAATAAAGTAATAATGACCTAAATCACTCCATAGAGAAACACAACTCAAAAAATGAGAAAACATGCAAGAGTAGAAAGCGTGAATTACGTTAAACGTGGACTAGAATCCGGTACTTACAGCCACACACTCCAAAGGGAGGGCCGGTTACCATAATTGTGCACTCCCATAATATAAGATTGGAATGGAGTACACCGAAGAATAAAATGAGTCTTTTATAGTCAAATACTCAAAACTTTATCTAAAACATGTATTAACATGCAGGTTACCATATATTAACAATCTAAAGAGTTACGGGTCTATCCATAAATAATTAACACGGGCGACAAACCCGAACAAAATTTGGCACTAAGATTTTTTATGACGTGGCGTAGAGGAATGAGAGTGAATATTGATGGATCTAGAACCTAATCAAGCGTGTACTCTCTTCTTCTTCTTTGAACGAAAGGGTGTCCAAGTGAATGATCATGAAAAAATGGATGGTTGTGGAAGATATGTGGGATATGGGTAAGTTTTAGAAGGAAGGAATGGAAAAAATGAGAATGTGAGTTTAGCACAAAACTCATTAGTGGCGTGGGTTGGTATAATCACACATCTGAAAATGAAAGTATCAGGTGGCTCTTTAGGTAGTATTTTCTTACTAGAAGGGTGTAGAAACTCAAAAAGCATGGGAGAACCAAGAGGGTCAAGTGCAAACTCAAGGTTCCTTTGAAAAGGTGGAGGGCAGGGAATATTGATGAAAAATGAATGAGTAACAGAATGATGTAAGGTGGGTAAAGAAGAGGTGCAAAAGAGTCGAAGGAAGTCTTCCACGATTTCATCTATGTCTAGGGAGTCATCGTCGAAGTCAGAAGTTCCAAAGGAAATAAATTGGTGCATCTGATTCTCAGGAAACGTGTTATTGAAATATTCTTGAGCTAAGCTCTCAATCATGCTAACTTCTCCATCGATAGTCGTATCTGGTAATTGTTTCATCATTTTTAAAACATTCACCTCAACAGAAAGGTGTCCAAAGGACATGGACATTGAACCGTCGCGGCAGTTTATGAGCGCGTTGGCGGTTACCAAGAAGGGACGCCCTAAGATGATAGGAACAGAGTCATTAGCGACTTCTGTGTAGAGGATAACGAAGTCAGCTGGGTAGTAAAAATCTTGAACTTTAACCAGCACGTTTTCAACAACACCTTGAGGATACTTAATAGAATGGTCAGCTAATTGCAATGACATTTTATTTGGTTGCATCTCTTTTAGACCTATTTGTTTATATAGATAATAAGGGAGTAAGTTAACACTCACCCCCAGGTCTAATAGAGCAGTTGTCGTGTGTGAATCCCCTAAGGTGCATTATACAGTAGGACAACCAGGGTTCTTGTACTTAATGATTCCATTATGTTCAGATAGCGTGGGAAACTGTTCAGTTAAAAAAGCGTCTTTTGGAATGTTTGTTTTTTGCCTAGTAGTGCACAACTCTTTTAGAAACTTAGCATGTTGTGGTAATTTTTTTATAACTTCAAGAAAAGGTAGGTTTATTGTTAGATTTTTAAAAACGTTCCTAATCTCATCAAAATTTGTATCCTTGTTTAACATGGCTAGTTAGTACCTGAGGAAACGGTGGCTTCTCTTTATATTTAGCATATTGGTTAATAGGATTTTTAACCTTGGCTATTTTCTTCTTAGGTTGTGATTTAACGGGTACCTCTACAGGGGTAGGATCTTCAGTTTCTTTTTCGGTATCTAGTAAATTTTCATTTTCAATGACCACAGGTGGTGTATCTACGGGCATAGTTATGGCGTTATCGACCACTCTACCAGAACGGAGAGTGGTGATGACATTTAACTCACCTACGTTTAAATTTTCTTTACTAGTATTACCAGTTACTTCAAAAGCTGTGTTTAGCATTTTAGGATTAGGTATAGCTTGACCTGGAAACACACCTTTAGGTTGGGCTTTATCTTGAGTTAACTGTTGTAAGGATTGTTGTACGAATTGTAAAATTTGTTGTTGAGCTTGCATGTAGGCCTCGAAATGATCCGATTATGAAGGTGTAGTTGCCACAGGTGGTGTGACAGGAACTATCTCATGTTGATTATTAATGGGTGGGTTATGATAGTTGTTACTAACCAGAACAATACCTCTATTATTATTATTATAATTATTATAATTGCCTTGTCCTTGTAATTGTCTTGGTGGAGCCTGGTTGTAGTTGTTTGCTAGCCTAACATTTTGATTATTAAACCATGGAGGGGTAACTTGTTGATTATTTTGCCAACCGAAGTTGGGGTATTGTCTCCAAGGTGCGTTAGTTTGGCTATTGATGGAGTAAACATTATCCGGCTGTGCGGGTGGTTGTTTATAGACGAGTGGACAATATGAGTCGGTATGCTCAGGATTCAAACATAAATTACATGGGATAGAGTTGACGTTCATGACAGGAGTAGGCTTATGTTGAACAAAAATGGCTTCTACCTTTTTTGTGAGGGATTCGATTAGAGTTCTAAGCTCAGGATCAGGTTTAACCTCAAACATACTGGCAACCTTAGCTGTGGAAGAAGAATTAGCGGAGCGGGGGATATCGTTACCCCCTCCTAGTTATTATTATGCTTAGATTGATCTTCTAAAAACCTATAAGCCTCTGAGGCTCCTTTACTAAGGAAACTACCCCCATTCATTATATCAAGAACCTCCTTATGATGATGTAAAAACCCTTTAAAAAAGGCACGAACAAGCGTGTCTTTCACAAGGTTATGATGTGGACACTCCATAAGAAGATCAATGTACCAGTTCCAGGCCTCTGAAAAGGATTCATGAGGGTTCTGGCGGAAGAAATGAATCTTTGGAATCATTTCATTTGTCTTTAGAGGTGGGTAAAACTATTCCATGAACAATTGAACAAGTTTGGCCCATGAGTCCACGGAATTAGGCGTTTGTGCAGTTAACCAAGACGCCGCCTTATCGGCTAGGGTGAAAGGAAACACCCTCATTTTAATTTGCTAAGAACCTACGCTAGGATGATGGAATGTCGTGAGAACTTGTTTTATCCTACGCATATGCTAATAAGGCTTTTCGTGGTCTAAACCATGAAAAACGGGTAACAAATTAAATATATTTGGGGGAATTTGAAAATCCCCCATTGGGTCTGTAAGAACAATGCATGACTTAGGGCCCTCGTTTAGGGCTTTGTAAAAATCAGAGAGAGGAGTCTCTACTTCTTCACCCATTGATGTAGGTGTAGTGTGTGATATTCTGGATAGGCGTGTGCGTTGACGTTTACGATAAATAATGTTAAATGGTTTTTTCTTACCGGACCTTAATCTCATGCAAGGCTAGGTCCAACATGAAAAACACGAACAATAGTCAAACAACCCTGATATACTAGAATTGAAACTCCTCTGACAGAAAAGGCGAGAAGTGGAAGAAGGAGTACTTGACTTGCCTCCTTGCTACGCGTATGAATAGCGTTTTTTATATGCAATCTCAGTGCATTGAAGAAGGTTGGAACACTGAATAAAAATAATTTGAAACAAAAAGAGAGTCTGCAACTAACCTGTGAATCGGGCTTTCTTCAGAAGGGGCGCGGGCGCGCTCAAATATAAGGCAACCAGGGAGCGTGCACGCTCTGTGATTTTTTTTTTCTTTTTAAGGAACAGGCTTTCGCAAGGTTCCTTAATGGGCTGGGCCTTGAAATTTGAAATAAAACAGGAAATAACTTACTGGACGACAGGCGCGTGCGCGCTCAGAAACAGCGTAGATAGGAGCATGCGCGCTCCTGAGTAAAATTTCGAAAATTTCCAGTAGACTTCCAAGAGCAAATTTTTTTTTTTTTTTTTTTTTTTTTTTTTTGGACGATAGGCGCATGCGCAGGTTTAAACTAATAACTAAGTCTAAAATCTAATTATCTATCTCTAATTAATTACATCTATCTAAGTCTAAGTATATCTAATTATATGCCTTAGTCCTCTTTATATAAGAGAGGCTAGGTTTATATTTTCGTGCATGGGCTTTGGAGCCATGTTTTGGGCCTTTAAATCAAACCCAAAACCTAATTACATAAGTCCAAAAAGGGTTTCTCTGCTGGAAATTACTGCAATAGTCTTGTCATCTACTTATACTCCTTTGATTGGGTCCAGACCTGAACCATTACAAATCTTTTTCCGAGCCAGTCGTTTTGACATATAATAGGCCCAATTCCAAGGTCTGAGTCCAAAGATACGGCCTACGGAAGTTCTGTTAACTTTTCTACTCTATTTCTGCCCGCGTTGACTTTGACTTTTCAGTTTTGACCGGGATTTAAAAAGGCTTTTTCTCCTTAAATCTTGGGCTTTAATCATAGAACTTCTTAGCAACCAACCTTTGCTCCTTTATCTAGCAAAAGTGACATGTTTTTTCACATATTTGACTCCAATGCCTGAAATACATAAACACACATAAACAATACTAACTCATATTTATTATACACATAATTAGTCTAAATGTAATGATATTAAAGGGTTAAAACTGCAGTTTTGGGCTTTTATCAAACCACCCCCAAACAACAATTTGCTTGTCCCCAAGCAAATATGAGAAATTAATATAAGTGACAAAAAATGGAGTTCTAACTAATCTCGTTTCGCTGAGTGTGATTGCATTGACCATATACAACAAGGCTTTAAACCACTAGGAATTCCGTAGTAGACGAGTTATAGCCTCGTGAAAGTTTTCCAGAGAAGGTACTCACAAACTTCATCTATACTATAACGACCAAGAAATAAAAAAATATTGTTTCCTACTTTATCCTCAGATATCTATACATCTCAATAGCAACGAATACATAATAATCAAGTCGAAATCTAAGCTAATACGTACATAATAATCAATCATCTACGAATAAATATATATACAATGAACTATGCTTTGAAATGCAGTAACAGGTTCGTTTATGAAACTTTGGAATAGCGTCCTTAAGTAGGTCTTCACATATATGTCAACACAAAAACCACTCTGATTTTTCCACTCAAGTTTTGCTCACTCTAGTGTGTAGTAGGCACACTTTACCTTACAATCTCAATGACACACAAGGAAGTCAAAGTCGATCAAACACATGTGCCACTTACTGTCACACTAACTTATTCCTAATTGAGCTAGAGGTCTTTATTAGGTGTTGTGGGGATTAGGTGATGGTTTAAGAATGAAGGAAATGGATATTCAAAAAGAACCAGTCTGAGATAATAGAGTCTTCATATTATGTAACTAAAGAAAACTTTGTTCTTTACTTTGCTTCTACACTTTGTTTCCATCCTTAGCCATTTTTTCCTTTTTCTTTTGGCTTTTGACTCATTTGATTCTGTTTTTGGAGTTCTAACTTTTTATTTTATTTTATTTTTATTTTATTTTATTTTCTTTTCTTTTCTTTTCTTTTCTTTTCTTTGGATGGAACTTTCTTTTCTTATTTGAAGCAACTAACAAATTCTTGGTTTCATCTCTATTCTCAGACTCATTCAAAAATGGGTTGGCTGATTTTTATTTTTATTTTGTTTTGTAAAAGGGTAAAGGATTTATGGTTTATGAAAGGCTAAAGAAAGGCTCAGAGGGGCGACTAGCGGGAATAATTTCATATAGGTTTGAATTTCTAACTATATCGATCCAAAGAGGGCCTAAATTCTCACTTAGGATATGGTATAGTGATCAAGCAAGTAGACGTGTGATTTCTTTATTCGGAATTTACTTCTCCTTTGTGTCATTTCTCAAATATTTCACTCATATAAGGCTTTATGCTATATTCTCACTGGATTTGTTAGAATAAGAACTCTAGCCTAGATTTCAAAAACTTACTGCCAAACAATCGTAGATACTCATGCAATATATTTATAGAAAGATGCAATAATTATTATCTACATATTAACCAAAAAATTTAAAAACTATTCTAATATAAGAGTTAATGTGAAATATCTAGACTAATATCATCATGGAGAAAGAAACAATATCAATATTCCTAAGTACATAGCATAAACTTTTTATTTATATTTTTAATTTTTAATTTTTTACTAGAAAACAAGTGCATATTATACATGTATTATCCTAATAGGTGTCTTGATTTACGCGTGTTTCTATGCCACCCCCAAACAAGAACATGCTTTGTCCTCAAAGTATTAAAATAAGAAGGGTAGAAATTACCATGGAAATGCGTGAAAATTGAATAATACCTGCAAAACAAATTTAAAACATACTAATATAGAAAAATAAAAACAGATGCAACTCTATATGAGTTCCACCCATTATGGGGTTAACAAGAAATAAATTGCTTGGGACATAAGCAGATACTAACAAAAATAAAAACTTACCTCATATCCCGCATTTACTCGTCGTCCTCCTCCTCAATAAAGAACTAAGGTTCCTTGCCATCCTACCATGCCATGATAATTTGTCAGGCCTCACACCATTTATCATCTACAATTGCTAACCGGTCAAGCGCCACTTGGTCGGATGGGGTGTAAGGGGCAACCCAATTAGGTTGTAGCCTCCACCCTAGCCAAGTCATTGCACGGAATGAGTGTATAATGCAGTTGGTAGGTCGCACAGTGTCAACCCCAACCCAATCCGTGAAACGTACACAAAAATCCAAAAAGAAACATAGCATTACTCGACAAACTAAGACAGGCATAAGAAGATACTTATGCCTCATACTGTGAGCTCGAGCTAAACTATAAACTAAGGTCCGAGGAAGGTCATAGAGCATATGTCACGTGGCTAAAGCAAGGAAAACATTGTGAGTGGCGTCATTCACTGAAGAAAACCGCCATTCCCCTAAAATGTTTAGCATGATAAAGAACATCATTGTGCCCACGTAAGGGACAAGCTACCAAGGGCTACGTTATATCGCCCTTGGTCCTCGATACGGAAAATTCCTACCCCATAAGCCTCATGCAAAAACTCATAGGTGTAGATAGCCCTATGGGTCTTGAACTTCAGCAGGCATAGATAGTCCAAGGGCTAACGTCAATAAGAACTTGGTTATATTTATGGTTTCATCCTCAATGGTGACGGAGAACACCTCCTCTCCATCCGGTCTTTCAAAGAACGTGCAATGCTCATAAAAATAAGTTGTAAGTGCAGGAGAATATAGTTCATTAGGGCTTATCATCAGAGGCTACCATCCTGCCTATATAATCACGTTGCGGAACCAAGATCCATACGTGTCACTAGCGAATAAGTCTTTGAATGACATCTCCGGTATGATCTGAGGGGACTTCATATCACACAACACACTCTAGAATTGCTGGAAACAACCTTGGAAGAACCTACAAAAATCAGAACTAAAAGTGGTTGCTGAGGTGAAGGGCGCGGGCGCACTCAACTTTGTTTGTGGAAGCACGAGGGCGCACTCAACTTTGTTTGTGGAAGCACGAGGGCGCACTCTTGCCTTGCTCGATGTCCAGTGATTTTAGCGCGTGCGCGCTCTGAGTATAGGCAAAATAGAGGGCGTGCATGCTCCGAGTATAGGCAAAACAAAAGGCGTGCGCGCTCCGAGTATGATGAGTGCTATGAAGTGCAAAATTCAAAGGCAAAGTGAGAGATGCAAAGTGACAGGTGTGATGTGAAGTTAAGAATGCACCAAGGATTTATAGAGAACTAGTTTCTAAGTTCCACAAGTTTCCCAACTAGTTAAGGCAATATGATGGAATAAGACAGTTCTAAATCCAAAATAGAAACAGACAAGAGGCATACTCAAAAACCAAACCAATAGCTTTTTGGATGGAATTAAAATAGCACTCTTCTAGTCATGACTCCTTGAGGTTGCACCAAAGAACACTTTCTAATTTTAGCGACACTAAAATAGCAACATTCTCACATAATTCAATCATAATCAAGCAAGCAATAAATTCGACAACAAAATACGTGGATATGATTAGAAGCACTGCTAAATAAATAATTCCAGCCCAAAACAAGTTGAAAGGGTGGGATTCACGATACAACACATAGCATATGCCGAAAACTAAAAAAATAACTTCAAATTAAATTAAAATGAAATAACGAGTACAGAATCCAAATATTAACTACTTAACTAACACTTCGGAAACAAAAATCTACGAAAAACAAGATATCAAATCTTAACACAACAAAATACAAACAAAAACTACTAGCCACGCAACGATGATGGGCCAGAGTCATCTATCCTGCGCCGACGACGCTCATGCCTCACAGAGGTATCCAAAGAAGAACTCCCATTAGGTGGCAAGCATCGTAGAACTTTGACTTGGAACTTCCTCTGTCCCTCTATATATGCGTTCATGGATTCCTCATGCTCTTTATCACGCTGGACTAGAGATTATGTTAAACGTATCATGCTCCTTATCACGTGAATTATGTTAAATGTGGACTTAGGATCCGGTACTTACAGCCACACCCTCCAAAGGGAAGGCCCGGTTACCTGAATGGTGCACTAACCAAAATATGGAAATGAAAGGAAGTACACCAACAACAAAGGTCAGTCTGCATAGACAGGGTCCTATAAAAGGACATCCTCCACATCTGGGGACATTAACTCGTGAAAATGTTTTAATCGTTGGCCATTAACTTTAAAGGTACTGTTGTCCTTGGGATTTAGCAAGGTGATTGCCCCATAAGGGGTGACGTTAGTAACCATAAAAGGACCACACCAATGGGTTTTTAATTTTCCAAGGAAAATGTGTAAACGAGAGTTGTAAAGCAAGACCTTTTGACCAACCATAAACTCCTTATGCAAAATTTGTTTATCATGAACATGTTTCAAGTTAGTTTTATAATCTTTCGCGAGATCATAAGAATCACTGTGGATTTCTTCAAGCTCATTTAACTACAATTTGTGTCTGACACCTGCCTCATCATAATTGAAGTTAAGGCTTTTTATAGCCCACATATCACGGTGCTCTAATTCAACGGGCAAGTGACAAGGTTTTCCAAACACAAGTCTAAAGGGAGACATACCTATAGGAGTTTTAAAAGCAGTCTGATATGCCCATAAGGCATCAGTAAGACGCTTAGACCAATCTTTCCTATAAAGATTTACTGTTGTTTCTAATATCTTCTTTATTTCCCTAATAGAGACTTCTACCTGACCACTAGTTTGTGGATGATATGGAGTTGCCACCTTGTGAGTAACTCAATACTTTTTAACTAAAGAAACAACAACTCTGTTGTAAAAATGCATTCCACCATCACTGATGATGGCTTTAGGAATGCCAAACTGACATAAAATGTATTCTTTAACAAAATACACCACTGTCTTATGGTCATTTGCTATAGCAAGCCATGGTCTCTATCCATTTGGAAACGTAGTCCACGGCAACAAGATTATAAACAAAACTGTGGGAAACAGAAAAAGGACCCATGAAATCAATGCCCCATACATCAAAAATTTCTACCACCAAAATGGGATTTAAAGGCATCATATTACATTTAGTAATACGCCCAAGTTGTTGACAATGAACACATGTCTTGCAATGAACTTGGGCATCTTTAAAAATGGTAGGCCAATAAAAACCACATTGAAAAACTTTAGCCGTCGTTTTCATACCACTAAAATGGCCACCACACTCTTTGTCATGGTAGAAGGATAGAACCTCATTATATTCCCACTGGGGAATACAACGATGAATAATCTGATCCACACAATACTTAAAAAGGTAGCCATCCCAGTAGTATAGCTTAACTCTGGCCAAAAACTTCTTACATTCATTTCTTGACCAAATACCAGGAATAATATGGGAAGCTAAATAGTTCACAATGTCGGCATACCATGGTGCAGAAAAAATAGCATAAAGATGCTCATCAGGAAAAGAATCAGGTATGGACTCTAAATCACTATCATTGTCATTGGTAAGTCTAGATAAGCGATCAGCAACCACATTTTCTACCCCTCGTTTATCCTTAATTTCTAGGGTAAACTCTTGCAGGAGAATAATCCATCGGATCAATCTCTGTTTAGCATCCTTCTAGACAAGAAGGTACCTAAGAGTTGTATGGTCGATGTAAACTAAGGTCTTAGAACCAACCAAATAAAGGCGGAATTTATCTAAAGCATAAACCACGGCTAAAAATTCTTTTTCAGTAGTAGTGTAATTTTGTTTAGCATTATTTAAAGTCTTACTAGCATAATAAATTACAGTCGACTTATCATCTAGTTTTTGTCTTAACACAGCACCAACAACATAATCGCTAGCGTCGCACATAAGCTCGAAAGGTTTAGACCAATCATGAGGCTGTATAATCGGTGTAGATGTTAAAGTGGCTCTTAAAGTTTTAAAAGCCTGCTTGCAAACATAATTAAAATCAAATATGGCATCTTTCAAAAGCAAATTAGTTAAAGGCCTAGCTATTTTCGAAAAATCTTTGATAAAACGCCTATAGAAACCTGCATGGCCTAAAAAGGCTCTAATGTCACGGACAGTCCGTGGTATAGGTAAAGACGCTATCTTATCAAATTTAGCCTTATCTACTTCTATGCCATCACTAGATACAATATGACCTAGCACTATCCCTTTTTTTTACCATAAAATGACACTTCTCCCAATTTAAAACCAGATTTTTCTTCTCACATCATGTCAACACCTGAGAAAGGTTAGACAGACACTCACTAAAAGAGTCTCCATAGATAGAAAAATCATCCATTAAAACTTCCATAAAGCGCTCCACTATGTCACTAAAAATATGAAGCGAAGGTACCAGGAGCATTACAAAGACCAAAAAGCATCCGTTTATACGCATATGTTCTAAAAGGACATGTGAAGGTAGTCTTGTCTTGGTTATCAGGATCAATAATGATCTAAAAATAGACAAAATAGCCATCTAAAAAACAATAATAAGCATGACCAGCTAGACGTTCGAGCATCTGATCTATAAAGGGTAAAGGAAAGTGATCCTTTCATGTCATGGCGTTTAAGCATTTGTAATCAATACAGATCCTCCATTTCATAGGAACACGCGTGGAAACATATTCACCCACAGTATTATGAACAATGGTAACCCTCGATTTCTTAGGGACTACATGAATAGGACTTACCCATTCACTATCAGAAATGGGATATATGATCCCCGCATCGAGTAACCGTAAGACTTCCTCCCTGACCACCTCTTTCATGGTAGGGTTCAAGCGACACTGAGGTTCACATGAAGTCTTCGCATTATCCTCCAAATGGATGTGATGCGTGCATACACCAGGGTCAATCCCTTTAATGTCGTCCAGGGACCAACCAATCACAGAACGATGTTCCCTAATCACCCTAATCAAATGTGCTTCTTCATCAACAAATAACTGAGAAGATATGATCACCGGATGACTACCATCTGGATCAAGCTGGATATATTTCAACTCAGCAGGAAGAGGTTTGAGCATAGGGGTGGGAGGAATTGGCAAAAAGGATTATGGAGGATCCTCGTCTTGAGTAATGAAGACCTGTTTAGGTAAGAGGTCCTCAAACTCGAAAGGTGGAGCATCAGAAGGATCTAAAATAGGGGTAGACTCAGAAAGGGCGCTGACTTCCTCTAAGTAGGAGTTATCGTCGAAGTCGGAACTACCAAAGGAAAGGAATTGGTACATCTGATTTTTTGGAAATATATTGTTGAAATAATCTTGAGCTAGGCTCTCAATCATGCTAGCTTCCCCATCTATAGACGAATCTGGTAATTGTTTCATCATCTTGAAAACATTTACCTCAACAAAAAGATAACCAAAGGACATGGACATCGAACCATCGCAGCAGTTTATGAGCGCGTTAGGAGTTACCAAGAAAGGACGCCCTAAAATGATAGGAACAGAGTCGTTAGCGACTTCTGTGTCTAGGATAACGAAGTCTGCTGGGTAGTAAAAATTTTGAACCTTAACCAGCACGTTTTCAACAACACCCTTAGGATACTTAATGGACCGATTAGCCAATTGCAACGTCATTTTAGTAGGTTGTATCTCCTGTAGACCTATTTGCTTATATAAATAATAAGGGAGTAAGTTAACACTCGCCCCTAGGTCTAATAGAGCAGTCGTCATATGGGCATCCCCCAAGGTGTATTATACAGTAGGACGACCAGGGTCCTTGTACTTAATGATTCCATTATGTTCAGATAGAGTTGGGAACTGTTTAGTTAAAATGGCATCTTTTGGTATATTGGTCTTCTGCCTAGTAGTGCACAACTCTTTTAGAAACTTAGCATGTTGTGGTAACTTTTTAATAGCGTCAAGAAAAGGTAGGTTAATCGTTAGATTTTTAAAAACTTCCCTATTCTCATCAAAGTTAGTGTCCTTTTGTAACATGGCTAATCTCTGGGGAAATAGTGGGTTCTCTCTATATTTAGCATATGGATCAATAGGAGTTTTAACCTTGACTGTTTTCCTCTTGGGTTGAGGTTTAACTGGTACCTCTACAGGAGTAGGATCATCAGTTACTACTTCGGTATCTAGTAAAATATCAGGTGTAGGGACCACTGGTGGGGTAACAACAGGCATCGTTATGGTGTTATCAACCACTCTGCTAGAACGGAAAGTGGTGATGGCATGTAGCTCACCTACAATGATATTTTCATTACTAGAATTGTCGGTTACTTCAAAAGCTATGTTTGGCATTTTAGGATTAGGTACGGCTTGACCTGGAAACACACCTTTTGGTGGGGCTTTCTCTTGGGTTAACTGTTGGGGTTAAATGATTAATAAATTGTAAAACATGTTGGTTAGATTGAGTCATGGATTGGAAAAGCTATTGGATAACCTGTACGAAGGCATCAAGACGATCCGATTGTGAAGGTGTAGCGGGCACAGGTGGTGTGACTGGAACTATCTTATATTGATTATTAACGGGTGGGTTGCGATAGTTATTAGTAACCGGAACGATACCTTTATTAGCATTATAATTATTATAATTACCTTGTCCTTGTCCTTGTATCGGTGGAGCTTGATTGTAATTTGGCACTTGCCTAACATTTTGATCATTAAACCCTGGAGGTGTAACGTGATGATTATTTTTCCAACCAAAGTTGGGATGTTGTCTCCAAGGCGCATTAGGTTCGCTATTAATGGAATAAACATTGTCCGGTTGAGCGGATGGTTGTTCATAGACTAGAGGACAATAGGAGTTAGGATGCTCAAGGCTGTAGCATAAATTACATGGAAGAGTGTTGACGTTCATTACAGGACTAGGTTGTTGTTGGAGAGAAATGGCTTCTGCCTTTTTAGTGAGAGATTCGATTAAAATTTTAAGCTAAGGATCAGATTTAACCTCAAACATACTGGCAGCCTTAACTGTGGAAGAAGAATTACTAGAGCGGGGGATGTCATTACCCCCTCCCCCCATAGTTATTTTGACATTTAGATTGATCTTCCAAAAACCTATAAGCTTTAGAGGCACTTTTACTAAGGAAACTACCCCAAGTTATTATGTCAAGAACCTCTTTATGGTGATGTAAAAGCCCTTTGAAAAATGCACGAACAAGCGTGTCTTTCTCAAGGTTATGATGTGGAAACTCAATGAGAAGATCAGTGAACCGATTCCAGGCCTCTGAAAAGGATTCATTAGGATTCTGGCGGAAGAAATGAATCTTTTGAAGCATTTCATCTGTCTTGAGCGGTGGGTAAAACTGTTCCATGAATAATTGAACAAGTTTGGCCCATGAGTCCATAGAATTAGGCACTTGGGTAGTTAACCATGATGCCGCCTTATCGGCGAGGGTGAAAGGAAACACCCTCAATTTAATTTGCTCCGAACCAATAGTAGGATGATGAAATGTGGTAAGAACTTGTTCTATCTTACGCATATGCTGATAAGGCTTCTCATGGTCTAACCCATGAAAAACTGATAACAAATTAAATATATTCGGGGGGATTCAAAAATCCCCCACTGGGTCTGCAAGAATGATGCACGACTTAGGGCTATCGTTAAGGGCCTTGTAAAAATCAGAGATAGGAGTCTCTGTTTCATCAACCATTAGTGCAGGTGTAGTGTGTGGTATTCGAGATAGGTGTGTGCATTGACGTTTGCGATAAATAACAGAAGATGGTTTACTAGTACTGGACCTTAATCTCATACAAGGCTAAGGCCAATATAAAACAAACCATGAACAAACAGTCAAACAACCCTGATATGCTAGAAAAAAAATCATCTAATAGGAGAGGCGAGGAGTGGAAGAAGGAGTACCTGAATGCCTCCTTGCTATGCGTTTAAATAGTGTCTTGTATACGTGATCACAGTGTATTCACGAAGTTAGAAACACTGAATAACTTAAATGAAATGAGTTGGAATCTAACCTGTGAAAATCAGGCTAATTCAGAAGTGGGTGTGGGCACGCTTGGAACTAGGCATAGAAGGGCGCGTACATACTCTTGCCTGAACCAATGTCCAGTGCTTTTAGGGCACGCGCGCTCTCGAGATAGCCTACTATGGGCACGGCGCGCTCCGTGTAGATTTCTGAAAAAAAATATTTTCTGAGCCAAACAAACATAGTTAGAACCAAACAAGGGTGGGTGGGTTTTAATAGGATTTGGTAGGGACGAAAATTCTAAAGGAAACGAATTTAAACATAACTAATACGGCAGCGACGCCATTTGATAAGTGCAAAAAACTATTGTTTACTCCTACTTAACTAATTAAACTTAAACAGAAGTAAACCTAATAGTAATTTACTCTAATGTATCAAAGTTATCTACTCTCTTGAATCATGCAATAAATGGAATAGAGAATTTGTTCCACTCCTAGTCCTTTAAATGTAAGTTTTTGCTAGCTTAATCGATACTAAAAAAACAGCTGAGAGTAATGAATTGAAATTATACTACTATGGCAATTGAACTTAAAGAGATGTTTGACTTATACTATGATAAATGAATATTGAAATGTGAATATGGAGAAAAGATTAGGGAGATTTGAATCCACTTGATGTACTTCTAATATGCTAGTATATATTATTGTAGTCCTAATCAAATAAGATTAAGTGTTGATCCCTAATTATTCATGGCAATCTCTGCTAACTAATAATTAGCATGTGAGGAAGTTCAACCCATTCTCATGGCAAATCAACTATCTAACCAGAGTGAAACTTTTAACAAGAAATAATTCTAACTAACATATCAAGTCTTCATCAAGCTTCATCAAACCCTTCTAATGGAGGTTTAGCTAGATGTCATTAAACTATCATAAACAGATATATAAGAAGGGACATAATGAAGAACAATAATGACCTTTTATTAATCTAAGGAATAATGAAGAACAATAATTAACTAAGGTTTAAACTAATAACTAAGTCTAAAATCTAATTATCTATCTCTAATTAATTACATCTATCTAAGTCTAAGTATATCTAATTATATGCCTTAGCCCTCTTTATATAAGAGAGTCTAGGTTTATATTTTCGTGCATGGGCTTTGGAGCTATGTTTTGGGCCTTCAAATCAAGCCCAAAACCTAATTATATAAGTCCAAAAAGGGTTTCTCTGCTGGAAATTACTTCAATAGTCTTTTCGTCCACTTTTACTCCTCCGATTGGGTCAAGGCCAGGACAGTTAGGAAGCTCTTTCTGAGCCGGTCGTTTTGACATTTAATACACCCAATTCCGAGGTTTGAGTCCAAAGATACGGCCTACGAATATTCTATTGACTTTTCTGCTATATTTCTGCCCGCGTTGACTTTGACTTTTTAGCTTTGATCAGGCTTTAAAAAGGTTTTTTCTCCTTGAATCTTGGCCTTTAATCATAGAACTTCTTAGCAACCAACCTTTGCTCCTTTATCTCTCAAAAGTGATATGTTTCTTCACATATTTGACTCCAATGCCTGAAATATATAAACGCACGTAAACAGTACTAACTCATATTTATTATACACATAATTAGTCTAAATGTAATGATATTAAGGGGTTAAAACTATAGTTTTGGGCTCTTATCACATTACAAAGGCTAAAGGGCATTCTTTTATATGCATACATACCAAAGGGACAGGTGAATGTAGTCTTCTCTTGGTCGTCATGTTCAATAATAATCTCAAAATAGCCAGAGTAGCCATCTAAAAAACAATAGTAAGCATGGATGGTTAAACGTTCAAGCATTTGGTCGACAAAGGGTAAAGGAAAGTGATTTTTACGTGTCATAACATTAAGCTTCCTATAATCAATACAAATATGCCACGTTATAGGAACTCGGGTGGAAACTAACTCTCTATCAGTATTATGTATGACTGCATTACCTGATTTCTTAGGGACTACATGAACTGGGCTCACCCATTCACAATCTGAGATGGGGTATATAATGCCAGCATCGAGTAATCTTAAAACTTCCGCTTTAACTACCTCTTTCATGGTTGGGTTCAGACGATGTTGTAGCTCACGGGAGGTTTTCGCATTATCCTCCAAATGTATGCGATGTTTGCATACGTTAGGGTCAATACCCTTAATGTTGTCTAAAGACCAACCAATCGCAGAACAATGTTTACGAATAACCCTAATCAAATTTACCTCTTCAGTAGCAGATAACGGAGATGATATAATAATCGGATGATTGCTATCTAGATCAAGATGAATGTACTTTAACTCAGCGGGAAGAGGTTTAAACTCAAAGGTGGTAAGAGTGGGAATGAGAGATTCAGGAGGGTCTTCCTCCTCTACAATGCAGATTTGTTCAAGAATGAATTCTTTAAACTTAGGAGCTATATCTATTGAGGAGTCATGGATAGGAGTAGATTCTAAGAGGGCATGTACATCTTGGATGTAAGAATCCTCAGTACTGCCAAAGGAAAGAAATTAGTGCATTTGATTTTTTGGAATTTTTTTGTTAAAATAATCTTGAGCAAGACTTTCTATCATGCTAATTTCACCATATATAGTCGTGTCTGGTGTCTGTTGCATTATCTTAATAAATTTTACCTCAACAACAAGGTTTTCAAAGGAAATGGACATCGAACCATCGTGGTAATTAATGAGGGCATTGACAGTTACCAAGAAAGGACCCCCTAAGATGATAGGAATAGAGTCGTGAGCGACTTCTGTGTCTAGAATGATAAAATCGGCTGGATAATATAAGTCTTGAACTTTAACAAGAATATTTTCAACTATGCATTTATGATACTTAATCGAATGATCGGCTATCTGCAAAGTCATTTTAGTCGGTTTTAGATCATGTATACCTAGTTATTTACATGGTTTCAAGCATGTGTTTAGGGAGGGTAACCAAGCTGCCGACTACCTAACTAAAGTAAGTAGAAATTGTGTAAATGAAACCATGTACTTTATTCCTCCTATGGATCAAAAACTTGATGAACTGATCAAGGGGGATAAAGAAGGGAAAATGTACTTGAGAGGTTGCCATTAAATAAAAAGGTTGGGGTATCCTTAACCCCTAGTTAGTTCAAAAAAAAAAAAAAAAACACTCGCCCCTAGATCTAGAAGAGCAGTTGTGGTGAAAGTATCGCCTAAGGTGCATTGTACAGTGGGACGACCAGGGTCCTTGTACTTTACGATTTCGTTATGCTCAGATAAAGAGGGAAATTGTTCCGTTAAAAAGGCTTCTTTAGGTATGTTTGTTTTCCTCTTCGTGGTGCACAAATCTTTAAGAAACTTAGCGTGTTTTGGAAGAAGTTTTATAGCTTCGAGGAAAGGTAGGTTTATAGTTAAATTTTTGAAAAATTCCCTAATCTCGTCAAAATTATCATTTTTCTTTAGCAAGGCTAGTCTCTAAGGAAACGGGAGTTATTCCCTATATTTAGCATAAAGGTTAATAGGAGTATTGCCTTTTTCTTTAAGTGTTGTCGGTTTCCCCTTAGGTTGAGGTTTAACTAGTACATACTTCTACAGTGGTAGGATCTTCAGTTTCAATTATGGTATCTAATAAATGGTAATTTTAGGGTTTTGTCCTTTACGTCCGCAGTCCAAAGTCCAAAGTCTGTAAACGTCCGATTAGTCAAGTTACCTTACTCACGTGGATTGGTAGCATAGGTCAAGTAAGGGATCATCCATACCTTAGGATTAGGCAAGGTTCACAACTGGATTTACAACCTTAAGGGATTAGTGAGTAGGATTTTAGTTTGTTGCTTAATTAAAACTTGGAATGCAAGTATTGTAAAATAACAACGATTGATTTCTACATAAAATAAATAGGGATAAAGATACAGGAAAAGGATTAATCATAATCATGCAAGGTCAGTTTCAATTCAACAATTAGAGCACCATATCACTACAACTCTAATCCGTCTCGAGTTCATAGACAAACCCGAAACGGTGTCGAGTATCGATCCCTAGTGAGATGCACTCATCTCTGAGATCATCTCACTAGCATGAGAAGTTGACTTAACATTCCATCTCTAGAATATCACTTCAGCTCCTGGTTTGATTATACACTAGTTGGACAAACCTGAGGGTTAACGGCTACCGTAGGGTCTCTCGCAAGACTTGACTAGGTCTCTCACGAGACTGTCCTGGAGTATCAGCACTTCAAACTTGGTTAGACTCAGTCATTTTGGGACCGGATGTATAATCAAAACCTATTTCCTAAGTAGTGATTCTGGAACATTAAATGGCAACCTGATCCTCACATGAGCATCATTAACCCTCCCCTTGGGAGGATTTTAGCTCATGGTCCTTGGATGGATTGATTGATCTTGTTGTATACAATGAATAAGTAAATGAAGAACAAGAATTTAACTTGAAGAAAAATGAATTTTATTAAAGTCTATACTTACAGTACTTGATACCAAGCTTGAATGAAAAGCTATTAAAGGAAATAAAACAACAGAAGGAAAATAAAAGCAAGAATGTAAAGTTTAAAGTCTGTATTTCTCTAGCTTCCCATCCTATATATATTCTCACGTGAAGCCTTTTTAATGTTTTGTCTTTTTCCAATTACTAATAATCCAAACTTTGTATTAACAAAGTTTGTCTTTTCTTGTTTTAATTTGTTTTGTTTTTTTCTTCATTTGCAAACATCAAATCATGCATTAACTTTTTTTTGTCTTTTCTTTATTTGCAAGGTGGCACAAAAGTGTCTTGCCACTTGTCGATGCATAATGACTCATCATGTCTTGTGGGCCGCAGAGTGGGTCCACGTGTTGTGTCTAGTGGCGGCTAGGATTTTGGCGTTTTTACAACTTTCTGTCTTTGCATAGAGCTCATGGCCCTGGTTGTTATGGCAGTTCACTTGCTAAAATCGGAGTCCAGGTTTGAAAGATGTGAGCTTCAGAAGTTTGATGCTTCTTTACATGTGGACCCGTTTTGTACTAGTTTTGTCCTTTTGGAATCTTCGGCTCTAGTCAGGCTCTGTTAGGCTTCACTAGGGCTGAGTGGGAAGAGTTTAAGTATGCACAGTATTCCTATACTTTGATGCATGTTTTATCATCATATTCATGTTAACTGCAAAAACCTGCAAAAGTACGAAAATATAATTATTTCATGATTATTAAACACATAATTAACCAAAATGATATATCTCGGGGTTTAGTATGCTTATCACACCACCCCCAAACAGCACTTTGTTTGTCCTCAAACAAAGAACAGACATTAAAACGATAAGTGGCCAAAAATGTGTTGACCTATACTAAGTTTCATTTCGTAGAGTGCGGTTGCATTGACCGTATGCAACAAAGCCTTGAACCACTAGGAATTCCTTAGTGGACGAGTTATAGCCTCGTGAGAGTTTTCCAGAGAACTTACTCACAAACTTCATTTATACTACAACGACTGAGTAACAAAGGCTTGTTCCCTTAATTAATCTCAGATAACTATACATCTCACTAGCGGGGAAAACAATGATTAATTCTTTTGAAATTCCAATTAATATACATACAATAATCAAAATATCACTACTAAAAAAAAGACATATTATGACTGTTGCTTTTTATCTATCTTGATGGCTTTGCTAAAAACCGTCAAGATAGGTGTTTTAATAATATTTTTATGACGGCTATTGCAATATTATGTCGTGTATGATACAAGCGTCAAGAAAATATAATAATTTTACGACAGCTATTGCAACATTATGTTATGTATGACACAAGCGTCAAGAAAATATAATAATTTTATGACGGCTATTGCAACATTATGTTATGTATGACACAAGCGTCAAGAAAATATAATAATTTTATGACAGCTATTGCAACATTATGTCATGTATGACACAAGCGTCAAGAAAATATAATAATTTTATGACGGCTATTGCAACATTATGTCATATATGACACAAGCGTAAAAAAAAAATATACTAATTTTATGACGGCTATTGCAACATTATGTCATGTATAACATAAGTGTAAAAAAAATATAATAAGTTTATGACGGCTATTAAAACATTATTTCATGTATAACACAAGCGTAAAAAAAATATAATAAGTTTATGACGGCTATTGCAATATTATGTCATGTATGACACAAGCGTCAAAAAAATATAATAAGTTTATGACGGCTATTACAACATTATGTCGTGTATGACCCAACCGTCAAGAAAATAAGTTGATTTTTTTTTTTATAATCTAAATATATATTTTATGACAACTCTTGCAATATTATCACGTGTATGAGTCGTCACGAAAATATTATGATTTTATGACAGCCACCATAATAAACCGTCAACAACTTTCACACTCTTGGACCATATTCAACCGTGAAGAACTAAACAAAAGAAAAAGAAGAAAACCCAACATCAGTAGAAAAAGTGAACCGTCAAGAGTAAACAAACCTAGCAGTCTAGCACTGCCCCAAAACTAAAGTGTCAAAAAGAACAACTCGTTTTTTTCTTATTCTAAATGTCGTGAATCAAAAGAAAATGTTGAAATTTCAAACACCCAACCTCTCCCCTTATCGACTTATACTCTTCAAACCTAATTCACCTCCTTCATGATAAGCTTTTGTTCCTCTCTTAAATTCTAACTAAAGACCGATCACATACTCTGAAATAAGTTAGCAAATTGGCTAAGGAATCAAGAGATTCAGTCCACCAAACACAGTCGCTCTCTTGCTCAAACACAATTCCATTTTTTTTTTGTTTTGTTTTCAATCAGTACCCATTTTCATTTTCCTTGCGAGTTTAGAAAATTTCATTATTCATACGAAGTCCATCCATCCCAAAAGTGGTTCTCTAACGCCTTAGCATCTCGGGTGCCAACAAATGCCTTTGGTTTCGCTTGATTCAAACCATCTCCGTCGAGCCACTTCTAAAGAAGGGTGTTGTGGATTAGCATAATGGATTGGCCTTGCAAAATCCAAATGCCTTGGATTGGGAGATTTCAACTCAATAATGAACTCTCAAGAGAGAGTAGGGAGCACTGAGGTAAGGCCATTACACTTTGCAGATTTTTTACATTGTGTAACCATGTCAGGCCTTGTTGATATGAAGTAAAAATAACCTTAACAATCTACCCACATAGTAGAGATAAAAGCTACAATAACTGACTACTATTCCTATTCATATTCCTATTCTATTTCTGATATTCAATAACAAATAACCCTAACAACTAACAATCTACCACAACAGGTTGTTGGATAGTTAAGACTACCACATGGTCAAATACCCCTCTCAATTAAGGTAACAAACAGTGGGGTCAAATCCTATGAACTTCCATCATTATCACCTTTCATATGCTCATTTACTTCTGGGAATTTTGAACTTGAATTGAAGACACCGCAATATACCACTTGGGAAATTGAACCATCAAGAAATCAATCTTGAATATGCCACTCAATTTGTTGAAGACACCGCAAAGTAAGATTCGTGACTCAAAGACTTCTTGAATCTTTTCACTGAAATTTACTTTACCAAATCTGATAATTTTTCTGATTTCAGCCCCACTTTAATTTAGCATTACTAATCATAAAATTTCTATTCTCTGATATTGTTAGTGTATTTGCAAGAGGAAAGGGTTTAACTAGAATAACTAGAGCAGCAACGATTTAACCCCTTAATCTACAATGCTGCTCTGAACAGGTAATTATTAAAGATATGTGTTTTTTTTTTCATCAATCTTGGAAACTGTTTGAATAAATTTCTATTAGAAATCTGCTTACTTCAAATATTAACATTGGTATACATATTTCTCATTTTTTTTTTCTTTGCTACTCACCCTTTACTCCTGATTCTTAGTTTAATTTGCAACCTTGAACAAATTACATAATGTGTATGGTGTAGTTATGCAGTCATGCAACACGAATAGGTAATAGAGACGCTAATAATGAATATTGTGTTCATTCTACTTGTGTTAGATCTTAGCATATTTCAGCTTAGCTTTAGTACAATATGCAGTGGTACTCTGTATGGTAGAATTCTTGTTTTATTCGTGAGTTTGAATCCTTCGGTGGCCATGTTTCGTAAACAAATGACTACTGAGATTTAAAAAATGGTTGTGTTTAAGTGGAATGTAGTATCTTGCTTTGTAGTTGTTGAAAGATGGTTTGTGGATTTTCTCATTACATAGAATGATTGGAGATAGATGTCAGATACAGGAAAATAAAAGATGGTTAGGGTGTTATGTTAGTCTTAATTGAGTTTGTTGGGCAGCCTAAATGAGACAAAGGTTTTGAATTTTTATAGTAATCTTATTATCTACTACATTGTTGTTCTATTGATATATTTGTGTTCTTTTACGTTCTTGCTTTTGCCTTCTACAGTTCTATATATTTTTTATGTATTCTTCTTCAAAGGTTTTTTTCCTGATCAAGATGGCTTCTTAATTTATCTATGATTTTTTTTTGTTGAAAAACATTTAATTCCATTTATTATAATCTGGTTTAGCTAGTTGCGAAGGCAGCTCCACTTGAAATTTAGCATAAACATGTTATTTATGAACATGTTGGATTATATGTTAAGTTGTTGTGCCTTTTTCTTCTTTGAACTTGTATATTTTAGACCAGATTTAGTTCAACTAAGTTGTATGTGCCAACTTTTTGTTTCTTCCTAAGTGTACTTTGGAATGAGTGCAACATTGTCTCTAGCTGCCACTTCACCTATATTTAAGCACAAGTGCGTCTTAACGATATATACTTTGGTTCCTAGCAATTAGTTATTAGGTCGTTCAAGGTATAATATGGTTGGCCAGTAAACTTGGGATACCATTCGTTGCACAAGTACAAAGTGATTATGTAAAGGTTACCTAATCTAAGGGAGGACATATACACTATAGTCGAGGATCTAAATAGCCTGATCTATCTATGTGAGTATCATCGTTCTCCTTTGTACTTTCTCTATCCTTAATATCATGGGTATCAAAATGTCTTATTGCTTATACCAAACTTTGCTTTTATAATGGGTTCATTATTTCTTTTGTTAAAATGACTTTCAGTGACCTTTCATAACTTTCTTTTGTTCAGTAGTGACTTGTCATGACTAATGGTTTCATAGATTCAAATTAATTAACAAATGGACTCTCATAAGTTCTTAAAATTGTTTTACTAAACCATGTGCTAATCTCTCACTTTTCATTTATTTTAATTATATAAGTTGACACTATTAAGTATTAACTAAAACTTAAATTATCTTGGGAACTCCTGCAAGTTTTTGCAAATTATTATTCCGGAGCATTGATCAAGTTCCCTAGCTACATTGCTCGTAATTGGCATGCAAGAATGGGATAATCTTCAACATGTAAATTGGAAGATACATTTGACGGATGCATAGCCAGAGCATGACAAAATTTGTTTAGGTCTATTTGCGTAATATTTTGTTAGTCATGCTGAATGGAATGGGAAAGTGTTACAAAATTAGTCATTGGTCATTTTATAGTTCTAGAAGTGTTGTATATACTGTTTACTTCTTCTCTTGATAAGTTAATGGAAAGTCCAAAGTTGGATACCATTCTTGTACGCTATGCTTTGAAAATATTAGAATCCGTACATGTTAAATGATATCCACCACAGGTCAACAATGGAATTACAATTTTTTTTTTTTTAAGAAAAATATATATTTATTGATTTTTTTTTTGAAAAATCAGAAATGTTTTATGACGTTTGTTGTTTGAATGTCATTAAGCAAGGGTATATCTTGATGCTTTTTGTCATTGAATGTTGATAATTTCACTGAAACCGTCATAAATATTGTACATCTTATGACGTTTCTAACCTATTTTTTGACATTAAAAAAAGAATTTTTTTGACAGTTTTACTAAAACTGTCATGGACTTTATGACGGTTTTTGTTAACTTTTATGACGGGCTCTATAATGACGGTTGTTTCTTTAATGAAAAAACGTCATTAAACCTGTTTCGTGATGCCTTTTAGCCGTAATTACAAGTCTTTTTTTTAGTAGTGTATCTACATATGAGCATGCATGCAGCGATCTTTACAATGAAATGTACGAGCAGGGCCGTTTCTAGATCCTTTGGATAGCGTTCTTAAGTAGGTTCTCACAGGTATGTGTCGAAACACAATTTCTCTCATATTTTTCCACTCAAGTTTTACTAACTCTAGTGTGCAATGGGCACATGTTTCCTTACATACTTAATGACAGTCAGAGGAGCCGAGGTCGAGAATTCACATCTACTACTTATTATCACACCATCCTACTCCTAATTGAGCTAGAGGTCTTTATTAGGTGATATGGGGCTTAGGTGGTAGTGTAGAAGAAAATGGAATAGAAAATTAAAAAATGATAAGTATGAGAGAATAAGGTCTTCGAGATATTTACACTAGAGAAATCATTATTTTCTTTCCTACTTCTAACATGAGTTTCCATACTTAGCTTTTTTAAGCTTTTGTATTCCCTTTTGATTTGATTTTGGGGGAAATTCTAACTTTGATTTTTCTTTTGAATTTTGGAAACATATTTCTATTTTTCTTTTTCTTTGCTTCTGAAGCAGGTAATTGATTTTGATTTATGACAAGTTTTTCTCTTCATTTTTCCACACTTCATCCTATTTTCCATACTCATCATCTAGGTGGGCTTATTTATTTGTGGTTAATAGATGGGTAATGAATTTTTGGTGAAATAGAAAGGGTTAATGAAAGGTTCAGTAGGGCGACTAGCAGTAAAAAATTTTACAGGTGTGAATTTTTGGCTATATCGATCCAAATAAGGCCTAAATTCTCGCCTAGGATTCGGGTAGTGATCAAGTAAGTAGACGTGTGAACTTCTCTTTTCAGAAAAACTACTCCTCTGTGTCATTACTCATATATCACACATTTTGAGGCTTTTTGGTTAGATTCTCACAGGATATGGAAATTAAGTTGTCTAACCGTGGGTCCCAGAAACTTACTGCTATGTACATTTAATGATAGTTAGTGCATGGATGCTCATGAAAAGATGTAAAAACTATTGCATACGTATTAACTTAAGTTTCTAAGAACAATTCCTAATTCTAATGCTAGGGTGAGATTTCTAGATATTTTTCATCACCGAAAAGGAAATGAGACTTTGTCACTAAATACACTTATTTAAACAGAAAATAAAACTATATACAACCTATAAATACTTAATTTTTTCAAAAGGTTCTAACTACCCCCAAATAGTAGGACGCTGTGTCCACAAAGTGTCAAGAGGAAGAAAGAATATACCTGAGAGGCTTTAGCAAAAATAAAGCTGATATCTTCAACAGAAAATTATGTTAACACCACATATAATACATAACACAAAAGGGAAAGGACACTGTTAGGTTATGTATTTTTCACATCAAAAAGTAAAACAACAAATATGTACATCAACTTACACTGCCCTAATTACGAATTAGGGGTATGTCCATTCTTGCTTCATCTCTATCGAAGTGCCATTCCTTTGCGTCACGCCAGTTTATCATGGTCTACCAAACTTCACTCCACTTTCTCTTCTTAGAAGTGTCCAAATGAGCTATCATGTCTTTGTCTTTGGGGAAGCAACGAACGTACCTCAGGTACCTTGAAGAATGCCAATACCAGACCCAAAATCTCAAAGAACGAATTATCCTGTTTGCCAAACACATAGAATCTACTCATACCCAGTCATGAAAAGTGGTCGCAAACTGTAGGAAGAATGCCCTCATTATCTAGCATGCGATAACTGGCAAGGTGATATAATGGTGTCAAAAAAGACGAGCCCTTTTCAAGTTCTCAATTACGAGGTTCGTGGTGTCGAAGGCATGGAAAGTCTTGCAAGCTGATTCGGAGGTAGTGGAAAAATGTCAATCCCCGATGATGTTCAGAAGGATAAACAACATGGCAGTCCCGACATTCATTGTCATACTTGCTAGGGGAATTGTTTTGTCTCGCCATCGTCCAAGTTCCTCACGTTCAATGACTTGGGTGAGGCCATTGCCATAGATTCCAGCAAAATCTTCCTAAAAGTAGTGATTAAAGGAGTTTGGTATGATATATTGAATGGTGGGGGTTTGCTGGTGATAGGGAAGGTCCAAAGCCATAGCAACTGTTGGCTCGTAAAATAGATGTCTTGTATTACCAATACAAATTGCAAATCCATTCAAAAAGAAACCACGTGCAACATTAAATGTAGTTGTATCCTCCATATGATCATAAAAATAAGTTGTTAAATGATATTGCTCTTTTTACTACGTTAGATATTTACTCTCTAATTTGGCGAAAAATGTGAATTCAAAGATTTCCTTACTTACGATCTTCGTGTTCGTAAAGTTGAAGTAAGGATTTGAACCAACCTAAAGTCAAGGACAACTACAACTTGGTTTTTACTCTTAGGGAACTAGTGAGTAAGTTTAATACTAATACTAGGTTTCTTTCCTACACAAACATTAAGATTCAAAATTATGCAACTAAGACACAATACAATTTACTAAAGAAAAGGTGGAGAGCTAATCCTCCTCATGTGAATATAACTTTTGTTGTTGATTTTAATAAATTCATTTTATTCTTCCTAGACTCATAGACAAGTCCTAATAGGAGAAAACTTGATCCCTAACATGTATGGCTCATCTCTAAGCTCATACATGTTAGCAAGTGGAACCAAGCAATGACTTATCTCTAAGCTCATCACTTTGATTCCTAACTAGACACTACACCAACTATCATTTTGGGATAGGATGTAGGTCTAGTTGTTCTTCCTAACCAACTTACCAAACTAACAACAAATATTTTCCCTCACATGAGTTGGATTAACTCCCCAAAAGGGAAGTTAGCTCATGATCCTTGGGATAAAGGATTACAAGTTAGAAGTACAAAAAGAGAGAGAAAAAGGAAGAAGAAGACTAACTATCTAAACTCACTTGCTTTCTATTTATTTTCTAGAAGAAAACCAAAGTTTTCTCCATTAAAACTATTACAAGCTTTTCTTACAAAACTAAAAACTAAATAATAAAAATGACTAAGGAACTAAAATAATACAAGGTAAGGAAAAGAAGTCAAGGGAGTAAATGGAGTGTCCCCCCCCCCTTGTTTTGTTTTCTTCTCCATTTGAGAGAAATCTCATTTCCTCCCACGTGAAACATCAAACCACATTTACTTCATTTTTATCCACCACATTAAAACAAAGTGACACCTTGCTCTTTTTTTCACTATTAACACCTAATCTAATTAATTACATGCAAGGTGTCAACTTTGCACTAATAATTTGTCATTTTTGTCTTGACATGCTCCATAATTGATGACTCATCCGATCTTGTGGGCCCGCATAGTGGGTCCTATCTGCAGTCCAGTGGACGTCCGGTCTTTGGGCAATTTTACAACTTCCCGCCTATGCGTAGAGTTCATCACCCTGATTGTCTGAGCAGCTCACTTGTCGCATTCGGAGTCCTGGTTCAAGAGGTAGGAGCTTCGGAAGTTTGATGCTTCTGTGCAGATTTGGAAGAATTCATATATATGTTGTTCCTCGTGCTTTATCGTAGGTTTAAATAATATTTCCATGTTTACTGCCAATACCTGCAAAAGTATGAAAACATATTTATTTCATGATTATTAAACACATAATTAACCAAATTTATATGTCTCAATGGGGTTTCATAATACACTTTTGGGTGCTTATCACACTACCCCCAAGCAAAGACTTTGCTTGTCCTCAAGCAAAGAAGAGACAATAAAGCGGATAAGTGGCCAAAAATGTGTAGTCCTAACTAATTCTCATTTCTCGAGTCGCGGTTGCATTGACCATATGCAACAAGGCTTTTAAACCACTAGGAATTCCCTAGTGGACGAAGTTATAGCCCTCGTGAGAGTTTTCGAGAAGAAGATACTCACAAACTTCATTTATACTACAACGACTTCGATGTAAACTTCGTTTCCTAAATTAATCTCGGATATCCATACATCTCCTTAGCGGGGAGCGAGGATTGATTTCTTTGAAACTCAAGTTAATATGTATTCAATAATTAAAACATCTACATATGATATGCATGCGATGAACTTTTCATTGAAATGTACTAGCGAGGGTTGTTTTGAATCCTTTGGAGAGTGTACCTAAATGGGTTCTCACGGTATGTGTCAAAACAAAATTTCACTCAAAAATTTCCACTCAGGTTTTGTTAACTCCGGTGTAATGCGGTGGTACACGCGTTTCCTCACATCTCAATGACAGTCAGAGGAGCCGATGTCGATCAATCACGTCTACTACTTATTATCACACCACCTTACTCCTAATTGAGCTAGAGGTCTTTAGTAGGTATTGTGGGGCTTAGGTGATAGTGTACAAGAAAATGGAAATGGATAATCAAAATTTACGAGTATGAGAGAATAGGGCCTTCATATATTTACACTAGAGAAATCCTTATTTTCTTTCCTTCTTCTAACTGAGTTTTCCATAAGCCTCTAATGGATTTTTTTTTTTTTTTTTTTTTTTTATCTAGATGGCTTAAGAACATGATTCTATTTTTCTTTCCTGAAGCAAGTAACTGACTTTTATTTGGGACAAGTCTTTCTCTTTATTCTTTCCACATTTCATCCTATTTCTCATACTCATCACTTAGGTAGGTTCTTTTATTTGGTTTAATAGATGGGTAAGGAATTTTTTTGGTGAAAGTGAAAGGTTTGATGAAAGGTTCAGTGGAGTGACTAGCGGTAAAATTTGTAACAGGTAAGAATTTTTAGCTATGTCGATCCAAAGATGGCCTAAATTCTCGCCTAGGGTTTGGGTGGTGATCAAGTAAGTAGATGCGTGATTTTTTCTAATCGGAAAAACTATTCCTCTGTGTCATCACACACAAATCACTCATGTCAAGGTTTTTGGTTAGATTCTCACAGGATTTATAGTTTAAGTAACTAACCGTTGGTTCCATAAACTTACTGCTATGTACAATCGATGATACTCAGTACATGAATGTTCATGAAAAGATGTATAAACTATTCCATACGTATTATCTTAAGTTTCTTAAAAACAAATCCTAATTCGGATACTAATGTGAGATTTCTAGACAATTTTCATCATTGAAAAGGAAACAAGACTTTGTCACTAAGTACAATTATTAACATGAAAATAAAAACTATATACGGGTTACAATTTGCCTAATATTTGCTATAGGGTTAAAGCACCCCCAATAGAATGATGCTTAGTCCTCGAAGTATCAACAATTAAAGAGAGAAAGTACCTGAGAACCGTGAGCAAAATTAGGGCTAGATTACTGGAACAGAAAGGTTGGAGAACATAATATATTATTCAAAAAGAACAATAAAATGTTCAATAGCACACTAAACATAGCACACAAAATAATGAAAAACAATAGCATACGAAACATGAAAAATAATAGCACACCAAACATAAGGTTTAGCTAGATATATGTATAATGGCAAGCTCAAGTTTACCATCCGCCAGGGGATGTGAAGGTCAAGCGTCCTCTTTAAGGAAATGCATTTTCCTTAGCATCGCACCGAAAGATAATAGTCTGCCAAATTTCTGCCCATTCTTCGTCTCCAGATTTCCTCAAATGTTTTTTCATATTTTCATCCTTCGGGTAACAACGAACATGCCTCAGGTACCGAGCGGGACGCTTCCATTGCCGAAACCTCAATGAACGAATGATCCTGTTTGCCGGGCACATAGAATCTACCTTGACCAAGTCATGAAAAGTAGCTGCAAACTGTGGGAAATGTGTCTTCATGATTCGGCAAGCGGTGACCGGTAAAAGTATATACTGATTCTGAAAAGTGCGAGCTCATTTCAGGTTGGAGATAACACAACCTAAGATGTTAAATAATGTATGACCTTGAGCTAGTAGTGCACTGAATCTGGCGCTTGAGGGCAACCTCATTGGCGAGAAAAATGCCAATCTCCCATAATGTTCAGAGTACAAATAACATCGCAGTCCCCATGTTCATGGTCATGCTTGCTAATGGAATGGTGATGTCGCGCCATGGCACATGGCCATTTCCTTCTCGTTTAATCTCAAGACCATCACCATAAGAGTCACAAAACGCTTGCCACTGAAAGGAACTGTAAGAATTATGATAGATGTAATGACATGATGCAGCAGGTTCGTGGTATAGAAGATCCAAAGTTAGGGCAAGTTGTTGTTCAAAAAAGATGTGAGGTGTGTCACCAACTAGGATTGTGAACCCGTGTAAGTAGAAACCATGCGCATGGTTGAATGCTGGTGTGTCTTCCATATTAGCATAAAAGTATGTAGCCAAACTCAGAGAATAAGTTTGGTCAGGTTGAAGAATTAGGGAAGACCACCCGATGTTTGTAATGTAGTCACGGAAAAGATGGCCATAGGTATTGGAATCCATCATAGATTGAAAGGATTGCTCAGGAATGAGTTTGGGAGATACCATGTTTGATGAAGATGCCATAGTGGATGAAGTAAAGAAATAGGTAACGACAAAGGCAAACTGGATGGATAAATTCCTCCTGTAAGCACATGTTAAAATTATATTAGTCACAACGCAAATGATGACAATCCTATTAAGCATTTCATACAAAAGAAGACACAAAGATAAGACAAAATTCATAATACGACGAAAAATGTAATAACATATACGATTATTTACTTAGTAATATTAGAAAATTATGGATTATTATGTTGATCTTGGAGACGCATATCGTGCATCGGTTTTTTAGTTCTTCCATTTGTTGGCGAAGCATCTGAATGTCCCCTTTAGGGGGAGAGTGTAGTTTGATTTTCCATAAGGAGAGCGTGATTCTGCAAGGATCGAGAATGATTTTCCAAGATTTCCTCTGTTCAACATCATGCTTTGCTTGACATTCTTGGAAATCCTTAAGAGTTGTAATGATGATATTCTGACGAGCGTATAGTTCCCGCATTCCTTGATCAAGAAATTGAATGCCTTCCATGGGATTAAAAAAATTTAGCATGACATTTTCATCAAAGAAATGTTCAGGGTTTGAGCTTGGGTCATTCTATTCATATGTCAGAGTATCAGGAATCCAAAAACCAATGGAGTAGTCTGTTTGGAGTACACTAATATATGCTCTTTGAAGTGGTGTTTCTGGAGAAATTACTGGATAACCCCAACGCATCATAATTTGCGTGACTAAAGTAGGTAGAGGTAGAGGTGCTGACTTTCTTGTTTTCCTGGTGATCACGTTCCAGAGGTGTTGGAATAGACAAAAATCATCTCTTTGATTCTGCAAAATCCAAAGCAGGTGGAGTTGAGTCTTTGTGACTTCTGATTGGTGAGATGTACCTATCACATTGTGTCCCAACCAGTGGAGCACAACTCGTTGATTCTGTTTCAAAGAGCGTTGAAGAACAATGTGATGTCTATTTCCCACTTCGCCATGAGATATGGTAGCTCTTAGTAAAGTTTTGATAGAATCAAATGATGACTCTGGAAAAAGGAACTCCTGGGTATTCATTGGTATTTGAAGTATGTCCGAGATAATTTCCCTAGTCAATTCCAATCGCCGTCCATAAGCATTGGAGTAGAATTTTCCATTCTCAGGTCATATAAATTGGTAGAACATCAAAACCAATTCTCGAGAACAACAAGCTACTGAATGATATAGAAGAGGTGTCCATCCCCGACGTATTATTTCAGTGTCAAAATAAGGATAAAACCGGCCATCTTCCAAAACTTTTAGGTAGTCTTTCTCGGGCATTATTTTTCTTGGTTGATCCATTTGTTAGTATTACTGAGGGAAGGATAGTGAAAATTGTTTGAATGAGAATGGCTGAAAAAGAAGAGATTTATAGCCAATCTATGAGTCTGTACTAATCTGGATTCCAAGTGTAGTTAATGACCAATGTGGTTATGAACAGCAACAATGGGGATCCATAGTAAGTCTTGTCATGTCAGATTTCCAAAACCAATTAATGAGATGGTTCAATGTTAGAAAATACGGAAGAAAGTTTCACAGGGTAGTTAGACTTACACGTAATTTCAGAAGTGATGATCATACCACAGTAATAGAATATGGATAAAATAATCGAGCTGCATATGTGACAAGTGTTATGCGTACCTTGTAGCGTGCGCGATCTTCTCTGAACACCATGAGTATCAATTAATGATTTTGGTGAGTTTTGGATGGTTTTTTTTTTTTTTAGAGGAAAAGACAACTAATATACACAAATATTTAATACAAAACTTCTCCATTTAATACATAACCCGTACAAATGTGTGAGAATTATTTAACACACCATATGAATATACAAAACGACAGATGGAAAGAGAGATGGTTACATAGATATAGATGTGCTGGATCATGTTATGCATGAGTGACAATGAGAATAATAATAATAAACTTGTTATCACGAATACGGTGATAGCCCATTCGCGTTGCTCCTTTTCCCATCGCTCGATTGGATTCATTATGATCAAGAAAATGAGAATTTGTGAAGAGGAATTTGTGAAGAGTGAGAGAAGGGGATGAGGAAAAATGGAAAAGTAGAGTTGTATTTATAATTAGATTTCTGACTGTTGGGCATCTGACCGTTTGGATCAGTCCGTTGGGTTCTAACCGTTGGGCTTTGAGAGTAGGCCCAATGCCTCAAGGAACAAACTACTATATTAGAAAGTACAATAATTGCATAACATAAATAATTTCTCATTCAAACCGTCTGGAGATACAAAATTATGAGAAATCAACCGATATATAATACTTTTATCACAAGAAAACTAAAAATGCAATGCATAAAGGAAATAAATGACATAGTCATTTCTAAACCAAGGGAAATAAACAGCTACTGGGAATCCTCGGGTTAGCAGAAGATGAACCCAGGTTTTCGTCGTCGGCCCTTGACGAACCTCATTTGGTGGTGTGCGGAATGTGGCCTATAGACTGTAGCAATTGATCTTGGAATTGCCGCTGATTTGCCATCATCATTCTCTGGAAACGGCATGGGCGATTGCGCATTTCTTGCTGGAAGTCATTTTGGGAAGTAAGCATCTCTTCCTGATGAAGAAACATCCTGCGCATACTAGTGTTCATGTGTCTCAAGGCTTCCATGGGAGTGTTGATTCGGCACATGGTAGCCTTATTAAAACAGTCGGGTGGTGAAGGGGGAGGAGGAGGTACGTTATCATGCTCAATATCATCTCTAGCTACTGGGTCCCAGTGGTCCAGAACACAAGTCTCGAAAATTCCAAAATTCTCAAAAGACCTTGTTGGAATGAAAGGAGTAGCGGACTGGAACCCTAAGTTAAGCATAAGCTGAGTAACAAGTACAACAAAAGGAGTTGACCTGTTTGACGCGGTCGTAAGAACATGGCCCAGGAAATGGACCATACAGAAAGTGTTCTTCTTCTCCTGGAGGATCCACAGCAGGTGCAAGAATGTCTTGTTCACGTCAGACGTCTTTGAAGTTCCAATGACGTTGTACGCCAGCCATTGAGTGACAGCTAGTTGGTTTTGTCTAAGCGAGTGCTTGTACACGCAATTCGAGCCATTATTGTACTCTCCCTCCAGAAGCGTGTCAAACATTAAGTCCCTCATAGTCGGATACTCTGACAACAACAGGGTCAGATTATCAGAGTTTATTGGAATCTGTGCTGTATTCGATATTAACTCCAACGTGAGTTCCCATTCTAACCCATCCGCCGTAATCCAAAATTCATCACCCCGGAAACCTCCATTGTCGTAAAATTTCAACACCAAATCTTCGGAATAATCAGCTGGAATTCGATGCAAGAGATATTCCCACTCTCTACTAGCAATTTCCTCATCGAAAAATGGATGAAACATCCCAGAATTGTAGAGATTTTCAAAATTTCTCTCAATCCTTCGTGCTGCCATAGCAAGGTCTAGATGAATTTCTGAGGGTGGAAATTGCTAGGAGTGATGGGGGAGATAGTGCTGGAGGAAGGGGGTTCGAATTGGTGGAGTTTAGCCCTTGGCTTGGGTTGAATTGAAGTTACGTCTAGTCGCGTCTTGAGAGGTGAGTGTGAGGGAGACCAAGATCCGGATTTTGAGGGGGAAGAAATGTGAGGGATGGACGCGTGGGTGCCCCGCGTGTGGGTTTTTGTAAACGGGTCCATGATTTTGGGTCAGGTCCAATTTTTGGCCCAAACCCAAATGAATTCCAGAAATTCCCCTTATGTCCCGAAATATTCAAAAATTTCAAACGTGGAATTTCGATTCGTTTAAACTCCAAATTGAAACAATGATATATCAAAACGATCGGCATTAAAAATGCCATTCACTGGAATATGACAAAATCACATTCAAACTTTTTTTTTAATTTTTAATTTTATTATTATTAATATTTTATTATTTTTATTTTTTATTATTATTTTTTTTTAGTTTTGATTTATTTACAATTTTTATATACAAATGTACAAGTCGAAAGGAACGTGTCAACAACACCGGCAGTCCAAATAAAATAGCACATCACAACAGCTTAACTCATGCAACTTTCATGTCGGCTCGGGCTAACCGAACCCAATCCGGCCCGGTGCGGCTTAACCTTTATGTTTTGGGGGCCTAGGGTTCAGGACGGTACCATCCCTGACCAATGTGCAATGGTCTAATAATAATATTACCCTTAGTACATATGGTATGGCCTCAAACCGCCCCTTGATACAGTCACATAGAAAACCGATCGGGGTTGGCCTGGGTGGAATCCATTGCCCGCACGAACTAGGAAATGTCCGATGTTACATATCATGACTCTCTTTGGGCACCATGCTTGGTGCTAAGGGAAAAATAAAAAACGAGTATATACATGTTGAATCTTTTTACGTCAAATCCTCAAGACGAATGTGAGTCTTTTAACGTCAAATCCTCAAGACGAATCCAAACCTGTGGGAACAACGGGACGACGATGAAGTTTATCCTGCTGAGCTGGTGTTAGACAATAATATACCTTATACCGGCTCATCTCGGATAGAAGATCAAGACCTGGACATAAAGGAGTTTGATAGTTCATACACCACCCCATCCTTTTCGCTCGTCACTTTCGAGCAAAAGTACTACGACCATTACCTATTCGAGATGGATGAGATTTGCACCAAATGATGAGTTGGAATTCGCGAGGAAGAGAATAGAAAAAGGAGGAGAAAGAAGGAGTTGAAATTTCTGGTACCCATTGTTTTCCAGGAGGCACGTTTGCTCGATTATCAGAAAACATTTATACTCAGTTCTGAAGTAGAGTTTTTGTGGACTATGGTTCTAGCGCTTGCAACCACACACTCTAGGGATTTTTAGAAAAGAAAATAGAAGAGGGCCCGACTACCCAAATGGCGTACTTTTTCTGTTTAAACACATGGAAAGAAGTACACCATCGAATCTATTAGTCTATATAGACTGGATCATTGAGAAGAGTCTCTTCAACATCTGGAGAGCGCAACTCATGATAATGTTTAAGGCGTTAGCCATTTACTTGAAATTCGCTGTCATCCTTTACGTTTTTCAAAGAAATAGCCCCATAAGGGGTGACAGCAGAGACGGTGAAAGGACCAGACCATCGAGTTTTTAATTTTCCTAGAAAAATGTGTAATCTTAAGTTATACAACAAAACTTTTTGACCCACTTTGAAATCTTTTCTCAATATGTGCTTGTCATGCACTCTTTTCATGTTGGCTTTATAGGATTTCGAGAGATCATAGGCATCACTCCGAATTTCCTCAAGCTCATTTAACTACAATTTTCTCTTCGCGCCTGCCGCCTTAGTATTATAATTGAGGCTTTTGATAGCCCATAGGGCACGGTGCTCAAGTTCAACCGGCAGATGAAAAGGTTTTCCAAAAATGAGGCGATAAGGAGACATCCCTATAGGTGTCTTAAAAGCTGTTTTGTATGCCCACAAGGCATCAGATAATCGTAGAGACCAGTCTTTTCTAGATTGATTGACAGTTTTTTTCCAAAATGGATTTGATCTCTCTATTAGAGACTTCTACTTGACCACTGGTTTGAGGATGATAAGGAGTTGCCACTTTGTGCGTGACTCCATATTTCTTTACTAAAGATTCAAAAATTTTATTGCAGAAATGTTTTCCCCTATCACTAATTATAGCTTTTGGGACACCAAATCGAGGGAAAATATTTTCTTTTACGAACAAAATGACCGTTTTATGATCATTAGCACGACATGCCAATGCCTCAATCCATTTTGACACATAGTCAACTGCTACTAGTATGTATAGGAAGCCATGTAAATTTGGAAATGGACCCATAAATTCGATGCCCCATACATCAAAGATTTCCACAATTAAAATGGGATTTAAGTGCATCATATTGCGTTGAGTAATGCGTCCTAGTTGCTGGCAGCGATTGCATGCTTTGCAATGCTCATGTGCATCTCTAAACATTGTTGGCCAATAGAATCCACATTGTAGGACCTTGGCCGCAGTTTTCTTACCACTAAAATGACCACCACAAGATTGTTCATGACAGAAGGATAACACATCATTGTGTTCCTAGTCGGGAATGCAACAGCGGATTAGTTGGTCGGAATAATACTTGAAGAGGTAGGGATCATCCCAGAATTAAAATTTCACAGTGGATAAAAACTTTCCGGTCATTACGAAACCAAGATGAAGGGACTTCTTCGGTAACTAAGTAATTTACTATGTCAGCGTACCAAGGGGACGAAAAAATAGAGTACAAGTGTTCATCTAGAAAGGAATCACAGATAGGTTCGGTATTAGTATTAACATCACTGACAAGTCGTGATAAATGGTTTGCAACCACATTTTCGGAACCTTTTTTATCTCTAATTTCTAGAGTAAACTCTTGCAAAAGGAGAATCCATCGGATCAACCTTTGTTTTGCATCTTTTTTCGCTAATAGATAACGAAGTGCGCATGGTCGGTGTAGACAATAGTTGGAGAACCCACTATGTAAGGACGAAACTTATCCAAAGCATATACAATGGCGAGAAACTCTTTCGGTGGTGGTATAGTTACGTTGAGCTTGATTAAGGATTTTACTCGCATAGTAAATGACAATTGGCTTATCTTCGGCGTTGCCCCCTAGTGCAGCTCAATAGCATAGTCGTCGCGTCACACATTAATTCAAAAGGTTTAGACCAATCGGTGGTTGAATTATGGGGCGGTAGTTAATCGCGGTTTTAAAATCTCAAAGGCTTGTTTGCAATTGAAGCCGAAGTCAAAAACAGCATCTTTAAGCAGGAGATTGGTTAAAGGTCGAGCAACCTTTGAGAAATCTTGAATAAATCTCCTATAGAAACCTGCGTGTCCTAATAATGCGCAAATGTCTCGAACTAATTTTAGTAGAGGAAGTGAAGCAATTTTTTCTATCTTAGCTTTGTCGACTTCGATTCCGTCCTTTGAAACAATATGTCCTAAAACTATTCCTTTTGTAACCATGAAATGACATTTTTCCCAATTGAGAACAAGGTTTTTCTCTTCACAACATGTAAAGACTTTTTCAAGATTTGATAGACAGCTATCGAAAGAATCTCCATATATTGAGAAGTCGTCCATGAATACTTCTATAAAACATTCAACCATATCACTGAAAATGTGAAGCATGCAGCATTGGAAAGTACCAGGTGCATTGCAAAGGCGAAGAATGTTCGTCTATATGCAAATGTACCAAATGGACAGGTGAACGTAGTCTTTTCTTAATCAGCAGGGTCTATGACTATCTGAAAATAACCTGAATAACCATCAAGAAAACAGTAATATACATGACCGGCTAAGCGTTCGAGCATCTGATCAATGAATGGAAGTGGAAAGTGATCCTTACTAGTGACGGCATTAAGTTTGCTATAGTCAATGCATATTCGTCATTTCACTAGGATACGAGCAAAAATGCATTCATCTTTATCATTTCGCACAACTGTAATGCCAAATTTCTTGGGAACAACGTGTATTGGACTCACCCAAACACTATCAGAGATAGGGTAAATAATACCCGCATCGAGTAATTTTAAAACTTCCTCTCGTACCACATTTTTCATGGTAGGGTTTAGTCGACGTTACGGTTCACGCGACGTCTTAGCATTTTCTTCAAGGTGTATGCGATGGGTGCACACAGTAGGTTCAATGCCTTTAATGTCATCGAGGGACCATCCAATAGCAGAACGATGTTGTTGAATGACATTAATTAAATGACCTTCCTGATCGTCAGTCAATTGTGAAGAAATGATAACTGGGTGATGACCATTTGGATCAAGCTGTACGTATTTTAATTCAGAAGGAAGAGGTTTTAAATCGGGGTGGGTGGAGTGGGTATTAAAGATTCTTGAGGAAAGTCATCATCCATGCGATAAAGCAGATTGATGTTCATCCAAGTTCTTTGGACATCGTCGTCGTAGGGTCAAATAATGGTATTGACTCTAATAACTCATTTACTTCCTGTGTATAATCATCGTCCTCAAACTCGGATTTGCTAAAGGAAAGAAATTGGTACACTTCATCTTCTGGAAAAGAGTTTGTTAAATACTTTTGCGTAATGCTGTCAACCCTGTTGACCTCACCATCAATGTCAGGCTCTGGGATTTGTTTCATCAACTTGAACACATTCACCTCAACCGATAGATTTCCGAAGGACATGGTCATTGAACCATCCCTACAGTTAATAAGAGCATTAGCAGTTGCTAGGAACGAACGTCCTAAGATGATAGGAATGGAATCACATGCAACTTCTGTATCCAAAATAACAAAGTCTACAGGATAGAAAAGTCTTGGACTTTTACAAGGACATTTTCCACAATTTCTTTTGGATACTTTATGGAACGATCGGCTAACTGTAGAGTCATGGTGGTAGGTTTGAGCTCATGAAGACCTAGTTGTTTAAATAAGTAATATGGAAGTAAGTTCACACTAGCTCCTAGGTCTGGAAGCGCAGTAGCCGTATATTTGTCACCTAAGGTACATGGAACTTTTGGTCTACCAGGGTCCTTGTATTTGACTATACCATTGTGTTCGGTGAGGAACGCTTGTTGAGGAACATTAGTTCTCCTTTTTGTGGTGCACATATCTTTCAGAAATTTTGCATGTTTTGATAATATCTTTAAGGCATCGAGAAAAGGTAAGTTGATTGTCAAATTTTGAAAAGTCTCTCGAATTTCAGCAAAATTCTCATCAGGTTTATTCTCTGCCAAGTGTGCAGGAAACGGTGCCTTAGGGCAGAATTTGGCAAAGGGGTCTATTTGCTTGTTTCCTACATTTGGAGATGTTGACTTTGTTGGATCTGGTGAATCCACTGTAGGTTCATTATTGGAAATAGATTCATTTGATCATTCGGATTCCTTTGGTTGATCATCTGGCATACGTATTTGATTGTCTACAATTTTTCCAGATCATAGAGTAGTGATTGCATGCACCTCACCTTGGTTGGGGGTGCTTGTACTAGGTGCATTAGTGAGTTCAAAGGCTGTGTTTGCTGGTTTAGGGTTTGGAACTGCTTGTGCAGGAAACACGCCTTTCTGACTCTTTTCTTGCGCCAATTGTTAAAGTGATTGTTGGATAGACGTTAAAATTTGAGATTGTTGGTTCATGTAAGCTAAGAAAGTCTTGTTTGTCCTATCCGTAACGGGTGGCGCAGGTTGTGCAACAGGTAGTAGTTCACGATTATTGCTTAGAAGTTGTGGATTATAGTTGGGATCTGGATTAGCTGGAACAAGGCTGCGATTGGTTTGATAATTAGCATTGGAATTATTTTGAAATTAACCTTGTTGGTATTGTTGATTATTTCCTTGGCGGTATGGAATAAAATTGTTGGTAGGTCGAACAGGTGGATTAGCGAAACACGGAGGAGCCCCATTTGTTGGTTATTTTGGCCATGGCGAAATTCGATGTTGTGTCTCCAAGGTGCATTAGGAATGTTGAATGCACATGCCTCCTCCGACTGTTGAGAAGGGGAGGCATATAACAAGGGACAATAAACATCAGGATGGTCAGGCTGAGACAAAGAACACATAGGGATGTGTCAACGTTCATGACCTGTTTTGGAAGTTGATCGTTTACTTGAACTGCAAGGGCATCTATATTTTTAGTTAGGGATTCTATCAAATTTTTTAATTCGGGATCGGGTTTTACCTCAAAATAGATGTGGCCTTTGTAACATTGCCCTTTGATGACCTAGACGACTCAGTGTTACCCCAGTGTGTTTTTCGCTTGTTTTTCAAGAAAAGTATAAGCTTCAGTAGCTCCTTTGTCCATGAAGCAACCTCTGTTCATTATATCAAGAGTTTCTTTTTGATGATCAGACAGACCATTAAAGAATGAATGGACAAGGACAGCTTTGTCTAGTTGGTGGTGAGGACATTCTAACAGAAGATCAGTGAAACGACTCCATGCTTCCGTAAATAATTCATGAGGATTTTGACGAAAGAATTGAATTTTTTGAAGCATTTCAATTGTTTTCTTCTGAGTGTAAAATTGAAGCATGAAAGCTTGAACTAATTTATTCCATGTGTCTATGGATTGTGGCTGTTGTCCTGCTAGCCAAATTGACGCTTTCTCCGCTAAAGTGAATGGAAACAGCCGAAGCAAGAGTTGTTCCTTAGAGACGGTTGGGTGGTGAAATATTGTGGCCACTTGTTGAAGCCTACAAAGATGATTGTAAGGTTTTTCGTGATCCAAACCATGGTATATAGGTAACAAACTAAAAACGTTTGGCGGAATACAAAAATCACCGACAATGTCCTCAAGTTTGATGCAGGAAGAAGGTCCTTCCTGTAATGCAGTATAGAAGTCCGACAAGACTTCTCAGCTGGTGGAGGATCGTCGGCCATAACGACAGAAGTTAATGGTGACGAAGGAACTTGATGAAGGTAATTAACAGAAGAAGAACAATTTTTAGGTGAGAACTTACGCAATTTCTTATCGTATTTTCTTCGACGATAGGTATGTTCAAATTCTTTAGTGGAACCAGACCGTAATCTCATGCAAGCATAAAATTAGATCTAATTGATAGAAGAAAGTTATTATTACTTGAATTTTATTATTATTTTTAAGTTGTAGAGTTGAACAACGTAGGCCTAAGCTTCTGCTAATATAGCAGTAAAGCTAGGAATATGTGTGCATAAACCAACAGCCAGGTCACAAGAAAGATTGATAGAAGAAAGTTATTATTACTTGAATTTTATTATTATTTTTAAGCTGTAGAGTTGAACAACGTAGGCCTAAGCTTCTGCTAACGTAGCAGTGAAGCTAGGAATACGTGTGCATAAACCAACAGCCAGGTCACAAGAGAGATATGAGGGAGGTTTTCTATGCAAGCACGGTTCTAATTAAGTAACCTCAATCTTTCAAGTTTCCTAGGCACCGTTGGAATATGATTATGAATAAGATTTATGGAATTAAAATTTATGCAAGGGCTTAATTTATTTTTTTTTATTTTTTTTATTTTATTTTTTTTAACTAAGATTTATGCAAGGGTGAAAATATAAACATGCAAATACGATCTACTCATACAATACTAGATGCAGTAGCATGTGAAGATACTCTACTCATACGTATAGCTATACGAATAGGCAAGGTTGTGTCATCGATAAATACTTCCATACGCATCTGAGGGCAAATATACATCAAGAATCACGTATATATGCGCTTAATTTGTAAGTCGATATTACGTAGGCGATATATCAACGATAGCAGCAAATTTGAATCACTCATACGTATCGAAATACATTAGCATGTGAATATAGTATACGTACGCAGATAAATACGACAAAACTAAACATACAACATATTATACATAAACTAAAATACGACTCTTGTATTGCATAATAATTCGATTTCAGCAATACTCATTGAGATTGCGAGTGTCATATAGATAGCAGCTTTACCCCGTAGGATTTAGAAACAACTTACCCAACTCAGATTTTAACCCTCGTTGGAATGTTCTCCTCTTTCTTGACAAAATCGACTTATTAGACAATACCGTGTACGTATACATAGAGAAATACTAAACATGCAATAATAGACACTTATACATATAAATATAGATAACCATGCAAAACAGTACCATTGATATGTACATATACATTAATATGCAATTCATACCCACTTAATCGCATATAAATATTTACGGGCGTATTAACATGATTCATGCATATTTCTAGCCTAAGACGTAAATAATAATCCATAAACTATTACATTATACTACATACATGGCATTCATGCAAATAACTAAAAATAAAAACAACACTAAAATTTGGAACTCAGAAGCTTCAAGCTAGTTAGCCAAAGAAATGAAACAGACGTTTCAATCCGTCGACGTGATTAATCCCAAAAGATATTCGAAATTTCAGGTACAGGACTAGAGAGTTAGGTCTGGATATGGATCAGGATTTAGCAGTGGATGTTGGGGCTATTAGATGAGCAATAAATGAGCAAAGTCACCCGCGGACGCGAGTCCAGCCATGCGGACGCGTGTCAATTATGCCACAATGAGTTCAACTTTTCACAGAACTCTTATAATCACCTGCAGTGTACTTTCCCAATCCTAACTTTTGGTACCTGGAAGTACAGCAAAAAATCCGTGAGTGATCAGGTCAATTGCGAGACAAAATACGAAATTAAACAAAAAAAAAACGTAAGAATGAAACTAAAAGGAAGAAAGGAAAAGAGTGGGGGTTCCCCCTTGATGCAACTTCCAATCTGTAGCACAAGTTCTATGCCTTTAGAACGGAAGCGGCACCATTTTGGTATTGCTCTTTTTACTACGTTAGAGATTTACTCTCTAATTTGGCGAAAAATGCGAATTCAAAGATTTCCTTACTCACGATCTTCGTGTTCGTAAAGTTGAAGTAAGGATTCGAACCAACCTAAAGTCTAGGACAACTACAACTTGGTTTTTACTCTTAGAGAACTAGTGAGTAAGTTTAATACTAATACTAGGTTTCTTTCCTACACAAACATTAAGATTCAAAATCATGCAACTAAGACACAATACAATTTACTAAAGAAAAGGTGGAAAGCTAATCCTCCTCATGTGAAGATAACTTTTGTTGTTGATTTTAATAAATTCATTTTATTCTTCCTAGACTCATAGACAAGCCCTAATAGGAGAAAACTTGATCCCTAATATGTATGGCTCATCTCTAAGCTCATACATGTTAGCAAGTGGAACCAAGCAATAACTTATCTCTAAGCTCATCACTTTGATTCCTAACTAGACACTACACCAACTATCATTTTGGGATAGGATGTAGGTCTAGTTGTTCTTCCTAACCAACTTACCAAACCAACAACAAATATTTTCCCTCACATGAGTTGAATTAACTCCCCAAAAGGGAAGTTAGCTCATGATCCTTGGGATAAAGGATTACAAGTTAGAAGTACAAAAAGAGAGAGAGAAAAAGGAAGAAGAAGACTAACTATCTAAACTCACTTGCTTTCTATTTATTTTCTAGAAGAAAACCAAAGTTTACTCCATTAAAACTATTACAAGCTTTTCTTACAAAACTAAAAACTAAATAATAAAATGACTAAGGAACTAAAATAATACAAGGTAAGGAAAAGAAGTCAAGGGAGTAAATGGAGTGTCCCCCCTTGTTTTGTTTTCTCTATTTGAGAGAAATCTCATTTCCTCCCACGTGAAACATCAAACCACATTTACTTCATTTTTATCCACCACATTAAAACAAAGTGACACCTTGCCTTTTTTTCACTATTAACACCTAATCTAATTAATTACATGCAAGGTGTCAACTTTGCACCAATAATTTGTTATTTTTGTCTTGACATGCTCCATGATTGATGACTCATCCAATCTTGTAGGCCCACATAGTGGGTCCTATGTGCAGTCCAGTGGCGGTCTGGTCTTTGGGCAATTTTACAACTTCCCGCCTATGCGTAGAGTTCATCTCCCTGATTGTCTGAGCAGCTCACTTGTCGCATTCGGAGTCCTGGTTCAAGAGGTAAGAGCTTCGGAAGTTTGATGCTTCTGTACGGATTTGGAAGAATTCATATATATGTCGTTCCTCGTGCTTTATCGCAGGTTTAAATAATATTTCCATGTTTACTGCGAATACCTGCAAAAGTATGAAAACATATTTATTTCATGATTATTAAACACATAATTAACCAAATTTATATGTCTCAATGGGGTTTCATAATACACTTTTGGGTGCTTATCACTAAACCTGGAGAGTATGTCTGCTTAGGGTGCAAAATGAAGGAGGTCCAACCGACTTGGGTGATGAGGTCTCTGAAATGAAGTCCATACGCAGGAGAATCCAACAAAGCCTGGAAGGATTGTTCAGGGATGATCTTTGGTGGTGCCATTAATGGAGATGCGGAAGACGTGTGATGAAAGATACCACCTGAGTGTGGCATCTGTAATGATGTCGAATAGAAAGGTCACTATGCAGAAGTTACCCTTTCGCTCCTGGAGGACCCAGAGTAGGTGCATAAATGTCTTGTTAATGTCAGATGTCTTAGAGGTGCCAATGACATTCTAACCCAGCCATTAAGTCACAACAAGATAGTTCCACCGCACAGAACGTTAATATGCGCATTTCCCATCCAGATTATACTCGCCCTCGATTAGCGCATCGAGCATGAGGTCGTAAGTCCATGGATACACGGACTGCTACTGAGTCAGCACGTGGTCGACCAAAGGTATGCACGTGATCCCGGAGATCAAGGCAGGAGTGACTTGGAGGGGCACGTCGTCGATGGTGATCCAAAAATGGTCGCCATTAAAGCTGCCATTGTTATAGAACTTCAACACCAAATCCGTTGAATACAGCCCGCCATTAGCATACAAGAGATACTCCCATCCTCCAGAGTGTATTTCTGTATCAAAAAATGGAGAAAACATCCCACTTTCAAATAGGGATCCAAAAAAAAATTCTACTGAGATTCGCCTATTTTCGGCCATTTTGTGATCGCAGGAAAAGGATGGGTATTGTTTTGAGATGAAGGGAAGAATTTGAAGTTGGTGGTGGAACAAAATTCGATTATAAGCTGTGGTGGTTGCGCGCGAGACTCGAATTTAACATGGGGCTGTCTCGTGCTAGACTGGAATTTGAGGGACGAGATCCGATTTTTGTGGGGGAAGAAAAAGGGAATGGTGACGTATGGGAGAGTTGTCTTGGTTTATAAATGGGCCGAGAATCATGAGATTTGGTTGGGCCCAAATTTTTTTCCGAGGCCAAATCAAGCCTAAAAAATCTAAACGCGCACACATGACTCGTTTGGACTCCAAATTGGATAAATGAGCTACCAAAATGATCGGCACGAAAAATGTCATCCAATTATATGTGTCATGCTCAAAAGCCAAAAGAGTTTTTGAAAAGAAGGAAGGATGTTTTTTTTTATAAACAATGGTTTTTTTTTTATAGTTTTATTTCTATACAAGGGAGATTAATATGAACAACACTGGATGTCCAGAAGACTCACCATCTATACTCATAGGCAACTATCATGTCGACTCTGGAGCGAACCCAATCTAGCCAGACTGTGGCTTCACATTTATGTATTATGGGTCTAGGAGCATGAGGGTACCATCCTGGCTCATGCGCGCTACGATCTAATAATATTACCCTTATTACATATGGTTATCCTCAAACCGCCCCAAAGGGAACTCAAAGTAACCAATTCTAGGGGTTAGCCTGCTGGAATCCATTGCCCGTACGTGTTCCAAGTAGGCAACATCTGAGATTGAATACGAATCTCTATGTGCACAGCTTAAAGCAAGGGGAATTTTAAAAGACAACAATATATACAAATATACAAGGTGAGTCTTTTAACGTCAAATCCTCAAGACGAATTGAGTCTTTTAATGTCAGATCCTCAAGACAATTCCCAACACATAGGAAAAATGGCGCGGTGACAAAGTTTATCCTGCTCAGCTAGTGTCAGACAAAAGTATACCTTATACCGGCTAGTATTGGATAGGAAGTCAAGACCTGGACAAAAAGGTGTTTGACAATGCATACACCACCCCAATCTTTGCACATGTAAATTACGAGCAAAAGTATTATGACCATTACCTATTCGTGATGAGTGAGACTTACACCAAATGATTAGCTGAAGTTCACGAGGCAGAGAGTAGAAAAGGGAAGAGAAGGAAAGAGGGGAAATTTTTAGTACCCATCATTTACTAGCAGGAACATTTGCTCGCATTTCAGAAAATATTTATACTCAGTTTCGAAGTAGAGTTTCTGTGGACTACAGCTCCGACGCTTGCAACCACACACTTCAAAGTACTATTGAGATCATAAAATAGAAGATGGCCGGCTACCAAATTGACGTACCCTTTATAGAAAAACAAATTTGAGTACGTCAAATGAAACATCTAGTCTATGTAGACTAGATCTTGGAGAAGAGTTTGTTCAACAGTTGGGGAGCGTAACTCGTGGTAATGTTTGAGGCATTATCCATTTACTTGAAATTCGCTATTATCTTGTGAATTAAGCAAAGAGATTGCCTCATAATGGGTCACAGCTGACACAATGAAAGGACCAGACCATCGTGTTTTCAATTTACCAGGAAAAATGTGTAATCTGGAGTTGTAAAGTAAAACTTTTTGGCCAATTTTGAAATCTGTAAGAAAAATGTGGTTGTCGTGCACTCTTTTCATATTAGCTTTGTAGGATTTTGAGAGATCATATGCATCACTCCGAATCTCCTCAAGCTCATTTAATTGCAGTTTTCACTTCTCGCCTGCCGCATTGATATTATAATTGAAGCTTTTGATGGCCCATAGGGTACGATGCTCAAGTTCAACCGGCAGATGACAAGGTTTTCCAAACACGATGTGGTAAGGAGACAACCCTATAGGTGTCTTAAAGGCCATTCGTTATGCCCATAAGGCATCCGATAAGCGGAGAGACCAGTCTTTTCATGAGGGATTGATAGTTTTCTCCATAATGGACTTTATCTCTCTGTTGGAGACTTCCACTTGGCCACTCATCTGTGGGTGATATGGAGTAGCAACTTTGTGAGTAACTCTATATTTCTTCATTAAAAACCCAAAATTTTTATTACAAAAATGTGCAGCCCCATCACTGATGATAGCTTTGGGAACACCAAAATGAGAGAAAATGTTTTCTTTTACAAATTTCATGACAGTTTTATGGTCATTTGAGCGACATGCATGTGCCTCAATCTATTTGGACACATAGTCCATAGCGACTAGAATGTAGAGAAAACCTTGAGAAATAGAGAAGGGTCCCATAAAATCAATGCCCCAAACATAAAAAAATTCACAATTAAAATGGGATTTAGGGGCATCATATTGCGTTGGGTAATGCGACCCAGGTAGAACAATACTTAAAGAGGTAGGGGTCATCTTAGAAATAATATTTTACAGTGGATAGAAACTTTTTACGTTCAGGACGTGACCAAGAGGAAGGAACTTCCTCAGTAACTAGGTAGTTAACGATATCTGCGTACCATGGAGAGGAGACAATGAAGTACAAATGCTCGTCTGGGAAGGAATCACAGATGGCATCGGAATCACTATCAATGTCACCAACCAGCCTAGATAAATGGTCGGCCACCACATTTTTGGTTTCTTTCTTGTCTTTGATTTCTAATGTGAATTCTTGCAAGAGAAGGATCCACCGGAACAATTGCTGTTTCGCGTCCTTTTTCGCGAGTAGGTACCAAAGTGCAGCATGGTCAGTATATACGATGGTGGAAGATCTGACCAGGTAAGGGCAAAACTTATCCAAAGCATATACAACACCTAGGTACTCTTTCTCAGTTGTCGTGTAATTACATTGAGCGTCATTAAGAGTTTTACTAGTGTAGTAAATTACATCGGGTTTGTCATCGCGTAGTTGGCCTAGTACGGCGCCAATAGCAAAGTCGCTATGGTCAAACAACAGTTCGAATGGTTGAGACCAATCAAAGGTTGAATGATAAGATCGGTAGTCAAGGCGATTTTTAGAGTTTCAAAAGCTTGTTTGCAATTGAAATTGAAGTCGAATACCGCATCCTTAAGCAGGAGATTGGTTAAAAGTTGAGCAACTCTAGAAAAATCCTAAATGAATCGCCTGTAAAACCCGGCGTGGCCTAAAAAGGCACGGATATCGCGAACTGTTCGGGGGATAGATAGAGAAGCAATTTTAACAATTTTAGCTTTATCAACCTCTATCTCGTCTTTCGAAACAATATGGCCTAGAACAATTCCTTTGGTAACCATGAAATGACACTTGTCCAAATTAAGTACCAGATTTTTCTCTTCACAACGCGTTAACACTTTAGAAAGGTTGGATAGGCAGTCGTCAAAGGAGTTTCCATAAATGGATAAGTCGTCCATGAAGACTTCCATATAGCGTTCCACCATATCACTAAAAATGTGAAGCATGCAGCATTGGAAAGTACCAGGGGCATTACAAAGACCAAAAGGCATTCGTTTGTATGCAAAGGTTCCAAAAGGACATGTGAAAGTTGTCTTTTCGTGATCAGCTGGATCGATGACAATTTGGAAATAGCCGGAATAGCCATCAAGAAAACAGTAGTATGCATGACCAGCTAAATGTTCAAGCATCTGGTCAACAAATGGAAGAAGGAAGTGATCTTTACGTGTTACAGCATTAACTTTGCGATAGTCAATGCAAATTCTCCATTTCATCGGGATGCGAGTGGAGATGCATTCATCATTTTCATTCCGCACAACTATAATGCCGGACTTCTTGGGAACAACATGCATAGGACTAACCCAAATACTATTAGAGATAGGGTATATGATACCTGCATCAAGTAAGCGTAAAACTTCCTCCCTCACCACCTCATTCATGGCGGGGTTAAGGCGACGTTGCGGTTTCCGCGATATTTTTGTGTCGTCATCTAGATGTATGCGATATCATCTAAGGACCAACCAATAGCGGAGCGGTGTTCACGAATTACATGAATCAGACGCATTTCTTCGTCTGTAGTCAAGTGGGAAGAAATTATTATAGGGTGATTACCATCGGGATCGAGATGCACGTACTTCAAATCAAAGGGTAGAGGTTTTAAATCCGGAGTTAGAGGATTGGGGATCAAGGATTCGTGAGGGTTGTCTCTTTAATGGAAAAGAGTTAGTCAGGTTCTTCTTAATCGGTTGGTAATGCAGTAGTAGGGTCAAATAGTGGTATTGACTCGAATAATGCATGGACATCCTTAATGTACGAGTCATCGTCAAACTCAAGATTATCAAAAGAAATAAATTGGTGTACCTCGTTCGGGGGAAAAGAGTTTGTGAAATATTCCTGTGCCAGATTATCAACCATGCTAATCTCACCCTCAATGTCAGGATCGGAAAGTTGTTTCATTAACCTGAACACAATGACTTCTACAGAAAGAATCCCGAAAGACATTGTCATTGAACCATCTCGACAATTGATGAGAGCGTTAGCAGTTGCAAGAAATGGACGTCCTAAAATAATAGGAATGGAGTCACAGGCAACTTCAGTATCTAGAATGACAAAATCAACGGGGTAGTAAAAATCTTGGACCTTGACTAGGATGTTTTCTACTATGCCCTTTGGGTACTTGATAGAGCGATCCGCGAGTTGTAGGGTCACGCTGGTAGGTTTTAATTCATGAAAACCTAACTGCTTAAATAAGTAGTAGGGAAGTAAGTTAATACTCACGCCTAAGTCTAAAAGGGCGGTAGCGGTATACTTGTCGCCCAACATGCATGGCACAGTTGGTCGACCTGGGTCCTTGTATTTAACCACACCATTGGTAGCAGTAATTGAGGGAAACTACTCAGTGAGGAACACTTATTGAGAAACATTCGTTCGTCATTTGTTGGTGCACATGTCCTTCAAAAACTTGGCATGCTTGGGCATATGCTTAAGTGCATTGAGAAAAGGTAGGTTTATGGTCAAATTTTTAAAGGTTTCTCAGATCTCATCGAAATGCTCGTCAGGTTTGTTCTTTGCGAAATGGGCAGGGAACAGAGCTTTTGGGCAGAATCGTACATATGGATCAGTGGTGTCTTTCCCCAGAGACGTGGTTGTAGATTTTGAAGGAACAACTTCATCTGCTATAGGTTGTGAGGTAGGAGTTGGAAGGACGTTAGCCGTGGCTTTCGTCGGTTCAATGTCTGGCATACGTATATGATTGTCGACGGTTCGGCTAGAACAAAGAGTGGTGATGGCATTCACCTCACTCTGGTTGGGATTACTAGATCCTGGTGCATTGGTGAGTTCAAAGGCAGTGTTTGTGGGCTTAGGGTTTGGAATTGCTTGGCCTGGAAACATGCCTGATAAACGTAAAAAAGATAGTTTTACTAATAAATAAAGAGATGAAACTCTAAACGAAAGTAAAACTATAAACTTAACTTATACTAGACTTATCAAAAATATTTGTTTTCTACTCTCGAATCTATTGAAGTAGAGATGGAATAGAAGATTCGTTCCACTCCTAGTTCTTTAGCATTCAAGTTTCCTACGACTATCAATCCTACCAAAGTCAATGAGAGAATTACGAATTATACTACGATACAAATTTAACTAACAAGATATGAATAACTCGACTACGAAATGCTATGAAATACTAAGGTTTGAATCTAGAATACGAATTAGGGGGGAATTGAATCCACCTTGAATCCAACTTAAGAGACTAGCATAGATGGTTGTAATCCAATTCTTGCGTTCTCACGGTAAGAAGTGGTCGTTCTAATCCCTAATTTTACATGGCATTTCTACCAATTCATAACTAGCATGTGAGGAAGTCTACCCATTCTCATGGCGAATTAACTTCCTTCTATAGTGGAATAGACTCTTACAACGATTCTACGCTACACAATCAAGTTTTCAAACTATCATTTCCAATTGAATTAAAACTATACAAAATATAAAGATTTGAACTTTACTAATTTAACTACTCAAGAATAGAAATCCAAATTAATAACTAGGAAATGAATAACAAACAATGATTGAAATTAGATCTAAACAAATTTAAATGACAAAATCGAAATTAACAAGAACTACTATTTTATTTATCTAATGAATGAAGAACAATGATTCAAATAATTAATCTAAAACAAGGAATGAAACTAATTAATTACTAATTGAAATTCAAAAACTAGATTTACAAGATATTCTAATGGCTACTTTCTATTCTAAGCTATCTAACTATATCTTTCTTAAGAGCTAAATCTTGTTTTATGTAAAGGAGTAAACCAGATCCACAATTTCGTGCATGGGCTGATGAGCCATGTTTTGGGCCAGAAAATCTAGCCCAAAGCCCAATTTCTTCAGTCCACAGAGCCCGTTTTAGCTGGCTTTGACTTCAGCAGACTTTTCTTCCACTTCTGCTCCTTTTATTGGGTTAAGGCTTAGACCATTGGAAAGCTCTTTCCGATCCAGTTGTTTTGACGTAAGGTAGGCCCAAATCCGAGGCCTGAGTCCAAAGATATGGTCTTCGGAAGGTCTGTTAACTTGTGCACTGTTTCTACCCGTGTTGGCTTTTCAGCTTTTGACCGGGATTTATAAAGGCTTTGTCTCCCTGAATCTTGGCCTTTATCACAGAACTTCTTAGCAACCAACCCTTTACTCCTTTATATCGCCAAAGTGACACATTTCTGCACATAATTGAGTTCCATGCCTGAAATACATAAAAGCACGTAATTAGCATTAACTCTTATTTATTACTCACATAATTGGTCTATAAGTAGTATTATTAAAGGGTTAAAACTGTAGTTTTAACCCCTTATCAAACCACCCCCAAACAGCATTTTGCTTATCCTCAAGCAAATATGAGTAGTATTTCTTATGCTAATTTCTCATAAGAATCTCGTTTCGCTGAGTGCAATTGCATTGACCATATGCAACAAGGCCTTAAACCACTAGGAATTTCTTAGTGGACGAGTTATAGCCTCGTGAGAGTTTTCCAGTGAAGGTACTCACAAACTTCATCTATACTACAACGACTCAGAAATAACTATTGTTTTCTTATCTATGTCTCAATTATTTATACATCTCACTAGCAATGAATACAGAATAATCAAGTCGAAACCTAAGCTAATATATGCATAATAATCTATCATCTATGAATAAACATATATACAATGAGTAATACTATGAGATGAACTAGCAGGTCCGTTTCTGAAAACTCAAAATAGCGTTCTTAAGTAGGTCTTCACATAAATGTCAAGACAAAAACCACTCGATTTTTTCGGCTCAAGTTTTACTACTCCGGTTAATGCGATGGGCACACTTTACCTTACAATCTCAATGAAACACAAGGAAGCCGGAGTCGATCAAACACATCTGCCACTTACTATCACACTAACCTATTCCTAATTAAGCTAGAGGTCTTTATTAGGTGTTGCAGGGATTAGGAGATGGTTTAAGAAGGAAGGAAATGGATATTCAAGAGGACAAGTTTGAGATAATAGAGTCTTCATATTATGTAACTAGAGAAACCCTTGTTCTTTACTTTTGCTTCTACACTTTGTTTCCATCCTTATCCATATTTTTCTTTTTTCTTTGGCTTTTGACTCATTTGATTCTATTTTTTTTGGAGTTCTAACTCTTTATTTTTTTTTTTTTTTTTTTTTTTGAAAAGGATGGAAACTCCCTTTTCTTATCTGAAGCGACTAACGAATTCTTGATTTCAAAGGTTCTTCTCTTTTCTATTCTTCATCTCTATTCTCAGACTTATTTAGAGAATTAGGTAGGTTGATTTTTTTTTTATTTTGTTTTGTTTTGTAACAAGGTAAAGGATTTGTAGTTTATGAAAGGCTAAAGAAAGGCTCAGAGGGGCGACTAACGGAAAATAATTCATAGGTTTGAATTTCTGGCTATATCAATCCAAAGAGGACCTAAATTCTCGCTTAGGATATGGTATAGTAATCAAGCAAGTGGACGTGGGATTTCTCTATCCGGATTTTACTTCTCCCTTGTGTCATTTCTCAAATGTTCACTCATATAAGGCTTTAAGCTATATTCTCACAGGATTTGTAGAATAAGTACTCTAGCCTAGATTTTAGAAACTTACTGTCAACAATCATAGATACTCATGTAACATATTTAGAGATAGATGCAAGGATTATTACCTACATGTTAGCCTAAGTTTCTAAAAACTATTCTAATGCAAAAGCTACGTGAGACTTCTAGATTATTGAGAGCATAAAGAAAGAAAACAATATCAATATTCCTAAGTGTATAGCATACTTTTTATTTATATTTTTTTAAAAAAAAGTTGAATTTTTTAGCTAGAAAACAAGTGCATATTATTCATATCTATATCCTAACAGATGCCTTAATTATACGTGTTTCTATGCCCCCCCCCCCCAAATAAGAAGCATGTTTTGTCCTCAAAGTATTATAAATAAAGAGGGTAGAAAAATACTATTGAAACGCGTGAAATTCCATAACATCTACAAAACAAGGTTATAACATACTAATATAGAAAAGAAAACTGACGCAACTCTATAAGAGTTCCACCCGTAATGGGGTTAATGAGAAACAAATTTGCTTGGGACATAAGCCCCTAACTGAAACTAACACTTTCCTGCACTCCCGTTTAAACATTGTCCTCTTCATCCTTAATAAAGAAATGAGGTTCCTTCGCATCCTGCCATGCCATGATAATTTGCCAGGCTTCACGCCACTTATCGTCTATTATAGCTAACCTTTCAAGCGCCACTTGGTCGGTTGGGGTGTAAGGCATAACCTGATGAGGCTGTATTCTCCACCCTTGCCAAGTCATTGCACGGAACGATCAAATAATACAATTGGTGGGTCTCACAATGTCGACCCCAACCTAATCCGTGAAATGGGCACAAAAAATAGGGAAGAAACATAGCATTATACGGCAAATTAAAACAGGCATAAGAAGGTACTCATGCCTCTTGCCATGGGCTCGGGCTAAACTAGACATTAAGGTCTGGGGAATATCATAGAGTGTACGTCCCCCATCTAAAGCAAGGAAAATATCACAAGTTTCGTCATTCACAGAAGAATAACGCCATTCCCCTCTAATGTTTAGCATAATCCAAAACATAACAAAGGGTCCACGCTCATAGATGTGCTACCAAGGGCTTAACGTTATAATCCCCTTGGTCCTCTATCCTAAAAATTCCTGCCCGTAATGCTCATGCAAATCATCATAGTTATACATGTACATATTATCTACCAAATAGGCCCATGAGTCTTGTATTTTCGCCCGCATAGCAAGTCCAAGCACAAAGGCTATCAAGAACACGGAAATTTCCATTGGTTCATCCTCGATGGTGATGGAGAACACTTGTTCTCCATCCGGTCTATCAAAGAACTTACAATTATTATAAAAATAAGATGTAAGTGCCGGAGAATAAAGCTCATCAGGACTTACCAATAGTGGCTCCCATCCTGCTAGAATGATCACTTCACGAAACCACGCACCATAGGTGTCACTTTGGAATAAGTCTTCAAAAGACTATTCCAGTATGATACGAGGGAAAGTCATCCCCAATAAACTTGCTGGAATAGCTGCGAAGCATCATGGAACAACCCTCGGAAAACTGGAAATTTTTGGTGCCCACAGGGGTTAGAGCGCAGGGTGCGCTCAAGGTATGCCTGGGATGGGCGCGGGTTGCGCTATGTTGAATTTCGAGTTCCAAGCACTTGGGCAGTGGTGCTTCACTTTTAGCCCTGGGATGGGGCTGCGCGCCTCGGATGAAAACTGAAATTTAGTGTTTTGGCGCGCAGTGGCTTCAAGTTTGGGCTGGAGAGGACGCAGGTTGCACTCAGGGTAGAATTTCTCGACGATTGCTTAGTGGCGCAGTGGCACTCCATCTGGCGAAAGTGCTTCTCGGGGAGCTGTTAGGCCGTAGTGCGAAGGAAAAATAAGGTAAAGTTGGAATGAAACGTGAGAGATGAATGTGAGATGTAGTTAGGGTTGTGAGTGTAGAATGAATGCAGTTTTTATAGGTTTTAAATTGCTAAACCGAATCGGGAATTTGCCAAAAAGCTTTAAGGCAATTTCCGGAAATAATAAAATTTCCAAAACCGAAAACGGAAACAACTCATATTCTTGATTCTAAAACAACCCTAATATTTTTTAGGTTGAATTTAGGATAGAAACTGCCTAACTCATCGAGATTTCATCCTACCACAATATCTATTTATAGCGATGCCCATATCGGCAATATTCTCAACCCTTACTCCAAAACAGCTTTTTAAAATAGATGATTCTATAACGAATTATGTTAGGCTAAATAATACCACCCCCAAATAATTCGGGAAAGTGGGATTAATGATAAAAACAATGCATAATTCGAAATTAACCAACTTATATTAAAATTGAATTCAAATAACATACAACAACCAAATTTAAATTTAACTACTAAATTTAAACAACTTAATATCCGAACTAAAAAAAACAATAAAAACAACTAAATAACATCGAAACCACATATTTTTAGAAAACCTAGCCACGTGATGAAAATGGACCCTGAGATGGAGATTGGGCCTAGGATGAAGAAGGGCCCGAGCCATCCATTCTTTGGCGACGACGCTTATGCCTCTCAGACTCATCTGAAATAGAACCCTCCAAGGGTGGCATGCGTCGTAAAATCTTTACTTGGAACAAACGATGTGCTTCCATCTCATTCTTTATTACTGTATACTGGGCCTGGTGATGCTGGTGGATAGTCTCCATATTACACAAGATATCTTCCTGACCCTTTTCGAGCATTTCAAAACTCGTCTGAAGGTTTGTTTGTTTATTTCGAACTATAATTTGCCTATCTCATATATATTCACAAATAGCGTAAATGCAATGCACGCTAGTGTGCAACACTGACATGCATTCTGAATCAGACGTACACATCTCCAAGGCATCTTCATCCAAACATGTCATCTCCTCCATTTCTCCATCCGAATCCACCACCCTATCCTCTGGCAACATCCAAGTCTTTTGGATATACTCCTTATAACTGATTTCATTTGCATGCAATTTCAACATCCTCCGCTCAGTTTTTGGTTTTGTTCCCCCAAGACAACATTATCTTCGTAATTAAAACAAGAAATGGTGCGATACTCTTCCCAACCCCTCTAATCATATTTAGCAAAAACTCGAGGATATAAAATTCATACCTCTTCTCTTGCGATATCTAGAGAACGTGCAGACATATGAACTCGATGTCGCTCACTTTCTCCTTCTCAATGATGTTCTTACCAATCCACTGAGCTACAGCCAGTTGGTTGGTTCGCAGAGATGACTGTCGAGCATAATGAGAAGTCGTATTATATTGACCTTCCATGAGGGTGTCGTTCATCAATGTAGGAACTCCAGTATACTGGGATTCCTACACAGTGGCTTCTAGGTGGCATCCAGGCGTAATGCCTAAAATTTCAACCAACTTCTCTCTCAATAATTCTCTCCTAGTCCCAGCCACTTTCATGAAAAAAGTTTGACCGTCCAACTCTCTCTTCTTATAGAACTGTTTGACCAAATTGGAGTGGTAGAAATCATCTGTCGAGTACCACAACCGATTCCAACCCCTTCTAATCATCTCGTCACCGTAAAATTGTGCAAAGCGGTCCGCCGTAAACGCTTGTTCCGGCAACAACCTTCAATTTGTATTTGAGCCATTGATATTTTAGAACGATTTTGGGTTTAAAAGGATTGTAGGAATGGAGTTTGAGACTCCCTTACTAACAAAACAGTAGTGGTGGCGCGGCAGTTCGAGTTTCTTTGAGTTTTGGGTGTTTTTTGGTGGTGGAAATTTTTGGGATTGGTGGAGGAGCGTTTTGGAGAAGATTTGAAGTTGGAATTGTATTGTGGGCGTGGGTGTATTGAGGTTTTTTTTTATTTTTTTATTTTTGGTTAGGTTTTTGAATTTGGTAATGGCGGAATTGGAAAGAAATCGCGATTCTGTTTGATTTGGAGGAAGGAGACGCACGCGCGTGCATTGGGCCCAAGCCCAAAATGATTTTTCGATTTTGTCGATTTTTAGCGCAACTTCAAACTAAAATTCCTACTTCGTTACCGGTCCGATTTATGGGAATGAGATATGGAAATGATCAGGAGAGAATTTCCTTCCAATCTAATGATCCATAAAACACTCTATTCTGACTGTAGATGACATATAAGAAGATGAAAAACGCCTCGAAGTGCATGTATAACGTAAGTTATACAAACGAATGAACTCTAATTTCCTAGATAATGTCAACCCGAATCGGAATACAATTAAACGGCATAAACAACACAACTGGGAAGTTGAACAATCCAGTACAGAAACGAACACCCCACCCCCAACAAATTTTTTTGGCAACGAAGTTTAGAAATTTTGTTTAAAAAACGGGTCTTTTAAAGTCAGATTCCCGAGACTTTCTAACTTACTATTTTTATGATTTTAATAATTTTTATTTTTTTATGAAAAATATTTAATATAAGAAAAACAAGAAAATAATAATTGAATAATTCACACCATAGAGGAACATGATTCAAAATCCGAGAAAACATGCAAGAGTGGAAAACATGAATTATGTTTAACGTGGACTTAGGATCCGGTACTTACAGCCACACACTCCATAGGGAGAGCCTGGTTATCTGAATGGTTCAGTTACCAATATATGGAAATGAAAGGAAGTACACCAAACAACAAAATAAGCTGTTTATAGTCAGATACTTGAGACTTTAACAAATAACTGGAAATATATATATATATATATATATATATATATATATATATATATATATATATATATATATATATATATATATATATATATATATATATATATATATATATATATATACCTTTCAGTGTTTCATATATCAACAGTCTAAAGAGTTGGGGGTCTTTCCATAAATAAATAACATGGAATGCACCCCCAAACAGAATCAAACACCAAGATTCTCTACGACACAACTTATTGAACTGAAAGCGAAATCTGATGGATGTTTATGGAAGATATGGTGGATATGGATGAATTTTAGATGTAAGAAATGGAAGAAATGAGAATGTAGGTTTAGCATAAAACTCATTCATGGTGTGGGTGGGAACTGTCTCAACTCTGAAAATGAAGGTGTCAAGTGCATTTCCCTTGGGAATTATTTATGTATTAAGAGGATTTAGAAAATTATTAAGTACAGAAGAACAAAAGGGTCAAGCATGAAACTCCGTGTTCCTTTGAAAGGGTGGAAGGTGGGGAATATTGGTGAGAGAAGATGAATGAGTGTCAGCTAGAGCTCTCAGGTCTAGATTATTAGAAGCCTTGAGATATGCCAGACATTCCTCAATAGGTGGGTCAAAAGAATCACTAGGATAGAGGGTGAAAAATTCATCTTCCGTCATACCGTCAAGGGATAAATGGATGTTAGCAGGGTAGGACTCGCGAGGTGGTAGGGAAGAGTTGCAAAAAAGTTGAAGGAAATCTTCCTCAATTTCCTCTACGTCTAAGGAGTATTTGTCGAAGTTGGAACTTCCAAAGGAAAGGAATTTGTGCATCTGGTCATTCGAAAACGTGGTTTTGAAATAATCATGAGCTAAGCTCTCGATCATGCTAACATCTCCATCGATATTCGTATAAGACAACTGTTTGATCGTCTTAAAAAAGTTAACCGCAACGGAAAGATGGCCAAAAGATAAGGACATCGAACCATCGCGGCAGTTTATAAGTGCGTTGGCAGTTGCCAAGAAAGGGCGTCCTAAAATAATTGGAACAGAATTGTTAGCGACTTCTGTATCGAGGATAACAAAATCCGCAGGATAGTAGAAATCCTGAACCTTAACCAGCACATTTTCCACTACACCCTTAGGATACTTGATAAACCTATCAGCTAGTTGCAACGTCATTGTTATAGGTTGCATTTCATGTAGACCTATTTGTTTATATAAATAATAAGGGAGTAAATTAACACTTGTCCTGAGGTCTAATAAAGCAGTGGTCGTGTGAGTATCCCCTAAGGTGCATTGTATAGTAGGATGACCAGGATCCTTATACTTAACTATTCCATTGTGTTCCGTTAAAGTTGGAAACTGTTCCGTTAAAAAGGCGTCTTTAGGATTCTTTGTCTTACGCCTAGTAGTACACAACTCTTTAAGAAACTTAGCATGGTAAGATAACTTTTTAATCGTTTCAAGAAAAGGTAAGTTTATCGTTAGATTTTTAAAAACTTTCCTAATCTCATCAAAATTTGTATCCTTGTTTAACATAGCTAATTTCTGAGGAAACGATGGTTTCTCTCTATATTTAGCATATGGATCAACTGGAAATTTAACCTTTGCTTTCTGTTTCTTAGGTTGTGGTTTAACTGGTACCTCTATAACGGTAGGATCATCAGTTTCTATGTCGGTATCTAGTGTACGGACAACTGGTGGGGTAACTATAGACATAGTTACTTTGTTATCCACCACTTTGCCTGAATGGAGAGTGTTGATGGAATTTATCTCACCTACGTTTGTATTTCCCGTACTAATATTACCATTTACTTCAAAAGCTGTGTTTGTTGTTTTAGGATTAGCTATCGCTTGTCTTGGAAACACACCTTTGGGTTGCACTTTCTCTTGAGCTAACTGTTGTAAGGAAAGTTGGATGGCTTATAAAATCTGTTGCTGAGATTGCATAAAGGTATCAAAACGATCCGGTTGTGGAAGAGTGTTAGCTATAGGTTATGTGATAGGAACTATGTCACGTTGATTATTAATGGGTGGATTTTGATAGTTATTATTTACCAGAACGATACCTCAATTAGTATTATAATTATTATAATTACCCTGACCTTGTCCTTGTCGTGGTTGAGCTTGGTTGTTAAAATTATAATTATAATTGTTGGGCCTTGGTTATAACATGGCCTAACATTTGGGTTAAACAACCTTGGAGGTTGTTGATTATTTTGCCAACTGAAGTTGGGGTTTTGTCACCAAGCTGCGTTAGGTTCGCTATTAATGGAACAAACGTTATCTTGTTTTAGTTGTTGTTGTTTATAAGCGAGAGGACAATAGGAGTCGGGATGCTCTAGACTCAAACAGAAATTACATGGATTATAGTTGACATTCATGATGGAGATCGGCGTTTGTTGAACAGAAATAGCCTCTACCTTTTTAGTTAGAGATTCGATTAAATTTTCCAGTTCCGGATCGGGTTTCATCTCAAACATACCGGTGGCTTTAACTATTGTAGAAGAACTAGCGGAACGGGAGATATCATCACTACCCCCGTTATTATTACGCTTAGTTTGATCTTCTAAAAATTTATAAGCCTCTGAGGCTCCTTTACTTAAGAAACTACCCCCATTCATTATGTCAAGGACTTCTTTATGGTGGTGTAGAAGTCCCTTGAAAAAGGCACGAACTAATGTGTCTTTCGCGAGGTTATGATGTGGACACTCTATAAGTAGATCGGTGAAACGATTCCAAGCCTCTAAAAATGATTCATGAGGATTCTGTCGAAAGAAATGAATTTTGAAAAGCATTTCATCAGTCTTCAATGGTGGGTAAAAATGTTCCATGAATAGTTGAACAAGTTTAGCCCACGAGTCCACATAATTAGGCGCTTTGGCAGTTAACCAAGACGCCGCCTTATCGGCTAAAGTGAAGGGAACTACCCTTAGTTTAATTTGTTCAGCACCAACCGTAGGATGGTGGAATGTAGTAAGGACTTAGTCAATCCTACGTATGTGCTGATAGGGCTTTTCATGGTCTAACCCATGAAAAATGGGTAACAAATTAAATATATTCGGGGGAATTCGGAAATCCCCCACTGGGTCTGATAGAATGATGCAAGATTTAGGGCTATCGTTCAAGGCTTTGTAAAAGTCAGAGAGAGGAGACTTTCTTTCTTCAGCCATTGCTTCAAGTGGTGTATGTGGTATATTAGTTAGAGGTGTAGTCGATGGTATACTAGAAAGGCGTGTTTGTTGCCGTTGTCGGTTAATTACGTTAGGCGTTTTTCTTCGGCCTGACCTTAATCTCATGCAAGGCTAAGACCAATCTTAATGAAACACAACAAGCACTCCAAACAATCCTGATATGCTAGTATGAACCTCTAACAGAATATGCGAGGTGTGGAAGAAAAGAGTACCTGAAAGCCTCCTTGCTTCGCTTATGAATAGCGTCTTGTTTACGCGTGCTCAGTGTATATAACAAGTCAGAACACTGAAAATCTTGAATAAATGGAAGTTTGAATCAAACCTGTGGAAATCGGGCAGTTTCAACAAAGGGCGCGGTCGCGCTCTAAGTTAGCCTTGGTAGGGCGCAGGTCGCGCTCAGGCAAAAAGTGGAATTCCATGCGTGTAGGCGGGTGCTTCAGTGTTTTGTGTTTTGTTTGGCCTTGGCAGGTCGCGACTCACCAAAAGATGGAATTCAGCGTTTGGGGGAGCAGTGCGCTCAATTTGGCTTGCCGGCTGGTCGCACTCCAAGTAATTTTTTCGAGGAAAATTTCAGTGCTGAAACAGACAACCACAGTGAGAATCAAACAAGGGTGGGTGGGTTATGGGACTTTGGAAAATTAACAATTCTAAAGAAAACAATGCTAAAGGCAACTAAGATGGCAGTGACGCCATTTGATAAACGTAAAAAAGATAGTTTTACTAATGAATAAAGCGATAAAACTCTAAACGAAAGTAAAACTATAAACTTAACTTATACTAGACTTATCAAAGATATTTGTTTTCTACTCTCGAATCTATTGAAGTAGAGATAGAATAGAAGATTTGTTCCACTCCTAGTTCTTTAGCATTCAAGTTTCCTATGACTATCAATCCTACCAAAGTTAATGAGAGAATTACGAATTATACTACGATGCAAATTTAACTAACAAGATATGAATAACTCGACTACGAAATGCTACGAAATACTAAGGTTTGAATCTAGAATAAGAATTAGGGGGGAATTGAATCCACCTCAAATCCAACTTAAAGACTAACATAGATGGTTGTAATCCAATTCTTGCGTTCTCACGGTAAGAAGTGGTCGTTGTAATCCCTAATTTTACATGGCATTTCTACCAATTCATAACTAGCATGTGAGGAAGTCCACCCATTCTCATGGCGAATCAACTTCCTTCTAGAGTGGAATAGACTCTTACAACGATTCTACGCTACACAATCAAGTTTTCATCAAGGCTTCACCAAACCCCTCTAATGGAGGTTTAGCCTTGATTCATCAAACTATCATTTCCAATTGAATTAAAACTAGACATAATATAAAGATTTGAACTTTACTAATTTAACTACTCAAGAATTGAAATACAAATTAATAACTAGGAAATGAATAACAAACAATAATTGAAATTAGATCTAAACAAATTTAAATGACAAAATCGAAATTAACAAGAACTACTATTTTATTTATCTAATGAATGAAGAACAATGATTCAAATAATTAATTTAAAACAAGGAATGAAACTAATTAATTACTAATTGAAATTCAAAAACTAAATCTACAAGATATTCTAATGGCTACTTTCTATTCTAAGCTATCTAACTATATCTTTCTTAAAAGTTAAGTCTTGTTTTATGTAAAGGAGGAAACCAGATCCACAATTTCGTGCATGGGCTGAGGAGCCATGTTTTGGGCCGGAAAATCGAGCCCAAAGCCCAATTTCTTAAGTCCACAAAGCCCGTTTCAGCTAGCTTTGACTTCAGCAGACTTTTCATCCACTTCTGCTCCTCTGATTGGGTCAAAATTTGGACCATTGGAAAGCTCTTTTCGAGCCGGTCATTTTGACGTAAGGTAGGCCCAAATCCGAGGCCTGAGTCCAAAGATATGGTCTTCGGAAGTTTTGCTGACTTGTGCACTATTTCTGCCCGTGTTGACTTTTCAACTTTTGACCGGGCTTTATAAAGGCTTTGTCTCCTTGAATCTTGGCCTTTATCACAGAACTTTTTAGCAACCAACCCTTTGCTCCTTTATATCGCCAAAGTGACACATTTCTGCACATAATTGAGTTCCATGCCTGAAATATATAAAAGTACGTAATTAGCATTAACTCTTATTTATTACTCGCATAATTGGTCTAAAAGTAGTATTATTAAGGGGTTAAAACTACAGTTTTGGGCTCTTATCAATGCCTTTTTGACTTTTATACTGTGCTAACAGCTGAAGAGATTGTTGGATAGATGCTAGGATTTGAGATTTTTGATTCATGTAAGTTAGAAAAGTTTCAGCTATTTTATCGGCAGTGGATTATTGTTTACGGGTTGATTTTGGTAGCCATAACTTGGATTGGCGGGAACAAGGCTGCGGTTGTTTTGGTATCCTATATTGGCGGTGTTTGGAAACAGACTTTGCCCTTACGGAAATTGCGGAGGATTCCCTTGATGGTAGGAATTATAGTTCATGGATGGCCGTACAGGAGGGTTGTTGAAACTCGGAGGAGCTGGCTGTTGGGCAGGGGTACGCCAAGCCAAATTTGGATGTTGTCAGCAAGGTGCATTAGGGATGTTGAAAGCACAAGCCTCTTCAGATGGTTGGGGAGGGCACTCGTATGCCAAAGGACAATAAGAATCGGAGTGCTCAGGATTTAAGCAAAAAAGACATGGGGTAGCGTTGGCGGCCATGACTTGTTTGGGTTTTTGATCATTCACTTGAATAGAAAGAGCATCGACCTTTTTGGTTAGGGACTCAATTAGAGTTTTTAATTCTGGATCGGGTTTGACCTCTAACATAGACGTAACTTTGGTAAGAGTGTCTTTAGAAGATTTTGAAGAATCAGTGTTACCCCAATGGGTGTTTCATGAAGCCTGTTTCTTGAGAAAAATATATGCTTCAACAACGCCTTTGTCCATGGAACAACCTCCATTCATGATATTTAGTGTTTCCTTTTGATGGTCAGAGAGACCATTAAAGAATGATCGGACTAAGACAGTGGTGTCGAGTTGATGATGGGGACATTCGAGAAGCAGATCAGTAAATCTGCTCCATGCTTCCGTAAAAGATTCCTAGGGATGCTGGCAAAAGAATTGAATCTTTTGAAGCTTCTCTGTAGTTTTCTTCTGAGTATAGAACTTTATAATGAATGCTTGTACGAGCTTTGCCCATGTGTCAAGGGATTGCGGTGCTTCACCCACGAGCCAAACTAAAGCTTTATTAGCTAAAGTGAAGGGAAACAACCTAAGCAAGACTTGTTCATTGGTAATAGTCGGATGGTGGAAAGTGGTGGCCACTTGCTGGATCTTACAAAGGTGATTGTATGATTTTTCATGGTCTAGACCATGGTAAACAGGTAACAATCCGAAAACGTTTGGCTGAATACGAAAATCACCTGCAATCTCATCTAGTTTAATGCAGGAAGCAGGTCCTTCCTGTAAGGCTGTATAGAAGTCTGAAAGGGGATTTTCTACTATTGGATTTTCCTGGGCCATAACTATGGGAGATAATGGCAACGGAGATACTTGACGAGGTTAGTTTACGGAGGAAGAACTATGTCTAGGGGATAACTTATGCAGTTGTTTATCGTATTTCTGACGACGATATGTAAGTTCTAATTCCTTATTAGTACCAGACTGTAGTCTTATGCAAACACAAATTTTAATTCAAGCTCATAAGGAACGAATTATGACATGATGATCAGTTATTACAGAAGGAAGGAGGTGAACCACGTCTTCCAGAGCTGTTGCTAACGTGAGTAGGTAAGCTAGGATAACGTTTGAATATTCCAGCAGTCAGGTCACATGAGAGAATTGAGAGAGGTTGTCCATGCTAACACATTCTTTAATTAGGTAACCTTACTCTTTCATGTTTTCTAGACATTGATGGAATATGATGATGATGTATTATGCGATTATTATTAATATGATTATGATCAAATTTTTTTATTAGGATTTTTTTTTTTTTTTTTTTTAGTTTACGTAATTAATGTATTATGGAAACGTGATTATGAAACATCCAATTAAAGACGAGAGATGCCTAAATAGATGACTAAGCATGTAATTAACACATGCTAGATTTACACAAGAAGTCTACACATGCAACTCTATATTACTTATACGTGAATAGAAATATGTCATATACATGCAATAATATGTAGCTATCGATACGTGCAACTAGATGCGAGCTAGAGGAATGTCGAGAACAAACTCATGCAAAGTAATTCCGCGTACGTGAATGGATGTAATATACACATACAAAAATAATCTAAGTAGGTGGTTTGAAATCACGCAGACCTCCAAATATATTCGAATCATATTAACCTTGTTAACGTCAATATGTAATGACGAACCACACTTACGTAGGAAAAATTCTATACATGCAAAGAGTTCTCATGCCAACATATACAAATATGTGAGGTAAAACAAGTTATAGCAATCAACCAAATAATTTTCTCGACAAAGTTTGAGGAGTTTAAGAATGCGAAACCTGGCGTCCCGCAACTTCACCTATTAGAATTAAATGATCGAAGTAACTCCTGAGCTTATGAACGAACTGGAAGTTAGATAAACAATTTCAAGGAGTCCAAAATAGCAATGAGAAGGAAAGTGATTTGGGCCTGAAAACTTGAGTGCTGACACTCCATGTTAGTCTCGCACGCAACCCTAGAAAGTCTCGTTCGAGACTGTAAGATCAATGCAGTACTTCAACTTCCTACAGAATTCTTAGACTGTGCTAATGATGATAATCAAGATCTAATTTACAGATATCTGTTAGTAGAAAAAGAAAAGTTGGTACAAGCATGTACGTAACACATTAGTATCGCAAAACAAATGAAAATAAAAAAGATGATGGGGTAAGAAAGGGGGGTCCTTCAATGATGTATTCCAGTTGTTATGTTATATGTCTGGAGTCCTTAGGCGTGCAGCGGAGCCATTTGATAATTGGTAATTTCAGGGTTTTGTCCTTTACGTCCGCAGTCCAAAGTCCAAAGTCCGTAAACGTCCGATTAGTCAAGTTACCTTACTCACTTGGGTTGGTAGCATAGGTTGAGTAAGGGATCGTCTATACCTTAGGATTAGGCAAGATTCACAATTGGATTTACAACCTTAAGGGATTAGTGAGTAGGATTTTAGTTTGTTGCTTAATTAAAACTTGGAATGCAAGTATCGTAAAATAATAACGATTAATTTCTACGTAAAATAAATAGGGATAGAGATACAGGAAAATGGTTAATCATAATCATGCAAGGTCAGTTTTAACAGTTAGAGTACCATATCACTACAACTCTAATCCATCTCGATTTCATAGACAACCCCGAAATGGCATCGAGTATCGATCTCTAGTGAAATGCACTTATCTCTGAGATCATCTCACTAGCATGAGAAGTTGACTTACCATTCCATCTCTGGAATATCACTTCAGCTCCTGGTTTGATTATACACCAGCTGGACAAACTTGAGGGCTAACGGCTACCATAGGGTCTCTCGCGAAACTTGACTAGGTCTCTCATGAGACTATCCTGGAGTATCAGCACTACAAACTTGGTTAGACTCAATCATTTTAGGACCGGATGTATAATCAAAACCTATTTCCTAAGTAGTGATTATGGAACATAAATGGCAACCTGATCCTCACATGTACATCATTAACCCTCCCCTTGGGAGGATTTTAGCTCATGGTCCTTGGATGGATTGATTGATCTTGCTGTATACAATAAATAAGTTAATGAAGAACAAGAATTTAACTTGAAGAAAAATGAATTTTAGTAAAGTCTATACTTACAGTACTTGATACCAAGCTTGAATGAAAAGCTACTGAAGGAAATAAAACAATGGAAGGAAAATAAATGCAAGAATGTAAAGTCTAAAGTCTGTATTTCTCTAGCTTCCCATCCTATATATATTCTCACGTGAAGCCTTTTTAATGTTTTATCTTTTTCTAATTACTAATAATCCAAACTTTGTATTAACAAAGTTTGTCTTTTCTTGTTTTAATTTGTTTTGTTTTTTTCTTCATTTGCAAACATCAAATCATGCATTAATTTTTGTTTTGTCTTTTCTTTATTTGTAAGGTGGCACACAAGTGTCTTGCCACTTGTCGATGCATAATGACTCATCATGTCTTGTGGGCCCATAGAGTGGGTCCACGTGCTGTGTTCCCATACTTTAATGCATATTTTATCATCATATTCATGTTAACTATGAAAACCTGCAAAAATACGAAAATATAATTATTTCATGATTATTAAACACATAATTAACTAAAATGCTATGTCTCTCAGGGTTTAGTATTAAAGTTTTAGGTGTTTATCAGTATCTGTAAAGTTCCTTTATCTTTCTTAGTTTGTGGTGAATCCTCTGGCATAATCACTTTGTTGTCAACCACTTTTCCTAAACGGAAAGTAGTTACGACCTTTAATTCTCCCTGGATTAAATTTTCATTACTAGGATTACCAATTAATTCAAAAGTTGTGTTTGTTGATTTCGGATTAGGTACAGGTTGACCTAGAAACACACCTTTTTGTTAGGTCTTTTCTTGGTTTAATTGTTGGATGGATTGTTGAATGGCTAGTAATATCTGTTGTTGAGCTTGCATGTATGCATTGAATCTATCAGGCTGGGAAGGTTAAGGGGTCATGGGTTGTGTAACAGGAACTATCTCACGTTGATTATTTACTAGTGGATTTTGATAGTTGTTATTAACCGAGACTAAACTTTTATTATTATTATTATTATAATTACCTTGTCATTGTCCTTGCCTAGGTTGATATTGATTGTAGTTGTTAGTAGGTCTAACGTTTTGATTATTAAAACCTGGAGGCGTTGGTTGATGGTGATTATTACGCCAACTGAAATTAGGATTTTGTCTCCCAAGTGTGTTAGGTATATTAAAAGCGCAGACATCTTCTGGCTATTGTGGTGGTGGTTGTTGTTCATAGACAATAGGACAATAATGATTGGAATGCTCAAGACTAAAGCAAAAATTACATCGAAGAGAGTTTATAGTCATTATAGGAGTTGGCTTCACTTCTTGCTTATTTACAAAAAGGGAATCTACCTTACGAGTGAGGGATTCAATTAAAGTTTTAAGTTTCGGATCAAGTTTAAGCTCAAACATACTGGTTGCCTTAGCTGTAGAAGAAGAAGGAATGGAACGGGAGTAATCGTTACCTCCCCAGTTGTTACTTTTCTTAGATTGATTATCTAGAAAGTTATAAGCAGCTGAGGCTCCTTTACATAAGAAATTTCCTCCATTCATGGTATCTAAAGTCTCTTTATGGTGTTGGGATAGGCCTTTGAAGAAGGGCATGAACTAGTGTGTCTTTACCAAGATTATGATGGGGACATTCTACTAGAAGATCAGTGAAACAATTCCAAGCTTTTGAAAAGGATTTTTGAGCCTTTTGGCGAAAGAAATGAATATGTGATAGCATCTCATTAGTTTTCTGTGGTGTGTAAAATTGTTCCATAAATAATTCAACTAGTTTTTCCCATGTGTCGACAAAGTTTGCCTTTTGTGCTATTAGCCAAGTAGCTACCTTGTCAGCTAGGGTGAAAGGAAACACCCTGAGCTTTACTTTTTCAGGTCTTATGTTAGGATGATGAAATGTAGTAGAGACTTGTTGTACCCTAAGTAAATGTTGATAAGGCTTCTCATGGTCTAAGCCGTGGAAAATAGGTAGCAGATTTTATATATTAGGGGGGATTCTAAAATCTCCCGTAGTATCTGCAAGAATTATGCAGGACTCAGGTCCATCGTTTAATGCTTTATAAAAATCAGAGAGGGGTCTCTCTGCTATTTCTTTACCCATTGCTACAAATGTAATGTTGGTGGGTGTAGGTGGTGTGTGTATGGTGATTGGTGAATTTTTAGATAGGTGAATATTTATGCGTCTTCGATAAACTAATATGGCAGGTTTATGCGTACCAGATCTTAATCTCATGCAAGTCAGTCTAATAAGCAATTCCTAATGAGCATGCAAAAATAACCTGATTATTACTAGAAATAGAATCCTCTTACAGTAGATTCGAGGATGTGAAGAGGTGTTACCTAAAACGTCCTTGCTACCCGTATAAATAACATCTTCAACAGCCTTACGCACGTCTAGTGTTACTTGAACAATTATACGAGTATTGATCCATGTGCACGAGGTGGATTGTGGAGTCCTGTAAAAAGTTTAACCTTATTAGTTTAATACTTTGAAGAATTAGGTTAAGACTTTTTACTATGGGCTTCGTGTTAGGCCTGGATGTCATGCCTGTGAAACGGATAGTGGGTGGGCTTACTTAATTTAACTAATATTAATTTTTTTTTTTGTATTTTGTATCAAACCAACGACCAGGTCACTTAATAATTGAGGGAGGTTATCCATGCGTGTATGTTCCTTAATTAGAGAACATTAATTCCTTCAGTTTGCTTACACCGCACATATTTTTTTTTTTTGGTAGTTGGTAGCATATGAGTACTATACTGTACTCGTGAGATAATATTGCAATTAATATTAAAAATTGAATTTAAACTAATTAAATTGGGCGCGTGTGCGCTCGGAAACCGAGTAATTTGGGCACGACCCGGGTCGCGCCTATGATGTAAAATGTGCGTCACACTCTCTCAAGGCAATTTGAGGGCGCGTGCGCGCTCGTGAAAAAAAATAGTGGGTTGAAAATTTTAGGGTCAGGTCACGGGAGGGCAGGGAATTGGTTGCGCAACTCATATGCTCTACTACAGTAGCAGAAAATTTTGAAGAAATTGAGAACAGTATTTTACAGTGTTCTGTTGTGAATAGTAAAAACAGTGTTTTCAATTTAAACGTGCGTAATGTAAACGAACTAGATGGCAAACGGGGCCATTAATAATAATATTATTTAAATAGAAGTGAACAGTAATAAGTAAACAATAAATTTATGTTCTAAACAGTGAATACAATCAATATCAAATGGTGAAAAAGAATTAGAGAGGGTTATCCACCACGGCATTCACACTACACCATAATGCCGATTTTGCAACATATTAGATTTTCCATTCCTAACACTTATTCAGCCGTGACAAACGCTCTGACACTAATTTCTATGAAAAAATTATTTTGTTTCTAACGTTTCTTGAGATATTATGGGTCCGTTTTCTGAATGTTACCAAGTAGAAAAAATAGAAAAAGAAGAGCGAAATTAGAAAACATGAGCCGGACTAATTCACTTCCGCGCTCATCTCAATTACACAACCGAAAACTTGGAAGTCTAAAATTGTTGCCGCTGCTCAGTCCTCATAGTTTGGTAACTGGTAAGTCGCCATCTTTCTTTTCTTCTTCGTTTTCTCATCATCCTTATTCTTCATATTTTTCTGTGTCACTCTTTCTCAATTGAAGTTTTTCGGTTTTTGGTTTCATTGTTTAAGGTTCCAGATAAGTAATCTACTGGAGAAAAAGGTTGCTTTTTGCCAAGGTAACTAATTAATTATTTCGAATTTCTAAAGTTTCTCTTTTTATAGCCTAGGGTTTTGACGAGCTAGATTTATAGTGCTTCTAGTGTTAACTGATTTAACACTAGAACTCAACTGATGCTTGAAGTTGTCTTTTGCTTTTTATTGTACTGATTTAATTTATATATGTATATTGTGTATTGCTCTAGCTAGGGTTTGGATACTTTAGTTAGCATTTCTACATGTAAAGATTTTCTAAAATATACATGGTTTGTCTTCTAATAAATCACACTTTTCTTCATTTTTCATTAGTTTTAACAGTTTATGAGCTGATTTAAGTCTCTGGGGCTGTCCAAGTTTTGATCTTTTATGGTTTTATGTTGATTTATAAGTGTTTTATAAGACCCCTGTTATTAAAATCTTCGTTTATATGATTTTTACTTCATTTTTTTTAGCTTTGGTGTGTTTTATATGGGGATGGACATGGGATTCATTAGATGGGTAGTCAAAAATCAATTTCACCTTGTGTTTTTGCTAGTTCATGTTGTAGCATGGTTATCTGCTGTCGTAACTGGTCTTTAATCTTTACACAGCCATGAACTGGATCTTGGATTTGATGTGTTGCCTTGTCTGACAAACAATCTGCTGCTGCAGCCCGAACAGGGATTGGAAGTTGCTGCAGTCCAACAAAGCAGAAGAAGATTCCAGCAAAAAAAAAACAAAGCAGAAGATTAAGTTGGAGCAACATGCTGTTTGAGATGCAAGTACTCAGAGTACGTGTTTGAGATGCAACTGCTTTAACTAGGTGGAAGATAATCCCGCAAGCTTCGGAGTAAATTGAAAGGCTTATTTGATCAGCTCATTGTAAGTCATTGTTTTTGAGTGCTGGTAACATGTCAAGACATATCTATTTCTTAGAGTTGTCTTTTCTGGGTATGAAATCTTTTGGATCAAAGTTTACTAATAGCTTATACTATTAGCTGCCCACTCGTGTATTTTTTCTCTTGAAAGTTCCAATGCCATCTTTAGACTTTGTTTTTGTTGCTTCTTCATAGGTTTGTCATTTTTCTTTGGCACCTTTCTTTGAATTAATATATTATATCTGTTTTGGGGCTTGGCAATGTGGCACGCATAACTTCAGTTAAAGATTGGCGATGCTTACAACTGTGTTACGTGTAAGCTAATAAGTGCCATAGGCACATTGAAAGATATTTATGTAACCCCTTTGAAAATAAAGCTTTTAGTCAAATTACTTCACCTGGATATGCAATTTGGGTTCTTTATTATATAACACAAATACCCAACAATATTGATAAAAATTTGTGTGGTCTGAAGTGTTCTAAAGAAGCTAGGTGAGGTTTACTTAATGAATGGAACAACAACAATAATGGAACTAGCAAACAAAATTGGTACAGTAATTCCTGGCCATACCAATATGCAAGAGGATATAATGAAAACGATGCATATAAAGTAGAAGAAAATTGGCAACTATGAGAATTCAAACTAGTGCAAGAGAGATGGCTAATGTTCCGGATGTTATTCTGAACTCCGACCATCGGATGCCTCTAGTTGGCTTTGGCACCTTGGCCTATCCTATCACAGCATCAGATTCCATAAAGTCGGCGATACTTCATGGGATAAACGCTGGTTATAGACACTTTGATATGGCTTCGTTGTACCAAACGGAGCAGGCACTTGGTGAAGCTATAAAAGAAGCACTTGAACTTGGCCTGGTAAAATCTAGATAACAGCTCTTTATAACTTACAAGTTATGGTGTAGCGATGCTTGTCAAGATCGTGTACTCCCTACTCTTCAGAACTCTCTGAGGTAGCTTCACTCATTCATTGCTATTTTCATTATTTTGTACAAATTTCACCTAATGCATTTTCAGATTTCTTTTTCTCTTTAATGATCATTGAGAATGTTAGATACTTAGAAATATAATTTATTAAGGGTATTCATATATTGACTATTTGCTAGGGTTAAGGTCTGAGGTTGTATCTCATCTTGTGATCTATGTTTTCATTAATGTGAATACAATCTATTTAGTTTCTAAATTACCATGGAACATTTATATGAATAAGCTTAGGGTGCATTTCTACTTTGATTATGACTAATCACTGTAGGACTCTTCAATTGGAGTACCTTGATCTTTACCTTATACACTGGCCAATAAGTTCTAAAGCAGGGGAGTAAGTTTTTCCCAATACCAAAAGAGGATCTTCTTCCCTTGGATATCCAATCTGTATGGGCAGCACGCCATGGAAGAGTGTCAAGTTCTTGGCCTTACAAAGTCAATCGGTGCCAACAATTTTTCATCCAAGAAGCTTGAACACATTCTGTCCGTTTCAACGATTCCACCTGCTGTCAATCAAGTAAGTTAACTTCTATTTCTAATTATTTATCTACCAATGAGAATGACAGTCGGCGAGAGTTGGTCATTTTGCTAGGTGGAGATAAGTCCAGTTTGGCAACAAAACAAGTTGAGAGAGTTTTGCCAAGCCAAAGGTATCATTGTAGCCGCAAATTCACCTTTGGGGGCCAAAGACACATCTTGGGGAACCAACAGAGTTATGGACTCTGAGGTGCTGAGTGAGATTGCCAAAGCTAAAGGAAAGACTCATGCTCAGGTTAGTATTGTTCTCGTCTTCAAAGTGCACTTCTCTAACTTCCAACGCCAAGCATATATTTTACTATTTGGTACTAGTGCAGATTTATCTTAGATGGGCATATGAACAAGGTGTCTGTGTGGTGGTGAAAAGCTTCAATGAAGAGAGGATCGCATGTCTCTGGCATGGACTGACATCTTTGATCAGGTGACTATAATAACTTGTCAAATGTTTCATGCATGAACAGAAACAGTCCATATCAGTTATGAAACTTACACACTGCCTATGAGAATGATAACTCAATGAAATAGATGTTGTACTACTAGTAGACTCGGAGAACATCAATAAAAAATGAGAACTGAGAACATTACCTGGTTGGTTGCTGCCAACTGTGTTGCTCCCTGTTACTTTGTTTAGGCTGTAAAGGTTTGAGTGTAATGTTCAGGTCTTTTAGGTCTGTCTATGCTAATAAATTAGATAATGTAGGTAGTATGTAGGAATACAGTAGCTTAAATAATCTTTTGGCTTAATTTTGTGTAATTCCTGTCAAGTATCAATGCTAGGGATGAAATATAGACTTAGAAGCTTCAATTTAGATGTGAAAGCGTTTGGGATTATTGAATAAAGTGATACTATACTATCTTTTTAGATTTCCTTAGAATGTTTTCTAGATTGCGAAAGGGTTGTCTTAGCCAGTTATTGTGATGAAAACTACTTATCATGAAGGGAAAACCTTTGCTTGCCTTACTATCATAGAAAGAGGCTTATGGACTTATTGAGTGGTCACATATATACCTTGATAAATATTCTATTATTCTCAGCAGATTGCAAATATTTGTTCCTTTCGGACCTTAACTGTGAAAGATCTTTGAATTTTTTTCCAGTTTAACCTCTAATTTTTTGTTAGTGCTGGATATCATCACCCTTAATTTATTCCCCGCATTGTACACTATTTCTGCAGTTAATGCATATGATCTCTAATGTTAATGATTTTGTGTGCGTTTTTTGGCCTCACTCCACCCTTTGTCAAATCATTTAATAACTCTCGTTTTCAGGAGTTTACCTGCCCTTATACGAGTGCCCATACATATGTTTAGCCTTGGATAATTATGTGACCGCATTAAGCATATTGTCTTCTATGTCTACTTTCAGAATAGCCTAAATGGACATTCACTCTTCTTCATTCCCTTGCTTTTCAACTTTCTGAGTTTATTGTTGATGTCTTCCTTCCTTTTATGCAGTTTGAATTTACCTTTTTCAAACTTTGGTTCTTTAATATGCCACTTTCTAACACTAATTTATCTATACTACTTAGTGGGATTGCTGTTATCTGAAATATAATGTTTCTTTGTTTTACATTAGTTAATTAGTTTTGATCTTGTTATTAATTCAGCTTTTTCACCAATACGCTTATTCTTCCGGCAGTAAATGGACCTACTGAAGGTCTCATGTTGATATATATGGCCCACTTTTTCACGGCCATTGTTGGTATGCTACTTGAATTTCATAATCACCCCCTTTGCATAAGTTTCTATCATCTCCCATTTTGTACAAGTTCTCTAAATTACAAGTGTATACTAGTGGTATGATTCCCTTGTTCTTTTGCGATTGTTTTCTACTCAGGAGCCGAATGGTGGAGTCGAAACTTTGGAGAGTCTATGGCTTTCCTGAGATGGTTACCGTTTATATCCGGTAAGGTTGTGTCCCTCCTCCGCTTCTTTCCCTCCGTCCCTATGGGTTTTACAGACATTCACATCTTAGAAAATAACTTTGTTCTGAGTTAACCATGAGCAAATGTTGTTTTATTTCTTTTTCCAGATATTCCAATGTACAAAGTTGTCTTACTCATCATGATTGTTTTTGCGGTTATACCAACAGTCACATTTAAGTCAGTGTTCGTATAGCAAGTGTTTGAAAGTTTATGATTCATTTCCTTGTCTCCCTACTTACTGGGGAATTAATTATTCCGTTTGTTGTCATAACTAGCAGGTTTTTGAGAACACTTATTTAAATCCTTTTAGTAAAATATCTAGATTATGAACAGAAATAATATTGAGATTTTGCATTATATTGACTGGTCTAAATGGATTATGCATAAGATTCATTACTGTCTATCATAGCTTGAGTGATATCACCCCTTTGCTATTTTTTCTTACCTAATTTTATGGTGATATTTCAGCGTGTATAATGTGTACAATGTTGTTCAAGCAAGAAAAGGAAGCATGTTGTTGGCACTAGCTATGGTATAAGTTGTTTTTGATCTACCATATCCTTTTAGTTCCAAGATGGCATAACTAATTCATCTGTTTCTTGCCAGCTTTATCCTTTTGTGGTGCTTCTGGGAGGAGTTTTAGTCTGGTTTGATGCTGATTTCCAAAACATTTTTTTTTTCTTTTTTTTTTAAGTAGTAAATGAGATTTCTATGTAGGGACTATTTGTCTCCCTCTAACCTCATGGTGAACTACCCACATTTAGTTATATTGGGAACTGGACTCACATTTGGATTCCTAGTGGTAAGATACTATGCTTGTAGAACAAAGCACTTGGAGTTATTACTTTAACAAAGTCTTGTCCGGCTAATATGTTGGGCTTCTAATTATAGGCTTCTGTACGGACTTTATAATGTCTGAATTTGTCGGAGGAATATGTCAATATGGTGGCCTACATGGACTGTGGCTATAAATTCTCTTTGTTAACCCGTCTAGGATGCAGTGCATCGCATTTGGATCAGAGTATACCTTCTTGATAATGACCCCAATAAGGAGATTCTTTCATCTGATTTTAAGCAGCAAGCAAAAATGTACTGTCTCATATGCAAATATATCCTGGATCTGATCTGTTTAATATAAACTTTTATGGAGATCTCATTTCAAATGATGGTTGTGTATATAAAGAATAAATGTTGTCGATATGATATCTATATCATCCAATTGATCCTCACAAAGAACAGTAGAACATTCATTTGTATTCTAGCTTGTCAATAATTACAGTCAGAAATTATGAAATCATTTGATTTTCTGTGAGGTGTTGACTGCGAGGAGACCATCTTCACAAAAATTAGATCCTCTTTTTGTAGACCCACTTTTTGCACTGTAAGTAATGCGGATTAATAATTGGTGAAAGCGACAACTGATTAAAATGCACACTTTGAAAAGTTTTATCGGTACTAAAAAAAGTATTGAATTCCAACTCAGAATCGTGGTCCTTTATTTATTTTAATCTTTGTTTTTATGGTTTTTTGTTTGGTTCCATTCACCGTTGTCTGAGAAGCTTTATTTCTTACCAGGGAAGGATGATTCTGGCTCACTTGTGTGATGAACCAAAGGGATTGAAAACTGGAATGTGCATGGTGTGTTTCTAATTTATCCTGACTTTATTTTTATTATTTTTCAGCTACAAATAGATGATCAATTTCTCTTCCTATTCTTATGCTATTCTGTGTTCTTTTTCCTAGAAAAAGTTCCATGATTGTGGATTTCTTGTTCATATACACGTAAATAAGAAAAATATTCTTATTAAACTACTATTTCCACGATCTTTGGGATCTTATACCCTTTGAATTGCTGTGCAGTAACAATTCAAAAGGCATTATGGTCCTGTAACTTTGTAAGGACGGAGAAAATTTGTAAGTAAAAATGCATCCAATTGCACAAGTAAAATTATGCTAGATAATAAAGAGTTTCCGGTATAGTTGTCCCCGAAGCTTCAACATGTTAACATCATTTCATTAATTTTCTACAGAGTCACTGTTGTATCTTCCTTTTTCCATCGCTAATGCGCTTACTGCCAGGCTTAACGACGGGTATTCTACTAATTGTCTTTACACAGTTTTTTGGTTTTGGTAACACATAATTGAGTTCAAGAAGATAATATTTATATGGTTGCAGTCCTCAGAGTAAGTTCTTTGTCTAATGATCTTCCTTTCCACCTTGTTGCGACAAGATTCCTTTAGTTGCTGAGAGCTTGGTTCTTCTTGGCTACTTTGTGTTTACAGGTAAATCTCTCACTCAGCATTTTAGTGTAAATTTGCAGCCATGAATATTGGCCAGCAGGAGTGATCCTTGCAATTTCCTTTTAACAGCTTCATAATGTGTCAGTTTCCCTTGGTTTAAAGTAATCTACTGAATAGATATATATATTATTCATGTGTTCCATTTTTTTTCTTTCCAAGTGGTATTCAAGCTTTTCCATAGTGGAACGAATATGCAAAGCTTTTATACAAATCTGTTATTGTTTTTTTGCTTTAGTTTTGTCTTTTTGTTGATGAAAATTGATAAACACTTTAACTAGAAGTTTGGTTTTTACTTATTTGTTTAGTGTTGATAGATGGGTGTAATGAGTGGGTTCTGGTTGGTGTGGGCATATAGAACATTTTGTTTTTTTTCATTACGTTTCGTTGTGTGGATGAATGGAAGGGGAATTTAATTACTAGAATTTGTTAGAGTTATAGATGAATAGAAGAACTTAAGTGATACATTGTGGAGTAAAAAAAAGTGCAGGTACGGGTATGTGCACCAGTACAGGTGGTCCACATATAAAAGGGCTAGAGAAACCATTTTTTTTTATACAATGAAAATTCATTAGGAACGGATACATAACCGTTAGTAATAGATTTTTTTTTTTATACAATGAAAATTCGTTAGTATCGGATATAGAACCGTTAGGAACAGAAAATTAAAGTGACGCTATATCCGTTACCAACAGATGATAAACAAATTTGGTAATTGTTATTAGTAAATTCTAATGGTTACGTATCCGTTATTAAAATTAATTTTAGTGAGACACTTTATAACCGTTAGTAAATTTTGTAACGGATAATAAGTATTACAAATATCCGTTACTAATATTAGTCATGCTTTTGTATTAATGCAAGATAACTGTTACTAATATTTTTTGTAACGGATATATCCGTTACAAATAGGCTATTATGGTGCAGTTTATTTTTTCTGTTTTCTCTCTGAATTCAGTGCCTCGAGGTGTGATCAGTTTCCAAATGTGCATTTTATTATCTTTACAATGCTTCAATTATGTCATTTTTATGCCTAATGAATAGACAATTTATAGTTTTTGCTATTTTTTGCAGGATACAAGCCATTTCGGATGTATATTTCTAAAACGTGCATTTTAGCGCAAAAAAGATTGCTATTGACACTGTTTGGGAAGATTCCAGTTTAGGAGCAAAAGTGTCGATAAGTCAAAGTCAACTCTCAAGGACTCAGGTTTAAAAGCTGAAGACTCAAGGACTTGAAGTCAAATCAAGAATTCAATTATATGGGCTAAAGTCAAATGCCTACAAAGCTTAATCTTATTCTCAAGATGTTTTTAGAAGAATGGACAAATATGTAATTGGTGTTTTATATAAACCAAAGGGATGTAGAGAATTAGGCATCCAATGTTTTTAGAATCAAAACCATTTTGGTTTGTAGTTTTATTTCCATACTCTAGAATTAATCTTTGGTCATTAGGAGTAGATAATATGTTTTAAATTAATAGTGTAATTTGTTATTTATTTGTTTTCCATTTTTATGTTCTTGAAGTTTTAGTTGTTAAATCAAGTTTTTATTATCTTCAATCAAAGTTTTCAATATTGTCTTCAATAAAAAGTTTTCATTACTACTCTAATCTTTTTGATTCAACACCAAAAACACTAGTTATACTCATTTGACAAGTTCAAATGAGTATAATCTTGTGAGAAAGATATCCATCAAAACCATTTTCATACATGTTTTTATACCAAATTAATAGTTTGTTTAAGACTTTAACTCATTTTTGATAAAGAACTAGTGTTTCCACCATTAAAACATCAAGAACAAGAGTAAAGAAATACTAGAAAGTTTAGAAATAGATTTTTCAACTATCAAACCATTCCACCTAACAAAGGATTTAAGATGAACAACAAAATCCTAACTCCACTCTACACACATAGTTAAATGGCGTTACCATCATGGATCTAAGCACGAGGAAGATGGAGACAAAAATCACTCTTTGAACTCTTCTTCTCAATCTTATTTTAAAGTTTTTCAAAAAATTTTTTCTTATTTTCGCAACTGATGGTTTCTTTTTCTTATGTTTCCAGTATACTTCTGAGCAAACGGAGTCCGAGAATAGAACGAGACAGTTCACAGGAGACTGCTGGAGAAAAACGAGCTAAAACGGTGCTAATTAACCCACGCCACGCTTGCAAACTACTACACCCACACCTTAGCCACGCCCGCGCCTCTTAGACCCGCGTCGCACCTCACTTTTCTCCAACGAAGATTCTGTTAGCTTAGAATCTTCTTATGTAAGTTAGCTTTAATTCCAGCTAGTCATTTTAATTCAATTGTTAGTAGATAAAAAGTAGATAGATTTGCAAAGTTTTGAGTTTTAAAAAAAAAAAAAAAAAAAAAAAAAAAAATCAATAAAAAGAGAATTTAAATAAAAAAATTATTTTTATTAATTTAAATGAGTTAGTAATCCATCAGTAAGTTTAAACATTAAAATTTAGTTTAGTGTCATGTTTATGTTTTATTTTCTATTAATTATTGTTATGCATATTAATTAGGATAAATACAAAATAGTTAAATTTACTTACTAACCAACTTGGACCGGTTGGATGTGCGAGGCGAATAGTGTAACATCACGTTCGTGCATCTCAACCCAACTTGGGGGTTGAAGTTCTAATATTTGACAGACACTTTCTAAGTTTTTACATATTTTGTTTAATTAAGCATTAGTGAATAGTTAATTAGCTAAACGTAGTTACTTTTCGTGTTTACCGCTTTCATAGTTTAAGCCCACAAAGGCTACAAATTATATCTTATTGGGTTTGCCACATTTCGACCCGACTTGTGGGTCTTAGATAGATTAAACTTGTAACCGTAAGGAAATGCTCGAATGGTGGGTTGACACGCAAGACACCAAACACTACGTCAACTCCACCACATCGCCTTCACCCCAAGGGCCGTGTATGCACACCTTGGGCGGTAATTTCTAAACCTCCTCACTACAAAGTGTAAGAAGATACTTGTATGTTACTAAGCATGCGTGCATGATTGGGTGATTTCCGATTCAGTCTTGTCTTTACATTTAACGTTAAGGCTAAATTCGAGCCCTTAAAGAACAAAAGTGGGATTAAGCCCCATTTAGAATGGACGTTGATTGCTCAAATTGATATATAAACTTAACAAAAACTTAAAATCAATCAAGTAGAGTCAATCTAGTCAAGTCCATCAGGACAAACATTTAACACGAACAAAGAGAGTAGTGAACTACCAGGTTCCAGTGGACCAACCACCTTACTCACTCCCCTCCTTCAGATTCACCGTGAGTATGTGAGATTCTTGGTGGCACACCATCTGGTGAAGTAGAAATCTTCTCCCTTGACGAGTGTAGTTCCCAAAACCCAATTTCGTGCCCATTGTTAAATTGAAACAGGGTATAGTCTCTATATAGACATCGTATGCAAACTTTTCAAAAATGTCAAGGTCACAAATGAATTTCTGTAGATTGGGCATCATTCTTGTTTGAGCATTCATGGCTTATCAATATGCATCGCAACCATCATGGAATTACAATGCAAACCCAGAACCTTGTTCTTGCTATGGTAGTCTGTATTATTGGGCGTCTCAATGCACATCATATACCGAGTTCGAGCCTCCTATGAGATATTCTTACAATTACGAACCTCAATTTTCAAATTTCCTTACTACCCAATACACGCAAGAGTTTTCTAATCATGTAAACAATTCATGGAGTTCAGACATAAATAGTCTAGAGAATGCATTTTAAGCTTAGGTGATGCATACTCAAGGCGATATCTAGGAGCAGTTAGCCTCCATGGGAGCTCGTAGTGCATGCCGTCGCAGGACTCCTGGTTATTCTTCAGCAGCCCCTGAGGATTCCCAGTAGACGTTTTATTTTCCTAGCCTTGTATTTTATTTGTGTCGAATATTTTATTTATGTGTATCTATTTTAATTTTCTACCTAAGTATGTTTTTATATTCCTGCTTTGTCAAATAGTATGCTATATATATATATATATACAGTTGTGACATTACACATAACGACAAATTTTACCTTCAACTAACGATATGCAATGGTCAGAAAACGGTCATAAAACTGCCATCACAACGGTAAAAAAACGGCTCTATTTCCTTTCTATAAATAGAAAGTTCACTACATCCTTCACATTCACTCCTTTCATCTTCTTCCCTCTACACTTTTTCTTTAATTATAATAACATTTTTCTTAAAGTTCTTACCAATCTTCAGCTTCATGGATGCGCTAGAAAAGTTCGAGCAGTAGCAAATTGAATATGCTACTCAAGTCTTCATGCTGGTTAGTTTTATTATCGTAATGTTGTTGATATGGCATATAGTCCTATATAATATCTAGATTTGTATTTTGTCTTCCTGTTGTCATTATGGTGTGTTTTCACATCCCTGTACGTTGTTACAACTTATTGTGAGATTACATTTACGTAGTCCGTGTTCTTCTACTTACGCTCGGAAAAAAAATAAAAAATAAAAAATAAAAAATTAGGAAGAGTGCGCCACTCATTGTAGTTGCATGCCTTATTCTTTCTCCTCCACACTACATCCACTTTTGCGTCTTGTTGAATTGATTTATGAATACAAGTTGGTCAAACTACCCTGTGAAACCTTCTCTTGTAGATTCTATCTCTTCCCAATGTTTGATTCACAATCTCAGGGATTTGACTTTAAACGATCTTTTGGGCAAGCACTTCGATATAATTATTTTCGAAGATACACGTGGTCTAACTACCCTGAGACACCTCAATCCGTATTTTCTTAACTTTCAGATTAGTGCCTATTTATAGCAAGGCTAGACACCTCTCAAATCCAGTCTTCCCTTTTTCACTAAATTATCTTCACCATTCCATTCCTTCCATCTTTAATGACCCTCACTTGAATTTTCGTGCCCAAGCAAAACTTTGTAAAGAATTTTCAGAGCGGTCTATTTCAACCATATTTTGACACTAAAATTATATATCGATGATGGTTACCTCTATTACATCATAAGGAGGCACTTTAATCCAGATAATTGGTTCTGCATTTCTATAAACATAGTTATTTCCAAAACAGATGCGAGCGCGAATTGACTTTGGAAATCATCTGCGAGGTCCTTCAAATTCCCATAATGAACCTTAGGGGTACACCCTCAGGATTCACCATTCGACAATATAAGGCATCTAATGTTTGCAACTATCCTTTACGGCGAATACAACCGGAAAAACTGCATTGTTTATCAGCGATCTTTGCAAATGAACCAATTATCTGTGATCCAATGGCTAGCCCATAACGTGTTCGGCACATCTAAGACTTCCGAAATAACGAACCCCCTCCTCCATCGACTCTGGGTATTGTAGACTAAAAGCAATGATTTTTGCATAATTTAATTTCTCTGGAACGCGATCGCACGTGCCAGGAAAAAGTCAGCTCCTTTGCCAACCATTGTGACACTTATCATGTTGTGTTGGGGTTTTCCTATTACTGAACGTACTACCTACCTCAGAATAGCTAACATTCCCACCATTCACTCCGTCTGCATGAACGGTTTTTGAACTCCCGACGTTGCAAAAAACCATGCCGGTGCAGAAACCGGAGAAGCTTGTTCCTCTGTCAACATCTTCACTGACAATGCAATACACAACGTATTTAATCCTATGGAAGGCCTTTGTTTAATTCACCAAGGACTAATGGCATTATACATATGTCAGAACATCATCATCACTAGTCTTCTTGAATTTTACGACCTTCGGACAATACAAGACGAGGAACAAGCACAATTCTTGCACAGACACAACCAGACGACTAAGAAAAAACTACATTCACATGTCCCTTTGGTATGTATGCATATAAAAGAAAGCCCTTTGGCCTTTGTAATGTACCTAGTACTTTCCAGCGTTGTATACTGCATATTTTTAGTGACATGGTAGAGAAATTCATGGAAGTGTTCATGGATGATATTTCCATTCATAGTCATTCTTTTAAAGATTGTCTTTCAAATCTTTCTAAAGTTTTAAAATGGTGTCAGGAAAAGAACTTAGTCTTAAATTGGGAAAAATGTCATTTTATAGTCACTCAAGGCATAGTTTTAGGTCATATTGTTTCTAAGAATGGAATAGAAGTAGATAAAGCTAAATTAGATAAGATAGTGTCTCTGCCTATACCACGCACTGTTCGTGACATTAGGGCCTTTATAGGCCATGCAGGTTTCTATAGACGTTTCATAAAAGAATTTTTCAAAAATAGCTAAGCCTTTAACAAAATTGCTTTTAAAAGATGCCATTTTTTAGTTTAATCATGACTGTAAACAGGCTTTTGAAACTTTAAAATCTACTTTAACCTCTGCACCTATCATACAACTACCAGACTGGTCTAAACCTTTTGAACTTATGTGTGATACTAGTGGTTATGCCGTTAGTGCTGTGCTAGGACAGAAGTTAGATAATAAATCCACAATTATTTTTTATGCTAGTAAAACCTTAAATGATGATCAACATAATTACACTACTACTGAAAAGAAATTTCTAGATGTTGTCTATGCCTTAGATAAGTTTCGTCCCTGCATGGTTAGCTCCACGACCATCGTCTAAACAGATCATGCCTTGCTTAAGTACCTTCTCGCGAAAACGGATGCTAAACAGAGATTGATCCATTGGATTATTCTCCTAATTGAATTTACCTTAGAAATTAAAGATAAAAAAGGAGCTGAAAATGTAGTTGTAGATCATTTATCTAGGTTAACTAATGAGGATGACAGTGATTCCGAATCGATATCTGACGATATCCCAGATGAGCATCTCAATTCTATTTTTTCTGCACCCTGGTATGAGGACATTGCTAATTTTTTAGTGTCCAAGATCATTCTTGATATATGGTCCAGGAATGAATGCAAGAGATTTTTGGCCAAAGTTAAGTTTTACTACTGGGATGAACCTTACCTTTTTAAGTATTGTGCAGATCAGATAATTCGTCGTTGTATTCCCCAGTGGGAGCACAATGAAGTCTTATACTTCTTCCATGAACAATCATGCGAGGATCATTTTAGTGGAAAGAAAACTGTAGCCAAAGTTCTCCAATGCGGTTTTTATTGGCCGACCTTATTTTAAGATGCCCATGCACATTGCAAGGCGTGTATTAGATGTCAACAACTTAGGCATATTACTCAACATAATATACTGCCCCTAAATCCCATTCTCATAGTGGAGATTTTTTATGTCTCGGGTATTGATTTCATGGGCCCGTTTCCCATTTCACATGCCTTCATTTATATTCTTGTAGTTCTAGACTACGTTTCTAAATGGATTGAAGTCATGACTTGTTGTAGTAATCACCATAGAGCTGTCCTATTGTTTATGAAGGAGTATATCTTCTCACATTTCGGTGTACCTAAAGCCATCATTAGTGATGGAGGAAAACATTTTTGTAATTGAGTTATTGAAGCTTTAGTCAAGAAATATGGAGTTACCCATAAGGTCGTGACTCCGTATCATCCTCAAATTAGTGGTCAAGTAGAGGTCCACTAAAATTTAACGCCCTTTCAACAGAGAAAGTAAAAGGCAAGTCCTATATTATGTGACTTACTTTTGTCTAATTTTATAGTTGTTAAACATATCATACTCATGCAACTATTAAGTTATATATTGGTCATTGTTTGTTCACCATGTCTCAACTAGTTTCAAATATAATCCTTTCTTTACTTGCTACTTATATGGCTGTTAATCATTTTGCAACATCACTATTGTAAAAAAAAAAAAAGGGATTTTTTTTCTCTTTTTACGTTTTAGAAGACTGCTCTTCGGATGAAGCGACCCGCTTTAACCTCCGGTGTTTTGAGCGCGACTCGCCTCCGATGAAGCGACCAGCTTCTACCAATTTCAAAGACGAAATTCACTATTTCCAGAATTTTTCCTGAAATAGTATAAATATAGGTTTTTTCTGTAGAAACCTAACTTTTCCAAAACCAAGAAAGAGAGAAATTATAAGAGAGCAATTCTTTGTGAGTTGGGTATTCATTCTTTGTGAGTGAATTGAGAGACTTGTAATCTGTTACTCCGGACATCTAGTAAAGCTTGGAACTCATGAGTGTGGGCGTAGGCAAAAATGCGAACCACGATATATATCTCGTCTTGTGGTTTGTTCTTCTTTTACATTAATTGTTTTACTTTATATGCTTGTTATTTGATATTGAGAAGTGTTGGGATATTGCTTGGAGGGTGTTGAAGTCTTGTCTATTGAGAAGGATTGATCCTTGTGTTGGATTGATCCGTTTGTTGTGGGTAACGTTGTTTCCGCAGTCATATATTCACAACAATGGGTATCAGAGCATAGGTATACGACCTAGGATTTTGAGTTTAGTGTTCGAAATTTGTGTAGACAAGGTGTTCGATTAAATTCCGAGGTAAAATATTTTTTGGGTTATTGTGTGTAACTTGAAAGATGGCTCCCAAGATGTCAAACGCAAGGTTTGAAATAGAGAAGTTTAATGGGAAGAATAACTTTGGGATTTGGCAAGTCCAAGTAAAGGACATCCTCATCCAACAAGGTTTGCACAAGGCTTTAAAGGGGATTAAATCTAAGGCGGCGAGTATGAGTAATGATGATTGGGAAGAGTTCGATCTTCAGGCTTGTTCATCAATCCGGTTATGTCTTGCTAATGAGGTCATGTATAGTATGATAGGAGAAAATACCGCTGCCGGTATTTGGCTCAAACTAGAGTCTATGTATATGAACAAGAGCATGACGAACAAGATGTACCTTAAGAAGCGTCTTTATCGGTACATGATGGTCGATGGTTCAACGATGCAAGAGCACGTTAGTGAGTTCCGTCGACGTCTAGCGGATTATTTGAATGTTGGTATGAAGATGGATGATGAGGATCAAAGCGGCATGTTTAATATTTCCTTGCATGAAAGCTATGAGCATCTAATGACTACATTCATGAACAGAGAAGTCGTCGATCTTGACGAAGTTCAGAGTGCACTTCTTTCTTATGAGTTGATGAAGAAGACACGTGTAGAGAATAGTATTGATGCAGGTCAGGGGCTAGTGGCAAGAGGAAATTCGTATGAACAGAATTATTCAAGTAATGAGAATTCTAGGTCCAAGTCAAAGAAGCCTTTAAAACATGTACAGTGCTACAATTGCAATGAAAAAGGACATTACACAAGTAATTGTCCTCACCCGAAGAAAGAGAACAAGAGAGATGGTCAGAAGAAAGGTAAGGCAAAAATTGAGGCAAATTATGCTTCAGGCTCTGAAGAGGATGAGTTCAGTCTCTGTGTGTCCACACAAGACTATATGACCGAAAGGTGGATTCTTGATTCCGGATGTTCCTATCATATGTGCCCGAATAGAAAGTGGTTTACTTCTTATGAGAGCATTGATGGTGGTTCCGTTTTAATGGGTAATGACGTTGCTTGTAAGACGGTAGGAATTGGAACTATACGGGTCAAGATGTATGATGGTGTAGTGAGGACTTTAACCGATGTGAGACATGTTCCTGAGCTAAAGAAAAGTCTTATTTCTCTTGGTACCTTGGACTCCAAAGGCCACAAGTTTGTGGGAGAAGGTGGAGTCCTAAATATTGTTAATGGTTCTTTAGTTGTTATGAAGGGTAAAAAATATGGAACCTTGTATACTCTGATAGGTAGTACGGTGATAGGCGATGTAGCAGTGGGTGCATGTAGTAATGATTCTGAGTGCACTAAGATATGGCATATGCGATTAGGGCATATGAGTGAAAAAGGTTTGTCTGAGTTGTGCAAGCGAGGGTTCTTGAAGAACTTAAAGAAGCCAAGTATGGGGTTCTGTGAGCATTGTGTCTATGGGAAGCAGTGCAGAGTCAAGTTCAAGTTAAGCAAGCACACGACAACAGGCATCCTTGACTATGTGCATACGGATGTTTGGGGACCCTCCAGGGTGGCTTCCAAGGGAGGTAACCGCTATTATGTCTCATTTATTGATGATCATACTCGCTATGTGTGGGTGTATATGATGAAATCGAAAGATGAAGTGTTTGAGACATTTAAGAAGTGGAAGGCAAGGGTTGAGAATCACACAGATAGGAAGGTAAAGACATTACGGTCTGACAATGGTACTGAGTATACCTATGGACCTTTCCAAGAGTTCTCAGGCGCTAACAGGAATTGCCGCATTAATCGGGCCGATCGGGGAACGCCATAACAGAATGGAATGGCAGAGAGGATGAATAGAACTTTGCTTGAAAGAGCAAGATGTTTATTGTCTAATGCTATTCTAGGCAAAGAGTATTGGGCATATGCAGTGTCCATGGCGTGTTACCTGTACAATAAGTCACCAGTACTAGCTATAGATTGCAGGACACCTTATGAGGTGTGGTCAGGTAACCCAGCTGATTATAGTATTTTGCGAGTGTTTGGATCGACAGCTTACTACCATGTGAGGGACAGCAAGCTAGACCCTAGAGCTAAGAAGGCCATATTCTTAGGCTTCACAAATGGGGTAAAGGGATATAGATTGTGGTGTCTAGAAGACCACAAGTTCCTGGTCAGCAGAGATGTTACCTTTGATGAGACTTCCGTGTTATCTTTCAGTAAGCTGGAAGTAGCTGGGCAGAATGGTGAGTCTATAGAAGTTCAAGCTACTGAGCTTGAGTTGTCTGATGCAGCAGATGACTGGTTAGATCATGATGAGGTACCAAATCATGGAACCACACAACAACATGAAGAAGAGCAAGAGCATCCGCAACTTGTAGTGGCTGACCCTAGGCCACAGAGACAAGTTAAAGAAGTGCACAATTATGGGCACGAGAAGCCGGTGAAACACTATGGTCAGGTGGATTTAGTGGCATATGCATCAAATATCAAGATGATGAGCCAGATAGCTTCAAGGAAGCTGTTAGAGATGCTCATTACAGAGATTGGTTGGTAGCTATGCAAGCAGAGATGAAATCTCTTGATAAAAATCACACATGGGACCTAGTTTTATTGCCAAAGGGCAAAAGGACTATCGGCCATAAATGGGTGTTGAGAAAAAAGAGGTGCTTCCCGAGTCCGACAAAGATCGGGTACAAGGCAAGAGTGGTAGCAAAGGGTTTTTCACAGAAGGAAGGAGTCGACTACAATGAGGTATTTTCCCCGGTGGTCAAACATACGTCCATTCGTGTGTTATTGAGTTTAGTTGCTCACTTCAACTTGGAGTTAGAGCAACTTGATGTGAAAACTTCTTTCTTGCATGGGGACTTGGAAGAAGAGATCTATATGAGACAACCTGAAGGGTTTGTCGTTCTTACTGAAAGAAGATTATGTATGCAAATTGAATCGTCCATTATGCGGGTTAAAGCAATCACCCGAGCAATGGTACAAACGCTTTGACACATTCATGATGCAACATGAGTACACCCGGGTAAAAAATGATCTGCTTTGTGTCTACTTTAGAAGGCTTTGTGGTAATGACTTCATCTATCTCCCCGCTTTTTATGTGGATGACATGCTTATTGCTTCCAAAAGCATGGTGGAGATAGACAAGTTGAAATCTCAACTTAGCTCGAGTTTGAGATGAAAGACTTAGGTGGAGCCAAGAAGATATTGGGCATGGAGATTGACAGAGATAGGAAGAAGCGACGGATAGTTGTATCTCGGAGAAGAAATACCTTCGTAAAGTAATTTTCGATTTGGTATGGAGAATGCAAAGTCGGTTTCTACACCTTTAGTTTGGGCATTTTAGGCTTCAGCCTAAGTTCTCTCCTAGTTGGTGGAGGAACAAAAGCATATGGCTAATGTTCCTTATGCAAGTGCCGTGGGTAGTTTGATGTATGCTATGGTGTGCACACGCCTAGACATTTCACAGGCAGTTAGTGTTGTAAGTAGGTATATGGAAAATCCTGGGAAGCAGCATTGGGAGGCAGTGAAATGGGTACTAAGGTACTTGAAGGGTACCTTGGATGTGGGATTAGCTTATGGTGGAGGCACTTGTTATGTCAGTGGGTTTGTGGATTCTGATTATGCAGGTGATCTAGATAGACGACGATCGACTACTGGTTATGTGTTTATGATGCATGGTGCACCGGTTAGTTGGAGGTCTATGCCACAGGCTACAATTGCTCTATCAACTATTGAGGCAGAGTATATCGCAGTGGCAGAGGCAGTGAAAGAGGCACTATGGCTTCGAGGTCTTCTAGATGATATGGGTATTGAGCAGAATAGTGTTGCTTTGTATTGTGATAGTCAGAGTGCTATTCATTAGGCGAAGAACCAAGTTCATCATGCTCGGACCAAGCATATTGATGTCCGTTATCACTTTATACGGGATGTCGTTGAGGATGGTGATGTAGCACTTGAGAAAGTGGACACCCATGACAATCCTGCGGATATGCTGATGAAAGTTGTCACCGGAGTTAAGTTCCAACATTGTTTGGACTTGCTCCAAATCCTACATGTTTGAAAGAGCCCTGTGTGGGCATAGCCGCCGGGGGTAGTTGATCGCGAGTCTTCCTTCTTCGGATGTGTTCCCTCTTGGATGTGTTCTTCTTTGGATGATGTTCGGCTTGGTTTTATCTGTTAAAACCTCACCGAGGTGGAGAATGTAGAAAAAAAAATGGAATTTTTTTTCTCTTTTACATTTTGAGCGCACCTGCGCCTCAGATGGGCGTGCCCCGCGCTTTAACCTCCAGTGTTTTGAGCGCACCTGCGCCTCCGATGTGCGCGACCCGCGCTCTACCGATTTCAGCACGAAATTCACTGTTTCGGAATTTTTTCTGAAATAGTATAAATATAGGTTTTTTCTGTAGAAACCTAACTTTTCCAAAACCAAGAAAGAGAGAAATTATAAGAGAGCAATTCTTTGTGAGTTGAGTATTCATTCTTTGTGAGTGAATTGAGAGACTTGTAATCTGTTACTCCGGACATCTAGTAAAGCTTGGAACTCGCAGTGTGGACGTAGGCAAATTGCCGAACCACGATATATCTCGTCTTGTGGTTTGTTCTTCTTTTACATTAATTGTTTTACTTTATATGCTTGTTATTTGATATTGAGAAATGTTGGGATATTGCTTGGAGGGTGTTGAAGTCTTGTCTATTGAGAAGGATCGATCCTTGTGTTGGATTGATCCATTTGTTGTGGGTAACGTTGTTTCCGCAGTCATATATTCACAACAACTATATGTTGAGAAGTTTCACTTACACGTATCATTAGTTGTTGTCACTATATATAGATGGGTAAAGGTACCATTTCTGGAAAAAGACGTGCAAATTGGAACGACGCCCTTGATGTGATATTTTCAGATGCGGTGGTTAACTAGACTTTAGATAGTAATCTCACTGAAAATGGGTTCACCAAAGACGGTGGGAATAATTTGAAGGCAAAATACAAAGTTGCAAAATACCTTACTATTTTATCTGGTTTTGGTTGGCATCAAATTACTTGTTGTTCACCGATAGCAGTATTGTTTGGGATGAATACTTGAAGGTACCTATTGCTTATTGAAAGGAGTTGCGGAGGAAGAAGCAAGGCGAACATGTTTAGAGCTCTATGTCTCTCTCATTCTCCCCCTTTAATATCCATTAATTGTTTTTCAATTTCAATAATATAGCATGCTTGCGTTGTTAGGGTTTAGAATTGGGGTTTCAAGGGTTTAGTTTATGATAAAAATGGTATATTTTAAATTCCACGTTGCTATACGTATTACATTTTTTTTTCAACTTCCAAATTTCTCTTCACATCAATTCAGGTATTTCCAGTTATCTTTACTCGACACGGAATAAATTCGGGTATATCTCTAGTGGGCAGCCTCAATTGGTGCCAAACTTAGCTGCACAATCAACCAATGTGTATAGTGCCGGTAAGATAATTGTTGTTTGTATTACAAACTATAACATAAGATAGGGTTGAAGAGTTGCAGAGCTGGAAAACTTCTTCAAAAGCAAAACTGGAATTCTTATGTCTCAATTCACCGGTGTTCATGTGGTATGAATATTCCTTTTGTATATATTATGTTGTCGTTTGAATAGCCATGGTAGTGTTTCTCGCGAGTAAAATAAAAAATGTCATTGTGTAAAATAGAGATATATAAATTGTTATATTTGGATGCTACCTAAGTCCTAGTGATATGAAGTAGGTGATGGTCACCTGGATTCTAGCTTAAGCTCTTATTTTATTTTGTTTAAGGTTAAGGAAGTAAAGAAGGAATCTACTTTTGTTGCTTGTAGTTTCATGACTGTGCTCTTCGAACAAGGACTTGACTTTGGCACTTTATGAATATCAGGTGCTTCTTAATTACTAGGTTTTTTTTTTTCCAATAATTCTTTTGTTTATGCTACTATACTTGGCTATATGATGATTATTTTCTTTTGTTTCCATGTTTATATGATGATTCTACTATAGAATGTTTTTTATATTTCAGTGGACATCATCACCAAGTTGATGCTATTAGTCTCTATTTGAAAGGTTGATATTTGGTAATGTTACTAGCAAAGGTGAAAGTAGTTGTGTTTAGCAGTGTGCGCAGGGCAGAAAGTTTGAGTCGTGTTCAATCTGGGACTTCGCTACCTACACGAAAACGTTACCCCGTCAAGTCTACATTCAAGCGAACCAAGTTTCATTACTTGTCGATGTCTGTGCTAAAAGCTACAAAACTAATAGGTTAAACTGTTCAAACTGAAATTTTTATCGTTCATATACTTACACTGATAATGAATTTTCGTAGTTTACTTTTCGACTATTAGGCACTTAAAATTGATTAAAATGTACATATACATTTTTTTTCATTTGCTTGGGGGTAGGCTAAAGCATTGGCAATATGTTTATTTATTTATATATAGGAGCTTTGTACCTGGTTGTAAGTGTTTGACTTATTCGCAAAGGGTTTGAGTTGTACATGTGTTCCCTAAGAACAATTAATGGGTATTGGACCTAAACCTATCTTGGTTTAACTTAACAATGGACAAATTGTTTGTTTGCAATATCAGGGTTTCTTATAAGATGATTATAATGACTTGTAGCTTCTTTCAAATAGTTTCGGTCGACTTACCCCTTAGATATATTAACAATTGCAATTCTGCTTATTCACATAGGTATTTATGATATTGAGTTAACTATTTTGCATTTAAGTATCATATGTAATGACCCAGAATTTTCCCTACGGGCAAACCGGTTATTTTACGTGTTAGTTCAGTTCCACTCTAGGTAATTACTTACTATATAGTGAGGTTTAACATTTATCATTTGGCAGGATTGATTAATTGATATGGGTTTTTCGTTGATGGTTAATTTTATGCTGGGCCTATTGTATTTTGGGCCTTTATCAAGTGAGCAGAGTGAACGTTCTGGGCAAGTGGGGGGTATTTGGACAAAAAGTCATTTGGTTGGTTTTTGTCTTTCTGTCCTCATTCCTCGTCTCTTCTTTGTCCCTCTCCTTCTCCACGCCCTCTCAATCTCTCGACTGCAATCTCCCTCTCTCCTCTCTCCACTCTCCCTTTCCGCTCACACCCCCACCCCCACTGCATAGCAGTATACTAGTTTATATTACTAGTTTAAATTATGTGGGCTTAGAACTGTTTTGGGCTTTATCTTAATGTATTGGGCTTACTTTTGGGCTTCTTATATTATTGGGTCTATTTTATATTTTTGGCCAGTATTATTAGTTGGCACGCATGACTTCTTTTGGCGGAGGATAAAATCAAAAGATGCTAGCTGTCACATGGGGAAAGAGAGTAGCACACCTCCTGCTTGTAAAAAAAAAATGAATGAGCGAGTTGATTATGGAGGAGAAGGATCTTTCTTGTTTTGGAGTTTTCTTATCTCTTGTGGTGGATATTATCCTAATTAGGATACTTAGCTAAGAATGGGATTCTTTAATATATAGTGGGTTCTTTAATATCTCTATCTATATGGGAAGCTAGCTAACAAGCAGAAAAGGGAGGAAATTAAAAAAGGAGATACATGTGACGGCCAATAGTGTTCACCCCTCCACTTCCATGCACTCTTTTAAAAAGGGGAACTTGGGTTACATGACCTCCTGGAGACATAAGGTGGAGGTGGCCATCTAATAAGAAGGGGATTCCACATACTAGTAGGGGAAAACCTTTGCGAACTAAGGGGGAAAAAAAGTTGGTGTTTAGGGAATTGGAATGGGGGAACGACTTTGATTATATTGTTTGAGCACTCACTGCCTCTACAGATCTGAAGCTATTGGAAGAGAGGCGGGCTGCAGAATTTTGGTACCTAGTTTTAATGTTTATCTTGAATGGATTGTGAACTCTGAAATCATTAGTTAGCAGGCTGTTGTCAGACCGCAACAAGGCCGCAGCAAGGTCGCGTCAAACCATATCAACGGGCCACACTAGGCCATCACCAGGCCGTTTTAGGCAGCATCGAAATCACTTATATGCCATATCACTAGGGCCAACGCCAGGCCACGCGTAATTTATTGTTTGATTTGCTCGCGTAACTATATTTTAGTTAGAATAGTATGAATTAATATTCTTTTTTTGGGATGGAGATTTTTGTTCGTTTTCTTGAGAATTCGGGAAAAATCTCGAATAAGTAGAAGTAAAATGGCATACTAGGTAGAATACTAATTCAAGGTTGAGAATCGGTTAATTAGTGGACGTTGACTAGTTAGAACATGAGTGAGAAACCCATACCGCCTTCCTCATCGGAATGGCTTAATCCATTCCCATAGAACCTTACACCCTAATAGGAGAACTACGATTGGCTTGATCCCTAAATGGGTACGTAGGTAGCCACCTGGCTCAGCCACTTCCATAGGAAAATCTCTACCCCTTTGAGAAAGGGAACCGAATATTTTAATATTCTTTTATCGCTGTTGAATTGGGACATGAGAAATATATAATTGTACGTGTTAGGCATGGAAATATTGATTTATATTGAATGCTAATGTTTTTCTTGAGATTATGTAAATCGATGCACTTATGAGGATTTAATAAGAAAACGGTAAGTTTTATTAAGTAGCTAAAGGTACGTGTTAACCTTGCCTTTTGTATTCAATTTCATTTTAAGTTGATTATTATATCTTGACTACGTATCTAACGTTGGGCGTTGGAGTATCTTCACAGGGATGAACCGGTGCTCCCATAAGACAAGAAAAGGTGTACGTACAAGTTAAGAACATTTTAACGTGAATGAAGCGACTCTGATTGATACAACGGTTCTTCTACCTATTCATTTTATTTTCAAATTGATTCATTTTAAGTTATTTTGTAATAATTTAGTTATAATGTTATTTGTCTTTAATTATGAATCCATATTAGAATGCATCCATTAATTAGAAATTATGAAGTTAATTAGCGTTCCAAGTGTGAAAGACCAATCTAGGGTAAAAGATCAGTTTTGGGGTGCTACAACTATATGATTTAACTGGCATTTGTCGAGATGGTTAAGTAGCCGGTTTCACGAATCAATATATCTTTTAGTAGTTAGGTTTATGGCTAAGGTTTTAATATATTAAATGGAAGTATATTATTTGATTTTCAAGTTATGATAGGTTTTTAATTTATGAAATGTTGGAAATACAGAGGAAATTCTGCCAATTTTTTTTAGAATGCGATGTTCAGAGGTTGTTTTATACTTTAGTTCTAGTTTGGACTCGTGTGAGTCAAACCCGCTCACGTCTTGGTTTTTTAGATTGTTGAATATTTGAATCCAGCTATTTTATCTAAATATTCAATTGTCCGAAAAATTGGGGCGCTACATCATACCTACTAATGATTTACTTTAAATCCGTAAGAAATATCTTATATATAATTTGTGCATGCCTAGATTACTTGGTTACCTTGTATATCGGTGCATTTATTGGCTATTTTATATCAAGTTATATTGAGTGTCACCACCTCTTTTCAATTGCAAGATTCAAGTGGGCTAGTGTGTTAAAAGATGTGAGATAGGATTTTGGGGTTCCTTTGGAGGAATGAATGCTTCCAGTTGGGAAAGTGTTGTGGATTTGTCCAATTTGTTCATATGTGGGTGATCGACTTTGACGAGATTAGGTTATTTTTTCATTTGGATTTGGATTAGGTTGATTATATTTATATGAATTAGATGGGAAATGTGTTATTTACTTCATTATGTTTTACGATTAAGTACAAATATATATTGGTTATCCAAGGGGATTGGAATGTTTCAATGAAATTAGCAATATAAATGAGTGTTATTTGAAATTTAATGGATCATATTTATGTATGGACCATATATATATATTCACGTTTCTTTTTTTAATAAAAAAAAATATACATCAAAGTTTTACCCAAACCCTCATGAGTAATGGTACTTTTTATGACCGTTCAAAAAGATAAATGTATAACAATTTATTTAAAACCGTCACAAATGATATGATTTGTTGTGATGGTTTTTGAGCAGTTACTGTTTTTTTATGGTTTGATGAATGTTAAAAAGGATGAATGCATAACCGTTTATTTTAAACCGTCACAAATGATATGATATGTTGTGACGGTTTTTGAGCAGTTGTTACCATTTTTTATGGTAGAGAGAGCCTAGTCTGGAACAAATATTTGTGATGGTTTTGGAAAAAAAATAAATCCCCACTCCGTCACGGTTTTGGAAACAAAAAAATAGTAACAAAAGACTTTTTGTCACTGTTTTTAACAGTGATATAAAGCATTTTTTTCTTGTAGTTTCTACGTATGTATGCTTTGATAAGAGCCCAAAACTGTAGTTTTAACCCCTTAACAATAATACTTTTAGACCAATTATGCGAGTAATAAATAAAAGTTAATGCTAATTATGTGCTTTTATGTATTTCAGGCATTGAAGTCAATTATGTGCAGAAATGTGCCACTTAGGCGATATAAATGAGCAAATGGTTGGTTGCTAAGAAGTTCTGGGATTAAAGGCCAAGACGGGCAGAAACAGAACACAAAAGTCAATAGAACTTCCGAAGATCGTATCTTTGGACTCAGGCCTTAGAATTGGACGTACCTTATGTCAAAACGACTGCCTCGGAAAGAGCTTTCCAATGGTCCAAACCTTGACCCAATCAAAGGAGCAGAAGTGGACAAAAAGCCTATTGAAGTCAAAGCCAGATGAAAAGGGCCATGTGGACTGAAGAAATTGGGCTTTGGGCTCGATTTTTCGGCCCAAAATATGGACCCTCAGCCCATGCACGAAAATGTGGATCTGGTATCCTCCATTTCCACACACAAGACTTAGCTCTTAAGGGAAATTAGTTTAGGTTAGAAGGTAGCCATTAGAGTAGCCATTAAACCTTAGCTCTAGATCTAGTTTTGAGAATTTTAATTAGTTTATTAATTAGTTTTCATTCCTTGTTTTAATGTAGATTATTGAATGATTGTTATTATTCATTGGATTAAATAAAATAGTTAGTCTTGATAATTTCGGTTTTGACTTATTGAATTACTTAGATCTAAATTCAGTTATTAGTTGTTATTCATTTCTTAGATGTTTAATTTAGTTTTGAATTATTGATTAGAATCTTTATATTAATAAAGTTAGAATCTTTATGTTATGTCTTATTCAATTTCATATGGAAATGATAGTTTGATGAATCAAGGCTAAACCTAATGGGTTTGATGAAGCCTTGATGAAAACTTGATTGTGTAATATAGAATTGTTGTAAGAGTCTATTCCACTCTAGAAGGTCGTTGATTCGCCATGAGAATGGGTGGACGTCCTCACATGCTAGTTATGAATTGGTAGAGATGCCATGTATAATTAGGGATTAGAACGACCAATTCTTACCGTAGGAATGTAAGAATTGGATTACAACCATCTATGCTAGTTTCTTAAGTTGGATTCAAGGTGGATTCAATTCCCCCCTAATTCTTATTCTAGATTCAAACTTTAGTATTCCGTAGCATTTCATAGTATAATTCGTAAAACTCTCATTGACTTTGGTAGGATTGATAGTCGTAGGAAACTTGAATGCTAAAGTACTAGGAGTGGAACGAATCTTCTTCTATTCCAACTCTACTTCAATAGTATCGAGAGTAGAAATCTTTGATAAATCTAGTACAAGTTTAGTTTTTAGTTTTACTTGCGTTTAGAGTTTCAACGCTTTATTCATTAGTAAAATTATTCATTTTACTATTATCAAATGGCGCCGCTGCCATCTTAGTTGCCTTTAGCATTGTTTTCTTTAGAATTGTTAATTTTCCAAAGTCCCATAACCCACCCACCCTTGTTTGATTCTCACTGTGGTTGTCCGTTTCAGCACTGAAAATTTTCCTCGAAAAATTACACAGAGCGCGACCCGCACCCTGGGTAGGCATAATTGGAGTGCGACCCGTGCCTAAGCGCCTGGAACTCCACTCTTTGGCTAGGCGCGACCTGCGCCTTGCCAAGGCAAAACACGAGCGCCCCCCAGAGCGTTGAAGCGCCTGGACCTCGAGGTTTTCCCTGAGCACTACCTACGCCCTACCAAGGCTAAATTGGAGTGCGCCCTGCGCCCAAGAGCCTAGAACTCTAGCTCGAACTCGAAGGCCACCGCGCCTACTTAGGCCTATTCTCGAAGCGCCACTGGCTACTTTCTTTGAAACCGCCCGATTTATACGTGTTTGTTTCAAATTTCCATTTCTTCATAGTTTTCAGTGTTTTAACTTGTTATATATTAATCGAAAGCACAATAAACAAGACGCTATTTATAAGCGAAGCAAGGAGGCATTCAGGTACTCTTTTCTTCCATACCTCGCATATCCTGTTAGAGGTTCATACTAGCATATCAGGATTGTTTGGAGTGTTGTTGTGTTTCGTTAAGATTGGCTTAGCCGTGCATGAGATTAAGGTCAGGCCGAAGAAAAACGCCTAACGTAATCAACCAACAACGTTAACAAACACGCCTTTCTAGTATACCACTCTCTACACCTCTAACTAATATACCACACACACCACCTGAAGTAATGGTTGAAGAAAGAGAGTCTCCTCTCTCTGACTTTTAGAAAGCCTTGAATGATAGCCCTAAATCTTGCATCGTTCTATCAGACCCAGTGGGGGATTTCCGAATCCCCCCAAATATATTTAATTTGTTACCCGTTTTTCATGGGTTAGACCATGAAAAGCCTTTAAAGACACGCGTAGGATTGACCAAGTCCTAACTACATTCCACCATCCTACGGTTGGTCTTGAACAAATTAAACCGAGGGTATTTCCCTTCACTTTAGCGATAAAGGCTGCCTTTGGTTAAATGCCCAAGCGCCAAATTCTGGTGGACTCTTGGGCTAAACTTGTTCAACTGTTTATGGAACATTTTTACCCACCATGAAGACCGATGAAATGCTTTCCAAGATTCATTTCTTTTGACAGAATCCTCATGAATCATTTTCAGAGGCTTGGAATCGTTTCACCGATCTACTTATAGAGTGTCCACACCATAACCTCGCGAAAGACACGCTAGTTCGTGCCTTTTTCAAGGGATTGTTACACCACCACAAGGAGGTGCTTGACATAATGAATGGGGGTAGTTTCCTAAGTAAGGGAGCCTCAGAGGCTTATAAATTTTTAGAAGATCAAACTAAGTGTAATAATAACTGGGGGGGGTAGTGATGATTTCTCCCGTTCCGCTAGTTCTTCTACAACAGTTAAAGCCGCCGGTATGTTTGTGATGAAACCCGATCCATAACTTAAAATTTTAATCGAATCTCTAACTAAAAAGGTAGAGGCTATTTCTGTTCAACAAATGCCGATCCCCATCATGAATGTCAACTCCAATCCATGTAATTTCTGTTTGAGTCCAAAGCATCCCGACTCCTATTGTCCTTTCGCCTATGAACAACAACAGTCAGAACAAGATAATGTTTGCTAGATTAATAGTTTTCCTATTCCTAACGCCCTTTGGAGACAACATCCTAATTTCAGTTGGAGAAATAATCAACAAGTAACACCTCCAAGGTTTAATAATCAAAATGTTAGGCCAGCAAACAATTATAACCAAGGCCCACCACGACAAGGTCAAGGACAAGGTCAGGGTAATTATAATTATAACAACCAAGCTCAACCACGACAAGGACAAGGTCAGGGTAATTATAATAACTATAAAAATAATAATTATAATACTAATAGAGGTATCATTCCGGTAAATAATAACTACCAAAATCCACCCATTAATAATCAACGTGACATAGTTCCTGTCACACAACCAGTAGCAAATACTACTCCACAACCAAATCGTTTTGATACCTTTATGCAATCTCAACAACAGATTTTACAAGCCATCCAACTTTCCTTACAGTAGTTAGCTCAAGAGAAAGTGCAACCCAAAGGTGTGTTTCCAGGACAAGCGATACCTAATCTTAAAACACCAAACACAGCCTTTGAGGTAAATGGTAATACTAGTACGGAAAATGAAAACGTAGGTGAGCTAAATTCCATCTCCACTCTCCGTTCTGGAAGAGTGGTTGATAACAAAGTAACTATGCCAATAGTTATCCCACCGGTTGTCCCTACACCAGAGATTGTACTAGATACCGTAATAGAAACTGAAGAGCCTACCCCTATAGAGGTACCAGTTAAACCATAACCTAAGAAATAGAAAGCAAAGGTTAGACATCTAATTGATCCATACGCTAAATATAGAGAGAAACCACCGTTTCCCCAGAAATTAGCTATGTTAAAGAAGGATACAAACTTTGACGAGATTTGGGAAGTTTTTTAAAATCTAACGATAAACTTACCTTTTCTGGACGCAATTAAAAAATTACCTCACCATGCTAAGTTTCTCAAAGAGTTGTGCACTAAAAGGCGTAAGACAAATATTCCTAAAGATGCCTTTTTAACTGAACAATTTCCAACTTTAACGGAACACAATGGAATCGTTAAGTACAAGGACCCTGGTCGTCCTACTGTACAATGCACCTTAGGAGATTCCCACATGACGACTGCTTTACTAGACCTGGGGGCGAGTGTTAACTTACTCCCGTATTATCTATACAAACAAATAGGTCTACAAGAGATGCAACCTACTAAAATGACGTTGCAATTAGTGGATCGATCTATTAAGTACCCTAAGGGTGTGGTTGAAAATGTGCTTGTTAAGGTCCAAGATTTCTACTATCCTACTGATTTTGTTATCCTCGATATAGAGGTCGCTAACGACTCTATTCCGATCATATTAGGGCATCCCTTCTTGGTGACTGCCAACGCGCTTATAAACTGCCGCGATGGTTCGATGTCCTTGTCTTTTGGCCATCTTTCGGTGGAGGTAAATGTTTTTAAAATGATGAAAAAGTTACCTGATTCGTCTATAGATGGAGAGGTTAGCATGATCGAGAGCTTAGCTCAAGATTACTTTAATAACACGTTTCCAGAAAACCATATGCATAAATTCCTTTCTTTTGGAAGTTCAGATTTTGTCGATGACTCCTACATAGAGGAAGTCAACACCATCTTCGAGTCTACACAAATCGTAGACCCTTCAGTTGCTCCATATACAGAGTTTGAAGACCTACTGTCTAAGCAAGTATTCATTACTCAAGATGAGGACCCTCTAGAAGCATTTATCGATATTCCTTCCACCCTGGTGTTAAACCTCTTCCTTCTGAGTGAAAGTACATTCAACTTGATCTGGATGGTAGTCATCCGGTAATTATATCTTCTTTGTTATCTAAGGAGGAAGAGACACGGTTGATCAGGGTGATTAGGGAACATCGTTCTGCGATTGGTTGGTCCCTAGCCGACATTAAGGGAATTGACCCTAATGTGTGCACTCATCGTATCCATTTAGAGGATAACACAAAGACTTCCCGTGAACCTCAGCGTCGTTTAAACCCTGCCATGAAAGAAGTGGTCAGGGAAGAGGTCTTACGGTTACTCGATGCGGGTATCATATACCCAATCTCTGATAGCGAATGGGTAAGTCCCATTCATGTAATTCCAAAGAAATCAGGGATTACCATGGTACGTAACGCCAAGGGTGAATATGTTGCCACGCATGGTCCTATGAAACGGAGGATCTGTATTAATTACAGACGTTTAAATGCCATGACACGAAAGGATCATTTTCCTTTACCCTTTATAGATCAGATGCGTGAACGTCTAGCTGGTCATGCTTTTTATTGTTTTTTGGATGGCTACTCTGGCTATTTCCAAATTATTATTGATATTGATAACCAAGAAAATACTACCTTCACATGTCCTTTTGGAACATACGCCTATAAACGAATGCCTTTTGGCCTTTGTAATGCTCCTAGTACCTTCCAGTGGTGGATGCTTCATATATTTAGTGACATGGTAGAGCGTTTCATGGAAGTGTTTATGGATGATTTTTCTATCTATGGAGACTCTTTCATTGAATGCCTGTCTAACCTGTCTAAAGTTTTAACACGATGTGAAGAGAAGAGTCTCGTTTTAAATTGGGAAAAATGTCACTTCATGGTGAAAAAATGCATAGTACTAGGTCACATCGTATCTAGTGATGGCATCGAAGTAGATAAGGCCAAACTAGATAAGATAGCGACTCTACCTATAGCACGGACTGTCCGTGATATTAGAGCCTTTCTAGGCCATGCAGGTTTTTATAGGCGTTTTATCAAATATTTTTTGAAAATAGCTAAACCCTTAACTAATCTACTTTTAAAGGAGGTCATCTTTGATTTTAATTTTAACTGTAAATAGGCTTTTGAAACTTTAAAAGTCGCCTTAACTTCTGCACCCATTATACAGCCTCCCGATTGGACTAAACCTTTTGAACTCATGTGTGATGCTAATGATTATGCAGTTGGTGCTGTCTTGGGACAGAAATTAGATAATAAATCCACTGTTATTTATTATGCTAGTAAAACTCTAAACGATGCTCTAATGAATTATACAACTACTGAAAAAGAATTCTTAGCTGTCGTTTATGCTTTAGATAAGTTTTGTCCTTATTTGGTTGGTTCTAAGATTCTAGTTTACACGGACCATGCAGCCCTTAGGTACCTTCTCGTAAAGAAGGATGTTAAGCAGAGATTAATCCAATGGATTCTTCTTTTGCAAGAATTAACATTAGAAATAAAGGACAAATGAGAGGTCGAAAACGTAGTTGCCGACCACTTATCTAGACTTACAAACGACGATGATAGTGATTCTGACTCCATACTAGACTCTTTTCTGGATGAGCATTTGTATGCTATTTTTTCTGCACCATTGTATGCTGACATTGTGAATTATTTAGCATCTGATGTTATTCCTTATGATTGGTCAAGAAATGAACGTAAGAAGTTCTTGGCCAGAGTTAAACTATACTACTGGGATGAGCCCTACTTTTTCAAGTATTGTCTGGATAAGATTATTCGTCGTTGTATTCCCCAATGGGAATATAATGAGGTTCTCTCATTCTGCCATGACAAAGAGTGTGGTGGCCATTTTAGTGGTATGAAAACAGCTGCTAAAATTATTCAATGTGGGTTTTATTGGCCTACTCTCTTTAAAGATGCCCAAGTGCATTGCAAGACGTGCATTCGTTGCCAACAACTTGGGTGAATCACGAAGCGTAATATGATGCCATTGAATTCAATCATGGTGGTAGAAATTTTTGACGTATGGAGCATTGATTTCATGGGTCCCTTTCCAGTTTCTCACGGTTTTATTTATATTCTAGTCGTCGTGGACTACGTGTGTAAATGGATAGAGGCCATGGCTTGCCGTAGCAATGACCATAAGACAGTTGTGTTTTTTGTTAAAGAATATATTTTCTGTCGATTTGGCATTCCCAAAGCCATCATTAGTAATGGTGGAACACATTTTTGCAACAGAGTTGTTGCATTTCTAGTGAAAAAAATATGGAGTTGCACATAAAGTAGCAACTTCGTATCATCCACAAACTAGCGGACAAGTAAAAGTTTATAATAGGGAAATCAAAAAGATATTAGAAACAACTGTAAATCTTGATGGGAAGGACTGGTCAAAGCGTCTATCTGATCCTTATGGGCATATAGGACGGCTTTCAAAACTCCTATAGGTATGTCTCCCTTTAGACTTATATTTGGGAAACCTTATCATTTGCCCGTTGAATTGGAGCACCGTGCTATGTGGACTTTAAAAAGCCTTAACTTCACTGTCGATGAGGCGGGTGTCAAGCGCAAGTTGCAATTGAATGAGCTTGAAAAAATCCGTAGCGATTCTTATGATCTCGTGAAGGATTATAAAGCTAACATGAAACGTGTTCATGATAAGAAAATCTTGCGCAAAGAGTTTGTGGTAGGTCAAAAAGTCTTGCTTTACAACTCCCGTCTACATATTTTTCCAGGGAAATTAAAAACCCGTTGGTCTGGTCCTTTTCTGGTTAATGAAGTCACCCCTCATGGGGCAATCACCTTGGTAAATCCCAAGGACAACAGTACCTTTCAAGTCAATGGCCAACAGTTGAAATATTTTCACGAGCTATTATCCCCTGATGTAGAGAAAGTCCTTTTACAGGACCCTGTCTATGAGGACTGACCTTTTTCATTGGTGTACTTTCTTTCATTTCCATATATTGGTAAGTGCACCATTCAGGTAACTGGGCCCTCTTTATGGAGTGTGTGGCTGTAAGTACCGGATCCTAAGTCCACGTTAAACAAAATTCACGTTTTCTACTCTTGTATGTTTTCTCGGATTTTAAGTCATGTTCTTCTATGGTGTGAATTATGCATTTATTGCTTTATTGTTTTTCTTATATTAAACCTTATTCATAAAAAATAAAAAAATTGTTAAAATCATAAAAATAGTAATTTAGAAAGTCTCGGGAATCTGACTTTAAAAGACCCGCTTTTAAAACAAATTTTCTAAACTTTGTTGCCAAAAATTTGTTTGGGGGTGGGGTGTTTGTTTATGTACTGGATTGTTTAACTTTCCATTTGTGTTGCATAGGCCGTTTAATTGTATTTCGATTCGGGTTGACTTTTTATATGAAATTAGAGTTCATTCGTTTGCATAACTTACGTCACGCACCCACTTCGAGGCATTTTCCATCTTCTTAATATGTTATCCATGGTCGGAATAGAGTGTTTTATAGATCATTGGATTGGAAATTCTCTCCTGATCATTTTCATAGCTCATTCGCAAAAATCGGACCAGTAACGAAGCGGCAAATTTAGTTTGAAGTTGAGTGAAAAATCGAAAAATTCGAAAAATCAAATTGGGCTTGGGCTTAATCTCGCGCACACGTGCAACGCACGTGTGTCTCCATCTTCAACACAACAGTCGCGTTCCTCCACAAAATCGCCATTAACAAAGTTTTAAGCTTCAAAAACCTAACCTAAATAAAAAAAAAGAAAAGAAATCTAATTACACCCACGCCAATCAATTAAATCCACCCCAAATCTTCTCCAAACTACACCCACCACCATCCCCACAAATTCCCACCACTAAAACATTAGAACACACAAAAAAATTTGAGGAATTTGAACTGCCGTGCCACCACCACTGTTTGGTTAGTGAGGTTGTCTCAAACTCCATCCCCACATTCAATTTAAACCCCCAAATCGTCCCAAATCTTAAAATAGCTCATAGACATTGGATTTTGCCGGAGCACGCGCTTACTGCCGACCACTTCGCGCCATTTTACAGTGACGAGATGATTAGGAGAGATTGGAGTGGTTTGTGGTACTTGACAGACAATGTTTACCATGAAGATTTGGTCTGACAGTTTTATAGGACGAGGGAGTTAGATGGAAATAAGATTTTTGTTAAGGTGGCTGGGAGGAGGAGAGAAGTATCTACGGGGTTGTTAGCTGAGATTTTAGGCATTCCGCCTAGACGCCATCTCGATGCCACACTACATGATTCCCAATTTACTGGTCGAGCCTTTGATGAACGTGACTGTTTTAGAAGGGAACTACAATGCGAGCTCACATTGTGTTCACCAGTCGTCTCTCAGAACCAACCAACTGGTTGTAGCTCAGTGGATTGGTAGGAATGTCATAGGGAAGGAGAAAGTCAGTGACATCGGTCTGAACTGCCTTCACATTCTATGGATACTCCAAGAGCAGAAGTACGAGTTCTGTATTTTGGAGTTTTGGGTAACATGATTAGGGGAGTTGGGAAGAGTATTGCACCTCTCCCTCCTTTTTGATAACCAAGATCATGATGACCTTGAGGGCGACTCTGACTTCTGATAGGATTTGCCTGAAAGAGCACTGAAATCCTCATATTTATACGGAGTGTATCCAAAGAGTTTGGAGGTTGCCAGAAGAGAGGGTAGTCGAAGAGGATGACTCGGAGGATGAGGAGGACACGACATGTTTTGATGTCGATGCGTTGGAGAGGTGTAGGTCGGATGCAGAATGTATGGCTGTGATTTATTGTGGAATGCGTTCTCTCAATACTATTTGTGAAGACCTCCAAACTCGGCAGGCTACCATGCATCATAACTTCGAGACTCGTGCCCAACGCGAGGATGAGCGGTGGGAACAGACGAGGGCCAAGATGGAAGCTCAGCGCAAGTTCCAAGACGATATGCTTGCACGCTTTCCACCCCAGGGGGGTGCTTATTCTGAGGAGCAGTCTGTGAGGCACGAGCGTCGTCGCCGCAGGACGGATGACTCTGGCCCATCAGGAGCTCAGGAGGCATCACCTTCCCATGTCCCTTCCACTACCAGCAATGAGTGGTTTAGGAATATTATGAGTTGATGTTGTTTTGTATTTGCTTTTTACTTTAGTACGGATGTTAATTTATGAATTATGTATTTAATTTTGAATTTGGTTGTTAAATGTTGTTTGAATTTCCGTTTTAATATAATACGGTTCTTTTTAAATTGTGCATTGGTTTTATCGTTAATCCCACCTTCTCGAATTGTTTGGGGGTGGTATTATGTATTCTAGCATGATTTTTTGATATGATCCTCCAGTTTAGAATTTGTGTTGGAGTGAGGGTTGAGAATATTGCCGATATGAGCATCACTATGAATAGATATTGTGATAGGATGAAATCTCGATGAATTAGGTAGTTTCTATCCTAAATTCAACCTAAAAGATATTAGGTTTGTTTTGGAATAGAGAATATGGGTTGTTTCCATTTTCGGGTTTGGAAATTTTTTGTTTTCGGCAATTGCCTTAAAACTTTTTGGTAACTTCCCGATTCGTTTTAGCAACTTAAAACCTATAAAAACTTCATTCATTCGACACTCACAAACCCACACTACACCTCGATCACTTTCATCTCTCACCTTTCACTCCCACGATTCCCATCTTTTTATCCATTTTAGCAATATATCGGTTTCGAGCTCGCGTTCCCAGTACTTGATGGGAGCGACCGCACCCTAGGCACTGTCTGACATAATTTCATCAGAGCGCAACCCGCGCCCTACCAAGCCTTGACCTGTGCCAACAACACTGGAATTCCAGTTTTCATCCTGAGTGCGACCCATGCCCATCCCAGGCACAAAGTGAGCATGCCCTGCACCCAAGTGCCTGGAACTTGAAAAATCACCAAGGCGCACCCCGCGCCCTATCCAAGCATAGGTGGAGCGCAACCCGCGCCTAGAACCCCGTGGGCAAGAAAAATTCCAATTTTTTGTGGGTTGTTCTAGGATCCTTCGCAGCTATTCCAGCAAGTTTATTGGGGATGATATTCCCTCGTATCATACCGAAATAGTCTTTTGAAGACTTGTTCCAAAGTGACACCTATGGTGCGTGGTTTCGCGAAGTGATCATTTTAGCAGGATGGGAGCCACTATTGGTAAGTCCTGATGAACTTTATTCTCCCGCACTTACATCTTATTTTTATGATAATTGTAAGTTCTTTGATAGACCAGATGGAGAACAAGTGTTCTCCATCACCATCGGGGATGAACCAATGGAAATTTCGAGGTTCTTGATAGCCTTTGTGCTTGGACTTGCTATGCCAGTTGAAATACAAGACTCATGGGCCTATTTGGTAGATAATATGTACATGTATAACTATGATGATTTGCATGAGCATTATGGGGCAAGAATCTTTAGGATAGAGGACCAAGGGGATTATAACGTCACCCTTGGTAGCCTGTCTATGAATGTGGGCACTGTTATGTTTTGGATTATGCTAAACATTAGAGGGGAATGGCGTTATTCTTCTGTGAATGACGAAACTTGTGATATTTTCCTTGCTTTAGCTGGGGGACGTACACTCTATGATATTCCCCAGACCCTAATGTCTAGTTTAGCCCGAGCTCATGGCAAAAGGCATGAGTACCTTCTTATGCCTGTTTTAATTTGCCGTATAATGCTATGTTTCTTCCCGGTTTTTTGTGCCCGTTTCACGGATTGGGTTGGGGCCGACATTGTGAGACCCACCAATTGTATTATTCGATCGTTCGTGCAATAATTTGGCAAGGGTGGAGGATACAACCTCATTAGGTTGTGCCTTACACCCCATCCGACCAAGTGGCGCATGACAGGTTAGCTATAGTAGATGATAAGTGGCGTGAAGCCTGGCAAATTACCATGGTGTGGCAGGATGCGAAGGAACCTCATTTCTTTATTAAGAATGAGGAGGAAAATGCTTAAACGGGAGTTAAGGTTAGTTTTTATTTCAGTTAGTGTCTGCTTATGTCCCAAGCAATTTATTTCTCATTAACCCCATTACGGGTGGAACTCTTATAGAGTTGCGTCAGTTTTTCTTTTATATATTAGTATGTTTAACCTTATTTTGCAGATGCTCCAAAATTTCACGTGTTTCAATGGTATTTCTCTACCCTAGTTATTTAAATACTTTGAGGACAAAGCATGCTTCTTGTTGGGGGGACCATAGAAACACGTGTAATTAAGGCATCTATTAGGATATAGATATGTATAATATGCACTTGTTTTCTAGTTAAAAAAATTCAAAAATTTTAAAAATATAAATAAAAAGTATGCTATACACTTAGGAATATTGGTATTGTTTTCTTTCTCTATGCTCTCAATAATCTAGAAGACTCACGTAGCTTTTACATTAGAATAGTTTTTAGAAACTTAGGCTAATATGTAGGTAATAATCCTTGGATCTATCTATAAATATGTTACATGAGTATCTATGATTGTTGGCAGTAAGTTTCTGAAATCTAGGCTAGAGTACTTATTCTACAAATCCTGTGAGAATATAGCCTAAAGCCTTATATGAGTGAACATTTGAGAAATGACACAAGGGAGAAGTAAAATCCGGATAGAGAAATCACACGTCCACTTGCTTGATTACTATACCATATCCTAAGCGAGAATTTAGACCCTCTTTGGATCGATATAGCCAAAAATTCAAACCTATGAATTATTTTCCGCTAGTCGCCCCTTTGAGCCTTTCACAAACTACAAATCCTTTACCCTATTACAAAACAAAACAAAATAAAAAATCAACCTACCCAATTCTTTGAATAAGTCTGAGAATAGAGATGAAGAATAGAAAAAAGAAGAACCTTTGAAATCAAGAATTCGTTAGTCGCTTCAGAAGAGAAAAGTAAGTTTCTATCCAAATAAAAAAATAAAAAAATAAAAAAAAGGAAATAAAGTGTTAGAACTCCAAAAATAGAATCAAGGAGTCAAAAGCCAAAGAAAAAGAAAAAAAAATATGGCTAAGGATGGAAACAAAGTGTAGAAGCAAAAGTAAAGAATAAGGTTCTCTCTAGTTACATAATATGAAGACTCTATTATCTCAGACTTGTCCTCTTTGAATATCCATTTCCTTCCTTCTTAAACCATCTCCTAATCCCCGCAACACCTAATTAAGACGTCTAGCTCAATTAGGAATAGGTTAGTGTGATAGTAAGTGGCAGATGTGTTTGATCGACTTCGGCTTCCTTGTGTGTCATTGAGATTATAAGGTAAAGTATGCCCATTGCACACTGGAGTAGCGAAACTTGAGCGGAAAAATCAGAGTGGTTTTTGTCTTGACATTTATGTGAGGACCTACTTAAGGACGCTATTCCGAGTTTTTAGAAACGGACCTACTAGTTCATCTTATAGTATTACTCATTGTATATATGTTTATTCATAGATGATTGATTATTATGCATATATTAGCTTAGGTTTCGACTTGATTATTCTGTATTTATTGCTAGTGAGATGTTTAGATAATTGAGACATAGATAAGGAAACAATAGTTTTATTTCTGAGTCATTGTAGTATAGATGAAGTTTGTGAGTACCTTTACTGGAAAATTCTCACGAGGCTATAACTCGTCCACTAGGGAATTCCTAGTGGTTTAAGGCCTTGTTGCATATGGTCAATGCAATCGCACTCGGCGAAATGAGATTAGTTAGAACTCTATTTTTTGGTCACTTATGCTAATTTCTCATATTTGCTTGAGGACAAGCAAAATACTATTTGGGGGTGGTTTGATAAGAGTAAAAAACTGTAGTTTTAACCCCTTAACAATAATACTTTTAGACCAATTATGCGAGTAATAAATAAGAGTTAATGCTAATTACGTGATTTTATGTATTTCAGGCATTGAAGTCAGTTATGTACAGAAATATGCCACTTTGGCGATATAAAGGAGCAAAGGGTTGGTTGCTAAGATGTTCTGGGATTAAAGGCTAAGACAGGCAGAAACAGCACACAAAAGGCAATAGAACTTCCGAAGATCGTTTCTTTAGACTCAGGCCTCAGAATTGGGTGTACCTTATGTCAAAACGACCGGCTCGGAAAGAGCTTTCCAATGGTTCAAACTTTGAACCAATCAGAGGAGCAAAAGTGGACGAAAAGCCTATTGATATCAAAGCCAGCCGAAAAGGTCCCTGTGGACTGAAGAAATTGGGTTTTGGGCTCGATTTTCCGGCCCAAAATATGGACCCTCAGCCCATGCACGAAAATGGATCTGGTCTCCTCCATTTCCACACATAAGACTTAGCTCTTAAGGGAAATTAGTTTAGGTTAGAAGGTAGCCATTAGAGTAGCCATTAAACTTTAGTTCTAGATCTAGTTTTGAGAATTTTAATTAGTTTATTAATTAGTTTTCATTCGTTATTTTAATTTAGATTATTGAATGATTGTTATTATTCATTGGATTAGATAAAATAGTTAGTCTTGATAATTTCGGTTTTGACTTATTGAATTACTTAGATCTAAATTCAGTTATTAGTTGTTATTCATTTCTTAGTTGTTTAATTTAGTTTTGAATTATTGATTAGAATCTTTATATTAATAAAGTTAGAATCTTTATGTTATGTCTTATTCAATTTCATATGGAAATGATAGTTTGATGAATCAAGGCTAAACCTTCATTAGAGGGGTTTGATGAAGCCTTGATGAAAACTTGATTGTGTAGTATAGAATCATTGTAAGAGTCTATTCCACTCTAGAAGGTCTTTGATTCGCCATGAGAATGGGTAGACGTCCTCACATGCTAGTTATGAATTGGTAGAGATGCCATGTATCATTAGGGATTAGAACGACCAATTCTTACCGTAAGAACGTAAGAATTGGATTACAACCATCTATGCTAGTTTCTTAAGTTGGATTCAAGGTGGATTCAATTCCCCCCTAATTCTTATTCTAGATTCAAACTTTAGTATTCTGTAACATTTCGTAGTATAATTCGTAAAACTCTCATTGACTTTGGTAGGATTGATAGTCGTAGGAAACTTGAATGCTAAAGAACTAGGAGTGGATCGAATCTTCTATTCCAACTCTACTTCAATAGTATCGAGAGTAGAAATCTTTGATAAATCTAGTACAAGTTTAGTTTTTAGTTTTACTTGCGTTTAGAGTTTCATCGCTTTATTCATTAGTAAAATTATTCATTTTACTATTATCATGCTTCCTATTAATTCTATATTTTGGGGGTACACCATTAAGGTAGCCGGACCCTCCTTCCGGAGTGTGTGGTTGTAAGTACCGGAACCTTAGTCCACGTTCATGTAATTCACACATTCCAATCTTGCACTTTTTCTCATTCTTTTGAGTAGTGTTTCTCTATGGAGTGATTTACATTTTTATTTGCATTGTTCTTTTATTTTCAAAATACTTTTCATAAAAATTAGAAAACTTTAAAACCCAAAAATATTAGATAGATTAGAAACTGTACGGAATCTGACTTTAAAAGACCCACATTTTCACCACAACAAAAATTTTCATCCTATTCCAAAATTTTGTTTGGGGGTGGGTAATCACCCCACCTTGTTCGCTAAACTCCCTATCTTTGTTTACGCTGCCATTAAGTCATATAGATTTGTGTTGACATAATCTAGTCTTCTAGATTTTCTTCGCCCATATAACTTATGCCATTTATGCATTTCGAGGTGTTCTTCCATCATTTCATGTGTTATCCATTGTTAGATTTGAGTTTTTCCTAGATCATTAGATATCATTCTTCATGCTGATCATTTTCATAGCTCATTCGCAAAAATTGGACTGCTAACAAATCGGGTATCTTAGTTTTAAGTTTTACGATTCAACAGGACATGATCGGTATTTTAAGAAAGATTTGGGCTTGAGCCAAAATTCATTTTTCCACCCAACCCATGATATTTACACCCCACCGACCATCCTTTTTAACCTCGAGCTTTGGCCCAAATTCTTCATCTTCACCAAACAAAAAAGATCTGACCTAAATTGATGTGCGACACACGCCTTCATTGAAATAGACATTTGCAAGTTTTTTTTACAGCACCTTCCCCTCATCATCCCCTACTTATATCTCTACCCGTATTCAAATTTCAACCACATGATGGTTTGACCAGCCAAAATCATGCCAGAATTTGCATTAAACACGGAGCAATTCCAGCCATTTTACAGTATTGAGATGCGTGCTAAAGGGTGGGATAGGATGTGGTACTTTACTGATGAGTACTACCATGAGGATTTGGTTTTGAGATTTTATCATAATAAGAGGAAAACTCCTTTAGGGAGGCTATTTGTGGATTTGGATGGAGTTGAAATGGATGTGACGCATGATATGCTAACATCCATCAATGGGATACCCGTGAAATAGGTCACCTTGACCTTACAGAGATCCTAGTTTAATGGAGTGCATCAATTGATGCTAGAGACGCTGCTTAAGAGTTGATACAACAATCGCTCTCATTGTGCGAGGCAACAGTCGCTTAGGACTACCCAGCTAGCTGTTACACAATGGCTAGGAAAGAACATTTGTAGCACCTCAAAGCCAAGTGACATTAGCTTGTCATTCCTGCACGTCCTTTGGGTTTTGCAGAACAGGAGGTATGGTTTTTGCCTCATTGATTTTCTGCATGAAGAGCTAATGACTGTAGGCCTAACCACTGCACCCCTACCTGTTTTAGTAACTAAGATTATGTTATCTTGGGGTTGCGTGCCTGAGTCACCTAGGACTCAGATTAAGCTTCACTCAAATGCAAAGGCCTATAGTGAATGTGTCCAACAGAATTTGACATTGCGTGAAGAGAGGGCTGATGGTATAGATTAGGATGAAGAAGATGACTATCCTACTTGTTTTGCTGAGAATGTTATATATCATGTTTCTTCTGATTTTGCACGTTTTTCACTAATCCATAGTGGGATGCGTACGCTTTATGATAACCAACAAACCTTAACTGCGCTCTATGGAACGATTGACAGACGTCAGGGTTCCATACAACGTCAGCACCAAACCTTAGAGCAAAACATCCGTACCTTGGATGCTAACCTCAGTGACATGCTTAATTCTCTAGAGAATATGGAAAAGGCACAAAACTAATACCGAGATGCGCAGACAACTTTTCAGGCCAAGATCTTGAGACGTTTGCCTCAACCCGGAGGTTCGCCTTTTTCGTCTAACTCTAGACATGAGCATCATCGTTGTCGCCGTTCTGATGGTTCTAGACCATCTTCTTCTTAAGGATAGATAATTTATTCTTGTATTGTTGTGATGCAATTGATTTAGATTTATTTTTGTCTTGTAATAACTATTTAATTTACGTACTCGTTTTAATTTCGGTACCTTAGTTTAATTATTTGTTAATTGCATTTTCTTTAATGACGTAGTTAGTATTTAATTGTTTATGTGATTGCTCTACTATGCACGTACCGTTAAATTTAATGCATGATTAATCACATATTATTTACCATATAGTTTTTCTGTTGAAATTCAGCATGTTTAGGTAATTTAATTGAACAATATCATGAACCACCCCTCTCAAATTGTTTGGGGGTGGTAGATTTAAATTTAGCATAATGTATATCCACCTACGAAATTGCATGCCTTAATCACATTTTTATAAGTTTTGGGCCATGAATATAACAACCCTTGGGCCTTGTTTAAATTATTTAGGATCCAAAATGTAATTAGGTACCTGATATTTCGAGGAATTTCAAAATTTCACAGAATTTCATAAACTAATCTAATAGAAAAAAACCCATTATATGTAACCCATGGGCCTTGTTATATTCAATTGGGATCCATAATGTAATTAGGATCCTTATATTTGGTGAAATATCAAAATTTCAGGGAATTTCGAAAGCTAATCATATATAGAAATTCCAAAAACTGAAATAGAATTCATGTGTAGGAAACTAATCTAAAAATATGTTTTTTTTCACATCTTTTTATTTAGCAATCATCCGGCCTTAGACTTAGCAACAAAACACTATAAAAGCAATCTCTAAGCATGTAGTTTTGTAACTTAAAACCCTAAACACATCGCTGTATCTCAGAGCGTGCACACGCCTTACACATAAACATACTTAGCGCGCATCACGCTCGTATAAACTTTGATATCAGCATTCTTACTCGCGTACCGCGCCCTCCAAAGGTATATTCACAGCGCCCTCCAAAGCATGTTCAATTAAGCTCTCATAACTCAATTCAGTTATCATAACTTAATTCAGTCACTACCATTAGTTTGTACTTACTCCTTGGTGCCAATTCACATTTTTGCAGGTCAATTAAACTCCAAAAGTTGGGGATTAATATCAGCCAACGAATTTGGCATATACAAATCAAATACAAACATAGTAATGACTCCAAAAGGCTAACTATTCAACTATAGTAAAAAGGCTAGCTATCAACCAATCAACTTGATATCCTACCAAGGATCAAGTTCGATTTAACTATAGTCACACCAATTCAAGGCTAGCTATCAACTACGATATACAAAATTATGATCTCCAAATTGCGATCTACAAGTGGCAACAGACACCACTTAGATCACTTCCATTCAGCTCAATTCAATATCTTGCCAGGTCGAAGACCTTATCCAAGGATCGACCTGCCAAGACTTCAATTCAATATCTTGCCAGGTCGAAGATCTTATCTAAGGATTAACCTGACAAGACTTCAATTCAATTCAATTCAATTTAATATGATGACATGATGAGACACCCTCAAAGAACTCACCAAAATAGGGGATCAACACATCATCCAGATCGAACAACAAAACCATATTCAGTTCGAGGACAAGACCTCCATTAGTTCGATATCTAGACCTCGACCAGGTCAATGTAAAGATCTCCTTCATTTTAAGGATAATACCTCAATTAGTTTGATATCCATACTTCAACCAGTAGGTTGATGTCAAGATCTCCTTCAGTTCGAGGGCCAAGACCCCAATCAATTCGATATCATGACCTCATCTAGTTCAAATCTACTGAGGTCAATAGTTTTCAAAAGTGACATACAACTAGGTCTAACACAATCATCAGTAACATTAGCTCTTTTCCCTTTCAAAACCTCCAAATTCAAATCATCAGCTCTCCTTTTCAACTAGGAACTCTCTATGTGTTGTGAACTCTCCCATGGAGCAATTTAATAACCATGCGGTTACGAGTCATTCAAATATTATAGTTATCTCTAACATATGCCTCTCATGTGATCTGTTTATTAATTATTTCTCTCATTAGGTCCCTTCTCTCCAATCAGCGACCTAATGAGAGGGGGCTATGTGGGAGGGTAGTATATTTATCACGTGCTCAGCCACACACAAAACAACAGCTCGATACAATTTATAGGCCGATCAACAAGACCTCATTCAGTTCGTGGCTAAGACATGAATCAGTTCGATATCAAGACCTTAACCAGGTTGATCACCAAGACCTGAATCAGTTCAATATCAAGACCTCTACCAGGTCGATCACCCAGACCTGAATCAGTTCGATGTCAAGATCTTCTTCAGTTTGATCATCCAAATGAAGAGTCATGTAACATCCAAATATTGAAATACAACCTTTATGACTCCATCATCAATGCTCATTAAAGTCACCAAATGAATGAATGTGACCTGATGTAAGGGAAGAGGAAAGGTCTCCAATGAGACTACAAAAGGAGGAATATTCTCCACTATCCATCTCCCACTTGGTCCTACCTTGAACTATGTCTAACTTTATTCTAGTTCTTGGGAGAACTGGATACGTAGGTAGCTCACGTTGATCTGAGTTCAGTCGAAGACCTAATTCAATCCCACTTACTTACTTGTAAGGCTAATCACTAAATAAAGCCTTAACAGCCTTTCCACTACTAAAAAATAGGTTTATAAGCTCGGCTAAAAGGTGAGATGTTAGAGTTTTTACCTCGGTTTTCTAAGAAAAAAAAACTGAGGTAACATCCACCGAGATAATAGAGTTCTATAAAACCGAGATAATAAGCTACAAAATTATCTCAGAAGCCTGACATCTTATCTAAATATATTATCTCAGTTTTCTAAATCAAATATATATTATATAGAATAAAACTGAGATGAATTGTTGCTTGAAACCATCTAGTATAGAAGAAAACTGGGATGTTTTTTTATTGAAACCGAGATAATATCAAAAGATAACCGTGATAAATTCTTTTGGAAATGGAGATTCTTGGACAACCTTTTATCTCACCTTTTATTTAGCTGACATAGTTTGTCATTTTTTGCTGGTATTGCTCATGACAATTAACTTGCAAATAAAAACCTCTCCCAAACCACCACATTCTCTTTCATATTGATAAACATCAACACCAATTAACAAAAGCAACCCAACATAAGTAAATTCTTTGAAGAATCTAATTTCATTAAGATAAGAACGAACAATGTCGAACATGAACTTAACTTTCAAAGTGTACTAGTGATGAGTCATTTATTGTATCAACTAAGTCTTATATGTCGAATACAAATAAAAGTAAAAACTACGTCACGTAATAAAAGTAAGCACTAGCCAAAAGGTGATGATTTCAATAACATTTAACCTAAGAAATCAAATGGAATCTCCAAATCCTTGAAAGCTAGCTATCTCCAGAATCTTCAAACTGAAAGTGATGATCCAAAACCTACAAAGCCAAAATGAACACCTTAAAGAGTTTGACTTTATCAATTTTCCATGATAGGTTTGATTGTCAGCAAAACAAATACATACGATTTAGCAAAAAAATTCTAAAAAAGCAAAGCAATGTAAGAAAATACTCACCATGCACCAAAAGTCTCACTCCCAAATGCTTTTAACCACTTCAAGTTGTACTCAATGAGAATTGTTGAATAAAGTCAAGTAGAACAGAAAGAAGGTCTCGTATTTCATCTTTGGTATATGATGCTATCTTCCCCAACTCTTGGATCTAAATTAGAGAAGGAAAGAAAACGTAACTAATATATTATAAGGCATTAATATTCTAATTTAATTATATGACAAAGAAATATGTGTTTACCTTATTTGTTAAAGATTAAGAAGGATCCCTAAGAAAGTGTCTCATAAACATCATAACGTAGTAGGCACATTCTACACCTCTTGGTTGTTTTGGGCACTACACAAGACAAATAATAAGATGAGTCATACTTACTTGGAAGGAAAAAGTAATAAACATATATGAATTTGGCTTTGTTTACCTTGACCACTTGCCAATTTGGTCCTGCCATAATTCTTTTCCCTCCAGTATAGCGAAAGCTCTAATAGCACTACATAAAAAGAAATTAAATTGTATTAGAATAGATTATATCACACGCAAATCGAATTTGGACCAAATTCACAAGACATCAAAAGGAAAAGCAAAATAGAAGCTTGACCAGCCAAGCAGCTCGCATGGTGCACATGTAAAACAATCATATTATGACCAAAATAATCTAGATGAGAAATGATTAGGTATAAACATATTCATATAAGACCTTGCTGCAAACATTTTGAGATTCAAGGTCACATTGCATTCACTTCGGCGTGGGGCACATGCATTAACACAACAAATACTATAGGAGGATGCTAGCGAGAAACATCATGTAAGATAATACGAGTTTGAATATGTTTCTAATAAAGTCGAAAGCTTAAATGGTTGACATTTTAAAGAAAAAAGATTATGATAATACAAGAAAATACACGGAACACATAACTTACTTGTCAACAAGAACTTTTATTATGAATATTAGAGTCGGATTTCCAGAAGAATCCAACCAGTAAACTTGTTGTGATGATATATCAATAACAATCAATACCTAATGCCTCTAACAATGAAATAAATAGATAATAATTAATCCTTAATGTATAGGGTATAGTAATTTAAGTAATAAATATGATTAAGAGACAAACAAAACACTTACCCCAAATTGTAAGGAATCAATAGAATTTGATTCCGCCTTACATAACCTAATCTGTGTTACAAATGATGAACTTTCTCCCCATCATCATTCCCATAGTTTGTGAAGTTAGAAGGATTAGCAAATGTGTATCTTTCTTGAGAACTCATGAAACTCCCAAAAGATATCTAAAAACTAAAAATAAAAAAAAAGGTTACGAGAATTGCATCTACTAATCAAATACAAATGTTTAAAGAAACATGCAAGTTTAGCTCACTTCATGTATGTAGTCATGCAACTGACACTTAGCCAATCCATGCTGCAAATATCCAACAAATCGGATTTTTCAATGGAAAAGTGGCCTAGCTCAATCTCTTCCCCGAAAAGATCCCTTTCTATAAGGATGACAACATTATAAAATGAATCCATCGTGTTGTCAAGCATATCGCCATATTCTCTCATATTACGTTCCATCTCATCAAGTGTTTCTTCTTTTCCCTATATGAAATAATCAAAATATTGACATAACATAGATATGGACTTATATCACTGACATTACTATAAAAAAAATATAAAGCACTAAACCATACAAAAGACAATGTGTGTGTGTACCACCAAGAAATGGAAAAATCAGATACGCAACAAGAATTGGGCAGTAGGAGTGACGTTGTATATGGGATTGTGATCATATGAAATAAGTTTATAAGTACCTGTGGATTACTGATGTCAAAGTTAGGCAATGCCTTCTTACTTTTAGCCAAATCACCATCTTTTATCTGCATGAGTATAGTAATAAATCTAAGTCATATATTAAAAATACAAAATGCATATAAAAAATACAATAATGTAAAATTTGACCTGTTTGCCTTTGTTATCCTTTCTAGCCTTCTCTGATCCAAGTAAATCATGTTTTTCTTCCTACATGAATAAGGAGAAGAAAAAAAAATTAGTGTATGCATGTCAACACCAATAATCATTACTTTTTGTCTAATAGTTTACCACATTGCCGATTATCACAAATTCTTTTGGCCACGCCACAAAATTATGCCATGCATCCTTAACAAATCTCAAGTCACCAACCGGTACTGGGAGAGGGAGGTTAGGTTTGGTTACACTATCAATATGTACTCAAAAGTTGGCTACTCCTAAGGGAATATCATTAATCTTTTCATGATGTCGAGTATTCTTGAAAACTAAGCCTTTAGCAATGATGTTGCTTTTCAATGTCAATGCCAAATTACACTTCACACCCTACAAAAAAAATTAGTAGTAAATGAATATATCAATATATGTACACTAAAAGTACTAAGTGTTAAGAAGGTATCGGTGAAAATTAAACATAAAATGTTGACCTATTTATTTGATTTTTTATTGTTTCTAGCCTTCTCGGTTGGATCAATGCTGCTGTTTCTACTGCATCCTCTACAGGCTCCCACTCAAAATGATGATGGGAAGGCTCATCTGTATCCATATACCAGGGAGCTGCACTTGGTGTTCTTTCACCATGCCATGTCCATGTAGTATAACTTTGGCACATACCAATTAAATGCAAATGATTTTTAACATCAAGTTCCATCAATTTCTTGACATTCTCGCATAGTTTGCATGGACAACATATAGGATTTCCCTCACCAGCATCACCGCATGCAAACTGTAGAAAGTTCTGAACCCTTACTCGGAATTCAATGGATAACTTATCCTTGGACATCCAAACCTTATCCATTTTGAATGTGTCAAAGAGTAATCTAAATGTAAACAGTATTGTTCAGTTAACAAAGTTATCAAAAGGCATTTTTTAATCCCCTAAGAATATGTCAGATATGAAATCTAACAAGAACATTATAAGACCAATCTTTATTTCTAAAAAAACATTAATGCTACGTATTTTATGGTAGGGAGTTGCTCAGTACTAGCTATTTAATGCATACAGACAAATAATGAGGTGAACAAACTAGAATTCATGCGTAACCATGTTACTTCTTCATTTTATAGCTTAACTAGACGTACAAAAAACAGGTTTTCTTCTTTTTTAGGTAAAACTATATATCAACATCATTGAAAGTAAAACCTATGCTATGAGAATCAAAGTTAACTTACTGAAATAATATATATTCATGCATATACACAGTAAAGTAACAGTACTTGAATTCAAGAGTGCAACATTTTAAGCGAGTAACAACTAAAACTATAAATGTATGGACTATTGACAAGTAAAAAAATGGTTGTACTATCCAAAAACAAAGGTGCATAACAGAAAACATGTCTCCTCACACTCATGTACACGAAACGTAAATTGATATAGTCATATACACATGAACAAAGGTTAACCCAAAAAGATTAAACTTAAACAAATTAAGAAGATAGAAGTATACCAACTCTAAAAGAAGCCCAAGTTAGAGCAAAGCAAACAGGACATTCTCTTGTCCAATTCGATTTTAACAAGGACTGGGAAGTGATAAAAGATCTGCAAATAAATAAATAAAATGTTTAGCCACTAATTCACTACTCAGGATATAGCAATGGCAATAAACAAGATGAAAAAAAAATAGGATATCATACATATCAGGACAGACTATAGTATGCCATACAATAGATTATTGCTAACAACTTAATAGTTCAGTTGTTGATCCCTCTACAAGAACCTCAATATATTTTCGAAAGAAAATACTTCTCTACTATCAATCAATTAAAATAATGCACACAATCTAGCACCTCCCCACCTTAATCTAAGTTTTAAGAGGAACTTCTCTTTGTAAGAGGACATCTCTTATTAATTACTAACTTTACTTGTTATCACAAAACCTATCACTAGAGCTAAAGGCTTTAACTGTTATTTGACTGAAAAACATTAGAACAAAGCTAAAGTTTCAAGCGTGATTGTTGAAATAATTGGACTATTCCAGCTATTGTTACTGAAGTTTTCAACAAATTTGGTATTCAAATGGCGGACTTCGAATTGATGAGTAGATAGAAGGATTTGGTGTCCAAGTAGAGATGGAAACATCTACATTTGATAAAATTCTACAAAGGGAGTAGCAAGGCTTGTGGTTTAAACTTTAAAGTGGTTTGCGCATCTTGAGGATAGTAGACTCAGCAACTTGCAAGTAAGTGAGGTAGTTTTGTGGTAGTATAGAGACAAACCTGCTATCAACAAAGCAAATGAACAAAATAGTACATGACTTTGGTGTGCTAAATATAATTAACGTACATGAACTAAAACAAACACTTTCATTCACCACTACAAGGAATATTCCTGGTACCTAGATGTCTCTTTCAGAGGATCACACCTAGATCAAGGAAAAAATTTATTCCCTCTGCACACAGCTAGACGCAACCAGTTTTGCTCATCAAGTAAGAACCAGATGAACATCTACATTCCTCAATCACATAATGGCATTAGCAAGATCCCAATGAAGTTACATGCACTGGTTGTAAGTTTCATTTTTCCACATAGCCCTTGCTAAAGAAAGCAACACAGATTATGGAATTATTCATCTAGGTCTAGTAGGTAAGAGTCCAAAATCTGACATGCAACCTCATTGCTTTAATTTTCTTTTTCTAAAACTAGCAAGAAAAAAAATTTACGTTACATGAGCTACTTAAAAAAGACCAACCAAATAATACATATTTAAGATAGCTAACATCACTCAGTTTAATGCTAAATTCAAGGCCAACATAATTTTTCCGAAAAATAATAATAATAAAAGCCCATTTTCAAGTTCATACCACCATAAGGCAAAAACAATACAAGTGAGCATCAATATAGAAATAACAATAATACTTTAAGTTACATGCACTCGAAACAATAGGGACACGATCGATAAGAAGTCCCGCTCTACAATACTCTCTCATGACTAGCACGAACTCATGATGGCAACCGCCATTGTGCTCCCAACTATCTCGCCTCTCCACTCTTTCTTCGTATATATTGCCCTCTCTTCACCTTGCACCAACTCAGAAACGATTTCCATTCGCCATTTCAACTCCACTGTAGTTTAACAATTCTTCTGGGTTTTTAGGTACGAAAATCTAATTTTTTCCTTTACTTGTATTAGGGTTTTTTTAGAAACCGATGGTTTTCTTCTTAATTTTGGTGAATATATGTGTTAGAGCAACCTTCAGTTTTTTATAAATAAAAAAATGACTAAAAAGGGTATCAAACTTTACACGTTTTGACAATATAGGGACCAAACTTTTTTCCTAACAGTTTGGGGTTTGATTTTTGCAATGTTGGAACTTCTGTCAAATTTCTCACACACCGTTTCTCTTGTGTGAGTAAGAAAAATGAAAAATAATACAAATTAGAATGGTGTGTGAGAATTTTCAATTTTTTTGTATTAATTTTCATTTTTTTGTATTAATTTTCAATTTTTTTTTCACACACGAGAAACGGTGTTTGAAAAATTTGACAGAAGTTCCAACATTTCAAAAATCAAACAGTTTGGTCCCCAAACTGTTAGGAAAAAAAAGTTTGGTCCTCATATTGTCAAAACGTGAAAAGTTTGATACTATTTTTAGTTGTTTTCCATTTCTGAAAAATCAAAGGTTGCTCTAACACATATATTCACCAAAATTAAGAAGAAAACCATTAGTTTCTAAAAAAAAAACCCTAATACAAGTAAAGGAAAAAATTAGATTTTCATACCTGAAAACTCAGAAGAGTTGTTAAACTGCTGTGGAGTTGAAATGGGGAATGGAAATCGTTTCTAAGTTGGTGTGAGGTGAAGAGAGGGCAATATATACGAAGAGAGAGTGGAGAGGCGAGATAGTTGGGAGCACAACGACGGTTGCCATCATGAGTTCGTGTTAGTCATGAGAGAGTACTGTAGAATGATACTTCTTATCGATCGTGTCCCTATTATTTTGTGATTTATGTTTTCTTTGCCAAATTTATTCCGAGATATTTTGTATGATAGCAATTATATCATTTAAGTGCCGAGATATTTGGTATAATAGCAAGTTTATTAGTTCAATGCGAGATAAATGAAATTTCCTATTATATCAGTTCCACAATGGTGATATAAATGAAATTTCCTATTATATCAGTCCCACATTGGTGAGATAAATGAAATTTCCTATTATATCAGTTCCACACCACCAGTGGTAAAATTCATATATTTTATCTCAGTTAAGTAAGAGGCGAGATAACCGATTTATACTCAGAGTTATTACCTAAGTTATGGGACATATTATCTCATTTACACGACATATTATCTTGCTTCTCAGCTGAACTGAGATAAGGCTAATTTTAGAACCGAGATAAAAAACCCTTTTTTTAGTAGTGTTCTATTAATTGATAGGAAAATTATTTACTGGTTTTGAAAGATCCTTTCTTCCCCTTATCCCATTCCACCAAGATATAGCCAGAGGAAAATAATTCGGAGGAACATCTAATATGACTTCCAAAACAGTAAGTTATTAACTTATTATGTACACCATCACTTCTAGTTGAATCATCAAATTCAGATAAACTAGAAAGCATGTACTTATGAAAATTTTCCTTTGTCATGCAATGAAAAATTTGATGTTTTCTCTTAAACATTATATGGGTTTCCAAATCACTTACCATACTTAGTGGCCAAATACGCAGAGAATTGTCTTAGATGTGGGTTTGAAATGTTTAAATTTATCAAAGATTGTCACCATTATTCTTTTATTGATTCTTGCAATGGTTTGAAGATGCAAAATTTTGCTAAGTTTATGCCTAGACTAAACAAAAAATATATATAGGGAAATTGGAATATGAAGGTCTTTACGTCTTTTGACGTATAATTTTCTTTTTAATATAGCTAATGTTAAATTTTTTCTTATTTCAACAAAAACCAAGGTTATGTAATAATGCATTTGCCTTTCATGTGCATTAATTTATGCCATTCAGCTGGTGTCACAGTATGTATCCCCTGGCCTGAGCATAAAGAGAAGTGAACAAGTACATTTTCATTTATTAGTGCACTAATGTGACATGTTACATTGATGGCGGGGAGTTAGTTTGGGTTATAATTGCTTCTTCATATTAAACATCTTCTCATTCCTTAGCTAAACACCCAAAATAACTCCCCAAACTTCCCAAAATGGATGTTCTCAATTATGTTTGTGCATATTAAGCATCTTCTCATTCTTTAGCCACGTTCTCATTCCTTAACTAACTCCCTACCATTCTAATTGCTTCTCTATGTTTGGTTAGGTTCAAAATAATCTTCTCATTCCTTAGCTCACTACTACAAAAATGCACATTAGCCACAGTAGACCAAATGGTATATACCAATGTTTTCACAATAACGGTCGCTAATAGTCAATAACCACGGTAAAGAAGGCTTTTCTAATTTTAGTACAAGCAAATACCACTGGGCTCGTAAAACAGTGGGATATAATATGCCATCTACCACAGTGCAACCCAAAATTCCTAATTTGTTTTCTCACATTAATATACCCCACCGTTTCTATAGAAAAGGTGGTTAATGCTGTGCCAAAATATAGACCTACCATGGGTAAAGCAATCTAACCAAATCGGAAAATCTGTCTCGCACTAAAACGGAGTCTTTTCAACTTCCAGAACTCTTCTCAAGTCTCAACTTCTATCAACCTCTCTTTTCAACTTGGGATTTGTACAAAGGTTTTAAGTAGTGATTTTGTTCATCTCTCCCTAATTTCGACTACCAGGTATTTGTTTTTTTTTCTCTATCTCTCTCCCGATTTCGACTGTAATATAATTAGTTTTGATGTTAATAGGGTTTTCTAAAAGTTTGATTTTCTTCTCCAAGCATAGAATTTTGATAAAACAAATTGATTCTTGTTTGGTGTTAGTCCCGAACGAAGTGAGTATTACCGCAAGGAGGGGTTAAACCAGCCCACTTTTGTTGTCTGTCTGCTACACAAAGGCTACTTGTTGGAAATTTCTACTGCTTCAGGTAATCCTCTTCTATCATCATTTATGCAGGTTTCTTGTTTGTTTGTGGTTTCTTTATCCTCACTTCTATTAGATATTTAGAATTTTACAAGAATAAAGCTACATGTGTGTTTGTTGTTTTATGTAGAATAATTTGTTATTATTATTATAAGATGTGTGTTTGATTTATTATGATTTGATATATAATTCCCATTGAGGAAGAGTTTGACTGGCAAGTAGCAACAATCATTATGACTAGACATTTTAGCAATTATAGTTATGAGGTGCAATATTTTATCAGTAGCTCTGAATTGTTTTCTTGTTTCTTGTCTAGGGATTGTCTTATGTTTTTAGTTTGTGACATTGTAGTTCTTAGAGAAATTTTTTGTTGATATATTGAGCCCAAATATATAAATTGTGTGGTTTTATCTTGTGTATTAACCCTTTGGTTTTTCATGTTATGTAGTACTTGTGTATTGAATTTCTGACGTTGGGTATGGATAAGTCTTGGATGCCTGTCGCCCAAACAATCTTAATTTAATAAGATGTCCATGCCTTAATTGTGGAAACCACTTACAACAGAGTTTGGACGATATCAGGGATCACCTATTTCATGTTGGTTTCAAAAAAAGTTACAAAACGTGGATATGGCATGGGAAAAGCCTACTCATCACAGTGGAAAGTCACATAGTGTCAACACGCATGAACCTCCATGTAAAAAATTTGATATGGAAACCACAGGAGATTTTGGGGACATGGTTAGAATGGTTCACGATGCATATGAGAGTTTCACAGGGAATCATGAAAAGCTTTGTAAATTGCTTGAAGATGCTGAGAAACCTTTGTACAAAGGTTGCGAAACCTATACAAAGTTATCATCCGTAGTGGAATTGTTCAACTTGAAAGCGAGTGGTGGTCAGACACGAGTTTTTCCAAGCTATTGAAGGTGTTGGGAAAAATGTTGCCAGCTAATAATGAAGTTCCACAATCCATGACAAAAGCTAGAAATATTTTGTCTACGTATGGAATGGAAGTTCATAAAATACATGCATGTCCCAATGATTGCATACTTTACAGAGGAGATGAGTACAAGGATCTAACTTCTTGTCCAACTTGTGGAACGTCGAGATATTAGGAAAAGAAGGGTAAAGCGCCTGCAAAAGTATTGTGGTACTTTCCACCTATCCCAAGGTTTGCAAAGATGTTTCAATCAACTCAAACATCAAAAGATTTGGTATGGCATGCAGATAGAAGAGTAGAAGTTGATGGTCAAATGCGTCATCCAGCAGATTCTCCAGCATGAAAAGAGGTTAATAAAAGGTGGCCAGAGTTCACTGAAGATCCAAGAAATCTGCGACTTGTTCTTTCAACAGATAGGATCAACCCACATAGTAATCTCAGTGTTAGGCATAGTTGCTGGCCGGTTATGTTGATCACTTACAATCTTCCGCCATGGTTATGTATGAAGAGAAATTTTTTGATGCTGACAATGTTGATATTAGGTCCCCGACAACGTGCTAATGATATTGATGTTTACCTTAAACCTTTAATTGAAGATTTACGGACTCATTGGAAGCCTAGTGTGGAGGTTTATGATGCCTACAAGCAAGAATCTTTTACATTAAGAGTTGTTCTACTATGGACGATCAATGATTTTCCTGCTCTTGAAAGTTTAGTTGGGTGTAGTGTGAAGGGATATCTTGCTCCAATATGCGGTGAGAATACTAATTCTACAAGATTGAAACACTCAAGTAAAAACATATATCAGGCTCATAGAAAGTTCCTTCCAAAAAATCATCGTTTTTGAAGGCAAAGGAAGGCATTTATTGGTCAGCAAGAGGTAAGATCACATCCGGACCCGTTAACTGGAGAGGTGATTTCAGAGAAGCTCAAAGGGATGAAAGTCAGATGGGGGAAACCAAAGCTGGTAATTCAAAAGCCAAAAACATCAAGAAAGAAGTCAAAGGCATACAATGAAGAGTCACATACACGAGAGAAGCAGCCTAGCACTTCTGATGCGAATGAAAGTGGTAACTATTGGAAGAAGAGATCCATAGTTTTTGAGCTTGAATATTAGGAATTCTTGCTTGTGCGACACAACTTGGATGTCATGCATATTAAGAAAAATATTTGTGATAGCATTATTGGCACACTACTTAACATTAAGCACAAGACAAAAGATGACCTCAAAAGTCGCCTAGACCTTTTAGAAATGAACATGATGAAGGAACTAGCACCACAGAAAAGGGGAAATATGATTTATCTTCCACCAGCAAGTCATACATTATCCAAAGCTAAGAAAGTAACAGTTTGCAACACGTTGCGTGAACTCAAAGTGCCAGATGGATATTCTTCACATTTTAGACAGCGTGTGTCGATGCAAGATCTAAAACTGCATGGTCTCAAGTCTCATGATTGTCACATATTGATGCAACAACTTCTTCCTGTGGTAATTCGATCAGTGTTACCAAAGCACGCGAGGTATACCATCACTCGGTTGTGCTTCTTTTTCAACTCTCTTTTCACCAAAGTAGTGGATGTGTCCAAATTACAAGAAATTCAAGACAATTTGGTTCTCACTTTATGCCTATTAGAAATGTACTTTCCACCATCGTTTTGTTGACATCATGGTGCATCTATCTGTTCATATTATAAGGGCAGTCGAGCTTTGTGGCCCAGTATTCTTTTATTAGATGTATCCATTTGAGAGGCAAGTAGATAGAAAATTGAATTACTTTTAATAATTCAACAAAGCTTCATCAATTTGATTGTTTGTTTGTACTTTTTTTTTGCTTTTGTTTTCTTTTTGAATATTAGGTTCATGAAAATACTAAAGGGCTAAGTGTGGAATTGAAATCGTCTAGAAGGATGCATTGCAGAAAATTATATCCTTGAAGAAGCTGTTAAGTTTCTTAGCGAGTACTTATATAGAGTGAATGCAACTGGAGTCCCTTCAGTTAGAAACATGGATATTAATGATATGGAGAAAGAAAATACAATTTCTAAGGGAAAGCCTCTTGGTGGTATGAATGTTGTTGAAGTCGACGATAGGACTTGGGAGCAAGCTCATCAATGTGTTTTGGCTAACGCTAATGACGTTCAACCTTATATCGCGTACGTTAGTATAGAATTTTGTTTTTCCTTATATCACCTAGACAAATAATATTGACCAAGCTTTTTGTCCTAACTTGATAGGAAGCATATGGAACATTTAAAGCTTACTTATCCGCGTAAGTCAGCCAAATGGTATCAATATGAGCACACGTGCACATTTATTTATTGGATTCGTCAAAGGGTAAGATTAACCAAAATTATTTTTCATCTAATACAACTTTGCTAAATTCAACTAAGCTTCATGGATAGCTTGGATAATCAGGTTAAGGAGGAGGCAACATTTACCGGTAACAAACTTTCAAACACCTTGAAAGTTATAGCTCAAGGACCTCGTCGAGACGTTCAAAAGTGTTCAGGCTATGTTATCGGTGGATACCGTTTTCATACAAAGGATCATGAAGCTTCACTAGTAAACCAAAACAGTGGTGTCAATTTACTAGCGTCAATAGTGCAAATTTGTAGCGCCAAGGATAAAAACCCCGTTATTTCAGAATTGGGTTACTACGGTGTTATAACTGAGATATGGCTGCTCGACTATTTGGTACTCAAAGTCCCAGTATTTAAGTGTGATTGGGTTGACAGTAGAAATGGCAACAAAGTAGATGAGTTGGGTTTCACTTCTATTGACCTTGGTAGTATAGGACATAAGGAAGACTCTTTTGTGATGGCCTTTCAGGCCAAGCAAGTCTTTTATGTTCCTGACCAAATTGATCCAAAATGGTCAATAACTTTGAGGACTCCTAAAAGAGACTACCTTGAGGAAGGGAATGAGGATGAGCTAGATTATATTGCAAGTAGTAAAGTATTAACAGATGTTAACTCCTTTAGTTCAGGTGCATCGGGATCGTCTTATGCGCGTGTAAATTGTGAGGGGACTTATGTCGACCCTACCTCAAACGATTAAGTTAGAGAATGTTATGATCTTTTTCTTTCTATGGGGATGTTTGAACAATACTTTACTTAGATATATTTGCCTATTGAATATACAAGTTTGTTCCTTTATTATTTGACTATTGAATATTGTAATTAAATGGGATTCCGTACTTACTTTGATATTTATATTTGTCTTAATACTTTAATTCATGTTATTGATACCTAGCTTATTTCATATGACTATTTGTTTTTTCTTTCTCTAGGATTCTTTATGATGAATTTGTGAGTAGTCGTGATGTTATCGGATTTGTAAACCCTTTGTCCTTCACAAGAGCTAATGGGCATGAGAAAACTCAAATTATTGTAGAGAGCTTGCAGAATACAAGTGGAAAGAGAGTTATTCTTATTCCTTACAATCCAAGGTAAGGATATTATTGTCTGATATTTTTATTGCTACTCATGTTGTTTTGTCATTGTCATTGGAATGTATACATATTGTAGTTTTAATGGTTAATTTTTTATTTTTAACCACACATGCCTAATCTTTTTGTAGTGGACATTGGGTTTTGATTGTCATTAATTTATCGCGGATGAGTTTTAATTGGTTAGATTCGATGCATACTCTACCATTTAATGATATGGATATCTATTTTAACAGATTTGTCATGAGTGTGTATGTATATGAAATAATTAGATCATTACATGCTTATCTTTTACTTACTAATTAAGTTTTACATTGATCTTATTTTCAAGTGCAGTCATGACAATAGAAAGACTTGAAGGGAAAGGAAGGAAGGTCCAGTGAAGTGCGAGAGGATTATGGTAATAAATATTCTTATGCATACATAGTGTGTTTGGAAAAATGTATGCTTATGAATAATTTCCATGTTTGTACTTAGGGTCGTACCAACCTGGGAATAAAGAGTGTAGGTATTACGTAACGAAGTTTATTAGAGAAATAATGGAAACTTGTTTAGATAATTCTTTTGAAAATAAGGTATAAGTTGGCATACATTAACATTCTCTATTTTGTATTACTCTTCATTAATTATTTAGTTATTAATATTACCTTTTGATCTTTGATCGTGTAGGTGACAAATCTAAACCGCAAAGATACATACACACAAGAGGAACTTGATGTTGTTCGACTTGAAATTCTTAGATTCATCCAACATAATGGAGTGTTCGAGCCAAGCGTTGTGCCTTAGCTAGGTTTTGATCTATTCCAGTTAAGGTTCGGTACTTGGTCGATCTCACCATTATTTTGATGTTTTAAATAGATAAGTAGATTGCTCTTTTGATTGATTGAACAAGTTGGTCATTATTATTTTGATGTTTTGGATGGAACAAGTAGATTTGGATGGTTCTTTTATTATTGATGACTCGAAAATGCTCAAACTTCTTTTAGCAATTCAATGTTTAAATTTATTTCTTTTGTTTGTTGCACTATAAATTGTTTATTTTAGCAATGTGTTTTTAAATCCAGTGTGGATATGGTGAAAATGGGCAGGTTGCAGGTTACGGGGTTGAATATGATGAAAATCGAATAATTAGGGTTATTTTTTAAAAAAAGTGTCTATAAACCATGGTTTCGCAAGAACTGAGGTATAAGGAGATTATATAAACCACAATTTTTATCAAACTGCCATATTTATCATCACTATTTCCCACGATTCACATCGAATTGAACAAACTATAAGGACTATTAACCATGGTTTGCAAATCTTAATACCACAGTTTTGGGAAAACCATGGTATATAAGAGGTACTTTTTACCACGGTTATATTAGAAGTATTTGTCACAGTGGTTGTTACCACGGTTGGAGAACAATGGCTAAAAGCTTTTTACCACTGTATATAACAGTGGTATATGAGCATTTCTGTAGTAGTGGCTATTTTATACTCTATTTCAATTTCACAAAAGATGTTTCAAACCAATATCTTGAGCTAACAAGTTATGATTATTAGGTTATTACAAGTACAAATGATGTTAACCAAATATGTGTATTCTTAGTTTATATGCTTACTATTTTAGCTAATGTATGAAACTATTATGAGAAGTGAAGTTATTGGGGTTTTGATATGCTCTAAAATGTGTGTTTTATTATCCTTACATTACTGCATTACAACCCTTTTTACACATAATGAAAAGACAACTGATAGCTTTTATTGTTTTTTTCAGGTTACAGAGAAATTCAGACCACTTATCATAAAAGCTGCTTCTTAGCACAAAAAGGAGCCCTAATTATGCTTATTATGAAGACTCGAAGCTGCTATGAAAAAATGTTGAAAAAGTTAAAGTCAAAGGTCAAAGGTGAAGGACTTAGAACCAAAGAGCTGAAAGTCAAAGTCCTCAACTCCGAAGACCAGAAATGGATGCCCTTAACACAAAAGATGGCTTTCTCTAAAACCTATCTTGATCAAGAAGAAATTAAAAACAAAAGGAAAAAACAAAAGCATAAAGCAAAGGGTAAGGTGTTTCAAATGTAATGGAGAAGGGTGAATCAGTCAATTACACAAAGTTGGGGTATATAAACTAAAAGTGAGGGAGAGAGAATACACCTAGACTTATTCTAGTGTCATGTAAGATTTAATTTCTAGTCTTTTTGCAGTCATTTTACTTTATTGTTCTTCATTTCAATCTTGTTATTTGGTTTTATATTTCAATCAATCAATCTTTCATTTCAATCCTTCCTTTCAATGTTTGTGATGTTATTTCAATCATTTACAACTTAAGCTTTCAATGTTCTTCATAACTAGTAAACAATCACTTGTGCGATCCTAAACTAAAGATTTCAACCTTCCTTCTTTTTAAAACTCCCAACCATTCAAACTCTAAACAATCTATGGTGAACCTCACTTCATTCAACAACTTTAAAGCACTTACTCATCAACTATCACCTACTTCAAATGGCGCCGCCGTCATGGATTGAAGGAGCAAGAATGCTTAGTTGAGCATCTAAGGAGGGAAGCATCTTTCTCATCTTTTCACTTCTTATTTTTTCATTTTCGTTATTATTCTTTACTGACTTACTTTTTTGCAATACTAGGTTCAGCAATCAAAAGATGGAGAGGAGCTAAAGTTGCTACTGGAGGATTATGCAACTTGGTCTGCGCCAGCAGGCAACCGCGCTGGTCCGCACCTAGCATTCTGTGCGACAGCCCAACCACCTCAGCAGAACAGCATCTAGTTTTTTCTAGATCCATATGATTTTTGATGTTAAGTTGATCTAAGAGCCTAGATTTTGTAATAAAGTAGGATAAATCAGTGGAACTTGTTTGTAATAGTTAGAGATAAAAAGAAAAATGAAAAAAAAATAGAAAAAATGGTTTTTGATTGATTTTGTGGATGAACTTGAGTTGAAGCTTGGTTGAAGTTGTAGACTTACCAAGAAGTTTGAGTTTTCATTACCTTGGGAAGTTCGAGTCTGCGAGGCAAGTCGTGAATCATCTCCCGCACACTTTGAATCAACTTGGTAATAAACACTAATTAATTTTGACTCTAGTTAATCTAGATTGAAGCCCAAGTAAGAGGATACCTTGTGTGTTCAAGCATCTTTACGTGACTGTTTAAATTTTAATTTCGGCACTGTAATTTGCATTCACGCATAAGGCTGAACCCGAGCCACATAACAACCATTGGGAAGTCATGCCCCAATGTAGATAAATCGGACGTTGCTTGATTCTTGAAGCCCTAGACCAAAATAATAAATTAAAATCAATCAACTAGAGCCCAAAGTAGTCACGCTCCTCTAGAAAATGACAAAAATATATCCCAGAGGATTTAGAGTAATCAGTTACCAGATTCTGGTGGACCAACTACCTTCCTCACTCCCCTCCTTCCCTAGATTCATCATGATTGAGATTCTTGGTAGCACACTACTTGGTGAAGTGACTGCCTACTCTTTTGAGAAGTGTAGTAGAACCATCCTAGTCTCAGGCCCAATTGTTCCCTTGAATAGGGCATAGTAAAATAAAGACCAAGCACGGTTTTCAAAACTCCATACTTGCAAAAACAAATTTTGATTTCTTGAGCATACCTTGCATCGTTTGTGCATGTTAGAATTAGCAAGAATAAAACTTACTCACGTAGGAGAGCACGTTATCCTAGACCATCTCCAATTTCTCATTCTCTATCTACTAAGATGGTATGCGAAGTAGTGCAAGCTAAAGAGCCTCTCTCCAACTTCTACACACCGTTGAAAGATGGGCCCCCATCTTGTATATGACTCACACCGCTCACGAGCGACTTTCGCATTCCACCAAACCTGTTCATTCTTCTACCCATATTCGACGGGTTTGAAAACGAGTTACCGTACGAGCATCTATGCTGGATACATGAGGTATGTAATACTTTCCACCATCCAGCCATCACCGACGATCAAGTGAAGTTACGAGTGTTTCCTTTCACTCTAGCTGGTAAGAGTCAGGCTTGGCTTCTTTCTTAGAAGCCCGATTCTTTCAATATATGGGAAAAAGTTGTGTTCTCCTTCATGAAGAAGTACTTTCCGCCGAAGAAAATAAAAGAGATAAGAAGTAAGATATAATTCTTCAGACAGAGTCCGAGTGAGACATTTCTCGAAGCATGGGATAGATTCTCTAACCTACTTCATTCATGTCCTCACCATAAACTAGAAAAATCCACTCTTGTCCAATGTTTCTTCAAATGTCTTCTCCAAGAACACAAAGAAGCCCTCGACATCATGGGTAATGGTAATTTTTTGGATAGAGGTGCAACAGAAGCCTTAACATTTCTTGAAAACCAAGCTGAAAAGAGTACCCATTGGGGGGATATAAACAATTCTAGAACAACCCAACCTAGTACATCTAAGGCTTGTGAAATTTTTGAGGTGAAATCCGATCCTAAAATCAAAACTTTAATCGAAACCATCACAAAGAAGGCGCCTTCACAACCAAACAAAAAGACCAAAACCCTCATCTTGTCATAAACATAAATACCTCACCATGCAATTTCTATTTAAGCCTAAATCATATAGATACCACCTATCCCTTGATCACAAACCTATTATCACTTCAACCAGAAGAAATATGTGCTTTCAATGTACCCAATGCACCATGGAGACAACATCCAAACTTCGCATGGACTAACATTCCACAAACCCAACCACCACTAGGTTTCAACAAATTAAACCACCAAATACATTCAAATAAGGGCAATGACAAGGTACATATAAAAATCAAAATAGAGCATTGGTTCCATCCCAAGTTAACCAGAGCTACCAAAACCCACCTATTAATAACCAAAGAGACCTAGTTCCCATTACACCATCAACTAATGTCCAAACAGATAAGCAAACCGAGATAATGTTATCTATCATGCAACAATAAACTCAAATCCGAGCATCCACGCAACAGTGTCTGAACTTGTTAGCCTAAGACAAAACCCAAAAAGGTGTGTTCCCAGGACAAGCTATTCCTAACCTTAAACTAACAAACACAGCCTTTGAAGCAACAAGTGACATGAATGAAGTTGGAGAATTAAAAATGCTTTCATGAAGATCCTATCTACAAGGATTAAATCCTCTCTTCCCCGATGTATTCCTTCTCCTTTCCATTCCATCATTCGCTTTAAAAAGGGAGTACATAAATAAGGTAACCAGACCATTCCACTTGAAGTGTGTGGTTGTAAGTGTCAGAGCCTTGAGTCCATAATATATCTTGCGCATTCCACGTTAGCACTTTTACTCATCGTTTGGGTAGTGTACCCCGATGGAGCAAGTATACATTTTTTCCTTTCTTTATTTTGCACTTCTTTTTTTAATAGCTTTTCCTTTTCCGTCATTTACAATTCCTGTCATTTACTTTCATTTCCCTACTTTCTATTTTTACATTTTCTGTCTAACATAAGTTCTTTCCTTCAATCTTCAATGTTGACGCTTGAGTAGTGTTTCCTCTATAAAGAAGAGATGTGAAACAAAGCAGAGGTGAGATGGGGATTGAGTGAAAGTGTCTTACGGTTGTCTCTTATGGTTGTTGAGCATGTCTCGTCTTCCATAGGCATGACATACCGTGGGATGGTTGGCAGCTGGAGCCCTTAATTTCGAAAACTTTTTCCTTCTATGGGTGATTTCTATTTGTTTTAAGGTTCATCTTTCTCTCTGGATGGAATAGCTACCAAATAAGGCTAACTAGAGATTAGGAGAGGAGAGACTAGATTATCTAGCAATAGAGCTAGTCCTCTTCACTAGATTCGCTTTCTTGCAAAACAAGGAAGTGCACAATCTAGGGTAAGCCAAACCCCATGCAGGTTCTCAATTAGATTCATTTAATTTCAAGCATCTTCTATTGGGAGGATCATTTTCTTAGTAGTTTTATAGTTATATTTTTTTGTCATAGTATTTAAAAATAAATAAATAAAAGAGACGAGGCTTCTCCAAACGAGAAATAAACAAAATAGAGTAACCCAAAGTGATATTATTCTCTGTTTAATTCTATCGTTTTCCTCCACCTCTCTATTTGTCTCGAGAATCTGACATTAAAAGACTCAAACTTGTACAAAATTATCAAAAATTCTTCTTTTCTTCTCAAATCTTTCCCCCTTCTCAATCTCTCTCTTCTAAAAACTTTCAAAAACTTTCAAAAATGTCTTCTGTAACGAACAAAAACCCTCTATCTAGCAATTAGTTTCAATGATCGTGTGCAAGCACTTCCTAGAGAACTGCAGCTGAAGATATAGACACACATACCGAAAATCATTCCTGGTTTAGGGAAAAGTTCATACTCACGTAAGAGACGAGCTATGAGAGAAGGATGGTGCTCGAACTGTCAAACACCAACTTGTCCTGGTCTTCAACCTCATAGCAAAAATTCAATTTTCAAGGTTTTCATGTGCTAGCCACTTGCTCACCGAGCACAGCTGAAGAGAGTAATCTAACCATCTGGTTGGGATTGATTCAAGTTTTCAAAAACTTTAATTCTTGGGGATCTAACTTAAAATGACCAACCTTTTTAAAATTTAGTTTTTATTCAAAACTCAAAAAAATTAATTAAAATTTACATGCTTTTGTTTGTACATATTTCCCTACAGTTCCTTTTCATTTTTTTCCCTCTTCTGTTTTTCATCCACTATTGGATGTGAGTGTACCCTACATTGTTACGTAGCATTTTCAATGATGATCGTTTTGGTACCTCACGAGTCAAGATCGAAAAAGTAACGAAGCACGGATCGGCTTTTGAAGTTGGCAAGACACTGAAGATATGATCGGAATTTCCTGATTTCATTTGGGCTTGGGCCAAAATTTTGTTTAACTAAAAGAGGCACGTGTGAGGCACGTGCCATCAAACCTTTTTAACTCACACGACCGCCTAATAGACATCATCTTCCTCAAACATTCTAAACCCTAGCCGCCCCAAGTCAACTCGCGACCGCCCTCATTCAGCTTGCTACCACCCACCCAACTATATACACCACCACTCCAATTTTTCACAACCTGCTCCATTTTCAACCCCCATTCCAATTAAAAACCCCAATTTTATCAATTCATGCTCTATATGGCACGAGCTATAAGAATAGTGCAAGAGCAAAATTTTGAACCCATCTTTAATTCCGATCTATTTGAAATGCATTTCTAGAGGGGGTGAAAAACCCCACGTCACACTGTGCATTTCAGAGTTCACTGTGAAGGAATCAGCTGACTACAATGGATAGCCTACAACCTGGTAGGCACAGCTAAGCCTTTTGATATCGGTAAAGCAATGCTCCACATCTTGTGGATTCTTCAAGAACAGAAGATTAACTTCTACATCGTTACCTTCGTTTGGGAGCAACTCTGTAAACCCAGGAGGTCCACCGTCCATCTACCAGTGCTGGTCACTAGGATCATGCAACACTAGGGTTCGAGGCTACAAACGCCCTAGTGGAGGTCAAGGACGCTTCTATAGGTCCTATCTATACCTACTGCGTCCAAAAATTCTGGCATCCACCTGCCGCTAGAGCCGCCGAGCGCGTATGCCCTATCGGGCAAGTGGATTACTTCGCTGAAGGTGCCATGCGATAGTTCACTCAGCCCATGGACGGAATTCACTTTCTCCATGGAGGCCAGAGGATTCTACACTAGCACGTTCACCATCTCAGGCAAACACAGGGAATCATCATAGCGGCGGAGCAAACCCTCAGAGAGGAGCAGTAGTCCTTCCAGCAGGAGCAACAACTTTTTCAGTTCAGTGTCACTACAACACTATAGAGCATTAGAGATGCGCTCCCGCGCAGTGATAGACACACTAGGACCTGACGTCAAGGAGAAGGATCTTCTCGACGTCGTGACGAGTCATGCACGGATTCTGACTAGGCAGCTCCCTAGTGTCTGTATAGATAGTTTATAGTTTATGTTTATTTTTTGTAGTGTAATTTTAATATTGTCTATTTGTTTTCTTTTGTTTTCTTATGGATTTGGTATATGAGTAGAAAGTAAGACAGATACATCATGCCAAAATTTTCCATGGTTTTTCTGCATTTCATAGGTTTTCAAAAATACAAAAACTCAGAAATTTATAGTAGAAAATTATCCTTAGTACAATAAACCATGTATTTGTCGTTCTATCTCAAACAACCCACGCTCTAAACTTATTTGGGGGTGGCGTATTTTCATCATGAAGAACATAATATAGGTGTATCACCGTTTTTGCTCATGTTTCTATGGTAATCTCTTTCCTTATCTCTTCATACTTTGAGGACAAAACATATTTCTATTTGGGGGTGGTATAGTAACATTTTGCAAAAACTATGCATTTTCTATAGTAGATATAGTAGTATATTTCTTCCTCTCTAATTTTTCTTTTTGAAAAAGTCCAAAAATATTTTTCTGTTTAGTATTAAAAAGTCTTGTTTTCTTTTTCTATGATGAATAAAAAGTTTAGAAGTCTCATTATAGCAATAGAGTAAGGACTTGTTCTTCGTACTTAGACTAATATATGTACAATAGTTTCCGCATCTTTTCATGAATGACATGCATCAACATTTGTTTGTATATAGTAGTGCGTTTCCGAAGTCAAGGTTAGAACAATTAAGTTCCATATCCTGTAAGAATCTAGCCAAAAGCCTTATCTGAATGATTATTGAGTGATGACACAAAGGATGTCCGGATAGAAAGACCACACGTCTACTTGCTTGATCACCACGCCATACCCTGGGAGAGAATTTATGCCCTTTTTAGATCGATATAGCCAAATAAATAGTAAAAAACCAAAAAGATAGTTTTCCTCTAGTTACCCCTCTTGAGCCTTCACCATTTTCTAAAAAACCTTTTTATTCTTCACTATAAATCCCTAACCCGTTACAACACACAATAAAAAGCTTACCCAACTAACGAGTTAAGAATTGGATGGATATCAGAAAAAGAGAAGAGAAGACCTTATACAAAAATAGATCAGTTAGTTTCTTCGAAAATAAAAGAAAGAGAAGAAAAGAAAGAGCCATCAAAAAACCAAAACTCAAAAAAAATCATAGGCGTCAAAAATCTAATCTCCCAAAAATTCAAAATTGAAAGGAGACGATATCAGAAACAAAAACAAAAAGAAACAAAAGCAAAGTTAGAACACCCAAATTTCATAATCATATGGAGTCACAAAGCCAAAAGGCTAAAAAATCACAATTCGAAAGCAAATAACAAAACGAGGTTCTTCTCTAGTTATCAGTATCTTGAAGACCCAATTTCTCAACTTTTCAACTTTTTGTTTTTCCCTTCCTTTTTATTTCTAAACCATCACCCTAGCCCAATAACTCCTAATGAAAGACCTCTAGCTCAATTAGGAATAGGACGGTGTGATACTAAGTGGCAAGCGTGATCAATCGACCCCGGTTTCTTTGGACGTCATTTTAGTATGTGAGGAATATAAGTGCCCATTGCACTTGAGAGAATGAAACTTGAGTGAATCTATCAAAGAGTTTGTGTTTTAACACATCCCTATGAGAACCAACCTTAAAGACGCTCTCCAAAAGTTTCGGAAACAACTCTGCTTTTGCATTTTATTACTTTTGTTTTGCACATTTATCTTTAGATGATTAAATTGCTGTACATATGTTATTCTTAGTTCAAAGGAGCTTGTCTTTATTCCCCGCTAATGAGAGGTATAAACTTCTGAGAATAAATAGGGAAACAAGACCCTTTATACTAAATAGAAGAAGTTTGTGCGTACCTTCACTAGAAAACTCTCACAAGGCTTAAAGCTCATCCACTAGGGAATTCCTAGTGGTTTTAGGTCTTGTTGCATATGGTCAATACAATTGCAATCCACAAAATGAGATTAGTATAACTTATAATAAATCACTCATTTGTGATCTTAGTTTTCTCTCATCCTTGCTTGAGGACAAGCAAGATGCTATTTGGGGGTGGTGATCAGCTCCCAAATGTGTGTTTTATTACCCTTACTTTACTGCATTACATCCCTTCTTATGCATAATGAAAAAGCAACTCATAGCTTTTATTGCCTTTTTCAGGTTATAGAGAAATTTAGACTACTTATCTAATCTAGACTTGAATTCAAGTAACGTACGACAAGAGTGGACCGAACACGACTACTCCTCATTATTTCTACGATATTGAGATTATTATATCTATTGTTTTCCATCATAATTCTACTATTCACGCATATTATATTTACTGTTCATCAGTCTATAAAAACTTTATCTTATCAGCAATCATAAATGAATAGTTTATGGGATGCTACACAGGTTTGATGAACACTTTACAGAACTAAGGAAGTTAGTATTTGCTAAATGGCCCAATGTCTTTGTGGGAGGATAGTATATTTATCACGTGCTTGGCCACACACATAACAATAGCTCGATACAATTTCTAGGTTGATCAGCAAGACCTCATTCAGTTTGTGTCCAAGACCTGAATCAGTTTGATATCAAGACCTCAACCAGGTTGATCACCAAGGCTTGAATCAGTTTGATGTCAAGACCTTGATCAGACCTTAAATATGTATTTCTATCCCCTTACAATGTTTCAATTCAATCAATATTATGATCAATAACATAAAATAACCACCTTTTTATTGCCTTTCATGTTACAAGCCTATTCTAGAACCATAAACTTCAAAATATGCATTCTAGAGTCAAAAGGAGCCTAAAAGGGACCAATTAGAAAGATCAGGAGAAAGTGCTAAAAGTCAACTGCTAAAAGTCAAAGGTCAAAGTCAACGGTCGAGGTCAAAGTCAACTGAAGGACCTAAAAAGTCAAAAAACTCAAAACATCATTCTAAGATTGCTATGATCAAGACCCAACTCCTTCTAAGACCTGGACTATACAAAGGAAGTTGCAGAAGACAAAATGCCAAAGCTGCTATCAGACATGGGTTTACGCCCAAGGCCCACTCTACTCAAGAAAGCTAAAGATATTTCTAGAATTAGGTTGCTTAAGTCTAAGAAATTAGAGGGCTAAAAGGGTCAATCTCTTCACACTATATAAGTGAAGAGATGGCTAACTTTTAGAACTCTCTTGGATTGACAAACCAAGTAGCATTTTACTTGTTTTAATATAATTAGTTTTTATTTTTGTCTTATTTGTTTTTATTGCTTTTAATTAGTTGTTTTCCATTTTTATGTTTCAAGTTCTTCTTTATTTCAAGTTCTTGCTTTCAATCAATCTATCTCAAGTTTTTAGAATTTTGTTTTTATTGAGCCCATCATCTATTTCTAGATTATCTTGTTTTCTTTCATTCAATGCAACTTAAGTAAGTTGTATTCAATCAATGAATACAACTTGTTCCTTTAGTTATTAAGTAACCATATAATTTACATCAATGAGTCCAATAATCCAAGTTTTCTTGTTTTTATCCCTTCTCCTAAGATAACTAGTGTTTCCCACCATTTTAACACCAAGAACAAGTTAAAGAAAGATTAGAAAAGTTTAGAAAGAGATTTTCTAACCATCAAAACCATTCCTCCTAACAATTGATTTAAGATGAACAACACACCCAATACCCGACTTTTGTAATCTTCAGACCTCCACCAGGTTGATCACCAAAACCTAAATCAGTTCGATCTCAAGATCTCCTTCAGTTCGCTCATCCAGATGAAGAGTCATGTAACGTCCATGTATGGAAAGACCACCTTTATGACTCCATCATCAATGTTCATTGAAGTCACCAAATGAATGAATGTGACCTGACGGAAGGGAAGAGGAAAGGTCACCAATGAGACTACAAATTAAAGGAGGACTAATCTCCACTCTCCAGCTCCCACTTGGTTTTGCCTTGAACTACGTCTGACTTGATTCCAGTTCACCAGAGAACTGGATATGTAGGCAGCTCACGTAGACCTGAGTTCTGTCAAAGACCTAATTCAATCCTATTTCCCTACTTGTAATTAAGGCTAATCACTAAATAAAGACTTTACATTGGTGTTATCTACGGGTCAAAAATCTTGAGAAAAACTACACTTTTCACTCGACTTTCTCAAGCCCATGAAACATTGTCGAAAAGTTACAAATGAACAACTCAATTTTTATGTGTTCCGTTTCAACAATTTCATCCAATATTATAGGTCTAACACACTTTTAATAGGGAGCAACATTGACAAAATTCATTAATTGTTTCAATTGATCACTTAAATTTTGACTTGGGGATTCTGCTGTGACCATTGATTCACATCTACATAACTACACAAGCTGATTTTTTCGGTTGAGGAGCTACTGAAGAACTAACTAGATGACTTCTTCTCTGACTTTTCAATTGCATTATCTTGGTTACGTAACGACATTTCTTTAATGTTTCTTGTGCAGGTCATTGAATCAACTCGAGCTCAAACACTATCACTTCAAGTCGCATATCCTTAGCGACAAAACAAGTTTTTTTGCATCATTTTAAGTCAATACCCAGTTCTTATAACCAGTTCTTTGAGTGCAAGTCATTGAGTCAACTTTAGCACAAACACTATCAATTCAGATCCCAACCTGAGTGATGGAGCAAGTTTTTTACATCATTTTAATTTAATACCCAATTCTTATAACCAGTTCTTCTAGTGCAGGTCATAGGAATCACAAGTTCTTATACTAAGGATAGAGTTAAAACTACTCAAACGCTTAATTGATTCTTTTGAATTTTATTGGAATGACAAGAGCTAATTGCTTTAAGTGACCTATAGTTTTCTTATAAAAGAACTCCTTGGAGGTCCTCTTTTTAGTTGGAGAAGAACTATTAGATAAGTATATTGAACATATTTTTCAAGATGGCATCATACTTTCAGTGCAGTATAAGTTAACTAATATTGCCATTTAGAAGTTTGAGTACCACCTTGCAGATTGTACATAGGTTGTCATCAGTTCATTGGAGCTTGAACGAACATTATTATTCCAGGTCATCCCAGACTGACCACAACCGCAAAGCTTGCATGCTCCTTGTCAGGCCAATTATAGATTAGAATTGGGGCTACGCAACAACCATATACGAACTGGGCCTTGCCACAAATGGATGCCATCTCCAGGTCATCAATAGATTGGACACACAAACTAAGGGCTTGCTACAACCTCATAGCAATTCAATTTCAGTTCTTATAAAAATTTTTGTGCAACACATTTACTATATTGAGTTTCTGTATAACAAAATCAACATTACTTCTAAGATCTTTTTATGTTTTATAGCTCACTCCTTGTCAGGATGTTAGGTCGATTTATAGCACCAACTAGGGGGTGCTGGATGAGCACTACCTAGTTCTTACCTGAGTTAACCCATCTGCTTTATCTTTCAGATTTCATAACTCAAACTCTATTAATATGCTCCACATATTACTGACTCTTATAGTCATACAACAGTTTCAATACTAAATACCTTGCTGGTCTATTAGTGATCAAATGAACAAAGTTTGCAAGAACTGGCACTTACTGCATGACAAGTCTCTTACACTCCAAACATGCCAGAGCTAGATTCCGAACTGGAGCTAGCTACAGCCATCAAAGCATCTTCAATTAAGTTCTCATAACTAAATTCATTTCTCATAACTTAATTCAGTTACTACCATTAGTTTGTACTTACTCCTTGGTTCCAGTTCACATTTTTGCAGGTCAATTAAACTCCAAAAGTTAGGGATTAATATCAGCCAACCAATTTGGAATATACAAATCAAATACAAACATAGTAATGACCCCAAAAGGCTAACTATTCAACTATAGTAATGCCCCCAAAAGGTTAGCTATCAACCAATCAACTTGATATCCTACCAAGGATCAAGTTTGATTTAACTATAGTCACACCAATTCAAGGCTAGTTATCAATTACAATATACAAAATTATGATCTCCAAATAGCGATCTACAAATTGTGATCTTCAAGTGACAATAGACACCACTTAGATCAATTCCATTCTATTCAATTCAATATCTTGCCAGGTCGAAGACCTTATCTAAGGATCGACCTGCCAAGACCTCAATTCAATATCTTGCCAGGTTGAAGACCTTATCCAAGGATCAACCTAACAAGACTTTAATTCAATTCAATTCAATTTGATAACATGAAGAGACACCTTCAAAGAACTCACCAAAATAGGGGATCAACACATCATCCAGATCGAACAACAAAACCTTATTCAATTTGAGGACAAGACCTCCATCAAATCGATATCTAGACCTCGACCAGGTCGATGTCAAGATATCCTTCATTAAGAGGATAATACCTCAATTAGTTTGATATCCAGACATCAACCAGTAGGTTAATGTCAAGATCTCCTACAGTTTGAGGGCCATGACCTCAATCAGTTTGATATCATGACCTTAACCAGGTCGAATCTACTGAGGTCAATAGTTTTTAAAAGTGGCATATAACTAGGTCTAACACAATCATCAGTAACATCAGCTCTTGCCCCTTTCCAAACCTCAAAATTCAAATCATCAGCTTTCCTGTTCAACTAGGAACTCTCTATGTGTTGTGAACTCTCCCATGGAGCAAGTTCATAACCATACGGTTATGAGTCATTCAAATATTATAGTTACCTCTAACATGTGCCTCTCACGTGATCTGTTTATTAATTATCTCTCTCATTAGGTCCCTTCTCTCTAATCAGCAACCTAATGAGAGGGGGTTATGTGGAAGGGTAGTATCTTTATCACGTGCTCAACCACACACAAAACAATAGCTCAATATAATTTCTAGGTCGATCAATGATAAGAGCCCAAAACTGTAGTTTTAACCCCTTTAACAATATTGTTTTAGACCAATTATGTGATTAATAAGTAAGAGTTAGTACTGTTATTGTGCTTTTGTGTATTTCAGGCATTGGAGTCGAATATGTGTAGAAATACGTCCCTTTTGCTAGATAAAGGAGCAAGGGTTGGTTGCTAAGAAATTCTATGATAAAAAGGCTTAGATTCAAGGAGAAAAAACCTTTTTAAAGTCCGGTAAAAGATGAAAGTCAAACTCAACGCGGGCAGAAACAACGCATAAAAGTCAACAGAACTTCCGAATGCCGTATCTTTGGACTCAGATATCGGAATTGGGCCTACCTTATGTCAAAACGACCGGATCAGAAAGAGCTTTCCAATGGTCCAAGTCTTGACCTAATCAGAGGAGCAGAAGTAGGCAAAAAGTTTGTGAATGTCAAATCTAGATAAAAAGGTCTCTGTGGACTAAAGAAATTGGGTTTTGGGCTCGATTTTCCGGCCCAAAACATGGCTCCTTAGCCTATGCACGAAAAAGTGGATCTGGTCTCCTCCATTTGTATGGAGAAGACTTAACTCTGAAGAGTACGTAGATCTAGATTAGAAAATTAGGTTAGACTTCATTAATTAGTTCCAATAACTTGTTTTAGATCTAGTTTTTTACATTCAATTAATTAGTTTTAGAACAAGGTAGATTATTATTTAGAATCAAATTTAGTTTTAGAATAAAGAATTAGTTTTTCATTTCAATTGAGTTTTTGATTCAATTCTTATTTTAGATTTAGTTGTCTTAAATTCATAATTAGTTTGTTTTAATTTGTTAAGTAGTTATTCATAATCTTAGTTCTAAATTAGTTTTAATTTTAGTTTTAATTCATTTTGAATTATTATTGTTATTGTTCAAGTAGATTAATAGAGTATAATACTTATTCAATAATGACTTGTTCTATTTGTTTAATCAAGTTTAGTTTAATTTACATTATGTTTTCCTTTCATTATTTTAGTTTAATTAATCCAATGATATTAGGCTAATCCCCCCATTAGAGGGAGTGATTATGAAACCTAATGAGGAATAGATTGCTTAGTAGAATTATTTAATTGTGTATATATTTCAACGAGTTTAGTTTAGTGTATGACTTCCAAAATAAATATATGATAAATTAAACTAGGGATTATTGCAATGAAGTCGAGAGACTTGGTTGTAATAATCTTACATGCTAGTAATAATGACTATAGAGATGTAGGTTGTTGCTAGGGATGATAAAGGTTGAGGCTTTAGGTTGAATCGTTGCGTGAAAACCTAAATATGATATATTTTCAATGAATAATTCGATTATTGCATGAAACTAGTTATTAGGCAGATTAATCACTCTTCTCTATAACTTTCTCTTCCATCGAAACACTATTTTTATTAGTTTAGTTAAATTAGATTTATTTGAATCCATCATATAATCATAGAATAGAAATTTCACATCACACATTATATTACTCTCACCATTGTTCCTTGTGTTTGATTAATTGAATTCGTATTTAGTCTTGCTAGTTTAAGAGTGGAACGATTCCGTACTCTATATATTGCATGAATATATATGTGAGAGTAGAAAATAAAATAATTGATACCGTAAGAATGAAGTTAGAGTAATCTAATTTAGTTTTTATGGGTTGTCAAATGGTGCCGCTGCCATCTTAAACTCTTTCATGACAAGAATTCAATTTCTTGAATCCAAGGGGCAATCCCTCATTCTCTACCCACCCACCCTTTTATTTTTATTTTCTTGTTTCTCATATTTTCGTTATTGTTCATGCTTGAAATTCACTGTTTTAATCCGCCCTCCCTTTTGCCTTGCACAAAGCACGCTCGCGCTCCCTTAAGATTACTGCAGTAAAGGTATTTCTAAATTTTCGAAAATTCTACAAATTTTCAGGCATAATATCTAAGGTGTTATTGATTTACTGGAATATTTTCAAAATTTTCCTAATTGTTTTACCTTGTGAACAAATACAATCTTTATAGTGTTGCATTTCAGTTTCCAAACCGTAAGTTCTTGAAAAATAGACGATTAAGGTTACTTAGGCAGTTCCAAAAATTTAAAATTTTTTTATCTATCCTAGGTTAGGAGTTTTCAATAAAAATTTGATGAATTTTTTATTTATTTTGACCTCCTAAGTAGTGGAGTGTTTCTAGTGTGTTTCTGCAGTTTTGCAACACTTAATTTCTGGAACAATAGCCGATAAGGACGATTTGTAGAACTCGAATTTCTCTAAACTTTTTACAGAATCACTCATGATATGTCAGAAGTCTCCAGTAAAATTTTGGCAATTTTTGGCTCTGTTTTGATTGGTTAACCATTCGGTTGTTTGTATTGTATCCGAAAACTATTTCGCAAACTTTGCAGGGCAGTAGAAGGACTTTCATAGCTCCGATTGTTCTGAAATTTTACAGGCTACTTACTGGATGTCTTAGTAACCTACTGTAAAAATTTCAAAATTTTTGGATAGCACAACCCGCGCCCATACATAGCAAAGTTTGGGCGCGACCTGTGCTCAAAACACTGTAACTCGAGTTCCACCTGAGTGCAACCCGCGCCCTTCACAGGCAAATTCTGAGCGCCCCCCATGCTCAACTCACTAAAAATTGCCTTAGGAACGAGCACAACCTATGCCCTTCATAGGCAAATTCTGAGCGCACCCCGCTCCCTCTTCTGGAGCAGCCCGATTTTCGCAGGTCAGTCCAAATTTCCATTGCTTCAAGTTATTCAGTGTTTCTAACTTGTTAATTACACTGAACTCGCGTATACAAGATGCTATTCAAACGTGTAGCAAGGAGACATTCAGGTACTCCTTCTTCCACTCCTCGTTTCTTCTGTTTGAGGAGTTTAATTCTAGTATAATTAGGGTTCTTTTTCGTAAACGTCAACGCACATGCCTATCTAGAAATTTATAGTTAGAGTTTCGTTTGCATGTTAATTGTCCTAGAATATATTTTTAAAATCAATTTGGTATATCAATATGTAGACGAACAATCATGTGATTATTATGTAAACCCTTCACCATGTTCATGCTGTGGTAGTCCTTACCATTGGGCTTCTCGTTGCCCATCATACCAAGAGTTTGGACCTACTATAGAATATAATAATAATTATGAGTCTCAATTTTCAAATTTTCATAGTAACCAATACAATCAAGAGTTTTCTAGTCATCCATACTATACATGGAGTCAACCTAACCCAGCACAGTATGAAATCAACCAGAGTTACTCAAACGCCAATAATTATGACTATCAAACACCGTACCAACCAGAACCACACCACCAAGCTTCCCCTCCTCTAACAACATTTGATAAAATAATGGCCCAAAACAAAATAATACTTACGAACCTAGAACGGACAAGATTGATGCTAACCTCACCTACGCCAGACCTTTCCACCATGCCAGAAATCACCCACCCATCTAACTCGCCACCCTTCCCAGACCAAATTTCCCAATAAATAGCCAACAATGGAAAAACATTTAGAGAACAAAATGCAGAAACCCAAACTATGCTCCAGAATCTAGCCAAAATGATTTCCATGATTTTCTCACCTAACACAAAACTTTCAACCTTGCCAGAGATCGACACACAAGTAAAACAACCTATTCCTATAACAAAACCATTCGACCTAGTTAAGACCTGCCATGAATTTCATGAACCATTACCTTCCCATGACCCTCCTATTAACCATTATATTAACTACATACACAACCTGGATGAGGAAATTCTTGAAGTCGACTCTGTGGGACTTGTTTCGGATGACTATGATGCCATTGAGGAAACTTATATTGTTTTAGAGGACGAGAGTGAGGAAATAGAAATCAACAATTCTAATCTAAGGCATGAACAAGGTAATGTGCAGGAATTAAAGGAAGTAACATCTTTAGAGCAATGTGAATCTAAATTTAGTTTGGTAGCTGAGGAAATAACAATAGAAAACATAGATAAAATTCTTACAGATAAAGCCATGAACCACAACTTTATAGATTCAGCTAAGCTAGATGAAGAATTCTATGATTTCTTAAGAGCATGTGAGGATCCACCAACTGATGAACCATCAACTGACCACCATCCACCTGAGTTACCACCTCCTACAATCTAACCATCTGGCATAACTAAGCCATCCATTCACCCACCATTTAAGAAGAACCTCAAATTTGCACTTCAGCCTATTGCCTTAGAGACCCTCTATAATTTTTTCAACCCTCACGGTGAAAAGTGTTTGCCTAGTACACAATCCCATGAGTACACCATTCCTGTAGTTGAGAGCCAAGTTTTGACCGAGTGTAGTGAGAAACCTAGGTTGTCTTATTTTCCCTCATCTAAGCCTCATGAAAGACATCAAGATCCATACTTCATTCCTTTCTCACTTAAAATATCACTAATTTATCTTTTGGGTCATTCTAACTCTTTAAAATAGCTACAACATGATGGTTTGCATATGATTTTTGATGGGTTGCATAAGTTTTCTTTCATTCTTCTACCTAATTGCTTCTAATTATACAACTTCATTCTGTTTGGGGGTGTATTTAGTATCATGTTTTTATGGCTAGACACCTAACTCTTTCGGCTATTAGTTTATAGTTGACCACGCATCATCCATTTTGTGTCACCCCAGTTCTTGCTTGTTTGGGAGTGTGCACAGTCTAGGGGAATCTGACTTAAAACGACCCCATATTAAGTCTAGGGGAATCTGACTTTAAAAGACCCAAATAATTTCTTGTAAAATACCACCTTAATGGAGTATAGGCCATAAAATTTTTCAAACTTCAAAAGAGTTTCAAATTTTGTTTGGGGGTGGCGTATTTTTGTATTTCATTTCAAATCTTTTTGCCACCCTTTGCCTGTCATGTTTACTCCAGTAGAATTGTGTTAGTTAGTACGTAACAATTTAATTGTGCTTCATGTTATCATATCTTCTTTACAATATTTCTATTACAGGTACTGCCAATTTTTTCCACGTTTCTATGGTAAATTCTTTCCTTATCTCTTTACACTTTGAGGAAAAAATATTCGATTGTTTGGGGGTGGGATAGAAACATTTGCAAAAATTAGGCACTTTTAGGATGTAAATTACGCACTTTTCTTTATATAAAAAAAATTAAAAATCATAAATATTGTTTATATTAGGCATTTAGTGATAATGGTATTGTTCCTTTCTCCATGATGATATTAGTCTAGAAATCTCACGTAGTACTTGAATTAGGATTTAATTTTTGAAACATAGATTAATACGTAGGTAATAGTCATTGCATTTTTCACGAACATCTTGCATGAGCATCTTTGATTGTACTTGGCAGTATTTTTTTGAGACCTAAGTTAGAGTACTTAATACATATCCTGTGAGCATCTAGCCTAAAAGTCTCATAAAAGTGAAATATCTGAGTGATGACACAAGGGAGAAGTCAATTCCGAGTAGAGAAATCACACATCCACTTGCTTGATCACCACACCATATCATAAGCAAGAATTTAGGCCCTCTTTGGATCGATATAGCCAGAAATTCACACCTATATGAAATTTATTATCCGCTAGTCGCCCCACTGAGCCTTTTATTAGCCTATTCACAAACCACAAATCCTTTAGCGAATAAAACAAAAGAAAAAATAAAATCAGCCTACCTATCTGGATAAGTATGAGAAATAGGATGAGTGAAGAAAAGAAAAGAGAAAAACCTGTGTAAACAAAAATTAGTTAGTTGTTTTAGAAAAGAAAAAGAAAAGAAGTTTCCATCCAAAGAAAAGAAAAGAAAAGAAAAAGAAAATAAAAACTCCAAAAATAGAATAAAAGGAGTCAAAAAGCCAAAATAAAAAGGCTAACGATGGAAACAAAGTGTAGAAGCAAAAGAACAAGGTTTTCTCTAGTTACATAATATGAAGACCCTATTTTCTCAGACTTGTCTTTTTGAATATCCATTTCCTTCCTTCTTTAACCAATATCTACGCCCTGTATCACCTAATAAAGACCTCTAGCTCAATTAGGAATAGGTTGGTGTGATAGTAAGTGGTAGATGTGTTTGATTGACCTAGGCTTCCTTGAATTGTCATTGAGATTGTGAGAAACGTGTGTCCACTACACACTGGAGTTAGCAAACTTGAGTGGAAAAATTAGAGTGTTATGTGTTTTGACACATTCCTTGTGAGAACGTACTTAGGCACGCTACCCAAAAGTTTCAGAAACGGACCTACCATTGCATTTCATATCATAGTTCATTGTATAGTTGTTTGTCTTAAGATGATTTGATTATTATGCATGTATTAGTTTAAGTTTTAGAATGATCATTCTTGTTTAAATACTAGTAAGATGTATAGATCATTGAGACATAAATAAGGAAACAATAGTTTTATTTCTTAGTCATTGTAGTATAGATGAAGTTTTGTGTACCTACCTTCATGGATAACTCTCACGAGGCTATAACTCATCCACTAGGGAATTCCTAGTGGTTTAAGGTCTTGTTGCATATGGTCAATGCAATCGCACTCGGCGAAACGAGATTAGTTAGAACTCAATTTTTAGTCACTTATTCGAATTTCTCATATTTGCTTGAGGACAAGCAAAATGCTGTTTGGGTGTGGTTTGATAAGAGCCCAAAATTGTAGTTTTAACCCCTTTAACAATATTGCTTTAGACCAACTATGTGATTAATAAGTAAGAGTTAGTACTGTTATCATGCTTTAGTGTATTTCAGGCATTGGAGTCGAATAAGTCAGAAATGCGTCCCTTTTGCGAGATAAAGGAGCAAGGGTTGGTTGCTAAGAAGTTCTATGATAAAAGGCCAAGATTCAAGGAGAAAAAACCTATTTAAAGCCCGGTCAAAGCTGAAAAGTCAAACTCAACGGGGGCAGAAACAACACATAAAAGTCACCAGAACTTCTAAAGACCTTATCTTTGGACTCAGACCTCGAAATTGGGCCTACCTTATGTCAAAACGACCGGCTCGGAAAGAACTTTCCAACGGTTTAAGCTTTGACCCAATCAGAGGAGAAAAAGTAGGCAAAAAGTCTGTGGAAGTCAAATCTAGCTAAAAAAGCTTTTGTGGACTGGAGAAATTGGGTTTTGGGCTCGATTTTCCGGCCCAAAACATGGCTCCTCAGCCCATGCACGAAAAAGTGGATCTGGTCTCCTCCATATGTATGGAGAAGACTTAACTCTGAAGATTACCTAGATCTAGATTAGAAAATTAGGTTAGACTCCATTAATTAGTTCCAATAACTTGTTTTAGATCTAGTTTTTTACATTAAATTAATTAGTTTGAGAACAAGGTAGATTATTATTTAGAATCAAATTTAGTTTTAGAATAAAGAATTAGTTTTTCATTTTAATTTAGTTTTTGGTTCAATTCTTATTTTAGATTTAGTTGTCTTAAATTCATAATTAGTTTGTTTTAATTTGATAAGTAGTTATTCATAATCTTAGTTCTAAATTAGTTTTAATTTTAGTTTTAATTCATTTTGAATTATTATTGTTATTGTTCAAATAGATTAATAGAGTTTAATACTTATTCAATAATGACTTGTTCTATTTGTTTAATCAAGTTTAGTTTAATTTACATTATGTTTTCCTTTCATTATTTTAGTTTAATTAATCCAATGATATTAGGCTAATCCCCCCATTAGAGGGAGTGATTATGAAACCTAATGAAAAATAGATTGCTTAGTAGAATTATTTAATTGTGTATGTATTTCAACGAGTTTAGTTTATTGCATGACTTCCAAAATAAGCATATGATAAATTAAACTAGGGATTGGTGTAATTAAGTGGAGAGACTTGGTTGTAATAATCCTACATGCTAGTAATAATGACTATAGAGATGTAGATTGTTGCTAGGGATGATAAAGGTTGAGGCTTTAGGTTGAATCGTTGAGTGAAAACCTAAATACGATATCTTTTCAATGAATAATTCGATTATTGCATGAAACTAGTTATTAGGTGGATTAAACTTTCTCTATAACTTTCTCTTCCACCGAAACCCTATTTTTATTAGTTTAGTTAAATTAGATTTATTTCAATCCATCGTATAATCGTAGAATAGAAATTTCACATCACACATTATATTACTCTCACCATTGTTCCTTATGTTTGATTAATTAAATTCGTATTTAATCTACTAGTTTAAGAGTGGAACGATTCCGTACTCTATTTATTGCATGAATATATATGTGAGAGTAGGAAATAAAATAATTGATACCGTAAGAATGAAGTTAGAGTAATCTAATTTAGTTTTTATGGGTTATCAATCAACAAGTCCTCATTCAGTTCGTGGCCAAGACATGAACGTTTGATATCAATACCTTAACCAGGTTGATCACCAAGACCTGAATCAGTTTGATACCAAGACCTCTACTAGGTCGATCACCAAGACCTGAATCAGTTCGATGTCAAGATCTCCTTCAGTTCGCTCATCCAAAAGAAGAGTCATGTAACATCCAAATATGGAAATACCACCTTTATGACTCCATCATCAATGCTCATTGAAGTCACCAACTGAATGAATGTGACCTGATGCAAGGGAAGAGGAAAGGTCTCCAATGAGACTACGTCTCCACTATCCAACTCCTACTTGGTCCTACCTTGAGCTACGTCTGACTTTATTCCAGTTCATGGGAGAACTGGATACGTAGGTAGCTCAAGTTGATCTGAGTTCAGTCGAAGACCTAATTCAATCCCACTTCCCTACTTGTAAGGCTAATCACTAAATAAGGACTTAACAGCCTTTCCACTACTAAAAAAAAGGTTTAGCTCGGCTAAAAGGTGAGATGTTAGAGTTTTTACCTCGGTTTTCTACAAAGAAAAAACCGAGATAACATCCACCGAGATAATAGAGTTCTATAAAACCGAGATAATAAGCTACTAAATTATCTCAGAAGCCTAACATCTTATCAAAATATATTATCTCTGTTTTCTAAATCAAATCGATATTATATAGAATAAAACTGAGATGAATTATTGCTTGAAACCAATTAGTATAGAAGAAAACTGGGATGTTTTTTTTATTGAAATCGAGATAATATCGAAAGTTAACCGTGATAAATTCTTTTGGAAAGGGAGATTCTTGGACAACCTTTTATCTCACCCTTTATTTAGCTGACATAGTTTGTCATTTTTTGCTGGTATTGTTCATGACTATTAACTAGCAAATAAAAACCTCTCCCAAACCACCACATTATCTTTCATATTGATAAACATCAACACCAATTAACAAAAGCAACCCAACATAAGTAAATTCTTTGAAGAATCTAATTTATTAAGATAAGAACAAACAATGTCGAACATGAACTTAACTTTCAAAAAGTACTAGTAATGAGTCATTTATTGTATCAACTAAGTCTTATATGTCGAATACGAATAAAATTAATAACTACGTCAAGTAATAAAAGTAATCACTAGCCAAAAGGTGATTTCAATAACATTTAACATAAGAAAACAAATGGAATCTCCGAATCCTTGAAAGCTAGCTATCTCCAGAATCTTCTAACTGAAAGTGATGATCCAAAACCTACAAAGCCAAAGTTCACACCGTAAAGAGTTTGACTTTATCATTTTTTCATGGTAGGTTTGATTGTCAGCAAAACAAATGCATACTATTTAGCAAAAAAATTCTAAAAAAGCAAAGCAAATGTAAGAAAATACTCACCATGCACCAAAAGTCTCGCTCCGAAATGCTTTTAACCACTTCAAGTTGTACTCAATGAGAATTGTTGAATAAAGTTAAGTAAAACAAAACGAAGGTCACTTATTTCATCTTTGGTATATGTTGCTATCTTCCCCAACTCTTGGATCTAAATTAGAGAAGGAAAAAAAACAGTAACTAATATATTATAAGGCATTAATATTCTAATTTAATTATATGACAAAGAAGTATGTGTTTACCTTATTTATTAAAGATTGAGAAGGATCCCTAAGAAAGTGTCTCATAACCATCATAACGTAGTACGCACATTCTACACCTCCTGGTTGTTTTGGGCACTACACAAGACAAATAATAAGATGAGTCATACTTACTTGGAAGGAAAAAGTAATAAACATATACGAATTTGGTTTTGTTTACCTTGACCACTTGCCAATTTGGTCCTGCCATAATTCTTTTCCCTCCAGTATAAGTGAAATCTCTAATAGCACTACAAAAAAACAAATTAAATTGTATTAGATTAGATTATATCACATGCAGATCGAATTTGGACCAAAATCACAAGACATCAAAAGGAAAAGCAAAATAGAAGCTTGACCATCCAAGTAGCTCGCATGGTGCACATGTAAAACAATCATATTTTGACCAAAATAATCTAGATGAGAAATGATTAGGTATACACATATTCATATAAGACCTTGCTGCAAACATTTTGAGATTCAAGCTCACATTGCATTCACTTTGGCAAGGGGCACACGCATTAAGTCAACAAATACTAGAGGAGGATGCTAGTGAGAAGCATCATGTAAGACAATATGAGTTTGAATACATTTCTAATAAAGTCGAGAGCTTAAATGGTTGGCATTTTAAAGAAAAAAGATTATGACCATACAAGAAAATACACGAAACACATAACTTACTTGTCAACAAGAGCTTTTATTCTGAATATTGGAGTCGGATTTCCAGAAGAATCCAACCAGTAAACTTGTTGTGATGATATATCAATAACAATCAATGCCCAATGCCTCCAACAATGAAATAAATAGATAATAGTTAATCCTTAATGTATAGGGTATAGTAATTTAAGTAATAAATATGATTAAGAGACAAACAAAACATGCACTTACCCCAAATTGTAAGGAATCAATAGAATTTGATTCCACCTTACATAACCTAATCTGTGTTGCAAATGCTGAACTTTCTCCCCATCATCATTCCCATAGTTTGTGAATTTAGAAAGATAAGCAAATGTGTATCTTTCTTGAGAACTCATAAAAATCCCAAAAGATATCTAAAAACTAAAAATAAATAAAAAAGGTTACGATAATTGCATCTACTAATCAAATACAAATGTTTAAAGCAACATGCAAGTTTAGCTCACTTCATGTATGTAGTAATGCAGTTGACACTTAGCCAATCCATGCTGCAAATATCCAACAAATTGGATTTTTCAATGGAAAAGTGGCCTAGCTCAATCTTTTCCCCGAAAAGCATAGGGATGACAACATTATAAAATGAATCCATCATGTTGTCAAGCATATTGCCATATTCTCTCATATTACGTTCCATCTCATCAAGTGTTCCCTCTTTTCCCTATATGAAATAATCAAAATATTGACGTAACATAGATATGGACTTATATCACTGATGCTACTAGAAAAAAAATTAAAAGCACTAAACCATACAAAAGACAATGTGTGTGTGTACCACCAAGAAATGGGAAAATCAGATACGCAACATGAATTTGGCAGCAGAAGTAACATTGTATATGGGATTGTGATCATATGAAATAAGTTTAATGTTGTATATGGTGTAATGTTAGATTTATTTCAAAGTTAGGCAATGCCTTCTTACTTTTAGCCAAATCACCATCTTTTATCCGCATGAGTATAGTAATAAATATAAGTCATATATTAAAAGTACAAAATGCATATAAAAAATACAATAATGTAAACTTTGACCTGTTTGCCTTTGTTATCCTTTCTAGCCTTCTCTGATCCAAGTAAATCATGTTTTTCTTCCTACATGAATAAGGAAAAAAAAAATTAGTGTATGCATGTCAACACCAATAATCATTACTTTTTGTCTAATAGTTTACCACATTGCCGATTATCACAAATTCTTTTGGCCACGCCACAAAACTATGCCATGCATCCTTAACAAATCTTAAGTCACCAACCGGTACTGGGAGAGGGAGGTCAAGTTTGGTTACACTGTCAATTTGTACTCGAAAGTTGGCTACTCCTAAGGGAATATCGTTAATATTTTCTTGAGGTCGAGTATTCTTGAAAACTAAGCCTTTAGCAACGATGTTGCTTTTCAATGTCAAAGCCAAACTACAGTTCACACCCTAGAAAAAAAAAATAGTAGTAAATCAATATATCAATATATGTACACTAAACGTACTAAGTGTTAAGAAGATATCGGTGAAAACTAAACATAAAATGTTGACCTATTTATTTGATTTTTTTATCGTTTCTAGCCTTCTCGGGTGCATCAATGCTGCTGTTTCTACTGCATCCTCTATAGGCTCCCACTTAAAATGATGATGGGAAGGCTCATCTGTATCCATATACAAGGGAGCTGCACTTGGTGTTCTTTCACCATGCCATGTCCACGTAGTATAACTTTGGCACATACCATTTAAATACAAATGATTTTTAACATCAAGTTCCATCAATTTCTTGACATTCCCGCATAGTTTGCATGGACATCGTATAGGATTTCCCTCACCAGCATCGCCGCGTGCAAACTGTAGAAAGTTCTGAACCCCTAGTCGAAATTCACTGGATAACTTATCCTTGGACATCCAACCTTTATCCATTTTGAATGTGTCAAAGAGTAATTTGAATGTAAACAGTATTGTTCAGTTAACAAAGTTATCAAAAGGCATTTTTTAATCCCCTACGAATATGTCAGATATGAAATCTAACAAGAACACTACAAGACCAGTCTTTATTTCTAATAAAATATTAATGCTATGTATTTTATGGTAGGGAGTTACTCGGTACTAGCTATTTAATGCATACAAACAAATAATGAGGTGAACAAACTAGAATTCATCCGTAACCATGTTACTTCTTCATTTTATAGCTTAACTAGACGTGCAAAAAATAGGTTTTCATCTTTTTTAGGTAAAACTATATATCAACATCATTGAAAGTAAAACCTATGCTATGAGAATCAAAGTTAACTTACTGAAATAATATATATTCATGCATATACACAGTAAAATAACAGTACTTGAATTCAAGAGTGCAACATTTTAAGCGAGTAACAACTAAAACTATAAATGTATGGACTATTGACCAGTAAAAAAATGGTTTTACTATCCAAAAACAAAGGTGCATAATAGAAAACATGTCTCCTCACACTCATGTACATGAAACCAAATTGATATAGTCATATACACATGAACAAAGGTTAACCCAAAAAGATTAAACTTAAACAAATTAAGAAGATAGAAGTGTACCAACTCTAAAAGCAGCCCAAGTTAGAGCAAAGCAATCAAGACATTCTCTTGTCCAATTTGATTCCAACAAGGATTGGGAAGTGATAAAAGATCTGCAAATAAATAAATAAAATGTTTAGCCACTAATTCACTACTCACGATATAATAATGGCGATAAACAAGCTGAAAAAATAGGATATCATACATATCAGGACAGACTACAGTACGCCATACAATAGATTATTGCCAACAACTTAATAACTCAGTTGTTGATCTCTCTACAAGAACCTCAATATATCTTCAAAAGAAAATACTTCTCTACTATCAATAAATTAAAAATATGCACACAATCCAGCACCTCCACACCTTAATCTAAGTTTTAAGAGGAGATTCTCTTTGTAAGAGGACATCTCTTATTAATTACTAACTTTACTTGTTAGCAAAAAACCTATAACTAGAGCTAAATGCTTTAATTGTTATTTGGCAGAAAACATTAGAAATGAGCTAAAGTTTCAGGCGTGATTGCTAAAATGATTGGACTATTCTAGCTATTGTTACTGAAGTTTTCAACAAATTGGGTATTCAAATGGCGGACTTCGAATTGATGAGTAGACAGAAGGATTTTGTGTCCAAGTAGAGATGGAAACATCTACATTTGATAACATTCTACAAAGGGAACATCAAGGCTTGTGGTTTAAACTTTAAAGTGGTTTGGGCATCTAGAGGATAGTAGACTCAGCAACTTGCAAGTAAGTGAGGCAGTTTTGTGGTATTATAGAGACAAACCTACTATCAACAAAGCAAATGTACAAAACAGCAGATGTCAGTTTCGGAGGATCACACCTAGATCAAGGAAAAAATTTATTCCCTCTGCACACAGCTAGATGCAATCAGTTTTGGCCATCAAGTAAGAACCAGATGAACATCTACGTTCCTCAATCACATAATGGCATTAGCAAGATCCCAATGAAGTTACATGCACTGGTTGTAAGTTTCATCTTTCCACATAGTCCTTGCTAAAGAAAGCAACACAGATTATGGAATTATTCATCTAGGTCTACTAGGTAAGAGTCCAAAATCTGACATGCAACCTCATTGATTTAATTTTCTATTTTTCTAAAACTAGCAAGAAAAAAAATTTACGTTACGTTAGTTACTTAGAAAAGACCAACTAACATCACTCAGTTTAATGCTAAACTCAAGGCCAGCATAAGTTTTCCAAAAGAAAATAATAATAATATCCCATTTTCAAGTTCATATCACCAAAAGGCAAAAACAATACAAGTGAGCATCAATATAGAAATAACAATAATACTTTAAGTTACATGCACTCGAAACAATGAAATACTACAAGTAAAATGCACTGGGTGCAAGTTTCAATGACACTAAACCTCCCCACATAGGCCATAACCCCATACTAATAGGCTATATCAGTTATTGTCAATCCCAACGGTGAAATGAATGGATCTTCTATAACTGATCCTGTTAGGAAGGATCAGGCTAAGGTCCAACAAAAACCATTTCTAGTATGCCTTCCATCGACATGCAAGCAAATCATCATCATTTCATATAATAGTCACACCAATATCAGTTGTTAAGCTCTTGCTAAAACTTTATGTGATTAAGATAAATGATTATTATGATTTTAGTGCGAGGATTAGAGGTTCTCATTCACTTATAGAAATTCTCACATGCGAGTAACAAGAGTGAACCTATTTACAATTGAGAAAGCATATCAAATGGTTCTACTACCCAATTACAAAATTTCATGACGAAAACCTTGCCTTATCAACGTATGTAAAACCAAGTTGATATAGTCATACATACAAGAAAAAAGCTCGCTTCAAGAAGGCCTTATCTAAAAAAAAAGATAAGAGCAGTACCTGCTCAAAAGAAAATCAAGTTGAGGCAGGACGACCAGAACCTCCTCAGATCCAATTTGTTCTAACGAGGAATGAATAGCTGATGCAAGAACTGGGAATCAGTTTATAAAGGTTAGGCACTAACTTATTTTTACATGAATAACTTAGATTCAATATTCAAAGTTTGATTAATCATTTTTTAAAAATCTGATTAGTTTTGAACACTATATTATCGCCTAGCTTAATCTCAGACCACCAGCCAATGCATATATATTCTTATAATGTCACATTAAAGGTTTGCCGCAGTCTTTGATTGTAAAACTCTCTTTAGGCTTTAATTGTTAAAACTATATAGCAATTACAATGTTATTTGTACAGTGCAAAAGTTTTCACAAAATAGTCGTATCTAGATGACGTCCTTCGTATATGTAATGAAAAAGAAGACAAAATGCCTAGGTTAACAAAGTTGACACATCTAAATAAAAGCTCTAAATTCTCAATGACAATAAGAATAAAGTACCACATCGAAGCATTATAGAGCAATTGAAACATAAGAATGGAAACCAACAAACTGAAATAATTTAGAAACTTCTGCACAAACTGAAATAATTTTGAAACCAACAAACTGAAATAATTTTGAAATTTTGAAATTTTGAAACATAATTTTGAAACTGAAATAAGAATGATTCTTATTTAACCATAAGAATCAAAATATGATTTTGAAACTTCATTTCAACAAAAAGAAAAAGAAAAGTTCAATCTTGATTCGAGACAATCAATTTACAGTTAAATTCCACACAAATTAAATAACTTCAGTTTAATTTTTGAAATTTGTTGTTGATGGAAAATTTAATTTTACCAAATTGGAATTCTACGAAGCATTTCAACAAACATATAACTTGCATCAGTATTTCTAACAAACCAATTTTTGTTCTTTTTAGCTAGCTAATGAAAACCATCGATTTCTGAGACAAAAAACGACTAAAAAGGGTATCAAACTTTACATGTTTTGATAATATGGGGACCAAATTGTTTGATTTTTGCAATGTTGGAACTTCCATCAAATTTCTCACACACTGTTTCTCGTGTGTGAGAAAAAAAAAAAATAGAAACGGTGTGTGAGAATTTTCATTTTTTTTTGTATTAATTTTCATTTTTTGTATTAATTTTCATTTTTTTTTCTCACAAACGAGAAACGGTGTTTGAGAAATTTGACAAAAGTTCCAACATTACAAAAATCAAACAGTTTGGTCCCCAAACTATTAGGAAAAAAAGTTTGGTCCCCATATTGTCAAAATGTGTAAAGTTTGATACCCTTTTTAGTCTGAATGTTGCTCTAACACATATATTTACCAAAATTAAGAAGAAAGCCATCGGTTTCTAAAAAAACTCCAATACAAGTAAAGGAAAAAATTAGATTTTCGTACCTAAAAACCCATAAGAGTTGTTGAATTGCTGTGGAGTTGAAATGGGGAATGGAAATCGTTTCTTAGTTGGTGTGAGGTGAAGAGAGGGCAATATAGATAAAGAGAGAGTGGAGAGGCGAGATAGTTGGGAGCACAACCACGGTTGCTGTCATGAGTTCGTGCTAGTCATGAGAGAATACTGTAGACCGACACTTTTTATCGATCGTGTCCCTTTTTTTTTGTGATTTCTGTTTTCTTTGCCAAATTTATTCTGAGATATTTGGTATAATAGCAATCATATCATTTGAGTGCCGAGATATTTGCTATAATAGCAATTATATTAGTTCAATGCGAGATAAATGAAATTTCCTATTATATCAGTTCCACAATGGTGATATAAATGAAATTTCCTATTATATCAGTTCCACATTGGTGAGATAAATGAAATTTCCTATTATATCAGTTCCACACCACCAGTGGTAAAATCCATATATTTTATCTCGGTTAAGTAAGAGGCGAGATAACCCATTTATACTCAGAGTTAGTACCTAAGTTATGGGACATATTACCTCATTTACAGGACATATTATCTTGCTTATCAGCTTAACTGAGATAAGCCTAATTTTAGAACAGAGATAAAAAAACCCTTTTTTTAGTAGTGTTCTATTAATTGATAGGAAAATTATTTACTGGTTTTGGAGGATCCTTTCTCCCCCTTATCCCATTCCACCAAGAGATAGCCAGAGTAAAATAATACGGAGGAACATCTAATATGACTTCCAAAACAGTAAGTTATTAACTTATTATTTACACCATCACTTCTAATTGAATCATCAAATTCATATAAACTAGAAAGCATATACTTATGAAAATTTTACTTTGTCATGCAATGATTAATTTTATGTTTTCTCTTAAACATTATATGGGTTTCCAAATCACTTACCATACTTAGTGGCCAAATAAGTAGAGAATTGTCAAATGTTTGAATTTATCCAAGATTTTCATTATTATTCTTTTATTGATTCTTGCAATGGTTTGAAGATGCAAATTTTTGCTAAGTTTATGCCTAGACTAAAGAAAAAATATATATAGGGAGATTGGAATATGAAGGTCTTTATGTCTTTTAACGTATAATTTTCTTTTTAATATAGTCAATGTTAAGTTTTTTCTTATTTCAACAAAAGCCATGGTTATGCAATAATGTATATGCCTTTCATGTGCATAAATTTATGCCATTCAGCAGGTGTAACAGTTTGTATCCCCTGGGCTTGAGCATAAAGAGAATTGAACAAGTACATTCTCATTTATTAGTGCATTAATGTTACATGTTATATTGATGGCGGGGAGTTAGTTTGGGTTATATTTGCTTCTTCATATTAAACATCTTCTCATTCCTTAGCTAAACACCCAAAATAACTCCCCAAACTTCCCAAAATGGATGTTCTCAATTCTGTTTGTGCATATTAAGCATCTTCTCATTCCTTAGCCACGTTCTCATTCCTTAACTAATAGTCAATAACCACAGTAAAGAAGGCTTTTCTAATTTTAGTACAAGCAAATACCACTGAGCTCGTAAAACAGTGGGATATAATATGCCATATACCACGGTACAACCCAAAATCCCTAATTTGTTTTCTCACATTAATATACCCCACCATTTTTATAGAAAAGGTGGCTAATGCTTTGCTAAAATATAGACCTACCGTGGGTCAAACAATCTAACCAAACCCGAAAATCTGTCTCGCGCTAAAACAGAGTCTTTTCAACTTCCAGAACTCTTCTCAAGTCTTAACTTCTATCAGCCTTTCTTTTCAACTAGGGATTTGTACAAAGGTTTCAAGTAGTGATTTTTTCATCTCTCCCCAATTTCGACTATCAGGTATTTTTTTTTCTCTATCTCTCTCCCGATTTCGGCTGTAATATAATTAGTTTTGATGTTAATAGGGTTTTCTAAAAGTTTGATTTTCTTCTCCAAGCACAAAATTTGGAGAAAAAAAAATTGGTTCTTGTTTTGTGTTTGTCCCTAACGAAGTGAGTATTACCGCAAGGAAGGGTTAAACCAGCCCACTTTTGTCGTCTGTGTTCTACACAAAGACTACTTGTTGGCAGTTTCTACTACTTCTAGGTAATCCTATTCTATAATCATTTATGCAGGTTTCTTGTTTGTTTCTTGTTTGTTTGTGGTTCTTTATCAACTCTTCTATTAGATATTTAGAATTTCGGAAGAATAAAGCTACATGTGTGTTTGTCATTTTATGTAGAATAATTTGTTATTATTATTATAAGATGTGTATTTGATTTATTATGATTGGATATATAATTCCCATTGAGGAAGAGTTTGACTGGCAAGTAGCAACAATCATTATGTCTGGACATTTCAACAATTGTAGTTATGAGGTGCAATATTTTATCAGTAGCTCTGAGTTGTTTTCTTGTTTCTTGTCTAGGGATTGTCTTATTTTTTTAGTTTGTGACAATGTAGTTCTTAGAGAAATTTTTTGTTGGCACCAGATTGAGCCCAAATATATGAATTGCGTGGTTTTATTTTGTGTATTGAATTTCTGACATTAGGTATGGATAAGTCTTGGATGTCTGTCGCCCAAACAATCTTAATTTCATAAGATGTCCATGCCTTAATTGTGGAAACCACCTACATCAGAGTTTGGACGATATTAGGGATCACATGTTTCATGTTGGTTTCAAAAAAATTACAAAATGTGGGGTTTTTCATGTATATGTAGTACTTGTGTATTGAATTTCTGACATTAGGTATGGATAAGTCTTGGATGTCTGTCGCCCAAACAATCTTAATTTCATAAGATGTCCATGCCTTAATTGTGGAAACCACCTACATCAGAGTTTGGACGATATTAGGGATCACATGTTTCATGTTGGTTTCAAAAAAATTACAAAATGTGGATATGGCATGGGGAAAAGTCTACTCACAGTGGAAAGTCGCATAGTGTCAACACGCATGAACCTCCATGTAAAGATTTTGATATGGGAACCCCAGGCGATTTTGGGGACACGATTAGAATGGTTCATGATGCATATGAGAGTTTCATGGGGCATCCTGAAAAGCTTTGTAAATTGCTTGAAGATGCTGAGAAACCTTTGTACAAAGGTTACGAAACCTATACAAAGTTATCATTCCTAGTGGAATTGTTCAACTTGAAAGCGAGTTGTGGGTGGTCAGACACTAGTTTTACCAAGCTATTGCAGGTGTTAGGAAAAATGTTGCCAGCTAATAACGAAGTGCCGCAATCCATGACCAAAGCTAGAAATATTTTGTCTACGTATGGAATGCATGGAAGTTCAGAAAACACATGCATGTCCCAATGATTGCATACTTTATTGAGGAGATGAGTACAAGGATCTAACTTCTTGTCCAACTTGTGGAACGTTGATATATTAGGAAAAGAAGGGTAAAGTGCCTGCAAAAGTATTGTGGTACTTTCCACCTATCCCAAGGTTTGCAAAGATGTTTCAATCTGCTCAGACGTTAAAAGATTTGGTATGGCATGCAGATAGAAGAGCAGAAGTTGATGGTCAAATGCGTCATCCAACAGATTCTCCAGCATGGAAAGAGGTTGATAAAAGGTGGCCAGAGTTCACTGAAGATCCAAGAAATTTGCAACTTGCTCTTTCGACAGATGAGACCTATCCACATAGTAATCTCAGTGCTAGGCATAGTTGTTGGTCGGTTATGTTGATAACTGATAACCATAAAAAGATAAAGTTTACTTACGAAATGAACGATGAAACTCAAAACATAAGTAAACTAAATCTTATTTTACTAATTGCTATCAAGTTTTCTACTCTCAATTCTATCGAAATAAAGTGGAGTAACAAATTTGTTCCACTCCTAGTTCTTTAGCATGAAATGATTTCGTAGTTAACTAAATTGAAATGATACTCAACAAGAATTAAAATTAGATCTATAAATTGAAATGACAAAATCGAAATTGACAAACTAGCTATTTTATTTATCAAACTAATGAAGAATAATGATTCTAAAGATTAATCTAAAACAAGAATTGAAATGAACTAAACTTAATTTTATTTAATGAAAACTAGATCTAGAATTATCTATAGTTTTAGGTCTAACTAACTACCATTAACAAAGAGCTAAGCTTTTATTTTTATATGTTTCAGATCCAAAAATCGCGCATGGGCTTGGAGCCATGTTTTGGGCCAAAGAATCAGGCCCAAAACCCAATTCTTTCAGTCCAAAAAGGCCTCTTCAGCTGCAGTTGGCTTCGATAGACTTTTCGTCCACTTTTACTCTTCTGATTGGGCCAAGGCTTGGGCCATTGGAAAGCACTTTCCGAGCCGGTCGTTTTGACATAAGGTAGACCCAATTCCGAGGTCTGAGTCCAAAGATCTGGCCCCGGAAGTTCTGGCGACTTTGTGTCTTTGTTTACGCCCGCGTTGACTTTGAATTTTCAGCTTTGACCAGGATTTAGAAAGGCTTTGTCTTCTTGAATCTTGGCCTTTAATCACAGGACTCCTTAGCAACCAACCATTGCTCCTTTATCTCATCAAAGTGGCACATTTATGCACATAATTGACTTTGAAGCCTAAAACGCATAAAAACACGTAATCAGTATTAACTCTTAATTATTACTCACATAATTGGTCTAAAAGTATGACTGCTATAGGGTTAAAACTACAGTTTTGGGCTCTTATCAAACCACCCCCAAACAGCATTTTGCTTGTCCTCAAGCAAATATGAGAAATTAGAATAAGTGACCAAAAATGGAGTTCTAACTACTCTCGTTTCGCTGAGTGCGATTGCATTGACCATATGCAACAAGGCATTAAACCACTAGGAATTTCCTAGTGGAGGACTTATAGCCTCGTGAGAGTTTTCCAGTGAAGGTACGCATAAACTTCATCTATACTACAATGACTAAGAAATAAAACTATTGTTTACTCATTCATGTCTCAACTATCTATACATCTCACTAGCAAATGAATAAGAATAACCAAGTCAAAAACCTAAACTAATATATGCATAATAATCAATCATCTATGATACAAATATATATACTATGAGTAATACTATGAAATGCCTAGCAGGTTCGTTTATGAAAACTTCGAATAAGCGTCCTTAAGTAGGTCCTCACATAAATGTCAAGACAAAAACCTCTCGATTTTTCCGCTCAAGTTTTAGCTACTCCGATTGTAGGTGGGCACACTTTACCTTACAATCTCAATGACAAACAAGGAAGCCGGAGTCGATCAAACACATCTGCCACTTACTATCACACTAACCTATTCTGAATTGAGCTAGAGGTCTTTATTAGGTGTTTTGGGGATTAGGAGATGGTTTAAGAAGGAAGGAAATGGATATTCAAAAGGACAAGTCTGAGATAATAGAGTCTTCATATTATGTAACTTAGAGAAAACCTTGTTATTTTCTTTTGCTTCTATACTTTGTTTCCATCCTTAGCCATATTTTTCCTTTTCTTTTCTTTGGCTTTTGACTCCCTTTTATTCTATTTTTGGAGTTTTTATTTATTTCCATTTTTCTTTTTCTTTTCCTTGGATGGAAACTTCTTTTCTTTTTCTGACGCAACTAACTAATTTTTGTTTACACAGGTTTTTCTCTTCTTTTTTCTTCACTCATTCTATTCTCAGACTTATTCTAGATTGGGTAAGTTGAATTTTTTGTTTTGTTTTGTTTTTATAACAGGGTAAAGGAATTGTGGTTTATGGAAGGCTAAAGAAAGGCTCGAAGGGGCGACTTGCGGAAAATAATTCATAGGTTTGAATTTCTAGCTATATCGATCCAAAGAGGGCCTAAATTCTCGCTTAGGATATGTCATAGTGATCAAGCAAGTGGACGTGTGATTTCTTTATCCGGATTTTACTTCTCCCTTGTGTCATTTCTCAAATATTTCGCTCATATAAGGCTTTAGGCTATATTCTCACAGGATTTGTAGAATAAGTACTCTAGCCTAGATTTCAGAAACTTACTTCTAACAATCATAGATACTCATGTAATATATTTATAGATAGATGCAAAGATTATTACCTACATATTAACCTAAGTTTCTAACAATTATTCTGATGCAAAAGCTACGTGAGACTTCTAGATTGTTAAGAGCATAGAGAAAGAAAACAATACCAATATTCCTAAGTGTATAACATAAACTTATTTATTTATATTTTTGAAAATTTTAACTTGAAAACAAATGCATATTATACATATCTATATCCTAACAGATGCCTTAATTACACGTGTTTCTATGCCACCCAAACAAGAAGCATGCTTTGTCCTCAAAGCATTTAAATAAAGAGGGTAGAAAAATACCATGGAAACGCGTGAAATTCTAGAACATCTGCAAAACAAGGTTAGAACATACTAATATAGGAAATAAAAAAAACTGACGCAACTCTGTAAGAGTTCCACCCATTATGGGGGTTAACAGAATTAAATTGTTTGGGACATAAGGAGACACTAACTGAAACTAAAAACTTACCTCCACTCCAACGTTTACTCGTCATCCTCCTCTTCTATACAGAAGTGAGGTTCCTTCGCATCCTGCCATGCCATAACAACTTGCCACGCCTTCCGTCGTGTATCATCAACCATTGCTAACCTCTCGAGTGTTACTTGGTCTGATGGGGTGTAAGGGGCAACCAAATATGGTTGCACCTGCCATCCCGGCCAAGTTATGGCTCGGAATAATCTGACCACGTGATTGGTGGGTCTCATGATTTTAACCTTTTTCCAATCCGTGAACTGGGTACAGAATTCCGGTAAGCAACCACGCATAATGCGGCCAACCAAGACAAGCATAAGAAGATACTTATGCCTCATGGAATGGGCTCTTTTAAGAGTAGCCACTAAAACTCGGGGAATGTCATATCGGCGACGTCCCTCAGCTAAAGCAATGAAAACGTCACCAGCGGTACTATTGGCAGAAGTAAACTGCCATTCCCCTAAAATATTCATCATGATGAATAACATGGTTGTGCCAACATTCAGCGATTGGCTACCCAAGGTTATGTTATATTGGTCTTGGTCCATGAAACGAAATACCCCTCCCCCATAATACTCATGGAAATATGCATATTCATAGAGGTATGAGTTATCGGTCATATACCCCCACGTGTGCATAGGGTCAGGCAATGGCAATCCCGAAACCAAAGCTACCAAATTCTTATTGAATTCCCTAGTCCTGTCATTAATTGCAAGGGAGAATTTCTGTTCTCCTTCTTGGTTACAATAGAATGTAATATGATTATAGAAAAATTCAGTTAGCTGAGGTGAAAAAGAATCGTCATCACTCACCAGAAGATGTCGCCATCCTAACTGCACGATCCGCTCGCGGAACGATGCTCCATAGGTATCGGTTCCCATCAAGTCTTCGAACGACTGTTCAGGAATGACTATAGGAGATGTCATCTCAAAACTACTCTCTGGAACAGCTCCGAAAATCCTGGAAAAACCCTCAGAAAATTGGAAATTTCTTTGTTTACGGAGGTCAGGGCGTAGGTGCGCTCCACTTGGCTCGGGTGTTTTTGGAGTTACAAGTTGTGGGCGCGAGTCTTGGGCGCAGGTGCGCTCTGAGTAAAATTTCGCGATTGTATATAGGGCGAGGTCGCTCTCTCGAGAAGCCGAGGTGCTTCGTAAGTCTTGAAGCGAAGTTTAAGAGGAAAAAGAAGGAAAAACTTGGAGTGAAAGGTGAGGGATGATGGTGGGTGTAGTGTGGTTTGTGAGTGTAGAATGAAGGTAGTTTAAATAGGTTCTGAGCTTCCAAAATGAATCGGCAAGTTGCCAAATTGTTTAAGGCAATTTCCGGAAATAGAAAAATTCCAAACTTGAAAATGGAAACAAACCATATTCTTGATTTTCTAACAACCCTGGTATCTTTTATACTAGATTTAGATAGTAACTTCTAAACTCTCCTAGGTTTCATGCTACCACCACACATATTCATAGATATGCCGATATCGGCCAGATTCTCAACCTTTACTCCAAGATAACTTTACAGAAGATGCTCATATAACGAATTATGCTCGGTATAAATATTACCACCCCCAAACAATTCGGGAAGGTGGAATTAATGATAAAACACGCACAATTTGAAAGTAACCAATTTTATTAAAATAATATTAAATCCAACCAATCTAAAACAACCAAATTAATATTTAAATTTAACTACTGAAATAAAATCCAACTAACAAAACCATAAAATAAATAACGACAAAGTAATATCAGAACACAACATTCTTTGAAACACCTAGCCGCGTGATGAAGACGGACCCTGAGATGGAGATTGGTCTTGGAATGAAGAATGGCTTGAGCCATCTATCCTTCGGCGACAACGCTCATGCCTCTCAGACTTGTCTGAGCCAGAATCCTCCAAGGTTGGCATGCGACGTAGCATCTCTATTTGAAGCAAGCGTTGTGCTTCCATCTCAGCCTTTAGTACTATATAGTGGTCCTCTTGGCGCTGGTGCATAGTCTCCATGTTAGACAAGATATCTTCCTGACCCCTTTCGAGCATTTCATCTCTCGTCTGAAGGTTCGTTTGTTTATTTCGAAGTACAATCTGTCTATCTCGGATATCTTCACAAATACCATAAATGCAACGCAAGCTAGTTTGCAGCACTTGCATGCGTTCTAAATTAGAACTACAACTATCTAATGCATCTTCATCCAGACATGTCATATCCTCCCTTTCATCCTCCGACTCAACCCATCATCTTCCGACAACTGCCAAGTCTTTTGGATGCACTCAGCATAAATAGTTGCATTTGAATGCAACTTGATCATAATAGGGGCAGATTTTGTGACAACTCTAAATGAGAGCATGATCTTAGTGATCAATACGGGAAGAGGCGCAATGCTCTTTCCCACTCTTCTAATCACCTTAAAAATTAAATCGAGGATGCAGAAATTATACTTATTCGTTTGCAAAATCCAGAGAACGTGCAGACATTGCAGACCGATGTCGCTGACTTTTTCTTTCCTGAGGACATTCCTACCAATCCACTGAGCTACAGCCAGTTGATTGGTTCTCAGGGTTGCCTGGTGGATGCAATGAGAACTCGTATTGTATTCACCCTCCACGACAGTATCTTTCATCAAAGCGGGAACTCAAAGATATCTTTGGGATTCACGAATGGTCGTTCTAGGTTGCTTTTCGGTAGCGCCTAATAGCTTAGCCGAATCTGTCGCGTTACTTCCTTTCTTGTTCCCGCTACCTTAATGAAAATTCTATCCCCTCGATTCTCGCTTCTTATAAAACTGTTTCTACCAAATCAAAGTGGTAGAACTCCTCGATCGATACCGAGTCCATTCCAATCCCTCCTAATCATCTCCGCGCGTAGAATGGGTGAAAGCGGTCGGGCCTAAATGCTTGTTTAAGGCAAAATTCTTCGTCAGCGCCATTGAAGTTTTTGAAACAACCAATGGTTTTGTAGACGCGGAGGAGGCGAGTTTGATGTAAAACAACCTAAAACACTGGTGGTGGCGATGGTGGGTACGGTGGCAGGTTAGAAGCTTGAATTGGTGGCTGTTTTCGGTGGTGTGGAAATTTTGTTTGAGAGGACTCGAGCTGTTGGTTACAATGGGCGGTGTAGATGTTTGTGTTTTTTTTTTTTTTTTTTTTTTTTTTTTTTTTTTTTTGGTGTTTAAGTTTTGTTTTAAACTTTGGTAACCGGGCGGGATTGGAGAAGGAAACAAACCGCGTTTTTGGGGAAGGAAGGAGACGCACAGACGTGCGTGCGGTTTGGGCCCAAGCCCAATTCGAATTCCGAACTTTTCCGATATTTCGCCCAATTTCAAATTCAATTTGCCGCTTTGTTACTGGTCCAATTTTGGCGAATGAGTTATGGAAATGATCAGTAGAGAATTTCCAATCCAATGATCTGTAAAACACTCAATTCTAACCATGGGTGACGTATAAGAAGGTGGAAAATGCCTCGAAGTGCGTGAGTGACGTAAGTTATGCGAACGAAGAGATCTACGTTATAGATAACGTCAACCCGAATGAACTACGACTAACGGGCCTAAGCAACACAATGGAAAGTTCGAGCAATCTGGATGGAAAGATCGACTACCCACCCCCAAACAAATTTTTAAACACAAAATTTGTTTTAAACGTGGGTCGTTTAAAGTCAGATTCCCAAGACTTGTTGGATTGCTATTTCTATGATTTTAGAATTTTTATTTATTTATTTTTTATAAGAAAAACGAAAAATAATAAATACATAATTCACCCCATAGAGGAACATGACTCAAAAACCGAGAACACATGCAAAAGTGGAAGACGTGAATTATGTGAAACGTGGACTTAGGATCCGGTACTTACAACCACACACTCCATAGGGATGGCCCAGTTACCTGAATGGTGCACTTACCACTATATGGAAGTGAAAGGAAGTACACCAAATGACAAAGGTCAGTCCTTATTTATAGGGTCCTGTAAAAGGACTTCCTCTACATCAGGGGACAAAAGCTCGTGAAAATGTTTTAACCGTTGGCCATTGACTTGAAAGGTACTGTTATCCTTGGGATTTACCAAGGTGATTGCCCCGTAAGGGGTGACTTCAGTAACCATAAAAGGACCAGACCAACGGGTTTTTAGTTTCCCTGGGAAAATATGTAGACGGGAGTTATAAAGCAAAACCTTTTGACCAATCACAAACTCTTTGCACAAGATTTGCTTATCATGAACACGTTTCATGTTAGCTTTATAATCCTTCGCGAGATCGTAAGAATCGCTACGTATTTCTTCAATCTCATTCAATTGCAATTTGCGTTTGACATCCGCCTCATCAATATTGAAGTTAAGACTTTTTATAGCCCACAGAGCACGGTGCTCTATTTCAACGAGCAAATGACAAGGTTTCCCAAATACAAGTCTAAAGGGAGACATACATATAGGAGTTTTGAAAGCAGTTCTATACGCCCATAAGTCATCCGATAGACGCTTCGACCAGTCTTTCCTATCAGGATTTACAGTTGTTTCTAAAATCTTTTTGATTTCCCTATTAGAAACTTCTACTTGTCCGCTAGTTTGTGGATGATAAGGAGTTGCTACTTTGTGTGTAACTCCATACTTTTTCACTAGGGATGCAACAACTCTGTTGCAAAAATGTGTTCCATCATCACTAATGATGGCTTTAGGAATGCCAAAACGACAGAAAATATACTCCTTAATAAAAAATACCACTGTCTTATGGTCATTGCTACGGCAAGCCATGGCCTCTATCCATTTAGATATGTAGTCCACGACAACTAGAATATAAATGAAACCGTGGGAAATAGGGAAGGGACCCATGAAATCAATGCCCCAAACGTAAAAAATTTCTATATCAAGATTGGATTTAATGGCATCATATTACGCTTCGTGATTCGCCCAAGTTGTTGGCAACGAATACACGTCTTTCAATGCACTTGGGCATCCTTAAAAAGGGTAGGCCAATAAAATCCATATTGAAGAACTTTAGCGACTGTTTTCATTCCAATAAAATGGCCACCACAGTCTTTGTCATGGCAGAACGATAGAACTTCATTATATTCCCACTGGGGAATGCAACGACGAATAATCTGATCCGCACAATACTTAAAAAGGTAGGGCTCATCCCAGTAGCATAACTTAACTCTGGCCAAGAACTTCTTACGTTCATTTCTTGACCAATTATAAGGCATAACATCAGCCACTAAATAATTTACAATGTCAGCATACCATGGTGCTAAAAAAATAGCATACAGATGCTCATCAGGAAAAGAGTCCGGTATGGACTCAGAATCACTATTATCGTCGTTTGTAAGTCTAGATAAGTGGTCAGCAACTACGTTTTTGACCCCTCTTTTGTCCTTTATTTCTAATGTGAACTCTTGCAGGAGAAGAATCCATCGGATTAATCTTTGCTTAGCATTCTTCTTGGCATGAAGGTACCTAAGGGCTGCATGGTCCGTGTAAACTAAAGTTTTAGAACCAACCAAATAAGGACGAAACTTATCTAAAGCATAAATGACAGCTAAGAATTCTTTTTCAGTAGTTGTGTAATTCTGTTGAGCATCGTTTAAGGTTTTACTAGCATAATAAATAACAGTCGACTTATTATCTAGTTTCTGTCCCAAGACAGACCAACTGTATAATCACTAGCATCACACATGAGTTCGAAAGGTTTAGACTAATCGGGAGGCTGTATAATTGGTGCAGAGGTTAGGGCAGCTTTTAAAGTTTCAAAAGCCTGCTTACAGTTAAAATTAAAATCAAAGATTGCATCCTTCAAAAGCAGATTAGTTAAAGGCCTAGCTATTTTCGAGAAATCTTTAATAAAATGCCTATAAAAACCGGCATGGCCTAGAAAGGCTCTAATATCACGGACAGTCCGTGGTTTAGGTAGAGTCGTTATCTTATCTAGTTTGGCCTTATCTACTTTGATGCCATCACTAGATACAATGTGACCTAGTACTATGGCCTTTTTCACCATGAAATAACACTTTTCCCAGTTTAAAACGAGGCTCTTTTCTTCACACCGTGTCAAAACCTTAGACAAGTTAGACAAGCAGTCTGTGAAGGAGTCTCAATAGATAGAAAAATCATCCATGAAAACTTCCATAAAGCGCTCTACCATGTCACTAAATATATGAAGCATACACCGCTGGAAGGTACCAGGAGCATTACAAAGGCCAAAAGGCATTCATTTATAGGCATATGTTCCAAAGGGACATGTGAAGGTAGTCTTTTCTTGGTCATCAATATCAATAATAATCTAAAAATAGCCCCGAGTAGCCATCCGAGAAAACAATAAAAGTATGACCCGCTAGGCGCTCGAGCATCCGATCTATAAAAGGTAAAGGAAAGTGATCCTTTCATGTCATAGCATTTAAACGCCTGTAATCAATACCGATTCTCCATTTCATAGGACCTTGTGTGACAACATAGTCACCCTTTCGATTCACGTACCATGGTAACTCCCGATTTCTTAGGAACTACATGAATGGGGCTTACCCCATTCGCTATCGAGATTGGGTATATGATACCCAGATTAGTAATCGTAAGACTTCTTCCCTAACCACCTCTTTCATGGCAGGGTTCAAACGACGCTGAGGTTCGCGAGAAGTCTTTGCGTTATCCTCCAAATGGATGCGATGAGTGCAAACATTAGGGTCAATTCCTTTAATGTCGGCTAGGGACCAACCAATCGCAGACCAATGTTCCCTAATCACCCTAATTAAACGTGTCTCTTCATCCTTAGTTAACTGAGAAGATATAATTACCGGATGACTATCATCCAGATCAAGTTGAATATATTTTAACTCCGGGGGAAGAGGTTTAAGCACTGGGGTGGAAGGAATGTCAATAGATGTTTCATCAGGGTCCCCATTTTGCATAATGAATACTTTCTTAGGTAGCAAGTCTTCATACTCAGTATATGGAGCAACCGGCGGGTTTACAATTGGTGTGGACTCAAGGATGGTGTTGACTTCCTCTAAGTAGGAGTCATTTACAAAATCTGAAGTTCCAAAAGAAAGGAATTTGTACATATTGTTTTCGGGAAAAATGTTGTTAAAATAATCTTGAGCTAAGCTCTCGATCATGTTAACCTCCCTATCTATAGACAATTCTGGTAACTGTTTCATCATTTTAAAAACATTTACCTCAACAGAAAGATGGCCAAAAGATAAGGACATCTTACCATCGCGGCAATTTATAAGCGCATTGGCAGTTGCCAAGAAGGGACGCCCTAAGATGATCGGTACAGAGTCGTTAGCGACTTCTGTATCTAGGATAACAAAATCAGCAGGATAGTAGAAATCCTGAACCTTAACAAGCACGTTTTCCACTACACCCTTAGGATACTTAATTGACCTGTCCGCTAACTGCAACGTTATTTTTGTAGGTTGCATTTCCTGTAGACCTATTTGTTTATACAAATAATACGGGAGTAAGTTAACACTTCGCCCGTGTCTAATAAAAGCTTCGTCGTGTGGGAATCTCCTCGGTGCTTTTCTGATGGGGCGACCAGGGTCCTTGTACTTAACAATTCCATTATTTTCGGATAAAGTTGGGAATTGTTCAGTTAGAAAGGCATCTTTAGGTATGTTGGTCTTACGCCTAGTAGTGCACAACTCCTTAAGAAACTTAGCGTGGTTAGGTAGCTTTTTAATAGCTTCGAGAAAAGGAAGGTTTATCGTTAGATTTTTGAAAACGTTCCTAATCTCCTCAAAGTTTGTATCCCTGGTTAGCATAGCTAATTTCTGAGGGAACGGTGGTTTCCCTCTACATTTAGCGTATGGCTTGACTTGATGTGTAACCTTGGCTTTCTGTTTCTTAGGTTGTGGTTTAACTGGTACCTCTACAGTGGTAGGCTCTTCAGTTTCTATTTCGGTATCTAATTCGATATCCGGTGTAGGGAGTACTGATGGGGTAACTATAGGCATAGTTACTTTGTTATCAACCACTCTTCCGCAGCGAGAGTGGTGATGGCATTTAGGTCACCTACGATTGTAGTTTACGTACTAGTATTACCGCTTACCTCAAAGGTCGTGGTTTCTTTGTTTTAGGGTTTGGTATCGCTTGTCCTGGAAACACGCCTTTGGGTTGGGCTTTCTTTTGGGCTAACTGTTATATGCCCTGATTTGTGGATTGTAAGATCTGTTGCTTTGATTGAGTCATTGTTTGGAAAAGTTGTTGGGTAACCTGTATAAAGGCGTCGATACGATCCGGTTGTGTAGGTGTAGTAGTCACAGGTGGTGCGATTGGAACTATCTCACGTTGATTATTTATGGGTGAGTTGTGATAGTTACTATTGTTAACCGGAACGATACCTCTATTGGTATTATAACTATTATAATTACCCTGACCTTGTGTTTGACCTTGTCGTGGTTGCGCTTGGTTGTTATAATTATTATAATTCCCCTGACCTTGTCCTTGTCCTTGCCTAGGTGGAGCTTGGTTATAATTGTTTGCTTGCCTAACATTTTGGTTATTAAACCCTGGAGGTGTAACTTGTTGATTGGTTTGCCAACTGAAGTTGGGATTTTGTCTCCATGGGGCCTTAGGAATAGGATAGCTATTAATGGAGCAAGCATTATCTTGCTCTGATTGTTGTTGTTCATAGGCGAGAGGACAATAGGAGTCAGGGTGCTCAGGACTCAAACAGAAATTACATAGGTTGGAGTTTACATTCATGACGGGGATATGCTTTTGTTGAACAGAAATAGGCTCAACCTTTTTAGTTAGAGATTCGATTAAATTTTTAAGTTCTGGATCGGGTTTCATCTCAAACATACCGGTGGCCTTAACTGTTGAAGAAGAACTAGCAGAGCGGGGGATATCATCACTACCCCCCCAATTATTATTGCGTTTAGTTTGATCTTCTAAAAATTTGTAAGCCTCCGAGGCTCCTTTACTTAGGAAACTACCCCTATTCATTATGTCAAGGACTTCTTTATGGTGATGTAGAAGTCCTTTGAAAAAGGCACGAACTAACGTGTCTTTTGCTTGGTTATGGTGTGGACACTCTATAAGCAGATTGGTGAAACGAGTCCAAGCCTCAGAAAATGATTCATGAGGATTCTGTTGAAAAAAATGAATCTTGGAAAGCATCTCATCCGTCTTTAGGGGTGGGTAAAAATGCTCCATAAACAAATTTGAACAAGTTTAGCCCACGAGTCCCAGAGTTAGCGCTTGGGCGCTTAACCAAGACGCCTTTATCGGCTAAGGTGAAGGAAATACCCTTAGTTTAATTTGTTTCGCACCAACCGTAGGATGATGGAATGTTGTAAGGACTTGTTCAATCCTACGCATGTGAAGGTTTTTCATGGTAACAAATGAAAATATGTTTGGGGATTCGAAAATCCCCACCGGGTCTCCGCTAGAACAATGCAAGATTTAGGGCTATCGCCAAGGCTTTGTAAAAGTCGGAGAGAGGTCTCTCTTTCTTCACCATTATGTCAGGTGTGGTGGGTGGGATAGTAGCTAGAGGTGTAGTGATTGGTATACTCGATAGATTTGTTTGTTGGCGTTGACGGTTAATTACGTTCGGTGTTTTTCTCCGACTGGACCTTAATCTCATGCAAGTCTAAGTCTAAACACACGACAACACTCCAAACAATCTTGATATATTAGTATAAACCTCTAACCGGAGATGCGAGGTATGGAAGAAAGGAATACCTGACAAGGTCCTTGTTTCGCTTATGAATAGCATCTTGTTTTGGCGTGTTAGGTATATAACAAGTTAGAACACGAAAAACTTAAAAATTGAAGTTTGAAACAAACCCGTGGAAACCGCAAAATTCATCTTAGGTGGCGGGTGCGCCACTTTGGCGCAGGTGCTTCGGTGTAAACTTCGAAGTTCATGTGTTTGAGCGGTCGCTTCGGTTTCAAGAATAACTTTAGCGTCGCGCCCGGCAATTTTTTTCGAGGAAGTTTAATGCTGAAAAAGACAACAACAGTTAGAATCGAACAAGGGTGGGTGGGTTTAATGGGACTTAAAAAATGACTAATTATAGTAAGAAAACAATGCTAAAGGTAACTAAGATGGCAGCAGCGCCATTTGATAACCATAAAAAGATAAAGTTTACTTACGAAATGAACGATGAAATTCAAAACGTAAGTAAACTAAATCTTATTTTACTAATTGCTATCAAGTTTTCTACTCTCAATTCTATCGAAATAAAGTGGAGTAACAAATTCGTTCCACTCCTAGTTCTTTAGCATGGAATGATTTCGTAGTTAACTAATCGGTCTTATGTCTAGTGAGAGATTTACGAGGGGAATTCTATACTACGGGGTGGATTCAATTGACAAGTTATGAATAACGGAATGCTACGGAATACTGAAATGTGAATCTAGATAAAGAATTAGAGGGGAAGTGAATCCACCTCGAATCTAACTTAATCACCTAGCATAGACTGTTGTAATCCAATTCTTACGTTCTTACGGTAAGAATTGCTCGTTCTAATCCTTAATTAGCATGGCATTTTTGCCAATTATAACTAGCATGTGAGGTCGTCCACCCATTCTCATGGCGAAACACAACCTTCTAGAATGGAATAGACTCTACAACGACTCTACACTATACAACTAAGTTTTCATCAAGGCTTCATCAACCCCTCTAATGGAGGTTTTAGCCTTGATTCATCAAACCATTATTTCTCATTGAATTATAACTAAACATCATACCAAAATTCTAACTTGGCTAATTTAACTAACAATACTTCAATCTAATTTAACAACTCAGAAATGATACTCAACAAGAATTAAAATTAGATCTATAAATTGAAATGACAAAATCGAAATTGACAAACTAGCTATTTTATTTATCAAACTAATGAAGAACAATGATTCTAAAGATTAATCTAAAACAAGAATTGAAATGAACTAAACTTAATTTTATTTAATGAAAACTAGATCTAGAATTATATATAGTTTTAGGTCTAACTAGCTACCATTAACAAAGAGCTAAGCTTTTGTTTTTATATGTTTCAGATCCAAAAATCGTGCATGGGCTTGGAGCCATGTTTTGGGCCAGAAAATCAGGCCCAAAACCCAATTCTTTTAGTCCAAAAAGGCCAATTCTTTCGTCCACTTCTGCTCCTCTGATTGGGCCAAGGCTTGGACCATTGGAAAGCTCTTTCCAAGACGGTCGTTTTGACAAAAGGTAGACCCAATTCCGAGGTCTGAGTCCAAAGATACGACCTTCGAAAGTTCTGCTGACTTTGTGTGTTGTTTCTGTCCGCGTTGACTTTGACTTTTCAGCTTTGACCGGGCATTAGAAAGGCTTTGTCTTTTTGAATCTTGGCCTTTAATCACATAACTCCTTAGCAACCAACCATTGCTCCTTTATCTCATCAAAGTGGTACATTTCTGCACATAATTGACTTTGAAGCCTGAAACGCATAAAAACACGTAATCAGTATTAACTCTTAATTATTACTCACATAATTGGTTTAAAAGTATGACTGTTACAAGGTTAAAACTACATTTTTGGGCTCTTATCAATCACTTACAATCTTCTGCCATGGTTACGATGAAGAGAATTTTTTTGATGCTGACAATGTTGATATCAGGTCTCCGACAATGTGGTAATGATATTGATGTTTACCTTAAACCTTTAATTGAAGATTTACAGACTATTTTGAAGCCTGGTGTGGAGGTTTATGATGCCTACAAGCAAGAATCTTTTACATTAAGGGTTGTTCTACTGTGGATGAATTTTCATACTCTTTAAAATTTAGCTCGGTGTAGTGTGAAGGGATATCTTACTTGTCTAATATGAGGTGAGAATACTGATTCTACATGATTGAAATACTCAAGTAAAAACATATATCAGGCCCATAGAAATTTCCTTCCAAAAAATCATCATTTTCGAAGGCAAAGGAAGGCATTTAATGGTCAGCAAGTGTTTTTTTTTTTTTGAAAAAACTAGGGGCTCAGTCCCCAAACTTTTTATATATCAGGATCTCAAGTTCATAATACCTTCTTTATCCCTCATGGTCAATACATGCATTTTTCGATCCATAGGGGGAATAAAGAGCAAAAAATCATTACATACTTCTCTCTTCGATTTCGCTAGGTAATCAGCTACTTGGTTACCCTCCCGGAAGATATGGACAAATGACAAGTGATCAAACTCCATACTCACAGCTTGGATATGTGCTACCAAGTTCCTACAATACCACAGTGGTTTTCCTTTTTTAGTTAAGATCTGGACCCCCTGCATGGAATCCGGTTGCACTTGAAGCCGTTTGATTCTCACCAGACGCCTTCCGACCGCTTTAAGAACGCGAGAAGCTCCCCGAAAGATAACCGATAGTCTCTTAGAACTGCCACTATCGCCATTATCACTTCCCCCCATTGTCCATAAGACTTCTCCATAGCCTGCCACCCCCCTCTTGCACCGACCCATCAGTATTCAAGACCACTGTATCCACCTCCGGCTTTTCCCATTTCACCCACTTTTCCTCCTTGTGTATAACTTTTATCCCGATTCCCAACTTTGCCAATAACACTTTAGTTCCCACTTCTTCCTGAACAGATTCCAGGGTTTTTCCCATGTAGATCTTCATACTATTAAGGACCTTTTTTGGCTTACCTCATCACCGCTTTAAAACGATTTTTCTTCAACCTCGGTTTATTTCGGTCCATATAGCCGCGCTGACTGCACATGTAAAGGCTCTAATCACTTCTGACACCATGGTATTCGCTCTGCTTAATCGCATTAAGTAATACCATTCATCATGGGATTCTCTCCACGGTGGTGGTAGTCCCATCGCCTTCTTGAACTCTTCCCAGACTAGCTTAGAGTAGGAACAATCGAAAAACAGATGGGCCGAACTTTCCTCATGGTTTCCACACAAACAACACTTTGTAGAACTGATAATCTTCTTCGCCACCAGTCGATTCTGTGTTGGAAGAGCTCCGGAGAACAATTGCCAAACTGTGAATGAGTGCTTTGGGACTGAGTACTTCCCCCATACTATCTTGAAACATTTGACTTTACTCCTCACATTCTTTAGGACAGAGTATGCTGATGATGTAGAGAAATCTCCTGAGCTGTTAGGTGTCCATGTAACCTGGTCTTCTGTGATGTAGGCGTTAATCTCCGTGTTCATAATCCTTTCCTTTACCTCACACTCCTGAAGATCAGTGATTACCCTTGACCAGCCCCCATCGCCTATCACCGACACCTTGGCATCTTCGGGACTACATTTGCTAGAAGAGCTCGGCTTGACTGTTGAGAATAAGAGGGCTCGAGCACCATGGGTCATGCCGGAGCCGGTACCATTTCATTTCCAATACAAGATTATCGATGAACTTCCATGATATCTCTATGTTTCATTATGCCCTCCACACCCATGAACAGTCCCTCGGAGTTTTCATGGTCCAAAAATGTTTTTGCTTGATGTGATGTTGCCATGCCCATTTGACCCATAGACTCTCTGATCTCTGTGCAAGTTTAAAAACCAGTCCACAATATGCTGCTTTATCCCAAACTCTAGGGTCAACAAGGCCTATCCCTCCGTGTTCTTTATCTAGTCTGAGAGTCGCACTACTTGCATGGTCAGCAAGAGTTAAGATCACATCCGGACCCGTTAACTGGAGAAGTGATTTCAGAGAAGCTTAAAGGGATGAAAGTTAAATGGGGGAAACTGAAGCTGGTGATTCAAAAGCCAAAAACATCAAGAAATAAGTCAAAGGTATCCAATAAATAGTCACAAACACGAGAGAAGAAGCCTAGCACTTCTGATGAGAATGAAAGTGGTAACTATTGGAAGAAGAGATCCATATTTTTTGAGCTTGAATATTGGGAATTCTTGTTTGTGTGACACAACTTGGATGTCATGCATATTGAGAAAATATTTGTGATAGCATCATTGGCACACTACTTAACATGAAGCACAAGACAAAAGATGACCTCAAAAGTTGCCTAGACCTTTTCGAAATGGATATGAGAAAGGAACTAGCACCAGAGAGAAGGGGAAATACGACTTATCTTCCACAAGCATGTCATATGTTATCCAGAGCTGAGAAAGTAATAGTTTGCAACACGTTGCGTGAACTCAAAGTGCCTGATGGATGTTTTTCACATTTTAGACGCCGCATGTCGATGCAAGATCTAAATGTGTATGGTCTCAAGTCTCATGACTGTCACATATTGATGCAACAACTTTATCCTGTGGCAATACGACCTATGTTACCAAAGCACGTGAGGTATACCATCACTCGGTTGTGCTTCTTTTTCAACTCTCTTTGCGCCAAAGTAGTGGATGTGTCCAAATTACAGGAAATTCAAGACAATTTGGTTCTCACTTTATGCCTACTGTAAATGTACTTTCCACCATCATTATTTGATGTTGGGGTGCATGATAAAGACAAATTTATGTGGACTAACTATCTATGTGTAAACACAAATAATTAATTACATAAATAAGTGCTTATATCAATATTCCTACTCTCAAATAATAATGAAGTAATATATAAAGAGTAAGGATTTGTTCCACTCCTAAACTATCAAGACTAAATAGAATCCAATTAATCAAACACAAAGAAACAATGGTGAGAGTAATGTTATGTTGAGAGATTTCTATTCTACGATTATACTATGTATTCAAATAAATCTAAATTAACTAAACTAATAAAAATAAGGTTTTGATAGAAGAGAAAGTTATAGAGAAGAGTAATCAATTCACCTAATAACTAGTTTAATGCAAGAATCGAATTATTCATTGAAAAAAGTTCATATTTAGGTTTTAACGTAATGATTCAACCTAAAACCTCAACCTTTATCATCCCTAACAACAACCTACATCTCTATAGTCATTATTACTAGCATGTAGGATTATTATGACTAAGTCTCTCAACTTAATTATAATAATCCCTAGTTTAATTTACTATATGCTTATTTTGGAAGTCATACAATAAACTAAACTCATTGAAATACATACACAATTAAATAATTCTACTAATCAATCTATTCCTCATTAGGCTTCGTAATCACTCCCTCTAATGGGGGAGATTAGCCTAATATCATTGGAATAATTAAACTAAAGCAAGAAAAAGAAGTCATAATAATAACTTGAACTGGATTGAAGTAATGGTGGCTAGGCTAAAGAAAACATAAATTAGGTTATACTAAAGAAAGAGAGAGAGCTAATTTAATTAAACTAAGAGGGGAGTGGCCAAGTTTTGTTTTGCCTTAACCCTATTTATATATGAGAGGGTTAGGTTTATAATTTCGTGCATGGACTTTTAGGCTAAGTTATGGACCCATAAATCAAGTCCAAAACATAATTTAATTTTTTGAACTCATTCAGGACAAGAATTCAATTGGTTGAATTTAAGGGGCAATCCCCCATTCTCAACTTACCCACCCTTTTAATTTTTCTTTATTATTTCTTGCATTTTTGGTACTGTACACTGTTTTAGGCACAGGGGTGCCCACCCTCCATTTTGCCTTGTTCAAAGCGCGCCCTCCCTCTCTTGTGTCTGCGGAATCACAGTGAAGAACACTGCAGTAAAGGTATTTTAAAATTTCTAAAAATTCTGAACTTTTTCAGGCATAATCCGTAAGGTGTTATTGATTTACTTTAATTTTGTTAGATTTTTCCTAGTTGTTTTACCTAGTGAACTAATATGATCTTTACAGTGCTACATTTCAGTTTTCAAACCGTAAGTTTTGGAAAACCAGATGAGTTGGTTACTTAGGCAGGTCCAAAAATTCTAAAATTTTGACAGGAGTATCTATCATAAGTCAGGAGTTTTTAGTAAAAGTTTGAAGAGTTTTTTATTTGTTTTGACCACCTAACTAGTTGATTGTTTTCAGTGTATTTCTGCAGTTTGGAACACTTAATTTCTGGAACAACAGTCGATAAGGAGAGTTTGTATAACTCCAATTGCTCTAAAATTTTTATAGGAACCCGTATGATCTATCAAAAGTCTCCAATAAAATTTTGGCAAACTTTAGCTCTGTTTTGATTGGTTAACCATTCGGTTGTTTGTGTTGTGTCCGAAAACTGTTTCACAAACTTTGCAGGGCAGTAGAAGGACTTTCATAACTCCGATTGATCTGAAATTTTATAGGCGACTTACTGGACGTCTTAGCAAACTACTGTAAAATTTCAAATTTTTTGGAGCGCAGCACCTATGCCCTCATTAGCCTATTTCTGTAGCGGCATAGCATGGCGCTGGACATCGTCTCTCAAAGGGCAAAGCCAGCGCCCGTTTTAGCCCAATTTCAAACGCGCCTTGCCCTCAAGCGCCTGGACTTCAAGTCAGGCAAGAGCGCGCCCTGCCCCCCTTTTGAAGGAAGCCCAATTTTCTTAGGTGAGTCACTGGCTCACCTTTTGTTCAAATTATTTTATATTCAGTGTTTCCACCTTTTTGAATACACTGAGATCGCGTATACAAGACGCTATTTATACGTATAGCAAGGAGGCATTCAGGTACTCCTTCTTCCACTCCTCATTTCTTCTGTCAGAGGAGTTTTAATTCTAGTATAATCAGGCTTGTTTTTTTGTAAATGCAATACCACACACCTATCTAGAATTTCACACACTACACCTGCATCAATTGCTAAAGAACCAAAGACTCCTCTCTCTGATTGTTATAAAGCACTAAACGATGGCCCTAAGTTGTGCATCATTATTGCAGACCTAGTGGGAGATTTTTGAATTCCCCTGAATATATTTAACTTGTTACCGGTTTTCCATGGTTTAGACCACGAGAAGCCTTATCAACATATGCGTAGGATAGAACAAGTTCTCACTACATTCCATCATCTCAGCGTAAGTCCGGATCAAGTTAAACTTAGGGTGTTTCCATTCACCCTAGCCGACAAGGCGGTGTCATGGTTAACTGCCCAAACGCTAAACTCTGTGGACTCATGGGCAAATCTTGTTCAGTTGTTCATGGAACAGTTTTACCCACCCCTGAAGACAGATGAAATGCTTCAAAAGATTTATTTCTTCCACCAGAATCCTCATGAATCCTTTTCAGAGGCCTAGAATCGTTTCACTGATCTTCTAATTGAATGCCCGCATCATAATCTTGTAGAAGACACACTTGTTTGTGCCTTCTTCAAGGGGTTTTTACATCGTCAGAAGGAGGTTCTAGATATCATGACTGCGGGTAGTTTTCTTAGTAAAGGAGCCTTGGAGGCTTATAAATTCTTAGAATATCAATCTAAGAGGAACAACAATTGGGGAGGTAACGACTATTCCCGCTCCACTTCTTCTTTTGAGGATAAACCTGATTCCGAGCTTAAAACTCTTATCGATGCCCTCACTAAAAAGGTAGATGTTCTCTCTGTTCAACAATAACCCATTCCAGTCATGAACATTAAATCTACTCGTTGTAATGTTTGTTTTAGTCTTGAGCATTCCGACTTCTATTATCCTCTTGTCTATGCACAACTACCACCACAACCATCAAACTTCAACTAGTTAACTCAACCTCAAGGACAAGGAAACTAAGGTGACCAAAATAGAGGTTTAGTTGCCATGACCCATAACTATCAACATCAAGACATGATTGCTCAACAAGCCTTAATTCCAGTCCAACCATCTATAGACAAAGTAGTAGTGACCTTGCTAGAAAAACAAAATCAAATTATGCAATAAAACTCAAACTTGATGAAAGATCAGCATGATCAAAACTATAATATAATGAAATAAACAATGCAAATGATGCAGTCTTTGTGCCAAAAGGTTATTGACATGTCTCCTAACCAAAATAATAACCAAACAGGTGTGTTTCCAAGTCAAGCAGTGCCTAATCCTAAGTTAACAAACACTGCCTTTGAAATAAACATTATTCACTGTAATGGTAATACAAACCAAGGGGACCTACAAGTAGTCACAACCCTTAATTCAGGGAGAGTAGTTGATAACAAAGTGACTATGCATACAGATCACCCGCAAACGGAAGCTGAAAATAAAACCATACCGAATACTGTCATAGAAACTAAAGACCCTACAACTGTAGAAGTTCCAGTCCAACCATAACCATGAGGTACAACCTTACTAAATACCACCATAGAAATTGATGATCCTACACCTGTAAAGGTTCCAATATGGACACCTAGATGGAAAACGGCTAAAAATAACGCAAAGACTAATAATACTTTTGAACCTTATGCTAAATATAGAGATAAACCACCATATCCCCAGAGACTAGTTGTGTCTAAAAAAGACGAGAATTTTGATGAGATTAGGGAAGTGTCTAAAAATTTGACTATAAACCTACCTTTTCTAGATGCTATAAAAAGTCTACCTGGGCAGGCTAAGTTTCTAAAAGAGTTGTGCACCAAGAAGAGGAAAACCAACATACCCAATGGAGCCTTCTTAAACTGAACAATATCCCTCTTTATCTGAACATAACAGAATTGTTAAGTACAAGGACTCTGGTCGTCCTACTGTATAATGCACCTTAGGTGATACCTTCATAACAACTACTTTATTAGACCTGGGAGCGAGTGTTAACTTACTTCCTTTTTATTTATATAAACAACTAGGTCTAACAAAACTTCAACCAACCAAAATGACTTTGCAGTTAGCCGATCGTTCTATTAAGTATCCCAAGGGTGTAATTGAAAATATTCTCGTTAAAGTTCAGGATTTTTACTATCCAGCCGACTTTGTTATTCTCAACACAGAAGTTGCTCATGATTACATTCCTATTATCTTAGGGCGTCCTTTCTTGGCAACCGCCAATGCCCAAATCAATTGTTGGGATGGCTCAATGACTCTTTCTTTTAGGAATCTTTCTGTGGAAGTTAACATGTTTAGACAAAAGCAGGGACAACTAGGTTTGCCTATAGAAGGAGAAGTGAAGTCCATTTAGAGTTTTGTACCACATATTAGTGCGGCTGACGCTTCAGTCTCCACACTAGTAGATACCCCTCTTATGGAAGAAGACAAATATCACAATTTCTACTCCCTAAACGTAGATAACATCGAGGAAGAATTCCTTCGATTCCTTCTTTGCCACCTCGTGAGTCCCCTCCTATTGACATCCATTCATCTCTTGACGCCATGATGAAAGAAGAATTTTTCACCCTCTATCCTAGTAATTCTTCTTACCCACCTATTGAAGAATGTCTTGCATATCTCAAGGCCTCTGATGATATAGAACTTAGAACACTAGTTGAGCACCATTCACCCACCTCACATCCTCATGTCACTCATTCACCTTCCATCACGAATGTTATTCGCCCTCTACCTTTTCAAAGAACCATTGAGTTTATACTTGACCTTCTTGTTTCTCCTATGCTTCATGAATTTCTAAACCCATCTGGTGAAGAAGTAACACCCAAGGACAAGGCACCTGACACTTTTTCATTTTTTCCATTCCTTTCTTCTCAAAATTATCCACATCCCACGTATCTTCCACAACCATCCATTTTCTCACATTCATTCACTCGGCATCCCTTTCGTAGGAGGACAAAGAAGAAACTGTATGCTCGATTAGGTTCTAGATCTATCAGGCTTTGCTCTCACTCCATATTAGGTTCTAGATCTATCAGGCTTCGCTCTCATTCCACTAAGCCACGTCATAGGAAATCTTGGTGCTTAATTTTGTTTGATGGTGCTTTCCATGTTAACTATTTATGAAAAGATCCACAATTATTTAGATTATTGATATATGGTAAACTGCATGTTAATACATATATACCACATTAAGTCTAGGGAATCTGACTTTAAATGACCAAAGTTTTTGTACAATACCACCTTTCGACAAAAAATTTCAAACTTAAAAAGAGTTTTCCAATTTTGTTTAGGGGTGACATATTTTGGTATTTCATTTCAAAACGTTTTGCCACCCATTGTCTGTCATGTTTACTCCAATTTAGTTAGTACGTAACAGTTTAATTGTATTTCATGTTATCATATCATCTTTTATAATATTTATGTTACAGGTATTGCCAATTTTTGCCACGTTTCTATGGTAAATTCTTTTCTTATCTCTTTACACTTTGAGGACAAAACGTTCGATTGTTTGGGGGTGGGATAAAAACATTTGCAAAAATTAGGCACTTTTAGGATGTAAATTATGCACTTTTTTTTTTTTTTATAAAATATTAAAAATCATAAATATTGTTTATACTAGGCACTTAGTGATAATGGTATTGTTCCTTTCTCCATGATGATATTAATCTAGAAATCTCACGTAGTAGTTGAATTAGGATTTAATTTTTGAAACTTAGATTAATATATAGATAATAGTCATTGCATCTTTTCACGAACATCTTGCATGAGCATCTTTGATTGTACTTGACAGTATTTTTCTGAGACCTAGATTAGAGTACTTAATACATATCCTATGAGCATCTAGCCTAAAAGACTCATAAAAGTGAAATATCTGAGTGATGACACAAGGGAGAAGTATATTATGAGTAGAGAAATCACACATCCACTTGTTTGATCACCATACCATATTCTAAGCTAGAATTTAGTCCCTCTTTGGATCGATATAGCCATAAATTCACACCTATATGAAATTTATTATTCACTAGTCGCCCCACTGAGCCTTTCATTAGCCTTTTTAGAAACCACAAATCTTTTTACCCACTAAAACAAAATAAAAATAATAAATAAAATCAGCCTACCTATCTAGATAAGTATGAGAAATAAGATGAGTGAAGAAAAGAGAAGAGAAAAACCTGTGTAAACAAAAATAGTTAGTTGCTTCAGAAAAGAAAAAGAAAAGAAGTTTCCATCCAAAGAAAATAAAAGAAAATAAAAATAAAAATAAAAAGAAAATAAAAACTCCAAAAATAGAATAAAAAGAGTCAAAAAGCCAAAATAAAAAGGCTAAGGATGGAAACAAAGTGTAGAAGCAAAAGAACAAGGTTTTCTTTAGTTACATAATATGAAGACCCTATTTTCTCAGACTTGTTTTTTTGAATATCAATTTCTTTCCTTCTTTAAGCAACACCTACACCCCGTCTCACCTAATAAAGACCTCTAGCTTAAATAGGAATAGGTTGGTGTGATAGTAAGTGGTAGATGTGTTTGATCGACCTCGGCTTCCTTGGATTTTCATTGAGATTGTGAGCAATCGTGTGTCCACTGCACACTAGAGTTAACAAACTTGAGTGGAAAAATCAGAGTGTTATATGTTTTGACACATTCCTTATGAGAACCTATTTGGGCACGCTACCTAAAAGTTTCAGAAACGGACCTGCCATTGCATTTCATATCATAGTTCATTGTATAGTTGTTTATCTTAAGAGGATTTGATTATTATGCATGTATTAATTTAAGTTTTAGAATGATCATCCTTGTTTAAATACTAGTGAGATGTATAGATTCTGAGATAAAATTATGGACCAATTACTGTTATTTCTTAGTCGTTGTAGTATAAATGAAGTTTGTGAGTACCTTCTCTAGAAAACTCTCACGAGGCTATAACTCGTCCACTAGGGAATTCTTAGCTTAAGGCCTTATTGTATATGGTAAATACAGTCGCACTCAGCGAAACGAGACTAGTTAAAAATACATTTTTGGCCATTTATTTTAATTTCACATATTTGCTTGAGGACAAGAAAAATATTGTTTGGGGGTGGTTTGATAAGAGCCAAAAATTGTAGTTTAAACCCTTTAATAATATTTCTATTTAGCCAATTATGCTATTAATAATATAGGTTTATCACTAATTACGTGCTTTTGAGTATTTCAGGCTTCGGAGTTGAATAAATGTAAATTCGTTACTAATTAGGCGATAAAAGGAGCTAAAGTGATTGCTATGAAAGTTATATGAAGAAAGTCCAAGTTTCATGGGGAAAAACCCCTTAAAAAGCCCAAGTCAAAGTTGTTAAGTGAAAGTCAAACCGGAATAGAAAGCTGAAGAAAACTCAACAGAACTTCAAAAGGCCATATCTTTGGACTTAGACCTCAGATTTGGGCCCATTTTATATCAAAATGACCGGCTCAGAAAGCTCTTTCTAATGGTCTAGACCTTGACTCGAACAAAGAAGTATAAGTTGGTGAAAACTCGTGCTATAGTAACATGACCATAATCGAAAGTCTTGGATTCAACAAATTGGATTTTGGACTTGATTTATGGGTCCATAACCTAGCCTAAAAGCCCATGCAAAAAATTATTGAATCTAAGACTTTCAATTTTGGTTGTGTTACTATAGTGCGAGTTTTCACTGACTTATACTGCTCTGATCGAGTCAAGGTCTATACCATTAGAAAGAGCTTTTTGAACTGGTCATTTTGATATAAAATGGGCCCAAATCAGAGGTGTGAGTCCAAAGATATGTCCCTTTGAAGTTCTATTGACTTTTCTTCAGCTTTCTAATTCGGTTTGACTTTCACTTAACAACTTTGACTTGGGCTTTTTAAGGGATTTTTCTCCATAAAACTTGGGCTTTCTTCATAGAACCTTCATAGCAATCACTTTAGCTCCTTTTAGCGCCTACTTAGTAACGAATTTACATTTATTCAACTCCGAAGTCTGAAATACTCAAAAACACATAATTAGTGATGAACCTAATTATTAATAACATAATTGGCTAAATAGAAATACTATTAAAGAGTTTAAACTACAGTTTTGGGCTCTTATCAGTGCATATATCTGTTCATATTATAAGGGAGGTCGAGCTTTGTGGCCCAATATTCATTCATTGGATGTATCCATTTGAGAGGCAAGTAGATAGAAAATTGAATTAGTTTTAATAATTCAGTAAAGCTTCATCAATTTGATTGTTTGTTTGTACTTTTTTTCTCTTTTGTTTTCTTTTGAATATTAGGTTCATGAAAATACTAAAGGGCTACGTGCAGAATCAAAATCGTCCAGAAGGATACATTGTAGAAAATTATATCTTTGAAGAAGCTGTTGAGTTTCTTAGGGAGTACTTATCTAGAGTGAATGCAGAGGGAGTCCCTTCAGTTAGAAACATGGATATTAATGATATGAAGAAAGAAAATACAATTTCTAAGGGAAAGCCTCTTGGTGGCATGAATTTTGTTGAAATCGATGAGAAGACTTGGGAGGAAGCTCATCAATGTGTTTTTGGCTAACGCTAATGACGTTCAACCTTATATCGGGTACATTAGTATAGAATTTTGTTTTTCTTTATATCACCTAGACAGATAATAGTGACCAAGTTTTTTGTCCTAACTTGATAGGAAGCATATGGAACATTTAAAGCTTACTTATCCTCGTAAGTCAGCCAAATGGTATCAAGATGAGCACACGTGCACATTCATTTATTAGAATCGTCAAAGGGTAAGATTAACCAAAATAATTTTTCATCTAATACAACTTTGCTAAATTCGACTAAGATTCTTGGATAACTTGGATAATCAGGTTAAGGAGGAGGCAGAAGCTACCGGTAACAAACTTTCAAACACATTGAAAGTTATAGCTCAAGGACCTAATCGAGACATTCTAAAGTACTCAGGCTTTGTTATCGGTGGACAGTTTTCATACGAAGGATCATGAAACTTCACTAGTAAACCAAAACAATGGTGTAAGTTTACTGGTGTCAACAGTGCAAATTTGTCCGCGCCAAGGATAAAAACCCCGTTATTTTAGAAATGGGTTACTACGGTGTTATAACTGAGATATGGCTGCTCGAGTATTTGGTACTCAAAGTCCCAGTATTTAAGTGTGATTGGGTTTACAGCAAAAATGGCATCAAAGTAGATGAGTTGGGTTTTACTTCTGTTGACCTTGGTAGTATAGGACATAAGGAATACCCTTTTGTGATGGCCTCTCAGGCCAAGCAAGTCTTTTATGTTCCTGACCAACTCGATCCAAAATGGTCAATAACTTTGAGGACTCCTGAGAGAGACTACCTTGAGGAAGGGAATGAGGATGAGCTAGATTATATTGCAAGTAGTAAAGTATTACCAGATGTTGACTCCCTTAGTTCAGGTGCATTGGTATCATCTTATGCGCGTGTAAATTGTGAGGGGACTTATGTCAACCCGACCTCAAACGATTACGTTAGAGAATGTTATGATCTTTTTCTTTTCTATGGGGATGTTTGAACAATACTTTACTTAGATATATTTGCCTATTTAATATACAAGTTTGTTCCTTTATTATTTGACTATTGAATATTGTAATTAAATGGGATTCCGTACTTACTTTGATATTTATATTTATCTTAATACTTTAATTCATGTTATTGATACCTAGGTTATTTCATATGATTATTTTTTTTTTCTTTCTCTAGGATTCTGTATGACGAATTTGTGAGTAGTCGTGATGTTGTCGGATTTGTAAACCCTTTGTCCTTCACAAGAGCTAATGGGCATGAGAAAACTCAAATTATTGTAGAGAGCTTGCATAATACAAGTGGAAAGAGAGTTGTTCTTATCCCTTACAATCAAGGGTAAGGATATTATTGTCTGATATTTTTATTGCTACTCATGTTGTTTTGTCATTGTAATTGGAATGTATACATATTGTAGTTTTAATGGTTAATTTTTCCTTTTTAACCACAGATGCCTAATCTTTTTGTAGTGGACATTGGGTTTTGATTGTCATTAATTTATCTCGGATGACTTTTAATTGGTTAGATTCGATGCATACTCTACTATCTAATGATATGGATATCTATTTTAACAAGTTTGTCATGAGTGTGTATGTATATGAAATAATTAGATTACTACATGCTTATCTTTTACTTACTAATTAAGTTTTACATTGATCTTATTTTGAAGTGCGGTCATGAGAACCGAAAGACTTGAAGGGAAAGGAAGGAAAGGTCTAGTGAAGTGGGAGAGGATTATGGTAATAAATATTCTTATACATACATAGTGTGTTTGGAAAAATGTATGCTTATGAATAATTTCCATGTTTGTACTTAGGGCCCATACCAACTTGGCAATAAAGAGTGTGGGTATTACGTAATGAAGTTTATGAGAGAAATAACGGAAGCTTGTTTAGATAATTTTTTCGAAAATAAGGTATAAGTCGTCATACATTAACATTCTCTATTTTGTATTACTCTTCATTAATTATTTAGTTATTAATATTACCTTTTGATCTTTGATCGTGTAGATGACAAATCTAAGCTTCAAAGATACATAAACACAAGAGGAACTCGGTGTTGTTCGACTTGAAATTCTTAGATTCATCCAGCATAATGGAGTGTTCGAGCCAAGCATTGTGCCTTAGCTAGGTTTTGACCCATTCCAGTTAAGGTTCGGTACTTGGTTGATCTCACCATTATTTTGATGTTTTAAATGGAACAAGTAGATTGCTCTTTTGATTGATGGAACAAGTTGGTCATTATTATTTTGATGTTTTGGATGGAACAAGTAGATTTGGATGGTTCTTTTATTATTGATGACTCGAAAATGCTCAAACTTCATTTAGCAATTCAATGTCTAAATTTATTTCTTTTGTTTGTTGCACTATAAATTGTTTATTTGAGCAATGTGTTTTTAAATCCAGTGTGGACATGGTGAAAATGGGCAGGTTGCAGGTTACAGGGTTGAATATGATGAAAAATTGAATAATTAGGGGCTTTTTTTTTTTTTTTTAAAAAAAAAAGTGTCTATAAACCATGGTTTTGCAAGAACTGAGGTATAAGGAGATTATATAAACCACGGTTTTTATCAAACCGCCTGTATTTATCATCACTATTTCCCATTATTCACATCAAATTGAACAAACTATAAGGACTATTAACCACGATTCGCAAATCTTAATACCACGGTTTTGGGAAAAACCGTGGTATATAAGAGGTACCTTTTACCACAATTCTGTTAGAAATATTTGTCACGGTGGTTGTTACCACGGTTGGAGAACAGTGGCTAAAAGATTTTTACCACTGTATATAACAATGATATATGAGCTTTTCTGTAGTAGTGGCTATTTTATACTCTATTTCAATTTCACAAAAGATGTTTCAAACCAATATCTTGAGCTAACAAGTTGTGACAATTAGGTTATTACAAGTACAAATGATGCTAACCAAATTCTTGTATTCTTAGTTTATATGCTTACTATTTTAGCTAATGTATGAAACTATTATGAGAAGTGAAGTTATTTAGGTTTTGATCAGCTCCCAAATGTGTGTTTTATTATCCGTACATTACTGCATTACATCTCTTTTTACGCATAATGAAAAGACAACTTATAGCTTTTATTGCCTTTTTCAGGTTATAGAGAAATTCAGACCACTTATCATGAAAGCTGCTTCTTAGTACAAAAATGAGCCTTAATTACACTTATTATGAAGACTCAAAGCTGCTATAAAAAATGTTGAAAATGTCAAAGCCAAAGGTCAAAGGTCAAGGACTCATAACCAAAGAGCTGAAAGTCAACATCGTCAACTCCGAAGACCATAGATGGATGTCCTTAACACAAAAGATGGCCTTCTCTAAAACCTATCTTGATCAAGAAGAAATCAAAAACAAAAGGAAAAAAATAAAAGCATAAAGCAAAGGGTGAGGTGTCTCAAATGTAATGGAGAAGGGCAAATCAATCAATTGCATAAAGTAAGGGTATATAAACTAAAAGTGAGGGAGAGAGAATGCACCTAGACTTATTCTAGTATCTTGTAGGATTTAATTTCTAGTCTTTTTACATTCAAGTCATTTTACTTTATTGTTTTTCATTTCTATCTTGTTATTTGCTTTTATATTTCAATCAATCAATCTTATTTTTGTTGTTATTTGTTCCAATCTTTCATTTCAATCCTTCCTTTCAATGTTTGTGTTGTTATTTCATTCATTTAGAACTTAAGCTTTCAATGTTCTTCATAACTAGTAAACAATCACTTGTCCTAAACTAAAGATTTCTACCTTCCTTCTTTCTAAAACTCCCAACCGTTCAAACTCTAAACAATCTATGGTGAACCTCACTTCATTCAACAACTTTGAAGCACTTAATCATGAACTATCATCTATTTCAAATAGTGCCACCATCATGGATTGAATGAGCAAGAATGCTTGGTTGACCATCTAAGGAGGGAAGCATCTTTCTCATATTTTCACTTCTTATTTTTTCATTTTCGTTGTTTTATTTTGTTATTATTCTTTACTGACTTACTTTTTTGCAATACCAGGTTCAGCAATCAAAAGATGGAAAGGAGCTAAAGTTGCTGCTAGAAGACGATGTGACTTGGTCGGAGCTCAAGGGAGACCGTGCGCGTCCACACCTAGCATTCTGCGCGACCACCCAGCCACCTCAGCAGACCAGCATCCAGTTTTTTCCTGATCCAGATGATTTTCGATGTTAAGTTGATCTAAGAGCCGGGATTTTGTAATAAAGTAGGATAAATCAGTGGAACTTGTTTGTAATAGTTAGAGATAAAAAGAAAACGAAAAAAAAAATAGTTTTTGATTGATTTTGTGGATGAACTTGAGTTGAAACTTGGTTGAAGTTGTAGATTTACCAAGAAGTTTGAGGTTTCATTACCTTGGGAAGTTCGAGTGTGCGAGGCAAGTCGTGAATCATTGCTCGCACACTTTGAATCAACTTGGTAATCAACACTCTAATTAATTTTGACTTTAGTTCATCTAGATAATCAATCCAAACTAGTTAATCTATTAGATTAGTTTAGTGTTAGTTGACTTTAATGTTTTGGGCCCTTGAAGGAAAAGTTGTTTAATTAAAAAGGTCGGATTATGGACCTTTGTTTTGGACCTTATTTCTAACCTAAAATAGGGAAAAGCTCGAACGATTGGGCCTGATTCTCAGATCACGCACCGACCAACGACTCCTTCTCCTCAAGTAGCGTGTAAGCACGGCTTAAGAGGTAAATTCTAGACCTCTTCAAAGACCAAGTAAGAGAATACCTTGTGTGTTCAAGCATCTTTACGTGATTGTTTAAATTTTAATTTTGTCACTGCAATTTACATTCACGCATAAAGTTGAACCCGAGGCACATAACAACCATTGGGAAGTCATGCCCCAATGCAGATAAGTTGGATGTTGCTTGATTCTTGAAGCCCTAGACTAAAATAAAAAATAAAAATCAATCAAATAGAGCCTAAAGTAGTCACGCTCCTCCAGAAAAGGACAAAAATATAGCCACGAGGATTTAGAGTAAATAGTTACCAGATTTCGGTGGACCAACTACCTTCCTCACTCCCATCCTCCCCTAGATTCGTTGCGAGTGAGATTCTTGGTAGTACACCACTTGGTGAAGTGACTGCCTACTCTTCTGAGATGTGTAGTTGAGCCATCCTAGTCTTATGCCTAATTATTCCCTTGAACAAGGCATAGTAAAATAAAGTCCAAACAAAGTTTTGAAAAATCCATACTTGCAAAAACGAATTTCGATTTCTTGAGCATACTTTGCATTGTTTGTGCATGTTAGGATAGTTTTGCTTTCTTGCTAAAAGTGCATGATACTGCATTCAGGCACTATAAGTATTAGCAAGAATAAAACTTACTCACGTAGGAGAGCACGCCGTCCTAGACCATCTCCAATCTCTCGTTGTCCATCTACTAAGATGGTCGATGAAGTAGTGCAAGCTGAAGAGCCTCTCTCCAACTTCTACACACCGTTGCAAGATGGGCCCCCATCTTGTATACGACTCACACCGCTCACGAGTGACTTTCGGATTCCACTAAATGTGTTCATTCTTCTACCCATATTCCACGGGTTTGAACACGAGTTACTGTACGAGCATCTACGCTGGATACATGAGGTATGTAATACTTTCCACCATCCGAGCATCACCGACGATCAAATGAAACTACGAGTGTTTCCTTTCACTCTAGCTGGTCCAATTCAAGCTTGGCTTCTTTCTCAGAAGCCCGATTCTTTCAATACATGGGAAAAGATTGTGTTCTCCTTCATAAAGAAGTACTTTCCGCTGAAGAAAACAGAAGAGATAAGAAGTAAGATACAGTTCTTCAGACAGAGTCCGAGTGAGACATTTTCCGAAGCATGGGATAGATTCTCTGACCTACTCCATTCATGTCCTCACCATAAACTAAAAAAATCCACTGTTGTCCAATGTTTCTTCAAATGTCTTCTCCAAGAACACATAGAAACCCTCGACATCATGAGTAATGGTAATTTTTTGGATAGAGGTGCAATTGAAGCCTTAACCTTTCTTGAAAACCAAGCTGAAAAGAGTACCCATTAGGGGGATATAAATAATTCCAGAACAGCCCAACCTAGTACATCTAAGGCTTGTAGTATTTTTGAGGTGAAATCCGATCCTGAAATCGTAACTTTAATCAAAACCCTCACAAAGAAGGTAAATGCCCTCACAACCAAACAAAAAGACCAAAGCCCTCATCCTGTCATAAACATAAATACCTCACCATGCAATTTCTGTTTAAGGCTAAATCATATAGATATCATCTGTCGTTTGATCACAAACCTATCATCACTTCAGCTAGAAGATGTGCTTTCAATGTACCCAATGCACCAACATCTAAACTTCGCATGGACTAACATTCCACAGACCCAACCACCACTAGGTTTCAACAAATTAAACCACCAAATACATTCAGATAAAGGCAAGGACAAGGTACCTATAAAAATCAAAATAGAGCATTGGTTCCATCCCAATTTAACCAGAACTACTAAAACCTACCTATCAATAACCAAAGAGACCTAGTTCCCATTACACCATCAACTAGTGTCCAAACAGATAAGCAAACTGAGATAATGTTATCTGTCATAAAACAACAAACTCAAATCCTAGCAACCATGCAACAGTGTCTGAACTTGTTAGCCTAAGATAAAATCCAAAAAGGTGTGTTCCCAGGACAAGCTATTCCTAACCCTAAACCAACAAACAAAGCCTTTGAAGCAACAAGTGGCGTGAATGAAGTTGGAGCACTAAAAACGCTTTCATTAAGATCCTATCTACGAGGATTAAATCCTCTTTTCCCCGATGTATTACTTCTCTTTTCCATTCCATCATTCGCTTTAAAGGGAGTACATATATAAGGTAACCGGACCACTCCACTTGAAGTGTGTTGTTGTAAGTGTCGGAGCCTTGAGTCCACAATATATCTTGTGCATTCCACGTTAGCACTTTTACTCGTGGTTTGAGTAGTGTGCTCCAATGGAGCAAGTATACATTTTAGCCTTTCTTTATTTTACACTTCTTTTTTGAATAGCTTTTCCTTTTCCATCATTTACAATTCCTATCATTTACTTTCATTTCCCTACTTTCAGTTTTTACATTTTCTATCTTACATAAGTTTTTTCCTTCAATCTTCACTATTGACACTTGAGTAGTCTTTCCTCTATAAAGAAGAGATATGAAACAACGCAGAGGTGAGATGGGGATTGAGTGAAGGTGACTTACGGTTGTCTTTCATGGTTGTTTAGCATGTCTCGTTTTCCATAGGAATGACATACAATGGGATGGTTGGCTACTGGAGCCTTTAATTTCAAAAACTTTTTTTTTTCTATGGGTGATTTCTATTTGTTTCGAGCGTCGTCTTTCTCTCTGGATGGAATAGTTACCAAATAAGGCTAACTAGAGATTAGGAGAGGAGAGACTTGATTCTCTAGCAATAGAGCTAGTCCTCTTCAGTAGATTTGCTTTCTTGCAAAACAAGTAAGTGCACAATGTAGGGTAAGCCAAACCCCATGCAGGTTCTCAATTAGAATCACTTAATTTCAAGCATCTTCTATTGGGAGGATCACTTTTGTTATAGTGATTTTTCTTAGTAGTTTTATAGTTATATTTTTCTATCATAGTATTTAAAAATAAATAAAATGGACTAGGCATCTCCAAACGAGAATTAAACAAAATAGAGTAACCCAAAGTGATATTATTCTCTATTTAATTCTATCTTTTTCCTCCACCTCTCTATTTGTCTCGAGAATCTGACATTAAAAGACTCAAACTTGTACAAAATTTTCAAAAATTCTTCTTTTCTTCTCAAATCTTTCCCCTTTCTCAATCTCTCTCTTCTAAAAACTTTCAAAAATGTCTTCTGTAACGAACAAAAACCTCCATCTAGCAAGGCTTGCTAGATGGATAAGTTTCAATGATCGTGTGCAAGCACTTCCTAGAGAACTGCAGCTGAAGATATAGACACACATAAAGAAAATCATTCCTGGTTTAGGGAAAAGTTTATGCGCATGTAAGAGACGAGCTATGAGAGAAGGATGGTGATCAAACTGTCAAACACCAACTTGTCCCCGTCTTCAACCTCATAGCGAAAATTCAATTTTCAAGGTTTTCATGTGCCAGCCACCTGCTCACCGAGCACAACTGAAGAGAGTATCCAACCATCTGGTTGGGATTGACTCAAGTTTTCAAAAAATTTAATTCTTGGGGATCTGACTTAAAATGACCCACCTTTTTAAAATTTAGTTTTTATTCAAAACCCAAAAAAATTAATTAAAATTTACATGCTTTTGTTTGTACATATTTTCCTACAATTCCTTTTCATTTCTTTCCCTCTTCTATTTTTCATCCACTATTCGATGTGAGTGTACCCTATACTGTTACGTAGTATTTTCAATGATGATCGTTTTGGTACCTCACTGGTCAAGATTGAACGAGTAACGAAGTACGGATTGGCTCTTGTAGTTAGCAAGACACTGAGGATATGATCAGAATTTCCTGATTTCATTTGGGCTTGGGCCAAAATTTCGTTTAACTAAAAGAGGCATGTGCCATCAAACCATTTTAACCTACACAATGGCCCAACAAATATCATCTTCCTCAAACATTCTAAACCCTAGCCGCCCTAAGTCAACTCGCGACCGCCCATCCACTTATATACACCACCACTCCAATTTTTCACAGCCTGCTCCATTTTCAACCCCTATTCCAATTAAAAACCCCAATTTTATCAATTCATACTCCATATAGCACGAGCTCTAAGAATAGTGCCGGAGCAAAATTTTGAACCCATCTTCAATTTTGGTCTATTTGAAATACACTTCAAGGCTAAGGTTAGAAGAAGACGATGGGAAGTTGGGGTTTTGTTGGAAGGTGTGAGTTATTCTCCCTCTCTCACTTTTTCATTTTATAACAACATGCTTAGAGGGGAGGATGACTGCATCATGGTTGTCTTGGATGACCGCATGCTTGAGCTCACTAAGGGAGTGGTGAGTGAGGTTCTGTGGATTCCTCTAAAGGCTTATGTTCAGACGGAACAGTCCCCAGACAATAAGACCATCGACGTAATGATGGCAGAGATGCTTCTTGAGGGGTGAAAAACCCCACATCACACTATGCGTTTCAGAGTTCACTGTGAAGGAATCAGTTGGCAGTATCTCAATGGACTACCTATAACCTGGTAGGCACAGCTAAGCCTTCTGATTTCTGTAAAGCAATGTTCCACATCTTGTGGATTCTTCAGGAATAGAAGAATAGAACATAAGAATATCTTATGCATCGTTACCTTCGTTTGGGAGCAACTCTGTAAACTCAGGAGGTCCACCGCCCATCTACCAGTGCTGGCCACCAGGATTATGCAGCACTGGGGGTTTGAGGCAGACGCCCTAGTGGAGGTCAAGGACGCTTCTATAGGTCCTATCTATGCCCACTATATCCAAACATTCTAGCATTCACCTTCCACCAGAGCCACCGAGCACACACGCCCTATTGAGTAAGTGGATTACTTTGCTGAAGGTGCCACACGATAGTTCACTCAGCCCATGGACAAAATTCACTTTCTCCATGGAGGCCAGAGGACTTTGCACCAGCACTTTCACCATCTCAAGCAAACACAGGGAATCATCATAGCATCACAACAGACCCTAAGAGAGGAGCAACAGTCCTACCAGCAGAAGCAGCGACGTTTTTAGTTCAGAGTCACTAGAACACTGCAGAGCATTAGAGATACGCTCCTGCGTAGTGATAGACACGCTAGGACCCGACGTCAAGGAGAAGGATCTTCTCGACGTCGTGACGAGTCACGCACGAATTCTGACTAGGCAGCTCCCTAGTGTCTTTATAGATAGTTTATAGTTTATGTTTATTTTCTGTAGTGTAATTTTAATATTATATGTTTGTTCTCTTTTCTTTTCTTATGGTTTTGGTATATGAGTAGAAGGTAAGACAGATACATCATGCAAAAAAATTCCATGGTTTTTCTGCATTTCATAGGTTTTCAAAAATACAAAAACTCAAAAATTTATAGTAGAATAATTATCCTTAGTACAATAAACCATGTATTTCTCATTTTATCTCAAAAAACCCCCCCTCCAAACTTATTTGGGGGTGGCGTATTTTCATCATGAAGAATATAATACAGGTGTATTGCCGTTTTTGCTCATGTTTCTATGGTAATCTCTCTCCTTATCTCTTCATACTTTGAGGACAAAGCATAGTTCTATTTGGGGGTGGTATAGTAACATTTTACAAAAACTAGGCATTTTCTATAGTAGATATAGTAGTATATTTCTTCCTTTCTAAATTTTTTTTTGGAAAAAGACCAACAATATTTTTCTATTTAGTATTAAAAAATCTTGTTTCCTTTTTCTATGATGAATAAAAAGTTTAGAAGTCTCATTATAGCAATAGAGTAAAGACTTGTTCTTCGTACTTAGACTAATATATGTACAATAGTTTTTGCATCTTTTCATGAATGACATGTATCAGCATTTGTTTGTATATTGCAGTGAGTTTTCAAAGCCAAGGTTAGAACAATTAAGTTCCATATCTCATGAGAATCTAGCCAAAAACCTTATCTGAATGACTATTTAGTGATGACACAAAGGATGTCCGGATAGAAAGACCACACGTCTATTTGCTTGATCACCACGCCATATCCTAGGAGGGAATTTAGGTCCTTTTTGGATCGATATAGCCAAATAAATGTTAAAAACCCAAAAATATAGTTTCCTCTAGTCACCATTTTCTAAAAGCCTTTTTATTCTTCACCACAAATCCCTAACCCGTTATAACACACAATAAAAAGCTTACCCAGCTGATAAGTTGAGAATTGGACTGATAGCAGAAAAAGTGAAGGGAAGACCTTGTATAAAAACAAGCCAGTTAGTTGCTTCGAAAAGAAAAGAAAGACCTATCAAAAACCAAAACTCCAAAAAAATCAAATGTGTAAAAAATCGTATCTCCCAAAAGTTCAAAATCGAAAGGAGACGATATCAGAAACAAAAGAAAAAAAAAAACAAAAGCAAAGTTAAAACTCCCAAATTTCAAAATCATATGGAGTCACAAAGCCAAAAAGGTAAAAAATCACAATTCGGAAGCAAATAACAAAACGAGGTTCGTCTATAGTTATCAGTATCTTGAATACCCAATTTCTCAACTTATCAGATTTTTGTTTTTCCCTTCCTTTTTCTTTCTAAACCATCACCCTAGCCCCGTAACTCCTAATAAAAGACCTCTAGCTCAATTAGGAATTAGATGGTGTGATAGTAAGTGGCAAGCGTGATCAATCGACCCCGATTTCTTTGGACGTCATTTTAGTATGTGAGGAATATAAGTGCCCATTGCACTTAAGAGAATGAAACTCGAGTGAATCTATCAGAGAGTTTGTGTTTTAACACATCCCTGTGAAAACCCACCTTAAGGACGCTCTCTAAAAGTTTCGAAAACAACTCTACTTTTGCATTTCATTGCTCATATTTTGCACATTTATCTTTGGATGATTAAATTACTCTACATATGTTATTCTAAGTTCAAAGGAGCTTATCCTTATTCCCTGCTAATGAGATGTATAAACTTCTGAGAAGAAATAAGGAAACAAGACCCTTTGTAGTAAATAGAAGAAGTTTATGAGTACCTTCACTGTAAAACTCTCACGAGGCTTAAAGCTAATCTACTAGGGAATTCCTAGTGGTTTAAGGCCTTGTTGTATATGATCAATGCAATCGCACTCTGCAAAATGAGATTAATATATATTATAATAAATCACTCATTTGTGATTTTAGTTTTCTTTCATCCTTGCTTGAGGACAAGCAAGATGCTATTTGGGGGTGGTGATCAGCTTCCAAATGTGTGTTTTATTATCCTTACATTACTGCATTACAACCCTTCTTACGTATAATGAAAAGGCAACTTATAACTTTTATTGCCTTTTTCAGGTTATAGAGAAATTCATACCACTTATCAAAAAAGCTGCGTCATAGCAGAAAAAAGAGCCTTAATTATGCTTATTATGAAGACTCGAAGTTGCTATGAAAATGTGTTGAAAAAGTCAAAGTCAAAGGTCAACATCAAAGGTCAAAAGTCAAGGACTCATAACCAAAGAGCTGAAAGTCAAAGTCCTTAACTCTGAAGACCAGAGATAGATGTCCTTAACACAAAAGATGGCTTTCTCTAAAACCTATCTTGATCAAGAAGAAATCAAAAGGAAAAGGAAAAACCTAAAACACAAAACAAAGGGTGAGGTGTCTCTAATGTAATGGAGAAGGGCAAATCAATCAAATACATAAAGTAAGGGTATATAAACTAAAAGTGAGGGAGAGAGAATGCACCTAGAATTATTCTACTATCATGTAGGATTTAATTTCTAGTCTTTTTACATTCAAGTCATTTTACTTTATTGTTCTTCATTTCAATCTTGTTATTTGCTTTTATATTTCAATCAATCAATCTTCTTTTTGTTGTTCTTTGTTCCAATCTTTCATTTCAATCCTTCCTTTCAATGTTTGTGTTATTTCAATCATTTACAACTTAGGCTTTCAATGTTCTTCATAACTAGTAAACAATAATTTGTCCTAAACTAAAGATTTCTACCTTTCTTCTTTCTAAAACTCCCAACCATTCAAACTCTAAACAATCTATGGTGAACTTCACTTCATTCAACAACTTTGGAGCAACTACTCATCAACTATAACAACTTCAGGTTTTGAAGGAATAACTAAAATAGAACGAGTTGGAGAAGCCATATGGAAGCAAAAGCTTGTAAGTAGCTGGAAGGATCTAAGGCATATTACACATGCAACAATGATCTTAAGACGTATCTGAGGAACTTAATGTTTGTACACCATACTTGATGAGGATGTGGCAAAAGATCAAATCATGAGGACCAAACTTTAGCTATGTATATCTCTTTTTTCCCCGTCATATATTCATGTGATGTGGTGTTAGTTTTGGCTACTTCATTCTCATGCAGTCAAAATAGAGTAGAATTAACGTTCATTCATGGTTATCGCAAGCTGCATTTATACAATTATATATTTATACCGAACTTGCTTATATGTTTTCATTGAAATATATCATTGTTTAAGTACAATATATTAGTTTTTTTATTTTATTTTAATAAAATGCCTCTTGGTCGAGGACAATTGTTGCTTTTATTCACTTTGTGTACTATTACTTTATTTCAAATTGTACAGTGTTTAATCTGCTTGGCTTTCTCATTTGGTATACCATTTACTCCTTTTCAGCACATATAAAGTTATTTTAAGTCCAGTTCATCAAATTTTATTAGGTCTGATCTTACTTGGTATTCACTGCAAGACATGTTTCACATGTGATGATATTTGATGCTCACAATCTCATTCAATGAACACAATATATAGATTATTTAAGAGTTTCTATACACAATATACCTAAACATTTTACCCTTTCCTCTTTAAGCAATTTCTAGAAAATAAATAATAATAATAATAATAATAATAATAATAATAATAATAATAATAATAGAGCCCCATGAAGCCATTTCTTTTTAATCCCTCGGCATCTGCTCAATTCAATCTCTTCCATTTTATTTTGAATATTAATGGTTATGTTTTTTTAATTAGAATTTATTGGTTTTGTATTCCTTCACTTAATTTATATTGTTGGATATCATTGATTTTTTCTTATCAGTGTCAGTGTTGGGATCCAAGAGAATGAAGGTGTAGTTGGGTTGGCTGGAGCAATCTTATGTCACCATGGGCATGAAAATTAAGCACGAGAAGGGTTCTGCATATCAGAAATCGCACTCCTTGGTGATCAAAAAAGCTCTTGATCCTCTACTGCAAATCAGGTGTATTAATTAATTGTTGATGCCTAACAGTTTTTTTCTTCTTCTTTTATCAAATATGGACTTGATTTAATAGAAATAACTATCTAATGATATTTGTTTGTGTGCTAAGTCTTTATCAATGTTCCATGGTGGTGCCTTGCATCAAGTAAGACAAGGACCAAGTACAAGTTTACTCTGGAAGGCCCTCAAAATCGCTCAATACCCTTTTCAAGTTAGTCTTGAACTGATTTTGTTTCATGTTATTTGCATATTTGATTTTGATATGGTGGTTTTTGGAATTTTTAATGTTTTGATTGATGACCTCTTTGTATTATGTATTTGGCTATAGATACATTGTTGAGCAAATACCACTTTAGTATGCACAAACAGGCAGTATTTAGGTCCTCCCGACCAGTTTATGATGTGTGTCCCATTTTGGTACACTCAAACAATAATTAATTTTCATGAGATATAATTGATGTACTTTTGGTTACTAGTAAAATGTTAATTATCTAACTCAACCTTTATATGTGTTGCAGGTCATTTGAAGTTATGCACTTGCAGACAATCAACTCAAATGCCCTCCTAGCTTTCTTAGTATGTAGAAACTTTTTAGTTATTTGTTTTTTCACATATACTTGAATTTGTAACCAATGTGTCTTTCTTATTATACTTTATGATAAGAAATTATTTTTCACTGTGTAAGTTATCATCTCAATTAAAATAATGAAATGATATCAAATAGATTAAATTAAAATCAAAATGACACCATGATAATTAGGAAAGCTCACTATACAATTTTGTAAAGAAACAACGATTGACGAGAATGACTTCATAGTCTAAATGAAAATAGTCTTGATAACTAAAATAATTAAAAGGCCTAAACTAAAAATAATAGCACAATACACTTGAACAATAGGTTTGAGCAAATCAACTATTAATCAAGTGAGCGGAGCGAACGTTCTGAGCCGTGGGGTGGGGGTTGGGAGGGGGGGGGGGGGTAAGTGGTCCAAAATGTCGGTTGGCTGGTTTCTGTCTGACTGTCCTCATTCTCGCACAAAATTATGATAATTTCTCCTCACTCGTTCTCTCGCGCCAGGAACTCGTTTCCTCTTCTCTTTCTCTTGCGTCAAGAACTCATGCCCTTTTCTCTTTCTCTTCACTCAATAAGTCCTCTCTCTTAACTCAGATATAGGTACATAGTTTTTTTTTTATTTTTTTTATTTCTCACTATCTGCTTTGATAAAGTTTTCTTGTTTTCTCATCTCAACTCCACTAACTTCTCATCTCAACAACTTTTGCGACTTGATTATTGTTACATGTTCCCCCTTTACACATTGGCTGTTTTAATGTCTCGTAAACCTACCGTTTGCTCACATAAGGTACTCAACTGGCTTTTTCTTTTTTGTTTCATTCTTGGGGTCCCCCTTTACCCCCTAATTGTTTATTCGGCTTGATTGGTCCCCCCCCCTTTACCCTGGTTGTTTATTCGGCTTCATTGCCATCAAGAAATGTTGCTACAAATATATTCACTTGCAAAGAAATGCGCATTACTCTTTTTAGTACTTAAATATTCTTTTTTTTGTTTGCTTCGCTTTTGTCTTCAATTTGTTAACTTCTCTTACCATTGGTGAGATGATTCCTTCTTTTTCGATGCATTATGTTGTATTTGTAAACTCTATGGTGGTTCGTACTCTAAGATTTTGTTAGTTGATAATGTGTTATGTGGAATCTGTTGAATTTGCTCGCGAGGTTTTTGCTGAGGTAATTAGGGGTACTGTAAGTGACTTATATGTTGTTGGTGAATTGGTTGATGCATTTGCCAGGTTTGGGTTGCTCAACATGGCAAATACTATATTTAGAGATAGGGGGTCAATGAATGGATGAGTAGAAGTAACATAAATTTGTCGAGAGACAAGGGACTTCATTATGATTCTAATGCGGTTCTTTTAAATTATGATTCAGAAAAAGGGAGGGAGATTTAGTAGTTAGAAATCAGTAAAATGATGTTAAGGTTTTTTTAAGCTAGAGTTTCTATACAATTTAAGTTAGGCTTGTAGCTGCAGTAGAAAGACTTGCTGGGAAGAACCGGTTGGGTTTGTCCCACCAAGGGAAGCCTGACCACTGCATATTTCTTGATTTGTTACCGACATTCGGTGTAGGGGGAGTTCTCTACTACCCCTCATGCAACAATGTAAGACTTTATATGAACTATCGCTATCGGAATTTGGGGGGTTACCCCAGACACTAGGGTGCATGTAGGAGCGCAATCCCTATTCTTTATCTACCTTATAGTTCTATTTAGGGAAGCTCAGGAGAAAGAAACCAGAGGATACACTCCCCTGTAGGCTGTCTCTTATTATTATTAGATAAAAAAAAAGATTCTCATTATAAGCTTGTTTTGTTTTTTCACTCCTCTTCCTATTCTATTGATCAGAAGCATCTAGCACACTAAACTCCTAGAGCATACGGCTAGAATAAGTAGATTAGAAGTGAGATCTACCGATTAATTTGATATTAGATGACTGGCCATACTATGATCGTTCGAGAGACATGGCCCCAGACACTACACACAAGAATGAATTGTTAACATGTAAGTGTGAAAGATTTAATATGGTTTTGACCAGAATGGATGCTTTGATGGAGCATTGGTAAGCTTTTATAACACCCGGTTATTTTTATAATATATGATTAATATTAATAATAAGAATAAATAAAATAAAACAAAATAGGATAAAGATTAGTGGAGAGAGGAAATGTGGGTTAAGAGGATAAACCCACTTCTTTGTTCCGGGGAGTTTTGAAAAAATGGAGTTTGTACAGGAGTTTAAATGGAGAGTTTTAAGCATAAAGAGAGAGTTTTACACATAGTGGAAAAAGGGAGAATGGTAAAGATTATTGTGATTGCTTTCTAACTATTGTTACGTGGCGTTTTCATTCTCAAGTTTATATTCATTCACGTCGCTCATAAACACAACAGAGGTGAGTAGAGATTTTTTTTCTTTCACTGAAATTATTGACATTCACGGGACTACGTATGATAGTCTATTTAAAATTTGCTTATTCTGTCCAAAACATAAGTTTCTATATAATATACAATTTATGTCGAAACCATGAGGTTTTGTTTTTATTCATGAGTAACAGTTGAACCAAATCTTCATTGATAAAAATAAAAATAATTTGAATATTAACGGACTCTATTTGTGTATATACATACTGTTGATTGGGGGTTTAAATGTTTGAATGGGTGATTTTATTTGATTGATTGTTTTGGATTGTGCTGTGTGAACTGTTGATTTGAATTCTTTGAGACTGTTGGTTTATTTAGAATGTGAGATATGTCTGTTGGTTGTTGGTCAAATGGGATACATGGGTAAATGTTTGGGGTGTTGTTGAAGCTCTGAAGGGTGTTAATGGCATCGAGATCAATTTTTGAGGAGTGAGGGAATCGAGTTTTGGTTATATCAAATTATTGGGTTTTTATTGGTGATCAAAATAGAACTTTTTCTGTGGTGTTTAGGGGTCACGTGGGCTCGGCATTGGAGGAGGAGCGGTTGGGAGAGATGACCAAGAGAATGATACGTTGCTCTCGGTCGTTTAGTAGGTGAGAAAGTTTAAAGATTTTGGGCTAGGGCCGGGTTATAATCTTTTGGGCTTAAGGTTTGTTTAGTTGATTTGGATCTGTTGGGTTAGCCTTGAGTTGGGCCTGTTGAGTTTGAGTGGACCAGGTCTGTTGAGTTTGACGGGACCGGTTTCTATTAATTTAGATGGGCTTTGGTTAGAGTTTGTTTTCGGGCCGGTTTCTGTTTAAAGTTAATGGGCCTGGGTTTGAGCTATCTAGTGAGTGGTTTAATTATATATTTTGTTATATATGTCTATTTGAATTCAGTAGTTCATGTTAAAAAACTAAGGATGTTAGGATGTTAGTGCCCAAGATATTTTCTCTGTTTGCATACTTGTTTGTTGGTGCTTGACAGATTGATCATATATTGATGAGAAGATATTGTTTTTCCAGTACCGAAACTAATCTATTGTAGGCATGTAGTAGCATACTTTCTTCTTTATGGTTTTGAGCTTTGAGCTTTGTATAAACGTCATTAATTTGAGTTGTCAGTTCCCGATTGTAATTTGGTTTTGAGTGGTGATTTGATCGAGGTTGGTTAGATTGATTTAAGGTAGGAGATGACTCAGGTTTCTATTTGGTTGTCTAGCAGTAAGAAGCTAAAACTATATACGGGCTTAGATTCATGGATTTTAGTATTGGGCTTTTGGCTGTTAACCAGTTAACTATATGGACCAGTTTGACTAGTTAACTTGTTTGGCACTGGTGGACTTTGATTTTGATTATGGACTGTTGACCATTGACCATCGACTTTTGGCTGTTGACCGTTGACTTTTTTTGTTGACTTTTTCAGACTTTTGACATATTAAACTTTGTGGACAAATCCAATAATAGGATGTTGTCGAAACTTGTATAAACATGTTTGTCATTATCTAATTAAGATTTGACGTGGTTTAATGCAATTATATATATTAGCATTAATGGACTTTGATTTTGACTATGTGGCTGATAATAACTACGAAGGCTTGGTTCCAATCTTGAAAGATTTGGATACATAGGCAGCTTTGAGCAAAAGTGCAGCCACTATATTTTATATTATATGTTAGTTATTGTGATAACTATATGTGTACAATGTTAGTACTTAATTGTGTACATGATTGTGGTTGTTTAAAAGGTATTCATGAGGCATTTAATTAATGCGTTACTCATAATTGAGAATTTGGAATATCTATGATTTATATAATTGATAATGAGGTGAGTTGATTTGTTATTGTGGTTAGAATCTTTATTAATGATTCTACTGTGTGAGAATATATTTATTTTATGACAAAAATATTATAATAGATGATAACTTTTGGGTGTTAACAAGTGTTGTAGAAAGTCTTGTGAAAATTAAATGTGTCACCCACATCTTTAGATCTCTCCATGCCTCTTTGATGAAAAGAAATGAAATGAAATGTTTATGACAAATGATTTCAAGTGAAAAGCCGCCTTAGAGTGGGACTAAGGCATTCTCCTTCCGGGTGGGCTGGATTCCTTGAGTGTATGGGAATATAGGTTTGGATTCCTTGAATGTGGCAGGAATGACCTAAAGTATTCATTGAATGTGCCTTGAATGACCTGTTAGTGTTATGATGGGTATTCCTTGAATGTGGCGGGAATGACCCATGGTATTCACTGAATGTTCCATGAATGACCTGTTATATTTTTATGCCTAAAAGAGGCTTTGTTTAAGTGTATGGAAAGCCCAGAGATGGCAGTGACTCACAAGTTACGAGTTTACAAGATGAAAATATGTTTCCTGGAGGCCCCGTTTGAGACATATGTGTTCTAGTGGTACTCGGTGTGAGTGAGGCACACGGGTATGTGTGATTTTGCAAATATGTGAAGTGCAGATTGTGGAGTAGGAATTAAAGGTTGGGTAGTGTCTAATAATAAATGTGACAACTAGATAATTAATAAGAAAAGTACAATATTGATTTTACGTGTGATCGAGTTGTTGGATATGAATATTTATGTATTATGATGTACATGATTTTTTACAAGGAAATGTTTATGTAATTTGTGTGAGTTGATACTCACAAGGGATGAATGTACTCCCTGGTTGTGATTTTCCTCGTTCTCATAAGTAGATGAGTGATATTAAAGTAAAATATTGATTTTATGTGCGATGGAGTTATTGCATATGAATATTTATGTATTATGATGTATATAATTTCTTATGAGAAATATATATATGGTTTGTATTAGTTGATACTCACAAGGGATGAATGTACTCCCTGGATGTGATACTTTCCCCGTTCTCATAAGTAGACGAGTGGTTTAAGTAAAATATTGGCTTTATGTATGAGTGAGTTGTTAGATATGATTGGTTGTTTATTATTATATGATACATATAATTTATTACGAAGGAATGTACATGAATGTGGTTAACGTGATATGATGGATATGGTGGTGTGACATGAATGTTAATATTGGCGATATAGGGTGTTAATATTTTCACCGTCCTAAGTTTTTTAAGTTCACCGTTCTTAGTAATAAAATGACATGTATACCCATGTACGATGTAACTAACCAAATGAAAGAAACACCCAAACTTAATTTACTTTTTCCTGAGTTCATAAGAATACAACAAGCTCTTTATGCTTTGCTTTATTTTTCTTTCCAATTTCCATTATTGAGTTTACGAATCATAAGACAGAAGAATTGGTTTAAGGGGAACATGATCCTTAGACTTGCAGTTTTCATACTAGTATATAATTGAACTCTTCAAACTCTCATATCAAACATATAAAAAAATGATTATACACATTCAATCGCCCTCTTTTATGTAACTATATTGATTAATTTCTAGGATGCAAAACCTCGTTTCAAGATGAATTTGATAACCTATTTTACAGAAACTACCATTGAAAATTATGTCGAACTGAGATTAATTATTTATCAAATGGATTCAAACGTGTCACGTGTGGCGTTCCTAAGGATCTGAAAAGATGGGTGAACTCACTTGAGAAGGTTTAATGGAATTCTAGAGTGGAGATTGAGGGAAAGATTATGAATGAACTCAAGCATTTTAGGGGTGTAAATGACATTTAAATTTTAGTACGGTGAATATAAAGAGTCCTGCGGTGCAAATATTAGCACCCGCGATATATTATGCCAGATTATGTATACCCATGATAGTTGCTGTGAGAGTGAAATAAATATATACTTTAAAGGATTACGTTTGGGAAATCTAACTTTGTTTTACAGGAGGGTAGGCCTTATTAATTTTTTATGCAGAGACATTGTCCTACCCTAACACGTAAGCGGTTATAGGTAAGATTTAAATTAAATTAATTTACTAGATACTGGGATTGAAATCTTACTTGGGAAAAAACTACACGCCGTTTTGGAAAAGGGAACTATTTTGTCTTCTAAGTTGAAATAGTTGGTAATATTATATTTATTTTTTTGAAAGATTGAATGTAGTACTGTATATGTTATTTTAGTCTTACTTATACCAACAAATTCAAATTGCTGACCCATGTTTGCTTTCTTTTGCAACGTGGGTGTGTTCTTTGAAACATAGATGGTAGAATGCAGTGGATGAAGATGTTTGATTTGGATTCGCTCTGGGAGTCTTTCTGGTTTAAGTTTTCTGGAGTGTACAGTTTTGTTTTGATACATATATGTAATAAGGTTGGTTAGTAATTCCTGAATTTGTGAATGAAGAGTTGTTATTTTGATCTAGCTTGATCTCAAAATTTTAATATGGTGTTTGATAATGGGTTATTAAGGCTTCGTTTCTTCTTGCGTTTTTCGATGATTGAATAGGGTGACGATTGAGATAATTATATCTTGGATAATTCTTTATTTTAAATTTTCTGGAAATTTGGGGTGTGACAGTTTGGTATCAGAGCCTAGGTTAGCCTAGAATGAGAAGGTCTAGGTAATTCTCGGATTGTAGTAATAGGTAGTAGGAATGTTTTTGTGGTGTTAAGTTTCCTTGTTGTTTTCAAGTTTGTTTTGTTCTCGTTTTGGATTTTGGTCTTCTGCATTTTCATATAAAGTGGTGCATCTCATTACGTGGTTTTAATTTACATATGTCCACATGTAAGGTTACACAGTATTGTATACGTGTATTCATTTTAAGGTGTGTATACTTGGGTATACACTTATATCTCCTTATGATGTTTGTTTACTATGACCTTTGGGTGCAAAATATAAATAACGTGTTTAATTAATCTTCATGACATGTTTTAGATTATTTCTTGTAGCTTACTCGTTGATATTATATATGTTAACTTTGAACTCTATGAAACATTACTGTTTGGCATAGTGTTTGTTTGGTTAATCTACATTCTTTCCTAGAATCTCGGGACGAGACTCTTTTAAGGTGTGTATATTATAACACCCGACTATTTTTATTTATTACCTTTATAATATATGATTAATATTAATAATAAGAATAAATAAAATAAGACAAAATAGGATAAAAATTAGTGGAGAGAGGAAACGTGGGTAAAGAGGATAAACCCTCTTCCCTGTTTTCGGGGGTTTTGAAAAATGGAGAATGCCTAGATCGGACGTTGAATAAAAGATCATTCCATTTCAGCCCGTTGAAAGTGGCAGAGATGTTTTAATCCCATTTTGGACGTGGTGTCCACATAAAAATTAGTTTTGACAAAAACACAACTATGTTTATACCCTTCGTCCTCTCTTTCCTTATTTTCTCTCACGAATCCTCTCTCCCACCGCTCTCTCTGTCTATCCTAGTTTAACACTTTCCAAAGGCTTGTGTTTTCTTTTAACCCACTAAGAAGGTTCTACATATGTTGGGCTAATATATTTCTAATGGTAATCTGGATGAGATTGGTTAGTATGAACTTGATTTGTAGATTATTTGTCATTTAATGTTTGTGTTTGGTGTGATAACAAGTACTTATGTGCTTCGGTGAGCTATTCCTCCACCTATCCACCATTATTATCCAATAAAATATCTTAATTCTATGTTATGTTGTTTCTATGTTCGTTTTTAGAATAAATTTCTATAACAATAATGAAGATTAAAAAGGCTAAGGAAAAGGAGCCCTCAAATAGCTATAATGAGACGAATTTAACAGCACCACATAATGTCGTACAAGTGAGATACAATATCTTACTATGATTATATTTAGTTCAGTTAAACGTGGCATTTAACAACACTACATAATGTCATACATGTGAGATACAATGTCTTACTATGATCACATTTAGTTCAATTAAACGTGTCATTTAACAACACCACATAATGTCATACATGTGTGATACAATGTCTTACTATGACCATATTTAGTTAAGTTAAACATGTCATTTAACAACACCACATAATGTTGTACATGTGAGATACAATGTCTTACTATGATCATATTTAGTTCAGTTAAACGTGTATTTTCAGGTTATCCAAATACGAATTATTCGAGAATGAAAGCCAACTTTTTGGTGGAAAAGTTATGTAAAGATGGGAACATTTGATGAGTATTGGATTTTTGGAAAGTGGCCTGAAGCAGTAGTGGCAATAGGGATAAAAATCATAGTAAGCGTGTATTTTCAAGTTTTCCTAATGCGAATTTAATAGCACAACAAAATGTCTTACTATGATCATATTTAGTTCAGTTAAACGTGTATTTTCAAGTTATCCAAATGCAAATGTTACAGCATTACATAATGTCATACATATGATATACAATGTCTTCATATATAAATGTTGTGGAAGGGTATTAGGGGTATTTCATACTATCATAAAGTGGGGGCCACGTCCAGAAGTAGAATAAATCTTCTCTGTCACATTCAATGAGCTATTCTGTCCTACTCTTTAAGTCAGCGTCAGATTCAAGAATTTACCCTTTGAAAAAAGGGAGTTTACACGGAGAGTTTTAAACAGAGAGAGAGAGAGAGTTTTACGTAGAGTGGAAAAAGAGAGAATGGCAAAGATTATTGTGATTGCTTTTTGACGATTGTTACGTGGCGTTTTCCGTTCTCAAGTTTATATTCATTAACGTCGCTCGTAAACACAACAGAGGTGAGTAGAGATTTTTTTCTTTCACTATAATTATCAACATTCACGGGACTACGTATGATAGACTATTTAAAATTTGTTTATTCTGTCCAAAACATAAGTTTTAGTATAATTTACAATTTCTGTCGAAACCATGAGGTTCTGTTTTTATTCATGAGTAACAGTTGAACCAAATCGTCATTGATAAAAATAAAAATAATTTGAATATTAACGGACTCTATTTGTGTATATACATACTATTGATTGGGGGTTTAAATATTTGAATGTGTGATTTTATTTGATTAATTGTTTTGGATTGTGTTGTGTGAATTGTCGATTTGAATTCTTTGAAACTGTTGGTTTTCTTAGAATGTGAGATCTTTCGGTTGGTTGTTGGTTAAATGGGATACGTGGGTAAATGTTTGGGGTGATGTTGAAGCTCCGAAGGGGTGTTAATGGCGTATAGATCGATTTTTGAGGAGTGAGGGAATCGAGTTTTGGTTATATCAAATTGTTGGGTTTTTGTTGGTTATCCAACCCGAACTATTTCAGTGGTGTTTGGGGGTCACGCATGCTCGACGGTAGAGGAGGAGCGGTTGAAAGAGAAGACTGAGAGAATGATTCGGTGCTCTCGATCGGTCAGTAGGTGAGAAAGTTTAAAGATTTTGGGCTTGGGTCGGGTTATAATCTTTTGGGCTTAAGGTTTGTTTAGTTGATTTGGATCTATTGGGTTAGCCTTGAGTTGGGCTTGTTGAGTTTGAGTGGACCGGATTCTAATAATTTAGATGGGCTTTGGTTAGAGTTTGTTTTCAGGCCGATTTCTGTTTAGAGTTAATGGGCTTGGGTTTGAGCTGTTTAGTGAGTTGTTTAATTATATATTTCGTTATATATGTCTATTTGAATTCACTAGTTCATGTTAAAAAACTAAGGATGTTAAGATGTTAGTGCCCAAGATATTTTCTTTATTTGCATACTTGTTTGTTGGTGCGTGATAGATTGATTATTGATGGGAAGATATTCTTTTTCCAATACCAAAACAAATTAATCTATTGTAGGCATGTAGTAGCAGACTTTCTTCTTTATGGTTTTGAGCTTTGAACTTTGTATAAACGTCATTAAGTTGAGTTGTCGGTTCCCGATTGTAATTTGGTTTTGAGTGGTGATTTGATCAAGGTTGGTTAGATTGATTTAAGGTAGGAGATGACTCGGGTTTTTATTTCGTAGTCTAGAAGTAATAACTTAATACTACATATGGGCATAGATTCATGGATTTTAGTATTGGGCTTTTGGATGTTGACATGTTGACTTGTTTGGCACTAATGGACTTTGATTTTGATTGTGGACTGTTGACCGTTGACTTTGACTGTTGACTGTTAACTTTTGACTGTCGACTGCTGACCGTTGACTTTTTATTGTTGACTTTTTCAGACTTTTAACATATGGAACTTTGTGGACAAATCCAATAATAAGATGTTGTCAAAACTTGTATAAACATGTTTGTCATTATCTAATAAAGATTTGAAGTGGTTTTATGCAATTATATATATTGGCATTGATGGACTTTAATTTTGACTATGTGGCTGATAAGAACAATGAAGGCTTGATTCCAATCTTGAAAGATTTGGATACATAGGCAGCTTTGAGCAAAAGTGCAGCCACTATATTCTATATTATATATTAGTTATTATGATAACTATATGTGTACAATATTAGTACTTAATTGTGTAAGTGATTGTGGTTGTTTAAAAGGTATTCACAAGGCATTTAATTAATGTGTTACTCATAATTGAGAATTTGGAATATCTATGATTTATATAATTAATAATGAGGTGCGTTGATTTGTTATTGTGGTTAGAATCTTTATTAATGATTCTACTGTGTGAGAAGATGTTTATTTTATGACGAAAATATTATAATAGATGATAACTTTTGGGGTTAACAAGTGTTGTAAAAAGTCTTGTGAAAATTAAATGTGTTGCCCTCATCTTTAGATCTCTCCACACCTCTTTGATGAAAAGAAATGAAATGAAATGTTTATGACTAATGATGTCATGTGAAAAGCCGCCTTAGAGAGGAACTAAGGAATTCTCCTTGCGGGTGGGATGGATTCCTTGAGTGTACGGGAATATAGGTATGGATTCCTTGAATGTGGCGGTAATGACCTAAGGTGCTCATTGAATGTGCCATGAATGACCTGTTAGTATTATATTGAGTATTCCTTGAATGTGGCAGGAATGACCCAAGATAATTGATTTTACGTGTGATGGAGTTGTTGGATATGAATATTTATGTATTATCATGTACATGATTCCTTACATGGAATGTTTTTGTGGTTTGTGTGAGTTGATACTCACAAGGGATGAATGTACTCCTTGGTTGTGATTTTCCTCGTTCTCATAAGTAGACGAGTGATATTAAAGTAAAATATTGATTTTACGTGTGATGGAGTTATTGCACATGAATATTTAAGTATTATGATGTACATGATTTATTATGATAAATATATATGTGGTTTGTGTGAGTTGATACTCAGAAAGGTTAAATGTACTCCCTGGTTGTGATACTTTCCCCGTTCTCATAAGTCGACGAGTGGTTTAAGAAAAATATTGGTTTTATGTATGAGCGAGTTGTTGGATATGATTAGTTGTCTATTATTATATGGTACATATAATTTCTTATGAAGGAATGTACGTGAATGTGGTTAACGTGATATGATGGATATGGTGGTGTGACATGAATGTTAATATTGGCGATATATTATGCCAGATTATGTATACCCATGATGATTGTTGTGAGAGTGAAATAAATGTATACTTTAAAGGATTACGTTTGGGAAATCTAACTTTGTTTTGCAAGAGGGTAGGATTTATTAACTTTTTATGTAGAGACGTTGTCCTACCCTAACACGTAAGCGATTATAGGGAAGATTTAAATTCAATTAATTTACTAGATATTGGGATTGAAATCTTACTTGGGAAAAAACTACATGCTGTTTTGGAAAACGGAACTATTTTGTCTTCCAAGTTGAAATGGTTGGTAACGTTATATTTATTTATTTGAAAGATTTAATGTAGTACTGTATATGTTATTTTAGTCTTACTCATACCAGCAAATTCAAATTGCTGACCCATGTTTGCTTTCTTTTGAAACGTGTGTGTGTGTTCTTGGAAACATAGATAGTAGAATGTAGTGGATGAAGACATTTGATTTGGATTTGCTCTGGGAGTCTTTCTGGTTTAAGTTTTCTTGAGTATACAACTTTATTTTGATATATATATGTAATAAGGTTGGTTACTAATTCCTGAATTCGTGAATGAAGAGTTGTTATTTTGATATAGTTTGATCTCAGATTTTTATTATGGTGTTTGATAATGATTTATTAGGGTTTCGTTTCATCATGGGTTTTCAGATGATTGAATCGGGTGATGATTAAGATTATTATATCTTGGATAATTCCTTATTTTAAATTTTCTTGAAATTTGGGATGTGACAACTTTGGTAGTATGAGGCAAAGTGATGACTTAATCCCGTTAAGGTTTACATTACTTAGCATGTTAAGTTCATGTGCAAGGTTGTCATGTATTAAACTAGGATCAGAAGTGCATTTGGAAGTGCTCAGATTTGGTCTTCATTCTGATGTTTCTGTCTCAAATTCCTATTTTTCCCTTAAAACGGAGTAAGATCTTATTTCTAGCAATTCTACGATTACGGTGTTGGCTAATTCAGAGACATTTGTTTTTGAAACTATTGATTATTTTTCAACAATGTTGCGGGTTGGGTGGAGTGGAGTGTGAACTTCGTAGCAAGGACAACAACCAGATTCATGGGAACTTCTATAGTCTCAATGAAGGCATATAAGAGCTTTAAAAAAAATATTCACTGCAGTGTTGATATTTTAGAGATTTATGATTGCTACAATGAGAAACATTGGCATTATATATTATGTCTTTTTAAAGTATATATTCATTTTCTTTAATTGTTCATTTTACAAAGTACTTTTTATATTCAGAATTGTGGTATTTAACATGCATTGACTGTTTGTATTGTTCTTTTCTAAATTATGTGGCACTTTCTCTATACTTTTATGTGTTAGCTTTTTTATATATCATTCGTCCATATTCTACCATGTCATGTCCCAATAGCCCAATAGGAGAGATGCAAGTAGACTTACGGCTAGTGGGTGACACTGCTAAGCCTGATGTCAAAAGCCCCAACCACATCACCAACTAAAGATCCATTAGTATTCACACTTGTGGAGAGGTTTGAAGATGTGGAACCAAGCCTTATTAGATGCATAAACCAAAACTCATATGTAGAATTACTTGCATAGTCAGGCTTGTCTTGTGGAACTTTATTATTTCACAATAATTTTTTATTAATATAAGTTTATATTGCAAAACAAAATGGATATATTCTCTTTTAATTTATAATCTTTTGCAACTCAAGCACTTGCAATTATTAATCAATTTATAGTCTTTTAATTTATAATAATAATAAAAAAAAACTATCTACAAGTATTAAACCTTCCCGAGTTCATTTGCCGTTTCCATACCACTGTATTAAAGAAGAACAAAAAGAGTTTTGTCCTAAAATCATTATATACAAATTTGTCTCATATTTACATTAAATATTTATATAAAGCAAAACCCAAATTCCTTATTTGTCTCGAAGATTAAGTTTTTCATAAAATATTTATTTTTATAGTCATTAGACATTTAATATAATCAACGTAGATAAATATTTTTATAAAGAAACCCAATTATTTGAATATGCTTATTAATTCTTGTCTCAACGATCAAGTTTTTCATAAAATATTGATTTTTTATGTCAACAGGTAGTACAATCAACATATGTAAATTTGTTTCATATTCTCACTGAACTATTTTATTTCTATAGGAGGAGGTGGACAACTTGATAATGAATACTTTATTGATTTTTTCTGTCAACATGTAGTACAATCAACATATGTAAATTTGTTTCATATTCTCATTGAACTATTTTATTTCTATAGGAGGAGGTGGACAACTTGATAATGAATACCAAAGTGCCTAATAAAAGTATATTAGAAATAATTAAAGATGATTGGGATAATGGTGATTGGATGGATTGGACGCAAAAGAGTGGTATGGGAAACACACTAAGTTTAGCTAAAGTCAAAATCAATTGAGCTTTCATAGAAGCACTAGTTAGATGTTGGGAGCCAAATGACATGGTTTCCAAATTTGGCTCCCATTAACTTTGTCCTACACTAGAAGAATGTTCTCATCTTCTTGGAATGACTCTTGAATGAAGCCCTGCTTTCCCCATCTAAAAGAAAGCTATATAAAGGAGCTTGTTAATTTCCTACATGTCTCTAAAAAAACGCTTGAAAAGGAAAAAAATGGACAAGTGAAAACTTGCTCTCTTGATTTCCTTATTGCTAGACAATTAAATATCGGTGATCCAAACAATAAAAAAGTGGCATTGGGGTGTGCCAATTCAATATACTTAGCAATTGTAGGGCATATTCTTTTTCCAAATAACACCAACAAGATTGATGCCTCCTTATGCAAAATTATTCAAGAAGTTAGAACTGGAAGCGTCACTATCGTACCTATGATATTAGTAGAACTTCTGATAGGTTTGACCAATTATGTCAGAAATAGACATACAAAGATTTCTGGATGTATTCCTTTTTTTGCATGCAAAATGCGAATATATTAATATAAATATAAATATAAGGTTACACAATTAGGTTTCTACCATAAGAAACAAAAGGAGATATTTCTACACTCTAGGGAAATCTAAAGTATAACTGATCCGGATTTTCCAATTTTGTAACAAATGTTGGTCTTTCGGCACTCCACACAGAGTCATCCTGATCTAAAGTGGATCCATGCTTTACAGCACAATCCGCGCTGAAGTTAGCTTCCCTCTAGGTATGAGACATCAGATAGTAGGTGAGCGCAGCAGTAGGTTTAACCCAGCATGATTTCAAAATCCAGGGAATATGGCCATGAGAGAAAGCTTGTGCAACTGACTGTGAATCTGTTTCTAGCCAAACTCTTGTCCAGTTTCTTGTTGTCGTGCATTCCACTGCCAAATCTAGTGCATAACATTCCGCGTCATAGTTAGTAACTATCCCCAGTCCTTAGGCAAAGACACCGAGCAGGTGGCAATGATGATCTCTAAAAGTAAGTCCCACTCCCCCACGACCAGGATTACCGAAAAAGCTACCATCACAATTGATTGATCTTAACAACTCCTTCCTCCAGTGGGATTCAATTTACTTTTTGGATATCTTTTATCGGTTTTGGCTTGCATTCTATCTCCAGTGAGTGTAGAATTGCTAGTTCACTGGCAGAATTGAACATGATGCTCTTAGTCAACCTACTAGTCGTATGAATGCCTTGCCAGACCAGCTTTCTAATGTAACAATGGTTGAAGTTTCAATCCTTGTACCTCTGCGAGTTTCTCATCTTCCATATTGCTACCAGCAAACTCAAACTGCTGATTTCCATAATTCTTTGATCAGTGGGCTTGATTGATTCGCTACTTTAAGTATTTCTTTCATATCGACGTTTCCACTAACAGAGATTGTATTCAACTGGAATAAGTTTTTGATCCATTCCCAAAGAGCCTAAGAGTTTAGGCAGTTCCAGAATAGATGATCAAAACTTTCTTCATCTTCCTTGCATCCGTTACAACGAGAGGCCAATTGAATACCTTTGCTTACAACTTTGTCATCTGTTGGAATGATTTGATGTAAAATCATCCAAGCCATTCCTACAATTTTGGGATGGATATAGTTGTTCCAGATGCTAGAATGCCACCATACAACATTCCCCTTTTCCTTGATGGTGTTATAAGCCGAGAGAACAGTGAACTTGCCTTCCTTGTTAGGCTTCCAAACTTGACAATCATCAAGCTCGGCGCAAGGTGGTGGTAGAGAGAGAAGTTGCATGCCTAGAGTGCCAAAGAACTGCAGACTTTCAATAGGAAAGTCCCAATGATTATTCAGAATCAAATCGCTAACTCTAGAGTTGAGGTTTCTCCAGTTGATGTGTGGAAGCAATTCGAAAACCAAACTTAGCCCAGCCCAAGCATCATGCCATAGGTCTAATGAAGTCCCACTTCCAATGACCCAAGAAAGGTGGTTTCTCATTGCTTCCAAAGCCCACTTAAGCCCAGCCCAGATGGATAAGCATTTATAGTAGACAAGCCATTTGCCATTTTTCATTTTATACTTATGTTCCATGTACCTGGACCAAGAATTATCCATGGTTAGAAGTTGCCAGGCTAGTTTCATGAGGAGTGACATATTCAACTCCTTGAGAGACCTGATGCCTTGCCCTCCTTCTGTCTTTGGCTTGCAGATTTTTTTCCCATTTGAGAGTTATGGACTTCCTCATTGTGGGATTGCCTAACCATATGAAATTTTTGATGGCTTCTTCTCCTTCTTTTATGCTTTTCCTAGGCCACTTGTAGATGCCCATGTTATTCACGGGGATGCTATTTAGAATAGATTGTGCTAAGACAACTTGACCCTGAAAAGAGAGTAGCCTTCCAGCCCATCCACTTGCTCTATTTTTTATCTTGTCCACTAGATTTTGAATATTAGAAGGATTGACTCTGCCCTAGAAGAGAGGAACACCTAGATAGTTTTCAAGTAGGTGTCCTTCCTTCATATCAAGCAACACTTCCACCTTTCTTCTCTTGGTGGCAATCATGCTACCGAGGAGCAGCTCGCTTTTACCTTTGTTAATAAGCTGACCAGCCGCCCTTTGGTATGAATCCAATGTGCTTGAGGCCTTTTAAGCTTTCGTTTTCAAATAAAATGATATCATCCGCAAAAAGGAGGTGAGAGGGTGACGGACAATACCCCACAAAAGCCATCGGGGTGATTCTGCCTGAGAATTGTAGCCTTATAATGGATCTGATAAGCGTGTCCTTGGCAATAGCAAATAGAATAGGAGACAGGGGATCTCCTTGTCGGAGTCCTCTCCCTATGCCTAAGAAACTACAAGGCCTGTAGTTTATCATTATAGAGATTTTGGCACTATTGAGTACATTCTTAATCATGTCGCAGAAGTTTGAATTGAATCCAAATATGTTAAGAGCTAAGGAAATCAAATGCTTGGGAGATATCCAGTTTCCACCGCTTCTTTTAATATGCATGTCATTGATGAGTTATGAGGATATGGCAATGGCAGTGCTACCTGTTCTACCTTTCAAGAAGCCATGTTGCTAACAACAAATAATTCTAGTGGCAATAGAAGTTAGCCGGTTAGCTAGAATTTTTATAACAATCTTGAAAATGAAGTTACTCAAGCAAAGCAGCCTAAACTGTCCAATTTCCATAGCATTTTTGCACTTGGGAATCAAAACTAAGAAATTTGAGTTCATGCCTTGAGGAATGATATGATCTATGAAGAATGAGCAAATAACTCGGCATACATCAGTTCTAACAATGCTCTAACATTTGTGAAAGAACATGCCTTGGAATCCGTAGGGCCCTGGTGAATTGTTGGGATCCATGCTCATAATTGTTGTTGTGATCTCCGTCCAATCAGGAATTGCAATAAGATAGTCATTTTGGGTGTCCATAACCAGATGAGGGATATCATCCATAAGCTCCTGATTATGCTCTACATGTCTTGCTTTAAAATTTTCTTCATAAGATTGAACCAAGAAGTCCTTAATGGACTTCTAGTCTTGCAGAATGGTGCCCTCTGTTGTTCTTAATTCCTCGATGGGGCTTGATGAATTTTTGCTTTATCTTGGAAGTAGGCAGAATTTTTGTCTCCCTTAATCTCCTCTTTGATGCATGATCTTTCCTTCCACATGGTGGCTTCAGTGTGCATCCTAATCAATAAGTGTCTCTTTTTCAAGTTCCCAAAGATGAAGCTGCAAATCTAAAGACTCATGTTTTTGTTGTTTCTGAATATCTTTGAGCGAAAGATTTGCTTACTTAAGTTTGTCTTTGGTACCCTAGTACGTGATCTTGTGCCATGCCTTCAGAGAGATCTTCAGTCTCTTAAGTTTCTGCATCACTAGTCAAATAGGGCCATCAACAATATACGCATTCCAACTCTTTCTCACTAAGTCCATGAACTGGGCATGTTCCAGCCATATGTTCCTGAATCTGAAAGGGACGTTCGATGGTCTAAGGTTTTTGTTGCACTGACCAACCAATGACCGACGAATGATTAGAGAACTTCCTTTGTAGAATTTTGCATCTCAAGTTTTGATTTTCTAAAAGCCAGCTGTTATTGACCAAAACTCTGTCTAGCTTTGCCAGAATCCTCTTGTTCCATATCTGCCTGTTGCAGCAAGAATACCTAAGGCCTAGGGTGGTGGTGTCCAGAAGTGAATTGTTGTTAATAAAGTTAACAAACTCATTCCTGGCTCTCTGGTTCAGATGACGACCTCCTTTCCTCTCTGTACTTGCAACAACTATATTAAAGTCCCCAATGGACATCCAGGAACAGTTTAGAGCACCAATGTCACCAAGTTCCTCCTAAAGGGTTCTTCTTTGAATGAAAAAACATTTGGCATGGATAAAAGAGATAATTTGCATATTATTAACCACAGTAATATTGGCTGGTTGGTAGAAGCAACCACGTTCACCATTAACTCATTCTTCCAAAAAACCCATATATTGCCTATACGGAGCGGCGTATGGTTATGAGCAAAAGTAGTATTGTATCCATAGTTTAAAAGTACCTTTGGTGTCACTGTGGGAGCAATAAGTGGTTCAGCCAATCCAATGAGGTCAGGCTTGTACTTCTGAATTATTTCTTCTAAGTAATTATTCAGCGAGGTTCTTCTTATGCCTCGAACGTTCCAGAAAAGATCATTCATTTATTAAGTGTTGGAGGTTTCCTTGTCCTTGTGGACGGAGGAGAGTTTTCCTACAACATCCATTGTGGCTTGTAGTTTTTCTTGGGTATCGTGTCCCATGGTTCATCATCATCCTCCGATTTATCATCATCATCAGCAAAGTCTGCCCAATTAAGCGCACTCAAAAGAAAGCTGGTTTTGTTCACTACATTGATTCGATTGGTCGCTCCTGAAGTGGAGAATGAGGACTCTGCTCTTGTTGTCGAAGAGGAATAGGAGTCTAGAACTCTACTATTCATGGCATGAGCTTCAACAGCCTCTTCATTTGTAAAGATGAAGTTAGATACTATGTTGGATGAATGCCCATGTGCCACTAGGGAAACGAATGTCTCACCAACTGTAGAAGCATTCAAGACCTGTAAACCAACAGCCTCTTCATTAGGGGATCTGAAGTTAGGCACTATGTTAGGTGTAGGGTCATTTGGAACTAGAGAGACTGGAATCACCACAACTGGATAGGTGAATGGAGCTATGGTAGCTTTAACCATAGCCACATCTAGGGAATTAACTGGAGTAGCTGGATCCACTTTCTGCACAAGAGCCTCCTCGAGGGAAGCCTCCGGTTCAATCTCTGCTGTATTGGCAACCACATGTGTGGCTTGATGATCCAAAACTTGTTCCACTACTGGACTCACATGCATTATATCGATCATTTTAGTAGCCTGATTTTCAACTGGGATCACACCTTATGGGGGAGAAGATGTGATTGGCACGATTTGGTTTTTAAGAGAATCAATATCATGAATTTCCTCAACTTCCAGCCTAGTGAATCGATTTTGAACTTGAGTTTCTTTAGGTTATTCAGAGGGTTTTGGAATCCAGATTGCTTCACCTTGTCTACTGGTTTCACCTTGCTTATGTTTTCTCCCTCTTTTCTTTCGTGTGTTCTCCTCTAAATTTACCATTGGTGGAGTGGAATCAATTATCACTTCTTTGTCCTTGTTCATTGCACCTTTTAACTTCCTGCATTCCATAACCAAGTGACCGACTATTTTGCAATGCGTACACATTTTGGGCAGCTTTCCAACCTCCACAGTTTGCCAGAATTCTACCTTCTTAGTCTTGACATAAATTTTGTCAGGTATTACTTCCGAGAGATTAACATCCACTAGGATACGGGCATAATACCCATATTCCCTATTAAAAATTCTCTCATCTATCTTCATTGGGTAGCCTACACCTCTAGCAATGGACATAAGTGCTTCAGGCTCCCAATATTCTTGACTAAGACTTGGCAGTCTTATCCATACCAAGGCATGAGAATGGTGTTGGCTTTCTAGACTGAAGTTATGAGTCCATTGACTGATGCGCAAAATATTTTTCTCAAAGTCCTATGCACCTTTTGACCACACCCTGTTAAGGTCCTCTGCATTCAAAAATTTTAGGAAGAGATAGCCTTTGCCTATGGGAGTGATAAGCCATTCACCCGTTGGCTGCCAGACTTTCTTCGCTAGTATTCGAACTCTCTCTATTGGGAACTTCTGCAAATCAATTTTGCCCACCAAACAGTGTTTACAGTAGAGCAACCTTTTTTCGTAAACCTTTTTAGGAATGGTTATGGCAAGATATTCACCCCATCTTTTCAGGCATAGGGAGTTCATGAAATTCCACCTTATGATGGGTTTGTTGCTTGGCTGCCTCTGCATAATAGAGTTGTCTGCCACTGTTCATTTGTGTGACTGTCTCATTCTCTGTATCCTCGACCACCGCTTGTGGCACCTGCGTAGCAACTGCGGTGTGTGACGTTGGCCTTGGGTTTTCAAACTTTGAGAGATCCATGATTTGAAAACTTCCTTTTTTAGAACTCGCACTATTGATCAATGAAGGATTTTACTTGAAACAAAAGTGAACATGAAGTAAAAAGAAGATAAGAATTTCTCACCAAACTATTTTTTGCTATATTTGGTAACAAATAGAGTACTGGATCACAAGGGCTACTTAAGTTATATCACAACCTATCTCCCAAGGGTTGGTCCCCATTGCTACAGAAATGAAAACAAAAAATAGTACTATGGTGGTGCCTTGATAAAGAATCCTGGATGTATCCCACTTCTTCAAGTTTGGACATATGAGCACTTATCAAATTCCTTAGTGAAAACAAAAAGTGTTGAAGATCGAAGATATAATCTTATCAAGACAAGCATTAGTAAACGTCCTTGTACAATCCTTGAGGATGAAGAAGCATGGTACGCAAGCTTAAATTCTTTGAAGAATTAGGACATCAAGTGGGAATGTGATTGGCTCTTGTGTCAAAATAATATTTATCTACATATTCCAGGTCGACAAAGTCTTGTACTTGTTGGCCTTCATGGTTCCACTCCATATGTGCCACTTTGAGTACTTCATTAATTTAGGTGTGTTGATATATTCAATCCAACCACTAATAATCTTGAAGATGACCGTGTTGATTTTACTTCACTTTCTGTGAAGAAAGAAATTAGCTATGTCAAGACATGGGAACAAAGTCGGCAATCAATTTCTGCATTTGTCCAAAATAATACCTCTACCATAAGTGAACTAAATCAACTTGGTCGAAAGAGTAGTAGAGAATTTGTTAGAGATTGCATTATACCTCCACCTCCACCTGAGAGATTGAATAATTGAGAATTTGAACTTGTTTACAGGAAATGCATGGATTTAAGTTCAACTTTTGACATTATATAGTCATATTTATTTGAAATGTATTTAACTTTATTACTCAACCCTTTTTCAAACAATTTAGAAGCTAAATGTCAAATTGTTATGTTGATTATGTGTTTCCCTTAAAGAGTTCATTATGGAGCTAAAGATTATATTATCTTTTATGTCCTTACAGGTGCAGTTTTTTTGTTCTAAGTCTTTATGTTTTATGGAAAATATTTAAGCTGAAAGAGGTATCTCTTCATTCGAATTTGGTTTGCTCCTTGTGCAAATTTGAACGAATAATTGGGACTACTATTTACTTGGCCTCTAACTAACGTGATTGTTAGATTTGGTGTCATATAAGTCATGCATTTTTCATATATTTCATGCGCTAAAAATTCTTAACTCCTCTTTATACATTTATACATTAGTTAGTATTAATACATTTATACGTCACTATTTTATTAAGATATCACAAAGTAAGTTATCATATTTATATTTCTTATATTATATTTTATGTCCTTGCAGGTGCAGTTTTTTTGTTCCAAGTCTTTATGTTTTATGAAAAATATTTAACCCGCAAGAGGTATGTCTTCATTCGAATTTGTTATAATATTTAATTGGGCTCTAACTAACGTGATTGTCGGATGTGATGTCTTATAGTAACTAACGTGATTGTCGGATGTGCTGTCTTATAGTAATTCATGCATTCATTGTTTGTTATTATTATATATCTTAAGAAAAACAATTTTTTTTAATTAATAAGTATTAATCATTTGTGAGTCCACTAGCTGTTTCCATTACAATATATTCCCAAAGCTAACCATTATTTGTTTTGTCCTTGCAGGATCAGTTATGTTGGTATTTTTAGGTTCTAAGTCTTTATGTTTCTTGGAAAAATTTGAGCCGAAAGAGGTATGTCTTCATTCGAATTTGTTAATGATGTAAACCTTTTGATAGCTATGGGTAATGACTTTGTATGAGGTGCTTGGATGATTTGGCATTAGTCGAGACATTCAAACTTTTTGGTGTACTAAGTCCTAGTGTTGCAGTGATATAATTTTTTAGATCGGTTATTTAACTACTCTAGCATTCATCGAGACGGTTAAGTAGCTGGGTTAATTAATGAGAAGTATATTGTTTTAAATTTTCAGGTTATGACATGTTTTATATTTATGAAACATCGAAAATACAGAGGAGACTCGATCTGTCAAAAAATTTCAGAAAATTTACTTATTTTAGGTATATAATTGTTCGAGTTTTTGGGTGTTGCACTCAAAAGTATATATTTAATTTGTGTTTTCGGTAATGGCTTTGTACGAGGTGCTCGGATAATTTGGCATTAGTCGAGACATTCAAGTTCTTTGATGTATTAAGTCTTAGTGTTGCAGTGATATCATTTTTTAAACCGATTATTTAACTTCTTTAACATTCATCAAGACGGTTAAGTAGCTAAGTCAATCAATGAGAAGTATATTGTTTTAAATTTTAAGGTTATGACAAGTTTTATATTTATGAAATGTCGAAAATACGGAGGAGACTATGTCGAAATTTTTCAGAAAAGTCACGTATTTTAGGTATATAATTGTTTGAGTTTTGGGGCGTTACAAGGTAACCATTATTTCTTTTGTCCTTGCAGGATCAGTTTTGTTAGACTCTTTTGGTTCTAAGTCTTTATGTTTCTTGGAAAAATTTGATCTGAAAGAGGTATGTCTTTATTCGAATTTGGTTTGCTCCTTGTTCAAATTTGTACGAATGATTGGGACTACTATTTACTTGGCCTCTAACTAACATGATTGTTAGATGTGGTGTCATATAACTCATGAATTTTTCATATAATTCATGCGCTAAAAATTCTTAACTCTTTTTTATACATTAGTTAGTATTAATGCAATTATACGCCATGTAATAATAGTACAAAGTTCACTATTTTTTTTAGATATTGCCACGCGCTCTTTTTTTGTTTATTGGATGGTATATGGATGATGTAGATAGATGAAGGTCGTTGAACAAATAGAAGCAAATCAAAACCTAATTATCCCTCAATAAGTAAATGATGAGTAGGGTATTATTCCACTCTTAAGTATATGTTATATGAAGGACAAAACTGGAAAGGGGGTTTGAGGGATTAAAACTAGGATTGTAGAGATTTTAGATTCTAAGCTAAACTAAACTAAACTAACTAAACTATTGAGAATTTATAAGAGAGGGAATTCAAAAGATTAGAATCCGCCAATACTTTTGACCTATGACTTTCTGCTACATGGTTGTTCTTACAAGTAGACTACAATTAGGCCATCGATCGAGTGCCGATGCCCTCTTGGATGAAACATCATTAACAATTAACTCTACTTAAGGTTGTTCCTATGTTTATGCTATTAATATCTTATTTCCTTTTATGTAAGCTCGGGCAGCCATTCAATATATTACCGAGAGCAACATCAAGGAGTACTTCCTAATAGGGTGGTCATTTAATAAATCACCACTTAAGGCAAACACAAAGAATACTTTCCCTAGGCAGCCACTCCTTGAGCTACCCCTTCTAAGGCAACACAAAGAATACTTCCCTGACTCTAAAGAACTATACTACTAGAAGAAAAGTAAAGAACACTAGCATGATATTAATATTGCAAAACATAAACCCTATTATGTACTTCCACCCCCTGGTGTGGGCAATGGAACTAATAACTAAAAACATAAAGAACTAACCTGATTAAAGAACACCATGAACCAGAAGAATCATTAAACCTTAAGCATCGACTTCATCTCCTCCCTTGAAGGAGAAGATTAGCCTTCCATAAAGAAGGAAGAACACGAAGAACGAAAGAAGAAGATTCGAAGAACATAAGACTAGAATGACTAATTTATTAAGACTCGACTAGTTAAAACCGAATTTTTTATTATTAATCTTTCTCTGCCTAAAGTTCTGGAGACAAGAGTATAAGTAAATTGGAAAATTAGATGAGGCACTTAGGTTCTCTATTTATAGGGGTTACAATGAGTTCTAGAAGCATTCCAAACCGCCATTTGTTTCCTAGTACAAATCAACTTCTTTCAGAGTCTAACTTCATCCCGAAAACTGAGAAGAAATTGGCTATAGTGTTGATCCATGGATTCCAAACCGCCATTTGCGTCTCAGATGCGAGCAATGCGTCTGGACGCACGATCCATGCATCCCAGATGCGGAAGTCTATTTTCCTTATTTTTCTCTATCCTTCTATCCTCTTTTGCGGGCTTTGGTCCAAGTAACAAATCCTTTGGCCTTAGGCTTCCAAATAGGCTTTAAAATAGGTCTAAGTCACATCTTTAATAGCTTTAATTCCTAGGCCTTCTCCATGATTGTCCACGGGCTTCCCATGTGATACTTAATGCTCTGAATTGCTCCGTTTTACCCCTTTTTCTCTAGTATTCCACAAAACTCTCTCTTTCACATGTAGAATCATAAAACATAACTTATAAACACTATTAGTCTACTAAGATGGCTAAACAGGAGGCATAATCGAGGATTAAATTACACTTTTTGAGCACTTATCACAACTCCCAACTAGCCTTTTGCTATTCTCTTAGCAAATAAGATAAAAAAAAAATAGATAAGTGATCAAAATCACATCCTAATAACAAAAATAAAATCCTAACTCACTTTCGCAGGCATTGCGATTGCATTTACTATATGCAACAAGACTTTAAACCTTTAAGTTCCCCAAAAAGGACAAGTTATAGTCTCGTGAGGGTTTTTAGGTGATATACCCACAAAATCAATCAATAACATATTCAAGAATGATAGTATTTTTCAGAGAGAGAAATTCCTTACCCACTTAGTGCTTACTCCAACAGACAGTCTCCATTGCTAACTACATTGCTGCAAAGACTCATAGAATATGATGGGAGATAGTAAAAATTGACAAAATTCTCAATCAAGGCTTATGTGTGTACTTAGTCAATCTCCTATACTCTCCTATCCAAGAAACGGAATCCCTAGTTTACCTTTAGACAGATAATCTTGACTTTCAATCCTCACCGGTCGTACTCTCAGAAAAGAATCTCTCAGAATATGGTATACTATTTTACCTCATGTATGTGGGGAAAAGAATAATGAATACGAACATCCCACATACTATCTTGGAAAACATACTTCTAGATGACAGTAGTCTCATGGAAAAAATGTCAATCACATATGAAGTGTCGAGTCCTTCACTTTAGCATCCTCTCACCTATTCTAGACTTTGTACCATATTGTAGTGATAAGTCATGAGTTGTAACTTGGCTTGGGTATTGGTTTATGAAGGAAAGGTAAAAAGGATTCAAAGGTTGTTTCTGAAAACACTAAAGGTTTTTCTTTATTCTTTTGAAGATTTCTTCAAATTATGTATTGTAGAGAAAATTCTTCCTTTATCTTAGCTTTTCCATCCATTCTGTTCAACTTATTCTTTTTTTTTCTTTTTTTTTTTTTTTTTTTTTTTATTAACTCAGAGGTATATCCTTGATTAGTATTGGATATGCTTATTTTCCACTAGCTTCTTTCACTTAGAACAGAATGATGGTTTTCATTGTATCTCTCTGATATTTCCTTGTAATCTTCCTTTTATGCCTTTTCTTCCTCCTTATTCCCCTCGTATTCTTAGAAACATATGGGTATGGCTGATAAAGGTTTCTGGCTATACTCCTTGTCTGGAGTTGGGTAAAGGGTAAAATGTTTTATGAAAGAAAATGGCTTATTGTAAGGATCAAAAGGGTTTAACATGATGGTCCTACTAGGTGGGATAAAGGCTGAATGGGTTCACTACTTGACTTATCAGTATGATACTCTATTTTGAATATACTACAAGACCTAATGGCTATCTCCCTAGTTGATGTCACTTCGTGATTAACCAAATCAACAAATAATGAGACTATATTACAACGACATAAAGAACTGAAAGATGTTGAGTCACTAAGACTCGGATTTTTTGTAAGAACTCTCCAAAGAATGGGTATAAAGCTCAAGTCTCACGAGATAAGTCTAAAAATTCTACTTCCAGTTTACTAGGGGTTTAAATCTCTCTTCTAGTAAAAATGCACAAAAACTGACCAAGTATTATGGTGGTGCCTTGATAAAGAATTCTATCAACAAGAACTATGTCCGAGCATAATAAATAGTCTAAGCGATAATGAAATCAATAATATCAACTATTTATCAAACTCAACACTAAGCAGTATAGAATCTATATCCCAGACTTATCATTAAAATTCATTTTTCTCATGCTGCTGATATAAAAACAAAAATATTTTAGTTTTTAAAAACTAATTTTTGAAATTCATTTCTCAAGTACACCCTCCCCCTACTTATGCATTCATTGACCTCAATGTATAAAGAAGTAAATGAAATGGATGAGAAAAAGGTAGGATATTACCATTGATGCCGAATATCAATATAATTAGTTTAAGAAACAAATTTATAGGTTTTTTTACGTCAGATCCCCAAGATATAATGTGAGTCTTATAAAGTCAAATTCTCAAGACTTTTGAGTCCTTTATAGTTAGATCCTCAAGACTAGTATTCCCACCCACTAGGTTTCACTTTGAAGAAATTAGTCTGATCTCTCTCAACAGGTGATTGACAAAAGTATACATTGTACCAACAATTTTCTCTTAATGCCTATAACCCAGGACAAGTTTCAAAATGGCAATTCTTACAACAACCTAGCTTACACACTCTCCTCTTATACGCAAATGGACTTTTACCGAACCCTACACGAGCCATAGAAATAATCTTCCTTTGAAGGTCAACAGGGAGTAAATCCCATAAACTAACAGGTGGTGAACACTTAGGTTTCCATCTCAAAACTGATCTCTCGGCAACATGCTTACTTCTTGTAGATATTTCCAGTCGATCTACTAGAATTCCTTCCTTTGAAACTTGGTGACCCAGCATTATCCCTTCCTCTACCATGAAGTGACACTTTTCCCAGTTCAGAACTAAGCTGGTATTGCAACAACGTTTAAGGACTAAGGAGAGATGGTGCATGCAATCCTCAAATGGACATATGAATGTGGTCTTCTCTTGGTCCTCTAGGTGAATATGGATTTGAAAATATCCTGAGTAACCATCAAGAAAGTAGTAGTTTGCTCATCCAACTAATCTTTCTAACATCTAATCGATAAATAGCAATGGAAGATGGTCTTTCCTCGATGCTCTATTCAGCTTCCTATAATTGATGGAAACTTTCCATCCAGTCTGAATCCTGGTTGGAAGCAACTCATTGTTCTTATTCTCAATCACTGTGGTTCCAGACTTCTTCGGCACAACTTGAACTAGACTAACCCATTGACTATCAGAAATAGGGTGGATAATGCTGGTGTCAAAGAGTTTGACGACCTCTTCTCAGACTACTTCTTTCATCTTTGGATTAAGCCTCCTCTGTGGTTGCTTAGAAGTCTTGGAATCCTCTTCCAAATGAATCCTATGTTGAACTATCATAGGGCTGATCCCCTTGATATCATCAATTGTCAAACCTATAGCTGACTTGTATTCCTTTAAAATTGCTACTAACCTGGATTCCTGCTCCTCAGTCAAATCTGATACAATGACTACTGGGTAGGTTCCCAAATCTCCCAATAAAATATACTTGAGTGTAGATGACAAAGGTTTCAATTCTAGGTTAGGCGGCTCCTTCTTAAGCTCTTTAGATGGTCCATCAGGCATAGGCGATTCAAACTTTTCTTTGAACTTGATGTCATCTATGATAGGTGATGAATCCAAAATCGCATTGATTGCCTCGACACTAAGTTCCTCACAATCTGAGTCTGTCAGAGCTTTCAACAACTCGTCAGCAGGATATGAAGTAGTCAGATAATCATGTGCTTCAATCATGTATACCTCGTTCACAGCACACACCTCATGTGCTTGCTGTGACATATGGAAAACATTGGTCTCGACTCTCATATTACCAAAGGATAATGTCATATTACCATTTCTACGTTTGATGAGTGCATTTGCAGTGCCCAAAAATGGTCTGCCTAGAATGATTGGTATTTGCCTACCAGATGTAGGTTCTGTGTCAAATCCTATGAAGTCAATCGGATAATAGAAATCTTCGATCTTGACTATGACTTCTTCAATGATTCCTTTAGGTATCTTTACCGATCTATCTGCAAACTATAAAGTAACATCAGTTGGTTTAAGATCCTTCAAGCCTAACTTCTCGTAGACGAAATATGGTAGAAGATTCACACTGGCACCCAAATCTAATAAAGCTTGCTCCTCCAAAAAATCTCCAATTCTGTATGTAACAGTTGGACTTCCAGGATCTTTCAGTTTCACAACCGCTAGATTCTGTAGGTATGATGAACATCTTTGAGAGAAAAGCTTATTTCGGAATGTTGGTATTCTTCTTCACTAGATCTTTCACGAACTTGGGATACGAGGGAACTTGCTTGATGGTGGTCAGAAATGGGATATTAATATCCAAATTCTGAAATACATCGCAATCTCCTTGTACTGGTCATCCTTTCTGGTATTCACTAGTTTCAAAGGAAACGGTGGTAGCGGATTCTTCAATATCGGTTCTCTTGTTTTGGCTTCGGTTGGATTGATAACAGATAGTGGAGTGATAGGTGGAGTCACTCGTGATGGCTTCTTCTTACTTACTTCCATAGTAGTTCCTTCAACTTCTTTTGCAACAGTTTCTTCAGCAGGTGGCACAACACTAGATATATCTGGAATGTTCGAACTGGGTGGGATGGTGGGAACATAAGTTACCTCAGGCTCCGCAGAATCTTTTCCTGGTTCATAGACAATCTTGTTATCAACTTTCTTGCCTGACCTTAGAGTGGTGACAACATTAACTTGTTCATTCGACTGAGTAATCTCCAGGTTATCCACTTACAAGACACCTCTTCCTTTTGGATTTGGCTCTGGTTGGCTTGGTAGTGCTCCTTTTGATCTCTCTGTCAAGGCGGCAGCGATTTGCCCTATCTGGCCTTGAATGACACTAAAGTTATTCTCCAACTACTGGGTTCTTTAATTTATCTATTTCAGCTCATTGACAATGGTGGTGATAGCTTCTTCTAGATGTGGGATAACTACTTTGCTCGAATGAGGCGTAGGGGCAATATATCCACTCATAAGATATGGCACTAACTTTCTGTTTGTGTTGGCTTGGTATTGCTGATTCTAGTATGACTGTTGATATTTGTATGGTTGTTGGCGGTCTTGGAACTGATACTGGTTATTCTGGAAATGATTTGACTGATTTTGGAATCTTGGAAGAAAATTCCTCTAATTTGTATTTTGTGGCTTCTAATAATTCTGTCCCTGATTGAACTGGTTATTTCTTCCTAAAGAGTTGATACTACATGCCTCTGCATTAGTATCAAGATAGTACGAACACTCTTCAGTGGTGTGACTGATAAAAGTGATTTTACGTATTCTAACTATCTATGCGTAAACACAAATAATCATAATACGTAAATACGTGTTTATATCAATATTCCTACTCTCAATAACGAAGTAATATATTCGAGTCAGGATTCATTCCACTCTTAAACCCTCAAGACTTAATCAGAATTCAACTACTCGACACAAGGAACAATGGTGAGAGTAATGGGTGATGTGAAATTTCTAATATCATTATACTATCATTTCTATATGAAATTGAATACAACATAATCTAAAGATTCTAACTTTATGAAATTTAACTAAACAATAATCCAACCCAACATAAATAACTACGAAATGACTAACAACCAAGAAATGAAATTAGATCTAAGCAATAGATAAATGACAAAATCGAATTTGATCAATAATAAACTACTTAATTTATCTAATGAAGTAATAACAATATTTTAATAGTTTAAATTAAAACAAGGGAAATGAAAACTAATTAAAATGGAGATTTAATTCTAGATCTAAAAATTATTCTAACCTAAACTCCATTAACATTAGCTTCCTAACCTAACTTATTTTCTAACCTAACTATCTACCATTAACAAAGAGTCAAGCTTTTGTTTTTATACTTCCAGATCCAAAAATCGTGCATGGGCTTGGATCCATGTTTCGGGCCAGAGAATTAGGCCCAAAACCCAATACTTTCAGTCCAAAAAGGCCTTTTCAGCTGCAGTTGACTTCGATAGACTTTTCGTCCACTTTTTCTCCTCTGATTGGGCCAAGGCTTGGACCATTGGAAAGCTCTTTCCGAGCCGGTCGTTTTGACGTAAGGTAGGCCCAATTCTGAGGTCTAAGTCCAAAGATATGGTCTTCGGAAGTTCTGTTGACTTTGTACACTGTTTCTGCCCGCGTGGACTTTGACTTTTCATCTTTTGACGGGGCTTTACAGAGGCTTTATCTTCTTTGAATCTTGGCCTTTAATCACAGAACTCCTTAGCAACCGACCTTTGCTCCTTTATCTCGCTAAAGTGGCACATTTCTGCACATAATGGACTTTGAAGCCTGAAATGCATAAAAACACGTGAATCGAGATTAACTCTTACTTATTATTCACATAATTGGTCTAAAAGTACGATTGTTAAGGGGTTAAAACTACAGTTTTGGGCTCTTATCAAACCACCCCCAAACAGCATTTTGCTTGTCCTCAAGCAAATATGAGAAATTAGAATAAGTGACCAAAAATGGTGTTCTAACTACTCGCGTTTATTTGAGTCGCGATTGCATTGACCATATGCAACAAGGCCTTAAACCACTAAGAATTCCCTAGTGGACGAAGTTATAGCCTCGTGAGAGTTTTTCTAGTGAAGGTACTCACAAACTTCATCTATACTACAACGACTAAGAAATAAAACTATTGTTTCCTCATTAATGTCTCAACTATCTATACATCTCACTAGCAAATGAATAAGAATAACCAAGTCAAAACCTAAGCTAATATATGCATAATAATCAATCATTTATGATACTTAATATATATACTATGAGTAATACTATGAAATGCCTAGCAGGTTCGTTTCTGAAAACTTCGAATAAGCGTCCTTAAGTAGGTCCTCACATAAATGTCAAGACAAAACCACTCGATTTTTTCGCTCAAGTTTAAGCTACTCCAAGCAGTGCGGTGGGCACACTTTACCTTACAATTTCAATGACAAACAAGGAAGCCGGAGTTGATCAAACACATCTGCCACTTACTATCACACTAACCTATTCCTAATTGAGCTAGAGGTCTTTATTAGGTGTTGCGGGGATTAGGAGATGGTTTAAGAAGGAAGGAAATGGATATTCAAAAGGACAAGTTTGAGATAATAGAGTCTTCATATTATGTAACTTAAAGAAAACCTTGTTATTTTCTTTTGCTTCTATACTTTGTTTCCATCCTTAGCCATATTTTTCTTTTTCTTTTCTTTGGCTTTTGAATCCCTTTTATTCTATTTTTGGAGTTTTTATTTATTTCTATTTTTTTTTTCTTTTCCTTGGATGGAAACTTCTTTTCTTTTTCTGAAGCAACTAACTAATTTTTGTTTACATAGGTTTTTCTCTTCTTCTTTCTTCACTCATTATATTCTCAGACTTATTCTAGATTGGGTAAGTTGAATTTTTTATTTTGTTTTGTTTTTGTAACAGGGTAAAGGAATTGTGGTTTATAGAAGGCTAAAGAAAGGCTCAGAGGGGCGACAAGCGGAAAATAATTCATAGGTTTGAATTTTTGGCTATATCGATCCAAAGGGGGCCTAAATTCCTGCTTAGGATATGGCATAGTGATCAAGCAAGTGGACGTGTGATTTCTCTATCCGGATTTTACTTCTCCCTTGTGTCATTTCCCAAATGTTTCGCTCATATAAGGCTTTAGGCTATATTCTCACAGGATTTGTAGAATAAGTACTCTAGCCTAGATTTCATAAACTTACTGCTAACAATCATAGATACTCATGTAATATATTTACTGAGGATAGATGCAAAGATTATTGCCTACATATTAACCTAAGTTTCTAACAATTATTCCGATGCAAAAGCTCATTGAGACTTCTAGATTGTTAAGAGCATAGAGAAAGAAAACAATACCAATATTCCTAAGTGTATAGCATAAACTTATTTATTTATATTTTTGAAAATTTTAACTTGAAAACAAATGCATATTATACATATCTATATCCTAACAGATGCCTTAATTACACGTGTTTCTATGCCCCCAAACAAGAAGCATGCTTTGTCCTCAAAGCATTTAAATAAAGAGGGTAGGAAAAATACCATGGAAACGCGTGAAATTCTGGAACATCTGCAAAACAAGGTTATAACATACTAATATAGAAAAGAAAACTGACGCAACTCTATAAGAGTTCCATCCATTATGGGGTTAACAAGAAATAAATTGGTTGGGACATAAGCAGACACTAACTGAAACTAAAAACTTACCTCCACTCCAACGTTTACTCGTCATCCTCCTCTTCTATAAAGAAGTGAGGTTCCTTCGTATCCTGCCATGCCATTATAATTTGCCAAGCTTGCCGCCATTTATCATCTACGGATGCTAACCTGTTAAGCGCCACTTGGTCGGATGGGGTGTAAGGTGCAACCTGATGAGGTTGTATCCTCCACCCTTGCCAAGTCATTGCACGGAAAGATCGGATAATACAATTGGTGGGTGTCACAATTTTGACCCCAACCCAATCCATGAAACGGGCACAAAAAATTGGGAAGAAACATAGTATAATACGGCAAACTAAAACAGGCATAAGAAGTTACTTATGCCTCATGCTATGGGCTCGTGCTAAACTAGACATCAAGGTTCTGGGAAGGTCATGGCACATACGTCCCGTGGCTAAAGCAAGGAAGACGCTGCAAGTGGCATCATTCACAGAAGAAAAAACGCCATTCCCCTAAAATGTTTAGCATGATCCAAAACATAATAGTTCCTATGTTCATGGACAGGCTACCAAGGGCGACGTTATATTCGCGTTGGTCCTCAATACGGAAAATGCCTGCCCCATAAGCCTCATATAAAAAGTCATAAGTGTAGACATGCCTATTATCTACCCAATAGCACCATGGGTCTTGTATTTCAGCGGGCATGACAAGTCCAAGAACAAATGCTAGCAAGAACCATAAGCGGTTCCCAGCCTACGTGTGTGATCACCTCGCGAAACCAAGCACCATAAGTAGTGCTTTGAACAAATCTTCAAAAGACTGTTCCGGTATTATTGTAGGAGATGTCATCTCAAAACTACGCTCTGGAACAGCTGCAAATCACCCGGGAACAACCCGCTGGAAAACTGGAATTTTCCGCGGAAGGTAAGGTATGCAGTGCGCTCCACTTGGGCACGGTCGCTCGAGGTTTTGGAGTTACGGTGTTTTTGAAAAAGCGCTCCCTCGGGTGCAAAGGGTGCGCTCCGAGGTGCTGATTTGTGAAAATGGTGAAGAACAACGGGAAACGTGGGAGTGAAAGATGAGAGATGGAAGTTAGGTGTAGTGTGGGTAGTGAGTGTAGAATGAATGAAGTTTTTATAGGTTTTGAATTGTTAAAACGAATCGGTAGGTTGCCAAAAAGCTTTAAGGCAATTTCGGGAAACAATAAAATTTCCGAACCCGAAAACGGAAACAACTCATATTTTTTATTTTATAACAACCCTGGTATCTTTTATACTGGATTTAGAATAGTAACTTCTAAACTCTCTTAGATTTCATCCTACCACCACATCTAATCATAGGTATGCCAATTACGACAATATTCTCAACCTTCACTCCAAAACAAACTCTAAAATGGAGGATCTTCTACAAATCATGATAGAATAAATAATACCACCCCAAACAATTCGAGAAGGTGGGATTAACAATAAAATCCATGCACAATTTGAAAAGAACAACATTATATTAAAATTGAAATTCAAACAACATTTAACTACCAAATTCAAAGTTAACTACGAAATTTAACAACGTAACATCCTATCTACTAAAAATAATAATAAAAAACCATCAAAACAACAAACAAGGAGAAATCTAGCTACTCTTAAAGGGAGCGAGGTGGGGATAAGAATAGGAAGTTTAGTGATCAAGCATGGAAAAACCAAACACCCACTTGAAACAAATTTTTGAAAACAGGTTTGTAAAAATTTGTTTTAAAACGTGGGTCTTTTAAAGTCAGATTCCCTAGACTTAAAGTGATATATATGTATTTACATGCAGTTTTCCATATATCAATAATCTAAACAATTGTGGATCTTTCCATAAATAGTTAACATGGAATGCACCACCAAACAGAATCAAGCTCCAAAACTTTCTCTACCTTAACTTAGTCGAATAAGAAGGTGTCCAAGTGAATGATCGTGAGTAAATGAATGGTTTTGGAAAATACTTGGAATGTGGATAAGTGTTAGAAGAAAAGGGTGGGAAGAATGATTGGATTTTATGAGGGATTAACTCAGGTGGATGGTGGTAGGGTGGTGCTCTAGGTAGTGCTTGAGAAGGTGGATCATCACAGCTCTTAGAAACTCGTCGAATTCCTCATCTAGGTTGTTCGCATCCATATAATTATGGTATTCATCTCCATCTTTGAGGAATTCATCTATCTCGTCTATTATGAGGTTTAGTCCATCTCTTCTATGGTCAGAAGGTAGGGTTGAAAATTCTTTCTCTAGTTCAGTTATGTTCAAAGAGTCAAAATTGTGATCTTTGTCTTCTTCCATAAGAGGGATATGTACTAGTGTAGGGACGACATCGTCGGAAGCACTAATGTGATATACAAAACTCTCAATAGACTTAACTTCACCTTCTACAGGAAAATCTAGTTGTTCATGCGGTGTTTTATCCCTATACCTAATATGAGGGGGAACATATTTGTTAACCGTTGCTTTATCTTTTATCACTTTCCAACTAGGTTTCCATATTGGAACCTCTACAGGTGTAGGGTCTTCAATTTCTATGACCGTATTTGGTATGGTATCATTTATAATTTGCGGGTGATCTTTAGGCATAGTCACTTGGTTATCAACTACTCTCCCTGAGCGAAGGGTAGTATTTGCACTGTGTAAGGTCCCCTTGGTTTATATTACCATTACATTGAATACTTTTTATTTTGAAGGCGGTGTTTGTTAACTTAGGATTAGGCATTGCTTGACTTGGAAAACACGGTTTGGTTATTATTTTGGTTAGAAGACATGTCAATAACCTTTTGGCACAAAGACGCATCATTTGCATCGTTTGTTTCATCATATTAGAGTTTTGATCATCTTTGATCTTTCATCAAGTTGGAGTTTTGTTGCATAATTTGATTTTGTTTCTCCAACAAGGTCACTACTACTTTGTCTGTAGATGGTTGTATTGGAATTAAAGCTTATTGAGCGTTCATGTCTTGATGTTGATAGTTCTGGGTTCTGGGTACTAAACCTCTATTCTGGTCACCTAAGTTCCCTTGTCCTTGATGTTGAGTTAACTGGTTAAAGTGTGATGGTTGTGGTGGTATTTGTGCATAGACAAGAGGACAATAAAAGTTGGAATGCTCAAGACTACAACGGACATTACAACGAGTAGAGTTAATGTTCATGGCTGGAGTGGGTTGTTGTTGAACAGAGATGGCATCTACCTTTTTAGTGAGGGCATCGATAAGAGTTTTCAGATCGGGATCATGTTTAACCTCAAGAGAAGTAGGAGAGGAGCGGGAGGAATCGCTTCCTCCCCAATTGTTGTTCTTCTTAGATTGATCTTCTAAGAATTTATAAGCCTCTAAGGCTCCTTTACTAAGAAAACTACCCCCAGTCATGATATCTAGAACCTCCTTATGATAATGTGAAAGCCCCTTGAAGAAAGCACGAACAAGCGTGTCTTTCGCAAGATTATGATGCGGGCATTCAATGAGAAGATCAGTGAAACGATTCCAGGCCTCTGAAAAGGATTCATGAGGATTATAGTGGAAGAAATGAATCCTGTGAAGCATTTCATCTATCTTCAGTGGTGGGTACAACTGTTCCATGAACAATTGAACAAGTTGAGCCCATAAGTCCACAGAGTTTGGCGTTTGGGCAGTTAACCAAGATGCCGCCTTGTCGGCTAGGGTGAAAGGAAACACCCTAAGTTTAACTTGATTTGGACTTATGCTAGGATGATGGAATGTAGTGAGAACTTGGTCTATCCTACGCATGTGCTGGTAAGGCTTCTTGTGGTCTAAACCATGAAAAACCGGTAACAAGTTAAATATATTAGGGGGGATTCGAAAATGCCCCACTAGGTCTGCAAGAATGATGCACGACTTAGGGCCATCGTTTAGGGCTTTATAAAAATCAGAGAGAGGAGTCTCTTGTTCTTTAGCCATTGATGCAAGTGTAGTGTGTGAAATTTTAGATAGGCGTGTTGTATTTATTTCTACGAAAAACAAGCCTGATTATACTAGAATTAAAACTCCTCTGACAGAAGAGGCGAGGAGTGGAAGAAGGAGTACCTGAATGCCTCCTTGCTACGCGTTTGAATAGCGTCTTGTATACGCAATCTCAGTGTATTTAACAAGTTAGAAACACTGAATAACTTGAAGAAATAAAAATTTGCATTTACCTATGAAAATTGGGCTGTTCACGCTGAATTTTCCTTCGAGGGCGCGGGTGCCCTCTGTTTTGTCGAATGTCCAGTGTTTTGGGCGCGGGTCGCGCTCCAGGGTTTTCAAGTTTTAGGCCTTTTATCGTACTCCAAAAAATTTGAAATTTTTACAATAATTTGCTAAGATGTCTATCAAGTAGCTTGTAAAATTTTAGATCAATCGGAGCTATGAAAGTCCCTCTACTGCCCTGCAAAGTTTGCAAAACGGTTTTCGGACACAATACAAACAACCGAATGGTTAACCCATCAAAACAAATCCAAAAATTGCCAAATTTTTACTGGAGACTCCTGACAGATTCTACTTATTCCTGTAAAATATTTAGAGAAATTGGAGTTCTACAACCTCTCGTTATTGGCTGGTGTTCCAGATATTAAGTGTTTGCAACACTGCAGAAACACACTTGACACACTCTACTATTTAGGAGGTCAAAACAAATAAAAAACTCATCAAATTTTTACTACAAACTCCTGAATTAGCTCCTGTAAAAATTATAGAATTTTTAGAACTCCCTAAGTAACCTTACTTGTCTGTTTTTCAAGAACATACGGTGTGAAAACTGAAATGCAGCACTGTAAAGATCATATTTTTTTCACAAGGTAAACCAACTTTGAAAAATCTGAAAATATTCCAGTAAATAAACAACACAATAAATAATATGTATGAAAATTTTCAGAATTTTCGAAAATTTAGAAATACCTTCACCGCAGTGTTTTTCTCTGTGAATCCGCTGCCCCTATGCCTGAAACAGTGAACAGTTCCGAAAATTCAAGAAATAAGAATGAAAAATTAAAAGGGTGGGTGGGTAGAGAATGGGGGATTGCCCCTTGGATTCAAGCAATTGAATTCTTGTCTTGAACGAGATTAAGATGGCAGCGGCGCCATTTGATAAAAGTGATTTTACTTATTCTAACTATCTATGTGTAAACACAAATAATCATAATACGTAAATACGTGTTTATATCAATATTCCTACTCTCAATAACGAAGTAATATATTAGAGTCAGGATTCGTTCCACTCTTAAACCCTCAAGACTTAATTAGAATTCAACTACTCGACACAAGGAACAATGGTGAGAGTAATGGGTGATGTGAAATTTCTAATATCATTATACTATCATTTCTATATGAAATTGAATACAACATAATCTAAAGATTCTAACTTTATGAAATTTAACTAAACAATAATCCAACCCAACATCAATAACTACGAAATGACTAACAACTAAGAAATGAAATTAGATCTAAGCAATAGATAAATGACAAAATCGAATTTGATAAATAATAAACTACTTAATTTATCTAATGAAGCAATAACAATATTTTAATAGTTTAAATTAAAACAAGGGAAATGAAAACTAATTAAAATGGAGATTTAATTCTAGATCTAAAAATTATTCCAACCCTAAACTCCATTAACATTAGCTTCCTAACCTAACTTATTTTCTAACCTAACTATCTACCATTAACAAAGATTCAAGCTTTTGTTTTTATACTTCTAGATCCAAAAATCGTGCATGGGCTTGGATCCATGTTTCGGGCCAGAGAATCAGGCCCAAAACCCAATACTTTCAGTCCAAAAACGCCTTTTCAGCTGCAGTTGACTTCGATAGACTTTTCGTCCACTTTTACTCCTCTGATTGGGCCAAGGCTTAGACCATTGGAAAGCTCTTTCCGAGTCGGTCGTTTTGATGTAAGGTATGCCCAATTCCGAGGTCTGGGTCAAAAGATATGGTCTTCGGAAGTTCTATTGACTTTGTGCACTGTTTCTGCCCGCGTGGACTTTGACTTTTCATCTTTTGACCGGGCTTTACAGAGGCTTTGTCTTCTTGAATCTTGGCCTTTAATCACAGAACTCCTTAGCAACCGACCTTTGCTCCTTTATCTCGCTAAAGTGGCACATTTCTGCACATAATGGACTTTGAAGCCTGAAATGCATAAAAACACGTAATCAGTATTAACTCTTACTTATTATTCACATAATTGGTCTAAAAGTACGATTGTTAAGGGGTTAAAACTATTGTTTTGGGCTCTTATCTGTGGCCTTCATCAGAACATAGCTCACAAATGGCATAACAAGGCTTGGATGGCTGAGGTTTAGCTTGGGAATTGTTTGCTTTTGGAGGATTCATAGAGAACTGATCAAACTTCTTGTTCAGAGTTTCAAGTCCTATTGATAGGCTTGCCATAATTGATAGCATCGCTTGATTTGGGTCTTCTTGAATTTGGTTGCCACTCTAGCTACGTCCTCGTTGCTAGTACTCTATTGTTGAGTGTCTTTAGCTAAATTCTCGAGAAAGTTGTAGGCTTTCTCTCCATCCAATGATGTAAACTTACCTTGATACATTGACTATATCATCTGCTTGTTCATAGTATAAAGTCCTTGAAAGAAAAAATGAGCCAGTGTGCTCTTATCATAACCATGATGTGGACATGAAACTAGCATATTATTAAATTTCTCCCAGCTTTGATGATATTCTTCAGTCACCTTCCCTTTGAAATTGCTAATGGCTTGCTGCATGGCGTCTATTTTCTGGGGTGGGTATAACTTGTTCATAAACTTTGTTCTCAACTTCTCTCAGTTGTTGATTGAATTGATCGGCTGTGCAGTTAACCATTCGGATGCTTTACCTTCGAGTGAGAGTGGAAAAAAAATTAACTTGATACTCTCATCCCTGATATTCTGGTTGTTAAAAGTTCTAAGGACTGATAGAAATTTGTTCATGTGAACATAAGGCTAAACATTGTCTGAACCATTGAACTTTGGAAGCATAGAATGCTTTAAGTTCAAACTGGTTAGCTTCTGTCTCTAGAAAAACAATACTGCTGGGTGGGTCTCCAATGATTGGTGAATAGAAATCACTTTCGGCCTTCTTCCCTCTCACAGGCTTGCATGGGTGGGATAACTTCAGGATTATTGGTGTCCACAACACCTCCATCATTGCGTGCGGCTATTGTTTCAATCTCGTCTAGTATTCTTGTAAGTCGGTTGTTAAACCTTGTCCACTGTTGTGTTCTTACCAGACGATGATATGGACGACGGGGCATACACTAGAAAATGCTATGCGAAAATGACGAAAAACTATCCTACAATGCTTGAATAATATGCAACTATTCTAAATTATACTAAAATATAAAACTACTTTCCTTCAATTGGGTTAGGCTTTGCAAGCTAGTATCTAGCCCGTTGTCTAAAGCTGTCTCTTCTAGGGTTATGGTGAATCACTTTGATTGCTTAAGTACCACGGCCCACAGACGATAGTCCGTTTGTCAAGATTCAGACAAGAAACACTAGAATTTGATATTTCACTATGTTGGCTTACAACTTCAATTGTTGAAAAGGTCTTAAATGCAATTATACTAGAAAATAATAAAACTAAACTATGATGCAACTATACTAAGAATGAAATAAAAATAAAGAAGATTTGACTAACCTGGATAGTAGATGTCCTTCAAGCTTCTTTCTTTCTTAAAAGGATGGATGATACGGCTAAAATTACCTCAAGATCCAAAATTCTAATGTTGAAAGAAAACGTTAAACATAAACAACTTAAAACGGCAGCGGTGCCATTTGACACGCGCTCCTTTTGTATTTATTGGATGGTATATGGATGATGTAGATAGATGATGGTCGTTAAACAAATAGAAGCATATCAAAACCTAATTATCCCTCAATAAGTAAAGGATGAGTAGGGTATCGTTCCACTTTTAAGTGTATGTTATGTGAAGGACAGGATTGGAAAGGGGGTTTGAGGGATTAAAACTATGATTGTAGAGATTTTAGATTCTAATGCTAAACTAAACTATTGAGAATTTATAAGAGAGGGAATTCAAGAGATTAGAATCCACCAATACTTTTAACCTATGACTTTCTGCTTCATGGTTGTTCTTACAAGTAGACTACAATTAGGCAATCGAGCGAGTGTCGATGCCCTCTTGGATGAAACATCATTAACAATTAACTCTACTTAAGGTTGTTCCTATGTTTATGCTATTAATATCTTCTTTTCCTTTATGTAAGCTCGGGCAGCCATTCAATGTATTTCCGAGAGCAACATCAAGGAGTACTTCCTAATAGGGCGGCCATTCAATGAATCACCACTTAAGACAAACACAAAGAATACTTCCTCTAGGCAGGCACTCCCTGAGCTACCCCTTCTAAGGCAACACAAAGAATACTTCCCTGACTCTAAAGAACTATACTACTAGAAGAAAAGTAAAGAACACTTGCATGATATTAATATTGCAAAGCATAAACCCTATTCTATACTTCCATCCCCTGGTGTGGGCAATGGAACTAATAACTAAAAACATAAAGAACTAACCTGATTAAAGAACACCATGAACCAGAAGAATCATTAAACCTTAAGCATCGGCTTCATCTCCTCCCTTGAAGGAGAAGATTAGCCTTCGATAAAGAAGGAAGAACACGAAGAACGAGAAGAAGAAAAGTCGAAGAACATAAGACTAGAAAGACTAATTTATTAAGACTCGACTAGTTAAAACCGAATATTTTATTATTAATCTCTCTCTGCCTCAAGTTCTGGAGACAAGAGTATAAGTGAATTGGAAAATTACATGAGGCACTTAGGTTTTCTATTTATAGTGGTTACAATGAGTTCTAGAAGCATTCCAAACCGCCATTTGTTTCCTAGTACAAATCAACTTCTTTCAGAGTCCAACTTCATCTCCAAAACTGAGAAGAAAGTGGCTACAGTGTCATTGCATGCGTCTAGAGGCATGATCCTCGTATCTCAGATGCGAGCAATGCGTCTGGATGCACGATCCATGCGTCCCAGACGCGGAAGTCTATTTTCCCTATTTTACTCTATCCTTCTATCCTCTTTTGAGGGCTTTGGTCCAAGCAATGAATCCTTTAGCTTTAGGCTTCCAAATTGGCTTTAAAATAGGTCCAAGTCGCATCTTTAATAGCTTCAATTCCTTAGCCTTCTCCACACGAGCTTCCCATGTGATCCTTAATGCTCTGAATTGCTCTATTTTACCTCTTTTTCTCTAGTATTCCACAAAACTCTCTCTTTCACCTATAGAATCATAAAACATAACTTACAAACATTATTAGTCCACTAAGATGGTTAAACAAGAGGCATAATCGAGGGTTAAATTGCACTTTTTGAGCACTTATCAGATATCATAAAGTAAGTTATCATATTTATATTTCATATGTTGCAAGTTTTTAACATTTATGACCACAGTGGTTGAAATGATAAGTTTTGAGTGGTTGGACTTGATAGGTTATACAATAGGAGTAGAGACAACATTTTCTTTGTTTAGTTAGGTATGGTTACATGAAAATCAATACTACTTGGCATTTCCATATTGAGGTCATGTTAGTATTATCCGCTTACTAAACTTTTCCCTTCGTTAACTTCCCATGAGATTAAAGGAATAAAAACTCTAAGCAAAACATAAAACTTTTAATGGTCCAATTTGCCAAATATGTAGGTATCACAATTGAACTGACGAAAGAAGGGTTATTGATCAGACCTCAAAAATGTGTTTTTATCCTCTTATAATGCTTCAATTTAGTCAAATTATATAATCAATAATGTAGAAAACTCATGTTCTTATTGCTTTTATAGGATACAAGCCTATTCTGGAAAAAATATCTCAAAAGACGTGTTCTAGAGCCAAAAGGAGACAAAATGAGCCTAAAAGGGACCTCATGGAACAACTGAGAAAAAGTGCCAAAAAGTCAATAGTCAAAGTCAACTCAAGGGCCCAAAAACTCAATAGCTCAGGAAACACTCCAAGGCTTCAAACACCAAGAGCTCAACCCTTTGCAAGACAACGGCTAAGCACCTAAAGCTTCAAAAGACCAAAGGCTCAAACTTCCAAAGACATGGGCTTAGGCCCAAAGGGTTGATCTTATCCACCCAACTCTAGAAGGCACAAGAAGGTTCTAGGTTAGGTTGCTTCAGAGAGAAAAATTGAGAGGGGTAAACTTGTACATATCTACACAAGTATATAAGTGTAGAGATGCCCACAAAATAAAGGAGCTAGCTAAGTAATAACTAGACTCTAGTAGGAGTAAGATATCATAATTAGATAATAGTTTTTATTATTATTGTTTTCCATTTTCATTGTTTTAAAGCTTCAAGCCTTATTAAATCAAGTTAGTTTTCTTCCATTCAAAGTGATTAATTTTGTCTTTCATCAAACTAGTTTTTCTAAACATCTTCTTATTCATTCATTCAACACCCAAAAGTTAGTTATACTCATTTGAATCAATCAAATGAGTATAACTTGTTAACCAAGCTATCTTTACATATCAAAATATACATGTTTTACACTTAACCAACCCAAGTATTCATGTTTAAATCCTCAAAAACCTTAATAACTAGTTGTTGTCTACATCTTTATACACCAAAAGTTTACCAAGAGGAAATGAAAAGTTAAGAAAAGGTTTAGTATTTCTCCATCATACTTTTTCTCTTCAAAAGATCTAAGATGAACAACTTCAATCCAATACAAACCACTTTCACAACATCAAATGGCGCCGCCGTCATGGATCTGATGATATGAAAGGAAGGGTGAATCAAAAGGGGAGTACCTTTCTTTTTTCTCAATATGTTTCAACTTGTTTTTCTTATTTTCAAGTTTTATTTTCTGTTTGAATCTCACTGATCTAGTTTCGTGATGATTTCAGGTATCAATCTGGGTTAAAAACAACTTTGCGAAGCCACAGAAGGAAGCATGTCAAAAGCTGCTGGAATGAGATGGGCGACCACCCCTTGCTCGAGTTGCACCCGCCCGTACGAATTGTGACCCGCCCCTTCGAACTGCACCACCTAGAAACCCTTGACTCAAATTGTAGTACTTGTTTAGTATATCACTCTCCTTAGTCCCTTTTTATTAAATTGTTAATGTACTGAAACTAGTTAGCTTTTCAATATTTAGTGTTCTTCAAAATCTAAAATATATAAAAATAAATAAAAATAAACAAAAGAAAAGAAAAATAGCTTAGTTTATTATCATTATTAGATAAAGGTTAGTTTTTTTTTTTTTAATAATATCATATTTTTCTTTTATCATTATTAATTATGGTTAATACAAAAAGTTAGGATAATACCCACTTGCTTAAAGATAAGGTTTAGGATAATATCAAACTTAGACTTAAAATAGAAGGTTTAGGCTTAGGATAAGATTTGGTTAAAGTTTGACAAACTTACCAAGTGTTGAAGATTTGATCACCTTGGGACATTTGAATGCGCGAGGCGAGTTGTATAACAAAACGCTCGTGCATTACAAATCAACTTGGGGATTAAAGATTAAATCTTTGACACTTCTTGTTATCTTTTCATAATCACATATATAGTTAATAGTTCAAGCATCATTAGTTAAGAAGTTTATCTTAGTTACTCTTTTCTTTCTGTTTATGTTAGCTACGCCCACAAAGGTAAATTTTGTAAACTTATTGGCTTTGCCACCATTCCAACCCAACATGTTGGTTTAGTTTAGAAATTTTGTAACCAAAAAAATGTAAAGCTCAAATGTTAGGGTTTGATGTATCAAGACACCACACACTTGGTCAAACCCTACCAAAGCCAACTTCATCCCTAAGTACTTGTATGCACACTTGGGAGGTAAGCTCTTAACCTCCTTGCAACTCCCAGTCAGAGGATACTTGGTTGTTTACAAAAGCATGCTTGCGTGACACTGTGTTTTCACTTCGGTATTCTATTTACTTTACGCGCTTAAGGTTAAACCCGAGCCATAACAAACAACAAGTGGGATTAAGCGCCACTTTAGTTAATGGACGATGCGTGATTCAAATGCTACATTGACTAAACTAAAATCTAAAATCTACCAAACAGAGCCAATCTAGTCATGTCTATAGGACAAACACTTAACACGAAGATTGAGAATGGAAAACTACTAGATTCTAGTGGACTAACTACCTTCCTCCTTCCTCACTCCCCTCCCTCATTTCATTACGAGTGAGATTCTTGGTAGCACCCCATGTGGTGAAGTAGTCATCTTCCATTTTGAAGCGTGTAGAGCCCCAGAACCTAGTTTTGTGCCCAACTGTCCGTTTCGATCAGGGCATAATATCAAATCTACAGACAAAACAAATTTTCCAAAATTCCAAAGTGCACAAACGTATTTCGATTAATTGAGCATCCAACTCATTGATTGCGCATATAGTTAGATTTTACTAATCTCGCAAAGGTGCATGAGACTACACTTAGGCAATCAAAAGCTTAGCGCAACTAAACCACACTCAGGTAGGAGAGCACGTCGGTCTCGACAAACTCCTGTCTCTTGTCCCCCACTTTCTAAGATGGCAGACGAAGTTGTACAAGCTGAAGATCCTCTATCTAACTTCTACACACAGTTACAAGATGGTCCTCCATCTTGTATATGACTCACACTGCACACAAGCAATTTTTGTATCCCACCAAACGTGTTCAATTTATTACCCATCTTCCATGGTTTTGAGCACAAGTTACCGTACAAACACCTATGCTGGATACATGAGGTATGTAATACTTTCAATCATCCGGGAGTTTCTGATGATCAAGTTAAACTACGAGTGTTTCCTTTCACTCTAGCTGGTAAGAGCCACACATGGCTTTTGTCTCAGAAGGCCGATTCTTTTGATACATGGGAAAAGGTTGTGTTCTCCTTCATGAAGAAGTATTTTCCACCGAATAAAATAGAAGAGATAGTAAGCAAGATACAGTTCTTCAAATAGAGTTTGAATGACACTTTCTCTGAAGCATGGGATAGATTCTTTGACCTGCTCCATTCATATCCTCACCATAAACTAGAAAAATCCACTCTTGTCCAATGTTTTTTCAAAAGTCTTCTCCAAGAACACAAGGTAACACTTGATATAATATGTAATGGAAGTTTTTTGGATAGAGGTGCAACCGAAGCTTTAACATTTCTTGAAAACCAAGCCGAAAAGAAAACTCATTGGGGTGACACAAACAACTCTAGAACATCCCAGCCCAGTACATCTGAAGCCAATGGTATTTTTGAAGTAAAATTCGATCCGGAGATCAAGACATCAATTGAATCCCTTACAAGAAAGATAGATGCCCTCACAACCAAACAAAATAGCCATTCTCCTAACCCAACATAAATACCCCACCATGCACGTTCTGTTTCAACTTAAATCACATAGATACCAATTGTCCCTTGCTCAACAACATATCATCACTTCAACCAGAAGAAGTATGTGTTTTCAAAGTACTAAAAGCACCATGGAGGCAACACCCAAATTATACATGGAGTACTATTCCACAAACCTAACCTCCTCCAGGGTTAACTAATCATGTCAAACCATAAAAAACATTCAATCCATTCAGATAAGGACAAGGTACCTACAACAATCAGAACAAAGCAATGGTTCCATCCAATTTTAACCAGAACTACCAAAATCCTCATATCAACAACCAAGGAGACCTAGTTCCAGTTACACCACCTACTAGTGTCCCATCAGACAAAACATTTGAGATGATGCTATCTTTGATTCAACAACAAACACAAATCATGGCAACCATAAAACAAACAATTAATCTATCTTTTACATAAAAGAAAACAACAAGCTACCAATGATCAAAATGAAACTCCTAAACCAAAAGAGATTAAAGTAGTCACAACTTTGCGTTTTAGCAAAATAGTTGACAATAGAGTAGTCTTACCAGAAGATCCTGCACCTATAGAGATACCAGCTACAATACACATTTTACCATAACTAGAAACTAAAAAACAGATACCTCCAAATGTCCCTATAGATTTTCTAGTTTTTAAACCATCAACTTACTCACATGACCTAGTTACGAAATATAAACCAAAGGCACCTTTCCCAGCATGCTTGATGACACCCAAGGATGATGAAATTAGAGAGGCATCCAAGAATCTAACCATAAATCTACCATTTCTAGATGCCATCAAACATTTACCCAAACATGCCAAATTTCTCAAGGATATGTGCACAAACAAAAGAAGAACTAACATTCCAAAAGATGCCTTTCTTGTAGAACAATTTCCATCCCTCACAGAAACCAATGGAATCGTCAAATATAAAGATCATGGTCGTCCTACCATTCCTTGCACTATAGGATAAAAGTACATAGCTACTGCTCCGCTCGATATTGGAGCAAGTGTTGACCTCCTTCCATACTACCTATTCAAACAACTCGGTTTCCATGAGCTTACACCTACAACTATGACCTTACAATTAGCCGATCGCTCCATTAAATACCCAAAAGGTATAGTTGAAAATGTTCTAGTTAAAGTTAAAGAATTTTGTTACCCTGTTGATTTTGCTATCCTTGACACCGAAGTCGCTCATGATTCCATACATATCATTCTAGGGCGTCCCTTTTTGGCAATTGCTAATGCCCTTATCAATTGCCTCAATAGATCTATGACCATGTCTTCCAGAAATCTTTTAGTGGAAGTTAATGTTTTTAAAATGATGAAGCAATAGATGGAATAGGAATTGGATGGAGAAGTGAGTATGATAGAAAGTGTAGTCCAAGAATATTATGACAAAACTTTCCCAGAAAATGAGGTGCATCAATTCTTATCCTTTGGAGACTTTGATTTTGACAAAAATCATTATATGGAAGATACTAGTAACAACTTGGCATCCGTTCCTTTATATAATTCAGATGATGATCTACCTAAACATGAACAGAACTCACCAACCCAATTGTTTCATGTGGAAGAACAAAACCCTGTGGAAACCTTGTTACCCAAATCACCTACATCTGACCTTAAGACTCTCCCTCCTGACCTAAAATATATTTATCTTGATCCTAATGGCACTCATCCCATCATCATCTCATCTCAGTTAACAAAAAAGGAAGAAAAGCGTATGATTAGAGTGCTTCAAGAACATCGTTCTGCAATTGGTTGGTCTCTTGATGATATAAAAAGAATTGATCAAAAGATTTCCACACACCGGATTCATCTAGAAGAGAATGCTAAGACTTCTAGAGAACCACAACGTTGTTTAAACCCAGCTATGAAAGAAGTAGTACGAGAAGAGATCTTAAGATTACTAGATGTCGGAATCATTTATCTCATATTTGACAGCAAATAGGTTAGTCCTATTCATGTAGTACCAAAGAAATATGGGATTATAATGGTTTGTAGTGCGGATGGGGAGTTACTTCCAGCACGAGTTCCTATCATGTGGAGGATTTGTATAGATTACAGGAAGCTGAATGCTGTCACAAGGAAATATCATTTTCCCCTGCCTTTTGTTGATTAGATCTTGAACGCCTAGCAAGATATGCTTATTACTGTTTCTTGGATGGATATTCAGGATATTTTCAGATTTTAATCGATGAAATCAATAAAAAAAAGACCACCTTCACTTGCCCTTTTGGAACCTATGATTATGCATGTATACCTTTCGGTCTCTATAATGCACCTGCCACATTTCCACGCTACATGTTACATATTTTCAGTGATATGATGGAGAGATTCATGAAAGTTTTTATGGATGATTTTTCCCTCTATGGAGATTCTTTCGACCACTGCTTATCCAACCTTTCTAAAGTATTGGCTCGTTGTCAGGAGAAAAATCTAGTCCTTAATTGGAAAAAGTGTCACTTCATGGTAAAAAAAGGAATAGTATTAGGTCACATTGTGTCTAAAAATGAAATAGAGGTTGACAAAAGTGATCAGTCCCCAAATATACATTTTTATCCTTTTATAATGCTTCAATTTAGTCAAATTATATGATCAATAACGTAGAAAACTCATGTTCTTAATGTTTTTTCAGGATATAACCCTATTCTAGACCAAATACCTCAAAAGACATGTTCTAGAGCCAAAAGGAACCTAAAAGGGACCTTATGGGACAACTGTAAAAAAGTGCCAAAAAGTCAATGGTCAAAGTTAACGGTCATAGTCAACTCAATGGTCCAAAAACTAAAAAGCTCAGGAAACAGTCCAAGGATTGAAGGACCAAGGACTCAACCCTTTGCAAGACAATGGCTAAACACAAAAGCCTCAAAAGACCAAATGATCAAATTTCTAAAGACATGGGCTTGGGCCCAAAAGGCTTGACCCTATCCACTCAAAGAAGGCATAAGGAGGTTTTAGATTAGGTTGTTTGTTGGATAAGATATGATGAGGGCAAAGTTGTACATCTCTACACATATATAAGTGTAGAGATGCCCACAAAATATGTATGCAAGTTAGGGTAAACTAGTTAGGAGTAATGTAAGTAATTAGGAGTAGGAGTAGATAAATAGTTTTTATTATTGTTTTCCATTTTCATGGTTTTAAAGCTTCAAGCTTTGTTGAATCTCGTTGGTTTTCTTCCATTCAAAATGTTTAATCTTGTTTTTCATCACAATAGTTCTTCAAAACATCTTCTTATTCATTCATTAAACCAACCAAAGTTGGTTATACTCATTTGAATCAATCAAATGAGTATAAATTGCTAACCAAGCTACCTTTACATATCAAAATCTACATGTTTTACAGTTAACCCACCATAGTATTCATGTTTTAATCATCAAAACCTTAATAACTAGTTGTCTGCATCTTCATAGACCAAGTCTTACCAAGAAGAAATATAAAAGTTAAGAAAATTTTGGTTTTTCTCTATCATAATTCTACTCATATATTGATCTAAGATGAACAACTTCAAAACCCCCATACTCAACCATCATATTTTGACAAATGACGCCACTGTCGGGGATCTAATGATATGAGAAGAAGAGTGAATCAAAAAGGGAGTAACTTTTTCTTTTCCAAATTCTTTTCAACTTGTTTTTCTTAGTTTCAAGTTTTCACTACTATTGAATCTTACTGATTTATTTTTTTTATGATTTCAGGTCTCACTCTGGGTTGAAGACAACTTCGTGAAGCAACAGGTAGAAGTCGGTCAAAAGTTACGAAAACAAGGAACGCGACTACCGGTGTTCGACACGTGCCCGCCCGCTTAGTCCGCAACCCACCCTCTCACGTTGCAGCACCTGGAAAAATCCTTGGTTCAGATTGAACTCCTTGTTCAGTAGATTTCTATTCTTAGGCCATATTTGTTGAACTGTTAATGTTTTGAAACTAGTTAGATTTTCAATATTTAGTGTTCTTAAAATTCTAAAAAAATAAAAAACTAAAAAAAAATAGAAAATAAAAACAACTTATTTTATTGTCATTATTAGATAAAGTTTAAGTTTTTTTTACAATAATATCAACTTGCTTAAAGATAAGGTTTAGGATAATATTAGCTTAGGCTTAAAATATGAAGTAATTGTCTTTTGGTTTAAGTTTGAAAAACTTACCAAGTGTTGGATATTTGATCAACTTGGGACATTTGAAGGCACGAGGCGAGTTGTGTAACAAAACGCTTAAGAATTACAAATCAACCTGGGGATCAAAAATTCAATCTTTGACAATTTTTGCTATCTTTTTATAATCACATAGTTAATTGTTCGATCCTGATCAGTTAGGAAGTTTTAACTTAGTTACTTTTTCCACGAAGGCAAATTTGTAAACCTATTTGCTTTGCCACCATTCCAACCCAAAATGTGTGTTTCGTTTAAAAAATTTGTAACCGAAATAACGTAAAGCATGAAAAGTGGGTCTGACGTATCAAGACACCTGATAAGAGCCCAAAACTGTAGTTTTAACCCTGTAACAGTCATACTTTTAGACCAATTATGTGAGTAATAATTAAGAGTTCACACTGATTACGTGTTTTTATGCATTTCAGGTTTCAAAGTCCATTATGTGCAGAAATGTGTCACTTTAGTGAGATAAAGGAGCAAAGGTCGGTTACTAAGTAGTTCCGTGATTAAAGGCCAAGATTCAAGAAGACAAAGCCTTCCTAATGCCCGGTCAAAAGCTGAAAAGTCGACACACGGGCGTAAACAAAGACACAAGTCAAGTGAGAACTTCCGAAGGCCGTATCTTTGGACTCAGACCTCGGGATGGGGCCTACCTTATGTAAAAACGACCGGCTCGGAAAGAGCTTTCCAATGGTCCAAGTCTTGACCCAATCAGAGGAGCAGAAGTGGACGAAAAGTTTGTTGAAGCCAACTGCAGCTGAAGAGGCCTTTTTAGACTGAAAGAATTGGGTTTTGGGCCTGATTCTCTGGACCAAAACATGGCTCCAAGCCCATGCACGATTTTTGGATCTGAAAGTATAAAAACCAAAGCTTAGCTCTTTGTTAATGGTAGATTTTTTTAGTAGAGAATGGTAGATAGGAGTAGCTTAAAATAGAAAGTAGCCATTAGAATAGCTTCTAGATCTAGATTTGATTGTTTTAATTAAGTTTAGTTTCAAATCCAATTCTTGTTTTAGATTAAACTCTTAGAATCATTACTCTTAATTAGTTTGATTAATAAAATACCTAGTTTGTTAATTTCGATTCTTGTCATTTACATTTGTGTTAAATCTGATTTCATTTATTACTTGTTATTCAATTCTTAGTTATTAATTAGATTTTAATTATTGTTTAATTTAGATTAGTAAATTTCAATTCTTTATATCATGTTTAGTTTAAATTTATTCGTAAATGATTGCGTAATGATTCTTGGCTAAACCTCCATTAGAGGGGGTTGAGAAGCCTTGATGAAAGCTTGATTCCGATTATCGTAGAGTCGTCGTAATTTCCTTTCTACTCTAGAAACGATTAGTTCACCATGAGAATGGGTTTAATCGTTCACATGCTAGTTATGAATTGGTAGGAATGCCATCTGTAATTAGGGATTAGGAATAACCAATTGTTCTGAAGCGTTCATTCAATTGACGATTTGACGATTAATTCGTTAATAGGATTAAGTTGAGTTAAGGTGGAATCAATCCCCCTCTAACTCCTTATAATCGAATCAACGTAGCATTCCCATAATTATTTTGATAACCGACTAGTTGCATCTTGTGGGTAGTTGCATCGTAGTCTAGTTGCCACTTCGTAAATCTCTCATTAGACTTTTTAGTTAAGATTACTTATAAGTAGAGAACATTAACATGCGGAAGGACTAGGAGTGGAACGAACTTCCTACTCCACTATATCTCATAGGATTGAGAGTAGAATCTTTGATAAATTAGGCACGTAAAATATCGTTTAGTTTTACTTACGTTTAGAGTTTCATCGCTTTATTCATTAGTAAAACTATTCTTTTTACGTTTATCAAATGGCGCCGCTGCCATCGTAGTTTCACTTTCGCATTGTTTTCGTAGTGTAAGTACTTTTCTTAAAGTCCCATTTTCACCCACCCACCCTGGTTTGATTCATACTGTGGTTTTCCGTTTCATCGCTGAAAAGTTCCGGACAAAAATACATTGAGCGACCCGCGCCTATAAAGGCGCTTACGCGCTCTATACTGGAACACAAGCGCGACCACTTAAAAAAACACGTAATTTGAAAATTACACGAGGCCATGACCGCTCTATGAGAGCACACCCGGGCCCTTTGCTAATTTTTCTCGAATTCTACAGTTTTGATTCGAACTTTATTTTTCAAGTTTTTCAGTGTTCTAACTTGTTATATACACTGAACACGCGTAAAGAAGACGCTATTCATAAGCGAAGCAAGGACCTTAATCAGGTATTCCTTTCTTCCACATCTCAGATCTCCGTTAGAGGTTTATACTAGTATATCGAATTGTTTGGAGTGTTGATGTGTTTAGCTAAGTTTGGTTTTAGCCTTGTATGAGATTAAGGTCCGGGCGAACAAAAAACACCGAACGTAATTACACAACAACGCCAACAAACAAGTCTATCTAGTATACCACCCACTACACCTCTAGCTACTATTTCACACACATCACGACCGACACAATGCCCGACGAAGAAGAGACTCTCTCTCGACTTTCTACAAAGCCTTGAGCGACAGCCCCAAATATTGCATCGTTCTAGCAGACCGATTGGGGGATTTCGAATCCCCCAAATATTTTAATTTGTTACCCGTTTTTATGGATTAGACCATGAAAAACCTTATCAGCATTACGCGTAGGGATTGAACAAGTCCTAACAACATTCCACCATCCTACGGTTGGTGCGGGACAAATTAAACTCGTGGTATTCCCTTTCACCTTAGCCGATAAAGGCGCCTTGGTTAACCGCCCAAGCGCCTAATTCGTGGACTCGTGGGCTAAACTTGTTCACCTGTTTATGGAACATTTTTACCCACCCCTAAAGACGGATGAGATGCTTTCCAAGATTCATTTCTTTTCGATAAAATCCTCATGAAACATTTTTTCGAGGCTTGGAATCGCTTCACCGATCTCCTTATAGAGTGTCCACATCATAATTTAGCTTAAAGACACGTTAGTTCGTGCCTTTTTGAAGGACTTCTACACCACCATAAAGAAGTCCTAGACATAATGAATGGGGGTAGTTTCTTAAGCAAAGGAGCCTCGGAGGCTTATAAAATTTTAGAGGATCAAACTAAGCTTAAATAACAACCGGGGGTAGTGATGATATCCACCTCCGCTTAGTTCTTCTAATATAGTTAAGGCCGCCCAAGATGTTTGAAATTAAACACGACCCGAGCTTAAAACTCTAATCGAATCACTCACTAAAAAGGTAGAGGCCATTTCTGTTCAACAAAAGCCTATCCCCGTCATGAACGTAAATTCAAATCCATGTAGTTTCTGTTGGAGCCCTGCGCATCCCGACTTCCACTGTCCTATTGCCTATGAACAGGCTTGTTCCATTAATAGTGAACCTAACGCCCCTTGGAGACAAAATCCCAACTTCGGTTGGAGAAATAACCAACACGTCACACCTCCAGCGTACAATAATCAATATGTTAGGCCAACACAAAGTTTTAACCAAGCTCCACCACGACAAGGACAGGGTCAGGGTAATTTTAATAATTATAACAACCAAATGCAACCTCAACAAGGTCAAGCACAAAGTCAAGGTATTTATAATAATTATAATGCTAATAGAGGTATCGTTCCTGTAAATAATAACTATCAAAATCCACCCATAAATAATTCGCAGCGAAATAGTTCCAAATACACCACCCGTGACTACTACACCCACACAACCGGATCGTCTTGACACCTTCATACAAGTGAGCCAAAAACTTTTCCAAACCATGGCTCAATCTAACTAACAGCTTCTACAATCCGTTAATAATTGAACCCAACAGTTGGCTCAAGATAAAGCCCAACCCAAAGGTGTGTTTCCAAGTCACGAAATACCTAATCCTAAAACAACAAATACAGCCTTTGAGGTAACCGATAATACTAGTAACTTAATATGAAAATGTAGGTGAGCTAAAGGCCATCACCACTCCGCTCGGGCAGAGTGGTTGATAACAAAGTAACTATGCCTATAGTTACCCCACCAAAGAGAGCCCTACACCCTACACCGCTATTTTACTAGATATCTGAAATAGAAACTCAAGAGCCTACCACCGTAGAGGTACCCGCCACAACACAACCTAAGAAACAGTAAAGCCACGGTTAAACATCGGGTGATACCATTGCTAAATATAAACAGAAACCACCATTTCCACAAAAATTAGCCGTGTTAACTAGGGATACTAATTATGAGGAGATTAGGGACATTTTCAAGAATCTAACTATAAACCTTCCTTTCCTCAAGCTATTAAAAGCTACCACACCATGCTAAGTTTCTTAAGGAATTATGTACTACTAGGCTTAAGACCAATATACCAAACGGCGCCTTTTAACGTAACAATTCCCAACTCTATCGAACATAATGGAATTGTTAAGTACAAGGACCCTAGTCATCATCCCATCAGCATAATGCACCTTAGGAGATTCTTATTATGACGACAGCGTTATTAGACTTGGGGGCTAGTGTTAACTTACTCCCATTTTATTTGTATAGACAAATAGGTCTAGACGAGATGCAACCCACTAAAATGATGTTGCAATTAGCTGATCGGTCTATTAAGTATCCTAAGGGAGTCGTCGAAAATGTTCTGGTAAAAGTTCAGGATTTTTACTATCCGGCTGATTTTGTCATCCTCGACACAGAAGTCGTTAACGACTCTGTCCCGATCATCTTAGGGCGTCCTTTCCTGGCAACTGCCAATGCGCTCATTAATTGCCGCGATGGTTCAATGTCCATGTCTTTTGGCCATCTTGCTGTTGAAGTCAATGTTTTTAAAACAAAGACACAATTACCCGATTCGTCTATGGATGGAGAGGTTAGCATGATCGAGAGCTTTGCTCGAGATTATTTCAACAACACGTTCCCTGATAATTATATGCCCAAATTTCTTTCCTTTGGAAGTTCAAACTCCAACATTTCCATCCCTACACTAGTCGATACACATATTACGGATGAGGATGACATAGATGACTTTCTCAAAGATGTAGAGGACTATCATAGTAACGAGGATATGACCAATCTAGATGAGTAATTCGATGAGTTTCTTAGAGCAGGTGATAATTCACCCTATCAAGAACTACTTTCCACAACATCCACCTCGATTTCCCTCCTTCCACCCTTTCAAAGGAATCTCGAGTTTGCACTCGATCCTTTTGTTTCTTCTGTGCTTCATAAGTTTTTAAATCCACCTAGTAAACAAATACTTCAGAACGACAAAAGCGTTTGACACCTTCATTTTCAGACTTGAGACAGTCCCTACCTACACCATGAATGAGTTTTGTGATAAACCCACATCCTTATTTTTTACATGCTATCCTTCGACAACTTATCCATATCCACCATATTCTCCACAACCATTCACTTTTCCACACTTATTTACTAGAACACCCACTCGTTCAAAAATGAAAAAGAAGGTACATGCTAGGTTACGTAATAGGGTTATCCGACTTCGTTTTCATTTCACTAGGTTGCGTCATAGGAAATCTTGGTGCTTGATTGTGTTTGGATATGTTTTTTGTGATATTTATTTATGGAATGATCCACAACTATTTTGGTTGTTGATATATGATAAACTGCATGTTCATACATATGTTTGGATCTGATCTCGAAAGTATCGACTATAAACGACTCAACTTTTGTGTTTGGTGCATTTCCTTTCATTTCCGTATATTGGTGAGTGCACCATTAAGGTAACCGGGCCCTCCCTATGGAGTGTGTGACTGTAAATACCAGATCCTAAGTCCACGTTTAACACTCTTGCATGTTTTTCTCGGATTTTTGAGTCATGTTTCTCTACGGGGTGAATTATGTCTTTCTTGCTCATTGTTTTTCCTTATAAAAGTAAAAAAAATATTAAATAATAAACATAGTAAACTAGGAAGTCTCGAGAATCTGACTTTAAAAGACCCACTGCTAAAAACAAATTTTCTAAGCTTCGTTGTAAAACATTTGTTTGGGGGTGGGGTGTTTGTGTTTCCGTCCTAAAATGTTTTATGTCCCATTATAATTGCTTAGGCCGTTTAATTGTATTCTGATTCGGGTTGACATAATCTATGAATTTAGAGTTCAGCCGTTCGCATAACGTACGTCATGCACGCACTTCGAGGCATTTTCCACTATCTTATATGTCATCCATGGTCGGAATAGAGTGTTTTATGGATAATTGGATTGGAAATTCTCTCTTGGTCATTTTCATATCTGATTCGCTAAAATCGGACCGGTAACGAAGCGGCAATTTTGATTTGAAGTTTTGTGAAAAAATTGAAAAATTCACAAATTTTGAATTGGGCTTGGGCCCAACCCGCGCCCATCGACAGCGCACCCGCGCCCTTACTTTCAACAGTCGCGTTCATCTTCTCCAAACCGCCATTAACGCCATTAACAAAGCTTCCAAAAACCTAAAAAAAAAATAAATAAAAACAAAACCCAATTACCCACGCTCACAATCCAAGACCCAACCCAAATCGACTCCAACCGCACCGCCCACAACCTCCACCAATTTAAATCAACAAAAACCACCGAAAAATCAAAATAAAATAAAAAATTTTGGTGCTGCCGCGCCACCACACCACCACCACCATCGTTCCTTTTAGTGAGGTGTCCCTCATTGCTTCCCCTTACCTTCTACAAACCTCAAATCGTATTCAAACTTCCAATGGCTCAACAACGCCGAATTTTACCAGAGCAAGCTTTTACAGGCGACCACTTCGCGCCGTTTTACGGTGACGAAATGATCAGTCGAGACTGGAATAGCTTGTGGTACTCGACTGAAGCCTATTACCACGAAGATTTAGTCCGACGATTCTACAATATGAGGGAGTTGGAAGGGACTAGGATTTTTGTTGTGGTGGCGAAGAGGAGGAAGGAAGTGACTACTGGGTTGTTAGCTGAGATTCTAGGCATTCCGCCTAGAATCCATCTGGATGTCACATTACAGGAGTCCCAATATAATGGGGTAGAGCCATTGATGAGCGTAAGCGATTCTGAAGGGAACTACAATGCGAGATCGCATTGTGTTCGCCAGCATCCCTTAGGACCAACCAACCGGGCCGCATTTCGATGGATTGGTCGGAACGCCCCGGGAAGGAGAAGGTCGACAGAACATCGGCCTGAACTGCCTCCACATCTTATGGATACTCCGGGAGCGAAGTACGAAGTTCTGCATCTTGGAGTTTTGCTTAGCATGATTAGGGGAGTAGGAAAGTGTTGCACCTCTCCCCTCGTGTTGATAACCAAGATCATGCTGAAGTTGAGAGCAGCCAAAGGGCGTCGATGGGACATACATCACCCTACGAAACCCTCGTGATCTATAAGGAGTGTGTCCAACGAGTTTGGAGGTTGGCTGAGGATAGAGAAGAAGAAGAGGAGGATGGGGGAAACGAGAATGCCTCGGAGGATGAGGAAGATTTGACTTGTTTTGATGCGGATGCCCTGGAGAGGTCTTTGGTCGGACGTAACGCATGGCCGTAATTCATCGCGTGGCATCGCGTTAAGCTCAACACCATCTGCGAAAACCTCCGGACTCGACAGGCAACTATCCATCATAACTTTGAGATCCGTACCCAGAGAGAGGATGAGAGGTGGGAACAGATGAGGGCCGAGCTAGAAGCTCAGCGCCAGTTCCGGACCGACATGCTCGCACGATTCCCACCTCACGGGGACTCTCCTTCTGAGGACACACCATCGAGGCACGAGCGTCGTCGCCGAAGGACAAATGGTGTTGGCCCATCAGGAGCTCAGGAGCCATTTCCTGAGCGTGTGCCCTCCGCTACCAGTACAAGAGTGATTAGGGATAGTATCGTTTGATGTTCTATTTGTAGTTTCATTATTGTCATTTATTTTCATGTAAGTTTTATTTCCGTAATTTGAATTTTGTAGTGAAATGTACTTCGAATGAAAATTTTAATAAAATGTGGTTATTTTCATTATGCGTGGTTGTTTAATATTGATCCCACCTTCCCAAATTGTTTGGGGGTGGTTTTATCTATTCCAGCATTATTTTTATATGACCCTCGTCTTAGAATTTATTGCGGAGTCAAGGTGAACATATGGCCGTTTAGGCATATCTATGAATAAGTATTATGGTAGGATGAAATATCGATTAAATAGGTAGATTCTATCATAAATTCAACCTAAAAGATACTAGGTTTGTTTTAGAATCAAGAAAATGAGTTGTTTCCGTTTTCGGGTTTGGAAATTTTGGTATTTCCGGAAACTGCCGTAAAAACCTTTTGGCAACTTCCCGATCCGGTTTAGCAACTTAAAACCTATATAAACTTCATACATTCTACACTCACAACTCACAATACACCTAACCTCCATAACTTACCGTTCACTCCCACGAATCCCACGTTCGCCTCATTTTTCGAAGTTTCAAGAACTCGAGCGCTTTCAAGGCTTCTACAGAGCGACTCGCTCTCGCAATTTTTTTCAGTTTTTTGTCGAGGCCTTTTCGACCCAAGGTGAGCGACGACCCGCTCAAACACTGGATTTCAATTCTTCAGAGCTTTTCGCTACCGAAGTTCCGTGGACCTGAAAAATTCCAGTTTTCTTCGGGTAGTTTCCGGATCATTCGCACCTATTCCAGAGCGTAATTTTGAGATGACATCTCCAACATTGATACCGGAACAGTCTTTCAAGATTTGTTCCAAAGCACTACTTATGGTGCTTGGTTTTGTGGCGTTTATCACATCTGATGGTTGGGAGCTTTTTATGGTAAGACCGATGCACTTTATTCTCCAACACTAGCATCTTATTTTTACGATAACTGCATTTTCTTTGAAAGACCAGATGGAGAACAAGTGTTCTCCATCAACATTGATAATGAACCAATGGAAATTACCAGGTTCTTGCTAGCATTTGTTCTTGGACTTGCTATGCCCGCTGAAATACAAGACCCATGGTGTTATTGGGTAGATAATATGTATGTCTACACTTATGAGTTTTTGCATGAGTCGTATGGGGCAGGCATTTTCCGTATCGAGGACCAAGGGGACTATAACGTCGCTTTTGGTAGCCTGTCCATAAACATAGGATCTGTTATGTTTTGGATCATGCTAAACATTTTTGGGGAATGGCGTTTTTCTTCTGTGAATGATGCCACTTGCAGCGTTTTCCTTGCTTTAGCCACGGGACGTATGTGTCATGACTTTCCCCGAACCTTGATGTCTAGTTTAGCTCGATCCCATAGCATGAGGCATAAGTTCCTTCTTATGCCTGTTCTAGTTTCCCGTATTATGATATGTTTTTTTCCTGTTTTTTGTACACGTTTCACGGATTGGATTACGGTCGACACTGTACGACCCACCAATAGTATTATTCGATCCTTCTGTGCAATGAGTTGGCAAGGGTGGAGGATACAACCTCATCAGGTTGCACCCTACACCCCATCAGACCAAGTGGCCCTTAATAGGTTAGCAATAATAGATGATAAATGGTGGGAAGCCTGGCAAATTATCATGGCATGGCAGGACCCAAAGGAACCTCACTTCTTTATGGAAGAAGAGGATGAGGAAGATAATGAGTAATGCGAGAGATAAGGTAAGTTTTCATTCTAGTTAGTGTCTGCTTATGTCCCAAGCAATTTCATTCTTGTTAACCCCATAATGGGTAGAACTAGTATAGAGTTGCGTCAGTTTTTATTTCCTATATTAGTATGTTCTAACTTTGTTTTGCAGATGTTCCTGAATTTCACACGTTTCAATGGTATTTTTCCTACCCTCTTTATTTACAATACTTTGAGGACAAAGCATGCTTCTTGTTTGGGGGGGGCATAGAAACACGTGTAATTAAGGCATCTGCTAGGATATAGATATGTATAATATGCATTTGTTTTCTAGTTAAAATTTTAAAAATTCAAAAATATAAATAAATAAGTTCATGCTATACACATAGGAATATTGGTATTATTTTCCTTCTCTATGCTCTTAACAATCTAAAAGTCTCACGTAGCTTTTGCATCAGAATAATTGTTAGGAACTTAGGTTAATATGTAGGTAATAATCTTTGCATCTATCTATAAATATATTATATGAGTATCTATGATTGTTAGCAGTAAGTTTCTGAAATCAAGGCTAGAGTACTTATTCTACAAATCCTGTGAGAATATAGCCTAAAGCCTTATATGAGCGAAACATTTGAGAAATGACACAAGAGAGAAGTAAAATCCGGATAGAGAAATCACACGTCCACTTGCTTGATCACTATGCCATATCCTAAGCGAGAATTTAGGCCCTCTTTGGATCGATATAGCCAGAAATTAAAACCTATGAATTATTTTCCGCTAATTAGCCCCTCTGAACCTTTCTTTTAGCCTTTCATAAACCACAAATCCTTTACCCTGTTACAAAACAAAACAAAATAAAAAATTCAACCTACCCAATTTAGATAAGTCTGAAAATAGAATGAGGAAGAAAGAAGAAGAGAAAAACTTGTGTAAACAAAAGTTAGTTAATGGCTTCAGAAAATAAAGAAAAGAAGTTTTCATCCAAAGAAAGAAAAATAAAAATAGAAATAAAATAAAAACTCCAAAAATAGAATAAAAGGGAGTCAAAAGCCAAAGAAAATAAAAAATAAAAAAAATAAAAAAAATGGCTAAGGATGGAAACAAAGTGTAGAAGCAAAAGTAAATAACAAGGTTTTCTCTAGTTACATAATCTGAAGACTCTATCTCAGACTTGTCCTTTTTGAATATCCATTTCCTTCCTTCTTAAACCACCTCCCAATCCCCGCAACACCTAATAAAGACCTCTAGCTCAATTAGGAATAGGTTAGTGTGATAGTAAGTGGCAGATGTGTTTGATCGACTCCGGCTTCCTTGTTGTCATTGAGATTGTAAGGTAAAGTGTGCCCACTGCACACTAGAGTAGCGGAACTTGAGTGGAAAAATCAGAGTGTTGTATCTTGACTATTATTGTGAGAACCTACTTAAGGACGCTATCCCGAGTTTCAGAAATGAACCTGCTAGGCATTTCATAGTATTACTCATTGTATATATGTTTATTGTAGATGATTGATTATTATACATATATTAGCTTAGGTTGCGACTTGATTACTCTATATGCATTGCTAGTGAGAGGTATAGTTAATTTAGAGCATGAATACGGAGACAATAGTTTTATTTCTTAGTCGTTGTAGTATAGATGAAGTTTGTGAGTACCTTCACTGGAAAACTCTCACGAGGCTATAACTCATCCACTAGGGAATTCCTAGTGGTTTAAGGCCTTGTTGCATATGGTCAATGCAATCGCACTCAGCGAAACGAGAGTAGATAGAACTCCATTTTTGGTCACTTATTCTAATTTCTCATCTTTGCTTGAGGACAAGCAAAATGCTGTTCGGGGGTGGTTTGATAAGAGCCAAAAACTGTAGTTTTAACCCTGTAACAGTCATACTTTTAGACCATTTATGTGAGTAATAATTAAGAGTTAACACTGATTACGTGTTTTTATGCATTTTAGGTTTCAAAGTCCATTATGTGCAGAAATGTACCACTTTAGCGAGATAAAGGAGAAAAGGTCGGTTACTAAGTAGTTCCGTGATTAAAGGCCAAGATTCAAGAAGACAAAGCCTTCCTAAAGCCCGGTCAAAAGCTGAAAAGTCGACACCGCGTAAAACAAAGACACAAGTCAGCAGAACTTCCGAAGGCCGTATCTTTAGACTCAGACCTCGGAATGGGGCCTACCTTATGTCAAAACGACCGGCTCGGAAAGAGCTTTCCAATGGTCCAAGCCTTGACCCAATAAGAGGAGCAAAAGTTGACGAAAAGTCTGTTGAAGCCAACCGCAGCTGGAGAGGCCTTTTTGGACTGAAAGAATTGGGTTTTGGGCCTGATTCTCTGGCCCAAAACATGGCTCCAAGCCCATGCATGATTTTTGGATCTGAAAGTATAAAAACCAAAGCTTACCTTTTTGTTAATGGTAGATTTTTTTTAGTAGAGAATGGTAGATAGAAGTAGCTTAAAATAGAAAGTAGCCATTAGAATAGCTTCTAGATCTAGATTTGATTGTTTTAATTAAGTTTAGTTTCAAATCCAATTCTTGTTTTAGATTAAACTCTTAGAATCATTACTCTTAATTAGTTTGATTAATAAAATAGCTAGTTTGTTAATTTCGATTCTTGTCATTTACATTTGTGTTAGATCTGATTTCATTTATTACTTGTTATTCAATTCTTAGTTATTAATTAGATTTTAATTATTGTTTAATTTAGATTAGTAAATTTCAATTCTTTATATCATGTTTAGTTTAAATTTAATCGGAAATGATTGCGTAATGATTCTCGGCTAAACCTCCATTAGAGGGGGTTGAGAAGCCTTGATGAAAGCTTGATTCCGATTATCGTATAGTCGTCGTAATTTCCTTTCCACTCTAGAAATGATTAGTTCACCATGAGAATGGGTTTAATCGTTCACATGCTAGTTATGAATTGGTAGGAATGCCATGTGTAATTAAGGATTAGGAAGAACCAATTGTTTTGCGAAGCAGTTCAATTCTGATTACGACGATTCGTCGTTAATAGGATTAAGTTGAGTTAAGGTGGAATCAATCCCCCTCTAACTCCTTATAATCGAATCAACGTAGCATTCCCATAGTTATTTTGATAACCGACTAGTTGCATCTTGTGGGTAGTTGCATCGTAGTCTAGTTGCCACTTCGTAAATCTCTCATTAGACTTTTTAGTTAAGATTACTTATACGTAGAGAACATTAGCATGCGGAAGGACTAGGAGTGGAACGAACTTCCTACTCCACTATATCTCATAGGATTGAGAGTAGAATCTTTGATAAATTAGGCACGTAAAATATCGTTTAGTTTTACTTACGTTTAGAGTTTCATCGCTTTATTCATTAGTAAAACTATTCTTTTTACGTTTATCAACACCCAACACTTGGTCAAACCCCACTACATCACCTCGATCCCCAAGTACGTGTACGCACACTTGGGAGGTAATTTCTTAATATGCTTGCGTGACTCCGTGTTAAAATTCAGTATTGTATTTACTTTACGGGGTTAAGGCTAAACCCGAGCCATAATAAACAACAAGTGGGATTAATCCCCACTTTTTTTAACGGACGTTGCGTGATTCAAATGCTACATTGACTAAACAAAAATTTAAAATCAACTAAGTATAGCCAATCTAGTCATGTCCATAGGACAAACAATTAGCACGAAGATTGAGAGTGGAAAACTACCATATTCTAGTGGACCAACTACCTTCCTCACCCCCCTCTCTCATTTTATTGTGAGTGAGATTCTTGGTAACACCCCACGTGGTGAAGTAGTGATCTTCCCTTTTGAAGCATGTAAAGCCCAAAATTAGTTTTGCGCCCAACTGTTTGATTCGAACAGGGCATAGCATCAAATCTACAAACTTTTAAAGTTTTTATATACAAATTCAAAAAAATAAATTTATGTTGTTTGTGCATCATCCTTGTTTGGGCATCCATGGCTTATCAATATGCATCGCAACTGTCATGGAATTACAATGCAACCCCATAACCTTGTTCTTGTTGTAATGGTCCTTATCATTGGGCCTCTCAATGCACATCATATACCGAGTTTGAGCCTCCTACGGAATATTCTTACAATTACAAACCTCAATTGTCAAACTTCTGGAGTATCTAATACATACACAAGTTTTCTAATCATGCAAATAATTCATGGAGTTCCACCATAAATAGTTAACCACCGTTCATATATCCACCTAGTCTATCATAGTGCAGTTTCACCCAAAGTTCATTACCATTCACATCACCATCTATGTCAAATTCATTTCCCACTCCACCATCTATCACATACCAACTTTACCAGGTAATGGCCGAGCAAACAATAAAAATTCAGCAAATAGCAAAGACAGTGTGTTCTCTCCAATCCACTTCAATCAATACCACATCTGAGACTAATATTCTCCCTACCAATCCAGAACCCAACCAACAAGAGGAACAAGGTGCTACTATAACAAAACCAATTGCTAAAGCCATCCCTGATATTTATGACAAATTAAAACCCCATCATCATCCACCTTAGTATTATTTGAATTCCAGATTCTATGATGATGGATATATACATGAGAACACTCTGACAGAAGAAATTCTAGAGCATGTGTTGGACCCGACACACTTGGACAATGATTAAGAGGAAAAAGAAAATCAAGTGCCCAAAAAAAAGGATATAAAATCTATAGTGGAAAGTGGATTTCAATTTAGTTTGGTTGTTAAAGACTTATCGATGAAACAAATTTGTGACATCCTTACTATTACAGATATGAACCACAATCTTGTGGAAACACCAAAACTAGATGAAGAATTCTCTAAGTCCTCGAGATCATGTGAAGAAACACCTCTTGAAATCCAGCTTCCCTTCATAAAAAATCTACCAATTTCTGAACACTACACCACTAAACTATTTCAAAGAAACCTCAAATTCGCACTTAAGCCAATTGCCTATGAGATCCTTCATAATTTTCTAACCCTTTCCAGTAAAAAGACTTTGCCCAACATACAAACTCATGAGCCTATCATTCCATTTGATGAGAACCCCGCTTTGATTGAAGTGCCAGAAAAAGAGAAAATAAAATCTATGGTGGAATGTGGATCCCAATCTAGCTTGGTCGTTGTAGAGTTAACGATGGACGAAATCGATGATTTTCTTAAAGATTTCGACACTGACTCCAATTTTGTAGATTCACCCAAACTACATGAAGAGTTCCTTGAGTTCTTGAAAGCATGCGATGATGAGCCCATCATTCAAGTAATTGAAAAACCTAGTATGTCATATTTTGCATCATTTGAGATTCATGAAGAACAACTACTACCACATTCACACTCTCTTGGACAATTCAAACATGATGGGTTATTACATAAGATCCATGATGGGTTACATAAGCTTTCTCTTATCATTATACATCTTACACTCCAAATGCATCATTTCATTCTGTTTGGGGGTGTATGCTTTAATATATTTTTTTTATAAAGATCCCTAACTGTTTAGACTATTAGTATATAGTTAACATCATTTCATCCATTTTATGCATAGTCTTGGGGAATCTTACTTCAAATAACCCCACATATTATCTTGAATATCTTACTATAAAAGATTCATATTATGTTTTCTCGATGCATTCCATTAGAGTGCATCCTTAAGGTAACCGGGCCATCCTCTTGGAGTATGTGGTTGTAACTGCCAGAGCCTTAGTTCACATATATCTTGTGCATTCTAGTCTATCTAGCACTTTTTACTCGTAGTTTGAGTAGTGTACTCCTATGGAGCGAGTATACATTTTTCTTTTTCTTTATTTTACATTCTTTTTCAAAATAGATTTTTTTTTGTTGTTTTTTACAACAGTTCTTGTTTTTCCAGTGCTTATAATAGAGGATTCTCGATACAACACTAGTCATGTGATTTTCTAAAAACACTGGCAATGGATTCCACCTAGACCAACCCTCAGGAGTACGCAATCTCCATTCTTCTAAGGGCGGTTTGAGGATCAGTTATGTATTACTAAGGGTTGCCCATATCACCATGATATTCATACGAGACATCTTATGTCTTGCACAATAAATCCCCCAACACACATAACTGAAGTCACAATTATGAGTTTCTGCATTTTAATTTACTATGTTTCTATTTTTGTGAATGGATAAGAAAATTGTTGTTGTCTATACTCATTGTGCAGATGTCACATATGTTATTCTAGTCTTTATTTAAGGTCATTTCGTGTGATGGTATACATGATTAGGGGGGTAGCACAAGAAGAATTTATATGATTGTTAAAGACGAGATTTTCTTAGCACTTGAAGCTGCTGAAGTTGGTGGGAATCAGTGGGCTTATTTGCCACCTCATATTCATGTTAATCTTGGGATTGTCCTCAAAGCAGACTGTATGGTTTTAAGTGCTTGTAAGCATTACAGAGAGGATGAAATACTTTGTCCTACACATTTTAGAGCTTTGAAGCTTTTGGGTAGTGCTCTTTTTGGTGTAAGAGAGTATAGGGCGTGAATGTGAAGTTGTGAATGATAAGTGCATGTTCTTTAGTTTGCATTCAAAAAAATAACTCTAAGAATGACCCTTAGCTTTTTCCATGATCCATTTTGCTGCAAAAACTTATCTTCCTTTGTGATAATAGTGTGCACTCCTTCTACTGTTTGTAGGAACCAACAGTCTAGGTGCTATTATAATTTGTTTTTTGTATTTTCAGATTAATTGAATGATCTAATATAGTTACTTTAATTTCATATTGTGCTGCCCTATATTCTTTAGTGGCTTATACATTGAACACTTGGGAAAGTAATTCGTTGACAAAGGCTTCATGCTTTTCTAGTGTTTTGTGTTTGTGGGGGAACTTGAAGATTACACTCACAATGCAAAGTGTGACACTCATCGTTGGAAGTACCTGGCTTGTTGTTTAATACAAGGTTAGTGACTATGTTAAATGTTATGTTTTCAAGAAGTTTCATTTGGTTTCTTCCTAGTACAGGCCAACATTTTCTTTGATCTTTGAGAAGTAAATCAAGAAAGGATTGAAGTTTAATGAAAATATTATATTTAAGAGACTTGATTGGAATAAGAAAAAATTCAAGTGAGAAGTATACAGGTAAGTTTTATATTATTTTTAGATTGTAGTATTTATACCTCCAGGTAGATATCATAGTTATACTATGGATAATAAAATGGGAGGTTCAATTACATGAGGAAGATTAGTATTCAATGGTTTCCATTAGTGTGTGTAGTTTAGTAGCTTTCCATTCTTTATTTTGAATTATAATTGAGTTGCCAGAATTGAATTACTTGTTGGCTTGAGCTTTGAATATATTCCACTGATCCACTCCATTAAATAGTTAAGTAAGATATCTAAGAATGGAACAAACAATGGGAGGAAAAGTACATAACGTACCTAGACTACTCTACATATTTTCCACTTTTCTTTTGAATTCAGTATTATTGTTGGTTGTGATGATTTAATTTTTCTGATCTTTACTTTTAGTTGTGAATCTTTCATTTCAATGAAGTATTTTAGCTTGTTAGCATTTTAATCGTTTGAACTTGAATTTGTTTGTTGGTTTTGAATAAGGGTTCGCCACTCATCTTCGTTTTCTTGGACTTTCTATTATGGGCGGAGAGAATGAATTCATGTTATCGCCAAGTTGGATATTACAACATGGTTTAGTTAATCCTAAATTGATGGACTTAATTTTTAGATGGGTCGGTTTGTAGTTTAGAATAGTATAATGGATAGCAAAAGCATTGAGGAACCTTTACTCATTTTTATTGCATGGATATGTACCTTTTTATGGTGAAATAGCCCTCACTAATTAAGTCAAAATATATTACTTCGTTTTAGGTTGATTATGTAGCAATGTATAGAAAGATTGTTGCCCATTCTACACACCAAACTATCTAGTAAGCCTTATATTTCACTACTAAAAAAAGGACATATTATGACGTATGTTTTATATCTATCTTGACAAGTTTGTTGAAACCCGTCAAGATAGGTGTCTCAGTGATATTTTTATGATGGTTATTACAACATTATGTCGTGCATTATGTCTCAGGAAGAAGACTGTTTTACTTCATGCTTGGAATTGCCGAAAAAATAAACAATATTCTAGCTTTTTGCATCTTTAAATCTGATGAACTCATGTATTGCTCCCTTAGATAACAATTTCTATTTATTAGATATGTTCTATTTTTAGATTCTAGAATCAAGTTATATCTTGTTAAAAAGACTTTTGTCGGTGTAAGCTCCTTATGTTACACAAGGGCTAGCTTATTGAGAATATGCATGGTGCAAGTGATGGAAAGCTAAAGACTATAGTTTGTTATGTAGTTTAGTTAATAGCTCTTTGATTTTTATTCATTTGTTCATTTAAATTATTGATTGAAAGAGCCACTTAGCAAATAATGCTATTTATGCAATGAAGTTACCATGTGCTTTTTAAATGTATTCATAGTTGTGTAAGAAACTCAGATGTGGTCTTCTTTTGTTTTGAAGTTAAAAGTTGGTATGTGACAATTGCCTAGTTTGTATGTGTAGTAAGGGTGGGGGATTTCTTTTGAATCAGCCACTCTAGCAGTTGCAGGTCATTTGGATTGCATATTTTTTTTTTAAATATTTATTTTCTAAACAACGATGGCTAAGGCCGTCTTTTCTCTTTGCGATGACCTTGCAACGGATATTTTTAGTCATTTTCTAATTCCATTTACGACTGACTATACCGTCGCAAATATTAACAACAGGGTGATTAACAACAAATATATAGAAGAACTTAATGGGGACCTTTTGTGAGCGAACGGGAGTAACTTAAGCTTAAACAACCTCCTGACCATGTGCACTTTTTCTTACTCTTTTTAGCTAATATTAGTTGGTGAGACCATCTTATCGCTTCCTTTCCCTCCACTTTTTACCTTTTATGGTATAGATTTCAAAACAAACCACAGGAAGTAGACGAAGAAAGGTCTGTGAGAATGGCAAATCATCCAAGAACCTCAACCAATACTCGAGGTGAGGCACCTATGAGCTGGAGCTCCCTTTTTGTAAATCAAGGTAATAATGATGTAGATGATACTTTAGAATGGATAGAGATCGTTGAAGAAGGAGTTGTTGAAGTTCCAAACTCAATAATTCAAGAGGGTTGTAATATCTGGTACGAATATGTGGTAGGATTTTTCATTGATAAAAGATTACCTTTTCCTCTAGTGAAAAGGATTTTGGAGAAAACCTGGAAAACAACAGCATCATATGAGATCTCAACAGATGATGACCTTTTTTACTTCAAGTTCTCAAATGATGAAGACAGGAAGAGAGTGCTTGAAGGGGGACCAGTTTTTGTGGCGGGCAGAATTTTCATGATTAGACAATGGTCTGAAGAATTGGAATATCAAAGAAGCCTCATTAATACTATTCCTATATGGGTTAAATTCTCTGCAGTACCTAAGCAATTGTGGACACGTCGAGGAATTAGTATGATTGCGAGCAGAATTGGGAAACCTTTGAGCTGGGATGCAACAACTAAGAATAGGCAAAGACTCAACTTTGCGAGAGTATGCGTTGAGGTAAATGTTCAATGTAAGTACCCCAAATCCTTACGATTTAAGCTGGGTGCAGATAGAATTGCTACTGTAGGAGTTGAGTACCCTTGGACACCTCCCACATGTACATTATGCAAGAGATTTGGGCAGAACAGCAACAATTGCCCAAATAGAGTAAACTCTATGTGGGTTCCACGAAATACAACCACCCAACCAGATGTGGTAGGAACTAGTTGTATGAGAAATGTGGATGGAGCAGTAGTACTACAAGAGAAGGAAAATAATGCTGAGCAATCAGTGGCTTAGCTGGATGGGGAAAACAGTAATGAGGTCATAAACTTGGACTACTACCCTGAGAGTAATATAGTGGTGAACAATCCATTCTCGGTGTTGGAGGAGGAGGAAAATCAGGAAACTAAAAACAACCTTTCGGATAATGTTCTAGAAGATTATATAAGGGAGGAGCAGGACATTCGTGCAATGAGTACAAGTACAGAACTGGTTCCCTATGTAGAACCAAATTCGTGCTTCTTTGATGCTCTTGAAAATCCATCGGAACAAGTGAATTCTTTTGTCGAGGAATGTGCAGTTTACAAGGACATGAAACCAGTTCCAGTAGAAGAACTCAACAATGCTTCTAAGCAAGTATTCAATGATCACATTACGAAAAAGCATACAGAGCCACCTATAGCTATAACATCTACCCCTGTTACTAGAAACCAACAGAAACAGCAAGTAGAAAAGGCATCAGTTTCAGGACAAAAGGGTAAGCAGAGTGAACAGCAACTCCTTCAAAGTTCAACAAGGGGTAGGGGGAGAGGGAAATCAAAAGACCCTGGAAGGAAGTAACCTCTCTTTTACAAGGGGTTGAGGGGAAATAAATATGTTTTTATTAACAATGTCGAAATTAGGAATATGGAATGTTAGAGGCATTAATGATATAGCAAAAGCAAGGGAAATTAATAAAATTAGGGTTGAGAATAAGTTGTGTATGATGGGGTTACTGGAGACAAAAGTCAGAGCTGACAAATATGACATTATTAAAGGTACTTGCTGCCCCTTTTGGTCTTCTCTGAACAACTATAATAAGGACCCTGCTGGAAGGATTTGGTTTTGCTGGGATCCAGGATTCATACAAGTGACTCCCATTAAAGAATCATCCCAGATGACCCATTGTGAGGTTACAATTCTCCCTACGAATCATAGTTTCCTTTTGACTGTGGTATATGCCAGCAGTTCTTCTAGGGAAAGACAGACTCTATGGTATGATTTAATCTCTCTGAGTAACAGTATTAGTACTCCATGGAGTGTGAGTGGAGATTTCAATAACATCTTATTTTTGCATAAAAGAATTGGAAGTGAACCAGCGCATCCTAGAGAACTGAGGGACTTCTCTGATTGTGTAAACTCCATCGAGCTAGTGTACATGACTTTTACAGGGAGCTTTTTCACTTGGACAAATAATTCGGAGGGAACAGGAAGGAAATGCTCAAAGATCGCTAGATGCTTAGTAAATGTGCATTGGGGATCATTGTTTCCCGCATTTGAAGCTGAGTTCTTGCCTCAAGGAGTGTCAGACCACACTCCCATGATAGTGACATGGTACACTCCAGTGAGGTATGCCCATCCGTTTAGATTCTACAATGCTTGGGTTCTCCATCCAACTTTTACAGATATAGTGAAAGCAGCTTGGGATATTCTGATAGCGGGCAACCCTCTTTACATTTTAGCCCAGAAGATGAAGAACTTAAAAGGGACTTTGAAGAGTTGGTCTAAGCAGAACTACTCTGATATTGGTCAAAGAATAGAGACGGCAAGAATCAAACTCTTTGCAATACAAAGAGATTTGAATGAAAATCAAGGGGACTCAAATATGTTTACGCAAGAAAAACAAGCAAGAAAGGAATATTCAGATCTGTTGAGGATGGAGTATGAGGACATAAAGCAAAGAGCAAGTTGCCAATGGGCTTTACAGGCAGACAAATGCACAACGTTCTTTCATAACATCATAAAGGAAAGAAGAATGAAGAATAAGATATGGTCCATCAATGATAGCAATGGAGATAAAATCACTGGTGCAGAAGTGGTGGAGTTCATCGTTACTCATTACAAAAAGCAGCTGGGACAGAGGATTGATGTAAACATAGACATCTTTGAGGAGGTGCAAGTCCGAGAAGCACTAGAAACAGCCAATGCAACTCTTTTGGATGTTGATGTCACCACAGAAGAAATCAAAGAGGCCTTGTTCGCCATGGACAACTTGGAGGCCTCGGGACCAGATGGGTTTAACCCATTCTTCTATAAGTCATGTTGGTCGATAGTTGGGGAGGATTTTGTAAAGGTGATAAGTCATGTGTTCTCCACAAGCACTTTACCACCCAGATTCAACTCCACCTTTATATGTTTGATCCCCAAAATCCAAAATCCGTCAAAGATTTCAGACTTCCGCCCTATAGCTTTGTGTAACACCACTTACAAGTGTGTTGCTAAGATCATCTCGAATAGACTACAGCCTATCATGCCATCTCTAGTAGACATAAACCAATATGCTTTCATTAAAGGAAAGTCTATTCAAGATAATCTCCTCTTGTCACATGAACTTCTCAGGTGCTACAATAGGAAGTATATTTCCCCTAGGTGTACCCTAAAGGTGAATATAAGTAAAGCTTATGATACCATCAGTTGGATGGCATTGGAAGCTATGCTGAGCAAACTGAATTTTCCTCCGAAGATACACAGATGGATTAAGCTATGTTACTCAACTACTCTCTTCTCTATTATGATAAATGGAAAGCCTGAGAGTTACTTTCATGCTCGAAGGGGCCTCAGGCAAGGGGACCCCCTATCGCCATACTTGTTTGTCCTGGTCATGGAAGCTTTGAGTTGTCTGTTCAGAAAAAAATTGAATAACAACACCATCAAAGCACATCCAAAGTGCAAGAAATCTGAAGTTATCAATCTATGTTTTGCTGATGACCTTATGATCTTCTTCAGAGGTGAAATTCAATCAGCCATAGAGATCATGAAGGTCCTAGAAAAGTTCTCTAAAGGTACTGGGCTGAAGATCAATACTCAAAAGTCTACCCTCATTACAGGAGGACTGAGTGCAGATGAAAGTACTCTGATAGCAGATACATTAGAAGTTCAACTGGCTACACTTCCTATAATCTACTTGGGACTACCACTTATGTCCACAAGACTTGGGATTAGAGATTGCCAACCTCTAATAGAAAAAATCACTGCAAGGATTCAGAATTGGAAAAATAGATGCTTGTCACATGCAGGAAGGCTATAGCTCATCCATTCAATTTTATCTTTTTTCATGTATACTAGGCTAGAACTTTTGTGCTTCCACTCACTGTGTTGGAACAAGTTACAAAAATATGTAACAAATTCCTTTGGAATGGTTCAGACATGGGAAATAAAATGCATCATGCTAGTAGGGGTCGCACTGCATTTCTCAAGCAAGAGGGAGGACTCGAAATCTTGAATCTAAAGCTATGGAACCAAGCATCATACTGTGGCCTAGTGTACAAGATTGTTTCAAGAGAAAACAGCCTGTGTGTAAAGTGGGTTTGGAATCATCACATCAAGGACAAGTATTTCTGGGTTATGACTACTCCAAAAGACTGCTCGTGGGTGTGGAGAAATTTACTGGACGCAAGGAAAACAGCAAGGAGGTTTATCAGATACATTATTGCTACAGAAGCTCACACCTTTTTATGGTATGATATGTGGTGTGGTGAGACGCCTCTAATAGAAGACAGGTTTGCGAAAGCTACTCTTCAGCTACCCCTCACTGCAAAGGTTAGTGCCTTGATCACTAATGGCGAATGGAACCACACGGTGCACGATCTACCTACATCTCCATTGAAAAGTGATATCCTTCAAACTGAGGTCAACTGTTAGTTACCAAAAGATGATGTGGTCTGGACACCTGATCCTTCTGGCGCATTTACTTCCAAGATAGCTTATGATGTGCTCAGAGTTCCACGAGAAAGGGCCAGATGGTATAGTCTGGTTTGGGGGAAGTATGTGTTACCCAAACTCTCTTTCACAACTTGGCAATTACTGTCCAACAATCTACCAACGCAAGATAGGTTGGTTCAGAAGAAAGTGCTTCAACACTCCTCCTGCTGCCTCTGCAACAACTCTAGAGAATATTCATTGCATTTGTTCTTTGAATGCTCGTACAGTCAAGCAATCTGGAATAACATGAAATAGGTTTTTGGACTACACACTAGCTCATCGGATTCGAATAGTGAATGGTTGGAGCTCATGAGGATGTGTAGAAACAAATCGTTGACAGCAGAGATCATCAAAGTTTTCCTTTGTGCATCAGTGAGTTATATATGGCAAGAAAGGAACAATTGAAGATTTAAAAACACCACACAGCCTTGGGAAAATGTGAAGAATAGATTGATCAATGAAGTAAAAGTATTTCTACAGGGGCAAATCAGTGAAGTACATGCAGAGATTCAAGATAGAGTCTTGGTGGACAGACTTGGTTTGGAAGTCAAATACAAGAGGAAGAAGAGAATTCAGTGAATTTGGGCAAAACCTGAAAGAGGAGTTTTTAAACTGAATACTGATGGAGGAGTTTCAGAGATAAGATGGGGAACTGGAGGAGTGGTTCACGATACATATGGAGAAGTGATTTTTGGATTCTCAGGAGCTGGAGGTTTGAAATCAGTCCTTTTCCAGGAAATGATGGCGATCTTACAAGGTTTAGAAGGTTGCCGAGATGCACAGATTGGCACGGTCATAGTAGCTTCAGACTCTTTGAGTGTTATACGGATTTTACAAGGAAAAGAGAGAGCACCTTGGTACTGTAGGAACGTGGCAAATTCTATCCTTCATCTATCTACTAGTTTTACTAGTGTCGACTTCTCTCATGTGTTTCGGGAAACTAATAGGGTAACAGACCATCTAGCAGGTTTGGAATCTTGTAATGGATGTTATTATTTTGTACCTCCTTTGAGTTCAATACTATCATGTTATGTTGAGGAGGACAAAATAGGAAAAGTTTATTTTCGATCTTAATACAGGTTAGGGTCAGCCGAAACCCAAAAAAACTTTATTCAAAAAAAAAAAAAAAAAAACGACGAAACATAGGACACTAAAACCCGTCGCAAATCAGAAAAACAACGGACATGACCGACGGAAATCACAAATTCTGGTGTAGTGTTTGTACCTCGATAAGTACCAAACTTTTATGATAAACCCCGTAGAGACACTACGAATTGGTTGATTATGTGTTTAATAAATGTTAATTAATTATATTTTCGTGTTTTTATAGGTTTCGACAGTTGACGATAAATTTGTAACCAAACCTGCGTTTTAGCATGAATAAGTGTTTGAACATGAAGTTTTCTCTCTTTGCCCATTTAAAGCTCAAAAATGCCAGACTAAAGCCCGTGGACTCAACACCAACCATTTCTGGTCCAAATGAAGACAACGGTGTAGAAAAATTGTGGAACTTCCGAATATCATATCTCTTGATTCTAGACTCCGAATTTGGCACGGGAACTGTCAAAAACGATCAGTGCGGCGAGCTCTACACGAAGACGTGAAGTTGTGGAAGTCAATGTGGACCCATATGGACCCACCATAAGTCAAAGAACATGGCCCCTATCACTGATATGGAATCTTGATTATCTTGTTCATAATTGGAGACAAGATAAGTAGAGATAAGAATGATGGAGAAAAAGGCAAGTGGAAGACAAAGTGGAACACTTATCTATTTGTTTAAGGGAATTGTACAGAGCACTCATGTTTGGTAATCATTCCATTCCATGAGATAAATGTAAAAAGCAAAGCAAAATAATTCATTCCATGTTTTACTTTTAGTTTTTAGAGAGAAAGATTGTAACTCTTTAATGGAGTCCTCTCCATAGTTGTAGAAATAAAAACTTCTTCTTCTTCTTCTCAACCTAATTTTCTTCTTCCTTATTCTTCTTGTTTTTAGTTCATACCTCCAAGGATCATGAGGTAAAATCCTCCATTGTGGAGGGTTAATGATGCTCATGTGAGGAGAAGCTGCATTAATGGAGTCTTTCATTGATTAGTTTTTCACAAGTTTGTTTTCAATATTAACTCCAAAATAGTTGATGTTGATGACAAACTAGGACTTGTTAGGGTCTTCTCGAGATAGAAGACCATAACAACTCCTCATGCTAGTAGGTTTTCTTAGAGATAAGTTAAATCCACTAGAGATTAAACTCTAATCATTCTTGGGTTTGTCTATGAAGCCAAGAATGATTATAGTTTTTGTAATAAAGTATTTAGAAATGGTAGTTATCCTTGCATGAGTGGAGTTAACTCTCCATATCTTTCTTTCTCTATCTCTCTTTGTGTAAGTAGGTAAAAATCAAATTTACGTAGGCTGTAAGATAAAATAAAAGTAATTCAAGTGCAGTATAAGAACATCAAAATCCTTTGCTCATTAAGGTTTCTTGTGGTTATTTGAGTGAAATTGTGAACAAGTGGTTCAATGTTAGACATGGGTTGAACCCTTGCTCAAGCTAATTAGAACATGACTTGAGAGCAAGGTAATTGATATAAATCAGCTAAAACTTGATTATCAAATGGTTCCACTGCCAGTCTAACATCTACCAAAGCACGACAACAGAGTTTGTATACATCACGGGAAATCCCCCCTCTTCCCTTTCTTCCCTCTCTTCCATTTCTTTGTTTTTATTTTATTTTTTATTCCCTATTTTTGTCTACTGTCCTCTTTTAACTTTTGTTTTTTTTTGTCACAGGTTCTCATAACCGATTCCAGTCGTGGGACGCGACTAAAGAAGGTGGCATGCGTGAGTCCCCCAGTTTAACAGTGTCGGCGCGCGACTTGTGCTAGTTGTTTTTTAGTCGCGCCCGATACTGTTCTAGGGAATTAGATTCCCATGTTTGAGCATCAAGTCCACCTAATCCATATGATCTCACTACCTATCTAAGGCAGTGAAACCTATTCCTGGAAGGGACAATTCAGTAGTGTTCCTTATCTTGCGAGGAAGTTTCGAAATCATTTATATATGGCTGAGTTACGGGATGCTTTTCAGATTTCGTTTTCTATCACTCCTTGACTCACTTGCTGGAGGAGTTACTTTTTGCATGATATAGCATGTTTAGACCTTGTATGCGCATAGTAGTGTGTATTATAGTATTTGTTTGCATGATTAGGATTGTTTAGCATATATATATGTTATGTGGAATATTTGGTATAAAAATGTGATTTAATCAAGATAGAGGAGAACATTCCAACGAGGGTTAAAATCTTAGTTGGGTAAGTTGTTTCTAAGCCCTACGGGGTCAAGCTGCTCTCTATATGACATTCGCAATCTCAATGAGTATTGATGAAATCAAATTCTTATACGAAACAAGCGACAACTAGTGTCGTATATCTTATGGAACATGTCGCATGTTTAGTAAGTATTTGTGTTTAGAATGATTTTTATTTATGTTTCTAGCATATTAGAAATATGATATTGGTTTTTACGAAGTATGCTACAATTTGTTGATTATAGGTTGTTTACATGCTAAGTATTTTTGAATAATAATTTGCATGTATTGTGATTTGTATTGCTTTGTATTGCCTTATTTGCTTGTATAATAAGTGAATAGTAACATTTCTAAAAAAAAACTCATAAAATATCTCATATTTGAACAGTGTCTAGGAAGCTTGCAACGATTGAGGTTCTCTAATTAAGGAACGTGTTTGCATGAAAAACCTCCCTCAATATGTCAAGTGACCTGGTTGTTTGTCTGTGCCAATGTAATCCTTGTTCAACTGTTATCAATAGCAGAGTCTCAAGCTTACGTTGTTCATCTTCATCCTCACGTAATTGCATCAATCAAAAGTAGAAATTCATTCCTTGTATGCCTTAGTTAATTTTATGCTTGCATGAGATTAAAGTCTGGTATTAATAATGAACTTGAACACAAATATCGTAGAAGAAAATATGATAAGCAATTACGTAAATTATCACTTCAAACAAGTTCTTCCTCTGTCACTAAATCTCAAAAAGCACATCTGTTGCCATTAACTCATATAGTTATGGCTGAAGCGACTGCTATAGTCGAGAAGCCCCTTTCGGACTTCTCCACTACATTAAAGGAAAGACCTTCTTCCTTTATCAAACTTGCAGACCTTGATGGTGATTTTCAAATCCCACCGAACGTTTTCAATTTGTTACTCGTTTACCATGGTTTGGAACATAAGAAACCATATAATCATTTTCGTCGGATCCAGGCAGTCCTAAATAGTTTCCATCATCCTAACGTTTCTGATGAACAAGTCTTGCTACAGTTATTTCCTTTCACCTTAGCTGGTAAAGCCTCGGTCTGGCTAGCAGGTGAACCACCTTAATATTACGACACATGGGCAAAACTAGTGCAATCATTCATGATAAAATTCTACACTCAAAAGAAAACTAAAGAGATACTTCAAAAGATTCAATTCTTTCGACAACATCCTTAGGAATCCTTTACGGAAGCCTGGGAAAGATTCAATGATCTTCTTCTCGAATGTCCTCATCACCAACTTGACACTGGTGTCCTTGTCTGTTCTTTCTTTAATGGTTTATCCGAGCATCAATAAGAAACGCTCAACATCATGAACGGCGGTAATTTCATGGATAAAGGTGCTAATGAAGCATTCCAATTTTTGGAAAAACAAGCATCGAGAAATACCTCTTAGGGAAGAACTGATTCTTCCTGCTCATCTCACATCACTCCTCCAAAAGCTACATCTATGTTTGAAGTCAAACCTGATCTAGAATTAAAAACTCTGATTGAGTCCCTTACCAAGAAAGTAGATGCTCTTTCAATTCCGTGAGGTGAATGAAAAAAAAACCACAACAAGTCATGAACGTCAATAGTTCCCCATGTTATCTTTGTCAGAGCCTAGCCCATATTGAACTCTCTTATCTATTGCTTTATGAATCCACGCCGCATCAACCTGAAGAAGTTTGTGCCTTCAATTTCAGGTTTCGCTAATCCACCAGTTAGGCCAACTCCAAACTTCAATTCATATAAGCAAGGATATAATCAGCAATTCCAGTAAGGACAATCCCAGTTCCCAAGTAATTCTACTTCCAATTTCAATCGTGGCCTTGTGCCTATCAATCAAAATTTTTCACATCAACAACCCATCAACAACTACCGTGATCTCGTTGCGACAGCACCACCTGTGCAATCTATAGTTGATAAACTCAATGATAACTTTCTGACTTACATGAATCAGCAATCTAAAATACTGACATCAATTTAATAATTGCTTCAGATGTTAACCTAAGACAAAACACAGAAAGGCGTGTTTCCTGGCCAAGTGCTCCCAAAACCTAAGACCACAAACACGGCCTTTGAAGCTAGCAATACTCTAGGTACTAGTAATCCAAATCAGGGTGAGGTGAACGCAATCACCACTCTTTGTTCTTGCAGAACTGTTGACAATTAAATTTGTATGCCAGAAGTTCACCTTTTGAAGATGAGACATAAAATGTACCTACATCTGCCGAGAAGCCAACAACTGAAGCGACCGACCTCAATTAGTCCCAATCCAAGCAAAAGGACAAAGAGCAAGTTGATCCGTTTGAAAAATATATACCAAAAGCACCGTTTCTAGCACGGCTAGCCAAGAACAAACTTGATGAAATTCTAGAAGCCTTTAAGAATTTGACAATAAATCTTCCATTTCTCAATGCTCTCAAACAATTGCCACGTCATTCTAAGTTTCTTAAAGATATGTGCACTACCAAAAGACAAACGCATATTCTTCAACAAGCGTTCCTCACAGAACAATTTCCTTCTATCACAGAATTCAATGGTATAAGAAAGTATAAGAACCCTGGATGACCTACCGGTCCATGCACTTTGGGAGATAAGTACACCGCTACTGCACTCTTAGACCTAGGAGAAAGTGTTAATTTACTTCCCTACTATCTGTTTAAATAGTTAGGTCTTCATAAGTTAAAGCCTACAAACATGACATTGCAGTTAGCCGATTGATCTATAAAGCATCCCAAAGGAATTGTTGAAAACATGCTTGTCAAGGTCCAAGCCTTTTACTATCCCATTAATTTTGTCATTCTTGACACCGAAGTTGTCTGTGACTCAATTCCTACCATTTTTGGGTGTCCCTTCCTTGCCCCTGCAAATGCCCTGATCAACTGTTGTAATTGTTATATGACAATGTCCTTCGGCAATCTCTCTGTCAAGGTCAATGTTTTTAAATTGATGCAATAAATCCCAGATGCTGACGGCGACGTTGAGATCAGCATGGTTGAAGGTCTAGCGCACGAGTATTTCACCAGTTCTTTTCTAGATGATGAAGTTCACTAATTTCTTTCTTTTGGTGAATCTAATTTTGATGTTGACTCTTACATTCAAGATGTTAACATGTTAGCAGAGTCAATACCACTTTTTTACCCTACTGCTGTGATATCCAGTGATATTGAAGACACTCAGTATGTCTTTTCAGTTGATGATGACATACCTCATGAATCCTTGATTCCCACTACTCCACCTCCAGATTTAAAACCACTTCCTTCTGATAAGAAATACACCCATCTCGACCCAGATGGCAGTCACCCGATCATTATTTGATCCCAGTTGACTGCAAATGAAGAAGTGCGTTTACTTCATGTCATTAGAGAACATTGTTCCGCAATAGGATACTCTTTGGTTGACATCAAAGGCATTGACCCTAGTGTGTGCACTCATCGTATACAACTAGAGGAAGGAACCAAGACATCACGGGAACCTCAACGTCGTCTAAAGTCCACCATGAAAGAAGTGGTGCGGGAAGAAGTTTTACACTTGCTTGATGCTGGTATCATTTACCCCATCTCTGATGGTGTTTGGGTAAGTCCTGTCTACGTTGTTCCAAAAAAATCAGGCATTACAGTTGTCTGTGATGAAAATGACGAATGCATCTCCACTCGCATGCCTATCAAATGGAGAATTTCCATCGATTACTACAAACTTAATGATATGACTCGTAAAGATCACTTCCCTCTTCCATTCGTTGACCAAATGCTAGAATGATTAGTCATACATGTTTATTATTGTTTCCTTGACTAATATTCCGGCTATTTTCAAATAGTCATCGATCCAGCACACCAAGAGAAAACCACTTTCACTTGTCCCTTTGGAACTTTTGCGTATAAACATATGCCATTCGGCCTTTGTAATGCACATGGAACCTTCCAGCGTTGTACGCTTCATATTTTCAGTGACATGGTTGAACGTTTTATGGAAGTTTTTATGGACGATTTCTCTATCTATGAAAATTCTTTTGATGACTGTCTTTCCCATCTTTCCAAAGTATTCAAGCATTGTCAAGAGAAGAATCTGGTTCTGAATTGGGAAAAATGTCACTTTATGGTCCAAAAAGGTATAGTATTAGGTCATATTGTGTCAAAAGCTGGTATAGTGATAGATACAACCAAGGTAGTTAAAATAGAATCTTTACCCATTCCACAGACTGTCCGTGATATTCGTGCCTTCTTAGGACATACTAGGTTTTACAGGTGATTTATTCAGGATTTTTCAAAAATTGTTAATCCTCTTACCAACTTACTGCTTAAGGATGTCATATTTGATTTCAATTTTGATTGCATGATATCCTTTGACATTCGAAAGACCGCTTTGACCTCAACACCAATCATTCAACCTCTTGACTGGTTGAAACCTTTTGAGCTTATGTGCGATGCTAGCGACTATGTCGTTGGTGTCGTACTAGGCTAAAGACGAGAAGGTAAGCCCACTTTCATATACTATGCCAACAAGACTCTAAATGATGCCCAAATAAATTACACCACAACTGAAAAAGAATATTTGGCCGCAATCTAGGCCCTTGAAAAATTTCGCCCTTATCTTGTAGGTTCTACAACCATTGTGTACATAGACCATACAACCCTTAGGTACCTTCTCATGAAGAAGGATGCTAAACAGAGATTGATTCGTTAGATCCTTCTCCTGCAAGAATTTACCTTAGAAATAAAGGATAAAAAAGGATCAAACAATGTGGTAGCAGACCATCTTTCACGGCTAGACCATGATTGTGATAGTGATTCCGAGTTGATCTCAGATTCTTTTCCTGATGAGCATTTATACTCCATCTTCTCCTCTCCTTGGTACGCTGACATAGTCAATTATCTGCTGACTGAAGAACTTCCTTCTTCTTGGTCACACAGTGCTCGAAAAAAGTTCTTATCCACAGTGAAATATTACTTCTGGGATGACCCCTACATTTTCAAATATTGTGTTGATCAGCTTATAAGTCGTTGCATTCCCGAATGGGAACATCACGAGGTTCTTTCTTTTTGCCATGATCAATCTTGTCGTGGTCATTCTCAGTGGTAACAAAACAACAACCAAAGTTCTCCAATGCGTGGTTTCATGATGTGCATGACCATAGCAAAGCATGCATTCGATGCCAACAGCTTGGCCGCATTTCTCAACGAAACATGATGCTCTTAAACCCCATTCTCGTTGTCAAATATTTTGATGTTTGGGGCATCGATTTCATGGGTCCTTTTCCGATCTCTCATGTTTTTCTTTACATTCTAGTAGTTGTTGACTACGTGGCTAAATAGATTGAGGCAATGGCTTGTAGAACAAATGATCATAGGACCGTCATGTTTTTTATAAAGGAAAATATTTTTTCAAGGTTTGGCATCCCCAAAGCTATCATCAGTGATGGGGGCAAACATTTTTGCAACCTAATTTTTTAAACCTTGGTAAAAAAAAATATGGAGTTACCCATAAGGTAGCCACTCCATATCATCCTCAAACTAATGGACAAGTGGAAGTCTCTAATCGAGAGATTAAATCCATTTTAGAGAAAACAATTAATCTATCGAAGAAAAACTCTTAGACTTTCTAATGCCTTATGGGCATACAAAACATCTTTTAAGACTCCTATAGGGATGTCCCTTTACCGTCTTGTCTTTGAAAAACCTTGTCATCTGCCGGTTGAACTTGAGCATCGTGCCATATGGGCTATCAAAAGCCTCAATTATAACATCAATGTGGCAGGCGAGAAGAGCAAATTGCAATTAAATGAGCTTGAGGAAATTCGAAGTGATGTTTATGATCTCTCGAAAACCTATAAAGCGAACATGAAAATAATGCATGACAAACATATATTACGGAAGGATTTACAAATTGGTCAAAAGGTCTTGCTTTACAACTAACGATTGCATCTTTTTCTTGGAAAACTTAAAACACAATGGTCTTCTCCTTTCATTGTCAACGTTGTCACCCTTTATGGGGCAATATCCTTGCTAAATCCAAGAGATGATCGCAAATTTCAAGTTAATGGTCAACGCCTCAAGCATTTCCACGAGTTACGCACTCCAGCTGTAGAAAAAACTCTTTTACTGTCTATGAAAATTAGACATTTTTCATGGTGTACTCTGTTCCTTTCCTATATAAAGGGAGTGCACCATTTTGGTACTCGGACCCTCCTTTGTTTTCTTCTCTCACTATTATCTTGGAGTGTGTGGTTGCAAGCGCCGGAGCCTTAGTCCACAACAACTCTATTTTATAACTGAGCATAATTGTCTTCTGATAATTGAGCAAACCATATTTCTGTCACAAAATGTCGGCCCAAAAATTCCCCTCCTTCCTTTTCTACTATTTTCTACTCTCTTCCATCCAACATTCAGCTCATCATTTGGTGTAAATCTCACCCATCTAGGATCAGTCATGCTCGTAGTTCTTTTGCTCGTAAACGACGTGCGCAAAGAATGGGGTGGTGTATGCATTGTCAAATGCCTTCCTGCCCCAGTCTTCACCCGTTGGTAGATGCTTGCCAGTACAAGGTGTATAGTTGCCTCACACCAGTGGAGCGGGATCAACTTCGCCGTTGTGCCGTTAATCCCACAGGACAGGATTCATATTGAGGATCTGACGTTAAAAGTCTCAACATGTATATACTCGTGTCTTTTACAATTCACCTTTACACTATTGCTGCACATAAAAAGGTTTCGTGTAGGCCATCATATGTTACATACAAGGGACATGAGCAATGGATTTGATAATCATATGATTGATTAATAGTTTACCTACGAAATAGAGCGATGAAACTCTATACGAAAGTAAAACTACAAACTATCTTACGATGCTAAATTGCTTATCAAAGTTTCTACTCTCAATTCTATCGAGATAGAGTGGAGTAACAAATTCGTTCCACTCCTAGTGCTCTAGCATGGAATGTTTTCTAGTCTAATTAGTCGGTCTTAAGTCTAATGAGAGTTTTACGAAGGGTGTTATACTACGATACAATATGAAATTGATTATTTGAATTTAACTACGAATGCTATGGAAATACGATTGTTTTTAATCTAGATAAAGGATTTAGGGGAATTGAATCCACCTCGAATCCAACTTAATAACCTAGTATAGATTCTTGTATCTCGATTCTCGTTCTTCTTACGGTAAGAATTCGAGTTCTAATCCCCTAGTGTTCATGGCATTTCTACCTAATACTAACTAGCATGTGAGGTCGTCCACCCATTCTCATGGGCGAATCACGACCTTCTAGATTGGAATAGATTTTACAATGCTTCTACACTATACCACTAAGTTTTCATCAAGGCTTCATCAACCCTCTAATGGAGGTTTTAGCCTTGAATCATTCATAATCATTCCCATATGAATCTAAACTAAACATATTACCAAAGATTCGAAATTCACTAATCTAAACTAAACGATAATTAAATTCTAATTAACAACTAAGAAATGGTAACCAACAATAATTAAAACTAGATCTAATAGATTGAAATAACACAATTCGAAATTGATAAAATAACTATTTTATTTATCTAATTAATCAAGAACAATGATTCAAAGACTTAATCTAAAACAAGAATTGAAAATGGAACTAAAACTTAATTTAATTAATTAAACTAGATCTAGAATTATCTATATTGTTTTAGGTCTAACTAACTACCATTAACAAAGAGCTAAGCTTTGGTTTTTATACTTTCAGATCCAAAAATCGTGCATGGGCTTGGAGCCATGTTTTGGGCCAGAGAATCAGGCCCAAAACCCAATTCTTTCAGTCCAAAAAGGCCTCTTCAGCTGCAGTTGGCTTCAACAGACTTTTTGTCCACTTCTGCTCCTCTGATTGGGTCAAGGCTTGGACCATTGAAAAGCTCTTTCCGAGCCGGTCGTTTTAACATAAGGTAGGCCCCATTCCGAGGTCTTAGTCCAAAGATACGGCCTTTGGAAGTTCTGTTGACTTGTGTGCTGTTTCTGCCCGTGTCGACTTTTCAGTTTTTGACCGGGCTTAGGAAGGCTGTGTCTTCTTGAATCTTGGCCTTTAATCATGGAACTACTTAGTAACCGACCTTTGCTCCTTTATCTCGCTAAAGTGGCACATTTCTGCACATAATGGACTTTGAAACCTGAAATGCATAAAAACACGTAATCAGTGTTAACTCTTAATTATTACTCACATAATTGGTCTAAAAGTATGACTGTTACAGGGTTAAAACTACAGTTTTGGGCTCTTATCAAACCACCCCCAAACAGCATTTTGCTTGTCCTCAAGCAAAGATGAGAAATTAGAATAAGTGACCAAAATTGGAGTTTTATCTACTCTCGTTTCGCTGAGTGCGATTGCATTGACCATATGCAACAAGGCCTTAAACCAATAGGAATTCCCTAGGGGACGAGTTATAGCCTCGTGAGAGTTTTTCAGTGAAGGTACTTACAAACTTCAACTATACTACAACGACTAAGAAATAAAACTATTGTTTCCTCATTCATGTCCCAACTATCTATACATCTCACTAGCAACTGAATAAGAATAACCAAGTTAAAAACCTAAATTAATATATGCATAATAATCAATCATCTATGATACAAATATATATACTATGAGTAATACTATGAAATGCCTAGCAGGTTCGTTCTTGAAAACTTCGGAATAAGCGCCCTTAAGTAGGTCCTCACATAATTGTCAAGACGAAAACCACTCTGATTTTTCCGCTCAAGTTTCGCTACTCCAGTGTGCAATGGGCACACTTTACCTTACAATCTCAATGACAACAAGGAAGCCAGAGTCGATCAAACACATCTGCCACTTACTATCACACTAACCTAATCCTAATTGAGCTAGAGGTCTTTATTAGGTGTTGTGGGGATTAGGAGATGGTTTAAGAAGGAAGGAAATGTATATTCAAAAGGACAAGTCTGAGATAATAGAGTCTTCATATTATGTAACTTAGAGAAAACCTTGTTATTTTCTTTTGCTTCTATACTTTGTTTCCATCCTTAGTCATATTTTTCTTTTTCTTTTCTTTGGCTTTTGACTCCCTTTTATTCTATTATTTTTTTTTTCGAAGTTTTTATTTTATTTTTATTTTTCTTTTTCTTTTCTTTGGATTGGAACTTTTTTTCTTTATTTTCTGAAGCAATTAACTAACTTTTGTTTACACCAGTTTTTCTCTTCTTCTCTCTTCCTCATTCTATTCTCAGACTTATTCTAGATTGGGTAGGTTGATTTTTTTATTTTGTTCTATTTTTGTAATAGGGTAAAGGATTTGTGGTTTATGGAAGGCTAAAGAAAGGCTCAGAGGGGCGACTAGCGGAAAATAATTTATAGGTTTGAATTTATGGCTATATCGATCCAAAGAGGGCCTAAATTCTCGCTTAGGATATGGCATAGTGATCAAGCAAGTGGACGTGTGATTTCTCTATCCGGATTTTTACTTCTCCCTTGTGTCATTTCTCAAATGTTTAGCTTCATATAAGGCTTTAGGTTATATTCTCACAGAGATTTGTAGAATAAGTACTCTAGCCTAGATTTTGAAACTCATCAGCTGCTAACAATCGTAGATACTCATGCAATATATTTATAGATAGATGCAAAGATTATTACCTACATATTAACCTAAGTTTCTAACAATTATTTCGATGCAAAAGCTACATTGAGACTTCTAGATTGTTAAGAACATAGAGAAAGAAAACAATACCAATATTCCTAAGTGTATAGCATAAACTTATTTATTTATATTTTTGAAAATTTTCAACTTGAAAACAAATGCATATTATACATATCTATATCCTAACAGATGCCTTAATTACACGTGTTTCTATGCCCCCCTCCCCCAAAACAAGAAGCATGCTTTGTCCTCAAAACATTTAAATAAAGAGGGTAGAAAAATACCATGGAAAGGCGTGAAATTCTGGCACATCTGCATAACAAGGTTAGAACATACTAATATAGGGAATTAAAAAAAACTGACGCAACTCTATAAGAGTTCCACCCATTATGGGGTTAACCGAATTAAATTGCTTGGGACATAAGCAGACACTAACAAAACTAAAAACTTACCTTATCTCCCGCTTAAGCATCCTCTTCCTCGTTAGTGAGACGAGGTTCCTTCGCATCCTGGCAGTCCATTGTAATTTGCCAAGCTTGCCGCCAGTTATCATCTACTAATGCTAACCTGTTAAGTGTTATCATGTCTGATGGGATGTACGGGGCAACCAAATGAGGCTGCACCTGCCATCCCGGCCAAATCATTATTCCCGCAACGAGCGAACCACCCGATTGGTGGGTCTTATGACTTCAACCCTTTTCCAATCTGTGAATTGTGCACAGAATACAGGTAAACAACTACGCATGATGCGACTTACTAACACAGACATAAGAAGATACTTACGCCTCATGGTTTGGGCTCTGTTAAGACTAGCGACTAATACTCGGGGAATGTCATATCGGCGACGTCCCTCAGCTAAAGCGAGGAAAATGTCACCAGCAAGAAGCTTTTTGCAGAAATGAACCGCCATTCCCCAAAATATTCATCGGGATGAATAACATGGTGGTGCCTACGTTTAGGGAAAGGCTACCAAGGGCAATGCTATATCGCCCCTGGTCCATTACTCGAAATACCCCTCCCCCATAATACTCATGGAAATATGTATAATCATAAAGATATGCATTATCGGTCATAAATTCCCATGTGTGAACAGGATTAGGTATTGGTAATCCTGAAACTAAAGCGACCACATTTTTATCGAATTGATGTGTCGTGTCTTCGACTACGACAGAGAATTCTTGTTCTCCATCCTGATTACAATAGAATTTAACATGGTCGTAGAAATAAGCAGTAAGCTGTGGTGAATATGAATCGTCATCACTTACTAGTAGATGACGCCATCCTAACTGCAGGATCTTGTGTCGGAACCAATGTCCATAGGTCTCGGTGCCCAACACATCTTCGAAGGACTGTTCAGGTATGACTATAGGAGATGTCATCACAACAAATCTTTGAATAGTTCCACAAAAATCCTGGAATGACCGTCTGAAAATTGGAATTTTTCAGCGTGCCGCGAATGTAAGGGGGGTGGTGCTCCACATATAGGCTGGGTCGCTTCGTGGGTTTTAGAATTACAAGTGTTTTGGGCGAATTGGCGCCAAGGAGGGCGGTGGTCGCTCGACAAAAATTTTGTGAAAATGTAGTAGTAGGTAGCTCAGCGCCAGCTTCGTAAATCTTTGAAACCGGAGTTTAGAGCAAAAAGAAAGAAAAACTTGGAGTGGAAGGTCCGGGATGATGGTGGGGTGTAGTGTGGTTTGTTAGTGTAGACAGAAGGGAGTTTAATAGGTTTTGAGCTACCAAAACGAATCGGCAAGTTCCCAATTTGTTTGAAGGCAATTTCTGGAAATAGAAAAATTCCAAACCCGAAAATGGAAACAACCCATTTCCATGATTTTCTATAAATCCTGGTATCTTTCATACTGGATTTAGAATAGTAACTTCTAAACTCTCCTAGATTTCATGCTACCACCACACAATTCATAGATTTGCCGATATCGGCCAAATTATCAACCTTTCCTCCAAGACGACTTGACAGCAGATGATCATAGAACGACTTATGCTCGGTATAAATATTTCCACCCCCAAACAAGTCGGGAAGGTGGGATTAGTGATAAAACAAGTAGTACTCGAAAATAACCAATTATAATAAAAAGAAAAATTTAAATCCAAACAACATTAAATAAACACATTACTATTTAAATTTAACTACTGAATTAAAATCCAACTAATAAAACAAAATTATGAAATAACAGCGAACACAACTGATGGTGAACACCTAGTTTTTTGATGATGATGGACCCTGAGATGGAGATTGGCTTGAACCATCTGTCCTTTGGCGAATGACGCTCATGCCTGTCGGACTCGGCTAAAACAGAGTCCTCCACGGGTGGCATGCATCGTAGCATCTCTATTCGGAACAAGCGATGGGCTTCCATCTCAATACCGAGTATTGCATACTGGGTTTGTCGATGCTGGTGGATAGTCTCCATGTTAGACAAGATATCGTCCAGAACCCCTTCGAGCATTTCAAATCTCGTCTGAAGGTTCCCTTGCTTCTTTTGAACTACAATCTGTCTATCTCGGATATTTTCACAAATACCAAAAACGCACCGCAAGGCAGTTTGCAGCACTTGCATGCGTTCTAAATTAGAATTACAATTATCTAATGCATCTTCATCCAGACATGTCATATCCTCCCTTTCATCGTCCGACTCAACCATTTTTTCTTCAGACAACGGCCAAGTCTCTTGGATGCAATCCGTATAGATACTTGCATTAGAATGCAATTTGATCTTAATAGGAGCAGATCTTGCGATAGCTCTAAAGGAGAGCATGATCTTAGTGATCAATACGGGAAGAGGCGCCAAGCTCTTCCCCACTCCTCAAATCACATTAAACATTAAATCAATGATGCAGAAATTATATTTATTTGTTTGCAAAATCCAGAGAACGTGCAAACATTGCAGGCAGATATCACTGACTTTGTCTTTCCCGAGGACGTTCCTACCAATCCACCGAGCTCTGACCCGGTTGATTGGTTCTCGTGGCCGGATCGGGCGGACGCAATGAGATGTCGGATTGTATTCACCCTCCACGACAGTATCCTTCATCAAAGAAGGAACTCCAGTATACTGGGATTCCTGAATTGTCATTACCAGGTTGCTTTCAAGCATAATTCCTAACAGTTCAGCCAACAACTGTCTCATTAGTTCCCTCCTCGCTCCTGCTACCTTTATGAAAATCCTATCCCCCTCCAATTCTCGCTTCTAATAAAACTGTTTTACCAAATCATAGTGATAGAACTCCTCAGTCGAGTACCATAGTCCGTTCCAATGCCTCCTAATCATCTCCGCGTCGTAAAATGGCGCGAAGCTGTCGAAAACAAACGCGTGCTCCGGCAAAATTCGTCGTCGTAGCGCCATTAAAGTTTCTGAGACAACTAATGGTTTTGTAGACTGTGGGGAAGGCGAGTTTGAAGAAAAACTACTAAAACCGCGGTGGTGGCGGTGGTTACTTGAACTGGTGGTTGTTTTTTTCGGAGTTGGGGTGGTGGTGGTAATGGTTTAGAGAAGATTTAAGTTGGCTTTGATTATCTTGGTGTGGGTGTCGTTAGGTTTCCTTCTCTCTCTCTATTTTTTTTTTTTATTATTATTATTTTTTTTTATTTTGGTTTTCAAAGTTTTATTTAACTTGTAACCGGCGGGATTGAAAGGGAAACACTGTGCGTGCGGTTTGGGAAGGAAGGAGACGCACAGTCGTGCGTGCGGTTTGGGCCCAACCCCAATTTGAATTCCGAAATTTTCCGATTTTTTGCGCAATTTCAAATTCAATTTGCCGCTTCGTTACTAGCCCGATTTTGGCGAATGAGTTATGAAAATGATCAGTAGAGAATTTCCAATCCAATGATCCATAAAACACTCAATTCCAACCATGGGTGACATATAAGAGGGTGGAAAAACGCCTCGAAGTGCGTGTGTGACGTAAGTTATGCAAACGATGGAAATCTAAGTTTAGATTACGTCAACCCAATTGAACTACAAGTAATGGGCCTAAGCAACACCAATGGAAAGTTCGAGCAATCCCGATGGAAAGATCGACTGCCCACCCCCAAACAAATTTTTAAACACAAAATTTGTTTACAACGTGGGTCGTTTAAAGTCAGATTCCCAAGACTTGTTGGATTGTTATTTCTATGATTTTAAGAATATTTTTATTTTATTTTATTTTTTATTAGTTTATTATAAGAAACACGAAAAACAATAAATACATAATTCACCCCATAGAGGAACATGACTCAAAAATCGAGAAAACATGCAAAAGTGGAAAACGTGAATTATGTTAACCGTGGACTTAGGATCCGGTACTTACAGCCACACACTCCATAAAGAGGGCCCGGTTACCTGAATGGTGCACTTATCAGTATATGGAAGTGAAAGTAAGTACACCAAATGACAAGGGTCCGTCCTCATAGACAGGGTCCTGTAAAAGGACTTCCTCTACATCAGGGGACAGAAGTTCGTGAAAATGTTTTAACCGTTGACCATTAACTTGAAAGGTAATGTTGTCATTTGGATTTACCAAGGTGATTGCCCCGTAAGGGGTGACCCGAAGAACTGAGAAAAGGGCCGGACCAACGGGTTTTTAGTTTCCCTGGGAAAACATGTAGACAGGAGTTGTAAAGCAAGACCTTTTGACCGACTACAAACTCTTTGCGCAAGATATGCTTATCATGAACACGTTTCATGTTAGCTTTATAGTCCTTCGCGAGATCGTACGAATTGCTACGGATTTCCTCAAGCTCATTCAATTGCAACTTGCGTTTGACACCTGCCTCATCAATATTGAAGTGAAGGCTTTTTATAGCCCACAGAGCACGGTGCTCTAATTCAACGGGCAAATGACATGGTTTCCCAAATACAAGTCTAAAGGGAGACATACCTATAGGAGTTTTGAAAGCAGTTATATACGCCCATAAGGCATCCGATAGACGCTTTGACCAGTCTTTCCTATCAGGGTTTACAGTTGTTTCTAAAATCTTTTTGATTTCCCTATTAGAAACTTCTACTTGTCCGCTAGTTTGTTGATGATAAGGAGTTGCTACTTTGTGTTTAACTCCAAACTTTTTCACTAGGGATGCAACAACTCTGTTGCAAAAATGTGTTCCACCATCATTAATGATGGCTTTAGGAATGCCAAACCGACAGAAAATATATTCTTTAATAAAAAATACAACGGTCTTATGGTCATTGCTACGGCAAGCTAGGGCCTCTATCCATTTAAACACGTAGTCCACGGCAACTAGAATATAAATGAAACCGTGGGAAACTGGGAAAGGACACATGACATCAATGCCCCAAACGTCAAAAATTTCTACTATCAAGATTGGATTTAATGGCATCATATTACGCTTCATGATTTGCCCAAGTTGTTGGCAATGAATACACGTCTTGCAATGCACTTGGGCATCCTTAAAAAGGGTAGGCCAATAAAATCCACATTGAAGAACTTTAGCGGCTGTTTTCATCCCACTAAAATGGCCACCACACTCTTTGTCATGGCAGAACGATAGAACTTCATTGTATTCCCACCGGGAATACAACGAATAATAACTGATCCGCGACAATACTTAAAAGGTATGGCTCATCCCAGTAGTATAACTTAACTCTGGCCAAGAACTTCTTACGTTCATTTCTTGACCAATTATAAGGCATAACATCAGCCGCTAAATAATTTACAATGTCAACATACCATGGTGCTGAAAAAATGGCATACAGATGCTCATCAGGAAAAGAGTTCGGTATGGACTCGGAATCAGTCTGATCGTCGTTTGTGAGTCTAGATAAGTGGTCGACAACTACGTTTTCGACTCCTCTTTTGTCCTTTATTTATAATGTGAACTCTTGCAGGAGAAGGATCTATCGGATTAATCTCTGCTTAGCATCCTTCTTTGCAAGAAGGTACTTAAGGGCTGCATGGTCCGTGTAAACTAAAGTTTTAGAACCAACCAAATAAGGATGAAACTTATCTAAAGCATAAATGACAGCTAAGAATTCTTTTTCTGTAGTTGAATAATTTCGTTGAGCATCGTTTAATGTCTTACTAGCATAGTAAATGACAGTGGATTTATTATCTAGTTTTTGTCCCAAGACTGCACCAACTGCATAGTCACTAGCATAACACATGAGTTCGAAAGGTTTAGACCAATCGGGAGGTGTATAATTTGGTACGAGAGGTTAGTATGCTTTTAAAGTTTCAAAAGCCTGCTTACGTTAAAATTGAAATCAAAGATTGCATCTTTCAAAAGCAGATTAGTTAAAAGGCCTAGCTATTTTCGAGAAGTCTTTAATAAACCGCCTATAAAACCTCGCATGGCCTAGAAAGGCTCTAATATCACGGACAAGTCTGTGGTTTAGGTAGGGTCGCTATCTTATCTAGTTTGGCTTTATCTACTTCGATGCCATCACTAGATACTGATGTGACCTAGTACTATGCCCTTTTCACCATGAAATGACACTTTTCCCAGTTTAAAACGAGGCTCTTTTCTTCACACCGTGTCAAAACCTTAGACAGGTTAGACAAACAGTCTGTGAAGGAGTCTCCATAGATTGAAAAATCATCCATGAAAACTTTCATAAAGCGCTCTACCATGTCACTAAATATATGTAGCATACACCGCTGGAAGGTACCAGGAGCATTACAAAGGCCAAAAGGCATTCGTTTATAGGCATACGTTCCAAAGGGACATGTGAAGGTAGTCTTTTCTTGGTTATCAATATCAATAATAATCTGAAAATATCTTAAGTAGCCATCCAGAAAACAATAAAAAGCATGACCAGCTAGGCGTTCGAGCATTTGATCTATAAAAGGTAAAGGGAAGTGATCCTTTCATGTCATAGCATTTAAACGTTTGTAATCAATACAGATCCTCCATTTCATAGGACCTTGTGTGACAACACAGTCACCCTTCCCATTTTGTACCATGGTAACTCCCGATTTCTTAGGAACTACATGAATGGGGCTTACCCATTCGCTATCAGAGATTGGGTATATGATACCCGCATCGAGTAATCGTAAGACTTCTTCCCTAACCACCTCTTTCATGGCTGGGTTCAAGCAACGCTGAGGTTCACGAGAAGTCTTTGCGTTATCCTCCAAATGGATACGATGAGTGCAAATATTAGGGTCAATTCCCTTAATGTCGGCTAGTGACCAACCAATCGCAGACCGATGTTCCCTAATCACCCGGATTAATCGTGTCTCTTCATTCTTAGATAACAGAGAAGATATAATTACCGGATGACTACCATCCGAATCAAGTTGAATATATTTTAACACTGGTGGAAGGGGTTTAAGCACTGGGGTGGAAGGAAAATCAATAGATGTTTCGTCGGGGTCCTCATTTTGCATAATGAATACTTGCTTAGGTAGCAAGTCTTCATACTCAATATGTGTAACAGCCGAAGGATCTACAATTGGTGTGGACTCAAAGATGGTGTTGACTTCCTTTAAGTAGGAGTCATTTACAAAATCTGAAGTTCCAAAAGAAAGGAATTTGTACATATTGTTTTCAGGAAACGTGTTGTTAAAATAATCTTGAGCTAAGCTCTCGATCATGCTAACCTCCCCATCTATAGACGAATCTGGTAACTGTTTCATCATTTTAAAAACATTTACCTCAACTGTAAGATGGCCAAAAGATAAGGACATCTTACCATCGCGGCACGCGTTGGCAGTTGCTAAGAATGGGCGCCCTAAGATGATCGGTACAGAGTCGTTGGCGACTTCTGTATCGAGGATAACAAAATCAGCAGGATAGTAAAAATCCTGAACCTTAACAAGCACATTTTCCACTACACCCTTAGGATACTTAATTGACCTGTCCGCTAATTGCAACATTATTTTTGTAGGTTGCATTTCCTATAGACCTATTTGTTTATACAAGTAATACGGGAGTAAGTTAACACTCACCCCCAGGTCTAATAAAGCGGTCGTCGTGTAGGAATCTCCTAAGGTGCATTTTACAGTAGGACGACCAGGGTCCTTGTACTTAACGATTCCATTATTTTCGGATAAAGTTGGGAACTGTTTAGTTAAAAAGGCGTCTTTAGGTATGTTGGTCTTACGCCTAGTAGTGCACAACTCTTTAAGAAACTTAGCGTGGTTAGGGAGCTTTTTAATAGCTTCGAGAAAAGGAAGGTTTATCGTTAGATTCTTGAAAACGTTCCTAATCTCCTCAAAGTTTGTATCCCTGGTTAGCATGGCTAACTTCTGAGGGAATGGTGGTTTTGCTCTATATTTAGCGTATGGCTCGACTTGATGTGTTACCTTGGCTTTCTGTTTCTTAGGTTGTGGTTTAACTGGTACCTCTACAGTGGTAGGCTCTTCAGTTTCTATTTCGGTATCTAGTTCGATATCCGGTGTAGGGAGTACTGATGGGGTAACTATAGGCATAGTTACTTTGTTATCAACCACTCTTCCAGAACGGAGAGTGGTGATGGCATTCAGGTCACCTACTATTGTCGTTTCCATACTAGTATTACCGTTTACCTCAAAGGCTGTGTTTGTTGTTTTAGGGTTGGGTATCGCTTGTCCTGGAAACACGCCTTTTGGTTGGGCTTTCTCTTAGGCTAACTGTTGTATGCCCTGATTTATGGATTGTAAGATCTGTTGGTTTGATTGAGTCATTGATTGGAAAAGTTGTTGGGTAACCTGTATAAAGGCGTCTATACGATCCGGATGTGATTGTGTAGTAGTCATAGGTGGTGCAACTGGAACTATCTCACGTTGATTATTTATGGGTGGGTTGTGATAGTTACTATTGTTAACCGGAACGATACCTCTATTGGTATTATAACTATTATAATTACCCGACCTTGTGCTAAACCTTGTCGTGGTCAAGGCTTTGGTTATTATAATTATTATAATTTCCCTGACTTAGTCCCTAGCCTTGCCTAGGTGGAGCTTGATTATAGTTGTTTGCTTGCCTAACATTTTGGTTATTAGACCCTGGAGGTGAAACTTGTTGATTGTTTCGCCAACTAAAGTTGGGATGTTGTCTCCATGGGGCATTAGGAATAGGATAGTTATTAATGGAGTAAACATTATCTTGCTCTAATTGTTGTTGTTCATAGGCGAGAGGACAATAGGAGTTAGGGTGCTCAGGACTCAAACAGACATTACATGGGTTGTAGTTAACATTCATGACGGGGATAGGCTTTTGTTGAACAGAAATAGCCTCAACCTTTTTAGTTAGAGATTCGATTAAATTTTTAAGTTCTAGATCGGGTTTCATCTCAAACATACCGGGCCTTAAGCTGTTGAAGAAGAACTAAGCTTGGCGGGGATATCGTCACTACCCCCAATTGTTATTACATTTAGTTTGATCTTCTAAAAATTTGTAAGCCTCCGTCAGAGGCTCCTTTACTTAAGAAACTACCCCCATTCATTATGTCTAGGACTTCTTTATGGTGATGTTGAAGTCCTTTGAAAAAGGCATGAACTAACGTGTCTTTTGCTAGGTTATGGTGTGGACACTCTATTAGCAGATCGGTGAAACGATTCCAAGCCTCAGAAAATGATTCATGAGGATTCTGTCGGAAAAAATGAATCTTGGAAAGCATCTCATCCGTCTTTAGGGGTGGGTAAAAATGTTCCATAAACAGCTAAACAAGTTTAGCCCACGAGTCCACCGAGTTAGGCGCTTGGGCAGTTAACCAAGACACTACCTTATCGGCTAAGGTGAAAGGGAATACCCTCAGTTTAACTTGTTCCGTACCAACCGTAGGATGATGGAATGTTGTAAGGACTTGTTCAATCCTACGCATGTGTTGATAAGGTTTTTCATGGTCTAAACCATGGAAAACGGGTAACAAATTAAATATGTTTGGGGGAATTCGAAAATCCCCCACTGGGTCTGCTAGAACGATGCAAGATTTAGGGCTATCGCTCAAGGCTTTGTAAAAGTCAGAGAGAGGAGTCTCTCTTTCTTCAGCCATTATGTCAGGTGTGGTTGGTGGGATAGTAGTTAGAGGTGTAGTGATTGGTATACTTGAATAGATTTGTTTGTTGACGCGTTGACGGTTAATTACGTTCGGTGTTTTCTCTCCCGGACCTTAATCTCATGCAAGTCTAAGTCTAAATACAAAACAATCCAAACAATCTTGATATATTAGTATGAACCTCTAACCGGAGATGCGAAGTTATGGAAGAAAGGAATACCCGATAAGCGCCCTTGCTTCGCTTTATGAATAGCGTCTTGTTTTGGCGTGTTCAGTGTAAATAACAAGTTAGAACACTGAAAAACTTAAAAATCGAAGTTTGAAACAAACCTGTTGAAATCCGGGATTTTTGGCTTAGGGCGCAGGTGCGTTCGCATAGGGCGCGGTCGCGCTCCTTGTTCCAGTGACTTAGCGCGGGTCGCGCTCAGTCTGAGGGCGGGTCACGCTCGTGTTCCAGACTATAGGGTGCAGGTGCGCTCCTTATAGGCACGGTCGCGCTCAGTGTAATTTTGTCGCGGAATTTTTCGACGCTAAAACGGATAACCACAGTATGAATCAAACAAGGGTGGGTGGGTTTAATGGGACTTAAAAATGACTAATTCTACTATGAAAACAATGCTAGAGTGCACTAAGATGGCAGCGGCGCCATTTGATAATCATATGATTGATTAATAGTTTACCTACAAAATAGAGCGATGAAACTCTATACGAAAGTAAAACTACAAACTATCTTATAATGCTAAATTGCTTATCAGAGTTTCTACTCTCAATTCTATCGAGATAGAGTGGAGTAACAAATTCGTTCCACTCCTAGTGCTCTAGCATGGAATGTTTTCTAGTCTAATTAGTCGGTCTTAAGTCTAATGAGAGCTTTACGAATGGTGTTATACTACGATACAATATGAAATTGATTATTTGAATTTAACTACGAATGCTATGGAAATACGATTGTTTTTGAATCTAGATAAAGGATTAGAGGGGAATTGAATCCACCTCGAATCCAACTTAATAACCTAGTATAGATTCTTATATCTCGATTCTCACATTCTTACGGCAAGAATTCGAGTTCTAATCCCTAGTGTTCATGGCATTTCTACCGAATACTAACTAGCATGTGAGGTCGTCCACCCATTCTCATGGCGAATCACGACCTTCTAGATTGGAATAGATTTTACAATGCTTCTACACTATACCACTAAGTTTTCATCAAGTCTTCATCAACCCCTCTAATGGAGGTTTTAGCCTTGAATCATTCCGCAATCATTCCCATATGAATCTAAACTAAATATATTATCAAAGATTCGAAATTCACTAATCTAAACTAAACGATAATTAAATTCTAATTAACAACTAAGAAATGGTAACCAACAATAATTAAAACTAGATCTAATAGATTGAAATAACACAATTCGAAATTGATAAAATAACTATTTTATTTATCTAATCAATCAAGAACAATGATTTAAAGACTTAATCTAAAACAAGAATTGAAAATGGAACTAAAATTTAATTTAATTAATTAAACTAGATCTAGAATTATCTATATTGTTTTAGGTCTAACTAACTACCATTAACAAAGAGCTAAGCTTTGGTTTTTATACTTTCAGATCCAAAAATCGTGCATGGGCTTGGAGCCATGTTTTGGGCCAGAGAATCAGGCCCAAAACCCAATTCTTTCAGTCCAAAAAGGCCTCTTCAGCTGCAGTTGGCTTCAACAGACTTTTCGTCCACTTCTACTCCTCTGATTGGGTCAAGGCTAGGACCATTGGAAAGCTCTTTCCGAGCCGGTCGTTTTGACATAAGATAGGCCCCATTCCGAGGTCTGAGTCCAAAGATACGGCCTTCGGAAGTTCTGCTGACTTGTGTGCTGTTTCTGCCCGTGTCGACTTTTCAGCTTTTGACCGGGCTTAGGAAGGTTGTGTCTTCTTGAATCTTGGCCTTTAATCACGGAACTACTTAGTAACCGACCTTTGCTCCTTTATCTCGCTAAAGTGGCACATTTCTGCACATAATGGACTTTGAAACCTGAAATGCATAAAAACACGTAATCAGTGTTAACTCTTAATTATTACTCACATAATTGGTCTAAAAGTATGACTGTTACAGGGTTAAAACTACAGTTTTGGGCTCTTATCAAGATTCCACCCAGATCAACCCCTGATGGGGCGGTTTGAGGTTATATCCATATGTAATAAGGGTAATATTAGTCCAACGTGCTCCTCGCAAGGACCAGGACGGTATTGTCCTAACCATTAGGCCCCCAAAACATAAAGGTGAAGCCACTGTCTAGATGGATTGGGTTCATTTATGAGCTGACATGAAAGTTGTCTAGGATCATTGCGATTGAAATGAGTTCAATAGTCGTACCAGTGATGGTAACATGTTAATCTTCCTGTACATTTGTATATAAAAAAATAAAACTGAAGGGGTTGAGTCCTGCTTCAGCAAGACTTACCCCCTTCACGTTGTACATTCTTTTCCAACCTGAAACCAAAAAAAAAGTTGACATTAACATTAACGATCGTTAGTTACTAACGGTCATTTTAACGGTCGCATCTCAACGGTTGTATCTTAACGGCCGTATCTTAACGATCTGAAAACGGACACCCCAACGTCTCTCTCTTCCCTCCTATAAATTTGGATTTTCCACCATAAATTCTTCCTCCTCATCTCCATTCACATTACCAGATAGATTTCATGGATCTATTGGAGCGGATGTATAAACAAGATGTTGAAGATGCAAAAATGATCCTCATGTTGACACTATTTACTTGTGCCATGTTGTTACTCTTACGTCACGTTCTAGTTATTAAACTCTAGATCCGTATAATTTTCTTTATTTTTCTCTTGTTGTAAATATGTGTGATGTGTGGAATAATTCCTCAATAATTTGTACGAGGTACGAACTATTTTGAGACATTATCAATGTATATATTCTTGTGTGTATTAGTTGCATTTTTCTCTAATCATAAACCAAAAAAATCAAATAACCTCATCAAAAATCAATAACTCAAAAACCATAAAAAAAAATTCTACGATATTCCTCAACTCAACTTGCACGCTCTACTATTTCAGTCTCGCGTGCTGCCCTTTCGGCTCTCCACGACTTTCACTTTCAGGGTTTGCTACATCTTTTAAGAATATATGTGTTGGTCTAACTATCCTGTGAAACCTTTCTCCATATGTTCTACCTCTTTATGAAAGCCTCGATCACCGTCTTAGGGATCTGATGTTAAACAACCTATTTTCTAAGATCCAATGTAGAAAATACGTGTTGGTCCAACTTCATTGTGACACCTTCCTCTGTATTTTCTAATAGTATTGCACAATTTGTTCTTCATCTTGGGAATCTGACGTTAAAAGACCCACTTTGAAAACTACTTACTTTCACATGCATGCTACGTCAGAGTATTCAGATAAAATCACATGAATCCTTTGCTTTTAGTCTTGACCTTCCCCACATAATCCAGATCTCACCACTCACTCCCATTCTCATCCACGACTACTTATATCTTGGTTGCAAGACTCTTTCTTACAGCCACCTCCGTTTCACTCCATCATATCCATCCTCCTATCTTTTGTTACTTTCCATGACTAATAGGCGAGAAATAGTGCCCGAGCAAGATTTTGAAAGAAATTTTCATGAAGGCCTATTTCATCCCTTGTTCGACACTGAAATCATACGTCGAGGTTGGTTAACTCTTTTGCATCATTCAAAAACCATGTTTTCCCGAGAGTTGTTTATGATGTTCTACGAACATAGCAACTTACATAACGGTAAATTCTTTTTTCTAAAGAATGGAAGGCAACATGAATTGACTCGGGAACTCATTTTTGAGGTCGTTCAAATTCCCATGACAGATCCTGAAGTATATCTTCAATAAACCACTTTTGACACCGTGCGACCACTCATGCTTGCAACAATTCGGTATGGTGAATTCAACAACAAACTTCATATTGTTCGTCAAAGGTCCTTACAAAAAAACTCAACTAGATGTGGTCCATTGGTTGGCACACAATGTCATTGGCAGCTCCAAAACATCTGAAGTACCCAAATCTCTTCTCCACATTTGGGTATAATCTGGTCTCTCTGGCATTTGATTACACATGCCAGAAATAGGTCAGCCCCTTTGCCTGCCATAGTCACACGAATCATGCTAAATTGGGATTTACACGTTGAATATCCTTTGATCCCTCTTAAAATGGCTGGCAATATAACAATTCACTCAAATTGCTTGGATGGTTATTGGACACCATCTGTTGCAATGAACCAGGACAATAACCAAGCTAATAACACTCTCTCTTCTAGGAATTTCTTCACTGAGGATGCCCTTGCCAACATAGTTAATCCTATGGAGGGTATTCGACTTCTTCACCAAGGCCTGAGGGCCCTCTATAACCGTCAAAACACCCTCATCGGGAAATTGCTATAAATACAAGCACGTCTGACGGTGCACGACAAGGAGCAAATAGACTTCATGCAAGCCCACACCCAGTTCTTAGGAAATCACACCCTCAACTTGGAACATCAGACTGTGATTTTTGAGCACTAGGGCAATCTTCAGCAGCACGTCCTCGCGCAGGTTTATAAACTTCACCATCTTGTGACAAGTTTATTTCCACCTTCTCCTTTTCCTCCACATCAACACAAGCCTACCTCTTCTGATTCTGCTCGCCACTAGACTTTGTTTCTGGGTTGTTTATTTGATTTTCTTTCTAGGGCCACATCTTTTACTTTTGTGTGTTATTTGGAGTGTTTTTGAGTACTAGATCATTTTGGTGTGTTTTTCCGGTTGTAATTAATTTTATAATAATATTATGTTCTAACAGCCCATTATACTCCCTCTATTTATAATTCTGCTTGGGAATACGATATCAATATCATCCATCTTCTTTCATCATTAATGCAATTCTTGGATTCCAATTTTTCTTACTTTCCCTATTCCGGCCACAATGTGCCTCAAAGATAATACATGTTTACTCTTAAGTGGAGAACATAAGCGTGTGTTTTAAGGTGTGGATTATTCGGTACTGAAGCAAATGTAACTACCTTTTTGACTTTTAATCAAACTGATTACTAAGTCTGTCGGGCATAACTGTTATAAATTGCACATCTTAGATCTTATATTCCATCCCTTTCTTCACTCATTCTTTCCTAAAACATAATCAATCTTCACTTTCTAACCCAGTTTCTGTTTCATATCTGTTCTTAAACTCCCTCTCTTACACTTACCATCCTTTTTCTTAGGGTGGTGATTCCAAAAATCATTCCTGAACAATGTTTCCAAGCTATGATGAACTCTCCCTCTTATGGACTTAATTTCCGTGACTTCATTACCGACATTGGTTGGTCTTCCCTCATTCTTCAGCCCGAGCAAACTTATTCTCCAAGTTTGGCTGCATACTTTTATGCTCATATGGAAAACACAACTGCTTGCAACCGTGCACATGGTTTCTTCATCGATGGCTTCACAGTCCGACTAGGCGATACACACCATGTTTTTCCTGAACCTCTTATAGCTATGGCTTTGGACCTCCCTTATCATGAGCCTACATCTCTCAGAACACTTACAATTTCTTCTTTTGGCCTACATTTCACTACTCATATGGTGCTGGTCTCTATAGGAAGAACGACGATGCACCTGGATGTTGGCCTGACTTAAACATTCCCCTTGCGAGCATGATGATGAACGTAGGGAATGTAATGTTATTTATCTTTCTGAACATCATGGGCGATTGGCATTTTTCTACTGCTAATAATTCTTCTTGCATGGACTTAAATGCACTTACTCAATGGCATACATTTTTTAACATCACACACTGTGTAGTTCAGAATTTGAAATGAGATCGGGACTTTCGACACCGTTATTTACTTTTACCCATCACCGCCAGCCGCTTAATGAAGGTTTTCTTCCCACAATTTTCGGCCAGTTTTACTGACTGGGTTACAGTGGATTCCATGTGTCCTGCAAATAAAATAATTCGTTCATTATGAATTTGGGTCTGGAATGATTGTTTTTCAAGGTACCTGAGGAACGACCCTTGCTACCCAGATGAGAATAAAATAATATGACACTTGGACCGGTCTGTAGCTACAAAATGGAGTGAACTATGGCAAGCCATTATTAACTAAAGTGATGCTAAAGATTGGCACTTCACACGTGATGATCCTAGATTGGATGCGCCCTGAATTTACATGTTGGGTTGTATATATATATATATGCTCTTCCCTTTTTGTTATGTGATATTTGTTTGTTTCTTTGTATGTTGTTTGTTTTCTTTGCTTAATGTGATATTTTCAGTTTTCTTTTTGTATAATGTATATTGTGTTCAAATAACTTTTTGTTACAGTTTGTTCGTTGAATTTTTTCTCAAGTTTCAAAGGTATCTTCTTTCTCATCTCTTACATTTAAGGGACAAAGCGTCCTTCCGTTTGGGGGGTGCTTAGAACCTTTTTGCAAAAAATTAGCATTTTTTTAGGATGTATATATCTTTATTTTCTTTCTAAGTAAGCATATTTAGTGAGAAAGTCGTATTTCTTTTTCTGTGATTAAAATTGTCTAGAAATCTCACCTTAGCACTAGGATGAGAATTTGTTCCTTGAAACTTAGGTTCATATGTAGGCAATAGTTTTTATATCTTTTCATGAATATCCATGCAATGAGTATTATTGATTGTACGTAGCAATAAATCTTTAGGACTCACGGTTAGACTACTTAATTTCTAAAAACCAGTGAGAATCTAGCCTTATAGCCTCGACGTGAGTAATTTATAAGTAATGACACAGAAGAGTAGTTATTTCGAGTAGAGAAATCACACGCCTACTTACTTGATCACCATCCGAATCCTAAAAGAGAATTTAGGCTTTCTTTGGGTCGATATAGCCATAAATACATACCTGTACAAATTTTAACGTTTGTCGTCCCATTGAACCTCTCATTAGCCATTTTCATTTTTCACCAACATTCCTTACCTATCTATTAAACCCCAAAATAAAATAAAACCACCTATATTGATGAGTATGAGAAATAGGATGAATGTAGAAAAGTAAAGAGAAAGACTAGTCCAAATTGGTTATTTGCTTCAGAATAGAAAAATAGAAATAAATTTCCAAGTAAAAAAAGAAAAGTCATAGTTAGAACTCCCAAATGTCAAATCAAAAAGAGTTTTTTTTGTTTAGAAATAAGCTAGGGTTAAGCAGACCCCCACCTATATTAATCAAGAAAAACGAGCATACATAGTTCCCTTAGCATCCTCTTCTACTAACATACATAGTTTCCTATCTATGGGAGGCCTAACAAAACATAAAAACTCTATAAGGCCTAATCCCAAACCTACTAAATACTCAGCCAGTTTATTAGATTCCCTATATACATGGTTAATGGAGCATAAAACAAAGAGAGTACTGAGTAGTTGAATATGTGTAACTAAGTCCAAGTAATACCAAGAAGGTGCAGCTATTTTGGTGATAGCTTGAACAGCCATCAACGAATCTGATTCCATTTCCACCATACGGATATCCATATATGCACATCTGCTCAAGCCAATCTCGATTGCCTTCAACTCCTAGAAAATCACCGACTGCTTACCACCTGACCCTGTCAAAGCCAATAGGACCTTCCCGTTACTATCTCGTAACAAGCCTCCATGACCTGTGTCAGGACCGTGCAAGCTTCCATCAGTATTAAGTTTTGCTCTTGGTTCGGGGGGAGGTATCTAGTTGTACCATTTAGTGACTAGTGCTTTGAAAGTTACTTGAATGCCCAAAGCTAAACACAAGGACTGTGTCTAAGCAGTATCAATCAAAGAGGTTACTTGAACTCGAATATACGACTTCAATTATCTTTCAATTCAGACAAGAATGGTTGTAGCAGACTGGGTTCTATTTGAAAATCTTCTGGCATTTATTTCTTTCCAGATTGCATTCACTACAACACATATATATACTTTATAGATCTCCCCTATATGTTTCCTCTCTTTACAGATTCTTAAGATGGAGGACCATCCTCTATTTGAACTCATTGAATCAGTTGCAATACCAAGGAAACTTTTAACACCTGTTATGATATCAGTAGAGAAAGGACACTCGAAGAATAGGTGGTTGGAATACTCTCAGCTTTGACTACAAAAACAACAGGATGAGTGATTAAGGATCTTCTTATTGACAAGCCTATCTTGAGTTGACAAACTATTGGAAAACAGTTACCAACAAGTGAATGAGTGTCGTGGGATTACTAACTTTCCCCACACAAATCGCTGCCATCTCACCCTCGGTCGTTGTCGACTCAAAGCAACATACGCACTATTGGAGGTAAATTAACCACTATGATGTGGTTTCCATGTCACTTTGTCTACTGGAAGATGGTCATTAATGATAGTATTCAAGATGTCTTCCTTAAGCTCCACACATTGTAGATTATGGATGACACTACTCCATGTACCATTATGTAAGAGCTGATGCACAGTAGCATCCAAAGGAAAATAGAGCTAGAGAACTGCCTGTGAGTGGAGGAGCAAAGGACTGTTCTTGCACCACAAATCATGCCATATAAGAGTATTATCACGATTGGCTATAGAGTACTCGATGTGCTCTTTTGCATCAGTTCTACTTGATAAGCACCCAAAAGTGTAGTTTAAACCCCTTAATAGTATTTGATTTAGGCTAATTGTGTTTATAATAAATAAAAGTTACTAATGTTTACATGTTTTTGTGTATTTCATGTCTTGAAGCTGTTTATGTGCTTAAAGATGCCATTTTGCGTGGAAAATGAGTCAAGATGATAGTTGAGGAAATTCTACGTTTAGAGCCCAAGAATCATGAAGAAATATCCTTTTCAAGCCCAGTCAAAGCTAGGAAATCAAAGTCAATTCGGGTAGAAAAATGACAAAAAGCCATCTGAACATCAAATAGGCATATCTTTGGACTCAGGCCTCGGAATTGGGCCTACTTTATATCAAAACGACCTGGTCGGAATAAGATTTCCAATGGACCTAGCATTGCCCTAATAAAAAAATGTAAAAGTGGATGAAAAGGGCACTGAAGTAATTTCCAGCAGCTGTGGACTCTTTAAACTTAACCTAATGAACTTTGGGATCACATTAGAGGCCCAAAGTCCCCCTTTTTGGCCCATGCATGAAAATATAACCCTAACCTTCTCCTATATAAAGAGGGTTAAGGCTAAACTTATTATCTCTTTCTTCTCCTCCCCCTCATTAGTTTAATTTAGTATAGTTTAGGTCTAGTTAAGTAATTAGGGTTTGTAGTGTAGCCACCATTAAACCATTCAATAAAAAGCCTTTATTTCGATTCTTGTCTTTTACATTATGTCTTATATAATTGTCTTAGTTAATTCTAATCAGATGACAGAAGGCGAAACCTCCATTAGAGGAGGTTTATGAAGCCACGTGAGGATGGTTAGTATTTAGTTTCTTTATTGTTTTGCAAAGAACTTCAAGTCATTTGTTGTGAGTTTCTAGAGATAGAGCTCATAACAAAGGGCTAGAGATTAGAAACCCCATCAAAGAGATTTGTGGGGGTGCTAATCTCTCATGCTAGTTAGACAATGACTATAGAGATGTAGGTTGTCTACTAGGGATCAAGGAAAAGTGAATCGATAACTAAACTAATAGCCAATCAAGTCGCATGGTAGATTAACTTCTCTCTAATCTCTTCTCATTATTAAATCTACTATTTGAGCATAATTATCTACTATTTTCATAGCATAAGATGTACTCTCTCATTAGTGCAATAGTTAGTTTAGTCTAGACAAGTATTCAAGTACGTGCAAGCAAGATTAGATAAAAAACGATTACTCTTCCCTCTTCAACATATCTTTAGAGAGTATAATATAGATTGATTAACATGTTTTAGTACTGTTTTAACTACTGTTTTTACATTATTAAAACATAGTTATCAAATGGCACCGCTTGCCATCTTACTTGTTTATGTATTGCGTGTTTAGATTAAAACTACGAAAAATTATTTTCACTATTCTTCAAAACAAAACACTATTTTCACTGTTCACGATTTTCCAAAATATTTTTGCTACTGTTTGAGTGCATACGAGTTGTGATTCCAACTCCTTGCACCTATGTGACTTGACCCTAGAAAAATCAGACTCCACTTTTTACTTACGAGCACACACGTTCTAAATTTCCCTATCTAGAGCGTGCCCCGCACTCCTTTAAATTTAAAAAAAAAAAAAAAAAACCAAATTAGGCTTATTTTAACCTAAGAGCCAAACTTAGCCAAAACGCGACCTGCGCCCAAATTAGCCTATTTTTTTTAGCGCGTCCGCGCCCTAGGTGAAGTAGAATAGATTTATTTTCTTATACTAACTACAATATTACGTCACGAGTACAGTATAGTACTCGTATGCCCAACCACTCCAGTAATTGCATAAAAACAAATTTCATACTTTATGGTGTCTAGAACACTCAAAGAATTGGGGTTATCTAGTTAAGGAACGTGCACACACGGACAACCTCCCTCAATTCTTAAGTGGCCTAGCCATTGGTTTGAAAAGTTTTTCATAAACGTGCTTCAAGGCTATTGAAGGTGCTATTTATACGCGTAGCAAGGATGCTCCAGGTAACACCTCTATACATCCTCGAATCTACTGTCAGAGGATTCTATTTCTAGTAATAATCAGCCTTATTTTTGCATGTTCATTAGGAATTGCCTATTAGACTTAAAACTTGCATGAGATTAAGATTTGGTACGCATAAACTTGCCTTATTAGTTTATCATCGTTGCAAAAATAATCACCTATCTAGAAATTCACACATTACCACACACACACCACCTACACCCACCCCAACTACATTTGTAGCAATGGGTGAAGAAATAGCAAAGAGAACCCTCTCTGATTTTTATAAGGCTTTGAACGATGGACCTAACTCCTACATAGTTCTTGCAGATACAACAGGAGATTTTAGAATCCCCCCTAACATCTCTAACTTACTACCTATTTTTCATGGTTTAGACCATGAGAAGCCTTATCAACACTTACGTAAGATACGACAAGTTCTTACTACATTCCATCATATCCTAACATAACACCTGAACAAATAAAGCTTAGGGTGTTTCCTTTCACCCTAGCTGACAAAACAACAGCTTGGCTAACAGCACAAAAGCCAAACTCTCTCGACACATGGGAAAAACTAGTTGAATTATTTATGGAACAATTCTACCCACCATAGAAGTCTGATGAGATGCTACCACATATTCATTTATTTCGCCAAAAGCCTCATGAATCATTTTCTGAGGCTTGGAATTATTTCACTGATCTTCTAGTAGAATGTCCCCATCATAATTTTGGTAAAGACACTAGTTCGTGCCTTTTTCAAAGGCCTATCCCAACACCATAAGGAGACTTTAGATATCATGAACGGAGGTAATTTCTTAAGTAAATGAGCCACAGATGCATATAACTTCTTAGATAATAAATCCAAGAAAAGTAACAACTGGGAGGGTAACGAGTATTCCCGTTCTTCTTCAACAGTTAAGGCAACTAGTATGTTTGAGGTTAAACTTGACCATGAGCGTAAAACTCTTATTGAATCCCTCACTAAAAGGGTAGATGCCCTCTCTGTTCATAAACAAGAAGCGATACCCACCACCCCAGTCATGAACATGAACTCCCCTCCATGTAATGTCTATTTTAATCCCAACCATATCGATTCCTTTTGTCCCTTCCTCTACGGTTCACCTCCACCACAACCCATAGATAATTACGCTTTCAACAACCTTAACACACATTGGAGGCAGAACACTAACTATAATCAACAACAACAACCTACACATCTGTAACGCCCGTATTTTTAAAATACGTTTTTATTTATTTATTAATTAATTAAATAATTTATTTTAAAAAAAATTGGTTGGATTGGACTCGGGACATGTGGGCTTGGTTTTTGGGCCCGAGTCTATTTTGGGCTTGGGTTTCGGACCCAAGTATATAAACACATTTTTCTAGAGAATAGGGTTTTAAAAATAATAAAAAATAATGAAAATGGAGGCAGAGAGAGAAGCTGGTTTGCTAGAGAGGTGGAGCGTGACGGCTCGGACTCGGAGAAAATCGTGGAGCTGTTAAGACCTGTGAGTAGAGTTTATCTCTCACCACTACTAAAACTATGTTTTGCATCTGCTTAGTATTTACGTATTTTACTGTCGAGTGTTTCCGACCAGTATTTATAATTTTTAGATCTGTCGGTATGTTTAGATTTTGGAAAAAAAAACCGGTTATAGTCTTAGACTGTTGGAACTCGAAAGAGTTCGGTGATGGTGGCGCAAGGAACAGAGAAATAATCTCTTTATCCGGTCGCTGTGATACTCTGGTGGTGCGTTTTTGTTATTTGAACTTGTTGGCCGAAAGACTGCTCAAATACTGTCCGGACCTTTTTGATTTGCACCTTTGACTTTATGAATTTTATTTGTGGTGAATGATGTCGAAATCGAGTGGGTTAGTGTGGTATAGTGTTGGGTTTGGTTGGGGATGAAAACCCAACTGTTAGGAGTGGTGGTCGATGCTGTCGAAGCTCGGTAAAAGTGTTAATGGCGGCACGCCCATCCTCCAGTAAACCAATATAAACTGTTTTGGTTGTTTTTGGGTTGATTTTGGTTGGTTGAGTGATAATGGATTTAAGGGGGTGTGTTTGAGTGCGTGGGGGCTGTCGAGTGGAGGTGGAAGAACCATTAATGGTGGCTGAAATGATTTCTAGATCCAGTTTTGGGGATGTTTGGATGGAATGAATTAGAGTTATTGTGTTTGTTAAAGTGGTGGGGGTTTACACCCTCTTCACTTTCGGTTGGTTTGATTGGGTGGTTGTGTGGAGGAGTGGTGGCCGGATTTCTGGTGGTGAAGAAGATGAACAGTAGATGTCGGTTTGGGCCTTGGGCGAAATGTTTTAATTTTTGTTTGGGCTTTAGTTCTATTTTGTTAGTTGGGCGAAATTTCAAAGGTTTGGTTTGGGCCAAAAGCTAATTAGTTCCTTTGGGCGGTTTAGATTAGAGTTCTTGGGCGTTTCTAATATTGCTTGGGCCAGTCCATTGGACTTAAAAATAGATCTTTCGGGTCTTTACATGTTTAGACTTCGGGTTTTAAGGTTTGGGCTTGGCGGGTTAGGTCCGAACCATGACCTTAGCCATGAGCCCATGAACCATTGATCGACCTTAGCCATGAACCATGGCTATGACCTGAACCTGTCGAACACGGAAACGACAGTTTGACTTTGACCAGGACATGTTGACTTTGACTTTGACCATGACATGTTGAGTTTGACCTTGACCATGATGTGTTGACCTTTGACCTTTGACCGTTGACTTTGACCGCCAACCGTTGACTTTGACCGTTATTTGTGAATGTTGACTTTTCCGATTTTTCATATGTTTGTTTATATGGATATATATAGTAATAAAATATTGTCGATATTGTATAACTTGGTTGGTCATTATCTAATTTAGATTTGGACGTGAGTAGTGTGTAAAAGCGTATACATATTGGGCTTTGATTGTGGATGGACCGGTTAATTGTGCTTACGTTTTATGTTGTATATTATATGGACACATATAGTAATAAAATGCTGTGGAAGCTTGTATATATTTGATTGTCATTATCTAAGAAAGACTTGACATTGATGTTGTGTATTTTTGACACGTGACGATATTGAGATGTTATAATAAAAATGTATGTGATACGTTGAAGCATTGTGACATGAGATAATATGCTGGGATATTTATATTAATGCAATATCTTGGAGAAATGTATATACACTCCATTATTTTATATGTGAGATGTTAATATAGTATTGGTAAATATTTGCCCACGGGAGTGTGGTGTAGTGCAATAATATATTGGCACATGAAAGTATGAAATTGGTTATGAGATATAATTGAGATATTTCTATATTTTGTGGCTTAGTGCAATAAGGCAATTGACCTGCACGTGATATAGTGGAATGTTTATGAGTCATTAATGTATGACACCTGAATAAATTACATAACGAAAATCCTAGAACCTGACTACCACAACTCATGTGATTGGCCCTTCTGGCATTTCAGTTAATCTGAATGGCAATGGCTGCCCTTCCGGCGTTTGAAAAAATTTGAATGGCCTCCCGGGCGAATAATAGTGGCTTGATTATTTCGTTCGCAAAATAGAACGATGATCATAATATTTTATGCCGAATAGTGGCATTACTTATATAATTGCTTCCGTGTGAGGATTTACGGTGTCGCGGCATCCCCCGCCAGTGGTGGTTACGCACGGAGTGGTTCATTATATAAGGGGAGGCATGTGGATGTACATGTTCGGGCGTTGGTAGCGATTGTGGTAGGGGGGAAATTAGGTAAGACATAGATATCTGACGTGATTTTAGGGACACACAAAGAAAGTCTAAACTAATATAATTATGGTAATATGTTGGTAAATAATATATCTCTAGATAGATGATTGTATATGTCCGGCTGGTTAGTAGTTTAGTTATAACCTAAAGGCCTCGTGGAGGAACTAAATGTCTTATTTATGATGCATTATAGTTTGTTGTGTGGTTAGTGGGAAGTTTAAGGCCTCGATTGGAGGAACTACCCGCCTAGATTATTGTACTTAAAGATGTTGTATTAGTGGATTTGAAAGTTAAAGGCTCTCGGTGGAGGAACTAACTGCCGTATGGATTATGGATATATTTGTATAAGTATATGTTGTTTTTAGAGCTACTCACACCAGCATTTTTATAATGCTGACCCGATTTGCATGTTTGCTTATCGGGTGTGTTCATTCAATGAACATAGTTGATAAGTTTTGACAGGTTTAGTGTTGAAGAAGAGTGGTTGCTGCTTGTGGTTTGCGTTAGCGTTGCATCTCAGGATTTGTTTTGTTTTCCCTTGAGGTGATATAGAATTTTAGTCTAGACAATGTTTTTGTATTTTCATTTGTAAATTTTATTAAAGAGTTATTGGAAGGATAGTTGTAACCTAATCTTATTTGTGAATCTTTGTCATGAAGAAGACTTTTGTTTAAGTTAAAATTTTTATTGGTTTTTATTATCCGCATATTTAAACTGTTTATGGGTTTTTGGGAGTTGAGAGTGCGTCACACCTCGGAGATCGAAGAGTCGGGAACAAATAATGTTTTTCCGAATTCTGTCGAAATTCGGGGTGTGACAGTTTGGTATTAGAGCATTTGGTTAGCTTAGACTTAGGTGAGTCTAAGTGATTCTCGGATCGTGGTTTATGGGTAGTGTTTAGGAAGTATTATTTTCAAAACTATTTCCGCTAGTTGTTTTATTTTTACAAAGAAAATGAAAAAGATACAGAAATAAATAGAGTCAATATTTTTTCTTGATTTGATGGTATGTGTAAGGTGTATATTTATATTAGTTACTTGTGGAGTGGATATGAAATGATTGTATTTTTCCTTATCATATGAGGAGTGGTTATATGTATAATATGTTAATTATTGACGGATTTGATCAAAATGATGTGTGCTGCTATAGTGTGGTTTTGTTGTTGGTGATCATTTTCACGTGGAGTATGGATTAAGTATGACGACCTGTTTGTGAACTTTGTATTTGGGTGTTATGTGATTGTTCAAGAAGCAAGGAGATATTTTATCTATATTGAATGAGTTGTATTATCTGGTGGCTTTGTGACGTACTGAGTAAGAAACTAATTGCCTCGGTGTTGGAGGAACTATCTCGCCTCACTTGTACACTTTGATGGATGAATAATATTTTGAAGTATAAGAGAGTAATTTGTTAGATGTGATTAATTATAAATAGAAAAAAATAATAATAATAAAATATACGTGTATTCTTTTTGAGATGTGTATACTTGCGTATACACGTGTATTCATTTTGAGATGTGTATACTTGCGTATACACGTGTTTTCCTTTTGAGATGTGTATACTTGCGTATACACGCTTTCTTATATTATTGTATATGGATGAACTATCACCGTGTATATATGATGATAATATGATTTCACCAATAAGACATGCATGTGTAGGTTGTTTTCTTAGGGTTACGTTATTAATGATTAATTAAAATAATGGTGATAATTGTTATTTTTAAACTATATTGGAATTTATGTAGAGGATGTCCTAATATAATGATGATCGTATTTCAACAACAAACGGATTTTTATTTTGTCTTATAAGTGTGCTTCGTGCCGATAAATTATGACACGATAGATTAATATTGTTAAATTTGTTTCACATGATTTTGGCATATTCGAGTATTTATTCCTAATTGTTTTGTTTCAGTCTATATGATTTTGATAGATGAATTTGAAAAATTATTTTTGGATACGTGTTATATTTGATCTAGTTGCAAGCATGAATTAGGATTCAAGGGTGGTTTTAAAATTTAATATTTCTTGGAGCATGACTAAAATAAATATAAAGTTTTATTGTAGTATCAATGACATGAGTGACATTTTGTTTTAAGTGTATCAGGACACTAATTTTCTTTTATGCATGATAATGAAAGACTCCTTAATGTTTTATACAGGGATGAACTTACCCTGTATTATTGATTAGTTAAGTAGAATATTTTATTTTCGTAAAGTTTGCTACGTGTCAAGAAATTGCATGCTAATAAGAAATGATATGTTTATCTTGCGTTTAAGTGACAGTAATAATTTGTTTTAATATAGACAGTTAAACTGTAATAGGTTTTGTAATGGCATGAGGACATATATTCTGGAATTAATTAAAATAATTAATATCAATGTTATCTTGTTTAAGTTTAATCAACGTGCATTCTTGTATAGGTTCTAAGTTAATAACCAACGTATTTGTTCGTATAGCTTTACTTCCGAATCTCGGGACGAGATCCTTTTGAGATGTGTATAGCTGTAACGCCCGTATTTTTAAAATACGTTTTTATTTATTTATTAATTAATTAAATAATTTATTTTAAAAAAAAATTGGTTGGATTGGACTCGGGACATGTGGGCTTGGTTTTTGGGCCCGAGTCTATTTTGGGCTTGGGTTTCGGACCCAAGTATATAAACACATTTTTCTAGAGAATAGGGTTTTAAAAATAATAAAAATAATGAAAATGGAGGCAGAGAGAGAAGCTGGTTTGCTGGAGAGGTGGAGCGCGACGGCTCGGACTCGGAGAAAATCGTGGAGCTGTTAAGACCTGTGAGTAGAGTTTATCTCTCACCACTACTAAAACTATGTTTTGCATCTGCTTAGTATTTACGTATTTTACTGTCGAGTGTTTCCGACCAGTATTTATAATTTTTAGATCTGTCGGTATGTTTAGATTTTGGAAAAAAAAAAACCGGTTATAGTCGTAGACTGTTGGAACTCGAAAGAGTTCGGTGATGGTGGCGCAAGGAACAGAGAAATAGTCTCTTTATCCGGTTGAGCTGTGATACTCTGGTGGTGCGTTTTTGTTATTTGAACTTGTTGGCCGAAAGACTGCTCAAATACTGTCCGTACCTTTTTTATTTGCACCTTTGACTTTATGAATTTTATTTGTGGTGAATGATGTCGGAATCGAGTGGGTTAGTGTGGTATAGTGTTGGGTTTGGTTGGGGATGAAAACCCAACTGTTAGGAGTGGTGGTCGATGCTGTCGAAGCTCGGTAAACGTGTTAATGGCGGCACGCCCATCCTCCAGTAAACCAATATAAACTGTTTTGGTTGTTTTTGGGTTGATTTTGGTTGGTTGAGTGATAATGGATTTAAGGGGGTGTGTTTGAGTGCGTGGGGGCTGTCGAGTGGAGGTGGAAGAACCATTAATGGTGGCTGAAATGATTTCTAGATCCAGTTTTGGGGATGTTTGGATGGAATGAATTAGAGTTTTTGTGTTTGTTAAAGTGGTGGGGGTTTACACCCTCTTCACTTTCGGTTGGTTTGATTGGGTGGTTGTGTGGAGGAGTGGTGGCCGGATTTCTGGTGGTGAAGAAGATGAACAGTAGATGTCGGTTTGGGCCTTGGGCCGAAATGTTTTAATTTTTGTTTGGGCTTTAGTTCTATTTTGTTAGTTGGGCCGAAATTTCAAGGTTTGGTTTGGGCCAAAAGCTAATTAGTTCCTTTGGGCCGGTTTAGATTCAGTTCTTGGGCCGTTTCTAATATTGCTTGGGCCAGTCCATTGGACTTAAAAATAGATCTTTCTGGGTCTTTACATGTTTAGACTTTCGGGTTTTAAGGTTTGGGCTTGGCCAGTTGGGTCCGAACCATGACCTTAGCCATGAGCCCATGAACCATACACTGACCTTAGCCATGAACCATGGCTATGACCCTGAACTTGTCGAACACGGAAACGACAGTTTGACTTTGACCAGGACATGTTGACTTTGACTTTGACCATGACATGTTGAGTTTGACATTGACCATGATGTGTTGACCTTTGACCTTTGACCGTTGACTTTGACTGTTGACCGTTGACTTTGACCGTTGACTGTGAATGTTGACTTTTCCAGTTTTTCATATGTTTGTTTATATGGATATATATAGTAATAAAATATTGTCGATATTGTATAACTTGGTTGGTCATTATCTAATTTAGATTTGACGTGAGTAGTGTGTAAAGCGTATACATATTGGGCTTTGATTGTGGACTGTGGACTGGTTAATTGTGCTACGTTTTATGTTGTATATTATATGGACACATATAGTAATAAAATGCTGTGGAAGCTTGTATATATTTGATTGTCATTATCTAAGAAAGACTTGACATTGATGTTGTGTATTTTTGACACGTGACGATATTGAGATGTTATAATAAAAATGTATGTGATACGTTGAAGCATTGTGACATGAGATAATATGCTGGGATATTTATTTTAATGCAATATCTTGGAGAAATGTATATACACTCCATTATTTTATATGTGAGATGCTAATATAGTATTGGTGAATATTTGCCACGGAGTGTGGTGTATCGCAATAATATATTGGCGCGCGTGAAAGTATGAAATTGGTTATGAGATATAATTGAGATATTTCTATATTTTTTGTGGCTTAGTGCAATAAGGCAATTGACCTGCACGTGATATAGTGGAATGTTTATGAGTCATTAATGTATGACACCTGAATAAATTGCATAACGAAAATCCTAGAACCTGACTACCACAACTCATGTGATTGGCCCTTCTGGCGTTTGATTAATCCGAATGGCCTTCGGCGCCCTTCCGGGCGCGTTTCAAGAAATTTGAATGGCCCTCCTGGCGTAGCCGAATAGTGGCTTGATTATTCCGTTCGCAAAATAGAACGATGATGCGCAATATTTTATGCCGAATAGTGGCATTACTTATATAATTGCTTCCGTGTGAGGATTTACCTGGTGTGCGGCATCCCGCTCAGGGTGGTTACGCACGGAGTGGTTCATTATATAAGGGGAGGCATGTGGATGTACATGTTCGGCGTTGGGTAGCGATTGTGGTAGCCAGGGAAACTAGGTAAGACATAGATACGACGTGATTTTAGGGACACACAAAGAAAGTCTAAACTAATATAATTATGGTAATATGTTGGTAAATAATATATCTCTAGATAGATGATTGTATATGTCTGGCTGGTTAGTAGTTTAGTTATAACCTAAGGCGCCTCGTGGAGGAACTAAATGCCTTATTTATGATGCGTATAGTTTGTTGTGTGGTTAGTGGGAAGTTAAGGCGCCTCAGTGGAGGAACTACCTGCCTAGATTATTGTACTTAAAGATGTTGTATTAGTCGTTGAAAGTTAAGGCGCCTCGGTGGAGGAACTAACTGCCGTATGGATTATGGATATATTTATATAAGTATATGTTGTTTTTAGAGCTACTCACACCAGCATTTTTATAATGCTGACCCGATTTGCATGTTTGCTTATCGGGTGTGTTCATTCAATGAACATAGTTGATAAGTTTTGACAGATTTAGTGTTGAAGAAGAGTGGTTGCTGCTTGTGGTTTGCGTTAGGGTTGCATCTCAGGATTTGTTTTGTTTTCCCTTGAGGTGATATAGAATTTTAGTCTAGACAATGTTTTTGTATTTTCATTTGTAAATTTTATTCAAGAGTTATTGAAAGGATAGTTGTAACCTAATCTTATTTGTGAATCTTTGTCATGAAGAAGACTTTTGTTTAAGTTAAAATTTTTATTGGTTTTTATTATCCGCATATTTAAACTGTTTATGGGTTTTTGGGAGTTGAGAGTGCGTCACACCTCGGAGATCGAAGAGTCGGGAACAAATAATGTTTTTCCGAATTCTGTCGAAATTCGGGGTGTGACAACATCCATGCTTTAATTTTCAGAACGTTAGGCCTACTACAAACTTCCACCAATTTAACCAACATCTAGGACAAGGAGATTTAGGTGACCAGAACAGAAGTTTAGTGCACGTACATCAGTACTATCAAAATCATAACATAAACACTCACAAACTTTAGTCCCAGTCACCTCTCTTATTACCGCACAACCGGCTAACTGATAAGCACGTAAATATTACATTATTTATGCCTAATTTTATATCAGTTAATCTGTTTACTTTATTTGTTTGATTTAGTTAGTACGTTTTTAGTGATTTTGTAGGAATTGAAGTTAAGTTGATTAAATGTGTCGAAACTAACCAAAATGCATGAGTTCGAGATTTGGTTGGCTAATGTTGGTTTTACTGTTCATGGGAGGTGTCCCGAAAGGCGAAAGAGGGTGAAATGGGTTATTATTTGGATTTGGATTGTTGTTCATTGCATTTGGATTGCTGGATGGGCCTTTGGTTGGGTTTGGAATATTGGGCCCAACTAAGTAAAAGATGACACAAAAGAATTAAAAGGATTTGGGCCCATGGACTTAAGTAGTCACGTGACTAACTTGATTTAGCAAGATTAGTAGCTTATGATCTAATACCCCTCAAGTTACACTAAAACCAGACCACCAAATCTAAGGATTAGTTTCCTTCCTCCTCCATTTCACGAACAGACCCAAAACCCATCGAATTCTTGCAACAAAATCAAACCAACCAATCCCCTTACAAAAACTAGCCCACACCATATCTACTCTACCAAACATCATTTACTCCTTATTCCATCTGATCACCCATTGGCTTCAACCCTTATTTCTAATTCCCTTTTTGGTAGAAAAATAGTATCCAATTCATAATAAGAGACGTGAGCAGGTCAATCTTTGGGTTTGCAATTCGATTCCGAATCGCTCGCATATGTTCCACCGAACTCCAAACTTTCTAATTAGGAATCAAACACAAACCATATACATACAAGGAGAAACAGAGATTGGGGGTCTCTAGAACACAGAACAGGAAGAAAAGAAAGAGATAAAAGAAAGAAGAACAAGAGAGAGCTTGGGAGAGAGAGAGAAGGAGAGGACCTCACGTGCACTGAACCAGGAGATATCTTACGAGGCCGAGACTTTGAGCTGGAACCAACATGCTATTGAAATAGACGAGACCTTTGGAGAAGGATAGGAATAGGAGCAGAAGAAGATAAACCAGCCACAGTACTATATTTGATTTATCAATGGGTTTAATCTTTTCTATTTTTATTGTTCTACTAAGTAGTTTATCCTAAGTCAACCAACACTACCTTTAAAGTAAAGAGTATTTAGTGTAATGGTAATATAACCCTAGGGGAACTAGAGGCAGTCACTACCTTTCATTCTAGGAGAGTAGTTGATAACAAAGTGACTATGCCTTAAGATTGCTCACAAATGGAAGCTGAAAAAGATACCATACCTAATACTGTCATAGAAACTGAAGACCTTACAACTATAGAAGTTCCAGTCCAACCACAAACAAAAGGGAAAACCTTACAAGACCCCATAATAGAAATTGATGATCCTACACCTGTAAAGGTTCCAATATGGAAGCCTAGTTGGAAAGCGACCAAAGATAAAGATAAGGTTAATAATATGGTTGACCCTTATGCTAAGTATACAAAAAAACCACTGTTTACCCAGAGACTAGTTGTGTCTAACAAGGACGAGAATTTTGATGAGATTGGGGAAATGTTTAAAAATTTGACTATAAACCTACCTTTTCAAGATGCTATAAAAAGTCTACCTGGACATGCTAAGTTTCTAAAAGAGTTGTACACCATGAAGAAGAAAACCAACATACCCCAAGAAGCATTCTTAACTGAACAATATCCATCTTTATCTGAACATAATGGAATAAGTAAGTACAAGGACCCCTGGTCGTCCTACTGTAAAATGCACCTTAGGCGATAACTTCATAACAACTGCACTATTAGATCTAAGGGCGAGTGTTAACATACTCCCATTTTACCTTTATAAACAACTAGGTATACATGATCTTAAACCGACCAAAATGACTTTGCAGTTAGCCAATCATTCTATTAAGTATCCCAAGGGTGTAGTTGAAAATATTCTCGTTAAAGTTCAGGATTTTTACTATCCAGCCGACTTTGTTATTCTCGACACAGAAGTTGCTTATGACTCTATCCCCATCATCTTAAGGCCTCTTTACTTGGCAACTTGCCCAAATCAATTGCCGGGATGGATCAATGACTCTTTCCTTTGGCAATCTTTCTGTAGAGTTTAACATGTTTAAACTCAAGCATGGACAACTAGGTTTGCCTATAGAAAGAGAAGTAAAGTCCATTGAGAGTTTTATATCTCACATTAGTGTGGCCAACCTCATCCCCACACTAATAGATACCCCTCTTAGGGAAGAAGACAAAGAACATAATTTCAACTCCCTGAACAAAGATGAAATCGATGAAGATTTCCTTCAACTCTTTTGCAACCCTTCTTTTCCACCTCGTGAGTCCCCCCTTATTAACATCCATTTATCCCTTGATGCCATGACGGAAGAAGAATTTTTCACCCTCTATCCCAGTGATTCTTTTGACCCACCTATTGAGGAATGTCTTGCATATCTCAAAGCCTCTGATAATATAGAACTAAGAATACTAGTTGAGCACCATTCACCCACCTCACATCATCCTATCACTCATTCACTTTCCATCACCAATGTTCCCCGCCCTCCACCTTTTCAAAAAACCTTGAGTTTACACTAAACCTTCTTGTTTCTCCTGTGCTTCATGACTTTCTAAACCCAACTGGTGAAGAAGTAATACCCAAGGACAAGCCACCTGATACCTTTATTTTCAGATATGAGACAATTCAAACCTACACCATGAATGAGTTTTGTGCTAAACCCACATTCTCATTTTTTCCATCCCTTCTTTCTAACACTTATTCACATTCCTAGTATTTACAACCATTATTTTTATCATAATCATTTATATGGAGACCCTTTCGTTGGAGGATAAAAAAGAAATTACATGCACGATTAAGTTCTAGATCCATCATAATTCACTCCCATTCTGCTAAGCTACGTCGTAGGAAACCTTGGTGTTTAATTATGTTTGGGGATGTTTTCTGTGATAATTATTTATGGAAAGACCCTCAAATCTTTAGGTTGTTGATATATGGTAAACTACATGTTAAAATATTTTAAATAAAGTCTCGAGTATTTGACTTTAAAAGACTCATAGTATTCTTCGGTGTACTCCATTCCAATCTTATATTATAGGAGTACACCATGAGTTCCATTTTTATTTCTTCATTGTAATTTTGTTTTTCCAAAAATCAAACATATAAAAATTAAAAAATTAAAACATAAACATTTATTAGTAAGTGTAGGGAATCTGACTTTAAAAGACCCAAGTTTTTGTACAATACCACATTTCTGGAGTATAGGCCACAAAATTTTTCAAACTTAAAAAGGGTTTTCAAATTTTGTTTGGGGGTGGTTTATTTTGGTCTTTCATTTCAAAACTTTTTGCCACTTTTTGCCTGTCATGTTTACTCCTGTAGAGTCTAGGTTAGTTAGTTATATAATTTAATTGTGCTATTGCATTATTTCATGAACCCCCTTCTCCCAAATTGTTTGGGGGTGGTTTATTCAATTTTAGCACTTTGTATGTTCACATATTAATATTGTATGTATAAATATCGAAATATAAAACCCATGGGCCTTGTTGATGCATAATCACTAGTAGAAAAAAAGTGTTTTTGTGACTGTTTTAAAATGTTATTTGTGAATGTTCTGTTCAAAACGGTCACAAATGGCAGAAAAGGGTTTTTGTGATTGTTTTAAAAAGTTTTTGGTAACGTACATTTCCGGAATGGTTACAAATGGTTTTTTTCAAAAGAAGGCAATGTGTGGAGAACTATTTGTGACTATTTCACTAAGATAGTTATATATTATCTGACCCTTAAGTGATCGTTTGACCCATCTATTTGACCTAACTAGTTTTGGTCCAGCGCGCCCACAACTCCACTAAAAAAAACTAATTCGAAACACAACACTATTGCCCACGTTCACTCTCACCTCCTTCTGTCTCCCGTTTCCTTCAAACTCTAAGTACCTGCCTTTTAAAAACAAGAAAAAAAAACACTTCGCGACTCTCTCTTACCTCATTCTCAACCTAAAACAATTTCTCATGAATCTCTCTCTTCACTCATTCTTGACCTAAAACAATTTTAGTTTGACAAGTTCAGTGTTCATTAACTTTCCAAAATTCAGTTGGTTTATGCAGTAATTAAAGACAAGGTTAGTTCTTTCTGTCACTTCGAAAGGTTTTGGTTTTTGAGTTCTATAACATTTTCATTTTTCAGTCAAGCACGAACACTAAACCATACCATTTGTTGCTACTGTTTGTCGAAAACAGTCACCAGTGGTATTATTTTTCTAATTTAGTATTATTTTTCAAAATTCCGCTCTTGACCTCTTGTTCTAATAGTGGGAAAATGAAAATTTCGAGAAATCAAATGAAATTTTGCTAAGGTTTAATTTCTCAATTTTTTTTAAGAGAGGCAACTTCCTTAAGCTACCTTCCACCATAGCTTCAACCATTTGATTTTTCCCTTCTTACTTCCAAGGCTCCAATTCTCCTTTCAATTCTTGCTATCCCTTGCCATGATGGTGTTAATCATTCAATGTTTAACCAAAAAAAAAAAAAACTTTTTTGTTGTTCTTAAGCAAGTTCTTTCTAAATAGCACCTTTGAGATGGTGTGGTTGGTGATTAATCATGGAGTGCCTCACATTTTTATTTTTTTTAAACTTGGTGTTCCTCTTTTTGGCATTTTTGGTTAACAAGAGACGCTAAAAAATGGGTTGTGGTGTCAGCTCATTTAAAGACGAAATTTATTTTGTTTGTATTAGCTATTGAGGTAATTCCTTCCTCACTTTCTTTATTGTCTTTGAATATTTCAATAGTAGTGTGGGATGTTCAGAAATTTTGTGCATTAGGGCTTTAGGGTGGTATCAATGAGTGCCCAATTCAGTCTATAATCGATTTTTCCAATTTGGGTTTTAAAAATACTGTCTTTGTCCAAGTTTTCTTTTGGTTTGTTGTAGACTTACTAATAGGTGTTCTTCAAAGGTTGATATTGATGCTACTGGTACTTATTTGGTAGAACTTATGAGTGGGGTCTTTCACTTTGAGGGAAATTAGGAGCCTTTGTATTTTCCTTTAAACAGAAATATAGAAATAGAATCCTGTGTATATTTAATATGTTTGAATAGAAATAAAGTCCTTTCTTAGGCTATTATCCTGGGAAACCATGACGCAATTAGTTGATCGAGCTATGCATATGAAAAATTGTTTGTTTATTAGTTTAGACTTTGGAAAATGCTAAAACTACTAGTAGAGAAAATTTTGTATTAAATGTTACAGGAGTTTGCCCCAAAACATTGTAGTTTTCCCTCAAGTCAAGTGAATTAAATTATTCTAGAAGCAAACTAATGTATGTGGTTGTTATTTTTAAGTGAACTAATTATGCATCTATGATATGTCAAATTAAGGAAGAAAAAAAAAGAATGCTTTAAGTTGTTGCATATGTTACTTCACCGTAATTATTATGTGAACTCTTGATTACTTGAGTTCATTGTTTGCATTAGAGAGCCCATAAAGGTGGAGTGCAATTTTTTATAGGTCTACCACAAGAGATTTTCCTTTTTAGAAAGGTAAAACTAAGGCCTTTCCTGGTGTGGTTTGTAGCCATCATGAGAGTATAGCTACTACTCGAGATTTATCTATTTATTTTTACTGTTCAAAAGAAAAACAAAACTTGCTCACTTAGGAATAAAGCTTTGGCAGATATATATAATGTTTAGGAATAATGTTTTTGTTTGCAGGTTTATGTTTTTGTTCGTGAACATGTGGACATGGACACTAAGGTGAGATAAATTTTTGGATTCGAGAATAGAAGTAGTTCGTTCTGTTTTACTTGTTCTATTTTTAGTGACCTATTTATTTTGTTTTGTTTGAGCATTCTCGACGGTTGGTTAGATTTGCGGGTTTCTCAAGTTCCACGAACTCACCAGTGGCTCAAGTTCGAGAGCATGCTCTTTCAGTTGCTATAATATAAGGATTGTTAGGTGTTGGACAACCTACATAATAAAGGTTAGTTTATATACTAGTCCTACTGTTGGCCATAGTTCCTACCCAAAGACCATGACTACTAATTCTTGGTGTAGGAGCTCTAGTTGCTTTGGATCTTAACATGGACACTGATTCTTGGTGGCCATGGTCTAACTCTTCATAATCATTATTGACATTGCACTACATCAACTAGTTGGGCTTTTATTTTATCCATAAAGTCTATTTAGAACTATATCTTCATAATTATTTATGGTAGAATAGTGTAGGTTGGAGTGGTAAGAATTTTGAAGAGACAAATCTAGATAGATTCGTAGATAAATTAACTCAACGCAGTTAATGCAAAATATATAGATTTCAAAATCAATACTGTAATTAAGCAATCATTTCTTTCGAATATTACTTTATTTTATAACCATCCCTCTCCACACATGATGGCCAATGAGTAAAGAGGATTGACACAATTTTATTATTCTTCTAACAAAGAACAAAAGTTTGACTTCATTCTATTCATATTTTTAACAAACACAACTCCATGAAATTATTGGCCATGACCCGAGTAGCATTCATAATGACTTGGGACATGACCTTGTTGCACTATTGTTTGATGTTGGCTACTCATTTAATCAATCTCCAAAGAATTCTTTTTGTAATAGTTAGGTTAATTTTTATATAGGTCTTGGGCATCGAGGATTGGTTACTTGACTTAACTGGCATTGGTCGAGATGATTAAGTAGCTGATTCTACGAACCAATATATCTTTTAGTAATCAGGTTTACGACTGAGGTATGAGGTTTTATATTTAGTTTGGATGTATTCTTATTAAATTTTCAAGTTATGACAGGTTTTATATTTATGAAATGTCAAAAATACAGAGAAGACTCTATCGAAAATTTTCCAAATAAGCCACGTGCCATAGGTTTGAGTTTTGGGGCATTACATCCCCCATGTCCAACTTTTACAAATGTTGCTATCTGACTTTGTACAATCCTAGTTTTCTTAATCACTAAAGCTTAGAAACACTTGCTATATGGATTTTATTTGTTTTGCAGCTCTCTTTACTGGAATAATCATTAAAATCAGGTAAATGATTTTTTTGTTATTCACTTTATCTTTAGCATTTATAAAATTTAGTGGGATCAACAATGGTCGCTAGGTATTCGATGAAGATGGCCTAGTACTGTAGTGTGGATTTTTTTGTCATTCACTTTATATTTAGCATTTTAAAGATTTGGTGGGATCAACAATTGTCGCTGGGTATTCGATGAAGATGACCTAGTACTGTAATGTGGTAGCTGCCCAAGTCTTATTTTGATCTTTTAGTTCCTTAGTTTTTATTTTTTATTTCTTATATTTTAAACTTTTGCCGATCAAGAAACTTTCTGGCCAGCAAGAAGACTTCCACCTCGGATACATGTCAAAGCTCGTAGTTTGTTCGGTGTCTCTAAGAATGTCTTTCGCACTATGATGAAGACTAATCCCGAGTGTTTGATGTGAATGTGACTTGCTCACAATTCTTTCTTAATCCATTCATTTGTATATTATTAAGTACATATTGATTACCTAAGTCTTATGTCTATTTTTGCTACTAGAATGTTTAATGGAGTTAGCATTTATGAATACTATTTGAATTTTAATTGATTATATTTTAGGTATATATTTGTTGCAGGTCCAATTCAATGTGAAATATCTATTTTCAAATATATACAGGTTTTGTTTTTTTGAAAAAAATTATAACATTTATCACGGTTTTGCCAGAACTGTCACAAAAGATACGTTTTTTTGTGACGATTTTTGAACAGTTGTTACCGTTTTTTATGGTTGAGAGAGGCTAGTCTGGAGCAAATATTTGTGACTATTTTGGGAAAAAAATAAATAACTCCCACTCCATCACGATTTTGGAAAAAATAAAAAACAGTGACAAAAGACTTTTTGTCACTGTTTTTAACAGTGATATAAAACATTTTTTCTTGTAATAATGTAATTAGGTACCTTAATTTCGTTTCACTACTTCATGGAATTTTGGATGCTAATCCTATAGGAGTCACTATATGCGCATGCTTGAATTGTGAACGTATAGTATTATTTTATTTATGTTAGAGTCCGCTTATGTCCCAAGCGCTATTTATTATTTTATGTTATCCCCATAACGGGAGGAACTCATATAGGAGTTGCGTATATTTTTATTTTTTTATATTAGTATAGATTAACATTCTTTTTCAGGTGCTCCTACTTACAAGCACGTTTCTTTGGTACTCACTTTCCTTTATCTTCATTCCATACTTTGAGGACAAATCATAATTCTATTTGGGGGTGGTATAGAAACACGTTGTAAATGTTTAAGCATATATTAGGTTGTATATTACATATTATTTGTCGTATAAAAATTAGAAAATTTTTAAAATCATAAAAATAGTTTATACTATGCACTTAGTGATAATGGTATTGTTCCCTTCTCCATGGTGATATTAGTCTAGAAATCTCACATAGTACTTGAATTAGGATTTCATTTTTGAAACTTAGATTAATATGTAGGTAACAGTCATTGCATCTTTTCATGAACATCTTGCATGAGCATATATGATTGTACTTTGGAAGTATTTTTTTGAGACCTAGGTTAGAGTACTTACTACATATCCTGTGAGCATCTAGCCTAAAAGACTCATAAGAGTGAAATATTTGAGTGATGACACAAGAGAGAAGTCAAATCCGAGTAGAGAAATCACACATCCACTTGCTTGATCTCCATACCATATTCTAAGCGAGAATTTAGTCCTTCTTTGGATCTATATAGCTAGAAATTCTAACCTAAGTATATTTTTCGCTAGTCACCCCACTGAGTCTTTTCATTAGCCTTTTCACAAACCACAAATCCTTTACCCAATAAAACAAAATAAAAAATAAAATCAGCCTACCTATCTGGATAAGTCTGAGAAATAGGATGAGTGAAGAAAACAGAAGAGAAAAACCTGTGTAAACAAAAATCAGTTAGTTGCTTCAAAAGAAAATAAAAATAGAAACAGAAAAGAAATGAAAAATAAAAGTTAGAACTCCAAAAATAGAATAAAAAGGAGTCAATTGCCAAAAAAATGACTAAGGATGGAAATAAAATGTAGAAGCAAAAGAACATGATTTTCTCTGGTTACATATTTTGAAGACTCTATTATCTCAAAATTATCTTTTTGAATATCCATTTCCTTCTTTCATTAACCAACACTTATGCCCCGTATCACCTAATAATGACCTCTAGCTCAATTAGGAATAGGTTGGTGTGATAGTAAGTGGTAGATGTGTTTGATCGACCTCGGATTTCTTGGATTGTCATTGAGAGTATGAGCAAACGTGTGGCCACTGCACACTGGAGTTAGCAAACTTGAGTGGAAAAATCAAAGTGTTATGTGTCTTGACACATTCCTTGTGGGAACCTACTTAGGCACGCTACCCAAAAGTTTCTAAAACGGACCTGCCATTGCATTTCATAGCATAGTTCATTGTTTAGTTGTTTATCTTAAGATGATTTAATTATTATGCATTTATTAATTTTGGAGTTAGATTGATGATCCTTGTTTAAAGGCTAGTGAAATGTATAGATATCTGAGATAAAATTAGGGGACATTACTTTTCTTTCTTAGTTATTGTAGTATAAATAAAGTTTGTGAGTATCTTCTCTGAAAAACTCTCACGAGGCTATAACTCATCCACTTAAGAATTTCTAGTGGTTTAAAGCCTTATTGCATATGGTCAATACAATCACACTCTGAGAAACGAGATTAGTTAGGACCACATTTTTTGCCACTTATCTATTTTTATTTCTCATCTTTGCTTTAGAACAAGCAAAATGATATTTGGGGGTGGTTGAAAAGCACCCAAAAGTGTAGTTTAAACCCTTTAATAGTATTCTATTTAGGCCAATTATGTTTATAAAAAATAAGACTTAGTAATGTTTACGTATTTTTGTGTATTTCACGTCTTGAAGCTGTTTATATGCTTAAAAATGTCATTTTGAGTAGAAAATGAGTCAAGATGATTGTTGAGGAAATTCTATGTTTAAACCCCAAGAATCATGAAGAAAAAGCCTTTTCAAGCCCAGTCAAAGCTAGGAAGTCAAAGTCAATTCGGGTAGAAAAAGAACAAAAAGCCATTAAAACTTCAAATGGGCGTATCTACGGACTCGGGCCTCGGAATTGGGCCTTCTTTATGTCAAAACGACCGGCATGGAATAAACTTTCTAACAGACCTAGCCTTGCCTCAATCAAAAATGCCAACGTAGACAAAAATGGCACTGAAGTAATTTCTAACAGTTGTGGCTTCTTTAAACTTAACCTAATGGACTTTGGGTTCACATTAAAGGCCCAAAGTCCCCTTTTTTGGCTCATGCACAAAAATGTAATCCTAACCCTCTCATATATAAAGAGGGTTAAGGATAAACTTATTCTCTCATTCTTCTCATCTCCCTCATTAGTTTAGTTTAATATAGTTTAGGTTTAGTTAAGTAATTAGGGTTTGTAGTGTAGCCACCATTAAACCATTCAATAAAGAGTATGTATACCTAACCTTCCTCCCTCCCTCTTTTGGTTTACAAATAGTATGTATACTTGCTTGGTGGAGACTTCTTTTGGAATCAATCCCACTCCAAAGAAAGTTAGCACAAATTTTTTCCACTTGTTCTAAGACAGTGATAGGGAGAATAAATGTTCTGGACCAATAGATGTGGAATTGGCTAAGAACAGAAGAAATTAACTGTAATGTACCAAAATGAGACAATAACCTAGATTTCAAATCAACAATATAGCTAGTGATTCTCTCAATGAGGGGTTGGCATTCTCTAATGCCTAAACAGGCAGAGAACAAAGGCAGTCCCAAATATCAAACAGGAGATTTCATAAGTTCTATGTTCAAGATATTGGCCAAATCTATAGCAGCCTGCTGACTTAAAGCAGCAGTCATGATGTTTGTCTTATGAGAATTAATTTGAAGCCCAATAGCATCCCCAACCTCCTGAAGACAGTCTTTGAGAGCATAGATAGATTGCACATCCCTTTTGCAAAAAAAACAACATCTCATCTGCGAAGGCTAGGTGAGTAACTTATGTTTTTTTACATTTCGAGTGGTACTTCATCTGGTTGGAGCATATTTTTCCTTTGCTAACACAACATAAGATCTTCATCACCATAACAAAGAGATATGGAGAGATGGGATCTCCTTGTCTAAGACCTCGAGCTCTAGGGAAAAAACCCTCGGGAACACCATTCACTAACACTGAGTAAGAGGGAGAAGAAATACACATATATATCCAAGACATGAACTTAGGTGGGAACTGAAATCTTTTTAGCATGCATGAGATAGTGTCCCAGCTTACTGTGTCATAGGCCTTCCGAATGTCATGCTTGATAGAGCACCTAGGTGTCCGTCTCTTCCTATCATAGCCTCTAAGGAGTTTATGTGATAAAAGAATATTATCATGTACCGATCTTCCAGGGATTAAGGACGACTGATTTGAAAAGATGTGTGAATCTATGAATATTTTAAATCTGTTGGTGAGGACTTTAGAGACACACTTGTAAACAGTGTTACGAAGTGCAATGGGTCTGAAGTCTTCCACTAAAGACGGGTTGCTCACTTTGGGGATGAGACACAAAAAAGTGGCGTTAACTCCTCAGGGTATCTTGTTTGTTATGAATACATTCTGGACTACTCGTGTAAAGTCTGAAGCCACCACATTCCAGCAATGCTTGAAAAAAAAATGGGTTAAAACCATCTGGACTTAGCACTTTATTATCCAGCATATCAAAAAGGGCTTGCTTGATTTCCACTTCAGTTGGACATTCATCGAGTTGTTGATGCAGAGCAGGAGGAATTACATCTCAAACTTGTAGTTGCATAAAAAATACTCGTCACTGACAGGGGTAACAGGTGAGCCTAACAGAGCTTTATAGTATTTGACCATGAGCGTAGCCACTTCATGTTGACCAGAGGTCGTACCTTGGTCTGAAGAGAGAGACCAGATACCACTCCTAGCTTTATTTTCTTTAATAGAATTAAAGAAATAGGTGGTTCCTTTATGCCCATCCTTCATCCAGAGACAATCACTTTTTTGCAATATATTGATATATTCTACGAGAGCAAGGTCTTCATACTTCTGTAAGGCCACTCGTTCATGTTAACCAATCATTGCATCATTTGGGTTTTGTTGTAGGAGAATCTGAATATCTTGTAGTTCCTGCTTGGCATTGAGTACTCTTTCATGAAGGTTGGAGAAAGTTAGCTTAGCCCACGGCCGGACCTTTTCCTTGAGTAATTTGAGTTTTTGAATCCGCACATACATAGGGTTGGAGTAGATGGGAGTATTCCAAACATCCTCTAACATAACAAGGAAACCATCTTGGATTACCCAGAAGTTGCGGAACTCTCGAAGTCGAACCATTGTAAAACCATGGGAGAGTGGTCTGAAACTCCTTGTGGCAAAAATTCAGCATTAGTGAAAGGAAATTTTGAGTGCCATAAATTATTAACTAGACATCGATCAATTTTAGACATGATATTAGTACTCCCAATGGATTTATTAGACCATCTAAAAAAGAAGCCATTGCAATTAAGATAAAAAAGACATGCCCCTTACAAACACAAGTTAAATTCCACTACTTCTTGAGGATGCATAGGTTCTCCTCTAACCCTTTCATTTGCAAACAAAATGTTGTTGGAATCCCCTGCAACACACCATGGGCCATTTATAGAGTTATTGAGGAGCATGATATCTTCCCATCGTTGTAGCCTCTCAGAATAGGAGTTACTTGCATATACCACTGTCAAAAAGAAGTTTTCATTTTTCAGAAGATAGACCTCCTTGCAATGAACTGTGATGATTCTGAAATTTTCTGGACACTCATGAAGAAAGGATCCCAATAGGCCCAGATGCGCCTTGCAGGACTCTTATTATAGTTGTGTGCATGTTGCCAAGAAGGGCAACATATATTCCTTATTTCATCATACTTATGGATTCTAACTTTTTTCTCTAAGAGACCAAAAAAACAAAGCTTCTTCTCGATCATAATTTTGTTTATTTCCTTAGCCCTCTGAATGTCATTGGTGCCTCTCACATTCCATATACTTAAAGGAGCAATCATCTTTAACGATGTATTTTATTTCTTGAACCCTTGGGACGACCCCTACTCTTCTTCCCAGTACTCTTGCTTGTACTATGATCCTGTGGTTTATTGTGTGATCTCAAGACAGGGCCCTTCTTTTTCTGGAACAATGGAGTGGTGTGTTCAGCTGGTTCCAAATGAATTGTATTCCTATCATCAAAGTATTCGGTTTCTTCAACTGAGATTTCATCATCATCTGACATTTCCCCGTCTCTAACATCCATTGTTAGGATGCTAAAGGCATTGTAATCTTCATTATACTGCAATTCTGACCCAGCTGTACTATCCAATGTCTCAACATAAGGTATTATGGTAGACTCCTGCTCCAAAGAATAAGGCATCAGGGGACTACGCACTTCTAAAACTCTTGCTAGAATATCCCCTTGAAGTCTTTCCTCATGTCTAAGAGCTAACTTTGTACTCACAACTTCCCCTACAATATCCATAGCACTCTCTACTAGATTAGCATCTGAACACTCAGGCATTATTACTTGGGTAGTGTTACATGATACTGCTTTAGCAGTTTCAAAGGTTGTGGCACCACTTCCCTATTCTCCATTCTTTGACTACCACTTTCAGGATCAGCAGGCCATTCAGCCGCATTGGGACCTGTGTTACTATCTGACCCACTCTATTTTAAACAGTTTATGGTCTTGTGTCCAAATTTCTACAATTGCCACAGAATTTAGGAACCCAACCATATTCCACTACGATTCTCCTTACATCATCACCACCCATATTGATTTCAAAAGATTTAGGTAATTTAGCATTTATCTCAACTAACACACAAACTATTGCATACGTAAGTCTCCTTTTGGATGTTGCTAGGCCATCCATTCTTTGTGGTTTACCTATTCTACTAGCAAGAAAACCCAACCCCTCTCCAGTCCATAGGTCTTTGGATACCTCATGCAAATTTACCCAAATAGGAATAGCTTTAACTGTCTTTTTCTTCTTTTCAATCTCCGATGGCCATTCTATAACAACAAAACATCTACCACCAATTAAAACCGGTCCAGCTTCCAACACCAGACATCGATCTTTTTCATTCTGAAACTTGAAATAATACAAGTCTGTATCCGACACCATTTCAAATTCGGTCTTAGTACGCAATTTTTTTTTCAAGAATTCTTTGACCATTTTGTAAGGGAGACGATGCTCTAAAAAGAACCTAACTACATACTCTTGCCAGTCGCTAAAACCTTTATGAATTATATCCATTGGGATTTGAGCAACCCCTTCAAGAATTTGGAGATCAAACTGTTTGAGAGCAACATCTAAAGAATGACTCGTACTAGTAGGTAATTGATACACCATTGCTTTGTAGTGGAACATAACCTATTTGTTTTGTTGTTGCAGCACCCATCTCGTTGCTCAAAGGGGGAGGGACAAGAAAAGTCGGAGACTCACCTTGTGAAGGAGTCTGACCTTGCGAAGTAGAAAATATTGAATCTTGTTGTTGAACTTGAGACGAGGTTGGAAGAGGGGGAAAAGATTGAAGATTATCAACTGATAAAGCCATTAGGATAGTTGGAAAGAGATGGGCTTAGAGGTTCAGGTATCTATCGAGTATAACCAAGATAACTGAGGCCCAAGGGTCAGTCTACATAGTCAAAGCAACCACGACTTACCTAAAAACGAAGCTTTTAAGGAACAAGATCTATTTCAAGTGAGAAACACACTAAAAATAGGCCTAAGGGGATAAGGAAAGAGGGTTATCTGATGTTTATAGAGAGAAAGGTAGAGCTTATCTCTCTAAACTCCATTAGAGTTTTTATCAAATCAAAAGGAGTTAATAAGCCAAAAAGGGTTAAGCATGGAAAATATATTTTAGAAGCAGCAAACAAAGGATTTCTCTATTGTTAAATTTTTTGAAGAGCTTGTTCTCTCATACTTATCATATTTTTTAGTTTTCATTCTATTTTCTTCTACACTACCACCCAAGCCCCATAATTCCAATGAAAGACCTCTAGCTCAACTAGGAGTAGGGTAGTGTCATAATTAGTAGTTCTGATGGATCGACCTCGGGTCTTTTGAATGTCATTGAGTATGTGAGAAAATATGTGCCTACTACACATTGGAGTTAGCAAAACTTGAGTGGAAAAATTATGAGAGAATTTGTGTTTCCACACATACCTGTGAGAACTTACTTAAGGACGCTCTTCAAAGGATCCAGAAGCGACCCTACTTGTACAATTCATTGTAAAAATTCATTGCATGCATGATCATATGTAAATGTTTTAATTGTTGTGAATTTATTAACTTAAGTTTCATATGAATTAGTTCTTGTTTCCCACTAATGAGATGTATAGATATCTGAGAATAACTAAGGGAACAAGTCTTTGTTACTGAGTCGTTGTTGTAGAAATAATGTTTGTGAGTATCTTCACTGGAAAACTTTCACAACGCTATAACTCGTCCACTAGGCAATTCTAGTAGTTTAAGGCCTTGTTTCATATGGTCAATATAATCGCACTCTGCGAAACGAGAATTAGCTTAGACCACACATTTTGGCCACTTATCTGTTTTAGTGTCTCTTCTTTGCTTGAGGACAAGCAAAATGTTGTTTGGGGGTGGTTGATAAGCACCCAAAATTGTATGATAAACCCCATAGAGACACTATGAATTGGTTGATTATGTGTTTACTAAATGTAAATTAATTATATGCTTTCACAGGTTTTGGCAATTGATGACAAATTTGTAGCAAAACCTGTGTTTTAGCATGAATAAGTGTTTGAACGTGAAGTCTTCTCTCTTTGCCCATTTAAAACTCAAAAATGCCAAACTAAATCCCGTGGACTTAACACCAACCATTTCTGGTCCAAATGAAGACAATGGTGTAGAAAAGACGTGGAACTTCCGAAGATCATATCTCTTAATTTTGGACTCCGAATTCGGCACGGGTGATAATAATACTAAAAACAAGCTTGTACCCTATCTTAGCTAATTTAAACTAGGCAGAAGTAAAAAACTACTCTTGGTCTACTGTTATCAAAGTTCTACTCTCAATTATCATATAATAAAACTGGAGTCAGAATTCGTTCCACTCCTAATTGCTTAGAACATAACTAATTCTACTAGGGATTAACAATTAAACAACTTGAGAGTAATTATTCTAAATATAACTAATATTGCAATAAGTATTATTGAATATATTCTAAATTGAACTATGGAAATTAAATAATAAGATGCGAATATGAGAAGGAATTAGGGAGATTTGAAATCCACCTTGATTAATCCCTAACATGCTAGTATGGAGTTTGTTGCAACCCTAATCTTTATGTTTTCACTCAAGGTTCAACATAAATGTTAGGTCTTTTTATCCCTAATTATTCATGGCATCTCTAACCAACTAATAATTAGCATGAGAGGAAGTAGAAACCCATTCTCATAGTGAATGAACTACCCTATAGAATTGAAGCTTTTTAATACAACTATTATATGCTAACACATCAAGTCTTCATCACAGCTTCGATCAAACCCCTCTAATGGAGGTTTAGTTATGGTTTATTAGACTGCCATGTAATAAATAATAATAAGAAGAAGAAGACATAATAAAAAGAATACTTGTATTGAAAATAACTTGAATTGTATTAATGGTGTCTAGGCTAATAAAACATAAACTAGGTTAAACTAAAGAGAAGAGGTAGGAGTGTAAATTATTCTAACTAATGGAAAAGGATTGAGTTAGAGTTTTGACTTAGTTCTCTTTATATAGGAGAGGGCTAGGTTTACAATTTTGTGCATGGGCTTCGGAGCTATGTTTTGGGCCATTAAATCAAGCCCAAAACCTAATTACTTAAGTCTAAAAAGGGTTTCTTTGCTGGAAATTACTACAATAGCCCTTTCATCCACTTTTACTCCTCTGATTGGATCACAGCCTAAACCATTAAAAAGCTCCTTCCGAGCCAGTCACTTTAACATATAGTAGTCCCGATTCCGAGGTCTAAGTCCAAAGATAGGACCTACGGAAGTTCTGTTGACTTTTGTGTTCTATTTCTCCCCGCGTTGACTTTGACTTTTTACTTTAACTGAGCTTTAAAAATGTTTTTTCTCTTTGAAACTTGCGCTTTAACCATAGAACTTCTTAGCAACCAGCCTTTGCTCATTTTTCTTGCAAAAGTGACATATTTCTTCACATAGTTAACTCCAAGACCTGGAATACACAAAAGTACGTAAACAGTACTAACTCTTGTTTATTATAAATATAATTTGTCTAAATGTAATATTATTAAGGGGCTAAAACTACAGTTTCGGGCTCTTATCAAGCCACCCCCAAACAGCATTTTGCTTGTCCTCAAGAAAATATGAGAAATTAAAATAAGTGACAAAAAATGGAGTTCTAACTAATCTCATTTTGCCGAGTGCGATTGCATTGACCATATGCAATAAGGTCTTAAACCACTAGGAATTCCCTAGTGGACGAGTTATAGCCTCGTGAGAGTTTTACAGAGAAGATACTCACAAACTTCATTTATACTACAACGACTAAGAAATAAAATTAATGTTTCCTTATTTATTCTCAGATATCTATACATCTCACTAGCAATGAATACAGAATAATCAATTTGAAACCTAAGCTAATACGTGCATAATAATCAATCATCTACGGATAAAGATATATATAATGAACTATGCTATGAAATGCAATAACAGATCCATTTCTGAAACTTTGAATAGCTTCCTTAAGTAGGTCCTCACAAATATGTCAAGACAAAATTACTCTAATTTTTCCATTCAAGTTTTGCTCACTCTAGTGTGTAGTGGGCGCACTTTTCCTCACAATATCAATGACGTACAAGGAAGCCAAAGTCAATCAAACACATCTGCCACTTACTATCACACTAAACTATTCCTAATTGAGCTAGAGGTCTTTATTAGGTGCTGCGTGGATTAGGTGATGGTTTTAAGAGGAAGGTAATGTATATTCAAAAGGACAAGTCTGAGAAAATAGGATCTTCAAAATATGTAACTAAAGAAAACCTTGTTTTTTTTTTTTTTTTTTTTTTAATAAGCTAGAGGTTATGGCAGACCTCAACCTGTATAAAATGAAAATCGGGGATACATAGTACCTATTCTATTTTCCTCTATTATATGATGTAAGTTTGCATCTAGAGGAAGAGAAAAGAAAATGACACCCTTTACTGGCGATCTATACAACTTTGAAAGGTAGTCGGCTGCCCGATTTCCTTCTCTAAAGATATGATTGAAAGAGCATTTTACAAAAGAGTTTGTAAGACATCTAATATAGGCTACCATATTAGAACAGTACCATGGACATCGCTCGATGCCATTTAAGATGTTTATGGCCCCAAGTAAGTCAAAATTGACTTCCAGCTTGTCAATACATAAATATTGGGCATGCTTAAGTCCAACTGCTGTAGCTTGAATCTCCTAATAGATAACAGAGTGCTTGGAAAAGTTTCCTGCATAAGCTCGAGTAATATTCCCCAAGGCATCGCGAATTGTTCCTCCATAACCATTTCCAGTTTGCTGGACAGATCTGTCCGTGTTAAGCATGAAAGCTTCCTGTTCAGCTGGCTTCCACTTGCACCAAAGAACTTCCAGAGGTTTGAAATTAAGTTGCAGTCCCAGCCTGGTTACAAGTGCTCGAAGGGTATAAGAATCTTTGACTTATGACAGGTTTTTCTGAAGATATAGCTTCATTGAGGCCATAATCTTTGTGCTTAGCTGTTGGGAATTAGTCAGCAAAATGTTCTTCTTCTTTCGTCTATTTCTTTCACACCAGAGTTCATGTACAGAGGCTCCAACAAAGACTTTAAAGATATCGACACAAGTTGAGCTTTGTCTACATAGCTGGAAAATGTTGTACAATTCCGAAGTAGTCTTTAACAAGATCCCCTAGCCCAAGGTTGTTTTTAACAGCGGCCATACTTGTTTGGAGTACTGACAATCGAAGAACAAATGCTTTGAGTGCTCAGAAGAGTTACCGCAGAGACTGCATTCAGAGAGTTGCAAGGTCTTCTTCTGTATCAATCTATCTTGAGTAGGAAGGCAGTTTGAAACCAATTGCCACAAGGTAAAAGAGAATTTAGGAATAAAGAGTTTGCCCCAAACAACTCTGTACCATTTTACCTTTGGTCTCACTTTTCGCAGAACCGCATAAGCAGATATGACTAAAAAGTCACTCGAGCTGCTCAGTGACCAGATTACTTCATCTTTGTCGAGAAAGTGATTCACTTCAGTACCCAAGATGAGATTTTTCAGGGAACTGTCAGAAATAGACGTCACCAGTGAGGACCAATTACGTTGGTGTAAGATTTCACTAACCTTAGAGTCGGCAGGAAGTGAGAAGGAGTTTCTCGCTACTGTTGATTCCTAAAGAGGCTAACTTAAACACCATGGGTTGTGCCAGAAGAGGGTGTTAGTCCCATCTGTAGTAACATATCGAACAAATTTTTGAGCAATGCCCACCCATACCCAAGAGCAGCTTGCCGGTGTTTTCATAGTCCAAAAGAAGGACTTCTTTATCTATTGGCTCCATGTCCAGTTTGACCACAGTGAGCCATCTTTCACAGTAATTCTGAAAATCAAGCCGTAGTAAGCAGCTTTGTTTCAAGTTCTTACATCAATCATACCTAGTCCACCTTGATCTTTAGCATACCTCAATACTTTATGGCTTGCATGATGCATCTTTCATGTCATATTAGGGCCAGACCATAAAAAACGATTGCAAATCTTAGATACATTGTCCAGGACTTTCTTTGGCAAGACAAAGGTTTTGGACCAGTAGACTTGAAATGATGAGAAACTGACTGGATAAGTTCAAGTCTACTGGCCATTGACAAGGATATATTCTTCCAATTTGAGATTCGTGAAGTCAATCTCTCTATCATAGGAAGACAATCTCGTATACCTAGCCTTGAAGAAGTAAGTGGTAGACTAAGATATATAAGAGGCAGAGATATAAGGGGTATACCCAAAGTATTAGCCAAGTCCAGTCCAGCTTCATGAGACATACAACCAACCAACAGAGATGATTTAGCTGAGTTGATATGCAATCCTGTGAAGAGAGAAAATTGCAAAAGAATTTCCTTGATTGCAAGAATAGAAGCTGTAGGGGATTTTTTGAGTTTTCCCTGATCTTCCTCTGTGCCTTGTGATCTTGAAACCTTTAAATGAATGGAGAAGGGATGAGATGATTATGATTTTAGGGTTGAACCATCTGACGGCTGCCTATGTATCTCTTTGTTTATTAAGGAGAATCAAACCCTATCTTGTGTTTTTTTTTTTTGGCTAAGGTAATTGATTAATAAAAGAATAAGAGTTACATGAAATCCAAAGTAACAAGATAGAAATAGAAAAAGGAATACAAGGTCATTACTAGAATATGGTTATCTAGTTAACAAAACGAAAATAGGTAGTATAGTGGTTCTCCAAATTTTTCATGAAAGAGGGTCTAGATTCCCACCATATACTATCTCCCTGAGATAGAGCAGCCCCCTGTTTTTACGGTATGCCTGCTCCCAAATTAGTCTCTCTCCATGATGGAGTGACATTTATCCATTCTGCCTGTCCCATAAGAGATTTCCATATTTCCTTCACTCTCCAATGCATTTTGTTATTCTGTCAAGCGTGAACAACTGATGAGGAGTCGCATTCCACCCAAATATATCTCCATCCCAGTTAGAGCGCTTGCTTAATGGCCTGCACAATTGCCATTGTTTCTGCCATGTAATTTGTGGACGTACCCATCCCTCCAAATTTTGCTCCCGTAAATTCTCCTTTGTAGTTTCGGAACACAAACCCCAATCCTGACCGTCCTGGGTTTCCCCTCGAGCACCCGTCAGTATTTATCTTGAGTATACCCGGAGGGGGTAAGAGCCAAAAACATTCAAAGATTTTTGGGGCTCTTCGAAGTTTGTGCTGGAGCTTGAAGTGTCTGAGAATTTGGAGATCATGTACCGAATTCCCCATATGTCCCGAGGACTTATGATGAGCTCTTATGATCGCTCTTAGGAACTATCTTGTGTAGTTCCTAAGAGCAAAATCCCTATGGTTTATATAGGAAGAGCTTTGAGAGTCCTAGGGTTAGGGCTATCTTCACCGCTTGTGAGTTCCCTTCCATCTTTGGACTCTATCTTCCTATTAGGAACTCCTTCTTTATGGAAGTCTGAATCTAGACCATATCTTTATGAGATGTAAGTTTTCTTGCTGATCATAATGTCTCATTGTGTATGGGAAGATTATATCTACATGGTAACTCTTAAGATATGTCTTCACAATTCCTTCTTTATCATTGAAGATCGCCATCTCTAGTTCCATTATGTTCTGGAACTGCCTACATCAGCTCCTAACGACTGGGGTAACTGTTATGTTGGAAGGCAGTCAGTCATGTGCCTGGCATATGTCCACTAAACACTCGTGCTACGCACAAGATTACTGATTCACAAAACTGATCCGAAGGTCCTCGTCTCATTCTGGATATCTATAGTCCTAGGTTATTTCCCATACACATGTCATATGTTCAGTGACAGAAAATCCCCCCTACAGATTCCCCCTCTCGTGCCATCTAGCACATGGGTGCTTGGAACGATGCTGCTTTTGGCACAAGAATCCTTTTTCCAAAACTGTTGTTCGGAACTGCTGACGTACCCAACTAATTATGGCTCTAAAAAGACAGCTCAAACAGACACACTGTTTCCCAAAAAAGGTAATGATAGTAGTTCAATCCCGAAAAGATGCACGGCTTGGGTTCATCCTAACCATCCATCTTATCTGTATATAAGAGATCTGGTGAGAGAACTTGGATTATCTCTTCTGATACTTTTTTCTGCATACTAAACCTTTTGATCTCTCGTTATGGTTTAACCAAATCTTGAAACTTTTCATCTTTCTCGACCATGAATCCCAACTGGTCACTTGTAAACTTCAGAGATCTTTCCTCCCTGGAACTGATCCGCGCAAAATTTCACATCCCTAAAGATGTTGGCTTGGAGTAAGGGAGGTTATCTGATGAGTTGGCCTACAAAGAGGTGGAGTTCATCACCATTGGTCAACTTAGGGCCGGACTCACTCTTCCCCTTCATCCATTGCCACGAGAGTGTCTAATTCACTTTAATCTTGCTCTTGGTCAGGCAACACCCCTGTTTTATAGAACTGTCATGTACTTTACCCTTCTCGCCAAGAGACATGGATTTGATCTCAACCTCTGGGTGTTCGGCTACTTTTACGAGGTCCGGCATATTCGAGACCAATCATACTATTACCTCATGACTAGAGACAAGAATTCTCTGATCGTCTTTTTTGAGGGGAAGCAGAGTGACAAAGGCTGGGCTGATCACCACCTTTTTGTATTTGGTGATGCTTGGGACATTCGCCCCTCCGATGATGATGGTGAGCCTATAGGAATTCCTGTGCCTAGAAAACACACCCATGCTCTAACTAGTAAGTCTTCCTACTTAGGTACTTTATAACTTTGATATAGGAGTCTTTTGCCTGAATATCTTTTACTATTGTTTCTTATATGACGCTTCCCCCTGGAATTAACTAACTGCAACTGATGCTACTATGGTGGACTTTATCAAGAAGATCTCCAAGGAACAAAGGATGCCTTGGGTGATAGTTCCTAACCCCTACCCATCTTTTTGAATATCTCAACATGTCTACTAAAGAATTGCTTCAACTTATTCCTGGCTCTTCCCCCTTTGGGATAAATACTGTGAATTATGGGCGCACAACACTTCCTCCTCCTATTGATCAAGATGACGGACTTCTTCCTCCTCCAGTTCAGGATGAATCTTCTCTAATTACTATAAGAAGAGGAAAACGTAAGGAGAAGAGTTCAAAGGCCGTTTCCAGTGAAGCTGCAACATTGGGCTCAGTTCAGGAGCCTGCTGTCAGTGATGATTGTATGATCACTTGCGGGAGAAGCCCTGAACTGCCTCATGAATTGCTGGTGGCCAGCAATTTCAAAAGGGGAGTGCGTGTGTCCAACCGTTCTAAAGTGCAGAGATCTGATACTGCTTTTGATGTTGCTCCTTCTGGTAAGAAAATGAAGTTTCGCCTTCTCTCTGTTAGTGAAGATACACTTTTTAAGGTTCCTGCTAATATTCCCCCACCTGTTAAGTCTTGTAAGAATGTAGCTGTACCACCACTAGTTCCAGTTCTTTCTACAGGTTCGGAACAAACTGGTGATAATGTCCTTCTAACTGTTGACCCTCCCCTCTCTGATAATTGCAAGGGGAAGGGTATTGATGAAACCACTACTATGACTATCGCTCTCCCCCTCCTCGATTTGGTGATAGTGATAGGGTTATATACTAAAAGCATTACTTTTGTATTAACTCTAATTCTTTATATTTTGAATGAAAATCATATGGGCAAATGTTATGCATATTATATATGTTATTAGTTATATGCATGTGTCTAATACTTTATGTTGTAGATGATATGGTGTGTGGTGACACACAGAAGATCATATCATCAGTACCTTATAAAGTATAAGTAAATGTTCACAACCTAGATGGATATAGACAAACCATTAGTACACTTTGTGTGTATTGAACAGGACTAAGTGAGGTTGTTTCTCTTTATACTGACTATATAAGAGAACAAACACCTTTGCTATTATGGATGCTTCTCCTCTTAATCCGGATATAATAACGGGCACTTACGTGCATTGTACATTGCTTTAAATCATCAATGAGTGAGATTCATTTGTGAATCAACAAACTTGATGAATTGGGTAATGACATTGTATGTAAGGTGTGCTATTAATTATAGAAGGAATCCGTGACCCGCAGGAAGTCGGGTTGATGTTGTCCCCTTCAAGAGCTCATAAGGATTGTCATGTAAACCCTACAGGTGGATTTAATCCGACATGACAATGAGGTTGAGTGGTACTACTCAAGGACATAAGAAGTTGATTAATGTAGTTGTCAATAACTTGACTTAATCAATGAGCATTCGATATCTTAAACATGGGGAGATCAACAAGCATATAATATGGAGCCCATAAACGTAACACGTAATTTGGGATTAGGGCGGTAGTGCAACAATGGCCTTTAGTGGAATAAGCCATTTGTTGACAGACTTGGGCTGTGTGTTCTGAGCAAACATGGGAAGCCCAAGCCCGTTAGGAGGCCCAACCCTAATTTCTCCTCATGGTCCTTGTTGTAGCCTATAAATAAAAACCTCTTTCTCTGGCCGTTTTCTAACCAAGGTTTTGCTCAAGAAAAGTAGATCTAAAATCGGTTCCAAATTCTGTGAGTGAGAGAGGCCAAGAGAGAAAGAAGAGGGTGGTAGATCGTTGCACACACAACGTCCATTCCATTGATAAGAATACAACAGAAGATCAAGAGGTTGATTCGGATTCGTAAATCTTGGATTCTCAGAGTTATCTTAGCCGATCTAAAGGTATGATTTCTATCCAAAACCGTGGACACCCTTTATTCCGATGGCAATGGGTTTCGCGGTTTGTAATCATTCGGTGCAACCATAACGGTTCCTACAGATAGGAGGAGGGAAAGTGATGACATCCCTTTCTCGCCTCGATCTCTAAATTCCCCTGAAAGGGAGATGATAGTGGAGATTAGGCACTAGGGAAGAACTGATGAACAACTTGTCACCAACAAACATTCTATTAAAGATATAGATATCACGCTTGGAGTTTTGGAAGCTGCGTGACTTCCTATTAACAAGGCTCAAGACAATATAGCTAGGACCTTGGACTTGTCCTATTGCCGATTTGTGGTTCATCTTGCCAACGTAAGACTTTCTTCTCTGTTCAATGTTCGGTTTTTCTCATTGTGTTACTTACACATCCCATATTCTTTTCCAGTTAGTGAATATCTTTCTGGCTATGAAAGACCCCATCTCTGTGGCCTCCACTGATTTATTTACTGATGCCATGGCTATCGGTGAGCTGATCTGGGCAGAAGAGGTCGCTGAGAAGAGAACTGCAGAGCTGTAGATCTAGGTTGACCAGCTCTTGGCGAAAGAGAAGAAATCCGATACTGGCCTTAGGAACATGAGAGAGACTATCTCCAACCTTTGGAGCTCTCTAGAGAAAGCCCAAAAAGGAGTTGCTGATGCTGCCGTTTGGAAAGTAAAGTTCTTGGAACTGCGTGCCCACTTCACTACCCTACAAACAAAACATGATCAAGTCCAAGGGGAACTTAACCGTAGGAACACTGAGATGAGGACACTTGGGCAAGCCATTTTCAATGAAAATGAGGTTATGTCAGGCTATGAGAGGGCTCTAAAAGAGAAGCATCTTCGCTCTGATAAGAAGACTGGTGACCTCTTGGTAGAGACCTCTGAGTTCTATTCTCAAGTGGTGAAGGAGGTGAGGAGGAGGTCAGCTGAAAATGCCATTTGTTTTGCTCTAAGAGTAATTGATGTTTCTCAAGAGTCGTTCGAGGCTGCTAGACAAGTTAAGTTTGAGGAGGCTATTGAGGCTACTGGATATGTCTCTCAGTTGGATGCTCGGAGGCGAATGACCAACCCTTTCATCTTGTTTCCTGATCTAGACACCCATATCTCAGCTATCCAGGAAGAACTTATGCCTGATGCCTCCTCATCTTCTGAAGAAGAAAGCGATGATGACCTGCCTCCAGTTCAACTTCCTTTTCTTCGAGTTCCAGTTTCAGGTGAATGTTCTGTTTAGCCAACCGTTCTAGCTAATCCAACCACAGCAAGCACTGATGGCGAGCCAAAGTTTGATTCTGCCCCTGCTTCATAAGCCTTTCAGTTGATGATTCACAAAAACAATTATTCTATGGGTCTGTAATATTGAGCTATGTAGCTCGCATACAATTTACTTTTCTAAGCTTTGTAGCTATTCTATTTTATGCATGCTATTTACTTACTGAGCTCTACAGCTCTTCCATTTTATGTATGCCTTCGAAGTATTTTATCTTATATTACATATATTATTGTGCATACTCTACCCCTGTGCCCCCAAAGTTCATTTGGAACAACAATAGGTGACCCTAGCAGGCTAAACAGATTAAGATAAGGCATAACCAGAATCTGATTAGGATGTCATGGGAGCCATTTCAACTTAATTGTAACTTAGAGTTCGATCGCATAAAGGCATATGCCTTTGTGAAAGCAACTCGGTGCCATGAGCACAACACTGTATTTCATAACGATAGGTCCAATTTATTTTTTTTAAAAATAAAAAGGGTATCGCCTGAACAGCAGTGGAGGAGTCTTCCTCAGCACCATCATGCCAATGCAGTTCCAGGCTAATGATGGTGTGCTAGGATCTGGATCCTACCTAGATCTTCCTAGCAACCCCTGCATTTGATGTTTTGAGAGCACCCGAAACTGGCATATAGTTCAGGCTCGCAAGAACACTATCTCTTGTTCCAAGTCAAATCAGCATAAAGTTTACTGAACAGTTACCGTGGTTATATTCCCTAAAGGCTTAACCTATCAAGGATATTTACAATTTTAAAAGAACTGGCATACAGTTCAAGCTGCATAGGGCTGAGAAAGGAACTGTCAGTTCGACTTTCCCTATCTCAGTATCACTGGTTCCAAAGAAAATTGGCATACAATATTCTTGAACAGATAGTGAGCAAATAATTCCCTAAAGGCTTAGTCCATTAAGGAAAATAAAGAACGTGTGAGGGATATATTCGATTGCAAAGTGAAGAACTTTATGGATGGTAAAATATGCATAACAAAGCATGAAATAATAATTTATTGATAATACTTGTGAAGGTGCTATCTGTTCCATGGTTTGACAAGAACGTCACCTTCAACAGTGTATAGGTAGTAAAAACTAGTTCGACCAACCCTGTCGATGATGTATGGTTCTTCCTAGTTAGGCCCAAGTTTTCCATTGGGCTCTGAGATCTCACGGAGAACCAGATCACCAGTTTTGAAAGATCAAATCTGGACTCTCTTGTCATGTGATCTCTTCAAAGTCTGTTGGTTAGCAGCTAAGCGAAGTGCGTCACCTTCTCGCTTTTCATCTAGGAGATCCATTTCTCTGCATAACAGCTCCTCATTGTCCAGAGTGTGCACAACATCTGACTTCTAAGTGGGAGCTACCAGTTCTGGAGGTATGACAACTTCAATTCCATAGGTCAGTGAAAATAGAGACTCACTAGTTGATCGCCTGGGTATAGTTTGGTACGCCTAGAAGACCTTAGGCAGTTCTTCAACCCATAAACCTTTCGTGTCATCTAATTTATGCTTCATGTTATCCAAGATGACCCTGTTAAAGGCTTCAGCCTTGCCATTACCTTGGGGATATCTTGGAGTTGAGAATAGATGGGTGATGTGAAACTCCTCACACAGTTCAGCAACCAGTCCTCCAGCGAATTGTTGCCCATTATCTGAAATGATAACTTTGGGTATGCCAAACCTGCAGACAATGTTGTTCCAAATGAACTTTCTGACGTCCTGCTCTCGAATGACGTCAAGGGGAACTGCTTCTATCCACTTTGTGAAGTAATCTGTTGCGACTAGCAAGAATCTGATATTGCCAGGAGTGGGTGGTAGGGTTCCTACAATGTTAGTTCCCCACTGTGTGTGAATGGCCATGGGCTGGCCAATAGGTGCAGTTATGTTGCTGAAGCATGGATAAATGGAGCGAATCGTTGACACTTTTCGCACTTGCGGGCAAAAACTTGTGCATCCTTTTGCATATAAGGCTAAAAGTTATCCTTGCCTTAGGATTTTGAGAGCTAGAGTCCTGCCCCCAGCATGGTTGCCACAAATTTCTTCGTGAACTTATCGCATAACCTGTTCAGCAAGATCTAGGGAGAAACATCTGAGATAAGGTCCTAAAAAAGACTTCTTATACAGATCGTCTCCAATGTGGGTGAATTTTTGTATCTTTGCAAGCAAATGCCTTGCTACATTCTTATCTTCAGGGAGTGTCTCGTCTTTAAGGTAGGACGTTTAGGGATCCAACCAAGTTGGAGTAATGGCTAGAATAACACAAACTGTTGTAACTGGGATTTGAATGCTGGGTTTCTCCTGGAACTCGATAGGGATTGAACGAGACTCACTGTTGCCCAACATTGAGGCAACATACGCCAAAGCATCTGCGTGTCTATTGGTTGACCGAGGCAGCTGATAGAACTGAATGTTCTTAAACTTGCTTTGAAGACCCCTTACCAGTTCTAGGTATTTTTCCATTCATTCATCCTTGGCCTCATATCCACCATCAACTTGAAAAACAACTAGTTGTGAGTCACTAAAAATTGTGAGGTTTGTCAGGCCTAGATCCAAAGCTATTGTGAGGCCATCAAGAGTGGCTTCATATTCTGCCTCACTCTTAGAATCATTCCAACCTAACTGGATGGATTTCTCTAATCGCATATTGTCAGGAGTGACCAACACTGCTCCAATTCCTGTGCCTTTGTCCTTCAAAGATCCATCCACAAACAACCGCCACCTGGAGGTTGGCTCCTAGGGATCTAGACAATTTTTTGGATGTTCAGGCTGAATGTGATCATCTGAACTGGGGGTAGTTGAGTCGTACCCTGTGTAGGTCATTGGGAAATCTCCCAAGAATTCTACTAGTGCCTGACCCTTCTCTGAGATTCTGGGGATGTAAATAATATCATATTCTGACAGTTGCACAAACCCTTTTGCTGGCCTCCCTAACCTCTTCAGTCTTTCTAGAACTGACCACAATTGGTACTCTGTGATTACTCTAATAGTGTGGGACTGGAAGAATGGTCGTAACTTCTCTGCTGTAAAAACAAGTGCAAGAATGACTCATTTGAGTTTTGGGTACCTTGTTTCTGTTGGAAGAAGCGTGCGGCTCAAGAATTAGACAGGCTTTTCAACCTTCTTCTCATCCACGCATATTAGTGCAGAACTGATGTCGTAGTCTGACAAACAGAGATAAATATCCCAGGTATGTTTTGAGTTGATTAAATACTTTCTGGCATTCTTCCATCCATGCAAATGAGATATTCTTTCGTAGTAACTGAAATAGAGGTTTGCACTTACCTGAACTCTTGGAGATGAACCAGTTCAGAGCTGATAACCTGCCTGTAACTTTTTTAACCTCTTTCATGTTTTTGGGTGAGGGCATATCTAGGAGTGCCTGGATTTGATCTAGGTTTGCCTCGATTCCTTTTTTAGTAATTAGATACCCCAAAAACTTCCCTGATGAGACAGCGAAAGCACACTTTGCAGGGTTGAGCTTCATGTGATACTTCCTGAGAATGTCGAATGCATGCTTCAGGTGGGAGAGCTGATCTCCTCGTCTCAGGCTTTCAACCAAAAGATCGTTTACATACACCTCCACAATGTCATATATTAATCCTTTGAAAATCTTGTTAACCAATCGTTGGTATGTAGCCCCTGCATTTTTCAGTTTGAATGGCGTAACCTAATAGCAGTACAGGCCATCTTCAGTTATGAAACAGGCATGCTTGTGGTTTTCTTCATGCAAGGGGATCTGGTTGTAACCAGACGACCCATCTGTGAAAGACAATAGTTCATGTCCATCTGTTTCATCCACCAATTTATCAATTCATGACAAAGGGTAACTGTCCTTTGGACATGAACGGTTTAGATCCGTGAAGTCGATACAGATTATCCATGACCCATTCTTCTTTCTTACTGGGACAATATTAGAAATCCAAGTGGGAAAATTGATTTCTCTGACAAATTTAGCTGCCTTCAGCTTTTCAACTTCGGCTTTTACAGCTTTGGATCTGTCAGCACCTATTTTCCTTGGTTTTTGCTTGACCACTATTGTATCACTGTAGACATTGAGTTGGTGGCATGCTACATGGGGATCAATTCCTGGCATTTCTTCAAATGACCAAGCAAACACGTCCTTGTACTCTTGAAGGAACTGTATCAGAGCCATGCGCTCTTCAGAACTTAACATGGTGCCGATGAAGTGGTTTTTGGCAAGCTGCCTCCCCCAATAACCATTTCCTCCAACAGCTCTAGTGAGGGGGGATCCTCCCTTTCTTTTGGGACCAGGTCCGAGAGAGGGGGATCCAACTGTAATTGCTATTTGGTAAGTGGCCCCACCTCCATTGGTTTAAAAGGGAGTGGGGACTGCTTTGTTGCTAAAGCATAGCACGTCTTGGTAGCCACCTGATCTCCTCTGATTGTCTCAATTTTCCCATGATGTGGGAATTTTAGACATTGGTGATAGGTGCTGGGAACAGCTCTGAGTCTGTGTAGCCAGGTCCTACCTAAAATCATGGGATATGGTGTGTTAGCTTTTACCATAACAAAATTTATTATAAGAGTTACCGGACTAGTAGCTATAGGTAACTGCATCTCGCTAACTGTGAGAGTTTTGTCCCCACTAAATCCATACAGGTTAGAGCTGGTAGCAACCATCTCCGCATCTGGGATCTACAACTTTCTGAATGTATCATAGTAGAGTACATTTACTGAACTACCTGGGTCCACTAATATGCGATGCAAATCATAATCTCTAAAAGGGAGTGTGAGAACCAGTGTATCCATATGTGGGCTATGGATGTTAAGGTAGTCGGCTATAGTGAAAAGAATGAGCGGATCTTTTTGGGGTACCGCATTGACCTGAGCTCCTATAGTCAGCTCACTGTTCATGATCCTCATATGTTTGGCGATGGACATTTGATATCGCGCACCCTTGTCAGTGAGCTGTCCACTTCATTTACTTGCTTTACTAGAAATCATATTTATCTGGAGTCAGCCATTGAGCGGTCTAGTACTTTGGGGGTCCTAAACTGACGTGCTAATCTCCTCAGGCTGTACTGCATTTGCCTGCTCGTTTGCCACAAATTGCTTCAAATACCCCCTTTCGATCAGATCCTGTAGTTCATTTTTCAGGGTCCTGCAAGCTCTGATGCTGTGACCCTTACTCTTATGGAACTTGTAGTAGGTTCTCTGGTCTCTAGCTTAAGCGGAGCTAGCCATGTGAGGCAACTCTGATTTTTTATCAAGTTCAAAACCTCATCTGGCATTTTGTTCAGAGGGGCGAAGTTTCTGTCCATTGAGGGAAGAGCTTCTTCAGTTCTTTCCACACGTGGCTTCTTCTGTTGCTTTCCATCTGCATTGCTGGCTACATTCTGGTATTGCCCTTGGGGCATTCGTCCCTTTGATGGGGATTTCGCCCTTTGGCGACCACGATTACGGTCACTCTTTTATTTTTGAGGGGAAGAATTTCCATTCCCTTCTTGAGGAACTCCAGAAACTATCCGACTAGTTTTCTTCACTTCTTAACGTCTGTTCAGGACATCTTCTTCCCACCCTGCATAACTTTCAACCCTGTCAAGGAGTTCCTCTAAATCACGGGGTTGTTTTCCTGAGAGAGATCTAAATAAGGCGTTGTTTTCATCCAACCCTTGTTTAAAAGCTATTATAGCAGTCTGTTCATCACAAGACTCTATTTGGATGGAAATTTCCATGAACCATTGCATGTAGGATATCAATGCCTCTCCATCCTTTTTCTTGATGTTGAGTAGTGCATCGATCCGTTTGGGTTGATGCTTGTTGCATGAGTACCTATCTATGAAGGTCCTAAATAGTTCTTCAGAGGACCTGATCTGACGCTTAGGTAATCTGTGGTACCACTGGAGTGTAGATCCAGACAAGGAGGCTTTGAATTCTTGACACATGACATGGTCATATCTCTCATATTGTCCCATAGTGGCACGATATTTGAATACGTGGTCAACTGGATCTGACTTACCACTAAAGGCACTGAACTTCGGTTGTCTATAACCACGGGGATATGGTTTCCTTTTCACCCATGATGCGGAATGATAAGTAAAATAAATAGTCTACCTACGAAATGAACGATGAAATCAAAACGTAAGTAAACTAAACTAATTTTATGGGTCTTATATTTTTATCAAAGTTTCTACTCTCAAGTCTATGAGATATAGTGGAGTAGAGTGATTCGTTCCACTCTTAGTCCTTCCGCATGCTATGTTCTCAAATGTAAGTACTCTAAACTTAAAGTCTAATGAGAGTTTTACGAAAAAGGCAACTAGACTACGATGCAACTACCCACGAAATGCAACTAGTCGACGATGGGAATAACTAAGGGAATGCTACGTTGATTCTATGATAAGGAGTTAGAGGGGGATTGATTCCACCTTAACTCGACTTAATCCTATTAACGATTTAATCGTCAGAATCCGAATTGAATCGCTTCGAGAACAATTGGTTCTTCCTAATCCCTAATTACACATGGCATTCCTACCAATTCATAACTAGCATGTGAACGATTAAACCCATTCTCATGGTGAACTAATCGTTTCTAGAGTGGAAAGGAAATTACGACGATTCTAACGATATTCGAATCAAGCTTTCATCAAGGCTTCTCAACCCCCTCTAATGGAGGTTTAGCCGAGAATCATTACTTAATCATTTCGATTACATTTAAACTAAACATGATATAAAGAATTGAAATTTACTTAATTAAACAATAATGAAATCTAATTTAATGACTAAAATGAAATAAGGACAGGAATTGAAATTAGATCTAGAAATGGAAATGACAAAATCGAAATTGATAAAAATACTACTTTATTGATCTAATCAAAATGAAGAACAAGATTCAAAGGTTTAATCTAATACAATAATTGAAATGGAACTAAACTTAATTAATCTACATAAAAAACTAGATCTAGAATTCATTAATGGAGGCTACTAATCTAATCTATTTCTAGGTCTAACTATCTACCATTAACTAACTACCACTAACAAAGAGCTAAGCTTTTGTTTTTATACATTCAGATCCAAAATCGTGCATGGGCTTGGAGCCATGTTTTGGGCCAGAGAATCAGGCCCAAAACCCAATTCTTTCAGTCCAAAAAGGCCTCTTTAGCTGTAGTTGACTTCCACAGACTTTTTGTCCACTTTTGTTCCTCTGCTTGGGTCAAGACTTAGACCATTGGAAAGCTCTTACCGAGCCGGTCGTTTTGACATAAGGTAGGCCCCATTCCGAGGTCTGAGTCCAAAGATATATCCTTCGGAAGTTCTGCTGACTTTGTGTGCTGTTTCGGCCCACGCCGACTTTTCAGCTTTTGACCGGGCTTTTAGAAAGGCTTTGTCTTCTTGAAACTTGGCCTTTAATCACGGAACTCCTTAGTAACCGACCTTTGCTCCTTTATCTCGCTAAAGTGGCACATTTCTGCACATAATGGACTTTGAAGCCTGAAATGTATAAAAACACGTAATCAGTGTTAACTCTTAATTATTACTCACATAATTGGTCTAAAAGTATGACTATTAAAAGGTTAAAACTACAGTTTTGGGCTCTTATCACGGAAGGAGATCTGCATGCCCCTATTATGGCAGATTAAACAAGAGAATCTTGCATTTTTCTCCCCTTGCCAGTGATCCGATGCATCTGACGGATCATGTCATTCTTCTCAATTTCCCATGCATCTTCTTCGGTAGAATGCTTCTTGGTCTAAGCTCTTTTTTTGTGTTGAGGGTCGACATCACGATCCTAGTCAGTTGACTCTGGTTTGGATGTTATATCCGAGTCCTTATTTGAGTTGCTTTATTCCGACTCAGATGTCTCGCGTCAAGCTGGACCCCCACGCCTTGGGTTCTTTGCACGACCACCTTCTAGAAGGTCGTCATCATCGAGATCGATGAGTGGCTTATTCCCTATGTCAGATTGATACAAATGCCTCAGCAGCTGTACTTCTCTTTCAAGATTGCTCCTTTGTTGTTCCAGAGCCTGCACTTCCTGGCTTGCCTGAACAGACTTTGGGTTGGTGAGGACAATATTCTCACCATCTTGACGCTCCTCTTGAGCATTATTCTTGGGGCTTGCACCGAGAATTGCTGGTGCATCGGTGCTGGTCATGGATCTTTGGAGGGGATTGTTTGCGTCGTGGTGACCAACGTTGTCCCCCTCTTTAGTTATCTCATGCTCTTCTTCTCTCACAGCCACGCTGCATGTGGTAGCACCACCCTTTGTTTTCTTTGCTCCTGCCATCACAACAGTAAGAGTTTTTAGGCTAAATCAATCGTCTAAAATGAATATTTACCTGTCTTCGTCCCCATAGACGGTGCCACTAGATGTAGGGGATTTTTCGAGTTTTCCCTGATCTTCCTCTATGCCTTGTGATCTTGGAACCTTTAAATGAATGGAGAAAGGATGAGATAATTATGAGTTCAGGGTTGAACTGTCTAACGGCTGCCTACGTATCTCCTTGTTTATTATGGAGAATCAAACCCTATCTTGCGTAGTTCCTAAAAACAAAATCCCTATGGTTTATATAGGAAGAGCTTTGAGAGTCCTAGGGTTAGGGCTGTCTTCACCTCTTGTGAGTTCCCTTCCACCTTTGGACTCTATCTTCTTAATAGGAATTCCTTCTTTATGGAAGTCTGAATCTAGACCATATCTTTATGAGAGGTAAGTTTCCTTGTTGATCATAATGTCCTATCGTGTATGGGAAGATTATATCTACAAGGTAACACCTAATATATGTCTTCACGATTCCTTCCTTATCATCAAAGATCGTCATCTCTAGTTCCCTTCTGTTCAGGAACTGCCTACATCAGTTCCTAACGACTGGGGTAACTGTTATGTTGGAAGGCGATCAGTCATGTGCCTGACACATATCCACTAAACACTCGTGCTACGCACGAGATTACTTACTCACGGAACTGATCCGATGATCCTCGTCTCATTCTGGATATCTATAGTCCTAGGTTATTTCCCATACACGTGTTATCTGTTTAGTCATAGGAAATCCCCCCTACAGAAGCCATATCTCCTTTGCAAAAAAGAAGAACATCATCCGTAAAAAATAAGTGAGAGATATTCAGCTTTCGGTATTTAGAATATTGATGAATGTGTCCAGAATAGAGGGATTGATTTAGAAGTCCAGAGAGCACCTACATCACAAGGAGAAAGAGATAAGGTGAAATAAGGTCACCCTGCCTCAGACCTTGTTCACCTTCAAAGAATCCTTCAGAAGTTCCATTGATAATAATGGAATAAGAAGAAGTGGTGTAAGACATAGATAGCCCCTCTATAAAGAGAGGAGGGAACCCAAATCTTTGCAAAATCATACCCATAGCTTCCCAATTGATTGAATCAAAAGCCTTTTTTATGTCAATCTTAATTGCGCAATTCCTGGTGCCAGGTTTCCTGGTGTAACCTCGAATAAGCTCATGCGCAAGAATAATGTTATCTTGGATGTTTTTTCTTGGTACAAAGGCAGACTGAGGCGAAGAGATTAAGTAGGGCATATGTTCCTTCATCTTGCTTGTTAGAATCTTTGCAACACATTTATAAATGGTATTACAATAAGCAATGGGCCTGAATTCATCGACATTAGAAGGTGCAAGATTTTTTGGAGTTAAGCATAGGAGAGTGGAGTTTGTACCTCTTGGTATGTACTTTTGATTGAACATATGCTGGACTGCGAGAGAGAAATCTTCACCAACAATATCCCAGGATTTCTTGAAAAAGAAAAAATTAAAACCATCAGGCCCAAGTGTTTTGTTATCATCCATAGAGAAGAGTGCTTCCTTGATTTCCAAGATATCTATTTCATTAATCAATCTAGCAGCACTCTCAGGGGGCAACATTTGAAGGTTAAGATGCTCCAGAATCCGAAGGTTACATGAAGATGAAGAAGAAGTACTCAACAAATTTTTATAGAAGGATCTGAATGCCTGAGCAACATTAGATTGACCATCCTGCTGGGCTCCTTGAGAATCCAAAATAGACCATATGTTATTCCTAGTCTTCTTTTCCTTCAAAGAATTGTGAAAGAAGGCATTACCTTTGTCACCAAAGGATAGCCAGTCAGTGTTTGTCCTCTGCATGAGGTCATACTCCTCCATAAGCATAAGGTCACAAAGCTCAGTTCTACGGATCCTTTCTAGATTAGAAAGGTGAGAATCAAGAGGTCTCCTCTGCATTTGCATTTCAATATCTTCTAGATTGGCCCGGGTAGCTACCACCTGATTTTGAAGATCTGTGGAACTAAATCTAGGCCAACTTTTGAGAGCGTCCTTGAACATCTTTAATTTCTTGCAAATCATGAAAGATGGATTTCCCTCTCTAGGAATAGACCAGCAATTAATAAGAGTGACCTTGAAGGGCAGATTAACAACCCAATAATTACAGAATCTGAATTGGGGCCTGCATGAATAAGAATTGGAGATCAAGACAACTGTAGGTGAATGGTCATAAAGTCCTTGCGGCAAAAATTCCACTCCAGAAGAAAAAAAAATGAGTAGCCCACAAGGAATTGATAAGACACCTGTCAATCTTAGACCATTTTCTCACGGAACCATTACCATTGTTATTCTAAGTAAATAAAAATCCACTGGATTTATTATCATAGAGACTTACAGTGTTGAGACAATTTGCAAAAGGGGTAGTTTCCCTAAGATGTACCAAGTCAGTGCCAATCCTCTCATGAGAATATAGGACATTGTTAAAATCACCAGCCACACACCAAGGACCCTAGAAGGATGTATAGAGGCTGATGAGATCTTGCCAGAGAATCAACCTTTCCAATCTATTATTGCTTTCATAGACTGACGTAAAATGAAACACTTGTGCTGTGGCAAGGAGAGTTATCTGAGCATGTATAAATTGATCACTCTCCAAAATCTTTTGAACACCTAGAACTGAAGGATCCCATGAGAACCAAATGCGTCCAGAATTGAAACTGCACTAGAGTAATTGTGTCCAATATTCCAAGAAGGGCAACAGACCTTGCTAATACTCAAACTTTAGTTTCCAATAGACAAAAGCAAGCTAATTTATTCTTGATTTGAAAAGCATTAAGAGCCTTCACTTTATTCAAATCATTTAAACCAATATTATAAGTGCATATCTTCATAAGGATTATTGTTTGCTTTTTCCTTTGTTACCAGAGCCTTTGGCCCTTCCTCTACCTCTTTTTCCCAAGCTTTGTAGTTGTTGTTGTTGCAGCTGAGCTCTAGTGACAACTTAAGACAACATTTGCAATCTTGTGACTAGAGGGGAGGTCACCATATGATCATTATGCATCTTAGAGATGTCATCATCTATACCGTCCTCTTCAATGACTAAGGCTGCATATGCATTATTGTCGACGTTAAATTGGAAAAATTCTTCTTCAGTTAAGATACCTTCCTCCTGTTCAAAGACTGGTTGAGTCTATTCTTGAATTGTTGAATAGACCACAACTTATTTTCCTCGAGTGTTTCTACTGTTATAAGCAGATTCTCCAGAGAAAGAAAGACTGTCTGTGTTCCTCAAAGAACTAAAGGGAGAGTTACCAAGCAGGCAGTTACGAGCTGATCCATCAGTGGATGTTCTAAGAAGCTGAGAAATAGGAGGATCGGCTAGAAGAGGGCCTAGCGAACTGGAATTGTCCTCATTATTTCCTGAGATAGCCTGGATTGACCAAGGTAGTGATGGAGTGGAAGGAGAGCTCACTGTTGCAATTGCAGTACTAGGAGATTTCCTAGAGACTACTGCATCATTAAGAGAAAAAGGAGAGCTCACTGACACCCTTGCAGTACTAGGAGATTCCCTAGAGACTACTGCATCATTAAGAGAAGTTACTACTTCAGTAGCAATTGGATCAGGGGGTTTTGATAAGTGGCAGTGTGCATGCATGAATGAGTAACTGGAGCTGCAATAGAGGGATTTTGTACCCTTACAATGCTTGTTCTAGGAACCCACACTTGAGGAGGAGCTGCTGGGCATTTAGCTATTGGTTGTCCAAACTGACAACATCTAGTGCATGACGATGGTTTCCAAGGGTACTCCACATCAACATAAACATGTTTACCACAAATCTTCAATTTAATTGATGCTGGAAATTCAAAGCTCAAAGGTATTGTAACACAGACCTTTGCAAAACCGAGCCTTTTCTTCATAGAAGTTGCGCCATCCATATAGAGAGGACCTCCTATAAGACTTGCAAGGAAAGATAATCCCTTCTTAGTCCATAGCTCTTTCAGAACTTTTGAATGTTTTGCTTCGATTAGAACAGTAAAGACGTTGTTTCTTTGACTTTCCGCTTCAGGTGACCATGGCATAAAAACAAAGATCTTGCCAGCAATAAAGATAGGACCACCTTCAAGAATAGATTGCTTGTCTTCAGAAGTAGAGAAACTTATGAAAAATAAGTCCCTATCCGTAGTAATATCCATAAACCCTTTTAACTTCCAGGCTTTTTCTAAGGCACTCTTAACAAAGGGAAAACTCATCCTTTTGTCCAGGAAATAACCTATCAACACATCTTCCCATTCTGAAATACCTTCATCGATAAGGTCCTGGGGTACTACTGCTGCACCTTCTTCAAAAGATGGAGAGCAAGGGTTTAAATAATGTTAGAAGAAGCCAAAGACGAGTTGGAATTCTGAAAAAGGGAACTCCAGAGGAAAGGTTAAGGAGGTGAGGATGCAGAAGCCATTATTCAGAGAGATTAACTTGATTAATTACTCAGTTGAGAAAAGAAGAGGATGAGTTTCTTTACCTATTTCAGAAAAATTTGGAGGGAAGATAGAGATAAGAGTTCTCACCTACTAAGTTTTACTATTTGCAGGAAGCATTAGTGCACTGGAACAAGGAATTAGGATACGCTTAAGTGACCCCTAATCGCCCACTCAAGGTCCCCATAACTTTTAAATTTTGTAACTGAAAAACCTTTTAAATTAGGATACACTTAATTAGAAAACCTTGTTCTTACTTTGCTTCTACACTTTGTTTCCATCCTTAGCCAATTCTTTTTCTTTTTCTTTTGGCTTTTGACTCCTTTGATTATGTTTTTTTGGAGTTCTAACTTTTTTTCTTTTTTCTTTTTTTTTTCTTTGGATGGAAACTTTCTTTTCTTATTTGAAGCAACTAACAAATCTTGGTTTTCCACAGGTCTTTCTCTTTTCTTTTTATTTCATCTCTATTCTTAGACTCATTAAAAAATGGGTAGGCTAATTTTATTTTTATTTTGTTTTTGCAAAAGGGTCAAGGATTTGTGATTTATGAAAAGGCTAAAGAAAGGCTCAGAGGGGCGACTAGCAAAAAATAATTTCATATAGGTTTGAATTTCTGGCTATATCAATCCAAAAAGGGCCTAAATTCTCGCTTAAGATATGGTATAGTGATCAAGCAAGTGGACGTGTTATTTCTCTATTAGGAATTTACTTCTCCCTTGTGTCATTACTCAAATATTTCACTCATATAAGGCTTTTAGGCTATATTCTCATAGGATTTGTAGAATAAATATTCAAGCCTAGATTTTAGAAATTTATTGCCAATACAAACATAGATGCTCAAGCAATATATTTATGAAAAGATTCAATGACTATTACCTACATATTAACCTAAGTTTCTAAAAACTATTCTAATTTAAGAGCTAAAGTGAAACTTCTAGACTACTATCATCACAGAAAAAGAAACAATACTAATATTCCTAAGTGCATAGTATAAATACTTTTTATTATTTTTTTACTAGAAAGCAAACTGCATATTATACATATATATCCTAATAGGTGCCTTAAATTACCCGTGTTTCTATGCCACCCCAAACAAAAGCATGCTTTGTCCTCAAAGTATAGAAATAAGAAGGATAGGAAATACCATGGAAACACGAGAAAATTTTAGAACACCTGCTAAACAAATTCAGAACATACTAATATAGGTAAAGAAAAACAGACGGAACTCTATATGAGTTTCACCCATTATGGGAATAACCAAAATTAAATTGTTTGGGACAGAAGCAGACACTAACAGAAAGTAAAACTTACCTTATATCTAGCACTAAGCGTTATCCTCCTTTTCTATAAATAAGTGAGGTTCCTTTGCATCCTGCCAAGCCATGATAATTTGTCAGGCCTCACGCCATTTATCATCTACCTTTTCTAACATGTTAAGCGCCACTTGGTCGGATGGGGTGTAAGGTGCAACCCAATTAGGTTGTAACCGCCACCTCGGCCAAATCATAGCACGAAAAAAGCATATAATGCAATTGGTGGGTCTCACAATGTCAACCCCAACCCAATCTATGAAATGGGTATAGAACTCAGGAAAGAAACATAGCATTATGCTGCAAACCAAGATAGGCATAAGAAGGTACTTATGCTTCATACTATGGGCTCGTGCTAAACTAGACACTAGGTCTGGTCATAGAGCATACGTCCCTCAGCTATAGCAAGGAAGACGTCACAAGTAGTGTTATTCGTAGAAGAAAAACTTTATTCCCCTAAGATATTCAACATGATAAAGAACATAATAGTGCGTATGTTAAGGGACAACCTACCAAGGGCTATGTTATATTTCCCTTGGTCCTCTACATGAAAAATCCCTACCCCATAGGTCTCATGGAAATACTCATAGTTGTAGATGTACATATTATCAGCCATATAGCCCCATGAGTTTTGTGCAGCAGGCATAAAAAGTCCAATAGTAAAGGCTAACAAAAACTTGCTTAAATCTATAGTGACATCATCAATGGTGACAGAGAACACTTGTTCCCCATCTGGTCGATAAAAAAAACTTACAATTATCATAGAAATAAGTAGTAAGTGCAAGAGAATAAGATTCATCAGCGCTTACCATTAGAGGCTGCCATCCTGACTACACAATTATGTTGCAGAACCAAAACCTATAGGTATCACTCTCGAGCAATTCTTCAAAAGACTGCTCCAGTATGATTTGAGGAGATTTCATAGCAAACAAGCACACTATAGAAAAACCAAAAAAAAAAATAGTATTGGATGTATGTTGAAGTAAGGGCGCGGTGCGCTCAAAATAGCCTATGTCAGAGGGCAGGCGCGCTCTCTTCTAACAAAAGATAATTATGAGATACTAGAATTATAGCACGGGCACACTCTATGTTAATGCAATATAAGCGCGTGCGCGCTTTGAGCAAGACTTGTAATATTAATTTCAGAGGTGCAGAGTGAAGTACATGGCATGCCATGTATTTATAGAGCACTAGTTTCTTAAACCAAGGTCTCCAAGGTTCCTAAATTGATAAGGAAAGAGATAGAATAAGAAAAGGGTTGCTAAAACCAAAATAGAAACAGCCGAGAGCAACCTCACAACAATAATTCTATATGGTTTTGAACAACCTATCAAAATAGCAATCTCAATGCCTTTAACCCTTGAGGTTGCACCAAACAACAGTAGCTAATTCTAGCTACACCATATTAACAGCATACTCATATATAAACTATATTCCTTAAACATTGCAATATTAATTCAAAAACATGTGTATATGGTAAAATACAATGCTAAACAAATAATGCCACCCCCAAACAAGTCGAAAAGGTGGGATTCATGAAAAATAGATAACATGCTTGGACAAAAATTAAACCAACTTGAAATTCAAATAACAACCAACTTACATAATCCAATATTAACTACTTAACTAAACAACTGGGAATAAAAATTCTACTAAAATAGGAAAATATTCTTAAAAATAATACAAAGGAACTAGCCACGAGATGAAGAAAGGCCAGAATAGGAAGTTGTGTGATCAAGAATGGAAAGACCAAACACCTCACCCCCAAGCAAAATTTTGAAAATAGGGTTTTGAAAATTTGTTTTAAACGTGGGTCTTTTAAAGTCAGATTCCCAAGACTTACTAGACTAATGTTTATTGGGTTCTAATGTTTTTTACTTTTTATGAATAAGGTTTAATATAACATAAAACAATAAAGCAATAAGGACGTAATTCACTCCATATGGAAACACGACTCAAAAATGAGAAAACATACAAGAGTGGAAAACGTGAATTACGTTAAACGTGGACTTAGGATCCGGTACTTACAACCACACACTCCAAAGAAAAGGCTCGATTACCTTAATGGTGAACTCCCATAATATAAGATTGGAATAGAGTACACCGAAGAATAAAATGAGTATTTTATAGTCAGATACTCGAGACTTTATCTAAAACATGTATTAACATGTAGTTTACCATATATTAACAATCTAAAGAGTTGCGGTTCTATCCATAATTAATTAACACGGACTACAAACCCAACTAGAATTAGGCACCAAGATTTTCTATGAGGTGGCATAGCGGAATGAGAGTGAATACTGATGGATCTACAAACCTAACCTAGCATGTAATTTCTTCTTTATTCTCCAATGAAAGGGTAGCCAAGTGAATGATCATGAAAAAATGGATGGTTGTGGAAGATATGTGGGATATGGATAAGTTTTAGAAGTAAGGAATGGAAAAAATGAGAATGCGGGTTTAGCACAAAACTCATTGGTGACGTGGGTTGGTATAATCACACATCTAAAAATAAAAGGGTCGGGTGGGGTGTCCTTGGGTATTATCTCCATATCAGGAGGGTTTAAATAATCATGAAGCATAGGAAAAGCAAGAGGGTCAAGTGCAAACTCAAGGTTCCTTTGAAAAGGTGGAAAGTGGGGAATATTAGTGATGGAAGATGAATGAGTGATATTAGGATGTGAGGTGGGTGAATAGATGTCAATTAGTGTTCTCAATTCTAGATCATCAGAAGTCTTGAGATATGAAAGACATTCCTCAATAGGTGGGTCAGAGAAATCAGTGGGATAGAGGTTGAAAAACTTTTCTTCTATCACGGCGTCGAGGGATGAATGGATGTTGATAAGGGGGGACTCGCGAGGTGGTAAGGAAGAGTTGCAAAATAATCTAAGGAAATCTTCCTCGATTTCATCTACATCTAGGTAGTCATCGTCGAAGTTAGAATTTCTGAAGGAAAGGAATTGGTGCATCTAATTTTCAGGAAACGTGTTGTTGAAATAATCTTAAGCTAAGCTCTCGATCATGCTAACTTCTCTATCGATTGTCGTATCTAGTAATTGTTTCATCATTTTGAAAACATTCACCTTAACCAAAAGGTGTCCAAAGGACATGGACATCGAACCATCGTGGCAGTTTATGGGCGCGTTGGCAATTGCCAAGAAGGGATGCCCTAAGAAGATAGGAACAGAGTCGTTAACAACTTCTGTGTCGAGGATAATGAAGTCAGCTAGGTAGTAAAAATCTTGAACTTTAACAAGCACATTTTCAACAACACCCTTAGGATACTTAATAGAACGTTCAGCTAATTAGAATGTCATTTTAGTCGGTCGTATCTCTTGGAGACCTATGTATTTATATAAATAATAAGGGAGTAATTTAATGCTCGCCCCCAGGTTTAATAGAGCAGTTATTATGTGGGTATCCCCTAAGGTGCATTATACCGTAAGACAACCAGGGTCCTTGTACTTAATGATTCTATTATGTTCAGATAGAGTGGGAAATTGTTTAGTTAAAAAGGCATCTTTTGGAATGTTTGTTTTCCACCTAGTAGTGCACAACTCTTTTAGAAACTTAGCATGTTGTGGTAACTTTTTAATAGCTTCAAGAAAATATAGATTTATCGTTAGATTTTTAAAAACTTCTCTAATCTCTTCAAAATTTGTATCCTTTTTTAACATGGCTAGTCTCTGGGGAAACGGTGGTTGTTTCTCTCTATATTTATCATATGGGTCAATAGGAGTTTTATCCTTGGCCGCTTTCCTCTTGGGTTGTGGTTTAACTGGTATCTTTACAAGAGTAGGATCTTCAGTTTCTATTTCGGTATCTAGTAAATTATCATTTGCAATGACCATTGGTGGTGTAGCAACGGGCATAGTTACAGCGTTATCAACCACTTTGTCATAACAGAGAGTGGTGATGGCATTTAATTCACCTATGTTTAAATTTTCATAACTAGTATTTCCGATTACTTCAAAGGCTGTGCTTGGCGTTTTAGGATTAGGTATAGCTTGACCTGGAAACACACCTTTTGGTTGGGCTTTATCTTGGGTTAACTGTTGCATGGATTGTTGAATAGATTGTAGAATCTGTTGTTGAGCTTGGATGTAGGCATCGAAATGATCTGGTTGTGAAGGTGTAGTGGCCACAGGTGGTGTGACAGGAACTATCTCACGTTGATTATTAACGGGTGGGTTGTGATAGCTGTTATTAACCGAGACGATACCTCTATTATTATTATTATAATTAATATAATTATTATAATTACTTGGTCCTTGTACTTATCTTGGTAGATCTGGGTTGTAATTGTTTGCTAGCATAACATTTTGATTATTAAACCCTAGAGGTGTAACTAGTTGATTATTCCGCCAACTAAAGTTAGGGTTTTGTCTCCAAGGTGCGTTAGGAAGGCTATTAACGGAGCAAACATTATCCGACTGTGCTGGTGGTTGTGATAGATGTTCATAGACAAGAGGACAGTAGGAGTCGGTATGCTCAAGACTAAAATAGAAATTACATGGAAGAGAATTGATGTTCATGGTAGGAGTAGGCTTATGTTGAATAGAAATGATTTCTACCTTTTTTGTGAGAGATTCAATTAGAGTTCTAAGCTTGGGATCAGGTTTAACCTCAAACATACTGGCAGCATTGGCTATGGAAAAAGAAATAGCAGAGCGGGGGATATCGTTACCCACCCTAATTATTATTACGCTTGGATTGACCTTCTAAAAACCTATAAGCCTTTGAGGCTCCTTTACTAAGGAAATTACCCCCATTCATTATATCAAGAACCTCCTTATGATGATGTAAAAGCCCCTTGAAAAAGGCACGAACAAGTGTGTATTTTGCAAGGTTATGATGTGGACACTCTATAAGAAGATCAGTGTACCGGTTCCAGGCCTCTGAAAAGGATTCATGAGGGTTCTGGTGGAAAAAATGAATCTGTTTAATATTTTCATCTGTCTTCAGCGGTGGGTAAAATTGTTCCATAAACAATTGAATAAGTTTGGCCCATGAGTCCACAAAATTAGGCGTTTGGGCAGTTAACCAAGACGCCGTCTTATCGGCTAGGGTGAAAGGAAACACCCTCAGTTTAATTTGTTCAGAACCTACGTTAGGATAATGGAATGTAGTGAGAACTTGTTCTATCCTACGCATATGCTGATAAGGTTTTTCGTGGTCTAAATTATGAAAAATGGATAACAAATTAAAAATATTCGGGGGAATTCGAAAATCCCCTACTGGATCTACAAGAACGATGCAAGACTTAGGGCCATCATGTAGGGCTTTGTAAAAATCGGAGAGAGGAGTCTCTGCTTCTTCAACCATAGATGCAGGTGTAGTGTATGATATTCTAGATAGGTGTGTGCGTTTACGTTTACGATAGATAAAGTTAGATGGTTTTCTCTTACCAGACCTTAATCTCATGCAAGGCTAAGTCCAATATGAAAGAAACACTAACAGGAGCAAAAATTCTAGTTTTCGAAAATAGAAAACACAGTTAGAACACAACCAATAGGGTAGGTGGGTGAATTGGGATAATTGTAGAATTGAAAAAGCTAATAAAATATAAATCTAAAGACAATTAAGATGGCAGCGGCGTCATTTGATATAATTAACAACAAGCTTTTACCCTATCTTAGCTAATTTAAACTAGGCAGAAGTAAAAACTACTCTTGGTTTATTGTTATCAAAGTTCTACTCTCGATTATCATATAATAAAACTGGAGTCATAATTCGTTCCACTCCTAATTGCTTAGAATATAACTAATTCTATTAGGGATTAATAATTCAACAACTTGATAGTAATTATTCTAAATATAATTAATATGGCAATAACTAAATTGAACTATGGCAATTAAATAATAAGATGTGAATATGAGAAGGAATTAGGAAGATTTGAAATCCACCTTGATTAATCCCTAACATGCTAGTATGGAGTTTGTTGCAACCCTAATCTTTATGTTTTCACACAAGGTTCAACATAAAGGTTAGGTCTTTTTATCCCTAATTATTTATGGCATCTCTAACCAACTAATAATTAGCATGAGAGGAAGTAAAAACCCATTCTCATGGTTGTAGGAACCGTTATGGTTGCAGTTGTAGGAACCGTTATGGTTTCGCCGAATGATTTACTACGAACCGTGAAACACCCACGCGCAGCGGAATAAGGGGTGTCATGGTTTGGTTAGAAATTTACCTTTTAGATCAGCTTCTTGATATCTCTGAAAATCCAATAGCTATGAATCCGAATCAACCTCTTGATCTTCTGTTGTATTCTTATGCACAGAGTGGACGTTGTGTGGGCAATGATCTACCAACCTCTCGTTTCCCACTTGGCATCTATCACTCTAAAAAATGGAACCGATTTTGGATCTATTTTTCTTGAGCAAAACCTTGATTTTTCTTGTGTAGAAAAAATGGCCAGAGAAAGAGGTTTTCTTTCTATAGGCTACAACAGGGACCATGATGAGAAATTAGGGTTAGGCCTCCTGCCGGGCTTGGGCTTCCCATGTTTGCCCAGAACACACGGCCCAAGTCCGTCAACAAATGGCTTATTCCACTAAAGTCCATTGTTGCACTACCGCCCTAATCCCAAATTACGTGTCAGCGTTTATGGGCACCATATTATATGCTCATTGGTCTCCCCATGTTTAAGATATTGAATGCCCGTTGATTAAGTCAAGTTACTAACAACTACATTAATCAACTTCTTATGTCCTTGAGTAGTACCACTCAACCTCATTGTCATGCCGGATCAAATCCACCTACAGGGTTTACATGATAATCTTTATGAGCTCCTCAAGGGGACATCATCATCCCGACTTCTTGCGGGACAAGGATTCCTTCTATAATCAACAACACACCTTACATACAATGTCATTACCCAATCCATCGAGTTTGTTGATTCATAAATGAATCTCACTCATTGATGATTGAAAGCAATGTACAATGCACGTAAGTGCCCGTTATTATATCCAGATTAAAAGGACAAGCATCCATAATAACATAGGCATCTGTTCTCTTATATAGTCAGTATAAAGAGAGACAACCTCACTTGGTCCTGTTCAATACGCACAAAGTGTACTAGTGTAATCCTATAGTCAAGATAGACTAATACCATATTATACTACGACCGTACCAATGGTTTGTCCAAATCTATCTAGGTTGTGAACGATTACTTATATTTTATAAGGTACTGATGATATGATCTTCTGTGTGTCACCACACACCATATCATCTACAAAATAAAGTATTATACACATGTATATAACTAATAATATATATAATATGCATAACATTTGCCCATATGATTCTCATTCAAAATATAAAGAATTAGAGTTAATACAAAAGTAATGCTTTTAGTATATAACCCTATCAGCAGTATACAAACCTTGAAAACCATGCACAGCGGAATAAAGGTTCTCATGATTTTGTTTAGAAATTCATACCTTTAGATCAGCTGTGATATCTCTGAGAATTCAAGATCTACGAAATCAGCAACCTCTTGATCTTCTGTTGTATTCATATCCTTAAAATGGATGTTGTGTGGGCAACGATCTACCACCCTTTCTTTATCTTTTTGCCTCTCATTTTCTAATCAAGTGAATAGTGAATCAGCAAAGAAGAAAAAGTTTCTTTATATAGGCTACAACAGGGACCATGAGGAGAAATTAGGGTTGGTCCTCCTGACGGGCATGGGCTTCCTATGTTCGCCCAGAACATATGGCACCAGTCCATCAATAAATGGATTATTCTACTAAAGGACATTGTTGAACTACCACCCTAATCCCAAATTACGTTTATGGGCTCCATATTATATGCTCGTTGATCTCCCCATGTTTAAGATATCGAATGCCCGATGATTAAGTCAAGTTACTGACAACTACATCAACTTCTTATTTCCTTGAGTAGTACCACTGAATCTCATTGTCATGTCAGATTAAATCCACCTGCAAGGTTTACATGACAATCTTTATGAGCTCCTTAAGGGGACATCATCATCCCGACTTCTTGCAGGACACGGATTCCTTCTATAATCAACAACACACCTTACATACAATGTCATTACCCAATCCATCGAGTTTGTTGATTCATAAATGAATCTCACTCCTTGATGATTGAAAGCAATGTACAATGCACGTAAGTGCCTGTTATTATATCCGGATTAAAAGGACAAGCATCCATAATAACAGAGGTGTTTGTTCTCTTATATAGCCAGTATAAAGAGAAACAACCTCACTTGGTCCTATTCAATACACACAAAGTTTACTAGTGTAATCATGTAGTCAAGATAGACTAATACCAGATTATACTACAACCGTACCAATGGTTTGTCCTAATCTATCTAGGTTGTGAACGTTTACTTATACTTTATAAGGTATTGATGATATGATCTTCTGTGTGTCACCACACACCATATTATCTACAACATAAAGTATTAGATGTATGCATATAACTAATAACATATATAATATGCATAACATTTGCCCATATGATTCTCATTCAAAATATAAAGAATTAGAGTTAATACAAAAGTAATATTTTTAGTATATAACCCTATCAATGGTGACTGAACTACTCTCTAGAATTGAATCTTTTTAATACAACCATTCTATACTAACACATAATGTCTTTATCACAGGTTTAATCAAACCCCTCTAATAGAGGTTTAGCTATGGTTCATTAGACTATTATGTAATAAATAATAAAAAGAAGAAGAAGACATAATAGAAAGAAGACTTGTATTGAAAATAACTTGAATTGTATTAATGGTGTCTAGGCTAATAAAATATAAACTAGGTTAAACTAAAGAGAAGAGGTAGGTGTGTAAATTATTCTAACTAATGGAAATGGAGTGAGTTTGAGTTTTTCCTTAGTCCTCTTTATATAGAAGAGGGCTAGGTTTACAATTTTGTGCAAAAGGGATTTAGAGCTATGTTTCCGGCCATTAAATCAAGCCCAAAACTTAATTACTTAAGTTCAAAAAAGGTTTATCTGCTAGATATTGATGCAGTAGCCTTTTCATCCACTTTTACTTCTCTTATTCGATCAAGGCCTAAACCATTAGAAAGCCCTTTTCGATCCGGTTGTTTTGACATATAGTAGGCCCCATTCCGAGGTCTGAGTCTAAAGATACGGCCTGTGGAAGTTCTGTTAACTTTTATACTCTATTTTTGCTCGCATTAACTTTGACTTTTCAGCTATGACTGGGCTTTAAAAAGGGTTTTTCTCCTTGAAACTTGGGCTTTAACTATAGAACTTCTTAGCAACCGTATTTCTTCACATAAGCTTTAACCATAGGCTTTTTCTCCTTTGCTCCTTTCTCTTGCAAAAGTGACGTATTTCTTCACATAGTTGACTCCAAGACCTGAAATATACAAAAGTAAGTAAACAGTACTAACTCTTATTTATTATAAACATAATTGGTCTAAATGTTATATTATTAACGGGTTAAAACTACAGTTTTGGGCTCTTATCAGCGGGAACTGACAAAACGATCATTGCAGCATGCTCTGCACAAAGACGTAAAGTTGTAAAAGTCGACGTGGGCCTATATGGACCCACAATAGGTCAAAGGACGTTGCCCCCATCACTGATGTGGAATCTTCATTATCTTGTCCATAATTGGAGACAAGATGAGTGGAGATAATAATGATAGAGAAAAAGGCAAGTGGAAGACAAAGTGGAGCACTTATCTATTTGTTTAAGGGAATTGGACTGAGCACTCATATTTGGTAATCATTCCATTCCATGAGATAAATGTAAAAAGAAAAGCAAAATAATTCATTCCATGTTTTAGTTTTAGTTTTTAGAGAGAAAGCGTGTAAGTCTTTAATGGAGTCATCTCCATAGTTGTAGATATAAAAACTTCTTCTTCTTCTTCTCAACCTAATTTTCTTCTTCTTTCTTCTTCTTGTTTTTAGTTCATACCTCCAATGATCATGAGCTAAAACCCTCCCTTGTGGAGGGTTAATGATGTTGATGTGAGGAGAAGCTCCATTAATGGAGTCTTTCATTACTTAGTTTTTCACAAGCTTGTTTTCAATATTAACTCCAAAATAGTTGATGTTGATGACAAGCTAGGACTTGTTAGGGTCTTCTAGAGATAGAAGACCATAACAACTCCTCATGCTAGTAGGTTTTCTTAGAGATAAGTTAAATCCACTAGGGATCAAACTCTAATTATTTTCGGGTTTGTCTACGAATGAACCCAAGAATGATTATAGTTTTTGTAATGAAGTCTTTAGAAATGGTACTTATCCTTGCATGAGTGGAGTTAACTCTCCACATCTTTCTCTCTCTATTTCTCTTTGTGTAAGTAGGTAAAAATCAAGTTTGTAGGTTATAAGTTAAAATAAAAGTAATTCAAGTGTAGTATAAGAACATCAAAATCCTTTGCTCATTAAGGTTTCTTGTGGTTATTTGAGTGAATTTGTGAACAATTGCTTCAATGTTAGGCATGGGAAGAACCCTTGCTCAAGCTAATTATAACATAACTTGAGAGCAAGGTAATTAATATAAATCAGCTGAAGCTTGATATCATACGCCATAATCAATCCCTATATATACTTGAAGAAACCACGAGAGCAGGCAGCCTCGGGAACTAGCAAAGAGAAAAGAAAGAGAAGAACATTACAAAAGATAGAGAAAGGCCGAGAGTAGAAGAGAGGGAAATAAGAGAGGAACCTCAACTTGTGGTAACAACAGGTTATATCTTTTGAGAGGTTGAGGTTTGGAGCAACACAGGAGCTGAAGAAGAAGGCAGAAGCTTGAAGCAAGGAATAAAAGAATTCACTGTTTACATGAGTTTATGTATCCCTTACTATAGTTTTTGTCTAATTAATATTATGTGTAGCTAAATTCCAAGCTAGGGCTTAGCTGAAGCCTTAGACTAGTGATAGGTTATTATTTTATACTTCTATTGATGAACAGTAGGTTAAAGATGCGTGAACAATAGATTTATGATGGAAAAACAGTAGATATAATACTCTCAATATCGTAGAAATAATGAGGAGTAGTCGTGTTCGGTCCATTCTAGTAGTACGTTACTTGAATACAAGTTTAGATTAGATAGATGTTTTACTAATGAGAGTAAAAATAGTAGATTTGAGATACTAAAATATTAAATTTAAATGATAGGAGAAGATATAGAGAAGGTTAGTCTGCCACGCAATTCGATTGACCATTAGGTTGATTATCGAATTGCCTATTGATCCCTAGTGAACACCAAGTCGTCTCGGATCAAAGTTTCACTAGCTTGAGAGTTTAGCTCCACCATAAATCTCTTTGGTGGTTGCTATAAACTCTACTTCTCCGTTATGAGCTCTATCTCTAGACACTCACAACGAAGAACTTGACGCTCTTTATGCAAAACAATAAATACTAATGGCTAGTCATCCTCACGTGGCTTCATAAACCTCCTCTAATGGAGGTTTAGCCGTGTTTCATTGGAATCATATTAACTAAACAATAATAATAAGACATAATGTAAAAACAAGAATTTAATTGAAGAACTAAAGCTTTTTATTGCTGGGAATTAATGGTGGCTACAATTATAAAACTATTCTAACCTTAAACTAAACTGAAACTCATAATAAACTAAGGGTTGAGAGAAAAGAAGAGGAGAGGAGTGTTTAGCCTTAACCCACTTTACATAGGAGAGGGTTAGGGTTACATTTTCTTGCATGGGCCAAAAAAGGGGACTTTGGGCCTCTAAAGTGAGCCCAAAGTCCATTAGGTTAAGTCTAAAGAGGCCACAGCTGCTGGAAACTACTTACATGCCCTTTTTATCTACTTTTATAGCTCTGATTGGGGCAAGGACAGGTCCATTGGAAAGTTGGATTCGAGTCGGTCCTTTTGACATAAAGTAGGCCCAATTCTGAGGCCCAAGTCCAAATATATGCCCATTTGAAATTCTGATGGCTTTTTATCATTTTTCTACCGAATTGACTTTGACTTCCCAGCTTTGACTGGGCTTGAAAAAGGCTTTTCTTCTTGATTCTTAGGCTTTAAACATAGAACTTCCTCAACAATCATCTTGACTCATTTGCCATGCGAAAGTGGTGTCTTTAGTCGCCTAATCAGCTTCAAGACCTGAAATGCACAAAAACAAGTAAACTGTACTAACTTTCATTTAATATAAACATAATTGGCCTAAACATAATATTATTAAGGGATTTAAATTACACTTTTGGGTGCTTATCACACCACCCCCAAACAACATTTTGCTTGTCCTCAAGCAAAGACGAGAAATAAAAATATATAAGTGACCAAAAATGTGGTCCTAACTAATCTCGTTTCGCAGAGTGCGATTGCATTGACCATATGCAATAAGGCCTTAAACCACTAGGAATTTCCTAGTGGATGAGTTATAACCTCGTGAGGGTTTTCTAGAGAAGGTACTCACAAACTTCATTTATACTACAACGACTAAGAGATAAAAATAATATTTCCTAATTAATCTCAGATATCTATACATCTCAATAACAATATAGTAATAACAGTTATTTCAAAACCTAAGCTAATACACGCGTAATAACCAAATCATCTAAAGATAAACATGTATGCAATGAACTATGTTATGAAATACAATGGCAGGTCCATTTCTGAAACTTTTATAATAGTGTCCTTAAGTAGGTCCTCACAATTTGTCAAGACAAAAATACTCTGATTTTTCCACTCAAGTTTTTCTCACTCCAGTGTGCAATGAGCACACATTTCCTCACAATCTCAATGACGTCCAAAGGAGCCAAGGTCGATCAATCACATCTACCACTTACTATCACACCAAATTAATCCTAATTGAGCTAGAGGTCTTTATTAGGTGATATGGGGCTGAGGTGATGGTTTAAGAAGAAACATAATGGATATTCAAATAAACAAGTCTAAGATAATAGTGTCTTCAATTACATGTAACTAAAGAAAACTTTGTTATTACTTTTCTTCTACACTTAGTTTCCATCCTTAGCCCTTTTTGTTTTAGCTTTTTTATTCTAGTTTTTGGAGTTCTAACTTTTTTATTTTATTTTCTTTGGATGGAAACTTATTTTCTTTTTCTTTTTTGAAGCAACTATCTAATTTTGGTTTTCCACAGGTCTTTCTCTTTATTTTCTTTACTTCATCATATTTCTTAGACTCATTCAAGATGGGTAGGTTTATTTTTATTTTTATTGTGTTTAAAGATGGGTAATGGATTTGTGGTTGTGAAAAGGCTAATGAAAAGGCTCAGTGGGGCAACTAATGCATAATAATAATTACTTGTAGGTATGAATTTTTATATATATCGATCCAAAGAGGCCCTAAATTCTCGCTTAGGATATGGTATGGTGATCAAGCAAGTGGTTATGTGACTTCTCTATTCGGATTTTACTTCTCTTTTGTGTCATCACTCAGATATTCACTCATATGAGGCTTTTAGGCTAGATTCTCATAGGATATGTAAAATTAAGATGTTTAACCTAGGTCTCAGAAAAATACTGCCAAGTACACTCATATATGCTGATGCAAGATGTTAATGAAAAGATGTAATGACTATTACCTATATATTAACCTAAGTTACTAAGAACTACACTTAATTCTATTGCTACTTGAGATTTCTAGACTAATATCATCATAGAAAAGGAAATAATACCATTATCCTAAGTCATAGTATAAACTATTTTATGTTTTTTCTATATTTTTATACAACAAATAATATATAATATACAACCTAACATGTGCTTAAACATTTACAACATATTTTTATACCACCCCCAAACAGAATCATGTTTTGTCCCCAAAGTATGGAATGAAAAGGAAAGGATAGAGAGTACCATAAAAACATGCTTGTAAATGGGAGCACCTATAAAAGAAAGTTAAATAATACAAAATATAAAGAAATAAAATGCAAACGCAACTCCTATATGAGTTCCATCCATTACGGAGCTAACAGGAAGTAAAAATCGCTTGGGACATAAGTGGACTCTAATAGGAAATTATAAATATTACCATATATAGTTGTGCTAATCAGACATTATCCTCCCTTTGTTCCTCATTTGTGAAATGAGGTTCCTTCAAGTCTTGACAGTCGATGACCACTTTCCATGCCTTCATTCTGTTTTCATCTACCCTAGCCAAACTATTAAGTGCAATTTCGTCGGACGGGGTATATGGGGCTATTAGGTGAGGTTGAATGCGCCAGCTCGGCCAAACCATAGTGTGCAAAGAACTGACTATGAACAAGAAATTAAGTACTTAGTCAGTAAACAAGGTTTGTCATCTAACATCACTATGAGTCTGTCTTCTCCCTGTAAGCATGTAAAGAATTCACCATGCTCATAAAAATATTTAATAAAGGTAGGAGAATAAGTTTGATCAGGTCTTACCAGTAGGGTGTACCATTCGTACTCCATTATCATGTCATCAAAGTAAGCACCATACTTGTTATTGAGAAATAGATCCTCAAAAGACTGTTCCGGTATAATTTTTGGAGTAGCCATAGCAACCAAGTAAAGAAAAGAACTACTGGAAGTGTTAGAAAAAGAACCTGGAAATCCGAGCCTGAATGCTTGTGGTAAGGGCTTGTGCGCATTTTGAATATACCTTTGGTGGGCGCGGGGCGCGATAAAATAAGAAGATGATAACAATTATATTAGGGTTGCGCGCGTTCTAAGTGTTCTTGTGGAGGGTGCGTGCGCGCTCTGAGATGCAACGATGTGTTTAGGGATTTTAGTTATGGAAGAGCATGCTTAGAAATTGTTTTTATAGTGTTTGGTTTCTAAGTCTAAGGCCAGATAGTTACTAAATAAAAAGATGTGCAAAAACATACTTTAAGGAATAGTTTCTAACACAAGAATTCTATTTCAGTTTTGGAATTTCTATATATGATTAGCTTTTGAAATTCCCTGAAATTTTGATATTTCACGAAATATAAGGTTACTAATTACATTATGGATCCCACTGAATAAATCTAGGCCCAATGAGTTTATATTTTGGCCCAAAGACTTATAAAAATGTGATTTAAAGCATGCAAATTCATACATACACATTATTTTGAATAGGACAATGCGGAAACAACGTTACCCACATTAAATAGATCAATCCTACACAAGGATCGATCTTTCTCACTAGACAAGACTTCAACACCCTCCAAGAAATATCCCAACACTTCTCAATATCAAATAACAAGCATATAAAGTAAATGAGTTAATGTAAAAGAAGAACAAACCACAAGATGAGATATATCGTGGTTCGGCAATTTGGCAACGTCCACACTGCGAGTTCCAAGCTTTCCTTGATGTCCAGAGTAACAGATTACAAGTCTCTCAATTTACTCACAAAGAATGAACACTCAACTCACACAGAATTGCTCTCTTATAATCTCTCTCTTTCTTGGTTTTGGTTAGGTTAGGTTTCTACATAAAAAACCTATATTTATACTACTTCAGAAAACTTCCGAAATAAGTCAAATTCGTGCTGAAATACGGTGGAGCGTGACCTGCGCCCATGTGAAGGCAAAAGGGAGTGCAGGGTACGCTAAAGAGCCTGGAAGTCAACCAAAGCATGAGCGCGACCCGCGCCATTTTCAAGGCAAAAGGGAGCGCAGGGTGCGCCCTATATGAAAAAAGCAAAAATCACCCTTTTTCTCTACACATATACATTGTGCTAAATTTAAATATACCACCACCAAACAATTTGAGAGGGGGGGGGGGGGAGGGGGTTCATGTAGTAGTTATGTAAAATACCTAAACATGCTGATATGCAACATAAACTATATGGTAAAGAATATGTGATTAATCATGCATTAAATTTAACAATACGTGCATAGTAAAGCAATCACATAAACAGTTAAATACTAACTACTTAACTAAAGAAAATGCAATAAACAAATAATTAAACTAAGGTACAACTACGGAAATTAAATAGCTATTACAGGACAAAAATAAATCTAAATCAAATGCATCACAACAATACAAGAAATAAGAATATATCCCTGAGAAGAAGATGGTCCAGAACCATCAGAACGACGACGACGATGACGATGACGATGCTCACGTCTAGAGTCAGAAGAAGAAGGCGAACCTCCGAGCTAGGGCAAACATCTCAAGATATCAGCCTGAAAAGCTGCCTGCGCATCCCGGTATTGGTTTTATGCCTCTTCCATATTCTCCAGAGAATTAAGCATGTCACCGAGGTTAACATCCAAGGTACGGATGTTTTGCTCTAAGGTTTGGTGCTGAAGTTGAATAGAGTGTACACATCCCGCTATGGATTAGTGAAAAATGTGCAAAATCAGAGAAACACGATCCATAGCATTCTTAGCAAAACAACCAAGATAGTCATCTTCTTCATCCTGATCTATACCAACACCCCTCTCTTCAGGCAATGTCTAATTCCATTGGACACATTCACTATACCCCTTTGCATTTGAGTGAAGCTTAATTTGAGTCCTATGTGAATCAGGCACGTAACCCCAAGATAACATAATCTTAGTTACTAAAATTGGTAGGGGTGCAGTGGTCAGGCCTACAACTATAAGCTCTTCATGTAGAAAATGAATGAGGCAAAAACCATGCCTCCTGTTCTGCAAAACCCAAAGGACGTGCAGGAATGACAAGTTGATGTCACTCAGCTTTGAGGTGCTACAGATGTTCTTGCCTAGCCATTGCGTAAGAGCCAACTGGTTAATCCTAACTGACTGTAGCCTTGCACAATGAGAGCGACTGTTGTATCGACCCTTGAACAGTGTCTCTAGCATCAATTGATGCACTATATTAAACTAGGATCTCTGTAAGGTCAAGGTGACCTATTTTGCGGGCATCCCAGTGATAGATGCTAGCAAATTGTGCGTCACATCCATTTCAACTCTGTCCAAATCCACAAACAGCCTCCCTAAATAAGTTTTCCTCTTATTACGATAAAATCTTAAAACCAAATCCTCATGGTAGTACTCATCAGTAAAGAACCACATCATATCCCACCCTCTAGCACGCATCTCAGTACCATAGAATGGCTGGAATTGCTCCGCGTTGAATGCGAATTCTGGCATGATTTGTACTAGTCGAGCCATCGTGTGGTTGAAATTTGAATACGGGCTGGTAGGGGTATAAATAGGGGATGATGAGGGGAAGGTGTTGTAAAAAAATTGAAAAGGTCTGTTTTGATGATGGCGTGTGTCGCACGTGGATTTAGATTTAGATAGGCGTGTTTCGCGCTTTGCACGATTTAGGTCAAATCTATTTTGTTTAGTGAAGATGAAGAAATTGGGTCGGGGCTCGAGGTTAAATGGGATGGTTGGTGGGGTGTAAATATCGTGGGTTTGGGTGGAAAATGAATGTTTGGCCCAAGCCCAAATCATTTCTAAAATACCGATCATGTCTTACTGCGTCATAAAATTTAAAACTAATATACTCGATTCGTTAGCGGTTTGATTTTGACGAATGAGCTATGAAAAAGATCAACATGAAGAATTCTATCTAATGATCTAAGAAAAATTCAAATGAAATCGTGGGTGACACATGAAATGATGGAAGAACGCCTCAAAATGTATAAATGGCATAAGTTATGAGGGCGAAGAAAATCTAGATGACTAGATTGTATCAACACGAATCTATAAGACTTAATGGTAGCATAAACAAAGATAGGAAATTGAGAGAACAACGTGGAGTGATTACCCACCCCCAAACAAAATTTTGGAATAGGATGAAATTTTTTGTTGTGGTGAAAATTTGGGTCTTATAAAGTTAGATTCCCTAGACTTTCTAATCTATCTAATATTTATGGGTTTTAAAGTTTTCTAATTTTTATGAAATGGATTTTTTTAAAAATAAAATAACAATGCAAATAAATATGTAAATCACTCCATAGAAAAACACTACTCAAAAGAAACGAAAAAAAGGGCAAGATTGGAATGTGTGAATTACATGAACGTGGACTAAGGTTCTGGCAATTACAACCACTCACTCTTAAAGGAGGGTCCGGTTACCTTAATGGTGTTTCGGTTACCTTAATGGTGTACTTCCAAAATATGGAATTAATAGGAAGTACACCAAACATAGAGGGTCATTCCTCATAAATCGGGTCTTGTAGAAGGGTTTCTTCTACAGTAGGCGAGCATAATTTATGGAAATGTTTTAAGCGTTGGCCATTTACTTGAAAGGTATTGTTGTCCTTGGGATTTACCAAGGTGATTGCCCCATGAGGGGTGACATCAGTAACCACAAAAGGTCCGAACCAACGTGTTTTTAATTTACCAGGAAAAATATGCAAACGTGAATTATATAGTAAATATTTTTGGCCAAGATCAAACTCTTTTCGCAAAATATTTTTATCATGAATACATTTCATGTTAGCTTTATAATCCTTCGCTAGATCGTAAGAATCACTACGGATTTCTTCAAGCTCATTTAATTGTATTTTGCGCTTGACACCAATGACGTTAATGTTGAAATTAAGACTTTTAGTAGCCCATAGGGCACGGTATTCCAACTCAACTGGCAAGTGACAAGGTTTACAAAAAACTAAGCGGTAAGGTGACATACCAATAGGTGTTTTAAAAGTTGTTATATACGCCCATAAAGCATATGTTAGGCGTCTAGACCAGTCATTCCTATCAGGATTAACTATCGTTTCCAATATCTTTTTTATTTCTCTATTGGACACCTCGACTTGACCACTAGTTTGAGGATGATACGGAGTCGCCACCTTATGGGTAACTCCATATTTCTTTACTAAAGCTTCAATAACTCTATTACAAAAATGTTTTCCGCCATCACTAATGATGGCCTTAGGTACGCCAAAATGTGAGAAGATATACTCCTTTATAAACAATATTACAGTTTTATGGTCTTTACTACGACAAGTCATGGCTTCAATCCATTTAGATACGTAGTCTACAGCTACAAGAATATAAATGAAACCATATGAAACGGGAAATGGGCCCATGAAATATATACCCCATACATAAAAAATCTCTAATATGAGAATGGGATTTAGGGGCATCATATTATGTTGAGTAATACGCTCAAGTTGTTGACATCTACTACAAGCTTTGCAATGTGCATGGGCATCTTGAAACAAGGTCGGCCAATAAAAACCGCATTAAAGAACTTTGGCAGTAGTTTTATTTCCACTAAAATGACCCCCGCATGATTGTTCATGGCAAACGGATAAGACTTCATTGTGCTCTCACTGGGGAATACAACAACGAATTATCAGATCCGCACAATACTTAAAAAGGTAGGGTTCATCCTAGTAGTAAAAGTTAATTTTAGGCAAAAATCTCTTGCGTTCATTCCTAGACCATATATCAGGAATGATCTCAGACACCAAAAATTTAACAATGTCTACATACCAAGGTACAGAAAAAATAGAATGAAGATGCTTATCCGGAAAATCATCAGATATTGATTCGAAATCACTGTCATCCTCATTAGTTAACCTAGATAAATGATCTGCAACTACATTTTCAGCTCTTTTTTTATCCTTAATTTCTAAGGTAAATTCAGTTAGGAGAATAATCCAAGGGATTAATCTCTATTTAGCATCCTTCTTCACGAGAAGGTACCTAAGCGTGGCATGGTCTGTATAGACTATGGTTGTGGTGACACCAAGTAGGGAAGAAACTTATCTAAGGCATAGACAACAGCTAAAAATTCCTTTTCAGTAGTAGTGTAATTACGTTGAACATCATTTAAGATTTTACTAGCATAAAAAATAACTGTGGATTTATTATCTAACTTTTGTTTTAGCACAGCACCAACAACATAATCACTGGCATCACACATAAGTTCAAAAGGTTTAGACCAGTCTGGTCGTTGTATGATAGGTGCAGAGGTTAAAGGGGCTTTCAAAGTTTCAAAATCATGTTTACAGTCATGATTAAAATAAAAAATGGCATCTTTTAAAAGCAATTTTGTTAAAGGCTTAGTTATTTTTGAAAAATCTTTTATGAAACGTCTATAGAAACCTACATGGCCTAGAAAAGCCCTAATGTCACAAATAGTCCGTGGTATAGGCAGAGACCCTATCTTATCTAATTTAGCTTTATCTACTTCTATTCCATTCTTAGAAACAATATGACCTTAAACTATGCTTTTAGTGACCATAAAATGACATTTTTTTCCAATTTAAGACCAAGTTCTTTTCCTGACACCATTTCAAAACTTTAGAAAGATTTGAAAGACAATCTTCAAAGGAATGACCATGAATAGAGAAATCATCCATGAATAATTCCATGAATTTCTCCACCATGTCACTAAAAATATGTAGCATACAGTGCAAGAAAGTACCAGGTGCATTACAAAGGCCAAAGGGCATTCTTTTATATGCATACATACTGAAGGGACATGTGAATGTAGTCTTCTCTTGGTCGTCAGGGTCAATAATAATATGAAAGTAACCTGAGTAGCCATCTAAAAAATAGTAATAAGCATGGCCGGCTAGACGTTCAAGCATTTGGTCTATAAAAGGTAAAGGAAAATGGTCTTTACGTGTCATGGCATTTAGCTTCCTATAGTCGATACAAATCAGCCACGTTATAGGAACTCAGGTGGAAACTAACTCTCCATCGCCATTACAGATGATTGCAACACCTGATTTCTTAGGGACAACATTAACTGGGCTCACTCATTCACTATCTGAGATAGGGTATATAATGCCAGCATTTAGTAATCATAAAACTTCTGCTCTAACTACCTCTTTTATGGCAGGGTTCAAACAATGTTGTGGCTCTCAGAAAGGCTTCGCATTATCCTCCAAATGTATGCGATGTTTGGATACACTAGGGTCAATACCCTTAATATCATCTAGAGACCAACCTCGCATAACGATGTTCACGAATAACCCTAATCAAATTTGCCTCTTCAGTAATAGATAACTGAGATGATATAATAATCAGATGAGTGTCATCCGGATCTAGATAAATATACTTTAACTCAGCGGGAAGAGGTTTAAGCTCAAGGGTGGGAGGAGTGGTTATGAGGGATTCTGGAGGGTGTTCCTCTAAAATGCAGATTTGTTTAGGAATGAGTTCTTCAAACTCAAGAGAATAATCTATAGAGGGATCATGGATAGCAGTAGACTCTAAGAGGGTATGTACTTCTTGGCTGTAAAAATCCACAGTACTACTAAAGGAAAGAAATTGGTGCATCTAATTATCTGGAAAAGTTTTGTTAAAATAATTTTGGGCAAGGCTCTCTATCATGCTAATTTCGCCATCTATGGTTGAGTCTGGTGTCTGTTGCATCATCTTAAAAACATTTACCTCAACAACAAGGTTTCCAAAGAAAATGGACATCGAACCATCACGGCAATTACTGAGGGCATTGGTAGTTGCCAAGAAAGGACACCCTAAGATGATAGGAACAGAGTCATGAGTGACTTCTGTTTCTAGAATGACAAAATCGGCTGGATAATAAAAGTCTTGAACTTTAACAAGAATATTTTCAACAATGCCCTTAGGATACTTAATCGAACGATCGGCTAACTGCAAAGTCATTTTAGTCGGTTTTAGATCATGTATACCTAGTTGTTTATAAAGGTAAAATGGGAGAAAGTTAACACTCACCCCTAGATCTAGAAGGGCAGTTGTGGTGAAAGTATCACCTAAGGTGCATTGTATAGTGGGACGACCAGGGTCCTTGTACTTAACGATTCCGTTGTTCTCATATAAAGAGGGAAACTGTTCTGTTAAGAAGGCATCTTTAGGTATATTTGTTTTCCTCTTTACGGTGCACAAATCTTTAAGAAACTTAGCGTGTTTTGGAAGACATTTTATGGCATCGATAAAAGGTAGGTTTATAGTTAAATTTTTGAAAACTTTCCTGAGTTAAAATTATCATCCTTCTTTAGCATGGCTAGTCTCTGGGGAAACGGGGGTTTCTCCCTATATTTAGCATTAGGGTCAATAGAAGTATTGCCCTTTTCTTTAACTTTTGTCAGTTTCCCTTTAGGTTGAGGTTTAACTAGTACTTCTATAGGTGTAGGATATTCAGTTTTAACTACGGTATCCAGTAAGGTTCCTTTATCTTTCTCAGTTTGTGGGGAATTCTCAGGTATAATTACTTTATTGTCAACTACTTTCCCATAATGGAGAGTAGTTACGGCCTTTAATTCTCCTTGTATTAAATTTTCATTACTAAGATTATCGGTTAAGGCTATGTTTGTTGATTTTGGATTAGGTACGGGTTGACCTGGAAACACGCCTTTTTGTTGGGTATTTTCTTGGGTTAACTATTGGATGGATTATTGAATGGCTAGTAAAATCTGTTGTTGAGTTTGCATGTATGCATTGAATCTACCGGGTTGGGAAGATTGAGCGGCCACGGGTTGTGTAACAGGAACTATCTCACGTTGATTATTAACTGGTAGATTTTGATAGTTGTTATTGACCAGGACTAAACTTCTATTATTATAATTACATTGCCCTTGTCCTTGCCTTGGGTGATATTAGTTGTAATTGTTGGTGGACCTAACATTTTTATTATTAAAACCTGGAGGTGCGGCTTGATTATGATTATTACGCCTGTTTGGGCAATGATTCAACTAAACACACTAATGAAGTTGTAAGGGGTGTTGATTGAGGTAAACGAGAGACTAAACCAGGTTGCTGCCTACATATCCAGAGTGTTTTCCATAATCAAGTCTCAATGTGCGTAGTTCTTTGTTGAAATGAAATGGGGTATTTATAGGTAAACAATAAGTGAGGTTTCTGTTTAGATCGAAAACTGTTATATTAAGCTGATTGGCCGATTATGCTGGCCACACAAGAGAACAATTTATGTCGACCAATTTATTAAGCAATAAAAATAGGCCACCCAGCATAGTGGGCAAGAAAAGTAGGCCGCACTAGTGGGCAATGCCAGTATGCAACATTTGGTACCCAAAGATAGTTGCTTATGGGGTTACGAATATAGTGGTACATACATTGCCCCCTCTTTGCCGGATTGAATTCATTCATTACGGCAAAGAAGAAAAATAAATTGTCTCATAATTAGGAGCTCAACCCACGAAATTAAATGAAGGAAAATTTTGTACAAACATATAAATATCGTCTTGAGATGGTGTAAAACATCATTATGTACATACCATGACTATTGAGGTCTAGAGTAAGGTGTTGCAAATGTAAACTTGAGGACCTTTGTCGCATGGAGTAAGATATCGCAAATGCAAACTCCACGACTATTGATGCCTGGAGTAAGGTGTCGCAAACACAAACTGTAGGACTTTTGTTGCGTGAAGTAAGGTGTTGCAAACGCAAGCTCCACAACTTTTGATGTCTTGAGTAAGGTGTCGTAAATGTAAACTCTATTACTTTTGATGCGTGGAGTAAAGTGTCGCAAATGCAAACTCTACAACTTTTGATGCCTAGAGTAAGGTGTTGTAAGTGCAAACTGTAAGACTTTTGTTGCGTGAAGTAAGGCATTACAAACGCAAACTCCACGACTTTTGATGCCTAGAGTAAGGTGTCGTAAATGCAAACTCTAGGATTTTTGATGCATGAAGTAAGGTGTCGTAAATGCAAATTCCACGACTTTTGATGCCTAGAATAAGGTGTCATAAACTCAAACTCCAGGACTTTTGATGAGTGGAGTAAGATGTCGTGAACACAAACTCTATGAATTTTGATGCGTGGAGTAAGATGTCGCAAACACAAACTCCATGACTTTTAATGCTTAGAGTAAGATGTCATAAACACAAACTCTAGGACTTTTGGTGCGTAGAGTAAGGTGTCATAAACGTAAAAGTCTATGACTTTTGATGCGTGGAGTATAGTGTCGCAAATGCAAACTCCACGACTTTTGATGCCTAGAGTAAGGTGTCATAAATGCAAACTCCAGGACTCTTGATGTGTAGAGTAAGGTGTCATAAATGGAAACTCTACGACTTTTGATGCGTGCAGTAAGGTGTCGCAAACACAAACTCTACGACTTTTGATGCGTGGAGTAAAGTGTTGCAAATACAAACTCCACGACTTTTAATTCGAGCCAACATAAAATTTTTTTTGTTTGTGTAGATGGAAAAAGTTTATATAAGAGAGGATCATCTCTACACCAGAGAAGTAGCTTGCTTTTAAACTCCATGATATGGTTATTTGGGTCGCTTCTTACTTCATCAAACTTTGGTAGATCTGGATATTTGAATCCTTCTTGACGCTCTACATTCTGTATCATCAAAGGAAATCTCCCAATGACATTTTCGTTTATAACTAGGTCTTTCCAACGAGTTTTGGCTACACCGGAGGAACTTCTTGGCGTTATGTTTCATTTAGTGGTCGCCTCCAGTTGTTGCTTAGCTTTAGAGTCCGCTGGTTTCTTGAATTGCGAGACCTGAGTCTATAGTACAGACTATACTGTCGAAGTTGAGAGTAGTTTCTTCGATACGGTCTCATTTTGAGCAAGTATTAAGTAAGCATTCTGTATCAGTTATTTGTATTCAAACTATCGTGTTTAACTTTGTCGCCCCCAAGTTTTAAGTTGTACATAAAGTAGTGGTGAAGCTTGAACTTTATTGTAATACCAACTTATCGATATGTCTCCAGTTTTCTTTAAGAACGACTTCTTGACCATGTCATTCTTTTGTCGATCAGTGTAGGTAAGTTGGGGCTCTCTAATGTTTTACACCATATTATACGACCTTGATGTCAATTTCTTGCGGTCGCCCCCAGTTCTGCATTTTGTATCATCAAAGAAAATCACCCAACAACATCTTCGTTTACTGCAAGATCCTTCTATAGAGTCTCAACCACACCCGCATTGTTCATTGTTTTCTTGATAATGTCTTTGATTGTTGTACTGTGAATGTTGCTCTTGTGGCATCTTGATTTTAAACTTCAGGAGTAACTTCGTTATGCTGCATCTCACGATATGGTCGCCCCCAGTTGTTGCGTACTTCTAGATTTTGCTGGTTCCTTGGACTACGAGACCTATTTCGATAATACGGGATAAGCTATCAAATTGGGGAGTAGTTTTTTCGGTGTGGCCGCATTCTAGGCTGATCTTTGTTAAACCTTTCCTAGCTGTTTGCTGCATTCAAACCATGTCTTAGGTCGTGTTGCAATTCGTGCCTGAGGTCATTACCTTGTCGTCCGGCATCGCCTTGTATGGTTGATGTTGTCCATTTTTCTGATCTTCTTGACATGTAGCGATTAATGCGTGATGATTTTGGAATCTCATGGGAGGTATGATGTCTACCTAACAACGTACTTTGTTATTCTTCATGTCTTGTGTTATCACCCTTGCTATGCACATCGTCCTTGTTATTTTGAGATCTGGATCGCCTCCTCGAATAGGATGAACGTATGCTTGACCTTGAGTGATTTGGATGATTTTAAGGGATAAGTTCTAATGGACGGAATCTGCCATTATTATCATGTATTTGGTTGAACACATTTCGATTTTCACTCTATTTGGGGGCTCTTGCCATTGTGGAAGAAGTAGCATCAGCGTCATCTATTTGTATTTTCTTCCCTTTGTCTAGTTGCTTCTGCAAGTAGTTGTTGTGTTTATTTTCTCTTCTGAACCTTTGACGCATCATTTCTAATGTAATGTCTTCATCTTCTGTCTCCATATTTTCTGGATCTACTTCATTTGCATTTGTAGCATCTAGATTTTAAAGATGAGCTGTTTGAGCCTTCGGTAGTGTATGTCCAGATCTGGGTTGTCGTGGCACTTGGAGTTGCAAAGGTAGAGCTTGCTAATCTAGTACGGCTAGTTGATCCATCGTAGCCTGATTAATCGGAACTTCAGGATTTGGTAAGTTGTTTTCTTCTTCTTGTCGTGTTCTTGCATTCTAGCTCCTGTGAACCCGTGTAAAAAGGTGTCTTCAGTTCTCATGTACTTTTGAGAGAGTGAGCAAGTCGTGAGCCTAGAGCTCTATGTGAACTCATAGGGCACAGGAGTTGAGTAGTTGTCTGTGGTTAGACCCTCAGTGCTTTGACAACATAAGTGAACACCATGTTAGCCTAGTGCATAGTTGGTGTCATTGATTTCCTTTCTGATGCTATCCACTAGTGTTTCCCCACTTCTGTTGCTCACTAGTGCTACCCACTTTTGGTGCCCAAAAGTGTTGCTCACTATTGCCTCCCACTTTTGGTCAGAACCAGAAGTGTTGCTCGTTGGTGCTGCCCATTTTTAGTGCCTACGAGATGGTGTTGTCTTTCTCCATTTGTTCTTGTTATTTGTTGTCTTGTATTTAGTCTATACATTATAGTTTACATTAAATCTGATTGTGTTGTAGAAGTGGTAGTGTTATTATCGTTGTCTATCTTGTTGTTGTTTCTTTTTGCTTTACGCTGACAATATTGTAACGTCTCCTCTATAACGATGGTATTGTCTTGTGTGCAGTTATGTTTTCCATTGCTGGAGCCTACGGACAAAAATAAATAGTAAAAAAAATTTAAAGGAAGAAAAAGTTAAAGCAAAAAGTAAAACTTTAGACTGTAAAAGTCTGGATCTGCATTGTGGTGGCCATTAATGAAGGCGGTAGAGGATGCAAATTAATATTGAGCCTTTTGGCTTATAGAGTCTCTTGATCCAGCGAGTTGTTGTGTTAGACTGATGAACTCTTGTTTGTCTTCTTGTCTGATATCGAGTAACAACCATTGATGGAACTTGAAAGTAGTAGATTTATTTCGGCTAATAGTTGAAATTTGAATGTTTGTTTAACTTCTTCATTCCTCTTTCCTCCATGGTTGACTTCGGTGTTCTTCTCTGTAAGGGTGTGAGATCTGATAATATATTGGAGCATTTGTGGAAATTCTCTTGCATTTTCGCCATTATTGATAGTTGTACTGGCCTCCTTTTGTTTAGTTGCTTTTACAAGTTGTTGTTAAGTTTCTTTGTTTTTCTAAACCTTTGATGTAGCACTTCCAGGGTCAGGCTTTTATCATCTGTCTCCATATTTTTTAAATCTACATCTCACAAAATTGTGCCATTATGAGGAGAAGATACTGCCTAGTGAGACCTTAGATGTTTAGATCTGGGATTTCATGGTATTTGAAGCTGCAAAGGTGAAGCCTTTTGGTATGGTGGAACTTGATTGACTGGATCTTCAAGATTTGCTAAGTTGTTTCCATCAGACTGTTGCGTTCTTGCCTGGTTGTTTACTTGAGATCTTGTAGTTGTCGCCATGAAGAAAAAACTTGGAAGAGGGCCCGTTGATAAGAACCGCAGACGGCACCAATTATGTTTGGGCTATGATTCACTTAAACACACTAATGAAGTTGTAAAGGGTGTTGATTATGGTAGAGGAGAGACTGAACCAGGTGGTTGCCTATGTATCTAGAGCGTTTTCCATAATCAAGTCTCCATGTGCATAGTTCTTTGTTGAAATGAAATGAGGTATTTATAGGTAAACAATAAATGTGGTTTCTGTTCAGATTGAAAACTGCTATATTAAGCTTAGTGGGTCGATTATGCTGGCCACAGAAGAGGGTAATATATGTCGGCCAATTTATTAAGCAATAAAAATAGGCCCGCTTAGTAGGCAATAAAAATAGGCCAGCCAGCTTAGTGGGCAATAAAAGTAAGCCAGCTTAATGGGCATGAAAAGTAGGTCGCACTAGTAGGCAATGCAAATCGGCCGCTCTATTGGGCAATGCCAGTATGCAACATTTGGTACCCAACGATAGTTGCTAGCTTGTGGGGTTATGAATATAGTGGTACATACAATGCTAACTAAAATTAGGATTTTGTCTCCAAGGTGTGTTAGGTATATTAAAAGCGCATACATCTTCTTGTTGTGGTGGTGGTTGTTCATAAGCAAGAGGACAATACTGATCGGAATGATCAAGACTAAAACTGAAATTACAAAGTTAAGAAATAAAAAGATGGGAAATGCAAATATGTAAACAACTATTTATATGAAATATGTGTGTGTGTGTGTGTGTGTGTGTGTGTGTGTGTGTGTGTGTGTGTGTGTGTGTGTGTGTGTGTGTTGTGTTTTTTTTTTATTATTATTTTTTTAAATCCTATTTTTCTCAAAAGGTATCTCTAACCGTATAGAGAGTTTTTACAAGAAGATAAAATCATACGTTTATCCAGTATCATTTTAGTTACTCTGGGATGTAAGATTTTTATTTTTATATCCTCAAGTTTTGAAAACTATGTAGAGATGTTATAAAGATAACACGTACAAAAGTTGTGATTTCTAATACTAAGTTTCAAAACAAAACAAGTGATCTTAAATTAGGCAACTTTCGTGTCGGCTCTTTATTGAACCCAATCCAGTCAGACTGTGGCCTCAGTTATGTCTGTTGTGGGATTTACTGCACAAAACGTAATGGGATGGTTTATCTGATTGGACATGAGTGGATGGTGGAACTAGGTCTCTTTGGTGGATTTTGGTAGTTCTAGTTAAAATGGGGTGGAACCAATGCTATGTTCTGATTATTGTTGGTACTTTGTCCTTGTCTCAATGTAGTTGGTGGTTTGACCAACCATGGAGGTGGTTGGGTTTTTGGCTTTGGGTGTTGCCTCCATGGTGCATTTGGTATCTTGAAAGCACAAACTTCTTGATGGTATGTTGGTGCGCAAGGGACAATTGGTATCTATGTGGGTTTAGCTGAGACAGAAAGTGCATGGTGATATGGGCGATCCTTAGTAACACATAACTGATCCTCAAACCGCCCTTAAAAGAATGGAGATTGCGTACTTCTAAGGGTTGGTCTATATGGAATCCATTGCCCATTTTGTTTTTATTTTTGAAAAATCACATGACTATTGATGTATCGAGAACCTTTTATTATGAGAATGGATAAAAACAACTATTTTGAAAAAGAAATGTAAAATAAATAAATGAAAATTGTATACTCACTCCATAGGATCACACTTACTCAAACAACGAGTAAAAAATGTTTTATAAAGAATATGCGAGATATACGTGGACTAAGGTTCCGGCACTTACAACCACACACTCCAAGTGGAGTGGTTCGGTTACCTTAATGATGCACTCCCATGGAATGCATCGAGAAAACACGATAGGTCTTTTATAGTCAAGACTATATGTGTGGTCATTTTAAATTAGATTCCCCAAGACTATATGCATATTAAGGATGATATGTTATTAGCTATATACTAATAATCTAAACAGTTGGAGATCTTTATAGAAAAACATATAATAGCATACACCCCCAAATAGAATGAAATGATGCATTTGGAGTGTGAGATGCAGAATGATAAGAGAGAGCTTATGCAACTCATCATGGAATTTATGCAGTAACCCGTCATTGAATTGTCCAAGAAAGTGTGAGTGTGGTAGTAGTTGTTCGTCGTGAGGCTTAGATGATGCGACATATGGCAAACTGGGTTTTCCAACCACTTGAATAAAGGGATCATCGTATGCTCTCAAGAACTCATATTCCACCTAGGGGTACAAACGGATAGGTTCGGATGCGGATAAGGCTGTATCCGAATCCGAATCTAAAAATTTATACCAATATCCGAATCTGAATCCGAATCCGACGGATATTAAAAAAATTATCCGATTTCGGATATCCAAAACGGATATCGGATAATATCCGATCCAAAAATTAAAATTTTATTTGTTTTGAATAATTCATTTTACCACTATAAAAACTAGTATAAATATTATATTTGTCATTTATTATTATTATTTTGTTATTATAGTTTTATACTATTAGTTTATGATTTTATATAATATTTTGTACAATAAAAAAATGAATAAATTAATTATATATAATAACTATTAATTTTTTAAATCGGATTGGATATTATCGGATGCGGATATGTCAATATCCGAATCCGTATCCGAAACCAGTTCGGACAAAAAAAAATATTTGAATCCGAAATTTTCGGATAATATCCGATTTTTTGAATACGAATTCGAATCGGATTCGAATATTTGGATATCCACTTGCACCCCTAATTCCACCTTAGATTCTATTTTCTCTTTTTCTGGCACTTCAATCAATGTGGGCTTTTCTCAACTGGAATGATAGTCTCGGGAGTTTGTATGTTGGGCAAAGTTTCTTTATTGGGAAGGTTTAGAAAATTATGAATGATCTCAAAGGCAATTGGCTTAAGTGCAAGCTTAAGGTTTCTTTGAAATATTTTAGTAGTGTAGTCCTCAAAACTTGGTGGATTTTTTATGAATGGAGGTTGGCTTTCGAGAGGTGTTAACTCGGGGGAATGATGGTCGGGTGGTGGTTCTTCATATGATCTCGAGGACTCAGAGAAATCGTCATCTAGCTTTGGCGTTTCCACAAATTTGTGGTTCATATCAGCAATATTAAGGATGTCTTTGTTCCATCGATAAGTCTTTAAGGGTCAAACTAAAATTAGATCCACTTTCCACTATAAAATTTATATCCTCTTCTTTATGCACTTGATTTTCTTTGTCCTCTTTGTCATTGTCCAAGTGTGTCAAGTCAGTTTCCAACACATGTTCTAAATTTTCTTTTGCTGGAATGGTCTCATCCATGGGTATTAAGACAAATGGGAGAAATTGTAACTTTAGGCATGTAATCATCATAAGAACTGGAATTCACACGATAGTCAGGTGGATGGTGATGGGGTTTTAATTGGTCATAAATATCAGGATGGGCTTTAGCAATTAGTTTTGTTATAGCAACACCTTGTTCCTCTTGTTGGTTGGTTTTTGGACTAGTGGGAAAAATATTAGTCTCAGACGTCGTATTGATTGAAATTGATTGGAGAGACCATAAGATCTTTGCTATTTGTTGTATTTGAATTATTTACTCGACCATTGCTTGATAAAGTTGGTATATGATATATAGTGCAATAGAATTTGAATTTGAAATGGATGGTGATGTGAATGGTAATGGATTGTTAGTGAACCCATATTCTGACTAACCGGGTAGATATATGAATGATGGTTGACTATTTGTGGTGGAATTCCATGAATTGTCTGCATGATTAGAAAACTCTGGGGTGTATTAGTGATAAAAGCCCAAAATTGTAGTTTCAACCCCTTAATAGTATTATATTTAGGTCAATTATGTTTATAATAAATAATAATTAGTAATGTTTTCGTGTTTTTGTGTATTTCAAGTCTTGGAATCAATTATATGGAGAAATACGTCACTTTTCTAAGAGAAAGGAGTCAAATTGGTTGCTAGAGAAATTATATGATTAAAGCCCAAGTTTCAAGGATAAAAAGCCTTTTTAAAGTCTAGTCAAAGCTAAAAAATCAAAATCAACGCGAGTAGAAAAAGAGTAGAAAAGTCAACAGAACTTCCGCAGGCATATCTTTGGAGTCATACCTCGGGATTGGACCTATTATATTTCAAAATGACCGGCTCGGAAAGAGATTTATAATGGTCCAAGTCTTGATCCAATCAGAGTAACATGCGTGCGGACGAAAAAGGTGTTGTAATCAATTCCCGCAGAGAAACCCTTTTTGAACTTAAGTAATTAGGTTTGGGGCATGATTTAGTGGGCCAAAACACAGCTCCAAAGCCCATGCGCAAAATTGTAAACCTAACCCTCTTCTATATAAAGAGGGTTAAGGCTAAACAAAACTTGGTTACTCCCCTATTTAGTTTAGTTGTAAATTAGGGTTTTCTCTATCTCTCGTTCCCGTTAGTTAGAATAATTTAGCTCTATCTCTCCTCCTCCCTTTAGTTTAATTAAGTAATTAGGGTTTATAATTGTAGCCTCCATTAAAATACCTTCAAGTTATTATTATTATTGAATTCAATTACTTCTCTTCCTATTATGTCTTCTTTTCATTCTTTTGTTCATGATAGTCCCATGATTCAAAGTTAAACTCCCATTAGAGGGAGTTTGAATGAAGCTTTGAGAGGACTTGATTTGTTAGTATAGATTTGTTGTTGAGGGTTTCAAGTTTAGGTTTTTCTTCACTTAGAGATAAGAAGAGTTTAACCTAAACTAGAGAATAGTCAGTTTGCTATGAGAATGGGAACAAGCTTTCTCTCATACAAATTAGTTTATGACTAGAGATAGTATAAAGTAATTAGGGATCATTAAAGGTCTAGTCTTTATATTTTAACCTTGTGTGAGAATATCTAGACTAGGGTTTTCTATACAAATCTATTTTAATTAATCTTGTCTGATTAGTTGAATTCATTAAGTCTAGAAATCTAGTTGTTTTTACAGATATCAAATGGCGTCGTTGCTATCTTAAACTCTTTCAAGACAAGAATTCAATTGCTTGAATCCAAGGGGCAATCCTCCATTCTCTACCTACCCACCCTTTTAAATTGTTATTCTTGTTTCTCACTTTTTCGTTATTGTTTAACTTGATATTCACTGTTTTAAGCACAGAGCACAACCGCCCTCCCTTAAGCCTGCGGAATCACAGTGAAGAATACTACGGTAAAGGTATTTTTCAATTTCGAAAAATTCTGAAATTTTTCAACCATAATATTTAAGGTGTTATTAATTTATTGGATTGTTTTCAGATTTTTCCTATTTGTTTTACCTAGTGAACTAATACAATCTTTATAGTGCTATATTTCGGCTTCCACACAGAAAGTTTCTGGAAAAATAGACGACTAGGGATACTTAGGCAGTTCCAAAAATTCTAAGAGTTTTACAGGAGTATCCATCATAAGTTAGGAGTTTTTAGTAAAACATTTAAGAGTTTTTTTTGTTTTGACCACCGAACTAGTGGATTGTTTCCAGTATGTTTCTGCAGTTTTGCAACACTTAATTTCTAGAACAATAGCCGATAAGGAGGGTTTGTAGAACTCCAATTGCTCTAAAATATTTATAGGAATATGCATGGTTTGTTAGGAGTCTCCAGTAAAACGTTGGAGATTTTTGGCTCTGTTTTGATTGGTTAACCATTCGGCTGTTTGCATTTTGTCCGAACACTATTTCACAAACTTTGTAGGGAAGAAGAAAGACTTTCATAACTCTGACTATTCTGAAATTTTACAGGCTACTCACTTGACCACTTAGCAAACAATTCAAAACATTTCAAACTTTTTGGAGCGCGCATGCACACTATTATACCTATATTTGAGCGACAACGCGCCCTAACCTCCAGTACCTAAGTTTGCGTTTTTCTTCAGTTTTCTTTTATAGCGCGCACGCACCCTAGTTACCTTATATTTAAGCTTGCCCATGCCCTCTGAAGTAAGCCCAATTTATAGGTTAGGTATAGGTCATATTTTAGTTCGAAATATTTGTTGGTTCGGTGATCCACGCTTCTACAGGACACTGAGATTCGTATTGAAGACGATATTCATAAGCGTAGCAAGGAGGCATTCAGGTTCTCCTTCTTTCACTCCTCATTTCTTCTGTTAGAGGATTCTATTTCTAGTAATAATTAGGCTAATTTTTGCATGCTCATTAGGAATTGCCTATTAGAGTTAAAACTTACATGAGATTAAGATCTAGTACACATAAACCTGCCATATTAGTTTCTCGTAGAGGCAGAAATACTCGCCTATCTAGAAATTTATAGTTAGTGTTTTTGTATATTAACTAACATAGAATATAACTTTAAAACTAATATGGTTTATCAATATGTAGACCAACAATCATGTAGTTATTATGCAAACCCTTCACCATGTTCATGCTGTGGTAGTCATTACCATTGGGCTTCACATTGCCTATCATATCACGAGTATGAGCGTACAATAGGAAACAATTATAATTATGAGCCTGAATTTTCTAATTTCCATAGTAACGTATATAATCAAGAGTTTCCTAGTCATCCAAACTATTCATGAAGTTCCACCAATAACAATCAACTAGCCATTCAGCTTCAACCTAACCCATCACAGTACGATATCAACCATATTCACTCAAACGCCATATACCAAGAGCACCTCATAATACTTCAGAACCTAGAACGGACAAGATTGTTGCTAACTTCACCTATGCCAGACCCTTCCACCATGCTAGAAATCAACCACCCATCTAATTCGCCACCCTTCCTAAACCAAATTTCCCAACAAATGACTAACTCGGAACAAACATTTAGGGAACAAATAGCTAACAATGAAAAAACGTTTAGAGAACAAAATGCCAAAACCCAAACTATGCTTCAGAATCCAGCCCAAATGATTTCTATGATCCCCTCACCTAACATAGAACTTTCAACCTTGTCAGAGATCGACAGACAAGTAGAACAACCTATTCCCATAACCAAACCATTCGACCTAGTTAAGACCTACTCTGAATTTCATGAACCATTACCTTCCCATGACCCTCCCATTAACTGTTATATTAACTCCACACACTACCTTGATGAGGAAATTCTTGAAGATGGCTCTGTAGGACTTGTTTCGAATGACCAAGATGCCATTAAGGAAACTTATATTATTTTAGAGGACGAGAGTGAGGAAATAGAAATCAACAATTCTAATCTAAGGCATGAACAAGGTAATGTGCAGGAATTAAAGGAAGTAACTTCTTTATCGCAATGTGAATCTCAATTTAGTTTGGCAGCTGAGAAAATAACAATGGAAGAAATAGATGAATTTCTTAAAGATAAAGCCACGAACCACAATTTTATGGATTCAGCTAAGCTAGATGAAGAATTCTATGATTTCTTCAGAGTGTATGCGGATCCACCAACTGATGAACCACCAACCAACCACCATCCACCTGAGTTAGCACTTCCTAAAATCTAACCATCTACCACAACTAAGCCATCCATTCCCCCAACATTTCAGAGGAACCTCAAATTTGCACTTGAGCCAATTGCCTCAGAGACCCTCTATAATTTTTTTGACCCTAATGGTGATGAGTTTTTGCCTAGCACACAATCCTATTAGTACACCATTCACCATTCCTGTAGTTGAGAGCTAAGCTTTGACCAAGTGTAGTGAGAAACCTAGTTTGTCTTATTTTTCCTCATCTGAGCCTTATGAAAGACATTAGGATCCATACTTTATTCCTTTTTGATAAGAGCCCAAAACTGTAGTTTTAACCCCTTAACAATAATACTTTTAGACCAATTATGCGAGTAATAAATAAGAGTTAATGCTGATTACGTGCTTTTATGTATTTCAGGCATTGGAGTCGATTATGTGCAGAAATGTGTCACTTTTGCGAGATAAAAGAGTAAGGATTGGTTGCTAAGAAGTTCTGTGATTAAAGGTCAAGATTCAAGGAGAAAAACCTTTTTAAAGCCTAGTCAAAGCTGAAAAGTCAAAGCCAACGCGGGCAGAAACAGTGCACAAAAGTCAGTAGAACTTCCGATGACCGTATCTTTGGACTTAGACCTAAGAATTGGGCCTACCTTATGTCAAAACGACCGTCTTAGAATGAGCTTTCCAATGGTCCAAACTTTTACCCAATCAGAGGAGCAAAAGTGGATAAAACATCTGTTGAAGTCAAATCCAACTGAAAAGGCCTCTATAGACTGAAGAAATTAGGTTTTGGGCTCAATTTTTCGGCCCAAAATATGGCTCCAGGTGTAGGAACCGTTATTTTAGAATGATTATTTCTACAAACCGCGAACACCACGTGCAGCGGAATTAATGGGTGTCCACGATTTGTGATTGGAAAACATACCTTTGAATCCGATTTAGATAACTCTGAGGATCCAAGCATTATCAAATCCGAAATCAACCCCTTGATCTTCTATTGTATTCCTTTAGAACAGATTGGACATTGTGTGGGCAACGATCTACCAATCCCCTTCTTTCTCACAAAGCTAGAACCAATTTTGGATCTATCTTTCCTTGCCTCCTTTTCTGTTCAGATGAATAGTAAATTTCGGCCAGAGAGAGATTATTCTATTTATAGGCTACAACAAGGACCATGAGGAGAAATTAGGGTTGGACCTCCTGACAGGCTTGGGCTTCCCATGTTCGCCCAGAACACATGGCCCAATTCAGTCAACAAATTACTTATTCCACTAAAGGACATTGTTACACTACCGCCCTAATCCCAAATTACGTGTCAGCGTTTATGGGCTCCATATTATATGCTCGTTGATCTCCCCGTGTTTAAGATATCGAATGTCCGTTGATTAAGTCAAGTTACTGACAACTACATTAATCAACTTCTTATGTCCTTGAGTAGTACCACTCAACCTCATTGTCATGTCAGAATAAATCCACCTGCAGGGTTTACATGACAATCTTTTTGAGCTCTTTAAGGGGACATCATCAACCCGACTTCTTGCGGGACACGGATTCCTTCTATAATCAACAACACACCTTACATACAATGTCATTACCCAATCCATCAAGTTTGTTGATTCATAAATGAATCTCACTCATTGATGATTTAAAGCAATGTACAATGCTTGTAAGTGCCCGATATTATATCCGGATTAGGAGGATAAGCATCCATAATAACAAAGGCGTTTGTTCTCTTATATAGTCAGTATAAGGAGAAACAACCTCACTTGGTCCTATTCAATACACACAAAGTGTACTAGTGTAATCCTATAGTCAATATAGACTAATACGAGATTATACTACAACCGTACCAATGGTTTGTCCAAGTCTATCTAGGTTGTGAACGATTACTTATACTTTATAAGGTACTGATGATATGATCTTCTGTGTGTTTACACCATATCATCTACAACATAAAGTATTAGACACATGCATATAACTAATAACATATATAATATGCATAACATTTGCCTATATAATTCTCATTCAAAATATAAAGAATTAGAGTTAATACAAAAGTAATGATTTTAGTATATAACCCTATCACCAGGCCCATGCACGAAATTAGAGATCTTTTTCTCTTCTTGAAGGGAGGAAAAAGGCAAAATCATTAGCTAGACCTAGATTAGAAAATAAATTAGCTCAGACTCCATTAATTAGTTTTAATTACTTTGTTTTAAAGTCAGTTTTGAATCAGTATTGTTATTATTCATTAGATCAATAAAAGTAGTTAGTTATTCATAAATTTATTTTTAGTTTATTAAATCACTTAGATCAAAATTCAATTCTTTAGTTATTAATCATTTCTTAGTTGTTAATTCAGTTTTGAATTCTTGAGTAGATCAATATAGCAAATTTATAATTTTTATGTCATGTCTTGTTTTAATTCCTATAGAAATGATAGTTTTATGAATCAAGGCTAAACATCCATTAGAGGGGTTTAAGGAAGCATTGATGAAAACTTGATTGTGTAGTGTAGAAATAGTTGTAAGATTCTATTTCAATTAGAAGATAGTTGATTTGCCATGAGAATGGGTTGAACTTCCTCACATACTAGTCATTATTTGGTAGAGATTGCCATGAATGATTAGGGATTAGAACGACCAATTCTTATCGTAAGAACGAAAGAATTGGATTACAACAATCTATGCTAGTTTATTAAGTTGAATTCAAGGTGGAATCAAATTCCCCTAATTCTTTATCAAATGGCGTCGCTGCCATCTTAGTTCCATTTATAATTGTTTTCACTAGTATTGTTAGTCTTTTCAAAGTCCCATTAAACCCACCCACCCTTGTTTGTTTCTAACAGTGATTGTTTGGTTCAGAAACTAAAAAAATTTCAAAGAACAAGCCTGAGCGCGCCCCGTGCCCATACAAGGCTAACTTCGAGTGCTCCTAGCGCTGAAGCGCCTGGAACTCGAGTTGGAACTGAGCGTGACCCAAGCCCTAACAAGGCAAATTCAGAGCGCGACCCGTGCCTTCTTCTGGAAACGCCCGATTTTCACTGGTTAGTTCAAACTTCCATTACTTCATGTTATTCAATGTTTCTAACTTGTTACACACACTGAGCTCGCGTATACAAGACGCTATTAATAAGCGAAGCAAGGAGGCATTCAGGTACTTCTTTCTTCCACTCTTCGCATCTCCTGTTAGAGGTTTATACTAACATATCAAGATTGTTTTGAGTGTTTTTGTGTTTCGTTAAGATTGGTCTTAGCCTTGCATGAGATTAAGGTCAGGTAGAAGAAAAACGCCTAACGTAATCAACCAACAACGTCAAGAAACACGCCTTTCTAGTATACCACTCACTACACCTCTAGCTAATATACCACACACTCCACCTGAAAAAATAGTTGAAGAAAGAGAGTCTTCTCTCTCTGACTTTTACAAAGCCTTGAACGATAGCCCAAAATCTTGCATCGTTCTTGCAGACCCAGTGGAGGCTTTCCGAATCCCCCCAAATATATTTAATTTGTTACCCGTTTTTCATGGGTTAGACCATGAAAAACCTTATCAGCACATGCGTAGGATTGAACAAGTCCTTACTACATTCCACCATCCTACGGTTGGTGCTGAACAAATTAAACTGAGGGTGTTTCCTTTCATCTTAGCCGATAAGGTGGCATCTTGGTTAACTGCCCAAGCGCCTAATTCTGTGGACTCATGGGCCAAACTTGTTCAACTATTGATAAAATGTAAAAAGATAGTTTTACTCACGAATAAACGATGAAACTCAAACGCAAGTAAAACTAAAACTTAACTTTACGTGTGATGTTTATCAAAGTTTTCAACTCTCGATTCTATCGAAATAGAGTTGGAGTAAAAGATTCGTTCCACTCCTAGTTCTTTAAAATTTGTGTTTCCTAAGATTATCAATCTATCTAAAGTTAATGAGAGTTTTACGAAATTATACTACGATGTAATTTATACTAAAGAGATTGACCTGCCTCTTTTTGTGTATGTAGATGGTGTATGGTTATTGAACAAAATAGAAGCGTATCAAAACCTAATTATCCCTTAATAAGTAAAGGATGAGTAGGGTATCGTTCTACTTTTAAGTGTATGTTATGTGAAGGACAGGACTGGAAAGGGGGTTTAAGGGATTAAAAACTATGATTGTAGAGATTATAGATTCTAATACTAAACTAAACTAAACTAAATTAAACTAAACTATTAAGAATTTATAAGAGAGGGAATTCAAGAGATTAGAATCTACCAATACTTTAAATCTATGACCTTCTACTTCATGGTTGTTCTTACAAGTAGACTACAATTAGGCAATCGAGCGAGTGCTGACAGTGTCGAAACATCGTTAATAACTAACTCTACTTAAGGTTGTTCCTATGTTTATGCTATTAATATCTTCTTTCATTTTATGTAAGCTCGGGCAGCCATTCAATGTATTACCAAGAGCAACATCAAGGAGTACTTCCTAATAGGGCGGCCATTCAATGAATCACCACTTAAGGCAAACACAAAGAATACTTCTCCTAGGCAGCCACTCCCTGAGCTACCCTTTCTAAGGCAACACAAAGAATACTTCTCTAACTCTAAAGAACTATACTACTAGAAGAAAAGTAAAGAACACTAACATGATATTAATATTGCAAAACATAAACCCTATTCTATATTTCCAACCCCTGGTGTGGGCAATGGAAGTAATAACTAAAAATAAAAAGAACTAACCTGATTGAAGAACACCATGAACCAAAAGAATCATTAAACCTTAAGCACTGGCTTCATCTCCTCCCTTGAAGGAGAATATTAGCCTTCCATAAAGAAGGAAGAACACGAAGAACGAGAGGAAGAAGAGTCGAAGAACATAAGACTAGAAAGACTAATTTATTAAGACTCAGTTAGTTAAAACCGATCTTTTATTATTAATCTCTCTCTGCCTCAAGTTCTGGAGACAAGAATATAAGTGAATTGGCAAATTACATGAGGCACTTAGGTCCTCTATTTATAGAGGTTACAATGAGCTCTAGAAGCATTCCAAACCGTCATTTGTTTCCTAATACAAATAGACTTCATTCAGAGTCCAACTTCGACTCCAAAACTGAGAAGAAATTGGCTACAATGTCGATCCATGCATCTGGTCGCACTATTCATGCATCTCAGATGTGATCAATGCGTCTGGATGCTCGATCCATGCGTCCCAGATGCGTAAGCTTATTTTATCTCTTCTGCTCTATCCTTCTATCCTCTTTTGCGGGCTTTGGTCCAAACAACGAATCTTTTGTCCTTGGGCTTCCAAATAGGCTTTCTAATAGGTCCAAGTTGCATCTTTAATAGCTCCAATTCCTTGGTCTTCTCCATGATTGTCCATGGGCTTCCCATGTGATCCTTAATGCTCCGAATTGCTCTATTTTACACTTTTTTCTCTAATATTCCACAAAACTCTCTCTTTCACCTGTAGAATCATAAAACATAACTTACAAATACTATTAGTCCACTAAGATGGCTAAACAAGAGGCATAATCGAGGGTTAAATAGCACTTTTGGAGCACTTATCACAACTCCAAACTAGCCTTTTGCTAGTCTCTTAGCAAATAAGATAAAAAAATAGATAAGTGATCAAAATCACATCCTAATAACAAAAATAAAATCCTAACTCATTTTCGCAGGCATCGCGATTGCATTTACCATATGCAACTAGGATTTAAACCTTTAAGTTCCCCAAAAAGGACGAGTTATAGTCTCGTGAGGGTTTTTAGGTGATATACCCACAAAATCAATCAATAGCATGTTCAAGAATGATAGTATTTTTCAGAGAGAGAAATTCCTTACCCACTTAGTGCTTACTCCAACAGATGATCTCCATTGCTAACTACATTGCTGTAAAGACTCATAGATTATGATGGGAGATAGTAAAAATTGACAAAATTCTCAATCAAGGCTTATGTGTGTACTTAGTCAATATCCTATACTCTCCTATCCAAGAAACGGAATCCCTAGTTTACCATAGGTAGATAATCTCGACTTTCAATCCTCACCGGTCATACTCTCAGAAAAGAATCTCTCAGAAGATGGTCTACTATTTTACCTCATGTATGTGGGGAAAAGAATAATGCATACAAACATCCCACATACTACCTTGAAAAATAGACTTCTGAATAAAAGTAGTCTCATGGAAAGAATGTTAATCAAATATGAAGTGTCGGGTCCTTCACTTTAGCATCCTCTCACCTATTCTAGACTTTGTACCATACTGTAGTGATAAGTCATGGTTTGTAACTTGGTTTGGGTAATGGTTTATGAAGGAAAGGTAAAAAGGATTCTAAGGTTGTTTCTGAAAACACTAAGGGTTTTGCTTCATTCTTTGCAAGATTTCTTCAAATTCTGTATTGCAGAGAAAATTCTTCCTTTGTCTTAGCTTTTCCATCCATTCTGTTCAACACATTTTTTTTTTTTTTTAAACTCAGTGGTATATCCTTGATTAATACTGGATATACTTGTTTTCCACTAGCTTCTTTCACTTAGAACAGAATGATGGTCTTCATTGTATCTCTCTGGTATTTCCTTGTAATCTTCCTTCTATGCTATTTCTTCCTCTTTGTGCCCCTCGTATTCTCAGAAACATATGGGTATGGCCGATAAAAATTTTGGCTATACTCCTTGTCTGGAGTTAGGTAAAGGGTAAAGGGTTTTATGAAAGAAAATGGCTTATTGTAAGGCTCAAAAAGGTTTAACATGATGGTCCTACTAGGTGGGATAAAGGGTGAATGGGTTCACTACTTGAGTTATCAGTATGATACTCTGTTTCGAATAGACTACAAGACCTAATGGCTATCTCCCCAGTTGATGTCACTTCGTGATTAACCAAATCAACAAATAATGAGACTATATTACAATGACATAAAGAACTGAAAGATGTTGAGTCACTAAGACTCGGATTTTTCATAAGAACTCTCCAAAGAATGGGTATAAAGCTCAAGTCTCACGGGCTAAGTCTAAAAATTCTACTTCCAGTTTACTAGGGGTTTAAATCTCTCTTCTAGCAAAAGTACACAAAACTGACCAAGTTTTATGGTGGTGCCTTGATAAAGAATTCTATCAACAAGAACTATGTCCGAGCATAATAAATAGTCTAAGCGGTAATGACATCAATAATATCAACTATCTATCAAACTCAACATTCAGCGGTATAGAATATATATCCCAGACTCATCATTAAAATTCATTGTTCTCATGCTACTGATATAGAAACAAAAATATTTTTGTTTTTGAAAACTAATTTTCGAAATTCATTTCTCAAGTACACCCTCCCCCTACTTATGCATGCATTGGCCTCAATGTATAAAGAAGTAAATGAAATGGATGAGAAAAAGGTAGGATATTACCATTGATGCCGAATATCAATAATTAGTTCAAGAAACAAATTTTTAGGTCTTTTTATGTCAGATCCCCAAGACGTAATGTGAGTCTTTTAAAGTCAGATTCTCAAGACTTTTGAGTCCTTTATAGTCAGATCCTCAAGACTAATATTCCCACCCACTAGGTTCCAATTTGTAGGAATTCTTCTGATCTCTCTCAGCATATGCTTGACAAAAGTATACCTTGTACCAACAATTTTCTCTTAATGGCTATAACCCAGGACAAGTTTCAGAATGGCAATTCTTACAGCAACCTAGCTTACTTCCTGTAGACATTTTCGCTTGATCTATTAGAATTCCTTCCTTTAAAACTTGGTGACCCAACACTATCCCTTCCTTTACCATGAAGTGGCACTTTTCCTAGTTCAGAACTAAGTTGGTATCGCAACAGTGTTTAAGGACTAAGGAGAGATGGTGCAGACAATCCTCAAAAGGACATGTGAATGTGGTCTTTTCTTGGTCTTCAGGGTGAGAATGGATCTGAAAATATCCTGAGTAGCCATCAAGAAAGTAGTAGTAAGCTTGTCCAACTAATCTTTCTAACATCTAATCGATGAAAGGCAATGGAAAATGATCTTTCCTCGGTGCGCTATTCAACTTCCTGTAATCGATGCAAACTCTCCATTCAGTCTGAATCCTGGTTGGAATCAACTCATTGTTCTCATTCTCGATTACTGTGGTTCCAGACTTCTTCGGCACAACTTGAACTGGACTAACCCATTGACTATCAGAAATAGGGTAGATAATGTCGGCGTCAAGGAGTTTGACGACCTCTTGCTTAGAAGTCTTGGAATCCTTTTCCAAATGAATCCTATGTTGAACTATCATAGGGCTGATCTCCTTGATATCATCAATTGTCCAACCTATAGCTGACTTGTGTTCCTTTAAAAGTGCTACTAACCTGAATTCCTGCTCCTCAGTCAAATCTGATGCAATGACTATTGGGTAGATTTCCAAATCTCCCAAGAAAACATACTTGAGTGTAGACGGCAAAAGCTTTAATTCTAGCTTAGGCGGCTCCTTCTTAAGTTCTTTAGATGATCCATCAGGCATAGGCGATTCAAACTTTTCTTTGAACTTGCTGTCATCCATGACAGGTGATGAATCCAAAATCGTATTGATTGCCTTGACATTAAGTTCCTCATAGTCTGAGTCTGTCTGAGCTTTCAACAACTCGTCAGTAGGATATGAATGAGTCAGATAATCCTGTGCTAACTCTTCAATCATGCACGTTCACAGCACACACCTCCTGTGGTTGCTGTAACGTATGGAAAATATTTGTTTCGACTCTTATATTACCAAAGGATAACGTCATATTACCGATTTCGACAGTTGATGAGTGCATTTGCAATGGCCAAGAATGGTCTGCCTAAAATGATTGGTACCTGCCTACCAGATGTAGGTGTTGTGTTGAGTACTATGAAATCAACCGGATAATAGAAATTTTCGATCTTGACTATGACGTCTTCAATGATTCCTTTAGGTATCTTTACTGATCTATCTACCAACTGTAAAGTAACATTAGTCGGTTTAAGATCTTTCAAGCCTAACTTCTCGTAGACAAAATATGGTAGAAGATTCACACTTGCACCCAAATCTAATAAAGCTTGCTCCTCCAAAGAATCTCCAATTCTTCATGTAATAGTTGGACTTCCAGGATCTTTCAGTTTCACAACCGATAGATTCTGTAGGTACGATGAACATCTTTGAGCGAGAAAAGCTTCTTTCTTCTTGACTAGATCTTTCAGAAACTTGGCATACGAGGGGACTTGCTTGATGGTGGTCAGAAATGGGATATTAATATGCAAATTCTGAAATACATCGCAAATCTCCTTGTACTAGTCATCCTTCCTGGTATTTACTAGTTTCGAAGGAAACGGTGCTGGCGGATTCTTCAATATCGGTTCTCTTCTTTCGACTTCGGTTGGCTTGGTAACAAATAGTGGAGTGACAGGTGGAGTCACTCGTGATGGCTTCTTCTTACTTACTTCCACAATAGTTCCTTCAGCTTCTCTTTCAACAGTTACTTCAGTGGGTGGCACAACACTAGATATATCTGGAATGTTAGAACTGGTTGGGATAGTGCGGACATAAGTTACCTCAGGCTTCGCAAAATCTTTTCCTGGTTCATAGACAATCTTGTTATCAACTTTCTTGCCTGACCTCAGAGTGGTGACAGCATTAACTTGTTCAAGAGTAACCTCTAGGTTATCCACCTGCAGGACACCTCTTCCTTTCGGATTTGGCTTCCACTGGCTTGGTAATGCTCCTTTCGATCTTTCCGTCAAGGCGGCAGCGATTTGCCCTATCTGGCCTTGAATGACACTAAAGTTACTCTCCAACTTCTGGGTTCTTTGATTTGTCTATTTCAGCTCATTGACAATGGTGGTGATAGCTTCTTCCAGATGTGGGATAACTGCTTTGCTCGACTGAAGCGTAGGGGCAATATATCCACTTATAAGATCAGGTACTAACTCTCTGTTTGTGTTGGCTTGGTATTGTTGGTTCTGGTATGACTGTTGATTTCTGTATGGTTGCTGGCGGTTTTAGAACTGATACTGGTTATTCTGGAACTGATTTGACTAATTTTGGAATCCTGGAGGAAAATTCCTCTGATTTGTATTTTGTGGCTTCCAATAATTCTGTCCCTAATTGAACTGGTTATTTCTTTCTAAAGAGTTGATACTACATGCCTCTGCATTAGTATCCAGATAGTCCGAACACTCTTCAGTGGTGTGGCCTTCATCAAAACATAGCTCACAAATGGCATAACAAGGCTTGGTTGGCTGAGGTTTAGGTTGGAAATTGTTTGGTTTTGGAGGATTCATAGAGAACCCGATCAAACTTCTTGTTGAGTTTCAAGTCCCTGTTGATAGGCTTGCCATAATTGATATCATCGCTTGATTTGGGTCTTCTTGAATTTGGTTGCCAAATTAGCCCGACACCCTCCATTCTAGCTACGTCCTCGTTGCTAGTACTCCATTGTTGAGTGTCTTGACTAAATTTCGAGAAAGTTGTAGGCTTCCTCTCCATCCAATGATGTAAACTTACCTTGATGCATTGACTGTATCATCTGCTTATTCATAGTAGAAAGTCCTCGAAAGAAAAAATGAGCCAGTGTGCTCCTATCATAACCATGATGTGGACATGAGACTAGTAGATTATTGAATTTCTCCTAGCTTTGATGATATTCTTCAGTCATCTTCCCTTTGAAATTGCTGATGGCTTGCTGCATGGCATCTGTCTTCTAGGGTGGGTAGAACTTGTTCATAAACTTTGTTCTCAACTTCTCCCAGTTGTTGATTGAATTGATCGGCTGTGTAGTTAACCATTCCGATGTTTTACCTTCGAGTGAGATTGGAAAAAGAATTAACTTGATACTCTCATCCCTGATATTCTGGTTCTTCAAAGTTCTGAGGACTGATAGAAATTTGTTCATGTGAACATAAGGCTGAACATTGTCTAAACCATTGAACTTTGGAAACATAGAGATTACTGATGCTCTAAGTTCAAACAGGTTAGCTTCTGTCTCTAGAAAAACAATACTACTTGGTGGGTCTCCAATGATTGGTGAATAGAAATCACTCAGCTTCTTCCTCTGCTGTGCTTGCATGGGAGGGATAGCTTCAGGATTATTAGTGTCTAAAATACCTTCATCATATCGTGCGGCCATTGTATCAATCTCATCTAGTATTCTTGTGAGTCGGTTGTTAAACCTTGTCCACTGTTGTGTTCTTACCGGACGATGATATGGACGACGGGGCATACAATAGAAAATGTTATGCGAAAATAACGAAAAACTATCATGCTATGCTTGAATGCAATTAAACTAATATGCAACTATTCTAAATTATACTAAAATGTAAAACTACTTTCCTTCAACTGGGTTGGGCTTTGCAGCTAGTATCTCACCCATTGTCTAAAGCTGTCTCTTCTAGGGTTATGGTGAATCACTTGGATTGCTTAAGTACTACGGCCCACAGACGATAGTCCGTTTGTCAAGATTCAGACAAGAAACACTAGAGTTTGATGTTTGGCTGTGTTGGCTTACAACTTCAATTGTTGAAAAGGTCCTAAATGCAATTATACTAGAAAGCAATAAAACTAAACTATGATGCAACTATACTAAGAATAAAATAAAATAAAATGAAGATTCGACTAACCTGGATGGTAGATCTTGTCTTCGAGATGTCCTTCAAGCTTTTTTTCTTTCTTAAAAGAATGGATGATGCGGCTAAAATTACCTCAAGATACAAAATTCTAATCTTGAAAGAAAATGTTAAACATAAACAACTTAAAACGGCAGCGACGCCATTTGACAATGCCTAGGGCTATAAATAATTATATCCCCGGCAGCGGCACCATTTGACCTGCCTCTTTCTGTGTATGTATATGGTGTATGGTCGTTGAACAAAATAGAAGCGTATCAAAACCTAATTATCCTTTAATAAGTAAAGGATGAGTAGGGTATCGTTCCACTTTTAAGTGTATGTTATGTGAAGGACGGGACTGGAAAGGGGGTTTAAGGGATTAAAAACTATGATTTAGCGATTATAGATTCTAATACTAAACTAAACTAAACTAAATTAAACTAAACTATTGAGAATTTATAAGAGAGGGAATTCAAGAGATTAGAATCCACCAATACTTTTAATCTTTGACCTTCTGCTTCATGGTTGTTCTTACAAGTAGACTACAAGTACGCAATCGAGCGAGTGTCGATGCCCTCTTGGACGAAACATCATTAATAATTAACTCTACTTAAGGTTATTCCTATGTTTATGCTATTAATATCTTCTTTCATTTTATGTAAGCTCGGGCAGCCATTCAATGTATTACCAAGAGCAACAGCAAGGAGTACTTTCTAATAGGGTGGTCATTCAATGAATCACCACTTAAAGCAAACACAAAGAATACTTCCCCTAGGCAGCCACTCCCTGAGCTACCCCTTCTAAGGTAACACAAAGAATACTTCTCTAACTCTAAAGAACTATACTACTAGAAGAAAAGTAAAGAACACTAGCATGATATTAATATTGCAAAACATAAACCCTATTCTATACTTCCATCCCCTGGTGTGGGCAATGGAACTAATAACTAAGAACATAAAGAACTAACATGATTGAAGAACACCATGAACCAAAAGAATCATTAAACCTTAAGCAGTGGCTTCATCTCCTCCCTTGAAGGAGAAGATTAGTCTTCCATAAAGAAGGAAGAACACGAAAAACGAGAAGAAAAAGAGTCGAAGAACATAAGACTAGAAAGACTAATTTATTAAGACCCAGCTAGTTAAAACCGATCTTTTATTATTAATCTCTCTCTACCTTAAGTTCTGGAGACAAGAATATAAGTGAATTGGAAAATTACATGAGGCACTTAGGTCCTCTATTTATAGAGGTTACAATGAGCTCTAGAAGCATTCCAAATAGTCATTTGTATCCTAATACAAATAGACTTCTTTCAGAGTCCAACTTCGTCTCCAAAACTGAGAAGAAATTGGTTACAGTGTCTATCCATGTGTCTGGATGCACTATTCATGTGTCTTTGACGCGATTAATGCGACTGGACGTTCGATCCATGTGTCCCAGACACGTAAGCCTATTTTGTCTCTTCTGCTTTATCCTTCTATCCTCTTTTGCGGGCTTCGGTCCAAGCAACGAATCTTTGTTCTTGGGCTTCCAAATAGGCTTTAAAATAGGTCCAAGTCGCATCTTTAATAGTTCCAATTCCTTAGCCTTCTCTGTGATTGTCCACGGGCTTCCCATGTGATCCTTAATGCTCCGAATTGCTCCATTTTACCCCTTTTTCTCTAATATTCCACAAAACTCTCTCTTTCACCTGTAGAATCATAAAACACAACTTACAAACACTATTAGTCCACTAAGATGGCTAAACAAGAGGCATAATCGAGGGCTAAATAGCATTTTTTGAGCATTTATCAGAGATACGATAATTTAACTACGAAATGTTAAATTGAATCTATGATAAGGAATTAGGGGGGACTGATTCCACCTTAATTCAACTTAATCAACTAACAAAGAAATGTCGCAATCCAAATTGAAATGCTTTCGCATAACAAATTGGTAATTCTAATCCCTAATTATTCATGGCAATCTCTACCAAATAATAACTAGCATGTGAAGCAATCAAACCCATTCTCATGGTGAGCTAATTACTTTCTAGAATTGAATAGATTATCACAACAATTTCTAAGTTAACAAAGATCAAGCTTCATCAAGGCTTCTTCAACCCCCTCTAATAGAGGTTTAGCCTAGAATCATTATGCTATCATTTTCAATTGAATTTAAACAAGACATCATATAAAGATTATAACTTTGCTTATTTCAACTCGAATGGAAATCTAAAATTGCTAGATTTAATTGAAACTAATAATGATAAATAACTAAATCTATGAATTGAAACTATAATGGTTTAATGAAAATGAAACTAGATTATCAAGAACTAATTAACTTTATTGATCTAATGAATAGCAATAACAATGATTCAATAACGAAATTTAAAAAAGGTAAAATGAAAATTAATTAATTTAAAAATCTAAATCTAGATCTAAAAAACTATTCTCTAATGGCCACTTTCTACCCTAAGATAAGGATTCTTAAGAGTTCAGTCTTGTGTCTTCAAATGGAGGAGACAAGATCCACATTTTCGTGCATGGGCTGAGGAGCCATGTTTTGGGCTGGAAAATCGAGCCCAAAACCCAATTTCTTTAGTCCATAGAGGCCTTTTCAGTTGGATTTTGCTTCAATAGACTTTTTGTCCACTTTTGCTCCTCTGATTGGGTCAAAGCTTGGACCATTGGAAAGATCTTTCCAAGTCGGTCGTTTTGACATAAGGTAGGCCCAATTTCGAGATCTGAGCCCAAAGATACGGTCTTCGGAAGTTCTACTGACTTTAATGTGCTGTTTCTGCCCGCGTTAACTTTGACTTTTCAACTTTGACCGGGCTTTACAAAGGCTTTTTCTCCTTGAATCTTGGCCTTTAATCACAGAACTTCTTAGCAACCAACCATTGCTCCTTTATCTGCCCAAAGTGACACATTTCTGCACATAATTGACTTCAATGCCTGGAATACATAAAAGCACGTAATCAGCATTAACTCTTATTTATTATTCGCATAATTGGTCTAAAAGTATTATTGTTAAGGGATTAAAACCACAGTTTTGGGCTCTTATCAACTATTTATGGAACATTTTTACCCACCACTGAAGACATATAAAATACTTTCCAAGATTCTTTTCTTTTGACAGAATCCTCATGAATCATTTTTAGAGGCTTGGAATCATTTCACCGACCATCTTATAAAGTGTCCACACCATAAACTCGCGAAGGACACTTTAGTTCGTGCCTTTTTCAAAGAAATTTTACACCACCATAAAGAAGTCCTTGACATAATGAATGGCGGTAGCTTCCTCAGTAAAGGAGCCTCAGAGGCTTATAAATTTTTAGAAGATCAAACAAAGCGTAATAATAACTGGGGGGTAGTGACGATATCTCCCGCTCCGCTAGTTCTTCTACAACAGTTAAAGCCACCGGTATGTTTGAGATTAAACCCGATCCTGAACTAAAAACCTTAATCGAATCTCTAACTAAAAAGGTAGAGGCTATTTCTATTCAACAAAATCCTACCCCCATCATGAATATCAACTCCAATCCATGTAATTTCTGTTTGAGTCCTGAGAATCCCAACTCCTATTGTCCTCTCGCTTATGAACAACAAACATCACAACAAGATAACATTTGCTCAATTAATAGTTATCCTATTCCTAACGCCCCTTGGAGAAAAAACTCGAACTACGGTTGGCAAAATAATCAACAAGTTACACCTCCAAGGTTTAATAACCAAAATGTTAGGCAAGCAAACAATTACAATCAAGCTCCACCACGACAAGGACAAGTTCAGGGTAATTATAATAATTATAACAATAATAATTACAATGTTAATAGAGGAATCGTTCTGATAAATAATAACTATCACAACCCACCTATTTCAGCAAGATTTGCTAAAACACACCAGTTGAGGGTCGGAAGTAATGTTTTTTTGGAGATGGTAGTTGGGAAAAGATGAGACTGGACTTCGGTTTTGAAGTTGTCTACGTACCCAAATGTATTGCTTGGGATCAAGTCTCGATGCGTAGTTCTAGAAAAATGACGAAGGTTGGATTTTATAGGTAGGATTGGTGATAGTTTCTTCCTCGTTCTCCAATATTCCAATCGTGGGATGAAGTTGGAGAACTGGCAGGAGAACTGTCCAATCATGGGAAGAAGTTGGAGAGCTAGCGAGACAACTGTCAGCTCGTGGGATGAAGTTAGAGAACTGGCGGGACAACTGTCAGCTCGTGGGATGAAGTTAGAGAATTGGCGGGACAACTGTCAGCTCTTGGGATGAAGTTGGAGAACTGGCGGGAGAGTTGTCAGCTCGTGGGATGAAGTTGGAGAACTGGCGGGAGATCTGTCCAATCGTAGGATGAAGTTGGAGAACTGGCTAGAGAACTGTCATGGGATGAAGTTGGTGGAAGTTGTTTAACTCGCAAAACATGTGCGCAATTGATATTGATTTTACGTGTAGGTATGTAGGCTTTGAGCATGGGCTCTGAGCGTGGGCTTTATAGTAGATAAGCTCTGAAAATGGGCTCTGAGTGTGGGCTTTTTTGTAGATAAGCTCTGAGCATGGGCTTTTTTATAGATAAGCTCTGAGCATGGGCTCTGAGCGTGGGATTTTTTATAGCTAAGCTCTGAGCATGGGCTCTGAGCGTGGGCTATTTTATAGATAAGTTCTGAGCCTGGGCTCTGAGCGTGGGCTTTTTTATAGATAAGCTCTGAGCGTGGGCTTTTTTGTAGATTAGCTTTAAGCATGGGCTTGTATTAAATTGGGCTTTTATTGGGCCACATTTGTGGGGGCCGGAACATCGCCCTCTCTTTGTTACATGGGCAAGGCCCATGTGTCAAAGAAGTAATTATGATTGTATTTGTGGGATAAATAAAAGTGGTCGGAAAATTTCTTGAAGAGTTTGACATGAAATCGGTATAAAAAATCAAATTTGTTCGATAAATGATGGTATTTTGGTAAATATGGGAGCCATTGGAATTGGGCTTTGTTTGATAATGGGCCTAGAAAAGTTTAGATTGTCTACCCAATTGGATCAGCCAAAAAGAAAAGAATAAGAGTGGACAGGCTCACAGGCATATATTGACTTCGAGATTCAAAAGTGGAATACTTGGAGAGAGAAAGGATATCAAAAGCGTAGAGCATCAGAAGCTTTCCTCTCTAGATGTGCCTTCAGAGCTCGGATCAACATCAAGATAAATGCAGACTACTTGAGATCCTTGGAAAGCACAAGTGGTTCATCAGAGGGTGAATCTTCTACATCAAATAAGAAATAACTAGGGAGAAATATACCCAAGCTTTCGGTTGTTGGTGGAGCTGTTGTTCTTGCTTGTAGCTTTGACCAAGGGCTCTTAACGAAGGCAGTTATATTTGGAGTAGCTAGAAGTTTTGCGAAAATTGGGGGGACTTTGTGATTAAGGTGTAAAACTTGCAGTTGCACTGAGTGATGTTCGAATGAGTTCTCTCTTCTACAAAATTAAGGGTGTATTGGTGGAGGTTCAAAACAGATTGATCGGCTAACTAATAGATAGGCAACTTTCTTTTTTGAAAAACTGATCGGTTAAAGAAATTGATCAGCAATAGTAGCTGCAAGGAATGTAATTTGGAAAGCATCGGTTTCTCTTATCAAAGGATCGGCAAAAACCAAAAGATTTCTACCCACTCAACTGATCGGTATTTGTTTGGGCGGCAATCGAGTGATCGACAATTGGATTATTGAGCACCTTGATTTTTGGACAGGTTTATCAGTTTTGAATTGGTAAAGAGGATCGGTAATTAAAATAGATCGGCAAAGGGATCGGCAAGTGATTATGCGGCAGTTCAAGGGAGCTGGGCCCGATGCTCTCACAGAGGATGGGTGCACAGCGCTGCACATTGCAGTAAAAGGGCATCATTTAGACTGTGCAAAGCTGCTGTTGGCTAGCGGTGTAAGAGCCAATATTAGCAATACTAATGGTGACACACCGCTGCATCTAGCAGCCGGCTTAGGCGATAAGGACATGGTGAAGCTATTACTACGGAAGGTGATGAACAAAGAAATTTGTAATCATCTTGGTAAGGCAGCTTATGATGTTGCAGCTGAATCTGGTCACACAATTCTGTTTGATGTGCTTAGACTTTGGGGCAAACTAAGTAAAGCAGCACGCAAGGGAGAGGAACGTGTTATTAACTGGCTACTTGACAATGGTGCTTCGATCAATGGAGCCCATTTTCTGGATCTGAGTCACCCGACTCCATATAACTAGCGAAAGGGGAGAGCCTTATTCCAACTCTATCAGCTCCAATATCATTGACTACTGCTTCCACAATTTCTAGAGGGAACCAACACCAATTTTCAAGAGTGCCACCGTATTCATCTGTTCGGTCATTGACTTGATCTTTCATGAACTGATCAATTAGGTAGCCTTGTGCCCCATGGATCTCAACCCCATCAAAACCAGCTTCTATAGCATTCCTAGCAGCAATTCGAAAATCATTTACAATTTGAGGAATTTCTTCTATTTTTAAGCTCAGAGGAGGCGAACATCATGTGAGAACTGTCACACAATATTCAATCAATTCAACTACTTTTTAAGAAAACATAGCGGCAATTCAAGTTTACTACAGCCAGCAACAAATCAAGTAGCAGGAATTCAAGTTTACTACAGCCAGCGGCAAATCAAGTAGCGGCAATTCAAGTTTACTATAGCCAGCGGCAAATCAAGTAGTGGCAATTCAATTTTACTACAGCCAGCAACAAATTTTCTTCCTAAATATTGATCATCGGCATTTTAATTCGATTCGAATTCAAACTTTCTTCCTAAATATTGATCAGCGGCAATTCAATTCTTCCTAAATATCCTTTGGATCAGGGGCATTCCAGAAATCACACATCCAGCGGCATTTCAATTCAATTCGAAGGAATCGGCCGTAACATGCAGAAATTCAATCGAAGGGATCGGCAGCGGCAATTCAATTCAAAGAAATCGGCAGCGGCAATTTAAAGTGATCGGCAGTACCAGCGACAATTCAATTCGAAAGGATTGGCAATACCAGTGGCAATTCAATTCGAAGGGATCGGCAGCGGCAATTTAAACTAATCAGCCATAACAGCGACAATTAAATTCGAAAAGATCGGCAGTACCAGTGGCAATTCGATCCGAAGGAATCGACAGCGGCCATTTAAACTAATCAGCTGTAACAGCGACAATTTAATTCGAAAGGATTGGCAGTACCAGTGGCAATTCGATCCCATAATTAAAACCGGAGTTCCAAAAAATAGCAGATTCAAAACTAGCGGCAGATTCAAAAAAATAGCTTTTTGCAATTCAAACCAACTTAAATAGGTCGGCAGTTTCATAATTTGTGGATAATGTAATTTAAAACAAAAGGATCAGAAGCTTTAGCAATTAGTTTTAGTGTATGGCAGATTGGCAGTATGGTAAATAATATATCAGAAAGGGTTGGTGACTAAAGCGAAATGGTAACGAAACTGAAAGGTTTTAAAAGATGGGATGGGTCGGCATTTCAAGTGGGTATTTGTATTTGGAATTTGGTAATGGAGCGAAAAAGGAAATAACAGGAGATGGCGGCCATCCAAATATTAATTGAGCTACCATTCTAAAGATTTGAATAGGTCAGTTTGAGAATTCCCAACATGGGTATCGGCTTAAGATAGTTATACATGAAGATTAGCTTTCTAAGAAATGGATATTCGAAGACGAGTCTTCTGGGACAAACTTGATAGGCTTGATTTACTTTGGAAATTGTTTCAATTTAGATTGGCCTACTAATTTCGATCGAGTCGGTAAATCGAAATGATTAAATTTTTGTTTTAGTTCAATTTAGAAAAATTGATCGGTTTTGAATTGTATTCATTGATCGGTTATTTAAAGTAGATAGGTATATTGGCGATTGATCGAGAATTTGTATTGATCGGTAAGTTGAATGGAGGATTGGCAAACTAGGCAAATAGGATCGGCAAAAGGCTAGACTGTTCACATTTGGTGGAGATCAGTTAAAAAAAAAAAAAACATAACTTGGGTTTTATATCGACAATTTGATTGTTTGATAGACAATTATTTTCTAAAAACGGTTTTGGGTGCATTGATTGACAACTTGAAAAAAAATATTTGGTTTGATCGGTTTGGGTGAGCAGAATTATTCAAATTGATCGGCAAGTTCAATTATAAGTTCGAACTTCGCACAGATCGGTAACTTGATAAGTTATTTTATTTGATAGGCAAGATGAATTTGATTTGTTGGATTTGAATTTGATTGGCAAGTAATCAAATTGATCAGTTGTGTATTATTGATCGGCTAAAATTTTCTGGGTACCAATTGGAATAGGAAGTTGAGTTACCAAAATTGAATTCATCGGTCAATAGTGAATAGTTGGCAAATTATTTGATCGGCAAGTAATTTGATTGGGCATGTAATTGTATTGATAGGCCGGCTAGTATGATGTATTGATGTATTGATAACGTAATTAAATCTAGGGTGTCGCCGCCCTCATAATATAATGATAACGTAATGAAATTTGGGGTGTCGCCGCCCCATAATGTAATGATAACGTAATGAAATTTGGGGTGTCGTCGCCCCAAAGTGTAATGATAACGTATTGAAATTTGGGGAGTCGCCGCTCCCACAGTGTAATGATAACGTAATGAAATTTGAGTTGTCGCCGCCCCCACAGTGTAATAATAACGTAATGAAATTTGGGGTGTCGCCGCCCCCAAAGTGTAATGATAACGTAATAAAATTTGGGGTGTTGCCGCCCCCATAGTGTAATGATAACGTAATGAAATTTGGGGTGTCGCCGCCCCCATAGCGTAATGATAACGTAATGAAATTTGGGGTGTCACCGCCCCCACAGTGTAATGATAACATAATAAAATTTGGGGTGTCGCCTCCCCCAAAGTGTAATAATAATGTAATAAAATTTGGGGTGTCGCCGCCCCCATAGTGTAATGATAACGTAATGAAATTTGGGGTATCGCCGCCCCTTAGTGTAATGATAACATAATGAAATTTGGGGTGTCGCCGCCCCCATAGCGTAATGATAACGTAATGAAATTTGGGGAATTTGATTCCTAGTTAAAACGAAAGATGGATCGAATTTTATTGAATTATGAAATGATTACAATGAATGAATAACAAAACATTCAACGATAAAACTTTTTCAAATGAAAAGCATTCCATGGCTTGACAAATGAACAGCTTTTCAAATTATTACAAATTTTTCCACGGTCCTTCCCAATTCTCTGACAGCTTTCCAAATTTAATGAGCTTCTGTTTTCGGCTAAGTACCCAATCTTTTGGTTCAAAACTCTTGAGGCGAAGCTTTCTATCATATTTGTGTTTCATGTATGACTGATATTTTATTAGACATTGTAAAGCTTCTTCTGGAGTTTTATCGATTGGGTCTGCCACCAAAGTTAGAGCAGCATCATTGTTTCCAGTTTGTACCGCTTCTGTCCTTGTAGTTGGTGCAATTAATTCTGTCGGGAGGACAGCATCCATGCCATAAGATAGGTTGAAAGGGGAAAGATTGGTAGAATGCTTTGGAGTGGTGCAATAAGCCCAAAGCACTGCTGGTAACTCTTTAACCCAATTTCCTTTTGCTTCATTAAGCTTCTTCTTCAAAGTCGAGAGAACCGTCTTATTGGTTGCTTCTGCTTGTCCATTTGCTTGTGGATAATATGGAGCGGAAAAATTATGCTGAATTTTTAGTGAGGCTTAAAAATTTGTGAATTTCTTCCGCATCAAATTGTTTACCGTTGTCAGAGACGATGTTAGATGGAATTCCAAAGCGACAAACGATGTCTTTCCATAAGAAACGCCGTACATCTGTTACTGAGATGTTGACAAGCGGTTGAGCTTCTACCCATTTAGTGAAATAATCAGTCGAAACCAATAAAAATCGTACACTTCCAGGAGCCTTTGGTAGGGGTCCCACAATATCCAAGCCCCATTTTGCAAAAGGCCAAGGGCTTAGAATTGGGTGGAGTTCCGTTGCTGGGAGTTTGCCCATATTTGCATGTTTTTGACATGGTATGCATTTTTGGGCAAATTCTGCTGAGTGTCTTTGCATGCTAGGCCACCAGTATCCTTGAGTCATGGCTTTATGTGCAAGACTACATCCCCCAGAATGGTTTCCACAAAGTCCGGAGTGTATTTTTTTGAGAACTAGATGACCTTGATCTTTGGAAAGACATCTGAGAAGAGGACTGAAGTTGTTTGCTTTCCTATAAAGTAGGAGCTTGCCTTTAGAATTTAGAATTATGACAAATTTCCAGGCATCTCTCTTAATTTTGTAGGAAAGTGAGGAATCCTCAGGTAGAGTTCCATGTTGCAGAAATTCTAAATAAGTAGGTCTCCAATCATCTGGTGAAGAATCACCGTCGATAGATTGGAGATCCAAATGTGGTACTTCTGGAGAATTATCTGCTTCATGGGACTCATCTTCCATATCAACATTGCTTTGGTCGGCATCCTGTGTGAGTGGAGAATCACTCTCAAAATGATGATCGGCCAAATCTTGATGGTCGGCTAAATCTTCTTGGGCTGCTTTCTCTGAGTGAGATTCTGAACTTGTGCTGGCCGATTGAGCTAGCTCTTCTCTCTTTCTTTTCCTTGTTGTTACGGCATTTACTTGCTCGAATTCTAAATGTCGAGATGTCGTTTGGAAATAGCATAGGTGAGCAATATATAAGTTTTGAACATGTTCTTCTATAACAGTTATGCTAGGAAAAGGTTGGAAATCAATATAGATTTTTCTTTCATTGTTAACATCAACTGCGGCAGAGAGATAGGCTAAGGCATCGGTGTGACGATTTTCATTGCAAGAGTGCTGGTGAACTGCAATGGATTTGAAATGAATGGATAGCTCATGCATTTTTTGGACATATGCAGCCATCCTATCATTTCGAGCAACAAAAGATCCACCAAATTGATTCGCAACAAGCTTTGAGTCAGTGAATAACTCGATCTTTGTCGCCCCCAGGTCAAGTCTCGTTCGCATTGCATAAAGAACCGCTTCATATTCAGCTTCATTGTTTGATGCGCAAAATCGGAGGCGAACAGATTTTTCAATTTTTTCGCCATCAAGTCGGATCAAAACACAACTAAGGCCTAAACCTGATTTGTTCTTGAAACTGTCCGTATGTAGAATCCATAAAGAAGGGTCGGCACTTGTGGATGTATCGGCCGATCCTTGTTGTGGATTAGGAGGAGGTTCGTCAAACTGCTCTTCCATGGTTGGTATGTCATCGACAGGAAAATCGGCCATAAGTGATGCCATTGCATGGCCTTTCTCAGATGATCGGGCTTTGTAGATAATTTTGTAAGCACTCAAATATGTTTTCCATTCTACTAATTGGCTCGAATCAGCATTTCGAAGAACTTTTCTCAAGGGGTATTCAGTGTAGACATTGATGATACGTCCTTGAAAATAAAGCTTCAATCTTCGTGCACTATGGACAAGTGGGAGAGCTATTTTCTCAATTTGCTAATACCTTGTTTTCGAGCTGTAAAGGGTCTTACTTATGAAGAAAATTGGTTGTTCATTTTCATCATCAATGAATAAGAGGCGGCACTCACGCCTATTTTCGATGTCGCCAAATAGATGCCAATTGTTTGTCCGGTGGCCGGACTAGCAAGAATTGGCGGCTGTACTAGGTATTCTTTCATTTTCTTGAAAGCTACGTCACACTCATCTGTCCATTTTGGGGATCCCTTAATGGATTGGAAAAAGGGGTGGAGCCGATCTGAATATTTTGAGATAAATCTACCCAAAGCAGCTATCCTACCCGTAAGTTGCTAGATTTGCTTCTTGGTTTTTGGCGAGGGCATTTCGGTAATTTCATGGATTTGATCAGGATTAGCTTCAATGCCTCGTTTGGTCATAAGATATCCAAGAAATTTTCCCAATGCTAACCCAAATGCCCATTTTGATGGATTTAGACGCATTAGAATATGCACCAGCCGATGATGTATTAGAATATGCCTCGTTTGCAAGTGATGAAGGTGTGAAGACTCTTCATGCGACTTGATGACCATATCGTCAATATAAGCTTCCATAAACTTGCCTAAGAAGTCTGAAAATGATGTATTAATGAATTTCTGATATGTTGCCGGTGCAATTTTTAGATCGAAAGGCATTACCTTATAGCAAAATAAGCCTTGGTCTATTATGATAGTTGTAAGTTCTTGTTCATCTTCAGCTAATGCAATTTGATAAAATCCCATTGAGGCATCCATAAAAGAAATTCGTTTAAACCCTGAAGTTGCATCAACCATTTCAAAAATACAAGGCAAGGGATACAGGTGAACAGGACATTTTTTATTGACATCAGTAAAATCAACACAGATTCTAAGTTTCCCATTTTTCTTAGGGACTGCTACTACATTTGATATCCATTTCGGATATAGTACAGGCCTAATAAAATTATCATTTAGAAGTTTCTCGATCTCTTCTTTCACTTTGAGCTTTCTATCGGGAGCCATTCGGCGAGGCTTCTGACGCACTGGCTTTTGTGTTTTGTTGATATCCAGCCTGTGACATGCAAGTGAAGGATCAATCCCAGGCATTTGTGCGACCGTCCACGCAAACACTGTGCAATTTTTCTTCAAAAGCTCAATGAGATCATCATTTTCCTTCTTGGAAATTTTCACATAAATAAAAGTGGTTTCTTCTTCCTTGTTGCCGATCTGTACTTCGAGGAGTATGCCGATGGTCGGGGGGCCACCTAAACGCTGCTCCAAAGCGTTTACTCGGCCAATGGAATTCTGTAATTACTATTTTTCCCCATCGACATTTAGGATGGTGTTGCCCTTGACTTCTGAATCTTTATAATCTTCGAGCACAGACTCATGACACTTCAAAGCTGCTATCTGATCACTTTGAACTTTGCATACCATACCATCACACCAGAACTTGATAGCCTGATGGAAACTAGAAACGACAACTCCCATTGAGTGAATCCAATCTCTTCCCATAATGACATTGTAGGAGGAGTTACAATCCAAGAGAAGAAAATCAATTGTAACTTCCTTGTTCATTAATGTCACAGGAAGAGAGCATCTACCAACTGATGTTGCTGCTGTCCCATTGAAGCCAATGATAGGATTTGGATCAGGAACTATCATTTTCTCGGGGAGGTTGAGTCCTTTGTAACAACACTTGTAGATCACACTTGCCGAACTACCTGTATCGATCATGATTTTCTGCACACGATGAATTCCAACAAAAGCTTGTATTACAACAGCATCATAATGAGGATGGTTCACTCCTATCAGGTCATTGTCAGTCCAACAGAGAGGTCCTTCCTCATAAGTCTTTGTACCCATTCCGTGGAGAAAATCATATCCACTATAAACATAGTGGTGGCTGAGATCAGTGATCTTGAAGTGATTGAAATTCTTGCGCTGGGTGTTAGACATTGAATCAACTCTAGCATGACCGACTTTGATTACATTGTGTGCGGTCACGACTAAAGCTTGTTTCATTTTACCCAGCATGTAATCCTGGAGCATACCCTTCTCGATCAAACCTTGGATTCTACCCCTTAGAGATCGGCATTGTTCAGTTTCATGACCAAAATCATCGTGAAATTTGCACCACAGTGATTTGTCACGTGTAGCCTTGGTATCTTCGGAGAGAGGAAAAGGTGGACATAAGATATTTTTTCCCTTAATCTTCTCATAGATAACAGCATACTTCTCGTTGAGGGCGGTAAGCTTTAACTCTGGAAGTTTCTTTTGTTCCTTGTCGTTCCATTGTTATGGCCTACCATCACTCTTAGACTTTTGATCGGTTGTTTGTTGAAACTTCAATTTTTGACTCTATTCCTGCGGCTTGATTATTCGATCCCTATCTCTGTGAACTCGTGCTGATGCATCATCCTCAACTCGAATGAACTGTTCAGTTCGAGCAAAAAGTTCATAACGAGTTGTTGGGACGTCTTTTACTATAGAGTTGTAAACGACGTCCCTGTCATAATTAATGCCTTCCTTGAAAGCATAAATGACAAGAATATCAGATGCATCGGGAATTTCAACAGCCGCTTTTCGAAATCTCGCAACAAACTTACTGAGCTTTTTGTCTTTTTGTTGTTTAATACTGAATAGAGAATCAATATTTTTCGGTTTTTTCTAGTTGTGACGAAAATGCTCGGTAAACTTGTAAGCGAGATCAGTAAAATTATGAATGGATCTTTCTGGAAGCATGTTAAACCATCTCATCGACTCAATTCTAATGAGTGTGGATGGGAATAACTTGCAAAGAAGAGCATCGTCGAAAGTCCATAAGATCATCTTGTTTCTGTAATTAACAAGATGCATCAAAGGATCTCCATCAATCTCATCATACTTTTCGAATTCTGGCTGCTTGAAGTCCTTGTGATGAACAGTTGTTTGGATTCGGAGAGAGAAGGGAGAATCGATACCACTCTCGATAGCGAGATTTCGTATTTTATTATCTCGTGACTCCTTATCATTAACAGCCTTTAGTATCATTTCGTGTAGACGTCGTTCAGAAAATGGAACATTCTCTTGACGATGGTCACGACCGAACTGTGGACGTTTTTGCTAAGATTTCATCGGAGGAGGTGGAGTAAGTTCTCATCGACCCGTCCATGCAGGTGAAGGTGACCGAGCCAGTAGAGAAGTTCGGTTCCTTCGTCTCCTATGTGAACATCGGGAGAATACGGACAGAGTGCTGGACTATCACAACCATTTTCTTGACCTGATGCAAGTGAGTCTCCATCTCCATGGCTACCATTGTCAACATACTTTGGCCGACAATGAGCTCTTGGATTGGGACTACAACTTGAGCGACTAGGTTGTGAACTGGAACTGCTTGGTAAATAGTGCTGCTGTCGAGATCGGTGCATACTGCTGTTGCGACGAGGACTTGCAGTGGCTTGCCTACCCCTTCTAGAGCTTGGGGTAAGAACTTCATTGGTTTTTCGTTGGTTGGGTAGTCTATCTTGCCAACCTATATGGATATTTTGCCGATCTCCCTTAGTACAGTTCGAATCGATAAAACCAGTTTTTGTCATGAGATCTTTTGTGAGTTGGTGATCCCTCACAGGGTGGTCGGCATCAAGGTCGGCAGAGGAGTTTGTGGATTCACTTACGATTACACTGGAAAGTGTAGGCTTTCAGCGTTGCACATTTTGTTTGCGTGAAACCTTTCGTAAGCGACTCACACGGTTTCTCTTGGTGCGGGAGTTTGTACTCAGAGTCTTTGACATAGATGCTTCAGTGTTCAAACGATCCCAAACACTTTTTGCCATGGACCCTGAATCATCTTCGAGAAGTTGATGCAGCTGTTTTTTCAGATTGTTATTCTTGCTCTCCAATTGTCGGAGACGATGGTCTACCTGAGTTGATGGATCAGATACATGAATACCCACTCTCTCAGTCGCAGATGGCCGAGGACCATCAGACTTGGAAAGTGAATTCCCAGCACAAGGTGAATGCTGAACTTGTGCGGTAAAAGGGATACTTTCACAGTTGTTTGTTTTTCGAGAAGCCATTGACGTAACTTTTGTTTTGTGGTTGAGGGTATCCCCACAGACGGTGCCAAATATGTTTCAGCAAGATTTGCTAAAACACACCAGTTGAGGGTCGGAAGTAATGTTTTTTTGGAGATGGTGAAGGAGATGGTAGTTGGGAAAAGATGAGACTGGACTTCGGTTTTGAGTTGCCTACGTACCCAAATGTATTGCTTGGGATCAAGTCTCGATGCGTAGTTCTGGAAAAATGACGAAGGTTGGATTTTATAGGTAGGATTAGTGATAGTTACTTCCTCGTTCTCCAATATTCCAATCGTGGGATGAAGTTGGAGAACTGGCGGGAGAACTGTCCAATCATGGGATGAAGTTGGAGAGCTGGCGGGACAACTGTCAACTCGTGGAATGAAGTTAGAGAACTGGCGGGACAACAATTGCCATTTCGTGGGATGAAGTTGAGAACCGGGCGGGACAACCGTCATTTCGTGGGATGAAGTTGGAGAACTGGCGGGAGAGCTGTCACTCGTGGGATGAAGTTGGAGAACTGGTGGGAGATCTGTCCAATCCTGGGATGAAGTTGGAAAACTGGCTGGAGAACTATCATGGGATGAAGTTGGTGGAAGTTGTTTGACTCGCAAAACATGTGTGCAATTGATATTGATTTTACGTGTAGGTATGTAGGCTTTGAGCATGGGCTTTGAGCGTGGGCTTTATAGTAGATAAGCTCTGAGAAGGGGCACTGAGCGTGGGCTTTTTTGTAGATAAGCTCGGAGCCTGGGTTCTGAGCGTGGGCTTTTTTGTAGATAAGCTCTAAGCATGGGCTCTGAGCGTGGGCTTTTTTATAGCTAAGCTCTGAGCATGGGCTTTTTTATAGATAAGTTTTGAGCTTGGGCTCTGAGCGTGGGCTTTTTTATAGATAAGCTCTGAGTGTGGGCTTTTTTGTAGATTAGCTTTAAGCATGGGCTTGTATTGAATTGGGCTTTTATTGGGCCACATTTGTGGGGGCCGGAACACCACCCATTAATAATCAACGTGACATTGTTCTTGTCACACAACCTATAGCTAACACTCATCCACAACCGAATCGTTTTGATGCCTTTTTGCAAACCCAACAACAGATTTTACAAGCCATCTAACTTTCCTTATAGCAGTTAGCACAAGAGAAAGTACAACCCAAAGGTGTGTTTCTAGGTCAAGCAATACCTAATCCTAAAACAACAAACATAGCCTTTGAGGTAAACGGTAATACTAGTAAGAAAAATGCAAACGTAGATGAGCGAAATGCCATCACCACTCTCCGTTTTGGCAGAGTGGTTAATAACAACGTAACTATGCCTATAGTGACCCCACCAGTAGTACCTACACCGGATATTGAACTAGATACCGAAATAGAAACTGAAGATCCTACCCCAGCAGAGGTACCAGTTAAACCACAACCTAAGAAACAGAAAGCTAACGTTAGACATCCTGTTGATCCATACGCGAAATATAGAAAGAAACCACCGTTTCCCCAGAGATTAGCAATGTTAAACAAGGATACAAACTTTGAGAAATTAGGGAGGTTTTTAAAAATCTAACGATAAACATACCTTTTCTTGAAGCAATGAAAAATTTATCTCACCATGCTAAGTTTCTCAAAGAGTTGTGCACTACTAGGCGTAAGACAAATACTCCTAAAGACTCCTTTTTAACTGAATAGTTTCCAACTTTATCAGAGCATAATGGAATCGTTAAGTACAAGGACCCTGGTTGTCCTACTGTACAATGCACCTTAGGAGATTCCCACACGACGACCGCTTTATTAGACCTGGGGGCGAGTGTTAACTTACTCCCGTATTATCTATACAAACAAATAGGTCTACAAGATATGCAACCTACTAAAATGACGTTGCAATTAGTTGATCGGTCGATTAAATATCTAATGGGTGTGGTTGAAAACGTGCTTGTTAAAGTTCAGGATTTCTACTATCCTACTGATTTCATTATCCTTGATACAAAAGTCGCCAACGACTCTGTTTCGATCATTTTAGGGTGTCTTTTCTTGGCTATTGCTAACGCGCTCATAAACTATCGCGATGGTTCGATGTCCTTGTCCTTTGGCCATCTTTCTGTTGAGGTAAATATTTTTAAAATGATGAAACAGTTTCCAGATACGACTTTGGATGGAGAGGTTAGCATGATCGAGAGCTTAGCTCAAGATTATTTCAAAACCACGTTTGCAGATGATTAGATGCACAAATTCCTTTCCTTTGGAAGTTCCAACTTCGACGAGAACTCCCTGGAAGTCGAGGAAGAGTTCCTTCATCTCTTTTGCAACTCTTCCTTACCACCTCGCGAGTCCCACCCTACCAACATCCATTCATCCCTTGACGCAATGACGGAAGATGAATTTTTCACCCTCTATCCTAGTGATTCTTTTGACCCACCTATTGAGGAATGCCTTGCATATCTCAAGGCTTCTGATGATCTAGACTTGAGAGCTCTAGCCGAGCCCCATTCATCCACCTCACATCATCCTGCCATTCATTCATCTTCCCTCACCAATTTTCCGCACTTTCCACCTTTCCAAAGGAACTTTGAGTTTGCACTTGACCCTCTTGCTTCTTCTGTGCTTAATAATTTTCTAAATCCTCATAATACGGAAATAATTCCCAAGGAAAAGGCACTTGACACCTTCATTTTCAGAATTGAGACAGTTCCTACCTACACCATGAATGAGTTTTGTGCTAAACCCACATTCCTATTATTTCCATTATTTCCTTCTAAACCTTATACATATCCAACATATCTTCCACAAACATCCATTTTCCCATGATCATTCACTTGGACACCCTCTCCTTCAAAGATGAAGAAGAAGGTGCATACTCTGTTACGTTCTAGATCTATCAAACTTCGCTTTCATTTCACTAAGTTGCATAGTAGAAAATCTTGGTGCTTAATTATGTTTGGGGGTGCATGCCATGGTAATTGTTTATGGAACGATCCACAACTATTTCGGTTGTTGATATATGGTAAACCGCATGTTCATTATATACATATATTTTAAATATAGTCTTGAGTATCTAACTATAAAAGACTCATTTTGTTGTTTGGTGTATTTTCTTTTACTTCCATATATTGGTAAGTGCACCATTCAGGTAACTGGGCCCTCCCTATGGAGTGTGTCGATGTAGATACCGGATCCTAAGTCCACGTTTAACATAATTCACGTTTTCTACTCTTGCATATTTTCTCGGTTTTTGAGTCATGTTCCTCTATGGTGTGAATTTTATCTTTATGGCTTTTCGTTTTTCTTATATTAAATCTTATTCATAAAAAGTAAAAAAATTTAAAACCATAAATAGTAATCTAGGAAGTCTTGGGAATCTAACTTTTCTAAACTCTGTTGTCTAAAATTTATTTTGGGGTAGGGTGTTGGTCTTTCCGTCTGTGATTACTAAACTTTCCAATTGTGTTGTTTATGTCGTTTAATCGTATTTTGATTTGGGTTGACATTATCTATGAATTTAGATTTCATTCGTTCGCATAACTTATGTCATGCATGCACTTCGAGGCATTTTCTATCTTCTTATATGTGACCCACTGTTTGAATAGAGTGTTTTATGGATCATTGGATTGGAAATTCTCTCCTAATCGTTTCTATATCTCATTCGCAAAAATCAGAGCGGTAACGAATCGGCAATTTTAGTTTGAAGCTGCACTAAAAAATCAGAAAATTTCGGAAATCGAATTAGGCTTGGGCCCAAATCTCGCACGCACACGCCACCCACGTGCGTCTCCTTCCTCTAAACAAAACAGATCACGAGTTTTTGTTCTCACTTCCGCCATTAACGACCAAAACCTAAGAAAAAAATAAAAAAGAAAAACCACCACCGATTCTCCCACTCAATTCAAACAAACCCACTCCAAATTCAATCCCCTTACACTAATTCACCTCTTCCACGCCCATTAAACTGCCCAAATATAAACTTAATACAAATTTGTCTCCAAAATTCGCACCAACCAACCAATCAAACCAAATTCGATTCCCTTTTTCAAATACCTCTCCTCCAACTTTCCCTAACCCTCTTGCGAAATCAAAAACCGAAAAATGGCCCAAAAATGCAAAATCCTTCCAGAACAAGTTTTCAAGTCGGACCATTTTGCACCGTTTTATGATGTCGAGATGAAACATAGGGATTGGCATTGGTTGTGGTATACGGAGGATGATTTTTACCATGAGGATTTGGTTTTAAATTTTTATAAGAAGCGGGAAATCGAGAGGAGGAATATTTTTGTGAAGTTGCATGGGGCGAGGAAATAAGTGCGTGCTTTGAAGATGACTCATATTCTGGGCATTATGCTAAAAAACCAACTAGTAGCCACCATGTAGGAATCACAGTATGGCGGGGTAGAGCCATTGATGAATGATAATGTGTTGGAAGGGAAGTACAATACGAAGTCGCATTGCATCTAACTGTGGTCGTTGAGGACCAACCAGCTGGCTGTAGCTCAGTGGGTTGGTAAGAATGTGATTGGGAAAGAAAAGTTTAGCGACATCGGTCTGAACTGTCTGCACGTACTCTGGGTATTACAGGAACGGAGGTATGATTTTTCTATCGTCGACTTTGTTTTAAATATGATTAGAGGAGTTGGACTAAGTACCGCACCATTTCTTACTTTAATTACGAAGATAATGTTGTCTTTGGGTGAAAAACCAAGAACTGAGCGGAGTATGTTGAAAATGCATTCAAATGTAATTGCTTATAACAAATGTATTCAGAAGGTTTGGAGGTTGCCTGGAGAGAGGGTAGTGGAAGAGGTTGAGTCGGATGATGAGGAGGACACGGCATGTTTTGATGCCGATGCCTTGGAGAGGTGTACTTCTGATGTAGAACACATGTCAGTGCTTCATTGTGGCATGCGTTCTCTTAATAATATTTGTGAAGATCTCCGGACTCGGCAAACTACCATACATCATAACTACGAGACTCGTGCCCAGCGCGAGGATGAGCATTGGAAAGAGGTGAAGGTAGAGATGGAAGCACAGCGCAAGTTTCGAGAAGAAATGCTTGAATGCTTCCCACTCTAGGGGGGGTTCTTCTGAGGAGGAGGCGTCTGTGAGGCACGAGCGTCATCGCCGAAAGATGGATGGCTCGGGCCCATCGGGATCTCAGGACCCATCTTCAACCAGTAGCGCATGGTTTAGGGAATTTATTGATTGATGTTGTTTTTATTGTTTTTATTAGTTCGGATATTAAGTTGTTGAATTCAGTAGTTAAATTTGAATTCGGTAGTTAATTATATTTGAATTTCGATTTTAATTTAATTTGGTTCTTTCCAAATTATGCGTTAATTTTAGTGTTAATCCCACCTTCCCGAATTGTTTGGGGTTTGTATTATTTCTTTTAGCATGATTTTTATATGATCCATAATTTTAGAAGTAATTTTATGATGAGTGTTGGGAATGTTGTCGATATTGGCATGGCTATGATTAGATATTGTGGTAGGATGAAATCTCAATGAGTTAGGAAGTTGCTATTCTAAATTCAACCTAAAAAATATTAGGTTTGTTTTGGAATAAGAAATATGGGTTGTTTCCGTTTTCGGTTTTGGAAATATTTTGTTTCCGGCAATTGCCTTAAAGCTTTTTGGCAACTTGTTAATTCGTTTTAGAAACTAAAACCATATATATACTTCCTTCATTCTACACTCACAACCCACACTACAAACCTTGCACTTCACCTCTCACTCCCAATTTTTCTGTTTTGTTTTTTCACTTATGTCTACTCAGACTACCCGGAGCACACTCTGCACCCTACACTCACTCTTCACGAGTGCACCCTGCGCTAGAGCCGCCTGTAACTCAACTTAGACCAGAGCGCACACTGCGCCCTACACTAACTCTTCACGAGCGCACCTTGCGCTAGAACCGCATGTAACTCAACTTAGACCAGAGTGCACCCTGCGCCCATCCTAGGCAAAAAGTGAGCGCACCCTGCGCCTAAGTGCCTGGAACTCGATCATAGCTGGAGTGCACCCTGCGCCCTACCAACGCCAATTTAGAGCGCACCCGCGCCCTGACCTTCGTAGCCACAGCAAATTTCAAATTTTTTTGCGGGTGTTCCAAGGTTGTTGCAGCACTTCTAGAGAGTCGTTATTGTGATGACATCTCCTACAGTTATACCTGAGCAGTCTTTCGAAGACTTGTTGGGAAGCGAGACCTACAGAAGTTTGTTCTGCGACAGGATCTTGCAGTTAGGATGGAGGCATTTACTGGTAAGTGACGACAACTCGTACTCACCTCAGTTTATTGCTTATTTTTACAACAATGTTAAATTCTATTGTAACCAAGATGGAGAACAACAATTCTCCATCGTAGTTGATGACACGCCACTAGAATTAAGTAAGAATTTGGTAGCTTTAGTTTCGGTATTGCCTTTGCCCAATCTTACACACATGTGGGGATATATGACTGATAATGAATACCTCTATGACTATGCATATTTCCACGAGTATTATGGGGGAGGGTGTTTCGTATAAAAGACCAAGGGCGATATAACATAACCCTTGGTAGCCTGTCCCTAAATGTAGGCACCACCATGTTATTCATCCTGATGAATATTTTAGGGGAGTGGCAGTTTACTTCTGCAAATAGTATCGCTGGTGATGTTTTCCTTGCTTTAGTTGAGGGATGTTGCCCATATGACATTTCTAGAGTTTTAGTGGCTAGTCTAAAGAGAGCCCATAGCATGAGGCATAAGTATATTCTTATGCATGTTTTGGTTTGTCGCATCATGTGCGGTTGTTTACCTGTATTCTATACCCAGTTCGTGGATTGGAAAAGGGTTGAAGTCATGAGACCCACCAATTGCGTGGTTCGTTCATTTCGGGTAATGACTTGGCTGGGATGGCAGGTGCAACCTCATTTGGTAGCTCCTTACACCCTATCAAACCGAGTAACACTCGACAGGTTAGCACGGGTTGATGACACACGGTGAAGGGCTTGGCAAGTTATTATAGCGTGGCAGGAGGCAAAAGAGCCTTGGTCCTATGAAAAGGATGAGGATGAGGATGATGCTTAAACGAGGGAGATAAGGTGAGTTTTAGTTTCAGTTAGTGTCTGCTTATGTCCCAAGCAATTTAATTCTTGTTAACCCCATAACGGGTGAAACTTATATAGAGTTGCATCTGTTTTTCTTTTTCTATATTAGTATGTTTTAACCTTGTTTTGCAGATGTTCCAGAATTTCACGCATTTCCATGGTATTTTTCTACCTTTTTTATTTTAATACTTTGAGGACAAAGCATGTTTCTTGTTTGGGGGTGGCATAGAAACACATGTAATTAAGGCATCTGTTAGGATATAGATATGTACAATATGCACTTGTTTTCTAGTAAAAATTCAAAAATTTTAAAAATTCAAAAATATAAATAAAAAGGTTATGCTATACACTTAGAAATATTGGTATTGTTTTCTTTCTCTATGCTCTTAATAATCAAGAAGTCTCACGTAGCTTTTGCGTTAGAATAGTTTTTAGAAACTTAGGTTAATATGTAGATAATAATCTTTGCATCTTTCTATAAATATATTGCATGAGTATCTATGATTGTTTGCCAGTAAATTTCTGAAATCTAGGCTAGAGTACTTATTCTACAAATCCTGTGAGAATATAGCCTAAAGCCTTCTATGAGTGAAAAAAAACTGAGAAATGACACAAGGCAGAAGTAAAATCCGGATAGAGAAATCACACGTCCACTTGCTTGATCATTATACCATATCCTAAGTGAGAATTTAGGCCCTCTTTTGATCGATATAGCTAGAAATTCAAATCTATGAATTATTTTCCGCTAGTCGCCCCTATGAACCATTCTTTAGCCTTTCATAAACCGCAAATTTTTTACCCTTTTACAAAAACAAAACAAAATAAAAAAATCAACCTACCCATTATAGAATGAGTCTGAGAATAGGATGAGGGAAGGAAAAACTTGTGTAAACAAAAATTAGTTAGTTGCTTCAGAAAAGAAAAAGAAAAGAAGTTTCCATTGAAAGAAAAGAAAAGAAAAATAAAAATAAAAACAAAATAAAAAATCCAAAAATCCAAAAATAGAATAAAATGAGTCAAAAAGTCAAAATAAAAAGGCTAAGGATGGAAACAAAGTGTAAAAGCAAATGAACAAGGGTTTCTCTAGTTACGTAATATGAAAACCCTATTAACTCAGACTTGTCCTTTTGAATATCCATTTTCTTCCTTCTTAAACCATCTCCTAATATCCGCAACACCTAAATAAGACCTCTAGCTCAATTAGGAATAAGTTAATGTGATAGTAAGTGGCAGATGTGTTTGATTGACTTCGGCTTCTTTGTGTGTCATTGAGATTGTAAGGTAAAGTGTGCCCACTACACACTAGAGTAGCGAAACTTGAGCAGAAAAATCAGAGTGGTTTTGTCTTGACATTTATGTGAGGACCTATTTAAGGACATTATTCCAAAGTTTCATAAACGGACCTGTTAGTGCATTTCATAGTATTACTCATTGTATATATGTTTATTAGTAGATGATTGATTATTATGCATATATTAGCTTAGGTTTTGACTTGATTATTCTGTATTCATTGCTAGTGAGATGTATAGATAATTGAGACATAAATAAGGAAACAATAGTTTTATTTCTTAGTCGTTGTAGTATAGATGAAGTTTGTGAGTACCTTCACAGGAAAACTCTCACGAGGTTATAACTCGTCCGCTAGGGAATTCCTAGTGGTTTAAGGCCTTGTTACATATGGTCAATGTAATCGCACTCGGAGAAACGAGATTAGTTAAAACTCCATTTTTGGTCACTTATGCTAATTTCTCATATTTGCTTGAGAACAAGCAAAATACTGTTTGGGGGTGGTTTGATAAGAGCCCAAAACTGTAGTTTTAACCCCTTAACAATAATACTTTTAGACCAATTATGCGAGTAATAAATAAGAGTTAATGCTGATTACGTGTTTTTATGTATTTCAGGCATTGGAGTCAATTATGTGCAGAAATGTGTCACTTCTGCGAGATAAAGGAGCAAGGGTTGACTGCAAAGAAGTTCTGTGATTAAATGCCAAGATTCAAGGAGAAAAAGCCTTTTTAAAGCCCGGTCAAAGCTGAAAAGTCAAAGTCAATGCGGGCAGAAACAGCACACAAAAGCCAGCGGAACTTCCGACGACCGTATCTTTGGACTCAGACCTCATAATTAGGCCTACCTTATGTCAAAACGACCATCTTGGAAAGAGCTTTCCAATGGTCCAAACCTTGACTTAATCAGAGGAGCAAAAGTGGACAAAAAGTCTATTAATGTCAAATCCAACTGAAAAGGGCCCTGTGGACTGAAGAAATTGGGTTTTGGGCTCAATTTTCTGGCCCAAAACATGGCTCCAAGCCCATGCACGAAATTGGGGATCTCTTTCTCTTCTTGAAGGGAGGAAAGAGGCAAACTCATTAGCTAGACCTAGATTAGAAAATAAATTAGCTTAGACTCCATTAATTAGTTTTAATTACTTTATTTTAAAGTCAGTTTTGAATCAGTATTGTTATTATTCATTAGATCAATAAAAGTAGTTAGTTATTCATAAATTTAGTTTTAGTTTATTAAATCACTTAGATCTAAATTCAATTCTTTAGTTATTAATCATTTCTTAGTTGTTAATTCAGTTTTGAATTCTTGAGTAGATCAATATAGAAAATTTATAATCTTTATTTCATGTCTTGTTTTAATTCCTATAGAAATGATAGTTTAATGAATCAAGGCTAAACCTCCATTAGAGGGGTTTGAGGAAGCCTTGATGAAAACTTGATTGTGTAGTGTAGAAATAGTTGTAAGATTCTATTCCACTCTAGAAGATAGTTGATTCTCCATGAGAATGGGTTGAACGTCCTCACATGCTAGTCATTATTTGGTAGAGATTGACATGAATGATTAGGGATTAGAACGACCAATTCTTATCGTAAGAATGAAAGAATTGGATTACAACAATCTATGCTAGTTTATTAAGTTGAATTCAAGGTGGAATCAAATTCCCCTAATTCTTTATCTAGATTCGAACCTTAGTATTTAAATTGCCATCGTAGTATAATTTCCATCATTACTCTCATTGATTTGATAGACTGATAATCGTAGTTAACTTAGATTTCTAAAGAACTAGTAGTGGAACGAATCTTCTATTCCAACTCTATTGCAATATCATCGAGAGTAGAAAACTTTGATAGCATTAAGCAAGAAAATAGTTCTAGTTTTACTCGCGTTTGAGTCCCGTTACTTATTCGTTAGTAAAACTATCATTTTCCCTTTTATCACTTTCTCACCTAAAGTATCACTAATTCATCTTTTGGGTCATTCAAACTCTTTAAAACAGCTACAACATGATGGTTTGCATATGTTCTTTGATGGGTTGCATAAGTTTTCATTCATTCTTCTACATATTTGCTTCCAATTATATAACTTCATTCTATTTGGGGGTGCATTTAGTATCATGTTTTTATGGCTAGACCCCCAACTAGTTCGAATATTAGTTTATAGTTGACTATGCGTCATCTATTTTGTGTCACCCCAGTTTCTTGCTTGTTTGGGGGTGTGCATAGTCTAGGGGAATCTGACTTAAAATGACCCCACATTAAGTCTAGGGGAATTTGACTTTAAAAGACCCATATAATTTTTGTAAAATACCACCTTAATGGAGTATAGGCCACAAAAGTTTTCAAACTTAAAAAAAGTTTTCAAATTTTGTTTGGGGGTGGTGTATTTTGGTATTTCATTTCAAATCTTTTTGCCATCTTTTGCTTGTCATGTTTACTCTAGTAGAGTCCATGTTAGTTAGTACGTAAATCAACAATCATGATGATATAATTCAAACTACGGAAATACTAAATTGACAATATGAGGAGGAATTAGGGGGATTTGATTCCACCTTAATTCGACTTAATTAATTAGCGATGAATTATCGTAATCCGAATTACAATGCTTTCGCATAGCAATTGGGTCTTTCTAATCCCTAATTGTTCATGGTAATCTCTACCAACTAACAACTAGCATGTGAAGCAATCAAACCCATTCTCATGGTGAACTAATTACTATCTTGAATGGAATAGATTATTACAAACAATTCTACGCTAACAACAATCAAGTTTCATTAAGGCTTCCTCAAACCCCTCTAATGGAGGTTTTAGCCTTGAATCATTATACTATCATTTTTAAAACAAAAAAAAATCAAAACAAGTCATTACTAAATAAGTAATTAACTTTATTGATCTAATTTAACAATAGGCTAAGATTCAAAATGAATTAAATTGAATTAAAAACTAATTTAGAACTAAGATTATGAATAACTAATTATCAAATTAAGCCAACCTAATTATGAATTTGAGACAACTAAAACTAAATAAGAATTGAATCATAAAACTAAGTTGAAATGAAAAACTGATTCTTTATTATAAACTAAATCTGATTCTAAATAAAACTCATTTCTTTGTTCTAAAAGTAATTAATTGAATGTAACAACTAATTCTATCCATTATAACTAAGTAAAAACTAACTTTAAACTAATTTTCTGATCTAGAACTAGGTTGCTTAAGAGCTAAGCTTTTGTCTGTTGATATAGAAGAGACCAGATCCACAATTTCGTGCATGGGCTAAGGAGCCATGTTTTGGGCTGGAAAATCGAGCCCAAAACCTCATTACTTCAGTCCACAGAGGGGTTTTCAGCTAGAAATGACTTAAAGAACCTTTTCATCCATTTTTTACTCCTCTGATTGGGTCAAGGCTTGAACCATTAGAAAACTCGTTCCAAGCCGGTCGTTTTAACATAAGGTAAGCCCAATTCCGAAGTCTAAGTCCAAAGATACGGCCTTCGGAAGTTCTGCTGACTTTTGTGCACTATTTCTATCCTTGTTGACTTTGACTTTTCAGCTTTGACTAGGCTTTAAAAAGGGTTTTTCTCCTTGAATCGTGCCCTTTTATCATAGAACTTCTTAGCAACCAACCCTTGCTCCTTTATCTCGCAAAAGGGGCATATTTCTGCACATATTCGACTCCAATGCCTGAAATACATAAAAACACGATAACAAACTAACTCTTACTTATTAATCACATAATTGGTCAAAAAGCAATATTGTTAAAGGGTTAAAACTACAGTTTTGGGCTCTTATCAGTGGGATAGAAACATTTGCAAAAATTATACACTTTTAGGATATAAATTACGCACTTTTCTTTATAAAATGTTAAAAATCATAAAAATTAGTTAATTACATAATTTAATTATGCTATTGAATTATTTTATGAACCCCCTTCTCCCAAATTGTTTGGGGGTGGTATATTTAATTTTAGCATATTGTACGTTCACGTATTAAAATTGCATGTATAAATATCAAAATATAGAATCCATTGGCCTTGTTGATTTTATTGGGATGCATAATGTAATTAGGTACCTTAATTTCGTGAAATTCACTATTTCACGGAATTTCATAAGCTAATCCGATAGGAACCACGATAGGCGCATATTTGATTTGTGAACATATGGTATTATTTTATTTACGTTAGAGTCCGCTTATGTCCCAACCGCTATTTATTATTCAGGGAGTGACTCCCAAGGACAAAAATGCCGAAAAAGTAACTCTCAATGACACATTTTTATTTTTGTAACTCACAAGGACCGAGTAGATGAAAGGTCAAGTATACCCTCTATGCGAAATAAAAAACGGATAAGGTTGATGGAATGTCAAGTATACCCCTGACGCAAAATAATTAACGTCCCGGCCCAGACGAAACGACCCGGTGTATTTAGTATGAACATTGAATGTTTGTAGTCCTTGAGTATGAACATTCAATGTTCATAGTCCTTGGGTATGAACATTAAATGTTCATAGTCTTTTGGATATGAACATTGAATGTTCAATGTCCATACATGAACATTCAATGTTTATAGGTCCTTGGTTATGAACATTCAATGTTCATAGTGAACATTCAATGTTCATAGTCGTTTGGGTATGAACATTCAATGTTCATAGTCCTTGGGTATGAACATTCGATGTTCATAGTCCTTGGATATGTACATTCAATGTTCATAGTGAACATTCAATGTTCATAGTCCTTGGGTATGAACATTGATTGGGTATGAACATTCGATGTTCATAGTCCTTGGATATGAACATTCAATGTTCATAGTCCTTGGGTATGAACATTCTATGTTCATAGTCCTTTGGGTATAAACATTCAATGTTCATAGTCCTTTGTCCTTTGGGTATGAACATTCAATGTTCATACATCAATATATTGTATAAGGTACATTCACCTATTTGGTATGAACACTCATTGTTCATAGTCAAATGACATAAAGGGTAATATCAGAAAATATTTATTTTAAATTCGGGTCATTTGTCCTTGAAAGTTATTGTCACGGAAGGGTATAACTGGCATTTTAAAAAATGTAAAAAAGGAGGGGCCAACTTATTTTGTCCTTGAGGGTTACTAATTTTGAAATAGTGGGTTCGTGAGTTACTTTTTCCCACAATTTGTCCTTGTGAGTTACTCACAAAAAATCGTGTCCTCTAGACTTCATTTTCCCCAAAATTGGGCCTTAGGACTAATTTCTTGTTTATTATTTCATGTTATCCCCATAATGGGAGGAACTTATATAGGAGTTGCGTATGTTTTTATTTCTTTATATTACTATAGAATAACCTTATTTTTAGGTGCTCCCATTTACAAGCACGTTTCTATGGTACTCTCTATCCTTTATTTTCATTCCATACTTTGGGGACAAAGCATGATTCTGTTTCGGGGTGGTATAGAAACATGTTGTAAATATTTAAGCACATATTAGGTTGTATATTACGTATTATTTGTCTTATAAAAATTAGAAAAAAAAAATCAAAAATATAGTTTATATTATGCACTTTGAGATAATGGTATTGTTTCCTTCTCCATGATGATATTAGTCTAGAAATCTCACGTAGTACTTGAATTAGGATTTAATTTTTGAAGCATAGATTAATATATAGGTAATAGTCGTTGCATCTTTTCATGAACATCTTGCATGAACATCTATGATTGTACTTGGCAATAATTTTCTAAGACTTAGATTAGAGTACTTAATACATATCCTATGAGCATCTAGCTAAAAAGCCCATATGAATTTATATCTGAGTGATGACACAAGGGAGAACTCAATTCTGGGTAGAGAAATCACATATCCACTTGCTTGATCACCATACCATATCCTAAGCGAGAATTTATGCCCTCTTTATATCGATATAGCTAGAAATTCACACCTATATGAAATTTATTATCTGCTAGTCACCCCACTGAGCCTTTCATTAGCCTTTTCACAAACTACAAATCTGTTACCCAATAAAACAAAATAAAAAATAAAATGAGCCTACCTATCTGGATAAGTCTGAGAAATAGGATGAGTGAAAAAAATAGAAAAGAAAAACCTGTGTAAACAAAAATTAGTTAGTTGCTTCAAAAGGAAAAGAAATAGAAAAGGAAAAGAAAAGAAAGCTTCCAAAAGGAAACAAAAATAAAAGTTAGAAATCTAAAAATAGAATCAAAAGGAGTCAAAAGCCAAAACAAAGGGGCTAAGGATGAAAACAAAGTGTAAAAGCAAAATAAGAACAACGTTTTCTCTAGTTACATAATATGAAGACCCTATTTTCTCAAATTTGTCTTTTTGAATATCCATTTCCTTCCTTCTTTAACCAACACCTACGCCCCATATCACCTAATAAAGACATCTAGCTCAATTAGAAATAGATTGGTGTGATATTAAGTGGTAGATGTGTTTGATCGACCTCGGCTTTCTTGGATTGTCATTGAGATTGTGAGGAAATGTGTGCCTACTACACACTGGAGTTAGCAAATTTGAGTGGAAAAATAGAGTGTTATTTGTCTTGACACATTCCTTGTGAGAACCTACTTAGGCACGCTACCCAAAAGTTTCAGAAAAATACCTGCCACTATATTTCATAGCATAGTTTATTGTATAGTTGTTTATCTTAAGATGATTTGATTATTACGCATGTATTAATTTATGAGTTAAATTGATGATCCTTGTTTAAATACTAGTTAGATGTATAGATATCTGAGATAAATTAGAGGACAATAACTTTTATTTCTTAGTCGTTGTTGTATAAATGAAGTTTGTGAGTACCTTCTCTAAAAAACTCTCACAAGGCTATAACTCATCCACTAGGAAATTCTTAGTGGTTTAAAGTCTTATTGCATATGGTTAATGCAGTCGCACTCAGCGAAACAAGAGTAGTTAGGAATACATTTTTGGCCACTTATTTTAATTTCACATATTTGCTTGGGGACAAGCAAAATGCCATTTGGGGGTGGTTTGATAAGAGCCCAAAACTGTAGTTTCAACCCCTTAATAGTATTATATTTAGGCCAATTATGTTTATAATAAATAAGAGTTAGTAATGTTTACGTGTTTTTGTGTATTTTAGATATTGGAATCAATTATGTGAAGAAATACGTCACTTTTGTAAGAGAAAGGAGTCAAATTGCTTTCTAGAGAAATTATATGATTAAAGCCCAAGTTTCAAGGAGAAAAACCATTTTTAAAGCCTAGTCAAAGCTGAAAAGTCAAAGTCAACGCGGGTAGAAAAAGAGTAGAAAAGTCAATAAAACTTCTGTAGGCTGTATATTTAGACTCAGATCTTAGAATTGGGCCTATTATATTTCAAAACGACCATCTCAGAAAGAGCTTTCTAATGGTCAAAGCCTTGACCCAATCAGAGTAAAAAAAGTGGATGAAAAGGGTTTTGCAGTAAATTCCCACAAAGAAACCCTTTTTGGACTTAAGTAATTAGGTTTCGGGCTTAATTTAGTGGCCCAAAACATAGCTCCAAAGCTCATGCACGAAATTGTAAACATAACCCTCTCCTATATAAAGAGGTTTAAGGCTAAACAAAACTTGGCTACTCCGCTATTTAGTTTAGTTGTAAATTAAGGTTCTCTCTATCTCTTGCTCCCATTAGTTAGAATAATTTAGCTTTCTCTCTCCTCTTCCCTTTAGTTTAATTAAGTAATTAGGGTTTATAATTGTAGCCTCCATAAAACCTCCATTAAAATACCTTCAAGTTATTATTATTATTGAATTCAATTACTTCTCTTTCTATTATGTCTTTTTTTCATTCTTTTGTCCATGATAGTCCCATGAATCAAAGTTAAACTCCCATTAGAGGGAGTTTGAATGAAGCTTTGAGAGGACTTGATTTGTTAGTATAGATTTGTTGTTTAGGGTTTCAAGTTTAGGTGTTTCTTGACTTAGAGATAAGAAGAGTTTAACCTAAACTAGATAATAGAGAGTTTGCCATGAGAATGGGAACAAGCTTTCTTTCATGCTAATTAGTTTATAACTAGAGATAGTATAAAGTAATTAAGGATCATTAAAGGTCTAGTCTTTATATTTTAACCTTATGTGAGAATATCTGGACTAGGGATTTCTATACAAATCTATGCTAGCATGTTAAGAAATTAAAAAGTGGATTTCAATATCTCTCTATTCATCTCCATATTTTATTCAAGTCATATTCAATTACTTTAATTAAATTAGTATAAGTTAAATTCATATATTTAGTTTCGTAGTATAAATTCACATCTATAAATATTGCTCTCACCATTGTTTTCTTGTGTTTGATTAGTTGAATTGGTTAAGTCTAGAGAATTAAGAGTGGAACGATTCCGTACTCTATATATTGCATGAATATATATATGTGAGAGTAGAAAATAAATAATTGATAATGTAAAAATAGGTTAGAGGAATCTAATTGTGTTTTTACGGTATATCAATTGGGTACTACGAAAGTTCAAAAATTGATGTTCGAAATTGTAAGGATTTTCTGTAGTATACTCAACCTCAACATATGATGGGCATTGAGATGCCCAATGATACGGACAACCACAACAAGAACAAGGTTCTAGGTTTGCATTGCAATTCCTTGACGATTATGATGCATATTGATAAGACATGAATGCTCAAACAAGAATGATGCACAATTTGCAAAAATTCATTTGTGACTTTGAAATTTTTGAAAAGTTTGCATGCAATGTCTGTAGATTAGATAATATACCCTATTTGAATTTAACAATGGGCACAAAACTTGATTTTGGGAACTACACACGTCAAGGGAGAAGATCGCTACTTCACCAGATGGTGTGCCACCAAGAATCTCACCCACGGTATTTCTAAGGACTGGGTATGAGGAAGGTGGTTGGTCCACTGGAATCTAGTAGTTCACTACTCGCTTTGTCCATGCTAGATGTTTGTCCTGATGGACGTGACTAAATTGGCTCTGCTTGATTGATTTTGATCTTTTTAGTTTGGTCTATGTAATAAACATTTCACACAACGTCTGTTCTAAAGTGGTTCTTAATCCCACTTTTTGTTCTCTAGGGCTCGGGTTTAGCCTTAGCATTAATGTAAAGACGAGACTAAAATGTAAATCACATAATCATCCAAGTATGCTTAGTAACACACAAGTATCCTCTTACACTTTGTAACAAGGAGGTTTAGAAATTACCACCCAAGGTGTGCGTACATAACCCTTGGGGTGAAGGCGACGTGGTGGGGTTGACGAAGTGTTTGGTGTCTTGTGTGTCAACCCACCATTCGAGCTTTTCCTTACAGATACAAATTTAATCTAACTAAGACCCACAAGTCGGGTCGAAATGTTGGCAAAGCCAATAAATTACAATTGATTGCCTTCATGGGCCTAAAACAAATTTGCCTACATGGGTTTAAACCATGAAAGCAGTAAACACGAAAATTAACTACGTTTAACTTAATTAACTATTTACTTAATTAAACAAAATACGTAAAAGTTTGGAAAGTGTTCGTCAAAGATTGGAACTTCAACCCCCAAGTTAGGTTGAGATGCGTGAGCAGGATGTTACATTATTCGCCTCGCACATCCAACCGGTCCAAGTTGGTTGAATCCCCAACTCTTGGTAAGTAAACCTAAACCAAAAGACTAAACTCCCAAAGCTTAAACTAATTTTGTATTTATCCTAATTAATTTTTTTGTGTTTTGATGTAACTATATGATATTATCTTAATCTAAACATGCATAAACAACAATTAATGAAAACTAAAACCTGAACATGCTACTAAACTAATTTTTATTTTTTAACCTTGTTGATGGATAACTACTATTTCATTTTAATTAAAAAAACATTTTAAATTTTAAATTGCTTTTTTAATTGAATTTTTTGGTTTTTGAAAACTCAAAACTTGTAAATCTATCTACTTTTTATTTACTAACAATTAAATTAAAAAGACCTAGGGGAATTAAAGTGGACTTACATATGAAGATTCCGAGCCAACCGAATCTTCATCTGATAAAAACGAGGTGTGGCACGGGTCAAAGGAGGCGCGGCGCGGGTCAAATGCAGACGCGGGAAAACAGTTTGCGGGTGCGTGTAGCACGCGGACGCATGTCTGACATACACGGGTGCATTTAGTGCGCGGGCACGCATGTGACAGGCGCAGCGTGGGTTCTTTTTCTCTGTTTGCACTCTGTTTTCTACAGCAAGTCCTGGTGGTTCGTCTCGTGCTACTGTCGGGCACCGTTTGAGCACAAATGTACTAGAAACACACGAAAACGAAACGGCAGTAACGAAATTTAGAAAAAAAACTAAAAAAAATTGAAATGAAGATTGAGAAGAAGGGTTCAATGAGTGTTGCTTTTCTCCATCTTCCTCTTCCCATTTGAATCCATGACAGCAGTGCCATTTGAAGAGTTGAGAAAGTGGGAGTTGGGTTTGTTGTTCATCTTAGATCCTTTTGTTTGGAGGAATGATGTGATGGTTGAAAACTCTCTCTCTAAACTCTTCTAAACTTTCTAATGGTGGAAAACACTAGTTCTTTGAATGTGGTTTAACAAATGAAAATGAAAACAAGGATTAAACATGGAATACTTTGTAGAGAATAAAACTTGATAGAAACATTGACTGAAGAACTTTGAAATCAATCTTGAAGAACAATAATGGAAAATGCAAATAAAGTAAATAAAAGAAAATAAAAAGACTTTAATTTAAATTTAGGTGACACTACTCCTAACAAACCAAATGGTTTGGACCCTAAAACATTGGATGGTTAATTCTCTACATCTCTTTGGTTTATATAGGACACCATTTACATCTTTACCCTTCCTTCTAGAAACAACATTTTAGCTTAGTGGGCTTTTGACCTAAGCCGATACAATTGAAGTCTTGATTTTGGCTTTAGGTCCCTGAGTCCGTAGCTTTCAGCTTTAAGTCTTTGACTTTGACAGTTTGACTTTGACTTTTGACAATTGACTTTCTGGCACTTTTGCTCCTAAACTAGAATCTTCCCAAATAGCGTAAATAGCAATCCTTTTTGCACTAAAATGCATGTATTAGGAATATGCATCCTAAATTACTAGTATCCTGCAAACGGTAGCAAAAGCTATAAGTTTTCTATTCATTAAGCATAAGAATGGCATAATTGAAGTATTGTAAAGGTAATAAAATGCACATTTGGGGGCTAATCACATCTATGATTTTCTAAGACCTAAGTTCGAGTACGTAATCCATATCCTACGAGCATTAAGCCTAAAAGCCTCATAAGAATGAAATATCTGAGTAATGACACAAGGGAGAAGTCAAATCTGAGTAGAGAAATCACACATCCACTTGCTTGATCACCATACCATATCCTAAGCGAGAACTTAGGCCCTATTTGGATTGATATACTTATAAGTAATTATCCGCTAATCGCTCCACTGAGCCTTTTCATTAGCTTTTTCACAACCACAAATCTTTTACCCATCTTTAAAACTAATAAAAATAAAAATAAGCCTGCCCATCTTGAATGAGTCTGAGAAATAGGATGAGTAAGGAAAATAAAGATAAAGACCTGTGGAAAACCAAATTTAGTTAGTTGCTTCAGAAAAGAAAAAGAAAAGAAGTTTTCATCCAAAGAAAATAAAAAAAATAGAAAAAAAATAAAAACTCGAAAAAAAAATGAATAAAATGAGTTAAAAAGCCAAAACAAAAAGGCTAAGAATGGAAACTAAGTATAGCAAAGTAAGAACAAGGTTTTCTCTAGTTACATGTAATTGAAGACCCTATTATCTCAGACTTGTTTATTTGAATATCAATTCTATTTTTTCTTAAATCATTATCTCAGTCCCGTATCACCTAATAAAGACCTCTAGCTCAATTAGGATTAATTTGGTGTGATAGTAAGTGGTAAATATGTTTGATCGACCTCGGCTTCCTTGGATTGTTAATGAGGTTGTGAAGAAATATGTGCCCCTACACACTAAAGTTACCAAAATTTAGTGGAAAAATCAGAGTGTTATGTGTCTTGACACATTCCTTGTGAGAACCTACTTAGGCCCACTACCCAAAAGTTTCAAAAACGGACCTGCCATTGTATTTCATAGCATAGTTCATTATATAGTTGCTTCTCTTAAAATGATTTGATTATTATGCATGTATTACTTTTAGAGTTTGATTGATGATCGTTGTTTAAATGCTAGTGAGATATATAGATTCTAAGATAAAATTAGGGGACAATTACTTTTATTATTTAGTCATTGTAGTATAAATAAAGTTTATGAGTATCTTCTCTGGAAAACTCTCACGAGGCTATAACTCGTCCACTAGGGAATTCCTAGTGGTTTAAGGCCTTATTACATACGGTCAATGAAATCACACTCCGCGAAACGAGATTAGTTAGGACCATATTTTTGGCCACTTATCTATTTTTATTTCTCATCTTTGTTTGAGGACAAGGAAAATGTTGTTTGGGGGTGGTGTGATAAGCACCCAAAAATCTAGTTTAAACCCCTTAATAGTATTACATTTAGGCCAATTATGTTTATAATAAATAAAAGTTAGTAATGTTTATGTGTTTTTGTGTATTTCAAGTCTTGAAGTTGTTTATGTGCTTAAAGATGCCATTTTGCATGGAGATCGAGTCAAGATGATTGCTATAAGAGTTCTATTTTTAAAGCCCAAAAATCAAGAAGAAAAAGCCTTTTTAAGCCCAATCAAAGTCAATTCAAGTAGAAAATGAACAGAAAAGTCAATAGAACTTCAAATTGGGGTATCTTTGGACTCGGCCTCATAATTGGGCCTACGTTAGGTCAAAACAACCAGCTCGGAATAAGCTTTCCAATGGATCCAGTATTAACCCAATCAGAGCTACAAATGTAGACGAAAATGGCACTAAAGTAATTTCTAGCAGTTGTGGCCTCTTTAGACATAACCTAATGGACTTTGGGCTCACATTAGAGGCCCAAAGTCCCCCTTTTTGGCCCATGCACGAAAATGTAACCCTAACCATCTCCTATATAAAGTGGGTTAAGGCTAAACTTATTCTTCCTTCCTCCCCTTAGTCTCTAATTAGTTTAGTTTAGTTTTAGTTTAGTTTAGACTTAAAATTAGTTTATTCTTGTAGCCTCCATCCATTAGAACACCTTATCAATAAAGTTTTTAGTTCTTCAATTCAATTCTTGTCTCTACTTTATTATGTTTTTATTTTATTGCTTTAGTATAATGATTCCAATGATATAAGGTTAAAGCTTCATTAAAGGAGGTTTATGAAGCCATGTGAGGATGATTAACCATTAGTTTAGTATTGTTTGCAATAAGAACGTCAAGTTCGTCGTTGTGAATATCTAGAGATAGAGCTCATAATGGAGAACTAGAGTTTAAAGCCACCACCAAAGAGATTGTAGTAGAACTAAACTCTCATGCTAGTGAAACCTCAATCTGAGAGGACTTGGTCTTCACTAGGGATTAAAACAAACGATTCGATACTAACTAATAGTTAATTGAATCGTGTGGCGGATTAAACCCTTCTAATATCTTCTCTCATTCATTTAATTTAGTGTTTTTGTACCTTATATTTACTGTTTTCTTAGCTTCGTATTACTCTCTCATTAGTAATAATTGTGTAATCTAGATTCGTGTTAAATACGTATAAGCAAGAGTGGTTCGAACACGAATTCTCTCCTCTTCAACACATGTTTAGAGAGTATTAATATAGATTTATTGGAATGATTTTAGCATGTTAGACCAACCTATTTTCACATCTAATTTAATTCTCTTATCAGTGGTCATTTCAGTGGTAAGAAAATTGCAGCAAAGGTTATACAACGTGGGTTTTACTGGCCCACACTTTTTAGAGATGCACAAGAGCATTACACAACAACTGTTCGCTGCTAGCAGCTGGGCCATATTACTCAACGCAATATGTGATAAGTGCTCAAAAAGTGCATTTTAACCCTCGATTATACCTCTTGTTTAGCCATCTTAGTGAACTAACAGTACTTGTAAGTCGTGTTTTATGATTCTACAGGTGAAAAAGAGAGTTTTGTGGAATATTAGAGAAAAAAGGGTAAAACGGAGCAATTCGGAGCATTAAGGATCACATGGGAAGCCCGTGGACAAGGCCAAGGAATTGAAGCTATTAAAGATGCGACTTGGACCTATTTGAAAGCCTATTTGGAAGCCTAAGGCCAAAGGATTCGTTGCTTAGACCAAAGCCCGCAAAAGAGGATAGAAGGATAGAGCAAAAGAGGGAAAATAGACTTCCGCGTCTAGGATGCATGGATCGTGCGTCCAGATGCAATGCTTGCGTCTGAGATGCAAGGATCATCCGTCCAGACACCTGAAACAACACTGTAGCCACTTCCTTCTCAGTTTTGGAGACAAAGTTGGACTCTGAAAGAAGTTGATTTGTATTAGGAAACAAATGGCGGTTTGGAATGCTTCTAGAACTCATTGTAACCCCTATAAATAGAGAACCTAAGTGCCCCATGTAACTCGCCAATTCACTTATATTCTTGTCTCTAGAACTTGAGACAGAGAGAGATTAATAATAAAAGATTCGGTTTTAACTAGTCGAGTCTTAATAAGTTAGTCTTTCTAGTCTTATGTTCTTCGACTCTTCTTCTTCTCGTTCTTCGTGTTCTTCCTTCTTCATGGAAGGCTAATCTTCTCCTTCAAGGGAGGAGATGAAGCCGGTGCTTAGGGTTTGATGATTCTTCTGGTTCATGGTGTTCTTCAATCAGGTTAGTTCTTTATATTTTTAGTTATTAGTTCCATTACCCACACCAGGGGATGGAAGTATAGAATAGGGTTTATGTTTTGCAATATTAATATCATGCTAGTGTTCTTTACTTTTCTTCTAGTAGATAGTGTAGTTATTTAGAGTTAGGGAAGTATTCTTTGTGTTACCCTAGAAGGGGTAGCTCAGGGAGTGGCTGCCTAGGGGAAGTATTCTCTGTGTTTGCCTTAAGTGGTGATTCATTGAATGGTCATCCTATTAGGAAGTACTCCTTGATGTTGCTCTCGGTAATACATTGAATGGCTGCTTGAGCTTACATAAAAGGAAAGAAGATATTAATAGCATAAACATAGGAACAACCTTAAATAGAGTTATTCGTTAACGATGTTTCGTCCAAGAGGGCATCGGCACTCGCTCGATTGCCTAATTGTAGTATACTTGTGAGAACAACTATGAAGCAAAAGGTCACAGATCAAAGGTATCGGTGGATTCTAATCTCTTGAATTCTCTGTTTTATAAATTCTTAATAGTTTAGTTAGTTTAGTTTAGTTTAACATTAAAATCTACAATATCTATAATAATAATTTTTAATCCCTCAAACCCCCTTTCCAGTCATGTCCTTCATATAAACATACACTTAAAAGTGGAACGATATCCTACTCATCCTTTACTTATTGAGGGATAATTAGGTTTTGATACGCTTCTATTTTGTTCAACGACCATCATCTATCTACATCATCTATATACCATCTAATAAACAGAAAAAATAGCGCGTGTCAAATGGCGTCGCTGCCATTTTAAGTGTTTATGTTTAACATTTTCTTTCAAGATTAGAAGTTTGGATCTTGAGGTAATTTTAGCCGTATCATCCATCCTTTTGAGAAAGAGAGAAACTTGAAGGATATCTCGAAGACAAGATCTACCATCCAAGTTAGTCGAATCTTCATTCTTTTTATTTCATTCTTAGTATAATTGCATCGTAGTTTACTATTATTGCTTTCTAGTATAATTGCATTTAGGACCTTTTCTATAATTGAAGTTGTAAGCCAACACAGTGAAATATCAAACTCTAGTGTTTCTTGTCTGAATCTTGACAAACGGACTATCGTCTGTGGGTCGTGGTACTTAAGAAATCCAACTGATTCACCATAACCCTAGAAGAGACAGCTTTAGAGAACGGACGAGATACTAGCTGCAAAGCCCAACCCAGTTGAAGGAAAGTAGTTTTGCTTTTTAGTATAGTTTAGAATAGTTGCATATTAGTTTAATTACATTCAAGCATAATAGGATAGTTTTTCGTCATTTTCGCATAAGCATTTTCTACTGTATGCCCCATCGTCCATATCATCGTCCGGTAAGAATACAACAGTGGACAAGGTTTAACAACCGACTCACAAGAATACTAGACGAAATTGATATAATGGTCGCACGCAATGATGGAGGTGTTATGAACCCAAATAATCCTGAAGCTATCCCACCCATGCAAGCACAGCAGAGGAAGAAGCTGAGCTATTTCTATTCGCCAATCATTGGAGACCCACCCAGCAGTATTGTTTTTCTAGAGATAGAATCTAACCAGTTTGAACTTGGAGCATCAGTAATCTATATGCTCCCAAAGTTCAATGGTTCAGATAATGTTCAGCCATATGTTCACATGAACAAATTTCTATCAGTCCTCAGAACTTTCAAGAACTAGAATATCAAAGATGAGAGTATCAAGTTGATTCTTTTTCCACTCTCACTGGAAGGTAAAGCCTCCGAATAGTTAACTGCACAGCCAATCAATTCAATATACAATTGGGAAAAGTTGAGAATGAAGTTTATGAACAAGTTATACCTACCCCAGAAGACTGATGCCATGCAGCAAGCTATCAGCAATTTCAAAGGAAAAGCGACTGAAGAATATCATTGTAGTTGGGAGCGATTCAACAATCTGCTAGTCTCGTGTCCACATCATGGATACGGCAAGAGCACACTGGCTCATTTTTTCTATTGAGGACTCTCAATGATGAACAAGCAGATGATACAGTCAATGCACAAAGGCAAGTTTACATCAATGGATGGAGAGGAAGCTTACAACTTTCTCGAGAATTTAGCTGAAGAAACACAACAATGGACTACTAGCAACGAGGATGTAGCTAGAATGGAGGGGGAGCCAAAGCAATTTGGTTACCAAGCACATGAACAATCATATCAAGAACTGAAGTCTACATTGGCCAGCCTGGCCACCAGCATTGAAACTCTGAGTAAAAAATTCAACCAATTCTCCATGAATCCATCCAAGATCAACAAGTCTCAAGCTAAATCTTTTCCAATCATGCAAGCTAGCCGATACTGTGAAGTGTGTTCGGACACTTCTCATGCAACTCTAGAATGTCCTGTTTAGTATCAACATGCATCAGTTGGAGAGTACAATATGAACTCATTTCAAAGGCCCAACCAAGGTGGTAATAACTTTCAAGGCAATTATTGGAGATAGAACGTTGGACCCCCAGGTTCTCAAGATCAAAGTTATATTCCACAGACAAGTCAAGCTTCACAGTTGGCTCCTCAACAACAATTATACTCTCAGCAGAATTACAATACAAGTGGAGAGTTAATGCCTGATCTTATGAGAAATTATGCCACACCTGCCAACCTGGAGAATGTTATTACTTTGCTATCACAGAAAAATCAGAAGTTTGAAAGTGTTCTAGAGCTTATTGCACAGTCTCATCTAAATCTCCAACAATCTCAGGCAAGTCAATCTTCTAGAATGGAGTATCTAAAAGTTAAGGTCGACCAACTCACTACTGCTTTGTTTGTAAAGACACAAGCCACTCAACCTAGCTTATTAGAACCGATATCGAGGAGTGAAGATGTATGCCACATTGGGACAACTTCTAGTACTGATCACCTCCATGATCATGTCAGCTCAGTTACTACTCCCATATTAGGATTGAAGATAGACAACAAGGTTGACTCACCTTCTCATGATGACATTGCTACAGAGCAATCGACTAAGATTTCAAATGAAGTTCAAAAGGAAGTGGGAGAAATCCTTTCCACTCCCATTTGTCAAGATGACCAAGACAAGATATGCAAGAATGTCGAAGAGAAAGAAGAGCAGACACATGCTGATGTGTTTGTACCGAAGGAACCCTTTCCTATGTTTTTTGCTCAAAGCAAAAAAGACAAGCAATTTTTAGAGATGAAGGAGGCATTTGAGAAAGATAACATCAATATCCCCTTTCTTAAAGTGATCAAGTAGTTTCCATCATATGCCAAATTCTTGAAGGATGCATGCAACATAAAGAGAAGTACTCATGTTCCAAAGCGAACGTTTCTAGCTGGACAAACAACATCTATTATCCATCAGCACGCTCCAGTCAAGCTCAAAGATCTAGGAAGTCCTACAATATCATGCAAGATAAGAGAAAATTTTACAGGTCTTTTAGACCTTGGTGCTAGTGTTAATCTCTTGCCATATCATGTGTACCAAGTGTTGGGCCTGGAGAACCTAAGGCCTACAAAAGTCAAATTGAAGTTAGTTAACCGTTCTACCAAGATTCCCAGAGGCATAGTTGAGGATGTTCCTGTTCAAGTAGCCAATTTCTACTATCTAGTAGATTTCATTGTGATAAACACCAAGGAGGCCTTCAATAAAATTCCAATTATTCTAGGCCGACCTTTCCTCGCTACCACAAAAGGTTTGATAAATTGTCATAACGGTGAAATGAAGATCAACTTTGGTAAGATGTCCATGGACATAAATATCTTTCACCTGTTGCATAAGGATTGTGATGACGCCGAAGGTGGAGAGGTGTACTTCCTTGATAGCATGATACAAGAATCCTTCCCATTCGAAGATACAATTGAGAGTGCTCAATCTACAGAAAACTGTGATGAATCTGAGAACCCCACCACAGAGGCGTTGCTAGCCATGTTCTTGGAATCTCTGCAGAAAATTCAGGATTTAAGTGAGCAGAATGGAAAATTGGTAGAGAGAGTATCATACCTTGAGAAGTTGAACTCTACATTTCAGGATGAACAACAGACTTCTGCCCAGAAAAATCAGTTGCTAGAAAATCAGCTTAAGGAAGTTTTGGAAAAACAACATAATCTAGAAACTGAAATGAGTCTTCTGAAGCATAAAGTAGACCATATTGATAAGAAGCATTGCACTGTTGAAGCTTCTTGTACACCATCATTGTCTGAATGAGAGAAGTATTTGAACTAGTCTACCTCCCACCTTGAGCGCAGTCAGCCAGACATCCATTATCATTACTGTGGTGGTAAAGGGCACATCAGATACTATTGTCCTGTTAGAAAGAAAGATTTTCATCAATCTTCTACACAGAGGAACCACAAGGCCTATCACACAATCATCAGACATGAAATAGTTCAAGGTAGAGAAGCAACTTCACTAGGAATCTTTCCAGCATATCAAGGAGTATTTTTGACAACCCACAAGGTGAGACCTCCTCGTCCTCCAAACATTCATCAGATTTGGGTAAGAAAATCTGATCTCCTCACTCAAAATTGATAATGCATGATATATAGTCTTAGGGATCTGACTTAAAAAAACTTAACTAAAAAAAAATCTTGGTAAAAGGAAATGTTCTTATTTTTGGAATTAATTTTGATATTCGGTATCAATGGTAACATATTCCCTTTTTCTCATTCATTTCATTTACTTAATTTCTATACATTGAGGACAATGCATATGTTAAGTTGGGGGAGGGTGTACTTGAGAAATGAATTTCAAATATTAGTTTTCAAAAACAAAAATATTTTTGTTTCTATATCAGTAGCATGAGAAAAATGAATTTTAATGATGAGTCTTGGATATAGATTCTATACTACTTAGTGTTGAGTTTGATAGATAGTTGATATTGTTAATTTCATTACCGCTTAGACTCTTTATTATGCTCAGACATAGTTCTTGTTGATAGAATTAATAAGAGCCTAAATCTGTGGTTTTAACCCCTTAACAGTAATACTTTTAGACCAATTATGCAAGTAATAAATAAGAGTTAATGTTAATTATGTGTTTTTATGTATTTCAGGGATTGAAGTCAATTATTTGCATAAATGTGTCACTTTGGGCAGATAAAGGAGCAATGGTTGGTTGCTAAGAAGTTCTGTGATTAAAGGCCAAGATTCAAGGAGAGAAAGCCTTTGTAAATCCCGATCAAAGTTGAAAAGTCAAAGTCAACGCAGGAAGAAACAGTGCACAAAAGTCAGTAGAACTTTCAAAGTCCGTATCTTTGGACTCAAACCTCGGAATTGGGTCTACCTTATGTCAAAACGACTTTTCGGAAAAGAGCTTTCCAATGGTCCAAGCGTTGACCTAATCAGAGGAGTAGAAGTAGACTAAAAGTCTATTGAAGTCAAATCTGGCTGGAAAGGGGTCAGTGGAGTGAAGAAATTGGGTTTTTGGCTCGATTTTCCGGCCCAAAACATGGCTCCTCAGCCCATGCACGAAAATGTGGATCTGGTCTCCTCCATTTTAACACACAAGACTTAACTCTTAAAAAAGATACTTAGGTTAGGTAGCAAGTAGCCATTAGAGATAGTTTTAGATCTAGTTTTTACATTCAATTAATTAGTTTCTATACCTTGTTTTAATTTAGATTATTGAATCATTGTTATTCCTTCATTAGATTAATAAAAGTAGTGAGTTCTTCATAATTTCAGTTTTTGTTATTTAAAATTACTTAGATCTAATTTCGATTCTAAGTTGTTAATCATTTATTAGTTCTTAATTTAGATTTGAATTATTGATTAGATCAAATTAGTAAATTTACAATCTTTATATGATGTCTTGTTTAAATTCAATTAGAAATGATAGTTTGATGAATCAAGGCTAAACCTCCATTAGAGGGGTTTGATGAAGCATTGATGAAAACTTGATTGTGTAGTGTAGAACTAGTTGTAAAAGTCTATTCCACTCTAGAAGGTAGTTGATTCGCCATGAGAATGGGTTGGACTTCCTCACATGCTAGTCATTATTTGGTAGAGATTGTCATGATTGATTAGGGATTAGAACGACCAATTCTTATCATAAGAACGTAAGAATTAGATTATAACAATCTATACTAGTTTATTAAGTTGGATTCAAGGTGGAATCAAATTCCCCTAGTTCTTTATCTATATTCAAACCTTATTATTATTTGTTAATTTATCGTATCTTGTTAGTATAATTTGCATCGTAGTATAAATTCCCACCATTACTCTCATTAACTTTGGATAGGACTAATAGTCGTAGAAAACATTGAATACTAACGAACTAGGAGTGGAACGAATCTTTTACTCCAACTCTATTTTGATAGATTCGAGAGTAAAATAATCTTTGATAAATAAATACACACGAGTTAAGTTTTAGTTTTACTTGCAGTTAAGTTTCATCGCTTATTCGTAGGTAAAACTATTCATTTTAAGTTTATCAAGAATTCTTTATCAAGGCACCACCATAGTACTTGGTCAGTTTTGTGTACGTTTGTTAGAAGAGAGATTTAATCCCTAGTAAACTGGAAGTAGATTTTTTTAGACTTAGCCCGTGAGACTTGACTTTTATACCCATTCTTTGGAGAGTCTTATGAAAAATCCGAGTCTTAGTGACTCAACATCTTTCAGTTTGTTATGTCGTTGTAATATAGTCTCATTATTCGTTGATTTGGTTAATCACGAAGTGACATCAACTGGAGAGATAGCCATTAGGTCTTGTAGTCTATTCAAAACAGAGTATCATACTGATAAGTCAAATAGTTAACCTATTCAGCATTTATCCGACCTAGTAGGACCATCATGTTAAACCTTTTTGAGCCTTACAATAAGCCATTTTCTTTCATAAAACCTTTTACCCTTTACCCAACTCCAGACAAGGAGTATAGCCAAAATCTTCATCGGCCATACCTATATGTTTTTGAGAATACGAGGGGCACAAAGAGAAAGAAATAGCACAAAAGGAAGATTACAAGGAAATACCAAAGAGATATAATGAAGACCATCATTTTGTTCTAAGTGAAAGAAGCTAGTGGAAAACAAGCATATCCAATACTAATCAAGGATATACCACTAAGCTAAAGAAAAAATAAATAAACAGAATGGATTGGAAAGCTAAGACAAAGGAAGAATTTTCTTTGCAATACAGAATTTGAAGAAATCTTCCAAAGAATAAAGCAAAACCCTTAGTGTTTTTCAGAAACAACCTTTGAATCCCTTTTACCTTTCCTTCATAAACCAATACCCAAGACAAGTTACAACCCATGACTTATCACTACAGTATGGTACGAAGTCTAGAATAGGTGAGAGGATGCTAAAGTGAAGGACCCGACACTTCATATGTGATTGACATTCTTTCCATGAGACTACTGTCATCTAGAAGTCTATATTTCAAGGTAGTATGTTGGATGTTCATATTCATTATTCTTTTCCCCACATACATGAGGTAAAATAGTATACCATCTTCTGATAGATTCTTTTATGAGAGTATGACCAGTAAAGATTGAAAGTCGAGATTATCTGTCTAAAGGTAAACTAGGGATTCCGTTTCTTGGATAGAGAGAGTATAGGAAATTGACTAAGTACACACATAAGCCTTGATTGAGAATTTTGTCAATTTTTAATATCTCCCATCATAATCTATAAGTCTTTGCAGCAATGTAGTTAGCAATGGAGACCGTCTGTTAGAATAAGCACTAAGTGGGTAAGGAATTTCTCTCTCTGAAAAATATTATCATTCTTGAACATGTTATTGATTGATTTTGTGGGTATATCACCTGAAAACCCTCACGAGACTATAACTCGTCCTTTTTTGGGAACTTAAAGGTTTAAAGCCTTGTTGCATATGGCAAATGCAATCGCGATGCCTGCGAAAGTGAGTTAGGATTTTATTTTTGTTATTAGGATGTGATTTTGATCACTTATCTATTTTTTATCTTATTTGCTAAGAGACTAGTTGGGAGTTGTGATAAGTGCTCAAAAAGTGCATTTTAACCCTCAATTATACCTCTTGTTTAGCCATCTTAGTGGACTAATAGTTCTTGTAAGTCGTGTTTTATGATTCTACAGGTGAAAAAGAAAGTTTTGTGGAATATTAGAGAAAAAGAGGTAAAACAAAGCAATTCGAAACATTAAGGACCACATGGGAAGCCCGTGGACAAGGCCAAGGAATTGAAGCTATTAAAGATGCAACTTGGACCTATTTTAAAGCCTATTAGGAATCCCAAGGCCAAAGGATTCGTTGCATGGACCAAAGCCCACAAAAAAGGATAGAAGGATAGAGCAAAAGAGGAAAAATAGACTTCCGCGTGCGGGGGGCTGGATGGATGGATCGTAAGGCCCGTGACGCATGAAACGACACTGTAGCCACTTCCTTCTCAGTTTTGGAGACGAAGTTGAACTCTGAAAGAAGTTGATTTGTATTAGAAAACAAATGGTAGTTTGGAATGCTTCTAGCTAGAACTCATTGTAACCCCTATAAATAGAAGACCTAAGTGCCTCATGTAATGGGCCAATTCACTTATACTCTTGTCTTCAGAACTTAAGGCAGAGAGAGATTAATAATAAAAGATTCAATTTTAACTAGTCGAGTCTTAATAAATTAGTCTTTCTAGTATTATGTTCTTCGACTCTTCTTCTTCTCGTTCTTTGTGCTCTTCTTTTTTTATAGAAGGATAATCTTCTCTTTCGAGGGAAGAGATAAAGCCGGTGCTTAGGGTTTGATGATTCTTTTAGTTCATGGTGTTCTCCAATCAAATGAGTTCTTTATGTTTGTTTAGTTTTAGTTCCATTGCCCAGACCAAGGGATGGAAGTATAGATAAAGGTTTTTATTTATTGCAATCGAATATCATGCTAGTTTAGGGTGTTATTTATTGCAATTGAATATTTGCTAGTGACATGCTTTTATTTATTGCAATTGAATATAATGCTAGAATAGGATTTTATTTATTGTAATTGAATATTATACTATTATTCTCTACTCTTCTTCTAGTTGTGTAGTGTTTTAGAGTAAGAGAAGTATTCACTGTGTTTGCCTTAGATAGTAATTCATTGAATAGCTGCCCAAGCTCACTGATAAGAGCCCAAAATTGTAGTTTTAACCCCTCAATAATCATACTTTTAGACCAATTTTGCTAGTAATAAATAAGAGTTAATGCTGATTACGTGTTTTATTTATTTCAGGCAGTAAAGTCAATTATGTGAAGAAATGTGCCACTTTGGCGAGATAAAGGAGCAAGGGTTGGCTGCTAAGAAGTTCTGAGATAAAGGCCAAGATCCAAGGAGACAAAGCCTTTTTAAAGCCCGGTCAAAAGCTGAAAAGTCAACACGGGCAGAAATAGAGCACAAGTCAATAAAACTTCCGAAGACCATATCTTGGGACTCAGGCCTCGGATTTAGGCCTACCTTACGTCAAAACGACCGGCTCGGAAAGAGATTTCCAATGGTTCAAACCGTGACCCAATCAGAGGAGCAAAAGTAGACAAAAAGTCTGCTAAAGTCGAAGCCAGCTGAAACGGGCTCTGTGGACTGAAGAAATTTTGCTTCTCAATTTTCCAGCCCAAAACATGGCTCCTCAGCCCATGCACGAAATTGTGGATCTGGTCTCCTCCTTTGTATAAAATAAGACTTAGCTCTTAAGTTAGAGGAGGTAGATAGGTTAGAGTAAAAAAATAGCCATTAAAATAGCTTCTAGATCTAGTTTTATTTGAATTCAATTACTTAAATTAATTAGTTTCAATTCATTATTTTAGATTAATCCTTTGAATCATTGTTCTTCATTTAGTTAGATAAATAAAATAGTCAATTTTTGTCATTTCAATTTATTTGATCTAATTTCCATTGTTGTTATTCAATTCTTAGTCATTAATTAGATTTGAAGTATTGGTTAATTAAAAGTAGTAAAGTTCACATCTTTATATATGTCATTTCGTTATTCCTATCTTGTCGTTCGAATTCACGTCATAGTATAAAACCTCCACCATTGCTCTCATTAAACTTTGGATTACTAGTCAATTGTAGAAAACTTCAATACTAAGGAACTGAGAGTGGAACAAACTTTTTACTCCACTCTATTTCGATAAAATTGAGAGTATAGAAATCTTTGATAGCAACACATAATTTAGTTTAGTTTTCTTGCATTTTGAGTGATCAACGTTCATTTCGTAGTAAACTACTCCTTTTACGTTTATCAAATGGCGCCGCTGCCATCTTAGTACTCTTTAGTATTATTTTCTGTAGACTTGATAGTTTTTTGAAGTCCCATATCCCACCCACCCTTGTTTGGATTCTCACTGTGGTTGTCTGTTTCAGATTTGCATGTTTCCACGAAAAATTGCTCGGAGCGCACCTGCGCCATGGGCAAGCCAAAGTGGAGCGCACCCATACGCCTGGAATTCCAACTTTTGCCTAAGCGCCACCTGTGCCCTACCAAGGCCAACTTGGAGCGCCACCTGTGCTCATACGCCTGGAATCCTAATTTTTCCCCGAAGCGCGACGCATGCTGTCTAGGCATATTCGAAAGTGCCGCGTGCCCTCTCAGCTTGACCCGATTTCCACAAGTTTGTTCAAATTTCCATTGCTTTCAAGTTTTTCAGTGTTCTAACTTGTCATATACACTGAGCACGCGTAAACAAGACGTTATTCATAAGTGAAGCAAGGAGGCTTTCAGGTACTCTTTTCTTCCACACCTCGCATCTTCTGTTAGAGGTTTATACTAGCATATCAGGATTGTTTGGAGTGTTGTTTTTTTTTTTTTAAGATTGGTCTTAGTCTTGCATGAGATTAAGATCAGGCCGAAGAAAAACGCCTAACGTAATTAACCGACAACGTCAACAAACACGCCTTTCTAGTATACCACTCACTTCACCTCTAGCTAGCACACCACACCTGAGATTATGGCTGAAGAAAGAGAGTCTCCTCTCTCAGACTTTTATAAAGCCTTGAGCGATAGCCCTAAATCTTGCATTGTTCTATCAGACCCCAATGGGGGATTTCCGAATCCCCCCAAATATATTTAATTTGTTACCCGTTTTTCAGGGGTTAGACCATGAAAAACCTTATCAACACATGCGTAGGATTGACCAAGTCCTTACTACTTTCCACCATCCTTCGGTTGGTGCTGAACAAATTAAACTGAAGGTATTTCCCTTCACCTTAGCCAATAAGGTGGCATCTTGGTTAACTGCCGAAGCACCTAATTCTGTGGACTCGTAGGCTAAACTTGTTCAACTGTTTATGGAACATTTTTGCCCACCAATGAAAACCGATGAAATGCTTTCCAAGATTCATTTCTTTCGACAGAATCCTCATGAATCATTTTCAGAGGCTTGGAATCGTTTCACCGACCTACTTATAGAGTGTCCACACCATAGAGTGTCCACCATAGAGTGTTTCACCGACCTACTTATAGAGTGTCCACACCAAATGCAAACTAGAGAGCCTACCCCTGTAGCGGTACCAGTTAAACCGAAACCTATGAAACAAAAAGCAAAGGTTAGACATCTAGTTGAACCATACGCTAAGCATAGAGAGACACCACCGTTTCCCCATAAATTAGCTATGTTAAACAGAGATACAAACTTTGACGAGATTAGGGAAGTATTCAAGAATCTAACGATTAACCTACCCTTTCTCGAAGCAATTAAAAAATTACCTCACCACGCCAAGTTCTTAAAGAGTTGTGCACTACTAGGCGTAGGACAAATATTCCTAAAGACGCCTTTCTAACTAAACAATTTCTAACTTTAACAGAACATAATGGAATTATGAAGTACAAGGACCCTGGTCATCCTACTGTACAAAGCACCTTAGGAGATTCTCACACGACCACCGCTTTATTGGACCTGGGGGCAAGTGTCAACTTACTCCGGTATTATTTATACAAACAAATAGGTCTGCAAGAGATGTAACCTACTCAAATGACGTTGCAATTAGCGGATAGGTCTATTAAGTATCCTAAGGGTGTGGTTGAAAACGTGCTAGTTAAGGTCCAGGATTTCTACTATCCTGCTGATTTTGTTATCCTCGATACAGAGGTCGTTAATAACTCTGTTCCGATCATCTTAGGGCGTCCATTCTTGGCAACTGCCAACGCACTTATAAACTGCCAAAATGGTTCGATGTCCTTGTCTTTTGGCCATCTTTCGATTGAAGTAAATGTGTTCAAAATGATGAAACAGTTACCAGATTCATCTATAGATGGAGCGATTAGCATGATCGAGAGATTAGCTCAAGATTACTTTAATAACACATTTCTAGAAAACCATATGCATAAATTCCTTTCTTTTGCAAGTTCAGATTTTGTCGATGACTCCTATGTACAAGAAGTCAACACCATCTTCGAGTCTACCCAAATCGTAGAACCTTTGGTTGCTCCATATATAGAGTTTGAAGACATGCTGCCTAAGCAAGTATTCATTACTCAAGATGAGGAACCCCCTAGAAGCTTTTATCGACATACCAACCACCCCGGTTCTTAAACCTCTTCCTCCTGAGTTAAAATATATTCAACTTGATCCGGATGGTAGTCATCCGGTAATTATATCTTCTCTCTTATCTAAGGAGGAAGAGACACGTTTAATCAGGGTGATTAGGGAACATCATTCTGCAATTGGTTGTCCCTAGCCAATATTAAGGGAATTGACCCTAATGTGTGTACTCACCGTATCCATTTGGAGGATAACGCAAAGACTTCTCGCAAACTTCAGCGTCGTTTGAACCCGGCCATGAAAGAAGTGGTCAGGGAAGAAGTCTTACGGTTACTTGATGCGGGTATCATATACCCAATCTCTTATAGCGAATGGGTCAGTCCTATTCATGTAGTTCCAAAAAAATCAGGGATTACAATGGTACGTAATGCAAAGGGTGAATATGTTGCCACACATGGTCCCATGAAATGGAGGATCTGTATTGATTACAGATGTTTAAATGCCATGACACAAAAGGATCATTTTCCCTTACCCTTTATAGATCAGATGCTAGAACGTCTAGCTGGTCATGCTTTTTACTGTTTTTTGGATGGCTACTCTGGCTATTTCCAAATTATTATCGATATTGATGACCAAGAAAAGACTACATTTACATGTCCCTTTGGAACATACGCCTATAAATGCATGCCTTTTGGCCTTTGTAATGCTTCTGGTACCTTCCAACGTTGTATGCTTCATATATTTAGTGACATGGTAGAGCGTTTTATGGAAGTATTCATGGATGATTTTTTTATCTATGGAGACTCTTTCACTGACTGCCTGTCTAACCTATCTAAGGTTTTGACACGGTGTGAAGAGAAGAATCTAGTTTTAAATTGGGAAAAATGTCATTTCATGGTCAAAAAAGGCATAGTACTAGGTCACATTGTATCTAGTGATGGCATAGAAGTTGATAAAGCCAAACTAGATAAGATAGCGACTCTACCTATACCATGGACTGTCCGTGATATTAGAGCATTTCTAGGCCATGCAGGTTTTTATAGGCGCTTTATCAAAGATTTTTCGAAAATAGCTAGGCCGCTAACTAATCTGCTTTTAAAGGATGCCATCTTTGACTTTAATTTTAACTGTAAACAGGCTTTTGAAACCTTAAAAGCTACATTAACTTCTGCACCCATTATACAGCCTCCCGATTGGTCTAAACCCTTCGAACTCATGTGTGACGCTAGTGATTATGCAGTTAGTGTTGTCTTGGGACATAAACTAGATAATAAATCCACTGTTATTTATTATGCTAGTAAAACTCTAAATGATGCTTAAAGGAATTATACAACTACTGAAAAAGAATTCTTAGCTGTCGTTTATGCTTTAGATAAGTTTCGTCCTTATTTAGTTGGTTCTAAGACCCTAGTTTACACGGACCATGCAGCCCTTAGGTACCTTTTCACAAAGAATGATTCTAAGTAGAGATTAATCCGATGGATTCTCCTCCTGCAAGAGTTCACATTAGAAATAAAGGACAAAAGAGGGGTCGAAAATGTACTTGCCGACCATTTATCTAGACTGACAAACGACGATGATAGTGATTCTGAGTCCATACCCGACTATTTTCCTGATGAGTATTTATATGCTATTTTTTCTACACCATGGTATGCTGACATCATAAATTATTTAGCGGCTAAGGTTATTCCATATGATTGGACAAGAAATGAACGTAAGAAGTTCTTGGCCAGAGTTAAGCTATACTACTGGGATGAGCCCTAACTTTTTAAGTATTGTACGGATCAAATTATTCGTCGTTGTATTCCCCAGTGGGAATTTAATGAGGTTCTCTCATTCTGCCATGAAAAAGAGTGTGGTGGCCATTTCAGTGGTATGAAAACAGCTGCCAAAATTCTACAATGTTGGTTTTATTGGCCTACTCTCTTTAAAGATGCCCAAGTGCATTGCAAGGCGTGCATTCGTTGGCAACAACTTGGGCGCATCACGAAGCGTAATATGATGCCATTGAATCCAATCATGGTGGTAGAAATTTTTGACGTATGAGGCATTGATTTCATGGGTCCCTTTCCAATTTCCCATGGATTCATCTATATTCTAGTTGCAGTGGACTACGTGTCTAAATGGATAGAGGACATGGCTTGCCGTAGCAATGACCATAAGACAGTTGTGTTTTTTGTTAAAGTGTATATTTTCTGTCGATTTGGAATTCTCAAGGCCATCATTACTGATGGTGGAACACATTTTTGAAACAGAGTTGTTGCATCTCTAGTGAAGAAATATGGAGTTACATATAAAGTAGCAACTCCGTATCATCCACAAACTAGCGGACAAGTAGAAGTTTCTAATAGGGAAATCAAAAAGATCTTAGAAACAACTGTAAATCGATAGAAAAGACTGGTCAAAGCGTCTATCTGATGCCTTATGGGCATATAGGGCTGCTTTCAAAACCCCTATCGGTATGTCTCCTTTTAGACTTGTATTTGGGAAACCTTGTCATTTGCCCGTTGAATTGGAGCACCGTGCTATGTAGGCTATAAAAAGCCTTAACTTCAATTTTGATGAGGCGGGTGTCAAGCGCAAGTTGCAATTGAATGGGCTTGAAGAAATCCGTAGTGATTCTTATGACCTCGCAAAGGATTATAAAACCAACATAAAACGTGTTCATGATAAGCAAATTTTGCACAAAGAGTTTGTGGTAGGTCAAAAGGTCTTACTTTACAATTCCCGTCTACATATTTTTCCAGGGAAATTAAAACTCGTTGGATTTGGTCCTTTTTCGTTTCAAGTCACTTACGGGGGCAATCACCTTGGTAAATCCCAAAGACAACAGTACTTTTCAAGTAAATGGCCAACGGTTGAAACATTTTCACGAGCTATTGTCCCCTGATGTAGAGGAAGTCCTTTTACAGGATCCTGTCTATGAGAACTGACATTTTCCATTGGTGTACTTCCTTTCATTTCCATATATTGGTAAGTGCACCATTAAGTTAACTGGGCCCTCCCTATGGAGTGTGTGGCTGTAAGTACTGGATCCTAGGTCCACAGTTCACATAATTCACATTTTCCACTCTTGCATGTTTTCTCGGTTTTTGAGTCATGTTCTTCTATGGTGTGAATTATGCTGTTAATGCTTTCTTGTTTTTCTTATAAAAAATTTAAAAAAAAAACAAAAAAAAAAACAAATTTTCTTAACTCTGAGTCTAAAATTTGTTTGGGGGTGGTATTATGTAGCCTAACATAATTCGTTATATGATCATCCATTTTAAATGTTGTGTTAGAGTGAGGGTTGAGAATATTGCCGATATAAGCATCGCTAGGAAGATATATTGTGGTAGGATGAAATCTCGATGCGTTAGGCAGATTCTATCCTAAATTCAACCTAAAAGATATTAGGGTTGTTTTAGAATCAAGAATATGGCTTGTTTCCGTTCTCGGCTTTGGAAATTTTATTATTTCCGGCAATTGCCTTAAAGCTTTTTGGCAACTTCCCGATTCGGTTTAGAAATTTAAAACCTATAAAAACTGCATTCATTCTACACTCACAACCCCAACTACATATCACATTCCTCTCTCCTATTTCACTCCCACTTTACTTTATTTTTCCTTCGCCACTTCGGCCTAGCAGCTCCCCGAGCGCATCTGCGCCCCATAGGAGCAACACCTGCGCCCTAAGGACTGTCAGAGAAATTCTGCCCTGAGTGCAACGTGCGCCCTAGCCAGCCCAAACCTGAGAGCCACCTGGGCCCAAAACACTGGAATTCCAGTTTTCATCCAGAGCGCAACCCGCGCCCATCCCAGGCTAACAGTGAGCGCACCTTGCGCCCAAGTGCTTGGAACTCGAAAATCACCAAAGACGCACCCTCGTGCCCATCCTGTGCATAGCTTGAGAAGCACTGGCGCCTCTGGCGTGCCCGCTGTCCATGAACGTGGGCACTGTTATGTTTTGGATCATGCTAAATGATAACAGTAAAAACAATAGAATCCTAAATATTAATATTAACAACACTAATACGTAATCCTACCATTTTTACGTTTAAATCAATTTTTCTTACTCTCAAAACATAATCATGAAATATAATGAGTAAGGATTCGTCCACTCTTAACTCTCTAGACTTAAATCGAATTCAACTAATCAAACCCAAAAGGAACAATGGTGAGAGTAATGATTTGATATCAAATTTCTATACTACCATTCCCAACACAAGAACAATAATAACAATAAGACATAATTAAATTAAACTGAAATTAAAACTAATTTAGAACTAAGATTGTGAATAACTAATTATGAATTTAAGACAACTAAATCTAAATAAGAATTTAAGCAATAATCTAAATTGAAATGAAGAACTAATACTTTATTCTAAAAACTAAAATATGATTCTAAACTAACTAATTCAATGAATGTAAAAAAAACTAGATCTAGATCTAAAAACTAATCTAGATCTATCTTTTTCTAACCCTAAACTCCATTAACATTAGCTTCCTAACCTTACTGCCATTAACAAAGAGTCAAGCTTTTGTTTTTATACTTTCAGATCCAAAAATCGTGCATGGGCTTGGAGCCATGTTTTGGGCCGGAAAATCGGGCCCAAAACCCAATTTCTTTAGTCCAAAATGGGCTCTTCAGCTGTAGTTGGCTTCGACAGATGTTTCATCCACTTCTGCTCCTCTGATTGGGCTAAGGCTTGAACCATTGGAAATCTCTTTCCGAGCCGGTCGTTTTGACATAAGATACTCCCAATTCCGAGGCCTGAGTCCAAAGATACGGCCTTCGGAAGTTCTGCTGACTTTGTGCACTATTTCTGCCCATGTTGACTTTTCAGCTTTTGACCAGGCTTTACAAAAGCTTTGTCTCCTTGAATCTTGGCCTTTATTCACAGAACTCTTTAGCAACCGATCTTTGCTCCTTTATCTCGCTAAAGTGGCACATTTCTGCACATAATAGACTTTGAAGCCTGAAATGCATAAAAACACGTAATCAGTATTAACTCTTAATTATTACTCACATAATTGGTCTAAAAGTATGATTGTTAAGGGGTTAAAACTACAGTTTTGGGCTCTTATCACTAAACATATTAGGGGAATGGCATTTTTCTTCTGTGAAGGAAGCCACTTGCAGCGTTTTCCTTGCTTTAGCCACAGGACGTATGTTCTATGACCTTCCCCGAACCTTACTGTCTAGTTTAGCACGAGCCCATAGCATGAAGCATAAGTACCTCCTTATGCCTGTTTTAGTTTGCCAAATTATGTTATGTTTCTTCCCTGTTTTTTGTACCCGTTTCACGGATTGGGTTGGGGTCGACACTGTGCGACCCACCAATAGTATTATTTGATCTTTCCGTACAATGACTTGGCAAGGGTGGAGAATACAACCTCACCTGGTTGCACCTTACACCCCATCCGACCAAGTGGCGCTTAATAGGTTAGCTATCATAGATGATAAATGGAGTGAAGCCTGGCAAATTATCATGGCATAGAAAGACGCGAAGGAACCTCATTTCTTTCTAGATAATAAGGATGATGCTCAAGCGGGAGTGTAGGTAAGTTTTTAGTTTCAGTTAGTGTCTGCTTATGTCCCAAGCAAATTATTCTAATTAATCCCATAACGGGTGGAACTCCTATAGAGTTGCGTCAGTTTTTCTTTTCTACATTAGTATGTTATAACCTTGTTTTGCAAGTGTCCCAGAATTTCACGCGTTTTAATGGTATTTTCCTACCCTCTTTATTTAAAATACTTTGAGGACAAAGCATGCAACTTGTTTGGGGGGCATAGAAACACGTGTAATTAAGGCATCTGTTAGGATATATATATGTATAATATGCACTTGTTTTCTAATAAAATTTCAAAAATTTCAAAAAAATAAAAATAAAAAGTTATGTTATACACTTAGGAATATGGGTATTGTTTTCTTTCTCTATGCTCTTAATAATCTAGAAGACTCACGTAGCTTTTGCATTAGAATAATTTTTAGAAACTTAGGTTAATATGTAGGTAATAATCTTTGCATCTATCAATAAATATATTACATGAGTATCTATGATTGTTAGCAGTAAGTTTCTGAAACCTAGGCTAGAGTACTTATTCTACAAATCATGTGAGAATATAGCTTAAAGCCTTATATGAGCGAAACATTTGAGAAATGACACAAGAGAACAGTAAAATCCAGATAGAGAAATCACACGTCCACTTGCTTGATCACTATACCATATCCTAAGCGAGAATTTAGGCCCTCTTTGGATCGATATAGCCAGAAATTCAACCCTTATGAAATTATTTTCCGCTAGTCGCCCCTCTGAGCCTTTCCTTAGCCTTTCATAAATCGCAAATCCTTTAACCTGTTACAAAAACAAATAAAAAAAAAATCAGCCTACCCATTCTTCGAATAAGTCTGAGAATAGAGATGAAGAATAGAAAAGAGAAAGACCATTGAAATCGAGAATTTGTCAGTCGCTCCAAATAAGAAAAGGAAGTTTCCATCCAAAAGAAAATAATAATAATAATAATAATAATAATAATAATAATAAAATAAAATAAAGAGTTAGAACTCCAAAAAAAAATAGAATCAAAGGAGTCAAAAGCCAAAGAAAAAGAAAAATATGGCTAAGGATGGAAACAAACTGTAGAAACGAAAGTAAGGAACAAACTCTTCTTTAGTTACATAATACGAAGACTCTATTATCTCAGACTTGTTCTTTCTGAATATCCATTTCCTTCCTTCTTAAACCATCTCCTAATCCCCGCAACACCTAATAAAGACCTCTAGCTCAATTAGGAATAGGTTAGTGTGATAGTAAGTGGCAGATGTGTTTGATCGACTCCGGCTTCCTTGTGTGTCATTGAGATTGTAAGGTAAAGTGTGCCCATCGACTTTGGAGTAGCTTAAACTTGAGCGGAAAAATCAGAGTGGTTTTTGTCTTGACATTTATGTGAGGACCTACTTAAGGACGCTACTCCGAATTTTCAGAAACGGACCTGTTAGGGCATTTCTTAGTATTACTCATTATATATATGTTTATTATAGATGATTGATTATTATGCATATATTAGCTTAGGTTTCGACTTGATTATTCTGTATTCATTGCTAGTGAGATGTATAGTTAATTTAGAGCATGAATAAGGAAATAATAGTTTTATTTCTTAGTCGTTGTAGTATAGATGAAGTTTATGAGTACCTTCACTAGAAAACTCTCACGAGGCTATAACTTGTCCACTAGGGAATTCCTAGTGGTTTAAGGCCTTGTTGTATATGGTAAATGCAATCGCACTCAGTGAAACGAGAGTAGTTAGAACTCCATTTTTGGTCACTAATTCTAATTTCTCATATTTGCTTGAGGACAAGAAAAATGCTGTTTGGGGGTGGTTTGATAAGAGCCCAAAACTGTAGTTTTAACCCCCCAATAATCATACTTTTAGACCAATTTTGCGAGTAATAAATAAGAGTTAATGCTGATTACATGTTTTATTTATTTTAGGCAGTAAAGTCAATTATGTGCAGAAATGTGCCACTTTGGCGAGATAAAGGAGCAAGGGTTGGCTGCTAAGAAGTTCTGAGATAAAGGTCAAGATCCAAGGAGACAAAGCCTTTGTAAAGCCCGGTCAAAAGCTGAAAAGTCAACACGGGCAGAAACAGAGCACAAGTCAACAGAACTTCTGAAAACCATATCTTGGGACTCAGGCCTCAGATTTGGGCCTACCTTACGTCAAAACGACCAGCTCAGAAAGAACTTTCCAATGGTTCAAGCCTTGACCCAATCAGAGGAACAAAAGTGGACAAAAAGTCTGCTGAAGTCGAAGCAAGCTGAAACTGGCTCTGTGGACTGAAGAAATTGGGCTTTGGGCTTAATTTTCCGGCCCAAAACATGGCTCCTCCGCCCATGCATGACATTGTGGATCTGGTCTCCTCCTTTGTATAAAATAAGACTTAGCTCTTAAGTTAGAGGAGGTAGATAGGTTAGAGTAAAAAAATAGCCATTAAAATAGCTTCTAGATCTAGTTTTATTTGAATTCAATTAGTTAAATTAATTATTTTCAATTCATTGTTTTAGATTAATCCTTTAAATCATTGTTCTTCATTTAGTTAGATAAATAAAATAGTCAATTTTTATCATTTCAATTTATTAGATCTAATTTCCATTGTTGTTATTCAATTCTTAGTCATTAATTAGATTTGAAGTATTGGTTAATTAAAAGTAGTAAAGTTCACATCTTTATATATGTCATTTCGTTATTCGTATCTTGTCGTTCGAATTCACGTTATAGTATAAAACCTCCACCATTGCTCTCATTAAACTTTGGATTACTAGTCAATTGTAGAAAACTTCAATACTAAGGAGCTGAAAGTGGAACGAACTTTTTACTCCACTCTATTTCGATAAAATTGAGAGTATAGAAATCTTTGATAGCAACGCGTAATTTAGTTTAGTTTTCTTGCGTTTTGAGTGATCAACGTTCATTTCATAATAAACTACTCTTTTTACATTTATCACTCACATAAAAGGAAAGAAGATATTAATAGCATAAACATAGGAACAACCTTAAGTAGAGTTATTCGTTAACGATGTTTCATCGAAAAAGGCATCGGCACTCACTCGATTGCCTAATTATAGTATACTTGTGAGAACAACCATGAAGCAAAAGGTCACAGATCAAAGGTATCGGTGGATTCTAATCTCTTGAATTCTCTCTTTTATAAATTCTCAATAGTTTAGTTAGTTTATTTTAGTTTAGCATTAGAATCTACAATATCTATAATAATAGTTTTTAATCTCTCAATCCCCCTTTTCAGTCATGTCCTTCATATAAACATACACTTAAAAGTGGAACGATATCCTACTCATCCTTTACTTGTTGAGGGATAATTAGGTTTTGATACGTTTCTTTTTTGTTCAACGACCATCATCTATTTACATCATCCATATACTATCCAATAAACACAAAAAGGAGCGCGTGTTAATATGATGCCTTTAAATCTAATTCTAATTGTGGAAGTTTTTTATGTCTATGGCATCGATTTCATGGGTCCTTTCCCAAGTTCTCATGTCTTTCTCTACATCCTTGTAGCTGTTGACTACGTGTCAAAATGGATTGAGGCAATAGCATGTCGTGCTAATGACCATAAGAATGTCGTATTGTTTGTTAAAGAAAATATTTTCTCTCGTTTTGGTATCCCCAGAGAAATGACGGGGAAAAACATTTTTGTAATAAAAAATTTCAGTCAGTACTAAAGAAATATGGAGTTACCCACAAGGTGGCAACTCCGTATCATCCTCAAACCAGTTGCCAAGTGGAAGTATCTAATAGAGAGAGATAAAGTCCATTCTGGAGAAAACAGTTAATCCATCTAGGAAAGACTGGTCTCTCCGATTATCTAATGCCTTGTGGGCATATAAAACGGCCTTTAAGACACCTATAGGGATGTCTCTTTACCCCCTCATTTTTGGAAACCTTGTCATCTCCTGGTTAAACTTGAACATTATGCTCTATGGGTCATCAAAAGCCTCAATTATAATATCAATGCAGCAGGTGAAAAGCGGAAATTGCAAATTAATGAGCTTGAGGAAATTCAAAGTGATGCATATGATCTCTCAAAATCCTATAAAGTTAACATGAAAAGGGTGCACGACAAGCACATTTTATGGAAAGAATTCAAAATTGGTCAAAAAGTTTTGTTTTACAACTCAAGATTACACATTTTTCCAGGAAAATTGAAAACACGATGGTCTAGTCCTTTCATTGTCTCTGTTGTAACCCCTTATGGGGCAATCTCTTTGAAAAATTTAAACGATAACAACAAATTTTAAGTAAATGGTCAACGTCTCAAACATTACCATGAGTTACAATCTCCAGATGTTGACAAGACTCTTCTACAAGATCCAATCTACACCGAGTGATAGATTTGCTTGGTGTACTTCATTTCATGTGTTTTAAAAAGGGAGTACACCATTTTGGTAGCCAGGCCCTCTTTTCTTTTCTTCTCTCATATCAACTGGAGTGTGTGGTTGCAAGCGCCAGAACTGTAGTCCACAACAACTCTCTTTCAAAACTGAGTATAAATGTCTTCTGATAATCGAGTAAATGTGTCGTCTGCTAAACGATGGGTACCAAAAATTTCCCCTCCTTCCTTCTCTTCCCTTTTCTACTCTCTGCATCGCGAACTTCAGCTATCATTTGGTGTAAGTCTCACTCATCACAATTAGGTAATGGTCGTAGTACTTTTGCTTGTAAACGACGTGCGCGAAGGATGGGATAGTGTATGCGTTGTCAAACACATTTCTGTCCAGGTCTTGAATTCCTATTCGATATTTGCCGATATAAGGTATACTTTTGTCTGACACAAGCTGAGCAGGATAAACTTTGTCGCAGCGCCGTTGCTTCCACGGGTTGGGAATCGTCTTGAGGATCTGACATTAAACGACTCACAATCGTCTTGAGGATCTGACATTAAACGACTCACAATCGTCTTGAGAATCTGACGTTAAAAGATTCACAATCGTCTTGAGGATCTGACGTTAAAAGACTCAACATGTATATACTCATGTCTTTTACATTTCCCCTTTGCACTACCAAGGTGCCCAAAGAGATTCGTGTTCAACCTCGGATGTTGCCTACTCGGGACACAGGCAATGGATTCCACCAGGCCAACCCCTAGTTGTTCACTATTTGATTTCATTTCGGGGGCGGTTTGAGGCTATACCGTATGTAATAAGGGTAATATTATTAGACCATTACACCCCTCGCACGGTCAAGGATGGTAATGTCCTACACCCTAGGGCCCCAAAACATAAAGGTTAAGCCACAGTCTGGCTGGATTGGGTTCGCTCCAGAGTCGACATGACAGTTGCCTGAGATTTTACATGGAGAGTCTTCTTGCCGTCCAATGCTTCTAACACATTAATCTTCCCTTGTACATTTGTATATAGTTCCTAAAAAAAACCCCCGTTCCAAGCTCAAGCCCACGCGATCTATACTATTCCGCAAGCTTTTTGGGTTTGGACCACCAATTTCTACCTGATCCACGACATGTGCTTGAGCTTTTTAGCCCACTCGATCTCTACTATTCCGCACGCTTTCCCCAACCGTCATATCTCTCCCTATAAATATCGACCCCCTCCCATTACTTCACTCATCCCATTCTCTACCTCTCCTGTGTGTGCATATTTTAGCAAATAGATATGTAATATGTGGAAGCATCTTCTTAAAGCTCGGATATGGTTTTGGTGTGGGTAGAAAGTACCATAACACATTTCAAGTCCAAATCCTCTTACTTCCTAGGTTCGGAAGTGAGACACTTCCTAGGTTCGAAAGTGAGACAAGAAGAGGAGGTTCGTGGGCTTTGGAACTAGTTGGAGTAGTAGGTTCATATAACCAACTCCTAACTATGAACTCCAAATCCGGAACTCAACTACTAGGTTCGGAGCAGGTTCGTGATCTTTGGAACTAGTTGGAGTAGTAGGTTCGTATAACCAACTCCTAACTATGAACTCCAAATCCGGAACTCAACTACTAGGTTCGAAGCAGGTTCGTATGCTTTGGAACTAGTTGGAGTAGTAGGTTTGTACAACCAACTGCTAACTATGAACTCCAAATTCAGAGCTCAACTACTAGGCTCGGAGCTCTAACTACTACTCCGAACCTAAACATGTTTTTATGTTATTTAAGTCAATAAAGGAGACCTATTTGACTTGGAAAACATGGGGCTTCTAGAAGAGTCAAGATAAGACTTAACAAGAGATGGTCTCCTAGTTAAACAGTAATTGGGAAACCTCATCTATTCTTATAAATAGAATAGTTGAACTATGCTTTGAGTTTGATTCCTATACATAGGATATGTAGGCAGCCATTAAAGAACGTGGTTCAACTTATCATCTTCTAAATCTCTTCTTCTTCTTTAATAACTTGTACAGAACTTGACACTTATCCGAACTTCTACTAATGAACCTGTTAAGTGCGGCAAGACGCCCACCCAACCGTTGTACCTCTTTCGGAGATGTTGGAGAAGGCATATCCAGAATAGCTTTGATCTGATCTGGGTTGGCTTCAATTCCACGTTTAGTAACCAGATGTCCTAAGAATTTCTCAGAGGTAACACCGAATGTACATTTAGCTGGGTTAAGCTTCATCTGATACTTCCTTAGGATCTGGAAAGACGCACGAAGGTGTGCAAGATGATCAGACTTCTATTTACTTTTGATCAGAAGGTCATTAACATAGACTTCGACAAAATCAGCGATATGATCTTTGAACATCATTGTGACCAAGCGTTGGTACGTTGCCCCAAAATTCTTTAAACCAAAAGGCATAACTCGATAACAATATGTTCCCTGTGCCATGATGAAAGTAGTATGCTCTGGATCAGAAGGGTACATGAGTATCTGGTTGTAACCCGAAAAGCCATCATAGAAAGAGAAAATTTCATGTCCTGCAGTAGCATCGACCAACGTGTCAATTTGAGAAAGAGGAAAACAATCCTTCTTACAGTGCTTGTTCACATCCATATAATCGACACACGTACGCCAATTCCCATTCTTTTTCTTGACAGTGACAGCGTTAGAGATCCAAGTGGGGTATGTGATCTTTCATATGTACTTGGCCTTAAGCACTTTATCCACCTCTTTATCTATAGCCTCAGTACGTTCGGGACCCATCTTTCTGAGTTTCTGCTTAACTGGCACGATGTTCGGATCCAAATTGAGCTTATGGCAGGCTATGGAGGGATCAATTCCAGGCATATCCTCATAACTCCAAGCAAATACATCTCGGAATTCTTTTAAGAAACTTATCAACTCTTCTCTAGACTTTCAATTCTAATGGGACTTACATCTTCATCGAGAATGATAGCGTCGGACGCTTTCCCCATTCCTCATGCCGCATGATATTTTTTCGTAACTTTACTCACCTTCGCAAATCTAACAACCTCGGGAGGAGGTTTATTTGATTTTTTAGGAGCTCTCTTTTTCATGTTAGAATCTGATTTGGAAATAAGACTAAGGACTTTCTTTGAAATAAGGGCCTCCCTTGGGTACGAAATTATAACAGTTTCGGGGTTCCCACCCATATACCCAACTCCGGGCTCCAAAGCTTGCAACTCCATTGGTGGCATAGTTAGATACTCTGAGATTAATAATGGGTCTAGAACTATGGACGCAGGCTGTTTCTCGAAGTTTGGGAGTGCGATAAGGGCTGTCACAGCATCTAATTCTGCAATAGTTAGAGATGGGAATCCCACGTCCACTCTCTCCTTTGACAAAGAAAAGCCAGACCGGATCATCTTTCGATTATTTTCAAAGGTGATATCACCCCACTCACCACCAGTTACACGGATAGCATATTTATGCCAGTAGTCATCGTTGTTTTTACCTTTGTAACCTATGACGCGTTCAACTCTAGGTTTAGCAGAGAGAGTCCAATCTCCATTATTTAGTGTCATTAGTTTATAGAAGTTTGATATAACTCCGCAAGTCAATACTATATTGTATTTTCGTCCCACTATGTGCACATATGTGACGTTACGAACAAACCAAGGCATTACTCTGTTAATCGAGACTTGGAAGTACTCAAGGGCATCTGCCATAAATGAAGGCAAGGGGAGTCAAAGTCTGGCTTTCAGCAGTCCAAGGAATATCAAGGGACTTTTGTCGGTTCCAAGGTCGGCAGTCCATGGATATTCAATTTTGATTTCTTTTGGGATTGCAAATGTGTTACGGATCTTTCCCAAATCCGAAATATCACCGAATGGAATAATATTCCAGTCAAAAGTGGGGATTTTAGTTTTCGACACGGTCGAAAGAGGAACATCTGTAATTGCTCTATAACCCGGAACTGCTATAGCAATTGAACCTGAAACGGCATTGCCCGGTACTGAATCCGAAACTGCCTTGCTATTTAAAGGACCTGAAGCTGATAGGTGAGACATTGAAAGTTGATTAAGAGTGCACGGTCAAAAGGATATATTCGGAGCTGGAAGTGGTGGTAGCAAAGCTAGAATTGCATGTTCAACTTTAGAAAGGAAAATGTGGATGTTGACACCCAAAACTTCAAGTTCTTCTATACAAACCTTAACACACTTTGGACTCAAACTCTCAATCAGTGAAAGAAAGAAAAAAACGACTGCAGTATACCTACTGTCTTTTGAATCCAATATGGTAGCAATAAAAGAAAGAACAGGTTCAACACCTTGTGTATGGCGGTCTTCAAAGCAACCAAACTCAAGTTCTTTTAGAAAATCTTCAGTGCTTGTTTTCTATTTTGGACGGAATCAATCAACAGTGCAGAAACAAGTTATTTTCTAAAACAACGAGCAAGCACCTGGAAGTTTAAGAGGGCAGAAGCAAGAATTTTTGTAAAGGGTTATATTCGGAGTTAAGTTTATTGAGTTTGCTTCTAAAGAAATTGTCAATGGGGGAAACTTTGGATCTAAGGTAGTAATGGCAGCTAGCAAGGGACCTATATAGTGTTTACAAAGGAGCTATCCAAACAGATACAGGAAAAGAATTCAAGGAAAGACGTGTGAAGTCAGGCTTCAACAAGTATAAGGAATTTCCTTTATTCTCTCTTCCGGATGACTCAATTCCGGATGAGTAGTGGCCTTCACATCTCCTACTCAAGTATTCCCAACTCCGGATGGGAATGTGGGAGCATGATCTCTTATTTCGCAACCGAGTATAGGCAACTCCGGATGAATGAGTGTGGTTTTGAGTTTTGACACTTTGACTTTGTATTTGTCAATTCCGGATAAGTGATAATGGGCTTATGGGCATGTAATGATCAGCCCAAGTTCAGCTCATGGCAAGACATGTCCTGATTTGAGAAAGTTTAATTACCTGCTTTGCCTTTGACATGTGCTGATTTCCCAAATCCGGGTCCTAGTAAGGCATGTCCGGATTCCACTGTACATAGTTCAATTCCTTGCCGCCCTTGACATCTTCTAATATGCAAGCAGGCCCGGCTTAATATACACGGTCTGGGTCATGGTTATGGCATGTTCGGATAACATAGTTCCTTAAGCTGAAATAATGCGAGATTTTGTGTATAAATTTCAAAAGCAAATTGAGGCATATTGCTTGCTATTTTTTATACGGTTACGCGACTCGACGAGCACCTACCTTTTTACCCTTTTTCCTTAATGGTTTAAATTACAACCCATGAAGAAAAAAGAGGGCATATGTGTGTACATATTTTAGCAAATAAATATGTGACACGTGACAACATCTTCTTAATGCTCGGGTATGGTCTTAGTGTGGGTAAGAAGTACCAGAACACAATTTAAGTTCAGGTCCTAACTAACTCACTTCCTAGGTTCGGGAGTGAAATAAGAAGAGGAGGTTCGGAATTGGTTGGAGTAGTAGGTTCGGATTGCTAACTCCTGACTAGGAACTCCAAATCTGGAACTACCCAGTTCATAACTCCAACTCAACTCCAACTTCAAATTCGAACCTGAACATGCATGTTTCCTTGTTGTTCAAGTCAATAAAGAAGACTTATTGATTTGGGAAACTAAAGCTTCTAGAAGAGTCTGGATAAGACTTGACAAGAGATTGTTTTCTAATTAAATACTAATTACTTAATTCACAAGAGTTATGGAAACCTAATCTATTCTTATAAATAGGATAGTTGAACTACGCTTTCAGTTTGATTCCTATTCACAGGATATGTAGGCAGCCATTAAATAACGTGGTTCAACTCATCATCTTCTACATCTCTTCTTCTTCTTGATCCAATATTTCTCATTGTTTTTTTATCATCAACAAAATACTTGTGTTTCTATATTAGTAAAAATCATCACACATCTCCAAAAATTAATTGTTCAACATTCTACTCTCTTTCGGTTTCGTTCATGGGTACAATTGAAAATTTTGAAAAGTAGCAACGTGACGATGCATTCAAGGTTTTCATGATAGGGGTGTTTATCGCTGTCATGCTTTTGATTCTGCATAACATCCTTCAAAATATCTAAACTTAGCCATGGCGACAGTTTTATGGGAGACTAGTAGTGATATAACCTAAACTTACTACGTTCTGATCCTGTGCCCTGTTTCTTACCTAGAATAGGAAATAAAACCCTTCGATGAGTTTTCCTATCCTTTTCTTTTCATGTTTCTTTCCACTTCAGGTAAAATCCTCTATTGTATACAGTGTGAGTTCTGAAATGGAATTATACAAGTATGGTTAGCCCTGTTGTTGAAGCTCTAGTAGGTTATGGAGATGCCGCTACTGAACAATCCTTGTCGAGTGGAACTCCCTCTTCAGTAGCTCCCTTGATGCCTGGCATTCCAACGACCCAACCTTTCTCTTGGAGCTTGTTGTTCTCCAATCCTCGGGTTGCTTCTCAAGAAACTAGACTGGAACAGTTCGAAATAAATGAGGTTGACGGTATTTCAGATGTTCCTTTGGATCTCATTATGAGAGGTGAAACAGTTTGGAGGGATTATCTAGTCGGTTTCTTTCTAAAGCAAAGATTAGCCTTTCCTTATGTGAAATCGGTACTGCAACAGAAATGGAAAACGAGGGGGTCATTTGAGATGTCAGCTGACCAAGAATTGTTTTACTTCAAATTTGTAAGTGATGAAGAACAGCAAGCTGTGTTGGATGAAGGTCCAATGTTTATGGGAGGAAGATACCTTGTTATAGGACCCTAGACTTAAAATGTTGAGCTCCAAATGAAATTGCTGAATACCATTCCCATTTGGGTTAAGATGCATGGTGTACCCAAAGTAATGTGGACTGATGAAGGCTTAGGCTTTATTGCTAGTAAGGTGGGGAAACCTCATTGTCAAGACCGTCCAACAAAGGAACGAAGGCGACTAGATTATGCGTGTGTCTGTGTTAAGTACAAGGTAAATGAGATATTGCCTGACTCATTCGATATCTGATTGAGTCTAAACGATGTAAGGAAGATTTCTTATAAGTACCCTTGGATCCCTAAATGATGTGATTACTGTCACATTTTTGGACATATAATAGAGAAATGCTCGAGAATAGTGCAGCAAAACCATGGCCAGAGAGCAGCCAACAAGAATAGAGATGGAACTGATGCTAGAGGTTTCCAAAATAAGGGAAACAATGCTATTAGAAGAGACTTTGGAATCGACAGAGGCAACAATACTATCATGTATGATGGAAATGGTCCTGGTGAAGACACAACAAGGAGAATTTGGGTACCGAGAGCCAATATAGGTAATGTACAGGCTTCTAAAGGGGCTGGAACTAGTTGTGTTAGAAATGAACATGGAGAATCTAGTATACCCAATGACACGGGTAAAGCACCAGTGAGTGGTGATGAGCACAGTGAAGGAATACAAGCTGGTGATGCACAACAAGATACTGAAGAAGAGGAGAACACTGGGGATCAAGTGGCTATCTATAATGGAACTAGTACTGCAGAATCTAGTGGGTCAAGATTTACGATTCTTAATGGAGTGGATCGGCTGGAGCTTGGGAGTGAACTAATATTATTTCAGGATCAGCCTGCTGTAGTTGACCATCCAGATGGGCATTCCCTAGCCTGTGGTGGAGGAATACAATGAAATAGAACATGAGATTGAAACTGTTCTCTTGGAGGATGAGATCTCTCTCCATGAAACGGAACATTTCAATGATCAAGTCACTAACACAGAGAATGTGGAACCACAAGCGTCCAATATGATAACTTTACTGGAGGATCCATGTACTCCAGTTGAGGATCAGTACACAAGCACATCACAAGGTAGTAATTCTAAGATGACTAAGGAGAAGAGAACTCCTATGAACGATGGGCAGTCGACTAAGAAGAGGAGAGGAAGACCTAAATGGTCCAAAAACAAACACAAATATTAATAATGATTGCCCCAATCAGTATATGGAACGTGAGAGGTACAAATGACATCCTTAGAGCGAAGGAAATCAATAAGTTGAGAGTGGAAAAAAATATTTGCATTTTTGGGCTGTTAGAAACTAAGGTGAGACAACACAAATACCATGAAATTTGTAGTTTGTGTTGTCCCAATTGGGAAGGGTTTGATAACTATAATAAGGATCCGTCTGGTAGGATATGGATATGTTGGAACCCAGCTTTGGTAAGCATGCAACTTCTCAAAGTTTCTGACCAAATGATTCACTATAAGGTATTGTTTTTGCCTAGCACAGAAACCTTTCTGTTAACTACTGTCTATGCAAGGAATGCACAAAAGGATAGAATAAATCTGTGGAGGGATATTATTTCCATTGCTTCAAACATTCAACTACCATGGTGTGTAGTAGGTGATTTTAATAACATTCGATTTTCTCATAAGAAGGTGTGAGGGGCACCTATACATCCTAATGAGGCGGTCGAATTTGCGGATTGTCTATTGCAAGCAGGACTTGATTATCTAAAGTATTTGGGGTTTCAATTCACATGGAGTAATAAAGCCGAGGGAAGAAATAGAGTGATGACCAAAATTGATCGATGTCTTGTTAACAGTGCTTGGCTAGGCTCCTACTCAACCTCTCAAGTGGAGTTCTTGCCCCATGGAGTGTCCAATCATTCTCCCATCTTGTTGTACTGGACGGATTATGTTAAGAAAGCATTCCCCTTCAGATTTAAGAATTTTTGGGCTGCCAAACCAGATTTCCAAACTTTATTGCAACAAGCTTGGAGCACCAAGATATACTCTAATCCGATGTATGTTTTAATGGAGAAAATGAAGATTCTCAAGAAAACGATTAAGCCTTGGGCTAAGGCTAATTTTACTTATCTACATGGACAAGTTGAAGTAGCAAAACATGCTTTACTTGATGTCCAAGTGCAATTACAGTTGAATCCCCAAGACATTTTCTTGTGTGAAAAAGAGAGGGTGGCTCTTGCCAAGTATTCTAACCTTGTCAAAGATGAAGAAGCAGATATAAAGCAACAAAGTAATGAGGAATGGATGATTGGTGGTGACAAATGTACAGCATACTTCTTCAATTCCATCAAAGAAAGGAAAGCTAGAAGGGGATTTGGAGTATACATAATGAGCAAGGTATCGCAGTAGTTGGCACAGTGAGGTTTTTGAGATCATAGTGCAGTATTACAAGACTCTACTTGGATTTGGTTCTGGCCCTATCAGTGATAGTAACTTTTACAATTCATTGCAAGTTAAAGGAGTGATTCAGAATGAAAAGAAGGAGGAACTAGAAGAGGAAATTTCTGAAGAAGAGATCAAAGTTGCCCTTTCTGAGATGAAAGATAATTCTGCCCCTGAACCAGGTGGATTCAATCCCTTCTTTTTCAAAAGTTGTTGGGAAACAGTAGGTATGGATTTTATTAATGTTATTAGAAATGCCTTCCATACAGGCAACATGCCTAGAGGAGTTAACTCTACCTTTCTTTGTCTTATTCCCAAGACTTTGAATCCCACTAAGGTAGATAACTCCAAACGTATTACCCTCTATAATGCTATTTATAAATGTGTATCCAAAGTGATTACAAATATGCTCATGAAGGTGATTGATAATCTGGTCTTTTCTAATCAATCTGCTTTTATCCCTGGTAGAATTATCCAAGATAATATTCTGCTTTCTCATGAATTACTCCGGGGTTATGACAGGAAATATGGCACTCCGAGATACTCCATAAAGCTTGATATCAAAAAGCTTATGACACGGTGAGTTGGGATGCAGTTAAAGCCATGCTTATCACATTCCAAATTCCACCTTTTATGCAGAAATGGATCGAGATGTGCATTTCTACTCCATCATTTTCTGTGCTAATCAATGGTGCTCCAGAAGGGTTTTTACAAAGTGCTAGAGGTCTGAGACAAGGAGATCCTCTGTCTCCGTACATCTTTGTTTTGGTGATGGAAATTCTAACATGCATTCTGAAGGAGAGATTGGAGTCTAGAATGATCAAATACCACTCCAAATGCCGAAAAAGGCAATTGTCACATCTTGCCTTTGCCGATGATGTATTGATTTTCTACAGGGGTGACATTGATTCTATTTTAGCCTTAAGGGATGGGTTGATTGAGTTTGGTATGGCCACTGGTTTACAGATTAACACTTATAAAACTTCTTTGTTAACTGGAGCAGTGAATAAGCAAGATGGAATAGCTTTAGCTCAAATTTTGGGTGTACAGCTTACCAAACCCCCAATGAGGTATTTGGGTCTACCACTCATTTCGGCACGACTGGGCATTAGAGAATGCCAACCACTCATAGAAAAGGTCACAGCCAGAATCACTAACTGGAAGTCCTTCAAAATATCTAGATCTATGTAATGTACATCTTTCCTTTTCTTTAATGTTTTTGTACATTTGCGTGGTGTGTTAAATAATTCGCACACATTTGTACGGTTTATATATTAAATGGAGAAATTGCCTCTGTTATGTTTATGTGTATTATTTGTATTTTTACTTCCTCATAAACAGAAAAAAAATATATATATATAAAACCCATAAAAAAAATCAAAATAAAAATTCACAAAAACAAAATGTCACACACACCACTCTGTAAGCTCTAACCAGCTTTCATTATTGAGGTTTGCTCCATAAATTCAAAATTTACGTGTAGGTCTAACTACTATGTGGCCCTTTCCTCCGTATGTTCTATCTCTTTGAATACCTTGATAACAATCTTAGGGACATGACTTTACATGCCCCATATGACAACTCAAGATAGAAAATACGTGTTGGTCTAACTGCCCTATGAAACCTTCCTCCGTATTCTCTAATCCTTATGAACACCTCTTCATCGTCTCGAGAATCTGACGTTAAAAGACCCATAAGGGAATTTCTCATTTGAACATGCTACCACATAAATGTGATGCGACAAGAGCACATGTTTTATCTGTGTTTTTCCACATATTAATTCTAGACCTAACTACACTTACTATTCTAATCCGTAAAGGTTCATATCTTGGCTATAAATCTCTTCCTTTCAGCCATCTTCACTTCACTCATTCTTCATTATTCTTCCCTCACTTATACTTTCAAATGGATCAACCAAGAAAAATAGTGCCCAAGAAAAATTATTTGAAAATTTTTCATGAAGGCCTATTTGCTCCATATTTTGATACAGAAATTGTACGTCGAGGATGGATGTCTCTTCTATATCATTCAGCAGCTGTTTATTCAAGAGAATTGGTATTGATGTTCTACCAATTTAGCGAACCTGGCCATGGTAAGTTCTATTTCCATGCCCATGGACAACGTTTTGAATTGACTAGGGAAATCATCTCTAACATCCTTCAAATTCCAATGACAAACCCGAAGATACATTTTTAGGAGTCACCATTTGATGTCGTCAAACAACTACTGAAGGCCACTATATCTCATGGCAAACTCGGAAACCGAAACCACGTTGTCCTTCAGCGCTCTTTGAAACATAATCAACGAATCGTGCTCCATTGGTTAGGACACAATGGGGCGGAAACTTCACAAAAATCTGAAGTGACCAAACCTCTTCTCCACCTACTCTGGATTATGCAAACTCAAAGGGATGACTTTTGCATAATCCAATATCTCTGGAACTCGATCACCAGGCCTAAAAAATGGTTAGCACCTTTGCCTACTCTAGTCACGAAAATTATGTTGCATTGGGGTTATCAAGCTATTTATCCAAAAATACCTCTTCAAATAGCTAGCCTTACTATAATTCACATAGAGTGCGACACTAGTTTTTGGACTCCAGATCATCCAATGAACCTGACAAAGGAACAAGAAGATCAAAACCCATACTATGAACATTTCTTTGATGAAAATGTCATGCATAACATCTTTAATCCTATGGAGTGCATTCATTTTCTTCAACCAAGGCCTGTGTGCCCTACACGCCCGTCAGGAAGTCATCTTTACAAGTCGGTTGGAATTATAGGAAGTTCAGGCAATACACGAAGTGGCACAGGAAGAATTCTTGCAAAACCACTCACAATTTTTCGAAAATCACACTCTCATAATGCATAACCACAATGATTTTTCCACATACCAGAGTGAACTACAGCAACAACTCAACCAGCAGATTGATGAACTCAATAGTCTTGTAAATGATCTGCTTCCACTTAACCATCCTCGTCGTCAACAAAGCCTTGGATTTTGTTCGACCTTTAAAAATTAGGTTTATAGGTTATGTTTATCTCTTAGTCTACCACTTTTGTCTTTTTGTATTTTCTCTTGTTAAGCAGTGGTTAAGGATAGTGTACCATTAGGTTGTAATAATTCTTGTTGTTATCAATAAACCATCATTTCAAGCCAAATTTTAAACTATTGTTTTAAATTTGTTTGCAGGAGGGCCTTATCTTCTTCCATACTCTTCCATCCATTGTGCCAAACTTTATTCGACTTTATCAGTAGGCGTGGTGGGGAACATATTTGATTCCCTTGCGGTGGGCCCTTATTGTTGTTTCACGCAAGGCGACTATTTACTTTTAGACTTCTCACCACACTGATTGATAGTCTGTCAGGATTCCTTGCTATAAATCACATCTCTCTCTACTCCATCAAGGATCTTCTTCATCAAGCATGGACACTCCAAAAATCATTCTTAAGCAATCTTTCCAGGCTATGATGGACTCCCCAGCTTATGGCCTTCACTTCCATGACTACATCACCAACATTGGGTGGTCTTCCCTACTTCTTCAACTAGACCAAACTTATTCTCCAAGTTTGGTTACATACTTTTATACAAATATGGAAGACACACGAGCATTCAACCATGAACACAGGTTCTTCCTAGATGGGTTCATAATGACAGTTGGGGACACACAACATATTTTCTCTGAGCCAATGATTGTCCTAACTTTGGATCTGCCTTATCACCGGCCAGCAATAACATGGTCATACATTAGCCAGAATTCATACCACTCATTTTCATGGCCTCATTTTTGCTGGACATATGGTGATGGTCTAGCACGAATAGACGAAGCAGCACCTGGCAGTTTGCTAGAAACCACCATTCCCTTGGCAAGCATGACCAAGAACGTGGGAAATACTATGTTGTTTGTACTTCTAAACATCATGGGAGATTGGCATTTTTCTACTGCCAATGACATTGCATGTGTAGTCTTCAATGCTCTTGCTCAAGGTCATACACTCTTTGATATCACAAACTGTGTTATTTCTAATTTGAAATGAGCTCGCAATTTTCGGCACGAATATTTACTTTTACCTGTAACCGCATGCCGAATTATGAGGACACATTTCCCACAGTTTTTAGCCACTTTCAACAATTGGGTTAAAATAGATTCTATGTGCCCTGCGAACAAAATAATTCGTTCATTAAGATTTCGGGCATGGTGGCGATCGTCATAGTACCTGAGGTACGTCCGCTGTTTCCCTAACGATGATGATATGTTAGCATATTTGAACTAATCAGGGGCACCACAATGGAGCACCATTTGGCAAACCATTACATATTGGCGCGATGCTAAGGAAATGTATTTCACTCGAGATGATGAGAGAAAGCCCATTACCTACCTAAAGTAGAACAATGTGTGTGTATATATAATATTATATATATATATATATATATATATATATATATATATATATGTAACTGTACATAGTTGTGTGTGGTGTGCTATTGTTTTTCCTTTTTGTATAATCTATTTGGTTATAAAACCTTTATGTTGCAGATGTCCAGTCCTAATTTTGCTCATAGTTCTCAAGTAATTTCTTTCTCATGATACTCGAGGACTAATCATCATTCTGTTTGGAGGTGCTTTATCCCTATAGCAAAAATTAGGCAACTTGCGGGTTTTATATAGTTTTTATTCTAAATAAATGTACTTTGTGACAAAGTCTTGTTTCCTTTTCTATGATGAAAATTGTCTAGAAATCTCACATTAGCATTCGAATTAGGATTTATTCTTAAGAAACTGAAGATAATACGTACGCAATAGTTTTTACATCTTTTCATGAACATTCATGCACTAAGTATCATTGAATATACATAGCAGTAAGTTTATGGGACCCACGGTTAGTTTACTTAAATTACCAATCCTGTGAGAATCTAACCAAAAAGCCTCGATATGTGTGAATTATGAATAATGACAGCAAAACATATAATTTTTCTGAGTAGAGAAAATCACGCGTCTACTTACTTGATCATTATCCAAATCTTAGGCAAGAATTTAGGCTTTCTTTGGATCGACATAACCAAAAGTTCATACCTATTACAAATGTTACCACTAGTTGCCCCACTGAACCTTTCATCAAACCTTTCACTTTCACCAAAAATTCCTTACCCATCTATTAAATCAACTAAAATAAACCCACCTAAATTATGAGTATGAGAAATAGGATGAAATGTGGAAAAAAAATAAGGAGAAAGAAATCAGTTACTTGCTTTAGAAAGAAAAATAGAAATATGTTTCCAAAAAGTCAAAAGAAAAATCAAACTCCCAAAAAAAAAAAAAAAAAGTCAAATCAAAAGGAGTCCAAAAACTTAAAAGTTCCAAGTATATATGGAAACCCATGTAAGAAGCAGGAAAAGAAAATAAGGATTTCTCTAGTGTAAATATCTTGAAGACCTTATTCTCTCATACTTGTCGTTTTTTTATTTTTCATTCTATTTTCTTCTACACTACTACCTAAGCCCCATAATACATAATAAAGACCTCTAGCTCAATCAGGAGTAGGATGGTGTGATAATAAGTAGTAGACATGATTGATCGACCTCGGCTCCTTTGACTGTCATTGAGATGTGAGGATAGGTGTGCCACTGTACACTGGAGTTAGCAAAACCTGAGTGGAAAAATTATGAGCGAATTTGTGTTTTGACACATATATGTACATTTCAATGGAGTGTGAGAACCTATTAGGGACGCTCTCCAAAGGATCCAGAAACGTCCATGCTTGTACATTTCAATGTAAAATTCAATGTATGCATGTTCATATGTAGCTATTTTAATTATTGTATGCATATTAACTTGAGTTTTAAAGGAATTAATCTCCATTCCCCGCTAATGAGATGCATAGATATATGAGATTAATTAAGGAAGACATCAAAGTTATAAAGCAACTGTTCATCCTATTAATCATAAATCAATTATAAAGTTATAAAGTTATAAAGTTATAGAGTTATGAATTAATCATAACTCAATTGTTCTACTTCCCCCAAAATTACAACCCATAGCTCAATTGTTCTTCTTCCCCAAAATGACTACCCCAAAATGGTGTTATGAAGACATCAAAGAGTGTGAACAATCCGAGTATAAGGTATTGGGGATGTTCATTGGATTTAAATCACTATTTTAAATGGGTGGATACACCTTTGTACCTAAACATAAATAAGGGCAAGGGTAAAGCTATTGAGGAGAAGGTTAATGAGGGTAAATTGAGAAGTAGTCATGATCATTTGGAAGCGATTAATAAGGTGTTGGAGAGGAACATTGAAGTTGAAGAGGAATTTATCGAAATGCTTCAAAAGAAAGTGGATGAGCTAGAGAAGAAGGGCAAGGGAAATGAAAATTTTGAAATGATGAAGAATGTTTTGATTGTTGTTCTTGTTTTTTATATTATTTTTATTTGGTTAAAGTAATTAATTGAGGAGCAATGAAATCAAATGTGTTCTTCCAATCAAATGTGTTATTCAAATCAAATGTCTTACTGAAATCAAATGTGTTTTTGAGATATATGATTCCAAAATCACAAATGTAAAATCAAAAATCAAAGTTCAAAATCACAAATGTGGTATCCAAAATCCAAATTTTCAAGTTCAAAGACCCACAATTAATGTACTGCAATTTGACTTATTGAGATCGTCTGGGATACTTGAACGACAAGGCTATATATATATTGTTTGATCGGCTTCTTTGATTGTTTGATCGATATATAGTGATAATTTGACCGGTTCACCAAAAAAGGATATATATATATATATATATGATATTTTATATATATATATTGGTTTTTAGAGTACATGATATATAACCCGATATGGAAATTTTCTGCCTTGGTGTGTAGTGTATATTCTTTTTGGACAACCAATTTCTTAACAATGCCCAATCTGTTTGAGCCCATAAGGCTTAACAATTTCTCTTGAAACAATAAAGAGAGAAAAACCTTTCCGAAATGATGCGATGGTTTGAAATGTTGTATTATGCCAAAAATATGCGACATTCCAAAAATGTGTGATTGTTCGAAAAGTTGCATTGTTGTTTTTGTGGAATTAAAATGTTGCTTTCCATAGAAGGAAAAATCCATTCTACCTTGGGAGATAGTTTCCCATCTAACCTTGAAGTACTGTAAGGGGAAAAATCTGTCTTAAGGACAGTGAATCTTTACTATGCTCGGATTGACCTTTTTGTACTTGGTACATTTGAGAGAAAAGTTTATACTATTGTAGTAATTGGTAAAGAGTAAGTATATTTGGATTGTGATTCATAACAACTTTGGCAAGAACAAGCCTATAGTTAGGATGGATATAGGATAACAATTAAAATGCCAACCTGATATGCATGTTGCATATCTGTTGAATAGCTTCCATGCAGTAGCCACCACTCTAGGATGGATATAGGAGTTCCAAATGGAATTAGGCCAAGAGACTTGCTTTAGGGAAGAGTTTATGACTATTTAGTACCACGAACTTTCGCTTTTTTTCTTAAATGGTACATGAACTTTGTTTCTCGCTTATTCGTACCACGAAGTTTCAATTTGTTTCAATTTAGTACATTAGTTAATTTTTCCATCCAATTTCACTAACGGCGTTATCACTATTCATATTAACACTATTCACACAGTACTATTCATGTGAATAGTGTTTTCACTATTCACGTGAGCACTATTTTCACTATTCACGTGAACAGTGTGTTTTTTTTTAAAGAATCTTTAATCAATCTTAAAAATTAATTTTTTAATGAAAAATAATTAAAAAACATTGTTCATGTGAATAGTGTTTTTTATTATTTTTTATTAAAGAATTAATTTTTAAGATTAATTAAAGATTCTTTAAAAAAAAAACGCACACTGTTCATGTGAATAGTGAAAACACTGTTCACATGAATAGTGTTTTTGTTTTTTCAAAATTTGAATTTTTGAAAAAACATTGTTCACATGAATAGTGTTGTGTGAATAGTGCTAATGCCGTTAGTGAAATTGGACGAAATTGGATGGAAAATTAACTGATGTACTAAATTGAAACAAATTGAAACTTTGTGGTACGAATAGGCGAGAAACAAAGTTCGGGTACCATTTAAGAAAAAATGTGAAAGTTCATAGTACTAAATAGTCATTGACTCCTTTAGGGAAGGACACCTACAGACCCCGATTCTCTCAAGGCATACCCCATCTCAAAGCAGACCCTATTTTTTCTCAAAGCAGACCCCAAACTTAAAATTGTCTTTGGGCACACCCCACCTGGGCCTTGTCAACCCAAAGTCCAAAATTGTCTTAAAATTGTCTCTTTTCACTTTCTTCCTCCTCCTCTAAAAACAAAAAAACCAACTATGTCACTTCTCTCCAATTCAGGTAATAAGAACACCACCTCATTCTTTAAGTTTCAATTTTTTTTCACAATTGTCATTAACAATGTAATTGTACGTAGTTTATTATCCTAGTTTTTTTAAGTGTTTAAAGTAGGTTATGTAAAAGTTTTATACTTTTATGTTCTTACATTTAATAAATGTTATGTTTTTCTTGATTCTAATAAAGAATATGGTAATCTGCGGTTTAGAACAATCACCGTACCACTAATTATTTTGCCCTCTTTTGTTTGCTTCATAGATTCATTTATGTATGATATTTCCTTAAGGAATCAAATACGGTGACAATGCAAGTGACATATTTTTTTACTGCATTTTAGCTTTGTTGATATTATAGTTGTTTATATCCTCCAGTCCTGACTCTAAATATGTAAACTCGTATATAGTTGTTCACTGTATTTTAGTTTTGTTGATATTATAGTTTAGTTGGGTTTCTATATGCAACATGTCTACATTGCTCATCGGTTTTTCATGGCATAGTCAAAAGCTTGCATTTTCTGTCTTGCATCATAAAGTTTAGGTTGTAATTGAAATTTGACTATTGTTAGCTATTGACGTATTATAGGGATAGTCATGCTGCCCCGAAAAAAAAAAGTGAAAGTTGGCTCTAGACAACCTTCAGTTAGGGTTCCCCAAACGGTGGAGATGGTGGTGAAAATAGTGGAGATAACATGGACATTGACACGACAAAGTTAACAAAATGATAACTTGCAATGAGGCAGAAGAGAAAGAAATGATGGTGTTAATGTTGGTGTTATAAAAAATGCTTGTCAGAGGAGATATGGATGATTTTGTTATTAGTTTTAATGTGTAGCCATCTGATGCAGACATCTTGTTGACCATCTTCTATATTTTTGTCTCTCACAAAGGTGTAATGTTATTGGTTTTAATATAAAGGATTAGGTCCTTCTTCAAAATGATGTCATGTCTATCTCAACTCTCAACAGGGTAAGAGAGAAAATCGACCAATAATTATACTTGAAGACTGTTATTTGAGTTGTTTCCTCTGGTATTGCTGGTTGTGAAGGTACGGGTGTACACCTAGGTGTACTGTTTGAAATTTATTTGGACTCAGTTGGTAACAATGTCAGCTTTCAGTCTTTGTTAGCAAGTGTATTTTATAGCATTAAAATTCACAATACACTATCTCTGATTCTAAAGCCAAACTTGCAATGGATTGCTGCTCTAAAACTTGCAATGGATTGGGTCAGATTTTGGTTATCTACATCCGCGCTCCCTTAAGAAAAATAAAGCTATTCACAAAATGAAGTCCAAGCAATTTTGGTAAGTAAGCTGAAAAGATAAGGATTTTTGACAGTCCAGTTCAACCAACTAAAGCAAAAAAAGGCTAGCCTGATTAGAACGTCATTTCTCTTTAAGTTAGTTTCGTTAAACCGATCTTAATGCAAGACCTACAAAATCTAATCTAAGTGTAAGACAGTCCAGTTCAACCAACTAAAGCAGCAAAGGCTGGCCTGGTTAGAATGTTTTTTCTCTTTAAATTAGTTCTGTTAAACCGCTCTTAATGCAGGACTAGCAAAAATCCAATCTAAGTGTAAGACAGTCCAGTCAACCAACTAAAGTAGAAAAGGCTAGCCTGGTTAGAACGACTTTTCTCTTTAAGTTAGTTTAGTTAAACCAATCTTAATCCAGGACAAGCAAAATCTAATCTATGTGTAAGACAGTTCAGTCCAACCAACAAAGGCATAAAGGGATAGTCTAAATTGAACATCTTTGTTTTTATAAGTTAGTTCAATTAAACCGTTCCTAATGCAGGACCGCTACATCTCATCTATGTATAAGACGGTCCATTCCAACCAACAAAAAGGGGCATAGAATATCCCAATTTGAACATCTACTCTTTTTAAGTTAGTTACATTAAAATTTGAAATTTGAAATTTTGATAAAATATTTCAGTCCAACTTACTGAAGGTCAAAATGTTAGCTCTATTAGGCCAGCATGGACGTCAAATATTAGCTTAAAAATATCGTTTTAATACAGGACCAACATGATCTCCTCTCTTTATAAGACGGTCCAGTCCAACTATATATCCAATGCAGACAAAGTTAGTCTAACATGAATGTCTTTTTGTTTTAGGTTAGTTCCACTAAACTGTTCTTAATGTAGTACCAACACAATCTCCTCTCTTTATAAGATGGCCCAATCTAAACTATCCAATGCATACAAAGTTAGTATAATATGAATGTCTTTTCGTTTTAAGTTAGTTCCTCTAAATCGTTCTTAATGCATGACCAACACAATCACCTCTCTTTATAAAACGGTCCAGTCCAACCATCCAATGCAGACAAAGTTAGCCTCACCTGAATGTCTTTTTTTTTTAAGGTTGGTTCCAATAAACCGTTCTTAATGCAGGACCAACACAATTCCAATGGAGAATGTAAGCCGAAGGTGATAACTATTGATTTCTAAACGGAGTCAATAATTTTCATCCCAAATACAAATTGGTAAAACGCTCAGGAGTGACGCGTGAGCAGTGGCAGTCTGGCGGAGCCACATAGTAGCTACGTGGGGCACGGCCCAAGTTCTAAAAATGAAAGTATAGTTTCCAATTTTTATTAGGTTGGCCATACAACAGTAAAAGTGCCCACTGCATCCATTGAACAACAAGTGCACAATCACTCGAGATGGATAACTATCCTGTAATCCTAGGATCCTATCAACCAAGCAGTGAAGAAAACAGTTGATTTTACAATCGAATAATTGGGTGATACACCCTGTTTTTGACAATCATATAATGGTTTGACCCACAAAGGTAGGATTCAAAAAAAAAAAAAAAGGATTCAAACATGTCCAGAATCATGGTTCTTTTTACGGTATATATTCTCCAATTGAAGTGCTATATATATACGTTATTTCCCAAGATCAATGTAAATAACACGATTAAAAAACGTGATACTCTTCAAAAAAATGCAATATGGTAAAGGAAATCGACAATTTCAATGAAATTTATGGTTTGAGTTTACCAATAGAAAAAATGAAATTCTAGGGCGACATTATTTTTGGCCTGGTTTAGTGACATGGATGATGTGGCAAGCTATTTCTGATTCTTTAACCTTTTTCCCACATGACAAAAAAATTAAAAACCCGAAAATAGCCCCCAATCACTTCCTTTGTAATTATAGGTATTATATAACATTGACTCCCACTCTCCTTCTCTCTTTCACTGGTGAACACTGAATAAGACCAATTTTTAGTTTTTTTTTTTAAAAAAAAGAGAGGATAGTATCTTTATGTTCTGATTGGAGACAAAATTTCTTTACAAGTGCAAAACTTGTGAAAACCTTTTTTCATTAGAGCATTTGCAATGCAGGGGTTTGTGACTATAGTCACCAGTTTTTGGGAAAAATGGGTGTGCAATGCAGTGTTGAATAACTGGTGATTATTTTCCCCAGTTGATTTCAAGGTGAAACCTTCCACCGAGATAGTGGCTGACTTGTTAACTTCGGACAAGATCTTGGATTCCGTCTGGATTACAAAACTCACCAAATGGAATCCAACATCCCGTCTCGCTATATTTCTTTTTTTCCAGACGGAATCAAACATCCCGTCCGGAGTCCTAACGGCTAGTTCACCAACGGTTGAGAGAAAGTCGAAGCGGTAAAAACGGTCAAAATAAAAAACTTTGGTATATATACAACATTTGTTTCATTTCAACTCACACTTCCAACAATCATATATCATATTTCTTCTTCTTTAAAATCAGTTCTTCAAAAAATCAAAATATCAAATGGCATCATCTCAAGCATCTCAAGCAAGTGGTAGCACTCAAGCAATAACACTCAAGCAAAAGCAAAAGCAAAAACTCATTTTAGCATGTTCGAAGATCAAGCTCTATGTCTTGCTTGGATAAAAATTAGTGAAGACTCCATTGTTGGTGCTTTCCAAAATGCAAAAAGATTTTGGAATCGTATAACAAACGAGTTCAATCAAGCACGTGGGTCGGATAGGTCTTCCGATTCAATTAGCGGTAGATGGAAATATATTTCAAAAATGATGAACAAATTTGTTACAATTGTGAATGTGGTGGAGGCTCGACATGCAAGTGGTACAACAATACAAAGCCGGGTAATTACAACTTTGTCAATTTGGAATTTATTGATTATCTTAGTCTTAGTCTAATTATTTCCGTCTTAGTCTAATTATCTTAGTGTATTTATTATTTCCATTTTATTCTTAGTCTAATTATTATCTTAGTCTAATTATTATTTTAGTTTAATTATCTTAGTCTTAGTGATTATTTTAGTCTAATTACCACCATTTTATTTTTTAGTTGTCCGAGGCAAGGATGACGTACCAACTACAAAAAAAACGGCTTTTTCACTTGATCATTGTTACGTTATACTCAAGGATAATCCAAAGTAGAGTAACGTTTTTGAGGCAAGGTCAAGCCGCCCCACAAAGGGAAAAGGTCGCAAAAATGATGGTGGGTAAGATTCAACTTCTAATTCACCAAGTGTTGGTGGAGTTGAATTGGAGGGTTTTCAAGAAATAGAGCGTCCTCAAGAAATGGAGCATCCTCTTAGATCGAAGAAAGCCAAGTCCAAGAGGAACCAAGAAAAATCAATTGGTATGTTGGAGGGTTACTTTATACATTTAGAGGATATATTTGTAAATGATGCAAATGAAACACAAAAATTCTTAGAACTTAGGGAAAGGGAACTTGCATATGGTCAAAGAACTGTGATGGCAAGAGAGAAAAAAATCGGATTCAAATAGAAAAAAATCAAGTTCAATTGGAAAAAAATTGGCTTCAAAAAATGCAATATGAAGCTAAGATTTTAGCGACCGATACAAGTGTCCTCCATCCCGATACCGCTTTTATAATCGAGCAACAACAAGCTGAAATACGTGTTGAATGGGCAAGGGCTAGAGGTGGTTCTAGCTCTAACTAAGCTTATGTAATATCTAGTATTTTATTTTAATTAAAACACTATGTATGTTAATTATTGTGCTATGTATTTTAATTTCACTGTCTTTTTAATTAATGCACTATGTATTTTAATTTCATTGCATTTTTAATTAATGAACTATGTATTTTTATTTCACTGTTTTTTTTAATTAATGCACTATGTATGTTCTTTCCAATATAATTATTTTCATAGAAATATAATTACCAATAAAATTAAAATACATTATAATATAGTTCATTAAAACACATCTCATTAAACACATAAGAACTTATTGGAATTACATAGGAAATACATTAGGAAATACATAGGAAATACATTAGGAAATACATTAGGAAATACATAGGAAATACTTTGGAACTTCATAGTTCACGTTAGAAAATACATAGGAAATACTTAGGAACTTCATAGTTCACATTAGAAAATACATAGGAAATACTTAGGAACTTCATAGTTCACGTTAGAAAATATATAGGAAATACATATGAAATACACTTTCATTTCCATTTTAGTTTTCGCTTCCTTCTCCCTCCTCTGGATCCGACCAATTTAGATCATAAATTGGTATCGGATCTGCTGTTTCTTCAATGCCAGTCTAATAAAAAAACATGCTCAACTAAGTCCTTTTGAAGATTAGTATGTGTAACTTCATTTCTGATCTTATTTCTTGCTTCAATCATCTGATAGACAAAATGAAAACCATCATCTTCCTGAAAGAGCGCAGGTATTGTTTCTTTCCTCTGACCTTTCCAATTCCAAACTCCACTTTCACATTCATTCTCAACAATTATATTATGCATTATAATGCATGCCTTCATTATGTCTCCAAGAACAACAACACTATGACAACGTGCAAAAACCTTAACAATATGTCATTGTGCCTGCAAAACTCCAAACGTCCTTTCAACATCCTCTCTTGTAGCTTCTTGACATTGAGTAAAGATATTTTCATGTTTATTTCTTGGATAACGAATGGCTTGAACAAATATGCCCCATTTTGGGTAAATACCATCAGCAAGATAATATCCCATATCGTAGTCATTACCATTCACATTAAATACAACAGCAGGAGCCTCACCTTGCTCTAATGATTCAAAAACATGAGAACGATGAAGCACGTTAATGTCATTATTAGAACCTGGTAAGCCGAAGAAGCAATGCCAGATCCAACAGTGTTTGTCTGCAACGGCTTCAAGTACCAAAGTTGGTTCCTTCTTGTACCTTACATATGTTCCAGCCCATCCAGTTGGACAATTCTTCCACACCTAGTGTATACAGTCGATTGATCCAAGCATTCCTGGAAAACCCCTTGCCACATTTTCAGCTAATATCCTAGCAGTGTCTACCTCAGTTGGTCGTCTCAAGTACTCTTCCTCAAACGCTATGATTATTGTCTTGCACCAACGCTTCATAGATACATTTGCTGTGGAATCTCCAATTTATAAATACTCATCCGTTGAATCAGAAGAACAACCAGTTGCTAATTGTGCAACTGCAGCTAGTCCCTTCTGTAACCCAGAAGTTGTTTGCCGACCCAATCCATCCACCTTGTCTTTGAAGTAATTGTCGAATGCTGCAACAGTTTTCAACATATACATAAAAAGCTCTCTTGTCATCCTGTACCTTCGCCTAAACTTATGAGGAGGGCACCTATAAGGTGTTGTGAAGTAATCCCTCATTATCTTTTGTTTACTGAAATCACCACCATCTCTAAACGTGTAATCTCTGCCCTTCACAGATCCACTGCGTTTGTCTGTATCCACATCTTCAATTTCAATGGCTGCTTAAGTCATTAATGCCCCAGTAGTGGATAATAACTGCAACCTCCTCCTCCTCCTTCGCCTCATCATATCATTATGCTCATCTCTTACTCTTTCCATGTAGTCATCTTCAGCGAAAGTACTGTAAGATGACCGGTAAAACCGTAAGACTTAACTATTACTACTAGATCCTCCCCATAACCTTTGGTTAAATGCAATTCTTTCTTCTCTGGACATTTTTTCTATTTTTAGCTTGGTTGTGGGGAAGAAGATGGCTATTTGTTTGTTTGATCTAAAAGAAAGAAGAGTAAAACAAAATATGAAAGGTAAGGTCACATGTGATAGTTAGATTTTGGTCCACTCTCCAATTGACAACATATTTTATCAGATTTTTGTTCACTCTCCAAGTGACAACACATTTTATCCAAATGTACCCTCAATAATTCCAATTTATGGGCCATTATCAATAATTCCAATGTATGGAATAGTAAAAGGCGCAGAGGCATGGATTTTTAGTCACCAGACGGGATGTTACATTCCGTCTCGGTCTAAAAATACCAGACGGGATGTTACATTCCGTCTCGATCTACACCATACACTATTCCTGTCAAAACCTGTCAGAACCAAACCACCTGCAAAAATGAGTGATATTCCATCAAAATTTCCTGTCATAACCAAGACATAAGAAATGAGTGAAATGCAATTTGGAAATATACAAACTTATAATTCCTGAAATTTTTTTGGAAAGATACAAACTTATAATTCCATCAAATTTTTTGGAAGCATACGAACTTATACTTTGGAAACATACGAACTTATAATTTCTAAAAAAAATTTGCCATAACCTCATTTGTTTTATTGACATATTCATATCCAAAACCTACTAATATACTTTGAAAATAATAAATAAGACAAACAACAATCTTAAACAACACCCAAGTCTAACACATAAACTCGGTAAAAAAACTAACTTATAATTTCTGAAATTTTTTTGTCATAACCTCCTTTGTTTAATGACATATTCATATCCAAAACTCATCAAAGAAAAACCTGCTAATAAAAAAGTCGTTACAAACAACAATCTTAAATGCCATAAGACAAGTAATGGCCCACAGTTATTACAAACTACAAAAAAATATCTACTGAGACCTCCTCCCCCTACGAGAAGGCTCGGTCGAAGAGCTCTCCCCCCTACGTCGTTGTCGCCTCTTTGGTTGAGGTTGAGCTTGAGGTGTGGCACTACCAGCATTCTCCAACTCTTGCACACGTCTCTGAAGTTGCAAAGTTTGATTTCGCTCTTCTTGTAAGTACTCAAAACTACGACGAGAGGACTCCATGAAGGATGCACGCATGGCATAACTGAGAGAGCTGTAGTTAAGGAGCTCTAACCTTACTTCATCCTATTTAACAAAACAAATGCATGTTAGGGGTTATAGTGAATAATAATAATAACAAATCATGAATAAATTCAAATCATACTAACCTCGACTAACTGCTCAAACTCTACTGACAAATCTGCTACCAATGCGGCATCTACTGGTGGAATAGGTATGCTCATATCTTGCCCCTGAGAAGTAATCATGCTCCAGTGCCAAAGGTCAAACTTATCAAATATATGTGGAGTTCTTTGCAGCATCTGAATATCATGAAACACCCTGGGCTGTGCCTGTGGCAACTCCACTCCTTTGGGGAAATGAATGTCATGCCTCAATGCTTCGGAAGTAACCCCTTCAAAATTGGTGCCCCGGTATAACGCACCTAGCAAGAGACCTCGACCAACCCTCTTCTAATACAAGTCATAGTCTCCTGTAAAAATGAAAGCTGATGCGTCTGGCCAATCATTTGGGTTTGCTCTATAGTGTAAAAGAGTTGCAGGAAGAATATCAGAGGCTGTCATATCTATGGGTGATGGGTAAGGTATAACAATCTCTCTAGATACTTGACGCCAACATCTGTCCACAAGGTACCATGTAGTTACTGACCCTACAAGTATCATTCGCCGCTAAGAAAGAAACCTTGCTCTATGACACATATAGGATAGTCTATGGTACTCAGTGTTCTCTTGAACACCTAGAATATCCGTAGAAGGGGTCTGGAATATGAAGGACTCGGCCCAGGGTTGCCACTCAATTTTGGTAGCTCCTAAAAGCTCAATCTGTTGACGAGTGTTATGAATATTATGCGATAGATCCCCATACCCCCTCTGCCTACAATGAAGCCCCCATGCTTGAATACGTGGAATCAGGTCATGAGTCTCATTCTCTTCCAACCTCTTCAACACAGGATGCATCACACGAAAATGTTCGTACCACCACTAAATCAATAGATAAAATACAATATCAATATATATATATATATATAAACATGTTAACATTAATAATTAGATAAATAAATGAAATGAAACAATAACTTAATAAATAAGACTTACCGGTATAATCCAAACAAAGCCGCACAAATTGCCTTTAGTGGCTTTCGTCTCAACTGCGAGGTCTAGCCAGCGGTAAAGGTATGCCGAGATGGATTGATGATAACTATAAAATGAGTAGTCTACCTACGAAATGAACTATGACTTCACAACGTAAGTAAACTAGAACTACTCTTTTACTATCTATTATCAAAGCTTCTACTCTCAATGCAAATTGCACTAAATGGAGTATGAAGTTCGTTCCACTCCTAGTTCCCTAGCATGGATTGTTTTCTAAGTCTAAGAAATCTCTCTTAAGTCAATGAGAGCTTTACGAAATGTTATGCTAACAAGACGCGTTAATTTAAATAACAAGATATAATAAATAATAAGATAATATATAACTTAAACTTAATCTACGAAATCTACGGAAATGCGATTGTTTGAATCTAGATAAAGAGATTAGAGGGGAATTGAATCCACCTCGAATCCAACTTAATAACCTAGTATAGATTGTCGTATCTCGATTCTTACGTTTTCACGGCAAGTATTTCGAGTCTAATCCCTAGTGTTCATGGCATTTCTACCAAGTACTAACTAGCATGTGAGGTCGTCCACCCATTCTCATCATTAAACACAACCTTCTAGAGTGGAATAGAATCTACAACCAATTCTATACTAACAACTAAGTTTTCATCAAGGCTTCATCAACCCCTCTAATGGAGGGTTTAGCCTTGAGTCATCAATCTAACATTTCCCATTGAATCTAAACTAAACATAATGTGAGAAATTTAGATTTACTTAATTAAGCAATAATGAATCTAATTTAATGGCTAGAATGGAATAAGAACAAGAATTGAAATTAGATCTATAAATGAAATGACAAAATTCGAACTTGATAAAAATACTACTTTATTTATCTAATCAATCAAGAACAATGATTCAGAGATTTAATCTTAAACAAGAAATTAAATGGAGCTAAAACTTAATTTAATTAATAAAACTAGATCTATAATTCTATATCTTAATTTAGGTCTAACTAGCTACCATTAACAAAGAGCTAAGCTTTTGTTTTTATACATCCAGATCCAAAATTCGTGCATGGGCTTGGAGCCATGGTTTGGGCCAGAGAATCAGGCCCAAAACCCAATTCTTTCAGTCCAAAAAGGCCTTTTCAGCTGCAGTTGGCTTCTACAGACTTTTCGTCCACTTCTGCTCCTATGATTGGGTCAAGGCTTGAACCATTGCAAAGCTCTTTCCGAGCCGGTCGTTTTGACATAAGGGAGGCCCAATTCCGAGGTCTGAGTCCAAAGATATGGCATTCGGAAGTTCTGCTGGCTTTTGCTCCTTTATCTCGCTAATGTGGCACATTTCTGCACATAATGGACTTTGAAGCCTGAAATGCATAAAAACACGTAATCAGTATTAACTCTTACTTATTATTCACATAATTGGTCTAATAGTATGATTATTAAGGGGTTAAAACTACAGTTTTGGGCTCTTATCAAACCACCCCAAACAAACATTTTGCTTGTCCTCAAGCAAATATGAGAAATTAGAATAAGTGACCAAAAATGGAGTTCTAACTACTCGCGTTTCGAGTGCGATTGCATTGACCATATGTAACAAGGCCTTAAACCACTAGGAATTCCCTAGTGGACGAAGTTATAGCCTCGTGAGAGTTTTCCGGTGAAGGTACTCACAAACTTCATCTATCTACAACGACTAAGAAATAAAACTATTGTTTTCTCATTCATGTCTCAACTATCTATACGTCTCACTAGCAAATACATAAGAATAACCCAGTCAGAACCCTAAGCTAATATATGCATAATAATCAATCATCTAAAATAAATATATAACAATGAGTAATACTTATGAAATGTAATAGCAGGTCCGTTTACGAAACTTCGGAATAAGCGTCCTTAAGTAGGTCCTCACATAAATGTCAAGACAAAACCACTCGATTTTTCCACTCAAGTTTAAGCTACTCCGATTGTGCAGATTGGGCACACTTTACCTTACAATCTCAATGACAACAAAGGAAGCCGGGTCGATCAAACACATCCGCCACTTACTATCACACTAACCTATTCCTAATTGAGCTAGAGGTCTTTATTAGGTGTTCGGGGATTAGGAGATGGTTTAAGAAGGAAGGAAATGGATATTCAAAAAGGACAAGTCCGAGATAATAGAGTCTTCATATTATGTAACTAGAAAACCTTGTTATTTACTTTTTGCTTCTACACTTTGTTTCCATCCTTAGCCATTTTTTTTTTTTTTTTTTTGGCTTTTGACTCCTTTTATTCTATTTTTTTTTTTTGGAGTTTTTATTTTTTTTTTTTTTTTTTTTCTTTGGATGGAAACTTCTTTTCTTTATTTTCCAAGCAATTAACTAACTTTTTGTTTACACGGGTTTTCTCTTCTTCTTTCTTCACTCATTCTATTCTCGGACTTATTCTAGATTGGGTAGGTTGATTTATTATTTTTTTTATTTTGTTTTGTTTTTGTGCAAGGGTAAAGGAATTGTGGTTTATGGAAGGCTAAAGAAAAGGCTCGAGAGGCGACTAGCGGACAATAATTCATAGGTTTGAATTTCTGGCTATATCGATCCAAAGAGGGCCTAAATTCTCTTTAGGATATGGTTTAGTGATCAAGCAAGTGGGCGTGTGATTTCTCTATCCGGATTTTACTTCTCCCTTGTGTCATTTCTCAAATGTTTCACTCATATAAGGCTTTTAGGCTATATTCTCACAGGATTTGTAGAATAAGTACTCTAGCCTAGATTTGAGAAACTTATCGCCAAACAATCATAGATACTCATGTAATATATTTATAGATAGATGCAAAGATTATTACCTACATATTAACCTAAGTTCCTAACTATTATTATGATGCAAAAGCTACGTGAGACTTCTAGATTGTTAAGAGCATAGAGAAAGAAAACAATACCAATATTCCTAAGTGTATAGCATACTTTTTATTTTTATTTTTGAGTTTTTGAAATTTTAACTAGAAAACAAGTGCATATTATACCTATCTATATCCTAACAGATGTCTTAATTACACGTGTTTCTATGCCCCCAAAACAAAGAAGCATGCTTTGTCCTCAAAGCATTTAAATAAAGAGGGTAGGAAAAATACCATTGAAACGGCGCGGAAATTCGGGGAACATCTGCAAAACAAAGTTAAAACATACAAATATAGTAATAAAATATCGACGAACTCTATAAAGAGTTCCACCCATTATGGGGTTAACAGAATTAAATTGCTTGGGACATAGCGGACACTAACTTAACTAAAAACTTACCGCGCACCCCCAAAGATCTACTCGTCATCCTCCTCTTCTATATGAGGTTCTTTCGCAAGATCCCCGCCATGCCATAACAACTTGCCACGCCTTCCGCCGGTGTATCATCAACTAGTGCTAACCTCTCTAGGGTTACTTTGGTGCGAAGGGGTGTAAGGGGCAACCAAATGTGGTTGCACCTGCCATCCCGCCAAGTCATGGCTCGGAATGATCTTACCATCGCGATTGGTGGGTCTCATGATTTCGACCCTTTCCCAATCTCTGCGATCGCGGTAATGGAATCTGGTAGGCAAGCGCCGCATAATGCGGCAAACCAAGACAGGCATAAGAAGGTACTTATGCCTCAAGGTATGGGCTCGCCGAGTAGCAACTAAAACTCGGGGAATGTCATACCTACGACGTCCTCGCCTAAAAAAAAGAAAACGCGTCACCCGGCGGTATTATTGGCGTAATAAACCGCCGTTTCCCCTAGAATGTTCATCATGATGAACAACATGGTTAGGCCTACATTGGTGATAGGCTACTTTCGAGGCGATGTTATATTGGTCTTGGTCCATGATCTGAAATACCCCTCCCCATAATACTCATGGAAATAGGCATATTCATATAGGTATGAGTTATCTGTCATATATCCCCACGTGTGCATAGGGTCAGGTAATGGCAATCCCGAAACCAAAGCTATCAAGTGCTTATTGAATTCCATAGTCGTACCATCAATAGTAAGGGAAAATTTTTGTTCTCCTTCTTGGGTACAAAAAAGTAATATTATTATAGAAGAATTCAGTTAGCTTAGGTGAAAAGAATTGTCATCACTCACCGAGGAAGATGCCGCCATCCTAATTGCACGATCCCGGCCGCTGAACGATGCTCCATAGGTATAGGTTCCCATCAAGTCTTCAAAAGACTGTTCAGGAATCACTATAGGTGGTGTCATCTCAACACTACTTGTAGAATAGCTGCGAAAACCTGGAAGAACCTCAGAAAATCGAAAATTTCGCGGATTATCGGATTTGGGCGCTGGCGCTGCCAGATAGAGCGAGTCGCGCTCTTTGGTTTTGGAATTACAGAGTTTGAGCTGGTCGCGCGCTTCTGCTGGGTCGCGTGAATTTTTCGATTTAAGGTTTTTTTTTTTTTTTTTTTGCTCTTAGTTTTTTTTTTTTGATTTACGATTGAAGCTTGAAGCGAAGTCGCTCTGCTTTGAAGCTGGTAGTGGGTGCAGAAAGTGAGTTTCTAAAAACAAGAAAAAAAGGTTGGAGTGAAAAGTGAAAGATGATTGTGGTGTGTAGTGTGGGTTGTGAGTGTAGTATGATGGAAGTTTAAATAGGTTCCGGGTTTCAAAACGAATCGGCAAATTGCCAAATTGTTTTAAGGCAATTTCGGAAATAGAAAACCGCCAAAACCCAAAAACCGAAACTAACCATAGTTTTGATTTCGTGAACAACCACGGTATCTAAACTCTCCTACATATCATGCTACCACTATTTTCAACTTTTACTCCAAGACAACCTTACGAAAGATGATCAAAATAAATTATATTAAAATAATATGAAATCCAAGCAATCTAAAACAAACAACTTAATATTTAAATCTAACTCTTGAAATAAAATTCCACTAACAAAACAATAAAACGATGAAATAACGGGACCACAACCGATGGTGAACACTCCAGCGTGTGAAGAAGATGGTCCCCGAGATGGAGATCGGCTCTCAGGTGGTGACGAATGGTTTGAGCCATCGGCGGGGCGGCGACGCCATGCCATGCCTCTCGGACTCGGTGAGACGGACTCATCCACGACGAGTGGCATCGCGTCGTAGCATCTCTATCTGAACAAGCCGCGTGCTTCCATCTCGATCTTGAATCGTGATCTTTGGGCTTGGGTGATTTCCGTGGATAATCTCCAAGTTAGACAAGATATCTTTCGACCCCTTTCGAGCATTTCAACTCTCGTCCCGAAAGTTCGTTTGCTTATTTCAAGCACAATTTGTCTATGTCTAATATCTTCACAGATATCGATAACGTGATCGCATAAAACCGGGTTTGCAGCATTATCATTCATTCTAAATTAGAAGTATGACTATCAAAATTATCCTCAACCAACCATGTCATATCTTCCCCTACATTATCCGACTCAACTTCCTTTTCTGCAGACAACGGCCAAGTCTTTTGGATGCATTCCTTATAAATACTTGCATTAGAAGGCAATTTGATATTAATAGGAGCAGATCTAGCGACGGCTCTAAATGAGAGCATAATCTTAGTGATCAATACGGGAAGAGGCGCCAGGCTCTTTCCCACTCCTCTAATCACATTCAAAATTAAATCAAGGATGCAGAAATTATACTCCTTCGTTTGCAAATTCCAGAGAACGCGCGCATTAATCGAAGTCGATAATGTCGCCGACTTTGTCTTTCCCGGGGGCGTTCTTACCAATCCACCGGCGACGACCGGTTGATTGATTGGTTCTCGGTCGTCCCGCTTAACGCAATGAGATATCGTATTGTATTCACCCTCTATGACCGTATCTTTCATCAAAACAGGAACTGCAGATATCTTTGGGGTTCCGAATGGTAAATATCTAGGTTGGTTCTGCGTGATTCCTAATAGCTCACCAACAACCGTCTCGTCAGAACTTCCCTCCGCGTTCTGCTATCCTAATGAAAATCCTATTTCCCTCCATTCTCGTTTCTTATAAAACTGTTCTACCAAATCATAGTGATAGAAGTCCTTCTGTCGAATACCACAGTCCGTTCAATGTCTCTTAAACATCCGCGGCGTCATAAAATGGGCTGAAATCATCGAGCAAAGCGTTTTCCGGTAGAATTCTACGTCGTAGCGCTATTGAAGTTTGAACTGATTTGGGGTTTGTAGATGGTGGTGGATTCGAGTTTGATGAAAACTAACTAAACCAACAGTGGTGGTTATGGTAGGTTCGGCGGCAGGTTCGAAAACTTGAATTGGTGGGTGGTTTCTTGGTGGAAACGGTTGGATTGTGTGGAAGATTGGTGTTTCACAATGGGCGTGGGTGGTCTTCTTATTGTGATGTATTCTATTTTTATTATATTTTTTTTTATTTTGGTTGATAGGGTTTGGATTTAAATTTGTGTCAAGCGGCTGGAGAAGATGAAGGTCGCGATTTGTTTTTGGAAATTTGGGCATTGTTGGTGTGAGTGAGTTAAGCCCAAGCCTGGTCGTATTTTTCGACTTTCGTCGATTTTTAGCTCAATTTCAAACTAGATTTCCCGCTTCGTTATCGGTCCGATTCTTTCGAATGAGATATGGAAATGATCAGGAGAGAATTTCCAATCCAATGATCCATAAACTACTCTATTCCGACCGGGGGTGACTAATAAGATAGTGGAAAACGCCTCGTAGTGCGTGCATGACGTAAGTTATGCGAACTAATGAACACTAAATTAGATGACGTCAACCCCAATGAACTATACTAATGGACCTAAACAACACAACTAGAAAGTTCGAGCAATCCGGATGGAAAGACTGATTTCCCACCCCCAAACAAATTTTTAAACACAAAATTTGTTTACAACGTGGGTCGTTTAAAGTCAGATTCCCAAGACTTGTTGGATTGCTATGTCTATGATTTTTAAGAATTTTAATTTATTTTATTTGTTTATTATGAGAAACACGAAAAACAATAAATACATAATTCACTCCATAGAGGAACATGACTCAAAAATCGAGAAAACATGCGAAAGTGGAAAACGTGAATTATGTGAACTGTGGACTTAGGATCCGGTACTTCGACCACCACACACTCCATAGGGAGGGCCGGTTACCTGAATGGTGTACTTATCGGTATATGGAAATGAAAGTAAGTACACCAAATGACAAGGTCGATCCTCATAGGTGGTCCTCTGAAAAGGACTTCCTCCACATCAGGGGACAAAAGTTCGTGAAAATGTTTTAACCGTTGACCATTAACTTGAAAGGTACTGTTGTCCTTGGGATTTACCAAGGTAATTGCCCCGTAAGGGGTGACTTCAGTAACCAGAAAAGGACCAGACCAACGGGTTTTTAGTTTCCCGGGAAAATATGTAGGCGGAGTTGTAAAGCAAAACCTTTTGTCCGACCACAAACTCTTTACGCAAGATATGCTTATCATGAACACGTTTCATGTTGGCTTTATAATCCTTCGCGAGATCGTAAGAATCGCTACGGATTTCTTCAAGCTCATTTAATTGTAACTTGCGTTTGACGCCCGCCTCATCAATATTGAAGTTAAGGCTTTTTATAGCCCACAGAGCACGGTGCTCTAATTCAACGGGCAAATGACATGGTTTCCCAAATACAAGTCTAAAGGGAGACATACCTATAGGAGTTTTGAAAGCAGTTCTATATGCCCATAAGGCATCCGATAGGCAGACCGACCAGTCTTTCCTATCAGGGTTTACTGTTGTTTCTAAAATCTTTTTGATTTCCCTATTAGAAACTTCTACTTGTCCGCTAGTTTGTGGATGATAAGGAGTTGCTATTTTGTGTGTAACTCCGTACTTTTTAACTAGGGATGCAACAACTCTGTTGCAAAAATGTGTTCCACCATCACTAATGATGGCTTTAGGAATGCCAAACCGACAGAAAATATATTCTTTAATAAAAAATACAACGGTCTTATGGTCATTGCTACGGCAAGCTAGGGCCTCTATCCATTTAGACACATAGTCCACGGCAACTAGAATATAAATATAACCGTGGGAAACAGGGAAAGGGCCCATGAAATCAATACCCCAAACATCAAAAATTTCTACTATTAAGATTGGATTTAATGGCATCATATTACGCTTCGGATTTCGACCCAAGTTGTTGGCAACGAATACACGCCTTGCAATGCACTTTGGGCATCCTTAAAAGGGTAGGCCAATAAAATCCACATTGAAGAACTTTAGCGGCTGTTTTCATTCCACTAAAGTGGCCACCACACTCTTTGTCATGGCAGAACGATAGAACTTCATTATATTCCCCACTGGGGAATGCAACGACGAATATCTGATCCGCACAATACTTAAAAAGGTAGGGCTCATCCGGTGAGTATAACTTGACTCGGCCAAGAACTTCTTACGTTCATTTCTTGACCAATTATAAGGCATAACATCAGCCGCTAAATAATTTCGATGTCCGTGATACCATGGTGATGAAAAAAATAGCATACGATGCTCATCGGAAAAGAGTCCGGTATGGACTCGAGAATCACTACTATCGCCATTTGTAAGTCTAGATAAGTGGTCGGCAACTACGTTTTCGACCCTCTTTTTGTCCTTTATTTCTAATGTGAATTCTTGCGGGAGAAGAATCCATCGGATTAATCTGCTTAGCATCCTTCTTTGCAAGAAGGTACCTAAGCGGCTGCATGGTCCGTGTAAACTAAAGTTTTAGAACCAACCAAATAAGGACTAAACTTATCTAAAGCATAAATGACAGCTAAAATTCTTTTCAAGAGTTGTATAATTCCGTTGAGCGTCGTTTAATGTTTTACTAGCATAATAAATAACCGTGGACTTATTATCTATTTTCTGTCCCAAGACAAAGACTAACCGTGCATAGTCACTAGCATCACACATGAGTTCAAAAGGTTTAGACCAATCGGGGAGGCAGTATAATAGGTGCGATGGTAGGTTAGGCGGCTTTTAAGGTTTCAAAAGCCTGTTTTACGATTAAAATTAAAATCAAAGATTGCATCCTTCAAAAGCAAGTTAGTTAAAGGCCTAGCTATTTTGAAAAATCTTTAATGAACCGCCTATAAAACCCCTGAGATGGCCTAGAAAGGCTCTAATCTCACCGGACGGTCCGTGGTTTAGGTAGGTCGCTATCTTATCTAGTTTGGCTTTATCTACTTCGATGCCATCACTAGATACAATATGACCTAGTACTATGCCCTTTTGACCATGAAATGACACTTTTCCCAATTTAAAACGAGGCTCTTTCTTCACACCGTGTCAAAACCTTAGGCAGGTTAGACAAACAATTGCGGAAGGAGTCTCCATAGATAGAAAAATCATCTATGAAAACTTCCATAAAGCTTCTACCATGTCACTAAATATATGAAGCATACACATTTGGAAGGTACGGGAGCATTACAAAGGCCAAAAGGCATTCGTTTTTATAGGCATATGTTAGAAGGGACATGTGAAGGTTGTCTTTTCTTGGTCATCAATATCAATAATAATCTGAAAATAGCCGAGTAGCCATCCAGAAACAATAAAAGGCATGACCGACTAGACGCGTTCTAGCATCCGATCTATAAATGGTAAGGGAAAGTGATCCTTTCGTGTCATAGCATTTAAACGCGTCAGAATCAATACTGATTCTCCATTTCATAGGACCTCGAGTGACAACATAGTCACCCCTTCCCGCTACGCACCATGGTAATTCCCGATTTCTTAGGAACTACATGAATGGGACTTACCCATTCATTATCGGAGATTGGGTATATAATACCCGCGATCGAAAGTAATCGCAAGACTTCTTCCCTAACCACCTCTTTCATGGCGGGGTTCAAACGGCCGAGGTTCGCGAGAAGTCTTGGCGTTATCCTCCAAATGGATCACGATGAGTGCAGACATTAGGGTCAATGCCCTTAATGTCGACTAAGGACCAACCAATCGCAGACCGATGTTCCCTAATCACCCTTATTAAAGATGTCTCTTCATCTTTAGTTAACAGAGAAGATATAATTATCGGGTGACTACCATCCGGATCAAGTTGAATATATTTTAACTCCGGGGGAAGAGGTTTAAGAATTGAATTATGTGGACGAGAATGTCCGTTGATGTTTCATAAGTGTCCTTATCTTGCGTAATGAAAACTTGCTTAGGTAGCAAGTCTTCATACTCAGTATATGGAGCAACCGACGGGTCTACAATTGGTGTGGATTCCAGGATGGTGTTGACCTCCCCTAAGTAGGAGTCATTCACAAAATCAGAAGTTCCAAAAAAAGAAAGGAATTTGTACATATTGTTTTCGGGAAACGTGTTGTTAAAATAATCTTGAGCTAAACTCGATCATGCTAACCTCCCCATCTATAGAGCGAATCGGTAACTGTTTCATCATTTTAAAAACATTTACCTCGGCGGAAAAGATGGCCAAAAGATAAGGACATCTTTCCATCGCGATAATTTATAAAAAGCGCATTGGCGGTTGCCAAGAAGGGGCGCCCTAAGATGATCGGTGAGTCATTAGCGACTTCTATATCGAGGATAACAAAATCAGCAGGATAGTAGAAATCCACGAACCTTAACAAGCACGTTTTCCACTACACCTTTAGGATACTTAATTGACTGGGTCCGCTAATTGCAACGTTATTTTTGTAGGTTGCATTTCCTGTAGACCTATTTGTTTATACAAGTAATAGGAGTAAGTTAAGTTGCTTCGCCCCGTGTCTAATAAAGCGGTCGTCGTGTAGGAATTTCCTAAGGTGCATTTGATGAGAAGGCGACCAGGGTCCTTGTACTTAACAATTCCATTATTTTCGGATAAAGTTGGGAACCGCTCGGGTTAAAAGGCGTCTTTGGGTATGTTCGTCTTACGCCTAGTAGTGCACAACTCTTTAAGAAACTTTAGCGTGGTTAGGAAGCTTTTAATAGCTTCGAGAAAAGGGAGGTTTATCGTTAGATTCTTGAAAATGTTCCTAATTTCCTCAAAGTTTGTATCCCTAGTTAGCATGGCTAATTTTTGAGGGAACGGTGGTTTCGCTCTATATTTATGATATGGCTCTACTTGCGTGTAACCTTGCTTTTCGGTTTCTTTGGTTGTGATTTAACCGGGTACCTCTACCGTGGTAGGCTCCTCAGTTTCTATTCGCGGTATCTAGTTCGATATCCGGTGTAGGGAGTAATGATGGGGTAACTATAGGGAAGTTACTTTGTTATCAACCACTCTTCCGAGGCGAGAGGAGAGTGGTGATGGCATTTAGGTCACCTACGATTGTAGTTTCCGTACTAGAATTACCGTTTACCTCAAAGGTCGTGTTTGCTGTTTTAGGGTTTGGTATTGCTTGTCCGAAACACGCCTTTTGGTTGGGCTTTTCGCTTGGGCTAACTGTTGTATGCCCTGATTTATGGATTGTAAGATCTGTTGGTTTGATTGAGTCATTGTTTGGAAAAGTTGTTGGGTAACCTGTATAAAGGCGTCGATACGATCCGGTTGTGTAGGTGTAGTAGTCACGGGTGGTGTGACTGGAACTATCTCTCGTTGATTATTTATGGGTGGGTTGTGATAGTTAGTATTATTAACCGGAACGATACCTCTATTGGTATTATAATTATTATAATTATTCTGACCTTGTGCTTGACCTTGCCTAGGTGGAGCTTGGTTATAATTGTTTGCTTGCCTAACGTTTTGATTATTGTACCCTGGAGGTGTTACTTGTTGATTATTTCTCCAACTGAAGTTGGGATGTTGTCTCAAGTTAGGAATAGGATAGTTATTAATAGAGTAAACATTATCTTGTTCGGTGGTTGTTGTTCATAAGCTAGAGGACAATAATTGTCGGTGCTCGGACTCAAACGAAATTACATGGGTTGGAGTTTACATTCATGACGGGGATAGGCTTTTGTTGAACGAAATAGCCTCTACTTTTTTAGTTAGAGATTCGAGTAAATTTTAAGTTCGGATCGGTTTTATTCTCAAACATACCGGGCGGCCTTGATGTTGAAGAAGAACGGAGCGGGGATATCATCACTCCCCAATTATTATTCCGTTTAGTTTGGTCTTCTAAAAATTTGTAAGCCTCAGGGCTCCTTTACTTAGGAAACTACCCCCATTCATTATGTCAAGGACTTCTTTATGGTGATGTTGAAGTCCTTTGAAAAGGCACCTAACTAACGTGTCTTTTGCTAGGTTATGGTGTGGACACTCTATAAGGAGATCGGTGAACGATTCCATGCCTCGAGAAAATGATTCATGAGGGTTTCCGAAAAAAAAAATGAATCTTGGAAAGCATTTCATCCGTCTTTTAGGGGTGGGTAAAAATGTTCCATAAACAATTTGAACAAGTTTAGCCCACGAGTCCACGTAATTAGGCGCTTGGGCAGTTAACCAAGACGCCGCCTTATCGGCTAATGTGAAAGGGAATACCCTTAATTTAATCTGTTCCGTACCAACCGTAGGATGGTGGAATGTTGTAAGGACTTGTTCAATCCTACGCATGTGCTGATAAGGTTTTTCATGGTCTAACCCATGAAAAGCGGGTAACAAATTAAATATGTTTGGGGGATTCGAAAATCCCCAATCGGTCTGCTAGAACGATGCAAGATTTAAGGGCTATCGCCAAAGCTTTGTAGAAGTCGAGAGAGGAGTCTCTCTTTCTTCACCATTATGTCGGGTATGGTGTGTGTGATAGTAGCTAGAGGTGTGGGTGGGTGGTGTACTAGATAGACTTGTTTGTTGCGTGTAATTACGTTTGTTGTTTTGTTCGACCCGGACCTTAATCTCATGCAAGACTAAGTTAAAGCTTAACTAAACATGCAACACTCCAAACAATTCGATATACTAGTAGAAAACCTCTAACTAGAAATGCGAGGTATGGAAGAAAGGAATACCGATAAGCGTCCTTGCTTCGCTTTTATGAATAGCGTCTGGATTTGGGCGTGTTGGTGTATATAAGAGATTAGAACACCGAAAAACTTGACAACTCGAAGTTGAATCAAACCGTGGGAAATCCACGGGAAATTTCAGCTTTGGCGCTGGCGCTTCGATTACAAAGTCAAGCTCCAAGAACTTAGCGCTGGTCGCTCTCTCTTTTTTGTGGCTCTGTTGTAACGAAACGAGAATTCCAAGAAGATGGTCGGTCGCTCTCTTTGAAGCTGGGATTCGATGTATTTTCTCGGGATTTTCCAAAACTGAAACGGCAACCACAGTATGAATCAAACAAGGGTGGGTGGGTTTAATGGGACTTAAAAATAACTACTTCTACAAAGAAAACAATGCTAAAGTGCAACTAAGATGGCAGCGGCGCCATTTGATAACTATAAAATGAGTAGTCTACCTACGAAATGAACTATGACTTCACAACGTAAGTAAACTAGAACTACTCTTTTACTATCTATTATCAAAGCTTCTACTCTCAATGCGAATTGCACTAAATGGAGTATGAAGTTCGTTCCACTCCTAGTTCCCTAGCATGGATTGTTTTCTAAGTCTAAGAAATCTCTCTTAAGTCAATGAGAGCTTTCTTTAAATGTTATGCTAACAAGACAGCGTTAATTTAAATAACAAGATATAATAAATAATAAGATAATATATAACTTAAACTTAATCTACTTAAATCTACGAAATGCGATTGTTTGAATCTAGATAAAGAGATTAGAGGGGAATTGAATCCACCTCGAATCCAACTTAATAACCTAGTATAGATTGTCGATCTCGATTCTTACGTTTTCATGGCAATTTCGAGTCTAATCCCTAGTGTTCATGGCATTTCTACCAAGTACTAACTAGCATGTGAGGTCGTCCACCCATTCTCATGGCGAAACACAACCTTCTAGAGTGGAATAGAATCTACAACCAATTCTATACTAACAACTAAGTTTTCATCAAGGCTTCATCAACCCCTCTAATGGAGGGTTTAGCCTTGAGTCATCAATCTAACATTTCCCATTGAATCTAAACTAAACATAATGTGAGAAATTTAGATTTACTTAATTAAGCAATAATGAATCTAATTTAATGGCTAGAATGGAATAAGAACAAGAATTGAAATTAGATCTATAAATGAAATGACAAAATTCGAACTTGATAAAAATACTACTTTATTTATCTAATCAATCAAGAACAATGATTCAGAGATTTAATCTAAAACAAGAAATTAAATGGAGCTAAAACTTAATTTAATTAATAAAACTAGATCTATAATTCTATATCTTAATTTAGGTCTAACTAGCTACCATTAACAAAGAGCTAAGCTTTTGTTTTTATACATCCAGATCCAAAATTCGTGCATGGGCTTGGAGCCATGGTTTGGGCCAGAGAATCAGGCCCAAAACCCAATTCTTTCAGTCCAAAAAGGCCTTTTCAGCTGCAGTTGGCTTCCACAGACTTTTCGTCCACTTCTGCTCCTCTGATTGGGTCAAGGCTTGAACCATTGCAAAGCTCTTTCCGAGCCGGTCGTTTTGACATAAGGTAGGCCCAATTCCGAGGTCTGAGTCCAAAGATATGGCATTGGAAGTTCACGGCTTTTGCTCCTTTATCTCGCTTAATGTGGCATATTTCGCATATAATGGACTTTGAAGCTCGAAATGCATAAAACACGTAATCAGTATTAACTCTTACTTATTATTCACATAATTGGTCTAACAATTATGATTATTAAGGGGTTAAAACTACAGTTTTGGGCTCTTATCAATTGATTGATCATAATCCCACATCCTCTCGCCCGAGATAAATGCCATCCACCCGATACGTAAATAACTATCAGCGTATCTGAATAATACCGCACTAACAAAGTAGAAGAGGAAGGCACGTACATATTCGTGGATCGACTCCTCCCCAGTATGATAGTCTTTCGGCTTCTCCTTGAGCCTATTCAAGTATCTCGAAGTAAACCAACTCATACTTATAGCTCCTCCCTTAAACTGCTCAGCCGATAATCTCAAAAACACATCTTCCTCATCATCTTCTACCAAATCAAAACCTTCAAAGAAACTCATTACCGTAGTAAAAACCTCTAAATTTTCATCAAAAGGAACGACATCTCCATATAACCAATTGGGATACCCGTGAGCATTGTGAAATCAAGAGGGATAATCCCAAGCTCACCCCATGGGAAATGGAATGTGTGGGTAGATTGCCACCACCGCTTAACTATCCCAAACAACAACGCTTGATCATTTTGTCTCAAATTAGAATTTAAAAAATTCCCAAATGGTGTGGCGGCTATAATATTGGTAACCGTAACAAAATTAAGATCCATTTTTTATTTCAAACAACGCCACCATGACACAACATTTGAAAGTACACAATGCACTTTCCATAGGTGTACTTCCTACATTCATCCAACACACAATACGATATAATTTCAACTTAATTTTTTTTAAAACAATGCGATAAATTCAAACTAATTACACAATAACAAACTTGATATAAACTAACATAAAAAAAAATAATTAACATAAAAAAAAATCTAAAACTTACTTGAGACTCAACCACTCGATTTGCTACGTGTCAGACCGATGTTGATGCTAACGGTGGGTGTTCCTCGATTTCACAACGCGGTGGAAAATTAAACCTAAGTTTAATTTCGTCCTCCTTGCCCACATTTTGCGTTCTTGACGACGATCCTTTTTTCCCCTCTTTTTTGGATATTTTGACATTTCCAAACCATCGGGAATGCTCTTCATGTGGTGAGGTTGGTGGGGAATCATTAGGGGTGGGTGGAGAAGTCATTAGGAATTGAAGTTTGTGAAAAAAAGTTGTTAATGGAGGCAAGAAAATCACAATGGAGGCTAGGAAGAAAGTAAAAATGGAGCATGTTCGCGTCTGTTGATATTTGACTCACCAGACGGGATGTTACATTCCGTCTCAATCAAAAAACCTCCAGACGGAATCCAACATCCCGTCCGAGATTTTTTTATTCACCTTTGCATTGCACAGCTTCATCTTGTTTTTCACCAAAACGGTGAAAAGATGGTGAATAAGTACCTACGTGGCGGTGATAAGGGGGGGATTATTTTCACTTGCATTGCAAATGCTCTTAATAAATTTTTGGAATCATCTTTTCCAGCAAACCCAGTTCTGAAATAAAATTTTCTTCTAATTTTATGTTCTTTAGTGATGAGGAATTTCAATTTACAGGGTCTAAGGGTATAAAACATTATTGCAAAATCTAACAGGTGTACTCTCACATCTGGGCCACTCATCAGGCAAGGGTGTGTGTGTATTGCTCCAAGATGTACTGCAATCAAGGTACGAGATGACTGCGCACCCATACATCCCGCATACTCTAAAAGCTCTAAAACATTATTAGATGAGAAATTGGGAATAAGAAGGGTAGTAGAGTAATTTTGTTTTCTTTGTTTGAGTAGTGGATTTGAGAGAGTAGTAGAAAATTGCAGACACGTCACCCAGTCACTAAACCGGGCCAAAATGCCTTTATTCGTAGAATTACTCTTTGATTTTGAGTTATTGAGTTTACCAATTTCAATAACAAGGAATTAGGCCTAACACCCAATTTTGGAGAAAATGAAGTCTAGAGGACACACTTTTTGGTGAGTAACTCACAAGGACAAATTTTAGAAATTAGTAACTCACGAACCCACGATTTCAAATTTTGTAACCCTCAAGGACAAAATAAGTTGGCCCGACCATTTTACTTTTTTTAAATGTCAGTTATACCCTTTCGTGAAAATAACCCTCAAGGACAAATGACCAAGATTTAAAATACATATTTTCCAATTTTACCCTTTCTATCATTTTACTATGAACAATGAGTGTTCATACCTTCTGCTGATGTATGAACAATGATTGTTCATATCCAAATAGGTGAATGTACCTTATACAATATACTGATGTATGAATATTGAATATTCATAGTAAAATGATAGAAAGTACTATGAACATTCAATGTTCATACCCAAAGGATTATGAACATTGAATGTTCATACCCAATCAATATTCATACCTAAGGACTGTGAATATTGAATGTTCATACCTAAAGAACTATGAACATTGAATGTTTACTATGAACATTGAATGTTCATACCCAAAGACTATGAACATTCACCAGGTCGTTTCGTCTGGGCGGCGCAGTTAATTATTCCGATTAGGAATATACTTGACATTTCATCTACCCAATCCGTTTTTTATTTCAAAACTAAAAAGGTGTCCTTAGAGTTACTTTTTCGACATTTTTGTCTTTTGAGATTCACTCTTTGTTTCAATAATACACAACGAATAGCGTAACACGTGTCATCACGTAATTAGTTTTCTTTCACTTCAGTTTAATGAACTAAAACGTTTCCTTAATAAGACTTACGAACTGAAGAAAACATCATAACAAGAACCAAAGAGCAAAAAAAAAATGAACATAAGAAAAAATGTAGTAATAAAACTCCTTCTCTTTCTCTTTGCACTAAACTCCATCACACTCTTCTTCTACTTCTCTTCACACCCACACCATCTCTTCCATCAAAAGCCCACCACAACTCATCATAATACACAACAACCCCGCAAGGCTTTAACTCAAAACAATCAAAAGAACGTTTTTTTACATGGCAAACCATGGCCTATACTGCCATCTTACCTACCTTGGACACTTAACACTAAAATTTTACCAAGAACATGTGAAGGGTACTTTGGTAATGGATATACTCGACGTGTTGATGTATTGTTACAAGAAAGAGGAGGGGGTGGTTGGTTTAGATGTTTTTATAGTGAGACACTTGAGAGTTCTATATGTGAAGGTGGTAGAATGAGGATGGATGTAGAAAAGATTAAGATGTCTAGTGGAGGGGAGAAGTTGGAATCTGTTATTGGTAGAGGGGAAGAGGAGGAATTGCCTAGTTTTGATGTGGGGGCTTTTGAAATTGAGGTTAGTGATGGGAAAGATATTAGGAAGAAGCTTGTGGATGATGAGTTTCTTGATGAGTATGTTCCGAATGGCGCTATTCATAGACATACTATGCGTAGTTTGATTGATTCGATTCGGTTGGTGGATTCTAATGAGTTCAAGTGTTCTCAGGTGAGCTTGATTTGTTTAACTTTTTTATTAGTTTGGAAATTGGAGGAATTTAATACAGTTTTGATTTGTTAAATAAGTTAGTGTTCATAGTTGACTAATTTTGAGTTGCTTATTGATTGAGTCAGCTGAAAAAATGAAGGATTTTTGCCTGGTGAAGTATATTGGATTGTCTGTGTAGTGTAATAACTTGGGATGAGTGCAATTTTTTTTGTTTCTTTTTTTGGAATTATTAAGGATGAATTTGAATTGAATCTTAGTTGCTTACAGAAAATAATCATCCTGATTCTCCATTATATGTTCTAGAGTATATGTTGTTTTTCTGTCCATTTTAAACTGTCATTAATTTACGTTGCTATTTATGGAGACTAGTTGAATTGTAAAGCTATTCTGAACTCATGGTTCTGGTTAACTATACTCTAGAGTTTATGAAGACTTCTTCACTTATAAAGCCATTTTGAGTAACAGTTCCATTCACAAAAGGAAATAAATCTGCAATACTGAAAATTTTGACTCCATGGGTAAGAGGAAAGGAACCAGTACACTCATTTGGAGCTTATGTTGAGAACTGAAGAATGTCAATCTTCACAGGAGTATACAATATGGACAACCTGTAGAATCTTACACAGTACTTTTCTTCATGAGGTTATAAGAACCGCAAAAGTTTTGCAAATGGTGCCGAATGTCATCATGAATGGTTTTAATCCGTGAAACAAACTCATCAACTATAACACGGAGTTGGGACCTAGGAGGAATAGATGCAAGATCCGTAGCAGTTAGAGAAAACATACCAAGCAGTAATAAAGACTGAGAGGCCAGTTGAATGGTTAAGCTTGAACTGCTGGAGAAAGAACAAACTGCAAAAACGTCGGATCATCAGCAATCAAGTGTTGGAGTAAATCACCCAAACTGTGATTAAGGTTTTGTTTGCCATTGTTAAGGGTAGAAAGCACCCAAAAACTGTAATCAACAGTTTAAAAGTTTCAAAAAAGTCTTCCAAAAGTATCCAGTAAATTTTGCATCCCTGTCAGAAGTAATGCTAAATGGAATCGGTGGAGATGAACCACTTCATGAAGTATATGGGAGCAAGTTGACCTGCATTCAAAGTTCTATTGCAAGAAAATGTGCTATGTTGAAGACGCTGTCCACCTCGACGAAAACAATGTCCACTATTTTGTTACGTAAGTCACCGGATATTACGTGATGTGCCAAACAATATGGTGGTGTTCCTGGGGATGTTCCTAACGATTCAAAGATATTGTGATGGATGTCCTACATCAAGCCAAAGATAAACATGATTTCCCACCCCAAGGTTGTTAGCAGGCAATGTCCCGGTTGCCTGTGTGGTATTACCAATGGCGCGTAACGGCAGTGATGTTAATAAGGTTTGTGATGATCGAAATTTTCATTGTGATCCTCTTGATTGGATCAAAACCCTCACCGTATTGTGGGAGTGGATTTAGATATTAATTGAAGATTGTCTCCTTCCTCCCTGTCTTGAACAATGATATGCTCTTTGCGTGTTTGTTACAGTGCTAGCTTAGAAACAATCTACATAAGTTGTGCTGAAATCGATAATCCCACATCGGGAATCTTAATCCTTGAATTTAAATAAATAATGCTTAGGGCCTCTCCACTCATCACCAATTGGTTTTGAGTTGGATGCCCATCTTTAATGAGTTGCTTTGTTGTTTGGACATGGTTAGCTACAATATCCTTAGCACCATCCACCCTTGGGTTTCTGCACCTTTTCCCCTAGCTTTCTTCAGTGGCATGTTGTGGTAGAAGAAATGGAAGATCAAGCCTGGCATAAATACATATTTGATGCTCAGTCACATTGACGTGGATATGAGTGTCGGTGTCTGTCACGGCGACCTATATATAAAGCAGGGCACGGGGAGAGAGCTAATTAAAATTAAAACTATTATTAATCTTTAGTTACACATCTAATTCATGGGCTCAAGACCTTACAAAGCGCCTACTTATAAATAACTTCCTTTGAAACTGGCATATCATGGAGTTGTAATTATGTTAATAGATTATTTTCTTTGTCTTTTAGGGTATAGAAGAAACCCTAGTTTGAAATGGTATGCACAACATGTCTGTGTGTCCGACATGATTATTTTTAGAATATGAAGTGTGTATGTTACTTAGGTTTGATGTGTAGTTCTTCGCAGAAGGAAGAACACCAATAATAAACCAGTAAAACCACACAATCAAACAAGAGCTTCACGAATTAATAGTGATAAGAACAGGCCTCAGCTAGCATTGGAATAAGGAGATAGATAAATTTGTAGGCTTTTAGATAGAGCACTTGGCTAATTAGAACTTCAGGCATTTTGAAGTTTTCGAGCGAAGCATTTGAAAGACGAGTCTTCTTTTGTGACATGGTGTGGATCCCATTATTGGTGCACAGAATAATATTCTTAAATTATTTTTCTCTTGTTAACTTAGGTTTTAGTTTAACAATCATGTCAATCAGAATATTTTTTAAAAAGAGCATTACATTGGTTACAGAGTGGACAACTCGTTAAATTTGTAAATAATCGTAAGCATACAGTGAATTTTGAGACAGAGTAGAATATAGCTTTTGCTACTTAGTGGGATTGCTGACAGCTGATGTAATCGTCTAGAAATTTATTTATATTTTTCGTCTAGAAATTATGCTGGAGAAGGTAATGAGCGGCAAATATTTCAGGCCAGGAGTGATTGTATGCTTGCTTTGTTATAAACCAACTGCATGTGGTTTTTCCTTTGGTATACTTGAAGAAAACTCTAAATGTGTAGCTGATGATATTGCAGTGGGTTGAGGAGCCAACGCTTTTGGTGACACGTTTTGAGTACGCAAATCTATTTCACACAGGTACAGACTGGTATAGTGCTTATGTGGCTTCCAGAGTCACGGCCTTGCCTAATCGACCACATTTGGTTTTTGTAGATGGCCATTGTAAGGTACACATCAACTTTCAATTTATCAATTTCCGTTTTATGAATTTGCTACCCGTTATCTTTTCTCTGTTTTGCCACTTTTCTCTTTTCTTAAATGACTGTGTCCTTTATTACTCATTCATTGCAGTGACGTGTCTATAAGTTCTTGGGTGATAAGGTTCTTATGTCATCCAAGTATGTATTATAAAAGCTTCTGTCGTACTATGTTTTTGCGTCAAGTATGGGTAGAGTTACAGGTTCTGGTGTTTTCTAATTATATTTGCTAATCTTTCTTTGACCTGGTAATGGTGGAATTTGAATATGGAATTGAATTTAATAGAAGTAATAACTCAATTTTTAATCAAACAAAACAAAGTACTCAATAGTAAGGGGATATCTCATGTCAAAGGGGGGGTCTCTAGAAAAACTCGATATTACCTAAGTCACATTGACACAGATACCTGTGTCGGTGTCTGACACGGGACGTATATGAAGTATGATGACACGGGGACACAACTAATTAAAAAATAAAATTACTACTATTCTTTAGTTACCCAACTAATTCTTGGGCTCAAGACCTTATAAAGCGGTTCCTTGCAAATATGGAAGTGGCATATCATGGAGTTGTTAAAAGACACCCTAGTTTGAACTGGTATGCACAATGTGTCCGTGTGTCCGACACAAATTTTTTTAAGAATATTAAGTGTCCATGTTACTTAGCATAATACAGTAATAATAGTTATAATAGTTAAACTACTAATAACTATTAAGTAATGAACCAATAAGGATTTGACCTCCCCCCCTCCTAAAGTCATTCCCCCAAACTCAGATTCCTGGCTCCTTCCCTGCTTCAGTCTCAATTAATTCAGCCCAAAATCCAAAGCCTTCACTTGGAAGCAGAACTTCCAGTAAGCTCTCAAATCCTTCTGGATTCTCTCCCCCTCTTAAATGGACCATCTAATATCCGAGTACACTTCAGTACTGATTTTTCTAATAAAATTTGGTTGCCTATATGACATTGAATTCATTCCAAAACAACAACCTGTATGTCAGACACAATGGATGAAGATTTGGTATAGCAGATCCTCTCCTTGCAGTGGACCCCATGCCTCCCCATGATTGACCAGAAAAGATTTTTTGCACGCTCTAATGTAGTATTGTCCATGCATTGACAGTAATCTCTTAACGTACCAAAGCTATGGGTTTGGATAAACTGCTTGGCAAAATACTGAAACATCTTATTGTGCACAATGGACGCCAAATTAACCACAATGACCTTGAATGAAGAACTTCGTAATACGACTCATCTGCAATAGTGCGAGTATTAAAATTCAAGGAGTTCATTTTCGTTCCCTTCAAATTTTCTTAATTTTTGCTCAATTGAGGATAAAGACGTAGTAGGCCAGGAATGGTGAACATTGACGGACCTTGGCATGACGTGAAACGCCATGTAGGACTCCAAAAGTAACATTCAGGAATAACGCTGAGAATATTAATAGAGCATGTTTGTATAGTTCCCCATCATTTTATCGAGGAAACAAAAGTTTCCAGAGGCATCTGGAAATAAGATTGGTAATTCAAGGGTCTCATATAAAGTCATGAACGGACCTCATATAGGAAGTTAGGTTCTAAAACGAAAAGCAAGACACAATTGCAAGGGGTCTAAGGGACCAATTACACGGAGCTACTCAAATTAGAGAAGGGAGATGTGCCGGTGCCAACTTGTCAGTCACTGTCATATATATTCCTCCTACTAGAGATTCCAGGATGAGCAGTTTAAAAGAGAGAAGTTGGCATTTGAAATAGATTCTTCCTATTTTTTTATTTTTTTTTATTGGCAAGCCTGTTTTAAATGAGATCAGTAACTTTTTGATGCTGGCGGGGTTCGAGCCCCAGACCTCTGGTATCATCACCCAAAGGTTTTACCGACTTTGCTAGTCGGCACCTGAAGATTCTTCCTATTTCAGGTGCATTAGAATTAGAATTTAAGTATGAAATAGATTAAAGTTGGAATTCTAGTACATAAGTAGTTTAAAAGAGAGAAAAGATACATGTGCTTCACTTGAGGAGAACCATGTTATCTGCCTGAATTTCTGGTTCTTTTTTTTTGGGTTAACTGGGATTACCCCCCACTTAGGATTTCTTCCACACACATGCACACACACACGCCCAATTAACTGGGTTAACTTCATTGTGTGTAATTTGGGGGTGGGGGTGGGGGTGTTAATACTAGTTAGCCCTTTTTTTTACATAATTCATGGAAACAGACATCTTGAGTTGTGCTTGTCCGTCATAATATTCATCAGGACAAGCTATCTAAAAACCTATTCACGTGGTATTCATTCAAATATTTTAGGCACCCTTGGAAGAAACATGGGAAGCACTTTTTTCAAGTGTGAGGTATGCGAAGAACTTCAGTGGCTCAGTTTGTTTTCGCCATGCAATCCTCTCACCCTTGGGGTACGAAACGGCGCTCTTCAGAGGACTTACTGAAGTGATTAATTGCCAGGGAGCCACTGCACACGATCTCTGGGAAAACCCCGATGATGGGAAGACTGCACGGTTATCTGAGTTTGGAGAAATGGTAAGAGCTGCTTTTGGTTTTCCAGTGTACAGAAACAGGGTGCCAAAACCAGTCACAGTTCATAACATCCTTTTTGTCCGTCGGGAAGATTATTTAGCTCACCCACGTCATGGTGGAAGGGTTGAATCAAGGCTAACCAATGAAGCAGAAGTGTTTGACTCTATCAAGAGCTGGTTGGCTGACCATTTCAAATGCAAAGCTAACCTTGTGAATGGATTGTTAGCGCACATGTCCCTGAAGGAGCAGATCCGTGCTATTCAAGATGCTTCAGTCATTATTGGTGCTCACGGTGCTGGTCTCACTCACATAATTGCTGCAACACCGAATACAGTTATTCTTGAGATCATCAGTAGTAACTTCAGGCGACCACATTTTGCACTAATATCACAGTGGAAAGGTTTGGAATATCATGCCATTAATCTAAAGGGATCATTTGCAGAGCCTGAAATTGTCATCGACAAATTTAGCAGCATAATGAAAACTCTGGGATGCTAAGTTTTTATAGCCATGTCTGGAGAACTTGGACTTTCCCATTTACTTTGAAGGCTTAACAGAGAGTTTATTGTGTGTTTCATGGGTTTGGCTATCATCATTCTGTGGGGAAGGGCGGGGGGCAAGAAGTCGGTTCATTAATGTGAAGTACGAGGTTTTCCATGGTCAAATTGCAATTATCCCTGACAATTCCTTGGCTGTGGTTCCAACAATTCTCAGAATTCAGAATGGTGTACACACTGAAGAAAAAGCCTGATGTCCATGGTAGCCGCTTACTGACGAGGATCCATTTGAGAATTCAGAATGGTGTACACACGAGTTGGATCCATTTGGTAGTTGATCGAGTTGAAGCATTTGCTGATTCAGCATATGCCTCTATTCACTCGGAGAACCGTTGACCCTTGAGACCAGTTAGTGGTGTGCCAAGGTAGAATAGATTGTTTGCTAGTAACTCGTGTGGAAATGACATCATTATTGAGGAGCATTTTGTTGACAAGAATAGAACTATTGAATACTTATACCGGGGTATGTTCTGCAAAACCCCTTAATTTTTGTTAGCATTTCTTGGTAAGAAACATGTGTTGCCCTTTGGTTTCTCGCAACCCACCTATAAAGACAATTTTCGTGTTTGACACGTTATTCTGTTAAATGGAGTACAAAAATTGTGAGTGTTCTCGATTGCTCCTACAACTATTTCTGTTAATATTCACAACATCCTTCCTATCTTTTCAGTCTTGTTCATTTTTTTATTTGTGTACTTTGTTCTCTAAAAGTTTATATCACATAATGGTCCTGAACTCCTGAGTCCTGATTAATGGAATATTAGAATAAAGCGCACATTTAAAAGGAGACACCTATAAAAGTTCTGTGATTCGTCAACTATTTGTCGTTTTGCCTGATCTGAGTGTTGCATTCTGGCAGCAATCCTCTATAGAAAAGTGTTGTGAGGTAAGTACCATTTGGACTTTACATTGCAGAGGCCCATAAGGATAAAATGAATGGGCATCAAACTATAGCCAAATACACATAATAGGCAACAATTTTTTTTTTTTTTTAACACTTTGGGCATCGTGGTTTTTAATTTTAACAACGTGGGAATTTTGTATGTTTGCCATCCAAATCAGGTAACATAATGATTTTTTTTTTTAAAATTTTCTTAAGTATATTATAATTACATTTTATTTCCAAAATGTCTTTTATGTTGTGGTCCATTACATTTAATTTGATATGAAAATATCACGTGTAATTGTAGTTAAATGTAATTTTTTTTTTTTTTTTTTTTTTTTTTTTTTTTTAAGTGGAAATTTTATTCATAATGGTAATGAATTTTACACATAATTAGGACAAGCGTGCAACAAGCTGCGCTGCAAGTCCTTTCTGACTAGCAAATCCTATTCTTCTAAAAACAAACTCATTAAACCCAGCTGTCATAACGTTTTTGTTTTAATTTTTAATTTTTAATTTTTAATTTTTAATTTTTAATTTTTTTGCAATTAAATTATTTTAAAAGTGGTTCGTGAGTGTAATTCTCTGTCTATGTTGCATGGACGCTGACACAGACACTGACGCGGCGACTCGGTTATATCTCAAAAAAGTAGGACGCGAACGTGGCAAATGACGTAGAAATTAATTATTATTTAGAATTTTATTTTATATAAATTGAACATTAAAAACTAAATTAAATTTATCAACATTCATAAATTCAAAACTATTAAAGATAAATAGTCACAAAATTAAGTTTAATATTTTCTAATCAAACTTTAAAAACATGTCATAAGTCTTAACAAAACAAAAAATGAAAAAATTGAGTTTTTTAATGTTATTTTGATTTATTTTTTATTTTTTTAGGGTCAAAATATGCGTCCTGATTGCGTCTTGACCCACATCAGATTTAGTTGACCACGTCTTGACCGTGTTGACCGCGTCCGACGCGCATACATGCCGCGTTCGACGCGGACGTAGCCCATTTTTAGGTGCGTCCGTGCTTTAGAGGCTTCTGTTAACTATTTGAGATGGAGCGTAGACGGAATACCTACAGTGTTAAAATTGAAAACCCCGATGCCTAAAGTGTTAAAAAAAAAAAAAAAATGTGTTGGTAAGTATGTGAAATTGGCCATAGTTGGATGCCCATAAATTCATTTTTTTCCGACAAACAACTTTTGGGACAAGACCCATTTAAAAGAGAAAAACAGAAATCACATAATACAACAAGCACAACATAAACTCAAACTTCAAACTTGGTTACTGGCGGTACTAATCAAAAGGAGAATCCTCATGAAAGTCATGAAACATTAACTTCTTGTAACCCATTTGGGTTCACCAATGGAGTCTTGCGTCGATAGCCACTAGTTCTTGAAACAATATGACTTGTTTAAATAATTAAATTGTTTCTGTGATTCTGAAGGAATTTTTTTTTTTTTTTTTTTTTTTTTTTTTTTTTGGTTTCCTGAAAATAAACTAGGGTTAGACAGACCCCATCTGTATTAACCAATAAAAACTATAATCTAGCATGCATCTTCCTAGAAGCATCTGAAGGAAGTTGGTTCTCTCAATTCAACCTTTTCATGAAATGTCCTTTTCCGCTTGTTTTTTTACATTTATGATGATAACTAAAAACCTGGCTTTTACTTTCTTGGAAAGCACTTCCAATTTTCGAGTGAAAATAACTCGTAAAGACAAATAGCCCAGATTTGAAATAAATATTTTCCAATTTTACCCTTTCAGTTGTTTGCTATGAACAATAAGTGTTCATACTTTATGTTGATGTATGAACATTGATTGTTCATACCCAAATAGGTGTACCTCATGTAATATGTTGAGGTATGAACAATGATTGTTCATAACTCATGTTGAGGTATCAACAATAATTGTTCATACTCTAATATATGTTCTTACTGATCATACATTATGTTAAGGTATAAACATTGATTGTTCATATATACCCCAAATAGGTATGAACAATGATTGTTCATAGCTCATATTAGTACGAACAATGATTGTTCATACCCCAAATAAGTATGAACAATGATTGTCCATACTCCAATAGATGTTCTTACTGATCATATATTACGTTGAGGTATGAATAGTGATTGTTCATATCCCAAATAGCTATGAACAATGGGTGCGTGTTCATAGCTCATGTTGAGGTATGAACAACCCCAAATAGAGGTATGAACAATGATTGTTCATACTCCAATAAGTGATCTTACTGATCATACATTATGTTGATGTATGAACAGTATGAACAATGAGTGTTCATAGCTCATGTTGAGGTATGAACAATAATTGTTCATATTCCAATAGGTGTTCTTACTGATCATATATTATATTGAGGTATGAACATTGATTGTTCATACCTATTTAGGTATAAACAATGAGTGTTCATAGCTCATGTTGAGGTATGAATAGTGATTGTTCATACCCCAAATAGGTATGAACAATAATTGTTAATACTCTAATAAGTGTTCATACTGTTCATACATCACATAATGTATTATCAGTAATAATAATGATTGTTCATATGAATGATTGTGCATATGAACAATGAGTGTTCATAGCTCATGTTGAGATATGAACAATGATTGTTTATACCCCAAATAGATATGAACAATGATTGTTTATACTCCAATAGGTGTTCTTACTAATCATACATTATATTGAGGTATGAACATTATACCCCAAATAGATTGTTCATTGTTTATAAAATAGATATGAACTATGAGTGTTCATGAAGTTTATATTGAGGTATCATAAAAGATATGATTGTTCATAGTTTATATTGAGATATGAATCTAAAGGTTGGCTAACCGGGGCTACCCCCAACTTCCCCCAAAAAAAATATATTAGTATGAACACTAGCCCATAGGCCCACAAGTCACAATCCCAGTTTGTTCTTGTCCTGTTTCCTGTTCTTATTAGCTAGGGGTGCCTCTTTTTTCCGAAAACCTAATTTTTTCGAATTTCAATCCAATATTTTTCTGAATTTGGCAATGATATTTGTGTTCCGATACCCAAAATTCCGACATCCGATTTTTCGAAAAATAATTAGATCGGAATTAGATGTGTTTTCAAAATCCGATCCGATTTCCGATTAATTTTTGAATATTTAACATATAGCAGTCTATTTCATATAATTACTAAATTAAAACTGCAGATAGTTTACAAACCAAATAAAAACCATAGAGAAGTAGAACATTGTTTCTCTCACAATTTCAAATAATCAATATTGTCATTCTAGTGCATGTCTCAATTTCTCTCAACTTTCTATTTACTGAATTAATGCATTAACATGAAGAAAATACTTGCTGAATGAACGTATTAAAAGGTCTAACTTGTTTACTGAATTAATACATTTCAAAATAATTGCTAAATGAATGTATTAACTGGATAAAAAAATGGTTATCCTAAAAGAGAATCCAATTATATAATTCAAATTTCCAATTTACTTTCGTATTTTGCAAATTCCGAAATTTCTGAAAATTTTCCGATTTTCTGAACTTTCCGAGAAATGCCACATATACCTCACATTCAATTCAAAAGACACTTTTACGTATTTATGCCAATAAAGTGAGAGAGAGAATTCGTGAGGAAATTGGTGATGCAAAATTTTGTGTCCTGTTGATGAAGCACAAGATAATTCAAACAAGGAGCAAATAGCAATTGCCCTAAGATTTGTTGATAGAGGTGGTTTGGTTAGAGAGCATTTTCTTGGTATTGTTGGTGTTAAAGACACTTGCGCTTTAACTTTGAAAGAAGATATATGCAATATCCTTGCTCGCCATAATTCGTATATTATAAATATGAGAGGTCAAGGTTATGATGGTGCTAGCAATATGCGTGATCAATGGAATGGATTGCAGGCATTGTTTTTGAATGAGTGTCCATATGCATATTATGTGCATTGTTTTGCACATTGTCTACAACTTGCTCTAGTTGCGGCTTCTAAAGATGTTTATGATGTTTGGTTGTTTTTTTTTCAAGTTAGCTTCCATTGTTAATCTTCATGTTGCGCCTAAGCGTAAACAGGAGTTGGAAGATACTCGGAAAAATGAAATTGATAAGCTGGTAGCTAGTGGTGAATTTGTTACTGGAAAAAGAGCTAATCAAGTTTCTACTTTGCAATGAGTAGGAGATACTAGATGGAGTTCTCATTTTGCTTCGTTTTGTAGCCTGAAAGAGATGTTTGATTCAATTTGTATAGTTCTTGAAAGCGTCATGAAGAACGGGTCAAGCAACTCTATGCGTGGGGAAGCTAAAGGTGCTATTCTTGCAATGAAAAGTTTTGAGTTTGTCTTTCTTTTTCATTTATTGCATAAGACTATGGGAATTACTAATGTCTTGTGTAAAGCCCTGCAAGAAGAGTCCCAAGAAATTTTAAATGCTATCAGCTTAGTCTCCAGTACGAAAGCACTTCTTCAAGAATTAAGAGGATCTTCTTGGGACGCTTTCCTTAGCGATGTGATTTTGTTTTGCAAAAAGCATGACATTGATATGCCTGATATGGGTGCTTGACATATTGCAGTTACAGGTTGTTCTTGCCAACAGAAAGATTACATTACAGTTAAGTATCACTACCGCGTTGAGTTATTTAATGTTGTAATAGATTACTAGTTGGTGGAATTAAAGAACAAATTTCCAGAAGAAATAATAGAGCTTCTTTATCTTAGTTCTGCTTTGGATCTGAAAGATTCTTTTAAGTCCTTCCGCATTGATGACATTTGCAAACTCGCAGAAAAGTTTTATTGTGGAGACTTCACGAAACAAGAGATACATCATTTGAGAAGTCAACTGCAACATTACAAACTTTATGTGCTCAAGCATCCACTTTTTCAGAAATTGTCTACCATCTCCAAATTATGTCAAAGACTTGTTGAAACAAGAAAGATAAAGATCTATTATTTGATTGATAGATTGATTTGTCTTGTCTTGACACTTCCTGTTTCCACGGCAACTACAGAACGAGCATTCTCAGCTATGAAATTACTCAAAACATGACTTTGTAACAAAATGGGGGATGAATTTCGTGCAAATTGCATGGCTATTTATATTGAACGGGAATATGCTAAAGAAGTTGATTTGGATGCAATAATAGATGTATTTGATAAGAATCCACGCTGGTCAAAATTTCAATAGTGTGATGCTAATGTACTATGTTATTCTTGCACATTTCTTTGTTATGCTTGTCTAGGTCTATAGTGAAAACACTCTTTTGTCCATTTTGGGTAAGGTAATAAATGCGATAACTCTTTTGTTTATCAATGTTAGCTAATTATGAACTCAAATAGATATTCAGATAATTTTCCGTAGACATTGATTATTGGTTCCTAAAAAAATCTTTAAAGGTTAACTTCATGGCAGCCCCCCTGATCTAAAATCCTGGATCCGCCCCTGGTTCATACCCCAAATATATATGAATGAACAATCATTGTTCATACTCCAATAAGTGTTCTTACTGATCATAGCTCATATTGAGGTACAAACAGTGATTGTTCATACCCTAAATAGGTATGAACAATGATTGTAGGTATGGACAATGATTGTTCATACTCCAATAAGTGTTCTTACTAATCATACATTATGTTGAGGTATGAACAGTATGAACAATGATTATTCATACTCCAATAGGTGTTCTTACTGATCATACATTATATTGAGGCCGGTATGAACATTGATTGTTCATACCCCAAATAGGTATGAACAATGAATATTCTTAGCTCATGTTAAAGTATGAACAATGGATCCGCTTGTTTGGTGGACTGCCCAGTGCAAATTTAGAAACTTTTGCGTGGAAACTTTTGTTGAGCAAAATTTTGCATAATAAAGTTTTCCCTAACTTTCCAGGTGCTTGGTTCGCTCTCCATACAATTTTTTATCGTATTCAAAACATTGAAAATAAACTGATAAGAAGAGCTTAGTAAGCTCACACAGGAGAAATTTAATTTCTACCCAAATAAAATCAGCCACATAAAGAGCTTGCACAATCGACATATGAATAGCCAATTCAGTTACTCCTAATATAACATACAAAACAAAGAAAGAGAAGGGAGAGTAGAACCTATTCTTGCAAGGACATGATATAATTTATGTATAACATAACTGAGAGACTATGGAAAAGAAAAGTATCACTAAATTAGCAAATTCATAAGAATATGACAGTGCAAGATATATTGATCAAGTCTACCACACAAATTATCACAGACTAAAGGAGGGACATAAGTATGGTACATCATACATGTGTACATGAGAGACTCATATTCTGTTACATGAGAGACTCATAAGCATGAATATCCAACAAACATAAAAAAATCCAGTAATAACTATTATGAACCAAAAAAATCCTTTCTAAAACGCATCAAAAGCAATTACAATCTCACAATTCTCCAATACGTCCACGCAAGTCATGTAGCATGTCTTTTCTACCTTCTTCATCAATTAATATAAAGATTTCAGCTTCACTACAATCCTTCATCAGAATTCGAAAAACTGCATTTAAAAATCGAACACTAAAGCCTTCAACACCAAAAACGCCATCTCTTAACTACTTTCCAAATGTCAATGGGTCAACTATTTCTCTAAGCTTTTCAAGATTTTTATTGACTCCTTCTAGAATCTCTATTACCTCATCTGTATTTTGCGCTTTCTTAGGAGGTGGTTTTGTAGACGAAGAAGATGGTCTCTTTTTAGTACTTTTGGATGACATGCTATCTTCCACTTCTTCCACATCATTATTCTCACAAGTTGCTTGCTAATCGTGTGAATCTTCTGTGGTGTTGCTATTGATATCATCCATACCATTAAGTGCAAATGAACCTGGAAACAATCAAATTATAATGGGATATATATGTAACAAAGTAAATTGGTATTTAAAATGTGAAAAATCAGTCAAGACACCTAAGCAAACTTATGTATGTATACAATTTAAGGAGACTATCACCTGTTGAATGAGACTGGCCCATGACAATTGTAAGCTTCTCAAAGTCCCACTTGATCCCTCTATCTCTAAATGCCTTGAATTTTTTCGACTCTTTCTGTATTTCAAAAATTAAAGTAATGATTTAAAATGAAATTAAATAAATGATCATACCATATCATGATAAAATGCTTTCATTGAATGTTTTCAGTTACATGCCATAGTCAGTTACATTAAACAAGGAATGACACACACACAGAGCTACAAGTCTAAGATACATCCATGCTGCAAGTTTTAAATCAACATATATATCTAACACTTAAAAAATAAATCACTTACCTCATTTTCCATAATCTCTCTCCAATAATCATTTGAAGCTTCCAACTCTTGCTTGGCTGGTATATAAGCGACCCCGCTCCTTCCTTTGAGCTCAAGAAAATTTCTATATTCAAGCTTCATCTACCGTTGTCTATTATCTATGGGACTTTGTTGCACTTCTTCCTCAGCTATCTCCGAAAGAGCAGGTCTCATAGCTTTCCACACATAATCTTCCAATTTGTTCATACCACACTTTTTGCCATCCCTCGTTGCTTCCACTAACATACCAAGAAGCACATTGTCCATTGCAGTGGTCCACCTCATTTTCCTCTTCTTATCTTCGGTTTTCTCGTTAGATTCACAATCATTTGCCATTCCTGAACCAAACTCAATTAAATTTACATAGAAAAAACAATACAAGACCAAAATAGAACATGACAAACGTCTTGGTTATCAGCACAACTAGAGTTACTATGAATACACAATATTTGAGCAGTACACATCTTAATCAAAATATATAAAGATAAACAGAATATAGATTTACTTATGCTTGGTTTCTTCTATAATTATTGTAGTCTTGAAACAATATTCATGCCATGTCAAGCCTAAATTGTACCCATCTATTTCTTGCTATGCGGCTTGACTGGCACATACTATTTGTACTTGGTACTTGATCTACAGGTACAACTGTAGTTGTAGCAAGTTCTCGATCAACTTCTTCCAAAATTTCATCATTCGGATCTACCCCCATGATGTGATTATGAAGCATAAAACACGCTAATGTCATCTTAACTTGCGTCTTATATGAGTAAAATAAAGAATTTGCAGACAATACAGCCCAACGCTTCTTCAATACACCAAATGCTCTTTCAATTGCATTTCTAAGATGCGAATATCGCTCATTAAATAGTTCTTGCTCAGTCTCTGGAGTACGGCCTACTTGCTCAGAGAGATGGTAGCGGGTACTACGATAAGGTGCAAGAAAACCAACGTTATTTGTGTAACCTGCATCTACAAGATAATACCTCCCTACAAGTAAAAAAGTATAATCAAGACATTTTAATAAACCTATCCAAGTAAGCTAGGGTAACTAAATAATCATTAAACCTAGACAATTGGTGTTACCTGGAGGAACAACGAATGGGTAGGTCTTACAAGAGCATTATCCAAGACTCTTTGATCATGTGTCGTTCCTTCCCAACCAGCAAGTACATATGTGAATTTTAAATCAAAGGAACATACTACCAAAACATTTTGTGTGGTTTTTAGTTTCCTCCCTCGAAACTTATCTTGTAATTCAATAGGTACAGTGGCTGTTACGTGTGTTCCATCTAACGCTTCAATGCAATCCTTAATATATACCCATATTTATAAGAATTTATTTTTCAAATAAAATGTTAGATGGAGCTCAATAATTTATGTGCTTACCTTGAAATAGTTTGAGAAACGCAGATCATTGGCGATTTGTGGGGGTGTTCCTCTCCCATGTACGGTTTGTAAATGATTAGCCACTAAGAGATTATACAAGCGAACCACACAATGTAAAATTTCATTAAATTGACGACTAATTGTTTCCCGAGATCGAAAAAATCTCCCTGCCACCACCTATGCTTTACATTGTGACCAAGTATGTGAAGAAACCACATCACCATCTCCTCCAAATTACAGTTATGGTTCTCCCTTATAGTTCCTTGTTCTCTAATTAATGTACATAACCGCTTAAAAGTATCCAGTCCCATTCGTAAATTATCGCGACAAGTATCATTGTCATTTAGGACCCGATCCATATACATTTGTCTATCATCATCTCTGTTAACATGTGGCTCTCAAGATATATTAACAAAAAATGAGTTGAGGCTATAACATTTGCTGCTGCTGCATGAGCTGCAGCAACTATAGCGACATTCCTTATTTGTGCATTCTCATCGTCCTCCATCTAAGATTCCACAACCAAAAGGCTAAAATATTTAAAGCTGGCCGAATAAACATCTATAATCCATCAAACTACACAACAATATACACTAGTCACAGCCAAGAACCACCAAATAAAGCATGACTTTCATACTATAAACTACAACAAATAAAATATTGGGTGTCCTCTAATGCTAATGCGCCTAAAAGTAATTAAAAAATAAAATATTATAGCTATGCAACACGACACTTGAACCCACTAATACTATGAACTATGTTCACAAATTCAATGTCCACTAGAGCATTGATGTTTTTAGGAATGATACATTTATGATGTAGCCTTCTGTAAGCAGTTCTTAATATGTATCTGACACTTTTGTAATCCTTACTCTTTATTAATCAATTACCTTTAGCAAAAAAAAAAAAAAAAAATTAAATTAAAAAAAAAAATGTTCACAAATTCAAAACCCCCCAAATACAAATTTAGTCAAACCAACTAACAATTGATAAATACAACATACAAATCATACCTTAGAGAAAAATGAGAGAATTTGACGTGAAAAAAAAAGCTTTCAATCGTAGAGTTAATGGCTGAATGAGATAAGCTTCGAACTGCTTTCAATCTTAGAGTTAATGGTCGAAAGAGAGAAGCTTTGAACTGCTTTCAATCGTAGAGTTAATGGCCGAAAGAGAGAAGCTCCGAACTGTTTCAATAGAGTTTTAGTGGGTGTCAAATTTTAGATCGTGAGAAGTTAGAAAATTGTCAGGAGAGAGAAGTTAGAAAATATAAAGTTTTGTCCTCATTTTTTAGATGCAAATTTTCTCTCGTTTTTTAGATTTTTAGAAATATTTACAGTGGTCCCCACATCAGTTTTTGCTACCAAGCACAAGTAAATTTAGAAATAGTGGTAAAGTTTTCTAAATTAAATATTTATCACGTTTTACAGGCGAAACAAGCGGACCCAATAGGTATGAACAATCAATCATATTCTAATATATAGGTGTTCTTACTGATCATATATTATCTTGAAGTATGAACAATGATTGTTCATATGAATAGTAATTATTCATACAATGATTGTTCATACACTATATACTGGGCTATATACACTGGGTCGTCGTTTCGGTTAGACAGGGCCGTTTATTATTTCGCATTAGGGGTATATTTGATATTTTATCTACTCGAGCCGTTTTTAATTTCGCATTAAGAGTATATTTGACCTTTCATCTACGGGGTTATTATGAGTGATTTTTTTAAAAAAAAAATGTGTCCTTAAGAGTTACTTTTTTCCCAATCTGTTGGTGAGAGTTTCTCCCTATTTCTCAAACCAACCAATGCCTCCATAATTTTAAGTATTGCTATTTGCTAGGCCCTCAGAGCAACTAGCGATATTCTTTTAAGTGATGAATCTGTCTATATGCAGTGAGGCAAAGCTTCTAGCGTTGACTACCGTTGAAGATAGAAATTTCCATTCGAAACAGTCTCTTTCAATTTCCCTCGAAGTGTTTAGCTTTAGGTTATAGTAAAACAAATCCCTCAAGGTTGACGTTAGTAACAACTTGTCATTGTGGATGTATAAAACCTGCGAACCTAGTGGTAACTTGAAACCTCTACAGCGTAAATGGTGCTCTGCAACTAATGAGTTGATGTTGATTGTGTTATTTGTGTGTTTCTTAACCCAAACCTGTTTTTCCTAATCCTCCTAAGCTATTAAGCTGGAAAGGTGCAGTTACCAGCTTTACTTACAAAGGACACTGTTGAATGTTGATCCAATTATCAAAGCTAGAACTTTAAAATCTTTGTTAAGTTTTGGAAAATGACCGTTTCGAAACCCTCCATGACGTCCAGATCACCCTTGCCAAAAATCTCCAAGCCATTTGTAAGATATACGCCATTATTACAATATTCCATGCCCGTGTAATAATGGTTACATATCTGTGTTGGGGATTATACCAATACCAATCGGTTCCCCCACTACACAGATAACTTGTATGAACTCAATTCAACTCCGGACAAAATCCAAATATCAACTACAACCTATACTAACATGCCCAACTCGCTAAACAACTATTAACAACAGATAATAATGTAAAGCAGTAAAAGCAAACCACAACACAAAGATTTACCGTGGTTCGGCCAATGATGCCTTCTTCCACAAGAGCCAGTTCTTAATAAAGTGGGAAGGAAGATTACAATCTCTCCTTTTCAGTCTCTCACCTTTCTAGATCACTCTTATCTCTTTACAGGGTTCTATCTCTGTAAAGGTTATCTCTCTCTCTTTGTTTTAGTCTGGATTCCAATCCTTCTGACTTGTTTGGTTAGGTTTTCCAAAACCTTGATTTTTGGTTTTATCTCCAAAAACCAAATTTCGCGGGTACTGTAGCAAGCCCACGGAAAATAGACTGGGCGCTGGCGCTGCCACTCTGGGCGAAGTCGCTTAAAGACCTGAAGCTGGCGGCTGGGCCTTTCACTCTAAGCTGGTCGCCTCTATTCTCTTGGAACTCGAGCGTGAGTCGCCCTATCTAAGCTGGCGCTGGCGCTCGACTCAAGCGATGTCGAAGTTTGCGTTTGCTGTCGACTCGGTTTCTCTCCTCATGTGAGGGATAACTCAACAATCTCCCCCCTCGAACGGTGAGGGGGCTACCTCCATGCAATTGCCAAATCAGCGGGAGGAGTGTGTCGCCATTCCGCAATAGCACAACAAACATCAAACTTACCTTCGGTAAGACTTTGGTCATCATATCCGACCCGTTCTTGTCGGTATGGATCTTCTCGATACACAAATGCTTGTCTTCGAAAGTACTTCTCTAATCCAATGATAACGCGTGTATGTGCTTGGATCTAGAATGAAAACTTCGGATTCTTGCTCAAGTGGATGGCGCCCGATCACGTAGATAGAACTACAAACTTGTTTTTAGCCCTAGTTAGTTCGAAGAACCTCTTCATCCATAGCAACTCTTTGCAACACTTTCGATGGCTGCAATATACCGGCTTCAGTAGTGGAGAGGGCAACACACTTTTGCAACTTAGATTGCCAAGAAACTGCTCCCCGCAAAAGTAACCGGATAACCGGAGGTGGACTTCATCGTCAGTCAACATCACCGCCATGTCCGTGATCGGTGTAGCCTTCAAGTAAGGGCTTACTTCCCCAAAGCACAAACATGATTTGGAAGTGCCTTTGAGATATCTCAATATCCACTTAACACCTTCCCAATGCTCTTTACCGGATTTGATGGAAATCGCTTACAACCCCAACGGCGAAAAGCAATATCCGGTCTAGTACACACCATGGCATACATCAACCGCCCATCTGCGGATGCATAAGGAATCTTTTCCATCTAACTCTGCTCATGCTCACCCTTAGGACACATCTCTTTTGGTCATGCGGGCGGGCCACCAAGCGATTAACCGGGCCCGGCTTTGATCCATGTTGAATCTCTTCAACACCTACCAATGTAGCTTTCTTGAAAGCCACAACTTCCCACTCTTTTTCATCACGAAAGTGATCCGCGATCCCAAGTATCGCTTTGCTTGACCCAAATCCTTCATCTCAAAGGACTTACTCAAGTCTTTCTTCAGCTTGGATATCTTGTTGATGTTTGGGCCAACTATCAACATATCATCCACACAAAGATAATAGCACTATGAAATCCCTATCGGAAATCTCGAACAAACGCGACAATGATCGGAAGCGGACTTCTTGTATCCTTGCTTCACCATAAAGGAGTCAAACTTTATGTACCAATCGTCTCGGTGCTTGCTTCAACCCATACAAGCTCTTTATCGGCTTGCATACTAGGTGCTCCTTGCCTTTGACCTCAAACCCCGGGTGGTCCATGTAGACATCTTCTTCAAGGTCTCCATGAAGAAAAGTCGTCTTAACATCTAGCTGCTCAACCTCTAGGTTCATACTTGCGGCCATACCCAATACCACCGGATAGAAGTCATCTTCACTACAGGAGAGAAAATCTCATCAAAGTCAATCCCTTTCCTTTGACCGAATCCCTTCACAACAAAGGCGAAGCTTTGTGCCTTGGGTGAGGATTGTTCTCCCTCATGCTTGACTTTGTATATCCACTTATTCTTGAGAACTTTTCTCCTATGGGTTTCTCAACTAACTTCATAAGTGTGATTCTTATGCAAAGAATCCATCTCGTCATGCATGGCCTTCAACCACTTTTCTTTTTGCGTACCTTCAAGTGCCTCTTGATAGTACATAGGTTCTCCACCATCCGATAGTAGCACGCGCGTTATGTGGTGGATACCTGGTTGAAGCTATTCTCCTCCTGTCGGACCTCCTTGCCCATCCATCTGGCGGTGCCTCGGGAGGATGCACTCCTCGCTTGCTCGGTGGTGGTTCATGCATCTCATCTCGCATCTTCTATACCAATAGGTTCTATCCCATCATGAGCAATAAGATTCTCATCATGAGCTTCAAACTCATGGTTCTCTGTGATTCTCAATGCCTTCGCGACGTTCCACATTTGGAACTTCGGTTCGAATCAACAAGATCATTGGTGAAAGATCAGTAGCTTCTCACCTCCTCAAAGTCTGCTATGGTTTGGTCTTCTAAGAACACAACATCTCGACTTCGGATTACCTTCTTGTTAATCGGATCATAGAGTTTGTAACCAAACTTTTCATCTCCATAACCCAGAAAAATGCTTTGCTTGGCTTTGTCATCAAGCTTGGATCTCTCATCCTTCGAATATGCACAAATGCCCCGCACCCAATACCCCTCAAGTATCCATAATCAACATCTCTGCCGACTATACTCTCCGGATAATCACTATTCAGAGGCTTTCTTCGGTGACAGGTTGATCACATGCACGGGTCATGCGCATTGCTTCTACCCGAGTAGCTTCTAGGTAGCTTAGAGTGAGATAGCATGCATCTTTATCCTCTACAATGGTGCGGTTCATTTCTCGCTCCTATTCCATTCATTGCGGTGTCTTGGGAACGGTCCGCTCATGCGAATCCCATGACTCTCTAGCAATACTCTTCAAATGGCCCAATGTACTCACCCCATTATCGGCGAATACACTTCAACAACTTCCCAGTCTCTCTTTCCACCATGCTGTGGAATTTCTCAAACACGCCAAGTACTTCATCCTTGGTCTTCAGACTATAGGCCCATATCTTTCTTGACGCATCATCAATGAATGTCAAGAAGTACGAAGCTCCCTGGTGGGACTTCACTCTCATAGGACCACATAAGTCTGTGTGCACTAGCTCAAGGACAGTGTCCTTTCTGTGAGACGGGAATCTTTGGAAAGACACCCTGTGTTGCTTTCCTACCAAACAATGAGTACATGTATTTAAATGTGTACCTTTAATGTCTGGCATGGCCTTTTGCTTAGCAAGAACTTCCATCCCTTTTATGCCCATGTGACACAGTCTCTTGTGCCACAGTTCAGATGAAGCTTCTTCTTCTGCCGCATTCGCTTCTGCTTTACACAAACTAGCCTGTGTTTTGTAAAGAGAGCAAGTTTTCTTTCCTCTGGCTGCTACAATGGAACCTCTGCTCAGTTTCCATACCCCGTTACCAAACGAGTTTACAAAGCCATCGTCATCTAATTTCCCAGCCGAAATTAGGCTTAACCGTATGTCAGGGACATGTCTTACATCCTTGAGTGTCAAGGTGTAGCCGACATTGGTTTGTACATGAACATCTCCAATGCCTATAATCTTCGAGACACCACTGTTACCCATCCTCACTTCACCATATTCACCCAATTTGTAGGTAGTGAAGAATCCCCGTGTGGTGTGGACGGATAGGATGCTCCTGTATCTATCACCCACTCTGTATCCTGACATGAGGTACTAAGACAGCACACACCACAATCTGACACAATTCCCACTAGGTCGTCGACTAGTGCGGTAGTATCTCTGCCTGTGTTTCCGTTCCTCTGCACCATGTCTTCATGTACACAGTTATTCTTCTCATCCCTCTTCAGTGTTCTGCACTCATATCTGAAGTGGCCTTTGGTGGCACAATAGTAACATTGCCTCTCTGCCTTAGGAGTTCTAGCTTCACCCCTAGATTTACTTCTGTCATCACCTCTAGAACGAGATGGTTTTCTGCTTCGACCTCTCCCCCGTTTCTCTGTGAAAAGGACCTCTGAGTGAGAAGAGCTGCTTCTTGCACTCCTTCTAGTCTCCTCATTCAACAAAGACGTGGTAGCCATCTCCATGGTAACAATTCCATCCTTGGCTGCTCCATGTAGAGAAACTGCTAATGTCTCCCAACTTTCGGGTAGAGAGCCTAATAGAAACAAAGCCTCAACTTCGTCTCCCAAATTGATCTTCATCAAATGCATCTGATTGATGATATTCTCGTACTTCATTAAGATGCTTTCGGACATTGAAGAACCTTCTTGGTACTTTCCGGTAATGCGCAAACTTCTTAACGACTAGCACTTTGTTTCCACCCGACTTCCCTCTCATACAGTCTTCGAAGTTTCTTCCACGGTCGGAAGGTCAGTAGTCTCTTGGGCCACATGGTGAAAGACACCGCGTCTATCCATTGTCGAATGTACCCAATAGCTTTTCGTCAAGCTTTTTCCATTCAAACCTCATCGGTCTTTTACGGTTTTACTCCCTCATTCTCAATGGGAAGTGCCAAGTCCTTGCAATTATAGCAAGTCTTCCATCTTGGCTTTCCGGATGGTGTAGTTCTTCCTATTCGGACTCATCATCAAAGTGTTCACGGAATGGTCCATCTCTACAAGTTATTTAACCTCAAATCTTCTCTCGGGAATTTCGTCAAACACGCCCGACCAAGATTCGGATAACACCCTAGGCTATTCTAACCAAGGCTCGATACCACTTGTTGGGGATTATACCAATACCAATCGGTTCCCCACTACGTGGATAACTTGTATGAACTCAATTCAACTCGGACAAAATCCAAATATCAACTACAACCTATCTTAACATGCCCAACTCGCTAAACAACTATTAACAATGGATAATAATGTAAAGCGGTAAAAGCAAACCACAACACAAAAGATTTACGTGGTTCGCCAATGATGCCTACTTCCACAAGAGAGGTTCTTAATAAAGTGGAAAGGAAGATTACAATCTCTCCTTTCGGGTCTCTCACCTTTCTAGATCACTCTTATCTCTTTCTGGGGTTCTATCTCTCAGTAAAGGTTTATCTCTCTCTCTTTGTTTTAGTCGGATTCCAATCCTTTCCGACTTGTTTGGTTAGGTTTTCCAAAACCTTGATTTTTGGTTTTATCTCCAAAACCAAATTTCAAGGGTATCTTGTAGCAAGCCCACGAAAAAAATAGACTGGCTGGGCTGCCACTCACTCTGGCCGAAGCGCTTAAAGACTGAAGAAGCTGGCGCTCACTCTAAGCGCTGGTCGCCTATTCTATCTTGGAACTCGAGCGAAGTCGCTATCTATCTGGCCTTGCGCTCGACTTCAAGCGATGTCGAGTTTGCCCGTTTACGTCGGCTCGGTTTCTCTCCTCATGTGGGGGATAACTCCAACAATCTGATGAAGAAAAAGTCGATTGTTTTCCACATTTTCATTGGCATATTCCAAACTTAAATTTTGGAACCATGGAAAATAACACAGAGCTCATGGTTAAATTTCGTCGTAACCTATGTTGGTCTTTGACGTCTATTTGATTTCAGAAACTGCGCCTATCTTTGGGAGTCTACCAGATCAGTCTGTGCTGGATGGCAACTACAGTCCAATGCAAAATGCTACCCCTCCCAAAGTCCCAAAGTATCGCAGTACAGATTACTGAATTACACCCACCAGAAGGATTTCTTTTCCTTAATTACATTTTTATTTTTTATTAGAGCCCGGCTATCCCAGAGATATCCTCATAGGGACGAGTTACTAAAACCGTTAGATTGCCACAGATCTGAACAGCTGGCATATAACTAAAAAGTAAATAGAACTTACATAAAAAAAACAAGGGAGAAAATATACATTATTAAAAAAAAAGTGACGAACAAAAGATAAAAATAATGTGGTCGTCTTCTTCACATATCACATCCAGGAACTCCTTTTACTCTTAAAGGGACATAAAATGTTTCAAATGCATCGAATATAGTCCATAGAGATTTTGAATCGAATTATTCAATCTTGGCCGATACAGTAGGCAACCCCAAAGGAAAAACAATGTAAAATCATGTACGGATTAACAAGTTCATTAATACAAACTGAAGTTTGCAACAAACTATAATTTATCTACCCATCCTGGATTCATGAGATGAGAAGGGTGTAGCGTGCCACATATCGCTACCCATAGCTGTAGAATTTAACACCTAATTAAAGAGACAAAATACAATGATTTATAGTGGTTCGGTGCCAATGCGGCAACCTACGTCCACGAGAGAAGAAAAGTTTTATATTGTTTGATTGATGATTGGTTTTGTGTTACAGAGGTGTTTATATAGCACAACATGAGTACATATTCGTGTCTATTGTTTCTAAAAGGATTTGAGACTTTCCTTTATAGAAAACATCCGAATCTAGCAAACTTCTGTCAAAACCGACTAGGGCACGCCCCGCGCTCACATTAGTCTTGCTCGAGGCGCGACTCGCGCTCTTGCCTTGATAAACCTCCAGGCGATTGAAGCCCGCCCGACTCGACTTTGTTCTGTCAAGGGCGACCCACGCGCTCTTGTCTTTCTTCTCCCACACTCCCCTCAAGTTAGTGCGAAGATATTCCAGCGAACCCAACTTGGAGAGAATATCATGGAACTTGGAAGCTGGAAGTCCCTTGGTAAAAATGTCTGCAAGCTGTTGGTCACTTCGAACAAAGGAGGTAGTGACAATATTAGACTGTACTTTTTCACGCACAAAATGACAATCAATTTCGATATGCTTAGTTCTCTCATGAAACACCGGATTTGCACCGATATGCATAGCAGTTTGATTATCACAGTAAAGTGTAGTTGCCATATGATTTCACTGGTGGTAAAAGTCATAGCCCTGTACTCAGCTTCTGCACTAGAACGAGTCACTACATTCTGTTTCTTGCTCTTCCAAGTGACTAAATTACCTCCCACAAAGGTACAATAACCGGAAGTAGACCTCCGATCAACTGGACATCCTGCCCAATCAGCATCTGTGTAAGCAATAATAGATGTATGCCCATTTTTCCGCATCCAAATACCTCTACCTAGTGACCTTTTCAGATACTGCAGTATTCTAGAAACTGCATTCATATGTGGAGTCCTTGGAGCATGCATGAAACGACTAACCAAGCTCACTCCATAAGAAATATCTGGTCGGGTAATAGTTAAATATATTAGTTTACCAACTAATCGCTAATACTGACCAATGTCAGTAAGAAGATCACCAGTGTTATCCAACTTGGCTCCACTATCAGTTGGAGAATCAGATGGTTTTACCCCTAGCTTTCCTGCTTCACTCAAAATATCCAACACATACTTTCTTTGATTTAGAAATATACCCTTTCTTGAATAGGCAATTTCGATCCCAAGAAAGTACATCATAATACCCAGATCCTTGATGGCAAACTTTTTGTGCAGTAACTCCTTAAGCTTAGAAATCTCGTTAAGGTCATCACCTGTGATAACTATGTCATCAACATAAATAAGAACAATAACCAAGCCTGACCTGCTAGATTTAACAAATAAGGAAGGATCAGCATCACTTCGCTTAAGGCCGGTCATAGCTAGAACAAAACTGAGCTTGGCATACCACGCTCGTGGAGATTGTTTAAGTTCATAGATAGCCTCTTTTAACTTGCATACTAATCCGACCTTAGTCTCCTTCGGATGTCCAGGTGGAATCCTCATATACACTTCTTCTTTAAGATCTCCGTGTAAGAATGCATTTTTCACATCTATCTGAAATAATTTCCAGTCTTGATTCACAGTTAGAGATACAAGAACTCTAAACGTATTCATCTTTGCAACTGGTGCAAAAGTCTCCTTGTAGTCCTGACCATAAGTTTGGGTGAATCCCCTTGCAACAAGTCGAGCTTTAGACCTCTCTAAGGAACCATCACTGTTGAACTTGTTTCTGAACACCCACCGACAATCAACAATTTTGTTTCCATACGGTAGCATAACAATATCCCAAGTTTTATTCTCGTCTAGAGCATGAAGTTCTTCTTGCATCGCCTTTCTCCATACTGGACGAGAGTTAGATTCTCTAAAGTTCTTGGGTTCTTGCACATCATCGACTGTACTTAAGAAAGCATGATGAGATGAAGTGATATTGGCATACGTTATATACTCCTGTAGAGAATATGTAACATCATGCAAAGAATAAAAATTTCTGTGAGTCACTGGAGGATGCCGTTCTCTATCAGATTTATAGTAATCCTTAGGAGTTATTGGAGGTCGTCTCTCGTTCAGATTGTCTAGAAACTGGAGGAGCTAGAGAAGCACTAGAGCGCGCCCCACCCTCAGTTTGCTCATCCTGGTCCCGCGACCCATCTACTGGATGTCATGGATCACTCAGGCGCCCGCCCTCAATATACTTTCGATCGCGGGGGCGCCCGTTGCTTGCCCGATGAGAGCCCAATTCTTCAGTGGCAGGAACTATACCTTCACCAACCATTGGGATAGGAACAATGCCTTTGCTAACTGCTGGGAGAGGAGCCAAATCAGCCGTAATAACAACTGGGAGAGGTGCCAAATCTGCCAAACACTCCCCCTGGGACCTATTTCCAGGCACAACTGAATCGTGAAAGAAAGCTTCAAATTCCACAAATCGGACATCACGAGAGACAACCAGTTTCCTTGTCGCAGGATTGTAACATATGTAGCCTTTCTGTGTGGTAGAATAACCAACAAACACACATCGAGTAGCCCGAGCATCAAATTTATCTCGATGAATAGCTTGCTGATGCACATAACAGTCACACCCAAACACTCGCAGATGAGAGAGATCCAGTGGCCTAGCTTTGAGCACTTCCAATAGGGATTTAAAACCAAGAATCTGACTGGGAACACGATTAATCAAATAGGCAGCAGTTAAGATGCCATGAGACCAGTAGTGCTTAGGAACATTCATGCCCAACATAAGAGCACGAGTGGTCTCCAAAAGGTGTCTGCTTTTTTCTTTCAGCCACGCCATTCTGCTCAGGTGTGCCAACACAGCTAGTTTGATGAATTATCCCCTAGCTACGAAGATACTCAAGTAACATACCTTTACAAAACTCAGTGCCATTGTCAAATCTAAACATCTTGATATTAGCACCAGACTGGTTAGTAATCATAGTATGAAAATCCTTGAATACAGTCACAACCTCAGTTTTCAATTTCAATAAATATAACCATGTAGCACGAGATTTATCATCAATGAACAACACAAAATACTTATAGCCATCATAAGAATTAACGGGAGCAGGCCCCCATAAATCAGAACGAATTAACTCAAACAACTTATTTGACACAGAATTCGAGTTTGGAAAAGATAAACGAGTTTGTTTAGAAAATTGACAAACATCACAAACATCATCAGAGTTTAAAGAAACATGCGGAAACAAATTTGACAGGACATGACTAGATGGATGCCCAAGTCTTTTATGCAAAATACGACTCTCAAGTAAATCACTAGCTTGACACGCCTTCTTATGCGACTTCAACAAATAGAGTCCATTGGAATAAATTCCTTCACCAATCGTCCTCTTCGACTTTCGATCCTGAAAGACGGCAGAGTTGAGAGAAAAAATGACATAACAATTTAAAGAATTGGTAAGTTTTCCAACAGATAGAAGTTGAACATGGAATGAAGGAACAACTAGAGCATCACTCTTGAGATTTTGATAAAAAAAAATTCACTTGACCACTACCTAGAATGGGAACAGTGGAACCATTTGCTATGGAAATATTATGATTTTCAGTTTTGGACACAAAATTATGGACAGAGGCAGGGCAATTAGGCATATGATCAATAGCCCCTGAATCAATTATCCATGAGTTACTGTTTTCTGGCATAGTATAATAGGCATGCAAATTACCTGACACATGAGTTGAGGCAAACTGACCTTTGCTAGAAGGCATGGACTTAGTGAGTTGTTGGAGAATTTGACTCAATTGATGACTAATATCTGAGTTGGACATTGATGTCTCGGCAATAGCAGCATGCTCTTTCTTGGACAGTTCCTTTTCCTTCTTAAGATGTGGATATAATTCCTAACAATGATCCTTGGTGTGCCAATTCTTTCCACAATGATCACAGTGAGACGGTTCCCTTTTTTCCTTATCCTTTTCAAATCTCTGTGACTTCTTTCTAAAATCGTTTTCTGCAAGTAGTACAATAGATTCAGAGATTGAGGACTTTACCTCGGAGTTCATGGTTTTCTTCCTTGTTTCCTCCCTCTGAATCATTGCACAAACAGCAACAAGTGATGAAAGAGTGTTTTCCATTAGAATGTTGCTTTCCAGATTTTCATATTCTAGTTTAAGACTACGAAATACTGTGAAGATTTTATCCTCTTCAACCCGTTTCAACAGAGTCTTCGCATCAATGGTGTGTGGAGGATATATGTTTAACTCATCCCACAATTTTTTCAAATTCCCAAGGTGTTATGTAAAAGTTTTCTCACCTTGTTGCAAAGCACCGATTGCGAGTTGAAGTTCAAACACACGGGCAGAATTGTTCTGGTTTCTGTATAAATCTTCAATTGAATCCCACATCTCCTTCGCAAAATCAGAGAAACTAAAAATCCCAGCAATAGTAAACTCCATAAAATTGAGTAACCAAGATCGAACAAGCTGATCATTGGAAACCCAATTCTCATATTTGACATCATCAATGGCAAGACACACCTTTGCACCATTAATGAACCCTAATTTCCTCTTTCCACCAAGCGATAGTGAAACAGCCCTAGACCAAGGTATATAGTTCATTCCATTCAAGAACTGATGACAGCTTCCAACAACAATTAGAATCAGTCTCTGTTGTAACAGCAGACTTTGGGTTTGGTTTTGGATCTGACATAGTGTATTGTGTTTATCTAGATTGATTTAGAGAGAGATTAAGTGCTCCGCTCTGATACCATGTAGAATTTAACACCTAATTAAATAGACAAAACACAATGATTTATAGTAGTTTTGGTGCCAATGCGGTGGCTTATGTCCACGGGAGAAAAAATGTTTTATATTGCTTGATTGATGATTGGTTTTATGTTACAGAGGTGTTTATACAACACAACATGAGTGCATATTCGTGTCTATTGTTTCTAAAAGAATTGGAGACTTTCCTTTATAGAAAACATCCGAATCTAGCAAACTTCTGTCAAAAGCAACTAGGGTGCGCCCCACGCTCACTCGAGGCGCGACCCGCGCTCTTGCCTTGATAAACCTCCAAGCGATTGAGTGCGCCCCGCCTTCGACTTTGCCTGTCCAAGGGCGCGACCCGTGATTATCTTTCTTCTCCCACTGAAGACAAATAGTGCACATACCTTTTGTCCAAATAAAGCAGTAAGCTCGGCAACGGAAGCGGAATCGGAATCGATTAAAGACACGTCTTGTCTCGTTGTCGTAGCCAAAATTACTAGAATAGTGACTTTGTTTTCACACAGTAAAACCCTATTTAGCTTGCTAATGATTAATGGAGAGAAGAGATAATGAGCATGGAAATCAAAGAGATCACCTACGTTGGGTTTTCTATTCCCAATATATTGGCATAAAAGGAGATATGATTGTTGTTTATTCGGATCAATCTCTCTAAGTATTTTAGATGCACTGGAGACTTGAGTCCTTATCCAACACACATTGTGGACGTATAGCCCAAGTCTTACATCTCCCACTCGTCCATGGTGGTACTATTATACCATTCTCTTATCCAACTACAACATTGTAAACTTCATACAGAGAGATAAAGCGTGCGACCAATGAGAGCTTGCTTTCATGAGAGAGTTTCAAATCAAGTCATTCCCCGACTGAAATGGCACATCACATCTCTAACAACTCATAATTGCCCTAGACTTATTTGGTCACATTTGGTTGAATATTTTCTAATCCCTCAAGAGTCTTAACTCAGATTAATATTCAACCCAGTACGCATGTTTGAGTTCCCAAAAAATAAAAATAAATCATATAAATAATTATAGATATGGATATCATACTAGAATTAAAAATCATGGAAAAATCAAGTAGTTTTGCCGGCAGGAACTCAAAGTCAATGCGTACATATTGCCTCCAGAATGTGTTACCAAATAGTCATCCTCAATTCCTCATGTCATTTAGTTTCAGATTAATTGCTTTCCCAGACATGTTCCATAGGCTTAAATTATGCTTAGCCATAGGTCACAAGCTAGAGTAGCATACATCAAAATCTACTTCATGACACAGTCATTAGTCACTGAGGGCATAAAACAAGAATATGCTCACACAGTAAGTAAACAAGGATCAATTACTTACTCATATTAGGTCGAATAAGCACATGTAGTATGATTACATGCTACGTTGGAGCTCTTAAACAAGTCGTCAGCTTCCATACCATACGAATCTTAGTCAAGTCGCTTACCAAGCGCCTCACTTGAGTTTTTCAATCCAATTCCTTACCAAAGGAATCGATTAAAGTCTCACATCAAACTACGGGCTTTTCGTTATAATTTGAAAAAATTAATAACTTATCTCAACTATTTTGAGGCGATAATTTATATGCACCAAGCTCACATCCATTGTGCCATGGGATTATTAAAATCTAATCAACCTTTCTAAGGTAAAAGATTTTAACTCATTCATACATATCTCATCTTGCTCACATTCCATGTGCCAAGGTGGTCTCTGTGTGAGTGAACGACTAAAGCCTTATGACGAATATCCATATAATCTAACAACAAAAAATATGGAAACAATATGTGCATAGAATAATTTCATGTAGTCAAGAATCTAACGATCTCAAAAAACATGAATAACTATCAAATTTATAAGGTCATTACATACAAAATCATAACCTACGAAGTCCTAAGCTCCTAACATGAGCCATAAAGGAATCCCTTGGGATCGCCTTAGTAAAGGGATCTGCCACCATGTCCTTCATAGATATATGTTTGAGGACCACCTTTTTATGCACAACCATATCACGAATGTAGTGGTAACGAATGTCTATGTGCTTGGATTTTCCATGGTACTTAGGATCTTTAGCGAATGCTAATGCTGCCATGTTATCACAATACACTGTGACAGGGTCTTTGGCATTTTGCACTACATTTAGTCGCTTAAAGATTCTTCTTAACCAAACTGCTTCCTAGCAGCACAACAAGCAACATACTTGGACTCCATTGTGGACAATGCAATGCATGCTTGTTTCTTACTACTCCAAGAAATAGCACCTCCTGAAAGTAAGAATGTATAGGCAGACGTGGATCTACGCTCATCCAAGTCACTAGCTCAATCAGCATCATTGTACTCGTGAAGGTTTGCTCTTGCTCCTTGATAGCAAAGCATATAGTCTGAAGTCCCACGAAGGTATCTAAGAATCCTTTTCACTGCCTTCCAATGAGCATGTCCAGGATTACTCTGAAAACGGCTCACTAATCCTACTGCAAAGCAAATGTCTGGTCGAGTACACATCATAGCATACATCAGACTCCCAATTGCATTTGCATAGGGCACATTAGCCATTTGTTCCTTCTCTGCCTTTGTCTTAGGGCAAAGACCAAGATGTAAAGTATGACCCTTTCGGACAGGAGTATCAATAGGTTTGCAATTTTGCATTCGGAATCGTTCGAAAACTTTCTGAATATAAGTCTCTTGAGATAAGCCAAGTAACCTCTTAGAACGATCTCGGGTAATCTTTACCCCCAATACAAAATTTGCCTCGCCCATATCCTTCATATCAAAATTAGAGGACAACCACTTCTGACTGGCTATGATTAACCCCTTATCATTTCCAGCCAACAAAATGTCGTCAACATATAATGACAGCACAAGAAAACTCTTATCAGATCGTTTGGCATACACACAATGATCCTCCTCAATCATCTCAAACCCATATGAAGTAATGGCTCGATGAAACTTAAGGTACCATTGTCTGGATGACTGCTTTAATCCGTAGATAGACTTTTTGAGCTTGCATACTTTGCGCCCTTGTCCTTCTACCTCAAAGCCTTTGGGCTGATCCATATAAATTTCTTCATTTAGATCCCCATTAAGAAACGCTTTCTTAACATCCATCTGATAGAGTTCTAAGTCAAAATGTGCAACAAGTGCTAAAATGAAGCGAATTGAGGTAAATCTCACCACTGGTGAGAAAGTTTCCTCGTAGTCTATACCCTCTATTTGGGTAAAACCTTTCGCTACCAATCGGGCTTTATACTTATCAATAGCTCCATCTGCAGTTCACTTAACTTTCATAACCCATTTGTTCTTAATCATTTTGCGCCCTTGAGGAAGATCAACAAGTTCCCAAACTTGGTTCTTCTTCATGGAACTTATCTCATCTTGCATAGAAGCTAACCATTCCTTTGAAACAGGTGATGACAAAGCCTCTTGGTATGACCTAGGCTCATCATCGTCAGTAGCAGCACACATGAAAGCTTCCCCTTCAATCTCAAAACAACGACGGGGTACACTTCCACGTTTGCTTCTACGTGGCTCAAGATTGTCTTGATCATCTGAGTCATCTAGTGGTAAACTCCCACTATCCTCGACGATCATTGGAACTTCAGAAGGAGGAATTATTACCCCATCATTGCCGAGCGTAGGTGGAGTTATGTCACACCCCGAATTTCGACAAAATTCGGAAAAAATATTATTTGTTCCCGACTCTTCGATCTCCGAGGTGTGACGCACTCTCAACTCCCAAAAACCCATAAACGGTTTAAATATGCGGATAATTAAAACCAATAAAAATATTAAACAAATGTCCTCTTTATTACAAAAATTCATCAAATAAGATTAGGTTACAAATCTCTTTTCAATAACTCTTTAATTAAAATTACAAATGAAAATACAAATAATATTTCCTCAACTGAAAATCTATATCACCTTAAGGGAAAACAAAACCTATCTTGAAATGCAACGCTAATGTAAAACCACAAGCAAAGAACCAATCTTCTTCAACACTAAACTGTCAAGACTTATCAATTGTGTTTATTTAATGAACACACCCGATAAGCAAACATGCAAATCGAATTGACATTATAAAAATCTTTGGTGTGAGTAGCTCTAAAATACAACATATTCTTATACAAATATATACACAAACCTTACGGCAGTTAGTTCCTCCACGAGGCGCCTTAACTTCTAACACTAATACAACATCCTTATGTATAATAATTAAGGCAGGTAGTTCCTCCACTGAGGCGCCTTAACTTCCCACTAACCACACAACAGACTATACGTATAATAAATAAGGCATGTAGTTCCTCCATCGAGGCGCCTTAGGTTCTAACTAAACAAAGAACCAACATATTACCATAATTAGATTATTAAGGCTTTCTTTGTGTGTCCCTAAAATCACGTCATATCTATGTCTTACCTAGTTTCCCTGACTACCACAATCGTTGCCCAACGCCGAACATGTACATCCACATGCCTCCCCTTACATAATGTACCACTCCGTGCGTAACTACCCTGAGCGGGATGCCGCACACCAGGTAACCCTCACACGGAAGCCATTATGTAAGTACTGCCACTATTCGGCATAAAATATCGCGCGTCTCGTTCCAATATTTGCGAACGAAATAATCAAGCCACTATTCGGCTACGATTGCCCAACACATGGGTCAATCAACATCTTATATATACACCCTACACAAGGGCCGATCATATCAAATACGCCCACACAGGGCAAATCACATGAGTTGTGGTAGTCAGGTTCTAGGATTTTCGTTACGTAATTTATTCAGGTGTCATACATCTATGACTCAATCATTCCACTATATCACGTGCAGGTCAATTACCTTATTGCACTAAGCCACAATATTTAGAAATATCTCAATTATATCTCATAACCACTTTCATTCTTTTACGTGCCAATATATTATTGCACTAAGCCATAATCCCGTAGGAAAATATCCACACATACTATACTATCTCATAGTAGCATCTTACATATAAAATAATGGAGTGTTTATACATTTATTTCTCCAAAACTATTGCATTTAATATATATATACCAACATATGATATACTGTCACAATATCAACGTCAAATCTTAATTAGATAATGACCACCAAATTTATACAAACTTTCACAGCATTTTAGCATTTGATTTGTCCATACAATTTACAACATAAAATGTAGCACAATTAAACAGTCCACAGTCCACATTCCACAATCAAAGCCCAATATATATATGTTTTACACACTACTCACGTCAAATCTTAATTCGATAATGACAAACAACGTTATATAATTTTCGACAATATTTTATTACTATATTTGTCCATATTCTTAAATATGTGAAAAACTGGAAAAAGTCAACATTCTACAGTCAACGGTCAAAGGTCAAAGTCAACGGTCAATGGTCAACACATCATGGTCGAAGTCAAACTGTTAGTGTCAAAGTCAAACTGTCGTTTCCATGTTCGAGCGGGGTTGTGGTCATAGCCATGGTTCATGGCTAAGGTCGTCAATGCATGGCTCATGGGCTCATGACCAAGGTAATGGTTCGGACCCAACTGGCCAAGCCCAAACCTTATAACCCGAAAGTCTAAACATTTAAAGACCCAATTAGATCTATTTTAAGTCCTATGGACTGGCCCCAAGCAATATTAGAAACTGGCCCAAAAACTTTAGACTGAACTGGCCCAAAACACAACTGAGTTCGGCCCGAAAAATTGAACTGAAACCGGCCCAATCAAAACAAAATATTTCGGCCCAAACAAAACTACCAAGGCCCCAAAAACTGAACTCGGCCCAAGTAACAAAATAAATATAAAATGGCCCAAAGAACTTAAACATTTCGGCCCGGCCCAAAAGCCATCTAAACAAGCTAAGCCCAACCAAACAAGGTTTAGGCCCAAATAGCAAGTGGATTCGGCCCAAGGCCCAACCACAGCTACAGTGCATCTTCTTCCCCAATTCTCCTCCACTAGCCACCAAAACGCGCCGGCCACCCACTCCCATTTCATCAAGTCGGTTAGACTCCCCCTCCAAACCCAAACAACATTAACAAAGGCAAAAACTCCATCCACCTACTCGATAACCCATCCTCAAAACTAGATCTACAATTTCAGACCGCCATTAAAGCTTGTTCCAAGCTCCAATCGACAGCCCCCACCCAATCCAACATCAACCCAACTACCACCAGCCAACCAACAATCAAAAAGTTTACAATAACAACAACCACAACCGTATCTAAGTTGTACAAGACGTCTGGGTTCGTGCCGCCATTGACGCACCTTCAAGCTTCGAACTCACCCCAACCCACATATAACAACAGCCCAACATCCATCCCTAAACATAGTTCAATCAACATACTTCACCCATCCACCCCGGCAGTTTAACCATCGATTTCAATCTCGACAGTTTAACCACCCATATCAACTAACAAATACCCCAAACCACAGTTCAAATATAAACATCTACACCACCATAGTATGGGTATGACCAGGAGAGTTCAAATGCTAGACCTAATCGACTTCCTCTTTTGGGCTTGGCGATGCCATTAACGGCCCATCAAGCTTCGACAGTTAAAGGTCGAATATTCCAGTCTCAACAGTGTTTCAAAAGACCGTTTAAACACATTTTAACAACGACAGAACTACCGGACGATTAACAATAACCGAATAAATGAACAGTAAAATCTAGTGAAAACATTGGACAATACAACGGTTTCTGTATACCGGTGAAGTAGAAAACTAACTACTCACCTGTATTAACAGCTTCACGAATCCCTCGTAGTCCGAACCATCGCGCTCCAATGCTCGAGCCTCCATTTTCATTATTTTTTTATTATCTTAAAAACCCTATTCTCTAGAACAATGTGTTTATATACTTGGGTCTGAAACCCAAGCCCAACACAGACTCGAACCCAGAAACCAGGCCCACATATCCAAATCCAATCCAACCGATTTTTAAATAAATAATTAAATTAATTAATAAATAAATACGTATTTTAAATACGGGCGTTACAGCTATACACATCTCAAAAGAATCTCGTCCCGAGATTCGGAAGTAAAGTAATCTATACGAATAAATAACATTGGTTATTAACTTAGAACATACCCAAGAATGCACGTTGATTAAACTTAAGCAAGATAATATTTGTATTAATTATTTATAAATAATACCCGAATATATATCCTCATGCCATTACAAAACCTATTATAGTTTAACTATCTATATTAAAACAAATTATTACTGTCACTTAAACGTAAGATAAATACATCATTTCTTTTTAGCATGTAGTTTCTTGACACGTAGCAGTCTCTACGAAAAATTAATATTCTACGTAACTAATCAATAATACAGGGTAAGTTCATCCCTGCATAAAACATGATGGAGTCTTTCATTATCATGCATAAAAGAAAATTAGTATCCTGATACACTTAACATAAAAATCGCTCATGTCATTGATACTATAATAAAACTTTATATTTACTTTAGTCATACTCTCAGAAATATTAAATTTAAAACAACCCTTGAATCCTAATTCATGCTTGCAACTGGATCAAATATAACACGTATCCAAATATAATTTTTCATATTCATCTATCAAAATCATTTAGACTGAAACAAAACAATTAAGAACAAATACTTGACACTCATTGCTATTATTATTCTTACTAATTATTTTAACCGGTGAAAAGAATCACAAATTAATCTCCATATACAATGACAATTAACATAAGACTTGCTACCGTATAACAAGAATTTTAAAAAATTTAGGATAATATAAACTCACTTCTAATATATCACCCATAACAAGTTATATTCTCACGGTAATATTTATGAACCATAAATCAAGGTATATATGTAAGAATACTCGAATATGCAAAATCAATGTGAAACTAATTTAACAATATTAATCTATCATGCCCTGTTGGTGAAACACTATTATCATCATATACCCGGTAATAGTTCCTCTATATATACAATAATATAAAAACGTGTATACGCAAGTATACACATCTCAAAAAGAATAAACGTGTATACGTAGGTATACACATCTAAAAAAAAATACACATGTATACGCAGGTATACACATCTCAAAAAGAATACACGTATATATTTTTTTTTTCTATTTATAATTAATCACATCTAACAAATTAATCTCTTATACTTCAAAATATTATTCATCCATTAAAGTTTACGAGTAAGGCGAGATAGTTCCTCCAACACAGAGGCAATTAGTTCCTTACTTAGTACGTCATAAAGTCATCAGATAATACAACTCGTTCAATATAGATTAAAATATCTTATCGTTTCTTGAATAATAACCTAACACTCAAATACAAAGTTCACAGACAGGTTGTCATACTTAATCCATACTCCATGTGAAAATGATCACCAACAACAAAACCACATTATAGCAGCACACATCATTTTGATCAAATCCGTTAATAATTAACATATAATAAATGTAACTACTCCTCATATGGTAAGGAAACAAAAACATCATTTCATATCCACTCCACCAGTAACTAATATAAATATACGCATTACACATACAATCAAATCAAGAAAACTATTGACTCTCTTTATTTCTATATCTCTTTCATTTTCTTTGAAAAATAAAACAACTAACGGAAATAGTTTTGAAAATAAAACTTCTTAAGTACTACCCATAAACCACGATCCGAGAATCACCTAGACTCACCTAAGTATAAGCTAACCAAATGCTCTGATACCAAACTGTCACACCCCGAATTTCGACAGAATTCGGAAAAAATATTATTTGTTCCCGACTCTTCGATCTCCGAGGTGTGACGCACTCTCAACTCCCAAAAACCCATAAACAGTTTAAATATGTGGATAATTAAAAACCAATAAAAATTTCAATTAAACAAATGTCCTCTTCATTACAAAAATTCATCAAATAAGATTAGGTTACAAATCTCTTTTCAATAACTCTTTAATTAAAATTACAAATGAAAATACAAATAATATTTCCTCAACTGAAAATCTATATCACCTTAAGGAAAACAAAACCTATCTTGAAATGCAACGCTAACGAAACCACAAGCAAAGAACCAATCTTCTTCAACACTAAACTATCAAGACTTATCAACTTTGTGTTCATTTAATGAACACACTCGATAAGCAAACATGCAAATCGGATTGACATTATAAAAATCTTTGGTGTGAGTAGCTCTAAAATACAACATATTCTTATACAAATATATACACAAACCTTACGGCAGTTAGTTCCTCCACGAGGCGCCTTAACTTCTAACACTAATACAACATCCTTAAGTATAATAATTAAGGCAGGTAGTTCCTCCATTCGAGGTTTTAACTTCCCACTAACCACACAAATGTAATATCATTATAATAAATAAGGCATGTAGTTCCTCCATCGAGGCGCCTTAGGTTCTAACTAAACAAATAACCAACATATTACCATAATTAGATTATTAAGGCTTTCTTTGTGTGTCCCTAAAATCTCGTCGTATCTATGTCTTACCTAGTTTCCCTGGCTACCACAATCACTACCCAACGCCGAACATGTACATCCACATGCCTCCCCTTACATAATGTACCACTCCGTGCGTAACTACCGACGGCGGGATGCCGCGACACCAGGTAACCCTCACACACGGAAGCCATTATGTAAGTACTGCCACTATTCGGCATAAAATATCGCGCGTCTCGTTCCAATATTTGCGAACGAAATAATCAAGCCACTATTCGGCTACGATTGCCCAACACATGGGTCAATCAACATCTTATATATACACCCTACACAAGGGCCGATCATATCACATACGCCCACACAGGGCAAATCACATAAGTTGTGGTAGTCATGTTCTAGGATTTTCGTTACGTAATTTATTCAGGTGTCATACATCTATGACTCAATCATTCCACTATATCACGTGCAGGTCAATTACCTTATTGCACTAAGCCACAATATTTAGAAATATCTCAATTATATCTCATAACCACTTTCATTCTTTCACGTGCCAATATATTATTGCACTAAGCCATAATCCCGTGGGAAAATGTCCACACATACTATACTATCTCATAGTAGCATCTTACATATAAAATAATGGAGTGTTTATACATTTATTTCTCCAAAACTATTGCATTTAATATATATATACCAACATATGATATACTGTCACAATATCAACGTCAAATCTTAATTAGATAATGACCACCAAATTTATACAAACTTTCACAACATTTTAGCATTTGATTTGTCCATACAATTTACAACATAAAATGTAGCACAATTAAACAGTCCACAGTCCACAGTCCACAATCAAAGCCCAATATATATATGTTTTACACACTACTCACGTCAAATCTTAATTAGATAATGACAAACAACGTTATATAATTTTTGACAATATTTTATTACTATATTTGTCCATATTCTTAAATATATGAAAAACTGAAAAAAGTCAACATTCTACAGTCAATGGTCAAAGGTCAAAGTCAACGGTCAATGGTCAACACATCATGGTCGAAGTCAAACTGTTAGTGTCAAAGTCAAACTGTCGTTTCCATGTTCGACAGGTTCAGGGTCATAGCCATGGTTCATGGCTAAGGTCAATGTGCATGGCTCATGGGCTCATGACCAAGGTAATGGTTCGGACCCAACTGGCCAAGCCCAAACCTTATAACCCGAAAGTCTAAACATTTAAAGACCCAATTAGATCTATTTTAAGTCCTATGGACTGGCCCAAACAATATTAGAAATTGGCCCAAAAACTTTAGACTGAACTGGTCCAAAACACAACTGAGTTCGGCCCGAAAAATTGAACTGAAACCGGCCCAATCAAAACAAAATATTTCGGCCTAAACAAAACTACCAAGGCCCCAAAAACTGAACTCGGCCCAAGTAACAAAATAAATATAAAATGGCCCAAAGAACTTAAACATTTCGGCCCGGCCCAACAGCCATCTAAACAAGCTAAGCCCAACCAAACAAGGTTTAGGCCCAAATAGCAAGTGGATTCGGCCCAAGGCCCAACCATAGCTACAGTGCATCTTCTTCCCCAATTCTCCTCCACTAGCCACCAAAACGCGCCGGCCACCCACTCCCATTTCATCAAGTCGGTTAGACTCCCCCTCCAAACCCAAACAACATTAACAAAGGCAAAAACTCCATCCACCTACTCGATAACCCATCCTCAAAACTAGATCTACAATTTCGGACCGCCATTAAAGCTTGTTCCAAGCTCCAATCAACTGCCCCCACCCAATCCAACATCAACCCAACTACCACCAGCCAATCAACAATCAAAAAGTTTACAATAACAACAACCACAACCGTATCTAAGTTGTATAGGACGTCTGGGCTCGTGCCGCCATTGAAACACCTTCAAGCTTCGAACTCACCCTAACCCGCATACAACAACAGCCCAACATCCATCCCTAAACACAGTTCAATCAACATACTTCACCCATCCACCCCGACAGTTTAAGCATCGATTTCAATCTCGACAATTTAACCACCCATATCAACTAACAAATACCCCAAACCACAGTTCAAATATAAACATCTACACTACCATAGTATGGGTATGACCAGGAGAGTTCAAATGCTAGACCTGATCGACTTCCTCTTTTGGGCTTGGCGACGCCATTAACGGCCCATCAAGCTTCGACAGTTAAAGGTCGAATATTCCAGTCTTAACAGTGTTTCAAAAGACCGTTTAAACACATTTTAACAAACTGAGAACTACGGACGATTAACAATAACCGAATAAATGAACAAGTAAAATCTAGTGAAAACATTGGAATGATCTAACGGTTTTACGTATCTTTGGTGAAGTAGAAAACTAACTACTCACCTGTATTAACAGCTTCACGAATCTCTCGTAGTCCGAACCGTCGCACTCCAATGCTCGAGCCTCCATTTTCATTATTTTTTTATTATCTTAAAAACCCTATTCTCTAGAACAATGTGTTTATATACTTGGGTCTGAAACCCAAGCCCAACACAGACTCGGACCCAGAAACCAGGCCCACATATCCAAATCCAATCCAACCGATTTTTAAATAAATAATTAAATTAATTAATAAATAAATAAATAAATACGTATTTTAAATACGGGCGTTACAAGTTACCTCTTCTGTAGCCTCAATTGGTTCTATCATCTCATAGAACTAAGTTGACAATCGAGCTTTTTTCCTGCTTGGAAAATCATTTTCCACAAAATCAACATCGCGTGACTCAATTTCCACCATCCCACCATTATTTTGTTCATGAAGAAAGACATAACCCTTAGAGTGCTCAGAGTGTCTAATGAATATACATTTCTTAGCTCTCATGTCTAACTTCCCAGTTTGTGAAGACGGGGTATGAACAAAACCAGTAGAACCCCATGGACACATATGACCTAACTCAGGTTTTCTGCCAGTCCATAGTTCATAAGGGGTTGATGGGATAGACTTAGAGGGCACCCTGTTGAGAATGTAGGCAGCAGTCAACAAAGAATCACCCCAGAAGGTCGTGGGGAGGTTTGCTTGCGCCATCATTGATCTTACCATATCTAAAATGGTTCTATTCCTTCTTTCAGCAACACCATTTTGTTGTGGAGTTGAAGGAATAGTAAGCTGTCGTCGAATACCCTTTTGTTCACAGAGCAATCTCATTTGCTCAGACAAATACTCGCGCCCTCGGTCAGTTCGGAGAGCCTTAATTCATCTCTCCAATTGATTCTCAACTTCAGCCATAAATCTTTTGAAGCAATCAGAAGCATCAGATTTATGTGAAATTAAGTAAACATAACCAAATCGCGTATAATCATCTATGAATGTGATAAAATAAAGTGCACCACGACGGGCCCTCACATTAAATGGTCCGCATATGTCAGAATGTATTAATTCTAGTGGAACAGATGCTCTTAGCGCCTTTCCAAATGGTTTTCTAGTTGACTTCCTAGCCAGACAGTGTTCGCAGACCGGGAGATTGACTTTTGCAAGAGGACTCAGAAGTCCTTCCCTTGCTAGTCTGTTCATCCTGTCCTGCCCAATATGTCCTAATCTAATGTGTCATTTCACTGAATTTGAAACGATATCATCATCCATAGAAGTAAAAAAAAAATCAACTGAAGTATAATTACCAAAATCAATATCCAACTCAAATAAACCATTCGAAATAAAAGCTCGTCCATAGAAAATGGAACCTAAAGAAATAGAAACTGCTTCTAAGCTGAAATTGACAGCAAAACCAAGTTCTAAAAGACAAATAACTGAAAGTAAACTGCGTCGAACTCCTGGCGCATAAAGAACATCATGGAGTATCGGCCCGTCGTCAAGATCCAGATCGGTACGGTATCGCCAATACCCGAGACGTCTTCACTAGAACTATTTCCCATAAAAATTCTTTGATTGCCACTTAGAACCCGATGAAACTCCATAAATCCTACTCTGTCTTTTGCGATGTGTTTGGTTGCTCCTGTATCCACAATCCAATTAGGATCACATGAATGAGCAACAAGCACCTCAGTGCAAACAAAGCAATCAGAATAGCTAAAAGTGTTTGAGTTTACCTTCTTCGGCTTAGTGCATTCACGAGCGAAGTGTCCAAGTACACCACAGTTGTTACAAGCCATCTTAGACTTGTCTTGCTTTTTACCAGCTCTATTACCTCTCCGGCGCTTATTTATGTTCCTTTTAGGCGCAAGTGTGTTGTTTTGAGCCCTTGTACTTGCTTTGCCATCTTGCTTGCGCTTGGACTTAGTCCCGCGCTTGCTTGGTTCAACAAAACAAGCAGTGCCAGCACTGCTATTAGTCCTAGCAGCTTGCTGCTCTGCCTCTAACTCCAAATGACGCGATAACTGAGAAAGGTTGGTTATATTCTCATTATGCATCATAATGAGTTTCATCCGTTCCCAAGAATCGGGGAGGGACCTCAAAGCGACCAAAATTTCTTTCATCAAGTAAGAACATTTCCAGCAGCTTTTAAGTCACGTATCATCTGGGACATCTTCCTAAGATGTTCAACCATAGTGTCATTCGAAGCCTTCTTATTGGTTTCGAATTTCAAAGTCAATGCACGTAACCTAGTAGCTGTGGTGCCAGCATAAGTCAATTTTAAAGCATTCCACATTTCCTTGGCGGTTTTGTACCCCTCGAACTCACCAATCAGGTCATTGTGCATGCTGGTTAACATAGTAAAGCGCGCACAACGATCCTGTTTTTGCCAGTTCTAGTACACCTCCAAGCTACGACAGTGTTGAAGCGAGAGTGCCTTCCTCGGCTGACTCCATATTATTAGTCAGAGTTTCGAGGACATTATGCTCCTCTAGGAGGTACTGGATCTTACGGTGCCAAATATCATAATTTAGACCATCCAGTTTTTCTCCCTTGTTCAGGTCAGCAACAATACTCTTAGATGCCATGTTACACTACATGTATAGACAATAATTAAAATAATTAATGGTTTGCCGTAAAAAGGTATTACTCTATGTCACACACGTATAATTGCCCCACTTTCAAAATTTCATCGATAATAATATCACCATTAGCCCTTGATTGAAAGCTAAGTAAACTTAGCAATCATCTCAATTGCTTTTTGGTTATATCATTACCAATGAATTTTACAACGGGCAAATCCTTAATGAGGAGTTAATTAAGTAACTTCCACTCATATAACAGATTAATAGTCTTCGAATCTAATACATGTTTTTAACATCATATTGTTACTAGATGTGCGAGACGTTATTACTACATGTGCTTAGTTTCAGAACTAACGCATGGACAACATGGTGGTGGCATGTTAAAATTAACGCATCATCATTCACACAATATTCAATGATTATTGGTTATGCAGAAAAACAAAATATTGCATAACTTACAGTGGTGATACGTAATAAACTTGGTTTGCAAAAGCCAATATTTTTTCCTGCCTTACAAGTACCCATCTGTACGGTGGTACAGAGTGATCGATTTTCTTTTGTCGAAACCATATGATATAAAACAAAACCTTATTTTAAGAGTGCATAACTGAACCAAAAGAAACTTGGGCAGCAGGTCACATGCTTTTTAATATCATGTACTGTTAACTATTAGTATCACTTTTGAAATTCAAGCAGGTCATATGCATCTAATTAATGTCTCAATGCTGTTACATGAAAATCATCCATTTACAGTAGATACTTAAGTTACCAACCCTTAACATGTGATTCTAATTTATCAGCGTGAACAGAATATCAATACCAAATCTAACTGGTATTGATATATTTCTCATATTTTAAAGAGAACATACTTGTTGCAACAGCTTATATTCAAAAAAACAATATTAACAACTTTCTAGTTCTACTACTGTACAACAGACCTTTGTTAATATATATTTATGAGAGTTGCTTAACGACTGTTCGCGGCATACCAAACACGATTTATAAAACACGATATCGAATATGCAATCTAAACGAATAAAAATCGCACATTTTCGATACTCAATCATACAATGACAAAGAAACGATCTTTAATCATGCCGGCTCTAATACCAATGAAGACAAATAGTGCATATACTTTTTGTCCAAATAAAGCAGTAAGCTCGGCAAACGGAAGCGGAATCGGAATCGATTAAAGACATGATTTGTCTCGTTGAGGTAATCATGCCGGCTCTGATACCAATGAAGACAAATAGTGTACATACCTTTTGTCCAAATAAAGCACCGGCAACGGAAGCGGAATCGGAATCGATTAAAGACACGTCTTGTCTCGTTGTCGTAGCCACAATTACTAGAATAGTGACTTTGTTTTGCGCAAGAAAACCCTATTTTAATTTTACTAATGATTAATGGAGAAGAGATAATGAGCATAGAAATTAAAGAGATCACCTACGTTGGGTTTTCTATTCCCAATATATAGGCATAAAAGGAGATATGATTGTTGTTTATCCGGATCAATCTCTCTAAGTGTTTTAGATCATGGACCAAAATATCGCCGATATATCCGATATATATTGGTATTTTGGTACACCGACATCGATATTTTCGACATATATATCTAGAAGAATATAGAACTTTTTTTTTTCGATATATATATCGAATTTCCAATATAAAACTTTATATCGCCGATATAATCGATATTTCCGATATAATCGATATATATCGGTTGACTTTTTGACCATTTTAAAATATAAATCTGATATTTCCAATATATTTCCGATATATATCCGATATTTCCGATATTATATTTCCGATATATCCGATATTTCCGATATTTTAAATAGTTTGGACTGGTTACCAAAAAAAATAGATATATCTGATATATCCGATATATATCGGTTTTTGAGTACACCGATATATTCATCGATATCGATATTTTGGGCCTTGTTTTAGATACACTAGAGACTTGAGTCCTTATCCAACACACATTATGGACGTATAGCCCAAGTCTTACATCCACAATAGCATTTAAAGTTTTAAACCTCTAATTCTACAAATAGTGCAATACTGGAGAGAGTTTCAAGAACGAAGATCTATCTGAAAATTGTTCTTATTTTTCGAATCTCGCGAGACTTCTCATACTTCTGCCATAAGAAAATTCTCTTGAAACAAGACTGCTTAGATTCAGACTATATAATTCCCATCCCTCTTCTTATTAAATGGTTCCGATCCTAATGGTTGAGCTTTATACAACCAATGTAAATTAAGGATCTTGGGTACTAGTTGGTAACTGGTGCAGTCATTGACACCCATGAATCACATGTTCGATCAATTATTCTGGTGGCATCTGTAGGTACAAGTTGTAGGGATTGACATTTGAGGACAATGATTTCTTAAGAAAAGAGGAGGCCATGGATTATGGTTACGAAGAAGACGACCCATATTGTTTTTTGTCTTTTATTGGTCACATTTTTTTAATGTATTTTTTTCCCTTTTTTCCAGTAAGTTTTATTTATTTTTCAGTTGTATGCCAGTTGGTCAGATCTGTTGCAATCTAACGGTCTTCGTAACTCGTCCCTACGAGGGTATCCCTGGGATAGCCGGGCTCTAAAATTATTGTCTTTATTTTCAATACGTTGGTCCATATGTGCGGTATATAACTAAGTTAGTCGGGTTAACCAGCAATAGACCCAGTACCCCTGTTCCATATACCCTACTCTTCTACGGACACATGTCATTTGTCCAAACCAGATTGTTAGCAGCAATCTGCATATATTATCAAAACATACCGCTACCAATACCACTACCTTAACTAAATTTGGGTGAGACATTTTTGTAAAGCCTGTCAATCCTCATTGAACACAATCCACAGAATTCCAATGTATTTTGGCTTAACTGGTTTCTCACGCATTTCAATGGAAAGAGATCTAGTGGTCCAACACTCTAGATAAATTTCTGTCATATCGCTATATCAAGGATTCGAGGGGCAAAATTTAGATAAGACTCGATGTTCGTGATCACCTATTATTATTCCTTAATTTGTCGGTGAAGTACAAAAACCATAGACAGAGCCGAATTTAATAGAATTTCCCACAACTACCACGTCAAATTTAAACTATAAATACAACCACAAGCCATCGCAATATACCAATCAACTAAAACCAAAGAAAATGAGAACCCAATCTTTTCTTGTTCTTGTAGTTTTCTTTTATGTGACTTCCACCTTTGTCTTCCATGCAAACTCTGCCATAGCTCCTGCTCCTAATGATCATAAGAAGGCAAGCCCTGCCCGGCTTGGTGGTGGTGGTGGTCTTGGTGGGTACAAGCCCATTGAAGATGTAAAAGATCCACATATCCAAGATGTTGGCAAATTTGCTGTATCAGAATACAACAAACAAGCCAAAACAAATTTGAGGTTTAGTAATGTGATCAAGGGCCAGATGCAAACGGTTGCTGGTATTAATTACCGACTTGTTATAGCAGCAAAAAAGGGAGGTGCAACAAACAATTATTTGGGTGAGGTGTACGAGAGGCCTTGGGAAGGGTTCATGAATCTTACCTCCTTTAGAGCTTTGTTAAGAGGATAGAGAATTTATAGTACATGCCTACATGGAGTCTTGAGTAATAAGATTATTTTTGTTAGTTTTCCATAGTGGTGTTTGAGAGACCATATTGTTTTTAATTTTGTACTTCAAATTCCTGAATTTATAAATGCCTTCTCATGTTTTTCTGACAATACGTCTCAATCTCCTTGAAATTTCTTGATTTGAATGTGAGGAAACATTTCCCATGCATGCGTTGCTTTGATGCTTAAGCTCTATGAATGTGTAAACAAAACTTGTGGTTCTCATGGTAATTAATCCCCTTCGTGAATCAATACTACCACGTTAAGCGAACTTTGGGCCTTACTATTACAAGTCTAGAAGAAAATTCTAAGGATCGCTTGAAGAATCAAGATAAAACTTATTGCACACGGATTTATCCGGGTGTTTGTTGACACTCCAGCTCATTGGGCCACGTATCACTCCTTTTCTTTTTAGAATTTAGAATTTCATAATAAAAATAAAACTACTAAAATTTAACCCATTATGACCAAACTATCCTCATCTTCCGCTTGGTAAATTCCAGATCCCGCATCAATGATTACAGTACACATTTGTAAGGAGAAAAAGAAAACGAATTGATCCATGTGTCAACTTTATTTCACCACTAAAACTATCCAAAAATAACTAAACATAATCACCAACACCCATTAGGTTCTTTTTTTGTTATGAATTTTAGAAATCTCTCAAGCTGATTCAAGTTGATTTCATCAATTAAAGTTTTTAAACATAAGATTGATCCTAAATTACTTCTTTTTTTACACATTAGGACATTGATTTTCTGGTTTTGATTTAATTTGAGATGTGATTTGCATTTTCACCCAAAGAAGAAGATTTAACGATGGTGTTCTTTAGAATTTGTGTCTTTTTGTTCCTCTTATCCTTTTCAAATGTTAAAAGGTGACTTTGATTGGAAAGAAGGGTGGTAATGGCTGTTGTTAGTGGTGGGAGAGATAGGAGTAAAAGAGGTATTATGTTTGGTTATTTTGGATAGTCTTTGTGGTGAAATAAAAATTGACACGTGGCTAAATAACAAGGAGTGTTAACAAGCACACTGATAAACCGTGTGCAACAAAAATTCGGACTCATAAAACAAGTGCACAAATTTGCTGTCTCAAATTCTCAATTCATCCTTCCCTCTCTGAAAAATCAGGAGATAGTACTTCGAGGGCAACAAGGCATGTGATGACAGTCTAATTCGTTGGGCCACATGCACAACTACCAGAGATCGGCTGGGCCAGTCTTAATGGCGGGTGAACCCATGATCACTGTCATTATTAGGTTTATAATGATGATTCTAAAAAAAAAACAAAAACAACATTATTAGGTTTATAATTGGAAAATGAAGCAAATCCTAGGCGTTAATCACCAAAGCTCAAGGGTACGTTCGACCCTTCCACGATTCAATCCTCTCAACCACGACTAGGGCTGTCAATGGATTGGTTTTGGTCCGATTTTGGAAAATTCGAATTTGAATCGATAAAAAAAATTGGAAACCCAAAACCAAACCGAACCGATAATATTACATTTAATTCAAAACCGAACCAAACTAATAAGATATATTGCAAACCGAACTCGAACTGATCCAAACCAAAAACTATAAAATTAATTAAATCTTAAATTAAATTTATTAATTTTAACCATACAATTGATAAACACATACAAAATTAATTATAAATATTACTAAAATACTATCTTATCGGTTTGGATTCATATCGGTTCAGTGGAGAACAAATCCAAAACCAAACCAATATCTTATCGGTTCGGTTCGATTTTGAGTGGTAGAAGACAAACTAAATTATCAAAACCCAAACCATTTTTTATCAGTTTGATTCGGATTATCGAAAACCATTAACAGCCCTAACCACGACAAATGGTCCACTCTTTTTTATTTTTTGGTAATATCCTACTGGGTTATTAACTTATTATCTAGGCTTTGGTCATATTTTTCAAATTAATTAGGCTTTCTAGTCCTACTTCTGTCAAATTGACCCTGGTCAATCTGTTTCAGCTGTGTTGAAACAAACCCATTGAATCTCCTCTGCCACCCATTTCCATCGTAGGCAAATGAGTACAATACAGTAATACACATAAGCAAATACCTCCATCAATCGTTTCCCAAACTCCACAACTGCATCCACAACCCTCAAATGCGTAGCTATTCTATAATTCTCAAAAACTACTGAACCGGCCATTTTGTTTATTATTTGAATTCAAACCGATCGAGCTGACAAAACGAGATTCCCCCAACAAGGTGAACAAGTAAACGAATCAATACACAACTTAACCGTAAATGTATAACTCAATGAATGAAACGCAAAATAGATCAAATTCAATGTAGATTTTGGATTACTAGAAGTATATATGACTGATTTAGCAAAAAACTCGATAAGATTGATGTGGTTGTAAATTAATTAAGGATTCTTTGCATTGGGCATCTGGCTAGAAAGAACTAAAATAAGTTTGTTGGAAAGTTTGGATTCTGGTTATCAGGAATTGAAGGAGTAGTGTAGTTTAAACTTTAAACAATATGCTGACTCGTTTTTTATGGCTTCTCTCAATTCGCTTCCTCAGTCCTCACAACTCAAATCCTTCTTAAAACCAAACACCACCCCAAAACCCCCTAATTCAAAAACCCATGCCATTAAATTTTCTTCAGATTTAGAAGAAAAGAATAGTACAAAAACAACTTCTGAAAATAATTAAGAGATGGTTAAGAGGAAGAGTTCTAGAGAATTACCCGTACAAGCTTTACGGAAATAGAGAATTTTGAGGGGAGTAAATGGGTCTGTTTCAACCCATTACCGCCAAACCACGAGATGCACGAATTGAAAAATCAACGGCTAAATATTGTAGGATCTTAGTAACCCATTCACAGATCGACATGTGGCGACTCAATGACTTCATCTTAAAATCATGCAAGAGGCACATTCGGGGTATTATGGGCATATGGAAAAACGAAACAGATTGACTAAAAGTCAACTTGGTTGACTCACAATCAAGAAAATAAATAGGACTAAAACCTAATTAATTTGAAAAGCATGACCAAAGCCTAATATCACTATCGACATTAGGACCAAAGCCTAAATAACCATATTCTAAACAAGGCAAGAAAAATACTATTTCTTCTCAGTCTCCGACAAAAACATCAATTTTGACTAATTCAACATAAATTTGACATTTTTGCCCTTGCCCATATAAAGACAAACAATCCAAATCAAACACTTTTCTTTCATCTCTCATTGTCCCCCTTGATGTGACATTGTTCCACACGATTTTGTTGAGATAGGGTGTAGTCTTTTGGAATCGTTAGATCTCAAGGGATTAAGAATAAAACCAATACTACTCCTCCTTTTTCTCTCTCTCTTTCTCTAACACTCTTCACAGTTCATTAAAGTTACCCTTCATATATTTTTATTGTTTTAGGTCGAAATTCCAAGACTTGAAGAAATGGGAAGCAAGTGGTGGGAGTATTTTCCACAATTGAAGAAAAAAGGAAGAAAGAAAATGATGGAGAAAGGAAGAAAGAAGTACAATTACAATTTTGCCTACAAACAAGCTCCACTCATTAGGAATGAGTTCGATCTTAATTAAAATTTTGTCTACAAACAATAATAAGCCATTTTCTGCTTAAAGATAGTGGCATATGATTGCGGATTTTACTTATAAGATTGTTAATGTTAATGAATAAATAACAACATATAAGATGTTTATTCATCTGTTTCAGTTCCTTATAAGATTGTCTACCAAGTTTACTGTTTTAGTTGCTTCAGTTATCACAGTTAAAATATGATTAAGCAATTACAGATAAACAAATTATCAGACTGCATGTCATGAAACATCAACAACTAAGAGAAATAAACCACAGTTAGATCATAACAACAGATATAGTCTAGTCATACTCCCAAAACCACAGTTAATCCATGATATAAGTTATTAGCTATTACGACCAACATAAGAATACAAACAATTAAAAGCATTAACTAGCATATATGCTTAGAGTCATAGACCGTCAGCTACTTCCTAAACATAAACCATGTTCACAAAAAAAATCAGAAATACTTACTTGTTGTGTTATTTCCCCTCTGGTTCTTTCTCCTTATCCTTTTCCAAACCTTTTTCCTCAAGACTCTTCAGCAGTTCCTTCTGCCTTGTCTCTGCGGTTTTGGGATTGATGCCACAGCTGATGATATCCATTCCAATCCTCTTGCGCATTTGCTCTGGACTCATTTTGATATCCTTCACTTGGTCAAGTATGCCTCTAAGAATGCAATCTAAGGAGGCAAAACAAAATAGGGCACAACTGTTCCCGTCAAGTTGTTGGGAGACAGGGACAAACTCATGACTCCATATATGGTGAATCCATATCAACAAAGGTACTTCGATTAGCACACTTAATGACACATGGGAGCAATGTCTCCAAGGCTATTTGCTCATCAGAAGTTTTTTTTACTTCAAAGTGAATCATATGTGTACACATTTCTTTCCTCGAAATTGTAGAGTTGTAATACCCAATGAGTATATAGTTAATTTAATTTGTATCGGAATTATAACTCCCTTGCACTTGGTTAGTGGTGGTTGATATTGATTCATGCCTCTGGATGGATGGGTTGAAGTATTCAACTGTTACTTCATTTGCAAGGTAGTAATTAACCACACTACACTATAACAACTATTTTGTGACGCCTATTTGGCAGGCGTCACAAAACAAAAATTATTTGTGACGCCTGTTTGGCGTTAGAAATTTAGCATCACAATTTGGCATCGCTAATTTTTGTGACGGCAATATGGCGTTACTAATTTTTGTAACAACAATATGGCATCAGTAACTTGTGATAGCATTTTGGCGTCACAATTCTTTGTGATGGCATTCTGGCGTCACTAATTTGTGACGACATTTTGGTGTCACTAATATATATGACGGCATTTTGGCATCACAAATATTTGTGACGTAATTTTGGTGTCACTTATAATATTTTAATTTAAAAATAATAATAATAATTATTTGTATATGAACAAGCATCTTGTAGAACTGACCAAAAGACAACTCATTTAAAAAATAATCGAGTCCACAAAATACACAAGTACACCATCAATTGACAAGTTGGTTTATTTAGACGAGATGAGTGATGATGAGAATGGAATGAGTATATGGATGATGATGGATGATGGATGTCGCTGGTCTAAACTAAACGCAGATCAAAACCTAATTATCCCTCAATGAGTAAAAGATGAGTAGGATATCGTTCAACTTCTAAGTTGTAGTAATCATGAAGAACGAGATTAGAAAGGGGGTTTGAGGAATTAAAAACAATGGTTGTAGAGATTGTAAATTAAACTAATGTTAAACTAGACTAGACTAGACTATTTAGAATATATAAGAGGGAATTTAAGAGATCGAATCCACAAATACCTTTAATCCGTGACCTTTTGATCCATAGTTGTTCTCACAAGTATACTACAATTAGACAATCAAGCAAGTGTTGATGCCTTCTTGGACGAAACATCGTAAACAATTATTCTTAAGGATGCTCCTATGATGCTACTAATATCTTATTTCCTTTTATGTAAGCTCGGGCAACCATTCAATGTATTACCGAGAGCAACATCAAGGAATATGTCCCAATTAGGCAGCCATTCGATGAATCACCACTTTAGGCAAACACAAAGAATACTTCCCCTGGGCAGCCACTCCTTGAGCTACCCCTTCTAGAGCAACACAAAGAATAATTCCCTAACTATAAAGAACTACGTACACTACTAGAAGAAAAGTAAAAAACATTAGCATGATATTAAATTGCAAAACATAAACCTAATTCTATACTTCCATCCCCTAGTGTGGGCAATGAAACTAATACCTAAAAACATAAATAACTAACCTGATTAGAGAACACCATAAACCAAAAGAATCACCGCACCCTAAGCACCGGCTTCATCTCCTCCTTTGAAGGAGAAGATTATCCTTCTATGAAGAAGGAAGAACACGAAGAAGAAAAGAAGAATATAAGACTATGGAGATTAATTTATTAAGACTTAGCTAGTGAAAACCAAATATTTTATTATTAATCTCTAGCTTTTTGCCTCAAGTTTAGGAGACAAGAATGTGAATTGGCAATTACAACTGACACTGAGGTGTTCCTTATATAGGGGTTACAATGAGCTCTAGAGGATTTGTCTGAAATTTTATTTTTTTCTCTAATGGGGACACTCTTTAGGGAGACCAGTAGCAATGTTACTTAAGTTGCTAGAGTGATCCAGTGCACCTTTTTATTGCCTAGTTTAGTAAAATTCGATAGGATTGGGTTTCCTACCCGAAACAGCCGCATTTTTCTTTCCTTTCCTGGTAAAATCCTCCATTGATCAACAGTGCGAGTTCAGGGAAGCAAGCAAACACTATGGACCTATACGAACTAGAGAATCCCACACCACCAGGTGAGATAATCTTGCGCCATCAGACACATGAAACTCCAACGTCTGAATCGGAGAAAGATGGGAATCCAAGTAGCAGAGTTACATTTGCAGATAAGGTGCATGGAGAATAGCCCCACCAACTAAACATTGCAGACCTACCTATCCCTGAAATGAAAGGTAACATTCCCTCTATAAGATTTCCAAAAAAAGCAAAAGAAAGGTGATTGCTTTATTGTAAGTTCTGCTTGATAGGAAGAATTGATTTCCAGAAGATAAAGCTTGAAGAGGTGAAAAAAATAGCTTAAGCTCAATGGAAACTGAAAGGAGATTGGAAAATAGTCCCTTTGGGGAAAGGGTTCTTCATGATACGCCTTACATGTGAAGAAGACTTGCGAAATATTAGGGTGGTGGGTGATAAGAGCCAAAAACTGTAGTTTTAACCCTTTAACAATATTACTTTATGACCAATTATGTGATTAATAAGTAAGAGTTAGTACTTTTATCGTGCTTTTGTGTATTTCAAGCATTGGAGTCGAATATGTGAAGAAAAGCGTCCTTTTTGTGAGATAAAGGAGTAAAGGTTGGTTGCTAAAAAGTTCTATGATTAAAGGCCAAGATTCAAGGAGAAAAAGCATTTTTAAAGCCCGGTCAAAGCTGAAAAGTCAAAGTCAATGCGGGCAGAAATAGTGCATAAAAGTCAGCAGAAATTCCGAAGGCCGTATCTTTGAACTTATACCTCAGAATTGAACCAACCATACGTCAAAACGATTGGCTCGGAACGCGCTTTCTAATGGTCCAAACCTTGACCTAATTAGAGGAGCATAAGTGGATGAAAAGACTGTTGAAGTCATTCCAACTGAAAACCCCTTTGTGGACTAAAGTGATGAGGTTTTGGGCTCGATTTTCCGGCCCAAAACATGGCTCCTAAGCCCATGCACAAAATTGTGGATCTAGCCTCTTCTATATAAAGTGTACTAAGACTTAGCTCTTAATATACTTAGTTACTTAGTTAGATAATGGAAATAATTAGGTTTATATCCAAGTAATTAGTTTTAGATCAAGAAATGAGTTTTTAGAATCAGATTTAGTTTTATAATAAAGAATTAGCTTTACATTTCAACTTAGTTAATTATCAAATACTTAGTTAGTTTTAGTTTTGTCTTAATTTCATTTCATAAATTTAGTTTTAATTCAGTCTAATTCTTAGACTCTTTCCATTAGATCAATAAAGAAATTGTTATTCATTAAATAATGTCTTGTTCTTATTGTTCTTATTTCAGAAATGATAGTTTAATGACTCAAGGCTAAACCTCCATTAGAGGGGTTTGAGGAAGCCTTGATGATGACTTGATTTTTGTTAGTGTAGATATAGTTGTAATGTTCTATTATACTCTAAAAAGTAATTAGTTCACCATGAAAATGAGTTTGATTGCTTTACATGCTAGTTATTAGTTGGTAGAGATTACCATGAATAATTAGGGATTAGAAATACCCAACCTTTACGTGAACACGTAATGAATTGGATTACAACGAATTCTACGCTAGTTTATTAATTCGAATCAAGGTGGAATCAAATTACCCTAATTCCTTCTCATATTGTCATCTTAGTATTGAACTGTCATTATTTCATTTATCAAGTCTTGATTAGTTAATTCACCCTCGTAGTTAAATTCAAATCCATTACTTTCACGATTTTGTTAGAATACATAAACTAGGAAGTGTTCACATCTAAACGAGCTAGGAGTGGAACGAATTCTCTACTCTAATTATTTTGAATGATAACGAGAGTAGATAACTTTGATATTAAGCACGAATTAGTTCTAGTTTTACTTACATTTGAGTTTAATTACTTATTCGTAGGTAAAACTATCGTTTTTTCCTATTATCAAATGGCGCCGTTGACATCTTAGTTGTGTTTAGTTTCATTTCCTTTAGTAGTGTTAATCTTATTAAAATCCCATTAAACCCACCCACCCTTGTTTGGTTTTAATTGTGGTTGTTTGCTTCAGAACTGAATTTTTCTCGCAGAAATACACTGAGCGCGCCCTGCGCCTCATTGGCCTATTTTCCAAGCATGCCACATGCCAAAGTGCCTGGACATCGTCCAAGGCAAGAGCGCGACACACGTCCTTGTTAGAAAAATTTGAAGCGCACCCCGCGCTAAAGTGCCTGGAGTTTGAGTCAGGCAAGAGCGCGACCCGCGCCCTTGAAAGGCAAAATCTGAGCGCACCACGCGCCCTCTTCTGAGCAGCCCGATTTTCACAGGTTAGTACAAACTTCCATTTCTTCAAGTTATTCAGTGTTTCTAACTTGTTAAATACACTAAGCAAGTGTATACAAGATGCTATTCATAAGCGAAACAAGAAGGCAATTCAGGTACTTCTTTCTTCCACTCCTCGCATCTCCTGTTAGAGGATTTATACTAGCATATCAGGATTGTTTTGACTGTTGTCATGTTTCTTTAATATTGGACTTAGCCTTGCATGAGATTAAGGTTAGGTAGAGAAAAAACAACTAATGTAATCTATCGTGAACGTCAACACACACACCTATCTAGTATACCACACACTACACTTGAAATAATGGCTGAAGAAAGAGAGACTCCTCTCTCTAACTTTTACAAAGTCCTGAACGATAGCTCGAAATATTGCATCGTTCTTGCAGACCCAGTGGGGGATTTCCAAATCCCCCCGAATATATTTAATTTGTTACCAGTTTTTCATGGGTTAGACCATGAAAAACCTTATCAGCATATGTGTAGGATTAAACAAGTTCTTACCACATTCCATCATCCAACGGTAGGTGCAGAACAAATTAAACAAAGGGTGTTTCCTTTCACCCTAGCCGATAAGGTGGTGTCTTGGTTAACTGCTCAAGCGCCTAATTCTGTGGACTCATGGGCCAAACTTGTTCAATTGTTTATGGAACATTTTTACCCACCACTGAAGACACATGAAATGCTTTCTAAGAGTCATTTTTTCTGCCAGAATCCTCATGAATCCTTTTCAGAGGTCTGGAATCATTTCACTGATCTTTTTATAGAGTGTCCACATCATAACCTTGCGGAAGACACGTTAGTTTGTGCCTTTTTCAAGGGGCATTTACACCACCACAAAGAGGTCCTTGATATAATGAATGGGGTAGTTTCCTCAGTAAAGGAGCCTCAGAGGCTTATACGTTTTTAGAAGATCAAACAAAGCGTAATAATAACTGGGGGGGGGGTAGCGACGATATCCCCCGCTCTGCTAGTTCTTCTTCAACAGTTAAGGCTACCAGTATGTTTGAGGTTAAATCCGATCCAGAGCTTAAAACTTTAATCGAATCTCTTACTAAAAAGGTAGAAGCTATTTCTTTTCAACAAAAGCCTATCCCTATCATGAATGTCAACTCTATTCCACGTCATTTCTATTTGAGTCCTGAGCATCCCGACTCCTGTTGTCTTCTCGCCTATGAACAACAACCATCACAACCAGATAATGTTTGCTCCATCAATAGCTATCCTATTCCTAATGCCCCTTGGAGACAAAATCCCAACTTCAGTTGGAGAAATAATCAACAAGTTACACCTCCAGGGTATAATAATCAAAATGTTAGGCCAGCAAACAATTACAACCAAGCTCCACCACGACAAGGACAAGGACAAAGACAAGGGAATTATAATAATTATAACAATAATAATTATAATGCTAATAGAGGTATCGTTCTGGTAAATAATAACTATCAAAACCCACCCATTAATAATCAATGCGACATAGTTCCTATTACACAACCTGTAACAAACACTCCTCCACAACCGGATAATTTCGACGCCTTTATGCAAACCCAACAACAGATTTTACAGTCCATCCAACTTTCCTTACAGCAGTCAACACAAGAGAAAGTACAACCCAAAGGTGTGTTTCCAGGTCAAGCGATACCTAACCCTAAAACACCAAACACAGCAGTTGAGGTAAACGGTAATACTAGTAATGAAAATGGAAATGTAGGTGAGCTAAATGCCATCACCACTCTCCGTTCTGGCAGAGTGGTTGATAACGCCATAACTATGCCTATAGTTACCCCACCAGTAGTCCCTACACCTGATATTTTACTAGATACCAAAGTAGTAACTGAAGATCCTACCCCGGTAGAGGTACCAGTTAAACCACAACCTAAGAAACAAAAGGCCAAGGTTAAACATCTTGTTGATCCATATGCTAAATATAGAGAGAAACCACCATTTCTCTAGACATTAGCCATGTTAACCAAGAATACAAATTTCGATGAGATTAGGGAAGTTTTCAAAAATCTAACGATAAACCTACCTTTTCTTGAAGCGATTAAAAAGTTACCTCACCATGCTAAGTTTCTTAAAGAGTTGTGCACTACTAGGCGTAAAACAAATATTCCAAAAGACGCCTTTCTAATTGAACAATTTCCAACTTTATCCGAACATAATGGAATCGTTAAGTACAAGGACCCTGGTTGTCCTACTGTACAATGCACCTTAGGAGATTCACACACGACGACCACGCACTATTAGACCTGGGGGCGAGTGTTAACTTACTCCCTTATTACTTATATAAACAAATAGGTGTACAAGAGATGCAACCTACTAAAATGACGTTGCAATTAGCTGATTGGTCTATTAAGTATCCTAAGGGTGTGGTAGAAAACGTGCTTGTTAAGGTTCATGATTTCTACTATCCTACTGATTTTGTTATCCTCGATACAGAAGTCGCTAACAACTCTGTTCTGATCATTTTAGGGCATCCTTTCTTGGCAACTGCTAACGCACTTATAAACTGTCGCGATGGTTCGATATCCATGTCTTTTGGCCACCTTTTTGTTGAGGTAAATGTTTTTAAAATGATGAAACAGTTACCAGACTCGTCTATAGATGGGGAGGTTAGCATGATCGAGAGCTTAGCTCAAGACAATTTTAATAACACGTTTCCAGAAAACTAGATGCATAAATTCTTTTCCTTTGGAAGTTCAGATTTCCCGATGACTCCTACTTAGAGGAAGTCAATGCCATTTTCGAGTCTACTCCTATCGTAGACCCTTCTGCTGCTCCATCACTGAGTTTGAAGACCTGCTACCTAAACAAGTCTTCACTACTCAAGATGAGGACCCTCTAGAAGCCTTTATTGACATTCCTCCCACCCTTGTGCTTAAACCTCTTCCTTCTGAGTTGAAGTATATTCAACTTAATCCGGATGGTAGTCATCCGGTGATTATATCTTCTCAGTTGTCTGCTGATGAAGAGGCACATTTGATTAGGGTCATTCGGAAACATCGTTCCGCGATTGGTTGGTCCCTAGACGACATTAAGGGGATTGACCCAAATGTATGGATACATCGTATCCATTTGGAGGATAATGCAAATACTTCTCGCGAACCTCAGCGTCGCTTGAACCCTGACATGAAAGAGGTGGTCAGGGAAGAAGTCTTCCGTTTACTTGATGCGGGTATCATATATCCCATTTTCGATAGCGAGTGGGTAGTCCCATTCATGTAGTTCCTAAGAAATTGGGGGTTACCATGGTATGTAATGCTAAGGGTGAATATATTTCCACATGAGTCCCTATAAAATGGAGGATCTGTATTGATTACAGACATTTAAATGCCATGACACGAAAAAGATCATTTTCCTTTACCCTTTATCGATCAGATGCTCGAACGTCTAGCTGGTCACGCTTATTATTATTTTTTAGATCGTTACTCTGGCTATTTTCAAATTATTATTGATATTGATGATCAAGAAAAGACTACCTTCACATGTCCTTTTGGAACATATGCCTATAAACGAATGCCTTTTGGCCTTTGTAATGCTCCTGGTACCTTCTAGCGGTGTATGCTTCATATATTTAGTGACATGGTAGAGCGCTTCATGGAAGTTTTCATGGATGATTTTTCTATCTATGGAGACTCTTTCACTGACTGCCTGTCTAACCTATCTAAGGTTTTGACAAGGTGTGAAGAGAAGAGTCTGGTTTTAAATTGGGAAAAATGTCATTTCATGGTGAAAAAGGAAATAGTGCTAGGTCATATTATATCTAGTGATGGCATCAAAGTAGATAAGGCCAAATTAGATAAGATAACGTCTCTACCTATACCATGGACTGTCCGTGATATTAGAGCATTTCTAGGCCATGCAAGTTTTTACAGGTGTTTTATTAAGGATTTTTCAAAAATAGCTAGGCCTTTAACTAATATGCTTTTAAAGGATGCCATTTTTTATTTCAATTATAACTGTAAATAGGTTTTTGAAACTTTAAAAGCCACTTTAACATCTGCACCGATTATACAGCCTCCCGATTGGTCTAAACCTTTCGAACTCATGTGTGATGCTAGTGATTATGCTGTTGGTGCTGTGTTGGGACAAAAACTAGATAATAAGTCCACTGTTATTTATTATGCTAGTAAAACTTTAAATGATGCTCAAAGGAATTATACAACTACAGAAAAAGAATTTTTAGCTATTGTTTATGCTTTAGATAAGTTTCGTCCTTATTTGGTTAGTACTAAGACTTTAGTTTACACGGACCATGTAACCCTTAGGTACCTTCTAGCGAAGAAGGATGCTAAGCAGAGATTAATCCGATGGATTCTTCTCTTGCAAGAGTTCAACTTAGAAATTAAGGACAAAAGAGGGGTCGAAAATGTAGTTGCCGACTGATAAGCACCCAAAAGTGTATTATGAAACCCCGTTGAGACATATAAATTTGGTTAACTTTGTGTTTAATAATCATGAAATAAATATGTTTTCATACTTTTGCCAGTATTCGCAGTAAACATGGAAATATGGTTTAAACCTGCAATAAAGCACGAGGAACGACATGTATATGAATTCTTCCAAATCCGCACAGAAGCATCAAACTTTTGAAGCTCGTACCTCTTGAACCAGGACTCCGAATGTGACAAGTGAGCTGCTTAGACAATTAGAGTGATGAACTCTACGCATAGGCGGGAAGTTGTAAAATTGTCCAAAGACCGGACCGCCACTGGACTGCACATAGGACCCATTATACAGGCTCGCAAGATTGGATGAGTCATCAATCATGGAGCATGTCAAGACAAAAATGACAAATTATTGGTGCAAAGTTGACACCTTGCATGTAATTAATTAGATTAGGTGTTAATAGTGAAAAAAAGGCAAGGTGTCACTTTGTTTTAATGTGGTGGATAAAAATGAAGTAAATGTGGTTTGATGTTTCACATGGGAGGAAATGAGATGTCTCTCAAATGAAGAAGAAAACAAAACAAGGGGGGACACTCCATTTACTCCCTTGACTTCTTTTCCTTACCTTGTATTATTTTAGTTCCTTAGTCATTCTTATTATTTAGTTTTTTTAGTTTTGTAAGAAAGCTTGTAATAGTTTTAATGGAGGAAACCTTGGTTTTCTTCTAGAAAATAAATAAAAAGCAAGTGAGTTTAGTTAGTTTATCTTCTTCCTCTTTCTCTCTCTCTTTTGTTCTTCTAGTTTGTAATCCTTTATCTCAAGGATCATGAGCTAATTTCCCTTTTGGGGAGTTAATCCAACTCATGTGAGGGAAAATAATTGTTGTTGGTTTGGTAGGTTGTTAGGAAGAACAACTAGACCTACATCCTATCCCAAAATGATAGTTGGTGTAGTGTCTAGTTAGGAATCAAGGAATGAGCTTAGAGATAAGTCATTGCTTGATTCCAATTGCTAACATGTATGAGTTTAGAAATGAGCCATACATGTTAGGGATCAAGTTTTCTTCCATTAGGGCTTGTCTATGAGTCTAGGAAGAATCAAATGAACTTTTTCAAATCAACAACTAAATGTTATTTTCACATGAGGAGGATTAGCTTTCCACATTTTCTTTGTTAAATTGTATTTTGTCTTAGTTGCATATTTCGAATCTTAATGTTTTTCTTTAATGTTTGTGTAGGAAATAAACCTAGTATTAATATAAACTTACTCGATCACTAGTTCCCTAAGAGTAACAACCAAGTTGTAGTTGTCCTAACCTTTAGGTTGGTTCGATCCTTACTTCAACTTTACGAACGCGAAGATCGTGAGTAAGGAACTTTGAGTTCGCTTTTGCATCAAATTAGAGAGTCAAATCTCTAACGTAGTAAAAAAAAGCTAATATCAAAATGGCGCTACTGCTGTTCTAAAGGCATAGGACTTGTTCTACAGATTGGAAGTTGCATCAAGGGGGAACCCCCAACTCTCTTCCTTTCTTCCCTTTCGTTTTTTTTTTTACGTTTTTTTCGAATTTTCACTCGAAAACAACCTGTTCGCTCACGGATTTTTTGCAGTGCTTCCAGGTACCAAAAGTTAGGACTGGGAAAGTACACTTCAGGCTATTATAAGAGTTCTGTGAAAAGTTGAACTCATTGTGACATCAAAGACACGCGTGCGCAGTATTGGACACGCGTCCGCTGGTTTTACCCGCGTCCACGGGTGAATTTGTTCTGTTGATGCTAATAATTTACCTCCAGCATCCCCTGATCTACCTTGATCCATATCCAGGCCTAAATCTCTTGACCTGTACCTGAAATTTCGAATATCTATTGGGATTAATCACGTCGACGATTGAAACGTCTGTTTCACTCTTTGGCGGACTAGCGGGAAGCTACAGGTTCCAACGTTTTACTTTTTTTTTTTTTTATTATTGCATGAATGCCATGTACGTAGTTATTATAAATTAGTTTATGGATTATTATTTACGGCTTAGGCTAGAAATATGCATGAATCATATTAATACACTCGTAAATATATATATGCGATTAAGTGGGTATGAATTGCATATTAATGTATATGTACATACCAATGGTACTGTTTTGCATGGTTATCTATATTTATATGTATAAGTGTCTATTATTGCATGTTTAGTATTTCTCTACGTATACGTAGGTATTGTCTAATAAGTCGATTTTGTCAAGAAAGAGGAGAACATTCCAACGAGAGTTAAAATCTGAGTTGGGTAAGTTGTTTCTAAACCCTACAGGGTAAAGCTGCTCTCTATATGACACTCGCAATCTCAATGAGTATTGTCGAAATCAAATTATTATGCAATACAAGAGTCGTATTTTAGTTTATGTATAATACTTTGCATGTTTAGTTTGGTCGTATTTATCTGCATATGTACACTATATTCGCATGCTAATGTATTTAGATACGTATGAGGGATTCAAATTTGCCTGTTACTGTTGATATACGTTTACGTAATATCGATTTACAAATTAGCTTACATATCATTATATCGATGTATATTTGCCTGTACGTATGGAAGTATTTATCGATGACACAAGCTTGCCTATTCGTATAGCTATACGTATGAGTATAGTATCTTCACATGCTACTGTACCTAGTATTGTATGAGTAGATCGTATTTGCATGTTTGTATTTTAACCTTTGCATAAATTTTAAAAAAAAAATTAATTAATTAATTAATTAATTAAAAACAAATTAAATTAAAATTAATACTGCCTTTGCATAAATTTTAATTCTATAAATCTTAATCATATTCCAATGGTGTCTAGGAAACTTGAAAGATTGAGGTTACTTAATTAGAACCGTGCTTGCATGGAAAGCCTCCCTCATATCTCTCTTGTGACCTGACTGTTGGTTTATGCACACGTATTCCTAGCTTCACTGCTACGTTAGCAGCAGTTTAGGCCTATATTGTTCAACTCTAATGTTTAAGATAATAATAAAATTCGAGTCCTACTAAATTCCTTCTGTAAGTTAGATCTAATTTTATGCTTGCATGAGATTAAGGTCTGGTTCTACTAAAGAAATTGAACATACCTATCGTCGAAAAAAATACGATAAGACATTGCGTAAGTTCTCACCTAAAAATTGTTCTTCTTCTGCTAATTACCTTCATCACGATCCTTTGTTGCCATCAACTTCTGTCATTATGGCCGACGATCCTCCACCAGCTGAGAAGCCCCTCTCGGACTTCTATACTGCATTACAAGAAGGACTTTCTTCCTGCATCAAACTTGAGGGCATTGTCGGTGATTTTCGTATCCCACCAAACGTTTTCAGTTTGTTACCTATATATCATGGTTTGGAGCACGAAAAACCTTACAATCATCTTCGTGAAGCTTCAACAAGTGGCAACAACATTTCACCATCCGCCATCTCTAAGGAACAACTCTTGCTTCCATTTGTTTCCATTCACTTTAGCGGAAAAACGTCAATTTGGCTAGCGGGACAACAGCCACGATCCATAGACACATGGAATAAACTAGTTCAAGCTTTCATGCTTCAGTTTTACACTTTCGAGAAAAAAACAAACTGAAATGCTTTAGAAAATTCAATTCTTTTCGTCAAAATCCTCATGAATCCTTTACTGAAGCATGGAGTCGCTTTTCTTGATCTTCGTTAGAATGTCCCATTATTACTTGGACAAAGTTTGTTCTTGTTCGTTCATTCTTTAATGGTCTTTTTGATCATCAAAAGAAACTCTTGATATAATGAACGGCGGTTGCTTTCATGGACAAAGGAGCTCTTGAAGCTTATACTTTTCTTGAAAAACAAGCGAAAAAGGTACACACTTTGGGGTAACACCGAAGTCGTCTAGGTCATCAAAGGACAATGTTACAAAGGCCACATATATTTTTTGAGGTAAAACCCGATCCGGAATAAAAAATTTGATAGAATCCCTAACTAAAAAGTAGATGCCCTTGCGGTTCAAGTAAACGATCAACTACCAAAACCGGTCATGAGCGTTGACACCGCCCACGTGTGTCCTTTGTCTTAGTCGACCATCCCGATGCATATTGTCCCTTGTTATATGCTTCCCCTACTCAACAATCGGAGGAGGCATGTGCATTCAACATTCCTAATGCACCGTGGAGACAACATCAAATTTAGCTTGGCCAAAATAACCAACAAATGGGGGCTCCTCGAGGTTTAGCTAATCCACTGTCGACCTACCAACAATTTTATTCCATCTTTGCCAAGGAAATAATCAACAATACCAACAAGGTCAATTTCAAAATAATTCCAATCCTAACTATCAAACCAACCGCGACCTTGTTCCGGCTAATCCAGATCCCAACTATAATCAACAACTTCTCAAAGAATAATCGTGAACTACTACATTTGCCAACTGCGCGAACCCGTTTCGGATAGGACAAACGAGACTTTCTTAGCTTACATGAACTAACAGTCTCAAATTTTAACGTCTATCCAACAATCACTTCAACAATTGGCGCAAGAAAAGAGTCAGAAAGGCGTGTTTCCTGGACAAGCAGTTCCAAACCCTAAACCAGCAAACACAGCCTTTGAACTTACTAATGCACCTGGTACAAGCACCTCCAATCAAGGTGAGGTGCATGCAATCACTACTTTACGATCTGGAAAAACGGTAGATGATAAACGTAAAAAGAATAATTTTACTAATGAATAAAGCGATGAAACTCTTAACGTAAGTAAAACTAAACGATAGTTTACGTGCCTAATTTATCAAAGATTCTACTCTCAATCCTATAAGATATAGTGGAGTAGGAAGTTCGTTCCACTCCTAGTTCTTCCACATGTTAATGTTCTCTACGTATAAGTAATCTTAACTAAAAAGTCTAATGAGAGATTTACGAAGTGGCACCTAGACTACGATGCAACTACCCACAAGATGCAACTAGTCGGTTATCAAAATAACTATGGGAATGCTACGTTGATTTGATTATAAGGAGTTAGAGGGGGATTGATTCCACCTTAACTCAACTTAATCCTATTAATCCATTTAATCGTCAGATTCAGAATGAAAGCGCTTGTGAGAACAATTTGGTTCTTCCTAATCCCTAATTACACATGGCATTCCTACCAATTCATAACTAGCATGTGAACGATTAAACCCATTCTCATGGTGAACTAATCGTTTCTAGAGTGGAAAGGAAATTACGACGACTCTACGATAATCGAAATCAAGCTTTCATCAAGGCTTCTCAACCCCCTCTAATGGAGGTTTAGCCGAGAATCATTACGCAATCATTTCCGATTAAATTTAAACTAAACATGATATAAAGAATTGAAATTTACTAATCTAAATTAAACAATAATTAAAATCTAATTAATAACTAAAAATTGAATAACAAGTAATAAATGAAATCAGATCTAACACAAATGTAAATGACAAGAATCGAAATTAACAAACTAGCTATTTTATTAATCAAACTAATTAAGAGTAATGATTCTAAGAGTTTAATCTAAAACAAGAATTGGATTTGAAACTAAACTTAATTAAAACAATCAAATCTAGATCTAGAAGCTATTATAATGGCTACTTTCTATTTTAAGCTACTTCTATCTACCATTCTCTACTAAAAAAATATACCATTAACAAAGAGCTAAGCTTTCGTTTTTATACTTTCAGATCCAAAAATCGTGCATGGGCTTGGAGCCATGTTTTGGGCCAGAGAATCAGGCCCAAAACCCAATTCTTTTCAAATTCAAAAGGCCTCTTCAGCTGCAGTTGGCTTCAACAGACTTTTCGTCCACTTTTGCTTCTCTGATTGGGTCAAGGCTTAGACCATTGGAAAGCTTTTTCCGAGACGGTCGTTTTGACATAAGGTAGGCCCCATTCTCGAGGTCTGAGTCCAAAGATACGGCCTTCGGAAGTTCTCACGACTTGTGTCTTTGTTTACGCCCGTGTCGACTTTTCAGCTTTTGACCGGGCTTTAGGAAGGCTTTGTCTTCTTGAATCTTGGCCTTTAATCACGGAACTACTTAGTAACCGACCTTTGCTCCTTTATCTCGCTAAAGTGGCACATTTTTGCACATAATAGAATTTGAAACCTGAAATGCATAAAAACACGTAATCAGTGTTAACTCTTAATTATTACTCACATAATTGGTCTAAAAGTATGACTGTTACTGGGTTAAAACTACAGTTTTGGGCTCTTATCAAACCACCCCCAAACAGCATTTTGCTTGTCCTCAAGCAAAGATGAGAAATTAGAATAAGTGACCAAAAATGGAGTTCTATCTACTCTCGTTTCCCTGAGTGCGATTGCATTGACCATATGCAATAAGGCCTTAAACCACTAGGAATTCCCTAGTGGACGAGTTATAGCCTCGTGAGAGTTTTCCAGTGAAGGTACTCACAAATTTCATATATACTACAACGACTAAGAAATAAAACTATTGTCTCCGTATTCATGCTCTAAATTAACTATACCTCTCACTGGCAATGCATATAGAGTAATCAAGTCGCAACCTAAGCTAATATATGCATAATAATCAATCATCTACAATAAACATATATACAATGAGTAATACTATGAAATGCCTAGTAGGTTCGTTTCTGAAACTCGGAATAGCGTCCTTAAGTAGGTTCTCACAATAATAGTCAAGATACAACACTCTGATTTTTCCACTCAAGTTCCGCTACTCCAGTGTGCAGTGGGCACACTTTACCTTACAATCTCAATGACAACAAGGAAGCCGGAGTCGATCAAACACATCTGCCACTTACTATCACACTAACCTATTCCTAATTGAGCTAGAGGTCTTTATTAGGTGTTGCGGGGATTAGTAGGTGGTTTAAGAAGGAAGGAAATGGATATTCAAAAAGGACAAGTCTGAGATAATAGAGTCTTCAGATTATGTAACTAGAGAAAACCTTGTTATTTACTTTTGCTTCTACACTTTGTTTCCATCCTTAGCCATTTTTTTTTTCTTTTCTTTGGATGGAAACTTCTTTTCTTTATTTTCTGAAGCCATTAACTAACTTTTGTTTACACAAGTTTTTCTCTTCTTCTTTCTTCCTCATTCTATTTTCAGACTTATCTAAATTGGGTAGGTTGAATTTTTTATTTTGTTTTGTTTTGTAACAGGGTAAAGGATTTGTGGTTTATGAAAGGCTAAAGAAAGGCTCAGAGGGGCGACTAGCGGAAAATAATTCATAGGTTTGAATTTCTGGCTATATCGATCCAAAGAGGGCCTAAATTCTCGCTTAGGATATGGCATAGTGATCAAGCAAGTGGACGTGTGATTTCTCTATCCGGATTTTACTTCTCCCTTGTGTTATTTCTCAAATGTTTCGCTCATATAAGGCTTTAGGCTATATTCTCACAGGATTTGTAGAATAAGTACTCTAGCCTTGATTTCATAAACTTACTGCTAACAATCATAGATACTCATGTAATATATTTATAGATAGATGCAAAGATTATTACCTACATATTAACCTAAGTTCCTAACAATTATTCTGATGCAAAAGCTACGTGAAACATTTAGATTATTAAGAGCATAGAGAAAGAAAACAATACCAATATTCCTAAGTGTATAGCATAAACTTATTTATTTATATTTTTGATTTTTTTGAAATTTTAACTAGAAAACAAATGCATATTATACATATCTATATCCTAGCAGATGCCTTAATTACACGTGTTTCTATGCCCCCCCAAACAAGAAGCATGCTTTGTCCTCAAAGTATTGTAAATAAAGAGGGTAGGAAAAATACCATTGAAACGTGTGAAATTCAAGAACATCTGCAAAACAAAGTTAGAACGTACTAATATAGGAAATAAAACCGACTTAACTCTATACGAAGTTCTACCCATTATGGGGTTAACAAGAATGAAATTGCTTGGGACATAGCGAGACACTAACTAGAATGAAAACTTACCTTATCTCTCGCGATTACTCATTATCTTCCTCATCCTCTTCTTCCATAAAAAGTGAGGTTCCTTTCGCGCCCTGCCATGCCATGATAATTTGCCGGGCTTCCCGCCATTTATCATCTATTATTGCTAACCTATTAAGGGCCACTTATCGTCTGACGGGGTGTAGGGTGCAACCTGATGAGGTTGTATCCTCCACCCTTTGCCAAGTCATTCAGACGGAAGGATCGAATAATACTATTGGTGGGTCGTGATTAATCGACCGTAATCCAATCCGTGAAAGCGTGTACAAAAACAGGAAAGAAACATAGCATAATACGGGAAACTAGAACAGGCATAAGAAGGAACTTATGCCTCATGCTATGGGATCGAGCTAAACTAGACATCAAGGTTCGGGGAAGGTCATGACACATACGTCCCATGGCTAAAGCAAGGAAAACGCTGCAAGTGGCATCATTCACAGAAGAAAAACGCCATTCCCCTAAAATGTTTAGCATGATCCAAAACATAACAGTTCCTATGTTCATGGACAGGCTACCAAAAGCGATGTTATAGTCCCCTTGGTCCTCGATACGGAAAATGCCCGCCCCATACGACTCATGCAAAAACTCATAAGTGTAGACATACATATTATCTACCCAATAACACCATGGGTCTTGTATTTTTGGGGCATAGCAAGTCCAAGAACAAATGCTAGCAAGAACCTGGTAATTTCCATTGGTTCATTATCAATGTTGATGGAGAATACTTGTTCTCCATTTGGTCTTTCAAAGAAAATGCAGTTATCGTAAAAATAAGATGCTAGTGTTGGAGAATAAAGTGCATCAGGTCTTACCATAAGCGGCTCCCAACCAACGTATGTGATTGCTTCGCGAAACTAAGCACCGTAAGTAGTGCTTTGGAACAAATCTTCAAAAGACTGTTCCGGTATCAATGTTGGAGATGTCATCTCAAAATTACGCTCTGGAATAGGTGCAAATGATCCAGAAATTACCCGAAGAAAACTGGAATTTTTCAGGTCCACGGAAGTCAGGGCGCGAGTGCGCTCTGAAGAATTGGAAATCCAGTGTTTGAATGCGGGTCGCTCACCTTGATGAAAAAGCCTCGACAAAAAAACTGAAAAAAATTGCGAGAGCGAGTGCGGCTCATGTAGAAGCGAAAGTGCTCTCGAGTTCTTTGAAACTTCGGAAAATGAGACGAAACGTGGGATTCGTGGGAGTGAACGGTGAGTTATGAAGGTTAGGTGTATTGTGAGTTGTGAGTGTAGAATGTATGAAGTTTATATAGGTTTTAAGTTGCTAAACCGGATCGGAAAGTTGCCAAAAGGTTTTTACGACAGTTTCCGAAAATACCAAAATTTCCAAACCCGAAAACGGAAACAACTCATTTTCTTGATTCTAAAACAAACCTAGTATCTTTTAGGTTGAATTTATGATAGAATCTACCTATTTAATCGATATTTCATCCTACCATGATACTTATTCATAGATATGCCTAAACGGCCATATTTTCACCTTGACTCCGCAATAAATTCTAAGACGAGGGTCATATAAAAATAATGCTGGAATAGATAAAACCACCCCCAAACAATTTGGGAAGGTGGGATCAATATTAAACAACCACGCATAATGAAAATAACCACATTATATTAAAATTTTCATTCGAAGTACATTTCACTACAAAATTCAAATTACGGAAATAAAACTTACATGAAAATAAATGACAATAATGAACTACAAATAAAAATAGAACATCAAACGATACTATCCCTAATCACTCCTGTACTGGTAGCGGAGGGCACACGCTCAGGAGATGGCTCCTGAGCTTCTGATGGGCCAGCACCATTTGTCCTTCGGAGACGACCCTCGTGCCTCGATGGTGTGTCCTTAGAAGGAGAGTCCCCGTGAGGTGGGAATCGTGCGAGCATGTCGGTTCGGAACTGGCGCTGAGCTTCTAGCTCGGCCCTCATCTGTTCCCACCTCTCATCCTCTCTCTCGGTACGGATCTCAAAGTTATGATGGATAGTTGCCTGTCGAGTCCGAAGGTCTTCGCACAGATGGTGTTGAGTGAACGCATGCCACGATGAATTACGGCCATGCGTTCTACGTCTGACCAGCACCTCTCCAGGGCATCCACATCAAAACAAGTCAAATCCTCCTCATCCTCCGAGGCATTCTCGTTTCCCCATCCCTTTCCCCATCCTTCGCGTGCTTCTTCTCTATCCTCAGCCAACCTCCAAACTCGTTGGACACACTCCTTATATCACGAGGGGTTTGGTGTAGGGTGATGTATGTCCTATCGGCGCTGAGCTGCTCTTAACTTCAAAGATGATCTTGGTTATCAACACGAGGAGAGGTGCAACAGACTTCCCTACTCCCCTAATCATGCTAAGCAAAAACTCCAAGATGCGTAACTTCGTACTTCGCTCACGGAGTGTCCATAAGATGTGGAGGCAGATTCGGGCCGATGTCACCGACCTTCTCCTTCCCGGGGCGTCCGACCAATCCACCGAGCCGGCAAACTGGTTGGTCCTAAAGGGATGCATGGCGAACACAATGCGATCTCGCGATTGTAGTTCCTTCAGAAGAACATCCACGTTCATCAATGGCTCTACCCCATTATATTGGGACTCCTGTAACGTGACATCCAGATGTATTCTAGGCGGAATGCCTAGAATCTCAGCCAACAACCCAGTAGTCACTTCCTTCCTCCTCTTCGCCACCATAACAAAAATCCTAGTCCCTTCCAACTCCCTCGTATTGTAGAATCATCGGACTAAGTCTTCGTGGTAATAGGCTTCAGTCGAGTACCACAAGCTATTCCAGTCTCGACTGATCATTTCATCACTATAAAACGGTGCGAAGTGGTCACCTGTAAAAGCTTGCTCTGGTAAAATTCGGCGTTGTTGAGCCATTGGAAGTTTGAATACGGTTTGAGGTTTGTAGAAGGTAAGGGGAAGCAATGAGGGACACCTCACTAAAAGGAACGATGGTGGTGGTGGTGTGGTGGCGCGGCAGCACCAAATTTTTTTATTTTATTTTGATTTTTCGGTGGTTTTTGTTGATTTAAATTGGTGGAGGTTGTGGGCGGTGCGGTTGGAGTCGATTTGGGTTGGGTCTTGGATTGTGAGCGTGGGTAATTGGGTTTTGTTTTTATTATTATTATTTTTTTTAGGTTTTTGGAAGCTTTGTTAATGGCGGTTTGGAGAAGATGAAGCATTCGTTGAAGGTAAGGGCTGGTGGGTGCGCCGCCGATGGCTGGTTGGGCCCAAGCCCAATTCGAAATTTGTGAATTTTTCGATTTTTTCGCGAAACTTCAAATCAAAATTGCCGCTTCGTTACCGGTCCGATTTTTGCGAATGAGATATGAAAATGATCAGGAGAGAATTTCCAATCCAATGATCCATAAAACACTCTATTCCGATTGTGGATGACATATAAGATAGTGGAAAATGCCTCGAAGTGCGTGCATGACGTACGTTATGCGAACGACTGAACTCTAAATTCATAGATTATGTCAACCCGAATCGGAATACAATTAAACGGCCTAAGCAATTCTAATGGGACATAAAACATTTTAGGATCGGAACATTTAACACCCACCCCCAAACAAATTTTTTACAACGAAGCTTAGAAAATTTGTTTTTAGCAGTGGGTCTTTTAAAGTCAGATTCCCGAGACTTCCTAGTTTACTATGTTTATTATTTAATATTTTTTTACTTTTATAAGGAAAAACAATGAGCAAGAAAGACATAATTCACCCCGTAGAGAAACATGACTCAAAAATCCGAGAAAAACATGCAAGAGTGGAAAACGTGAATTATGTTAAACGTGGACTTAGGATCCGGTACTTACAGCCACACACTCCATAGGGAGGGCCCGGTTACCTTAATGGTGCACTCACCAATATATGGAAATGAAAGGAAATGCACCAAACACAAAAGTTGAGTCGTTTATAGTCAGATACTCGAGACTTTATCTAAACATATGTATGAACATGCAGTTTATCATATATCAACAACCGAAATAGTTGTGGATCATTCCATAAATAAATATCACAGAAAACATATCCAAACACAATCAAGCACCAAGATTTCCTATGACGCAACCTAGTAAAATGAAAGCGAAGTCGGATAACCCTATTACTTAACCTAGCATGCACCTTCTTTTTCATTTTTGAACGAGTGGGTGTTCTAGTAAATAAGTGTGGAAAAGTGAATGGTTGTGGAGAATATGGTGGATATGGATAAGTTGTAGAAGGATAGCATGTAAAAAATAAGGATGTGGGTTTAGCACAAAACTCATTCATGGTGTAGGTAGGGGATTTGCCTCAAGTCCGAAAATGAAGGTGTCAAACGCTTTTTGTCTTCCAAGTATTTGTTTACTAGGTGGATTTAAAACTTATGAAGCAATGAAGAAACAAAAGGATCGAGTGCAAACTCGAGATTCCTTTGAAAGGGTGGAAGGAGGGAAGTCGAGGTGGATGTTGTGGAAAGTAGTTCTTGATAGGGTGAATTATCACCTGCTCTAAGAAACTCATCGAATTGCTCATCTAGATTGGTCATATCCTCGTTACTATGATAGTCCTTTACATCTTTGAGAAAGTCATCTATCTCATCCTCATCCGTAATATTTGTATCGACTAGTGTAGGGATGAAAATGTTGGAGTCTGAACTTCCAAATGAAAGAAATTTGGGCATATGATTATCAGGGAACATGTTGTTGAAATAATCTCGAGCAAAGCTCTCGATCATGCTAACCTCTCCATCCATAGACGAATCGGGTAGCGTGTCTTTGTTTTAAAACATTGACTTCAACAGACAAGATGGCCAAAAGACATGGACATTGAACCATCGCGGCAATTAATGAGCGCATTGGCGGTTGCCAAGAAAGGCGCCCTAAGATGATCGGACAGAGTCGTTAACGACTTACGTGTCGAGGATGACAAAATCACCCGGATAGTAAAAATCCACGAACTTTTACCGTAACATTTTTGACGACTCTTTAGGATACTTAATAGACCGATCAGCTAATTGCAACGTCATTTTAGTGGGTTGCATCTCGCCTAGACCTATTTGTCTATACAAATAAAACGGGGAGTAAGTTAACACTAGCCCCCAAGTTTAATAACGCGGTCGTCGTTATAAGAATCTCCTAAGGTGCATTATCAGATGGGACGACCGTGGTCCTTGTATTTAACAATTCCATTATGTTCGGATAGAGTTGGGAATTGTTTCGTTAAAAAGGCCGTTTGGTATATTGGTCTCGCCTAGTAGTACATAATTCCTTAAGAAACTTAGTATGGTGTGGTAGCTTTTAATAGCTTCGAGGAAAGGAAGGTTTATAGTTAGATTCTTGAAAACGCCCCTAATCTCCTCATAATTAGTATCCCTAGTTAACACGGCTAATTTTTGTGGAAACGGTGGTTTCTATTTATATTTAGTAATGGTATCACCGGATGTTTAACCGTGGCTTTTCGTTTCTTAGGTTGTGTTGTGGCGGTACCTCTACGGTGGTAGGCTCTTGGTTTCTATTTCAAGATATCTAGTAAAATAGCGGTGTAGGGGGCTCTTGGTGGGGGTAACTATAGGCATAGTTACTTTGTTATCAACCACTCTGCTAGAATGGAGAGTGGTGATGGCCTTTAGCTCACCTACATTTTCATATTCATTACTAGTATTATCGGTTACCTCAAAGGCTGTATTTGTTATTTTAGGATTAGGTATTTCGTGACTTGGAAACACACCTTTGGGTTGGGCTTTATCTTGAGCCAACTGTTGGGTTAAATTATTAACGGATTGTAGAAGCTGTTGGTTAGATTGAGCCATGGTTTGGAAAAGTTTTTGGCTCACTTGTATGAAGGTGTCAAGACGATCCGGTTATGTGGGTGTAGTAGTCACGGGTGGTGTGACTGGAACTATTTCACGTGAATTATTTATGGGTGGATTTTGATAGTTATTATTTACCGGAACGATACCTCTATTAGCATTATAATTATTATAACTACCTTGACTTTGTGCTTGACCTTGTCGAGGTTGCATTTGGTTGTTATAATTATTAAAATTACCCTGACCCTGTCCTTGTCGTGGTGGAGCTTGGTTAAAACTTTGTGTTGGCCTAACATATTGATTATTGTACCCTGGAGGTGTGGCGTGTTGGTTATTTCTCCAACCGAGGTTGGGATTTTGTCTCCAAAGGCGTTAGGTTCACTATTGATGGAACAAGCCCTGTTCATAGGCAATAGGACGATGGGAAGTCGGGATGCTTTCAGTCTCCAACAAAACTACATGGATTTGAATTTACGTTCATGCCCGGGGGATAGGCTTTTGTTGAGCGAAAATGGCCTCTACCTTTTAGTGAGTGATTCGATTAGAGTTTTAAGCTCGGGTCGTGTTTAATTTCAAACATACCGTGGCCTTAATGTATTAGAAGAACTAGGGAGCGGTGGATATCATCACTACCCCCGGTTGTTATTTCGCTTTAGTTTGATCCTCAAAAATTTATAAGCCTCAAGGCTCCTTTGCTTAAGAAACTACCCCCATTCATTATGTCTAGGACTTCTTTATGGTGGTGTAGAAGTCCTTTGAAAAAGGCAACGAACTAATGTGTCTTTCGCATAAAGTTATGATGTGGACACTCTATAAGCCGATCGATGAAACGATTCCAAGCCCTCGAAAATGTTTCATGAGGATTTTGTCGAAAGAAATGAATCTTGGAAAGCATCTCATCCGTCTTTAGGGGTGGGTAAAAATGTTCCATAAACAATTTGAACAAGTTTAGCCCACGAGTCCACGTAATTAGGCGTTTGGGCAGTTAACCAAGATGCCGCCTTTATCGGCTAAGGTGAAAGGGAATACCCACGAGTTTAATTTGTTCGCACCAACCGTAGGATGGTGGAATGTTGTTATGACTTGTTCAATCCTACGATGTAGCCGATAAGGTTTTTCATGGTCTAATCCATGAAAAGCGGGTAACAAATTAAAATATTTGGGGGGATCGAAATCCCCCCCGGTCCGCTAGAACGATGCAAGATTTGGAGCTATCGCTCAAGGCTTTGTAGAAGTCGAGAGAAAGGAGTCTCTTCTTTGTCGGGCATTGTGTCGTGATGTGTGTGAATTAGTAGCTAGAGGTGTAGTGGGTGGTATACTAGATAGACTTGTTTGTTGACGTTGTTGTGTAATTACGTTCGGTGTTTTGTTCGCCGACCTTTAATCTCATACAAGGCTAAAACCAAACTTAGCTAAACACATCAACACTCTAAACAATTCGATATACTAGTATAAACCTCTAACAAGAGATCGCGAGGTGTGGAAGAAAGGAATACCTGATTCGTCCTTGCTTCGCTTTATGAATAGCGTCTTGTTTCTGGCGTGCGTGTTGTATATAACAAGTTAGAACACTGAAAAACTTGAAAAATCAAAGTTGAATCAAAGCGTAGAATTCGGAAAAATTAGCAAAGCGGCGGTGGTCGCGCGTGTAATTTTTCAAATTACAGTGTTTTTAGGGTGGTCCAGCTCGTGTTCAGCTATAGCTTGAGGTGCGCTCTTTATAAGCGTGGGTCGCTTCGGTGTATTTTGTCCGAAACTTTTCAACGATGAATCGGAAAACCACAGTATGAATCAAACCAGGGTGGGTGGATGAAATGGGACTTTAAGAAAAGTAACTTTACGAAAACAATGCGAAAGTGAAACTAAGATGGCAGCGGCGCCATTTGATAAACGATAAAAATGATAAAGTTTACCTACGAAATGAACGATGAACTCAAAACGTAAGTAAACTAAAACTATCTACGTGTCTATTTTTATCAAAGATTCTACTCTCAATCCTATGAGATATAGTGGAGTAGGAAGTTCGTTCCACTCCTAGTTCTTCCGCATGTTAATGTTCTCTACGTATAAGTAATCTTAACTAAAAAGTCTAATGAGAGATTTACGAAGTGGCAACTAGACTACGATGCAACTACCCACAAGATGCAACTAGTCGGTTATCAAAATAACTATGGGAATGCTACGTTGATTTGATTATAAGGAGTTAGAGGGGGATTGATTCCACCTTAACTCAACTTAATCCTATTAACCATTTAATCGTCGTAATCGAATTGAATCGCCGCGGAACAATTGGTTCTTCCTAATCCCTAATTACACATGGCATTCCTACCAATTCATAACTAGCATGTGAACGATTAAACCCATTCTCATGGTGAACTAATCGTTTCTAGAGTGGAAAGGAAATTACGACGACTCTATGATAATCGGAATCAAGCTTTCATCAAGGCTTCTCAACCCCCTCTAATGGAGGTTTAGCCGAGAATCATTACGCAATCATTTCCGATTAAATTTAAACTAAACATGATATAAAGAATTGAAATTTACTAATCTAAATTAAACAATAATTAAAATCTAATTAATAACTAAGAATTGAATAACAAGTAATAAATGAAATCAGATCTAACACAAATGTAAATGACAAGAATCGAAATTAACAAACTAGCTATTTTATTAATCAAACTAATTAAGAGTAATGATTCTAAGAGTTTAATCTAAAATAAGAATTGGATTTGAAACTAAACTTAATTAAAACAATCAAATCTAGATCTAGAAGCTATTATAATGGCTATTTTCTATTTTAAGCTACTTCTATCTACCATTCTCTACTAAAAAAATCTACCATTAACAAAGAGCTAAGCTTTGGTTTTTATACTTTCAGATCCAAAAATCATGCATGGGCTTGGAGCCATGTTTTGGGCCAGAGAATCAGGCCCAAAACCCAATTCTTTCAGTCCAAAAAGGCCTCTTCAGCTGCAGTTGGCTTCAACAGACTTTTCGTCCACTTTTGCTCCTCTGATTGGGTCAAGGCTTGGACCCTTGGAAATCTCTTTCCGGGACGGTCGTTTTGACATAAGGTAGGCCCCATTCCGAGGTCTGAGTCCAAATATACAGCCTTCGAAAGTTCTAATCGACTTTGTGTCTTTGTTTACGCCGTGTCGACTTTTCAGCTTTTGACCGGGCTTTAGGAAGGCTTTGTCTTCTTGAATCTTGGCCTTTAATCACGGAACTACTTAGTAACCGACCTTTGCTCCTTTATCTCGCTAAAGTGGCACATTTTTGCACATAATGGACTTTGAAACCTGAAATGCATAAAAACACGAATCGGTATTAACTCTTAATTATTACTCACATAATTGGTCTAAAAGTATGATCGTTATGGGGGTTAAAACTACAGATTTTGGGCTCTTATCGATGAGACAATCAAATACGATGCGGATGATGAACCAAAGGAATCGAAGGTTCAATGAACCTATTTCTAATAATGAACCTACGTGACGATTCACCGGATCAAACAAAGTCAACATCTCAGAATTTAGGAAATAAGCAAGAAGACCCCTTTTCCAAATTCGTCCTAAGGCACCGTTTCTGCGCTTGGCAAAGAATAAACCCGATGAGAATTTTTTGAAATTAGAGACTTTTTTAAAAATTTGACGATCAACTTGCCTTTTCTCGATGCCTTAAAACTATTACCAAAACATGCAAAATTTCTGAAGGATATGTGCACCACAAAAAGGAGAACTAATGTTCCTCAACAAACGTTCCTCACCGAACAGTTTCCATCCATCACAGAACACAATGGTATAGTCAAATACAAAGACCCTGGTAGACCAACGGTTCCATGCACCTTAGGTGACAAATATACGGCTACTGCGCTACTAGACCTAGGAGCTAGTGTGAACTTACTTCCATATTACTTATTTAAACAACTAGGTCTTCATGAGCTCAAACCTACTACCATGACTCTACAGTTAGCCGATCGGTCCATAAAGTATCCAAAAGGAATTGTGGAAAATGTCCTCGTAAAAGTCCAAGACTTCTTCTATCCTGTAGACTTTGTTATTTTGGATACAGAAGTTGCATGTGATTCCATTCCTATCATCTTAGGATGTCCGTTCCTAGCAACTACTAATGCTCTTATTAATTGTAGGGATGGTTTAATGACCATGTCCTTCGGAAATCTATCGGTAGAGGTAAATATGTTCAAGTTGATGAAACAAATTCCAGAGCCTGACATTGATGGTGAGGTCAACAGGGTTGACAGCATTCTGCAAGAGTATTTAACAAACTCGTTTCCAGAAGATGAAGTGTACCAATTTCTTTCCTTTAGCGAATCCGAGTTTGAGGACGATGATTATACACAAGAAGTAAATGAGTTATTAGAGTCAATACCATTATTTGACCCTACGACTGTGATGTCCATAGAACTTGGATGAACATCAATCATTTCTTGCATAGATGATGACTTTCTTCAAGAATCTTTAATACCCACTCCGCCCACCCCTGATTTAAAACATATTCCTTCGAAATTAAAATACGTACAGCTTGATCCAAATGGTCGTCACCCAGTTATCATTTCTTCACAATTAACTGACGACCAGGAAGCTCGTTTAATTAATGTCATTCAACAACATCGTTCTGCTATTGGATGGTCCCTCAATGACATTAAAGGCATTGCACCTACTGTGTGCACCCATCGCATACACCTTGAAGAAAATGCTAAGGCGTCGGCGTGAACGCGGCGTCGACTAAACCCTACCATGAAAGATGTGGTACGAGAGGAAGTTTTAAAATTACTCGATGCGGGTATTATTTACCCTATCTCTGATAGTGTTTGGGTGAGTCCAATACACGTTGTTCCCAAGAAATCTGGCATTACAGTTGTGAGAAATGATAAAGATGAATTCATTTCCGCTCGTATCCCAGTGAAATGGCGAATATGCATTGATTAACCCAAACTTAATGCCGTTACTCGTAAGGATCACTTTCCACTTCCATTCATCGATCAGATGCTCGAACGCTTAGCTGATCATGCATATTACTATTTTCTTGATGGTTATTAAGGTTATTTTCAGATAGTTATAGACCCTGCTGATCAAGACAAGACCACGTTCACCTGTCCATTTGGTACATTTGCATATAAACGAATGCCTTTCGGCCTTTGCAATGCACCTGGTACTTTCCATATTTGCATGCTTCACATTTTGATTGATATGGTTGAGCGTTTTATGGAAGTGTTCATGGGCGACTTCTCCATATATGGAGATTCTTTTCGATAGTTGTCTATCAAATCTTGAAAAAAGTCTTTACACGTTGAAGAAGAAAAACCTTGTTCTTAATTGGGAAAAATGTCATTTCATGGTTACAAAAGGAATAGTTTTAGGACATATCGTTTCAAAGGGCCGGAATCGAAGTCGACAAAGCTAAGATAGAAAAAATTGCTTCACTTCCTATATCAAAATCAGTTCGAGACATTCACATTTTTAGGACCGTAGGTTTCTATAGGAGATTTATTCAAGATTTCTCAAAGGTTGCTTTCGACCTTTAACCAATCTCTCGCTTAAAGATGCGTTTTTATTTCAGTTTCAATTGCAAACAAGCCTTTGAAATTTTAAAAACGCGATTAACTACCGGGCTCCCATAATTCAACCACCTGATTGGTCTAAACCCTTTTTGAATTAATGTGTGACACGGCGACTATGCTATTGGAGTGCATCTAGGGCAACGCCGGAGAAGATAAGCCGGTTGTCATTTACTATGCGAGTAAAACCCTTAATGAAGCTCAGCGTAACTATACCACCGAGAGAAAGAGTTTCACCGTTGTATATGCTTTGGATAAGTTTTAGTCCTTACCTAGTGGGTTCTCCAACTATTTTCTACGACCATCGCGGTGCCGTTATCTATTAGCGAAAAAAAGATGCAAAACAAAGGTTGATCCGATGGATTCTCCTTTTGCAAGAGTTTACTCCAGAAATTAGAAATAAAAAAGGTTGCGAAAATGTGGTTGCAGACCATTTATCACGACTTGTCAGTGATGTTGATACTAATACCGAACCTATCTGTGATTCCTTTCCAGATGAACACTTGTACTCTATTTTTTCGTCCCCTTGGTACGCTGACATAGTAAATTACTTAGTTACCGAAGAAGTCCCTTTATCTTGGTCTCGTAATGACCGGAAAAAGTTCTTCTCCACTGTGAAATTTTATTTCTGGGATGATCCCTACCTCTTCAAGTATTGTTCAGACCAACTAATCCGCCGTTGCATCCTTGATTGGGAACACAATGATGTGTTATCCTTCTGTCATGAACAATCTTGTGGTGGTCATTTTAGTGGTAAGAAAACTGCGGCCAAGGTTCTACAATGTGGATTTTATTGGCCAACACTGTTTAGAGATGCACATGAGCATTGCAAAGCATGCAATCACTGCCAGCAGCTAGGACGCATTACTCAAAGAAATATGATGCCCTTAAATCCCATTTTAATTGTGGAAATATTTGATGTATGGGGCATCGACTTCATGGGTCCATTTCCAAATTCACATGGCTTCCTATACATTCTAGTAGCAGTTGACTATGTATCAAAATGGATTGAGGCATTGACATGTCGTGCTAACGATCATAAAACGGTCGTTTTGTTCGTAAAAGAAAATATTTTCTCTCGATTTGGTGTTCCAAAAGCTATAATTAGTGATGGGGAAAACATTTTGCAATAAAAATTTTGAATCATTAGTAAAGAAATATGGAGTCACGCACAAAGTGGCAACTCCATTATCATCCTTAAACCGATTGGTCAAGTAGAAGTCTCTAATAGAGATCAAATCTATTTTGGAAAAAGCTGTCAATCCATCTAGAAAAGTCTGGTCTCTACGATTATCTGATGCATTGTGGGAATACATAATAGCTTTTAAGACACCTATAGGGATGTCTCCTTATCGCCTCGTATTTGGAAAACCTTGTCATCTGCCGGTTGAACTTGAGCACCGTGCTCTATGGGCCATCAAAAGCCTCAATTATAATACTAACGCGGCAGGCGCGAAGAGAAAATTGCAGTTAAATGAGCTTGAGGAAATTCGGAGTGATGCCTATGATCTCTCGAAATCCTATAAAGCCAACATGAAAAGAGTGCATGACAAGCACATATTGAGAAAAGAATTCAAAGTGGGTCAAAAGTTTTGTTGTACAAATCAAGATTACATTTTTTCGGAAAATTAAAGACTAGATGGTCGGTCCTTTTTCCGTCTCTGCTGTCACCCCTTATGGGGCTATTTCTTTGAAAACGTAAAATGATGAGCGTAATTTCAAGTAAATGGCCAACGCCTTTAAACATTATCATGAGTTGCGCTCTCGGATGTCGAAGAGACTCTTTCAATGACCCGATCTACATAGACTAATAGATTCGATGGTGTACTTCTTTCCATGTGTTTAAATAGAGAAAGTACGCCATTTGGGTAGCGGGACCCTCTTCTATTTTCTTTGTTAAAATCCCTAGAGTGTGTGGTTGGTTTGCCGGAACCATAGTCCACAAAAACTCTACTTCAGGCCGAGTATAAATGTCTTCGATAATCGAAAGCAAGCGTGCCTCCTGGAAAACAATGGGTACCAAAAATTTCAACTCCTTCTTTCTCCTCCCTTTTCTATTCTCTTCCTCGCGAACTCCAACTCATCATTTGGTCCAAATCTCACCCATCTCGAATAGGTAATGGTCGTAGTACTTTTGCTCTAAAGCGACGGGCGAAAAGGATGGGGTGGTGTATGAACTGTCAAACTCCTTTCTGTCCAGGTCTTGATCTTCTATCCGAGATGAGCCGGTATAAGGTATATTATTGTCTGACACCAGCTCAGCAGGATAAACTTCATCGTCGTCCCGTTGTTCCCACATGTTGGGATTCGTCTTGAGGATCTGACGTTAAAAGACTCACATTCGTCTTGAGGATCTGACGTTAAAAGACTCAACATGTATATAATCGTTTTTCCCTTATCACCAAGCATGGTGCCCAAAGAGAGTCGTGCTATGCAACATCGGACATTTCCTAGTTCGTGCGGGCAATGGATTCCACCAGGCCAACCCCGATCGGTTTTCTATGTAACTATATCAAGGGGCGGTTTGAGGCTATACCATATGTACTAAGGGTAATATTATTACTAGACCATTGCACATTGTGCGGGATGGTACCGATCCGAACCCTAGGCCCCATAACATAAAGGTTAAGCCACGGTCCGGGCTGGATTGGGTTAAGCCCGAGCCGACATGAAAGTTGCCTGAGTTAAGCTGTTGTGATGTGTTGTTTTATTTGGACTTCTGGTGTTGTTGACACGTTCCTTTCGTCTTGTACATTTGTATATAAATGTGTAAATAAATAAAATCCAAAAAAAAAAAAAAAAAATTTGAGTTTGAATGTGATTATGTCATATTCCAGTGGATGGAATTTTTAATGCCGATCGTTTTGATATCTCATTGGTTAAATTTGGAGTTAAAATGAATCGAAATTCCAAGTTTGAAATTTCGGAACAATTCGGGACATAAGGGGAATTTCTGGAAATCATTTGGGCTTGGGCAAAAAATTGGACCTAACCCAAAATCACTGACCCGGCTACAAAAACCCACACGCGGGGCACCCACGCGTCCAACCCTCTCATTTCTTCCCCCTAAAAATCCGGATCTTGGTCTCCCTCACACTCCCCTCGCACGCGACTCTTCATCAGTGAATTCAACCCGCGCACGCGGGCCAAACTCCACCAAATTAAAAATCCTTCCTCCAGCACCATCTCCTCCACTAATCCTAGCTATTTCAACCCTCAAAATATCATCTACACCACATTATGGCAGCACGAAGGAGAATCATAGTTGAGAGAAATTTTGAAAACCTCTACAATTCTGGGATGTTTCACCCATTTTTCGATGAGGAAATAGCTAGTAGAGAGTGGGAATATCTACTGCATCGAATTCCAGCTCAGTACTCCGAAGATTTAGTGTTGAAATTTTACAACAATGGAGGTTTCCGGGGTGATGAATTTTGGATTATGGCGGATGGGTTGAAGCGTGAACTCCTTATTTGGAGTTAATAGCGAATCTGACCGCAGATTCGATAAACTCTGATAGTCCGACCCTGTTATTGTCAGAGTATCCGACTACGAGGGATTTGATGTTTGACACGCTTCTCGAGGGAGAGTGCAATGATGGCTCAAACTGCGTGTACCAGCACTCGCTCAGACGAAACCAACTAGCCATCACTAAATGGCTGGCTTGCAACGTAATTGGAACTTCAAAGACTTCTGACGTGAACAAGACATTCTTGCACCTGCTGTGGATCCTCCAGGAGAAGAAGCACACTTTCTGTATGGTCCATTTTCTGGGCCATATTCTTACGACCGCGTCAAACAGGTCAGCTCCTCTTGCTGTACTTGTTACTCAGCTTATGCTTAATTTAGGGTTCCAGTCCGCTACTCCTTTCATTCCAACAAGGTCTTTCGAGAATTTCGGAATTTTCGAGACTTGTGTTCTGGACCACTGGGACCCAGTAGCTAGAGATGACATTGAGTGTGATAACGTACCTCCTCCTCCCCCTTCACCACCCGACTATTTTAATGAGGCTACCATGCACCGAATCAATACTCCCATGGAAGCCTTGAGACACATGAACACTAGTATGCGCGGGATGTTTCTTCGTCGGGGAAGAGATGATTACTTCCCAAAATGACTTCCAAAGAAAAATCATGAAATCGCCAAGGCCGTTTCGAGAGAATGATGTTGGCAAATCAGTTGCAATTCAAGATCAATTGCTTTCTGATCTATAGGCCACATTCGGACCGGTCATTTCGGCCGGAAGTTTCGTCATGGCCGACGATGTAGAAACCCGGTTCATCTTCTGCTAACCCGGAGGATTCCCAGTAGCTGTTTAATTCCCTTATGCATTGCATTTTTAGTTTTCTTGTGATAAAAAAATTATATATCGGTTGATTTCTCATAATTTTGTATCTCCAGACGGTTTGAATGAGAAATTATTTATGTTATGCAATTATTGTAATTCCTACTATATTAGTTGTCCCTTGATACATTGGGCCTACTCTCAAAGCCCAACGGTCAGAACCAAACGAACTGATTCCAACGGTCAGATGCCCAACGGTCAGAAATCAAGTTATAAATACAACTCTCCTTTTCCACTTTCACTCATTCCCTTCTCTCCCTCTTCACAAATTCTTTTTCACAAATTCTCAATTTTTTGAACATAATGAATCAAATAGAGCGATGGAAAAAGGAGCAATGCGAATGGGCTATCAAAGTATTCGTGATAACAGTGTTTATCATTATTCTCCTGTCACTCATGCATAACATGATCCAGAACATCTAGATCTATGTAACCATCTCTTTTTCTGATTTTCATTTTGTATATTAGTATGGTGTGTTAAATAATTCTCACACATTTGTACGGTTATGTATTAAATGGAGAAGTTCCATCTTGAATATTTGTGTATATTAGTTGTCTTTTCCTCTCTAAAAAAAAAATAATAATAATAATAAAAAAAATAAAAAAAATAATCATAAAATAAATAAGTAAATAAATAAACAAACCATAACAAAGAATGGCCATCCAAAACTCACCAAAATAATTAATCGATACATATGGTGTTTAGAGAAGATCGCGCACGCTGCAAGGTACGCATAACATTTGTCACACATGCAGCTCAATTATTTTATCCATATTCTATTACTGAGTTATGATCATCATTTCTGAAATTACGTGTAAGTCTAACTACCCTGTGAAACTTTCCTCCGTATTTTCTAACATTGAACCATCTCATTAATTGTATTTGGATATCTGACATGACAAGACTTACTATGGATCCCCTTTGATGCTGTTCATAATCACATGGGTCATTAACTACACTTGGAATTCAGATTGGTACAGACTCATAGATTGGCTATAAATCTCTTCTTTTTCAGCCATTCTTTTTCAAACAATTTTCACTATCCTTCCCTCGATAATACTACCAATGGATCAACCAAGAAAAATAACGGCAGAGAAAGACTACACGAAAACTTTCGAAGATGGCGGTTTTCTCCTTATTTTGACACGAAATCATACGTCGCGGATGGGCCTCTTCTATATCATCAAAGAATTTGGTTATTCCCGAGAATTGGTTTTGATGTTCTACCAATTTAAGCGGATCTGAAAATGGAAAATTCTACTTCAATGCCTATGGACAACGCGTCGAATTGACTAAGGAAATGATCTCCGACATACTTCAAATCCCAGTGAATACCGGGGTCCCTTTTTCAAGAGTCATCATTTGATTCCGCCAAAAACTTTACTACGAGCTACAGATATATCTCATGGCGAAGTCGGAAATACACATCACATTGTTCTTCAACGCTCTTTGAAAGCAGAATCAGCGTGTTGTACCTTAATCTGGTTGGGACACAATGTGGTAGGTACATAACACCAATCGAAGTCACAAAACCTCAACTTCACCTACTTTGGGTTTTGCGGACTCAAAGAGATGACTTTTGTCTAATCCAACACCTCTGGAACGTAATCACCAAGAAAACAAGAAGGTCAGCACCCCTACCCACTTTAGTAATGCAGATTATGATGCGTTGGGGTTATCCAGTAATTTCTCCAGAGACACCCCTTCAAAGAGCACAAATAAAAGTACTCCAAACAGATTACTTTCGGTTGGTTTTGGACTCGATACTCGATAGAGGAACGAAGCGACCCAAGCTCAAATTGACCATTTATTTGATGAAAATGCCATGCTGAACATTATTAATCCCATGGAAGACATTAAACTTCTTCATCATGGTTTGAGGGAACTACATGCTCGTCAGAATATCATCATCACAACTCTTCAGGAGTTCCAAGATCGTCAAGCAATGCATGATGTTGAGCGGGAGGAGATCTTGGAAAATCATTCGATCCTTGCAAAATCACGCTCTCTAATGGAAAATCAAAGCGTACTCTCGCGACCCAAGGGGACATTCAGATGCAACTTCGGCCAACAAATGGAAGACCTAAACGATTCGGTGCGATATCGTCTCCAAGATCAACATACATTTTTTTCATTATTATGAATTTTGTCTTACTTTTGTGTCTTGTTTTGTATGAAATGCTTAATAGGATTGTCATCATTTGCGTTGTGACTAATATAATTTAACATGTGCTTAAGGAGGGTCTATTCTCTTACATACTCATTTATCCATCCAGTTTGCCTTTGTCGTTACCTATTTCTTTACTTCATCCACTATGGCGTCTTCATCAATTGCATTTTCATCAAACATGGTACCTCCCAAACTCATTCCTGAGCAATCCTTTCAGTCTATGATGGATTCCAATACCTATGGCCATCTCTTCCGTGACTACATTACAAACATCGGATGGTCTTCCCTAATTCTTCAACCTGACCAAACTTATTCTCCGAGTTTGACTGCATACTTTTATGCTAATATGGAAGATGCACCAGCATTCAACCATGCGCATGGTTTCTATTTAGACAGGTTCACAATCCAAGTTGATGACACACCTCATATCTTTTCTGAACAACAACTTGCACTAACTTTGGATCTTCCATATCACGATCCTGTTGCATCATGGAATTACATCTATCATAATTCTTACCGTGCCTTTCAGTGGCAAGCGTTTCGTGAAACTTACGGTGATGGTCTTGAGATTAAACGAGAAGGAAATGGCCATGTGGCATGGCGTGGCGTCACCATTCCCTTTAGCAAGCATGACCATGAACATGGGGACTGCGATGTTATTTGTACTCTAAACATTATGGGAGATTGGCATTTTCTCGCCAATGACTTCGCGTTGTATTGATTGCCCTAGCTCAAGGTCATACATTGTTTAACATCATAGGTTGTGTTATCTCCAACCTAAAAACGAGCTCACACTTTTGAGGGATCGGTATATACTTTTATCGGTCCGCTTGCGAATCATGAAGACATATTTCCCACGGTTTGCGGCTACTTTTTTCATGGATGGGTCAAGGTAGATTCTATGTGCCCAGCAAACAGAATCATTTGTTCATTGAGGTTTCGGTAATGGAAGCGTCCCGCTCGGTACCTGAGGCATGTTCGTTGTTACCGAAGGATGAAAATATGAAGACACATTTGAGGAAATCACGAAAGCGAAGAATGGGCAGAAATTTGGCGGAGACTATTATCTTTTGGCGAGATGCTAAGGAAATGCATTTCCTTCAAGAGGACGCCAGAACTTCACATCCTGCTAGATGGTAAACTTGAGCTTGCCATTGTACATATATCTAGCTAAACCTTATGTTTGGTGTGCTATTGTTTTTCATGTTTCGTATGCTATTGTTTTTATTTCGTGTGCTATGTTTAGTGTGCTATTGAACATTTTCTTGTTCTTTCTGAATAATATATTATGTTCTCCAACCTTTCTGTTCCAGCAATCTAGCCTTAATTTTACTCACGGTTCTCAGGTACTTTCTCTCTTTAATTATTAATACTTCGAGGACTAAGCATCATTCGGTTGGGGGTGCTTTAACCCTGTAGCAAATATTAGGCAAATTGTAACCTGTATATAGTTTTTATTTTTATGTTAATAATTGTACTTAGTGACAAAGTCTTGTTTCCTTTTCAATGATGAAAATTGTCTAGAAATCTCACATTAGTATCCGAATTAGGAGTTGTTTTTAAGAAACTTAAGATAATATGTATGCAATAGTTTATACATCTTTTCATGAACATTCATGTACTGAGTATCATCGATTGTACACATCAGTAAGTTTCTGGAACCAATGGTTAGTTACTTAAACTATAAACCCTGTGAGAATCTAACCAAAAACCTTGACATGAGTGACTTGTGTGTGATGACACAGAGGAGTAGTTTTTCGATTAGAGAAAATCATGCATCTACTTACTTGGTCACCACCGAACCCCTAAAGAATTTAGGCCATCTTTGGATCGACATAGCTAAAAATTCTTACATTTACAAATTTTACCGCTACTCACATTTAATTGAACCTTTTATCAAACCTTTCACTTTCACCAAAAAAAAAAAATTCCTTACCCATCTATTAAACCAAATAAAAGAACCTACCTAAGTGATGAGTATGAGAAATAGGATGAAATGTTGAAAGAATAAAGAGAAAGACTTGTCCCAAATAAAAGTCAGTTACTTGCTTCAGGAAAGAAAAATAGAATCATGTTTTTAAGCCATCTAAAAAAAAAAAAAAAAAATCCATTAGAGGCTTAAGAACAAGGTTGGAAAACTCAGGTAGAAGAAGGAAAGAAAACAAAGATTTCTCTAGTGTAAATATATGAAGACCCTATTATCTCATACTCGTATATTTTAATTATCCATTTCCATTTTCTTGTACACTATCACCTAATCCCCACAATACCTAATAAAGACCTCTAGCTCAATTAGGAGTAGGGTGGTGTGATAATAAGTAGTAGACGTGATTGATCGACATCGGCTCCTCTGACTGTCATTGAGATGTGAGAAAACGTGTGCCCACTGCACACTGGAGTTAACAAAACCTGAGTGGAAATTTTTTGAGTGAAATTGTGTTTTGACACATACCTGTGAGAACCCATTTAGGTACACTCTCCAAAGGATTCAGAAACAAGCCTGCTAGTACATTTCAATGAAAAGTTCACTGCATGCATGATCATATGTAGATGTTTTAATTATTGAATACATATTAACTTGAGTTTCAAAGAAATCAATCCTCGTTCCCTGCTAAGGAAATGTATGGATATCTGAGATTAATTTAGGAAACGAGTTTCTGTCACTGAGTCGTTGTAGTATAAATGAAGTTTGTGAGTATCTTCTCTGGAAAACTCCCACGAGGCTATAACTCGTCCACTAGGGAATTTCTAGTGGTTTAAGGCCTTGTTGCATATGGTCAATGCAGCAGCACTCTGCGAAACGAGAATTAGTTAGGACTACACATTTTTGGCCAGTTATCTGTTTTAATGTCTCTTCTTTGCTTGAGGACTAGCAAAGTGCTGTTTTGGGGTAGTGTGATAAGCACCCAAAAGTGTATTATGAAACCCCGTTGAGACATATAAATTTGGTTAACTATGTTGTTAATAATCATGAAATAAATATAATTTCATACTTTTGCAGGTATTCGCAGTATACATGAAAATATGGTTTAAACCTGCAATAAAGCACAAGGAACGACATGTATATGAATTCTTCCAAATCCGCACAGAAGCATCAAACTTCCGAAGCTCCTACCTCTTGAACCAGGACTCCGAATGTGACAAGTGAGCTGCTCAGACAATCAGGGCGATGAACTCTACGCATAGGCGGGAAGTTGTAAAATTGCCCAAAGACCGGACCGCCACTGGACTGCACATAGGACCAACTATACTGGCCCGCAAGATTGGATGAGTCATCAATCATGGAGCATGTCAAGACAAAAATGACAAATTATTGGTGCAAAGTTGACACCTTGCATGTAATTAATTAGATTAGGTGTTAATAGTGAAAAAAAGGTAAGGTGTCACTTTGTTTTAATGTGGTGGATAAAAATGAAGTAAATGTGGTTTGATATTTCACATGGGAGGAAATGAGATATCTCTCAAATGAAGAAGAAAACAAAACAAGGGGGGGGGGGACACTCCATTTACTCCCTTGACTTCTTTTCTTTACCTTGTATTATTTTAGTTCCTTAGTCATTCTTATTATTTAGTTTTTTTAGTTTTGTAAGAAAGCTTGTAATAGTTTTAATGGAGAAAACCTTGGTTTTCTTCTAGAAAATAAATAAAAAGCAAGTGAGTTTAGTTAGTTTATCTTCTTCCTCTTTCTCTCTCTCTTTTGTTCTTCTAGTTTGTAATCCTTTATCCCAAGTATCATGAGCTAACTTCCCTTTTGGGGAATTAATCCAACTCATGTGAGGGAAAATAATTGTTGTTGGTTTGGTAGGTTGTTAGGAAGAACAACTAGACCTACATCCTATCCCAAAATGATAGTTGGTGTAATGTCTAGTTAGGAATCAAGGAATGAGCTTAGAGATAAGTCATTGCTTGATTCCAATTGCTAACATGTACGAGTTTAGAAATGAGGCATACATGTTAGGGATCAAGTTTTCTTCCATTAGGGCTTGTCTATGAGTCTAGGAAGAATCAAATGAACTTTTTCAAATCAACAACTAAATGTTATTTTCACATGAGGAGGATTAGCTCTCCACCTTTTCTTTGTTAAATTGTATTTTGTCTTAGTTGCATATTTCGAATCTTAATGTTTTTCTTTAATCTTTGTGTAGGAAATAAACCTAGTATTAATATAAACTTACTCACTAGTTCTCTAAGAGTAACAACCAAGTTGTAGTTGTCCTAACCTTTAGGTTGGTTCGATCCTTACTTCAACTTTACGAACACGAAGATCGTGAGTAAGGAACTTTGAGTTCGCTTTTGCATCAAATTAGAGAGTCAAATCTCTAACGTAGTAAAAAAAGCTAATATCACCGACCACTTATCTAGACTAACAAATGACGATGATAGTGATTCTGAGTCCATACTTAACTTTTTTTTCCTGATGAGCATCTTTATGCTATTTTTTCTGTCTCATGGTATGCTGACATTGTGAATTATTTAGGTTCTGATATTATTCCTGATGTTTGGTCAAGAAATGAACGTAAGAATTTCTTGTCCAGAGTTAAGCTATACTACTGGGATAAGCCCTACCTTTTTAAGTATTGTGCGGATCAGATTATTCGTCGTTGTATTCCCTAGTGGGAATACAATGAGGTTCTATCGTTCTTCCATGACAATGAGTGTGGTGGCAATTTTAGTGGTATAAAAACAGCTGCAAAAATTCTTCAATGTGGGTTTTATTGGCCTACCCTTTTTAAAGATGCCCAAGTGCATTGCAAGACGTGTGTTCATTGCCAACAGCTTGGGCGAATCACTAAGCGTAATATGATGCCATTAAATCCCATCATGGTAGTAGAAATTTTTGATGTATGGGGCATTGATTTCATGGGCCCTTTTCCTGTTTCCCACGGTTTCATTTATATTATAGTTGTCGTGGACTACGTGTCTAAATGGATAGAGGCCATGGCTTGCGGTAGCAATGACCATAAGACAGTAGTGTTTTTTTGTTAAGGAATATATTTTATGCCGATTTGGCATTTCTAAAGCCATCATTAGTGATGGAGGAACACATTTTTGCAACAGAGTTGTTGCGTCCCTAGTTAAAAAGTATGGAGTTACCCATAAAGTGGCAACTCCTTATCATCCACAAAGTAGTGGCAAGGTAGAAGTCTCTAATAGGAAAATCAAAAAAATATTAGAAACAACTATAAATCCTGATAGGAAAGATTGGTCTAAGCGTCTAATTAATGCCTTATGGGCGTATATGTCTGCTTTTAAAACTCCTATAGGTATGTCTCCCTTCAGACTTGTATTTGGGAAACCTTGTCACTTGCCCATTGAATTAGAGGACCGTGCTATGTGGGCTATAAAAAACCTTAACTTCAATTTTGATGAGGCGGGTGTCAAGCGCAAATTGCAATTAAATGAGCTTGAAGAAATCCGTAGCTATTCTTATGATCTCGCAAAGGATTATAAAGCGAACATGAAACGTGTTCATGATAAACAAATCTTGTGCAAAGAGTTTGTGATTGGTCAAAAGGTCTTGCTTTACAACTTCCGTCTGCATATTTTCCTAGGGAAATTAAAAACCCGTTGGTTTGGTCCTTTTCTGGTTACTGAAGTCACCCCTTACGGGGCAATCACCTTGGTAAATCCCAAGGACAACAGTAGCCTTCAAGTCAATGGCCAATGGTTAAAACATTTTCATGAGTTAATGTCCCCTGATGTGGAGGAAGTCCTTTTACAGGACTCTGTCTATGAGGACTGACCTTTGTTGCTTAGTGTACTTTCTTTCACTTCCATATATTGGTAAGTGCACCATTTAGGTAACCGGGCCCTCCTTATGGAGTGTGTGGCTGTAAGTACCAGATCCTAAGTCCACGTTTAACATAATTCACGTTTTCCACTCTTGCATGTTTTGTCGGTTTTTGAGTCATGTTTCTCTATGGTGTAAATTATGTCCTTATTGCCTTATTGTTTTTCCTTTATATTAAATTTTATTCATAAAAAGTAAAAAAATATTAAAACCATAAAAATAGTAATCTAGGAAGTCTTGGGAATCTGACTTTAAAAGACCCACGTTTAAAAAAATATTTCTAAACTTTGTTCTATAAAATTTGTTCGGTGGTGGTATAGGGACAAAATGAGTATTTCCAAAATTGTTTGGGTTTCGACCCAAGTCCACAGTAAAACCCAAAAGCGCATCGCGTTCTTCATCTTCCTTACGCCATTAGCTTCCATTAACAAACCAAAACCCAAAACCCAAAACCCAAAACCCAAAAAAAAAAACACCACCACCGATTTTTTCCACTCCAATCAAGCCACCCACTACAAATTCAACCCATACACCAATTCATCTCCTACACCTCCATTAAACTGCCCAAAACATAAACATAAACCAAATTTTTCTCTAAAAATTGCACCAATCAAACCCAACCAACCACTTAAACCAAATTTCGATTTCTTTGTTAAATACCTCTCCTCCACCTTACCTTAACCCATTTTCAAACTCAAAAACAAAAAAATGGGCCAAAAACGCAAAATCCTCCCAACACAAGTTTTCAAATCGGACCATTTTGCGCCGTTTTACAATGACGAGATGAAACATAGGAATTGGCAAAAGTTGTGGTATACGGAGAACGATTTTTACCATGAGGATTTGGTTCTGAATTTTTACAAGAAGCGGGAAATCGAGGGTAGGAAGATTTTTATGAAGGTGAATGGTGCGAAGAGAGAAGTGTGTACTTTGATGTTGACTCATGTTCTGGCCAAACCGCCACCTCGTAGCCACAGTGTAGGAATCCCAGTATGGGAGGGGGGGGGGGGTAGAGGCGTTGATGAGAGAGACTGTGTTGGAAGAAACGATGCGATGTGAAATCGCATTGAGTCCGGATTGTTGTCTCGAGAACCAACCCACCGGCGGGTAGCTCGATGGGTTGGTAAAAATATCATTGAGAAAGAGAAGTTCAGTGACATCAGTCTGAACTGTCTGCACATACTCTGGGTATTACAACAAAGGAGGTATGATTTTTGTATCATCGACTTCTTGTTAACTATGATTAGAGGAGTTCGAGTAAGTACCGCACCCTTTCCTATTTTAATTACTATGATGATGTTGTCTTTTGGTGAGAAACTGAAAACTTAGCGGATTATGTTGAAGTTGCATGCAAATGCAATTGCTTATATAAAATGTATCCAGAAGACGTGGAGATTGCCTGGAGATAGGGTTGTGGAAAATGTTAATTCGGATGATGAGGAGGAGGACACGACATGTTTTGATGCCAATGCCTTGGAGAGGTGTAATTCTGATATAGAACGCATGGCGTTGATTCACCGTGGTCAGCGTTCTATTTAACACCATTTGTGAAGACATCCGTACTAGGTAGACTACCATGCATCAGAAATATGAGGAATTCAAGACTATCGTGGAGACCCTAGTCCAGCGTGATAAGGAGTGCGAGGAATCAATGAACACATATCTAGAGAGTCAGCAGAAGTTCCAAGTGGAAGTGCTACGACGCTTGCCACCCTATCAGAGTTCTACTTCTGACGAGTCTGAGAGGCATGAGTGTAGTCGACGCATAACTGATGACTCGGAACCATCCTCGTCTCGTGGCTCGTAGTCTAGTTGTGGTGTTTAGGAAATTTCCCTGTCTTTGTAGAATTTTATTTCGAGTTGTTTAGTTTATTAGTTAGATTTGGATTATGTAATCGTGTTCGACTATTTGATTGTTAGTTGAATTTTTAATTGAATTTTGTTTTTGTCCTAGCATGTGATGATTTTTCCATGAATCCTACCTTCCCGAATTGTTTGGGGGTGGTATTATTATTTTTAGCATTGTTTGTATCTTATCAACCGTTTTAGAAGTTAAATTTTGCAAACCGTGGAAATATGAGTTGTTGGGAATGTTGCTAATATTGGTGTGGCTAAGATTATATATTGTTGTGGTGATGGAATTTCAATGAATAGAATTAGGAAATTGTTATTTTAAATTCAACCCAAAAACTATTGGTCTATATTTGGAATATGCATCTAACTTGTTTCCGTTTTCATTTTAGAAATTTCTGTTTCCATCATCCTGCCTTAACAATTTTGGCAACTTGTGGATGTTGCTTTTAGAAACTAAACCTCTATAAATACTTGATTCACTCTACACTTATAAACCACACCTCTCACCTTGCACTCTCACCTTCCACTCTCACTTTTCTCTTAGTTTTTCACTGCAGAGCACTCAAGATATACGGAGCGCACCCCGCGCCCTAGTGAGGCAAATTCTGAGCGCACCCTGCGCTGTAACGTCTGGACCTCGAGTTAGGCAAGAGCGCCCCCCATGCCCTTGTAAGGCAAAATCTGAGAGCACCCTGCACTGTAGTGCCTGGACCTCGAGCAAGATAGGAGTGCACCTTATGCCCTTCACAGGCCAATTCTGAGCGCACCTCACGCCTTGACCTTCGCAGCCATTTAAATTTCTGATTTTTTGTGAGTTTTTCCAAGGTTGTTTGCAGCATTTCTAGAGTGTATTTGTTGAAATGAACTCTCCTACACTCATACCTGAGCAGTCATTCGAAGATTTGTTCTCGAGCGACACATACGGATCTTGGTTTCACGAAGTGATCATACAAGCAGGATGGCAATCTTTAATGGTAAGTTCTGATGAACTTTACTCTCCTACATTTACTTCGTATTTTTATGACCATTGTAAATTCTTTTATCGGATGGATGGAGAACACGTGTTCTCCATCACCATTGATGATGAAACAATGGAAATAATCAAGTTCTTGTTGGCTTTTGTTGTTGAGCTTCCTATGCCTGCTGAGATTCAAGACACATGGGGCTATTTAGTTGAGAACTTCTCTGCCTACAACTATGAGCTTTTGCATGAGACTTATGGGGCCGGAATTTTTCGTGTAGAGGACCAAGGGACATATAATGTAGCCCTTGGTAGCTTGTCCGTTAATGTGGGCATGGTGATGTTCTTTATAATGCTAAACATATTAGGGGAGTGGCGTTTTTCTTCTGCGAATGACGCCACTTGCGACGTTTTCCTTGCTTTAGCTGAGGGACGTCTGCTATACGACCTTCCCAAGACATTAATGTCTAGTTTAGCACAAGCCCAGAGTATGAGGCATAAGTATGTTCTTATGCCTATCTTAATTTGTCGATCATGCTATGTTTCTTTCCTGCATTTTGTACCCATTTCACGGATTGGGTTGGGGTTGAAATTATGAGACCCGCCAATTGCGTTGTTCGTTCGTTTCGTGTTATGACTTGGCCGGGATGGAGGGTACCACCTTAATGGGTTGCTCCTTACACCCCATCCGACCAAGTGGCACTAAACAGGTTAGCGATTGTAGATGATAAATGGCGTGAAGCCTGGCAAATCATCATGGCGTGGCAGGATGCGAAGGAACTTCATTTCTTTATAGAAGAGGTTGACAACGCCTAAATGCTGGATATGAGATAAGTTTTTATTTTTGTTCATGTCTGCTTATGTCCCAAGTAATTTACTCTTTTGTAACCCCATAACGGGGGGAACTCATATAGAATTGCGTTTGTTTTTATTTATCTATATTAGTATGTTTTAACTTTGTTTTGCAGATGTTCCAAAATTTCACGCGTTTCCATGGTATTTTTCTACCCTTCTTATGTCTATACTTTGAAGACAAAGCATGTTTTTTTTTGTTTGGGGGTGGCATAGAAACACGCATAATTTAAGGCATCCGTTAGGATATAGATATGTACAACATGCACTTATTTTCTAGTAAAAAAAATAATCAAAAATTCAAAAATATAAATAAAAAGTTATGCTATACACTTAGGAATATTGGTATTATTTTCTTTCTCTATGCTCTTAATAATCTAGAAGTTTCACATTAGCTGTTGCATTAGAATAGTTTTTAGAAACTTAGGTTACTATGTAGGCAATAATCTTTGCACCTTTCTATAAATATATTGCATGAGTATCTATGTTTGTATTGATAGTAAGTTTCTGAAATCTAGGCTAGAGTACTTATTCTACAAATCCTATGAGAATATAGCCTAAAGCCTTATATGAGTGAAACATTTGAGAAATGACACAAGGGAGAAGTAAATTCCGAATAGAGAAATCACACGTCCACTTGCTTGATCACTATGCCATATCCTAAGCGAGAATTTAGGCCCTCTCACTACTATAGAATGACATGTATACCACGGTCAATAAGAACGTTTATACCACGGTTCTTCCAAAAACCGTGGGAAATACTTATATACCACGGTGGAAACTTCTTTGGTCATTGTTTTATTAGTATATGCCACAGTTACATGAAAACCGTGGGATAAGTTGGGCCATATACCATGGTTAGTTTTTTTTTCAGCATGAGAGTACTCCACATCCCCACTATCTTAAACAGAAACAGTGGTATATAAATTTTCCACTTTCTACCGTGGTTTATGCCAAATAGTCAAATACACGGAAAAAAAAATAGAAAAAAAAAATACACGTACGAAACTTACTCAAATTGGATTCCCGTTATTCTTTCCCCACAACTTCTACAGTTCTACGACTCTTAACCTTTCCACCTTTTTCCAACTTCTACCACTCTACCACTTTAACCCAGGGCACTCTTTTTAGCTTGTTTGTGTTTTAATTTGCTTCTCGGTTCGTGTATTAATTCGCTTCATCTGTTTATTTGGTAAGGGTTTCTCGTTCTGGTTCAAAATTCATGTCTGGTTTGTTTTGATTTTGATTATAATGTCTTTGTATATTCTTTCTTCAAAATCTATACAACATGATAATCAAAGTTAATCAAAATCTAACATTTCATATAGATTTTGATTTCTCGGTTCTATATTCTTTCTTCAAAACCGTTTTCTTCAAAATCTTGAGAAAGAGGTTTACATGGGTTTTCTCTATATTCTTTCTTGTTCAATTTCTTGCAATTTAATTTGTGCATCTGCAAAGTATTGTTCGGTGGTAAAAAAGTCCTCTTTTGTGATACTTTTTTTTTCTTCCTTTTTTCCTTTGCTGTTTCAATTAGGTGAATCTGCAAAGTAATGTTAATTTTTTTTTTTTTTTTTTTTTTTTTTTTTGATTTGATAGTAGAATTTAATTCAATACCAAAAAGAGACATTTAATTTGTATGGGACAAAATTTCTGAACTCTACTGTTAGACCACTTTAAGTCATAAGCTTGATTTGAGATTGCCAAAGTAGTAATTGCAGTAAGTAACTTGAGAGTTATTGTAAACATTCTTCCTTTGTCTTGCAGATTCTTGGGAAAGCTCTTGGAGTTCTTGAGAATAGTACGTGTAAGGACTTGAGTGGAAACCAATATTCTTGCTAGGTATTGTTTTCTGCATTCAGTTCTCTAAACTTTTCTTTGTACTTTTCTGTAGCTCCATGTAGTATGTTACATGCTTGTTTTTATTTTGTGGTTACGGTGTTTAAAATGACTTATCTTTATGGGGTTTTAGGTTTTTGTTTAAAATGACTATGGATATAGTAACGAACGAATTCGAAGTAGGGGTCTTGTACTTTCTTAAATGTGCTGAAAAGAGTGTAGGCCCGAAGATGCTTCATTGGATAAGATGCCCATGCTTTGTTTGTGGGAGTAATCAGCACCAGACTTTGGCAGAGATAAAAAATCATCTATATGAAAACGGTTTTGAAGAAACCTATACAACATGGATATTGCATGGGGAAGATTCTCCTAGTGATTAGCCGCAAAGTGGTAGTACATGTTAACCTCTTTCTCAAGATTTTGAGACCCCTGATGATTTTGCAGACACAACTAGAATGGTTGAGGATGCATATGAGCATTTCACTGGGGATCCTGAAAAGCTTTGTAAGTTGCTTGAAGATGCGGAGAAGCCTCTGTACAAAGGTTGGACAACATTTACAAAGTTGTCATTCCTTGTCGAAATGTTCAATTTGAAAGCAAGAAGCGGGTGGTCAGACAAGAGTTTTAGCCTTTTATTGAAGTTGTTCGGAAAAGCCTTTCCGGAAATTAATGAGTTGGAAAAATCCATGTCCAATGCTAGAGATATTTTGTCTACATTTGGAATGCGATCTGAGAAAATACATGCATGTCCCAATGATTGTATACTTTAAAGAGGTAAGGAGTACAAGTCTAGAACTACTTGTTCGACTTGTGGAGCGCCAAGATACCAAGAAAACAAGGGTAAAGCGCCTACAAAAGTATTGTAGTACTTTTCACCTATCCCAAGATTTGTAAAGATGTTTCAATCGGCTTAGACAACAAAAGATTTGGTATGGCATGCAAATGAGAGAGAAGTAATTGATGGTCAAATGCATCATCTTGCTGATTCTCCTATGTGGAAAGAGATCGATAAGTTGTGGCCAACTTAACTTTTGCTTCAGATCCAAGGCACGCAAGTCGACACTCAAACTCCACCTCCTCTCCTAGCATAGGACGACATCAACGAAGTTAATCAAGAGATTAACAAGTTGTCACAACGGATCGACCAGAGTGCTGTCAAGAAAGACGCCACCCAGATCATCCAAAAAATGCTCAAAACATACCGCACGTACGTCTCCATTTACTGCCGAAGTACTAAGCAAAGCTTCTCCTCCAGATTTCATACAACCACGTTTTCCGATGTATGATGGCAGCGCAAGTCCTGGCCAGCACGTAGCCCACTACATTCAAAGTCTGGCACTCTACAGCGCACTCAAGTATGACCACCTTCAATGTCGTCTGTTTCCCGCCAGTCTCAAAGATGGTGCACTCGATTGGTTCTTTTCACTTGAGTCTGACTCAATAAAGACCTTCGAGCAACTCACCGACTTGTTCGCTAGTCAGTACGTCCACAACTGATGTAAAAAAGCTGATCTCGATTCACTGTTCCAACTCTCACTGGGCAAAGATGAAACCATTTGGGAGTTTCTAGGCCGATTCAAAGCAGAACTACTATGCATGGAAGCTGGCCTGAAAGAATCATTTATAACTTTTGCTTCAGATCCAATGAATCTACGACTAGCTCTTTCGACAGATGGAATCAATCCACATAGTAACCTTAGCAGTAGGCATAGTTGCTGGCCCATTATGTTGGTCACTTACAATCTTCCACCATGGTTGTGTATGAAGAGAAATTTTTTGATGTTGACAATGTTGATATCAAGTCCACGACAGCCGGGTAATGATATTGACATTTACCTCAGACTTTTGACTGAAGATTTACAGACTCTGTGGGGTCCTGGTGTTAATGTTTTTGATGCCTACAAACAGTAATCTTTTACATTGAGGACTGTACTAATGTGGACAATTAATGATTTTCCCGCATTAGGAAATTTAGCTGGTTGTAGCGTCAAGGGGTATTTTGCTTGTCCAGTTTGCAGTGAAGAAACAGATTCCATTAGATTGAAACATTCAAATAAAAACATATATCAAGCACATCGAAAGTGGCTTCCAAAAAACCATCGGTTTACGAAGCAAAGAAAGGGGTTTAATGGCAGCAAGAATGTCGATCAAGTCCAGAGCTGTTAACGGGAAGAAGATTTTGGGAAAGGTCAAGGGGATCCAAGTCAAATGGGGAAAAAAAAATTGGTGATTCCGAAGCCAAAAGCATCAAAAAGAAAGTCGAAGGCATCCAATGAAAAGTCAGATACACGAAAGAGGAAGCGGCTTGCCCCGACTAATGAAACCCCTTGTTAGAAGAAGAAGTCCATATTTTTTAAGCTCGAATATTTGGAATTTCTGCTTGTATGGTACAACTTGGATGTTATGCATATTGAGAAGAATGCTTGTGATAGTATTATTGGCACACTCCTCAACATGAAATATAAAACGAAGGATGACCTTAAAATTCATCCTGACCTTGTTGAGATGAATATTAGGAAGGAACTGGCACCAGAGACAAGAGGAAGTTGAACTTACCTGCCACCAGCATGCCTTACATTAACTAGAGAGGAGAAAGCAAAAGTCTGCAATACTTTGCTTAAGCTGAAAGTGCCAGATGGATATTGTTCGAATTTCAGGCATTGCGTGTCAGTGCAAGATTTGAAATTATACGGTCTCAAGTCTTATGGCTGTCATACATTGATGCAACAGCTTCTTCCAGTAGCTATACGATCAATGTTGCCAAAGCATGTGAGATATGCCATCATTAGGCTGTGTTTCTTCTTCAGTTCTCTTTGTGCCAAAGTGGTGGATGTGTCTAAGTTGTAGGAAATCCAAGACAAATTGGCGGTTACATTGTGTTTGCTAGAAATGTACTTTCCACCATCATTTTTTTGACATTATGGTGCATCTCACAATTCATCTTGTACATGAGGTCGAGCTTTGTGGTCCAGTATTCTTCCGGTGGATGTATCCATTTGAGAGGCAAGTACAAGCTAATTTCTTTTATTTTTCAATAATTCAACGAAGCATCATTTATTGGAAGTCTCTATCTCTTTCTCTCTCTCCCCCCTTTCTCTAATTCTTATATATATATTAAATTTTAGATTCATGAAGATATTGAAGGGATCATTCGAAATTGAAATCGTCCAGAAGGATGCATTGCAGAAAATTATCTTGTTGAGGAAGCAGTAGAGTTTCTTACTGAGTACTTATCAGGTCTGCAAACCGTGGGAGTTCCTTTAGGAAGAAACATGGATACCAACAACAAAGAAAAAAAAGATACAATATACAATGGGAAGCCTCTTGGTGGTACGAAGGTTGTTGGAGTGGAACAATACTCTTGGGAGCAAGCACATCAGTGTGTTTTGCAAAACACAGATGACGTACAACTTTATATTGAGTAAGTCGGCATTAATTATACCTAACAATGTCGTCTACAAGAAACTATGAAATTTTCTTGCTTAATTTGGACAGTTTGATGGTTACTGTATTTTCCTAATTATGTCTTTGTAGGAAGCATATGGAGCACCTAAGACGTAGTAATCCCCTTAGGTCAGCGAAATGGCTACAAGATGAGCACCGCCACACCTTTATTTACTGGCTTCGTAAAATGGTATACTAACTGAACTTGCATCACATTTAATACCATATTATACATGTGACTAACAAGTTCCCAAAACCTGCATAAGCAGGTTAAGGAAGAGGAAATGATTCCCGGGAACGATCTCTCAGACATCTTGAAAGTTGTAGCTCAAGGACCTTGTCGAGACGTTATAAAATGATCTGGCTATGTTATTGGTGGGTTTTGCTTTCATACAAAGGTTCATGAAGCTTCACTAGTAAACCAGAATAGTGGTGTAAGGTTAGTGGCTTCAATAGTGCAAATTGCTACTGCCAAGGATAAAAATCTAGTCATTTCGGAAATGTGTTATTACGGTGTTATTCAAGAAATATGGTTGCTTGACTATATGACGCTTAAGGTCCCAGTATTCAAGTGTGATTGGGTTGACAGCAGAAATGGCGTCAAAGTGGATGAATTGGGTTTCACATATGTTGATCTTGGTAGAATAGGCCATAAATCAGACTCTTTTGTTATGGCCTCCCAAGCCAAGCAAGTATTTTATGTACTCGACCAGCTCGACCCAAGATGGTCAATAACATTGAGGGCTCCTGAAAGAGACAACCATGAGGAGGAGAATAAGGATGAGATCAACATTGGTTGCTCTATTGACCATACAAACAGTAAAAGTTTGCCAGAAGTTGACTCTTTGGGTTTTTATGCTCGTGCAAATTGTGAGGGGATATGGGTCGATTCAACGTAAAACATATTTTCTTTCCTTCCAAAGGAGTTGGTTTATCTTGTATTAGATATTTTTTCATTTTAGTTTATCACTAAGAAAAGTTTGTTTCGTTAATTTTTTTCCTTAATAAAATTTATTTGGATTTATTTTGATTTGTTATCTTCTGCTTAAGTAAAATTGTGTAATCATTTTAGAAGTTATAGTTGTTATCTTATTTGGCTTCATGTGCTTTTATTCATGTCTACACTCTACAGGAATTTAACCTGGATCTAGAAGAAAACTTCAATCCTAACACAGAAGTTGATGAGTTTTGACTCAAACATGGATCCAGAAGAAAACTTCAATTCTAACACGGAAGTTGACGAGACTCCCGACTCAAACATGGAAGAAAATGTGACACAATGTACTGGAGAGAAAATGAAAGGTAGAGGAGTAGTTGTATGCTCACGTCTTACAAAGATGAAAGAGAATGAACGTGTGAATGCTGTATTCAATCAAAATGGTCAACGTATTGGTGAAGGTGGGAAAGATTTGGCTAGCTACTCAGGTTTGATGGCTGCTTCTCGAGTTTTTATTGCTACTTATGACAATTGGCATGATGTCAAAGGAGAAGCGAGCCATGAAGACCACGGAATTTATAAAGGTAAAAAGTTCGAAAATAAAATTACTTAATTAGATAGTCTTAATTCTTTGTTAGTTTCAAAATCTCTTGTATGTGTTTAAGGGGAAATTCAAGTTGGAAGACCACGGAATGAAAGGTGCTTTGCAAGATATCGGTGAGAAATGGAGAGAATTCAAGAGCAGGTTGACCAGGTTCTACATCACACCATTTAAAGACCAACTCGAGTTGCTTAGAAAACCTCCCAAAATATACGAAAAATATATCAGCCAAGAAGATTGGGACAAGTTTGTTAAATTGAGATTGACTGATGAATTTCAGGTATACTATTTTAACACTGAATTTCTGCTTATAGTTGTTTTTTTTGCTTTCTTTCTGTTTATATGTTGAAAACAGTGAATTACGTATGACAATTGGCTGATAATAGATATGTTTTCAATTATCTTGTAGTATTATTAACCTCTGCCCATTGTCTCTCTCTAATCCATGTCATCTTCTTGCTTATTGTATGAGATCAGAGGGTCTCAGAAGTACCCTGCATGCCAAGTCCTTATAACTGACCAAAGCAGATAAGTGAATTTGGTACTGTCATTCAATGGTTAAAAAGAACCTAGAAAGATAATTCAGAAAGTTAGGTCTCTACTGGCATGAATACCATTTGGTTGTATATGAGTGTGGAAATTGGAGTCACTACATAAAAATATATGATGCTTTAAGCTAGGATGAGTTGTTTCATTTAAGTCATAGAAGAGAAATGATAGGCTTATCAGCTTTTGATCTAGGCGGGGTGTCGACTTTTGAATTGGAAGGAATGCCAAGCGCTTTAGAACATATTACTTAGGAAGTCTAACTGGGGCAGGATCTGCCCCAACGAGAATAGAAGTGACTCGCTTTCGGCTGGCTTGTAGTCGTAGTCTTTTAGTTTCTATAGTCGGCATTCCCATAGAAGATCTACAATGTTCCTTGACAGTTGTAGTTGTGCCAGAAAACATAGTATTGCCCTCCGGTGATGCACACTTGCATGTTGAGAATGGAGATTGTGTTAAGATTGTATAGACTTGTAGAGATACAATTGGTTGGGAACCTTATCAGTGAAGCAAGCTCTGAACTTGTCTGATGCTTCAATAAAGAGTTGCAATGCTAAAGTAAACTATCTAAAAAAAAAGGTTACCTTAACTTGTCTGGATGACTTCATCTATTCTTATGGTCGCATCTCTAAATGGATTAGAACTTGGTGATCATCTTCATTTGTATGTTGTTGAAGTCATAATGCCAAACTTTAAGTATCATGGTTGACAACAGGATTCCTTAGAATTAGAATATTATTTATTTTTTATCTTTATTTCAACAGATAAGTCGCATAATCTTTTTTTCTGCAAATCAAACATTTGAAGTGTTCTAAGGTTGGAAGTTGGTGAAGTATGTGTTAACAGTTGACACCCTTTGAGATCAGACTGTGCCTTCGCCGTAGCGTCTTGGAAAAATACCTCAGAAACACCTTTTCAGCACACACACACATCAATATTAATGGAAAACTTCTTGGAAGATTAGAATTTACTCAATTAGTGGTTGATAGATGAGAAACAGGTATATTACATTTTTTTTTGGGGTCATATTACTGTATTTTGAGTTTTATCAGTTGGCTTATAAGGTTTCAGGCATTGTCAGTAATCAACCTGTGTCAGTAAGTTGGTGTAAGCTCTGTATGACCTATGTTGGCATATTATTTTACTCGGGTTTTCCTTGTACTCTGTCCCTGTTAGTGTCTTATCAATTCAATGCCTTCTATCTGGTTTGCTTTACCCAGTCAATTCAAGAATGCTCTGTTGCATATTCTGTCTAGTAGTTGTCAGTTATGAGAAATTGGCTTTTTTGGTACTATAGCCATCAACCCGAACTAAAGGAAGCCTGTCAGCTCTTTGTTGTCTTTTTCGGTGAATCGCTTTAGCGCCTGTGGCAGCGTCTCGAGAGCCGCCTCCTATTGTTGATCAGGCATCAATTCACCACTCTTTTGTTTCGTTCATGTTTGTTTTTCAGCACATTAGAGTTAGCATAATTTTAGTGGAGTTAGCACATTAGAGTAGCATAAAAGTGCTAAGAGTAGCATAAAGAGCAGGTTGTTTTTCCGCACATTAGAGTAGCATAAGAGTGCTAAGAGTAGCTTGTTTTTCAGCACATTAGAGTAGCATAATTTCAACACATTAGAGTAGTATAATTTCAGCACTCTTATTCTACTGTTTTATTTTTTCCATTTAGATGATACTGCTGATAGATGATTCGAGTCTAGTTGCATGTGGGGATTATATTGTCAGTTTTAGCAGGCTTCTGTCCTTACCCAAATGAGATGATAAGTGTAGAATTGTTTTGCAGGAAATTAGCAAGCTCAATTCACAGCGGTGAGCAGCAAAAAAATATAACCACCAGACGGGAAAGATGAGTTTGGCTAATCTTGGCGAAAATTTAGTACGTGCATTGTTAACATTTGTCTAGATTCCACAGACATGTATACACCATGCAAATATGTTATGACTAAGCTGTTTGCATGATTATTACTTAACCATAGAAAAAAGAGTTAGGACCAGCTTTTGATCCATCTGATAGGACTATAATATGGAAAAGATCGCACCAAACGAAAAAATGAACATACAAAGACGATGCTGCTAAAGAAGTAGATGAAAAGATCGTAAGATCCTATTAACTTTTTATCAATACTTTTTATGGTCCTTATCAATGCTTGTGTTCTAATATATTCAAATTCCTTTTTTATTTGAAAAAATATATATTAAGGATGTGCTGAAAAAGCAAGTTACAGAGGGGAAGGTATCTACTCAAGGAAGCAAAGACGTCTTAACTTTAGCATTAGGCACACCCGAACATTCTGGTCGTGTGAGATCTATAGGGAAGGGGTTTATACCCACCACATACTTCAACCTCATGAAATGTGGCTCACGAAAACACATTGCTAACCTTAAGTCAACAATTCAAGAGGACCAAGAAAGAATACAAGAATTACAGACCCAAAATTTGTTCGAACAAAACCAGAATGTAGGGCTTCAGAAAGAATTAAGGATGGTGTTAGAAAGAGTCCAAAGGTTAGAGAATGGAGGCTCCGAAAAGATCTCTTCAAACAACGTTACTAGTGTCAGTAGAGATCATATGGTACGCTCTTCTAGTGAACATCAAGGGCGTAAAGTAGTGAGAAAATTTCAGCAAGTAAGTATTTTTGTTTATCATGATCCACAACTTTCTTTTTTGTTCCATGCAAGTATTTTTGTTTTTTTTGACATGTAGTCCAAAGACAAGGCCAAAACAACCCAACCGTCATCAAAGCTGAAACCTAGTCATGTAAAGAGAGTAGATAAGAAAGGAACATGTCAATCACCTTCTTTGGGTCCCAAATCTGGTCTAGGGAAGGTAAATTTTAATTAACTTTTTGCAATATAGAAATAATTTGCTTTGGTTCCAATATGATTTGCTTGGCTGGTTATAGGAGCAAGAGTGTAGTTTAGCTGAGAATTCTAGAACAAATATTGTTGTTAAAGGATTGGTCTATGAGGAGTGTGGACCAAACGATAAAATTCACGATCATCTTTTGGGATCTGGGAATTTTCGTGTGGCGGTTAAGGCACTTGTTTCTAAAGATGCTGGTCGTTACCATCTTCCTATACAAGTGAATGATGAGATCATGTATGTGGAAGATGCAGTTGGCACACAAGTTCCGTGGCCAAAAGACTTTGTTCTGCTTAAGGACGACATTGAGGTAAATTGAGAGAGCCTTTTATATGCAATTATTAATTTTTCCATGAATAATAATTTGTTTTTTTTGACATGTAGTCCAAAGACAAGGCCAAAACAGCACAACTGTCATCAAAGTTGAAATCTGATCATGTAAAGAGAGTAGATAAGAAAGGAACAGGTCAATCACCTTCTTTGGGTCCCAAATCTGGTCTAGGGAAGGTAAATTTTAATTAACTTTTTGCAATATAGAAATAATTTTCTTTGGTTCCAATAGGATTTGCTTGGCCGGTTACAGGAGCAAGAATGTACTTTAGCTGTGAATTCTAGAACAAATATTGTTGCTAAAGGATTGGTTTACGAGGAGTGTGGACCAAACGATAAAGTTCACGGTCATCTTTTGGGATCTAGGAATTTTCGTGTGGCGGTTAAGTCACTTGTTTTTAAGGATGTTGGTCATTACTATCTTCCTATACAAGTGAATTACGAGTGGTGCATGTGGAAGATGCAGCTGGCACACAAGTTCCATGGCCAAAAGACCTTGTTCTTTTTAAGGACGACATTGAGGTAAAAGAGCCTTTTATATGCAATTTTTTAATTTCCGATTCGCTATGATTTTAACGCCTGGTTGGTTTGAATTTTCAATAATTTAGGAAGAGATAAGTAAAAGTAGTGCTAGTCGTCATCAAGGTCCAATTGATTCTTTCAAGGGACTACTCAATATCATGCTTCCCGGAACCCATGGTGTGGTATTTTTTCCAGTTGGAAAAGAGTTGTTACGAGAAGATACAAAAAAATTTGTTATTGAGAAATGTGATTTGTTGGATATGTGTAATATGGATAGCTTAGAAGTTGTTTGTTTAATTGCATACATGAGGTAAGTATATCTTGAAGGTTTTATTATTGGTGATTTTAATCAAATATTAGTTATTTAAATTTATTTATGACAATGATTTTTTCCTTTTAGAATCCTTTACAGTGAATTTGTGAGCTGCTGTCGTGACATCCTTGGATTTGTTAATCCTTTATCCTTTACAAGAGCAGATGGAACTGCTAAAACTGAAATTATTGTAGAAACATTGCGGAATGTAAGTGGAAAGAAAATTGTTCTCATTCCTTACAATCCAGGGTAAGGACATAAACGATCCTATCACAGTGTATTGTTTAAATTGATAAAACTATCAATTATGCTGATTGTTTTGCATTCTTTTTTTTCCCCTTCTTTTCTTTCATAATGGGCATTGGATTTTAATTGTCATTGATCTATCACGTATGTCTTTCATTTGGTTGGATTCGAAGCATGGTGAACTAAGCTCGGATATAGCAATATATTTTAGGAGGTGAGCGTAGCTATATTTTTTGACATATCTTAACATTTTGAGGTACTACCATAGTGAAGGTACATAAAGGATTAAATTAAATGAAGTACTAAAGACGTCTCCAATTAGACTTCCCACTAGCGATTGTGAATTAAATGTTTTGCATTTATCTTATTGTGAAGTGCGGTCCTCACATTGCAAAGGCCGGGTTGATGGGAAACGAGTTCTGCTGAAGTGGGACAAGATCAAGGTAAACAAATCCTACACATTATTGTCTTTTTCTTTGAAAAGTATATGTTTACATATGTTGTGAGTCTATATGTTAGGGCCCATATCAACCAGGTGGCACAGAGTGTGGGTATTATACAATGAAGTTTATGAGGGAAGTAGTAGAAGCTTGTTCAACTGGATCATTTGGAAATAGGGTATTCGAAAGTTTTGACAAACACTTTATTTGGCTCAAAGACTTCGCCTTATTCTTATATAGTAACTCCACATGTTGTGCTTTGACTCATCCAGATGACAAATTTAGAACTGAAGGAGACATACATGCAAGATGAACTTGATGGTGTTCAACTTGATATTATTCAGTTCATCCAGGAAAATGGGGTGTTTCATCTAGAAGTGAATGAGGATGAGTTTTAGCTATGTTCAGACCCCTCCAGTTTAATTTATGAGTCTTACCTTTTTAATTTATGAAAAGGAATTTGAAGTTTGTTTTCTTAGTGCACTCAAAAAATTAATGGAAGTTTTTTTTTTTTTTTTAATTATTATTATCTTTTTTTGCAATGTTTGATAGTTTATTGTACATTTTGGAATTTGTTGGGAAGATGGAAATGTTTAGGCATTAAAGGCTGTGTAAATTTTGTTATGTAGGTTCGGTTTTAAGTGGAAGACTGTTACTAGCATTATTATATATATATATATATATATATATATATATATATATATATATATATATATATATATATATATATATATATAAAATTGTGTTATATATATACCATATACCACGGTTTGGCATAAACCATAGTGTTTAGTATAACTATATACCACGGTATTATAACACATACACTAATATAAACCATGGTTTCAATATCTTATATGCCACGGTTCTGTTGACAACCGTGGTATATCATGGGCAAACAAACCACGGTTCTTTGAAAAACCATGGTATCCGTTAAACATATATACCACAGTTTTACTATTATTATATACCACACCACCTATTGTCACGGTTGCATAACAGTGGTAAATATATTTATACCACACATAAAAACAGTGGTATAAGTGTCATTATGTAGTAGTGTCTTTGGATCGATATAGCCAGAAATTCAAACCTATATGAAATTATTTTCCGCTAGTCGCCCCTTTGAGCCTTTCTTTAGCCTTTCATAAACCGCAAATCCATTACCCTTTTACAAAACAAAATAAAAATAAAAATCAACCTACCCATTCTTTGAATGAGTCTGAGAATAGAAAAGAGAAATACCTGTGAAATCAAGAATTTGTTAGTTGATTCAGATAAGAAAATAAGTTTCCATAAAAAAAATAAAAAAAAAATAAAATAAATAAATAAATAAAATAAAATAAAATAAAGAGTTAGAACTCCAAAAACAGAATCAAATGAGTCAAAAGCCAAAGAAAAAGAAAAAAATGGCTAAGGATAGAAATAAAGTGTAGAAGCAAAGTAAGAACAATGTTTTCTCTAGTTACGTAATATGAGAACTCTATTATCTCAGACTAGTTCTTTTTGAATATCCATTTCCTTCATTCTTAAACCATCACCTAATCCCCGCAATACCTAATAAAGACCTCTAGCTCAATTAGGAATAGGTTAGTGTGATAAAAAGTGACTGATGTGTTTGATCGACTTCGGCTTTCTTGTGTGTCATTGAGATTGTAAGGTAAAGTGTGCCCACTATACACTGGAGTAGTGAAACTTGAGTGGAAAAATCAAAGTGTTTTTGTCTTGACATTTATGTGAGGACCTACTTAAGGATGCTATTCCAAAGTTTTAGAATCGGACCTGTTACTGCATTTCATAGCATTGCTCATTATATACATGTTTATTCAAAGATAATTGATTATTATGTATATATTAGCTTAGGTTTCGACCTGACTATTCTGTATTCATTTCTAGTGAGATGGATAAGATATCTGAGAATAGGTAAGGAAACAATAGTTTTATTTCTTAGTCGTTGTAGTATAGATGAAGTTTGTGAGCACCTTCACTGGAAAACTCTCATGAGGCTATAACTCATCCACTAGGGAATTCCTAGTGGTTTAAGGCCTTGTTGCATATGGTCAATGCAATCGCACTCCGTAAAACGAGATTAGTTAGAACTCCATTTTTGGTCACTTATTCTAATTTCTCATATTTGCTTGAAGACAAGCAAAATGCTGTTTGGGGGTGGTTTGATAAGAGCCAAAAACTATAGTTTTAACCCTTTAACAATATTACTTTTTGACCAATTATGTGATTAATAAGTAAGAGTTAGTACTGTTATCGTGCTTTTGTGTATTTCAGGCATTGGAGTCGAATATGTGAAGAAAAGTGTCCCTTTTGCGAGATAAAGGAGCAAAGGTTAGTTGCTAAGAAGTTCTATGATTAAAGGCCAAGATTCAAGGAGAAAAAAATATTTTTAAAGCCCGGTCAAAGCTGAAAAGTCAAGTCAACACGGGCAGAAATAATGCATAAAAGTTAGCAAAACTTCCGAAGGCCGTATCTGTGGACTCAGATCTCGGAATTGGACCTACCATACGTCAAAACAACCGGCTCAGAACGAACTTTCTAATAGTCTAAGACTTGACACAATCAGAGGAGCAGAAGTAGATGAAAAGGCTATTGAAGTCATTTCCAACTGAAAACCCCTTTGTGGACTGAAGTGATGAGGTTTTGGGCTCGATTTTCCTGCCCAAAATATGGCTCCTAAGCCCATGCAAGAAATTGTGGATCTAGCCTCTTCTATATAAAGAGGACTAAGACTTAGCTCTTAATATACTTAGTTACTTAGTTAGATAATGGAAATAATTAGTTTTATATCCAAGTAATTAGTTTTAGAACAAGAAATGAGTTTTTAGAATCAGATTTAGTTTTATAATAAAGAATTAGCTTTACATTTCAACTTAGTTAATTATCAAATACTTAGTTAGTTTTAGTTTTATCTTAATTTCATTTCATAAATTCAGGTTTAATTCAGTCTAATTCTTAGACTCTTTCCATTAGATTAATAAAGAAATTGTTATTCATTAAATAATGTCTTGTTCTTATTGTTCTTATTTCAGAAATGATAGTTTAATGACTCAAGGCTAAACCTTCATTAGAGGGGTTTGAGGAAGCCTTGATGATGACTTGATTTTTGTTAGCGTAGATATAGTTGTAATATTCTATTCTACTCTAGAAAGTAATTAGTTCACTATGAGAATGAGTTTGATTGCTTCACATGCTAGTTATTAGTTAGTAGAGATTATCATGAATAATTAGGGATTAGAAATACCCAACCTTTACGTGAACACATAAAGAATTGGATTACAACGAATTCTACACTAGTTTATTAAGTCGAATCAAGGTGGAATCAAATTCCCCTAATTCCTTCTCATATTGTCATCTTAGTATTGAACTGCCGTCATTTCACTTATCATATCTTGATTAGTTAATTCGCCCTCGTAGTTAAATTCAAATCCATTACTCTTACTATTTTGTTAGAATAAATAAACTAGGAAGTGTTCACATCTAAACGAGCTAGGAGTGGAACGAATTCTCTACTCCAATTATATTGAATGATAACGAGAGTAGATAACTTTGATATTAAGCACGAATTAATTCTAGTTTTACTTACATTTGAGTTTAATTACTTATTCGTAGGTAAAACTATCATTTTTTCCTATTATCAGTGGACCTTGGAAATTTGGAGATCAGGTCCTCCGACTTTCAATATGGACGCCTGACTTTGATGCATCGGTGCAAAAATCTTCCAAAGCGGTGGTCTGGGTTAAATTCCCAAAACTAGGACAACAATACTGGGATTATGAAATTTTAATGTCTATCGCAAGGGGGCTTGGAAATCCAGTCGGAGTGGACAAACATACTTTGAGCAGAGAATATGGCTATTTTGCACAGGTTCTAGTGGAAATTGATCTTGCAAGCCCCATCCCAAAAAAAATATGTGAGGAGGAGGATGCCGACAAATCTTTTCTCAAGGAGGTAGTAGTGGGAAAATTGCCTAAATTTTGCCCACACTGCAGAATTGTAAGGCACCTTATGGTTGAATGTAAGGTGAGGGGAAAAACTCGAGAAGGAGAAAATACTGATATGAACACTGCAGCTAAACCGACATAATACACTGGTAAGGCAGTAGCAGACACAACGCCTCTGACAAGATAGCAAAGAAAGAAAAGAAATAGGAAGACTAACAAAAATGGACCTCACGAAGCAATTAGAGTGAGTGGAGCCAAGGACACTCAGGGGACTCCTATTGAGGAACAAGAACAGGGAGAAATTTTCCAAGATTCAACATCTGAATGAACTTGAAGAAACTATCCACCTCACAGACATTATAGAGGCACAAGAACTAATTGTTGCCCTTACAACCTCTATCCACTCTCCTGGGATTCACAGAACAGGTGGGATGACAAGAATTTCTAGGGAGGCAGAAAATACGGTCAATTAAGTGATCGTATATGATCAATCAAAGGGACAAGCTTATGGTATTTCCAATGAAGGAGAGCACGCTGGATGTGCGATCAGGTGCACTAAGGTGAGCCCGAATTTGCAGATTGTGGTTGTGACAGAGAATGAGCCCATTGCTTCTTTGCAGTCACTGAAGAATACTTTTAGAGTTCTAAATGAAACTAACTCATTACTGGCATCCACCAATTGGGAGTATATGGCTGAGGAGGAAGAAGAAACGGGAAAAAAATGGGCATGAGGAAGAATGGTAGACTCAAAAAAAGAAGATAACCAAGTCCAAGTGGATGGAGCAGAAGCTCTCACCCCCGTCCACAAGGGCCAGACTGGCTTCTAAATTGCATAAATGAATATATGCTTTTGGAACATAAGGGGAGTGAAGAAAGAAAAAGCAATCACTTACCTGAAGGAGATCATAGTTAGTCATAAATCGGACATCTTATGTCTGGCAGAACCATTAACTCTCCCACCAACTAGGACCCCAGAGTTTCTTTGTAGGTTGGGCTTCGAAGAGGATTTTGTTCATAATAATATTCCCAATAGAACAGGGAATCTATGGGTTTTTTGGAGGAAAGGAATAACAATGAATATAGTGGACTTGTCTCATCAACAAATTATTATTAAAACTGGGGGACTGCACATTTCGCTGATTCATGCCAGATCCCCATATGTCTAGAGAAGAGTATTATGGGAGGAATTGTTACTGTTGGCTTTAACTACTAAAGCTTGGGCTGTGGCAGGAGACTTCAATGCGGTGACTTCCACTGTAAAAAGAAAAGGGGGCAACTTCATAAATGCGAATGCGCTTCTGGACTCTATGAATCTGGGCTTCAATTTTTCAGGGTCAAATAGAAGACATGGGAATAGTAGAATGTTACAGAAACTAGATAGAATTTTAGTAAATAAAAAATGGTTGGATGCAGCAATAGGGTGGAGGAGTAGGATTCTACAAAGAAGATTTTCTGATCACTCCCCCATAATAGGATGGTTCACCTCCATTCCTAAGCCACACAACATCCCTTTCAGATTTAAGAAGCACTGGATCAAGCATGAGAGCCTCAAAACAGTAGTGAAGAAGAGTTGGGAGGAACCACTAGAGGATGTACCGATTAGAAAATCATGAAAAAGCTCAAAAGGTAGAAGGACACTTTGAAAATTTGGAGTTGGGAAACTTTTGGGCATTTGAGAAATAAGAAAGAGCGGGCAGTAGAGGAATTGGAATTGATTCAGAAAGAACAAGAAGAGGATCCTTTTAATAATAACCTTCAAGAAAGAGAGCTGATCAAAGAGCAAGAATTGAACAATCTTATGGATATCGAAGCATCACAATGGAGGCAGAAATCCAAGGCTAGTGACGCTTTTGAGAGAGACAGAAATACAACATATTTTCATGCCCTTCATAAGCTGAGATTGAGCAAAGCTTTGATTCTCAAGATTCAGAAAAGTGACGGAACTATTCTTAAGCAACAAGAAGACATTAAGCAACACATTGTCTCTACTTTCAAAGCTAAGTACATGCCACAAGAAGTCGTCCCCAATGCTGAACTAATGGAGTTGATCCCCAAGCTTGTGACAGATGAGGACAATGACCAAATCTCATCTATTCCTTCCTTCAAAGAGGTCAAAGAGGAAGTGTTTAACACGGATCCCAGCAGCTCACCAGGTCCGGATGGTTCCAAGGAATATTTTTCCAGACATATTGGGATATTGTGGGATGGGAGGCCAGTAGAGCTATTATCTCCTTCTTCAAGGATAATAAACTGCCGCGGGGTTTGAACTCTAACTTTCTGGTGCTCCTACCAAAGGTAACACATGCTAAAGTGGTAAATCACTATAGACCTGTTTGTCTTAGTAATTTCTTGTTCAAAATTATAACAAAAATCCTATCTCTAAGGATTAAACTAATGGCAAACAAGTTGATTAGCAGTGAACAGCTAGGCTTCATCAAAGGAAGAAACAGCTTCACAGGCATCTTTCTAGCATAAAAAATGGTGAATGAACTTGATCACAAAAGAAAGGGTGGCAACATAGGGCTTAAGCTGGATATTGCACAAGTTTTTGAGACTTTTTAAGCTGGGAGTTCCTTATACAAGTGATGCAGAGATTTGGTTTCTCCAAAACTTGGTATGATTGGATTGAGACAATTCTTCTCAGTGCACAAATCTCGGTTATGATAAATGGGGGACCGTGTGGTTTCTTTTCGACAGGGAGGGGGTTGAAACAGGGGGATCCCTTGTCGCTGTTTCTTTTTGATTTAGCAGAAGATGTGTTAAGTAGAGGAATAAACCACCTATTCCAAGCAGGTAGTGTGAAGCACATGGTGACTCCCGGTGATACTCCTGGCCCTACACATATGTTATTCACAGATGACCTATTTCTTTTTGCAAATGGCGACATCAGAGGCCTCTGAAAGTTGAAGTTAGGCCTTAACTTCTATCAAAAGGTAGCAGGACAATTCTTTAACACAGAAAAAAGTAAGATTTTTCTCGGCCTGAGCAATATCTGGGAGTGCCACTTTTCAAGGGAAGTGTGAATAGTAGAAATCACTAGTGGATAAAATCAAAAGGAAAGCTTTTGGGTGGGCAGGCAAAATGTTATCCTTTCAGGGGAGAGTAATCATGGCCCAAGCGATCCTATCAAGCACGCCAATCCATAATATGGCGGTGTACAAATGGTCCAAGAAAAGTACCAAAGAAGGAGAAGCTGCTATCCACAACTTCATTTGGTTAGGAGATCCCACCAAGAGAAAATTTGTGCTCTTAAGTGGGAGAATGTATGTAAGCCGAAAGACGAAGGGGGTTTAGGCATTCGCAAGCTGGAACAGATAAACAAAGCACTCCTTCTGAAGCTTGCATGTTCTAAGTAGGAATGGTGACTGGAGTAGATTTATGAACATGAAATTCCGAAAAAGAGATGGTAGTGTTCTTACATATCACAAGCCCTCATCTGTTTGGCCTGAACTTAGAGGTGTGCTTCATGATATAGAGCCGTACACAGGATGGATCATAGGTCAAGGACACAAAGTAGACCTCTGGAGAGACAACTGGGCTGGAAAATCAGTCATGGAACTATTGGCACACGTAAACTGGTCTGGGTACAAGGTGACGGTAGCTGACGTGATTGAAGATAACAAATGGAATTTTCCTGCTGCTGTCTCTAAAGTGTTTGGTTGTCTAGGAATGGATTTGACTGACATCCCATAACCTAGTGGGGAAGAAGATGTTAGAATTTGGAAGCCAGAGTCTGATGGGCTTTTCTAGGTCCAGTCAACTTATGAAATAATAAGGAGAAAGAAGAATAAAATATTACGGAGTCGGAAGATCTGGACAGCCCACATACACCCTAGAACTGCCTGCATAGCTTGGAAGCTTATACAAAAAGTCGTGCCAATTGATGATCGCGTGAAAAAGGTTAGGGTACAACTGGCTTCTCGATGCCATTTTTTCCATCAAGAGGAAGAATCTGTACAACATCTTCTATGGGATTGCACCAAAGTTCGAGAGATTTGGACTTGAGCAGCATAAATGTTTGAAGTAACCCTCTCAGAGTTTAACTTCATGGCACTGCTAAAGGCGACTAAAAACAACAGCCCCATCATTCAAGAGTTGTGGAATGCAGCTACAGTACACATCATGGTTCAAGTATGGAAGACTAGAAACAAAGAGTACTTTGAGGACAACCCTATTCACATGGGTAGCATGAAACGAGAGATTCTAAGGGGCGTGAAAGTCTCGGGTTCGCTCTCGCATGGAAGGAAGCGAAATGACATGAAAGAGTTTTGAATTCTAAAAAGGCTCGATGTACAAGCGAAGAATGCTCCAGCCCAAAAAATACATGAGGTCCATTAGGTGGCTCCTTAGGGTAATGTCATAAAGTGCAACACGAATGGTTTAGCACAAGGAACTCCAAGTAGAGGGGGGGGGGGGCTGGGATTGTTTGTAGAAACAAAGACTTAGTAGAAGTGGGAGTTCTTGCAGAAGGACTAGGCCAAGTTACCAGTTTTGAGGCAGAGTGCATTGCCATTGTATTGGTAGTCGAGAAAGCTGTAGTTTTAACCCCTTAATAACATTACATATAGACCAATTATGTTTATAATAAATAAGAATTAGTACTGTTTACGTACTTTTATGTATTTAAGGTCTTGGAATCAATTATGTGAAGAAATATGTCACTTTTGCAAGAGAAATGAGCAAAGGTTGGTTGCTAAGAGGTACTATGGTTAAAGCCCAAGTTTTAAGGAGAAAAAACCTTTTTAAAGCCCAATAAAAGCTGAAAAGTCAAAGTCAATGCGGGCAGAAATAGAGTATAAAAGTCAATAGAACTTTCGTAGGCCGTATCTTTGGACGTAGACCTCGGAATTGGGCCTATTATATATCAAAACGACCGGCTCGGAAATAGATTTCTAATGGTTTAGGCCTTGATCCAATCAGAATATTAATATTAGACAAAAATGCTGTTGTAGTAATTTCCAACAGAGAAACCCTTTTTAGACGTAAGTAATTAAGTTTTGGGCTTGATTTAGTGGCCCAAAACATAGCTCCAAAGCCCATGCACGAAATTGTAAACCTAGCCCTCCCCTATATAAAGAGAACTAAGGTAAAACTTTAACTCTCTCACCCATTAGTTAATTAGTCTATTGTCTCTTAGTTCTTCTCTTTAGTAAACCTAGTTTATGTTATTTAACCTAGCCACCATTAATAAAATTCAAGTTCATTATATTTTTTAATTATGTTGTCTTATTCTTATTATGTTTTCCATGATAGTTTAATGAATCATAGCTAAACCTCCATTAGAGAGGTTTGATTGAAGCTTTCATGAAGACTTGATGTGTTAGTATAGAATAATTGCTTTTAAGAGTTTCAATCTAGAGGGTAGTTCATTCACCATGAGAATGGGTTTAAACTTCCTCTCATGCTAATTATTAGTTGGTTAGAGATGTCATGAATAATTAGGGATAAAAAGACCTAACTTTATGTTGAACTTTGTATGAAAACATAAAAATTAGGGTCGTAATAAAAATCTATACTAGCATGTTAGGGATAAATCAAAGTGGATATCAAATCTCCGTAATCCCTTCTTCTCATTCACATTTTCGTATTAAATTGCAATAGTATAATTTAGAATATAAACAAGATTAGTTTTCCCATATTAGTATAATTAAAAACATTGCTCCCATTGATATTGTTGAATTGTTTAAGTTAGTGAAATTATTACGTTCTAAGCAATTAGGAGTGGAATGAATCTTTACTCAAGTTATTGCATGATAATCGAGAGTAGAACTTTGATCTAAACCTAGAATAATATAGTTTTCTTATTCCTAGCATAAATCACTATTCGTTAGGATATAGAAACGTGTATTTTAGTATTATAAAATGGCGTCGCTGCCATTTTAATTGTGTTTAGAATAGTTTCCCTTCGTGTTTTTAATTTTACCAATATCCAACTCCACCCACCCGATTGTTTGTGTTCTCACTGTGTTTATTTTTTTCAGAAAAACAGAAAATTGCTCCTGGAAGTCTACTGGAAATTTTTCAGAATTGTACTCGGAGTGCGCCCGCACCCTATTTACTCTGTTTCAGAGCACGCCCTTTCTTTCTAGTATTCTAATTTCGAGTTTTAATTCTAAATTGTAGGCCCAGCCCATTAAGAAACTGTGCGAAGGCCTGTTTCTAAATAAAATCACAGAGTGTGATCGCGCCTTATGGCCTTATATTTGAGCGCGCCCACCCCCTACTGAAGAAAGCCCGATTCACAGGTTAGTTACAGACTCTCTTTCCATTCAAGTTATTTTTTATTCAGTGTTCCAAACCTCTTCTGTACACTGAGATTGCGTATAAAAGACGCTATTCATACGCATAGCAAGGAGGCATTCAGGTACTCCTTCTTTCACCCCTTGTCTATTCTATCAGAGGAGTTTTAATTCTAGTATATCAGGGTTGTTTGATTGTGGTTAGAGTTTCTTTCATATTCGACTTAGCCTTGCATGAGATTAAGGTCTGGTAAGAGAAAACCATCTAACGTTATCTATCGTAAACGTCAACGCACATGCCTATCTAGAATATCACACACTATATCTACATCAATGGCTAAAGAAGCAGAGACTCCTCTCTCTGATTTTTACAAAGCCCTAAATGATAGCCTTAAGTCTTGCATTGTTTTTGCAGACCCAGTGGGGGATTTTCGAATTCCCCCAAATATTTTTAATTTGTTACCCGTTTTTCATGGTTTAGACCACGAAAAGCCTTATCAGCATATGTGTAGGATAGAACAACTTCTCAATACATTCCATCATCCTAGCGTAGGGTCTAATCAAATTAAACTGAGGGTGCTTCCTTTCACCTTAGCCGATAAGGTGGCGTCTTGGTTAACTGCCCAAACGCTTAATTCTGTGGACTCATGGGCCAAACTCGTTCAATTGTTTATGGAATTGTTTTACCCACCGCTGAAGATAGATGAAATGATTCAAAAGATTCATTTCTTCCGCCAGAACCCTTATGAATCTTTTTCAGAAGCCTGGAACCGGTATACTGATCTTCTTATAGAGTGTCCACATCATAACCTTGCGAAAGACACGCTTGTTCATGCCTTATTCAAAGGGCTTTCACATCATCATAAGGAGGTTCTTAATATAATGAATGAGGGTAGTTTCCTTAGTAAAGGAGCCTCAGAGGCTTATAGGTTTCTAGAAGATCAATCTAAACGTAATAATAACTGAAGAGGGGGTAACGACATCCCCCGCTCCGCTAATTTTTCTTCCACAGCCAAGGCTGCCAGTATGTTTGAGGTTAAATCTGATCTCGAGCTTAGAACTCTAATAGAATCTCTCACAAAAAAGGTAGAAGCCATTTCTGTTCAACATAAGCTTACTCCTGTCATGAACGTTAACTCTATTCCATGTAATTTCTGTTTGAGTCTTGAGCATCCTGACTCCTATTGGCCTCTCGTCTATGAACAACCATCTGCACAGCCAGATAATGTTTGCTCCATAAATAGCCAACCTAACACACCTTGGAGACAACACCCCAACTTCGGTTGGAGAAATAATAAACAGTTACACCTCCGGCCAGCAAACAATTACAACCAGGCTCCACCAAGACAAGGACAAGGACCAGGTAATTATAATAATTATAATAATAATAGAGGTATTGTCTCGATTAATAACAACTATCACAACAAACCCATTAATAACCAACGTGAGATAGTTCCTGTCACACTACCTGTGGCCACTACACCTTCACAACCGGATTGTTTTGATGCTTACATGCAAGCTCAACAATAGATTCTATAATCCATTCTATAATCCATACAACCATTAACCCAAGATAAAGCCCAACCAAAAGGTGTGTTTCCAGGTCAAGCTATACCTAATCCTAAAATGGCAAACACAGCCTTTGAAGTAACCGGTAATACTAGTAACACAAATTTAAACGTAGGTGAGTTAAATGCCATCACCACTCTCCGTTTTGGCAGAGTGGTTGATAACACCGTAACTATGCCCATTGATACACCACTAGTGGTCATTGAAAATGAAAATTTACTAGATACCAAAATAGAAACTAAAGATCCTACCCCTGTAGAGATACCACTTAAACCACAACCCAAAAAAAAAACAGCCAAGGTTAAAATTCCTATTGAGAGAAACCACCGTTTCTCCAGAGACTAGCCTTGTTAAATAAGGATACAAATTTTGATGAGATTAGGGAAGTTTTTAAAAATCTATCGATAAACCTACCTTTTCTTGAAGCTATTAAAAAATTACCCCAACATGCTAAGTTTCTAAAAGAGTTGTGCACTACTAGGCGGAAAACAAACATGCCAAAAGATGCCTTTTTAACTGAACAATTTCCCACTCTATCTGAACATAATGGAATCGTTAAGTACAAGGACCATGGTCGTCCAACTGTACAATGAACCTTAGGGGATACCCACACGGCAACTACTCTATTAGACTTGGGGGTGAGTGTTAACTTACTCCCTTATTATCTATATAAACAAATAGGTTTACAAGAGATGCAACCAACTATAATTACTTTGCAATTGGCTGACCGTTCTATTAAGTATCATAAGGGTGTTGTACCAAACGTGCTGGTTAAAGTTCAAGATTTTTACTATCCAGCCGACTTCGTTATCCTCAACACAGAAGTCGCTAACGACTCTGTTCCTATCATCTTAGGGCGTCCTTTCTTGGCAACCGCCAACGTGCTCATTAACTGCCACGACGGTTCAATGTCCATGTCCTTTGGACACTTTTCTGTTGAGGTGAATGTTTTTAAAATGATGCAATAGTTACCTGATACGACTATCGATGGAGAAATTAGCATGATCGAGAGCTTAGCTCAAGATTATTTAAACAACATGTTTCCTGATAATCAGATGCACCAATTCCTTTCCTTTGGAAATTTCGACTTTGACGATGACTCCCTAGACGTAGATGAAATCGAGGAAGATTTCCTTCGACTCTTTTGCAACTCTTTTTTGCCACCTTGCGAGTCCCCCCTTATCCACATCCATTCACCCACGTCACATCCTAATGTCACTCATTCACCTTCCATCAATGTTCCCCGCCCTCCACCCTTTCAAAGGAACCTTGAGTTTGCACTTGACCCTCTTACTTCTCCTGTGCTTCATGATTTTCAAAACCCTCTTAGTAAAAAAATACTACCCAAGGAGAAGCCACCCGACCCTTTCATTTTTAGATGTGTGATTATATCAACCCACGCCACCAATGAGTTTTGTGCTAAACCCACATTCTCATTTTTTCCATTTCTTTCTTCTAAAACTTATCCATATCCCACATATCTTCCACAACCATCCATTTTTTCACGATCATTTACTTGGCCACCCTTTCGTTGGAGAAAAAGAAGAAATTGCATGCTAGGTTAGGTTCTAGATCTATCTGTATTCATTCTCATTCTGCTACGCCACGTCATAGGAAATTTTGGTGCCTAATTCTATTTGGGTTTGCCATTCGTGTTAATTATTTATGGATAGACCCACAACTCTTTAGATTGTTGATATATGGTAAACTACAAGTTAATACATGTTTTAGATAAAGTCTCGAGTATCTGACTATAAAAGACTCATTTTATTCTTCGGTGTACTCCACTATAATCTTCTGTTATGGGAGTGCACCATTAAGGTAATCGGACCCTCTCTTTTGAGTGTGTGGCTGTAAGTACCAGATCCTAAGTCCAAACCCAACGTAATTCACGTTTTCCACTCTTGCAGGTTTTCTTGTTTTTGAGTCGTGTTTCTCTATGGAGTGAATTACGTCCTTATTGCTTTATTTTTTTTTCCGTTATATTAAACCTTATTCATAAAAAGTAAAAAAATATTTAAATCTGATAAACATTAGTCTAGTAAGTCTCGGGAATCTGACTTTAAAAGACCCACATTTTAAAACAAATTTTCTAAATCATGTTTTCAAAAACTTGTTTGGGGGTGGGGTGTTTGGTCTTTCCATTCTTGATCACTCAACTTACTATTCTTATTCCTTCCTCCTCTCGTGGCTAGTTCCTTTGTAGTATTATTTTTAAGAATATTTTCCTATTTTAGTAGAATTTTTATTCCTAGTTGTGTAGTTAAGTAGTTAATCTTGAATTATATAAGTTGGTTGTTGTTTGAATTTCAAGTTGGTTTTATTTTTTGTCCAAGCATGCTATCTATTTTTCATGAATCTCACCTTTCCGACTTGTTTGGGGGTGACATTATTTGTTTAGCATTGTATTTTATCATATCCACATGTTTTTGAATTAATATTGCAATGTTTAAGGAATATAGTTTATATATGAGCATGCTGGTAATGTGGTGTAGCTAGAATTAGCTACTGTTGTTTGGTGCAACTTCAAAGGTTAAAGGCATTGAGATTGCTATTTGATAGGCTGTTTAAAACCATATAGAATTACTGCTGTGAGCCTGCTCTCAGCAGTTTCTATTTTGGTTTTAGCAACCCTTTTCTTATTCCATCTCTTTCATTATCAATTTGGGAACCTTGGGGACCCTTGTTTAAGAAACTAGTCCTCTATAAATACATGGCACGCCATATACTTCCCACTGCACCTCTCATATTCATACCACAGGTCTTGCTCCAAGCACGCACACCCTTATTTTGCACTAATACAGAGCGCGCCCGCGCCCAAATTCTAGTATCGCAGATTTTCCTTTTGTGAGAAGATAGCGCGCCCGCCCTCTGACATAAGCCATTCTGAGCGAGCCCTTGCCCGTACTTCAACATACCTCCAGTTCTTTTTTTTTTCTGGGGTTTTCTGCAGTCACTTCCAGGAGTTGATTCGTGTGTTTGTTAGCTATGAAATCTCCTCAAATCATACTAGAGCAGTCCTTTAAAGAATTGCTATAGAGTGACACCTATGGGTATTGGTTCTGTAACTTGATTATACAGTCATGATGACAGCCTCTAATGGTAAGTGTTGATGAAACTTATTCTCCTGCACTTACTGCTTATTTCTATGATAATTGTAGGTTATTTTATCAACCAGATGGGGAACAAGTGTTCTCTATCACCATTGATGATGTAATAATAGATTTAAGCAAGTTTTTGTTGGCCTTTGCTATTGGACTTTCTATGACTGCTGCCCAAAACTCATGGGGCTATATGGCTGATAATATGTATATCTACAACTATGAGTATTTGCATGAGACCTATAGGGTGGGGATTTTTTGTATAGAGGACCAAGGGCAATATAACGTAGCCCTTAGTAGCTTATCCCTTAACATGGGTATTATTATGTTCTTTATCATGTTGAATATCTTAGGGGAATGACATTTTTCTTTTGCGAATAATGCCACTTGTGACGTCTTCCTTGCTTTAGCTGACGGACGTATGCTCTATGATCTTCCCCAGACCTTAGTGTCTAGTTTAGCACAAGCACATAGTATGAATCATAACTACCTTCTTATGTCTATTTTGGTTTGCCGCATAATGCTATTTTTCTTTCCTGAGTTTTGTACCCGTTTAACGGATTGGATTGGGGTTGACATTGTGAGACCCATCAATTGCATTATATGCTCTTTCTGTGCGATGATTTGGTCGGGGTGGAGGCTACAACCTAATTGGGTTGCACCTTACACCCCATCCGACCAAGTGGCACTTAACAGGTTAGCAAAGGTAGATGATAAATGGTGTGAGGCCTGACAAATTATCATGGCTTGGCAAGACGCAAAGGAACCTCACTTCTTTATAAAAGGGGAGGACAACGCTTAGTGCTGGATATGAGGTAAGATTTACTTTCTGTTCGTGTCTGCTTATGTCCCAAGCAATGTAATTTTTGTTATTCCCATAACGAGTGGAACTCATATAGAGTTGCGTCTGTTTTTCTTTATCTATATTAGTATTTTCTAAATTTGTTTTGCAGGTGTTCTAAAATTTTCACGCATTTCCATGGTATTTTATATCCTTCTTATTTCTATACTTTGAGGACAAAGAATGTTTTTGTTTGGGGGTGGCATAGAAACACGCGTAATTTAAGGCACCTATTAGGATATATATATATATATATATATATATATATATATATATATATTATATGTATAATATGCACTTGTTTTCTAGTAAAAATATTAAAAATATATAAATATAAAGTATTTATACTATGTACTTAGGAATATTGGTATTGTTTCTTTTTCTGTAATGATAGTAGTCTACAAGTTTCGCGTTAGCTCTTAAATTAGAATAATTTTTAGAAACTTAGGTTAATATGTAGGTAATATTCCTTGCATCTTTCCATAAATATATTGCATGAGCATCTATGTTTGTATTGACAGTAAGTTTCTGAAATCTAGGCTAAAGTACTTATTCTACAAATTCTGTGAGAATATAGCCTAAAAGCCTTATATGAGTGAAATATCTGAGTAATGACACAAGGGAGAAGTAAATTTCGAATAGATAAATCACACGTCCACTTGCATGATCACTATACCATATCCTAAGCGAGAATTTAGGCCCTTTTTGGATCGATATAACCAGAAATTCAAACCTATATGAAATTATTTTCCGCTAGTCGCCCCTTTGAGCCTTTCTTTAGCCTTTTCATAAACTATAAATTCTTTACCCTTTTACAAAAACAAAATAAGTCTACCAATTTTTGAATGAGTCTGAGAATAGAGATGAAATGAAGAAAAGAAAGGAGAAAGACTTGTAGAAAACCAAGAATTTGTTAGTTTCTTCAAATAAGAAAAGAAAAGAAAAGAAAAAATATATAAAAGAAAAAGTTAGAACTCAAAAAAAAAAAAAAAAATAGAATCGAAAGAATCAAAAGCCAAAAGAAAAAAAAAAAAAAAATGGCTAAGGATGGAAACAAAGTGTAGAAGCAAAATAAGAACAAGGTTTTCTCTAGTTATATATTTTGAAGATCTTATTATCTCTGATTTGTCCTTTTGAATATCCATTTCCTTCCTTCTTAAAACCATCACCTAATCCCCGTAACGACTAATAAATACCTCTAGCTCAATTAGGAATAGGTTAGTGTGATAGTAAGTGGCAGATGTGTTTGATTGACTTCGCCTTCCTTGTACGTCATTGGGATTGTGAGGAAAAGTGTGCCCACTGCACACTAGAGTGAACGAAACTTGAGTGGAAAAATCAAAGTGTTTTTGTCTTGACATATTTGTGAGGATCTACTTAAGGGCGCTATTCCAAAGTTTCATAAATGGACATGTTATTGCATTTCATTGCATAGTTCATTATATATATGTTTATCCGTTAATGATTGATTATTATGCACGTATTAGCTTAGGTTTCGAATTGATTATTTTGTATTTATTGCTAGTGAGATGTATATATAGATATCTGAGAATAAATAAGGAAACAATAATTTTATTTCTTAGTCGTTGTAGTATAAATGAAGTTTGTGAGTATCTTCTCTATAAAACTCTCACGAGGCTATAACTCGTTAAAATTTTAAAGCAAACCATAACAGGTGATATTAGGCAACTTTTGTGTCAGCTCTTTATTGAACCTAATCCAGTCAGACTATGGCTTCAGTTATGTGAGTTGGGGGATTTACTATGCAAGACATGGAATGTCCTAATCTGGGCGAATAGCTCGGTGATATAGGCGACCCTTAGTAACACATAACTGATCCTCAAACCGCCCTTAGAAGAATGGAGATTGTGTACTTCTAAGGGTTGGTCTATGTGGAATCCATTGCCCATTTTGAAAAATCACTTAACTATTGATGTATCGAGAATCATCTATTATAAGCGCGGTGAAAATAACAATTTTATTAAAGAAAGAAAGAAACATTTGTTTTTGGCTTTTTGGTTTTTATGTTCCTAATTACTATGACAGAAAAATACAAACTATAAAATTACGAAGAAAAATCACTATGACGAAAGTGATCCTCTCAATAGAAGATGCTTGAAATTAAGTGATTCTAATTGCGAACCATCCCATGGTTTGGCCTCCCTGGATCTTCCATCTCTTGTTTTGCAAGTAGGCAAATCTGGTGAAGAGGACTAGCTTTATTTCTAGATAATCTAGCCTCTCCTCTCCTACTCTCTAGTTAGCCCTAGTCAAATCCATTCCAACCAGAGAGAAAGACGAAGCTTAAAACAATTAGAAATCACCCATAGAAGGAAAAGAATTTCGAAATCAAGGGCTCCATTTGCTAACCATCCCACAGTATGACATGCCTACGGAAAATGAGACATGCTAAACAACCATGAGAGGCAACCGTAAGACACCTTCACTCAATCCCCATCGCCCTCTGCTTTGTTTCACATCTCTTCTTTATAGAGGAAAGACTGCTCAGCGTCAAAGGTGAAGATTGGAAGAAAAATGCTTATGTAAAACAGAAAATGTAAAAACATAAAGCAGGTAAATGAAAATAATAACAGGAATTGTAAATGACAAGAATTGGAAAGCTATTCTAAAAAGAAGTGTAAAATAAAGAAAAGAAAAATTGTATACTTGCTCCATACGGGTATACTACTTAAATGACGAGTAAAAGTGTAAACATGGAATGCGCAAGATATACTGTTGACTCAAGGCTCCAGCACTTACAACCACACCCTCCAAGTGGAGAGGTCCGGTTACCTTAAGGATGCACTCCCAAGGAATGCATCGAGAAAACACGATGTGTCTTTTATAGTCAAGACTATATGTGGTTCATTTAAAGTCAGATTCCCCAAGACTATATGCATATGATGGATGATATGTTATTAGCTATATACTAATAATCTAAACAGTTAGGGATATTTATAGAAAAACATGTAAAAGCATACACCCCCAAACAGAATGAAATGATGCATTTCGATTGTAAGATGCAGACTGATAAGAGAAAGTTTATGCAACCCATCATGAAACTTATACAATAACCCATCATATTTGAATTGTCCAAAAGAGTGTGAGGTTGGTAGTGGATGTTCTTCAGGAAGCTAAGATGATGTGGAATAGGACATACTACGCTTTTGAACCACTTGAATGATGGGTTCATCATCGCATGCCTTCAAGAACTCCAAGAACTCTTCATCTAGCTTGTGTGAATCTAAAAAATCGGGGTCAATGTCGGCATCTTTAAGAAAATCATCGATTTTGTCCATTGTTAAGTCTACAACGACCAAGCTAGATTGGGATCCACATAACACCATAGATTTTGTCTCCTCTTTTTCTGGCACTTCAATCAAAGTGGGGTTCTCATCAACTGGAATGATAGGCTCATGAGTATGTATGTTGGGCAAAGTCTCTTTATTGGGAAGGTTGAAAAAATTATGAAAGATCTCAAAGGCAATTGGCTTAAGTGCAAATTTGAGGTTTCTTTAAAATGGTTTCATGGTGCAATCCTCAGAAATTGGTGGATTTTTTATTAATGGAGTTTGGATTTCAAGAGGTGTTAAATTGGGATGGTGATGGTTGGGTGTTGGTTCTTCACATGATCTCGAGGACTCAGAGAATTCTTCATCTAGTTTTGGCGTTTCCACAAGATTGTGGTTCATATCTGCAATAGTAAGGATGTCATAAATTTGTTCCATCGATAAGTCTTTAACGGCCAAACTAAATTGAAATCCACTTTCCACCATAGATTTTACTTCCTCTTTTCCAAGCACTTCATTTTCTTTGTCCTCTCTGCCTAGATCTTTAGAAATTTTATCAATGCCATTTTCCAAATGTGTCGAGTCCAATACATGCTCTTGAGTTTCTTCTGCCAGAGTTTTCTCATTTATGGGTGGTGATGTATTAAGGCATGTGAGAAAAACTATGACTTCGGGCATATAATCATCGTCATAAGATTTGGAATTCTCCCGATAGTCAGGTGGTGATTTATGAGAATTTGATTGTTCAGAAGTTTCAGGATGGGCTTTAGCAATTGGCATTGTTTTAGTAACACCTTGTTTCTCTTGTTGGATGGGTTCTGGACTGGGTGGAAGGATATTAGTCTCAGATGTGGACTATTTTGAATTAGATTGGAGAAAACATAAGGTAGTTGCTATTTGTTGAGTTAGTATTGTTTGCTTGGCCATTTCTTGGTAGAGTTGGTCTGTGATGGACAGTGGAGTGGAATATGAATTTGATATGGATGGTAATGTGAATGGTAATGGGTCTTGGGTGAAACCACACTCTGACTGACCATATAGATATATGAATGGTGGGTGCCTATTTGTGGTGGAACTCCATGAATTGTTGGCATGACTAGAAAACTCTTGAGTGTATGGGGTACTAGGGAAGTTTGAAAATTGAGGTTTGTAATCATAAGGATTTCCCATTGTAGACTCGAATTCGGAATATGATGGACAATGGGATAACCAGTGATAAGGACTACCATAAAAAGAACAAGGTTTTGGGTTTGCATTGTAATTCCATGATAGTTGTGATGCATGTTGATAAGACATGAATGCTTAATCAATGATGATGCACAAACAGTAGAAATTCATTTTTTTGGATTTTTGAAAACTTTGCTTTGGTGTATAAATTATTATGCCCTGTTCAAAGGAACAATTGGGCACGAGACTAGGATTGCTCTACTACTCGTCTCAAAAGAGTAGCAGTCACTTCACCAAGTGGTGTGCTACCAAGAATCTCAATCACGATGAATCTGGGGGAGGGGAATGAGGAAGGTAGTTGGTCCATCGGAATCTGGTAACTGATTACTCTAAATTCTCATGGCTAAATTTTTGTCCTTTTATGGAGGGGCGTGACTACTTTGGGCTCTAGTTGATTGATTTTAATTCATTTTTTTGGTCTAGGGCTTTCAAGAATCAAGCAACATCCAATTTACCTACATTGGGTAATGACTTCCCAATGGTTGTTATGGCTCAGGTTCAGCCTTATTCGCTAATGTAAATTGCAGTGCGGAAAGTAAATTTCAAACAATCACATAAGCATGCTTGAACACATAAGTATCTTCTTACTTGGGCTTCGAAGAGGTTTAGAATTTACCTCTCAAGCTGTGCTTACACTCTGCTTGAGGAGAAGACGACGTCGGTTAGCGCTTGATCTGGGAATCAGGCCCAACATTTCGAACCTTACCCTGTTTTAAGTTACAAATAAAGGCCCACTTAAAAAGCCCACAAGTTTGGTTTTTAACAATTTATACAACTTTTCCTTCAAGGGCTCAAACTTAAAGCTAAACTAAGATTATACTAATATAATTAACTAATTTTAAATTAATTTCCTAGATTAACTAGAGTCAATTGGACTTAGAGTGTTGATTACCAAGTTGATTCAAAGTGTGTGAGCTATGATCCACAACTTGCCTCACACACTTGAACTTTCCAAGGCAATTAAAACTCTAATATCTTGATAAGTATTAGACTTAAGCCAAGTTTAACTCCTGTTCATCAAAAGAAATCAATCAAAAACCAAGTTTTTTTTTTTTTTTTTTTTTTTTTTTTTTTTTTTTTTTTTTTTTTTTTTCCGTTTTTCTTTTTATCACTAACTATTACAAACAAGTTCCACTATTTTCTCCTACTCTATTACAAAATCCGTGCTAGGAGTACAACTGTGTGGGACCTCAAAAAAATTGCACACTTGTGTTGAGGTGACCTAGTGGTCGCGCTCACGCTGCCCATGCGGTCGCTCGCCAACGCCGGTGGATGGCTATTGTCTTTTGCCTATTGGATTAGCTCATCTCCACCTTTGTTGTCCCACAACCAGATTTGCAAAAAAAAGTATCTCAGTATAGAAAAACAATAAAAATAAAATTACGAAAAATAAAAAATAAAATTGAAATGGAGAGGTGAAACACTCTCTTCTTTGATTCTCAACCAATCACTCTCACTTCTTCAATCCATGACGGCGGTGCCATTTGAAGCTTTAATATTGTAGTGTGCATACTTCAAAAGAGTTTAGAAGTTGAGGTTAATCCTAAATTGTTTAAAGTTTGAGTGAGGGAGATAGAAGAAGAAAGGTAGACTCTTGAATATTAGAATGGTTATAAGCTAATTAACTTGAAAGCTTTGATTATGGATTAAAATGACTTGAAAACATGAAAGGAAGATTGGTTAAAACATTGAAATGAAACAAGTTAAGCAAACAAGAACAAGATGAAGATTGAAACAAAGAACAAGTAACAAGTTGATTGAAATAAAGGAAATAAAATAACAAGGTGATTGAAATAAAGGAAATGAAATAACAAGAAATTAAAAACATAAATTGAAAAACAAGAAAAGAAAATAAACAAACCAAATAGTTTGGATCCTAAGACAATGGATGAGTTCTCTCTTCTTTTCTTTTTGTTTATATACCCCTACTTTTGCCATTTATAGATTTGCCCTCATCCATTCTAAACTAGACACCTCACCCCTTTCACTTTTGGTTTTGCTTTATGGGTGCCTTCTTGACCAAGATAGATTTAGGGATAAGTATTCATAATTTGAGATAAGGGCATCCATCTTTGGTCTTCTGATTTCAGTCCTTTGACTATTAACTTTGACCGGTTGACTTTGACTTTTCAACACTTTTCCACAGCAGCTACTGATCTTCATAATTAAGGGTCCTTTTGGTGTTAAGATGCAGCTTTTTATGATAAGTGGTCTGAAATACTCCTTAACCTGAAAAAGGTAGTAAAAGCTATGAGTTGTCTTTTCGTTAAGCATAAGAGGGACTATAATGCAGCAATACACGGGTAATAAAACGCACATTTGGGAGCTGATCACTTATCACTGAGGAAGTCCCTTCCTCTTGGTCTCGTTCTAACCATAAAAATTTATTCTCTGATAAGCTCCCAAATGTGTGTTTTATTACCCTTACATTACTACATTTCGGCCCTTCTTACACATAATGAAAAGATAACTTATAGCTTTTATTTCCTTTTTCAGGTTACAAAGCATTTCAGACCACTTATCATAAAAGATGTATCTTAGCGCCAAAAGGAGCGTTATTAATGCTTATTATGAAGACTTAAAGTTGCTATGAAAAAGTCAAAGTCAAAGGTCAAAGGTCAAGGATTCAACACTAGAGAACTGAAAGTCATATCTTTAACTCAGAAGACTAGAGATGGATGACCTTGATACAAAAGAAGACTTGCTCAAAACCTAGCTTGATCAAGAAGATATGAAAAAGCGAAAGAAAAAGCAAAAAGAAAAAGCATAAAGCAACATGGTGAGGTCTCTTGATTGTTGAGTGAGAGGGCAAATCAGTCTTTTGTAAAAATAGGGGTATTAGAACGTAAAAGTATGAGGAAAGAATGCACCTAGACTTATTCTAGTGTCATGTATGTTGGAGTAGAGTAAGATTTATCTTTCAAGACAATTATATTCAAGTTTTGTTTTTACTTTTTGTTCTTCAATTCAATCTTTTTTTGTTTTCATGTTTATGTTTCAATCTTCAATCAAAGTTGTTTATTTTCATGTTTATGTTCTAATCTTCACTCAAAGTTTTCTTTTCATCAATCAAGTTGTTTCATTTAAGTTTGTTCATTCAATACAAAGTTTGAGTCATTAAAAACAAGTCCTAAAGCTAAGAATATTACATTTTCTCCTTCACAACTCCCATCAATCCATCTTCCAAACAATCTATGGTGAACCCCATCAATCTTTGATTTACTTACTGACAAACCGTAAAACAATAGTTTTACCTACTCTTAACTAGTTATGCTATGAATAAGTAAAACTAAAGCTATTTACTAATATAATCAAAGTTATCAACTCTCGATTATCAAGCAATATGTAGAGTAGAGAATTCGTTCCACTCTTGGTTCCTTAGACGTAAGTTTCACTAGTTTAATCTATTCTAACAAAACTGATGAGAGTAATGGATTGTAATTATACTAAAATGGCAATTGAATACTAAGATGTGAATATGGAAAATGAATTAGGGGAATTTGATTCCATTTAGATGAATTCCTAATATGCTAGTGTAGATTATTGCAATCCTAACCAATAAAGATTAAGTAATTGATCCCTAATTATTCATGACAATCTCTACCAACTAATAATTAGCATGTGAGGAAGTTCAACCAATTCTCATGGTGAATCAACTAACCTACTAGAGTGAAACTCTTAAATGCAATAATTCTAACTAACACATCAACTCTTCATTAAAGCTTCATCAAAACCCTCTAATTGAGGTTTAGCTTGAAGTCATTAGACTATCATTAATATAGAAATAAGAATAAGACATAATAAATAACAATAACTTAGATTTTATTAATCTAATGGAAGAGAGTTTAAGAATAGAAACTATATTAAAAACTAAATATTGAATAATCAACTAGCTTAAAACTAATGAAAGAGTTATATGAATTAAATCCTAGGTTTAAATCTAAGTACATGAATTAATAACTAAGTTCCTAGGTTAGTGTAAGAGTTTGGCCTTAGAAATCATTATATAGGAGAGGGCTAGGTTTACAATTTCATGCATGGGCTTTGGAGCCATGCTTTAGGCCATCAAATAAAGCCCAAAACCTAATTACATATGTCTAAAAAGGGATTCTCTACTAGAAATTACTGCAATAACCTTTTAATCCATGTTTGCTCTTCTGATTAGGTCAAGGCCTAGACCATTAGAAAGTTCTTTCCGAGCTGGTCGTTTTGACATATAATAGACCCAATTCTGAGGTCTGAGTCCAAAGATACGGCCTGCGGAAGTTCTGTTGACTTTTATGTTCTATTCTGCCCGCGTTGACTTTGACTTTTCAGCTTTGAAAATGCTTTTTCTCCTTGAATCTTGGCCTTTAATCATAAAACCCTTTCTCCTTTATCTCACAAAAGTGACATATTTCTTCACATATTTGACTCAAATACCTGAAATATATAAAAACACGTAAATAGTACTAACTCTTATTTATTATACACATAATTGGTTTAAATGTAATATTATTAAGGGGTTAAAACTACAGTTTTGGATTCTTATCACTTACCAATATACAACTACTTCAAATGGCGCCACCGCTATGGATTGAAAGAACATAGATTCTTGGTTGAGCTCTAAAAAGGGAAACACCATTCTATCACTTTCATTTTTTGGTCTTTAAATTTTTCGTCAATTTATTTCATTATTTTTCAATACTGATCTATTTTATTTCAAATCCAGGTTCGAGATTCAACTACTGGAGAGGAGCTAAAGCTACTACAGGAAGCTGACGCTACTTCGCCGAAACTGGTGGGGTGACCACCTGTCCGCTAGCGCTCGACCGCCTAGGCACCTCCAAGCACTCCACTGCCGTTTTTTCATAGTTCAATCCAATTTGTTTTGTTGTTGTAACTACAGATCTAGATTTTGTAATATAATAGTATAAATTAGTAGACTTTGTTGTAATAGAAAATTAAAAAATAAAAGCGAAAAATATTAGTTTAAGGTAGTTATCTAGATTAGCATGAGTTGAGCACTTGGTTGAAGTTTTGCAATTTACCAAGGATTAGAGTTTTCATTGCCTTGGGAAGCTCAAGTGTACGAGGCGAGTCGTGAACCATACGCTCGCACACTTTGAATCAACTTGGTAATCAACACTCTAATTACGATAAACTCTAGTTAATCTAGTAGTCTTAGTATTACTATTATTTTACTCTTATGTTTTGGGCCCTTGAGGGCAAAGTTGTTTAATTATTAAAAACCCGGATTATGGGCTTTTTTCTTAAGTAGACCGATTTTGTAACCTAAATCAGGGAACACTAAAACGGTTAGGTCTGATTCTTAGATCACGTGCCAACCAATGTCGCCTTCTCCTCAAGTAACGTGTAAGCACGGTTTGAGAGGTAATTTCTAAACGTCCTCGTAGCCCATGTAAGAGGATGCCTTGTGTGTTCAAGCATGCTTATGTGATTGTTTGAATTTTAATTTCCGCACTGCAATTTCAATTCACGCATAAGGCTGAACCCGATCCACATAACAACTATTGGGAAGTCATTCCCCAATGTAGATAAATCAAACATTGCTTGATTCTGGAAGCACTAGACCAAACAATCAAATTAAAATCAATCAACTAGAGCTTAAAGTAGTTACGCTCCTCCAGAAAAAAACAAAAATATAGCCATGAAGATTTAGAGTAATCAGTTACCAGATTCTGGTGGACCAACTATCTTCTTCACTCCCTTTCCCCAGATTCATCGTGAGTGAGATTCTTGGTAGCACACCACTTGGTGAAGTGATTGCTTACTCTTCTGAGCCGTGTAGTAGATCCATCCTAGTTTCGCGCTCAATTGTTCGTTTGAACAGGGCATAGTAATTTATAGACCAAGCAATTTTTTTCAAATATCCAAAAAAATGAATTTCTACCATTTGTGCATCATCATTAATTGAGCATTTATGTCTTATCAATATGCATCACAACCGTCATGGAATTACAATGCAAACCCAGAAACTTGTTCTTTTTGCGGTAGTCTTTATCACTAGTTATCTCATTGTCCATCATATACCGAATTCGAGTCTACTACGGGAAATCCTTACGAACTTCAATTTTCAATTCATGGAGTGTTCTAATCATGTCGACAATTCATGGAGTTCCACCTGGTTAGTCAGAGTACGGTTTCACCCAAAACCCATTACCATTCATCTCACCATCCATATCAAACTCATATCCCACTCCACCATCTATCACAGACCAACTTTACCAGGAAATGCCCAAGAAAAAAATACTAACTCAGCAAATAGCAACTACCTTATGTTTTCTCTAATCAGATTCAAATGATGCCACATCTGAGACTAATAATCTTCCCACCAGTCCAGAACCCAACCTGAAATAAGAAACAAGGTGTTACTATAACAAAGCCAATTGCTAAAGCCCATCCTGTTACTCATGACCAATCAAATCCCCATTAACCTCTACCTAACTATAGTGAGAATTCCAGCTATTATGACGATTACTATATGCCCGAAGTCACAATTTCTCTCACATGCCTTAATGCATCATCACCCATAAATGAGAAAATTATGGTAGAAGAAACTCAAGAGCATGTATTGGACTCAACCCATTTAGACAATGACATTGAGAAAATTTATGAAGATCTAGGCAGAGCGGACAAAGAAAATGAAGTGTTTGGAAAAGATAATTGGATTTTAATTTAGTTTGGCCGTTAAAGACTTATTGATGGAATAAATTTGTGACATCCTTACTATTGCAGATATGAACCACAATCTTGTGGAAACGCCGCCAAAACTAGATGAAGAATTCTCTGAATCCTCGAGATCATGTGAAGAACCACCACCCAACCATCACCATCCCAAATTAACACACCTTGAAATCCGACCTCCATTCATAAAAAATCCACCAATTTATGAGGACGGCACCACTAAACCATTTCTAAGAAACCTCAAATTTGCACTTAAGCCGATTTCCTTTGAGATCATTCATAATTTTCTCAACCATCCCAGTAACGAGACTTTGCCCAATATACAAATGCAAGAGTCCATCAATTCAGTAGTTGGGAAACCTGATATATGTCCTATTCCACATCATTTGAGCCTCATGATGGACATCTACTACCAACCTCTCACTCTTTTGGACAATTCAACCATGACGGGTTATTGTAGAAATTCTATGATAGGTTACATAAGCCTTCTCATATCAAGTATTCTCTTATCATTCTGCATCTTACATTCCAAATGCATCATTTCATTTTGTTTAGGGGTAAATGCTTTAATATGTTTTTCTATAAATATCTCCAACTGTTTAGATTATTAGTATATAGTTAACAGCATATCATCCATCTGATGCATAGTCGTGGGGAATCTGATTTAAAACGACCCCGCACATATAGTATAGAATATCTAACTATAAAAGATTCATATTATGTTTTCCCGAAGCATTCCATGGGAGTGCATCCTTAAGATAACCGGACCCTCCTATTGGAGTATGTGGTTGTAAGTGTCGAAACTTTTGTCCACGTATATATTGCAATTTCGTTATAAAACATTTTTTACTCGTCGTTTGAGTAAGTGTGATCCTATGGAGCGAGTATACAATTTTCTTTTTCTTTCTTTTTCAAAATAGTTGTTTTTTTCCATTCTCATTATGAAAGATTCTAGATACATCAATAGTTATGTGATTTTTCCAAAAAAAAATGGGCAATGAATTCCACCTAGACCAACCCTTAGAAGTACGCAATCTCCATTATTCTAAGGGCGGTTTGAGGATCAGTTATGTGTTACTAAGGGTTGCCCATATCACCATACACTTTTTGTCCCAGCTTAAACCACATAGATACCAATTGTCCCTTGCTCAACAACATATCATCACTTCAACCAGAAGAAGTCTGTGCTTTAAATATACCAAAGGTACCATGGAGGCAACACCCAAATTTCACATGGAGTAATAATCCACAAACACAAACCACCTCCAAGATTCACTAACCATGTCAAACTACCAAATACATTCAGACAAGGATAATGTACTTATAACAATCAGAACATGACATTGGTTCTATCCCAGTTTAACCAGAACTACCAGTGAACACTTGGTTGAAGTTCTAAACTTACCAAGAGATTAGAGTTTTCATTGCCTTGGGAAGTTCAAGTGTGCTAGGCGAGTCATGAATCATATGCTCGCACACTTTGAATCAACTTGTTAATCAACACTCTAACTAAGTTTAGCTCTAGTTAATATATTTAAACTAGTTAATTTAATAGATTAGTTTTAGTATTAGTTTACTTTTATGTTTTGGGCCCTTGAAGGCAAAGTTGTTTAATTATCAAAAACCCGGATTGTAGGCTTTTTAAGTGGACCTTATTTGTAACCTAAAACAGGGAATGCTCGAACGGTTGGACCTGATTCTCAGATCAAGCGCCAACCAACGTCGCCTTCTCCTCAAGCAGCGTGTAAGCACAGCTTGAGAGGTAAATTATAAACCTCCTCGAAGCCCATGTAAGAGGATACCTTGTGTGTTCAATCCACTACAAGAAACAGGGTCTTTAGTGACAAAAGTTTTAGCAACGATAGTATATAGTAGCCAATGGTCACTTTTGGCGACGTTTTTAATCGTTGCCCATACTATTATAACTTGCTTTTGAAAAATATTTTTTCCGACGTTTTTAGCGTGGCAAAAAGTTGTAATCATTATTTGTAGAACAAACATAGAATTTTGGCGATGAAGTGAGCGACGTAAATTAATTTTTCTATTTAGCTACGTTTTTAGCGTTGGTGATTGTTTTTTTATACTGACGTTTTTTCGAACCATTGCTACTAATGGGATTTCAACCACATCATAATATACATCGCTAATCCACTTTATAATTCAGTTTATATTAGGGACAAAATAATCATCATAAAATATCTAATTAGTTTAGTGACAAAATTTTCTTATTTATGGCGCTATATTTTTCGGTCGAGCCCGCTATATTTTTAGCTATTGTCGTCCCCATTGTTTTAAGAAAACACAAAGAAAAAATTAAATAGGAAACTATAAGTCTCCAAAATAGAAAAGAACCAAATTTAAAACCTGTCTTTCCTCCCCTTCTCCCACACTTCATCTTTCTCAATACTGAATCGCGACAACCAATCGAATCAATACACTAACCTTTGGCTTGAGGTGGCTAAAGGTGAGGCTATTTCAATCCCAACTACCAGAACCCCTACCTTAATATTGGTTATCTGATAAAGCATTGCTTCACAGGTTCTTACATAAAGATAGGAGCTCTCAGATCAGTCTTGCGCTAACAAAAGGTGAAGCACTGAAATTAAGGTACGCCCTCTCTATCTATCTCTCCCTCTCTCTGAAATTAAACAAAGGTGAAGCCTTGTGTGAAATTTTAAGCTTGATTTCTATTTCTATTGTGTGGATAAATCTTAAGACTCCCCCAAAAGTGGAAACCTTGTGTTGGTCGGATCTATTTTTTATTTGTTAAGTAATTTAGTTGATTTATTCTTGAACTTGTGGAGTTTCATGTTCGTTTTATGTTAGGTTGTTAGATATGACTAGTTTGGCTTTTTCTTTATGTTTGACATTATCACTTATTCACTTAAAACTAATGCATATCTTTGTATGGTTGTATTGGTTAATAATGTTTGTTATTACATTAGTTTATGATTGCATAAGTTTGTTAACCGTTTTATGGTTGAAAAAGTTTATACTAATGTAGAAGAAAACCCCTTTATTAGGAACATCGTCCACCACAAGAAAAAGGAAAAATATGGTGGGACGTCTCAGGACGTGGCCAATGATACAAACAGAGTTATTTCCATAATGATACAAGTGAATATCCAGTAGCTACTACTGTGGATGCTGTGAGTGATGTTGAATAGATCCCATTGGATAGAGCCAGTGGTCCTGTTAAGGTTGATGCAATGGCCATTGGAGGAGATCAACAGGATCTTGACTTGGGTAATACGGAATCAAGTTCCTTGAGTTTGAAGTATATTGATGCAACAGGAGTTGCTTCTTCGGCGGAGGTTCTTTAAGGAAACACCTCAATTGCTAAATGTAGTAAATAGTCGATTTTAAAGGAATTTTTAGCAGACGAATGTTTGACATATGAGGGTGAGATACATGAAATGGCTGAGACATCTTGCATTATTCCTTCTGTTGGTTCAAATTCAATTACAAAAGTTGTACAATAGGGGAGACCTTTCACCCATACCTTGCCAAACCCCACACAGAAGCAAGTCAGTAGAGTGAAGTCTTTGAATACGGCCCCTGCAGCTTTGGGAGCATAAGGAGTGCTTCGAAATTGGTTGGAGGGAAACATCTCGCTAATGGTAAGCAAAAGCCATTGTTCTCTCGTGGGTTTATTGACAAGGGCTCCAGATGTAGATCACCAAATAAGAATGGTACCCTGGTAAAATCTGGTGAAGATGGTGTGTCTTGCAGGGTGAGCACTGACTGCAATGGATTTACTAAACCTGTTGTTTCTCATAACATTAATGTGGTCCATGAACTTGACGAAAATTTTGGTATTAACTTTAAACCTAATTCTATTAGATTTATGGAGAATCACTATACCATAAAGGCCATTTTGTAACAGGGCAAAATTTTCATTTGTAACGAAAATATCTGTTACTACCTTTCTAAACGGACATAACTGTTACGTTCTTTAGTATCCGATAGTATATTTCAATTTATTTTTCCAATTATTATCAAAATATTATTTTAATGTTTGGTAACAATTACATCCATTAGGGAACATATAAAAAAACATTTAACACAAACACCAAAAGGGTATATATGGAACTAACAGAAAAGATTATAACTAAATAAACAGGTTATCCCCGATGATCTCCCATGACTCGTCTCTCTCAAGTCTTCAAGCCTCCATCAAACATCCCATGACTTGTTAGTTTTATTAATTGTGTGTTCAAAATCAAATACAATAAGTAAAATGGCCGATTCAGCATCACATTTAGAGAAGATGGGTAGAGAGCTCAAATGCCCAATCTGGCAATAACCACTCCTCTGTCAATCCCTCGCCGATGAAGATGGAAAATAACTAGGTATATACGCTTTCTTTCTCTCACTCTCTTATCTGTTTTGTCTCTCCTTCTACCCAAACCCTAACTGGCGAATATATTAATTTTTTTTTGTTTTATTTGTGCATTGTTCAAATTAGGCTTATTTTGTTCCTCTTGCTGATGAATTAGGGGAAATTAATCTGTGTTGGAACTATAAGATTGGACTCAAAATTCACGCTCCCAATTGGGATACTTCATTTGTTTGGCTAATTGAAAGAATTTGGTATCAATTAAATAATTTCAGTGCTAAGATTCAATTTTCCTTACAAACTGCTTGTGTATCTGTTTGATTTTGTTTGTTGTGGTTTCACTTTGTTTTTCAAATCAACCGCTACATAAGAACCTCTATGATTTTTATCCATTGCTTGGGTTCTCTCCCTATAATTTTCTCTCTCTTCCGTAGACAAACACAGGCATGTTAGAATTATATGGATGTAGATGAAGCCCAACAGCCACATAAACACATGAATAAGTTACACAAGGTTGTTGTTTGTGTTTGGCAATGGCCCTTTGGTACTGCCAATGTTGTCTCTTGCCTCACTGAATTTTTCCACCCCTACTGCTACCGCCGCTGCTGCTGCTGGACATTAGAATGAGAGCTGTGAAATATTAGACATTCTTATTTGAAGTGGAAATGTGATTTTGGCTTATATATTCGTGGTCTCTAGAGTCTATGCTTTCCTTAGTGCCTTGCTAAGGAGGTATATAACTTCATACTGCAGACTCCTCTGGCCTTGTACCTTTGTGCCTTCATATTAATGAAATTCTTGTTTTGTACATAGTTCAGTTCCTAGATTTATCTCAATGAATACTAGCTAGTAGAGGTCTAATGGATAAATTATTTGGATACAATTTAAACTTAACATAATTGTTAATAGTTCACCGGATTTTAATTTTGACGTGATGAAACTATTATATTTTTTGTTTCCATTTTTTTTTTGTGGTCTAATAGATAATATCTTTGTATGAAGATAATCTTACGTCAAAATGGATCGGTTTGGTATTAGTTTTTGTGAAAAAATGGCAGTTTGGAATTGCAAGAGGCACTAGAGAAATCTAAATGCTATTTATTATCATTTTGTTTTTTGTGAAGATGGCTCATTTGCAAGCTACTTGAGGGATGTTTAGAAATGTTTTTGTTTAAGTTAATACTTTTCTTAAGATGAGTTCAGAAATAAAAATTATGAAAGGGGATGATGCAACTCTCTTTTGTTTCTAATGGAGTGAATTAACTCACTTTTCTTTATTGAAAATTTGTTAGTTAAGATAATTGATGTTCTGGTTGTGTGTTTATTTGTTGAATAGAGAGCGGGCGGGGGAGGGGGGGGGGGGGTGGTGAATAATTGTACAAATGGTGCACAATCGGCAACGATATTAGTGATCAAAATAGTCTTTTGCGACACATGTTGTGTGGGAATATGATCACAACTAACCAATAGCTACGATCAAAAAGTCACTTATAACACTAATTTTTTTTTTAATTCGTTTTATCTTTTTCGACGTTAGAAACGTCACTAAAAACACACAAAATTCAAATATTTTAGATCTTTAATGATGATAACAACGTCGTTTATATAACCAATGTTTCAAATTACTGATATCTCTAGTGACAATAAAAACGTCGCTAATAAGATCTTTATTTTTTTTATTTTTTGGACTTATAGCGATGATTAAAATATCGCTAATAATGCTAAAATTTTCAAAATTTTCAAACTTTTATTAACATTAAAAACATTGCTAGTAATGCTTTATTACCGGTGATTTTTAAAATGTCGCTAAAATTTCATCTTTTGCGACGTTACTGCATTAAGAATACCAAAATGAGTTAGCGACGAAATTAGAGAAATAGCGACAGTAATAAATGTCGGTAAATATCTGCTATTTGGTGATGTTAAAATAGCGTGGCTGCATATCATTGCCGACTATAGCATTAGCAACGTTGACTCGACACTCTAAAAAGCGTCACCAAGTTGTATTAGCAACGTTTCTGCGATTTTCAGCGACAATTTTTTTTGTCGCCAAAGACCCTATTTCTTGTAGTGATATATCTTGGATATTCTTAGTAAAATATTTTTTACTTGTCCTTTGAGTAAGTGTGAACCTATGGAGCGAGTATATAATTATTATTTTCTTTATTTTATACTTCTTTTTAAAAAAACAGTTGTTTTCTCTGTTCTATTAATGCAAGATTCTCAATAGTCATGTGATTTTTCAAAACGGGCAATGGATTCTACACAGACCAACCCCTAGAATAACGCAATCTAGGGGTAGTTTGAGATCAGTTTTGCTTACTAAGGATCGCCTATATCACCAAGCTATTCACCTGGGTTAGGACATTCTATGTCTTGCGTAGTAAATCCCCCAACTCGCGTAGCTGAAGCTCTGTCTGTCTAGATTGGGTTCACCCTAGAACCGACACGAAAGTTGCCTGAGATTTCCTGTTATAGTTAGTTTTATAGAAAAAGTATTAGCGACTAGAATCACAGCTTTTGAGTACGAGTATCTTAAAACATCTCTCCATAGTTTTCAAAACTATAGGATATAAAAATGAAAATTATATGCCCCGAAGTAACCAAAATGATATCGGAATCACGTATAATTTTATCTTCTTGTCAATACCTCTATATGGTAAGAGATATATTCGCTTGAGGAAAAAAAAAGAGAGGCGCCTCTAAACGAGAATTAAACAAATAGAGTAACCCAAAATAATATTATTCTCTGTTTAATTCTATCTTTTGCCTCGACCTCTCTATTTGTTTCGAGAATCTGACGTTAAAAGACTCAAATTTCTACAAATTTTCAAAAAAAAAATCCCTTTCTTCTAAATATCTTTTCCCTTATTCTCAAAATCTTTCTCATTCCCAACCTCACTTTCAAAAAGTGTCAAAAATGTCTTCTGTTACGAACAAAAACCATCCACCTAGCAAGACTAGATGGATAAGTTTAAATGATTGTATGCAAGAACTTTCTAGAGAACTGCAGCTGAAGATATAGACACACATACAAAAAATAATTCCTAGTTTAAGTAAGAGTTCATATGCACGTAAGAGATGAGCTATGAGAGAAGGCTGGTGCTCGAACAGTCAAACACCAACTTGCCCCGGTTGATAAATTTAAAATACGCTTCTACTCCTACTTATAGCTAATTATGCTAGGAAGAAGTAAACGATAATTTAGATTCTTTTATTTCAAATTTCTATTATCAATTATCATGCAATAAAACTAGAGTAAGAATTCGTTCCACTCCTAGTTGCTTAGAAAATAACTAATTCACTTAATGATTAACAAATAATACGAGAGTAATTATTCTAAATATAACTAATATGGTGAAAACTATGATTTAATGTATTCTAAATTGAATTATGACAGTTAAATAATAAGATGTGAATATGAAGAAGGAATTAGGGAGATTTGAAATCAGCTTCGATTAATCCCTAACATGCTAGTATAGATTTGTTGCAACCCTAATTTTTATGTTTTCACACAAGGTTCAATATAAAGGTTATGTATTTTTATCCCTAATTATTCATGGCATCTCTAACCAACTAATAATTAGCATGAGAGGAAGTTGAAACCCATTCTCATGGTGAATGAACTACCCTCTTGACTTGAAGCTCTTAAATATAACTATTTTATACTAACACATCAAGTCTTCATCAAAGCTTCAATCAAACCCCTCTAATGGAGGTTTAGTTATGGATCATTAGACTATCATTGAATAAATAGTAAGAAGAAGAAGACATAATTAAAATACTACTTGATTAAAAATAACTTAAATTGTATTAATGGTGGCTAGGCTAATATAACATAAACTAGGTTTAGACTAAAGAGAAGAGGTAATTAAGAGCTAAGATATAAAAGAGAGTTAATATTAAACCCTAATTAAACTAAACTAAGTGGGAGAGAGAGAGAGAGTTAGAGTTTTTCCTTAGTCCTCTTTATATAGGAGAGGTCTAGGTTTACAATTTTGTACATGGGCTTCAGAGCTATGTCTTGGGCCACTAAATTAAGCCCAAAACCTAATTACTTAAGTCCAAAAAGGGTTTCTCTGCTGGAAATTACTGCAACAGTCTTTTTATCCACATTTACTCCTCTGATTGGATCAAAGCCTAGACCATTAGAGAGCTATTTCTGAGCCAGTCATTTTGACATATAAAAGGCCCAATTCCAAGGTCTGAGTCCAAAGATACGACTTACAGAAGTTCTATTGAATTTTATGCTCTATTTATGCCCGCGTTACCTTTGACTTTTCAACTTTGATTGGGCTTTAAAAAGCCTTTTTCTCCTTGAAACTTGGGCGTTAACCATATAATTTCTTAGAAACCAACTTTTGCTCTTTTCTCTTGCAAAAGTGACATATTTCTTCACATAGTTTACTCAAAGACCTTAAATAACAAAAGTACATAAACAATATTAACTCTTATTTATGATAGACATAATTGTTCTAAATATAATATTATTAAGGGGTTAAAACTACAGTTGTGGGCTCTTATCACCGGTCTTTAATCTCATAGTGAAAATTCAGTTTTCAAGGTTTTCATGTGCCAGCCACCTATGCACCGAGCACAGCTAAAGAGAGTAATCCAACCATCTGGTTGGGATTGACTCAAGTTTTGAAAAACTTCAAAGTCTTGGGAATCTGACTTAAAATGACCCACCTTTTTAAAATTTTAGTCAAACGTATTCAAAACCCAAAAAAATTAATTAAAATTTTTTCCTTCTTTTGCATGTTTGTATATATTTCTTTACAGTTCCTTTTCATTTCTTTTCCTTGTCTTTTTTTTATCCACCATTGGATGTGATTTTACCCTATATCTTTGCGTAGCATTTTCGATGCTGATTGTTTTGGTACCTCACGGGTCAAGATCAGACGAGTAACAAAGCACGGATCGGCTCTTGAAGTTGGCAAGACACTGAGGACAAGATCAGAATTACCTGATTTCATTTAGGCTTGGGCCAAAAATTCATTTCACTGAAAAGGCACGTGCAAGGCACGCGCTATCAAACTTATTTACCCCAGGCCCAACCGTCCATCTTCTTCCTCAAACATTCCAAACCCTAGCCGCCCTAAGTTAACTTGCGACCGCCCGTTCACCTATACACACCACCATTCCAATTTTTTACAACCTGCTCCATATTCAACCACCCTTCCAGCTAAAAACCCTAATTTAATCTATCTCTACTTCAAATAGCGCGAGTTCGAAAAATTGTGCCAGAGCAAAATTTTCAAAACCTCTTCAATTCCGATCTATTTGAAGTGCACTTCAAGGTTGAGATTAGAAGAAAAGGATGGGAACCATTGGTTTTGTTAGAAGGTGCGAGTTATTCTCCCTCTCTTATTCATTTTATAACCATATGCTTAGAGGGGAGGATGACTGCATCACGGTTGTCAAGGATGGTCGCACGCTTGAGCTCACTAAGGAGGTGGTGAGTGGGGTTCTGGGGATTCCTCTGAAGGCTTATGATCAGATAAAACAGTCCCCAGACAACAAGACCATCAATGTGATGATGGCAGAAATGCTTCTCAAGGGGTGAAAAACCCCAAGTCACACTACACATTTCAGAGTTCGCTGCGAAGGAATCAGTTGGCAGTATCTCAATGGACTACTTCGCTGAAGGTGCCACTCGACAGTTCACTCAGCCCATGGATGGAATTCACTTTATCCATGGAGGGCAGAGGATTCTACACCAGCACATCCACTAGCTCAAACAAATACAGGGAGTCATTATAGCAGCACATCATACCCTCATAGAGGAGCAGCAGACTTTCCAGCAGGAGCAGCGCCGTTTCCAGCACAGTGTCAGGAGAACACTGTAGAGCATTAGAGATGTGCTCCTGCATAGTGATAGACACGCTAGGACCCAACAACATCAAGGAAAAGGATCTTCTCAACGTCGTGACGAGTTACGCATGTATTCTGACTAGGCAACTCCCTAGTGTCCATATAGATAGTTTATAGTTATGTTTTATCTATAGTTTGATGTTTATTTTCTTTCCGCATTTATGTATAATTATAACTAGTAGTATAATTTTAATATCGTTTGCTTGTTTTAGTTGTTTTTCTTGTGGAATTTGGTATATGAGTAGAAAGTAATACAAATACATCATGCCAAAAAATTTCATTTTTCTTTACTGCATTTCATATGTTTTCAAAAATACAAAAACCCAAAAAAAATCATAGTAGAATAATTATCCTTAGTACAATAAACCATGTATTTCTCATTCTATATCGAACAATCCACGCCCAAACGTATTTGGGGGAGGCATATTTTCATCAAGAAGAACAAAATAAAGGTGTATCGCCATTTTTTCTCATGTTTCTATGGTAATCTCTTTCCTTATCTATTCATACTTTGAGAATAAAGCATAGTTCTATTTGGGGGGTGGTATAGTAACATTTTGCAAAAACTAGACATTTTTCTATAGTTGATATAATCGTATATTTCTTTCTTTCCAAAAAAAGTTTCGAAAAAACCAAAAATATTTTTTTTCTTAGTATTAAAAAGTATTGTTACCTTTTCTAGGATGAATAAAAAGTTTTGAAGTCTCATTATAGCAATAGAGTAAGGAGTTGTTTTTTGAACTTAGACTAATATACGTACAATAGTTTTTGCATCTTTTCATGAATGACATGCATAAGCATTTTGTTGTATATAGCAGTGAGTTTCCGAGACCAAGGTTAGAACAATAATTAAGTTCTATATCCTGTGAGAGTCTAGCCAAAAGCCTCATCTGAATGATTATTGAGTAATGACACAAAGGATGTCTGGATAGAAAGACCACACATCTACTTGCTTGATCACCAAGCCATATCCTAGGAGAAAATTTAGGCCCTTTTTGGATCAATACAACCAAATAAACGTTAAAAACCCAAAAAAATAGTTTTCCTCTAGGTACCCCTTTTGAGCCTTCACCATTTTCTAAAAAGCCTTTTTATTCTTCGCTTTAAATTTCTGACCCGATGCAACACCCAATAAAAAGGTTACCCAGTTGACGAGTTGAGAATTGGATGGATATCAGAAAAAGAGAATAGTAGACCTTGTACAAAAACATATCCGTTAGTTACTTCGAAAAGAAAAGAAAAGAAATACCCATAAAAAACCAAAACTAAAAAAAAAAATCAAAGGAGTTAAAAATTGAATCTCCCAAAAGTTCAAAATAAAAAAGGAGAAGATATCATTAACAAAAGCAAAGTTAGAACTCCAAAAATTCAAAATCATATGAAGTCACAAAGCCAAAGGGCTAATGAATCACAATTCGGAAGCAAAGAACAAAATGAGGTTCTTCTCTAGTTACAATTATCTTGAAGACCTAATTGCTCAACTTATCAGATGATTGTTTTTCCATTCCTTTTGCTTTCTAAACCATCACCCTAGCCCCGTAACTCATAATAAAATACCTCTAGCTCAATTAGGAATAGGATGGTGTGATAGTAAGTGGCAAGCATGATTAATCGACCCCGGTTTCTTTCGGCATCATTTGAGTATGTGAGGAATATAAGTGTCTGCTGCACTTGAGAGAACGAAACTCGAGTGAATCTATCAGAGAGTTGTGATTGCAAAACACCACTGTGAGAACTGATAAGAGCCCAAAACTGTAGTTTTAACCCCTTAATAACATTACATATAGACCAATTATTTTTATAATAAATAAGAGTTAGTACTGTTTACGTACTTTTGTGTATTTCAGGTCTTGAAATCAATTATGTGAAGAAATATGTCACTTTTGTAAGAGAAAGGAGCAAAGGTTGGTTGCTAAGAAGTTATATGGTTAAAGCCCAAGTTTCAAGGAGAAAAAACATTTTTAAAGCCCAGTCAAAGCTGAAAAGTCAAAGTCAATGCGGGAAGAAATAGCTCATAAAAGTCTCATAAAAGTTAATAGAACTTCCACAGGCTGTATCTTTGGACCCAGACCTCAGAATTGGGCCTATTATATGTCAAATCGACTGTATCGGAAAGAGCTTTCTAATGGCGCAAACCTTGATCCAATCAGAGGAGAAAAAGTGGATGAAAAGGCTGTTGCAGTAATTTCTAGTAGAGAATCCCTTTTTGGACTTAAGTAATTAGGTTTTGGGCTTGATTTAGTGGCCCAAAACATAGCTCCAAAGCCCATGCATGAAATTGTAAACCTAGCCCTCTCCTATATAAAGAGGACTAAGGTAAAACTCTAACTTTAACCCTTATTAGTTTAATTTTAATTAGCCCTCCTCTCCTACCTCTTGTCTCTTAGTTTTTTTCTTTAGTAAACCTAGTTTATATCTTCTTCTTTCTATTATTTATTCTATGATAGTCCCATGATTCATAGCTAAACCTCCATTAGAGGGGTTTAATTGAAGCTTTGATGAAGACTTGTTGTGTTAGTATATAATCATTATATTTAAGAGTTTCAATTCTAGAGGGTAGTTCATTCACCATGAGAAAGTGCCTAAACTTCCTCTCATGCTAATTATTAGTTGGTTAGAGATGACATGAATAATTAGGGATAAAAAGACCAAACCTTTATGTTGAACCTTGTGTGAAAACATAAAGATTAAGGTTGCAATAAAACTATTCTAGCATGTTAGGGATTAATCAAGGCGGATATCAAATCTCCCTAATTCCTTCTTTATATTTACATCTTAGTATTAAATTGTCATAGTAGTTTAATTTAGAATATCATTAATATTAGTTCTCACCATATTGGTTCTATTAGAATTACTAGCCATGCAGCCCGACCTGTGGTCGGGCCTGCTATTCTTAAACCCATTATGTGTAGGCATGTTAATTTTTAGGCTTTTAATTTTGGTTGATGTGCTTAAGCCCATTTGTATAATATATATATAGTTCCTAGCGTTAGCTTTTGCCGAAATAGTAACATTATGAAGTTACAAATATAATTAACTGAAGATTATAAGTTTGATTCCTTTCAAATTAATCCCAAACTTGTTAACATAACAATGGAGAAAAATGAATGTTATTGAAGAACAATTTTAAGAGTAAGAAAGTTCTCACATGTTATTTAACAATGTTAGCAAACCATTGTATTCAAAGTTTCTCAGTGAACGGAAATTACATAAGTTATAACTTTTAAGACGTCGACATCACTAAGAACTTAACATGGTCTTATATTGATCAATGATCTTTTATTTTCTTATTATTTATTCATAGCTAGCCAAAGGACCTCACCTAATGATTGTGTGATGCAATCCCATCCATGAAACAAAAGATAAGGTAAGGGGTGTGATATTTGCAACTTGGTGAAAGAGGAGATATTTGTTGTTGAAGAGTAGTTGCAAACTTCTAACTTGCCTTGAAAAGAACATAAAGTTAAAAGAAGACTAAAAAGCTTGAAGAAGTAAAGAGAAGATGATCATTGGAAACACAAAAATGAACTGTCATTTCCATTGAACATATCAGTAGATAAGTAGATACACGAAAATATCAATAGACACAAAAATACGACAAAATTATGCACGTTCAACTTTATATTTCTCTTTCACATTTCACATAGAGAGCAATACATTTACATAACTAAATGATCTCATTAATAGTCCTAAACTCTCACATACTCCAAAAACTCGTTCAAGTGTGTTACTTTTTTTTTTTTTTTTTGCTTTTTCATACAAAAAAACTATCTGCATAGTCTAATCACTCTCTATGGTATACCACATAATATAATTGTTTTATGCGGTGATCCTTCATTGTTTGGTACTTGTACAATCATAAATAGTTGGAATTCGTTGTGCACCATGAACATATCTGTTGTGCACCTTGAAAGTGGCCATGTGATTAACCACTGATCTTTGCATCCCTAGGGTTTGTTCTACCACTCGCCCTGCAATGCCAAAAGAAGGTCAATATACCACACCAATTCAAAAGTCTATACAAAAAATCTAAGCTATGTGCTTATATATATAACAAACATGCATTTTGTGTACATGTCGGTTTTGTATTTGTGCCAAATTATGTTGTCACCAATATGTCTAGCGTAAACCTTGAATGAAATATCTAATATATCGCAAAATGCAAATAAATATATTTAGTGGTAGTTCTAACTGCATATATTATATAGATTACAACCATAATATTTGTTAAGCAGGGTACGTTGGACTCACTTTACTTGTCGTTCACTCGTAATGGTCTTGTTTCAAATCACCGTACAACTTTTCTAGAGCCTCTAAGTGAGTGTCTTTGGTTCTTCAATTTTTTAAGCTTCTATTTCTACTGAAATTATTGATAAAAACAATATTAGAAATTTTAAATGCAAGAATAAACAGATTATCACATTTGTCACTGTTATATATACTGACCGTATCATAAGAACAAAGTGCCTGATCAAAACTAATGGAACCATTCTATAAGACAACTCCTCAAATAGTCAAATTCACAATTAAAACCATCTTATCACATAAAAAAAATAGCCATTAATATGACTAAAGAATAGGAAAAAAAAATCAAACTTTCATAGAAAGCAAAAATCTATATTATTAATTATTAGGAGGGACAACCAAAAGCTACCGCAACGTCTAAGAGCTCCTAAAAATGCTAAGCATTCAACTGCCCGTTACTGACTTGCAAACATCTTACATAGTAAATTGAAGACATATAATATAATACTATTTTGATGAGGAATAGAAGTTACATTAACAAATGAAAATAGAATTCCATACGCATTTCAATTTAAGATTTTGAGGTCTAATGTAATTTTATTTAAATAAAAAGTAAAACTAAGATTCTTCCTGCCATTCCATAAGTTTATAATGCGTGCGAAACATAACATTTTCATGACAATAACCGACAAAGGTATGGAAGTATTTCAAACAACAGCAATTAACATCAACTATGATATGTATAATAGAAAATTCAATTTAATCTTTGGTTTAAATGATTAATATAGAGTCTAAGCTACGGAAATACCCATCAAAGAACCATTTCTACAGTTTTGGAATATAGAACCATGGCGGTCTCAAATAGAGCTTCAACAAAGAACACTATCGATATTTAAATTATGGAAGACATAAATTAGGTAGGCGAGAAACTTATAATAACTACTCAATTTGTGGTTTAAGGAAATAGAATGTACAATGTCAAAATGGGTAAATAAGGTATCACACTTGTAGACACGTTTCCCTCCCATCCTTGAGCAAAACCTGATTGTGTGCAACAGAAAACTGTTGATGAAAATTCGGTAGAAAAACTACACCTGTACTGTAGCCAAGGTTCGCTTATTATTAGAAAATCAAAATTTCATTTGGAAGAGGTTAAGAAATAAATTTATAAAAATCAGAAAACAAAATAATTTAATATTGGATGAAATATTGATAGTTACCTCTCAAGCTGCATGTCATACAATCACTGCTTCCAAACTTTATTACTTGGATATACCACTGTTAACAAAAAAATAAAAATCAAAAATCAAAGATGGCATAACATATATGAAGCTTGCATAAAATTCCCTTTCCAACTCTTTAAATTTGCTTCAATTCCAGAGTTGCATAGTAGCAGCAATTGTATTAGAAGAAGTGAAAAGTAATGAATGCAAGATGTTTTATGGCATAGAAATGCCTAGGAGCATGTATAGTCTAAACTGTAATAAAGTGCCCCAAGGCTAAAATTTATTGATCTTAAACAGGTGAATACCAAAAGTTAGAAAAGGTAAGTACATGATAATTAGTGATCCTATATTTTTTAGCCATTTGGTTTTCATGATGCAAGGTATATCTCCTTATCTTGCTACCCAATGTTTGCACTGTTGCCGTGGAGAAATGATCCAGGGTATCTCAAGGCAGGTGCAAATAAATACCTACAATAAGTCTATGGTCTGTTCCGGAAGAGCTTGAGAAGTTAAATCCTAAGAAATTTTGTCATCCACTCTGTTGTCTCCTATTCCATCTCTTAATTATAATATTGTTATAAACACCTTAATATACATATGTTTAGCACTTTGAGAGCACTATTGCTCGGTAACATTGCCCATTGAACTTCCACCTCATGTCTTGAATTCCCTCCAGTGTCCTAATTTCTCCATCAAAAAATAAGAATGATAACACAAAACAAACGTTTTTAGAAAGAATATATTAGAAACAAAAGGAGAATTTAAACATACTTCATCATCAATTTAAAAAACAATTAAATGACAAAAAAAAAAGGTCAAAAAGTATGCTCTTTCTAGCCCAAATTCAATACATCTCAATAAGCATTTCTTCAAATAGAAAAAGGACACCAAAACAGAGTCAGGTCATTACCAGAAGCAAAACAAAGATGAACCTCACAATAACATGCATGTTTTTGAAATAGATACAAAAAATAAATAACTAAAAATCATAAATAACTAACCAAGAGAAGAGAAAAAAAAAAAATGATAACACAATAATTCAAATAACAAATATTGACCTTGCCTCTTTTCATCACATACCTTAATTCGATTTATATCTTGAGCATTTTTTCATCACATACCTTAATTTGATTTAGATCTTGAGCCTTTTTCCTGCGTTTGGTTGTATATATGGTCCCCAAGACCCCAATAAATAATTCTCGCTAACCGCGTCTTGGGGATGAGATAGTCACTTATCATTGATCGATGTAAAAAACGTTGCAGGGGCTTGAAGGCTGTATTGAAAAGAAACGATAGAGTTAGATGGAACTTTCAACTTTTTGAGAAGAAGAAGTCTACAATAATAACAATGAAGTTGCTGCTTCGAACAATTCTGATTAAATAAATAACCAATTAAAGCTATAAACAAAAGATATAAGTACAAAGCTGCTGAAATGTATATCTGCATCCATTGTGCCATATTGTTCTATTTCTTTCATTGAAGCTTGAAGATCGATTGGCTTTGCATTAGACAGGAGCCAATTTTGCATGCATATGAGGGCTTCAACCATGTTAGGTCGCAAGGAACTGTGAAATGGATAAAGTATACGACCTGTTGTGCTAAAAGCAAACTTTGATGCAACCGAAGTCACAGGAATGGCCAGTACATGCCGCGCCAGGAGAGAGAGGAATGGATACTCGGTGGCATTATTCTTCCACCAACCCAAGATTCAAAAGTTTTATGTCCACTTTCTTCTTCAAGAGGATATGTCAAATACTTCTCAACCTCTGACACACTCCCCAACCTTTGCTGCTTCTGGATATACCTTCTCCATTCAGTAGCAAAGTCGTTGACCTCATCATCAAAGACAATTTCTTCACTCTCATTCTGTGATGCCATACTTGAGTTATTCCCAGCATACCACTCATGCAAACACTGTAATCTAGTCTTCACTTTCCTTACAATCGGATCGATCTTCGAGGCTTCATATAAATCCATCAAACTAAACCTCACATATTCCAACTTGAACCTAGGATCGAGAACAACCGCAACTAACAATAACGGGTTGATCTTATTTTCGAGGCTCCAATGCATGTCAAACTTTTCAACCATCCTCAAACCCATTTCACATAAATAGATTTCCTCAGAGTCGCATAATTGTTTCAAACTACTCCTCACTATGATAAGCTCATAAAACAAAATATCGGAAGTGACATAGTTAGACCCAAATATGTTGTTTATTGATTCTAAATAATCTTGGAGAAACTAAACAAACATTCTAATTATGTCCCAATCACTCTTTTCCAGAGGGTCACTATAAGACTTTTTGCTTGGATTACTTTCTTTACTACTATCGAATGGCTTTTAAGTAGATATTAAACATTGCTCACCCACCAGGGGTCCTATCACCTTAAGGACTGTAATCAAATCACCATGGACCTTAGATATCTATTTCACACAGCTAATCCGCTTCAATGCTTTCACTATGGATCATACACAATTTCAAGGCCTTTATAGATTTATATGCAGTTTACACACAACTCACCTGCATTAAACCCCACTCCAAAAGGTCTAGAAAACCTCTATCATTAGCTCTTTAATACATAGTTAATAGTGTGCATTAGTCTTATTCAATAACTGTCTGTAATAAGCTAACATGGACCTATATCATGCTTCAACAATAGGGTATACAATTTATGAATCATCATGTGAAAAACAAATTAAAGCCTTTATCAAGTATCTTAGGTGATGCAACCCTTTGTTTCCCTTTGTAGCCCGAATGACTCAGGGTGTATTGGACTGTACAGGAAAATTTTGTGGATATATCTCACTTTTCAGTGAGGAATGTATATGAGATTGGAATTTCCTTTTGCACTTACTTCAACCTGTGTGAATTCTCCCATGAAATCTCACCCACAAATGTTCTTGAGGGTAGAAATATCTATTAGATGGGTCTTCTATCTAGAGAAGTCATGATAGTTTCCTTCTGCAATCAGTGACCCTCGGTTTGTCTTTGTCAATAAAGTTTCTCTTTGTATTATCTCCATTTTTGTCGCCAAATACAACAGCACACTTAGAGTGCTCTATCCGTCAGGCTAAACTTGTGTCCTAATATTTTGTGGTGTTACAGGAGCTGAATGGTGTAGTGTTCTGGACCCTTGCTTGTGCAGTTGTCATTGACAACAGTAATTTTCACACCTTCTTGCATACCTTCCGTCAGGCTACAGGATGGCAAAACGAACTTGTTCTTTCTATAGTTCATGAACCCATTCTGGAGCCTAACCTGTTTGTTTCAACAGTTATAGTTTGTGGGTAAGATGTCATTATCTTATGAGAATGTTGATTAATAAGAATAGTGTAACTTTTGATTATGTTTTAGTAGAGATTCCAGGAAAGATACCTAGTATAAGTATATAACACATGCAACTGAATTATGTAAATGCGTGCGCCTGAACTTATATATACCCAAACAACTAAACTCTCAATTGTAGTATCGTATTTTCAAGTCAAATAAACCACAAAGTTGTTATTCAATAACATATGGTCTTTATAAAGGTCTGTTACGGTTTAAATATTTATAATCCAATAACTTGCAAGCCGAAGTCATTTCGACTGGTTGTTTCCATAGTTGTGAGTTACTTCTGTTCTGATGTTTCTTCCCTCTGATGGTTAGCGGTCTAAGAGAAAAGGTTTCGCAGACAAATAGGATTTTATCTGGTTTGGCCCAACGCTTTCCTTTTGTTCTCTCTCTTTTTGGGAGAGACTGTCCAGAATCTAAAGAGCCTCTACCAGATCATTTAATAGATACTTGGATAAACTGCAGTCGCCATCAGGTCACAAGTATGTTCAAAGTCCTGCTTTCAGGTTTTCTGTTTAATTCCTCCCCCCCTTTTTTTCCAGATTACCTAATGTTTTGGTCACATTTGATACTATATTTTCATTGTAGGTATACTGAACACAAAAGAACCAAGTTTGAGATTTCAAGTGCTAGTGACAATTTACTTCCTGATGATTATAATCAAATTTCTCAAGGTATATACTATAATATAGTCAATGTTGCATCTGTATTATTAGGTTGTGTTTGTGGCATCCCCGTGCTCTATTCACAGAGAGACAAAATATAAGTAAACCCTAATTAAGAATGTTGGGCAATACAAATTCTTAAAAACAACAACAACAGCGACAACAACATTATCAATTGTGACGACATAATAATTATTGAATTATGTATACCTTCCTAGAAGAGCAGTAGATAAAGGTTGGCATGGTCTTCGTCTCTTGCGTAGAAAACAGTGGTGAACAAAACTTATGCAACCGGTTACAGGGACTAAACTTCTGCAACGCCTTTCATCCACCGTCAAACAACCAACGAGAGTGAATAATGGTCAAGCAGTTATTATATAAGGAAATAAGCAACCGAGTAAAAACTTTAACATGAACCACGTAGCGTGAAAAGTCTAAACCGCATGAATAAGCTTAATCCATTGATTGCCCCACACTCAAATACAAATACAACACCGAAAACTGTAGTCCTTTGGCAAGCATGAATCAAGCCCAACACCCAAGGCCATCACAATTTAAGGACAACAGACGCAATCATCATCAATTCAGTGAGGATGAAGAGAGAAGATGTACTTTTGCATTCATCCTTTTTATTGTGTTTATTGGGTTTTGTATTTCTAACGGCGAATAGGAAAATCATGAGTGTGTTTACTTTTTCATTTTAGACACAATTGAAAAGACCAAAATGTTCTTTTATAAATTACTATACACACCAATAATATGGTTAACTTGGTAATCAACTAACTAATTATTTGTTAAGTGAGGACTTTTTTGAAAATTTTGATGACGTGGCTCACTATGAGCATCCTGGGAGAATGGATATTAATGTAGGTAGGATTACTCTCATCATATTGTTGAATTGTTTAAATTAGTGAAATTGTTACGTTCTAAGCAACTAGGAGTGGAACAAATTCTTACTCAAGTTATTGCATAATAATCGAGAGTAGAACTTTGATATAAACCTAGAATAACATCATTTTACTTATTCCTAGCATAATTAGTTAAGAGTAGGTAAAAGTCTTATTTTAAGCTTATCAAGAACCCACCTTAAGGACGCTCTCCAAAATTCTAAAAAATGACTCTGCTTTTGCATTTCATTGCTCATGTTTTGCACATTTATCTTTATATGATTAAATTACTGTACATATGTTATTCTAAGTTCAAAGGAGCTTGTCCTTATTCCCCGCTAATGAGATGTATAGACTTCTGAGAATAAATAAGGAAACAAGACCATTTGTACTAGATAGAAGAAGTTTGTGAGTATCTTCACTGGAAAACTCTCACGAGGCTTAAAGCTCGCCCACTAGGGAATTCCTAGTGGTTTAAGGCATTGTTGTATATGGTCAATGCAATCACACTCCTTGAAACGAGATTAGTATAATTAATAAATCACTCATTTGTGATCTTAGTTTTTTTTCTCTCGTCCTTGCTTGAGGACAAGCAAGATGCTATTTGGGGGTGGTGATCAGCTCCCAAATGTGCATTTTATTACCCTTATATTACTGCATTACAACCCTTCTTACGCATAATGAAAAGACAACTCATAGTTTTTATTGCCTTTTTTAGGTTACAGAGCAATTCATACCATTTATCATAAAAGCTACGTCTTAGCACCAAAAAGAGTCTTATTTACGCTTATTATGAAAACTCGAAGCTGCTATAAAAAAGTCAAAATTAAAGGTCAAAGGTCAATGTCAAAGGTCAAAGGTCAAAGGTCAAGGACTCATAACCAAAGAGCTGAAAGTTAAGTCCTTAATTAAGAAGACCAGAGATAGATGTCCTTAACACAAAAGATGGTTTTCTCTAAAACCTATCTTGATCAAGAAGAAATAAAAAAGAAAGAGGAAAAAGGTAAAAAGCATAAAACAAATGGTGAGGTGTCTCAAATGTAATGGGAGAGGGCAAATCAGTATTTTGTAAAAGTAAGGTTATAAGAACTAAAAGTTAGGGAGAGAGAATGCACCTAGACTTATTCTAGTGTCATGTAGGATTTAATTTCTAGTCTTTTTTTCATTCAAGTCAATTACTTTTTGTTCTTCATTTTCAATCTTGTTATTTACCTTTTGTTATTCAATCAATCAATCATTCTTCTTTGTTGTTCTTTCTTGCAATCAATCTTTCCATTTCTTTCAATGTTTGTGTTTCCAATCTTTCATTCAACAAGTCTTTCCAATGTTCTTCATATAACTAGTTAACTAAACAAGTCCTAATAGAAGTCTACTTTCATTCCTTCTAAAACTCCCAATCATTCTAACTCCAAACAATTTATGGTGATCCACATTCAAAACAACTTTGAAATACTAACCACTAGTACAACTTCAATACGTGCGACATGTTCACTCGCCAAGTGAATATGGAGCACTCCATGGGCGAATTTCAAAACGAGATGTGTGCTAGGCAAAATGAATTCCAGCGCATGATCATGGCAAACCAGCACCAGTTTCAGGGTCAGGTGCTGCAATTTCAGGGTCAAGTGCTGCAATCTTTAGAGGATCTCCAAGATCAGGCAACCAGTTTGGGATCTCGTCGTGCTCATCATTGTCGTAACCCGGGCTTATCTTCCGCTAGCCCTGAAGATTCATAGTAGCAATTTTAGTACTTCTAGTTTAATAATGACTTCTGTCATTTGTTTTCCTTAAGTAATTGCATTTTATTTTTCTATTAATGTATGTCGTGTGTCTATTAATTTCTCAAAAATTTGTATCTTAAGACGAATGAAATGATAAATTATTGACGTTATAAGATTATTGTCTTCATTATATATATATATATATATATATATATATATATATCGGTTTGGCTATACTGCCACTCTAATCTCACACTTCTCCTCAGCCGTCCGATCTCGCCTCAAGATCTGATGATCTAATTCACTGATAAAACCGATATTTCAAAATTTCGTGTTATTTCAAAATTAAAAAAAAAACGAAAATCACCAAAAACGCGAAATTTTGTTCTTTCTCTCTCTCTCTCTCGACTTCTTCTTCTCCAAACCGTACCAAGCTTCTGGATTAAGGTATTTTTTCCACTTTTAATTCGTTTGATTTGTTGTTTAATTAGCTTGGATTCGTTTGAAATAAACCTAGTAAACTTTATTCTTGGATGTTGTTTACATTGTTGTTTAAAACGCGAAATTGGCTTCTCTCTCTCTCTTATAGTTTGTTTATATTGTAACGTCTCTTGGATTTGATTTGCCTTGATAACTACAAGTTTCTGTATTTGAAGAAAACATTAGACAATCGCCTGTATGAACTTTATTCAAATTGGGTAACCTTTATTCAAATTGGGTACATTTAATAATTTTGCAAATTTCCTTGAAGGGTTTGAATGGTATTTAATTAGCTTTAATGGTATTTTCGTTGCCGTATTCTTCATGCCGTATTCTTCATGCTTTAATGGTATTTAATTAGCTTTAATGGTATTTTTGTTGAAGTTTGAATGGTATTTAATTAGCTTGAACTCTATCGTATTCTTCATGCCGTATTCTGTCAGAGTTCGGTGAACTAGCATATTCGGTGAACTATGTTAGATTTTAAATTTTGTCAGAGTTCGGTGAAGTAGCATATTCGGTGAACTCTATCAGAGTTTTGAACTCTGTCAGAGTTCGGTGAACTCTGTCAGAGTTTTGACTAGCATATTCGGTGAACTCTGTTAGAGTTTTGAACTAGCAATTCAGTGAACTCTGTCAGAGTTTTGAACTCTATCAGAGTTCGGTGAACTAGCATATTCAGTGAACTCCGTCAGAGTTTTAAATTTTGTCAAAGTTTTAAATTCTGTCAGAGTTCGGTGAAGTAGCATATTCAGTGAACTCTGTACGAGTTTTGAACTCTGTCAGAGTTCAGTGAACTAGCATATTTGGTGAACTCTGTCAGAATTAATTGGGATTTTCTTCTATTTAACTTTTGTTTGTTCATTTGTTTTTTAATGTTATTGTTTTAGGGGTCCATAGTTATTACATATTCAGGTGATTTTACATTTGCATATTTTGATATTTTTTAATTTTTTCCTTATACAGTGAAATTCGATCTATAAATGAGGTGCCCTTATTGTGGAAGTTCAGTTCTTAATAGAGTCTCGAACACCCAAATGAATCCTGGACGATCTTTTTGTGTGTTGTGAAAAAAATGACAAACGTTTGCCTAAGGATAAGAAATGTAGGTATTTTAAGTGGGCGGATGAAGAAAATAATTGTGGAAGCTCGTTGTCGTTGAATATAACTGAGAGTCGAGCTACAACATTTTCTCCAACTGATAGTCGAGCTTCTATTTGCACAAGGAGGATAACGACTGATTCGGAAATTCACTCAATCGGAATGTTAATATTTAAGTTGTTGTTAATCTATCTTCTCTTAGTGGTTTTGTGTATTATCAAGTGGCTGGTTAAGGTGTTATTGGCTTAAGTTGCTTTGGATGTCGTGTGGCGTTATCGATGATGAGTTATCCTAAGTTGCTTTGGATGTAGCTTCTGCTTTGAATGATGTTGCTATGGAGGTAACCATCAGTTAGACTCGGGGCTTTGGAACTGTATTTTCGGAAAATTCAAGTGTATTTAGTTAGTAGTTTGAATTTAGTATGTATAAATCTTGGAAGGATTTGGTATGTGTATTTGAACTCTGTCAGAGAATTTGGCATGTGTATGTGAATTTAGTATGTGTATTTGGTTAGTAGTTTGAATTTATTATGTGTAATCTTCGTCAGAGCTTCTTTCACAGGATTACAGTTATGTGCAAAAATTTACAGTTATGTTTCGTAGGAAGGTCTTCTTGCATTGGTACATTGGCGAAGGAATGAATGAGATGGAATTTACTGAGGCTGAATGTAACATGAATGATCTTGTCTCAGAGTATCAACAATATCAAGATGCGATTGTTGAAGAAGAAGTAGATTATGAAGACGATGTGGAAGAAAACTAAACTGGGTGAACATGAAAAAATTGTGCTCAAATTCCAATTGTGCTTGATTATAAATAAGGTTGATGAGCTGAAGTTTTTCATGTATTTGTCTTGTGGTTGTACTTATTTATACTTAGGAGCATGAAATAGAAATTTCATATATTATGAATTTCATGTATCAACTGTGCCTTTCAGAATAAAACTATAAGTGGCTTATTTAGTTATTTTCACTCTTTTGGCTTGTCTTCAGGTATTTGTGAGCAACTCGATTTTCTGGGCAAAGTTGTGAGGCAAAAGGAATCAAAGAGTGTATAAATTGGTTCTAGCTATTGCTATCCCACCTTGAATCCTACCCTCGCTATTAATTACACTCCCTTCCACAAGACTTGGCATCCCCTAGGAATAAATCGTTCAACATGATGAGAGAAAACAAAGTTCTCTTAACTATTTTAACTAACAAAATGCAAATAACAATCACAGCTAAGTCAAATATTTTGCAAAATGGAAGAAACCGAAAAACTAATCGACCTTGGGGGTAGCTTATATTCTCCTGATAAAGAAGTAGTTGAAAGGGAAGTGTAATGAAATTTGCATTTTCTTATGTCGACAAAAATAGAAAATCGAGATTTGCTACAAAGTCACCTGGGATTGCTGCAAAAACAGAAAATCTCTACAAACTTTGTAGCAAGAAGACCTTAGTACACATCTCTTGAGCAAATTCCCTCCAAGATTGATGTTGAAAAAGTTTCGAAGAACAATATATTCAAGTTGGGGACATCCATCGAGGACAACTTGTAAGCCACTGTCTGTCAGTGTGCATTCAACAAGACGAAGAAAACGCAACTGAGGCAGGAATTCTGCAATAACAAATGCCTCTTCGTCACAATTTCGGCAAGAATGACCCAACTCTTCAAAAAGTGGAAGTCTTCTATCAGAACATTGCTCAAGTCTTCTGTTAGAACATTGCTCCTGCAACAAACAATCAAGCAACTTAAAATGATTTGGCAAAAATGTGGCAACTTAAAACGATTTGGCAGAAAGCATTAATCTTCTTCTTAATAAGCATTGCTCCTGTCAGAACATGTCATGAGGTAATCAAAAAACATTAACTAACCTTCCAACATTTGGCAGAAATGTGGCAACTTAAAATATCACTAGCCAAAAAAGAAGATATGCCCCCATTCAAAGATTACTGGTAAACCGGTGATTAGCAAAGCACTCATGTCACAGATCAAACAAGTGACAGACCAACAGTGATTGGGTTTAAGCTCCCTAGAGTGAGAACTGGCTATGCTTCTGGGTGAGCCATCTAAATACAAAGTAAATCAATCCCATCTAATGACTAAAAGAATGCATAACAACTTTTAGGCTCAATGTCCAAAAGAGTGCACTTAAAGAAGACTTATAGAATAATTAAATTAGGAGATGGAATGTGTCATATGTATAAAAAAAATTAAAACAAACTTAGAATTCATAATACGAGATTATATGAATAAAAAGATGAAAATATACTCAAAAACACTTAAGCAAGGAAGAACCTGATCTGAAATATAAGAAACTGGACATCACTAACATAAGTGCTTGTTTCCTATCTAGAGCCTAGAAGGCAACATTAGATACTATCCAATGGACATAATGATGCAATAGAACACAACCCTCGACACAGATAAAATATTCGACGCGCAGATAAAATATCATTAGAACTAGTTTTGAATAAAGCTATACTTACATTTCACAAATTACGTATTATTTTTCTCCGGACAATTTCTCGAGTCATGGTTAGCAATCTATCCACATCTGTGACACTTTCTTCCTGAATTGTTTACGGCTATCTCATTGTTTAGGGCTATCTCTCTGGAGGATTTCCATCTATCCGCTTTCTTCTTCCCCCTCCCTTTTGTTTGAGAAATGATGGGATTCAAAATCAATATATAGCTGAAATAAAGACCAAATTAAAATAAATATTTATATCAAATTAAACACTAAATTTATATCAAATTAAACATTCAAATAAAAAAAACCTGTGATGTATTAACTAAAGGTATCAAAGGCTCTGCAACTGGAGGCTCTTCATCATCTGCGTCTCCTTCGTAGGAAGTTTCATTAAACTTTGAAATTCCAATAGCCATTTCACCAATATTTTCAATAAAATATGAATAACCCTCAAAAGTATGCAACGCATCGTAAGCCACTTGAGAAGCAACCTTGATAGAATGAGCCACTCTCAAAGGTTCATTTGAGACATTCCCGACCACAAATCCAGTACCAAACTCCGCTCTATAAGTGTTAGCCTTTTGCATCCACCGCGTCAATCTAAAATGACTTGGAATCTCTTCAATCTCGTAACGCATAAAAACCTTTAAGATATGACCACAAAGCAACCCCATAAACTGAAAGTACTTGCATTCGCAGTCTCCCTCTAAGGTTCCTCTATCGAAACTCACTCTCCAAACAGACTTCTTCATCGGGTCTCTCCATTTCACCATGTGTTCCATACATGTCAATCTGTTCCCCATCAATTTTGTACTCCATCTTTGCCTTTTCTAGTTGCTCCTTAAATTTATTGAATATTGAGATCGTATAGACCTTTGCGGCATGCATAAGGAGGAAAGCATTGTTAGGCACAATCCGTGAACTATGCTCGGTGCGGTAATTAGAATCTCTTTCTTTCCTAGGAAGCAAAGCCAAAGACTTCTCATTACCATGTACAAACTGCATAAGCATAGTCGTCGAATTGACAAACTGGTCATAATGAGCATTCATCGATTCACTTCGACCAGTCGTGTGCATACCAGCAAAAAAGGTATCACTGAGATAACAAGGAACCCATTTCTCCCGCATTGAATATATCTCTGTCAACCAAGGATTTTCAGACAACTCATACTTTTCAATGATTATACACCATCTTCTCTCAAAATCAACAATCTTATACGAAAAAGAAATAGTGTTCTTCAACTCAGTTACCAATGTCTCAAATTTGGTAAATGACATCTTCTCTTGGAATTTATGCATAATATACCAAAGATAGTAACGATGACGAGTATTAGGGAACATTTTGGCAATGGCTGCAGTCATCGCTCTATCCTGGTCAGTGATGATTGCAGTTGGCGCACGACCACCCATGGCTGCAAGCCAGGCCTTAAATAGCCATATGAATGTATCTTCTGTCTCATCAAGCAACAATGCGCAACCAAACTGAATCGACTGATAATGATGGTTGACTCCAGTAAAAGGGGCAAAAGGCATGGAATATGCATTGGTACGATATGTGGTATCAAAAGACACAACATCCCCAAAATAGTCATACTGACATCGAGACCTCCCATGAACCCAGATAAAGTTCACCGCAGTCCCATTTTCATCTAAATCAATAGCGTAGTAGAACCGGGGATCCTCGGCACTCTTCTGCATAAAATATTTCAGCACGGTAGTTGCATCACCTTCTTTAGGCATCTTTCTGGTCAAACCATAATGATGGTTCTAACAATCTTTCTGTGTAAACCCAACTTCCTCTCCATGGAAAACATATGCCACTTTCCCAACAGGTAAACTGTTATCACTAAATATCTCGGTCAAGCACTTCGCTGCTTCAGGCATATGTTTGTTAGTTTTAATGCAAATTCTCTTCGATGGGGTCACCAAACTGTGACTATGGTCATTCTGAGCAACGCTGACCTCATATATATCTTCATGCATTCTTTTCTTAATACGAATTCTAGCTTGGCAACCACACCGGATAGTTGATGTATTTCTTGATCGGACTTCATCTCTCTTGGTAACCCCTTCACGTGAGCAAACCAGTAAACAACCACTAATCAAATCCACCTGATTTTGTTGCTTGGAAGTCGTCCGAACACGAGTCTCAAATCCCTCTTGTTGACCATACTCTTTCTAGTAAGTCTTTGCTTCGTCAACACTTGTAAAAGTCATTCCTATATAAGGAGCAGCTAATGTTTGCGTGCATTAAACAGGGGCTTTAGTAGACGAAGACCCAACTACGTCTTCTTCGATATTGATTGATGTCTCTGTCTCCCTTTCTATAAATTGAAAACATTAAAAATATAAATAACTTAAACAGACAAAAATCCCAATGTACATAAACAGTGTAGATAACTTAAACATCAAAACTCTGACAGAGTTCACCGAATATGCTACTTCACCGAACTCTGACAGAATTTAAAACTCTGACAGAGTTCACCGAACTCTGACAGAATACGGCATGAAGAATACGACAGAGTTCAAGCTAATTAAATACCATTCAAACTTCAATGAAAATACCATTAAAGCTAATTAAATACCATTAAAGCATGAAGAATACGGCATGAAGATTACGACAACGAAAATACCATTAAAGCTAATTAAATACCATTCAAACCCTTCAAGGAAATTTGCAAAATTATTACATGTACCCAATTTGAATAAAAGTTACCCAATTTAAATAAATTCACTACACAGAAGGTTACCCAATTTGAATAAAGTTCATACACGCGATTGTCTAATGTTTTCTTCAAATAAAGAAACTTGTAGTTATCAAGGCAAATCAAATCCAAGAGACGTTACAATATAAACAAACTATAAGAGAGAGAGAGAAGCCAATTTCGCATTTTAAACAACAATATAAACAACATCCAAGAAAAAAGTTTACTAGGTTTATTTCAAACGAATCCAAGCTAATTAAACAACAAATCAAACGAATTAAAAGTGGAAAAATACCTTAATCCAGAAGCTTGGTATGGTTTGGAGAAAAAGAAGCGAGAGAGAGAGAGAGAGAACAAAATTTCGCATTTTTGGTGATTTTCCTTTTTTTTTATTTTGAAATAACGCAAAATTTTGAAATATCGGTTTTATCAGTGAATTAGATCATCAGATCTTGAGGCGAGATCGGACGGCTGAGGAGAAGTGTGAGATTAGAGTGGCAGTATCGGTATATATATATATATATATATATATACGGTTTGGCTAGGGAGACATGAATTTCTCAAACAACATCCAAACAACAAAATTTCGGCAGGGGGATTACCAAAAAAATCTAACGCCGAAATCTAAACACAGAAATTTCAAAATATAATCTAACGAAGGGTTTGGGTTTTATCTACCCCCCTCTTTCTCTCTCCATTTCAAACCCAAATTCGTAATATTAGTTCTCACTTGGTCATGTTCAATACACACAAAGTGTACTAGTATAATCATGTAGTCAAGATAGATTAATACCAAATTTTACTACAACCGTACCAATGGTTTGTCCAAATCCATCTAGGTTGTGAATATTTATTTATACTTTATAAGGTACTAATGATATGATCTTCTGTGTGTCACCACACACCATATCATCTACAACATAAAGTATTAGACGCATGCATATAACTAATAACATATATAATATGCATAACATTTGCCCATATAATTCTCATTCAAAATACAAAGAATTAGACTTAATACAAAAATAATGCTTTTAGTATATAAACCTATCAGAAACATGCCTTCATGAAAATTCTTTAAAAAATATTTGCTCGGCTCTGATACCTTTTGGTGGACTCATTTAAATTTGAAGTGAGGGAGAATGGAGAAGGTTGAGTGAAATGAAGAGGGCTAATGATTTCAACCTTATAATTATTCACGGATCGGGGATAGAATGAGTGGTTAGATCCGAATTAATGTCTTTGACAAGACACAATTGAAACATGTGTTATTGTCACAACACATTTATGTGTCAGTACGTAGCGAGTAAGGGTATTCAAGGTGGGTCTTTGAACGTCAAATTCCTAAGACGATTAATGAGGTGTTCAAAAATATTTGACAATATGGAGGAAGGTTTCACAGGGCAGTTAGACCAACACGTATTGTCTACCTTGAGTTATAAAATAGGGCATTTAAAGTCAGGTCCCTAAAACTGTGAGCGAGGCTTGCAAAGAGATTGAACATACGAAGGAAGGTTTCACTGGGCAGTTAGACCTACACGTAAATTCTGAATTGATGTAGCAATCCTCAATAATGGAAGCTGGTTAGAGCTTATAGAGTGGCGTGCGCGACCTTGGTTAGGCATACCTAAGTAGTGTGCGCGAGTTTATGTAAACAAAATCAGATCCATTTGTTATGCTTTTGTGAGATTTTGATTTTTTATGGGTTTTATGATTTTTTTTTCTGTTTATAATAAGATAAAAATAAAAATAATATACACAAATATAACATAGGGAATTTCTCCATTTAATAGGTAAATCGTACAAATGTGTGAGAACTATTTAACACACCACGCTAATGTACAAAAACATTAAAGAATAGGAAAGATTTACGTTACATAGATCTAGATATTTTGTAGAATTAGATGTATAACCAATAGTATGACAACAATAAAATCCGTTAGCATGAATACCTTGAATTCATCGTCACACTGCTACTTTTCAAATTTTCCAATTTGATCCATCATGTTGAAGAAGATGAGATTTGCTAAAGATTAATTTGTGGAGAGTGAGAGAATAGAATGAGTGAAGTATGGTGAGGAGGGTCGAACTTTATAGTGAGAAACATGACCGTTTGGGGGGAAGCGTGCTGGATAGAGCCGTTGGGCCTGTTCGTTGGGCATAGTGGTGGATCAGTTCGTTGGGCATAGTTGTGGATCAATTCGTTGGACCTAATCATTAGGCCATTGTTTAATGAAACAATTTTTTTTTTTAACTGCTATATATATATATTGGTTTGGCTAAAGAGACATGAATTTCTCATACAGCATCCGAACAGCAAAATTTCGGCCGTTGGATTACCAAAAGATATAAAACGCCCAGATCTAAACACCGAAATTTCGAAATATAATCTTACGAAGGGCTTGGGTTTTATCTACCCCTGTTTCTCTCTCCATTTCAAACCCAAATTCGTAAGATTAGTTCTCTCTCCATTCGCTCTTTCCATTCCATCTCCAAAATCAAAGCAAGCAACCAACTATTTAGTTCGATTTCTAGGACCCAAATTGTTCGATTTAGGGAGAAAGGTAATATTGTTCCCATTTTTTAATTCCAATTCAGTCCCAGATGGTGATGATAATGAAGTTAGTTTAGCTTCATTTGTTGAAGATTTAAATCCAGAAAAAGAAAATTGTGTTATTGGAGTTGAGAAGAATAGTAACAACAAGCCCGAGGAAGTAGAAGACAAAACACGCAAGTCTTTCTCCAAGGTGTATTCTGGGGGCGGTGGTGAAAGTTTGAGGAATAATAATAAGGCTAGGGAGTTGGGAAAAGAAGGGAAGGGGAAGAGTAAGACGCATTGGGTATGTTCGCATTGTGGAGAGTCTTTTGGACAGTGGTGGGGAGATTGTAGGCATTGTGGTGCAACTGGTACACTTAAGGTGTTTACGGAATCTGATGATTTTACAAGTTGATGGGGTTTGGTTCGGAAAAGGGGTTTGGTTCGTGGTTTCATCAGAATCATGGAGAAATGCTACCTCAGAGGTTGACAGATGTTAATAAGGGGATAAATATGACGTGGAGAATCCCATTGTAAGTTTTTCATGTTAGATAATAATCTGTGCTTGTTTTTTATTCTTTGGTAATAACAAACCTAGGCACATGTAGCATAATTTTTTCTTTGGAATGTTGTAATCAACTGAACTAGTTGAACTAATTTTTTGAGGTCTGAAGATGTTTGCTTCTATTATATATTAATATCAAATTAAACATTAAACCTATATCAAATTAAACATTAAAATCAATTAACCTGTGAGGTATCAATCGAAGGCTCTTCAACTGGAGGCTCTTCATTATCTGCGACTCCTTTGGAAGTTTTATTCAACTTTGAAACTCCAATAGCCATTTCACCCATCTTTTCTATAAAATATGAATAAGCCTGAACAATAGCAACAGCAGGTGTCGCTGAAGCAGTTTTCCTCTGGTTAGAAGTAGCTTGCCTCCGAGGTGTGGTTTGCAAAACTGTTGCAAGCTTTATGATTTGAGTTACTAGTGCTTGGACCACTTCTGGAGATTGGCTAGTAGCAACTGGCCTTGTACAAGTTTCAAAAATTCATTTGGCCTAGAGAAATGAAATGATTTTTTTTTCAATTGTAAATGAAATCTGCAATAGTATTAATAGAAGGACGTCTGTGTCTGAGAATTTACTTGTAAAGAATTTGGGTGGTATAAGTGCACATCTTGAATCCCTTGCAGATTTGTCGCCTAAAGCAAACAAGTTTTATTCATCTTGAGTCCCAGGTGATGGTGGTTCAAATCCACCAGGATCCTTAATCTTTTTTATGTGTGTGCTGGTTCAATGTGTTGGTGTTGCTGGTGTGAGTGTGGAAGGCATGCGAGGAGACAAACGTGATAGTGCATGTGGAGTAGTGGACTGCTGTGGTGATGACTGGTGATGACTAATATATATAGGTGAATCATTTGGAGATCAGATGAACAGAGTGTGTTGAAGACCTTAAACCAAGATTGTTGCTCATTAATGACCAACTCAGAACAATTTGAAAGACGGCCTAAAAGCTGGTAAACATGAGCAAAGGCCACCTTGTTGTGTTTAGGAGTTCTGGGCAGGAACCGTGGAAGTGGAAGCAGGCGTTTGGGACTTGGGAGAGAGAGCACTACGAAAAGGCATTGCAAGCATTCAAAATGAGGAAAAAGTGCTCAGAGTTGGTGGAAAGCAGTATGAAAATAATTAGGATAAAACCCAGAAGGATACTGGTAGCCCTTTCTCATCATCTTACAATGGCGGGGCTAACTCAACTTTCCAGAAATCAAAGTTCCGTGAACCAAACCCTTTTCTTATGAAAACAATTCGTGTGTGTAAGGGAGTGATATTCTCCTTCAGGAATATCAAGCACGTGCTCAGCATGGGGGAAATACCACACCGATCTCTGATACACCTCACCAACCTATGTCACCAGCTCGCATCAACACGCTACGAGATCACTCCATAACAGTTTGTATCATCATACAGACCGATCTACATCGTGATTCATCTTATCTTCTAGACACAATCATGAAGGAATCTACACGTGGGCAAATCACTGCCGCCAGCTACTGACCACTGCCGCAAGCTACTAAGCCAGGTTACTAATCCCCATCATTACAGCAGACCTATAAACACAGTTCTCACACGTCTCCACAATCTTGACCCTACATCTGTGTTATCCTTTACACGTGTTGGGTGAGGATACACTTGGATCACCTATAAATACTCTCCATATGAACTACGCCAGACCTGATTCTTCTCTCCCCCCAGAATCTAGAGAAGATACATAGGGAGTTCGCTCCTCGACGAACTCGGTCTCAACCATAATCTAATCAGTTCTCCCCCTCCCTGTGTATGTAAAGGAAGCACCAAAACACACCTTTACATTGGCGCCGTCGGTGGTCTCGATTTCTTGTGAAACCACCTAACAAATCCAAACTCCAGAAACCAAAAGTCTCAAGCCCACGAAGTTTGGCAAGCCTCAAAGCCCAAATCCAGAGTTTAGCTGGTCAGCTAGGAATGATGAACGAACAAATCACCCTGCTCAGGCAGGAGAACGTTCAACTTCGCACGCAAGTCGACACTCAAACTCCACCTCCTCTCCTAGCATAGGACGACATCAACGAAGTTAATCAATAGATTAACAAGTTGTCACAACGGATTAACCAGAGTGCTGTCAAGAAAGACGCCACCCAGATCATCCAAAAAATGCTCAAAACATACCGCACGTACGTCTCCATTTACTGCCGAAGTACTAAGCAAAGCTTCTCCTCCAGATTTCATACAACCACGTTTTCCGATGTATGATGGCAGCGCAAGTCCTGGCCAGCACGTAGCCCACTACATTCAAAGTCTGGCACTCTACATCACACTCAAGTATGACCACCTTCAATGTCGTCTGTTTCCCGCCAGTCTCAAAGATGGTGCACTCGATTGGTTCTTTTCACTTGAGTCTGACTCAATAAAGACCTTCGAGCAACTCACCGACTTGTTCGCTAGTCAGTACATCCACAACTGATGTAAAAAAGCTGATCTCGATTCGCTGTTCCAACTCTCACTGGGCAAAGATGAAACCATTTGGGAGTTTCTAGGCCGATTCAAAGCAGAACTACTATGCATGGAAGCTGGCCTGAAAGAATCATTTACAATTTGCCACCTTGGCATTCTACAACGCCTGTCACGTGTGCAACACGACACTCGCCAGATCGTTGATGAAGGAACGCCCCGACATGCTATCTGAGCTATACGCTCGCGTGGACAAGTACATTAAGCTACAAGAAGGACTGAGGTGCCAGGGCCTACTAGAAGAAGAAGTCGCAGCAATTTCTAATGATCCTTTAGCTTCAAAAAAGCGACCCCTACAACAGCCGCAACAGCAAGAGCAGAAATCAGGAAACCGAATGAACAATGATCGTGAGTTCGCAGCCCTCACACGATCTCCTAGTTACGTACTGGAAAAGATCAAGCGAGCTGCATCTACCGACCTGATGTACGGCAACTAGCAGATCGACCTGACAAGCCTTACTGCGCCTTTCACAGAACAAAATGTCATGAAACCGATGCATGCTGGGGGCTAAAACATTATCTTCAAGATCTCATCAAAGATGGACACATCAAGCAGTACACCAACATACCTGACGGTGACCTGTGCCATAAATTGATGGCTCGCAGGCTACGCAGCCGAACTCTACCCTGCCTTGATCGCCACAACGATCAGACTCGATCTCGCAGCAGAGGACAACCCATAGACCGTTCTCGCCACGAGTGCCGCCTGCAGTCATCCGATCGCAACAATGAAAGAACTATTCATATGATCACTTTCCCTGACGACTCGGTCAGCTCGTCCAGAGAGAAAAGAAGGCGCGTGGGTGCCCTTCAAGAAGTTTACCATTTCTCCTCACAAGTAGCACCGGCCCCCCGAAGTTCAGGTCGCACCACCGGAGACATCACCTTCACCGCAGCCGACCTTAGCAAAGTTTGTCTCCCGCATAACGACACGCTTGTAGTCCACGTCAAAATCAGCGAATGGACAGTTAAGCGTGTTTTGATCGACCCTAGTAGCTCCTGTGACATTTTGTTCTACCACACTGTACAGGAGATGAATTTCCCTAAATCAGTCTTCATAGATCCAATTGCTCCTCTGTACGGGTTCAATGGCTCCAGAGCCGACCCCATCGGTGATATTATACTCCCAATATCAGTGGGATCACGAGAGGACAAAGTCAGCTTCAATACGTGTTTCAGCGTCTTAGATATCAAGTAGTCTTACAACACCATCCTAGGAAGGTGTTGGATTCATCCAATGCAAGCCGTACCGTTAACACTGCATCAAGTCCTTTGCTTTCCAGGCCCTAGGGGCATGATGGAGCTTCGAAGCAACCAACTCGAGGCTTATCATTGTAATCAAATCCTCTCAGCAAGTAAAACAGTTGAGTCCCCTATCATCATAAGAAACGAGCCCACCAGCTACACCATGGCCAAAGACTTGGGCGCTAATGTTAGAGGCAACGTACAAACTCAGGGTGCTGGGGGCTCCAGCAAGAAGGTATATCCATCTATCCAGATCCCGAAGGTCGCTAAAGCAGTTATCGATTCAATTGCGGGACCCGGAGGTCGCTTCCCTCGCAGTCATCCTTCCACTGTTCGGACCCGGAGAGGTAAGCCCTTACATATCACATTCAACCAATACAGCTTCAGACAAGTACTCTAGCCTTTGTTGTTATGACCATAGAAGTCATCTCCGACCCTATTGTCGTACCCACAGAAGGCACTCCAGTTCCTGCAATAACTCCCATTACTCATCAGACTGACAAAGCAATTACAGAAAGCAATCCCCCACAGGACGTTCACCCACCACATGCCACAGTCCCAGCCGAATAAAGGCAAAAAGTGAACATAGGAACAGACGATGATCCTAAGTTCGTCTATGTAGGGCTAACCTCGACCCCACACTCAAAGCCCAGCTTGTAAACTTTTTATCCATGAATAAGGATGTTTTCGCTTGGTCGTATATTGATGTGTCGGGTATAGATCCTAGCGTTGCATGCCATAGATTAAATGTTAATCCTAATGCTCGACCAGTTCGACAGCGACCTATGAGACTATCATTACGGTTTCCGAAAGCAATCAATGACGAGGTCGACAAGCTCAAGCAAGTCGGTTTCATCCGAAAGATCGACTACCCCGATTGGATCGCTAACATAGTGGCAGTTCCAAAGAAGAATGGCACGGTTCGCCTTTGTGTTGACTTTACCAATGTCAACCAGAAAACACCTAAAGATAGCTTTCCCCTACCTAGAATCGACCGACTGGTGGACCAGACCTGTGGCCACGAGCTCTTCTCCTTCATGGATGCATACAATGGGTACAACCAGATACCACTTGCGGAGGATGATCAAGAGAAAATGTCCTTTATTACAGAGCAGAGCATTTATTGCTACAACGTCCTCCCGTTCGGTGTCAAGAACCCTGGAGCGACATATCAACGACTGGTAACTGACATGTTCCAGGACATGTTAAGGGATACCATGGAAGTCTATATTGATGACATGGTTGTCAAGAGCAACAAAGCAGGTGACCATCTCACTCACCTTGAACAAGCGTTCTCCAGGTTACGCCATACTCGAATGAAGCTCAATCCTGAGAAATGCCTTTATGGAGCATCCTCTTGGAATTTTCTGGACTATCAAGTCTCACAGCGTGGAATCAAAGCTAACCCAGACCAAATCAGGGCGTTCTTGGATATGCCCAATCCGCAAACAAAGAAGCAGATATAGAAGTTGTCAGGCATGGTCGCTGCACTCAACCGGTTCATATCCAGAGCTTCAGACAAGTGCTGACCATTTCTACAACTTCTCAAAAAAGGCGAGCAGTTCTCATGGAACGATCAATGTCACCAAGCATTCTCCACCCTCAAAGAGTATCTCACAACACCTCTTGTCCTAGCTAAACCAACAGATGACGAAACGCTGGGGCTTTATCTCGCAGTCTCAGACTTTGCTATCAGTTCGGTTCTCTTCAAAGAGGATAACAACTCCGAGAAACCTATCTACTTCACAAGTAAGACGCTAACCCCAACCGAAAAGAACTACTCTTACATCAAAAGAGCAGTACTCGCATTATTATACTCTGCAAGAAAGTTTCGGCCTTATTTCCAAGTACACCCAATCAAAGTACTCACCGACCTCCCATTGAAGAAGATCCTTCATAAAGCGAACAAGACAACTCGTAAGGCTGTATGGACCGAAGAACTCGGGGAATATCACATCGAGTTCCTCCCACGCACCTCGCAGAAAAGACAAGTCGTGGTAGACTTCCTTGCCGACTTCTTTGTCGACGACCTACATTGGGAACCAGAGGCGGACATCTTACCCTCAAAGCAAAACCACAAAACTGTCTGGTCTCTCTTTGTGGATGGCTCTAGCAACCCCGGAGGGAGTGGAATATGAGTTGTCTTAATGTCGCCAGATGGAGTAATGGTGGAGAAATCCGTTCGCATCGACTTCGCGACCTCTAACAATGAAGCGGAGTACGAGACATTAATCATGGGGCTCAGAATGGCGCTACAGCTCGGTGTACAAGATTTGCAGGTCTTTAGTGACTCGTAACTGGTCGTTTGCCAGATTGCTAAAGTGTACACTACCCATGAAGGTAACCTTTCTAAATACCTTCAAGTTGTTAATCAGTTACTCCTTTCTTCCAAGAGAGCCACCATACACCACTTTTTGCGTGATGAGAACCATCACGTAGACAGTTTAGCTTACTTGGCTACTCAAACACCAAACTGTGCCCCGAGACAACTATTGATTGAGGTAGTTGACCGACCTACATACGAAAAGGACTATGTTTTAGAAATAAGCGACCTATGCCCACTCTCTGAGACTCAGATGAGGCAGACGTGGATGCAGCCCATCATAGAGTACATTCATCACAGTACACTCCCAGCAGAATGTGCCAAAGCCAGACAGATCCCATATATGGCTCGCCGTTATTTCGCAAATCCACTGGCGGACCTCTTTTGAGGTGTATAAGCCCAGAACAAGGTCAGTTAATTTTTGCAGAAATTCATGAAAGAAAGTGTGGCAACCATGCTGGAGGGCGCTCTTTGGCCCATAAAACGATCTCCCAAGGATACTTTTGGCCCCGCATGTAGATCGACGCCAAAACATATGTCCTAAAGTGCGTCAAATGCCAAACCTTTGGCCACAACATCATCCAACTAGCTCGCGAGCTGATTAGCATTGCGAGCCCTTGGCCATTTCACATGTGGGGCATGGACATCATGGGACCATTCATCCCACAGAAAAGCACAGGTTTCCGCTTCGTCTTAGCTACAATCGATTACTTCACTGAGTGGGTTGAAGCAATTCCGTTAGCACATGTCAAAGAGTCACATGTCAGAAACTTCATCTGGACTCACATTATCACAATATTTGGTTTGCCGCACACCCTAGTGATGGACAATGGTTCCCAGTTCAAGGGAAAAATAGTCAAAGAATTTCTAGCCAAATGGAAGATAGTTCATGCATTCTCCACTCCCCAGTACGCTCAGAGCAATGGCCAGGCAGGCCAGTAACAAAGCAATCTTAGAAAACTTGAAGAAAAAAATTGAAAAGAATAAGAGCCAATGGCCAAACCAGCTAGAGAATATTCTGTGGGCTCATTGCACCACAGCTCGCTCCAGCACTGGCGAGTCACCATTCTCCTTATGCTATGGCACCGAAGCCATTATTTCAACCGAGCTGACAGTCACCACGATTCTCTCAGAACTCGTCGAATCCGGACGCAACGACTCCGTCCTGGCTCGTGAGGTCGATTTGCTGGAGGAACACAACGACCTGGCAGCTATCAAAGTGGCATCGTATCAACAGATTCTAAAGAGGTCCTACAACAAATGAGTACATCCTCGATCCTTTCAACTCGGTGATCTAGTTCTAAAAAAGACTCAGGATGACTCCAAACTAGCAGCAACATGGGAAGGACCGTACATAGTAGACCGAGTTGTTGGCAACGGGGCTTACTAGATCAAGATGCAAGAAGGGAAACCACTACCACGCCCCTGGAACACTTATTTGTTAAAGATATTTTATCAATAAAGATTCAGTCTTGTACACAGTCATGTTTTTTAATCCTTGTCAATTCAGATAGTTTAATTATATTTGTATTGTCCACCACTCTGTTTAATTCCATCTACGACAAAACTGCACTTGCACTAACTGCACCACCAATCAAAGCACTTCCAAAGACTCCCATGCGCCCCAACGATCTCGATTGAAAAGACGCGTCTTGAGGCTAATAAATACGCTCCCCATGAGCAGAACGCTCTCAGGAGCTTATAGGCTCATAGCCTCTCCAAGTCTCGCTAAGTTGAGGACCTATACTTCTAGGATCAACTCCGTGAGAACGCTTTCAGTGAGCAGTACACCTTCAGAGGCTAAATACACTCCCTGCGAGCAAAACGCTCTCAGGAGCTTACAGGCTCATAGCCTCTCCAAGTCTCGCTAAGTTGAGGACCTATACTTCTAGGATCAACTCCGTGAGAATGCTCTCAGTGAGCAGTACGCCTTTAGAGGCTAAATAGGCTCCCCGCGAGCAGAACGCTCTCAAGAGCTTACAGGCTCATAACCTCTCCAAGTCTCGCTAAGTTGAGGACCTATACTTCTAGGATCAACTCCGTGAGAATGCTCTCAATGAGCAGTATGCCTTCAGAGGCTAAATACGCTCTCCGGAGCTTACAGGCTTATAGCCTCTCCAAGTCTCGCTAAGTTGGGGACCTATACTTCTAGGATCAACTTCGTGAGAACGCTCTCAGTGAGCAGTACGCCTTCAGAGGCTAAATACACTCTCCGGAGCTAACAGGCTTCATGGCCTCCCTAATTCTCACTAGTCAAGGACCTATACTTCTAGGTTCAGCTCAGTAAGATCGCTCTCTTGAGCAATACTTAACAAGCATAGCGCTTTCTTAAACTAAATCTCAGGCTGATCCATAGCCACTATATACAACAAGCATCATAAACAAAACACTAGCTACAAGAAATCAAGCATAAGCAAAAGCATGCATTCCATACATATTCGTCAAAAGAACTGCCGGCCCAAAGCCCAAAAGATAGTTCGCGCATTCACTGATATGCTGGGTTTACCCAGGAAATCCAGATCGGTAGTTCTTACAAGTGTTAAAAAATATCGAGCTACCACTTATATGGAAACCAGCTCGTCAAGTATCTGAACCAAAAGGCGAACTACTCAGGCAAGCCTGAGAAACCAGCTCTATTGTTAACTCTCTTCCAGAGAGGCAAAATTACAACACATGTAAACAAAACAATCATTTTCAACGCTTACAGAGAGAAGTTCAGAAAATCAGCGTCCTGCATCCGCAACAACATGCTTATCCCTTGGCGCGGCACTGGTAGAGGGGAGATGACTCGCATCACGAGCAACAACAAGGGCAGCGGTGTCTTCAGCTTCCTGGTCATGCTTTTCCAGTAGCTCCACGTACAACTCCGCCAACACAGAGTGATCTTCACAAGTTTGATCATACTCCTTTTGCGCCTTACGAGCCACCATTTGACACTGCTTGGCATACTCGATCCGCGGACGCCACCGCTTTGTGAGGGTCCATCATTGAGTTCACCAGTACAATCTTCTCTTTCAGTGTCTCATGATACTTGTTCCTTAGGGATGTCAGCTTCTTCTTATCGACTTCCCAAGCAACACCCATCCTAGCCAGCTCAGCCTCGCCACCATTGCTACTACCAGGAGGCCGAACAGTACGTTTTAACCTATCATACCCTGCTAAAAACTTCACGAAGGATGTTAATGTTTAACCGTCCTCATTCAAGCCACAATAAACGATACAAATAGAACACTTACCAAACAACAAGCCGCGTCGGTGGTCTTTAGGGTCATCTCCAAACTTTCACTCTCCAGCTCGGCTTTATCACCATCGAGCACTATCCCTTCTAGGAAGCAGCTCGCTATAGAGGCCAAGTGGAAGCTACAATCGGAACGCTTCACCGTGCACTTCTTCCCCGTACGACCATCGTAGTAGAAGTCGCTCCCCACATCACCACGATGCAGGGATGAGCTGCCAGACGCAACATGGCGATCTTGCTCCAGATCGTCGCCCCCTCTGCGACTCGGAGACCTGAACACGACCCCCCCAAGTCACCCACCTCCCGCCACCTTCGCACGCTTACCTTTCCTAGCATCAGAATCATCAGCTTTCCGCTTACCGTGGTTCCCAAAAGAGTGAGGTCGGAATGCCATCTCTTCCATCACGAGGGGAGAAGTTTCCCTCACCCCCTCACTACCACCAACACTCTTGGCACTACGTCTAGCCATTTTCAAATCTACAAACACATTCAAGCATCAACGAGCCACTACACAAACAAAGTTTACTAGGACAAACAACGAACCAAGCAACACAAACATGTACCTGAGATGATCAGTAGAGGAAAGGAAGCCAACACCATCTAAGAGAGCAGAGTAACTTGAGGAAAGAGACGAGCAAATACTCTTCAGATTCTCGAAACAGTTCTATTTATGCCCAAGAAACGTCTCTTCCGAAGGCAAGTCATAATGGCATCGAGGCGCCAAACAGCAGGCCACCTGGTAGCCATCATTTCATATCTCCCGACTGCTCATATTCATACACGTGCCAAGCACGCACTGTAGCTCAAGTGACTACAACTTATAGAACACTCCAAGCGTCCTCAAGATAAATGCAATCTACAACATTTAAATCAAATAACAAGCAAGACAGATCAACAAATGCACAGGTCAAGTAACCTACATCACTCTCACAACCAATCGCAACAACTGTCACACGTTCACACAATGCAATCAGACATATATTACGCAAAGATAATTGAACAAAGTTAGCAGCACGCTTCCCATACACGCAAATGAGCGAACTGACGACTACAGTTCAGCCTCAGTTCACCGACTAACCGAGCTACTGAGTCTACTCAAGAAATCCAGCCCAGTTAGCCTTCAGTCATCACTACTTGAACCCCCCAATACATTCAAGGAAGCCAAATAGTTCATTGTTGTCCCAAACATAAAGAAAGACGAACTGCCCAGGTTACCCCAGGGGAAACTAGCTCTATTGTTTCAGGCCAAAGGCCACATACAGACACAGATTTATACGACCATCTTTAAACAACATGGTTAAAGCTTTCACTGAAAAGAACATCTAAAACTTGCGACAAGCCCGGGTCACCAGAGGTCGCCATACAATTGCATTCGCCCGCGATGTCGTTATCCGTGTCGTATGCGAATCGAGGTTGTTCAATCACCGCGATCAATAGGCGAAGGAAGCCACAACTTCGAGAAGCGATTACTTTCGATCTTCGGCGACTCACCCCCATGACCGCCCAGAGCCCCGCTTTCCTTCTCCTCTTGCAGATCATAATATTTCTTCTCCAGCTCCTCTATTTTAGCACGGATAGTAAGATAGGCGTCCTTCGCCTGCAGTGCGGTAGTTTTACACCTTTCAGCATAAGCATTCGCGGTCGCTACCTTCTTCTTCAGGTCGTCCACTTCATGCCTCATCCCGACCGACTCATTGACAGCTGACGTCTTCTCCAACGACAGCGTTGTCAGTTCCATCTTCACAAAGAGCATCCAGCTCTTTCTTTTCTGACTGCGCCATTGCTCGAAGAGTCGAGAGCTTGTCCCTCAGCGACTTGACATCTGTTTTTTCCATTTCGATCCGGCGGGCGGCCGTCTTCAATTTCTAATACCCAAAGAATCAGGTTGCGGATAACTCGCCTGATTATATCACCTTAGCATCAAACAATAACATAAAGCACAATAAAGCAGACAGTTCATAGCACAAGAGCTACTCACCATGCACATTGCCTTATCCATCCCCCTCAGATTTGACTCCAGCTCCTTCGAATCCAGGTCTTTCCTATCACCGTCCAGCGTCATTCCCTCTAGCAAACAAGCAGCAATGGGTGCGGATTTGTAACTACAGTCCGACCTATTCACATAGCGCTTTTTGCCAGACACCTCATCCACATACATCAGATTATGCTCCAGCTAGTCTTTCCCACCACTGGAGGGCCCTTTATCAGTCTCTTTCATACCAGCCTTCCCCTTCATCTTTCCGGAAGTATCTCTAGCAACCCTGGTCGGTGCGACCTCCGTGGTCTCCTCACCCAGAACGCTGAAGTCGGGCATCGGCCTCGCCCTCGAGCTACGAGCCACCCTCCCCCCGGTTCGCCCTTCACCACCCCCCAGCGCGGTCTTAGTTACCCTCGCGACCTTGGAAGGTCGAGACTCCAGATCGTTACCCTTCCTCGTCGGCAAGCGAGGCTCAGGGATTTCAAAGAGAATGTCATCCAAATAAAATGGAGCGTCCTCTTGACCTTCTTCCTAACCGGACCGGGCGTATTTTAGCACTCGGGCCGGGTCGCTTCACCCCATCATGACCTTTGGTTCTTATCTACCCTCATCACCAAATCACTCTTACGTTTATCCATCACAGACTTTCTCGATGCTTTCCCACTCACCTTACCCCGCGTCCTGTTCTTTTGCACTTCCCTCTTCTCTCTAATCGCGGGTCCTCCCCGTTCTTTAAAGAAATGCGCAACTTTTGAAAGTTTCGTTTGTTTCTCAGCTCGAGTCAACCTAGCGAACTTCTCAATCACCTTTCGGCTAGTCTGCCTTTCTAGAGCGAAATCTGCACAGACAACGAAATAGTAATATCAGTACAAGATCAACCAATGCAAGATCAAGATTATCAGATAGTGTATTGGTACCCACCAGTAAAGTCGCATATTTTATTTTCCACACTGAACCCACTCGCACAGTAGTTTCCAACAAGCAGCAACGGTCTTTTATCCCAAGACTCGTTACTTACACCATCCAGAACGCTCAACAACTTAGCTCGGGTTTGCAAGCTAAAGTTAAGCGACCGAGATCGCTTTAATGAGAAATGCTCAATAATATCAGCGACCTCTATCTAGTATTCACCGCTGGCGTTCAACAGGTCAAACACCTTGAACAACCGCCACGTGTTACCCACAAACTGAACAGGCGCTTTGCCACAGCGGTTCAAGAACTCACAAACTAGCTTCGAGAATGGTATCGTCATGTACGCCCTCAGCTGCCCCTCACAGATTATAACCCCATAGTTCGGTGGGGTGTACCTATCACTATAGACCAGAGCGTTCTGATCAGGCTCATGGATCTCCAGACCGCTTACGGTTATCCCATATTTTTCCCTTAGATAGGGGAACGCCCTCAAAGCGTGTCTGTCTATAGCCCTAGGTGGCTGCCCGCTAAAAGACGACCTCTCACAGCGACCTGAAGTGCTAGCTTCAGCAACCACAGATCGAGCCTCATCTTCCCCACTTCTAGCCTCCTCAACTGCCTCATCTTCATCACCACCACCTCACCCCTACTAATACATCGACTCTTCCTTCTCGTCCTTAGTCTCATCCCAACCAAGAGAAAATTTGCGAACTTCATTAGATCGCATATTGTCTGAGTCATACATTTTTTCTCTTGTCTCTCACATTTTTAGCCACAAACAGCTAAACAAACGACCTAACAACTTAATATCTAATAGCAAGAGCGTAACAAGGAGCAGAAGATCAACAATGGTAGAAAACTAACCTGAACAAACTGAGTGTAGGGAGGTTTTCTGTAGAAGCGAAGCAACAAAATGGTGTTTCAGAGAGCCAGCATAGTTTTTGTATAAGCGCCCCTCCAGTTCCCAAGGCGTTATGACGGCACCCTAGCCCTAGCTGCACACGGCTTCCAACAAGCTGTCTTGTCTTTTCAAATCCCGAAAAATGGGGCGACACGCGTTTTTCTCAGAATCGCTTCTCGATCCGCCACGTGTTGTCCACGCGTGTCGGATGTTTCTCCCATCATATCACGGATAGTGCGGAGCGATCCCGCGGTTCATTTTGGTATTTCCAATTCCACCAAATTAAGCTCTGCCGCCATGCTCCACTGGCGCTTAATAGTTTTCTCGGTGGCTCACTTCAATGAGCGTAGCGACCCTCTTGAAAGGGGTGTAAAGGGAGTGATATTCTCCTTCAGGAATATCAAGCACGTGCTCAGTATAGTGGAAATATCACACCGATCTCTACACCTCGCCAACCTATGTCACCAGCTCGCATCAACACGCTACGAGATCGCTCCATAACAGTTCGTATCATCATACAGACTGATCTACAGCATGATTCATCTTATCTTCTAGAAGCAATCATGAGGGAATCTACACGTGCGCAAATCATTGCCGCCAGCTACTGACCACTGCCGCAAGCTACTATGCCAGGCTACTAATCCTCATCATTACAGCAGACCTATAAACACAGTTCTCACACGCCTCCACAATCTTGACCCTACATCTGTGTTATCTTTTACACGTGTTGGGTGATGATACACTTGGATCACCTATAAATACTCTCCATATGACTTACGCCAGACCTGATTCTTCTCTCCCTCCAGAATCTAGAGAAGATACGTAGGCAGTTCGCTCCTCGACGAACTCGGTCTCAACCATAATCTAATTCGTTCTCCCCGTCCCTGTGTATGTAAAGAAAGCACCAAAACACACCTTTACAGTCTGCAATCACCAATTGAACTACAATGTTCAAATTTATTTTTAGTTGTCTAAATTTTTGTTTTCGTACTCATTCTTTTTCTTCAGGTCAGCAAAACTCCTGTTGAACTTTCCACCAAATGAAGCATTGCAAGTTTCTACATCATTCATAAATAAATGATAAATTTACAACATCTGGTAAACCCAAAATCAAGACAATATGCAAGTCTTTTGACGTACAGTACTAATATGGGTCTTCAATCTTTTCTATAAAACTTTGACAAAGTCTGCAATGTCCTTTCAGTCTCCTTTCTATTAGTTGAATTGTTAAAGGATACAACGGTGGACAACAAGCATAATAAAAGAAACAGTTCAGTACATTTGATTCGGTGTACGTGCATTCATATTTGCATATTCCTGATAAATATTAGAGAATAACTAACAAAACTAGATTAAATAACTCAATGTAACTCAATGTATATTGATAAGATATATGAAATAAGTCAAAAATACAGTGTCAGTTCTTGGACAACAAACAATATGACAATTATTGTCGTTGGCGAAGGTTCCTAGCCTTGCCGTTCTGGAATACTGGCACCCTCAGTAAGCAGTTCGATTTGGCACAACACTAGCGAATAAATTACACTTAGAACTTCACTCCTTCATCATCGGCAGAGGTCCCCTTAAAAATTGCAGCCTTCCCCTTGTTTTCCAGTAATTTCAGAGCTCGCAAACAAAGGATGGCAGAAGGTACCTTCCACGCTTTGAAGGCTCAACAAAAGTAGCCTCTTTATCCTCTTCTGAAACCAAAATACACTGCAAGAAAGGTTCAAACACAATGAGTATATGGTTTTCACAATCACATTCATGCATTAATATGAATTTCTTATACATACAGACTTGAAATATGTATGCATCGTTCCCATTTAAAAATCCTTATGGTAATACTATAATGCAACTAGTTCAGTTGATTACAACATTCCAAATAAAAAATTATGTTGAATGCGTCTAGGTTTGTTATTACCAAAGAATAAAAAAACAAGCACATATTATTATCTAACATGAAAAACTTACAATGGGATTCTCGACGTCATCTGATTTATCCCCTTATTAACATCTGTCAACCTCTGAGGTAGCATTTCTCCATGATTCTGATAAACCACGACCCAGCCCCCTTTTTCGAACCAAACCCCGTCAACTTACTTGTAAAATCATTAGCTTCCGTAAACACCTTAAGTGTACCAGTTGCACCACAATGCCTACAACCTCCCCACCACTGTCCAAAAGACTCTCCACAATGCGAACATACCCAATGCGTCTTACTCTTCCCCTTCTTCTTCTTTTCCCAACTCCCCAGCCTTATTATTATTCCTCAAACTTTCACCGCCGCCCCCAGAATACGCCTTGGAGCAAGACTTGCGTGTTTTATCTTCTACTTTCTCGGGCTTGTTGTTACTCTTCTTCTCAACTCCACTAACACAATTTTCTTTTTCAGGTTTTAAATCTTCAACAAATGAAGCTAAACTAACTTCATTATCATCACCATCTGGGACTGAATTGGAATTAAAAAATGGGAACAATATTACCTTTCTCCCTAAATCGAACAATTTGGGTCCTAGAAATCGAACTAAATAGTTGGTTGCTTGCTTTGATTTTGGAGATGGAATGGAAAGAGCGAATGGAGAGAGAACTAATCTTACGAATTTGAGTTTGGAATGGAGAGAGAAAGAGGGGTAGATAAAACCCAAGCCATTCGTAAGATTATATTTCGAAATTTCGGTGTTTAGATCTGGGCGTTTTATTTCTTTTGGTAATCCAACGGCCGAAATTTTGCTGTTCGGATACTGTATGAGAAATTCATGTCTCTTTAGCCAAACCAATATATATATAGCAGTTAAAAAAAAAATTGTTTCATTAAACAATGGCCTAATGATTAGGTCCAACGAATTGATCCACAACTGTGCCCAACGAACTGATCCACCACTATGCCCAACGAACAGGCCCAACAGCTCTATCCAGCACGCTTCCCCCCAAACGGTCATGTTTCTCACTATAAAGTTCCACCCTCCTCACCATAGAAGTATATATTTTCATTCTATTCTCTCGGATCGGATTTTAGAATTATATCCTCCATCCAAATTAATCTTTCGGAAAAGCCCATGAAAATCTCATCTTCTTCAACATAATGGATCAAATTGGAAAATTTAAACAAAATGATTAGGTCCAGTAATTGATCCACAACCGTGCTTGCCCAACTCTAATGAATTCAAGGTATTCATGCTAACGGTCGGATTTTATTGTTGTCATACTATTGGTTATATATCTAATTCTACAAAATATCTAGATCTATATAAATTCTACAAAATAAATCTATTTCCTATTCTTTAATGTTTTGTACATTAGCGTGGTGTGTTAAATAATTCTCACACATTTGTACGATTTACCTATTAAATGGAGAAATTCCCTATGTTATATTTGTGTATATTATTTTTATTTTTATCTTATTATAAACAGAAAAAAAATCATAAAACCCATAAAAAATCAAAATCTCACAAAAGCATAACAAATGGATCTGATTTTGTTCACATAAACTCGCATAACCAAGGTCGCGCACGCCACTCTATAAGCTCTAACCAACTTCCATTATTGAGGATTGCTACATCAATTCAGAATTTACGTGTAGGTCTAACTGCCCAGTGAAACCTTCCTTCGTATGTTCTATCTCTTTGCAAGCCTCGCTCACAGTTTTAGGGACCTGACTTTAAATGCCCTATTTAATAACTCAAGGTAGACAATACGTGTTGGTCTAACTGCCCTGTGAAACCTTCCTCCGTATTGTCTAATATTTTTGAACACCTCATTAATCGTCTTAGGAATTTGACGTTCAAAGACCCACCTTGAATACCCTTACTCGCTACGTACTGACACATAAATGTGTTGTGACAATAACACATGTTTCAATTGTGTCTTGTCAGCACATTAATTCCGGATCTAACCACTCATTCTATCTTGATCCGTGAATAATTATAAGGTTGAAATCATTAGCCCTCTTCATTTCACTCAACCTTCTCCATTCTCCCCTCACTTCAAATTTAAATGAGTCCACCAAAAGGTATCGTAGCCGAGCAAATATTTTTTAAAGAATTTTCATGAAGGCATGTTTCTGATAGGTTTATATACTAAAAGCATTATTTTTGTATTAACTCTAATTCTTTGTATTTTGAATGAGAATTATATGGGCAAATGTTATGCATATTATATATGTTATTAGTTATATGCATGCGTCTAATACTTTATGTTGTAGATGATATGGTGTGTGGTGACACACAGAAGATCATATCATTAGTACCTTATAAAGTATAAGTAAATATTCACAACCTAGATGGATTTGGACAAACCATTGGTACGGTTGTAGTATAATTTGGTATTAGTCTATCTTGACTACATGATTACACTAGTACACTTTGTGTGTATTGAACAGGACCAAGTGAGGTTGTTTCTCTTTATACTGACTATATAAGAGAACAAACACCTCTGTTATTATGGATGTTTGTCCTCTTAATTTGGATATAGTAACGGGCACTTACGTGCATTGTACATTGCTTTAAATCATCAATGAGTGAGATTCATTTGTGAATCAACAAACTCGATGGATTGGGTAATAACATTGTATGTAAGGTGTGCTGTTGATTATAGAAGGAATCTGTGAACCGCAGGAAGTCGAGCTGATGATGTCCCCTTGAGGAGCTCATAAGGATTGTCATGTAAACCCTGTAGGTAGATTTAATTAGACATGACAATGAAGTTGAGTGGTGCTACTCAAGGACATAAGAAGTTGATTAATGTAGTTGTCAGTAACATGACTTAATCAATGGGCATTCGATATCTTAAACACGGGGATATCAACAAACATATAATATGGAGCCCATAAACGTAACATGTAATTTGCAACAATGGCCTTTAGTGGAATAAGCCATTTGTTGACGGACTTAGGCCGTGTGTTCTAGGCGAACATGGGAAGCCCAAGCCCGTCAGGAGACCTAACCCTGATTTCTCCTCATGGTCCCTGTTGTAGCCTATAAATAGAAACCCTCCTCTCTTGGCTGAACTACTCAAGGTTTTCTCAAGAAAGGTTAGTTCCAAAATCGGTTCTGACCTTGTGAGTGAAAGAGGCAAAGAGGGAAAGAAGGGGCTGGTAGATCGTTGCCCACGCAACGTCCATTCTAAGAATAGGAATACAACAGAAGATCAAGAGGTTGCTGATTCGTAGAGCTTGGATTCTTAGAGAAATCACAGCTGATCAAAGGTATGATTCTAAACAAAATCTTGAGAACTTTTATTCCGCTGCGCATGGTTTTGACGGTTTGTAAACTGCGACCATAACGGTTCCTACAGTTTCATCCATATTTCGACACTAAAATTATACGGTGAGGATGGTTGCCTCTTTTACATAATTCTAAAGCAGTTTATTCCAAGGAATTGGTTATGAAGTTCTACAAGCATAGCAAGGTCGAAAGCGGTAGATTCTTCTTCCATGCCAATGAACAATAGTTTGAATTGATTCTAGAAATCATCTCCAAGATTGTTCAAATTCTAATGACGTACCCTGAGTTGCATCTTCAGATACCAATATTTGACTCTGTCAAGCAACTAATGCTTGCAACTCTCTCGTGGCGAACTAGGCCAAAGGAACCACATTGTTCTCCAGCAATCTTTGCAACAAAATCAACGAGCTGTGCTCCATTGGTTAGCAAACAATGTGGTTGGAAGTTCAAAAACATATGAAATTAACAAACCTCTCCTCCACTTACTCTCGGTGATGCAAAATCAAAGAGAAGATTTTTGCATAATCCAATTTCTCTAGAACTCGATTGTTAGAGCAATGCCAACATCAGCCCATTTACTAACAATAGTGACGCAAATCATGTTGCAATGGGGTTTTCAAATTGTTCACCAAACAATTCCCCTTAAAATAGCAGGCCTTATTACACTCAATGCAGAGTGCGTTCCAAGTTTTTTGACCCCAGATGCTCAAATGAACTTAGCTGACGACCAAGACACCCAAGAACAAGTCCCCTCCTCTGAAAATTTCTTTGATGAGGATGTGATCAGTCCCCAAATGTGCATTTTATTACCTTTATAATACTTCAATTATGTCATTCTTATGCTTAATGAATAGACAACTTATAGCTTTTGCTACCTTTTGCAGGATATAGGCCATTTATGACATACATTACTAAAACGTGCATTTTAATGCAAAAAAAATTGTTATTAACGCTGCTTAGGAAGATTCCAGTTTAGGAGCAAAAGTGCCAAAAAGTCAAAGTCAACTCTCAAGGACTCAAGACTAAAAGCTGAAGACCCAAGGACTTAAAGCCAAATCAAGAATTCAATTATATGGGCTAAAGTCAAAAGCCCACAAAGCTTAATCTTATCCTCAAGGCTGTTTCTAGAAGAAAAGGTAAATATATAATTGGTGTCCTATATAAAGCAAAGTATAAGGAGAAAGAACCTTACCCTATAATTAATCTTTGGTCATTAGGAGTAGATAATATGTTTTAAATTAATAGTGTAATTTGTTATTTACTTATTTTCCATTTTTATGTTCTTGAAGTTTTAGTTGTTAAATCAAGTTCTTATTATCTTCAATACAAGTTTTTAACCTTGTCTTCAATACAAAGTTTTCATTACTTTTCTAATATTTGGTTCAACCCCAAAAACACTAGTCATACTCATTTGACAAGTTCAAATGAGTAAAACTTTGTGAGCAAGATATCCATCAAAACCATTTCCATATATGTTTTTCTATCAATCAATAGTTTATTTAAAACTTTAACCCATTCTATATAAAGAACTAGTGTTTCCACTATTAGAACATCAAGAACAAGAGTAAAGAAAGACTAGAAAGTTTAGAAAGAGATTTTTCAACCATCAAACCATTCCTCCAAACAAAGTATTTAATATGAACAAAAAAACCCTACACTCACCACTTTCTCATTATTCAAATGGCGCTGCCGTCATGGATCCAAATGTAAAGAGGAAGATGGAGAAAAAAATCACTCTTTGAACTCTTCTTTTCAATCTTATTTTCAAATTTTTCAAGTTTTTTTTTTTCTTTTCTTTCATTACTGATGGTTCTTTTTTGTGTATTTCCAGTAAACTTCTGAGCCCGAGCACGAGATGGTTCACCGAAGACTACTGGAGAAAAACGAGCGAAAACGGAGCAATTCAACATGCGCCGCGCTTGCTACCAACACGCCCGCGTGCGTCCCACATCGCACCTTGTTTTTTTCCAACGGAGATTTTGTTGGCTCAGAATCTTCATATGTAAGTTACCTTTAATTCCCCCTAGTCTTTTTAATTCAATTGTGAGTAGATAAAAAATAAATAGATTTGCAAAGTTTTGAGTTTCCAAAATAAAAAATTCAATTAAAAAAGGAATTGAAAATTGAAATTTTTTTATTAATTAAAATGAATTAGTAATCCATCAGTAAAGTTAAACATTAAAATTAGTTTAGTAACATGTTTAGGTTAATTGACCATTAGTGAATAGTTAATTAGCTAAATGTAGTTAATTTTCGTGTTTACCGCTTTCATAGTTTTAAGCCCACGAAGGCAACTTGTTCTAGGCCCACGAAGGCAACCAATTGTATCTTATTAACTTTGCCATATTTCAACCCGACTTGTGGGTCTTAGATAGATTAAACTTGTAACTGTAAGGAAACGCTCGAATAGTGGGTTAACACGCAAGACACCAAACATTTTTTCAACCCCACCACATCGCCTTCACCCCAGGGGTCGTGTACACACACCTTGGGTGGTAATTTCTAAATCTCCTCGCTACAAAGTGTAAAAGGATACTTGTGTGTTACTAAGAATGCTTGGATGATTATGTGATTTACGTTTCAGTATCATCTTTACATTAACGTTAAGGCTAAACCTGAGCCCTAATAAAGAACAAAAAGTGGGATTAAGCCCTACTTTAGAACGGACGTTGTGTGAACTATTTGTCACATAAACCAAACTAAAAAGATAAAATCAATCAAGCAGAGCCAGCCTAGTCATGTCCATCATGACAAACATCTAGCACGAACAAAGAGAGTAGTGAACTACCAGATTCCAGTGAACCAACCACCTCCCTCACTCCCCTCCATCAGAAATACCGTGGGTGAGATTCTTGGTGGCACACCATCTGGTGAAGTTGCAATATTCTCCCTTTGACATGTGTAGTTCCCAAAACCCAGTTTCGCATCCACTGTTAAGTTCAAATAGGGCATAGTTTCTAATCAATAGACATTGCATGCAAACTTTTCAAAAACTTCAAAGCTACAAACGAATTTCACTGTTTGAGCATCCAATACATTTGTGTGTGCATATAAGTAGATTCTAAATAGCCTCGCAATCGTGCATGAGACTACGCTCAGGCTATACAAAGTTTAGCGTGTTTAAAACTTACCTACGTAGGAGAGCACGTCGATCTAGACATACTCTTATTTCTCATGCCTCAACATCTAAAATGGTTGATGAAGTAGTTCAAGCTGAAGAGCCTCTCTCTAGTTTTTACACACCGTACAAGATGGCCCTCCATCTTGTATACGACTAACACAGCTCACTAGCAATTTCCGCATCCCACTTAACATGTTCAATCTCTTACCCGTCTTTCACGATTTCGAACACGAGTTACCATACGAACATATACGCCGGATTCATGAGGTATGCAGTACATTCAATCATCCAGGCATTTCTGATGTTCAGGTTAAATTAAGAGTGTTTCCCTTCGCTCTAGCTGGCAAAAGCCACATAAGGCATCTATCTCAGAAGCCCGATTCTTTCGATACATGGGAAGAGCTAATGTTCTCCTTCATGAAAAAGTACTTTCCACCGAAGAAAACAAAGGAGATAGTAAGCAAGATACATTTCTTCAGACAGAGTCTGAGTGAGACATTCTCCAAAGCATGCGATAGATTCTCTGACCTGCTCCATTCAAGTCCTCACCATAAACTAGAAAAATCCACTCTTGTCCAATGTTTTTTCAAAGCTCTTCTCCAAGAACACAAAGTCACACTGAATATCATGAGTAATGGAAACTTTTTAGATAAAGGTGCTACAGAAGCTTTAACATATCTTGAAGACCAAGCAGAAAAGAGTACTCATTGGGGTGACACAAACAATTCCAGAACATCCCAGGCCAGTACTTCAAAAGTCAATGGTATTTTTGAGGTAAAATCCGATCCAGAGATTAAAACACTAATTGAAACCCTCGCAAGAAAGATAGATGCCCTTGCAACCAAACAAAAAACCATACTCCCCAACCAGTCATGAACATCAATATAACATCATGGACTTTCTGTCTCGATCTAAATCACGTATCTACCCATTGTCTCTTGCTCAACAACATAGCATCACTTCAACCAGAAGAAGTTTGTGCTTTCAATGTACCAAATGCACCATGGAGGCAACACTCAAATTTTCAATGAAATACTAATCAACAAACCCAACCATCTCCAGGGTTCACAAATCATGTAAAACCACAAAACAGATTCAATCAATTTAGACAAGGACATGGTACCTACAACAATCAGAATAGAGCGATGGTTCCATCAAACATTAACCAGAACTACCAAAATCCACCAATCAGCAACCAAAGAGACCTAGTTACAATTTTTCAACAACCAATCCACCAATCATCTGGTTGGGATTGACTCGAGTCTTGGGGATCTGACAAAAAACGACCCACATTTTTACAGTAATTCAAAATATAATCCAAAAAAATTAATTAATCTTTAATTTCACGTTTGTATATTCTTTCCACCATCTGTTCCCTTTCCTCTCATAACATTATTTTTTATTCATTCCACTATTCGTACACTTTGTTTTCAAGTTAGCATACTTTATTCTTTTTATAGCTCATTCGTGTATACAACTTATATCATCTTCACCCTTCAAGGCGTTCATCTATCATCTTGTGTGTCATATAACCTTGGACCAAAGCATGTGATATATTGTTGGATAAATTTTTTTGCACTGATCGTTTAGACAATTCGTTTGTCTGAATCATAACGGTAACGAAGCGGGGATTTGCATTTTACGAGTTACGAGAAGGAACATGACCTTTCCAAATTTCATACAGGCTTGGGCCATAAATTTCAAACCCTAAAAACCTAACAATTGACAGTCATACACGGGTTTAAATTCCAACCGAGCGATCGCCCGATGCACCGTCTCTTTCACACAAAACCCTGGCTCACAAAAATCAACCCGACACGGGCCCATGCCTCCTTCTTCACCAAATTCAAAACTTTTCCTATTGCTTCTAGCAACCCTTCACCCCACCTCATATCCACTTTCAATTTTACAAAAAACATCCACTCATGGCTGCCAATCGAAAGATTATATCCGAAATAGATTTTTGAAATCTATTTGATTCTAGGGATTTTGATGTTTTTTTCAAGGGACAGATCCTTAGAAGAGGTTGGAGGCCATTCTTGCTAGAACCTACTTCTCACTACTCCCCTTCTCTTGTTCAAGCTTTCTATCGCGGCTTAGCTCGCGATAATGAAGGTTTGGTTACAGTTTCGTTTGGGGGAGGCTCACATGAGTTGACGAGACAGTTAGTTGGTTCAGTTTTGGGTATCAAAATACGACACGAAGTCCTTGAAAGTCAACAACTATATGGCACAGTGTTTGATTTGATGCATGCGACTGTGTTAGAGGGCGAGTACGTCAATGGTTCAACCTGCACGAGAAAGACTTCTTTGAGGAAGACCTAGCTAGCAATGGCAACTTGGATTGTGCACAACCTATTAGGGATGACGAAAATTTTGGATATAGGTAAGTCGATCCATCACATTCTTTGGATCATACAGACCCATAATAATGGGTTCTGTATTAGGTATTTCCTATGGGACCATCTTGATAGGGTTATATAGTAAAAGCATTACTTTTGTATTAATTTGATTTTTTTTTATATTTTGAATGAGAATCATATGGGCAAATGTTATGCATATTATATATGTTATTAGTTATATGCATATGTCTAATACTTTATGTTGTAGATGATATGGTGTGTGGTGACAAACAGAAGATCATATCATCAGTACCTTATAAAGTATAAGTAAACGTTCACAACCTAAATGGATTTGGACAAACCATTGGTACGGTTGTAATATAATATGGTATTAGTCTATCTTGACTACAGGATTATACTAGTACACTTTGTGTGTATTGGACAGGACTAAGTGAGGGTGTTTCTTTTTATATTGACTATATAAGAGAACAAACACCTCTGTTATTATGGATGCTTGTCCTCTTAATCCGGATATAATAATGGGCACTTACGTGCATTGTACATTGCTTTAAATCATTAACGACTGGGATTCATTTGTGAATCAACAAACTCGATGGATTGGGTAATGACATTATATGTAAGGTGTGTTGTTGATTATATAAGGAATCCGTGACCCGCAGGAAGTCGGGTTGATGATGTCCCCTTGAGGTGCTCAAAAGGATTGTCATGTAAACCCTGCAGGTGGATTTAATCCGACATGACAATGAGGTTGAGTGGTAATACTCAAGGATATAAGAAGTTGATTAATGTAGTTGTCAGTAACTTGACTTAATCAATGGGCATTCGATATCTTAAACACAGGGAGATCAACAAGCATATATTATGGAGCCCACAAACGTAGCACATAATTTGTGATTAGGGTGGTAGTGCAACAATGGCTTTTAGTGGAATAAGCCATTTGTTGACGGACTTGGGCCTTGTGTTCTGGATGAACATGGAAAGCCCAAGCCCGTCAGGAGGCCCAACCCTAATTTCTCCTCATGGTCCCTGTTGTAGCCTATAAATTGAAACCTCTTTCTCTGGCCATTTTTTTAACCAAGTTTTTTATCAAGAAAAGTAGATCTAAAATCGGTTCCAAATTCTGTGAGTGAGAGAGGCCAAGAGAGAAAGAAGAGGTTGGTAGATCGTTGCCCACACAACGTCCATTCTATTGATAGGAAAACAACAGAAGATCAAGAGGTTGATTCGGATTCGTAGATCTTGGATTCTTAGAGTTATCTTAGCCGATCTAAAGGTATGATTTCTATTCAAAACTGTGAGAACCCCTTATTCCGCTGCGCGTGGGTTTTCGCGGTTCGTAAACATTCGGTGCAACCATAACGGTTCCTACAATTGGTATCGAAGCATATAGATTTGTTGGTAGATGTATAACTGTTCTAACATGGTTTTGCAGGTATCTAGACCAACTGTTATGGTCAGAATGATTTATGGAAAGAAATGGATCGATTTTGATTTTATGAAAAGTGATCATTTTTACAGTTTTTGTTTATTGGTAGATGTAATTTAAATCACGGTATGTATCATGTTGTTGCTTTTTATCCATGATGTAATCATATGTAAATATCAAAAGATCAAAAGATCAAGAATTGGATTGGTCGAAATCCGGATCTGAGTATTTTATACTGGAGCGTGGGTTGAGCGTTGGTCGCGCTGATACGCCTGGAGCATGAGCATGCCATGAGCCTTATACAGGCAAAAACAGAGCGTGGGTCGCGCCCTTCACAACAGAAAGAGAATTTTTTTTTCTCTACAAGGTGAAAACTGTTTGCTGTCCGGGGGTCTATGCGGTGATTTCATGAGGTTTCCAGTGAAGGAAACATGCCACAATTTCTAAAAAAATAAAATAAAATAAAATAAAAAATTGGGGCGCTGCCTCAAACCCCACCGGACTTTGCGAAGGAAACTAAAAGAGTTCGGCGAACAGTATGGAGCAATGAATATGGGCCAGAATAGTTGGAAATTTATTTTCCATTTTATTGTTCATATTTAGTTATTCTATATGCATGTTTTTATTTGTGGATGTTTGCACTAAAAACTAATCCCACATGAATAATAGATAACATGAACATAGGCCTGACCAGTAAACAGAAAGAACCTCAGTTCTAAATAACTAAGTGGGAGCGGGAATTTGTTTCGTATAAATCCCACGGTCTCCATTACTAGTTTGTTGGTAATGTAATTATACTTGCGCGTCGGTTTTAGTACCTTCCTCCATATCGGATGAGTCTAATTACGGATCACCAGAACAAACTTCTAAAGGATAACTATATGAAATTATTAAATGAATGAATTCACTTCTCCATCTGGAGGGATTCATTACAAATAATGGACTTAGTGTTGAGTAATGGTATACACTTAGATGCAAGTAATAGTATCCTCCCCATCGGAGTCACTACTATTATTTGTAGGACCAAAGTAAGGTCACCATTTTAGTTTTACTTGTCTAGATGGCATATATCCACTCTAACGAGTGGTGTGCTAGTAAGTTGACGAGAAGTAGAAGTAATAGGAAAAACCTCTCTACACAAATGTAGATATGGTAAACGTCCACACTATCGTGGCTTACTACTTCTTGGTGTGTAGGGTGCTAACGGGTTAATTAATTAATTTTAAAGTTAACTCCAAAAGTATTTCCACGAATGTAGAATGGTAAACGTCCACACTATCGTGGCTTACTACTTCTCGGTGTGCAGGGTGCTGACGGGTTGATTAATTAATTAATTTTTGTTATTAACTCAAGAAGTTTTTTCCCTACATAATAGTTATTTTATGTGATTCTCAGGTTTTCAAAATGGTTACTTTCAACCCACTAGCAACTATTCTTAAGGAAAACAAACTTCTTGGCCCTAATTACATAGACTGGAAACGCAACTTGGATATCGTGTTGACTGCTAAAGAGTACAAATTTGTACTCAATGGGAATGCCCACCTAAGCCTGATGATATTGCTGGAGAAAAGGAGAAAGTAGCATATAAGAAATGGAACAAGGCAGATGAGATGTCGCGGTGTTACATTCTGGCATCTATGTCAGGTGTTTTGCAACATCAACATCAGGCCATGACCACAGCTTATGATATGATGCTCAATCTCAAGGAACTCTTCGGACACCAGAATAGGGCTGCTAGGCAAACTGCCATGAAAAACTTGATGACCACAACTATGACTGAAGGGACTCCTGTAAAGGGTCATATACTCAAGATGATGGCTTATCTGAATGAGTTGGAGATCCTTGGAGCTGATATCGATGCAGAAATGTAGGTCGATATCATTCTCATGACACTACCTGAAAGATTTGAATCGTTCCGCCTTAACTACAACATGAACAAAAGGTTGTATTCTTTGGGGGAACTTATGACAGAACTTCAGTCAGCTGAGAGTCTCTTTAAGCAGATTTATGTTCAGGTTTATGCTACTAAGAAGGTTTCTACTTCTACGCCTAATGGCGGTAAGAAGAAGAATAATGTTCAGAAGCATAGGAATATGGCAAAGAAGGGCATGGGACCTCAAGGAGCTGTGAAAAAGCCTAAGGGTAAGTGCTATAAGTGCAAGCAGCTAGGACACTGGAAGCCAAATTATCCTCTTCTTAACCAAGAGAATAATGGAGGTATGTCTCACGAACTAGTCATTTAACATGCTTAGCGGTGTTATCTACCAGTACCTGGTGTGTAGATACAGAAGCCACTAACCATGTCTGCATTTCATTGCAGAGTTTCCAGGAAACCAGAAAACTTAGTGCTGGAGAGATTACCATATCTTTGGGGGATGCTACGTAGTAGTAGCTGTTGCAGTGGGAGATGTTTGTTTATCTTTTGGTATAAATAAGACTATGGTGTTAAAGAATTGTCTTTATGTGCCTAATTTTAGAAAGAACTTGATTTCAGTTTCTATGTTAATTAAGGATGGATATTCTGTTTGTTTTAAATGATAGGATCGTCATTAAGAAAAATAAACATTTTATCTGTTCTGGTGCATTAGAAGGCAATTTATACATCATTAAACTTATTCCACCCACAGTGTATTAATTTTTACCCCGAGTAGTATTATTCTAGAAGTATTGAGAGGAGAGACATTAAACTACTTCAGTACCAATTGTACAAGAATAGGAACCACAACGTGTCACCAATGACGTACAAGAACAAAAGGTGCTTCGTCATAGTGGGAGGGTTGTTAGACAACCTGATAGGTGGATTGGTTTAGGAATGTCTTTAGACATAACCACTGATAACCAAGATCCTGATCGCTAGACCTATAATGAAGCACTCCAAGATAGATATGTAATATCTTGGCAAAAGGCAATGAATTCTGAAATGGAATCTATGGATTCAAATCAGATCTGGAAGCTTGTAGAGCCACCCAATGGTGTCAAACCCATTGGATGCAAGTGGGTCTATAAAATAGATGTCAAGACAGCTTTCCTTAATAGAAGTCTTAAGGAAACAATCTATATGGAGCAACCAGGAGGATTCATTGAAAAAGGTTAAGAGCATCTTGTTTTGTACAAGAAATTTGATGGAAACGTAGTGGTATTCCTTGTGCTTTATGTAGATGACATCTTACTTATTGGAAATAATGTGAAAGTGTTGTCAGACATAAGGGTATGGTTATCAAAGCAATTTGATATGAAGGACTTGGGAGAAGCGGGTCACATCCTTGGGATCAAAATTATAAGAGATCACAAGAAAAAGATGTTGTGCTTATCTCAGGCTACCTATATTGATACTGTGTTGACTCGTTTTAACATGCAAAACTCTAAGAAAGGTTTCTTGCCTTTCAGGCATGGAGTTCTTTTATCAAAGGATATGTGTCCCAAGATACCAAAAGAGATAGAGGACATGAAAGTGATTCCTTATGCTTCAGCTGTAGGAAGCTTAATGTACGCCATGCTATGCACGAGGCTAGACATCTGCTTTGCCGTAGGCATGGCTAGCAGATATCAGAAGAACCCAAGACAAGGGCACTGGACTATAGTAAAACATATTCTGAAGTACCTGAAAAGGACTAAGGATTATATGTTAGTATACCATGCAGATAGTTTGTTTCCTTTAGGGTATACAGATTCTAATTTTCAGTCAGATATGGACAAGAGTAAGTCTACCTCAGGTTGTGTGTTTACCTTGTGAGGTAGAGCCATAGTATGGAAGAGTGTTAAGCAGAAATGCGTGTCTGACTCCACAATGGAAGCTGAATATATGGCAGCCACTGAGGCAGCCAAAGAATCAGTTTGGCTCTGGCACTTCTTGTAAGCAAGTAAACACATTGAGCGCAAATACCACCTAATAAGAGGAGATGTTACTATTACCAATAAAGCATCAGAAGATAACCTAGCTGACCCCTTGACAGGCATGTTAAGGGGATGGGAATCAGATGCTTGGCAGCATAGCTTTTAAGTATAAGTGGGAGATTTGTTAGTAGTATACTAAAAAACAATGCTTTGAGTATAAGTGGGAGATTGATAGGGTTATATACTAAAAGCATTATTTTTGTATTAACTCTAATTATTTATATTTTGAATGAGAATCATAAGGGCAAATGTTATGCACATTATATATGTTATTAGTTATATGCATGTGTTTAATACTTTATGTTGTAGATGATATAGTGTGTGGTGACACACAGAAGATCATATCATCAATACCTTATAAAGTATAAGTAAACATTCACAACCTAAATGGATTTGGACAAACCATTGGTACAGTTGTAGTATAATCTGGTATTAGTCTATATTGACTACAGGATTACACTAGTACACTTTGTGTGTATTGGACAGGACCAAGTGAGGTTGTTTCTCTTTATACTGACTATATAAGAGAACAAACACCTCTGTTATTATGGATGCTTGTCCTCTTAATCCGTATATAATAACGGGCACTTACGTGCATTGTACATTGCTTTAAATCATCAATGAGTGAGATTCATTTGTGAATCAACAAATTCGATGGATTGGGTAATGACATTGTATGTAAGGTGTGTTGTTGATTATAGAAGGAATCCGTGACCCATAAGAAGTCGGGTTGATGATGTCCCCTTGAGGAGCTCATAAGGATTGTCATGTAAACCCTGTAGGTGGATTTAATCCGACATGACCATGAGGTTAAGTGGTACTACTCAAGGATATAAGAAGTTGATTAATGTAGTTCTCAGTAACTTGACTTAATCAACATGCATTTAATATCTTAAACACGGGGAGATCAACAAGCATATAATATGGAGCCCATAAACGTGACACATAATTTGGGATTAGGGCGGTTATGTAACAATGGCCTTTAGTGGAATAAGCCATTTGTTGACGGACTTGGGCCTTGTGTTCTGGGTGAACATGGGAAGCCCAATCCCGTCAGGAGGCATAACCCTAATTTCTCCTCATGGTCCCTGTTGTAGTCTATAATTAGAAACCTCTTTCTCTGGTCGTTTTTTTAACCAAGTTTTTGCTCAAGAAAAGTAGATCTAAAATCGGTTCCAAATTCTGTAAGTGAGAGAGGCCAAGAGAGAAAGAAGAGGGTGGTAGATCGTTGCCCACACAACGTCCATTCCATTGATAGGAATACAACAGAAGATCAAGAGGTTGATTCGGATTCGTAGATCTTGGATTCTCAGAGTTATCTTAGCCGATCTAAAGGTATGATTTCTATCCAAAACAGTGAGTACCCTTTATTCCGCTGCGTATGGGTTTTTGCGGTTCGTAAACATTCGGTGAAACCATAACGGTTCCTACACATCTTTCTCAGTTTAGACGGAGTACTGCTCCCCTTCCTACCCTTGTAACTATGCTCATGCTTAGTTGAGGAGCAGGAGTTCTGAGTGACTTTGTGGCAGTAAAGTCTGCCATATTCACTCCTGTCTAATTTCACTGCGTTCAGCACGACTAATCCCCAAAGGCTGTAGAAGAGATCAAGCACGGTCTCAACGATGATGACGTTCCACGTCCACCTCCAGTAGACTATTTTGCTCCAGGAGCTCTGTCTCAGTTCACGTGTCCCATGGATGCTTTGCTAATCATGCATGAGGGTCAGCGTCAACTACATCAGTAGTTGAGTACAATTCAGCAAGAGCAGCGTGACTTTCAGGCCAACACTCTTCAAATGCTTTAGGAGATGCAAGATGAGATTGTTCCACAGGCTCCTACGCTTGAGAGAGCTCGACGAGAGAGAAGACACAGAAGTAGCTTCAGTTCATCTCGACGTCGTTAGTTACCCCGCGTGTATTCTGACTAAGCAACTCCCTAGTGTTTGCATAATTATATGTAACTTGTTTTAGTTTTAGTACATGTCTTTACTTTCTGCACTTCTAGTTTTTATTAGTATTATCTATTATGTATGCTTGTATTTTGTGGAATGTATAAGGATTTGTGGTATATGAGCAGAAGGACATACTGATAAGAGTCCAAAACTATAGTTTAAACCCTTTAATATTATTTATATTTAGCCAATTATATTATTAATAAGATAGGTTTATCATTAATTACGTGTTTTTGAGTATTGCAGGCTTCAGAATTGAATAGATGTCAATTCGTTACTAATTAGGCGCTAAAAGGAGCTAAAGTGATTGCTAAGGAAGTTTCATGAGGAAAGCCCAAGTTTAATGGAGAAAAAGCCCTTAAAAAGCCCAAGTCAACACTGTTAAGTGAAAGTCAAACCGGATTAGAGAGCTGAAGAAAAGTCAACAGAACTTCAAAAGGCCATATCTTTGGACTCAAGCCTCAAATTTGGGCCCATTTTATATCAAAATGACCGGCTTAGAAAGTTCTTTCCAACGGTTTAGGCCTCGACTCGATCAGAGTAGTATAATTTAGAGAAAACCTGAGCTATAGTAACACAACCAGAATTGGAAGTCATGGATTCAACCAATTGGGTTATGGACTTGATTTATGGGTTCATAACCTAACCTAAAAAGCCATGCACAATTTTGTATCATTATATAAGACAATAAAAATCTTAAACTCTCTTTCTCCCTTCCATTAGTTAGAATAAATTAGGGTTCTCTCTCTTTCTCTCTTTTTTAGTTTTAGTTTATGAGTTTAATTTGTAGCCACTATTAATTCAATTCAAGTTATCTTTAATAAAGTAGTTATTCATTATGCTTTCTTCTTTCTATTATTATATCCATGATAGTCCCATGATTCATAGCTAAACTCCCATTAGAGGGAGTTTGAATGAACCTTTGAGAGGACTTGATTTATTAGTATAGATTTGTTGTTAGGGTTTAAGTTTAGGTTTCTCTTAACTTAGAGATAAGAAGAGTTTAACCTAAACTAGAGAATAGTGAGTTTGCCATGAGAATGGGAACAAGCTTTCTCTCATGCTAATTAGCTGATGACTAGAGATAGTATAAAGTAATTAAGGATCATTAAATATTTAGTCTTATATTTTAACCTTGGGTGAGAATATCTAGACTAGGGTTTTCTATACAAATATATACTAGCATGTTAAGAAATTAAAATGTGGATTTCAATTTCTCTCTAGCTTTCTCCATATTTGATTCATCCATATTTAATTACTTTTGTTAATATTAGTATAAGATTAATTGATAGTATTATTGTCACAGCCCGAATTTCTAAACAATTAAAAAAATGAATATTTAAAATATAAATATCTCAAACATCACTTGGTTCAATTGTCTAAAAACCCAGGCTATGACGGGGTGGATACAACACATGTCAAAACCTAAAACCCACATCATAAACAATCTTAACCACAAATATAATCTCCAAAAATTCTCTTTATTACTTTATGCAAGTCTATCTTCCATAAAAAATCATTAATATAACATTCTAAGAATAACAGGTCCTCAACATCGTATTCTCATGTCATATGAAAAGAAAACTACGTTATTACATATATTCCAATAAGAATCAGACCTAAAAGAAAACTAACGGACTGCTCGGGCAAGAATCCCAAATCAAACGCCGGTTCCATCGCTTTCCACTGTGTTCCCAAGAACACACCCACGCTAAAACAAAACAAAGCAAACATGGGTCAAAAAAATGGAATTTCTTTGGTATGAGTAGACTAACCACATAAAACCATTATCATACTTTAATTATTCAAACAATCACTTTATATTATCCCATAACTTAATCATTCACAGCTTGGAAGATGTGTAGTTTAGTCATTTTAACCGCATAATTTTTCCCAAGCAAGACTTCCATTATATAACTCATTATAATAACTCGTTTTAATATCTAAACTATTGAATTAAAACTTACCGATATCCACTGCTGTATAAGGGTAGGACCGCGTCCCTGCACAAAATGTTATTAAGTCCTACCCTCCTGCAAAAGAAAGTTATAACTTCTATATAACATATGTAGATATTATATTAGGTATTCAAAAGTAAACCCAACCACTCGCATAATCAAAGAATACAACTAACCCGCAAGGCGAATACCTTAGTTCCTCTCTAGGGCAGTCCAAATAATCTGGTCATTCATGGCACATTCAATGAATACCCTGGGTCATTCCTACCACATTCAAGGAATACCCAATCCTACATTCCCGTACACTCAAGGAATACAACTAACCCGCAAGGCGAATACCTTAGTTCCTCTTTAGGGCAGTCCAAACAATCTGGTCATTCATGGCACATTCAATGAATACCAGGGTCATTCATGGCACATTTAATGAATACCCATATATAACGCTAACGGGCCATTTATGGCACATTCAATAAATGCCCACCTAACATATGACATCAACAGTCATAAAACTCAATTCCACAACTTGAGGCGTGGAGAGTTCTAAAAGGTTGCGGTAAATTATTTACGCATTATTGCACTTTATTACATATATTATTTCAGAGAACGAAGGAATATCTTGATTTATGTATTTTTGGTTACGCGTTATTAATATACCGATGTCTAAGTGTCATAGCGTTGTATAACATAAAAACTGAAATATCACATAGTAGTTAATACACATACTCACGTATGTTTAAAGGTCTTAGCCTAAAGTCAAGTATGTTAATAGCCCTAGACCTATCTTAATAACCCAAATCATAATCCGAGTTAAAATGTCAAATTAGGTCAACTGGTCAAAGTCAACTCTGGTCAAAGTCAACCCTGGTCAAAGTCAAAGTCAACCATCATGGTCGAAGTCAAACTGTCGTTTCCATGTTCAACAGGTTCGGGGTCATAGCCATGGTTCATGACTAAGGCCAAATGTGCATGGCTCGTGGGCTCATGGTTAAGGCCATGGTTCGGACCCAACTGGCCAAGCCTATGACGTAACCAAAAGTTCAAATTATGTTAGCCGGATCCAACAAAAAAAAACCAAACTATACACTCGCCCAACAATAGATTTAGCCCAACTAGAAATATCTAGAGGGAACAGATCCACTTAAAACAATAATGGCCCAGCCCACAAAATAGGAGAAAACCAGCCCATAATTACAAAAATTAGAACTGGCCCATAACAAGTTAACGCTAATAGGAAAAAGGGCCCAAACAAAATTAAAACCAAAAATCGGGCCCAACCAAACAAAAATAGAACTGGCCCATCCTAGCTAATGTTTTGGCCCAACCGACAGGGCCCAAGCCCAAAATCGGTTTCTTGTTCATCTTATTCCCCAATTCTCTCTTCCACCGACCACCAAATCGGTAGGCCACCCACTCCTCACTTCATCAACTCGTTTTTGCTCCCCATAAAACCCAAACAACATTAATGAAAGCTTAAAAACCCCAAATTATTAAATCCAAACCTCACCCAAAACTAGATCTAGAAATTTTATGCTGGCGCCATTAATGGCTTCTCCAAGCTTTAACGGTTTGCCGACCCCCTAACCACACCACAGACTCCAATCCCTAACCCAACGTCCATCATACATCAACAACCAATACAAAACAACAAATAAAACAACCATAGTTTAAACCAACCCAAACAAGACCGGCGACTCCATTAACAGTTCTTCAAAGCTTCGACAGCCGCCCCTCACGACACCCACAAATTCAAACCAACACTATACTATACCAACAAATTCGATTCCAACATCATCTAACAAATACACAAATTAACAGTTCAAAAAAAATCAAAATCTACACAACCACAGTATCACAGTATCAAAAATATTAAGGAAGTGACGGTGTTTGGGGCTCGCGCCTCCATGATATAGTATGGAGGTGACAGTATCGCACTAAAGAGTTTCAACAGCAGTCCAAAAATCACGCACCGAATAGAATGAACAAATAAACATAAAACTTATATATTTTGATAATAAATCTGTAGATTTGAAATTGATAAAAAAAAAACCATCGTTATAGTAGTCCGTGAGAGATAAAATCTACTCACCTGTAGCGCTCTCCGATTATCAGCCAGCTATAAGGAAAAACCTTCCTTTCCTTCCTTCAGTAAAACTCCCATTTTTTTTTCTAAAACCTTCGCTGTGTTTTTTTCCCAAAAACTCTACGTGAGAAAACTCCCCGAAAAACAAGGACAACCCTTATCCATTTACCTACGGGCTTTTATCCGTCCGTAACTGCTGGATATTCTATATCTGTTTTATCTATTATCTATTTTCATTATTATCTTTATTATTATTATTATTAGGAAAACAAAGAATAAAAACATGGGGTGTTATAATTATCTCATAGTATAAATTCACATCCATAATTATTGTTCTCACCATTGTTTCTTTGTGTTTGATTAATTGGATTCTATTTAGTCTTAGTAGTTTAGGAGTGAAACGAATCCTGACTCTTTATATATTACTTCATTATATATGATAGTAGGAAATAAATAAATTGATACCATAAGGATAAAGTTGGAGTAATCTAGTTGAGTTTTGACGAGTTATCAAATGGCGCCGCTGCCATCTTAAACTCATTCAGGACAAGAATTCAATTGGTTGAATCCAAGGGACAATCCCCCATTCTCAACCCACCCACCCTTTTAATTTTTCTTTCTTATTTCTTGTTTGTTCGGTATTGTTCACTGTTTTAAGCACAGGGGCGCACACCCTCCATTTTGCCTTGTTCAGAGCGCGCCCGTCCTCCCTTGTGTCTGCGGATTCATAGTGAAGAACATTGCAGAAAAGATATTAGTAAATTTCGAAACATTCTGAAATTTTACAGGCATAATACTTAAGGTGTTGTTGATTTACCGAAATATTTTCAGATTTTTCCAAGTTATTTTACCTAGCGAACTAATACCATCTTTACATCGCTGCATTTCAGCTTTTAAACTGTAAGTTTCGAGAAAAACTGACTAGTAAAGTTACTTAAGTATTTCCAAAAATTCTAAGATTTTTACAGGAGTATCTATCATAAGTTAGGAGTTTTCAGTAAAAATTTGAAGTGTTTTTTATTTTGTTTGACCACCTAACTAGTGGATTGTTTCTAGTGTGTTTCTAAAGTTTTGCAAAACTTAATTTCTAGAACAACAACCAATAAGGAGAGTTTGTAGAACTCCAATTGCTCTAAATATTTTACAGAAATATGCATGATCTATCAGGATTCTCGATTATAATTTTGGAAATTTTTGGCTCTATTTTGATTGGTTAACCATTCGGTTGTTTGTGTTGTGTTCGAAAACTATTTCACAAACTTTGCATGGCAGTAGAAGGATTTTCATAACTCCGATTGATCTGAAATTTTACATGTGATTTACTGGATGTCTTAGAAAACTACTCTAAAAATTTCAAATTTTTTTGGAGCGCACGCCCATGCCCTATTAACCCTATCATTTGAGCGCGCCCGCCCTCAAAATACTATTTATCAAGTTAGGTAAGAGGGCGCCCGCGCCCTTCTACGCCTACTTCTGAAGCGCGCCCGCACTCTAAACACTGGACATCGAGTCAAGTAAGAGCGCACACGCCCCCTTATTAGCCTGATTCCAAGCGTGCCCGCGCCCCTTTCTGAGGTAGCCCGATTTTTACAAGTTAGTTTCCAACTTTCTTCGTTTTAGTTATTCGGTGTTTCCAACTTCTTAAATACACTGAGATTGCGTATACAAGAAGCTATTCATATGCGTAGCAAGGAGGCATTCAAGTACTCCTTCTTCCACCCTTCGTTTCTTCTGTCAGAGGAGTTTTAATTCTAGTATAATCAGGTTTGTTTTTTGTAAATGCAATACCACACGCCTATCTAGAATTTCACACACTACACCTGCATCAATGGCTAAAGAACCAAAGACTCCTCTCTCTAATTTTTATAAAGCACTAAACGATGGCCCTAAGTCGTGCATCGTTCTTGCAGACCTAGTGGGGGATTTTTGAATTCACCCGAATATATTTAACTTGTTACCGGTTTTCCATGGTTTAGACCACGAGAAGCCTTATCAACATATGCGTACGATAGAACAAGTTCTCACTACATTCCATCATCTTAGCATAAGTCTGGATCAAGTTAAACTTAGGGTATTTCCATTCACCCTAGCCGACAAGGCGGCTTCTTGGTTAATTGCCCAAATGCCAAACTCTGTGGACTCATGGGATAATCTTGTTCAATTGTTCATGGAACAGTTTTACCCACCCCTGAAGATAGATGAAATGCTTCAAAAGATTCATTTTTTCCGCAAGAATCCTCAAGAATCCTTTTCAAAGGCCTGGAATTGTTTCACTGATCTTCTCATTGAATGCTTGCATCATAATCTTGCAAAAGACACGCTTGTTCATGCCTTCTTCAAAGGGCTTTTACATCGTTGTTTCGACCCCCACCTACGTGGCGAACGTCCATTGGTAGGAATCTCCACTTTATTCGTTTAATCGATAGGGCTAAAGCCAAATTCGCAATACCATGAATCGATGTACAGGCCCATTAACTCATGTGTCTAAGGCTGAACCTTAGCCACATGACTTGCCACTAATGTACGTTAATTTATGTCCAGATTCGTTTCTTATCAAAAGAGATAATTATCAGTTGAGAGTTATATTCTATCACAATGACTCAAGCTACAAGAATACTTGAGCTACAAGAATTCTCTACTCTACCTATATAAATACCAAACTATTTTTCATTCAGAACTACGTTCTTGAGACTTGATCCCATTGATAATTTGGGTACGTAGGCAACCGCAAGGTACAGTCTCATCATTCCCCCGATCACCATCATTTTTCGAATTACTTTTCTATGTTCTTCGTCTCTTTTATCAACACTTAATGTTTTGATCATATCTGGTCGAAACAATCGTCATAAGGAGGTTCTAGATATCATGACTGGGGGTAGTTTTCTTAGTAAAGGAGCCTTGGAGGCTTATAAATTCTTAGATGATCAATCTAAGAGGAACAACAATTGGGGAGGTAACAACTTTTCCCGCTCCACTCCTTCTTTTGAGGTTAAACATGATCCTGAGCTTAAAACTCTTATCGATGCCCTCACTAAAAAGGTAGATGCTTTCTCTGTTTAACAACAACCCACTCCAGTCATGAACATTAACTCTACTCGTTGTAATGTTTGTTTTAGTCTTAAGCATTCCAACTTCTATTATCCTCTTGTCTATGCATAACCACCACCACAACCATCAAACTTCAACCAGTTAACTCCTTATCAAGGACAAGGAAACTTAGGTGACCAGAATAGAGGTACAACCTTACTAAATACCACCATAGAAATTGATGATCCTACACCTGTAGAGGTTCCAATATGGACACCTAGATGGAAAATGACCAAAGATAAAGCAAAAACTAATAATACTTTTGAACCTTATGCTACATATGTAGGAACCGTTATGGTCGCATCAAATGACTATGAATCGCGAAACACCATGCGTAGCGGAATAAAGGTGTTCACGGATTTCGTTTAGAAATTCATACCTTTAGATCGGCTGTGATATCTCTGAGAATTCAAGATCTACAAAATCAGCAACCGCTTGATCTTCTGTTGTATTCCTATCCTTAGAATGGACGTTGTGTGGGCAACGATCTTCCAGCCTCTTCTTTCTCTCTTGGCCTCTCTCACTCACAAAGTTAGAACCAATTTTTGATCTATCTTTCCTTGAGCAAAACCTGAGTTTTTCTTGTGTAAAAAATGGTCAGAGAAAGAGGTTTCTAATTATAGGCTACAACAGGGACCATGAAGAGAAATTAGGGTTGGGCCTCTTGACGGGCTTGGGCTTCCCATGTTGGCCCAGAACACACGGCCCAAGTCCGTTAACAAATGGCTTATTCCACTAAAGGCCATTGTTGCACTACCGCCCTAATCCCAAATTACGTGTTACGTTTATGGGCTCCATATTATATGTTTGTTGATCTCCCCATGTTTAAGATATCGAATGCCCATTGATTAAGTCAAGTTATTGACAACTACATTAATCAACTTCTTATGTCCTTGAGTGGTACCACTCAACCTCATTATCTTCTCAGATTAAATCCACCTACAGGGTTTACATGACAATCCGTATGAACTCCTCAAGGGGACATCATCAACCCGACTTCCTACGGGTCACGGATTCCTTCTATAATCAACAGCACACCTTACATACAATGTCATTACCCAATCCATCGAGTTTATTGATTCACAAATGAATCTCACTCATTGATGATTTAAAGCAATGTACAATGCATGTAAGTGCCCATTATTATATCCGGATTAAGAGGACAAGCATCCATAATAACAGAGGTGTTTGTTCTCTTATATAGTCAATATAAAGAGAAACAACCTCACTTGGTCCTGTTCAATACACAGAAAGTATACTAGTGTAATCATGTATTCAAGATAGACTAATATCAGATTATAGTACAACCGTACCAATGGTTTGTCCAAATCTATCTAGGTTGTGAACGTTTACTTATACTTTATAAGGTATTGATGATATGATCTTTTATGTGTCACCACACACCATATCATCTACAACATAAAGTATTAGACACATACATATAACTAATAACATATATAATATGCATAACATTTACTCATATGATTCTCATTCAAAATATAAAGAATTAGTGTTAATACAAAAGTAATGCTTTTAGTATATAACCCTATCAGGTAGATGTGTTTGATCGACCTTGGCTTCCTCGGATTGTCATTGAGATGGTGAGAAAATGTGTGCCCATTACACACTGGAGTTAGCAAACTTGAGTGGAAAAATCATAGTGTTATGTATTTTAACACATTCCTTGTGAGTACCTACTTAGGCACGCTATCCAAAAGTTTCAGAAACGGACCTGCCATTGCATTTCATATCATAGTTCATTGTATAGTTGTTTATCTTAAAGATGATTTGATTATTATGCATGTATTAATTTAAGTGTTAGAATGATCATCCTTGTTTAAATACTAGTGAGATGTATAGATGCTAAGATAAAATTAGGGGACAATTACTTTTATTTCTTAGTCGTTGTAGTATAAATGAAGTTTGTGAGTACCTCCTCTAGAAAACTCTCATGAGGCTATAACTCGCCACTAGGGAATTCTTAGTGGTTTAAGGCCTTATTGCATATGGTCAATGCAGTCGCACTCAGTAAAACAAGACTAGTTAAAAATACATTTTTAGCCACTTATTTTAATTCACATATTTACTTGAGGACAAGCAAAATGCTGTTTGGGGGTGGTTTGATAAGAGCTCAGAACTGTAGTTTAAACCCTTTAATAATATTTATATTTAGCCAATTATGTTATTAATAATATAGGTTTATCACTAATTATGTGCTTTTGAGTATTGCAGGCTTCAGAGTTGAATAAATGCCAATTAATTACTAATTAGGCGCTAAAAGGAGCTAAAGTGATTGCTAAGGAAGTTCTAGGAAGAAAGCCCAAGTTTAATGGACAAAAAGCCCCTAAAAAGCCCAAGTCAATACTGTTAAGTGAAAGTCAAACCGGATTAGAGAGCTGAAGAAAAGTCAACAGAACTTCAAAAGGCCATATCTTTGGACTCATGCCTCGAATTTGGGCCCATTTTATATCAAAATGACCGGCTCAGAAAGTTCTTTCCAATGGTCTAGGCCTCGACTAGAGCAGAGTAGTATAAGTCAGAGAAAACCCGAGCTATTGTAACACGACCAGAATTGGAAGTCTTAGATTCAACCAATTGGGTTATGGACTTGATTTATGGGTTCATAATCTAACCTAAAAAGCCATGCACAATTTTGTATCATTATATAAGAGAATAAAAATCTTAAACTCTCTCTCTCCCTTCCATTAGTTAGAATAAATTAGGGTTCTCTCTCTTTCTCTCCTTTTTAGTTTTAGTTTATGAGTTTAGTTTGTAGCCAGCATTAATTCAATTCAAGTTATCTTTAATAAAGTAGTTATTCATTATGTTTTCTTCTTTCTATTATTATGTCCATGATAGTCCCATGATTCATAGCTAAACTCCTATTAGAGAGAGTTTGAATGAAGCTTTGAGAGGACTAGATTTGTTAGTATAGATTTGTTGTTAGGGTTTAAGTTTAAGTTTTTCTTGACTTAGAGATAAGAAGAATTTAATCTAAACTAGATAATAGCGAGTTTGCTATGAGAATGGGAACAAACTTTCTCTCCTGCTAATTAGTTTATGACTAGAGATAGTATAAAGTAATTAGGGATCATTAAAAGTCTAGTCTTTATATTTTAACCTTGGGTGAGAATATCTAGACTAGGGTTTTCTATACAAATCTATACTAGCATGTTAAGAAATTAAAAAGTGGATTTCAATCTCTTTTTAGCTTTCTTCATATTTGATTCATCTATATTTAATTACTTTATTAATATTAGTATAAAATTAATTGATAGTATTATCTCGTAGTACAAATTCACATCCATAATTATTGCTCTGACCATTGTTTCTTTGTGTTTGATTAATTGGATTCTATTTAGTCTTGGTAGTTTAGGAGTGGAACGAATCTTGACTCATTATATATTACTTCATTATATGTGAGAGTAGGAAATAAATAAATTGATACCGTAAGAATAAAGTTAAAGTAATCTAGTTGAGTTTTTACGGGTTATCACATACAAATACATCATACCCAAATTTTCTTATTTTCTACACTATGCATGTTTTTACAAATAAATTCAAAAAAGCCAAAAATTTCATATTAGAATAATTACATTTTTACCTTTTAGTTAACCCATGTACATCTTGTTCGATATCTATCAAAGCACGCTTCAAACTTGTTTGGGGGTGATATAATTACATTTTCTGCCATTTTTGCTCATGTTCCTATGGTAATCTCCTTCCTTTTCTTCGTACTTTGAGGACAAAACATATTTCTGTTTGGGGGTGGTATAGTAACATTTTGGAAATACTAGGCATTTATTATGTAGCAATTCTTATATTAGATATATTAGTATATTTCTATATTTCTTTATTTCAAAAAATATTTCGAAAAGACCAAAAATATTTTTCTGTTTAGTACTAAAAGTCTTGTTTTCCTTTTTCTATGATGAACAAACAGTTTTGAAGTCTCATTTTAGCAATAGAGTAAGGATTCGTTCTTCGAACTTAGACTAATATACATGCAATAGTTTATGCATCTTTTCATGAATGGCATGCATCTGCATTTGATTGTATAGTGTCCGAGACCAAGGTTAGAACAATTAAGTTTCATATCCTATGAAAATCTAGCCAAAAGCCTCATCTGAATGATTATTCAGTGATGACACAAAGGATGTCCGGATAGAAATATAACACGTCCACTTGCTTGATCACCGTGTCATATCCTAGGAGAGAATTTAGGCCATTTTCGGATTGATATAGCCAAATAAATGTTGAAAACCCAAAAAGGTAGTTTTTCCTCTAGTTACCCCCCTTGAGCCTTAACCAATTTCTAAAAACATTTTTATTTCTTTGCCATCAATCCCTGAACCATTACTACACATAATAAAAAACATACCCAGCTGACGAGTTGAGAATTGGATGAACAGTAAAAAGAGAAGAGAAGGACTTGTATAAAAATAGAATAGTTAGAAGCTTCGAAAATAAAAGAAAGAAAAGATTCAAAAATCAAAATCTCCCAAAAGTTCAAAATAAAAAAGAGTCGATTTCAATAGAAACAAAAGCAAAGTTAGAATTCCCAAAAATCAAAATTATATGGAGTCACAAAGCCAAAGGGCTAAGGAATGAATCACAAATTCGGAAGCAAAAGAACAAAACAAGGTTCTTCTCTAGTTACAAAGATCCTAAATACCCAATTTCTCAACTTATCAGAGTTTGTTTTCCCTTCCTTTTTTATTTCTAAACCACTACCTTAGCCCCATAATTCCTAATAAAACACCTCTAGCTCAACTAGGAATAGAATGGTGTGATAATAAGTGGATATTGTGATCAATCGACCCTAATTTCTTTGGACGTCATTCATGTATGTGAGGAACATAAGTGCCCTCTGCACTTGAGAAAATGAAACTTGAGTGAATATATTAGAGAGTTGTGAGTGTAACACACCCCTGTGAAACCCACCTTAAGGACGTTTTCCAAAAGTTTCCAAAAGTCAACTCTCAAGGACTCAGGACTAAAAACTGAAGACCCAAGGACTCAAAGCTAAAAGCTATGGACTCAAGGACCTAAGGCCAAATCAAGAATTCAATTATATGGGCTAAATTCAAAAGCCCACAAAGCTTAATCTTATATTCAAGGTTGTTTCTAGGAGAAAGGGTAAATATGTAATTGGTGTCTTATATAAACCAAAGCATGAGGAGAAAGAACGTTACCCTATAATTAATCTTTGGTCATTAGGAGTAGATAATATGTTTTAAATTAATAGTGTAATTTGTTATTTACTTGTTTTCTATTTTTATGTTCTTGAAGTTTTAGTTGTTAAATGAAGTTCTTATTATCTTCAATACAAGTTTTCAACCTTGTCTTCAATACAAACTTTTCATTACTCTTCTAATCTTTGATTCAACCCCAAAAACACTAGTCATGCTCATTTGACAAGTTCAAATGAGTATAACATTGTGAGCAAGGTATCCATCAAAACCATTTCCATATATGTTTTTCTATCAATCAATAGTTTATTTATGACTTCAACCCATTCTAGATAAAGAACAAGTGTTTCCACCATTAGAACATCAAGAACAAGAGTAAAGAAAGACTAGAAAGTTTAGAAAGAGATTTTTCAACCATCAAACCATTCCTTCAAACAAAGGATTTAAGATGAACAACAAAACCCTACACTCACCACTTTCTCATTATTCAGGATCCCTGCACAATATTTTTAATCCGATAGCAGGACTTCAATTTATTCCCAACGGCATGCGGGAACTACATGCATGTCAGGAAGGCATCATCACAAATCTTTTGAACTTCCAGGAGCGTCAATCGATGCATGGCGTTCAACAGGAGGAAATCTTGGAAAACCACTCACAGAACTTGGAAAATCATGCTCTCCTACTGGAGAACCAAACCATGATATCCGCAAATCAAGGGGAACTTCAACAACAGCTTGCCTAGCATATTGCTGAACTCAACAATCTTGTTCACGATCTGTTTCCACCTAATAATCATCATCTTCGCCCATGATCATTTTCCTCGTTTAAAATAATTAGGCTTTAGTTTTTTCTTAGGAATGTTTATCTCTTAGTCAAACTCTTTTGCCTTTTTGTGTTTTCTCTTGTGAAGTAGTAGTTAAAGTTAGTGTGCCCATTAGGTTGTAATAATTCTCGTTGTTATTAATAAACCGTCATTTCAAGACAAATTTGAAACTTTTGTTTTAAATTTGTTTGCATGAGGGTTTTATCTTCTTCCATACTCTCTCATCCATCTCGACATACTTTCTTGGATTCTTCTCTTTGTTCCACTTTATCATCTGGCGTGGAGAACATATTTGATTCCCTTGCAGTGGAACCTTCTCAATGTTTCACGAAATGTGACTTTCTTTTTGGACTTCTCATCACGCTAATTGATAGGCTGTTAGGATTCCCTGTTATAAGTCATGCCTCTCTCTACTCTATCAAGGATCATCTTCATTAAGTATGGCAACTCCAAAAATCATCCCTGAGCAATCATTCTAGGATATGATGGACTCCCCTGCTTATGGCCTTCACTTCCATAACTATATCACCGATATCGGGTGGTCTTCCCTAGTTCTTCAACCTAACCAAACTTATTCTCCAAGTTTGGCTGCATAATTTTATGCCAATATAAAGGACACACAAGCATTCAACCATTTGGTGGCACACAAGCATTCAAACATTTGGTGGCACGCAACATATCTTCTATGAGCCAACGATTACCCTAACTTTGGATATTCCTTATCATGAGCCTACGACAACATGGTCATACATCAACCATAACTCATACAAAGCTCAATGAAGCCCGACTAAAGCCAGGGGACTAAAACAGGGACAGTTCTAGGTCAGAATAGGATCAACGTGCCAAAAAACATCAAACTTCCTAAGCCTATATCTTCTAAACCTGGACTACAAATCTGGCAAGCGAACCATCAGAACGATCAGTGTGACAAGCTCAATCTCAAGCCAGATTTTACAGAAATTAACTTACAGACCTGCCACTAGACAGAGCATATAGGCCTACTATATGGACCCACAGAATTTGGTGATCAAGCTCACATGTCAAGCTTCCTTTCAAGCCAAGCACTTTGGCACAAAAATCTTGATAGGTGGCACAAATTAATTAGGACTCACAAAGTCTTGATTAATTGGATGGTGACAGTTGAAATTAATGTGCCAAAAGTCTTGTTTGAAGAAAAATCAATTTAAAGCATTAAATGAAATGAATGTTATTCACGTGGGTGGAGAAGAAATTAAGCAATCTCTTTTGCTTAAAAGGGAGAGGCTTAAGAAAAAGAAAACTTCTCTCTAGTTTAGTTTTTGGTTTTAACTTTACACTTTGTAGTTTTTTTCCTTTATTCCATAGTTAGTTTCATTTTCTTCGTAGTTTCCATTTTTAGTTTGTAAGCTAAAATTAAATGCTAGCCTTGATACAAAGCATTTTAATAAAAAAAAATTCTTGTAAAATTAGGATTTCTCTATCTTATTTCATTTCTTATTTCATCTCTTCATTCGTAAAATTAGAAACATGAGCTAAAACCCTCCCTGGTGGAGGATTAATGACGCTCTTGTGAAGATCAAACTCCAGTTTAGGAGTCCTGGATCATGGCTTAGGACTTAGGTTGTATTTAGCATCATGTCACAAAATGACAGTGATCGTCCAAAAGTGGAGCCTGGACCTCGAGAGAAACTCGCGTGCGTGACCCAAGTGACACTGGGGCTAGTCGCGCATGAGTCTCTTGTGAATCCAGATTCCAAAATTTGAGCGGCTGGTATAAAATAGAACCAAGAGTTGAATAGATATTTCAGAGATGAATATTAGTTCAATCCCTTATGCTAATAAGAAGGGCTTAGAGATAAGTTCGTGTTGTTAAGGATCGACGTCTCAATGTGTTTTTGGTTTGTCTATGAACCCAAATTAGGTTAGAGACAGCATGAATTAGGCTTCTTAAGTATGGGAATGATTTAACATGAGTCAAATGAACTCTCCACTTTTCTTTTTCTATATCTTTTCCGTGTTAAGAAAATCAGCTTTTGTAAGTTGTTGTAACTTGAATTCTAGGTAACACCGTAGTGTAATTTGCATAATCACTGAAAAAATCCTTCTCACAAGTTCCCTAGGTAGTAATTCTAGTGAAGTAAAGTACAACAAGTGTTCTAGACTTTAGGCGTGGAACGATTCCCTTACTTGAAAGTATTCCAACGTGCACGTGAGTTAGGTAATTTATTGATTCATGTCTGAGCTGTGTATGATCAAAACTTTGTGCACACGAAAGAAGTGAACAGTGCCTACAACGTTGTGACAAAGCCATATGTATGCTAGTTGTTAGTTCTTCTATAGTGGCGGGGTCTTTGTCTATCCTAGTTTGTTCAACTCTGCATGCGGGCCAAGACGTTCATGATAATATTTAAGTCCTCTTAGTACAGGTGTCTCATCCCCCTCGCACATCGGAATCTGAGTATACTCCTGTAGCATCTCCCTCGTCAATCTCAGCAATGCTATATCGAACCTCAGGACAAGCTCACTTGTTTTTGGGTTAAAGCAATCTATTGCGTTAAAGAACTGTCGCACTAAACCCTCATCATATGATTCGCTCTCATCGTAAAGAAATACATCCCAAATCAAAGTAAAGATTGCATTCCCAAAATGGGTTGAGAAACCCTCTCTTTCAAACAAATCATTGAAACGCAGCTCTAGGTGTATCTCTCGTGGGTTTGCCATGGTGTTCAAGCAACACAAATGAACGACGGAAACATAAACTAAGAAAGATAAATATATATATATATATATATATATATATATAGCACTATCTGGATCAATGCATCTGGACACACGACACAATTGCAATACAAATCAATGCATCCCAGATGCACAAATCAATACAAATTTTGATTTGGTGGGTTCGAAAAGGTTTTTATATGAAAATGGTGATGGTTTTATTTTATAAAAATGGTGATGGCGGGGAGGTTGTGGGTGTAGTGTGAATGATATAAGTCAAAATGGAATTGATTGGTGGTGTAAAAATTGAAAAACCAAAAAATTTGGGTGGATGTGTCTAGATGCATGGGTCTATACAAATTGATGCATCCCATACGCACAGTCGATAATATTTTTGAAAAAAAAGGTGGGGTGATTTCTCAACTGTTTCTAGTACAGTCAAATCAAAGGTGTTGGTAATGTGGTGATGGTGGTGTGAGCAAAATATGTGAAAATGGTGTTAGGTGGTGGTGTGTGGAGATGGTGGTGGAGGATCTAGGTTAGGGTTTAATGGTGGTTTTTGTTTTAGGGTTTATTGGGCCAAAAGTATGAACTGTTTCGGTCGAAACCCATATATCCGATTTTTTTTAGTGAATAAGAAATTCTTTATAAAAACATGGCCTTTATTATGATCAAGCAAAAAGAAACAACAAACTAATAGAAATAAACAACGAAAACAGAAATCCTAAACTAGACACTAGTACGAAAATGGAGATCCTAAACTTGACACTAGTACGAAAATGAAAATCCTAATCTACGGCCATGGAAAAACTCTTCTCTTGATATATGTCCTACTTCTCTTGCTAGAAGTTACTTCTTGGTCATCCTCCTCCTCTTCATCATTCTCATTTGGATCATAAGTTGATAGATACTAGACTTCAACTATCTCACTTGATTCTTCTTCGATATATCTTTCCTTAACAAGCTCAATAGTCCCGTTGTTGGTCAAGATGGAATAATACTCATCCATGAAATCCCCCCTATTTCTTTTCCCCCATTATGTTTGCACATAAGTCTTGAAGTACTCTGTATTAGGTGGTGTTACATTAACGGGTATCATAGCATGTCCATCCGCTATAAACAACTTATTGACTATCATACTTGCTAATAAAGGTAAAAAATATGTGTCCTCTTCCCCCAACTTTGGCGAAGCGATGGTTTCCCAAAGGATGGTTCCCATGTCAATGTCATCTTCTTCATGTTAAAGTTTAAAAAGAATCTCGCAAAAGTCCTCATGTATCGTCAAAGGCATAGGCACGAAAAAGACGTTGTTAGCTAGCTATACAACTATAACAACTTGGTTCTTTTGCATGCTTCTAACTAAAATACCTATATCGTATCCCATCTTCAAATTGTTTCCAAGTAAAATAATATATTCGAGCATAGTCATTTTCTCTTTCTTTCTTCCATCTTCAACATCTCTTAATGAAAGAATCGATCTAATCATACTAGCTAGGAGTAAGTTTGAATACCTTGCTTTGAGTTCTCACGTAGATGGTCTTTGTCTCCAAGTCAATGTCTTGCTTCCTAAATTAAAACAATTATAGAACTTAATCACGAAAGTGAGAATAAATTCTCCTCCAACTCATAGAAGCTTGCTCCACTCCTTCTTTCAAATTCCTTCATTAAAAACTCCGCGAATGATGGTTTGGAAAAAATGGTGCGAAATTAAAGAAGTTTCACAACCATTATTTTGGACATGATACATGTTTGCTAAATTGGGTTCTCCCTCTCACAATATGGATTGAATTATAAAGAGTGAAATATCATGTATATATAGACAGCAGTTCATGTGTCTGGATGCATGCAATTCAGTGGTTTCCCAAACAGTTTTAGAAATACATCCTTTTGGGTTGTCTTCTAATTTTTGACCAAACCAAATAGCAATGTGATAAAAGGTAAAACGCTAGTTTTACCAACGAATAAGTGATGAAACACAAATGTAAATAAAACTAGAACTAATCCGTGCTTAATATCAAAGTTTTCTACTCTCGTTATCAATGCAATATTTGGAGTAGAGAATTCGTTCCACTCCTAGTTCTTTAGAATTCAAGTTAACTACGATAATCAGTCTATCAAAATCAATGATAGTAACGATGGAAATTATACTACGATGGTAATTCAACTAATCAAGATACGATAATTCAAACTACGGATATACTAAATTGACAATATGAGGAGGAATTAGGTGGATTTGATTCCACCTTAATTCGACTTAATCAACTAGTGAGGAATTGTCGTAATCCGAATTGCAATGCTTTCACATAACAATTGGGTCTTTCTAATCCCTAATTGTTCATGGTAATCTCTACCAACTAACAACTAGCATGTGAAGCAATCAAACCCATTCTCATGGTGAACTAATTGCTTTCTAGAATAGAATAGATTATTACAAACAATTCTACGCTAACAACAATCAAGTTTCATCAAGGCTTCCTCAAACCCCTTTAATGGAGGTTTTAGCCTTGAATCATTATACTATCATTTCTATAACAAGAACAATCAAAAGAAGTCATTATTGATTAACTACTTAACTTTATTAATCTAATTTAACAATAGTCTAAGATTCAAAATGGATTAAAATTGAATTTAAAACTAATTTAGAACTCAGATTATGAATACTAATTATCAATTTAAAACAACTAAATCTATGAATGAATAATTGAATTCGAAATTAAATATTGAAATATAAACTAAGTATTTTATTCTAAAATTCAAAACTTTTTCTAACAACTAATAAAATTGACAACTAGCTAGATTAATCTATAAAAACTAATTTAATGAATTAAAACTAAGTATTTTGATCATTCACTCCTTCAAAAACTAACTAAAAACTAATTGACTAAGTAAAAAACAAGATAGCTTAAGAGCTAAGTCTTTGTCTCTCATATGGAGGAGACAAGATCCACAAATTCGTGCATGGGATGAGGAACCATGTTTTGGGCCGAAAAATTGAGACCGAAACCTCATTACTTCAGTCCACGAAGGAGTTTTCAGTTGGAAATGACTTTAGCAGCCTTTTCGTCCACTTATGCTCCTCTGATTGGGTTAATACTTAGACAATTAGAAAGCTCTTTCCGAGACGGTCGTTTTGACATAAGGTAGGCCCAATTCCAAGGTCTGGGTCCAAAGATATGGCCTTCGAAAGTTCTGCTAACTTTTATGCGCTGTTTCTGCCCGCATTGACTTTGACTTTTCAGCTTTGACCGGACTTTAAAAAAGCTTTTTCTTCTTGAATCTTGGCCTTTGATCATAGAATTTCTTAGCAACTAACCTTTGCTCCATTATCTTGCAAAAGGGGCGCATTTCTGTACATATTCGACTCCAATGCCTGAAATACATAAGAACATGGTAATAGTACTAACTCTTACTTATTAATCACATAATTGGTCTAAAAGTAATATTGTTAAGGGGTTAAAACTACAATTTTGGGCTCTTATCAAACCACCCCCAAACAGCATTTTGCTTGTCCTCAAGAAAATATGAGAAATTAGAATAAATGACCAAAAATGGAGTTCTAACTAATCTCGTTTCGCCAAGTGCGATTATATTGACCATATATAACAAGGCCTTAAACCACTAAGAATTCCCTAGTGGACGAGTTATAGCCTCATGAGAGTTTTCCAGTGAAGATACTCACAAACTTCATCTATACTACAATGACTAAGAAATAAAACTATTGTTTCCTTATTTATGTCTCAATTATCTATACATCTCACTAGCAATGAATAAAAAATAATTAAGTTGAAACCTAAGCTAATATATGCATAATAATCAATCATCTATGAATAAACATAAATACAATGAGTAATACTATGAAATGTACTAACAGGTCCATTTATGAAACTTTGGAATAGCGTCCTTAAGTAGGTCCTCACATAAAAGTCAAGACAAAAACACTCTAATTTTTCCGCTCAAGTTTCACTACTCCAGTGTGCAGTGGGCACACTTTACCTTACAAACTCAATGACACACAAGGAAGTTGAAGTCGATCAAACACATCTGCCACTTACTATCACACTAACCTATTTCTAATTGAGCTAGAGGTCTTTATTAGGTATTGCGGGGATTAAGTGATGGTTTAAGAATGAAGGAAATGGATATTAAAAAATAACCAGTATAAGATAATAGAATCTTCATATTCTGTGACTAGAGGAAACCTTGTTCTTTTGCTTCTACACTTTGTTTCCATCCTTAGCCTTTTTATTTTGGCTTTATGACTCCTTTTATTCTATTTTTGAAGTTTTTATTTTGTTTCTATTTTTATTTTTCTTTTATTTTCTTTTCTTTGGATGGAAACTTCTTTCTTTTTTCTTTTCGAAAGCAACTAACTAATTTTTGTTTACACAGGTTTTTCTCTTCTTTTTTCTTCACTCATCCTATTCTCAGACTCGTTCTAAAATGGGTAGGTTGATTTTTTATTTTGTTTTGTTTTTGTAAAAGGGTAAAGGAATTGTGGTTTATGAAAGGCTAAAGAAAGGCTCAGAGGGGCGACTAGCGGAAAATAATTCTTAGGTTTGAATTTTTGGCTATATCGATCCAAAGAGGGCCTAAATTCTCGCTTAGGATATGGTATATTGATCAAGCAAGTGGACGTGTGATTTCTCTATCCGGAATTTACTTCTCCCTTGTGTCATTTCTGAAATATTTCACTCATATAAGGCTTTAGGCTATATTCTCACAGGATTTGTAGAATAAGTACTCTAGCCTAGATTTCAGAAACTTACTGCCAAACAATCATAGATACTCATGTAATATATTTATAGAAAGATGCAAAGATTATTACCTACATATTAACCTAAGTTTCTAAAAACTATTCTAATGCAAAAGCTAATGTGAGACTTCTAGATTATTAAAAGCATAGAGAAAGAAAACAATACCAATATTTCTAAGTGTATATCATAACTTTTTTTTTTATTATTTTTTTAATTTTTAATTTTTTTTTGAATTTTTGAACTTTTTACTAGAAAACAAGTGCATATTATACATATCTATATCTTAATAGGTGCTTTAATTTATGCGTGTTTCTATGCCAGCCCAAACAAAAACATGTTTTGTCCTCAAAGTAAAGAATGAAGGAGGATAGGAGTTACCATTGAAACGCGTGAAAATTTAGAGCATCTGAAGAACAAAGTTAAAACACACTAATATAGATAAAGAAAAACATACGCAACTCTATATGAGTTCCACCCGTTATAGGGATAACAAGAATCAAATTGCTTGGGACATAAGCAGATACTAAAAAAAAAAAAAAAAAAAAACTTACCTTATCTCCAGCATTTAAGCGTCATCACTCTCCTCTTCATAGGACCAAGGTTCTTTTGCGTCCTGCCACGCTATGATAATTTGCCAAGCCCTTCACCGTGTATCATCAACCCGTGCTAACCTGTCAAGTGTTACTCGGTCTGATGGGGTGTAAGGAGCAACCAAATGAGGTTGCACCTGCCATCCCGGCCAAGTCATAACTCGATATGAATGAACCACGCAATTGGTGGGTCTTATCATTTCAACCCTTCCCCAATCTATGAACTGGATACAAAATTTAGGTAACAAACCGTGCATGATGCAACAAACCAAAACAGGCATAAGAAGATACTTATGCCTCATGCTATGGGCTCTCTTTAGACTAGCCACTAAAACTCTGGGAATGTCATATAGGCGACGTCCCTCAACTAAAGTAAGGAAAACGTCACTAGCGATACTATTTGCAGAAGTAAACTGTCACTCCCCTAAAATATTCATCAGGATGAATAACATGGTTGTGCCTACATTCAGGGACAGGCTACCAAGGGCTATGTTATATCGCCCTTGGTCTATTACACGAAACACCCCTCCCCCATAATACTCATGGAAATACGCATAGTCATAGAGGTATGCATTATCAGTCATATATCCCCACGTGTTTGTAGGATTAGGCAAAGGCAATCCCAAAACCAACGCTACCAAATTCTTACTGAATTCCATTGTCGTGTCATTAACTACGACGGAGAATTTTTGTTCTCCATTAGGTTGACAAAAGAAATTAACATTATTGTAGAAATATGCAGTAAGCTGAGGTGAATACGAGTCGTCATCACTTACCAGTAGATGCTGCCATCCTAACTGCAAGATCCTGTCGCAAAACCAACCTCCATAGGTCTCGCTTCCCAACAAGTCTTCAAAAGACTTCTCAGGTATGACTATAAGAGATGTCATCACAATAACTACTCTCTAGAAGTGCTGCAAACAACCTTGGAACACTCACAAAAAATCGGAAAATTATAATGCCTGTGAAGGTCAGGGCGCGGGGTGCACTCCGAAATGGCCTTTGAAGGGCGCGGGTCGCGTTCCTTGTGTAACTCGAGTTCCAGGCGTGTCAGCGCTAGGCGCGCTCAGAAGTAGCCTATATAGGGCGAGGGGGGGGCGCTCCATGTGCTCTGAGCAGGATGAAGTGAAAAACAAAAGGAAAATTTTAGAGGTTCAAGGTGAGAGATGCAAGTGAGATGTGTGGGTTGTGAGTGTAGAATGAATCAAGTATATATAGGGTTTTAGTTTCTAAAATGAATTAACAAGTTGCCCAAAATTTTTAAGGCAATTGCTGGAAACAAAATATTTCCAAAACCTAAAATGGAAACAACCCAGATTCATTATTCCAAAACAAACCTAATATCTTTTAGATTGAATTTAGAATAACAACTTCCTAACTCATTGAAATTTCATCCTACCACAATATGTAATCCTAGCCATACCAATATTGGCAACATTCTCAACCACCTCATTGCAAAATTACTTCTAAAATGGTGGATCAGATAAAAGCAATGCTAAAAATAATAATACCACCCCCAAACAATTCGGGAATGTGGGATTTACTCAAAAAATCATCGCATGCTTAGACAAAACCCAATTTAAATTAAAATAACAATTAACTACATAATTCAAATTTAACTACTGAATTTAACAACTTAACATCCAATCTACTAAAAACAATAAAAACATCAAAACAACAAATTTCCTAAACTACTAGCCACGAGATGAAGATGGGCCCGAGCCATCCGTCCTTCGGCAATGATGCTCATGCCTCACAAACTCCTCTGAGGAAGAACCCCCGATGGGTGGCATGCACTGTAGAACTCCTACTCAGAACCGGCGTTGTGCCTCCATAAATGCCTTCATCCCTACCCAACGCTCATCCTCACACTGGAAAATAGTCTCCATGTTAGCCTGGAGATCCGTGTGACCATCGTTGAGCAATTCAAAATTCATCTGAAGGTTCTTTTGGTTATTTTGGATTCTAACCTACCTAGTCCGTAGGTTTTCACAAATATTATTAAGGGAACGCAAGCCACGATGCATCACTAACATGAGTTCTACATCAGAAACACACCTCTCCAAGGCATTGGCATCAAAACATGCCGTATCCTCCTCCTCATCATCCGAATCAACTACCCTATCCTCCGGCAACCTCCAAGTCTTCTGGATACACTCCATATAAATAGTTGCATTTGAATGCAACTTTAACATAATACGATCAGATTTTGTAATAGTCCCAAAAGACAACATGATCTTAGTGACCAATACAGGGAAGGGTGCAATACTCTTTCCAACTCCTCTAATCATATTTAATATAAAATCGAGGATGCAGAATTTATACATCTTCTCCTACAATATCCAGAGAAAGTGCAGACAGTTCAACCCGATGTCACTGACTTTCTCTTTTCCTATGACGTTCTTACCAATCCACTAAGCTACAGCCAGCTGGTTGGTTCGCAGAGATGACTGTCGGACACAATGTAATTTTAGATTGTACTGTCCCTCCAAGACAGTGTCTCTCATCACTGCAGGAACTCCAGCATACTGGGATTCCTGCAAGGTGGCTTCGAGATGGGGTTATGACGTAATGCCTAAAATATCAGCCAACAAATCTCTAGAAACTTCTCTCCTCGCCCCAGTCACCTTCACAAAAAATTTCTGACCTTCCAACTCCCTCTTCTTATAAAATTGCGACACCAAATCGGAGTGGTAGAAGTCATTCTCCGAATACCACAACCTATTCCAATCCCTCCTAATCATCTCATCACTAAAAAACAACGTAAAGTGGTCGACAGTAAAAGCCTGTTCCGGCAAAAGTCTTCGTTTTTTAGCCATTGAAGTTTGGAGTCGATTTGTGGGCTTGAGTGCAATGTAGGGAATGAGTTTGAATCAAACTCACTCAAAAATTTGGAGTGGGCGCGGTAGTGTTTGAATTTTTTTTTTTTTTTTTTTTATTTTTGGTGGTTAAACTGTTGATAATGGTGGTGGAGATGATGTGGAGAAGATTTGGAGTGGGGGAAACCTTTTTGGCGTGGTGGTATTTGGATTTCTCCTTTTTTTTTTGGTTAGGGTTTAACTGTTGATAATGGCGAGAATTGGAAAAGATGAACTCGCGATCTATTTTTGGGTTCAAGACGTTACACGTACCACGCACGGGCGTGCGATATTTGGGCCCACGCCCAATTCGATTTTACACAATTCTGTTTTTATGCGCGCAAACTAAAACTGAAATTCTTGATTCGTTACCGGTCCGATTTTTGCGAATGAGTTAGGAAAACAATCAGCAGAGGATTTCCAATCCAATGATCCATAAAACACTCTATTCTAATAGTGGTTGACATATAAATAGGTGTAAAATGCCTCAAAGTGCGTGAATGACGTAAGTTTTGCGAACAAATGAAATCTAAATTTATAGATAATATCAACCCAAATCAAAATATGATTAAACGGCATAAGCAACAAAAATGGAAAGTTGAACAATCAAGGATGAAAAGACCAACACCCCACCCCCAAACAAATTTTATAAAACAGAGTTTAGAAAATTTGTTTTACGTGGGTCTTTTAAAGTCAGATTCCCGAGACTTCCTAGATATATATATATATATATATATATATATATATATATATATATATATATATATATATATATTTTTTTTTTTTATGAATACGGATTAATATAAGGAAAACGAGAAAGCAATAAAGACATAATTCACACCATAGAGGGACATGACTCAAAAACCGAAAAAACATGCAATAGTGGAAAACGTGAATTATGTTAAACGTGGTCTTAGGATCCGGTACTTACAGCCACGTACTCTAATAGGAGGGCCCGGTTTCTTGATTGGCGCACTCACCAATATATGGAAGTGAAAGGAAGTACACCAAACAACAAAGGTCAGTCCTCATAGATAGGGTCCTGTAAAAGGACTTCCTCCACATCAGGGGACATTAACTCGTGAAAATGTTTTAACCGTTGGCCATTGACTTGAAAGGTACTGTTGTCCTAGGAATTTACCAAGGTGATTGCCTCTTAAGGGGTGACTTCAGTAACCAGAAAAGGACCAGACCAACGGGTTTTTAATTTCCTGGGAAAAATATGCAGACGGGAGTTTTAAAGCAAGACCTTTTGACCAACCATAGATTCTTTGTGCAAGATTTGCTTATCATGAACACGTTTCATGTTAGCTTTATAATCCTTTGCGAGATCATAAGAATCGCTACGGATTTCTTCAAGCTCATTCAATTGCAACTTGCGCTTGACACCCGCCTCATCAAAATTGAAGTTAAGGTTTTTTATAACCCACATAGCACGGTGCTCCAATTCAACGGGCAAATGACAAGGTTTCCCAAATACAAGTCTGAAGGGAGACATACCTATAGGAGTTTTAAAAGCAGTCTTATACACCCATAAGGCATCAGTTAGATGCTTAGACCAATCTTTCCTATCAGGATTTACAGTTGTTTCTCAGATTTTCTTGATTTCCCTATTAGAAACTTCTACTTGGCCGCTACTTTGTGGATGATAAGGAGTTGCCATCTTATGTGTAACTCCATACTTTTTAACTAGAGACGCAATAACTCTGTTGCAAAAATGTGTTCCCTCATCACTAATGATGGCTTTATGAATGCCAAATCGACAGAAAATATATTCCTTAACAAAAAACACCACTGTCTTATGGTCATTGCTACGGCAAGCCATGGCCTCTATCCATTTAAACACGTAGTCCACGGCAACTAGAATATATATAAAACTGTGGGACACAGGAAAATGACCCATGAAATCAATGCCCCATACATCAAAAATTTCTACCACCATGATTGGATTTAATGGCATCATATTACGCTTAGTGATTCGCCCAAGTTGTTGGCAAAGAACACACGTCTTGCAATGCACTTTGACATCTTTAAAAAGGGTAGGCCAATAAAATCCACATTGAAGAATTTTAGCAGTTGTTTTCATACCACTAAAATGGCCACCACACTCTTTGTCATGGCAGAACGATAGAACCTCATTATATTCCCATTGGGGAATACAACGACGAATAATCTAATCCGTACAATACTTAAAAAGGTAGGGCTTATCCCAATAGTATAGCTTAACTCTGGCCAAGAACTTCTTACATTCATTTTTTAACCAAACATCAGGAAAAATATCAATCACTAAATAATTCACAATGTCAGCATACCATGGTGCAAAAACAAATAGCATACAGATGCTCATCAGGAAAGGAGTCAGGTATGGACTCAGAATCACTATCATCGTCATTTGTTAGTCTAGATAAATGGTCGGCAACTACATTTTTGACTCCTCTTTTGTCCTTTATATCTAATGTGAACTCTTGCAGGAGAAGAATCTATTGGATTAATCTCTGCTTAGCATCCTTCTTTGCGAGAAGGTACCTAAGGGCTGCATGGTCCGTGTAAACTAAAGTCTTAGTACCAACCAAATAAGGACAAAACTTATCCAAAGCAAAAATGACAGCTAAAAATTCTTTTTCCATAGTTGTATAATTCCTTTGAGCATCGTTTAAAGTTTTTCTAGCATAATAAATGATAGTGGACTTATTATCTAGTTTCTGACCTAACACAGCACCAACGACATAATCACTAGCATCACACATGAGCTCGAAAGGTTTAGACCAATTGGGAGGCTGTATAATGGGTGCAGATGTTAAGGCGGCTTTTAAAGTTTCAAAAGCCTGTTTACAGTTAAAATTAAAATCAAAGATGATATTCTTTAAAAGCAAATTAGTCAAAGGTCTAGCTATTTTTGAAAAATCTTTGATGAAACGCCTATAAAACCCTGCATGGCCTAGAAAGGCTCTAATATCAAGGACAGTCCGTGGTATAGGTAGATACACTATCTTATCTAGTTTGGCCTTATCTACTTCGATGCCATCACTAAACACAATGTGACATAGCACTATTCCCTTTTTCACCATGAAATGACATTTTTCCCAATTTAAAACTAGACTCTTCTCTTCACACCGTGTCAAAATCTTAGACAGGTTAGACAGGTAGTCAGTGAAAGACTCTCCATAGATAGGAAAATCATCCATGAAAACTTCCATGAAGCGTTCTACCATGTAACTAAATATATGAAGCATACACCACTGGAAGGTACCAGGAGCATTACAAAGGCCAAAAGGCATTCATTTATAGTCATACGTTCCAAAAGGACATGTGAAGGTAGTTTTTTCTTGATCATCAATATCAATAATAATTTGAAAATAGCCAAAGTAGCCATCTAAAAAACAAAGCATGACCAGCTAGGCGTTCGAGCATCTGAGCTATAAATGGTAAAGGAAAATGATCCTTTCGTGTCATGGCATTTAAACGTCTGTAATCAATACAGATCCTCCATTTCATAGGACCATACATGGAAACATATTCACCCTTAGCATTATGTATCATGGTAATCCCTGATTTCTTAGGAACTACATGAATGGGACTTACCTATTCGCTACCGGAGATTGGGTATATGTTACCCACATCGAGTAAACGTAAGACTTCTTCCCTGACCACCTCTTTCATGGCAGGGTTCAAGCGACGCTGAGGTTCGTGAGAAGTCTTTGCATTATCCTCCAAATGGATACGATGAGTGCAAACATTAGGGTCAATCCCCTTAATGTCGTCTAGGCACCAACCAATCGCTGAATGATGTTCCCTAATTACCCTAATCAACTGTGCCCCTTCATCCACAGACAACAAAGAAGATATAATTACCGGATGACTACCATCCGGATCAAGTTGAATATACTTCAACTCAGAAGGAAGAGGTTTAAGCACCGGGGTGGTGGGAGTGTCGATAAAGGCTTCTGGTGGTTCCTCATCTTGAGTAGTGAAGACTTGTTTAGGTAGCAGGTCTTCAAACTCAGTAGATGGAGCAACAGAAGGGTCTATGGTAGGTGTAGACTCGAAGAGGACATTGATTTCCTCTGCGTAGGAGTCATCCTCAAAATTTGAACTTCTAAAGGAAAGGAATTTATGCATCTTGTTTTCTAGAAATGTGTTATTAAAATAGTCTTGAGCTAAGTTCTCGATCATGCTAACCTCCCCATCTACAAACGAATCTGGTAACTATTTCATCATTTTAAAAACATTGACCTCAACAAAAAGATGGCCAAAAGACATGGACATCGAACCATTGCGGCAATTTATAAGCGCGTTGGCAGTTGCCAAGATGGGACGCCCTAAGATGATCGGAACAGAGTCGTTAGCGACTTCTGCATCGAGGATAACAAAATCAGCAGGATAGTAGAAATCCTGAACCTTAACAAGCACGTTTTCAACCACACCCTTAGGATACTTAATAGACCGATCCGCTAATTGCAACATCATTTTTGTAGGTTGCATCTCCTGTAGACCTATTTGTTTATATAAATAATATGGGAGTAAGTTAACACTTGCCCCCAAGTCTAATAACGCGGTCGTCATGTGGGAATTTCCTGAGGTGCATTGTACAGTAGGATGACCAAGGTCCTTGTACTTAATGATTCCATTATGTTCAGATAAGGTTGGAAACTGTGCAGTTAAAAAGGCATTTTTAGGAATATTTATCTTACGCTTAGTAGTGCACAACTCTTTGAGAAACTTAGTATGGTGAGGTAACTTTTTAATCGCTTCAAGAAAGGGAAGGTTTATTGTTAGATTTTTGAAAACTTCTCTAATCTCATCGAAATTCGTATCCTTGGTTAACATGGCTAACCTCTAGGGAAACGGTGGTTTCTCTCTATATTTAGCATATGGATCAACATGATGTCTAACCTTGGCTTTTTGTTTTTTAGGTTGTGGTTTAACTGGTACCTTTACAGGGGTAGGATCTTCAGTTTCTATTTTGGTATCTAGTTCAATATCTGGTGTAGGGACGATTGGTAGGGTAACTACAGGCATAGTTACAGCATTATCAACCACTCTACCAGAACGGAGAGTGGTGATGGCCTTTAGCTCACCTATGTTTCCATTTTCATTACTAGTATTACCAATTACTTCAAAGGCTGTGTTTGTTGTTTTAGGATTAGGTATCGCTTGACCTGGAAACACACCTTTGGGTTGTACTTTCTCTTGGGCTAATTGCTGTAAGGGAAGTTGGATGGACTGTAACATCTGTCATTGGGTTTGCATAAAGGTGTCGAAATGATCTGGTTGTGGAGGAGTGTTTGTTACAGGTTGTGTGACAGGAACTATGTCACGTTGATTATTAACAGATTGGTTTTTATAGTTATGATTAACCAGAACGATACCTTTATTAGCATTATAATTATTATTGTTATAATTATTATAATTCCCTTGTCCTTGTCATGGTAGAGCTTGGTTGTAATTGTTTGCTGGCCTAACATTTTGATTATTATACCTTGGAGGTGTAACTTGTTGATTATTTCTCCAACTGAAGTTGGGATGTTGTCTCCAAGGGGCGTTGGGGATAGGATAGCTATTAATGGAGCAAACATTATCTATTTGTGATGTTTGCTGCTCGTAGGTGAGAGGACAATAGGAGTTGGGATGCTCAGGACTCAAACAGAAATTACATGGATTAGAGTTGACATTCATAATGGGGACAAGCTTTTGTTGAACAGAAATAGCTTCTATGGTACCTTTCTAGTGAGAGATTTGATTAAAGTTTTAAGCTCAGGATCGGGTTTAATCTCAAACATACCGGCAGCCTTAACTGTTGAAGAAGAACTAGTGGAGCGGGGGATATCGTCACTACCCCCCCCCCATTTATTATTACGCTTTGTTTGATCCTCTAAAAACTTACACTACAAGAAAAAAGGTTTTATATCACTGTTAAAAACAGTGACAAAAAGTCTTTTGTCATTGTTTTTTTTTTCCCAAAACCGTGATGGAGTGAGAGTCATTTATTTTTTTCCCAAAACCGACACAAATATTTGTTCTAGACTAACCTCTCTCAGCCATTAAAAACGGTAACAATTGCTCAAAAACCGTCACAAAAAAATTTATTTTTGTGACAGTTCTGGCAAAACCGTGATAAATGTTATAATTTTTTTCAAAAAAAAAAAAAAACTGTATATATTTGAAAACAGACATTTCACATTGAATTGGACTTGCAACAAATATACACTTGAAATATAATCCATTAAAATTCAAATAGCATTCATAAATGCTAACTCCATTAAACCTTCCAATAGCAAAAATAAACATAAGACATACTTAGGTAATAAATAAATAAGTACTTAATAATATACAAATGAATGGATTAGGAAAGAATTGTGACTAAGTCACATTCACGTCAAATACTTGTGATTAGTCTTCATCATAGTTCGAAAGACATTCTTAGAGGCACCAACAAACTAAGAGCTTCGACATCTATCCGAGGTAGAAGTCTTCTTGCTGGCCAGAAAGTTTCTTGATCTACAAAAGTTAAAACTATAAGAAATAAAAAATAAAAACTAATGAACTAAAAGATTAAAACAAGGCTTGGGCAACTACCACACTATAATACTAGGTCATCTTCATTGAATACCTAGCAACCATTGTTGATCCCACCAAATATTAAAAATACTAAAGATAAAGTGAATGACAAAAAAATCATTTACCTGACTTTAATGATTATTCAAGTAAAGAGAACTGCAAAACAAATAAAATCCATATAACAATTGCTTCTAATCTTTATTGAATAAGAAAATAGGGTTGTACAAAGTAAGATAACAACATATGTAAAAGTTGGACAAGAGGGAATCCTTAATTAACCATAGAACAAAGATAAAACCTCGCCAAGGACCAAACACGGTGTGCAACAATAGCCCACAGTGTACCATCACAACTACTATCTACAAAAGGTGTTTCTAGAAGTCACATTCCAGTTTAAATTAGATACAAGATTGAGCACTTTCTCGTGAGCGGCGGAGTTTTTGAATTATCTACACAGTCTTTACCCAAATCTGAAGTTAATCAAGAGATGTTGTAACTTTTGTTAACATTTCTAAAAAAATAGTGTTTGATTAACTTTTGATTGCTATTTATGTGTTGTGGCAAACACAAATATATTTTGGGGAGGGAGGATAGAGCCACTCCTTTATTTACAGTCCTATAGAGTGACTCCACTCCACAAATAAGCTTATTCGATGGTTAAATTTCGGTCCGCAGTTCTCCGACTCTTTTGAAAAGGTTAGAAATATTCAAATGGGCTGATTATTGTTGAATGATCTTCATGGTAAGGAGATCATCTCAACCGAAAATCATCCCCTCATTCAAGTTATAGGAGAGGCTATATCCCTCCCCATATACTATAGAAACATTTTTATTTTATGTTGCGGCATCCACTTTAATCCTCAACTCTCCTCTACTAAAATATTAGTCGCTTCCTAGGGACACTAATTTAACTGCATAGATACCCCGTCAGAAGATGTTTCTAGAAGTCACATCCCTGTTCAAGTCAGATACAAGGATGAGCTCTTAGTCATGAGTGCGAGTTCCTGAATCAACTCCAAAGCTGAGGAGTATGGTAACAGTCAAAAATATTTCTAGTATTACTAGATATTGTGTTTTTTTAACATATATATATTTTGGTTTTTTTAATGTTCCCCATTTGAAAGGTACAGCCAAGACAACTATGTACCCTTTGTATATTTGTTTTACAAGGCAAAAGGTATTTTAGTGTTGATTAATGTAAGAAGGAATCTGTCAATTGAATCTAGCTCTTACCTTCATTCAGATGTCGTTGAAGCCAAACATTCTGAGGGAATTGCCTTGCCCGAGCCTCGAGGTGCATTGTCGAGAAAAGCGGGATGTTGTTCGACTCACAAGACAGATTCAAGAACCTTCAGCGTGGCATTGTAATTCTATCCTTTTCTCATTATGTATTTCTTTGATATGTGACCATAAAAGTATATATTCAATAATTAATTTTCTATACTTGCTTTCTTAACCCGACCCTCTGGAGGAGGAATGGGTGGCAAGTCAAACAGAGAATGCCTCGACGAGGAAAAGAGATCGACCGAAAGGTTCACATAACAAAAATTCTAGCTCTCACCTTTAGTCAAATGTTGTCAAAGTTGAACATCCTGCGGGTATTGGCTTTCCTAAGCCTCTGGTGCACTGTCAGAAAAAATAGGATGTTACTCAACCCACACGACAGGTTCCAGAACCTTTGCATAGCATTGTAATTCTATTTTTTACCGTGTTCAATGTTTCTTTGATATGTGATCACCAATTATATTAATTAATTAATTAGCTGTCTTATGCTTTACTTGCTTTGCAAACTGATCTACATGATGGGGTGGCTAGTCAAACAGAGAGTGTTTCAACAAGGAAAAGAGGTCGACCAAAAGGTTCACTTAAAAAAGAATTGGGGGAAAAGTGGTGAATTATTGAATGGATGATATTATTTTCCTTATCAGGAATTGTTTTTTTTTGCGAAAATGGACATCACATGTTTAACTCTGTAGGTAATATTGGAGGAATGCCTGAAGCTGAGGATTCCTTAGATGTTGTGCAAATGAAGCTAAGATAGCCAGCATGTAATAGTTTGATTAAATGCATGTCTTAAAAGTTAAGACAATTACAATATGCACTACTTTCTAATGCTCATATGTCAGGATTAGCACCAAATATGTTCATTAGCCATGTCATAAGTCCACTAGAGAGTACAAAAAAAGGCAAACATAAACTAGCACTAACAGAAATAGAGAAGAGTGCAAAAAAATTGCCAGTCCTTGGAAGCTTCATACTGAATCATGAGATCATCAGGCATCTCGCATTTGCAATACCTTCAAATCAAATAAAAAAGAACATAAACCACAATCCAGTAAAAGCACAAACACCAAAATCTATTCATAGCACAAGAATTCTAAACTCACACTGCAACTCGATCAGGAGTAAATCATGACTGGTCTATAGGATTTAGCCCTCTTTGATAATTTAACTAACTTATTTTTAAACAGTCAACATAATATCCATATATCTAAGAATTTAAAGAAATTAGCCCAACGGTGTTTTCCATTCCGATCTCTACTGTCTAGAATTCAAAATCAAAACTTAAGTCATAACTTATTAAGAATTCAACAAAGTGAACACAGGCGCAACATAATGATCCCATCACAGCATCTATCTCCTTCCACTCCTTCAAAGGTCTTGCACACTCAAACCACGGTGGGATAGGATCGCTTGACTTATCAACCTTTCGAATCAAACACACAAAGTGTGTACAGATACTTGGAGCAACGAACCTTAAACTTGACGACATCCTTGCTCTTCTTTATCTTAACAGAACGAGCATCCTTCCTTCTTGAAGTGAGAAGGAAATCCTTAATCTCATGAATTTGCTTGGCATTTCTCTCGTTGATCTAATCCGGTCCATTCCTTATCTCCAGGCTTGCAGAATGCTAACCTACTAAATTGACCATAGACCGGCATAGCAACAAAATCACGATTTGATGATGGGTTTGCTGACAAAGCAACCCTTTCTAGGTAATGGATGCCGAAAATCTCATCTTCCTCAGCTTCAAGTGTTTTCAAAGAAGGAAGATGGATCTCATTATCCATAGACAAGAATGGGTTAAAAAGACAAACATCATAATTCTGAGAAACTGTTACCAACCATCCATATGTAGAACCAGCGCAAAATCTGTTGTGAGAGTGAGAGAGAGAGTCGTGGGAGATCGAGCATTTTTTTTTGGTAGAGGCACGTACTTGGAAGTGTTTTTGGAGGTGTTGGAAGGATGGGGAGACCGAGCCCTAGGTTTCTAACTACTTTTACTTAGTGGGCTCTTACAATTTTTTTTGGTAACTTGGGCTCTTGCAGTTGGGGGAGCAAAAAATACCTGGGTATTTAGGACTGTCACATAAAGTCTGGGAATATGTAATTGTTTTTGAAGACCAGTCACAAATTATACTCCACAACCTAGAAAAAACCATTTGTCACACTTCTGGATATGACAGTCACAAATAGTTCTCCACACATATACACCTTCTTTAGAAAAAAAAAAACCATTTGTGACTGTTTCAAAAACGCACGTCACAAAAAACTTCTTAAAATAGTCACAAAAACCATTTTCTGCCATTTGTGACCGTTTCGAACAGAACAGTCACAAATAACATTTTAAAATAGTCACAAAAAGCCATTTTTTTACTAGTGTTATAAGCCTCTGAGGCTCCTTTACTGAGAAAACTATCCCCATTCATTATATCTATGACCTTTTTATGGGGGTGTAAAAGTCCCTTGAAAAAGGCACGAACTAACGTGTCTTTCGCAAGGTTATGATGTGGACACTCTATAAGCAGGTCAGTGAAACGATTCCAAGCCTTTGAAAAGGATTCATGAGAATTCTGTCAAAAGAAATGAATCTTGGAAAGCATTTCATCTGTCTTCAGTGGTGGGTAAAAATGTTCCATAAATAGTTGAACAAGTTTGGCCTATAAGTCCACAAAATTAGGCGCTTGGGCAGTTAACCAAGATGCCACCTTGCCGGCTAGGGTGAAAGAAAACACCCTCAATTTAATTTGTTCCGCACCAACCGTAGGATGATGGAATGTTGTAAGGACTTGTTCAGTCCTATGCATATGCTGATAAGGTTTTTCATGGTCTATCCCATGAAAAACGGGTAACAAATTAAATATATTTGGGGGGATTCGGAAATCCCCCACTGGGTCTGCAAGAACTATGCAAGATTTTGGGCTATCGTTCAAGGCTTTGTAAAAGTCAGAGAGAGGAGACTCTCTTTCTTCAACCATTATTTCAGGTGTAGTGTGTGGTATACTAGATAAGGTTGTGTGTTGACGTTCATGATAGATTACGTTAATCATTTTTTCTCTACCTGACCTTAATCTCATGCAAGGCTAAGTTCAATATTGAAGAAATACGACAATAGTCAAAACAACCCTGATATGCTAGTATAAATCCTCTAACAGGAGATGCGAGGAGTGGAAGAAAGAAGTACATGAATGCCTCCTTGCTTCGCTTATGAATAGCATCTTGTATACGCGAGCTCAGTGTATTTTTCAAGTTAGAAACACTGAATAACTTTAAGAAATGGAAGTTTGTACTAACCGGTGAAAATCGGGCTGTTTAGAAGAGGGCGTGGGTCGCGCTCACAAGTAGCCTAGATAGGGCGCAGGTCGCGCTCTTTGTGTAACTTGAGTTCCAGGCGTGTCAGCGCAGGGGGCGCTCTAACTTTGCCTCGGATGGGCGCATGTTGCGCTCCTTGTGTAACTCGAGTTCCACGTGTGTCAGCATAGGGGGCACTCGAACTTTGCCTGAGATGGGCTCAGGGTGCGCTCAGGCTTTTTCTTGGATTTTTTTTTTTAGTTTCTGAACCAAACAATCACTGTTAGAACCAAACAAGGGTGGGTGGGTTAATGGGACTTTGGGAAGACTAACAATACGAACGAAAACAAATCTAAATAGAACTAAGACGGCAGCGATGCCATTTGATAAAAGGTAAAATGCTAGTTTTACCTACGAATAAGTGATGAAACTCAAATGTAACTAAAACTAGAACTAATCCATGCTTAATATCAAAGTTTTCTACTCTCGTTATCAATGCAATATTTGGAGTAGAGAATTCATTCCACTCCTAGTTCTTTAAAATTCAAGTTAACTACAATAATCAGTCTATCAAAATCAATGAGAGTAACGATGGAAATTATACTACGATGGTAATTTAACTAATCAAGATATGATAATTAAAACTACGGAAATACTAAATTGACAATATGAGGAGGAATTAGGGGGATTTGATTCCACCTTAATTCGACTTAATCAACTAGTGAGGAATTGTCGTAATCCGAATTGCAATGCCTTCACATAGCAATTGGGTCTTTCTAATCCCTAATTGTTCATGGTAATCTCTACCAACTAACAACTAGCATGTGAAGCAATCAAACTCATTCTCATGGTGAACTAATTGCTTTCTAGAATGGAATAGATTATTACAAATAATTATATGCTAACAACAATCAAGTTTCATCAAGGCTTCCTCAAACCCCTCTAATGGAGGTTTTAGCCTTGAATTATTATACTATCATATCTAAAATAAGAACAATCAAAACAAGTCATTATTGAATAACTACTTAACTTTATTAATCTAATTTAACAATAGTCTAAGATTCAAAATGGATTAAAACTGAATTTAAAACTAATTTAGAACTCAGATTATGAATAATAATTATCAATTTAAAACAACTAAATCTATGAATGAATAATTGAATTCGAAATTAAATATTGAAATATAAACTAAGTATTTTATTCTAAAATTCAAAACTTGTTCTAACAACTAATAAAATTGACAACTAACTAGATTCATCTATAAAAACTAATTTAATGAATTACAACTAAGTATTTTGATCATTCACTCCTTAAAAAACTAACTAAAAACTAATTGACTAAGTAAAAAACAAGATAGCTTAAGAGCTAATTCTTTGTCTCTCATAAAGAGGAGACAAGATCCACAAATTCGTGCATGGGCTGAGGAGCCATGTTTTGGGCCAGAAAATCGAGACCAAAACCTCATGACTTCAGTCCACGAAGGAGTTTTCAGTTAGAAATGACTTCAACATCCTTTTCGTCTACTTCTGCTTCTTTGATTGTGTCAAGGCTTGAACCATTAGAAAGCTCTTTCCGAGCCGGTCATTTTAACGTAAGGTAGGCCCAATTCCAAGGTCTGAGTCCAAAATACATGACCCGCCATTGGAGTTCTATCGACTTTTTGTCTTGTTTGTTTACGCCGCATTGACTTTGACTTTTCAGCTTTGACCGGGCTTTAAAAAGGCTTTTTCTCCTTGAATCTTGACATTTGATCATAGAACTTCTTAGCAACCAACCTTTGCTCCATTATCTCGCAAAAGGGGCACATTTCTACACATATTCGACTCCAATGCCTGAAATACATAAGAACGCGATAAGAGTACTAACTCTTACTTATTAATCACATAATTGGTCTAAAATTAATATTGTTAAGGGGTTAAAACTACAGTTTTGGGCTCTTATCACAATGTGCTTCTAAAAATGAATCTAGATGATTTATAGAGAGTTTTTAGATTTTAGAAACCTATAAAAATAGAAAATAAACAAAAAGAAAATTTCCTAACCGAATTTTACACAAACCCTAGTTTGGAAAGACAAAAATAACTTTTTTGCAAAAATACTCGGATTTTGATGAAATTTTTATTCAAGACTAGAGAGACTATTTCAAAACTATTGGCTAAGGTAGAATTTTGAAATTCATTTTGAAAACTATCCGCTCATAAAGCATGATTTCCAAATCAAAATTTCAGAATATTTCAAAATTTTGACACGAGGTGACGAAATTTTTAAAATAGATGAGATATGAAATGAATTGATTGGAATTACAAAAGTGAAAGTTTTTCAAAAGAATGATTAGAATTTGGGTTGTTTTACGTCAGATCCCCAAGACATAAAAATGAGTCCTTTAAAGTTAGATCCTCGAGACTTTTGAGTCCTTTATAGTCAAATCCTGAAGACTAGCTATTCCGATCCACTAGGTTTCACTTTGTAGGAATTCATCCAATCTCTCTCAGTAGGTGATTGAGAAAAGTAAACCTTATACCGACAATGGTCTCTTAACGACTGTAATCTAGGACAAGTTTCAAAATGACAATTCTTATAGCAACCTAGCTTACGCACTCTCCTCTTACGCATGAAAGAACTTTTTCCCAACCTTACACAAGCGATATAATCAATAATTACACATTACTCATTAAGGCAATTCACGATATAACTACGAATCATACAAACACAAAAATAATAAAAAAAAATAATAAATAAAAAATAAAAAATAAAAACCTTCGATTTCTTTGAATACAAATTCTAACAACCAATTAACAAGTGTTGGCCAATCCACTCTAATCTGTGGAATATTTTAACTTTTACTTGATTGTTGATATTTTATCCTCCAATTACACTTTAGTTCTTTTTAAGTGTTCTTCAATTGGATGTTCAACACCTTTTGGTTTAAAATCAGTCACAGTTTGTATTTTTATTTAATGATTAATAAACCAGTAATTACTGATTTAGATTTAGGGGTATCGTAACGATGTCTACCACTTTCATCTGCGACTGTTGTTACGTGATGATTAATCCTACCTAGCTCCACCCACTCTATGGAACTTGAGAGATTATGATGACGGGATAAGAATATTTTTACCTACCAGGCCAACTCTTAAGCTAAGTTTGAAATCCCATCTTCTATTATCTCCTTTGTTTTGAGTCGAAGACATCAATGTGAAGTAGTAATTTCAAATGAGGCTAAGGGTTGGGGAAGGGTTGATGCATGATTAGAATTCAAGCGAGTGCTTTTGTTGTCCTAACATATTTAAAACAAGCAGGAGCAACTTTGTAATGTAGCTCGGAATTACTTCATACTCTGCTTTATTCTTCACTACCGTTGGGAATTGATGAAAAACTAAAACTTTGGGGATTGACTAGGAGGGCTGTCGTATTGGCCTGCTCGCGATGCCCAAGGTTGTTTTCCAAGTGATGGTCGATCATCATGGTGGAGTAAGTATTCTCTATATTTTTTTTGTCTATGCTAGATAAAGTGCAACAAACAGTGAATCCACTTGCCAATTTACAATTCTTGCATTGAGTGCTTACGGGTAAGGTTCAATTTTGATTTTAGAGTATTACACAATTCTCTACTTTGGGTAGTCAAATATTATTCACTTTCTTTGATCATTTGCTCTTTTCTTTTTCTTTTTTTCTTTTTAGGTTTGCGTTGTACCAAGAACACCAACATGGATGAGTACTCTTGATTTTGCTTTACCATAATGCACACCATTAAGGTAACTTTTTAACCTCTAGTGCTTGATTGATGATTTACACTCAATTTAGAATGTTAGTTATTAAGTTATGTATGCACATTTACTTGCTTCTACTGTAACTATAGAAAGTTAAGCTCAAATTTTGTCAATCTACTTAGCTTTGTCACTTGCTTATAAACTTATTCACTCTACATCAACTTTATAAAGTATTTAATCAAATCGTTCGTTCGGAAACTTAGTAATTCTTCTTGAACTATTTTCACCGCTTTAGAATGAACCATTACTTAAATATGTCGCTGAAAAAGCCAAATGTCATGTTTTACTACAATTACTTGAAATGTGTTTGGATAATATCATTTTTCGATTAGGCATGCATGTTTTCGATTATTACTAGAGTCAAACCCGAAACTCCCGAAGAATGGTCAGTGACCCAATGACTGAAGAATCAATTACAATTTCATATGTACTCATCTTCAGTTACTAAATAAATTATTGTTTGTATAAGCTTGGGTAGAAGGCTACGAAAAAGTGCCTTTCAGTATAAAACATGGCTATGGAATTTGGCTTGGAAGGTGATTCAAACAATGACAATCACTAGGCTACTGCATCAATGAGTCACTTAAAGAGGTCACTATTGAAACCTCATAAAAGGAAGGTGACCAAAGAGATTCAGGAAAGAACGTACAAGGTAAAGGCAGTGTTGGTATTGTTCCGTATTACAAGCTACTAACCTTTGTAGGCACGAAACATTTTCTGCTCATGATCATTGGCACAATTACATCTGGGCATTGGAACATGCATGACTATTATGTCCATTTTACATGTGTAATGGTTTTCTTCTCTTACAGGAAAAATCACAGTTAATGTAAAAGTAAAAAGAACAAGAGGTAGAGATGCTACAAGTAGCATTATTTCTAGTTTCGTCAGTAGCTTAATACACCACGTCCCTTTATGGTATAAACTATGGTATAAAAAGTATGGTAAACGGAACCTACTCATTATATATATGCAGTGTGCATTTGAATTACATATGAATGAATATCATGAATTGCGATAATTTACTAAAGAACGACCAAAAAGAATTGCAATAGTCAGATAAAAAGTGTCACAGCTTTACATATTTTGTAAATTAAGATATGGTCTATGTTGAGTTGGAAGAAGGACATGACAATTGTGATACTTTTGAGTTTTCACATTATCATATTTGGGCATGACATTTAGATATACATGTTGCAATACTTCTTTCAGGCATTACTCTTATACTGCAGTTTGTGTTTCTTGATTTCTTCCCCATTGAAATGCAGGTCAAACTTAAAAGTCAAGTACATCAGAAATTCAGAACTTCATTTGAGGGAGATAATAAATGGTTGTGGGTGGTGCGCCTTGAAAAGTGTTATGCGCTTTGATTGTGCTTTTCTTTATAGAATGATGTCTCCTGGGCTCTTGGCAGTATATTATAGATTTCTTAAGATTGTTTGTTTGTCACGAATAAATTTGTTAGCTATATAAAGTGTATTGTCAGCACAATGTATGTATCCAGTGTGCAACTTATTTTAAATCAATTTCAGTTTGCTTCATCTCAATTCTTATGTATATTCTCTCCACCTCCAGTATGACACCTTGCCACATAGTAGGATTCATTTGATGAAGTTTTCAATTTTCTTTGTGCTTTGTATAATTATATGTATGGATTTTATGACTTCTAGAAGTGATTTGATGAGTTCTTCTTCAGCGCCTCTATCAGTTAACGGACCTCTATATGATATAACTGGCAATACAAAACTATATGATATAACTGGCAATACAAACTGTAACAAAATCAGCGTCATCTTATACCCACATTTTGTTGTATTACTAGTATTTGCCCATGTCGTACATCATAGATACGCACGCCTTCGGCTCCCCCAATGTGCATCCGCCCCTACATACAGCACAAATATGTGCGCCTTTGGCGCATCATCCCCTCCCCCTCCCCTATTTTTAAATGATCCCATACTCATGTTTCCAGAGCCAAACAACCCATAAAAGTTCATCCCAAAAATAGTCCATGCCTATTTTGTGTGTGGTGCGTGAGGTGAGAAAAACTTTTAAACTCACCCTAAAAAGCTTATTAACTCACCCCATAAAAACATTTTAGTGGCTATAGTTAGGGGGTGGCACGACCACGTATCACCTTATGAGGTGGAATTTGTCAACCCACTCCACCCTTCTTTGTTATATAAAATAATAATAGATATAGAATTGTCAAGATTTTTTTGGTAAAACAACCAACTCTCTGACAAAATTGAACACCCAAAAGTAGTTTTTGCCACATTAATTAAAACAATCCCCGCCATAGGCGGGGCAAAATGTAGTTATAAGCAATACATCTAATTGCTGGAAATGCACTACATCTGTCATTTGTGCAATTGACCTTTGTGTTATAGCACCAAAGTTTTACAACCAAAAGCCTCATGACCACTGTAGTGATCAAGTGTCTTATTCTAAGATCAGCTGTGAATTGAATAGGTTTGGATTGAATTGATAATCAGAAAGAAATGAAACTCAAGCTTTTGTATTCATCATTAATGGCGGTTACAAAGTCTCTCTCTCTCTGTGTGGTTTTACAAGTATTTATGTAATGAATCGAATGTCCCTTCTTTCTCTTGGTCATCGCTTTTTATAGTCCTCCTGCTATAATGATGCCCAATCATATCCTGAGGTTTGTCCATTCTCATTCTTTCTCCTTCCTTTTCCTGCTTGTTCCTGTGACACATAAACTTATGCGCAAGATACCGGCCATCATGTCGATATTTTGAGTTAGTTATGATATTCAGACTGGAATATTGGGTTGATGATATTTTCTCACCACATCGCCCCCTCTCGAAACTTTCAAATTTCGATCTCGAAAATTTGAATGTTCCGAGAAAAAACTGGGAAAAACCAAAAACTCAATCTGAAATACTCAAATTCAAAATTCAAATTATCAAGCAGTTACTGTTGGAACAGAAAAGTCACATCAAAATAACAAATATAAAAACTCACCTTCACTTTCTCTCTCTTCACTTATTCACAAAAAAGCTCAAAACTTTCAAACCCAACCACCATTAACAAACCTGAAAAGCCTTAATTTGGAATTACTCGATGTCCTCTTCATCAGATTTTCCTATAAACTTGACAGGTGATAACCGTAAAAATAATAGAATCCTAAATATTAATGCTACAAGAACACTAATACGTAATCCTACTGTTCTTACGTTTAAATCAATTATTCTTACTCTCAAAACATAATCATGCAATATAATGAGTAAGGAATTCGTTCCACTCTTAATTCTCAAGACTTAAACAAATTCAATTGATCCAACACAAGGAACAATGGTGAGAGTGATGTGTTTGGTGTGAAATTTCTATACTACCATTCTCAACACAAGAACAATAATAACAATAAGACATAATTAAATTAAACTGAATTTAAAACTAAGATTGTGAATAAAGATAATTAACTTTATTGATCTAATAAAAAATAACAATGATATTCAATGATTTAAATAACTAAGCTAAAACAAAGGATGAAACTAATTAATGGAATGAATGTAAAAACTAGATCTAGATCTAAAAACTAATCAAGATCTATCTTTTTCTAACCCTAAACTCCATTAACATTAGCTTCCTAACCTAACTCCCCTCTGGCTGCCATTAACACTGAGTCAAGCTTTTGTTTTTATACATCCAGATCCAAAAATCGTGCATGGGCTTGGAGCCATGTTTTGGGCCAGAGAATCAGGCCCAAAACCCAATTTCTTTAGTCCAAAAAGGCCTCTTCAGCTGCAGTTCGCTTCAACAGACTTTTCGTCCACTTCTGCTCCTCTGATTGGGTCAAGGCGTGGACCATTGCAAAGCTCTTTCCGAGCCGGTCGTTTTGACATAAGGTAGGCCTCAATCCGAGGTCTGAGTCCAAAGATATGGCATTCGGAAGTTCTGCTGACTTTTGCTCCTTTATCTCGCTAAAGTGGCACATTTTACGCACATAATGGACTTTGAAGCCTGAAATGCATAAAAACACGTAATCAGTATTAACTCTTACTTATTATTCACATAATTGGTCTAACAGTATGATTATTAAGGGGTTAAAACTACAGTTTTGGGCTCTTATCAAACCACCCCAAAAACAAACATTTTTTGCTTGTCCTCAAGCAAAGATGAGAAATTAGAATAAGTGACCAAAAATGGAGTTCTATCTACTCGTTTTTGAGTGCGATTGCATTGACCATATGCAACAAGGCCTTAAACCACTAGGAATTCCCTAGTGGACGAGTTATAGCCTCGTGAGAGTTTTCTAGTGAAGGTACTCACAAACTTCATCTATACTACAACGACTAAGAAATAAAACTATTGTTTCCTTATTCATGCTCAACTATCTATACATCTCTCTAGCAATTACATAAGAATAACCCAGTCAGAACCCTAAGCTAATATATGCATAATAATCAATCATCTAAAATAAACATATAACAATGAGTAATACTATGAAATGTAATAGCAGGTCCGCTTTTAAAACTTCGGAATAACGCGTCCTTAAGTAGGTCCTCACATAAATGTCAAGACAAAACCACTCTAATTTTTCCACTCAGTTTTTAGCTACTCCAGTGTGCGGTGGGCACACTTTACCTTACAATCTCAATGACAACAAGGAAGCCGGGTCGATCAAACACATCCGCGCCACTTACTATCACACTAACCTATTCCTAATTGAGCTAGAGGTCTTTATTAGGTGTTGCGGGGATTAGGAGATGGTTTAAGAAGGAAGGAAATGGATATTCTAGAGGACAAGTCTGAGATAATAGAGTCTTCATATTATGTAACTAGAGAAAACCTTGTTATTTACTTTTGCTTCTACACTTTGTTTCCATCCTTAGCCATATTTTTCTTTTCTTTGGCCTTTGACTCCCTTTTATTCTATTTTTTTGGAGTTTTTATTTATTTCTATTTTTTTTTTTTTTTTTTCTTTTTTTTTTTTTTTTTTTCTTTTCTTTTTTTTTTCTTTTCTCTTTGGATGGAAACTTCTTTTCTTTATTTTCTGAAGCAACTAACTAATTTTTGTTTACATGTGTTTTTTCTCTTCTTCTTTCTTCCTCATTCTATTCTCAGACTTATTCTAAATTGGGTAGGTTGATTTTTTATTTTGTTTTGTTTTTGTAACAGGGTAAAGGAATTGTGGTTTATGGAAGGCTAAAGAAAGGCTCAGAGGGGCGACTAGCGGAAAATAATTCATAGGTTTGAATTTCTGGCTATATCGATCCAAAGAGGGCCTAAATTCTCGCTTAGGATATGGTTTAGTGATCAAGCAAGTGGACGTGTGATTTCTCTATCCGGATTTTACTTCTCCCTTGTGTCATTTCTCAAATGTTTCATTTCATATAAGGCTTTAGGCTATATTCTCACAGGATTTGTAGAATAAGTACTCTATCCTAGATTTTAAACTTATCGCTAACAATCATAGATACTCATGTAATAAATTTATAGATAGATGCAAAGATTATTAACTACATATTAACCTAAGTTTCTAACAATTATTCCGATGCAAATGCCTACATTGAGACTTCTAGATCGTTAAGAGCATGGAGAAAAAAAAACAATACCAATATTCCTAAGTGTATAGCATACTTTTTATTTATATTTTTGAGTTTTTGAAATTTTAACTAGAAAACAAGTGCATATTATACATATCTATATCCTATCAGATGCCTTAATTACACGTGTTTCTATGCCCCCAAACAAAAGCATGCTTTGTCCTCAAAGCATTTAAATAAAGAGGGTAGGAAAAAAATACCATTGAAGCGTGAAATTCGGGAACATCCGCAAACCAAGGTTAAAACATACAAATATAGTAATATAAAAACCGACGCGAACTCTATAAGAGTTCCACCCATTATGGGGTTAACAGAATTAAATTGCTTGGGACATAAGCGGACACTAACTTAACTAAAACTTACCTCGCACCCCAAAGATTTACTTGTAATCCTCCTCTTCTATATGAGGTTCTTTCGCAAGATCCCCGCCATGCCATAACAACTTGCCACGCCGTAAGATGCCGCCATCCTAATCGCACGATCATTTCTTTTGAACGATGCTCCATAGGTATCGGTTCCCATCAAGTCTTCAAATGACTGTTCGGGAATCACTATAGGAGGTGTCATCTCAAAACTCCTCTCAAAAACAAGCCGCGAAAACTGGAAGAAACCTCAGAAAAATTTGAATTTCCCCGTGCTTACGGGGGAGGATGCGGCGCTGCCAGATAGAGCGCGAAGTCGCTCTTTGGTTTTTGAATTACAGAGTTTGAGCTGGTCGCGCTCTACTTGAAGCGTGGTGGGCGCTTCGGTGATTTTTTCGATTTCCGGTGTTTGGCTGGTCGCGCTTACTTGAAAGCGTGGCGCGCTCTAGTGAATTTTCGATTCTGATGTAATAGAGGCGGTCGCTCTGCTTGGCTGGGCGTAGTAGCTCTAGGTCCATAGATGAGGGCTGGTCGCTTCGGCTTTTGTAGCGCTGGCGGCTTCTAACTAAATTTTCCAAAAATGTGAAGGGCGCAGGCGCGCTCTGATGGGCTGAAACTGGAGTTTAGATGAAAAAGAAAGTAAAACTTGGAGTGGATGGTGCGGGATGATGGTGGAATGTATTGTGGTTTGTTAGTGTAGAAAGAAGGGAGTTTAAATAGGTTCTGGGTTTCCAAAACGAATCGGCAAGTTGCCAAATTGTTTTAAGGCAATTTCCGGAAATAGAAAACTGCCAAACCCGAAAACGGAAACTAACCATAGTTTTGATTTCCTAACAACCCTGGTATCTTTCATATTGGATTTAGACTAGTAACTTCTAAACTCTCTTAGATTTCATCCTACCACCACATCTAATCATAGGTATGCCAATTACGACAATATTCTCAACCTTCACTCCAAAACAAACTCTAAAATGGAGGATCTTCTACAAATCATGATATAATAAATAATACCACCCCCAAACAATTCGGGAAGGTGGGATTAACACTAAAATCCATGCACAATTTGAAAAGAACCACATTATATTAAAATTGAAATTCAAACAACATTTAACTACCAAATTCAAAGTTAACTACGGAATTTAACAACGTAACATCCTATCTATAAAAATAATAAAAAACAACATCAAAACGACAAACAAGAAGAAATCTAACTACTCTTCAAGGGAGTGAGGTGGGGGTAAGAATATGAATTTGAGTGATCAAGAATGGAAAAACCAAACACCCATTCCCCCAAACAAATTTTTGAAAAAACGGGTTTGTAAAAATTTGTTTTAAAACGATAAGGTCTTTTTAAAGTCGATTCCCTAGACTTAAAGTGATATATATGTATTTACATGTAGTTTCCCATATATCAATAATCTAAAAAATTGTGGATCTTTCCACAAATAATTAACATGGAATGCACCATCAAACGTAATTAAGCACCAAGATTTCCTATGATGTAGCTTAGTGGAATGAGAGTAAAGCCTTATAGATCTAAAACCTAATCGAGCAGCAGTTTCTTCTTTGTCCTCCCACGAAGGGAATGCCAAGTAAATGAACATGAGAAAATTGATGGTTGTGGAAGATACGTGGGATGTGGATAATTTTGAGAAGGGAAAAATGGAAAAAATGAAAAAAGTGTCCGTGGCTTGTCTTTGGGTGTTACTTCTTCACTAGTTGGTTTTAGATAGTTATGAAGCATAGGAGAAACACCAAGGTCAAGTACAAACTCAATGGTTCTTTGAAAAGGTAGAGGCGAGGAACATTCGTGATGGAAGGTGAATGAGTGACATGAGGATGTGAGGTGGGTGAATGGTGTTCAACTAGTGTTCTTAGGTCTATATCATCGGAGGCTTTGAGATATGCAAGACATTCCTCAATAGGTGGGTAAGAAGAATCACTTTGGGATAGAGGGCTTAAAAATTCTTCTTCCGTCATGGCGTCAAGAGATGAATGGATGTCAATAGGAGAGAACTCAAGGAGTCGAAGGAAATCTTCCTCGATGTTATCTACGTCTAGGAAGTAGAAATTGTGATCCTTGTCTTCTTCCATAAGAGGGTATCTACTAGTGTGGGGACTAAAGTGTCACCGCGACTAATGTGAGGTACAAAACTCTCAATGGACTTCACTTCTCCTTCTATATAGGCAAACCTAGTTGTCCCTGTTTTTTGTCTAAACATGTTAACTTCTACGTAAAGATTTCCAAAAGAAAGAGTCATTGAGCCATCCCGACAATTGATTTGGGCATTGGCGGTTGCCAAGAAAGGACGCCCTAAGATGATGGGAATGGAATCATGAGCAACTTCGTGTCAAGAATAACAAAGTAAATTTGGATAGTAAAAATCCTGAACTTTAACGAGAATATTTTCAACTACACCCTTGGGATACTTAATAGAACGATCGGCTAACTGCAAAGTCATTTTGGTTGGTTGAAGTTTTGTTAGACCTAGTTGTTTATATAAATAAAAAGGGAGTAAGTTAACACGCCCGTGTCTAATAAAGCGGTTGTTATGAAGGTATCACCTAAGGTGCATTGTCTGATAGGATCGACTCAGTGGTCCTTGTACTTAACAATTCCGTTATGTTCAGGATAAAGAGGGATATTGTTCAATTAAGAATGCTTCGTGGGGTATGTTGGTTTTCCTCTTCTTGGTGCACAACTCTTTTAGAAACTTAGCGTGTCCAGGTAGACTTTTTATAGCTTCTAGAAAAGGTAGGTTTATAGTCAAATTTTTAAACACTTCCCTAATCTCATCAAAATTCTCGTCATTTTTAAACACAACTAGTCTTTGGGGATATGGTGCTTTATCGCTATTTTTAACAGAAGGGATAAAAGTATTATTAGGCTTTGCTTTATCTCTATCCGTTTTCCATCTAGGTATCCATATTGGAACCTCTACGGTGTAGGGTCTTCACTTTCTATTATTGGATCTTGTAATGCTTTCCCCTTTTGGTTGTGGTTTAACCGGTACTTCTACGGTTGTAGGGTCTTAGAGTTTCTATTATAGTATGTGGTATGGTATCATTTTTAGTTTGTGGGTAATCTTTAGGCATAATCACTTGGTTATCAACTACTCATACGAACGAAGGGTAGTGATCACTTTGTAGAGTCCCCTTGGTTTATATTACCATTACATGAATACTTTTTATTTTCGGCGGTGTTTGTTGACTTAGGATTAGGCATTGCTTGACTTGGAAACACGCCCGGTTTGGTTATTATTTTGGTTAGAAGACATGTCAATAACCTTTTGGCACAAAAGACGCATCATTTGCATCGTTTGTTTAATCATATTAGAGTTTTGATCATGCTGATCTTTCATTAAGTTGGAGTTTTGTTGCATAATTTGATTTTGTTTCTCCAACAAGGTCACTACTACTTTGTCTGTAGATGGTTGTATTGGAATTAAAGCTTGTTGAGCGTTCATGTCTTGATGTTGATAGTTACGGGTTATGGGTACTAAACCTCTATTCTGGTCCTCTAAGTTCCCTTGTCCTTGATGTTGAGTTAACTGGTTGAAGTGTGGTGGTTGTGGTGGTGGTTGTGCATAGACAAGAGGACAATAGAAGTCGGAATGCTCAAGACTACAATAGACATTACAACGAGTAGAGTTAATGTTCATGACTGGAGTGGGTTGTTGTTGAACAGAGATGGCATCTACCTTTTTAGTGAGGGCATCGATAAGAGTTTTAAGCTCGGGATCATGTTTAACCTCACGAGAAGAAGGAGAGGAGCGGGAGGAATCGTTTCCTCCCCAATTGTTGTTCTTCTTAGATTGATCTTCTAAGAATTTATAAGCCTCCAAGGCTCCTTTACTAAGAAAACTACCCCGCACATGATATCTAGAACCTCCTTATGATAATGTGAAAGCCCCTTGAAGAAAGCACGAACAAAGCGTGTCTTTCGCAAGATTATGATGCGGGCATTCAATGAGAAGATCGCTGAAACGATTCCGTGCCTCCTCGAAAAGGATTCATGAGGATTCCGGGTGAAGAAATGAATCTTGTGAAGCATTTCATCTGTCTTGATGGTGGGTAAAATTGTTCCATGAACAATTGAACAAGTTGAGCCCATGAGTCCCGAGTTTGGCGTTTGGGCAGTTAACCAAGACGCCGCTTTGTTTAGGGTGAAAGGAAACACCCTAAGTTTAACTTGATCCGGACTTACGCTAGGATGATGGAATGTAGTGAGAACTTGATCTATCCTACGACGATAATGTGCTGGTAAGGCTTCTCGTGGTCTAAACCATGAAAACCGGTAACAAGTTAAATATATTAGGGGGATTCAAAATCCCCACTAGGTTTGCAAGAACGATGCGACTTAGGGCCATCGTTTAGGGCTTTATAAAAATCAGAGAGAGGAGTCTCTTGTTCTTTAGCCATTGATGCAAGTGTAGTGTGTGAAATTCTAGATAGGCGTGTTGTATTTATTTCTATGAAAAACAAGCCTGATTATACTAGAATTAAAACTCCTCTAACAGAAGAGGCGAGGAGTGGAAGAAGGAGTACCTGAATGCCTCCTTGCTACGCGTTTGAATAGCGTCTTGTATACGCGATTTAAGTGTATTTAACAAGTTAGAAACACTTAATAACTTTAAGGAATAAAAATATGCATTTACCTATGAAAATTGGGCTGTTCGGATGAATTTTCCGGGTTGGGCGCGGGTAGGGCGCGGGTTGGGCGCGGGCGCGCTCAAGATAAGTTGAAATTACAGTGAATAAGGGCGGGTCGCGCTCAACATGGGCGCGGGCGCGCTCCAGGGTTTTCAAGTTTTAGGCCTTTTATCGTACTCCAAAAAATCTGAAATTTTTACAGTAATTTGCTAAGACATCTATCAAGTAGCCTGTAAAATTTCAGATCGATCGGAGCAGTGAAAGTCCCTCTACAGCCCTCCAAAGTTTGCAAAACCGTTTTCGGACACAATACAAACAACCGAATGGTTAACCCATCAAAACAAATCCAAAAATTTCCAAATTTTTACTGGAGACTCCTGACAGATTCTAGTTGTTCCTGTAAAAAATTTAGAGCAATTGGATGTCTACAACCTCTCCTTATTGGATGGTGTTCCAGATATTAAGTGTTTGCAACACTGCAGAAACACACTGGAAACACTCTACTATTTAGGAGGTCAAAACAAATAAAAAACTCATCAAATTTTTACTACAAACTCCTGGATTAGGATAGATACTCCTGTAAAAATTATAGAATTTTTAGAACTCCCTAAGTAACCTTACGCGTCTGTTTTTCAAGAACATACGGTGTGAAAACTGAAATGCAGCACTGTAAAGATCGTATTTTTTTCACAAGGTAAAACAACTTTGAAAAATCTGAAAATATTCCAGTAAATCAACAACACATTAAATATTATGAATGAATATTTTCAGAATTTTTGAAAATTTAGAAATACCTTCACCGCAGTGTTTTTCTCTGTGAATCCGCAGCCCCTATACCTGAAACAGTGAACAGTTCCGAAAATTCAAGAAATAAGAATGAAAAATTAAAAGGGTGGGTGGGTAGAGAATGGGGGATTGCCCCTTGGATTCAAGCAATTGAATTCTTGTCATGAACGAGATTAAGATGGCAGCGGCGCCATTTGATAACCGTAAAAATAATAGAATCCTAAATATTAATGCTACAAGAACACTAATACGTAATCCCATCGTTTTACTTACGTTTAAATCAATTATTCTTACTCTCAAAACATAATCATGCAATATAATGAGTAAGGAATTCGTTCCACTCTTAATTCTCAAGACTTAAACAAATTCAATTGATCCAACACAAGGAACAATGGTGAGAGTGATGTGTTTGGTGTGAAATTTCTATACTACCATTCTCAACACAAGAACAATAATAACAATAAGACATAATTAAATTAAACTGAATTTAAAACTAAGATTGTGAATAAAGATAATTAACTTTATTGATCTAATAAAAATAACAATGATATTCAATGATTTAAATAACTAAGCTAAAACAAAGGATGAAACTAATTAATGGAATGAATGTAAAAACTAGATCTAGATCTAAAAACTAATCAAGATCTATCTTTTTCTAACCCTAAACTCCATTAACATTAGCTTCCTAACCTAACTCCCCTCTGGCTGCCATTAACACTAAGTCAAGCTTTTGTTTTTATACATCCAGATCCAAAAATCGTGCATGGGCTTGGAGCCATGTTTTGGGCCAGAGAATCAGGCCCAAAACCCAATTTCTTTAGTCCAAAAAGGCCTCTTCAGCTGCAGTTCGCTTCAACAGACTTTTCGTCCACTTCTGCTCCTCTGATTGGGTCAAGGTATGGACCATTGCAAAGCTCTTTCCGAGCCGGTCGTTTTGACATAAGGTAGGCCTCAATCCGAGGTCTGAGTCCAAAGATATGGCATTCGAAGTTCTCACGACTTTTGCTCCTTTATCTCGCTAAAGTGGCACATTTCTGCACATAATGGACTTTGAAGCCTGAAATGCATAAAAACACGTAATCAGTATTAACTCTTACTTATTATTCACATAATTGGTCTAACAGTATGATTATTAAGGGGTTAAAACTACAGTTTTGGGCTCTTATCAACAGGTTAGTTAGAATAAAACTTTAATATGCTTATTTGCTATCATAATCGCTTTTCCTTTTATCTGTTTATCCTTAATATTGCGTATGTTCCTCTTTTTAAATTAAGAGGGTTAGGGTTAGGGTTTGAACTTCAACATTTTATCTGTACAACCACTATACTAACTAGATTTTTGAAATATATATTTTGATCTGTTTCAGTATGGCTAGGAGAAAAACTTGTGTTAATTTTAGGCGAACAATCTAGAAACGATCTTGGCTTCGACGTCAACAACGTATGCTTTTGAGACACACATTATCACCTTGAAACCCGTCATTGTCACCTCACTTCCCAAAAAGACCCAACTTAACATTAGTTAGAGTTGCATAACAGATACCCGATACTATCACTCTTCAACACTATGTTGGATGTAGGAAAGGTACCAAATGCCAAAGTGGTGATGCCTAGTTAATCATCATCAGTGTTGGGCAACTAGCTGCTGGTTTGCGACTCCCTTTGACTGACCTCGATCGAGAGGTACTGAACGATTTGACCATCTCTCTTGGCTAAGGCATGGGCAATTTTTGGAGATATATGTACATTTGTAACTACTATAATGCGCATGTTGTACCTAATATGTGAATATCCTAAAAAATTCGGCTTATCGATATTCAGACCCACTATACCTTTATCGAACGCACTAAAAAAACAAAATGGTTTATCTAAGCCTAATGGTTATTTTTATCCCAAGAAACGAAGTAACCGACAGGGTATCATACGGGTGAATCGAGATACTGACTTTAGATGGACACTCTATCCTCTCATTATATCTGGTCAATGGGAGTCATCTGCTTCTGTCGTTGTTCCCTCCTTGGTACACTGTGTTTTTAATCTTAGAGGTAAGTTGAAAACAAAAATTTTGACACTCCATCTCGGACCTTTTATATGATTGGCCTACCCTTGTGCCCTTGTTTCAATACTAAAACCTGCTATATAGAGAGGTCGTGGAGAATCTACTAGAGTAATGGAGCTTCTGAAAGGCACTGATGAAGAAATACTTGCTAGAACTGGTGCTGATCAATATGGAAATCCAGCCTCGAATGTCGACTTACAAGATGTCGACAATTATGTTGCTCATTTATATACCTTAAAGAGTAATGTGCTTAGAGGTCAAGATCCTTCACCTCCCCAAACTGTTGTACCTTCCCAAGCTACTCCATGTTCATTACAGCCTTGTTCTTATGAAAAATGATTTAGAAAAACTTTTTATTCTTCGGAATTGCCTGATAATACTCCTCGATGTTATTTTGATTATATGATTAATGGTTTTAATATGACTGAAGTTTTTTTTCCCAAAATCAAACAAGAAGTTCGAGACTTCTATAATTATCTACTTTTGCAAGATGTGTTTGATCACCACTACTTATTGTGCACAGATATGGCATCTCGCATTCCTCGTGGTCAAGACAAATCCACCGACAAGTTTCTGAACTCGAAAAAATCAACAGGTGGTAGTTCCTCCCAAGCTCCAATTCCTTGCAAAGAAAAACATGTCGATACTGGCCTTCATCAAAAGAAAAGAAAATAACCTTGTACCACAGAAGTGTTACCAACTACGAAGGTATCTAAGACTGTGAAAACTACCACCACTACTGCACCTGCCTCTGTGCCCTCGAAATCTTCAGCTGTTCCAGCCACTATTCAACCCACTGCTCAATTTATTGTTCATGGTCCTTTTTCTTCATCTAAAGTTTTTGTGGCGGATTTTATCTTTCGCATCAAGAAAAGGGTTCTAAAATCTTCTTTCCTATTTTCTAATCCTCCGACACTTAAACTCGGAGAAGCTCTAGTTATGAAAACAATTCTTTCTCGAGATTGTTCAGTGATGGTTGAAATTCCCATTACTGAACGATTTCACATTTTGTGTTCTTCACTCGAAAAAGTAAGTATATACCTTTGGCCTTACTCTTATAATAGTTTGTCCATTATTTATAATGTATCCATCTGCTGTATTCTTGATTTCAGGCTAAAGTTGCTGCGGTCAGTCAGTTTGAGAATGATATGACTTCCCTCCACCTTCTTAAGGAAGATAATGAAAAATTGAAAAAATACAAAGAACAAATTCAATACTCTTTTGAAGAAGAAAAGAAAAACCATGCTCTCACCATCACCAAACTTAATGCTTCCGAAACCGCTCGACAAACTGTGAATGCCAATCTGAAGACATTTATTGACGAGAATACCGTATCAACTAATGGACTGAGGCGCTCTTATGCCAAGATGGAAGCGAAACTCGAACAAGAAAGAATTCATTTTGAGAAAGAAAAAACTGAACTCGTGGCCAAAATAGCGAAGGCCGATCTCAAACTGGTTGAAACTGATAACAATATGAATTATTATGTTTCTACTATGAATATTTTCAAACAATACCTTCCTGCAGATGTTATCGATTAGCATAACCTTCATTCTGATGATGAGAATGATATTCCTTCCGAAGCTGCCCTTAATGTTAACCAAGAAGTTATCGAAGCTGATACTGAGGCTACCAAGACTGAGAAAAACACCAATGATGACGATGTGGCCACAATTAAACCCTCAAGACTATGGCTTCCCCAACTCTCATTCTTGACTCATTTTGTCTTTATCCCTCTACTCTAGAGGGAATTGACATGCTGGCTGATGTTGATTTAGCTCTCGAGGCCAGATGTAATGTTCTCAATCAAGCCAACGACTCCACCACTAGCTAAAATTTGTAATATTGATACAATGATCCGTCTATTTTGCCTTATTTTCTTAAACTCCCTTTGAATTATGAAAAAAATCTTCTTGCTTGTTGACGTTTGCTTATATATGTAATATATCTGTTAATAGCTTTTAATACTTAGTAAAAAAAATCTGAAAAGAAAATTAGACTTTTAATGCTACTCCAATTAAAATAGTATCGATTGATACTTATTTAGAAGATTAATTTTGGTTAGTTGCTTCAAAAAATGGGGACAGTCTTTGGGGCGACCAGTTGCGACATAACTTAAGCTGTCGCAATGATCCAGTGTCCTCTGTATTACTTAGTTTAGCAAATTTTATTAGGTTTAGATATCTTATCCTAATCTATCTGTTTTTTCCTTTCCTTTATTGGTAAAATCCTCCACTGTTAACAGTGTGATTTCATAAGGGAAAGTGAACAATTGATCCTTCTCTCCGGTTGCAGCACGTCATGTCTTCTTCTTCACTACCTTTTGGTTTCGGTGCTGGAAGAAACCAACCTTTCTTCTCTCCAGTGGCTATGGCCAACGCCTTGAACGTTGTACCTCCTCCAAAGGAAGTGCCTTCCATAGCAACACGAAAAGTTTCCTACGCTGACAAAACGAAGGAAAAGCTTAAGAGAACAATGGACCTCTCTAAGCTCCCCACCCCCTCTTTGAAAGGGGAAACACCTTCTATCAAAATTCCACTTTCTTCAGTTTAAAAAGGTATGGACTTTTACAAGTATGCTCTGGTTGGGTGAATTGATCTTAAGGACTTGAAAATGGAAGTAGTTAGGCAAATTGTTGCTGATCAGTAGGGAATGAAAGTGAATGTCTCACCCCTCGCTAGGGGATACCTTCTCTTTCGGTTTGAAATTGAAGAAGAATTTCTCAAAGTTCAATATGGGGGACCTTGGTTCATCAAACAACAGCTTGATCATTTTAAAAAATGGTCGCCGAATTTCAGTGTTGAAAAACACAAGCATTCTTCAGCTCTTGTATAGGTTCATTTCCCTGGCCTTAGTATGGAGTACTTGGAAGTGGATATACTAATGGTGATGGGTAGAACTCTGGGTTCCCCTATTCAGGTGGACAAGAATTCTATTGAGCGAGATATGGGATATTATGCTAGCATCCAGGTGGATATAGATTTGGCAAAAAAAACTCCTGACCAAATCCTTGTTGAAGTGGAGAAGCAAAACATTGAATTATGGCAAGAAGTTTAGGTGGGCAAGCTCCCAAAGTTTCGTAACAACTATAAGATAGTTGGGCACCTAATTACCAACTGTAGACACCTACACAGGGAGCAAGAAAAAAATGCTTGAGATATTTTACACAAAGCTAGCAAAATAGCGTCTGACAAAGCAACTGATTATAAGACTATGTCAAAAAGGCAGAAGAAGAGATGGAGACAACAGAGTAAAGAGGTTGTGATTACGGGAGTAAATGTAGCCTCAAGAAGTTGTGATATTTGTGCTAGTGCGAGTACAACTAATCCTACCCAAAAGCCATCGGCGGTGGTGATCCATGTCCCTACGGAAGGTGGAGTATCTGCGCCAACAGAAACCCCTGTAGTAGTGGTTAACAATGAGCAAACTACAGTGGAAAATCCTATCCCAACTGTAGCAGTGGAGAATGATGTCCATCTTATGAGCAAGTGACCATTGGATCTGAACTGGTGCTATTCCAGGACCAACAAAGTAATGTGCCACACACAAGCATTTTTGTAGGAATCCCTGCTGAACAACTGAGTACCTATAACTCTTTTGAGATCCTAACAAATGATGACTCGGACCAGATCCAGATAACATCAGAAGCTCTTGTGGTGAGGCAATGATGGGCAGACCTTGTAGAGGATAATGCCACCACCATGCTGACTGATGTGCCAAAGAAAAATGTGCAAAGAAAGAAAGTTGAAGTGCATCCCCCGGATCCTACTTCACATCCTTCTACCAGGTCACAAAGCCAAGTTGCTCAACCCCTTATCCAATGAAGAATATTTATTGGACTATAAGAGGTGCTAGGAAAGATAAAGGTATTGATCGACTTAAAGAGCTCCTTCAGTCTCATAATCCTGATTTAGTATGCCTTGCTGAACCTCTTATTAGACCTTAGCTAGACTTCCTTGATAGGGTTATATACTAAAAGTATTACTTTTGTATTAACTCTAATTCTTTATATTTTGAATAATAATCATATGGGCAAATGTTATGCATATTATATATGTTATTAGTTATATGCATGTGTCTAATACTTTATGTTATAGATGATATGGTGTGAACACACAGAAGATCATATCATCAGTACCTTATAAAGTATAAGTAATCGTTCACAACCTAGATGGATTTGGACAAACCATTGGTACGGTTGTAGTATAATCTAGTATTAGTCTATCTTGACTATAGGATTAAACTAGTACACTTTATTTGTATTGAATAGGACCAAGTGAGGTTGTTTCTCCTTATACTGACTATATAAGAGAACAAACGGCTCTGTTATTATGGATGCTTGTCCTCCTAATCCGGATATAATAACGGACACTTACGTGCATTGTACATTACTTTAAATCATCAATGAGTGAGATTCATTGGTGAATCAACAAACTTGATGGATTGGATAATGACATTGTATGTAAGGTGTGATGTTGATTATAGAAGGAATCATTGTCCCAACAGAAGTCGGGTTGATGATGTCCCTTTGAGGATCTCAAAAAGATTGTCATGTAAACCCTGCAGGTGGATTTATTCCGACATGACAATGTGGTTGAGTGGTACTATTCAAGGACATAAGAAGTTGATTAATGTAGTTGTCAGTAACTTGACTTAATAAACGGACATTCGATATCTTAAACATGAGGAGATCAACGAGCATATAATATGGAGCCCATAAACGCTGACACATAATTTGGGATTAGGGCGGTAGTGCAACAATGGCCTTTAGTGGAATAAGCCATTTGTTGACGGACTTGGGCCATGTGTTCGGGGCGAACATGGGAAGCCCAAGCCCGTCAGGAGGCCCAACCCTAATTTCTCTTCATGGTCCCTGTTGTAGCCTATAAATAGAATACTCTTTCTCTCTGGCCAAAATTCATTATTCATTTCTTCTAAAAAAAGGAGGCAAGAAAAGTAGATCTGAATTAGTTTCTGATCTTGAGAGAAAGAAGGGGATTGGTAGATCGTTGTCCACACAACGTCCAATCTATTCTAAAGGAATACAACAGACGATCAAGAGGTTGATTTCGGATTTCATAAAGCTTGGATTCTCAGAGTTATCTAAACCGATTCTCAAAGGTATGTTTTCCAATCACAAATCGTGAGAACCCATTGATTCCACTGCGCATGGTTCTCGCGGTTTATAGAAATTTTGCATTCTGAATAACGGTTCCTACATCGATATCTTAAACACAGGGAGAACAACAAGCATATAATATGGAGCCCATACATGTAATTTGGGATTAGGGCGGTAGTGCAACAGTGGTCTTTAATGGAATAAGCCATTTGTTGACGGACTTGGGCCGTGTGTTCTGGGCAAACATGGGAAGCCCAAGCCCGTCAGGAGGCCCAACCCTAATTTCTCCTCATGGTCCCTGTTGTAGCCTATAAATAGAAACCCTTCTCTCCTGGCTGAATTCACTATTCATTGTTTGAAAAATAGAGGCAAGGAAAGAGAGAAAGAAAAGGTTGGTAGATCGTTGCCCACACAACGTCCATTCTAAAGATAGGAATACAACATAATATCAAAAGGTTGTTGATTTCATAGAGCTTGGAATCTCATAGATAAGAAGTTGATCTTCAAGGTATAATTTCTATCCAAAACCGTGAGATTCCCTTATTCCGCTGCGCGTGGGTTTTCGTTGTTCGTAGATCATTCATTGCAACCATAACTGTTCCTACATCCCTGTCTATAAAAGGTATTAGCAATAAATATCATGGTGTTTGCTTACACAATGACAATCATGCCCGAATTAGGAACATTTGGGTTTTTTACAAAGCTAAGCTAAGTGTTACCCTCATCAGTTCCTCAAATCAACAAATTATTGTTTTAGGAGAGGATGTTTTTGTAAATTTTGTCCATGCCAATTGTTCTCTGGTGCACAGACGTAGGCTTTGGGACCAGCTCACACTGATGAATAATGGCAGTCCATGGCTCTTAGCAGGAGACTTCAACGTTGTTCTTAGATATGAGGAAAGAAAAGGCACCAATCTTCCTAACAGAGCAGCAATGCAAGAGTTTTAACTTTTTTGTTAATGCATGTAATCTTATTGAATCGAATTTCAAAGGGTTAAAGTTTTCTTGGTGTAATAACAGAAGGAGACCGCTTAGAGTCTTATCGAAACTGGATAGAGTCTTCTTTAATGATGTTTGGAACCTGGAATTTTTTGGTTGGAAGTACTTAGTGGGGGCTAGACAAGCCTCGGGCCACTCCCCTCTCGTGGGGAGCTCTCCTAGCATCCCCAAGCCAACTAATGCGCCTTTTAGATTTCTCAAAGTCTGGCTCACGCACCCTTCTTTCATGGAACTAGTCACCCACAGCTGGAACCAAGGTGTTGAAGGAGGCCCTCTACAGAGAGCAATGAGGAAGCTTCAGAGATTGAAAAAAGATATCAAAAAATGGAACTTCGAAGTTTTTGGGAATGTTGATATTACCATTAGAAAGGCACATGAGGCTTTAATAAGTGCTCAGTTATCGGCAGAAGACACTAATAATGAATCACTCATTTCTCAAGTGATTCATAAGGAAGTAGAACTAGACATTGCAAGGGATAACAAAGTAAATGCACTGAAACAGAAAAGCCGAATCAAAACAGATGAGGATGGGAACAAAAATTCTGAATACTTCCACAACATATATAGGCTTCGACAGGGAGCATCTTTGATCACCGAACTTCAAACAGAGGTGGGGACTCTTATGACTGATCAGGATCAAATTAAATAACACATTGTCCAATTCTACAAAGACAAATTCAAAGCAGCCCCCATCCTCCATGATGATCAACTTATGGGTCTAATCCCTAGACTCATAACTCAGGAGGACAACTATAGCCTCTCAAAAACTCCAGATTATATGGAAATTGAACAAACTGTCTTTAGCATGAATGCTAATAGCTCCCATGGTCTCAACGGCTTCTAAGGGCACTTCTATATCAATTGATGGAGTATTATTAAGATTGACATTTGCATGGCAATTCAATCTTTCTTCATCAGCAAGATCCTCCCTAGCGGCCTTAACTCCAATTTTATCACTCTCATTCCAAAAGAGAAAAGTGTTCGCAAACTCAGTCAGTACCGACCCATCTACATGGGTAACTTTCTCTTCAAGATCATCACCAAACTTATGCAAAGGAGGTTGAATGTGATTGCTGATAAAATTATAACAAAGGAGCAAGTGGGTTTTGTTCCGGGAAGATCCTCCCAATCTAGTATTGCCTTGGCTTCTGAACTAATGAATGAGCTTGAACTCAAAAGATATGGAGGTAATATTGCTATGAAGATTGATATTTCTAAAGCCTATGATACCATGTCATGGGAATTCCTTTTTAAAGTCCTAACTGCTTTGGGCTTCTCACAAGGATGGATGCAGTGCCTTCACTCTATTTTTTACTCGGCACAAATCTCCATTATGGTAAATGGAGGACCGGTTGGTTTCTTTCATATGGAGAGAGGTTTGAAACAGGGTGACCCTCTTTCCCCTCTCCTTTTTGCAATTGTTGAAGACGTTCTGAGTAGAAGATTAACTGATCTCACAGTAAAGAAAATGCTTAAGCCTGTGGTATCTCCGAGAGGATGTCCTACTCCTAGCCACTTGCTTTTTGCTGACAATATTATAATTTTCACAAATGGCCATATTAGAGGTATCCGTCATCTCAATTCTCTTCTTGAAAGATATCAAGAGTCCTCTGGCCAATTCATGAATAAAGCGAGATGCAAGATTTTCTTTGGTGATTCCTCTCATCTCAGAAAGGTCAGAACTATGCAAGAACTTTATATCTCTGAAGGCCTTTTACCAGAAAAATACCTTGGGTGGTGGGTAATGGTGAAAAGATTGATTTGTGGAGGGACAATTGGCTCCAACCATCATCCATCAAATCGTTTTTAAACCTTAGCTCCCATAACCTAAAGGGATGCACTACCAAGGTGAGTTATTTGTTGAATAATAATGATTAAGTCATTCCGATGCCTCTCTCGTCTATCTTCTGTTCTACTGGTCTAAACATGACGGTTCTTCGAGACATCTCACAACCTCTCGATTACTTGGTATGGTGCCCTGATCTTAAAGGATCCTTCTCTTGCAAATCAGCCCATGAAACCATTAGAAAGCATGGAACCACTATTGCTTGGAACAAGCTTGTGTGGAACTCCCATATACATCCAAGAGTGGCTGCTACAGCCTAGAAAATCCTTAAGGGGTGTACGGCCACAGATGAAGTCATTCAAAAGAAAGGTGTTTATCTAGTTTCTATATGCCGGTTATATGGAAAGCATTGTAAAACTTTAAAACACATCATGTGGGAATGCAAATTCTCTCAAAGTATATGGAAGTGGACTGCAACTAAGTTTGAAGTCTATTAGACCCTTCGATCCTTCCCACATGCGTCTAAATTTACCAAGCTTTGGAGTTCCAAACTTAAACACTTGTGGAATGCAGCTCTCTTGGGTGTCCTGATGGTTCTTTGGAAAAACAGAAACCAGATAAACTTTGAAGGAAAGAAGCAAAATCTCATCGAATGTAAGCACTCGATCCAGTATCACATCTTCACAACCTCTCATCTGTCCCAAGCAAGCAACAACTCTTCTTACATAGATATTGCTACTATGAGAGCATGGAACTTAATAAACAGGCCGAGAGATGCGCCCACGAGGAAACAATGTACATGGGTGCCACCAGAACCACCTGTTATGAAGCTAAATACCGATGGTGCTGCTTTTGGAAATCCAGGCCCATCTGGTATTGGTGTTACTTTCAGAGATTCTGAATGTGTTTTTAAGCTGTGTTTATGCAAAAATATTGGGATTAGATCTAACTTTAGGGCTGAATGTCTGGCTACCATTGAAGATATAGAGCTTGCTATTAGTAGGAGATGGTTCCGGTTATGGATTGAATCTGATTCTGAACTGGCAATCAAAGCTTACATTAGTGGGAGATTACCATAAGACTTGCAGCCGAGATGGAGGAATCGCTGTACCAAAATTCAGTCTATTTTGTTCACTTCAATTTTTGATAAACGTAAAATTAATAGTTTTACTAATGAATAAAGCGATGAAACTCTAAACGCAAGTAAAACTAAAACTGAACTATACTCGTGATTATCAAAGATTTCTACTCTCGATACTATTGAAGTAGAGTTGGAATAGAAGATTCGTTCCACTCCTAGTTCTTTAGCATTCAAGTTTCCTACGACTATCAATCCTACCAAAGTCAATGAGAGAATTACGAATTATACTACGAAATGCTACGGAATACTAAGGTTTGAATCTAGAATAAAAATTAGGGGGGAATTGAATCCACCTTGAATCCAACTTAAGAAACTAGCATAGATTGTTGTAATCCAATTCTTACGTTCTTACGGTAAGAATTGGTCGTTCTAATCCCTAATTATACATGGCATCTCTACTAATTCATCACTAGCACGTGAGGATATCCACCCATTCTCATGGCGAATCAACGACCTTCTAGAGTGGAATAGACTCTTACAACGATTCTATACTTACACAATCAAGTTTTCATCAAGGCTTCATCAAACCCCTCTAATGGAGGTTTAGCCTTGATTCATCAAACTATCATTTCCATATGAAATTGAATACGACATAATATAAAGATTCTAGCTTTATTAATTTTAACTAAACAATAATTGAAATCTAAATTAACAACTAAGAAATCATTCAATAACAAGAATCGAAATTAATCTAAACAATCATTAAATAACAAAGATCGAATTTAACAAGAACTAACTATTTTTTTTATCTAATGAATGATACTCAATGATTCAAATAACTAATCTGAAACAAGGAATGAAGCTAATTAATGGAATGGAAACTAATTAATTAACTAATTCCAAAAACTCAAAAACTAGATCTAGAAGCTATTCTCTAATGGCTACTCTAATGGCTTTTCTAACCTAAGCTAATTGATACTTAAGAGCTAAGCCTTGTGTGTGAAAATGGAGGAGACCAGATCCATATTTTCGTGCATGGGCTGAGGGTCTATGTTTTGGGCCGAAAAATCGAGCCCAAAGCCCAATTTCTTCAGTCCACAGGGACCTTTTCAGCTGGCTTTGACTTCAACAGGTTTTTCATCCACTTCTACTCCTCTGATTGGGTCAAGGTTTAGACCATTAGAAATCTCTTTTCGAGTCGGCCATTTTGACATAAGGTACACCCAATTCTGAGTCCAAAGATACAGTCTTCGGAAGTTCTGCTGACTTTTGTGTGCGGTTTCTGCCCGCGTTGACTCTGACTTTTTAACTTCTGACCGGGCTTTACAAAGGCTTTTTCTCCTTGAATCTTGGCCTTTAATCACAGAACTTCTTAGCAACCAACCCTTGCTCCTTATATCGCCAAAGTGGCACATTTCTGCACATAATTGACTTCAATGCCTGAAATACATAAAAACACGTAATTAGCATTAACTCTTATTTATTACTCTCATAATTGGTCTAAAAGTATTATTGTGAAGGGGTTAAAACTACAGTTTTGGGCTCTTATCAAACCACCCCAAAACAGCATTTTGCTTGTCCTCAAGCAAATATGAGAAATTAGCATAAGTGACCACAAATAGAGTTCTAACTAATCTCGTTTCGCCGAGTGCGATTGCATTGACCATATGCAACAAGGACTTAAACCACTAGGAATTCCATAGTGGAAGAGTTATAGCCTCGTGAGAGTTTTCCAGCGAAGGTACTCATAAACTTCATCTATACTACAACGACTCAGAAATAAAACTATTGGTTTCTTATCTATGGCTCAATTATCTATACATCTCACTAGCAATGAATATGAAACAATCAAGTCGAATCCTAAGCTAATATATGCATAATAATCAATCATCTATAAATAAACATATATACAATGAGTAATACTATGAGATGAACTAGCAGGTCTATTTCTGAAAACTCATAATAGCGTCCTTAAGTAGGTCCTCATATAAATGTCAAGACAAAAACCACTCTAATTTTTTCGCTCAAGTTTCGTTACTCCAGTGTGCAGTGGGCACACTTTACTTACAATCTCAATGACACACAAGGAAGCCGGAGTCGATCAAACACATCTGCCACTTACTATCACACTAACCTATTCCTAATTGAGGTAGATGTCTTTATTAGGTGTTGTGGAAATTAGGAGATGGTTTTAGAAAGAAGGAAATGGATATTCAAAAAGGACAAGTCTGAGATAATAGAGGCTTCATATTATGTAACTAGAGAAACCCTTGTTCTTTACTTTTGCTTCTACACTTTGTTTCCATCCTTAGCCATATTTTTTTTCTTTTTTCTTGGCTTTTGACTCCTTGATTCTATTTTTGGAATTCTAACTCTTTATTTATTATTTTTTTTTATTTGGATGGAAACTTACTTTTCTCATCTGAAGCGACTAACAAATTCTTGATTTCAAAGGTTCTTCCCTTTTCTATTCTTCGTCTCTATTCTCAGACTTATTCAAAGAATTGGGTAGGTTGATTTTTTATTTTGTTTTGTTTTGTAACAGGGTAAAGGATTTGCAGTTTATGGAAGGCTCAAGAAAGGCTCAAAGGGGCGACTAGCGGAAAATAATTCATAGGTTTGAATTTCTAGCTATATCGATCCAAAGAGGGCCGAAATTCTCGCTTAGGATATGGTATAGTGATCAAGCAAGTGGACGTGTGATTTTTCTATCTGGATTTTACTTCTCCCTTGTGTCATTTCTCAAATGTTTCACTCATATAAGGCTTTAGGCTATATTCTCATAGGATTTGTAGAATAAGTACTCTAGCCTAGATTTCAGAAACTTACTGCCAGCAATCATAGATACTCATGTAACATATTTATAGATAGATGCAAGGATTATTACCTATATATTAGCCTAAATTTCTAAAACATATTCTAATGCAAAAGCTACGTGAGACTTCTAGATTATTGAGAGCATAGAGAAAGAAAACAATACCAATATTCCTAAGTGTATAGCATACTTTTTATTTATACTTTTAAAATTTTAAATTTTTGGGTTAGTTAGACTTACCCCCCCCCCCCCCCATTACTAGTTACAATTAGTGTTACCCCATTTTCAAAAATTAGTGATACCCCATTTGAGTGATCTAACGGTCAGATTTCTTCATCTAAAAAAAATATTCATCTCGTAGCCGTTGGATCTTGCAATTAGGGGGGTATCACTGAAAATGGGTAAGTCTAACTAACCCTAAATTTTTTTTTAACTAGAAAACAAGTGCATATTATACATATCTATATTCTAACAGATGCCTTAATTACACGTGTTTCTATGCCCCCCAAACAAGAAGCATGTTTTGTCCTCAAAGTATTTAAATAAATAGGTTAGAGAAATATCATTGAAACGCATGAAATTCTGGAACATCTGCAAAACAAGGTTAAACATACTAATATAGAAAAGAAAAACTGATGCAACTCTATAAGAGTTCCACCCGTAATGGGGTTAATGAGAAATAATTTGCTTGGGACATAAGCAGACACTAACTGAAATAAAAACTAATATTAACTCCTGTTTAAGCATTTTCCTCATTTCCCTTTCCAACGAGAGGAGGTTCCTTCGCATCCTGCCTTGCCATGATAACTTGCCAAGCCTGCCACCGTGTGTCATCAACTTGTGCTAACCTGTCTAGTGTTACTATGTCTGATCGGGTGTAAGGAGCAACCAAATGAGGGTGCACCTGCCATCCCGACCAAGTCATTACTCGAAATGAGCGAACCACCCAATTGGTGGGTCTCATGACTTCAACCCTCACTACAACAGAAGGTATCTGTTGCAGCGCACTCTTTTGCAATGCCAAATTTTCGTTAGTAAAACATACCATTTGCAACGCCTAATGGCGCTGCCAAAACATTTCCGTCTTATTAATACCACTTTATTGGGATTTAACTGTGGTCATGCTAACTAGCGTTGCAAAAGCTTCCTTTTGAAAATTTTGTTTTCGTGGAATTTAATTTTTACTGAAATTTTTTAGCACTAGCTACGCCACAGTGGTTGCAAAAAAGTATTTTGGCTTTTGCAACACCCATGGCGTCTTTAATATATTTTGTATTGCAATTTCTTTTTTTGTCCCATTTTTTTTTTTACCATAGTAATTGCAACGCCCAATGGTGTCACGTAAGGGCATAATATTGGGCGGGATTGTTTTCGCTGGAAATAGTTTTCGTGATCCACTAAAACACCCTGCCGCTAAAAATTTGGGAACCCAAAAAGAAACCCTAAAACATACACTACCACTACTCAAAAAAGAAAATCATTGTTCATCGACTGACGAGATCGATCCGTACTACAAAATTTGTAAGGCTCAATTTTTAAGTTAATATCTTCATCTTCAAATTGTTGCAAGCCCCTTTTTTCATTATATTTTTTTTTCTTACTGATTTCATCCTTTCTTAGACCATTGGTCTTGTTTTAGCTTAAATTTGGTGAATCGGCGACATCAAAGCTTCTTTGGTTATTGATTATAGAATGGTATGTCCTATAAATTGAGAAAATCTCCTCTCTTATATACTTCAAGTTCCAATTTTCGATTTTGAATTTTGGAATTAAAGTTCCAATCTTTAAACGAATTGAAGTTTGAAGTTTTCGTTATCAAAGCTCGAATCTTTTTTAATGATTTATTCTATTTCATGCTCCATTCTCTCTTACCCTCTAGTCATAATTTATTTACCTTTTTTTGTGTTTATCTATAGAAATTAAGGTTCTCGCCATTGTTTATGTACACAATCCCCACAGTGCTTAAGGTTTTAATGAACTTCTTAGTAATGATTTCATTATTATAAGTGTTTAGAGGTTTACATTTTAGTATGTGATATGCGAATGCATTGAGTAGCTTGGGGTGAACCATAGATGTATTTCACTTGGTTTAATATGCTAGAGTTACTGAAAGTCACCCTGCCTAGTTATGTCCCCTTTCTGTGTTGTAGTTTAAGGCATTGATTTCTTTTTAAATAACTGTGATGACGCACATGTTCTAGTTGGGAAGTTTATCTCAAAGTAATAGCAGGTTTGGTTGTGCGAGTTCTCTGTGATGTTACCTAAGGCGTAGAAATCAAGGTGAGGTGCTAGGGTTGCACTCTGGTTGCACTGGCGTGCCTAGGCATCTTTGTGACTTTAGTATTCAGAGAGGGGAAGTGATATACCTTTGTTTCTTTTCACTTTCATGAGTCTTGTTTGGGGTGTAATTTTGGACCTTATGTTGCCCTTTCTTGTAACTGAAGTGATTTGACTTGGTATTGGTTTCCATTTATGGGTGATTAAATTGAAGTAGGTGCTTATTGATTTATGTAATGTGCGTGCTTAGTGAGATGACTTGTGTATGAAGACCGAGTTGCCGTTATCTTTCTCTGGTTTTGGTTGGTTGTCAAACTTTTTATCATGTGTATAGATTTTACTGGCCATAGAAGTAGGTTGAATACAATTTTGTAATCCATTGTTGAATGCCACCTTGTAATGCATTGTTTAGTGGCATATTTTAGTCCTAGCCATATACTGTTAAGTGTCGAAGAGATATATTCTCTGTTTTTATATACGAGTAAGGAAAGGTTCAATTAAATGGTTGGCAAGTCGAGTAGCTATTTGTTGTTATATAAATACATAAAATTTGGCTAGACATACCATTTTTTTTTACTTAGTTGGGATGATTAAATGTCATTATTATTTTCTTATAGTGACCCTAATCTTAATGCGACACTCAGTATTTTCATGTTTTTGTCAATGTGGATTGATTTACATAATAAGGCTAGTAGATATTCTTTTCTGCTATAAGAATATGTTAGTTTTTTACCTTGTTTAGTTTGTCGAAATAGCGGGTTAGTTTAATTTTGGAATTTATTACACGTTAGTTCTAGTGTGTTCTGCTTTAGTGGATGAGCTGCTAATCCTTGTAGTAAAATTATAGGTGATGATATTCTTCATTACACATGGAGTACCAGTTACATATGTTGAGGATGCTCGATATCCATATAGAGATCAAATGGAGGACTGCATCAAGTTGATCATGTAGGAACTGAAAGCTAGAGGAACTGCCAATAACCATATGTCCATACTCTTAGCTTGCTTACCAGGTTACTGGGACATCGAAGTTTTAACTCTACTTTTGATGATTTCTTTTGAAAGAATTTATTTCATTTCTTCTCAGTGCAAACTAAAATGAATTTGGTTATTCATTTTTTACTTCCTTTAATTGAATCAAATCATTTTGTTTGTTGGAAAGCGTACAAATTATGCTTTTTCTTAGACATTGTTTTTACTATCATGCAAGGGCCCTTTTTTTTTGCTCTTTCTTAGATTGAGCAGAATAGCTTAAGAAAATTTCACTCATAGCATCATACTTCTAAAAAAAAACATTATGTCTCTTTGCAGACTTTAGTAACTTATGTAAATAACATACAATGCAAGCTTCTTCAAATTTGTGAATGGAAAAACTATCCTCTTAGTAGTAATTATTTTATCAATTATCGAGAAGTAACTTTTCTGAATTATAGATTTGTTGTAAAATACAGGATCCTAGTGCTTTTACTAAGATCTAAATGTTATAATCTACTATTCTAAGCTAACTAGGAAATTAACTTGTTATGGTGTATGAGCAATATACTGTGGGACCTTTATTAATTTCTATTTCAATTGTATAATCTAGTAACTTATATACCAAGGGCTTATGTTTTTCAGAGTCGAGTTGGTCGTGTACAATGGTTGAAGCCTTATATTGATGAGGTTCTTGTTGAGCTGGGACAGAACGGTGTGAAAAATCTCCTTACAATTCCCGTAAGGTATGTTTCTATGCTTCCAGATAAAATGAGAGTCGGTGATCATTGTTAGTTCTAGTTAATGTTAGTTGTTAGCAAAGAGTTGGTATTGAACCACATTCATATACATTTTCATGCAGACTTCATTGTATCCCTGTGCCTATAGGTGAATGTTTATACTTTGAAATTGCAGCATTAGTGAGTTAGAACTCAAATAACTATGACCCTGTTATGTAATTGTATTCCATAATAGGTTAGAGAGGAGCTGGAATAGAGAGATTGTCTGATAAGAACAAGATATGCAGAGTAGAGTCTATTACCACATATAATGGAGGTATGTCAAATTTGAACTGTACCATCAGCTATAATGATGAAATCTATTCATTCAGAGGAGGAAGTGCATAGGAGGAAGGGCTAACAAAGCTGAAAAACGTATGAAGAGCTAAGAACTACAATGGAGGAGATGGAGGCCCGTCAAGCTAGAATGAAGGCTTGGATGCTAGAGTTGAGAGTCTGTTCTCAATGGTACGTAGCTTGAGAACTTTAACAAGTTAAAAATATGGATATCTGATTATTTTTTTATTGCTCTATTAATGATGCTCTTTGAATTGGATATGATGCACTTTTGAGGCTAGTATTCAAATTGTTTAGGTTTTGGTGGAATGATGAGGGTACCATGGAATGAATAAAAATATTATATAGTAAGTAGTAAGCTATTGATAAGTAGTCTTAGATTCTTTTTGGTTACCCTTGGGATTTTCGTGGATGAACTACGCTTAATAGGGACATTGTTGTTAGTAATACAAGCTATTGGAAGGATATTTTTAGTAGTTTATCAGGAAACTAAAATGAATATTAACTCTCAAGTTTGATTATGAGAAAAAGCTAGAGTTTTGGCACTCCCTCTGCAACTTAAGACTAAGGTTCAAAGTGTTACTTATCCTTCCATAAGGTTATTCCCTTGAAATATTAACTCCTTGAACTATAACGAACATTACCCTTCCTCTCCTTGTTGTCACACAACCAATCAAAATCAAAGTATAGCTAGCTCTAACTAGAACTTCACTTCTATTGTATTTCGATATTTCTGTATTGATAATCAATATCAAGTGGATTGTTTGTATCTCTCTCTGTGATTTTATTAACTTCCCCTGCTTGTAACAGTTGAATTTGACGAGGCATAATGACGAGATTAATAGTAAATGATACTTGTAATCTACAAGTAGGAATTGGGTGATCCACTTTAGATATAACTTGTCTATTATAGATTTGAGTTGGTAAAAAGAGTTTCACATGTATTGCTAATTACTTGAGTGTGCATTAGGTTTATTAATAATGTTTCAATTAAATATACTTATGTGACTTTTTTCATTCATTATACCAGATTTGGTTGAAAGTTGAAAGTAGTTGATTGATGAAGAAACTTCGGGCGGACGCTACTCAAATCATCATATTATAGAGCAATTTGTCTAAATTTAGTTGATTATTGTTAAGAGTATGTGAGATGATATTTTCGCAAAAAATAATTAAGTGGATTTTTTAAGATCTTTTGTAATGAATGATTTTAGTTAATTAAATACATTTTGTTACGATTTCTGGTGAATTGTTACGGGGATATTGTTTTATGTATAAATTGTAATGGTTTGGATTGTACAATTACATGAATTACACAATTTACCATATTAAATGCATCACCAATGAAGCAGGTGTTTTCATTAGGATTTTATATGGTTAGCAACAATTTTGGTGTGGCTAAAAGCTTTGATTACGTACAATAGAGACACCTTTTGCTACGCGTCAGCGCCTATAACGCTGCTAAATGTTATGACACTTTTTGCGATGCCTTATGTGCAGCTAAATATTCATACTTTTTGCAACACCAACAATGTAGCAAAATGTTTGTCTTTTGCGATGCTCAACAGTGCAGCTAAAGTGGTAACTATTGCAACGCCATTATCGTCGGTACAAGCTCTCTATTGCAACCCCATGCGTTGCAAATAATTTGAAATAATTTTATAATTGATTTATTTTCCAAAAGAGAAGTAGCAATGGCAATAGTGTATTAGCACCGCCAAATGGCATGGCAACAAACTAGGATCTTTTGCGACACCACTTTTGGCGTTGCATTTGAGCATTTGTGACCCACTTTTTAGCAGGGTCTTTGTGACGCCATCTGGTGCATAGAAAATGAACTTTTGCAACGCTCTAAGGCAGTTTTTGCAACGGTGTATGGTGCTACAAGGAACCTATTCTGTTGTAGTGCCTTTTCCAATCCGTGAAGTGGGTACACAATTCAGGTAGACAACTGAGTATGATGCGGCAAACCAAAATAGGCATAAGAAGATACTTATGTCGCATGCTTTGGGCTCTCTTAAGACTAGCCACTAATACTCGGGGAATGCCATATCGGCGACGTCCCTCAGCTAAAGCAAGGAAAACGTCACCAGCGGTACCATTTGCAGAAGTAAACTGTCAAACCCCTAAAATGTTCATCAAGATGAATAACATAGTGGTGTCTACATTTAGGGACAGGCTACCAAGGGCTATGTTGCAACGCCCTTGGTCCATTATACGAAATACCCCTCCCCCATAATACTCATGGAAATATGTATAGTCATAGAGGTATGCATTATCAATCATATATCCCCACGTGTGAATAGGATTAGGTATTGGTATTCCCGAAACTAATGCTACCACATACTTATTGAATTCTAGTGGTGTGTCATCAACCGTGATGGAGAATTCTTGTTCTCCATCCTGGTTACAATAAAACTTAACATTATTGTAAAAAAATTCAGTAAGCTTAGGTGAATACGGGTCGTCTTCACTTACCAGAAGATGCCTCCATCCAAACTGCATGATCCTTTCGCGGAACCAATGTCCATAAGTCTCGCTCCCCAACAAGTGTTCGAAAGACTGCTCCGGTATTACTATAGGAGAAGTCATCACAAAACTACTCTCTAGAACAGCTGCAACGATCCTGGAACAACCCACAAAAAATTGGAATTTTTTTTGCCCACGGGGTTCTGGGCGCGGGGTGCGCTCAACCTATGCCTGGGTAGGGCGTGGGGTGCGCCTTGGTGATTTTCGAGTTCTAAGCACTTGGGCGCAGGGCGCGCTCACTTTTTGCCTGGGATGGGCGTGGGTCGCGCTCAGGATGAAAACTAGAATTCCAGTGTTTTGGGCGCAGGTCGCACTCAGCTTTGGGCTTGGTAGGGCACGAGTCGCGCTCCGAAGAAATTTTGATTGGCAGTGTCTAGGGCGCAGGTGGCGCTCCACTGGGGCGCAGGTGCGCTCCAAGGTGCTGAAATGCAGAAGTAAGAAGGAAAATAAGGAAAACTTGGGAGGGAAAGGTGAGAGATGAATGTGAGAGATGTGAGTTTTGTGTGGAGAATGAATGAAGTTTATATAGGTTTGAGTTTCCAAAACGAATCGGGAAGTTTCCAAAAAGTTTTAAGGCAATTGCTAGAAACAAAAATTTCTAAAACCGGAAACGGAAACAATCCATAGTCTTGATTCTACTACAAGCCTAATATCTCTTAGACTGAATTTTGAATAGTAACTTCTAACTCTTATAGATTCCATCCTACCACCACATCTGATCATAGGCATGCCAATATTGGAAATATTCTCAACAATCACTCCAAAACAACTTCGAAAAATGAGGATCATCTAAAAATCATGCTAGAATAAATAATACCACCCCTAAACAATTCGGGAAGGTGGTATTAACAATAAAACAACGCACAATTTGAAAATAACCACATTATATTAAAATTAAAATTCAAACAACATTTAACTACCAAATTCAAATTTAACTACTAAATTTAACAACTTAACATCCAATCTACTAAAAAAAATAAAAACAACATCAAAACAACAAACAACAAGAAATCTAGCTACGAGATGAGAAAGGGATAAGAATAGGAAGTTGAGTGATCAAGAATGGAAAAACCAAACACCCCACCCCCAAAAAAATTTTATAGAACAGAGTTTAGAAAATTTGTTTTAAACGTGGGTCTTTTAAAGTCAGATTCTCCTAGACTTAATATGGGATCGTTTTAAGTCAGATTCTCCTAGACTATGCACACCCCTAAACAAGCAAGAAACTGGGGTGGCACAAAATAGATGATACGTGGTCAACTATAAACTAATAGTTGAAAGAGTTGGGGGTATAGCCATAAAAATATGATACTAAATGCACCTCCAGGCATAATGAAGTTGTATAATTGGAAGCAATCATGTAGAAGAATGAAAAAAACTTATGCAACCCATCGAAGAACATATGCAAACCATCATGTTGTAGCTGTGTTAAAAAGTTAGAATGACCCAAAAGATGAATTAGCGATACTTTAGGTGAGAAAGTAATGAAGTATGGATCCTGATGTCTTTCATGAGGCTCAAATGAGGAAAAATAAGACAAAGTAAATTTTTCACTATACTCGGTCAAAGCTTGGCTCTCAACTACATGAATGGTGTACTCATGGGATTGTGTGCTAGGCAAACACTCTTCACCGTGAGGGTTGAAAAAATTATAGAGTGTCTCTGAGGCAATAGGCTCAAGTGCAAATTCTAGGTTCCTCTGAAATGGTAGGTGAATTGATGGTTTAGTTGTGATAGATGGTTGGATTTTAGGAGGTGGTAACTCAGGTGGATGGTGGGTGGTTGGTGGTTCATCAGTTGGTGGATCCTCACACTCTCTTAAGAAATCATTGAAGTCTTCATCTAGCTTAGTTGTATCCATCAAATTGTGGTTTGTGGCTTTATCTATAAGAATTTCATCTATGTTTTCCATTGTTATTTCCTTAGCTGCCAAACTAAATTTAGATTCACATTGCTCTAAAGATGTTACTTCCTTTAATTTCTGCACATTACCTTGTTCATGCCTTATATTAAAATTGTTGATTTCTATTTCCTCACTCTCGTCCTCTAAAACAATATAAGTTTCCTCAATGGCATCATGGTCATCCGAAACAAGTCCTACAGAGTCGTCTTCAAGAATTTCCTCATCCAGGTTGTGTGTGGAGTTAATATAATGGTTAATGGGAGGGTCATGGGAAGGTAATGGTTCATCTTGTGTGTCGATCTCTAGCAAGGTTGAAAGTTCTGTGTTAGGTGAAGGGATCATGAAAATCATTTTGGCTAGATTCTGAAGCATAGTTTGGGTTTTTGCATTTTGTTCTCTAAACGTTTTTCCATTGTTGGCTATTTGTTGGGAAATTTGGTCTGGGAAGGGTGGCGAGCTAGATGGGTGGGTGATTTCTGGCATGGTTGAAAGGACTGGCGTAGATGAGGTTAGCATCAATCTTGTCCGTTCTAGGTTCTGAAGTATTATTTTGTTTTGGGCCATTATTTTATCAAATGTTTTTAGCGAAGGGGAAACTTGGTGGTGTGGTTCTGGTTGGTACAGTGTTTGATAGTCATAGTTATTGGCGTTTGAGTAACTCTGGTTGATTTCATACTGTGCTGGGTTAAGTTGACTCCATGTATAGTTTGGATGACTAGAAACTCTTGATTGTATTGGTTACTATGAAAATTTGAAAATTGAGGCTAATAATTATTATTATATTCTATAGTAGGTCCAAACTCTTGGTATGATGGGCAATGAGAAGCCCAATGGTAAGGACTATCACAGCATGAACATGGTGAAGGGTTTACATAATAATCACATGATTGTTCATCTACATATTGATATGCCATATTGGTTTTAAAAAATATATTCTAAGACAATTAATATGCAAACAAAACTCTAACTATAAATTTCTAGATAGGCATGTGCGTTGACGTTTACTAAAAAGAAGCCTGATTATACTAGAATTAAACTCCTCTGACAGAAGAGGCGAGGAGTGGAAGAAGGAGTACCTGAATGCCTCCTTGCTATGTGTTTGAATAGCGTCTTGTATACGCGATCTCAATGTTTATAACAAGTTAGAACACTGAAAACCTTGAAGAAATGGAAGTTTGAAACAAACCTATGGAAATCGGGCAGTTTTAGTAGAGGGCGCAGGTCGTGCTCAGAATAGGCATAGGTAGGGCACAGGTCGCGCTCAGGTCAAGCTGGAGTTCCTGGCATTTGGGTGTGGGTGGTGCTCCAATTTAACCTTGGTAGGGCTGGTCGTTTCGAGGAAAACCTCAAGGTCCAGCGCTTCCGCTGGGCTTCGTGTTTTGCCTTGGCAAGGCGCGGGTCGCGCTCAGCCAAAACGTGGAGTTCTAGGCGCTTGGGTGCGGGTAGCTCTCCAATTTAGCTTGCCCAAGGCGCGGGTCACGCTCCGTGTAATTCTTCGAGAAAAATTTTCGATGCTGAAATGGACAACCACAGTGAGAATCAAACAAGGGTGGGTGGGTTATGGGACTTTGGAAAACTAACAATTTTAAAGAAAACAATACTAAAGGGAACTAAGATGGCAGCGGCGCTATTTGATAAATGTAAAATTGATAGTTTTACTAATGAATAAAATGATGAAACTCTAAACGCAAGTAAAATTAAAACTGAACTATACTCGTGATTATCAAAGATTTCTACTCTCGATACTATTGAAGTAGAGTTGGAATAGAAGATTCATTCCACTCCTAGTTCTTTAGCATTCAAGTTTCCTATGACTATCAATCCTACCAAAGTCAATAACAGAATTACAAATTATACTACGAAATGCAACGGAATACTAAGGTTTGAATCTAAAATAAGAACTAGGGGGGAATTGAATCCACCTTGAATCCAACTTAAGAAACTAGCATAGATTGTTGTAATCCAATTCTTACATTCTTACGGTAAAAATTGGTCGTTCTAATCCCTAATTATACATGGCATCTCTACCAATTCATAACTAGCATGTGAGGACGTCCACCCATTCTCATGGCGAATTAACGACCTTCTAGAGTGGAATAGACTCTTACAACAATTATATACTTACACAATCAAGTTTTCATCAAGACTTCATCAAACTCCTCTAATGGAGGTTTAGCCTTGATTCATCAAAATATCATTTCCATATGAAATTAAATACGACATAATATAAAGATTCTAGCTTTATTAATTTTAACTAAACAATAATTGAAATCTAAATTAACAACTAAGAAATCATTCAATAACAAGAATATTAATCTAAACAATCATTAAATAACAAAGATCGAATTTAACAAGAACTAACTATTTTTTTTATCTAATGAATGATACTCAATGATTCAAATAACTAATCTGAAACAAGGAATGAAACTAATTAATGGAATGGAAACTAATTAATTAACTAATTCCAAAAACTCAAAAACTAGATCTAGAAGCTATTCTCTAATGGCTACTCTAATGGATTTTCTAACCTAAGCTAATTGATACTTAAGAGCTAAGTCTTATGTGTGAAAATGGAGGAGACCAGATCCACATTTTCGTGCATGGGCTGAGGGTCTATGTTTTGGGCCGGAAAATCGAGCCCAAAGCCCAATTTCTTTAGTCCACAAGGCCCTTTTCAGCTAGCTTTGGCTTCAATAGGCTTTTTGTCTACTTTGCTCCTCTTATTGGGTCAAGGTTTGGACCATTAGAAATCTCTTTCCGAGCCGGTCGTTTTGACATAAGGTACGCCCAATACCGAGGCCTGAGTCCAAAGATACGGTCTTCGGAAGTTCTGCTGACTTTTGTGTGTTGTTTCTGCCCGCGTTAACTCTGACTTTTCAGCTTCTGACTGGGCTTTACAAAGACTTTTTCTCCTAGAATCTTGGCCTTTAATCATTGAACTTCTTAGCAACCAACCCTTACCCCTTTATATCGCCAAAGTGGCACATTTCTGCACATAATTGACTTCAATGCCTGAAATACATAAAAGCACGTAATTAGCATTAACTCTTATTTATTACTCTCATAATTGGTCTAAAAGTATTATTGTTAAAGGGTTCAAACTACATTTTTGAGCTCTTATCAATTTTCAGAGAGGGCAACTTTTCAGTAGACGTCATAGCCAAAACTGGAGTAACCCTCCAGTTGAATTAATCCCAAATTTATGAGGGCAAACCACCGTCTTTACTACATTGGGAAGCTCTTTTCCACATTTTCTTTAGATATTAGTTGTGAAGTGAGGTACAAAATCATGTAAAATTCGTTTCAATGTACCTAGCTCGATCATGGTTAGACTATATGTCCAACCCACACAATTTTGTAATTGTTCCTTTTTTAATATAATTTCTACTTACCAAGCAAAAAGAAAATTAAGGTTTTGAAAAGAAAATTATATTTTTGATACCACTCTCATTAAAAGTAGTATCGATTGATACTTAATAAGATCTTGCAAAGAAAATTTGATTTTCGATACCACTCCAAAATAAAGTAGTATCAATTGATACTTATTAAGGTTTTGAAAAGAAAATTATATTTTCGATACCACTTCCATTAAAAGCAGTATCAAATGATACTTAATAAGATCTTGAAAAGAAAATTAGATTTTCGATACCACTCCAAAATAAAGCAGTATCAATTGGTACTTATTAAGGTTTTCAAAAGAAAATTATATTTTCGATACCACTCCCATTAAAAGCAATATCGATTGATATAAAGCAGTATCAATTGATACTTTTTAAGATATTGAAAAGAAAATTAGATTTTCGATACCACTCTAAATAAAAGTAGTATCGACTGATACTTTTAAGGTTTTGAAAAGAAAATTATATTTTCTCGATACCACTCCCATTAAAAGAAGTATCGATTGATACTTAATAAGATCTTTAAAAGAAAATTAGATTTTCGATACCACTCTAAATAAAAGGAGTGTCAATTGCTGCCATATCTTCGACATCGATATAGCTTTATAGATACCGTTGTCTTTGAACCATCATTTTTTACCTGGTATCGAGATGAGAATCTACAGATCACTGGGATTGTTTCTTTGACCTGGTATCGATACTGGGATTCCAACTCGTAACCTTTCTTGAATACGAATTTGGTAATGGAGCTTGGAACATTTACTCAATATAAAAACTCATTATTATCAACAATAAATAAATTCAACCATCTGCCCAAACCCCAACATGCACTGAATTAAATTACGCCATTAAACTTTAGTGAATTATCATTTAAACCTTAAACCGTCCCACGCACAGATAACCAAGAATTACTTTTTCATTAATTTTCCTCGTTTTCTGGGTAATCACCATTAACTTTCCTCATTTTCTTACTAAACACTATTAACTTTCCTCATTTTCTTGCTAATCACCATTAACTTTCCTCATTTTCTTGCTAATCACCATTAAATTCCCTCATTTTTATAATTTTTTACTACTATAAAAATACCTTCACCTTCATAATTATAAACTATCTTTTGTAATCCTCTTACTGAAAACAACCAACCTAAACAAAAAATAGTGTCTCTCGTTTCATACTTCCTTACTATTCTTGTTGTTTTTATGGTTCTTCCAGACTGGCCTCATTGGTCAGACTGTCCTACCACCGAGTATTCTGATGTTGAAGAAGAGCAAGAAGAAGAAAAAGAAGAAGACAAAGAAGAAGAAGAATATGAAAATGAATGGCTTCGAGACCCATATTGTTATGAAAAAGGTAATGATGGGTCTTCGACTGACGGTGATGACAAGGATGATGGTGATGATGGTGATAATGGTGATGATGAGGATGAAGATGACGATGACGATGAAGACGAGGATGATAAGGATGAAGATGAAGATGAAAATTAATGCTTTCTTTATGTTATTTAGTTTTATATTCTATGTGTACCAGCCCTGTTTTGCTTATGTTATCTTTTTTTAATGAATTATTACCGCACTACTTTTGCTTAAAGAAAAAAATTTCAGTGCTACTCTATCAAATAGGATTTGTAATCATTTAAAAAGAACAAATTGAAAATTTGATACTATTCTCCTGACCTATTTGGGACCGAAAAATAAGAAAGAAAATATCCCTTATTGTTACATACCTTAGGCGTCTGTCTCCTTGTTCTTTTACCTGGTATCGAGCATACGACACCACATGCACCAGGATTTTCATCACGATTTTGACCTGATATCGACATTTCTGCCCAAACCAGGATTTTCATCACGATCTTGACCTAATATATATCGACATTTCTGCCAATACTAGGATATTTTTACCCGAACTCGACATTGCCGTCAAGAACTGGATTTTTTTACCCGAACTCGACATTGCTGCCAAGAACTGGATTTTTTTACTCGAAATCGACATTGCTGCCAAGAACTAGATTTTTTTACCCGAACTCGACATTGCTACCAAGAACTAGATTTTCTTATCCAAACTCGACATTGCTGTCAAGAACTGGATTTTTTTATCCGAACTCGACATTGCTACCAAGAACTGGGTTTTTTTACCCGAACTCGACATTGCTGTCAAGAACTGGATTTTTTTATCCGAACTTGACATTGCTACCAAGAACTGGGTTTTTTTACCCGAACTCGACATTGCTGTCAAGAACTGGATTTTTTGACCTGGTATCGAGATGAGGATCTACAGATCACCAGGGTTTTTATTTGACCTGGCATCGAGATAAGGATCTACAGATCACCAGGATTTTTTTGTTTGACATGTTATCAACATATAATTCTAGAGATACGAGGATTTGAGATATTTGTATGGATATTGCTTTTGAACATATCAATCTCTTTATTGAATGCATAACTTTGAAAAATATATCATGATACTTAGAATATTCTTTATTGATAAAATGCTTTCAAATTGTTTACATTTTGAGGATTTGGTAATATTACACCTTCAATCGTTTTTAAGTAGTAAGCTATATTGATTCCCACTTTGTGAATGATGTAAGGCCCATCCCAGCTTGCTGCTAGTTTGCCAACCCCTTTCTCTTTACTTGCTTGAGTAACCATTTTCAAGACCAAATCACCTTCTTGAAAATGTCTTTCTCTCACTTTCATGTTGAAAGCTTTTCTGAGCTGCCGGTTGTATGTGTCGAGCCTTAATCTTGTTTGATCTCTTGTTTCCTCGAGATTTAGGACTTCTGTTGCCATTACTTCATTATTATGGTCATTCGTTAAAACTTTGGTTCTGGATGTCGATACCACCATTTCTGATAGAGTTATTGCTTCCATGCCATAAGCTAATGTAAAAAGAGATTCACCCATGGCAGTTCGAGCTATCGTTCCATAGCCCATAGAATGCTATTTAATTCATCCACCCAGAGACTTTTCTTGTCTTCCAGCTTTTTCTTGATATTATCCATAATGGTTTTATTTGTTGCTTCTGCTTGCCCATTACCCTAAGCATAATATGGCGCAGATGTGAAATGCTTTACCTTGTATGATTCCAAGAAAGCTTTTACTTTTCCTCCCTCGAACTGTGGCCCATTATCTGATATAATGGCAAATGGCAACCTGATATGATGAAAATTGCTCTTTTACTCCTACTTAGCTAATTATACTAGGAAGAAGTAAACTACACTTTCATTCTTTTGATCAAAGTTCTATTCTCAATTATCATGTAATAAAACTAGAGTAAGAATTCGTTCCACTCCTAATTGCTTAGATAATACTAATTCCACTAATGATTAACAATCAAACAACATGAGAGTAATGATTCTAAATATAACTAATATGGTGAAAATTAATATTGAATATATTCTAAATTAAACTAGGGCAATTAAATATTAAGATGTGAATATGAAGAAAGAATTAGGGAGATTTGAAATACATCTTGATTAATCTAAAACATGTTAGTATAGAGTTTGTTGCAACCCCTAATCTTTATGTTTTCACACAAGGTTCAACAAAAAAGTTAGGTCTTTTTATCCCCAATTATTAATGATATCTCTAGCCAACTAATAATTAGTATGAGAGGAAGTTGAAACCCATTCTCATGGTGAATGAACTACCCTCTAGTCTAAGGTTATTTTACTTATTTCTAAATAAAAAACTCTAGACTTGAAGCTCTTAAATACAACTATTCTATACTAACACATCAAGTCTTCATGAAAGCTTCAATCAAACCCCTCTAATAGAGGTTTAGCTATGGTTCATTAAACTATCATAGAATAAATAGTAAGAAGAATAAGACATAATTAAAGGAATATAAATAACTTGAATTGTATTAATGGTAGCTAGGCTAATAAAACATAAACTAGGTTAAACTAAAGAGAAAATGTAGTAGTGAGTTAGAGTTTTACCTTAGTTCTCTTTATATAGGAGAGGGCTAGGTTTACAATTTCTTGCATGGCCTTTGGAGCAATGTTTTGGGCCACTAAATCAAGCCCAAAACCTAATTACTTAAGTCCAAAAAGGGTTTCTCTGCTGGAAATTACTGCAATAACCTTTTCGTCCACTTTTTCTCCTCTGATTGGATCAATGCCTAAACCATTAGAAAGCACTTTCCGAGACGGTCGTTTTGACATATAATAGGCCCAATTCCAAGGTTTGAGTCCAAAGATATGGCCTACAGAAGTTCTATTGACTTTTATGCTCTATTTCTGCTCACACATTGACTTTGACTTTTCAGCTTTGACTGGGCTTTAAAAAGACTTTTTCTCCTTGAAACTTGGGCTTTAATCGTAGAACTTCTTAGCAACCAACCTTTATTCATTTCTCTTGCAAAAGTGACATATTTATTCACATAGTTGACTCCAAGACCTGAAATACACAAAACTACGTAAACAGTACTAACTCTTATTTATTATAAACATAATTGGTCTAAAAGTAATATTATTAAAGGGTTAAAACTACAGTTTTGGGCTCTTATCAAACCTCCCCCATACAGCATTTTGTTTGTCCTCAAGCAAAGATGAGAAATTAAAATAAGTGACCAAAAATAGAGTTATAACTAATCTCATTTTGCCGAGTGCGATTGCATTGACCATATGCAATATGGCATTAAACCACTAGGATTTCTCTAGTGGACGAGTTATAGCCTCATGAGAGTTTTACAGAAAAGATACTCATGAACTTCATTTATACTACAACGATGAATAAATAAAATTAATGTTTTCTTATTTATTCTCAGATATCTATACATCTCACTAGCAATGAATAAAGAATAATCAATTTGAACCCTAAGTTAATATGTGCATAATAATCAATCATCTAGGGATAAACATATATATAATGAACCATGCTATGAAATGCAATAATAGATCTGAAACTTTGGAATAGTGTCCTTAATTAGGTCCTCACAAATATGTCAAGATAAAAATACTCTAATTTTTCCACTCAAGTTTTGCTCACTCCAGTGTGTAGTAGGCACACTTTTCCTCACAATCTCAATGACGTACAAGGAAGCTGAGGTCGATCAAACACATCTATCCCTTACTGTCATACCAACCTATTCCTAATTGAGCTAGATGTCTTTATTAGGTGCTGCGAAAATTAGGTGATGGTTTAAGAATGAAGGAAATGGATATTCAAAAAGACATGTTTGAGATAATAAGATCTTTAAGATATGTAACTAGAGAAAACCTAGTTCTTACTTTGCTTCTACACTTTGTTTCCATCCTTAGCCATTTTTTCTTTTTCTTTTGGCTTTTGACTCATTCGATTCTATTTTTTGGAGTTCTAAATTTTTTCTTTGGATGGAAACTTTATTTTCTTTTCTTATTTGAAGCAACTAATAAATTCTTGGTTTTCCACAGGTCTTTCTCTGTTCTTTTCTCCATTTCATCCTACTTCTCAGATTCATTCAAAAATGGGTAGGCTGATTTTATTTTTATTTTGTTTTTATAAAAGGGTAAAGGATTTGTGGTTTATGAAAAGGCTAAAGAAAGGCTCAGAGGGGCGACTAGCGGAAAATAATTTCATATAGGTTTGAATTTCTGGCTATATCGATCCAAAAATGGCCTAAATTCTCGCTTAGGATATGGTATAGTGATCAAGCAAGTGGTCATGTGATTTCAATATTCGGAATTTACTTCTCCCTTGTGTCATTACTCAGATATTTCACTTATATAAGACTTTTAAGCTATATTCTCACAGGATTTGTAGAATAAGTATTTTTCTTTTCTCCATTTCATCCTACTTCTCAGATTCATTCAAAAATGGGTAGGCTGATTTTATTTTTATTTTGTTTTTATAAAAGGGTAAAGGATTTGTGGTTTATGAAAAGGCTAAAGAAAGGCTCAGAAGGGCGACTAGCGAGAAAATAATTTCATATAGGTTTGAATTTCTGGCTATATCGATCCAAAAATGGCCTAAATTTTCGCTTAGGATATGGTATAGTGATCAAGCAAGTGGTCGTGTGATTTCAATATTCGGAATTTACTTCTCCCTTGTGTCATTACTCAGATATTTCACTTATATAAGACCTTTAAGCTATATTCTCACAGGATTTGTAGAATAAGTATTTTTCTTTTCTCCATTTCATCCTACTTCTCAGATTCATTCAAAAATGGGTAGGCTGATTTTATTTTTATTTTGTTTTTATAAAAGGGTAAAGGATTTGTGGTTTATGAAAAGGCTAAAGAAAGGCTCAGAAGGGCGACTAGCGGAAAATAATTTCATATAGATTTGAATTTTTGGCTATATTGATTCAAAAATTACCTAAATTCTCGCTTAGGATATGGTATAGTGATCAAGCAAGTGGACGTGTGATTTCAATATTCGGAATTTACTTCTCCCTTGTGTCATTACTCAGATATTTCACTTATATAAGACTTTTAAGCTATATTCTCACAGAATTTGTAAAATAGGTATTCTAGCCTAGATTTCAAAAACTTACTGCCAATACAAACATAGATGTTCATGCAATATATTTATGGAAAGATGCAATAACTATTACCTACATTTTAACCTAAGTTTCTAAAAACTATTCTAATTTAAGAGCTAACGTGAAACTTCTAGACTACGTACTATCATCACAGAAAAAGAAACAATACCAATATTCTTAAGTGCATAGTATAAATACTTTTTATTTTTATTTTTATTTTTTTAATTTTTTACTAGAAAGCAAAGTTCATATTATACATATATATATCCTAATAGGTGCCTTAAATTTCACGTGTTTCTATGCCACCCCCAAACAAAAATATGTTTTGTCCTCAAAGTATAGAAATAAGAAGGATAGAAAATACCATGGAAACGCTTGAAAATTTTAGAGCACCTGCAAAATAAATTCAGAACATACTAATATAGGTAAAGAAAAACAGACGCAACTCCTATATGAGTTCCACCCGTTATGGGAATAACAAGAATTAAATTGTTTGGGACATAAGCAGACACTAACAGAAAGTGAAACTTACCTTATATCCAGCACTAAGTGTTGTCGTCCCCTCCTATAAAGAATTGAGGTTCCTCGGGGTCGTGCCAAGCCATGATAATCTGCCATGCCTCACACCATTTATCATCTACCTTTTCTAACCTGTTAAGCGCCACTTGGTCTGATGGGGTGTAAGGGGCAACCCAATGAGGTTGTAGCAGCCACCCCGCCCAAATCTCATAGCACTAAAAGAGTGTACCATGCAATTGGTGGGTCGTATAATGTCAACCCCAACCCAATCCGTGAAACAGGTACAAAACTCAGGAAAGAAACATAGCATTATGCAGCAAAAACAAAGACAGGCATAAGAAGGTACTTATGCTTCAAACTATGGGCTCGTGCTAAACTAGACACTAAGGTCTGGGGAAGGTCATACAACATACGTCCCTCAGCTAGAGCAAGGAAAACGTCACAAATGGCATTATTCACAGAAGAAAAACACCATTCCCCTAAAATATTCAGTATAATAAAGAACATAATAGTGCCTAAGTTAAGGGACAAGCTACCAAGGGCAACGTTATATTGCCCTTGGTCCTCTACACGAAAAATCCCCGCCCCATAGGTCTCATGGAAATTCTCATAATTGTAGATGTACACATTGTCAAACATATAGCACCATGAGTTTTGGGCAGCAGGCATAGAAAGTCCAATAGCATATGCTAACAAAAACTTGCTTAAATCCATTGTTTCATCAACAATGGTGACAGAGAACACTTGTTCCCCATCTGGTCAATAAAAGAACCTACAATTATCATAGAAATAAGCAGTAACTGCATGAGAATAAGATTCATCAACACTTACCATTAGAGGCTGCCATCCTGACTGCACAATCATGTTGCGGAACCAGAACCCATAGGTGTCACTTTCGAGGAATTCTTCAAAGGACTGCTCTGGTATGATTTGAGGAAATTTCATAGCAAACAAATACACTACTGAACTCCTAGAAGTGACTACAGAAAACCCCATAAAAAAAAACTGGAGGTATGTTGAAGTAAGGGCGCGGGCACGCTCATAATGGCTTATGTCAGAGGGCGGGCACACTCTCTTCTGACAAAAGAAAATTATGCAATTGATAAGAGCCCAAAACTGTAGTTTTAACCCCTTAACAATAATACTTTTAGACTAATTATGTGAGTAATAAATAAGAGTTAATATTGATTACGTGTTTTTATGTATTTCAGACATTGAAGTCAATTATATTCAGAAATGTGTCACTTTAAAGAGATAAAGGAGCAAGGGTTGGTTGCTAAGAAGTTCTGTGATTAAAGGCCAAGATTCAAGGAGAAAAGGCCTTTGTAAAGCCCGGTCAAAGCTGAAAAGTCAAAGTCAACGGGAAGTTGTGCAAAAAAGTCGTAAAAGAACTTCCAGTGCGTATCTTTGGACTCAGACCTCGGAATTGGGCATACCTTATGTCAAAACAACCGGCTCGAAAAGAGCTTTTCAATGGTGGAAACTTTGACCCAATCAGAGGAGCAGAAGTGGACGAAAAGTCTGCTTAAGTCAAATCTTGCTGGAAAGGGGTCTGTGGACTGAAGAAATTAGGCTTTGGGCTCAATTTTCCGGCCCAAAACATGGCTCCTCAGCCCATGCACGAAAATGTTGATCTGGTCTCCTCCATTTCAACACACAAGACTTAACTCTTAAGAATAGTGAGTTTAGGTAGCAAATAGCCATTAGAGATAGTACTAGATCTAGTTTTTACATTCAATTAATTAGTTTCTATTATCTTGTTTTAATTTAGATTATTGAATCATTGTTATTCCTTCATTAGATTAATAAAAGTAGTGAGTTCTTCATAATTTCAGTTTTTGTTATTTAAAATTACTTAGATCTAATTTCGATTCTTAGTTGTTAATTTAGATTTGAATTATTGATTAGATCAAATTAGTAAATTTACAAGCTTTATATGATGTCTTGTTTAAATTCAATTGGGAAATGATAGCATAATGATTCTAGGCTAAACCTCCATTAGAGGGGTTTGATGAAGCCTTGATAAAGCTTGACTTTTGTTAAACGTAGAATAGTCGTAATTTCCATTCCATTCTAGAAAACAATTACTTCACCATGAGAATGGGTTTGATTGTTTCACATGCTAGATGTTAGTTGGTAGAGATTACCATGAACAACTAGGGATTAGGAAGAACCAATTGTTATGCGAAAGCAGTTCAATTTGGATTACAACGATTCTTCGTTAGTAAATTAAGTCGAGTTAAGGTGGAATCAATCCCCCCTAATTCTTTATCTAGTATCAATTTAGTATTCTGTAATCGTATAAATTCATATCTTATTAGTTTAATTTGCATTGTAGTATAAATTCCCACCATTACTCTCATTAACTTTGGATAGACCGATAGTCATAGAAAATATTGAATACTAACGAACTAGGAGTGGAATGAATCTTTTACTCCAACTCTATTTTGATATAATCGAGAGTATAAATCTTTGATAAAAACACAGTCAAGTCAAGTATAATTTTATTTTTACTTGCATTTAGTTTCATTGCTTAATTGTGAGTAGAATTATTCATTTTACGTTTATCAGCAATACTGGAATTACAACGCGAGTGCGCACTTTGAGCAAGACTTGTGATATGAATTTGAGAGGTGCAGAGTGAAGTACATAGCGTGCCATGTATTTATAGAGCACTAGTTTTTTAAACAAAGGTTCCCAAGGTTCCCAAATTGATAAAGAGAGAGATGGAATAAGAAAAATGCTTCTAAAGCCAAAATAGAAATAGCCGAGAGCAAACTCCAGCACCAAATCTATATGGTTTTAAACATGGAATCAAAATAGCAATCTCAATGCTTCTAACCCTTGAGGTTGCACCAAACAACAATAGCTAATTCTAGCTACACTATATTAGTAAGATGCTCATATAAACTATATTCCTTAAGCATTTCAATATTAATTCCAAAAACATGTGGATATGGTAAAATACAGTGCTAAACAAATAATGTCACCCCCAAACAAGTCGGAAAGGTGGGATTTGTGAAAAATAGAGAGCATGAGTAGACAAAAATTAAACCAACTTGAAATTCAAATAACAACCAACTTACATAATCCAATATTAACTACTTAACTAACAACTGGGAATACTAATTCTACTGAAATAGGGAAATTTTCTATAAAAAAATACTACAAAGGAACTAACCATGAGAGGAGGAAGGGCCAGAGCCATCTGCCTTACGTCGACGACGCTCACACCTTCCAGAGTCAGCAGAGGAAGAACCATCATGAGGTGGCAGGCGTCGTAGAACTTCATCTTGAAACGTGCGCTGTTGTTCCAATAAAATATCCATGGCTTCCCAATGCTCGTTATGAGTTTGAGTGAGAGTCCCCAAGTTAGCCTGGAGATCCTGGTGACTACCACCGAGCAACTCAATATTAGACTGAAGCTTATCTTGGTTACGGAGAATGGTATCTTGCCTAGTATGGATAGCCTCGCAGAGGTCACTAAGAGAACGTTGGCATGTACGAATCGTCTCATACTAGTTATGAAGAGTTCGCAGGCCACGATAAAGTAATGAGAAAAGGCTTATATCCGTAGTAGCCCTTTCCAAAGCTCCTGCATCAAAACAGGCTACATCTTCCTCCTCCGATTCTATCTGAGTAGCCAAAATTTCAGGCAAATTCCATACTTTCTGAATACACTCTCGATAAATACGTGCATTCTCATGCAACTTCAACTTAACCTTACTAGATTTTGGAACACATCCCCAATACAACATAATCTTCGTGATCAATGTTGGGAAAGCTGCGGTCAATTGACCAACTGCTATAATCTCTTGTAATAAAAATTTGAGGATGCAAAACCTATACCTTCTGTTCTAAAAAGTCCAGAGAATGTGCAGACAACTCAAATTAATGTCACTGGCTTTCGTGGTGGCAATAACATTTCTTCCAACCCACTAAGCCACTACCAGTTGGTTTCTTCTCAGAGACAACTGACGAACACAATGCGACCCAGCATTGTAACGTCCTTCCAACACCGTCTCCATCATCAAAGTACAAATACCCCCAAGCTGAGATTCCTACATGGTGACTACGATGTCTCTTTCCTCAATGCCAGTAATCTCAGCTAACACTGCTGTAGTTAACTCCTTACGACTACCATTCACATCCAGTACAATCTTACGACTACTAATCTCCCTCTTCTTGTAAAAAGAGAACACCAAATCAGGGTAATAAAAATCATCAGTAGAATACCACAACCCTTCCCACTTCCTAATACGCATTTCGGTATCGAAGAAAGATGCAAACTGTGCACTGGAAAAAACTTGTTCTGGAAGGATTTTTAGGGTTCTAGGAGCCATGGAGATCTGGAATCGGAATTTGTGGTGATGTTTAAAGTGTGGGAGAGTGAAAAATAAAGTGATTGAAATTGGAAGGGTAGCTGTGTGGAGGTAAGGGCGCGGGCGCGCTCAATATGGCCTGAATAAAAGGGCGTGTGCGCTCTATGTTTTTTTAGTTCAGGCGGTTATTCTTGAGTGGAGGCGAGGAAGAAGAAAGGGAAAAAAAAATAAATGCGTGGTGTTTTTTAAAAAAAAATTAGGGAGTCACGTGCGTGGCACGTGACCTGGTAAGGTTTTAATTTTTGGGCCCATGCCCAAAACAAATCCATAATACCCATCCTATCCTATGCCTTGTATAACTAAAACTAAATTCCGATTCGTTAACGATCCTATTTTGGCGAATGAGCTATGAAAATGTTCAGCAGAGAAAATACAATCCAATGATATAAAAAAAAAAAAAAAACTCAAATCTAACCGTGGTTGATACATAAGGAGATGGAAAATGCCTCAAAACCCGTGAATGGCATAAGTTATGTGAGCGAAAGAAATCTAAATTCATAAATAGTGTCAACCCAAATCAAAGTAGGACTAAATGGCATAAACAACATGAATAGGAAGTTGAGCGATCAAGAATGGAAAGACCAAACACCCCACCCCCAAACAAATTTTTGAAAACAGGGTTTAGAAAATTTGTTTTAAAACGTGGGTTTTTTAAAGTAAGATTCCTAAGACTTACTAGACTAATATTTATTGGGTTTTGATATTTTTTTTGCTTTTTATGAAAGGTTTAATATTAAAGAAAATAATAAAGCAATAAGGACGTAAATCACTCTATAGATAAACATGACTCAAAAATGAGAAAACATGCAAGAGTGGAAAGCGTGAATTACGTTAAACATGGACTTAGGATCCGGTACTTACAGCCACACACTCCAAAGAGAGGGCCTGGTTACTTTAATGGTGCACTACCAATATATATAAAGAAATGAAAGGAAGTACACCACACATCAAAGGTCAGTCCTCATAGACAAGGTCCTGTAAAAGGACATTCTCCACATCTGTGGACCTTAACTCGTGAAAATGTCTTAAATGTTGGCCATTGACTTGAAAGGTACTATTATCCTTGGGATTTACCAAGGTGATTGCCCCATGAGGGGTGACTTCAGTAACCAAAAAATGACCAAACCTACGGGTTTTTAATTTCCCTAGCTAGGAAAATATGCAAACGTAAGTTGTAAAACAAAACCTTTTGACCAACTACAAACTTTTTACGCAAAATATGTTTATCATGAACACGTTTCACATTAGCTTTATAATCCTTCGCGAGATCATAAGAATCGCTATGGATTTCTTCAAGCTCATTTAATTGCAATTTGTGCTTGACACCCGCCTCATCAATATTGATGTTCAGGCTTTTTATAGCCCACATAGCACGGTGTTCCAATTCAACGGGCAAGTGACAAGGTTTTCCAAACACAAGTCTAAAGGGAGACATTCCTATAGGAGTTTTAAAAGTTGTCTGATACGCCCATAAGGCATCTGTTAGACGCTTAGACCAATCTTTCCGATCAGGATTCACTGTCGTTTCTAATCTTTTTTTAATTTCCCTATTAGAGACTTCTACTTGGCAACTAGTTTGCGGATGATAAGGAGTTGCCACCTTGTGGGTAACTCCATATTTCTTAACAAAAGAAGCAACAACTCTATTGCAAAAATGCGTTCCTCCATCACTTATGATGGCTTTAGGGATGCCAAAACGAGAGAAAATGTATTCCTTAAAAAAACAACACAACTGTCGTATGGTCATTGCTACGGCAAGCCATGGCCTCTATCCATTTAGAAACGTAGTCCATGACAACAAGAATATAAATAAAACCGTGCGAAACAGGAAAAGGACCCATGAAATCAATGCCCCATACATAAAAAAATTCCACTACCAAAATGGGATTTAAAGGCATCATATTACGTTTAGTGATACGCCCAAATTGTTGGCAACAAACACACATCCTGCAGTGAACTTGGGCATCTTTAAAAAGGGTAGGCTAATAAAAACTACATTGAAGAACTTTAGCTGCCATTTTCAAACCACTAAAGTGGCCACCACATGTTTTGTCAGAGCAGAAGGATAAAACCTCATTATATTCCGACTGGGAAATACAACAACGAATAATCTAATCCGCACAATACTTAAAAAGGTAAGGCTCATCCCAGTACTATAACTTAACTCTGGCCAAAAAAAATTTACATTCGCTTTTTGACCAAACATCATGAATAATATTAGAAGCTAAAAAATTCACAATGTCGGCATACCAAGGTGTAAAAAAAATAGAATAAAGGTGTTCATCAGGAAAAGAATCAGGTATGGACTCAGAGTCACTATCATTGTCATTGGTTAGTCTAGATAAGTGATCGGCAACTACATTTTTGACCCCTCTTTTATCTTTAATTTCTAAGGTAAACTCTTGTAGGAGAAGGATATATTGGATCAATCTCTGGTTAGCATCCTTCTTGGTGAGAAAGTACCTAAGAGCTACATGGTCAGTGTACGCTAAGGTCTTTGAACCAACCAAATAAGGATGGAACTTATCTAAAGCATAAACCGCAGCTAAAAATTCCCTTTCCGTAATAGTATAATTTCTTTGAGCATCATTTAAAGTCTTACTAGCATAATAAATAACGGTGGACTTATCATCTAGTTTTTAGCCTAACACAGTACCAACATCATAATCGCTAGTGTCACACATAAGTTTGAAAGGTTTATACCAATCAGGAGGCTATATAATCGGTGCAGATGTTAAAGCGGCTTTTAATGTTTCAAAAGCCTGTTTGCAGTCATAATTGAAATCAAAGATGGCATCTTTTAAAAGAAGATTAGTTAAAGGCCTAGCTAATTTTGAAAAATCCTTGGTAAAACGCCTATAGAAACCTGCATGGCCTAAAAAGTCTCTAATGTCATAGATAGTCCGTGGTATAGGTAGAGACGCTATTTTATCTAATTTGGCCTTATCTACTTCTATGTCGTTACTAGATACAATATGACCTAGAACTATTCCTCTTTTAACCATAAGATGACATTTCTCTCAGTTTAAAACCAAATTATTCTCCTTACATCGTGTCAACACCTTAGAAAGGTTAGACATGCAATCACTGAAAGAGTCTCCATAAATAGAAAAATCATCCATGAAAACTTCCATAAAGTGCTCCACCATGTCACTAAAGATATGAAGCATACACCACTAGAAGGGACTAGGAGCATTACAAAGGCCAAAAGGCATTTGTTTATAGGCATATGTTCTAAAAGGACATGTGAAAATAGTCTTGTCTTGGTCGTCAGGATCAAAATTGATCCGAAAATAGCCAGAGTAGCCATCTAAAAAATAGTAATAAGCATGACCAGCTAGACGTTTGAGCATCTGATCTATAAAAGGTAAGGGAAAGTGATCCTTTCGTGTCATGGCATTTAAGCATCTGTAGTCAATACAGATCCTCCATTTCATAGGAACTTGTGTGGAAACATATTCACCAGCAGCATTGCGTACAATTGGAATACCTAATTTCTTAGGAACTACGTGAATGGGGCTTACCCATTCGCTATCGAAGATGGGATATATGATACCCGCATCGAGTAACCGTAAGACTTCTTCCCTGACTACCTTTTCCATGGCAGGGTTCAAGCGACGCTGAGGTTCGCGTGAAGTTTTCGCATTATCCTCTAAATGTATGCGATGTGTGCACACGCTAGGGTCAATCCCCTTAATGTTGTCTAGGGACCAACCGATCGCAGAACGATGTTCCCTAATCACCCTGATCAATCGTGCCTCTTCATCAGTAGACAACTGAGAAGATATGATCACCGATGACTACCATCCAGATCAAGCTGGATATATTTCAACTCAGCAGGAAGAGGTTTAAGCACAAGGGTGGGAGGAATGGGTAGAAAGGCTTCCAGAGGGTCTTCGTCTTGAGTAGTAAAGACTTGTTTAGGTAAGTGGAGAAGATGGAGCTACAGAAGGATCTAAGATAGGAGTAGACTCGAAAAGGGCGTTGACTTCCTCTACGTAGGAGTCATCGTCGAAGTCGGAACTTTTGAAGGAAAGGAATTGGTGCATCTGATTCTCTGGAAACGTGTTGTTGAAATAATCTTGAGCTAAGCTCTTGATCATGCTAACTTTTCCATCGATAGTCATATCGGGTAATTGCTGCACCATTTTGAAAAGATTCACCTCAACAGAAAGGTGTGCAAAGGACATGGACATCGAATTATCGCGGCAATTTATGAGCATGTTGGCGGTTGCAAAGAAGGGACACCCTAAAATGATAGGAACAGAGTCGTTAGTGACTTCTGTGTTGAGGATAATGAAGTCGGCTGGGTAGTAAAAATCTTGAACTTTAATAAGCACGTTTCCAACAACACCCTTAGGATACTTAATAAAACGGTCAGCTAATTGCAACATCATTTTAGTTGGTTGTATCTCTTGTAGACCTATTTGTTTATATAGATAATAAGATAGTAAGTTAACACTCGCCCCCAGGTCTAATAGAACAGTTGTCGTGTGGGTATCCCCAAAGGTGCATTGTACAGTAGGACGACCAGGGTCCTTCTACTTAACGATTCCATTATGTTCAGATAGAGTGGAAAACTGTTCAGTTAAAAAGGTGTCTTTTGGAATGTTTGTTTTCCGCCTAATAGTGCACAACTCTTTTAGAAACTTAGCATGTTGTGGTAATTTTTTAATAGCTTCAAGAAAAGGTAGGTTTATCGTTAGATTTTTAAAAACTTCCCTAATCTCATCAAATATGGTATCATTTTTTAACATGGCTAGTCTTTGGGGAAACGATAGTTTCTCTCTATATTTAGGATATGGGTCAATAGGATTTTTAGCTTTTGCCGCTTTCCTCTTGGGTTGTGGTTTAACTGGTACCTCTACAGGGGTAGGATCTTCAGTTTCTATTTCAGTATCTAGTAAATTTTCATTTGCAATGACCACTGGTGGTGTATCAATGGGCATAGTTATGACATTATCAACCACTCTGCCAGAATAGAGAGTGGTGATGGCTTTTACTCACCTACGTTTAAATTTTTGTTACTAGTATTACCGGTTACTTCAAAGGTTGTGTTTTCCATTTTAGGATTAGGTATAGCTTGACTTGGAACAACACCTTTTGGTTGGGCTTTATCTTGGGTTAACTATTGTATGCAATGTTAAATGGATTGTAGAATATGTTGTTAAGCTTGCATTTAGGCATTGAAACAATCCGGTTGTGAAGGTGTAGTGGCCACAAGTGGTGTGACAGGAATTATCTTACGTTGATTATTATCGGGTGATAAGAGCCCAAAACTGTAGTTTTAACCCCTTAACAATCGTACTTTTAGACCAATTATGTGAATAATAAGTAAGAGTTAATACTGATTACGTGTTTTTATGCATTTCAGGCTTCAAAGTCCATTATGTGCAGAAATGTGCCACTTTAGCGAGATAAAGGAGCAAAGGTCAGTTGCTAAGGAGATCTGTGATTAAAGGCCAATTTTCAAGAAGACAAAGCCTCTGTAAAGCCCAGTCAAAAGATGAAAAGTCAAAGTCCACGCGGCGCGGAAAACAAATTGCACAAAAAGTCGTGAGAACTTCGAAGACCATATCTTTGGACTCAGACCTCGGAATTGGGCCTACCTTATGTCAAAACGACTGGATCGGAAAGAGCTTTTTAATGGTTCAAGCCTTGACCCAATCAGAGGAGAAGAAGTGGACGAAACGTTTGTCGAAGCCAATTGCAGCTGAAGAGCCCATTTTGGACTAAAGAAATTAGGTTTTGGGCCCAATTTTCCGGCCCAAAACATGGCTTCAACCCCATGCACGATTTTTGGATCTGAAAGTATACAAACAAAAGCTTGACTCTTTGTTAATGGTAGATAGTTAGGTTAGAAAATAAATTAGTTTAGGATAAGAAAAGTAACCATTAAACCTTAATTCTAGATCTAGTTTTAGATTAATTAATTAGTTTTTATTCTTGCCTTAAATTTAGTATTAAATTATTGTTATTGCTATTCATTAGATAAATAAAGTTAATTAGTTCTCCATAATCTATTTTCATTTTTATGTATTTATTAGGTTAAATCCTTAGATTTACTTATTTGTCATTATTAGTTTAATTCAACTATTGCATGAGTAGTTTTGAATTGAGTTTAAACAAGTAAAGTTCAAATCTTTATATTATATCTTGTTTAGATTCCATGCGAAATGATAGTCTTATGATTCTCGGCTAAACCTCCATTAGAGGGGTTGAAAAACCTTGATGAAGCTTGATTTCGATTAGCGTAGAATAGTCGTAATTTCCCATTCAACTCTAGAAGTAATTAGTCCACCATGAGAATGGGGTTGAATACTTCACATGCTAGATGTTAGTTGGTAGAGATTACCATGAACACTAGGGATTAGGAAGAACCAATTGTTTGCGTAGCGATTCATTCAATTCGGATTCTGACGATTAAATGCCGTTAGTAAATTAAGTCGAGTTAAGGTGGATTAAAATCCCGCCTAATTCCTTATCATTGAATCATTTTAGTTCATACCTTGTTATTTGAATTATCGCGTCTTGTTAGTATAAATTGAATCCGTAGTATAATCGTAGAATAGAAATTTCACATAACACATTACTCTCACCATTGTTCTTTGTGTTTGTTCAATTGAATTTGTTAAGTCTTGAGAGTTAAGAGTGGAACGATTCCGTACTCTATATATTACAAGAATATACATGTGAGAGTAGAAAATAAATTATTGATACCGTAAGAATAAGGTTAGAGTAATCTAATTGAGTTTTTACGGGTTATCAAATAGCGCCACTGCCATCTTAATCTCCTTCAAGACAAGAATTCAATTGATTGAATCCAAGGGGCAATCCTCCATTCTCTACCCACCCACCCTTTTAATTTTTCATTCTTATTCCTTGAATTTTTGGAACTGTTCACTATTTAGGCATAGGGGTTGTGGATTCACGGAGGAAAACACTACAGTAAAGGTATTTGTAAATTTCTAAAAATTCTAAAAAATTACAGGTGTAATCCTTAATGTGTTATTGATTTACTGTAATTTTGTCAGAAATTTCCTAATTGTTTTACCTTGTGAACAAATACGATCTTTACAGTGCCGCATTTCAGTTTTCAAACCGTGTGTTCTTGGAAAAACTGTCGAGTAAGATTACTTAAGCAGTTCTAAAAATTCTATAAATTTTACAGGAGTATCTATCCTACGTCAGGAGCTCCCAGTAAAAATTTGACAAGTTTTTGAATTGTTTTGACCTCCTAAATAGTGGAGTGTTTCCAGTGTGTTTCTGCAGTTTTGCAAACACTTAATTTCTGGAACACCAGCTCATAAGGAGAGTTTATAGAACTCCAATTGCTCTTAAATTTTTACAGAAATAAGTAGGATCTGTCAGGAGTCTCCAGTAAAAATTTGACAATTTTTGGCTTTGTTTTGATGGGTTAACCATTCGGTTGTTTGTATTGTGTCCGAAAACTGTTTTGCAAACTTTGCAGGGAAGTAGAGGGACTTTCATAGCTCCGATTGATCTGAAATTTTACAGGCTACTTGATAGACGTCTTAGAAAATTACTGTAAAAATTTTAAATTTTTTGGAGTACGGTAAAATGCCTAAAACTCAAAAATTGACCTGAGCGCACCTGCGCCCAAACGCCTGGAACTTCGAGTGTCTTGAGCGCACCTGCGCCCAAACAGAGCGCGACTGTGCCCTAAACTGCTGAATTTGCCCGATTTCCTCAGGTTTGTTCCAAATTTTCATTTCTTCAAGTCAGTCAGTGTTTCTAACATCATACAAACACTGAGATCGCGTATACAAGACATTATTCGTAAGCGAAGCAAGGAGGCATTCAGGTACTCCTTCTTTCACTCCTTGTTTCTTCTGTCCGAGGAGTTTTAATTATAGTATAATCAGGCTTGTTTTCTTAAAATGAAATACCACACGCCTATCTAGAAATGTATGCTTAGAGTTGTGGTTGCATATTAATTGCCCTATAATATATTTGAAAAACCAATATGGCATATCAATATGTAGACCAACAATCATATGATAATTATGCAAACCCTTCGCCATGTTCATGTTGTGGTAGTCCTGACCATTGGGCTTCTCAATGCCCATCATATCAAGAGCAATCATGTAATTATTATGAAAACCCTTCACCATGTTCATGTTGTGGTAGTCCTGATCATTGGGCTTCTCAATGCCCATCATATCAAGAGCAATCTTGTAATTACTATGGGAACCCTTCACCATATTCATGTTGTGGTAGTCCTGACTATTGGGCTTCTCAATGCCCATCATATCAAGAGTCTGAGCCTACTATAGGATATAATAATAATTAGGAACCTCAATTTTCAAATTTTTATAGTGACTCATACAATCAAAAGTTTTCTAGTCATCCAAATTATTCATGTAATTCCACCAATAACAATCAACTAGCCATTCAGCCTCAACCTAACCCATCACAGTACGACATCAACCAGAGTCACTCAAACGCCAATAACTATAACTATCAAACACCATACCAACTAGACCCACACCACCAAGCTTCCCCTCAGCTAACAACATTCGATGAAATAATGGCCCAAAACAAAATAATACTTTAGGAAATAAACCGGAACCTAAAGATAATAGGTTCACCTACGCCAGACATTTCTACCATGCCAGAGATCAACACTATTCCCATAACTAACCCAGTCAACCTAGTTCACACTTACCCTACATTTCATGAACCATTACCTTTCGAAGACCCTCTCATTAACCATGATAATAACTCCACACCCCACCTGGATGAGAAAATTCTTGGGTAGACAACTCTTTAGGACTAGTTTCGGATGACCACTCAAACTTGAGCGATGTCTCCGAGGAACTTCCCACTGATCCACCTGACGATGAATATAATGATAACACTTTAGAAGATATTTATAAAGGTGTGACGAAGGAAGAATTTGATAACTATTGGCATTCTCGTAATATGGACCCTCCTGTTGAGCATGTCCAGGCCTTTGAGTTTGCTAACCGCACTCGGCTGGATGATGTCTCGACACATTCGAATGAGGCCATTGAGGATACTTGTAGTGTTTTAGAGGAAGAGGGTGAGGACATGGAGATTAACAATTCAAATCTAAGGCATGAACAAGTTAATGTGCAAGAAAACGAGGAAGTTACATCTTTAGAGCAATGTGAATCTCAATTCAGTTTGGCAGCTGAGGAAATAACAAGGAAAGAAATAGATGAAAATCTTAAAGATAAAGCCACGAACCACAACCTTGTGGATTCAGCTAAGCCAGATGTAGAGTTCTTAAGAGCATGTGAGGATCCACCACCCAATGAACCACCAACCAACCACCATCCACCTGAGTTACCACCTCCTATAATCCAACCATCTACCACAACTAAGCCATCCATTTACCCACCATTTAAAAGGAACTCGATTTTTCCCTTGAGCCAATTGCCTCAGAGACCATCTATAATTTTTTCAACCCTCACAGTGAAGAGTGTTTGCCTAGCACACAATCCCATGAGTACACCATTCCGGTAATTGAGAGACTAGCTCTGACCGAGTGTAGTGAGAAACCTAGTTTGTCTTATTTTTCTTCATCTGAGCTTCATGAAAGACATCAGGATCCACACTTCATTCCCTTCTCACCTAAAGTATCGCTAATTCATCTTTTTGGTCATTCCAACTATTTAAAACAATTACAACATGATGGTTTGCATATGTTCTTTGATAGGATGCATAAGTTTTTATTCCTTCGCTTACATGTTTGCTTCCAATTATACAACATTATTCTGTTTGGGGGTACATTTAGTATCATGTTTTTATGGCTAGACCCCCAACTCTTCCGACTATTTGTTTATAGTTGACCACGCATCATCCACTTTGTGCCACCCCAGTTTCATGCTTTTGGGGGTGTGCACAGTCTAGGGGAATCTGACGTAAAATGACCCCACATTAAGTCTCGGGAATCTGACTTTAAAAGACCCACGTTTTAAAACAAATTTTTACAAACCTGTTTTCAAAAATTTGTTTGGGGATGGGGTGTTTGGTTTTTCCATTCTTGATCACTCAAATTCCTATTCTTACCCCCACCTCGCTCCCTTGAAGAGTAGCTAGATTTCTTCTTGTTTGTTGTTTTGATGTTGTTTTTTATTATTTTTAGTAGATAGGATGTTACATTGTTAAATTCCGTAGTTAACTTTGAATTTGGTAGTTAAATGTTGTTTGAATTTCAATTTTAATATAATGTGGTTCTTTTCAAATTGTGCATGGATTTTATTGTTAATCCCACCTTCCCGAATTGTTTGGGGGTGGTATTATTTATTCTATCATGATTTGTAGAAGATCATCCATTTTAGAGTATGTTTTGGAGTGAAGGTTGAGAATATTGCCGTAATTGGCATACCTATGATTAGATGTGGTGGTAGGATGAAATCTAAGAGAGTTTAGAAGTTACTAGTCTAAATCCAGTATAAAAGATATTAGGGTTGTTATAGAATCAAGAATATAGGTTGTTTCCGTTTTCGGTTTTGGAAATTTCTGTTTCCGGCAATTGCTTTAAAACGTTTTGGAAATTTCCCGATTCGTTTTTGGAAACCTAACCCTATATAAACTTCATTCATTCTCCACACACACACATCTCTCACATCCATCCCTCATTTTTTTACTCCCAATTTTCGCTTAATTTTCCTTTGCACCCGCACTCAACACTCGAAGCACTTCGCCTAATCATTGTCGAAATTCTACCCCGGCGCACCTGCGCTTCAAGTTGAGCGACTTCATCAAAACACTTGTAAATCCAAAACACCCGAAGCGCTGCGCTTCAGAACTCGATGAGACGCCAAAATTTCCGATTTTTTGCTTGGGTTGTTCGGGATAGTTCGCAATTGCTGTTCGAGAGTAGTTTTGTGATGACATCCCCACAGATCATCTTTGGAACAGTCTTTCAAGACTTGTTTTGTGAAATAATCATACAAGCGGGATGGCAATCTTTAATGGTAAGTTCGATGAACTTTACTCCCCGCGACTTGCCTCATATTTTTATAACCATTGTACATTCTTTTATCGGATGGATGTGTTCTCCATCAACATTGATGACGAAACAATGGAGATAACTAAGTCCCTGTTGGCTTTTGTTATTGAGATTCCTATGCCTACTAAGATTCAAGACCCATTGGGCTACATAGTTGATAATTTCTCTGCCTACAACTATGAGCTTTTACATGAGAATTATGGGTCCGGCCTTTTCCGTGTCGAGGACCAAGGGACATATAACGTAGCACTTGGTAGCTTGTCCCTTAATGTGATACGGTAATGTTCTTTATCATGCTAAACATATCAGGGGAGTGGCATTTTTCTTCTGCGAATGATGCCACTTGCGATGTTTTCCTTGCTTTAGCTTAAGAACGCCTACTATATGACCTTCCTAAGACCTTAATGTCTAGTTTAGCACGAGCCCATAGCATGAGGCATAAGTATCTTCTTATGCCTATATTAGTTTGCCGTATTATGCTATGTTTCTTCCCTGTTTTTTGTGCCTGTCTCACGGATTGGGTTGGGGTCGACATTGTGAGACCCACCAATTCTATTATTCGATCTTTCCATGCAATGACTTGGCAAGGGTGGAGAATACAGCCTCATCAGGTTACGCCTTACACCCCAAATATGGTATCATTTTTTAACATGGCTAGTCTTTGGGGAAACGATAGTTTCTCTCTATATTTAGGATATGGGTCAATAGGATTTTTAGCTTTTGCCACTTTCCTCTTGGGTTGTGGTTTAATTGGTACCTCTATAGGGGTAGGATCTTCAGTTTCTATTTCAGTATCTAGTAAATTTTCATTTGCAATGACCACTGGTGGTGTATCAACGGGCATGGTTATGACATTATCAACCACTCTGCCAGAATAGAGAGTGGTGATGGCTTTTACTCACCTACGTTTAAATTTTTGTTACTAGTATTACCGGTTACTTCAAAGGTTGTGTTTGCCATTTTAGGATTAGGTATAGCTTGACTTGGAAACACACCTTTTGGTTGGGCTTTATCTTGGGTTAACTATTGTATGCAATGTTAAATGGATTGTAGAATATGTTGTTAAGCTTGCATGTAGGCATTGAAACAATCCGGTTGTGAAGGTGTAGTGGCCACAAGTGGTGTGACAGGAATTATCTCACGTTGATTATTACCGGATGATAAGAGTCCAAAACTGTAGTTTTAACCCCTTAACAATCATACTTTTAGACCAATTATGTGAACAATAAGTAAGAGTTAATACTGATTACGTGTTTTTATGCATTTCAGGCTTCAAAGTCCATTATGTGCAGAAATGTGCCACTTCAGCGAGATAAAGGAGCAAAGGTCGGTTGTTAAGGAGTTCTATGATTAAAGACCAATTTTCAAGAAGACAAAGCCTCTGTAAAGCCCGGTCAAAAGATGAAAAGTCAAAGTCCACACGGGCAGAAACAATGCACAAAAGTCAGTAGAACTTCCGAAGACCATATCTTTGGACTTAGACCTCGGAATTGGGCCTACCTTATGTCAAAACGACCGGCTCGGAAAGAACTTTTCAATAGTTAAAGCCTTGACCCAATCAGAGGAGAAGAAGTGAACAAAACGTTTGTCGAATCCAATTGCAGCTGAAGAGCCCATTTTGGACTAAAGAAATTGGGTTTTGGGCCCAATTTTCTGGCCCAAAATATGGCTTCAAGCCCATGCACGATTTTTGGATCTGAAAGTATAAAAACAAAAGCTTGACTCTTTGTTAATGGTAGATAGTTAGGTTAGGATAAGAAAAGTAGCTATTAAACCTTAGTTCTAGATCTAGTTTTAGATTAATTAATTAGTTTTTATTCTTGCCTTAAATTTAGTATTAAATTATTGTTATTGCTATTCATTAGATAAATAAAGTTAATTAGTTCTCCATAATCTAGTTTCATTTTTATTTATTTATTAGCTTAAATCCTTAGATTTACTTATTTGTCATTATTAGTTTAATTCAATTATTGCATGAGTAGTTTTGAATTGAGTTTAAACAAGTAAAGTTCAAATCTTTATATTATGTCTTGTTTAGATTCCATGAGAAATGATAGTCTTATGATTCTCGGCTAAACCTCCATTAGAGGGGGTTGAAAAACCTTGATGAAGCTTGATTTCGATTAGCGTAGAATAGTCGTAATTTCCCATTCAACTCTAGAAGTAATTAGTCCACCATGATAATGGGGTTGAATACTTCACATGCTAGATGTTAGTTGGTAGAGATTACCATGAACACTAGGGATTAGGAAGAACCAATTGTTCTGCGTAGCAGTTCAATTCGGATTAGGACAATTCGTCGTTAGTAAATTAAGTAGAGTTAAGGTGGATTCAAATCCCCCCTAATTCCTTATCATTGAATCATTTTAGTTCATACCTTGTTATTTGAATTATCGCGTCTTGTTAGTATAAATTGAATCCGTAGTATAATCGTAGAATAGAAATTTCACATAACACATTACTCTCACCATTGTTCTTTGTGTTTGTTCAATTGAATTTGTTAAGTCTTGAGAGTTAAGAGTGGAACGATTCCGTACTCTATATATTGCATGAATATACATGTGAGAGTAGGAAATAAATTATTGATACCGTAATAATAAGATTAGAGTAATCTAATTGAGTTTTTACGGGTTATCACCGGGTGAGTTGTGATAGTTGTTATTAACCAGGATGATACCTCTATTATTATTATTATTATTATTATAATTATTATAATTACCTGGTCCTTGTACTTGTCTTAGTAGAGCTGGGTTATTGTTATTTGCTAGCCTCACATTTTGATTATTAAACCCCGGAGATATAACTGGTTGATTATTACGCCAACTGAAGTTGGGGTTTTGTCTCCAAGGTGCATTAGGAAGGCTATTTAAGGAGCAAACATTGTCCGGCTGTGCGGGTGGTTGGTCATAGACAAGAGGACAATAGGAGTCGGTATGCTCGAAACTAAAACATAAATTACATGGAAAAGAGTTGATGTTCATGATAGGAGTAGGCTTATGTTGAACAGAAATGGCTTCTACCTTTTTTGTGAGGGATTCGATTAGAGTTCTAAGCTCGGGATCAGGTTTAACCTCAAACATACTGGTAGTCTTAGCAGTGGAAGAAGAAGTAGCAGAGCGGGGGATGTCGTTACCCCCCCCCCCCATTTATTATTACGCTTGGATTGATCTTCTTAAAACCTATAAGCCTCTTAGGCTCCTTTACTAAGGAAACATCCTTATGATGATGTGAAAGCCCCTTGAAAAAGGCACGAACAAGCATGTCTTTCGCAAGGTTATGATGTCGACACTCTATAAGAAGATCAGTGTACCGGTTTCAGGCCTTTGAAAAGGATTCATGAGGGTTCTGGCGGAAGAAATGAATCTTTTGAATCATTTCATCTGTCTTCAGTGGTGGGTAATACTGTTCCATGAACAATTGAACAAGTTTGGCCCATGAGTCTACGGAATTAGGCATTTGGGCAGTTAACCAAGACGTCGCCTTATCGGCTTGGGTGAAAGGAAACACCCTCAGTTTAATTTGTTTATAACCTACGTTAAGATGGTGGAATGTAGTGAGAACTTGTTCTATCCTACGCATATGCTGATAAGGCTTTTCGTGGTCTAAACCATGAAAAACGGATAACAAATTAAAATATTCGGGGTAATTTGAAAATCCCCCACTGGGTCTACAAGAACGATGCATGACTTAGGGCTATTGTTTAGGGATTTATAAAAATCAGAGAGAGGAGTCTCTGCTTCTTCAGCCATTGATGTAGGTGTAGTGTGTGATATTCTAGATAGGCGTGTGCGTTGACGTTTATGATAGATAACGTTAAATGGTTTTCTCTTACCAGACCTTAATCTTATGCAAGGCTAAGTCCAATATGAAAGAAACATGATAGTAGTCAAACAACAACCTAATATACTAGAATTAAAGTTCTTTGACAGAAGAGACGAGGAGTGAAAGAAGGAGAACTTGAATGCCTCCTTGCTACGCTTATGAATAACGTCTTTAATACGAACCTCAGTGTCCTGTAGAAGCTTGGAACACTGAATCAACAATTATTTCCAACAAAAAAATAACATGTAACTAACCTGTGTAAATTGGGATTCCTTCAGAGGGGCGCGGGCACGCTCAATAATAAGGTAACAAAGGCGCTTGCGCGCTCTGTCAATTTTTTTAGAAACAGGCTTTCGCGTAATTTCTTAATGGGTTGGGCCTTAAGAATGGAAATAAAACATAAAACAAACTTACTGGAAGGAAGGGCACGTGCGCGCTCAGATATAGTGTAAATAGGGCACGTGGACGCTTTAAGTGTACAGCTTCAAAAAATTACAGTAGACTTCCGGAGCAAAATCCTATTTTTCGAAAACAGAAAACACAGTTAGAAACACAAACAATCTCAAACAATAGGGGTGGGTGGGTGAACTAGACTATTTGTACAATTCAAAAAACTAAGGGAATTTAATTCTAATGACAACTAAGATGGCAACGGCGCCATTTGATATAATGAAAATTTCTCTTTTACTCCTACTTAGCTAATTATACTAGGAAAAAGTAAACTATATACTTTCATTCTTTTGATCAAAGTTTTATTCTCAATTATCATGTAATAAAACTAGAGTAAGAATTCCTTCCACTCCTAATTACTTAGATATTACTAATTCCACTAATGATTAACAATCAAACAGCATGAGAGTAATGATTCAAAATATAACTAATATGGTGAAAACTAATATTAAATATATTCTAAATTAAACTAAGGCAATTAAATATTAAGATGTGAATATGAAGAAGGAATTAGGGAGATTTGAAATACACATTGATTAATCCCTAACATGCTAGTATAGAGTTTGTTGCAACCCTAATCTTTATGTTTCCACACAAAGTTCAACATAAAGGTTAGGTCTTTTTATCCCTAATTATTCATGGTATCTCTATCCAACTAATAATTAGTATGAGAGAAATTTGAAACCCATTCTCATAGTGAATGAACTACCCTCTAGTCTAGGGTTATTTTACTTATTGCTAAATAGAAACCCTAGACTTGAAGCTCTTAAATACAACTATTCTATAGCAACACATCAAGTCTTCATCAAAGCTTCAATCAAACCCCTCTAATGGAGGTTTAGTTATGGTTCATTAGACTATCATGGAATAAATAGTAAGAAGAAGAAGACATAATTAAAGGAATATAAATAACTTGAATTGTATTAATGGTGGCTAGGCTAATAAAACATTAACTAGGTTAAACTAAAGAGAAGAGGTAGTTGTGAGTTAGTGTTTTTCCTTAGTCCTCCTCATATAGGAGAGGGCTAGGTTTACAATTTCATACTTGGGCTTTGGAGCTATGTTTTGGACCACTAAATCAAGCCCAAAACCTAATTACTTAAGTCCAAAAAAGATTTCTCTGCTAGAAATTACTATAATAACCTTTTCATCCACCTTTACTTCTCTAATTTGATCAAGACCTAGACTATTAGAAGGATCTTTCTGAGTTGGTCGTTTTAACATATAATAGGCCCAATTCAAAGGTCTGAATCCAAAGATACGGCCTGTGGACGTTATGTTAACTTTTATGCTCTATTTCTACCCGTGTTGACTTTGACTTTTCAGCTTTTACTTGGCTTTAAAAAGGTGTTTTCTCCTTGAAACTTGGGTTTTAACCATAGAACTTCTTAGCAACCAAGCTTTGCTCCTTTCTCTTGTAAAAGTGACATATTTCTTCACATAGTTGACTCCAATACCTGAAATACACAAAAGTACGTAAACAATATTAATTCTTATCTATTATAAACATAATTGGTCTAAATGTACTATTATTAAGGGGTTAAAACTAAAGTTTTGGGCTCTTATCACAACCGGTATCAACATATTACTCTTTCGAAAAGAAACTTTATCACATCTTGCTCTTTTATGTACTATAAAACTATGGCCTCTACCCACTTGGTGAAATAGTCTGTGACCGCGAGCATGAATCTTCTTTTACCTCTTCCAGGTGTTAGAGGACCAACAATATCCATGCCCCATAGCGTAAAAGGCCATGGGTTTGATACACAGTGCAACTTTTCAACTAGAACGTGTATAGCCTTTTCATGTATTTGGCATTGCATACACTTTTTAGCATAACAAAGACAATCTCTTCACATCTGGGGCCAAAAATATCCTTGCCTCATTATTTTATTTACCAATGATCTTCCAGCTAAATGGTTTCCACATTCTCCTTCGTGGAGTTCTGCAATGATTAAATGTGCATCCTCAGGTGATATACATTTCAGATGCGGACCTCCAGGATTCTTTCAATATAGCTCATTATCAATCAATACATATTTTTGCGCTCTAAACTTGATTCTTCTGGCATCATTTTTTACCCCAGGTACTTTACCCTCAAATAAGTATGATATATATGCTTCCATCCATGACGCCCCCAGTGTGTCGATTTCCATAACCTTTGGTTCGTCAACATCGATGCTTGGCCTCTCCTTGATGCTGATGTGCAAAGTGCGACCCTCCATGTTTTCTAGCATCGCTGCCACATAAGCTAGGGTGTGTATCTGCATGCCTGTTTTCATTTCTATTGAGGTGCTGAAGCCTTATTTTACTAAAGTCCCTTAACTTAGTTTTTATAAAACTCAAGTAATCCACCATGTTATCACATTTTGCTGAATATCCTCCATTAATCTGGCTGACAACGAGCATTGAGTCGCTAAAAATTGATAATTCTTTCACTTTATGAGATTTGGTCATCTCGAGTCCGGCGATTAAAGCTTCGTACTCAGCCTCATTGTTCGATGCATGGAATCCTAACGTTACTGTTGTTTCGAGCCTTTGATTTTTGGGTGTAACCAATACGACCCTGATTCCACATCCCTTACTCCCAGATGATCCATCGACAAATAGTTTCCAACCATGTGTTCCATCCCATGGATCATCTGTATCGATAATATCCTCGGGCTCTTGCAGCGTTGAGAACTCCTCCTATTCCATGCCCCAACTAGCATCCTCACATGGAAAATCAGCCAGGAAGTCAGCCAGTACTTGACTTTTCTCCGATACTCGGTTTCAGTATTCAACACCAAATTCGTTTATTAGTACTGACCATTTCAACATTCTTCCTGATTTGGCAGTTTTTGCCAGAGTCTGCTTTGATGGGAGATTCGTCATACGATCACAGAGTGTGATTGAAAATACACTTTAGCCTCTAAGATGAGAATAAAAGCGCCAAAGCGTATTTCTCCAGTGTCGAATATCGTTGAGCGCAGCTATTCTTCCAGTCAGCCTTTGTATCTGCTTTCTAGTTGTTGGAGATGGCATTTGCTGAAGTGCTCATTTCTGATCAGTATTAGCGTTGATGCCTCGCTTGGTAACAATGTACCCCAAGAATTTGCCAGAATTGACCCCGAAAGTACACTTCTTTGGGTTAAGCTTCATGTTAAACTCTCGCAATATTCGAAATACAGTATCGAGGTCCTTCACATGATCTTCAGCTTTCATAGACTTTATAACCATATCGTCAATATAGACCTCGACAATTCATTTTATGAGCTTCTTAAACATTTTCTCCACCAACATTTGATAAGTAGCTCCAGCATTTTTCAACCCAAATGGAATTCTGATGAAACAGTATATACCTCCATTAACGACGAACGCTATTTTAAGTTGATCTATAATAGTTATTAGAATCTGAAAATATCCCGAATATCAATCGTAGAAACTGATTAATTCAAAACTAGCTGTTCAATTAACCAACTTATCTATCCTTGGCATTGGATAATGATCTTTGGGACACTTCTTATTTACATCGGTTAAGTTAATGCAAATTTGAACTCTACCATCCTTCTTGGGCACTACGACTATATTCGCCACCCATTGAGAATGATCCACTTCTCTAATTATGCCATTATTTAACATCTTTTATATCTTGGGTTGCACCGCTTCCTCGTACATTGGTCTAACCTTTCGATATTTTTGATGGACCGGGGTCGCATTTTCTTCCATATTCAGTTTGTGTGAACAGATAGCTAGGTCGATACCGGTGAGGTCCAACATTGACCATGCAAAAACATCCTGATTCTCTTTCAAAAAGACCATCAACTCATTTCTTATAATGGCAAACATTTCTGTACTAATGAACGTATGGCGTTCACTTTCTCCTGTACCAATATCAATTTTTTCCACCGCCTCTATTGTTTTTCTTTCCCAGGGTTCTTCATTTTGCTTTAGCTCTTGTGTGAACTTTACCTGCTCATGTATCTGCATATCGGTGTCGGTAGGTAAAGCTTGTTGTAACTGCTACTTAGAGCTTTTCCAAGACGCCCCTAGTGTCTTGGCTTTTTACCTTCATCATCCCCTTTACAGTGACAAAATTACACTTTTCTGACTCCGACTGATCCCCCCTAATTTCATGCAAACCATACACTGTGGGAAATCTGATTACCTGGTAAAACGTACTTGGGACAGCACGCATATCGTGTATCCACTTTCTACCAAGTATTGCATTGTGATCAGAGTGACGCTTTATGACCACAAACTTCGTCAACACTGTCTGGGGTCCCACTCGAACTGGCTAGTAATTTTATTTCTCCCACAGGCTTGGTAGAGCTTCTATTAAACCCAAACAAACTGAATTGTGGTGGCGTTAGATGAGTCTCATCGATACCAATGCCTATGAATGCTTTCTAGAATAAAATATTCATAGAACTACCACAATCCACGAGTATCTTTTGCACATCATATCCAGAGATACGCAAAGTGATTAATAATACATTATCATGTGGCAACATCACCTTAGACAAGTCATCTGGTATGAACATAATTGCTCTTGGAATGCTAGCCGATACCAGACTCTGACTTACTGGAATAGGCTCGACATTCACCACGAGCACTTCTTTTACGGTCGAAATCTTTCTTATTTTATCTCTCATGATTTTCTTTTGTGGTATTTCCCCTTTGTAAATCATATTTATTACTCCAAGGGCCTTCTTGTGTATGGTTACAGTTTCTGCGGGTCTAATGTCAACCCTGAACTCTCGCAACTTCCCATCTTTCATCAGCCTATCATTTTTTTTTAATAACTGCAAGCACCTGGTTGTCTCATGGTTCTCAATTTTGTGGAATTGACAATAAGGCCTGCCCTTCATCTCCCTAAGAGTGTATTTTGGCCACACCACAAAATCTTCTTTTGCGATCATCCTTAATATATCTTCCGGTGTGGTATTGATGGTGATAAAATTGCTGGGATCTAGCTCTTCTTTCAGTGTCTTGTCATATTTCCTTCTTTGTTGTGGTTGATTATCCTGATTTGTATAATGCTCCTGAGGTCTTTTATTATCTGACCTCAAGGAGTCTCGACTCTCGTGTCGATCTCCATTATCTTTATCCCTTTTTCCTGTCTCTGACACTTGCAATACCGTTTGCATAATGGCTGCATTTACCCCCTCTTCCACTTTAATATCTCTGTCAGCCTTGTCATACAACTCTTGTAGACTTTTAACTTCCTTTCGCAAGAGGTATTTGTGCATAAATGATCCAGGAATCACACCTGTTTGGAAAGCCATGATGGCTATCATTTTAGACTCGCCAAGCTTCTCGACCGATTGTGTTTTGGCCTTGAATCTCGCCAAGAAATCCTTCAAAGACTCCTTTTTCCCTTGTTTCAGCTGGAATAGAACACACCTGTTTCGGCTTCACCCTCTGATGACCATAATTAGTGAGGAATCTTTCTTCGATTTAACGAAAACATGAAATGGTCCCTTCCGGTATTGTACATAACCACTTCAATGCTTTGCCTTTAAGGCTCAAAGAAAATGATCGACATAGTACGGAATCCCAATACTCCGTTCCGTGATATATTGAACACTGGTGTCGATAGCTAAAGAGATGGTTCATGGGGTCAGTGGTCCCATCATACTAGGTGAACTTTGGATTCTTGAATTTTAGAGGTAATGACACCCTCTCTACTTCCTTTTTCAATGGGTTTCTACTTACATCATCTACCAATTTACGAATCGAAGCTGATACCTTTTCCAGGAGCTTGTCCCCAAATTGCCTCTATATTATCTCCTGCACCATTTCCTTTGTAATTGGTGTTTTTTCCTCTTCCTATTGCACCACCTTTGGTGTCGATTTCGCTACTGATTGCACCTCTTCGATGTGGCTTTTTCTTACTTTCTCGAGATGACTCTTTCTCACCACTGGAGTGCCTGAACTCAACTCCTCGCCATCTTTCTCGTACATAGCTTCTACTGCACGCTTCTCATTCTCTTCTCTCACAGCTTTGTTTTCAGCCATTAAAACTTTGTTTTGCTTTTCCAATTCTTCAAACTTTCTCAACAAGGCTTTTAAAGATACCTCTTCTTCATGTATCTCATCTACTTCTTCCATCAATCGACTTACCGATCGCCTTGTTCTTCGTTCCTCATTCTTGGATCTTGCTTGAGAAGTACTCCCTTCATTAATCATCATCGTTTTACTTGTTGTAGGACACTTTGGAGGCATCTTGACAAGAAAATGAATACCTCCTTAAACAACTCCACTAATCTCACGAAATTTTCTTGAACACAACCAATTATTCTGATTCTCAAAACTTCTACCAATGGATTCGATCTTCAAAGAAAGGAGAAAATAAACAGCTTTTCTTGTCTTTGAATCACATTGAATCACAGACGGTGCCAATGTAGTGATCAAGTGTCTTCTTCTAAGACCAGTTGTGAATTGAATAGGTTTGGATTGAATTGATAATCGGAAAGAAATGAAACTCAAGCTTTTGTATTATCATTAATGACGGTTACAAAGTCTCTCTCTCTCTCTCTCTCTCTCTCTCTCTCTCTCTCTCTCTCTCTCTCTATTTCACTCTGGTTTTACAAGTATTTCTATAATGAATCGAATGTCCCTTCTTTCTCTTGATCATCACTTTATATAGTCCTCCTGCTATAATGGTGCCCAATCCTATCCTGACGCGTGTCCATTTTCATTCTTTCTCCTTCCTTTTCCTGCTTGTTCCTATGACACATAAACTTATGTGCAAGATATTGACCATCATATCGATATTTTGAGTTAGTTATGATATTCGGGCTGGAATATCGGGTTGACGATATTTTCCCATGACAACCACCTCCAATTATTTTGCAATCAGACCACCTCCGACCTCAAGCTCCTATGGAATATGGACACTAGTTCATACTTCAGAGGTGTCAAATCATTGGTATCTTGGCTATAATGGTTCTAGAAGTTGGTTAGTGTAGTGGGCAAATATCGTGCCCTTAAGTATTTTTATCTGATATTTTAAAACTCGAGATATTGACATGAGGGTCAATATCTTGATATATTTCGTGGTTGTTTCAAACATTTGCAGGTGTTGAGCGGGAAAAGAAAGAGGAAGACAATGGACATGTGTCATGAGTTGATTGGGTCAAAGCTAATTGAGGACACTATATAAAGACTGGATGAAGTGAAAGAAAGATTCATTCGATCATTACCACAAAAACTATTAGAAATAGGAGAGAGAAAGAGAGAGTCATAGAAATTGTAAACCTCCATTACTGATAAATAAAAAAGCTTTGTTTCACTTCAATTCAATCTCATTTGAACTACTTTTCTATCATTCATCTTCAATTGCGATTAGTAGTTCAGGTGATCTTAGGACAATCATATAAAGATTGCTCTTAGACATCACATTGGCGCCGTCTGTGCATCGAGAACAAGAAAATTTGAAGTTTTCTTCTTTTTCGATTTCGAATCCATAGTTTTGTTCTGAGTTTGAGTGAAAGAAGAGTGACAGAAATTTAGTAGTGAAGTTTGAATCATAATGGCTCTAAAGAAGAGAGCAAACAGCAAGCGAGTGGATAATGATAATTAATCACAAACAAGGAATACAAGAGCTTCGATAAGTAGGCGATACCAGGAGGAAAACATTGAAGTAGAAGTTTCACTTCAAGAAGTCTTGAAGAGGTTAAGGGAAGTGGAAAAGCAGAATGCTATATTACTTAAGGAGAATCAAGAGATGAAGAAGGGAAGTCCGAGTCAGGTTGTAAAGGATCTCCATGGGGAAGAGGATGAGGCGTGTAGTTCAAAATCGGTTAGTCACTTTACAGAAAAGCTAGGCATCGGCAAGAAATGAAAGAATTGTAGAAGCATCGCCGATACCTAAAATTCCGATACCACAATCCATCAGCAAATAGATGATACAGGAGATGATGCAAATCCAGCTTCTCGAGAAAACTTCAGCTTCAATAAGAAGACTGGCAGACGATGTTAGCAGAAATCCAATGCATCAAAGTGTCGAGATGTTGCCTATTCCGCTGAAGTTCAAACTTCCTAAATACACGCAATACAATGGGACATCAGATCTGATATACCATCTATTTGGATATCGACACCAGTTTTCGATATACAAAGGAACAACCTATCTTGATTCATTATTATGCAAGTCCTTCTCTTCAAGTCTGAAGGGGAAGGCATTAAAATGGTTTTGTTCCTTACAAGAAGGGTCGATATCATGTTGTAGGGAGATTGAGGAGAAGTTTTTGACCAATTATGGTCATCAGCAAGTAAAACCAAAGCAAGTGTCAGTGTTGTTCTAACTCAAGCAAGGAAAGAAGGAATCTCTGAAAACCTTCTTGTCGCGTTTCAAGGCAGAGGCACAGCTCATAGAGCATTTAGATGAATCAGAAATGACAGCAATGATGGCATTTCAGACAGGACTCATTCTAGGTTCCGATATGCATAAGTATAAACTTCGAAAGGATATCAAAACTCTGAGAGAATTGTATGATAAAACTGAAAAAGATGTGCAAGTTGAAGAAGGTATTCTGGCAGCATCGGTTCAACCAGTGTTATAGGTATCAGAATCAAATAAGCCTATTAAGGAGGAGAACTATAGCAAATCCGATAAGAGGAAATCGGCTGATTCTTATCCAAAATCAGAAAACCAACTGTCACATAAAAAGAGGTTTGAAAGATCACTAAAAGAGGAGTTAGATCCAAGCAATTATATCGCCATTAATACTCAAGTGGAGGACATTTTAAGGAGGGTGGGGAAAAAACCTTATTTCCAACATCCGACTTACAAGCTTCGAGAAATAGCATATAAACCCTTCTGCAATTTCCATAAGGTGAAGAATCATGAAACAAATAAGTGTCTGCAACTGCTCAGAGAACTGGATAGATTAATGCGAGATGGAAAGCTTCGAGAGTTCAGAGCGGATGCTAGACCAGAAGTAGCAGCTATAGTGAATGATAAGCCATTAGGGGTGATCAATATGATATATAAGGGGGTTATCCCACAGAAAAAGATTATAAGTGATAAAATCCGAAAGATATTAACAGTGAAAGAGATGCTAGAAGTGAATGCAGAGCCGATACCGGTAAACCCTTCATTAGTAGTGGCAAGCATACCTGGAGCTATTATGTTTGTTCCTGATAATCTATCAAAGGTAATGTTACCTCATGATAATACTTTGTTGATTACATTAAGGATATTAGGATATGATGTGCAAAAGGTACTAGTTGATTGTGGAAATTCAGTCAATATTCTGTTTTCGAAAGCATATACGGGTATCGAATTTGATGAGTCACATCTGAAAGAACTGCAGTTTAATCTGTTTGGTTTCAATGGAACCTTTACTCAGCCAGCAGGGGAAATTAAATTGCCAGTAAGGGCAGGTCCATAGACAATTATGACTAAGTTTATAGTCATCAAGCATCATTAAGATCATAATGATATTTTGGGAAGAAAGTGGATACATGCTATGAGAGTAGTTCCGAGTACTTTCTACCAGGTTATCAGATTTCCGACTGCTTATGGGCCACATGAGATAAGAGGTGATCAGTCAGAATCTGAGAAATATAATTTTGTTACTATGAAGGGTATGATGAAAGAGAAAAAAGTAGACACTGGGGGCGTCTCGGAAGACACCAGATAGCAATTAACAGAAGTTTTATCTCCAAAGTCCGATACCAAGAAACATCAAGAGGATTTTAGGTTTACATCGGAGATGAAGACAGAGTTAGAAATAGTTCCAAGAAAAACAATGGAAGAAGTACAAAAAGTCAATATCGCTCAGGACAATGAAAGTTGCTTCACTTTTATCAGAACAGAGATGAGTGCAAATATCAGACAAGATTTGGTGGAATTCTTAAGGACAAATAAAGATGTATTCGCTTGGTCAAAGGTTGATCTTCCGGGTATCGATCCTCTTATATGTTCTCATAAGCTGAATATGTAATAAGGAGCAATTCCAGTGCATCAGGAGCATAGGAGGGTCAGGCCGATATATGCAGATGCGGCACAAAATGAAATTCAGAAGATGCTGAAATGTGGAATCATCAAGGAAATCGATAACTCAGAATGGGTAGCAAATATTGTTGTTGTCCCAAAGAAGAATGGCAAGGCTAGAATCTCTGTGGATTTCACAGATGTTAACAAAGATTGTCCCAAAGATTACTATTCGATACCAAGAATTGATGAATTGGTTGATCGAACAGCTGGTTTCGAGTTGTTAAGTTTTTGCAATAGGCATTCAGGATATTTTCAAGTGATAATGGCAGTATTGGACCAACTGAAAACAACGTTCGTTGTGGAAGGAAGCCTTTATTGTTTCATCAGAATGCCATTTGGTCTAAAAAAATGTTGGAGCAATGTATCAGAGGTTGATTGAGAAAATGTTTAGACATTTGATCAAACAGATTGTGGAAGTATATATCGACGATATGGTGATAAAATCGAAAAAAGCAGAGGATCATGTTAAAGGCCTCGATACGGTGCTCCGAATATTCAGACAATTCAACATGAAGATTAACCCCGAGAAATGTACTTTTGGTGTAAGTTCAAGGAAATTTCTTGGGTATATAGTCACAAAAAGTGGTATCGATATTAATCGAGACCAGATTCTAGCTATTCAGCAAATGCCTTCTCCAAGTACTAGGAAGCAGATACAAAAGCTGACGGGAAGAATAGCAGCTTTGAATAGGTTCATATCAAGAACTTCCAGCTGATGTAAACCCTTATTCAAGTTGCTGAAAAAGAATACAAAGTTCATATGGGAGGAAGAATGTGAAAGGGCATTCTCATAATTAAAGAAGTATCTCCAAGAAGTGCCAACTTTGATAAAGCCAGAGGAAGGTGATACTTTATTTTTATATTTAGCAATATCGGATTTCGCTATTAGTTTAGTACTAGTAAAGGTGGAAAATGGAGTTGAGCGACCTATTTATTTTCAATCCAAAACCATGCTCGAGGTGACCTTGCCTCTTTTTGTGTATGTAGATGGTGTATGGTCGTTGAACAAAATAGAAGCGTATCAAAACCTAGTTATCCCTCAATAAGTAAAGAATGAGTAGGGTATCGTTCCACTTTTAAGTGTATGTTATGTGAAGGATAGGACTAGAATGGGGGTTTAAGGGATTAAAAACTTTGATTGTAGAGATTTTAGATTCTAATGCTAAACTAAACTAAATTAACTAACCTATTGGGAATTAATAAGAGAAGGAATTCAAGAGATTAGAATCCACTAATACTTTTAATCTATGACCTTCAGCTTCATGGTTGTTCTTACAAGTAGACTACAATTAGGCAATCAAGCGAGTGTCGATGCCCTCTTGGACGAAACAATGTTAACAATTAACTCTACTTAAGGTTGTTCCTATGTTTATGCTATTAATATCTTATTTCCTTTTATGTAAGCTCGGGCAGCCATTCAATGTATTACCAAGAGCAACATCAAGGAGTACTTCCCAATAGGGTGGCCATTCAATGAATCACCACTTAAGGCAAACACAAAGAATACTTCCCCTAGGCAGCCACTCCCTGAGCTACCCCTTCTAAGGCAACACAAAGAATACTTCCCAAACTCTAAAGAACTATACTACTAGAAGAAAAGTAAAGAACACTAGCATGATATTAATATTGCAAAACATAAACCCTATTCTATACTTCCATCCCCTGGTGTGGGCAATGGAATTAATAACTAAAAACATAAAGAACTAACCTGATTGAAAAACACCATGAACTAGAAGAAACATTAAACCTTAAGCAATGGCTTCATCTCCTCCCTTAAAAGAGAAGATTAGCCTTCCATAAAGAAGGAAGAACACGAAGAACGAGAAAAAGAAGAGTCGAAGAACATAAGACTAGAAAGACTAATTTATTAAGACTCAGCTAGTTAAAACTGAATCTTTTATTATTAATCTCTCTCTGCCTCAAGTTCTGGAGACAAGAATATAAGTGAATTGGCTAATTACATGAGCCACTTAGGTCCTCTATTTATAGGGTTTAGAATGAGTTCTAGAAGCATTCCAAACCGCCATTTGTTTCCTAATACAAATAGACTTCTTTCAGAGTCCAACTTCGTCTCCAAAACTGAGAATGAATTGGCTACAGTGTCGTTTCTTGTGTTTGGACTCACGGTCCATGCGTCTCAGACGCAAGCAATGCGTCTGGACGCGCGATCCATGCGTCCCAGACGCAGAAGTCTATTTTGTCTCTTCTGCTCTATCCTTCTATCCTCTTTTGCAGGCTTTGGTCTAAGCAATGAATCATTTGGCCTTGGGCTTCCAAATAGGCTTTAAAATAGGTCCAAGTCGCATATTTAATAGCTTTAATTCCTTGGCCTTCTCCATGATTGTCCACGGGATTCCCATGTGATCCTTAATGCTCTGAATTACTCCGTTTTACCCCCTTTTCTCTAATATTCCACAAAACTCTCTCTTTCACCTGTAGAATCATAAAACATAACTTACAAACACTATTAGTCCACTAAGAAGGCTAAACAAAAGGCATAATCGAGGGTTAAATTGCACTTTTTGAGAACTTATCACAACTCCCAACTAGCCTTTTGCCAGTCTCTTAGCAAATAAGATAAAAAATAGATAAGTGGTCAAAATTACATCCTAATAATAAAAATAAAATCCTAACTCATTTTCGCAGGCATTGCGATTGCATTTACCATATGCAACAAGGCTTTAAATCTTTAAGTTCCCCAAAAAGGACGAGTTATAGTCTCGTAAGGGTTTTCAGGGTGATATACCCACAAAATCAATCAATAGCATGTTCAAGAATGATAGTATTTTTCAGAGAGAGAAATTCCTTACCCACTTAGTGCTTACTCCAACAGACGATCTCCATTGCTAACTATATTGCGGCAAAGACTCATAGATTATGATGGAAGATAGTAAAAATTGACAAAATTCTCAATCAAGGCTTATGTGTGTACTTAGTCAATCTCCTATACTCTCCTATCCAAGAAACATAATCCCTAGTTTACCATAGGTAGATAATCTCGACTTTCAATCCTCACCGGTCATACTCTTAGAAAAGATGGTCTACTATTTTACCACATGTATGTGGGAAAAAGAATAATGAATACGAACATCCCACATACTACCTTGAAAAATGGATTTCTGGATGAAATTAGTCTCATTGAAAGAATGTCAATCAAATATGAAGTGTCGGGTCCTTCACTTTAGCATCCTCTCACCTATTCTAGACTTCGTACTATACTGTAGTGATAAGTCATGGGTTGTAACTTGGCTTGGGTATTGGTTTATGAAGGAAAGGTAAAAAGGATTATAACGTTGTTTCTGAAAACACTAAGTGTTTTGCTTCTTTCCTTGGAAGATTTCTTCAAATTCTGTATTGCAGAGAAAATTCTTCCTTTGTCTTAGCTTTTCCATCCATTCTATTCAACTTTTTTTTTTTTATAGCTCAGTGTTATATCCTTGATTAGTACTGGATATGCTTGTTTTCCACTAGCTTCTTTCACTTAGAATAGAATGATGGTCTTCATTGTATCTCTCTGGTATTTCCTTGTAATCTTCTTTTTGTGCTATTATTTTCTCTTTGTGCCTTTCGTATTCTCAGAAACATATGGGTATGGCTGATAAAGATTTTGGCTATACTTCTTGTCTGGAGTTGGGTAAAGGGTAAAGGGTTTTATGAAAGAAAATGGCTTATTGTAAGGCTCAAAAGGGTTTAACATGATGGTCCTACTAGGTGGGATAAAGGCTGAATGGGTTCACTACTTGACTTATCAGTATGATACTCTGTTTCGAATAGACTACAAGACCTAATGGCTATCTCCCCAGTTGATGTCACTTCGTGATTAACCAAATCAACAAATAATGAGACTATATTACAACGACATAAAAAACTGAAAGATGTTGAGTCACTAAGACTCGGATTTTTCGTAATAACTCTCCAAAAAATGGGTATAAAGCTCAAGTCTCTCGAGCTAAGTCTAAAAATTCTACTTCCAGTTTACTAGTGGTTTAAATCTCTCTTCTAGCAAAAGTACACAAAACTGACCAAGTTTTATGGTGGTGCCTTGATAAAGAATTCTATCAACAAGAACTATGTCTGAGCATAATAAATAGTCTAAGCGGTAATGAAATCAATAATATCAACTATCTATCAAACTCAACACTCAGCAGTATAGAATATATATCCTAGACTCATCATTAAAATTCATTTTTCTCATGCTATTGATATAGAAACAAAAATAATTTTGTTTTTGAAAACTAATTTTTGAAATTCATTTCTCAAGTACACCCTCCCCCTACTTATGCATGCATTGACCTCAATGTATAAAGAAGTAAATAAAATGGATGAGAAAAAGGTAGGATATTACCATTAATGCCGAATATCAAGAATTAGTTCAAGAAACAAATTTTTTAGGTCTTTTTACGTCAGACTCATCATTAAAATTCATTTTTCTCATGCTACTGATATAGAAACAAAAATATTTTTTTGATTTTTTTTGAAAACTAATTTTCGAAATTCATTTCTCAAGTACACCCTCCCCCTGCTTATGCATGCATTGACCTCAATGTATAAAGAAGTAAATGAAATGGATGAGAAAAAGGTAGGATGTTACCATTGATGCCGAATATCAATAGAATTAGTTCAAGAAACAAATCAAATATTTTTAGGTCTTTTTACGTCAGATCCCCAAGACATAATGTGAGTCTTTTAAAGTCAGATTCTCAAGACTTTTGAGTCCTTTATAGTCAGATCCTCAAGACTAGTATTCCCACCCACTAGGTTCCAATTTGTAGGAATTCTTCTGATCTCTCTCAGTATGTGATTGACAAAAGTATACCTTGTACCAACAATTTTCTCTTAATGGCTGTAACCCAGGACCAGTTTCAAAATGGCAATTCTTACAGCAACCTACCTTACTTCCTGTAGACATTTTCGCTTGATCTACTAGAATTCCTTCCTTTGAAACATGGTGACCCAACACTATCCCTTCCTTTACCATGAAGTGGCATTTTTTCCAATTCATAACTAAGTTGGTATCGCAACAGAGTTTAAGGACTAAGGAGAGATGGTGCAGACAATCCTCAAAAGGACATGTGAATGTGGTATTCTCTTGGTCCTCAGGGTGAATATGGATCTGAAAATATCCTAAGTAACCATCAAGAAAGCAGTAGTAAGCTTGTCCAGCTAATCTTTCTAACATCTGATCGATGAAAGGCAATGGAAAATGATCTTTCCTTGATACGCTATTCAACTTCCTATAATCGATGCAACCTCTCCATCCAGTCTGAATCCTGGTTGGAATCAACTCATTGTTCTCGTTCTCGATTACTGTGGTTCCGAACTTCTTCGGCACAACTTGAACTGGACTAACCCATTGACTATCAGAAATAGGGTAGATAATGCTGGCATCAAGGAGTTTGACGTCCTCTTCTCGAACTACTTCCTTCATCTTCGGATTAAGCCTCCTCTGTGGTTGCTTAGAAGTCTTGGAATCCTCTTCCAAATGAATCCTATGTTGAACTATCATAAGGCTGATCCCCTTGATATCATCAATTGTCCAACCTATAGCTGACTTGTGTTCCTTTAAAAGTGCTACTAACCTGGATTCCTGCTCCTCAGTCAAATCTGATGCAATGACAACTGGGTAGGTTCCCAAATCTCCCAAGAAAACATACTTGAGTGTAGACGACAAAGGCTTCAATTCTAGCTTAGGCGGCTCCTTCTTAAGCTCTTTAGATGGTCCATCAGGCATAGGCGATTCAAACTTTTCTTTGAACTTGATGTCATCCATGACAGGTAATGAATCCAAAATTGCATTGATTGCCTCAACACTAAGTTCCTCACTGTCTGAGTCTGTCTGAGCTTTCAACAACTCGTCAGCAAGATATGAATGAGTCAGATAATCCTATGCTAACGCTTCAATCATGCACACCTCGTTCACAACACATACCTCCTGTGGTTGCTGTAACATATGGAAAACATTAGTCTCGGCTCTCATATTACCAAAGGATAACGTCATATTACCGTTTCGATAGTTGATAAGTGCATTTGCAGTGACCAAGAATGGTCTGCCTATAATGATTGGTATCTGCCTACTAGATGTAAGTTTTGTGTCGAATAATATGAAATCAACCGGATAATAGAAATCTTCGATCTTGACTATGACATCTTCAATGATTCCTTTAGGTATCTTTACTGATCTATCTGCAAACTGTAAAGTAACATCAATCTGTTTAAGATCCTTCAAGCCTAACTTCTCGTAGACGAAATATGGTAGAAGATTCACACTGGCACCCAAATCTAATAAAGCTTGCTCCTCCAAAGAATCTCTAATTCTGCATGTAATAGTTGGACTTCCAGGATCTTTCAGTTTCACAACCGCTAGATTCTATAGGTAAGATGAACATCTTTGAGCGATAAAAGCTTCTTTCAGAATGTTGGTCTTCTTCTTCACTAGATCTTTCACGAATTTGGCATATGAGGGAACTTGCTTGATGGTGGTCATCCTTTCTGGTATTCACTAGTTTTGAAGGAAACGGTGCTGGCGGATTCTTTAATATCGGTTCTCTTCTCTCGGCTTCGGTTCGCTTGGTAACAAATAGTGGAGTGACAGGTGGAGTCACTCGTGATGGCTTCTTCTTACTTACTTCCACAGTAGTTCCTTCAACTTCTTTTGCAACAGTTTCTTCAGCAGGTGGCACAACACTAGATATATCTGGAATGTTATAACTAGGTGGGTTGGTGGGGACATAAGTTTCCATAGGTTCCGCAGAATCTTTTCCTGGTTCATAGACAATCTTGTTATCAACTTTCTTGCCTGACCTTAGAGTGGTGACAGCATTAACTTGTTCATGAGTAATCTCCAGGTAATCCACCTGCAGGACACCTCTTCCTTTCGGATTTGGCTCCGGCTGGCTTGGTAATGCTCCTTTTGATCTTTCCGTCAAGGCGGCAGCGATTTGCCCTATCTGGCCTTGAATGACACTAAAGTTACTCTCCAACTTCTGGGTTCTTTGATTTGTCTGTTTCAGCTCATTGACAATGGTGGTGATAGCTTCTTCCATATGTGGGATAACTGCTTTGCTCAACTGAGGCGTAGGGGCAATATATCCACCCATAAGATCTACTACTAACTCTCTATTTGTGTTGGCTGGGTATTGCTAGTTTTGGTATGACTGTTGATTTCTGTATGGTTACTGGCGGTTTTGGAACTGATACTGGATATTCTGGAACTAATTTGACTGATTTTGGAATCCCAGAGGAAAATTCCTCTGATTTGTATTTTGTGGCTTCCAATAATTTTGTCCCTGATTGAACTGGTTATTTCTTCCTAAAGAGTTGATACTACATACCTCTGTATTTGTATCCAGATAGTACGAACACTTTTCAGTGGTGTGGCCTTCATCATAACATAGCTCACAAATGGCATAACAAGGCTTGGATAGCTGAGGTTTAGCTTGGAAATTGTTTGCTTTTGGAGGATTCATGGATAATTGGTCAAACTTCTTGTTCAGAGTTTCAAGTCATGTTGATAGGCTTTCCATAATTGATAGCATCGCTTGATTTGGGTCTTCTTGAATTTGGTTGCCAAATTGCTTCGGCACCCCCTCCACTCTAGCTACGTCCTCGTTGCTAGTACTCCATTGTTGAGTGTCTTCAGCTAAATCCTTGAGAAAGTTGTAGGCTTCCTCTCCATCCAATTATGTAAACTTACCTTGATGCATTGACTGTATCATCTGCTTGTTCATAGTCGAAAGTCCTCGAAAAGAAAAAAATGAGCCGGTGTGCTTTATCATAACCATGATGTGGACATGAGACTAGCAGATTATTGAATTTCTCCGGCTTTGATGATATTCTTCACCACCTTCCCTTTGAAATTGTTGATGGCTTGCTGCATGGCATCTATCTTCTGGGGTGGGTAGAACTTGTTCATAAACTTTGTTCTCAACTTCTCCTAGTTGTTGATTGAATTGATCGGCTGTGCAGTTAAACATTCGGATTTTTTACCTTCGAAAGTGAGAGTGGAAAAAGAATTAACTTGATACTCTCATCCCCCGATATTTCGGTTCTTGAAAGTTAGAGGATCGATAGAAATTTGTTCTTGTCAACATAAGGCTGAACATTGTCTGAACCATTGAACTTTGGAAGCATAGAGATTACTGATGCTCTAAGTTCAAACTGGTTAGCTTCTGTCTCTAGAAAAACAATACTTCTTGGTGGGTCTCCAATGATTAGTGAATAGAAATCACTCAGCTTCTTCTTTTGTTGTGCTTGCATGGGTGGGATAATTTCAGGATTATTGGTGTCCAAAACACCTCCATCATTGCGTGCAGCCATTATTCAATCTCGTCTAGTATTCTTGTGAGTCGGTTGTTAAACCTTGTCCACTGTTGTGTTCTTACCGGACGATGATATGGACGACGAGGTATACACTAGAAAATGCTATGCAAAAATGATGAAAAACTATCCTACAATGCTTAAATAATATGCAACTATTCTAAATTATACTAAAATATAAAACTACTTTCCTTCAACTGGGTTGGGCTTTGCAGCTAGTATCTCGCCCGTTGTCTATAGCTGTCTCTTCTAGGGTTATGGTGAATCACTTGGATTGCTTAAGTACCACGGCCCACAGACGATAGTCCATTTGTCAAGATTCAGACAAGAAACCCTAGAGTTTGATGTTTCACTGTATTGGCTTACAACTTCAATTGTTGAAAAGGTCCTAAATACAATTATACTAGAAAGCAATAAAACTAAACTATGATGCAACTATACTAAGAATGAAATAAAAAGAATGAAGATTCGACTAACCTGGATGGTAGATCTTGTCTTCGAAATGTCATTCAAGCTTCTCTCTTTCTCAAAAGGATGGATGATGCGGCTAAAATTACCTCAAGATCCAAACTTCTAATCTTGAAAGAAAACGTTAAACATAAACAACTTAAAACAGCAGCGGCGCCATTTGACCTTGCCTCTTTTTGTATATGTAGATGGTGTATGGTCATTGAACAAAATAGAAGCATATCAAAACCTAATTATCCCTCAATAAGTAAAGGATGAGTATAGTATCGTTCCACTTTTAAGTGTATGTTATGTGAAGGACAGGACTGGAAAAGGGGTTTAAGGGATTAAAAACTATGATTGTAGAGATTTTAGATTCTAATGCTAAACTAAACTAAATTAACTAAACTATTGGGAATTTATAAGAGAGGGAATTCAAGAGATTAGAATCCACTAATACTTTTAATCTATGACCTTCTACTTCATGGTTGTTCTTACAAGTAGACTACAATTAGGCAATCGAGCGAGTGTCGATGCCCTCTTGGACGAAACATCGTTAACAATTAACTCTACTTAAGGTTGTTCCTATGTTTATGCTATTAATATCTTCTTTCCTTTTATGTAAGCTCGGGCAGCCATTCAATGTATTACCAAGAGCAACATCAAGGAGTACTTCCTAATAAGGGGGCCATTCAATGAATCACCACTTAAGGCAAACACAAAGAATACTTCCCCTAGGCAGCCACTCCCTGAGCTACCCCTTCTAAGGCAACACAAAGAATACTTCCCAAACTCTAAAGAACTATACTACTAGAAGAAAAGTAAAGAACACTAGCATGATATTAATATTGCAAAACATAAACCCTATTCTATACTTCCATCCCCTGGTGTGGGCAATGGAACTAATAACTAAAAACATAAAGAACTAACCTGATTGAAGAACACCATGAACTAGAAGAATCATTAAACCTTAAGCACTGGCTTTATCTCCTCCCTTGAAGGAGAAGATTAGCCTTCCATAAAGAAGGAAGAACACGAAGAATGAGAAAAAGAAGAGTCGAAGAACATAAGACTAGAAAGACTAATTTATTAAGACTCAGCTAGTTAAAACCGAATCTTTTATTATTAATCTCTCTCTGCCTCAAGTTTTGGAGACAAGAATATAAGTGAATTGGCCAATTACATGAGGCACTTAGGTCAATGAGTTTTAGAAGCATTCCAAACCGCCATTTGTTTCCTAATACAAATAGACTTCTTTCAGAGTCCAACTTCGTCTCCAAAACTGAGAAATAATTGGCTACAGTGTCGTTTCATGCGTCTGGATGCACGATCCATGCATCTTAAATGCAAGCAATGTGTCTGGACATGCGATCCATGTGTCCCAGACACAATCAATGCGTCTGGACGCGCGATCCATGCGTCCCAGACGCGGAAGTCTATTTTGTCTCTTCTGCACTATCCTTCTATTCTCTTTTGCGGGTTTTGGTCCAAGCAACAAATCATTTGTCCTTGGTCTCCAAATAGGCTTTAAAATAGGTCCAAGTCGCATCTTTAATTGCTTCAATTCCTTGGCCTTCTCCATGATTGTCCACGGGATTCCCATGTGATCCTTAATGCTCCAAATTGCTCCGTTTTACCCCTTTTTCTCTAATATTCCACAAAACTCTCTCTTTCACCTAGAATCATAAAACATAACTTACAAACACTATTAGTCCACTAAGATGGCTAAACAAGAGGCATAATCGAGGGTTAAATTATACTTTTTGAGCACTTATCACGAGGCTGAAACTCGATATTCTATGCTAGAAAAATATGGATTAGCTCTCCTCTATTCTACTCAAAGGTTGAAACCTTATTTCCAATCCCACTCAGTCATTGTCATGACGAATCTTCTGTTAAAGCAAACTTTAGCCAAGACAGCCAAGTCGGGAAGAATGGCGAAGTGGTCAGGACTTATTGATGAGTTTGGGATTGAATATAGGAATAGGGTTTCAGAAAAAAGCCAAGTATTGGCAAATTTCTTAGCGAATTTTCTTGTTGAAGATGAAAATTGGAGGATTGAAGAATATAACTGCTTAAATTTGCAAGAACCTGATGATGTGATAGATGAAGATGATCCATGGGCTGGCACAAATGGGTGGAGAATTTTTGTCGATGGATCATCAGGACAAAAGGGATGTGGTATCGGAGCTGTTCTAATAACCCCTGAAAATCAGAGATTGGAGTCAGTGGTTACTCTGGGGTTTCACGCATCCAATAACGAAGTAGAATATGAGGCATTGATTACAAGATAGGAAATGGCTAAATCGCTAAATGTCAAAGAATTATCTGTATTTAGTGATTCGCAATTAGTGGTAAGCCAAATCAATTGAGGATATTCAGCAAAATGCGATAACATGATCGATTATTTGAACTTCGTTAGATTGGAGCTCAAAAACTTCAGCAAGATTAAATTTTAGCACCTCAATCGAGGAGAAAATAGACATGCAGATACATTAGCATATGTCACAGCTATGCTTGAAAATACATAAGGGCGTCTGTTAGACATTAGTGTTCAGCAAGACCCAAGTATCGATACAAAACATTCAAAGGTTATGGAAGTAGATATGATGGGGGCGTCATGGTTAAATAGCTATATTTCATTTTTGTCTAAAGGTGAATTACCAAAGGATAAAAATGATGCTAGAAGAGTAAAAGCAGGAGCTGAAAGATATCTGCTGATTGAGGATGAATTATATCGGAACAATCTTGGAGGACCACATTTGAAATGTATATCAACGGCCGAGGCTAGCCAAATTATTGCGGAGATGCACGAAAAGGAGTGTGGAAATCATTCAGCAGGGAGATCATTGGCTAACAAGATAGCAAAGGAAGGATACTTCTGGCCACAGATGCGAAGGGATTGTCTTCGATATGCAAAAAAGTGTATCTAGTGTTAGAAGCATGGGCATGCAATTCATGTTCCAGCAGAGGAGTTGCACTGTGTATCGAACCCATGGTCGTTTGCTTTATGGGGGATGGACATTGTGGGACCACTAATACCTGGGAGAGGTAAGAAAAGGTTCATGCTTGCTATGACTGACTACTATACTAAATGGGTAGAGGCTATAGCTTTGCAACATATCAAAGAACAAGATATTATCATCTTTCTGTTTGAAAGAGTGGTGTGTCGATACGGTCTACCATATGCCATCATATCGGATAATGGTCCTCAATTCATTGGAGGCAAGGTGAAAGATTTCCTAGAATCATATAAGATTAAGCACTTCACATCGGCACCTTATTATGCTCAGGGAAATGGGCAAGCTGAAGCGACAAATAAGACTATTATGGATAATATCAAAAAGAAACTAGAGGACAAGAAAGGCTTATGGGTCGACGAGCTAAACAGTGTGCTATGGGCATACTAAACAACTCTAAGAGTAGCTACAGGAGAGTCGCCATTTACTCTGGCTTATGGTATGGAAGCAATTACTCCAACCGAGATGGTGGTATCGACATCCAGAACAATGCTTATAGAAAAAGGGCTGAATGACCAAGGGATGCATGCAGAGGTCCTAAACTTGGAAGAAAAAAGAGAACAAGCAAGAATAAAGCTTGATTGTTATCACAGACAACTCAGAAAAGCATTCAATAAAAAAGTCAGAGAAAGAAGTTTCCAAGAAGGCAACCTAGTGCTGAAAGAGGTCACTCAAGCGACAAAAAAGAAGGGAGCTGGAAAGTTATCGGCAAACTGGGAAGGCCCTTACATTATCCATAAGGTTGGAATAAATGGGGCATATATATTATTTGAAGAATGCTGATGAGGAGTTACTACCAAAACCTCAGAATGTCAATAATCTGAAGGTATTTTATCAATAATGTATTTTTCAATTTTATTGAGTAATGAGCTACGTAGCAAGAATATTCAATTCAATAAAAAGTTTCAAATTCATAATGTAATAATGTTATAATATTGTGTATAAAGTCCTGGTGTCGACAGAAATGTTGGTATCAGGCATATTACAAAAAGTCCTGATATTAGAAACAATGACAGATATCAGGCATATAAAGTCCTGGTATCGACAGAAATGTTAGTATCAGGCATATCGCCAAAAGTTATGATATCAGAAATATGGGCAGATATCAAGCATATAAAGTCCTGATATCAACAGAAATGTTGGTATCAGGCATATCACCAAAAGTCCTGGTATCATAAACAGTGGCAGATACCAGACACATAAAGTCATGATATCGATAGAAATGTTGGTATTATGCATATTGTCAAAAGTCCTTGTATCAGAAACAATGGCAGATACCAGGCACATAAAGTCTTGTTATCGACAGATGTGTTGATATCAGGCACATAAAGTCCTGTTATTGACAGACGTGTTGATATCAGGCACATAAAGCCCTGGTATGAACAGAAATGTTGGTATTAGGCATATTGTCAAAAGTCCTGATATCAAAAACAATGGTAGATACCACGCACATAAAGTCTTGATATCAACATAAATGTTGGTATCAGGCATATCGCCAAAGTCCTAATATCAAAATCCAATACAAAGCGGAGGAACAAAAAGTTCGGATATCAAATATATCTTCAAAGGATGAGGCATCAGAGATTATTAAATAATAAAGGTGCGTGGTTTAGTTTTTTCTTTTTTATTAGCAATAGTTGCTATGTTTATGGGTATCAAAATGTTTTCATGATCAAAGGTGCATGTCCCAAGTATAACTTATTGCAAAATGAAAAATTCGAAGCACATATAATAAGGTAATAAAAAGTTTATTATTAACATTCATTTTCAAAACGGTTAAACATAGCATTGACAAGTAAATAACAAAAAGAAGATGTTAGTATTCATCTTCATCCTCATCGTCATCTTCATTTTCATTCTCATCATCACCATCAGTGGAAGATCCATCATTGCCTTTTCCATAACAATAAGGATCTCGGAGCCACTCATCTTCTTCTTCTTCTTCTTCTTTTTCATCTTCTTCTTCATCATCAGAGTACTCAATGGTTGGGCAATCTGACCAGTGGGGTCATTCTAGAAGGACCATTAAAATAGCAAGAATGGTAAGAAAGTAGGAAAAAGGGGACATGTTTTCTGGTTAAGTTTGTTGTTTTTCAGTAAAAAGGTTTGTAAAAAGTAAGTTATATTCATATTGTGGAAGGTTCGTTTTATACAAGTAATAAATGGTAAAAACGAGGAAAATAAATGGTGTTTAGCATGAAAACGAGAAAATTTAAGGGCGATTAGCAAGAAAACGAGGAATTTTTAATGAAGTCAGTTGAAAAAGTAATTTTTTGGTTATCTGTGCAAAGGACGTTTCAGAAGTAGTAATTCATTTAATGATAAATCAGTAAAATTAAATAGGTTATTATTTCAATGCATGTTGGTTTTTGAATCAGTTTTATGATTTCATTTATTAAGGATAACACACGACGTTAAATTTCAAAACAGTGGGTACATATTACAAGTATATTATAAGTATCAATGATACTCTCTTTTTGGTTGAGGGTATCGAAAATTTCATTTTTTGGTGATACAAGTTTAAGTATAACTGATACTCTCGTTTTGGTTGAGGGTATCAAAAATTTCATTTTCTGGTGATACAAGTCTAAGTATCACTGATACTCTCTTTTTGGTTGAGGGTATCGAAAATTTTATTTTCTGGTGATACAAGTCTAAGTATCACTGATACTCTCGTTTTGGTTGAGGGTATCGAAAATTTCATTTTCTGGTGCTACAAGTCTAAGTATCACTGATACTCTCGTTTTGGTTTAGAGTATTGAAAATTTCATTTTCTGGTGATACAAGTCTAAGTATCACTGATACTCTTGTTTTGGTTAAGGGTATCGAAAATTTCATTTTTTTGTGATACACATCATCAATAATACAGTTTTGAGGTATCGGAAATTTTGATATAAAGGTTGAGATATCAAAAATATCGATGGGAGGATTTTCAATCGATATATCCAATATGTAAAGTAGTAAGAGGAAGGATATACAAACAAATCATCTTAAGTGTATAAAGATGCAAACTTTTAAGCATGATAAAGAACAATATAGCATTTTCTATTATTATATAACACAAACATACACAGACATACAGTACTCAAGTATCAAAAATCATCAAATCCCTAGATTATTGTTTTTAGTTGATTCAAGAATTATGTAATAAAGTGAGTTTGTAGATTGTAGACTAACAAATGAAGTGCAAAAAGCAAATGACGTACCTTGCAGTGTACAAAAGTTAAGTTTCTCTGGAAGGAAGCAGAAAGTTGAAAGATGAAGACAAAGAAAGTAAATCGTGGTTCTAGTTTTCTTTAGTACCGTATAGAAGAAGTTGGAAAGATGAAGGAAAGAGAAACAGTTTATTTCAAATTTTTATATTTAAAATATGGACCGGGTTGTTATTTAGGTCAAGATGTAACCGTTTCTCGAAAAATTGAAATTTGAAGTGAAATTTCAAATTTTCGAGAGGCAATGTAGTGGGCAAATATCATGCCCTTAAGTATTTTTATCTGATATTTCAAAACTCGAGATATTGACATGTCCCGGTATATTTCGTGGTTGTTTCAAACATTTGCAAGTGTTAAGCGGAAAAAAGAGAAAGACAATGGACACATGTCATGAGTTGATTGGGTCAAAGCTAATTGAGGACACTATATAAAAACTGGATGAAGTGAAAGAAAGATTCATTCTATCATTACCACAAAAACTATTAGAAACAGTAGAGAGAGAAAGAGAGAGTCGGAGAGATTGTAAACCTCTATTACTGATAAATAAAAAATCTTTGTTTCACTTCAATTCAATCTCATTCAAACTATTTTTCTATCATTCATCTTCAATTGCGATCAGTAGTTCAGGTGATCTTAGGACAATCATCTAAAGATTGTTCTTAGACATCATAGTTACTATTTAGCATCTCGAAATGAGCAATTAGCAGGACAACATGTCTTCCTGTAATCCTGTCTGTACCAGTAGTCTTACAAGAACACTGTCCATCTCTGGAATGGTGAAACCTAAGCCGGTCCCTAACAATAATCTCTCGATTGTAAACTTTGTTGCCCATGGCAATCACAGCATACCACAAATACCAGCAAGTTCTTCATTTTATGGATTGGTGTTCCAGGTGCAGTGTTGATCAACCCAAATGCAATTGCTAACTTCTTGCTGTCCCTTGATAAAGCTGTCTCTTTATCTTCCCAAATAAGACTTCTCCTATTTCAGGTACACACCTAGCGTGCTTTCTACGTTACAGCTCGCGAGGTCCATACTAGTATAGGCCTGCTTCTCCAAGGTGGAGTTCCACATCCCTTCACGGAAGTAAGTTAAATGGCTACGCTTAAATTAGAAGGCTGGCTGAAATCCCAATCCAAATAAACCCGAATTCCACCCGTGATCCAAACCGACCATGCTGCTGCTTTGAGATGCTAATATCCCCGCCAGGTAATAAACATAGTATGCCGTTTCTCTTTCCCGCCTCCTTTCTCTTCAAATAATATTTATATTGTAGAATACATTCGATGGTTTTGAATATTTACAAGATGTGGATATATCAATATCTAAATGACTTGATGAATGACGTGTAATACCAAGCATGTCTAAACTAGTATATCGCTAAGTGCTGAGATGTACGAAGAAGAGGAGAATTTGCAGAAATCAGATGTAGTTGGAGAAAAATTTATATATAAACAGCCAAAATAAATAAATAAATAAAATAAAAATCATAGATTTAAACCTTTGGTATAGGAGTAGATTTTCGGATATGAAATAGCGGTAGTGGAATACACCAGAAGACATAAGAAACAGTAAAGCACAATCCACTCGACTGTGAGGCGCTGCTCAACCATAACTGAAGAAGAAATTGGTGGAAGAGTGTCCATTCACGGATGAATCACAAAATAAACAAGCATTTCTTGAAAATTAAGCTGTGGACACTGAAAAAGTATTGACTTTGTTTTTTCAAGAATATAAAATTATAATATACGAAGCACCAGTTTGTGCTGGTGAGAGAGGCGGACAAGTACCCCACGAGGTTCTTTTTTTTGTGTGTGTTGTTTTTTCCCGCACAAGAAGTAGGGAATTGTATTGCTAAGCGAAAAAAAAAATAAGGAATTGTTTTAGAATCTAAGAATGTTTGTTACATTACAACTGACTCAGCAAAATCCGAAATAACTCAAATAAGTGGCCTAGTGTGATAGTGTCACTCCGTAGAACCTGACCAAAGTACGCCACCCGCCAAGTGTGTTAGTCTCCAGCTGGTAAGCATTGAGGATGCCCTCTTCCATCTACCTCTGATGTTCCAAGTTGAGTTCCCTCTCCATTCAAACCGAATACAAATCTGGCTCCAGTTCCTTTGTATTGCACACTCCACTGCAAGAGTGATAGCCATGTACCTTTTTGTTGCAACCGCTAATCATTGGGCCAAGACACCAATGATCTGATTGTTACTATCCCTGAATATAGCTCCAGCTCCACTACTGCCTGGATTGCCAAAAGAAGGCCATCTGTATTAATCTTTTTCTCATTACATTGTGGCAGTTAACCACATGACTTCTCTGATAATAGGAGCAGCTCTAGGCTTACACTTGAACCCGAGTCTGTGAAGAAAATTCAGGTCGTGTTCAGTGTTAAACATAATAGCCTTACTCAACCAAGAGGCCACTGATTCCCTGCAGAACTTCTCTTCTTAGCTGAGGCTTCTCAGATTTATTCCTTGTTTTCCGAACCCGAACCATTATTTGCACCACAGCAGCATCCCATGAGTCCTTTATCAATGGACTTCTTAGTCTTCACTGCAGCCATAAAATTCCTTGGGTCTATGTCTGACAACCCTGACCTCAAAAACCCCTGCACCCCATGACCACAGCTGTCTAACTAGAGGGCAGTCCCACATCAGATGTTCAGCTGATTCTGCACAGACAACACCCTGATGCAGTTCTGGCCCCAGCCTTCTTAACCCTATCATCAGAAGGTGCAGCTTTTTGGATTAATTTCCATACAGTGCTGGCAGCTCTAGGGTGTCTATGTTGAGCGCATATCAACTTACACCAACCTACTTTGTTATTTTTCCTTCTCTAAGTGCTCTCAAATCACATTTGGCCACCGAAAAACCATAAGAGGACAAATAAAAACAACTGCACAATTCAACAGAACTGAACTTGAGCTCCATCACCAACATCAAGCCTCTGGAGAAAGACAAGCTCCAACCTCAGCAGCTGTGTAGTTTCGGCTCAATCCATAAAGGGCTGTGCTTGCACATCGGGGGGACAAGTCGTTCAAAGCTTCCATCTTCTAAATAGAAGACTATGGTGTCAAATCACGACGCTTTCCACCCTAGCTTACTACATGCGTCATAACCAAAATATATGCAATTCGATTTGCAGCAACCAGGGAAATGTGAAGTTGAGACAGACATCGAAGAAATACCACCTAAGAACAAGATATGACCACACAAGCTCTCCAACTTCTTCCAGACTAACTTGCTTGGATCGAGCTTGAAGACTTTGCACCCAGTGGTTTTCCATTTAAAATCCTCAACTTCTCTAAAAATGCACAACAAATTCCCGGATAATTCCACAAGATAATTCTTTGCATTTGGGCCAGTAAGTGGTGGGGATTCTGCAACAAGTCTCACAACCGGATGAGGGGAGGATATGTCACAGAGCAGCACTTGTCCTGAGCTGTTGACAGCGTAAAACTGGTGTTTGTAGTATATAATATCATAAAATGCTTCTAGGCAGTTTATTCTGGTCCAAGCTTCATCACCGAATCTCCAAAAGGCCAACACTGAAGGAGCACTATGAATTGCCATAACTACAGAATCAGAAGTTGATGCTGGATTGGCAGGCAAAACAATTTTGTTGATTTTTGAAGACCATGGTCCAGACGGTGTTGGTGTAAGTAATGGCAAACGGATCTCATTATTCACAGCCAAGAATGGATTAAGCAAACGAATTGAGCTTGTTTGTTTAATACCCTGCGCCTCCTCAATAGCAAGCCATCCTTGACTTGAACCTATACAGTGACTATTAAACGGTAAACGTATCTCCTCCAAGTCATAGATCTTTCTTCTCCTTCCAGTAGAAAATGGTTGTACAAACTTAACTTATCTTTCTTGTGGTTGGGAATTAAAAGCATTGGAAGTTGGGGTGGTAGACAATGATAGAGACCATTATGGCGGCAATAGACACGTTTCCATGGCTGGCAAACAGCACAAAACTGAATGCGATCGCTGATGAAGGTCAACTTATTGAGTATCACCTCTAGAAGTTCGTCTGGAAGTTCCAACCAATTGGGGAAGGAGGTTGTACTAATTTCTTTCTCAGTTAAAACTACTACAATCGACTTTAATCTTTCCTTGTTGGGGGAAAATACCTGCGACTGTCTTCTTCTTTTTCTGTTCGGATGTAATGTGCCTTCATTCATCCATCTCCCTTTGCAATCAATACTCTCAATTACCCTTCCCTTTCTCCAAAATACTTCTCCGTCAAAACCAGACCTCATTACTTAAGATCTACTGCAAAATCGAACCTGTAAACTATATTCCAAAAAGGAGGAAAATTAAAAAGGTGTCCTGTGTGTGTTCTAGCAACTCTCCCTCATACTAACATCTGGTTTTAGGAATAAGGAAAGGAAAAGAAAAACTTTTTTTGGCAATTACAAACAATGAAAATTTTCTAAAAGTTGTTATTGAAAAACAAAAGAAAAATCCAAATTTCAAAGAAGACGAAGATAGAGAACTCACATGTTCGTTTAGGGTGGTGGTAAATAACGGAGAAAGATGCTGTGGTGTGTAAATAAGGGAGGCATAAAACCGACACATAATCGTATACATTGTTAGAGCATCTTTAGGAGAGCTACCAAAAAAATACCAAAATTTTGAACCAAACCAAACACCAAACCAAAAAAACACCAAACAACTTTAGGAGTAACATCAAAATTTCACCAAACCAGAAAAACACCAAACAACTTTAGGAGTAACATCAAAATTTCACCAAACAACTACTCGGTTTTGGCAAAACCGTCCCATATAGCCCATGCGGTTTTGCCAAAACCGCCACTAAAAGCCCAACCGACAAAGCCCAGCTTCCTACGGTTTTGAGAAAAACCGCCATGTATCACACATAAACTTTTTTTCTTTTTTTTCTTTCCCAATCTCTGGCGACCGCGCCATATAAGCCCAATGATAATAACCCAAAACTGTAGTTTTAACCCCTTAACAATCATACTTTTAGACCAATTATGTGAGTAATAAATAAGAGTTAACACCGACATTACGTATTTTTATGTATTTCAGCATAAAAGTCAATTATGTGCGTAAATGTGCTACTTTGGCGAGATAAAGGAGCAAAGATTGGTTTCTAAGAAGTTCGTGATAAATGCCAAGATTCAAAGAGACAAAGCCTTCAGAAAGCCCGGCCAAAAGTCGAAAAGTCAACACGCAAGGTAAACTTGACAAGACAAGTCGGTGAGAACTTCAAGACCATATCTTTGGACTCGGACCACTCGAATTGGGCCTACCTTATGCCAAAACGACCGGCACGGAAAGAGCTTTCCAATGGTCCAAGCTTTGGCCAAATCAGAGGAGCAGAAGTGGACGAAAAGTTTGTTGAAGTCAATTCCAACTAAATAACCCTTTCCGGACTGAAAGAATTAGGTTTTGAGCCCGATTTTTCGGCCCAAAACATGGTTCCAAGCCCATACACGATTTTTGGATCTGAAGCATATAAAAACAAAAGTTTAGCTCTTTGTTAAGGGTAGCTAATTAGACCTAAAATATAGATAATTCTAGATCTAGTTTTAATGGTTTTTAATTAAGTTTAGTTTCATTTTCATTCCTTGTTTTAGATTAAACCTCGAAATTATTGTTATTGCTGGATTAGATAAATAAAATAGTAGATTCTTGTTCATTTTGATTTTTGTCATTTACAATTGTTTAGATCTAAATTCCTTTATCACTTGTTATTCATTTCCTATTTATTACCTGAGATTTCAATTATTGTTTAATAAAATTGCATAAGATAGAAGTTTTATATGATGTCTAGTTTTAATTCAATGGGAAATGATAGTAGTATGACTCAAGGCTAAACCTCCATTAGAGGGGGTTGAAGAAGCCTTGATGAAGCTTGATCCTTGTTAACTTAGAAATCGTCGTGAGAGTTTATTCCACTCTAGAAGGTCGTTGATTCGCCATGAGAATGGGTGGACGACCTCACATGCTAGTTATTGATTGGTAGAGATGTCATGTATAATTAGGGATTAGAATTACTAATTTGATATGCAAAGCATTCAATTTGGTTCACGACGAGTCTTTGTTAATTGATTAAGTCGAGTTAAGGTGGATTCAATTCCCTTTAATTCTTCATCTAGATTCAAACCATTAGCATTCTATCATTTCGTTATTCGTAACTTGCTAATTGAATTCACCTTGTAGTATATAATTCCCCTCGTAAATCTCTCATTAGACTTTAGACTGATTAGTTGACACGAAACCATCGCATGCTAAAGAACTAGGAGTGGAACGAATCATTTACTCCCTTATATCTTAATAGGATTGAGAGAAAAATATCTTTGATAAATCTAGCAAAAAGAAGTTTAGTTTTACTTTTGTTTAGAGTTTCATCACTTTATTCATGTGTAGAATTATTCATTTTATCATTATCAAATGGCGCCGCTGCCATCTTAGTTCCCTTTAGCATTGGTTTCATAGTATAATTAGTCATTTTTAAGTCCCATTAAACCTACCCACCCTTGTTTGATTCATACTGCGGTTGTCCGTTTCAGCACTTAAATTTTCCTCGCGAAAATACACGCCTGCGCCCAAATTGAGCGCTACCTGCGCTCAAATGCCTGGAAATTCATTTTTGTACGGAGCGCACCTACGCCCAAACAGAGCGCCACCCACGCTCAAAACACTGGACATCGGACAAGTCTTGAGTGCACCTGCGCCCAAAGACCTGGAACTCTGAGTTGTCCTGAGCGCACCTGCGCCCTCTGCTGAAATTGCCCGATTTCCTCAAGTTTGTTTCAAACTTTCCATTTCTTCAAGTTTTCAGTGTTCTAACTTGTTATACACACTGAGCACGCGTAAACAAGATGCTATTCGTAAGCGAAGCAAGGAGGCATTCAGGTACTCTTTTCTTCCACACCTCGCATCTTCTGTTAGAGGTTTATACTAGTATATCAGGATTGTTTGGAGTGTTGTCGTGTTTAGTTAAGTTTGGTCTTAGCGTTGTATGAGATTAAGGTCTGATCGAACAAAAACACCTAACGTAATTACACGGCAATGTCAACAAGCATGCCTATCTAGTATACCACTCATTGCACCTCTAGCTACTATTCCACATACTCCACCTGACATAATGGCTGAAGAAAGAGAGACTCCTCTCTTCGACTTTTACAGAGCCTTGAGCGATAGCCCTAAATCTTGCATCGTTCTAGCGGACCGATTGGGGATTTTGAATCCCCAAACATATTTAATTTGTTACCCTTTTTTCATGGTTTAAACCATGAAAAACCTTATCAGCACATGCGTAGGATTGAACAAGTCCTTACAACATTCCACCATCCTACGGTTGGTGCGGAACAAATTAAACTGAGGGTATTTTCCTTCACCTTAGCCGATAAGGCGGCGTCTTGGTTAATCGCCCAAAGCCTAATTACGTGGATTCGTGGGCTAAACTTGTTCAAATTTGTTTATCGAACATTTTACCCACCCCTAAAGACGGATGAGATGCTTTCCAAGATTCATTTCTTTTCGACAAAATCCTCATGAATCATTTTGAGGAGGCTTGGAATCATTTCACCGATCTCCTTATAGAGTGTCCACATCATAACCTAGCGAAAGACACGTTAGTTCGTGCCTTTTTCAAAGGACTTCTACACCACCATAAAGAAGTCCTTGACATAATGAATGGGGGTAGTTTCCTAAGTAAAGGAGCCTCGAGAGGCTTACAAATTTTTAGAAGATCAAACTAAAGCAATAATAATGGGGGGGTAGTGATGATATCCCCGCCTCTGCTAGTTCTTCAATGCAGTTAAGGCCGCCGGTATGTTTGAGATAAAACCCGATCCATAACTTAAAAATTTAATCGAATCTCTAACTAAAAAGGTAGAGGCTATTTCTGTTCAACAAAAGCCTATCCCCGTCATGAATGTCAACTCCAACCCATGTAATTTCTGTTTGAGTCCTGAGCACCCTGACTCCTATTGTCCTCTCGCCTAAGAACAACAATAATCAGAGCAAGATAATGTTTGCTCCATTAATAGCTATCCTATTCCTAATGCCCCATGGAGACAAAATCCCAACTTCAGTCGGCAAAACAATCAACAAGTTACACCTCCAGGGTTTAATAACCAAAATGTTAGGCAAGCAAACAATTATAACCAAGCTCCACCTAGGCAAGGACAAGGACAAGGTCAGGAGAATTATAATAATTATAACAACCAAGCGCAACCACGACAAGGTCAAGCACAAAGTCAAGGTAATTATAATAGTTATAATATCAATAGAGGTATCGTTCCGATTAACAATAATAACTGTCACAACCTGCCCATAAATAATCAACGTGAGATAGTTCCAGTCGCACCACCTGTGACTACTACACCTACACAACCGGATCGTATCGACGCCTTTATACAGGTTACCCAACAACTTTTCCAATCAATGACTCAATCAAACCAACGGATCTTACAATCCATAAATCGGGGCATACAACAAGCGGTTAGCCCAAGAGAAAGCCCAACCAAAAGGCGTGTTTCGGGCTGGCGATACCAAACCCTAAAACGGCAAACACGACCTTTGAGGTAAACGGTAATACTAGTACGGAAACTACAACCATAGGTGAGCTAAATGCCATCACCACTCTTCGTTCTGGTAAAGTGGTTGATAACAAAGTAACTATGCCTATAGTTACCCCACCAGTAGTCCGTACACCGGATATCGAACTAGATACCGAAATAGAAACTGAAGAGCCTACCACTGTAGAGGTACCAGTTAAACCACAACCTAAGAAACAGATACCCAAGGTTAGACATCCAGTTGAGCCATACGCTAAATATAGAGAGAAACCACCGTTTCTCCAGAAATTAGCCATGCTAACCAGGGATACAAACTTTGAGGAGATTAGGAACGTTTTCAAAAATCTAACGATAAACCTTCCTTTTCTGGAAGCTATTAAAAAGCTACCTAACCACGCTAAGTTTCTTTAGGAGTTGTGCACTACTAGGCGTAAGACCAACATACCTAAGACGCCTTTCTAACTGAACAGTTCCCAACTTTATCAGAAAATAATTGAATTGTTAAGTACAAGGACCCTGGTTGTCCTACTGTAAAATGCACCTTAGGAGATTCCCACATGACGACCGCTTTATTAGACCTGGGGGCGAGTGTTAACTTACTCCCGTTTTATTTGTATAAACAAATAGGTCTACAGGAAATGCAACCTACAAAAATGACGTTGCAGTTAGCGGACAGTCTATAAAGTATCCTAAGGGTGTAGTGGAAAACGTGCTTGTTAAGGTTCAGGATTTCTACTATCCCCGCAGATTTTGTTATCCTCGATACGAAATCGATAACGACTGCATGCCGATCATCTTAGGGCGTCCCTTCTTGGCAGTAACCGCCAACGCTTATAAATTGTCGCGATGGTAAGATGTCCTTATCTTTTGGCCATCTTTCTGGCGAGGTAAATGTTTTAAAATGATGAAACAGATTACGTAATCGCGTCTATAGATGGGGAGGTTAGCATGATCGAGAGCTTAGCTCAAGATTATTTTAACAACACGTTTCCCAAAAACCATATGTATAAATTCCTTTCTTTTGGAACTTCAGATTATGTAAATGACTCCTACTTAGAGGAAGTCAACACCATCCTTGAGTCCACACCAATTGTAGACCCTTTGGTTGCTCCATATACTAAGTATGAAGACTTACTACCTAAGCAAGTATTCATTACGCAAGATGAGGACCCTGATGAAACATCTATTGACATTCCTTCCACCCCGGTGCTTAAACCTCTTCCCCCGGAGTTAAAATATATTCAACTTGATCCGGATGGTAGTCATCCGGTAATTATATCTTCTCTGTTATCTAAAGATGAAGAGACACGTTTAATCATGGTGATTAGGGAACATCGGTCTGCGATTGGTTGGTCCCTAGCCGACATTAAGGGAATTGACCATAATGTTTGCACTCATCATATCCATTTGGAGGATAACGCGAAGACTTCTCACTAACCTCAGCATCGCTTGAACCCTGCCATGAAAGAGGTGGTTAGGGAAGAAGTCTTACGTTTACTCGATGTGGGTATCATATACCCAATCTCCGATAGCGAATGGGTAAGTCACATTCATGTAGTTCCTAAGAAATCGGGGGTTACCATGGTACGTAACGCTAAGGGTGACTATGTTTTCACATAAGGTCCTATGAAATGGAGAATCTGTATTGATTACAGACGTTTAAATGCTATGACATGAAAGGATCACTTTCCTTTACCTTTTATAGATCAGATGCTCGAACGTCTAGCTGGTCATGCTTTTTATTGTTTTCTGGATGGCTACTCTAGCTATTTTCAGATTATTATTGATATTGATGACCAAGAAAAGACTACCTTCACATGTCCCTTTGGAACGTATGCCTATAAACGAATACTTTTTGGCCTTTGTAATGCTCCTGGTACCTTCCAGCGGTGTATGCTTCATATATTTAGTGACATGGTAGAGCGCTTTATGGAAGTTTTCATGGATGATTTTTCTATTTATGGAGACTCCTTCACAGATTGCTTGTCAAACCTGTCTAAGGTTTTGACATGGTGTGAAGAAAAGAGCCTCGTTTTAAATTGGGAAAAGTGTCATTTCATGGTGAAAAAGGGCATAGTACTAGGTCACATTGTATCTAGTGATGGCATCGAAGTAGATAAGGCCAAACTAGATAAGATAACGACTCTACCTATACCGGTTGTCCATGATATTAGAGCCTTTCTAGGCCATGCGAGGTTTTATAGGCTTTATTAAAGATTTCTCAAAAATAGCTAGGCCTTTAACTAATCTGCTTTTAAAGGATGCCATCTTTGATTTTAATTTTAGCGTAAGTAGGCTTTTGAAACTTTAAAAAAGCATAACCTCTCTGCACCAATTATACAGCCTCCCGATTAGTCTAAACCTTTCGGACTCATGTGTGATGCTAGTGATCATGCAGTTGGTGTTGTCTTAGGACAGAAACTAGATAATAAGTCCACTGTTATTTATTATGCTAGTAAAACCTTAAACGATGCTCAATGAAATTATACAACTACTGAAAAAGAATTTTTAGCTGTCATTTATGTTTTAGATAAGTTTCGTCCTTATTTGGTTGGTTCTAAAACTTTAGTTTACATGGACCATGCAGCCCTTAGGTACCTTCTGACAAAGAAGGATGCTAAACAGAGATTAATCCGATGGATTCTTCTCCTACAAGAGTTCACATTAGAAATAAAGGACAAAAGAGGGGTCGAAAATGTAGTTGCCGACCACTTATCTAGACTTACGAACGACAATGATAGTGATTTTGAGTCCATACCAGACTCTTTTCCTGATGACCATCTGTATGCTATTTTTTCAGCACCATGGTATGCTGACATTGTAAATTATTTAGCGGTTGATGTTATTCCTTATGATTGGTCAAGGAATGAACGTAAGCAGTTCTTGGCCAGAGTTAAGTTATACTACTGGGATGAGCCCTACCTTTTTAAGTATTGTGCGGATCAGATTATTCGTCGTTGTATTCCCCAGTGGGAATATAATGAAGTTCTATCGTTCTGCCACGACAAAGAGTGTGGTGGCCATTTTAGTGGAATGAAAACAGCCGCGAAAGTTCTTCAATGTGGATTTTATTGGCCTACCCTTTTTAAGGATGCCCAAGTGCATTGCAAGATGTGTATTCGTTGCCAATAACTTGGGCGAATCACGAAGTGTGATATGATGCCATTAAATCCAATCATGATAGTAGAAATTTTTGACATTTGGGGCATTGATTTCATGGGTCCCTTCCTTGTTTCCCACGGTTTCATTTATATTCTAGTTGCCGTAGACTACGTGTCTAAATGGATAGAGGCCATGGCTTGTCGTAGCAATGACCATAAGACAGTTGTATTTTTTATTAAGGAGTATATTTTCTGTCGTTTTGGCATTCCTAAAGCCATCATTAGTGATGGTGGAACATATTTTTGCAACAGAGTTGTTGCATCTCTAGTGAAAAAGTATGGAGTTACACACAAAGTAGCAACTCCTTATCATCCACAAACTAGCGGACAAGTAGAAGTTTCTAATAGGGAAATCAAAAAGATTTTAGAAGCAACTGTAAATCCTGATAGGAAAGACTGGTCGAAGCGTCTATCGGATGCCTTATGGGCGTACAGGACGGCTTTCAAAACTCCTATAGGAATGTCTCCCTTTAGACTTGTATTTGGGAAACCTTGTCATCTGCCCGTTGAATTAGAGCACCGTGCTCTGTAGGCTTTTTAACTTCAATATTGATGAGGTGGGTGTCAAACGCAAGTTGCAATTGAATGAGCTTGAAGAAATCCGTAGCGATTCTTACGATCTCACGAAGGATTATAAAGCTAACATGAAACGTGTTCATGATAAGCAAATCTTGCACAAAGAGTTTGTGGGTGGTCAAAAGGTCTTGCTTTACAACTCCCGTCTACATATTTTCCCAGGGAAAGTAAAAACCCATTGGTCTGGTCCTTTTCTGGTTACTGAAGTCACCCCTTACGGGGCAATCACCTTGGTAAATCTCAAGGACAACAACACCTTTCAAGTCAATGGCCAATGGTTAAAACATTTTCACGAGCTTCTGTCCCCTGATGTAGAGGAAATCCTTTTACAGGACCCTGTCTATGAGGACTGACCTTTGTCATTTGGTGTACTTTCTTTCATTCCCATATAGTGGTAAGTGCACCATTCAGGTAACCAGGCCCTCCCTATGGAGTGTGTGGCTGTAAGTACCGGATCCTAAGTCCACGTTTCACATAATTCACGTTTTCTACTTTTACATGTTTTCTCGGTTTTTGAGTCATGTTCCTCTATGGGGTGAATTATTTATTTATGGTTTTTCGTTTGTCTTAAAAAAAAAAAAAAAAAATTAAAATCATAGAAATAGCAATCCAACAAGTCTTGGGAATTTGACTTTAAACGACCCACGTGTAAAACAAATTTTGTGTTTAAAAATTTGTTTGGGAGTGGGTAGTCAGTCTTTCCATTCGGATTGCCCGTTAGTCGTAGTTCATTCTGGTTGACGTTATCTATAACTTAGATTTCCTTTGTTCGTATAACTTACATCACACACGCACTTCAAGGCATTTTTCCACCTTCTTATACGTCACCCATGGTTGGAATTGAGTGTTTTATGGATCATTGGATTGGAAATTCTCTACTGATAATTTCCATAACTCATTCGCCAAAATCGGACCAATAACGAAGCGGCAAATTGAATTTGAAATTGCGCGAAATATCGGAAAAGTTCATAATTCGATTTGGGCTTGGGCCCAAACCGCACGCACGTGCGTGGCACATGCGTCTCCTTCCTTCCCAAAACGCAAACAATCGTGTTTCCTTTTTCATCCCGCCAGTTAACAAAGTTTAAAGGAAAACCTAACAACCAAAAAATAAAAAAGAAAAAAAGAAAAAAAAACACCTATTTACACCACGCCCATTAATAACCACCAGCCCGAGTTCTCTCAAACAAATTTCCCACACCACCGAAAACAGCCGCCAATTCAAGTTTCCAACCTGCCACCGCACCCACCATCGCCACCACCATTGTTTTTAGTTTTTTTTCATCAAACTCGCCTCCTCCACCGTCTATAAAACCATTGTTTGTTTCAAAAACTTCAATGGCGCTACGACGAAGAATTTTGCCGGAGCACGCGTTTGCTGCCGACCACTTCGCGCCATTTTAAGATGCGGAGATGATTAGGATAAATTGGAATAGACTGTGGTACTCAACAGAGGATTTTTACCACTATTATTTGGTAGAACAATTCTATATGAAGAAAGAGGTGGAGGGGGATCGAATTTTTGTTAAGGTTGCGGGGAGAAGGGGGGAAGTAACGAGACAGTTGTTGGCTAAGCTTTTAGGCGTTACACCTGAAAGCAACCTAGAAACTACCATTCAGGAATCCCAGTATACTGGAGTTCCTGCTTTGATGAAAGATATTGTCGTGGAAGGTGAATACAATCCGAGTTCTCATTGCGTCCGTCAGTCAAGTCTGAGAACCAACCAACTGACTGTAGCTCAGTGGATTGTTAGGAACGTCCTCGGGAAAGAAAAAGTCGGCGACATCGGTCTGCAATGTCTGCACGTTATCTGGATTTTGCAAACGAATAAGTATAATTTCTGCATCCTCAAGTTAATTTTAAATGTGATTAGAGGAGTGGGACAGAGCACTGCGCCCCTTCCAGTATTGATCACTAAGATCATGATGTCTTTTAGAGTTGTCGCAAAATCTGCTCCTATTAAGATCAAATTGCATTCTAATGCAAGTATTTATACGGATTGCATCCAAGAGACTTGGCCGTTGTCTGAAGGAAATGTAGTTAAGTTGGAGGATGAAATGGAAGATATGACATGTCTGGATGAAGATGTATTAGATAGTTGTAGTTCTAATTTAGAACGCATGCAACTGCTGCAAACTGGCTTGCGTTGCGTTTATGGTATTTGTGAAGATATCCGAGATAGACAGATTGTAGTTCGAAATAAACAAACGAACCTTCAAACGAGAGTTGAAATGCTCGAAAGGGGTCAGGAAGATATCTTGTCTAACATGGAGACTATCCACCAGTGTCACCAAGCCCAGTATGCAGTACTTAGGACTGAGATGGAAGCACATCGCTTGTTCCGAATAGAGATGCTACGACGCATGCCACCCTTGGAGGGTTCTGTTTCAGATGAGTCTGAGAGGCATGAGCGTCGTCGCTGAAGAACAGATGGCGCAGGCAATTCATAACTCTAGGACCAATCTCCATCTCCGGGTCCAACTTCATCACGTGGCTAGGTGTTTCAAAGAATGTTGGGTTTTGATGTTATTTTGTCTTTATTTATTTTATGGTTTTATTAGTTTGGATATTAGTTCAGTAATTAAATTAGAATTTGGGTTTGATGTTGTTTGGATTACATTTTTTTTAATATAATTTTGGTTATGTTCAAATTGTGAGTGTTTTTATCATCAATCCCACCTTCCCGAATCGTTTGGGGGTGGTATTGTTTCACCCTAGCACAATTTGTTATATGCTCATCTTTTGTAAAATTGTTTTGGAGTGAGGATTGACAAGTTGGCCGATATCGGCATATCTATGGTTATATGTGATGGCAACATGAAATTTATGAGAATTTAGAAGTTACTATTCTCAATTCAGCATAAGATATATTACATTTAGAATAGAATCCAGAATATGGGTTGTTTCCGTTTTCGGTTTGGAAACTTGTTGTTTCCGACAATTGCCGTAAAATTTTTTGGCAACTTGCCGAATCAGTTTAGGAACCCAAACCCTATATAAACTTCATTCATTCTCCACACAAAACTCACATCTCCCACATTCAACCATCACACTTCACTCCCACGTTTTCCCTTCTTTTCCTTCTCACATTCCGCGGTTGAACTTCGGCGCTTTCGCCTCTGTGGGGCGCCACTTGCGCCTTTGGTCGCCACAAATTCTAGTCAGAGCGCACCTGCGCCCAACATAAGCGCATCTGCGCTTAGAGTACTGTAACTCGAAAACCATCAGAGCGCACATGTGCCCCATACGAGCGCCACCTGCGCCCAAGTGCTTGGAAGTCCAATCTTCTAAGCGCCTTGCGCTTTACCGAGCAGCGCGCCCGGATTTCCGTAGACGCGAAATTTCTGATTTTGGGTGAGTTGTTCCAGGATCGTCGCAGCTATTCTAGAGAGTAGTTTTGAGATGACATCTCCTATAGTCATTCCTGAATAGTCGTTCGAAAACTTGATGGGAACCGATACCTATGGAGCATCGTTACGCGAGCGGATCGTGCAGTTAGGATGGCGACATCTTCTGGTGAGGGATGAAGATTCTTTTTCACCTCAGCTAACTGAATTTTTCTATAATCATATTACATTCTATTGTAACCAAGAAGGAGAACAAAAAATTTCCCTTGCAATTAATGACACGACTATAGAATTCAGTAAGTATTTGGTAGCTTTGGTTTCGGATGCCCTTGCCCCGACCCTATGTTCACATGGGGTATATGATCGATAACTCATACCTCTATGAATATGCATATTTCCATGAGTATTATGGAGGAGGGGTATTTCGTGTCATGGACCAAGGGCGATATAGCATAGCCCTTGGTAGCCTATCTCTCAATGTAGGTACAACCATGTTATTCATTATGATAAATATTTTAGGGAACGGCGGTTTATACGCCAATAGTACCGCTTAGTGACGTTTTCCTTGCTTTAGCTGAGGGACGTCGCCGATATGACATTCCCCGAGTTTTAGTGGCTACTCTAAAGAGAGCCCATACAATGAGGCATAAGTATCTTCTTATGCCTATTTTGGTTGGCCGCATTATGCGTGGTTGCTTACCGGAATTCTGTACCCAGTTCACGGATTGGAAAAAGGTTGAAATCATGAGACCCACCAATCAGCGAAGTCGGATCATTCGAGCCATGACTTGGCGGGATGGCAGGTGCAACCTCATTTGGTTGCCCCCTTACACCCCATCAGACCAAGTAACACTCGAGATTAGCAATGGTGGTTGATGATACGGCGGAAGCGTGGCAAGCAAGTTGTTATGGCATGGCGGGGATGCGAAAAGAACCTCGCCCCTTTGAAAGAGAAGAGAATGACGAGAAAGCAGGAGTGCAGGTAAGTTTTTATTTCCAGTTAGTGTCTGTTTATGTCCCAAGCAAGTAATTTCTTACTACCCCATAACGGGTGGAACTACTATAGAGTTGCGTCAGATTTTATTTTCTATATTAGTATGTTATAACTTTGTTTTGCAGATGTTCATGAATTTCACGCTCTTCAATGGTATTTTTCCTACCCTCTTTATTTAAAATACTTTGAGAACAAAGCATGCTTCTTGTTTGGGGGGTGCATAGAAACACGTGTAATTAAGGCATCTGTTAGGATATAGATATGTATAATATGCATTTGTTTTCTAGTTAAAGTTTCAAAATTCAAAAATATAAATAAATAAGTTTATGCTATACACTTAGGAATATTGGTATTGTTTTCTTTCTCTATGCTCTTAATAATCTAGAAGTCTCACGTAGCTTTTGCATTAGAATAATTTTTAGAAACTTAGGTTAATCTGTAGGTACTAATCATTGCATCTATCTATAAATATATTATATGAGTATATATGATTGTTAGCAGTAAGTTTCTGAAATCTAGGCTAGAGTACTTATTCTACAAATCCTGTAAGAATATAGCCTAAAGCCTTATATGAGCGAAACATTTGAGAAATGACACAAGGGAGAAGTAAAATCCGGATAGAGAAATCACACGTCCACTTGCTTGATCACTATACCATATCCTAAGCGAGAATTTAGGCCCTCTTTGGATCGATATAGCCAGAAATTCAACCCTTATGAAATTATTTTCCACTAGTCGCCCCTCTGATCCTTTCCTTAGCCTTTCATAAACCGCAAATTCCTTTACCCTATTACAAAAACAAAACAAAATAAAAAAATAAAAATCAACCTACCCAAGTTAGAATAAGTCTGAGAATAGGATGAGTGAAGAAAGAAGAAGAGAAAAACCTGTGCAAACAAAAATTAGTTAGTTGCTTCAGAAAATAAAGAAAAGAAAGTTTCCATCCAAATGAGAAAATAAAATAAAATAAAATAAGAAACAAATAAAAGAAAATAAAGAGTTAGAACTCCAAAAAAATAGAATCAAAGGAGTCAAAAGCCAAAGAAAAAGAAAAATATGGCTAAGGACGGAAACAAAGTGTAGAAGCAAAAGTGAATAACAAGGTTTTCTCTAGTTACATAATACAAAGACTCTATTATCTCAGACTTGGTCTTTTTGAATATCCATTTCCTTCCTTCTTAAACCATCTCCTGATCCCCGCAACACCTAATAAAGACCTCTAGCTCAATTGGGAATAGGTTAGTGTGATAGTAAGTGGCAGATGTGTTTATCGACTCCGGCTTCCTTGTGTGTCATTGAGATTGTAAGGTAAAGTGTGCCCACTGCACACTGGAGTAGTGAAACTTGAGTGGAAAAATCAGAGTGGTTTTTGTCTTGACATTTATTTGAGGACCTACTTAAGGACGCGCTTATTCGAAGTTTTAAACGGACTGCTATTGCATTTCGTAGTATTACTCATTGTATATATGTTTATTGTAGAAGATTGATTATTATGCATATATTAGCTTAGGTTTCGACTTGATTATTCTATATTCATTGCTAGTGAGATGTATAGTTAATTTAGAGCATGAATAAGGAAACAATAGTTTTATTTCTTAGTCGTTGTAGTATAGATGAAGTTTGTGAGTACCTTCACTGGAAAACTCTCACGAGGCTACAACTCGTCCCCTAGGAAATTCCTAGTGGTTTAAGGCCTTGTTGTATATGGTCAATGCAATCGCACTCAGCGAAACGAGATTAGTTAGAACTCTATTTTTTGGTTACTTATTCTAATTTCTCATATTTGCTTGAGGACAAGCAAAATGCTGTTTGGGGGTGGTTTGATAAGAGCCCAAAACTGTAGTTTTAACCCCTTAACAATCATACTTTTAGACCAATTATGTGAGTAATAAATAAGAGTTAACACTGATTATGTGTTTTTATGTATTTCAGCAAAGATAAAGTCAATTATAAAAGAAATGTGCTACTTTGGCGAGATAAAGGAGCAAGGATTGGTTGCTAAGAAGTTTTGTAATAAAGGCCAAGATTCAAAGAGACAAAGCCTTCGTAAAGCCCAGTCAAAAGCTGAAAAGTCAACATGGGCAGAAATAGTGCACAAGTCGGCAGAACTTCCGAAGACCATATCTTTGGACTCAGACCTCGGAATTGGGCCTACCTTATGCCAAAACGACTGGCTTGGAAAAAGCTTTCCAATGGTCTAAGCTTTGGCCAAATCAGAGGAGCAGAAGTGGATGAAAAGTCTGTTAAAGTCAATTTTAGTTGAATAGCCCTTTCCGGATTGAAAGAATTGGGTTTTGGGCCCGATTTTTCGGCCCAAAACATGGCTCCAAGCCCATACACGATTTTTGGATCTGAAGCATATAAAAACAAAAGTTTAGCTCTTTGTTAAGGGTAGCTAATTAGACCTAAAATATAGATAATTCTAGATCTAGTTTTAATGGTTTTTAATTAAGTTTAGTTTCATTTTCATTCCTTGTTTTAGATTAAACCTCGAAATTATTGTTATTGCTGGATTAGATAAATAAAATAGTATATTCTTATTCATTTTGATTTTTGTCATATACAATTGTTTAGATCTAAATTCCTTTATCACTTGTTATTCATTTCCTATTTATTACCTGAGATTTCAATTATTGTTTAGTAAAATTGCATAAGATAGAAGTTTTATATGATGTCTAGTTTTAATTCAATGGGAAATGATAGTAGTATGACTCAAGGCTAAACCTCCATTAGACGGGGTTGAAGAAGCCTTGATGAAGCTTGATCCTTGTTAACTTAGAAATCATCATGAGAGTTTATTCCACTCTAGAAGGTCGTTGATTCGCCATGAGAATGGGTGGACGACCTCACATGCTAGTTATTGATTGGTAGACATGTCATGTATAATTAGGGATTAGAATTACTAATTTGATATGCGAAGCATTCAATTTGGATCACGATGAGTCTTTGTTAGTTGATTAAGTCGAGTTAAGGTGGATTCAATTCCCTTTAATTCTTCATCTAGATTCAAACCTTTAGCATTCTATCATTTCGTTATTCATAACTTGTTAATTGAATTCACCTCGTAGTATAGAATTCCCCTCGTAAATCCCTCATTAGACTTTGGACTGATTAGTTGACACGAAACCATCGCATGCTAAAGAACTAGGAGTGGAACGAATCATTTACTCCCTTATATCTTAATAGGATTGAGAGAAAAATATCTTTGATAAATCTAGTAAAAAGAAGTTTAGTTTTACTTTCGTTTAGAGTTTCATCGCTTTATTCATGTGTAGAATTATTCATTTTATCATTATCACCCAATTAGAAGCCCAAGCCCATGCGGTGTTGGGAAAACCGCGTGAGTGATTTGATACAACATCAAACCTGGAACCAAATATTAGCCGATTTGGTGTTTGGTTTGGTGCTTTTTTGGTGTTTTCATCAACATGTAGCTCTCCTGAAGTTGAGAAAACACCAAATTTAGTGTTTGGTGCTAAACAGAATTTGGTGGTTGGTGCTAGGTTGATATCACTCCTAAAGATGCTCTTACATATCAATTCTGATATATCGCTGTAGTCCTAGTAGTTTTCGTAGGACCTGTGAAGTAAGGACCACTGGAATTGTACCTCAATGTCTCAATTTTCCCCGAGTGTTGTAATTTTTAAAGCCAACTATAACAAAGTTGAAACTTGAAAATAGTAGTGTACAAGTAACTCCCTTGCCAAGTTATGGCAGGGCCATAGACTCAAGTATCACTCAATCCTGGCAACACTAAACAGAATAATCTCTATTCTTATTATAATTTCTCAAAACCCTACCTAGCCTTTATATAGGCAACGTAACAAACGTGTGAAATAACAACTACCGTACTACTCTAGACTATTGCTTTGCGATGTGCACAAAGCCCAAACACATAACTTTGACAGAACTCACCACACATAACTTTGACAGAACTCAAATTGCATCATTCCCCCCCTGCTTGGGAGAAATTCGACCTCGAATTTGGCTCGTCTTCATTTGAAGAAGTATCATAATAAGGATGAAGGTGTTTCACGTTAAAAACATTCGAAGTACGTATATGATCAAGTAACTGCAACCGATATGCATTGGAATTGATCTTGGCAATCACCTCCAGAGGACCAATTTAGCTTGCGAGGACCCAATTTGTTGTACCTACCAGGCCAGCTGGAATCCGATCCTTAGTAAGAATGGCCCAAACAAGATCTCCCACTTCAAAGCTCTCATCTCGACGGTGGCGATCAGCAGTTAATTTATACTTCGAGTTAAAGTCGAGCAAATGTTATTGAGTAACTTCGTGAACAACGTGAATTCCCTTAATGAAGTCACCAGCAGTACCATGCATATGAGATAAATCCGGAACAGGAGCCAAATCAATAAGAGAGCGGGGATTAAAGTCGTAAACAATCTGGAAAGGACTGTAACCTGTACTCCTGTTCATTGAATGATTAAAAGCGAACTCCGCCTGAAACAACACATGCTCCCAACATTTAGTATTCTGACCTGCCAAACTGCGAAGTAGATTACCCAAAGAATGATTCACCACCTCTGTCTGACCATCCATTTGAGGATGATATGCACTACTGAACTTAAGGTCGGTATGAACAGGCTTCCACAAACTCCGCCAAAAATGGCTCAAAAATTTGGTATCCCGATCAAACACAATAGACTCAGGTAAACCATGGAAACGATAGACATCCTTAAAGAAAAGTTGAGCAACATTCACAGCGTCAATGGTTTTCTTACAGGCAATGAAGTGTGCCATCTTAGAAAACCTATCAACAACCACAAACACGGAATCCATAACCCGTTGTGTGTGAGGTAAACCCACAACAAAATCCATACTAATATAAGCCCAGGGACGAACTGGAACAGGTAATGGCATATGTAACCCAGCATTGTTAGCAATGTCTTTAGCAACCTAACAGATACAGCAACGGTCCACAAACTTATGCACCTCTCTAGTCATATTAGGCCAAAAGTAAGAATCAGAAACAAGGTTTTATGTCTTATCACGCCTAAAATGCCCACCGCCATGTAACTCCCTAATAATCAGCAATCTAAGAATACAATCTGGAACACATAAACATCTACCTTTGAAAAGAAACCCATCATGAAGAAGGTAATCAGAACGCTTGCCCGCCCTAATCTAAGCCAAAATAGAAGAGAAGAAAATATCATCAGCTATCAAATCACAAAAACTGTCAAAACTATCTACATGTGTTCGCATAGACACCAACAAAGACACACGCCTACTGAGTGCATCTGCCACATGCTTCTGAGCACCCGATGTATGCTTAAGCACAAAAGTAAAATCTTGTAGATAACTGGACCAGCGTAACTGGTGAATGTTAACCTTATCCTGGGTTCTAATATGCTTTAGAGATTCGTGATCAGTATGTAGAACAAACTCATTGTGAATAAGGTAGTGATGCCAATGCTTAAGTGTTTGAACAATGGCGTGAAATTCCAACTCATAGGTACTATAGTTTTGTTTGGCGCCAGTTAATTTCTCACTGAAAAAGGCCACAAGATGTCGGGTTTGGCTAAGAACAGCCCCAATACCCACCTTAGAAGCATCTGCATGAACCTCAAACGGCAAAAAGAAATTAGGTAATGCAAGAACTGGTGTGGTGATCAATTTTTACTTAAGCAAAGCAAAGCTCGTGATCTGGCGCCTCGGTCAAATGAATTTCCCAATCGTTCATGCGATTCGAGAATCGGTCGCGGTGATAGTACTAAAGTTGGGAATAAACCTCCAATAGAATGATGTAAACCCATGGAAACTTCGGCATTCATGCAAACTAGCCGGCCTAGGCCACTGTCTAACTATATCCACCTAAGTCTCAACCACCGAAATGCCATGCTTGGAAACTACATACCCCAAAAAGAGAACACTATCAACACAGAAAGAACACTTTTAAACTGCCGCATACAATTGAGCAGCCTTCAACGCATTCAAAACCTCATGCAAATGTCTTAAGTGTGACTCTAAGTCAGGACTATAAATCAGGATGTCATCAAAGTAGACGACAACACAGCGGCCAATAAATGGCTTCAACACCTACTTCATCACTCACATAAACATGTTAGGGGCGTTCGAAAGCCCAAACGGCATGACCAGCCACTCAAACAATCCTTCACAAGTTTGGAAAGCCATTTTCCATTCATCCCCAACCCTAATGCGTATCTGATGGTATCCACTCTTTAAATCCAACTTGGTAAACACCATGGCATGCAACTGATCTAATAAATCATCGAGACGAGGTATGGGAAATCAGTATTTAACAGTAATTTTATTAATAGCTAATCAGCTCCCAAATGTGCATTTTATTACACTTATATTGCTGCATTACAACCTTTTTTAAGCTTAATGAAAAGACAACTCATAGCTTTTATTGCCTTTTTCAGGTTACAGAGTATTTAAGACCACTTATCATAAAAGCTGTGTCTTAGCACCAAAAGGAGTTTTAATCACTCTTATTATGAAGACCAGAAGCTGCTATGGAAAAGTGCTAAAAAAGTCAAAGTCAAAGGTCAAAAGTCAAAAGTCTAAGCCTTCAACTCGGAAGACCAGAGATGGAGGCCCTTATCTCAAAATATGACATTCTCCCAAAACCTACCTTGGTCAAGAAGAAATCAAAAAGCAAAAGAAAAAAGAAAAGCAAAAGTGAAGTGTGAGGTGTGAGGTGTGAGGTGTGAGGTGTCTCATTTGCAATGGAGAAGGGCAAATCTGTAAAAGATAAAAGTAGGGGTATATAATCCAAAAGTTAGAGAGAGAAAACATCCATTATTTTAGGGTCCAAACCATTTGGTTTGTTTTAATTTTCTTATCTAGTTTTTTAATTCAAGTCCTTTACTTTATTGTTCTTAATTTCCTTTTAATTAAAACTTGTTATTTTACTTGCTCTTATTTCAATCTTCAATCTTATCTTGTTGTTCCTATTTCAATTTTCAATCAATCTTTCTTTCAATATTTTCATGTCATTTCAATGCCAACAACTAAAGTTTTCATGTTTTCATTAGCTTAAAACCAATCTAATCTATACCAAGAGTCTACCTTTCTTCTTCACAACTCCCACACTCAAAATCTAAACAATTTAGGATGAACCTCACATATAAACAAACTCTTTGAAGTTACACACCACTGATAAACAAACTTCAAATGGCGCCGCCGTCATAGATTAAAGGAGCAAGAGTGCTTGGTTAAGAATCTAAGAAGGAAGCATCATTCTCATCTTTCCATTTCTATTTTATTTTCAATTTTTTGTCATTTTATTTTGTTGTTTTTCAGTACTGATCTACTTTCTAGCAAATCAGGGTGCGAGACTAACAAGTTGGAGAGGAGCTAAAGATACAACCGAAGGACGACCCAACTTCACATGTGCCAGCGGGTGACCGCGAGCTACCTAGGGTGCAACTGCCCAATCACCTCCAGACACGTGGGTCTAGTTTTTTGGCAGCTCAGTTGGTTTTTTATGAATAGTTGCACTCCGAGCCCAGATTTTGTAATAGAGTAGGATAAATCAGTGGAACTTGTTTATAATAGTTAGAGATAAAAAGAAAAATGAAAAAAATTAGGAAAAATTGGTTTTTGATTGATTCCTTATGATGAACATGAGTTAAACTTGGTTTAAGTTATATACTTACCAAGGGATTAGAGTTTTAATTGCCTTGGGAAGTTCAAGTGTGTGAGGCAAGTTATGGATCATAGCTCACACACTATGAATCAACTTGGTAATCAACACTCTAAGTCCATTTGACTCTAGTTAATCTAGCTTATCAATCTAAAACTACTTAATCTATTAGATTAGTATAATATTAGTTTAGTTTTAAGTTTGGGCCCTTGAAGGCAAAGTTGTATAAATTATCAAAAACCCAACTTGTAGGTTTTTTAAGTAGGCTTTTATTGTAACTTAAAATAGGGTAAAGCTCGAAAGTTGGGCATGATTCTCAAATCACGCGCCAACCGGCATCGCCTTCTCCTCGAGCAGCATGTAAGCATGGCTTGAGAGGTAAATTCTAAATCTCTTTGAAGCCTAAGTAAGAGGATACCTTGTGTGTTCAAGCATACTTACGTGATTGTTTGAAATTTACTTTCTGCAATGCAATTTACATTCGCGCATAAGGCTGAACCTAAGCGGCCGAGCTACATAACAACCATTGGGAAGTCATTCCCCAATGTAGGTAAATTGGACGTTGCTTGATTCTTTTTTTTTTATTGGTAAGCCTGTTTTAAATGAGATCAGTAACTCTTTGATGCTGGCGGGGTTCGAGCCCCAGACCTCTGGTATCATCACCCAAAGGTTTTACCGACTTTGGTAGTCGGCACCTGCAACGTTGCTTGATTCTTGAAAGCCCTAGACCAAAAAAATGATTTAAAATCAATCAACTAGAACCCAAAGTAGTCACGCTCCTCTAGAAAAGGACAAAAATATAACCACGAGAATTTAAAGTAATCAGTTACCAGATTCCGGTGGACCAACTACCTTCCTCACTCCCCTCCCCCAGATTCATCGTGAGTGAGATTCTTAGTAGCACACCACTTGGTGAAGTGATTGCCTACTCTTCTGAGACGTGTAGTAGAGCCATCCAAGTCTCGCGCCCAATTGTTCCTCTGAACAAGGCATAGTAAATTATAGACCAATGCAAATATTTTCAAAAATCTAAAAAAAAATGAATTTCTACTGTTTGTGCATCATCATTGATTAAGCATTCATGTCTTATCAATATGTATCTCAACCGTCATGGAATTACAATGCAAACCCAAAACCTTGTTCTTTTTGCAGTAGTCCTTATCACTGGCTATCCCATTGTCCATCATATACCGAATTCGAGTCAAATACGGGAAGTTTTTACGATTATGAACCTCAATTTTCAAACTTCCCGAGTACCCAATACACTCAAGAGTTTTCTAATCATGTCGACAATTCATGGAGTTCCATCACAAATAGTCAACCACCATTCATGTATCCATATGGTCAGTCAGAGTACGGTTTTACCCAAAACCCATTACCATTCACATCACCATCCATATCATATTCATATCCCACTCTACTATCCATTATAGACCAACTCTACCAGGAAATGGCCAAGTAAACATTACTAACTTAGCCAATAGTAACTACCTTATGTTTTCTCCAATCCAATTCAAAAGATGCCACATCTGAGACTAATATTCTTCTCACTAGTCCAGAACCCATCCAACAAGAGAAACAAGGTGTTACTATAACAAAGCCAATTGCTAAAGCCCATCTTAATACTCATGACCAGTTAAAAACCCATCATCCTCCACCTAGCTATCGTGAGAATTTCAAATCTTATGATAATGACTATATGCCCAAACTCACAGTTTCTCTCACATGCCTTAATGCATCATCACCCATAAATGAGAAAACTCTGGCAAAAGAAACTCAATAGCATGTAATGGACTCGACACACTTGGATAATGGTATTGAGAAAATTTATGAAGATCTAGGCAAATAGGACAAAGAAAATAAAGTGCTTGGAAAAGAGGGAGTAAAATCTATGGTGGAAAGTGGATTTCAATTTAGTTTGGCCATTAAAGACTTATCAATGGAACAAATTTGTGACATTCTTACTATTGCAGATATGAACCACAATCTTGTGAAAACGCCAAAACTTAATGAAGAATTCTCTGAGTCCTCGAGATCATGTGAAGAACCACCACCCAATCATCACCATCCCAAATTAACAGTTCTTGAAATCCAACCTCCATTCATAAAAAATCCAACAATTTCTGAGGATTGCACCACGTAACCATATCAAAGAAACCTCAAATTCGCACTTAAGCCAATTGCCTTTGAGATCATTCATAATTTTCTAAACCTTCTCAGTAAAGAGACTTTGCCCAACATACAAACACAAGAGTCCATCATTTCAGTAGATTAGAAATATGGTATGTCATATTCCCCATCAATTGAGCCTCATGAAGGACATCTACTACCAACCTCTCACTCTTTTGGGCAAGTCAATTATGACGGGTTATTGCATAATTTCCATGATGGGTTACACAAATATTCTCTTATCATTCTACATCTTACACTCTAAATACATCATTTCATTCTGTTTGGGGGTGTATGCTTTCATATGTTTTTCTATAAAGATCCCCAACTGTTTAGATTATTAGTATATAGTTAACAACATATCATCTATCATATGCATAGTCTTGGGGAATCTGACTTAAAATGACCCCACATATAGTCTTAAATATCTTACTATAAAAGATTCATGTTATGTTTTCTGATTTTGATAATATAGTAGTGTTGAGGGTTGTGTTGTTCATCTTGAATCCTTTGTTTGGAGGATGGGTATGATGGTTGAAAAAACTATACTTGTAACTCTTCTCTCCTACTTTCTAATGGGTATTTGAACTTACTTCTTAATGTGAAACTCTTGGTTGATTTGTAGATAGATTAAAACTTGCTTTTAACTTCTTGTTGAATCAAAACATGGAATGAAATTGGTTTTGATGGATATCTTGCTCACAAAGTCATACTCATTTGAACTTGTCAAATGAGTATAACTATTGTTGTGGGATTGAATCAAAGATGAGATAAGTAGAGAAAACTTGTATTAAAGTTAATATTGAAAACTTATATTAAATCACTTAAACCTAGCTTGAAAAACATAAAAATGGAAAACAAGTAAATAACAAATTACACTATTAAATTAAAACATTTAATCTACTCCTAATGACTAAAGATTAGCTCGAGGGTAATGTTAGTTCTTTCTCTACAACTTAGGTTTATATAGGACACCAATTACATCTTTGCCCTTCCTTCTAGAAACAACCTTTAAGCTTAGTGGGCTTTTGACCTAAGCCCATACAATTGAATTCCTAATTTTTGGCTTTAAGTCCCTAAGTCCATAGCTTTCAGCTTTGCGTCCTTGAGTCTTTGAAAGTTGACTTTCACAGCTGACTTTGACTTTCTGGCACTTTTGCTCTTAAGCCAGAATCTTCCCAAGTAGCGTCAATAGCAATTCTTTTCATGCTAAAATGCACGTATTAGGAATATACGTCCTAAATGGCATGTATCCTGCAAACGGTAGCAAAAGCTATAAGTCGTCTATTCATTAAGCATAAGAAGGGCATAATTAAAGTATTGTAAAGGTTATAAAACGCACATTTGGGGACTGATAAACTACCCCCAAACAATATTTTGTTTGTCCTCAAGCAAAGATGAGAGAGAAAAAAACAAAGATCACAAATGTGTGATTATTATACTAGTCTCGTTTCGCAGAGTGCGATTACATTAACCATATGCAACAAGGCCTTAAACTACTAGGACTCCCCTAGCGGACGAGTTTAAGCCTCGTGAGAGTTTTCCAGATAAGGTACTCACAAACTTCTTCTATTTAATATAAAGGGTCTCGTTTTCTTATTTATTCTCAGAGGTTTATACATCTCATTAGTGGGGGAATAAAGAAAACCTCATTTGAACTCAAAATAATATATATACAGTAATTTAATCATCTAAAGATAAATGTGCAAAAGATGAGTGGTGAAATACAAAAGCAGAGTTGTTTCTGAAACTTTTAGAGAGCGTCCTTAAATTGGGTTCTCACAGGGGTGTGTTGCAATCGTAACTCTCTGATAGATTCACTCAAGGTTTGTTTTCTCAGGTACAGAGGGCACTTATATTCCTCACATACTCGGATGACGTCCAAAGAAACCAGGGTCGATTGATCATAATATCCACTTACTATCACACCATCCTATTCCTAGTTAAGCTAGAGGTCTTTTATTATGAATTTTGGGGCTAAGGTTGTGGTTTAGAAATAATAGGAAGGGAAGACAAACTCTGAAAAGTTGAGAAATTAGGTCTTCAGGATATTTGTAACTAGAGAAGAACCTCGTTTTGTTCTTTTGCTTCCGAATTTGTGACTCATTCTTTAGCCCTTTGGCTTTGTGACTCCATATGATTTTGATTTTTGGGAGTTCTAAATTTGCTTTTGTTTCTTTTGAATTCGACTCCTTTTGATTGATTTTGAACTTTTGGGAGATTTCAATTTTTGAATCTTTTCTTTCTTTTTCTTTATTTTGAAGCTTCTAACTATTCTGTTTTAGTACAAGGCCTTCTCTTCTCTTTTCACAGTTCATCCAATTCTCAACTCGTCAGCTGGGTACACTTTTTATTATGTGTGTAGTAATGGTTCAGGGATTGATGGCGAAGAAATAAAAAGGCTTTTAGAAATTGGTGAAGGCTCAAGGGGGGTAACTAGAGAAAATCAATTTTTTTTAGGGTTTTAACGTTTATAAAGGGCATAAATTCTCTCTTAGGATATGGCATGGTGATCACGCAAGTGGACGCGTTATCTTTCTATCCAGATATCCTTGTGTCATCACTCAATAATCATTCAGATGAGGCTTTTGGCTAGATTCTCACAGGATATAGAACTTAACTGTTCTAACCTTGGTCTCGGAAACTCACTGTATATACAATCAAATGTTGATGCATGCCGTTCATGAAAAGATGCAGAAACTATTGTATGTATATTAGTCTAAGTTCAAAGAACGAATCTTTACTCTATTGCTTTAATGAGACTTCTAAACCATTTATTCATTATAGAAAAAGGAAGACGAGACTTTTTGTACTAAACAGAAAAATATTTTTGGTCTTTTTAAAATATTTTAAGAAAGAAAGAAATATACTAAATCTATCTAATATAAGAAATGTTATATAATAAATGCATAGTTTTTGTAGAATGTTACTATACCACCCTCAAACAGAAATATGCTTTGTCCTCAAAGTATGAAGAAAAGAAAAGAGATTACCATAGGAACATGAGCAAAAATGGTAGTAACCTATACTCTGTTCTTCGTTATGAAAATATACCACCCCCAAACAAGTTTGGAGTGTGGTTTGATAAAGAAAGAACAAGATGTACATGGTTTAACTAAAAGGTGAAAACGTAATTATTCTAACTTGAAATTTTTTGTTTTTTTTTTTTTTTTTTGAATTTTATTTGTAAAAAGATTCATAGTGTAGAAAATAAGAATATTTGGGCATGATGTATTTGTATTTCCTTCTGCTCATATACCACAAATCCTTATACATTCCACAAAACACAGACATACATAACAGATAATACTACAAAAAACTAAAAGTGTAGAAAGTAAAGACATGTACCACAACTAAAACAAATATAGCTATCTATGCGGACACTAGGGAGCTGCCTAGTCAGAATCCGCGTGGGGTAAGTAATGACGTCGAGACGAACTCGAGCTACTCCTGTCTCTTCCCTCTCGTCGAGCTCTCTCAGGTGTAGAAGCCTGTGGAACAAACTTATCTCGCAGCTCCTGAAGCATCTAGAGAGTGCTGGCCTGAAAGTCGCGCTGCTCTCACTGAATTAAACTCAATTGCTGATGTAGTTGACGCTGACCTTCATGCATGAATTGCAAATCATCCAAGGGACGCATGAACTGAGACAGGGCTCCTGGAGCAAAGTAGTCAACAGAAGGTGGAGGTGGAGTTTTGTCATCGTCGAGACCATGCTCGATCTCTTGTATAGCCTCTGGGGACCAGTCGTGCTGAATGCAATGAAGGTAGACAAGAGTGAATATGGAAGACTTTACTACCACAAAGTTACTCGAAACTGCTTCTCCCCAACTAAGCATGAGCTTAGTTACAAGGGTAGGAAGGGAATAAGTACTCTATCTAGACTGAGAAAGCTGGTCCCACAGGAAAGAACTAATATATAACTCGTTGTTCTAGGTCTATAAAATCCAAAGAATGTGAAGGATCGACTTACTTATATCCGAAGGTTTCGTCGAGGTTGTGCGCAATCCAAGTTGCCACTGCCAGCTAGTTCTTCCTCAAAGAAGTCTGCCTCGCATAGGTGGAACCACTGACGTACTCGCCCTCTAACACAGTCGTATGCATCAAATCGAACATTGTGCCATAGAACTACTGACTCTCAAGTACCTCATGTCGCGATTCGATACCCAAAAATGACCCAACTGCCTGCCTAGTCAACACATGCGTGCCTCCCTAAACGAAATGGTAACCAAGCCTTCATTATCGTGAGCTAAGCCGCGATAGAAAGCTTGAACAAGAGAAGGGGAGTAATGAGTGATGGGTTCTAGCAAGAGTGGCCTCCAACCTCTTCTAAGGATCTGTCCCTTGAAGAAAACATAAAAAACCCCCGAATCAAATAGATTTGAAAAATCCATTTCGGGTACAATCTTTCAATTGGCAGCCATGGGAGGATGTTTTGATTAAATTGAAAGTGGATATGAGATGGGGTGAAGGTTTTCTAGTGGCAGCAGGAACTGTTTTTGATTTGGTGAAAATCGAGGCGCGGCGTAGGTTGGGTAGGTGCGAGCGCATGTTGGGTTTGATTTCATGAGCTAGGGTTTTTTGTGGAGAAGATGGTACGTCGGGCAGTTGCATGGTTGGAATTAAAACCCGCATACGACTGTTGGTTGTTGGGTTTTTAGGGTTTGAAATTTTTGGCCCAAGCCCATATGAAATGTAGAAATACCGAAAAGGTCCCGTTCCGTCTCATAACTAGTAAAAAGCAAATCCCCGCTTTGTTACCAGTCCGATTCGGACAAACGAACTGTTTAAATGATCAGCGTGAAAAATCCTATCCAACGGTATATCACATGCTTTGATCAAAGGTTGTATGACACACAAGATGATAGATGAACACCTTAAAGCGTGAAGATGACATAAGCTCTATACACGAAGGAGCTCTAAAAAGAATAGTGCATGCCAACTTGAAAACAAAGCACACGAATAACGAAATAAATCAAAAAGAGTGTTACAAGAGCAAAAGGAATGGATGGTAGAAAGAATATACAAATGTGAAATTAAAGACTAATTCATTTTTTTGGATTATATTTTGAAAAATTGTAAAAATGCGTTTTTAGTCAGATCCCCAAGACTCGAGTCAATCCCAACCAGATGGTTTGATTACTCTATGAAGATGGGATTTGTGTTTTGGTGTAAGACACATGTAGATTGTAAATACTGAGCCCTTGCTTTTCGACTGAAGCCCAGGGCAGTCTGTTGTTTGACATCTCAAACACCAGTTCTCCCTGTCTGCACGATGTCTGTGAGCATATGAACTTTTTCCTACACCAGGTGTGATTGTGTGAATTCTCTTCCATATATCATGTTTAATATCAATCGAAAGAGATGCAAAAACTTCAGAGTCAGAGGGTACACGTCTCCATTGAACCTTCCTCGATGGAGAAGAACTGTCTTTAGACATTTTGAAAGGTTTGTAGAAGGGGGGGTGGAGAAAAGAAGTTTTTGAAATTTTTGGCAGCTGGAAATTTTGTAGAGTTTTAGAAAAGAGGGGGAAATTTTTGAAATATTTGTACAAAATGAGTCTTTTAACATCAAATTCTCGAGATAATAATAGAGAGGTGCATGATAGAATTAAACAGATCATGGTTTCACTTTGGGTTACACCATTTGTTTAATTCTAGAAGTCAACTCCTCGTCGAGTTTTTTTTTTTTTTTTTCTTAAAAGATATCTCTAGCAAGATAGAGGGTTTTTGCAAGAAGATCAAATCATACATTTATCCAGTATCATTTTGGTTACTCTAGGACGTAAGATTTTAAATTTTTATATCCTCAAGTTTTTGAAAACTATGTAGAAATATATACAAAGGACTCATACAAAAAGCAGTGATTTCTAAGCTAAGTTTGAAAACAAACTACAACAGGTGATCTTATGCAACTTTAGTGTCGGCTATTTTTGAACCCGATCCAGTCAGACTGTGGCTTCAGTTTTGTGTGTTAGAGGATTTATTGTGCAAGACGAAAGATGTCTTGTACGAATATCATGGTGATATGGGCAACCCTTAGTAACACATAACTGATCCTCAAATTGCCTTTAGAAGAATGGAGATTACGTATGTACTGCCCGTTTTGTTTTTAGAAAATCACATAACCATTGATGTATCGAGAAACTCTATTATAAGCATAGGAAAAACAAGAACTTTTATGAAAGGGTGAGAGAAGGGTTTTTCTTTTTGGGTTTTTGGGTTTTTGTTCATAAATTACTTAAAACAATAATAGAAAAAGAAAAAACTACTAAGAAAAATCACTATGATGAAAAGTGATCCTCCCAATAGAAGGAAAAGATTTTTGAATGTAGGTAACTTAAATTGTGAACCATCCCATGGTTGGTCTCCCTAGATCTTCTACCTCTTGTTTTGCAAGTAGGCAAATCTAGTGAAGAGGACTAGCTCTATTTCTAGATAATCTAGTCTCTCCTCTCCTACTCTCTAGTTTGCCATCGTTAAAGCCATTCCAACTAGATTGTAAGACGAAACTCGAAACAACTAGAAATCACCCATAGAAGGAAAAAGTTTTCGAAAATAAAGGGCCATAGTTGCCAACCATCCCATGGTTTGGCATGCTTATGGAAGATGAGACATGATAAACAACCATGAGAGACAACTGTAAGATACCTTACTCAATCCCTATCACCCTCTGCTTTGTTTCACATCTCTTCTTTATAGAGGAAAGACTACTCAGTGTCAAAGGTGAGATTGAAAGAAAAATGCTTATGTAAAAACAGAAAATAGGGAAATGAAATTAAAGACAGGAATTGTTTTGGATTTTTGGTTCTGTTTTGGACTTATTGAGACATGGGGTTAGCCATGGGGACCATAAGTGGGGCGATTAGGTGCCAGATAACATAAGCTATTTGAATGATTCTGTACTCCCCCATTTTGCCGCTTTTAATTAAAATCAAGTGGTAAATTCCTCCATTGCTTTTGGGTCAAATCCTCCACTGATAACAGTGTGAGTTCTAAAAGCTTGGATACGGATTTGCTTCTACATTCTCTCTTTTCCCAGGCTTCATCGCCTTTCAGGTAAAATCCCACATTGATACACAGTGTGTGTTCTGAAAAGGCTTACATCCATGGACCTTTTCGAGTTCGAGAAGCCCAATCAGACGTTGATAGACGCACTGCAACAACATAATCTGTCAACCCACACTGAGAATGGCACTGATGCAGCTCAAGCAGGAACTCTGAGAGTTTCATACGTGGATGCCACAAAACATCAACTTCGGCAACCAGTGGAATTCCAGGAACTCCCAATCCCTGAAAAAATGGGAGAATACCCAGCAATCACTATCCCAGAGAAAGCTTACGAAAAGGGTTTGTTGTTTTGCAAACACTATTTGGTAGGAAGAATTGATTTGCAAAAATGTCACTGGAGAGAGTTAGAGCAATTGTCTCACAAGTTTGGATACCAACAGGAGAATGGCTTATTACACTACACCATAAATGGTGTTTAGCAACAATTATAATCGTTACTTATATTTTTACTAACGCTTATATCCGTTACTTCTGGAGTGTTACAATCTTTAGGCAAATTTAGTAACGGATATATTCGTTACGTATATTAATTTAGTAACAATTATATTCATTGGTAATTATTTTGTAACATATAGTCAACCGTTGATTGTCCACGGAAATCTTTCATTTCTAACAGATATAAGTGTTAGTGAAGCTTGGGGCCCTTTCATTACTAACATTTAGCGTAACAGATATAACCGTTACTAAAAAACAGTCCAGTGCAAAAAAAATATTTTTTCTAGCTCCAAAAGATTTCCACCTTGTACGGAGCTACATCACATCTGATTATCCACAATCCATCTTACATACAAAAATATTACATTATATTACAACTCAAATAACAAGTGAATAAAAGAAAACCCGACTCAGTTAATATTATAGAATTAAAGCCACCAATCCAAATCCAAATTTACAGAACAAACACTTGTAAAAATGAATTAACCTAATCGTATCCATCCAAAGTTACAACAACAATTGTAACACAATATAATAGAAACTGACAAACATTAACAAGCTGACACAACTACCAACTCAACCATTGAGAATATGTCGAGTACCAGTCAGAAGTAGCACCACCATCTTCACCCTTACATTGTTGGATGTGTATACCTGTTTTTACCAAAAAAATGTCGCCTTAATCTCATACTTCCCACATAAAAGAATAGACCACGAAAAATTGAAGCCTAAAATGTAGTTTAATACCACAAAATGACGTAACGGGCACTAGGATGTGCACAGTTCCATTTCTCTGATAATCTCAAAGTGTATTATGCAGCAATGCTGCAATATCAAATGTACCTCTCGTATTTGCTTTGAGAACAACTATGTCTGCATTCAAATTCCTACGTGCCAAAGAAGTGTTTATCCATCATAAAGTAATCCGTTGATTACTAACAAATAAGGATACAAGCAAGCAATTAAACTCTTGCACCTAAGAAACAATCGAAATTCAGATGTCTAAACTTGTATTGTGAAAAATAAATCTCCTTGTTCGATCACTTAGTAAGCTTAACCTACACATCACCAAATCTATTTTACTTGATTCACCTTCCCTAAAAGATCACATGGATTCAGCATGTATATCATGAGTTTGCCATGGTAAAAAAAAAAAAAAAAAATAGACAAAAGGTTCTCTCACCAAGGCTTAAAACATAATCTAAAAAGCACTACCTCAACATTATCACACACAATTCTTATAACACCTTAACAACACCTCGTCCTTACCACGATGATTTCCCACAACGATAAGAAATGTAGAACAACTACCACTCAAACACCATAATCCTAATGAGTCATCCATTTTCCAAGTGAATTAAATGCAAAAACACAATATCTAAACACTACCAACAACCCATTTCCTTCATAAGAACAAATTTAGTTTGTAATAATTTCTTTCAGTAAGGCAAGTAATTTCTTTTTTCTAATGACGAAAAAAAGAGTACACAAAAAACTAACCTTTAAGGGTATTAAAAGAACTTCGCTACACACCCAAGATTTGAGCAAGAACAATACCTGAAGGTGAACTTGGATTTCATTCTTCTAAATCTGATGACTCAAAACTAAATTTACCATGTCTAGATAGAATAGATTATATCAACGTAAGAAGTAAATGTACCATGTCTTTGGATTTCATTCTTCTGAATCTGATGACTCGAAACTAAAATTTTGCCTTGCCGTCATCACAGAAATAGTCATTGTTTCCCACACCCTTTAAAACATAAGGAAATCAGTCAGTGTGCCAATTCTTCATCCTCTTCAGGAATGAAATAAGAGAAAGAAAAACAAATATTAGAGGCACACACACTAAATCATTCATAACAAGTTATTGTAGTGTAAGGAATTTCATGCGGTCATAATAAATGAATACCAAAAGGAACAATACATAATGACGGAATATCAAGTACTCAAATTGCAAATAAAACTAACTAGTGAAACTCCTGAAACTGACATTGATACAAACCTGTTACTTGCTAAATGAAACTGACTACAGTCTACAGACAGTGATATAACCTCGTTACTTGCTAAATTCATTGCAGAATACCAGACTAATTAGTAACATACTAACATGGTCCATAGACATAGTTCACTGACAAACTAGTGGCATACGGTCAAGTCGCTCCTAAGTTGTTTGTGTACAAAAAATGAAAGCAGACACGACTGAGCCATTACCGCACACTAATCGAGCTGCGTTCACACTAATAAAGCACTCGATGTCTAAATTATTTGAAATTCAAATCTCAGTCTTGGCAATTGCTAGCAACTTGTTATTGAGTACCTAAATTGTAAATGATTATTTTTTTTTTAAAATCGGCGTAGTAGATGCAAGGCTAAATACATAATTGAAGTCAATTTTTAGTTCACAGAAAAATAAGCATTTATAAGCAAGTTGATACCTTAATCTGTAGAGCACCACATTTTCCAAAGAATCCTAGAATAACTAAAACCCCAATTAATGAAAGGGACTAGTGTTCATCACCTGCAAAGATTGCAAAAAAAAAACTCATTAAAGCAAACAATAACCATTAAAACGACATGGTGTTAAATATGGTGTCATGGAGGGTGACCTAATATAGTTGAATAGGAGTTATAGAATAGAATGGGAGCGCAGCTTAGAGGAGTTGCAAGAATCCAGAGCACCTGCAAATCTGCAATCAACTTTAAATTTAGTGAGGAGACATCCATTCATAAGTCAATTAGCATTTAGCTCACATTCAGCATAATTCTTTAAAGTTTCCACAATACAGATGCAATACACAACAAGATACTACAAGTTAGACTTCCAATGTATTCAAAATTCCTTGAGATTTTAGCTAGTCAAACTATTTGAGCAAAGTGATATATTTTCTATGTGAATGTGAAGCAACAAACATATGTTAGTTGTTGAGCAAATATGTTACACATAGTTCTGTACCTTTTCAAACGTATGTTAGTGAAAAGCTTCCTAGCAGCAGCCCATGTACACATCTTAAACCCACACTGTAAAGTACACAATAATCTGTTATAACAGGAAGCTGAAGCAAGTACCTTATGGTATCAATAGGTGCGAATGATGATGATGATAAGAGTGTGCTACGCTAGCCAGGCAAAAAACAAACTTGAGTATCATGAATTCCTGAACCTCCAGTCAAGAGAACCACAAAATGAAAGCCCTTCATTAGGGAATTCCAGTACCACATCTGCTGAAACATCAAGCAAACATAGAAAATGTTCAACAAAGTAGATGAATAATGAAACTACTTTAAGAGGTGAACAAAAAAAATAAAAGTACTGTTGCCAGAGCCTTCTTCTCCATATGAGCTCGAGAACCAAATGCGAAGAGAGAGATGAGAGATCGAGTGAGAGCTTACCTGGTTCGTCTCCATCCTTAGAGCTCTATAAAAGAAACACTTTTTTACATGAAAAACCACTAAATCATGAGCAGGTTAAGGTGTTTTTTATTTTTGATTAGCCAAGCAATGAAATCATCCCAATCGTGAGCATAAATTTACATTCCAATGTTACAATTCCACACAAAACTTAAATTACCCAAATTTATCAGCAAGCGAAACAAATAAACCTAATTTGACCAGTTCATGGAGCACAATTAAACAAAAAAACTCAGAAATTGACTAGCTAATTTTTTGGTAGGAGAGAGAAAATAGATTAAGAGAGAAAGCATATATACCTGGTGTTTTTTCATCTTCGTCGACGAGGGTTTGACAGAGGAGACAATACATGGGATAGTGTTTCATGGAGTCTTGTAGACTTGAGAGAGACGATCATTTTTTTTTCGATAAAGAGAGAGACGAGCATGATCTAAACAGAGTCTGGGCGAAAGGATCATGGGACTTTGATAAAATGCCTATGAGAATCAGCCAATGGACTACAAACTTCAATCCCGATAGCCAAAAGCAATCTCATGGCTTGGTTTGGATTAGATTGCCTGGCCTCGGTTAGGAATATTGGGAGCCGGAGGCACTGATGTCCATTGCTCGGGGAGTGGGGTACCTTATGCAAATCGATGATAAAACCCTCAACAGAGAGTATGGATATTATGCCAACATTTTGGTTGACGTGGACCTCTCTGAACCGATCCCGGATTAAATCTATGTCAAGACAAAGTATACCAACTTCTGGCAAACAGTCGAGGTGGGCAAACTACAAAAAATGTGCACGCATTGCAAAATTATGGGACATTTGGTAACAGAATGTAGGAGGCTTAGAAATGATATATAGCATAACAAAGACAAGGGAAACAAGGATAAGGAGGTTGTAGTGGATGCCACTCCCCCCTTGGAACCGATGGGAGAAAAAAGGCGTAGAAGACAAGGAAAGAAAAAGAACACAGGAGATTCTAGTAAGCAAGGGGAGTCCATATGGAGGTCGAAAAACATTGGAAAGCCCACAGAAGTTCAGACACAAAATCAATTTGAGGGGCTTGATGTGGATGAGATACACACTATTGAGGATCAAGATCAACTTGTGGCTGATCATGAGGACTAGGAACACATTCCAGCAGATAAATCTCCAGAGTTTACCACGGGGAAAGTAGCGGAGAATTCCACTGCAGAGAAATTTTCTTCAACAAGTGCGCCTGAGGATATCACTGCAGCGAATTTTTCTTCAGAGGGTGTGACTGAGCATATCTCAGCAGTGAATTTTTCTCTAGAGGGTGCTACTGAGAAACTCTCTTCAGAGGGCGCGATTGAGAATATTCCTACAAAGGGTGCGGCTGAGAAATCTCCCTCAGATGCGCATACAAAAGTAGCGAATGATAAGTTGGATGGCAGAATTGCGACTTCAGTAGTGGAACATGAGCTAAACCCCCAAGGACCATGCGAGGTGGCTGATACGCCATTGTCTGAGATCGAGGCCTCTCTGGATAAGGCCCTTGTGGCAAGAGTGACTGCAACTCTAACAGAAAATGGGGCTAAGGCTACTACGGCAGTAGCACCGTTATTATCTACAGTCGCAGGGATTCCGGCTTCGCTACTTCAAAAAGAACTTACACCTAACATAGTGCCTAACTTCCGATCAAATAATGAAGAGGCTGCTGGTTTACAAGTTTTGAATACTTCTCCTGTGGGTGTGATTTTCGCTTCCCCTCTGACACATGGGCCTTTCCCCAACATAGTGTCTAACTTCACCCATGAAGAGGCTGTTGGAGGCCAGGCTATGAACAGTATAGTTTTGGATTCCTATTCCACATCGACAACGAGAACAGAGTCCTCGTCTTCCAACTCAAGCACGGACACTAGTATCAATGTAGTGAATGAAACCAATTTTATCTCGAGAGCGGTAAATTGGGCAGACTTGGTTGATAATGAGGATATATCGGATGACGGAGATGAACCTTGGCATATGATACCCAAGAAGAAGCATAAGCCTTAATGGATGTTGCAGGAGCACTCTCCTCCATCCACAAGGGCAAGAAAAACTCCTAACCAGAAGAAATGAATGTTCTCTTCTGGAATGTTCGCGGCTTGAGAAGAACCTTGCCGAACAATTTCTTAGAAGAAATAATCAAAGAGTATAAGCCCGACCTCATTGGACTGGTTGAACCTCTTATTGCCCGCACAGTGACTCCAAAGATCCTCTTAAACTATGGCTACAGTACAGACTTTGCATATAACCATACGCCGTTCTGTACAGGCAATATCTGGGTTTTTGGGAGGAAAAAGTTAACAGTGAATGTGGTTGCTTCATCCAACCAGCAGACTATGGTGGTAAACAATTTGCATACAATCTCTTTTATCCATGCCAAATGTTTTTTCATCCAAAGAAGAGCTTGGTGAATTTGGTGCTCTAAACTACTCTTGGATGGAAATTGGGGACTTTAATATTGTTGCTACTAGCTCAGAGAAGAAGGGAGGTCGTCATCCAAGCTAGAGAGCTAGGAATGAATTCGTTGACTTCATTAATAATAATTCCCTTCGGGATACTACCACCCTTGGCCTCAGGTACTCTTGGTGCAATAGGCGGATAGGGAATAAAAGGATTCTTGCGAAGCTAGATAGAGCTTTGGTCAATAACAGCTGGCTTTTGGAGAATCAGAACTGGAGATTCAAAATTATGTCGAGGAAATTTTCTGGCCACTCTCCAATCATCGGATGGTGTACTAAAAACCTAAGATCGTCGAACGTCCCTTTCAGATTCAGGAATATATGGCTCGAACATTTCCAGTTCATGGACTTGGTGAGAAAGAGTTGGAATGAGCCCATGGTTGATGGTGTTATTTGACTAGTGATGTGCAAACTGAAGAGGCTTAAAATTGCTCTGAAGGCATGGCACAAGGCAACTTATTGGGGGAACAAAGACAAACTCAAACAAGCCAATCTATCACTTCAAAAGTTACAGAAACAGCAAGAACATGAGTCTTTGGACCTCCAGCTGCATCTCTGGGAACTTGAAATGGAGAAACTCATTGATCAGTTAATGCAAACAGAAGCAACCATGTGGAAACAAAGATCATGCATCAAGGAGGAGATTGAGGGAGACAAAAATTCAGCCTACTTCCAAGCTAAAGCAAAAATCCGCCAAGCCAAAGCATTCATCGAGGAACTGAGAACAGCTAAGGGCAACATCCTGAAAGACCAAAAGTCCATCAAGGATTTCCTAGTCCACTCTTATGAGGAAAAGTTCAAAGCAAGACCGGTTGAGCATAATCAGGAACTTATGGATCATATACCACAGCTGGTCACAAATTCCCAAAATGTTTATCTTATGACAATTCCTGATTAGATGGAGATCATGATAACAGTTATGAACATGGATCCCAACAGTTCTCCAGGGCCCGATGGATTCCAGGGAATATTTTTCCAAAAATGTTGGAGCATTGTTAGAGTATGTGTGTGGAGCCATCTCCTCATTCTTCTCAAATCAGAACATTCCTCAAGGCATGAACCCAAATTTCTTAGTATTGATCCCCAAGTGCAAAAATACTATGGAAATTGACCAGTTTAGGCCTCTTTGCCTGAGTAACTTTCTATTCAAGATTGTTACAAAAATTCTTGAGAACCAGCTAACTTATATTGCCACGGGAATTATTTGCTATGAGTAACATGGATTCTTGAAGGGAAGAACAGGCAGCACTGCCATCGCCATGGCATCCGAACTCATCAATGACATTCATATCAAAAGAAGGGGTGTAAATGCAGTCATCAAACTAGACATTTCCCAAGCATTTGATTCTCTTAGCTGGAAATTCCTTTTTCTGGTCCTCAACAAATTCAACTTCTGCACACAATTCTGCGACATGATTATGAAGGTACTCAGCAGAGCCAAAATCTCTATTCTGAAAAACGGCAGACCATGTGGCTTCTTTGGCATAAGGAGAGGACTTTGGCAAGGAAATCCCCTTTCTCCTATTCTCTTTGCCCTTGCCGAGGACACACTTAGCAAGCCATTATAAGGCTCCATCTCTCAGGCGAAATCCCATATGGCTTTCGCGGGAAAATGTCCGTCACCCTCTCACCCATGTTTTGCGGATGATATCATTTTATTTGCAAATGGAAGTTTAAAAGGCCTAGTGCACTTGAAGAACACATTGGAGTCATACCAAAAGGCGGCTGGTCAACTGATAAACAAAGGGAAAAGCAAGATGCTTCTCGGTAGCATGACTGCCACCAAGAGAAGAAAGGTGGAAACCTTGTTTGATATGAAGGAAGGACACGTACCCGAAAACTATTTGGGTGTTCTTATCTTCAAGGGCAGAGTCCGTCACGCCAACATTCAAAATCTGGTGGACAATATCAAAAAGAGAGCAAGTGGATGGGCCGGAAGGCTACTTTCTTTCCAGGGCCGAGTTGTCTTTACACAATTTATTCTGAACAACATTCCTGTGTATAACATGGGCATCTACAAATGGCCTCAGAAAAGCATAAAAAAAGGAGAAGAAGCCATCAGAAACTTTATATGGTCAGGCAATCCCACAGTGAGGAAGTCCATTACTCTCAAATGGGCAAAAGTCTGCAAACCAAAGGCAGAAGGAGGGCTCGACATATGGTCTCTCAAGGAGTTGAATCTATCACTCATGAAACTAGCCTGGTAACTGCTAACCAGGGACAACTCTTGGTCCAAGTACATGGAACAGAACTATAAAATGAAAAATGGCAAATGGCTTGCCTATTATAAATGTTCCTCCATTTGGGCCGAGATCAAGTGGGCTTTGGAATCCATGAGAAATCACATTACTTGGGCCATTAGCAAAGGTACTGCAGTAGACATGTGGCGAGATGCTTAGGCTGGGCCTAGTTTGGTGGCTAACTTGCTCCCTCACATCGACTGGCAATATCCCAAAACAAGAGTGAGCAACTTGATAAGGAACAACCAGTGGAATTTCCCCATCGAAACTCTGCAGTTCTTTAAGTTGTTGGGCATGCAACTTCTCTCTCTATCCCCACCTTGCAATGAACTTGATGATTGCCGAATCTGGAAGCCTGACAAGGAAGGCAAGTTCACAGTCCTCTCAGCTTATGATATTATAAGGGGAAAGGGGAATATTGTCTGGTGTCATCCCATCATCTGGAATAGCTACATTCATCCCAAAACTGCTGGAATGGCTTGGAGGATTTTGCTTCATATCATACCAACAGATGACAAAGTTACAAGCAAAGGTATCCAATTGGCTTCTCGTTGTAACGGATGCAAGGAGGAAGAAAGCTTTGATCATCTATTCTAGTAATGTCCAAACACTCAGGCTCTCTGGGATTGAGTAAAAAGCTTATTCCAGTTGAATGCATTATCAGTTAACGGAAACGGAGATATGAAGGAAATTCTGAAAAGCAAGCCCACTGATCAGGGAATTGTAGACAACAGCAGTACTGAGTTTGATGGTTGCAATATGGAAGATGAGAAATGCGCAGAGGTATAAAGACTCAAACTTCAACCATCGATACATAAGAAAGCTGGTCTGGCATGGAATCCATACGACTGGTAGACTATCCAAGAGCTACATGTTCAACTCGGTCAATGAATTAGCAATTCTGCACTCACTGGAGATCGGATGCAAGCCCAAACCGATAAAAGAAATTCAACAAGTCCAATGGTATCCACCAAAGGAAGGAGTTGTTAAGATCAATTGTGATGGTAGCTCTCTTGGTAATCCAGGTCGAGGGGGTGTGCGGCTAATCTTCAAAGACCATCATGGCCACCTGCTCGGCGTACTTGCACAAGGATTGGGGATAGTTACGAACTATGATGCGGAGTGTCAAGCACTAACTTTGGCAGTGGAAGGTGCGGCAGCAAGAAACTGGACAAAAGTTTGGCTAGAAACAGATTCACAGTCAGTTGCACTAGCTTTCTCTCATGGCCATATTCCCTGGATCCTAAAATCGAGATGGGCGAGAGCTATTGCTGCGCTGTCCTACTATGGGATAACGCACGCCTAGAGGGAAGCCAATTTCAGTGCGGACGCTACTGCAAAGCATGGAGCCACTTTAGACCAGGATGAATTTGTATGGAGCGTGGAAAGACCACTTTTTGTCACAAAATTGGAAAACCAGGACAAGAGATACTTTAGATTTCCCTAGAGTATAGCAAGATGCCCTTTTATGTTTTTTCCCTTTTGTTCCTTTTGGTGGAAACTCTATAATGTAACTTTATATTTATATTAATATATACACATTTGCTTGCAAAAAAAAAGACAGGAATTGTAAATGACAGGAATCGAAAATCTATTATAAAAATAAGTGTAAAATAAAGAAAAAGAAAATTGTATACTTGCTCCATAGAGGTACACTACTCAAACTACGAGTAAAAGTGCTAACAAGAAATATGCAAGTATACGTGGACTCAAGGTTTCGACATTTACAACCACACACTCCAAGTAGAGGCTCCGGTTACCTTTTCTGATGTATTCCATAAAAACATATGTAAGGGAATGAAAGGATTGGAAATACATCACAGAACAAAAGATTTAATCCTCATAGATAAGATCTTCGAGAATGGTTTCTTCTACATCCGTAGACCGTAACTCATGATAGTGTTTTAGGCACTGACCATTAACTTGGAAGGTGTTGTTATCCTTATGATCTTTCAAGGTGATAACCCCATGTGGTGTGATTATAGTGATCATGTAAGGACCAATCCATAGAGTATTTAGTTTTCCTGGAAACAAATGTAACCTCGAGTTATAAAGCAAAACATTTTGACTAATTTTAAAATGTTTTCGTAAAATATGCTTGTCATAAATTCTTTTCATGTTGCTTTTATAATATTTAGAAAGATCATAAGCATCATTTCGAATTTCTTCGAGTTCATTTATTTGTAGCTTACGCTTCTCAGCTGCCGCATAGAGATTGTAATTAAGGTTTTTTATTGCCCATAGGGCGCGATGCTCTAGTTCCACTAGCAGATGACAAGGTTTTCCAAAGACAAGCCTGAAGGGTGACATCCCTATAGGTGTTTTAACAACGGTTTGGTATGCCCATAAGGCATCATTTAGATAGAGAGACTAGTCTTGTTTTTTCTAAGATCCGTTTAATCTCTCAAATAGAAACTTCCACTTGACCACTTGTTTGGGGATGATATGAAGTTCCAACCTTGTGGGTTACTCCATATTTTTTCATGACATGTTCAAAGACTCGATTACAAAAATGTGACCCGCCATCACTAATGATGGCTTTTGAAACACCAAATCTTGAAAAAATGTTTTCTTTTATAAAAGACATTTCAATTTTGTTATCATTGTTACGACATGGTACGACCTCGATCCACTTGGATACATAGTCTACGGTGACTAGGATGTAGATGAAACCGTGAGATATGGGAAAGGGTCCCATGAAATCGATGCCCCATACATAAAAAATCCCCACTATGAGAATGGGATTTAAGGGCATCGTGTTACATTTAGAAATATGACCAAGATATTGGCAACGAAGGCAAACCTTACAATGATCAAAGGCATCACAAAAGAGTGTTGACCAATAGAATCCACATTGCAACACTTTAGATGCGGTTTTGTTAGCACTAAAATGTCCTCCATAAGACTGTTCATGACAAAAAGAGAGAATGGCAGATTGTTCCCAATCTGGAATGCAACGTCGGATAATCTGGTCAAGACAATACTTGAAAAGGTAAGGATCATCCTAATGATAGTACTTTACTTGTGCTAAAAACTTCTTCCACTAATTTCTATTCCACCAGGGTAGAGTGTCTTCAGTCACCAGATAGTTGACAATATCAGCATACCAAGGTGCGGACAGGATAACATAAAGGTGATCATCAAGAAAAGAATCTAAAATGGACTCGGAATCACTGTCGCTATCATTGGTTAATCTAGAGAGGTGGTCAGCCACCACGTTTTCGACTCCTTTTTTTTATCTTTAATCTCTAATGTGAACTCCTACAGGAGAAGAATCCATCGGATTAATCTTTGCTTAGCATCCTTCTTCGCGAGAAGGTACCTAAGTGTTTCATGATCGGTGTAAATTATGGTGTTTGAACCTACCAAATAAGGACCAAACTTGTCTAACACAAAGACAATGGCTAAAAATTCTTTTTTGACAGTTGTATAATTCCGTTGAGCTTCATTTAACGGTTTACTTGCATAGTAAATAATTGTATGTGCATTATCATGTTTTTGACCCAGTACGACACTAACAACATAGTCGCTAGAGTCACACATGAGCTCAAGTGGTTTCGACCAATCAGGAGGTTATATTATAGGAGCAGTTATTAAGGCGACTTTCAAAGTTTCAAAAGCCTGTATGCAATGTGAATTAAATTCAAAGGGTGTATCTTTTATAAGAAGATTAGTTAAAGGTTTGGCAGTTTTTGGAAATTTTTTGAATGAATCTTCTATAAAAACCAGCGTGGCCTAAAAAGGGTCGTATACCACGGATGGTCCGCAGATTAGGAAAAGTAGACATCTTATCTATTTTAGCTTTATCGACCTCTATACCATTTTTAGACACAATGTGACCTAACACTATTCCTTTTTTTACCTTGAAGTGACACTTCTCCCATTGAGGACTAAATTATTTTCCTGATAACGCGCCAATACTTTAGAAAGGTTAGATAGACAATCATCGAAGGAATCCCCATAGAGAGAAAAATCATCCATAAAAACTTCTATAAATATCTCCACCATATCACTGAAAATGTGTAACATGCAGCGTTGAAATGTGGCAGGTGCATTGCAGAGACCGAAGGGCATACGTGCATAAGCATAGGTTCCAAAAGAGCAAGTGAAGGTGGTCTTTTCTTGATCAGTTTCAGCAACTAAAATCTGAAAATATCCTGAGTACCCATCCAGGAAACAATAATAAGCATGTCCTGATAGGCGTTCAAGCATTTAATCAATAAACGGTAGGGGAAAATGATATTTCCTCATGACAGCATTCAGTTTCCTATAATCAATACAAATCCTCCACATGATAGGAATTCATTCTGGAATTAACTACCATCTGCGTTACAGACTATTTTAATCCCATATTTCTTTAGTACTACATGGATAGGACTAACCCACTTGCTGTCAGATATAAACTAAATGATTCCGGCATCCAGTAAACGATGTAAACGTTTCTCGCACTACTTCTTTCATAGCTGGATGTAAACGATGTTGTGGTTCTCTAGAAGTCTTAGAATAATTGTCTTCCAGATGAATTCTATGAGTGCAAATCTTTGGATCAATTCATTTTATATCATTAAGAGACCAACCAATTATATAATGATATTTTTTAATTACACTAATTAGAAGATTTTCTTCCTTTTTTGTTAACTGGGATGAGATGATGATGGGATGGGTGCCATCAAAATCAAGATAAATGTATTTTAAGTCAGGAGGGAGAGTTTTTAGGTCAGATGTGGGTGATTTGGGTAACAGGGTTTCCACAGGGTTTTGTTCTTCCACAGTGAACACTTGAGCTGGTGGGTTCTCTTTATATTTGGGTAGATCATCATCCGAATGGTACATGGGGACGGATGCCAAGCTGTTACTAGTATTTTCCATATAATGATCCGTGTCGAAATCAGAGTCTCCAAAGGATAAGAATTAATGCACATCATTTTATGGGAAGGTCTTGTCGCAATATTCTTGGACGACATTTTCTATCATACTCACTTCTCCTTCTAATTCCTCTTCCATATGCTGCTTTATTTTCTTAAAAACATTCACCTCCACTGAAAGATCTTCGAAAGACATGGTCATAGATCCATTGCGGCAATTGATAAGGGTATTGGCTGTTGCCAAAAAGGGACGCCCTAAAATGATAGGTATGGAATCATGAGCTACTTCAGTGTCAAGAATGACGAAATCTACAAGGTAGTAAAAATCTTTTACTTTGACTAAAACATTTTCAACTATGCCTTTTGGGTATTTAATGGAGGGATCGGCTAATTGTAAGGTCATATTTGTAGGTGCAAGCTCACGGAAACTGAGTTGTTTGAATAGGTAATATGGGAAGAGATTAACGCTTGCTCCAAGATCGAGTAGAGCAGTAGATGTGTACTTATCTCCTATAGTGCAAGGAATGGTCGGACGACTAGGATCTTTATACTTGATGATTCCATTGGTTTCTATGAGGGATGGGAATTGTTCTGTAAGCAACAAAGGCATCTTTTGGAATGTTAGTTTTTCTTTTGTTGGTGCACATATCCTTGAGAAATTTGGCATGTTTGGGTAAATATTTGATGTCATCTAGAAATGGTAGATTTATGGTTAGATTCTTGAATGTCTCTCTGATTTCATCAAAATTTTCATCATCCTTGGGTGTCATCAGGCGTGCAGGAAACGGTGCCTTTGGTTGGAATTTCTTTACTAGGTCAAGTGTGGGAGATGATGGTGTACGAGCTGGAATTTCTATAGGGACAGTAAGAGGTATCATTTTTACAAATTCTTGTTCTGGTAATATAGGTACTGCAATGGGTATTTCTATAGGTGCATGATCTTTAGGCAAGACTACTCTATTGTCAACTATTTTGCCAGAACGCAAGGTTACAGCTTTGACCTCTGGTGTTTCAGTGTGATCATTGGTAGCTTGATTTTGTCTTTGATGTAATAGCTGGATTGTTTGTTTTGTGGTTACCATGATATGTGTTTGTTGTTTCATCAAAGATAACATCATCTCTGATGTTTTATCTAATGGGACATTAGTAGGTTGGGCAACTGAAACTAAGTCTCTTTGGTTGTTGATTGGTGGATTTTGGTAGTTCTGGTTAAAGTTAGATGGAACTATCGCTTTATTCTGATTGTTGTAGGTACGTTGTCTTTGTCTGAACTGATTGAATGTATTTTGTGGTTTGACATGATTTATGAACTCTAGAGGTGGTTGAGTTTGTTGATTAGTATTCCATTGAAAATTTGGGTGTTACCTCCATGGTGCATTTGGTACATTGAAAGCACAAAATTCTTCTGGTTGAAGTGATGATATGTTGTTGAGCAAGGGATAGTAGGTAGATACGTGATTTAAATCTAGACAGAAAGTGAATGGTGCTATATTGATGTTCATGACTGGTTGGGGAGTATGGTCTTTTTGTTAGGTTGCAATCATTCTTGTGAGGGTTTCGATTAGTGTTTTCATCTTTGGATCGGATTTTACCTCAAAGATACCATTGGCTTTAGAAGTACTGGGCTGGGATGTTCTGGAATTGTGTATGTCGCCCCATTGAGTACTCTTTTCTACTTGGTCTTCTAGAAAGGTTAGACCTTCTGTAACACCTTTATCTAAAAAGTTTCCACTACTCATGATATCCAGTGTGACTTTGCGTTCTTGGAGAAGACCTTTGAAAAAGCATTGGACAAGAGTGGATTTTTCTAGTTTATGGTGAGGACATGAATGTAGCAAGTCAGAGAATCTATCGCATGCTTCGTAGAATGTCTCACTTGGACTCTATCTGAAGAACTATATCTTGCTTACTATCTCCTCTGTTTTCTTCGGTGGAAAGTACTTCTTCATGAAGGAGAACACTACCTTTTCCCATATATCAAAAGAATCGGGCTTCTGCAATAGAAGCATCTGGCGTAGGTGTTCGTATGGTAACTCGTGTTCGAGACTGTGAAAGATGGGTAAGAGATTGAACATGTTCGGTGGGATGCAGAAATCACTATTGAGCTGTGTGAGTCGTATATGATCAGTCCCCAAATGTGTGTTTTATTACTTTTACAATGCTTCAAATATGCCCTTCTTATGCCTAATGAACAAACAACTTATAGCTTTTGCTACCATTTGTAGGATACAGTCCATTTAGGACGCATATTCCTAATACGTGCATTTTGGCACAAAAAGAATGGTTATTTATGCTGCTTGGGAAGATTCCAGCTTAGGAGCAACAGTGCCGGAAAGTCAAAGTCAAAAGTCAAGTCAATTGTGAAAGTCAAGGACTCAAGACTGAAAGCTACTGACCCAAGGACCTAAAGCCTATTTCAAGACTTCTAGTGTATGTGCTTAGGTCAAAGGCCCATAAGATTGTTTCTAGAAAGAAGGGTATAATTGTAAATGGTGTCCTATACAAACCAAAGAGATGTAGAGAATTTTTTATCCAATGTTTTAGGGTCCAAACCATTTGGTTTGTTAGGAGTAGAGTAACCTAATTTTAATTTCAAATATTTTTATTTTCTTTTAATTACTTTATTCTTAATTTTCATTGTTGTCTTCAAGTTCTTATTTCAAGTTCAATCAAGCCTTGTTTCACTACAAGTTTTCATTCTCTACAAGTTCTCTTCAATCAAAGTTGTTTTCATTTTCATGTGTTAAACCCTATTCAAAGAACTAGTGTTTTTCACCATTAGAAAATAGAGAAAAGTTTAGAGAGAGTGGTTTCCATCCATCAAACCCAACCTCCAACCCTTAGACCTAAGATGAACAACAAACCCAACCACCACTTTCTACTCTTGTCAAATGGTGCCACTGTCATGGATTCATATGGGAAGAGCAAGATGGAGAAAAGCAATAGCAATTAAACCCTTCTTCTCAATCTTCATTTCAATTTTTTTTAGTTTTTTTTTTCTAAATTTTGTTATTGATGTTTCGTTTTAGTATGTTTCTAGTATACTTCTGATCAAACGAAGCTTGAGAATAGCTCGAGAGGATTCACCAAAGACTGCTGGAGAAAAACGAGCCAAAACGGTGCAAATCGACTCATGTCGCGCCGTGCCCGTGTGTGACATGCGCCCGTAGCCTTGATTTTTTCCAGTGAAGATTCTGTTCAATCAGAATCTTTGTATGTAAGGGATCTATACTTTCCCCTAGTTATTTTAATTCAACTGTTTGTAGATAAAAAGTATATAGTTGCAAAGTTTGAGTAAAAAAAAAAAATGTTTAAGTTTTGAAAGTTTAGTCTTTTGGTTTAAGTTTACTTACCAAGAGTTGGGGATTCAATAAACTTGGATCGGTTGGATGTGCGAGGAACGAAAGAGTAGTACCATGCTCATACATCACAACCCAACTTGGGGGTTAAAGTTCCAATCTTTGACGAACACTTTCAAAACGTTTACGTATTTTGTTTAATTAAGTAAATATTTATATAGTTAAACGTAGTTTAATTTTCGTGTTTACCGCTTTCATAGTTTTAAGCCCACGGAGGCAAATTTGTTTTAGGCCCACGAAGGCAACCAATTGTAACTTATTGGCTTTGCCCATATTTCGGCCCGACTTGTGGGTCTTAGTTAGAGTAAATTTGTAACCATAAGGAAAAGCTCGAATGGTGGGTTCACCCCAAGGGTCGTGTACACATACCTTGGGCGGTGATTTCTAAACCTCCTCGCTACAAAGTGTAAGAGGATACTTGTGTGTTACTAAGCATGCTTGGATGATTGTGTGATTTACATTTCAGTCCCGTCTTTACATTTAACGCTAAGGCTAAACCCGAGCCATAAAAGAACAAAAAGTGGGATTAAGACCCACTTTAGAATGGACGTTGCGTGAAATGTTTGTTACATAGACCAAATTAAAATTATAAAATCAACCAAGCAGAGCCAATTTAGTCACGTCCATCAAGACAAACATCTAGCACGAACAACGAGAGTAGTAAACTACCAGATTCCAGTGCACCAACCACTTTCCTCACTCCCCTCCCTCAGTGATCTTCTCTCTCGACGCGTGTAGTTCCCAAAATCCAGTTTCGCGCTCACTATTAAATTCGAACAGGGCATAGTTTCTAATTTATAGACACTGCATGCAAAGTTTTCAAAAAATTCAAAGTCACAAATGAATTTATGCAGATTGTGCATCATTCTTGTTTGAGCATCCATGTCTTATCAATATGCATCACAACCGTCATGGAATTACAATGCAAACCCGAAACCATGTTCTTGCTGTGGTAGTCTGTATCATTGGGCATCTCAATGCACATCATATACCGAGTTTGAGCCTCCTACGGAATATTCTTACGATTACGAACCTCAATTTTCAAATTTCCATAATACCCAATACACCCTAGAGTTTTCTAATCAAGCAAACAATTCATGGAATTCTACCATAAATAGTCAACCCTCATTCATGTATCCATATAACCAGTCAGAGTGCGGTTTTACCCAAAGCCCATTACCATTCACATCACCATCCATATCAAATTCATATTCCATTCCACCATCTATCACAGACCAACTTTACCAAGCACTGGACGAGCAAACAATTCAAATACAACAAAGACCTTCTATTCTCTCCAATCCATTTTAATCGATACTACATCTAAGACTAATATTCTTCCCACCGGTCTAAAACCCAACCAACAAGAGGAACAATGTGTTGCTATAACAGAGCCAATTGTTAAAGCCTATCCTGATGACTAATTAAAGCCACATCACCATCCACCTAACTATCGTGTGAATTCCAATTCTTATGATGATTACATGCCTAAAGTTACAATTTCTCCCATTTGTCTTAATACTGATATGGTTATATACTAAAAGCATTACTTTTGTATTAACTCTAATTCTTTATATTTTGAATGAGAATCATATGGGCAAATGTTATACATATTATATATGTTATTAGTTATATGCATGCGTCTAATACTTTATGTTGTAGATGATATGGTGTGTGGCTTAATAACACGTAAGATCATATCATCAGTACCTTATAAAGTATAAGTAAACGTTCACAACCTAGATGGATTTGGACAAACCATTGGTACGATTGTAGTATAATCTGGTATTAGTCTATCTTGACTACAGGATTATACTAGTACACTTTGTGTGTATTGAACAGGACCAAGTGAGGTTGTTTCTCTTTATACTGACTATATAAGAGAACAAACACATCTGTTATTATGGATGCTTGTCCTCTTAATCCGGATATAATAATGGGCACTTACGTGCACTGTACATTGCTTTAAATCATCAATGAGTGAGATTCATTTTTGAATCAACAAACTCGATGGATTGGGTAATGACATTGTATGTAAGGTGTGCTATTGATTGTAGAAGGAATTCGTGACCCGCAGGAAGTCGGGTTGATGATGTCCCCTTGAGGAGCTCATAAGGATTGTCATGTAAACCCTGCAGGTGGATTTAATCCGACATGACAATGAGGTTGAGTGGTATTACTCAAGGACATAAGAAGTTGATTAATGTAGTTGTCAGTAACTTGACTTAATCAACGGGCATTCGATATCTTAAACACGGGGAGATCAACGAACATATAATATGGAGCTCATAAACGTAACACGTAATTTTGGGATTAGGGCGGTAGTGCAACAATGGCCTTTAGTGGAATAAGTCATTTGTTGACGGACTTGGGCCATATGTTCTGGGCGAACATGGAAAGCCAATGCCCGTTAGGAGACCTAACCTTGATTTCTCCTCATGGTCCCTGTTGTAGCCTATAAATAGAAACCCTCTTTCTCTGGCCGAAATACCAAGGTTTTGCTCAAGAAGAGTGAGATCCAAATTTGGTTCCAACTTTGTGAGTGAGAGAGGCCAAGAGAGAAAGAAGAGGCTAGAAGATTGTTGCCCACACAACGTCCATTCTAAGGATAGGAATACAACAGAAGATCAAGAGGTTGCTGATTTCGTAGATCTTGGATTCTCAGAGATATCATAGCTGATCTAAAGGTATAATTCTAAACAAAATCGTGAGAACCTTTATTCCGCCGCGCATGGTTTTCACAGTTTGTAAATTGCGACCTTAACGGTTCCTACAAATACACCCATGGATGAGACCACTCCGGTAGAAGAAAATCTAGAACATGTGTTAGAGAGTAACTCGACAAACTTGGATGATGACATTGTGAAAATTTATGAAGTACTAGATAAAGAGGACAAAGAAAATGACGTGTTTGGAGAAGAGGATATAAATTATATAGTGGAAAGTGGATCTAATTTTAGTTTCGCCATTAAAAACTTATCGATGGAACAAATTTGTGACATCCTTAATATTGTCGATATGAACCACAAATTTGTGGAAACGCCGAAGCTAGATGAAGATTTCTCTGAGTCCTGGAGCTCACATGAAGAGCCACCACCCGACCATCATTCCCCCGAGTTAACACCTCTCGAAAGCCAACCTCCATTCATAAAAAATCCACCAAATTATGAGGACTACACCACGAAATCCTTCATAATTTTCTAAACCTTCCCAGTAAAGAGACTTTGCCCAACATACAAATTCCTGAGACTATCATTCCAATTGAGAAGAGCCCCGCATTGATTGAAGTGCCAGAAAAAAAAGGAAATTGAATCTAAGGTGGAATATGAGTTCTTGAGAGCATACGATGATCATTTTATTCAAGTGGTTGAAAAGCCCAGTTTGCGATATGTCGCATCATCTAAGGCTCATGAAGAACAACTACTACCACATTTACACTCTCTTGGACAATTCAAACATGACGGGTTATTGCATAAGTTCCATGATGGGTTGCATAAACTTTCTCTTATCATTCTACATCTTACACTCCAAATGAATCATTTCATTATGTTTAGGGGTGTATACTTTTATATGTTTTTTGATAAAGATCCCCAACTATTTAGACTATTAGTATATAGTTAACAGCATATCATCCATCTCATATGCATAGTCTTGGAGAATCTGACTTAAAACAACCCCACATATAGTCTTGAATATCTGACTATAAAAGATTCGTGTTATGTTTTCTCGATACATTCCATGGGAGTGCATCATTAAGGTAACCGGACCACTCTACTTGGAGTGTGTGGTTGTAAGTGTCGGAGCCTTGAGTCCACGTATACTTGCATATTATCCTTGTTAGCACTTTTACTTGTAGTTAGAGTAGTGTACCCCTATGGAGCAAGTATACAATTTTCTTTTTCTTTATTTTACACTTCTTTTTAGAATATCTTTCCTATTCCTATCATTTACAATTCCTGTCTTTATTTTTATTTCCCTAATTTCTATCTTACATAAGTTCTTTCATTAAATCTCACCTTTGACGCTGAGTAGTCATTTCTCTATAAAGAAGAGACGTGAAACAAAGCAGAGGGCGATAGGGATTGAGTGAAGGTGTCTTACGGTTATTTCTTATGGTTGTTTAGCATGTCTCATCTTCTATAGGCATGCCAAACCATGGGATGGTTGGCAACTTGACACCTTTTATTGTGAAAACTTTTTCCTTCTGTGGGCGATTTCTAGTTATTAATTTCGAGCTTCGTCTTTCTTTTTGGTTAGAATAGCTACAAAATAGGACTAACTAGAGATTAGGAGATGGGAGACTAAAGTATCTAGTAATAGAGCTAGTCCTCTTCACTAGATTCGCTTTCTTACAAAACAAGGAAGTGCACAATCTAGGGCAAGTCAAACCCCATGCAGGTTCTCAATTAGAATCACTTAATTTCAAACATCTTTTCATTCTATTAGGAGGATCACTTTTCATCATAGTGATGATTCGTAATAGCAGTTTTTTCTTTTTCTGTTATTGTTTTATGTAATTTAGGATCAAAAACCTAAAAAGCCAAAATGAAAAACCCTTCCCTTACCCTTTCATAAAAGTTATTGTTTTTCTTGTGCTTATAATAGAGTTTCTCGATACATCAATAGTTATGTGATTTCCAAAATAAAAACAAAATGGGCAATGGATTCCACATAGACCAACCCTTAGAAGTACGCAATCTCCATTCTTCTAAGGGCAGTTTGAGGATCAGTTATGTGTTATTAAAGATCACCTATATCACCATGCACTTTCTGTCTTAGCTTAACCCACATAAATACCAATTGTCTCTTGTGCACCAACATATTATCAAGAAGTCTGTGCTTTCAATATACCAAATGAACCATAGAGGAAACACCCAAAGCCACAAACCCAACCACCTCCAAGGTTCGTCAAACCACCAACTACATTCAGACAAGGACAAAGTACCTACAACAATCTAAATAGAGCATTGGTTCCACCCCATTTTAAATCTACCAAAGAGACCTAGTTCCCCCATCCACTAGTGTCTAATCAGATAAACCATCCCACTACGTTCTGTGCAGTAAATCCCACAACACATATAATTGAAGCCACAGTCTGACTGGATTGGGTTCAATAAAAAGCTGACATGAAGGTTGCCCAAGATCACTTGTTTTGTTTTCAAACTTAGTATTATAAATCACAGCTTTTGAGTACGAGTATCTTAAAAACATCTCTACATAGTTTTTCAAAAACTTGAGGATATAAGAATTAAAATCTTACGCCCCAGAGTAACCAAAATGATTTTATTCTCTTGTAAAAACCTTCTATATGGTTAGAGATACCTTTTGAGAAAAACAGGATTCAAAAAAAAAAAAACACACACACACACACACACACACACACACACACACACACACACACACACACCAATTTCGTATAGATAGTTGTGTACATACACATGCATTTCCCTTTTTTTATTTCATAACTTCTAAATATAATTATGTATACATGTTAAGTATTTCATAGTAGGAATTATTACATAAATCCCTAGTATAATTACCCATGTACATCTTGTTCTATTTCTATCAACCCACGCTCCAAAATTGTTTGGGGATGGTATATTTTCATAACGAAGAATAGAGTGCAGGTTACTGCCATTTTGCTCATGTTCCTATGGTAATCTCTTTCCTTTTCTTCATACTTTGAGGACAAAGCATATTTCTGTTTGGGGGTGGTATAGTAACATTTTGCCAAAAATAGGCATTTATTTATTAGCATTTCTTATATTAGATAGATCTAGTATATTTCTATATTTCTTTCTTTCTTAAAATATTTCGAAAAGACTAAAAATATTTTTCTGTTTAGTACCAAAAGTCTTGTTTTCCTTTTTCCATGATGAATAAATGGTTTAGAAGTCTCATTATAGGAATAGAGTAAAGATTCGTTCTTCGAACTTAGACTAATATACATATAATAGTTTCTGCACCTTTTCATGAATGGCATGCATCAGCATTTGATTGTATATAGCAGTAAGTTTCTGAGAACAAGGTTAGAACAATCACTACAACATAACAACACTTTTGTGACGGCTAGGAGGCGCCATAATTATTTTTTGTGACGCCTACAAGGCGTTGGAATTTAGGCATCTGTGTTGGTGTCAGAAATATTTGTGACGCCATTATGCCGTCACAATTGACATATTTACTGACGCCTGTACACCGTCACTAAATATGCATTACTAATGCCTGTATGCTGTCACTAAATATGCATTATTAACGTCTCAGTACCGTCAGTAATTATAAATTTGTTTTTTTTAAATGCTTACTGACGCCTGTGAGGGGTCACAAATTATTATTTATTTAAAAAAAATATTTGTTTTTGGTTTCCATCCTAATATTTATATTTTTTCCCCATGAAATCGCCTACATAAATACAACCACATAAACCCCAAACACATAATATAATTAAGACTTGACAAACAATTATACACAAGGAAAATCTTAGTAATAACCATCACCAAAATTTGACTAAGTATATATATCACTAAATGAATAACATGTAAATTAAATGAACACCAAAGAACGCGACACCACCACCAAAGAAGGGCACCGGCATCATCAACACCCAAGAATAGAAATGGCAGCCAAAGACCAAGAAATGACACCGCAAAGAAAGAACAACAAGCAGGCACCCAACAACAACACCACCACCAACAATAACAGGCACCAGCAGGTACATGGCGATGCGAGGCACCAGCAAAGAAACCCCAAAGAAGAAGAATAACACCCAAGATGGAGTAGGCCCCACCACCTGCACACACACACACACACTAGCTAGCAGTACACTCACATTACCACATGCACACACTCACACACTAGCTAGCATCACACTCACATCACCACCTGCACACACTTATGCACTAGCTAGCAAAGAAGACTCGGAAGTCGTAGAAGCAAAGCTAGCATGCAGAAGCACCGATTACCCGCAAATGCAGCTAGCATGCCGCTAGGCGATAGATACCCATACTTATTGGAACAACATATGGATTGGTTTCCCCCTAAAACATGAACAAACTAGATCTTAGAGATCAGCACAATAATTCAAGTCACTATATTAAAATTAATATAGCTAATTATCTGATTTACCATCTAAAAATCGTTGTTCTCTGCAACCGTACCATGGACAACCAGTGAGATGTTAAATGTTGTAATCTGCAATCATCATATTTCACACAAGTTAAAAGTTATACAAGATTCCCCTACTGACATATAACTCTCTTGTGTCACGGCAAAATAGGACAAAACAGAGTACCGTACAGTTGCATAAAACCAAGCAATGAGTTTATGTTCTACCTACTCTCTTGTGTCTCAGTCCTCTTATAACTCACAAGCTTCAATCCTTTTCCAAATGAAAGAATGTGGTCACACCTGAATGTTTGAAGAAAGTTTAGAAGACCACTTATACACCATCTAGACTCTTTCTTTCTTTCTTTCTTTCTTTTCCGTGAACATTGATTTGTACCAAATTGCTATTACAATCGGCCAGCTACATGAAATATCAACTAAATAACATGAAGAAATTAATAATACATACCATGCAGGTACTTGTCTCCCAGCCTTTGGATCCTCTCCACAATATCTAGCAGAATTAATCTCATATTTGTATGTCGGGGGGAAGTTTAAACTTCCTTCTGTCCAACCATCAAATGCGCGGTCCTTTTTTAACTATCTGACCAGCTGCCACAATAAAGTGAAAGTGAGTCCATACAATTAACAATATTAACTTGACAATCAATGATTTAGCAAAAGACATACCACATTAAAAGAATGAAATACATGATGGGGCAAAAAACTCTAGAACATTATGTCTAGACTAGACTAGGTAGAACATATTTCTTTCCTTGTTGGTCACTTGGTAGATGATGAATGGACTATTTCTGAGTTGTTCTGTTAAGGCCAGAAAGTTCATGTATTTGTGTATGGAAGTTCATGATAATCTAGTCCTATCCTTATCTTTTCAGAATTTTTCCTTGAGGAATTTATTTTTAATTTTTTTATACCAACTATGGAATTACTCTGTAAAGAATGCATGACTTACCAACCTCATTTTGTATGTGATATACCTCAATTTTTTATGTTTTGCCATGTTAGACACTTTGTAACCATGTCGGATATGGACACACATATCCATGTTAATGCAACTTAGCATATTTACAAGTAATTACGTAAATTTCAAGGAAATGAGAACTTCACATACTACAATAAACATTTGTGGTGCATGTCCATGATAAACAATGATTCATACCTAGTCCTTCTCAGCCAACTTGGACCATTCTTTCTTGGAGATGAGTTCTCGTGCTTTCTCATAAGATAAATTGAGACGATAGTTCAAATCTCCAAGCCATATAACTCTCCTGCAAATAGAACAATGGTACTTATTTATATAGAAAGGGGGAAGACCACAGATAACCAATTTCACCAGTAGATAACCATCTAGATGTAAATGTTCTTATACGCATATAGTTGAGGCATGCACATTTGCATCTCCATCAATGTGAAGAAAAGAAGACAGTCATACATAAATATTGCACAAAGTTTTCTTCTCTTAGAGTCCATCTACAGTATACATATTTTTTTTTTTTAGTTTTAAAGCTTTAATTACTGAGGACTGGGGCTTTGTCGTGGTCTTGACTCTTAAGAATGTTTTGTTTATGGTCAGAATATTAAGTGGGGGTAAATTAAAGAAAAAAAAGAACAAAAATTCACTGAGCCATTTGTGTCATGATGTTATTCCTACCAGCTACATCCAGATAATTTGCTCAAGATATTCAAGAGTAAGTTAAAATTGCCAGTTGAAAGGAATCACGATGTTGTAGAGAGGAAAGTACATATTAATCAAGTTTAGAAACATGGTACACAAAAGGAGCTTGCCCTGTGTACGTCTCATCAAACCGAACCACAACTGTAGAATCTTGGAAAACTATTTTCATTTGAAAATATATGCATCATTGGTGAAATCCAATCCCTTTGCACCATTACCAAACATCGTGATTCCTTTCTACAACATTGTGATTTGTGAGTCCTTTACCTATTGAAGTTTTTACTTTACGGTCACGGTCATGAATATTTTTGGGAAAGCCAATGCCAGAAAATGAACGAAATTGGGTCCTCCTATGTATTTCTTGCACATTTGCATTTCTCCGAAGTTCATCTCCATCTTTTTCGCCTGATGATAGGTGAGTACAGATAAAGCAAAACGGTGTCTGATATATAGACATGCTGACAGATATTGATTCCTGTAACAACAAATAATAGTAAGATATATCTACAACTATGAAGACTGCCATGCTTGCAAATAATTGAACCAGAGACTACCAAAGGAGTAGACAATATACTTATGATATAAACAGCAAGAAATGAAACTGACCTTGTTGCCAATATATCCCATAACACCAACACCAACACCAACACCAACACCAACAGTAGATCCCATAACACCGAAGTTCATCACGGAAAGTTGTAAAGCTTCTTTCATGTAGATTCATGATAGGCCGATGTGCTCCTCTGTTAGAACTGTGTTAGCATAGCAAAAAAGTGCAGACATATTAAACTCAGTGGAATTTTCTTAAGCCCTCGTACCCCCATAAATAAACAGTAAGGATAAACTTATAAAAAGAAGTGAGAGCCTAGTATGACTATATTATACGGGATTCATGTTAAAAGCAACTAAATCATGAAATGCAGGTAAAATAACACTAAATATATTGCTTTCAAGAAACCTTTTGTCATTTGTGATTTTCAAATCCTCTCACTTATAGATTCATTGAAATGATGTTCTAAATCAGATTTACCTGGCACTTGATGTAGATGACAGAATTCCATTATATATAAACAACGACAATATGATTAAACATTGCCACTGTTGTGTGAAACTCCAAATCAAGTGAAACCCAAAACTGACATGAAATTACAAACCCCAAAATCAATTTGAGAGAACTAACAACTAATAAAAATAATAACGAAATTAAACGACACTTGTTTTTAATTTTCAGAGAAATTAAGGGATTTGAAATTAGGGCTTTTAAAATTAGGGATTGTAACCATACAAATTATTCTAGGGCTTCAAAATTCAGATCAACCTGCGAACATGGGATAAATAAAAGAGAGAGAGAGAGAAGAGAGAGAGAGAGAGGCATACCAAACACTTTTGTGGATGTGAGTGTGACTCCTCGCGAATGGAGAAGAAGATGAAGAACACTTTTGTCGGGGTGGGGGTGGTCAAGAAATTGGAGTTGACGGAAGAGATGAGATCGATAAAACTTTGTTACAAATTTACGAGAGCTGCCCTTTGAAATTGCGTGACCTAACATGTGCATTATTTCTGACTCCAACAAGTCGTTTGTATGTTTTAGAATAAATGCAAAAATTAAATCATGTAAATTTCAGTATTTTTCTGACGGTAATTTCAATTTCTGACGCCAAAACACCGTCACAAAATTTCTGACGCCAATATGGCATCACAATTAGAAAATGCCCAATGTCACAAATATATTGTTATGGTGTAGTGAGTTAAGTTCCATATCCTGTGACAATCTAGCCAAAAGCCTCATTTGAATGATTATTGAGTGATGACACAAGGATGTCCACATAGAAAGATAACACGTCCACTTGCTTGATCACCACGTGATAAGAGCCCAAAACTGTAGTTTTAACCCTGTAACAGTCATACTTTTAGACCAATTATGTGAGTAATAATTAAGAGTTAACACTGATTACGTGTTTTTATACATTTCAGGTTTCAAAGTCCATTATGTGCAGAAATGTGCCATTTTAGCGAGATAAAGGAGCAAAGGTCGGTTACTAAGGAGTTCCGTGATTAAAGGCCAAGATTCAAGAAGACAAAGCCTTTCTAAAGCCCGGTCAAAAGCCAAAAAGTTGACGCGGGCGTAAAACAAAGACACAAGTCGTGAGAACTTCTGAAGGCCGTATCTTTGGACTCAGACCTCGGAATGGGGCCTACCTTATGTCAAAACGACCGGCTCGGAAAGAGCTTTCCAATGGTCTAAGCATTGATCCAATCAGAGGAGCAGAAGTGGACGAAAAGTTTGTTGAAGCCAACTGCAGCTGAAGAGGCCTTTTTGGACTGAAAGAATTGGGTTTTGGGCCTGATTCTCTGGCCCAAAACATGGCTCCAAGCCCATGCACGATTTTTGGATCTGAAAGTATAAAAACCAAAGTTTAACTCTTTGTTAAGGGTAAAACTATATAGAATTCTAGATCTAGTTTTCAGTAGAGTAATTAAGTTTAAGTTCCATTTTCAATTCTTGTTTTAGATTAAGTCTTTGAATCATTGTTCTTGATTGATTAGATAAATAAAATAGTTATTTTGTCAATTTCGAATTTTGTTATTTTGATTTATAGACCTAGTTTTAATTCTTGTCGATTATCAATTCGTAGTTTAAGTAGATTGAAACATTATTAGTTAATTTAGTTAAGTTAGAATTTTAATATGATGTGTAATTATAATTCAATGGGAAATGATGGTTTGATGACTCAAGGCTAAAACCTCCATTACAGAGGTTGATGAAGCTTTGATGAAAACTTAGTGGTATAGTGTAGAAGCGTTGTAGAATCTATTCCACTCTAGAAGGTCGTGATTCGCCATGAGAATGGGTGGACGACCTCACATGCTAGTTAGTATTTGGTAGAAATGCCAAGAACACTAGGGATTAGAACTCGAATTTCTTGCCGTAAGAACGTAAGAATCGAGATACAAGAATCTATGCTAGGTTATTAAGTTGGATTCGAGGTGGATTCAAGTCCCCTCTAATCCTTTATCTAGATTCAAAAATAATCATATTTCCATAGCATTCGTAGTTAAATTCAACATAATCAATTTCATATTGTATCGTAGTATAACACCCTTCGTAAGGCTCTCATTAGACTTAAGACCGATTAATTAGATTAGAAAACATTTCATGCTAGAGAACTAAGAGTGGAACGAATTTGTTACTCCACTCTATTTCAATAGAATTGAGAGTAGAAACTTTGATAAATATAGACACGTAAGAAAAGTTTTAGTTTACTTACGTTTTGAGTTTCATCGTTCATTTCGTAGGTAAACTATTCAATTTTTATAATTATCAAATAGCGCCGCTGCCATCTTAGTTTCACTTTAGCATTGTTTTCATAGTATAATTAGTCATTTTTAAGTCCCATTAAACCCACCCACCCTTGTTTGATTCATACTGTGGTTGTCCGTTTCAGCGTTGAAAAGTTCAATAAAAAATATACGAGAGCGCGACGCGCTTCTAACCGCGCACCAAAAAAAGATGGAACCTTGAGCGCGACCCGCCCCCATCTTGAGCACGACCCGCCTAAAACACTGGAATTTCAAGTTACTCGGAGCGCGACCACGCCCTAAGTGAGCGCGACCCGCGCCCTAAGCTAAATTTTCCGGATTTCTACAGGTTTGTTTCGAACTTCGATTTTTAAGTTTTTCAGTGTTCTAACTTGTTATTTACACTGAACACGCGTAAACAAGACGTTATTCATAAGCGAAGCAAGGACGCTATCAGGTATTCCTTTCTTCCATACCTCGCATCTCCAGTTAGAGGTTTATACTAAAATATCAAGATTGTTTGGAGTGTTGTCGTGTTTAGACTTAGACTTGCATGAGATTAAGGTCTGGTCGGAGAAAAACACCGAACGTAATTAACCGTCAGCGTCCACAAACAAATCTATCGAGTATACCAATCACTACACCTCTAGCTGCTATTCCACCAACCACACCGGACATAATGGCTGAAGAAAGAGAGACTCCTATCTCCGACTTTTACAAAGCCTTGGCGATAGCCCTAAATCTTGCATCGTTTAGCGGACCCGATTGGGGATTTTGAATTCCCCAAACATATTTAATTTGTTACCCGTTTTCCATGGTTTAGACCATGAAAAACCTTATCAACACATCGCGTAGGATTGAACAAGTCCTTACAACATTCCATCATCCCTACGGTTGGTGCGGAACGATTAAACCGAGGGTATTTCCCTTCACCTTAGCCGATAAGGCAGCGTCTTGGTTAACTGCCCAAGCGCCTAACTCTGTGGACTCGTGGGCTAAACTTGTTCAGCTGTTAATGGAACATTTTTACCCACCCCTAAAGACGAATGAGATGTTCTCCAAGATTCATTTTTTTAGACAAAATCCTCATGAATCATTTTCTGAGGCTTGGAATCGTTTCACCGATCTGCTTATTGAGTGTCCACACCATAACCTAGCAAAAGACACGTTAGTTCGTGCCTTTTTCAAAGGACTTCAACATCACCATAAAGAAGTCCTTGACATAATGAATGGGGGTAGTTTCCTAAGTGAAGGAGCCTCGGAGGCTTACAAATTTTTAGAAGATCAAACTAAACGTAATAACAATTGGGGGGGTAGTGATGATATTCCCCGCGCTGTTAGTTCTTCTTTCTTGATTAAGGCTGCGGTATGTTTGAGATGAAACCCGATCTAGAACTTAAAAATTTAATCGAATCTCTAACTAAAAAAAGGTTGAGGCTATTTCTGTGCAACAAAAGCCTATTCCGTCATGAATGTTAACTCCAACCCATGTAATGTCTGTTTTGAGTCCCGAAAGCACCCTGAATCCTATTGTCCTCTAAGCCTATGAACAACAACAATTAGAGCAAGACAATGTTTGCTCCATTAATAGCTATCCTATTCCTAATGCCCCATGGAGACAACATCCCAACTTTTTAGTTGGCGAAACAATCAACAAGTTTCACCTCCAAGGTTTAATAACCACAATGTTAGGCAAGCAAACAACTATAATCAAGCTCCACCTAGGCAAGGACAGGGACAAAGTCAGGGAAATTATAATAATTATAACAACCAAAGCGCAAACCACGACAAGGTTTAGCACAAGGTCGAGGGGTAATTATAATAGTTATAATACCAATAGAGGTATCGTTCCGGTTAACAATAGTAACTATCACAACCCACCCATAAATAATCAACGTGAGATAGTTCCAGTCGCACCACCTGTGACTACTACACCATCACATCCGGATCGTATAGACGCCTTTATATAGGTTACCCAACAACTTTTCCAATTAATGACTCAATCAAACCAACAGATCTTACAATCCATAAATCAGGGCATACAACAGTTAGCCCAAGAGAAAGCCCAACCAAAAGGCGTGTTTCGGGACAAACGATACCAAACCCTAAAGCGGCAAACACGACCTTTGAGGTAAACGGTAATACTATCTTGAAACTACAATCGTAGGTGACCTTAATGCCATCACCACTCTCCGCTCTGGAAGAGTGGTTGATAACAAAGTAACTATGCCTATAGTTACCCCATCAGTACTCCCTACACCGGATATCAAACTAGATACCGAAGTAGAAACTGAAGAGCCTACCATCGTAGAGGTACCGGTTAAACAACAAACTAAGAAACGAAAGCCAAGGTAACACATCAAGTCGAGCCATACGCTAAATATAGAGCGAAACCACCATTCTCTCGAAGTTAGCCATGCTAACCGGGGATACAAACTTTGAGGAGATTAGGAACGCGTTTTCAAGAATCTAACGATAAACCTTCCTTTTTCGAAGCTATTAAAAGCTCCTTAACCACGCTAAGTTTCTTAAAAAGAGTTGTGCACTACTAGGTGTAAGACCAACATACCTAAAGGCGCTTTCTTCTAACTGAGCGGTCCCAACTTTATCCGAAAATAATGGAATTGTTAAGTACAAGGACCCTGGTCGTCCATTGTAAAATGCACCTTAGGAGATTCCCACACGACGGCCGCTTTATTAGACTCGGGGGGACATCGTTAACTTACTCCCCGTATTACTTGTATAAACAAATAGGTTCACAGAAATGCAACCTATAAAAATAACGTTGCAATTAGCGGACAAAAGTCAATTAAGTATCCTAAGGGTGTAGTGGAAAACGTGCTTGTTAAGGTTCGGGATTTTTACTATCCTGCTGATTTTGTTATCCTCGATACGTAAGTCGCTAACGACTGCACCGATCATCTTAGGGCCCTTCTTTAGCAACTGCCAACGCACTTATAAATTGTCGCGATGGTAAGATGTCCTTATCTTTTGGCCATCTTACAGTTGAGGTAAATGTTTTTAAAATGATGAAACAGTTACCAGATCCGTCTATAGATGGGGAGGTTATCATGATCGAGAGTTTAGCTCAAGATTATTTTAACAACACGTTTCCCGAAAATAATATGTACAAATTCCTTTCTTTTGGAACTTCAGATTTTGTAAATGACTCCTACTTAGAAGAAGTCAACACCATCCTTGAGTCCACACCAATTGTAGACCCTTCGGTTGCTCCATATACTGAGTATGAAGACTTGCTACCTAAGCAAGTATTCATTATACAAAATGAGGACCCTGATGAAACATCTATTGATTTTCCATCCACCCCAGTGCTTAAACCTCTTCCCCCGGAGTTAAAATATATTCAACTTGATCCGGATGGTAGTCATTCGGTAATTATATCTTCTCTGTTATCTAAGAATGAAGAGACACGTTTAATCCGGGTGATTAGGGAACATCGGTCGGCGATTGGTTAGTCCCTAGCCGACATTAAGGGAATTGACCCTAATGTTTGCACTCATCGTATCCATTTGGAGGATAACGCGAAGACTTCTTGCGAACCTCGGGCCGCTTGAACCCTACCATAAAAGAGGTGGTTAGGGAAGAAGTTTTACGATTACTTCGTTCGCGGGTATCATATACCCAATCTCGATAGCGAATGGGTAAGCCCCATTCATGTAGTTCCTAAGAAATCGGGGAGTTACCATGGTGCGTAGCGGGAAGGGTGACTATGTTGTCACACAAGGTCCTATGAAATGGAGGATCTGTATTGATTACTGACGTTTAAATGCTATGACACGAAAGGATCACTTTCCTTTACCTTTTACAGATCAAATGCTCGAGCGCCTAGCTCGGGTCATGCTTTTATTGTTTTACGGATGGCTACTCGGGCTATTTTCAGATTATTATTGATATTGATGACCAAGAAAAGACTACCTTCACATGTCCCTTTGGAACGTATGCCTATAAACGAATGCCTTTTGGCCTTTGTAATGCTCCCTGGTACCTTCCGGTGGTGTATGCTTGAGATATTTAGTGACATGGTAGAGCTTTATGGAAGTTTTCATGGATGATTTTTCTATCTATGGAGACTCCTTCACTGACTGTTTGTCTAACTTGTCTAAGGTTTTGACACGGTGTGAAGAAAAGAGCCTCGTTTTAAACTGGGAAAAGTGTCATTTCATGGTGAAAAAGGGCATAGTACTAGGTCACATTGTATCTAGTGATGGCATCAAGTAGATAAGGCCAAACTAGATAAGATAAGATAATTCTACCTAAACCACGTGATCGTCCGTGATATTAGAGCCTTTCTAGGCCATGCAGGTTTTTATAGGCGGTTTATTAAAGACTTCTCGAAAATAACTAGGCCTTTAACTAATCTGCTTTTGAAAGATGCAATCTTTTATTTTAATTTTAACTGTAAACAGGCTTTTGAAACTTTAAAAGCCGCCCTAACCTCTGCACCAATTATATAGCCTCCCGATTGGTCTAAACCTTTCGAACTCATGTGTAATGTTAGTGACTATGCAGTTGGTGCACTCTTGGGACAAAAACTAGATAATAAGTCCACTGTTATTTATTATGCTAGCAAAACCTTAAACGATGCTCAACGGAATTATTCAACTACCGAAAAAGAATTCTTAGCTGTCATTTATGCTTTAGATAAGTTTAGGTCCTTATTTGGTTGGTTCTAAAACTTTAGTTTACACGGACCATGCAGTTTTTAAGTACCTTCTTGCAAAGAAGGATGCTAAGCAGAGATTAATCCGTTGGATCCTTCTCCGTAAAGAGTTCACATTAGAAATAAAGGACAAAAGAGGGTCAAAACGTAGTTGCCGACCACTTATCTAGACTCACAAACGACGATCAGAGTGATTCTGAGTCCATACCGGACTCTTTTCCTGATGAGCATCTGTATGCGATTTTTTCAGCACCATGGTATGCTGACATTGTAAATTATTTAGCGGCTGATGTTATACCTTATAATTGGTCAAGAAATGAACGTAAGAAGTTCTTGGCCATAGTTAAGTTATACTACTGGGATGAGCCATACCTTTTTAAGTATTGTGCGGATAAGATTATTCGTCGTTGTATTCCCCAGTGGGAATATAATGAAGTTCTATCGTTCTGCCATGACAAAGAGTGTGGTGGCCATTTTAGTGGGATGAAAACAGCCGCTAAAGTGCTTCAATGTGGATTTTATTGGCCTACCCTTTTTAAGGATGCCCAAGTGCATTGCAAGACGTGTATTCATTGCCAACAACTTGGGCGAATCACGAAGCGTAATATGATGCCATTAAAGCCAATCTTGATAGTAGAAATTTTTGACGTTTGGGGCATTGATTTCATGGGTCCTTTCCCGGTTTCCCATGGTTTCATTTATATTCTAGTTGCCGTGGACTACGTGTCTAAATGGATAGAGGCCCTAGCTTGCCGTAGCAATGACCATAAGACCGTTGTATTTTTTATTAAAGAATATATTTTCTGTCGATTTGGCATTCCTAAAGCCATCATTAGTGATGGTGGAACACATTTTTGCAACAGAGTTGTTGCATCCCTAGTGAAAAAGTATGGAGTTACACACAAAGTAGCAACTCCTTATCATCCACAAACTAGCGGACAAGTAGAAGTTTCTAATAGGGAAATCAAAAAGATTTTAGAAACAACTGTAAACCCTGATAGAAAAGACTGGTCGAAACGTCTATCGGATGCCTTATGGGCGTATAGAACTGCTTTCAAAACTCCTATAGGTATGTCTCCCTTTAGACTTGTATTTGGAAAACCATGTCATTTGCCCGTTGAATTAGAGCACCGTGCTCGTGGGCAATAAAAGCCTTAACTTCAATATTGATGAGGCAGGTGTCAAACTTGAAGTTGCAATTTAATGAGCTTGAAGAAATCCGTGGCGATTCTTACGATCTCATGAAGGATTATAAAGCTAACATGGAACGTGTTCATGATAAGCAAATCTTGGCAAAAAGAGTTTGTGGTCGGTCAAAAGGTCTTGCTTTATAACTCCCGCCTACATATTTTTCCGGAAAACTAAAACCCGTTGGTCCGCCTTTTTAAGTTACCTTGAAGTCACCCCTTACAGGGCAATCACCTTGGTAAATCCAAATGACAACAGTACCTTTCAAGTTAATGGTCAACGGTTAAAACATTTTTCACGAACTTCTGTCCCCTGATGTAGAGGAAGTCCTTTTACAGGACCCTGTCTATGAGGATTGACCTTTGTCATTGGTGTACTTTCTTTCACTTCCATATAGTGGTAAGTGCACCATTCAGGTAACTGGGCCCTCCCTATGGAGTGTGTGGGCTGTAAGTACCGGAACCTAAGTCCACAGTTAACATAATTCACGTTTTCCACTTTTGCATGTTTTCTCGGTTTTTGAGTCATATTCCTCTATGGGGTGAATTATGTATTTATTGTTTTTCGTTTTTCTTATAATAAACTTATAAAAAAAAATAATAAAAATAATAATAAAAAAAAAATCTTAATCATAGAAATAGCAATCCAACAAGTCTAGGGAATCTGACTTTAAACGACCCGCGTTAGAACAAATTTTGTGATTAAAAATTTGTTTGGGGGTGGGCAATCGGTCTTTCCATCTGGATTGCTCGAACTTTCCATTTGTGTTGCTTAGGCCCATTACTTGTAGTTCAATTGGGTTGACGTAATCTAAACTTTGATTTCCTTCGTTCGCATAACTTACGTCACACACGCACTTCGAGGCGTTTTTCCACCCTCTTATACGTAACTCATGGTTGGAATTGAGTGTTTTATGGATCATTAGATTGGAAATTCTCTACTGATCATTTCCATAACTCATTCGCCAAAATCGGGCCAGTAACGAAGCGGCAAATTGAATTTGAAATTGCGCGAAAAATCGAAAAATTTCAGAATTCAAATTGGGCTTGGGCCCAAACCGCACGCACGACTGTGCGTCTCCTTGCTTCCCAAAAATGCACAGTTCTTTCCCTTTCAATCCCGCTAGTTACCAAGTTTAAATCAAACCTTGAACACCAAAATAGAAAAAAAAATAGAGAGAGAGAAGAAAACTTAACTACACCCACACCAAGAAATTCAAATCCAACTAAAATCTTCTCCAAACCATTACCACCACCAACCTAACTCCGAAAAACAGCCACCAATTCAAGTAACCACCGCCACCACCGCCACCACCGTTGTTTTTAGTTGTTTTTCTTCAAACTCGCCTCCCCCACAGTCTACAAAACCATTAGTTGTCTCAGAAACTTCAATGGCACTATGACGAAGAATTTTGCCGGAGCACGCGTTTGCTTCCGACAGCTTCGCGCCATTTTACGACGCGGAGATGATTAGGAGGCATTGGAACGGACTGTGGTACTCGACTGAGGAGTTCTATCACTATGATTTGGTAGAACAGTTTTATAAGAAGCGAGAATTGGAGGGGATAGGATTTTCATAAAGGTAGCGAGGAACGAGGAGGAAGTAACGGAGGCGGTTGTTGGTGAAACTGTTAGGAATTACGCTTTGAAAGCAACACGGTAGCGACAATTCAGGAATCGATATCTTGGAGTTCCTGCTTTGATGAAGGATACTTGTCGTGGAGGGTGAATACAATCCGACATGTCATTCGTCCGCGATCCGACCTCGAGAACCAATCAACCGATCAGTAGCTCGGTGGATTGGTAGGAACGCCCCTCGGGAAAGACAAAGTCGATGATATCGGCTGCGCAATATGCGACGTTCTCTCGGATTTTGCAAACAAATAAGTATAATTTCTGCATCCTCGATTTAATGTTTAATGTGATTCGAGGAGTGGGGAAGAGCTTGGCGCCTCTTCCCGTATTGATCACTAAGATCATGCTCTCCTTTAGAGCTGTCGCAAGATCTGCTTCTATTAAGATCAAATTGTATTCTAATGCAAGTATCTATACGGATTGCATCCAAGAGACTTGGCCGTTGTCTGAAGAAAAAATGGTTGAGTCGGAGGATGAAAGGGAGGATATGACATGTCTGGATGACGATGCATTAGTTAATTGTAGTTCTAATTTAGAACGCATGCAAGTGTTGCAAACTGCCTTGCGTTGCATGTATGGTATTTGTGAAAATATCCGAGATAGACAGATTGTAGTTCGAAAGAAGCAAACGAACCTTCAGACGAGACTTGAAATGCTCGAAGGGGTTCAGGATGATATCCTATCTAATATGGAGACTATCCACTAGCATCAACAAGCCCAGTATGCAGTACTCAGGACTGAGATGGAAGCACAGCGCTTGTTCCGAATAGAGATGCTACGACGCATGCCACCTGTGCAGGACTCTGTTTCAGCCGAGTCCGACAGGCATGAGCGTCGTCGCCGAAGGACAGATGGTTCAAGTCAATCTCCATCTCAGGGTCCATCTTCATCACATAACTAGGTGTTCACCGTCAGTTGTGTTCGCTGTTATTTCATAATTTGGTTTTATTAGTTGGATTTTAATTCAGTTGTTAAATTTAAATATTAAGGTGTTCGTTTTATGTTGTGTGGTTTTAAATTTAAGTTTAATATAATTCGTTATATGATCATCTGCTGTAAATTTGTCTTGGAAGAAAGGTTGAGAATTTGACCGATATCGGCATATCTATGAATTGTGTGGTGGTAGCATGAAATGTAGGAGAGTTTAGAAGTTACTATTCTAAATCCAGTATAAAAGATACCAAGATTTTTAGAAAATCAAGAAGATGGTTAGTTTCCGTTTTCGGGTTTGGAATCTTTCTATTTCCGGAAATTGCCTTTAAACAATTTGGTAACTTGCCGATTCGTTTTGGAAGCACAGAACCTATTTAAACCCCCTTCATTCTACACTAACAAACCACACTACACCCCACCATCATCCATCACCTTTCACTCCAAGTTTTTCCTTCTTTTTCCTCTAAACTCTGTTTCAAAGATTCTACGAGCGCTGCATGCTCGTACACTTTCACAAAGTTTAGTCAGAGCGCGACCCGTGCCCAAACTCTGTAATCCTAAAAACCCATGAGCACGACCCGCGCCCAAAGTGAGCGCACCCGCGCCCTGCCATCTGTGAACACGGAAATTCCAATTTTTTTAGGGTCATTCTAGGATTTTTGGAACTGTTCAAGGAGTTGTTGAGATGACATCTCCTATAGTCATACCTGAACAGTCTTTCGAAGACGTGTTGCGAACCGAGACCTATGGACATTGGTTCCCACTAAGGATCCCCGATTAGGATGGCGTCATCTACTGGTAAGTGATGACGATTCATATTCACCACAGCTTACTGCTTATTTCTACGACCACGTTAAATTCTATTGTAATCAGGATGGAGAACAAGAATTCTCCGTCGTAGTCGATGACACGACACATAAATTCAATAAACATGTGGTCGCTTTAGTTTCAGGATTACCAATACCTGATCCTGTTCACACATGGGCATATATGACCGATAATGCATATCTTTATGATTATACATATTTCCATGAGTATTATGGGGGAGGGGTATTTTTGAGTAATGGACCGGGTGATATAGCATTACCCTTGGTAGCCTTTCCCTAAACGTAGGCACCACCATGTTATTCATCCCGATGAATATTTTGGGGAATGGCGGTTCATTTCGCAAACGATGCTGCTGGTGACATTTTCCTCGCTTTTAGGTGAGGGGCGCCACCGATATGACATTCCCCGAAGTTTTAGTCGCTAGTCTTAAGAGAGCCCAAACCATGAGGCGTAAGTATCTTCTTATGCCTATGTTTGTAAGCCGTTATCATCGTAGTTGTTTACGTATTACATTGCACAATTCACAGATTGGAAAAGGGTTGAAGTCATGAGACCCACCAATGGGGTGCTTCGCTCATTGCGAATAATGACTTGGCCGGGATGGCAGGTGCAGCCCTCATTTGGTCGCCCCGTACATCCCATCAGACATAATAACACTTAACAGGTTAGCATTAGTAGATGATAAATGGCGGCAAGCTTGGCAAGTTATAATGGACTGGCAGGATGCGAAGGAACCTCATCTCTTTAATGAGGAGGAGGATGCTTAAGCGGGAGATAAGGTAAGGTTTTAGTTTTGTTATTGTCTGCTTATGTCCCAAGCAATTTAATTCTGTTAACCCCATAATGGGTGGAACTCTTATAGAGTTGCGTCAGTTTTTTTTATTTATTTATTTCCTATATTAGTATGTTCTAGCCTTGTTTTGCAGATGTTCCAGAATTTCACGCATTTCCATGGTATTTTTCTACCCTCTTTATTTAAATGCTTTGAGGACAAAGCATGCTTCTAGTTGGGGGGGGGGGCATAGAAACACGTGTAATTAAGGCATCTGTTAGGATATAGATATGTATAATATGCATTTGTTTTCAAGTTAAAAATTTTAAAAATATAAATAAATAAGTTTATGCTATACACTTAGGAATATTGGTATTGTTTTCTTTCTCTATGCTCTTAACAATCTAGAAGTCTCAATGTAGCTTTTTTGTATCGAGAATAATTGTTAGGAACTTAGGTTAATATGTAGGTAATAATCTTTGCATCTATCTATAAATATATTACATGAGTATCTATGATTGTTAGCAGTAAGTTTCTGAAATCTAGGCTAGAGTACTTATTCTACAAATCCAGTGAGAATATAGCCTAAAGCATTATATGAGCGAAACATTTGAGAAATGACACAAGGGAGAAGTATATTCGAATAGAGAAATCACACGTCCACTTGCTTGATCACTATGCCATATCCTAGCGAGAATTTAGGCCCTCTTTGGATCGATATAGCCAGAAATTCAAACCTATGAATTATTTTCGCTAGTAAGCCCCTCGAGCCTTTCTTTAGCCTTCCATAAACCACAATTCCTTTACCCTGTTACAAAACAAAACAAAATAAAAAATTCAACTTACCCAATCTAGAATAAGTCCGAGAATAGAATGAGTGAAGAAAAAAAAAGAGAAAAACCGTGTAAACAAAAATTATTTAGTTGCTTGAGGAAAAGAAAAGAAGTTTCCATCCAAGGAAAAAAGAAAAAAAAATATAGAAATAAATAAAACTCCAAAAATAGAATAAAAGGGAGTCAAAAGCCAAAGAAAAGAAAAAAAAAAAATATGGCTAAGGATGGAAACAAAGTATAGAAGCAAAAGAAAATAACAAGGTTTTCTCTAAGTTACATAATATGAAGACTCTATTATCTCGGACTTGTCCTTTTGAATATCCATTTCCTTCCTTCTTAAACCATCTCCTAATCCCGTAACACCTAATAAAGACATCTAGCTCAATTAGGAATAGGTTAGTGTGATAGTAAGTGGCGATGTGTTTGATCGACTCGGCTTCCTTGTTTGTCATTGAGATTGTAAGGTAAAGTGTGCCCCACTAATCTTGGAGTAAATAAACTTGAGGAAAAATCAGAGTGGTTTTTGTCTTGACATTTATGTGAGGACCTACTTAAGGACGCTATTCCGAGTTTTCAGAAACGAACCTGCTAGGCATTTCATAGTATTACTCATAGTATATATATTTGTATCATAAATGATTGGTTATTATGCATATATTAGCTTAGGTTTTTTACTTGGTTATTCTTATTCATTTGCTAGTGAGATATATAGATAGTTGGGACATGAATGAGGAAACAATAGTTTTATTTCTTAGTCGTTGTAGTAAAGTTGAAGTTTGTGAGTACCTTCACTGGAAAACTCTCACGAGGCTATAACTCGTCCACTAGGGAATTCCTAGTGGTTTAAGGCCTTGTTGCATATGGTCAATGCAATCGCACTCAGCGAAACGAGAGTAGTTAGAACTCCATTTTTTGGTCACTTATTCTAATTTCTCATCTTTGCTTGAGGACAAGCAAAATGCTGTTTGGGGGTGGTTTGATAAGAGCCCAAAACTGTAGTTTTAACCCTGTAACAGTCATACTTTTAGACCAATTATGTGAGTAATAATTAAGAGTTAACACTGATTACGTGTTTTTATGCATTTCAGGTTTCAAAGTCCATTATGTGCAGAAATGTGCCACTTTAGCGAGATAAAGGAGCAAAGGTCGGTTACTAAGGAGTTCCGTGATTAAAGGCCAAGATTCAAGAAGACAAAGCCTTTCTAAAGCCCGGTCAAAAGCTGAAAAGTCGACGTGGGCAGAAACAGCACACAAGTCAGTAGAACTTCCGAAGGCCGTATCTTTGGACTCAGACCTCGGAATGGGGCCTACCTTATGTCAAAACGACTGGCTCGGAAAGAGCTTTCCAATGGTCTAAGCCTTGATCCAATCAGAGGAGCAGAAGTGGACGAAAAGTCTATTGAAGCCAACTGCAGCTGAAGAGGCCTTTTTGAACTGAAAGAATTGGGTTTTAGGCCTGATTCTCTGGCCCAAAACATGGCTCCAATCCCATGCACGATTTTTGGATCTGAAAGTATAAAAACCAAAGCTTAACTCTTTGTTAATGGTAGCTAGTTAGACCTAAAACTATATAGAATTCTAGATCTAGTTTTCAGTAGAGTAATTAAGTTTAAGTTCCATTTTCAATTCTTGTTTTAGATTAAGTCTTTGAATCATTGTTCTTGATTGATTAGATAAATAAAATAGTTATTTTTTCAATTTCGAATTTTGTTATTTCGATTTATAAACCTAGTTTTAATTCTTGTCGATTATCAATTCGTAGTTTAAGTAGATTGAAACATTGTTAGTTAATTTAGTTAAGTTAGAATTTTAATATGATGTGTAATTATAATTCAATGGGAAATGATGGTTTGATGACTCAAGGCTAAAACCTCCATTACAGAGGTTGATGAAGCTTTGATGAAAACTTAGTGGTATAGTGTAGAAGCGTTGTAGAATCTATTCCACTCTAGAAGGTCGTGATTCGCCATGACAATGGGTGGACGACCTCACATGCTAGTTAGTATTTGGTAGAAATGCCAAGAACACTAGGGATTAGAACTCGAATTTCTTGCCGCAGAAGAACGTAAGAATCAAGATACAAGAATCTATGCTAGGTTATTAAGTTGGATTCGAGGTGGATTCAAGTCCCCTCTAATCCTTTATCTAGATTCAAAACAATCATATTTCCATAGCATTAAGTAGTTAAATTCAACATAATCAATTTCATATTGTATCGTAGTATAACACCCTTCGTAAAGCTCTCATTAGACTTAAGACCGATTAATTAGATTAGAAAACATTCCATGCTAGAGAACTAGGAGTGGAACGAATTTGTTACTCCACTCTATTTCGATAGAATTGAGAGTAGAAACTTTGATAAATATAGACACGTAAGAAAAGTTTTAGTTTACTTACGTTTTGAGTTTCATCGTTCATTTCGTAGGTAAACTATTTAATTTTTATAATTATCAATTACCAAGTTGATTCATAGTGTGTGAGCTACGATCCACAACTTGCCTCACACACTTGAACTTCCCAAGGCAATTAAAACTCTAATCCCTTGGTAAGTATATAACTTACACTAAGTTTAACTCATGTTCATCATAAAAAATCAATCAAAAACCAATTTTTCCTAATTATTTTCATTTTTCTTTTTATCTCTAACTATTACAAACAAGTTCCACTGACTTCTTCTACTCTATTACAAAATCCGAGCTCGGAGTATAACTATTCGTCAAAAATCAACTAGACTACCAAAAACAATTGGACACCCTTCACTGGAGGTACCTTGTCCATGTCTGAATGTATTTGATGGTTGTCGTGATGATATGCTGGTGAGCAAGGGACAATTGGTATTTATATGGTTTAAGCTGAGACAGAAAGTGCATGGTGATATAGGCAACTCTTAGTAACACATAACTAATCCTTAAACCGCCTATAGAAGAATGGAGATTGCGTACTTCTAACAGTTGGTATAGGTAGAATCCATTGCCCGTTTTATTTTTGGAAAATCACGTCACTATTGATGTATCGAGAATCTTTCATAATGAGAATGGAAAAAAATAACTATTTTGAAAAAGAAATGTAAAAGAAAGAAAACGAAAATTGTGTACTCGCTCCATAGGATTACACTTACTCAAACGATGAGTAAAAAGTGTTTTACAAAGAAAATGTGAGATATACGTAGACTAAGGTTCCGGCACTTACAACCACACACTCCAAGTGGAGTGGTCCAGTTACCTTAAGGATGCACTCCTGTGGAATGCATCGAGAAAATGATCAGTATCCAAATGTGCATTTTATTACCTTTACAATACTTCAATTATGTCATTCTTATGCTTAATGAACAGACAACTTATAGCTTTTGCTACCGTTTGCAAGATACAAACCATTTAGGATGTATATTCCTAATACGTGCATTTTAGCACGAAAAGGATTGCTATTGACGCTGCTTGGGAAGATTCCAGCTTAGGAGCAAAGCTGCCGGAAAGTCAAAGTCAACACTCAAAGACTCAAGGACTCAAAGCTGAAAGCTATGGACTCAGGGACTTAAAGCCAAAAATTAGGAATTCAATTGTATGGGCTTAGGTCAAAAGCCCACTAAGCTTAAAGGTTGTTTCTAGAATGAAGGGCAAAAATGTAATTGGTATCCTATATAAACCAAAGTTGTAGAGAAAGAACATTACCCTAGAGCTAATCTTTGGTAATTAGGAGTAGATTAAATGTTTTAATTTAATACTGTAATTTGTTATTTACTTGTTTTCCATTTTTATGTTCTTCAAGCTTTAAGTGATTTAATACAAGTTTTCAATATTAACTTTAATACAAGTTTTCATTCTTCTTTTCAATACAAGTTTTCTCTACTTATCTCATATTTGATTCAATCCTACAACAATAGTTATACTCATTTGACAAGTTCAAATGAGTATGACTTTGTGAGCAAGATATCCATCAAAACCAATTTCATTCCATGTTTTGATTCAACAACAAGTTAAAAACATGTTTTAATCTATCTACAAATCAACCAAGAGTTTCACATTAAGAAGTAATTTCAAATACCCATTAGAAAGTAGGAGAGAAGAGTTACAAGTCTAATTTTTCCAACCATCAAAACCATCCTCCAAACAAAGGATTCAAGATGAACAACACAACCCTCAACACCACTATATTATCAAAATCAAATGACGCTGCCATCATGGATTCAAATGGGAAGAGGAAGATGGAGAAAAAAATCATTCATTGAACCCTTCGTCTCAATCTTAATTTCAAATTATTTTAGTTTTTTTTCTTGATTTCGTTACTGATGTTTCATTTTCGCATGTTTCCAGTACACTTCTACGCAAACGGAGCCCGAGAATAGCACGAGAGGAATCACTGGAACTTGCTGGAGAAAAAAGTTAGCAAACGGAGCAAAAGAACCCACGCCGCGCTTGTCACCAGCACGCCCACGCATGATAAGCTCCCGCACATGTCAGACACACACCCGCGTAAGACATGCGCCCACAAATAATTCACCCATGCCCGCATATGACAAGCGTCCGCGCCTCATTTACCCATGTCGCGCCTCGATTTTCTCCGACGAAGATTCCGTTAGCTCGGAATCTTTGTGCGTAAGTCTACGGTAATACCCCCTAGTCTTTTTAATTAAACTGTTACTAGATAAAAAGTAGATAGATTTGCAAAGTTTTGAATTTTCAAAACCAAAAATTAAAAATTAAAAATGTTTATTAATTAAAATGAATTAGTAATCTATTAGCAAAATTAAACATCAAAATTAGTTTAGTAGCATGTTTAGGTTTTATTTTTTATTAATTGTTGTTTATGCATGATTAGATTAAGATAATATCATATAGTTAAGTCAAAATACAAAAATATTAATTAGGATAAATCCAAAATAGTTTAAGTTTTGGAAGTTTAGTCTTTTGGTTTAAGTTTACTTACCAAGAGTTGGGGATTCAACCAACTTGGACCGGTTGAATGTGCGAGGCAAGAAAAAGTAGCACCACACTCGCGCATCACAACCCAACTTGGGGGTTGGAGTTCCAATCTTTGATGAACACTTTCCAAACTTTTACATATTTTGTTTAATTAATAATTAGGGAATAGTTAATTAGCTAAACGTAGTTAAATTTTCGTGTTTACTGCTTTCATAGTTTTAAGCCCACGAAGACAACTTTGTTTTAGGCCCACAAAGGCAACCGATTGTATCTTATTGGCTTTGCTACATTTCGACCCGACTTATGGGTCTTAGATAGATTAAACTTGTAACTATAAGGAAAAGCTCGAATGGTAGGTTGACATGCAAGACACCAAACACTTCGTCAACCCCACCATGTCGCCTTCGCCCTAAGGGTCGTGTACGCACACCTTGGGTGGTAATTTCTAAACCTTCTCACTACAAAGTGTAAGAGGATACTTGTGTGTTACTAAGCATGCTTGGATGATTGAGTGATTTACGTTTCAATCTCATCTTTACATTAACGTTAAGGCTAAACCCGAGCCCTAAAGAACAAAAAGTGGGATTATGCCCCACTTTAGAACGGACGTTGCGTGAAATGTTTGTTATATAGACCAAACTAAAAAGATAAAATCAATCAAGCAGAGCCACTTTAGTCACGTCCATCAGGACAAACATGTAGCACAAACAAAGAGAGTAATAAACTACCAAATTCCAGTCGACCAACCACCTTCCTCATTCCCCTCCCTCAGAAATACCATGGGTGAGATTCTTGGTGGCACACCATTTGGTGAAGTAGCGATCTTCTCTCTCAATGCATGTAGGTCCTAAAACCCAGTTTTGCGCCCACTAGTAAATTCAAACAGGGCATAATATCTAATCTATAGACATTGCATGCAAACTTTTCAAAAACTTCAAAGCTACAAACGAATTTCGCTATTTGAGCATCTAATACATTTGTGTGTGCATATACGTAGATTCTAAATAGTTTTGCAATCGGGCATGAGACTACGCTCAGGCTATACAAAGCTTAGCGCGTTTAAAACTTACCCACGTAGGAAAGTATGTCGATCTCAACATACTCCTATTTCTTACCCCCCAACTACTAGGATGGCGGATGAAGTAGTTCAAGTTGAAAAGGCTCTCTCTAGTTTCTACACACCGTTACAAGATGGATCTCCATCTTGTATACTGACAAGTAGAGAAACTGGGAGTTGGGATTGTTGTTCATCTTAGATCCAAGGGTTGGAGGTTGGGTGTGATGGATGGAAACTACTCTTTCTAAACACTTCTCTCTTTTCTAATGGTGGAAAACACTAGTTCTTTTTTTTTTAAAGAAATAAGCTAGGGTTAGGCAGACCCCCACCTATATTAATCAAACTCGCTCATACATTTTTCCCACTGCATCATCCTCTACTAGTATATGGAGCTCTTTACTTAGAGGATTACCATGATGCACACAACTAATACAATTAGAAATGCTTAAACCTACTAGCAAGTCAGCATGTTTATTGCACTCTCTGTATACATGAGAAAAAGAACAAAAAACAAAATTGGTTGCCAGCTCTTGGATATGAGTAACAATGTCCAAACAATACCAAGGTATTTCAACAACTCTCTTAATGATTTGAGTCGCCCAGAGAGAGTCTGACTCGATTTCCACTTCATGAACCCCTAATGCACGACATCTAATCATACCTATTTCGATAGCTTTGAGTTCTTGAAAAATGACCGACTGCATCCCCCCATAGCCTGTGAAAGCTTCAATCACTGCACCATTACTATTTCTGATCAACCCTCCATGCCCTATTCGTAGTGGTGTTAAAGCCCCATCGACATTCAGTTTTATCCTTGGTTCTGCCGGAGTATGCCATCTGCACCACTTCCTTTCTAGAGGCTTAAACTGAATTTGGATGCATATTCTCTGACAGAGTACTCGACTCTCAGCTGTATCTGGCATCGCATTGACTTGAAGTTAGATATAGGTCCTCATCTCCCTCATAATTCTCCCCAAGACCACTGGCGTAGGCTTTGAGCAGCTCTTAAACCTTCTAGCATTCCTCTCTTTCCATATCGCATCCACTGCAGCACAAATAAAAGCTTTTTATACCTCACTGATCATTGCTTTCCTTTTACAGATCTTCAGTAGTGAAAACCACTCCCTATTTGACGATCTTGTGTCCGACATAATGCCCAAAGCTGCTTATTCCTTCAATGATTACTCGCAAATATCCACATTCAAAAAATAGATGATTGGAGTTTTCCCGACTTTGGTCACATAAACAACAAGCAGAGTGATTCAAAATTTTCTTTTGGACTAGTCGGTCCTGCATGGGCAAACTGTTCGAGAACAGCTGCCAACAAGTAAAGGAGTGTCTCGGGATCACTAGTTTGCCCCAGACCAATCTCTGCCATCGAACTGTCGGTCTTGCTGGAGCCAAAACTCTATATGCACTATTGGCTGTGAATCTACCACTAGGATGGGGCACCCAAATGAATGGGGTATAACATATGAAAATGAAAACAACTTTGATTGAAAGAACTTGTAGAGAATGAAAACTTGTAGTGAAAGAAGGCTTGATTGAACTTGAAATAAGAACTTGAAGACAACAATAGAAATTAAGAATAAAGCAATTAAAAGAAAATAAAAAGACTTGAAATTAAAATTAGGTTACTATACTCCTAATATACCAAATGGTTTGGACCCTAAAATATTGGATAAGAAATTCTCTACATCTCTTTGGTTTATATAGAACACTATTTACAATTATACCTTTCCTTCTAGAAACAATCTTATGGGCCTTTGACCTAATCCCATACACTAGAAGTCTTAAAATTGGCTTTAGGTCCTTGAGCCAGTACCTTTCAGTCTTGACTCCTTGACTTTGACAATTGATTTGACTTTTGACTTTGACCTTCCGGTACTATTTCTCCTAAGTTGGAATCTTCCCAAGCAGTGTAAATAGCCATCCTTTTTGTGCCAAAAATGCACATATTAGGAATATGCGTCCTAAATGGCATGTATCCTGCAAATGGTAGCAAAAGCTATAAGTTGTCTATTCATTAAGCATAAGAAAGGCATATTTGAAGCATTGTAAAGGTAATAAAATGCACATTTAGGGACTTATCAACTACCCCCAAATAGCATTTTGCTTGTCCTCAAGCAAAAGATGAGAGAGAAAAAACTAAGATCACAAATGTGTTATTTATTATACTAGTCTCATTTCACAGAGTGCAATTGCATGACCATATGCAACAAGGCTTTAAACCACTAGGACTTCCCTAGTGAACGAGCTTAATCCTTGTGAGAGTTTTCCAGAGAATTGAATGTACTCACAAACTTCCTCTATCTAGTACAAAAGGTATTGTTTCCTTATTTATTCTCAGAGGTTTATACATCTCATTAACGGGGACTAAAGAAAAGCTCCTTTGAACTCAGAATAACATATATACAGTAGTTTAATCATCTAAAGATAAACATGCAAAACATGAACGGTGAAATACAAAAGCAGAGTTGTTTCTGAAACTTTTGGAGAGCATCCTTAAGTTGGGTCCTCACAGGGGTGTGTTGCAATCATAACTCTCTGATAGATTCACTCATGTTTTGTTTTCTCAAGTGCAGAGGGCACTTATATTCCTCACATACTTGAATGACGTCCAAGAAAACTGGGGTCAATTGATCACAATAACCACTTACTATCACACCATCCAATTCCTAGTTGAGCTAGAGTATTTTATTAGTAATTACGGGGCTAAGGTAGTGGTTTAGAAATAAAGGGAAGGGAAAACAAACTCTAATAAGTTGAGAATTTGGGTCTTCAAGATATTTGTAAATAGAGAAGAACCTCGTTTTGTTCTTTGCTTCTAAAATTGTGATTCATTCCTTTAGCTCTTTGGCTTTGTGACTCCATATGATTTTGAATTTTTAGGATTCTAACTATGTTTTTTTTTTCCTTTTAAAATCGACTCCTTTTGATTTTGAACTTTTGGGGGATTTCAATCTTTGAATCGTTTCTTTCTTTCCTTTTTCTTTTGAAGCTTCTAACTATTCTATTTTTGTACAAGGCCTTCTCTTCTCTTTTTACATATCATCTAATTCTCAACTCATCAGCTGGGTAAGCTTTTTATTGTGTGTGGTAATGGTTCAGGGATTGATGGCGAAGAAATAAAAAGGCTTTTAGAATATGGTGAAGGCTCAAGGGGGGTAACTAGAGGAAAAATATATTTTTAGGGTTTTAACGTTTATTTGGCTATATCGATCCAAAAAGGGCCTAAATTCTCTCCTAAGATATGGCGTGGTGATAATTATAAAAAATTGAATAGTTTACCTACGAAATAAACGATGAAACTCAAAACGTAAGTAAACTAAAACTTTTCTTACGTGTCTATATTTATCAAAGTTTCTACTCTCAATTCTATCGAAATAGAGTGGAGTAACAAATTCGTTCCACTCCTAGTTCTCTAGCATGGAATGTTTTCTAATCTAATTAATCGGTTTTAAGTCTAATGAGAGCTTTACGAAGGGTGTTATACTACGATACAATATGAAATTGATTATGTTGAATTTAACTACGAATGTTATGGAAATATGATTGTTTTTTAATCTATATAAAGGATTAGAGGGGACTTGAATCCACCTCGAATCCAACTTAATAACCTAGCATAGATTCTTGTATCTCGATTCTTACGTTCTTACGGCAAGAAATTCGAGTTCTAATCCCTAGTGTTCTTGGCATTTCTACCAAATACTAACTAGCATGTGAGGTCGTCCACCCATTGTCATGGCGAATCACGACCTTCTAGAGTGGAATAGATTCTACAACGCTTCTACACTATACCACTAAGTTTTCATCAAAGCTTCATCAACCTCTGTAATGGAGGTTTTAGCCTTGAGTCATCAAACCATCATTTCCCATTGAATTATAATTACACATCATATTAAAATTCTAACTTAACTAAATTAACTAACAATGTTTCAATCTACTTAAACTACGAATTGATAATCGACAAGAATTAAAACTAGGTCTATAAATCGAAATAACAAAATTCAAAATTGACAAAATAACTATTTTATTTATCTAATCAATCAAGAACAATGATTCAAAGACTTAATCTAAAACAAGAATTGAAAATGGAACTTAAACTTAATTACTCTACTGAAAACTAGATTTAGAATTCTATATAGTTTTAGGTCTAACTAGCTACCATTAACAAAGAGTTAAGCTTTGGTTTTTATACTTTCAGATCCAAAAATCGTGCATGGGATTGGAGCCATGTTTTGGGCCAGAGAATCAGGCCCAAAACCCAATTCTTTCAGTTCAAAAAGGCCTCTTCAGCTGCAGTTGGCTTCAATAGACTTTTCGTCCACTTTTGCTCCTCTGATTGGATCAAGGCTTAGACCATTGGAAAGCTCTTTCCGAGCCAGTCGTTTTGACATAAGGTAGGCCCCATTCCGAGGTCTGAGTCCAAAGATACGGCCTTCGGAAGTTCTGCTGACTTGTGTCACATTTTACCAAGCGTCGACTTTTCAGCTTTTGACCGGGCTTTAGAAAGGCTTTGTCTTCTTGAATCTTGGCATTTAATCACGGAACTCCTTAGTAACCGACCTTTGCTCCTTTATCTCGCTAAAGTGGCACATTTCTGCACATAATGGACTTTGAAACCTGAAATGCATAAAAACACGTAATCAGTGTTAACTCTTAATTATTACTCACATAATTGGTCTAAAAGTATGACTGTTACAGGGTTAAAACTACAGTTTTGGGCTCTTATCAAACCACCCCCAAACAGCATTTTGCTTGTCCTCAAGAAAAGATGAGAAATTAGAATAAGTGACCAAAAATGGAGTTCTAACTACTCTTGTTTCGCTGAGTGCGATTGCATTGACCATATGCAACAAGGCCTTAAACCACTAGGAATTCCCTAGTGGACGAGTTATAGCCTCGTGAGAGTTTTCCAGTGAAGGTACTCACAAACTTCAACTTTACTACAACGACTAAGAAATAAAACTATTGTTTCCTCATTCATGTCCAAACTATCTATATATCTCACTAGCAAATGAATAAGAATAACCAAGTAAAAAACCTAAGCTAATATATGCATAATAACCAATCATTTATGATACAAATATATATACTATGAGTAATACTATGAAATGCCTAGCAGGTTCGTTTCTGAAAACTCGGAATAGCGTCCTTAAGTAGGTCCTCACATAAATGTCAAGACAAAAACCACTCGATTTTTCGCTCAAGTTTAAGCTACTCCATTGTCGCGGTGGGCACACTTTACCTTACAATCTCAATGACAAACAAGGAAGCCGGAGTCGATCAAACACATCTGCCACTTACTATCACACTAACCTATTCCTAATTGAGCTAGATGTCTTTATTAGGTGTTGCGGGGATTAGGAGATGGTTTAAAAAGGAAGGAAATGGATATTCAAAAGGACAAGTCCGAGAGATAATAGAGTCTTCATATTATGTAACTTAGAGAAAACCTTGTTATTTTCTTTTGCTTCTATACTTTGTTTCCATCATTAGCCATATTTTTTTTTTTTTTTCTTTGGCTTTTGACTCCCTTTTATTCTATTTTTTGGAGTTTTTATTTATTTCTATATTTTTTTTCTTTTCCTTGGATGGAAACTTCTTTTTTTTTTCTGAAGCAACTAAATAATTTTTGTTTACACAGGTTTTTCTCTTCTTCTTTCTTCACTCATTCTATTCCGGACTTATTCTAGATTGGGTAAGTTGAAATTTTTATTTTGTTTTGTTTTTGTAAATGGGGTAAAGGAATTGTGGTTTATGGAAGGCTAAAGAAAGGCTCAGAGGGGCGACTAGCGGAAAATAATTCATAGGTTTGAATTTCTGGCTATATCGATCCAAAGAGGGCCTAAATTCTCGCTTAGGATATGGCATAGTGATCAAGCAAGTGGGCGTGTGATTTCTATATCGAATATACTTCTCCCTTGTGTCATTTCTCAAATGTTTCGCTCATATAAGGCTTTAGGCTATATTCTCACAGGATTTGTAGAATAAGTACTCTAGCCTAGATTTCATAAACTTACTGCTAACAATCATAGATACTCAGGTAATATATTTATAGATAGATGCAAAGATTATTACCTACATATTAACCTAAGTTCCTAACAATTATTCTGATACAAAAGCTACGTGAGACTTCTAGATTGTTAAGAGCATAGAGAAAGAAAACAATACCAATATTCCTAAGTGTATAGCATAAACTTATTTATTTATATTTTTAAAATTTTTAACTTGAAAACAAATGCATATTATACATATCTATATCCTAACAGATGCCTTAATTACACGTGTTTCTATGCCCCCCCCCCCAAACTAGAAGCATGCTTTGTCCTCAAAGCATTTAAATAAAGAGGGTAAAAAAATACCATGGAAATGCGTGAAATTCTGGAACATCTGCAAAACAAGGTTAGAACATACTAATATAGGAAATAAAAAATAATAAAATAATAAAAATAATAATAATAAAAAAAAAAAAAAAAAAAAAAAAAATGACGCAACTCTATAAGAGTTTCACCCATTATGGGGTTAACAGAATTAAATTGCTTGGGACATAAGCAGACAATAACTAAACTAAAACCTTACCTTTTATCTCCCGCTTTTAAGCATCCTCCTCTCCTCATTAAAGAGATGAGGTTCCTTCAAGATCCCCGGTCCATTATAACTTGCCAAGCTTGCCGCCATTTATCATCTACTAATGCTAACCTGTTAAGTGTTATTATGTCCGATGGGATGTACCGGGCGACCAAATGAGGTCGCACCTGCCATCCCGCCAAGTCATTATTCGCGAATGAGCGAAGCAATTCCCATGGTGGGTCTCATGACTTCAACCCTTTTCCAATCGTGAATTGTGCACGTAATCACGTAAACAACTACGATGATGCGCTTACCAACACAGGCATAAGAAGATACTTACGCCTCATGGTTTGGGCTCTCTTAAGACTAGCGACTAAAACTCAAGGAATGTCATATCGGCGACGTCCCTCAGCTAAAGCGAGGAAAATGTCACCAAAGAGCATCTTTTTGCGAAATGAACGCCATTCCCCAAAATATTCATCGGGATGAATAACATGGTGGTGCCTACGTTTAGGGAAAGGCTACCAAGGGCAATGCTATATCGCCCCTGGTCCATTACTCGAAATACCCCTCCCCCATAATACTCGTAGAAATATGTATAATCATAAAGATATGCATTATCGGTCATATATGCCCATGTGTGAACGAGGATCGGGTATGGGTAATCCCGAAACTAAAGCGACCACATGTTTATTGAATTTATGTGTCGCGGTCATCGACTACGACGGAGAATTCTTGTTCTCCATCCTGATTACAATAGAATTTAACGTGGTCGTAGAAATAAGCAGTAAGCTGTGGTGAATATGAATCGTCATCACTTACCAGTAGATGACGCCATCCTAACTGCAGGATCCTGTGTCGGAACCAATGTCCATAGGTCTCGGTTCGCAACACGTCTTCAAAAGACTGTTCAGGTATGACTATAGGAGATGTCATCTCAACGACTCCTTGAATAGTTCCAAAAATCCTAGAATGACCCTCAAAAAATTGGAATTTCCGTGTTCACAGATGGCAGGGCGCGGGTGCGCTCACTTTGGGCGCGGGTCGCGCTCGTGGGTTTTTAGGATTACAGAGTTTGGGCGCGGGTCGCGCTCTGACTAAACTTTGTGAAAGTGTACAGGGCGCAGGCGCGCTCGTAAGTGCTGAAACAGGAGTTTAGAGGAAAAAGAAGGAAAAACTTGGAGTGAAAGGTGAGGGATGATGGTGGGGTGTAGTGTGGGTTTGTTAGTGTAGAATGAAGGGGTTTAAATAGGTTACGTGCTTCCAAAAACGAATCGGCAAGTTGCCAAATTGTTTAAAGGCAATTTCGAAATAGAAAGATTCCAAACCCAAAAACGAAACAAACCATCTTCTTGATTTTCTAAAAATCACGGTATCTTTTATACTGGATTTAGAATAGTAACTTCTAAACTCTCCTACATTTCATGCTACCACCACACAATTCATAGATATGCCGATATCGGTCAAATTCTCAACCTTTCCTCCAAGACAAATTTACAACAGATGATCATATAACGAATTATATTAAACTTAAATTTAAAACCACACAACATAAAACAAACACCTTAATATTTAAATTTAACAACTGAATTAAAATCCAACTAATAAAACAAAATTATGAAATAACAGTGAACACAACTGACGGTGAACACCTAGTTATGTGATGAAGATGGACCCTGAGATGGAGATTGGCTTGAACCATCTGTCCTTCGGCGACGACGCTCATGCCTGTCGGACTCGGCTGAAACAGAGTCCTGCATTGGTGGCATGCGTCGCAGCATCTCTATTCGGAACAAGCACTGTGCTTCCATCTCAGTCCTGAGTACTGCATACTGGGCTTGTTGATGCTGGTGGATAGTCTCCATGTTAGATAGGATATCGTCCTGAACCCCTTCGAAAGCATTTCAAGTCTCACGAAGGTTCGCTTTGCTTTTTCGAACTACAATCTGTCTATCTCGGATATTTTCACAAATACCATAAACGCAACGCAAGGCAGTTTGCAACACTTGCATGCGTTCTAAATTAGAACTACAATTATCTAATGCATCGTCATCCAGACATGTCATATCCTCCCTTTCATCCTCCGACTCAACCATTTTTTCTTCAGACAACGGCCAAGTCTCTTGGATGCAATCCGTATAGATACTTGCATTAGAATACAATTTGATCTTAATAGGAGCAGATCTTGCGACTGCTCTAAAGGAGGGCATGATCTTAGTGATCAATACGGGAAGAGGCGCCAAGCTCTTCCCCACTCCTCGAATCACATTAAACATTAAATCGAGGATGCAGAAATTATACTTATTTGTTTGCAAAATCTAGAGAACGTGCAGACATTGCAGGCCGATATCACTGACTTTGTCTTTCCCGAGGACGTTCCTACCAATCCACTGAGCTACAGTCAGTTGATTGGTTCTCAGGGTTGACTGGCGGACGCAATGACATGTCGGATTGTATTCACCCTCCACGACAAGTATCCTTCATCAAAGCAGGAACTCCAAAGATACCGATTCCCGAATTGTCGCTACTGTGTTGCTTTCAAAGCGTAATTCCTAACAGTTCAACCAACAACCGCCTCGTTATTTCCCTCCTCGCTCATGCTACCTTTATGAAAATCCTATCCCTCCAATTCTCGCTTCTTATAAAACTGTTCTACCAAATCATAGTGATAGAACTCCTCAGTCGAAAGTACCACAAGTCCGTCCAATGCCTCCTAATCATCTCCGTCGTAAAATGGGCTTAAGTCCGTTTCGGAAAAACGCGTGCTCGCAAAATTCTTCGTCGTAGTGCCATTGAAGTTTCGGAGACAACTAATGGTTTTGTAGACCGTGGGGAGGCGAAGTTTGAAGAAAACAACTAAAAACAACGGTGGTGGCTGTGGTGGCGGTGGTTACTTGAATTGGTGGCTGTTTTTCGGAGTTAGGTTGGTGGTGGTAATGGTTTGAAGAAGATTTTTGTTGGATTTGAATTTCTTGGTGTGGGTGTAGTTAAGTTTTCGTCTCTCTCTCTATTTTTTTTTTATTTTGGTGTTCAAGGTTTGATTTAAACTTGGTAACCAGCAGGATTGAAAGGGAAAGAACTGTGCGTTTTTGGGAAGGAAGGAGACGCACAGTCGTGCGTGCAGTTTGGGCCCAAGCCCAATTTGAATTCTGAAATTTTCCGATTTTTCGCGCAATTTCAAATTCAATTTGCCGCTTGCTATCGGGTCCGATTTTGGCTTAATGAGTTATGGAAATGATCAGTAGAGAATTTCCAATCCAATGATCCATAAAACACTCAATTCCAACCATGGATCACGTATAAGAGGGTGGAAAAACGCCTCGAAGTGCGTGTGTGACGTAAGTTATGCGAACGAAGGAAATCTAAGTTTAGATTACGTCAACCCAATTGAACTACAAGTAATGGGCCTAAGCAACACAAATGGAAAGTTCGAGCAATCCAGATGGAAAGACCGATTGCCCACCCCCAAACAAATTTTTAATCACAAAATTAGTTCTAACGCGGGTCGTTTAAAGTCAGATTCCCAAAACTTGTTGGATTGCTATTTCTATGATTAAGAATTTTTTTTATTATTATTTTTTTTTTTATAAGTTTATTATAAGAAAAACGAAAAACAATAAATACATAATTCACCCCATAGAGGAACATGACTAAAAAACCGAGAAAACATGCAAAAGTGGAAAACGTGAATTATGTTAACTGTGGACTTAGGTTCTGGTACTTACAGCCCACACACTCCATAGGGAGGGCCCGGTTACCTTAATGGTGCACTTACCACTATATAGAAGTGAAAGGAAGTACACCAATGACAAAGGTCAATCCTCATAGACAGGGTCCTGTAAAAGGACTTCCTCTACATCAGGGGACAGAAGTTCGTGAAAAATGTTTTAACCGTTGACCATTAACTTGAAAGGTATTGTTGTCATTTGGATTTACCAAGGTGATTGCCCTGTAAAGGGTGACTTCAGTAACCAGAAAAAGGCCAGACCAACGGGTTTTTAGTTTTCCTGGGAAAATATGTAGACGGGAGTTGTAAAGCAAGACCTTTTGACCGACCACAAACTCTTTGCGCAAGATTTGCTTATCATGAACACGTTTCATGTTAGCTTTATAATCCTTCGCGAGATCGTAAGAATCGCTACGGATTTCTTCAAGCTCATTCAATTGCAACTTGCGTTTGACATTGCCTCATCAATATTGAAGTTAAGGCTTTTTATAGCCCACGAGCACGGTGCTCTAATTCAACGGGCAAATGACATGGTTTTCCAAATACAAGTCTAAAGGGAGACATACCTATAGGAGTTTTGAAAGCAGTTCTATATGCCCATAAGGCATCCGATAGACGTTTCAACCAGTCTTTCCTATCAGGGTTTACAGTTGTTTCTAAAATCTTTTTGATTTCCCTATTAGAAACTTATACTTGTCCGCTAGTTTGTGGATGATAAGGAGTTGCTACTTTGTGTGTAACTCCATACTTTTTCACTAAGGATGCAACAACTCTGTTGCAAAAATGTGTTCCACCATCACTAATGATGGCTTTAGGAATGCCAAATCGACAAAAAATATATTCTTTAATAAAAAATACAACGGTCTTATGGTCATTGCTACGGCAAGCTAGGGCCTCTATCCATTTAGACACGTAGTCCACGGCAACTAGAATATAAATGAAACCGTGGAAAACCGGGAAAGGACCCATGAAATCAATACCCCAAACGTCAAAAATTTCTACTATCAAGATTGGCTTTAATGGCATCATATTACGCTTCATGATTTGCCCAAGTTGTTGGCAACGAATACACTTCTTGCAATGCACTTGGGCATCCTTAAAAAGGGTAAGCCAATAAAATCCACATTGAAGCACTTTAGCGGCTATTTTCATCCCACTAAAATGGCCACCACACTCTTTGTCATGGCAGAACGATAGAACTTCATTATATTCCCACTGGGGAATACAACGACGAATAATCTTATCCGCACAATACTTAAAAAGGTATGGCTCATCCTAGTAGTATAACTTAACTCTGGCCAAGAACTTCTTACGTTCATTTCTTGACCAATTATAAGGCATAACATCAGCCGCTAAATAATTTACAATGTCAAAGATACCATGGTCTTTGAAAAAATCGCGATACGATGCTCATCGGGGAAAAGAGTCCGGTATGGACTCGGAATCACTCGATCGCCGTTTGTGAAGTCTAGATAAGTGGTCGGCAACTACGTTTTCGACCCTCTTTGTCCTTTTATTTCTAATGTGAACTCTTGCAGGAGAAGGATCCAACGGATTAATCTCTGCTTAGCATCCTTCTTTGCAAGAAGGTACTTAAGGGCTGCATGGTCCGTGTAAACTAAAGTTTTAGAACCAACTGATAAGTGCTCAAAAAGTGCTATTTAACCCTCGATTATGCCTCTTGTTTAGCCATCTTAGTAGACTAATAGTGTTTATAAGTTGTGTTTTAAGATTCTACAGGTGAAAAAGAGAGTTTTGTAGAATATTAGAGAAAATGGGGTAAAACGAAGCAATTCGGAGCATTAATGATCAAATGGGAGATCCGTGGACAATCATGGAGAAGGCCAAGGAATTGGAGCTATTAAATATGCGACTTGGACCTATTTTAAAGTCTATTTGGAAGCCCAAGGCCAAAGGATTCGTTGCTTGGACCAAAGCCCGCAAAAGAGGATAGAAGGATAGAGCGTAAGAGAAAATCGGCTTACGCGTCTGGGGACGATGGATCGAAGGCCCCGACGATTGATTGCGTCACGGGACGATAGATCGAAAGCATCCGATGCATTGATTAAGTCCGGGATGCATGGATAATGCGCCCGACGCATGAATCGACATCTTGTAGCCAATTCCTTCTCGGTTTTGAAAACTAAGTCGGACTCTGAAAAGAAACCTATTTGTATTAGGAAACAAATGACGGTATGGAATGCTTCTAGAACTCATTGTAACCCCTATAAATAGAGGACCTAAGTGCCTCATGTAATTGGCCAATTCACTTATATTCTTGTCTCTTAACTTGAGGCAGAGAGATTAATAATAAAATATCGGTTTTAACTAGTCGAAGTCTTAATAAATTAGTCTTTCTAGTCTTATGTTCTTCAACTCTTCTTCTTCTCGCTCTTCGTGTTCTTCCTTCTATATGGAAGGCTAATCTTCTCCTTCAAGGGAGGAGATGAAGAAGTGCTTAAGGTTTAATGATTCTTTCCGATTCATGGTGTTCTTCAATCAAGGTTAGTTCTTTATGTTTGTAGTTATTAGTTCCATTGCCCACACCGGGGGATGGAAGTATAGAATAGGGTTTATGTTTTGAAATATTAATATCATGCTAGTGTTCTTTACTTTTCTTCTAGTAGTGTAATTCTTTAGAGTTAGGGAAGTATTCTTTGTGTTGCCTTAGAAGGGTAGCTCGGGGAGTGGCTGCCTTTAGGGAAGTATTCTTTCAGGTTTGCCTTAAGTGGTGATTCATTGAATGGCTGCCCTATTAGGAAGTACTCCTTGATGTTGCTCTTGGTAATACATTGAATGGCTGCCCGAGCTTACATAAAAGGAAAGAAGATATTAATAGCATAAACATAAGAACAACCTTAAGTAGAGTTAATTGTTAACGATGTTTCATCCAAAGGGTATCTAAGACTCATTTCGATTATTTTAATTGTAGTCTACTTATAAGAACAACCATGAAGTTGAAGGTCATAGATTAAAAGTATTGGTGGATTCTAATCTCTTGAATTCTCTCTTATAAATTCTCAATAGTTTAGTTAGTTTAGCTTAGTTTAGCATTAGAATCTACAATCTCTACAATATTAGTTTTAATCCCTCAAACCCCTTTCCGGTCCGTCGCCCTTCACATAACATACACTTAAAAGTGGAACGATAGCCTACTCATCCTTTACTTAGTGAGGGATAATTAGGTTTTGATACGCTTCTCTTTTGTTCAACGATCATTATCTATCTACATCATCCATACACCATCTAAACACACAAAAAGAGGTTGGTCAAATGGCGCCGCTGCCGGGGATATAATTAATTGTAGCCCTAGGAAAGAGGTTGGTCAAATGGCGCCGCTGCCGCTTTAAGTTGTTTATGTTTAACGTTTTCTTTCAAGATTAGAATTTTGGATATTGAGGTAATTTTAATGATCATCCATCCTTTTAATAAAGAAAGAAGCTTGAAGGACATCTCAAAGACAAGATCTACCATCCAGGTTAGTCGAATCTTCATTCTTTTTATTGCTTTCTTAGTATAGTTGCATCATAGTTTAGTTTTATTCCTTTCTAGTATAATTGCATTTAGGATCTTTTCAACAATTGAAGTTGTAAGCCAACACAAATGAAATATCATACTCTAGTGTTTCTTTGTCCGAATCTTGACAAACGGACTATCGCCCCTGCGTAGGCGATGGTACTTAAGCAATCCAAGTGATTCACCATAACCCTAGAAGAGACAGCCTTTTAGACAACGGGCAGATACTAGTGCAAAGCCCAACCCAAAGTTGAAGGAAAGTAGTTTTACATTCTAGTATAATTTAGAATAGTTGCATATTAGTTTAATTACCTTCAAGCATAGTAGGGATTTTTTTTTTTTTTTTTTTTTTTTTGTAGAATTTTCTAGTGTATGCCCCGTCGTCCATATCATCATCCCAAGAAGAACACAACAGTGGACAAGGTTTAACAACCGACTCACAAGAATACTAGACGAGATTAATACAATGGCCGCAAGCAATGATGGAGGAGGTGTTTGGACACCAATAATCTGAAGCTATCCCACCCATGCAAGCACAACAGAGAGGAAGAAGTCGAGCTTTAACTTCTATTCGCCAATTATTGGAGACCCACCCAAAGAAGATTGTTTTTCCGAGACGAAGCTAATCAATTTGAACTTAGAGCATCAAGAATCTCTATGCTTCCAAAGTTCAATGGTTCGCATAATGTTGACTTTATGTTCACATGAACAAATTTCTATCGATCCTCTAACTTTCAAGAACCGTAATATCAGGGATGAGAGTATCAAGTTAATTCTTTTTCCACTGTCGCCACCGAAGGTAAAGCATCCGAATGGTTAACCGCGACAAACCGATCAATTCAATCAACAACCGGGAGAAGTTGAGAACAAAGTTTATGAACAAGTTCTACCCACCCCGTAAGACAGATGCAATGCAGCAAGCCATCGCAATTTCAAAGGGAAGGTGGATCAAGAATATCATCAAAGTGGGAGAAATTCAATAATCTGCTAGTCTCATGTCCACATCATGGTTATGATAAGAGCACAATCGGCTCATTTTTCTTTCGAGGACTTTCTACTATGAACAAGCAGATGATACAGTCAATGCATCAAGGTAAGTTTACATCATTGGATGGAGAGGAAGCTTACAACTTTCTCGAGAATTTAGCTGAAGACACTCAACAATGGAGTACTAGCAACGAGGACGTAGCTAGAGTGGAGGGGGTGCCAAAGAAATTTGGCAACCAAATTCAAGAAGACCCAAATCAAGCAATGCTATCAATTATGGCAAGCCTATCAACAGGACTTGAAAATCTGAACAAGAAGTTTGATCAGTTCTCCATGAATCCTCCAAAACCAAACAATTTCCAAGCTAAACCTCAGCCATCCAAGCCTTGTTATACCATTTGTGAGCTATGTTCCGATGAAGGCCACACCACTGAAGAGTGTTCATACTATCTGGATACTAATGCAGAGGCATGTAGTATCAACTCTTTAGGAAGAAATAACCAGTTCAATCAGGGACAAAATTATTGGAAACCACAAAATACAAATCGAGGAATTTTCCTCCGTGATTCCAAAATCACCAAATCGGTTCGAATAACCAAGATCAATTCCAAAACCGCCAAAGAACCATACGTAAATCAAGCGGTCATACCGAACCAAAGAATACCAAGCCAACACAAACAGAGAGTTAGTACCGGATCTTATGAGTGGATATATTGCCCCTACGCCTCGGTCGAGCAAAGCGGTTATCCCACATCCGGAAGAAGCTATCACCACCATTGTCAATGAGTCAAAACAGACAAATCAAAGAACCCGAAGTTGGAGAATAACTTTAGTGTCATTCAAGGCCGATAGGGCAAATCGCCGCCTTTGACAGAGAGATCAAAAGGAGCATTACCAAGCCACCCGGAGCCAACCGAAAGGAAAGAGGTGTCTTGCGGTGGATAACCCGGAGATTACTCGGTCGAATGCCCAAGTTAATTTCATGTCACCACTCGAGGTCGCAAGAAAGTTGATAACAAGATTGTCTATGAACCGGGAAAAGATTCTCAGTGGAGCCTAAGGTAACTTATGTCCCCACCATCCCACCCATTCTAACATTCCGGATATATCTAGTGTTGTGCAACCTTCTTTCAAGAAAACTGTTGCAAAAAAGTTGAAGGAACTACTATGGAAGTTAGTAAGAAGAAGCCATCACGAGTGACTCCAATCGCCACTCCACTAATTGTTACCAAGCCAACCCAAGTTCGAAAAGAAGAGAACCGATTTTGAAGAATCCACCAAAGACCGCTTTCCTTCAAAACTAGTGAATACCGAAAAGATGACCAAGACAAGGAGATTTGCGATGTATTTCAGAATTTGCAGATTAATATCCCATTTTCGACCGCCATCAAGCAAGTTCCCTCAGATGCCAAGTTCTGAAAGATCTAGTAAAGAAGAAGACCAACATTCGAAAGAAGCTTTTATCGCCAAAGATGTTCATCGCATCTACGAGAATCTATCGGTTGTGGAAACCGAAAGATCATGGAAGTCCAACTGCTACATGCGTAATGGAGATTCTTTGGAGGAACAAGCTTTACTAGATTTGGGTGCCGGTGTGAATCTTCTACCATATTTCGCCTCCACCACGAAGTTGGGCTTAAAGGATCTAAAACCGAATCGATGTTACTACGGTTGGCGGATAGATCGTTGAAGATACCTAGAGGACTAATTGAAGACGCCATAGTCAAGATCGAAGATTTCTATTATCCGGTTGATTTCATAGTACTAGACACGTAACCTACATCCGGTAGGCAGATACCAATCATTCTAGGCAGACCATTCTTGGCCATCGCAAAATGCACTCATCAACCGGTCGAAACGATAATATGACGCGTTATCCTTTAGTAATATGAAAGTTGAGACCAATGTTTTCCATATGTTACAAAGAACCACGTGAAGTATGTGCCGCGGAACGAGGTATGCATGATTGAAGCGTTAACAGGATTATCCGACTCATTCATATCCTGGCCGACGAAGTTATTGAAAGCCTCGACGCATTTCATTGTGAGGAACTTAATGTTGAGTCAATCAATGCGATTTTGGATTCATCACCGTCATGGATGACATCAAGTTCAAAGAAAACTTGAATCGCCTATGCTTGATGGACCACCCAAAGAGCTTAAGAAGGAGCCACCTAAGCTAGAATTGAAGCCTTTACCGCCTACACTCAAGTATGTTTTCTTGGGAGATTTGGGAACCTACCCAAGAGTCATTGCATCGATTTGATCAGGAGCAAGAATCAAAGTTAGTAGCACTTTTAAGGAACACAAGTCGCCTATAGGTTGGACAATTGATGATATCAAGGGGATCGGACCTATGATAGTTCAACATAGGATTCATTTGGAAAAGGATTCCAATACTTCTAAGCAACCACGAGGAGGCTTAATCCAGAAGATGAAGGAAGTAGTTCGAGAAGAGGACGCCAAACTCCTTGATACCAAAGATTATCTACCCTATTTTCGATAGTCAATGGGTTATTCCGGTTCAAGATGTGCGAAGAAGTCCCGGAACCACAAGAATCGAGAATGAGAACAATGAGTTGATTCCAACCGTGATTCAGATTTGGATGGAGAGTTTGCATCGATTATAGGAAGTTGAATAACGATCGAGGAAAGATCATTTTCCATTGCCTTTCATCGATCGATATTAGAAAGATTAGTTGGACAAGCTTACTACCGCTTTCTTGATGGTTACTCGGGATACTTTCAGATCCATATTCACCCCGAGGACCAAGAGAAGACATTCACATGTCCTTTTGAGGATTGTCTACATCATCTCTCCTTAGTCCTTAAACGTTGTTCGCGATACCAACTTAGTTCGAATCGGGAAAAGTGTCACTTCATGGTAAAGGAAGGGATATCGGGCTGGAAGGAATTCTAGTAGATCGAGTTTAAAATGTCTGGAAGTAAGCATATTGTCGAAAAGATCGGGTTTTAAGATGGAAACCTAAGTATCCCCACCGTTAGTTTATGGGATTTACTCCTGTTGACCTTCAAAGGAAGATTATTTCTATGGCTCGTGTAGGGTTCGGTAAAAGTCCATTTGCACATAAGAGGAGAGTGCGTAAGCTAGGTTGCTATAAGAATTGTCATTCTGAAACTTGTCCTGGGTTACAGCCATTAAGAGAAAATTGTTGGTACAAGGTATACTTTTGTCAATCACATGCTGAGAGAGATCAGAAGAATTCCTACAAAGTGGAACCGAGTGGGTGGGAGTACTAGTCTTGAGGATCTGACTATAAAGGACTCAAAAGTCTTGAGGATCTGACTTTAAAAGACTCACATTATGTCTTGGGGATTTGACGTAAAAAGACTTAAGAATTTGTTTCTTGAACTAATTCTGATATTCGGCATCAATGGTAATATCCTACCTTTTTCTCATCCATTTCATTTACTTCTTTATACATTGAGGTCAATGCATGCATAAGTAGGGGGAGGGTGTACTTGAGAAATGAATTTCGAAAATTAGTTTTCAAAAACAAAAATATTTTTATTTCTATATCAGTAGCATGAGAAAAATGAATTTTAATGATGAGTCTGGGATATAGATTCTATACTGCTTAGTGCTGAGTTTGATAGATAGTTGATATTATTGATTTCATTACCGCTTAGACTATTTATTATGCTCGGACATAGTTCTTATTGATAGAATTCTTTATCAAGGCACCACCATAATACTTGGTCAATTTTGTGTACTTTTGCTAGAAGAGAGATTTAAACCCCTAGTAAACTGAAAGCAGAATTTTTAGACTTAGCCCGTGAGACTTGAGCTTTATACTCATTTTTTGGAGAGTTCTTACGAAAAATTCGAGTCTTAGTGACTCATCATCTTTCAGTTCTTTATGTCGTTGTAATATAGTCTCATTATTCTTTAATTTGGTTAATCACGAAGTGACATCAACTGGGGAGATAGCCATTAGGTCTTGTAGTCTATTCAAAACAGAGTATCATACTGATAAGTCAAGTAGTGAACCCATTCAGCCTTTATCCCACCTAGTAGGACTATCATGTTAAACCCTTTTGAGCCTTACAATAAGCCATTTTCTTTCATAAAACCCTCTACCATTCACCCTTCACCCAACTCCAGACAAGAAGTATAGCCAAAATCTTTATCACCATACCCATATGTTTTCGAGAATACGAGGGGGCACAAGGAGGAAGAAAGACCAAAAAAGGAAGATTACAAGGAAATACCAGAGAGATATAATGAATCCCATCATTCTGTTCAAAGTGAAAAAAGCTAGTGGAAAACAAGCATATCCAGTACTAATCAAGGATATACCACTAAAACAAAACAAAAAAAAAAAAAAAAAAGTTGAACAGAATGGATGGAAAAGCTAAGATAAAGGAAGAATTTTCTCTGCAATACAGAATTTGAAGAAATCTTCCAAAGAAAGAAGCAAAACCCTTAGTGTTTTCAGAAACAATCTTAGAATCCTTTTTACCTTTCCTTCATAAACCAATACCCAAGCCAAGTTACAACCTATGACTTATCATTACAGTATGGTACGAAGTCTAGAATAGGTGGGAGGATGCTAAAGTGAAGGACCCGACACTTTATATGTGATTGACATTCTTTCCATGAGACTAATTTTATTGAAGTCCTGTTTTTTCAAGGTAGTATGTGGGATGTTCAGGATGCATTATTCTTTTCCCCACATACATGAGGTAAAAATAGTAGACCATCTTCCTCGAGAGATTCTTTTCTGAGAGTATGACCGGTGAGGATTGAAAGTCGAGATTATCTACCTATGGTAAACTAGGGATTCCGTTTCTTGGATAGGAGAGTATAGGAGATTGACTAAGTACACACATAAGCCTTGATTGAGAATTTTGTCAATTTTTACTATCTCCCATCATAATCTATGAGTCTTTGCAGAAATGTAGTTAGCAATGGAGACTGTCTATTGGGGTAAGCACTAAGTGGGTAAGGAATTTCTCTCTCTGAAAAATACTATCATTCTTAAACATGCTATTGATTGATTTTGTGGGTATATCACCGAAACCCCCTCACGAGACTATAACTCGCCCTTTTGGGGAACTTAAAGGTTTAAAGCCTTGTTGCATATGGTAAATGCAATCGCTGATGCCTACTTAAAAAAATGAGTTAGGATTTTATTTTTGTTATTAGGATGTGATTTTGATCACTTATCTATTTTTTATCTTATTTTGCTAAGAGACTAGCAAAAGGCTAGTTGGGAGTTGTGATAAGTGCTCAAAAGTGCTATTTAACCCTCGATTATGCCTCTTGTTTAGCCATCTTAGTGGACTAATAGTGTTTATAAGTTGTGTTTTAAGATTCTACAGGTGAAAAAGAGAGTTTTGTAGAATATTAGAGAAAATGGGGTAAAACGAAGCAATTCGGAGTATTAATGATCACATGGGAGGTCCGTGGACAATCATGGAGAAGGCCAAGGAATTGGAGCTATTAAATATGCGACTTGGACCTATTTTAAAGTCTATTTGGAAGCCCAAGGCCAAAGGATTCATTGCTTGGACCAAAGCCCGAAAAAGAGGATAGAAGGATAGAGCAGAAGAGAGAAAATCGGCTTATGCGTCTGGGACGCATGGATCGAGCATCCAGACGCATTGATTGCGTCTGGGACGCATAGATCAAGCATCCAGACGCATTGATTAAGTCTGGGACGCATGGATAATGCATCCAGACGCATGGATCGACACTGTAGCCAATTCCTTCTCAGTTTTGAAGACGAAGTCGGACTCTGAAAGAAACCTATTTGTATTAGGAAACAAATGACGGTTTGGAATGCTTCTAGAACTCATTGTAACCCCTATAAATAGAGGACCTAAGTGCCTCATGTAATTGGCCAATTCACTTATATTTTGAGGCAGAGAGAGATTAATAATAAAAGATCGGTTTTAACTAGCTGAGTCTTAATAAATTAGTCTTTCTAGTCTTATGTTCTTCAACTCTTCTTCTTCTCGTTCTTCGTGTTCTTCCTTCTATATGGAAGGCTAATCTTCTCCTTCAAGGGAGGAGATGAAGCCAGTGCTTAAGGTTTAATGATTCTTCTGGTTCATGGTGTTCTTCAATCAGGTTAGTTCTTTATGTTTGTAGTTATTAGTTCCATTGCCCACACCAGGGGATGGAAGTATAAAATAGGGTTTATGTTTTGCAATATTAATATCATGCTAGTGTTCTTTACTTTTCTTCTAGTAGTGTAATTCTTTAGAATTAGGGAAGTATTCTTTGTGTTGCCTTAGAAGGGGTAGCTCAGGGAGTGGCTGCCTAGGGGAAGTATTCTTTGTGTTTGCCTTAAGTGGTGATTCATTGAATGGCTGCCCTATTAGGAAGTACTCCTTGATGTTGCTCTTGGTAATACATTGAATGGCTGCCCGAGCTTACATAAAAGGAAAGAAGATATTAATAGCATAAACATAAGAACAACCTTAAGTAGAGTTAATTGTTAACAATGTTTCATCAAAAGGGCATCGGCACTCATTTCGATTGCCTAATTGTAGTCTACTTGTAAGAACAACCATGAAGCGTAAGGTCATAGATTAAAAGTATTGGTGGATTCTAATCTCTTGAATTCTCTCTTATAAATTCTCAATAGTTTAGTTAGTTTAGCTTAGTTTAGCATTAGAATCTACAATCTCTACAATATTAGTTTTTAATCCCTCAAACCCCCTTTCCAGTCCTATCCTTCACATAACATACACTTAAAAGTGGAACGATACCCTACTCATCCTTTACTTAGTGAGGGATAATTAGGTTTTGATACGCTTCTCTTTTGTTCAATGATCATTATCTATCTACATCATCCATACACCATCTAAACACACAAAAAGAGGTTGGTCACCAACCAAATAAGGATGAAACTTATCTAAAGCATAAATGACAGCTAAGAATTCTTTTTCGGTAGTTGAATAATTCCGTTGAGCATCGTTTAAGGTTTTACTAGCATAATAAATAACAGTGGACTTATTATCTAGTTTTTGTCCTAAGACTGCACCAACTGCATAGTCACTAGCATCACACATGAGTTCGAAAGGTTTAGACCAATCGGGAGGCTGTATAATTGGTGCAGAGGTTAGGGCGGCTTTTAAAGTTTAAAAAGCCTGTTTACAGTTAAAATTAAAATCAAAGATTGCATCTTTCAAAAGCAGATTAGTTAAAGGCCTAGCTATTTTCGAGAAGTCTTTAATAAACCGCCTATAAAAACCTGCATGGCCTAGAAAGGCTCTAATATCACGGACAGTCCGTGGTTTAGGTAGAGTCGCTATCTTATCTAGTTTGGCCTTATCTACTTCGATGCCATCACTAGATACAATGTGACCTAGTACTATGCCCTTTTTCACCATGAAATGACACTTTTCCCAGGTTTAAAACGAGGCTCTTTTTTCACACACCGGTCAAAACCTTAGACAGGTTAGACAAACAATGCGTGAAGGAGTCTCCATAGATAGAAAAATCATCCATGAAAACTTCCATAAAAGCTCTACCATGTTACTAAATATCTGAAGCATACACGCATTTGGAAGGTACCGGGGAGCATTACAAAGGCCAAAAGGCATTCGTGTATAGGCATAGGCACGTTCCAAAGGGACATGTGAAGGTAGTCTTTTCTTGGTCATCAATATCAATAATAATCTGAAAATAGCCCGAGTAGCCATCCAGAAACAATAAAAGCATGACCAGCTAGGGCGCTCGAAAGCATTTGATCCGTAAAAGGTAAAGGAAAGTGATCCTTTCGTGTCATAGCATTTAAACGCGTCAGAATCAATCTGGATCCTCCATTTCATAGGACCTTGTGTGATAACATAGTCACCCTTCCCGATTACGCATTACCATGGTAACTCCCGATTTCTTAGGAACTACATGAATGGGGCTTACCCATTCGCTTATCGAGATTGGGTATATGATACCCGCGATCGAAAGTAATCGTAAAACTTCTTCCCTAACCACCTCTTTCATGGCAGGGTTCAAGCGACGCTGAGGTTCGTGAGAAGTCTTCGCGTTATCCTCCAAATGGATACGATGAGTGCAAACATTAGGGTCAATTCCCTTAATGTCGGCTAGGGACCAACCAATCGCCGACCGATGTTCCCTAATCACCCGAATTAAACGTGTCTCTTCATTCTTAGATAGAAGAAGATATAATTACCGAATGACTACCATCCGGATCAAGTTGAATATATTTTAACTCCGGGGGTAGAGGTTTAAGCACTGGGGTGGATGGAAAATCAATAGATGTTTCATCAGGGTCTTCATTTTGTATAATGAATACTTGCTTAGGTAGCAAGTCTTCATACTCAGTATATGGAGCAACCGAAGGGTCTACAATTGGTGTGGACTCAAGGATGGTGTTGACTTCTTCTAAGTAGGAGTCATTTACAAAATCTGAAGTTCCAAAAGAAAGGAATTTGTACATATTGTTTTCGGGAAACGTGTTGTTAAAATAATCTTGAGCTAAACTCTCGATCATGATAACCTCCCCATCTATAGACGGATCCGTAACTGTTTCATCATTTTAAAACATTTACCTCAACCGTAAGATGGGCAAAAGATAAGGACATCTTACCATCGCGCAATTTATAAGTCGTTGGCAGTTGCTAAGAAGGGGTGCCCTAAGATGATCGGTACAGAGTCGTTAGCGACTTCCGTATCGAGGATAACAAAATCAGCAGGATAGTAAAAATCATGAACCTTAACAAGCACGTTTTTCCACTACACCCCTTAGGATACTTAATTGATTTTGTCCGCTAATTGCAATGTTATTTTTGGAGGTTGCATTTCTGTAGACCTATTTGTTTATACAAGTAATCACGGGGAGTAAGTTAACACTTTCGCCCCGTGTCTAATAAAGCGGTCGTCGTGTGGGAATCTCCTAAGGTGCATTTTCAAGAAGGCGACTGACGGGGGTCCTTGTACTTAACAATTCCATTATTTTCGGATAAAGTTGGGAACTGTTCAGTTAGAAAGGCGTCTTTAGGTATGTTGGTCTTACGCCTAGTAGTGCACAACTCTTTAAGAAACTTAGCGTGGTTAGGGAGCTTTTTAATAGCTTCGAGAAAAGGAAGGTTTATCGTTAGATTTTTGAAAACGTTCCTAATCTCCTCAAAGTTTGTATCCCTGGTTAGCATGGCTAACTTCTGAGGGAATGGTGGTTTCGCTCTATATTTAGCGTATGGCTTGACTTGATGTGTTACCTTGGCTTTCTGTTTCTTAGTTTGTTGTTTAACTGGTACCTCTACAGTGGTAGGCTCTTCAGTTTCTACTTCGGTATCTAGTTTGATATCCGATGTAGGGAGTACTGATGGGGTAACTATAGGCATAGTTACTTTGTTATCAACCACTCTTCCAGAGCGGAGAGTGGTGATGGCATTAAGGTCACCTACGATTGTAGTTTCAGTACTAGTATTACCGTTTACCTCAAAGGCTGTGTTTGCTGTTTTAGGGTTTGGTATCGCTTGTCCTGGAAACACGCCTTTTGGTTGGGCTTTCTCTTGGGCTAACTGTTGTATGCCCTGATTTATGGATTGTAAGATCTGTTGGTTTGATTGAGTCATTGATTGGAAAAGTTGTTGGGTAAACGTAAAAAGCGTCTATACGATCCGGATGTGATGGTGTAGTAGTCACAGGTGGTGCGACTGGAACTATCTCACGTTGATTATTTATGGGTGGGTTGTGATAGTTACTATTGTTAACCGGAATGATACCTCTATTGGTATTATAACTATTATAATTACCCTGACCTTGTGCTAAACCTTGTCGTGGTTGCGCTTGGTTGTTATAATTATTATAATTTCCCTGACTTTGTCCCTGTCATTGCCTAGGTGGAGCTTGATTATAGTTGTTTGCTTGCCTAACATTTTGGTTATTAAACCCTGGAGGTGAAACTTGTTGATTGTTTCGCCAACTAAAGTTGGGATGTTGTCTCCATGGGGCATTAGGAATAGGATAGCTATTAATGGAGCAAACATTGTCTTGCTCTAATTAATTGTTGTTGTTCATAGGCGAGAGGACAATAGGATTCAGGGTGCCCGGGACTCAAAACGAGACATTACATGGGTTGGAGTTAACATTTCATGACGGGAATAGGCTTTTGTTGCAATGAAATAGCCTCAACCTTTTTAGTTAGAGATTCGATTAAATTTTTAAGTTCTAGATCGGGTTTCATCTCAAACATACCTGCCTTAAGCTGTTGAAGAAGAACTAACAGCGGGGAATATCATCACTACCCCCAATTGTTATTACGTTTAGTTTGATCTTCTAAAAAATTTGTAAGCCTCCGAGGCTCCTTTACTTAGGAAACTACCCCCATTCATTATGTCAAGGACTTCTTTATGGTGATGTTGAAGTCCTTTGAAAAGGCACGAACTAACGTGTCTTTTGCTAGGTTATGGTGTGGACACTCAATAAGCGATCGGTGAAACGATTCCAAGCCTCGAGAAAATGATTCATGAGGATTTTGTCGGAAAAATGAATCTTGGAAAGCATCTCATCCGTCTTTAGGGGTGGGTAAAATGTTCCATAAACAGGTGAACAAGTTTAGCCCACGAGTCCACGAGTTAGGCTTGGGCGTTAACCAAGACGCCTTGCTTTATCGGCTAAGGTGAAGGGAAATACCCTCGGTTTAATCTGTTCGTACCAACCGTAGGGATGATAGAATGTTGTAAGGACTTGTTCAATCCTACGCATGTGTTGATAAGGTTTTCATGGTCTAAACCATGGAAAGCGGGTAACAAATTAAATATGTTTGGGGAATTCAAAAATCCCCACCGGTCCGCTAGAACGATGCAAGATTTAGGGCTATCGCTCAAGGCTTTGTAAAAGTCGGAGAGAGGAGTCTCTCTTTCTTCAGCCATTATGTCCGGTGTGGTTGGTGGAATAGCAGCTTGAGGTGCAGTGATTGGTATACTCGATAGATTTGTTTGTGGACGCTGACGGTTAATTATGTTCGGTGTTTTTCTCCGACCAGACCTTAATCTCATGCAAGTCTAAGTCTAAACACGACAACACTCCAAACAATCTTGATATTTTAGTATAAACCTCTAATGGAGATGCGAGGTACGGAAGAAAGGAATACCTGATAGCGTCCTTGCTTCGCTTATGAATAGCGTCTTGTTTACGCGTGTTCAGTGTAAATAACAAGTTAAAACACTGAAAAACTTAAAAAATCGAAGTTCGAAACAAACCTGTAGAAATCCGGAAAATTTAGCTTAGGGCGCGGTCGCGCTCCAAGTAACTTGAAATTCCAGTGTTTTAGGGCGGGTCGCGCTCAAGATGGGGGCGGGTCGCGCTCAAGGTTCCAGTCTTTTGGGCATAGGTGCGCTCGGTTAGGGCGCGGTCGCGCTCTGTGTATATTTTTGTGGAACTTTTCAACGCTGAAACGGACAACCACAGTATGAATCAAACAAGGGTGGGTGGGTTTAATGGGACTTAAAAATGACTAATTATACTATGAAAACAATGCTAAAGTGAAACTAAGATAGCAGCGGCGCCATTTGATAATTATAAAAATTGAATAGTTTACCTACGAAATGAACGATGAAACTCAAAACGTAAGTAAACTAAAACTTTTCTTACGTGTCTATATTTATCAAAGTTTCTACTCTCAATTCTATCGAAATAGAGTGGAGTAACAAATTCGTTCCACTCCTAGTTCTCTAGCATGGAATGTTTTCTAATCTAATTAATCGGTCTTAAGTCTAATGAGAGCTTTACGAAGGGTGTTATACTACGATACAATATGAAATTGATTATGTTGAATTTAACTACGAATGCTATGGAAATATGATTGTTTTTTAATCTAGATAAAGGATTAGAGGGGACTTGAATCCACCTCGAATCCAACTTAATAACCTAGCATAGATTCTTGTATCTCGATTCTTACGTTTTTACGGCAAGAAATTCGAGTTCTAATCCCTAGTGTTCTTGGCATTTCTACCAAATACTAACTAGCATGTGAGGTCGTCCACCCATTCTCATGGCGAATCACGACCTTCTAGAGTGGAATAGATTCTACAACGCTTCTACACTATACCACTAAGTTTTCATCAAAGCTTCATCAACCCCTCTAATGGTGGTTTTAACCTTGAGTCATCAAACCATCATTTCCCATTGAATTATAATTACACATCATATTAAAATTCTAACTTAACTAAATTAACTAACAATGTTTCAATCTACTTAAACTACGAATTGATAATCGACAAGAATTAAAACTAGGTCTATAAATCAAAATAACAAAATTCGAAATTGACAAAATAACTATTTTATTTATCTAATCAATCAAGAACAATGATTCAAAGACTTAATCTAAAACAAGAATTGAAAATGGAACTTAAACTTAATTACTCTACCTAAAAAACTAGATCTAGAATTCTATATAGTTTTAGGTCTAACTAGCTACCATTAACAAAGAGTTAAGCTTTGGTTTTTATACTTTCAGATCCAAAAATCGTGCATGGGCTTGGAGCCATGTTTTGGGCCAGAGAATCAGGCCCAAAACCCAATTCTTTCAATCCAAAAAGGCCTCTTCAGCTGCAGTTGGCTTCAACAGACTTTTCGTCTACTTTTGCTCCTCTGATTGGATCAAGGCTTAGACCATTGGAAAGCTCTTTCCGAGTTGGTCGTTTTGACATAAGGTAGGCCCCATTCCGAGGTCTGAGTCCAAAGATAAGGCCTTCGGAAGTTCTGCTGACTTGTGTGCTGTTTCTGCCCGCGTCAACTTTTCAGCTTTTGACCGGGCTTTAGAAAGGCTTTGTCTTCTTGAATCTTGGCATTTAATCACGGAACTCCTTAGTAACTGACCTTTGCTCCTTTATCTCGCTAAAGTGGCACATTTCTGCACATAATGGACTTTGAAACCTGAAATGCATAAAAACACATAATCAGTGTTAACTCTTAATTATTACTCACATAATTGGTCTAAAAGTATGACTGTTACAGGGTTAAAACTACAGTTTTGGGCTCTTATCAGTAATCAACACTCTAAGTCCATTTGACTCTAGTTAATCTAGGCTATTAATCTAAATAATCTAGGTTATTAATCTAAAACTAGTTAATTAGATTAGTATAATATTAGTTTTGTTTTAAGTTTGGGCCTTTAAAGGCAAAGTTGTATAAATTGTCAAAAATCCAACTTGTGGGCTTTTTAAGTAGGCCTTTATTGTAACTTAAAGCAAGGTAAACCTCAAAAGGTTGGGCCTGATTCTCAGATCACGCGCCAACCGACGTCGCCTTCTCCTCAAGCAGCGTGTAAGCAAAACTTCAGAGGTAAATTTTAACCCTCCTCGAAGCCCAAGTAAGAGGATACTTGTGTGTTCAAGCATGCTTACGTGACTGTTTGAATTTTACTTTCCGCACTACAATTTACATTCGTGCATAAGGCTGAGCCCGAGCCACATAACAACCATTGGGAAGTCATTACCCAATGTAAGTAAATTGGACGTTGCTTGATTCTTAAATTCCATAGACCAAAAAAATTAATTAAAAATGCTTACGTGACTGTTTGAATTTTACTTTCCGCACTACAATTTACATTCGTGCATAAGGCTGAGCCCGAGCCACATAACAACCATTGGGAAGTCATTACCCAATGTAAGTAAATTGGACGTTGCTTGATTCTTAAATTCCATAGACCAAAAAAATTAATTAAAATCAATCAACTAGAGCCCAAAGTAGTCACGCTCCTCTAGAAAAGGACAACAATATAGCCACGAGGATTTAGAGTAATCAGTTACCAGATTCTGATGGACAAACTACCTTCCTCACTCTCCTCCCCCAGATTTATCATGAGTGAGATTCTTGGTAGCACACCACCTGGTGAAGTGACTGCCTACTATTCTGAGACGTGTAGTAGAGCCATCCTAGTCTCATGCCCAATTATTTCTCTAAACATGGCATAGTAAATTATAAACCCAAGCAAATATTTTCAAAAAAAAAAATGAATTTCTACTGTTTGTGCATCATCATTGATTGAGTATTCATGTCTTATCAATATGCATCGCAACCGTCATGGAATTACAATGCAAACCCAAAACCTTGTTCTTTTTACGGTAGTCCTTACCACTGGTTATCCCATTGTCCATCATATACCGAATTCTAGTCTACTACAGAAAATCCTTACGATTATGAACTTCAATTTTCAAACTTCCCTAGTACCCCATACACTCAAGAGTTTTCTAATCGTGCCGACAATTCATGGAGTTCCACCATAAATAGTCAACCACCATTCATATATCCACCTGGTCAGTCAGAGTACGGTTTTACCCAAAACCCATTACCATTCACATCACCATCCATATCAAATTCATATTCCACTACACCATCCATCACATACCAACTCTACCAGGAAAGGGCCAAGCAAGCAATACTAGCTCAGCAAATAGCAACTACCTTACGTTTTCTCCAATCCAATTCAATTGATGCCACATCTGAGACTAATATTCTTCCCACCAGTCCAAAACCTAACCACCAAGAGAAACAAGGTGTTACTATAACAAAGCCTATTGCTAAAACCCATCCTGATATTAATGACCAATTAAAATCCCATCACCATCCACCTGACTATCGTGTGAATTCAAGATCTTATGACGATGACTATTTCCCTGAAATCACAATTTCTCTCACATGCCTTAATGCATCATTACCCATAAATGAGAAAACTCCGGCAGAAGAAACTCAAGAGCCTGTGTTGGAAATTAACTCGACAAACTTGGACAATGACATTAAGGAAATTTATGAATATCTAGGTAGAGAAGACAAAGAAAATGAAGTGCTTGGAAAAGAGGGAGTAAAATCTATGGTGGAAAGTGGATTTCTATTTAGTTCGGTCGTTAAAGACTTATCGATGGAACAAATTTGTGACATCCTTACTATTTCGAATATGAACTACAATCTTATGGAAACGCCAAACCTAGATGAAGAATTCTCTGAGTCCTCGAGATCATGTGAAGAACCACCACCCAACCATCACCATCCCAATTTAACACCTCTTGAAATTCAACCTATATTCATCAAAAATCCACCAATTTCTGAGGACTGCACCACGAAACCATTTCAAAGAAACCTCAAATTTGCACTTAAGCCAATTGTCTTTGAGATCATTCATAATTTTCTAAATCTTCCCAATAAATAAATTTTGCTCAATATACAGACACAAGAGTCCATCATTTCAGTGGTTGAGAAACCTGGTATGTCCTATTCCCCATCATTTAAGCCTCATGAAGGACGTCTACCACCAACCTTTCACCCTTTTGGATAATTCAACTATGATGGGTTATTGCATAAGTTCCATGATGGGTTACACAAACATTCTCATATCATTCTGCATATTGCATTCCACATGCATCATCTCATTCTGTTTTTAGGTGTATGCTTTAATATATTTTTCTATAAATATCCCTAACTATTTAGATTATTAATATATAGTTAACAACATATCATCCATCTTATGCATTGTCTTGGGGAATCTGACTTAAAAGGACCCCACATATAGTCTTGAATATCTGACTATAAAAGATTCATGTTATGTTTTCTCGATGCATTCCATGGGAATGCATCCTTAAGGTAACCAGACCACTCCACTTGGAGTGTGTGGTTGTAAGTGTCAAAGCCTTAGTCTACGTATATCTCACATATTCTTTGTAAAACACTTTTTACTCGTCGTTTGAGTAAGTGTGAACCTGTGGAGCAAGTATACAATTATTCGTTTCTTTATTTTACATTTCTTTGTCAAAATAGTTATTTTTCTCCATTCTCTTTATAAAAATTTATCGATACATCAATTGTCATGTGATTTTTCAAAACGGGCAATGGATTCCACATAGACCAACCCTTAGAAGTATGCAATCTCCATTCTTCTAAGGGCGGTTTGAGGATCAGTTATGTGTTACTAAGGGTCGCCCATATCACCATGCACTTTCTCTCTCAGCTGAAACCACATAGATACCAATTGTCCCTTGCTCAACAACATATCATCACTTCAACCACCAAATACATTCAGACAAGGACAAGGTACCTACAACAATCAGAACAGAGCATTGGTTCCATCCCATTTTAACCAGAACTACCAAAATCCACCAAAGTGACCTAGTTCCATCATCCTTTAGTGTCTAATCAGCTAAACCCTTCCATTATGTCTTGCGCAGTAAAACCCCCAACACATATAACCGAAGCCACAGTCTGACTGGATTGGGTTCAATAAAGAGCCGACACAAAGTTGCCTGAGATCACCAGTTATGGTTTGTTTTTAAAAACTAACATTAAGAATTACGGCTTTTGAGTACGAGTATCTTAAAAATATCTCTCCATAGTTTTCAAAACTAGAGGATATAAAAATTAAGATTACACGACTTGGAGTAACCAAAATGATACTGGATCAACGTATAATTTTATCTTCTTGTCAAAACCTCTATATGATTATAGATATCTTTAGATTGGGAAAAACATTTACTATTCAAAAAAAATATGGAGAGATGTTTTTAAGATAGTGCAATAATAATCATGCATGCATGTTAGATTTTCTGCATTTCATGTTTTCAAAAATACAAAAACCCAAAAAGATTTCATAGTAGAATAAATATCCCTAGTATAATAAACCATGTATTTTTCGTTCTATATCGAACAACCCATGCCCCAAACTTATTTGGGGGTGGCATTTTTGCTCATGTTTCTATGATAATCTCTTTCCTTATCTCTTCATACTTTAAGGACAAAGCATAGTTCTATTTGGGGGTGGTATAGTAATATTTTGCAAAAACTATGCAGTTTCTATATAGTACATATAATGGTATATTCCTTCCTTTCTAAAAAAAATTTGAAAAAGACTAAAAATATTTTTTTTGTTTAGTCAACAGACAGTCAACGAGTTTAACTAACAGAACTTGGACTAAAGTCTAATTTCCAACTATAAATGAACTAAAGCCTAATATCGCTACTACAAATAGGACCAAAACCTAAATACCCCTTTTTGTTTTGAACAAGTCTTTCAATTCTCTTCACTTTTCTGCATTCATTCTATTTCTCATACTCATCAAATAGGTGGGTTTATTTTATTTTGGGGTTTAATAGATGGGTAAGGAAATTTTAGTGAAAAATGAAAATGGCTAATGAAAGATTTAATGGGGCGACTAACTGTAAAATTTGTATAGATATGTATTTATGGCTATATCGACCCAAAGAAGGCATAAATTCTCTTCTAGAATTCGGATGGTGATCAAGTAAGTAGATGTGTGATTTTTCTACTCGAAATAACTACTCTTTTATGTCATTACTCATAAATCATTCATGTCGAGGCTTTTAGGCTAGATTCTCACTAAATTTGGAATTTAAGTAGTCTAACTGTGTGTCCCAGAAACTTACTATTAAGTATTGTCAATGATACTCATTGCATGAATGTTTATGAAAAGATGTAAAAACTATTACCTACTTATTAACATAAATTTCTAAAAACAAATTTTCATCCTAGTGCTAAGGTGAGATTCTTAGACAATTTTCATCATAGAAAAGGAAACAAGACTTTGTCACTAAATACGTTGAAAAAAAAAAAGAACAAAAAAAAAACTATAAACAACCTAAATATGCTAAATTTTTGCAAAATGGTTCTAACCACCCCCAAATAGAAAGACACTTTGTCCTCAAAGTGTAAGAGAGATAGAAAGAAGATACCTGAGATTCTGAGAAGCTTGATCAAAAATTCAGTTAACAGACTGTAACAAAAAGTTATTCTAACACAATATACAAGTTCCAAAAAGAAATTTAAAAATATAGCACTAATCAAAGAAATCTAACAAATATACACATATACAATCAAATATCACACAACATGAAAGGGAGAGCACGCCAAATACATACATACATATATATACAACCCAAAATGAAAATTAGGGCGCATCCAATCTAGGATCATCAAGTGTGAAATGCCACTCTTTAGCATCACGCCAGTTGATAATGGAGATGGCTTGTCATAGTTCACTCAGTTATGTAGCTCCAGAATCGTCCAAATGGCACATTATTTTATTGTCGTAAGGGTAGCAAGGGTCGTTCTTTAGGTACCTTGAAAAACGTCCACGCCAGACCCGAAACCTTAAAGAGCGAATGATCTTATTGGCCGGACACATGATATTTACTTTAACCCAGTCGGTAAAACTGGCTAAAAAATGTGGGAAGAGAGCCCTCATTAATCGGGAGGCAGTGACGGGTAAAAGTAAATAACTGTGTCAAAGATCCTGAGTTCGTTTCATATTCACAACTAGACAGTGCGTGATGTCGAAGAATATATGTCTTTGAGCGAGTGCATGAAAAACTTTGTAGGTAGAATCATTGGCAGTAGAAAAATGCGTATCTCCCATGATGTTCAGAAAGATAAACAATATTGCATTCCTCACATTCATCGTCATCCTTGCTAAGGGAATGCTTTGGTCAGGCTAGCAGCCAGGTTCATCACCTTCCTCCTTTTGTTTGAGACCATCACCATATGTGCGAAAAATGGGGCATGAGAAGGAGTTGTAACTGTTCTAGGAGATGTAGGGCAGAGTGGTTCTAGGCCCGTGATAAGGGAGGTCCAGATCCATAGCAATTATCGGCTTAGGAAATACATGATGTGTATTGCCTACTCGGACTGTTAATCCGTTAACGAATAAACCATGTGCACTATTGAAGGCAGTTGTGTCTTCCATATGAGCATAAAAATATGCAGCCAAACTTGGAGAATAAGTTTGCTCGGGTTGAAGAACGAGGAAAGACCAACCGTTGTCAGCAATATAGTCATGGAAATGAAGTCCATAAGAGGGAGAATCCAACATAGCTTGGAAAGATTGTTCAGGAATAATTCGTGGAGTGGTCATGCCGAGAAAGGAGATCTCAAAGATAAGAGAAGGAGTTTGATGAACAAATATGAAACAAAAACTGAGTGGAAATATGAAGATTGTTGTTGTTGTAGGATGAGTGAAGAAAGGGATGGAAGGTGAGGGGCTAAGAGGTGTAACTTATAGCAATTAAGCCTGACAGACTATTAATCATTGTCATTAAAAGTCAAAAAGGTAGTTATGTTGGCTTAAACACCGAACAGTCTACTCCTAAAAATACGTAATTATGTTCTCCATTTAAGATGAAAGATGTACTATCCTTGATGCACTTAGTGGCTTGAATAGGAAATGCCATAAATGTGGAATTCATGAAATTCATTAATGAGGGATGAAAGAAGATGGATGATAGGTTGGACCCAAACAAAATTGTAAATAAAGGGTGTAAAATAGTCGAAAAGAACATGACATTATTATCAAACTAATATAATTTATAACAAAAAAACACACAAAACTAAACTATCACTCAAAATCACTCCAAAGAACACACAAATGCAAAATAGTTGGTCTAAGAAAGAAAATCAAGCAAACAATCGAGAAGTGAAAATTTCTATTAACAAGCAGAATGAGAAGAGGGAGGGCCGTGTTGATGATGAGGAAAAGGAGTAGGTGGAAGCAAACTAGTCACAAGATGGTGAAGTTTTTTTTTTTTTAGGAATAAGCTAGGGTTAGGCAGACCCCCACCTGTATTAATTAAGAAAACCTAGCATACATAGTTCCATTAGCATCCTATTCTACTAACAGACATAGTTGCCTACAAAGGATAAAAAGTTAATAGGGCCTAACCCCAAACCAACCAAATAATCAGCTGGTTTATTTGATTCCTTATATACATGATTGAAGGAACAAAAGGCAAAAAGTATGCTAAGTTGCTAGATATGAGTCACTAGGTTCATACAATACCAAGGGGGGGCAGCAATATTTGTTATAACCTGTACCACAAACATAGAATCTGTATCCACTTCCACCATCTGAATGTCCATATTCGCGCATGCACTCAAGCCAATCTATATTGCCTTCAACTCTTGGAAGAGCACCGATTGTTTACCACCTGACCCAGTGAACGCTAGCAAAACCTTCCCATTACCATCTCTTATCACCCCCCCCCCCCCATAACCTATATCTGAACCTTTCAAACTTCCAGTAGTGTTCAATTTTGCTCTTGTTGTAGGTGGACGATTCCAATTGCACCATTTTGTTACTCGAGGTTTGAAAGAAACTTGGATACCCAATGCAAGGCACAAAGACCGTGACTCAACAGTATCAATCAAGGATGGTACCTGAACTTGGATATAAGACTTCAGTTGCCTTATGACTCTAGCAAGGATGACTGCAACTGGCTGAAATCTATTTGAAAATCTTTGTGCATTCCTTTCCTTCCAAATGGCATTCACCGCAGTGCATATGTACACCTTATAAATCTCCCCAATATTTTTCCTTCCTTTACAGATTCACAAAAATGGAGGACCATTCCCTATTTGAGCTTCTTGTATCTGTTACAATCCCCAACAAGCTTTTAATACCCGTTATGATGGCTATAGAGAAAGGGCATTGAAAGAACAAATGGTTGGAATACTCTTAGCTTTGGCTACATAGACAACAAGACGAGTGATTAAGAATCTTTTTATAGACCAGTCTATCCTAGGTTGACAAACTACTGGAAAACAATTGCTAACAAGTGAACGAATGTCGTGGAATAACCAATTTTCCCCACACAAATTGCTACCATCTCACCCTTAATCCTTGTCTACGCAGTGCCACGTAAGCACTGTGATGTGGTTTCCATATCACTCTGTCAGATGGGAGGCGACCATTAATAGTAGTATTGAGGATGTATTCTTTTAGTTCTACACACTCCAGGTTATGGATCACATAACTCCATGTTTCATCTGATAGGGTTATATACTAAAAGCATTACTTTTGTATTAACTCTAATTCTTTATATTTTGAATGAGAATCATATGGGCAAATGTTATACATATTATATATGTTATTAGTTATATGCATGTGTCTAATACTTTATGTTGTAGATGATATGGTGTGTGGTGACACACAGAAGATCATATCATCAGTACCTTATAAAGTATAAGTAAACGTTCACAACCTAAATGGATTTGGACAAACCATTGGTACGGTTGTAGTATAATCTGGTATTAGTCTATCTTGACTATAGGATTACACCAGTACACTTTGTGTGTATTGAACAGGACCAAGTGAGGTTGTTTCTCTTTATACTGACTATATAAGAAAACAAACACCTCTGTTATTATGGATGCTTGTCCTCTTAATCCGGATATAATAACGGGCACTTACATGCATTGTATATTGCTTTAAATCATCAATGAGTGAGATTCATTTGTGAATCAACAAACTCGATAGATTGGGTAATGACATTGTATGTAAGGTGTGTTGTTGATTATAGAAGGAATCTGTGACCCACAGGAAGTCGGGCTAATAATGTCTTCTTGAGGAGCTCATAAGGATTGTCATGTAAACCCTGGAAGTGGATTTAGTCCGACATGACAATGAGGTTGAGTGGTACTACTCAAGGACATAAGAAGTTGATTAATGTAGTTGTCAATAACTTGACTTAATCAATGGGCATTCGATATCTTAAACATGGGAAGATCAACAAGCATATAATATGGAGCCCATAAATGTAACATGTAATTTGGGATTAGGGCAGTAGTGCAACAATGGCCTTTAGTGGAATAAGTCATTTGTTGACAGACTTAGACCGTGTGTTCTGGGCGAACATGGGAAACCCAAGCCCGTCAGGAGGCCCAACCCTAATTTTTCCTCATGGTCCCTGTTGTAGCCTATAAATAGAAACCCTTCTCTCCTGGCTGAATTCACTATTCATTTGATTGGAAAAAGAGAGGCAAGGAAAGAGAGAAAGAAAGGGTTGGTAGATCGTTGCCCACACAACATCCATTCTAAGGATAGAAATACAACAGAAGATCAAGAGGTTGCTAATTTCATAGGGCTTGGATTCTCATAGTTATCTTAGCCGATCTAAAAGGTATGATTTCTATCCAAAACCATGAGAACCCCTTATTCTGCTGCGCGTGGGTTTTCGCGGTTCATAGATAATTTGTTGCAACCATAACGGTTCCTACACCATCTTGTATGAGTTGGTTCACAGTTTCATCCAGGGGAAAGGGGAGCTCAATAACCGCCTGTGATTAGAGAAGAAAAGGATTGTGCTGACACCACAAATCATGCCATATGAGAGTATTTTCACCATTGGCAATAGAGTACAAGATGTGCTCTTTTGCATCAATTCTGCTTTTGAGTATGCTCCTCCAAGACCATGCACAGTCAGAAGGAATATTCATAGTCCAGAAAAAAAAATTCTTGATGTGATTCTTCCATATCCAGTCATCCCAAACACTCTCTTCCTTTCCAGCAACCTTGAAAACAAGTCCACAATAAGCACTTTTATTCCAAACCTTCATATTCATAATACCCAACCCTCTTTCCTCTTTTGATTTGCAAATGGTATGTATACTTGCTTGATGGAGGCATCTTTTCGAATCAGTACCACTCCAGAGAAAATTAGCACAAATCTTTTCAACTTGTTCCAACATACTTATAGGTAGAATATAGGTTCTGGACCAGTAAATATGGAATTGGCTACGCATAAAAGAAATCAACTATAATCTACCTGCATGAGACAAGAACCTAGCTTTCCAATCAACAATACGACTAGAGACTCTCTCAATGAGGGGTTAACATTCTCTAATGCCTAAGCAAGCAGAGCACAGAGGTAGACCCAGATAACGAACAGGGCCTCACTAGATCAATGTTCAAGATATTTGCCAAATCCAATCTAGCCTGTGGACTCAAAGAACCAGTCATGATGGTTATCTTATGAGAATTAATATGAAGCCCAGTAGCATCCCCAAACTCCTTGAGACAATCTTTGAGAGCATAAATTGATTGTGCTTCCCCTTTGCAAAAAATAAGTACATCATCTGCAAAAGCAAGGTGAGTAACTTGTGTTTTCTTGCATTTTGAGTGGTACTTCATCTGTTTAGAACTGATTTTTTTTCTTTGATTATACAACATAAGATCTCCATCACCATGACAAAGATGTACGGGGAGATGGGATCTCCCTATCTAAGTCCTCGATCCCCAGAGAAATAACCCTCGGGTACACCATTCACGAAAACTGAGTATGAAGGTGAAGAGATGCACATATATATATCCATGATATGAATTTAGGTGGGAGCTGAAATCTTTTTAGCATGAATGAGACAGTGTCCTAACTTACCGTATCATAGGCCTTACAAATGTCAAGCTTGACAGAGCATCTAGGAGCCCCTCTCTTTCGATCATAGCCTCTGAAGAGTTCATGTGAGAGTAGAATATTATCCTGGATAGATCGACCAGGGATAAATGTCGACTGATTGGAGAAGATGAGGGAATCTATAAAGATTTTTAATCTGTTGGTGAGCACTTTAGAGACACACTTGTAAATAGTGTTACAAAGTGCAATAGGTCTGAAATCCTCCACTTTAGATGGGTTGCTCACTTTGGGAATGAGACAGAGAAAGGTGGCATTAACTCATCAGGGAATCTTGTTAGTTATGAAGACATTCTGGATAGCTCTTGTAAAGTCTGGGCCCACCATATTCCAACAATGCTTAAAGAAAAATGGATTAAAACCATAAGGACCTGGCACTTTGTTATCCGACATTTTAAGAAGGGCTTGTTCGATTTCCATACCAGTTAGCTTTCCTTCAAGTTAGTGTTGCAGAGAAGGAGGGACAACATCTTTAACTTGAAGTTGCATAAAGAAGTTCTCCTCACTGACAGCTACGGCAGCAAAACCTAACAGTGCTTTATAGTACTCAACCATGAGGCCAGCCACTTCATGTTAACCAAAGACAGTACCGTGGTCAGAGGAGAGAGACCAGATCCCATGCCTAGCCCTCTTTTCTTTAAGAGAATTAAAAAAAAGTAAGTGGTAGCTCTATCCCTATCTTTCATCCAGAGACAATCACTTTTTTGCAACAGATCGATATCTTCCGCTAAGGCAAGGTCTTTGTACTTCTTCAAGGCCACTCTTTCCTATTCACCAATCATCTCATCATTTGGGTTATGTTGTAGAAGCATTTGAATATCCTAGAGCTCCTGCTCGGCATTGATTACTCTTTCATGCAGATTAGAAAAGTGCAGCTTTGCCCAAGGCCTGACTCTTTCCTTACGTAGTTTGAGCTTCTGAATCAACACATACATAGGATTGGAATAGATGGTAGTGTTCCAGACATCCTCTAGCATAACAAGGAATTCTTCTTGGATGGCCCAAAAATTGCATAACCTGAATAGCTTTGCAGAACTGTTGTAGTCTATCAACTTTAGTAACATGGGAGAGTGATCCGAGACTCCTTGCCACAAAAATTCAGCATTAGGATATGGAAAACTTGAATGCCATAAATTGTTAACAAGGCATCTATCAATTTTAGACATAATATTAGCACTACCAATGGATTTGTTTGACCATGTAAAAAAGGACCCATTGTAATGGAGATCAAAGAGACATGCCCCTTGTAAACACAAGTTAAAGTTCAGAGCTTCCCTAGGGTGCATAGGCTCTCCTCCAACTCTTTTGTCTGCAAACAAAATGTTGTTGAAATCCCCTGCTATACACCATAGGCCAGTGATAGAGTTATAAATGAGCCTGATATCTTGCCATAACTGTAGCCTCTCAGAACTAGAGTTACTTGCATACATCACTGTCAAAAAAAAAACTCTTGTTCTCTGGGTGGTAGAGCACCTTGCAATGAATAAAATGTGTTGATTCTCCAACCTACCCAAGGACTTACTATTGAAGCTCACCCTGGTTCTCAAAAATCTCGGTTTGATTCTCCCAAATGAGGGCATGATTTTCCAAGAACTGGGAGTGGGTTTGCATGAACTCTGCTTGCTCCTCGTCTTGCACCGTCTGACGTACTTGTAGTTCTAGTAAAGTTCCATTGATTACATTTTGACATGCATGTAATGCCTTTAATCTTTGGTGAAGAAAATGAATGCCCTCCATAGGATTAACTATGTTGGCTAGGGCATCCTAGCGAAGAAATTCACAGACGAAGGAGATTGGTTGGCCTGTTCATTGTCCTGGTTCATTGCAATAGTTAGAGTCCAAAAACCGTCCAAGCAATTGGAGTGATTTGTTATATTGCTAGCCATTTTAAGAGGGAACTCAGGATTTACAGGTTGAAAATCCCAACGCAACATGATTTGCCTCACTATGGTAGGTGTTGAAGTAGAAATAGGGGGGTTTGAGGTTCACTATAGAATGTTGAAGATGGATGAATGGGAGTTTGATGAAGGGGAAAAGGTAGTTGCTTCTTTAAAGTTCATAACATGATTTGTCTGTAAAAAGGAAATGACTTGTATTGAAATAATGACTTGAATGAAATTAATGAAATGAAACTTGGTTTTGAATGAAAAGCATTGAGTAGAGATTGCAAAAAACATAAAGAACTTGAATGAAAACTTGTATTGAAGAACTTGAATTGAAAACTTTATAAAGAACAGAAGAGAAATAAAGCAAATAAAAACTTGAAAGTAAAGGACTTGAATTAAAAAAAACTACACTACTCCTACATGACCATATATTAAGTCTAGGTGCTCTCTCTCCTCTCACTTTTTTGGTTTATATATTACACCTTTTCTAAGTTACAGATTTGCCCTCCTCCCTTAGATTTAAGCCACCTCATGAGTTTGTTTTATGCTTTCTCTAGATGCAAGACACCTCATGAGTTGCTTTTTACTTTTGGTTTTGGTTTTCTTCTTGAGCAAGCTTTGGTTATGCAAGACTTTTTTTGAGTCGAGGCCATAAGCTTCAGTCTTTTGGGTTTGGGTTCTTGACCGCTGACTGTTGTTTTTGACTTTGACTTTTCAACATTTTCTCCTATAAGCTAGAGTTTTCATAACAAGCGTTAATAGAACTCCTTTTGGCGCTAAAATGGTTCTTTTACAATAAGTGGTCTGAAAGGGCATGTAACCGGCAAATGGCAACAAAAGCTATGAGTTGTATGTTTATAAAGCATAAGAATAACATATTTGAAGCATTGTAAAGGTAATAAAATGCACATTTGGGGTCTGATCAGTAGGCAAAGGGGCTAACTTTCTCCTAGCACGTGTAATCGAATTCCAGATATACTAGATTATGCAAAAATCTTCCATTTTAGTCTGTATCACCTAGAGTAGGTGTAGAAGGGGTTTGGTCTCTTCAGATGTTTTGGAAGTGCCAGCTATATTATGTGCCAACCAGTGGATTGTAGCGAGTTGGTTTCGCTGTAAGGAACGACGTTGATGAACAATATGGAATTTGTGGTGGAATTCGCCATAAAGAACAGTTACAAGCATCAGTTGCCTGACGGTGTCGTATGGTGTTACATGAAGATGCACCTTAGGATTTGTCATGGGAAATTGAACGACCTTGGAGATAATTTCCCGAGTCAATTCCCACTGGCGTCCATTCGCACGAAAGAAGAATTTACCGTTATAGAAATCGCTATGTTCGTAGAATATCAAAACCAATTCTCTCAAGTATGTGGCCTCCGAATGATGTAAAAGAAGTAACCAGCCTCTACGGGTGATTTCAGTGTCAAAAAAGGGATGAAAGAGGCCTTCATTAAAATTTTGTTAAAAAAAAATATCATGCTTTCGGGCCACTAAATTGGTTGTTATTTAAGCTTGGTTTGATCCTGAAAAAATTTATAAGCCTCCGAGGCTCCTTTACTTAAGAAACTACCCCCATTCATTATGTCAAGGACTTCTTTATGGTGATTTTGAAGTCCTTTGAAAAGGCACGAACTAACGTGTCTTTTGCTAAGTTATGGTGTGGACACTCTATAAGAAAATCGGTGAAGCGATTCCAAGCCTTTGACCAAAATGATTCATGAGGATTTTGTCGAAAGAAATGAATCTTGGAAAGCATCTCATCCGTCTTTTAGGGGTGGGTAAAATGTTCCATAAAGTTTTGAACAAGTTTAGCCCACGAGTCCTAAAAATTGGGCTTTGGAGCAGTTAACCAAAGACGCCTTATCGGCTAAGGTGAAAGGGAATAGATTTTAATTTAATTTGTTTCGAACCAATTTTTGGGATGGTGGAATGTTGTTAGGACTTGTTCAATATTGACGCGTCTTTGGTAAGGTTTTTCATGGTCTAAACCATGAAACACGGGTAACAAATTAAAATATTTGGAGGGATTCTGAAATCCCCGGTGGGTCTGCTAGAACGATGCAAGATTTGGGGCTATCGCTCAAGCTTTTGTAGAAGTCTAGATGTTTAGTTATGAGAGGATTTTCTATTTTCTTCCCTAATTATATCGGTGGTGTGTGTGATATAGTAGCTAGAGGTGTAGTTTGTGGTATACTAGATAGACTTGTTTGTTGATGTTGTTGTATTTACGTTAGGTGTTTATGACCATTGGAAGCCGGACCTTAATCTCATGCAAGGCTAAGAAAGCTTAACTAAACATGCAACACTCCAAACAATTTCGATGTACTAGTATAAACCTCTAACGAGGGAGATGCGAGGTGTGGAAGAAAGGAATACCTGATTGGGTCCTTGATTCGCTTTATGAATAGCAAAGATTGTCAATTTGTTTGAACTGTATATAAGAGAATAAAACACTGAAAAACTTGACAACTCGAAGTTGAAGCAAACCGTGGAAATGGCATGAAATTTTAAAGCTTCGTTCGCTGGCGCTCTTTGGGGAAGGGCGATATCTATGTAAATTGAAAGTCCATAACTTAGCGCTGGTGGCTCTCTTTGAAGGGCGCTTCGGTGTATTGATCAAATTCAGTAACAAGGGAAGCGGCGTCTTAACATGATCTCTTTCTTTTTCAATCAAGATGATCCTATGCAACTTTATTTTTTCTCGAATTTTTCCAAAACTGAAATGGCAACCGGGGGTATGAATCAAACAAGGGTGGGTGGGTGAAATGGGACTTAAAAATTACTAATTCTATTATGAAAACAATGCTAAAGTGCAACTAAGATGGCAGCGGCGCCATTTGATAACTCTAAAATGACGTAGTCTACCTACGAAATGAAAATTGAATTCAATCCGTAAGTAAACTAAAACTAGTCTTTTACGTGCTTGAGTTATCAAAGATTTCTACTCTCAATCCTATGAGATATAGTGGAGTAGATAAGTTCGTTCCACTCCTAGTGCTCTAGCATGGATGTTTTCTAATCTAACTAGTCGTTTTTAAGTCTATGAGAGTTTTACAAAGGGAATTATACTACGATGCAACTACCCACAAGATGCAACTAGTCGATTATCTAAATAATTATGGGAAGGCTACGTTGATTCTATGATAAGGAGTTAGAGGGGGATTGATTCCACCTTAACTCAACTTAATCCACTAACGACGAATCGTAAGAATCCAGAATGAAACCGCAGCGAGAACAATTGGTTATTCCTAATCCCTAATTATACATGGCATTTCTACCAATCATAACTAGCATGTGAACAATTAAACCCATTCTCATGGTGAACTAATCATTTCTAGAGTGGAATAGAAAATACGACGACTCTACGATAATCGGACTCAAGCTTTCATCAAGGCTTCACAACCCCTCTAATGGAGGTTTAGCCTTGAATCATTCATAATCATTTCCATTTAGATTAAAACTAAACATAATATAAAGCATTGAAATTTACTTAATTTAACAATAATGAAATCTAATTTAATGACTAAATTGAAATAAGGACATGAATTGAAATTAGATCTAGAATTGGATTTGACAAAAATCGAAATTGATAAGAAATACTACTTTATTGATCTAATTAATTTGAAGAACAAGATCCAAAGGTTTAATCTAATAAGGGATTTGAAACTAATTAAAGAAAACAATTAAATCTAGATCTAGAAGCTATTTTAATGGCTACTTTCTATTCTAAGCTATCTACCCTAATTCTCTACTATTTAATCTACCATTAACAAAGAATTAAGCTTTTGTTTTATACATTCAGATCCAAAAATCGTGCATGGGCTTGGAGCCATGTTTTGTTTTGGAGAATCGGGCCCAAAACCCAATTCTTCGATCCAAAAGGCCTCTTCAGCTGCAGTTGGCTTCCACAGAATTTTCGTCCACTTCTGCTCCTCTGATTGGGTCAAGGCTTGGACCATTGCAAAGCTCTTTCCGAGTCGGTCGTTTTGACATAAGGTAGGCCTCAATCCGAGGTCTGAGTCCAAAGATATGGCATTCGGAAGTTCTGCTGACTTTTGCTCCTTTATCTCGCTAAAGTGGCACATTTCTGCACATAATGGACTTTGAAGCCTGAAATGCATAAAAAACACTTAATCAGTATTAACTCTTACTTATTATTCACATAATTGGTCTAACAGTATGATTATTAAGGGGTTAAAACTACAGTTTTGGGCTCTTATCATTGGCCTAGGTGGAATCCGTTGCTCGTGTTCCTAGTAGGTAACATATAATGTCCTACACGAAATCCTTTTGTGCACAATGATAGCTCAAGATGAATGTAAAAGACACAAGTATATACATGGTAAGTCTTTCAGAGTCAGATTCTCGAGACTAGTCCCATCCTGTGGGAGTAACGACGTGGTGGAGTTGATCTCGCTCTACTAGTGTCATACAAGTGTACACCATGTAAGCAGAAACTTCCTTAAGTGGTTGAAGACCGGGGCAGGTAGGTGTTTGACAACGCATACACTACCCTATACAGCGCACATGTTGTTATGAGCAAAAGAACTACGATCTTGACCTATCCGAGATGGGTGAGACTTACAGCAAATGATGAGTTGAACATCGGTGGGAAGAGAGTAGAAAAGAGTATAGAATGAAAGAGGTGAAAATTTTGGCACCCATCGCGTGCCAGAATTATCATTTGCTTGATTATTAGAAGATATTTATACTCAATTCTTAAATAGAGTTGTTGTGGACTAAGGCTTCGGTGCTTGCAACCACACACTCCAAGATAAGATTGAGAGAAGAAAAGAAAGGAGGGCTCGGGTACCAAAATGGTGCACTCCCTTTAAATTAGAATAGAATGAAGTACACCGAAAGAAAAAGATGAGTCGTTTAAAGTTAGATTCTCGAGACTTTAATCAAATCGTGTGGGTCCTCATAAATTAATAAACAACTTATCATATATCAACAACCAAAAAAATTGTGGGTCTGCCCAACTAACACGTTTTCACCCCCAAAAAGATTCAGACACCAAGATTCATTGCCTCGAGGTTTAGTAGACCGAGAACCTAAATGAGTGAGCACTTTTGTTTTTCTTAAACAGAAAGGTATTTTAGTAGATGACGATGAGAAAAACATTACTTGGAACAAACACTTGGGATGTAGATGTTTTAGTAGAAATGAGAAAGTGGGTTTAGCACTAAACTCTTTGAATGAGTGGGGCTCATCTAATGTTTCACATTTGAAAATGAAGGTGTCCGGTGGTTTTTTCTTGGTTATTACTTCTTTGCCAAACATGTTGAAAAACTCTTAAAGAACAGGTGAGGCGAGAAGGTCAAATGCAAATGTAAAGTTCTGTTGAAAGGGTGGAGGATCAAAAATCGTAGTGATAGAAGGTGGGTGGGTTTCTACAGGTGGTAATTCGTCACATGCTCTCACTTTTATGTTTATCAAATGGCATCGCTGCCATCTTAATTGATTCAAGACGTGAATTCCACTAGTGAATTCAAGAGGACAGCCCATTTTCGCCCACCCACCCTGCTATTTTCTCTCATCTATTTTTAGTTTACGTAAAATTCCCTACCGAATTCATGACTAGACTTTTCTTTACTAGAACAAGTTATGGCATACAAGGTCCTAAAAGAGTTCCAGTGGGTACTGTGAACTGTCTGGAGAAGTTTGGCGTACTACATTTTAAGATGGAGGGCGCACGCCCCCTAGTTGTGCTATATTATAGGGCACACTCCCCCTAAACCAATACTCTGTCTTTCAACTTTTTAAGTCAGTAATCAGTTGGACTTTAGAGTACTACCCAGTACTCATGTGAGCCCAAACATGTTTCTAGAAAGCCCAGCATACAAACCCCACAAGTAGTTGGATTTCAGCCCACCCTAATCTAGATATCCAATACACGAAGCCCATAGGAAGCCAAGCCCAAAGTAATTTTCAAAGTCAAGTCCATTCGAGGAAGCCCAAATCTAGATTCACTGTACGACCTAAGGTCCAACCCATTAGAACCCATTCAAAGCCCACTAGAAAGAACCTGTTTTACCAGTCCATAGTTAAGGGGTGCACGCCCCCTATTTACACTATACCAAAAGGCGCACGCCCTCTGTTTGGTTCTGATTGCTTTGCTTTTTTACAAGTAACACACCTGTCAATTCCAAGATCCGGAAATGCGAAGGTATGGTGCTCCTGTCTTCTACAGGACATTGTCTTTCGTGCTTGAAGGCGCTAGTAAGTATAGCAAGGAGGCATACAAATTCTCCTACTTCCACTCCTCGTTTCTTCTGTTAGAGGAGTTCATTTCTAGTAATAATCAGGCTTGTTTGCATGCGATTATGATCTGGTAAGAAGAAACCTTCTAGCGTAATTTATCATAAATGTAGACACACTAGCCTATCTAGTATACCATAAACAAACCCTGTAGTAATGGATGAAGAAGTGGAGAAACCCCTTTCTGACTTTTATAAATCCCTGAATGATGGGCCCAACTCGTGCATTGTTCTTGTGGACCCAACAGGGGATTTTTGAATTCCCCTGAACATATTTAACTTGTTACCAGTTTTCTATAGTTTAAACCATGAGAAACTTTATCAACACTTGTGTAGGATAGAACAAGTTCTCAATACTTTTCATTATCCTACCGTAGGTTCGAAACAAATTAAGCTTAAGGTGTTTCCTTTCACCCTGGACGACAAAGCAACATCGTGGTTAACAGCCCAAATGCCAAACTCCATGGACACATGGGCAAAACTTGTTCAATTGTTCATGGAACAGTTCTACCCACCACTGAAGACAGATGAAATGCTTCAAAAGATTCATTTCTTCCGCCATAACCCTCATGAATCCTTTTCAGACGCTTAGAATCGTTTCACTAATCTTCTCATTGAATGTATGTATCACAACCTTGCAAAAGACACGCTTGTTCGTGCTTTCTTCAGGGGTCTTTCACACCATCATAACGAGGTTCTTGATATCATGAATGGGGGTAGTTCCCTCAGTAAAGGTGCATTGGAAGCCTACAAATTCTTAGAAGATCAATCTAAGAGAAACAACAATCGGGGGATAACAACTCCTCCCGCTCCACTCTTTCTTCAACAACAGTTAAGGCGGCAGCCAGTATGTTTGAGGTTAAAAATGGTCCTGAGCTTAGAACTCTGATTAAATCCCTCACTAAAAAAGTAGATGCCCTCTCTGTTCAAAAGAAACCAACTCCGGTCATGAACATAAGTATTGCCCCATGTAATTTCTATTTTAGCCTTAAGCATACTGATCCTTATTGCCTTCTTGTCTATGAACAGCCACCAACACCATAACCAGAAGCTATCAACGCCTTCAACAACCCTAACATGCAATAAAACAAAACACTAATTGGAACAACAATTCACCACAACAACCACTTCATGGTTTTCAAAATAGGCAAAACAACTTTAATCAATGACAAGGAAACTTAAGTGACTAGAACAGAGGTTTAGTACCTGTGACCCAGAACTATCAAAATCAAAACATGAGCACTCAACAAGCCTTAGTTCCAGTCACTCCTCTTATTCTCGCTCAACCATCCACACCATCATCAACAAACTTACTAGTACACATGATACAACAATAGCAAAATCTAGTCATCCAAAAATAGTCTAATGTGATGCAATCCTTGTGCCAAAAGGTACTTGACATGTCTCTTAACCAAAATAATAGCAAAACAGGCGTGTTTCCAGGTCAAGCAGTGCCTAATCCTAAGTCAACAAACACGGCTTTCGAAGTGAATAATATTCAATATAATGGTAATATAAACCAAGAAAAACTACAAGCAGTCACTACCTTTCATTCGTGTAAAATAGTTGATAACAAAGTGACTATGCTTGAAGATCACCAGCAAATGGAAGCTGAGAATGAAACCATACCAAATACTATCATAGGAAATGAATCCCCTACAACTCTTGAAGTTCTAGTCCAACCACAACCAAAAGGGTCAACCTTACAAGACACCGTAATAGAAACTGAATATCATACACCTGTAAAGATACCAGTTAAACCATAACCTAAAAGGAAAGTGGCAAAAGATAAAGACAAGGTTAATACTAATGTTAACCAATATGCTAAGTATAAAGATAAACCACCGTATCCCCAGAGACTAGTTGTGCCTAAAAAGGACAAGAATTTTGATGAGATTATGGAAGTTTTTAAGAATTTAACTATCTACCTACTTTTTCTCAATGCTATAAAACTTCTACCTAGACACGCTAAGTTTATGAAAGAGTTATGCACCACTAAAAGGAAAACAAACATGCCCAAAGAAGCCTTCTTAACTAAACAGTTTCTCTCTTTATCTGAACATAACAAAATCGTTAAGTACAAGCATAGTCACAAAATTTGGCAATTTTTTCAAAAAATTGTAATAAATCTTTGAATAGGGCAGTCACTAAATTTGGATACGAATAATCTTATAAACCGGTCGAGTCATTAGGTTTTCTCTTTTTTTCCTGATTTTTAGTGAATTTCCCAATGTTTAGGGATTCCTTGTCAATCTCTCTTTAAAAATTTCCAACTAGAAATGAGAAATCAGGGAATAAGAGGATTCTTTGGGATTTTTAGATTGATTTTTGCAATCAACCAAAATAGTCAAAAAGAAACTACATCAAATCACCTCCATCACTTTCAATTACAAGTTTGCAACTATTACTTGAAAAGTTGAAAGTTGAAACTCTATCACTGGTACGCTAATACAGAAATGACAAAGAGCAAAGATCCCATGTGGAGTCATGTTACTATGGATCAAAGCTAAAGTGCAATTATTTCAAAAAGGTATACAGTTGCACAATTACAAGAATGAAATCTCACTTGGGGAGAATTCCAAACATGGATATAAAGCTATGTAATGTTTCACCTTAATCTGTGATGCAACTTGCCCGATCAGCGGCACAAGAGCTTGGCAAGAAAAGGGGGAAAACAAAAGGCATTAATGATTATATGAGAGCATCTGTTGACAATAGCCAAGTGGAGAAGACTAGTACTAAACAACTGACTTTGAATGCAATGTTAAGGAAAAAGGAGAAAGAGGTCGGAGGCTGATCTTGAAATAGCCAGAATGGTTATTGCTAACAGCTTGTCATTTAATCTTTTAAGATCTCCAGAGTTCATAAATGCAATGGAAGCAGTTGCAAAGCATGGTCCTGGCTATGTACCCCCAAGCATTGAAACTGTTCGAACCAAGTTGTTATCTTAATTGAAACAAGAAGCAGAAGATTTTGTTACTGAAGTGAGAGTCATGGGTGGAGTCAGGATGTACAATAATGTATGATTATTGGATGGATAATAGGCATAGACACCACATCAATTTGCTAGTTGCTTCCTCAATGGGCACTGCGTTTTTATGTTTTGAGTCCACAGAAGGTAAAGTGAAGGAAGCAACATTTATTTATGATTTTAAAAAAAAAAAAAAAAAAAAGTATTGATGAGCATGTGGGTAGAGAAAATGTTGTTCAAATTGTTGCTGATAATGGTTCGAACTATTCTACTGCTGGAGTTCTTTTAAAGATAAAGATCCATGTATTTAAGACAAACTGTGTCGCTCATTGCATAGATCTCATTTTAGAAGACATGGATAAATTGCCAAGTTAGAAGATTATCATCAGTGATGGAAGGTCTCTTGTTAGGTTTTTGTATGGGAAACAACATGTGTTAGCACTCATGAGGAGGCATACAAGTAATAGAGAATTGAAAAGGCTTGTTGCGACATGATTTGCAACAAATTTTTTAATGATCCAGTTTTTTATAAATAAGGAGCAAGCTTTACGATTTATGGTCGAATTACAAGAATGGAGAAACTTAGTTAGACCTGTAGAAGGGGATACTGTTGTAAAGCTTACTAATAGTGATATATTCTAGAGTGACGCAAAAGAAATAGTTACCACTATGGAATCACTTATAAAAGTTTTGAGGATGGCGGATGGAGAAGAAGCAACAGTGGGATATTTATATAAAGCTATGCAAAGGTCAAAAGACTCGATTGCTATGTTTTATAAAAATGAGGAGAGTAGGTACAAAGTATATTGGGATATAATTGATGCTAGGCTGAAAAAAAACAACTTCACAACCCTCTCATGGCAACAGCAGGTTTGTTGAATCCTCACTTGGATTTCGATAAATTGGTCAAGCATGATGACAAAACAGATAAAGGTGTGATGGAAGCTCTTAAGAAGATGGTCCCTCCTTAAGATCATGAAGCATTTAGTGACCAACTTGCAGATTCCATAGCCTTGCAACCCAACATATTTGCACCATTTGCACATAGTCTACTTCATAAAAAACATCCCTGTAAGTGGTTGAATTATGTTGATTTTATTATTTTTATCCTTATGGTGGTAGTTTAATATACGTACTTTAATATACTTTGTTAATGTTATTATATATATATATATATATATATATATATATATATGAATACTCTTTGTTTAAGTGATTGGTGGAAGGTGGTGAGCCCAGCATTTGCTCAACTTAAAAGGGTAGTAGTTAAACTATTAAGTCAGCCTTGTATAGTTCGTCCACTTGCGAGAGAAATTGGAGTGCTTTTGAGGCTGCACATACCAAAAAATGCAATAAGTTGGATCCAAAGACACTAAATGATTTAGTGTTTGCAAGAGTCAATTTGCACTTGAAGAAGATGAGAGAAAAGCTTGGAGGAAAGTCAAAACCACTGTACTTAGAGCAATTTGTTGCATTTCTCGAATTACTTTTGACACCAAATGTTCTTGATACAGATACAGATACAGCTACAGCTACAATCCCAATACCTCTTTGCCAAGGAGTTGTCAATATTAAGGATGATGACATCGACTACGTAGAAAATGATGTAGATAATGTTGATTTGGACTATGATGACATCCAACATGATTATGCAGCTCCACATTTTCTATTTGATTAATGTCTTCAGTAAGAAATAGATTATTAAAAATAAATTTCCTATATGATATTATTGTGGAGACAGTAAGGATTATCATATGATATAATAAAAACTGTCGAAGAGGTTTTAATATTATTTGATCAATTAATAAATTATGGCTTACAGATTTTTCCCGAATTTTCCTAAATTAGCGATTTGACCCCTGGCCGAATTTGTGCATAATCCTGAATTTGTGACTATGAGTATAAGGACCCTGGTTGTCCTACTGTACAATGCATCTTGGGTGATACTTTCACAACAACTGCTCTATTAGACCTGGGGGAGAGTGTTAACTTGCTCCCTTTTTATCTATATAAACAACTCGGTCTACATAATCTTATACCAACTAAAATGACTTTGCAGTTAGTCGATCGTTCTATTAAGTACCCTAAAGGCATCGTAGAAAACATTCTTGTCAAAGTTCAAGATTTTTATCTAGCCGATTTTGTTATTCTTTTATACATAAGTTGCTCATGATTCTGTTCCTACCATCTTAGGGCGTCCTTTTTTGGCAACCGCCAATGCCTAAATCAATTGTCAGGATGCATCAATGACTCTTTCCTTTGGAAACCTTTCTATGGAGGTTAACACTTTACGACTTAAGCATGGACAATTAGGTTTGCCTATTGAAAGAGAAGTGAAGTATATTGAGAGTTTTGTATCCTGATCACATTAGTGCGACTGACGAATTCATCCCCACACTAGTAGATACCCCTCTTATGGAAGAAGACAAAGATCACAATTTTGACTCCCTAGACATAGATGAAATCGAGGAAGATTTCCTTCGATATTTTTTGCAACTCTTCTATATTTGCCACCTCTCAAGTCCCATCCTCTTGACACTCATTCATCCCTTGACGTCATGATGGAAGAATAATTTTTCACCCTCTATCCCAGTAATTCTTCTAACCCACCTATTGAGGAATGTCTTGCATATCTCAAAACTTCTGATGATCTAGAACTGTGAACACTAGCTAAGCACCATTCACCCACCTCACATCATCCTGCTACTCATTCACCTTCCATCACGAATGTTCCCTGCCCTCCAGCTTTTCAAAGGAACCTTGAGTTCACACTTGACCTTTTTGCTTCTCATGTGCTTCATGACTTTCTCAACCCTCTTGATGAGGCCGTAATACCCAAGGACGAGCCACTCGACCCCTTCATTTTCATATGTGAGACATTACAGACCCACACCATTAATGAGTTTTGTGTTAAACCCACTTTCTCATTCTCTTTCCCCTTTCCTTCTAAAACTTATCCACATTCCAAGTATTTTCCACAACCATTCCTTTCCTCACGATCATTCACTTAGGGACCCTTTTGTCCCAAGAAGAAGAAAGAACACGCTCGATTAGGTTCTACGTCAATCAGATCTCATTCTCATTCCACTAAGTTGCGTCATAGAAAATCTTGGTGTTTGATTCTGTTTGGGGGTGACATCCGTGTTCGTTGCTTATGGAAAGACCCACAACTCTTTCGGTTGTTGATGTATGGTAAGCGGCATGTACATATATATTAAATAAAGTCTCGAGTATTTGACTATAAAAAACTCATTTTATTCTTCGGTGTACTCCATTCCAATCTTATTTTATGGGAGTGCACCATTAAAGTAACTAGACCCTTCTTTTGAAGTGTGGTTGTAAATGCCGGATCCTTAGTTCACCTTTCATGTAACTCACACATTCCTCTCTTGCATTTCTTTCTCATTGTTTGAGTAGTGTTTCTCTATGGAGTGAGTTTCATTTTTATTTCTTCCTCATAATTTTGTTTTTCCAAAAATCAAACCTCTAAAAATTAAAAATTTAAACCATAAAAATATATTACTAAGTTTAGGGAATCTGACTTTAAAATACTCAAGTTTTTGTACAATACCACATTTCTGGAGTATGGACCACAAAATTTTCAAACTTAAAAAAGTTTTCAAATTTGTTTGGGGGTGGAGTATTTTGGTCTTTCAACTCAAAACTTTTTTACACCCTTTACCTATCATGTTTACTCCAATAGAGTTTGTGTTCCTTCATACGTAACAGTTTGATTATACTTCATGTTATTATATTATCTTTATAATATTATTGTTACAGGTACTGCCAATTTTTCCCATGTTTCTATAGTAATCTATTTTCTTCTCTCTTTACACTTTGAGAACAAAACATCCATTTGTTTGGGGGTGGGATAGAAATATTTGCAAATATTATACACATTTAGGATGTAAATTATGCAATTTTTTTTATAAAAGGTTTAAAAATCATAAAGATTATTTACATTATGCACTTAGTGATAATGGTATTGTTTTATTTTATGTGATGATATTAGTCTAGAATTTAACTTAGCACTAAAATTATAGTAGTGTTTAGAAACTTAGGTTAATAAATAGGTAATAGTCATTACATATTTTTATAAATGTCTTGCATGAGCATCAGAGAAACCAAGGCGTACATTCAGACCCAAGTAACTGAAATTGCATAATCCATAGAAGCTAGAAACCTCTGCCAATCGCTGGGCATACAAATAAAGTTCAAAGCTACAAAGACGCATAAGTGTAGTTGGATACCACCAGAACAAGGTATGGTAAAGTTGAATGCTGATGGGGCGTTGATAGATAAAGGAGCTGGTCATGGAGGTATAATCAGAAATAGTGATGGAGTGGTGTTGTCTGCTTACTCGGGAAGTGGCGATACGCAGGCTGTGCTTTTTCAGGAGCTAAAAGCTATTGTGATTGGACTCGAGATATGCTATGAGATAAGAGTTCAAAAGATGGAAGTTGAATCTGACTCCCTGACAGCAGTGAAGATAATCAACAAGATAGCAAAACCACCATGGACATGTGTGAACTTGGAAGCCCAGATATCAAAGCTAGTTTCGAAATTTAGTTTTTGCTCTTTCTCGCATGTTTTTAGGGAAGCTAATAAGTCGGCAGACTTACTTGCTAGGCTTAATCCATCTCTTTGTAATGACTTGTCAGTGTTTATTCCTCCTCTAGATAGAGAATTGCAAAAATTAATAGAGGATGATACACGAGGTACTATCTATGCAAGACATGGTTAATTAATACAGGTGAAGGCCTAACCCTAGCTTATCTTCTAAAAAAAATGATTGTACTTGGCAGTAATTTTCTGAGACTTAGGTTAGACTACTTAATTTTACATATCCTGTGAGAATCTAGCCAAAAGTCTCATAAGAGTGAAATATTTGAGTGATGACACAAATGAGAAGAGAAATCACACGTCCACTTGCTTGATCACCACCCCATATCCTAAGCGAGAATTTAAGCCCTCGATCTTTGGATCGATATAGCCAGAAATTCCAACCTAAAGAATATTTTCCGTTAGTCGCCCCACTGAGCCTTTCATTAGATTTTTCATAAACTATAAATCCCTACCCATTTATACAAACAAAATAAAAATAAATAGCATACCCATTTGATAAGTTTGAGAAATAGGATGAAGTGAAGAGAAAGACCTGTGTAGAATAAAAAATTAGTTAGTTGCTTCGAAAAAGAAAAGGAAAAATAGAAAATAAAATAAAAGTTAGAACTCTAAAAAATATAATCAAAATGAGTCAAAAGCCAACAAAAGGGCTAAGTATGGAGCAAAAAGTGTAGAAGCAAAAAAACAAAGGTTTTCTTTAGTTACATGTTTTAAAGACCCTATTTTCTCATACTTGTTATTTTAATATCCATTTCCTTCCTTCTTAAACCATCACCTAAGCCCCGTATCACCTAATAAAGATGTCTAACTAAATTAGAAATAGGTTAGTGTGATAGTAAGTGGTAGTTGTGTTTGATCAACCTCAACTCCTTTGGATTGTCATTAAAATTGTTGGGAAGCGTTTGCCTACTGCACACTGGAGTGACCAAACTCGACTGGAAAAATCAGAGTGATTTGTGTCTTGACACATTACTTGTGAGAACCTACTGAAGGACGCTATTCCATCCAAAAGTTCCAAAAATGGACCTGTCATTGCATTTCATAGCATAGTTCATTGTATGTATGTTTATCTTTAGATGATTTGATTATTATGCACGTATTAGCTTAGGTTTCAAAAAAAATATTCTTTATTCATTACTAGTGAGATGTATAAATATCTGAGATTAAATAATGGAACAAAAGCCTTTGTTTTTTAGTCGTTGTAGTATAAATGAAGTTTGTGAGCATCTTCTCTGGAAAACTCTCACAAGACTATAACTCGTCCACTAGGGAAGTCCTAGTGGTTTAAGACCTTATTGTATATGGTCAATGCAATTGCACTCTACAGAATGAGACTAGTTAGGATTACATTTTTGGCTACTTATATGTTTTAATTTCTCATCTTTGCTTGAGGACAAATAAAATGATGTTTGGGGGTGGTATGATAAGCACCCAAAAATGTAGTTTAAACCCCTTAATAGTATTTCATTAATGTCAATTATATTTATAATAATATAAATTTATCATTGTTTACTTGTTTTTGTGTATTTAAGGTCTTAAAGCTGAATATGTGTATAAAGACATCACTTTTATATGGAAAAAGAGTTAAGATGATTGATTAAGAAGTTCTATAGTTAAAACCCAAGTTTCAATGAGAAAAAACCTTTAAAAGCCTAGTAAAAGCTGGAAAATCAAAGTCAACTCAAGCAGAAAAAGGACAAAAGGTCAACAGAACTTCAACAAAACTTCAACAGGTCATATCTTTGGACGTAAAACTTTGAATGACCGGCTTAGAGAGGGCTTTCCAATGGTCCAAGCTTCGACCAAATCAGAGAAGTAAAAGTGGAAGAAAATGGCAGTGTAGTAAATTCCAGTAGTTTGGACCCTAGCTTTTAGATTTAATTTTTTGGGCTTTAGACTTGATCGATTTAGTGACCCAAAACTCATCTCTCAAGCCTATGCACAAAAATTGTAACCTAAACCTCTAGCATATAAAGAGGATTAAGGCAAAACCCTAAAGATCTTCTTCCCCATTAGTTTAGTTTAATTAGGGTTTAATGTTTTTGCCTCCAACCTCCATTAAAACACCATTCTTTTAATAAAGTTCATTCCCTTCTTCATTAATTTAGTTCAATGTCTTATTTAATTGTTAGTATATTTGTTATTCTAATGAGTTTAGGCTAATCTCCTCATTAGAGAGGATGATCATGAAGCCTAAAAAGCGATTTTCATGTAGATGATAATTATTTCATTGTATAAGGTTAAACAAGTTTAGTTTCAATTCTTAAATATATGTGTTTAGAGATAAACTGTATATTAAATTGAACCAAGGATTGTTAGGGTCAGAACATAGATGTTTAATTGTAATTCTCCTTCATGCTTAGTAGTAATAACTATATAGATGTAGGTTATTGCTAGGGATCAAGAAAGTTCAAATATTTTGTTAGAACTTTGTTGGGAAGACATTAGAATAGAGTTTTACAATGAATGAAGTAATTAGGATTTGCATGAGTTAACTCATTAGGTGGATTATTCATTCACTCTATATCTTCTCCTTCATTAAATCACATATTTTATTGCTTAGGTAAATTAGTTTAAGTTTTAATCAATATCATAATCGTAGTTAATTTATTCTCAACATTTTATTACTCTCACTATTATTTCCTTGTGTTCTATCTTGTTGAATTCATATTCGTCTTATTGCTTCAGTGTGGAACGAAATTCGTACTCTACTATATTGCATAATTATATTTGAGAGTAAGCAAGTGCCGACTAGCAAAGTTGGTAAAACCTTTGGATAATGATAGCAGAGGTCTAGGGATCGAACCTCGCCAGCATCAAAGAGTTACTAATCTCATTTAAACAAGCTTGCCAATCAAAAAATTAATATTTGAGAGTAGGAATTTGATTTAAACACTTGTTGTTTGATTAATTGTTTGTATTTATGCATAGATAATTAATTACACTTTTTGTGTTTATCAATGGGTAACAAGTTCAATCATAATCAAAAGTATAAATCCCCAAATGCATAAAGAAGGTCATAATAAATCCGTAACAAAAAATTAACTCTTACAATTGATGTTAACTAAAATCATCTTTTACATGGGATTCTCCATAAAATAGAAGCAAAGGCGCTGTCCCTCTAAAAGTAACGGGGATGTAGTCGTCTCAGTTTTTGATTGACGAGAGGTACAAGGCGATTCCATATCAATTTCTCCCTCGTTTTCCACCGCGCATAGAGCCTCTCTCAACAACCTGTACTGTATAAACATAGACTATAACTAAGTATCATTCTGTTATGCCAATAACTTCTTCTCCATTGGAATGGAGGATTTTTTACTTCGACATAAACAAAGTGGAAAAAGGGCACAACGTTTTTCTTTTTCTTTTTTTACTATAGAAATTTTTGGGCAATGAAGAATAAAGAAAATGGTTTTTCATTTGTGACAAAAACGAAAATGTCATTTTTGTCCGTCCTTTTTCTTTTATTTGGTTGGTTTTTTAAAAACATATCTGAACGTTAGATCTGGCAAGATCTAATGGTTGGTTGGATATATCAAGATAGTATGTTAGAATAGTATGTCGATGTGTATGAAATTTGAGGGTGTACCGGGTCCCTTTGGCTCAGCCACTAGTTGAGCTTGTCATTGTCTTTCGATCTGAACAATCAGGTCATAATAGGCAGATTTTACTGAAAAGTTGCCATCAGAGCTTGGGGCCCAAATCAACTTTGTCTTCAGTAGTGGGCCTAGCTTGGATTAGACTTAATGTCCTTCAGAACCATATGAGGAAGCCACACTCTCACGATAAAGTCACTAACAAGGGTAAGGTAGTGTTTCAATTTTCGGACCATGATCCAGTAGCGATTCGGCCAAAGCCCAGCCCATTAACAGCCTCCTTCCTTGTTTTGCGTGAAATATCTGCCGTTCTTCATTCCTCTTTCCCTTGAGAAAAGAAAAAGAAGATGCGAGGAGTGAGTTTAAGTATAGAAGGAGAGAAAGTAATACTAGTCCCATACATGAAACAACACGTGCCTAAATACCACGACTGGATGCAAGACCCGGATTTACTCCAAGCCACTGCGTCTGAACCACTAACACTCGACCAAGAGTACCAAATGCATCACTCTTGGACCCAGGACCCCAACAGTAAGTAAAAATAAATTACTCTCTCTCTCTCTTCTAGTATTATTTTATTGTTACTACTAATATTATTATTGTTTTACTGCAGAGTATACTTTTATTATATTGGACAAGCAATTAATAGTTGGAGAGTTTGTACATGGTGAACCTTACATTGAAGGTAATTATTTTCATTTTTTAAAGACCTTTATTATGTATGAAGGAAATTGGAAATGTATTTTAGGAATGACTTGTTGGACAAGTTTTTCGAGTGATTGGCTAGAAAAATTCGGTGGTTCTCTCTACCCGGAATAGTTTGTACAGCTTTTAGGGAGTCATATTCAACATATAATAAGCTTAGGATTTACGTATATGCACTCTTTCATTCCTGCTTCATTGGCCAATAGGCAATAGTTCTTGCAAGAGAATACATTTGGACTTATTTGAGCCTGTGAATGCAAAGCTAACATCAAGTTCTGCATTTCTGAGTAGTCCCCCATACCCTCTTTTATGCGCCTGTACTGAGCCATCAGTAATAGCTAGAGTCTTTCTGGGCTTGGCTTGGACCACTTGTGTTGAATAGGAGCTTTTGTAGATAAATGTATAGAGATACCTACTCCATCCAATTTTGTGTGGTGTGGATGGAATCCTTCTTTGTAGTAAGTCTGGCCTGTATATAGCTGTATAGGTGTGTTTGATTTATAAGAACTTTTACCATGGAAAACTTTCTTTTTAGTAGGTATTTTTGGATCAAACTCTTGATTTTGTTGGAACTTTTCACAACTGATTAAATGTAATTTTGTGGCAAAGCTTTTATAAGTAGGAGGAAGTGGAAGAATTTGGGTGAAATTAGAGGTCTTGAATGGGAACAGTACTAAAATCAACTAACACATAGGATTTCAGCCTAAAATGAGTGTGTTAATAATTCCCACATATCAAACACACCTGTAGTCTTTGGTTTCAGCGACCATTTTGTTAATAACTTCACTCCATGTCTTTTTTACTGGTTAAAATCTTTTTTAATTGCCTTCCGGCCAAACATGGCTACACTATGTGTGCGCCAGAGGAGATTGAAGAAGTGGAGAGGGAAGGGGATGCCGATACTCGATGGAGATGGTCTGAGTTTGGTAGCATGTATAGGAGGAGGTTGGCTAGTGGTTCGATGGGTGAAGGTGGTGTTGGCCAGCTGGAAATCAGTTGATTTCTGCCAGTTTTTCTTCCTTACTCTCTCTACTTTTCTTATTTAGCTTGTTTTTGTATGTATTCTGGTTGTTCTTGTACAGGGTAGAGATTGTGTCCTGGGTGTTTGGGGGTCTTGGATGCTCAAAGCTTGGTCCTGTTAGCTGCTGGCTAATTCTAGGTGTTGACGTAGTTTTGCTTGAGTATATTAGTTTATTAACTTTTAGTTTTTTAGGGACAAAAAGATAAATAAATGTGGTAGTACATTTGAAAATTTCAAGGATTTCAGTCTGGAGCAGTTGACCTGCATTTCTTGAACAGCTGCCACATTCTCTGTCACCAGCAGATGCTTTAGATACAAAGCCGATTTATTGTGGGTGACATGTATTTAAATTTCAGTTTTGTCTTCATATTTGCACTAAACATCCATGGCATCATATTTATATTTCATACTTTTTATGATGATATCTGGGTTTAATTAAGTTTTACTCGTTTCCTGAGGCACCTCTGCATCATTTGTTTTCATCCATAAAAAGAAGTGATTTCATAAACTCATTCTTCTGTTCAGTTATGGCGGGTGATGTGAACATCTATATGAATGATTCGTATGATTCACAAATGGCAGAGATCGAGATTATGATAGCTGAGCACGAAAGGTGACCTGATGCTGTAACATTTGACTATTTGGCTAATGTGTGTAGGAGTTAATCTATTTTGGGTATTGGAAATATTTGCAATTGTTGAAGTTTGTTTTCCAAGGGCATAATGTTTGTGCTGTAAACAGTAACCAAGACAGGTGACTCGATTCAGTAACATTTGATTATTTGGCTATTGGAAAAGTCTCTTCACTCAATTGTTGAAATATGTTTTTTAAAGGGCACGATGTTCTTTCTCTAAACAAAGAAGTCATTTGAATTACTGTTGCGCCCTGCTCCTCACCATTTATATGTTCTTCATTTTTGTAGGAAGAACTTTAAAAGTTTCATTTTCTTGCTAAAAATTGTAATTTCCTGATCTTCTTTTGCATAGCCGGGGGAAAGGACTTGGAAAGGAAGCAACCTTAATGATGATGACTTTTGCAATTCAAAAGCTTGGGATCCAATCATTCCGTGCTAAAATTGGCGAATCAAACACAAAATCTCTGACTCTGTTCAGAAAATTGGTAAGCTTAATCCTGTTATTTATATGTTTATAATATGGTTGGGTCTGAAGATGCATGCATGATGCATGTTATTAGATGTTCAGATGAGTTTTAAATGATATCCTGATTGCTCCTTCTTATGACATGCATACGCAGACACACATTATCTTAAAGTGACCTGCATTTTAATGGTGTTCTAATATGAGGCTTCTGAATGAGGATTGAATACATTCTTTACTCACCTATATATCAAATGTTTTTCTCCGTTTATCTATGCATCTGCATTTGCTTATAGTTTTGACAATTTTTTAAATGTATTTTTGGTCAAATGTAGGGCTTTGAAGAATCTTCTTATAGCAAAGCTTTCAAGGAGGTAATTTTTCTCAATTTTTTTTTATAAAGCCTTGTTTGATGGAACCTCTCTAACTTTTCCTAGGAGTTGCATAGTGTTTCAGAGTTTCCGAGAATGTTTTCTGTTGATTACTTTGTTACATAGGGGCCTATGTTTAGTTTCTGACAGATAAAAGCATTTTTTGATGGGTCCCAGTTAGTTAGCTTAACACAACATTTAATTGCATAAAAGTCGAGGCTAGTCCATAGTAATTAATCATACTTTCCTTACGTATATTTTACAATGAGGCGTGGTAATAGGTGACACCTCAGGCTAAATTTTGTGTGGAGTTTTGTAAATCTGCTGTACTGATAGTTATGTAGTGTGACCCATGGCAAGAGCCACTCCTGACTTTAGGGCGCGTTCACGAACGAGATGCCGTTGCACATTTTGGCATGCCTCCTGCACGCCGAAGGGGTACTATGTTTTTTTTTGGGTCAAAGTTTGGTATGTATGGCATGTCTCATTTGAATGATCTTGTTGAGATATTTAAAATGTCAATCTTATCGGAAACATCTCGTGGAGCAAATTTCATAGCATCTTGAATTTCAAAATCTGAAAAGTACAACACAGTCTCCCACACCACTTATCCTAAAACAACATCTATTTACACCATGTGATTGCCATCCTATAGCCAAAGGCAAGAGGAAGTGCAGAAAAGGGAATCCCAGCTCAAGCAGGGGTATATCTGACCCAACTCCACGACTTGTGATAGAACCGTAGAAGAAGAACAACTTTCTATCTCACCTGTGAGTCTCTTTTCACCCATGTCACCACGAAATCAGAATAGGGACTCAGCACTCTCTTCTTCTACTCCGCTTACTCCAGCATCTAAAGAAGGGGGGCCGTCGCACATAATTGGATTCCAGGGGTATTCTCCAATGGATAATGGAAATCAAGGGGAGGTGTTTCAGTTTGAAGGAGGGAACAACACGCTAATTCTCTCGATTGATATGGGTGCTTTAGCTGGCAGATTATGCAATTGTCATATTATCAATTACCTTAGTGATTGGGTCAAATTTTTGGTTGTCCCTACTGCAAAAAATTGGAATCTCGTCTCAATTGGGTAGCACTGGTCTTGAATTTTCTTTAGGGGATTTAATAAAATAAAATCTCAAAGAATCTGGTCAAGTGGGTGTGGAAGCTACAGCACATACCGGGGGGGTGGTGGGGGGTGGGGGGTTCCAATTAAGGGAGATGGAAGTTGATCATGTCAATTAAACTGGTACCATGTATGTTAGGGGTCTTTGTATTGAAGAAACACGCAATAATGTGCGCCTTCTAATGAGGGAGCACATTCCTACAGGAGACAAGAATGGCCAAACAACCAAGTATTTTGTTAGCGGATTCATTGTGGCATCTGAGGAAGCATTTCTAATGTTCCAGCGATCAAATTATCAGGGGGTATTTTGATTGCTTGGAATTTGAATTTATCGAGATGTTCAACAAATTGCATGAGGCTTATTAGCTCATGAGGAGAAGAGAGTTATTAGCTCCAGATATCAAGGATGAAATTCTTCTCGGAAGGGGAAAACAATGCTAGTTTTTTTTTTTTTTTTTTTTTTTCCATAGGACTACTATTGCTAGGAGTAAAATCAATAGCATCAGTAGTCTCCTCATCGCTGGTACGGAGGTTAGGTACAGAGACCGTATCAGATGCCATATAATAGAGTACTATGACTCTTTACTCATAAGATCCCCGGGTTAGACCTGAACTGGATGGTATGGATTTTAGCATGATCTCAGAGGAACAAGCCTTGGATTTGGATGCAAATATTACTTAAGATGAAGTGGTGTCAACTATTAATGAGTTGGAGGGAGATAGAGCCTCCGGCCCTGATGGATTTCAGATGTGCGTTTTCAAGCGATGTTGGCATTTTTTTCAGAGAGATTTATATGGCGGTAGTGCGTGAATTTCAAGACCACACTTCCTTGGATAGAAGGAACAACTCTACTTTCATTACACTAATTCCTAAGAAGGCCGGGATTTTTCTCTAAAGGACTTCAGGCCAATAAACTTGGTGGGGGCTTATACAAAGTAATTTCAAAAGTTCTTGCTGCAAGAATTCGGTTTGTGCTCCTTCTATCATCTATGTGCAACAGAGTCCATTTGTAGGGGGAAGACAGATATTGGATGGACCAATGATCGCTATTGAATGTATAGATTCTCAGCTGAAGAATAAGGAAAATGGTATACTCTGTAAGGTGGATATTTGGAAAGCATATAATTATGTTAATTGGGCATTTCGGAGTACCTGTTAAAACGTATGAGTTCAGCGAGAGATACAGAACTTGGATTCATTTGTGCATATGTGCAGCATCTTTTTCTGTACATGTGGATGGATCGCTGACAAGATATTTTCGTAGAGAGGGGTTTGCGCCAAGGTCACCCATACCCCCTTTTCTCTTTAATATTGTCATGGAAGCTCTTAGCAAATTGATTGTGAAAGCATTGGATTTGGGTTATATTATAGGCTTTAAACCAGTGCCTAATGGTATTGAAGTGGTCGTGCTTTAGTTCGCTGACGACACCCTATACCTGCTCAAAGCTTCAGTGTCCCAAGTGTTGGTTATTAAAGCCATACTACTCATTTTTGAAGCTGTGTCTGGCCTAACAGTAAATGTGTAAGACATCTCTATTTGCTGTAGGCAAAGTGGATAATATGGAGTCTTTAGCACAAACTACGAGGTATGCAATTGGTTAACTACCTTGCCGATATTTAGGACTCCCCTTTGGGCCCACTTCCAAAAGCAAATCAGTCATGGAAACTGTTCAGAGAAGACTAGGAGATTGAAGAATGAAGCTACTTTCAAAAGGAGCAAGGTTGATCCTCGCAAGTAGTGTTTTATCAAGTATACCTATTTACTTCATGTCTTTGCTCATTATTCCCGTGGGTGTGACTGAAGCTATTGAGCGATTGATTCGAGATTTCATTTGGGGTCTACTGAAGATCACAGGAAATACCATCTTGTTTACTGGGAAAAAGTTTGTTCCTCTAAAGTGGAAGGTGGCCTCAGGATTCGAAGGTTATATAAACCATGAACCAAGCTCTTCAAGGCTGGTGGTATGTAGATATCTAACAGAAGATGACTCATTGTGGCGTGAAGTGATTGTAGCTAAATGTGGTGTGGAGCAACACATTTGGTGGACCAACCTTCCCACTCGATCATATGGCTGCAGTCTGTGGAAAAGCATTCCAAATGTCATGCCTAATTTCAGAAAAGGTGTTAAGTTTAGTGTGAGAAACGGCAACAAATTTCTCTTTTGCCTGGACACTTGTGTCGGTAAAAAGCCTTTGGCTGAACAATTACCTCTAATATTTCAGGCCTCTACTAATACTGGGGTACTTGTTCAGGAGTTTGCACATTGTGATAATGGTCACTTGGCATGGAACTTGTTCCTACAGAGATGTAATAACGATTGGGAGGTGCAACAATATGCTAACTTAGCAATGTTACTCGACAATATGACGCTAACTGACGAAGATAATAGGTGTTTCTGGTGCTTGGACAAAGAACGGGGTGTTCTTAGTAAGCACTTTCTATGAAGCTCTATCACTCCCTGCACAAAACTCAGGCTCAACGTCCATTTCCTTCCTAACCATCTGATTTGGAAAATCCTAGACTTCGAAGGCTGAACAGCTGATACACAGGAGTACTGTTGTCTCTCCAACTTGTTCCATGTGTTATCTATTTGAGGAGAACATTATCCATCTTTTCTTGCATTGCTCCTTTGCTTTGGAGGTCTGGGCACACCTGTTACAGCCAATGGTATTGGCATTTCCATTGCTTGCACAAGCTGCCTCGGTTGAGCTTTTCTTATCAAATTGACGAAGAAGGAGAGGGGCGGGATTTGTAATCAAACTATGGAGGCTATTGCCATACACGACGATATTGATGCTGTGGAAGACGAGAAACAACCACATCCTTTAGGAGCAAGCTGCAAGCCACTCCCTGCTCAAAACACAGTGTTAGAACTTAGAAATGAAAGGGTTGCTTTTGTACTGGATGTCTACTGGTTTTCAAAGTGGTAACTATCAGTTAGAGATCTTGCATTAGATTGTCCTATGTGATTAATGGCGTGTGATGCTTGCTGGTAGGTTCATTGAGTGAGGGAGTTTAGTTTCTTACTGTATAACTGTATTTGTTTTACCTTGTTTCATGTTCTAGTGATCTCACTCACCAGCTGTACTTCTTGTGCTTTGCACACCCTCTCAATAAAGAATACTTACCAAAAAAACCAACATCAACCACTAATGACTAATTCTATAAAAGCCGAACCATTGGATATAGTCTTCACAGCCATTTTGTTACATCTGTGCCATTGGAAATGTGGAAGACAGTCCGACCCCATGTCCATTTCTTTACGTTGTTTTTTCAATTGTAGGATTTTGAGACATTTCTCAACCACATAGGTTAAGTATCATCAATTTCCAATGATCTTAGTTTTTCTGTGTAAGTTGAAAAATGAGTGCCGCATAATATTAGTTTACACGTGGCACCAGTCCAACTCTTTAGGTGGATTGCTTAAATAGATAATGAACCTAGGTACTGGGCTTTTTTTTTTTTTAAACCTTTTCCCACTATTACATCTTAAAATTTCTGTTTACTACCACTTAAGGTCATTAATCCTTCATCAGATTGCATCGAATTGAAACTGTTGGAAATGAGATGAGGTTGTTCTAAAGAACCTATATTCAGTATCTTAAAAATGTAATGAAATTGATAAAGTGTATAAATAGCACACTTTTAGTCAATATATCTATGTATGTTCTCTCAGAAAACTATGGGAGTTAGTGATTTCTGGAGCCTATATCACTATATCAATGATGTAGTTATCTGTCCTCTAAAATGTTGCTTGCAACAGGAACATCTTGTCACAACCCAAATGTATGTCCTTTTATTTCTTTTAGTACACTTAAAAACTTTTGCATGGTGAATTTCTTTTTCCATTTAGGCCACTATATATTTGAGTGAATATGAAATACGAGATTATTTTTGGGTTCAATCAAGAGGAACACTAGCTTGAACTACAAACTGTAGTTGACCACAATTTCGGTCGTTTTTCGACTTATTCCATGGGTTTCTGGTTGTTTACAAATTAAGATCTTCAATATGTACCTTTGTGTTTCAGTGTCTTTCCTACGGTTGATGATTTCCTTTATGAAATATAATTATACTATTTAGGAATATTAAGTTTAACTAACACGTGCGCACGACAACTTAAACATGTCGAACCGAGCACACACACTAGTAATAGGCAATTAGCTCCTCATTAGTTTGTTTGGCATACTGATTGGAATATGTTAGTTTTCGGCATGGGGAAGGTGTCTACAACAACTAGATTCTGTTAAACCATAAGAGATCTCTAAGGTGATTTTTAATTGATCAATTGATAATATTATCAGGAGTTTAGATATTTGTCTGGACCTGAATTTTATCCTTTTCACCAAAAAGAATGTTGTCTGATGTTTGGCGATAGTCTTTGTGGTTCACCAAGTTGTACACTTGGTATCTTGTATGCAGTAGCATAACTTACTAGTACTGTTTATTGTTTTCTTATTTCATAGGTGACACTGGAGCTGCTCGCAAACAGCAATGAATGCATAAAGCTAAGAAATTTGATTGGTGAACTACACATACATAGTTTAGAAACCTCTGTATGATCAGCATATTTACAGTACCTTCAGCTCCCCTAAAGTGCTGTAGTCTGTAGGTTCAATGATTTTTGAACTAGATGCTTGGACATGTAATAGAGGACCCAATTATATTTTTTTGTTTTAAGACAAACCTTAATGCTGTTTCAGAAGATTGTTTAAAGCACAGAGAGCTTCTCAACTAGTTTCTTCATATATTTTTTCATAGCGCTAGTTCAACGCTAAGACAAACCTTTTAGCTGGTCTGGACAATTGATTACTTTACCTTGGGAAAAGATGGTCTGGAGGTACAACTAGTATTTCAGTATTTCGTAAGTGGAACATGTACTAGTGGAACATAACTTATACATTGTAATACAGGTCTTAGGAGACAAATAAAACCTTAGACATTTTCGCCCAGCTTCAGTCCCTTCCCTGACAGAAAATCCAGAGTCCCCATTGACTGAACATGAGGACCTGTTGTCTGATGGATCTGAGGGATGTCATTTGAAACAGAGCTTCCTGTTTGCCAGAGATGATTAACAGTTGTGTCATTAGCTAATGGTCCTATCACAGCAAAGATAATCATCTCGTTATTTGCATATTCTGCTGCAATATATGGTACAGGAAAACTGAGAGCATGTGGTCGCAGTGAAGGGCTGTAACTTCTTATCTGAGTAGGATATGCTATTAAACTTCCATTTGAATTCTGAAACGCAACGAGTGCTTGGGATCCAGGCATGCCATACCCAGTCAGATTTATGGCCCAAGCGATCCATCCAGTGGGAGTTTGGCTTGCTCTATAAGCGAGTTCGATTCGTCCAGTAGATGAAATATAGTTCCAGTGGAGATGAGCATCCAGGTAAGGAAGATCAATGCAAGAATTGAAGACTCGGTTTTTTGAAAAAGTGAAGTTTGAGCAGTTTTGACAAGTGGAAAGGGCAAAAAGAGAAGATAAAATGTAGACAACTGAGAGTGCTCTAGAGGATACAGCCATTTTCTTTTCTGAAATTTCTGTTCGAGAAGAGATACAGTCAGAGTATTTAAGGTTTTGGATCACTAATTGGTTACTTTACTGCTATGACAGGTATGTTTTGAAGAATACAAGATACATGGCTATTGCCGAGAAACAACTATGTGTAGTAAAAGGCTGAAAGTCCAGGGAAAAAAATGTTATTTCGATGAATCTCGTCTGGTGATGGAACTGCAAATTTTGAAAATAACCACAGGTAATAAGGTCTACGTGCCAACTATTCGAAGAACCAAAAATGTGTGTATTTCAAACCTATTATGGGGTATGGGTGTGAGTGTGTGGTCGTGTGGAAGGAAGAAAGAAGGGGCTAGATTATAATAATGGGGTGTGTGTGAAAGTTGTTGACTAGCTTAGCATTTATACTTGCGATTAGGAGGTACTTACTGTGTGAGAGAGAGCTCAGAAGAATAGGTTTGGTGTTGAATACTCATGCAAGTCTTCCTTGTTTGAACTTTCTAAGATTTCTTCTCACACTTTCTAGCCTTCTGTCCAAGTTTTTGGTGATCGTTCATCTTCTCCTACCCACTTACTTGCAAAGTCAAGATGATGAGATGTATTAGAAAAAAACTTGGAAAAACAAATACCGATTGTATGATTTACCTTCTTTTTTGGACGCACAATAATGGATCCCTACTTCATACGCTGATCATTTCTGCATGAATAAGTTTTCTGCAATGGGGGTTCTCGTGTCTTTAAACTTCTCTTGGTTATCTTGTTTAAGTGTAGTTCTCTCACAGCTATCGTAGACATAGTAACATAGTGGATTGTGATGAACTGGACCAATTGGTCAGAGATGAAATCCCGACTAGGGTGGTCTTTACTAAACGTCTGTATAATATAGTTCCCTGGTGAAAAAATATGTTGCCTTTAAATGCCACAGCTACAATACACTATTCCGTCTAGGCATGCTATGATTTGTAACCCCTTGAAGGCAACCACGATCACGAACTGGATCTCCATTGCTCTCACGCACTTGAACATCCACTACTCTTTTTACTGTCTCCTTCTATACTTGGCTTCCAGCATGTAATATCATCCATCCAGCCTTCGCGGTTCATCATTTCTTTACGGGCCACCATTTGCTCGCCATGCATAGATCATACTTCCCATAAGTCCATTATCAAAAACCAATATTTACATTACTATTATTTTTACTAAATCGTTGCTCAAAGTTTCCATCAGTTGACCTACTTTACCTGGCGGACTTTCTTGGCCTCTTTGTCAAAAATTTATCCAGGCTTAAGCTCAACTTTTCACACTCGTATATCCATGGTCAAAATTCAGCTTCTAAAATTCCGTATACAGTGACTATTTCCCCCTCAATGACCATAGAGATATAGCACGTGCTTGGAGGACTAGAGAAAGTGAGAATCTTGGAACTTTACTTTGAAGGAGCCTAGGTTGCTGCCTTGCTGGTTGGGGGCGTTCATGGTCCGGTTCCTGTAGAAACCGCAAACCAAACTATCTTATCGGTTTTCCAATTTTCAAAACCAAAACCTAACCATTATTAAGTAGAACCCGATATAAAACCGAACCAACTTAACAGTTCGGTTGCAGTTCCATTGTTTGATTCGGGCCACCTATTGGACTTGCCATGAAGTTTCATATCCAAAATATTTTAGGCCAATTTGAAACCAGACACAACATATTGAAGGCTAAATCTATGGTGCGCGAGATGTACTGAAAGTTTTGGTGCGCACAATGGGAGGGTAGAACCGGAAGAATACGAGGGTATAGAGCCGGAAGAAAAAGATTTTAAAATATAGCATCATAATTTTGTCGACAATGTAAACGAAAAATGGGTTCCAATTTCTAAAACTGCACCTGAACGAATCAAAAAAACTACTCCAAATTGTTTCTTCTTCTTCTTCTTCACCTTCAAACTGGTTCTTCAATATCTAATGAGGTTTTTGGACTAAAGGGTGGTTCTTATTCTCCTTCAAAGAATAACTCTGTAACTGGGATTTTCGACTCTGTTTTCGCACACCCATCAATGGTACTCTTGAACAAATGATTATTTTTTCTAGGGAGTTTTTGCTAGTTTTTGTCTTTGATCATACATTCTGTTACTGGGTTGTTGATTGATTATGTTATTTGATTGGTTGTTTTGATGAGAAAATGGTAACTTGGACTATATTTTACTTTTTTGGTTATTTCTGTTATTATTTGAGTTGAACTTTACACCATGGAAACTAAAAAGAACTAGAGTTGAATCCCTTTTTTTTTTCCCCTGTTATGTTTCTTTGGGTTTCAGTATTCACGCTCTGAGGTGATTGGGTCATGGAGAAAGCAGGATTCAGGGAATCAGGGGTGGAACAAACAAGATTCAACAGGTTTGTGAATCTTAGGCAGTTAATTGGCCTAGTAATGGCTAGCGGTAAAAAATGGTACTTAATTATATACCTTCATATTTATGAAATATGATTCTTTGACAACATTTAAACAGAAGATCATGTGTATTGATTTTAATTGATGTTAATGTAGCATGAGATTGTAGGTTGACATTGCATGATGTCCTAGCTATTTTTTGTGTTTCTACACGGTGTTATTTTTACTACTCTTGTGCTACCCTTGTTGACTATGGTACTGGCTAGATTTAGATTTGCGCTGCGATTTCAGACTACTTTGAAAAATAATGATTCATGCTTTGTTTGTAGTGTCCAACAGGTCGCATATCTTTCAAACTCTATGATTGGAATCCTGCTGAGTTCCCCAGACGACTGCGGCACCAAGTATTTCTAAAGAATTTTAGTTGCAGTTTAGTATTCACATTAAGACGAGTGTTTCTTTCATTCAACATATTTAACTTGATTTATAAATGATATGGTTGAATTTACAGATATTCCAGTGGTTATCCAGCATGCCAGTTGAGCTGGAGGGGTATATCCGTCCTGGCTGTATCATCTTAACCTTGTTCATTGCAATGCCACATTTTACGGGGAGAAGGTAATGGCTGCCTAATTTAAAACTTACTGTTACAATTGTGACACATTCTACTGAGCTAATAGGGAAGTTGGAGTTAATGCAATGAATAAGAAAACAGGAGTTTTGAGGTTTCTCAGTGGACATACATTAATTGATACTTCTGAGTAGGTATATTAAAAATGTTAATTTAATACTTCTGTTTTCTTAGTGAGAAACCTTGAAATTGTAGGTATGGAGCTAGCTTTTTTTTAAATGAAGTTGGTGTCTCAAAGTGCAGTTTTAGTTAAGCTAGCTCCATATTTAAAACCTCCTTTCTTCTTAAAAAGTTATAAAACCTTGAAACTGGAGATCCATTATAAAAAGATGTCGTTTTTCCTTTTAATTTCCTTTTATTCTTTCTCAAACCCAGTTGAGCTTACAAATGTTTTTATGTTGCTTTAAGCAGTTATCTGAAGACACTGCTTGCCATATACATAACTTTATTAATGCACCTGAAAGTATGCTATTTGGAAGAGGCTCAATAACTGTTTATTTGAATGACATGATACTTCGTGTTACAAAAGGTTAGTCTGAACCTCGATGACATGTGTTTTTATATTTGCATGCACATTGCAGTTGATACATGTCCTTGTTTCTTCTGTGGAAAAGGCAAGTTCTCTTCAGTTAGTTATGTCTTGCAGTTTTGCTTTATTAGTAGGTAATAGGCTATTATTGCTACCTACTGGAAGATTATACTGCATTAACACATGATGTTATGGTCAATGACATCACAAGGCGTTACTTACAGTATTTGGGATAATACATTTCTCACTTATATGGACCTTCAATAGGTTTATAAGAAAGTGAGATCTTTCTTAGATAGAAGGCAATCTTCTAAAAAGCGCTAGGCGCTAGGTGGTTTTCTTTCTTTCTTTCTAATAGATATATTATATATAGTCACACACACCTGCACTACAAGAAATGAAGATATAAATGTTTATATACTTGTCAAAATGTATATGAATGATCCAACCCTACATTTACTATAACTCAAATATTGAACACATGTACATGTATGCATATATTCTAATTTTTCTCTTTGTTTCTTGTCTTTTTAGGATAACTTATCCTACATACCTTTGTTTGTCGCTATTAATGTAATTCTTGACTTTACCGGTAACAAAATATTGTTTAAGAAATATGGATGCATCTCATGGATTTCACATAAACTCACCGGAAATGGACTTAGATTTGATGATCTTATAGTGATGTGTGGAAATTATCCCGAGTTGATGTAATCATCTTGTACATGGGTTCATAGTGTGACTCACTCTGTCACATTATGTTTTCTTGATTTTTAATAAGAAATTTGTTTCCCTGAGCAATAAATAGAATTTTTTTAAAAGTGGATGCATGGATTTTAGACATCTTATTAGAAAGAGAGTTGTCGGATAACCAGATACAGGAAGAGAGGAAACAAAAGGAAGACAACAAAACACAATTGAAAGGTAAGGGTTAACATAAACAGTCCACCCCACAAGTTCCCATCAAAGAGTCCCGTTTTGAAGAAGAATCTATGAGTGTTGCCCCCTCCTAGATCACCACTTTATGGAAAACCTGCTCCTTAATTCATGTAATCGTCTCCGCCAAAGAGAAGGCTTAATCTTTTCAAAGTGCCACCTATTTCCTTCCAACTAAAGAACATGCACAGTCGCAATGTTTACAACCTTGAGGTAATAACGGATGATAATAGACCCTTCACCGATAGGGAGCTGCTTAAACATCACACCTTCCCAGAATAATCAAAATGGGTGAGAGTAAGACCGACTCCCTATCAGGTAAGCATACATGACAAATGATGGTAATTAGCTTCTTCTTCTGCAAATGTTATCTATTAATGAGGATCTTTTCCTGGAATACACACCTCAAGAAAAAGGAAAATAGGATCAATTGTGGAGCTTTAAATGTAGCTACGTGATTTCAACAAGCTTATCACACTTTACAGATTTAAAAATTAATGCAGCTACTTAAAAACGTGTGATAGGGCTACTTAATAATTTTCCGAAAGATGGGAACAAAAGGTAATTAAGGACTTGAAGAACCTCTCATTCTTGACAATAGCCTAATGTCGACAATCTCCACCTAGTCCCATAGGAGGGATATATTCCATATTCCCAAAGATGTAACAACACCCTCTTTGGCAATTTTAATGTTAGTATCAGTAATGAGATAATTGAACCTGTACCAATTGACCGGTTACTTGGGGAACATTATGATTATTTCCAACTTATTTTTTAATGCATTTAAGGATTGAACTCTCACAAGTTGGTAAATGCGTAAGAATGTTGTTTGAGGCATTCAATGTTATACATAGCATGGTGAAGTTCTCTTTAGGATTTTATTTACATAATCTTGTTTGGTGTTTGATTGTTTATATTTCCCTACCATATTTATTTGTTTAGTCTTGATGGATTGTAGTTGGGTTGAGAAAGAAGTCTTGATGAATTGTATTTGGATTCAAGTTAAGTGTTGGGGATGCTAAATGATGTAGAACATTAGTCGAGTCTGTCAGTGTCATAGGCATGCGCCTATGTTCCCTCTACATGTTATGGGTGTGAGCCCCTTAGTTGAGTCCAAGCCCATGGTTCGAGTTCATTAGTTAGTTGGACACATGTCGTGTTCCTATTGGTTTATGCTTTCTAGGTATACTTTAAATACTGTGCTTTGTAGTTAGTTAGGTTTTGATAGTTGTGTTTATGTGTGATTTGTGATTGAGAGATTCAATAAAAGAGTGATTTTTAGGTCGGCTTTTAATTGTTTCAATTAAAGTGTAGATTCAATTAAATTGAAGCTTCTACCAGTAAGATCTACATTATTTGGTATCGGAGCAGATTAATTTTAAGGGTTACTATTCACGGTATTGTTCACCGAAGACACTGTTCACGAAACACTATTTATCGGGCACTATTCACCGCGTCACTGTTTACCCAGGTTACTGTTCACGGCGAATTTTTTTCTTTAAAAGTCAAATTTTTTTTGTGTTATTATGGTGAATAACAAAGCAACTTGAGATCATCCTCCATCTATGGATATTCGCATGTCTTGTTTAGAAGAAAGCATGAAGAACATGACACAGATATTCCAGAACCTGATGGAAGCAAAGTTTCCAGTCCAAAAAGAGGTGCAACAACCACCTCCACCACCACAGAATAATGGTTTAATGGTTAGTACTGATGATGCATCTCAGGTTGATAGTTCAATCCCTCTTCTGAACCATTTTGCGCCTACAGATCTAGAAAACAACGGAGAGAACATAGTTGGCATGAAAGATAACACCAATGGGGAACCTCCTCTCAATGAGGAACGTGAGGGTGTACCCCTCAATGATGGCGCCGTTCAGCTGCCGGCAGGTGTTAAAGCCCCCCTATTGGGCACTCCACCAATTTTTGATAAGTATGAAAATGAGTCTCTTTTTGATAAGTACGAAGATCCGTTTTGGGAAAATTTTGTGACTCACTTTGACGAACGAAGTAATTTGTTTTTCAAAAAAGCACGATTGCAGATTTGGATTTCCTTAAAGAAAGTCACATATGTTGGTGAAGTTACAAGCTTTCAAGTAGAGTTATTGGTACCAAAAAATTGGTGCATCTTCTGGTTATTGTTTTCATAATCTGTGTGCAAGAGCATGTTGTGGGTTACTAATTTTAAACTAGGAAAGCTGCTACAAAGGAAAAATTCATGGTCGGATCAAGCCTGTTATTTAAAGTAAACCTAGAAAGCATAAACCAATAGGAACACGACATGTGTCCAACTAACTAATGGACTCGAACCATGGGCTTGGACTCAACTAAGGGGCTCACGCCCATAACATGTAGAGGGAACATAGGCGCACGCCTATGACACTGACAGACTCGACTAATGTTCTACATCACTAAACTTGAGAGGATGAAAGGTTGTCGCAGTTGGCAATCATGCTAATATTGAGCTGTAGAAAGTGTGTTTACTTTTTTTCGTTAGCTATAGCATTTGCTCGTTATAGTGTCATTTGTTTTATGCCTTAAATAGATCTCGGCTCAACGATAAAATACTATGTCTATTCCTTAAATGGTTTTAGTTCACTTTCTTTGTTGAAAAGTTAGGCGTGCGAGTTTTTGTTGGGGAAAGAAGACAACCTGTCCTATTTAAGAAAGTTTTCCAAAATTTGATATTAACTACTTGTTAAAATTTTACTTAAGTTCGTCACTTTACAATATACAATCTATACTGACATGTGTTCTCTTGTGGGAGAGCTCAGAATTTTTTTTTTTTCGTAGATGAGAAGGATTGTGGTAAGAATTTGGGCAAAGAATAACTCATGTTAGGTCTTCTATCTCAACCTTTATAAAAGAATAACTAGATACGTCATAAACTGATATAGTGATTGTCTAGTTGCTAGAGTACGTGAGGATAGGGAAGGTTTAATGTAATCTCCAATATGAATGTGCATGGGTCGGTTCAGTTCATTTTTGGGGTGAAACCGATATCCGAACCGACCTTATCAGTTTAGGTGTTACGAAAACCAAACCAAACCGTCACCCTGGGGTTAACCGACCCAAAACCAAACCGTCCTATTTCTGCATAGCCAAAAACCAATCCAAACCATTATTTTGTCGGTTAACCGACCTTAACTGTAACCGAACCCCGCCAACATCAAAGAGTTACTGATCTCATTTAAAAACAAGCTTACCAATCAAAAAAGAAAAAATTGTAACCGAACCGAAAATTATTGATGAATAATAGAGTAGGTTATAAGTAAAAAAAATCTACTTTAGTAATATTGGTAATAATATGGTTCGGTCCGGTTATATATAATTTCTTATTCTAAAAACCACTAACCAAACCAACCCTGTTGGTTTTGTATTTTATTAAACCGAACCAAACTGTCACCCTACGATAACCGACCCAACTCACGTGGTTCGTTTCGCTTCGGTCTGTTTGGACGGTTTATATGGTTTTATGCACACCCCTAATCTCTAAGGGCATCACCAATGCAGGCCTTTAAAACCCAAAACCACGTCAGCATTTTGGAGGGCCACGTCAGCGTTTTGGAGGTCAATAAGGAGGACCTAAAACTCTATATCATGGGTGTTCCAACGGAGAAGATGACTGCTCCTTTATAACATGTGAAAGAAGACTGAAAAATCAAAAGTGAAGTCGCGTCTTTGACTTAAGTGAAGTCATGTGCAAAGTTTTGGGCTTCGGTTCTTTATAAACATCTGTAGAAATGAAGACAAATATCCAGGATGGTTAAATTGGAGGTCCATTTAGGGGCTGCGTTGGAAACAGTTTTTTGCTAAAGTCCGTTAAATCTGGAGATAGAGGCCCGTATCCAGGCCCCATTGGTGATGCCCTAAGACTCTAACTCATATATACAATAACCAACAATTCAAAGATTCTCCTTGATACACCATCTAAGTTTACCTTAAATTGTGGTTGGGTTGGAGGCAACTAGGGCAGGGAATCAGGTCAGGTAGACCTGAATTCGAACCCGAACCTGATGAATTTGGGTCGGGTTTGGGTCTATTTTCATATTTGATTTTGTATTCGGGTTGGATACGTATACGGGGTTCAGATAATTTTAGTATTATCCAATCAGTTATCCGCTTCAGATTCGGGTTCGAATTCGGATAGAATTTTTTTGAAACATTTGGATTCGGATTCGATTCGGATTCGATTCGGATACGGATTCAGATATAGCCATATCCGGCCCGTTCCCTGCCCTAGAGGCAACCAATAACAATTTTTTGAGCCTAGATGGTCTACTAGCTCTCCAAATATTACTCAAGCCGTGACACAACTCGGTGTTTAAGAAAGTTGGAGGAATGCCCCTTAACTACAAAAAGCTCAGTTGAAGATTAATTCTTAATTTTGAATAACTGAATCCTTACGCTGCCATAGCACCACATTTTAATAAAAGACATCTTCTTCTCATAGTTGTTCAGTGAATAGACTTCGTCGTTTAGTTCTAGGTATATAGCCTCATAAATATTGCATGATCCTTCACCAATTCATTAGTCATTCTCTCATTTCACTAGCAAATTTGCACTCCCACTAGAGGCTCCATATATTGCTGGCAACAAGGCCATCTAAGCTCAATGCTAATGTGACATCTCCGCCTTTAGCAACTAGGTTTTCATGTTGTCGCTGAGTTTGGATTTCCTTCTTGTAGCAGTAAATTTATGATGGATGTGCTGGTTCCACATTTTGTTCCACCATCGAACTTTATGTTTGAGCTTCCCACATCTTGGACAAATTGTGGCAAGAGTGTTGGTACAAAACTTCGTCTCATAGAGTGGCATCAGTATGAGCAGAGCCTCTACATAAAAAACAAAGTCTTCTAGTATATACTGATGCTTTATCTTCCGTGGTGCTCACAAAACCTTGTGAGATCCAGGCTTGCTTATGGGGTAGTTAATTGAGATGATGTACCAAAGTTTAAAAGTGTTACACATTTAAAAAAGATAACATCGCAATCTTTAAGTACAAATGCGTTTGCGGACCGCGTCTATTTTTTTAATGATATTACTAATATACGTAGGTTATCTCAGTTGATAGTGGAACTGGAACTGGTGGTGTCAATCCAAACATGACTCATTTTACAATACCCATGGATATCATGAGCCATCCAAAACCACATCCCATACTTCTGAAGAAGCCATTGTGCACTACTGTTACATAATGCAAAAGGGTCGGCTAAAATACCGTATGATTCTTATAACAAGAGCATCAGATTATTGGTATGCATTTCATTCATTCATTAGTGGTACTTTATAGCCAGGTCTAAGTTGTGTCTATAATGCCTTTGATAGTAGTATCATACTTTTTCAATATTTTTTCACTATCCTTTTTTTTTACAGTCTACGAATCTCTACTCTATTCTGCATGGCTTCGGCTACCCACTGAAGTCGACTCAGCTGCTAGAAAGGTTCATTGGACAGTTTACTCTCTTTCTTGTGCTCTTTTGGTTATTTGGTCTTAATCTAATGTTCTAGATGTTTATTAAAGAAGTCATAGAACTCGTGGAGCTAAACTCACTGAGGGGAACACTAGTAGGCTCTCAACTCGTGGAGTCAGTGGGCTCTCAATTGAGCAGAGTAAGTGACTTACCATTGCAGTTCAGCTAGTCGCCAATCCCTCTATTACTTTCATGGACGAACCAACCTCTGGACTTGATGCGAGAGCAACTGCTATAGTGATGAGAACAATGAGGAACACAGTGGATACAGGGAAAACTGTGGTGTGTACCATTCACCAGCCTATCATTGACATATTTGAGGCGTTTGACGAGGTATGAGATTCTCAAGAGTTGAGCTAAACTCATTTTCTTGTCCTTTTTCCACTGTAACTTGGCTGATATTTTAGTCTTATATGCATAATTCCAGCTCTTCCTAATGAAGCGGGAGGAGAAGAAATATATGTTGGCCCACTGGGACACAATTCTTGCCATCTAATTAAGTACTTTGAAGTGAGTCCTAACCCAAATCTGATCATGTGACTTTTTCCTCTCACAAATCTGTACTGAAAACTAGATATTGCTATTTCAAGGGTATAAAAGGAGTCCCAAAGATGCGAGAAAAATATAACCCAACGACATGGATGTTGGAGGTGACTACTGAATCCCAGGAAGAGAATCTCGGAATTAGATTTGCTGAAATATATAAGGGTTCAGATCTCTTTCACTGAGTAGAGTAAAGTTTCTTCTTGAGATTAACATCAATTCTTCTGGTTCTAACCTGTCTATAAAATATCTTTTCAGGAGAAACAAGCTCTTGATAAAGGAACTTAGTGTCCCTCCTCCAAGTTCCAAGGATCTCTACTTTAGCACTCAATACTCCCAACCCATACTTACCCAGTGCACGGCTTGCTTGTGGAAACAACACTTGTCCTACTGGCGTGATCCAGCATATACTGCAGTACAAATATTCTTCACAATTGTTGTTGCCTTAATGTTTGGGTCAATATTGTGGAAGCAAGGTTCTCAAACGTTATTTAATCTCTAACTTAAAAACTTTCAAGTCCTTCACCACAACATGTGTATATGTCTATTCTTCTTGGGAAACGTGCAGGTTCAGGAAGCAAGTTCAGTGCAATGGGTTCCATCTTTACAACAGTTCTGTTCATTGGGACTCAAAATGCTTCAACCGTGCAACCAGTTGTGGCTATGTAACAGACTGTCTTTTACAGAGAAAGAGCTGCTGGGATGTATTCTGCTTTACCATATGTGTTTGCACAAGTAAGCATTTTCTGCTAGGATGTATTCACGCCAGGTTTTTGTGGAATTTGACTAGTTTAGCTATCATGTTAACATATAGAAACCACGACAATCTTTTTCTCTGACATGTATGTATATAATTCGACTATTTGTTATTGGTATTTCTTCTTTTTTCCAATTTTTTTTCTCGAGGAGACTCATTTTTTTCGTGGGAAAGTTGGGGTTCCCCCCCCCCCCCAATTTTTTTCCCTCTATATCCGCCTCTGTTACACATGCAATGACAATACAACACTACAAAATTTTGAAAGCCATTGGTGGTATTGGGTATTTGGTATACTAGTGGGGTGGGGGTATTAATTGGATTACTTTGGTGGTGAATTGTTTGACTTAAGAATTTTGATTGGTTAAAAACATAAAACCTAGCACATATGTAGTGTTCTTATTTCTATTACTATACTCGGAGTTGGTTTGGAGTGCTTATTAATTAGTTTTGGTTCTTTTTTATTTTGAGGATTTTGGTTACATAAGAGAATTCACTTATAATGTAGTTTCATGGAAAATAGAGAATTGAGTTGTTCAGATTGGAAAACCAGTTAAAAGTTATGTATGGATGATTGTGGGTTATTATTGCGTCATCAATATTTGAGAATTATGACTTATGAGTGTGTTTCTCGAAATTGTCAATATGTCCATTTCACCATATTAATCTCAATAATTCTCACCTAAATGTTGTCTGAGCTATTTTATTTCTGAAAACAAAATCTAATTTATTGTTAGAGCCAAATACCATATAAATACAAGTAAAGGAGAGTGTAGCTGAACTGGGGAGGATGAAAGCCTTATTTACAAATTTGAACCAATTAAGGTATCCCCTTATAGGTATTTTGAGATTAAACCATATGTTATGATGTCGTTGGTTGTGTTGGTTGAGAATTTGATATGATGGGAGGTTTGAAACTATTTGTGGTGAAGTTTAGGTTGGGTTACGGGGGGGGAGACAATTTGCATGAACATGGACAATGCTTAGCATTAAAGCAGTGACACATCTTATATACTTGTACAACCTAAAATATACGCTGGCCGTGAGTTTTGAATTTTAGTTCTTAAGTTTTTCTTTGTTACCATCCCCGACCATTTGTGGTGTTTCACTGTTTAAGCCACGGCAAGATTACACTGCCTGCTGAGATCAAAATTACATGTTAGTACTTGGTATGGTTGAGTTTGTTGCTAGTGAAATAACTAGTTTGGTCTTTTATTTCTGTTATAGTTATTGCATGAACTTGAATTTTATTAGTGTTAGTTTTAAGAATGTGCCTCCATATATTTGCTACATAACACTTTTACATTTAAATTAGCATTTGCATATATTCGTGTAATATTAGTATGAATGTCTTTAAAATTCTTTTAATGACTTGGATTTTGTGGAGCATGGACATTTTCTACATCTTTAACGTACTAATCTCTCTTTATTAAATTGTGAATTCCAGGACTACTACCTTTAATGAGATGATATAGAAACGCTGAAGTCGCTTAATACATAACTTTTACCTCACATGTTAATGTTAATTAGTTAAATGTGCGAGGATTGTGTTTGTATATGATTTAAATGGAGAAGAAATAAAATGTATCTATTTGGATCGTGCTTTACTATGTGATTCAACATATACTATGTTCTTTGCATCGTGTATATTAAGATTGGAACAGATTGTAACCTATGTATAACCTTTCGTGTAGTTTCTATATGTAATAACGTCTTCTTGGTGAACATTGTTATCTTCTTTGTAAACTATTATGGCTTCTTTGTTGGGTTGATTGGAAAATGGTTGGATTTAGATGAAAGTACATTATGACAGGTTTCCCATTCTTGAAAACGCTAAAAATACTAAGGAGGTTATATCGAAATTTTGAAATGAATGATTTGTTTTGAGATGTTATATTCGTCTAATATGATTTGTTTTGAGATGCTTTTCATTTAGAGTTTATCTCATTCAATTAACTCTTTACTTTCCACTAATTATTCTCTTGTAAAAATCTGAAATTGAGTTAACGAGGAAATAGACTAAGTCATCAATTAACTGGCATTATCCTTTGTTCTTATATAAGGTGTAGAAAGATTCACCTATTAATCCCTTAATCAATAATCAATAAAAGTTTGGAGACTCATGAAGGCGGATCTTGGTTTCTCATTGCATAAAACTTCAATATTCATAATCATCCCCAACCAAGGGAAATTGAGGATCTCTTTAGCCTAATAATAATTATTATGTAGTTGTGCGAGATACATAGGTTTATCGTTACAACTAGTGGTTTTTCGTTCAAATATATGATTATATTAGGATTTATACATTTATTGGTTTCATTATTGCCTATATTTTAACATATCAATTAAATCATATTAGCAATACAATTTGATCAAATTTAAGCATGTTGAAAATTGTCATATGATCTAAGGAAATAGAATAATGGATTGTCCATGTGTTGTCATGCATGTGTATATAGAGGGAGAATAAAATTGATGGGTTGTTTATGCTTGTATAGCTTGAAAAGGGATGAATAATCTGAATATGGTAATGGTGAAGATAGCAACACCAGTTCGGTGTATGTAATGTGGTTTATTGCATTTGACTTAACATTTGTGGCCATTTCTAGATAAATATTGTTTAGCTAACCCCCACCCCCACTAGTTGTTTTTCGTTCAAATATATGATTATATTAGGATTTATACATTTATTGGTTTCATTATTGCCTATATTTTAACATATCAATTGAATCATATTAGCAATACAATTTGATCAAATTTAAGCATGTTGAAAATTGTCATATTATCTAAGGAAATAGAATAATGGATTGTCCGTGTGTTGTCATGCATGTGTATAGAGGGAGAATAAAATTGATGGATTTTTTATGCTTATATAGCTTGAAAAGGGATGAATAATTTGAATATGGTAATGGTGAAGATAGCAACACCAGTTCGGTTAGGGATGTCCAAACGGGTACCCGACCCGGCCCGAACCCGATTTTCCGGGTTTTGAACGGGTATCGGGTTACCCGGGCCCGGCCCTATTCTTTGCGGGTCGGGTTCGGGTTCAGGTATTTGTTGGATACATGTGCCCAAACCCTACCCTAACCCTATATTTCGGGTACCCGTCGGGTTCGGGTTCGGGTTTCGGGTATGGTAAAACCCGAAATATATGAAATAAAAGAATATTAAATCTCTTCATCAGGAATGTCATTTTCAGTTATTAGATCTCAAGTTCTCAAGAAAAACCTTTTTCATCTAATTAATCAAAAGCCATCTTCTTTTATTGGATTTTGATCCGTTTTAACTTTAACATCGTAAAAGCCACCCAATCATCAAAGATTCAAAACACACGAGGATTGCATTTTTTTGAAAAGCAAAAGAAGAGAAAAGTAGACCAAAGCAAAGCAAAGCAATTCCAAGACAATAACTCAATAAGATTGATGGTTTTTGGGAGTTTCGACTTCTTGTGGTGGTGTGAATCGACTGTTGATTTGACAATAAGATTGATGGCTTTTGGGAGTTTCGGTTTCTTGTGGTGGTGTGAATCCGACACGTTGATTTCTTTCGACCTTGGTGACCACATTTAGAAAGAGATATTTGAGGAGGTGCCGCAAATTTTTCGAGTGAATGCAAACTTAAGAAGACCATCAAACCCACCAATCTCTTCATCATGAACGTGTGATTGGGTTGTCTTGTTCTTGGGGAGTTGTTGGAGGGAAGAGAGAGAAGAGTGGTAAGGGTACGGTCAAAGGTAATTTGTCTTGAAGACCAAAAGTAAATAGTAATGAGCAAAAGATTAAAAGTTTGTTGAAGATAAATAGATAATAAATGAAAATATAGTTGTTGGGAATTATGGTCTGGTTCGGGTTCGGGTTTTGGTCGGGCATTTTTACCCTATATAACTGGGTTTTGGGTTCGGGTTCGGTCTGGATATGGTTTCGGGCTTTTTAACCCTTTTAACGGGTTTAGGGCCAAATTATCGGGTCGGGTTCGGGTCGGTCCGGATTTAGATAGTGTGACCAAACCCGACCCTATGTATTTCGGTCTGGGTTCGGGTTCGGGTTTTGTCGGGCTCGGGCAGGGTTCGGTGCAGGGTTTTTTTTCGGGTTTTGGGCGGGTTTCGGGCAGAATAGACATCCCTAAGTTCGGTGTATGTAATGTGGTTTATTGCATTTGACTTAACGTTTGTGGCCATTTCTAGATAAATATTGCTTAGCTAACCCCTCCCCCCCCCCCCCTGTGAGGTTATATTTTTTACACTTTGAGATGGCGTCATGTATTTCAATGCAAACCTAATGTTTTTGTCATGTTTAATCATCTAAAAGCCACGTAATATATATATATATATATATATATGAAGGCGGATCTTGGTTTCTCATTGCATGAAACTTCAATATTCATAATCATCTCCAACCAAGGGAAATTGAGGATCTCCTTAGCCTAATAATAATTATTATGTAGTTGTGCGAGATACATAGGTTTATCATTACAACTAGTGATTTTTCGTTCAAATATATGATTATATTAGGATTTATACATTTATTGGTTTCATTATTGCCTATATTTTAACATATCAATTGAATCATATTAGCAATACAATTTGATCAAATTTAAGCATGTTGAAAATTGTCATATGATCTAAGGAAATAGAATAATGGATTGTCCGTGTGTTGTCATGCATGTGTATATAGAGGGAGAATAAAATTGATGGATTGTTTATGCTTATATAGCTTGAAAAGGGATGAATATCTGAATATGGTAATGGTGAAGATAGCAACACCAGTTCGGTGTATGTAATGTGGTTTATTGCATTTGACTTAACGTTTGTGGCCATTTCTAGATAAATATTGCTTAGCTAACCACCCCCCCACACACACACACACACACACGTTTTACATACTTTATAACTAGGAAATCAAAATTCAAATAAAGCATTCACGCCAAAGTCAATGTGAGGTTATATTTATTACACTTTGAGATGGCGTCATGTATTTTAATACAAACCTAATGTTTTTGTCATGTTTAATCATCTAAAAGCCACGTAATATATATATATATATATATATATATATATATATATATATATATATATATATGTTTTAAATGAGATCAGTAACTCTTTGATGCTGGTGGGGTTCGAGCTCCAGACCTCTGGTATCATCACCCAAAGGTTTTACCGACTTTGCTAGTTGGCACCTGCAAAAAAAATACATAGGCAAACCTGTTTTTAAAAATTTAAGTAACTCAATAGTGTGTAGCGGGGTTTGAACCCCAGTCCTCTGGTATCATCACCCAAATGTTTTACCATCTAAGTTAGAAGGCACTTACGAAAAAATGCATGGGCAAGCCTGTATTTAAAGAGATCGGTAACTCAATAGTGAGGCCTCTAGTATCATCACCCAAAGGTTTTACCAACTAAGCTAGAAGACACTAACAAAATATGTGGGCAAGTATGTTTTTAAAGAGATCAGTAACTCAATAGTGTGTAGCGGGGTTCGAAACCCAGACTTCTAGTATCATCACCCAAAGGTTTTACCAACTAAACTAGAAAGCACGTAATATCATTTTCATATAGACCAAGTTGGCAAAAATGTTGAGATCCGTATCAATTATAATATGGCCATCAAGTCTCTCAAGTCAGCAGACCTTTGACAATCTTGAAGCTATCTTTTGCCAAACTATAATTTATATGTAAAATTCAAGACTTCAAACAAAGTGTGAGTGTGTAGGAATAGTAACCAACACCTTATGGTTAACCGATCTGCAACTAAACCAATGTATTTTACACAACCAAAAATTGACCCGAACTAATAATTTTTTGGTTAACTGTCTTTAAATTTAACCAAACCAACATTATGGAAGAATAATCAAATAGCTTTTAAGTAAAATATATCAACTTTTAGTAATTTTGATAGTAATATGGTTTAGTTTGGTTATTTTCGATTTATAATTCTAAAAGCCATTGACCGAACCAACTCTATTGGTATTCTATTTTTTTAAACCGATCCGAACCAGCCCAACTCATGCGGTTCGGTTCGGTCCGTTTAAATGGTTTTATGACACCCCCTAAAGGCCCTAATTGTTGCCAACTAATTTTTTCCCGCTGGTATCTCGATGAAAAATTTAAGATTGCCGCCCAAATTCCAGTTTCCCACTCAAAATTTAGAGACCGTAATTATGTTTTAGGGCATAGGGTACGGTTAACCTTTACTCTCTTGATCTCTCCACCAAAGATTTCACTCTCTCTCTCTCTCTTCTCAACTCCTTAATTAAATGGCAATAGTGAATTTAACGGAAATGGATCTAACCTTGACACACTAGTACAATGGGTACTCATGAAAAAGGTTGTGTTCGTTGACGACAAGACTTCTTCTAAAGCATCATTCAGCTCTCAACAAGCTCGAACTATCAAGGTATTAGTTGATTAATTTTCATTAATTAATAGAAACATTGTAGGTACTTGAACAAAGGGTGGGTGGAGAGTTTAGAACGAGAGCTTGATGCTGCAAACGGTTGCTGCTTGTGCTCGATCTGACAAACAACAAGCTGAAGCAGCACAAAGAGCTGTTGAATTAAATGCACTTGAAGTAGGACTTTGTTTCAACTTTCAACCTTGACTAATGATATTTATCTTATTTTTTAAGAATTATTATTTCCGTCTATGTATATGTCTTGTACGATCTGATTATAGAAGTTGTTCCTAGAAAAAAGGCGATATGGAAATTTTAATATCAGGCAGACATACTTTAGTAATGTTTGGAGGTAATTTTGTGGTCTCAAGAATGTCAATCTGATCTGATACTGAGTTTATACATAGTTGTCCTGTCAAGGTTCATTGTCAAGATCTGGTGCTATGGTTGTCTTCAGGTCCCACCATATCGGAAATAGTCTAGGATTCAGCTAGCATTTGATCATGATGACTCGCCTATTGAGATTTAGATACTCTGGTATCTTGAACTTCGAAAGTTTGAATATTTAACACACTGAGCTATGTCTTGAGTATATGGGCGAAATACAACCTCAAAAAGACTTGGATATGTCATTTGACACTAGAAGTTGATCCGACGCGATACAATACCCATTTTAAATTATCCAGACCACACTTGCAAATCTGTAGTTTTAGCTGCCAAGTTGGACCTACATGGCTGTATGGCACCTTAATTTTTTGTTGTTAGCTACATAATTAATTATTTTTGGTACCTTAATTTGCGTTTTTTAAAACATATTCTACGTTATGAATGGGTTTTATTCTGGATATCTGATTATGCCTTTCTTCTTTACAGGGATCATATCAAGTAGCTAAATGGAATGGGACTAAGGTTGCTGTTAAAATTCTTGACAAAGACAGCCATTCTGATCCAGATAGCATGTAATGCCTTTTCTATTTTAGTTTCTGATTCATTCAAAATCTTTATATTTTATCTTGAAGTTCCAATACATGCTATATATTGATTTTGCAAATAATGCCCCCCATTTCTTTTTCTTGAACAGAATATATAGCTTTCAAACATGAGTTGGCGTTCTTAGAAAAGGTTTGGCACCCTAATGTAGTCCAATTTGTCGGAGCTGTTACCCAAAATATTCCAATGATGATTGTTTTGGAGTATCATCCAAAAGTAAGCACGCCCGTATGTACATACATATGCACTTTGTTAAATCGGCAGAAGGGAAAAGAAAAGAAAGAACTATTTGACAAAATTTAGAGTGACAAAATTCATAAGAACAATGTTTCTTGAAGCAGAAATGAACTGGTAAATCTTATGTAATAGGACTATCCATGATTTTGTCAACTCCAATTTTCTTTATGATAGGGATTGTCACTTAAGCTGTTACAATTGTGTGTTGTCCCAGTAGTGTCGTAGGAAGCTGAAGGGGAATGCTGGTTTTGTCCAGTTCCTCTGTTCTTTGTACAACCATTACATTTCAACTTTTCAAATTATTTGTGTGTCAAATCTTTTTGGTGAAATTAGAGGGTTTTAGTGTATATTAGTTTGTTGAATGACATTTTCTAACTAATTTTCAGGGTGACCTGGGAAGCTACCTTCAAAAGAAAGGGCGTTTGTCACCCTCCAAAGCTCTAAGATTTGCTCTTGATATCGCTAGGCATGTTTTGTTTTGCTTAAAACTATGAATTCTGTGAGCGTTCAACATTCTGTGTTTCTTATTTTTTCTAATTTATATCCTGTAACATGGATGTTTATATACTATAAAGCTTCTTTTAACTACACGAAATTTTGCTGAACAACTTTTGAGTTATATAGATTTTTTTCTCTGGCTATTTCCTTGTTTGCAGGGGAATGAATTATCTTCATGAGTGCAAACCAGATCCAATTATTCATTGCGATTTAAAGCCAAAGTAAGAAGCCAAATTCAAAAGTTTATTAAATAGGTAGAGTAGTTGTAAATTAGATTTACTTTGTACTCAATGGGATTATTTGTATTCTTTACTATTCGAAGTTTTAGCAAGGTGCCAGAAATATTTTGCTCGATTGTGTGGGGCAGTTGAAGGTAGCTGGATTTGGTTTGGTAAAGTTGTCAAAACTTTCACCTACTAAAGTCAAACTATCACAAGCGGCAAGCATTGACCCTTCAAGTAAGTTGCATTATCCTTTGTTCATTAGTGTTCAACTTATATAACTTATTTCGAGAAAGTGAGTGCGGCACTCCGGATAGGTGTTTGCCACTCCAAAGTTTTGAAATGGAAACTGTTCTATGCTATTTATATAGGACAGTAAAAGTTCTACCTAAAGTGAATAGAATATATTTAAATACCAATAACCGAAGCCATACCTCTATGGTATAATGAGAAAATGGAATAGCGAATGTGTCTACAAAACAGCAACAATAGTTTCTAATCAAAGTTGTAAGTTGCTTGATAGTTTGTAGTTTCTTCAAACCAGACACACTAATTCTATTTGAAATGATAAAAATAGTTAATCGTGTGTGTGTGTGTGTCTGTTTAAGGTGTTTAAATGGTTAAATGTATGAAGACTTTTGAAGGCAAAGAAAATATGTTGTGGAAGTGTTTAATTATGAAGATCTTTATGAAAATAGGTAGCCTCTCTCTTTCTCATCTTTAGGTATATGTTTCTTGCTTTAAGTAACAGTTTGTAACTTTCCTAAACTAAAATGCAAAAATAACTTGATCAGTGTGCTTACATCGCAAACCTAACTACTAAATTTTGATGTTGTTAAATCATTTTGGGACTTCTAAATTTCTATTATATGTGTTACTGTGCTTTTTTGAGTTAATGATGTTGTCTTTGTAGTTGAAGTTTACAAGTGTTCTGTTGTAATTCATGCTAGATTTATACGTGGCTCCGGAGGTTTACAAAGATGAGATATTTGACAGAAGTATTGATGCTTTCTCATTTGGTCTCGTTCTTTATGAGGTAAGTCTATTTGTTTCTATTTTTTTTACGCTTATGTTATGTCTTTGCTTGAAATTTTGTTATAACATACGCACGAAGACAAGGTTAATTACTGTATAAAATTCTTCATCTAATGGAAACACTCTTTGGTTGGGGCTCCATTCTTCCAACGATTACTTCCCAAGCCGTTGACATAATAGTAATTACAGTGAACGTCCCTACTGCTGCTAGACTTGCTTGTGTATGGTCATCTATAAGCTGTCTTCCATCATCTACAAGATGCATAAGATCTCATTAAAGTCGATATTCGATTATTTAAAAGTTAAAAACTAGTATTTTTTACCGAGAATATGCACAGTTTACATTTTTGTTTGACTGGGTTCAGAAGATTGAAGGAGCACAACCTTTCCATCCCAAAACCCCTGAAGAAGTTGCTAAAATGATTTGTATAGAGGGAATGAGACCACCATTCAAGTTGATCAAATCAAAAGGTTATCCTACCGATTTAAAGTGAGAATAATGATTATTTTGAGCATGGTTTTGTAGGGCAATTATGCTTTTGGTTAAGAGCTATGTAAGGTTTGCTTATAATCTTGAAAGATTGGATACAAAGGTAGCCTTATGTAAAGATGTAGCCGCAATAGTACATATTATATATTTAGTTTTTGTGACCAATATATGTGTGCAATGGATGTAGTATCTGTAAATAAATTTGTGTTTTACGTATAAGTCAAAAAACTATATGTTTCTATTTAAACGAGAAACTATCCTGTGAGTTTCGGAAAGTAAGAGGAACTATTGGTCTTGATGTAGGGTTAAATAGTATTGTTGTATGCTTTTGAACTGTTTAAACTAAACGGTGGTCATGTGGTATTATATTTATATGTGATGGCGATCACGCTTGGATTTTGTGGAAATTTAATATTTATTAGTGGTGGTGTTACCACAGGAACCTAGGGGTTCCAAGATACGAAAATTGAAATAGATAAAGCTTATATGGATATTGAACAATGGGTATTGAATGGTATACCATAATGAAGCTTGTATTATTTGATATTGATTATTGGGTATTAAATGATACACCCTATTGGAGCTTGTAGTGATATTGGTTTCACTTTAGTTTTATTTTGATATGATTCATTGGTTTCTTGAGAATAATTGTATGCTAGTGTGTAAATCCCTATTCCCCTACGACTCGTTTGATATGAAAGTCATGTAATGACTGATTTTATTGTATGAAAATTCCTCGGGTGAATCTTCTGGGTGTAGTGAGTGGTAAAATTCTTAGCTTGCTTGATCACCAAGGTGTGCAGGGATTAGGAAATTCCTTGGTTGTATTCCTCGAGGTGTGATTATATATATTAGCTCAAGTGTGGTTGTTAGCCCAAGAGTGGTTGTTGTGATATTTATGATATGATTTAGCGCGCGAATGCATAGATCTAGCTCTCTTAGTGTTCTGTGAGCCTGAGTCAATATCCCGGCTGAGATGGTTGCCTGTTATTGAGAGTGGGAGCTGGTTATGCGAGAAGACATAGATGGATATATATGTCAGTCACAACAATGTGTAGAGGTGACTATCGTGGTTGTGACTATGGATATTTGTGTAATATTATAATGAATTTAGATATGTAGTTAAGTGTGAATTATTATATATGTTAACTAGTTTCACTCGTTTAAAATATGTTTTGCAGAATGGTAATTATACTAACCTTGTAGGGGTGTATTATATAAAGATTTTTGAATGAGGTAAATCTATTTTATTTGCTGATTAGTTTTGAAAAAAAAATGACGCCTCATAGTATAGAGGAACTAACTGTTGTAATGTAAGTTATATAATGTTTTTAGTAGATTTTAGACTCGCTAGAGAAACTAATGCCTTCCGAGGGAAGGAACTAAATTGCCTTGAGGCGTAAGAGTTACTTAACTGTTTTGGCATTTGTTGAGACGGTTAAGTAGTTAGGTTGAGCAATGAAATATATATTGTTATGATTTCCAGGTTATGACAAGATTTAAGTTTATGAAATGTCGAAAATACAGAAAAGATTCTGTCGAAATTTTTGTAGGAATTTTTTGTTTTTGTATAGTTTGGGTTTTGCTTGGTTGTCCCGTATCACGTTCTGAGTTTCGTAATGACTGTAGATGCTATGTTCTTTGGTATTCATGCATTACAAAATTTGGGGCGTGACAGATTCCTGTCTAAGATAGCTTGTAATTTATTGTGATTTTTTTTCTTTCTAGTTCTTTGTTTTTCTGCAACTAACTTCACTCTTTTTTCAACCTATGTTTTTAGAAGACTACATGAGGCATTGAAATACAAAAAGATAAACAAAAATTTGAATGTTGAAATATGAGGGCTAATCAAAAGGGGGGAGGGTGTCTAAATTTAACCCAAAAAATATTGAGCTAAACTTCATATGATATTGTGGTAGTACTTTCTCGGGTTGTTTATTTCAATTATAATTGTAGCGGAAACAGTTGATTATATTGTTAAATGTGTCATACAACAATGGTATGTATGTGACTATTCATAGTTTTTGATAATCTTGAATCATATAAGAAACTTCTTATGTCATTACATAAGACATACTTATGTTTACGACATAATACTTGTTAAATTGTTATATATATATTGATCTGGCATGGGGATTATTTATTGGTTGCAGATATCAAGGCATAATGTTTTTATTGATGAACGTATGTTAACTCTCAGGGCTAGTCGAGTTGTTGGTAGGTTAAATTTCCTAGCCTACATCTTCATCACTAGAAGCTCAAGATCTGATGGTCTTTAGCGTTCTTTTTCTTTGTATATAACACTTTGTAGATTATGTCATTGATTTTTAGTTGATGATTTTAAAAATTAGAGATGCGTTGTTTTTTTTTCATTCTTTTACAATTTAATTTGGTGTGTTTTTCTTTATAGCAGTTTGAGGCATCTAATGTTAGTACTTGTTATGAACACATTTTTATCAATAGCACATTTTGTGTGGTATCTCTAATTACTGTTTTGTTGTGGTGATTAATTTGGTTATTTTAGATCTTTGTGTTTTACTCAACTACTTTTTATTGAATGTGATTACTCTTCTACTTTTGATGATGTTAGTTCAAATACTTGTATAACTATATTCTAAGGATTTTATTTACAAGTTCGTTATGGATTGAAACTGCATATTTTAATAATTATTATGATTGGTATCCAATAGTCATGTTTCTTCATTTGAAAATAATAATAATAATAATCTCATAGCTGTTGGTTCTTACAACTGGGTGGGGGTGGGGGGGGGGTTAACACTAATTGTAATTAGTAATGGGGGTAAGTCTAACTAACTTTTAAAAGAATGTGGATTGGTTATATAGAGTTTCGAAGTTTACTATAGGCTGGGTAATTTATTTGGTTTAATTGTGTATCTCGATGTGGTGGAGGTGGATTTAGCTTTATTTGCAAATGTAATGATTTAACAATTGTGAGTGTTTCAGCAACTGGGTGAGGACAAGTGGCGTATTTCGAGGTTGATTTATTGCAAAAGAAGAGTTGCACCAGATTGATGATAGAAGTAGACTCAACATGCTACAATTACATCTTTCAATGTGTAATTAAGTTTAGATGGGGTAAGAACTAGGAAGCTAATGCCCTTTAAGCTCACGTTTGGAGTGAAGACGATTCCTCTTAATATGTTATTAAATGTGTTATATGGTTGTTATGACAGAATATGTAGCATACATTGATGTAGTTTTTAATCATACATGCCCAAATTATAATGTCATTTCATATGACATATTTAAGTTTATGAGAAAATAACTAGCGTAATTTAAAGTATGATGAATATATTGTCATAAGTTTTGCTATTGCTACATGAGCAACATTATAGCTAAAACCGATGTAGACATGTTAGGTGATATTTATAATCCCAATATTATCAATTGTATTTAGATTGATTTTTTCTTGGTAAAACAATTTATTTATTACGCGTCATATAGCAATAAGGGCAGTTGACATTAGAATATGCTCATTTTTGTTGCATTATACGTTTTTCTTTTTGTTAAAGGAAACTTGATGTGGCATTAAAATAGGAAGGAAAAGCTAGGGTGTTGGAAAAGCTAGGGTGTTGAGAATCAACATCTGAAAAAGTAACACCAAAATAATGTTAGTGTCTTGTTTTTTCAATTTAGTGTCATGAGACCAAACTTGGTATGACATTAACAAAAGTTGTACTTATGTGATTACAAATTGCGTAATACAAGTATGTGCTATTCCAAATGATATATAGATACTTAGCGTTTTTAGGTGGAGGCAAATACATGGGTTTGCCTCTACCAATTCGGAATTTACCAAAATTCCATATCTAGGTAGAGGCAAATCTAGCCTCAAACCATTCTATTTGCATCTGTATTCGCAAATTTGACATTTCGTTTGCAGATACGGCGTCACTTTGGCAATGTTGTGTGGGCATTTTTTTGACTTTTCAACTTATAGGGGCGACTTTGGGACTGTCGCGAGGGTTTTCTTTCAACAAACTATTGTCACTTTTTTGGCCAAAAGAATTTTTAAATAATTAAAAAACTAATTTGGGGCCCATTTTTAATAAAAAATAATTTTAAAATAAAATTGGATCCCACTATTTATTTGATTTGGTTGTTACCACTTAGAGTTGGGGACGGTTTGTGAGTGACTATTCATATTGGTGGAGGCAAATTGTAGGATTTGCCTCCACCACCTAGAAATGCCCTTATGTCATTATAAATTACGTAATATAGGTCTATGTCATACCCAATGATATATGGGTATTTATGTCATTATAACTGCGTAGTATATGTTCATATCATTCCAAATAACATATGGATTCTTATGTCATTTCAAATGATATATTAGTACTAATGTCATTACAAATGACGTAATATATGTATATATCATTCCAAATGATATATAAATTAGATTTGGTGTTGGAGAAAAGCCTACATATGTTACTTTAAGAAGTAAAGTACCAATATGACATTGAGAATGACATACAAAGCATCGCCACTTTTTTGGCCAAATTAATTTTTAAATAATTAAAAAACTAACTTGGGGCTCACTTTTAACAAAAAATAATTTTAAAATAAAAATGAGTCCCACTATTTATTTGATTTGGTTGCTACCACCTAGAGTTGGGGACGGTTTGTGAGTGGCTATTCATATTGGTGGAGGCAAATTGTGGGATTTGCCTCCACCACCTAGAGATGCTCTAATGTCATTACAAATGACGTAATATAGGTCTATGTCATACCGAATGATATATGGGTACTTATGTCATTACAACTGCGTAGTATAGGTCCATATCATTCTAAATAACATATGAGTTCTTATATCATTACAAATAGAGTAATATATATATGTCATTCCAAATGATATATTAGTACTAATATCATTACAAATGACGTAATATATGTATATGTGATTCCAAATGATATATGGGTACTTAACATCTTTAAGTGGAGGCAAATACATGGGTTTGCCTCCACCAATTCGGAATTTACCAAAATTTCATATCTAGATGGAGACAAATCTAGCATCAAACTCCTATATTTGCATCCGTATTCACAAATTTGGTATTTTGTTTGCGGATATGGTGCGACACTACACTGGGAGTGTCGCGCGACTTTTGGGAGTTGCGTGGGTATTCTTTTGACTTTTCAACTTATAAGGGTGATTTTGGGAGTGTCGCGAGGGTTTTTTTTCAACAAACCATTGCCACTTTTTTGGCAAAATTAATTTTTAAATAATTAAAAAACTAATTTGGGGCCCACTTTTAATAAAAAATAATTTTAAAATAAAATTGGGTCTTACTATTTACTTGATTTGGTTGCTACCACCTATAGTTGGAGACGGTTTGTGAGTGACTACACACATTGGTGGAGGCAAACTGTAGGGATTTGCCTCCACCACCTAGAGATGCTCTCAAGTCATTATAAATGACGTAATATAGGTTTATGTCATTCCAAATGATATATGGGTACTTATGTAATTACAATTGCGTAATATAGGTCCATATCATTCCAAATAACATATGGATTCTTATGTCATTACAAATAGAGTAATATATATATATATATATATATATATATATATATATATATATATATATATATATATATTATATATATATATATATATATATATATATATATCATTCCAAATTATATATTAGTACTAATGTCATTACAAATGACGTAATATATGTATATGTCATTCCAAATGATATATAAATTAGACTTGGTGTTGGAGAAAAGCCTACATATGTTACTTTAAGAAGTAAAACACCAATATAACATTGAGAATGACATACAAACCATCGCCACTTTTTTGGACAAATTAATTTTTAAATAAATAAAAAACTAACTTGTGGCTCACTTTTAACAAAAAATAATTTTAAAATAAAATTGGGTCGCACTATTTATTTGATTTGGTTGCTACCACCTAGAGTTGGAGGCGGTTTGAAAGTGACTATTCATATTGGTGGAGGCAAATTGTGGGATTTGCCTCCACTACCTAGAGATGCTCTTATGTCATTACAAATTACGTAATATATGTCTATGTCATACCCAATGATATATGGGTACTTATGTCATTACAACTGCGTAGTATAGGTCCATATCATTCCAAATAACATATGGGTTCTTATGTCAATGTAAATGGAGTAATATATATATGTCATTCCAAATGATATATTAGTACTAATGTCATTACAAATGGCGTAATATATGTATATGTCATTCCAAATGATATATGAGTACTTAGCATCTTTAGGTGGAGGCAAATACATGGGTTTGCCTCCACCAATTCGGAATTTACCAAAATTCCATATCTAGATGGAGGCAAATCTAGCATCAAACCCCCTATATTTGCATCCGTATTCGCAAATTTGGCATTTTGTTTGTGGATATGGCGCGACACTACACTGGGAGTGTTGCGCGACTTTGGCAATGTCGCGTGGGTATTCTTTTGACTTTTCAACTTATAGGGGTGATTTTGGGAGTGTCGCGAGGGTTTTCTTTCAACAAACCATCGCCACTTTTTTTGCCAAATTAATTTTTAAATAATTAAAAAACTAACTTGGGGCCCACTTTTAGCAAAAAATAATTTTAAAATAAAATTGGGTCCCACTATTTACTTGATTTGGTTGCTACTACCTAGAGTTGGGGACGGTTTGTGAGTGACTATTCACATTGGTGGAGGCAAACTGTGGGGATTTGCCTCCACCACCTAGAGATGCTCTTAAGTCATTCCAAATGACGTAATATAGGTCTATGTCATTCCAAATGATATATGAGAACTTATGTCATTGCAACTACATAGTATAGGTCCATATCATTCCAAATAACATATGGATTCTTATGTCATTACAAATGGAGTATATATATATGTCATTCTAAATGATATATTAGTACTAATGTCATTATAAATGGTGTAATATATGTATATGTCATTCCAAATGATATATAAATTAGACTTGGTGCTGGAGAAAAGCCTACATATGTTACTTTAAGAAGTAAAACACCAATATGACATTGAGAATGACATACAAACCATCGCTACTTTTTTGGCCAAATTAAATTTTAAATAATTAAAAAACTAACTTGGGGCCCACTTTTAACAAAAAATAATTTTAAAATAAAATTTGGTCCCACTATTTACTTGATTTGGTTGCTACCACCTAGAGTTGGGGACGATTTGTGAGTGACTATTCACATTGGTGGAGGCAAACTGTAGGGATTTGCCTCCACCACCTAGAGATACTCTGATGTTATTACAAATGACGTAATATAGATCTGTCATTCCAAATGATATATGGGTACTTATGTTATTACAACTGCGTAGTATAGGCCCATATCATTCCAAATAATATATGGGTTCTTATGTCATTACAAAGTGCATTTCAACAATGAATATATATATATATCGCCTTGGCTAGAGTGACGTCCTTATTGTACATCCTATCAAAAAGTGCATTTCAACAATGAATTAGTGGCTGATTTTTTGTAGATATATTCTACCCACCATGGATTATATCTCTACAAAAAATTAGCTCAATTCGATATTTCTAGCCTTGTCAAACTTAAAATTATTTCTAGACCGTTAGATAAAATTGCAAACTTAAAACACTATTTTTGACAAAGTTCCACATATTGGATTGAGCTAATTTTTTGTAGAGATATAATCCATGGTGGGTAGAATATATCTACAAAAAATCAGCCACTAATTCATTGTTGAAATGCACTTTTTGATAGGATGTACAATAAGGATGTAATTATAAGGATGGTATATATATATATCATTCGGAATGATATATTAGTACTAATGTCATTACAAATGGTATAATATATGTATATGTCATTCCAAATGATATAAATTAGACTTCCAAATGATATAAATTAGACTTGGAGCTGGAGAAAAGCCTACGTATGTTACTTTAGAAACTTTGAGAAGTAAAGCGTCAATATGACATTGAGAATGACATACGACATTATGGATATTTTCATTACAAACAATTTAGAGTCATATGAGACCAAACAAGCCATAGATTACTGAAATTTGTGGACGGTTAAGGGCCGTCGTTTAGGGGTCAAAACTTGCTTCCTGCTCCATCCAAAAAATGAGAATTTCTATTACAAACAATTTAGAGTCATATGAGACCAAACAAGCCGTAGATTACTGAAATTTGTGGACGGTTAAGGGCCGTCGTTTAGGGGTCAAAACTTGCTTCTTGCTCCATCCAAAAAATGAGAATTTCTATTATAGACGGTTCATACCAGTAGTGTATTGGAAAGGAAAGTCCACCTGCAGCTTTAATAATATGATTTGATTTGCTAACCAAATAGTTTAAATTTAAACTGCATTGTAATTAAGAAACCATAAGAAACTGAAATAGCAAAACCTCTTTATATTATACCAAAATGTATACAGTAACACTGCAGTACCATAACTAGTTAAGCACTTGAAGTCTGACAAGATACCAAAATATTTGAACTCTTGAATTGTTACAAGACAAGCACTCAACGACTAGGTAGTAAACAGTACCTAAACAGCAAAATATATAACTTGTACTTGGATTTACAAGTTAAGGCACGCCAAGAGAAGATATATTTTTGTCGATTCACAGCATATCTATAAGCTTCATTAGTGAAAAATCACGTAATTTTTTGGCCAAGTGATTATGTCACCAAGCACAATATCTTCAACTCTTCCATCTCCTTCGTATAACGGTGCAAAATCATCAAGTATCTCATCGATTCGGACATTATACGAACTTGGAGGTGTCGTTAAATAGGTGCAGACTTCTCCAAGTACAACCACAGTCTTTGTTATGAAACTCTTCAAATGACAAGTTGTAGATTGAGTCGGATATCGCATGAATCAGCACGAACTGGGGATTGTTATATTTCCTAAATAAATAAGAAAAAACAACGAAATTAATGTAGAGTGAAGAGACTTTAAAATAGCTTATTGAACCCAAAAACCAAAAGCACCCAAGTTTGTTGTTCCTAAAATCATATCCCTCGAACAAATAAAATCAAACACATGTAGCAATACCTAAACAAAAAAAATCAACATAGCTATAGAACGTGGACAGAAAACCTAAAAGAAAGCTAGTACAGAACAACTTTTCAAACAATAGATCTTATAACAATCAATATAAGTCTACTTAAAAAAACTTGGCGAATACTTATTACGAAAGCTATGACGGAGAACCTAGCTAATACTTAGCTTACAAAGCAATACCATATGCATTCTACTAATTGATTATTGGAACAAGGTCTTCTATGAACAACCACTGACATGGTTCACACACTTTCCGGCCATGGAAGTCAATATATGTGAAGGTCTCTATTATTGGAACAAGGTCTTCTGTGACCTTTAGCGCATTCACAGTTATCCTACGTCCTAGCTGCTGTAAGAAGTTAAACGCAATAACAATATATGAAAATTTTAGATTGACAAAAAAAATAGTCTAAGTTGCGCCTAATGCCCTAATTACAGGTGTAAAAACACACATATTGTATATATTATTATATAGGATCAAGCCATGCTTACTGTAGAAACCAAAGTATCACTTGTAATAGGCAATAATATATAACCATTGCACCGATCAGTCAAGGATTTAGATTTTGCAAACCACTATATACAAGAAGAAAAAACCTCAATGAACAAATTTATAAATCAAAGAGGACATAAATGGGAAAAAATGTCTTGTGAGAGCACACGAGATTTTACACAACAACAAGGTAATAGTTATAATAAAATAGAAAAGGAACAAGGAAAAACATTCATAGAGGTCAAGAATTAAGTGCAATGAAAATTCAGCCCCTAAATAACAAGGCACCAAAACGCACCGAAAAAGATTAAAACTAAAGTTTCTTTTCCTTTTCGTTTGAATTGATAAAAGATGTATGAAAAGGCTCTCCCGAGTAAAACGTGAGTACGCAACAAACAGAGAGCATGCAACAAATAGACCTAAGTACACAATCTGTTACCATCCTTGCATCACATTGAAAGAAGAACCTGTTCGATACAGACCCTAACACAGGTCCCTAGTGGCTTACCAAAAGCACTTCTCATCCTAATCTGGAGTCTATCGGCTCCAACACACGAAAAGCATCTTGTAAATCCTCAAAACATGGTAAGGGTGCACTCGACTCTCGGATGAAAAGCATCTTCCCCAAGCATACTTAGTAATATACTAGTTACAAGCAATATGAGCAACCTCAAGAGCCTTAACATAGTTACACATATATTAAGCAATACGAGCACCGTCAAGAGCCTCAAGCAATACTAGTTACACATGTACTTTGTTCATAGTCTTAGTCTAGACATAAATTAACAAATTATTACCTGAGATGCATTTCCAAGCCTTGAAGATTGTCTCTTAAGGTCTACGACTTCATCCTCAAGTATTTTGCGAGCCTTGTCTACTTAATCAAGTCTCGCCATGATCGCCTCATAACCTGACTCACTGCCACGTGCTCTCTTCTCTCTTTGACCAATCTTTTTATATGGAGTTGAAGCATGGTAAAGTCTTTGTGCACCACTACCTAGACTACAAACACGCCCCCTTCCATCATGACCAATAACCTCTTAAGCAAACAAAAGTTTAGCTAGAACTTTGAACAAAACCAAGTAGAAAAACAAAAAACAAGATGGGAACAAGCATCACACCACCAAAGCAACGAGATCACTGTCAAGATCCCTTTCCACTATGTCAGGCTCTATGCTAACTGATACAACGCTCTTTACACACGTTTAATGGCTTTCAGTTACTTATTTTCTTAAGTCCGAGGTCCACAGTCCAAAGTCCGAGGTCCACAGTCCAAGTCCAAAGTCCAAAGTCCAACGTCCGTATAGTCGAACGTTTTAGTCAAGTTACCTTACTCACGTGGGATTGGTAGGATAGGTCAAGTAAGGGATCGTCCAAACCTTAGGGCTCGGATAGGTTCACAACTGGAGTTACAACTTTAAGTGAGAAGGATTTTTAGGTTTCTTTTTAGTTGGTTTTTAATTAAAATAACGGTAATGCAAATAAAATAAATTACTACGGCGATTATATGTAGGTAAACAAAATGTAGAGAAACAGGGAGAGAGTTAATCATGCTCATGCAAGAATCATTTCTTAACAGTTTTTATTACCAAATCACTACATCTCTAATTGCCTCGTTTTGGGAGATCTAACGCCGAGTATTGATCCCTAGTGCATGCCCACATCTCTAGGTCGCATTTCACTAGCATAAGGAGTTTTAATAATACCGCATCTCTAGTATATTATTTCCGCTCCTGGCTCGATTTCACATCAGTTGGACGAATTGGAGAGAGTTGTCGACACGGCAGAGTCGTAGCGGAGACATTTTGGTCGCTACGAGAAGCGTCCTAGAGCATCAACAGTCCAACTTTGTACAATCTCATTCATTTTGGGACCGGATGTTAATTCTATGCCTAATTCCTAAGTAGTGATTCTAGAATATTAACGAGTCAATCCGGATTTTTTACGAAAAAAGATAACCCTCCCCCGGGGATTAGCTCATCATCATAGAAGGAATAATAAAACTTGCGTATACATTAAGTAAATAAATGCGGGACGAAATTAAACTAGAAAAAAAGAAATGATCTTATTAAGGGTAAAATAACTTATTGTATTAAGTCTTTGAAATAAAAATGGCGGAATGTAAGTAATCTTGAAGAAGAAGAAAAACTAAAAGCGTAGCTAAAACATTAATATCTTTGAAGACCTTATAATGAAGGCGACCCCTTCATATATATAGGTGATACAAAGAGTGATCCGTGAATCATTTAATTCAGGTTTTGTTTCAGTAGGCGATTTATTTGTTCAAAACTTTGAGAATCAAAGTTTTGTTTTGATATGTTTAGCTTTTTGTCCTTTTGCTTTTTAAGTTTTTGTTTCAGTAGCTTATTTCAATTCAAACCCACCGGGTTTGAATTAGTGCGATCGTCTTCTTTCTTGCCGGGTGGTATCAATTTGAAACCATCATTTCCACCTGCCTATCGCCGACTCATCATGCCTTCGGCCCGCAGAGTGTGTCCATTTTTAGTGTGTCTAGTGGCGCCGATTTTGGCATTTTTTTACGACTTTTTGTCCTTGCGCTAGAAGTTAAATTCGCCGGTCGCTATATGGCAGCTTCACTAGCCAACGTCGGCACCTAGATTTATCCGATTTGAGCTTCGGAAGTTTCCTGCTTCTTTATATGTGGGCCCGTCTCGCGACCGATTACGTTCTTTTGGAAACTTCGGCTCTAGTCAGGCTTTGTTGGGCTTCACGGGGATTGAGTGGGAATTCCAAATATTCCCGTATTCCTGTACTTAGCAGCTTCACTAGCCAACGTCGGCACCTAGATTTATCCGATTTGAGCTTCGGAAGTTTGCTGCTTCTTCATATGTGGACCCGTTCCGCACTGGTTCTGTTATTTTGGAAACTTTGGCTTCACGGGGTTGAGTGGGAAACTCCAAATATTCCCATATTCCTGTACTTCGATGCATGTTTTATCACTATATTCATTTTAATTGCGGAAACCTGCAAAAGTACGAAAATATAATTATTACATGATTATTAAACACATAATCGACCAAAATGCTATGTCTCTCGGGGTTTAATATTACGGTTTTGGGTGCTTATCACACCACCCCCCCAAACAGCACTTTGCTTGTCCTCAAGCAAAGAAGAGACATTAAAGCGATAAGTGGTCAAAAATGTGTTGTCTAAGCTAAGCTAAATCTCATTTCAAGAGAGTCGCGGTTGCATTGACCATATGCAACAAGGCCTTGAACCACTAGGAATTCCCTAGTGGACGAAGTTATAGCCTCGCGTGAGAGTTTTCGAGAGAAGATACTCACAAACTTCATTTATACTACAACGACTTCGGTAACAAAGGCTTGTTTCCTTAATTAATCTCGGTATCTAGACATCTCACTAGCAAGGGAAACAAAGGATTTTATTCTTTCAAATTCAAGTTAATATACATACAATAATTGAAACATCTACATTATGAGCATGCATGCGATGATGATGAAATGTCTGAAAGGGGGCGTTTCGGATCCTTTGGATAGCGTCCTTAAGTAGGTTCTCCGCGGTATGTGTCAAAACACAATTTCTCTCTTATTTTTCCACTCAAGCTTTGCTATCTCCAGTGTGCAGTGGGCACACGTTTCCTCACATACTCAATGACAGTCAGAGGAGCCGAGGTCGAGAAGTCACAACTACTACTTATTATCATACTATCCTATTCCTAATTGAGCTAGAGGTCTTTATTAGGTGTTATGGGGCTTAGGTGGTAGTGTAAAAGAAACTGGAATGGAAAATTCAAAAATGCTAAGTATGAGAGAATAAGGTCTTCGAGATATTTATACTAGATAAATCCTTTTTTCTTTCCTGCTTCTAGCATGGTTTCCATACTTGGATTTTTCAAGCTTTTGTATTTCCTTTTGATTTGATCTTTGGGGGGAATTCTACCTTGATATTTCTTTTGATTTTTGGAAACATATTTCTATTTTCTTTTTCTTTTCTTCTGAAACAGGTAACTGATTTTGATTTGTGACAAGGTTTTTCTCTTCATTTTTCTGCACTTCATCCTATTTCTCATACTCATCATCTAGGTAGGCTTATTTATTTGTGGTTACTAGATGGGTAATGATTTTTTTGGTGAAGTAGAAAGGATTAATGAAAGGTTCAGTGGGCGACTAGCGGTAATTTTTTTTTTTACAGGTGCGAATTTTTGGCTATATCGATCCAAAGAAGGCCTAAATTCTCGCCTAGGATTTGGGTAGTGATCAAGTAAGTAGACGTGTGAACTTCTCTATTCGGAAGAACTACTCCTCTGTGTCATTACTCATATATCATACATTTGAGGCTTTTGGTTAGATTTGGGTGAGGCCTGCGAAACTTTAAGTGAAGAAGAAAAGAAAAGAAAATGGGGTGGCTGGAGAGAGACAAAAGTATTTTTAGGTGTTTTCTTATTTTACCATTTTTTTCGTGGAGAGAGAGAGAGAGTGAACTGTTTTTGGGTTTTCTAATTTTTTTCGGTTCAAGCCCATAATAAAAAAAGCCCCGCCACAAAATTTGGTTGCGAAATCGAATCTCCTGGCACATAAAAAACCCATGCGCGACACCAATGTCGTCCCAACAGGGGTAAACAAAAGTTTATGCTAATGAAATGAAAAACTTTCGCTCACGGACAACCCCAGATTTACTCTTGATCACTTCTATTGTAGTGACAACAATAGCGTTACCAAAGGTTGATTTTCTTAAAATAAAATATTTATTCATTTTTCTAAAAAAAATAATTAGACCATTTGCCGCACCGTAAGCATTGCAACAATAAATCCAAGTAAGTCCAGCACTAATAGAGAGGCAAACCTCTAGCAACACTGGAAGGCGTGGCAATTGATAACTTTTACCAACAATTTTCGGGCGTTGCAAAAGGGTGCGCTGCAATAGACCCTTTCTGTTGTAGTGATTCTTACAGGATATGGAAACTAAGTTGTCTAACCGTGGGTCCCAGAAACTTATTGCTATGTACATTTAATGATAGTCAGTGCATGAATGCTCATGAAAAGATGTAAAAACTATTGCATATATATTAAATTAAGTTTCTAAGGACAAGTCCTGATTCTGATGCTAGGGGGAGATTTCTAAATATTTTTCATCATAGAAAGGGAAACGAGAATTTGTCACTAAAACACGTTTATTTAGACATTAAGTAAACTATATATACAACTATGCATGCCTAATTTTTGCAAAAGGTTCTCACCACCCCCAAACAGTCGGACACTGTGTCCTCAAAGTGTTAAGAGGAAGAAAGAGTATACCTGAGAGGCTTTGAGCAAAAATAAAGCTGACATCTTCCACAGAAATTTATTGTAACACACTATATATTATACATCATAAAAGTAGAAACACACTGTTAGAGTAGCACACTATTAGGTTATTTATTTATTTCACATCAAAACATAAAACAAATATGTACATGCATCAACTCACATTGCCCCAACCTTGAACTGGGGGATAGTCCCTCCTTGCCTCGTCCCTGTAGAAATGCCATTCCTTCGCATCCCACCAATTTATCATAGCTTTCCAGACTTCACTCCACTTCCTCTTCTTTGCATTGTCTAGATGAGCTATCATTTTATCATCGTTAGGGAAAGAACGAACTTTCTTAAGATACCTTGCAGGGCGTGTCCATGTCCGAAATCACAAAGAACGAATTATCTTGTTTGTTGGACACATAGAGTCGACTTTCACCCGATCTGAAAGGTGGCGCCAACTTCGAGGAAATGCGTCCTCACTATCACGCATCATGGCTGGCGGGGTGATATAGTGTTGCCGAAAAAGACCGAGCCTTCTTAAGATTCTCAATTACTAGTTCAGAATGTCGAAGGTGGTGCGTTCTTTGGGCTAATGCATGGAATGTCTTACACGCTGCCTTTAATGCGTGGAAAAATGCCAATCTCCCATGATGTTTAGAAGAATAAATAACATGGCGGTTCAACATTCATGGTCATCTTGGCTAGTGGAATAGTGAATTACGGCCATCGGCCCGGCCGGCACGTTCTTTGGCGTGGGCAAGGCCATCGCCATAGCGGGCAGCAAAATCTTCCCTAGAGTAGTCATTAAGGTCATTCTCTATCATGTATTGGATGAGGAGATCTGGTGAAGAGGAGGAAGGTCTAGAGCGATATGTTTGTTGGCTCGTAAAAGCGTGTCGGGTGTTACCAATACGTAGTGTAAACCCATTCAAAGGGAAACCACGGACGGTGGTAGATCTTCCATGTTATCATAAAAATAAGTTGCCAAACACGGGAGTATGTCCGCTCGGGTGTAGAATGAGAGAGTTCCATCCAACTTGAGTGATGTAGTCTCACGAAAAGATGTCCATATTGGGAGAATTGACAAAGAATGGAAAGATTGTTCTGGAATCATCTTTGGAGCTTCCATTGTGTGAAAAAAAAATGTGACCTGTTTAGACAAGGATAAACAAATATTAGAGCATGATGAGAATAATTAAGTAAAAACAAATTACCATACGAAAATTAAAAACTAGAAAGTAGATGATAAATAATATAAAATTGCAAAATTTAAATGGTTTTATTGGCCCAAGTAACGTCGAGGATCCTTTTGTGGGAGGGATCTGTTTATAAGATTTTCTATGCCGTCAATCCGTCTGCTTGCACTGTTGCAACATTTTGCTTCTGTAAATGCGGTAAATCTCGGCGTGGTTCTCCATTATGAGAGTGTGATTTGCCAAGAATTGGTTGTGGCTGTGCAAGAATTGTGCTTGTTCCTCTTCATTTATTGTCCGCAGATCCTGAAATTCAAGAAGGCTGGTGATAATAATGTTCTGACGTTTGAATAATGTCATTAGTCCTTGTTGAATTAAGCGAAGCCCTTCCATGGGATTAAATACGTTGCATAATGCATTTTCATGAAAGATGTTGTCGGTGGAACAATCTTCGTTGGTACCTGCACCGACATGGTTCTTTGCAACGTCGGGGTTCCAGAATCCGTTCCTACATACTGAGTGAATGGTAAGAATGTTAGATGTTCGAAGAGGTGTGTGAGGAGAAGTACTCGAAAAACCCCAATGTATCATGATAAGTGTCACAATGGTTGGTAAAGGGGCTGCCTTTTTCCGCACGCGATCGCATTCGGAGAAATTTAATAATGCAAAAATCATTGCAGTTAGTCTGCAACACCCGAGTAAATGGAGGAGTGGTTTGTTTTTCAGAAGTCTTAGATGTGCCTAGGACATTATGAGCTACCCATTGGATCACAGATAATTGGTTCTTTTGTAAAGATCGCCCGATAAACAATACGGTTTTCGGTTGTATTAGCGTGAAGGATAGTTGCAAACATCGGATGCGGATATTATTGAAAGGTGAATCTGAAGGTGTACTCCTTGGTTTGTAATAGGAATTTGAAGTACCTCAGAGATGATTTCCATAGTCAATTCATGCTCGCATCCGTTAGCACGGACAAAGAATTGTCCGTTTTGGAAATAACCGCTTTTATAAAATAACAAGACTAATTCTCTGGAATAAAATGTTTGTTTATGGTGTAAAAGAGGGTACCATCCTCGACGTAATATTTCAGTGTCAAAAAAGGGATGAAAAAGGCCATTTTGAAAATTTTCCATAAAATTTTGCTCGAACCTAAACTTCGAAAGTGAGGGCCATTAGAGATGGAGTGGTGAAAAATTATTTTGGAAAAGGGAAGTTAAATTTTTGAGGTGTCTATCATTGGTATAAATAGGCACCCATCCGAAAAAATGTAAAAGATACGTTTCGAGGTGTCCGCAGGGGTAGTTAGACCACGTGTATCTTCTAAGATATCTTAAAAAGTAGATGAAGTGTGGATGAGAAGAATGGGGCATGTGACAAGTAGTGCCCCCTTTGTTTTTTTTTTTTTTTTTTTTTTTTTTTTTTTTTAAACGTAAGTAGAAGGACAAGGAAAATGTAGATATACTATCACAATAGGATATAAGAACGTACAATGGTATGGAAACACAACATAATAATACGATGACTTAACTACAAACCTAAATATTAGATAGAACTATATGCCACATTAACAACATGACTATAATAAAACAACCGAGCATGAAAACTTGAGTAGCATATTCAAGCTACTGTTGCTCAAACTTTTCTAGTGCATCCATGAATCTTGAGCTTGGAGTGATCTAAAAACGGTTTTTAGAATAAGAAGTGTAGAGGGAAGAATATGAAATGAGTGAATATGGAGGAAGAGTTGAACTTATTTATAGATAGAAAATTGCCGTTTTCTGACCGTTTTCTAGATGTGGTCATGACCGTTTTCTGACCGTTTTTTAGATGTGGTTCATGATCGTTTTCTGACCGTTTTTTGATGCGTTTTCATTATCGGTTTCTGAACGTGTTAGTTACATTAAAATTTGTTGTTTAAGTATGACATGTGAAATATATTTATATATATATGTATATAATTTATTATTACCAATATATGTTCCTACCTATATACTATTAGATATAGCTAATATATCAAGATAAAAATATTTAGGAACCATATACTATTAAGCTAGAAAATGCAAACACGTAAATAAAATATCTGATATAAATATTATACAAGACCAGAAAAAAAAATAAATCTAGCTACTGATGATCCTCACGGTCTTTGTAGCGAGAATCCTCGGGGGCGCGCGGAAGAAGAACCCGGGGAGTCCTGCGACGTCGTGCGATCTGAGCTCTCGTGGAGGCTAACTGCTCTGGATATCACCAAGAGTATCCATCACGAGCTGAAATCGATCTTTGGCTCGCCATGAACATTCGCTGAAACCGGTTACGGCGAGTAAGCATCTTATCTGAAAATGCGATCATGGAGAGGCTCTCATTTCCTGCTGGAATTCACCCATCTTGTCATCATCGACTCATGGCGAGTGGTCATATCTGTCCTTAACTTCGCCCTAAGGTGCGTCTCATCGATACTGGCGAGTGTACATGTCTCGACCACCGGGTTCCTTTGACGTAGGGCCTCTATGGGTTGGGTGATCTTACTCATGGCAGTCTCATCAAAGTATGGTGGGTGAGAGGATCCTACGCTAAGCGTGCTTTCGGCAGCCCTAGGTCTTTGTGGGTTCCCAAAAGGGTCTTGTATGCATTTCTTAAAGACCAACATATTCTCATATTGTGGTATAGGGAGTAAAGGGGGTGTGGCGAGAAATCCCAGATTAATCATGACTTTGCGTTACTAGAGCGGCAAGGGGGGCTGACCTAAGAGTGGCATGTGTGATAATATCAAAAGAAAGGTAACGATCACAGAAGTTACCCTTTCGCTCTGGAGGATCGAGAAGGTGGAGGAAGGTCTTGTTGATGTCGGAAGGCTTTGAGGTGCCAATGGCGTTCAGTCCCAGCCATTGAGTTCTTGCTAGCTTTGGTTTAAATTCGCGCGTCGAAATACGTCCAGCGCATTTCCGTCGATGTTTACTCTCTCCCTCGATAAAGCGTGTCGAGCATTAGGTCGTAAGTCCGTGGGTACACGAACTGCTTCTTGCCGAAGTCGATGACGTGGGTCGACCCGGTGGAATGCCCGTGATCGGGAGAGCAACAACACGGTGTGACCGTGGCGCACACACCCTCGGCGGTGACCCAAAAATGGTCGCCATTAAAGCTTCCATTGTCGTAGAATATCATCACCAAATCCTTAGAATAAAGCCCTCCATTGGCATATAACAAACTCTCCCATCCTCTAGAGTGAATTTCGTGATCAAAGAATGGAGCAAACATCCCGTTTTCAAACAAATTTTCAAAAAAAATTTCCACACAAATCCGTCTATTTCCAGCCATTGCTGATCTAAAAGGGAGGATGGCTATTGATTATTGATGAGGGGGAGAATTGGGATGATCTGACGGAAGGAAATCTTGATCGGAGCTATGCGGGTCTCGCGCGAGACCTGGTTTTAGTGTGGGCTTTGTCGTCGCGAGAGACCGATTCGAGAGGGGCAAGATCCGGTTTTAGGAAGGCGAATCGTGGATTTGTGACGCGTGTGATCGGGTATTTTGGGTTTAAATGGACCGAGAAATCGATATTTGGGTTGGGCCAAAAAATTTCTCGAAGCCCAAATCAAGCCTAAAAAGCCCGATTTAAACCTAAAAATCTAAATGCCTACCCCCGACTTCGTTTGGACTCGAATTGGGCCGAATGAGATATCGAAAAATGATCGGCACGAAAAATTCTATCTAATAATTGTATGAGTCATTTTTTTTTTTTTTTTTTTTTTTTTTTTAAGAGAAGGAAAGTGTAAAGGTTTTATTTACATACAAAGGGAGATATCGTGAAAAACACTTTGGATGTCGGAGAGTCACCATCTTAAATCATAGACAATTGTCATGTCGGCTCTGGAGCAAACCCAATCCGCCCCGGTGTGGCTTCACCTCTATGTATTATGGGGTAGGGCGGGGCGGTACCATCCTAGACCCGTGCGCGCTACGATCTAATAAAATTGCCCCTTTTACATACGGCTATCCTCAAACCGCCCCAAAGGGACTCAAAGTAACCAATTCTAGGGTTGGTGCGGTGGAATCCATTGCCCGTTTGTGTTCCAAGTATGCAACATCGAGGTTTAACACGAATCCCTTGTGAAAAACTTAATGCAAAGGGAAAAGGTAACAAAATAAACATATTTACAAGGTGAGTCTTTTAACGTCAGATCCTCAAGACGAATCGAAGTCTTTTAACGTCGATTCTCAAGGCGAATCCCATCCTGTGGGAGAAGCGGCGGCGGCGAAGATTATCTGCGCGGTGGTGTTAGACAAAAGTATACCTTAAAGCTGGCTAGTATCGGATAGGAAGTCGGGCCTAGGCGAGGAAGGGTGTTGGCAATGCATACACCAGCCCATCCTTCAAGCGCGTTGTTTACGAGCAAAAGAACTACGACCATTTCCTATTAAGTGATGAGTGAGACTTACACCAAAATGATTAGCTGAAGTTAGCGAGGTAGAGAGTAGAAAAGGGAAGAGAAGGAAGGAGGTGAAATTTTAGGTACCCATCGTTTTTACCGAAAAGCACGTTTGCTTTCGTGTTCTGAGAAGACATTTATACTCGGTTCAAAAAGAGTTTTCGTGGACTAAGGTTCGGCTTACAACCACACACTTCAAAGAACTTTGGAGATCATAAGATAGAAGATGGCCCGGCTACCAAAAATGGCATACCCTCTATAGAAACAAGATTGAGTACGCCAAATGAAACATCTAGTCGATTGTAAACCTGGATTACGAAGAAGAGTCCGTTCAACATCGGTGGCGTAATTCGTGGTAATGTTTTAGGCGTTGTCAATTGACTTGAAATTATTTGTTATCTTTTGGATTAAGCAAAGAGATTGCCCCATAATGTTTCACGGTGACAATGATGAAAGGACCGGACCATCGTGTTTTCAATTTACGGGGAAAGATGTGTAATCACGGGTTATCTGATAAAACTTTTTGGCCAATTTTGAAATCCTTACATAAAATGTGCTTGTCGTGCACTCTTTTCATATTAGCTTTGTAGGATTTGAGAGATCATAAGCATCACTCGAATCTCCTCCATTTCATTTTAATTGCAGTTTTAAGCTTCGCCTGCCCCTCGATGATATTGTAATTGAGGCTTTTGATGGCCCAAGAGGCACGGTGCTCAAGTTATTTGGCGGATGACAAGGTTTTCCAAAAACAATGCGGTAAGGAGACATCCCTATAGGTGTAAAAATCTTTTCGGTATGCCCACAAGGCATCCGAGAAGCGGAGAGACGATCCTTTCTTGATGGGTTGGCGGTTTTTCTCCAAAATAGACTTTATCTCTGTTGGAGACTTCCACTTGGCTTTCGTTTGTGGGTGGTATGGAGTAGCAACCTTGTGAGTAACTCCATATTTCTTCATTAAAACCCAAAAATTTTGTTACAAAAATGTGTACCCCTATCAGCGATGATAGCTTTGGGAACACCAAAGCGAGAAAATGTTTTTTTTACAAATCTCCACGGCAGTCTTATGGTCATTTGAGCGACATCGCGAAAGTGCCTCAATCCATTTGGACACATAGTCTGGCGACTAAAATGTATAGAAAAACCTTGAGAAATAGGGAAGGGTCCCATAAAATCAATGCCCCAAACATAAAAATTTTCCACAATCAAGATAGGATTTAGGGGCATCATATTTCGTTTGGTAATTCGACCTAGGTGTTGACAACGAATGCAAGCTACGCAATGTTAGGTGTGCATCGCGAAAAAGGGTAGGCCAGTAAAACCACATTGTAACACCTTGGCGCAGTTTTTCTTTCCACTGAAATGACCTCCAAGATTGTTCATGGCAAAAGGATAATCGTCGGTGTGTTCCCAATCGGGAATGCAGCGGCGACGAATGAGTTGGTCGGAACAATACTTAAAGTGGTAGGGTTCATCGAAATAATATTTTTCTGAGTGGATAAGAACTTTTATGATTAGGGCGTGACCAAAAGGAGGGACTTCCTCGGTAACTAGGTAGTTAACGATATCCGCGTACCATGGAGATGAAAAAATAGAGTACAAAGTATTAGATGCGGGAAGGAATCACCCGATACCCCGAGAATCACTATCGATGTCACCAACCGGCCTTGATAAATGGTCGGCTCACGACATTTTCGGTTCCTTTCTTGTCTTTGATTTCGGGGGTGAATTCTTGTAAGAGAAGGATCAGTGGAACAATCGTTGTTTTCGTCCTTTTCGCGAAGTAAGTACCGAAATGCGGCATGGTCGATATATATACTATGGTCGATGTTCCAACTAGGTAGGCGAAACTTATCAAAGCATAGACAACAAGCTAGGAACTCTTTTCGGTTGTGGTATAATTACGTTGGCGTCGTTAAGAGTTTTACTAAGCGTAGTAAATGACAACGGGTTTTGTCGTCCGCGTCGTTGGCCTATACGGCACCAATAGCAAAGTCGCTAGCGTCACACATTAGTTCGAATGGTTGAGACCAATCGGGGGTTGAATGATAAGGCGGTAGTCGAGGCGGTTTTAGAGTATCAAAAGCTTGTTTGCAATTGAAATTGAAGTCGAATCTGCATCCTTAAGCGGGAGATTGGTTAAAGGTCGAGCAACTTTAGAAAAATCATGAATGAATCTCTGTAAAACCAGTGGCCTAAAAAGGCGCGGATATCGGCTATGCGTGGGAAAGGTAGCGAAGAAATTTTAACAATTTTAGCTTTATCAACCTCTATCCGTCTTTTGAAACAATATGACCTAGAACAAGTCATTTGGTAACCATGAAATGACACTTCTCCCAATTGAGTACCATTTTTTTCTCTTACGCAGCGTTAATACTTTAGAAAGGTTGGATAAGCGATTCGTCAAAGGAATTTCCGTAAATGGAAAAGTCGTCCATGAAAACTTCCATATAACGTTCCACCATATCACTAAAAATGTGAAGCATGCGGCGTTGGAAAGTGCACGGGGCATTACAAGGACCAAAAGGCATTCGATGCGTATGCAAAAGGTTCAAAGGGACACGTGAAAGTTGTCTTTTCTTGATCGGTGGGATCAATGACAATTTGGAAGTATCATCCGGAATAGCCATCAAAAAACAGTAGTAGGCATGACCGGCTAAGCGTTCTAGCATCCGGTCAATGAATGGGAGAGGAAGTGATCTTTATGGGTTACGGCATTAAGTTTTGCGATAGTCAATGCAAATTTTCCATTTCAAAGGAATGCGAGTGGAGATGCACTCACCACTTTCATTTTACACAACTTGAATTTGGACTTTTTGGGAACAAGCGTGGACGGGACTAACCGATCACTATCGAGATAGGGTATATGATACCGCATCAAGTAAAAGTAGAACTTCCTCTCTCACTACTTCCTTCATGGCGGGATTAAAGGCGTTGTGGTTCTCGTGATGTCTTTGTGCCGTCATCAAGATGTATCACGATCGTGCATATGCTAGGGTCTATTCCTTTGATATCATCTAAGGACCATCCGATAAGCGGGCGGTGTTCCACGAATGACATGAATCAAAGCGTGTCTCTTCGCCGTGCGTAGTCAAGTGAGTAGAAATTATTATAGGGTGACTACCATCGGGATCGAGATATGCGTACTTCAAATCGGGGGTAGAGGTTTTAAATCCGGAGTTGGAGGATTGGGGATCAAGGATTCGTGAGGGATCATCTCTTCAATGGAAAAAGCGAATCGGTTCTTACGAATTAGTTTGTACCGAAGCATTAGGGTCAAATAGTGGTGCGACTCTAATAATGCATGGACATCCCTTATGTATGAGTCATCGTCAAACTCGGATTATCAAAAGAAAGAAATTGGTGTATCGATGCGGGGAAAAGAGTTTGTGAAATAATCATGTTCGGACTATCAACCAAGCTAATCTCGCCCTCCATTATAGGATCGGGAAACTGTTTCATTAATTTGAACACGTTGAGTTAAATGAGAAAAGGTTCGAAAGACAATGTCATTGAACCGTCCGACAATTTATGAGGCGTTGGCGGTTGCAGAGGAAAGGGCGTCCCAAGATGATAGGGATGGAGTCACGGGCTACCGATTATCTAGAATGACAAAATCAAGCTGGATAGTAAAATCTTGGACCTTTACTATAGCGTTCTCTACTATGCCTTTTGGGTACTTAATGGAAGCGATCCGCGAGTTGCGAGAGTCATATTGGTAGGTTTCAATTCATGAAGACCTAAGCTGCTTAAATAAGTAGTAGGGAAGTAGGTTAACAACGGCACCTAGGTCTAAAAGCGCGATGGCGGTATACTTGTCATGGCGTGCGCATGGTACGGTTAATCGACACGGGTCCTGTACTTTACCACACCATTGGTAGTGGTAATCGAGGGAAACTGCTAAGTGAGGGCGGCTTGTTGAGGAGGTACATTCATACGTCGTTTGGTGGTGCACATGTCCTTCAAAAACTTGGCATGCTTGGGCAAATGCTTTAAGCATCTAGGAAAGGTAAGTTTATGGTCAAATTTTTGAAGGTTTCGCGGATCTCATCAAAATGTTAAGTCATGTTTGTTCTTTACCAAGCGGGCAGGGAATGGAGTTTTTGGACGGAATCGTACAAGGATCAATATTATCTTTTCCTAGGGGCGTAGGTGTAGATTTTGATGGTACAACTTCGTCCGTTATAGGTTTGCGAGGTAGGAGTTGGAAGGGCGTTAGTCGTGGCTTCCGTCGATTCCTCGTCGGCATCATATATATATTATTGTCGATGGTTCGGCGGAAGCGAAGAGTGGTAATGGCATTTACCTCACCACGACTTGGATTACTAGGTCTGGTGCATTGTTGAGTTCAAAGGCAGTGTTTGTAGGCTTAGGGTTTGGAACTGCTTGGCTAGGGAACACGCCCTTTTGACTTTTATCCTGAGCTAACAGCTGAAGAGACTGTTGGATAGAAGCTAGGATTTGATTCTGTTGATTCATGTATGTTAGGAAAGTTTCAGCCGTTTTATCGGCTGTGGATTATACCAAAGGGAGCGGCAGGAACTAGTTCACGGTTATTATTCACGGGTTGATTTTGGTAGCCATATCCTTGGTTAGCGGGAACAAGGTTGTGGTTGTTTTGGTATCCCATATATTTGCGTTATTGGGAAAATTACTTTGCCCCTTGCTGAAATTGTGGAGGATTTCCTTGGCGATAGGAATTGTAGTTCGCGGGGTGGTCGTCTGAGGACGCGTTGTTGCCACTGAAGGAGCTTGTTGTTGGACGGGGGTGCCCAAGCTAAATTCGGATGTTGTCGCCAAAGGTGCATTAGGGATGTTGAAAGCACAAGCCTCTTGAAGGTTGGGGAGGACACTTTCGTATACCAAAAGGACAATAAGAATCGGGTGCTTTCGGGACTTAAACAAAAGGGCATGGGGAAGCGTTGGCGGCCATGACTGTTTGGGTTTTGTTCATTTACTTGTACCGAAAGAGCATCAACCTTTTTGTTTAGGGACTTCGATTAAAGTTTTAATTCGGATCGGGTTTGACCTCAAACATAGGCGTAACTTTGGTAGGAGTGTGTTTAGAAGATCTAGAAGAATCGGTGTTTCCCCGATGGGTGCCATTGAGGCTGTTTCTCTCAAGAAAAGTGTATGCTTGATGGCGCCCTTGTCCATGAAACAACCGCCGTTCATGATATCTAATGTTTCCTTTTGATGGTCGGAGAGACCATTAAAGAATGAAACGGACTAATCTGGCGGTGTCGAGTTGATGATGGGGACATTAGAAGTAGATCGATAAATCTGCTCCACGCTTCGAAAAGGATTCACAGGGGTCTTTGGCGAAAGAATTGAATCTTTTGAAGCATTTCTGTAGTTTTCTTCGAGTATAGAACTTTATCATGAATGCTTGAACAAGTTTGGCCCATGTGTCAATGGATTGCGGGCGCTTGTCCGGCGAGCCAAGCGGAAGCTTTATCGGCTAAGGTGAAGGGAAACAACCTAAGCAAGACTTGTTCGTTGGTAGCGGTCGGATGGCGGAAAGTGGTGACTACTTGTTGCATCCGGCGAAGATGATTATACGTTTTTCATGGTCTAAACCATGGTAAGCAGGTAACAAACCGAAAATGTTTGGCGGAATACGAAAATCACCTACAATCGCGATCGAGTTTAATGCGGGAAGCGAGTCCTTCCTATAGGCGATATAGAAATCGAAAGGGGTTTCTCATTGTGAGATTTTCCTCGACCATAATTAAAGGAGATAATGGAAAGCGGAGATGTTTGACGAGGTTGATTCACGGAGGAGGAACTATGCCTAGGAGATAACATAAAGCAGTTGTTTCTTGTATTTTCGGCGATGATATGTAACTTTTAATTCCTTATGTTTACCGGACCGTAGTCTCATACAAATATGAATTTTAATTTAGTGCTCATAAAGGAGCGAATAATGGTGAAGGTTTTAGAAGTTAGGAAGGAGGGAGTTGAAACCGCGTCTTCTGAAGCTGTTGCTAACTTCGGCGGGGAAGCTAGGATAGCGATGTGAATATTCTAAAGACCAGGTTACGAGAGAGAATTGAGGGAGGTTGTTCGTGCTTTAGCACGTTTTTTAATTTTTTTTTTTTTTTTTTTTTTCAAGTTTCCTAGGCAGCGATGGAATAGGATGATTTATGATGGTGTATTATGCGGGGTGTTATTAAGATGATTTAGATGAAATTTTTTTTTAATTACTATGATTTTTTTTTTTTTATTTTTTATTTTTTTATTATTTTAATTTTACGTAATTAGTGTATTATGGAGGCGTGATTACGAAATATGCAATTAAAAGCGATAGATGCCAAAATAGAAACTAACTAACATATACTAGTTTCGCTTGAAAATCTACCCATGCAAATCTATATTACCTATACGTGCAACTATGTGTAAGTTATCGTGAGCTAGGGGAATGTCGAGAACGAACTCATGCAATTGAATACAGCGTCGTGAATTGATGTAACATACACATACAAAAATATTCTAAGTAGGTGGTTTTTGGCTGCCACGCATATATCAAAATATATTGAATCATATTAATTGTGTTACGTGAATATGTGATGACAAACCACCTTTACATGCACGAGTTCTCATGCCAACATACAAATATCACGAGGTAAAACAGGTTATAGCAAATAATATCCTCGACAAAGTTTGAGGAGTTTAAGAGTTTGAAACACGGTGTCCGCGCGATTCCTCATATAGCGATCGACTACTCCCAAGCTTATGCTTACTAGAAAAGCAGGACCAAAGAGCCCAAAAGAGTTGAAAAGGAAAGTGGCACATGACCTGAAAACCGAGTGTTGATACTCTCGAGGTTAGTTTGGCGTGCTTACTAATTGAGTCTCGTCGAGACTCTTTTGTCTGCATTTTAGTACTTCAAATTCCTATGAAGTACTTAGGCTGTGCTAATGAAAATAAACAAAACTTGGCTCACAAATATTTGTTAGTAGAAAAAATTACGGAAAAAAGTTAGTATTAGTATTGTAACATGAAATGAAAATTAAAAGATGAGGGAGGTAGGGAGGGGTTTTATGGATGTATTCCGGTTATTACGTTAAGTCGAGTCCTTCGTGCAATGGCGCCATTTGATAGAACGCTCTTTACACACGTTTATTGGCTTTTCGGTTACTTATTTTCTTAAGTCCGAGGTCCACGGTCAAAGTCCGAGGTCCCAGTCCAAGTCAAAGTCAAAGTCCAACGTCCGTTATAGTAAATGCGTTTTAGTCAAGTTACCTTACTCGCGTGGGATTGGTAGGATAGGTCGAGTAAAGGGATCGTCAAACCTTAGGGCTCGGATAGGTTCACAACCTGGAGTTACAACTTTAAGTGAGAAGGATTTTTAGGTTTTTTTTAGTTGGTTTTAATTAAAATAATGGTAATGCAAATAAAATAAATTACTACGGCGATTATATGTAGGTAAACAAAATGTAGAGAAACAGGGGAGAGTTAATCATGCTCATGCAAGAATCATTTCTTAACAGTTTTTTATTACCAAATCACTACATCTCTAATTGCGTCTCGTTTAGGATCTAAGCGTCGAAAGTATTGATCCCTAGTGCATGCCCACATCTCTAGGTTCGCATTTCACTAGCATAAGGAGTTTTAATAATACCGCATCTACGGTATATTATTTCCGCTCTTGGCTCGATTTCACATCGGTTGGACGAATTGGAGAGTATCGACGACGAAAAGAGTAGCGAGACATTTTTGGGTCACGCAGCGAAGATCGTCTCTGGAGCATCAGCTGATCCAACTTTGTACGGATCTCGATCATTTTGTTACGGATGTTAATTTTATGCCTAATTCCTAAGTAGTGATTCTAGAATATTAACGAGTCAATCCGATTTTTACACGAAGCAAACATAACCCTCCCCCACGGGGATTAGCTCATCATCATAGAAGGAATAATAAAACTTGCTTTGTATACATTAAGTAAATAAATGCGGGACAAAATTAAACTAGAAAAGAAATTTATTAAGGGTAAAATAACTTACCGTATTAATTTCTTTGAAATAAAAATGGGCGAAGGAATGTAAGTCTTGAAGAAGAAGAAAAACTAAAGCGTAGCTAAAGCATTAATATGTTGAAGACCTTATAATGAAGGCTGACCCCTTCATATATATATAGGCCGATACAAGAGTGATCCGTGAATCATTTAATTCAGTTTTGTTTCAGTAGGCTGATTTATTTGTTCAAAACTTTGAGAATCAAAGTTTTGTTTTGATATGTTTAGCTTTTTGTCCTTTTGCTTTTTAAGTTTTTGTTTCAGTAGCTTATTTCAATTCAAACCACCGGTTTGAATTGGTGCGATAATCTTCTTTTCTTGGGGTGGTATCAATTTGAAACCATCATTTTTGCCACTGCTTATATGCTGATTCATCATGCCTTACGGGCTCGCAGAGTGTGTCCATTTAGTGTGTCTAGTGGTGCGCCGATTTTGGCTTTTTCACGACTTTTTTTGTCCTCTTGCAGAGTTAAATTAAGCCGTCGCTATGGCAGCCTTCACTAGCCAACGCGTCGGCACCTAGATTTATCCGATTTGAGCCGGAAGTTTCCGCTTCTTTATATGTGGGCCCGCTTACGACTGGTTACGTTTCTTTTGGAAACTTCAACTCTAGTCGGGCTTTGTTGGGCTTCGGGGATTGAGTGGGAATTCCAAATATTCCCAGTATTCAGTACTTAGCGGCTTCACTAGCCAACGTCGGCACCTAGATTTATCGATTTGAGCTTCGAGGAAGTTTCTTCGCTTCTTCATATGTGGACCCGTTCCGCGACCGGTTCTCATTATTTTGGAAACTTGGCTTCGCGGGGTTGAGAGTGGGAAACTCCAAATATTCCCGTATTCACGTGCCCGATGCATGTTTTATCACTATATTCATTTTAATTGCGGAAACCTGCAAAAGTACGAAAATATAATTATTACATGATTATTAAACACATAATCGACTAAAATGCTATGTCTCTCGGGGTTTAATATTACAGTTTTGGGTGCTTATCACTAACAAGCCTGTTAATTTCCTCTTACAAAAGAAATCAAAGGCACCATTTCTTAAGTACGTAATACCTGGTCCTTGTCATACAAACATAAGCAATAGCTATACAAATATGTCTCGTTGTCTCTTACAAGAGATTGCCTCGTTTCAGCGTTGATGCAACTGCCATCTCTCCTCGTATGGGTGGCCACATATCCTTGTGTCCATGAAACTTTACCAGTCGGGATATCTTTTTTCTGTAACATATTAAACAAATATGTAGATAAAGACTAATAGTTGAGTGCACATGATAATTTTAAGGTATTAAATAGATGTTTACCAACTTGAAAACCTGGTAATGGTTTCAGAGAAAGTGGTACTCAAATTCCTTTCAGCCTTCTTACACACTTAACACCCTAACTAACGTCCCGAGTCCTTTATCCCAGTTAGACACTAAAACACAAAGACTAGCTTGGAACACCAAAGTAAATATCTAGGCATCTCAACTAACGCCAGATCTACCAAGTACCAAGTTATAGTGAATGAAATCATCATAATAAACTAAGATAAAAATAAAAATTCCAAGTCCCATAGATCTCGAAGGATCACTAGTTATATCTTTAACAAGTGGCACATATCTCATAATTTTCCAATATATATATTGTATGAACACAAGTTCTAGCCTATAATGTCCTATGTCCTAATCGTATCACCTCTCCTCTTTCTTTCTTTTTTCCTCCCTTTTTCTTCTACTCATACTGTTCCTACTTATATCCCTCCTCCTATTTTCTCATCCGTTGATCGCCCTCTTATCCTTTGGTCCACACTGGGGCACCTATCCTCTTAGGGTTCCGCGGCTTTGCTGCTGTACCCCTGTCTCTTCTATACTAACTTGCCTCCTCTTTGACTCTGACCGTCCTTTTTCTTCTGCTCCTGTACGGCCTGTCCCCTTTTAGGATGCCGCGGACATGATCTGGTGCTTCGCGCCTCCGCTCTTTTATCTTCCTTTCGGCCTGCGAGCATGCCACCTCGACCGTCCTAAAATAGGCTAATACAGATGCCCCCTCTCGGCCCTCGGATCCGTTTGGGTCCGTGGGTCGAAACTCGCCAGCTAACTACTTGAGGTGTTGTCCCATCCAAGGTCCTGTCGTTCACCTCTGAGGAATCATTGCATCTGACATCCCTGTTTCCATGCTTGCTTCGAACCATGTGTCACCGAACACGTGTCTCATAGCACGTGCCTCTCCTTGCACACGCCACCGCCTTTGGCCCCTCGAGCTTCGTGCGAACACGTGTCTCACCCGGTGTGGTTCCCTTTTTTCCCTGTCTTTTCTTTTCCACTTCTACCCCTGTCTCTTCGAATCCCGCCTAAAACAAAACTCTTTGCTCCCCCTTTGTCTTCCTCACTTCCCATCTTTTCCTTTCCACTCCTTGCGACTGCCTCACCTGTTCTCTAGCCCCTAAGCCATCCACCTCCCTCTTTCCTTTTCTTCCGGCGAGCTGTACGTCCTTCTTGCTCTTGTTCCACCGTATAGCATCATCAGGTTCAACTTCTCCTTCATCAGGTTTGTGTTTTCACCTTCTCTCTTTTTGTTTGTAAGTGCTCTCTTTCTTTTTTCTTTTACTACACGCGTTTATTTTCCCCCTCCTCTTCCTTCACCCTTGTGCGCTCTTTGTAATCCCAAACCCAACTCACCATTACCCACTGGTCACCGCCATGTCGGACTCTCATTCTGGGGGTTCCTCCGCTACCAGATCCGGCGGCTCTAGGGCTTCTCCCTCCAAATCCGCTGACTCCCCCACCCAATCTGAACCATCTGTATCCACCGTGAACCGGTCAGAGTCCCCTACTCTCTCCTCCGCAGCCCCCTCTACCTCGGGGAGACCCTCAACGCTACCTCCCCCGCCTTCTCATTACCGGAGGCCTAACTTGGCCGCCGTCCAAGCCGCATATGGCATTCCGGGAGACGTGGTGTTAGACCACGTACCAGGCGTCACCCACTTTCCCCACCTTGTTTCGCCGCGGCCCGGATGCTTAGTGGCTACTGTGGGGCAAATCGCCGCCGGGCTCCGCTTCCCCCTATCCTTACTGGACGTTGAAGTTTGCAATCACTTCAACATCCCACCATGCCAAGGCATTGGCAACTTCTGGCGCATCATGTACGCCGCCAACTATTACAACAGGATGAATACTCCTCGGATTGGCGTGCATGATATCACGGCTCATTACTTCATAAAAAAGAGCACTAAACTGGGGAGTGTAAAATATCAATCGTTCTGCGTGCGTCCGCAGAAGAAGTCCTTTGTTATCCGGGTCACCACCTCGGACAAGGTGTGGCACCACTACCCCCTGTATGTATGTGTCCGGGAATTTCCTTTCCGCAGATCTCCCTCCTGAGCTGTCCCTTAGACACTCCCATTTCATTGATCACGGTGAGTTTAGTTAGCTACTGAGTTTGCCCTTAATGTGATACCCTTCTTACCCAGTTTGTTCCTCTGTGTTTCAGGTTGGTCCCCGAACTCACAATCCCATGTGTACGCTGGTGTTAACTCCGAAATTCTCAACAGACTCCGTGGCTTAGGCGAGGCCCAGTGTAACGTCCTCGGCATCGACCAAGACAAGGGCAGCCCACTTCTGCTAGATCCTTCCCTTAAAGATATCAGGAAATACCGCGGTCCTTTGTACCTTCTTCCGCCACCCAAGGAGAGGAAACCCAAACTCTCTCCCCCTAAAAGCCGGCGACGCAAGCGCCCGGTCCATCGGTCTTTTGGGTTCACCACCAAAATCTCCCACAGTCAAGCCCTTGCCCAAAAGGCCGTGGCTGCCAAGACTCGGAAGGCCCCTACTGGTTCCTCAGTGCCCATTCCTGCCCCGGTTCCCCGCTCCTACTCTTCCATAGCCGATTGGGAGGACGACTTTGCTCCTACTGCCAACATGGATGTCTCCAAACTGAAGCTCTGGGAGAGTGACTCCGAGGGCGAGGCTCCCTCTAACACCACGGCCAAAGGTCCTCCTGCTAAGAAGGCCAAGACAACCGCTTCCACCTCGAAGCCTGCTACTTCTCGGTCTGAGTCCCCGTGGCCAGTAGCTCCCCTCCTCCATCTTGGGAAAGAGACTGCTCCCATAGGTCCCCTGCCTCCGGGGCCAGTCGAACTCTGGCACCCTCAATTCAAGGCTAGGGACCGCGACATCACAACAAGGGACTCCGTGCTAGACAATCCTGCGGTAGCCGCCTCTCTATTCTTCAGCTCCCATCTCCCGCAGGACCAGGCTTACGGGGACTCCAGCTCCTTTGCCTCCCACCGAGCTGTGATTTATACTGGCTGGGAGAGGGTATGCTTCTTCCCCTCCCCGCCCCCGTTCCCCGTTTTCTCCTTTATTACTACTTAAGCTCTTCCTAATTTCGTCCCCTTTTTCAGATGAGCCTTGATGTGGGCTATGTTATCCGCGGTCTTACCAACACCTTGGATGCCTTTGAGATGGCGAAGGCGGAAATCCACGGGCCCGAGGGATGGAAGGCCAAATATGCTAAAATGGAAGCCGAGAGAGATGATGCCCGCCTTTCAGCCATCAAACACCACAAGGAGCTCCAGCGTGCAGAACAGGCGCATCAAGACTATGCGGCCAGCATCACTTCCTAGTTGGAGCGACAGAGGGAGTCGGATAGGGCCGCGGCTAAGAGGAACCTGGAACAATCATTGAAGGATGCCGCCGAACATTTTAAAACCTTGGCCTCCAAAAAGATCTCTAGGGAGCTGAGGTAGCAGCTAGAAGCCCTCACCACGCTGGGCGTCTGCTTCCTGACCAACCACCTGCTACTGCCCCTCCGAATCCGTGGTCGCCTCTCCTGCTTCAGACCCTGAGGCAGCTGTCCAGCCTGGCGTGTCATCCTCCCCTATAGATGTGGATGAAGTCACTGAGGCAGCGGAGGAGGATCGACTGCCGGTGGATGCCTCGGAGGACCCTAAGTGATGCTTGCCTATATTCAGCTTTTAAATGTTTGTTTGTCTGGTCATGTACTTCTATGAACTCGATTTCTTTGTTGTTGCAACTTGCGGGCTTGGATTTTTGGGTAGTCCCAGCAAGCCGCGGATGAATGCGCCTCTAGCACAACACTTTGCCCCCAATTAACTGGGTGATAGACATGTCTCTTTTTGCGTACTGAACGCCTTTATTTCCGCACTTGTTGACTCCTTTGCGTTGTATTGTAGCTTGCCTGACCTAGCCTTTTATCCAACGTTCCCCCTAGGCGTTGTAGCTTACCAAATCTAAATGGTTTACTCAAGATAGGAACAATAAATGCAAATAGCATTTACATTTTTCGGTAGTCTTTTCTAAGATCAAATATAGTGTACGAATATGTGCTATTTGAGAATCTTTTCTGAGCAATTGTGTGTGCAACTCTCGTCTCAGTGTCTCACTATACCAAGAATATGTGTCTGAAATTTTCAGACTACGAGTTCACCATACCAAGAATATTGAGGAAATTGTCTAATGGGCTCCTTCTTTGTCATGGGTTGGGATTATCACCCCTAGTAGGCAAATGAAAGTTTATATGGAGGCATTGAGCTGTGTACATGGACAGATGGTGATGGACCTGGTTACTGCTCTTACATCACCACCTCAATTACACAAAAGAAAAGGTAAAAGAAGGAGGACAAGTTAACATCCCCATATCAATTAATCTTCTCCCTTAACCCATAATTGAATCAAAGACAAAGTCGCTGAATGGGACCAAATTTTATATGGACTAAGGACCCATTTGTTTAAAAAGACGACAAAGTCTACACTTCTCTCCTCACGATACTTCTTATATATCGTTTCTTTCTCTTTGACCTGGAAAACACCAACTCAAATAGTGTTAACAAGCATGGAAAAATTGAACAGAATATGTGAGGAATGTGAGAAAACTAATTCTACAAACAAACTTCATAACTCTAGTCCCGAAAGCTTACATAGTTAACCTTTGTATAAATGTAAAATCTTTTAAGTGCACAAGGACCATATTTCATTCACCAACACAGATTATACAAAATGAAACTATTCCACATAGCCTTTGTATATGCAGACAGAGATCACCCAAAATGAGAACATTTACGTATGTCTGTTACTGATTATACAAAAAAGAAACTACTCCATCCTATTTCTTACTTAGTGTTCATTCACATCTACTTAACCTGACTACGAACAACTTATGTTCGTCTGTCACTCATTATACAATAAAGAAACTTTTCTATCCTACATTTCTCTATGAGTGAAATTCTACAAAGTGAACTTTTATTATTGATTATACAAAAGAGAAATTCTATCCTATTTCTTACGAGTGTTCATTCACATCATTCATACCTGCTTAACCCGACTGCAAACAATTTATGTCTGTCTGTCACTCATTATACAAAAAAGAAACTTTTCTATCATACATTTCTATGAGTGATATTCAACAAAATAAACTTTTGGAATGCACATAAACACTAACAAAGCCACAAAACACTAACAAAGCCATTAATCTGAATTTAGGTGAATGCAAACATCCCTATGACCTACAAAACGTACACATTCTAACTCAATAGTCCAAGTCTAGATAAAAAAGTATACATGTACACTTCACACACTCTCTCTCTATATATAGAGCAAATACACATATAAATACAACATGCACATATGCTGACATATTATTGGTGCTACACAACTAACTTTATACATTTGAGCATAAAGGCATATTTCCTGAAATTGAATACATCAAAGCAATTCAACATGCACATATGCTGTGACATATTATTGGTGCTACACGACTAACTTTAGACATTTGAACATAAAGGCATATTTCCTGAAATTGAATATATCAGAGCAAACACGATCAGTTGTGCTTTAATGAGTTAAAATGAAGAGGTTAGCTACCTTCTTATCGAATTCTGCTCTGTCCACAGCTCTATGATCAACATGCAATGCAAATTCTTCTACCTGAGTGAGGGGTTCCGTTCCTTTTCAGGAACTGGTAGTGGATCACTGCACCAAGACCGGAGAAAAGCACAATTAAGAATATGTTTCTTCAACAATAACAACAGCTTACACTACTAGAATAGTTTATAAAGATACAACGTCATGTCAAAGCTTACTCTTTCAAGATTGGTTGCGCCTTAAATTTTCTCATTTGAGCCTCTTCTTTTTCCATTCTCTGCCTTTCTTCCATTTCTCTCTGCATTTCCTCTTCATGTCTCACTAAACTCTCCAATTGGAAAGGCTCTGGCTTGGTGCATTGCTTTGGCTTTGGTTTTGGTGGTATCTGCATGGAAATGAAATTAGAAAAGTACTTCTCAACCAATCTTAGTAAATAGAAGCAATGTCAAACTAGCACTCCATTCTTTGCCACTGGGTAATCAGTCGTATACGGATGAGTCTGCCAAAATGGTAAGGTGTTGCGTACTTCAAAGCATTTTCCATCCATATTGATAAGAGCCCAAAACTGTAGTTTTAACCCCTTAACAATAATACTTTTAGACCAATTATGCGAGTAATAAATAAGAGTTAATGCTGATTACGTGCTTTTATGTATTTCAGGCATTGGAGTAGAATATGTGCAGAAATGCGCCCCTTTTGCGAGATAAAGGAGCAAGGGTTGGTTGTTAAGAAGTTATATGATAAAAGGCCAAGATTCAAGGAGAAAAAGCCTTTTTAAAGCCCGATCAAAGCTGAAAAGTCAAAGTCAACGCGGGCAGTAACAGTGCACAAAAGTCAACAAAACTTCTGAAGGCCGTATCTTTGGACTAAGACCTCAAAATTGGGCCTCCCTTATGTTAAAATGACCGGTTCGGAAAGAGCTTTCCAATGGTCCAAGACTTGACTCAATCAGAGGAGCAGAAGTGGGCGAAAAGTCCATGGAAGTCAAATCTAGCTGAAAAGGCCTCTGTGGACTGAAGAAATTAGATTTTGGACTCGATTTTCCGATCCAAAACATGGCTCCTCAGCCCATGCACGAAAAAGTGGATCTGGTCTCCTCCATTTGTATAGAGAAAACTTAACTCTTAAGAGAACCTAGATCTAGATTAGAAAATTAGGTTAGACTCCATTAATTAGTTAGAATAGCTTGTTTTAGATCTAGTTTTTACCTTCAATTAATTAGTGTTAGAACAAAGTAGATTATTATTTAGAATCACTATTAGTTTTATAATAAAATATTAGTTTTCATTTCAATTTAGTTATTGATTAAATTCTTATTTAGTTTTAGTTGTTTTAAATTCATAAATTAGGTTATCTTCATTTTGATTCTTAGACTTGTTAAAATTAGATTTATAAAGTTTAAATTAGTTATTAAATTATAACTTGTTATTATTGTTCTTGTATTGGAAATGATAGTATAATGATATTAGGTGGATTAATTACTCTTCTCTATAACTTTCTCTTCCATCAAAACCCTATTTTTATTAGTTTAGTTAATTTAGATTTATTTGAATCCATCGTATAATCGTAGAATAGAAATTTCACATCTCATTACTCTCACAATTGTTCCTTGTGTTTGATTAATTGAATTCTATTTAGTCATGATAGATTAAGAGTGGAACGATTCCGTACTCTATATATTGCATGAATATATATGTGAGAATAGAAAATAAATAATTGATACCGTAAGAATGAAGTTAGAGTAATCTAGTTGAGTTTTTACAGGTTATCACATATGAAGGAATACTGTGACCATTTATATAACATTCTTTTTCTTTACTTGGGGCATATACAGATGGAGGAAGAGAAGGCACTGAAACAGTTGAGGAAGACATTGGTGCCCCATGCAAGTCCTGTGCCAAACTTTGATAGCCCCTTCCTTCCGCAGAAGTAAGTATTCTAGCTGGGATTTATGAATTCATATTTGGGCCATGTCCCTGACGTATAGTTTGGACGATTGACGGCTAACTGATTATGTGCTGCAGGTCATTGAAGGAAACCACAAAGGCAAAATCACCTAAACTGCGAGTGCTAGTGTGCTACAATGTAAACAAAGGAGAACAAGTGTTGCTGCTTCTCACATGAGATGACAATGTGGCATATTGATTGATCGTGACTATCGAATTCTTGTTACTATTTTGAGCAAGGGACAAAGAAGCTGAAATGCACATGGTTAGTCACAAGGCCCAACATTAGTATCATTACACTATGCATATAAAGCTTATGGTGTCGACACACCAATTTTCCATGTTCCAAATATATGTGAGATTTATTATAGTAATAAGACAATCCCAATGCAATCACTAATGCATGACATAAAGAGCCTTATCGAAAAAATTATAAAAAATCATGATATAAAGAGGGCATCAGAAAACTCTTATATAACATAAAAACTCGTGAAGGGAGAAACCATCACCATGCCACACAGTCAGAAACAGCAAGGAGCAAGTAATAAACACAAGAATCATTGTTATACATGATGAAATATCAAAATCCAGCTTGATAATGAACCATTAATTATCACCTCCTAAAGCTAGTTCATCTCAATGGAGACAATATAAACAAATGAATACAGCACCAAATAATATATTCCAAGTTACATCTACTTCTATCATCACTTAATAACATTTTGTTCAAGTACCACATAAAAAAGTAACAACCTTTACCAAATCATCATCATCTATTATAAATAAAGTATAAATAAAGTTAAACCTTTTATACCTTGCCTTGGAGAAGCAGTGAGAAAGATTCACCCTTTCCTTGAAGAAAAATTCCAACGGGGGAAGAACCTATTAAATCAAACATCTCACAAACTTGTTAAACTATAAAAATAAAGAAAAAGTTTGAAGTTTTGGAAACTCAAAAAGTGAAGACAAACTAGTAAACCCCATAACAAAATACACCTTGATTTAACTGAGAGTGTATTAAATTTCGTATACCCCTTCAACCCTGAACCTTAAATTCCTAGATTAAACGAATTTTCAGTATCAATTTCAGTGAACAAAAATAAATAAAAACCTAAGAGAGAGAAAGTAGTGACGTACCTTTGCAAAAACAAAGAAGTGAGAAAAAATAGCGTGATGAGATAATAGTATTTGGGTAAGCTGTGAAATTTGAGGGGGAAACACAAAATTGGTCAATTTTTTGGTGGGAAATGGTTTCTAGGCGCTCAGAGATGAAGGGGGTGGTCTTGACAATGTGTTAAAGGAGGAAGTAGACAGATGAAGACCGACGAATATGAAGCGACTTGTAATAGCTGTCTAATACAAGAAATTAGCCGTGGTTTATATTTAGACAGCTAGAAGCCATCCTATTATGGGCGTCATGCCTGTCATAAATCCTCTATTTTGACGTAGTGCCACTAGAATGACATCCAATTACCGTAGTGCAACTTTTGTATTATAATACCAAGTTCAAATTTTTCTTTCACTCGAGTACGTAGGCTTACTTATAAGTAGTTGGAATAACCAATATGCATGTTCATTCACATATCTAGTAACTAAAACTAATAGAACTATACAATAATTGTACAATGATAGAGTGAAAAGATTCAACAACCTTATCTACTTCTAGTCTTGTATGTCCTTAGCCATTCAATCATTTTACCACTTGCAATCACTAATAGAAGAAACAAGACAGTGGTAAAAAAAATTCTACCAATTCCACATAAGACCAAAGATTCTTGCAAGCAGCCACCAAAGTACCAACGAAACCACAATCATTTACAATGCCAAATAATACCTTTTATTTTTATTCCGATAACAATACCAAATAATACAATATCTATATAAGCATTTTTTTTTAGCATGGTTCATATCTAAAACAAAAAGAAATGCCCCACTCAAGCAATAGAAAAATTATTTATACCCAACGGAAGAAAAAATAAATTAAGCAAAGCAAAATTCCATACCTCCGTGTGTTACAGGTACACACACAAATCCCAGTCTTTGGAACTCTCTTCTGGCACCAAAATCAGACTTGTTTAGTAAAATGCAATTAGGTATATTGTACTTGTCACAACTTGATCCATCAAACAATAAGAGTTCCACCCACATAAAAAACATCCATATTCACCAATATATTCAGAACTAATTTCGCCAAGATAACTAAAATCTTTAGTAAAACTTCTAGACTTACTAGTATGCTGGGATGCCTAGAATCTCGAAAACTTTGAGGTGATACAGCACGTACCACTAGTTCACTACTACAAACCTTCCCACTAAGTCCTCTAAATTGGGCATTTCAAATTAACAAAAGAAAAACCCTACACTGATTTTCAGTGATTAATGAAGAAAAAAAATAACCCCAATAATCTTCTAACCTTTTACTTTAATGAATGAAAATCTATGTTTTTTCAGACATCCAAAATCTGAAATCATGCAAAAATTTCAACTTGGTTAAATTACATATAAACATCTATTAAATTAGCAAAATAAAACCACCACCAATTTAATTTCTCTTCAAGAAAAAGGTAACAAATTCGACGATTGATGAGAAGGGGGATAGAGAACGGACCTTGGAAAAGAAATAAATAGTAAAGTCACTAAAATTGTTATCAATTACAAGAAAAAAAAATAAATGCCAAGCAAGAGAAATTGTAAATCAAAACATCTACGGGAGTGATGGTCTTTGGGTGGGAATTGTGGTTAGGTTTAGGACTAGCTAGTATAGAAACTAACATTTTAATGAGGTAGATTGTCCAACACTTAATAACCAAAAACGGTATGGTCTGGTGAGAACTTGAGCCACTTGATATATAAACAAACCCCAAGAATGAACTAACAAATAGGTCACTAAAATAGAGCACGGAAGTAGACAAAAAACTGGTCATATCTTTGTGCACTTTAAAGTGGCTAAATGCAATCTGTGGCATCCTTTATGCCTGCATAAATGATCCTTATAATAGCAATACCGACAACAATAAATAAAAAACAAACGTATAACTAACTACATTGTAGGTGCAGACTAGCAAAGTCGGTAAAACATTTGGGTGATGATACCAGAGGTCTAGCCCTCGAACCCCACCAAGAGTTACTGATCTCATTTAAAACGGGCTTACCAATCAAAAAATATATATAACACACTACACTAGAGCTTATAGAAAAACAAGAAAAAAAAATATATAAACTGCAAAATATTTTAATCCCCACTGAGATATATACCAACAGAAATAGTCTCATTCGGCTTCAAACCAGACTAACTAACAAAGGGGGTCAAGGGTGCCTAAAATGCTAAATGCACCTGAGGGAGCAAGTTTTGCAACAACAAGATTCCAATTGGCCTTGGTCTTATGTACCTTTCGGAAAAAAAAAACATGATAGAACAGTAAGAGTTGCACTCCCCCTAGATAGGTTCACAAGTAACTAGTAAAAAAACCTTAGGTCACATCATAAATCACAAGGATCATCTACCAAAAAAAAAAAAAAATCACAAGGATGTAACACACGCATGATTCTTCTTTTTTCTTTGTTACTTTACCATATATCTAACCTTAGTTCACTTCATTAACAACAACCAAATGAATTAGTTTGCTTCTACATTTATATAATTGGCTGGACTAGAGGAGAAAATTTCTGTAGAAGTAAGACAAGTACTACGAAAATTGGACATTTCTGTAGAAGTAAGACAAGTACTACATAAATACCCATGCTATTCAATATAGCCAAAGGAACTTGAGAATCAATTTCTAACTAACTATGATGACTCAGGGAAAGTTGGCAAACAAGATTCTTTGCAACTATAAATATCTCATAATTTCATATTGGAGTGGCAGATTCTAATGGATTCAATGTTCAAAGAAATGTACCACATAATTAACGGAAGAAAAGTGAGTCAGCGTAACATACCACATAATCCGAGTAAATGCCTTGGAGGATCTTCACTATCAAAACCAAGGGCAAAATCACCAACATTGGCATATCGATCCCCTTTGCATGCACAACACATCATGGAATTTTTTCAGATAAAAATCTAGAATGAGAACTATGCTAAATTGAACCAACTAATATTCCCTTTTTAGTAAAAGAAACTAATGTTATTAAATAGAGAGAGAGGGGGTGGGTGTGGGTGTGGGTGTGGGTGTGGAGGAATTAGACCTCCTGGTCCTTAGCAAGATGCTAAGGTAGGATTGCATAAGCCCATTACTAACCAAATCAATTCAAAGGCCTGCAACAACCGTGGGCACAAAAATTATCACTACTTTCCTTTACATGATGTAACTTAACGAACACTCCAGAGTGAGCTTTTAAGAACAATGCGTAACCAATAATCTGTATTGATTAAGGAAGATAAGTATTAAGTAAAACACAATTTAGTATTAAATAGATCTAGAATATAAGAAACTTTAACAAGTTTCAATCGTGCAACGCCTACACAGAATGGACCCCTGCTAAGTTTGCCCCTACATATGAATTTCTAATTGAATTATTTAGCAACCAAGGAAGCAATAAGCTCAAGTGCAAGACAAGTATATGTGGATATATACCATGTCAGGTCATGATACATTGTAAATAATAAACAAACGCATCTCTGACCAATTGAACCCCAAACAATAAGTGAGCTTCGAAAACACTAGGCTTCATGGAGCAAAAGACAGTGAGGACTTAGAAGTTGTTATAGAAACTCAAGTGCACTTGGCTTGTCTCGAGCTGAATTAGAAAGCAAAGAATTCACCATTTTGACTCGACACGTGGCACTCTTTCAGCCTTTAAACTTTCAAGATCCTGTGGTTGTCCGGATGAGTGATTTTGTATGTCAAACATATATGTCCCTAGAACCCGTTAAAGTGTAAAAAATCCTCGGTAAATAGATATAACTTTGAGTTATCAATTAATCAAAAGTTTTGTATGCATGTAATATTTCTAACAAGCAAACATACCTAGCATGCAGAGTTTGGTAAAAAATATAAATAAAAATGAAAAATGAAAGGGCAAAAGGGATTGCAAATGATGCAACTTTCATCTGAACCATGCATATGGTAATAACTAAACTAGTGCACAGGGAAGCTCATGAACAGGAAATGAGAATCTCTAGTAGCATTGCCGAATCAGATAACAATTTAACAATTCTTTTCAGACTTCCTAAAACATATCAATTGTCTTCTATGACAATAACTTGGGCAGTAAAATGCTGAATGCAAAACAGACATTGGTTATACCTTTTGGGAAGCTTTGTGGCTTATTCACATTTAAGTAACTCTGCATACAAGCCATCGATGGCTAACAATTCCTCATGGGTACCCATTTCAACAAGCTGTCCTACCTCCATCACGGCTATATAGTCAGCATTTCTTATTAGGCTAAGACGTCGAGCTATGATAATAGTTGATCGCCCCAACCTGAGAATATCTAGAGCCTCCTGAACAACCCCTTCTACTTCAAAGTCAAGGCCACCAGTCACCTCATCAAGAAGAAGAATAGATGTATTTGAAAGCACTGCTCTGGCAACAGAAAGTTTAATCTTTTGTTATTCCGTTAATGCCAACCCATCTCTGCCCACCTAAAATGCATAAAAATAGAGGAATATCAACAAAAGAATAATTCTTCCATTAATAACTTAATACCAAGCATTAAGATACATGACTTTGCTATGATAATAGTCATTGTTTAAGAGCTCCCCACTCAGAGGTTCTGGGGGTGTTCTTTGCAAGAGTTTTCGAGTTATTTGGATTGCACTCTTAACGAGACGGGAATATCTATAATTCTAGGACTTCACAAGTTGATACTTTGTATATTGTCAAGATGGAAAATGAGTCGTGGGTTGCATCTTTACTTTTCAAATATAGTTATACAAGAATTCAATGAATGCCTTTACTTATATAATTTTCATCAAGGTTGAAAAAGTTTTGAACAGAAGAAAATATCACATATATTCTACTTGTGTTTCATAGCCCTTCTCAAGGGAGCTGATAAATGTATGTGCATACGTTGTTTTAGCAGCTTCCTCGATCTAATCGGGTGTGGCAGATCGTCCGTTCGCAATGTTATCTCTAATGCTCAAACTAAGTAAAGCAGGCTCCTGTGTGACCAGTCCTAGCCTATTTGGCTTCTTAACCATTCTAGTTTAAGACTCTTAATATTCTCACCATCCAACAGGACTTCTCCTGAAAGCATGCCAAAATGCATTCAATATCAAGTCTGACAGATGATATAGATGAAACATAACTAAAAATTAATAATAATAAAAATTAAATAAAAAAATATTAAATCAATAAAAAAAAAACATGCCAATAGTGTATGAGAAAATGTTCATCCAAATATACCTAATATAGGATCATAAAACCTCTCCATGAGAGGAATTATACTGCTTTTTCCTAAACCATTGTGACCAACAAGTGCCACAATTTTTTTAGCAGGCACAATCAAGTAAAACCCATTTAAGATGGGAATTTCAGGACGAGAGAGGTATAAAAACTCAAGTGTAGATGAGAACATTATAAGTAACAGGCCAGCGAGACTTCCAACTCACTCGACATATCTTTTAATATTATTTGCACAAGACATCTTCTGACCACTCATTCTCAACTAGATTTGCACACATTTATAGACAAAAAAAAAAAGGACACCTAAAATGGAAAATAAAAGGTCAGATCATATGAAATGTTTATAAGAAAATAAGGAAAATTTCATAGCTACTCCATCAAGATATAATAACAATGTACTAAAGAGTCACTCATGCAGATGAATAATTTTCTTTTACTCATAAGGATTTCTAAATGCTTGAGGAGATATTTTATATTATATTTTTCTTGTTATTTTTAACTTTGTCATTATTTTTTTGACTTTTAATTTTCTTGATAACACAGAGACAAACATGCAACCAACTTGAAGTATATGAATGACTAATTCTAGTAAATATGGTCTTGACATTCAAAAGGTAGAAGTTAAGGTTGAGAGAGAATCGTTGATGTGCTTCTGTGTTACCCTTTTCCCCCTATGTGAGAAACTTATTCACCCGTACATGTTATTAAACATGAGTGGCTGAGAATCCTATGCACCGATACACCCCGCGCACCATAGCTTTTCTATTAGTATATAATAGAAGACTTTGTTTTGAATGAAAAGACTCTACTAGTACTAAAGCTATTATATGAGACGAAGTTTTAAAGTTATACACTACTAACATTTGTCTATAAAATGCAGAGAGCTCATAGCTAAAGTTGGAGTGTGGAACAAAGTGTGGAACCATCATATTCATCACAAATATACTTTTACTACCCAGAAGTATAAAAATCAGACAGAACATGCAAACCTTGCTGCTAAAAGCATAAGTGTCATTGTGTCAAAATAGCATTGAGTTGAGATGTCCTTGTTGCCAGCAAGATATGGAGCCTCTTATGGGAATGTAAATTTGCTAATAAAATATGGGATGGCTATTGAAATGGTTCAAGAATCTGGCAATACTTCACCAATTTCAACGAGGCTATATATCCCGAACTAAACAAATGAGTCTATTCACTTAACAACTATGAAAAGCAGTTGTCTTCCATTCAATGGTGGTGCTATGGAAACGTAAGAATTCAATTATTTTTTTAGTAAGAAATTAAATGTTCAGTTGAGTTTTGCGAGAGAATGATTTAATCTCTGCTAATGAGTAGAGTTTTCCTAGTTAAGGGGCATTCCTACAACTTGCTTATACACCGAGTTATAAGTCAAAGCTTGAGTGATATTAGGACAACTAGTAGAGCACCTATGCTCACAAATACTATCGGTGACCTCCAATCCAATGATAGGTTAAGTTTAAACTATGACGGCGTATTGAGAAAAATTATTGAATTATTGGTTAAGGTATATATCAGTTTAAGATTATAATGTAATTTCATATTGGTTATCCAAACAAAAATTAAAGAGATAGTAAACTCGTTCAAGCATCTTAATCATTCAAAGAAGATGATCCTTGTAATATAACCTATTACAAATCCATACTTAAAACAACAGAAACCACTAACAGGCATTTCGAATGCGGTTTCTCTACATCAGTGCAAAGCACATTAAATAAGCTTGATCAATAATAATTACAAATCAACTCACTCAACATATCCTCTATTCTATTATATTCATTTTTTTCGGTGTGTATACACACATTTGTTAAAGCTTTTCCAAATATTCATTATTTTTATTTAACTATGCATCAAATAGTCGCATTCTAAATAGTCAAAGTTTCAAATAATTAATCAAATTAACACTGAGTAGCCACACCAATTCAAAAAAAAAGATGAAATCAACTAACCTGAAGAAACACTAAATCACTAAATACTCCATAGTTCTTCCAATCATCCAATAGTTCTACCATCTAAAAAAGAAGAGGAAGAAGAAATTTCTGCATTACTTTACCAGATGCGAATCGAAGAGGAAATTCCCACTATAACTTTGTTATTCTCCTTGTATGATTTTCTGAAGTCATTCTGCGTTAAGAAAGGGCAAAGTTTTAGAAGTGGGACGTGGGAGTATATCTAATTCTTTTTTTTTTTTTTAATTAATTTGGAGTGATATACCTTTTTTACCCCTTCAATGAACACCTAAACAACCGGTTGTAAGTGGTAAAATGAGTGGCCCAAAAACGTGCGTAGCAAAACATCTCGTGCACTGAAGAAGCCCTCATAATAAAAATTAAATAAATAAAATATTAAACCATTAAAAAAACATGCCAACAGTGTATAAGAAAATGTTCATCCCAATATACCTAATGTAGGATCATAAAACCTCTCCATGAGAGGAACTACACTGCTTTTTCCTGAACCATTTTGACTAACAAGTGCCACAATTTTTTTAGCAGGCACAGTCAAGTAAAACCCACTTCAGATGGGAATTTCAGGAGGAGAGAGGTATATAAACTCAAGTGTAGATGAGAACATTAAAAGCAACAAGCTAGCGAGACTTCCAACTCACTCAACATATCTTTTAATATTATTTGCACCAAACATCTTCTGACCACTCATTCTCAACTAGATCTTGCACACATTTATAGATAAAAAAAAAATGACACCTAAAATGGAAAATAAAAGGTCAGATCATATGAAATGTTTATAAGAAAATAAGGAAAATTTCACAACTACTCAATCAAGATATAATAACAATGTACTAAAGAGTCACTCATGCAAATGAGTAATTTTCTTTTACTCATAAGGATTTCTAAATGTTTGAGGAGAGATTTTATATTATATTTTTCTTGTTATTTTTAACTTTGTCATTATTTTTTTATCAACTTTTAATTTTCTTGATAACACAGAGACAAACATGCAACCAACTTGAAGTATATGAATGACTAATTCTAGTAAATATGGTCTTGACATTCAAGAGGCAGAAGTTAAGGTTGAGAGAGAAAATCACTGCTGTGCTTCTGTGTTACCCTTTCCCCCCTATGTGAGAAACTTATTCACCCGTTCATGATATTAAACATGAGTGGTTGAGAATCCTATGCACCGATACACCCCACACACCATAGCTTTTCTATTGGTATATAATAGAAGACTTTGTTTTGAATGAAGAGACTCTACTGGTACTGAAGCTATTCTATGAGACGAGTTTTAAAGTAATACACTACTAACATTTGTCTATAAAATGCATAGAGCTCAGAGGTAAAGTTGGAGTGTGGAACCACCATATTCATCACAAATATGCTTTTACTTCCCAGAAGTATAAAAATCGGTAAGAGCATGCAAGCCTTGCTGCTAAAAGCATAGTGTTATTGTGTCAAAATAGCATTAAGCTGAGATGTCCTTGTTGCCAACAAGATATGAAGCCTCTTATGGGAATGTAAATTTGCTAATAAAATATGGGGTGGCTATTGAAATGGTTCAAGAATTTGGCAATACTTCACCAATTTCAATGAGGCTATATATCCTGAACTAAACAAATGAGTCTATTCACTTAACAACTATGAAAAGCAGTTGTCTTCTATTCAATAGTGGTGCTATGGAAATGTAAGAATTCAATTATTTTTTCAGTAAGAAATTAAACGTTCAATTGAGTTTTGCCAGAGAATGATTTAATCTCTGCTAATGAGTAGAGTTTTCCTAGTTAAGGGGAATTCCTACAACTTGCTTATACACTGAGTTATAAGTTAAAGCTTGAGTAATATTAGGACAACTAGTAGAGCACCTACGCTCACAAATACTATCGGTGACCTTCAATACAATGATAGGTTAAGTTTAAACTTTGATGACGTACTGAGAAAAATTATTGAATTATTGGTTAAGGTATATATCAGTTTAAGATTATAACGTAATTTTGTATTGGTTATCCAAATAACAATTAAAGAGATAGTAAACTCGTTCAAGCATCTTAAACATTCAAAGAAGATGATCCTTGTAATATAACCTATTACAAATCCATACTTAAAACAATAGAAACCATCTAAAGAATGGAACATGAAACTACCTAAAGAATGGAATGCTTAAAAGTACCTCAACAAGTAGGAATTGGAAAACTAAAAGGTTGTAGATTTGCAGTAGCTCCGTCCGTCCTGGCATGAAGGGCTTCCCAGCAAGCAACTCACCCAAAATGCATCCAGCACTCCAGAGGTCAATGCCAACATCATAAAAAGTGGCGCCCAATAGGAGCTCAGGGGGGTGGTAGTGTGGTACCATTGGGTGACAACTCTAGTAGTCATGGGATACCTCTGGTCAGGATCATAAAAGGAAACCAATCCCAAGTCAGCTATTTTAAGTACTCCTTCATTGTCAATAACAAGATTTGAACCCTTGATGTCACAATGCAGAACACCTTGGCTGTGACAATGCTCAATCCCTGAAAGTAATTGCTTCATATAACACTTGACCTGCAACAGGGAATTAAGGATGACCAACATTCATTCCCATTTCAAGAAAAAGGACAGTGTCTTCAAATTTATATGAAAGGTGTCATATATAGACTTTTAGAAGATACCAAGGCAACTTGCGAATTAAAAGCTATGGCATCCTGAGATAAGGATAGTACAATAGTTTCACTCTTCACCACATGTAGATCATCTTTCTACTCCACAGGCATGCGAGTAACTTTTTAGTTCCCTTTCCTATAATAATTTTGGCAACCCTTTTGCTTTTCTTTAAGCGTACTTACGTTTGAACGTTATTGCATTGAATGAGAGACTGAACCCCACAAAACAAAGTTTTATAATAATATGTTTTCAATTAAACCCTCTCTACCTTTACCACTCAACAAAGTTTTATTCAGCCCCATATGGTTTCGTTTTCTTTGCGATTTATAAAAGCCTAAACTTTTATGAAAGGGAGGGTGTTACCTACTTTGTGAAAAAGTGAAATTTCAGCAAGCCATTTGTGTTGAAACATTTAGGGTTAACCACTATACAACGACGATAAGGTCATGTGAAGAAAGATTTGATTATTGATCCTATTTGGATTCTTATTAGCATCAAATGGATTAGACATAGAAAACTTTTAATTACACCAAGAAATCTGTAGGGAGTTGTCGCCAATCCGTTTGAACGTAGAATCATTCTCACCTAGAGAAGTACCCTTTTTTCTCGTTGAAACCAACATAGGAACAAAGACCTAGAGGGCTACTTGTGAGAACCCCAAACAACTCTAACCAGGCATAAAGAAGTCACACCACCACCAAGAAAGTCAAACTAATTAAGCAAACCAAGAATACGAAAAATATCAACACCTTCTTCTAAAAGACCAGACAATGGCACAATCCAAATCATGGAACCTATTAAAGTCGTAAATGTCCCAAATCAGCTAACAAAGAACATTATCAGCAATTCATGGAAGACATAAACTCCCCATAATACTGTTCTTAGCCCTAAAATGGTGGTGCAGAAATCTAGTTTTGGAGTCACAATAACTACTGCAAAAACCGTTAAAAGGCTTGGAATCTTCACTTCAGAAGGCTTGGAAATAGACCAACTACCTCTGGGTGACTAGCTTGAAATTCCCACATTGGTGATCACCTTTTTCGTTCGACTGAAGGAAGTCATTTCTTGCCAAAAATCTAAGTATCCGCAAATGGATATTGCACCCCCACTATATAGAGATCCCCTCCACCCAACAGAAATCCAACCACCAGATCACTTGTCTTGCTCCCCACTATTTTTGTTGTCCATCTAGTTTCAGATAATTGTTACGTCCCATAGGTAAAAACATCTATGTCAAACTAGACTCAGTGTGGTAGGTGAGTGTACGAAATGAATTAAAAATATGTGTCAATGAGTATTCGTATCATCATATACTTATGAAATTTATGGATAACATGTTCCAAATTCGAAATAAAGTGTGTTTGCTTTTCTACTGATAAATAATTGCCTCACCACTGAGAACTGGTAAATGGCCTTTGCATTTTAATATACTACAAAAGTCAAATAAAATAAGTAAATCAAGTAGTCCGAAAACGAAAACAAAATGTTAACACTCAATGGAGCAAAAAAATACCTGCGCCTCAGTAAATTTGATCTCAGAAGAAGCAACAAGTCCAGCAATATCATGTTCCATATATTCAAAAACCAAGATCAAGTTCTTCCAACTATCCAATAGTTCTACCATCTAAAGAAGAACAGGAAGAAGAAATTTCTGTATTACTTTACCATCTAAAGACACAAGCGAATCGAAGAGAAAATTCCCACTATAACTTTCTTATTCTCTGGATGCCCTTCCTCGTATGATTTTATGAAGTGGGACGTGGGAGTATATCTAATTTCTTTTTTTTTCCGCTAATAATCCAGAGTGATATACCTTTTTTACCCCCCTTTAATGCCACCTAAACAACCGGTTGTAAGTTGTAAAATGAGTGGCCCAAAAAACGTGCATAGCAATACAGCTCGCGCACTGAACCATAAACTAATTTAAAATTGAAGTAAACAGTAATAAAAATTTTAATTATACAAATTCATATTTTCAAATAAAAGAGATGTGTCTATAATCCATTAAACTAGAAAGTAGACCTGTGCATATGCACCGGCAATTTTAAAAATTTGCTCAACAATCAAAACAAATCATGATTTATGTTTTCGTCGCTAACCTATTTTAATTTCCTAACAAATTGTTTTAATCAAGTCTTAAAAATCAGTTTTAATTTCTTAACAAATTGCTTTAATTAAGTTTTAAAAACCCGTGTTTTTTAATTGAGGGAGGAATCCCATTTTAATTTAGAAATAAAAAGTTTTTATACTACTATTTGAGTTTTGGTTTTAAAAGGAAAGGAGATTCCCGTTTGAAGTTGGATTCTAAAAGAAAAAGAGTTTTCCGTTTTAAGTTAACTATTAAGTTGATGATGTGGAATTTTAATAAAGCTCGAAAAATACTCTTGTGGGAGCTTTAATATTAAGACTAGCCTGTAGGCCCGTGCATATGCATCGGCTCTTTTGAAAACATTTAGATTTTTTTTAGAAAATTAAGACTACCATTTTAGTCGTTAACTCATTTTAAGTTTATAATAAATTGTTTTAAATGAAGTTTTAATTAAATTTTAAAAACCCATTTTTTCAATTGGGAGAGAGATCTTGTTTTAATAGGAGAATAATTTCCGTTTTAATTAGATATGCTAGATTTTCTCTTTTCAATAGGGGAGGAATTCCCATTTTAATTGGAGAATGATTTCCGCTTTAATTGGAAGTGTTAGAATTTGTTTTAATAGGAGAGGAATTCCCATTATAATAGGAGATGAATTCCCGTTGTAAAAAAAAAAGATTCTTGTTTTTTCACTCACCGACTCTTTTGAAAACATGTTCAACAATCATAACTATATATATATATATATATATATATATATATATATATATATATATATATATATATATATATATATATATATATTTTCGAACAAATCGTGATTCCCATTTTAGTCGCTAACTTATTGTAATTTCATAACAAATCGTTTTAATTAAGTTTTATAAACCCATTTTTTAACCCCGTTTTAATAGTTGACTTAATTTAGAAATATGATTTTCGTTTTAATAGGAGAATGATTTTCGTTTTAATTAGATATGCTATATTTTATCTTTTCAATAGGGAAGGAATTTCCGTTTTAATAGAAAAAAGATTTCCATTTTAATTAGAAGTGTTAGAATTTCTTTTTTCTAATAGAAAATGAATTTCTGTTTTAATAGGAAATTGATTCCCGTTTTAATTGGATGTGTCTAATAAATAGGAAAGGAATTCCCGTTTCAATAGGAGATGATGATGTGAAATATTAATAGAGCTCGAAAAATACCCTTTGTGGGAGCTTTAATATTAAGACTAGTTTGTAGGCCCGTGCATACGCACCGGCTATTTTGAAAACATTTAGATTTTTTTTAGAAAATTAAGACTATCGTTTTAGTCGTTAACTCGTTTTAAGTTTATAATAAATTATTTTAAATGAAGTTTTAATTAAATTTTAAAAATCCGTTTTTTCAATTGGGAGAGAGATCCTGTTTTAATAGGAGAATAATTTCCGTTTTAATTAGATATGCTAGATTTTCTCTTTTCCAATAAGGGAGGAATTCTCATTTTAATAGGAGATTGATTCCCGCTTTAATTAGAAGTGTTAGAATTTGTTTTAATAGGAGATGGATTCTCGTTATAATAGGAGATGAATTTCTATTGTAGAAAAAAAATTATCGTTTTTCAAATAGGAGAAAAATTATCGTTTTAATAGGAGATGACGTGAAATTTTAATATAGCTCGAAAAATGACTCTCGTGGGAATTTTAATATTAATATTAAGATACAGATATAGATATCTTAACTAGATTTTGGACCCGGGCATACGCTCGGGATCTATTAAATATTTTGTGTGCTTAAAAGGCTTTACAAAATGTCACATACAAATTTTCGAATCAGAATATATTTTTATTGAAAATAAACCAAAATACGTTAATGAGCAGCGATTATGGTGCATAAGTACTTGGGAACTAAGAGATCAAATTGAGATAGCCTCTTCACTTTGTGGTTTAGGATATTAATCCATAATTTTCAAAGAAAATTATCTCAAACTTGATCTAGCTTGTATAATAGTTTTCTTAGATTTATAGTAATTTAGTGGCAAATTTTCGAATCAGAATAGATTTTTATTAAAAATAAACGAAATACGTTAATGAGCAGCGATTATGGTGCATAAGTACTTGGAAACTAAGGGATTGAATTGAGATAGCCTTTTCACTTTGTGGTTTAGGATATTAATCCGTAATTTTCAAATAGAATTATCTTAAACTCGATCTAACTTGTATAATAGTTTTCTTAGATTTATGGTGAGTTAGCGGCAAATTTTCGAATCAGGGTATATTTTTATTGAAAATAAGCCGAAATATGTAAATGAGCAGCGATTATGGTGTATAAGTACTTGGAAACTAAGGGATCAAATTGAGATAGCCTCTTCACTTTGTGGTTTAGGATATTAATCCGTAATTTTCAGATGAAATTATCTTAAACTCGATTTAGCTTGTATAATAGTTTTATTAGATTTATGGTGATTTAGCGGTAAATCATCACTGCTCGGCTTACGTATTAATGTGTACAAATCTCTAAAACAGATTGATTGTTTCCATATCCTCAAAGAATACACTACTCCCACTTGAAAATATTTATCACATGAACGTGTCCTACGAACGGGTGTCGTTATATTAAATTATTCTAAAAATTATATTAATTACTCATTTAAATTTCTTGCACCACTTTCTATAAAAAAGAATCATCAAACCTTGATAAAATTCATCGACTTTTTTTTTATTGCTAGGTTTAACAATAGAAGTTTTGTGAGAATATCCATTGTGGCGAAGATAATATTGAAGCTACTTGAATAGCAAGACATTCCCAATCACAATAAAAGAATTAAGATAAACACTACTTAAAATGCAAAACTATATTTGTCGAGACATTTATTTCCCCTACATATAATATAAATATGTTTTAGGGTTATTAGTTCAATACATTTGCATCAAGTTTTTTATTTTTCATTAATTATTCTTTGAGGTTAGTTTAATGTAATACGTTGCATCCAGTTTTCAATTTCTCATTAATTATTCTTTGAAGTTAATTCAATGCAGTTGCATCAAGTTTTCGATTTCCCGTTAATTATTATTTGAGGTTAGTTCAGTACAATTGCATCCACTTTATAATTTTTCGTTAGTTATTCATTAAAGTTAATTCAGTACAGTTGCATCCAGTTTTCAATGTTTCGTTAATTAGTATTTGAGATTAGTTCATTGCATTTGCATCCAGGTTCTAATCTCCCGTTAATTACTCTTTAAGGTTAGTTCAATACATCTGCATCCAGTTTCTGATTTCTTGTCAATTATTTTTCTAGGTTAGTTCGATAGTTTACAATTTCTATACAGTTTGCATACATGTAAGAGTCTGTTTTTATAAACTCACATTCATTTTGGGTTCCTAATTACTCGTATTTATGCTTTGAGGTCAGTGCGATGCAGTTACATCCGACTTCTGATTTCCAGTTAACTATTTTTTGAGGTTATTTCAATGCATTTGCATCCAATTTTTGATTTCCCATTAGTTAATCTCTGATTTTAGTTTAATGCAGTTGCATTCAATTTTTGGTTTTCCGTTAATTATTTTTTGAGGTTAGTTCAATGCAATTTCATCCAATTTCTGATTTTTTGTTAATTGTACTTTGAGGTTAGTTCAATGTATTTACATCAAGTTTTTGATTTCCCGTTAATTATTTTTTGTGGTTAGTTCAATGCAGTTACATGAAATTTATAATTTCTTGTTAATTATTCATTTAGGTTAGTTCAATGCAGTTTCATCCATTTTTCAATGTTTTGTTAATTAGTCTTTGAGATTAATTAGTTCATTACATTTGGGTCCATTTTCTGATTTCCCATTAATAACTCATTAAGGTTAGTTTAATACATATGCATCTAGTTTCTGATTATTTATGATTTGAGGTTAGTTTGATGCAATTATATTTGGTTTCTGATTTCTCGCTAATTATTCTTTGAGATTATTTCAATGCATTTGCATTTAGTTTCCGATTTCCCACCAATTATTCTATGAGGTTAGTTCAATGCAATTGCATTCGGTTTTTGATGTTATGTTAATTATTTTTTGAGTTTAGTTCAATGCATTTGCATCTAGCTTTCGATTTCTCATTAGTTATTATATGAGGTTTGTTTGATGTATTTGCATACCGTTTCCGATTTCCCGTTAGTTATCTGACGTTAGTTTAATACAATTGCATCAAGTTTCTGATTTTTAGTTAATTATTTTTTGAGTTTAGTTTATTGCATTTGCATAAAGTTTTCGATTTTCCGTTAATTACTCTTTGAGCTCAGTTATGTATTTGAATCTAGATTCCAATTTCATTTTAATTATCCAATGTGGTGTGTAATACCAACTTCTACTGATCTATCTGTGGTGCACAAACATGATATAAAAAGTAAATTATGCTTGATTTACTATGTGAGATCATCGAAGATTATCCAGTTCCCGATTTCCCATTAATTATTATTTAAATTATGCATAACTTACTATGTGAAATCTTCAAAGATTATCTACGAACGGGTGTTGTTATATTAATTATTCTAAAAAAATATTTGCAAATATGCATAACTATTATATATTAATATTATATTGATCACTATACCAAATTTCTTATAACGTGAAAACCTCACTCTCCATTAAAAAAAAAAGAACACACTTTTGATAAACCTTTCAACTTCATTTTGTTGTTTATAATTAATAAAATAAATTTGATTGAAGTTTTCTGAGATTGCCTAATAAGGTGAAATTTATATATATTGAAGCTACTTGAATAGCAAGGAGTTCTCAATCATACGGAAAGAGATAAGATAAACACCATTTTAAATGCAAAACTATACTTATTGAAACATTCCCACAACATATAACCCAACTATGTTTTGAGGTTAGTTCAATGCATTTGCATCCAGTTTATTTTTTGAGATTAGTTCAAGGTCTTGTTGCATCCGGTTTCGATTTCCTATTAATTATTTTTTAAGATTAGTCCCACGCATTTGTATCATATTTCCAATTTATAATTAATTATTCTTTGAGGTTAGTTCAATGCAGTTGCATCCAGTTTCTGATTTTTCCGTTAATTTAATCTTTGAGGGTTAGCTCAATGTATTTGCATCCAGTTTCCGATTTTTCGACAATTTTTTTTTTTTTTTTTTTTTTTTTTTTTTATGTTAGTTTGATATATTTGCATCCAAGTTTTGATTTTCCTTTAATTATTATTTGAGGTTAGTTTAATGCAGTTGTATCCATATTCTAATTTTCTATTAATTACTTTTTAAGATTAGTTTAATGCTTGCATTTGCATCAAATTTCCAATTTTCCGTTAAATATTATTTGAGGTTAGTTCGATGTATTTACATTCAGTTTTGGTTCCCATTAATTGTTTTTTGACGTTAGTTTCATTCAGTATTATATATTTTTTAAAATATTTATATTTGTCATTATTGCTTTTTTTTTTTTTTTTTGTTTTCATTTTCTATTATATATTTTGTGATGTTATTTTTTGTATAATTGTTTTTAACTATGTTTTGAGACTATGTTAAGGATATATTTGAAATAATTTGTTGTTTTATCATAGACACTAAAATTGTATGATTTGTAATAGGAATTAGTTTTACAAATCACATATTTTTTAGCAATTTTTTTATTTGATTAAATATATAAGAATTGGAGCACTAAAAATGTTTGATTCGTAATAGGAAATTAACTTTTACAAATCACCTATTTTTTAGCAATTTTTTTTATTTTATCAATTATATAAAAATTAGAAATACACTCAAACTCTCCAAATATAAGAATTAGAAATATACTCAAACTTTCCAAACTCCAAAGAGGTTCTATGTATGTGGGATTGTACACTATTAAAAAAGATTATCTTTCATATTATAGTGTCATATAGTAGAGAGCAAAAAACTAACTCTCATATTAGAGTGCCACATAGGAGAGAGAAAATCCTCCATTAGAGGTCTCTGCTTTAGTATATAGATAGTAGATATGTCCCAATTGATAGGCAAAATGGTCCGGTTTTGGTTTCCCGGTTCCTAGTTGCTGGGCATCTCGGACCTGTCTTCGAAATTAAGCTCGACCCCAAGCAGTAAAGCTCACCACCTGTGGGAATCGGGGCAGTACATTGCACACGGCAAGAATCTAAAACAATTTCTAGGAATGTGTGGAAAGTTTGTTTGGTTAAACAAAAAAGGAACTTCTCCTCTCTCTCATTTCAAAAACATTTGTGTTTATTATTATTATTAAGATGATACATCTTTTATTCACACTGATTTTCTCAGAGATGACTCTGATAATGATCCTCTCGTTTAAAACTCCATTTAGGAAGTTGGCAATCTTTAGTTTGGATAGAGTTAAACGTGGGAGAGGCCCAACTATTGTGAAGACAGTGGCAGGGACTATATTTGTCGTTCTGATGTCGACTGTTTATAATATGATGGAAATTCAGAATCATTTTGATGAGTCTGGTTTGATTAGTCCTACTGATCAACTTATTATGGAGAGGCATCTTCTTGAAGCTTCTTTAATGGGTATGTATTTCCTCTGTTTTTTCACTTTAATTTAATTCACTGCTGCTTATATGCTTTTCCCAACAAATCGATGCTTGATTAATGTGGCCTTTTGAGACTCCCTGTACATGAAGCTTGATGCTTGATTAAGGCTTTTCTCTGCTGAATATCAGGTTGGTTTCCTTCGAAATTGACTTCGCTGCTTCGCTTCCATATAGTTATTTCTGCTTTCCACAGGTGTTTAAAGAGAGGGCTCCATTCCAACCGTATAGAAATGAACTTAGAAGGGGGTGTATAGTTTTGTTAGGAGGGATAGTTTATAATGTATTTTTATGTAATTGACATTGTTGAAGTATACAGCCGTGCGCCTATCATCTGTGTGGAAGTTATAGGCGTGCGCCCTTCGGGTTGTCAGAACGGACCGTGTTTAGTGTTTCCTATTTTCATGTATTAGACTTAAGTATATATATGAAACTCTGGGTAGAGAATGAAAAGAACTCTAACCCTATTTTCTCCTGGCCTCCATTCTTCTTCTTCTTACTGTTTCCCATTACATCAATGTCACAACTCACCTAGCATCGCGCGTCTATACTTTTTCCCTCAATAATAGACGCGCCCCCATCTATATGAAAAAACACATTTTTGCTAGTGTTTGCTGATCTAGTCTTCTCTTTCACTGGATGAACTCTTTTTGAAAGCTTTTTGGTTGAAAGGCTCGAGCTTATCTGTCTTTTATTATTTTTGGTGGTAATTGTTTCTTTGAGTTGAAGATTTTATTTTCCAACAAGCAGATCTGGTGTTGTTCTTGTTGATTTTTTTTTTTTTTATGCTCATGTCATTGTTCACGGGCACTATTCACCATGCTGATCACGCTACTATTCACAGTTGCTGTTTATGGTACTGTTCACAGGGCACTGTTCATGATATTATTTATCGCTACCGTTTGAGGTACTGTTCACGCTAATATTCACCGATTCGAATATTTTCTAGCCTATGCTGTCTATTGGAGTATGGAGTATTGTTATTTGAAGTGAGCATTGGTTGGTATTTAGTTGTATAAATTCGTCTTTGCTTGTTCAAGTTGGTATTGGTGAACAAAGTATTTATCTTCCGTTTCCGCAACTAGGTTACCTGTTTGTTAAAATGTTCAACTATGTTTTGTGGTAGTTATCCACTTACTCTAAGTATCTTTTGTGTTGCTTTGTTATTTGAAGTGGGTATTTGTTGGTTGTATAAACTTTGGGGATGGTTAGTTTTTTGTTTGCGTTGGTATTTGGTTTCCTCCGTTTCAAGTTCAAGTCGGAATAAACAAGTCTTTGTATGTTCCAACTTAGACTTGTATATTCCAACTTGAGGGGGAGAATATGGAGATATGAGGACATTGAGTACTATAGGAGGCAAGGAGAATATGGAGATATGAGGACATTGAGTACTATAGGAGGCAAGGAGAATATGGAGACGTATGTAGAAGAGTACTCATGTCTTTATATTCCATCATGTCTTAGAGTACTCACTTTATCAGGGCGTGCGCCCCCCTTTGCATCTTAACAGTATGAGCAATGACGTCCCCACTATTTAGCACTCATGTCTCAGGTAGCAGTAAAGCCTAAACTACACTAATCTATTTAGGTAGCAGTCACGCCTAAATTGCACTTTTCAGTCTTCAGTATTCAGGTAGCAGTCAAAAGCCTAAACTGCACTTATTTATTCAGGTAGCAGTCTTCAGTATTATAGTTTGTGACTGTGGGACTACTTCAGTATTTAGGTTAGGCTATGCCTAAACCGACAGTTTCACTTTCTAGAACGTCTCAACAGTTGTTCAAATTCTTCAACTAAAGACAGTTCTATGCGAAAGGGGGAGCAATATTCTTATCTTTATTTATGTCATCCAAGCTATAATTTGCATAGTTTGCGTAATTACAACTTGAGGGGGAGTGTTGAAGTATACAGGCATGTGCCTATCATGTGTGGAAGTTATAGGCGTGCGCCTATCGGTTCGGGTTGTCAGAACGGACCGTGTTCAGTGTTTCCTATTTTCATGTATTAGACTTAAGTATATATATGAAACTCTGGGTAGAAAATGAAAAGAACTCTAACTCTATTTTCTCCTAGCCTCCATTTTTCTTCTGCTTACTGGTTTCCCCATTACATTAATGTCACAACTCTCCTAGCATCACCACTAACAGACATTTTTGTAGTAGGTATTTTTAAAAGCACGAGTGAATTTTTTTAAGATTTAATAAGTAGATTTTGGATGAGTAATAGATACTCAACAATTGTTACTTCTTATAAAAGTTACTGGGTTTTTGTTGTGGTTCTCATCGCCATCCGTCAGATGTAATCATATTGGATTCTATACCATTTGGTTCTTTTTAATTGGTTACTGGAAAAGTGGATTGGGAACCATGATATCTGTTCGTTACATCGTTACGTACTGAAGAACCTTTATACTCGCCCACCAAAGTGTCTGTAGAGTCTTAGAGGGATGAGTAATCCATAAATGTCACCACGAAACACTATCCCTACAATACATCCTTAATTGCTCACAAAATCAACCATCTAACTGAATAATATATGGTGCTTGTTTGTATAATTGTATAATCAGTAAAAGTAGGTCATAATTTGAGAAAAAGTTGTTTTATGTTTTTTAGCTTTTAAAGGTAACAGTTTGTTTGGAATGAGACTCATAGAGATATGAGTGAGGAAGAAGTTGCTTCTTTAGAAAAGTTTAAAGTATAAAACTAGAATATTTTGATTTAACTTGTTAAAAGAATGTCGGGAAAGAAGTTTCATTTCTCCATTGAGGTCGCTGAGGGGAGTGTTGTCGTATGTGTGTGACCCGCAGTCCTCTTGAAGTGTATTCGAAGGTGGAAGCAAACTTCGATGATAAACACCGATTATATTTAATGGAAATACCCAAAAAGTAGGGTTTGAAAAAAAAAATCACTATTCAATAATTAATAATTAATTGAAGTCAAGTCCAAATCTGTTTGTGGTTTTCCAGTGTTTATGTAGAAAACCAATTACTAAAAAACTAAAAAAGATTTTTTTTTTTTCTAGTTCTAGTTTTATTACTAAATCCTAATAAAAACATGGTTCTTAACTTAGAAACTACTAATAAAATAGTATAACAACTAAAATAGAATTGTCTTCCAGCAAGTCTGACATCATCATGCTGATGTCAGCAGCTATACTCCTGCATCACCTCTTGTGGGAGTTTTAATTAGTCCACTTCATATTTGTGGGGGCGTTAAAAGAGTCCACTCCATGTTTGTGGTATCGTATGTGCATACCATTTGTTGGACCCTTTGTAGACAGTGTGGAAGCCTCTATCTACAAGTTCGAGCTTATGGAGAAATTAGCAATTTGACAATCATGTTTTCTTCATTTTTGCGCTTATAACTACTGAATAAAAAATGAGAAAAAGAAGAAGAGTGATTAACTATTTTGCATATCCAAACAGGTATATAACCTTCTCGTGTTCCCAAGGGAGAGAATCAATAAGAATCACTGAGTTTGTTTGTGTATTAGTCATAAATTACTTTTTTCAGTCCACAACTCTATGGTGAATTTATATGAATAATTTTTTTAGGCAGCGAAACTGTGCTTATATATTCTTTTAGGTGCAATGGTTTTGACATCATTGCATGACTTGATACATGTTGTATAAGTCAGCTTGCAGCTGTTCTTTTAGATTCCTGATATACTAATATTCAAAGTTGGAAATACTATACTATAATCTACTATTATGTACTCCTTGGAAGATCTAGTTAACTCACACCTGACTAGTAGGTACTACACTATAGTTTTATTCGACATAAAACACTGATACATAATTATAATTTAGGATTTACCCAGTCCTTCATTAACTGTTGAGTGTTTAATGTTAACATGTATCTTTATCTCTTGGATACTGTTAAACAATTCTTTAAACATGCTACTTCTAATCCTCTTTGCATGACTAAAAAGAAACAGACTGAAGAGGAGCTATTTCTTTCTGACATTGGATTGAATTTTACTTTCTGAAACTGTCCTTAAAGTTGGAAATGAATAAAGTAAACAGCTCATGTAATTTTTTGTTTCCTGGCATGTCAAAATGCCTTTGGTAGGAAGAAGTGCACTTCTGCTGTGTGAACCAAAAGCCTATGTAACCCCATGCCTCATTTTAATTCAGGCTATGCTTTTACATGTCTATCGTAGTTTGAGGACTTAATTCTTCTTTCCGAGTGAGTCCTTGTCTTCCTCTTTCATATATTCTTTAAACCCATGTACACATAGGGTAATTGTAAAAGATGGGCATCCAACTTAAAACCAATTGGTGATAAGTTGAAAGGCCCCAAGACTAATATATATTAATGTGTGGCTTAACATATCGCATGTGGGACTAAACATCTCAACAATAATAAACACAGAGATGTTGATGGTGATGATCATTGCTTTCTTTAATCATCTATCATTGTTTTCTGCAATTAATATTAGTATTTTCGAAATTGTGTTACCGTATCCATACATTTACACATGTTTTCCAAGTTCATACTTTGACGTGTTGATTTGATGGCTACAATCAGCGCGCTTTAACGTCGTCTTGTTGCTTTTACTGGATATACAATCAATATTTTCCTTTTTCAGTTAGTTTATTTACTTACTCCGAGGATATGCTGGAAAGCCCCCTGCTCCGAAGGTTGTGTGATTAGTTCAGTTCGCCATCGGTTAGTTTCTGTCCAAGACCTGCGGTCTTTGAGTGATGATCAATCCGTACTTAGATGGTTAAGTGGGAGCTTAGACCAATAATGGTTACATTCCATCCCAGATTCGGGGTTCCTAAGGTGGGCGTACTGTGAATCAGTGGTAAAAGGCAGGACTTGGTACAACAATAAAGTTATCCCATTTTGAACGGGATGTCACGGGTTTAAATTGCAGAAACGGCCTGAGTGTAAGGCTATCTGCATCTGGCCCTCCCCAGACCGACACTGGTGGGAGCCTCGTGTATGCTACCCCTTATACTGTGAATCCGAGACAACCTGAGGGTCATCTGAAAAGGCGCCTAGCCCAGATAGAGGTCAAGATTTTACTGGGAGTTTAATCCCTTAAGGGTTTAGCTTCCGTCCAAGACCTGGTATTCTTAAATAACCACAAGTCTTTACCTAGTACCATAGGGCCAAGGGCTTTTAAGGAAATGCCCACATCTATAGAAGAGTGATTAAGTGGATTCAGTGTTTGGTGTAGAGTGGAGTAGGTCGTCCGAATCAATCCTTGCTGATGGACATGCTTAATGATGTCTCCCTTCTCTCAGTCTGCATTATGTTTTGTTAGTCTCTTTTGTATCTTCATATATTATTAGTCTTTTATCTTTAGTGTCTCTGCTTTCTTATGACTTTATCTGGAAGGTTGGAATAATATCCCACATATTTCGATATTTGGCATACTATCATGTTTGGAGTTTGACATCAAAATGCCCGATGGTAGCTACTATAAGATTTTGAGTTTTGATTGTTCTTTGCAGGCTTCTCCCTTTTCCTTGCATTGATGATCGACAGGTTACATCATTATATTAGGGAGCTCCGCTTGCTCAGGAAGAGTACGAAAGCTGCAAAAGAGAGCCAAGGCAAAGATTAAACAAAAGAAATTCAATAGCCTTGGCAAAGGTTGCGAGGGTTTCTTAAGCCTGTGCATTGGCTTTTCAAAATATGAGTATGCAGATGCTAGAGGAAAATTAGAACCATAGAGAAGTAGTTAAAGATAGACTTCTATGTTCTTCAAATGAATTTATCTGTAGGTTTGATGTAGGTTTGATGACGCTTTGTTAGATAGAATAAACAAATACGCTAGAAGCTACTATCTTACTAGGCCGAACAAAGGGAAGTCTCGTTTGATCCTTGTTTCCGTGTGTTTTTTTTTTTTTCCTTCCCCCCTATATCTCTCCTTAAGTATCTTCCTTTTCCTCTGTATTATGGACAAACTATAACTTCAAACAGCACTCAAAGTCAACTGTGGATCCTTTTAAAGGAAAACGTCAACTGTGGATCCTTTTAAAGGAAAACTAATCCATTTTTTATGGTTTCCTATCCGTTTTAGTGTTAAAAATCTTTATCAATTTTTGTCACATCAACTTAACAAAACAGCTCGCTTTCCTGACTCGCGGCTGGGATTCCATCCAAGGGTGGATAAATCAAAGGTCAGGACGCGGTATAGTGAGTGTGCGCAAGATTAGAAATTAGCACCAATTATATAATTGAAAAGTTCCCTTATTAATTAGGCATAATTATATCAAGTCTCAAAACCCTTCGTATCCCGCTCTTCCTCTCCTTCAAACCCTCTATCTTTTCTCGAATCACCGTTAGTACTTCTCTCTCAGATTCCACTTTCAGAAATCGTTCTTATCTCCTCTATTATTTCGTAATTTTTTTTGTTTCTTGGATCACGCCAAATTGATGCGAAGATGACCATGGCTAGCAACCTCCTCGGTCGGACTTGGCTTATAAAAAGGACCAGTCATTTCGTCTTCTTCTTCCATTTTCTAAATTTCTCTGCAAATTTAGAGGTTTTTCTAAATTCTAAATTCTGCAAAAAGGACCAACCCTTGCAATAGATCTCTCTGCAAATTTCTAAATTCTTTAATGCACGGTTTTAAAGAATTCTTTCATGCAGGTTTTGAAAACACCTTTATCATTGGACATGCTTGGGCGATTTTTTAATGGATCAGGTATGTCATAATTTATTACGTGGGTGTGGTTTCTAACGATGGAAAGAGATAATAAAGGGTGTATTCGATAAAATATTCAAACTATCAAAAGAATGATACACCGAACACTTTCAATTTTATTTTCTGGTGGGTGTAACTTACGTGGAATCTGAATAGGGCACTTATTTTGGGTCAATGTGAGAGTTGCATATTCAACCTCACTACCTCCACAACCCTTTCGGTTGGTCCGCTCTGTGTGTAAATTGTAATGACTCCCTTGAGGTTATAACTCTGGACACTCACTACTGCCTGGTTGTAATTTTCCTAAGCTACCTGGATCCAGCTTCCATTGTCACCGGCCTGCTTATACATTCTCTCAACCATTTCTTTTCTTATAGTTCGAATGCTCCAACTCCAATTCTTTCTCTTGCAACTTCTTGCAGAGTAATCCAATTGTTTGCATCATCTCTCTCACTCACTAACTAAATTGCATTTTTCGTTAGTTCATCTTCAAGATTATCAGTAGATACTTGAGCAAGTTCTGGGCCCAAATGTGTGTTGTCAGTACAATAGCTAAGGTTACATCATATTAGAAGTGTCCAGTGTTAAATTCTTCTTTTCCGAGGGCACTTCTAGGGCACACGAAAAGTAGTACCTTCGGCCGCAACTTTCCTAGCTTCCTGCAATCCATCAAAACTTATTCACTTATGAATCCATTCCTTTCTCTTTTTTCCCCTCATAATTTAACTTAACCAACTAACAGTAATCAATCTATGAATAAGCAAGTCGATATATACAAGTCATTGAAGCCAAATATGATCCACGTGAAGTTCCCTTACTGCCCAAAAGATTCCCTACATAGATACCATGCATATCAACAAGTGATCGATAGCCTAAGCCTGAAACTCCAAAGAAGTCGATGACCCCATTCTACCCGAGGCTTACTTGGATATCTCTGGTATGTCATAATTCTTATGCCATCAGGAGTTTGTTGTTCTGAGATATTGAAATGTGTATATCTTCTTAATATTTCTGGTTGGCACGTTTTCTTATTTTAGCCTGATGTTTATATGTGGTTATCAGGTGCCTAACACATCACGTCTGAAATAGTCAACTATTTTTCTTATTAATTGGTTTTGAGCTGAAATTTTGGTTCGCTTACAAAATCTGGCTCACACAGACCATTTTTAGTTGCGTGGACAATGTGCGTCGACCATTTTGTTGTCTTTATACTATTTCGCGTGTTTTCAATACCCACTCTATGTCTGCAAGTTCTTCTCTCACTAACGCACACCCGATAACGCAAGATATTTGTTAAATAATTAAAACCATTTGCATTTGTGCTTATAAATGAATGTGTACGCATTTGTTCGTCGGTTCAGATTTGTTTGCTTCGATTTGCAATGTCGGCTTCCTATGTTCTGATACTAAAAGATTTGTTAATTAGCTTGCCATATTTACCCGATATAGTTTTATAGGCTGATCAAAATATATGTTTGAAGTTGGAGAAACACTTTGTTTAAGATAATGTGTTCAAGGTGATCGATAATGTGTAATGACAAATAATTTCAGTTGTGAAGCCCTCCTCTTTCAGGCGGTAGGTAATTTTCTCTCTCATTGCCGTCGGCTGCTCAGAATTGTCCGTTTACTTTCATTGTTTTATTGGATACTGAACTAAGAATGACAGAAAATTGGAAGTGTCTTTCTTTCATTCGCTTTTTGTTCTCATCAAATTCTCTATTCAATCTGCAATTGATTTATTTTTGGAAATAGGTTGTATTCTACAATCTCCTCATTGAAATTGCCTCAAAGCCCCGAACCACAAGTCATTATTTTTCTCAGGTAGTATCTCTTTAAATCAAATCTCACCTCTCTCTTTTGCAATTCATCTCAATCCATCGCTAGAAGGTATTCTCACAAGTAAGTAATCTCCTCTTATGTGTTTTGTTTTCACCTGAAAGTCCACACCACAATCAAATCTATATTGAATTCTTGATTAAGCTATTCTTCATTGAACTCGGGATGACAAATCTTTTGTTGCAAGAATTCTTGAATAAATTGAAAACGCCCGGTATGAAATGTCTAATGCTTTTTGTGGATATAATTTGTGTTCTCCTTCTTTTTGTGTGAAGGTGTTCAAATATGCTCCCCATGTTGAGAAAGCAATCATATTCATTGCTTATTTTTGTTAAATGCTATTGTATAGTTATGTGATGTTTTAATGGGTAAATATTCTCTGCGAATATTTATCTTCATATTGGACGGTATTATCTATTCTAATTAGGTATATATGGTATTATGATTAATATTGTAGATTTTTTTTTTTGTCATTTTTCTTCATGTCCCTTCTATCGGACATTTTTATCGAGGATCATAGATCGAGAACCAGGTCAAATATTTTACTATCAAAATTTTAGCTTTAATTTTATTGAGAGGAAGAATTAGGTTATGGTAATGGCAGACTGGCAACTCTACTGAAGGAGAGGTGGTAAAGTTTGTATCATCACTATAGGTAGTCTGCTGAATTTTTTTTTCCTTTTAATTAAAATTTTAGTATTATGGTATTGGTCAACTGAACATGTCGGAACCATACACTATCTGCTGAATAGTTTTTTTTAAAAGAAATGTGATAATATTCTTCCTCTAGGGACAATATGATGTTGTTGATATTATTTGATATTTGCGAGTGTAGAAACACGTGTTCATAACTTCAGTGCTACCTATTTTTATCGTGCACTGATTTACAATCCATAATCATAGGGAGCAGTTTCTGCCATGGGTATTGTATAAATGCATTTGCGCAATATAAGGAGATCATAGTATTTTAATCAAGATTCAACGGTTAGTACAGAAAGTCCGTAGCCTTCTCTGGGTATGCAATTGTGCCTTTAGGTATGACTTTATAGTTTGATCTTAATATTATTCCTTTCACAATCTCCTCATTGAAATTCGTCTTAAAGCCTGAACCCTGAAGTCATTATTTTTCTCGGGTAGTATCTCTTTAAATCAAATCTCCTCTCTCTTTTTGCAATTCATCTCAATCCATCATTTGGAAGGTATTCTCACAAGTAAGTAATCTCCTCTTATGTGTTTTGTTTTCACCGAAAGTCCACACCACAATCAAATCTATATTGAATAACCGATTAAGTTATTCTTCATTGAACTTCAGGATGACAAATCTTTTGTTGCAAGAATTCTTGAATAAATTGAAAACGCCCGGTATGAAATGTCTAATGCTTTTTGTGGATATAATTTGTGTTCTCCCTTTTTTTTGTGTGAAGGTGTTCAAATATGCTCCCATTTGTTGAGAAAGCAATCATATTCATTGCTTATTTTTGTTAAATGCTATTGTATAGTTATGTGATGTTTTAATGGGTAAATATTCTCTGCGAATATTTATCTTCATATTGGACGGTATTATCTATTCTAATTAGGTATATATGGTATTATGATTAATATTGTAGATTTTTTTTGTCATTTTTCTTCATGTCCCTTCTATCGGACATTTTTTAACAGGATCATAGATCGAGAACCCGGTCAAATATTTTACTATCAAAATTTTAGCTTTAATTTTATTGAGAGGAAGAATTAGGTTATGGTAATGGCAGAGTGGCAACTCTACTGAAGGAGAGGTGGTAAAGTTTGTATCATCACTATAGGTAGTCTGCTGAATTTTTTTTTTCCTTTTAATTAAAATTTTAGTATTATGGTATTGGTCAACTGAACATGTCGGAACCATACACTATCTGCAGCTGAATAGTTTTTTTTAAAAGAAATGTGATAATATTCTTCCTCTAGGGACAATATGATGTTGTTGATATTATTTGATATTTGCGAGTGTAGAAACACGTGTTCATAACTTCAGTGCTACCTATTTTTATCGTGCACTGATTTACAATCCATAATCATAGGGAGCAGTTTCTGCCATGGGTATTGTATAAATGCATTTGCGCAATATAAGGAGATCATAGTATTTTAATCAAGATTCAACGGTTAGTACAGAAAGTCCGTAGCCTTCTACAGGTATGCAATTGTGCCTTTAGGTATGACTTTATAGTTTGATCTTAATATTATTCCTTTCACAATCTCCTCATTGAAATTCGTCTTAAAGCCCCGAACCACAAGTCATTATTTTTCTCGGTAGTATCTCTTTAAATCAAATCTCACCTCTCTCTTTTGCAATTCATCTCAATCCATCATTTGGAAGGTATTCTCACAAGTAAGTAATCTCCTCTTATGTGTTTTGTTTTTCACCGAAAGTCCACACCACAATCAAATCTATATTGAATAACTGATTAAGTTATTCTTCATTGAACTCAGGATGACAAATCTTTTGTTGCAAGAATTCTTGAATAAATTGAAAACGTCCAGGTATGAAATGTCTAATGCTTTTTTGTGGATATAATTTGTGTTCTCCCTTCTTTTTTGTGTGAAGGTGTTCAAATATGCTCCCATTTGTTGAGAAAGCAATCATATTCATTGCTTATTTTTGTTAAATGCTATTGTATAGTTATGTGATGTTTTAATGGGTAAATATTCTCTGCTAATATTTATCTTCATATTGGACGGTATTATCTATTCTAATTAGGTATATATGGCTTTTATGATTAATATTGTAGATTTTTTTTTTTGTCATTTTTCTTCATGTCCCTTCTATCGGACATTTTAACAGGGATCATAGACCGAGAACCAACCAAATATTTTACTATCAAAATTTTAGCTTTAATTTTATTGAGATGAAGAATTAGGTTATGGTAATGGCAGGTGGCAACTCTACATGAAGGAGAGGTGGTAAAGTTTGTATCATCACTATAGATAGTCTGCTGAATTTTTTTTTCCTTTTAATTAAAATTTTAGTATTATGGTATTGGTCAACTGAACATGTCGGAACCATACACTATCTATTTGAATAGTTTTTTTTAAAAGAAATGTGATAATATTCTTCCTCTAGGGACAATTATGATGTTGTTGATATTATTTGATATTTATGAAAGTGTAGAAACACGTGTTCATAACTTCAATACTACCTGTTTTTATCATGCACTGATTTACAATCCATAATCATAGGGAGCCATTTCTGCCATGGGTATTGTATAAATGCATTTGCTAATATAAGGAGATCATAGTATTTTTTAATCAAGATTCAACGGTTAGTACAGAAAAGTCCGTAGCCTTCTACAGGTATGCGATTGTGCCTTTAGGTATGACTTTATAGTTTGATCTTAATATTATTCCTTTCACATTTTCGTGTAGGCAGTTTTCATGTTTTATTTTTCTTTTTCTTTTTGAATAATTGTAGGATAAGCAGCCCCCACCCACTCATTAATTAATATCTTATCTTCCTGTTAATGATATGATATTATTCAAATTGCTCGAAGTTTTACTGCCCACCCTATCATGAACTCTTTATTATATTAGAAATTTTGATATGTTGTTTTCGGTTCGTTTACTCATGCCAAATATGGACTTATATTTGAGTATTATGCGTATGCTACTACTACATTAGCTCATGCACTCCTTAGCCTTACTTGAAGAGGGAGGGCTTATGCATCAAAGCCATGGCCAAAGGAACTGCACAATGGTGGGAAGATGGACTCACTCATTTTAGATTTTTGAACTAAATATAAAAGAGTGAAGTCTAACAAAGCTTCCTTTTAATTCTCCTTGGAACTTGATATATATTTTTAACACTATGTAACACATAACCTATTTGCTATTGACACAAGTATCCTTTTTAATTTTTATCTTATATAAGCTTCCTGTTTATTATTAGTTTAGACAGGGCTGATAATGTAAAGTGGTATTAAGGTTCACGTCAATTCGTCACACACGGAGAACTCAAAAGTGAAGGCGTTAGATGTCGAATTTTAAAACCAAAAGACCACCCTTAAAAGGCCACGCTTAAGCTGTTGAAATATCTTACACGTATCTAGGTCTCATTTCTCAATTTCTCTTCCTGGGCAATCATTGGATTTTAATTATGACTATGAGGCCTGATCTTATATTGTTGGTGACTTTGGTCAATTAAGTCTATCCTTCGATATAATTGATTTGAGTTTTATGGTTGAACTGTTCAAAATTGTTTCGTTTTGTCGTATAAACAATAGAAATAACATATTTGAACCAAATTTGGTAAAACTACTTTTAATTATAATTATTTCGATTCAACTTTATATCAATATGGACAAAACTAATTTTTAGTTTCTTATACAACTATGATTTTGTGCGTAGTATACTCAATTTGCATTCTTGCTTTGATACTCTTAAGCTCTACAATTGTCTATAGCTCGAAACAATAGAAATAACATATTTGGACCAGATTCGGTTAAACTACTTTGAATTATATTTATTCGCGATTCAACTTTATATCAATATAGAAAACACTAATTTTTAGTTTCTTATACAACCGTGATTTTGTCTGTAGTATACTCAATTTGCATTCTTGCTTTGATACTCTTAAGCTTCTACAATTGTCTATAGCTTCATTTCATGATTCAAAGAGTTGGAGTGGTTGATTCAGAATTGCATTGTCGACAAAATTAGTGGCTGATTTCGAATCACAACAAACTCATAGAGGTATCATATTTCAATATTTTATTGTACAACTTGCAACATAAGAGCATAAACAATCAATCTATAATAGAATTGTTGTAGTGATGATAAATGTACAATATCTAAATGGATGTTTGGTTAGTTACTTCCTTTCTTAGGGGGTTTGAAGTATTAACGGATAAGACATCTTAATTTGTGGATTGGCAAGTACAAGTTCAGTGGACAAATTTACATGAAACTTGCCAAGGAAGCCAAGGTTTGTGTACACAAAATTCTAATTATTTTATGCTTTAGAATTTTTTTTACTTCAAAATGTTGTTAGTTGTCACTAGCTTACTCGGGCTTAATGGATAATTTGTGAATTATATTAAACTTCGTATAGTTGAAATTGAATGAAGCAACAAACTAAGTACGCCTATTTTTCTATTGGAATTAAATCATGTTGTTTGACTATTTGATGCAATTCAATCCAATTCTCAATGCAGCGAGCTTTCTTCTTATTTATATCAAAAACCAAAACAAGAACAAAGCAAAATTGAAAAGCTGAGGTGGTGTTCTTTATGGTGATGTCATACTTACAGCATAACCATAAAAAGCATAATGAATTGAAATTACTACTAATTTATCAGATATCTCAGGATTTGGGTTCACGTTGTCGGTTAAATCTCTTCTTTGGGTAAGCATTGTATGAAGAGTAAGGTGGAATAGTAGGAAGAATAGTACGTTAGAAGTGATGGGTTCTTGCTTCTTTTTTTTTTCCTCAAGCTTTGTACTTTAGTGGTAGTTTACGACTCCATGCTTTATTAGGTAGATATATTGGTTCTTTGGTAGACATGTTCCTGCCCACTTAATGGAGTATTTTTTTTTTAAACAGGGCGTTTTCATTTTTTCTCTCATTTTATGGTTGGTAGTTTGACCAACTCAAACCAGTGGCGCCAGAGGTCAAGAGGACGAACCAAGCTTTTACCGACTCAAATCAAGAAAGTACACTTAATGGAAGTTATTGAAATGAGTTTAGTAATGAATTGTAGATATTTCAAGTAGAAGGTTTGGTTGTAAAGCCCTGTAAAATTTCCCTCGGATGCATCAGTCTTCTCGAACATATGTTGGTATTCTGCTTGATATCATTCAGAGGCCATATAGCAAGGTAAAGTTATTTTTTGTTCAAATCTTCTGATTTGTTTTATTACCACATATATCTTCTTTCATTAGCTTCTACATGTCATGAGCCTTTTATAGTTATAAGCTGATGGAATTGTTTTGTCCCATTCAACAGTAGTTGTAGTGATCACCGTCTAGAGCACAAGTGATATGCATTTCTTCTAATGGGTATGTCTCCTCATTTACTTTGAAATTTATTGGATTTGGTTGTTCCAATATTTCTTTTCCTCGGCTGTTTTTTTCTTTTCTTATTGCGAGCATTGCATCATGGGAGTAGCAAGATAAGCAATTTGGGTAGATTTGATTGGATCACCAGTGCCAATTTACTTTCAATTAATGCATAGGGTGCAAGGTCAAATGCAGAGCCATCTCATCTTGCTCCCATCTCATTTTTTTTTTTTTTTTTTTTCAAACTGATATAGATAGAGTATGACATGGATGTTCAACTTATAAGATGAAAACGCAAGCCGGAAGCTTTATGTGATAGATGTACTTCAAAGTAATATGTTAATAAATGTGTTGATTCAATGTCTTGACAAATTTATTTGATGGCAACATCGGGAACTTTTCTTTTGAATTTCTATGGATTTAGTGAGACTTTCAATTTTGGACATGCATATCAACGTATAAAGTTTTTAATTGTCGCTTCTTTAAGTTGTATCAAAACTTAGCCATAGTAATTGTAATTTTAGTCATAGTAATTGCTAAATATTTTGGTCCCAATGATTTCTTCTTTTGTCATAATAATCTATGTTGAATTGCTAATCACATAGTTTAGAATTGCTAGCAAAGATGTCTTTGTCGTGTCTAGCCCATGCCGCCAGTTCTTGAAGAGATGAATTGCATATTTGCATGCAAATCAAAACCATAAAGACATCCGTGGATTTAAGACTAGGGAGTGCATTTTGAGAGTGATATATCAACTTAACAAAACAGCTCAGTTTTCTGACTCGCGGCTGGGATTCATTTTGAGGGGGATAAATCGAGGGTCACCATGCTGCCACGTGGATTGGGAATTAATTAGAGTTTTAATTGTAGAATTAAACGAAAAAAAAACCCTTCGTTTCTCCAAACTTCCGTCTCCCTCTCAATTCTCCACTTTACGTCTCCCCGCTACCATCTTAATTGTGAAGTTAAATAAAAAAAATCCCTTCGTTTTTTGCAGTGATAAATCAAGGGTCAGGACACGGTTAAATCAAGGGTTTGGGAATTCTGAAAACTTTAACAGTAGAAATGCCTTAGTTTCTCCTTTTGTTCTCTCTCTCCACCACCCCCACAGTTCCTCTTCCTCTCAAAATATCGGTTTTACTCCTTTTCCCTCTTAACTCACATATCCCGAAGGGTTCCTCTACAATCAAATTCTTTTTTTCTTCTCTCTTCTCTCTTACTTTTTTTAGGCTTGGCTCAAGGAGATCTGTCCAAACACCTGAAATCAAACCATTTTTCAAACTCGATGCATTTCCAATTGCATCATTTTCTCGCTTTAATGTATTGGATTCATGGTTTCTGTTTCAGTGCCATTTTGGAGTGGAACTTTTATATAACAGGTAATTATTTCCATTATTTATTATTTTAAATTGTGTGATTAGTTCCATTTTAAAATATATTTTCTATTTTGTTTTCTGAGTGTCTTTCCCTGATTGCTTTTACAATTTGATGTTAGTATTGCTTACTTAAATCATTGTTCTCGGGGATCTTTATCACAAGAAATATACCCACTACTTGGTATCGTGTTTCTTTCTCTTTTGTGGATATGTATGCCCTTTGTTCCGATCAAAATTATTTTTAATTGTTCAAGACTTTCAATAGTCATGTTTAAACCTTGTGATTATTGGTTTCAACTTATGGCATGATTGGTTATTAAATGGTTCGTGTTTCTTCTTTAGTTATTGTTATCTTCTGATGACGTATATTGTTTGTTTGCTTTGGGGTTTGAATTTGGTATCATAATGCTTGAATGTTACTATCGTTAGACATGGTTACTGTTTGTAAAGCAACAATGTGTTTAACGGGCTGTTTCCTTACTCGCGGCTGGGATTCGATATCAGGGGTATAAATTGAGGGCCACGGTTATGCCATGTGTATTAGGAATTAATTAAATGTCTTAATAACCCTTTGTAGTGCAAACCCTTGGTTCTCACTTTCGCCATTAAGGGCAGTTATTCCTCCCCGGCGGTGGATTAGATATTAATTACCAGTCTTAACCATTATGGAAACGAACAAAGAGAAATCTTTTGGTCTTCACAATCGACAAAGAGAAATAAACCCCCGTTCCCTTCAAAACCCTTAGTTCTCTCTCGCCAATGAAGGGTTGCTCTCCTCTTTTCAATATTCCCTATGACCAAATAAGAAAAATAAAAATAAAAGAAGAAAGAATCATTGTATATTTGCATCCATCACTCTGTCGATTAGCAAGTTGCTAATTTTGATATCAGGTACGTTTCTTTTTTTTTCCCAATTCTCTCGGCCAATCAATTTTCAAGGTCAATTACAACTCTTTTATTCCATTTTCTAAATCAAAATTTTTTCTTCAATGAACCAGTTCTCATGATAAAACAAAGAGATTGAGAGGAAAAGGAAGGAAGAGTTGAGTTGGTAATTCTCTTACCGAACTGAATTTCCTATTTATGATAATTTATGTCAATACTTTTCCTTTCTTTTTTTTTTTTTTTTTCCCATTTGAACAACGCGTAGTTATAGATATTGGTTCATAAAGTGTCAGATATTGATTTTATTAATGATATTAAGGTATAAACAGTTGGATCCTTCTATGAGTGGAACTGTGGAAGAGGTGAGGAGCCTGTTTTTTGTGACAAAGAAGGTGAGAAACATTCTGTTCAGTATTTAATTTTTACGATTAGAATGGTTGTAAGTTGTAGCACATGCATCTGATAAATTATTGCTCTAGGAAAACACATTGAAGGAGGAGGTCTTAAAGTTACCAAAAGGGGAAGCAAAGCCCAAGGTATTTTCAGACACGATATGTCTTGCTTTCATATCTTATGTTCAACTGTATGAAGTGATTGCCAGTTTTTGTTCATGGGATTTTTGGTTGTGGGTTTACTTTTGCTCTTTTTGATTACTCTCTTAAAGTTGTGCTTCCTATTTTATGATAAACTTCTTATTTCAGGTGTCTATAGTATATTAGAGTAGTACTATCTATCGCACATGTATGCTTATGCCATCTTAATCATGGTCAATTTGGCCCTTCATTAAATGCCTCTTGATGGAATACATGCCAACTTTTCTAAAGGTTGTTGTTTCCACACTTCAGCACGGAGGTCCTTCTTCCGGTTTTGCATTTGGCATTTGGAATTGCAAGATCATCTTTGGCTTTACACTAAAGGTTAGATGACTACTTTTTGTTTAGTTTTTCACGGGCCTTTCCAAAATGAGAATGTTTTATCTCAATTCAAAGGTAAACATGCCTTGAAGAATTACAATGTAAGCAGTCTAAAAATGATATCACTAGCGATTAGATGAGGTCGAGATGTAATAACAGTGGGGATTTACCTTAGGAGCCTCGCATGAATATGGACTATGAGGGGACAACATGATTAGGGTTTGTTACACACTACTATAAGAGATTGGTGGAAGGGAAGGGAATTCTACATCTTTGTTCAAGTGATTGATGGCGATGAAGCAACTGCAAGCTGGGTTCAAACCTACTCATTAGATGGACCACTGTTCCAGCGGGACTTTGCTCAAGTGATGATCAAGCTTTCGAGCCTTCAAGTCCTGACAAGGCCACTGAGTCAAATCAGACTCAATTGCTCTATGGTTTCCTCTGAAGGCCTGTGAGAAGACGACTTTTTGCTTCGAAGTTCATGTCTATACTGTTAGTTCTTTTATTTTGCTCTCTAAGCATGTAATGTAGAAGGAATTTTGATGTATTTGTTTCCCTTAGTTTCAACTAGAAAGCTCATTGTACACTGTTTCCATACAACCGGGACCAGGTTTTTTGTTCTACAGTGATTTGCAATAAGATAGGAACTAAGTTGCCAACTTGGCACACTTTGGATATATACATCAAACTTGTGCTTTTTTTTTTTTTTCCTCATTATCTCATTCCAGATATTCTTTTATAGATTCCTTGATGATTAATGCCTAATATCAGACTGTTAGGTTAAGTTATATATATAAATTAGCTTAATTAAACCACAGACACACACACACACAAACTGTTGTTTATTATTATTATTATTATTTAAGTCCACCCCATTGAGCTTGGTACGGTGAAAAAGTTTTTTTTTAGCAGATTAAGTTGCATTGGAAATTGAGAGAGTATCGATCATCTTGCAAATGCACCTATTTGAACTACTTACATATGAATGTAAGAAGACCAATCCAACCACTACCTTTTTCGGCTTTCTTCGAATTCTTATTGCGTTCTTTTTTAATACAGCTGAACATTGTCTTCCAAAGCTGTTTAGATGATTGTAAGTAGCATGCGTGTAATGTCATGAGCATTGTTACATTATTATAATTTCAGGCGATCAAACCACTAATGATGGTTAGGGGTTAGCCAACCATGTGAACTCTGGAGTCATTGTGTTAGTAAACAATAAACATCAATACATGCAGAACATATGAATTCTAAAAATTGATGTGATATAATTCATTTTCCAACATCACACAAATAAAGAATTCTAGCATCACATACGTAGTTCTAACGAATTATTTTTCTATTAGATAAATGCATGTACAATTTTATATCACACACTATTGACGATGTCTCTTTATGAAATCCGTGCCGAAGGCACGGGCATTAACTAGTCTCTATAACAAAATAGGTTGGTGTTGACTAACCACACCACCCCTAAGCTTTGGATTAAGTTACGACATGGAGAATCTAAAGGATGATGGGGTGTGTGCAACTTTGTTAAGTCAATCCATAACCATTTGGTCAACAAAGGCTACTGCTTAAGCTGGGCTTTTAACGTTGGGCCATTTACGCATTGTGACTGAATACTCTAACTATTTGGGATGTGCTTTTTAGCCTCTTTACACCATTTGGATTGTTGGGTTTTAAGTGGTAGATTTGGGATGGGTTTTTTTTGCAATAGTGCCGTACGCCACGGGCAAATACTAGTAAGACTACAAATAAGGAAGATCAAGCTCTTCTTTAATTTGCCAATTGAATTCATTTCTTCAAGCTAGCTAAGATCATCGATCATACCAAAAATTCCACCACGGAAAGATGAGCACATACCTTTTTTTTTTTTGTTTTTTTTTTAATAGTTCTAAGCACATACGTCTTGTCATTATATATACTAGTCATTTGAGCACGCTTGATGAGCGTGTAACGTTGGCTAAACCGGATATACTTTGTGCCAATTATACATTCGACATACACATTAAAAAATTGTTAAGATTTATGAATTTATGACCATTTTTATTTCTCGTCTCTCCAAAAACAAATAACTCTCTTATTTTTTTCAATGGGGAAAAGTGGGAAATAATTAATAGAAATATCAAAATTTCTTTTAATCAATAAGAAATTTATTGGTTAAAGAGAGAAGATGATAAAAACCAAGAATGAAAGGGGAATGGAAAAGGAGAGATTTGTCCCTGCTCAGTAGCACCACGACTGGAATGTTGTGAATTTAGATTTTTTAGCTGTATCGGAATAACAAAATTATTGTTAAGATTTATGAATTTATGACTCTCTTCTAAAAACAAAGAACCCTCTTATTTTTTTCAATGGGGGAAAATTATGAAATAATTAATAGAAATATCGAAATTTCCTTTAACCAATAAGAAATTAATTTGTTAAAGAAATAAGAGGAAAAAAAAAAAAAAATGAGAGAGTGATGAATGGAAAAGAAGAGACTTATCCCTGCTCAATAACACCACGTCTGGGATGTTGAAACTTGAAACATAGTTCGTGATTTCGAATGAAATTTCAAAATTCCCTCAGAATTTAGAAATTTTAATTCTTACAAAATTTAGAACGGTATCAAAATAATAAAATAGAACAAAAACTACCGAAAACTGTAGATTCTGAATGTTTCTCCGAATATATTGAAATTCTTTCAATTTTTTTAAATTTTCAAAATTCACGGATTCCAAAATCATAAACTATGCGTTGATGTGTTGAACTGAAATAACCAAACATATATGCTAATATCGTAAATACGGAAAGAATAATGGTTGAGTTTTGAGTCCTACTTTTCCGTAACTCACAAAAGGCAACAAAGTGGTAGAATGAATGAAGACAAACTTTGGAGCCCACATTTAAATAAAGCAAAGCAAATTTAAAATTACATATATACTATTGTCTTAAAATTAATTTACTTAACATATATTATATAGAGCTACTAGAGTATGCGGGATTATAGGTGCGTTGGCATCTAGAGCCTTGGTTATAGACTCTGCTATGCAATACACCCCCACCCCTTGCCTGATGGAGGGCCCAGATGTCATGGCGCAGTTACAGCCCGCGTACTTTAGAATTTGGCTACATTATATTTTGGCTATATAAATTAGTAGAAAATAAGAAGGTAAATTTGGAAAAAAAAAAGTCCAAATGACCCAAATGCTATTGTTACACTGGGAGTTTTCTTTTACAGGTAAACGAACAGATATAATATAATTAGAACTTCTAGAGTACCCATGCCACACTATAGATGTGGTGCACAGTCTTCTCAGCCACATGTAGTGCGAGGGTAAAACTGGAAAAATTAGTGAACAAGTTGCCCCAAACAGGTTAACGAAAAATTCAAAAAATAAAATAGAAAGAAAAAACACAAATATTTCTACTTTAGCGCTAGTTTCGTTTAATGTTCTTATATTCTCAAATCCCTAATTCCAATCATCGAGTGTTATTGCCACATCAACCCACCGTCTACTCGCAAAAGGTACTCTCTCTCTCCCTCTATCTCTTTTTAACCCAAATTCTTCTTGAATCAGTTGGTTTTTTTTTTTTGTTTTGTGGCAGTTAGTTAAACTTATTGTTTCAGTCGATTTCTTTTAGAAACTATGAGTTTGATTAGGGATTGTTTGGTTTAAGATTTCATTTTGGTTTAAGCATTAGTTGGTTGTTGGGATTGGGAGTTTGTTTCTATTATGTGTGCATAATCTAGAATCATAGGTATAATGTCTATAGTTGTGTTTAGTCAGTTGGTTAGTTTCCTTCATTTTAGGCATTATCTCGTAAGTAGGTTAGTGGGTAGTTATTAAGTATCTTGTACTTAACATATATTATATAGAGCTGCTAGAGTACATGGGATTATGGGTGCACTGGCATCTAGAGCCTTGGTTATAGACTCTGCCATGCAATACACCCCCACCCCTTGCTTGATGGAGGGCCCAGATGTCATGGCGCAAATACAACTTGCGTACTTTAGAATTTGGCTATATAAATTAGTAGAAAATGAGAGGGTAAATTTGGAAAAGAAAAAAGTTCAATTGACCCAAATGCTATTGTTACACTGGGAGTTTTCTTTTACAGGTAAACGAACAGATATAATATAATTAGAGCTTCTAGAGTACGCATGCCGTACTATAGATATGGTGCGCAGCCTTCTCAGCCACATGTAGTGCGAGGGTAAAACCGGAACAATTAGTGAACAAGTTGCCCTAAACAGGTTAACGAAAAATTCAAAAAATAAAATAGAAAGAAAAAACACGAAAATTTCTATTTTAGCGCTAGTTTCGTTTAGTGTTCTTACATTCTCAAATCCCTAATTCCAATCATCGAGTGTTATTGCCACATCAACCCAACCACTTTCTAAAAGGTCTCTCTCTCCCTCTATCTCTTTTTAACCCAAATTCTTCATGAATCAGTTGTTTTTTATTGTTTTGTGGCAATTAGTTAAACTTATTGTTTCAGTCGATTTCTTTTAGAAAGTATGAGTTTGATTAGGGATTGTTTGGTTTAAGATTTCATTTTGGTTTAAGCATTAGTTGGTTGTTGGAATTGGGAGTTTGTTTCTATTATGTGTGCATAATCTAGAATCATAGGTCTAATGTCTATAGTCCTGTTTAGTTAGTTGGTTAGTTTAATTTCCTTCATTTTAGGCATTATCTTGTAAGTAGGTTAGTGGGTAGTTATTAAGTAGCTAGTACTTAACATATATTATATAGAGCTGCTAGAGTACGTGGGATTATGGGTGCGCTGGCATCTAGAGCCTTTGTTATAGACTCTGCCATGCAATACACCCCCACCCCTTGCCTGATGGAGGGCCCAGATGTCATGGCGCAGGTATAGCCTGCGTACTTTAGAATTTGGCTATATTATATTTTGGCTATATAAATTAGTAGAAAATGAGAGTGTAAACTTGGAAAAGAAAAAAAGTCCAATCGACCCAAATGCTATTGTTACAGTGGGAGTTTTCTTTTACTGGTAAACGAACAAATATAATATAATTAGAGCTTCTAGAGTACGCATGCCGCACTATAGATGTGGTGCGCAACCTTCTCAGCCACATGTAGTGCGAGGGTAAAACCGGAACAATTAGTGAACAAGTTGCCCCAAACAGGTTAACGAAAAATTCAAAAAATAAAATAGAAAGAAAAAACACGAAAATTTCTACTTTAGCGCTACTTTCTTTTAGTGTTCTTACATTCTCAAATCCCTAATTCCAATCATCGAGTGTTATTGCCATATCAACCCACCGTCTGCTCGCAAAAGGTACTCTCTCTCTCCCTCTATCTCTTTTTAACCCAAATTCTTCATGAATCAATTGGTTTTTTTGTTTTGTTTTGTGGCAATTAGTTAAACTTATTGTTTCAGTCGATTTCTTTTAGAAACTATGAGTTTGATTAGGGATTATTTGGTTTAAGATTTCATTTTGGTTTAAGCATTAGTTGGTTGTTGGGATTTGGAGCTTGTTTCTGTTATGTGTGCATAATCTAGAATCATAGGTCTAATATCTATAGTCTTGTTTAGTTAGCTGGTTAGTTTCCTTCATTTTAGGCATTATCTCGTAAGTAGGTTAGTGGGTAGTTATTAAGTAGCTAGCAGAAGCTACCACTGGAGAATCGGCTGAAGCTAGGAAGGTTGGATAGCTAGTAGTTAACATATATTATATAGAGCTGCTAGAGTACGCGGGATTATGGGTGCGCTGGAATCTAGAGCCTTGGTTATAGACTCTGCCATGCAATACACCCCCACCCCTTGCCTGATGGAGGGCCCAGATGTCATGGCACAAATACAACCTGCGTACTTTAGAATTTGGCTATATAAATTAGTAGAAAATGAGAGGGTAAATTTGGAAAAGAAAAAAGTCCAATCGACCCAAATGCTATTGTTACCTTTGGGAGTTTTTTTTACTGAAAAAGCGAACAGATATAATATAATTAGAGCTTCTAGAGTACGCATGCCGTACTATAGATATGGTGCGCAACCTTCTCAGCCACATGTAGTGCGAGGGTAAAACCGGAACAATTAGTGAACAAGTTGCCCTAAACAGGTTAACGAAAAATTCAAAAATAAAATAGAAAGAAAAAACACGAAAATTTCTACTTTAGCGCTAGTTTCGTTTAGTGTTCTTACATTCTCAAATCCCTAATTCCAATCATCGAGTGTTATTGCCACATCAACCCACCGTCTGCTCGCAAAAGGTACTCTCTCTCTCCCTCTATCTCTTTTTAACCCAAATTCTTCATGAATCAATTGGTTTTTTTGTTTTGTTTTGTGGAAATTAGTTAAACTTATTGTTTCAGTCGATTTCTTTTAGAAAGTATGAGTTTGATTAGGGATTGTTTGGTTTAAGATTTCATTTTGGTTTAAGCATTAGTTGGTTGTTGGGATTGGGAGTTTGTTTATGTTATGTGTGTATAATCTAGAATCATAGGTCTAATGTCTATAGTCATGTTTAGTTAGTTGGTTAGTTTCCTTCATTTTAGGCATTATCTCGTAAGTAGGTCAGTGGTTAGTTATTAAGTAGCTAGTGCTATAAATTGTAGTGTATCTCATCTACTACAAATGAAGAGAAGTATATTATTGTAGTTTGCACTTGTGTGTGGATTAGGAGGTCAAAGGCTCCTCAATAAGCCTTAATGTTATATGTTTTTGATACAACCACTTCTAGATTATATCAGTGTCCAGTTAATATTTTGTGGTAGATGTTGGTTTGCACGTTGATATAGAAGCCCAATTGATATAGAAGTCCTATATATTTGATTGATTGTTGGCCTTTGGGTTTAATAATAGTGATTCTAAAGTGTGCTGGATGCACCGGTGCGTTGGATTCAGGACTCTTGATTCAAGACTTTGTGGGGTAGTACACACGCACCTTTTGCTGATAGGATGGCCCAGAGATTCGAGAGTACAGGTACAGCCTGCGTACTCTAGATTTTGCATTTTAATAATTGTTGTTTATTTCTTTTTTGGTTAATATTACTCATCATAGTTTATTGTTTTTCCAAAATCTAGAAGCTCTATTGATCTATATTGTTTTCATCGAGAAAAGTAGAAAGGATTAAAAGTTACGTATAGTTTTTTTTTTTGTTTTTTCTTCCAGTTCTATCGTCAATTCATCACCAAATCACTGTTGAGTATTAGTGAATATAACTCGAACATTACTTCTTACAGTTCCTCAAATGAGTATGTCAAGTTGTGTATTTACTTTGAAGCAGTCATGGTCTAGACCAATTCATAGTCTTATCTAGTTATCTCCTTGTTTTGGTCTTTAGTAGGACAGAACAACGATTTAAACAAGTAGTGATAGCTTAGCATTATCTACTAGAAAAACCAGAAAAATGAGTGACCAAGTTGTCAAACAAGTTAACAAAAAAAACAAGAAAAAAAAAGGTTTTCCACTTTAGCACTACTTTCGTTCTCCCTTCGGTCAAACAGAAAATCCAACCGTTCACTTCAATTTCGACGACATTCTCTGATCAATTTCACCTTGTGCATAGTAGAAGCTCTATAAAAATATCATCATATCTTTCTTTCTTTTCTTTACACTCTCTTGTCTCAAATCCCTAATTCCAATCATCGAGTTTTAAGAGGGGTTCAGCACGATAGGTATTAGATTTTTCTTATTTCTTATTGGTTTCAAGTTAGTTTGTTTTAAATCGACAGGCCTAATTTTTTATTTCTCTTTTTTATTTCATTTGTTTTCAGTATTTCAATATAGTATATAATATTTATCTGGGTTTCTTTTGGAGATCCATATATTTGATGTTTATATGCAAATTAATTCCATAATCTCGGTATAAACACATGTTATAGTATAAATGGATCTGGACACACATTGAGAAGAAAGCAGTATTAATCATGGTACATGGGTTATTGGACTCCTTGTATGCATAGGTTAATGAACTAACTATGAGTAGATATAAAAAGAAATGTTTAGGTTTATGGGAAGTCAATTGGAAACCTGTGTGCATGCTACATTTGTACTCTCCTCTTGGCCAATGGTAGACGCCTAGGCGAAGGGGGATGAAGTCGTGGGATGACATTTCTGATAGAGAAACAGTGTTCTCAGATGATTTGTAATTGAAATTAGGAATGTAATGCGTGTTAGTAATTGAAATTATCTCGGCAATATTTGAATTAGCAAACTAACTTTGTACTAAAGGTTGAGTTGTTACACCTTGATTTTTCAATTACTTTTATTAGCATTTCTAGCATCGCATTTGTAATTCATGCAAATCGCTGTTGAGGGCTAGGAGAGCCTAGATCCAGTACCTTGCCATGCAATACACCCTTACCTTTTGCTAGTGGAGGGCCCAGATGGCATGCGTACTGATAAGAGCCCAAAACTGTAGTTTTAACCCCTTAACAATAATATTTTTAGACCAATTATGCGAGTAATAAATAAGAGTTAATGCTGATTACGTGCTTTTATATATTTCAGGCATTAAAGTCTATTTTGTGCAGAAATGTGCCACTTTGGCGATATAAAGGAGCAAGGGTTGGCTGCTAAGAAGTTTTGTGAATAAAGGCCAAGATTCAAGGAGAAAAAGCCTTTGTAAAGCCCGATTAGAAGCTAAGAAGTCAGAGTCAATGCGGGCAGAAACAGCACACAAAAGTCAGTAGAACTTTCGAAGACTGTATCTTTGGACTCAGACCTCGAAATTGGGCCTACCTTATGTCAAATCGACCGGCTCAGAAAGAGCTTTCCAATGGTCCAAACCTTGAACCAATCAGAGGAGCAAAATTAGACAAAAAGCCTGCTGAAGTCAGATCCAACTGAAAAGGGCCCTGTGGACTGAAGAGATTGGGTTTTGGGCTCGATTTTCTGGCCCAAAACATGGCTCCTCAGCCCATGCACGAAAAAGTGGATATGGTCTCCTCCATTTGTATGGAGAAGACTTAGCTCTTAAGTATATCTAGATCTAGATTAGAAAATTAGGTTAGACTCCATTAATTAGTTCTAATAACTTGTTTTAGATCTAGTTTTTACATTCAATGAATTAGTTTTAGAACAAAATAGATTATTATTTAGAATCACTATTAGTTTTATAATAAAGTATTAGTTTTCATTTCAATTTAGTTATTGATTAAATTCTTATTTAGTTTTAGTTGTTTTAAATTCATAAATTAGGTTGTCTTCATTTTGATTCTTAGACTATTGTTAAAATTAGATTTATAAAGTTTAAATTAGTTATTAAATTATGACTTGTTATTATTGTTCTTGTGTAAGGAATGATAGTATAATGATATTAGGCTAAAACCTCCATTAGAGGAGGTTAATGAAGTAATGTGAGGATGATTGCTTGTTAGAATAGTTGTTATTTAGAATAGAAATTTCGCATCTTATTACTCTCACCATTGTTCCTTATGTTTGTTCAATTGAATTTGTTTAAGTCTTGAGAGTTAAGAGTGGAACAATTCCGTACTCGATATATTGCATGAATATATATGTGAGAGTAGAAAATAAAATAATTGATACCGTAAGAATGAGGTTAGAGTAATCTAGTTGTGTTTTTATGGGTTATCAAATGGCGTCGCTGCCATCTTAATCTCATTCAAGACAAGAATTCAATTGCTTGAATTCAAGGGGCAATCCCCTATTCTCTACCCACCCACCCTTTTAATTTTTAATTTTTATTTCTTGAATTTTTGGAACTGTTCACTGTTTTAGGCATAGAGGCTGCGGATTCACAGAGGAAAACACTGCAGTAAAGGTATTTGTAAATTTTGAAAAATTCTGAAAATTTACAGGAATAATTCTTAAGGCGTTATTGATTTACTGTAATATTGTTAGATTTTTTCTGGTTGTTTTACCTAGTGAAATAATACGATCTTTACAGTGCTGCATTTCAGTTTTCAAACCGTAAGTTTTTGAAAAACAGACAAGTAAGGTTACTTAGGCAGTACCAAAAATTCTAAACTTTTTACAGGAGTATCTATCCTAAGTCAGGAGTTTGCAGTAAAAATATGACGAGTTTTTGAATTGTTTTGACCTCCTAACTAGTGGAGTGTTTCCAATGTGTTTCTGCAGTTTTGTAAACACTTAATTTCTGGAACAACAGCCGATAAGGAGGGTTTGTGGAACTCCAATTACTCTAAATTTTTTTAAAGGAATACCCATGATCTGTCAGGAGTCTCCAGTAAAATTTTGGCGATTTATGTCTCTGTTTTGATTGGTTAACCATTCGGTTGTTTGTATTGTGTCCGAAAACTGTTTCACAAACTTTGAAGGGAAGTAAAAGGACTTTTATAGCTCCGATTGATCTGAAATTTTACAATCACTTAATAGACATCTTAATATTGACATCTTATTGAATTAAATTGTAAAATTTCAAATTTTTTTTTGAAACCACGACCAGCCCAAAACACTGAACTTATAAATTCCGCCCCTAAGGCCATTTTGGCCATACTAGATGCTTTATTTCAAAGATTAATTTTTCACGGGTGAGTCCAAATTTTCATTTCTTCAAGTTATTAAGTATTTCTAACATCATATAAACACTGAGATCGCATTATACAAGATGCTATTCAAGCGTAGCAAGGAGGTGATAAGAGCCCCAAAGCGTAGTTTTAACCCCTTAATAATCATCTTTGTTAGACCAATTATGTGAATAATAAGTAAGAGTTAATGACCGATTACGTGTTTTATGCATTTCGGGCTTCAAAGTCCATTATGTTGAACTGTGCCACTTTAGCGAGATAAAGGAGCAAGCGGTGCGTGAGAACTTCCGAATGCCATATCTTTGGACTCGTTTTGTTCGAATTGGGCCTACCTTATGTCAAAACGACCAGCTCGGAAAGAGCTTTCCAATGGTCTAAGCCTTGACCCAATCAGAGGAGCAGAAGTGGACGAAAAGTCTGTGGAAGCCAACTGCAGCTGAAGAGGCCTTTTTGGACCGAAAGTATTATGTTTTGGGCGATTCTGCGGCCCAAAACATGGCTCCAAGCCCATGCACGATTTTGGATCTGGATGTATAAAAACAAAAGCTTCACTCTTTGTTAATGGTAGCTAGTTAGACCTAAATTAATATATAGAATTCTAGATCTAGTTTTATTAATAGATTAAGTTTTAGTTCCATTTCAATTCCATTTTTTAGATTAAATCTTTGAATGATTGTTCTTGATTGATTAGATTAATAAAATAGTTAGTTGTCAATTTGAATTTTGTCATTTCCATTCTAGATCTAAATTAAATTCTTGTTATCATTCCATTCGGTCATTAAATTAGATTCATTATTGTTTAATTAAGTAAAATTCAATTTCTTACATTATGTTTAGTTTAGATTTAATGGGAAATGTTAGGTTGATGACTCAAGGCTAAAACCTCCATTAGAGGGTTGATGAAGCCTTGATGAAAACTTAGTGGTTAGTATAGAATTGGTTGTAGAATCTATTCCACTCTAGAAGGTGGTGTTTAAGCCATGAGAATGGGTGGGCGACCTCACATGCTAGTTAGTATCGGTAGAAATGCCATGAACACTAGGGATTAGAACTTCGAAATTTCGCCCGTAGAGCGTGAGAATTGAGATACAACCTTCTACGCTAGGTTGTTAAGTTGGATTCGAGGTGAATTCAATTCCCTCTATTTCTTTATCTGAATTCAAACTATCGTATTTCCATAGCATTAAGTAGCTTAAATTAAAATAATCAATTTCATATTGCATCGTAGTATAATCCCCTCGTAAATCTCTCATTTGATTACTTAGACTTAGAAAACAATCCGTGCTAGGGAACTAGGAGTGGAGCGAACTTCCTACTCCACTTAGTGCAATCGTTCGAGAGTAGAAAACTTTTGATAAGCGCTACAGCAAATAGCGGTTTAGTTTACTTACGTTGTGAATTCATCGTTCATTTAAGTAGGTAAAACTATACATTTTCACGTTTATCAAATGGGCCTTGCCATCTTAGTTACACTTTAGCATTGTTTTCATAGTAGAAGTAGTCATTTTTAAGTCCCATTAAACCCACCCACCCTTGTTTGTTTCATCTTTGTGGTTTGCCCGTTTCAGTATTGACAAATTCGAGAAAATAAATAAGGCGCGACCAGCTAAGAGGCGACCAGCTTAAGTTCTTGGAATTTTGTTTACCAGCGGCGCGCGCATCCATACCAAAGCGCGACCAGCTCAAACATGGAACTTCGACAACCCAATCGAGCGACCGCCCTAAAAACTTTGTAATCTGAAAATTACTTTCGGGGCCTTGGCGCTTCTACTTTCAGCCTTGGTCGCCCGATCATTAAAATTCAGTTTTCCACGGTCTTGATTCAAACTTTGATCTTTCATATTTTTCAGTGTTCTAATCTCTTATATACGAACAGCGTATACAAAGGCGCTATTCATAAAGCGAAGCAAAGACGCTATCGGTATTCCTTTCTTCCATACCTCGCATTTCGGTTAGAGGTTTTCTACTAGTATATCGAATTGTTTGGAGTGTTGCATGTTTAGTTAAGCTCAACTTAGTCTTGCATGAGATTAAGGTGCAGTCGAACAAAACAACAAAGCGTAATTACGGCAACAAACAAGTCTATCTAGTACACCACCCGACACCTCTAACTACTATCACACACCATACGACATAATGGTGAAGAAAGAGACTCCTCTCTCCGACTTTTACAAAGCCTTGGCGATAGCCCCAAATCGTGCATCGTTCTAGCGGACCGGTGGGGATTTTTGAATCCCCAAACATATTTAATTTGTTACCCGTTTTTCATGGGTTAGACCATGAAAAACCTTATCGGCTATCGTAGGATTGAACAAGTCCTTACAACATTCCATCATCCTACGGTAGGTCGCGGAACAAATTAAAGCGAGGGTATTCCCTTTCACCTTAGCCCGATAAAGGCGGCATCTTGGTTAAGCTGCCCAAAGCGCCTAATTCGTGGACTTCGTGGGCTAAACTTGTTCATTTGTTTATGGAACATTTTTACCCTTTAAAGACGGATGAGATGCTTTCCAAGATTCATTTTTTACGGCCGAATCCTCATGAATCATTTTTACGGGGCATGGAATCGTTTCACCCGATCTCTAATAGAGTGTGCACATCATAACTTAGCTAAAGACCGTTAGTTCGTGCCTTTTTCAAAGGTCTTCTACACCACCATAAAGAAGTCCTTGACATAATGAATGGGGTAGTTTCCTAAGTAAAGGAGCCTCGGAGGCTTATAAATTTTTAGAAGACCAAACTAAGCGGAATAATAATTGGGGGTAGTGATGATATCCCATTTCGCTAGTTCTTCTTCAACCGGTAAAAGCCGCCCGGTATGTTTGAGAAGAAAACCGATCGAACTTAAAAATCTAATCGAATCTCTAACTAAAAAAGTAGAGGCTATTTACGCTCAACAAAAGCCTATCCCGTCATGAATGTAAACTCCAACCCATGTAATTTCTGTTTGAGTCCGAGCACCACGGCGATTATTGTCCTCTAGCTTATGAACAACAACCACGGAACAAGATAATGTTTACTCTATTAATAACTATCCTATTCTAGCGCCCCTTGGAACAACATCCAACCGGTTGGAGAAATAATCAACAAGTAACACTTCGAGTCTGATAATCAAAGCGTTAGGCAAAGCAAACAATTATAACCAAGCTCCACCTAGGCAAGGACAAGGACAAGGACAAGGACAAGGTCAAGGGAATTATAATAATTATAACAACAAAAGCGCCCAACCACGACAAGGTCAAGCACAAGGTCGGAATAATTATAATAATTATAATACCAATAAATTATCGTTAGGTTAATAATAATAACTATCACAACCCACCCATAAATAATCAGCGAGAGATAGTTCAGTCCACACCACCCGTGACTACTACACCTACACAACGGATCGTATCGGCGCCTTTATACAAGTTACCCGACAACTTTTCGGACAATGACTCAATCAAACCAGCCAGATTTTACAATCCATAAATCGGGGCATACAACGGTTAGCCCAAGCGAAAGCCCAACCAAAGCGTGTTTCGGGACAAGCAATACCAAACCCTAAAAGCAGCAAACCGCGCCTTTGAGGTAAGCGGTAATTCTGAATGCGGAAACTTCTCGTAGGTGACCTAAATGCCATCACCACTCTCGCTCACGAAGAGTGGTTGATAACAAAGTAACTATGCCTATAGTTACCCCATCGATACTCCTACACGGATGTCGAACTAGATGCGAAATAGAAGCTGAAGAACCTACCCCTTTGTAGAGGTCCCGGTTAAACCACAACCTAAGAACGAGAAAGCCAAGGTTACACTTCAAGTCGAACCATACACTAAATATAGAAGCGAAACCACCGTTCCTCAAAAATTAGCCATGCTAACCGGGGATACAAACTTTGAGTAGATTAGGAGCGTTTTCAAGAATCTAACGATAAACCTTTCTTTTTTCGAAGCTATTAAAAGCTCCCTAACCGCTAAGTTTCTTAAAGAGTTGTGCACTACTAGAAGCGTAAGACCAATATACCTAAAGGCGCCTTTTAAGCTGAGCGGTTCAACTTTATCGAAAATAATGGAATTGTTAAGTACAAGGACCACAGTAGATCCCTCTTGTAAAATGCACCTTAGGAGATTCCCACCGCGACCGCCTTATTAGACACGGGGCGAGTGTTAACTTACTCCCGTATTACTTGTATAAACAAATAGGTCTACGAGGAAATGCAACCTACAAAATAGCGTTGCAATTAGCGGACCGAGGTCAATTAAGTATCCTAAAGGTGTAGTGGAAAAGCGTGCTTGTTAAGGTTCGGGATTTCTACTATCCTGCTGATTTTGTTATCCTCGATCTGAGAGAATTAAGCTAATGACTCTGTACCGATCATCTTAGGGCGCCTTCTTCTTGGCTGCCAATAAACTTATAAATTGTCGCGATGGAAAGATGTCCTTATCTTTTGGCCATCTTTTCCGTCGAGGTAAATGTTTTTAAAATGATGAAGCGGTTACCCGGATTCGATGCGTAGATGGGGAGGTTAGCATGATCGAGAGTTTAGCTCAAGATTATTTTAACAACCCGTTTCACGAAAACAATATGTACAAATTCCTTTCTTTTGGAACTTGATTTTGTAAATGACTCTACTTAGAGGAAGTCAACACCATCTGGAGTCCACACCAATTGTAGACCGTCGGTTGCTCCATATCGCGATTCACGAAGACTTGCTACCTAAGCAAGTCTTCATTCACCTGAATAAGGACACTTATGAAACATCAGCGGACATTCCGTCCACACGGTCTTAAACCTCTTCCCGGGTTAAAATATATTCAACTTGATCCGGATGGTAGTCACCCGATAATTATATCTTCTCTGTTAACTAAGGATGAAGAGACATGTTTAATAAGGGTGATTAGGGAACATCGGTCTGCGATTGGTTGGTCCCTAGCCGACATTAAAGGGAATTGACCCTAATGTTTGCACTCATCGTATCCATTTGGAGGATAGCGAAGACTTCTCGCGAACCTCGGCGTCGCTTGAAACCGCCATGAAAGAGGTGGTTAGGGAAGAAGTCTTGCGATTACTTTCGATCGCGGTATTATATACCCGATCTCCGATAGCGAATGGGTAAGTCCCATTCATGTAGTTCCTAATAAATCGGGGAGTTACCATGTGCGTAGCGGGGAAGGGTGACTATGTTGTCACTCAAGGTCTATGAAATGGAGAATCGTATTGATTCTGAGGCGTTTAAATGCTATGACCGCGAAAGGATCACTTTCCTTACCATTTATAGATCGGATGCTAGAGCGTCTAGGCTGGTCATGCCTTTTATTTTTTACGGATGGCTACTCGGCTATTTTCAGATTATTATTGATATTGATGACCAGAAAAGACAACCTTCACATGTCCGCCCGGAACATATGCCTATAAGCGAATGCCTTTTGGCCTTTGTAATGCCCACAGTACCTTCGGTGATGTATGCTTCATATTTTTAGTGACATGGTAGGCTTTATGGAAGTGTTCATGGATGATTTTTCTATCTATGGAGACTCCTTTCTGAGAATGCTTGTCTAACTTTGTCTAAGGTCTTGACCACGGTGTGAAGAAAAGAGCCTCATTTTAAATTGGGAAAAGTGTCATTTCATGGTCAAAAGGGCATAGTACTAGGTCATATTGTATCTAGTGATGGCATCGAAGTAGATAAAGCCAAACTAGATAAGATAGCGACCCTACCTAAACCCGCGGACTGTCAGGTGAGATTAGAACCTTTCTAGGCCATGCGAGGGGTTTTATAGGCGTTTCATTAAAGATTTTTCGAAAATAGCTAGGCCTTTAACTAACCTGCTTTTGAAGGATGCAATCTTTGATTTTAATTTTAAGCGTAAACGGGCTTTTGAAACCTTAAAAGCCGCCTAACCACTGCACCTATTATCTGACCTCAGTTGGTCTAAACCTTTCGAACTCATGTGTGATGCTAGTGACTATCACGGTTAGTCTTTGTCTTGGGGACGAAACTAGATAATAAGTCCTTTGTTATTTATTATGCTAGTAAAAATATTAAAGCGATGCTCAATGGAATTATTCAACTCTTGAAAAAGAATTCTTAGCTGTCATTTATGCTTTAGATAAGTTTAGTCCTTATTTGGTTGGTTCTAAAACTTTAGTTTACGGACCATGCAACCCTTAGGTACCTTCTTGCAAAGAAGGATGCTAGCGAGAGATTAATCCGATGGATTCTTCTCCTGCAAGAGTTCACATTAGAAAAAAAGGACAAAAGAGGGTCAGAAAGCGTGGTTGCCGACCACTTATCTAGACTTACAAATGGCGATAGTAGTGATTCGAGTCCATACGGGACTCTTTTCACGATGAGCATCGTATGCTATTTTTTCATCACCATGGTATCGCGGACATCGTAAATTATTTAGCGGCTGATGTTATGCCTTATAATTGGACAAGAAATGAGCGTAAGAAGTTCTTGGCGAGTCAAGTTATACTCTTTGGGATGAGCCCTACCTTTTTAAGTATTGTGCGGATCAGATTATTCGTCGTTGCATTCCCGGTGGGAATATAATGAAGTTCTATCGTTACGCCATGACAAAAAGTGTGGTGGCCACTTTAAGCGGAATGAAAACAGCCGCTAAAGTTCTTTTAATGTGGATTTTATTGGCCTACCCTTTTTAAGGATGCCGAAGTGCATTGCAAGGCGTGTATTAGATTTGCCAACAACTTGGGCGAATCCCTGGCGTAATATGATGCCATTAAATCCAATCTTGATAGTAGAAATTTTTGATGTTTGGGGTATTGATTTCATGGGCCCTTTCCCTGTTTCCCACGGTTATATTTATATTCTAGTTGCGTGGATTCGTGTCTAAATGGATAGAGGCCCTAGCTTGCGTAGCAATGACCATAAGACCGTGGTATTTTTATTAAAGAAATATATTTTCTGTCGGTTTGGCATTCCTAAAGCCATCATTAGTGATGGTGGAACACATTTTACCTTGAGTTGTTGCATCCCTAGTGAAAAAGTATGGAGTTACACACAAAGTAGCAACTCCTTATCATCCACAAACTAGCGGCCAAGTAGAAGTTTCTAATAGGAAAATCAAAAGATTTTAGAAACAACGATAAAACCACGATAGGAAAGGCTGGTGAAGCGTCTATCGGATGCCTTATGGGCATATAGAACTGCTTTCAAAACTCCTATAGGTATGTCTCCCTTTAGACTTGTATTTGGGAAACCATGTCATTTGCGGTTGAATTAGAGCACCGTGCTCGTGGGCTATAAAAGCCTTAACTACAATATTGATGAGGTAGGTGTCAAGCATGAAGTTACAATTAAATGAGCTTGAAGAAATCCGTGGCGATTCTTACGATCTCGCATGAAGGATTATAAAGCTAACATGAAGCGTGTTCATGATAAGCATATCTTCGCCAAAGAGTTTGTGGTCGGACAAAGGTTTTGCTTTACAACTCCGTCTACATATTTTCCCGGGAACTAAAAACCCGTTAGTGCGGTCCTTTTTAAGTTCTTGAAGTCACCCCTTACGGGGCAATTACCTTAGTAAATCCAAGGACAACGGTACCTTTCAAGTTAACGGTCAGCGGTTAAAACATTTTTCACGAACCACGTCCCACGATATAGAGGAAGTCCTTTTACGGGGACCCTATATATGAGGAATGACCCTTGTCATTGGTGTACTTCCTTTCACTTCCATTTAATGGTAAGTGCACCATTAAGGTAACGGGCCCTCCCTATGGAGTGTGTGGCTGTAAGTACGGATCCTAAGTCCACGGTTCACATATTTCCGTTTTCCACTCTTGCATGTTTTTCGGATTTTTTGAGTCATGTTTCTCTATATGGTGTGAATTATGTCTTTCTTTGCTTAATGTTTTTGCTTATTAAAAAAAAAAAAAATATATATATATATATATATATATATATATATATATAAAATAATAATAATAATAATAATAATAATAATAATTGTTTTCATTTTTAGATATAGATATATATCTAAACCCATAGAACTAGCAATCCAACAAGTCTTGGGAATCGACTTTAAAGCGACCCATGTTAAAACAAATTTTGTGTTTAAAATTTGTTTTGGGAGTCAAGGAACTTCGATCTTTCCATCGGATTGCTCGAACTTTCTATTTGTGTTGCTTAGGTCCATTAGTATAGTTCATTGGGGTTGATGTCATCTAATTTAGTGTTCATTCGTTAAGCATAACTTCGTCATGCCGCGCACTTCGAGGCGTTTTCCACTATCTTATATGTCACCCACGGTCGGAATAGAGTAGTTTATGGATCAATGGATTGGAAATTCTCTCCTGATCATTTCCATATCTCATTCGAGAAAATCGGACCGATAGCGAAGCGGAAATTTAGTTTGAAGTTCATTTAAAATCGGCGAAAGTCGAAAAATCGAATTGGGCTTGGGCCCAACTTCAGCTTCCCTACTGGCGCCCAGCTCCCTTTCAAAATCCAAATCGCGAGTTCATCTTCTCCAACCGCTTGTCACAAATTTAAATTCAAACCCTAGCAACCAAAAAAAAAAAAAATAGAATAAAAATAAAAATAGAATACATCAAAATAGAAAGACATCCAGCCCTTTGTGAAACACCAACACAATCTCCAACCGTTTCCACCAAGAAACCACCCACTAATTCAAGTTTTCAAACCTGCCGCCGTAACGTAACCACCCGCCACCACCATTGTTTCTCCTTGTTTTCATCAAACTTGCATCCACCTCCATCTACAAACCCCAAATCGGTTCAAACTCAATGGGCTACTGACGAAGAATGTTATCGAAGCACTTGGCGTTTGAGGCCGACCATTTCGCACCATTTCTGGCGCCAATATGATTAAGAGGGATTGGAGCGACTGTGGTATTATTAGGCGGGGATTTCTATCACTATGATTTGGTAGAACAGTTTTATAAGAAGCGAATTGGGAGGAAATAGGATTTTCATTAGGATAGCGAGGAGCGAGGAGGAAATGCGAGGCGGTTGTTGGGTGAGCTATTAGGAATCACGCGCTGTAACCAACCTAGATCGACCATTCGGGGAATCGATTATCTGCGGTTCTGTTTTGATGAAAGATCACGGTCATAGAGGGTGAATACAATACGATATCTCATTCGTTAAGCGGGCGACCACGAGAACCAATCAGGTTGTAGCTTTCGGTGGATTGGTAGGAACGATCCTCGGGAAAAGACAAAGTCGGCGACATCGGACTTCGATTAATGCGCGTTCTCTGGATTTTGCAAGCGAATGAGTGTAATTTCTGCATCCTCGATTTAATTTTGAATGTGATTAGAGGGTGGGGAAGAGCATGGCCTCTTCCGTATTGATCACTAAGATTATGCTCTCATTTAGAACCGCCGCTAAATCTGCTCCTATTAAGATCAAATTGCATTCTAATGCAAGTATTTATAAGGAATGCATCAAGAGACTTGGCGTTGTCTGAGAGAATAAAGTTGAGTCGAATAATGAAAGCGAAGATATGACATGGTTGGTTGAGGATAATTTCGATAGTCATACTTCTAATTTAGAGCGAATGATAATCTTTGCAAACTGGTTTTGCGATGCGATTATCGTATCTGTGAAGATATCCGACATAGACAAATTGTAATTGAAATAAGCAAAGCGAACTTTCGGACGAGAGTTGAAATGCTTTCGAAAAAGTCGGGGAAGATATCTTGTCTAACTTGGAGATTATCCACGGAATCACCAAGCCCGATTATGCGATACTCAAAGGCGAGATGGAAGCCGCGGTAGCTTGTTCGGGGATAGAGATGCTACGGCGTATGCCACTTTCGTGGATGAGTGCATCTCGGTGAGTCGAGAGGCATGAGTCGTCGTCGTCGCGAGGGCCGGATGGCTCAAGCCATTCTTCACCTGAGAACCGATCTCCATCTCGGGGACCATCTTCTTTCCTGCGCCTAGGTGTTCACCATCGGTTCGTCTGTTATTTCATTGTTTTTATTGTTTTGTTAGTGGAATTTTATTTCAGTAGTTAGATTTAAATATTAAGTTGTTTGTTTTAGATTGCTTGGATTTCATATTATTTTAATATAATTTATTTTGATCATCTTTTCGTAAGGTTGTCTTGGAGTTAGAGTTGAAAATTAGGCCGATATCGGCATAGCTATGATTTTTGTAGTGGTAGCATGATATGTAGGAGAGTTTAGAAGTTACTATGCTAAACCAAGTTTAAAAGATACCGGGGTTGTTAGGAAATCAAAACTATGGATAGTTTCGTTTTCGGGGTTTGGCGGTTTTCAAGTTAGGAAATTGCCTTAAAACAATTTGGCAACTTGCCGATTCGTTTTGGAAACCCGGAACCTATTTAAACTTCCATCTTTCTACACTCACAACCCACACTACACCCCACAATCATCTCTCACTTTTACTCCAAGCTTTTTCTTCTTGTTTCTCTTGTCAACTTCGGTTTACGCACTTCTGCCAGCGGCCTTTGAGGAAGCGCCTTTACACTTTTGTCAGAAATTTTGTTTAGAGCGCGACCCGCCCTAAAAACACTGTAAATCGAAAAATCTAAAAAGCGCGCCAGCAATCAAGCGACCAGCTCAAACACTATAATTTCAAAAACCTAAAAGGCGACTTCGCGCTCTATCACAACAGCGCCAGCCTCCACCCGTAAGCCACGGGGAAATTCAAATTTTTCTGAGGTTTCTTCCAGGTTTTCGCACCTGTTCTCTGAGTAGTTTTGAGATGACACCTCCTATAGTGATTCTGAGCAGTCATTTGAAGACTTGATGGGAACCGATACCTATGGAGCATCGTTCATGGCCGGATCGTGCGATTAGGATGGCGGCATCTTACGGTGAGTGATGGCGACTCTTTTTCACCTAAGCTAACTGAATTCTTCTATAATAATATTACTTTTATTGTACCCAAGAAGGAGAACAAAATTTTCCCTTGCTATTGATGGCACGACTATGAAATTGATAAGCAATTGATAGCTTTGGTTTTGGGTTGCCATTACGACCACTATGCACCGTGGGGATATATGACGGATAACTTCATACCTATATGAATATGCTTATTTCCATGAGTATTATGGGGGAGGGTGTTTAAATATCATGGACAAAGACCAATATAACATCACATACGAGTAGCCTATCGCTGAATGTAGAGCGCAACCATGTTGTTCATCATGATGAACATTCTAGGGAACGGCGGTTTACTTACGCCAATAATATTGGTGGCGTTTTCCTTGCTTTAGGCGAGGGGCGTCGTCGGTATGACATTCCCGAGTTTTTAGTTGCTACTCTGAGGCGAGGCCATACCTTGAGGCATAAGTACCTTCTTATGCCTGTCTTGGTTTGCCGCATTATCGCGGCTTGCCTACCCATAATGCGTAAGCGATTACCGCAGTTGGGAAAGGGTCGAAATCATGAGACCCACCAATCGATAATGGTAAAGATCATTCGAGCCATGACTTGGCGGGATGGCAGAATGCAACCACATTTGGTTGCCCCTTACACCCCATCGGACCAAATAACACTAGAGAGGTTAGCACTAGTTGATGATACGCGGCCGGGCGTGGCAAGTTATTATGGCATGGCGGGGATCGCGAAAAGAACCTCATATAGAAGAGGAGGATGGCGAGTAGATCTTTGGGGTGCGGGTAAGTTTTTAGTTAAGTTAGTGTGCGCTTAAGTCCCAAGCAATTTCATTACATTAACCCCATAATGGGTGGAACTCTTATAGAGTTGCGTCGGTTTTATTACTATATTAGTATGTTTTAACTTTGTTTTTGCGGATGTTCACGAATTTCCACGGCGCTTCAATGGTATTTTTCCTACCCTCTTTATTTAAATGCTTTGAGGACAAAGCATGCTTCTTGTTTGGGGGGCATAGAAACACGTGTAATTAAGACATCTGTTAGGATATATATATGTATAATATGCACTTGTTTTCTACTTAAAATTTCAAAAATTCAAAAATATAAATAAAAAAAAGTATGCTATACACTTAGGAATATTGGTATTGTTTTCTTTTCTATGCTCTTAACAATTTAGAAGTCTCACATAGCTTTTGCATCGGAATAATTGTTAGAAACTTAGGTTAATATGTAGGTAATAATCTTTGCATCTATCTATAAATTTATTACATGAGTATCTATGATTGTTAGCGATAAGTTCTGAAATCTAGGCTAGAGTACTTACTTATTCTACAAATCCTGTGAGAATATAGCCTAAAAAGCCTATATATGAAGCGAAACATTTGAGAAATGACACAAGGGAGAAGTAAAATCGGATAGAGATATCACACGTCCACTTGCTTGATCACTATGCCATATCTAGCGAGAATTTAGGCCCTTTTTGGATCGATATAGCGAGAAATTCAAACCTATGAATTATGTTCCGCTAAATAAGCCCCTCACGAGCCTTCCTTTAGCCTTCCATAAACCACAATTCCTTTACCCTGTTACAAAAAACAAAAACAAAAAAAAAAAAAATCAACCTACCCAATTTAGAATAAGTCCGAGAATAGAATGATGAAGAAAGAAGAAGAGAAAAAAACTGTGTAAAAAAAAAAATTAGTTAGTTGCTTGAGGAATTAAAGAAAAGAAGTTTCCATCCAAAGAAAAAAAAAAAATAGAAATAAATAAAACTCCAAAAATAGAATAAAGGAGTCAAAAGCCAAAGAAAAAAGAAAAAAAAAAAATATGGCTAAGGATGGAAACAAAGTATAGAAGCAAAAGAAAATAACAAGGTTTTCTCTAAGTTACATAATATGAAGACTCTATTATCTCGGACTTGTCCTTTTGAATATCCATTTCCTTCCTTCTTAAACCATCTCCTAATCCCATGACACCTAATAAAGACCTCTAGCTCGATTAGGAATAGGTTAGTGTGATAGTAAAGTGGCAGATGTGTTTGATCGACTCGGCTTCCTTGTTGTCATTGAGATTGTAAGGTAAAGTGTGCCCACCGCACCTTTGGAGCAATGAAAACTTGAGTGGAAAAATCAGAGTGGTTTTGTCTTGACATTTATGTGAGGACCTACTTAAGGGCGCTTAATCCGAGTTTTCAGAAACGGACACTGCTATTACATTTCATAGTATTACTCATTGTTATATGTTTATTTTAGATGATTGATTATTATGCATATATTAGCTTAGGGTTACATTTGGGTTATTCTTATGTATTTGCTAGTGAGATGTATAGATAGTTGAGACATGAATGAGAAAACAATAGTTTTATTTCTTAGTCGTTGTAGTATAGATGAAGTTTGTGAGTACCTTCACTGGAAAACTCTCACGAGGCTATAACTTCGTCCACTAGGGAATTCCTAGTGGTTTAAGGCCTTGTTGCATATGGTCAATGCAATCGCACTCAGTGAAAGCGAGAATAGTTAGAACTCCATTTTTTTTGGTCACTTATTCTAATTTCTCATCTTTGCTTGAGGACAAGCAAAATCTTGTTTTGGGGGTGGTTTGATAAGAGCCCAAAACTGTAGTTTTAACCCCTTAATAATCATCTTGTTAGACCAATTATGTGAATAATAAGTAAGAGTTAATACTGATTACGTGTTTTATGCATTTCAGGGCTTCAAAGTCCATTATATGAATGTATTGCCACTTTAGCGAGATAAAGGAGCAAACAGTCGGTGAGAACTTCGAATGCCATATCTTTGGACTCAGACACCGAATTGGGCCTACCTTATGTCAAAACGACCAGCTCGGAAAGAGCTTTCCAATGGTCCAAGCCTTGACCCAATCAGAGGAGCAGAAGTGGACGAAAAGTCTGTGGAAGCCAACTGCAGCTGAAGAGGCCTTTTGGACCCGAAAGTATTATGTTTTGGGCGATTTCTCGGCCCAAAACATGGCTCCAAGCCCATGCACGATTTTTGGATCTGGATGTATAAAACAAAAGCTTCACTCTTTGTTAATGGTAGCTAGTTAGACCTAAATTAATATATAGAATTCTAGATCTAGTTTTATTAATAGATTAAGTTTTAGTTCCATTTCAATTCTGTTTTTAGATTAAATCTTTGAATGATTGTTCTTGATTGATTAGATTAATAAAATAGTTAGTTGTCAATTTGAATTTTGTCATTTCCATTCTAGATCTAAATTAAATTCTTGTTATCATTCCATTCGGTCATTAAATTAGATTCATTATTGTTTAATTAAGTAAAATTCAATTTCTTACATTATGTTTAGTTTAGATTTAATGGGAAATGTTAGGTTGATGACTCAAGGCTAAAACCTCCATTAGAGGGGTTGATGAAGCCTTGATGAAAACTTAGTGGTTAGTATAGAATTGGTTGTAGAATCTATTCCACTCTAGAAGGTCGTGTTTAGCCATGAGAATGGGTGGGCGACCTCACATGCTAGTTAGTATCCGGTAGAAATGCCATGAACACTAGGGATTAGAACTTCGAAATTCTCGCCCGTAGAAGCGTGAGAATTGAGATACAACCTTCTACGCTAGGTTGTTAAGTTGGATTCGAGGTGAATTCAATTCCCCTCTATTTCTTTATCTGAATTCAAACTATCGTATTTCCATAGCATTAAGTAGCTTAAATTAAAATAATCAATTTCATATTGCATCGTAGTATAATCCCCCCCAAATGTAAATCTCTCATTAGATTTAAGACTGATTACTTAGACTTAGAAAACAATCCGTGCTAGGGAACTAGGAGTGGAACGAACTTCCTACTCCACTTAGTGCAATCGCATCGAGAGTAGAAAACTTTTGATAAACGCTCTAGCAAATAGCAGTTTAGTTTACTTACGTTGTGAATTCATCGTTCATTTCGTAGGTAAACTATACATTTTACGTTTATCAGAGGCATTCAGGTACTCCTTTTTCCACTCCTCGCCTCTTCTGTCAGAGGAGTTTTAATTCTAGTATAATTAGGCTTGTTTTTCGTAGACATAAATACCACACGCCTATCTAGAATTTCACACACTACACCTGCATCAATGGCTAAAGAACAAGAAACTCCTCTCTCTGATTTTTATAAAGCCCTAAACGATGGCCCTAAGTTGTGCATCGTTCTTGCAGACCTAGTGGGGGATTTTCGAATTCCCCCTAATATATTTAACTTGATACCAGTTTTTCATGGTTTAGACCACGAGAAACCTTACCAGCATATGCGTAGGATAGACCAAGTTCTCACTACATTCCATCATCCTAGCGTAAGTCTGTATCAAGTTAAACTTAGGGTGTTTCCATTAACCCTAGCCGACAAGGCGGCGTCTTGGTTAACTACCCAAACGCCAAACTCTATGGACTCATGGGCTAATCTTGTTCAATTGTTCATGGAACAGTTTTACTGACCACTGAAGACAGATGAAATGCTTCAAAAGATTCATTTCTTCCACCAGAATCCTCATGAATCCTTTTCAGAGGCCTAGAATCGTTTCACTGATCTTCTCATTGAATGCTCGCATCATAATCTTGCGAAGGACACGCTTGTTCTTGCCTTCTTTAAGGGGCTTTTACATCATCATAAGGAGGTTCTAGATATCATGACTGGGGGTAGTTTTCTTAGTAAAGGAGCCTCAGAGGTTTATAAATTCTTAGAGGATCAATCTAAGATGAACAACAATTGGGGAGATAACGAATCTTCCCGCTCCACTTCTTCTTCTTTTGAGGTTAAACCTGATTCTGAGCTTAAAACTCTTATTGATGCCCATACTAAAAAGGTAGATGCCATCTATATTAAATAACAACCCACTCCTATCATGAACATTAAATCTACTCGTTGTAATGTTTGTTTTAGTCTTGAGCATTCCGACTTCTATTGTCCTCTTGTCTATGCACAACCACCACCACAACCATCAAACTTCCACCAATTAACTCAACCTCAAGGACAAGGAAACTTAGGTGACCAAAATAGAGGTTTAGTGCACATGACCCAGAACTATCAACATCAAGACATGAACGCTCAACAAGCCTTAATGCTAGTTCAACCATCTACAGACAAATTAGTAGTGACCTTGTTGGAAAAACAAAATCAAATTATGCAACAAAACTCAAACTTGATGAAAGATCAGCATGATCAAAACTCTAATATGATGAAACAAACGATGCAAATGATGCAGTCTTTGTGCCAAAAGGTTATTGACATGTCTCATAACCAAAATAATAACCAAATAGGCGTGTTTCCAGGTCAAGCAGTGCCTACTCCTAAGTCAACAAACACCGCCTTCGAAATAAACAGTATTCACTCTAATGGTAATATAAACCAAGGGGACCTACAGGCAATCATTACCCTTCGTTCTGGGAGAGTAGTTGATAACAAAGTAACTATGCCTGAAGACCACCTGCAAACATAAGCTGAAATTGAAACCATACCAAATACTGTAATAAAAACTGAAGACCCTACAACTGTAGAAGTACCAGTTAAACCACAACCAAAAGGGAAAACATTACAAGACCCAATAATAGAAAGTGATGATCCTACACCTGTAGAGGTTTCAATATGGACACCTAGATGGAAAATGGATAGAGATAAAGCAAAGACTAATAATATTGCTAAATATAGAGATAAACCACCATATCCCCAGAGACTAGTTATGTCTAAAAAGGACAAAATTTTTGATGAGATTAGGGAAGTGTTTAAAAATTTGACTATAAACCTACCTTTTCTAGATGCTATAAAAAGTTTACCTAGACACACTAAGTTTCTAAAAGAATTGTGCACCAATAAGAGGAAAACCAACATACCCAATGAAGCTTTCTTAACTGAACAATATCCTTCTTTATCTGAACATAACGGAATTGTTAAGTACAAGGACCCTAGTCGTCCTACTGTACAATGCACCTTAGGTGATACCTTCATAACAACTGCTTTATTAGACCTGGGAGCGAGTGTTAACTTACTCCCTTTTTATTTATATAAACAACTAGGTCTAACAAAACTTCAACCAACAAAAATGACTTTGCAGTTAGCCGATCGTTCTATTAAGTATCCCAAGGGTGTAGTTGAAAACATTCTCGTTAAAGTGCAGGATTTTTACTATCCAACTGACTTTGTTATTCTTGACACATAAGTTGCTCATGATTCTATTCCCATCATCTTAGGGCATCCTTTCTTGGCAACTGCCACTGCCCAAATCAATTGCCGGGATGGCTCAATGACTCTTTCTTTTGGAAATCTTTCTGTGGAAGTTAACATGTTTAGACAAAAGCAGAGACAACTATGTTTTCCTGTAGAAGGTGAAGTTAAGTCTATTGAGAGTTTTGTATATCACATTAGTGCTTCCGACAATCTCGTCCCCTCACTAGTAGATACCCCTCTTATGGAAGAAGACAAAGATCACAATTTTGACTCCTTGAACAAAACAGAATTAGAGACAGAATTTTTCACCCTACCTTCTGACCCTATGAGAGATGGAGTAAACCTCACAATAGACGAGATAAATGAATTCCTCAAAGATGGAGATGAATACCATAATTATATGGATGCGAACAATCTAGATGAGGAATTTGATAAGTTTCTAAGAGCCTGTGATGATCCACTCTCTCAAGCACTGCCTAGAGCACCACCCTACCACCAACTACCTGAGCTAATCCCTTACAGAATCCAATCACTCTTCCCACCCTTTTCTTCTAACACTTATCCACATTCCAAGTATCTTCCACAACCATCCATTTTTTCACACTCATTCACTTGGCCACCTCTTCGTTGGAGGAAAAAGAAGGTGCATGCTCGGTTACGTTCTAGATCTATCAGACTTTGCTTTCATTTCACTAAGTTGCGTCGTCAAAAATCTTGGTGCTTGTTTCTGTTTGGGGGTGCATTCCACGGTAATTATTTATGGAATGATCCACAACTATTTCGGTTATTGATATATGGTAAACTACATGTTCATTATATACATGTGTTAGATAAAGTCTTGAGTATCTGACTATAAAAGACTCATTTTATTCTTCGGTGTACTTCCTTTCACTTCCATATATTGATAAGTGCACCATTCAGGTAACCGGGCCCTCCCTAGGGAGTGTGTGTCTGTAAGTACCGGATCCTAAGTCCACGGTTAACATAATTCATGTCTTCCACTCTTGCATATTTTCTCAGTTTTTGAGTAATGTTTCTCTATGGTGTGAATTATGCATGTATTGCATTATTGTTTTTATTAGCTCGGATGTTAATTTTGAATTTCGTAGTTAAATTTGAATTTGGTTGTTAAATGTTGTTTGAATTTCAATTTTAATATAATATGGTTCTTTTCAAATTGTACATTGTTTTTATTGTTAATCCCACCTTCCCGAATTGTTTGGGGGTGGTATTATTTACTCTAACATGATTTGTTATATGATCCTCCATTTTAGAAGTTGTTTTGGAGTGATGGTTGAGAATATTGCCGATATGGGCATGCCTAGGATTAGATGTGGTGGTAGGATGAAATCTATAAGAGTTTAGAAGTTACTATTCTAAATTCAGTCTAAGAGATATTAGGTTTGTATTAGAATCAAGAATATGGGTAGTTTCTGTTTCCGATTTTGAAAATTTCTGTTTCCGGCAATTGCTTTAAAACGTTTTGGAAACTTCCCAATTCGTTTTGGAAACTCAAACCTATATAAACTTCATTCATTCTCCACACAAAACTCACATCTCTCACATTCGTCTCTCACCTTTCACTCCCAAATTTTCTTTCTTTTTCCTTCTCACTTCCGCATTTCAGCACCTTGGAGTGCAGCGCCTGATGGAGTGCCACTGCTTCTAGCCCTAAGGCACTGTCTGTCAAAATTTAACCTGAGCGCGACCCGCGCCCATCGAGCAAAAGTGAGCACGACTGTCTTTGGCGAGCTTGGAACTCAAAAATTTTTTTCTGGCGCGACCAGCGCCTACCAAGACAAAAGTGGCCTGGCGCCACAAAAAGTGCCTGGAACTAGAAATTCACCCAGGCACACCCCGCACCCTACCCAGGCATAGGTTGAGCGCACCCCGCGCCCTGATCCCCGTGGGCACAAAAAATTCCAAATTTTTGTGGGTTGTTCTAGGATCGTTGCAGCTGTTCTAGAGAGTAGTTTTGTGATGACTTCTCCTATAGTGATGCCGGAGTAGTCTTCCGAACACTTGTTGGGAAGCGAGACTTATGGACATTGGTTCCGCGAAAGGATCTTGCAGTTAGGATGCGAAGGAACTCATCTCTTTGGAGAGGCAGGATGCGAAGGAACCTCATTTCTTTATAGAAGAGGTTGACAACGCTTAAACACTGGAGTTAAGGTTAGTTTTATTTTTTAGTTAGTGTCTGCTTATGTCCCAAGTAATTTGATTCTTGTTAACCCCATAACGGGTGGAACTCATATCGAGTTGCGTCAGTTTTATTTGTTATATTAGTATGTTATAACCTTGTTTTGCAGATGTTCCAGAATTTTACGCGTTTCAATGGTATTTCTCTACCCTATATATTTAAATACTTTGAGGACAAAGCATGCTTCTTGTTTGGGGGACATAGAAACACGTGTAATTAAGACATCTGTTAGGATATAGATATGTATAATATGCACTTGTTGTCTAGTTAAAAATTCAAAAATTTCAAAAATATAAATAGATAAAAGTTATGCTATACACTTAGGAATATTGGTATTGTTTTCTTTTTCTATGCTCCAAATAATCTAGAAGTCTCACGTAGCTTTTGCATTAGAATAATTTGTAGAAACTTAGGTTAATATGTAGGTAATAATCTTTGCATCTATCTATAAATATATTACATGAGTATCTTTGATTGTTTGGTAGTAAGTTTCTGAAACCTAGGCTAGAGTACTTATTCTACAAATCCTGTGAGAATATAGCCTAAAGCCTTATATGAGTGAAACATTTGAGAAATGACACAAGGGAGAAGTAAAATCCGGATAGAGAAATTACACAACCACTTTCTTGATAACTATACCATATCCTAAGCAAGAATTTAGGCCCTCTTTGGATCGATATAGCCAAAAATTCAAACCTATAAATTATTTTCCGCTAGTCGCCCCTCTGAGCCTTTCTTTAGCCTTTCATAAACCGCAAATCCTTTACTCTGTTACAAAACAAAACAAAATAAAAAAAATCAACCTACCCATTCTTTGAATGAGTGTGAGAATAGAGATGAAGAATAGAAAAGAGAAAGACCTTTGAAATCAAGAATTTGTTAGTCACTTCAAATAAGAAAAGAAAGTTTCCATCCAAATAAAAAAAAATATAAAATAAAATAAATAGTTAGAACTCCAAAAATATAATCAAAGGAGTCAAAAGCCAAAGAAAAAGGAAAATATGGCTAAGGATGGAACAAAGTGTAGAAGCAAAAGTAAAGAACAAGTTTTCTCTAGTTACATAATATGAAGACTCTATTATCTCAGACTTGTTCTTTTAGAATATCCATTTCCTTCTTTCTTAAACCATCTCCTAATCCCCGCAACACCAAATAAAGACCTCTAGCTCAATTAGGAATACATTAGCGTGATATTAAGTGGCAGATGTGTTTGATCGACTCCAGCTTTCTTGTGTGTCATTGAGATTGTAAGGTAAAGTGTGCCCACCGCACACTGGAGTAGCGAAACTTGAGCGGAAAAATCAGAGTAGTTTTTGTCTTGACATTTATGTGAGGACCTACTTAAGGACGCTATTCCGAGTTTTCAGAAATGGACCTGCTAGTGCTTTTCATAGTATTACTCATTGTATATATGTTTATTTTTAGATGATTGATTATTATGCATATATTAGCTTAGGTTTCAACTTGATTATTCAGTATCTATTGCTAGTGAGAAATATAGATAATTGGGAGCATAAATAAGGAAACAATAGTTTTATTTCTTAGTAATTGTAGTATAGATGAAGTTTGTGAGTAACTTCACTGGAAAACTCTCACGAGGCTATAACTCGTCCACTAGGGAATTCCTAGTGGTTTAAGGCTTTGTTGCATATGGTCAATGCAATCGCACTCGGCGAAACGAGATTAGTTAGAACTCCATTTTTGGTCACTTATGCTAATTTCTCATATTTGCTTGAGGACAAGCAAAATGCTGTTTGGGGGTGGTTTGATAAGAGACCAAAACTGTAATTTTAACCCCTTAACAATAATACTTTTAGACCAATTATGTGAGTAATAAATAAGAGTTAATGCTGATTACGTGCTTTTATGTATTTCAGGCATTGAAGTCTATTTTGTGTAGAAATGTGCCACTTTGGCGATATAAAGGAGCAAGGGTTGGTTGCTAAGAAGTTTTGTAAATAAAGGCCAAGATTCAAGGAGAAAAAGCTTTTGTAAATCCCGGTTAGAAGCTGAGAAGTCAGAGTCAATTCGGGCAGAAACAACACACAAAAGTCAGCAGAATTTCCGAAGACTGTATCTTTGGACTCAAGCCTCGGAATTGGGTCTACCTTATGTCAAAACGATCGGAGCGGAAAGAGATTTCCAATGGTTTAAGCCTTGACCCAATCAGAAGAGTAAAAGTAGACGAAAAGCTTGATAAAGTCAGATCCAGCTGAAAAGGGCCCTGTGGACTGAAGAGATTGGGTTTTGGGCTCGATTTTCCGGCTCAAAACATGGCTCCTCAGCCCATGCACGAAAAAGTGGATATGGTCTCCTCCATTTGTATGGAGAAGACTTAGCTCTTAAGCATATCTAGATCTAGATTAGAAAATTAGGTTAGACTCCATTAATTAGTTCCAATAACTTGTTTTAGATCTAGTTTTTACATTCAATGAATTAGTTTTAGAACAAAGTAGATTATTATTTAGAATCACTATTAGTTTTATAATAAAGTATTAGTTTTCATTTCAATTTAGTTATTGATTAAATTCTTATTTAGTTTTAGTTGTTTTAAATTCATAAATTAGGTTGTCTTCATTTTGATTCTTAGACTATTGTTAAAATTAGATTTATAAAGTTTAAATTAATTATTAAATTATGACTTGTTATTATTGTTCTTGTGTTGGGAATGATAGTATAAAGATATTAGGCTAAAACCTCCATTAGAGGAGGTTAAGAAAGTAATGTGAGGATGATTGCTTGTTAGAATAGTTGTTATTTAGAATAGAAATTTCACATCTCATTACTCTCACCATTGTTCCTTGTGTTTGTTCAATTGAATTTGTTTAAGTCTTGAGAGTTAAGAGTGGAACGATTCCGTACTTGATATATTGCATGAATATATATGTAAGAGTAGAAAATAAAATATTGATAACTGTAAGAATTAAGTTAGAGTAATCTAGTTTAGTTTTTACGGGTTATCATGTACCCATAAACCGGGGTACTCTAGATTTTGTCTACTTTTATATTATTAGCAAACTAATAATATATGCATGTTTAGTAATCATTTTTGTTCGTTCTTTCTCAGTTCATATTTTTATGCATCCTTCTTGTCATATTAGTTGATTTTACTTATCCTTAAATAATTTCATTAATTTTGTCTCAGTTCATAATTTTATTCATGATTGTTGTCATATTAGTTGATTACGTGTACAATGGTTGGTTTGGTCTTGTAAATACATATGAAGGTTGTTTGTCATTGTTAATCTGTTTCTATATCAGCTGACATAAACATCCTGGATAAGGTTGGCCACGATCTCTTTGTGCCATTTGTTTAATAAAGTCTGTTTTTTTTTTCCTTCAGTTTTTCCACTACTACTTTCCTCTACCCACAACACCAACGTACCACTTCTGGTTGTTTGCTCTTCCGCTCTCAGGTGTTAATTTCAATAATTGATTTCGATATTAGTGAGTTAGATTTATTTATTTAATTTTACTAGGGTTTGATTTTTTTGTAAGTCAGAAAAGGATGGCCGAACATAATCCCCCCCCTAATTTTTAAGATGTTATTGTCGTCTTGACACGTCATGTTTACACGTATCAAGAAGCAACGACAATCCAGGTCGGTAGTACTACAACTGCCCCAATTGGGTGAGCCTTTTTGTTTGTTGTTACTAATTTGAGTTATTGAAGAATTATATATTGGATTCTAACTGGTGATTTTAACATGTAATTTGGGTTATTTTAGAAGCCTGGGACACTTAAATCGTCAAATAAATCCCAAAAATCAAGTTGTGATTTTTTCCTATGGGCCGATGAAGCTGTGTTATGTCTGTGTGGAGGTGGTCTTTGTAAGGTATTTGGTATGACTGGGAATGGAAAAAACAAAAAACGGCGATATTGTATTTGCCCGAGATTAGTTGTGTATGAAAGAATTGTAAGGAATAAATTGTGTATCATTTATTTTTATTTCTTATTAAACATGTTTATCTAATTGGGTTTTAAACTTCCAACATTTAACTACAGGATCAATCAAAATGTTGTGGGTTTGTCTATTGGGTTGATAGTAGAACACCAATCTCAGAACAAGGTTCTAGTTCTACTTCTGAAAGACGTGAATAAGGGTTCAGTTCTACATCTGAAAGGCGTCTACGTATTCGAGAAGCGATCGATTGTACGATACAGAACACCTTGGCTGCTGAACTTTGTGTTGCACGAGAAAGTGCTAGTGCATGCCGCGACCTATTACTGCAACTTCATGATTTAGAATTGGACAAGTAATTAACTATTTGTTGCTTAATGTAATTAACTATACATATTTGGTAAAATGTTTGTCATTGGATGACAATGACTTGTTAGAATTGTGTGTCTTCGGATTACTGAATTGTTGGAATTATTTGTCTTTGGAATGCCATGACTTGTTGGATTTATGTCTTTGAATTACCATGTCTCTGGATTTGTATGATAGGAAGCCTAGTTTAGAGGCGGCTACCCAAGTAGATACATTGATCTTTCTCATATGTTGCAGATAACGAATGACACGTCTGTATGATACATTGTATGTATCATCCTTACTTCGGCAGACCAAAGTGCTTGACCCCATCAAGTTTGACATGTTAAGCTAGTATCAAGTTTGATGGGGGTTAAATATCAAACTAGTTACTAGCTTAATATCAAGTTTTGAGTATTTAGTTCATGTTTGACATTGTCAAATACCTGTTAAATATTTGATATATCTCGATTTTTGGGGACACGATATATTGCTCAAATTTGATATTTTGGTCCTTGCCCCAAACTCCAAAGTTCCAAACAAAGGCAGCATAAACTAAATTTAATATTCAGTATAGTACAACATCTTATTTTATTCAAAAAAATAAATAGACCAATTTGACATCTATTTAGAGGTTAATTAGATTTAGAAGTCTAGTTTCATTCCTTATTAATCAAGTATGGCTTGGATATCTATATATATAAAGAGGTCATTGTAGTTTATTTCATTCAACACAAGAGCTTCTAGCTTAATTGGTTATGTACATTTCTCCTCATGGGAGATAGAGGTTGCAAGTTCGAATCCCACCAAATATTGGTTGGGATTTCTTTCTTGTATAATTATGTGATGGGCCTTTGGGCTAGGTGAGCCTTTGGGCTAGAGACTGGGTGCTACTACGATGGGTGGACTGAGAAACGAAAGCAAGTCTTCATGGACAAAGTGGAGGCAGTTGGGTATACTCAAAATGGCGTGCGTATTGGTGAGAGCCTTCGGGCTAGGTTCCCTTCAGGGTTGATGAGTCTTCAGGCAACATAAGCCCTCGGGTTTAGAGTCCTTCAATGTTACAACATTGCAAACATCGTTGAATTTGATGTTGAATTTGAATTTGACATTTGAATTTGAATTTGACTTTGATGTTGAATTTGAATTTCACTCTAAACGATAATGTCAGACTGCTCAGAATCACTCTAAACGATCTGGGCAGACCTCTCGGAGTCACTCTAAACGACCTTTTGAGACCGCTTCAAGTTGATCTAAACGACCCTGTAAGATCGTTTGGCTATATAGACAAGCGATCTGAGGAGGTTGTGAAGGGCAGTTTCGTCTGTGAACGATATGTGGGGATCATTTTCTATGGTTATGTATGACCTGGATGGGTCGTTAGAACCAAAATCAAAGCAAATTTACTATTTGATTTAGTTAATTTCATATCTAAACCAAATTCATATACGCACATAACTTCAACTTCATATTCATATACATACAATCATATTCAAATTTAAACTCAAATTCATGTTCAAAATCAAATCATATTCATATACATCAAACCATATTCCAAGTTAAAGTCAGTGATTGAGACTAAATTCAAATGAAATTATCAAATCTTCAAAACCTATTATAACTATATACTTTTCTCCCTCGAGTTCTACAATTCTTTTATTCAATCTTGTGTGTGTAAGAGGCAAGATGGTCAATTGTTGGAAATGGTGTATAAGAGATTCAAGGCTGGAAGTGCTCTCGAGGCATAGTGCATTGGTTCAGAGATTGCAGTTGGACTATACAAGGACCTAAAGCTTCAACACATGCTGATTTTGGGAGACAACAAATACTTGATGTAGAAGCTAAGAAAGGAAGGAGCTGGAGCGGGATGGCAGTTTAAAGAAATGATCATTAGGAGCTTTAAATTGTTTAAGACTGCTTATGTAAACTCTAGTAACTCTATTTTTCTTTTCTGTTGGATTAGGAAAAGTGGTAATTTCTGAGCTCATTAGTTGTGTACAAATTTTGGATTATGTAAATGGGCTCTAAAGCATGCCGGTATTGGTCATCCACCTGTGTGGACCTATGAAGTTGTCAATCTTTTAAGAGCTGTTAAATACAGGGACCAAAATATCGAATTCGAGCAATATATTGTGTACTCCAAAAACCGAGATATATCAGACATATTAGTGGATATATATCCTTCTATTAACCGGCTAAAATTTTGTTTTCTATGTCGATAAATTAGAAATATCATCGATTATATCAGAAATTTTGTTGATATATTAATAAAAATCGGCCAAAAATTGGTTAAAGTCAACAATTTATATCAGATATATAGTATATATCGGTCGATATATATCAATATATCAGAAATTGTGATATATATCGGGTAAAAAAATTCTATATTCAGTGGAGATATATCGAATATTTACATCTCGTGTACTCAAAAAAAGATATATATTGACAATATTTCCAGAATCTCGACGGTATTTTGGACCTTGGTTTATATATCGAAAATATAGAAGGGTTATCACCGAAAAAAAAGAGCACAAAAGAAAGCGAAAATAGAAAATTTCAAGAGTTTCCTTACGAAATATAACAAATCGAAAACTACCATGGCATGTGCATTGCACATGTATTTTTCTCCCCCTGGTTTAAACCAAAATCTTATGGGACACGCTTCTATTTAGTCCAACCCCACTACAAAACTCACACTATATATTCCACGTTCATGTTTTCCAAATAGCTTCATATTTGCCCGTGTTCCATCTTCTGAAACCAGTTAGAAGGTTGCAATATTCAAAAACAAAACTTCCATTCAATCAAATTAAGTTCTTGAACAGAAATGGGTAAAAACAAAAGAGCAAGTGCAACTTTGGAGATGGGAAAGGGTGTCGTGGAGAGAAATCCAAACGTGAGGATGAAGGTGTGTCCTAAAGTAGATAAATTACAAAAACTATCTGCTTCTAAATCTACCAAAGCAACCACTCATAAATCTCCAAAATTATCTCATCGGTCATAGGTAAAATCTCTTATAAACTTGTTTTTTTAAACTTTGAAGATTTTGTTGCATATATGGGTTGAAATTTTATATAAATTTCACAAAATCCAACTTGAAATGCCATGTTTTGGAAAGATATATATATATATGTGTGTTTGGTCTGCGCAAAGGAATCAAATAGCATATGTGAGAGTGTTAGACCCTTGCGTTATTTTCCTAACATTTCACAGCACATCCAAAAGGTGGTTCCAGATAAGAAATTTTGATTGGATTGCTCCACTATGCTACTTAGTTGACCTTCCGAGATTACCAATGGGGTTATGGGCTTCCTTTTGAATATACAGAGAATTTAGGCCACTTATTTGACACACTCACTGCAGAATGTAGAAGTACATTGAACTCCCTTGAAGGGCATCCAGCAACTGGGTGTGCATGATTTTGATCACTCTCCCTTTTTGTGCCGGTCTTCCTTTTGAAAGGAAGGTTCATAAGCACTCAAACTTAATTGACAAGCGGAAAATACAATTTGCAATTCTGGGGCAAATTGTCACGCGGTAGTCACTTCTCACAAACTAGTAACAATTATATGTCCGGCCTTCTATTAATGGACTTAGCAGCCATGGAGATTTTTCTTTCGAGTGCTACCTAAAGAGCATCTTCCGTGGCCCTTAAATGTCATACAGTTGACTCCTTGCGTTATACTGTTCATTTACTGTGTGTCCCAACATTCTACACCGATATCCTGTTATAATTATTTCACGATTGTAAGCTAGGGTTAGGTAGACCCCCACCTGTATTAATTTCAAAGTCGCTCATACAATTTTCCATGTGCATCATCCTCTATGAGACTATTAAGTTCTCGACATAAAGGGGGACCATGAAAAGTACAACTATTACAATTAGAGATGTTTAAACCAGCTAGCCAATCCGCTGGTTTGTTACACTCTCTATAAACATGAGCAAAAGAACAAAATGCAAAGGTGGAAGCTAAGTCTTTGATATGTAAAACAATGTCTAAACAGTACCAAGGAGTCTCCACCTCGTTCTTGATAGTCTGGATTGCCCATAGAGAATTGGACTCCACTTTAATGACTTGTACTTCTATCTCCTGACATCTAATCAGTCCTCTCTCAATAGCCTTGAGTTCTTGAAATATTACCGATTACTTCCCCCCAGAACCTGAGTAAGCTTCAATCACTGATCCATGTCCATCCCGTATCACTCCTCCATACCTTGTACCTAGTTCATTTAGTGCCCCATCTGTATTTAGTTTAAATCTTGGATCAATTTGTGGATGCCATTGGCACCATTTTTGCTCTTTAGCTTTGAACTGTACCTGTATCCCAAGTGCTTGACATAAACTTCTACTTTCAAGGTTGTCTTGAAGAACACTGATTTGAATCTGGAGATAGATTCTCATTTCTCTGATTATTCTACCCAACACCACTGCCGCAGGCTTTGAAGTATTCTTGAACCTCTTTGCATTTCTCTCTTTCCATATTACATCCACTGAAGCACATATGACAGCTGCATATATTTCACCAATCTGGTCTCCTTTCTTACATAGTCTTAGCAATGAAGACCACTCCCTGTTGGATGACCTTGTATCAGTAGCGATGCCCAAGACTACTTTGATACCCCTCAGAATCTCCTTAGAGTAGGTACATTCAAAGAATAAATGATTAGAGTATTCTCTGCTTTGGTTTCACAAGCAGCAAGACGAGTGATTGATTATCTTCTTGTGCACGGGCCTGTCCTGTGTCGGTAAGCTGTTAGAGAACAATTGGCAACATGTAAACGAGTGCCTTGGAATTACTAGCTTAGCCCATACCATTCTCTGCCATTTGACTTTAGGGCGTATTGGAGATAAAGCTTTGTAGGCACTGCTGGCCGAGAACTGTCTACTAGGATGTGGCTTCCATATAACTCTATCCTCCCTCAGATGAGAATTAATGGGAGTACTCTTGATGTCTTCCCTGAGTGCCATGCAATTCAAATTATCTACTATGCTGCTCCATCTTCCATCCATGATTAATTGACTAACCTTGGCATCCAGCGGAAAATGTATCTCAACAACTACTTGAGGATTATGAATAAGTGGCCTCGATTGGCACTGAATGTCATGTCATAGCAAAATCGTATCTCCGGTAGCAATGCTGTATATGATAAACTGCTTTACCTCACTCCTGCTCTTCAGAATACTCCTCCATGACCAAGCACAATCCTTTGGTATCTCCATAGTCCAAAAGTACTTATTATACAACAAATTACTCCATACCCAGTCAACCCATACACTCTCTTCTTTGGCTGTTATTCTATACACAAGACAACAGTCTGCCCTTCTATTCCAGAGTGACATATTCATAATGCCTAAACCCTCTTCCTCCTTAGTTTTGCAAATGGTAGAGATACTGGCTTGATGATGACACCTATTTAGTTCTACTCCACTCCATAAGAATCGAGCACAAACTTTCTCTATCTGTTCTATCACTGTCTTTGGTATAATAAAAGTTCTATACCAATAGATAGTCATTGCTATAAGAACCAATATGATAAGTTGGAGTCTACCTGCATGTGACAACATTCTAGCTTTCCAATCCTTAAGCTTAGCTGTGACTCTGTCCACCAATGGTTGGCACTGTTTAATCCCAAGTCTGCTTGCAAAGAGAGGTAATCCCAAGTTTTTAACTGGAGGACTAACCAACTCTACTCCCAAAATGGATGCAAGATTCTGAGCCTCATAACTACTAATAGATCCTGTCATCAGAGTAGTTTTATGATTGTTGATCTATTGTCCAGTTGCTTGACCAAAGAGAAGTAAACACTCCTTGAGTCATTTGATAGACTCCTCTTCCCCTCTACAAAAGAACAACACATCATCTGCAAAAGCTAGATGTGACATATTGGTCTTCTTGCATTTGGAGTGAAACTTGATCAGCTTTGCATCAAACTTCTCCTTGACAATACTTTCCAGCACCTCCATGACCAGTACAAATAGATATGGGGAGATGGGATCTCCCTGTCTCAATCCTCGTTTACCTTGAAAATACCCTTATGGAGCACCATTCACAAGAACTGAATAAGTGGGAGAGCATATACATAGTTTGATCCACTTCCTAAGATTTTTAGGAAACTGAAATCTCTCAATCATAAACTCTATCGTATCCTAGCTGACCATGTCATATGCCTTTCGGATATCCAGCTTCACAGAACACCTAGGAGTTCCATGTTTTCTTTCATACCCCCTCAAAAGCTCATGTGATAAAAGAATATTATCTTGGATGTATCTGTCGGGGATGAATGCAGATTGGTTCAGATGCATTAAATCATTTATGCATATCTTGAGTATGTTGGTGATGATTTTAGTGACACATTTGTAGATGGTGTTGCACAGGGCTATCGGCCTGAAATCCTCTACCTTAGTAGGAGTAGATACTTTAGGTATTAGACAGAGAAAAGTCGAGTTTACTGCTCTTAGAAGGTGGAAGCTACTGAACACATTCTTTACTGCACTTGTGACATCCTTACCCACCGTCTCCCAACAAACCTTGAAGAAAAAAGGATTGTATCCATCAGGTCTAGGCACTTTATTGTCCTTCATATCAAACATTGCACTTTTGACCTCTTCATTTGTGATTTCAGCGTCTAGTTGCCTTGCCAGTGGTTCAGGAATGATATTTCTTATCTTCAATCTGAAAAAAAACTCTACATCTTGTACTGGCATTGCACTTCAGAAGGTGGGTATAATACTCAACTATGATCTTTGCAACTTCATTCTGACCTTTCACTATGATTCCTTGGTCATTTGAGACTGCCCATATGCCTTTTCTTGCTAATTTCTCCTTTATGCAACCGAAGAAATATGTTGTACACTTGTCCCCATCTTTCATCCACAATCCTTCACTTTTCTGTTGTATATCCACTGCCTCAGCTCTTGCTAAATTATTGTATCTACTCAGACAAACCCTTTCCCTTTCACCCAAATAAATATTCCCCGAATCACTCTGAAGTAGTATCTACACATCTTGTAGCTCATGTTTAGCTGTTTCTACCCTTTCATGAAGATGAGAAAAGTTTGCTCTGGCCCAGGGTTTTAACTTCTATTTCAACATTTTCAATTTCTGTATCAACACATACATGGGATTATTATATATAGCCATTCTCCACACTTCCTCCAGCATGTCCTTGAAATCTTGTTGATAAACCCAGAAATTGCAGAATCTAAAAGGGGGAGCTTTTCTTGTATACCACTCCAACTTAAGAGCATTGGTGAATGATCAGAAATTCCATATGGTAAGAACTAAGCAAAAGTGTATGGATAGGCTATAGTCCAATCTTTATTCACTAAGCATCTGTCAATTCTTGACATAATGCTTCCTGTCCCAACTGATTTATTCCACTATGTAAAGAAAAACCCAATGGAATTTAAGTCTGTCAAACCTAAATTTTGAAGACAGAGGATGAAATCCTGAGCTTCTCTCGGGTGCATGAAGTCTCCTCTTATTCTCTCATTAGCTGTTAAAATATTGTTGAAGTCTCCTACCACGCACCATGGACCCTGCACTGAAGCACTGATCTTCATAACATCTTTCCACAATTCCAACCTCTCATTGAATCTATTACTTGCATACACTACTGTGAGAAGATAACTTTCATTGCTTGGCTTGAATATGATCTTGCAATGGATATACTGTTCAGACTCAGATAAGTTCTGGACATACATTAAGAAAGCGTCCTAACATACCCAAATTCTACCAGCAAAACTAGAGGAGTAGTTACTAACACTATTCCATTATGGACAACATATGTTTCTTATATCATCAAACTTCTGGGCTTTGACCTTTGTTTCCAGCAGTCCAAAAATACAAATCTTCTTTTCTATTCCGATCTTGTTAATCTCCTTTGCTTTATGTACATCATTTGTGCCTCTAACATTCCACACACTTATTGGTGCTATCATTTAGTGTTTTTTGTTTTTGCACTACTAAAGGAAGGGCTTTTTGTGTCACTTTTTAAGTGACACAAGAAGTCACTTGTGTCACTTTTGAAACTAATTCTGAAGTGACCTATAAGCCCCCGACACATAAAGTTCTACCAAAAGTGACACAAAAGCCTTCCTAAATGTGTCACTTTTTGTTAATAAAAGTGACACTTAAGAATAGCCTCTTGTGTCACTTTTAAGAAAGAGTGTCACAGTGCTTGTCAAAAGTGACACTAGTTGTATCAGTTTTGGACCAGAGTGGAACATAATTTCGTCAAAAGTAACACATTAAGTATACTAGTTGTGTCACTTTTGGACCAGAGTGAGACATAAGTACGTCAAAAGTGACACATTAAGCATACTAGTTGTGTCACTGTTGGACCAGAGTGAGACATAAGTACATCAAAAGTGACACATTAAGCATACTAGTTGTGTCACTTTTGGACTAGAGTGAGACATAAGTACGTCAAAAGTGACACATTAAGTATACTAGTTGTGTCACTTTTGGACCAGAGTGAGACATAAGTACATCAAAAATGACACTTTAAGTATACTAGTTGTGTCACGTTTGGATCAGAGTGAGACATAAGTACGTCAAAAGTGACACATTAAGTATACTAGTTGTGTCACTTTTAGACCAGAGTGAGACACAAGTATGTCAAAAGCGACACAAAAGCCCCTTACTTCTTGTGTCACTTTTGGGAATCAACTCCATGTAACTCGTATGAAAAAGAAAATGACACATAAGAGTGGTCAGTTGTCATTTTTAATATATATTATGTCACTTTTTCAAAAAACGAGACAAATGAAAATAATTATTTTTTTAAACTTTTTCTCATTTTTGTATTCGATCGTATTCATTTCTCAACCTACATCCTATACGTCATAACCAAAATCCCATTAACCTGCTTTATGACAGAAACAACATCCACATACATTTATCAACACATCACAACCAAAATCACTTTAACCTGCTTTATGATGTGGAAACAATAACCACTTGAGAAGAAAGAAACAACATTCAAAACAATTAATTTCTATTGATTTCATCGATCAAACCAAGTATTTATCATCTAGTTTGACTCCCAACAAAATAAGTCATTCCAATACCAAAAAAAAAAAAAAAAAAAACTACATAGTGCCAATACTATCCTAGCAATATCTTAGCTTGTTGTGCGCACTTCCAACTCCAAAAAACCTAGCTGTTATCTATTCATCTGTTAATCGATCCATGCATCCGCATCACAAAGTTCTCATTCCACAATAACTACAAAAAATAAAAGAGCAAGTGAATCAAGAAGGGTACGATATATTACAAAAGTAGGAAAAAAAAATCAATAAGAACAGTATATGTTAGCAAAAGAGTCCAACAGTCTTCATGGGAATTTCATATAAAGAACGAAGTTGACCAAAGCAGCATATTTGTCACCTTTCACCTCAACACAGGCAATCCAGAGAACTAGTTTATCCCACTAATAGAAAAGATTGATTAATGCATGGTGTCACCATAGCGTGTGTGCTTCACATAGTATTGTGTCAAGCATGTCAATTATTCATGAACAATCATGCCTATAAAGTACTAATATCGAATTCTCCAAGAGAAGAATTGAGAAGTTCCACTAAAATCATCAATTCTTAACTTTCCATCCTGAAAGCATCAAATAGATTCACATTCAAAAATCTGGCAGTAGCATAGTGATTCTAATTATTATTATTTTTGTAAAGAAAGAATGCATTCAAAATAAATTAGTGAACAGAGACAATTACCTCATAATCTAACTCCGGAATTCCTAGATTCTCCCTTGTTTTTGCATTGGACATTTCATCAAACTACACAAATGCATTTCCTCCTACACAGGCATCAAACATGACTACCTCAGAACTATACTCCAAAAGAGGTGCATGGTCTTCATCATTGGACTTGTGTCTAACTGGGAATTAACTCTGAACAAAATGCAATCAAATGTGATGATAGTAATAATGTGGACAATCAAAATTCACCACCCATTTCTCATGTAAAAATAGGCATACCGTTAGGGAGTTGGAAACAATCCGCTCCATCTTCAATTCATCTTAAGTTGCAGTAGCTCAAGCCTCTATTTGTTCATTATGCTGCGACAAGTCAAGCATAAAGACTACAACAAGTCTTATAACCAAAATTTACATAAACGTAATCGAATGGTCAATGCAGCGGAGGCAACTTACATTGCAGCTCAAAGTTTCAAACCAGAAACTCAAACCTTACTTGTATTCAATTAAAATCAACCATTCACAACTTCGATCTGCTTTTATAAAAGTGCTTAAGTATAGCAAAGATGATGATATTGAAAAATTGAGTGGTCTGAACTAGCTAAAAAAAAAAACATTAATCAAGTGCATTCAAGATCGAAGCAAAACTAGTCGGTTCAGAATGTGAGAAGTTGGAAAAACGCAAGCGAAATGGTGTGGTAGTGCACACCATAAGCACCTAACCATTCCATCACAAAAAAAAAAATAAAAAATAAGAGCAGATGCAACTTTAATAGTAGGTTCCAACTTGTATTGAATGAAAACATAAATATATACTTCATAGTTCCAAGTGCAAAAGCAAAAGCAGCAACTGTGTATAAAAAGAAAGATAAAGTGAAGTGTTAAACTATTCGAGTCCAAGTTGCCAAACTGTGAGACGTGACCCAATAAACTTCTATGCCTATCAACAAATTCATTCTCTATACTACAGCGTACAAACAACTTTAGTGACAGATACAAGTTTACTTAACAAGGAACATCATTCATACGAGAAGTGAGTCAAGTGACAGAAGGTGTAGTTTTATTATTGATTTAGCAAACATTTACAATAAAAAAGTGACTTCCACAAAGGGACGCGCGGTTAGCTCAAATCTAGGCTTCTGGAGAGGACCACATTTAATGTAACATGTTCATGCATGCTCTTAAAAACTGGTTTCAACCTTTCAATAAGTCCACTGAAGAAAACATAGAAATTTTTTGTCCACTTAAGCACCTAAGCTTAAAGGCACTTTTATTATTACTCTATCAAAATTCAAAAGTATGGACGTATGATGTTTGATTATTCTCTTTTCTTTTGTTTCACCACAGGTTATTGGATCTTAGTTACCACCCCAAATGATAATTTTAGCTCTGTAAATAATTATGAAATTACATTCCATGATTCTGGATACAATATGAATGAAGAAAATAGGAATGTTAAAACATACAATTTTTCTTGATACAAATAGGATTGCTAAAAGCTACACTTGAAACAATAAGTGTAATTCAGCTAGTCCTTGGTGTATGCATAATACCACACGACTCTCATTATTAACACTTCATTAAGGAAATGCAAGCACTTATATATTACTATATATCAATATGAAAAGTTAGTTATAATCTTATGAGGCTCAAGGAAATAAACCGGAAACTTACAGGCAGCAGAAGTCTGCATAACTATAATTTATGCAGCGAGCCAGCGAGAGTAGTTAATGTGTGAAATTGAGACTTCAGACAGTGCAGAGTGCACAAGGTAACTTAGCTCGTATAACTTGAATTTGATATAAACACTTGCGAAGTCCACTTTATAAAGTAGGTACGCCTTCCTACATAGTATATACTAAGATTAGCATGTATTAACACCCTGGAAAGCCATTACATCCTTATGAGGGCAGATCACAAGGAAGTCTCCTTTACATAATATATATATGCATTTGTGCAGGAACTAACTAGCAACTAATAAGACTGAAACTTGAATGAATACCGAAAGCAAAATTTTGTCTGACATTTTATCAAATAGATATCACGCAACTTGCCTAGCTAGTCAATGCCTTGCATAGTATGCAACACATGAGATCAGTAACATTTATCAGCTCCTTCTCTCCCTCCCTTAAAGCATTCAAGCCCGTATTAGAGGGAATTCTACTAATCTGAAACTAACAAGACAGAAGATACCCTCATTTTTTTTTTAATTCCATCATTTTCTACTAAAATAAGATCAGTAACAAGTATAACTCATACAAGAAAACCCTCATCTTTCTCAACTGTTAAAAAATTAATGAAAGCGTTGATCTTGTATCGATTTCCTAATCCAAGTCAGACAAAATTAAATCAAACTCATAATATTTGCTAAGGCATGGACTATTGCATTCGTTTTATGTACCTTACACAACATATATATGAGGCAAAATAAAAAGGGATACCTCAGGGGCATTGACTTAACTATGCATTCCTCAATGAAAACTTGATTAAAGTAGCATATACATAACAATGGTAAGTAAAGCATACCAGGTTGGGCTTGGAAGTAGAAGGAGGTTTGTGAGAGTAGGAAGTGGAACCAGGTATCGGATCTTTTATTGGGGAAGTACCTGTTTTTGTTTAGATCAAAGTAGAACCCGGGAAATTCTTGTAAGACAGACACACCAAAAATAAGTTTTCTTTCAACATAACAAAAGATTAAACAAAAAACAGACTAGTACCTTGTTGTGGCATCTTTCAAACTTTGGCGGGATGTTTGTAGAGAGAAGAGAGAGATTCTGGTAAACGGTTAGTTATTACCTCGTACCTTTTCCAGTTTCGAGGCGAGCTCGGATATCTCAGTTTGATCCAATTAGGGTTGAAACCGTTTTGATATATCATAATATGTCAGAGATATCAAGCCACTACAGTCGGTATTTCCCCACCTTAACTATTAGAAAATTAATAGAGGGAGAACCGATTGAGGAGCTTACCAAATTGATCTTTCACTTTTGAGCTACCCACAATTAAACTGCCGAAAGACGGATCTCATCACAGCACCCGAAAAGTAGGGAAAGGAAAGGCTTACCTCACATGCCCGACCCTAACTGAGTGAATTGAGGGTGTTGAGAAGGAGGAGAATATTCCACTTTGCACTAGTTGGGCAATAAAAAAACTTCCAGTGCAGATTGGAGTTTGGGGAGTTAGTGTGTGGGAAGAAGACGGGGTAACAGAGAGAGAGAACTCGTGCCCTTATTTTATTTGAGGGATCGTGGATTTCTATCCTTACTAGGATGATGATGGGCGCTTTAAAGCCCGTGAGCTCTAGGAAACATTTGCGTGTGTCGCTTTTTGTTCAAATTCAAAATACTATAAAAAGTTGACGTGTAGTTTTATCTGTAAGTGACACATTAAATTTCTCTACTCGTGGCCCATCTGACCAAAGTGACATAGTAAATATCTCTAAACGTGCCGCTTCTGACCAAAGTGACACATAAACCTGATTTCAATTGTGTCACTTTCTTAAGAAGTGTCACAACTAGCCAAATGTTCTAAACAAGTGACACATAAGATTTTGGTGTGTCACTTTTTTTCAATAAGTGACACGAGGCTTAAAAAAGAAGTGACACAAAAAGCCCTTCTTTTAGTAGTGTTGGAACCCTTAGGCCTACCCCTACTCCGCTTACCATGGCGTTTCTTTTTGCTACTTGAATTCTGAAGTTGCCTCTACTGGTCGCTCTCTATTCCTTCCTCTACTCCCATATTTCCAGTATCAGTCATATTCGTATCATTCTTTTGGTGTAAAGGAGTATCCATGATGGCCAAAGGCTCAGTAACCTTGTCGCTGAAGTAGGGAGTTTCTTCCACTGACAACACATCTTCTGACAGTTCCCCTTCCCCAATGCCTTCTGAACATCTAACAAACTCTACCAGTTCTACCTCAAACTCCGCCATAGCAGCTGACTCCTCTGAATTGACTATCTGCTCTAAAGTGTCTACGTAAGATACCATAGGTAGATTTTGAGGTTAAGGGTGGAATTTGAGCCGAGGGCTCGGAGCTTGGCTTGGGCTTGGCTCGTTTAAGATTGGCTCGAGCTCGCTTGTTTACTATATGAGCCGAGCTCGAGCTCAAATTAAAACTCGTGTAACAAATGAGCTTGATGAAGCTCGGCTCGTTTAGCTCAAATAACATATTTATAGTGTAAAATGACCGAGCGGCTCAGGCTCGGCTCGGGCTTGGCTCGTTTAAGCTCGGATCGAGCTCGCTCGTTTAACTATATGAGCCGAGCTCGAGCTCAATTTAAAGCTCGTGTAATTAGCGAGCCGAGCTTGAGCATGGTAAAGCTCGGCTTGTTTAGCTCGAATTCCACCCTTAGATTTTGTTGTAGTCTGACATCGGTGTCTACTCCATACTCTACTTGAGTATGGTTATGGTCCACTATCATTATCTCATTAGTTGCATCACCTTCAGTAGGACCATTGTTCACTATGTCATTATTCTCCTCCATTTCAACCACCTCTGTATTCGGCTGATTTATCTCTACATTTTCAGTGATAACCACTCCTTCGTTAGCACTGTTGCTATTAGTTCCTGAATTATTTGCTGGCTCCTGCTCTACCACGACTTCCTATTGGCGTTGAACCCATACTGTTCTTCGAACATTGACATTGTTTGTTACAGTCTCTGTACTGCGTGGGACTCTGAAGCACTTGTCAGTGAGATGACCAAAAGCTTTACAGTTATCACACTTCTTTGGAACCCATGAATACTCCACTCTTACAGTTCTATTATCCCTTTTTTCCATTTCAATCTCGAAGGACAGAGGTAACTCTGAGGATATTTCAACTTTTATGCAGACTCTTGCAAAAGTAATTCTCTTTTTTTTATGCAGTAGCCTCGTCCATTAGCAGGGGTTTACCCAATCTACTGGCCACAACACCTAAACCTTCATCTGACCATAGTTCTTTGGGTACATCAAAAAGATTAACCCATATTGGTATGCCTTTGATTGTTTTCCTCCTCTTCTCAACATCCTGAGACCATGGTGTGACTATAAAGCAATTTCCAGCCATATATATGGGTCCTAACTCCATGACATAAAGTTTATCCTCCTCATTTGTGAACTTGAAGTAGAACAAATCTGAGTCGGCTATCATTTCAAAGTCCCCTTTTGCTTTCCATTTCTTAGTTAAAAATTGCTTCACAAACGGAAAAGACATACGATTTTCCAAGAAAAATCCCACTATATAATCTTGCCACATACTGATTCCTCTGGATATGATATCTGTTGGAATTATAGTGACTCCATTAACAACCTCAGCTGCATACTGCTTAAGAGGGTTAAAAGCTATAGCTTTACCTTTGTTGAACAACGAACTCCATGAGTTTCTTTGAGTTGGAACCACCTCACAAGCTTCTTCTTGAGTAGCTAGTGGGACAACTTCAGATGAACTTTGCCCACTCTCTCCATTGTTAGAGAGAGGCGGGAAGTCTTGAACATTTGCTAAAGATCTATTCATATTTGATTCCACTAATGAACTCACACTGTTAGCAATGGAGGATTTTACCAAAAGTGGAAAAAACATGTAGAGATAGAAGATAGGAACGCTCTACCTAATAACTTTTGCTATTCTAGGAAAGGAATAGAGCACTATATAAACTAATGCAACTTAAGTTATTTCGCTGCAGGTCGCCCCTAAAAAGGTCCCCATGTCCAAACTCAATTAAGTGGAAACAGTTAGGTTATCATAACTTCTTCTATTATACTTAGTTTGTTTATATTAGGATTTTATTCCCGTCTTTCTTTTGTCTTTGCATCCGTTTGATTTAATTATTGGTTTCATGCATTCTTATCGATATTTGATTATTTTATGTTGCATCTTTATATGTTGTGCATGTCACAGAGCATGCATGAGTTGTGTTAAATGTAACACGCTTGTAAGATTTTTTTTGTTTTTTTTGTCATCGATTTGTTATATGTTGTATGACGGATGATGCATCGTATATATTATGCCATGTGTATATATTATCTTATGTAGTATACAATGTTTTTACAAAACTATCCCATGTCTTATGTCTTCCATTACATTGTTCACAACAAATATCTTATATCAGGAACTGAGAAAGGAAAAATCTAGAGGGAAAGACAAAGCAAATGAGCAAGAGGAAGAGCAAGAGGTAGTGAGGAACAAAAAGAGAAATGTAACTCCATTCCGGAGTGGAATGTCATCTTTGGTAAAGCTTATGGGTGAACACTCTTTTAAAAGTGCAATCAAAGAGTGTCACTTGGAAGACATGAAGAAAACCTTCCCACTGTTCAAATGTTGCTATGATTTGAAGCTGTCGAGAAGATGGTTTCGAAGTCTAGTCAAGTCATCAAGACTATCATTGAAGCATTCAAGGCAGAGGAGGGGTGTTTCATAATACACGGAGTTAGTGTGCAACTAACTCCAAAGGATGTGAGCCTGACTTTTGGGCTTCCAAAGTAGGGCGAGAATGTTGTTGAAGTAGTAAGTAAACCAGACAAGAAGTTGTTGAGTGAGGATGCACTTGATTTTAAAGTGAAATACTTCAATGCTAGCATCATCTTACTTCTGAAATTCGGAGTGCACTAGAAGGAGTTGTGAAGAAAGAAGATAAGGAGTCAATATCCGACTTTGGCAAGTTGATGGTGTTGTTTATGCTCAACTCCGTTATCACACCCCGAATTTCGACAAAATTCGGAAAAACATTATTTGTCCCCGACTCTTCGATTTCCGAGGTGTGACGCACTCTCCACTCCCAAAAACCCATAAACAGTTTAACAATATGCGGATAATTAAAACCAATAAAATTTTTAACTTAAACAACAGTCATCTTCATTACCAAAAACAATTTACAAATGAAAATGCAAATAACCTTATCTCAACTGAAAATCTATATCACCTCAAAGGGAAAACAAAACTTATCCCGAGATGCAATGCTAACGCAAAACCACAAGCAAAGAACCAATCTTCTTCATCACTAAACCTCGTCAAGACTTATCAACTATGTTCATTTATCGAGCACACCCGATAAGCAAACATGCAAATCGGGTCAACATTATAAACAATCTTTGGTGTGAGTAGCCCTAAAGTACAACATATAATTATACATATATATATATACAATCCATACGGCAGTTAGTTCCTCCACCGGAGCTTTTTAACTTTCAACGACTAACATAACAACCTTTTAGTACAATAATTAAAGGCAGGTAGTTCCTCCATCGAGGTTTTAACTTCCAACAACTAATACGACATTCTTAACTACAATAAGTAAGGCAGATAGTTCCTTCATCGAGGCCTTTAACTTCCCACTAACCACACAACAAACTATACATCTAATAAAATAAGTGTAGTTCCTCCATCGAGGTTTTAGGTTCTAACTAAACAAATAACCAACCAAACATATTACCATAATTAGATTATTTCAGCTTTTTTTGCGTGTCCCTAAAATTCACGTCAGATCTATGTCTTACCTAGTTTCCCGGCTACCACAATCGCTACCCAACTAGAACATGTACATCCACATGCCTCCCCTTATATAATGTACCCACTCGTGCGTAACCACCACGGCGGGATGCCGCGACACCAGATAAATCCTCACATGGAAGCCATTATATAAGTAATGCCCCTATTCGCATAAAATATCGCGTCCTCGCTCCAATATTTATAACGGAATAATCAAGCCACTATTCGGCTACGATTGCCCAACACATGGGTCAATCAACATCTCATATATATACAACATCTTATATATCAACATCTTATATATCAAGCCACTATTCGGCTACGATTGCCCAACACATGGGTCAATCAACATCTCATATATATACAACATCTTATATATCAAATACGCCCACACAGGGCAGATCACATGAGTTGTGGTAGTCAGGTTCTAGGATTTTCGTTACGTAATTTATTCAGGTGTCATACATTAATGACTCATAATAATTCCACTATATCACGTGCAGGTCAATTGCCTTATTGCACTAAGCCACAATATATAGAAATATCTCAATTATATCTCATAGTCACTTTCATTCTTTCACGTGCCAATATATTATTGCACTACGCCACAATCCCGTGGGTAAATATTCACCAATACTATATTAGCATCTCTCATATAAAATAATGGAGTGTATATACATTTCTCCAAGATATTGCATTAATATATATATCCCAGCATATTATCTCATGTCACAATGCTTCAACGTATCACATACATTTTTATTATAACGTATTAGGAATATAATATCTCATAATATCTCAATATCGTCACGTGTCAAAAATACACAACATCAAGGTCAAATTTTTCTTAGATAATGACCACCAAATTATACAAGCTTCCACAGCATTTTATTACTATATGTGTCCATATAATATACACATAAACGAAGACAAATAAACAAATCACCGATCCACAATCAAAGCCCAATATATATATGCTTTACACACTACTCACGTCAAATCTAAATTAGATAATGACAAACCAAGTTATACAATCTCAACAATATTTTATTACTATATTTATCCATATAATCAAATATGTGAAAAACTAGAAAAGTCAATATTCCCAGTCAATGGTCAAAGTCAACGGTCAACAGTCAAAGTCAACGGTCTACGGTCAAAGTCAACGGTCAAAGGTCAACACATCCTGGTCAAGGTCAAACTCAACACATCATGGTCAAGGTCAAACTCAACATGTCATGGTCAAAGTCAAAGTCAACATGTCTTGGTCAAAGTCAAACTGTCATCGTCAAAGTCAACAGGTCCTGGTCAAAGTCAAACTGTCATCGTCAAAGTCAAACTGTCGTTTCCGTGTTCGACAGGTTCATGGTCATAGCCATGGTTCATGGCTAAGGTCAAAGGTGCATGGCTCATGGGCTCCTGACCACGGTCCTGGTTCGGACCCAACTGGCCAAGCCCAAACCTTAGAACCCGAAAGTCTAAAAGTCCACTTATTTATTTTACCTAACCCAATTAGATCTATTTTAAGTCCAATGGACTGGTCCATGCAATATTAGATACGGGCCCAAAAACTTTAGACTGAACTGGCCCAAAACTAATTGGAGAAGGCCCAAACAAAACTTAATTAAACTGGTCCAAAAATACAAATGAAACGGGCCCATAGACTAATATTAGAACTGGTCCCAAACTTAATTAAATCGGGCCCAAACAAAACAATCTAATCCGGCCCAAAACAACTTAACTAAAAACCGGCCCAACCAAACTAAAATAGAATCGGGCCCAACAACAAAACAAGGTCGGCCCAAGGAAACCGACCCAGGCCCAATTCGGTCTACAGCAGGTCGTCTTCTCCAAATTTCTCTCCCTCCAGCCACTTTCCAGCCACCAGCCACCACCCACCGGCGCTCAAAACCAAACCTAACTAACTCGGTTTTGTACCCCCCGAAAACCCCCATCTTTTTCTACCCTCAAACTCGAGTTCCTCACCTCACATCAGCGCCAGTGCGAATTTCAGCCCAAATCGCGCCGCCATTGATGCTCCTCCGGAGCTTCAACAGCCCACCCTCACTACACCACTCAATCCTACAACCACCAACCCATAACACAAACAAATCAGTTCACAACAACGAAAAATCCAAACAAAACCCAACCCACAAACAGCCCAACCGTCGGCGCCATTAGCGCCTCCAACCAAGCTTTGGCAGCACCTCTAATCTCCATCTCGACCACAGTATTCCATCCCCCACTAACCTCCAACAATACAAACCCACAACAACATAAAAACGAGTTCAAAACAGCCATAGACAGGACGCCATTGATGCTCTGTCGAAGCTTCGACAGTTTACCCAACTCACAAAGTTTGGACAGTTTAATACAAATCCGAATTTAATAAAATTTAATAACACAAAAAAAGCACTAATTCCGGCCGGGATAATGAATAGTATAAAACGAAACAATATACACCGATGTGTGTAACTACAAATCCGTTGAAATAGCAAAATAGCTACTCACTCAGATGAGCGACTCGACGAATCCTCCTAGCCGATCGATTCGTCATGGGCCTCCGCCCAAAGAAACCAGCCTCTCTCTCCATTTCCATTTCATTATTTTATTATTCTCTAAACCCTATTTTCCAGAACAATGTGTTTATATACTTTGGGTCCCAACCAAGCCTCAACACTGCACTTCGAGCCCAAAACCAGTCCACGTGATCTAAATCCAATCCAACCGATTTTTAAATAAATAAATTTAATTAATTAATAAATAGATAAAAACGTATTTTAAAAATACGGACGTTACATCCGTCTTCTTCACAAAATCAAATTTTAGTCTAGCTTCAACATACATGTAATACGTCTATAGTTTCGAAGAAATGAATAAGGTGTTGTGGGCAACAACAATCTCCTCCCACATGATGAAGCAGATTATAAAACATAGTGTTAAAAGCCCAGTGAGCACTGCTACATGTGTGGTACAACTACTTGTAAGTATTTAACCCACTTTAGTGGTATTATAGGTTTCATTATTGAGTGATTAAATAATAACTGTGTTTTTTTTATTTCATTTTTTTCAATGATAGTAATCGGTTCTCATGAAAGCATCTGATGGACTTCACCTCACCGGTCAAGGATTATGAAACGCAATACCCTAGGTGCGCAAAGTGGAGTCTGAGTGTGCTCAATCACAAGTTCCCACAAGTAGTAGGTGAGGGGATGGACAAAAAGAGTAAAACAAAGGTAAGTTTTGTATTTGATAAGTTAGCACCTAAAGATGAGCATGTAAGTTGATAACTTGAATTGTAAATTGTAAGTCAGTTTTCTAACCCACACACTATATAAGGGATAAAGAGAGAGAGTGAAATAACTTTTTCTATGTGAGAAAGTTAGAGTAAACTTTTCTAGGGTTTCCTTGGGAGAGAACAAAAGAGAGATTTGTGAGAGCATTTTTTGTGAGTGAGAGAGATCATTCCAAGTGAGTGAAGTGAGAGCTCCTCTTTGTAATCCTCTATCTTGTTCATCTAGTAAATCATTGATCTTGCTGTGTGGATGTAGGCACATTGCCGAACCACGATTAATCCTCCTCTTGTGTGAGTGGGTTCTTTACATAGTCTCTACACTAGTTTAAGCTTATTTGTTGATATTGTTGATTGGGTTTAATGCTTAAGTTATTTGTTGGAACTTTTGTCTTGTGTGAAAGATCACTCCTTTGGTGGTTGATCTAGTTGTAGTTGCACGTTTATGCGATCAGTCGCAACATAAATTATTATACCAATAATATGACATTTATACCAATAATATGGCATATATCAATAAAATTATGGATTATATGTTAGTCATGATAAATAATGGGATGTAGTTGTGGAGTATGTAATTTGAACTTCTTAATTGAATTTAAGTGTCCTTTCAGGCTAAAATTCCCTTGAAAATTAGTAAGGAGCTTAGAGATATCACCGATGATGAACAAATCCTTCTAACCCGATTGTATGAACTGAAAGAGACTGAGACTGCATTAGAGATATGGAGGAGAAAACTGGTAAAGCCCCGAGCTGAGAATGTGCGACTTTGGAAAAATTACCTTGAGCTGATTGAAACAAAATGGAGCAAGGAATATGATTTTGGTCAAACAGGTGGGCACATGGAAGAGGGAGGTTTGATGGATGATGATAGCCCTGGCACGGATACTCATGATGAATTCTCCGGTACAAACTCCACACCGATGGAAGGATCCACCCAAATTGTTGTTAATTTGCAACAAAATGATAGTGACCCAATGATGGTAGAGCCAGAAATTGAAGAGGAGAGGAAAAAAGATTATTTGGGTGAAACAGGTGCAAATATGGGAGATGGAGGCTTGATGGATCATGACATCCCCAACTTCGATACTCCTGCAGATGAATCTCGTGTTAAATGTCTCAGTACAGACTCGATTCCAGTGGAAGTACCCATCGAATGGATTATCTGCAACAAGGAGGTGCCTCGGTGATAGAAGAACCACAACTTCAAGAGGAGGGGCGACAACATCTTCAAGAAGCAGAAGGTCACCTGATTACGATGGAAGAACCCCTTATTCGGGAGGAAATACAGAAGCGAAAAGTCACAATTAGCCCATCTACAATGGTGAAAAGAGTGAAGGGGGAGGAGAGAAAGCAAGAAAGATAAGAGAAAAATGATAAATACTTTTTGTTATATACAAGAAAGCGAAAAGGAGACCATAGATAGAGAAGAAGAAGCACTACACCATAACAGGCTATTTGCAACGGCAAAAAACCGTTGCGAATAATTTTCGCAACGCTTTTTAAGCGTTGCAAATAGGGCGTCGGTAAAGTGTTGGAAATATTTGCAACGGTTTTTTGCTGTTGCAAACCAAATTTTCCAACGGTTATTAACCGTTGCAAAGTGAAAATTACTAACGGTTAAAAAGCGTTGCAAAGCAAATTTTCCAACGGTTATTAACCGTTGCAGAGTGACAATTACTAACGGTTAAAAAGCGTTGCGTAATTTGATTTGTAACGATTATTGATTGATGCTTTAATATTTATTTTTTGCTTTGCAACGGTTTACAACCGTTACTAATATGTTGATATGATAAAAAAAATTATTTTAATTTTTTTCCTGCCCTTAACCTGCACCTCCTGATTTCATATAGAAGCAAATAAAATTACAAATGCTTTTTCATACCATTTGACAAATAAATAAACACAAGCAAACGCTTTGAAAAAAAAAATATTATATTCATTTAACCATATATATAATTTCAAAAGAGTTTTGAGGGTTACAAATTCAAATTTAATAAGGGTTACAAATTTCTATCACGATTTTCCAAGCAATCCGAATCTTCAAAAATGCAATAAGAAGCATTGAAGCATTAGTGACAATGGCTTCACTCAATATAAATCCTAGTGCCGCTCCACAAAGCCCATCTAATTCCAAAAAATCACAAAACAAATAATGAACTCGGAAAAACAATCATATTAATTAAATTCATGCAATAAATTAAATACTTGACCCCAAGATAAAGCATTTGTTGTCTACTCCCATATCTCAACGACGTAAACAATGATTACATAAAATCGGTGCAAAAAAAATACCTTATATAGTAACTTGACGAGTTGAAAATTGAGAAAATAGAGAGTGGAGTTTAAATTTTTACCTTGATGAGGAGCTTGAGGTAAGTATGACTCATCAGATTGGGAAGCAATTATTTTGGCCTTCTTCCAAAAGCCCCACATGTCGGTAATATCGGTTGATCCAATAGATGTGTTCTCGATGGAGACCAGCAATCCTTCTCTAAAAAAGGAAATTCATCTTAGATAATGTTTGTGACTTGTGAGAAAAAAAAAAAAAGTTGTTAGTACCTTAATTAGTTCGGCAATCATGACGTACTAAGCCAGCGCATTTAAAGTCCTCAGAATTACATTAGTAAAACTCCTCACTCGATCACCACTAAGGTAAGAGTATAATAGTCATATTAGACAGAGGTAGAGTTTTCTAAGAGTCTCATGGACAATCCTAGTGAATCCTTAAACAAACAACATAAACGAAGGGACACCGAGGAGCCTCCCGAAATGACACTAAGCGCTAGGTCTAGGAAATCAGCCAAGTGCCAAACACCAAACTCTAAGCGAAGCACTAATTAAGGTGGTGAATTGAACGCATCGAGAGGATCGAGCTTCTCTCGATAAGAAAGTTACTTCCAACGATCGATCAATGAAAATACTTAAGGGCTTAATTGTGCACATAAAACACATACACGTGACGCACACACGCGGCATTAAGCCGGCAATCACAGTTCATAGGAACTCGTTATTAATTAGAGTAGAACTCACATTCTAGGAGATCTTTTTCTAGTGGATTATGACCTGATTGGCTTAGTTATAAGATAGAGTACGAAAAGACCACAAAGAAGTATGTTTGCCACCTAAATTCTATATCTCGGCAAGTAGTAGTTTTCACCGGATAGGCATTTATGGTTCTCAAGTAGTTTCTATCATGCTACTAACACCACTAGTGCAAGAGAATAGGCATTTACAAAATCAAAAGTTATATATAGTTATATATTCAAGAAAGGTGGTTGGCCTATCTTTTTTGGGATCTTTGTGATTCTATGAAACTAGTTATATATATTCAAGAATGATAAACAACAAAAACTTCGAAAGTGCACAAAACCGAAAAATAAAACAGATTAAGATACTAGCAGTTCTAATGAGTGGCAATACTCATATATTCTACCTTTCTTGTAATTATGTCATCAATCTTGAGGATCATCCTCGCGACTCTGTTGCCAATGTGATAGATACTGGTGCTCACAAGCAAATGGGCTGAACCACATTTTCCTCCAAGATATTTGTAATCTGCCCTTTCCTCACATTGATCCCAAAGATTGATCTCACCTGTGCATGTCGGTTCCGAGCTCATCCACGATAGCTATTGGGTTCAAACCTGCATTCTCAGCAAGAGTATATGGAATAACTTCAAGAGCCTCCATAAAATGACCGCACACAATAACTTTCCATCCCATGCAAGACCTTAGCCCAAGCACCAAGTCGCCTCGACAATTTCGATTTCAAGCACCACCACCAAAGAATTAGAAACTTCTTGGTCACCAAACATCGGATCACACACAAAGCATCATGTAGACTCCTCTCAGCCTCATCCGGAACCAACCGATTCGACCCACTAACAAGCACCGTCGTTGTCCTTCCCATATCCTTAATACCGGTAATCTTCACAATCTTCCCCATCACCAAGAGAAACCTCTTCCACACAATCAAAGACGACCCATCTTCTCCTCGCGAAAATGTTCAATATTCGCAATAGCAAAGCAATTCAGAGTCTTGGTAATAAACTCAATAGCATCCCTCTCCACATCCTTAACCACCAAAATCTTAGCCTTAGAAAGATAATGCAAAGACAGATCCGAAACGCGATCCCTCAAAATACTCTTCAATCAACAAAACATTACACCCCGTCGCCTTTAATCTTCTTAATCATCCCCAAAATATAATTCCTCTCCTCCTTCAAAAATCCTATCCATTTGCGTATAATCCTAAAACCACAATACTGTTCAATATCGGTCTTGGGTGGCTAAATCTGAAACGAATCACGGCAATCTTAGCATTCTCAACACGAAGTCGCCCACCAGCAGAATGACTAACCTTCTTATAAAACCAACCCTTTAACCAACTCCGATCGTCACAGCGGTCCCACCAAGTTTCTTAACAATCTTAACATCTCTCAAATCAACTAAATCAACTTTCACATTATCCACCACAGATAAAACAACATCAACAGCTAACGGAGCAAGTAAAGTTGAATACTGACTAACAACTTTACTATTCAAACTAGTACTAGCACTCTTAACTAACGAATCGCGATCCGATAGCTCAACCGGTACAGCCATAGCAGTTAAAATATCAACAGTTGAGGTTGAGGTTAGACTTACATTGGGAAGTTGAGGTTAGATTCAAATGATAAACAAAATAAATGGTCACATTCTCCTTTTATGTTGGGCTGCAATTCACTTTTTTGCTATTTTGGCAGATCGAATTTTTTGGGAACCAAGTTTGTGATATATGATAGCCAGCCTCCTCATGCTGGAGCCACGGTAGCCAAAAGTCGCTCTAATAGGCTGGTGGGTTTGAAACAAGTCTCTCTAGAGAGTACTGGCTGGTAACTATCCAAGAGCTCGACACGTATGAGTTAAACGCCTTAGGTTCCAGGTGAGAATTTGTGCAAGTAGATGTATATGGATTCACATGAGAGCTTACTCGTGTCTATAAATGTGTTAAGTCTGTATGACTTTGTTAATATATGTAATTTCCTTTATGCTTATGTCTTGAATAACAACTAATCCCAATAGTTTAATTATTATGTGGAGCAAGTAGGGGCCCTAGAAGAATGCAGTGTACCATGAATGCGATCCCCGCCTCTGCAATTGAAGCGAAGGAATGGCTCCCCACACGCATCGAATTTCTACCCAACAACCTTGGATTCATTACCACCAATCCCATTTTTCAGATCTAAATCAACTCGTGTAGATCCTAGCTAACTTTTTCTTGTATATCGAGACATAACTAACTTTTTGAGTCTAACTATGGTCAGATAATTGGGTAACACTTGTTCATTTTCGTGAATCAGGTAAAGAGTATGAACAATTATGCCGATTTTAAGAGCTAAAAACATAAAATGAAGATGGAGCTCAGGTACTCTTTGACGGTCATAATGAGTATGTTACTATCTAAGTCTTCTTTGCAAATTGGAAGAAAGTGAATTGAACTTTACAAATCAACATCACCGACTTAATATTGGTATAGTCGGTCCCCGGAAGCATTCTTTGAAAAGGGGTATGCAAAACTCATTAGTACACACAAAAAATTAATAATGCACCAACTAATTGTACCTTTCCACCCTTTAAAAGCTCAACAAAGGAGAGAACAACACGTCTTTGCTTATGGTGCTCGATATCCGACTTATATAAAAGCAAAGTTTCACTTGTATCAATAAACCCAGGAACAAAATGGAATATACATTTCAGCCATTCCCGAGCATTGAATTTGAATAATGATCTCTACTTAATCGTGAATCTGCCGCCGCTTTAAGTGTAATACTAACTACGATCTAAGTTTCAGATATACCTCCAGCCAGACATCCCAAAGAAGCAAGTCCAAGGGCTTCTAGAATACCAATTAGCACAAAAGAAGATTTGGGAAGGGATAGCATTTCCTTCGTCCACGAGTCCAAAGACAATATCTTGCTTAACAAGATGGAAAAGTATATACCAACATACCTGCATATAAGAAGTAAAACATTAGTGAAAGGGCAAAGGCAACATTTATCTTAACCAACATTCCAATTCCCACCTTGATACAAATACACTTTGTACAATCTAGTTGTCTATGAAACCAAATACACTCAAACTTAATTTTCACAACCAAAGAAAAATACCCAAGTCCCAAAATACACTCAAACTTAATTTTCACAATCTAGTTGTCATACCGGCCCCGCTTTTGATCGATGCCAAAATCTCAAAGAACCATAGCTTTCTTAAGATCCATCGCCATAATAACCAACAAGATTCTTGGCACATTTCTCAAATTTGAAATTCTAGAAGTAGAAATCAAACCCCCAAAAGTGCAATCAAAGCAACAAAGATCATAGATGAATTCAGCCCTAACCCCTCTTCAACTCAAAACTATTTTTACCCTAAAAACATAATAGGAAGATGGGCACCACCGGGATTTGGGGTTAGATTTTTTCTGTTACTATTTAGGAGAGAAATCAGAGAATTTGAGAGAGGGAGGAAGGTGCAAATGGCTACAACAAGTGAGTGAGAGCTTGAACAATAAAAATGAACAAATAAACTAACCGAAAAGGTCTTACCTTGAGAACTGAAAAGTTAGGAAGAAAGGACGAGCTTGAGCAAATTTGAACAAATCCACTATTTTTCGAGGATCCGAAAGTGCAAGTAAAGCAAGGATAAGGTGCGGTCGAACTTTCATCTCTTTCAATCCATACCGATGAGCATAATCATACCACCGACTTCCTCCAAAATTAACCAAAACAGTTTATTGAATGGCCAACATAGAGTAAAACCAAGAAACCCCATTTCTCATATACTAAACCCCTAACCCTAGGTTTAGAAATTATAAAATAGAACTAAAAGGGGTGGTAAAATTGCATATTGTGGGCTTCCAAACCCCGTCTCTCTTTCTCCATTTCATCGCGTGCTCTATAATCTATATGGTGGTTCCGTACACAAGTGTGTTTTTCTTTCAAGAATGGTCTAATGGAACTGTAGAATGAAGGCTTCTCTTTGTTGAAAAGGAAATAAAGATAAGAAACCCTAACCTAACCCAAATGGGTGAGAGAGAGAAAGAGAGGTTTTCTATTTTGACATACCGACGACGACGATTTTTTGTTTCTCTATTTTTGAAATTTGAAGTTGTTTTGGTTTTGGATTTGTAACACTTCTCCAACGCTTTTAAGCCGTTAGCAATTAATTCGAAATTCACTCAAATAAACCAACGCTTTTACAACATTGCCAACGCTTTATTTAGCGTTGGCAATTTACTAACGGTAAATAAAGCGTTGCAAAGCAAAAAAGGTGCGTGTTGCAAATATCCTATTATGGTGTAGTGAAGCAAGGGAGAAAACCAAATCTGTAATTAATGAAGGCACGATGCACAACCCACACTAATGTAGTATATATCTACTCATATGAAACTAAGATGGGGAAGTGTAATTGCCTTGTGTGGAAATGCTCGAACTTGGTAGAAGTTGGAATATGGGGTTAGATAAGGATGGATATTTGATCTGTATGTGGGTGGTTAGTGTGATCTTGGGGGTGTTCTAACATCGGTCTAACGTAGTAGAGCATTGTCCAATGCATTGATGCATTTATCAATGGTTGGATGGAAGAATAACTAGGAAAACTGAAATAGTAGACCCCTTGAGCATGTTAAGTTTTATGTTTTTTATTTCCTTGAGCGTGGTATATCTAGGAAAACTACAAAATGAGCCTGCCTTAGAAGTTTAAGGTGTCTCATGACAGATTTGTTAGTCTAGTTGTCCTTGTATGTTGAAGCTTAAGCTTAAGTATCTTTGTAGGCAACACATTGATAAGCACCCAAAAACTGTAATATTAAACCCCGAGAGACATAGCATTTTGGTCGATTATGTGTTTAATAATCATGTAATAATTATATTTTCGTACTTTTGCAGGTTTCCGCAATTAAAATGAATATAGTGATAAAACGTGCATCAAAGTACAGGAATGCGGGAATATTTGGAGTTTCCCACTTGACCCAGTGAAGCCAAAGTTTCCAAAAGAACAGAACCAGTGCGGAACGGGCCCACATATGAAGAAGCAGGAAACTTCCGAAGCTCAAATCGGATAAATCTAGGTGCCGACGTTGGCTAGTGAAACTGCCAAGTACAAGAATACGGGAATATTTGGAATTCCCGCTCAATCTCCGTAAAGCCCAACAAAAGCCTGACTAGAGCCGAAGTTCCCAAAAGAACAGAACCAGTGCAGGACGGGCCCACATATAAAGAGGCAGGAAACTTCCGACGCTCAAATCGGATAAATCTAGGTGCCGATGTTGGCAAGTGAAGCTGCTATAGCGACCCGGGCGACGAACTCTGCGCAAGGACAAATAGTCGTAAAAACGCCAATTTCGGCGCCGCCACTGGACACACTAAGTGGACACACTCTGCGGGCCCAGAGGGCATGATGAGTCAGCATAGGCAGGTGGCAATTGATGGTTTCAAATTGATACCATCTGTCAAGAAAAAAAGACACGTATCAATTCAAACCTGTTGGTTTGAATTAACATCAGCTAAAAAACAAAAACGTAAAATAACAAAAGGACAAAATCTAAAACAGATTGAAAGCGAAGTTTGGTTTTCGAACCTTTCAATTAGCAAAAGAACAAAACCTAAAATATTCACGGGTCGCTTTGTATCAGTTTTATATATATGAAGGCTTCATTAGAACCCTTCAAAGAAATTTATTGCTTTTAGCTACGTTTAAATTTCTTCAAGATTTACCTTCCGCTATTTGTTTCGCAAAGCCTTAATACAAGAAGTGTTTTACCCTTAATAACAGCTTATTTCCTTCCTTGTTTAATTTCGTCCGCATTTATTTACTTAATGTATACAAAGCAAGTTTTATTATTCCTACTATGATGATGAAGCTAATCCCCCGTGGGGAGTGGTTATGTCGCCGTAAAAATCCGGATTGACTCGTTAATATTCTAGAATCACTACTTAGGAATTAGACATAGAATTAACATCCGGTCCCAAAATGACCGAGACTGCACAAAGTTGAGTGCCGATGTTCAGATAGTTCGCTAATCCCAAAATGTCTCGCTAGCGACTCTGTCGGTCGACAGCCTCTCCAATTTCGGTCCGCCTGATGTGAACTGTGCGGGGAGCGAAATAATATACCGTAGAGATGAGGTATTATCGAAACTCCTTATGCTAGTGAAATGCGACCCTAGAGATGTGGGCATGCACTAGGGATCAACACTTCGACGCCGCCTCCTAAACGAGACTAACTAGAGATGTAGTGATTTAGTAATAAAACCGTTGAAAAATGATTCTTGCATGAGCATGATTAACTCTCTCCCTGTTTCTCTACTTTTATATAATCGCCGTAGTAATTTATATTATTTGCATTACCGTTATTTTAATTAAAAACCAACTAAAAAAGAAACCTAAAAATCCTACTCACTAAAGTGTACTCCAGTTGTGAACCTATCCGAGCCCTAAGGTTTGGACGATCCCTTACTCGACCTATCCTACCAATCCCACGTGAGTAAGGTAACTTGACTAAAACGTACGACTATACGGACTTTGGACTTTGGACTTGGACTGTGGACCTCGGACTTTGGACTGTGGACCTCGGACTTAAGAAAATAAGTAATTATATCAATAAACAAACGTTCGTGTGTAAATTAGCGTTCTATCAAATGGCGCCGCTGCACGCCGAAGGACTCTGGACATAACGTAATAACTGGAATACATCCATAAAAACCCCCTCCCTTACCTCATCATCTTTTTAATTGTCATTTCTGTTACAATACTAACTATTTACAGTAATTTTTTCTACTAACAAATAACTGTGAGCCAAGTTTTGTTTATCTTCATTAGCACACGATTAAGCACTTTCGAGGGAATTTGAAGTACTAAACAGACAAAGAGTCTCTGACGAGATCAATTAGTAAGCACGCGAAACTAACCTCGAGTATCAACACCGGTTTTCAGGTACTGTGCCACTTTCTTTTCAGTACTCTTTTGGGCTCTTTGGTCCTGTTTTTCTAGTAAGCATAAGCTTGGGAGTAGTCGATCGCTATAACGAGGAACCGCGGGACGCTTCGTGTTTCAAACTCTTAAACTCCTCAAACTTTGTCGAGGATATTATTTGCTATAACCTGCTTTTACCTCAGATATTTGTATGTTGGAATGAGAACTCTGGTGGCATGTAAAGGTGGTTCGTCATCACATATTCACGTAACACAATTAATATGATTCGTATATATTTTGATATATGCGTAGCACCAAACCACTTGCTTAGAATATTTTTATATGTGTATGTTACATCAATTCACGTACACGGTATTCAATTGCATGAGTTCGTTCTTGACATTCCCCTAGCTCACGTATAACTTACACATAGTTGCACGTATAGGCACTATAGATTTGCATGAGTAGACTTTCTGCGTAAACTAGTATATGTTAGTTAGTTTCTATTTCTAGCATTTATCGTTTTTAATTGCATGTTTCGTAATCACGTCTCCATAATACACTAATTACGTAATAAAAAAATAAAAAAAAAAAATAAAAAATTAAAAAATCATCGTAATTAAAAATTTCATCTAAATCATCTTAATAACACCCCGCATAATACACCATCATAAATCATCATCCTATTCCATCGTGATTAGGAAACTTGAGAAAAAATTGAGGTTGCCTAATTAAAGAACGCTAGCACTAACAACCTCCCTCAATTCTCTCGGGTAACTCCGGGTTGGCTGCTGGAATATTCACATCGCTATCCTAGCTTCCCTGCGCCGGGTTAGCAAATACCGTGAAAACGCGTTTAATTTCCCTCCTTCCAAACTTCTAAAACCTCCAGTCATTATTCATTCCTTATGAGCACCAAATTAAAATTCATATTTGTATGAGACTCACGGTCCGGTAAACATAAGGAATTAGAACTTACATATCATCGCCGAAAAATACAAGAAACAACTGCTTATGTTATCTCCTAGGCATAGTTCCTCCTCAGAATCAACCTCGTCAAACATCTCCGTTTCCATTATCTCCTTTAATTATGGCTGAAGAAAACCTCACAGTCGAAAACCCCTTCGATTTCTATTGCGCCTCTGGGGAGGAAGGACTCCGCTTCCTCGCATTAAACTCGATGCGATTGTAGGTGATTTTCAGATTCGGCCAAACATTTTCGGTTTTTTCACCGGGTTTACCATGGTTTAGACCATGAAAACCGTATTAATCATCTTCGCCGGATGCAACAAGTAGTCACCACTTTCCGCCATCCCAACCGCCGTTACTAACGAACAAGTCTTGCTTAGGTTGTTCCCCTTCACCTTAGCCGATAAAGCTTCAGTTTGGCTCGCCCGGACAAAGCCGCAATCCATTGACACATGGGCCAAACTTGTTCAAGCATTCATGATAAAGTTCTATACTCAAAAGAAAACTACAGAAATGCTTCAAAAGATTCAATTCTTTTCGCCAAAGACCCCGTGAATCCTTTTCGGCGTGGAGCAGATTTATCGATCTACTTCTCGAATGTCCCCATCATCAACTCGACACCGCCAGTATTAGTCCGTTTCATTTTTTAATGGCCTCTCGACCATCAAAAGGAAACATTAGATATCATGAACGGCGGTTGTTTCATGGACAAGGGCGCCATCAAGCATACACTTTTCTTGAAAACGTGCCTCACGGCACCCATCGGGAAAAACCGATTCTTCTAGATCTTCTAAAGACACTCCTACCAAAGTTACGCCTATGTTCGAGGTCAAACCCGATCCGAATTAAAACTCTAATCGAAGTCTCGAACAAAAGGTCGATGCTCTTTTCGTACAAGTAAATGAACAAAACCCAAACAGGTCATGGTCGCCAACGCTTCCCCATGCCCCTTCTTTGCTTAAGTCCCGAGCACGCCGATTCTTATTGTCCTTTTGGTATATGAGTGTCCTCCCCCAACCTTCCTCAAGAGGCTTGTGCTTTCAACATCCCTAACGCACTTTTGGCGACAACATCCGAATTTAGCTTTGGGCACCCCCGCCCAACAACAAGCTCCTCAGTGGCAAACAACGCTCCCGCATTTCCACCACCGCGAACTACAATTCCTATCGCCAAGGAAATCCTCCACAACCAATTTCAGCAAGGGCAAAATAATTTTCCCAATAACGCAAATATGGGATACCAAAACAACCGAAACCTTGTTCCCGCTTAACCAAGGATATGGCTACCAAAATCAACCCAGAATAATAACCGCGGAACTAGTTCCCCGCCAGCTTCCTTTGGTATAATCCACACCGATAAATAAAACTTTCCGACATACATGAATCAATGGGAATCAAATCCTAGCTTCTATCCATCAGCCTCTTCACCGTTAGCTCGGGATAAAGTCAAAAGCGTGTTCCCCGCCAAGCGGTTCCAAACCCTAAGCCTACAAACACCGCCTTTGAACTCAACAATGCACCAGACCTAGTAATCCAAGTCAGGGTGAGGTAAATGCCATTACCACTCTTCGCTCGGGCCGAACCATCGACAATAATATACGATGCCGACGAGGAATCGACGAAGTTAACGACCGACGCCCCGCCTCTTACCTCAAGAACCTATAACGGACGAGGTTGTACCTTTAAAATCTACACCCACGCCCCTAGGAAAAGATACCACCGATCCTTATATCGCGATTCGCCCAAAAGCTCCGTTCCCTCCCCGCTTGGTAAAGAACAAACGCGGATTTAACATTTTGATGAGATCCGTGAAACCTTCAAAATTTGACCATAAACTTACCTTTCCTAGACGCTAAAGCATTTGCCCAAGCATGCCAAGTTTTCAAGGACATGTGCACCACCAAACGACGCATTTAATGTACCTCAACAAAGCGCCTCATCGAAAGCGGTTTCCCTCGACACTACCAATGGTGTGGTAAAGCACAAGGACCTGTGTCGATTAACTGGTACTTTGCACGCCATGCGATAAGTATACCGCCATCGCGACTTTTAGACCTAGGTGCGGAGTGTCAACCTACTTCCCTACTACTTATTTAAGCAGTTAGGTCTTCATGAATTGAAACCTACCAATATGACTCTCGCAACTCGCGGATCGCTTCTATCAAGTACCCAAAAGGCATAGTAGAGAACGTTATAGTAAAGGTCAAAGATTTTACTATCCGCCGATTTTGTCATTCCTCGATAATCAAGTATCTTGTGACTCCATCCCCTATCATCTTGGGACGCCCTTTCCTTGCAATCGCTAACGCCTCATAAATTGTCGGGATGGTTCAATGACATTGTCTTTCGAACCTTTTCCTCCGAACTCAACGATTCAAAATAATGAAACAGGTTTCCGATCCTATAATGGAGGGCTTAGATTAGCCTGGTTGATAGTCCGAACATGATTATTTCAAACTCTTTTCCCCAGACCGAGATACACCCGGTTTCTTTCTTTTTGATAACCGGAGTTTGACGATGACTCGCATATAAAGGATGTCCATGCGTTATTAGAGTCCGTACCACTATTTGACCCTAATGCGCCCGGCAAACTAATTGTAAGAACCGGATTCGCTTCTTTTCCATGAAGAGATGATCCCTCACGAATCCTTGATCCCCAATCCTCCAACTCCGGACTTAAACCTCTACCCCCGATTTGAAGCACGCATATCTCGATCCCGATGGTAGTCACCCTATAATAATTTTCGCTCACTTGACTACGCACTAAGAGACACGCTTGATTCATGTCATCCGTGGGAACACCGCCCGCTATCGGATGGTCCTTAGATGATATCAAGGAATAGACCCCAGCATATGCACGCATCGATACATCTTGATGACGGCACAAAGACATCGCGAGAACCACAACGCCGCTTTAATCCCGCCATGAAGCGAAGTAGTGAGAGAGGAAGTTTTACGTTTATTTGATGCGGTATCATATACCCTATCTCGATAGTGATAGGTTAGTCCCTGGTCCACGTTGTTCCCAAAAAGTCCGCATTCAAGTTGTACAAAATGAAAATGGTGAGTGCATCTCCACTTTCGATTCCTTTGAAATGGAGAATTTGCATTGACTATCGCGAAACTTAATGCCGTAACCCGTGAAAGATCATTTCCCTCTCCCATTCATTGACCGGATGCTAGAACGCTTAGCCGGTCATGCTTACTACCATTTTTTTTGATGGCTATTCCGATACTTCCAAATTGTCATTGATCCCACCATCAAGAAAAGACAACCTTCACGTGTCCTTTGGAACCTTTGCATACGCATCTAATGCCTTTTGGCCTTTGTAATGCCCCTGTGCACTTTCCAACGCTGCATGCTTCACATTTTTAGTGATATGGTGGAACGTTATATGGAAGTCTTCATGGACGACTTTTTCCATTTACGGAAATTCCTTTTGACGTATTTATTTATCCAACCTTTCTAAAGTATTGACGCTGCGAGAGAAAAAATCTGGTATTTTCAATTGGGAGAAGTGTCATTTCATGGTTACCAAAGGACTTGTTCTAGGTCATATTGTTTCAAAAGACGGGATAGAGGTTGATAAGGCTAAAATTGTTAAAATTTCTTCGCTACCCCTTCCCACGCATAGCCGGGGATATCCGTGCCTTTTAGGCCACCGGGTTTTGAGGAGATTCATTCAGGATTTTTCTAAGGTTGCTCGACCCTTAACCAATCTCCGCTAAGGATGCAAAGATTCGACTTCAATTTCAATTGCAAACAAGCTTTTGATACTTTAAAACCGCTCGACTACCGCCCTATTATTCAACCCCGATTGGTCTCAACCATTCAAACTAATGTGTGACGCTTAGCGACTTTGCTATTGGTTTTGTTAGGTCAACGACGTGACGACAAACCCGTTGTCATTTACTACGCTTAGTAAAACTCTTTAACGACGCCAACGTAAATTATACCACAACTGAGAAAGAGTTCCTAGTCATTGCCTATGCTTTGGATAAGTTTGGCCCCTACCTAGTTGGAACATCGACCATCGCGGTATTACCCAACCATGCCGCAATTCGCACTTACTCAGCGAAAAAGGACGTGAAAAACAACGATTATTCCACCGATCCTTCTCTTACGTGGAATTCACCCCGAAATCAAGGACAAGAAAGGAACTGAAAATGTCGAGACCATTTATCAAGGCTGGTTGGTGACATCGATAGTGATTCAAAACTATCGGTGATTCCTTCCTGCATCTAATACTTGTACTCTATTTTCTCATCTCCATGGTATGGACATCGTTAACTACTTAGTTACCGAGGAAGTCCCTCCTTTTGGTCACGCCCCGATCATAAAAGTTCTTATCCTTCAGAAAATATTATTTTTCGATGAACCCTACCTCTTTAAGTATTGTTCCGACCAACTCATTCGCCATTTTGATTCCGATCGGGAACACACCGACGATATCCTTTGCCATGAACAATCTTATGGAGGTCATTTCATGGAAAGAAAACAGTGGCCAAGGTGTTACAATGTGGTTTTACTGGCCTACCCTTTTTGATGCACCTAACATTCGCGTGATTTTGCATTCGTTGTCAACACCTAGGTCGAATTCACAAACCAAATATGATGCCCCTAAGTCCCATCTTGATTGTGGAAATTTTTGATGTTTGGGGCATCGATTTTATGGGACCTTTCCCTATTTCTCAAGGTTTTCTATACATTTTAGTCTAGAGACTATGTGTCCAAATGGATTCGAGGCACTCGTGATGTCGCTCAAATGACATAAGACTCGCCGCGGAGATTTGTAAAAGAAAATTTTCTCTCGCTTTGGTGTTCCTAAAGCTATCATCAGCGATGGGGTACACATTTTTGTAACAAAATTTTTGGTTTTTTAATGAAGAAATATGGAGTTACACACAAAGTTGCTACTCCATACCACCCACAAACAAGTGGCCAAAGTGGAAGTCTCCAATCGAGAGATAAAGTCTATTCCGAGAAAATCGCCAACCCATCAAGAAAGGATCGTCTTTCATCGACTTTTATCGGATGCCTGAAGCATAAAGATTTAAGACACTATAGGGATGTCTCCCTTACCGCATTGTTTTTGAAAACCTTGTCATCCGCTAGTTGAACTTGAGCACCGTGCCTTCGGGCCATCAAAAGCCCTCAATTACAATATCATCGAGGCAGGAGAAGTTAAAAACTGCAATTAAATGAGCTGGAGGAGATTCGAGTGATGCTTATGATCTCTCAAATCCTACAAAGCTAATATGAAAAGAGGCACGACAAAGCACATAAGGCGAAGGATTTCAAAATTGGCCAAAAGTTTTAATTGCATAACTCTAGATTACACATCTTTCCTAAAAATTGAAAACACGATGGTCCGTCCTTTCATCGCGGTCACCAGAAACATTATGGGGCAATCTCTTTGCTTAATCCAAAAGATAACAATTGAATTTCAAGTCAATGGACAACGCGCTAAAACATTACTACACTTAATTACGCCACCAGATGTTGGAACGGACTCTTCTTCGAATCCAAAAGATACGACTAGATGTTTTTGCGTTACGTACTAAGTAATCTTGTGTCTATAGAGAGTACGCCATTTTGTAGCTTAACTTCTTCTATTATACTTAGTTTGTTTATATTAGGATTTTATTCCCGTCTTTCTTTTGTCTTTGCATCCGTTTGATTTAATTATTGGTTTCATGCATTCTTATCGATATTTGATTATTTTATGTTGCATCTTTATATGTTGTGCATGTCCACGAGCATGCATGAGTTGTGTTAAATGTAACTGCGCTTGTAAGATTTTTTGTTTTTGTCATCGATTTGTTATATGTTGTATGGCCGGATGATGCATCGTATATATTATGCCATGTGTATATATTATCTTATGTAGTATACAATGTTTTTACAAAACTATCCATGTCTTATGTCTTCCATTACATTGTTCTGACAAATATCTTATATCGAGGGCTGAGAAAGGAAAAATCTAGAGGGAAAGACAAAGCAAATGAGCAAAGAGGAAGAGCAAAAAGAGGTAGTGAGGAACAAAAAGAAATGTAACTCCATTCCGGTGGAATGTCATCTTTAGTAAAGCTTATGGGTGAACACTCTTTTAAAAGTGCAATCAAAAGAGTGTCACTTGGAAGACATGAAGAAAACCTTCCCCTTGTTCAAATGTTGCTATGATTTGGCTGTCAGAAGATGGTTTCAAGTCTAGTCAAGTCATCAAGACTATCATTGAAGCATTCAAAGGGGAGGAGGGGGGTGTTTCATAATACGGAGTTAGTGTGCAACTAACTCCAAAGGATGATGAGCGACTTTTGGGCTTCCAAAGTAGGGCGAGAATGTTGTTGAAGTAGTAAGTAAACCGCAACAAAGTTGTTGAGTGAGGATGCACTTGATTTTAAAGTGAAATACTTCAATGCTAGCATCATCTTATACGAAATTAGAGTGCACTAGAAGGAGTTGTGAAGAAAGAAGATAAGGAGTCAATATCCGACTTTGGCAAGTTGATGGTGTTGTTTATGCTCAACTCCGTTATCCAATTTCGACAAAATTAGGAAAAACATTATTTGTCCCGACTCTTGATTTCGAGGTGTGGCACTCCACTCCCAAAACCCATAAACAGTTTAACAATATGCGGATAATTAAAACCAATAAAATTTTTTAGCTTAAACAACAGTCATCTTCATTACCAAAAACAATTTACAAATGAAAATGCAAATAACCTTATCTCGGTGAAAATCTATATCACCTCGAGGAAAACAAAACTTATCTGAGGATGCAATGCTAATGAAACCCTGCAAACAACCAATCTTCTTCATCACTAAACACAGCCAAGACTTATCAACTATGTTCATTTAATGAGCACACCCGATAAGCAAACATGCAAATCGGGTCAGCATTATAAACAATGCTGGTGTGAGTAGCCCTAAAGTACAACATATAATTATACATATATATACACAATCCATAATGGCGAGTTAGTTCCTCCACCGGTATTTTAACTTTCAACGACTAACATAACAACCTTTAGTACAATAATTAAGGCAGGTAGTTCCTCCACTGAGGCGCCTTAACTTCCAACAACTAATACGACATTCTTAACTACAATAAGTAAGGCAGATAGTTCCTTCACTGAGGCGCCTTAACTTCCCACTAACCACACAACAAACTATACATCTAATAAATAAGGCAGGTAGTTCCTCCATCGAGGCGCCTTAGGTTCTAACTAAACAAATAACCAACCAAACATATTACCATAATTAGATTATTTCAGGCTTTCTTTGCGTGTCCCTAAAATTCACGTCGTATCTATGTCTTACCTAGTTTCCCTGGCTACCACAATCGCTACCCAACGCCCGAACATGTACATCCACATGCCTCCCCTTATATAATGTACCACTCCGTGCGTAACCACCACGGCGGGATGCGCACACCGGATAAATCCTCACATGGAAGCCATTATATAAGTAATGCCCCCTATTAGGCATAAAATATCGCAGCGTCTCGTTCAATATTTGCGAGAACGGAATAATCAAACCACTATTAACTCACGATTGCCCAACCACGTGGGTCAATCAACATCTCATATATATACAACATCTTATATATCAACATCTTATATATCAAGCCACTATTAAATTTCACGATTGCCCAACACATGGGTCAATCAACATCTCATATATATACAACATCTTATATATCAAATCGCCCACACGGGGCGGATCACATGAGTTGTGGTAGTCGGGTTCTAGGATTTTCGATTCGTAATTTATTAGGGTGTCATACATTAATGACTCATAATAATTCCACTATATACGCAGGTCAATTGCCTTATTGCACTAAGCCACAATATATAGAAATATCTCAATTATATCTCATAGTCACTTTCATTCTTTCACGTGCGATATATTATTGCACTTCGCATACAATCAGGTGGGTAAATATTCACCAATACTATATTAGCATCTCTCATATAAAATAATGGAGTGTATATACATTTCTCCAAGATATTGCATTAATATATATATCCCAAAGCATATTATCTCATGTCACAATGCTTCAGCGTATCACATACATTTTTATTATAGCATTATTAGGAATATAATATCTCATAATATCTCAATATCGTCGCGTGTCAAAAATACACAACATCAAGGTCAAATTTTTCTTAGATAATGACCACCAAATTATACAAGCTTCCACAAAGCATTTTATTACTATATGTGTCCATATAATATACACATAAAGCGTAAGACAAATAAACAGTCCGCGGTCCACAATCAAAGCCCAATATATATATGCTTTACACACTACTCACGTCAAATCTAAATTAGATAATGACAAACCAAGTTATACAATCTCAACAATATTTTATTCTATATTTATCCATATAATCAAATATGTGAAAAACTAGAAAAGTCAATATTCGATCAATGGTCAAAGTCGGCATTCGGCAATCAAAGTCAACGGTCTACGGTCAAAGTCAGCGGTCAAAGGTCAACACATCACGGTCAAGGTCAAACTCAACACATCATGGTCAAGGTCAAACTCAACATGTCATGGTCAAAGTCAAAGTCGACATGTCTTGGTCAAAGTCAAATGGTCATCGTCCAAAGTCGGCGGGTCCTGGTCAAAGTCAAACCGTCGTCATCGTCAAAGTCAAACCGTTTTGCCGTTTAAAGGTGTTCGACGGGTTCATGGTCATAGCCATGGTTCATGGCTAAGGTCAAAGGTGCATGGCTCGTGGGCTCTCGACCACGGTCTGTTGGGACCTAATCGCCAAGCCCAAAACTTAGAACCGAAAGTCTAAAAAGTCCACTTATTTATTTTACCTAACCTAATTAGATCTATTTTAAGTCAATGGACTGGTCCATACAATATTAGATCTGGGCCCAAAAACTTTGGACCTAAGGCCCCAAAACTAGTGGAGAAGGCCCAAACAAAACTTAATTAAACCGGTCCCAAAATACAAATGAAAGCGGGCCCGTAGACTAATATTAGAACCGGGTCCCAAACTTAATTAAATCGGGCCCAAACAAAACAATCTAATCCGCCCAAAACAACTTAACTAAAACCGCCCAACCAAACTAAAATAGAATGGACCAACAACAAAACAAAGGTCGGCCCGAGGAAACCGACCCAGGCCCTAATTCGATCTACAGCAGGTCGTCTTCTCCAAATTTCTCTCCCCTCCACTTTCCACCCAATTAGCCACCACCCACCGGCGCTCAAAACCAAACCTAACTAACTCGGTTTTGTACCCCGAAAACCCCCATCTTTTTCTACCCTCAAACTCGAGTTCCTCACCTCACATCGGCGCCGGTCGCGAATTTCAGACCCAAATCGGCGCCGCCATTGATGCTCCTCCGAGCTTCAACAACCCCCTCACTACACCACTCAATCCTACAACCACCAACCCATAACACAAACAAATCAGTTCACAACAACGAAAATCCAAACAAAACCCAACCCACAAACAGTGACCAACCGTCGGCGCCATTAGCGCCCAACCAAGCTTTGGCAAAGCACCTCTAATCTCCATCTCGACCCGCGAAGTATTCCATCCCCACTAACCTCCAACAATACAAACCCACAACAACATAAAACGAGTTCAAAACAACCATAGGCGGGACGCCATTGATGCTCGCCGGAAGCCCGACGATTGACCCAACTCACAAAGTTTGGACGGTTTAATACAAATCCGAATTTAATAAAATTTAATAACACAAATAGCACGAATTCCAATACAACAGGATAATGAACAGTATAAAAACGAAACAATATACACCGATGTGTGTAAACTACAAATCCGGTGAAATAGCAAAAATAGCTACTCCACTGTATGAGCATGACTCGGCCGAATCCTCCTAGCTGATTCGTGGCTCCCAACTCAACAAACAAACTTCTCTCTCCATTTCCATTTTTATTTTATTATTCTCTAAACCCTATTTTCCAGAACAATGTGTTTATATACTTGGGTCCGAACCCAAGCCCAACACAGACTCGGGCCCAAAACCAGGTCCACGTATCTAAATCCAATCCAACCGATTTTTAAATAAATAAATTTAATTAATTAATAAATAGATAAAAACGTATTTTAAAAATACGGACGTTACATCCGTCTTCTTCACAAAATCAAATTTTAGTCTAGCTTCAACATACATGTAATACGTCTATAGTTTCGAAGAAATGAATAAGGTGTTGTGGGCAACAACAATCTCCTCCCACATGATGAAGCAGATTATAAAACATAGTGTTAAAAGCCCAGTGAGCACTGCTACATGTGTGGTACAACTACTTGTAAGTATTTAACCCACTTTAGTGGTATTATAGGTTTCATTATTGAGTGATTAAATAATAACTGTGTTTTTTTTATTTCATTTTTTTCAATGATAGTACTGGTTCTGCGAGCATACAGTGGACTTCACCTCACCGGTCAAGGATTATGAAACGCAATACCCTAGGTGCGCAAAGTGGAGTCTGAGTGTGCTCAATCACAAGTTCCCACAAGTAGTAGGTGAGGGGATGGACAAAAAGAGTAAAACAAAGGTAAGTTTTGTATTTGATAAGTTAGCACCTAAAGATGAGCATGTAAGTTGATAACTTGAATTGTAAATTGTAAGTCAGTTTTCTAACCCACACACTATATAAGGGATAAAGAGAGTGAAATAACTTTTTTCTATGTGAGAAAGTTAGAGTAAACTTTTCTAGGGTTTCCTTGGGGAGAGAACAAAAAGAGATTTGTGAGAGCATTTTTTGTGAGTGAGAGAGATCATTCAAGTGAGTGAAGTGAGAGCTCCTCTTTGTAATCCTCTATCTTGTTCATCTAGTAAATCATTGATCTTCTTTGTGTGGATGTAGGCACATTGCGAACCACGATTAATCCTCCTCTTGTGTGAGTGGGTTCTTTACATAGTCTACACTAGTTTAAGCTTATTTGTTGATATTGTTGATTGGGTTTAATGCTTAAGTTATTTGTTGGAACTTTTGTCTTGTGTGAAAGATCACTCCTTTGGTGGTTGATCTAGTTGTAGTTACTGCGTTTATGCGATCGGTCGCAACATAAATTATTATACCAATAATATGACATTTATACCAATAATATGGCATATATCAATAAAATTATGGATTATATGTTAGTCATGATAAATAATGGGATGTAGTTGTGGAGTATGTAATTTGAACTTCTTAATTGAATTTAAGTGTCCTTTCGGGCTAAAATTCCCTTGAAAATTAGTAAGGAGCTTAGAGATATCACCGATGATGAACAAATCCTTCTAACCCGGATTGTATGGTGAAAGAGACTGAGGCGCATTAGAGATATGGAGGAGAAAACTGGTAAAGCCCCGAAAGCTGAGAATGTGCGACTTTGGAAAAATTACCTTGAGTGATTGAAACAAAATGGAGCAAGGAATATGATTTTGGTCAAACAGGTGGGCACATGGAAGGGAGGTTTGATGGATGATGATAGCCCCGCACGGATACTCATGATGAATTCTCGGTACAAACTCCACACCGATGGAAGGATCCACCCAAATTGTTGTTAATTTGCAACAAAATGATAGTGACCCAATGATGGTAGAGCCGAAATTGAAGAGGAGAGGAAAAAGATTATTTGGGTGAAACAGGTGCAAATATGGGAGATGGAGGCTTGATGGATCATGACATCCCCAACCCGACTCCCCTGCAGATGAATCTCGTGTTAAATGTCTCAAGATTGGATTTCGATTCGATTGGAAGTACCCATCGAATGGATTATCTGCAACAAGGAGGTGCCTCGGTGATAGAAGAACCACAACTTCAAGAGGAGAGGAGGCGACAACATCTTCAAGAAAGGTCACCGATTACGATGGAAGAACCCCTTATTAGGGAGGAAATACTGAAGCGAAAAAGTCACAATTAGCCCATCTACAATGGTGAAAAGAGTGAAGGGGAGGAGAGAAAGCAAAGAAAGATAAGAGAAAAATGATAAATACTTTTTGTTATATACAAGAAAGCAAAAAAGGAGACCATAGATAGAGAAGAAGAAGCACTACACCATAACAGGCTATTTGCAAGCGGCAAAAACCGTTCGCGAATAATTTCATAGCGCTTTTAAAGCGTTGCAAATAGAAGCGTCGGTAAAGTGTTGGAAATATTTGCAACGGTTTTGCTGTTGCAAACCAAATTTTTCAACGGTTATTAACCGTTGCAAAGTGAAAATTACTAACGGTTAAAAGCGTTGCAAAGCAAAGCGTTGCAAAGCAAATTTTCCAACGGTTATTAACCGTTGCAGAGTGACAATTACTAACGGTTAAAAGCGTTGCGTAATTTGATTTGTAACGATTATTGATTGATGCTTTAATATTTATTTTTTTTTTGCAGCGGTTTACAACCGTTACTAATATGTTGATATGATAAAAAAAATTATTTTAATTTTTTTTTTCCTGCCCTTAACCTAACACCTCCTCGATTTCATATAGAAGCAAATAAAATTACAAATGCTTTTTCATACCATTTGACAAATAAATAAACACAAACAAGCGCTTGAAAAAAAAATATTATATTCATTTAACCATATATATAATTTCAAAAGAGTTTTGAGGGTTACAAATTCAAATTTAATAAGGGTTACAAATTTCTATCACGATTTTCCAAGCAATCCCGAATCTTCAAAAATGCAATAAGAAGCATTGAAGCATTAGTGACAATGGCTTCACTCAATATAAATCCTAGTGCCGCTCCACAAAGCCCATCTAATTCCAAAAAAATCACAAAACAAATAATGAACTCAGAAAAACAATCATATTAATTAAATTCATGCAATAAATTAAATACTTGACCCCCAAGATAAAGCATTTGTTGTCTACTCCCATATCTCAACGACAGAAACAATGATTACATAAAATCGGTGCATAAAAAAAATACCTTATAGTAACTTGACGAGTTGAAAATTGAGAAAATAGAGAGTGGAGTTTAAATTTTTACCTTGATGAGGAGCTTGAGGTAAGTATGACTCATCAGATTGGGAAGCAATTATTTTGGCCTTCTTCCAAAAGCGCTCCCACATGTCGGTAATATCAGTTGATCCAATAGATGTGTTACGATGGAGACCGACAATCCTTCTCTAGAAAAGGAAATTCATCTTAGATAATGTTTGTGACTTGTGAGAAAAGAAAAAAAAAAAAAGTTGTTAGTACCTTAATTAGTTCGGCAATCATGACGTACTAAGCGCATTTAAAGTCCTGTAAATTACATTAGTAAAACTCCTCACTTTCGATCACCACTAACGGGTAAGAGTATAATAGTCATATTAGACAGAGGTAGAGTTTCCTAAGAGTCTCATGGACAATCCTAGTGAATCCTTAAACAAACAACATAAGCGAAGGACACGAGGAGCCTCTGGTGACACTAACCGCTAGGTCTAGGAAATCAGCCAAGTGCCAACACGACCCGACTCTAATCGAAGCACTAATTAAGGTGGTGAATTGAGCGTCTTGAGAATTTGGAGCTTCTCGATAAGAAAGTTACTTCCAACGATCGATCAATGAAAATACTTAAGGGCTTAACGTGCACATAAAACACATACACGTCGCATTACACGGCATTAAGCCGGCAATCACAGTTCATAGGAACTTCGTTATTAATTAGAGTAGAACTCACATTCTAGGAGATCTTTTTCTAGTGGATTATGACCTGATTGGCTTAGTTATAAGATAGAGAATGCGTAAAAGACCACAAAGAAGTATGTTTGCCACCTAAATTCTATATCTTGGCGGTAGTAGTTTTTCACCGGATAGGCATTTATGGTTCTGTAGTTTCTATCATGCTACTAACACCACTAGTGCAAGAGAATAGGCATTTACAAAATCAAAAGTTATATATAGTTATATATTCAAGAAAGGTGGTTGGCCTATCTTTTTGGGATCTTTGTGATTCTATGAAACTAGTTATATATTCAAGAATGATAAACAACAAAAACTTCGAGAAAGTGCACAAAACCGAAAAAATAAAAGCAGATTAAGATACTAGCGGTTCTAATGAGTGGCAATACTCATATATTCTACCTTCTTGTAATTATGTCATCAATCTTGGGATCATCCTCCGCGACTCTGTTGCCAATGTGATAGCGGTGCTCACTGGCGGTGGTGAACCACATTTTCCTCCAAGATATTTGTAATCGCCCTTTCCTCACATTGATCCGGTATTGATCTCACCACTGTGCATGTCGGTTCGAGCTCTGTCCACGATAGCTATTGGGTTCAAACCTGCATTCTCAGCAAGAGTATATGGAATAACTTCAAGAGCCTCCGCAAATGACCGCACACAATAACTTTCCATCCCATGCAAGACCTTAGCCCAAGCACCAAGCTGCCTCGACATTTCGATTTCACAAGCACCACCACCGGCAATTAGAAACTTCTTGGTCACCAAACATCGGATCACACACAAAGCATCATGTAGACTCCTCTCAGCCTCATCGGAACCAACTGATTGACCCACTAACAACAAGCGTCGTTGTCCTTCCCATATCCTTAATACCCGGTAATCTTCACAATCTTCCCCATCACCAAGAGAAACCTCTTCCACACAATCAAGACGACCCATCTTCTCCTCGCGAAAATGTTCAATATTCGCAATAGGCAAGCAATTGAGCCTTGGTAATAAACTCAATAGCATCCCTCTCCACATCCTTAACCACCAAAATCTTAGCCTTAGAAAGATAATGCAAAGACAGATCCGTAACCGATCCCTCAAAATACTCTTACGAATCAACAAAACATTACACCCGTCGCCTTAATCTTCTTAATCATCCCCAAAATATAATTCCTCTCCTCCTTCAAAATCCTATCCATTTGCGTATAATCCAAAACCACAATACTGCGTTTTCAATATCGGTCTTGGGTGGCGAAATCAAAACTGAATCCGCGACAATCTTAGCATTCTCAACACGAGTCGCCCACCAGAGAATGACTAACCTTCTTATAAAAACCAACCCTTTAACCAACTCCGTATCGTCAGCAGTCCACCAAGTTTCTTAACAATCTTAACATCTCTCAAATCAACTAAATCAACTTTCACATTATCCACCACAGATAAAAAAAGCATCGGCGACTAACGGAGCAAGTAAAGTTGAATCTTGACTAACAACTTTACTATTCAAACTAGTACTAGCACTCTTAACTAACTTAATCGCGATCCGATAGCTCAACCGGTACAGCCATAGCGGTTAAAATATCAACAGTTGAGGTTGAGGTTAGACTTACATGGGAAGTTGAGGTTAGATTCAAATGATAAACAAAATAAATGGTCACATTCTCCTTTTATGTTGGGCTGCAATTCACTTTTTGCTATTTTGGCGGATCGAATTTTTGGGAACCAAGTTTGTGATATATGATAGCCACCTCCTCATCTTTGGAGCCACGGTAGCCAAAAGTAAGCTCTAATAGGCTGGTGGGTTTGAAACAAGTCTCTCCTAGAGTACCTGCTGGTAACTATCCGAGAGCTCGGACACGATATGAGTTAAACGTCTTAGGTTCGGTGAGAATTTGTGCAAGTAGATGTATATGGATTCACATGAGAGCTTACTCTGTGTCTATAAATGTGTTAAGTCCTGTATGACTGCTGTTAATATATGTAATTTCCTTTATGCTTATGTCTTGAATAACAACTAATCCCAATAGTTTAATTATTATGTGGAGCAAGTAGGGGCCCTAGAAGAATCACGATTGTACCATGAATGCGATCCCTGCCTCGCAATTGAAAGCGAAGGAATGGCTCCCCACACGCACGAATTTCTACCCAACAACCTGGATTCATTACCATCAATCCCATTTTTCAGATCTAAATCAACTTCGTGTAGATCCTAGCTAACTTTTTCTTGTATATCGAGACATAACTAACTTTTTGAGTCTAACTATGGCAGTATAATTGGGTAACACTTGTTCATTTTTCGTAATCGGGTAAAGAGTATGAACAATTATGCCAGTTTTAAGAGCTAAAACATAAAATGAAGATGGAGCGAGGTACTCTTTGACGGTCATAATGAGTATGTTACTATCTAAGTCTTCTTTGCAAATTGGAAGAAAGTGAATTGAACTTTACAAATCAACATCACGACTTAATATTGGTATAGTGGGTCCCGGAAGCATTGCCGAAAAAGGGGTATGCAAAACTTCATTAGTACACAAAAATTAATAATGCACCAACTAATTGTACCTTTCCACCCCTTTAAAAGCTCAACAAAGGAGAACAACACAGTCTTTGCTTATGGTGCTTTCGATATCGACTTATATAAAAGCAAAGTTTCACTTGTATCAATAAACCACGGGAACAAAATGGAATATACATTTCAGTTCGTCCGGAGCATTGAATTTGAATAATGATCTCTACTTAATCGTGAATCGCCTCGCCTAAGTGTAATACTAACTACGATCTAAGTTTCAGGATATACCTCCAATGAGACATCCCAAAGTGACAAGTCCAAGGGCTTCTAGAATACCAATTAGCACAAAAGAAGATTTGGGAAGGGATAGCATTTCCTTCGTCCACGAGTCCAAAGACAATATCTTGCGAACAAGATGGAAAAGTATATACCAACATACCTGCATATAAAAGTAAAACATTAGTGAAAGGGCAGTGCAACATTTATCTTAACCAACATTCCAATTCCCACCTTGATACAAATACACTTTGTACAATCTAGCTGTCTATGAAACCAAATACACTCAAACTTAATTTTCACAACCAAAGAAAAATACCCAAGTCCCAAAATACACTCAAACTTAATTTTCACAATCTAGGCTGTCATGCGCCCTGTTTTGATCGATGCCAAAATCTCAGCAACCATAGCTTTCTTCGCATCCATCGCCATAATAACCAACAAGATTCTTGGCACATTTCTCAAATTTGAAATTCTAGAAGTAGAAATCAAACCCCCAAAAGTGCAATCAAAGCAACAAAGATCATAGATGAATTCAGCCCTAACCCCTCTTCAACTCAAAACTATTTTTACCCTAAAAAACATAATAGGAAGATGGGCACTACTGACTGGGGTTAGATTTTTCTGTTACTATTTAGGAGAGAAATCGAGAATTTGAGAGAGGGAGTGAAGCAGGGCGGCTACAACAAGTGAGTGAGAGCTTGAACAATAAAAATGAACAAATAAACTAAGCGAAAAGGTCTTACCTTGAGAACTGAAAAGTTAGGAAGAAAGGATGAGCTTGAGCAAATTTGAACAAATCCACTATTTTTCGGGATCCGAAAGTGCAAGTAAAGCAAGGATAAGGTGCGGTCGAACTTTCATCTCTTTCAATCCATACCGATGAGCATAATCATACCCGACTTCCTCCAAAATTAACCATCAAAACAGGTTTATTGAATGGCCAACATAGAGTAAAACCAAGAAACCCCATTTCTCATATACTAAACCCCTAACCCTAGGTTTAGAAATTATAAAATAGAACTAAAAAAGGGGTGGTAAAATTGCATATTGTGGCTTCCAAACCCGTCTCTCTTTCTCCATTTCATCGTGCTCTATAATCTATATGGTGGTTCTCGTACACAAGTGTGTTTTCTTTCAGTAATGGTCTAATGGAACTGTAGAATGAAGGCTTCTCTTTGTTGAAAAGGAAATAAAGATAAGAAACCCTAACCTAACCCAGCGGCTGTGAGAGAGAAAGAGAGGTTTTCTATTTTGACATACCGACGACGATTCTTTTTTGTTTCTCTATTTTTGAAATTTCGAAGTTGTTTTGGTTTTTTGGATTTGTAACACTTCTCCAACGCTTTTTAAGCGTTAGCAATTAATTCCGGAAATTCACTCAAATAAACCAACGCTTTACAACATTGCCAACGCTTATTTAGCGTTGGCAATTTACTAACGGTAAATAAGCGTTGCAAAGCAAAAAAGGTGCGTGTTGCAAATATCCTATTATGGTGTAGTGAAGCAAGGGAGAAAACCAAATCTGTAATTAATGAAGGCACGATGCACAACCCACACTAATGTAGTATATATCTACTCATATGAAACTAAGATGGGGAAGTGTAATTGCCTTGTGTGGAAATGCTCGAACTTGGTAGAAGTTGGAATATGGGGTTAGATAAGGATGGATATTTGATCTGTATGTGGGTGGTTAGTGTGATCTTGGGGGTGTTCTAACATCGGTCTAACGTAGTAGAGCATTGTCCAATGCATTGATGCATTTATCAATGGTTGGATGGAAGAATAACTAGGAAAACTGAAATAGTAGACCCTTGAGCATGTTAAGTTTTATGTTTTTATTTCCTTGAAGCGTGGTATATCTAGGAAAACTACAAAATGAGCCTGCCTTAGAAGTTTAAGGTGTCTCATGACAGATTTGTTAGTCTAGTTGTCCTTGTATGTTGAAGCTTAAGCTTAAGTATCTTTGTAGGCAACACATCAGATGTCTAAAACAACAATGTAGGGGCATATAATTGTTAGTTGCAGGTGGCATATGTAGCAGTATGACTGGTGCTTACCAGCTATAACTTGTTTGGGCTCTACTCTCATATTAGCACCTATTTTTTTCCTTTAAACATGTCCCCTCTCCCATGTTTGCTCGAACTATGTATTCCATTTTGGTTTGTGCGCTTGCAGCTGAATATGGATCTTAAACATTGGTGTTCATATTAAGATTCGAATTGATTGCTCGCTAATCTTTTGCACCACCTATGCTTTGGAAAAAATTACATATTTGCTTTATTCATTCTACTAGGTATTTATATATTTTGCAGTCAAATATCACGTCGATGCTTTACTTTTACTTTGATTATTATATATAATTTGTCCATGTATTACTTACTTGGTTACCTTGTATATGGGTGCATTTACTAGCTATTTTATATCAAGTTATATTTGAGTGTCACCACCTCTTTTCAATTGCAGAACTCAAGTTTGCCGGTGTGTTAATGATGGGAGCTAGGACCAATAGAAAGATCAACTGTACCTAAATTACCTACTAATGGTGCACGTGGTGTCGGTCCCTGTTCATGATCTTATTATACCTTATGAGCTCACTGAAGAGTACAAAATGCCCACTGCCGAGATGCTCTATCCACCAGTAACGACCTTAAAGTTAATTTTATTTTTGAGTTTTTAGTTAGTTTTAGGTTGTTAGTTGATTGGGAATTTGGGTTTTGGATTTTGGATTTTAGACGCCGTTACAAACTCCAATGGAAACGCTATTACCAGGGACGGTTCATACGCCTTTACCGGGAATGGTACAGACGCTGTTGCTAGGAAGTGGGGAGAATTCGATGTATCATCCTCCCACACCTAGTGATTATAGTAGTGGACATGAGAGTGTTACTCCGAATGAGGTGAAACCTGGGATGCGTAGTCCGTATATGGTAAGTTTTTAAAGCTATTGATGTGGGCTTTTTTGTTAGTAGTTTCTAGCATTGACCATTAAGATTTGAAATTCATTTATTGTTTGTGCAGCAAGCGAACCAAAGACATCTTGGAGTAGACGTTAATGTCGGTGAGTTTAGTGGCATTGGCTAAGGATAGAGCATATATCTATCTTCAAGCTATTGGTAGTAATTAGGTTTGAATCTTGTAGCTTATGTCGAAGGGCAGGAGGAAGGGGAGAGAGGGAATCCTCCTCAACCCACGACGCAGGTTATACTCTTTCTTTAAATATGTTTATTTGTTTTCTTTTGGGGTAGGGCTTGGTTACGTTTTGAAGGAAACATAAACTTGTATGTGTTAATTCTGATGAATGTAATCTAGAAGTCATTGCGATTCTAAATTATATGGTTTAAATCCAGGATTTCTTCATGATGTCTTATGGCAAACGGAAACGTGAGGATTTTGCTCCTCATTTTCATGGGGGTGGATATATACCACAACAAGATGGGGCTGGGGATGGCGCATATGATGTTTTTCGAACAGAGGTACCTGTCTATTACCTTTGCCAGAACATTTATACTGTCTTCATTCTTATTAAAGTAGATCTCATGTGTTCCTCCGTATGAATGTTGTGTTTTGTTCAAGTTAATAATATCTGCTTGAACCTAGCATTGCTAAATTCAGCAGTGTTTTATTTACGGTTGCATCATTGAATTGCATGTGCAATTAGTGCTAGAAATAAACGAAATATCTACAAAGTACTACTGAAGATAACACTGATATTCTTACATGAACTGCAATAATATTATTACTTGAAGTTAGAGAGCGTTTGTTCTTGTTACATGTCAGCATAGGCATAGAGCTAGGGATTGTCAAGAGAATAATAATGCTACTGCTGGTGCTAATAGTAATAATGGAGGTTATGTGACTCGCGATGTTTCTTGTTATAACTGCGGGAATCCTGGCCATAGAGCTAGGGAGTGCACTGCAAAGGAAAGTGCTGATGGCCAAGGCGAAGGTTATTATAACTCTGGCGATTTTGGTCACTTTTCCAGAGACTGTAATAATAATAATTGCAGGGGAAGAGGTGCGTGTTATTCTTGTGGTGCGTATGGCCATCTGGCTAGGGAGTGTTTTAATGAGAACAATGGCGGTGCTAGATGCAATGGTGGCAGCACAAGTGGCGGAAACCAATGCTACAACTGTAAGGAGGCTTATGGCCACTATGCAAGAGACTGTCCCAATGCAGCTGCAACCTTAGCAACAAATTAATTGAACCCGATTTAGAGATTGAGGGGTAAACAAATACCTTGTGGTTTTCCCAATTTTCTATATCATATAGCGGTTTACTATTTTTTTGATAGTTTTGGTAATGAGACACCACTCTTTAAATTCTTTGTTTTTTTTGTCTAATTGGGGTTGCTATTGATTAATTAGTTGTTTTAGGGAGCGTGAAGAACAATTGTTGGTGTGTCAATAGATGGTGGATTATTCTTATATTAATATTCCCATAATGATATCATTTTTTAGTACAATCAATTCACTTTGTTTTTTCTTATTTAGTGGATGTTTACTCGTGTTCTGCCCTTTTGTGTATGTTTATCTATTCGTTGTGGAGTATTGGTGTTTTTCACCACTCTAGTTATTTGTTTGGAATAGGAAAAAGAGACCATAAAGGAATGAGAATGAAAGAGAGGGAATATAGGAAGTTTGCCTTATAGATTAGCAGTACAATTTACCCAAGTTATTCCCAAAATTTTGCTATGAGAGTTGGAAAATAATGTAGGATGGTGCTATTCGACTTTTACTAATTTTAATTAGAAGCAATATTGAATTGGAAACAAAGACTTGGGTGGGAAATATTGAAATCAGAAAGTAGGTTGGAAAGGACTGGCTAGAAGTACAAGAAACCCAAACAAGTTACTTGCCCAACGATAGGGGTCTTTTTTGGCACATAGCTCATGGTTATTGAATGCACCACTATTCCTCGTCAAGTAATACTGAAATAATGTTTTCTCTGTTCCTATTTTCATACTTTATCAACTCATAGGACCTTGTGAACTTTAAACTGTATTGTTAGTGAATAGAAAAGGTTGTCATTAATTAATGGTTAGGTTTTGGAACTTTAAAGACCTTTTGAAAAGGTGCTAGCAGCAGTTTATGAGTTGCTAAAGTTTAGGTGTTTCGTTCATGCAACTCACAGAGCGTGTTGCGTTGAATGTAAACAAGGACCTTTCTGTCTAACTATCTAAATTTACTATGCGAAACTCTTCATTGTGGTTGATATTGGGAATTGGAATAAAGTAAAGGGTGGCCGTATTTACACCATATACAGATTTTCATCCACCCAATGCCATGAATAATTGCCTAAGACCACCAATTCCAGAGTCCAATATTTGTACATACTGATCTCTTATAGGAGCTCCCCACCCTAAGATGCCAGGCCAGGATTTCCTTTCGAAATGCCGTCTGAGTTGAATTTGAAGGTGCCTTATGGTGGGACAGACCAGTAGCACTCAAGTGCTAATTTTCGGTGCAGTCCGGGACTTTGGAGTACATTAATTAAGTTATATACTAGTGTATCCATGAAACGTTTGCTGTGCTGATGAGCTCTTTTAATCCGTGTTTGCAAAAACAGAAAATGCTGGCCTTAATCTTTCTTTCATATGGCACTGAATTTATAGTTTTCTGTTTATGCATCGTTGCAGTATTCCGGGCTATGAAGTATGATTGTCTGTGTGGTTCTTTTGCTGAGGCCATAAGCTCTTCTTTTAAACTCCCTCCCCAACGCATATGCAGAATCAGAGAGAGACTTAAATTGTGTCGTATAGCACTGATTTTCTAGTTTTCCATTTGTGCATCATGGAGGTAATAGCAGTTGCACCCGGGACTTATTTTATCGAGGGATTCCTATTCTAGCACATCTTGAGACTATCCCCCTTGCTACTGACTCTCTCGGCAGTTGAAACAAGTTTAAAACTGAATTCCAGTATTTGACCAATATCAAGGGGCAACTCACTGGACAAGTTTCTTGAGAAAATTAAAGAGATAGGCATGTGTTTCAGCATAACTGAGAACTATGACAAGGAAGTTTGGCAGCGTCATCAATTCTTTTTAAATGGAGATAGATCTTGGCCCAACTATGAAACTGATCACTGTTACCTGTTTCTAGTCAGAAGTACATTGTGAAGCTTCTTTTTCCATTGCTTGCACAGGGTAGACATAGGGACTCTACTGGATCAGGGATGAAGAAGGTCCCTTGTATAATCAATTTACCTACCATAATACACATTTTTCTAGTGCAGTAGTGGGCTTAAAGACCTGCATCCATGTTGCTCACCACTTCATCAATGTACGAATTTCTTACTCATGAAGTATGTGTTACTGTTTCCTATCAGTAGTATACGTCCGTGGTTTGCCATTGTACTACAGGGAGATGCATTTGAACATTTCACGTGGTGGGAGCTCCCTTGTCATGATGTCATCTTTTGGTTGGGAAAAGCAAAACGTAAAGCTTGTTGGTGTGTCAGGCGTATACAAAATTTCCTTCCACTAAGAGGTCTACGATGAAGAGAATATCAGAACACAGCATTTCGTTCTTTAGGGATCAGGTCATGTAATATATAATTAATCAAGGTTTTGGAAGGATGTTATATGTTATTTAGATATGCGACTTCAGGCTTGGTTTTCAAAGTAACCATATGTTTCATTAAACAGTTTTCATTGAAGTTCTTATTGTTTCATTAAACTGTTCATTAAACAGTTTTTATTGATAGTTGTATACAAGTTCTTGTTGAGAGGTATTAGTGCTGGTTGTTGTTATTCTTCTTTATGAAATTTAAAAGTAAATGAAATCTGGCATAGGTGCCACTGTGTAGGTTGTGCTTGTTTAGGTCAAATACCAGAATGTAGAATCGGTCTCTCGTCTACATTAAGTAGGAACCAAAGCTAGTTACTTGACGAACTTGAGCACAATCACTTGGGTTTTCTGACATCTGCTAAAGAACAATTATGCTCCAGGAACATCAATCCATTTCTTGAGGACTCATCTTTATCCGGACCTCATCCTTGTCACATGGATCTCATAATTTCTCCTAAAACTAATATGAAACGCTCATGGGCGAACAATGTCAACACCTAATATGTCCATCTTCAGCTCATGGGCTCGGGCTTTGATTAGGCTCTGACCAAGATCCTTATTTCCTACAAAAATAAAAACTTTCTAATACTAATTCTGCAGGTAATATCTTTCCAATTCACAACATAGAGAAAAAAAAAAATAGAATCAATCAATGAAAAATAAACAAAAATAAAGAACTTGAACTTGAACCAAAAACCATATTTGAAGATTTGAATTTTCTTTTCATGATTTAACATTTGTAAATTGATTATTTTCCACAACATGATAAAATGAAGATGGGAGCGAGGATCTATGGTACAAAACAATAAAATATATAGATAAAATATAAACTAAAAGAATTCGAAATTAATACAATGATGAATGATTCATCTTCTTCAAAATTCGAAAGTTGAATTTGAACTCTTGATATTTGGCCAATGTTCAAACTTGAATATTTAAATTGATGTTGAACTCATAAGTTTTTTATGTCCCAAATTCCTACAAAAGTTAAAAGAAAAGAGGGATTCTAGCATGCGCTAGCTGTACCGGTACGCAGGGCTAAGACAAGATAGATCCAGTACCTTGCCATGTAATACACCCTCACCTTTTGCTGGTGGAGGGCCCAGATGACATGCGTACCCATAATCCAGCGTACTCTAGATTTTTCCAAAAGAAAATATAAACAAAATTCAAAAATATTAGAGTTAGAGTCTTGAAATTGTGCTTATCAACGGGGTTGGGTCAATGGCTTTTGATAAGGTGTGGGTCTGGTGGCTTGACAGGTCTGGTTTGAGCATATAACCTATACCCATAGCCCGACCGCGTAAAAATGGTGTCGGGTTGGTGCGGGTTTGGGTGGCGGGTGAAGACCGGGTCCCCTACCGGGTGATGGGTCAACGGTTTTTTATTACACTCCTAACTGTGGGAGTTGAAAATCTATAATTAGGGAGTTCAATGCAAACGCACGACTGTGAAAGTGGATAGGGAGTTAAAACAGTTATCAAGTGGCCTAGTTTAGGGGATCCCGACTCTTATAAAATCCAAAATCATGGGTACAAATCAGTTTGCGCAATCGTTCGTACAAAGCAAGCATGTGCTGCAAACCATCTCTAGATTTACGCTAAGTGACAGCTAGTCTCTGAAAATCCATTGATCCAAATCCATTTTGTGAGGTTTTGCATTTCTTTTCGGAAAATAAGTTGGCAAAGATGGTGAAAAGGATGAGTTGGCAAGTATATTGAGGTACTAATTGTTTTTGTTCATATAGTTTTTTTTTGGTAACTTATATACTTAAGTTTGATGGTAGCTCATTTTACAAACCATAACCATATCTTCAAAGGTGCTACTTTTTCTAAAGTTTGTATTTTTTATTCTCAATATACTTGAAAATTGTATAATTTGAGTTTAGGAGTGTTTTGGTATGCAACAGATTAATATATGGTGCACTGTGGTATGGATTTGTTTTGGTGACAGTAGTTAAGGTTATTGCATAAAGTTTGTGTTTTTATTTATTCCAAAATCATGACAATACTTAATTCTTTGTTTTTTATGAAAGACAAGCAGGGAAAAATCTTAACTTTTTGAGATTAACCCATTTATTTCGATATTGGCTCTTGAAAAAAACACACACTATAGCTTGCATCTTTATTAGTATGTACCATGATAGAGGCCGTTTGTTGTCAGAACAATTAGTGTATAAGTTGCAATTAGTGTATAAGCATATCTCCGGTGGTTTTGAGTTTACCACCAAACTGGTTAGATTAATGTTAATGCCAAACTAATTATTGTGTGGCTCATTTTGTAATATTTTGTATGTTGTGTAGCTTAATGTTAGACGGATGATACAAGTTATGCATACTTTGTTACGTGCTCTTGGCTATGTTAATTACACAATGGGAAGTTCCACGATAGGCCAATGGGTAAAACATTTAATTTAAGATTTATTAGAGCTCTTTATAATTTCCACTTGTTTTAGAATTTTCCTGAGTATTGAGATCATATAAGGTTAAAGTGAATGAAATTGGTTCGCCACTCGAAATTGCCCAAAGGATCACATTTTGAAGAAATCGAGCGAAATAAGTTTCACCTACAAGAGTTGGTGGACAAGAAGTAAGAACCACCCAGACCTGAAAGCACTGTGGCATGACAAGTGAAACTATAGGCAATGGCTTTATGTCCATTGACTATAATATCACAAGTCATGCCACGGTACTTTCAGGTCTCGGTCGTTCTTACTTCTTGTCCACCAACTCTTGTAGGTGAAACTTATTTCATTCAGTTACTTTCTCTTCAAATGTGATCATTTGGGCAATTTCGAGTGGCAGACCAATTTCATTCACTTTAACCTTATATGATCTCAATACTCCGGAAAGTTCTTAAACAAGTGGAAATTATAAAGAGCTCTCTTTATAATTGGATATCTGGCGAGATGGGTGGTTAAGCAATGTTTCTCTTAAGCAAGCCTTAAACACTTTTGATATGGAATTGAAAGGATGTCGAGCCAAAGTTATAGATTGATCTTATTGTAAATGGAACTTGGGCGATACCAGAAATCATATAGGAGGTGATTGAGGTTGCAGGGTTCGATGTAACTTCCTTAGGAACACCTGCTGAGAATGAAGAAGACCACCTAAATGGCAGGGTTCGGTGTTAATACAAACTATATGGTAGAATGTTTAGCCATCGTCGAGAGTGTCGAGATTGCAGTACAAAAAATTCTATTGTCTGCAGGAGATCTTAATTGTAGCCAGTGGCATTATCGTCGAGGATGTAAGAGATCGATGTAGTTTTAGGTACTTGTGACTTGTAAGGGAGATCTATTGTCTGTGTTTACTGTTTACTTTATAAGTAAAATCTAGGGTATACAAATTATTATATTGTTACTTGTCTCTATGTATAATTTATATAGAATTTGGATAATTTGTATTGTTGATGTAAAAAGTTTTGACTAGCATTTTTGTTAGAAGTCAAGACTTAATTAATCAAGATATAAGCTCCTCATGGTCTCCTTATTGTACCGAGTGCTGACTCTCACTATGGTATCAATATTTGTTGTTATTCCTGCTATGTTCATAGTGACTGGCGTATATTATGAATTTGTATGGTCTCCTCATGGTCATATTCAAATTCAATGTCAAATTCAAATTCAAATGTCATATTCAAATTCAACTTCAACGTCAAATTCAAATTCAAATGATAAATTCAAATTCAACGTAAAATTCATAACAAAACCCTAATCTATATACAAAACCCTAATATATATACAAAATCCTAATCCGTAATCAAATTCAAATTCAAATTCAACGTCAAATTCAAATTCAACGTCAAATTCAAATTCAAAAGTCATATTCAAATTCAACGTCAAAGTCAATTTCAACGTCAAGGCCAGTTTCAAATGTCAAATTCAAATTCAATTTCAACTTCAAGGCCAGTTTCAAATGTCAAATGTCAAATTCAACGTCAAGGCCAGTTTCAAATGTCAAATTCAAATTTAACATCAAATTCAAATTCAATGTCAGATACAACATTGAATTTGAATTTGACGTTAAATTCAAATTTAACATTGAATTTGAATTTCACTCTAAATGATCTTGTTAGACCGCTCAGAATCACTTTAAATGATTTTTACAGATCACTGGGGGTTACTATAAATGACCCCATAAGATCGTTTGGCTCTATAGATCAGCGATCTGTGGAGGTTGTTAAGGCCAGTTTCGTCTGTGAATGATATGTGGGGATCGTTGTTTATGGTTATGTATGATCGGGGTGGGTCGTTTGGACCAAAATCAAAGCAAATTTACAATTATTTGATTTAGTTAATTTCATATCAAAACCAAATTCATATACGCACATAACTTCAACTTCAGATTTTTATACATACAATCATATTCAAATTTAAACTCAAATTCACGTTCAAAATCAAATCATATTAATATACATCACACCATATTCCAACTCAAATTCAAGTTCAAATTCAACTTCAAACCCTGATAAATATGACCATGAATTTGTCCATGATAAAAATGATCCATAATAAACCAAGTGCGAAATATTATCCTCACTACAGTATGCTACACTGCATGTATCATCCTTACTTTGGCAGACCAAAACTTCCAGTAAGAATGGTGAGAACCAAGTGATAATGGTGCTCAAAAGGATGGTATATAGTATGTAGCATTCCAAATAATAGATGATATATAGTATGTACCATCCATACTTTGGCAGACCAAAACTTCCAGTAAGAATGGTAAGAACCAAGTGATAATGGTGCTCAACAGGATGGTATATGGTCTGTAGCATTCCAAATAATGGATGCTACATAGTATTTATCATCCATACTTTGGCAGATCAAAACTTCCCAGAAATTAAAATGGGTTAGCGACGAAAACAAGAATCACGATTTGTTAAAAATAATTCTATATGTATAGTTATAATTGTTGAACAAGTTTTTAAAAGAGCCAGTGTGTATGCATAGATCTACTTTACTTTCTAGTTTAAAGAATAAATATTTTTTTAAGAATAGGGTATATATGTATTTATTTATGTAAATTTTTTTTCTTGAGTACTATTTGAAATTAATAAAGGGAAGAAAATAGCTATGCTATCAATATCGGTTATATCGCCCGATTAATCACTGATTAAGCGCATATCGCTTGTAACCCGATTAGGTTTTACCAATTTTTAAACTTTTCTCATTGAACCGATTTAATCACTGAATTGATTAATTAATCGGCAGAGATGACTGATTTCTCACTAAACCGAGAAAAATATTTATTGAAAATATCGGTTCCCTACCAAAAAAAATACGTAAAATTAACAAATTGGATTCTTTAAATCGTATTAATAATAATGGAACCTAATGAACACACAAAACTAAGAAGAGTTTACTGATTTTCTCCTCTTAAGGAATGTTAAATATACAAATTATTGTATTCTCTCTCTCTTTCTCTCTCCTTATTCCTTTAAATATTTAACATAATTGTTGTGTTTGGCATCTATGTAGTACTCTAAAATTGAGTTGGCTAGATATGATTATGAGAATTTGATATTTTTTGTTATATCTCGGATAACTATTTAGAAATATCTTGTATGATTATTATTTCGACCAAATATGATCAAAATATTAAGTAGTGACGAAATATATGAATAATGTAAAAAAATAGTGATAAAAGTGATGGTGATTGAGTGAATGATGAGACTGTACCTTTCGGTTGCCTATGTACCCAAATTATCAACGGGATCAAGTTTCAAGAATGTAGTTATGTGATAAATGAAAAATGAATAGTTTATCTACGAAATGAACGATGAATTCAAAACGTAAGTAAACTAAACTGATTCTTTTAATCTCAATTATCAAAGCTTCTACTCTCGATGCGAATTGCACTAAGTGGAGTAGGAAGTTCGTTCCACTCCTAGTTCCCTAGCATGGATTGTTTTCTAAGTCTAAGAAATCAGTCTTAAGTCTAATGAGAGCTTTACGAAATGTTATGCTAACAAGACGCGTTAATTTAAATAACAAGATATAATAATATAATAAATAACAAGATAAAATATAAACTAAAGTTAATCTACGAAAGCTACGGAAATACGATTGTTTGAATCTAGATAAAGAAATTAGAGGGGAATTGAATCCACCTCGAATCCAACTTAACAACCTAGCGTAGAATGTTGTATCTCAATTCTCACGTTCTTCGGTGAGAATTTCGAAGTTCTAATCCCTAGTGTTCATGGCATTCCTATCGGATACTAACTAGCATGTGAGGTCGCCCACCCATTCTCATGGCTAAACACGACCTTCTAGAGTGGAATAGATTCTACAACCAATTCTATACTAACCACTAAGTTTTCATCAAGGCTTCATCAACCCCTCTAATGGAGGTTTTAGCCTTGAGTCATCAAACTAACATTTCCCATTGAATCTAAACTAAACATAATGTAAGAAATTGAGATTTACTTAATTAAACAATAATGAATCTAATTTAATGGCTGGAATGAAATAAGAACAAGAATTGAAATTAGATCTAGAATGGAAATGACCAAATTCGAAATTGACAAACTAACTATTTTATTTATCTAATCAATCAAGAACAATGATTCAAAGATTTAATCTAAAACAGGAATTGAAATGGAACTAAAACTTAATTAATTAATAAAACTAGATCTAGAATTCTATATATTAATTTAGGTCTAACTAGCTACCATTAACAAAGAGCTAAGCTTTGGTTTTTATATGTTCCGATCCAAAATCGTGCATGGGCTTGGAGTCATGTTTTGGGCCAGAGGATCAGGCCCAAAACTTCAGTTTTTCAAATCCAAAAGGCCTCTTCAGCTGCAGTTGGCTTCAGCAGACTTTTCGTCCACTTCTTCTCCTCTGATTGGGTCAAGGCTTGGTCCATTGGAAATCTCTTTCCGAGCCGGTCGTTTTGACATAAGGTAGGCCCAATTCCAAGGTCTGAGTCCAAAGATATGGTCTTCGGAAGTTCTATTGTCTTTGTGCATTTGTTTACTTTGCGTGGACTTTGACTTTTCATCTTTTGACCAGGGCTTTACAAAGGCTTTGTCTTCTTGAATCTTGGCCTTTAATCACCGAACTCCTTAGTAACCAACCATTGCTCCTTTATCTCATCAAAGTGGCACATTCCTGCACATAATTGACTTTGAAGCCTGAAATACATAAAAACACGTAATCAGTATTAACTCTTACTTATTACTCACATAATTGGTCTAAAAGTATGACTGCTAAGGGGTTAAAACTACAGTTTTGGGCTCTTATCAACCATCCCCAAACAGCATTTTGCTTGTCCTCAAGCAAATATGAGAAATTAGCATAAGTGACCAAAATGGAGTTCTATCTACTCTGCGTCTTTGAGTGCGATTCATTGACCATATGCAACAAGTGCCTTAAACCACTAGGAATTCCCCTAGTGGACGAAGTTATAGCATCGTGAGAGTTTTCAGTGAAGGTACTCACAAACTTCATCTATACTACAACGACTAAGAAATAAAACTATTGTTTTTCTCCTTCATGTCTCAACTATCTATACATCTCACTAGTAAATACATAAGAATAACCCGGTGTAACCCTAAGCTAATATATGCATAATAATCAATCATCTAAAATAAACATATAACAATGAGTAATACTATGAAATGTAATAGCAGGTCCGTTTATGAAAACTCGGAATAGCGTCCTTAAGTAGGTCCTCACATAAATGTCAAGACAAAAACCACTCTGATTTTTCCACTCAAGTTTACGCTGCTCCAGTGTGTAGTGGGCACACTTTACCTTACAATCTCAATGACAACAAGGAAGCGAGTCGATCAAACACATCTGCCACTTACTATCACACTAACCTATTCCTAATTGAGCTAGAGGTCTTTATTAGGTATCATGGGGATTAGGAGATGGTTTAAGAAGGAAGGAAATGGATATTCAAAAGGACAAGTCTGAGATAATAGAGTCTTCATATTATGTAACTTAGAGAAAACCTTGTTATTTCCTTTTGCTTCTATACTTTGTTTCCATCCTTAGCCATATTTTTCTTTTTTTCTTTTCTTTGGCTTTTGACTCCCTTTTATTCTATTTTTTGGTTTTTTTTATTTATATTTATATATATATATATATATATATATTTTCCTTGGATGGAAACTTCTTTTCTTTTCCTCGAAGCAACTAACTAATTTTTTGTTTACACAGGGTTTTCTCTTCTTCTTTCTTCACTCATTCTATTCTCGGACTTATTCTAAATTGGGTAGGTTGATTTATTCTTTTTTTTTTTTTATTTTGTTTTTTTTTGTAGCGGGGGTAAAGGAATTGTGGTTTATGGAAGGCTAAAGAAAGGCTCGAGGGGCTTACTAGCGGAAAATAATTCATAGGTTTGAATTTCTGGCTATATCGATCCAAAGAGGGCCTAAATTCTCGCTTAGGATATGGCATAGTGATCAAGCAAGTGGACGTGTGATATCTCTATCTGGATTTTACTTCTCCCTTGTGTCATTTCTCAAATGTTTTCGGCTCATATATAAGGCTTTTAGGCTATATTCTCACAGGATTTGTAGAATAAGTACTCTAGCCTAGATTTTAAACTTATCGCTAACAATCATAGATACTCATGTAATATATTTATAGATAGATGCAAAGATTATTACCTACATATTAACCTAAGTTTCTAACAATTATTCTGATGCAAAAGCTATGTGAGACTTCTAGATTGTTAAGAGCATAGAGAAAGAAAACAATACCAATATTCCTAAATGTATAGCATACTTTTTTTATTTATATTTTTGAATTTTTGAAATTTTAACTAGAAAACAAGTGCATATTATACATATCTATATCCTAACAGATGTCTTAATTACACGTGTTTCTATGCCCCCAAAAACAAGAAGCATGGTTTGTCCTCAAAGCATTTAAATAAAGAGGGTAGGAAAAATACCATTGAAGCGGCGTGATATTCGGGAACATCCGCAAAACAAGGTTAAAACATACAAATATAGTAATATAAAACGACGACGAACTCTATAAGAGTTCCACCCATTATGGGGTTAACGAGAATGAAATTACTTGGGACATAAGCGGACACTAACTTAACTAAAGACTTACCTGCACCCCAAAGATTTACTCGTCATCCTCCTCTTCTATATGAGGTTCTTTTCGCGATCCCTGCCATGCCATAACAACTTGCCGCCTTCCGCCGTGTATCATCAACTAGTGCTAACCTCTCTAGTGTTACTTGGTCGATGGGGTGTAAGGGGCAACCAAATGTGGTTCCACGCTGCCATCCCAGCCCAAGTCATGGCTCGAATGATCTTACCACCACGATTGGTGGGTCTCATGATTTCGACCCTTTCCCAATCTGCGGTAATGGTAATGCAAATATGGGTAGTAAATCAGCGCGATAATGCGGCAAACCAAGGCGGGCATAAGAAGGTACTTATGCCTCAAGGTATGGCCTCGCTTCAAAGTAGCAACTAAAACTCGGGGAATATCATACCGACGACGTCCCCTCGCCTAAAAGCAAGGAAAACGTCACCGGCGGTATTATTGGCGTATAAATTGCCGTTCTCCTAGAATGTTCATCATGATGAACAACATGGTTATGCCTACATTCAGCGATAGGCTACTTTCAGGCGATGTTATATTGGTCTTGGTCCATGATCTGAAACACCCTCCCCATAATACTCATGGAAATAGGCATATTCATATAGGTATGAGTTATCCGTCATATATCCCCACGTGTGCATAGGGTCGTAATGGCAACCCGAAACCAAAGCTATCAATTGCTTCATGAATTCCATAGTCGTGCCATCAATAGCAAGGGAAAATTTTTGTTCTCCTTCTTGGGTACAAAAAAGTAATATTATTATAGAAGAATTCAGTTAGCTTAGGTGAAAAGAATCGTCATCATTCACCGGAAGATGCCGCCATCCTAATTGCACGATCCGGCCATGAACCATGCTCCATAGGTATCTGTTCCCATCAAGTCTTCAAATGACTGCTCAGGGAATCACTATAGGAGGTGTCATCTCAAAACTACTCGTAGAACAAATTTGCGAAAACACGGAAGAAACCTCGTGAAATCGGAATTTCGTGTGTTTACGGAGGGAGGAGGGCTGGCGCTTCCAGATAGAGGCGGAGAGTCGGCTTCGTAGGTTTTGAATTACAGTGTTTGTTGGTCGCTCAGCTCTGCTTTGAAGCGTTTCTTCGTAAGTGGAGAAACCGAGTTTACAAAAAAACAAGAAGAAAAAGCTTGGAGTGAAAGGTGAGAGATGATTGTGGGGTGTAGTGTGGGTTGTGAGTGTAGAATGATGGAAGTTTAAATAGGTTCGGGTTTCCAAAACGAATCGGCAAGTTGCCAAATTGTTTTAAGGCAATTTCAGGAAATAGAAAAGCGCCAAACCCGAAAACGGAAACTAACCATAGTTTTGATTTCCTAACAACCCGGTATCTTTTAAACTTGGTTTAGAATAGTAACTTCTAAACTCTCCTACATATCATGCTACCACCACTAAAAAAAAAAATCATAGATATGCCGATATCGGCCTAATTTTCAACTTTTACTCCAAGACAACCTTTAAAGAAAGATGATCAAAATAAATTATATTAAAATAATATGAAATCCAAGCAATCTAAAACAAACAACTTAATATTTAAATCTAACTACTGAAATAAAATTCCACTAACAAAACAATAAAAACAATGAAATAACAGGACACAACCGATGGTGAACACCTAGGCGTGTGAAGAAGATGGTCCCCGAGATGGAGACCGGTTACGTGGTGAAGAATGGCTTGAGCCATCGGCTCGGCGGGCGACGCTCATGCCTCTCGGACTTCGGTGAGGCGGACTCATCCACGAGTGGCATCGTCGTAGCATCTCTATCTGAACAAGTCTTTGTGCTTCCATCTCGTCTTGAGTATCTTGATAATCGGGCTTGGTGATTACGGTGGATAATCTCCAAGTTAGACAAGATATCTTCGACCCTTTTCGAGCATTTCAACTCTCGCCCGAAAAGTTCGTTTGCTTTTTCGAAGTACAATTTGTCTATGTCGGATATCTTCACGATACGATAACCCGCATCGCAAAACCGGTTTAAAGCATTATCATTCGTTCTAAATTAGAAGTATGACTATCGAAATTATCCTCAACCAACCATGTCATATCTTCCCTTTCATTATCCGACTCAACTTCATTCTCTCGCAGACAATGGCCAAGTCTCTTGGATGCATTCCTTATAAATACTTGCATTAGAATGCAATTTGATCTTAATAGGAGCAGATTTAGCGACGACTCTAAATGAGAGCATAATCTTAGTGATCAATATGGAAAGAGGCCATGCTCTTTCCCACTCCTCTAATCACATTCAAAATTAAATTGAGGATGCAGAAATTACACTCATTCGTTTGCAAAATCCAGAGAACGTCGGAACCGAAGTCCGATTTTTTGACTTTGTCTTTCCGAGGAAGTTCCTACCAATCCACCGAAGCTGACCCGGTTGATTGGTTCTCGTGGTCGTCCGGCTTAACGAATGAGATATCGTATTGTATTCACCCTCTATGACCGTATCTTTCATCAAAGCAGGAACTCCGGTATCTTGGGATTCCTGAATGGTAAATATCTAGGTTGGTTACGCGTGATTCCTAATAGCTCGACCAACAACTGTCCTCGTTACTTCCTCCCTCGTTCTGTTATCCTAATGAAAATCCTATTTTCCTCCAATTCTCGTTTCTTATAAAACTGTTCTACCAAATCATAGTGATAGAACTCCTCTGTCGAATACCACAGTATGTTCCAACCCCTCCTAATCATATCGGTGTCGTAATATGGTGCAAAGTGGTCGGCCTCAAACGCGTGCTCAGGCAACATTCTCGTCGGAGCGCCATTGAAGTTTGAACTGAATTTGGGGTTTGTAGATGGTGGTGGATGCAAGTTTGATGAAAACCAACTAAACACAACGGTGGTGGTTATGGTAGGTACGGTGGCAGGTTTGAAGACTTGAATTGGTGGGTGTTTTCTTGGTGGAACGGTTGGAGATTGTGTTGGTGTTTCAAAAGGCGTGGGTGGTCTTTCTATTTTGATGTATTATATTTTTATTTTTATTTATTTATTTATTTTTTTTATTTTTGGTTGCTAGGGTTTAATTTAAATTAGTGAAAGGCGGTTTGAGAAGATGAAGTCGCGATTATGTTTTGGAGGATGGGCGCTACCGAGGTGTAGAGTCTTAGCGAGTCTTGGCCGAGTTGGGCCCCAAGCCCATTCGATTTTTCGACTTTCATCGATTTTTAACAAGAACTTCAAAACTAATTTTCCGCCGTTATCGTTCCGATTTTTGCGAATGAGATATGGAAATGATCAGGAGAGAATTTCCAATCCAATGATCCATAAACTACTCTATTCCGACCGTGGGTGACATATAAGATAGTGGAAAATGCCTCGAAGTGCGTGCATGACGTAAGTTATGCGAACGAATGAACACTAAATTAGATGACGTCAACCCCAATGAACTATACTAATGGACCTAAGCAACACAAATAGAATGTTCGAGCAATCCGGATGGAAAGACTGATTTCCCACCCCCAAACAAATTTTTAAACACAAAATTTGTTTTAACATGGGTCGTTTAAAGTCAGATTCCCAAGACTTGTTGGATTGCTAGTTCTCTGGGTTTAGATATATATCTATATCTAAAAATGAAAACAATTATTATTATTATTATTATTATTATTATTTTTTTTTTGCTAAAAACAATAAGCAAATAAAGACATAATTCACACCATAGAGAAACATGACTCAAAAATCCGAGAAAACATGCAAGAGTGGAAAACGTGAACTATGTGAACCGTGGACTTAGGATCCGGTACTTACAGCCACACACTCCATAGGGAGGGCCCGGTTACCTTAATGGTGCACTTACCATTAAATGGAAGTGAAAGGAAGTACACCAATGACAAGGGTCATTCCTCATATATAGGGTCCTGTAAAAGGACTTCCTCTATATCAGGGGACAGAAGTTCGTGAAAATATTTTAATCGTTGACCGTTAACTTGAAAGGTACTGTTGTCCTTGGGATTTACCAAGGTAATTGCCCCGTAAGGGGTGACTTCAGTAACCAAAAAAGGGCCAGACCAACGGGTTTTTAGTTTCCCTGGGAAAATATGTAGACGGGAGTTGTAAAGCAAAACCTTTTGTCCGACCACAAACTCTTTGCGCAAGATATGCTTATCATGAACACGTTTCATGTTGGCTTTATAATCCTTCGCGAGATCGTAAGAATCGCTACGGATTTCTTCAAGCTCATTTAATTGTAACTTGCGTTTGACACCCCTACTTCATCAATATTGAAGTTAAGGCTTTTTATAGCCCACGAGCAGCACGGTGCTCTAATTCAACGGGCAAATGACATGGTTTCCCAAATACAAGTCTAAAGGGAGGCATACCTATAGGAGTTTTGAAAGCAGTTCTATATGCCCATAAGGCATCCGATAGACGCTTTGACCCGTCTTTCCTATCGGGGTTTTTGTTGTTTCTAAAATCTTTTTGATTTCCTATTAGAAACTTCTACTTGTCCGCTAGTTTGTGGATGATAAGGAGTTGCTACTTTTTGTGTGTAACTCCATACTTTTTCACTAGGGATGCAACAACTATGTTGCAAAATGTGTTCCACCATCACTAATGATGGCTTTAGGAATGCCAAACCGACGAGAAAATATATTCTTTAATAAAAAATACAACGGTCTTATGGTCTTGCTACGGCAAGCTAGGGCCTCTATCCAATTTAGACACGTAGTCCACGGCAACTAGAATATAAATATAACCGTGGGAAACAGGGAAAGGGCCCATGAAATCAATACCCCAAACATAAAAAATTTCTACTATCAAGATTGGATTTAATGGCATCATATTACGCCATTGATTTCGCCCAAGTTGTTGGCAATGAATACACGTCTTGCAATGCACTTGGGCATCCTTAAAAAGGGTAGGCCAATAAAATCCACATTGAAGAACTTTAGCGGCTGTTTTCATTCCACTAAAGTGGCCACCACACTCTTTGTCATGGCAGAACGATAGAACTTCATTATATTCCCACTGGGGAATGCAACGACGAATAATCTGATCCGCACAATACTTAAAAAGGTAGGGCTCATCCCAGTAGTATAACTTGACTCTGGCCAAGAACTTCTTACGTTCATTTCTTGACCAATTATAAGGCATAACATCAGCCGCTAAATAATTTACGATGTCCGCCATACCATGGTGATGAAAAAATAGCATACAGATGCTCATCAGGAAAAGAGTCGGTATGGACTCAGAATCACTACTATCGTCATTTGTAAGTCTAGATAAGTGGTCGGCAACCACGTTTTCGACCCCTCTTTTTGTCCTTTATTTCTAATGTGAACTCTTTGCAGAGAAGAATCCATCGGATTAATCTCGCTTAGCATCCTTCTTTGCAAGAAGGTACCTAAAAGGTCGCATGGTCCGTGTAAACTAAAGTTTTAGAACCAACCAAATAAGGACGAAACTTATCTAAAGCATAAATGATGACTAAGAATTCTTTTTCAGTAGTTGTATAATTCCGTTGGCGTCGTTTAATGTTTTACTAGCATAATAAATAACAAGATGGACTTATTATCTAGTTTACGTCCCAAAGCGGCACCAACCTGCATAGTCACTAGCATCACATATGAGTTCGAAAGGTTTAGACCAATCGGGAGGCTGTATAATAGGTGCAGTGGTGGTTAGGGCTTTTAAGGTTTCAAAAGCCTGTTTCTGATTAAAATTAAAATCAAAGATTGCATCCTTCAAAAGCGAGGTTAGTTAAAGGCCTAGCTATTTTGAAAAATCTTTAATGAAACGCCTATAAAACCCCTGCATGGCCTAGAAAGGCTCTAATCTCACGGACAAATCCGTGGTTTAGGTAGGTCGCTATCTTATCTAGTTTGGCTTTATCTACTTCGATGCCATCACTAGATACAATATGACCTAGTACTATGCCCTTTTGACCATGAAATGACACTTTTCCCAATTTAAAACGAGGCTCTTTTCTTCACACCGTGTCAAGACCTTAGACAGGTTAGACAAGCATTCTGTAAAGGAGTCTCCATAGATAGAAAAATCATCCATGAACACTTCCATAAAGCGCTCTACCATGTCACTAAATATATGAAGCATACATCGCTGGAAGGTACCAGGGGCATTACAAAGGCCAAAAGGCATTCGTTTATAGGCATATGTTCCGAAGGGACATGTGAAGGTTGTCTTTTCTTGGTCATCAATATCAATAATAATCTGAAAATAGCCAGAGTAGCCATCCAGAAAACAATAAAAGGCATGACCAGCTAGACGTTCTAGCATCTGATCTATAAATGGTAAGGGAAAGTGATCCTTTCGTGTCATAGCATTTAAACGTCTGTAATCAATACAGATTCTCCATTTCATAGGACCTTGAGTGACAACATAGTCACCCTTCCCGTTACGTACCATGGTAACTCCCGATTTCTTAGGAACTACATGAATGGGACTTACCCATTCGCTATCGGAGATTGGGTATATAATACCCGCATCGAGTAATCGCAAGACTTCTTCCCTAACCACCTCTTTCATGGCAGGGTTCAAGCGACGGCCGAGGGTTCGCGAGAAGTCTTCGCGTTATCCTCCAAATGGATACGATGAGTGCAAACATTAGGGTCAATTCCCTTAATGTCGGCTAGGGACCAACCAATCGCAGACCGATGTTCCCTAATCACCCTTATTAAACATGTCTCTTCATCCTTAGTTAACAGAGAAGATATAATTATCGGGTGACTACCATCCGGATCAAGTTGAATATATTTTAACTCCGGGGAAGAGGTTTAAGACACTGGTGTGGACGGAATGTCCGTTGATGTTTCATAAGTGTCCTTATCTTGCGTAATGAAGACTTGCTTAGGTAGCAAGTCTTCGTAATCAGTATATGGAGCAACCGACGGGTCTACAATTGGTGTGGACTCCAGGATGGTGTTGACTTCCTCTAAGTAGGAGTCATTTACAAAATCTGAAGTTCCAAAAGAAAGGAATTTGTACATATTGTTTTCAGGAAACGTGTTGTTAAAATAATCTTGAGCTAAACTCTCGATCATGCTAACCTCCCCATCTACGCATCGAATCGGTAATCGCTGTTTCATCATTTTAAAACATTTACCTCGGCGGAAAAGATGGCCAAAAGATAAAACATCTTTCCATCGCGACAATTTATAAGCGCGTTGGCGGTTGCCAAGAAGGGCGCCCTAAGATGATCGGTACTGAGAGTCATTAGCGACTTACGTATCGAGGATAACAAAATCAGCGGGGATAGTAGAAATCCACGAACCTTAACAAGCACGCGTTTTCCACTACACCTTTAGGATACTTAATTGACCGTCCGCTAATTGCAACGTTATTTTTGTAGGTTGCATTTCTGTAGACCTATTTGTTTATACAAGTAATACGGGGAGTAAGTTAACACTTCGCCCCCAGTGTCTAATAAAGGCGTCGTCGTGTGGGAATCTCTAAGGTGCATTTTCTGATGGGGCGACCAGGGTCCTTGTACTTAACAATTCCATTATTTTCGGATAAAGTTGGGAACTGTTCAGTTAAAAAGGCGTCTTTAGGTATGTTGGTCTTACGCCTAGTAGTGCACAACTCTTTAAGAAACTTAGCGTGGTTAGGTAGCTTTTTAATAGCTTCGAGAAAAGGAAGGTTTATCGTTAGATTCTTGAAAACGTTCCTAATTTCCTCAAAGTTTGTATCCCTGGTTAGCATGGCCAATTTTTGAGGGAACGGTGGTTTCGCTCTATATTTCGCATATGGCTCTACTTGTTGTGTAACCTTGGCTTTCGGTTTCTTTGGTTGTGATTTAACTGGTACCTCTACCGTGGTAGGCTCCTCAGTTTCTATTGCGGTATCTAGTTCGATATCTGGTGGTGAAGGAGTAATCTTGATGGGGTAACTATAGGCGTAGTTACTTTGTTATCAACCACTCTTCCGAGCGGAGAGTGGTGATGGCATTTAGGTCACCTACGATTGTAGTTTCCGTACTAGAATTACCGTTTACCTCAAAGGTGTGTTCTTTGTTTTAGGGTTTGGTATCGCCATCCCGGAAACACGCCTTTTGGTTGGGCTTTAAGCTTGGGCTAACTGTTGTGTGCCCCGATTTATGGATTGTAAAATCTATTGGTTTGATTGAGTCATTGCGGAAAAGTTGTTGGGTAACTTGTATAAAGGCGTCGATACGATCGGTTGTGTAGGTGTAGTAGTCACGGGTGGTGCGACCGAACTATCTCGTTGATTATTTATGGGTGGGTTGTGATAGTTATTATTATTAACCCGGAACGATACCTCTATTGGTATTATAATTATTATAATTATTTCGACCTTGTGCTTGACCTTTGTGGTGGTTTAGCGGCTTGGTTGTTATAATTATTATAATTCCCTTGACCTTGTCCTTGTCCTTGCCTAGGTGGAGCTTGGTTATAATTGTTTGCTTGCCTAACGTTTTGATTATTGTACCACGGAGGTGTTACTTGTTGATTATTTCTCCAAGTTGGGATGTTGTCTCAAGGGGTTAGGAATAGGATAGTTATTAATAGAGTAAACATTATCTTGTTACGGTGGTTGTTGTTCATAAGCTAGAGGACAATAATCGTCGTCGAGTGCTCTGGACTCAAACAGAAATTACATGGGTTGGAGTTTACATTCATGCGGGGATAGGCTTTTGTTGGCGAGAAATAGCCTCTACTTTTTAGTTAGAGATTCGAGTAAATTTTTAAGTTACGGATCGGTTTTCTTCTCAAACATATCTTGGCGGCCTTGATTTGTTGAAGAAGAACTAGGCGGCGGGGATATCATCACTACCCCAATTATTATTCCGTTTAGTTTGGTCTTCTAAAATTTGTAAGCCTCGGAGGCTCCTTTACTTAGGAAACTACCCCATTCATTATGTCAAGGACTTCTTTATGGTGGTGTAGAAGACCTTTGAAAAAGGCCGCGAACTAACGTGTCTTTAGCTAAGTTATGATGTGGACACTCTATAAGGAGATCGGTGAAACGATTCCATGCCTCGAGAAAATGATTCATGAGGATTACGTTGGAAAAAATGAATCTTGGAAAGCATCTCATCCGTCTTTAGGGGTGGGTAAAATGTTCCATAAACAATTTGAACAAGTTTAGCCCACGAGTCCCAGAATTAGGCTTTGGGTAGTTAACCAAGCGCGCCTTTATCGGCTAATGTGAAAGGGAATACCCTCGGTTTAATTTGTTCCGCACCTACCGTAGGATGATGGAATGTTGTAAGGACTTGTTCAATCCTACGCGTATGCCGATAAGGTTTTTCATGGTCTAACCCATGAAAAGCGGGTAACAAATTAAATATGTTTGGGGATTCGAAAATCTCCCAATCGGTCCGCTAGAACGATGCAAGATTTAGGGCTATCGCCAAGGCTTTGTAAAAAGTCGGAGAGAGGAGTCTCTCTTTCTTCACCATTATGTCGGGTATGGTGTGTGTGATAGTAGCTAGAGGTGTGTAAGTGGGTGGTGTACTAGATAGACTTGTTTGTTGCCGTGTAATTACGTTTGTTGTTTTGTTCGACCGGACCTTAATCTCATGCAAGACTAAGTTGAGCTTAACTAAACATGCAACACTCCAAACAATTCGATATACTAGTAGAAAACCTCTAGCGGAAATGCGAGGTATGGAAGAAAGGAATACCCGATAAGCGTCCTTGCTTCGCTTATGAATAGCGCCTTGTATGGCGTGTTCAGTGTATATAAGAGATTAGAACACTGAAAAACTTGACAACTCGAAGTTCGAATCAAACTGTGGAAATCCGGAAATTTCAAGCTAAAAGCTGGCGCTGGCGCTTCCGATGCGAAGTCGCTTCGGTAAAGTCGAAGTTCCAGTGTTTGGTGGTGGTCGCTTTGGTATGTAAGCGGGCCTTCAGTGGTAGATGAAATTCCAGTAACTTAGCTGGGTCGCTCTCCTCCTTGCTTGGCTAGCCCGTATTTCTCGCGAATTTGGCAAAGCTGAAATGGGCAACCACAGTATGAAACAAACAAGGGTGGGTGGGTTTAATGGGACTTAAAAATGACTACTTCTACTATGAAAACAATGCTAAAGTGCAACTAAGATGGCAGCGGCGCCATTTGATAAATGAAAAAATGAATAGTTTATCTACGAAATGAACGATGAATTCAAAACGTAAGTAAACTAAACTGATTCTTTTAATCTCAATTATCAAAGCTTCTACTCTCGATGCGAATTGCACTAAGTGGAGTAGGAAGTTCGTTCCACTCCTAGTTCCCTAGCATGGATTGTTTTCTAAGTCTAAGAAATCAGTCTTAAGTCTAATGAGAGCTTTACGAAATGTTATGCTAACAAGACGCGTTAATTTAAATAACAAGATATAATAATATAATAAATAACAAGATAAAATATAAACTAAAGTTAATCTACGAAAGCTACGGAAATACGATTGTTTGAATCTAGATAAAGAAATTAGAGGGGAATTGAATCCACCTCGACTCCAACTTAACAACCTAGCGTAGAATGTTGTATCTCAATTCTCACGTTCTTACGGCGAGAATTTCGAGTTCTAATCCCTAGTGTTCATGGCATTCCTACCGGATACTAACTAGCATGTGAGGTCGTCCACCCATTCTCATGGCGAAACACGACCTTCTAGAGTGGAATAGATTCTACAACCAATTCTATACTAACCACTAAGTTTTCATCAAGGCTTCATCAACCCCTCTAATGGAGGTTTTAGCCTTGAGTCATCAAACTAACATTTCCCATTGAATCTAAACTAAACATAATGTAAGAAATTGAGATTTACTTAATTAAACAATAATGAATCTAATTTAATGGCTGGAATGAAATAAGAACAAGAATTGAAATTAGATCTAGAATGGAAATGACCAAATTCAAAATTGACAAACTAACTATTTTATTTATCTAATCAATCAAGAACAATGATTCAAAGATTTAATCTAAAACAGGAATTGAAATGGAACTAAAACTTAATTAATTAATAAAACTAGATCTAGAATTCTATATATTAATTTAGGTCTAACTAGCTACCATTAACAAAGAGCTAAGCTTTGGTTTTTATATGTTCCGATCCAAAATCGTGCATGGGCTTGGAGTCATGTTTTGGGCCAGAGGATCAGGCCCAAAACTCAATTCTTTCAGTCCAAAAAGGCCTCTTCAGCTGCAGTTGGCTTCAGTAGACTTTTCGTCCACTTCTACTCCTCTGATTGGGTCAAGGCTTGGTCCATTGGAAATCTCTTTCCGAGCCGGTCGTTTTGACATAAGGTAGGCCCAATTCCAAGGTCTGAGTCCAAAGATATGGTCTTCGGAAGTTCTCTTTGTCTTTGTGCCTTTGTTTTACTGCGTGGACTTTGACTTTTCATCTTTTGACCAGGCTTTACAAAGGCTTTGTCTTCTTGAATCTTGGCCTTTAATCACCGAACTCCTTAGTAACCAACCATTGCTCCTTTATCTCATCAAAGTGGCACATTCCTGCACATAATTGACTTTGAAGCCTGAAATACATAAAAACACGTAATCAGTATTAACTCTTACTTATTACTCACATAATTGGTCTAAAAGTATGACTGCTAAGGGGTTAAAACTACAGTTTTGGGCTCTTATCATTATGTATGAAAAAGTAGTTTGGTATTTATATTGTTTTGTTTCCGTACACACTTGAACTATTGAAAAAGTGTTGCGCGAGACATTGGACTTACATTATCCACATCAAACAATGGAGAATCGTCAGAGGCAATAACTTCATGCTGAATAATTTGGTGCATCGGTGGAATGGTAGTAGGGTCACGTGCAACCTGTTGTTGAAAAGGAGTAGGAAGGATTAGTCCATTATCACTAACTTGACCTTGAACATCATGTACGCAATGAGTAGAAAAGGAGTAGGAAGGATTTGGCATGTGAATGAAGTTCGTATGACAAAGAAGAAAAATGAGTTAAGAAAAACGAGAGTACGTAAAAATGAAAATTTATGCATTTGACACATAATTTCTGTAAATGCGCGTGAAGGAATGTGAACGAAAATATTAAGGGAAGCCAATATGAAATAAATGTAATATAATTTTTTGTAATTAATTTAATTTGAGTGGGATGCATAATTTTAATTGGAGGGTGGGAAATTAAATACTTGTTGAAATATCAAAATTATAAAATGATACACATGGTTTTTGTATGTCAGCATAAGGGGAAAAAAATGGACCACAACAAAGGAGGAAAAGAAAGGCAATGAGAGATTAATGAGAGGTGTTGACTAACAAAAAGAGTTGGACCTATTCGATGGAGGTAAAATAATAAAAGAAAGGTATAAACAAGGAGTAAGCAAAAATGAGAGGAATTGAACTCGGAAGTAAATACTACATGTGGCGTGAACTAACTTTAGTAGATAGGAATCCCATCTCAAAAACAAGACTGGGGATGGACTTGGAATAATATTTGAACTTGAATCAGAACTGGCCTATAACATATCTTCAAAAGAAAATAAAAAAGGAAAACCAGAACTCTAGAACTCTCGAAGGAAAACAAAGAAAAGGGCATAGGGTCGTCATCTCCTCAATTTTTGGCTTTTCTATCTTGGGGCAATTGAGGATGCAAGCTTCCGAGCAAACGCAGGCAGCAACTCTTGTCTTTATTGATGTGGATACTATACGATCCCTAGATCCCTAGACCACTAACTAATAATCGACAAAAGAAATCAGTATATATTGAGATATCACCCCCCCTCCCCCCGTTCCCATATTATTAGTTCAGAGTCTAGCCATAGCTTGTTCAGTGGAAGCAACATTCGTACGACCACTAGGTTCAGCCTAATTTCCTTCCGTGGTTAGGGAAGGCGAAAAAGAATACTTGGAGAGTCGTTCTAAGCGAAAGAAGGCATCAACCACTTAGGTACAGAAGGGCAAGTTTTCAACTAAGGTATGCCAGGAAAATGTTTGTTATGGGTTTATTTATTACATGCGGCCCTGTAGGAACCGTTATGGTTTCACTGAATGATTTACGAACCGCGAACACCCATGCGCAGTGGAATAAGGGGTGTCCACGATTTTAGTTAGAAATTTATACCTTTAGATAAGCTGTGATATCTCTGAGAATTCAAGATCTACGAAATCAGCAACCTCTTGATCTTCTGTTGTATTCCTATCCTTAGAATGGACGTTGTGTGGGTAACAAACTTCCAGCCTCTTCTTTCTCTCTTGGCCTCTCTCACTCACAAAGTTGGAACCGATTTTGGATCTACTTTTCTTGAGCAAAACCCTTGAGAAAAACAGCCAGAGAAAAAAGTTTCTATTTATAGGCTACAACAAGGACCATGAGGAGAAATTAGGGTTGGGCCTCCATTATCGCTACGAGTACTGTGAACTTGACACAAAAATTGAGTTTTAATCATGTTACAAAATTTTTAAAGGTAAATGCAAGCTTCTGACTTAAAACGAATGAGGTACACCCAAGTGCATCGTGTGTAATCATCAACTATTGTCAAGAAATAGTGTGCTCCAGTTGGAGATGCAGTTTGATAACCACCCCAAATGTGACAATGAATTAGCTCGAAAGGTTTAGTGCGTCTGGTTGCAATCTTATTAAATGGTTTACGAGTTTGTTTAGAAAGAACACACACATCACAATGAGAATTAAAAGTGAAGACAGAAGGGCAACTAGAAGAAATTTTATTCAAACCACTAGTAGAAAAAAGGCTTTTTGTGACTGTTTTAAAATGTTATTTGTGACTGTTCTGTTCGAAACGGTCACAAATGGCAGAAAAGAATTTTTGTTACTGTTTTAAAAAGTTTTTGGTGACGTGCGTTTTCGAAACGGTCACAAATGGTTTTTTCTAAAGAAGGTGTATATATGTGGAGAACTATTTGTGACTATTTCACTAAAATAGTTACATATTATCCGACCTTTAAGTGACGTTGGACCCATTATTTGACCCAACTAGTTTTTGGTCCAGCGCGCCCACAACTCAACTAAAAAACAACTAATTCTAAATACAACACGTCCACTTTATGTCGCCCTCTTATATGATCCATTCAGTTTCCGGTCAGGGCGCCACTACTCCACTAAAAAATAACTACTTAGACCACACAAATTAGACACACCAACATAGCCCAGTGAGCCCACGTTCCTTCAAACACTTCCAGCCCAGTGAGCCGTATGTGCTCTCCTCTACCAAAAAAAAAAGGAAAAAGGTTCGAAATGCCCACGACTTTCTCTTTACTGTTAGGTTTTCCAATTTCAAAAAGAAAATTTTGGTTAGTTAGGAACTCCGATAACCGTTCAACTTCAAGTTTTCAGTCGAACTCCAATAGTCATTCATTTTCTTTCTATAAGACTTTTTCTTTTCTTAATCTTTATTTGTTTATCTTTACTTGATGCAGGTTCTCAAATTTCAACTATATATTCTCTCTCGCCTCAGTTTTCCCATACGAACAAAAGGTTCATTCTTTATTCTTTTATATCTCAAGTTCTAATGATTTGTGTCTCTAAATTGGTCTTTTTATCTTGTTGTTGTTGTTGTTGTTGTTGTTGTTGTTGTGTTGTGAAGTTAATTGGAGATGAAAGCATTTCCACCGAATGATACTAAATATCAATCAAACTTTAGCACAATAACAAGTCATCCAAGACCTTGCTAACTACTCTTGCCGTGATTGGAGCGTTTTCATCTAATGTTTCACTATGTAAAAAAAAAACTTTTATATTTAATTTCTTTTGGTTTGAGATGGTGTGGCAGGTGATAAATCATGGGGTTCCAGAAAAATTATGGGAAGACGTGGTTTGGGGGTTTCATGTCAGGTTTGGGTTTTAGATGTGAGTTTCACACAATAGCAGTAATGTTTAATCATATTGGTGTTGTTCATATCAATCAAGTTCATCACATTTTTTTTCTCATTGGCGTTAAGATTTTAATCCCAAAGTTGCATCATCTTCTTTTCAGTTAGGTTTTGGAGTGTGGAGTGAAGTAGAATTCTAAAGTTATATATTTGAGGGAAATTTGAAAGTTATTGCTGTTCTTATTGGTCTGGTTGTTTCTTTCCCTCATTTTCATCAAGTTGAGAACTCGATTCAGGGTGTGGGTAAAGTCATTGGAAGCTTAAGCTGGTAGCACATGCTTTTAAGCTGTTAATACATACTTATTAAGTTTGGGCAGAGTCAAGGATTTGATTGGGGACCCATAGTTACTGCTTTTTCTCACACTGATTTTGCAACATATAGTAAAATTGATTGTTAACACTTATACATCCGTTACAATGTTTGTCACACATACTTTCTGTTAGAAATTTTACCAATCGTGACATATTTTGTAGGCAAATACTTGGTTTCTTTAGTAACATTTACCCAATATTATGTGACGGATACGAAGTGTGACCTATTGCCAAAAAAATAAAAGAAAAATTGAAAACAAATGAAAATGGGGTGAGGATGTTTTTCATTCTCGTGCTCATCTCTCACACCCTTTCAATAACAAAATAGAAAAGTGAGGTAAGCACCGGAGAAAACCGCTACTGCTACTGTAGTACTGCTGCCGCTAGTGTGGCCCACTGAGTCAAGTCGTCATCTTCTCCTTTCTCTTTCCTTTCCTTTTCTTAATCTTCTCTTCTTCCTTCTTTGTAACAGTTAGGGTTTTGGCTAAGGAGTTGGATTTGCACAATGAATTGCTTAATCTGCTGCTCAAGAAAGTTTCTTCATTGTCCAAGGTAACGTTTTGTATAGTGAATCCTCTTTTATTTTCGATTTCTATTGTTTCCATTTTTTGAAAATTTAGGAATTAGCTTTTGGGTTTGTCTTGACATAAGATTTTCAGGGTGTATGTTAACAATAGATTGGTATAATTTGTCAACCATGGCCAAAGGTTGCATCTTTATATGATGGATTTTAGTTAGTTTAAATGTTCTCATGTTGTATTGTGTATATGCTCATGTTGGTTTCATTCCCTTTGATTTCTGGGCACCTAATTACTATAGCAAATCTGTTAAATTTTTACTTACATCATGTTAATAGTTTATTTAGTTAACAAAAGTGTAGGTTTTGATTGCTTTACAAAAATCTACCCACTGGGATTATAAAGAAGAAAAAAACACCACAAATTACAAAGTGTAGATGATGTATACTAATTAGAATGTGATAGGTGAATATATAATCTAATGAAATACAGCTTTAGTTAAGTGTGGTAAGATGTCAATACCCTTTTCTTTGTATGTCAAATAGACAATGTTGTTTTTCGTGTTGAAAAGAGCCAAGAAACATATTATCATGTAGTATGGCATTAGGTCCATTGCCTTGAGATCCCACCTGAAGGAAAGTTTTCAGTCATATACAAGTTACGACATTTGAACTTATCAATATAATGTAGCCGCCAACCTTTCACCTGAGTTTGTAAAACGTTTGAGTTCATAGATACCATCAATTATCAGTATGAGAAAAATAGCTCAAGTTATCCATTCCCTACAACAGTGGTACTGAGTTTTATAGGCTACTCCAACTGACGCTAAGAAACTTTCCACCAACCTGTCTCTAGCAAGGCCCAACTTATATGGTCAACCAATATCTTTCCACCATCTGATAGACACACAAAAACTAATTAAGTATTGTAAGATCTTTCATATTTATAATACAACATGACCACATATACATATATATATATATATATATATATATGCTATATATATATATATATATTAACAAGGACATATTAACAAGGTGCATGCAGTGCGTGGCTTGCAACATATTGAAGTTCAGTAAAGCAAGTTCTAGCAAAACTGGATTCCTTCTCAACTACCAGCCCTCAGAGACGTGTACAAGGTTTGGAACCCCAATTCGAATTTACATATTTCAAATACTATGAGGATTCTTGTAATAATACTTGATATATAGCTTGATAGGATGTACACTAATGTTATTTGGGATTTGTCAGAACCTTCATTGTTATCATTTAGTTTAGGTGTGTCAAGAACCTAATGTCGGGAAAGCAGACTTCTTGGAGCAGATTACATGCAAGACAGAACTGCCTAAGGTATGCGACATACACTTATCCTAGAATAGTGTAATGCCAAATTTGTGAATCTTAAAAATATTTTAATTTCTTTGTCAGGTAATATTAGATGCCCCCTGTGGTGCACCAACCCAAGATTACAAGAAATTCAAAGTGGTTTTGCTAATAGGTCTAGGTATTGGAGCTACCCCAGTGATCACCATTGTGATCATAACAAATTGCGACCTCATCGATTGCACGTGTTCTCTTCGCTCTTCCCTGTCCATGGAGGAACACAGGTTAGGGTTTCTTCTTACTATTTTTTTTTCTTGTTAAATCAAAACTTTCTTGATGTTTCCATGTCCATACAAAGGGTTTGGTTTGTTTTCCTGCTTTGGCACGCTGAACTTTTCTAGTAGCATATCAATATGTTGTTAGATCATTTTTTTTGCCTTGTTTCTCACAATTTGGGGATTGATTACTTTCCTTATTTGTTTCGAAGACCAATAGATGTAGGGTTTGCTTCATACATAAATATTTGAGATTTTAAGTAAGAAGAGTCCTAATTTAACAATCGGTTACCGAATTTGGGCTTGCTGAATTAGGAAAGTTAACTTTGTGTGGAATTTTAGCGCTGAAAGCTACTTGCTATTATTGGGTTGGGTTGGTTGTTAAAAGTTAGAAGTATGTATGTATTAATTAGATTGGTGCTAAGGTTCGAAATCTGGGTTAGGGTTTTGTGAATAATACATGAAGTTGAGTATCCTAGTATGTATGGTGCAGGGTATCTAGTGTTCGTGTTTAGCTAGGGTCCGTAGTTAATGTAAATTTTTGGTGCAATCAAAAGGGCTAATGACCCTTCACTTCCACCTTTTAACAAATATTTGGGCAGGTTAACACTAAAGAGTTTACTTGAACCAATTGATGTGCATTCAAAACAGGGTTGAAACTGACATGCTCTCCAAACTAACCATCAAAATGGACTAACCATCAAAATGGTCCATCATGTGCTACTGATCTGGTACTGTGTCTTTGAGCTGTCTATTATGAATAAACTTCATTAGGTTTCTATGCCTCTTCATTAAGAAAGTAAATTTCCGAATCACACTTTTCCTTTTGGCAGGGAGTTCTTGTTATGTTGCTTGCCAAATGCATTGGTGCCTGGTGTAGAGGTCTTTGTTTTGTTTATTATATGGCTTTGAAGTTATTAATTTATATGATAATTGATTGGGGGAGTGAGAGAATTTTGATTGTGATTGGATAATTGGCAATTCTTCTCTTCCGTAAGGTCATTTTCACGGGTACGTTGGTTGTAATACCAGACATAATGGCACTTGCTTCACCAGGTGAAAGAGCAGAATGTAGGAGAGAAAGGTCTCAACGCCCAAAATCTTCTGGCGGAAATGAAGGTGTAAGAGGCATTCGGGCACTAGGATTGAGAGACCTCTTGTATCGCCTTGCGTTCATTGCTAACTTTGTTAAGGTTTGTGCCCATTTTATGTTCCTAGCTCATCATTTTATTTACTTATTTGTATTTGTAGTAGTATTTCATTTAAATTGTTTCCTATGTATGCTCTTAATCAGATATCTGATGGTCGAAGAGATAGCGATATAAGAAATAGCAAGAGGGATGGGGAGGATGATGATAGCCAACAGTTCACAGTGAGCTCTTGGTTACTTAGAAATGTTATGCTATATAGACTTTTTCCTTTTTCAACAAACACATTAAATTTATGCTAAAAATCTGTCGCTATGCCTAAGTACTCTGTAAGTTCGGGTCGAGTTGCTCAATATTACAGCTCCTCTTGGTACTCCTACAAAGTTATCAAAGGTTTACTTGTTTTAAGGTGATTGTAGGACTTTGGTTGTTTCGAAAGCTGGTCCGATTACCAAAGAGTGACAAAAAAGATGTGCAAAAACATTAAAAATCTTGCGGCCATTTCAACATTACATAAATGAGGGAATTTGCAGCTTTTTCTTTGTGACAGATTTTGGTAACTTGATCAGCTATTGATACAACCAAAACCCTTAATATTGCATTATTGGCATGTTAAACTTGGATCGTGGGATTCTATTATGTTTGATCTTTGATACACAACATGGAAATATCCTAATGATTTGCAGCCATTTCAGGTCCAATTTTTTTTTTGCGGGATATCTTATGTTTTTATCCTATGGGCGATTTCTTCAATAAGATTGTGGATAGCATTGCGACCGACTGTTTTTGGTCACCAGAAAATAAAGCGAGCCATCGCTTATGTTGTTGGGTGGTGTTCACAAAATCACTCATGAAGGCATTAACCGAGAGGGATATCAATGTCCGTATTGTTGGAGATCCTAGTTGTGCAAAGTCTCGGTTTCTCAAGTATGAAAGTATCACTTTATTATATATTTTCTCCTTCAAAGGAAAATTAATACTCTAACAAAACAACCCGTATGATATATCATGGGGATATAAACTGTAGGTACGCAACAATCTTAGTAGCACGATCTGTCTATACCTCTGGAAAATCGTCATCTGCTGCAGGTTTAACTGCAACGGTGGCCAAAGCACTGGAAACTGGAGAGTTCTGTATTGAGGTAGTATTCAGTTCAATTTGTAGTTCCGTTCCTTCAACACTTAATTATTTTGTTTAGCATGTGTGCTTGAAATTTAAGTAAATTGTTATTCTAAAGTTTGCAGTTTGGTTTCATGTACAAACACAATGGGAGAGTTCACGCTTGCCTATCAGCAATTTAGAAATAAATTTAAAGAGGAAGAGAGAAGAAATCATCCTTTTTTTTTTATTGTTATTTTTATAAAAGAAGCTTAATGTGAACATAGGAAGGGGAAAAGTTGGGTTTTAAAAAACAGATGGAATCTGAAAAAGTGATATTTACGTGTTTGTTCCCTTCTATTAGTTCCAGATCTTTTATAGGAGTGAACTTTTTGTTTTCCTCAGGCTGGTGCTCTAATGCTTGCTGATAATGGAATATGTTGCGTAGATGAGTTTGATAAAATGGATGTTAGAGATCAGGTAACCATCTATTATTCAGACTTTAGCTTTCGAGGGACCTGAAAGTTTTCTCTAACTGTCTGATCTCTTTTAAGGTTGCCATTCATGAAGCCATGGAACAGGAGACCATAAGTATCGCAAAAGCGGGAATACAGGCAACATTAAATGCTCGAACATCAATTTTAGCTGCTGCCAACCCTGCTGGCGACCGGCATGACAAGTCAAAACCACTAAAGGTGAGAAATGTTTGCACCTTTATGTCGATTTTAAGACCAATATAGTAGAGAACTGATTATGTCAGTGTGTATCATCAATGGAATGTGGAAATAAAAATGACTTGCATCTCTTCTTTCCAGTACAATGTGGTTAGGCTCTGCTATATTGAAAACACTAGTCTTCAGCCTAGCTGCATTGGATCCGAAGGTTTATTGTCCTAGTCATTGATTATGCTTCCTATTCGTGGTGGGGATGATCTTCTATACTTGAACGATGTGCTTCATTCTTTAGCATATTATTTTCATGGTGGATCTAATAGGTGTGTATCATGTGAGTGTTTTGTAAGTTGCAAGCATGAGCACAAAAGAGTTTCTTTTCTTTCATACTTAAAGGCTTTGGCATTCTTCTGTCATCCATTTGGGGAATTAGTCACTAGTGCAAGCAATATTCTTCTCCCTGAGAAGAAATTTCCTACATTTTCTCCTAATCTGACTATTATTTTAGATGCATTCCAACAGTATTCTGATGCTTGTCATACTCATTACAGGTATTTCTTTGGTCACTTTTCGGTACATTTATTCTTGTTCACAACACTCGTGATATTTTTGCTTTATGTTATAACCTTGTTGTTTCTTATATTCCAGCTAAAAAATCTTAGCCATAAAAAGGCTTTTACCGACAAGGAGATAAATGAAGTTTGACTGGATTTTGTTAAGTTATTCCAAGAATGTATTATGAACTATTCTCAAGACAAAGATGAACCATAACTTATTTGAAGACATATGTGGTCGGGTGATCGACTTTAATGAGATTAGGTTATTTTTTCATTTGGATTTGGATTAGGTTGATTAAATTTATATGAATTAGATTGGAAATGTGTTATTTCCTTCATTACGTTTTATGATCAAGTACAAGTATATATTGGTTATCGAAGGGGATTGGAATGTTTCAATGAAATTAGCATTATATATGAGTGTACTTGAAATTTATTGGATCATATTCAGGTATGTAGTTTATTCTGGTGTATAGTTTATTGTAGGTCCCCAATTTTGTGAGTTTTCATATATATTTACGTTTCTTTTCTCTTTTTAATAAAAAAATAATAATATATACATATCACTGTTTTACCTAAACCGTCATTACTAATGGTATTTTTTATGACCGTTAAAAAGAATGAATGCATAACAGTTTATTCAAAACCGTCACAAATGATATGATTTGTTATGATGGTTTTTGAGCAGTTGTTACCGTTTTTTATGGTTTTATGACCGTTAAAAAAGATGAATGTATAACCGTTTATTTAAAACCGTCACAAATGATATGATTTGTTGTGACGGTTTTTGAGCAGTTGTTACCGTTTTTTATGGTAGAGAGAAGCTAGTCTGGAACAAATATTTGTGACGGTTTTGGAAAAAAAAAATGACTCTCACTCCGTCACGGTTTTGGAGAAAAAAAAAACAGTGACAAAAGACTTTTTGTGATGGTTTTTAATAGTGATATAAAGCTTTTTTTCTTGTAGTGAACGTTCCAAAGATGGAGGTCCAAGGCGCATATGCCAAACACTGGATTCATGGTGACAACTTACTGGCATGGCTAATGAGGAGAAGTTATTAGGCAACACATAGTGATAAAGTCCATCTCTTACTTCACCCATTCCAATCATCTTCCTCGTTGACAGGTCCTGGAAAACACAAAAGGATGGGAAAAATATTGCAGCACAATTAAGACTTTGAGTCAATTTGCTGATAGATAAAAGATTGCAATGAAAGTTAGGAACACAAAGAACATTTTTGAGTTGTAAATTAGAAGATAGACTAGCAGATCCAATATGAGATATTTTAGCTACATCACCAGTGGGAAGCTTGACAAGTTTTGCATGAGGAGTTGGCCTAGCAGTTGTGAGAGATGATAAATTTGGTGTCATGTGATCAGATGCACCACTGTCAATGATCCATGTGGATTGAGGAGAAGTAAACGATGAATTGCAATGGAAAGAGTTTAAATTACCATCAAGATTGGCAGAAGCATTCTCATTAGTGGCGAGTAAGGCAAGAAGTTGGCGATATTGATCTGTTAATAGTCAGGGAGGTAATGATTCAGTCATCGCTTCATGACTTGGTGTATTGTGAGCTGAAGGGTGAGAATTTGACGATGTCCCTGTCATAGATCCTTTGGTGGTGTTTTGTTGCTTATTCCAGTGTGCCGGATAACCAACCAATTCAAAACATATGTCCTTGTAGTGACCCATTTTACCACAGTGTTCACACTGAGGATGGCCACGTCCTTGTCCACCAAAGTGACTAGTTCCACGACCCATGCCATTAATAGTCATTGCGACATTTTCTTGTGAATTTGTGGAAGATAAATGAAGAAGATGCTATTTTTCTTCTTGATTAATGATGGAATAAACCTTACTGACTTAGGGTAAGGGATCATTTGCAAGAATTTGGCTCCGAATGGGAGCATAAGTATCATTAAGGCCCAAGAGGAATTGGAAAACACGCTCTTTTTCATGCATGTCCTTGATGCTTTTGGCCGCGCCACAAGTGCACTCAGTTACGGTGACATAACTGTTTAACTCATCCCAAAAGGATTTGAGAGAGTTGTAATAAGAGGCTAACAGCTATTGATCTTGGTGAAGGTTGTAAATACCTTTCTTCAATTGATAAATTCTAGGATTGTTACTTTGAGAAAAATGCTCTTCAAGATCGAGCCATACCTCGTGAGAATTTTCTGCATAGATGATGCTAGATATAAGTGTTTTATCAATGGAGTTGAGAATCCATGATAATACAATGTCATTGCATCTTTCCCATGATTGAATTTCAGTTGCACCTGCAGAAGGTTTAGATAGACTTCCATCAACAAATCCAAACTTGTTTTTGGCATTCAAAGCCATCTTCATAGATCTTCTCCATGTTGGGTAATTTTCACCATTTAATGGAGTGGAAACTAGGATTGCTCTAGGATGATTAGAAGAATGGAGAAAGTAGGGTGATGAAACATCATTTACATGATTCTTTGTGACTATGCCTGGATTTGAACCAGTTCCTGTTGTTGGACCATTTGCCATAGTATTGGCGTTAAATGGATTGGAGAGTTAAATAGATTGCAGCATATTTAAGTGCTCTTGAATGGAGGTCCTTGTGGCTTTATGGAAATTGGTAGGGGCCTCCGACAAGGAGACCCACTGTCTCCTTTACTCTTTGTCATTGCTGAAGATACTTTGAGTAGGGGCATCAACTACTTTAGGGATATGAAACTGATTAAGCCCTTATGTACTGCCAAAGGGTTCCCTAGCCCTTCACATCTTCTATTTGCGATGTTCTGAATAAATTTCTACAAGTTTTCTGCTTCTGTTATCAATAGGCCCTAATTTTCTTGTTTAGTCTTAATAACCTTTGAAGGCATTAATCAAGATGTCAATTGGTAGCACTAGCACTAGCACCACATTTACTATGGTTGTCACATAAGATCTACCGTGTTTCGATTTCTCCTAGTCTGTGCAAGGGAATCAAATAGCATAAGTTTGACCTTTGCATTATTTTCCTAACATTTCACAGCACATCCAAAAGGTGGTTCCAGATAAGAAATTTTGATTGGACTACTCCACTATGGTACTTAGTTGACCTTCCAGGATTGCCAATGGGGCTATGGGCTTCCTTTTGAATATATAGAGAATTTAGGCCACTTATTTGACACACTCAATGTAGAATGTAGAAGTACATTGAACTCCCTTGAAGGGCATCCAGGAACTGGGTGTGCATGATTTTGATCACTCTCCCTTTTTGTGCCGGTCTTCCTTGTGAAAGGAAGGTTCATATGCACTCAAACTTAATTGACAAGTGGAAAATACAATTTGCAATTCTGGGTCAAATTGTCATGCGGTAGTCACTTCTCACAAACCAGTAACAATTATACGCCTAGCCTTCTATTAATGGACTTAGCAGCCATGAAGATTTTTCTTTCGAGTGCTACCTAAAGAGCAACTTCCATGGCCCTTAAATGTCATACAGTTGACTCATTGTGTTATACGGTTCATTTACTGTGTGTCCCAACATTCTACACCGATATCCTGTTATAATTATTTTGCGATTGTAAGCTTCTATTATACTTAGTTTGTTTATATTAGGATTTTATTCCCGTTTTTCTTTTGTCTTTGCATCCGTTTGATTTAATTATTGGTTTCATGCATTCTTATCAGCATTTGATTATTTTATGTTGCATCTTTATATGTTGTGCATGTCACAGAGCATGCATGCATGAGTTGTGTTAAATGCAACACGCTTGTAAGATTTTATTTGTGTTTTTTTTGTCATCGATTTGTTATATGTTGTATGACGGATGATGCACCGTATATATTATGCCATGTGTATATATTATCTTATGTAGTATACAGTGTTTTTACAAAACTATCCCATGTCTTATGTCTTCCATTACATTGTTCACAACAAATATTTTATATCATGAAATGAGAAAGGACAAATCTAGAAGGGATAAAGCAAATGAGCAAGAGGAAGAGCAAGAGGTAGTGAGGAACAAAAAGAGAAAGGTAACTCCATTCCGGAGTGGAATGTCGTCTTTGGTGAAGCTTATAGGTGAACACTCTTTTAAAAGTGCAATCAAAGAGTGTCACTTGGAAGAGATGAAGAAAACCCTTTTCTTCCCACTGTTCAAATGTTGCTATGATTCGAAGCTGACCGAGAAGATGGTTTCAAAGTCTAGTCAAGTCATCAAGACTATCATTGAAGCATTCAACGCAGAGGAGGGGTGTTTCGTAATACACGGAGTTAGTGTGTGACTAACTCCAGAGGATGTGAGCCTGACTTTTGGGCTACCAAAGCAGGGAGAGAATGTTGTTGACGCAGTAAGTAAACCAGACAAGAAGTTGTTGAGTGGGGATGCACTTGATTTTAAAGTGAAATACTTCAACGCTAGCATTATCACCACTTCTGAAATTCGGAGTGCACTAGAAGGAGTTGTGAAGAAAGAAGATAAGGAGTCAATAGCCGACTTTGCCAAGTTGATGGTGTTGTTTATTCTCAACTCCGTCTTCTTCACAAAATCAAACTATAGTTTGGCTTCAGCATAAGTGTACTACGTCTACAGTTTCGAAGAAATGAATAAGGTGCCATGGGCAGCAACAATCTCCTCCCACATGATGAAGCAGATTATAAAACACAGTGCTGAAAGCCCAATGAGCACTGCTACATGTGTGGTACAGCTGCTTGTAAGTATTGAACCCGCTTTAGTGGTATTATAGGCTTTATTATTGAGTGATTGAATAATAACTGTGTTTTTTTTATTTCATTTTTTTCAATGATAGTACTGGTTCTGCGAGCATACGGTGGACTTCATCTCACCGGTTAAGGATTATGAAATGCAATACCCTAGGTGCGCAAAGTGGGATTTAAGTGTGCTCAATGACAAGTTCCCACAAGTAGTAGGTGAGGGGAGGGACAAAAGCTGCAATGCAAAGGTAAGTTTTGTATTTGATAAGTGTAACACCACATTTTTTAGAACTCTCCTAAGTTATTAGGGTTTTGTTTGTACGACCTTTTGTTGTGTTTAAAGAAATTGCGACATGTTAATATAGTTTTCATCTAGTGTTGGATTGCGCGTATATGAAACAACATTTAGAATTGAGATTTTAAAGAATGTTATTGAGAAGGACAAGTTTAAGTAAAAATATATAAAAAGTACACAGAGGAATATTTAACTGATGGGCGAATTGCTAAAATTTGTAGGGACCAATATGCAATAAAAATAGTAGAGAGGGCGTACCAGAAATTTGTGAGTGAGAGAGATCATTCTAAGTGAGTGAAGTGAGAGCTCCTCTTTATAACATAGTGAGAGCTCCTCTTTGTATCAAGTTTTGGTCTGCCAAAGTAAGGATGACACATACAATGTAGCATCCATTATTTGGAATGCTACATACCATATACCATTCTTTTGAGCACCATTATCACTTGGTTCTCACCATTCTTATTGGAAGTTTTAGACTGCCAAAGTAAGGATGATACATACTATATAGCATCAATTATTTGGAATGCTACATACCATATACCATCTTATTTGTAATCTTCTATCTTGTTCATCTAGTAAATTATTGATTTCTTTGAAGTAAAATTCCATCTATATTCTATCGATGTGGCATTATGGGTTCCTTTTAGTTTCTCTGTATCATAATATATCATTTAGCTTTGAAATGATATATGATATATATCACTAAAATAATGGATCAATGTTAGCAATGAAGAATGGTGGTATGTATTCGTGGATTATATGATTTTGATTTCTCCATTAAATTTCATTTTTTCATTTCAGGATCAAATTTCCTTAAAAGTATGTCAAGTGCTCAGAGATATCAGCAAGGAAGAACAAATTCTTCTAGACCGATGCTATGAACCGAAAGAGGCTGAGACCGAGTGTGAGAGATTGAGGAGAGAATATGCTGACCTCAAATCTGAGAATGCACAACTTAGGGAAATTTTGGGTGAAGATGATGAAGATGAAGATGAAGAGGAAGATGTTGATGTTGATGGCGATGTTGATGGTGATGGAGATGGAGATGGAGATGAAGATGAAGATGTTGATGTTGATGGAGATGGAGATGGCGATGGAGATAGAGATGGAGATGGGGATGGAGATGGAGATGGAGATGGAGATGATGCCATCGATGGCACTCATCTTGATAGTAAGTTCATCAAGCTGCATTATGGAGGACTTTGGATTGTTAATAAGATCAACAAGATAAAAATGTTTGAGTACGAAGGGGGGACCATTGTTGAAGCTCAACTCAAGTTCCAGATGAAGCTAGTGACTAGAGGGCAGTTGTTGGGTTGGATACGTCGAGCTATTGAATGTCCTCCCAATGAAACTGTTAAAGTTTATTGGTTGGTTATAATTAGGGGCATGAAGATTCCTCTAGATATTGATTCAATAGTGAAAGAGTTCTTTACAGATTCATCTCCTAATAAAGATGGCCACGTTCATATTTATGTGGATTTTGTGCAAGATTTGACTGCGACGGACCAACCAAAAATTCATCACACAAATGATAACCCAGAGGGTGAAGGTGAGGGTGAGGGTGAACTAGACTCAGATGAAGGTAAATATGGTCGGTATCCCTTTTCATTTGTGATTTTCATATGATATTCATTTCTACAATATTTAAAGATTATGTCCCTCATAAGGAGTGATCATCATATAGATATTGTCTTATCACATATATAGATAATGTCTCAAAAGATCGTTTTGAAGTGACAATTTTGTTTTGACTCCTGAGGTTGTCATACTCTTGCTTGTTATTGTTGGTTGTGTGTGATGACTTCAAGCTGAACCCATATTGCTCAAGTCGAAATAGTCGCTCATTGAGCGAATGACGAACTATATTTTACTTTGAATGAAGTAAAAATGTAGTTAGTTAAATTTCTTATAACTCTCCCTCATAAGGAATTGTGTCATTGTGGTTTTTTTTTAGTATGTGGTTTCATGTCTTATTTTATTAATCTTTCTCATGGAAGTCCATCTATTGCAGAATCCTCACAAGCATCAAAGAAGGGTTTCTTGATGTCTCCTGGTGAAAAGGGTTTCGTGATGTATGTAGGTCAAACAGGACCCAATGAAGTGGTAGAGGAGAAAAACAAGAAGAAAAGGATTGCTACTGAGAAGAATAAGAAAGAGGTCAATGTTATTGATCTCGATGATTTGACTTATGTTAGTCAACCCAAAATGAGGTTGAAAGAGCTAAAACGATCAAAATGCTTGAGATATATCAATGACGATGAACGAGAAAGATTAGAGCAATCCTATAAAAAAACATTTTCAAGTGCACAGTATTATGGGAAGACAAAGAAGGAGGAAGTCGTATGGGAGGAGTGGAGCTTCAGCGGCTGCTGCATAATGATATGCTCTCAAGCGACATAAGTTATTACCTAAATTCTCAATCATACACTACTGTAATTCAACATTTTACCAACTACACATAGCTTTTTCATTTTTTTTTACAGTTAGTCGACTGGTACAGAAGATATGTTGAAACTAACCCTAGAACCAAAATCTTATCGGTCGTGTTTAGTTCTTGGGCATACGTAAGAACATCAAACTCAATTCCACAGACTTATAGTTTATGAGGGCAATAGTTTATAACACCTGAGATCTAATATTACATTTTTATTTATTTTTATTTTTTATTTTTTTATGTTTTTTTCCATAGAGATCTGAGACCAAAAATCAAAACTTAAAAGAAAAAGGTTTGAAGCGCGTGCTGACAAGAAGGTTGGAAGTGATGGCCAAAGACCATAACCAGGTGCATAATTTGCTCTTCCCTATCATTGTGGATAGCCATTTCACTCTATTGGATCTCAATTTGAGTCAAACAATGAATTGGAAATTCTACAACTCCATCAAAGCAAGAGGAAATCCAAATAATTGCCCACACTACAAAGCTGCACTACAAATCATAAACAACTCTCTTCTAAAATAGAATAGCACGTGTAATATGTCTTCCATAACCAAATTCATTAGTTAGCTCCTTTAATCTAATATTTAGACTTGTATTTTCTCATTCAACAGAAGGCAAAGGTTCAGGAAGAACTTGCAAATGTTCAGTTGGAACCTCAACATCATGATCAGAATCCACTAAAAGTCATATCGATTGTTGATTTCCTACAACAACCTTCGGATTCGTAAGTACTAAGAACTATTTCATTTCATCCCGAGATAAAAAAATTTGTGCTGAATACTACTAGTATTTGGTTTTTTTGAATAAAGTAGAGGGTTTGGCAGACCCTAACCTGCATTCATAACTAATCAAAGTCTTACATTTATCATGCCACTCTTATCCTCCTCTATAATATTACATAACTTTAAATCTAGAGGTGGAATGAAAGTGCATTCATCATTTACATCAGTAGTTAGACTAGCTAAGTAGTCTGCTGCTCGGTTTGTTTCCCTGTAAACATGATCAAATGTTATTATTTCAAATTCTAGTACCAACCTTTGTATCTCCAAGACCAAGTTTTGACAATACCATAACGCATTTTCCTTACTGTTTAAAGCATTGATGGCCCTAAGAGAATCAGAGACCACCACCCATTTTCTCACTAGAAAATCCTTGCACTTATGTAACCCCTGCTCAATAGCCTTTAGTTCCCTGGTACATATGTAGAATCTCGCTCCTCTTGAACCTGTATAGGCAAAAAGGACTTCTCCATTTTCATCTCTACCTACACCACTATAACTATGACTTTTCTGAGATAAAGATCCATCAACATTGAGCTTCACAAATTGGTGATCTGGTTTCAACCATTTGCATCTCTTGGTCACTCTCTCTTTGAATTGTGATTAAATCCCTAGTTTTGTCAGTAAGCTTCTTGATGCGGGTGTGTCTTCGACTTTCATCAAAGTGACTTGCAGATAAACTATCATATCATAAATCATTGAGTCTCTTACATGTTCCCTCTCCATAGTTTTTTGTTGGAATCTTCTCAAGTTTCTTTCCCTCCACACATAAATGATAGACGCACAAATATACACTTTGTAAATTTCATAATCACACTTCTTCTTTCCAGCCATTTTGAATATCCTCATCCATTCTCTGTTTGTGTTATTGGTATTGAAAGTGATTCCCAAGTGGTGCTTGATGCTCTTCCAAATTTGTAGAGTGTAAGGGCACTAAAAGAATAAGTGTTTTGAGCTTTCTCGGTGGTTATTGCAGAACACACAAGAAGAGTTTTGTATAACCTTTCTCTGCATTAGTTTATCTTGTGTCAGAAGACTATCAGAAAATGCTTGCCAGGCAGTGAAAGAATGCCTTGGTATTACTAGTTTACCACAAACTAGATGCCTCCATTTAACCTTGGGCTTCGACACTGATAAGGCTTGATATGAACTCTTTGAGGTGAATTTGCCATCTTGTGAGGCAGTCCAGACCACCCTATCTCGATCCCAGTTGTAGTGTATCTCAGTATTGAGGGTAGCTTGCTTGACAAAACCTTGAGGAAGGTCATGAACAATCTGATTCCACTTTCTCCAGTCATTAGCTCACTCACTGTTGCATCAGGTGGTAAGTTAATCCCATTTCTAGCCTGCAAAATGACAATGAGTCGTACATGTGAACACAGAGGTTCAAACCATATAGAAGTATTTGGTTTGTTATCAGTTTGAATTCATTAACTTATTACTATGTAAATGAAAAAGGTAAATAAGCGAATATATTCAATAACGAGTTATATCATGCAAGTTATTGAACCTATTTTGTCACCTAGTTAGGAGCGAGGTTCCAATTAGACATTCGAATAGTGATGCTCTAAAGTAGAGGAAGGAAGTCCTTGATACTGAGTCAAGCCGCAGATAGAGGTAGACCTAAACATTTTTTGAGAATAACTAGTTGAATGCCTAGTAACCTTGCAAGAGCCAGACCATCATCTCTTGAGAGTATAGAAGTAGAAAATTTGATGGAACAAGAAAATGTGAAAATTGAAAATTGGAGAGTGAAATTGTGTGGAAAAAGAATAAAAAACGATTAGTCTTCTTTATTTTTTTGACCTCCGTTTTTCGTTTCCTTGTTTTAGTTGGTTGTCTAATTTAATTGAATGTAGAAATAAAACTTTATTTTGGAAACATAATTTAATTAGTATGACAATTATTTCAATTCCTCTTTTAATGGAGAGAATATGAGATTTTTTTAATAAAAAGAATAATTTACGTTAGAATTTTGGATTAATTTGATTTATTTTGGAATTAACACGTTATAGGTAATTTTGGGGCCCTGTCCGGTCGCACTCCCCGCACATGCTCAGCGCCACCCCTGGATGGTGATATTCATCTTAGCTTTATATGGGTTATACTGTCGTTGTTAGAGATGTTTAAGAACTAGTTCATTTCATCGCAAGAAATAAAGTTCTGATACTAATAATATTTTCCATGTAATAGGGTGGACTGTGGCGTATTCGTGTGCAGGATTATGTGAAAAATTGGCAATTGTAAAGAGCTCAATAAGAGTAGCCTCACTCCACAGAAAATGTTGAAACATCGTGCAAAGATGGCTGTGCAGATTTTGAAATGTAATGAATCATTGTGGTGTTAAAATGAGTCTTTGATAGACATGAGACTAAGATTTGGTGGAAGTATGGGTTCATGTATGTTAAGAAGATTAAAGCAAATTGTATAGCTTTGATGTGATGGTAGTGGTGGCTGGGAGGGTGTTCTCCTAATTGACTAGGTCTTATGTATTAGGCAGGCATGTAATCCCTCATACATAGTTAAACAAAAATGTGCAGATGATGGCTCGAGTCCCTGAATGGATGTATGCAATGAAGGCTTCTTTTCATTTCCGTACTGTCTAGTCTTTGAATATTGAATTATGTCATATGGAACTTCTCAATCAACATTGTTCCTTGTTGAGTTTCTATTCTTTCTTCCTCCCCATCATTACTGTCGACTAGTTTTTGAGCTCCATTCCAGAAAATAAAAGTAACCAATCAGAACAACACCAGTAATTGGATTGCAAGGTTTCGCGACCCAGTATGTATTTTTATAAGAAATAACAATTGAATGATTGTTTAATTTAGAAACCCTAAATAGTAAATTTGCTTTGATTTTGGTCCAAACGACCCACCCGGGTCGTACATAACCATAGAAAACGATACCTACATATCGTTCACAGAAGAAACTAGCCTTAACGACGCCCTCAGATCTATGGTCTATAGATCCAAACGATCTTAAGGGGTCATTTAGATCAAGTTGAAGCGGTTTGAAGAGGTCATTTAGAGTGCATCCGAGCGGTCTACCTAGAACGTTTAAAGTAATTCTGAGCGGTTTGCCATTATCGTTTAGAGTGAAATTTGAATTCAACGTCACCGTCAAATTCAAATGTCAAATTCAAATTCAACGTCAAATTCAAATTCAATGTCAAATTCATATTCAACAGTCATATTGAAATTCAAATTCAACGTCAAATTCAAATTCAAATGTCAAATGTCAAATTCAAATTCAATGTCAAATTTAAATTCAAATGTCATGTTCAAATTCAACGTCAAATTCAAATTCAAATGTCATATTCAAATTCAACGTCAAATTCAAATTCAATGTCAAATTCATATGACGTTGAATTTGAATTTGACGTTGAATTTAAATATGACATTTGAATTTGAATTTGATTACAACTTAGGGTTTTGTATATAGATTAGGGTTTCGTTATGAATTTGACATTGAATTTGAATATGACATTGAATTTGATTACAGATTAGGGTTTTGTTATGAATTTGACATTGAATTTGAATTTGACGTTAAATTTGAATATGACATTTGAATTTGAATTTGAATTTGAATTTGACGTTGAATTTGAATTTGACATTTGACGTTGAATTTGAATATGACATTTGAATTTGAATTTAAATTTGATGTTGAATTTGAATTTGACGTTAAATTTGACATTTGAATTTGAATTAAAATTTGACGTTGAATTTGAATTTGACGTTGAATTTAAATATGACATTTGAATTTGAATTTGATTACAACTTACGGTTTCGTTATGAATTTGACATTGAATTTGAATATGACATTTAAATTTGAATTTGACGTTGAATTTGATTACGGATTAGGGTTTTGTTATGAATTTGTCGTTGAATTTGAATTTGACATTTGACGTTGAATTTGAATATGACATTTGAATTTGACGTTGGTGGCGAATTCGAATATCACTCTAAACGATATTGGAAGACCGCTCAGAATCACTATAAACGATCTTGGAAAACCGCTCGGAGTCACTATAAACGACACCTTCAGACCACTTTAAGTTGATATAAACGACCCCAGAAGATCGTTTGGCTCTATAGTACAACGATCTGAGTAGGTCGTTAAGGCCAGTTTCATCTGTAAACGATATGTGGTGGTCGTTTCCTATGTTGTTGTATGACCTGGGTGGGTCGTTTGGACCAAAATCAAAGCAAATATATTATTTGATTTAGTTTATTTCATATCCAAACCAAATTGATATACGCACATCACATCAACTTCATATTCATATACATACAATCATATTCAAATTTAAACTCAAATTCATGTTCAAAATCAAATTATATTCATATACATCAAACCATATTCCAACTCAAACTCAACTTCAAATTCAAACGCACATTTTCATATTCTAATTCATATACATCACTTCAAATTCAAAATTCATAACTAATAACTTCAAACTTCAAATTCCAACTCATAACCCTAATCCAACCAAACCCTAACCAAACCCTAATCCAACTTCAAACCCTAATCCCTAACCAAACCCTACTCCAACTTTAGACACGATCACGACGGTAACGCCCACCAATGAACTTGCATCGGGTCAAGTTTTCCGTTTTGTGGAACGATCTACTTATTTCCTCGGGAATCTCAGGCCCACCCAATTGCAGACCTTTCTCAAGCATGAGAGTAGTTTCGTCGAGAACGCTGCTCTATAAAAGGAAATACAAACCTAAGTTAGCATTTATAGTTTTAAAAGAGTGGAACTACAATTATAAGAGCACAAAACTCACCAGTCGAGTTCCTAGGGAACTAGGAAATGTCTGCAAGGAGAAATGAATAGGAAGCTGAGGATTTATCATTCGAATGTGAGTATTCATTTCATACCATTCCATGTAGCCAAACTCACACTCCTATGGATAACTTGCCGAGGGTCCTCAATTTTGGGGTTGGATCACGTGATTTTCCCATGTGGTTCAATATGTCGAAGCAAGATTCCATTTGACCTCGTACCCGCATCCGTTGGTAGTTCTCGTTCGCGACATTTGGCTGTGGAGGATTGCCGGGTATAAACTGCAGGTGACCCAACTGACGGACCACCCTACAAATAGCATAAAGCTCCACGACACCAAAAAAGCATATAAAGCCCTCAAAATAAATAATATTATCCACCGGGGGTGAATGTCTAACATTGTTGTAGGGACACCATTAGACCTGTCATATAAGAAGTTGAATAAATCAATACTCACATACTCCAACCATCAATTAATCAATAAAATATTAAACAAGCCCATATACTTACCATCAAATAAGTTGTCTCATCAAGAAATTTTTGAAAACACTGCAATACATGTTTTGCATTAACATAATGCGGAGCGGCAATTGAGTGCCTACGACATCGAGGCTGCGCCAACTCATGCTCCAGGTTTGGGATTGGCCTGAAGCACGGGAAGGACTCGTAGATCCATGCCTAGATGAGAAAATACACATACAATTAAAATAATAATAAGATAAATGGTTAACATATAAACAAAAATACTAAATATTTTACCTGTAGGAGAGTGAAATAGCCTAAAATGCCTTTGACTTTGCCACCTGTGGAAGCCCTAAGACCACGGTACAAGTATGCAAGTATTGCTGCACCCCACGCATATTCTTTGATCTCGCTAAACTTCAACAACAACCTCAAGTAACAAACAGGCACTGTAGTCCCAGACTTGTCGGGGAAGAGAGTACATCCAAAGAAAAATAAAAAATAACCTCTGACAGCATGCTGTACCTCTATCTTAGTCGACGCCTTCTTCACACTGCCTTTTACTTTAATCACACTATCATGCACCTTCCCGGCCAAGTGATGCTTCAGGAATTGTAACCTTACTTTTCATATGAAGTGGCTGGCTTTCAACTCCTCCTTAATCGCTCCCAACGATATATGAAGAGCACGATTAAGAAGTTTCTGAGTCTGTACCAACTTCATATCAATGTCCCCTTGCACGGCTCTTCCTTTTATCGAGACTCCTAGGAGTTGGGAGACATCATCCAAAGTGATAGTCATCTCCCCAAACGGCATATGAAATTCGTTGGTCTCCGGGTGCCACCTTTCCGCAAATGCAGAGACCAACATTGAATCCTGATGATCGTATACTCTCATCACGAGATCATACAAACCCGTCTTTCTGAGCTCGTTTTCAAATCTAGGAGAGTTTTAAATTTTGACTCCATATTCCATTGATTTAACTTGGTTAGGTGTTGACCACACTTCAAAACTCCGCTGTCCTAAAACAATAAAGACAACAAAGAGTCAATGAGGAGAAAATTTAATTTCGCAAAAAAAATAAAATTAAAGTACTAATTAATATTAATATTACTTGCCCTTCCAAAACATCGCGAGCAACGTGCACAACATAGTCATACAACAGATATTCGATGACACGTCCTCACACTCTAGTAGGGCCACCACCATATGTGCCTAGTTGGTACTCCTTGTCTTTCTTTGATTTTCTCACAAAAGTTTGAACAGGATGTACCACCAGTGCCTCTATTGTTTCCTCAACCGCTTCCTCCTCATTATCATCCTCTTCCTTATTGTCATCTTCCTCCAAATCGTAGTCAACCTCCTCCAGATCGTCATCATTTTCATCCCCCTCCTCATCGTCATCACCAGACTCTTCACCATCCTCCTCTTCCCCTTCCCCTTCCCCTTCCTCATCACCATCATCATCCTCCTCTTCACTATCACCACCATCTAAATTCTCAGGAAGAATTACATCGACATCCTCATCCTCATCTATATCCTCATCTAAATCTAAATCTAAATCTAAATCTACATCCTCATCTACAGTAGGAGCCCTTATTTCTTTCTTCCTTCTTATTTTATTTTTTTCAACTACCTCTAAATCACCTACACCTACTACATTACTCATATCAGTGGCTTCTCGATCCCCTCTACGGGCGGATGCTGACGTGGCCCTTCCTTTTTTTTTCTCAGGCGGGTCAGCACAACCTGAACTACTACTGCTGCCACTAAGCAATTTCTTCACACCTGTATAGATGGTTTTCGCTACATTCTTCACATTCTTTGATTGAGGAGCCATTATTACTACAAAAAATAGTAAAAAACAAGTATTAGTAATAAGGTAATTTAAAAAATAGTTGTCGTCTTTGGAAAATGACAACAAACAAAAATGAACATAACCACTCCAAATCGAACATGGCTTAATGAACCAATGTAAAAGTTAACATGCCCTAGTTAATAGTTAATAAAACCCAACGAGGGGAGCATCTGATTAACATAGACATTGTAGTAATGCACATCAATGGCTTTGTTGTAATATAATCAGATCAACAAGCAGCCTGGTAAAGTGTAAAAGACCCATAGATCAAATCAAAATCAAATGCATTCAAATCAGAATGTTCTCTTAGCATGACAGGCGTGAGTTTGTAGCTTCCAGACTCTGGGCCATCTATAGGCTAGAGTTGCAAATTCTAGTTCATAAATCATTCTAGCCTTAAATTAAGTCAATCCCATTTCAACAAATATCATTTTAGAGCATTCCATACACATTCTATAATACTAATATAATTCAAACAAAATGAAGAAGGGGCAAAGAGAGTTTTTTTTTAAAAAAAACCCTGAAAAGCGCGCGTGATTGTATTTCTTGTACTTGCGAAGATGATAAACAAACCCAATATTGCAAGTTTACAAGCACCCGTATTGATTTGGTTATGGTTATGGTTTGAGTATTGCAAGTTTGAGAATTTCGATGTAGAGTGGGTACAATGGGAGCGAAAGATTTGATTTAGTTTCTTGATTTTCGTTTGTTTTTCGGAGCGAAGGGTTTCAATTTGGGCCCTTAGATCTCGAGATGGAGTGGGTGAGATGAGTGCGCGAGATTTGGAGTGGGCTGGAGTGGGCAAAATAGGGTCCAATATATTTCATTCGAAATTTGAAAATTTATTTTTCAACACAATTATATCTCGTGCCGGTTAGGACTGGGCTTCCAATTTGGGCTTCATCTATTTGGTGCCTTGTCTTCTTCATCTGCTAGCTGCTGCCATGAAACCTTAAGAAAAATGGGTGCTCAGGCCTTCTCGACCAAATATTGAACACATACAATTATGTTCGGACCCATAAGTCACCATCTCTTAACATACAATTTGACTTTGATTCAGGTATGCCTTCTCTTCTACTCATAATAGACTGAGCCTCTATTCGGTTTTCTACATAATGACTTAACAACTATATTCAGTGTTAAATCCTGTTTTGAGTATATTGTGTAGACTTAGAACTTGTTAAATTGTCAAATACTAGTTACTAGTTATTTAGTTAACCTTACCAAGTTTGATACTTGCTCATGAAATAAAATACTTAATTGGAAGTGGTACCAAGTATTATGTCAAACATTGTTAGATCTAAATTTAAGCTCTATTCACATTGCACTTACTGAGCAAACTGATTAAATTGTTACTAATGTAGTCTTCTTGATATTGTTTCCAATTTAGGTTCTTCAGAACTAAATATAGTATTATGGCGCCGAAGCGAAAGAGGCCTTCTCAGTCCATTGGTAATAGGGCCCCGACTTTGAAAAGTTGCGGGGTTTCTCATAAAGATTTCGTATCTCCGTCGGCTTATGCAACATACATGGAAGAGATTTAATAGGCCGTTGGCCTTGGAACGTGAGGTTTTGCTCGACGAGATCGGTGACAATATTATGACCAAATGGATCAAGAGGTTGAACTGGCAAAACTTGATGAAAATAAAGGGAGTGGCATACCCCCATTTGGTCAAGTTATTTTACGCAAATATTTATGGAGTGGAAATGCATAAACTCATTTTCAAAACAAAAGTCTGTGGGAAAGATATTGTAGTTACTTCGGCAAGCATCGCGTCAACCCTTAAGGTTTCTCGAGGAGACGTTCATCTTCTTTATCCATTGAAGAACAATTTTCAACACCATTACAAATATTTTATTGCCAAGTTTGTTGGAGTGGGGTCTTATAAAAATAGTCTACCATCGACTAGGATGAAGCCGCAGTTCCGTATTCTCTATCGGATATTATTCTCAACTGTCTTGCCAAAATGTGGTCATTTTAACCACATCAACGACTTTGGGCTTTATCTGATCAATGTAATGCGGAAAGGGGATAAACTCGACTTGAGAACTATAATCTGGAATAACATTGTGGAGCATTCTGGTAAAAGTAAAAAGAATATATGTATGCTTTATGGCATTCTTATCAGCAAAATCATCACAGACGCTGGTGTTCCTCCCCATTGTATGTATATTCAGCAAGATTCCCCTATTAGCCGACTGATTGTTTCAAGGATAACAAGTAGGATTGTGTACGAACAAGATAGTGATGACAACTCCCCAATAGCCCCTATTGCTGCCAAAATAAAAGACATTTACCGGCTAATGCAGAGTACAAAATCCCAACTGGACATAATGGTAGAATACTTGAGGAAGACATACCTAAACTTTCGGTTCTCCTCCTTGGAACTTAGTACAGACAGTTCCTTTCACGAATAATATAGTGATAACGACTACCTAATAGTCCCTGTTGCTGCCAAAACAAAATACTTGTCCCAGCTAGTGCTGAGTACAAAATCCCAACTGGACTTAGTGGTAGAATACTTGAAGAAGACATGCACAAGCTTTCCATCCTCCTTGGAACTCAGTGCAGAAGAGGATCCAAGTAGATATGAATATGAAGGAAGATGCTAATGATAATGAGGAAGGTGAGATAGAAGCAGATGGTGACAGTGAGGAAGTTCAAACGGAAGCCGATGGTGACAGTGAGGAAGTTGAGAGTGAAGCAGATGGTGACGAGGAGTAGTTTGAATGTGCTGTTAATAAGGTATTCCATCATGTTCCCATCGCGGTTCTATCTAATTTCGCTCAACAATAGATTTTGATTTTTGCATTTAGTTCTCCTATTGGCGATTTTTATATAATTTTTCAGGTGAGCTACAACTGCTATTAGAGAGAGGATGGTTTGTGTTAAAGGGACACGTGTATCTTCTTCCTTTTAATGTTGGGTGTTATTATGTACTCCTGATAAAATTCTTTTGAGCACTATTGTTGTCTTATGAATTATTCCAAGATGATTTACTAGGTCATTTGTTAACTTATTTTATTTTATTATGGTTTGGCACTTGGGTTGATTAAGTGGCCATTTTAACATTTCGCAATTTCCTTTACCAAACGGTTTTTTCTCAACATGAATACATAGAACTCGTTGTTTACTATTTGGCAAGTGTATTTCTATGACAGTATTATCAGGAATACAACTTAGTTGTTTAATGGCAGTTGTATAATATTTCGCACTTGATTTATTATGGATCATTTTTATCATGAAATAAACTCTGGACTTTATGGGGAAACTACGCACTATACTTTTTCTCTGAATGAGAACTCCATCACTATGCACTCGTCACACTTGGTTTACTATGCACTCATCTAACACTAGATTTTGGTTAATTTTATGCTGCCTTTGTGTTGTGTTATATTGTTTTTTTTTTAAATCAGTTTGGGGCTAGGACGAAAATATCGAATTCGAGCAATATATCATGTACCCCATAAACTGAGATATATAGGTGGATATATATCCTTTTGTTGACGGGAATGGTTATATTAACTCCACCTTATAATTACTCCAAAGTTACTCCACTCCTAAAAGTTGACCTACGAGATGAATTGAGGGATAATTTTTTGTAGAGAGATATATCACATGATGAAGAACACCTCCACAAAAAATCAGCTCAATTGAATAAGTTTAACCTTGTGAAAAGTTGTTATGAATTTAATTACATTCTAAACGATTTTTTATTATGTTGTAGATCTTCAAATGAACTGCCAAATTATAGCATATAACATCCTGTTGAGCACCATTATCACTTGGTTCTCACCATTCTTACTTAAAGTTTTGGGCTGCCAAAGTAAGGATGATACATACTATATACCATCCATTATTTGGAATGCTACATACCATATACCATCCTTTTGAACACCATTATCACTTGGTTTTCACCATTCTTACTGGAAGTTTTGGATTGCTAAAGTAAGGATGATACATACTATATACCATCCATTATTTGGAATGCTACATAGCATATACCATCCTTTTGAGAACCATTATCACTTGGTTCTCACCATTCTTACTGGAAGTTTAGCTCTGCCAAAGTAAAGATGATACAGACTTTCAGCACTATGTTTATTATCAGTTGAATATGAATTTGACGTTGAATTTGAATTTGACATTTGAATTTGAATTTGAGATTTGACATTTGAATTTGAATTTGAATTTGACATTTGATGTGAATTTGAATTTCACTATAAACGATAAAAAAAGACTGCTCATAATCACTCTAAACTATCTGGAAAGACAGCTCGGAGTCACTCTAAACGACCTTTTGAGACCACTTCAGGTTGATCAAAATGACCTCTTAAAATCGTTTGGCTCTATAGACAAGTGATTTGAGGAGGTTGTTAAGGCCAATTTTGTCTGTGAACGATATGTGGGGATCGTTTTCTATGGTTATGTACGACCTGGATGGGTCGTTAGGACCAAAATCAAAGCAAATTTACTATTTGATTTAGTTCATTTCATATCAAAACCAAATTCATATACGCACATAACTTCAACTTCATATTCATATACATACAATCATATTCAAATTTAAACTCAAATTCACATTCAAAATCAAATCATATTCATATACATCAAACCATATTCCAACTCAAATTTAAGTTCAAATTCATATTCAAATTCAACTTCAAATTCAAATGCACATTTTCATATTCAACTTCTAACCCTAATCCAACTTCAAACCCTAATCCCTAACCAAACCTTAATCCAACTTCAAAGCTCCAACTTTAGACACGATCACGATGGTAACACCCATCAATAAACTTGGACTGGGTCAAGTTTTCCGCTTTGTGGAACAATCTCCTTACTTTCTCGGGAATCTTAGGCCCACCTAATTGCAAACCTTTCTCAAGCATGAGAGTAGTTTGGTCGAGAACGTTGCTCTGTAAAAAGAAATACAAACCTAAGTTAGCATTTACAGTTTTAAAATAGCGGAACTACAATTATAAAAGCACAAAACTCACCAGTCGAGTTCCTAGGGAACTAGGAAATGTCTGTAGGGAGAATTTGATGTTGAATTTGAAATTGACATTTGAATTTGATGTTGAATCATTTTTATTATGGATCATTTTTATCATGAACAAAACTCTGGACTTTATGGGGAAACTATGCACTATTTGTTTTTCTGAATGAGAACTCCGTTATGAAATCAACACTTAACTTGTCAATGTCGATAAAGTTAGATAAGTTTCAAGGTGAGTGGTCATAATATTTGCTGCATGGCTAATGGCCTGATGTCTTACATATGTAGTTATCCATTTCACAAGCCTGTGCACATTAGTTTTTGGCATTTATAAAGTGTACATATTGGACTATTTACTAGTTCACTAGGATCAAGAACAATCCTTCTCACTCAAAATGTAGGTCAATAGAGCTCCCATAAGTGATAAGCCATTTAGGGATGATACATTATATATATCATAATTGACAACTTGTTCATAGTACATTACATACATTATATATAAAAGCTGTATGTATCAATAACAGTAATAATACATTCATTTCAAAATCTAATATCACTTACAAAATACTTAGAAAACAAAAGTCACAGTGAATTCGAAATAGTAATATCATAGATCACTTCAACTGCACAAAACTATGTTTCAAACTCCCAAAATATATTCTGACAAATCTTTTTCAAATCTGGTTCAAATCTGGTTTCGATTCATTATAGTCGGACATCACCATTGAAACTACCATTTGATGTCGGAAGTATGGAATGTCTAGCTGGGTGAAGTTGTAGTCCAGCTGTTGCCCATTCCATAACTCCATGAACTTAAAGGTGAACACCCCGCAGTCATACCTATATAGAGAAATTCATTTTAGTCACTCTAGATGGTAAACTTTTAATAAATTTGAAATTAAACATTTTACCCATTGGCCTATCGTGGAACTTCCCATTGTGTAATTGTCCAATCTGTGACTGGAGAATCTGTGGCATGTGCATCGCCAAGAGCACGCAATAAAGTATGCATATAGGAAACCTAAGCAAACAAAAAATAAAGCATAAGCATAAAGTGTAAAAATGGATGCTATATACTATATAACCTCATGTCAGAACGATGATATGTAACATGTATCATCCGTCTAACATTAAGCTACATAACATACAAAATATTGCAAAATGAGCCACACAATAATTAGTTTTGCATTAGCATTAATCTAACTAGTTTGGTGGTAAACTCAAAACCACCGGAGATATTACTAGCCGATGTTGACAGAGAATCCATCACAAGTACGGTGCGATCCTTCGTGTCAGTAACGTATAACTACCAATGATGATCTTTTAATATTGGTATGTACCATTGCACAATAACAATCGAATTAGTTCCCATGGTTCAACCCAACCTACGTTATAGAACGTATGATTCATGACAAAATCATCTTACTCTCCGATATTGTCTTATGTCTGAATCTAAATTCATTGCTTTTGTTGCAGCAACAAGCTTCAATGGGTCAGTGCTCCATTCCTACAAAACATAATTGGAACTCCTAAACAATGATGGATGCATAAAATGTCTCTTGTTTGAAATCCTCCTGGTCATTGATTCACAGTCTCATAATTTAACTTATGGTTTGGAACATAAAAGATTCAGCTTGATACCTTCATATTTGTGTTCATAAGCACCGAATAATAGTAGTCCTTATTTATAAACCTGCGCTTTTGTTGTGCATTCAGATAGGCACACCAAAGAAACCCAAGCTACAACAAATAACATATTAGTAACGTCTTATATTTGATAAACAGTAGTAAATTTATGAAAGGGTTAACTAGTATTACCCCCCTACTAGATGAGTCAATTAGGATTTCCCCCTTACTAGATGGGGAAATTAGGGTCTCTCCCCTAAGTACACACAAAAAATAAGTCAACTTGGGCTGACCGTGTTTTTTTTTTGTGTATTTGTGGGGAATCCTAATTGGCTCATCTAGTAACCTCAAATCGAATTTGAATAAGTTAAGCCATTGTTTGCAAACGCAGTATAATTTTATTAAGTGTATAGCTTCTACTTTTGAGAGTATTTCGTTGAAAATGATGTCTTCAGGGATTGTGTGTTTTAGGTCCTTTTCCACTCTATCTAATTGCTTCATTATTCTCTTGAGGGACAGATGGAGAGATTATAAAAGGGGGGAAAATCACAAAACTAAGAAGTTGGGTTTGTAAAGTACCAAGAGCTACATGACAGTAAACAAAAGAGAGGCTCCTAGAAGTTCGACACTCGCGTCATAACATCACCACTAAGCTTTCAATCACCTGGAAAAAAAAACAAACAAACAAGGCGTCAAACACACATAGCAAGTATAGCTATCCAATAATTCATCAAGTTAGCGAAGAGAGAATGTAGCAAGAGAAACAACAAAAATGCAATTAATACCATATATACATGTACCCAAATAAAAGAGATATAACATATCAAAGCGTACCCGTATTAACTATCCTGTTAAGGAGCATCCATGTTATAAGACTTACCTAATGCATAGGTTCTCAAAGTGTATGAGAATGTATATACTTAACTACTTCAATAATCTTCAAGATAGAAACTGTGACAACTTTATTTTAAGGGTTTTCCTTCAGTAAAATCTCCAAATTTAACACGCTCATAATTAGTCCAATGCTACTATGAGTCAACGTACGGCGAAAGGATCAATTATGCTCACACGGAGCCAATCCACTTAATTACGGTGACAATTTGTTACAAGTAAATAAGGTTAATTGGTAATTAAATAAAATAATAATCTCTAATTCAACAAAACTATCAATTTCTTACATGTAATTAGAGCTAATTTCGTGTTCAGTTGCAATAACAAACACTAATTCAACCAAACCACCAATTTCTTACAAGCAATTACACTTAACTTGTGTTCAATTGAAATAATAAATCATAATTAGAAAAACAATCCCCAATTTATACTAGTAAGTACGGTTAATTACTGTTTAAATTGAAAAGTAAACCATAATATTTTTTATCAGTAAAAGTAAACCATAATTAGATTAAAGCCCTAAATTTTGACATGTAATTAGGGTTTGGTCTCAACAATCCTTATTAAAAATTATGGGGTTTGGTCTCCACATTATTATATTGATTGAATTAAGTAGACAGAAACATGCAAATGATACCATAAAAGCCATACCTTTCGACAAGCGATACTAAACACGGTTGTTTTCCCGCGCTCTAACCAATCTTTTCAATGGATCCAACTTCACCAACTAAAAGTACCCAAATTGACTTGATAGAATAACTAATTAAAAGATGAGGAGATAGGGTTAGCTGGGGTTATGGAGTAATGAACTAATGTGGTGTGATTACGTAATGGCTGATGGACTTATGAAATCATTGGGTGTGATGAGGAGATAGATTGATCAGGTGATGGAGGGATAGGGCTTCGGAACGACTTCTTTTTCATTAGCTTACAATTGTTTCCCGCGCTCACAAAATATTCCGCCAGTTAACAACTTGGAATCTCACTAGAATTTGAAATGAAATATCAAATTGAAATTTAACTTAACAAATCAACAGGAAATTGACACTTTCATCTAGGGATGTCCTGATGTCCATCTTGCCCGAAACCCGCCCAAAACCCGAACAAAAAACCAGCACCGAACCCGACAAAACCCGAACCAGAACCCAGACCGAAATACATAGGGTAGGGTTTGGTCACAGTCTCTAAACCCAAACCGACCCGAGCCAGACCCAAAAATTTATCCCTAAACTCGTTAAAATGGATAAAAAAACCCGAAACCGAACCCCAAATCTGGTTTTAATTGCATACTACTACTCACATATAAAAGAATGAGTTAGATAAATATTTTGATTACGATTTCATTCATGTTTACAGTGATGAGTTATTTAATATATTGGACTATGGAAAATTTTATGTCGGGATTTTCAATTTTTTCAGTAATTGATAAGAGCCCAAAACTGTAGTTTTAACCCCTTAACCATCATACTTTTAGACCAATTATGTGAGTAATAATTAAGAGTTAATACTGATTACGTGTTTTTATGCATTTCAGGCTTCAAAGTCCATTATGTGCAGAAATGTGCCACTTTAGCGAGATAAAGGAGCAAAGGTTGGTTGCTAAGGAGTTCTGTGAATAAAGGCCAAGATTCAAGGAGACAAAGCCTTTGTAAAGCCCGGTCAAAAGCTGAAAAGTCAACACGGGCAGAAATAGTGCACAAGTCAGCAGAACTTCCGAAGGCCGTATCTTTGGACTCAGACCTCGGAATTGGGAGTATCTTATGTCAAAACGACCGGCTCGGAAAGAGCTTTCCAATAGTCCAAGCCTTGACCCAATCAGAGGAGTAAAAGTGGACGAAATATCTGTCGAAGCTAACTGCAGCTGAAGAGCCCATTTTGGACTAAAGAAATTGGGTTTTGGGCCCGATTTTCCGGCCCAAAACATGGCTCCAAGCCCATGCACGATTTTTGGATCTGAAAGTATAAAAACAAAAGTTTGACTCTTTGTTAAAAAAGGAGGTTAGGTAGTTAAATTAGGTTAGGTAGAAAGTAGCCATTAGAGATTAGTTTTTAGATCCATATCTAGTTTTACATTATTTAGTTTTACATTAATTAATTAGTTTATTTCTTGAGTATTGAATCATTGTTTTTATTGTTCATTAGATTAATAAGTAGTTGTTATTCATTCAATCATATCTTGTTCTTATTGTTCTATTAGATTTATAAAGTTAATTACTTATTCCATAATGACATGTTCTTATTATTGTTCTTGTGTTGGGAATGGTAGTATAGAAATTTCACATCAAATCATTACTCTCACCATTGTTCCTTTTGAGGTTGATTAGTTGAATTCAATTTAAGTATAGACAGTTAAGAGTGGAACGAATCCTTACTCATTATATTGCATGATTATATTTTGAGAGTAAGAAGAATTGATTTAAACGTAAGAACGGTAGGATTACGTATTAGTGTTGTTAACATTAATATTTAGGATTCTACTATTTTTATGGTTATCAAATTCATATTTAGGGAGTTCTAAAAATTCTATAATTTTTACAGGAGTATCTATCCTAAGTCAGGAGTTTGTAGTAAAAATTTGACGAGTTTTTGATTTGTTTTGACCTCCTAAATAGTAGAGTGTTTTCAGTGTGTTTGTGCAGTGTTGCAAACACTTAATATCTGGAACACCAGCCGATAAACAGAGGTTGTAGAAGTCCAATTGCTCTAAATTTTTTACAGGAACAAGTAGGATCTGTCAGGAGTCTCCAGTAAAAATTTGGAAATTGTTGGCTTTGTTTTGATGGATTAACCATTCGGTTGTTTGTATTGTGTCCGAAAACTATTTTGCAAACTTTACAGGGCAGTGGAGGGACTTTTATAGCTCCGATTGATCTGAAATTTTACAGGCTACTTGATAGACACCTTAGCAAATTACTGTAAAAATTTCAAATTTTTTGGAGTATGATAAAAGGACTAAAACTCGAAAAAATACACGGAGCGCACCTGCGCCCCAAAGGAGCGCGACCTGCGCCAATACGCCTGGAAGTTGAGCGCGACCTGCGCCCATATCGAGCGCGACCCACGCTCAAAACACTGGAACTCGAATTTGCACTGAGCTCACCTGCGCCCAAGTGAAGCGCTCAGCTGATTTTGCCGGATTTCGGCAGGTTTGATTCAAATTTTCAATTTTCAAGTTTTTCAGTGTTCTAACTTGTTATATACACTGAACACGCGTGAACAAGACGCTATTTATAAGCGAAGCAAGGACGCAATCAGGTATTCCCTTCTTCCACTCCTCGTTTCTTTTGTCAGAGGAGTTTTAATTCTAGTATAATCAGGCTTGTTTTTCGTAGACATAAATACCACACGCCTATCTAAGAATTTCACACACACCACCTGATATAATGGTTGAAGAAAGAGAGACTCCTCTCTCTGACTTCTACAAAGCCTTGAGCAATAGCCCCAAATCTTGCATCGTTCTAGCAGACCCAGTGGGGGATTTCTGAATCCGCCCAAATATTTTTAATTTGTTACCCGTTTTTCATGGTTTAGGATTGAACAAGTCCTAACAATATTCCACCATCCCATGGTTGGTGCGGAACAAATTAAACTGAGGGTATTCCCTTTCACTTTAGCCGATAAGGCGGCGTCTTGGTTAACTGCCCAAACGCCAAACTCTGTGGACTCATGGGCTCAACTTGTTCAATTGTTCATGGAACAGTTTTACCCACCATGAAGCGGATGAAATGCTTCACAAGATTCATTTCTTCACCCGTAATCCTCATGAATCCTTTTCGAGGAGGCACGGAATCGTTTTCCGATCTTCTCATTGAATGCCCGCATCATAATCTTGCGAAAGACACGCTTGTTCGTGCTTTCTTCAAGGGGCTTTCACATTATCATAAGGAGGTTCTAGATATCATGACTGGGGGTAGTTTTCTTAGTAAAGGAGCCTTGGAGGCTTATAAATTCTTAGAAGATCAATCTAAGAAGAACAACAATTGGGGAGGTAACGATTCCTCCCGCTCCTCTCCTTCTTCTCTTGAGGTTAAATATGATCCCGAGCTTAAAACTCTTATCGATGCCCTCACTAAAAGGTAGATGCCATCTACGTTTCAACAACAACCCACTCCGGTCATGAACATTAACTCTACTTTCGTTGTAATAATGCATTTGTAGTTTTGAGCATTCCGACTTCTATTGTCCTCTTGTCTATGCACAAACACCACCACAACCATCACACTTCAACCAGTTAACTCAACATCAAGGACAAGGGAACTTAGGTGACCAAAATAGAGGTTTAGTACCCATAACCCAGAACTATCAACATCAAGACATGAACACTCAACAAGCTTTAATTCCAATACAACCATCTATAGACAAAGTAGTAGTGACCTTGTTGGAGAAACAAAATCAAATTATGCAACAAAACTCCAACTTGATGAAAGATCAGCACGATCAAAACTCTAATATGATGAAACAAATGATGCAGTCTTTGTGCGAAAAGGTTATTGACATGTCTTCTAACCAAAATAATAACCAAACCGGCGTGTTTCCAAGTCAAGCAGTGCCTAATCCTAAGTCAACTAACAAACACCGCCTTTAAAATAAACAGTATTTACTGTAATGGTAATATAAACTAAGGGGACCTACAGGCAGTCACTACCCTTTGTTCAGGGCGAGTAGTTGATAACCAAGTGACTATGCCTAAAGATTACCTACAAACTAAAAATGATACCATACCAAATACTATAATAGAAACTGAAGACCCTACAACTGTAGAAGTACCAGTTAAACCACAACCAAAAGGGCAAACATTACAAGACCCAATAATAGAAAGTGAAGACCCTACACCTGTAGAAGTTCCAATATGGACACCTAGATGGAAAACGGCTAGAGATAAAGCAAAGACTAATAATACTTTTATCCCTTCTGCTAAAAATAGCGATAAAACACTATATCCCCAAAGACTAGTTGTGTTTAAAAAGGACGAGAATTTTGATGAGATTAGGGAAGTGTTTAAAAATTTGACTATAAACCTACCTTTTCTAGAAGCTATAAAAAGTCTACCTGGACACGCTAAGTTTCTAAAAGAGTTGTGCACCAAGAAGAGGAAAACCAACATACCCCACGAAGCATTCTTAACTGAACAATATCCCTCTTTATCTGAACATAACGGAATTGTTAAGTACAAGGACCCTGGTCGTCCTACTGTACAATGCACCTTAGGTGATACCTTCATAACAACTGCTTTATTAGACTTGGGGGCGAGTGTTAACTTACTCCCTTTTTATTTATATAAACAACTAGGTCTAACAAAACTTCAACCAACCAAAATGACTTTGTAGTTAGCCGATCATTCTATTAAGTATCCCAAGGGTGTAGTTGAAAATATTCTCATTAAAGTTCAGGATTTTTACTATCCAGCCGACTTTGTTATTCTTGACACAGAAGTTGCTCATGATTCCATTCCCATCATCTTAGGGCGTCCTTTCTTGGCAACCGCCAATGCCAAATCAATTGTCGGGATGGCTCAATGACTCTTTCTTCCGGAAATCTTTCGTAGAAGTTAACATGTTTAGACAAAAACAGGGGACAACTAGGTTTTGCTGTAGAGGGGGGAAGTGAAGTCCATTGAGAGTTTTGTACCTCACATTAGTCGCGGTGACACTTTAGTCCCCACACTAGTAGATACCCTCTTATGGAAGAAGACAAGGATCACAATTTCTACTCCCTAGACATAGATAACATCAAGGAGGATTTCCTTCGACTCTTTTGCAACCCTTCTTTGCTGCCTCGCGAGTTCTCTCCTATTGACATCCATTCATCTCTTGACGCCATGACGGAAGAATAATTTTTCACCCTCTATCCCAGTGATTCTTCTTACCCACCTATTGAGGAATGTCTTGCATATCTCAAGGCCTCTGATGATATAGACCTAAGAACACTAGTTAAACACCATTCACCCACCTCACATCCTCATGTCACTCATTCACCTTCCATCACGAATGTTCCTCGCCCTCTACCTTTTCAAAGAACCATTGAGTTTGTACTTGACCTTGGCATTTCTCCTATGCTTCATAACTATCTAAAACCAATTGGTAAAGAAGTAACACCCAAGGACAAGCCACCTGACACTTTTTCATTTTTTCCATTTTTTCGTTCTCAAAATTATCCACATCCTACGTATCTTCCACAACCATCAATTTTCTCACGTTCATTTACTTGGCATCCCCTTTGTAGGAAGACAAAGAAGAAACTGTATGCTCGATTAGGTTTTAGATCTATAAGGCTTTGCTCTCATTCCACTAAGCTACGTCATAAGAAATCTTGGTGCTTAATTCTGTTTGATGGTGCATTCCATGTTAATTATTTGTGGAAAGACCCACAACTTTTTCGATTGTTTTTTTTTTTTCCAAATAAGCTAGGGTTAGGCTGACCCCCACCTGTATTAATCTAACTTTTCCTTACATATATAGTACCACTCTAATCCTCATTTACAATGTTCTGTACAACAAAATCTAGAGGATAATCAAAATGTACAGTAGAAAATTCAGCATTTTCATCACTTCTATGTAAACTAGCAAAATAATCAGCTACCCTATTCACTTCTCGAAAAGCATGTGAGAAAGATATGAAACTGAATCTTTCCTTCTTCCTTTCAATAGCCGCTACAACATCTCGACAATACCAGGGAGGTTCCTCAATTTTGTTGATTGCATTGACGGCTCTTATAAAATCCGCTTCTACTTCTACCTCTAAGAATCCTTCTATCAGACATCGATCCAGACGTACCTCTATAGCTTTTAGTTCTTGGAATATAACTGACGCCATACCACCACTTCCACTAAATGCAGCCATAACCCTGCCTTCATTATTTCTAATCACTCCTCCATGTCCCGGTCCATGGCTATTCAAGGCTCCATCAGTGTTTGCTTTCAATCTCATACCGATCGGAGGAACCCATGTGCAGTGTGTTTGCATCTGTTGCTTGAATTCACTGGTTATACCAATTCTAAGCAACAACCCTCTTCCCCTTGCACTCTCTCTGAGCTCCGGTCGAAGCACCTGAAGATAATTTCTCAAATCTCTAACCATCTTGTTAAAAACTGACTCCAGAGGTTTTCCATCATGTCGAAAGAGTCTTGAATTCCGTTCCTTCCATATATAATCCACCGATGCACATATGAACACCTTATATATCTCTCCCACCTCAACATTTTTACATTGTCGGATAATCGAAACCCATTCCCTATTCATATTGGAGGCATCAGTGTGAATACCTAGTAGCTGTTTCACCCTTTCAAAGAAATTTCTTGAGTATTGACACTCAAAAAATAAATGCGCTGAGTATTCCCTGCTATCGTTACATAAGCAGCACATCGACTGTTAAGGATCCTCTTATGCACTAACCTCTGTGTGTTGGTATACTATTAGAAAACAGTGCCAAGTGGAAAAGGAATGGCGTGGCGAAACCTATTTTCCCCATACCATCTTTGCACCAAGGTTTCCTCTCTCTTGCTCCGGACAAAGCTTCATAAGCACTCTTGGAATTAAATTTGCCACTATGATGAGGAGTCCGGACAATGTAGTCTTTTTCCAGGTGCGAGCTGATTTGCACTTCAGTGATTTCCTTCCTCAAACTTGCCACCTGCAGATTTTGGACTTCTGAGTTCCATGTACCATCGGATATAAGGATACTTTTATGTAGCATTCAGTGGATAATCCCATGCCTCTTGCTTTGCGTCTTCGATCAAAAGAGAGATCGAACACCAAATATCATGCCATAAAAGAGTGTCTTCCCCATTCGCAATCTCATACCTGATAAACTTTTTGGCTTCAGTCCTCGTCTCCAAGATGTTTCTCCACGTCCATGAGTAGTCTTTTGGGATACTCATGGACCAGAAAAATTTCTCTTTAATGTGCTGCTGCCATGTCCAGTCGACCCAAACCGTTTCTTCTCTTGTGACCACCTTAAAAATCAACCCACAGTAAGCTCCAATGTTCCACCTTTGTATGTTCATGACACCCAGACCCCCTTCCTCCTTAGACAGACAAACAAGATCTCGCCTAGCTTGGTGATGCCCTTTCCTCTCTGTAGACCCAGTCCACAAAAATTTTGCACATATCTGTTGCACTTGTTCAAGAACCGTAGAAGGTAGGATGAAAGTTATGGACCAAAAGGTGTGAAAAGCAAGAAGCACCGAGTTTATAACTTGTAATCTTCCTGCATGAGACAACAGCTTTGACTTCCAGTTCGAAATCTTACTAGTAACCGTCTCTATTAGCGGTTGACATTCTCTAATCCCCAGCCTAGCAGAGATGAGTGGCAGCCCAAGATATCTCACTGGTGGTTTAATCAAATCAATACCCATAATCTCCGCTAAAGCTGTTGCATCCGGATGACTAAGGCCTCCAGCTAGTAAAGACGTCTTGTGAGTATTGATTTTTAGCCCTGTCGCATCTCCAAAGGTTTTTAATCCTGCTTTAACCGCTGTCACTGATGCACTATCACCTTTGCAAAACATGAGAACATCATCTGCAAAAGCTAGATGAGACAGCCTCACCTTGCTACATTTGGAGTGAAAAATGATATCTTTGTTGTTGAAGCTTTGCATCAGGATAGCAGTTAGGATTTCCATCACCAACACAAAGAGATACGGTGATAATGGGTCACCTTGGCGAATACCTTTTTTTCCAGCAAAGAAACCTTCCGGAGCTCCATTGATAAGGATAGAATATGAAGGAGTCGCAATGCACATCTCTACCCATTTAACCATAGTTTCCGGAAAATTGAAAACTCTGCACATCGTTAGTATAGCCTCCCAACTCACCGAGTCGTACGCTTTCATTATATCCATCTTTATAGAGCATCTGGGAGTACCATACTTCCTGTCATAGCCTCTGAGAAGTTCATGAGACAGAAGGATATCGTCCTGTATAGATCTGTCAGGAATGAACGCGGACTGGTTAGAATGTACAATATCATTGATCACTTTCTTAATCCTATTTGCTATGATCTTAGATATGCATTTATACACCGTGTTACATAGAGCAATATGTCTAAAGTCCTCAACCTTTGTGGGGTTTTGAACCTTAGGAATAAGACAGAGAAACGTGGCATTAACACCTCTCGGAAATTTACAAAATTTAAAAGCATTGAGAATGGCCTGAGTAAAGTCATTCCCTACAATAGACCAACAACTCATGAAAAATAAAGGTGTGAAACCATCTGGTCCCGGGGTTGCCTTCTTATTCATGCCAAAGAGAGCTGCTTTCACTTCTTCCGGTGATATATCACTGCCTAACTCTGCTGCCATGTTCGGTGATACCACTGCTTTGACTTTTAAGCTGTTAAAGAAGCCTCTGCCACTTATCTCTTCAGATTCAGACCCCAGCATCTCTCCGTAGAATTCCAAAAACGCCTTGCTCACCTCTGCTTGACCAGTCACAGAATCACCACTTTGGTTCTGTAGACACCAAATGCCACTCTTGGCCTTCTTTTCCTCCAAAGCTTTAAAGAAAAAAGCCGTACACTTGTCTCCTTCCCTTACCCACGCTTCATCATATTTCTCCTTAATCTCCTCAGCCTCAATTCTTGCTAGCTCACTGTATTTCTCCAGAGCTATCCTTTCATTTTGTCCTAAGATCAAGTCCCAAGGCTTGTTCTGCACTTTCCTTGCAAATCATATAGCACCTCCCTCGCCTGTTGCACTCTTGTGTGGATGTCAGAAAAATTCCTCCTAGCCCAAGGCTTGATTTTATCCTTCAAGAGTTTAAGCTTTTGAATCAGTAGATACATCGGATTGGTAAAAAGCTGTGTTGCCCATGTTTCCGACAACAGTTCCTGAAATTCTTTGTGCTGCACCCAATGATTTTTGAATCTGAATGGCAAAGCTTTACTGTTATAATCATACTAATAAAGTAACACTGGAGAGTGGTCTGAAATTCCTTGCGGCAAAAACTCCACCCTTGAAGTAGGGTATATATCATTCCATAGACCATTAACCAAGCATCTATCGATTTTGGTCATAATCATTCCTCTTCCCACCACTTTGTTATTCCACGTGTAGAAAAACCCATTAAAACTTAGATCCGACAATCCTGCGCTTTGGATGCAATCAACAAAATCCACAACTTCACTCGGATGTACCTGTTTGCCACCCACTCTCTCTTCAGCTTTAGAGATGTTGTTAAAATCTCCCACCACAGTCCAAAGCACCGTGACTGTATTGTGTATCGCAGTAATATCCCTCCATAGCCCAAGCCTGAGCATCTTTGAATTCCTTGCATACACCACCGTCAGTAAAAATACTTCATTGGTTGGCCTAAATGTAACTTGACAATGTATGAATTGATCAGATTCATGCAACTTTATTATATCTATCTTGAACGGATCCCAACACACCCATATTCGACCTGCAGGATCCTTATTATAGTTATTTGTGTGTGCCCAGAGTGGACAACAAATGTTCCTAATCAAGTCATACTTCTCCTGTCTCACTTTAGTTTCCAATAAACAGAAAACACTCAGCTTCTTATTTATTCTGACTTTATTGATTTCCCTCGCCTTCTCTATGTCATTCGTTCCTTTGACATTCCAAAAGCCCATGGATGTTATCATCTTCGATTTTTGTTCTTGGAGCATTTAGGTCTGCCCCTTCCCTTCTTCCCTTTGCTCTGAGTATTGGGTGAATGCTCCTGATTCGACTTCTCACCGCACACTCTACCTGATCTTGTCACCATCCCACTGGTCTTCTCTGTAGTTGGTGTGCGTAGTGACAACTCATTAACAGGTTCAACTATTTGGTCATGAAAAAATTCCATATCCCCATCCAAGATCTCTTCTTCTATAAACTCTTCCATCTCATTAATGTCCGATAGCATGTGGAATCTACTTTCTTCCATGTTGAACGCCTGCAGCAACTCCTCTTCTAGCCTCGAACTAAGTCTGACTCATCTCCTTTTCGGATACTACAATAGCTTGCTCTACTGTAGGTTCAGCACTCATACGAGTTTCATGCCATTCCACCATACTACTACTACTAGAAGTCGGACCCCCATTACTCTGTGCCTCTTGATTGCCTTCTAGTGCTCTCTCATTATGGCCTCCATTTATCCCATTATCCGCTCCCGCTCTGCCTCCATTCCTTTCATAATTATTGATGTTGTTGTCTTGCACTTTCGAGTTTGTCTCGTTTCGGTACTATCGGTTTCCTCGAGAACTTTTCTCGCCTCTATTCTCGCCTTTTATTTCTCTTCTTATTTCTCCTTTGTTGGCTCTTAGACATCCGGACATTAGAATCTTGTGCGCCTTGTGATTTCGAACAACGATTCCTTATCCAGCCCACATTGCATTCTTTGTACCCCTTTTGCCGTGACTCGCATTACCACCTCTGTTCACTCTTCTACATTCTGCCACTAGGTGCCCTACTATGTTGCAGTGGTTACAATACTTGGGTAACGTTCCAAACTGTACCTTCTGCCAGAATTCAACACCTAACTCAGGCACTTCAACAAATATTTGATCCGAAATAGGTTTCGACAGATCAATATCTACCAGCACACTCGCATAGTATCCATTCGTACGTTCCAGCGAGTTCAAATCAACTCTTATTGGGCATCCAAAACCTCGTCCCAAACTCATCAGAATATCCACTTCCCAATATTCAAATGGTAACCCCGGAAACTTGACCCACACATAGCCAGAAGTTTGTTTATGCGTCTCAACATTAAAGTTCGGCACCCATCTGAAAAATCTCATCAACTGCTCTTGAAGATACCAAGGACCTCCAACTAAAATCTTGTTGAAGTCTACTTCATTATCAAACCTGAACACCACAAACCCTTTCCCCAAAGGTGATAACTTTAGTGTCCCTGTCAGAGCCCATTCACTATCAACTGTCTTCCTAATCGTGCTAATGTTGAGAGTGGTAACATCCAACCTCGCTATCAGAGCAAACTTGCAAGCTTCTATTCCCTTTTCCACTGATTCCCGAGAGAGTTTCAAAGCTGGTTTATCATCTTTTTTTGTCGGCAAGGGTAAAGAAGATACATCCACTGTTTGTTTCATCTTACCTTTAGGGATATTGAGATAAGATTCCCTATTTGCACTTGAAGAAGCCGTGTTACTCCCACCTGTCTGAACTAAAACCTCCACTCCACCTCTTTGGTGACGTCCAACCCCAAACCCTAGAGGAACCTCAGCCATGGCTAACTACCCCCTAAAGAGACTCACACTGTTACCAGTGCAGGATTTTACCTTTCGATTGTTGATATATGGTAAACTGCATTTTAAGACATATATATTAGATAAAGTCTCGAGTATCTGACTATAAAAGACTCATTTTATTCTTCGGTGTACTCCATTCTAATCTTATGTTATGGGAGTGCACCATTAAGGCAACCGGACCCCTCCTTTTGGAGTGAGTGGTTGTAAGTGTCGGATTCTTAGTCTACGTTTCATGTGACTCACGCATTTATCTCTTGCACTTTTTCTCGTGGATTGAGTAGTACTTCTCTATGGAGTGAGTTTCATTTTTATTTCTTTATCGTAATTTTGTTTTGTTTTTATAAAAATCAAACATATAAAAACTAAATAAAATAAAAACATAAACATATATTAGTAAGTCTAGGGAATCTGACTTTAAAAGACCCAAGTTTTCGTACAATACCAACTTTCTGGAGTATAGGCCAAACAAAATTTTCAAACTTAAAAAGAGTTTTCCAATTTTGTTTGGGGATGGCATATTTTGGTATTCATTTCAAATCATGTTGCCACCCTAAGCCTGTCATGTTTACTCCAGTAGAGTTTGTGTTAGTTAGTACGTACCAGTTTAATTGTGCTTCATATTATCATATCATCTTTACAATATTTCATTCACAGTGCATCGCCAATTTTTGCCACGTTTCTATGGTAAATTCTTTCCTTATCTCTTTACACTTTGAGGACAAAGCGTTCGATTGTTTGGGGGTGGGATAGAAACATTTGCAAAAATTAGACACTTTTAGGATGTAAATTACGCACTTTTATTTATAAAATGTTAAAAATTATAAAAATTAGTTAGTTACATAATTTAATTGTGCTATTGAATTGTTTCATGAACCCCCTTCTCCCAAATTGTTTGGGGGTGGTATAGAAACATGATGTAAATGTTAAGCACATATTAGGTTGTATATTACGTATTATTTGTCTTAAAAATAATAAAAATAAAAATAAAAATAAAAAGTTTATGCTATACACTTAGGAATATTAGTATTGTTTCTTTCTCTATGCTCTTAATAATCTAGAAGTCTCACGTAGCTTTTGCATTAGAATAGTTTTTATAAACTTAGGTTAATATGTAGGTAATAATCTTTGCATCTATCTATAAATATATTACATGAGTATCTATGATTGTTTGGCAAGAAGTTTTAAGAAATCTAGGCTAGAGTACTTATTCTACAAATCCTGTGAGAATATAGCCTAAAGCCTTATATGAGTGAAACATTTGAGAAGTGACACAAGGGAGAAGTATATTCCGAATAGAGAAATCACACGTCCACTTGCTTGACCACTATACCATGTCCTAAGAGAGAATTTAGGCCCTTTTTGGATCGATATAGCTAGAAATTATGACCTAAGTATATTTTCCACTAGTCGCTCTGCTGAGCCTTTCATTAGCCCTTCCATAAACCACAATTCCTTTACCCTGTTACAAAAACAAAAAAAAAAAAAAAAAAAAAAAAAAGAATCAACCTACCCATTTTAGAATAAGTCCGAGAATAGGATGAGTGAAGAAAAGAGAAGAGAAAAACGTGTAAACAGAAATTAGTTAGTTGCTTGAGAAAAAAAAAAAGAAAAGAAGTTTCCATCCAAAGAAAAGAAAAAAAAAAGAAAAATAGAAATAAAATAAAAACTCCAAAAAATAGAATAAAAGGAGTCGAAAAAGCCAAAAAAAAAGGCTAAGGATGGAAACAAAGTGTAGAAGCAAAAAGAACAAGGTTTTCTCTAGTTACGTAATATGAAGACCCTATTATCTCGGACTTGTCTTTTGAATATCCATTTCCTTCATTCTTAAACCATCTCCTAATCCCAACACCTAATAAAGACCTCGAGCTCAATTAGGAATAGGTTAGTGGGATAGTAAGTGGCGGATGTGTTTGATCAACTTCGGCTTCCTTGTGTGTCATTGAGATTGTAAGGTAAAGTATGCCCACCGCATTAATGGAGTAGCAAAACTTGAGTGGAAAAATCGAGTGATTTTTGTCTTGACTTTTATGTGAGAACCTACTTAAGGATGCTATTCCAAAGTTTCAGAAACGGGACATTCTATCTTGCATTTCATAGCATTACTCATTGTATATATGTTTATTCGTAGATGATTGATTATTATGCATATATTAGCTTAGGTTTTGACATGATTATTCTGTATTCATTGCTAGTGAGATGTATAGATAATTGAGACATAAATAAGGAAACAATAGTTTTATTTCTTAGTCGTTGTAGTATAGATGAAGTTTGTGAGTACCTTCACTGGAAAATTCTCACGAGGTTATAACTCATCCACTAGGGAATTCCTAGTGGTTTAAGGCCTTGTTGCATATGGTCAATGCAAGCGCACTCAGCGAAACGAGAGTAGATAGAACTCCATTTTTGGTCACTTATTCTAATTTCTCATCTTTGCTTGAGGACAAGCAAAATGCTGTTTGGGCTGTTTGGGGGTGGTTTGATAAGAGCCCAAAACTGTAGTTTTAACCCCTTAACCATCATACTTTTAGACCAATTATGTGAGTAATAATTAAGAGTTAATACTGATTATGTGTTTTTATGCATTTCAGGCTTCAAAGTCCATTATGTGCATAAATGTGCCACTTTAGCGAGATAAAGGAGCAAAGGTCGGTTGCTAAGGAGGTCTATGAATAAAGGCCAAGATTCAAGGAGACAAAGCCTTTGTAAAGCCCGGTCAAAAGCTGAAAAGTCAACACGGGCAGAAATAGACAAGTCAGCAGAACTTCCGAAGGCCGTATCTTTGGACTCAGACCTCAGAATTGGGAGTATCTTATGTCAAAACGACTGGCTCGGAAAGAGCTTTCCAATGGTCCAAGCCTTGACCCCATCAGAGGAGCAAAAGTGGATAAAATATCTGTTGAAGCCAACTGCAGCTGAAGAGCCCATTTTGGACTAAAGAAATTGGGTTTTGGGCCCGATTTTCTGGCCCAAAACATGGCTCCAAGCCTATGCACAATTTTTGGATCTGAAAGTATAAAAACAAAAGTTTGACTCTTTGTTAAAAAAGGAGGTTAGGTAGTTAAATTAGGTTAGGTAGAAAGTAGCCATTAGAGATTAGTTTTTAGATCCAGATCTAATTTTACATTATTTAGTTTTACATTAATTAATTAGTTTATTTCTTGAGTACTGAATCATTGTTTTTATTGTTCATTAGATTAATAAGTAGTTGTTATTCATTCAATCATATCTTGTTCTTATTGTTTTATTAGATTTATAAAGTTAATTACTTATTCCATAATGACATGTTCTTATTATTGTTCTTGTGTTGGGAATGGTAGTATAGAAATTTCACATCAAATCATTACTCTCACCATTGTTCCTTTTGGGGTTGATTAGTTGAATTCAATTTAAGTCTAGACAGTTAAGAGTAGAACGAATCCTTACTCATTATATTGCATGATTATGTTTTGAGAGTAAGAAGAATTGATTTAAACGTAAGAACGGTAGGATTACGTATTAATGTTGTTAACATTAATATTTAGGATTCTACTATTTTTATGGTTATCAGTAATTGCACGTGATCATGTATCTATAGTTCCTTCTGAGTCGCCCGACCCACACCGTATCAAAAGCCGTTGACCCAACCCCATTGATCCGCACAATTTCAAGACTCTAGCTCTAATATTTTTGAATTTTGTTTATATTTTATTTTAACTTTTGCAGGAATTTGAGAGATAAAAAACTTATGAGTTCAACATCAATTTAGAACATTGGGCAAATATCAAGAGTTCAAATTCAACTTTCGAATTTTGGAGAAGATGAATCATTCATCCTTGTATTAATTTTGAATTCTTTTAGTTGATATTTTATTGTTTTGTACCGTAGATCCTCGCTCCCATCTTCATTTTATCATGTTGTGGAAACAAATCAATTTACAAATGGTAAATCATGAGAAAGAAAATTTAAATTTTAAGATATGGCTTTGGGTTCAAGTTCAAGTTTTTTATTTTTGTTTATTTTTCATTGATCGATTCCATTTTTTTTTTTCTTTCTATAAGTTGTGAATTGGAAAGATATTATTACTTCTAGAATTAGAATTAGAAAGTTTTTATTTTTGTAGGAAATAAAGATCTTGGTCATAGCCCAATTAAAGCCCGAGCCCATGAGCTGAAGATAGCTATTTAAAGAATCAATAAGTGAGAGCTCATGGAATAAATTGTGCTATCAAGAATAGAAGGAAATCTACAAATTAAGGATAATTGCAACTACCTCCATATTTTATTACCATTTTCACCTCATGAAAACGATTATTTTGCAATTTTTTAGATTTTTGTTGATTGACAAGTTGTATATAACATAATTAAATATTCAAACAATTTGTCCAGATCTCTAAACAACTCATTTCAGCCAGATATTCAATCTATTAAAAATCTATGAGGTTATAATGTTTCTTTTTACCAATATACATTCCGTGCAGCTTTTGAATGTAATAAAGAGCAACAAATTGGTCTATTGTAAGTGCCTTCTAGCTTAGTTGATAAAACCTTTGCGTGATGACACCATAGGTTTGGGGTTTGAACCCCGCTACACACAATTGAGTTATTGATCTCTTTAAGAACATGCTTGCCCACTCATTTTATGTAGGTGCTAACTAGCAAAGTTGGTAAAACCTTTGGGTGATGATACCAGAGGTCTAGGGATCAAACCCCGCTAGCATCAAAGCGTTACTGAACTTATTTAAAACAGGCTTGCCAATCAAAAAAAATAAATAAAAAATAAAAAATTGGTCTATTTATTTATTTCAAATAAAATAAGATGTCAAGATTTTGGTTAATTTTATGTTGCCTATGTGTTGTGTTATATTTTATTGGGATGATACATACTATGTAGCATACAGTTGTCCGGATGATACACACTATGTACCATCCTGTTGAGCACCGTTATCACTTGGTTCTCACCATTCTTACTAGAAGTTTTGGACTGCCAAAGTAAGGATGATACATAATATATACCATCAATTATTTGAAATGCTACATACCATATACCATCTTTTTGAGCCCCATTGTCACTTGGTTCTCACCATTCTTACTGGAAGTTTTGGACTGCCAAAGTAAGGATGATACATACTATATACCATCTATTATTTGGATCGCTATATACCATATACTATCCTTTTGAGCACCATTATCACTTGGTTCTCACCATTCTTACTGGAAGTTTTGGATTGCCAAAGTATGGATGGTACATACTATATACCATAAATTACTTGGAATGCTACATACCATATACCAACCTTTTGAGCACTATTATCACTTGGTTCTCACCATTCTTACTGGAAGTTTTGGACTGCCAAAGTAAGGATGATACATACTATATACCATCCATTATTTGGAATGCTACATACCATATACCATCCTTTTGAGCACCATTATCACTTGGTTCTCACCATTTTTACTAGAAGTTTTGCTCTGCCAAAGTAAGGATGATACAGACTATATACCATCCATTATTTGGAATGCTACATACTATATACCATCCTTTTGAGCACCATTATCACTTGGTTCTCACTATTCTTACTGGAAGTTTTGCTTTGCCAAAGTAAGGATGATACAGACTATATACCATCTATTATTTGGAATGCTATATATCATATACCATCATTTTGAGCACTATTATCACTTGGTTCTCACCATTCTTACTAGAAGTTCTGCTCTGCCAAAGTAAGGATGATACATACTTTCAACACTGTGTTTATTATCAGTTGAATATGAATTAGACGTTTGAATTTGAATTTGAGATTTAAATTTGAATTTGAATTTGACGTTGATGTGAATTCAAATTTTGCTATAAACGATAAAGAAAGACTGCGCAGAATCACTCTAAACTATCTGGAAAGACCGCTTGGAGTCACTCTAAACGAACTTTTGAGACCACTTCAGGTTGATCAAAGCGACCACTTAAAATCGTTTGGCTCTATAGATAAGCGATTTGAGGATGTTGTTAAGGGCAGTTTCATCTGTGAACGATATGTGGGGATCGTTTTCTATGGTTGTATGACCTGGATGGGTCGTTAGGACCAAAATCAAAGCATATTTACTATTTGATTTAGTTCATTTCAAATTAAAACCAAATTCATATACGCACATAACTCCAACTTCATATTCATATACATCCAATCATATTCAAATTTAAACTCAAATTCACGTTGAAAATCAAATCATATTCATATACATCAAACCATATTCCAACTCAAATTCAAGTTTAAATTCATATTCAACTTCTAACCCTAATCCAACCAAACCCTAATCCAACTTCAAACCATAATCCCTAACCAAACCCTAATCCAACTTCAAACCTCCAACTTTAGACACGATCATGACGGATGGTATATGGTATTTTGGTTAATTTTATACTGCCTCTGTGTTGTGTTATATTTTTATTGGGATGATACATACTATGTAACATACAGTTGTCTAGATGATACACACTATGTACCATCCTATTGAGTACCATTATCACTTAGTTTTCACCATTATTACTAGAAGTTTTGGACTGCCAAAGTATGGATGGTACATACTATATACCATATATTATTTGGAATGATACATACCATATACCATCCTTTTGAGCACCATTACCACTTGGTTCTCACCATTCTTACTGGAAGTTTTGGTCTGCCAAAGTATGGATGGTACATACTATATACCATCCATTATTTAGAATGTTACATACCATATACCATCCTGTTGAGCACCATTATCACTTGGTTCTCACCATTCTTACTGGAAGTTTTGGTTTACCAAAGTATGGATGGCACATACTATATACCATCCATTATTTGGAATGCTACATACCATATACCATCTTTTTGAGCACCATTATCACTTGGTTCTCACCATTCTTACTGTAAGTTTTGGTATGCCAAAGTATGGATGGTACATACTATATACCATCCTTTAGAATGCTACATACCTTATACCATCCTATTGAGCAACTACGAATGCCGCAGTGAATAAAATTCCAAAATCTATTACAAAAATCATGTCAGAATCTATTACAAAAATCATGCCAGTAGATTTCGCAATGAGTGCTTAAAATAACTTGCAAACTTCTATGTTGTTCGAAGCCAAATATTCTTTTTCCCTTACATCAAATATTTATCATTCGGAAAAAAAAACATGTCCATCATCACTACAAAACTTTTGGAGTCCATATCCGTCTTAAGGCTCGCACGCAACCAAGAAATGGGGTTCAGCCCCTTGGTTTTAATTTGGATGAGTGTAAACCCCTTCATATCGGCCCATACCACATAACCTCCCTATTTATCAGCTCATATCACAGAAACTCCCTGTTTTCCAATATCAGCGAAATTCCAGTCCGATTTCTATTTCCTATTTTATTTTATTACCTTTTTTACCCTTCTTCCATATTTGGATCAAATCTCATTGCTTGAAGCTTCTCATCCAAATTAAAAACCTCCTTCTCCATTTCACTGACCTCTTCAGCCTCAACAACATTTTTCGCTTCCAACTTCTCAACAAATTTCGGCATCCAACTTCACAACAGAATCGTCATCACCACTTATGATCACTGTACTACGCGATTTGAACAAGCCAATTATAACACCAAGAAGAGAAGGCCAAGCATGAGGAGTAAGGAAAGGATGGAATGCTTAGGTGGAGTGATGTACAGAAGATGAAGTATACATGGAGAGTGGCCCAGGAGCTCATGAGAGTGACTCATCCAGTATTTGGGAATTTTAAGAGAACTACTAAAGATACCAGCTTTGGTGGTTTTGAGATGTGTTGTGTTGAAGATGTGGTGTGCTGGAATTCTATGATTGATGGGTATGTGAAATATAGTGAAATGGAGCTAGCTAAGTTGGTTTTTGAGAGAATGGTGTGTAGAGATGTTGTGTCTTGGAATACTATGATTAATGGATATGCATTGGTTGGGAGTATTAAGGAAGCAAAGAGGTTGTTTGATGAGATGCCTGAAAGAAATGTGGTTTATTGGAATTCTATGTTGGCAGGGTATGTTAAATGTGGTGATGTTAACGGAGCTCATGGGATTTTTTATAAGATGCCTAGGCAAGACGTGGTGTCATGGAATGCAATGTTAGCGTGTTACACACAGAGTGGTAAATCGAATGAGGCTATGGAATTGTTTAATGAGATGCGGGATTTGGGTGTCAAACTAACTGAGGCTACTTTCGTTAGCCTGTCATCGGCTTGTGGACATTTAGGTGCACTAGATCAAGGAGCTAGTTTACATGCTTATATTAGTGAGCATAAGATTGGATTAACTACTATTGTGGGTACGACACTGGTAGATATGTATGCTAGATGTGGAAGCATTTCTCTAGCTACTGAAGTCTTTTACTCTATAGAACTTAAGGATGTTCTTACTTGGAACACCATCATAACTGGCATGGCCATGCATGGACATGCTGCGGAAGCTCTTCAACTTTTTAAAAAGATACAAGAGGCTGGTGTATGTCCTGATGACATAACTTTTGTAGCTGTGCTTAGTGCATGTAGTCATGCAGGGATGGTGGACGAAGGCCGGAGATTTCTAGCTTGCATGAGCAATCTTTATGGTATTGACCCAAAGGTGGAGCATTATGGCTGTGTTATTGATTTCCTCTCTCGTGCTAGGCTTTTAGTGGAGGCTGTGGAGCTGATCGAGAGAATGCCCATGGAGCCAAATTCCAGTGCTTGGGGAGCATTGCTTGGAGGTTGCAGGATCCATGGGAACATCGAGGTCGGTGAACTTGTGGGAAAACACCTTGTCAACATCCAACCTCACCATAGTGGTCGGTAATAGTTTCGATCACATTACATTTCTGCCTTACTATTTTATGATGTCATATAGAATGTAGAGTTCATGAGAACGTGACTTATTTATATTTTTTGACATTAACAGCTATACTTGCGAATTCTTCAGATGCCGACAATGCTGGTTCTGATGATATTGTCTCTTTCGAAGGGATTGATTCTAGAGAGAAGATCTCTGAAAGTGACCAGAGTTGTGAACTGATACAGACTGCTGCTCATGTGGATACCTTTGTTAAGGAAGAGATTTAGACTCTAGAAACAGAAAATAACCCTGAAATTCTACCTGCTGTAGAACCTGTTCAAGCTCCTCTTTCTCGTCGTCCGGCTGGCCTTGGTGGCGTTGCTCCATTGATTGCTCATTTTGATGTTATATAGACACATTTTGTAAAACTATATTTACAGTCACTGAATTTTTATAGATGTTTTTTTGACATTTGAGTTCTAACTAGGTGACGCGGGTTATGGAAATATGAATTTACATATGCAAATATGAAGTTACATATGTGAATACAAATTTACATATGCAAATATGAAATTTCATAGACGTTTTTTCTGACATCTGACAGGTGACACAGGTTATGTAAATATGAATTTTCATATGTAAATATAAATTTACATAGGATGACGTCAGCCCGGTTTGTCCTTAAGTCGAAATTATAAGTAAAGATTGATGACGTCAGCCCGGTTTTTACAAGGGTATTTTGGTATGTTTTGGCTTTAATGTTATGTTTTAAATAATAGGGAGGTTTTATGCATGTGTTCGGTTAGAGGGGGTTTTTATGCTGGTTATGTATCAGCCAAGGAGATTAAACCCAAAATCTGCGCACCCAACATCGTCATCTGGGACATCATCATCATCAGGGACATTATCAACCGGTAGGCCTGTAAGTTCAATATATATATTGCAAATTTACCTTCTAAAGTCATAATCATTAGCAGGTAACACTGAAAATGAGCAAAAATGGAAACATTCGCATACCTTGCAAATTGGGTTTGGGCGCATGTGGACACCTACGCTTTGTATGCTCTGTAGATTGATAGTTTCTACACTTGTTCATTCCAGCTCTCCCATTTTGCTGAGCAGCTTCCACTACGACTATATAACAAGCAACCCAAAATAAAACTTCATCTCTTCACAAAGGAAATTTCATAATCCAAAAGTGAGACCTACATAGATACGTGTTATTTTTCTTAAAACGTGTACTCGGACAACTTATCAAGAGAGATTAAGCGCATTTACTTACATAAGTAAATTTATTTAGAAAAAAATACTCGTATAGGAACTTACATCCAACATCTCCGTTCAACTCGTCATCTGCAGCTCGAGCATTGTGCTCAACATTCTCCTTATTTACACCTACAATAGAGCGCACCACAACAAAAATGCGGCCAAATAAAAATCACAAGCAACTGCCCCATCAAAAATAATCAAACAAAGTGTTAACAAACGACTGAGAAAATGGAGCATTACAATATTAAACAAGGTTGTTACCAACTTATATAAACTTACCCCTACCTTTTCGATACAAGCATGGGTATTGGGTTTCGTGTGCCCTACGATACCACAATTGCCAGACTTATTTCTTTTCATCTCGTTCTGACTTTTTAGTCTACTAGGATTTTTGGGCTGACCCTTGCATTTTACATATGGTGGATCATTAACTGATTGACGATGTGTGGTTTTAGGAGGAGTAAAAGGAAACTCGAAGGGAATTGGTGGGCTGCATTCAAAAGTTGATGGAGTCTCATCCATTCTATAAGTTCGATCATGAGTAGAAGGTATGTCAGAGTGAACCTGGGGCCTGCCATCCGAAGTAGATCGAGTCTCATAATTTATTTGGAAAGAAGCTAACACGGTTTTAAAGGCTTCACTGTCTCCCTGAGTTTTGGAAGCCCGCAAACATATATCTTTGCAATTGTAAGTTCACCATAACGAACGGCTGTGGTAGACTGATTAGAATCATTTGGACCGGGTACTCTAACAACTGATTTAGCGACCCGGGTCCATCTCCTAGAAAAGTAGCTCTATAGAATTTGTCGAACATCTTCATGTTTGTAAACTTAAATTATATGTCTACAAGGAAATCTAGATGACTCAAATAGTCCACATGAGCAATTAGCTTCCCTTTCTAGGGCGTTGTATTTCACATTTAACTTTTTATGTCTGTTTAAATGACAACTTACAGTGTATACATGAACATTCTCATTTGCATCTTCTCTACCATTTACAGTGTACATCACTTCATACTTTAACTCCTTCATGAAAACATCAAAAGAAGCTCGAGTGTAGATAGATCCAACCTATTTTGCATATTCATCTAAGTGGGTATCGATAACAGACATGCTCGTTATAGTCTTTACCTCTTCCTCATGCTCTCTCTGGCAGATATTCAAAACTGCAATTTTCAATTTCCTAAAAACATCAAACAACTGCATGCTAGGCCTCATATGATGCTGTATAATAGAATTTATACTCTCGCACCGCTAGTTGCTTTTACAACCAGCAAAGAAAGAACCATGGAGATAAGCTTCTGACCACTTTTCCCTTTTTTCGTATATCATTCCCACCCAATTGTGCTTATCAACCTTGTAATTTTCCACGAACTTTTCCTATCTTTTATCAAATTCATTGTGGGAGCACTTCAAATGCATCATCGAGTTGAAGGCTTTTAAAAATCCTTGCTTAGGGACATTCTTGAGACAATTATTCATGATGTGCCAACAACACAAACGGTGCTTCGAATTTGGGAGAGTAAATATCAAAGCCTCACTAATCGCTGGGTCACCATTAGTAATCACAGATTTTGGGTACTCTCCGTACATTGCATCAATAAATGATTGTAATACCCATTTATAAGACTCCAGCATCTCACTTGTCCTCAATGCAAAACCAAAAATTATTGTCTGTCCATGGTTGTTGATCCCAGCAAACACTACAATTGGAATCTTGTATTGATTGCTCCTGTATGTTGAATCAAACAACAACAAATCACTAAATCAACTATAATCTATATGTGAGGTGGAATCTGCCCAAAACAGCTGAACTAGCTGCCCGCTCTCATTTAATTGGTAATTATGGTGAAAGAAATGATCTGCCTTTGTCTTGCTATCCATGTAACCCAACAGAGTGTTGGCATCGCCATCAATACAACAAATTCTCCTATCATACCCCAATTTATTATACAAGTCTTTCTTCAGAAAGCCTACATTTGAGAAATCTCTAGCTCTATGTACAAAGATATCCATTATTTTGCAATGACGAATACCCACATCATTCAGAGTCCTAGCATATTCCAAATCATGTTGAGGCACTTTTCTATGTGATTGACCGAACATCGAGCTTGGATACGGCACAAGTGAATGTGTGTGATCCCCAACAAAATCTTTCGCAATCCACAACTTTGCTTGGAAATCATAACCAACCTCAAAACGAGCTTCACATTTAAATCGAGTGATTGCTTTGGGTGCTCTTTTGCGTTTCCTCAATATGAGACGTTTTGGATCTCGTTCACCTGTAGCTGAGCACAAAAATCTCCGCTTAACACGATCACCATTTTTACGAACTCATAAAATATCTTTACGAACACTAAATCCCACTACCTTGACATAATCATTATAAAGTTTGTACGTATCCTCCAAAGTTTTGAACTGCAAAGAATAAAAAGTTGTTTTGTCTTCTTCATAAAGCCTATCAGCCTCTGGCCTACTCACGGATGTATCCCTGGTGTCTGTAACTTCATCATTTTCACTATCCACCATGGAAACATTTGATTCATCCACTTCCTTACACCTAAAACTGTCAGAACATGTATTTCTAGGTCATTCTTCGTCGTCCTTGGAGATATGATTCATGGTAGGATCACTACATAAAACAAATGCAGACTTTTAGCACAAATTTACACAGTTCTACACCTTCTAAATGGTAATACTTGTAAGACATTAGTGAGGGGGAGTGACCATTTACCCCCAACAAAACGGGTTGGCACCCACTTGGTAAAAGGGCAGTGCCATAATGGTTATTCCACCAATTTCCTTTCTTAATATGGGTTTACAGCCCCGTCTAGGCATATTTCCTTTTTTGTTGTCCAACAAGGATGACAAATGTTATCTATCATTCATTATTGCCTCTAGAATGTTTCTAAAGTCTGAACTATTTATTACAATGATATATTACATGTACTATTTCTTCTTAGAAGGCAAATAGATAGAATGCACCCCTCATTTTTTGGGAGAATGTTGTCTAACAAGGTTGATACTTGTCATCTATCATTCATCTATTTTTGGGAGAATGTTTCTGAATTATCCACTAGAATGATATATTATATGTACCATTCGTTCTCATAAAGCATATACATAGAATGTCATTCATGGGATGGGAATGAATCTCCAAAATTAAGAAATAAACTCTAAGAACTCAACACATTATAACACAAATTGCAAATTGAATTGCAAACACGTTTCAAAAATCTTTCTTTCAGTTGAGGAACCAGTTTACTAACCTTATTGTTACTGTAAATGTTGATAGTGTGTAAAAATGTAAAATAAACTTTTGACTAGTAATCGCGAATTGAAATTGATTCAATTAACAAGTAAATGCGATCGGCGATGGTTGTATTAAATGAAGTTAGGGGACGAGGAAGACTGATAATTTTGTTATGTTGAAATGGTTCATGTAAGTATCCAAATCAAAATCTAATCTAATTTAAAATCTAAGATGTAAATTACGTTTTTACTCTTTTAATTAATTATTATTAAACTTACATAACCGGTTACCAAATATAATACTAAAAAAAACACTTGGACAAAAAGCCTGTGTACCGATGCAGCAGGCGTACCCTAGATTTTAGTATAATATAATATGATGCCAAAGAGTCGGTAACATGGTGGGAAATATCTGGGCAATGTACAATGACAATGTAGTAGTAGCTCAGGGGAACGTTTGACGGGACCACATCTCTCACTCTGTCGAAAATTGGAGCAGGGTAGATCTTGATCGACCAATATCCAACATTTTTGGTCAAACTAAGAGTCTAAAGACAAACTCATTGTCTTGACGCAACTCCAATTCTATTGAAAAGAAACGAACGCGCGTCACCACATGATGAAAATCTATATTAACGTGCGTATAAGGTTTTGACACTAGCTAACATTAGAAAATATAACCATTGAATATGCAGATCGTATTCATGAATGACGGCAGCGCACTAGACATTTTTCTGATGTAAATATCAAAGGCCACATGCATGATGTTGATAGTTATCACAATCCAAATCCTATCGAAAAAAAAAAGTTATCACAATCCAAGATTAATCCAGCTATTTTTTTCGATAAGTACTAGAAGACCAATTGATCATCTAGCTCCTGCTATAAATAGGGGTTAACCATGGCCTTTAATTTATATATCATCAGCTCATACAGAAACTAGCTAGAAAAAACACTGCACAAAAATGGCCAAGTCTCTTACCAGCTTTTTCACACTCTCTACTCTCCTCTTTGTATTTCTTGTCCTCTCCAACACTTTTGGTGAGCATTCCCAAGTTTCTAGCTAGGACATGCAAGCTAGTTTGCAACCTGCTTCCATTGCACGTACACAACACCAATCTACAATTGTTTAATCTCACTAACAACATAATATGATTACTTACCGGCCTTGATACATTTGGAAAAGTTTGGTAATACGGTATACGTGGGTCTTTTGTTCCCTGTGATATACTGTGCCCTGTTGCCATATCTCCTGACTTTCGAAAAAAATAGATTTTAGATTATATTTAGAACGTTTCATCCCTCTATTCTTCATACTTGTGGCCAAATTTTGCGTGAGAACACACGCAGTTGTAAGAAAGAAAAGATTAATATTAATATACCAAAACAAGTAGGACTGTCTACTATACTTTGTAGTTGGTACATGTGATAAAAGTATTACTACATTTTATTTATTTTTTTATCAACTGATATATGTTAACTTGAAGTGTGCATGTATCAAATTGTTACTTGTTTGTGATGCAGAGACACCAACTATGGTGGAAGCGGCTGACTGTGAAAGGCCAAGCGGGACGTGGTCTGGACCCTGTTTTAACTCTCTCGCTTGTCACAATCAATGCAGGCGGTCTGAGAACGCAATTCGTGGAACCTGTAAGAGGTTTGCATGCTTATGTACCCGCCCATGTTAAATCATCAGACCGTTAGTGAACCAATAAGCTACTGTGGTGCAGCCAGCATAAACTATATGCCACTTTCGTACGTACTGTATCGCAATAAAATAAGATTGTGTCACTCGAGTGACCCATCTAGTACGTGTACTTTTGTTTCTATCTACACTTTGGTGCTAATAAGATGAAGCTATGAATCTATGATCTATGATGTATGTCCGTGTCTAATGAGCATGCAAATCAGACCAATATTTGTACTCCTACACTCGGTTAGTCAATCTGTTGGATACTTTCACGAGTGATTTTTTGCTCCCAGCGGGATTTGCTCCAAGAGCTCCAAGCGAAACAGGCACCAGTCACGTGTCTACTAAAAAGAGATTGACAGTTATCAAATTTCTTCCTTAGAACAAATTTCCTGATTTGCCCCCACTAAAAATAGAAATAAATAAAAAGAAAAAGAATTAAAAAAATCTCATTGTAAAATATATAGGAGTTCTTTCCATCATTAGCTAAAGATTTTTTTTATCTTTTTTAGTTTGAAAGAAGTGTCACTAATTTAGCACTTCAAGTTTTTTATTCTTTTTTTTTTTCCAACAATTAAGACCAAAAACTAGATTTTGTAACTGGTTAAGTTTTTTTCTTTTATTTTTTTTAAGGTTGGGGGTAAATCAGGAAGCATATATTAAGGTGAGAATTTGATAACTGTTAGCCCCTTTTCAGTGGACACTTGGTTGGTTCCTGTTTCCCTTGGAGCTCTTGGAGCAAATCCCACTGGGAGCAAAAAATCACTCTACTTTCACTTCTTGATTAATTAACTTTAGGCATAAGGTATTGTTGCTCTGAATAAATAATGTGTGAATTAAATTTATTTTTCAAAAAAAGTTCCTCATCAACGAATACTTAGATGATATGAATTAGTCCTTCTTTCTGGGCCCTCTGCATGACTTTTATAAAACGTCGGATAAGTTAGTTGAGTAGGCTTGCGTTAGTTGTCTGCTTCTATTATAATAAAACAAAATGGGTACACAAAGAGTGGCCGGGATCGCGTGGGGATCTAAGTTAGGTGTGTGTGGGGATTTGCGTAGACCATTTTTAATGAGATGGTTTTTTAATACAAAATTAATGAGCAAAAACAAAATTAATGTGTAGAGAAAAAGGGTGACTTTTGCTTTTCTCATATAGGGCGAACCCTGCGCTCCTTTTTCCCTTGACAAGGGTGCCGGTCGCGCTCATGCCTTGGTTGACCTCCAGGTTCTTCAGCGCACCCTACGCTCCACCATATTTTAGCACGAATTTGACTTATTTTGGAAGTTTTGAAATAGTATAAATATAGGTTTTTTCTGTAGAAACCTAACTTTTCCAAAACCAAGAAAGAGAGAGATTATAAGTGAGCAATTCTTTGTGAGTTGACTGTTCATTCTTTGTGAGTGAATTGAGAGACTTGTAATCTGTTACTCCGGACATCTAGTAAAGCTTGGAACTCGCAGTGTGGAAGTAGGCAAATTGTCGAACCACGATATATCTCGTCTTGTGGTTTGTTCTTCTTTTACATTAATTGTTGTACTTTAGATACTTGTTTATTTGATATTGAGAAGTGTTAAGAATACTTTGGAAGGTGTTGAAGTCTTGTCTAGTGAGAAGGATCGATCCTTATGTAGGATTGATCTATTTGTTGTGGATAACGTTGTTTCCGCATTGCTTTATTCATAACAAGTGGTATCAGAGCGCATGTATATGACCTAGGATTTTGAGTTTAGTGTTCGAAATTTGTGTAGATAAGGTATTCGATTAAATTTCGAAGTGAAATTGTTTTTTGGGTTATTGTGTGTAACTTGAAAGATGGCTCCCAAGATGTCAAACGCAAGGTTTGAAGTAGAGAAGTTTAATGGGAAGAATAACTTTGGGATTTGGTAAGTCCAAGTAAAGGACATCCTCATCCAACAAGGTTTGCACAAGGCTTTAAAGGGGATTAAATCTAAGGTTGCGAGTATGAGTAATGATGATTGGGAAGAGTTCGATCTCTAGGCTTAGCTTGTTCATCAATCCGGTTATGTCTTGCTAATGAGGTAATCTATAGTGTGATGGGAGAATACCGCTACCGGTATTTGGCTCAAACTAGAGTCTATGTATATGACCAAGAGCATGATGAACAAGATGTACCTTAAGAAGCGTCTTTATCGGTATATGATGGTGGATGGTTCAACGATGCAAGAGCACGTTAGTAAGTTCCGTCGACGCCTAGCGGATTATTTGAATGTGGGCATGAAAATGGATGATGAGGATCAAGCGGCATGTTTAATATTCTCCTTGCCAGAAAGCTATGAGCATCTAATGACTACATTTATGAATAGAGAAGACGTTGATCTTGACGAAGTTCAGAGTGCTCTTCTTTCTTATGAGTTGATGAAGAATACATGTGTAGAGAATAGCATTGATGCAGGTCAGGGGCTAGTGGCAAGAGGAAGGTCGTATGAAAAGACTTCTACAAGCAATGAGAAGTCTAGGTCCAAGTCAAAGAAGCCTTTGACACATGTGAAGTGCTATAATTGTGATGAAAAGGGACATTACGCAAGTAATTGTCCTCACCCGAAGAAAGAGAACAAGAGAGATGGTAAGACAAAAATTGAGGCAAGTTATGCTTCAGGCTCTAAAGGGGATGAGTTGAGTCTCTGTGTGTCCACACAAGACTATATAGCCGAAAGGTGGATTCTTGATTCCGGATGTTCCTACCATATGTGCCCGAATAGAAAGTGGTTTACTTCTTATGAGAGCATTGATGATGGTTCCGTTTTGATGGGTAATGACGTTGTTTGTAAGATGGTAGGAATTGGAACTATACAGATCAAGATGCATGATGGTGTAGTGAGGACTTTAATTGATGTGAGGCATGTTCCTGAGCTAAAGAAAAACCTTATTTCTCTTGGTACCTTGGATTCCAAAGGACCCAAGTTTGTGGGCAAAGGTGGAGTCCTAAAGATTGTCAGTGGCTCTTTAACTGTTATGAAGGGTCAAAGACATGGAACCTTGTATACTTTGATGGGTAGTACGGTGATAGGCGATGTAGCAGTGGTTGTATGTAGTGATGATTCTGAATGCACTAAGATGTGGCATATGCGACTAGGGCATATGAGTGAAAAGGGTTTGTCTGAGTTGTGCAAGTGAAGGTTCTTGAAGGACTTGAAGAAGCCAAGTATGGGGTTCTGTGAGCATTGTGTCTATAGGAAGCAGTGCAGAGTCAAGTTTAAGTCAAACAAGCACACGACAATAGGCATCCTTGACTATGTGCATACAGATGTTTAAGGACCCTCTAGAGTGGCTTCTAAAGGAGGTAACCATTATTATGTCTCATTCATTGATGATCATACTCGCTATGTGTGGGTGTATATGATGAAAACGAAAGATGAAGTGTTTGAGACATTTAAAAAGTGGAAGGCAAGGGTTGAGAATATCACAGATATGAAGGGGTAAAGACACTACGGTATGACAATGGTATTGAGTATACCTATGGGCCTTTCCAAAAGTTTTGTGCGCAACAGGAAATTGCCAGACACTGGACAGTCAGAGGCACACCTCAGCAGAATGGAATGGCAGAGAGGATGAATAGAACCTTGCTTGAAAGAGCGAGATGTTTGTTGTCTAATGCTAGTCTAGGCAAAGAGTATTGGGTAGATGCAGTGTCCATGGCGTGTTACCTATATAATAGGTCACCAGTTCCAGCTATAGATTGCAAGACACCTTATGAGGTGTGGTCAGGTAACCCAGCTGATTATAATATTTTGCAAGTGTTTGGATCGACTGCTAAATCCTAGAGCTAAGTAATCCATATTCTTATGCTTCGCAAATAGGGTAAATGGATACAGATTGTGGTGTCTAAAAGACCACAAGTTCCTGGTCAATAGAGATGTTATGTTTGATGAGACTTCCGTGTTATCTTTAAGTAAGCCGGAAAGAGCTGAGCAGAATGGTGAGTCTATAGAAGTTCAAGCCACTGAGCTTAAGTTGTCTGATACAGTAGATAACTGGTTGGTTTATGATGAGGTACTAAATCATGTAACCACACATTAATAGGAAGAAGAGCAAGAGCATCCGCAACTTGTATTGGCTAACCCTAGGCCTAAGAAACAAGTTAAAGAAGTGCACAAGTATGGGCACGAGAAGTCGGTGAAACACTATGGTCAGGTGCATTTAGTATCATATGCACTGAATATTGAAGATGATGAGCCAGATAGTTTCAAGGAAGCTGTTAGAGATGCTCATTATAGAGATTGGTTGGTTGCTATGCAAGAAGAGATGGAGTCTCTTGATAAAAATCATACATGAGACCTAGTTTTATTGCCAAAGGGCAAAAGGACTATCGGCAGTAAATGGGTGTTCAGAAAGAAAGAGGTCCTTCTTGAGTCTGATAGTACTGGGTACAAGGCAAGAGTAGTAGCAAAGGGTTTCTCACAGAAGGAAGGAGTCGACTATAATGAGGTATTTTCCCCGGTGGTCAAACATACTTCCATTCGTGTGTTATTAAGTTTAGTGGCTCACTTTGACTTGGAGTTAGAGCAACTTGATGTGAAAACTGCTTTCTTGCATGGGGACTTGGAGAAAGAGATCTATATGTGACAACCTAAAGGGTTTGTTGTTGCTGAGAAAGAAGATCATGTATGCAAATTGAATCGGTCACTGTATGGGTTTGACACATTCATGATGCAAACGCTTCAATGGTACAAGCGCTTTGACACATTCATGATGCAACATGAGTACACCCGAAGTAAGTATGACTATTGTGTTTACTTTTGTGGACTTCGTGGTAATGACTTCATCTATCTCCTGCTTTATATGGATGGCATGTTTATTGCTTCCAAAAGCATGGTGAAGATAGACAAGTTGAAATCTCAACTTAGCTCTGAGTTTGAGATGAAAGACTTAGGTGGAGCCAAAAAGATACTAGGCATGGAGATTGACAGAGATAGGAAGAAGCGATGGATAGTTGTATCTCAGAAAAAATAGCTTCAGAAAGTAATTTCTCGATTTGGTATGGAGAATGCAAAATTGGTTTCTACACCTTAAGCTAGGCATTTTAGGCTTTCAACTAAGTTCTCTCCTAGTTAGGTGGAGGAACAAAAGCATATGGCTAATGCTCCTTATGCAAGTGCCGTGAGCAGTTTGATGTATGCTATGGTGTGCACTCGCCCAGACATTTCACAGGCAGTTAGTATTGTAAGAAGATATATGGCAAATCCTGGGAAGCAGCATTGGGAAGTAGTGAAATGGGTATTGAGGTACTTGAAGGGTACCTTGGATATGGGATTAGCTTATGGTGGAGGCACTTGTTATGTCAGTGGGTATGTGGATTCAGATTATGCAGGTGATCTAGATAGATGACGATCGACTACTGGTTATGTGTTTATGATGTATGGTGCACCGGTTAGTTGGAGGTCTATGCTACAGGCTACAGTTGCTCTATCTACTACTGAGGCAGAGTATATGGCAGTGGCAGAGGTAGTTAAAAAGGCACTATGGCTTCGAGGTCTTCTGGATGATATGGGTATTGAGCATAACATTGTTCCTTTGTACTGTGATAGTCAGAGTGCTATTCATTTGGCGAAGAACTAGGTTCATCATGCTCGGACCAAGCATATTGATGTCTGTTATCACTTTATACGGGATGTCGTTGAAGATGGCGATGTAGCACTTGAGAAAGTGGACACCCATGATAGTCCTGCTGATATGTTGACAAAGGTTGTCACCAGAGTTAAGTTCCAACACTGTTTGGGCTTGCTCCAAATCCTACATGTTTAAAAGAGCCCTTTGTGGGCATGGCCGTTCGAGGCGATTGATTGCCGATCTTCCTTCTTTGGATGTGTTCCCTCTTTGGATGTGTTCTTCTTTGGATGTGTTCGGCTCGGTTTTATGTGTTAAAACCTCACTGAGATGGAGAATGTAGAGAGAAAAGGTGCTTTTTGCTTTTCTCATATAGGGTGCACCCTACGCTCCTTTTTGCCTTGACAAGGGCGCGGGTTGCGCTCATGCCTTGGTTGACCTCCATGCTCTTCAGCGCACCCTGCGCTCCCTTTTGCCTTCACAAGGGCGCGGGTCGTGCTCCACAGATTTCAAAGACGAATTTGACTTGGCCCCGGGAAGTTTTTCTGAAATAGTATAAATATAGGTTTTTTCTGTAGAAACCTAACTTTTCCAAAACCAAGAAAGAGAGAGATTATAAGTGAGAAATTCTTTGTGAGTTGAGTGTTCATTCTTTGTGAGTGAATTGAGAGACTTGTAATCTATTACTCCGGACATCTAGTAAAGCTTGGAACTCGCAGTGTGAACGTAGGCAAATTGCCGAACCACGATATATCTCGTCTTGTGGTTTGTTCTTCTTTTACATTAATTGTTTTATTTTTTATACTTGTTTATTTGATATTGAGAAGTGTTGGGAATACTTTGGAGGGTGTTGAAGTTTATCTAGTGAGAAGGATCGATTCTTGTGTAGGATTGATGTATTTGTTGTGGATAACGTTGTTTCCGCATTGCTCTATTCACAACAATATGTATTCAATTCATACATTGGTTATAATTAAATTTAAACCATTTTGAAACTCAAAAGTTGTTTCTTAAATACCATTTTGAAACCATTTTGTATTCAATGCATACGAGCAACTGGGGTATGTAATTGGACTTGGTTATGACCTCTGGAGCGGATGACTCAGTCTTGGCCCAATGTAATAAATCTGTCTCTGGAGAGGTCATGGCTACGGGGAACTTGGGCTGTGCACCTATTGAGATAGGCTCCCTAGCTTCTGAGGGTGTCATCTTGGGAATAAGAAAAAATTTAATGGGTGATCATGCCTCTTCCAACAGCCAGTTTTCTTCCCTTCCCAAGGCAATTATTCCTTTCCTTGATAACAAAAATCATAATTTGTATTCATTCATACTCACATTTAAACAGATCAATTTAATACACATTTATACACATTTTAACTATACATTGGGTGCTATCTTCTATATTTGAGTTGGATGGGGGACACGTGAGTTAATTTCTACATCACTAAAATCATTAATTCCTAAAAAACATTAAATTACTAACATTAATTCATTTAATTCCTAAAAAGTTTTTTTTTTTTAAAACAGGGCTTTGAGCCTAGATGGGTTGTGGTATGGGTGATATACGTTTCCTAAGAACTTTTAAAGTCTCCTCTTAAAAGGAGATTCTAAATATTTGGCCATTCACTTATGAAAACCAATAAAAAGAGTAACGTATCAATAAAAGAAAAATGACAGGAGAGGAGGCCAGGGGTTTCAGTTTTATAATAATGAATAAAATTAAATACAGTAATTAAAGTGTTTTCAAAAGGCTTCAACCGTGGGGCTTTACTATAAAATAGTCGAAATACCGTTTATGATTTTTGATAAGATCCCCAAACTGTAGTTTTAACCCCTTAACAATAATATTTTTAGACCAATTATGCGAGTAATAAATAAGAGTTAATGCTAATTACGTGCTTTTATGTATTTCAGTTATTAAAGTCAATTATGTGCAGAAATGTGCCACTTTGGTGATATAAATGAGCAAGGGTTGGTTGCTAAGAAGTTCTGTGATTAAAGGCCAAGACGGGCAGAAACAGTACACAAAAGTCAGTAGAACTTCCAAAGACCGTATCTTTGGACTCAGGCATCGGAATTGGGCATACCTTATGTCAAAACGACCGGCTTGGAAAAGCTTTCCAATGGTGCAAACCTTGACCCAATCAGAGGGATAAAAGTGGACGAAAACCCTATTGAAGTCAAAGCCAACTGAAAAGGGCCCTGTGAACTGAAGAAATTGGGCTCTGGGCTCGATTTTCCGGCCCAAAATATGGACCCTCAGCCTATTCACGAAAATGTGGATCTGGTCTCCTCCATTTCCACACACAAGACTTAGCTTTTAAGTATCAATTAACTTAGGATAGAAAGTAGCCATTAAAGCTTAGTTCTAGATCTAGTTTTTCAATTAATTAATTAGTTGTTATTCTTATTTTAATTTCAGCATTGAATCATTTTTTATCATTCATTAGATAAATAAAATAGTTAGTTCTTGTTAAATTCGATATTTGTTATTTAATGATTGTTTAGATTAATTTCGATTCTTGTTATTTAATGATTTCTTAGTTGTTAATTTAGATTTCAATTATTGTTTAGTTAAATTTAATAAAGGTAGAATCTTTATATTATGTCGCATTCAATTTTATATGGAAATGATAGTTTGATGAATCAAGGCTAAACCTCCATTAGAGGGGTTTGATGAAGCCTTAATGAAAACTTGATTGTGTAGTATAGAATCGTTGTAAGAGTCTATTCCACTCTAGAAAGTCGTTGATTCGCTATGAGAATGGGTGGACGTCCTCACATGTTAGTTATGAATTGGTAGAGATGCCATGTATAATTAGGGATTAGAACGACCAATTCTTACCGTAAGAATGTAAGAATTGGATTACAACAATCTATGCTAGTTTCTTAAGTTGGATTCAAGGTGGATTCAATTCCCCCCTAATTCTTATTCTAGATTCAAACCTTAGTATTCCATAGAATTTCGTAGTATAATTCGTAAAACTCTCGTTAACTTTGGTAGGATTGATAGTCGTAGGAAACTTAAATGCTAAAGAACTAGGAGTGGAACGAATCTTCTATTCCAACTCTACTTCAATAGTATCGAGAGTAGAAATCTTTGATAATCACGAGTATAGTTCAGTTTTAGTTTTACTTCCGTTTAGAGTTTCATTGCTTTATTCATTAGTAAAACTATCAATTTAACTATTATAAAATGGCGTCGCTGCTATCTTAGTTGCCTTTAGTATTGTTTTCTTTAGATTTGTTAATTTTCGAAAGTCCCATAACCCACCCACCCTTGTTTGATTCTTACTGTGGTTGTCCGTTTCAACACTGAAAATTTTCCTCGAAGAATTACACGGAGCGCGACCCGCGCCCAAGCGCCTGGAACTCCACTTTCTGGCTGAGCGTGACCCGCGCCTTGCCAAGGCAAAACACGAGCGCCCCCCGCGCTGAAGCGCCTGGACCTCGAGGTTTTCCCCGAAGCTACCCGCCCTACCAAGGCTAAATTGGGCGCACCCTGGCTTCAAGAGCACGGAACTCCAGCTTCGAGCTCGAAGCGCTACCGCCCTACTTAGGCCTATTCTGAGCTCTACCTGCGCCCTCTGTTGAAACTGCCGGATTTCCACAGGTTTGTTTCAAATTTACATTTCTTCATAGTTTTCAGTGTTTTAACTGGTTATACACACTGACATGTGTAAACAAGACGCTATTTATAAGCGAAGCAAGGAGGCATTCAGGTACTCTTTTCTTCCACACCTCGCATCTCCTGTTAGAGGTTCATACTAGCATATCAAGATTGTTTGGAGTGTTGTTGTGTTTCGTTAAGATTAGCTTAGCCTTGCATGTGATTAAGGTCAGGCCGAAGAAAAATGCCTAACGTAACAAGCACGCCTTTCTAGTATACCACTCACTACACCTTTAACTAATATACCACACACACCACCTGAAGTAATGGCTGAAGAAAGAGAGTCTCCTCTCTCTGACTTTACAAAGCCTTGAGCGATAGCCCTAAATCTTGCATCGTTCTATCAGACCCAGTGGGGGATTTCCGAATCCCCCCAAATATATTTAATTTGTTACCCATTTTTCATGGGTTAGACCATGAAAAACCTTATCAGCACATGCGTAGGATTGACCAAGTCCTTACGACATTCCATCATCTTATGGTTGGTGCTGAACAAATTAAACTAAGGGTATTTCCTTCACTTTATCCGATAAGGCGGCGTCTTGGTTAACTGCCCAAGCACCAAATTCTGTGGACTCGTGGGCTAAACTTGTTCAACTATTTATGGAACATTTTTACCCACCACTGAAGACCGACGAAATGCTTTCCAAGATTCATTTCTTTCGATAGAATCCTCATGAATCATTTTCAGAGGCTTGGAATCGTTTCACCGATCTACTTATAGAGTGTCCACACCATAATCTCGCAAAAGACACGCTAGTTCGTGCCTTTTTCAAGGGACTGTTACACCACCACAAGGAGATGCTTGACATAATGAATGGGGATAGTTTCCTAAGTAAGGGAGCTTCAGAGGCTTATAAATTTTTAGAAGATCAAACTAAGCGTAATAATAACTGGGGGGGGGGTAGTGACGATTTCTCCCGTTCCGCTAGTTCTTCTATAACAGTTAAAGCTGCTGGTATGTTTGAGATGAAGCCCGATCCGGAACTTAAAAATTTAATCGAATCTCTAACTAAAAAGGTAGAGGCTATCTCTGTTCAACAAACGCCTATCCCCATCATGAATGTCAACTCCAATCCATGTAATTTCTGTTTGAGTCCATAGCATCCCGAATCCTATTATCCTTTCGCCTATGAACAACAATAGTCACAACAAGATAATGTTTGCTCGATTAATAGTTTTCCTATTCCTAACGCCCCTTGGAGACAACATCCTAATTTGAGTTGGAGAAATAATCAACAAGCAACACCTCCAGGGTTTAATAATCAAAATGTTAGGCCAGCAAACAATTATAACCAAGGCCCACCACGACAAGGTAAGGGTAATTATAATTATAGCAACCAAGCTCAACCACGACAAGGACAAGGTCAGGTTAATTATAATAATTATAATAATAATAATTATAATACTAATAGAGGTATCGTTCTGGTAAATAATAACTACCAAAATCCACCCATTAATAATCAATGTGACATAGTTCCTGTCACACAACTAGTAGCAAATCCTACTCCACAACCGGATCATTTTGATACCTTTATGCAATCTCAACAACAAATTTTATAAGCCATCCAACTTTCCTTACAGTAGTTAGCTCAAGAGAAAGTACAACCCAAAGGTGTGTTTCCAGGACAAGCGATAGCTAATCTTAAAACAACAAACACAGCCTTTGAGGTAAATGGTAATACTAGAACGGAAAATGAAAACGTAGGTAAGCTAAATGCCATCTCCACTCTTTGTTCTGGGAGAGTGGTTGATAACAAAGTAACTATGTCTATAGTTACCCCACCAGTTGTACCTACACCGGAGATTGTACTAGATACCGTAATAGAAACTGAAGAGCCTACCCCTGTAGAGAAAGCAAAGGCTGGACATCCAGTTGATCCATACGCTAATTATAGAGAGAAACCATCGTTTCCCCAGAAATTAGCTATGTTAAACAGGGATACAAACTTCGACGAGATTAGGGAAGTTTTTAAAAATCTAACGATCAACTTACCTTTTCTGGATGCAATTAAAAAATTACCTCACCATACTAAGTTTCTCAAAGAGTTGTGCACTAAAAGGCGTAAGACAAATATTCCTGAAGACGCCTTTTTAACTGAATAGTTTCCAACTTTAACGGAACACAATGGAATCGTTAAGTACAAGGACCCTGGTCGTCTTATTATACAATACACCTTAGGAGATTCCCACATGACAACCGCTTTATTAGACCTGGGGGCGAGTGTTAACTTACTCCCGTATTATCTATACAAACAAATAGGTCTACAAGAGATGCAACCTACTAAAATGACGTTGCAATTAGCGGATCGATCTATTAAGTACCCTAAGGGTGTGGTTGAAAATGTGCTTGTTTAGGTCCATGATTTCTACTATCCTGCTGATTTTGTTATCCTCGATACAGAAGTCGCTAACGACTCTGTTCCAATCATCTTAGGGCGTCCCTTCTTGGCGACTGCCAACGCGCTTATAAGCTGCCGCGATGGTTCGATGTCCTTGTCTTTTGGCTATCTTTCGGTTGAGATAAACGTTTTTAAAATGATGAAACAGTTACCATATTTGTCTATAGATGGAGAGGTTAGCATGATCGAGAGCTTAGCTCAAGATTACTTTAATAAGACATTTCCAGAAAACCATATGCATAAATTCCTTTTTTTTGGAAGTTCAGATTTTGTCGATGACTCCTACATAGAGGAAGTCAACACCATCTTCGAGTCTACACAAATCATAGACCCTTCGGTTGCTCCATATACAGAGTTTGAAGACCTGCAGCCTAAGCAAGTATTCATTACTCAAGATGATGACCCTCTAGAAGCATTTATCGATATTCCTTCTACCCCGGTGCTTAAACCTCTTCCTCCTGAGTTAAAGTATATCCAACTTGATCCGGATGGTAGTCATCCGGTAATTATATCTTCTCTGTTATCTAAGGAGGAAGAGGCATGGTTGATCAGGGTGATTAGGGAACATCGTTCTGTAATTGGTTTGTCCCTAGCCGACATTAAGGGAATTGACCCTAATATGTGCACTCATCGTATCCATTTAGAGGATAACGCAAATACTTCCTGCGAACCTCAGCGTCGTTTAAACCCTGCCATGAAAGAAGTGGTCAGGGAAGAGGTTTTACGGTTACTCGATGCGGGTATCATATACCCAATCTCTGATAGCGAATGGGTAAGTCCCATTCATGTAGTTCCAAAGAAATCAGGGATTACCATGGTACGTAATGCCAAGGGTGAATATGTTGCCACGCATGGTCCTATGAAATGGAGGATCTGTATTGATTACAGACGTTTAAATGTCATAACATCAAAGGATCATTTTCCTTTACCCTTTATAGATAAGATGCTTGAACGTCTAGCTGGTCATGTTTTTTATTGTTTTTTGGATGGTTACTCTGGCTATTTCCAAATTATTATTGATATTGATGACCAAGAAAAGACTACCTTCACATGTCCTTTTGGAACATACGCCTATAAACGAACGCCTTTTGGCCTTTGTAATGCTCCTGGTACCTTCCAACGGTGTATGCTTCATATATTTAGTGAAATGGTAGAGCGTTTCAAGGAAGTGTTCATGGATGATTTTTCTATCTATTGAGACTCTTTCACTGAAAGCCTGTCTAACCTGTCTAAAGTTTTAACATGATGTGAAAAGAAGAGTCTGGTTTTAAATTGGGAAAAATGTCACTTCATGGTGAAAAAAGGCATAGTACTAGGTCACATCATATCTAGTGATGGCATCGAAGTAGATATGGCCAAACTAGATAAGATAGCGACTTTACCTATACCACGGACTGTCCGTTATATTAGAGGCTTTCTAGGCCATGCAGGTTTTTATAGGCATTTTATCAAAGATTTTTCAAAAATAGCTAGACCCTTAACTAATCTGCTTTTAAAGGAGGTCACCTTTGATTTTAATTTTAATTGTAAACAGGCTTTTGAAACTTTAAAAGCCGCCTTAATTTCTGCACCGATTATACAGCTTCGCGATTGGTCTAAACCTTTCGAACTTATGTGTGATGCTAGTGATTATGCAGTTGGTACTGTCTTGAGACATAAACTAGATAATAAATCCACCGTTATTTATTATGCTAGTAAAACTTTAAACGATGCTCAAAGGAATTATACAACTACTGAAAAAGAATTCTTAGCTGTCGTTTATGCTTTAGATAAGTTTCATCCTTATTTGGTTGGTTCTAAGACTCTAGTTTACATGGACCATGCAACCATTAGGTACCTTCTCGCAAAGAAGGATGCTAAGCAAAGATTAATCCGATGGATTCTTCTCTTGCAAGAATTCACATTAGAAATAGAGGACAAACGAGGGGTCAAAAACGTAGTTGCTGACCATTTATCTAGACTTACAAATGACGATGATAGTGATTCTGACTCCATACCGGACTCTTTTCCGAATGAGCATCTGTATGCTATTTTTTCTGCATCATGGTATGCTGACATTGTGAATTATTTAGCGTCTGATGTTATTCCTTATGATTGGTCAAGAAATGAATGCAAGAAGTTCTTGGCCAGAGTTAAGCTATACTACTGGGATGAGCCCTACCTTTTCAAGTATTGTGCGGATCAGATTATTTGTCGTTGTATTCCCCAATGGGAATATAATGAGGTTCTCTCATTCTTCCATGACAAAGAGTGTGGTGGCCATTTTAGTGGTATGAAAGCAGCTGCTAAAATTCTTCAATGTGGGTTTTATTGGCCTACCCTCTTTAAAGATGCCCAAGTACATTGCAAGACGTGCATTCGTTACCAACAACTTGGGCGAATCATGAAGCGTAATATGATTCCATTGAATCTAATCTTGCTGGTAGAAATTTTTGACGTATGGGGCATTGATTTCATGGGTCCCTTTCCAGTTTCCCACAGTTTCATTTATATTCTAGTCGTCGTGGACTATGTGTCTAAATGGATAGAGGCCATGGCTTGCCGTAGCAATGACCATAAGACAGTTGTGTTTTTTGTTAAAGAATATATTTTCTGTCGATTTCGCATTCCCAAGGACATCATTAGTGATGGTGGAACACATTTTTGCAACAGAGCTGTTGCATCTCTAGTGAAAAAGTATGAAGTTACATATAAAGTAGCAACTCCGTATCATCCACAAACTAGCGGACAAGTAGGAGTTTCTAATAGGGAAATCAAAAAGATATTAGAAACAACTGTAAATCATGATAGGAAGGACTGGTCAAAGCGTCTATCTGATCCTTTTTGGGCATATAGGACGACTTTCAAAACTCTTATAGGTATGTCTCCCTTTAGACTTGTATTTGGGACACCTTGTCATTTGCACGTTGAATTGGAGTACCGTGCTATGTGGGCTATAAAAAACATTAACTTTAATGTCGATGAGGCGGGTGTCAAGCGCAAGTTGCAATTGAATGAGCTTGAAGAAATCCGTAGCGATTCTTATGATCTCGCAAAGGATTATAAAGCTAACATGAAACGTGTTCATGATAAGCAAATCTTGCGCAAAGAGTTTGTGGTAGGTCAAAAAGTCTTGCTTTACAACTCTCGTCTACATATTTTTCCAAGGAAATTAAAAACCCGTTGGTCTGGTCCTTTTCTGGTTACTGGAGTCACCCCTCATGGGGCAATCACCTTGGTAAATCCCAAGGACAACAGTACCTTTCAAGTTAATGGCTAACGGTTGAAGCATTTTCACGAGCTATTGTCCCCTAATGTAGGGGAAGTCCTCTTACAAGACCCTCTCTATGAGGACCGACCTTTTTCATTAGTGTACATCCTTTCATTTCCGTATATTGGTAAGTGCACCAGTCAGGTAACCGGGCCCTCCCTATAGAGTGTGTGGCTGTAAGTACCAGATTCTAAGTCCACGTTTAACGTAATTCACATTTTCCACTCTTGCATGTTTTCTCGGATTTTGAGTCATGTTCTTCTATGGTGTGAATTATGCATTTATTGCTCTATCGTTTTTCTTATATTAAATCTTATTCATAAAAAAAATAAAATTTGTTAAAATCATAAAAATAGTAATTTAGGAAAAAACAAAATTTCAAACTCTGTTGTCTAAAATTTGTTTGGGGGTGGGATATTTGTTTTTCCGTAATGGATTGTTCAACTTTTCGTTTGTGCTGCTTAGGCCGATTAATCGTATTTCGATTTGAAGTGACATTATCTACGAATTTAGAGCTCATTCATTCGCATAACTTACGTCATGCACACAATTCGAGGCATTTTCCATTTTCTTATATGTCATCCACAGTCAGAATAAGGTGTTTTATGGATCATTGGATTGGAAATTATCTCCTGATCAGTTCCATAGCTCATTCGCAAAAATCAAACCGATAACGAAGCGGCAATTTTAGTTTGAAGTTGTGCGAAAAATTGAATTGAGCTTGGGCCCAATCTCGCACGCACGTGCGTCCCTTTCATCCCAAACCAAAACAGTCGCGAGTTAAGGTTCATTTCTGCCATTACCAATCTTCAAAACCTAGAATTAAAAAAAAAAAAAAAATATATATATATATATATCTAATTACACCCATGCCAATAAATTAAAAACACCCCAAATCTTCTTAAATTCATTCCCCCACCAATTCCCACCACGAAAACTTTAGAAAAAACAAAAAAATTTGTGGAATTTGAAATGCCGCGCCACCACCATTGTTTGGTTAGTGAGGTTGTCTAAAACTCCATCCCCACATTCAAGTTAAACCCCCACATCGTCCCAAATATTAAAATGGCTCAAAGACGTCGGATTTTGCTGGAGATCGCGTTTACTGCCGACCACTTCGCGCCATTTTACGGTGACAAAATGGTTAGGAGAGATTGGAGTGGTTTGTGGTACTCGACAGAGGATTTTTACCATGAAGATTTGGTCCGACAGTTTTATAGGATGAGGGAGTTAGATGGAAATAGGATTTTTGTTAAGGTGGCTGGGCGGAGGAGAGAAGTATCTACTGGGTTGTTAGCTGACATTTTATGCATTCCACCTAGACGCCATCTCGATGCCACACTACAGGATTCCCAATTTGCTGGGGTCGAGCCTTTGATGAACGCGACTGTTTCGGAAGGGAACTACAATGCGAGCTCGCATTGTGTTCTCCAGTCGTCTCTCAGAACCAACCAGCTGGCTGTAGCTCAGTGGATTGGTAGGAATCTCATAGGAAAGGAGAAAGTCAGTGACATCGGTCTGAACTGCCTTCACATTCTATAGATACTCCAAGAGCGAATCACGAAGTTACGTATTTTGGAGTTTTTGGGTAACATGATCAGGGGAGTTGGGAAGAGTATTGCAACTCTCCCTGTTTTGATAAACAAGATCATGATGACCTTGAGAGCGACTCCGACTTCTGATAGGATTTGCCTGAAAGAGCACCGAAATCTTCATATTTATATGGAGTGTATCTAGAGAGTTTGGAGGTTACCTGAAGAGAGGGTAGTCGAGGAGGATGACTCGGAGGATGGGGAGGACACGACAAGTTTGGATGCCGATGCCTTGGAGAGGTGTAGGTCGGATGCAGAACGTATGGCTGTGATTCATCGTGGCATGCGTTCTCTCAATACTATTTGTGAAGACCTCCGAACTTGGCAGGCTACCATGTATCATAACTTTGAGACTCGTGCCCAGCGCGAGGATGAGTGGTGGGAATAGACGAGGGCCGATATAGAAGCTCAGCGCAAGTTCCAATAAGATATGCTTCCACGCTTTCCACCCATGGGGGGTGCTTCTTCTGAGGAGCAGTCTATAAGGCACCTGGCGTCGTTGGCTTGGAGGACCGATGGCTCGGCCCATCGGGGAGCTCGGGGAGACATCACCTTCCCATGTCCCTTCCACTACCAGCAGCGAGTGGTTTAGGAATATTATGAGTTGATCTTGTTTTGTATTGCTTTTATTTTAGTTCGGATGTTAATTTATGAAATCCGTATTTAATTTTGAATTTGGTTGTTAAATGTTGTTTGAATTTCCATTTTAATATAATCCGGTTTTTTTTTTAAATTGTGCATTGTTTTTATCATTAATCCCACCTTCCCAAATTGTTTGGGGTGGTATTATGTATTCTAGCATGATTTCTGATATGATCATCCGGTTTAGAATTTGTGTTGGAGTGAGGGTTGCGAACATTGCCGATATGGGCATGGCTATGAATAGATATTGTGATAGGATAAAATCTCAAAGAATTAGGCAGTTTCTATCCTAAATTCAACCTAAAATATATTAGGTTGGTTTTGGAATAGAGAATATGGGTTGTTTCCATTTTCGGGTTTGGAAATTTTTTGTTTCCGGCAATTGCCTTTAAACTTTTTGGTAACTTCCTGATTAATTTTAGCAACTTCAAACCTATAAAAACTTCATTCATTCTACACTCACAACCCACACTACACCTAACTTTCATCTCTCACCTTCCACTCCCACGATTCCCATATTCTTATCCATTTTAGCACTATCGGATTTCGGGCCGCCGCATGATGGAGCGACACGTACCCTAGGCACTCTCGACAGAATTTTATCGAGGCGACAATTGACCGAAATGAAGCGCGACACTGCCCACAACACTGGAATTCCAGTTTTCATCCTGAGCGCGACCCACTCCCATCCCAGGCACAAAGTGAGCGCGACCTGCGCCCTAGTGCCTGGAACTCGAAAATCACCGAGGCGCAACCCGCGCCCTATCCAGGCATAGTGGGAGCGCACCCCGTGCCCAGAACCCTGTAGGCAAGAAAAACTCCAATTGTTTATAGGTTGTTCTAGGATCCTTTGCAGCTATTCCAGCGAGTTATTGGTGTTGATATTCCCTTGTATCATATCGGAACAGTCTTTTGAAGGCTTGTTCCAAAGTGACACCTATGGTGCGTGGTTTCGCGAAGTGATCATTCTAGCAGGATGGGAGCCACTATTGGTAAGTCCTGATAAGCTTTATTCTCTCGCACTTACATCTTATTTTTATGATAATTGTAAGTTCTTTGATAGACCAGATGGATACAAGTGTTCTCCATCACCATCGGGGATGAACTAATGGAAATTACCAGGTTCTTGTTAGCCTTTGCTCTCGGACTTGCTATACCCGCTGAAATACAAGACTCATGGGCCTATTTGGTAGATAATATGTACCTCTATAACTATGAGGATTTGCATGAGCATTATGGGGCAGGAATCTTTAGGATAGAGGACCAAAGGGAATATAACGTCTCCCTTGGTAGCCTGTCCATGAACGTGGGCACAGTGATATTTTTTATAATGCTAAACATATTAGGGGTGTGACATTTTTCTTCTGCGAATGAAGCCACTTGCGACGTTTTCCTAGCTCTAGCTGAGGGACGTCTGCTATATGACCTTCCCAAGACATTAATGTCTAGTTTAGCACGAGCCCAGTACATGAGGCATAAGTATCTTCTTATGCCTATTTTAGTTTGCCGTATTATGCTATGTTTCTTCCCTGTTTTTTGTGCCCGTTACATGGATCGGGTAGGGGTCGACACTGTGAGACCCACCAATTCTATTATTCGATCTTTCTATGTAATGACTTGGCCGGGATGGCAGGTGTAACCTCATTTGGTTGCCCCCTACACCCCATCCGACCAAGTGGCGCTTGACAGGTTAGCTATAGTAGACGATAAGTAGCGTGCAGCCTTGCAGATTACCATGGCGTGGCAGGATGCGAAGGAACCTCATTTCTTCATTAAGGATGGGGAGGAAAATGTTTAAGCAGGAGTTAAGGTTAGTTTTTATTTCAGTTAGTGTCTGCTTATGTCCCAAGCAATTTGTTCCTCATTAACCCCTTACGGGTGGAACTTTTATAGAGTTGCGTCAGTTTTTCTTTTCTATATTAGTATGTTTAACCTCATTTTACAGATGTTCTAGAATTTCACGCGTTTCAATGATATTTCTCTACCCTATTTATTTAAATACTTTGAGGACAAAGCATGTTTCTTGTTTGGGGGGGGGGGGCATAGAAACACGTGTAATTAAGGCATCTGTTAGGATATAGATATGTATAATATGCACCTTTTTTCTAGTTAAAAAATTCAAAAATTTTAAAAATATAAATAAAAAGTATGCTATACACTTAGGAATATTGGTATTATTTTCTTTCTCTATGCTCTTAATAATCTAGAAGTATCACGTAGTTTTTGCATTAGAATAGTTTTTAGAAACTTATGTTAATATGTGGGTAATAATCTTTGCATCTATCTATAAATATGTTACATTAGTATCTATGATTGTTGGCAATAAGTTTTTGAAATCTAGGCTAGAGTACTTATTCTACAAATCCTGTGAGAATATAGCCTAAAGCCTTATATGAGTGAATATTTGAGAAATGATATAAGGGAAAAGTAAAATCCGGATAGAGAAATCACATGTCCACTTGCTTGATTACTATACCATATCCTAAGCGAGAATTTAGGCCCTCTTTGGATCGATATAGCCATAAATTCAAACTTATAAATTATTTTCCGCTAGTAGCCCTTCTGAGCCTTTCTTAAGCCTTTCACAAACCACAAATCCTTTACCCTGTTACAAAACAAAACAAAATAAAAAATCAATCTACCCAATTCTTTGAATAAGTCTGAGAATATAGATGAAGAATAGAAAAGAGATGAACCTTTAAAATCAAGAATTCGTTAGTCGCTTCAGAAGAAAAAAGTAAGTTTACTTCCAAATAAAAAAAAAAAAAAATAAAGAGTTAGAACTCCAAAAATAGAATCAAGGAGTCAAAAGCAAAAGAAAAAGAAAAAAAATTTGGCTAAGGATGGAAACAAAGTGTAGAAGCAAAAGTAAAGAATAAGGTTTTCTCTAGTTACATAATATAAAGACTCTATTATCTCAGACTTGTCCTCTTTGAATATTTATTTCCTTCCTTCTTAAACCATCTCCTAATCCCCGCAACACCTAATAAAGACATCTAGCTCAATTAGGAATAGGTTAGTGTGATAGTAAGTGGCAGATGTGTTTGATCGACTCTGGCTTCCTTGTGTGTCATTGAGATTCTAAGGTAAAGTGTGCCCACTGCACACTAGAGTAGCGAAACTTGAGCGAAAAAATCAGAGTTGTTTTTGTCTTGACATTTATGTAAGGACCTACTTAAGGACGCTATTATGAGTTTTCAGAAACGGACCTGCTAGTACATCTCATGGTATTACTCATTGTATATATGTTTATTCGTAGATGATTGATTATTATGCATATATTATCTTAGGTTTCGACTTGATTATTCTGTATTCATTGCTAGTGAGATGTATAGATAACTGAGACATAGATAAGGAAACAATAGTTTATTTCTGAGTCGTTGTAGTATAGATGAAGTTTGTGAGTACCTTCACTAGAAAACTCTCACGAGGCTAACTCGTCCACTAGGGAATTCCTAGTGGTTTAAGGCCTTGTTGCATATGGTCAATGCAATCGCGCTCGGCGAAATAAGATTAGTTATAACTCCATTTTTGGTCACTTATGCTAATTTCTCATATTTGCTTGAGGACAAGCAAAATGCTGTTTGGGGGTGGTTTGATAAGAGCCCAAAACTGTAGTTTTAACCCTTTAACAATAATACTTTTAGACCAATTATGCGAGTAATAAAGAAGAGTTAATGCTAATTACGTGTGTTTATGTATTTTAGGCATTGAATTCAATTATGTGCAGAAATGTGCCACTTTGGCGATTTAAAGGAACAAAGGGTTGGTTGCTTAGAAGTTCTGGGATTAAAGGCCAAGACGGGCAGAAACAACACACAAAAGTCAGTAGAACTTCCGAAGATCGTATCTTTAGACTCAGGCCTTGGAATTGGGCATACCTTATATCAAAATAACCAGCTCAGAAAGAGCTTTCCAATGGTCTAAACCTTGAGCCAATCAGAGGAGCATAAGTGGACGAAAAGCCTGTTGAAGTCGAAGCTAGCTGAAAAGGGCCTTGTGGACTGAAGAAATTGGGCTTTGGGCTCGATTTTCCGTTCCAAAACATGGACCCTCAGCCCATGCACGAAAATGTGGATCCAGTCTCCTCCATTTCCACACACAAGACTTATCTCTTAAAAGGAGGAATTAGTTTAGGTTAGAAAGTAGCCATTATAGTAGCCATTAAACCTTAGTTCTAGATCTAGTTTTGAGAATTTTAATTAGTTTATTAATTAGTTTTCATTCCTTGTTTTAGATTAAGTATTGAATCATTGTTTATCATTCATTAGATAAATAAAATAGTTAGTTCTTGTTAAATTCGATTTTGTTATTTATTGAATTACTTAGATCTAAATTCAGTTATTAGTTATTATTCAATTCTTAGTTGTTAATTTAGATTTTAGTTATTGTTTAGTTAAATTCAATAAAGGTAGAATTTTTATATTATGTCTTATTCAATTTCATTTGGAAATGATAGTTTGATGAATCGAGGCTAAACCTCCATTAGAGGAGTTTGATGAAGCCTTGATAAAAACTTGATTTTGTTAGCTTAGAATCGTTGTAAGAGTCTATATATTCCACTCTAGAAGGACTTTGATTCGCCATGAGAATGGGTGGACGTCCTCATATGCTAGTTATAAATTGGTAGAGATGCCATGTATAATTAGGGATTAGAACGACCAATCCTTACCGTAAGAATGTAAGAATTGGATTAAAACAATCTATGCAAGTTTCTTAAGTTGGATTCAAGGTAGATTCAATTCTCCCCTAATTCTTATTCTAGATTCAAACTTTAGTATTCCGTAGCATTTCGTAGTATAATTCGTAATTCTCTCATTGACTTTGGTAGGATTGATAGTCGTAAGAAACTTGAATGCTAAAGAACTAGGAGTGGAATGAATCTTCTATTCCAACTCTACTTGAATAGTATCGAGAGTAGAAATCTTTGATAAGTTTAGTATAAGTTCAGTTTTAGTTTTACTTTCGTTTAGAGTTTCATCGCTTTATTCATAAGTAAAACTATCAATTTTATGTTTATCACCAAACTAGATAAGATAGCGACTCTACCTATACCACGGACTGTCCGTGATATTAGAGCCTTTCTAGGCCATGCAGGATTTTATAGTCGTTTTATCAAATATTTTTCGAAAATAGCTAGACCCTTAACTAATTTGCTTTTAAAGGCGGCCATCTTTGATTTTAATTTTAACTGTAAACAGGCTTTTAAAACTTTAAAAGCCGCCTTAACTTCTGCACCCATTATACAGCCTCTCGATTGGTCTAAACCTTTCGAACTTATGTGTGATGCTAGTGATTATGCAGTTGGTGTTGTCTTGGGACAGAAACTAGATAATAAATCCATAGTTATTTCTTATGCTAGTAAAACTCTAAACGATGCTCAAAGGAATTATACAACTACTGAAAAAGAATTCTTAGCTGTCGTTTATGCTTTAGATAAGTTTCGTCCTTATTTGGTTGGTTCTAAGACTATAGTTTACATGGACCATGCAGCCCTTAGGTACCTTCTCGCAAAGAAGGATGCTAAGCAGAGATTAATCCGATGGATTCTTCTCCTGCAAGAATTGACATTAGAAATAAAGGACAAACGAGGGGTCGAAAATGTAGTTGCTGACCACTTATCTAGACTTACAAACGACGATGATAGTGATTCTGACTCCATACCGGACTCTTTTTCGGATGAGCATCTGTATGCTATTTTTTTTCTGCACCATGGTATGCTAACATTGTGAATTATTTAGCGTCTGATGTTATTCCTTATGATTGGTCAAGAAATGAATGTAAGAAGTTCTTGGCCAGAGTTAAGCTATACTACTGGGATGAGCCCTACCTTTTCAAGTATTGTGCGGATCAGATTATTAGTCGTTGTATTTCCCAATGGGAATATAATGAGGTTCTCTCATTCTGCCATGACAAAGAGTGTGGTGGCCATTTTAGGGTATGAAAACAGCTGCTAAAATTCTTCAATGTGGGTTTTATTGGCCCACTCTCTTTAAAGATGCCCAAGTACATTGCAAGACGTGCATTCGTTGCCAACAACTTGGGCGAATCACGAAGCGTAATATGATGCCATTGAATCCAATCATGGTGGTAGAAATTTTTGACGTATGGGGCATTGATTTCATGGGTCCATTTCCAATTTCCCACGGTTTCATTTATATTCTAGTCGTCGTGGACTATGTGTCTAAATGGATAGAGGCCATGGCTTGCCATAGCAATGACCATAAGACAGTTGTGCTTTTTGTTAAAGAATATATTTTCTATCGATTTGGCATTCCCAAAGCCATCATTAGTGATGGTGGAACACATTTTTGTAACAGAGTTGTTGCATCTCTAGTGAAAAAGTATGGAGTTACACGTAAAGTAGCAACTCCGTATCATCCACAAACTAGCGGACAAGTAGAAGTTTCTAATAGGGAAATCAAAAAGATATTAGAAACAACTGTAAATCCTGATAGGAAAGACTGGTCAAAGCGTCTATCTGATGTCTTATGGGCATAGAGGACGACTTTCAAAACTCCTATAGGTATGTCTCCATTTAGACTTGTATTTGGGAAACCTTGTCATTTACCCGTTGAATTGGAGCACCGTGCTATGTGGGCCATAAAAAGCCTTAACTTCAATGTCGATGAGGCGGGTGTCAAGCGCAAGTTGCAATTGAATGAGCTTGAAGAAATCCGTAGCGATTCTTATAATCTTGCGAAGGATTATAAAGCTAACATGAAACGTGTTCATGATAAGCAAATCTTGCGCAAAGAGTTTGTGGTAGGTCAAAAAGTCTTGCTTTACAACTCCCGTCTACATATTTTTATAGGGAAATTAAAACCCATTGATCTGGTCTTTTTCTGGTTACTGAAGTCACCCCTCATGGGGAAATCACTTTGGTAAATCCCAAGGACAACAATACCTTTCAAGTCAATGGCCAACGGTTGAAACATTTTCACGAGCTATTATCCCCTGATGTAGAGGAAGTTCTTTTACAGGACCCTGTCTATGAGGACTGACCTTTTTCATTGGTGTACTTCCTTTCATTTCCATATATTGGTAAGTGCACCAGTCAGGTAACCGGGCCCTCCATATGGAGTGTGTGGCTGTAAGTACCGGATCCTAAGTCCACGTTAAACATAATTCACGTTTTCCACTCTTGCTTGTTTTCTCGGATTTTGAGTCATGTTCTTCTATGGTATGAATTATGCATTTATTGCTTTATTATTTTTCTTATATTAAATCTTATTCATAAAAAAATAAAAATTGTTAAAATCATAAAAATATTAATTTAGGAAGTCTCGGGAATCTGACTTTAAAAGACCCGCTTTTAAAACAAATTTTCTAAACTTCGTTGCCAAAAATTTGTTTGGGGGTGGGGTGTTCATTTATGTACTGGATTGTTCAACTTTCCATTTGTGTTGCGTAGGCTATTTAATTGTATTTCGATTCGGGTTGACTTTATCTATGAAATTAGAGTTCATTCGTTCGCATAACTTACGTCACGCACATACTTTGAGGCATTTTTCATCTTCTTATAATTCAACTACGGTCGGAATAGAGTGTTTTATGGATTATTGGATTGGAAATTCTCTCCTGATCATTTCCATAGCTCATTCGCAAAAATCGGATCGGTAACGAAGCGGCAAATTTAGTTTGAAGTTGTGCGAAAAATCAAATTGGGCTTGGGCCCAATCTCGTGCACACGTGCACCGCACGTGCGTCTCCGTCTTCAACATAACAGTCGCGTTCCTCCTCAAAACCGCCGTTAACAAAGTTTTAAGCTTCAAAACCTAACCTAAAATAAAAAAGAAAAAAAGAAACCAAATTACACCCACACCAATCAATTAAATCCACCCCAAATCTTCTCCAAATCATTCCCCCACCAATTCCCACCACCAAAACATTAGAAAAAACAAAAACAAATTGTAGAATTTGAACTGCCGTGCCACCACCGCGCCACCACCACTGTTTGGTTAGTAAGGTTGTCTCAAACTCCATCCCCACATTCCATTTAAACCCCCAAATCGTTCCAAAGTCTTAATGGCTCAAAGACGTCGGATTTTGACGAAGCACGCGTTTATTGCCGACCACTTCGCGCCGTTTTACGGTGACGAGATGGTTAGGAGAGATTGGAGTTGTTTGTGGTACTCGACAAATGATTTTTACCATGAAGATTTGGTCCGACAGTTTTATAAGATGAGGGAGTTGGATGGAAATAGGATTTTTGTTAAAGTGGCTGGGAGGAGGAGAGAAGTATCAACTGGGTTGTTAGCTGAGATTTTAGGCATTCCACCTAGACGCCATCTCGATGCCACATTACAGGATTCCCAATTTACTAGGGTCAATCCTTTGATGAATGTGACTGTTTTGAAAGGGAACTACAATGCGAGCTCGCATTGTGTTCGCCGGTTGACTCTCATAACCAACCAACTGGCTGTAGCTCAGTGGATTGGTAGGAATGTCATAGGGAAGGAGAAAGTCAGTGACATCGGGTTGAACTGCCTTCACATTCTATGGATACTCCAGGAGCAGAAGTACGAGTTCTGTATTTTGGAGTTCTTGAGTAACATGATTAGGGGAGTTGGGAAGAGTATTGCACCTCTCCCTGTTTTGATAACGAAGATCATGATGACCTTGAGAGCGACTCCGACTTCTGATAGGATTTTCTTGAAAGAGCACCGAAATCCTCATATTTATACGGAGTGTATCCAAAGAGTTTAGAGGTTACCTGAAGAGAGGGTAGTCGAAGAGGATGACTCGGAGGATGGGGAAGACACGACATGTTTTGATGCCGATGCCTTGGAGAGGTGGAGGTCGGATGCAGAATGCATGGCTGTGATTCATCGTGGCATGCGTTCTCTCAATACTATTTGTGAATACCTCCGAACTCAGCAGGCTACCATGCATCATAACTTTGAGACTCGTGCCCAGCGCGAGGATGAGTGGTGGGAACAGACGAGGGCCGAGATGGAAGCTCAGCGTAAGTTCTGAGATGATATGCTTGCACGCTTTCCACCCCAGGAAGGTGTTTCTTCGAGGAAGCGATGCGGAGGCACGAGCGGCCATCGCCCGCCCAGGGCCGGATGGCTCGGCCCATCGGGAGCTTAGGAGACATCACCTTCCCATGTCCCTTCCACTACCAGCAGCGAGTGGTTTAGGAATATTATGAGTTGATGTTGTTTTGTATTTGCTTTTTATTTTAGTTCAAATGTTAATTTATGAATTCCGTATTTAATTTTGAATTTGGTTGTTAAATGTTATTTGAATTTCCGTTTTAATATAATACAGTTCTTTTTAAATTGTGCATTGTTTTTATCGTTAATCCCACCTTCCCAAATTGTTTGGGGGTGGTATTATGTATTCTAGCATGATTTTTGATATGATCCTCTAGCTTAGAATTTGTGTTGGAGTGAGGGTTGAGAATATTGCTGATATGGGCATCACTATGAATAGATATTGTGATAGGATGAAATCTCAATGAATTAGGCAGTTTCTATCCTAAATTCAACCTAAAAGATATTAGGTTTGTTTTGGAATAGAGAATATAGGTTGTTTCCATTTTCGATTTTGAAATTTTTTTGTTTCTGGCAATTGACTTTAAACTTTTTGGTAACTTCCCGATTCGTTTTAGCAACTTAAAACCTATAAAAACTTCATTCATTCTACACTCACAACCCACACTACACCTCACTTTCATCTCTCACCTTTCACTCCCACGATTCCCATATTCTTATCCATTTTAGCACTATCAGCAGCTCGGAGCGCGCCTACGCCCTAGTGGAGCGCGACCTGAGCCATAGGCACTATCTGACAGAATTTCATCAGAGCGCGACCCGCGCCCTGAGCTAAGCGCGACCTGAGCCCACAACACTGCAATTCCATTTTTCATCCTGAGTACGACCCACGCCCATCCCAGGCACAAAGTAAGCGTGCCCTGCGCCCAAGTACCTAGAACTCGAAAATGACCAAGGCGCACCCCACGCCCTACCCAGGAGTAAGTGGAGCGCACTTCGCGCCTAGAACCCCGTGGCCAAGAAAAATTCCAATTTTTTGTGGGTTGTTCCAGGATCCTTCGCAGCTATTCCAGCAAGTTTATTGGGGATGACATTCCCTCGTATCATACCGGAACAGTCTTTTGAAGACTTGTTCCAAAGTGACACCTATAGTGCGTGGTTTCGCGAAGTGATCATTCTAGCAGGATGGGAGCCACTATTGATAAGTCCTGATGAACTTTATTCTCCCGCACTTACATCTTATTTTTATGATAATTGTAAGTTCTTTGATAGACCAAATGGATAACAAGTGTTCTCTATCACCATCGGGGATGAACAAATGGAAGTTTTCAGGTTCTTGATAGCCTTTGTTCTTGGAATTGCTATGCCGATCGAAATACAAGACTCATGGGCCTATTTGGTAGATAATATGTACATGTATAACTATGATGATTTTCATGAGCATTACGGGGCAGGAATCTTTAGGATAGAGGACCAAGGGGATTATAATGTCGCCCTTGGTAGCCTGTCTATGAATGTGGGCACTGTTATGTTTTGGATTATGCTAAACATTATAGGGGAATGGCGTTATTCTTCTGTGAATGACGAAACTTGTGATATTTTCTTTGCTTTAGCTGGGGGACGTACACTTTATGATATTCCCCAGACCCTAATGTCTAGTTTAGCCCGAGCCCATAGCAAGAGGCATGAGTACCTTCTTATGCCTATTTTAATTTGCCGTATAATGCTATGTTTCTTCCCTATTTTTTGTGCCTGTCTCATGGATTGGGTTGGGGTCGACATTGTGAGGCCTACCAATTGTATTATTCGATCGTTCCGTGCAATGACTTGGCAAGGGTGGAGGATATATCCTCATCAGGTTGCGCCTTACACCCCATCCGACCAAGTGGCGCTTGACAGGTTAGCTATAGTAGACGATAAGTGGCGTGAAGCCTGGCAAATTACCATGGCATGGTAGGATGTGAAGGAACCTCATTTCTTTATTAAGGGTGAGAAGAGAAATGCTTAAATGGGAGTTAAGGTTAGTTTTTATTTTAGTTAGTGTCTGCTTATGTCCCAAGCAATTTGTTTCTATTTAACCCCATAACGGGTGGAACTCTTATAGAGTTGCATCAGTTTTTCTTTTCAATATTAGTATGTTTAACCTTATTTTGCAGATGTTCCAGAATTTCACGCGTTTCAATGGTATTTCTCTAACCTATTTATTTAAATACTTTGGGGACAAAGCATGCTTCTTGTTGTGGGGGGGGGGGGGGATAGAAACATGTGTAATTAAGGCATCTGTTAGGATATAGATATGTATAATATGCACTTGTTTTCTAGTTAAAAAAATTCAAAAAATTTTAAAATATAAATAAAAAGTATGTTATACACTTAGGAATATTGGTATTGTTTTCTTTCTCTATGCTCTCAATAATCTAGAAGTCTCACGTAGCTTTTGCATTAGAATAGTTTTTAGAAACTTAGGCTAATATGTAGGTAATAATCCTTGCATCTATCTATAAATATGTTACATGAGTATCTATGATTGTTGGCAGTAAGTTTTTGAAATCTAGGCTAGAGTACTTATTCTACAAATCCTGTGAGAATATAGCCTAAAGCCTTATATGAGTGAACATTTGAGAAATGACACAAGGGAGAAGTAAAATCCGGATAGAGAAATCACACGTCCACTTGCTTGATTACTATACCATATCCTAAGCGAGAATTTAAGCCCTCTTTGGATCGATATAGCAAGAAATTCAAGCCTATGAATTATTTTCCGCTAGTCGCCCCTCTGAACCTTTCTTGAGCCTTTCATAAACCGCATATCCTTGACCCAGTTACAAAACAAAACAAAATAAAAAATCAACCTACCCAATTATTTGAATAAGTCTGAGAATAGAGATGAAGAATAGAAAAGAGAAGAACCTTGGAAATCAAGAATTCGTTAGTCGTTTCAGATGAGAAAAGTAAGTTTCCATCCAAATAAAAAATAATAAGTTAGAACTCCAAAAATAGAATCAAGGAGTCAAAAGCAAAAGAAAAAGAAAAAAATATGGCTAAGGATGGAAACAAAGTGTAGAAGCAAAAGTAAAGAACAAGGGTTTCTCTAGTTGCATAATATGAAGCCTCTATTATCTCAGACTTGTCCTCTTTGAATATCCATTTCCTTCCTTCTTAAACCATCTCCTAATCCCCGCAACACCTAATAAAGACCTCTAGCTCAATTAGGAATATGTTAGTGTGATAGTAAGTGGCAGATGTGTTTGATTGACTCCGGCTTCCTTGTGTGTTATTAAGATTTTAAGGTAAAGTGTGCCCACTGCACACTGGAGTAGCGAAACTTGAGCGGAAAAATCATAGTGGTTTTTGTCTTGACATTTATGTGAGGGCCTACTTAAGGACGTTATTCCGAGTTTTCAGAAACGGACCTGCTAGTTCATCTTATAGTATTATTCATTGTATATATGTTTATTCGTAGATGATTGATTATTATGCATATATTAGCTTAGGTTTCGACTTGATTATTCGTATTCATTGCTAGTGAGATGTATAGATAATTGAGACATAGATAAGGAAACAATAGTTTTATTTCCTGAGTTGTTGTAGTATAGATGAAGTTTGTGAGTACCTTCACTGGAAAACTCTCACAAGGCTATAACTCGTCCACTAGGGAATTCCTAGTGGTTTAAGGCCTTGTTGCATATGGTCAATGCAATCGCACTCAACAAAACGAGATTAGTTAGAACTCCATTTTTGGTCACTTATGCTAATTTCTCATATTTGCTTGAGGATAAGCAAAATGCTGTTTGGGGGTGGTTTGATAAGAGCCTAAAACTATAGTTTTAACCCCTTAACAATAATACTTTTAGACTAATTATGCGAGTAATAAATAAGAGTTAATCCTAATTACGTGATTTTATATATTTTAGGCGATGAAGTCAATTATGTGCGGAAATGTGCCACTTTGGCGATATAAAGGAGCAAGGGTTGGTTGCTAAGAAATTATGTGATTAAAGGCCAAGACGGGCAGTAATAACACACAAAAGTTAGCAGAAGTTCCGAAGACCATATCATTGGACTCAGTCCTCGAAATTGGGCATACCTTATGTCAAAACGACCGTCTCAGAAAAATCTTTTCAATGGTCCAAACCTTGGCCCAATCAGAGCAGAAGTTGATGAAACGCCTGTTGAAGTCAAAGTTAGCTGAAAAGGGCCCTGTGGATTGAAGAAATTGGGCTTTGGGCTCGATTTTCCGGCCCAAAACATGGACCCTCAGCCCATACACGAAAATGTGGATCTGGTCTCCTCCATATCCACACACAAGACTTAGCTCTTAAGTATCAATTAGCTTAGGATAGAAAGTAGCCATTAAAGCTTAGTTCTAGATCTAATTTTTCAATTAATTAATTAGTTGTTATTCTTATTTTAATTTCAGTATTGAATCATTGTTTATTATTCATTAGATAAATAAAATAGTTAGTTCTTGTTAAATTCGATCTTTGTTATTTAATAATTGTTTAGAATAATTTCGATTCTTGTTATTTAATGATTTCTTAGTTGTTAATTTAGATTTCAATTATTGTTTAGTTAAATTTAATAAAGGTAGAATCTTTATATTATGTTGTATTCAATTTCATATGGAAAGGATAGTTTGATGAATCAAGGCTAAACCTCCATTAGAGGGATTTGATGAAGCCTTGATGAAAACTTGATTGTGTAGTATATAATCGTTGTAAGAGTCTATTCCACTCTAGAAGGTTGTTGATTCGCCATGAGAATGTGTGGACGTCCTCACATGCTAGTTGTGAATTGGTAGAGATGCCATGTATAATTAGGGATTAGAACGACCAATTCTTACCGTAAGAACGTAAGAATTGGATTATAACAATCTATGCTAGTTTCTTAAGTTGGATTCAAGGTGGATTCATTTCCCCCCTAATTCTTATTCTAGATTCAAACTTTAGTATTCCATAGCATTTCGTAGTATAATTCGTAAAACTCTCATTGACTTTGGTAGGATTGATGGTCGTAGAAAACTTGAATGCTAAAGAACTAGGAGTGGAACGAATCTTCTATTCCAACTCTACTTCAATAGTATCGAGAGTAGAAATCTTTGATAATCACGAGTATAGTTCAGTTTTAGTTTTACTTGCGTTTAGAGTTTCATTGCTTTATTCATTAGTAAAACTACCAATTTAACTATTATTAATTTTCAAGAGTCTGTGTAACTCCACTGAATTCAGGTCTTCCTCTCTCTACTTAAACAGAAAATTTTAAAGAATTTAAAGAAAGCTTTCACACAATTCTTCATTTTACAAAAGGACATGAGTGAAACTGAATTTCGCCTCTCACATTCTCATGCAGCTCTTAGGTAATTTCAAATCCGATTTAAGCTCAAATATATTCGATTTTCGTTTGGTTGGATTTGGTGAAATAAAATCTTGAAAATTTGGTTGCAATTTGATCGTTTTAAATCAATTTTTTTTATTGGTTATGTTTAATGTTGGAAGGACAGATTTTCATCAGTGAGTTTTTGAAGAAGGAATAATTGGAAAAACATTGATTGTTTAATCGTCGACGATGACAAAAATTGAATGGAGAAGGTTCTTTCTAGGAGAACTTGATTCTGACTAACTAATTATGCAAAGAATGAAGATCACTCAAGGAAGGTATGAACCTTTTTGGATTTGCCATCTAGCAAAAATCTGATCTTTTTGAGCTTCTCTAATTGCGACAAATTTTACTGGCCAAGCTTAAACCTAAATGCCTGGTACAATAGTTTATTGACAGTTTTGCTTATTAATTTATTTTTGTTGTAGCTCAAAGTATAGCTTATTGATACTCAAAAGGTCAAAAGAATTTTCTATGTTCATGTTCAATAGGTGGATTTAACTTCTCCTTTTGTTTAGTATATGAATGTTCATATATGCTTTACAGTTCTGCTATTTTTCATACAGTCATTGATAAGGAACTATATTTTCTCAATTTTGTTATATGAGCCTAGATTCTTAGACTCAAATTGTATTATGTGATTTGTATGGTCAAGGTACAATCTATCATACCAAGTTCCCATTGTAATTTTGATAGTTACATTTATTGTCTTTCCCGTTGTCATTTTGATGCAGGTACCTAAAACACATGTATTCATCTCTCACCATCAAAATTGATTGGATAAAGGCTCAGAATTATATGAGGTGCAGTTCCCACTTCCCAGATATAACCAAGCCTTTTAAATGGTCCATTCTAATATTCCTTTTGGTATGTGCTTTGTCTCGATCTCTATTTTTTATATCTACATCTTCTTTATTTTAGCGCAAAATGTATTATTTTTATTAATTAGGAAATGAGTGTACATATGAAAATAGTCATAGAGGGAGCATTGTAGATTGAATGTGGCTTCTGAAGCTATTCAATGCAGGTTTTTGAATCTTGAAAAAACCAAGTTATGAAATTTCAGGGTTTTTGTGTTTGTTGTACGCTTGATTTCTTTTCTTCTTCATCATTCACTTTTACAGATTTTTGGCATCATTCAATTTTCTTCTTCATCGTTCACTTTTATAGCTACGATTACATATATTATTAAGGACATATTCCAGATGAACAGAGGACATAATGTGATGTCACTGTTTATGCATTATTATGTTTATGGAAACATAGGAGGATCTTTTGAAATGTCTTCATTTTATGATCTCATTTTATCTTCATGAAAATTGGCAATATCATAAGTAGAGTTATTTTGGCTCTTTGTAGATAATGGACTGCTTCAATTATTTTCCTAAGGAAGGAAGAGAATGACAAGTGAGTACATCTCTCAAGGTTGTAAAAGTTGCAAAGTAAACTGAAAGAGGGGTTCAACAGGTTAGTGGAGACTGGAATCCCATCTTGCAAACTGGCTGAGAGTAGAAGTGATTTGTTTTAGCTCTAGCTATTATGAACTTGAAGTGAACCGCTTCTTGCTTTATACCTTACCTTATCTTATTTTTGATGATACAGGCGTTATAACAGAGAATTCAAAGGGTACTAACTATATTGGGCTAGATGGCAACCAACCTATGTATACTAACTACAGAGGAGATGGAAAGGTTGCCATACAAAATGATATTTGGCTACACAATGAGAAGTGATCTTTCAAGCCATGTGACTAGTGGGGCCTCTCTGTGATGTGCAGATGATGACCAGCTTGATTGGCTCACCATCTGCTCTCACTACATGGCAACCTTGCAAAAGTTACCTCTGACATTAACTTGAAACAACCAAAATTTGTCATTGGTCGCAGCTGTACCTGACTATGTGAGGCCATTAGACGATGGCCTTTATGTGGCAATTGTCAATCGACATATATCTCGGTAACAAATCATAATTTTGCTTCAACAAGTAGGTTTCATTCCTATTCATGTTCCCTATGCATGTTATCAGGGGATTGTGAATGCATATTGATAAAGGCACGATTAACTGCTATTTACGTTAATCTATCGATAAATGAAAAATCTAGCTAATGGTTATTCATTGCTCAACTCAATGGAACCAACATCATCTAAATGGACTGAGCAGTGACTTACGAAAAATCATATTATTCCTCAAGTGGTTGGTATTTGAAAACAGCTTGACATATACAAGTATTTGATCAGTTTGTAGCATATCCTTTTCAGTGAATTAGATGTCAATTGCTATAAACATATGTATGCACACTGATGCTGTAATCTACAGGCAGACCCATGTGTCACAGAATCTGAGAAGGAACAGTTACGCTATCTATTGGACTGCCAAAAACTATCATTAAAACATTGCCCACAATTCCCCTCTGAGTGGTATACCAAGTGCTTTTTTTTTCAATAGCTCCAGTAAAAGACTTCAATTGCAGGTGGTTTCCATTGCACACATTGAAAGACTTCAGTTTCTCTCGTAGATGCACTCAAAACTTTTTGGCACATTGAAGAAGGATGTCCCATACTTTTACAAATCACCTCAGTTCAATGGGGATGGCCAAATGTACGAATTTTTTTAGATGCATCTGGGGTGTCAGGTCACAAGGATGTACATTCCTGCCACCATGCATTGTAATTGATCACTCAATATCAAACAGGTTCTGCACTAAATTATGCAAGTTATAGTGAGTATATTTTTTTTTTGGGTCAAGAAACACTGAACAATCTTGAGGGGTAGTAAAATGAATAACATCGTGACATCTGTGCCGAAGGCATGGGTTATACCTAGGTAAGCAAACCACCACTATTGCTTGGGAGTCCTCATGCAGTCTTGCAAGCTCCAACATAATGAATTCTTGCCACTATTACAGAGAACGTTTTAATTTGTGTATGTGTGTTTTGCTTTATATAGTACTTTGGCTTCAGTTCTGAAGAGCTCACATCAATAGGTTGAAGCCAATTCTGTTATTGTTAAAACATTTATAACTTTTTTGTGTTCTAATTTCAAATGATACGAAATGTGAGATGTCTCTGATTGGATTGTAATTATTATGGGAATCAGGTATAGACAATTATATTTGAGAAAAATCCACCTATCTCAAGTTCTTTGTGCTTTTAATCTTGGAAAGTTTTAATTTCTTTGAATTTTGCTTAATTGATGTACTCACTCTAAATATTAAATTGTCGAAGGAGCATTTGTTGTTAATAGGTTGAATGCATGCCAAAGGCAAATTGAAATTGGTAGAAAATTTGTCTCATTTGTCTGAATTGAATATCAAAAGTTTTGTAAGGCATTCAGCTCTATAATTGCCATAAGATTATTTGATTTTTCGGGTAGGATCCAATTTAAAATTTATAATTGTCTAGAAGCTAAGAAAAACAATGTCAATTACCATTCATGGCTATATGCACATAATAGTTCTACAAAAGTATTTGTTTGGGAGTGATGGAGCCCTAGGTTGCATTTAGAATCATAATGGAACATCATATTGATTGCCATTGGCAAACCAATATGCACACTAAACTTTTGCTAATAGAACAAAGACTTAGAAATTTCTTTTTCTTTTTATTAACGATACAATTCCAATTCACTTGGCAGGTTTTCTATTTTCTGATTTCTACAATTTAACAAGTTCAACAAATTCGATCAGCGTTTGGTCAATTTTCATGTCCATTAATTTTTTTTCATTTCGATTACAACTATTTTAGTTTGAATGAAATTGTGCAAGCTTTATTTCAGGTTGCAAAATGATTTTAGATTGCATCATTCAACTTGGATAACTAATGAATTGATGCAGATTGTTTTTTGTTTTTTGTTTTATGCTTACGTACATTTCATAAAGATCATTATTATAGGAATCAAGGTTTCCATATATATATTTTGTTTTTGTAGTGTTCTCGATTGTCAGTACAATATTGAGAATTGATGATGCAGACTGTGTGTTTCATCTTACTTTTATAAACCAAAGGTCACCGAGGTGTTAAATATACTCAGTTTGCGACTATAATGGAAAAATTGACAATTAAGTTTAGCTTTTTTGCTAGTTCAAATTCACTGGACATGGATAGTTATTTTAGAGTATGTGCAACCCCCCCTTCTCCAGGTGCAAGTGATGCTTATAAGGAGTGGTGTGAAGGACTGTGTGGACTTGGTATTTCAAGACCTCATTGGACTTCCTAATTGACTTTTGAAATTAACAACTAGAAATTAAAAGGTAAGTATGTTGGAAAGTGTTCCCAACTTACTTTTCACATACTATTTGTTACTCAAGCTGCTTAATTTTGATATTTACACATGATAACAGGCATAAGTTCTTTACACATCAGAAGCTTCTTAGCTTTCAGAAGTCCATTTTGGACAATGTTATCAATTCCTTTGATCAGAATAATAAGAGGAATCTTCTCCAGATCCTCAAAATTACTGCTAAATATTTTAGCAAGATAAATCAGAATTCAATCAAGCCTTGGTCTGACTTCAAAAATAAAACCAGTGAGTCAAAGAGATCCCTTGATTGTGTGTCTTGGAGTACTCTCTCCAAAGACTTTTCAGAATCCTTTTAGAATGAAGCCAAAATATCTCTTCCAGCACCCTTGCCAGAAGTAATTCAAAACCTCCCTCCTTTACATTTTCAGAAGTGGATTCTTAATTGGAATTCAATTGTTTTGGGAACTTGTCCTTTAATTATTAAAGGTATTGCCCACATCACTGAAGGAACCCACAGTATGCACCCAAATCTTCATATACTCCTCCCAGCCACATTTTGGCAATATTTTCTTCCTGGAGATATGTATTTAATCGATGAATTATTAGAGATGGGATTTATTAAATCCATCACCATCAGTACAGAGGTTTCTTTGGAAGCAGAAAAGAATAACAGAACATTCTTGGCCTATCCATTGGTCCAAGCCATAGAAAATACTATGATGAAATGGCATGGAACTATTTACTGTGAATTTACCACAGCTTGTCCTGAATACACAGAATATGAAACTTATCCTTCAGTATTTATGGTCTGAATTCACAAGCAGAGACCTTTTGATATATCAAGAGCTCTTTCTCTTTCGGAATCTAAAGAGAAATTTCATACCATTACAGTAGAAGACAGAGTTAGAGAAATGGAAGAAATTCGTGCTATTGGTCTTCATCAAATTAAGTGGTTTATCAGATATAATTCAATACAAAAGTATCCAAAGTTCACTCTTTTGTCTGAATCTGATAGATTCTTGATCCTTACAGAACCTCTGGACAATTCTAATAGAACCAGATTTTATGAACAATTCAGCAGAACCAGCTCTTTGGCTCTTAGCCCAAAAGCTATGGAAATTTTCAAGCTTATTAATGAAGAAGGACCTTATGAGTTTCTTAATCATCTCGGGTACCTTTCCTCTGACACAGAACCAGAAGATGTGGATAATGATATCCTTATCCAAGTTACTGAGAATCTACGCACCCAACTTGGCACTCCTAAACATAATGGCAGACATTATGGCCCAAGATAAGGACCAGAAACAGAATCAACATTATTTTGCCTGAATTCTTATCCTTACAGCTGGATTTGCAATGCTTTTGCCTAGGTGGGACCCTTGAATGGGACATTCTACCTTTTGCTTTTCTTAAAGTCAAAAGTGGAGCATTATAAGGATTCTTATCCTTTCAAGACAGAAGTAAAAGACAAGTATGCCTTGTCAAGGTGGCCCAGTCGACTGCGACTCCTTTAGCACACATAGCCACTTCCTGTGCGGACTCCAAATTATATTTTGAGATCCAACTAGTATAAAAGGGATACCTCACCCTTGTTGAGCAATATCTTCCATTTTTATCTTTTTTTTTTTTTTTTTGTGTGATAAGAGTGCTCTCTTTTCTCCCCCCCTGTAATATAAACAATCCTATAAATAAATAAAAGTTCAGTTTAATCAAGTGTTCTTGCTGCTGACTGATCTTTTTCCGCATTAATCAGGTGTTTTACCTGATCTCTCTTTCTTTAAAATAAGAGTCATGGCAACTACTTAAGTTAACTTTAAAATAAGTACGTAAGTAAAACTTCACCTACAAAATGAATTTAAACCTATTTTTTTGTGGATATGATATACTCAATATTAAGATCATCTCTACAAAATTTCAGCTCATTTGGAAACCTCTAACATTGGCAAAAAAAAACAATTACAAAAATTCAACATTTCTGGACCATTAGATTTCTTTTTAAAGATGACAACAATTTTTATCTATGTTAGAGGTTTTCAAATGAGCTAAAATTTTGGGAAGATAATCATTATGGTGAGTCCTTCATAACCACAAAAAATTAGATTTGAATTCATTTTGTAGGTAAAGTTTACATCATTATTTATTTAAGTTAACTTATAGTTACTTTTTAGAGAATTACGGTAATTCTCTAAAAAGTAGCTACTTAAGTTAACTTAAAAATAATGTAAATATATATATATATATATATATATATATATATATATATATATATATATATATATATATATATATATAGGGAGGAATATATGCACATTCATTATAGCCACATTTTCGACATACAAATAAATTAAGGCCTAGTTTTTTGTGGAGATGATCTCCCCACCATGAAGATCATTCTCACAAAAAATCATAATATTTAGATATGTCTAAGCATGTAAAATTAGTGTTCATTTGTGTTCATTTTTGAACTTTTCATCTAACGGTCTAAAAGTTTTGTGAGCATATTCTAATGTTAGACTTCTTTGAATGAGCTAAACTTTTGTGAGCATGTTCTCCATGGTGGGGAGATCATATCTACAAAAAAAATCAGCCCTTAATTCAACCTTTAAGTCCATAATTTTGCTTGAATTAATTGACAATGTATATATATATATATTGAAAAAAAAATGGTGTTCTAGGTTTCAACTATGGGATTCTTATGATAATAAAGGTTTGATACCCTTTTGATGATGAAATAGGTCTAGAAATCTCAATTTGGCTACATACTTTGACTTGATTCTTAGAAATCTAAGTTAATTAGAGTGTAATAGACCTTGCATTAGTTCTTGAGTATCTTTGCACGAATCTTGCATTACATTTTATGAGTAATGAACTTCTAGAATCCAAGTGTCAGATGAATTAACTAGACAAAACCTGTGAGTTTTAGCCAAAAGCTTGCATTGTGTGATTTTTCTTGAGTGATGACACCATGGATGAAGCTTTTTCGAGTAAAGAGATGCACACTTCTTCTTGCTAGATCACCACACAGACACCTAAGTAGAATTTAGGCTTTCTTTGACCGTTTGAGCCTGATATACCCCACCTATATATATCATTTCCTTAGAAACCCTTTTGAAGCCTTGTTATTTAAGCCTTTTTCTTGTGAACCAAACTCTTTAACCCATATCTTTTAACCCATAATATAGCCCACCTAAGTTGTTACTTGAGAGTTAGGATGACTATGAATAAAATAAAGAAAATGTATTCAAATTCAGTTGCTTCCTTAATAGAAAAGTCAAAGTTTCAAGACATTGCCGCAAGTCAATTAAAAATCAAAATGGCAAGAAGATGTGCCCACCTCCAAAAAAAAAATCAAAATCTTGGGCCTCTTTGAAAGTTACAATTTGAAGAAGCACTAAAGTTCAAAGTTTCTCTAAGTAGTTGTGAAGACCCTATTCTCTCAAGTAATAGCTCTTTGAAATATCCATTCCTTTTTTTGTGAACCCATACCTAAACCCCATTACAACCCATTCAAGACATCTAGCTTCCTAGGATAAGTGTGGTGTGAAACTAAGAAGATGATGTGATGATTGACCTCCTAAGAGTGTAAGGATTGAGTGTGCCCTCACACACTAGAGAGACATTAACTAAAAGTGCAATAAATATGAGTGATACGTGTCTATGACACAATCGGTGACAACCCAAGTTAATGATTATTTCTAAAGATACCAGAAGTGAAGTTACTCGTACATAGCATCGTATCTTTTCATATCAGATTGCTTATATTGCTTAATGCTTGTGTTTATTGCATTTTTATTAACTTTGGTGTCACGAGAATTGAAGTTTATTGCCAAAAGAGATTAAAAGATTTTGTTGAGATAACTTAGGGTGATAACATGGATAATTGAGTTTTTGTAGTCTAATTTAGAACACCGGAATTTTGTGGGTATATTCTCTGCAAACCCTCACAAGACAAAACTTGTTCTCTAAGGGTAACCTTAAGGTTTAACGGCTTGTTGCACAAGCTAAGTGCAATCGCGATTAGAGAGTGAGTTAGGATTTTCTTTTGTTTTGTTTTTTTTTTTGTTCAAGGACTAGTAAAATATAGGTTTGGGGGTGTTTGATAAGTGCCTAAAATTGTATATTTTATATATAGTTTTATAGGTACTTTATAATATCATTTATGCTTAATTGCGTATTTTTAACGTAAAACTATACATTTGCTTTATTCCATGACATTATGCACATTTTTTGGTTATAAATGATTATTTATATATATGTGCATGTCATTGGAAAAGTCCCATGCAAAATATGTTTTATTAATCTGGTTTAATATTTTTTGTAAGAAATAAAGATGTTGGTCAAAGCCCGGGCCTGTAAGCCAAAGAGGATCATTTAAAGAATGAGAGCTCATGGAATAAATTATGCTATCAAGAATGGAAAGAAATGTTTGATAATTGATAATTATATAAGAAAATCAAGAAAGGATAATTGCAACTACTACCATATATTCTTACCATTTTCACCACATTAAATATCCTCATTTCCATTAATTATTTATTCCCTTGATTTTATTATATCAAATTATTTCTTAATACCTTATATTTTTGCCACCATATATATTCTCCCATATCCTCCATATTCTTGCCAATCACTCTATTCCTAATTCAAAACCATATCATTCCATTTTATATTTTATTTGATTACCAATTTATATTTCATTCCTTCCTCGTGCCTTGATAATATCTCTTTCATATTCTATTTCCTAAATTCTTTTATCTTATATTTTATTCTCATATCCTAAAGATTATTTCTATTTTGTGTGAAGATATTATATGCACCAAGATCTTGTTTGTGGAAGCTATAAATAGATAAGAGAATTGGCATTGAAGGACACACCCATTCTACACCCATTTTATCTCCATTCTAGTATTCAATTAGTAGACATTTTTCTTTGTAGTTTTAGTTCATTTAATTAGTAAGGAAAAGTGTTTTAGAGTGTGTAATTTTCCGAAGATCAACATCAAAGCAATAAAGGTGGTTTCAATGTTCATTATATCTCTTGTCTTTAATTATTCTTTCATGTTAATTAATAGCATAAAGGGCTAAGCTTCCACCCCATGGTGGAAAGTGAAAGCTCTATATGAAATTCTTGTTATTTTGTTTTTGTCCTTTTTGTTAGAATCTCCACTATGTGTTTTTGATGAAATCCAATGATATCTCTTTTTAATTGATTTTTGCACTAAGGTTAAATGTGCATGGTTTCTATCACCGTTAGAAAATACAGGATATTTTCCATTGTTAGTTTATTCTTGGGTTTTTTAGACTTTGGTACCACTTTTTAGACTAATATTAGGAAATAGTACCAAATTTCAAAAAAATTAGGAAATAGTACCAATTATGTTAGTTGACCGAAGTCAAACTGTTTCAATCTGTTCAGATTTTCATAATGTCCACAATACCCTCAGGGTTTTTTAGACTTTGGTACCACTTTTTAAATTGATATTAGGAAATAGTACTACTTCTGCCAGTTGACCGAGTTAACACCGAAACACAAAAGGAGGAGTTTACTCCTAACTAACACACCGGTAACAGCTACTCACGCCGGCAAACAACAACACTGGCAAGGAAATCACACAAGAGCTTCCCCTCACTGAAAAGAGGACTCGATAGCTACTAGCTTTTGAAAAGACCTATACAAGGCTTTTCTCATGCATTTCTTAACTCACAACGGGATAATCCACAATCTAGCGAGGTATTTCAACATGCCTTCTTCGATTTAAGGAAAAATAGAAAAAAAAAACATTCGATCAATCACTTCGATGAATGAATCTATCACAGATGCCATTATATTAGCTTAGTTGCTTGTTTGTGATCCCTTCTTTTTGCGAGTTCCGTTTTTTTGTTTACTTCCAAAATGAGGGGTGGAGAGTGTGGTAAGCCCCACCTATTTCTGTGAAAAAGCGGAGTTGTCTTACCCATGATGCAAGGAATAATAAACTGGAGGGGCCCTAGTGATTCATGTAGGTTTCAGAGAATGGAACCGAGGTTGTGAGAGTAAGTGGAGCGGGCTACTCTCCAGGGCATCATTCGAGCAGATTGAGATTTTTATATATACCATAAATCACAATAGATTATATGCCTAACACTAGCAACACTGGTACAATTAAGTGAGGTACCCTTCAAAAAGGGGACCGAACGGGGTTTCTGACTATGCCAACGCTAAGCTTATAATGATAACACCAACCATCATTGCTAATGATCTTGTTTTCCGGCTAGGTGTTTGTTCCTCCTCTTTCTTATTCCTTTTCCTCCGGATCACTCCCTGTAAAGTAAAGAGCCTTACCAAGATCTCTGCATCTTCTGGAACTGTAAAAGGGTTGGGGTCAAGATGAATCAGGAGCAGTAACTAACTCTGCTGAAGTTTTTTATTTTGCTTCATTTGTTCTGAACTCTGCTAATGTTAAGATATTATTCTCTTCCAATTCTGTTAGTTGCTTTGTCAGTCATGTTGTTCTCTTCCGAGGCGGTTTGCAATTTCATGAATTCGTCCCTGCCCCAGTAATCCATTTCTGCTTCTGGCTCTATTCTTCCAAATCGGAGACCAACTCCATTTGCAATGTCTTTCTGATTCACCGAAGGGTAGTATTTGTTGTGTAGAATTTTCTTCCAAAGACCCTCATGTACCGCAATTAGTATCCAATACTGCTTGGCCACAAGCGCTTGACTTGCCCTAAAACCATTCGTGATGCAATCTCCATGAGTAGTGGTTGTTCTTCCTATTTCATCAGGGATAATTTCCCCGTATCTCTTACTTTCATGGTTTTGTGAACAATGCGACTTCGGTCAACTGACATAAGTGGTACTATTTCCTAATTTTTTTGAAATTTGGTACTATTTCCTAATATTGGTCTAAAAAGTGGTACCAAAGTCTAAAAAACCCTTAGGGTATTGTGGACATTATGAAAATCTGAACAGATTGAAATAGTTTGACTTCGGTCAACTGACAGAAGTGGTACTATTTCCTAATTTTTTTGAAATTTGGTATTATTTCCTAATATTGGTCTAAAAAGTGGTACCAAAGTCTAAAAAACCCTTTATTCTTTTTGTTAAAAATCTTTTAGCTAGACTCAACTTTATTAGTTATTATGGGATTTTTGGTACTTCTTATTGTGGACATTGAATGCCTAAAAAGTCTTTATTTGGAGTCAAAGAGAATAGAGGATTGAATTTAATATTGAGATGTTTTATTGTGTTCTTAAGATTATATTTTCTACTAATTCTAGAACTAGCGTTTAAGATTTAGTGAAGTTTCGGAAAAATTAACAAAAGGTATACAAATGAAATACAAGAATTGTTGGTGAGTTAGTAACTTTCTACCAAGGGTTTTGATAAATTGATCTTTGAAAATTAATTGCTTTAGTTAATCATTATTTTCTTACAAGTTACTTTTATTTTTAGTTAGATAAGAAATTAGAAATTCTTAACAATTGTTTTAATATTAATTACCAAGTTAGCTATTGGTTTATGAAATCTCTTCTATCACATTTATTCACTTCAAGATGTGGATCGATACCTCACTTACCGCTATTCTAATCATATTTTATTAATTATTTTGTAGTTTTTGAGATTTTTATTGATTGACAAGTTCTAGATGACGAAATTAAATATTCAAAGAATTTGTCAAAATCAACTATTATTCCACACCAGAGAAATGACTTTAATACAGATAAATAAGCCACTACTTGGTGAGCATAATTTGGCATCATTAGTTTTTCTATTAAGTATTTCTGGTCGAGTTGGATAATACACAATCCGACACTCAACGAACTATCGATTGGGGCTTCATTGTATCCTGAGAGCATATTTCTAAAAATCCCATTATGTGTTCGCGGTTTCTACCAGAGGGGAGAAATTTTGCTTAAAAGATAGTTGATTCTCTGTGCCTTGAAGTCATTGAATCGATACTCCTTCTCTCTTGTGTTCTTATTCATCATATTGCAACCCTAAAAAAATCAACAGATATTGCCTTAGGCGACGATCCAAGTGAAGCATTTTTTTCCTTTAATCTCATTGAAAAATTGAAAGTAGTGTGTTTGTGAGAGAGAGACCTCAAAGACATTGAGAAGGAGAGACAATTGGTTAATATGTCCTTAATAAATATGTATTATAATTTATTTGAGAAGAAGTGGGAAAGGGAGTCATAGAATGTGGAGATTTTAGTATATATTGTGGGGTTTTCTATTTTCTTGGATTCTTTCTAATTAAGAGATCTAACTAAATGAGGACACTCCCACAAAATTTAAGATAATTATGTGCTTGCAACCATTAGATTCATCATGTAACTTTGAGGTGCAAAATTTGTAGTGGACTATTATATTGGATTAAATTTTCTTAAAATCAATTCACTCCAGAGATTTAGTGCGTGGAGAAAAAACAAATATTGTATACTCCTAGGTTTAAATTGAGATGCGAGGAAATTGTTTTTAAAGATATGTATTAAATTCATATTGTTTTTATTGATAAATGTTAAACTTTCAGAGCATCCAACTTAACCATTTGGTGATGAGTGTAAAGGCCCAATAACTTACTGATTGTCACATATGAGCAAGATAGGACTTTGAATCCGAATTCCAAAGTCTATGTCGATTTATGGGTTCAACAACCTTGTTCCCTGCGAAGAACACAAAGAAATGATATGAGAAAACCTCAACCAACAGGATCTTGATTCGATGGGTTGGTGCACCGACAAGAAAAGGATCTTTTCTACCAAGTTGTTCTACTCTGCTCTTCGCTCTTGGTATCTCCCAAGCAATGGAGTTGGTTCCATTCCCCATTTTCTAGGTTCAAGAATTTGGATTCCAAAGTCCCTATGAGAATTGTTTTTTTTTGTTTAGTCTGCCGTTTTAGAGTGTATTCTTACTGTTGATAATCTCAAAAAAAAAAAAATTGCCCCTTATGTTCGATGGTCGAGGAGTCGGTTAATTATGTGCTTTTGTGGTGTCCTTTTTCTTAGATGGTTTGGTCTTTCTTTCATTGCAAGTCTAGGTTGGTTTGAGTCTGTCTTGGTCGGGTGGTTGATCTCCTTACTCAGTGGCATACAGGATCATTTTCATCTAGAGGGCAAAGGATATGGAACATGCTACCGTTTTATAGACTTATTTTTTAGGGTTTCTTTGTTATTGGAGTAAAATTTATGTGGAACTATGAAACATTCGCTTTGAACAATTTCATGTATTATATAATAACGTTCAACAACTTGCGTTCATACGACATAAACCAGCCAGCAGCTAGATGAGGTCTCAAATTTGTATGTCTTGGTTTGTTCCTTTGCCAGTGACAGATTTGTTGATGGACAGGCTTCAACATGGACCAAAAATATTTGGTTGGCCCAATAATAATTCTAGACTGGAAGTCGGCATATATTATATATATTATTATTATTTTGCTTCGGAGAAAGATAGACATTAGAAGAAAAAAAATGGGCTCTCCAAACAACAGCAACGGAGAAACAACAGACCCGGAAATCGACAACAATTCTGACCACATTAATAATAATAAGCAGCAGCAGGCAATAACTCATATAGGTCCGATTAATCTGAACAGTACACCTGTCCTCTGCGCAACCAGGTGCGCTGCTGATACTGCCGCTGGGGCTGTTATGGGTTCCATCTATGGCTTAGGTCAGTCCCTCCTTTTCTTTTAATACATTTGTTTTTTCTTGTTTGTAGATTTTGAATTTAGGGTTTTAATTATTATGTAAAATGGTCCCGTGCGGTTTTTAACCCCATACTAAAACGCCTCTTAATATCTCAGGTTCTGGACTAATAAAGAGGAGTGGATTGAAAGGATCATTTGTTAGTGCAGGATCTTCAGCCAAGGTTTGTGGAGTTTTAAGTGTTTAACTGCTCAGTGGTACAACTTGAATTTTCGTAATATAAGCTACATATTCTTTATCCTTTGGGTTGGCTTTCATGTCAGGCATTTGCGGTTTTATCTGGAGTTCACAGCTTGGTCGTATGCTTATTGAAGAGGCTGCGAGGAAAAGATGATGGTAGATTTCATCCTTGTATTTATGAATATATTATACTTCCTCTATTGTCATTGAGTTCTACTTTTCTGTGCAGTCATTAACGCAGGAGTTGCTGGATGTTGCACTGGTCTTGTCTTGAGTTTCCCAGGTAATTGACATTTCTCTTAAATCTAGTGAGGTAACTCTTGTAAGCAATTCATCATTGATGGCTTGATGCATATGTAAGCGATTGTTTAGATTGGTCAGATGTAGCTAAACTGTGTCGTACTGTTGTTTCTAGCTTTGTTTATTATTATTTTGTCTTCTGTGTTGCATAAGTACTCATCAATATCACTTAAATGGATAAACCATTCATATGGTAAATATCTGTTTGGTGCACCTCTATGTTCATATTGACTGGTTGTGTTTTAGTGGAGGTAAGAATATTTGAACTTTTATTTTTGATGGTGCAAAGAAATTTTTTTTGATGGAGAAACATTGTTATCTGAACTACTTTTTTGGTTATGTCACTTTCTCTTGCAAATGTACGGAAATACATACTTAAAATGGATTATTTTAAGTTTAGTTGATTGATTTACTATTCGGGGTGCATTGAAGCTGGGCATATGATATATGTTTACGTGGAATTCTTTTTCGGGTGTTGTAGAAAAGTAACCTGATATATGTTTAGGTGGTAAAATTGTTTCGGGGGTGTTATAGAAAAGTAGCCTAGCTAAATAATTTGGCTGTAGAACTAATTATATTTTCTCCTTTTTGATTTATGAAATAAAAGACCCTCAAAATGATAATTAGTCTTATGTTTTATGATTACCTAGGTACAATTTATTTTATGTCGTTATCTGGGATCTGGGTATATCCGGATTTAAGTGGCATTGACCACAGTTCAAAAGTTCTTCAACTAGATGCAATCACATATAACTTTGGGTAGACAATGTACCATAGCACTCTTTAGTATTGTTTCAAATGCGCCATATTTTTATGCTAGGGGTGACAGTTTTGGACACAACCTGTGAACCCATCACAAATCTGACTCGAAATTAGCGGGCTTGGGTTGGCCATAAAGGATTTTGGGTCTAAATGGGTGGACCTGCCAAACCCGTCTAATATATGGAATGGTTTAGGGTCAGACAACTTAACACGTCTAACACATAACTAAACCCATTTAATAGTCATCTCAATTACCTAATATAAATGGCAAGAGTTAGCAAGACAATTATGCTTTATTGATATGTATTGTGAGTATGTGACAAAATTATGGATGGTTTTTGAGTCTTTATGTTATTTAGACTTATGTATTGATATCTAAGTAAGTGATGATATAAATTGGTAGCAATCTAGTTAGCTAATACTGGGAATTTGCCATATGGGCTATCTGTGAACACTGAACACGAGTCTTAGAAGGGTTGATCAACATATAAGTTAGGGACTTGAGCAGTATCGCAATTTCCCGATTCTTATTCTTGATCAGCATATCAACCCTTCCAAGACTCTTGTGGCAAATTTGCTTCATACCCCCTACTTTGAGGAACAAGGAAAATTGAGGAACTTGACTTAAGGAACGATATCTTTATCTGCCAATGAGCAAGTCTAAAGGACCAGATTCAAGAATGAGTTAAAAACCTCTTTTGAGGAAAGAAGAGATTTCATAGAAATAAAATTCTTGAGTTCTAGCTTTCAAAGAAGGGGAAGATAATACCACTTATTTCCATAAAACCACGAATGCAAGGAGTTGAACTGTCTTGATAGGCTGGTTATTGATTGTGAGGAGATTTATGATGCGAAAGTTATCCAAAAAAGCACATTGTAGAGTTTTATGAAACTTTATATTTTGACGACCCACGAATCCCGACCTGAATTAGATGGATTGGAGTTTGATAATCTATTCAGAGAGCAAGCTAATGTCTTGATGCCGACATTTTGGAGGAAGAGGTTTTGGCTGCAATTAATTGAGTTGGGAGGTGATAGAGCTCCAAGTCCAGACGGGTTTACCACGTTGGTCTTTAGAAGGGCTGGCAAATCTTTAGGGAGGATATTATGGTTGTGGTTCATGAGTTTCAGAATCTTGCTTTGATAGATAAGAAGAATAATTCCACACTCATTACACTAACTCCTTAGAAAGGGCTCTGTCACTCAGTGATTTATATGCCCAGTCTTGTTGGGAAAATTTATGAAATCAGATAAGAAGTTCTCGCTACTAGAATCTGTGGTGTACTTGCTACCATTGTTTCTTGTCAGCAAAGTGCTTTTGTAGGTGGCAGACAGATTCTTGATGATATTGCTAACGAGTGTATTGAACTCGTTTAAAACTGAAAGCAATTGGTGTGTTATATAAGGTCAACATCTCAAAGGCATATGATCATGTGAACTGGGACTTTCTTGAGTATTTGATGAGGAGAATGGGTTTTGGAGAGACTGAGACAGGTATAGGATGTGGATCAGAAATGCTTTATGCATCCTTCTCAGTACTTGCGGAGGGGTTTCCTAAAGACTATACTAGAAGTCACAGGGGTTTACGACAAGGTGATCCTATTTCTCTGTTTTTGCTTAATATTGTTATGGATGCACTTAACAAATTGGTTATGAAGGCTGTGGATTTTGGTTATAATAGAGGCTTCAAGCCATCTCCAAATGGGCCGGAAGTGGCAGTTCTACAATTTGCTGGTGATACACTATTCTTGCTTGATGACACTTGTTGATCAAGTCAATTTTACTTGTTTTTGAAGCAGTTTCTGGTTTGAAAGCAAACATAGCGAAAACTTCTTATTTTGGGTTGTGTTGCTGGTTTGTTACCTTGCAAATATTTTGGATTGCCACGGGGATTGACGTATAATTGCAAACTTCCAATCAGTGCAAAGAAGATTGAGCAAATGGAAAAGGAAGCTGCTCTCGAAAGGAGCGAGAATTATTCTTACCCAGAGTGTGCTCTCTAATTTTCCTATTTAATTCATGTCCTTGTTGACTATTCCAGTGGGTGTTGCTGGAATTATAGAGTGGAAAATTCGAGATATCCTATGGGGTTCGACGGAGGAAGAGAAGAAATACCACCTTGTTGGATGGGACAAGGTATGCTCCAGAAGGAGGCTGGTGGTCAGGATATACGAGATTGTCACAATGAATAGGGCTTTACTTGGTCGCTGGATGTGGAGATACGTTAAAGGAGGATGGTTCTCGGTTCTCTTGTGAAAGTTTATCGAGGTGAAATATGGTACAGCCATACCCAGGTTATAGCCTAATAGTTCCTCACAAATCCATGGCTGCAGCCTATGGAAATGAATACTTGCAGTATTAAAGTGTGGGGAGGATATATGGAAATGAATACTTGCAGTTTCCTCTTATTTTTCAGGCGTCAACTAATAAACATGAGTTCATCATTGAATGAAGTCTTAATGAAGGTGCTGCTATCTCCTGTAATTTATTTTTGAGGAAGTTCAGTAATGACTGGGGGAGCTTCACCAGTACACTGTCTTGACTGTTATTCTAGATTTTGCTGTGTTGTCGGATGACAACACTACATGGATCTGGAAATGGTAAAAAACAAAAGTTTGGAAGTCGAATTCTTTTTACATTGCTCTTCAAGATCAGAACAGGTTTGAGATAGGTGTGCTTACCAGTCTTCACGGCAAGTAGTAAGGAAAATCCCCAACATCCCAATGAAGGTCAAGTTATTTTTTTGGGCTGCAATACATGAGTGTACTCCCACTGCCAGTTGTGTGGTGTTGCGTGGCTAACCAAAACCCCCTAGTCACCTCTTCCTTCATTGTTCTTTTGCACTGCAGCTGAGTATTCTTATGCAACCAGTTAGAATAGCTTTACCCCGCCTAGCATAAGCAGATTCTATGGAGGAATGGTTAACACCTATGTTACATGGACGCGCTATATAGTCCATGTCGGATACATATCCAATGTGTCCATGTCGGATACATTGTATGTGATATACCCATAGTTGATAATTTTGAAATTATTTAAATTTTGACATGTAAAAAACCGGAATTCTGGTCGTTATCTCCACTACTTTATCGGAATTGAGACGATCTGAAAATTAGGAGATCCAGTTTTAAGTTATGATGCACGGATACGGGGTACGATACGGGATTTTTTTTTAAATTAGGATACGGATACGGGTACGGCAGTCGGGGACGGCTATTTTTTTATGTTGATTTTTCATACTGGACCATCTGTTGAATGGGCCTTAAAGTCAGTAATTATGTATCAATGTCCAGATCTGTTATACAGCCTTTAATTATTTGTAATGAGCCAATGTCCAGATCTATTATACAGGCTTTAATTAATTGTAATGGGCTTGAAAGCTAACTAAAACAAGTGGGCTCATTATAACTTAAACAAGTGAGCTCAGTATAATCTGGTCATGTGGGCATCTTTATGTTTCACTTTAACGCGTTTCTCTTCGTCTTCTTCTTCCAAATCTGTAGATGAAAACACCAATTGACAATTGACGGCAACTTCGTCTTCTTCCAGATCTGTAGAAATCACACGTTTCTCTTCGTCTCTTTAGCTAGATCTTCTTCCAAATTTGTAGATGAAAGCACCTGTTTATCTTCTTTCTTTCCTCCTGCCTCTTTTTTCTTCTTTTTCTTTTTACGGAGGGAAAGTATATGTGCCGTACCCGACCCGTATCCCATACCTGTATCGGTATCGTATCCGTGTCACGCAGATACAAGGCCTAAAGTGCCGTATCCGTGCATCATAGGTTTTAAGTGAATTTGGTGCGTCCATCTAAATCTAGATAGTACACTTCTTTTGAACTTACCCACTAATTCCCATATTCCAGTTTACCCACTTCTTCTTACAATCTTCATCTCTCCCATCTTCCACCGTTACCAGCATCATAGCTTCATCTCTGGCAGCAAAAACAACTTTAAGAATAGAAAAAGTAGTAAAAGCAATCTCCAGTTGATGGTGTTGCGACATCGAGACATGTTTGTTTGACCTTATTATAGCTTGAAGAAATTATCAAAATTAGACAATTTTGTAATAATTGAAGAAAACAATAGCGTTTAAACTTCTTTCTACCATTTGTACACCAAGTTGAATGGACGTTAAGGTTTTTGCAAAATCTGGTTCGATTCACTTCCTCTTCTTCAAAGCTCACACCTTTAATTCTTAATTGAAGGCAACAAAGATGTAATTGGGATTTACAGTTACAGTAATCAAAATTATTAATTCTAATAACTTTTAATTTCTTTTGGGATTTCATTGTTCTGCTGTTCCGATTCCGTTCCGTATTTTTGAAAAACCGAAATATCCGTTGGAATTCCAACATTCCATTCGGAATCACGAACTATGGATATACCACATTTTATAGTTCTCCGTGTCATACACTTCGTATCTATGTCGGATATGGACACACGAATCCGTGTAAATGTGACTTAGGTTAGCACAAATACACAATGGCCTAAGCCCTAAGGTGAGGTAGAAATTTCGGAGCAAAATTTTTTGGTGTTTCACAACAATGGACTGTGGAGACTGAGAAATGATGTTATTTTAAGGAACAAAGGGATGTCAACAACAATGGAGAGGAGGAATTATTGCTTCCGGGATCTCCTACTTCTTTGGGAAGATTTTATTAGAGGTTCTTGATAAGGCATTGTGATCTTCTTATTCCAATTTTGGGAGATCATGTTGCGAGGTTATTGTATGCTAGGTCGCAGGTTTTAACCCTTTTGTTTTTGAGGATCTCCCTCACAGTTATGCAACTTGTATGTTTCCCATACTATTTTTCTAATAAAATCCACTTATAAAAAAGGGTATTGCTACAAATAAAATGGTTTTGTCCACAATAAAGTATTCATAATGTTGAAGTATGCTACCATATTTCGAAATATAGAGAATGTCCTTGATAAACAAGTTGCGCAAGGTTGATAGCTGGTACGTTTTAAGTCGATACCGAGTTTGTTAGAACTGAAGCTTATGCGATGATCCATTTTCTGCAGGTGCACCACAGGCCCTTCTGCAGAGTTGCGTCACCTTTGGAGCTTTCTCGTTTATTGTTGAAGGGCTTAACAAACAGCAACCAGCACTAGCACTCCCATCCCCTGCGAATAACAAGGGACCGCTTGATGCCCTTGCTGCATTTAGTCTCCCCCTTTCTAATGAACTCAAAAAGGGATTCTCTTCCTTCCATCAATCTTTGTTATCAAAAAAAAAGAAGGGTTCTCACCCCACCGCTTTCTGACCGAGTTGCTTGATAACCATATTTAGAGTTTTATGTTGCTCAAGTTTGTTGTAGCTTTGGTAACTAGCTTATGTAAAGTCAAAAAAGAGGGGTCGTGAATTTAGGAGGGAAGATATTTCAGACAATTTTGTAAGGGCGATCGTGAAGTTATATTTTTATGGCTTTATCTAATAACATGGATATATGTTTTTGTTTCTCTTTCACCTGGAGTTATTTATATATGTCGCATACCTAACTCACTGTCTATACTCTTGGTTTTTGTTCAAGCATTCTGAGTCTTGAATTTTACTTTACGATTCAAAATAACTGATTCCTTGGAATTTTTAAAATTAATTATATTTTGATTTTCATAGTTCTTGACAGTCAGACAGGGTGTCCTTCAACTCTATGTTTTCCCATTATGTTCACAATGGTGTTAATCCATACTTTATGCATCAATTGTAGGTTTTTATGCTAGCTTAAAGGCCTTGCTTCTTTTGCTCATAGAGGGTATGATATCCCCAACTAAGCCTTATAATTATTTTCTACATTTGTACAAGACTGTTTAATTATATACACCTTTTTGAACAATAAGCTTGGGTTTATTGCACGACTCCTAACCTACATTAAAAGAAGTTCCCAATAACATCTTTCCCTCCATACCCTCCCTTACAATAGTTTGTAGCTAGTCACTCAATCGAGGAAAGAATGTAATACAATTATCTATTACAAGATTTTCTCTACGGTCAGCCAATGATGCCAAGTGATCCGCTGCCTTACTAGTTTTTCTGAATACATGTTTAAACTCAAAGTTTGAACACGATCTCTGAATGGAAAACAACTGCCATGGGGGAGCTTCAATTTTGGTGATAGCATGAATCACACTTAACGAATCTGAAGCCACTATGACTTTTGTGATATTGAATCAGATACAAGCCTAGGTGAATAGCAATTAGTTCTTGGAAAAGAACGGAGTTGTTCAAACTACTCCTTGTGTATGCACTATAGTGGCACCATTGCTGTCGCTTCCCCCAGATCCAGCTTCTCTACTGTTCACAGCTCATCGTGTTCAGTTTAACAATATCTTCATCAAGTTTGTACTAGTAACAAGGAATTTCGGTGCTCACATTCAGCTTACTTGTAATCGAAGTATTTGCAGCAGGTGTCTTGTCTCCCTTGTATTAGCAAATATCACTGATTTCTTCTTGCAGATAAGCTCTGGTCTCCCTAACACCAGTTGCTTGGATTGAAGATGTTGGACAGATTGGAACCTTCTTCTGTTTCTTTCAGCCCAAATTTCGTGTACTGTAGCACAAATGAAGGCTCAATAAATGTCTGCAAGGTCCTTTTTCCTCCCACATAATCTAAAAATGCTAGACCATTTTCTATTTGCATTAATAGTGGCAATAGAGAAGCTCAATAGCATTTTAATCCCATCCATCACATTTTAATAGCATTTTACCTCCCTAGATATAGGGCACTCAAAGAAGAAGTGTTTGGAATTTTCTCTCGAGTTACGACAAAAACAACATTTAAGGTGGCGGAGGACTTCCTGATACATTAGTCTGTCTTGAGTTTGTATGCTCCCCGAGAACAATTGCCAAGTACATAACGCATGCCTTGGATGTACCATCTTCCCCACCCCAAGGAGGCCCATCTGACTGTTGGAGAGACCCTAGTAAGGGCTGAATAGGCAGAGCTTGAAAAATACTGACCTGTGTGAGATACCCGGAGTGTCGGACCTTTTGGAGCTACAACTTTGAACTGTTCAGTGTAAATTTAATCTCTCTTTTATTGAAATTTATTATAACCTCCTTCCTATATATTTTACCAATACTCCAAAGTTAATTATAGAAATAATTACCTCCATGAATTCGTTAATTAATGATAGTTACCTCTTTGCTAAAACTACAACCGGGTCTAAATGCTTGTAGAGTCGTATAGATGGAACATGGAAGACGCTCAATGAATTTTATACGTGGGAACACATTCTATGTGAGCTTGTGGACGAATAGAAAATCAACACTTGTCAAAGCTATATCTAGTTGGCCATTCTTAATTATATATACATGCATCAAAGTAAATGCAATGATTACATAACGAAAATTGATATTCTAATATGACATCTATCAAAAAGTTTAATGGTAATGGTCTACTGTATGCTTTATTTATTCAGTTAGTTGATTACTGCTATGATATACCAAGGTCTAAAATATTGCCGATATATCTGATATATTGTCGATATATATTATTTTTTTGATACACCGATATAGATATATTCGATATATCTCAACCGAATATTGATTTTTTTTTCCAATATATATCGTAATTTCCGATATAACGGTATATATCTGATATAAATTGTTGACTTTGACCGATATATTGACAATATTTCCGATATAATCAACTATATTTCCGATATAATTGACAATATTTTCGATATATCGACATACAAAACAAAATTTTGACTGGTCAACAAAAAAATAGATATCTATTTTTTTTTTTTTGTGCAAAACATACTGTTATATAAATAAATCAAACCAACCTATCAAACAAACAGGGAAACGCAGTTTGAAGCAACCATACAACTCGGAAGATCAGAGTTACCTAGCTGATGATATGTCCATGCAGCTAGGGAATCTGCATCCCCATTATAAACCCTACTAATCCATCTAAACACAAAAGAACTACATTCTAACACCAAAGAGGTTATGTTGTATATTACAGCTTCCCAACGACATGGATGCCCTTGTAGAGCTTTAATCACCTCCTCATTATCTCCTACACACACAAAATGTGGTTTCCTTAGTCTCTTTGCCAACAAGATCGCCATTTGCCTCGGTTCAACCTCTCACCGCTTCTATGGCCCCTGAAGCGTCGGCGACAATTTGCTCCAACTATACAACCTTCACTATCAGATGCTATTGCCCCAGCTCCTGCCCAGCCCGTTTCCCTGTGAAAAGACACATCAAAACTTGTTATGATACTCTCATTGGGATAATTGGGAATACTTCCTCAAAAATATTTTTAACAAGGATTGAAATAGGGTTGGAATTGAGATGTTCTTCTTTGTGAGCCTTGTAGCATATATCTGCCTGTCTGCTGCTTTCCCTTAGTATCCTTTTTCTGTTAGGCCTTCGATTCTCAAATTTGAATTCATTTCTGGATTTCCAGATCTGATGGAGTAAAAAAGCCATATGGATCCCAGCCAGCTCTTGGTCTTTGTCTTTACTACAGCTCCAAGAGATCAGCATGTCCATTCTCTGCCTGAGAGAAAGATGTTGTGGTATCCTCATTCCTATGCTGGAGCCAAACCACATAGCTCTTGTCCAATCACAAGTGAAGAACAGATGGTCAGCTGATTCTAGGTCCCTTAGACAATAAGGGCAGGAGAAGTCTCCTTTTATCTTTCTCTCATCTTAGCATGTCTCCCATAGGTAGCATATACATATAGAGCTTCCATAAGAACATTTGAATGTAAGCTGGTAGGGGAGCTTTCCACACAAGTTTAAGAGTGTGGGGATTACAACTTGAGCTTTGCCCCATTCCTTCCTCTGGGTTTAGGAACTTGTATGCTGATTTTACATTTAAAATCCCATACTTGTCCCCATTCCACTTCATCTTGTCAGCTGAGGCATGCTCAGGTCTGAGAGGGTCAAAGTGGATTCTTAGCTTAGTTTCATCCCACCCACTCTTGTCAGGCAAAAACAACTCAGAGACAACTATATTTTGCATACTAGTGTCATCCACTCCCAATTCTTCCAAGGTCAATGGCTTGTTGTTGCATTTAAGCCATGGGTCTTTTAGAATTGAAGTGGCTTCCCCATTGCCAATATGGCATTAAAGGTTTTGTGAATACCTTTCCAAAAGTAGGAGGCTTCATCAGGGGGTTTGTCCACATCTCCTATCCAGTGCTTCCCGTATATACTAAACATTGTTCTTGTCCATAGGGAAAGAACATCTGTAGCAGCCTTCCATGGTAGCTTAGCAAGCATAGCCACATTCATATCTCGAGCCTTCCTTAACCCCAATCCTCCAGATTGTTTGGGTTGACATATGTAGTCCCACCCTTTGGTATGGACACACTTAGTTTGATCCTTTCCAGACCACCAGAAATCTCTACATGCTTTATCAATCTCATTGCAAGTAGCCACAAGGGAGCAAATAAGTTGACATATAGCATATAAAGGGGTGGCCTGCAGAACTGCTTGTATAAGCGTAATTCTCCCAGCTTAGGATAACACCTTTGCTTTCCAGCCTTTTATCTTTTTATGAATCTTATCTACCAAGTAATCAAAGTCCTCAGACTTTTTCCTTGATAGCATAATAGGCACACCAAGATACTTCTCCTTTGGAGAGAAATTTCTGATTTTCCAGAACCTCTTGAGTTTCATCTTTTGCCTATAATTGATATTCCTACTAAAGAACACACTGGACTTCTCATAGTTGATCTTTTCGCCTGAGGCCCCACAGTAGTCATCTAGGATCTTCTTCAGATTACCACTCTCTGCCACATTGGCTTTGGTGAAAAGGATCAAGTCATCTGCATATAGTAAATGAGTGAGAGCAGGGGATTGTCTTTTAATTTTTATCCCATGGACCCTCTCCTCTTGCTCTGTTCTAGCCACCATTCTGGACAAGGCCTCAGAGACTAAGATGAACAAGTATGGGGATAGAGGATCCCCCTGTCTAACCCCTCTTTCAAAGATGAATTTCTCAAGAGGAGACCCATTAAGCATCACTTGAAAAGAGACAGTAGATACACACTGATGTATCATTTGCCTCCACTTTTCGCTAAACCCAAGTTTCTCAAAGATGTTATCTATAAAAGACCATTCCACCATATCATAAGTCTTAGCCATGTCTAGCTTAAGGGCAATCCAGCCCTCATTTTTAGTTTTCATGTTCTTCATGTTGTGAAAGACTTTACAAGCCAAGCCAACATTATCCCCTATGCTTCTGCCCTTAATAAAGGCCCCTTGGAATAGGGATATAATTTTATTAATCAGACCTTTCAGTCTGTTGGCCAAAATTTTGGAGATAATCTTATATCCAAAGTTGCAAAGGCTTATTGGCCTGAACTTTGAGGCATGATCAGGGTTAGCTATCTTTGGATCAAAGCTATATAGGTCTCATTAAACCCAGGGTTCAGAAAACCCAAGTTGAAGAAATCCTGAACAAATTCAGTCACAGTTGGACCAATAATGTCCCAGCACTTCTGATAGAAAATGCCCTGGAAACCATCTGGTCCAGGGGACTTCAGACTCCCCATCTTCTTAACCACTGCCCATATCTCTTCTGTAGTAGGGTATATTATTGAGAATCTCATTTTCTCTGGGGGTAACACAAGGTTGAAACAGGTCCAGAATCTCCTCATTTTTATCAAGTTGATCTGAGGTGAAGATCTCCTTAAAATATTGATTAAGGGAGACTCCCACCTCAGTTCTACCTTCCTGCCAATCCCCCTCATTATTCCTTATTTTATCAATGGTGTTTTTCCTCCTTCTGTATATAATAGATAGGTGGAAAAATCCTCCTCTTTGATATACCAATCCTGCAACTCATCTTTTAGCCTCCTTGCATTGTTATAGTTATCAATGCTGAAAGGCTTAGAGAGAACAGAATCAAGCTTAGCTTGGGTGGCCTTAATATTGGTGAAAATGTTCCCAAACACATGCTTATTCCAGAGACTGAGATCTTTCTTAGTTTTTCTCAGCTTATTAATAAAGTTGCTATCAGGAAGCTCAGAATTTATCTAATTCCAAGCTTTCTCAATAACTTCCATGCAAGTGTCATTTTTAAGCCACATGTCAAAAACTTAAAAGGTCTAGGCAACTTTTCCTCTCTCTTGGCCAGATTTATAAACAGGGATATATGATCAGAGGTGGCATTTGCCCAAGTCCTGATCTGGGCATTGGGGAAAGCAGCTAGCCAATCAGGCGTGGCCAAGGCTCTATCCAGCCTTTCCAAAATGTGATCATGAGGACTCATGTTATTACTCCAAGTGAATTTGGGGCCCTTGAAGCCTAAATCCACCAACCCCAGATCAGTAATTAGGCTATTGAACTCTTCCATGCTTTTAGCAATTTTACTTCTGCCTCCTATTTTCTTATCTAGACTAGCAATGACATTAAAATCACCAAACATAATCCAAGGCCCAGGAACCAAAGGGGCTATTCCCTTTAGCTCATTCCATACTTTATTTCTGTTACGTGCAATAGGTTCTCCATAAATAAAGGAAAAAAACCATGGTTCCTTATGAAAATAATTTACTATTTTACCTGTAACCTGGTTTCTTGACGCTCCAAGAATCTCCAGCTCCACCCCTTCCTTCCATAAAACAGCCAAACCCCCACTCATTCCTACCGTTGGAACAGCAAAAGACCCACTCAACTTCAGTTGTTTACTCAGCTTATCTATCCCTTCTTGACTTGCTTTGGTTTCAGACAGACACATAATATCAACTTCAAACTTCCCCAACAGGTCCTTTAGTTGTTGAACTGTCATGGTGGTACCTATCCCCCGACAATTCCAGGCTTGTATCGTCATGGAGACAAAGGTGGCTGTGAAGGGACAGCCACCGCGAACCCTGAGGGAGAAGATAACAGGCCCCCACTATTTTTGTCATCACCACCTTCTTCCTTGTTACAGTCCTGATTTTTGCTATTTACCCCCTTGTCTACTTGTTCCTCCCCACCTTGGCTTGAGTTTATACTCTCTTTGTACTGTATTTTCCTAACAACAGTAGAGTCATCCATAGCTAGGGGTATGGGTTGTGTATCAAACCCATCACTATCCTCCTCTAGTCCAGCCATGTCCTGAGCCTCATAATTGATAACCTCTTGTTCTGGGTGCTCATCCTCTATTTGTATCTCTTCCTCCATATCTTCAGAGTCTTCTGTGTCTTCAACCTCATCTGACTCTGTTCCCAATTCATCGGACTCCGTTAGAGATGGTCCTGAGGAGGTAGCCATACCATCTTCCGACCCCCCTTGATCACCTTGAGATTCACTCGACCCACTTGATACCGGAATAATTCACGCTTCTGATGGTATGAGCTTGTGCCCTTCAACTCTGCTTTTCATTTCATCATCTCAGATTTTTGCTCTTTTGGACCTTTTAGATGCCCCTCGGATGCTTCTTCTTAACCATCTATACTCACCATCATCTGCCATAGTTTGTGTTGTATCAACTTCCAGACACCCCTTTCTTTTGTATCCTAGTTTACTTACTCCATTAGACAACTCTTCCTTTTCTTCAACTCTTACCAACTCATTTGATCTGATCTAGTATTTGTTCTTTTGCTTTTTTCCTTGGGATACCTTTGTCTTAAAACCTCGCCCACGCGTCGCCTTGCTTTGAAACTGAAAAACTGTGGCTTGATTTTGCAATCTTGATATCCCCTCTGTATCAGGCTGGAAATCCTCAGCTTTGGAGTCATTTTCCTTGGAAATAGCTGAGTGTAGGTTCTGAGGGCGGCGTGCCCTACTTCCTCCATCATGTTTGATTTGACTCTGTTGTATTCCAGGTTGTGGATATCGATTCTTAGTCCCGATTATTTCTTTTTGTTTTCTCGATACTATATTTCTTGCCCTATTTGTTAAATCTTGTGGTTTCTCCCAGCCCATTTGCCTTTCCCATTTCTGGTCCACTTGGCTTAACTGTCCAACATATTCAACTATCTAGCCTCTTTCCTTGTCTGGCCCATGCCCCAGGATCCCTGTACCTTCTTTCTCTAGCCCATACCTCTCAGGCCCATTTATCCTTTCAACCAATGGGGGCCCATTATTTTGAATACTATCCGTTGGGGATACCTCCAACTGGAACATAGCCGTTGTAGTATCCATTTCCTGATTTCCTTTCCTAGAGGTCTGCACTGTAGCCGTTTCTTTGTCTCTATCTACTTCTGGTTTTCCTGACGTGGCATTGTAGCATCTTTCTTGTCTTGCTCGCATACCGTACTCTCTGCCCCCATTGGTCGGAGAGGCTGCCGTCTCCTCCAACTTTAGCTTCTGCGGCACGCCTACTATGGTGACTGTCTGTTTCCCTGTATACGTTATACCATTGAAGAACTTGTGTGCTTTCAAATGACTTGAGAAGAAAGGTTTTTTGACTGTTGGTTCCCCTCCATATTTTGAGATATCATATCTATGGTTTGCCCTGAGCTGACACTTATATTGATCATGCCCTATAATGCCACAGAAGTAACAAAAGATTTCAAGCTTCTCATATTTGAACCTGACTTCCAACATATCGCCTGTTTCCAGTTTGATTTTCTAATCCTTTGTTAATCTTTCTTTGATATCCATCTCTATTCTCACTCTTGCAACTGGTTGATTAAAATCTGGCGGGCATGATAGATCGACTTCGCATACCGACCCAAGATCAGCTCCAATCTTCCACACATTGGCTTGGTTTATGCGTGCCTTCGGAAGGTCCCATATCTGTACCCAAAACTTAACAAAATCAAAATTATATTCTTCCATCCTATTATCTCCAATCCATGCTTTGATTGAGAGTATGTTCCCATATATACTCCATGGCCCATTTTCCAGGACATGTGTTCGTTCCCTCTCCTCTTCAAATGTGATTCAGACATGTTCTCTGTCCACCATTTCCAAGCAAACTTCTTTCTTTGTCTGCCATAGTCTATGTAGTTCTTCACTTATCTCTTCTAGTTGTATGATGTGCCCTCCATATAGCTTACCCATAAGAGTGAGAGATCCATTAATCTGATCTGGAATATTTAGGCAATCTAGTTCAACCACCCTTTGTTGTTTTTTTTTAAAGAACAGGTTAAACATGTTTTGCTGAATCTCCTCTATTCGCCTGTTTTTGTCTGGTATCATATCCGTGTCTTGATGCTCTTCCATGATTTAAACCACAGCGTCTCTATCAGAGGTTTAAACCCTAGACCAGAACCTTGGCCGTTAGCAACTTCCTACTAGACCACTTGACAAGATCCCAAGATAGGAGGTGGGTGAGAAAAGAAGACTAGACGATAAGAACTAAACCTTCTCACTAGAGGAGGGTTTAGGATAAGAGAGTAGATAAGGGGAGGGGGGAGTGTTTAGGATAAGAGAGGAGCTAAGTGCGATACAGGGAATATGGAATTTTGTTGGGGGAGAGGAACTCTGTTTTCGCCCACAGGAGAGGCAGCCATGACTATAGAAGTTGGTCCATAATAGATATCTCCAATATATCTAATATATATCGGTTTTTTGGTACATCGAAATATTCACCAAATTTGATATTTTGGGCCTTGTGATATACTAGTATTCGATGTGGGCATATGATACACGTGAAGTTTCAGTTGAAATTTCTTAATCAAATTATCTCTCGAACAATTCGAACAATTATGTTGTTTGAGTTTGATGAGAGTGGTTACCTCAATCCTTGTGATCAATTCTCTCTCTCTCTCTCTCTTTTCCTAAGTTTTAGCAAGTTAATGCTTAATCTTATTAGATTCACCAATAATTAGTTGCCAATTAAAACTAATTATCTTTTCTAACCATAGTCGTTAAGAATAACCAACTAGTTTTGACAAGTGTCGATTTTCTATTCGTCCCACTAGTCCATGTAGAATATGTTCCCACATATAAAATTCACTAACTCTACCGCATACATATCAATATATGTCAAATCTTAGTTGTTCAATTATGGCGAAGAAAATTTTTGTTGTTCTCCTTTTGGTTCTATTAAGTTTTTTGTATTATATTTCCCTTCTTCCATGTAATGCAGAAGACAGACTTAGCATATTCACATACCAAGAAGATCACATACACATAGACCACGTAGTACTTCACATAGACCCAAGGGCGGACCCAGGAGAGGGCTACACCGGCTTCAGCCCGGGGTCCATTTCATTAAAAGAAAAATAGTAGTATGCCCATCGCTCTAAACTTGAAAGCCCATTAGCCATTTAGCCCAAAAAAAAAAAACAAACAAACAAACAAACAAACAAACAAACAAACAAAGGTGATTCTTTCTCCTTACGACTACGAACCTCTCTCTCTCTCTCTCTCTCTCTCTCTCTCTCTCTCTCTCTCTCTCTCTCTCTCTTGATTCTTCTATTATGCTATTCACTTGTTACTGGTCGAAAGATTATTGGAGCAATGTCGCAACGAGCAACTAACCCTTCTGAGTCTGCTCCTAGAACTATTCGTGGTGATTTTGCTGTCGAGATTGGGATTGGCAGGTAATTAGATTTGTTGTTCATTTGTTACATTGGTTTAGTTGTTGTTTTTTATAGATTTCAGTTGCATGAGTTGGTCTGATTATAGTATAATCTTGTTATGGTTGTTTGAATTAGAATTAAGTGAATAAGATATTTCATGAATTGCAAAACCATTTCTGCCTCTCCCATGGGTAGGATCTTTTTGTGCAAGTGTATTGAAACCATGTTTTCTTAAGGAGTAATCTGTAAGGTTTCATGTTTTCAAACGTTCAATGTTGAAGGGAGTGTGAAAGATAGATTCTTTTTTTAAACCAAAAGAAACGGCCGACACATCCAATGTTACTAGTACTATTGAAAAAGATGATTAAGGCCGTTCAAAGTTCCAAAGAGTTGAACCCATTGAACAAGTTTATCCCAACTCTCAAGGGATTGAACATATTGAACAAGTTTGTCCCAACTCTCAAGAGATTGAATCTAGTTAAATCGGTGTTACTAGTTCTTTGGTACGTGACCTAGGCCAGGTTACGCCGTCATGACGAGATCCGACGAGCTTATGCCACATTGGGGCTACTTCATTCTAGACTTGACGAATATCCGCCCACCATTGATAGAAAACAAAATCGGTATTTTAATAGTCATTGGTTTGACGATTTTCGTTAGCTAGAATATTCTGAAGAAAAAGATAGTGTTTTCTGTTTTCCTTGCTTTGTCTTTAGTTCTAGACATTCTAATTTTGTTGTTAATGGATTTCGAAGTTGGAAGAGAGTTCATTGTGGAGTTAAATGTGCATTTTTCCAACATGTTGGAGGCTCTTGTTCCGCTCATATGTCTGTTGTAACTGCTTGTGAGGATCTAGTGAATTCATCTCAGCACATTGGTAATCTTTTAAATGCCAAATACAAACAGGAGGTAGTGAAGAATAGGTTTATGTTAAAAACTATTTTACGGACTCTCCGATGGCTTGTATTACAAGGTTGTGCACTTAGAGGGCATGCTGAACAATCAAGTCAAGTAATTGTGGAAACTTTCTTGAATTTATAGAGTTCTTAACTGAATTAAATCCTGATATTGATCGTGTTTTAGATAATGCTTCCGAAAAAGCCACATATACTTCTCCGAATATTCAAAAAGAGCTTTTGAATATTATTAGTGATCATGTGAGGGGTAAGATTCGCGAGGAAGTTGGAGATGCTAAGTTTCGTATTATTGTTGATGAATCACAAGATGTTTCAAATAAAGAACAAATGGCTCTTATATTAAGATTTGTCGACTATGATGGTTTTGTACGTGAACGGTTTTTAGATGTTGTCTGCGTTAATGACACTTGTTCACAAACCCTCAAGAATGAAATATGTGATATTTTTGTTCGAAACAATCTCTTTGTTGATGATATGAGGGGTCAAGGGTATGATGGTGCTAGCAACATGCGGGGTGCTTGGAATGGATTGCAAGCTTTATTTCTTAAGGAGTGCTCTAGTGCGTATCACGTGCATTGTTTCGATCATCGTTTACAATTAGCATTGGTTGTAGCTGTTAAAGATATATCCAATATTTGATTGTTTTTTAAGAAGTTGGGCACAATTGTCAATTATTTTAAGACTTCTCCTAAGCGCCAATTAAGCTGAGTTACTAGTTGTTCAAGTCGAAGAAATTCAAAAATTGATTGATTGTGGTGAACTGGAGACATGAAGGGGGGAGAATCAGATTACGACATTGCAGATAGCTGGGCCTACTCGTTGGAGCTCCCATTTTCAATCTATAAAGAGTTTGATAGTTTCATTTAGTGCATTTTCTCGTGTTCTTGAGAACAACACAAAAAACGGATCAACTAATTCTAACCGGGGGGAAGCTAAGGGTGCTCTTATTGCACTTAGATCATTTGAGTTTGTTTTCATGTTATATTTGCTACGTAAGACTATGGGAATCACTGACATACTTTGCAAAACTCTATTTTTGCAACCATACGTTATGCATCTAGTCTCCACCACAAAAGTACTTCTTCAAAACCTGAGAAACGATGGTTGGAGCACTTTTTTTTTTTTGTGAAGTTGACTTGTTTTGCAAGAAGAATAATATTGGTATGCCTGATATGGATGCACGTTATACGATGGGCATGGGTCGTTCTTGTCAGCAACATGATTGCATAACATTTGAGCATCGGTATCGCGTTGATATATATAACAGTGTCATAGAGTTAATGGAGTTGAAAAGTAGATTCACCGAGGAAATAATAAAGCTTTTTACTCTTAGCTTTGCTTTGACCCCTAAAGATGCTTTCAAATCATTTAGGATTGATGATATTTGCAGTCTTGCTGAGAGATTTTACTTTTGAGATTTCAGTGATCAAGAGTTACTTATATTGAGAACTCAACTGCAACATTATGAGATTGATGTTTGTCATAATTCGGTTTTCCATAATATGTCCACGATGTATGAGATGTGTAGAAGATTAGTTGAAACTGGAAAGTCGAAGTCCTACCACTTGATTGATAGATTAGTTCGTTTTCTACTTACTCTTCCATATCTACAGCAACTACAGAAAGGGCGTTCTCAGCCATAAAACTTATCAAAACACAGGTTCGAAACAAGATGGAGGATGAGTTTCTTGCAGATTCAATGGCCACATTGAAAGAGATTTTGCTAATAATATTGATATGGATTTGGTAATAGATGATTTTGACGCCCGCAAGACCCGTAAAATACCGTTTAAGTAGTTTTGTTTTTTAAATAGATTTGTAGTCGAACCTGATTAGATATTTTGATGAATTAGTATATATATTGGCTACTTGTGAATTCTGGTGTTTCAGTTGTTTCTTTGGAATGTGTATTATTATTATTTTGTTTAAGACTCTAGTTATCATTGTTTAGCCCGGAGAGAGTTGAAATGTTAAGTTCTCCCCTGCATAGACCACACCCTTCACATAGATCACAACCACATCCCATTACACAACACATCTCTAGAGATGCAAGTACGATGAGATTTTTCAATTTGGAGATACTAAAAAAGCAGATCTGTGAGCCGGCCTGCTAGTCCACGCTCTTTTTGCGCTCACAACCCTTACGGTGAGGAGTTATTGGTGAAGCCACTGATTGATGCTCCAATGGTCTACTAATGATTGATTTTGTTGGTAAGTGTATTTTAATTTAAAACATTTTTTTTATCATGCTACATGTACTATTTGGTTTGTAAACTAAATGCGTGAATATTTGCATGTTGTTGTCCAAAAAAGAAAATAATAAATATGAGTTGTTAATATCAGGAAAAAAAGGCTTTGGTACATGTTATAAAGTATTAGACTAAGGGCACAATATACTTTTTCTATAATATATGTAATGTTACCTTATAAATCGTGATACATGTAATGAAAGTATATGTAACCTGATTAATCACTTGTTAATATAATCGGGTACCTTATATACTAGATAAAATGTAGTCATTATTTTGCGTATAAAGTACCATACGTGATGTATATTAATTTGATGTTTTTGCAACCAAAGCACTTGGACGATCTACCCACGCCGAATCCATGCTTGGAACCGGGTGTTTCATTCGACCATATAGAGTGAATTTTGCAGTAGCAGAACCAACAACGCTTAACACTTCGATTAGTTTTGCTTCATAACAGAATTCTTTCACCACTCACCAACAATTCTCTTCTTCTTTAACTGGATTGGTTCTTGGCTCATTACCAAAACCACTTTGATTGATAAAAGTTATGAGATTTACAGTACTACTGAATTTTTTTATGAACTTTTAATACTTGTACAATCTCAAAACTAATTTATTTCTTTTATCGGTTATTTGTAGATTGCGGTAACATACTCAAAAAGGTCTTTCTTCACAGTGGGCGAAACTAGAGGTAATTAATGATTACAACTACGCCTTTTTACAAGGTAAAAGCATCAAGGAGGCGACTGCTTTAGTGCTATTTGTTGTTAACAACATCAGAGACATTGCCAACATCATCAATAATATTTTTTGGAGATATTTGTCATTATGTATTGCAGATATACTATGTATAATTTATTAAAACAAGCAATTTTCCACTTATAGTGAAAGTTTGAAAAAATATGTGGTGGGAAATAATACATGATTTTCAATACTGCATGGTTTAATATTATGAAAGTAAATCTATTATACAGAGAATATGGTTAAAAGTAATTGAGAGCTTGCGTTATACTTATTTTTTGTTTATGTAGTATTTTATTATGCAAAAGACTAATTGAAATTGCTTTAATATTAGGTGCTAGATGACAGAAACTAATTGACCTTGGAGCTACTCGATTAGTTGTTTGGGGGAATTTCCAATTGGATGCTCCCTTATGTACCTTACGCTCTTTAAGAACAACGATTCAACTTCTTACTATGACAAAAGTTGTTTGAAGGGTCTTAACACTTTTGTCATGTATCACAATTAGTATCTACAAAATGTCTTGCAACAATTAATTAAGGTTAGAGTACCCTAATGTTGCAATATTGTATGTTGATTGTTATAAGCTTCTGAATGGGTTCTTAACAATGCTCTACAAGTTAGTAAGTTTATACACTGAATATATCTGAAGCAATGTCAAGTGCTAATTAATTCTAATATTAACTTTGTTTCTTTTTTGAACTTTATGATTTGAAACAAACTCTATTTTGAAATTATGTTGCGGAACTGGAGGTGACAACAATTTTAGTTTGATGAGGATATGCCGAATGGAAGGAGTTTATGCATGTTCTGATGATCCAAATCAATACATAAATTGGGATGAAGTTCACTTGACTGGAAAACATGCATATCAGCATATGGCTGCACTGGCTTATTAAAAGTCAGGCATTTGAGTGCATTGTTTAGGTCCTCAAGTTCCAAAGATTCAGTCATTTAATTTGTTTGTTGTTTTGTAAAGCCCAGATTTTCATTACCAACTATGTTATTAACATATTTTATTTTTTCTTTATTTAGGTTTACGGCTACGTTATTTCATTGTATTTTGTATTGGTCGGTATTTATCACACGTTTTGTTTTTTAACAAAAAAATTCTGAACATTTATTTTGCAAAATAGGTTGTTGTTACATCCCTTTGAGGCTCGATGGATTAAGAGTTTTCACGAAGCCCACGGTACAAGCCCACAATTTTTGTCCAATTAGGGTTTTGTGCCGAAACGTTAATTTGGGTCCAAAATCTAAATTTTCTAAAACCTTCTAGGGAGTTTCTAAATCTTTCTAGAACTCTTATATTTATCATAAGGAATTTGTGACCATAAAACAGAGAAATTTTGTGGCAAAATCAATAGATTGAAGGAAGATAGTGAAGGCTTTGCATGTTTGAACTTAATTAGGTGAGTAAACCAATTGTTCTGTATTATTTCCTTGTCCATATGTGTTTTCATTTGTGTTCCAATGATGTGAATTAGATACTTTATTTTTCAAGTGTTTAAATCTTGAAATTTCTGACCTGTTCATAGTATTTTTACTTGAAATAATTCAATATTGACTGGATTTGGATGAATCCAAAGCCTATGTACTCCTAACACACATACCTACAACTTTTTCTCGATTCAAAGCCAGTAAAATTTAGATGGATATATATAATTGTTTTAGTTGATAGTATTATGATTTATTAATATATAAAAGTCTTGAGGGATAGTTGAGACCTTGGGTTGGAATAGCCTTATGAATACATGTACACATATTTGTTTTTGAAATATTGATTGTTATTGTGTGTGCATGCCATTTGGAAATATCCTAGCCTTCCACGACTCTTTGGTATACTGATATTATTCTTGTTTTTTTTCCACGACTTGATGATTTATACCTAGGTGAAGGCAGGTCTTTCAATGGTCATATTGCACTTGTATGAGGAGGTCGTGGGGGACCCAATGTCTTCGTACGAGGAGGAGTTTGACCCATTCGAAGACAAATATATTATTCCAATAACCGGGGTGAACAGGCCAGTTCATTGTTATGCACACACTCATATACTTCTGACCGTTCAGTGCACACGACAGTGGTTGTCACATATGTATATGAGAGGAGGCCCAGTGTTTTTTGGGTAGGCTGGCAATGTGACTAGTGAGCGGCCATTGTGGAGTAAGGCTATGGATGTTTTTATGACTCAATAAATTTTATGACTTTATCATACATGAAACGGTTGGATTTATATATGTTGTTATGTGGTAAATCTACAGGTGGGTAGGCAAATAAGCTAATTTTTCTACAAGTAATTGCCTACCTTATACGAATGACAATGTGGTAAGTGATTAGGTTTACATATGTTATTGTGTACGAGACATATATGTTGTTGTGTTATGGTTTAAATTACACTAGCTTAGCTTGACCTAGTGTGTTCTTTTGTGCACGTTAGGTGCGTTCTGGTCCCGTAACGTAGATGGAGATAGCTAGGGTTATGAGCAGCACGCTGGGGAGCTGTGCTAGATGCTTATGGAAGGTCTTTTGTATAGTTTTGTTTTCTACTAGGGTTACGGTTGTATTTTCTTAACCTTTTGTGAGAAAGAGTGATCTTGTAGTAAGGATATGTGTTTTTTTTTTCTATTGTATGTATGAAGACATTTGCGCAAGGGTTGTACACGCATTTTACTGTATCGAGAAGGTTCCGTTATAAACCATGGTATAAAAAGTGTGGTAAATGGAACCTACTCCTAATATATATATGTGTGTGTGTGTGATGGTTATACTAACTCCATCTTATAGTAACTCCAAAGTTACTCCACTCCTAATAGTGGACTTATAAGATGAAGGGTTAACAAACATTAGCACCCCCTCCCCCTAGATGAGCCAATTAGGATTTTCCCCCACTATATGGGAAATTAGGGTCTCCCACCCCCTCCCAAATACACACAAAAAAAATATGGTCAACCCAAGTTGACTTTTTTTTTTTTGTGTACTTAGGGAGGAGACCCTAATTTCCCCATCTAGTAAGGGGGAAATCCTAATTGGCTCATCTAAATTTTTTGTGGAGATATACATAACATGATGAAGAAATGAAGAACGCCCCCACAAAAAATCAGCTCAATTGAATATGTTTAACTTTGTCAAAAGTTATACCGAAATTAAATAAATATGGGCATTTGGATAATTTCAAAACATTATGGCTGTGTTTGGTTCACCGAATATGGTTTCATCTGGAAAAAAAAATTCGTTGAAAATGAACTGCCGAAATTCATTTTCCATGAATGCACTTTTTGAGTGTTTGAATTGGTTCATATGTAGAAACATATTTCTGGACTGAATCAAGCCAACAGTCCCATACACACACCCAGAGCATAGGATCAAGCACCCAGTAATACCCATCCAAACCCCAATCTCTCGTAAACAGCCTTCTTCCTCTTTTCATGGATAATCTCTCTCTCTCTCTCTCTCTCTCTCTCTCTCTCTCTCGTCAATAAGGAAAGCAACTTCCTTTTATTTTAAAAGGAAGTCGAATTCACTGGTTTTGACCAAGATGAAGAATATGCTTTCCATTTTTTGTTTTCTCAAATGAACCAAACAACCAAGGTTTCTACTTTCTAAGAAAATACTTTCTTTTCCTACATTTTTCGTGAACCAAACACAGCCATATGGTGCTTTCGGTTTGAGATTGGATGTATTGTGGTTGACGTGTATAATTATCCAGTCTGGACTTAATAGTCTTTCCATATCACATCTGAAGTTTTGTAACGGCTGGAAATGCCACGTGTTATATGCATTTAGTTATTATGAAATTTGGGGCGTGACATATTTTATAGTTTTAGAGGACATTCAGTGCTTGTTAGGTTTGTATTAGGAGCTCAAAGTAATTTGCTTCTGATTTAGGCAATGATATTTCAACTCATGTCTACTGATTTGTTAAGGATATATTAAGTTCAAATGTTCAATTAAGACCTTCAAATTGTTTGATCTATTTTTAGGAATAAATGGTTTTACACTAATTATTTGTATGATTTACTTGAAACCATTAGTACATGTCTGTTATATGAACTCCACTTATATGAACTCTAAACAAACTCCACCAACCATGAAAAATAATAAATTAGAAGTTGATTTTTGGAAGAGATGTTCTTCCCACAATATAGATCATCTTTAAAAAAAAAAAAAAAAATCAACACATTTGACAATGTCTAGACATATCAAAATTAGCTTATAATGTTATAAAATTATCCAACGGTCCAAATTTTTCAAATTTCAAAACAATTTTTGACATGGTTAAACATTTTCGTTTGGGATTATTTTTTGTATGGAGATTCTCCAATATAAGAAGACTATCTTCACAAAAAATCAGTCCTTAATTCATCCTATAAATCCACTTTTGGTGGTGGAGTTCATATAACGGGCTCGCCATTAGTAATGCATTATGCATCTTAGAGGGGTACGTTACTTGATTATATAGGCCTACCCGTTATATGAACTCCACTTATACAAATTCCAAATAAACTCCACTACGAAAAACAATGAATTAAAAACTGATTTTTGGTGGAGATGTTAGTCCCACAATATAGATCATTCTTAGAAAAAATCAGCACATTCGAAGATGTTTAGACGTATCAAAATTTACTTGCAACGTTATAAAATTATCCAACGGTCTAGATTTTTCAAATTTCAAAACAACTTTTGACAAGGTTAAACATTTCCATTTGGGCTGATTTTTTGTAAGAAGATTTTCTATTATGAGAAGACTATCTTCACCAAAAATCAGCCCTTAATTCATCTTATAAATCCACTTTTGGTAGTGGAGTTCATATAAAGTGTTCATATAACGAGCACGTATAAGGAGATGGACTTTATGTTCGAAAGTTTTCACAGTTCAGTAACACGTTACTTGACCATTCTACACAGACTGGTATCAAGTTGCCAAAAGAGGTTCTTGGCTCCAAGCAGAAATAATTACGATGGCATGCCTGATTTCATTGGGTGTGAGAACTGAGAGTTGCACATCTGATATGTTGTGAACTTGTGAGACAAGGAGCCAAACTAGTTGGGATGTTGCTGCCTATACATGCAATTGATATTTGTACTTGTCAAAAAGAATATGCATAGATCTCACACCATTTGTCGAGAGTCTTTCACACACCCTTTTTTCCGGTAAAGTTCCATACACCATTTGCTATCTAGTTTTACGTTCTGTTTTGCTCTAAGAACAGCTGTAAAACTCTCTCAAGTACTCCAAAGCTTCGGTGTTTCCATTGCAGACCTTCCACAATGATCCCACCTCTCCTTTGGAAACTGTACCCCAATCCTCACAATCATCAAAGAAGGCTAGTAGCTTCGAATAATATAAATCGTAGTTCATCACAAGGAAAGGAACAGGATGTTCTGATCCAACCCTTTCAAGCTGAATCAGTGCAAGGATCTCAAACATCTCATCTAGAGTCCCCACACCACCTGGGAGAGCAATAACAGCTGTACGATCAGAAGCAGCACATCTCATTGCAGCATCCACCAATCCATGTTTCCTGGCAGAGAAAAACCTGCACTTTTGGAGCAATATGAGGTTCTCATCCTTAACCCTTGATCGTGATCTTCATAGTAACATGGAGCTATTTACCTGCATGTAAGATAAGTTTCTGAAGGCAGATACGGATGGAATTGTGAAGTTGTCCATTCTCCAGCTTCTCTACCTATCTTAAACCCGCCCACTGGTTTCTTTGCTTGCAGTGCACCTTTAGTTGCAGCATCCATGAGACCTGGACCAACTCCTGTCCATGTTGTGCAGTCTAAAAGATTTCCAATCTATACAAAAAAAATATGAAAGGTTCATTATCCTTATCCATTTTCAGAATAAATGTTACTGTATAGTAAGTATTTATAATGCTCTTAAGCAAAACTCTATGGTAAAGTTGTGAATGAAGACGGATAGATTACATACTTCCATGGACACTACGCTACATGAAAGACTTACAAAAGGATAAACTAATTGTGAATACGTTAAACATACTTGCCTCTCTTGCCAACTCTACTGTTTGCATGTAATGTGGATGGCCTGGCCCCATTCTTGAAGAACCCAGGTAAACGACTCCCCTTCCAAGCTTGTGTATGAGTGCATAGCAGTTCTGTATCTCTTTCTTCACCTTTTCAAATAAATCAACAACATTGTCAAGAGATTGCTGAGAAATAAACCACTATTTGTTAGTTTAGTCTCACTATCTTAAACCTATATACCAAGTTTACTTATGGAGTATATACTGTTATACACCTTGTCCTACCCCAGAAGTTATAGATCCACGAACGCTCTTCCGTATGATTCAAACAAGGAAATTAATGTCTGTAAGACTTTGTACGGGGCCTTCCTTCTCTTCTTTTTCTCTCACAAGTCACAACTTCTTTCTCACAAGTTTTAGACAATATAAAGTTGTGTAAGCATGGATAATGGCTAAAAGCATGGATTAGATTGATCATTGTAATACACTTTAATTATAAGCTTCTCCTCGGAACAGATTATTTGGAATTGCTAACAAATCTCTCGTTGTTGAAGAGGAGAATGGTTCGAGCCAACTCCTTCCATATGTTTCACTAAAAAGACACAGTTCACATAGCTACAACGATCTAAGGGACTGATCTTATATACTCGGATATCATTGTGGGATGAATGAGTTGTTGGCTTGTCTTCCAATGCTCACTGTGTGGAAATGAGAGTCTCCTTCGCAATTCAGGGATCCCAAAGAGGCTAGTGAATATCGTCACAAAAAGATTAATATAAACAATCAGATTACACCAAGATAAACATCTTCAGTGAACCACCACGCAACAAACCTTACAAAATAATAGGCTAAATGAACCTCAACGGCTCAACACGTATAGGTCAAGTTTGTCTCCTTAAAAGGACATCATAGTGAAGTACAGATATGCAAGTATCTTGACAAGTTGACAGGTAAACTCTTAGCCAACAACAGCCTCAGAAGGCACACTCTCTCTAAATGAGTATCTAACTGATTATTGAGCCTATATGATACACAAAGCTTCAATGAATTAATGCCGATACAGATGGTGTTGTGACTTACGAGGAAGAGCTGATAAGCAGAAGGTCCTTCTTGCTGCAGTTTCCATATTAAAAACAAACGAGAGGTACCCTGCTACAGCGGCCCATTAGCAAGGTGCTGCCATTTGTGGGATTGAAGGACTTGATAAACCACCATGGACAGTGGGCATCATTAAATGACTGTTTAGCCATTGATGGATTCCTAGCCTCAGAATAGATAAAGGAACTACGAACATTTCCAATACCGATGTCTAAAAGCTAGAAAAGACTGATTCATTCAAAATCTGAGAGAGAAATACTACAACACCTAAAATATAAAATGATGACATATACTTAATGGTCCAAAGATATAAGTTATAGGGGGTATACAGAATTTTATTTGTTCTTGTATTAGTGGCTTTACTTAAACACTACGTACAAACCTAAGAATCTTTGGAAATGAAAGTTAAAGATTATTTCACCAAAAAATTACACCTAATATAAATGAATGTTTTGTTAGCACAAAAAATATCATGGTTTTGACTTGAAGCATTTCTGACTAACCACATATATTTTCATTTGTATTATGATAAAACATAAGTGGAATCAATCTTTTAAAACTACACAAATGCACAAAAGGGTATACCTCATCTGGGCTTGTTCTTTCTTCAAATTCACTCTTGCACATAAACACTCTTCCTCTTGGCTTTAAAAACTTGAATTTTGATGTCTGCTTATCCATTTTCTTCATTGAGTTCTTCTGGTGAGAATTGTTGAGTCGAATTGCAGACCACCCCGTGAAATTGAATAACGAAACACCCATTTTGATGATATGTTCTCAAGTTTAAATATTGTTTTATCATATCAAGACTAAAAAGCCAAAACTCCATGCACCAGTTTTTAAGTGGAAGGAGGAGGTCAAAAAGGGAATATGGTTCACATTCTTTCTTTCTTTTTTATGTCCATTTTTCTACTCCACGTTCGATATTTTCATGGCCGGCATATCTCGATATTTAGACCATCAGCAATAGAATACTGTTCCGATATCTCTAGAAATTTAATGACCTGTTGACGTGGTGCAACTTGCCATACTTATTATTTTATTATATATTTTGGAATTGACAGTTCGGCGACATAGGCGTATCGTGGACTCGTCGTATTTCCAGACCTGGACTCTTCTCTCGCCAACACTTTTACTCCCACTAATTTCTAGACCATGGGTCTGAGACTCTGAGCTTAGTGAACAACAGCACAACAGATATCGCCCACGGCCCATCCCACATTCTTAGGGGTGATTTCGGATAGGATAAAAGGCTTTCGGCTTTCAAATTCGATCCAATTATTTTTAAGACTTTTGAATTTGGAAAGTTTGGAAAATCAGATTTTTTTTGGAAATTTCAAAATCAACAAAATTTGCCTAATTCTATAAATAAGAAGATGGGAGAAAGAGACATATACTAGAATGACAATTTTGATTTCTTGAAGGTGTAAGAGAGACAAAGTTCTACTTTTCTAGGGTTTGCATTTGGTTTGCAAACTATATATAATTTTAATTTAGTAATATATGAAAACACATCTAATTCCGATCCAATTATTTTATAGAAAAATCAGAATTTCAGATAAAAAATATCATATCAGAATTCAAAAATATCGGGTTTTTAGAAAGAAAAAAAATGGTACCCCCTACACTTTTCCCATCCCTTATACAAAAAAGTCTCGTGAACAACTACCCAGCCTCTAGTTCCCTTATACTACACAGTTAATAAAGAACCGTTCAAGGTCTCATCACATTTTATAGAAAACCAAATAAACAAGGAGTAGAAGGTAATCTTAGCAAAATAGAGAGGATCAGTACATTTAAACATTTTCACTTAAATTCCACCTAATCTCTTACATGCCATCTGTCCTACAGAAGAGCGGGATTGTCACAAAATCAAGGATTCATGTCAAATGATTAATAGAATGAATTACTCAAAAATATACTGCCATAAATAATGGATAAAGGGCACGAAGAATTGTCAGATCAATATGATTGAGTCTTTCAAAACTTTGATATGGTAAGTCAAGCTTAATCGAGCATACAATTAAATATAATCGTATATTATAACTGAACTGATTCTCGTTACAACAATGAATCAAGTGACTCGGTTACACTGAAAGCCCTGACATGCAAAACTGCTACTATCGCTCGATGTTGGCTCGTTAGGATGTCCCATATCAAGGCCTGTAAAACCGTCAATTCCTCAAGAATATATGGCATAAATGAGGTATTCAAACGTCGTATATTATATATGATGATGAGGTTGTTATAGGGTCTCTCCCAAAGCTTGAACAAAGGCTTCTTTAAGTTGAGGGTTGGAAGCTGCAATCCGCTGAGCTGTGATGTCAAATGTTTTTCCAGATCTGCAATATATATATAAAGTGGTCATCAGAAAAAGCCTTGGGCCAATATTCAACTCAAGTATATCTAAAAGCTAATTCTGAAGAGTGGAATAATGCTAATATCCACAATTGATGCGGTCCACTTCTAGAAACATGTTTAGCACAAACCTGATTGAGAAATTGTGTATACTTATATGCATGTTATACGAAACTCCAATGGATACAGGAGATTGAACTCACTCAAAGCATGGGATCTAACTTTAAGGCCAAGATGCAATTTACGTATCTATGCTAATTCTGAAAAGTGTAATAATGTCAATATCCACAATCAATGTGGTCCACCTCTAGAAACATGTTTAGCAAAAAACCCATTGAGATATTGCGAGAGCTAATGTTTATGTTATATGAAACTTCAACTAATACTGGTTGAACTCAGGCACTCAAAGCATTGGATCCACCTTTAAGGAACTCTTTCTAAAAGTACCTCAGTTGTTTATGTTTGTTTTCCCCCATGTCAATAGACTAAAAAATTGCTAAGACACTCTCTTGACACAAATGTATATAGATTACTAACATAAAAAGGCAAGATTTTGTAATTAGAAATTTCTCAAGTGATTTGTGATTTGGAAGGATCAGTTCCCCAAGAGAGACATTATAACATTTGCTTGTTTTTGTTGATGGAAATATTAGATATCTAGTGATATGTTACTTACGGATCATACACAAGCCCTCCAGCTTCTTGAACAATCACAGCTCCACCGGCTACATCCCTGTATACAGGTCCCAACGTCAGCCAAAAGTTCTACCATAGTTACAGCCAAACAAAAGCAGAATACTTTAGGATAACAATTTCTAGGGGACATACCAAGGACCGCCAAATCCAAGTTCATAAAAGATATCAAGTCTCCCGCATGCAATACCACAAAGATTCAGTGCGCATGAACCACTCATACGAAGGGATCTCACCTGATGATCTTATGAATCAGTAAGGACATTGATTGTCCACATTGAAGAAAATTGGACAATTCTTACTAATTGACATTTTAGAATTACCTTAAAAAGTAGGCTATTTAGTCTATTTGTAGTAGCATCCACAGTAGTCATGTCACGTTTCGTTCCAACCTGCTTATCCGGAAGCATACAAATTAGTTGCTTCTAGCATGTTCAGGTGTTAAAGCATCAAATTAGTTGATTTTAGTAATTTACTTCTCCATGATATATAACTAATATAAGTGGAACCACGAAATGCACTGAAGCAAACTTCACCTAGTTCAGTCCATACTAGAGTGAAGTTACAGATAAATCACGATATTTTCAATGCCACTTCACATAGATATGGTTTAATTGAAGAAAAAAAACACAAAAGAAACACAAGCTTAAGAACTATAAACGTAAAAAAATTAACTTGAATTGAAAGGCTGAAAGGGGGGAATGGTTTAAAAGTAGAAAGCAGTTTTTAGGGGGAAAAATGTGTTCAGTAATTATGATTTACATACTTCTAATCTCTAAATGACAAGCTGTGCTACAAAATATAAGTTGAGATTCAGCTATCAGTATGCATATTCCACAATCCATTAATTTCGACAAAAATACTTGAGAGCAACTAAGAGAGTTGATAATATGAGATACTATGGTCATGTGCGTACATCACACGCCTCTAATGGCCCCACTAAGGATTGTAAAGGCCAAGTGCACTAGAGGTACATGCTGGGAAAGACATGGCCATATCATCTCTCAATTAATCTGGGAAAGACTATTAAAACGTTTATATGAGCTTTCCAATAAAAGTGACAAGGCATTACAGGTTCCATTAGAGGTATGAAAGTTGAGTATTATACGCTGCCACGCTGGGAAAGGTCTTATAAAACTCGAGGTACAAACTATGGAATTAGACCCTGTCTCAGCTTGTTGTTAAACACTCTGGTTTTTTATGTAGACCTCATGTAGAAGTTTTGTAAACCCTTCCACGCATACTTATTTTTTATATATATAATTGATCATTAACATCGAAGGAAACACTAGCTAATGAAAACTTTGATATGAGCTTACAAATCAAAATGACTGAACACAATCAGTTTTATTCACAAGGATAATGAGATGCAAACAAGCTTGAAGCTATACCATGTTATGAGTGTAAGATGAAATTTAAAAACAATTTAAAAAGTGAAGGACAGACTGAAGTAGTACTCTAAGTTTAAGTGAAACATTTGCATTAATTAGGCGATGAGAATGATAAATCATGTACATACTTCTGTTGCAAGAAGGGACTTCACTAGCTCACTTTGGGTGGAAACTGCAAAGATTTCAAAGTGTTAGCTATTACAATCAGAGATAGAGTATCATATAAGGGTAGGTCATAAGTGATCAAGTATAATGTATATTTTAAGAGTAAGATTAAACTCACCTTTTATTGGGTTACCATTCAGAAATGCTCCCTTCCCACGAATCCCAGTAAACAGCTACATCAAGAAGCAACATCGTTACACTTCAGGTAACAAAAGAAAAGGCTATAGTCTAAGAAGCAACATAAGAATTTGAAGAACCACAGCGATGAATGTGACCATAACAAAATTATGAATTAACAAGAACAATGCCAGATGGAGCAGGAACAACTGTTTAGATAACTTCATATAAAATTATATAGAACAGAAGGAGTTATAACGGAATGTTTTCAGGCAGCCTCATTCGGCATAGCCTGAAGATGTCCAAGTGTGCACAAAACAAGCTGAATTCTCAAAATAAATTTCTTGATTGGGGTTTCCTGTACTTCTCTAACTAAATTTTGTGTGATGACTGTGATTAGGCTCAGATGCGAGCATCCAATCTCAGTGGGAATCATAGAAGATCTTTTAACAAGATCAAACAGACACTTGATCTAAAGTACCCTCCAGGTACAAGAATCATCTCTATAAATGAAGACTTAGGTGCGACATTCTCAGGTGCAATACAAGTACTAGTGTCTTACAGTTTAAGCAATAATGTGGCACTTTCTCATCTGGTTGGTTATTAAAGTTCCAAGAAAACTTTGGAAAAATCTTGATCGAGGAAAACTTAAAAGTCACTTCTTAAAGGAGATACATCTGTTTGTGGAAGGAATGAAACAACTGGATCTGACCAATCACATTCAAAACTATGTTACATGGACATGCCATATTTTGAAAAAAAATCCGTGTCGGATACGTATCCACGTGTCCGTGTCGGGCACATATCGGACACATTTTTGTATGTGATTTACCTCAATTTTTTATATTTCGCCGTGTCAGATACATATTATCTGTGTCGGATACAGGCACACCTACACGTGTCAATGTAACTTAGATTCAAAACAGAGAGGCTGCCTGAAACAACAAAGGCTGCTAATTGGGAGGCAAAGCTTTGTGGAAACAACACTAGATTCTATTAACTTTCAGGGTAAGTATGTAAAAACCTATGTTACATGGACACCATATTTCAAAAATAATCTGTGTCAGGATACGTATCCACTTGTCCGAATCGGACACACACGGACACATATTGTGTATGATATACCTTAGTTTTTGATATTTCGCCGTGTCAGACACTCCGTATCCGTGTCGGATATGGATACACATGTCCGTGTCAATGTAAACTTAGGTAAAAACAGATGGCAGAACAAAGTGCTTTCTTCATTGAATAAAACAGTATGAGTTCCTGAACCAAACCGAACCTAATCAAGTAATAATCCAATGAATAATACCAAGTACCCCTAAACTCAACAGATTTCTTAGCCAAATATAGGTGTTTGTACTTAAATGTAAGGGGGAAGCTTTGAATATACTCTTATGGATAAACTTAATACAGCTAAGTTGTTAGGAATAAATGAAACACAATGTTCATTCTTCTTACCTCGTCGAGTATAGGATTGTATATGACACCAACTGTAGGAACCTTTCCAATTGTCAGACCGATTGATACACACACGAAGGGGAATCTAAACATGATCAAGCCATTCCAACCACATTAACACCAAATGTGATAGAAATTAGAATTGACGAATACACATAAATATTAGCTAAATATTAAAGTATTATGTATTACCCATGGACGAAATTGGTCGTTCCGTCAAGAGGGTCGACAATCCATGTTGGATGATCAGTCAATTCAGTCACACCACATGCAGCAGTTGTCTCTTCACCAATGAACTACATAAACAACATTTGAAGCAAATTTGAAAAAATAAATAAAATTAAAAAAAACTAAAATCGTAACAAATATTCACCTGATGCCCAGGACAATGTTGCTTAAGATGATTGAAAATGAGATCTTCACACGCCTTATCTGTTTCCGTTACCAAATCAACCTTTAAGAAAACGAATATAATATGTTAAAAGATATATTTTTTGTTTTCTTTTAGTTTTACCCAAAACCTCATTTTCAATATTTTAGACACAATTTCACAAACCAAAATAAAAAAAAAAAAAAAAAAAAAAAAAAAAAAATAAAAAAAAACTCCCTTGTGTTCAATATTCTTCTTCTCATGAAACCCCTTCCTAATTATCTGAAATGCAGAGAAACATTTGTTACACAAGAAGAACATCAAATGGGGCAAAACATATTAGATAAATTGGAGTTTAAAATCACCTGTCCAGCTCTTTTGGCAGCATCAATAGCAACATCAAGAAAATTTTCCAGCGAAGCTATACAACAAATACATAAATCACAACATAATATATATACAATGGACAAAAATATACTGTTCATACCGTTTTCTGCCATTTCTTTTTATCCAACGCTTGTTACGTACTTCCCAGAAAGAATGCTGATATATATATATGGGTCATAGAATATAGTATGACCACCAGATTCGTGTAGAATTACAATAACGTACAGAAGGTTCGTAATCTATGTTGCATTAATATGTTCCTTTTTGTGAGGGTAAATTGGGGAATTCGGAAACAGAATATTGTAGAAGCAATTAGGCACAATGCAAAAAGGAATGGAATATGCGAAGATGCTGGTTAGTTTGTTCGGTTCTCTGCACTTTCCACCTTCCACAGTATTATTGGCTACTGCTACTGTATGACAATTGAGTTCTTAAATTCGATTCTACCTTGGAAAAGCAAAGTTTACAGTAATAGCATCAAAGTACACTGTAACACTGCCACCAGTTGTGTCATCATACTACTGGGAATATGGGAAGAAAATAGAGATACCATTACCAATAGCAGGCCAGTGAGTATGAGAGAATACTACCACTAGTTTAGCTCTTAAGCACCTAATCACCCGTACGTTTGGGTTAGTAGGTCCTAAGTCTGAACTCTTAAGCACCCACCCACCCACATTCCACAGTTCATTGCAATTTATAGTTTTTCAAGAATCCCATGAAAAATCGAGGAGTAGAGTTTCTCGGTACCTATTCAAGAGTAAAGATAATTAAAGGATTATAGCTTATTGGTAAGAAACATAGCACCATCTCGTAATCTTATCCTCTATACAAAACTATTTATGTTAGCATCATCCAATCAGTATTATTTACTGAAATTTCAGGTGCCCAGGATTATTGCTCCGGTGTATAATTACCGGGGGTATCATAACGATATGTCAGGGGCCTCGCTAATTTGGAAACCATTATAGCCTTCACAAATCATCTGAGTCGGTATTATTTAAGAACTAAGTGGATTATAATCACGACGACTTGACTACTTCATCAGGATGCACTTCAATGCACACGGACGGTTTTGCCAAGAGAAACCCACTTCCATTGAAAACTTCACGATAGGAATGCACACCTTGCATCCTTTAGAAGTTGGAACAATTGGAATTCTCCATGAAAGCTCGTGAAGGCGTTTGGATGGGCTCATCCATGAAAATAAAAACGGTAAAATTAACATAAAAGTTGTTATATGCAAATCAAGGACATTTGATGATTAAAACTCAAAAACGGAATGACTATTGACAAGGACAGTGTAAAGGTGGGATTTGGTCAGACCTTACAATTATTGGTAATCGGAGAAGATGGGGAAGATTGGTGGATAATTGAGCTCATTCTGGACGAACTGCCTACGTATCTAGCTCTCTTCGGGGAGCCAGAATCAAGTCAGACGTATTTCCTGTCCCCTTTATATAGAAAATCCTGACAATCCTTCCTCTTCTTTAGCGTCAGGTCAGGTCTCCAGATCCTTAGCAAGCCATGATGGCGAGTGATGGAGATTTAATGAGGTGCATAACTAAAGCTTCATTCTTGAAGGCAATAGTAAAGACATATGTTACGTGCCGTTATGGAACGGGGTGAGCGAGCACTATGTAGGTCGTTCTCAGACGAGGTCGTTCACCCGACTTGAGTCACTTGGGAGCGAGCTCGTGGGGCGAGTGAATGAGGTTGTTTAGGGGAAGTGATACAATTGGTTCGTTGTAAAGCGAGCTGTCATGAGGGGGAGTGTTATCTTGATGAGTTTGTGTTGGACACGTGTATAATATACATTGGTTGTGTATATTAGTCCCTCCCCTCCTCATTAGTTCGTTCATGTTCATTGGGGTGAACTGATGACAGAGTAAGTCCACACGTGGTAAGCATAAAAGGTAATGACGGGAGATCCGGAGGAGTTCGTTTGGAGTGTATGCTGGATAAATAGGTTTCTCCTATCCTCTGGGGTAGTTTTTGGTTTTTGTGCGAAATCTTAAACATGTAAGAGACATGTTGGCAAGGTTTTGGCTAAACCGAGGTATGTATGAAGTGAGACCTGTCATGGTGAGTACTAGTCTCAGGGTTTGTTTTTCCTTGGTGGGTGGTTATAAGACTTGAGGCTTGTGAGAGATTGGGTTATCCACAACGTTCTCAGTATAGTAGGGAGGTCATCTTAGAGGTGAGTTTTCTTTTTGACATATCTTGGTATGGTTATGCTCTTTTCTTTAACTGCGTATTTAGTAGTATGGATCTTTAATCGAGTGATGTTGAGTTTAAATGATGCTTGATCTGATGATTCTTTTGGAAAGAAGCTAGGGTTTTTTTATGCTTTTGATAACTATGTGACTAGTCTAGAAACTTTCGTCAGTGTGTCCGGAGATTCCTCTTGTTCTAATATGTTGTCGCCTAGGGCTGTATGTGAAAAAACTATAGGTAGTTCTTTTGGTCTGAAGGAGGAGTGCAATATCGATCTGAAGAAGGAGTTCGGTTTCGATCTGCCTGGTTTGGATACTTGTGAGTTGGATGATGTTGATACCATTTTTAGTAGTGAATACGTTCCCAAGAATGAGGGAATAATGGTTTGCTATGGTCAGCTGGAGGTTGGGTTACAATTAGGGTTGGCCATTGAGTCGAGCTGTTCATGAGTAACTCAAGCTCAGCTCGTCGAGTCGAAGGCTCGACTCAAACTCATATGGTCACAAAGGTATGAGTCGAGCTTGAGCTTAATTTAAAGCTCATTCAAGATAGCGATTAGTTCGAGTTCGAGTAGCTCACGAGTTATTCGTGAGCGACTCGAGTAGCTCGCGAGCTACTCGTTTTATAAGCCCATACGTAGTATATAATTTATAATTTATACGTCATTTTATACTTTATACCTAACTATAATTTACAATTTATACTAGTTTTAATTTTTTTTTATATACATTTTTTTCGAGTTTGAGCTCAAGTTCAAGTTCAAACGAGTATAACTGAACTCAAGCTCAAATTGTAAAACAAGTCGAGTCAAGTCGAGCTCGAGCTATTAGTATAACTAGACGAGTCGAGCTTGAGCTTCAATATTAAGCTCGAATATAATGCGAGTTCGAGTCAAGCTTCTGTATGTGCAAGTTGAGCTTAAGTATAGCAAAACTCGACTCGGGTAGCTCGATGACCAGCCCTAGTTACAATTGACTTTTTCGAAACTAATTGTAGATTTCTTAAATTTTTGTAACAAAGCCCCTTGCTAGTTCGTAAGTAATAGTTAGAGGTTGTTTAAAGTCTTTGACTTGCAAAACTTGACGGGGGAGTATTGTATAACTGTTAGTGATATATTAGAACACTTTGCTGTGAAGAAGTCAAGGTCGAAAAATTATAGTTTACAGACCATGCCGGGGAGGTCGCTAGTCTTGGAGAGGATGTATGATAAATCGTGGGAGAGGAAGACGTTCCTAGTCGTTGGAGGCTATTGTGCTCCTGGTTGCCCTTTGAGAACTAGGGTTTGTAACTTTGATGGTAGGTTTTTATTTGTTTTGAACTAGCTAGTCTTGATTCGTTCTAATTTTGGGTGACAATGAGATGCTTTTGTTTTTGTCTTTGCAGAGATCTTTGTCCCCACGCGAACGAAACGCAGGGTGATTGAAGGCTTTGCAAGATTGAGTCGTGGTGAGAAAAGGAAGAAGCTTTTTGCGGTATTGAGCTTCTTCTCTTCAAGGAGAGTTAAGGGAATCAATAAGGGAAGAAGGAGTAAGAGGAATCGTTAGCCATCGGTGAGTAGTTCGAGATTAGATTCGGACTTTGTCATGGAGAATGAGTCAACTAAAGTTGTTGTGAACAAACCTAGTGGTGTGTGCCTTTCAGCTCGTATGAGGACTGGTGGTAGCCTTGGAGGCAATTCGAATGCTGGAAATAATGTGACGATGCGTTCTGTTAGCAAGCATCTTGTAAGTGATAATGACCGGGAACGTCTTCTTCGCCAAGAGGGTTCTTTCTTTGATATGGGGGAGGTGAATGTGGCAGTTAGACCGCCTAATTTTTTGCTGAAAAGGAAGGTCGGTACGGGTGACGTTGTTGCTAGTGTGGGGACTGTAGGAACTGATGATGGGAAGGTGACGATGGATGGTCCATCTCTTTCAAAAACTATTGACCTTAATGAGTTTGATTTGGATGTTTTTGATAAGGAAGTCACTGGTGTGATAGTTGTTTCTTCTCCTACTATGAAGCAGAAAAGTGTTGTGAGGGATTATGTTAAGGGGATGCAAACACGAAGCAAGAGTGCTGAGCTTGATATGTGTCTCTCGTATGTACATCCGAAGACGGGGAAAAGCCAGTTGGTGAAGCGATCTGATTGTAGTTTCAGGTAGCCTGGAGTGGCAAGCTGCTTGTTGAACAGTATTGTTTTAGATGGTGACATGAAAGAGTTGGATGAAAGTAAGGAGCTGGCAGATAATCTGAGATCCATAGATGTTAGCTAATGTTATGTAAGTACTCTGTTTTTTGTGGCCCTTATGGTGTTTTTTTTTTTTTTTTTTTTTTGTGAAGTCTTTGATTTGTTTTGCAGCTGCTTGCTGGTTACCAAAAACTGAAACGATTAGCTTTGGTTGGTGATTCCTATAAGAGGAATTTGGATGTACCTCATGTGGAGCTAGAGAAGACTAATGAGGAGCTGGTGAATGTGCGTTTCTGACACTGGAAAAAAGTGACTATGATGCTTTGAAAAAGAAATTTGACGACCGGGTTGCGGAGAAGGTTGGTTTGGCTTCTGAAAATAGTGATCTAGTGCGTCAGATCGAGGTGGAGCGAGCTAAGTTGGGGAAAGTTGAGGATTGCAAATAGGTGCAAGTCGGAAGCAAAGCTGACTAAGAATCTTTATGAGACCTTGTTTAGTGAGGTGGAAAGTGGTAAGTATGTACGTTCTAAAGACTTTTTAGAACTGAAGGGAAAGTATGAAGACTTGAAGTTGCAATGTGTGCATAATGCTTCTGGAGCAAGTGTTAAACTCGTACCTGGTGGTGCTAGTGGTGCCGATCTGACGGAGGATGTTCTTGCTGCGCTTTTTGGAGATTGCCATGCTATCCTATCTGACTCTGTTGATGGAGTTATGGATGTTCGGGGTATGTCCCCGTAGTTTGAGTAATGTAATGTTAAGCTTTTTCTGTTATGTTGGAGTGACGGGAAACTGTTTACTTTTTGGACTGGTTTTACCAGGTCGTTGCTTGATGCAATCGTGCTTTTACGAACTGGTTTCTTGAGGTGACTCGGGCAGTTCTTTTGGATAGCTTTGATAATCTCTTTGGTTTTGAATGCTCCTTTGTATTTATTGTAGTAAGACTCTGCTATGGGAGCTATTATCTTAGAAGTGTAGCTCCACAACTGGTAGTTTTGTGTTGGGTCGCTCATAGCTTTAGACCGTCCTGCCACACAAGGGACCGATCTGTATGCTGAGTGGTCGTTATGAATTTTGAATCGTTCCTAGCTTTAGATCATCCTACATATGAGTGACCGATATGTAGGATGAGTGGCGTTTCAGTAGACTGAGTGGTCGTTCCAATGTTAAGTTGCTCCTTGCTTTCGCTCTTCGTTGGTATGATAGCTCTACCCAGAACTGATCCTAGAAGTATAGGTCCTCAGTTGGTGAGACTATTGTGACAGCTCGGCGAGCTGAGTAACCTTTTAGTCGGTTGGGTGATATTTCAGTAGACTGAGTGATCGTTCTAGTGTTGACAGACTAACGGTAGAAGATGCGTCTGGATTAGTGAGGTGCTCATGTTGAAGCTTTTGCTTTTTTGGCGAAGCCCCCAGTGTAAGGTTCGCGTTATGCGTCTATGATTGCGAGTTGAGCTCGTGTTGTTCATATGAGACGTATCGATCTGCTCTGAGTATATGAAAACGTACTGACAGTTGATCTAGTACGCTTCGTCCTATATGGTTTGGTAACAATGTAACGACATTCTTGAGTAGGAGTGAGTTTTGAGTTGGTAACTCCGTTGTTCGTATGGACGGAGTCTCCCTTGTTATGCTAGAGTCGAAATGTGGGTTTTTATTATATTTTTTGGTTACCACAATTCATTAATCATTCTAAAGGTCGTGTGACAGCGAACTGGATTGATATTGTGAACTAGGTATTTTTCTACATTGAATTGTAAATACGAAGAAAAACATGTCTCAAATAATTTTATTGATGGACGGGGAATGTAAAAAAAAAAAAAAAACTTGTTGAATTGACCTATGTGAAAGCATAGATAATCTTTTGCTCAGAGTATGACGATTCTATTCGAATTGCGTGTATTGTGCTGGATTAGCTGATGTGTGTTGCCATAATTCTTCGTTGGTTGCAGCGACCTGGTGGGAGGTCAATGAAGCTGGCTGATCTGGGTGGGTCCATTTACGACCTGAAAATGTGGTATGGGGGGAGTCATGTTTTGACCTGGTCTTGAGTGTTGGGATGTATCTTTGGGTAGAAGCCCCATTACTGCAACCCCTCTTTCGCTTTTGTGATTCGTCATTTTTGAGTGCGTAGTCCCGCTATTCAGGATCTCTGCTAGAGTGTTGCAGTTCGTTGTCTATGTATTTCTTCAAGAGGCCTTTGTTGATCAGGTATTGTATGTAATACCTTAAGTTCTCACAATTGTCGGTGTGATGGTAGTGAACTTTGTAAAACTGGTAGAACGGTCGACTGGTAACGTTCTGTATATGTCTGATGACAGGTTTGAAAAATGGAGCGTTTATGATGTTGTTAAGAATGTGGCTTAGCAATATAGAGAGTTTCGAGAATTGGCTTGAGCCATGAGAAGTAACTAGGTCACATTCTGGAAGCACTAGGTACCTCTTTAAGTAACCCTCTTCGATAAGGTTTTGAATGTAGTGTTTCAGGCTCCCACAGTTATTGGTGTGGTGATTGCGGAGTTGGTGGTATTAGTAGAAGTTTTTGTCTTGTATCTCAGGGATGTTTTCTGACGTCCTGGAGATGGATTGAAAAAATGGCGCATGCTTGATTTCGTCAAAGATTTCTTCCAGTGGTTTGGAGAGCCTGGCGAACTGTCTCTTCTTTTGTGGTCTTCTTTTGTCCTGGTGGTTTAAGGCTGCTTCAGGCTTGGATATTGTATTCACTGTGATGTACCTGTCGCTATGGTTGTGATGGTTTTCTGGTACAAATGGAACTGGGACGTATGGTGCTTTGTGTGGTGGTGTTGGTTCGGTGTTATGAGTAATCTACCGGCTGAAGTGGTTCGCCTATGTGTAAGTTGGTGTTGAGGGCGTTGATGCCAGATGCAGAGCGTCCGGTTAGGAGTGTCGTTCTCCTGAGGTTTCGGTTATCTTCTTCTAAGTTTGAGATGGTTTGTTGTATTGTGCTCACAGCAAATACAAGTTGCGTGACTTTTTCTATGAGGGTTTCCATGCTTCATGGGCCTAAGAATAATGAGTTGATCGTGTTGTTTTCTCGAGGAAATCGACCCGCAGACGGCGCCAATGTAAAGGTGGGATTTGGTCAGACCTTACAATTATTGGTAATCGGAGAAGATGGGAGAGATTGGTGGATAATGTGGATTTGACTGAGCTTGTTCTGGACGACCTGCCTACATATCTAGCTCTCTCCGAGGGAGCAAGAATCAAGTAAGACGTAGTTCTTGTCCTTTTTATATAGAAAATCCTGGCAGTCCTTCCTCTTCTTCAATGTCAGGTCAGGATCAGGTCTTCAGATCCTTAACGAGCCATGATGGCGAGTGATGGAGATTTAATGGGGTGCGTAGCTGAAGCTTCGGTCTTGAAGGCAATAGTAAAGACATATGTTACGTGCCGTTATGGAACAGGATGAGCGAGCACTATGCAGGTCGCTCTCAGACGAGGTCGTTCACCCGACTTGAGTCACGTTGGAGCGAGCTCATGGGGTGAGCTCGTGGTCGTTTAGGGGAAGTGATAGAGTTGGTTCGCTGTGAAGCAAGCTGTCATGAGGGGGGAGTGTTATCTTGATGAGTTGTGCTGGACACGTGTATAATATACATTAGTTGTGCATATTAGTCCCTCACAGACAGCATCAGATAAGAAAACATACTCATCCGAGTTTATACAATTTTTAGATTATTATCCTAACACCTTTCCCACTAATATGGCCACCTGTGGGGGTCTAGTTCGCTAAGTTCTTTTTATAATATGATGCTCTTTGACATTCCTCTCATTGGGGCTTGATAAAAATCAAGAGTTAGATTGGAGGTTGGCAAACTTAAGAAATAAACGTTATTTTAAGTGATTTTTAGCATATTAATGCTAAAATGAACTATATTGTAAAAAGATTTATTAAAATATATATAATAAATATTGAGGGCCTAATGAGGGTCGGGCTCAAGGGAGGGCTTAAGTTTCAAAGTCTAGACCCTTACTCTCCCCTCAAAGGCTTGAGGGCGGGTAGGCCCAGCCCACAAATGTGTGAAGACCTCATCTTGAAAACTTTTTTGGCCCATGGACTGGGTTGGGGCGGGTAGGCTGAGGGCTTGAGGGCCATTTTGACACCTCTAGCCCAACCTTATAATTTCATTATAATATTTTATAAAATGAATTTAGCTGATCTTAATTGACTAATACAACTTTAACAAGTTATTTTAGTAGTTTGAAGGTTTCTAAATTTATTTTGCAAATCAAATGTATAACATAGTACCCGGCCCTCAAGCCCTCTCGAGAGGGTTGAGGAGAAGGCAAAGGCTTCAAGATTTAAGCATTGGCCTGACTTGACCTGGCCCTCAAGACAAATGAGGGTAAGGTTGGCCCGGCCCTCAAAGCATGAGGGCTTCATTGTACCCATTTGACACCACTAGACCCCCTCTGCCCTTTGTTAATTTTGTTTCTATCCTATACGTGAATTAAAATGGAGGACATCACAATCTCGGGTATAACTTCATGTAACACCATATTTACCAAAGCCTCATAATGTGCATCTCCTTTGCGATCTTATTCTGATCCTCAGGTGGTTAGAGGCCTAGAGTCATACATATTTTGCGATCATTCCTTATCCTCCCATATTATTATAACTCGCCTATCTCATCCAATACAGAAAGCAGGGAACGGTGGTTAGTTGCCTTTTCTACAGTAAATAAACTGCTACTCTACACTCCTGTTGCCACAGGCGTGTTATTTCGCTCGGTGTACTAATATAGTGGACTTTTGGCACGAGCAGAGTGATTTGGCACTCTATGCAGTGGTGCAATTATGTATTCTCTGGTTTACTGTCACAGCATCTCCTCTTCTATTCCTATTGCGCAAACCTTTGAACCATCCTTTATATATCGACGTGAAACTATTTCTCTAAATATAATTGGAGATGCTCTTATTACTTAACAGTTAACACTATAGTTTACTCTAGCCTAAGGAAAAAGGAATGCCGCTAAGCTGGAACAAATTGTACCAATATTTTACAGCTCATGAATATGTTCAAACCTTACAATGATCTTAATAAGATTAGAATTTCATGACTGCTCACTGGCGATCGGTCTGTTGTAGAACAGTGATTTCTTTAACCACTTGTGCCTTATCTGCCTCAAATTGTTCATCCTCTGTGAAACAGGGAAGCCGAATGAAATTTGACCCTGCAATGCTACTATAAAATCTACAAAGTACAGAAAAGAAAGTGTTTTAAACCTTTCTCTGTCTTAAAGTCCGCAAAAAACCGGAGGAGTTTGCTTCTATTTGCAATAAGTATGCTAACAATCTCAGGAGGCTTGCTTTGATTGGCAGCAAATAACTGTCAAAGAAATTGGCAATTGAACAAGTAGCAAGGCATCCAATTAGTAAAAACAAAAAATTAGATATAACGAAAGAGACCAAATGAAATACCTTAAACACATGAAACGCTTCCAATTGGATGTTCTTGCTTGATTCCTGCAAATGACATATGGAAGTGATTGTCAAAGAGTGCTTTTCTTATACCAGTCAATATCTTTTTTTGATCAGAATACCAGTCAATATCATGTAGACAAATAGATACATCAAAAACGAGTAATAAGAAATATAACTCCAATAACCCAACAGATGAAGCTATATAAATTAGCAATTTGATTTCGTGGACATGCTTTGATGACAGAATAGGAAATGAAGAAGTGAAAACAAGAAGCAAAGCTCGCTTTTCATTTCTTTTGGGAAGACGACATTTTGAACAGATGGAATGCCTTTCAAGTCTAACTCTAAAGAGACTGAAACATAACACCAAAGAAAAAGGAAGTATTTACCCTGAGAAGATTCATTAGGATCCTCAAGTTATCTTTTGAGCTCACATACCGCATCATAACCCCAGAATTGGAACGATCTAGCAACATGTCACCCAAAAGCTGGAAAAATAACGAGTAGAAAAATATTGTAACGGACTCATGTTCAATGTGCGGACCTGTAGAGCAATTATATTCTATAAAAATATGTACACAATCATTATATTACAACCACCCCTAGTAATAATGTTCGTAGAAGCAGCAGCTGCAGTATTAGTAATACACCAGTACTAGACTACTAGTCGTAATGTTAAAAATAGTATTTTACAATTATTATTGATTTTATTAGTAGGATTCGCATTATTACTCCGAACTCTGAGAGACCTCAAGTATGGCCGTAAGAGACAATGCTCAAACAACAGAATCTTCGACAGTCTCATTGTTTTATAGGTGGCAGTCACCAACTTCCCACATCCTAGATACTTAATTACAAACTACATTGGATGATAAGAAAAACTCAGTAGTCACATATTCTTCTTTTTTAAAAAAAATAACATTTATCATTGGGACCTGTGTAATTTAACTTAAAACCTGTGTAATTTAAAAGTGTTTGTAATTTTCTGTGTACACTGGATTGTATACTGAAAGAGATCCAATATAATGAGTGATAGCAGGTACTAGCTCGCTTAGTTGGTAACACTTTTGGGTGATGATGCTAAAGGTCTGGAATTCAAACCCACCAGCATTACGAGTTACTGGTCTCATTAAAAGACAGGCTTGCCTCGTAAAAACTTGTGTCCAATTTTGAAGTTTTATATAAAGGTCCACAAATTTACAATTTCATAACATTCGGTATGATAGACTTCTTCGAAAGATCTGATTTTTTGTGAGCATGTTCTCCACAATGAGAGATCATATCCACCAATGTGGGCATATCAGTCCACATTTTCTTGGATGTGTACACAATTTGGGCATAAGAAAATGTGGCTCTATATAAATAGAAGAGTAATAGGCAGTTAGTCAAAGGTGTAATAAAACCTACAGTCAAGACAATGATCCATATTACTGTCTCTCTCTTTGATACAAATAAGCTTTCTTCATGTAACCAATGACTGAATGATTGTGGTTGTACGAATGACTGACCGATTGTGGTTATACGAATGACTAAATTAGAATAATGAAAAATATAACCTACCTTGATAGCTTGTCGTCTTGTAATGTAATTGGGAGATTCCAACAGCATTGAGTTAAATTCAGCAAAGAACTGTAAGCAATGTTCAAATTCTATTGTCATTTAATACTTAACAGTACTTAGTCAAGAGCAAAATATCCAAATTTGGAACTCAAATAAATTTATGCCAACACTATAGCTGTAAACTAAACAAACTCCTTTGGTTGTTCGTGTTCTACCTATTTACCCTATTATGCCCATACGTCCAAGCTTTACAAGAGAAAATCAGTCTTTTCAACTAATTAGTATAATTGTTTATAAAAAAAAAAAAAAAAAACTAAAGAGTATAATTTAACAATAGGAACATATGTTTCATTGTTCCCTACTCTTCCTTTAAAATGTAAAGGGTTCTACTGTTCTAACTGTAAGAGCTAATGTCATCCTGTTATCAACAAATGAGTTTTTGAAAAAATGGAACTATTTTTTTTTTATTTTTTTTTTTTTTTTTTTTGTAATTTGGCCACTAAACCAGTAAAATTAAATCAGATAAGATGTGAAGGAAAGAATCACACCACACCCCATTGAAGGAGCACATTACATCAAGTAACAACTTGGCATAGCACTTCTTATTTTAACAATATACTGCAAAATCTAACTAGAGCTGACAAAATAACTGATACCCGACCCTATAAAAACTATCAGGTTCCACTTTAAACCGCAAAGGGCTATGGCTCGTATACTAGACTCAACTGAAGCAGAGTCTGTATTCAGGTCTTTCCTTTCATATGCCTTACTTTTTTGTCTTTTGTATACTTACGTTTATTTCACAGTTTTCTATTCTTAGCATTTTACTAGGGATGCGGTTCCACAGACTCTGAACTCAAGTTTGACTCAACTTGGGATACCTCGGATAAGTTTCATCCAACGGTTCCAATCAACCAACTTAAAACCAATGAAAAGCCTACCACTAACGACGTCACTTATGTCGATAGGAGAGTGAAGTAAAGAGGCTAGGCTAAGCACTGGAGTTGGGGCTTCGGGTTTACCTTTTAAGCCCGGGTCTGCCCAAATTTAGGAAGGACTATCCCGGCCAGACATGAAAATTGGAGTAGTGCGACATTAAGAAGACATGATTGGGCTGGCTCTAAATCAAACCGATGCAAGTTACTCGCGGAAGCAGGAACTAAGATGGACACAAATTAAGAATAAGACTCACTAGTTTTTAATTCAATGCACAATAAACATTAGATTACTTGTGAGGCAGAAAGCCTTATTTATTTATACTAATGACGTGGTTTCCAAAATCGAAAAGGAAGTCAACAAGCAAATGACAATTAACATCAACCATATGCAAAAAAGGAATAAACAAACTAAAGTAAAATAAATAAATACAAAAACAATCAAACTGTTAAACAAACGTAACTAGCTTAGGCAGAATACCACAACCTCCAAGTAGAGAATATATGTAGAGTGAAAGAGTGAGAAGAATTCTTGTTGATAGGAGGAGGATTGCCTATATATAGAATTAGGTAACCTCCTCTACAAGATATTAAATCATACAAGAATGGAAACTCTTGAGGAGGTGCCTCCTTTCTAGAATACTCTTTAGCAGTAAAGCCTAATACAACCTCCTTTCAATGTTTGGCCAATGGCAGGCAACCACATGAAGCCCACGCCTGCCGTACCACTCCCCCTTAGATGTCCACCATTTGCAGTAGATGTCTTGTCTAAATTCTTGGCATGTGCATTCATAGCTGGAGCACGAGACATTCTCAATTTTGATGCATCGGATAATAATTTGGAAGTGTTCCACTTTGATTCTCATCATTATTCTGTAACGGATTAACCTACATGAACAAGGCATCCTTAAGGAACTTTCTTACCGCCCTTTAAAGGTTACACATCAAAATGGCAATCCACAAAGCAAGTAGTAAACACATCTCCGGTCATTGGATCTGTTAGAGTTCTTGTAAGTCGTCCTCTTTTCTCTCTCAACTTTCTTCTTGATTAGCTATAATAAAATTTCACTTGGTATCATAGTGTCAAATTAAAAACTGATCCTTTCCTTTCCTTCTTCTTCTTTTCATCTTTTCTGAATCTACAAGTTTGCTAATTTGATTGGAGTTTAGGGAAACCCTAAATTTCGTTTTTTTTGTAACCCTATTCTACAGTTTCAGTGATCGATCAGTCTTTGTTTGAAGGTTTGGCCCGAGTATTGGAGTTATTTTGTTTTATTGTTGCGAGCGTCTATTGCTTATACACCTTCTGTTTCCAAAGATGCATTTGTTGCTTTTGTTTCAAATGGTCGTGGTGGCTCTGTTAGAGGTGGTCGAGGTCGTGGTGGTCATAGTGCTCCTCGTGGTGGACAAGGAGGTCATGGACCTCATCCAGATTGGCTTTGTGATTATTGTGGAAATATTGGTCATACTGAGCCGTTTTGTTACAAAAAGAATGGTTATCATCATGCTTCTGAAGAGCCGAGTTCTAATAATTCTCAATCTGCTTCTACTCAGGATGATGTGCTCAGTCAAATTTTGCACAAACTCAATCACTTCACTCCTGGTAGTTCTTCTATGGCAACTTTGGCTGCTTCAGGTAATAATGCATGTGTAGCATCACCATCCCCTGCTTGGGTTATTGATTCTAGTGCTAGTACACATATGTCTGGTATACCATCTGTCTTCTCTAATTTTGTGGCTTCTAAGTCTATTGTTCATTTGGCTGATGGTTCGACTCGCACTGTTTATGGTTCTGGCACTATTCATCCCTGTCATTCTCTTTCTTTGTCTAATGGTTTGCTTGTTCCTGATTTTCCTACGAATTTACTATCCATTAGTCAACTGACCAAATCCCTCCAGTGTTCAGTAACTTTTACCTCTTCTGGCTATGTTTTTCAAGATCTCAAGACGATGACGGTGATTGGTTTGGGGCATGAAAAAAATGGTTTATATTTTCTTGATGGTGATCCACCCCCTTCTGTCCTTAGTGCTTCCGTCTCTCCTTTACAGTGGCATTCTCGCTTAGGTCATCCTTCATTGGCAAAGCTTCGTCAAGTTATGCCTCAGTTGAGTCCTGTGTCTGTTTTAGAATATGAGGCTTGTCAACTTGGCAAACATCAACGTAGTTCTTTTCCTAGTCGAGTGGAATGTCATAGTCTAAGTCCTTTTGATTTGGTTCATACTAATATTTGGGGACCATGTAGAGTCAAAAGTGTGTCTGGTTTTCTTTATTTTGTCATTTTTGTGGATGATTGTACTCGGATGACATGGTTATTTTTAATGAAAGATCGTTCTGGTTTGCCCAATATTTATACTATTTTTTATACTCAGATTTCTACTCAGTTTGGTAAGCTTATTAAAGTTTTGCGTTCAGACAATGCATTGGAATATGTCCAATCCTTTATGGAAATTTTTTGTGTCAACCATGGCATTATTCATCAAACTACATGTCCTCATACCTCGCAACAAAATGGTGTTGTTGAACGCAAACACAAACATTTATTAGATGTCACTCGCACTTTCATGTTTCATATGGCTGTACCTAAATCTATTAGGCTGATGTTGTTCTGACTGCGACTTATCTTATTAATTATATGCCATCGTCAGATCGTCACAATCAAACCCCTTTTTCACTTTTGCATCTTGGATTGTCTTCTTTTAATCTTCCACCTCGTGTTTTCCGTTGTGTTGCTCTTGTTCATAATTTGAGTCCTGGTCGTGATAAGTTGTCCCCTCGGTCTTTTAAATGTATTTTTTTGGGTTATGGACAGATACAGAAAGGATATCAATGTTATAGTCCCGCTCTTCGTCGCTATTTTGTTAGTGCATATGTCACTTTTTTCGAGTCCACTTCCTTTTTCTCTCCCACAGGTCAGCAGTTAGACCCCGCTTTGATTTGTCTTGGACAGGATACATTAGTTCTACCACTAGTTCCAGTACTTCCTAATATTGATGATTCTTCCACCCTTGGTTCGTCTCCCACTAGTAGTGCTCCTTCCACTTCTTTGCCTTTATCTGATCTTATGTCTCCATCAGTCCATATGTCCTTACCTGATCCTTTACCACCACTTGATATTGTGTCCCCATCTGATTCTGTATCTCCATTAGACCATGTGTCCATACCTGATCCTTTACCACTACCTGATATTGTGTTGTCATCTGAGTCTGTTTCCATACCACCACCAATTCTGGTGCCCTCATCTGGCTCTAAGCCAAAACATGCTCGTAAGCCCCCACTTGCACCTAAGTCAAAACGTGTTCCTAAGCCCCCACCTGCACCTAAGTCATCACGTGTTTCTAAGCCACCACCTGCATCTCCATCACATGTTCCTAAGCCATCACGTGCCCCAGCACCATCTCATGCCACTGCGCCGCCACTTGATTCGTCTGAGGTTCCTTCTGGTTTTGCTGATAATGATCTACATATACCCATTGCCCAACATAAAGGTTACCATAGTTGTGCTAAATATCCTATTGCCAATTATGTTTCTTTTCATCGCATGTCTCATACTTTTAGCTGTTTTGTATCATCTTTGTCCTCTGTTTTTGCTCCTACTACCTATGCACAGGCCTTGGCCTCTCCTGCATGGAAGTTAGCTATGGATGAGTAAATGCGTGCCTTAGTCCATAATGGCACTTGGGAGCTTGCTTCTTTGCCTTCTGGCAAACATATTGTTGGTTGTCGATGGGTTTTCACAGTTAGGTATCAGCCTGATAGTTCTGTTGAGCGCTTGAAAGCGCATTTGGTTGCTAAAGGTTATACTCTGACGTATGGTGTGGATTATATGGAGACTTTTCTCTGACGGCTCGTTTAAATTATGTGGGAGTTCTTTTATCAATGGTTGTGACCCGCGTGATTGGACTTTATATCAGTTAGATGTGAATAATGCTTTCTTACATGGAGACTTACAAAAGGAAGTGTATATTGATCCGCCTTCAAGATATGTTGTGCAGGGTAAGTCAGGTATAGTGTGTCGATCGAGAAAAGCAATTTATGGCTTGAAACAGTCACCCCGGGCATGGTTTGATAAGTTCATCTCTGTTGCAATTGGTTATGGTTTTCAGCATTCTTCTTTTGATCACTCAGTGTTTATTCTTTGATATTCTACTGGTACTATTGTTCTTATTGTTTATGTTGATGATATTATTATTACTAGTGATGATTCTGGTGGTATTACAAATTTGAAGTCTTATTTAGCAAGACATTTTCATACAAAAGATTTAGGACTTCTTCGATATTTTCTTAGGATTGAAGTTGCTCGATCTAAGGATGGTATTTATTTGGCACAGCGGAAATATGTGACAGATTTGCTTTCAGAGACTAGCATGTTTGCTTCCCGACCAGTTGATACTCCTATGGATTCCATTGTGAAACTTGATAATGTACAGGGGAGATTTTTGATGATGTTGGTCAGTATATGAGAATGGTTGAAAAGCTTATTTATCTTATTGTTACTCATCCTGATATTACCTTTGTTGTTAGTGTGGTTAGTCGGTTCATGCATGTACCTCGCACGCCTCATTGGGAGGCAATTATTCGAGTTCGAAGATATTTGAAGGGTTCTCCAGGTCAAGGCCCTCTTGTCATGACGATCCACGTCTCGCTATTATTATTGGATACTCTAATCGTTGGGCTAGCAAATCGTCTTGATCGTCGTTCTACTTCTGGGTATTGTACATTTGTTGGTGGCAATCTTGTTACATGGCGTAGCAAAAAACAAAATGTTGTTGCCAGGTCCAGTGTTGAAGCTGAGTATAGAGCTATGGCTCATACAACTTGTGAGATGATGTAGGTTCATTCACTTCTTTCTGAGATGGGTATTGTTGTTCCTTCTCCTATGCAGATGTTTTGTGATAATCAAATTGCTATCTTTATTGCGAGCAAACCGGTATTTCATGAGCATACTAAGCATGTGGAGGTTGATTGTCACTTAATCAGGGACTTAGTTATGAGCAAAAGGATAGTTACTCCTTTCGTGCGCTCTAAAGACCAACTTGTGGATGCACTCACTACGCCGCTACTGCGTGCTTCATTTCATTCTTTGTGTCAAGCTAGGCATTTATGATCTCTATGCTCCAGCTTGAGAGGGGGGTTAGAGTTCTTGTAAGCCGTCACAGAAGGGACACGGAGCAAGCAAAAGCTGGCGAAGTGTCCCCTGCCGAGGGGGACCTTAATCCCGACAAACCGGATTTTTTTGGGCTTTCTATATTTTAAACAAACAATTTTCCTATATAAGAAAAAGTGTGAGGGGATAAAACCTAACTAAGCCGTCCTCTTTTCTCTCTCAACTTTCTTCTTGAATAGCTATAATAAAATTTCACTGGATCGATATTGAAGTACCGCTAATCAAAACCAGCATAAATTCCTAATCTATGTTTTTTTTTCGTATGAGTGTGTGTAGTGGGTTTGGTGGCATTAGAATTGAATTGCACAACCAAACTTGCGAAATTGGATCAATGTTTAACACATTATTCTCTATAGTTTCTACTTAGTGGTTGTGGTATTCTCTCTGAGTTAGTTACATTTAACACGTTATAAACATGAAGACTCTAGTGACTATCATCTACTAAGTATGATATTTTTTTTTCATCTTATCATCTACTTCATGGAAGCAATGTTACTTGAATGATGTCAAACCTTACTAAACTTGACTTTAAAGCTCTTTCGATTAGTGGTGATAATTAATTACCATGACTATTAGAAGCTAAGATCCTTACAGTCTAAAAAGGTTGATTGAAGTGGAAACAAGTAGTCCCAGGAGGACAAGGCCACAACCCTTATGGTCCTGCGTCATTAAAGCAATGATGAGTTAAAGAATGAGTACTTATCAGAGAAAGACTAAACAGGTCTTTCGGAATTCCTAAACGATAGGTAGGCACACCAAAGATAGTCGATCTCCAAAGTGGGAGATCGTTGGATTTTTAAGTCTCCCATACACACAATCATTTTGTAAAACCTAGATATGCGAGTTTCCATAGAACACTAGAGATAAGAGAATCAATCCAATAATATATATGTACAATCTTTTGATTAAGGTGTAACTGGTTTATATTTAGCAGCTGTAGTGTGTAGCTACATAAGAGGCTAGTTTCCCTAACTCTAGGATTCTATGAGGAAAGGAATCTTAGCGTAGGCAACAAGGAAGGGGAGTCCCATTCCATACCATATGCTACTATTTTCCTATCACGAGCTAAGGGTTAGTGTTAGTGAAAATGGGTTGTAAAAACCCTACAGTGGTATCAGAGCTATTAGAATACTCATGGATTTATACATAAGCACATGACTTAAAAACAATATCATAACTTTATTTACCTTATGATTGTTGCACCAATGATAATAAAACACCTCCAACATAATACTAGGGGATTGCACCTCTCTTCTCCATTAGCCAATAGATGGGTTGCTCACAACTATATGTTAAAAATGTGGAATGTGGACTACCCCTATTATTTATAAGAAAACCCTAAAGTTTACTACTCATCACAGCTACCCTAGGCTAGTTGTCCACATTTCTCTAATATGGATTACATTATATCCATGGGTCCACCCAACTCATAACCTTACACTCGGACAATGGGCCAAATATAGCATCACTTTAATAAGACCTTTAAACTTTTATTCTCTAATTCCTTAACTAATATCAACCAATCAGTTTATTAAACACGCAATACTATCGGGCCACATGAAAATTCCAACAATTTCCCACTTAGCCAAAGAGGGAACCTTGTGATTATTTATTTTTTGGAAAACAATACTTGTAAGAGACATATATTGGCATCCAATATATATGCAACACGTGCAATGTCATTGATCATTTTACTTGAGACCAACCTATTAGATCATTACCACCGGTCATATGAAGAGACATGAGTTATCAATAATTACAAATTGACCATCAATACATGCATGGAACATTAATAGCCATCAATGGAAATGACATCTAATTCAATAGCTACCAATGGAGAACCAAAGGTCATCCAAAATAGCTATAAAGGACAAAGGTGGTTACAATAAAGGAGTATAATTCATCTAAACATCTTCTCCCATTCTATCTCCCAACTCCATCTCTATGAACTACGTTTGGTTTAATTCAAGTTCATTTCGAGAGAACTTGATACGAAGGCAGCTCTACATAACGGAGTGCAGCTATATACTTCTTACAATTCGTGTTTTCTATGTAATATACTAGTATTTGCCCGTGCCATACGGGCAGACCGGATATATCGCCGGCGTCCTAACGTGCATCCGCCTCCATGCGCGACTGATATACGCGCGCTTCCCGGCACCCCCGGCGCATCCACCCCCGTGATAAAGACGGATACACTTCGCCTTCGGCCCGAGCGATCCGCCTCTCGCCCCGTCGACCGACCGGATATGCGGCGCGCCCCGACTCCCAGATCCGCCCATGCGACGACGATATACGCGCGGTGGTGCCCCACGCACATCCACCCCCAAGATGCGGCACGTACGCGGCGAGATCCATCCATACTACTAAAGTTCAGCCCAAAAACAATCCACACTTTTTTTGTGTGGGGTGGGTAAGGTGAGAATTTTTTTTAAACTCACCCCAAAAAACGTGTTAACTCACCCCAGGAAAACAATCTAGTGGCTATGGTGAGGGGGTGGCACGACCAAATATCACCTTATGAGGTGGAAATTCTGTGTTGCATGGGTACGGGACAGAGTGTCCGGTTTGGACACGGGTACGACGATTTGGACACGGCGAGATCTGAGAATTAGGGTCTGTTTTGCTTGTGTCCGGGTGTCCGTGTCCGTACCCGTACCCGTGTCCACAAGATTGCTTGTGTCCGTGTCCACAGGACACGGGTACGCGATACAGAGGAAATTAGGGCGTACCCATGCAACAGAGGGTGGAATTTATCGTCCCACTCCTCCCTTCTTTGTTATATAGATGTAATAAGAGTAAATAGTTTTACCTGGCGCCATCTGTGGGGATCGAACCCACGACTACGTTTACTCTTATTACATAGAAGACAACACAAATTGTAAGAAGTATATGGTTGTTCTATAGGCCTACGTATCTGGTTCTCTCGAAATGAACTCGAATCAAGCCAAACGTAGTTCATGGATATGGAGTTGGGAGATAAAATGGGAGAAGATGTATAGATGAATTCTACTCCCTTAGCTTTTTAACCACCTTTATCTTTTACAACTATTTTGGATAACTTTTGGTGCTCCATTGGTAGGTATTAAATGAGATGTCCTTTCTATTGATATTGATAACTATTAATGTTTCACGCATGTAATGTTCAATGTGTAACTATTGATAACTCACGTCTCTTCATATGATCAGTAGTAATGATCCAATAATAGACTGGTCCCAAATAAAATGAGTAATGACATTGCACGTGTCGCATATATATTGGATGCGAATGTCTCTTACAACACTCATAATAGCACCTTTTAAAGATTGAGTGGCCACTCTCTTAATTTTGAATATACCCTTATGGAGATTAAAGAGAATGTGTCCTTGACCTACATCTCTGAATAACCCACTACCTCAAAAGGTCTCGGATCTCTTGTGTACCAACATGAAATACTTAGTCCTCTAAAGATACCTTAGGACTTCATTGACACCCATGCTCATGTCCCCTTCCAGGATATTGTTTGTATCTTCCTAGCATGCCAACTACAAAATTGGCATTTGGTCTAATACATACAGGAGCATATTCCTTGACACCAATCCTTTGCTTCTCAAAATCATTTTGAAGGTAAATGTCTCCTTTGAACACAGGAACCTCACCCAAGTTACAACTAGCCATGTTGCACCTCTCAAGTACCTTTTCAATGTAAGCCCTCTGAGACAAACCCAAACATCCAGTGAATCTATATGATTCTTGAAACCCAAAACATACTGAGCAAGTTTCATGTCCTTTATATCAAAATTCATATATTGGAAATGGTGGTGTCTTGCAGCATATGCAGGTTGGTGCTAGCTAGAAGTATGTCATTGTCAAACAACACCAAAAACACAATTTGATTTCCACTCACCTTGAAATATATGCAGCTAGTATCATTATCATTATCAATTTCCTTGAAGCCAAAATTGGTGACCATGTTGTCAATCTTGACATACCACTGTTGAGAAGCTTTCACACCATAGATCGATCTCTTTAACTTGCAGAGGAGACTTCCAATCTGATGAGGCTCAAAACCTTCTAGTTTCTTCACTTATATTTCTTTCCAAAACTCACCATTCCAGGAAAGTTGTTGTTTCACGTCCATCTTACGCAAGTCTATAAGTGCCAAAATAACCTTGAGAGCGTCCTACTTGGAGACTCAGGAAAAGTCTCTTTGAAGTCTATCCTTTCCCTTTGCTTCAAACCCTTGGCAACTAGTCTCGCCTTAAAACTTTCAACTCTGTTTTCTGAGTCCCTACTGGATTTTTTAATGTCAACAGTTTCACATGTTTTATAAAGCCGACTGGTTATTGTTTGTTTGGAGATTAGTTAATAAAGGCTTAAGGTTGTGTTCAATTCTCTTAAGCACCTCCATTCCCACAAATGCATTTCAGAGAACACTTTAATCCTAACTCCTAACTCCTTACTCCTTAAGACCATAATTTGGTCCTTAAAAGCTCTACTAATTAAGAACAAATTGCATTTTGACAAAAAAAGAGAGCGAAGGGCTTCAAAACTAACAAAAACAATGCAAGCTAATTATGATGTAAGAGTGTAGAGGATGATTACAATTGCGGAATGTTGTTTGTCGTCACGATGGGGTTGTTGATTAAACTGAGTATGACTGTCAGGTTGTGAGCTGAACTCTTCCTCGTTACCAAGACTAGCTCTTGAAGGATCTCTTTTATTCTGCTCCCTCATTTCTCTTATCTTTGAAAAGTCCATTGAGTAATCTAGCAAGTTCCCCTTCTGATCCCAGTCATTGCTACTAACCCTTAGCTCTTGATAGGAAAATATTGGGTATTGGATATGGAGTGGGACTCCCCTTCCGTATATCCTACACTAAGATTCTCTTCCTATCATGGATTACTAATATTTGGGGAAACTAGCTACACACTACAACTGTTAAATATAGACTAGAACACATCAATCCAAATATTGTACATCTACATTCTACACTGATGGATTAATTTTCTTATTCTCTAATATTCTATAGACACACCTGGTAACTACAACCTGAACCCTCTTCTTCAAATTATCTAAAGTGAGAGTCCTACCCAAAATTAAAGCCCAAGAAAGAACGGTAATATTGGTAATGTTTTGTTACATTTTCAAACAATATTGATGACCAAATAGTATATGAAATACCTTATTATTGAACATGCGTGCAATGCACACATTTATGACATAATTTTGGATCTACATCAGTTTTTGATGAAAATGGTACCTGGTGGAAATGATTTTACGGGATATTTCAAACTATATTAGCCAGTAACATCAGATAGAAAAAAATAGTAAAAAAAACATAATAATTAAAAAACACCCAATATGCACGTCTATCAGCCAATGATAACATGTCAGAAACTTAAATTGACATGACTACCAATGGCACAGGATATATGTATATAATCAACACACAAGAATGACATCAGCAAGTAAACTGTACTGAACAAGCATGATGTCGTGCAAATGGATCCTAGCCTTGCTCGAAGTGTATCAATGGTAGATTAATTTGTAGAGTACAGTTTCAGAGGTAAATAAAAGGCATGTGAAAGATTGAAAGTAAAAGAATAAAGTGAACCAGAGATACAGCTAGGACTGGTCTAAGAGAATCTTAACGACCATGACTGAGCCTAGCTCATGAACAAATAGAACTGCAAAGAAAATGAGTACACCAAATTGTAACACTCACCCATTCATAGTTTTTAGAAAGAAACTCCGCTACAGTGGATTTATGCCTAGTTAAAAGCTCCTGCAGGAAAAAGAGAGAACATAAGAAACCATGCCAAGTTAGACAAAAAAGAAGATAAACAGAAATATCTCAAACTTCCTAATTGAGTTCTGTAAACCATAATAACACACAGTTGAAGTCTTGAAGATATTATAATTTATATGGCCATAGTATTAGTTTAATACAGGAAATATCTATGCACTTTCTCTTTTTCCCTAGGTTACATGGACACGCCATATTTTAAAAAAAAATGTGTCAGATACGTGTCCGTGTCCGTGTCGGACACATATTGTATTTAATTTACCTCAAATTTCTGATTTACCATCTAATTTAATAAATTTATCATTATTAAAAAAATAATTAATTATTCCTATCCGTGTCCCCGTGTCGATCTTCAACTGCTCGCCGTATCCGACACCCCGTATCCGTGTCGGACACTGACACGCATGCCCATGTCAATGTAACCTAGCTTTTTCCTTTTCGTTTTTTTTTTCCGGTGGGAGAGGAGAGGGGTGTATTCAAATGTCATAACAAATGCACTTAACAGATAACACAATGCTATGGGACAAAAGCAAACAAAAAAAAACGGAAACCTTATACAAATGCAACACCTTGAATATGATTAATGTAGATTAACAATTGGCGGAAGCAACAATTAATTAAAATCCACACTTTATAGAAAATATTCGAGAACCCTAAAGGTTGTTCTTTTATTTCTAATCTCTCATAAACTTTTAAACATCAACTCTAACCCTAAACTGAATTACAAGCCCTTATTTATACCTAGGGTTTTCTCTGCTAACCAAAGAAAATCATTACGATGACCTTAGCAACAAAAAATTAAAATAAAACAAAACAAATAAAATAAAGGGGACACCTATCACATGCACCCGTGGCTTGGCCAAGACTACATGGAAACATCAATGATGCATAGAAGATATAAAGATATTACATGGATCTACGCAAATTTTATCTAGGAAAACTCAATCCAAATATGTTACTTAGATCGGAACCAGATGACTCCAAGAAAACAAAAACTAAGAAGTTGACCCTAACTCTAATAAAACTTAGTTTTTCCTTAGATTAAGAGTCCACTTAAAATCGAACTGGACTGTTAATCAGACCTTTACATGAGGACACGCTTTACACTACCGCCAAGATCAAATTCTCTGCAAGGAGAGAAGAGTGAGGTATAACGCCCACTTGATGTGACTAATGTTGTCACCCTGTTTCCAAACATTTTCATCAATAAGCCCCTACAACTCCACTAAATGTAATAAACGTAATTTTTTTGATAGTTAGAACTCCTATTCCCTATTCCCTTAGATCCCCCATCCCCAGTGTAGGAGAGGATCGAACCCAAGACCTTGGATCCTACCTCCCAACTCTTGACCAGTAGGCCATTGGACACCTTCATAATTTTGAACGCTATAATTGTTTCTTGATAAACAGTGCTTTACTTAGAAGAGCCATGCACTGAGAGGAAAAGAGTAGCTAGATTGGCGTGTTCCCCAACTTCAGGAAGTGTCAACACCCCAAGACCTTGGATCCTACCTCCCAACTCTTGACCAGTAGGCCATTGGACACCTTCATAATTTTGAACGCTATAATTGTTTCTTGATAAACAGTGCTTTACTTAGAAGAGCCATGCACTGAGAGGAAAAGAGTAGCTAGATTGGCGTGTTCCCCAACTTCAGGAAGTGTCAACACATGTTACACAGGTGTATCAACGTGCAGATGCATCAAAGGCGTTAAGACATGAATTTCAGAATTCAGGGGATAAAAGCTGGGCTTCAATATGGTGTTTTTCTTGCAATGACTTCCAAATAAAACAGGCCACACGCAGTGGTTTTTGGAAAACTTAACGGAATTGATATGGGAAGTTAATCAGGTAATTATCTATGCTAAAATCAGAGTGACATAGCCATTCTCTTAGAGTCTAAAAGTATTATTATGATGAAGATTCAAAGCAAACTATTAGGACAATGAAGATTAAAGGTGCATTATGCAGGCAGGGTCACCAATGAACATATATTTTTTAATTGTGTGAGTGCATGTCAGGATAGATATTTGGATTTGTGTATAGATGTGTATATGTGCGAGTGTGCGACTAATGTGAGCACAAGATTATGTGGGTAGATATCTGTATATTTGTGTCTATGGATAATTAATTAAACATGAATTCCATCAAAGATAATACATGACAGATGCAGGACATCTAAGTATAGGGAAAATCTGATACTTTATTCAACCTAAATTATTTTTCCCAAGGCCTAAATAACATATATTCTGATAATCAGCTTAATTATCAACTCTACAATATCAAGTCAAGTTCTATTTCAGTTACATATGATCAGGTCTTGCAGATCTTCAAAAGTAAAATGTCGAGATCAATCAATGATCGTCATACTAACTAAATTCGACATGATAAAGCCCAAGGAGAAGGAAGTACATTTTATGAATGATCATGTATCATCAATTTTATGCAGCAAACAGAACCTTAAAAGTTGCCGAGACATCTGACGCAATGTCAAAATTCGGAAATTGTATATAATCAAAAAACTTCTTCATGTTCTCTGACTCCAAAACATACCTGTGAAACAAACCACAGAACACTAAATGAATACAAAAGCTTAAAATATCTAAATCAAAAACAAATTAAACAAGGCCAATCAGCAAATAAGTATGTGAAAGACGATGGAGGGCACAGTATAACAGTACAAAAATAACCAGGATAATTGGTTCATTACAAGTCAATATGTATGAAGTGATTATGTTACTAGTTTAGATAACAAGTGATTTACTTACAAATAAATAGTTTATTAACTAATAAATAAATAAATAAATAAAATAAAAAAATAAAAAAACTCTCAAAACTAATGAAGTATCACAAAGAACTTTTTACTAACAAGTAAAATGATTTACAAACCAAAATTGACTTATTTTTAACAAGTATCACAAAAAGAACATTTTACTAAACAAGCATTTACCGTCAATATATACTCTTAAAATGGTTTATAGCCTCCAATGACTGGAAAAGGAGGTTCAAAGTTTAAAACCAGTAAGCTCTATTTAAACACCTATAGGAAAGAAAAACTCAATGTAGGAGGTAACTTTGTTTTTTTCATGTATTCACGTCAAACAAAGGATCGCATTTGATGCGTCGTCGAGATCAGTTTTGGCTCTCAAGTTTTCATCTAATGGATGGTCATGAGACATTTGTCTTGTCATGGCTCAAAAACTTTAATTATTTGCTCGAGTGTTTCCCTGGCAAGTCATAGTCACGGTCCCACATGAAATAATGGCTTCAAGGAGCTGATCCAACTAATTGAATCCATTTAATGCCATGTAACCGTCAATTCTAACCCCAAAAAAAAAGTGAGTGGTAATGACTCAGATGGTGTGGCATTTAGTAAAACTTTTTATTATATCCACATAGGTTTAAGTTACCTTGCAATACTTTGATGTCGAATGCATTCCCTCAGCATGCCACCATAATGTAATGCCATGTCTGGGTTTTCATACCTAATAAGCAGAAGGATAAGCAATCTAAATTGGATTCAATTACAACAATTACAAATTACAGCATACAACCCATACAAGTTAAAAGTATAACAAGTTCCAAGCAAGGCATTATACACTAGAATTTAGTATAATACTTTCTTTGATTGCTCTTGCTTTTTCCGTAATAACAATATATATTCAAATCTAAACTTTAAGAAAAATCTCCTGTGTGCATGATTAAACGGTTCTTGTCTGATGTGATCATATTCCAGTTTGTTTAACACAAAAGAAGCACTATAAGAAAATTGAGCAGAAGCGCAAAAGATCAAAAACACTAATCAAATCGGTCAAAACTTAATAATTAAGTATATCTAACATTTACGATTTACATAATTAAAAGCTCATTCGATGATAAATTAATTAAAGGGGATGGATACCACATTCACTAGAGCCACATTAGAGTCACATTGTGCACACATTCAAGTAAAATGTGGACTTAAAAATTGAATTAAGGGCTGTTTTTCTGTGATCTCCCCACCATGGAGAACATGCCCACAAAAATTCAGCTCTTAGAAAGAAGTCTAACCTTATCAAAAGTTGTTATGAAATCGGAAAATTCTGGACCGTTAAGATAAAAGTTCAAAATTGAACACTAATTTTTACAAAATTCGACATATCCAAATACGATGATTTTTTGTGAGAATTATCTTCAGTGTGGTTAAATCTTATCCACAAAAAATCAGGCCTTAATTCATTTTTGTATGTCGAAATTATGGACACAATGTAGCATAATGAATGCGGCTCTATCCCTCCCCTTAAATAAAATAGGCTGCATCTTACTCCAATAACAGAATATCCATAAGATCTTTGTTTGCTTCCAAGTAATCAGAAGCAATCAAACGTGACTGAACTTGTTGATGTTGCAAATTTGCAGCCACTTGAGTCGCATCTTTGCGGGCCTAGGAAATAAAAACATAATTATGGCTAGCTTCAATACAGATAACAAGCTTTACAAGATACTTATAACACAGATTACGACATTCACATTTGGATCATATGATCATATCTGAGTAAGAATCTGATGCAAATAATATGAAATCACTATTGAAAAAATATTTTATCTAACTACTATATCATATATACCTCGAGATTCAATCTTGGAAGACAAACAATTATTAGACGTAATGTGTTCTCGCTAAAGAATTCTTGAGTCAACTGTGCGCAAGCTTCTGAAACTGGCTCTGCTTCACTACTGCCGTAAAGAATACACTTTAACTCCCGTAGGTATTTACTTAATTCAGACATCTGAAAATTTTCATACGATAATGCACATAGATCAATTTCTATAGTTCAAATAATAATTGAAAGGAAATAATCAAAGAATTAGAACCAAATGCATTAATAAGCAAACTATATAAAACAATAAAGAATACAAAATACAAAAATATTATTGAGATGGATTGATACAAATATCCAAATGTATGGGTATGACCCTTAGTTACAGGATCCTTGTATACAAGGTGCCGCACCAGCTCCGGAACCTCGATTCTGCGCTCCCTACTAAGATCCTCCTTGGAACCTCGCTCAAAATTGGTTTTATTTCCGTATGATATAGCTCATTACTGAATATTCACTTATTTAAGATAACTTTTTTTCATTTACATAAAAAAAATTAGATAATGAATAAAAACTGATGTATGTGACATTTCATAGCAGTATAAATTTGGATTTCTCTGTTTTAATTATAAGAAATCTAACAATCTACTCACTAGTTTTACTACAAAAGGTGTAAAAAAACATATAGAAATCTTCCTAGGAAGGATATAGAACTCGTATCAACAGTGAACTCCATTTCATATTTGTCATGCTTCCAACAACATATTCTATGGTAACTTTCTTTATTTTTTTTACACATATTAGATGCTCCTTAGCTGCTCCCTATCCTGTCTTTTTTAAAACACCCGTTTCCCCGCATCCGCTCCCGATCCCGCACCCACACTCGCTCCCGCTCTGTGCAACTAAGGTACGACCACAGAGAACTGAATTTTCTCACATGCGCAAAACATACATATAAAAGATCAATTCAAGTTCTTTTTCTTTTGTTTTGGATCAGCAAAATCAGGATTTATTTTAATCAAGAAAAAGCTATTACACAAAGGATGAGATATCCTACAAATACAATAAACAAAAAGAAAAACTAAAAGACATAAAAGATCATTCCATGAAAGACACGCCTCCAACTCCTACTATACCCGACACAGAACAAACTCAACGGACAACAAAATAAGAGGTCTCTCCACAAAACATCTCCAACTCAGAACATGAATGATTCCCCCATCTACACACAAAATGCTCAAACATGATGTCTTGTGTCTCCTCATGCACCTTAGACCAGAAAAATAAAAAACCCTTTTATGACCATAATAACCTCCTCCAAAGTCCCAACTCTCTCAAAGTGTCTTTTGTTTCGCTTCAGTCATATTCTCCACAAGATGACAACGGGAACCATAATCCAAATTCTCCTCTCCTATCTTGAGTGAACAGATAAATTCCAAGAGGTTAGCAACAGCTTCACCAATCCCGGGTCTGTAATGAACCACTGACATCCTCCATACCCTCCAAGATACAGAACACAAAATAAGGGTATAGTTAACATATATGCCATCAGACAAACATAAATTTGAATTTTCCCAATAACAAAGCCATGTGTGGCATTATCTTCATATGATTTATTAGTAGAAAATGGGGGATTATCTTCATATGATTTATTAGTAGAAAATGGTGAATCCGTTTGTGTGATCTTCGATTGTCCACCTCTTACCAAAGTGGTAATTTCTTAGGCAATGAAAGTGACAGAAAGTCCTTGAACACCTCATCTCCTTGGGATATATCACCCTTGTCATTCAAAGGAGTGCCGAAGATAGTGGTTAGACTTCTCCTAAAAACACAATGAACAAAATGTACAAATAGGACACTTCCAAAACTAATTAACACATAAAACAAATACAAACTATTCTGGAAGTCTGGACTGAGTTGAATCAGTCATGTTGACTGAGTCATACTGAGTTGAATCAGTCATGTTGACTTGGCCAACCCAAGTTGACTGAGTCATACTGAGTTGACTCTGTCAAAGCTGTCAGATGTGTTACATCATCGTGTCATGTGCATCATAAGCCTTCCTCATGAAACAATACTTAAAAGACATGGAGAGCACAATACCCAACTCTGATTTTTTTTATCCTTTTTCGTCTGTCCTTCAAGCCCTTATCCACCCACAAGGAAACCAGAACTTGTCTCTATATACCAACCATACCATAATGGACTAGGTATGGAGTTAGCACTACGAAATTCCACACCCAAATTGACATCAGTATGTCTCAACAATTCACCAATCTTCATCCCAAGTTCCTTTGCTGTCCCATGAATTGGCTCAACCTCACGACTTACTAATTTTATACATCTCGTGTCTTGTTTCATTCACAGATCAAGTCTTGCTGCTCCATCCTTTATGTTGAAGTCGTATCTTATAACCGACACCCATGTTTACAAGTGCGTTAGTAGGTCTTCCATTGATACATGCATCCGTATGCATCAAGTCCTTAGTGAACTTGGTTGTGGTTTTGGTCTCTTAATTCATGTTGTGAAAGGCGCTACTTCATGAAGTATTTGCAGGTTTTTTCCAAAGGTCGCTCAAAGCAGAACTTGGTAAACCTCGCGCCTGACAACATAGCTATTCAGTAATGATTTATAGAAATCAATGACACTGATTTTGTACTCCTCACACAGATTTCCTCATTAAGAACCGAGTGAGTGTTCTCATCTCTTAACCTTTACCACGACTCGACATGTTTGGCCTGTTATTGCTTGACAGTTCTCCCTTGTACTCCATCAAAATCTATATGGAGTAGGTTCCATAAGATCTCATTTAGTGCTTCCTATCAATGCGCTCATTTCAAAATTCCTAACCTTGTGAAAAGTTATTATCTACCTATAAATTATGCGACCCTCGTTTGATCTATGACCAAGTTAAAGTTGTGTTATAAAAAATTCAGCCCTTGATTCATCTTGCATTGTATAATATATTAATATATAATATAATATAAAGTATAGTGTGTCTAATGTCTGACTGTATGTGTATAGAAACACTAATAAACTAGAAATCACAGCTTAACATATCAGAATCAAACAAATATTCATATGAATTATGAAACCAAACCTTTTCATCTCGTTTCCATTCTTTCGGAAATGAATTAAGATCAACAAATTTGAGAAGCTCACGAGTTAAACGAACAATCTCAGTAGGAGTTTTAGGCTTAGACTTAAATAATCCTTTCATTTTTCAGTTTCCAATAAATAAATAAATAATTTATTAATCTTAATATTAGTATATAAGATCTATCTTAAGCTATAAAGGTTTGAGAAGTAAAGGGAAAGGATTTGAGTTGCTGTTGCTAGTGCACCTAAATTTTGTAGAAAGTGGTTTGGCCATAAATAAATGTGATTGGTTTTGATTTGTTTGTTATTTCAGTGGGGAAGAGAATGAGTTTGAGTTTTGCCAAAAAAAAAAAAGTTTGTTAAGTTAGATATGTTTGTGTTTATTGGGTTACGGAATCTTCAAGCCCATGGATCTTTTTTTAGATTCTGTTGGCGGTTTTGTCAGTTCGGAACTTTTACAGAACTAGCGATTTTGAAAGGTAAAGGTATATGGAAATAGATTATCAATCTTTAAACCATAATCTCATTCTTCAAACACAACACATTATATATTATTGAATCTGAAGAGTGAGCAATGTAAACTTAACTTTTTTTCTTCATAATGATATTCATAACATTGGCTTATATATGTGCTCTCCAATCTTTTTTCTTTTACTTCAAACTGATGTCATGTGTCCTTCCGTATTTTTGACAAATGTGGAGGTTTTAGACCAATTAACTCTAAAATAAAATTATGGATGATATTATCCAACTGTCATTTGTTTGGTTTGCAAGAATATATTATTTCAGTGATTTTTTGTGCTCTTTTTTATTAGGTGAAGTACCTCTACTTCATAAATTTGTAGGCATGTTTTGGTAGATAAACCTGTCATTCAATATTTCAATCACAAAATCAAAGTACTTGATTCATAAAAAATATTTTGCCCCATGAGACTAAACAAAGACTGAAGAGGGTATCGATGTACATATGAAGATGGTACATTGTTATCACTGATTGAAGAAAGAACTGAAAATCTAAATCAAAAACACTTTTGAGAAAATAATTTACGAACTAAAAGGAATGTCTACTGCAAACAACTATCTTAAAAGAACTCCAACAAAACAATGATGCTATCCATCCTCACCATTTCCACCTAAAATTATCTATTTCTAAATGCAAATTTACTTTCACATGCAATTTTTCTCAGTTTCAGCCATTGTCTTCCATCCTCGGGTCTTCCACCTGCAAGTAAACTTGATGTTAAACTCATCTACTGCCTTAAACTCAACACATGTACATAATACATCTTGGTTCTGGCATGGTATGCAGAAAATTCATAATAAGATCAAAGAAAACTTCGATCCGCAAATAGGAGATGGCAATAATATCAACATGTGGACGGACTCTTGGATTCCGTGTATGCATAAAGGGAGAGTACCTAACTCTACTATACCAAACCAGTCTTACAAATGTGTGTCAGAACTCATTAATCACCACACCAGAACCTGGAACATCAACCTTCTCAATCAACTATTTGATCACCCAACCAGCCTCAACATACAACATATATACCTACCTAGATCACAACTAGAAGACAAACTTCATTGGTCTCTCACAAAGAAAGGTGCGCACTCAGTCAAGTCTATGTATCACCTATTGAGTTCTCACAATACAGAATCAATCATCCCAACAACCAATCTAGCCTTCTGGAATAACACCCACTGCCCAAGAGAATCTCTTTTTGCTTGGAAATGTTATCATGAAATTCTACCAACTAGGGAACACCTAGCTCAAATTATGCATATAAATGACAAATCTTGTTTACTATGTGGAATGCCTATAGAGTCTGTACATCATATATTGTTAGTTTGCCATTTCACTAGGAGAATATGGGCTACTATCCCCTGGAGTGTCAGATTATCTCAATTTGAGCACTTGCAGGTTAAACAGTGGATAGACTTGTGGTTTAATCCACCTTCTAAGTGGCCCATAAATAAAAAAATTTGGACAAAATTCTGTTTGTACTTGTCTTTGGAAAATTTGGTTGGAAAGATGCTCTCTGTCTTTCATGAAAAAAAAGAAGACCTAATTTGTTCAAAATTTCACAGCTTGTTAAATATTTCTTTGATGCTACCGAGAACCGAGAACTTGCGGGAAACACAACTGAACCACAAGAAGGAAATGCACCGGAGTCCCACCGCTATTAATCATGTCAAGTTAAACGTTGGCCTCATTACATACAAGGGAAAGACTCATGCTATGGGTTTGTTCTAAGGGACTCTAATGGATGTTTTTGGGGTGCGGGGATCGAACATGGCAGAGATAGCAATCCGAGAAGAAGCGAGAATCGCGAGAGGAGTGCTCCAAGGCATTAAATGGAGCTTAAAGTTCAAAGTGCGAGAACTTGGAAGTGGAAACCGACTCCCAAAGTGTCGGCATCTTTTTGGAGAAGAAGAATGCAAATATATCATGGTCTTCTCAACTACTACTTTTGATGCTTTAGATCTGTTAACTGCTGTAAATAGCTATTGTACAAAATGGGTAAGCAGATCTGGAAATAAGGTTGCTCCACAGGCTTGCGAGGCGGGGTAGATCTCATCCCGTGTTCACGAGAATGGATTCAAAACCCACCCCTTGGTTATGTAACTACGAACTCGATACATTTCATGTAAATTTTGGTCCTTAATATATATATATATATATATATATATATATATATATATATATATATGATGATTATCAAAAAAAAAAAAGTGAGTGCATCTCACAAAAATTAAAAGTTGATTTGCTCCAGCCTATTATAAGTGTATTGTGATATTATTTTGTTGATGAACTAATTAAGTACTCAATGTTTTAAAACAAAATGTTCAAGCCTATTATTCAAGTGCATTCGGCTTTCAAATTTGTTTGGGAAATAATAAGACGTATAAATACATAATTTTTTATGTCCAAAGGCCCTGGAATTTGATTCCTCATTCACTGTATCCATTGCCAGTAGTGAAAATATATGAGACTCTGAGGCATTACACTAAAAAGTAAAAACACCATATAGTTAAAAATAGGGGTTAAAGTTTGAGTATAAAAAACAGCGTGCAAGTAATTCTTAAACTAAAACAGAAAGAAACAGGTGATCACACCTATTTGCAAATACTGCAGAATAATCCCTCGAGTTCCTTTGAACTCCTAAGCAAAAAGTCAAGTAACAAAGACCCTAGTAGGATACATTCTCCTTGCAAAGAACGTCTCACTCATGAATGTCATGCTAAGTTACTCACTCACCTTCAGCCACTGATCTCAATAACCTCATTTTCAAAAATTATGTCTATTTCTTGTTAGCTCTGTTGTAAGCAAACTCTTAATTTACAAACAACAACCATATCAATCAAGTGACAAAGTCTCCCAAAAAAAATTATAAAGATAAAAATCAACTACAATATCTCCAATATCTCAAAAATCAGTGAGAGCTCTTCAATTTTTAGAGAGAAATCGCGATTTTTTACTATTTTTTTCAACCGATCGTTCAAAACTATTTTGTTTGGTTTTTCATATATATAGGGTGAAAGGAGACAAAAGGGTTTTGGCTTTAGAGGAAGGAGATGATGGTTTCCATGAGAGAGGGGTCGGGTAGGTGAAGGGGGGATTGAAGTACAACAAATAAGATTTGTTGTATTTTAATGAACAAAATTGCACTCTACCTTCGTTTGAAGTTCAGAAAGCTGATCTAGCAGGAACTGCATCTGCAATAAATGTTAAATTGAAACAGTAAATTCTAGAAACACCTTAAAGAATATTTGGTTTAAATTCCTCTACACTTAAGGAGAAAAGAAATGAAGGTCCAGAGTCCAGACCAACTTAGCATCTGCTGCTTGTAGCAATAGAAAGGATAGCTCGTAGCTGGTTTCTAGACCGTGACAAACTAACTCGATGATCCTTTTAAGCGTTAAAATAAGCAGTGTGATGCAACAACAATCGTTAAATGACCAATGAGTTAGTCATAGTCCAGAAGACCTATTCCTTTTATGTCAACAAAAATTTCAGGGCCGTTGATTTTTTATGTCCATTTGAATTTAAGTAGGCTTGAACGCAGCACGTCTCAAATCAACATCTTATTCGGAAACACTGCTAATGGGTGAGTGCGGGAGCAGATAACCACAACTTAAATGCTGATGGCACACTTCAAGGCAACCAAGGAGGTTGGGCAACAGTAATAAGGGACGAACATGGGATTGTTATCGCGGCAGCACATGGGAAAGCATAGCACAATTCAATAGACTTAATTGAATTACAGGGACTGGAACAGGGGCTCAAGTTAGCAATGCAGAAATGGATAAGGAGAATCAACGCACAAACTGATTCAACCACTGTGGTCACGTACTTAAAGAGGAGAGAACATCAACCATGGCCGGCAAATCATCTAATGTACGAAATACAAGAGTTGATAGGGAAATTAGATGGTTTTTCAGTTTGCCACGTATATAGAGAGTCGAATAGACTAACTGATGCACTAGCAGCTACTATTCCCACAGTTAGTTACATAGAGATAATGCCCAGTTCTTTTTCTGAGGAGGTAAAAAAGATTATTTATGAAGATGTCACGGGCAAACAGTATGCAAGAATGTAACCAAGACTTACGATTATTTTCTAATAAAATAGGGGTAAAGGACCTCTCAAAAACCCTGCTTGCCTTTCAAAAAAGAAAAAAAAAATAGCAGTGATTTCCATCAATGTCATTGCAGAATTGCATTGGACTTCATAACTACCTTTCTCGAGAAGAGCAGCAAAACATAAAAGTGCCCTCGACTCCATAATGCTTTTGCAAATTGTCGAATTCCCTTTAGCTAAATGCCATAAGGCTCTTGCTGCCATCGCCTTCATCATAGTTTTAGTTGTAGGGTATTCGGATTCTCTCCCTTTAATACTATTCCCATACATAGAAGACATGCTTGACTGATGATTCTGGGTATGCTGGTTATTCTGCTTCACACTCCCACCATTGCTCTTCGCATTGTTCACATTATTCTGCTGTTGCTGCTGTTGTTGTGGTAGTGGTGGCCTCGAATTGGTCTTGGGTAACCACATTATATATGCATCTGGTTAATGTTGGTTTGATTCCCCATTGGGTGAGGAACCTGGTTTTCAATCACATCAGTCGACTTGGTCAAACGATTGCCAAATACTCAGCTTCACAATTGCTGGCAATGCCTAGAATAAGTATTTGATTGTCACTGTCTCTAAAGATAGTTCCCGTTCCACTGTTTCTAGTATTATGGAAGAACCATAATTCCCTATACATGGTCTTGTTTCAATGCTTAATCAGTTGCTTACCTTCAGATTCTTTGAAGTTGTCATGGTCGGTCTTACAAATGGTAAAGCAAACCCATGAGTTCATGTTGGTCCCATGTTTGAATTCGAGATGCTACAAATTGATTCACTTGTGTATATTAGAGACTATTAACTTCTATTGCTGATATAATAGTCAGACTCATCATGTAAGTTGTATTGAAAATACTTGTTAATATGGTTTTTTTACTTTTTATTTGATCACTGTCACTGATCGAATGATACATGTATTCATCTCTTGCATACCCACTTGTTAATACATGTTTACTTTTTCTCTTTTCTTTTTTGGTATTCTTTTTTGTAACCAAACATATCCTATACCAAACTTTAAAAAAGACCCCAAAAAAATAAAAAAAAAATGTACCTTCATCCATCCATTTTCCCAATAACTGTACACCAATTTAAAATACCAAAAGAGGCAAAAAGCTTTAACGCTACTAAAACCTAGATTCCAAATCAGCAAAATTAGATTATTGTCTTTAAAATGATGAGGGATTACAAATCTGATAAGAGAAAAGATTAACGATAGAGTCAAGTAACAAAATCCTCATAATAATTCAACTCTCAAGAACACTCAAGCATTAGCTAAATTGGGAACACGCTAAAGGTTCCAGCCTTCTAGGTTGCTCTTATAGGTTCCTTTATCTAAAGAGCAACTTTACACAACCAACTTCTACTTGTATAAACTAAGATGACAAATAACGTCCCACTAAAAGCAATATACACCAAAAGTCATTGCATTTTTTATACAAAGAGCAAGAATGGTTTATGTCGCTTCCATTATTACAGGAAAAATGATAACAAAATTGTAAGTTCATCTAGGCATTTTAGATTACACAAAAACTAACTCAAATTATTTTGAGGAAATTTACCTTCAATAAACTTCCGTGGTGCTTGGAATAAGATTGGGGACTCTCCACTCCTTTGAACTGCTACATCATAAATCCACAACATCAACATTAGACATGCATATATGTTTACGACATTTAGGATTCGACATGTGGCGGGTAAATAGTTTAGTGCTGATAAATAAGTCTACGATGAATAACAATTTTCTTTTTCTTTTTTAGTAAAATAGAAGATCGATAAATGTATACTCACCCCATTCTTGGTAGACATTCAATCTTTGATCCTCTTCATATTTAGAGTAAATACAATGCAGCCAAATAAGGTGCACCGCCTAGCTAACTAATCACACAGATACCAAGCTAGTATTGGTAATGTACTACAAAATGATCACAATTGTTAGTATGATTGCTGACTATCAAAATGAGCTAAGAAATTGTTCAGTTCCAAGAAAAACTTTAAGTGAAACACATGCATGAATCCAGAGACACAAAGATTCAAAGATTTTATCAAGGTACAATAAAATCAATTTGAGGAGCCAAAGTCTAAACAAAAATTACATAAAATAGGTGCTAACTAAAATAATTAATTAGCATCAACTAAGGACCGTTATTTAATGTTAAAAAAATAAGACCTGATAATTCTAGTGATCAACTGCACATTGGAAATTCGCTCCTATTCAGTTACCTTCCAACCTAAGGCAGAGTCATTTCACTTGAGACTATTTTGTTATTGCTACAAAGAAAAGAAACAAATATAAGAATGTAAAGTTTTTAGAGTGGCAGCCTAAAACCATCAGATGTTTAAAATTAGATTTCTAAAAAAGGAAATGGAACAGATGTCCCAATGAAAGTAACTTCTTTCCGTGTAAATAGACCGTAATAATCATAGATTGAACATTAACACACTCCATAAATAATTTTAAACTTTTTTAAACCTGGCAAATAATTTAAGAGAGTACTTGTCAATTAAACCTGGCAGTCAACACTAATAACAACAACACCTAGAATGTCTATTCAAACATCTGCCAATAGAATACATGGTAACCATGGTGTGCAAACAATTTGAGCAAAGCCCATAATCTAAGAGATTGTTGCAGAAGGTTGCAAACAATCTCTTACATAGAAACCTAAACACTGAAAACTGAATGTGATGATGGTAAAAAAGAGGAAGAAGAAAAACTACATGGTCTTGAGGCCTTTTGTTATTTAGCAAGGTTATGCCTAGGCCACCTCCCACCTGTCCAATCATTGTGGCTAGTATATATATATATATATATATATATATATATATATATATATATATATATATATATATAACTTTCATGTGTACTTTGTCTGTAACTTATAGCACTTGTGGAGTTATTGAAGAATAGGCTCCTTGACTTGTCACAATGATGAAAAAGGAACCAATATGTATTACACAACATGCTCAAAGCACATACAAATGTTGAGCTCACTCAAGAATGACATGCAGGGATTTGAAGCAAAATTCAGCTTTAGTTAATAATTTAATCAACACATAAAGATGAATCAGATGTGCGTAAGACCACAAAAGAAGGAATTAATAATATCTTTCAGGAAACTGCATCTTTTTGCCTAATTGTTAGGTCGATCTCAAATACCGGCTAAAACCTTCATCTTGTAAATAAATGGAAAATATTGCCATTCCAGAAATTTTATGATAGTGACACATCAGTATTACAAATCCAGGATAGGAATACTTCAGAGTTCAAACCAAGTAATTAATGGTTCTTTCATGCATAGCCACACCTTATGTTAGAATCATCAATTAAGTGGAAGGAACGCCTGAATCAGACCATACAAATTAAAGTACTTGTAGATTGACTATACTTTCAGTTCAATTTGGATGTCAAGATTTGAAGCTAGAATGGCCCTGATAAATTCTTAATGTATCCAAATAATTCATGGTAGCTTTTCTATCCGTTTATATTAACATACATAGAAATGGGGGGAATTAAAATGTAGAACTGATAGGGAAAGAAGGTCAAAATCTACTTAACATATCCTACTTCCATCATGTACACGTAATCACATATCCGTGTTTCATTAACTGTTTGTTTGTACTGCTCAATCAAGACCTTTTATTCTACCTGATGAGATTCATACTGAATGCACATTTCAAAAGTTATCTAAGATTGCAAAAAAACAAAAAAGAAAAGAAAAAAACAACACTTCTAAAAAGGACAAAAATATAAACAACCATCATGTCCAGGAAGGAAAGGGAAAATGTTCACCTAATTACCTTTCCCTAGCTCCTTTCCCCACCATTAGAAGCCCAAATAATTTCACCTATAAGTGACTATTCACATGTGTTATTGTCAGACCAAGGTATGTATGATTTTATACAATCACCCAAAAAAGCAAAATAGTTCTTTGTAAGTGTCTTCATATCTACATCATCTTTCCAAAGAGAATGCAAGTGCAGTTACAAAGAAATTAAGCAATTCAAATCTTCACCAAACATCTAAACGGGATACTCTAACATTATAAGTTACAGTAAATATTATACGTATACGCTAAAAAAGTTGATGTTACTGGGATAGTCAAATTCATACCTAAAAAAAAAGCCTTGAACTTCAAGCTCATAGATTGATGAGCAATGGGCCTCTTTAAATGATTTTCACTATGATCAACATCTTTAATCAGTAATAAGCCTCTTTACTAAGGTGCTAGTTTATAATGTTGGATTCATAAGGCCTTTTGTACACCATTTCATATATACACTACAGCGGAAAATTGTTTCTATCAAGTTGACAAAAAATATACGGACATGAAGACCAACTTAAGTTTTTCACTGTGTAATATATTGTTTGTGCTTAACTGGTTTCATTATACAAAGACTCAAACCCATTCAGCCATTCTATATATCACTATTCAAGTTGTCATATAGATCATAAAGACTAATTCATGATAAGAGCATTTTAGCATCATCTTCTTCGTATATCTCTACTGGACATATTCTTAACAGCATAATGAATTCAGCCAACAACTCTAACAACCTGTTTTGTTGAGGAATGATGGAAGAAAAAAAAAATCCAAGTTGTTTGACTTACAGGAAGGTGAAGCACAAAGAGAAGGCAAGAGTTGTTTGAACCACTTAATTTGAACTCCAAGAGAGTAGTTAGTGTAGACATGAACTTCTTTCTCCTCAAAAAATGCAAGATCAACTGTAGTAGCTCCAACCACTGCAAAATTTACTCCTTGTTTGAAATCTTGATTACTATATATGGTGGTATTAATGACATCCCCATAGCTTAATTATGCGCACCAAGTCAAACAGAGAAATAAGTAATAGTGTGTAATAGTATCAGGTTCACTGTCAGTAATAGTAGTAAGTAACATATATAGTTTGTAATCTCTTCACTTCTTAACATGCAGCCTACAAATTCCCTGCCAATTTGTCTAACTGCATCCCATGCATTAAAATCAACGAACAAAAGACAATTAGTTATGACTAACACAACGTAGTAATTAACAATGATATTAACCTAAAAGAATTCATACTCCCATTTAATCACCTTTTAGCTAAAAAAAACAATCTATATACTAATAGAAATCCCCCGAAAACAATCAATTTGTTGTTAAAACAGAATATTCAGTCCTTAAAAACTATATGTAATCAAACAAAATGATAAAGACAACTACAATACACCACCTATGAACACATTATGTAACAGTGTTGGATATTATCAGGCAGATACGAAGGAAACAACAAAGCCAATAGTCATAAATGATATATGCATCAGTAGAAAATACCTTATATTGAAATGAGTCTAGTGTTATGCATTTGAAAATACAACATTGTAGAAAATACCTGTTTATTCATGAGCCTAGGTATGACAATGTGCGTAAATGTTGGGTGCTCCTCGTCAGTCTACTGTAAATCCTTTGGTTGGTACTTGGATCAGCCACCTATCTTGCAATTGAAGAAAACAATTCGAGCGCAGAAAAAAAAAACTCCCGTAATGAAAGTGATTGTATCACCAATCAATATACCGGTTTGACGGCCATCATCCCACTAACACCAATTAAAACAAAACAACAAACTAAATTAATCAATAATCTGGATTGACTTAACAAAACATAAATCCCACAATATAATAGAGAAAAAGAAAAAGAAAAAAAAACATGCATTTTTTTATTAAATTTGTCAAATAAAAAATAGTTCAAGTATAGAACCCCGACACGTTTTGAACCTTCATTCACCTTCACCTTCGTTTTGAAGCCTCTCCTAATAAAGAAAGCAACAGATTGATCGGTTACAAATTGAAATAAAGAAAGAGCCCAAAATTGAAACTGAAGAGTACTATAAACGAAGAAACCCACTTGATTGGTTACTTGAGAGAAACAAACGATTGTTGTATATTGGAAAAATGGAGGTTTCAAATTTCTCAATTGCAAACACACGTACCTAATATTCATTCTTTCTTTCAACTTCTAATTGATATTCGTCATCACAAAATCTTTTTTGGGTATAAGGTTTGGTAGGTTTGACGAATGGTTTTGTTTCCATTTTATTTTGGAAGAATGGAGGTGATAAGAGCCCAAAACTGTAGTTTTAACCCTTTAACAGTCATACTTTTGGACCAATTATGTGAGTAATAATTAAGAGTTAACACTGATTACGTGTTTTTATGCATTTCAGGCTTCAAAGTCCATTATGTGCAGAAATGTGCCACTTTAGTGAGATAAAGGAGAAAAGGTCGGTTACAAAGGAGTTCCGTGATTAAAGGTCAAGATTCAAGAAGATAAAGCCTTCCTAAAGCCCGGTCAAAAGCTGAAAAGTCGACACGGTGAAAGCAAAGACACAAGTCAAAGAGAACTTCCCGAAAAGCCGTATCTTTGGACTCAGACCTCGGAATTGGGCCTACCTTATGTCAAAACGACCGGCTCGGAAAGAGCTTTCCAATGGTCTAAGCCTTGACCCAATAAGAGGAGCAGAAGTGGACCAAAAGTCTGTGGAAGCCAACTGCAGTTGAAGAGGCCTTTTTGGACTGAAAGAATTGGGTTTTGGGCCTGATTCTCTGGCCCAAAACATGGCTCCAAGCCCATGCACGATTTTTGGATCTGAAAGTATAAAAACCAAAGTTTAGCTCTTTGTTAATGGTAGCTAGTTAGACCTAAATTAATATAGATAATTCTAGATCTGTTTTCATTAATTAAATTAAGCTTTAGTTCCATTGTCAATTCTTGTTTTAGATTAAGTCTTTGAATCATTGTTCTTGATTGATTAGATAAATAAATTAGTTGTTTTCTCAATTTCGAATTGTGTTATTTCAATTTATAGATCTGATTTTAATTCTTGTTGATTATCATTCCGTAGTTTAAATAGATTGAACCATTGTTAGTTAATTTAGTTAAGTTAGAATTTGAATATGATGTGTAGTTATAATGAAATGGGAAATGATGGTTTGATGACTCAAGGCTAAAACCTCCATTAGAGGGGTTGATGAAGCCTTGATGAAAACTTAGTGGTATAGTGTAGAACATTGTAGAATCTATTCCAATCTAGAAGGTCGTGATTCGCCATGAGAATGGGTGGACGACCTCACATGCTAGTTAGTACTCGGTAGAAATGCCATGAACACTAGGGATTAGAACTCGAATTTCTTGCCGTAAGAACGTAAGAATCGAGATACAAGAATCTATGTTAGACTATTAAGTTGGATTCGAGGTGGATTCAATTCCCCTCTAATCCTTTATCTAGATTCAAGCACAATCATATTTCCATAGCATTCGTAGTTAAAATCAAGTAATCAAATTCAGTAAGTATCGTAGCATATCACCTTCGTAAAGCTCTCATTGACTTAAGACCGACTAATTAGATTAGAAAACATTCCATGCTAGAGCACTAGGACTGGAACGAACTTTCTACTCCACTATATCTCATAGGATTGATAGTAGAGAAAACTTTGATAAATATAAAGCACCCTAAGAAAGTTTTAGTTTACTTACGTTTTGAGTTCATCGTTCATTTCGTAGGTAGACTAATTATTTTACTTTTATCAAATGGCGCCGCTGCCATCTTAGTTGCACTTTAGCATTGTTTTCATAGTAGAATTAGTCATTTTTAAGTCCCATTAAACCCACCCACCCTTGTTTGATTCATACTGTGGTTATTCGCTTTTGCCGTAAAAAATTGAGGAAAAATTACCGCGGGAGAGCGATCGCGCTTTATAAGGAGCGCTGCGCCTCTATAGTCACGGGCTTTGAAGCGACCGCCCTCTTCCCCGACCGCCCTCACTTACTGGACTGCGAGCGCGACCAGCGCCACGTCTTTGGACTAGGAGCAGCGATCAGCGCCCTCTCCGGCGCACTGCGCGCTACTAAGCAAAATTTTGCGGATTTCTACAGGTTTGTTTCGAACTTCGATTTTTTAAGTTTTTCAGTGTTCTAACTTGTTATTTACACTGAACACGCGTAAACAAGACGCTATTCATAAGCGAAGCAAGGACGCTTTCAGGTATTCCTTTCTTCCATACCTCGCATCTCCAGTTAGAGGTTCATACTAATATATCAAGATTGTTTGGGTTGTTTTCGTGTTTAGACTTAGACTTGCATGAGATTAAGGTCTGGTCGGAGAAAAACACCGAACGTAATTAACCGTCAACAAACAAACATATCGAGTATACCAATCATAACACCTATAACTACTATTCCACCAACCATACCTGACATAATGGGTGAAGAAAGAGAGACTCCTCTCTCCGACTTCTACAAAGCTTTGAGCGATAGCCCTAAATCTTGCATCGTTCTAGCGGACCGGTGGGGATTTTTGAATCCCCAAACATATTTAATTTGTTACCCGTTTTCCATGGTTTAGGCCATGAAAAACCTTACCAACACATCGCGTGGGATTGAACAAGTCCTTACAACATTCCATCATCCTACGGTTGGTGCGGAACAAATTAAACCGGAGGGTATTTCCCTTCACCTTAGCCGATAAGGGCGTCTTGGTTAAGCGCCCAAGCGCTTAACTCGGACTCGTGGGCTAAACTTGTTCAGCTATTTATGGAACATTTTTACCCCCCCTAAAGACGGATGAAATGCTTTCCAAGATTCATTTCTTCCACGTAACCCTCATGAATCATTTTATGGGGCTTGGAATCGTTCACCGATCCGCTAATAGAGTGTCCACACCATAACCTAGCAAAAGACACGTTAGTTCGTGCCTTTTTCAAAGGACTTCAACATCACCATAAAGAAGTCCTTGACATAATGAATGGGGGTAGTTTCCTAAGTAAAGGAGCCTCAGAGGCTTATAAATTTTTAGAAGAACAAACAACTATAATCAAGCTCCACCTAGGCAGGGCAGGGGACAAGGTCGGGAAATTATAATAATTATAACAACCAAGCTTAAACCACGACAAGGTCTAGCACAAGGTCGGAATAATTATAATAATTATAATACCAATAGAGGTATCGTTCGGTTAACAATAGTAACTATCAAAACCCACCCATAAATAATCAACGTGAGATAGTTCGGTCGCACCACCTGTGACTACTACACCTACACAACCGGACCGTATCGACGCTTTTATACTGGGTTACCCAACAACTTTTCCAATCAATGACTCAATCAAACCAACAGATATTACAATCCATAAATCGGGGCATACAACGGTTAGCCCAAGAGAAAGCCCAACCAAAGGCGTGTTTCGGGACAAACGATACCAAACCCTAAAACAACAAACACAGCCTTTGAGGTAAGCGGTAATACTAGTACGGAAAGCGACAATAGTAGGTGACACGAATGCCATCACCACTCTCCGCTCACGGAAAGGTGGTTGATAACAAAGTAACTATGCCTATAGTTACCCCATGATACTCTATACCGGATATCGAACTAGATCTTTGAAATAGAACGGCGAACCTACCATCGTAGAGGTACCGGTTAAACCCACAACCTAAGAAACGTAGAAAGCCAAGGTTACACATCAAGTCGAGCCATACGCTAAATATAGAGCGAAAGCACCATTCCCTAAAAAATTAGCCATGCTAACCAGGGATATCAACTTCGAGGAGATTAGGAACGTTTTCAAAAATCTAACGATAAACCTTCCTTTTCTCGAAGCTATTAAAAAGCTACCTAATCACGCTAAGTTTCTTAAAGAGTTGTGCACTACTAGACGTAAGACCAACATACCTAAAGACGCCTTTTTAACTGAACAATTCCCAACTTTATCCGAAAATAATGGAATTGTTAAGTACAAGGACCTTGGTCGATCCCCTATGTAAAATGCACCTTAGGAGATTCCCACACGACGACGCTTTATTAGACACGGGGCGAGTGTTAACTTACTCCGTATTACTTGTATAAACAAATAGGTCTACGTGAAATGCAACCTACAAAAATAACGTTGCAATTAGCGGACGGTCTATTAAGTATCCTAAGGGTGTAGTGGAAAGCGTGCTTTGTTAAGGTTCAGATTTCTACTATCCTGCGGATTTTGTTATCCTCGATAGGAAGGTCGCTAATGACTCTGTACCGATCATCTTAGAAGCCCTTTTTAGCAAGCGCCAACGACTTATTAATTGCCGTGATGGTAAGATGTCCTTATCTTTTGGCCATCTCACAGTTGAGGTAAATGTTTTTAAAATGATGAAACAGTTACCAGATTCGTCTATAGATGGGGAGGTTAGCATGATCGAGAGCTTAGCTCAAGATTATTTTAACAACACGTTTCCTGAAAACAATATGTACAAATTCCTTTCTTTTAGAAAGTCAGATTTTGTAAATGACTCCTACTTAGAGGAAGTCAACACCATCCTTGAGTCCACACCAATTGTAGAGACACCGGTTGCTCCACATATTAAGTATGAAGACTTGCTACCTAAGCAAGTATTCATTATGCAAAATGAGGACCCCGGCGAAACATCTATTAATTTTCCTCCCACCCGGTCTTAAACCCCTTCCCCGAGTTAAAATATATACAACTTGATCCGGATGGTAATCATCCGGTAATTATATCTTCTCTGTTATCTAAGGATGAAGAGACACGCGTTTAATCCGGGTGATTAGGGAACATCGATTCTGCGATTGGTTGGTCCCTAGCTGACATTAAGGGAATTGACCCTAATGTTTGCACTCATCGTATCCATTTGGAGGATAACGCGAAGACTTCTCGCGAACCTCAGCGTCGCTTGAACCCTGCCATGAAGGAGGTGGTTAAGGAAGAAGTCTTACGATTACTCGATGCATGTATCATATACCCCATCTCTGATAGCGAATGGGTAATCCCCATTCATGTAGTTCCTAAAAAATCAGGAGTTACCATGGTTTGTAACGGAAAAGGTGACTATGTTGTCACACAAGGTCCTATGAAATGGAGGATCTGTATTGATTACAGACGTTTAAATGCTATGACACGAAATGATCACTTTCCTTTACCCTTTATAGATCAAATGCTCGAACACCTAGCTGGTCATGCTTTTTATTGTTTTCTGGATGGCTACTCAGGCTATTTTCAGATTATTATTGATATTGATGACCAAGAAAAGACTACCTTCACATGTCCCTTTGGAACGTATGCCTATAAACGAATGCCTTTTGGCCTTTGTAATGCTCCTGGAACCTTCCAGCGGTGTATGCTTCATATATTTAGTGACATGGTAGAGCGCTTTATGGAAGTTTTCATGGATGATTTTTCTATCTATGGAGACTCCTTCACAGACTGTTTGTCTAACCTGTCTAAGGTTTTGACAAGGTGTGAAGAAAAGAGCCTCGTTTTAAACTGGGAAAAGTGTCATTTCATGGTGAAAAAGGGCATAGTACTAGGTCACATTGTATCTAGTGATGGCATCGAAGTAGATAAGGCCAAACTAGATAAGATAGCGACTCTACCTAAACCACGGATTGTCCATGATATTAGAGCCTTTCTAGGCCATGCAGGTTTTTATAGGCGATTTATTAAAGACTTCTCGAAAATAGCTAGGCCTTTAACTAATCTACTTTTGAAAGATGCAATCTTTGATTTTAATTTTAAGCGTAAGCGGGCTTTTGAAACTTTAAAAGCATCCTAACCTCTGCACCAATTATACTGACCTCCGATTGGTCTAAACCTTTCGAACTCATGTGTGATGCTAGTGATTATGCGGTTGGTGCGATCTTGGGACAAAAACTAGATAATAAGTCCACTGTCATTTATTATGCTAGTAAAACATTAAACGATGCTCAACGAAATTATTCAACTCTGAGAAAAAGAATTCTTAGCCGTCATTTATGCTTTAGATAAGTTTCATCCTTATTTGGTTGGTTCTAAAACTTTAGTTTACACGGACCATGCGACCCATAAGTACCTTCTTGCAAAGAAGGATGCTAGCAGAGATTAATCCGATGGATCCTTCTCCGCAAGAGTTCACATTAGAAATAAAAGGACAAAAGAGGGTCAAAAACTTAGTTGCCGACCATTTATCTAGACTCACAAACGACGATCGATCGATTACGAGTCCATACGGACTCTTTTCCCGATGAGCATCGTATGCCATTTTTTTCAGCACCATGGTATCGCCGACATTGTAAATTATCTAGCGGCTGATGTTATGCCTTATAATTGGTCAAGGAATGAACGTAACAAGTTTTTGGCGAGTTAAGTTATACTCTTTGGGATGAGCCCTACCTTTTTAAGTATTGTGCGGATCAGATTATTCGTCGTTGTATTCCCCAGTGGGAATATAATGAAGTTCTATCGTTCTGCCATGACAAAGAGTGTGGTGGACATTTTAGTGGGATGAAAATAGCCGCTAAAGTTCTGCAATGTGGATTTTATTGGCCTACCCTTTTTAAGGATGCCCAAGTGCATTGCAAGACGTGTATACGTTGCCAACAACTTGGGCAAATTACGAAACGTAATATGATGCCATTAAATCCAATCTTGATCGTAGAAATTTTCGACGTTTGGGGCATTGATTTCATGGGTCCTTTCCCGGTTTCCCACGGTTTCATTTATATTCTAGTTGCCGTGGACTACGTGTCAAAATGGATAGAGGCCCTAGCTTGCCGTAGCGGTGACCATAAGACCGTTATATTTTTATCAAAGAATATATTTTTTCGGCCGGTTTGGCATTCCTAAAGCCATCATTAGTGATGGTGGAACACATTTTGCAACAGAGTTGTTGCATCCCTAGTGAAAAGTATGGAGTTACACACAAAGTAGCAACTCCTTATCATCCACAAACTAGCGGACAAGTAGAAGTTTCTAATAGAGAAATCAAAAGATTTTAGAAACAAACAATGTAAACCCCGATAGGAAAGATCGGGTCAAAGCGTCTATCGGATGCCTTATGGGTATAGAACTGCTTTCAAAACTCCTATAGGTATGTCTCCTTTTAGACTTGTATTTGGGAAACCATGTCATTTGCGGATTGAATTAGAGCACCGTGCTCGTGGGCTATAAAAAGCCTTAACTTCAATATTGATGAGGCAGGTGTCAAACATGAAGTTGCAATTGAATGAGCTTGAAGAAATCCGTGGCGATTAAATGCGATCTCGCTGAAGGATTATAAAGCTAACATGAAACGTGTTCATGATAAGCATATCTTGCGCAAAGAGTTTGTGGTCGGTTAAAAGGTTTTGCTTTACAACTCCCGTCTACATGTTTTCCCAGGCAAACTAAAAACCCGTTGGTCTGGCCCTTTTCTAGTTACTGAAGTCACCCCTTACGGGGCAATCACCTTGGTAAATCCAAATGACAACAATACCTTTCAAGTTAATGGTCAACGGTTAAAACATTTTCACGAATTTCTGTCCCCTGATGTAGAGGAAGTCCTTTTACAGGACCCTGTCTATGAGGACTGACCCTTGTCATTTGGTGTACTTACTTTCATTTCCATATACTGATAAGTACACCATTCAGGTAACCGGGCCCTCCCTATGGAGTGTGTGGCTGTAAGTACCGGATCCTAAGTCCACAGTTCACATAATTCACGTTTTCCACTTTTGCATGTTTTCTCGGTTTTTGAGTCATGTTCCTCTATGGAGTGAATTATGTATTTATTGTTTTTCGTGTTTCTTATAATAAACAGATAAAATTAAAATTAAAATTCTTAAAATCATAGAAATAGCAATCCAACAAGTCTTGGGAATCTGACTTTAAAAATTTTGTGTTTAAAAATTTGTTTGGGGGTGGGCAGTCGATCTTTCCATTAGGATTGCTCGAACTTTCCATTGGTTTTGTTTAGGCCCATTAGTTCAATTGGGTTGACGTAATCTAAACTTAGATTTCCTTCGTTCGCATAACTTACGTCACACACGCACTTCGAGGCGTTCTTCCACCCTCTTATATGTCACCCTTGGTTGGAATTGAGTGTTTTATGGATCATTGGATTGGAAATTATCTACTGATCATTTCCATAACTCATTCGCCAAAATCGGGCCAGTAACGAAGCGGCAAATTGAGTTTGAAATTGCGCGAAAAATCGGAAAATTTCGAAATTCAAACTGGGCTTGGGCCCAAACCGCACGCACGTTGCGCGTCTCCTTCCTTCCTAACCCACACGCACAGTGTTTCCACTTCAACCCCAAACCACCGGTTACAAGTTTGGAAACCAAAATAAATAAATAAATAATTATAGAGAGAGGGAAGAAAACATAACTACACCTACAACAAGGAAATCAAATCCACCTTAAATCTTCTCTAAACAGTCATCACCACCAACCCAACTTCGAAAAACACCCACCAATTATAGTTTCCACCACCACCACCACCACCAACGCCGTTTTAGTAGTTTTCTTCAAACTCGCCTCCCCCACAGTCTACAAACCATTAGTAGTCTAAGAAATTTCAATGGCGCTACTGACGTAGAGAATTTTTGGGAAAACGCGTTTGCCGGCGGTTCAGCGCCATTTTATGACGGAGATGTTCAAGAGACATTGAACGGATTTGTGGTACTCAACTGAGGAGTTCTATCACTATGATTTGGTAGAACAGTTTTATAAAAAGCGAGAATTGGAAGGGGATAGGATTTTCATAAAGTTAGGAGGAACGCGGAGAGAAGTAACGCGACAGTTGTTAGCTGAACTGTTAGGAATTACGCTTGAAAGCAACCTAGTAACGACAATTCAGGAACCCCAGTATACTGGAGTTCTTGCTTTGATGAAGGATACTGTCGTGGAGGGTGAATACAATCCGACATCCCATTGCGTCCGCCAGACCACCCTGAGAACCAATCAACTGGCTGTAGCTCAGTGGATTGGTAGGAACGTCCTCGGGAAAGACAAAGTCGATGATATCGCCCTGCAATATGCATGTTCTCGGATTTTGCAAACAAAGAAGTATAATTTCTGCATCCTTGATTTAATGTTTAATGTGATTCGAGGAGTGGGGAAGAGTTTAGCGCCTCTTCCCGTATTGATCACTAAGATCATGCTCTCCTTTAGAGCTGTCGCAAGATCTGCTCCTATTAAGATCAAATTGCATTCTAATGCAAGTATCTATACGGATTGCATCCAAGAGACTTGGCCGTTGTCTGAAGAAAAAATGGATGAGTCGGAGGATGAAAGGGAAGATATGACATGGATGGATGAAGATGCATTAGAGAAGTGTAATTCTAATGTAGAGCGCGATGCAAGTATTGCAAACCGCCTTGCGATGCGTTTATGGTATTTGTGGAGATATCGAAATAGGCGGATAGTAGTTCAAAAGAAGCAAGGGAACCTTCGGAGGAGATTTGAAATACTTTCGAAGGGGTTACGGACGATATCTTGTATAACATGGAGACTATCCACCAGCAACAACAAACCCAATTATGCGAGTACTTCGATGATGAGATGGAAGCCCAACGCTTGTTCGAATAGAGATGCTTACAAGATGCCACCCGTGGATGACTCTGTTTTCAGCCCGAGTCCGAGCCAGGCATGAGCGTCGTCGCCGAAGGACAGATGGTTCAAGCCATTCTCCATCCCGAGCCAATCTCCATCTCGGGGTCCATCATCATTACAAAACTAGGTGTTCACCCAGTTGGAGTTCGCTGTTATTTCATATTTCGTTTTATTAGAAGGATTTTAATTCAGTAGTTAAATTTAAATAGTAATATGTTTAATTAATGTTGTTTGGATTTATATTTTATTTTATTTTTAATATAATTGGTTATTTTCGAGTACTGCTTGTTTTATCATTTATCCCACCTCCCGACTTGTTGGGGGTGGAAATATTTAGACCGAGCATAAGTCGTTATATGATCATATATATGTTACGTTGTCTTGGAGGAAAGGTTGATAATTTGGTCGATATCGGCATATCTATGACTTGTGTGGTGGTAGCATGAAATCTAGGAGAGTTTAGAAGTTACTATTCTAAATCCAGTATGAAAGATACCGGGATTTTTAGGAAATCATGAAAATGGCTTGTTTCCGTTTTGGTTTTGGGAATTTTCCTATTTCGGAAATTGCCTTCAAACAAATAGGGAACTTCCCGATTCGTTTTGGAAGCTCATAACCTATTTAAACTCCCTTCTTTCTACACTAACAAACCACAATACATTCCACCATCATCCCGCACCATCCACTCCAAGTTTTACTTTCTTTTCATTTAAACTCCGGTTTGGCTTACGAAGGCGCTGCTCTCTTCTTTTTTTTGAAGAATTTTTGTCGAGCGACCGCCCCTCATAATCGACGACCCCGCCCATCGCGACCCGCCCTCAACTATGGACCTAAAGCGCGACCGCCCTCATACCAAAGCGCTTGACCACCCGCCATAATAACTATGTCGCATTTACACAAAGAGCGCGACCGCGCTTCTACACGTAGCTACGGTTTCGTGAACGGAAATTTCCAATTTTCAGACGGTCATTCCAGGATTTTGTGGAACTGTTCAAAGAGTTATTGTGATGACATCTCCTATAGTCATACGAACGGTCTTCGAAGATGTGTTGGGGATTTTTATGGACACGGGTTCCGACACATGATCCTGCGATTAGGATGGCTTCATCTATCGGTAAGTGATGATGAGTCATATTCACCACAACTTCTTGCTTATTTCTATGACCACGTTAAATTCTATTGTAATCGGGATGGAGATCAAGAATTCTCCGTCGTAGTCGATGACCACGACACATGAATTCAATAAAAATTTGGTCGCCTTAGTTTTAGGAATACCAATACGATCCTGTTCACACATGGGCATATATGATGATAATGCATATCTTTATGATTATACATATTTCCATGATTATTATGGGGGAGGGGTATTTGAGTAATGGACCGGGCGATATAGCATTGCCCTTGGTAGCCTTTCCTTAAAGCGTAGGCACCACCATGTTATTTATATCGATGAATATTTTGGGGAATGGCGGTTCACTTACGCAAAGCGATCTGGCTGGTGACATTTTCCTCGCTTTAGGCGAGGGGCGTCGCCACTATGACATCCCCCGAAGTTTTGGTCACTAATCTTAAGAGAGCCCAAACCATGAGGCATAAGTATCTTCTTATGCTGTGTTGGTAAGCCGCATCATGCGTAGTTGTTTACGTATTACGTGCACAATTCACAGATTGGAAAAGGGTTGAAGTCATGAGACCCACCAATAAGTGGTTCGCTCATTCGCGAATAATGACTTAATTTTGGGATGGCGGGTGCAGCCTCATTTGGTCACCCCATTACATCCCATCGGACATAATAACACTTAACAGGTTAGCATTAGTAGATGATAAATGGAGGCAAGCTTGGCAAGTTATAATGGTGGCGGGAGATGAAGGAACCTCATATCTTTAATGAGGAGGAGGATGTTTAAAGCGGGGAGATAAGGTAAGTTTTTAATTTTTAATGTCTTCTTATGTCCCAAGCAATTTCATTTTGTTAACCCCATAATGGGTGGAACTTCATTATAGAGTTGCGTCGGTTTATTTCCTATAGTAGATGCGTTCTAACTTTGTTTTGCGGATGTTCCTGAATTTCACACGTTTCAATGGTATTTTTCCTACCCTCTTTATTTACAATACTTTGAGGACAAAGCATGATTCTTGTTTTGGGGGATAGAAACACGTGTAATTGAGGCATCTGTTAGGATATAAATATGTATAATATGCATTTGTTTTCTAGTTAAAATTTTTTTTTTTTAAAAAAAAAAATCAAAAATATAAATAAATAAGTTATGCTATACACTTAGGAATATTGGTATTGTTTTCTTTCTCCATGCTCTTAACAATCTAGAAGTCTCACGTAGCTTTTGCATCAGAATAATTGTTAGAAACTTAGGTTAATATATAGGTAATAATCTTTGCATCTATCTATAAATATATTGCATGAGTATCTATGATTGTTAGCGATAAGTTTTCTGAAATCTAGGCTAGAGTACTTATTCTACAAATCTGTGAGAATATAGCCTAAAAGCCTTATATGAAGTGAAACATTTGAGAAATGACACAAGGAAGAAGTAAAATCCGGATAGAGATATCACACGTCCACTTGCTTGATCACTATGCCATATCTAAAAGCGAGAATTTAGGCCTCTTTGGATCGATATAGCCAGAAATTTAAACCTATGAATTATTTTCCGCTAATTAAGCCCCTCGAGCCTTTCTTTAGCCTTCCATAAACCACAATTCCTTTACCTGTTACAAAACAAAAACAAAATAGAAAAAATAAATCAACCTACCCAATTTAGAATAAGTATGAGAATAGAATGAGTGAAGAAAGAAGAAGAGAAAAACCTGTGTAAACAAAAATTAGTTAGTTGCTTCAGAAAAGAAGTTTCCATCCAAGGAAAAGAAAAGAAAAAAAAAAAAAAAAAAAAAAAATATATATATATATATATATATATATATATATATAAACTCCAAAAATAGAATAAAAGGGAGTCAAAAGCCAAAGAAAAGAAAAAGAAAAATATGGGTAAGGATGGAAACAAAGTATAGAGCAAAAAGAAAATAACAAGGTTTTCTCTAAGTTACATAATATGAAGACTCTATTATCTCGGACTTGTCTTTTGAATATCCATTTCCTTTCTTCTTAAACCATCTCCTAATCCCCGCAACACCTAATAAAGACCTCTAGCTCAATTAGGAATAGGTTAGTGTGATAGTAAGTGGCAGATGTGTTTGATCGACCCCGGCTTCCTTGTTGTAATTGAGATTGTAAGGTAAAGTGTGCCCACCGCATGGCTGGAGTATAAAACTTGAGTGGAAAAATCAGAGTGGTTTTTGTCTTGACATTTATGTGAGGACCTACTTAAGGACGCTATTCCGAGTCTTCAGAAACGAACCTGCTAGGCATTTCATAGTATTACTCATAGTACATATATTTGTATCATAGATGATTGATTATTATGCATATATTAGCTTAGGTTTTTTACTTGGTTATTCTTATTCATTTGCTAGTGAGATGTATAGATAGTTGGGACATGAATGAGGAAACAATAGTTTTATTTCTTAGTTGTTGTAGTATAGTTGAAGTTTGTGAGTACCTTCCTTTGGAAAACTCTCACGAGGCTATAACTTCGTCCACTAGGGAATTCCTAGTGGTTTAAGGCCTTATGCATAGGGTCAATGCAATCGCACTCAGTGAAAGCGAGTAGAGATAGAACTCCATTTTGGTCACTTATTTTAATTTCTCATCTTTGCTTGAGGACAAGCAAAATGCTGTTTTGGGGGTGGTTTGATAAGAGCCCAAAACTGTAGTTTTAACCCTTTAATGATCATACTTTTGGACCAATTATGTGAGTAATAATTAAGAGTTAACACGATTACGTGTTTTATGCATTTCGGGCTTCAAAGTCCATTATGTGCAGAAATGTGCCACTTTAGTGAGATAAAGGAGAAAAGGTCGGTTACTAAGGAGTTCCGTGATTAAAGGCCAAGATTCAAGAAGATAAAGCCTTCCTAAAGCCCGTCCAAAAAGCTGAAAAGTCGACCGCGGTGAAGCAAAGACACCAAGTCGTGAGAACTTCTGAAAGCCGTATCTTTGGACTCAAACCTCGGAATTGGGCCTACCTTATGTCAAAACGACCGGCTCGGAAAGAGCTTTCCAATGGTCTAAGCCTTGACCCAATCAGAGGAGCAGAAGTGGACGAAAAGTCTGTGGAAGCCAACTGCAGCTGAAGAGGCCTTTTTGGACTGAAAGAATTGGGTTTTGCCCAAAACATGGCTCCAAGCCCATGCACGATTTTTGGATCTAAAAGTATAAAAACCAAAGTTTAGCTCTTTGTTAATGGTAGCTAGTTAGACCTAAATTAATATAGATAATTCTAGATCTGTTTTCATTAATTAAATTAAGCTTTAGTTCCATTGTCAATTCTTGTTTTAGATTAAGTCTTTGAATCATTGTTCTTGATTGATTAGATAAATAAATTAGTTGTTTTCTCAATTTCGAATTGTGTTATTTCAATTTATAGATCTGATTTTAATTCTTGTTGATTATCATTCCGTAGTTTAAATAGATTGAACCATTGTTAGTTAATTTAGTTAAGTTAGAATTTGAATATGATGTGTAGTTATAATGAAATGGGAAATGATGGTTTGATGACTCAAGGCTAAAACCTCCATTAGAGGGGTTGATGAAGCCTTGATGAAAACTTAGTGGTATAGTGTAGAACATTGTAGAATCTATTCCAATCTAGAAGGTCGTGATTAAGCCATGAGAATGGGTGGGCGACCTCACATGCTAGTTAGTACTTTCGGTAGAAATGCCATGAACACTAGGGATTAGAACTTCGAATTTCTTCTTTGTAAGAGCGTAAGAATCGAGATACAAGAATCTATGTTAGACTATTAAGTTGGATTCGAGGTGGATTCAATTCCCCTCTAATCCTTTATCTAGATTCAAGCACAATCATATTTCCATAGCATTCGTAGTTAAAATCAAGTAATCAAATTCAGTAAGTATCGTAGCATATCACCTTCGTAAAGCTCTCATTGACTTAAGACCGACTAATTAGATTAGAAAACATTCCATGCTAGAGCACTAGGACTGGAATGAACTTTCTACTCCACTATATCTCATAGGATTGAGAGTAGAGAAAACTTTGATAAATATAAAGCACCCTAAGAAAGTTTTAGTTTACTTACGTTTTGAGTTCATCGTTCATTTCGTAGGTAGACTAATTATTTTACTTTTATCAGGAGGCGAGAAGAGAGAGAAACTCATAAGTTTATCTTGTTATGTAGCTTTGTTGTTCTTATAATTTGAAATCAAAGGTTTCCTGAGTTACTACTTTGGAGAGCTCTTACTTTTTAGGTTTCCTCTTTTGTTTAAGAACAGAAAGTTTTGAGGTTTCTGGTTTGTTTTGAAGAAAGATTTTTATTTTTGGTTATTATACTTGCGAACAATTGAAAATAGAAAAGAGGGCGTGTATCTCATTTTTTTCTGCCGAATCATTGGTAAAAGCTGAGGTGTTCGACTCAAAGAAAAAGGGGGCTGACGTGGGTTTTTGGGAGCATTCTCAACTGTTTAGTATTAACTAGGCATTTGGCCCGGCCTATGGCCGGACTTGCTACATAGATAGCTAATGACTCAAAAGTCTAAAGTCCACTTGACTAAATAATATATGTATATTGATAGCTAATGATTCATTGCATACTTTGTTTGAAGGCCGGGTTTATGTTTTTCTATTTTTTTTTTAAAGAGATTGTAAGCTCTCAAACCTTAATCTAGTAAGTGTAATGCGTACATTTTTTCTGGCTGATGCATCAGCAATAACGAAAGACAAATCGATGTCAATTTAAAATCTAGATGAATATCATGATATAGGTGACAATGAATGTTTGTTTGTACACCATATTGCACCATTTGCAATATTGAAGTATTGAGATAAATAATAGTTATCACAACAAAAATGTAATTTCTTTAGATTCCCAAGTCAATTTGATCATTCAGGTTACCTATTTTGGAGATTGACATTTGCTCCATCAATTCCTTGTACTTAGGGCTACTTCAAGAAACTGTTATACATGACAGCTGAATTCTATAGTCTTTTGAAGTAGATGCAACTTTAAGTGCTTGTCCTTGAGGCAGTTATTTTTCGAGACCGGGTTGGGCTAAGATAAGTCACATTTGCACCATACAAATGTTGTCATCTGAATGTAATTGTAGTTGTGATATTATTCTCTAGTCACTTGGAAGGGTATGCTGTTGTGAATACCGTCTCATTTATCTATGGGCATGTCAGAAAATTAGATTTAGAGGCCGTTTGGTTTTTTAGCCTCTGAATGCAATGTGCTTCTCATTTATCTGTGGGCGTGTCTGAAATTTAGAGTTAGGGACCAGTTTGGTTTTTTTAGCTTCTGAATGCTGAAATCTGAATGTGCCTTCTCCTACCTCCAAAAGCTTTTGAATGCAAAGCTCTGAATGTTGTAAACATGTTTGTTTTGTTTATGTCAAATGAACCTCTTAGTAAATGCCTGGTACAATGTATGATAACTAAAGAAGTTACACAATCGGATGTAACTAAATGAAATAAACAAAAACATATAATAAACCTACAATGTAAAACTATTACAGTCCAAAACAAAGATGAAGAAACAAAGTGCAAGGTTAAGATAAACAAAGTGCAAAGTTAAAAGAAAGGCACTGGAGCGTTAATAGCTTGAAAAAGATATTACCTTGGCGCAGTTGACCCAAATGAAAGAGATGTGACTTCAAAGTTCTGCAATTGGCAATGAAATCATATTCACCTAAGTGGCCTAAAATGAGGGTACAATCCGTTAAGCGCGTATAAATTTTAAAGGGATTACAGAAAGGTATAATATCTCAAGTGTAATCAATGTCTACCTCAATGACATAACTGAAAGCCAAACAAAAATATTGACCAAATTGGTATAAATCTTAACACACATGATTATGCAATAAGAAATTAAGTTTATTACAGAGTCCAGGGAACAACATGGATTTACAAATTTCTTTTTTAGGAGGGGAAGGTATCAAAAGTTAAAATAGAACAAAGTGATCAACATAGGTAGTTGGAGAATATATATATATATATATATATATTTTTTTGGTTGGCAAGCGGGGTTTTTAACGAGGTCCCCTACCCCTTTATTGATAATCAAACTATAACTCGAGTCACTTACATCTTGTGTACTTTTTCCCACTAGCATCCTCAATTACAATATTCCTAACTTCTAATGAGAATGAGCTAGGATCTAAGTTCAAAACACTTACTGCAGGTAGTTGGAGAATATTTCAATTCAACAGGAATGTATATGCAATATTAGTATAATGATACCACTTTATAACGCCCAAAATCTCATGCAATTACATATCTAAGATACGTGACTTTTCTAGTAAAATTTCAACAGAGTATCCTTTGTATATTCGACATTTCATAAATATAAACCTGTCATAACTTGAAAATTTAATAAGAATACATCCAAACCAAATATAAAACCTCATACCTCAGTCTTAAATTCAACTACAAAAAGATATATTGATTCGTAGAACCAACTACTTAATCATCTCGACCAATGCCAGTTAAGTCAAATAACCAATCCTCGAATAAGAAGAAAACTATAAATATACAAACATCCTAGAAACCCTAATACACGACTTATACATTGCAACTAACATACATACATCTCCATGTTACATATACATTCAAATCTCACCGAACCAAAAAAAAAAAAAAAAACATCACAGATTACAGATTGCGTTGAGCACAAATTACACTTGATCTCACTCACTAACTCACAGTTTTACTATTAAGATTGTGCTAGCAGTATCTGAATAGATTACTCTATAAATCAATTTCAAAGAGGAAGCAGATTTTCAGGTAGCAACGGCAGTACCAGCCCCAACACCAACACTACTTCCAATGCCAATTCCAATACCTCCATCGCCAACGGCAATGTGAGAGGTGTAACAGTCCAGTGAATATATTTCATAATAGTATGCCAAAGTACCGAAGTCAGAACCAGTGACCACCAAAATTAAAACAGACGACTCCTAAACATATGCAATAAATGCATAATTTTAGACTGTTAGATGAAAACAATATATGCACTAAGTAGCAGTCAAAGGTGTAACATATATCAATTTATTAACTATGCCTATATTGCTAACAACATAGTTATCGAGGATCGGGAATAAATGCAATAAAATATAAGTTACTTGGTCAAGCGGTTTGATTTACAAATCGTCTAAAGCATAATAACTGTTTATATGTATTTGTGGATCATAGAAAGAGTTTTTAGTTTTATCAAATTGTGTGCAAATTTGAAGAAAAATCTTTAAAAAATGAATGTAAATCGATACAAATAATAAGAGAAACATTTCATTGAATAAGTGCAAGGGCAATCAAATTTTAAATACAACGCCATCGTGAAAACCAACTCAAAATGAAAAAACTATGAATTTATTACTTGAAAGGCTGAAATAGGGGATATGATATTGGTTCACCATGATAAATCATTTCAATGCATGATAAGGGAAATACAAACTTTTGTTCTTACCATATTAAACGTTTGTTAGAAGCCATTCCATTAGAGATAACCCGTTGACTACAACTCCTCCTCATCGAGCTTCGTATTGTGACTCTATGCTTTCTACAAAACGTGAGTAGACGCTAAAACATGATAAAGTCAAGTAATGCTGAGATATATAGAAAGAGGGAAATTCCTTTTTGCCTTTACAAATATCTAATTTTCATGAATAAAGTTTGTATATGTCAAAACCCTGCATTTCTAGACATTATATCCACCCTCTTAAATGAATTTTTTTTTTGTAGATCACTTAGGTATTCAATAATCACAGAGTCATCCCTGATGCAGAAGTCCATTAATGAATCCTAAAAACCCAACAAAGTTCAGAGATGTGTGAAGTAATACCTTGCATAAATATTTACTGGATACCAATAATATAAAGATATCTCCAATTATAACTAAATTATTTGCTTAAAACATGAACATCTTTCCAAACTAAACCCAACGTATATAAAATATTGTCTCCTCAAAAGCTTAATTATTAACTAACACCTTAAGAGACTGAATACTGAGATTTCAAATGACACCTAACTGTAAATCCTCAACACGAACTCCATGGTAGTTATCTAAATCCAACTATTTCCAATAGCAGCTCATTTATTCCAGCGCACATAACTAAGTTATTTGTCTTATATACAATTTGGAATGAAACAAATGTACTATCAAAGAAATGCACTTTGCCTAAGGACGCTTCACCAAAACGACATTGTTCGTCATACCTCTTTAAATTATATGCATTGCGGGACATTTTAACAGGTCCTCCCTATTAGAAGTAAAACCATTTTCTTGCATATATGTATATATACTAAAACAATCGACATAAATTCAAAGTGAAAAAGCATTGTACTTCCCATCTTGCTTGAATTCAGTAAATTTTATCAAGTATGCAAATTCATTCCAAAATTTAGTGCTAAATTAAGAAAAGTACCTGATATGAAATATTCTTCTAGAAAGGATCAAAAGATAGTTTAGGCATACATATTATCTGTAAAATCAAAAAACAAAAACCAAAGAACATATAAGCAAATTCAATCAATTTTGTTTTCGTTCTTTCTTTCTTTATGATGTACAACACAACCATATGTAGCAAAACTAACACTGCTCATATCATTTAAAGCAAGTTAGATTATACACTTATCAACTAAACAAATGAAATAAAAATGAGATGTGCCTCCAGCTAATTCAAATTAGAGAACAGTACCAACCAACTACACCATGGTGTAACGCCAACAACTTTAATAGTAACAAAAAATACTTTCCGAGTTGGGAAGGAATGCCAGGAAGGAACCATGATTAAGGACTTGAAGTCACGGTCGTCAAGTGCCATTACTTTCTCTACAGTGAGAACGGTTTCGGTTAAAAGAAAATTGAGTAGGAGCAATTTCTAAATTGTGCGCACTAAGCTATCATTATACCTTGCTCAGATCTAAAGGTACAAACTCTAAACACAATTAGAATTACAAAATCAGGCCGCCACCAATGTAAAACTACCACCAACCCATTGTGTAAGTCTGAAACAGGGTCCTGTAGGTCCAAAAATACTTGTATAGCCTAGGATGTATTTTGTTCTGTCCCCCAAAGCATTTTGAGTGGAAGATATACTTTGTTTCGACACTCAAACAGATTTTGCAACCTAAGCTGTGCTTTTGTTTATGATAGCGGTAGTAAAAGTTTTTTTTTTGTGTAATCATCTTTAGATGGATCCCTCTATGTAAGCTGATTATTAACACTCCAGATGTCCATTCCTCTCACACCATGGACAAAACCCAGTTAACCTAAGAAAGCTCATTAGGTGGCATTCCCATATCAGCATCATAAACGAATTGGAGAACAGGACCAGAAGTAATATGTAGAAAATATATTAATTGTTTAAAACCGAAATCTACTACAGACGATTGGCTCGATTCCCTATGAAATGGGAGCGAAGGACGTATGATAGCGGTAGTAAAAAAAATTGTGTAAGCATCTTCAGATGAATCCCTTTGTGTAAGCAAATTATTAACACTCGATGTCCATTCCTCTCGCACCATGAGCAAAACCACCTAAGTAAGCTCATTAGGTGGCATTCCCATATCAGCACCATAAACGAATGGGAGGACAGGGCCAGAAGTAGTATGCAGCAAATATATTAATTGTTTAAAACCGAAATCTACTACAGAGCATTGGCTCGAATCCCAATCAAATGGGAGCCAAGGACTTACATGCGAATCACCATTGTTGCAAATGCTTGGGCAATCATATCAAAGACAACTACCAATCAAAATAATATACACACAACATATATAACATGCACATAAATATAACAGGAATGATATAAAACATGCTGAGTAGCAAAAACCGCAATAAAACTCGACCTTTCTCTTAAAATATGAGTGAGAATATATTAATGACCTAGCTCGCTGTACCAGCCCTTTTAGAGCACGGTCAGAGTGCTCTAACCAAAGTTAATGCTTCCATGCTCCATAGACACAGTTGCTCTGTGGGGGAAAATGATAGAAAATAAAACAATCATAGCCTGAAATCAAAATCAGCAAGACAAACCAATAAATAAAGTCAAGGGAAAAAAAACATAACATAATGACAAACACAAAAGTGGATAGATACGATATCGCTGTACTGGACACAATAAAAAAGGACGATAGGAAATTTAACATGCAAGACATTAATGCTTCAAGTTTTGATGAATTTGAATTAGTGGTTAGTATTCGTATTTATTTTTCTTTGGATGTCGAGAGTAATAGTTATTACTTTAGGTACTTGCCGGTTTTGTCATTGTAGTAGTGTAATTGTGTAAGCATTTACATTCATAAGGTGTATGTCAAAGGGAAAAATTTTAAATAGCACTTGCAACTAAAAATATAAGGGTTGTTGTTAGCGAGTACACATATTTTTTGGTTTATTTGAATGCTTAAAGCTAAAGTAATTATAAATTTTATACACAAAACTTGTATAACTATTTACTCACACTGATTATGCTAGTAACATTTAATACCACTGAAGACGATCATAGATGCCCAACTCATTGAGAACATGATAAAGTTAAGAAGAAAAGGATATAAAAGTTCAATGCCCGATAAATTAACACAATCTCCGAGTAAGCCTAATGATATAAAATAGTATCGACATCAACATGCATACCTTACATAGATTGGATGCACTTATTCGCAAGACATTTAAAAAAAAATAGAGAATAGAGTAACGAAGAAAAGCCCTATTGGGAGACTGGGTGGAGAGATGGCTTGGAACAACAGCCTTAACCGATTAAAAATTGAAGTGTCAAAGCTTAGGGATTAAGGGAAGCAAGCACTGAAGCGGAAAGGCAAACTTTGTTAATTTGATATATTGATATCAATATAATAATATTGTAGAGACACCATGTTAGACACCAAACAGTTCCAAAGTTAATGGCATTACATAGTTCGCAAATAACAATGACATATACTAAATAAAAACATATCAAATGTAACGGATGCGCCCTCTTAATGTTAACATAGTGCATACATAATCAGGTGAATAGCAAGATAAGACAAAAAAATGAGCTAAGAATATACCCTTCTATTAGTTTCTTCGGCAAACCTAGCAGTCTCATTAGGCACAATCAAGCAGCATTGTGCGAGGGTGAATGATGGGAAGTCCCTCACTTTACACAGAGTCGTGAATTTTTTTAATTTGGTGTTCTGTTAATGAAATATTCACAAATTTTTTTTTAATACACGCATATCAGAAACAAACCCTTAGCATCGCCAATAAAATTCATACGAAAAATGCATCAACCAATATACTAATTAAATGAAAGAAGCATTTTTTTTTTACGAAAGATACAAACCTGTGAAATTGAAGCTTGTTCCGGCCAATAACAACCTCTAGCTACTGAAGAAAACGGAAGCATGAAATCATATTCTTCTTGTGTGTCCAATCAAAGATTGAATTGGCCATATCTGCAATAAGAACAAAACATATTGTTCTCCATTAAGCCTACAATTCCATGCATCAATTCATATTTAAAATTGTTTGTGACTTTTACTTTTCACAGTAGCAATACCCTACGCCAGTTAGAGGACACACCTCTTATTGAAGAATATGCGTTCAATTTATAATTCTCCGAAGAACACCCTTCTGCCATCTTCAATATCAAGTGTGATTCTAAGATTAAAAGAAGTATGGGTGATAGGTTACTACATCGAGCTTACTTAGCTTGTCAACTATGTCTTCATTAATTGTACTCTGTTATATCTTCCCTTCAAGAACCCAGATCACATTATTCCTTTTAGATTATCGTCGTTAGAAAGCTATTAGAGCAAGACAATTGAACTTGAATACATGAAGCTCCAACAATTTATTGATTGTAAAATATGAATAACCCTAGAGATACAACATCAGCAACTTTATTGTCATTCCACTGAAAAAAAATGTAAGAAATAATCCCAGGGATACAACATCAGCAACTTTGTTGTAGCTTGATAAAGGTAAAATGAATAGTTTTACCTACGAAATGAACGATGAACTCATAACGCAAGTAAACTAAAACTATTTACGAGTCTATATTTTATCAAAGTTTCTACTCTCTTTCTATTGAATAAATAGTGGAGTAACAAGTTCGTTCCACTCCTAGTGCTCTAGCATGGATTGTTTTCTAATCTAATTAGTCGGTCTTAAGTCAATGAGAGCTTTACGAAGGTGATTACTACGATACTTACTGAATTTGATTACTTGACTTTTAAACTACTAATGCTATGGAAATATGATTGTTTTGAATCTAGATAAATGATTAGAGGGGAATTGAATCCACCTCAAATCCAACTTAATAGCCTAACATAGATTCTTGTATCTCGATTCTCACGTTCTTACGGCAAGAATTCGAGTTCTAATCCCTAGTGTTCATGGCATTTCTACCGAATACTAACTAGCATGTGAGGTCGTCCACCCATTCTCATGGCGAATCACGACCTTCTAGATTGGAATAGATTCTACAATGCTTCTACACTATACCACTAAGTTTTCATCAAGGCTTCATCAACCCCTCTAATGGAGGTTTTAGCCTTGAATCATTCATAATCATTCCCATATGAATCTAAACTAAACATATTATCAAAGATTCGAAATTTACTAATCTAAATTAAACAATAATTGAAATCTAATTAATTAACTAAGAATGAAATAAGAACAAGAATTTAAACTAGATCTATAAATGCAAATGACAAAAATCGAAATTGAATAATAATAACTATTTTATTTATCTAATTAAATGACAAACAATCATTCAAGGAATTAAATAAAAACAAGATATGAAATTAATTAAATTAAACTAATTAAATCTAAGGAAAACTAGATCTAGAATTAATTAATGGAGGCTAACTAATCTAGGTCTAACTATCTACCATTCACAAAGAGCTAAGATTTTGTTTTTATACATTCAGATCCAAAAATCGTGCATGGGCTTGGAGCCATGTTTTGGGCCAGAGAATCAGACCCAAAACCCAATTCTTTCAGTCCAAAAAGGCCTCTTCAGCTGCAGTTGGCTTCAACAGACTTTTCGTCCACTTCTGCTTCTCTGATTGGGTCAAGTGTTAAACCATTGGAAAGTTCTTTCCGAGCCGGTCGTTTTGACATAAGGTAGGCTCCATTCCGAGGTCTGAGTCCAAAGATACGGCCTTCGGAAGTTCTGCTGACTTGTGTGATGTTTCTGCCCGCGTCGACTTTTCAGCTTTTGACCGGGCTTTAGAAAGGCTTTATCTTCTTGAATCTTGGCCTTTAATCATGGAACTCCTTAGTAACCAACCTTTGCTCCTTTATCTCGCTAAAGTGGCACATTTCTGCACATAATGGACTTTGAAGCCTGAAATGCATAAAAACACGTAATCAGTGTTAACTCTTAATTATTACTCACATAATTGGTCTAAAATTATGATTATTAAGGGGTTAAAACTACAGTTTTGGGCTCTTATCAAACCACCCCCAAACAGCATTTTGCTTGTCCTCAAGCAAAGATGAGAAATTAGAATAAGTGACCAAAATGGAGTTCTATCTACTCGTTTCGAGTCGCGATTGCATTGACCATATGCAACAAGGCCTTAAACCACCAGAAATTCCCTAGTGGACGAGTTATAGCCTCGTGAGAGTTTTCCAGTGAAGGTACTCACAAACTTCATCTATACTACAACGACTAAGAAATAAAACTATTGTTTCCTTATTCATGCTCTAAATTAAATATACCTCTCACTAGCAATGCATATAGAGTAATCAAGTCGAAACCTAAGCTAATATATGCATAATAATCAATCATTTACAAATAAACATATATACAATGAGTAATGCTATGAAATGCAGAATGAGTCCGTTTCAAAACTTTGGAATAAGCGTCCTTAAGTAGGTTCTCACATAAAGTCAAGACAAAAATCACTCTGATTTTTCCACTCAAGTTTTGCTACTCCAGTGTGCAGTGGGCATACTTTACCTTACAATCTCAATGACACACAAGGAAGCCGAAGTTGATCAAACACATCTGCCACTTACTATCCCACTAACCTATTCCTAATTGAGCTAGAGGTCTTTATTAGGTGTCATGGGATTAGGAGATGGTTTAAGAAGGAAGGAAATGGATATTCAAAAGGGACAAGTCTAAGATAATAGAGTTTTCATATTATGTAACTAGAGAAAACCTTGTTATTTACTTTTGCTTCTACACTTTGTTTCCATCCTTAGCCATATTTTTTTCCTTTTTCTTTGGCTTTTGACTCCTTTTATTCTATTTTTTTTGGAGTTTTTATTTTATTTCTATTTTTATTTTTCTTTTCTTTGGATGGAAACTTCTTTTCTTTATTTTCTGAAGCAATTAACTAACTTTTGTTTACACAGGTTTTTCTCTTCTTCTTTCTTCCTTATTCTATTCTCAGACTTATCTAAATTGGGTAGGTTGATTTTTTTTTTTTTTTTTTTTTTTTAATTTTGTTTTGTTTTGTAACAGGGTAAAGGATTTGTGGTTTATGAAAGGGCTAATAAAAGGCTCAGTGGGGCGACTAGCGGAAAATATACTTAGGTCGGAATTTCTAGCTATATCAATCCAAAAAGGGCCTAAATTCTCTCTTAGGACATGGTATAGTGGTCAAGCAAGTGGACGTGTGATTTCTCTATTCGGAATATATTTCTCCCTTGTGTCATTTCTCAAATGTTTCACTCATATAAGGCTTTAGGCTATATTCTCACAGGATTTGTAGAATAAGTACTCTAGCCTAGATTTTAAACTTCTTGCCAAACAATCATAGATACTCATGTAATATATTTATAGATAGATGCAACGATTATTACCTACATATTAACCTAAGTTTCTAAAAACTATTCTAATGCAAAAGCTACGTGAGACTTCTAGATTATTAAGAGCATAGAGAAAGAAACAATACCAATATTCCTAAGTGTATAGCATAAACTTTTTATTTTTATTTTTATTTTTTATTTTTTATTATTATTTATTTTTTTAAGACAAATAATACGTAATATACAATCTAATATGTGCTTAACATTTACATCGTGTTTCTATACCACCCCCAAACAATTTGGGAGAAGCGGGTTCATGAAACAATTCAATAGCACAATTAAATTATGTAACTAACTAATTTTTATAATTTTTAATATTTTATAAATAAAAGTACATAATTTACATCCTAAAAGTGTCTAATTTTTGCAAATATTTCTATCCCACCCCCAAACAATCGAACGCTTTGTCCTCAAAGTGTAAAGAGATAAGGAAAGAATTTACCATAGAAACGTGGCAAAAATTGCAAAGACTGCTGAATGAGAAATATTGTAAAGATGATATGATAATATGAAGCACAATTAAAGCATTCGCACTAACTAACACAAACTCTACTGGAGTAAACATGACAGGCTTAGGGTGGCAACAAGATTTGAAATGAATACCAAAATACGCCACCCCCAAACAAAATTGGAAAACTCTTTTTAAGTTTGAAATTTTTGTTTGGCCTATACTCCAGAAAGTTGGTATTGTATGAAAACTTGGGTCTTTTAAGGTCAGATTCCCGAGACTTGCTAGATTACTATTTTTATAGCTTTAAACTTTTTTACTTTTTATGAATTAGGTTTAATATAAAGGAAAACAATAAGCAGTAAATACATAATTCACACCATAGAGAAACATGACTCAAAAACCAAGAAAACATGCAAGAGTGGAAAACGTGAATTATGTGAACCGTGACTTAGGATCCGGTAATTACAACCACACACTCCATAGGGAGGGCCCGGTTACCTGAATGGTGCATTCACCAATAAATGGAAATGAAAGGAATTGCACCAAACACAAAAATTGAGTCGTTTATAGTCAGATACCCGAGACTTATCTAAACATATGTATGAATATGCAGTTTATCATATATCAACAACCGAAATAGTTGTGGATCATTCCATAAATAAATATCACAGAAAACATATCCAAACACAATCAAGCACCAAGATTTCCTACGACGAAGCCTAGTGGAATGAAAGCGAAGTCGGATAGACCTATAACATAACCGAGCATGCACCTTATGTTTCATCTTTGAACGAGAGGGTGTCCTAGTGAATAAGTGTGGAAAAGTGAATGGTTGTGGAAGATATGGTGGATTGGGATAAGTTTTAGAGGGAAAGCATGGAAAAAATGAGGATGTGGGTTTAGCACAAAACTCATTCATGGTGTAGTTAGGGACTGTCTCAAGTCTGAAAATGAAGGTGTCAAGTGGTTTATCCTTGGGAATTATTTGTTTACTAGGTGGATTTAAAAAATCATGAAGCACAGGAGAAACTAAAGGATCAAGTGCAAATTCGAGGTTCCTTTGAAAAGGTGGAGGGTGGGGAATATTGGTGATGGAAGGTGAATGATTCTCAGCTAGAGCTCTCAAGTCCATATCATCATAAATCTTGATATATGCAAGACATTCCTCAATAGGTGGGTCAAAAGGATCACTGGGATAGAGATTGAAATATTCATCTTCCGTCATAGCATCAAAGGATGAATGGTTGTTGGCAAGAGGGGACTCGCAAAGTGGTAAAGAAGCAGTGCAAAAGAGTTGCAGGAATTCTTCTTCGATTTCGTCTACTACCAGGGAGTCATTGTTAAAGTCGGAATTTCCGAAGGAAAGGAATTTGTTAATATGTTTCTCCGGAAACATGTTTTTAAAGTAATCTTGAGCTAAGCTCTTGATCATGCTAACCTCGCCATTTGTAGATGAATCGGGATACTGTGTCCTCATTTTGAAAACATTGACCTCAATAGAAAGATGGCCAAAGGACAAGGACATCGAACCATCGCGGCAGTTTATGAGCGCGTTGGCAGTAGCCAAGAAGGGACGCCCTAAAATGATAGGTACAGAGTCGTTAGTGACTTCTGTGTCGAGGATAACGAAGTCGGCTGGGTAATAAAAATTTTGGACTTTAACCAAAGACGTTTTCAACCACACCCCTTAGGATACTTAATAGACCGATCAGCTAATTGCAATGTCATTTTAGTAGGTTGCATCTCCTCTAGACCTATTTGTTTATACAAATAAAATGGGAGTAAGTTAACACTAGCCCCCAGGTCTAGTAGCGCGGTCGTCGTGTGAGAATCTCCTAAGGTGCATTATACAGTAGGACGACCAGGGTCCTTGTACTTAACAATTCCATTATTTTCGGATAAAGTTGGGAACTGTTCAGTTAGAAAGGCGTCTTTAGGTATGTTGGTCTTACGCCTATTAGTGCACAACTCCTTAAGAAACTTAGCGTGGTTAGGTAGCTTTTTTATAGCTTCGAGAAAAGGAAGGTTTATCGTTAGATTTTTGAAAACGTTCCTAATCTCCTCAAAGTTAGTATCCCTAGTTAGCATGGCTAATTTCTGAGGGAACGGTGGTTTCGCTCTATATTTAGCGTATGGCTCGACTTGATGTGTAACCTTGGCTTTCTGTTTCTTAGGTTGTGGTTTAACTGGTACCTACACAGTGGTAGGTTCTTAGGTTTCTATTTCGGTATCTAGTTCGATATCCATTTGTAGGAGTACTGATGGGGTAACTATAGGCATAGTTACTTTGTTATCAACCACTCTTCCAGAACGGAGAGTGGTGATGGCATTTAGCTCACCTACGGTTGTAGTTTCCGTACTAGTATTACCGTTTACTTCAAAGGCTGTGTTTGCTGTTCTAGGGTTGGGTGTCGCTTGGCCTGGAAACACGCCTTTTGGTTGGGCTTTCTCTTGGGCTAACTGTTGGTTTAAATTATTAACGGATTGTAGAATGTGTTGGTTAGATTGAGCCATGGTTTGGAAAAGTTGTTGGCTCACTTGTATGAAGGTGTCAAGACGATCCGGTTATGTGGGTGTAGTAGTCACGGGTGGTGTGACTGGAACTATCTCGCGTTGATTATTTATGGGCGGATTGTGATAGTTATTATTTACCGGAACGATACCTCTATTAGCATTATAATTATTATAACTACATTGACCTTATGCTTGACTTTGTCGAGGTTGCGCTTGGTTGTTATAATTATTATAATTACCCGATCCCCGCCCTTGTTGTGGTGGAGCTTGGTTATAACTGTGCGTTGGCCTAACATATTGATTATTGTACCCTGGAGGTGTGACGTGTTGGTTATTTCTCCAACCGAAGTTGGGATTTTGTCTCCAAGGGGCGTTAGGTTCACTATTAATGGAACAAGAATGTTCATAGGCTATAGGACAGTAGGAGTCGGGATGCTCAGGACTCCAACAGAAACTACATGGATTTGAATTTACATTCATGACGAGGATAGGCTTTTGTTGTACAGAAATGGCCTCTACCTTTTTTGTGAGGGATTCAATTAGAGTTTTAAGCTCAGGATCTGAATGGGTATTGGGGCTTCGTGTTCGAAGCTATTGAAGCAGCGCTCCTTATAAGCGCGGGTCGCTCGGTGTATATTTTTTTGCGGAACTTTTCAACGCTGAAATGGACAAACCACAAGTATGAATCAAACAAGGGTGGGTGGGTTTAATGGGACTTAAAAATGACTCATTCTACTATGAAAACAATGCTAAAGTGCAACTAAGATGGCAGCGGCGCCATTTGATAAAGGTAAAATGAATAGTTTTACCTACGAAATGAACGATGAACTCATAACGCAAGTAAACTAAAACTATTTACGAGTCTATATTTTATCAAAGTTTCTACTCTCTTTCTATTGAACAGATAGTGGAGTAACAAGTTCGTTCTACTCCTAGTGCTCTAGCATGGATTGTTTTCTAATCTAATTAGTCGGTCTTAAGTCAATGAGAGCTTTACGAAGGTGATTACTACGATACTTACTGAATTTGATTACTTGACTTTTAAACTACTAATGCTATGGAAATATAATTGTTTTGAATCTAGATAAATGATTAGAGGGGAATTGAATCCACCTCGAATCCAACTTAATAGCCTAACATAGATTCTTGTATCTCGATTCTTACGTTCTTACGGCAAGAATTTGAGTTCTAATCCCTAGTGTTCATGGCATTTCTACCGAATACTAACTAGCATGTGAGGTCGTCCACCCATTCTCATGGTGAATCACGACCTTCTAGATTGGAATAGATTCTACAATGCTTCTACACTATACCACTAAGTTTTCATCAAGGCTTCATCAACCCCTCTAATGGAGGTTTTAGCCTTGAATCATTCCGCAATCATTCCCATATGAATCTAAACTAAACATATTATCAAAGATTCGAAATTTACTAATCTAAATTAAACAATAATTGAAATCTAATTAATTAACTAAGAATGAAATAAGAACAAGAATTTAAACTAGATCTATAAATGCAAATGACAAAAATCGAAATTGAATAATAATAACTATTTTATTTATCTAATTAAATGACGAACAATCATTCAAGGAATTAAATAAAAACAAGATATGAAATTAATTAAATTAAACTAATTAAATCTAAGGAAAACTAGATCTAGAATTAATTAATGGAGGCTAACTAATCTAGGTCTAACTATCTACCATTCACAAAGAGCTAAGCTTTTGTTTTTATACATTCAGATCCAAAAATCGTGCATGGGCTTGGAGCCATATTTTGGGCCAGAGAATCAGGCCCAAACCCCAATTCTTTCAGTCCAAAAAGGCCTCTTCAGCTGCAGTTGGCTTTAACAGACTTTTCGTCCACTTCTGCTTCTCTGATTGGGTCAAGGCTTAAACCATTGGAAAGCTCTTTCCGATCCGGTCGTTTTGACATAAGGTAGGCCCCATTCCGAGGTCTGAGTCCAAAGATACGGCCTTCGGAAGTTCTGCTGACTTGTGTGATGTTTCTGCCCGCGTCGACTTTTCAGCTTTTGACCGGGCTTTAGAAAGGCTTTATCTTCTTGAATCTTGGCCTTTAATCACTGAACTCCTTAGTAACCAACCTTTGCTCCTTTATCTCACTAAAGTGACACATTTCTGCACATAATGGACTTTGAAGCCTGAAATGCATAAAACAAATGTCGTTGTTAACTCTTAATTATTACTCACATAATTGGTCTAAAAGTATGATTATTAAGGGGTTAAAACTACAGTTTTGGGCTCTTATCATAGCCCCCAACTAATACTTCAGAGCTATATAAAATGGACTACCAACAGTCCCATGCAGACTTTGCTTTGCTAAATGAAAACCAAATTGCTAAAGAGATGATGTCAATGAATTATAAAGAGCAATGAAAATTAGTCAAAAGTACCTGATTTGATAGAGGTAGCAAGGCCAAATTGTCCACACGTTCCTGAAGTAAATTGTCCAACTTCTCTTTTCTGAACATGACAACCACGTACCATAGCAATAATCAAAGGCTTGTACAAAAAAATATGCCCCAACCAACACAAATGCCACGACCACAATTTTGTTGTGTTCGTCTCGAAATAATTGCAAATATGAATAGTAAGAAAAGTAACACTACTTAGTAGTCCATAGAAAGTCTTAGTATGGACTAAGAAGTAAGAAAAGAGAGACCTGATCGGGTTCAATATCAACTTTTGCTTTACCCACTGCAACTTTCGGATGCACCAAGCTTTGTTTGCACAATGGTTGCCACAATAAAACCGACTATTGGAAAATCCTAGCAAAAAATTACATTGAAAAACAAAAATATATTTATCAGTTTTAAATGTTGAATAAGATATAAGAGACATTTCATTAACATTAGCACTGTGTTCAATAAATAGATGAAACCATGATAACATCATACCAACATCTTCATATTACACTTATTGCCAATCCTAGAACACCCTTAGCATGATCTTTCAACTATGGCAAAACACATTTTAAAAAAGGGGAAATGCTTATGGATCATGAGGAAGTCTGTGGTTTATATGCTGGCATTAAAACTGAAATAGAAAACTATATGACCTTATTCAAATATGGCCCTGTTCCACATTCGATCAAGTCTCAATATTCTTCATAATCCTTTAAAACAAATACAAAACTAAATCACTCTAAGAAAACATAAATTTTGAAAGTTTCTTCCAAGAAAGTGGATAAGCAATCAGATATTTACAAACATCCGAAAAATTAATTGAAAAAAAAAATTTGAAATCCAAAGCAAAAAATCAAAATCAGTAATATTCAACTTACTTTTATCTCACACACTAAGTTAAACGCTAGCGCAGATTTATTGCACATGGTCTCAAGAGAATACTAATATAATCCAAAACTATCATTAAAAAACACAGAGACATAACTGAAAGTCAGAGGTGTGCCTAAAAATCAACTGTTAAACAATAAAATCATTACAAAACAAAAGTCTTCACAAATCGATTTTAGGAAATATTGTACAAAATTAAAATCAAGATTGAGACTGAAATTGAGAAAGAGAAGATACACATATGAAGAAAAGAGGGATAGATGCAACGTTTTCTCAATAGTTAACTACAATTATAAAAATAAGTCAAAATACGTATAAGGTGTCAATAGTTAACTACCATGAAATTTCCATAGCACAAACAATGGAAACATATATGAAGTAGCCTAAGCTAAGACCACATCACATGAATATATGAAGGGGAAAAGGAAATGTACCTCGATAGAGTTTGGTCGTCATGATTTGATATTTTGCCCCATCCTCACCAAATTTGGTGTACAAACATTAAGTTCCTCAGATCCTTCTTAAGATCATTGTTGCACGTGTAATATTCCTTAGATCCTTCCAACTCATTCTATTTTAGTTATTCCTTTGAAACCCTAATAACTATGATGTATCTTGTTGGCGGAAGCTTCAACAATGGATGAACATCAATAAGATTTAATAAATCGAACACCTAAATCTAGGGTTTAAACCTTCAAACATGCAGAACAATTCACAAAGAATTAATAATCAATAATAACCATCTAACAATGAAGGCCTAAATGCCTTTATATAAGAAAACAACTACTAAACCTAATATGAAACTAAATAGGAAACCATCTTATTCTTATTCCTAATTGAATTAGGAAACCAAACAAAATAAAAACTACTAATTAATTAATAATCCATACTCATGCATCATACTCCCCCACTTGAAAGAAACTCGTCCTCGAGTTTGTTGTCTTGAAAATCCACCATTGCATAAAAGCTCCACATAGCCATGTACGTGACCCTCCCGTAGTTCAAAGGAAGTCGACCTCGAATTTTGCCCAAGTAATGACTCGCAAAAAGAACCAAGTACCATGCTGCCATAGCAGCGCTATTTAGAACGTAAGTGGTTGTCTGTAATTCATGAAATATGCGCCAAAAGAATTTATTTGTGAACTGAAAATTTTCCTTTTCTTGATTTAACAAATAAGGGTCGACATAATCACTAAAAATATCCTTTGGTAGGAAAAGATACGCACCAGCATCAAGCAAGATGGTATGACTGGATTGCAATGAACCAGTGTCCAATTTAATACGTTGAACTGAATCAGAAGGCCTCGTGGTACTAAAAGGTCACAAATAAACTTCATAGGCCTCAAGTGGACTTTGATGGCTTTGGATATGATCTATAGGAGTTAATATTTTAACAAGAGAACGCATGAAAACAACACCTAATAATCCTAGTCTTTGAGCCGTGTATATTGCCAAGTATTGTTTCCAATCACCTATCTTAATGTCCCAAACTACAGGCGTGATATTCACAGTTCCACTAATGAGATACATACCATTCTTTCCCCAATTCAATGAATGAACAGGCTTTGTTGCCTAGCTGAGTGTTAATGCCTCATCTCTGCCGGGTATTCTTAGTTGACCAATCCAATAACCAGAAAAGTAATATTTAGAGTAAACAAAAATACCAGGATAAAAAAGAACTTCTGATTCTTCTTTCTTAATATTTTTCGCTACCCCCGGTGAAAATTGCACCATTGTAGAATCCAATAGGGGTTTCTCCTCTTCAATTGATAATAATTATTGACGATAAGGGAATAGATGATGCTTTACATCAGAATCATATGCTGAAAGTTGGTTGGATTTGTCCTCACTTACCAAGATATTATCCTGAACCACATGATCTGCCTGGGATTTTGTATCATCTTCAGTTGGTGTAGAAGTAGAATCTTTTGAAGCATTCCTTGGATCATTCGGTTGGTGGTCAGTGTGATTGTCTGTCGTGGGATCAATGGTAGCACAAACTTGTTGTTCACGAGAGCTTATAGAGGCTGCTCAAAACAGAAGGTGTTGGCGCTGCCGCTCGCTTTCATAATTAGACGGTGGAGGATGTTCCCATGCAGGACCACTGTATCAGTGTTTCCTTGTTTGAGATAATTTGCCTTGTTGGTCAGGAAAAGAAGGTTCGTGGGTTCGCCTAACTAACAAAAATGACTTTTTTCTATAGTGGTGGTAGTGGCAATTTTTAAGAGGGGAAACACAATCCCTCTTTGTGTGGTCGGAATCGGAATCATACATCGATTCGTGGGAGGAAAATTTGCATCCCTTCTCTGGCTTGAATTTTCGCCGCAAACTAACAACCAGTGATGGAGGAGGGGAAGGAGGTTCATACTTTCTTGAAGGAGTAAAACTCTCACAGCGGCTGCAATCCATATCGTAAGTTCTCCCGTAATTGTGATCGACATAGTACTTCGACCCATGGAAACTTCGATGATTGAGCGGCGGCAGTGACTCTTTTCCACTTTTCCTACGATACTCCATGACAATTAACCAAGAAAATTGAAGAAAGTTTTTATTTTCTGCAGTGAATAGTGTTCGGTGAACAGTAACCCAATACTCATGAACAGTGTTTCCTTAAAAAAAATTCCCAAAAATCAATTGGCTCTTGATACCAAATTTGATGTATCTTGTTGGCGGAAGCTTCAACAATGGATGAACATCAATAAGATTTAATAAATCAAACACCTAAATCTAGGGTTTAAACCTTCAAGCATGCAGAACAATTCACAAAGAATTAATAATCAATAATAACCATCTAACAATGAAGGCTTAGATGCCTTTATATAAGAAAACAACTACTAAACATAATTGGAAACCAACTAGGAAACCGTCTTATTCTTATTTCTAATTGAATTAGGAAACCAAACAAAATAAAAACTACTAATTAATTAATAATCCATGCTCATGCATCACTTTACTTCTCATAATACTTTCATACATGAAGAAGATGAAAAGTCGAGGGAAAGTCGATGAATTATTTAAAGAAATGTGAACTGGTAAGGAAACAACCTTTGAGCTTAGACAAAGTTGGTGGAAGTACAACTAATGATTCCCTGTAGTTAAATCAAATTAAAAGTCAAGAGTTGAACCCTTAAAATTATCAATTATTAAGAAGTTGAAGAACTACATTAAGCAAACAATCAAACAATCTCAAAATTGCAAATATTACAACCGTGAAATTCATAGTTCCATTCACTCATATTATTGTTACCATTGACAAATTGAGTTTCTTCAAGTACTAATTCTCTGGAAACTAATAGATACCATACCACCATTTGCAACTAATAATCTCAAGAAACTATGAAAGTTTGTGTTGTATCGACGACCATTTTTCTGTTCCCAATACAATTAATGATATTCAACTACCAAACTTCCACATTAAAAAGGAGTTCCACATTGACTTTTCTCAAGCATATATCCTAATATACAATTCTAGCATTCTCTAGTCATTCACTGTCTCCTCATTCCTTTCTTCATTATTCAATTTCAAAACCTCATATATATAACACTCATAGTACCACTAAAGTAAACTACTCATTCAAATCATTTACACGGCACTTTAAACTATTGAATATTACGAACACTTCCTTCTGACAGTAATAAAGTTCAACACTTTAAAACTTCAAATTTTGCACCTAATAACCACATACCTAACCAAATAATAGCGCAGATATTAAAATTTTCCTTCCAAACAATCAATTCAACAACAAACGAATACATCAAAAAGAAATAAATAAAAGTACACAATCTTCAATGAGTTGAAGTAATGAAATAGTACCTTAGAATCATCATATTTCCTTTTAATATTCTTCGTCAAATCATTGAAGAACACTTCTCACAGTACACCAATTTTTCACAGAAGACCCTCAACTATAACTACTACTTCCAATTCTAATTTTTCTCCTTCTCAACAAAATCTCAAAACACAATTTATATTCCTTTATTATTATTAGAGTAAAGAAGTTGTGGCCAAGAAATTTTGGTTGTGAAGAATGGAGGCGATAATTTTTATTGACATGGGAGAGAAAGAGATGCGATGGGAGATAAGAGAAAGAGTTGATTAGCTTTTTGGCTTTTTTGTTTGTTTGTTTTTCTTTTATTTTTATTTGGAATTGATTTTTATTGGTATTGAATAGGGAGAACAATTGAAAATTTGATTTGAAGAGAGAGAGAGTACCTGATTTAAGAACAGACAACAACGTATAATTTCTTCAAAATTCATTCTTTTTCTCCAGATCTTCAGAGTTCTTGTTTTTTTGGTAAAGGTTGGGGGTGGGGTTTTGAGTTTTGACGAAAGGTTGTTTTCTCTTTTTCTTTTACTTCGGATTGTTACGCGAACAGTTTCCAAAACTAGGCGTGAGTTTGGTTTTTTTTTCTGCCGAAGCTGAGGTGTCCACCTCAGAGAAAAAAAGGGGGTTGAGGTGGCTTCCTGGGAGCATTCTCAACTACTCAGTATTAATGGTCTTTGATACATATCGAACCCTCACTGGTTACGTACTAACAACTTACATAGTTACATGTATCTGGACTTGCCGCTTCGTACTCTAAAGTCTAAACATCCATATTGCCACGACAAGTACATGTCCTCAATCCTCATTCCTCACGGGAAATCTATCCAAGTATTGCCCCTTTCAAATTTTGTACTACCTAAGAGCAAGTCCAATGGGGGGGTTATATAGACTGCTAAAAGCAAATATAGTACCCCAATCACAAAAATGTCATTCCAATGGGGGCTGCTAAAAGGGTCTTAAATTTGGAAGGAGTCAAAAACCCAACCAAAGTTAAGACCTTCGCTAGCAGTTGTTATAATAAGTTCGGGAGACAGACGGCATAGTTTATGTCGTCCGTGTGTTAAATTTCGACGGACGGCAGAAATTGTGCTGTCCGTCCAAAATAAATTCAACTCAAGTTACAAAATAATGGACGAACGGCAAAAACTATGTCGTTTGTATTAAAGCACTTCAAAACAGAAAACGCGATTGGATTGGTTTTTTTATTTTGGGGTGTCAAATTTGGCTGGGCAAGCTAAAAGGCCTATTTGGCACCTTTTAGCAGCCCAATTTAGCAGCTCTCCATTAGACTTGCTCTAAGATCCCTTCATATTTGACGTTTGCAATGAATTTACCAAATTTTCAAGTAAAGAACATGTTTTAAATTGTAGTTATAGTTATCATCATGTTGGCCTTTCCCACAAAATCACACTGGAGATTAGGAAAATTATAACAGTGAAGCAGACAATAGAAGTTAGATCTATTAATTAGAACAGTTTTGCCATAGGTTTGAGAGTAATTTCCCATTCCACTTAGGCTGAGTCCAATGGTCTTGGACTATGCATCTACAAAACTGGAACAAAAAAAAAAGTGTTTTAAGGATAAGGACTTAAGGAGTCAATTTTTTGCATATTAATATAACATAAAATTAGGTTAGAGGGGTTACTTAAGAATATTTAGTAGTCCTAAGACCCGGGTAAAAAAAAATTAGGATTTAATACTTCAATTTGACCAAAATAGAAAACTGACACATGTCACCTAATTTTACAAGAAGTAGACGAAAATATCCTCATATTGCAAACAACCAAAATCGACTAGCTACTCTACATAAAAGGAAACCTTTTGAAATAAGAACAATTACTAAAAGTGGTTCTACATAAAAGGAAACCTTTTGAGATCAGAACAGTTACTAAATTTAGACAACTAAATTTGCGAGCTAAAATTAAGCTTGTGAAGGAATAAAAAAGAGTAGTGCTACACGGACCTACTTTTTAGACCTACTATTGACTCACTATTTGGATAATGTTGGTTTGCATTGCAATACACATAGACACATCAATAGGTCCAAATAATAGGTCAAATAAGTGTGTCGGTCTAGCATTACTTAATAAAAAATGAGAAAGACGTCAATTCCAAAACGCATGCCAACATTTTTAAATGTGAAATCATTATTCAACAATTTAAAATGTAAAATCCCTTGTATTGGTCGTACTCCAAAATTAGAAATACAAATTCATATCCCTGTACTCCAACATTTTAAATTCACTCTTCTTGTTCTTGTAGTTATCTTATTTACAGGTAGTTATCTTGGAAGGGTGAAAAAGAAAATAAATTATATTAAAAAATAACAGGTGGCGGACTGGTTTCCCATCAAAAGCTTAGATTCTAAAGATTTTCTATAAAAAAAACATTTACGTGGATAAAAACAATGCAGGGGTATTAAAACCCAAAAAAATTATTGGTCAGGCTTTTGAGTTGTTTTTTTTAAAAGGAGACTGTCTGGCCCAATTTCTTGATTAATATAAACTTGTGTGGCTAGTGGGTCAATTTTTTGCATTTTAGTTCTGCACCTGGAAAGTGGGGGCCAACTGATGGTGGATATTGGCAATCACTGCGGTATGAATGGTATGATACTCTGATCTGCCTAGGGCTGTCAATGAGTTTCGATAACCTGATAACCGATCCAAACCAAACTGATAAAAAACGGTTTGGGTTTTGATAATTTAGTTTGCCCTTTATCGACCCGAAACCGAACAAAACCAAACCGATAAGATATTGGTTTGGTTTTGGGTTTGCTCTCCACTGAACCGAACCGATAAGATAGTATTTTAGTAATATTTATGATTAATTTTGTATGTGTTTATCAATTGTGTGGGTAAAATTAATAAATTTAATTTAAGATTTAATTGATTTTATAGTTTTCGGTTCGGATCGGTTTGTAATATATCTTATCGGTTTAGTTTCGGATTCCCAATTTTCTTATCAATTTGGGTTCGGGTCGGGTTTTGGCCGATCCATTGACAGCCCTAGATGTGGCCATGCATGGCTAGCATTCAACTAACTATTTCTTTTCGTGCGTCAATTGCCATATATATTGTGTGGGCAATATTACACCAAAGTCTTAAAAACAAATTGTCTCTCCTGCGATTTGAGAGAAATCATTGGTTGTATATATTGGTTGTGATTTTGAGAGAAACCATTGGTTAACAGTACCACCAGACGTTATATTAAAGAATTACGAATCTCACTTTGCAAATTTTCAAAGGAAAATGAGAACATTTTTGTCTTTTACCACTTGTGACGAACATGAAGTAATGAAGGTTGTTGAGTGTCAAGTCTACTATGGCAGTTGGCTTATTCTCACATGAAGATTAGGATGATACCAGAAATTGTTCAAGCCCAAATTCTAATTTGCAAAAGGTTCTTCATAACAATTCGGATCTAAGCATCTAACCACGTACTAAATAAAAAATAAATAAAATCAATATCAGAAAAACTACCGATTTAACTAAAATAAACATTTTTTATTATAACAAATATATCCTTAATCTTATCAAACTTGTTCAAAAGAAGTAAGATTCTTGAAATTCAACCAGCCTTTAACCCACACAACAGCTTGGTAATTATTAGTAACACTTCCATCCAGAGCCGCTAATAAAAGTCGATAATTAAAACCCGCAACAACTTGGCTTTCCCCACGAACCACTTGCACGAATCGCAACTCAGTTTGCTTCTCTTTGTTATGCTCGGTTACAGCAAACTTTCCAATGTCTTGAACTTCTGGGTCTTTTATGTCTTTGATAGGTGTCCAACCACCCGCCCTTCCCATACGACTAACACCAAAGGAACCGGTGGAGACTTGGAAGAAAATCAAGGAAAGAAGAAGGATGGGAAGGAGGAGGGATTTAGTTGTCATTTTTGTGTTATTTGGTGAATCGATAAGTTTGGTTAGCGTGGGGGCGTTTTGGAGTTATTTATAGGGTGGACTGTTGGGAGTTTAGTGGGCCACTTGTCGTTGTGGAGAGGATTAAATGTCGCAAATATCCTTTTCCTTTCATGGTAATTAACGCCTTTTTTAGTAAAACTTTTGCTTATTTTGGCAGTTGGCGGCACATTAGCCTCGTTTTCCAAATTGGAAACCTAATATTGAATTATTGACACGTCCATATCATTCCAAACTTGGAATTTTGGCATATTTTCATGTTGCCAAATTTTCTTTTCCCACTTAAAAGGGTATTTGCTAGGGGCCTAGTTCGGTATTTCGGAATTTTTGGAATTCCGACCAATCCAAAAATCGAAATTCATCAAATTTCGATAGATTTCAATCATCAATATTTCGACTCTATATTCGGAATTCTGATTTTATGAAAAACCGAAATATTAGGCGGAATTCCGAAGTTTCGTTCGGAATCACGAACATTGGCTAGGGGTGACTTCCAATCGAATCGGATCGGATTAACCTCCTTCGGAACCAAATATGCAAGCTAAATCCGATCCAATTTTTTTCGATTCAAAATATATTTCTAATTTTGGAAATTTGGAAATTTTAGAATAACTGAGAAATTTCGGAATACTTGGTAAATTTTCACGTATCTCTTCACTTTCAATTATTTTTGAAAAAGAAAATTTGACATCACTAAATTTCAAAATATAGTAATATACAATAGCAATAAAACATTTTGGAACTTCAAAAAAACAAGACTTTACATGTAAGGAACTAACAAAAGCCTAATACATGTCAGGAGTTAAAAGTCTTTATATATATGTTAGGAGCTAAGAGCATCTTTAGGAGAGCTACCAAAAAAACACCAAGCAACTTTAGGAGCAACATCAAATTTTCGATATCAAACTACGCGGTTTTGGATAAACCGCGCCATATAGCCTACGCAGTTTTTCCAACACCGCGCTACTAAAGCCCAACTGACAGGCCCAAGCTCACACAGTTTTCAGAAAACCGCGCGGTGTTCAGAACACCGCATGCTACTTCTATATAATCAGGACCAAAGCCACGCGGTTCAATCACTTTCAACTCTTCTCTCAATTATAAACCCTCTCCTAGTTTAAAAAAAAAAAAAAAACAAAAAACTACCTAAACTCTTGAAATTTTATATGAATCTTTTTGAGCCTTTCGACGGTGATGATTGGCAGTACACAGACGACATTGGCGATGAGGGAAAAGAACCCGAGGAAGTAGAATACGGTGGGGGAGAAGACAGTGGGGGAGAAGAACCCGAGGATGTCGCACCGACTAATAGACATCCATATGTACTTGAGTATCAGATGAACGACTTCGATTGGCAATTTGCACCCGGTGAAGCACTTGATATGGAAGTTGTGTCTTCTACACGTGATACAAAACACGTGTCGAGTGCAGTGGCTAATACTCAAGTAATTATTTAGTTTTGATTAAATATTTTGAATATTATGCATTAATTAGTTGAGTTGGACAAATTAATTATTTATCTTATACGCATTATTATTTTTTCATAATATCAGCATGTTATTGACTACTGAGTTAGATCGGCTTTACATGGTGTTAGAGAGTGGTGGAAGGTTATTAAGAGTTTGGATGAGTTTGTACATATTAGAGATAGTATTTTTTATACACCTTTGGGTCTTTTGGTTGATGTGGATTATGAGAAGGCTGATTGGGCAGTGGTCATAGCTTTAGTAGAAAGATGGTGGAGTAGAACTCATACATTTCATTTCCCTTGTATAGAGTTAGGGTTCACACCACTAGACTTCACTATGATTTCTGGGTTGAGTATCGGTATAGGCCAACTAATACCTTTTCATATAAATTATGAGAATATGGATAGTATGCTTATGAGTTTTCCTCGCTTGGATGCGGATGCTTATGATTCTTTTGGATTAAGCTATCTCATATTAAGACTGCATATATGGAACCCCTCTTAGATCCTGATACACGAGCGGAGTTAGCTTTGACTGTTCTACCTGGTAGTGAGGGTGCTGATGTATATGTTAGGGCTTTTTTGATGTTTTTTATTGGGCATGTTCTGTTTCCCAATGGTCATTCTACAGTACGACTGGGATATTATGCTTATGTATCTAATTTGCATGCTATGAGAGATTATGACCTGGGTAGCTCAGTATATACCACATTGATAGCGGCGTTAGATAAAGCTTCATAGACATTCGGAAGTAGAAGTCCTCAGATTGCAGGATTCACAGGACTTTTAGAGATTTGGTTTTATGAGTATTTTCGAACTCTTTGTCCTAACATAGACATGATTGCTGATACTCGCCCTAGATTTGGTAGTTAGTCGGGGGCCTCACTGACTCTCGAGCGAGGGGCAGATTAGAAATAATGTCTGTAATGACTCATGCTCGATTGATATTAGATCATTGTCATCTATTGAGTGGAGACCTTGGCGTTTGACTACTGCCTTTGATGATCCAACATGCAAAGATGCTTTGTGTGTTGTCACGCCAGTTGTTTTGTTTTTGCCGCGACGCGGATCGTATGGTTTGGTACCGCGGGCGACAGATGTTGGAGGCAGATGATTGGACGTTATGGAGTTCTATGTGCTCCCATGCCAGATGTTAGTGATGCAAAGTCGTGGGGTAGAATTCAAGTTCATGAAGTTCATGCTAGTGGTGGTCCTTGGCCAGATGCGTCTTCTTTTGTTGTTGAGCAGACTGTTGATCAGTATTATAGATGGTGGAACTGTGTCTCCATGGGTCCGTTGTTGCCCCCTGTTGGTCGAGCTAGCAACTTCAAGTTTGTGGGCCTGGAAGGGATGAGACGTGAGCTACATATTCCTCATCCGCCACAGCCTGTTTACAACCCACAACCTCTGAATGCATATCATCCAGCTCCTGTGTCTGCCAGTAATCCTCAGATGTTTGCCGTGTGTGGACCTGATGGAGAGGCTACTTACATTTCCATTCCTGAGGTGCCTCATGCTCGTTGCCATGGGAGAGCCGCAGATTGATCAGTATACCACGGTGAGTTTAGTTATTTTATTTTTCTTATTCATTATATATATAATATGTACTCACAATATATTTTCTTAGATTTTCAGGCTGAGATTCGAGAAAGATATGAGAACCAGATTTGTATGTTTGATGGGATGAGGACTGTCGTGTATCATTATAGCCAAGAAAGGGAGGAGGCATATTCTCAGACATATCAGCAATCCCAGCGTGCGTATGACGAGACTCAAAAAGCGTATGAGGATATTCAGCAGGTGTACACGCAACAACATTAGGGATATGAGGAACTTCAGGCTGAGGTAGTTAACCTTCGTGCATACAGAGAAGATCTTGATTCTCAGGTTAGGAACTTAGATGAACAGCTTAGGAATATCCAAATAGAAAGAGGAGAGGGATCAAGTGGTAAAGGGCGTAAGAAGATAGCTAAATAAATTTGATGTAATATGATAGGTTTTGGATCATTTTTGATATTATATGATTATATCATAATCATAGATTTTGGACTGCATAATCATAATCATAATCATAGATTTTTAATTTCTTTAATTTTTTCGATTTTGAATCACAATTCTTAATTTCTTCAAGTGCACAATTATTAATTTCGTAACTTTTATGCACAATTCATAATTTTTCAAGTTCTATGCACCACAGTTCTAATTTTCAGAAAAAACGCACGCGGTGTTGGCAAAACCGTGCCCATAGAAGCCCAAGCCCACGCGGTTTTGGCAAAACCGCGCCAAAGAAACCCATTTAGCAACCCAAGCCCACGCGGTGTTGGAAAAATCGCGTGGTTTTAGCAAAATCGTGTGAGTGATTTGATATAGTATCAAACCTGGAACCAAATATTGGCCGATTTGGTGTTTGGTTTGGTGTTTTTTTAGTGTTTTCATCAACATGTGACTCTCCTGAAGTTGAAAAAACACCAAATTGTTGATTTGGTGTTTTGATGCTAGGTTGATATCACTCCTAAAGATGCTCTAAAAGGTTTTACATGTTACAAACCAAGACTTTATATGTCAGGAGCTAGCCTTTACATGTTACAAACCAAGACTTCACATGTCAGGAGCTAGATTAAAAAAAAAATGTCAGGAGCTAGGTTATGTTGTTTGTTTTGTTTGGAAGTACAAAAACTATAAAATGAATGAACGGTCGAGATCTAATCAAGTGGACAATGGAGATTTATTAGTTTATAAGTACATATTTTCAGAATAAATCGGCAATAATATTGGAAATTTTGGATTGACTATATATCGGAACTTTCGGATTGGATATCGGATCGGATATGTGTTTAGAGTTATATCCGAATCCAATCCAATTTTTTTTTCAGAATTTTCAGAAATCGAAAAATCGGATATCGAACCATGAAAACTACACCCAAAGCCAAACCAATTTTGGGTCGGATTTCGGCAAAAAGAGACACCCCTAGTATTTGCCAATGCTTGGTAGTATTTTAGGACTTGGCAAACTTTTTTATCATTTGCCGGCAAACACATCACATGACCCAGTTTTCTCACTTCACACGAGAAAAATATATCCAAGTTGAGGATGGATAAATTTTGCCAGAGGAAAATTGATCGGAATTGAATTTTCCCACTCCAACAAACCCTAGTTTGGCAAATCGATCACTACACACTTCTCTCTCTCAATTACAAACTAGAGGCTGCAAATTTTAATATTTTTCTTCTTTTTAGTTCAATTACAAACTAGAAGATGCAAATTTTAATATTTCTTCTTTTTATTTTGTTGCTCACCATGTACATTCGTAATTAGATTACTAACCAAAGGTAAACTGCATGAATGTTATATTTTGAAACCATTGCTTTTTGCTTTGGGTTTGGAGATAATGTTGTCATGGTGGTTAAGTTGAATATGAAATACCTTCCTTGCTATTAAGAAACAAGATAAAGAACAATTAGTTTGTTGTATCTATGTGTTGTGCTAGTATCTTCTTGGGTGTTTTTGACTTAACCCCCCAAAGTTTGTACCCCCTTTTGTGAATACCCTCCATTTTCAAAATCTCCCCCCTCTGTCAATTTTCTATGTAACGGGCGTTGATATTTAGCATAATGGCAATTTTGCCCCTATTGTAAAAACCCCCCATTCAAATTTTCCCCATTTTGCAATCGATCTCCATTTCATTCTCCGCCACCAGTTCACTCACCTCCACCACCAGTATATTCCCCTCCACCTCCCGTTCACTCACCGCCACCCATCCCCAGTATATTCACCTCCACCTCCAAAACCACCACCACGTGCCATCCAAAACATAAATGAAATCATCGAAGAAGAAGAAGAAAGAAGAAGAAGATGGCGAATACAGAAAGAAGAAAAACCACCACCACATGCCATCCATTTTTTGTACATTATTATTTTACAATATTTAGTATTTTTGGAATTTGATATTTAATACATGGTCAATGTGTTATTAGATTGGTTTGACTTTTATTATAGAAAGAGAAATGAGGGAAAAGAAGAGAATATTTTTGAAATTGTATTAAAGGAATTTAATGTTTTGAATTTTAAATTTTTGTGTGGAGATTTTTAATATTTGAAAAGTTTTCAAATAAAGATGCAATAAGATATTAATATAAGGTATATAATAAATAGAGTACTTTTAATAGAGAATAATATTCTATAGTTATGAATAGAGATATTTGGTAAAATGGAAAGTTTCTTAAAGTTAAACATAATATATGACAGAGAATTCTTTAGGAATGGAATGACTTATCATAAAGTTAGGATTTTCAAAAAATAAGGTTTTTGCTTAGAACTAAACAAGTTAACTAAAAGAAAGAAGAAGGAGAAATGGCGGATTTGTGCATCTCTTAGCTAGCTTTGGATCGGATTTTTGGCGTGGTGTAACGTGATTTCTATTATATACATTCTTTTCGCTAATGCAAGAGGCGAGTATCTATTATTTTTGTGTGGTAACATATATTAAATTGATATTATAGAAGAAATGCTTTGTTTGTTGTTGTGTATGAATGAGAACATGACTATATGATTGATTTTTCTTATTTAACGCATGCTACTATATTTGGGTAACTTTTAAATTAATCATGTTGTTTTGTTATGAAATACTAAATATATGATTTGGTATTGTAGTCTAACTTTTTTATGGATATGTACTGTAGCGCGTACTGTAGCAATATAAAAATAAATTATGATATTGTTACTGTATCGCGTACTGTAGCACAATATTAAATAATTATAGTACTATTAATGTAGTAATCATTACTGATGGTTATTGTAGCATGACTATGGCACTATAATAAATAATTATGGTACTGTTACTGTAGCGCGTACTGTAGCACTGTGATAGTTAAGAATGCGTACTATAGCTTTTTTAACCCTTGATGGCAGTTCTGTAAATATTAAAGTTGTTGATATAAATGCTATATAATAGTTTGCAACACTTTTTATGATTTTTTTTTTGTACATTTAAAAGACGCTATATTGATTAATTACTAATGTCATGGTGTGTTATGTTGCATTCTCTAGCCATCTTGACTTCTTTTATTAATGATGTAATATCATTTTTTTTTTTATTGGCTATAATGTAACATCATTGTTAGTTAAGGGTGTGGGTCATTTATGCAACATTTTTGGGGAAATGATTATGTAATAAAATTGACATTATGTTTATGATTGAGTTGCTATGAAATAGGTATGTATAACGAAAACTACTAGTAATCGGAATTGATATGATATCGGATTTGTAACAAATGTATACGATTATGTATCGGTTTTATGGCTCCCTTATTTTCACACCACAAACTGATCTTTCTCCGTTATTTACCATACCACCACCCTAACCGAACCTGTGAGCTCTCTATCTTCCTCTTTGTTAAAATTTGGATTTTTTTTTTCAATAACAATTTTTAGAAATTCTTCATTGTTTGTAATTGCCTAAAAATGGTTTTCTTTTCCTTTCCTTATTCCTAAAACTAGATGTTAGTATGATGGAGAGTTGCTAGAACACACAAAGGACACCTTTTTAATTTTCCTCCTTTTTGGAATATGTTTTACATGTTTGATTTTTGCATTAGATCTTAAGAAATGAGGTCTGGTTTTGACAGAGAAGTATTTTGGTTAGTGTAGTGCTATCTCTAAGGCTAGTCAAAATTAATCAAATTCCATGCTATTGGTTTAAACCTGATGAGGGTATTGTGAAATTGAACACAGATGGCGCAGTGAACAGTCGAGGTGCTAGCTCAGGAGGTATCATCAGTGATAGCAACAGTGATACAATGGTGGCTTACATAGGCAGTAGTTTGAAAAACTCACTCCTATACCAAGAGTTAAATGCAATACATCAAGGAATATCTCTATGTCTTCGACTTGGTATACTGAAAGTTACAGTGGCATCTGATTCTTTACGAGCAGTTAATGCCATAACAAAGATTGAAGAGCCCCCATGGCAGATGGCTGATATGGTAGTCTCCATACAAAAAATGTGTGTTTCCTTTGAGTTTATAGAAATTAAGCATGTATTTAGATAAACGAATAAGGCAGCGAATCTGTTGGCATCCATGGCTGACCCTAGAGAGCACATTGAATCTGATAATTGGTTGACTTTCATTCCTCCATTGATTGAAATGTTACAGTCTATTGTAAACAAGGATAGGGAAGGCAAAATGTACTTGAGGACCTAAGTTACTGCAGGTTAGGGGTCAAGCCATAACCCCAACTTATTGTTAAAAAAAAACAATGTTGATGTAATAGGCATCTCTAGTGGGCCTTTTCTTTATTTACTTATTTTTATTTTAATCAGCCATGTCGGCCTAATATATAAAGCCTAGCTAGAGTATTTTAGGGTTAAAGAAGCGATCAAGTTTATATTATATATAGGATAGTGATAAACATAAAAAGATAAAGTTTACCTACGAAATGAACGATAAAACTCAAAACGTAAGTAAACTAAAACTTAATTACGTGCTTAAATTTATCAAAGATTGTTCTACTCTCGATCTATTGAACAGATATAGTGGAGTAGGAAGTTCGTTCCACTCCTAGTCCTTCCAAGATGTGTGTGTTTTCTAGTCTAATTACTCTACTCTAAGTCTAATGAGAGATTTACTTAAATGATAACTAGACTACGATGCAACTACCCACAAGATACAACTAGTTAACTATTTAAACAACTATGGGAATACTACGCCGATTCTATGATAAGGAGTTAGAGGGGATTGATTCCACCTTAGCTCAACTTAATCCACTAACGATTTAATCGTCAGAATCCGAATTGAATCGCCTTGAGAACAACAATGGGTTATTCCTAATCTCTAATTACACATGGCATTTCTACCAATTCATAACTAGCATGTGAACGATTACACCCATTCTCATGGTGAACTAATCATTTCTAGAGTGGAAAGGAAATTACGACTATTCAACATTAACACGAATCAAGCCTTCATCAAGGCTTCGCAACCCCCTCTAATGGAGGTTTAGCCGAGAATCATCACGCTATCATTCCCAATCAAATTCGAACAAGACATGATATAAAGATTTGAACTTTACTTGTTTAAACTCAATTCGAAACTACTCATGCAATAATTGAATTAAACTAATAATGACAAATAATTGAATCTAAGAATTGAACTAAATAAGTAAATAGAAAATGAAACTAGATTACCAAGAACACTATTTTATTAATCTAATGAATAATAAAACAATGATTCAAATACTAAATTAATAATCTACTTTGTTCTAAAGTAATTAATTAAACATGAAACTAGATCTAAAACAAGATATGAAAAACTAATTAATTAACTAATTGAAATTCTAAAACTAAGTTCTAAAACTAATTAATGGAGGCTAACTAATCTAGGTCTAACTATCTACCATTAACAAAGAGTCAAGCTTTTGTTTTTATACTTTCAGATCCAAAAATCGTGCATGGGCTTGGAGCCATGTTTTGGGCCGAAAAATCGGGCCCAAAACCCAATTCTTTCAGTCCAAAAAGGCCTCTTCAGCTGCAGTTGGCTTCAACAGACTTTTCGTCTACTTTTACTCCTCTGATTGGGTCAAGGCTTAGACCATTGGAAAGCTCTTTCCGAGCCGGTCGTTTTGACATAAGGTAGGCTCAATTCTGAGGTTTAAGTCCAAAGATACGGCCTTCGAAAGTTCTGCTGACTTTGTGTGCTGTTTTTGCCTGCGTCGACTTTTCAGCTTTTGAACGGGCTTTACAAAGGCTTTGTCTTCTTGAATCTTGGCCTTTAATCACGGAACTCCTTAGCAACCGACCTTTGCTCCTTTATCTCGCTAAAGTGGCACATTTCTGCACATCACGGACTTTGAAGCCTGAAATGCATAAAGAACACGTAATCAGTATTAACTCTTAATTATTACTCACATAATTAGTCTAAAAGTATGATGGTTAAGGGGTTAAAACTATAGTTTTGGGCTCTTATCAGATAGTAGCCTCCTTAATCAATGGTTCAAGTTTTTATTGAGTAGTAGTTTCTTAGAAAATAATGTTATTGAGAAGAATTGTTATTGTTATAGAGAGATTATGAAATTGAGAAATCGAGTGTTTATTTGTTTCTTAATTGATTGTTTTTTATCCTGTTGCGTAATTCATATCACATTAACTTTTACTTCACAGCGATGTCAATTACATAAATATATTTCTATATAGTGAGTGGTTCTAGGGACATATGCTATAAAAACACCTAAACAAACTCAAAATCGTTAGGGTATGTATAAGTTTTAGATTAGGTTAATTTTTTTGTAGATATGATATCCTAATTATTCTAAACATTGTCATAAATAATCAAAATAATAAAAAATCTCTAAACTTACTAATTATAGTATAAAAAATTGTGAAAATGAACGGTCCACAATTAACCAAATTTCTTAATTTGTTAACTACATTTGATGGGGTTACAAGTTTCAAGTTTGGATATTTTTATGTGACAATGTTTAAAGTTCTTGGCAGATCATATGTACAAAAAATTAGTCAAATCTAAAACTTAGAAATAACATAACTAACAATCGTGAGTTTGTTTACGTGTTTACTCGTAATATATGTCCATAGAACCCCTCCCTTCTATATATACAATATAAAGCTATTTATATCCACACCGTAAACAGCTATTTTATATAAATGATGATAGCAAAGCATGTGTACTGGTTTTTTGGCGAATGAAGTACCCGAGGTTTAAGTGGTTTTCTTCAAGTTTTTCATTAACCGTGGTTATTGGTTTCATAGAGAAAGTATATATATGGGCTGTAAGTAGATCTCCTTGTCAATTAACTCTTCCTAGTTCTAATTGTTGATTACAAGGGATAAGGGAGGTAGGGTTCTTCGCAAGACAAAAAACCATATGTTGTGATGCAACTATTAGTCAATAATAATTGGCTTTTGACAATCTCAACTCCACTGCTCCGAGATAATACATGCACAAACCTTTCTATAGTTGGTACTTACTATTTAATCAACCACATTCACGTGCTAGTTGTCACACCCCAAATTTCCAGACAATATTTAAAACAATGATATTCAATCATCTGGAAACCCGGGGTGCAACAAAACCCAATACCCTTATTTCTAGCAACTACTCATCCCACTTCCCACATTTTTATGTTTCTATCTTTTATCCTTTATTTTTATTATTATTTAACCCTATATATATATATATATATATATATATATTAAAAAAAGAATGAAAAATAGGGTTGTTATACTAGTGCTACTAGGGGTGTCTCTTTTTTTTCCTAAAATCCAAATTTTCCGAATTCCGATCCGATATTTTTCAAAATTTGGCAATGATATTTGTGTTATAATATCCGAAATTCCGATATTCGATTTTTCCGAAAAATAATTGGATCGGAATTGGATGTGTTTTCAAAATCCGATCCGATCCGGTTTCCGATTCATTTCCGAATTTTTAACATAGAGCGGTCTATTTCATATAGTTACTAAATTAAAACTACATATAGTTTACAAACCAAATAAAAACCCTAGAGAAATAGAACACACATTGTCTCTCTCACAACTTCAATAAATCAATATTGTCATTCTAGTACATATCTCAATTTATCCCATATTCCTATTTATTGAATTAATACATTAACATGAAGAAAAGATTTGCTGAATGAACGTGTTAAAAGGTCTAAGTTGTTTACTGAATTAATATATTTCAAAATGAATGTATTAACTAGATAAAAATAGTTATTCTAAAAGAGAATCTGATTATATAATTCAAATTTCCGATTTACTTCCATATTTTGCGGATTCCGAAATTTTTGAAAATTTTCCGATTTTTCAAACTTTCCGAATTCGGAAAAAAAAATTGTCATCCGAAAAATAATTGGATCGGATTTGGAAAGAATATTACCATCCGAAAAAATTTGGAAATTTTTCCGAAAGCCCTTTATCCGATCTGATCCGAAGTCACCTTTACATGCTACCGTAGCCACTTGTGCAAGAGGGAAGCCTGACTGGAATGAGCTATGATGATTAGAACGAGAGCTCTTCCTTATTAGTTGCATGTTTGTCGTAACTTCAGAAGCTATTATGGCACGGTGGATCATCTGGGTCGTACCGGTTTCTTGTAGGAAGGGCAGGAGACATGATACTACTACACTACTACGCCTGTAGCTTCATAAGCTATCACATGGGGAGCATTACGTGGGGCTTGTCGGATCCATCGAGATACATAACTCAGAGAAAGAATAAAAAAACTAACTAGAGAAGTACATCTTGTGACTAATGTAGGTTGTCATGTCCTACTGGCATGTATTCTGCCTCCGGGAGGTGGACTGAAGCAAAGGTAGTCGGGGAAAAAGTTTAATACACATTCCTAAATGCATGTTTTTTTTTCCGCTAATTCTTGTAGGCTGTAGCGACCCAATTTATGATTGTCGGGAGTCCGACGGCCGGTGGATCCAGAAAAAGGACATACGGAGGAATGAGAGGCATTCTAGAAGGGTCGCAGACATAGGAGTCGGGCGTGAAGGGGATAAACACCGAGAACCGAGGACTGATAGTGGAAAGCCGCGAACTAAAGGTGGGGCTGGCCTAGAGTCGTACTATCAGGACACGTGCACTACACGAGCAAAGGGGAAAACCCTAGGGTCGTACGGGAACCCTACACGCGGCAATCAATGGACCGAGAGATGGAGGGACAGATGGAGGGCCTAAGAGAGAAGGGTGGGATTATAAATAGAATAGGAGAGTGGAGAGGAGAGGGAGGAAAAAAGAGGTCACAATATTTGGCACCGTCTGTGGGGAACGAGAGTGAGAAATAGAGAGATGGCGACAAAAAGAAGAGTGGGCCGACTGAAAAAGGCGACGGTCACCGAGATGGACGTGGAGTCAGTAAGGAGTGAAGGGGGAGAGCAAGGTAGGGAAGAGACAGTAATGTCAAAGGCAGAGGAAACAAGGTTGTTACATGAGGAGATAGCAAGGTTGAGGGAAAAAAATGAAGGGTTGAGGAGAGAGAAAGAGACAATAGAGGAGTCAAAAAGGGAGGTGTCGGAAGCAGAGAGAGAAAAGGAAGGGGGGACGGATGTGGCAAAGCAGACGGTGGTTGGACTCACGAAGGAGCAAGTGAGAAATGATTGCCAGCGATCTGAAAGCCAATCTGGAATAGGCCAAGGGCATGGGGGGTGCGGCAAGCCAGGTGGTGGCAAGATTGAACCACAACCCACTGGCAGACGCTATCTGGAAGTCTGAGGTGCCGAAGAGATTCAACTAGCCAAGATTTGAAAGGAATAATAGGACTGGAGACCCCGCGGACCATATTCACCATTTCCAGCAGCAGATGCCACTATGGCAGGAGTCACGGTATGACGGGTTGAGGTGCATGATGTTCCCGGCAAGCTTAAAAGGGGGAGCATCAGACTGGTATTACATGTTATCTTCTAAGAGTATTAATAGCTTTCAAGAGTTAAAGCAGGTTTTCATTGATCATTTTATACACCAGAAGAAGCGAGTGGTTGATATCGCAGCCTTGTTCAATGTAAGACAAAGGTCCGCGGAGTCAGTGAGGGACTTCTTGTGCAGATTCAAGGTGGAGACCTTGAAAGTGGAGAATCTAGATGAAAAGATTGCGGTGATAGCTTTCGAGAGAGGATTGCGTCCGGGAACGAGGGTACACGAGTCGGTAGCCAAGAATGAAATTGCGACATTACAAGATCTATACCCGAGGGTGGATAAGTACATCAGGTATGAAGACACCATGCAAAAGGAGGTGAGAAGGCGGGGGAAGGCAGTGTTATCACTAGAAAAAGGCGAGGACCGTTGGCGATATGAGTCATCGAACAAAGGAGGCAGTGGATACCAAGGATATTCATCACGACCCGAGAGGGGCAAAGAAGAGGCTAGGAGGGAGAGCCGAGACAGAAAGCCCTATCGCGAAGTAGAACAAGTGCCACTGAACAAGTCGTTAAGTGAGATACTACCGTTGATTCAAAATTTGCAGGGGTATGAAGGTCCGCGAACCAACTAGTGGAGGTGCAAGGCAAGCCCTATTGTACATACCATCAGATACATAACCATGAGACGAACGGCTGTTACGCGTTGATATGGTTGATTCAGAGGATGATAGGAAAGGGATTGTTGAAGGAGTTTATAACAAAATAGGAGAAAGTAGAGCAAGCACCGACCCAGGGAAAGATATTGGGAACGATCAACGTAATCTTCAGTGGAGAGATATTGAGCCACAATGCACACCGAGACAGGATAAGGCGAGCGGCGAGCATATAGCAGGTCCATGAGTCGACAGACCATTCGCGGGCAATCCCCTGATCTGCGAATGGTAGGGGAAGTATAATGTTCACCGACGCAGACCTTCAGGAAGTTGATTCCCCGCATGAGGATACGTTGGTGATCATGATGGTGATGGGAAATTACATGGTAAAAAGGGTGTTAGTGGACTGCGGCAGCACGGTGGATTTGCTGTTTAGAGGGATAATGGAGGAAATTAAGATAGAAAGGAAGCAGTTGATGAGGCCCTTGCCGACAAATTTGTATGGGTTCAACGGAAGCATGATGGAACCTTTAGGGGAGCTCCTGCTTCCAGTGACCACGGGACTAGTTATAGTGTTCTCGAGGTTCAAAGTAGTGGATGCCGATTCGCAATACAACGCTATCCTGGGAAGGAGGTGGATTCATGAGATGAAAGCAGTCCCTTCTACATACTACCAAGTGATCCAATTCCCTACTCCTACCGGGGTATATGAGGTCCGCGGGGATCAGGTGACAGCCAAAAACAGTCATCAGAGTACAATGAAGAGATTGATCCGCAGTTTAGAGGAAAAGACTTCGCATTCCAAGAAGAGGCAAGCATAGCAATTACAGTGCACCACCGGGGAGGAGTCGGCGGAGGGACCGAAGACCTTGGACGAGATAGAAGTAGTGAATTTAGGGGAAAGCGATGAGGAGAAGTTCACATCAATAGGTTCCAGCTTGTCTGAGGAATGGAAGGTTAAATTAGTACAATTTTTGTCTGCCAATAAAGAGATATTTGCGTGGACGATTGAGGAGGTCACCGGATTGGACCCAGAATTCGCATGTCATCAGTTACATGTGAGGGAAGACACTAAGCCAATAAGACAGAAGATGCGAGGCATTAGACCGAAGGAATTCGCGAGGAGGTCGCGAGATTGAAGGGGGCAACTATAATACGAGAGGTGGCATTCACCGACTGGTTGTCAAATGTGGTCGCGGTGCCGAAGAAGAATGACAAGGTTTGTATGTGTGTTGACTTCACTGACATGAATTCAGAATGTCCTAAAGACAGCTACCCCATGCCGAGAGTAGACGAGCTGGTGGATAGAACCGCAGGGTTCAAAATATTTTCTTTCATGGACGCATCGATGGGATACAACCAAGTCGCCATGTATGGGCCAAATCAGGAGAAGACAGCCTTTGTGGTAGAAGGCGGTACGTATTGCTATACGAGAATGCCGTTTGGGTTGAAGAACGCCAGGGCAACATTTCAACGGCTAGGGGAGAAAATGTTTGAACACAAGATCCGAAAAGGGATTGAGATTTACATAGACGACATGGTGGAGAAGAGTATGTCAGAGGAGGAATTGAAAGAAACGTTCAATATACTGCGGTCATACAATCTAAAGTTTAACCCAGAGAAGTGTACATTCGGCGTTACTACAGGGAAGTTTCTGGGGTACATAGTTACTTACCGGGGAATAGAGGCCAATCCTGAGCAGATTAGAGCCTTGGTGGAGATGTCGTCGCCTCAGGACGTCAAAGAGGTGCAGAGACTTACAGGAAGGGTTGCGGCCTTGAATAGATTCATCTCAAAGTCATCAGACAAGTGTAGGCCGTTGTATCGGTTGCTAAAAAGCACTCCGGATTTTGTATGGACCGCGGAATGCGAGGAGGTATTCCAAGAGTTGAAGAATTATCTAGGTAAGGCCCCTCTGTTGTCGCGACCAAAACAGGGAGAAAAACGTTACTTGTATTTAGGGGTCACGGAGTATGCAATTAGCTCAGTGCTCATCAGAATTGTGGGTAAGTTAGAGAAGCTGGTGTACTTCCAAAGTAAAACATTGCTGGATGCCGAGACCTTGTATAGCAGAGTCGAAAAGTATGCCTTGGCATTGGTTTTCTCTGCCTTGAAGTTGAAACCATACTTTGAAGCACACTCAGTAGTGGTAGTGACAAATCTGCCTTTAAAGCAAGCGTTGAAAGTGGAAAAATCTGGGAGAATGCTGAAATGGGCAGTGATGTTGAGTTCTTACGAGATACCGTACCAAATCAGGACAGCGGAGAAGGCGCAAGTGGTGGCAGAATTCTTAGCAGAGTTCCCAGTGGAGGACCCCACTTGGGGAGAAGAGATGGTCATGGAGCCGGAGAAAATCATTAAGTAGGACTGGTTGGACCCCTGGGACCAGAGAAATGGGTGGAGAGTATTCGCTGACGGGTCAGCCACAGATGCTTGCAGTGGGATAGGAGTGGTATTGGTTACGCCGGAGAACAGCAGAATAGAGTTAACCATGAAATTAGGGTTTGCGGCATCCAACAATGAGGCAGAGTATGAGGCGGTAATAGCGAGTATGAGAATGGCAGAGGATGTGGTGGTAAAAGAGCTGACGGTGTATTCGGACTCAAATTTGGTAGTGTGCTAGGCAAATGGGGGGTTTGCCGCGCGATGTCCACAGATGGTAAAATATTTGAAAGTACTGCAAAAGAGGGCCACCAGGTTTGAAAAGATCAAGTTCGTACATCTAGGTCGCGGCGAGAACAGACATGCCGATGCCTTAGCATATGTGGCGGCTGCAATACCCGGGTCTGAAGAGAGAGTGATAAAAATAAAGCGATTGGAGAAACCTAGTACCGAGGAAGTGGAAGAGGAAGGGGCGGAGGTATGTCAGGCCGAGGAGGAAGAGGGGAGTTGGATGAAGCCTATCAAGAGTTTTTTGTCTAGGGACTTTGTAACATATAAAAAGGAGAAAAGGAGGTTGGAGCAAACTTCTCGGAGGTACGTTCTAATAGAAGGAGAGTTATATCGAAAGAACTTTAACGGGCCTTTGTTGAAGTCTCTCGGGCCGAGGCTAGCCATAGAGGTGCTGGCGGAGTTACATGAGGGAGATTGTGGAAGCTATTCGGCGGGCAGAACAACGGCGCACAGATTGATAACACAGGGCTACTTTTGGCCCCACATGAAGAGGGATGCCGTGAAATATGCTAAGCGGTGTGATAAATGTCAGAGATTTGCTCAGATGATCTTTGCGCCAGTAGAACCACTATGTAGTGTGTCTAGTCCATGGCCCTTTGCGATGTGGGTAATGGATATAGTAGGTCCGCTGCCCATGGCCAGCGGCAAAAGGAGGTTCATGCTAGCGGCCATAGACTATTTTACCAAATGGATCGTGGCTGTATCCCTGCAATAGGTGAAGGAAACACAAGTGATCAAATTCTTATGGGAGAACATCATCTGTAGATTTGGGTTGCCATATATTATTATTGCGGACAATGGAACCCAGTTCACAGGATCCAAAGTGCATGCATTCTTACAAGCATACAAGGTGAAACAAGCGGTTCTCGGCCCATACAATCCGTAAGGCAACGGGCAAGCAGAATCTTCTAACAAGACCATTATGAACAATCTCAAAAGAAAGCTAGAGGATAAAAAAGGCGTGTGGGCAGATGAGCTGAATCATGTTCTCTGGGCCTACAGGACAACGCCTCGAACGTCAACCGGAGAAACTCCCTTCTCTTTAGCTTACGGAGTCGAGGCAGTGATCCCCTCGGAAATGGTGGCAGCCACAACGCGAATAAGAGCGGTGGAAACGGGACTGAATGTGAGCATACTGGCAGCAGATATGAGTTTAGCAGAAGAGAGAGGGGACGCGACACGTATCAGACTAGAGGAGTATCATCGATGCCTTCAGAGACGGTATAACAAAAGAGTCAAGCCGTGACAGTTCAAAATAGGGGATTCAGTGCTGCGACGAGTGACACCCAGTACCAAGAAAGAGAACGACGGAAAGCTGGGCCCGAACTGGGAGGGGCCCTATACAGTGGTCGACGTAGGAGGGGCTGACACCTACAAGCTGCGAACAGGGGAGGGAAAAGTACTAGAAAAGTCGTGGAATGTGAGAATGTTAAAAAAATTCTACGTTTGAATGTAATGGAAATCCAGAACAACACACTGGAGCTATTTGTAAATATATAATACAATGCCACTTTTGGGAAGTAAATTTTGCCCTTTATGCGTAAATTCAACAATCATACTAAACATGGCTTGGGAGAAAGAGATATTCACGGACGAGAGGTCCACATCAAAATTGGGGCAGGGGGAATTGGCCCCAGCAGGCTTCAAGTCCTATTATAGCCGTGGATCAGGGAGAGCCATCCGCGGAAGAAAGGCATAAGCTGCACCTGGGGGCAAAGAGAGAGCCCCAGCGGTCGGCAAAGCCACTCCAAGAGAGAGGCCGTGGGGGGGATGAGCCTTTCGCGGACAAACTGTTCAAATCGTGTTTACGACAAGTTGAGCTGCCCCAACGGACCTCATAGTCTATTAGAGCCCGCGAAGTGTGATGAGCCATTCGCGGATGAGATGCCTAGGTCACACATGGGGGCAAGAAAAGAGAGGGCCCCAATGAGGACACAAACAAGTGGAGAGAGAGTAGAGATGGAAAGGGATGAATAGCAGCACTTCGGGCAAAACAATAATTAAAACAAAGAGACCATACATATAATGCGGGGAAATAAAACGGTTCCAAACAAAATAAGTACGCAATGGAAAAATAACAACGACGTACATAGACAGATGAGTTAGTTACAAAACAACTAGCAAAACAACAAGATAGCCAACATGGGGACTAGTCTAAGTTCGGTAGTAAGGCTTCAACAAGGATTGGACGTTCAAGAGAGCTCGTGGCATGGTCTGGAGAAGTACAGGGTCTTCTGGCAGCGGATTTGGAGTAGCAACATCAATTGAGTCAGAAACAATCGGATCCGCGACAACTGGGACCGTTACAACAGGGTCTTTTGACATAGGAGAGTGAGGTTTTTCTAGGAGGAGTCGACCTTCTTTGATCAAGTGGGCATGTTCGTCAGAGAGCTTTTTAGCCATACACTTATCAGCTTGAGCTTTGAAGCTTATCCGCAGCTGCTCCATGTCTTGAGTGTGTTGTAGAAGGAGGGCGGCGGTACTTTCAATATGCTGGAGGACAAGGGCTTCCCGCTGCTTGCTCAAGCGGTCATTCACTCCGTCCATGAAGTCTTGATGTGAAGCTTCTGCAGTCCTTAACTCATCCTCGGCTCGAAGTTTGGCCATGTTCGCGGCTGCCAGATCGGCTTGGAGGCGGGCACAGGTGGCCCTCAGCCCATTGGGACCGCCAACCTCCTTCTCTAGTGATTCCACAGTATTCAAGGAGGAGAAGAGGTCGCGGGATCGTGTAGGACATGTCCAAGCTCACTAGCAACGAAGGAGCAATCAGAACAATGGATAGAGCAGAGAGTGGTAGGTGGGGAAATAGGGGCGTACCTTCTCCCAGCCGGCATAGAGGGAGGTGTGATGCTGTTCAAAGGTCCTAGTATCTGCATAAGCCAAGTCATGGGGGAGATGGGAACCATAGAACATAGCAGAGGCCACAACTAGATTCTCCAGAGCAGAGTCCTCGACATTGACAGAACGGCTGCGCACCTTGAAGGTGGGGCAGAAAATCTCCGGAGCTGCCTGGGAGTGATTGAGCGGTTTCCTTGCCGGGACGCTGCGTCTGGGAAGTGGGGTGAGGCACCGTGGAAGGTCTTGCAGAGGGGGAGGATCTACTGCAATTTAGTGGGGGCTCACCGGATGATGGATCCGCGAACGTGTGGGGGCTAGCGGAGGCCGAGACATTCTGAGAGGTGGGAACCTCTGTCACTTCATCGTCAGAGTCACTGTCATATAATCTAATCTTGGTGACATCCATGGGGGAAGGCGGGGAGTCTGCAGGAGGGGAATTTGGAGGAATATATTGGTCTTCCCAATCAGCAAGGGAGCGAAGGGAGGAGGAGGTATATTGGCAAGACTGAGAAGGAAGGGCAACAGTGGATTTTCTGGCTATCTCTGCTAAAGCATGGGCCTGGGCCTGGGCCTGGGATCTTGAGGTTTTCCGAGTAAAGCCTCGGCTGTGTGATTTACGCTTGGGAGGATGGGACGCGAATGGAGGAGGAGGTGAAGGCCAAGGTTTCCGTTCTTTGGGGGGCGGAGGGTGATAGAACGGAGCAGAGTATTTACCCAAGGTATGTAGAGCGGGATCTGTCAACAAGGGGGTTCCGTGGGAGGGATCTATGCCGAGAACTTCAGCTTGAGAAGAGCCCAGATTGTGAATCTGTTCAAAGACCGCGGACGTCATGCCTGCATAAAAGCGGGATTTCGAGTCAGTCTTCCAACCTGTGTAAGAGAGAAATAAAGATAATGAGTAAGTCCACGACACAATCGACATAAGAAAGAGAAGTAGTTAATCAAACTCACCGCGAGGCAGAAAAGTGAGATGATTGAGAGTCACTTCAGAGGGTATATCTGCAGACAGGAAATTACCAGAGACATACAGGGGGTAGTGGTGCCAAGTTTTGTCCGAGGTGGTGATTTTGAGGACAAAGGACTATTTACCGAGACGGACACAGAAGGAGTGGTATCCCATGCTCACCATGCTCACGTCCTTGGTGCTTTTGCGTATATAGTAGTGAGAAATTATGTCGCGGAGGACTATTTGGGGGACATGGTGCTGGTTGTAGTGGTTCGCAGCATACATGATACGCCAGAAATTTCCTATACCTTGGCAGGGGGGAATGTTGAAGTGGTTGCACACTTCAATATATAGTAGAGATAGCGGCAGCCGCAAACCAGAGACAATTTGACCAACCGTGGCCATGAGACATCCCGGTCTAGGGGGAACTAAATGGGGAAAGTGAGTCACGTCAGGCACGTGCTCAAGGAGGATATCGTATGGAATGCCATAGTCAACCCTAATCGCTTCTAAGTTAGGTCGACGGGAGCGTGGGGGAGGCGGTGGAAGTTTAAAAGGCCTCCCAGTGGTGAAGGGGACCGCGGTGGGATCCGACGAAGGAGGGGACGCCTCCACATATGACCACGAAGAAGGCGGACCCTCTGATTGGGAATCCGACATCGGGGGAGAATTAAGAAAGATGAATAGTTCATGAAAGGAAATGCAAAAGAGAAGGGAAAAGACTACCAACCTGATGCACCGATCCAAGGGCAAGAACGAACGTCCAAGCAAGCAATGAACGGAGAAATGACGGGGGAAAAGAACTCCAAGAAGGGGGGGAAGGGCTGAATGTAAGGAGTAGAGGGGGGTAGTGGGGAAAGAGAAAAGGGAGTCAAAAATGGCGTTTGGTGAGAAACAAGGAGGAGAGTGAGAAGCAAATGAGGAAGAGAGAGGGAGCGAGCGGAATTTGAAGTGCAAATGGGTAAAAGGGTAAAAGGAGGGGAGCAGAAACCAAGGAGCCGTCAGTTGAACCAGAGGAGGCACGACACGTGGAGGAACGAGAAACGAGGCGGTTCAAACCATGCACGCGTGGGACACGTGTACGGACAATAGTGAAGCGTGAAACAGAAGCCAAGAGAAAAGGCGGGCAAAGATGGGTTCTCGAATCCACGAACATTCAAGAGGTTCGCAGACTCGAGAGGGGGCATTGTAGCGACCCAATTTATGATTGAAGGGAGTCCGGTGGCCGGTTGATCCAAAAAGAGGACATACGGTGGAATGAGAGGCATTCTAGAAGGGCAGCGGACACAGGAGTCGAGTGTGAAGGAGATAAACACCGAGAACCGAGGAATGACAGTGGAAAGTCGCAAACTAAAGGTGGGGCTGGCCTAGAGTCGTACTATCAGGACACGTGCGCTACACGAGCAAAGGGGAAAACCCTAGGGCCGTACGGGAACCCTACACGCGGCAATCGATGGACTGAGAGATGGAGGGACAGATGGAAGGCCTAAGAGAGAAGGGAGGGATTATAAATAGAACAGAAGAGTGGAGAGGAGAGGGAGGAAAAAAGAGGTCACAACATAGGCAGATTTCGATGTAGCAGTCGGAATTGATAACTGATAGAACCTTTAAAGTTAAATGGGTGCGCAATGGCCATGAGAATACTGCTTCTAAAAAGTAACAATACAAGTCACAATACTACATGAATACACATTCATGAACGTCAATCATATTTTAATTTGTATGAAATGTAAGACTCAATTTACATTTTTGAAGTATTTGAACTGTTTGTGTGGCATCTGCTACAAATGCAAACTATCTGCGGCTGACAAATAAGGAATCTTAGCATGTATAAATTTGTACTGTTTAGGAGGACATTTAACAGAAGTACAAGTATCATGAATTCATGCCTTGCTAGATACTTAGATGGAGTATGCTTACTGCTCCTTGCCTCTCGTTCCTTTGCTTCCTTCACCAATCTATTCATCGTCCTCTCTTTCAGGCGATCTAGACCTATGCCGAGGTGATGGAAACCTCCACCTGGGGGAAGGGATCCTATATCCATATGCTCTTTGCTGGACAGGAACCCGTCGAACACGCCAAGGGGACCTGTGTCGTAGAGAACAACTTTCAAGACTACCATTGAACATTGGAGAATCAATCAAATATGAAAAGAACCAGAGATATAAGAGGTATAATAGCTTGATTAAAAAAAATTGTCACGTACTGATATCTTTGCCTAAGGGATCTCCTCTGCTCAGGCGATCTAGATCTATGCCGAGGTGATGGAAACCTCCTCCTGGGGGAAGGGATCCTACATCCATATGCGCTTCGCTGGATAGGAACTCGTCAAACACGCCAAGGGGCCCTGCGATGTAGAGAACAACTTTCAGGACTACTATTGAACATTGGAGAATCAATCGAATATGAAAAGAACCAGAGATATAAGAGGTATAATAGCTTGATTAAAAAAAAAACCGCCACGCATCGACATATTTGCCTGGCGGAGTGCAATCTCCTCCGCCGAAGCGATCTAGACCTATGTCGAGGTGGTGGAAACCTCCACCGGGGAAGGGATCCTATATCCATATGCTCTTCGCTGAACAGAACCCGCTGATCACACCAAGAGGACTCCGCGACGAGAACATTGGGAAATCAATCAAATATGAAAAGAACCGTGAGATATAAAAGGTATAATAACTTAATTAAAAACCGCCACGCATCGATATCTTTGCCCAAGGGACCGCAATCTCTTCTACTTGGGCAATCTATACCTATGTCAAGGTGATGGAGGCTTCCATCCGGGAGAAGAGGGTCTATACCGTATGGAATTCGCGGACTCCACGACGTAGAGGAGGAGATTCACGCCTTTGGCGACGCTGACCTATGTATGTCTATATAGGGAGATCTCTCGTCGCGATGGATTTGGTGATCTAGGTCTCCTCGGATAGTGATCTACGCCTCGTGAGGAAAGCGCAATCTTTGATCGCCACGGGTGATCTCGCCTTTAATGGTGCCCAAGGCCTTTGTGCCGTAATGCTTGGCACGGGAGGAGAAAAGTAACCGCTTTTATCGTGATCTCGAACCTCCCACTTGATCTCAAAGTTTTAGTTATACTCAATTTTCGGGCTGTCACTAAACGCGAAGTTGCGTAAAACTAATCAAGCTTTGGATCTACTAAAGCAAAAAATAAGTAAAAAGGATATTTGAAAAGTGGGAGTTAAAGTTGAGATTTACCTTCCATCGGGTGAATACTCCCCGCAAATGATCCAACAAGAAGAAACAATAAGCAAATTGAAGGTTTAAAACCGAAACACACTTCACGTAAGAATAAGAAGAATATATAATATTAAACTACTGTAATTGGAAAGTATGCAACTCATGTAAGGCTTCAAACCTTCGGTTGCTTTTGAAGTTAACAAAAAACACATTTTGGGTCTCTCCAAATTTCTAAAATAAACTTGGAAAAGGAGAGATTGTAGTTAATAAAGCTACAGATTACCTTTGTGTTCCTTTCAAGTGTCGGACATTAAAAGCTAGCTTATCACCTTCGACCGACAAGACTCTAAGTTATTTCTTCTCCGATATCCGTGAGCCGAGAAGATTGTCCAAACTTTCGCTTTGTATCTTATCAACACCATTATCAAGAACCTAATCAACACGATAATTAGAAAACAAAAACTAGTGTGTTCAATACAAGAAATGATAGACAAAGTAGGACCGCACCTCATGGCCACCGGAACATGTGAATTAACCATTTGCTTTAAGAAAACTTTTCGCTACATCAAGTCCATAACTATTTGCTTTCCGATCTTTGTCAAAGATCCATCCAATTCTCCCGGTGGATCAGCCCGCAGGATGTCACGCATCTAAACCTTTTTAGAACCGGCAACGGTCCATTCACGCTATCAATTTGTCCCGCTCGCCTAGATCCTTCGAGAGACCTCCGTGCACACAAAATATAAATCCATCGATCAGTGCAGCAAGCGGTAGTGTATCAAAGCAAGAATTTACTGATTCCCATACCATACTGGTTGACCGGTCTTCACACTCCTTCGTAAACCCATAACTGTCATTAATTCTTTCACTCTCATGGTTTCCTCTCGGTAAAGTATATTGAACCGGGAACTTTAAATCTTGTAGCAAAACAGCAGGACAGCCACCTCAATCGACTGCTTCCCTCTGTCCACGTAATCCCCTAAAAACAAGCACCCGCGATTGGGGTGGATACCCTATCTTCTCAAAACACGAATAAATCGAAACTGCCCGCAGGTCACCTGTTAAAGAAAATGGTTAGAATGGTTTGATAAAACAACGATGATGAACAGGAATTCTACTGGGAAAAAAGAAGATAACTACGCACCAAAGACATGCACCGGGTTTTAACTCGAGAAGCTGCACCCTCACTCAAGAGTACTTCAGAGCAGTGGTGACAGACAGATATAATTTCCTCAGGACTTACACAACACAGTTCTGGTGATGACTCCTCAAGCAGTCTTCTAATAATGTTATTGATGCTGTCCAAATTTCTCGGACTAACAAATGACATAGAACCATACATGAATTTCATATCTGAAGTCTTAAAAATATAGAGGGAATAAGCAAAGGGACTTCGAAAAGTAACTAAGAAAGACACTTAGAAAATCATACAATCCAAAAACTATTAAATTCTCAACTCTAGACTATCCATGACAGTTTTTTTTTGTGATTGAAGATCACACGTGTTTGAAATCAGCTGAATATCTGGTATATTTTCTAAACCTTCTATTCAGATACTGAAGGGAATTGTTTCAGCAATTGAGGTGGTCGTCCTAACTGCAAATCATTGTTTTTGCTTCAGACATAAAGTTTACACTTCGAGTGGAGGAGAGTGTCTTGAGACGGGTACCACTGGGGTGCAGCCGCAGCAAAAATTTACAAGAGAAGGGAGTTTGACAGAGTAATGCAGCAACTTGAGAAACGAAAAAGAACAATATGTGAACTGTCTACAGGGTATTAAACCTGATGATTAGAGTTATCCTGGAATTGATACCACAACTAAATGATATTATGTTACTAATAGTTTTACCGAATCGTTTAACAAATAGGTATTAGATCTTAGAGACTATCTCATTGGGAAAACTGCAGAGAAACGCCAAATCATGCTGATGAGAATTCATGATTGTTGCAAGAAAATTTGTAAGACGGAAAATGGTGATTCACCGCTGAGGGCGAAAAATAATTATAAAGAAGAAGAGGAAGAATGGGGCAGTTTATTGTGGAAGGCTCAAGTCTTGATATTTTTTCTGTTGAGAATGTAGCAAAAGGATACATGCATGAATAAAGTTCTATACTTATATAAGTCATAAGTTATAACCATCGTCATTTAAGCCTGAATATGAGGTGCTTCCACCTCCATTGCAAATCCACCTCGAAGACTAAGGCTAGCAGGATAAGAGAAGACTACGCCCATATATTTTTCATAGATCTTGTACATTCCTGGTTAACTATGCATACAAAGAATCTTAAACAAACAGAAAAACTTAAAATTTAAAATAACACCATACCTAGTTGAATTATCTGATAAGTTAGGAGACTCCTCCATTTCTGAAAATTTCCTGATTCATTAAACATATGAAAAAATGTTAGATATGAGAAGGAGAGCATGAAAAAAAATCATTTCCTATAAGGCAATTACGTGTTACTGGAGCAGTAATCTTGTTCTTGACTATATATAATCAAGATTCAGGAAACTACCACCTATTTCATGTCTATATAATCAAGATTCTCTTCAAGAGTCAAGACCAAATTAAAACAATAAAAAAGAAAACAAATGTATGAAGATTAGCCTGACCTGAAGACAAAGGCAGGTGTATATAGTGTGATGTGGTGCTACTTCTTGTTCTTGAGAAAAGCAGATATCCAAGAACCTGTGGAAACCAACAGTTGAATAATGCATTCGCATCAAGAACAACGAAAAACTTGGTAAGTTAAAAAGAAAAATAAAGTAAATGACCTTGAAGCTAAACGTCACAGAAACCACAGTTAAGTCCCCCAAGTTAAGTCTTTGTTTAGAGAGATCAGCTGTCTATGACAAAGAGGGTAATGGGTTTCAGAGTAATGTTGTTATGGAGAAGAAGAGCAGTGAGTTGCAGTTTGAGAATTGAGAAACTGCAGTTTCTTGTTTCCTGTGTAAAACTTGTATACAGTGTGGGACTCTTTCTGAGAACTGAGTGTTCCGCTTAAAAGTGGATTTGAGGTATTTGGGACTGTTGCGCAACGGTGCTAAAATTATTTCTTGTGTGTTTATATTTCAGTTTTGGCCTACTTTTCGGTATATCTGCCAATACATATTATCGGAAAATCAAGAGTGTAGATAGGGCTAGAAATGGTACTGGATGCGACCCGAATCCGACCATATCCGAATCCATTTTAACGGATATGGTTTCTATGTTTGTGATTAGAATCCAACCCAAATATCCGAAAACCCGAATCATTTTAACAAGAGTTATATTTTGATGCCTAAAAATTAACTTATATCTTACATTTATATATGAAAATCATAAAAATAGTGTATTTTTTTGTGTTTTTTAATGGATATGGATATCCGAAATCCGGATGAATCCAAATATTGTAAAGAGTTTTGAGTGAGAATCCGACCCGAACCTGCTCCATTTCCAGCCCTAAGTGTAGATGTATTCCTAATTCTTAATCCGATACAAGAAGTAAGTAGTTTGTTGACCCCGAGTTTGGTCACTGATTAAATCGTTAAGACCCCTAGTACTCATTAAGACATCGGCGATTAATCACTGATTAACTGATTAATCGCATATAGTCCCTCAACCGATTAGTTTCAAAAACCAATTTTAACTGCTTAGGTTTGGTGACCCTTAGTTTGCTCCTTTAGCGCCGAAAAAGTGAAAAAAATGGTCGCGGTGTTGACACCCCATAAAATGGGACTAGCACCCCTTTGGTAAAAGGGTAGTGGAATAATAACAATAATGGTTATTATTCCACATGTGTCCCTTCTTCATATGGGTTTACACACCCCCCTCCCCCACCAAGCACCCCACCTTTTTTTGTCCAAGTAAGCACCCCAAGTTTGAATTGAAAAAAGAAAACCAAACTTTATATTTCTCATTCTCATCTGACATTTCCCCTCAATTTATTTTCTTATCCTAGCGAAACCAAAAGGCAACGACCACGGCATTCCGTTGTCGAAGCTCCCTTTTTTCTTGTGCAGTTTTTAATCAAATAGCAAGCTCCTAATCCGAACTACATGAGGCTCTTCGATGAGTTTTCCCTAAGCAGAATAAGACCCCAACTTTTTAAAAGACATTCTTAAATTAAGAAGTTTCTCATTGGTTTATTCAATTGAGAGTTTAGATTAGAACTTTTCATGGTGGATTATAAACTTTTCATGTTTGGTATTTACACTTCAAACACTTTAAAAGGAATTGGACAATATAACTATAGAAGCTTCTGTTGGAAAATGGAAAATATATGGCTACGGAGGCTTTGTTCAGTGGGAACCACTCTGTGGCGGCAAGAGCCTTCCTTCTGTGGGAACCTCTCTGTGGCGAAAACTTCATGCTGTGGGAATCCAGATCGAAGCTTTGATGGGTGGCGGCAAGAGAAATTCATGAGAAACCCTCTGTGGTGGCAAGAGACTTCCGTAGGAACCCCTCTGTTGCGGCAAGAGACTTCCGTGGGAATCCAGAAGCTTTGATGGGTGCAGCAAGAGACTTCCATGAGAACCCTTCTGTGGCGGCAAGAGACTTCCGTGAAAACCCTTCTATGGTGGCAAGAGGCTTCCGTGGAACCCTTTTGTGGCAACAAGAGACTTCCGTAGGAATCCAGAAGCTTTGATGGTTACTTCAATACTTTGGAAAGAGAGCATTTTGTGGGATTTTTTTTAAAAAAACTACTACGCGGCGTTAATACTATATATAATTTCCTTTTGTTAAATTTGGAAAGAGAGCATTCCATTTTTTCTTTATTTCTTTTCTTGATAATGAGTGTATTATATTCTCCAAATGAACCAAAATTTCAACAGAGTTTCTTCAGTATTTTCAACATTAAATTATAAAACATGTCATACATGTAAAATCAAATATTACATTTTTCATATCAAGAACAAATTTCAGCAAAGTTTCATCTGTATTTTTAACATTAAATCATAAAACCTGTCATACGTACAAACAAGTTTCACAAATATTTGAAGAGTCTAAGTTTTGTACACCATTACATATTCCAACACTCATTAGAACTATTTCTTTCTGCCTCAGCTTCGACCTCGACCTCGACCTTGAGTTGGATCTGGACCTAGACCAGTAGTCTTTCTTTTCTTCACATTCACAGGATCGCTATCATCCGCATCAACCGCAACACAACCTTCATTCTCAGGACCACCAACTGGATCTGTAGATGCGGAAGACGTAGAAGAATCATCAACCGGATCTTTAGATGCAGAAGAACTTGGACTTGTGAAGCTGTTGCACCTCTAGTTTGAGGAGGCATCACTACAAAAATCATACAATTAATCATAGTTTATTATTTAACAAATTTGAAATGATAAGCAGTATAAACAACATCATCGGAATTATTTTAATAAAATTAAAACATTCGATATATATTTAGCAAAAAATGCAACAACATCCATTTAGTTTCAAAAAAAAAAAAAAAAAATTACAAAAAAAAATGTCACTTTAGGCATTTCATTAAACATCTAGCGCACTTTATCCAACTTATATTTCATACAACCAAAACCAACTTTATTTCAATCCAAAATAATCAACAATTCATCTACGCAATCTCTCGAAATTCTTTTATGAATTTAATCAAAAAAATAATGCACTTTACAATCATTTAAATCAACATTAAACCAATAATATATAGCTAAAAATTTAAAAATTCAAACGCTAAAAATTCAAACCTCATTGCAGAGTAACAATATAAACTTTTATGAAACTGGTGATACTGTAACTGAACTGTAAACTAAAAATAAAGTATTAAAGTTTTTTCAAATATACAAGTTAGTCTTTTCAAATTTATCCAATTTAATTTACAAGAAACCATAAGAACAATTACCCAACTTAATTTACATAACAAATTGCAAAGAATAAAAGTCAAAATTGAAAAAGAATTTGAATGAATGACAAGAGGAGTAGATGAATACCATAAATGTGTGAATTGAAATTGAAAGAGAAGTTGAAAGGTGTAAATTGACAGGAATAGGAGAGAGCACCAAAGTTTTCTTGTTTGAAGAAGTAGCAACAAGTTACTTTTTTTTTTTTTTTTTTTTTTTTGTCGGGCCAGTTTCAAAAAATGGGAGGGGGGGTGCTTTGGATGCGGGGTGTATGAAAAATGTCTCATTAAATAGAGGGGTGTCAGTACCACGGATTTAGGCAAAGGGGTGCTAACTCTATTTTATGGGGTGTAGATACAGCGACCCAAAAAAAATCTTAATCCAAGGGGACAAAAATACGGGTGATCTTGGACACACCCATAAATACACTCTCATACCTCAACTTTAAAATAAATAAATAAAAATTTTTTAAACACATTTATGTTCCTAAATAATCATTTTTTTTATTAGGTGTATGCCCAAGACAAAACAATTCATTTATTAGAATATATTAAGGACCCAATACTTAACATTAGATATTCTATGCTTTTCACTTATAACTGAAAAAGAACAAAAACATGTTATTCTTTTTCTATTAAAAAAAATGATATTGATTTCTTCTCCAATAACCTCTTCTTTAGCAACATTTCTCTCATTAATAAACATGCAGGTACCCACTTTTAATTTGAATCAACCATACCAAAGTAATATATGGGGTGCTTCCATATATATATGCAGTGACGAAGCCAAGGGGAGGCGGGCAAGGGAAGTTGCCCCCCTAAAATTTTAAGAAAAAAAAATAATATATATATATATATATATATATATATATATATATATAGTAGTCCTTCTCTTAGTAGCTACTTAAGTTCAGTAAAATAAGAAAGCGTAGAAGTAAAACTTCACCTACAAAATAAATTTAAACCTATTTTTTTGTGGATATGATATACTCACTATTAAGATCATCTCTACAAAATTTCAGCTCATTTGGAAACCTCTAACATTGGCAAAAAACAATTACAAAAATTCAACATTTCTAGACCGTTAGATTTCTTTTTAAAGATGACAAGAATTTTTATCTATGTTAGAGGTTTCCAAATGAGCTGAAATTTTTGGAAGATAATCATTATGGTGAGTGCTTCATAACCACAAAATATTAAGTTTGAATTCATTTTGTAGGTGAAGTTTTACGTACGTACTTATTTTAAGTTAACTTAAGTAACTACTTTTTAGAAAATTATTGTATATCAATATATGTGTGTGTGTGTGTGTGTCTATGTGTGTGTGTGTGTGTGAATGAAATCCATGGGCCCCTGGCATAAAAAATATTCAAAATCTAGCCATCATTCCCACAATTCCACAATTAGTTTCTACTCTAAATAAACTAGCGAATAAATACTCTATAACTCGATCTCGTCTTCTTAGTTCTCATACTCTAACATAATAACAGTCCGCGATCTTGTCTTCTCATGCTCTAACAGAGTAGCAGTCCAACTCCATTACTCTAATAGCATCTGATCAATTTCATTATTTCAATTTTCAAGGTAAGTTTTCTTCTCTATATTTCTATGGTTTTATATATCCACTATCTGACTATCTAGCACACTTATTGAGTTATTGTGTTTTTTCTTCAATGTCAATGGGATTATGGGAATCATCGAATCAGGGAATGGAAATATGGAATGGATGTAGTGATTTACTGATTTATAGAACTAATTGAACTATTGAAGTGTTGTGTGGACTGTGGATGTTGTACGTGTAGTGATTATGATTTATGAAAATATCCTTTGCTTCTTGCCTTCTTGTTCTTACACTTCGTGTTATAACAATTTGCTTTGTTGATTGCTTGCTGAATGAATTTATTTTAAATTTTTAACTAATATATTATTCATGTTGGTTTCTTTAATTAGGAATTTGAATTGTTGGTTAACCATGGTCGTCAAGTCATCCAAAATAGATTCATTCTTCAAGAAATGTACCCCTCAAATTTCAAAAGCCACTTCGTCCTATCTTGTTTCCCCTGATGTGCCTACTCAAGAACATACTCCTAAAATTCCGAGACTTGAGGGGTGTCAAGTCATGAAACTACTCCTCAAATTCCAAGACTCGAGGTACCGGTTATAGATGGTGATAGTTCTTTTCTAGTGCATGATCCAGGATTGCATCGCCAAATATATGAGAGTGTGAGTGTGGTAGTAGTTGTTCTTCACGAAGCTCAGTTGATGTGAAGTATGATATACTAGGCTTTTTCAACCACTTGAATAATGGGTTCATCATCACATGCTTTCAAGAACTCCAAGAACTCTTCATCTAGCTTGGGTGTATCTACAAAATTAGAGTCAATGTCGGCATCTTTAAGAAAATCATTGATTTCGTCCATCGTTAAGTCCATAACGACCAAGCTAAATTGGGATCCACATTCCGCCATAGATTTTGTTTCCTCTTTTTCTGGCAATTCAATCAAAGTGGTATTCTCATCAACTGGAATGATAGACTCATGAGTTTGTATTTTGGACAAAGTCTCCTTACTAGGAAGGTTGAGAAAATTATGAAGGATCTCAAAGGCAATTGGCTTAAGTGCGAATTTGAGGTTTCTTTGAAATGGTTTAGTGGTGTAGTCCTCAGAAATTAGTGGATTTTTGAAGAATGAAGGTTAGATTTCAAGAGGTGTTAAATTGGGATGGTGATGGTTAGGTGGTGGTTCTTCACATGATCTCGAGAACTCGGAGAATTCTTCATCTAGTTTTGGCGTTTCCACAAGATTGTGGTTCATATCTGCAATAGTAAGGATGTCACAAATTTGTTCCATCGATAAGTCTTTAACGACCAAACTAAATTGGGATCAACTTTCCACCATAGATTTTATTTCCTCTTTTTCTAGCACTTGATTTTCTTTGTCTTCTTTATCATTGTCCAAGTGTATCGAGTCTAACACATGTTCTAGAGTCTCTTCTATCAGAGTGTTCTCTTGCATAGGTGATAATGTACTAGGACAAGTGAGAGAAAATGCAACTTCATGCATGTAATCATCATCATCAGATCTGGAATTCATACGATAGTCAAGTGGATGGTGATGGGGTTTTACTTTGTCATAAATATCAGGATGGGTTTTTGCAATTGGGTTTGTCATAAACAAGAGACAAGTGTTCTCTTGTTGGTTGGGTTCTGGACTGGTGGGAAGAATATTAGTCTCAGATATGGCATCTTTTAAACTAGATTGGAGAAAACACAAGGTCTTTACTATTTGCTAAATTTGTATTGTTTGCTTGGTCACTACTTGGTAAAGCTGGTCTGTGATAGATGGTGGAGTGGGATATGAATTTGAAATGGATGGTGATAAACCTTGGGTGAAACCGCACTCTAACTGACCAGGTGGATATATGAATGGTGGTTGACTATTTGTAGTGGAACTCCATGAATTGTCTGCATGATTAGAAAACTCTTGTGTGTATTGGGTACTCAGGAAGTTTGAAAATTATTGAGTTTCGTAATCGTAAGAGTATTCTATAGGAGGCTCGAACTCGATATATGATGTGCATTGAGACGCCCAATGATAAGGACTACCACAACAAGAACAAGGTTTTAGGTTTGCATTGTAATTCCATGAAGGTTGTGATGTATATTGATAATCCATGGATGCTCAAACAAGGATGATGCACAAATAGTAGAAATTCATTTCTTTGAATTTGTATATAAAAACTTTGAAAGTCTATAGATTTGATTTTATACCCAGTTTGAATCTGACAGTTGGGCACAAATCTAGGTTTTGGGGTTCTACACGCTTTAAAAGAGAATATCACTACTTCACCACGTGGGGTGCTACCAAGAATCTCACTCGCAATGAAATGAGGGAGGGGAGTGAGGAAAGTAGTTGGTCCACTGGAATCTGGTAGTTTTCCACTCTCAATCTTCGTGCCAAGTGTTTGTCCTGTGGACGTGACTAGATTGGCTCTACTTGGTTGATTTTATATTAAATTATAGTTTAGTCAATGTAGCATTTGAATCACGCAATGTCCGTTAACTAAAGTGGGGATTAATCCCACTTGTTGTTTGTTATGGCTCAAGTTTAGCCTTAAGCGCATAAAGTAAATACAATACGGAAATTTAACACGAAGTCACGCAAACGTGCTTTTGTAAACAGCCAAGTATCCTCTAACTGGGAGTTATGAGGAGGTTAAAAGATTACCTCCCAAGTGTGCGTACACGTATTTGGGGATGGAGATGACATGGTGGGGTTTGACCAAGTGTTGGGTGTCTTGATACGTCAAACCCACCTTTCGAGCTTTACGTTTTTTTCTGTTACAAAATTTCTAAACTAAACCCACATTTTGGGTTAGAATGGTGGCAAAGCCAATAGGTTTACTAATTTGCCTTCGTGGACTCAATTAACAAAAATGTAAAACAAAGAATAACTAAGCTAAACTTCTTAACTAATTAGGATTTAACTATTAACTATGTGATTACGTAAAGATAATAAGAATTTTCAAAGTTTGAATCTTTAATCCCCAAGTTGATTTGTAATACACGAGCGTTTTGTTATACGACTCGCCTCCCGCATTCAAATGTCCCAAATTGATCAAATATCCAACACTTGGTAAGTTTGTCAAACTTAAACCAAAAGACAATTACTTCCTATTTTAAGCATAAGTTGATATTATCCTAAACCTTATCTTTAAACAAGTTGATATCATCCTAATTTTTTTTAATTAACCATATATATATATATATATATATTATTTTTTATTTTGAAGAACACTAAATATTGAAAATCTAACTAGTTTCAAACCACTATCAATTGAACAAATACAAATTAAGCAGAGAGATCTACTGAACAAGGGCTACCATCTAAGCCAAGGGTTTTCCAGGTAGAAAAACTTGAGGGGGCGTGTCAAATCAGGCGGTCGCGAGTCTCGTTCTGGCTACTTTTGACTGGCTTCCTCCTGTTGCTTCATGAAGTTGTCTTCAACCCATAGTGATACCTTAAATCATAAACAAAACGGATCAGTAAGATTCAACAATAAAGAAAACTTGAAAATAAGAAAAAAAAAAAGTTTGAAAAGTATGAAGAAAAGAGAAAGTTACTCCCCTTTTGATTCACCCTTCTTCTCATATCATCAGATCCCCGGCAGCAGCACCATTTGAAGTATGCTTAGTGGTTTGTATTGGGTTTTGAAGTTGTTCTTCTTAGATCTTTGAAGAGAGGAAGTGTGATGGAGAATAACTAAACCTTTTCTTTGATTTTCATTTGTTCTTTGTATGGTTTTGGTGTATGAAGATGTAGACAACTAGTTATTGAGGGTTTGAGAATTAAAACATGAATACTAGAGTTGTTTTATGTATAAAAACATGAAGATCTAAATATAAAAAGGTAGCTTGGTTAGCAAGTTATACTCATTTGATTGATTCAAATGAGTATAACTGATAAAGACAAATTTATGTTAACTAACTATCTATGCGTAAACACAAATAATCAATTAACTAAATAAGTACTTAGATCAATATTCCTACTCTCAATTCATTATGTAATATATAAAGAGTACGGATTCGTTCCACTCATAAACTATCAAGACATAAATAGAATTCAACTAATCAAATAAAAGGAACAATGATAAGATCGAGTAGTGATTTGAATAAGAAATTAACTATTATGATGATACTACGAATTTATACTAAATTAGCTAATAATATAATGATATGAATCAAAGATTGAGAATGTTAGAGAGAGAATTAAATCTACTTTTCAATTCCTAGAAGTGTTAGAATAGATTGTTAATAAACCCTAATCTTTATATTCTCACTAAAAGATTAAATATAAATCTTAGACTTTTATGATCCCTAATTCAATTATACCATCTCTAGTCATAATCAAATTAGCATGAGAGGAAGGTTTGTTTTTCATTCTCAGAGCAAAACTCGCAATCCTCTAGTTTAGATTTTTCTCTTCTTATCTCTAAGTCAAGAAAAATCCAAACTTTAAACTTTAATCAACAAATCTATGCTAAACAAATCAAGTCTTCTCAAGGCTTCATTAACCTCCCTCTAATGGGAGTTTAGCTTTGATTCATTGGATAGAAATTACTAACACAAGAACAAATATAACAAGTCATTTGATATAAGTAATTTAAAATTCATAAATCTAAATTTGAACAATAGTCTAAGATTCAAAATGAATTAAAACTGAATTTAAAACTAATTTAGAACTAAGATTGTGAATAACTAATTATCAATTTAAGACAAACTAAATCTATGAATCAAATATTGAATTAGAAACTAATACTTGAAATACAAACTAATTATTAATTCTAAAAACTAAATCTTGTTCTAAACACTAATTTGATGCTAATTAACTATATCTAAAACTAACTATTGGATCTAGACTAAGTAAAGCTAAGTAAAAACTAACTATTGGATTATTGACTAACTAAAAACTAAGTTTAAAACTAATTTTCTGATCTAGATCTAAATATCCTTAAGAGCTAAGTCTTTTTTTTTGTTAAATGGAGGAGACCAGATCCATAAAATCGTGCATGGGCTGAGGAGCTTGTTTTGGGCAGGAAAATCGAGCCCAAAACCTCAGTACTTCAGTCCACAAAGGGCTTTTCAACTAGATTTGACTTCAACAGCCTTTTCACCCACTTCTGCTCCTCTGATTGGGTCAAGGTTGGGACCATTGGAAATCTCTTTCCAAGCCGGTCGTTTTGACATAAGGTAGGCCCAATTCCGAAGTCTGGGTCCAAAGATACGGCCTTCGGAAGTTCTGCTGACTTTTGTGTGATGTTTCTGCCCACGTTGACTGTGGCTTTTCAACTTTGACCGGGCTTTAAAAAGGCTTTTTCTCTTTGAATCTTGACCTTTAATCATATAACTTCTTAGCAACCAACCTTTGCTTCTTTATCTCGCAAAAGGGACGCATTTATGCACGTATTCGACTCCAATGCCTGAAATACATAAGAACACGATAACAGTACTAACTCTTACTTATTAATCACATAATTGGTCTAAAAGTAATATTGTTAAGTGGTTAAAACTATAGTTTTGGGCTCTTATCAATAACCAATTTTGATGTGTTGAATGAATGAATAAGAAGTTGTTTTGAAGAAATATTTTGATAAGTAACAAGATTAAACACTTTGAATAGAAGAAAACCAACTAGATTCAACAAAGCTTGAAGCTTTAAAACAATGAAAATGGAAAACAATAATAAAAACTATTTAATCTACTCCTACTCCTAATTACTTACACTACTCCTCACTAGCCTACCCTAACTAACCTACCTATTTTGTGGGCATCTCTACACTTATATATGTGTAGAGATATTCAAGTTTGCCCTCCTCATATCTTATTCATCAAGCAACCTAATCTAGAACCTTCTTGTGCCTTCTTTGAATGGATAGGATCAAGCCTTTTTGGGCCCAAGCCCATGTCTTTGGAAATTTGGGTCTTTGGTCTTTTGAAGCTTTAGTTGCTTAGCTATTGTCTTGCAAAAGGTTGAGCCCTTGGTCCCTAAAGCCTTGGAGTGTTTCCTGAGCTTTTGAGATTTTGGACCCTTGAGTTGACTTTGATCGTTGACTTTGACCTTGACAGTTGAATTTGACTGTTGACTTTTTGGCACTTTTTCCTATTTGTTCAATGAGGTCCATTGTAGGCTCTTTTTGGCTCTATATCACGTCTTTTGAGATATTTGGTCAAGAATAGGTTTGTATCCTGAAAAAGCAATAATAATATGAGTTTTCTACATTATTGATCATATATAATTTGATTAAATTGAAGCATTATAAGGGGGATAAAAACGCATATTTGGAGATTGATCAGTGACGAAAGAGATAAATTATGTAGAAAAGTAGTAGGAAAAGTGATGGTGATCGAGAGAACGATGAGACTTTACCTTGAGGGTTGCCTACGCACCCAAATATCAGATGGGATCAAATCTCAACAACGTAGTTCTTTATGAAAAGTATTTTGGTATTTATATGTGTAAAATAGAGATTTCTTGTAACTCATGTACTTGTAATGGAGTATGACTCTTAGTTGATGATTATCTCCTTGCTAAAGTAATAAATCTGGATATAAATTAATGTACGTAAGTGGCAAGCCATGTGGCTAGGGACACATGAGTTAATAGGCATGTACATAGATCCATGATATTGCAATTTGGGCTTTAGCCCTGTTAATTAAACTAATAAAGTTGAGACACGTACCAATAGATTTTGCCACGTAGGTGATGGTCGATACATTACCGCCTCTTTGAATTGGCATGGTGAACGAAGTTCGTATGATAAAGAAAATGAACCGATAAAAATGAGTGGCAAAGCGGATATGAAACATTAGAGCAAAAAGAAAAATTAACGTGGCAGTGAAAAGAAATACCTAACATAGCGAACGAAATAAAAAATGAGTGACGAAAAAAGAAATAATTTCAAACTAATTTATATGGGGATGCAATGTAGTTAATTGAGAGAGGCTGAAGTGAGAATTGAAATAGGTGGCACACAAAAAAATGGATGGCAAAAAGTGTACCGAAATAATTACTAAAAAATAAAATTGACTTGTACTACGCATGCCGCATGCCAGTACAAGATTTATATTAAGAATAGAAATTTAGAATTAAAGGTAGTGGTAGTAAAGTAATAATAGGGGAAAAAAGAACTAGCGATAGAATGAATTGGACTTGGATAATCGGACGTACTTGGCAGGGTGTGCATAAAACCGGCCAAACCGAACTGAACCAAATTGAACCGGTCGGTTTCGGATCAATTATGCTTATGAGTCGGTTTGGTCATCGGTTTAGTCCCAACCTGACCCGAATCGACCTGATATATATATAATATATATCAGAATATATATATTTAATTGATTAAATTTAGAAATATGTAAAAACCGGTCAGTTTGGGTTGGTTAACATCGGTTAAACTGGAATTATATGGGCGATTCAGGAATCTTATATGGGCGATTCAGGACACTACTGGAATTATGAGGGAGGGACAGGTGGGAGTATCAGAAGCATTTGTAGATTACTACAAAGGGTTGTTGGGGCAAAAACGACCCGGTTCTATGTGATGATGCGGCAAGTATGGAGGAGCTCCACTTCCCAAGAGTGCTCACTACACACGGGAGTAACTTATGGTGCAGGATTTTTCCGGGCGAAGTACAACTAGCTTTGTTTGAGATGGATGATAATAAGGCCCGTGGCACGATGGGTTCAATGCATACTTCTTCAAAAAGAACTGGCAGCATGTGAAGACGGAGTTTGTTAAAGCGGTTACTTCGGTGTTTGCTGTGAGGACAATTAATAGAGGAGTTAATTCAACTCACATCAGTCTCATCCCTAAATGTGCAACTCCCTCAAGAGTAGAAGAATTCCGACCTATTGCCTGTTGCAATGTCATCTATAAGTGTGTATCTAAGCTCCTCACGAACCGAATGAAGCCGTATATGCCTGACATCATCTCTAAGCAACAATCGGCCTTCATCCCTGGCAGATTGATCCAAGACAACCTCCTGTTGGCTCATGAGCTTATCAAAAGCTATAACCGGGCACACGGGACTAAAAGATGCTCCATCAAGATTGATATAACCAAAGCATATGACACAGTCAGCTGGCAGACTATTGAGAAAGTAATGGCGAGATTCAGATTCCATGAGAAGTTCATTGAGTGGACAAAGATGTGCTATTCCTCACCTTTCTATTCTATTATAGTTAATGGTACACCACAGGGCTACTTTGCTGGCTATAGGGGGCTCCGACAAGGGGATCCTATATCACCGTATTTGTTTGTCCTTGTTATGGAGGTACTTGGGGGAATGCTGAATCGGAGTGTGATGGCGAAGGAAATTTCTTACCACTCTAAATGTAAGAAACTAGACATAACGCATTTGTGTTTTGCTGATGATGTCTTGGTGTTCTGTAAAGGGGATGAAAAGACAGTGAGGGCAGTGAAGAAGACTATTGATGATTTCTCTGCGTGCACTGGGCTGAAGCTAAGTAGACAGAAGACGACACTCCTTGCAGGCAGTATGAGTAATCACGAGGCATAGGAATTGGCGGATATTTTGGAAGTGCAGCTGGTGCAGTCCCCTGTAACTTACCTAGGATTGCCTCTCACTGCAGCAAGAATGGGTATTAAAGAATGCTTGCCACTGACGGAAATGGTCACCAAGAAGATTTCTAATTGGAAGAACAAGTCGCTCTCTCATGCGGGAAGGCTCCAATTAATCCAATCTGTACTATCATCTCTTCATGTTTACTGGGCTCGAACGTTTGTGTTACCCAAAAGAACATTGCGAGATATAGCTAAGCTTTGTAATAGTTTCCTATGGGCAGGACCAGACATGACACCGAAGATGCACCATGCTAGCCACACTCTCACTAGAATGGATAAAGAACAGGGAGGATTGGGCATTGTGGACCCTAGCATGTGGAACAAGGCAACAGATCTTGTGGCACGGTGTTTAAGATAGCCAGCTATGAGGACTCTTTATGGGTCAAATGGACAATTGAACATCATGTCCGGAAGCAACACTTCTGGACAATGGAGATCCCAGCTGACTGTTCATGGGTCCGGAGGAATGTACTAAAGCACCCAAAGCTGCTTTCGAAGTTTGTTAGGCATCGATAGCGAGAGAGGCGAAAGCAAACATATGTTTGGCACGACCCATGGTGCCATGACACTCCACTCATCTTTTGGGATGAAGCGATTCACCGCTACTGAGGTTCCCTCACACGCTTTGGTTGGTGATCTTATTGCTAATGGTAGGTGGAATCACATCGTTTCTAGTCCGCGCCGATAGTGCGATCAAGAAGAAGATTGAAGACACCGAAATTAATCCCATGCTATAGCGGGACCAGGTCATCCGACACCGACTTCTGGGTAGATTTCTGATCAAATCAGCGTGATATGTCCTTAAAGCAGCTCAGACCAAGAGTGAAATGGCATCGGGTGGTTTGGGGCAAGTTGGTTATACCGAAACACTCGTTTACTGGATGGCAGTTATTTTCGAATAGCTTACCAACCCAAGACCGACTGGTTAAGAAGAAGATTATCCACCACTCTATGTGCGACTTTTGCAATGCTTCTAAGGAGCATTCCAAGCATCTCTTTTCGATTGCGCCCCGTATACAAAAGAGGTTTGGTCTAGTGTCAAAGGTTGGTGGTCCGAAAGCACGCAAGTGAAGGCATCGACCGTTGAATGGTGCGACCTCCTCGGGATGTGTCGTGATGCCTCGCTTGAATCTGAGATAACTAGAGCAGTAATCTACGCCACAATATATGCCATCCGGGAGAGGAGGAACTTAAGGAAATTTCAGCGTAAGCGCACTCGAAAGCCAAGTATGTGCAAAGATCATGTCGAGATGAAGACGTATCTACAAATCATGTTGACCGAAGTGCCCGAACGATAGAAGCAAAGGTACTTACGGACAGATCGGTATCAAAGCGCAATTCACAGTTAAGGGCCCGGTGTGGTGCAAATGGTCCAAGCCGCAACCAAAGGGATTTACTTGGTCAACACAAATTGGTCGGTTTTAGCCGACGAAATGGGTATGGTGGTGTTATTCGAGATGAATTCGGTGCCGTCAAATTAGTGTTCTGAGGGAACTCGACTAAAAGATCGGTTATCACCCAAGAGTTGCTAGCAATTGAAGTTTGGAATGAAGGGAGCAATCCAGATAGGAGCGAGGAGGATTTGTGTATGCTCGGACTTCGAAGGGAGCGAGTAGGGATCTATTATGGGAGCAGAGGAGAGCCTTTGGTACTGCCTCAACATAGTGGCTGCTATTGCCCCGCTTGAAGTTACACTTTGAATGGGTGGATTTTAAACATGTGTTCAGGGAATCAAACCGAGTTGCTGATTACTTCTCAAAGCTAAGCAAGGAACATGAGAATTCTATTTTGTATTTCCTACCTCCTTTAGACTATGAAATATCAGAAATGATAAAGGAGGACGCACAGGGGAAAATGTATTTGAGAACATGAGTCTCTTTTTCTTTAATGCAGGTCGAGGTCAGCCTAACCTCTAAATGCTTCAAAAAAAAAACATCGGTTAAACTGTAACCCAGTTGGTTCAGTTCGGGTATCAGTTCAATTGGAAATTAGTTCGGTTTGGTTAGTATAACAAAGCCGGTTTGGTTTGGTTCCAAAAAAGTATAAACCTGTCGGTTCGGTTGTCGGTTTAGACCCAAATCCGACCCGAACCAACCCGTGCACACCCCTAGTAGCTAGTACTTGGTGAAGGGAAAGTCAACAAGGAGAAAAAGGAATAATAATGGGAATTGAAGTCGAACTTAATAACAGTATCTGTAAGGCATTTACGTCAACCAATGCAAGTAATCTCTACAACGAGGTTTGAAATTTACTCCAAGTAGCACTTGGACTACTAATAGGAATAAGAAAGACACAACATGAATCTATATAAATATGTTTTAAAACAAGTTTGAAAAGTATGAAGAAAAGAGAAAGTTACTCCCTTTTTGATTCACCCTTCTTCTCATATCATCAGATCCCAGGCAGCGGCGCCATTTGAAGTATGTTTAGTGGTTCGTATTGGATTTTGAAGTTGTTCATCTTAGATATTTGAAGAGAGAAGTGTGATAGAGAATAACTAAACCTTTTTTTTTATTTTCATTTTATCTTTGTATGGTTTTGGTGTATGAAGATGTAGACAACTAGTTATTGAGGGTTTGAAGATTAAAACATGAATATTAGAGTTGTTTTATGTGTAAAAACATGAAGATCTAAATATGAAAAGGTAGCTTGGTTAGCAAGTTATACGCATTTGATTGAATCAAATGAGTATAACCAACTTTGATGTGTTAAATGAATGAATAAGAAGTTGTTTTGAAGAACTATTTTGATAAGTAACAAGATTAAACACATTGAATGGAAGAAAACCAACTAGATTCAACAAAGCTTGAAGCTTTAAAATAATGAAAATGGAAAACAATAATAAAAACTATTTAATCTACTCCTATTCTTAATTACTTACACTACTCCTCACTAGCCTACCCTAACTAACCTACCTATTTTGTGAGCATCTCTACACTTATATATGTGTAGAGATGTACAAGTTTACCCTCCTCATATCTATTCATCAAGCAACCTAATCTAGAACCTTCTTGTGCCTTCTTTGAGTGGATAGGATCATGCCTCTTTGGGCCCAAGCCCATGTCTTTGGAAATTTGGGTATTTGGTCTTTTGAATCTTTAGTTGCTTAGCCATTGTCATGCAAAGGGTTGAGCCCTTGGTACCAAAAGCCTTGGAGTTTTTTCTAAGCTTTTGAGCTTTTGGACCCTTGAGTTGACTTTGATCGTAGACTTTGTCCTTGACAGTTGACTTTTTGGCACTTTGTCCTATTTGTTCCATGAGGTCCATTTTTGGCTATTTTTTGGCTCTAGATGAACACGTCTTTTGAGATATTTGGTCAAGAATAGGCTTGTATCCTGAAAAAGCAATAAGAATATGAGTTTTCTACATTATTAATCATATAATGTAACTAAATTGAAGCATTATAAGGGGGACAAAAAAGCATATTTGGGGACTGATCAATGATGAAAGAGATAAATTATATAGAAAAGTAGTGAGAAAAGTGATGGTGATCGAGAGAACGATGAGACTTTACCTTGAGGGTTGCCTACATACCCAAATATCATATGAGATCAAGTCTCAACAACATAATTCTTTATGAAAAATAGTTTGGTACTTATATGTGTAAAATAGAGATTTCTTATAGCTCATGTAATTGTAATGTAGTATAACTCTTAGTTGATGATTATATATTTGCTAAAGTAACAAATCTTGATATAAATTAATGTACGTAAGTGGTAAGTCATGTGGCTAAGGTTCAGCCTTAGGCACATGAGTTAATGGGTATGTATATTGATCTATAATATTGCAATTTGGGCTTTAGCCTTGTCAATTAAACTAATAAAGTTGAGACCCCTACCAATGGATGTTTGCCACGTAGGTGAGGGTCGATACATCACCCCCTCTTTGGCATGGCAAACGAAGTTCATATAATAAAGAAAATGGACCAATAAAAATGAGTGGCAAAGCGGTATATAAAACATTAGCGCAAAAAAGAAAAATTAACGTGGCAGTGAAAAGAAATACATGATATAGCGAACGAAATAAAAAACGATTGATGAAAAAATAAATAATTTCAAACTAATTTATATGGGAATGTAATATAGTTAATTAAGAAAGGTTGAAGTGAGAATTGAAATAGGTGCTTAAAAAAAAAAAAAAAAAAAAAAAAAAAAAAAAAAAAAAAAAAAAAAAAAAAAAAAAAAAATTGTACCGAAATAATTACTAAATAATAAAATTGACATTGATTACCGTATGCCCGTAGAAGATTCATATTAGGAATAGAAATTTTGAATTAAAGGTAGTGGGAGTAAAGTAATAATAGGAGGAAAAATGTTGAAAGAAGAATGAATTGGAGTAAGAAGTGGACATGGAATCGGACGTACAAGGACAAAATGGAATACTAATGGGAATTGAAGTCGAACTTAATAACAGTATTATACTAGATTTTGGGCCCGGACGCCCGGGATCTATTAAATATTTTCGAATCAGAATATATTTTTATTGAAAATAAACCGAAATACGTTAATGAGCAGCAATTATGGTGCATAAGTACTTGGAAACTAAGGGATCAAATTGAGATAGCCTCTTCACTTTGTGGTTTAGGATATTAATTAATCCGTAATTTTCAAATAGAATTATCTTAAACTCAATCTAGCTTGTATAATAGTTTTATTATATTTATGGTGATTTAGCGGTAAATCATCACCGCTCGGCTTACGTACTAATGTGTATAAATCACTAAAACAGATTGATTGTTTCTATATCCTCAAAGAATACACTACTCTCACTTGAAAAGATTTCTCACATGAACGTGTCCTACGAACAGGTGTCGTTATATTAAATTATTCTAAAAAATATTAGCAACTATGCATAGCTATGAGATATGAAAATTATATTAATTACTCATTTAAATTTCTTGCACCACTCTCTATAAAAAGGAAGCATCAAACCTTGATAAAACTCATCGACTTCTTTTTATTGTTAGGTTTCACAATAGAAGTTTGATTGAAGTTTTGTGACAATGTCCATTGTGGCGAAGATAATATTGAAGCTATTTGAATAGCAATGCATTTCCAATCACAATAAAAGAATTATGATAAACACTACTTAAAATGCAAAACTATATTTGTCGAGACATTTATTCCCCCTACATATAATACAAATATGTTTTAGGAATATTAGTTCAATGCATTTGCATCAAGTTTCTGATTTTCCATTAATTATTCTTTGAGGTTAGTTTAATGTAATACGTTACATCCAGTTTCCAATTTCTCATTAATTATTCTTTGAGGTTTGTTCAATACAGTTGCATCAAGTTTTCGATTTCTCGTTAATTATTATTTGAGGTTAGTTCAGTGCAATTGCATCCACTTTATGATTTCCCGTTAGTTATTTATTAAGATTAATTCAGTACAGTTGCATCCAGTTTTCGATGTTTCGTTAATTAGTATTTGAGATTAGTTCATTACATTTGCATCCAGGTTCCAATCTCCCGTTAATAACTCTTTGAGGTTAGTTTAATACATCTGCATCCAGTTTCTGATTTCCCATTAATTATTTTTTTAGGTTAGTTCGATAGTTTACAATTTATATACAGTTTGCATACATGTAAGAGTTTGTTTTTATAAACTCAATTTTATTTTGGGTTCCTAATTACTCGTAATTACTCATGTGAGAAGGCTAAAAAAATAGACATTTATGTTTTGAGGTCAGTGCGATGTAGTTACATCCAACTTCCAATTTCCAGTTAACTATTTTTTTAGGTTATTTCAATGCATTTGCATCCATTTTTTGATTTCCCGTTAGTTAATCTCTTATTTTAGTTTAATGCAGTTGCATCCAGTTTTTGGTTTTCCGTTAATTATTCTTTGAGATTAGTTTAATGCAGTTGCATCAAGTTTCCGATTTTCCGTTAATTATTTTTTGAGGTTAGTTCAATGTAGTTACATCAAATTTATAATTTCCTGTTAATTATTCATTTAGATTAGTTCAGTGCAGTTTCATCCATTTTTCAATGTTTCGTTAATTAGTCTTTGAGATTAGTTCATTGCATTTGGATCCAATTTCTGATTTTCCGTTAATAACTCTTTAAGGTTAGTTCATTACATCTGCATCTAGTTTCTGATTATTTATGCTTTGAGGTTAATTCGATGCAATTATATCCGGTTTCTGATTTTCTGTTAATTATTTTTTGAGATTATTTCAATGCATTTGTATTTAGTTTCCGATTTCCCATCAATTATTCTATGAGGTTAGTTCAATGCAGTTGCATTCTGTTTTTGATTTTATGTTAATTATTTTTTAAGTTTAGTTCAATGCATTTGCATCCAGTTTCTGGTTTCCCATTAATTATTATCTGAGGTTTGTTTGATGTATTTGCATACCGTTTCCGATTTCTCGTTAGATATTTGTAAAGGATTTGCATCCAATTTCTAATTTTCCGTTAGTTATTATCTGACGTTAGTTTAATGCAATTGCATCTAGTTTCCAATTTCTAGTTAATTACTTTTTTAGTTTAGTTTATTGCATTTGTATAAAGTTTTCGATTTGTGGGATCATAGAAATTATCCAGTTCCCAATTTCCCATTAATTATTCTTAAAATTATGCATGACTCACTATGTGGAATCTTCAAAGATTATCTATGAACGGGTGTTGTTATATTAATTATTCTGAAAAATATTTACAAATATGCAGAACTATTATATATTAATATTATATTGATCACTCAACCAAATTTCTTATAACGTGAAAACCTCACTCTCCATTTAAAAAAAAATAACTCACCTTTGATAAAACCCTTCAACTTCATTTTATTGTTTAATAAAAGAAGTTTGATTGAAGTTTTGTGAGATTGCCTAATAAGGTGAAGTTCATATATATTGAAGCTACTTGAATAGCAAGGAGTTCTCAATTATACGGAAAGAGATAAGATAAACACTATTTTAAATGCAAAATTATACTTATCAAGACATTCCCACATCATATAACCCAAATATGTTTTAAGGTTAGTTTAATGCGCATCTAGTTTCTGATTTTCCGTTATTTATATTTTGAGGTTAGTTCAATGCAGTTGCATCCAATTTCCAATTCCCGTTATTTATTTTTTGAGATCAGTTCAATGTAGTTGTATCTAGTTTTTGATTTCTCATTAATTATTCTTTTCGGTTAGTTCAATACATTTGCATTCAACTTCCAACTTCCAATTTCCTGTTAATTGTTTTTTGAGGTTAGTTCAATGCATTTGCATCCAGTTTCTGATTTCTCGTTAATTATTCTGTGAGATTAGTTTAATACATTTGCATACAGTTTCCAATTTCTCGTTTATTATTTGATAAAGTTGCATTTACATCTAGTTTCCGATTTTCCGTTAATTATTGTTTGAGGTTAGTTCAATGAATTTGCATCCAGTTTTCGATTTCCCGTTAATTATTTCTTGAAGTTAGTTCAATGCATTTGCATCCAGCTTATTTTTTTAGATTAGTTCAGTGCAGTTGCATCCGGTTTCCGATTTCCTGTTAATTATTTTTTAAGATTAGTTCCACGCATTTGCATCAAGTTTCCAATTTATAATTAATTTTTCTTTGAGGTTAGTTCAATGCAGTTGCATCCAGTTTTCGATTTCCCGTTAATTTAATCTTTGAGAGTTAGCTCAATGCATTTGCATCCAGTTTCCGACAATTATTTTTTTATGTTAGTTTGATGTATTTTGCATCCAAGTTTTGATTTTCCGTTAATTATTCTTTGAGATTAGTTTAATGCATTTGTATCAATATTCCAATTTTCTATTAATTACTTTTTAAGATTAGTTTAATACTTCCATTTGTATCCAGTTTTTGATTTTCCGTTAAATATTATTTGAGGTTAGTTCGATGCATTTGCATCCAGTTTTCGATTCTCCATTAATTGTTTTTTGACGTTAGTTTCATTCAGTATTATATTTTTTTTTTAAATATTTGTCATTATTGCTTTGCCGTTATTATTTTTTTTTCATTTTCTATTATATATTTTGTGATGTTATTTTTTGTATAATTGTTTTTAACTATGTTTTGAGGTCGTGTTAAGGATATATTCGAAATAAGTCGGTGCTTTATCATAGACATTAAAATTGTATGATTTGTAATAGGGAATTAGTTTCTACAAATCACCTATTTTTTAGCAATTTTTTTTTTATTATTTGATCAAATATATAAGAATTGGAACACTAAAAGTGTTTGATTCGTAATAGAAAATTATTTTTTACAAATCACCTAGGCATAAGAGGCCTCTACTTTAGTATATAGACTAGATTTTGGACCCAGACATACGCCCGGGATCTATTAAATATTTTGTATCTAGAAAAGGCTTTCCAAAATGTCTCACACAAATTTTCGAATCAAAATATATTTTTATTGAAAATAAACCGAAATACGTTAATGAGCAGCGATTATGGTGCATAAATAATTGGAAACTAAATGATCAAATTGAGATAGCCTCTTCTCACTTTGTAATTTAGGATATTAATCCGTAATTTTCAAATAGAATTATCTTAAACTCGATCTAGTTTGTATAATAGTTTTCTTAGATTTATAGTGATTTAGCGGTAAATCATTACCGCTCGGCTTACGTACTAATGTATATAAATCACTAAAATATTTATCAAACCACTAAAACAGATTGATTGTTTTCATATCCTCAAAGAATACACTGCTCCCACTTGAAAAGATTTATCACATGAACGTGTTCTACAATGAATTGATAAATACAAAAAAAAATCCCTATTTCAAGAAAATGCGTTCACCTACTTAGAATACTCCCCTAAGTATTTTCTCTTTTTCTAGGTAATTGTTTGTATACATGCAAAATATACTTATTCAATTCCAACATGAATAACAGAGAAGATCATGTCGTTCTATGTTTTTCGTCAATGTGAACAAGTTAAAGTGTTAACGTAAGATTGGATGGGTAAAATGAGTAATGACTATTAATTTTCAGATTTGAACAATCTAATAATCAAATGGATAGAAGAAGAGTGTGCCTTTCAAATAACATTCCCTTTCCAAACTTGAAACTTCTAACACACACCTTGAACTTACAATAAAATGCTCAAATATTTCATCTTATTCCACCTTTTTCCTTGTTTCTTATAGTAGATTTATCTATTCTCAATGTTTCTGCAAGCACATTGCAAAACAAAGTTAGGATGAAGAAATAGTACCACAAAGTCCTTCTAATATTGCACTAATGTTGAAAGGGTTAAGTTTTATGGTATCAATAAAGTGCCACAAAAATAAGTATAACAATATTTCACACAAACACTCTTCATTCTTTTGGACCAAAGAATTATCATCCATCAATTATCAGCAGACACACTTGTAAGAATTTTTAAGTTTCGATATATTTTACTCCGAAATTATTAAAATTCCTACAACTAAAAAATGTTTAGGTGGCTCTCTTTGCAACCAAAGTTTGTTGTGTATCGAATAAAGGTTGTTGAGCTATTGCAAATTCAACTGTAGTTCCATCGCTATGAAATGCTCATCACAATAAAAATTCAATAATAATTTTCTTATGCAATATCAAGAGTAGCTCATATAGGACATCATATTATTATACAACTTGGCAAGATCCTACTCCATGATGATATGGACATTCTATAAGCATCCACACCCATTTATAAAGTTAGATAGATAAAACATACTTGGCAGGATTCTACTCCATGATATGGACATTCTATAAGCATCCTGACCCATATCTTTTAGTACTGTTACATATTCCTACACTCAGAATGAGCACACATTTTGAAATTTTATTTTTAGCACTATCCCATCTTCTTGTACTCGGGAAAAAAAATAACAAAACTTAGAAAACCAAAGACAGCCGCCTAGATCAGTTAATTTAATCCTCGCTCCTGAATGAAATGATTTCACTCACTGTATCTTGTATTTGTTATAAGAGTCAGTTCTAATTTCTGTTCTAGGAGCTAAAATGAAATGTAAGAAGATTGTATATATTCAGTTCAAAGAAAGTCAATGTATTTTTTATAAATGAAATTAGTTAAGTACATACTTAAGGCTTTGCTTACTATTTGGGCCCTAAAGGAAACCGTCCCAAGTGCCAAATACAATTTTGCTTTTGAGTTCATTTGTGTTTTCTGATGATATCTGAATACAAAATCTAGATTGTTATAGTCAGCTCATTATGATGGGAAAAACTCTATGGATTCACATGTAAACGTACTTTATTGCTCTATATACATTGAATAGAAAAACAGCATTACATGCATAACCATGCATTACATCTATATGTCTTCCAAATATGACGTCATAGTGTTCTTAAACCGATAGAAACACAGTTCTCTACATTAATGAAAAATAACTTGGGAGAATTTGCACCTTGGCATTTGATCTCGTGTTAACTTTGACATTTTCTAAATCGAGTGTTTGAGTGTATGTATGTGAGAGGTTGTGTTTGGATGATTATTAGATATATCATTAGATTGTCTAAAAAAACAATGTCATACAAAGAAACATAAATCAAATGTGCAAATAAAAGCACCACTTTATAATAAGCCGGTGTTCATTTTACAAGTTTAGACTTTTAGTATGTACTATCATATTGTAGTCTGCATGTGTTTGAAAATCAGAATGAGATCCAAGAAAGAAAAACGAAAAATAAGAAAAGTGCATATGTTAAAAATGTGAGAGTGCGTAATGGGTATGTATTCGGGCATTTACTCGGGAAGTATATTGGTCTACTTCTTAAGAAGTTAATAACCAACAATAAATGCAAATTCCAGATATATGAAAGGGTTATGCGAATAACATTTTGAGTGTTCTAATTTGGTATATCTCATATAATCCTCAGAGAATGTGGGGAATCGCTGAAAGCTGATTTTACACCCCAAAATAAGTTATTAACTGAAGAATATGTAGTGTTTTTGAAGTCGCGTTAAGGATATATTCGAAATAAGTTGGTGTTTTATCATAGACACTAAAAGTGTATGATTTGTAATAGGGAATTAGCTTATACAAATCATCTATTTTTTAGCAATTTTTTTTTATTTGATCAAATATATAACAATTGGAACACTAAAAGTGTTTGATTCGTAATAAGAAATGACCTTCTACAAATCACCTATTTTTTAGCAATTTTTTTTATTTGAACAAATATATAAAAATTGAAACACTAAAAGTGTTTGATTCGTAATAGGAAATTACTTTCTACAAATCACCTATTTTTTAGCAATTATTTTATTTGATCAAATATATAAAAATTGGAAATACACTCAAACTCTCCAAATATAAGAATTAGAAATATACTCAAACTCTCCAAAGAGGTTACTAGAAAATAATATATTTCATATTAGAGTGCCATATAGGAGAGAGAAAATGCTAACTCTCATATTAGAGTGCCACATAGGAGAGAGAAAATCCTTCATTGGAGGTCTCTGATTTAGTATATAGATAGTAGATCTCCACACAACTTGAATCTATATAAGGGTGTGTTATGTGTTCCAAAACTTTGAGTTCTCTATCTTCCTCTTTGTTAAAATTCAGATTTTTTTTTTTTTTGTTTTTCAATAACAACTTTTAGAAATTCTTCATTGTTTGTAATTGCCAAAAAAAAGTTTTTCTTTTCCTTTCCTTATTCCTAAAACCAGATGTTAGTATGAGGGAGAGTTGCTAGAACACACACAGGACACCTTTTTAATTTTCCTCCTTTTTGGAATATGTTTTACAAATTCGATTTTTGCAGTAGATCTTAAGTAATAAGGTCTAGTTTAAATCTAGAGAAAGCATAAAGCAACCTCATGAGGTGGTTTAGATCCAATGGTGAGGGGCAAATCTGTAACTTGGAAAAAGGTGTAATGATAACTAAGTTTTAATAGATGTAAAAATAGTGTTTCTACAATACTAATTTAAATCATGCTAATCATTCAATATTCTACTCTCTAAACATGTGTTGATATATAGGAGTAATCGTTTTCGATCCACTCTTGTTTGTACGTACTTGTAAACGAATCTAGAATAGACTACTATTAACTAATTATGAGAGTAATATGATATGAAAACATTAAACTAAGATGTCAAAACAGTGAATTAAAGATGAGAGAAAGATATAGAGAGGGGCATTCCACCTTAAGCAAACAATTGATGTGTTTAATGTTCTAGCACAAATATCTAAACCTTATGATCCCTAGTTAACAACCTACATCTCTATGGTCATTGTTTAACTAGCATGAGGAAAAACTTATTCACCTATCTCTAGCATGAACTCAAAATTCCTAGTTCAAATTCAAACACTTCCTATCTCTAGAAATATGCAAGAATTGAACTTTAAGAACAAGCAATATAAATCTACACTAAATACATCAAATCCTCACTTTTGGTTTCATTAACCCCCTCTATTTGAGGTTTTAGCCTTGTGTCAACGGATTGAAACTAACTAAATTAATAATATAACACATAATGTAAAAGACAATAATTGAAATTGAATTAAAGCTTTTATTGATAGGTTCTAATGGAGGGTTACATTTTCGTGCATGGGCCAAAAAGGGAGACTTTGGGCCTCTAATGTGAGCCCAAAGTCCATTAGATTAAGTCTAAAGAGGCCACAGCTGCTAAAAATTACTTCAGTACCCTTTTTGCCTATATTTACATATTTGATTGGGGCAAGGCCGAATCCATTAGAAAGCTTATTCCTATCTGGTCGTTTTGACATAGAGTAGGCCCAATTCCAAGGCCTGAGTCCAAAGAAATCCCCATTTGAAGTTCTGATGGCTTTTCGTCCTTTTTCTGCCCTAATTGACTTTGACTTCCCAGCTTTGATTGGGCTTGAAAAAGCTTTTTCTTCTTGATTCTGGGGCTTTAAACATAGACCTCTTCTAACAATCATCTTGACTCGTTTTCCATGCAAAATGACATCTTTAAGCACATAAACAACTTCAAGACCTGAAATACACAAAAACACGTAAACATTACAAACTCTTATTTATTATAAATATAATTGGCCTAAATATAATACTATTAAGGGATTTAAACTACTATTTTACGGTGCTTATCATGTAATATATAAACCAAAAAGTGAGAGGGCACCTAGACTTAATCTATGGTCATGTAGGAGTAGTGTAGATTTTAATTTCAAATCATTTACATTCAAGTTTTTATTGTTTTATTTACTTTTGTTCTTCAATACATGTTTTAAATTCAAGTTTGTTCTTCAATACAAGTTTGTTATTCAAGTTTTGTTCTTCAATACAAGTTTTCAATCCAAAGTTGTTATAGTCAAGTTTTAAATCCAAGTTTGTTATTCAAGTTCTTGTGTTGTTTGTAATCTCTACTCAATGCATTTCATTCCAAACCAAGTGTCTTTTCATTAGTTTTATTCAACCATCCTTTCAATACAAGTCATTTTTTTCTTCACAAACAAAACAAGTCATGAACTTTAAAGAACCACTACCTTCCCACCTTCATTAAACTCTCATTCATCCATCTTCAAAAGTCTATGGTGAACCTCACAACCCATTAACACTACAACAAACATTAGCAATCTCCATTCTTCTAAGGGCGGTTTGAGGATCAGTTATGTGTTACTAAGGGTCGCCCATATCACCATACATTTTTTGTCTCAGCTTAAACCACATATATACCAATTAATTATCCCTTGCTCATCAACATATCATCACCTCAACCAGAAGAAATCTATGCTTTCAATGTACCAAATGCACCATGGAGGCAACACCCAAATTATACATGGAATACTAATCCATAAACCCAACCACCTCCAGGGTTCATTCACCAATCACGTCAAACCACCAAATACATTCAGACAAGGACAAGGTAACTACAACAATCAGAACAGAGCAATGGTTCCATCCCATTTTAACTAGAACTACCAAAATCCACCAATCAACAACCAAATAGACCTAGTTCCAGTTACACCGCCCACTAGTGTCCAATTAGATAAACCCTCTCATTACGTCTTGTGCAGTAAATCCCCCAACACACATATAACTAAAGCCACAATCTGACTGGATTGGGTTCAATAAAGTGTCAACACGAAAGTTACCTAAGATCACATGTTATGGTTGGTTTTAAAAATTTAGAGTTAAAGAATCACTGCTTTTGGGTACGAGTATCTTTATAATATCTCTACGTAGTTTTCAAACCCTAAGGATATAAAAATGAAAATTATACGCCCCGGAATAACCAAAATGATACCGGATCAACATATAATTTTATCTTCTTGTCAAACCCTCTATATATAGTTAGAGATACCTTTAGATTGAGCAAAACAATTACTCTACACACACACACACACACATTTCATATGAGTCCATTGTTTACATACTTTATATTTCACACTTTTTATTTCTTCAATTGTTAGTGTAATAATAATCATGGATGCATGTTTAGTGTTTTATATGGAATTTGGTATATGAATAGAAGGTAATACGCATACATCATGCCAAAATTTCCATTTTTCTTCTTGCATTATATATGTTTTCAAAACTACAAAAAACCAAAAAAAAATTCATAGTATAATAATTACGTAACTCACTAGTTAGATAACCTATGTATTTCTCATTCTATATCCAACAACCCACGCTCCAAACTTGTTTTGGGGTGGTATATTTTCAACAAGAAAAATAGAGTACAAGTGTATTGCCATTTTTGCTCATGTTTCTATGGTAATTTCTTTCCTTATCTCTTTATACTTTGAGAACAAATTATATTTAACAATGACTGATTTGCCCTCTCCCTCTACAATTAAGACACCTCACACATTTGCTTTTTACTTTTACTTTTTTCTTTATGCTTTTGTTTTTCTTCTTTCTTCTTGAGCAAGCTAGGGTTTGCATTGGGTAAGGCTACTTTTGAGACAAGGTCATCCATCTCCAATCTTTTGAGTTAAGGACATAATTTTCAATCTTCTAGATATGAGTCCTTGACCGTTGACTTTGACTTTGAATGTGACTTTTTCAACACTTTTTCATACAAGCTCAAGTCTTCATAAAAAGTGTTAATAGAGCTCTTTTTGGTACTAAAATGCATCTTTTATGATAAATGGCATGGTCTGAAATGGTTTGTAACTTGCAAAAGGCAGTAAAAGTTATGAGTTGTCTATTTATTAATTATGCGTAAGAAAGACTATAATGCAGTAATGTAAAGGGATAAATATGCACATTTGGGAGCTGATCAACAACCCCCAAACAACATTTTGCTTGTCCTCAAGCAAAGATGAGAGAGAAAACTAAGATCACAAATGTGTGATTTATTATCCAAATCTCGTTTCGCGGAGTGTAATTGCATTGACCATATGCAGCAAGGCCTTAAACCACTAGGAATTCCTTAGTGGACAAGCTTAAGCCTCGTGAGAGTTTTCCAGAGAAGATACTCACAAACTTTCTCTATCTAGTACAAAGGGTCTTGTCTCCCTATTTATTCTCAGAAGTTTATACATCTCATTAGCGGGGAATAAGGACAAACTCCTTTGAACTTAGGATAACATATGTACAATAATTAAATCATCTTAAGATAAATGTGCAAACATGAGCAATAAAATGCAAGCATAATCGTTTCTGAAACTTTTGGAAAACGTCCTTAAGGTGGGTTCTCACAGGGATGTGTTAAAACACAACTCTCTGATAGATTCATTCAAGTTTCGTTCTCTCAAATGCAATGGACGTTTATATTCCTCATATACACCAATGACATCCAAAGGAAATCGAGGTCGATTAATCACAATTGCTACTTATTATCACACCATCTTATTACTAATCGAGCTATAGGTCTTTTATTAGAAGTTACGGGGCAAAGGTGATGGTTTAGAAAATAAAAAGGAAGGGAAAAACAATATATGATAAGTTAAGAAATTGGGCCTTTGTGATACTTGTAACTAAATAAGAACATCATTTTGTTTTTTGCTTCAGAAATGCGATTCATTCTTTAGCCCTTTGGCTTTGTAACTCCGTATGATTTTGATTTTTGAGAATTCTAACTTTGTTTTTGTTTCTTTTTGCTTTTATTTTTGATATCGACTCCTTTTGGTTTTGAACTTTTGGGAGATTCGATTTTTTACTCCTTTAATTTTTTGGAGTTTTGGTTTTTGATGGGTCTTTCTTTTCTTTTCTTTCTTTTCGAAGCAACTAATTGATCTGTTTTTGTACAAAGTCTTCTCTTCTATTTTTCTGATACTCATCCAATTCTCAACTCGTCAGTTGGGTAAGCTTTTTATTGTGTGTTGTAACGGATGAGGGATTGATAGCGAAGAATAAAAAGGCTTTTAGAAGTTTTTGAAGGCTAAAAAAGGGGTAACTAGAGGAAAAATTATCTTTTTGGATTTTTAATGTTTATTTGGCTATATCAATTTAAAAAGGGCCTAAATTCTCTTCTAGGATATGACGTGGTGATCAAGCAAGTGGACGGTACGTGTGGTCTTTCTATCTGGACATTCTTTGTGTCATCACTCAATAATCATTCAAATTAGGATTTTGGCTAGATTCTCATGGGATATGGAACTTAATTGTTCTAACCTTGGTCTTGGAAACTCACTGCTATATACAATCAAATGCTTATGCATATCATTCATGAAAAGATGCAGAAACTATTGTACGTATATTAGTCTAAGTTCGAAGAACGAATCCTTACTCTATTGCTATAATGCAGACTTCTAGACTTTTTATTCATCATGGAAAAAGGAAACAAGACTTTTAGTACTAAACAGAAAAATATTTTTGGTCTTTTTGAAAAAAAATTTAAGAAAGAAAGAAATATACTAATGGGGTCCCCTATTCTAATATATCTAATATAATGCATAGTTTTTGCAAAATATTACTATACCACTCTCAAATAGAAATATGTTTTAGTTTCTAAGCCAAAACGTGCTCCTAACTTCCTTCTTGATTAGCTATAGTAAAATTTCACTTATACTAAAAGAAATTGCTTGTTTGTATAACCAGTGTTAAAAAAAAACAAATAAATACAAATAAAAAAGATAAAATAAAACGATAGACTGATAAATATTAAACTTTCTTTGAAAGTTCAATAATAATCTCCTTCCTACAGGGAAGGTTTTGCACTAGCATCATGTGTTAGAATATTTGTTACTATATTTAGTATTAGGAAGTATCTTGTGTATTTCGTAAGAGTATATCTTCTCCTAGATATGTGGATCTAGGAGATCTCTGTATTCATGTATATACTACTAGAAACATCAATAAACATTATCAGAAATATCCAGTAAACATCTTTGACATGGTATCAAGAGCCAACTCCGATTTCCTTTCCACTACCCCATTACTATAGGAATCGGAGCCTTTTTTTTTGGTGTTTGGTTTCTTTTTCTGGTCATATCATACTTTTTATTACCCTCTCCTACTTATCGTTCTTGTCTTTTTTTATCTAGTTCATTATTTGTGTTCTATATCATAATGACAGACTTAACTACCAATAATGATTCTGTTGTTGTGCATTCCAATAACGATTCCGCGGTCATGTCTAATCTTTATATGAAAGAGATGTCCTCACTAATTACTCCAGAACGACTTGATGGTACTAATTACATCGAGTGGTCATTGAATGCGCAGAACAAGATCACGCGCAGAAAATGTTGGGGTTTTATCTCTAGTACTAAGGCTGCTCCAACGAACATAAATTCTGAGGAATATGAAGCTTGGGAAGACGAGAACTATCTGGTCAAGTCTTGGCTTCTTAATGCAATGACCAAGGACATCAGGTCCATTTTCCTTCGCTTATCTACGGCCAAGGAAATCTGGGATACTGCAAAACAAACTTACTCTGTTAGCCAAGATGTATCGACGGGTTATCAGCTATATTGTGAAGAAATTTATGTCCACCAAAATAGAGGTTCTGTTATTCCTTATTTTGGAAAACTGAAAAAAAAAATATGGCAGGCATTTGACGCTATTGAATACTGCACTATGGAGTGTGCCAATGACATTAAGAAATATACCACAAAGGTTAATTCTCAGCGTGTGTATGTTTTCTTAGCCGGTCTTGATTCTCATTTGGATGGGGTTTGTGGTCATGTTCTTGCTATTAAGCCACTTCCAAACATACAGTCTGTTTATGCCATGGTTTGTGCTGAGGCAAATCGTCAGGATGCCATGCTTGGTGGGACATCTAATGAAGGGACTGCTATGGCAGCTCGAAAATCATTTGCTCATCCTGATTCAAAGAAAGGAGTTCGTAAGTGTACCCATTGTAATGGTGATAACCATGTAGTTGACACCTGCTTTAAGCTACATGGTTATCCAGATTGGCATCCAAAGGGTAAGGCGTCTCCCATGTCTTCTAACTCTAAGGCAGAGAGTTCAAGTTCAAAGAGTCACTTAATCACTGTTGTCGGATTTGTTGCCTAGTCAGGTATATCTAACTCTGCTCTTATTGCTTTTACTGAAAATAGTGATTGGATAATTAACACAGGTGCTACTGATCATATGACTTGCGATCGATATAAATTTAACCATTTCTCCTCTAGTTATCCCAAATCAGTCATTACTAATGCTAATGTTGTCTCATCTCCAGTTGTTGGTATTGGCACTGTACCTTTGTCCCCCTCTTTATCTATCCATGATGTTTTATTTGTTCCGTCACTAAATTGTAACCTTCTCTCTGTTAGCCAATTAACCAAATCTAATAATTGTGTTGCCTTGTTCTTTCCCACTCACTGTATTTTTCAGAACACCCATACCAAGGAGAGGATTGGCAGTGGTAAACAAAGTGGAGGATTGTACTATATGGAGGATGGTTTTCAAAGGTCCAATCAAGGAGTACAAGCTCATGTTATGAGTGACGCTAAGGTTAATAAAAATAAAAACGAGATTTGGCTTTGGCATAGACGACTAGGACATCCCTCATTTGGTTATCTTAGGAGATTATTTCCCTATTTATTTAATGGTTGTAGTCTTTCTGAGTTTGCTTGTGAAACATGTGTAATGGCGAAAAGCCATCGTACTGTTTTCCCTTCGAGTGATAATAAAATATGTTGCTCCTTTTTCTTTAGTTCATTCAAATGTTTGGGGTCTTGCCCCATGTCCTACACATAACGGGATGAAATGGTTTATTACTTTTGTCGATGATTGCACTCGGATGACCTGGGTATATTTTTTAAAACATAAAAGTGATGTCTATACAGTTTTTCCCATTTTCCATCAGATGGTGCTCACACAGTTTGGCTTCTCTATAAAGGTTGTTCACTCTGATAATGGGGGTGAGTATTTCAAAAAGGAATTGACTGGCTTTCTACATTCGGCTGGTATTCTACATCAAACCTCTTGCCCTTATTCCCCTCAACAAAATGGGGTTGCAGAACGAAAAAACATACATCTTTTAGAGATTACTCGGTCTTTATTAATTGGTGGTCATGTCCCATCTCACTTATGGGGCGAGGCTTTGAACTTTGTTGTTTACTTAATGAATCGTACACCTTCTACTGTTGTCCAATTTCGGAGACCCTTAGATGTGCTTTCTGATCACTGTACGCTTCTGCCCATTGTTCATTTAGCACCCTATATCTTCAGGTGTGTGGTGTATGTTCACTTACATACACAACAACGCACCAAACTTGATCCACGTGCGTTGAAGTGTGTCTTTGTTGGGTATGGCTCAACTCAGAAGGGTTATAAGTGTTATCATCCATCGTCTAAAATTTTTTTTGTCTCAATGGATGTCATTTTCCATGAACACGACCTTTTTTATACAAAGATCACTGATTCTTCACTTCAGAGGGAGAATAGAAATGAAATGCAGAATCATGATGATATAATGGTCTTTGATTTATCGGGACCACAATCACCTAGTGATAAAAACTCAATAGAAGAAGTCGATGCAACCTCCACTGAGTGCTCAAATGAAGAATGTGAAGATCAAATCCATGATAGTACATTACCTCCTACAACGGATCCACTAATCCAATCTTCTCTAGAGCAATCTTCTCCAGAATACCTATTAGAGGTATCGCCTAACTCTATTATTGTTGATTCTAATATTCATGATGTTAACCTACCGAGTCTTATTGTTGATTCTAATATTCATGATGTTAACGTACCTAGTCTTAATTCTGAACGAGTTCAATATCATCTTCCACCTCGATCTAACCTTGGCAAACCACCAATTAAATATGAACCTAATCCTAAAGCTAAAGTGAAATATCCCATAAGCAATCATGTGTCATCCCACAAGTTGTCCAAGTCATATGCATCTTATGTACTCCAGTTATCATCTGTCTCTATTCCTAATAAAATGCAGGAAGTTTTAGCAGATTCTAGATGGACCAAAGCTATGGCAGAAGAAATGGCAGCACTGAAAAAGAATGCCACTTGGGAACTTGTAATCTTACCAAAGGGAAAGAAGACAGTGGGGTGCAGATGGGTATTTACAGTCCAGCTCAAAGCAGATGGGGTTATTGAGAGATACAAAGCTCGGCTGGTTGTGAAAGGGTATACACAATCTTATGGTGTAGATTATCAAGAAACTTTTGCACCAGTTGCTAAACTCAATACTGTGAGGGTACTTTTGTCATTAGCAGCTAACAAAGATTGGCCTCTTCTTCAGTTTGATGTAAAAAATGCTTTCCTGCATGGAGATCTTACTGAAGAAGTATATATGGATCCTCCCCAAGGTATACCAGAATACTCATATACAACAATGGTCTGTAAACTAAAAAAGACATTGTATGGGTTAAAACAATCTCCAAGAGCTTGGTTCGGCAGGTTCACCAAGTCTATGAAGAAGTTCGGCTACAAACAAAGCAACTCGGATCACACTTTGTTTTTAAAACACAGAAGAGGTAAAGTTACTGCTTTGATTATCTATGTTGATGATATGGTGGTGACTGGTGATGATCATGAGGAGATTTCTAGTTTACAACAGTATCTGGCTTCTGAGTTTGAAATGAAACAGCTCAGAGACCTTAAATATTTCCTTGGGATTGAGGTAGCCCGATCAAAAAATGGTATTTTCTTATCCCAGCGGAAATATATTATTGATTTATTATCTGAGACTGGAATGCTTGGATGTAAGCCAGTTAATACTCCCATTGAGCAGAACCACAAGCTGTTTCTGTGTTTGAATGCAACTCCTACCGATAAGGGCAGATATCAGAAGCTTGTAGGGAAACTGATCTATTTATCGCATATCAGACCAGATATTGCGTATGCGGTTAGTGTTGTGAGTCAATTCATGCATGACCAACGTAAACCTCATATGGATGCTGTAGAGCACATATTGAGATATTTGAAATCTGCTCTGGGTAAAGGCTTATTGTTCTCGAAACATGATCACCTAAAAGTAGAAGGCTACACTGATGCAGATTGGGCAGGCTCAGCCGACAACGGAAGGTCTACCTCAGGATACTTCACTTTTGTAGGTGGAAACCTTGTGACTTGGAGGAGTAAAAAGCCAAGAAGTATCGAGATCAAGTCAAGTTTGAATATAGAGATATGGCATATGGGGTATGTGAGTTGCTGTGGTTAAGAAACTTGTTGACGGACTTGGGTGTTAAACCAAAAGTGGAAATGAACATGTATTGTGACAATACGTCAGCTATAGAGATAGCTCATAATCCTGTTCAACATGATCGGACGAAGTATGTAGAGATTGATAGACATTTTATCAAAGAGAAACTTGAAGCTGGAATTATTACTTTTCTATTAGTCAAGTCTGAAGACCAACTAGCAGATGTCCTTACTAAAGCAGTGGCTAGCAAGGTGTTTAATGATTCTCCTGTCAAGTTGGGTATGTGCGATATCTACGCACCAATTTGACAAGATGCTGAAATAAGGTAGAGCGCGGGGTGCGCCTTTGTACAGGCATATCCAAGCGCAGGGCGCGCTTAGTCTACTAGAGGTTCGTCAAGACAAGAGCGCGGGGCGTGCCCTTGTCCAGGCATATCCAAGCGCGTGGCGCACTTACTCTTTTCAAGTTGGGCATGTGTATATCCGCGCACCAACTTGAGAGGGGGTGTTAGAATATTTGTTACTATATTTAGTATTAGGAAGTATTGTATTTAATAAGAGTATTATTTTCTCGTAGATATGTGGATCTAGGAGATCTCTGTATTCATGTATATATACTACTAGAAACATCAATAAACATTATCAGAAATATCCATTAAACATCTTTGACATCATGTGTGGGTACGTAGATGGGGATTGCACCTTTTGTAAGAAGGATCTAAAAGATGGAGATCATGTTTTTTTCTTGTGCCCTTGGATTCATTGGTTTCTGTCTCAGTTGGGATGGAATATTGAAGGCTCCAATTTCTAGCCACAAGACTGGTTCTCTTTCTTTATGAGCGATGGTGCTCTGGGTCAAGAACAGAGAAACATATGTGCTTTTGTTGTTATATTTTTTATCTGGTGGCGCATAAATGATTGCAAGGTAGGAGGGAAGACTCCTTGCATTGGGATTGGCTTACTAGCTCGCCATTAGTCCTCAGTTGATACCTGTCTAGGCTGTCTAGCTATACCTAATCCTAGGGAGGAGGAAAAGATAAAACCTTCTTCTGGGTGGATTAAAATTAACTATGGTTCGGTTCATTTTAAACAGGCTAGCTAAATGTCTAATGTTGTATGTGATGTGCTTGGTTGTCAAGAATCGTGAGGGTGAATACAGAGAGCAGCTACTCAAGCATATAGGACTCTGTCCAAGGGTCATGCAAAGCTTATGGCTGGGGAACTGGCTGCAAGATATGGGAGGCAACAAGGCTATACTTGTGTGATTCAAGAAGGAGACTTTAAGCCACTACACAACATTTTGGAGGATAAAGAAGCCGCTTTCAACTGGCATTGGAGATCAACAGTGGATAGCATTAGGATCCTTGCGAATACTTTTCATTCCTTCATATCTAGATGTAGCGCCATCTCGGCTAAACAACAAGGTCTCAGTGAACTTACTATGTATAATGGGGAATTCCTACCCTCTTTTCTTTTAATAGAGTAATGAACTGAAGAATTTCATCAAAAAAAAATTGAAAATTTTCAAACAACGGGTTAGCTTTCTAGGAAACAAGGCCAGCAGTGTGGTGGGATTAGTTGAATGACACTTTATTCTCACAGCCTCTAAAGTTGTTTAGCGTAGTGTATATGTATATATAAAGGTAAAAGTTCATGTAGTCCTACAAAACATTTGTTATCCACTTATTCCAATTAGATAAGCTTATAAAACAATAATTTGACGTATATTTTCCTCTAACAAGTCGCATCAAATGGAACTCTTTCACGGCTATGTGTCACCTTTTGGCAAAAGGAAAAGGACATCTTGGTTGAGGGGTCCAAGAGGCCACCACAAAAGTCTTATTTAGATGAATATAGTAAGATAGAGTTACAGATACTGTAACATCATTGAGTTGTGACCTTTAGCCTCTAAACTAATAATCAACTTAATAATAGACCATGCTCATCAATATGTTAATACAACAAATCTTATTAGGAGACTCTTATGAATAAGAAATGGCCAAATATACTTCCTTTTTAAGTGGGAAAAAGTGGGAGGTCTGATACTTGCTCTACTAATAAGTTCTACATCTAGCTTTACTTACTTTCTCGTGGGTGTTATAAATAAAGGAAGCAAATTAGTCATACACAGTTACATCTAGCCTCCCTCTATTTTGGTGCATTGAATTAGTGGGCCTATATTGTTGATATACACGATATAACATAACAAGATGTTAGTCATGCTCAACATATTAGAAATGGTATAGTTATTACCAACCATGGTCTTGCAGAGAACAGTAGTTTCATTGAATTGAATTTAAGAAGTTCAATAGTGTTACTTAATTTTTTTCTTCTGTATCTGTTTTCCGCACGAGTTATTGGGTACATTTGACCAAAACAAGAGTTTGGTGTATGTCACTATCCCAAATTAATACCGAGGCAACTGAGTCTCAACTCTAACACAAAAATCAAGTTATTAAAGTGGTAAATTGGACAATGATGTGTGAATGCACATGGGTAGTTAGGTACAGTATAACTGTCAAAAGAGCAATGATATTGGTAGCCGACGACACAGTGGTAAAAACAAAATGCAGTATGGAATGATTGTTTGACTAATCAGCAATAAACAAATACTGATGAGAGAATAATAAGTTGATCTTTTCTGCATAAGTATGAACATTTATTAATTAACAAAACAAAAATCTAGTGAATGGATAAGTTGTCAGTCTGTCACGGACATTCAGATTGACTTTCTGGTAAAGAAGACAAAACTCCCTCCATCACTTTTTCCATTTTGTCCAACTATTTAATCTAAAATACTTTAAAGATTACGCCTCTTATCTACAGTGGGGCAATAGTATTTTATTATTTTTTTAATGTATCTCTTGGTTACTTGGTCATTTGTTATTTGCCCATCTATTTTTTTATATTTACCTAATTTATCCCAGTTGTTAGGCATAAAAGAGAGAAAGATATGGTTGGATGAAGAGAGGAAAAAAAAAACGTGCATAGCACGTACACCATTCTAGTATATATAATAATAACCCCCTTGTGAAACCAGTATCTGTATTTATCCCTGTATTCCCCTCTCTGCTTGTGTTTTGTTTCATAATAATTGTAACTGTAGCTTTTTATTGTTTAACTGTATTCATTTATGTTGTTCATGTATCAGGCTTGTCTTTGTTGAGTGTCTTAAAAATAAAGTATATTTGTTGAGATTCCCTCTGCTTATTTTAGGGTTTAGGGTTTTCAATTGTTCTCAATTTAGGGTTTTGGGGGTTTGAGTCTTGACTTGTTAGTTTGTTTGAAAATGGCTTATCGTCGTGAGTCACACTTTAATAACTTATCTGTTGTTAGTGGTGCGTCTGAAGAGCAGAAATCAATGAATGGGATCAGTAATAATAGGAAGGAAAGTGTGAATTCAGATGGGTATATTGGTAAATTGGAGGTTTATGTAGACCGAGCTAGAGATATTCAAAACATTTGCATATACCATAAGCAAGATGTTTATGCTAAGCTGTGCTTGACTAGTGATCCTGAAACTAGTGTTTCAACCAAGATCATTAATGGTGGGGGCCAGAATCCAGTTTTTGATGATAATGTAAGGCTTAATGTTCCAACTGTGGATTGTTCACTCAAATGTGAGGTGTGGATGTTGAGTAGGGTGAAGAATTATCTTGAAGATCAGTTATTGGGGTTTGCATTGGTTCCTTTATCTGATCTCTTTGTTGAGAATGGAAAGTTAGCACAAGAGTTCTCGCTTTCGACAAACGATCTTTTTCATTCTCCTTCGGGGTTTGTCCAATTGTCGATTTCCTACTATGGAGCTCAACCAGAGGTCATGGCTATTCCTACTCCTCGTGCGTCTTTGAATGCAAACGCTGTTATGCAGGATTCTGAGATAATGGATTCAGTTCCGAACGATTATGAAAAGATTGAGTTCCCTGATCCAAATGTTGTCAATGAAAACCATTTGATGGTTTCTCAGTATTATGGCTTGGACTCTCAGAACTCGGAGAGTTTGCTCAGTTCAGATAGTGATGATCATTATAATTCAGGTGCAGGGGTGCATGTTGTCGAAAGCTTTTCTGAGGGTAGTCTCAACTCTACTGAAGTTACAAAGTGTGATACTCCAGCAAGTAGTGTGTCCACTACTGGGTCTCCTTCAAGGTCCATTCCTGTTGGCTCTCAATCCTTTTATGATATTCCAGGTGCTTCCAAGTCTTCAAACGAGGAGCTAGTTTCACCACTGAAAGAGAGTGCAGAATCTCCAAAGGATGAGAGTGATTCCTCTAATGGGATTCCAAGTAAGAACTCTGCAAACTCTATACTTGGTGCGAGTGTGGTGCCAGAGAAGACAGTGGTGCAACAGGAGATAGTAGACATGTACATGAAGAGCATGCAGCAATTTACGGAATCATTGGCAAAGATGAAACTTCCAATGGATATCGAAAATGGGACCACCGATTCTGGAAGTTCCAATGGAAGCTCTGAGCAGAAACTGCAGACACCAAAATCGACTGGTTCAAGAGTGTTTTATGGAAGTAGAGCTTTCTTCTGAACTACAGCGTTTACTGGTTCAGAAGATACACAGGTGACTCTAGATTCTAGAATCAACACTAATAGTAGTTCTACTTGTATGCTTTATAGTGTTAAGTAATTGAGTGTTTCCTTTTGTATGTTGGATTATTATAAATAATGAAGAATCGTGACTTGTGTGTTACAATCTTTGTTCTATTAAAACTTCAGCTACTATGAGTTGTATCAGAATGTCATCTTCATATGTTCTGTTCTAGAGTGTTTACTTGTTTCTGCCTTGGCCATTCACTAATATGGACGTAAACATCAGATTCTTATACTCTCTAATATCAAGTACATGATTTTGGTCATCTACTAACAAGACTGAGCACCTCAATTGTATTAAGATAATCTGTGACTCATGTATAATATTTGAAGTTTCAAGATACGATAAATGGTTTAGAGAGGACAGAGCATTTTTTATTTTTTTAATGTTTACATGGATCTTGTATACAAACAATTACTGTTTCTTGGATGGTTAATCATAATTTGCTCATTACATATACTATGGCTCAGCAGAAATGTTCAGTGTACTCTTACAAGTGGATGGGTAGTTCAGAAATAAAAGTAATAACTCTTGAGCTGCACTTTGCATTAACACAATCACCTCAAATAAAAAACGTAGTGCTGGTCCAAATCAAAGTATATTTGGAGGTTGACATCTCAAGCTCTTAAAATGCATTTTGTTGATTGTGTGTGCGTGTGTGAAAACAGAGGACAGGATGAGTTCCCATCACAATCTAATGAAACACATTACACTTCTGTTGAAGTTTCTCGGGTGATACTAATTGTGTCAACTCTACTCTGGATAAAAAAGTTCCCCATTACAATTTAATGTAACACATCACACTTCTGTTGAAGTTTCTCGGGGTGATACTGCTGCTGTCAACTCTACTCTGGATAAAAAGTGCAAGTACCAAACCACTTTCATACAGGTACTTCCGTTATTTCATTTGCTCTTATTTGTATATGCCTTCTACAAATCCATGCAATATGGCCACTATCCCTGTACCTCACTCTCCGCAGTCCAAATTTCTCAGTGATATCTTTTCCAGTTGAACACCTTCGGTCCTTCAAAAAGTCGACAAGCCATTGTTGAGACACTCTCAGGTCTTGCTGTATATTCCTCGTGTTCTCTCCACCGAAGGATGTATGTGTACTTCTCTGTCTACTTCCTTCCACTCTTCCTATTGCTGCAGCCCCCACAGCCCCAACTGCGACTGCCCCTGCTGCCCCGTACATAAGAGAAGGGTCAACAAGATGAGCAACTTCTCTGCTCAAATCGGGTATCATCTCTCCCATACCTGCTGCGACATGGGCACCTATTTTTAAAGCAAAGGTCAACAGTTTCATGAACTTCTTCATGTAGGGAACTAAACACTTAACAGCTGTGTTATCTATTTGCATCATTTCACATCCTATCTGATCTTCAACAACATGCATTTCTTGCCGAAATTCACATAACATGTGAAGCCGGAGTGCCGTCATGCCAGTGATGATGTTGGTCACCAATCTCCTCGAATAGTTCTCTGTCTGGACAAAATAGAACATGTTTGGTACTTTTCTTTCTTCAATTTGAACATTGAAGTTCACCAGGTAGTTCACTTTATAGTGCAGTTCAGTTAACAGTCGGTGTTCATAATATCTCAACCCTTGGATCTCCATCTTCAAGTCTCTTATTTCCTGTTCGATTATTTTTAGCCTCTGTAGAACTGCTTCCACACCCTTTGCTATTCCATCAAATGTTGGCTCAACTGCACTGTCAGCTTCATCTTGGACCTGTGTGAGTTGGTCTGGCCCATCTGGGCTGTTTTCGAGTGGGACAGCCAGTTCCACAGCAAGGTGGTAGAGGTCATTATAACGTCGATGCAGTACTTCCCTAAAGTCATCATCTGAGAGGAGGTCTCTCGCAAAATCGAAGCCAGACTGTAAAATGGGTCTGCCTCCATCAGATACTGGACCCCATGTGTGCTGATAGTCGTACATGCTATCTGCAGGGACTGAAAGGACTGATTGCTTCAATTGTTGCAAAGGCACAAATTGGGTTTTCCTGTATCTTGGGGCTGTCAAGTTCTTGACGCATTCTGGACGAAGAATACTTTCTCTTAACGTGACTCCGTGGCATAAGTTCTGTATTGTTGGGATTATGAGCTGCTGGAATAGTCTAAGAATTTCAGTCAGGTTCTTTGTAGAGCATGCAAGGACATCAATGTAGTGTCCCAACTGTCCTCCAAGCTCCACCCTGATATAAATTCCATTGATAGTTATCGTAATGAGGTATTTCTCAAGACCGTAAGTTGCAACGTGCTGGTTCTTTGACCCAAAGATCTTGTTGTGGAGGTGCACCTGAATGAGTAAAGAAATGAGATTGGCAGGCCTATAGTAGTGGAATTTTATGTGCATTGGCGTATCGTATTTTTAAATCTTTTGACTAGGTATGCAAACCTTACTGGTGTGACAGAATGCTGGCATCAGGGAAAGATATATGATGATTTATTGATGATATTTCAGCGTTGAACTAACAGGATTCCTAAAGAAAAGTAGAGTCTCAACTCTCAGGAATTATCTGCCTTAGCCCTTTTTTCTGACCCATTGATGTAGCTGGTGGATATGTGCGAGCAAAGAGCGAAGGATGTGAATGTTAACAGGTATCCTATGTGATTTCAGATTTCTTTGGAGTTCATGTGTTCATATAACATGTATAAGTTGCTACTTAACTGAAATGCAGTCCAATGTACATTATAGATGATGTCTGAACAATAAGGAATTAATGTTGTTGCATAGTAGTGAATGGAAACAGAGAAAGTTGGAAATAGTGTGAACTTTAAGATTAAACAGAAAACTGAAGAAGTATAAATATATGTCAATAAAATCCTGTTTTCTCCCAGAAATATTACATTATATATGTCAATAAGATCCTGTTTTTTCCCAGAAATATTACACTTTCATTTCCACGTTCTTATTCTTTTATTCTGTGGACTCATGTGTTATGTATTCTGTACTTGTTTGTTCATGCATGAGTTTGAAGCCCTATGAGTCTCTTTCAAGAGGTTAGGGATTTATTCCAGTGGTCTTGCCCATTTAGCAATGTCTGATCAGATTCCTTATCTTAGAAGTGCAGTTGAGAGCATGAAAGACTGTACTCTTTTTGGTTTTCATTGTTTCATGTGTAGGAGTGTGAAAAAAAAAATGCGACTGTAAATAATTAAAAACAGACATATTCTGTAACAAATAAGTACCTGTAACTTGGGAAAGAAACCTGGCGTGAGAAACATATGACTTGAATCGTCACACTCAAGATGTCGCCCTGAATACACACAATCTGTCATGCTTATTTGCCATCTTTGAGACCTTCCTCGTCCTTCTTGAGAAGTGAAGGGATCAGCAGCAAGGAATTTGGATCCCCGAGGTTTTGTTCATAGCATAATTCGAGTTTTAACATCATTCTCACGAGATCACTGACCTGTAGATTATCAAAGATCTTTGAACCCATACCAGGAATCTGACTCTGTAGATTGCCTGTAAGAATCTTCTCCAAGTCTGTCTTGCTCATGAATCCATTCTTCTCCATTGTACTGTACCTTCGTATATCTAAGCTTACCAGTGGTCCCAGAACATCCCTGCAGAACCACTCACAATCCAAAATTAGAAAACCTAGATCTTGAAAATAGATTACCTCACCTATGTGATGAAGAGAGTTTGCAATGGCCCGTCTTCTCAATTCCACCTTCTCCAGATTATCATGCCTTGATCGGATTCTTAAGGCTGTAATCTTGACCTGGCACAACTTCGCAGAAATCCTTCCACCTCATTGCTGGCTTACTGTGGTTCTCTGACCTCCAGTCTGCTAGAAATTGTATCAGTTCATTACAGAGCTCATAAACGTGAGGCACTCTTTGAAGAATCGTCTTGCTGGACTTTCTGACGTGGTGAGTTAGTTTGCTTACTGACCCAGATGATCTTGCATCAACTGTGAATACAGTTGAATAGAACTCAACAAACCCTTGGAATCTCTCTCTGAGACTCCGAATTAGACGAATGGTAATCTGGAAACTATCCGATGATTGTGTGATTTTGTCAAAATGGGTGAGCACTACTGTTACACTTGGTAGCATAGCTTGTGGACCTGCTCGTTTTGAATTTGAGACAATAAATCTGAGCCAATACAAGAGGTCTTCTTCTATCTCGGCCGGATTTTTCTGTTCTCTATTCTGAGGCTTCCTAAACAAGCTGGATATAATTAGGAAGCAGGATGCACTCCCATGACCTGGAAACATGAGATCATGGAGGGTATAGAATTCATGTTGACCTGCAAGATCCCAGATTGAGATCTTTGTGTCGTCATCTTTGAATGTTTTAATCTTGATTCCTACTGTTCTCACAGCTTGCTCAACTGGGTGTACTAGTGTTCTGACTTGGTCCAAGTAGGGAAGCTTTGGAGAGAAGTTCTGCCATATGGAATTACATAGCGTGCTTTTACCTGCAAATTACCTCCAATTAATGGATTGGTAGAGGAAATTTATATTTTCTCTCATTGTTCCAAACAGATTAGATATATAAATGATACTAAAGTATATCATCTAATCCAACGTTGCGCTTAGACTTCTACATTGTGTACATTATTACCTGCAAATTCTTGTCCAAGATAAGAATACTCTACAGCTTTTGGGCATCGCCAGTGGCATGTCCTTTAGCAAATCCATTTCTGGTTCTATCCTTCCATTCTGGCCTAGCTTCTGATAGATCCCTTCAGTCTTCCCAGAACTCTGCAATGGTGTTCTGGTGAGATCAATGTCTTCAATATAAGGATTAATCTGCAGTGTTTCCATTATTGTCTTCACCATTAAATCTCCTTGGACCCCTTTGCAACCTTGCAGGGACAAGTATCTCAAAGTGGCATTGTTTTCCAAGCTTCTGAAGATTCTGATAAAATCTTCTTGTCCCAAACTCTTGTCATCATAAATTCCCAAGCGTACTAGACTTTGGTTGGTTATCAGCATCTGCAAGATGGCCACAAGCCCATCTCTTCCTACTTTCGTTCTTCCTCCACCGAATGTCACTGACTTCAAAGTTGTATTTGCCTGATTTTGCAATGCTGAAAACCTGCTGAGTGGACAGAGTAAATGTTCAACACCTATTCCACTGAACCAATTCTCGTTTAGGTATAAGCTCTCTAGATACTTATTCTTGAATAACCCAGCTGCGACGTATATGACTCCCTTGTCTTTGAGGCAAGTCGTGGATAGGTTTACCTCTCTGAGGCTTTGATTCTGTTCTAAAACCCATCTGAATTCCTTTGCCCACTTGGACTTCAATCTGATTCCTGTCATATCTAGAGATCTGACAGTCGTATTCCACCCCAATGCACAGGCGACCCTGCAGCAACCCGAAAGATCTAGTTTGTAAATGCGTAGTGCACTGTTACCTGGTTCAAATTCCACCACTTTGGAGCTTTTTTCTCCATTCCCTCCACTCCAAACATGAATTTCCATGGTCCGGTTCCTTGCAAGTACTGTGGAGATGAGAGGGCCTGCTGTGATCGAGTTTGAATCAAGAACTATTAACATCTTCAAAGTGGAGTTTACTTCAATCATTTTTGAGAGTTCCTCTGCCCCTCTCGAACCAATTGAGTCCTCCCATATCTGCAACTCTTCCAAACTCTCGTTTATCTTTAGAGCGGAAGCAAGGAGCCCAGCTCCAAAAGACCCAATACGTGATTCAGAAAACATCATCTCTTTGATTCCATCATGTTTTTTCAGCATTTCTGAAAGCTCTGATAAAGCTTCCGAACTAAACCTGTTTCTCTGGAACACGACTTGCTTGACATTCATATTCTTCTCAAGCAGGGTGCAAAGATTGTGTAGTTGCTGCAAGTCCCATGAAACCTTTTGAAACTCCAAATTTTTTAAAGTTGTTCGAGCATTCTTTGCTTCTCCAATTGCTATTAGAAGCTGTGAAAAGAACTGGAGGCTGTCTTTGTCTGTGGAAATGTTTATGTTTAAAGAATTCTCTGTCTCTGTATAGCAGCAGGAAGTGGGTTGAGAAAGATAGAAGCTGATGCTGTGCAGGTTTACACTTTCTGACTTGATTGCTTGAAGACCCCATTGGAGTTCCATGAGCTTCTGGTTATTAACTGCCATTAGTTGGTTAACACTGCAAGAGTTGGAAAGGTTACTGAGTTTCTAACTAACAGTGGAAGCTTATTTCATATTGTGGAATCAAGGTGGTATAGCAACACTGGAATTTTCTACGAATGCCCTTTGGTCTAATTATTGTGTATATTTCTGATGGCAAATTGTACCCATAGGCCATAACACAGTGACAACATGTCCTTTATGTACACAGAGATGCTTTGTTTGTTCTTCTGAAACTTCATGTGTACGCCTTTCTTAAAGTTTCTTTCTGTAAGTTATTCTTCTAGTACTGTTGAAAATATAAGATACATATAAAAGGTCGGTTGAAATTACAGGGAGGCGTTTCTTCATCAGTGAAGTGTTCCTTCTTCTGTCTATATTGTATTAACCATTTGGACTTGGGATTCTTGGTAGATTTTCACTTTGTAGGATTTTGGTGTGTTGGTCATACTCATGCAGTCAAGCTGTGGATGACTTGGTGAAAAAGTGGGAAAGGAGCTGTGTCTTCTTGGACTTTTGGGCTGTTACAAATTATTCTCCTATTTTACTTTTCCCATTGGAAGGATTAGAGAATCCAATAAAGCTAAAAATTAGTGTGGGAGACAAAATGACCTTGTTTTAAGGAAAGTAATCTATGCAAAGATGTCTTCACCCTCATGGTCTCATGTCGTCCTTATTATGCCACAGCTGTAGTCATATTGCCGAAATGAGTCCGTCACCTTCTTTGCGTTAAAAACTGGCCGTTTGCCAATTTGCATTTTGTGGAGCAACGTTTCACGATGCATTGGTTATTTATTCATGTACCAAAAGGTAGAAATTTAAAAGGTGAAATGAACTTGCATTTTCAAAGTACATGGATCAAATGATATGTTGCAATTTCGAAGTACATGGGGGCAAACATTCAAATGGTTATTATATATATGGTTTTATAGATACCCCTTTTTGAAAACAAAATTAGACTTGCCTCTCCAAATTCAAAGAAATTAGATTTGCCCCCTCCCCTCCCAAAACTCACACACCGTCTCAGTCAACGCATTTTAACCGTTATCTCGTGGTGAAATGTCTCAACTACTCTTTAGCTATTTTTAGGTATTTTGGTTTTATAGATCTGCATTCCTATTTGAAAACAAAATTAGATTTGTCCCTCCAAATTCAGAGAAATTAGACTTGCCCTCCAAACTCACACACCGTCTCAGTCAACGCATTTTGACCATTATCTCGTAGTGAAATGTCACAAATGTTTTTAATCTCATTGTGAAGCCACGAGATTAGGGTAGTTGGGACATGTGATGATTTTTCCTAATCTAGAAATACAAATATTTTGTTGATAATAAAAAAACAATGAAAATCCTACGTATCCTGGCTGTGAGTATTCTACACTTTAAACTTAACACTTAGGTATTTTGTCACTTGAGCTTCTTCACAATAAAAGTATTCTTATATAAATATCCTGGCTGTGAGTATCCTACACTATAGGATACTTAAAGTGTGTTTTTGTACTTTCTACCCACACTAAGACCATATCCAAGCGATAAAAAGATATTGTCACGTGTCACATATTCATTTGCTAAAATATGTATACACAGGACATTTCACCACGAGATAATGGTCAAAATGCGTTGACTGAGGTAGTGTGTGAGTTTAGAGGGGACAAGTCTAATTTCTCTGAATTTGGAGAGAAAGTCTAATTTTGTTTTAAAATAGGGTGCGATATATAAAACCCTTATATGTAAATGCAAGTAGGCTTGGTGAATAAAAAGAGATTCATTAAGTACTGGCAAACATGTCTAAAAGTTCATCACGTTACTTCCTAATGACCGTTGGCCCTCTCTCAATATATACTTTATTGGAGCATCGTAACTAAGTACTTGGCTCGCTAGTAAGTAGTAAACAGGACTGTTAACTATTCGAATCATCCGGTCTTTGATGAGAATCAATTTCATGAGTTTCTGTATCTGCTACTTGAGTAAGTCGAGCTAAACTTCAGTAACCCAAGTTTGGGCCATTCTAGCTGCATTTTCTTCTGTTATTATTTTGCGTAATGAACTTATAAGGATTAATGAGTTCATCCTTTTCTCACAACTTGTAACATATGATATTGCATACTGTTTTTGCTGAGAAATTTTAACTAGAAAGATTTGGAAGTAGAACCACGAGGCTTATTATATTTCTTTGAACTGAATAACTATCAAAGGAAAGAAACTATGCCTGCTTGACAAATGCACAGGCTTCAATTAATCGGATTGCACGAACATGTAAATCCAAGCATAAACCCTACCTAAAATCGGATTTTACATTTGCCAGACTCAAACGCCACATCAAAGTTTTGGTAAGACCACACAAAGGCCCAACCAACACGACACCTACTTGGTACTTGGTCTTGGGCTCCAATAGTACGTGCTGGATTAAATTCGTGTACCTACATCCTGATTCAACCGTTCGAACAGGCCAGCCCATAGTAGGTCCATGGGTACCCTATATTCCAGACACGTCTACGAGTACTTCGCTAGTTCGTTACTGCACTTGTACCTTTGAATGTGATGTTCTCAAGAATTATAAATCAAGTTGTACACTATTCTTTTTTATGGTTTGGCAAGCCTGTTTTATTAAATGGGATCGAACCAGCCAGCATAAATAAGTTGTACTTACTATTCAACATTAATTTACAAAATAAATTAAAACTTATGAATCGAGCTGATTTGAGTCACTGTCCAGACGTGCTATATCAAGTATTCAAGTGGACCTCAAAGATTGCCAACAGCTAGCTTAATTGTGCAAACACTAGATCCCATGTGATCATGGCATCAGGCCATGTTTATAGCAAACTACCTAAAAAAAACATGTGACCAAAACCCCCATAAATACATTTATAACGAAAGTCCTCAAAATCTCAAATGGTTCGAATTAGGCAAACTTTATTCTATTTTCCAATTCGGACTTAAAGTCTTAAACTAAAAAGAAATCATCATTACTTCCAAAGAAGAAAGTATCTGGCATTTTCCCATCACTCTCAGCACTTCGACATCAATCCTGACAACTCACCATAGCAACAAAAAGTTCGCAGCACGTTCTAGTGTGCACGTATTCAAGTAATTCAACAGACGATGTGTGAAATAAACAAGTGTCCTAATGTCTTGTTAATTGTAAGTAAAACAAGAGTACTTTGAATTAATAGACCTCGAGTCCTTGATTAAACTTGTTTGGGATCTTTCACAGTATACCATTTATGATGTTGGACTAGTGCTTGGGGATTTCACATATCTAGATTTAGTGCCACCAAAAACAGGTCAGACACAATAGAGGCATAGAACCCAGAAAAGTGCAGTGCAAAAATGCAGATGATGGTATCTTTAAGTCTTTTACACAAGCCCCTCAACCAGTAAGATAGGGTACTAACGGAATACAGTTGAATAACGACTTCCATGTGAAATTTTTATAGGAGGACATTTGCTTGGTGCAAAAAGGCTGGATTTAGGATTGAGTATTGGTGGTAGTGTGCTACTTATGGCCCCTTAAAAGTTAAAAGTAGGAAGAGACATTTACTCCCTTTTCCAGAGCCCATACTTGCCTTATTCGTAGTTGCTCGAATATAGGGTGTGTCTGAATCCAATATGAATGTACTTTTCCTGTGATTTATTTCAAAAAAATTAAGCAATGGGGAAGGCGATGTCCTTGTGCAATCTCACAGACCTTAAAAGTTGAATTTCGAATACTTAGAGATTGAGAGTATTAGTCTGGGATTGTAACAGTTCTAAAATAGTTTAAGAGTAGAAACCTTAGCCCAAGTGATCTAGAATGTGCACCCTTATGCTAAATACATCTTTGGCTCACAACGAGGTGAGAGCTTTAAAAGAAATTGGATGTCATAGAAGTACTGGATAAATGGGTAAACCTAGAGAAAGGTAATACGTTCACCTTAACCCCATCATCGCATAGCTAGTAATTCGCCGAATTATTCACGAATTATTTGCGAATTATAAGGTTTGGCGAATAAAACGAATAATTCGGCGAATTTTTGAATGATACGGTTTAATTCGCGAATTGGTTGGGTCGGGCTTATAATTGCCGAATTATTCACAAATTATAAGGTTTAGCGAATAAAATGACATTTGTATTATTTTTTCATGAATAAAATTGTAAAAATAAAAATAAAAACGTTATATACTTATATATCAAAATTTTAAATGTAAAATATATAGCCGAATTTTAAAAAAATATATTCGTATTATATCCGTTTAAAACACGTATATCGTATTTTTACCGTTAGCGTTTTATTGGACCGAATATTTAAAAATATTATTGTTGAAAATTTCGAATCTTAGACGAATAATTGACGTACCGAACTTTTGCCGTCCACGAATTTACTAGCTCGATCATCGTAATGAATCCCCATCGACTTTTAGGCCGGGTTGAAGACCTGCTGGCTTTAATGTACAATTACCTCACAACGAGGAGTACTAGAAGGGTCTAGTTTTATACTAAAACAAGGTTCATAAAAGTCATAAATAAATAGATTTCACAATCAAAGGAGGAGTGGGATGACCCATCCTCCACAACTGATGTGAAGGAGACAATGGGACCACCACTGAATATTATTCCAGTTCTGGTACGTAAGACAACCAAATGGCAGTGATAAGAAAGTTCTAACCGAACCTATCTGTTATAGAAGTTTGGATAAGAGGTCTATATGAGACCACAAACTGTAGTTGCTATGAGACACGTGTGCAATAAGCAAGGAATGATGCAGCATAGAAATGATCCATTATCGTCATTATTAATCTGTAAGATGATTGAATGATGATCATGGGATAAAAAATGATCAAAATCTCTTATGATGACCCAATGAGGCAATGACAGACTGACCACACGTACAGCCCTGTTCTCTGATTTTAAGAATTTCCCTGGTTGGACCCACTGAATGGAGGGTCCCCAGTCACTGCAAATGCACTGAAACTGTGAGTGCTGCTATTCCTCCTAGAAACGGACTTGCATGAGTTGCATCTCAACAACACAAGCCTTCTTTCTAAGAAGTTGGCCTTGAAATCAAATATCCCTGACTTGTTTAAAACTACTAGCAATCAATTTACTTGGTGTCCGTCTCTTTCACAAAAATCACAAACCTAAAAAGGTTGGGACGAGTACCAAAGAAAGACAATGAAAGCCAACAACCATTATCCATAAAACAATTTCAATACATTATACATGTTTCGTAGAAATATATAAAAAGAAAATACTTTCTCATAGAAAATGAATCAGAATATATAGTATCTTATTCTCGGGGAACCACAGGTGAGTATCCCTCAAAAGTTTCACACTAGTAAATCAAACAATCTCTGATACAATCTGATTTAAACAAAGCCCAAAAGACGAAAAACATACCCGACAAGACCTGGCAACTTTGCCAGAAAACGGTACAGCAAAAAAATTTTAAAAAAAAAATTAAGCTGTCTTCATGTATCGCAGCTTCGCAGTAGATGTACGATACATTAATGGGAAACCTCTTTCTGAATATATCCCGCAATCTGATTTTACAACTCAATCAAACCCCAAGAAACAAAATCCTAAAAAAAAAAACTTGACGATCAAACCTTACACAAAATCCCTTGTAATTGCTTTCTCATAATCCTCCAAAACAAGCACTCCGGTTAGCTCTAGTTCATAAATTTTCTATATATTGACGAGGGAGATGTATGAAATTCACAGTCATTCACCTGATTCACCGGAATTTGTTGACCTACAATATCCGTCTGAAATCCAAACAATGATCCTCCTAGGCAGCAATTCCTGAAACAAGTGACGACCAAGAATGAGAGCCATGAGCTAAATAAGATTAACCAATTTCAAGATCAAATTATATTCAAGCACTAAGAAAGACATCAACAGTTAAATACTCAACTCCTGTTTCCCATTTCCGTGTACACTGTCTTAAAATCGCAATCACGAAGTCACTCAAATCTAAGAATATTCTGAAACAAAACAAAGTATGACGTTCATGACCAAGTTCTGTTGTATCGAAGAGCACGCCTAAATTGTTTACTACATAAACTTCACAGCATGTATGGTACACCACTCTTTATTTCTTTTCTTTTTCTGAAGGCACAAAATATAAGCACTACTAAAGTTCAAAATCTCGATATAAGTCAAAACGCCGAGCCATGAAAACTTCACATATATATTATAAAGGAAAAAATGGTGCCAACAAACATTCAACGGATAAACTATCGACAAGCAATAGTCAATCAGTCTCTAATGAGCCAGCAGATATAGCGAACTTTCACAACAAGTCTAATCTATTTTTAAGATATAGTGCATTAATTCTTAAATGTGCGTACAATAATGAGAGTCAGAAAGTCTTAATCATTCTCATCATTGTTCTTTTTAAAGTAAATTTTACTCAACTAGAACATTTTTGGGTTCTCTGAATCATGTTCCTAGGTTTTACAATTTACAGCCCTTACCAATTCAGACTCTGAAAAGGAACATATCAGTAAAACCTAGCGTCCTGGTGAGGTTCGTCTAGGGCATCTATAAAACAAAGGGAAATCCTTAAGTAAATAAGAAAAGTAAATGTTCCTCAAGTTGGATGCTTCATTGCAAAAGCAAAGAGAAAAATTGAACATGAAAGCTAACTTAGGCAGAAACATGAGTAAGATTTACTAATTTATAAAAATTAGAAATACTTTCATAGTAAATTCCATTTAGGAATGAGGTCTGGTTAAACTCCTTATTTCATTATGTTATGATTTAAATAATGGTGTGGAATTCAAAAACTAAATGTCAAAAGAATATGCATTCTGCACACATAATAGGTGGTACAAATTTGCCCCACTCAGTATGACAAAGATATTGCAAACGACATCTTGGTTAGTTATTCCTAAAGTTTGGAGCATCCAACTTAACACCCAATTGCCAATGAGTGGAGGGGCCCAGGAACTTAAATGTCATAATGCAAGGCTAACTCCCATTGGGGGGACTGTACATCTCAACACGCCCCCTCACATGTATCGTGACATTGAGCCTAACATGCAGATTGATTTTATCAGGTGACGTGGTCTTTCGGCCAGATAGAATAGCCTGCTCCAATATCATCTTAAGTTTCCGGCATCCTACTCGAAACCAATTGGCAATGAGTGGAGCCACACCAAGAACATGCTACTTATATATTATAATGCAAGGCTTAAAACTCCCACTGTGGGACTATAAGACTCACCAGTTATGTTGGATAAAATGTCTTTTGTCTGATCTGTTGTCATAAAAGAACTACTTAAATAATCTGAGATTCCATAAGAGTTTGGCAGCAAGTTATAAATTGCAAAATTCAAATGAAGTTTTTCGCCTCAACAACGCCATTGTTTAGTAGGTAATTACATGATAAGTACCCCCTCAAATTACTGATCAACTAATACTTTGCGTCCAACATGCCATTGTTTAGCAGGAAGTACATGATAAGTGCCCCCTAAAAACACTAAACAAACTAATTTTTTCAGTACAACAAGCAGAACTTAGACCAGACATCAATGATGGATTCAAGTAGGAATGTCTTTAAGCACATGATTCTAAGTTTGGTTTATCCTTGCCCCCAAAACAACTAGAGCAGATCATCAATCTATTAGAAATTCGAAAGTGTCATTACAAACTGGTTTCCTAGCATTTAAAAGGTAAAACATGGCAATGATTAATAAAACCTTCATGGAGTAAAAGAAGATTCTTACCTCTACTTGATTGTCTATTTGTAACACTATAACCACCAACATAACCCGCAGAATTTTTAGATGTAACATCAGAAGCTGAATTTCCAAGACCGTAACCATATAAACCAGATCCGTCCAGCTCAGAAGTTGCAGAACGCCAAGTAGGGTCCCCATAAACTGAACCAACGCCATATAATTCTCCATAGGCCCCATCAAAACCTCCATTTGATGCAGAAAGAGACGGTGTAGGGCCAGCAGCATTTCCACTGTTTCTACTGTACCCTCCCCCTCCCAACCCATAACTGTTGTCCCCACTTCCAAAATTGAGATTCCCGCTCGTATAGCCAGTACCATTCCCTCCACTTAGAGCAGAAATAGATGGAGAAAGTCCCCAATTCGCACCACTATTGCCAAAGGCACTTCCGATGCTCCCACTTCCAGAGCCCATGTATGCACTAGTGCTTGCAGGATTTGAGGAATAATTAAGCCCTGCAGTACTCCATACATTACGGGAAGCTGAGCTCAAAACAGAACCAGACCCTCCATTGCCACCATTGTAGCCAATAGGACTACCATATCTATTCGGACTTCCACTGTAATAAGGGTTTAATCCCCTTCCAAAAGCAAGGCTAGTATTGAAGTTTGTGTTGCCCCCATAACTTGGACTCAGACCTGGCTCGAAATTCATGCTCATTCCATAAGCAGGAGGACCAAAAGGAGGAAATCCACTTCGACTACCAGAACCTGGACTAAATCTCCCATCCATCCTTACTCCGTAGTTTCCTATCGAGTTCGGATTGTACCCCTGAGTGTATCCATTTAGAAAGCTATTAACCCTACTCAGACCATAATTATATCCACCCAGCGGGCTCCTGCTAGGCCCTGGGGATAACTCTTTAGGGACAGCTCTTTTGACTTCAACCATTTTACCATTCAGTTCATGAAAAGTTTTGAATAGAACTTTTTCTACTGCATCCTCTGAATCGTAAGTAATGAATCCAAAGCCTCTTGGCCTTTGAGTATTATGGTCATACATTACCACTACATCTGTAATTGTCCCAAACTGATCAAAGTATTTCTTAAAGTCACTCTCTGTTACGGTGGATGCTAAACCTCCTACAAATATCTTTTTTGTGCGGGCAGGACCTGGTGATCCATGGATGCTACTACTGTTTCTATTGAGAATGTGTTGATCATCCCTAGGAACGGCCTTCTTCGCCTCAACCTGAAAATCCAAAGCCCAATGTGTAATGAAATCAGATTTTGATTACAGTGATATTGCAAAGTAAAAAAAAAAAAAGCAATTCTGAATGAAAAGTTAACTACTCACTGTTCTACCATCTATCTGATGTTTCTCCATAACTACCCTCTCTGCAACAACTGGGTCTGCAAAAACAACAAACCCAAAACCACGAGCACGACCCGTAGTCCGATCCTTCATAATCACAGCCTCCACAACATCTCCATAACTCTGAAAATATTCCTTCAAACGATCTTCATTCGTGTCCCATGAAATCCCACCAATGAAGAGCTTACCAAGGTCCGATTCCATTGTTCTAAAATTCAGACCCAGATCCATTTAATCAACATAGAATTCAATAAAAACAAATTAACAAATGAATCCACAATATCAAAAGTGCAATACTTTAATACAATCTATATAGATCCATACATACCTTATCTAAAAGACTCACAAAACCAATCAAACACACGAAATGGGTATCCTTTTAAATCAATCAAACAACGATCCAGGATTCCTGGAAACACAATAATTAAATTCAAAACCAATCAAAATAAAAATTAAATAAAGATCGTAAGAAAAATAAATCATTACCCACTTCTTGATTATGCGATTTATTTGTTTATTGAGATCTGATTGGAGGTGGAGGCATGAGAAGAAGAAGAGAGGGTGTGTCAAACATTTGGTTTTTTTTTTTTAATTATTGGTTTTTATGGAAAAGGAAATAATAAAGTTATGATTGATGAATTTATATAGGCAAGCTAAATTTGTTTTGCTATTTCGAATCTGAGATTTGTAGGGGAGAGAAATATAAATAGAGAGAAGAGAGAGGAGTTGGTGATCCTCTTTTTTTTTTTTAGTTTTTGTTTCTGTTTAGTGTGTGTGTGTGTTGTGTAAGAAAACATAAAATGTGAAATGAAATGCCAAATTATTCTTATTCTTATTATTATTATTATATATATATATATATATATATGTGTTTTGGATAAATCAAATAAATTTTTAAAAATTTAAATACGAAGATGTGTGATAAACGGAAGGGATTGCTTTGCCTTCTCATATAGTCATATGTGATATTCGTTTCTATGTAACAAGGGATCATGTTTGTATTTCCAGTTCATCAAAACCTCTTTTCATTGTGCAACCAATTAAAGGACAATCAATTTGGTTGGTTTCTTACTCTCACTGGCTACACATGAACTGTAGAACGTCAACTGTAATGGTAAGTTCGGTTGCATAGTACTATTCCAGTGTAACTTATATCCAAACATATGATGCCCAAGTTAGAACTCCTCTATAACAAATAAGACAATCCATCCTAAGAGCCAAGATCAATATGCTAAATAGGCCAAAACCACTCACTATCTAGTACGTCCAATATGTAGGTAGGTTAGAGTGTTAGACCAACTCATGATACAATCTAGTTAGTAGGTAGGCATGTACGTGGTACGTTTTAGCTCAATATGTGCATGTACTCTTAGATCAAAACTTGTAGATAGTAGATCAAATCATAATTCTATCCATTTATGAGGATTTTATGTCATTCATTAAGGGGCTAAAATATATCAAATATGGATTTTAGCCATTGCACACATGAGATTTAATCTCAAAGATTGTTTATTTATGCACATTATGTTTATAATAATGTGAATTTCTCTTTATTTACTTGTTTTTTTTTTTGTATGTTTCAGGTTTTGGAGTTGAATAAATGTGCAAAAGAGGTCAATTATGCATGAAAAATGAACTAAAGAGATTGCTATGAACCCATGAAAAAATGACAAGATTCATGAATGAAAAGCCTGTGTCAAAAAAGTGAAGGAAAACTCAACTCGGGTAGATTTAAAGTTGAAAAGTCAACAAATATTCCAAGGGACCTATCTTTCAGCTCAGCTCGGGACTCGAATTGATGCCCATTTTATATTAAAATGACCGGCTTGAAGAGAGATTCATTGGTATACGGCCCGGTCTCATTGGACTAGTAAAGTAACGAAAAATAACATAACAGTGGAAAAAAAAAACACTTTTGGCCTATTTTGATTTTTATGTATTGGAATCTAGTGTAATATTTTAGCCCATGAACTAAACCACGATGTAATTTCGACCCATAAGACCGTACTTGTTATGTATAAAAATAGTTGTAAAATCAAAACCTAATCTCATTGGATTAGTTAGCCTCTAAACCTCCATTAAAGATAGGGAAAATAACATAACAGGAAAAAAAAAAACACTTTTGGCCTATTTTGATTTTTATGTATTGGAATCTAGTGTAATATTTTAGCCCATGAACGGCCAAAACCGAACCCGAATGTAATTTTCCCAACAACTATATTTTCATTTATTATCTATTTATCTTCAAAGACTTTTTACTTTTGTTCATTTAAGTATAAAAATAGTTGTAAAATCAAAACCTAATCATCCTATCTTGTAAGTTTAGATTATTGTTTTGGGAGAAAATTTAGCCTCTAAAACCTCTTTTAAAAAGGCCGAAGAAATCAACATTTCAAGTTTTTCTTAACAAGTCGGAAAAATTCATCTTTGTATTTGTTTGTTCTAGCTTTTCAAAAAATGTTGTTTTGAATCTTTGATGATTTTTAATGGCTTTATGTTTTATTAACATTAAATCCAATAAAAGAATATGACTTTTGATTAATTAGATGAAAAAAGGTTTTTTCTTGAGATCTTGAGATGAAAAATAAAGCCTAGTGAGGAATCTTTTGTAAGTAGGGTTTCTTATTGTCGAAGAGATCTTTTAATATTGTTTTTATTTTCATATATTTTAATGGTTTTATCCGATAAAGAAAACTTTTGATTAATTAGAAACCCGAGTTTTCTTGGATGGGTAACCGAAAATATAGGGTTAGGGTAGGGTTTGGTCACATGTATCCAACAAAATGCGAAAAATGGGTACCGAAAATAGGGTTTTTGATAACCCGATTCCCATTCAAAACCCGAAAAATCGGGCCGGATAACCGATACCCATTCAAAACCGGATCGGGTACCCGTTTGGACATCCCTAATTAAAGACATTTCAAGTTTTTCTTAATTAAAAATTCATTTTGTATTTATTGTTCTAGTTATGTTTAATTTTAATTATATATTCTTATGACCATCTGCTAATCGATCAATGAAGCCTAGTGAGGAATCTTTTGTTATATGAGAGTTGTTTATTGTGTAGTTTATCACAAGTTTGATTTTTCATGTTTGTTTTACGATAAATAACATTATTAATTGAACTAAAATTTGTTTTGATTAATTATATATAATTAGTTAGAATTCTCCTTCATACTAGTAGTTTTTACTATAGAGACATAGATTAATTACTATGGATTAAGAAAGTTCTCAACCTTTTAATAAAACATTGGGTGATATTATAAAGAAGATAAGTTTATAATGAAAACCTTATTAAAAGCATAAGAATATTCCTAGGTGAATTTAATACTTTATCCAATTTCGTTCTCTACTCATAAAAATCATATTTTGAAGTGTTTAATAGACTAGTCTATTTTAATTCATTAGCAGTATAAATTAGTTTAGTTAAACAACCCACAAAATACTTTTACTCTCTAGTTTTCTCATCATAGATTAGATTAGTTAGATATTACATCATAATGGTATGAGAGAGAGAGGAAGGTATTGATTTAAATACAAAGTTTGTTTGAGTTTTGTTTGTGATTTGCACTAATATTATTCCCTCAAATTTGTGTTTATTAATAAACATAACCAAGTTCCAGCCAACTATATAAAAAAATCAATTTCAACTAGGTAAAAGTTTTTCATGACTCTTCCCTATACAATGAAGGGGAAAAAAAAATATTATGCTATGGACAAAACTCTCAAACTAAAAGATATAGGGCCTTTTTTTACTTAACCCCCAAAATTTGTACCATCTTTTGTGAAAACCCCCCATTTTCGAAATCATTAGTGATTGCCCCCCACTTTGTCAATTTTTTGTGCAACAGACGTCGATATTTTGTATACTGGTAAATATGCCCCTAAGTCAAATTTGTAAACACCCCCCATTTTTGTTGATGGGCAAAGTCACACCCATGGAATAACGAGACCAAGGTTAATTATAGCACTACGGTATAGACAAGTAATAGTGTTGAGTTTATAGAACTGGATAATGGCATGGCGCAAGATCTAGATTTCCTGCTGCACTACGGTAGAGACAAGTTTGTGAATATGGGACGTAAGGAACATGATATGTATCATTGTCCATCGTCCTTGGACTTCATAGATAAATTCCCACCAGTAGTTTGCAACAACCAATATTGTAATACCCTTCATACTAAGGGAAATTTTGGCAGCATTGCCAGCATAAAATATTCAAAGCGCACAAAACCTTGGCGGCTAGTGTGGCAGCTATCTTGGGTTACTAGAAAAATGGGAATGGCTCTGAAGATGATCTTCTTTCTTGCGATACTAGTCTCCTTAAAGATGATCCTTATATACTAAAAATTAGCGATCATTTTTGCAGTGACTCTGGCTTGTAGGCATATGGCAGCAACAATGCAAAGAGCTCCAATAATAGTGTTGAGTTCGTAGCTTTCCCCCAAGCAAACAGTGGTAGTGTAGATTCAAGCGCTGGAATCCCTAATAGTGTGTCATGGATGTGTCTTACATACTAAAAAGACTATTGCGACCAGCTTGGCTTTACCTCTCATAGCAATGCAAATAGCTCTAGTCATGGTGGTGAGTTCAGAGACATCCCGCAAGCAAACAATGGCAGTGTATAAATTTAAGTGTTAGAATCTCTAATAGCTCATCCTGGATGCATCTTACAGACAAAAAAGGCTACCGCAAATAGCTTGGCTTTCCTCTCGTACAGAGGATAATTGGTTGAAGAGATTCTAAAATTGGAATCTGATGTGGAACCTGCACTAGAAACTTCATTTGTTTCCTTCATTGATTTTACACTCAGTTGCTCACATTCTTAGAATTTTGCAAACTTCAGCTTAAGACCTGCTTCTTCTATACATACATGTTTTTACAAGTGGCATCGCTATATATTTTTGTTTATGTGGTTTTTAGTTTAGTTGAATGGGGGGTTTTTACAATTTTGACTTAGGGGCAAATTTGCCAATATACAAAATACCAACGTCTGTTATACAGAAAATTGACAAAGTGGGGGCAATCACTAATGATTTAAAAAATGAGGGGTTTTTCACACAAGAGGGTACAAATTTTGGGGGATTAAGTAAAAAAACTCTAAAGATATAATTAGAATAAAATGATTTTTTTTTTTGCCTACAAGTGCATGCATTAGATAGTTTCTAAATATCTTAAAAAGATAAATATGGTTTTCCCATACTATACTAGATAAAATTGAAGTGGAGATACAATACACTTGGTAGGACCATTTGCATCTTTTATTCCAACAATCTTCTAACAAAAAAAAATTCTCAACAAAAAATGGCACATGAAAGGCTGCAATGTAAATGATTTGAGGCATATGGTTGAACTTCCTCCAACATATGCCACCTTTTCATTCCCCTGAGATAAAAAACATGGTCTGGGTGCCACCCATTTCAAAATATGTAATATAGATCAATATATTTTTTTGATCAGTAAAGTAGAGTTTTATTAATATATATCTAAATAAAAATACAATAGGATGAGATATAAGAAGATAAGGAAAAACATAAAATAAAAATGCATGTCCAATCAACTCATAATGGACTTCGATCTAAACATAGATGCCTCGAAAAACACAAATGCCTCACAAAGACTTTAAAACCGCGACAATGAATAAGTGAACCGAGCTTGGGAATATACAGGGAACAAAAATAAGGGTGACAATAATTGTAGAACCACCTGCAAGTAAAGTTGAAAATCTCAAATCTCTAGAAAAATCTTGTTGTGACAGACACACAATTCGGAAACAAGTGCTCAACAACAAGATCAACCACCAAGGTGTGATCTTTAATCAAGACAAGTGTTCTTCACAATGCCCAAGCAAAAACCCAATATGTCTTTCAACTAGCAAGACATAAACAAGTGAAGAGATGGAATAAAGAACACACACCACAACACAAGGATTTAAGGTGGTTCGACAATATGTATACGTACAACTATACATCCACACGGCGAGGTAGATGATTTCACTAGATGAACAAGAAGATTATAAGAGGAGCTCTCAATCACTCACAAAGAATGAATCACTCAATCACTCACTTTACAAGTACCATCATTAATCTTTCTTTTCTTTTCTCTTGAAGTTATTAGGTCAAAATAAACCTAACTTCTTTTATATAGTTGTTGTAATTTCGGTGTCACCGAAATTCCGAGTCAGTACCCTTTTTCAACAAATCTGATTCCCAACCCTTATATGTTAGGGTTAGTTAGACTCACCCCACCACCACACACACACACACACACACATTTGTAAGATCCAACGGTCATGTTTCTTCATATGAAAAAAAAGCAGTTGGATCTTGCAACTGGGGGAGGTATCACTAATATTTTTGAAAATGAGGGGGTAGCACTAATTGCAACTAGTGGGGTAATTCTAACTAACCCTATATATTAACGAGACATTTCATTGAAGGGTCTCTCTGTTCGGTTCTACCTCTCAAATAGTCTATTAAAGGATGTTGCATGGGAACAACAATGGAACATATTCTACTTCTCATCTTGACTACTTTTTGCTTATTTTGAAAAGAAAAAGAAAAAGAAGGGTTTTATGAACGGTACGGTTTAGGGTTTTTCACCATTTATACTGAGTACATTGAAATAATTCATTTCTAAAAAAAACTATGGAAAAGTCAGAATTAATATAAGATCTATCTATAAGAAGATGTGTGATAAATGGAAGGGATTGCTTTGTTGTCAGATGTGATATTCATTTGCATGTATGCTACTATTGAACACGTGGCATGGTACAATTATAGCACTATGAGGTTTCGTCTAGAAATGCAACGTAGCAGTTACTATAAAGATTTTTAATGCTTGTTTAGAGATTGATTAATTAAAGATAATTAGTTAGAATTCATGCTAGTAGTTTTTATTACTGTAGAGATAGATATAGATTTATCACTAGGGATTAAGACAATTTTTCACTTTTTAATAAAGCATTGCGTGATATTATAAATAAGCTAGAGAATTGAAGTTTATAATGAAAACTTAATTAGAAGCATAAAAATACTCGATCATACGCGGATTTATCACTAGCTTCCTCCTATTTCATTCTCCATTCATAAAAATCATGTTTTTAACTGTTCAACAATAGATCAGTCAATTTTAATTCATCGGTATAAATTAGTTAGATATATATTTGGGTAGAATGCGACTCCTCATCGGTTGTTCAAGCTTTCCAAAATAACACAACGCATAAAAGAGTTAAGGTAATATGTCAATCTCTGAAGGAAAAAGCATCATGGATTAAATGTCACTCCAACATGGAGAGAGTCTAATTTAGGAGCAGACAGCTGTGCCAGACATGAGGTTGCTCTAACCCAGGGAGAGAGTATATGGTGGAACTCTCGACCCCCTTTCATGAAAAATTTAGAGAACCACTATACTACTTATTTTCGATTTGTTAACTAGATAACCATATTCTAGTGAAGGCCTTGCATTTCTTGTTCTGTTTTGTTCTTTTATGTTTCATGTAATACAAGTTTATTTGAGTTTTGCTTGTGATTTGCACTAATATTAGGTAGTTTCATTGGGCACCTACCAAATTGTGTTGGGCAAACTCCAGAAAAAAAAATGATATATTACATGTATGCCACAACCATATTTTGTGTCGGGCAGACCCCCACTTTTTTGGGCGACTCCACCAAATCGTTAGTAGGAAACTCAAACGACGCCATCAAACCGTTTAAGAGTTTGGACAACACCATCAAGTCAAATCGTTCAAGAGTTTGGGACGACAGCACAAAGTCGTTCGTAAGACACGAGCGATTTTCACCAATTGGGTTTTTCGGGTTAAAAATAATGGATTTGAGGTTTAGTGTAAAAGATGATTTCTTATGTGAATTGGTGTTGGAGGTGATTGCATGATTTGGAATGGATGCTTTTGAGAGAGAGAGAGAGAGAATAACGATTCCAAACGATCTCCACTACACAGATAACTTGTAATATGAACACACTACTACTCCATACAAATTCTAAATATCCACTACAACCGACCTAGCATGCCCGGCTCTCTAAACAACTATTAACAACAAATAATAATGCAAATAAAATATAAAATATACCACAACATAAAGATGTACTATGGTTCGTCCAATGATGCCTACTTCCATAAGAGCTAATCCTTTTATAACGTGGGAAGGAAGATTACAATCACTCCTATCAAGTCTCTCCACCTTACTAGATCACTCCTCTTTTTTTACATGTTTTTCTCTCTACAAAGGTTTTCTCTCAATCTTGATTGCTCTTAAAATTGGGTTTCAATTTGTGTTAGACTTGTGTTGGGTTAGGTTTTCCAAAACCTTGTTTTTGTTTATATAGTAAACCGCAATCTCGCGGTTACTGTAGCAAAAACTTGGGAAAATAGACATGGGCGCGGGCGCGCTCTCAACAAGGCCAATTTTGAGCGCGCGCACCCTCAAGTGCATGTTCCGTTTTCCAGTGACAAGGGCACGGGCGCGCCTTGGGTTTAGACCAATCTGAGCGCGTGCACTCAGACCTTTTTATGCGAACATCACTTCTTTTTCATCCTCATGTGAGGGATAACTCCAACAATCTCCCCCTCTTGAACAGTGAGGGGGGTTACCTCCATGCAATTTCCAAATCAACAAGAGGAGTGTGCTACCATTCCGGCAATAGCACAACAAACATCAAACTTACCTTTCAGTAAGACCTTGGTCATCATATTCGACCCATTCTTGTCCGTATGGATCTTCTCAATGCACAAATACTTGTCTTCGAATACTTCTCTAATCCAATGATAACGCACATGTATGTGCTTGGATCTAGAATGAAAACTCAGATTTTTGCTCAAATGGATGGCGCTCTGACTATCATATAGAACTACAAACTGTTTCTGCTTTAGCCCTAGTTCATCGAAGAACCTCTTCATCCATATCATTTCTTTGCAATATTCGTGGCTGCAATATACTCGACTTTTGTAGTGGAGAGGGCAACACACTTTTGCAACTTAGATTGCCAAGAAATTGCTCCCCCTGTAAAAGTAAACAGATAACCGGAGGTGGACTTCATCGCGTCAACATCACCTGCCATGTATGCATCAGTGTAGCTTTCAAGTAAGGGCTTACTTCCACCAAAACACAAACACGCTTTGGAAGTGCCCTTGAGATATCTCAATATCTATTTAACACCTTCCCAATGCTCCTTACCCGGATTTGACAAAAAACAACAGCGAAAGCAATATCCGGTCTTGTACACACCATTGCATACATCAAGCTGCCCACTGCGGATGTGTAAGGAATTTTTTTCATTTCATTATGCTCATGCTCACCCTTTGGACACATATATTTGGTCATGCGGAACTGGCCACCAAGCGGACAACTGACTGGCTTCGCTTGATCTATGTTGAATCTCTTCAACACCTTTATCAATGTAGCTTTCTTGAGAAAGCCACAACTTCCCACTCTTTCTGTCACGAGTGATCCGCATTCCAAGTATCTGTTTTGCTTGGCCAAAATCCTTTATCTCAAAAGACTTACTCAAGTCTTTCTTTAACTTGGATATCTTGTTGATGTTCGGGCCAACTATCAACATATCATCCACATACAACAAGAACACTATGAAATCCCCATATGGAAATTTATGAACAAACACACAATGATCGGAAACAGACTTCTTGTATTCTTGCTTCACCATAAAGGAATCAAACTTTATGTACCATTGTCTCAGTGCTTGCTTCAACCCATACAAATTTTTTATCAGCTTGCATACTAGGTGCTCTTTGCCTTTGACCTCAAACCCCTCTGGCTGGTCCATGTAAACATCTTCTTCAAGGTCTCCATGAAGAAAAGTTGTCTTGACGTCTAGTTGCTCAACTTCTAGGTTCATACTTGTGGTCAAACCTAATACCACCCTGATAGAAGTTATCATAACTACAAGATAGAAAATTTCATCAAAGTCTATGCCTTTTCCTTTGACCGAATCCCTTCACAACAAGGCGAGCTTTGTGCCTTGGGTGTGGATTATTCTCTTCATGTTTGACTTTGTAGATCCACTTATTATTGAGAATTTTTCTTTCTTTCGGTTTCTCAACTATGTCATAAGTGTGATTCTTATGCAAAGAATCCATCTCATCATGCATGGCCTTCAACCATTTCTCTTTGTCTGTACCTTCAAGAGCCTCTTGATAGTACGTAAGTTCTCCACCATCAGATAGTAAAATATACGTATGTGGTGGATACCTGGTTGAAGTTTGTTTCTCTCTGTCTGACCTCCTTACACCATCTTTTTGTGGCTCATGAGGATGCACTTCTACTTGCTCAGGTGGTGGTTCATACACTTCATCTGCATCTTCTATATCAATATGTTTTATCCCATCATGAGCAATATGATCATCGTCATAAGCTTCAAACCCATGGTTTTCTGCATTCTCAATATCTTTTGCACGTTCCACAGTAGGAACTTCTGGTTCTGAATCAACAAGATCATTAGTGAAAGCTTATAGCTTATCACCCTCTTCGAAATCTGTTATGGTTTGGTCTTCTAAGAACACAACATCTCGATTTCGGATTACCTTCTTGTTAATTGGATCATAGAGTTTGTAGCCAAACTTTTCATCCCCATAACCCAGAAAAATGCACTGCTTAGCTTTGTCATCAAACTTGGATCTCTCATCCTTGGAAATATGAACAAATGCCCTGCACCCAAATACCCTCAAGTATCCATAATCAACATCTCTACCTGACCATACTCTCTCTGGATAATCACTATTCAGAGGCTTTGATGACGATATGTTTATCACATGTACGGCTGTGCGCATTGCTTATACCTAGTAACTTCTCGATAACTTAGAGTGAGACATCATGTATCTCATCCTCTCTATAATGGTACGATTCATTCTCTCGGCTATACAATTTTGTTGTGGTGTCTTGGGAACGGTCTGCTCATGACGAATCCCATTACTCTTGCAATACTCTTCAAACGACCCTATATACTCACCCCCATTATCTGAGCGAATACACTTCAAAGGCTTTCCTGTCTCTCTTTCCACCATGCAATGGAAAATCTTGAACATGCCAAGTACTTCATCATTGGTCTTCATACTATATGCCCATATATTTCTTGACGCATCATCAATGAAAGTCAAGAAGTACAAAGCTCCCCCATGGGACTTTACTTTCATAGGATCACATAAGTCAGTGTGAACTAGCTCAAGGACATTGTCCTTTCTGTGATACAGTAATCTTTGGAAAGATCGACACCCTGTGTTGCTTTCCTACCAACAGTGAGTGCATCTATTTAAATGTGTACCTTTGATGTCTAGCAAGGCCTTTTGCTTGGCAAGAACTTCCATGCCTTTTTCGCTCATATGACACAGTCTCTTGTTCCATAGTTCAGAGGAAGCTTCTTATTCTGCCACATTAGCTTCTGTTTTACACAGACTAGCCTGTGTCTTGTAAAGAGAGCAAGTTTTTTTTCCCTTTGGCTGCTACAATGAAACCTCTGCTTAGTTTACATACCCTATTACCAAACGAGTTTAGAAAGCCATCATCATCTAACTTCCCAGCGGAAATTAGGCTTAGCCAAATGTCAGGGACATGTCTTACACCTTTGAGTGTCAAGGTGTAGCCGACATTGGTTTCTACATAAACATCCCCAATGCCTACAATCTTCGAGACGCTACTGTTACCCATCTTTACCTCACCAAATTCACCACATCTGTAGGTAGTGAAGAATCCCCTATGCGGTGTGACGTGATATGATGCTCCTATATCTATCACCCACTCTGTATCATGGCATGAGGTACTAAGACAGCACACACCACATTCTGACACAATTCCCACTAGACCATCATTGACTAGTGCGGTAGTATCTCTACCTGTGTTTATGTTCCTCTTTACCATGTCTGTATGTACACAGTTATTCTTCTCATCCCTCTTCAGTGTTCTGCACTCATACCTGAAATGACCCTTGATGACACAATAGTAACATTATCTCTTTGCCTTAGGAGTTTTGGCTTCACCCCTAGATTTGCTTCTGTCATCACCTCTAGAATGAGATGGTTTTATGCTCTTACCTCTCCCCCGCGCGCTTCTCTGTGACAAGGATCTCTGAGTGAGAGGAGCTGCTTCTTGAACCCCTTCTTGTTTCCTCATTCAACAATGCCCTGGTAGCCATCTCCATGGAAATAACTCCATCCTTAGCGGCTCCGTTTAGAGAAACTGCTAACGTCTCGCAATTGTCGGGTAGAGAGTTTAATATGAACAAAACCTCAACTTTATCTCCTATATCAATCTTCATCAATTGCAACTGATTGATGGTATTATGTACTTCATTAAGATGCTCAGACATTGAATAACCTTCTTTGTACTTCGTGTTAGCAAACTTCTTAATGAGGAACACTTTGTTTCCGGCCGACTTTCTCTCATAGAGGTCTTCGAGTTTCTTCCATAAGCCAAAAGCAGTAGTCTCTTAAGATACATGGTGGAAGACACTGTTGTCAATCCACTGTCGAATGCACCCTATTGCTTTTCTGTTAAGCTTGCTCCATTCAACCAAAGCAATCGCTTTTGGTTTTTCTCCCCCATTCTCAATGGGTTGTGTCAAGTCCTTGCAAAAGAGCAAGTCTTCCATCTTGGTTTTCCAAAAGGTGTAGTTAGCTCTATTCAAACTAGTCATGCGAGTATTCACATAATGGTCCATCTCTACAAGTTATTTCAACTCAAACCTTCTCTCAGTTGTTTTGTCAAACACTTTCTGGGCAAGGTTTGGATAACAATCTAGATTAATATAACCTGGCTCTGATACCACTTGTTGGGGAATAACGATTCCAATCGATACCCACTACACAGATAACTTGTAATATGAACACACTACTACTCCAGACAAATTCTAAATATCCACTACAACCAACCTAGCATGCCCAACTCTCTAAATAACTATTAATAACAAATAATAATGCAAATAAAATATAAAACATACCACAACACAAAGATGTACCGTGGTTCGACTAATGATGTCTACTTCCACAAGAGCTAATCTTTTATAATGTGGGAATGAAGATTATAATCACTCTTTTAAAGTCTCTCCACCTTACTAGATCATTTCTCTCTCTTTACAGGCTTTTCTCTCTGCAAAAATTTTTCTCTCAATCTTGATTGCTCTCAAAATTGGGTTTCAATTTGTGTTAGACTTGTGTTGGATTAGGTTTTCCAAAACCTTGTTTCTGTTTATATAGTAAACTGCAATATCATTTATTCTTTGTAGCAAAAACTTGCGAAAATAGAGACATGGCGGCCGCTCGGCAAGGTCAATTTCGGTAGCAAGATGCCCTCAAGTGTCATTCCGTTTTCGATGGATACCGCGGGTACTGGTTTAGACCAATTTGAGCGCGCGCGCTCAGACCTCTTTATGCGAACATCACTTCTTTCTCATCCTCATGTGAGGGATAACTCCAATATTTTCCACAAAACAAGTTGTGGCATACTTGTAATATTTTGATTTTTTCTAGAGTCTGCCAACACAATCAGGTGGTGCCCAAAATATGGCCCATAATATTACTCTCTCAAATTTGTGTTTATTAATAAACATAACACCAAGCTCTAGGCTGCTGTATAAAAAAATCCATTTCAACTTAGTAAAAATGAAAAGAGAAAAACATTATGTTTTGGACAAAACTCTCATACTGAAAGATATAATTAGGATAAAAGGAATTTTTGTTTGTTTATAGGTGTATGCATTAGATAGTTCGTTTCTAAGTATCATGGAAAGATAAATATAGTTTTCCGAACTGGAGATACAATATGCTTCATAAAATCATTTGCATCTCTTATTCCATTAATCTCTCAGCGAAAAAATTTCCCAGCGAAAAAGTGGCGAAAATGAAAAGATACAAAATAGAAATTGTATCCTGTTTCATTTTATTTGGGTTGAACTTCAACCAACCATAGTACAAAATATTAGGATATATGTATTTATTGATATTTAATTTCTGGATATGTATCATGGATATATCATCCTCTTTGGGGATATTTGACATTGTTTCACATGTAAATATCGTTGATATATCCAAAATATCGACAAATATCGTGGATATTGTGGATATTTATTGATATATCATAATACATTATTTATATTTATTTAAAATATAATGGTAAATATTAAATAAAATTGTTATATATACAAAATATCTCCAAATATTATCAAATATCACAAATATTGTAAATATCATCAAAATATCACCGATATTTATAGTCGTATATATCTTTAAACATATCGTAATATTTATATATCTTTTTCTGAAATCTAGATAGATATCCCCAAATATCACGATATATCGAGATATTTTGTACAATGCAACCAACCAACATATGTCATCTTTCCATTTCATTTCCTCACAAACTCTATGAAATTACGACTACCATAAATTTAATTTGATATTAAGAGTTTAAGACAAAGACGTTGTCTGGAGTGCGTATTTCGGGTATTAACTCTCAATAGCTCCAATTTCCCACAACACAAAGAAAACCGGGCTTGCTGAACACACTTGACCCACAAAAGCCGTAAGTAAAAACTTTCTTTCTTCTTCAACACTTGTTCCCTCCAAACAAAAAAATTTCTATTCCCTCCTTTTTTTTCAAATATTTTCAAAAACCAAAACTTTAACCAAATCCTCAAACTTTAACCAATGTTATATATTTCCAAAATGAGATCCATCTTCTCCCACTCTCTCCCAACAACACAATCTTCTTCTTTTTCATTTCAACTACTTCCACAAACCCTAATTTACAAAACCACCCCTAATTTCTTACATTTTAGAAAAAAGCCCATTTCTTCTCTTATGGATTCATCATCATCATCTCAATTGTCTACTTGTGGTGAAGTTCATGTGATTGTTGGACCCATGTTTGCTGGCAAAACTACTGCTCTTCTGCGTAGAATTCAGAAGGAAACTGATATTGGAAGGTCTGTGTTTTGCTTCTTTTCTTTAATTCTGAGTTTTTTTTTAAAGGGCCAGTCTTTAATTTTGGTTATTTGTGTTAATTTGTGTGAAAAAAAGTGATCTTTATTGGTTTTAAAGACCTAACACTAATGAATTGCAGAAGTGTAGCTATAATAAAGTCTGATAAGGATACGAGATACGGGTTGGATTCAATTGTGACACATGATGGGGCGAAATTGCCGTGTTGGGCTTTGCCTGATCTGTTGTCATTTAGAGACAAACTTGGAAATGAGGCTTATGACAAGGTACATTTGAATTGTTTTATATTAATATGATTAGAGATTTTGATTTGCGTCTGAAATCTATAAGCATGCCCTAGATTGTTTTTACATCGAGGGGGAGTCTTTTTTGGCTCAATATTATGTATATTGTTTATTTGATATGCCATCAATAAATTAGACAATCTATATGGAACAGTTGGTATGGTAGTAAAATGTGAATGTTGTTGTGGTGGATCACAAAAGTGGTCATCTGGTTGGCTGAAAAATTACGTTCTCTAGGACTCTTCCTAACTATTACTCTCGAGATAATCAGGTATGATTGATCTAGGATGCTCTGCAGAACAGGAAGAAAATACCAAGGAGGCAATATAGTTGACCAAAGCCACTTATGTAAAATGTCCGAGTCAGTTTTTTTTTTTTTTTTTATTGGCAAGCCTGTTTTAAATGAGATCAAAAACTCTTTGATGCTGGTGGGGTTTGAGCCCCAGACCTCTGGTATCATCATCCAAAGGTTTTACCGACTTTGCTAGTCGGCACTTGCTCGGAGTCAGTTTCAATAACAATATGAGTCTTATAAGGTATTAGAGTCAGTTTCAATAAGAATACAACATTAAGAATACTGTAGTAGAGTTTTAATGTCATTTCACAAGACCCATACTTCGGCTTGTATCTAGTTGCTTAGTCTCAGATTCTCAGTATTTCCAAATGAGTCCCCTAAATCTCCAGCTCCTGGCATTGCAATATTGCATGAAGTCTCCTCAAAACGCTTATCATTATCCAACAAGTGGACAACAAGGCCATAAAAAGGTGGGTTCCACTATAGGGGGTACGCCTGCCTTTGAGTAGTCGTGGGTAGTGTAATAGTATACAATTTCTCATAAGTTAGAGCTTGATAGACATTCTGTTTGCTTAGATAGAATGTTTTATGGAACAGTTTACTGTTCTTAACTTTCTAGAATACTCAAAGTAGGGAACCTGTATAGGTACTAAGGTAAGGCTTACCCTTTAGTTTCCCGATTAATCTAACATGTATAAGGCAGAAATCTAATTGGGCTTGTATATTAAACACATCTTCGAACTGGCCTGTAAACTCCAAACTCTGTGGACATGCCCAAGATAGATGAAGAGGCATTTATTCAGCATTATCACATAAAGACATTTGCCCTCTTTAGATTAGCTTGACTAGGTAAATTGTATTGGAAAACCAACAGAGATTTTTGATTTGGGTGTTGTAAGAAGATGGCACATCCAATTAAGAAAAGATGGTTGCTCCCTTGTTCCTGCAACTAAAGACTGGTAAGCAGATTTGATTGAGAAGTGCCCTTTAGGGTGTGGGGCCCAAATGATAGTAATCTTTCTATACGCAAGGCTCAGAAGGAAACCTTCCATCTGGAGAGGATATGCGGCGGTGCTAAGGAACTAAGCTCGTGCAGTTTCCAATCCATAGCTTCTCGATCAAAATAAGAGGTGACAGACCAAGTAAGCTCTTGATCTGAGTGGATTAATTAGATGATAGAGGATAATTCACTTTCCACTTGTACAGCAAGAATAAGACGTCCTTGCCACTACCTAAATGCCATTGGATGTGGGGTTCAACAAAAGACCGAGTCTTTAAGATATCTTACTGTAATTTCGAATCAGTGGATATATCCATGGTGCATGTTGTTTGCTGATGGTAGTGTTAGTGGATACATCTGTAGATGAAGTTCAACAAAAACTAGAAAAGTGGAGAGAAACCTTGAGTCAATGGGATTTTGAATTAGTAGAACTAAAACAGAGTTTATGTTGTGTAAGTTTAGTAATGAGCTAGGTATGGATAATTCATTGGCCACGCTCTGAAACCAGAAGATTAATCAAAAGGACCAGTTTCGATATTCCAAAAGGATGGTGAGATAGATAGTGATATAACTAGTAGAATGGGTATAGGGTGGACAATATGGCGACGAGCGAGTGGAGTACTATGTGATAAGAGGATAACAAATAATTCGAAAGGGAATTCTATAGTAGGTCGGCTATGTTATATGGGGCGGAGAGTTGGGCAGTAAAAAAGAAACATGAGGAACACATTTGTGCAGCAGAGATGGGGATATTATGATGGATGATAGGAGTAACTAGGATAGATAAAATTACTAATGAACGGGTGAGAGAAAGACTAGGGGTTGCACCTATTAGTGAGAAAATAAGAGAAAGTAGGCTTAGATGGCATGGACAACGCACACCGTAGACCTAGTAATGCACCAGTAAAGAGAGGAAGTTAGTGTGCATAGACAGAAAGAGGCAAAGAGGGCAACTATGTTGGGAAAATGACTTCATATGAAGTCATCTAACCCATGGTGACTTCATATGCCAACTAATCCCGACTATGTTGGGGAAATGATTTTGATTTTTCAATATAGCACTCTAAAATTTGAAGAGCTGGACAAGATTAATTGCTGTTTGATCAGCAAAAGGTTGAATAACATGGAGTTATCCAAGTATTTGTTGAGCAAATCCCGTTCCTCTATTCAATTTCTGGCAAATTATCTCTCAACCTGTGGTCTTCTCCTTTTTGTATTTCATTCTTAAAACCCCAGCTCAATTATGGTTTCTTTTAACAAAGGTGAAGATCCAAGTTGTCTCAATTAGTTGGGTCAGTTAGAACATTAATCTTCTCTTAATTAGTGAGTGAGTGACTGATATTCCACACTTGTAATACGAACAATTATCAACATTATGTGTCTGTCCTTGATTTCCTTTTCTGTGTGCAGCTGGATGTCATAGGGATTGATGAAGCTCAATTTTTTGGAGACCTATATGATTTCTGCTGTAAAGCAGCTGATCATGATGGGAAGACTGTAATTGTTGCTGGCCTTGATGGTGACTATTTGAGGTACCTTTTGCCTTTGCTGAATCTGTATTTAATTATTTATTTTTGTTCTTTTACACCTTGCTTGTGTTTGTGGCTGTACTTTTTAGCAATCACGATAACCATTATGTTGCCAAATTTATTTGCAATACCGGTTTTGACGATTATTAACTCATTTTTTGTTGGCAGAAAGAGATTTGGTTCAGTTCTCGATGTTATACCCTTGGCTGATTCTGTGACCAAGTTAACGGCTAGATGTGAGATATGTGGTAAGCGTGCGTTCTTCACTCTAAGGAAAACAGGGGAAACACAGACAGAACTGATTGGAGGGGCTGATGTTTACATGCCAGTCTGTCGCCAACACTATGTTAATGGACAAGTTGCCATTGAAGCTGTGAAGAGTGTCCTGGAATTGCAGAAGGTCCAGCATGATTCGTATGTTGAAGCAAACTTATTGTCTTGTTAGTTTAAAATATGATAATTGCAGCCTATTTATTGTGTGAGGCATGCTTTCACTATTTAAGTTTGTCTGGTGTGCTATTCTGCTATGAGAATTTGAACGACTTATTTGTACTGTATATCTTTCAATGTATTATAGCCAAGCTCTTCTTGTCCAATCTTGTTGAATTGTTGCACTTCAATTTTTTCTAATCTTGTAGTTTTGAGAACTTGTCATCTGTCTTTTGCGAACTGTTTTACAAAATGAAGATTGCTTCAGGTTTTTGTCGTTCCTTTTTATTTGCTAAATCCAAGTACATGATTAAAATAATTCGAAGTATTATGCATGTTGCTGTTGTAGCATAATGTGTGTCTGCCACCCTCAACCGAAATATGTTTTTCTTCTCAAGCCGAGAACAATTTAAGAAAGTTGCTTTTATGAAAAAAAAACACCATTCTATATAGGCTCTTGATAAATTATTACAACACCACGTAAAGAAAAGTTGTGTAGTAAATCATGTGCGTATAAAGCCTCTATCACGAGTTAGTTATTCATAAGCTGGGTTAATTGTTTAATAAGGCTCTTGTGAAAATGGGTATATACCTCAAATTTTTTTCTGTTCCTTGGTCTGAAATTTTAATTAGATGCTTGGAATATGTTCTAGCAAGTGAAAAAACATGTACATGATGTCTCTTTACAGAAAGCTGGGAAGGAAAGACGAAGGAAGAATAATAAGGAAAACTAGTTGTTGTAGACACCATTGTTGCCTAACACAATGATGAAAAATAGATTCTCACTTTAGTGTAATAGTTGAGGAAGACGCTTCTAGAAAATTGTACAACAGAGTATAAGTTTTGATTAATACAGGTGAGGATCTGCCTAACCCTAGCTTATTCTCATAAAAAAAAAAATAGATCTTGTTTTACCTAATAAAGTTTTGTTGTCAAAATCACTAGATTATGATATTATGGTCTGATGCAAAAGTTTTTTCACTTTGGTTGTGCTTGTTTACCTTGCAATTGCTAAAAGCATTTAGTTTCCAGGGTTTATCTAGAACTAGAGCAGGGGATGTTGGATGGACATGTTAGGTGTCTACACCAGAATCCTACCAATAAGAATGCAAACGGATGCAAATACTAATGCAACTTTGCAGTTTGAAATGGCAGCAAAGCTTTGACTGAATTTTCATCCTTCTTTGTTGAATTTTGGTGCTGGAAATTCCCAAAATCTCTTTGGTCCACCCTCTGTTTTAGTTTTTAACTCTGGAGAAATTTATGTTTGCAGTATAAAGTGATTAACAATAACAAATTATATGATAAGTGTTGTTGTGAACTTGTGATAGATATATGATGCAAAACATATGTACGTCCATAGTCTTTACATCAAATAAGGACTTAGGATGTCTAAATTATAGCAATATCTGTTTGAGAAATTGATGGTTATCATATATATTCTGATCCAAATTTGTTATTAAAGAATTTATAGCAAAAGTTCTCCAGACATTTTTTTGAAGGTAAAAGTTACATGTGTTTACTTGATGAAAAATATAGCTGGACTGTACTTTCCCAAGTAATAACACCTGTACATAGTTCCCTTCCATTCCCAAGTACATATTCCTTCACCCATCAATAACCAAAGTATTGAAAGGTTGGAAACACCAAGTGCTCCACAAACCTGCGAGGACTATTTGCACTTTCTGGCTGTAGGTGGACATTTTGCAAGTTGAACAAAGTTTTTCTGTTTAGGTTTATACTGAAATTATGGTGGTCCTATGGCTCTACTCTTGTGATCTTGTCTAGTTGTCTTGGTATTTTTTAATGTATTACAGGATTTACAGCCACTAACATGGAACTTAGTCGATGGAACAACCTAACAGATGGGACCACCACAATTTTCATTCAAACCCAGAGCAAAACTTTGCTTAGTGCTAAGTGTAAAGCACAAGCCTTCATCATGTGACTTTGACACTTTGACAACAATAGTTATTGGTGAGATCCCCTCAGATGCCTTCTGACATGATATGAGCCGGCAAGCGGTCCACATTATCTGCATTCTGTTTTTGTTCCTATTGCATATCTTTCTTGTTTACCTTTCTTTTGAGAATTTGAGATATGTCATGAATTTGTTGCTCTGCTTGACTTACAGCAGAGGACAGTCTCATTTGTATATCACAAATTTTGTCATACGCCTGTTAATGGTAGAAGAGTTTTTTGCTACGTTCAACAATAACAAAAACCGATCTATGCAGACCAAACGCTAACTCGCTAAGTAAGAGAGGAACAAAGGTCACTGAAACCCTTTATTGTCTGTCAATGTCACTGGAACCCATTGTTGGCAGTTGAATTGTTTGTCTTTGAAGATCATCTAAATTTTCACTAAGTATAAATTCTGACAGTAACGCTTTTGGAGTACAAAGTCACCCCAGAAACAATTATGTTCAGAGGAGAAAATTACCCAAGAAACCAATATGTTGGTTTCAGGCTTTGATATCTCTCGTTGACTTATCTAGTCACTCGGCCTTACCACCAGTGTATCGTTGGTCATACTCGGCATTCACAGAGCGCGTAATTTGTGCAGATGTATTTATACGAGCATATCCATGTTAGTTCTTTAAATATTTTCCTTTGTTCTGTACAGTATATGAGCCCAAATGAGCTGACTTCAATTTCCCTACGGTAAACATTTACAATTTACGTGGTCCTTCATTGAGCACATACTTATCAGCCAAACTTAAACTGGGTTAAATTATTATTTTCTGTAGTTGATTTGTTGAATGTTATGAGGAAATTAAAGGTGAAAAACAGAAGGGGGAAGGAGAGTACAGCTTGTAATGATTCTTCGAACGGTCCATCAAACCATTACCCTGCAAACGAATTATGCTACGAACTAGCGGTGATCCAGTTTTGGTTTGGTCCTTTGAAACTACATAGATGCACAAAATGCAAAACCCTGAATAAATATTCAACTAGCTAGGAAAATGGGAAACAATCATCTAATTTTGTACTAATTGAAAATCAGTCAATCATCAGCAAGATCTCTTACTATTAAAGTGTATTCGCAGTCATTACGGATCATTCGTCCTCGAGGCCATTGAAGAAAGGGTCTTTAAGTAGTTCAGAAGCAGAAGGTCTAGCCCTTGGCTTTGCAAGGCACTTTTCAATGAATGCCTTAACTTCTGGATACTTAACTTTGTTCAGAGCTTGAGGTCTAACCCCAGAAGTGATCTTCTTATAAATCTGAGCAATGCCATCGCACTCCATATACGGCAACTCCAGTGTCACCATCTCCAGAACACACAGTCCAAAAGAATATATATCTACCATCTCCGTATACTCCCCATCGAACAGCTCTGGCGCCATATACTCTGGTGTCCCAACAGCTGAATGCGCCGCATGGCTCTTTCCCACTATTGCTGCCAACCCGAAATCTCCAATCTTCACCTGTCCACTATTTCCATTAATGAAAACATTCGCGCATTTGAGATCTCGATGAATAACGCAAGGCTCATGTGTATGAAGATACTCCAAACCTCTAAGAATCTGCCTAGACCATTTCTTTAAAGCTTTTACCGAAACATGTTTATGTTTCTTGCGATAATCACGCAGACTACCAGACGTACATACTTCTGTTATGAAATTTAAGAAGGTATGATCATTGTTCATCCAGACATGGTAGAAAGTTATGATGCTGTCGTGCTCCAAACTTCTTAACAATCGAACTTCTGCAAACAAGCGATGTATAACCCCGTTCTTGTCATTGGAAAAACGGCTCAAGTCAACTTGGTTCCATGCTACTTCAATCCCTTCTTCCTGATCAAAGGCTCTATATACATCTTTCATAGATCCAGTGCCAACTAGATCACTGTATCGACCATAACGACCTGTTGGATCGATTTCGACAAAGGGTTCTACGTTTTTATTTGATGGATTAGGTTTCACACAAGGCATCTTCTTGTTCTTGTTCTTTCAACTTGTTATATTCTAATCGCAAGAACAAAAGGTTGAATCACAAGAAGCAGAGAAAAATCTAGAAATATGAGGTGAGCGATGAGAGATATATAGTAAGGAGTGGGTTCCTTGAAATACAAGTAACGAGGCTTTTTCTTGGAAGCTTGGAAGCAATAAGTAGTGAAGAGGGAAACGGTGTTTTGAGAAGGCAATTTATAAAGTGTGCTGCGATATTTCAAACTATGTTGATTTCTGACAACGGTTATTGATATATGTCGAATCTGCGAGAAACTTCAAGTTTGTACGTACTCAACTTTAACGTGACACATTGTATTTCTGGTCTTTGTGTCGGTATTTTACATTTTTTGCAGTGGGAAAATCTATACCTTACTCGTTATTACAATGTCAAAAAGTCTGAAACGTGAAGAGCGTCACTGTATTCTTTCCTAGGTGCAAAGAATATAACTCCTTTTCAATTACTGAATCCAAGTGAATGTACTCGAGTAGCAAGCTACATATTAATGCAAACTTTCTGTCAAGTTGTTCACGGCAGAACTGAGAACTCTGTTCATGCATTTCGTTCATAATTGCTAACACATGAAGAAAAGAAGAGACCTGTGAACCATGTGAAGTCACAAATTGTACACGATTCAAGAATTTAGAATACTGAATTAATGAACTGCTACCACGGGTGTGGAGTTAAAATCCAGCACCTTTAACGTATCAAACTTTCTTCAAAACAATTATCTAAAAACTGGACCCGCAGTGCAAATATAAGAGTAGGGTCGACGAGTAAAAATTGACGGCCAAGTGAATCTGAATCTGGCATGTCGGCTCGTTAGATCTTTTTGATATGGGCGTCCTATCGAGTACAAGTGTAAAACAAAAAAATCCTAATGTTATCTAGTCAATGATAAAACTTTGGGAGCTCGTAGTCGACAAATTATAAATTTTTATCTGGAATATTTACAGTTATTCTCCTGTTAACGTGGTGTCAACGTAACATTTGGAACATAGAGCTGCCTCCAGAAGATATATGCAGTTCATCACGTGATTACGAATATTCAGTCGCAATAACAGACTATCAGTAGCATGACCTTACGAAAATTCTTTACAGCAACCATCCTTCAAGAAAACACTATTCCAAATATTTCATGTTGACTTGTTTTTCCCTCACAGACCTCCCTTACATCGCCAATAATTTGGACTTTTATCTCGCATCCATGTAGAAGTAGTGGGAGAATTGTTAAACATAAAACAAATCTAAAAAACGGATGTATATACTGCATTACTGCAACATATACATAATTCCGGATATCTTGACTATGTTCTTAATGTTAAGCCTTGTATGTCAAGCTGCGCTGCATTGGTGGAAAATGAAAATTGACAAGACAATTGCACGCGAGTCGCGACATCCCTTTGATATCAACACGTACTGAATCGATACAATCTGATTTAACTGTGAACATAGGAAATGAGATACTCAATTTGATACAACTACACCAGTACGTAATGAAGCATGTGATATCACAGAACGTTTTGCTAATCTTCGAGGGAGAGGTACTGAAGGGAGCAGTTACATTTGATAAACGATGTATCCAATTAAACTAGCCACAACTATAAAAAAATGTTCGATGCTGGATCATAAGCATAGTGTGTATGGTAGTGGCCTATTTAGTGATGCTGAACAAAGCGCAGATAAAGATCAAATTAAGGAAATGATATCCAAAATTCCAAAGGGGTAATAACATATGAACCTGACAGCTGAAAAGGCTCCCGTGGTGGTTATTAAGGATGGTGTATTCCGTGTAACAGAATTCTCCTAATCTATAACTAATTATTGATATTCTCTCCGCCACTATGTGGTATACTCTGGATCAGTGTCTAATGTTTTCTCACCTGCTGTGTAAGTTTAATCTATCTACCTTGTCTTGATGGGTGTACTTTAATTGTGTTAGTTTGTTACCCAAAAACAAATACTGGATATTTTTCATTGGTTAAAATCCCATTGTTGCCCAGGACAATAAAGATACATTAAATATCTCACAGAAATAATGTTGACATAAAAATTGAGATTTCCTGGGGTAGTACTGAACATACATTACTAAACTATAACTTACCATTACAGAAGAAAAACAATTCGCCCAAAAAACTCACCCATCAAGGGAAAAATCAGAATGTCCACGAATTCCAATGCTCAGTCGAATGACTTCCCTTTGCTTCCTTTCTTTCCTTTTTGACCAGAAGCTTTCGCAGATCCTTTGCCTTTTTGACCCTTTTTGTCCTTTCCCTTCTTCGCACTGCCCTTGCCTAACCTACCCATTCCACGAGTCCTCATATCCTTCTTCATTCTTGGATCAACAACCACCTTCCCTTTGCCTCCCTTAACCGTAACCCCTTTCTTTGCTACGACATACTCCTTCTTGGGCCTCTTTGGTGTTGCCTTCTGATAAAGCTGATTAATCATCTTGCCCTTTGAACGTTCAGAAATATCAGCCTGGTCTGAAATGGTGTTTGCCTTTTTCCGAACCTTCTCAAGCTTCCTCATTGCAACCCGTTTCTTACGGGCCTTGGCTTGTGCAACCTTCTTTGCAGGACGAGCATCAATTTCTTTAAATTGAGCCTTCATAGCGGCAATCTCTTCCTTTGTTACAGGCTTAATTGGCTGGCGATGCCTCTTCTCCTCTTCCAGAAACCATGTAGGCAACCCCTCGTCATCAAACATGTATTTGTTGTACGCATCGTCCAGTATCTGTTCCCTCTGCTTCTTCCTCAGCATTTTCTTTGCATATGCTAGTATCTCAGCTTTTGTATCATCATCTGGCTCAGATTCGTCAGAGGATGAGTCGCTACTGGAGTCAGTAGATGGAGCAGGAACAATTTCAAAGTCATCCTCAGAGTTTTGGTTTTGGGGAAGGTTGGAGCCTTTGGATTGGCGAGGCTTATTATCTTCAGTCTTTTTTGGAATTACAAACTTTTTCTCCTGTACGTCCTCCATTTCATCCTCAGTTTCATCCTTTGTCAAATTTCTCTCTTCAATTACATTGGCAAAAATATCCTGACTAAACCACTTCTCTGCTATTTGATCTTGGCTTGGCATTTCTTCGTCATGGAGTGGTACCATTAGCGGATTTGTCTCACTATCAACTTGATCTTTGTCAGAATCATGATCTGAGGGAATAATGTCATCATCATCGTCCTGCAAGAAAGACAGATAAAAAATCAGCAAGGCACCACTAGCAACTCAACAAAACAATTATTATAGCTAGAAAAACACACTGCTAATATTTTCTAATACAAACCTAGCTATACAATAAAAAGTTTTGAGCAAGAGCTCTAGAGATGTAGACACCACAGGCATGAATCAATTAAAGCAAAAAAAAAGTAATTGAGACCAGAAAGTTCTTTCAACCACTAAAACAAGTGCAAAAATTTTCTCTTTCCATTTCTCTCCCAAAAAGAGTAAGCTGGACATACATATGAGACAGTTTTTTGTGTAGATGATCTCCACTAATCCTGCTGTACATCCACTTATTAGTAGGGGTGTCTATTTCAGATCAGGCAATGAATGTCAAAAACTAGCATGATGTCTCTATTCGAGGACAACTGAGAATGGACACTTTTAAGAGTGGTTTTGTTTCTCTACCTCCAGCAGTTCCTTGCTATTTTCGAATAAGCTTGCTTTGCACGCTTCCGCTGCTTCGCATTTCCATCTGTTCTACTTACAAATCGTTCATAAGCTTGGTCGAGGAAATCCTCAAGTTGCTCATCATACCTACACGCAAGATAGTATATTTTAGTTATGTTAAACTATACTTCAACACCGAATGCTTCAACCAGTGTCACAAAATAGAAAGTCACCTCCTGTGTTCTTCGTCAGTGTCAATGTCACTGGAAGGCTCCTCCAAGACAGTAACCTCGTATGTTCCTTCATTATCACTCCCTTCATTGTCACCTTTCTCATCATTGAGTTCCACGGAATCAACAGCTTCAAGATCTTTTTTTCCCTACAAGGAAATAGAAATTATAACCCCTCACAATGTACAAAGATTAGACATGCTTTTAGAGTTGAAACACACATTACATAATGTATACGTATTTTTTTACATAAAAATAACCTCCACATATGAGGAGGGAACTTATCCCTTAAAAGACAAATTGGGTCTTTGTAGTTAGACTTTGACTATATTTCAAGAATACATCCACATATTATTTAAGCACATAGATAACTTCTTTCTATGTTTATCTAAACAACCATGTTTATACAAACTGTCATATCACTCTGTGAGCCCAAGTCTGAAGGTCCAAGTACATTCGACATACATGATACGGGATAGATTCGGTGACTTGTGAGACAACAACTGGTGAATAGGTCGTTATAGCATACATCGAAAAAATAGCGGGACACATAAGAGCCTGTTAGAGGTCAAGCATCGATAGAACCATCTGGCCAATCCACCATATTGCACAGTTGATAAATCTCAGTGAAACAAGGCACCAAAGCATACTCGTCCACAGAAGATTGGGGTAGCTAATCAAGACATTGAAGGTGAAGGTGAAACACAATGTCGAGAACTAGGTCAACCAACAAAGTACGAACCTCTTACATTTGATCACGAAGCCTTACCAACTATAAGCTAAAGATTCCATAAAACCAGCTTCCTTGAGGAGCAACATCCCTATGCAAGTTCTAAATCTTAGACCTTTCATCTAGCCTTCACCAACATGGAAGGAAAGTCCATAAGATTGTGAACCCGCGAAAGAGATTTGGACAACGGGAATGCTTTTAACTCATAATCAAAAAGGAATAATGGAGTGTAAAGGACTAAGAGTAGTAATCCATCATGCATAAGGAATCGCTACAAGGTTTTTTAATTGGAATTAAGATCTTATCAATCAAGAAAAAAATGGTAGGAAGATCAATCAAGTTGCCATATATTTAACTGATATCAAGTTTCCACAACCACAGCAGTGTCTTGGTCACGGCACTTGAACATCCACTTCATGCACCATTCATGTACCTCTGACACTCAACTCCCAACCCTCACAATGCTTCCAACAACTCATGTCCTGTATAAACTTCCAAGAAAATTCCCATGAGCCTCCTAATGTAAATATTTGGTATTTGGCACCCACACAAATGACATTTTTCACCTACAAATTTCACAATCACAACTCACATGCACATATAGTCAGTAACCCATGTGGCTGGAATATCAAACCATCAAACTCTACCCCTGCACCTTCAACACTACATGTGCTTTATTAAAGGTTAATATCTTTTGAACTAAAAAAAAGAGAGTAAGAGTTTTCAAATAAGTGAATTAACTTTTAACGACATTTTTATATTTTTGGACAACAAAATTGGAAACCTGAATGCACTTATTGGTGCATCGAGAAAAAATATGAGTGAATGAATTCTAAATCACAACCTTGTATCTTTTGAAAAAAAGGTACGAAAGAGTTTCATTGTTAATCTGGTCCCTCTTTATTTGGTATTGGTATATATCTGTTCCTACAGAGTGAAAAAAAATGAAAAGTAATCTAGACCAGGCTTTGTTAGTGTGTGCTAGTTCCGCGTTATACATAGAGCTGCTATGACAGGTTTACCACCTTTTTGAGGTTAGTTGCTCAACCTGGGCTGTGTCACTTCATTGCATTCAGAATTACATTACTGTTCTATCAGTAATCTAGAAGGAATAGTTGATGAATACATGTAAAATTACAGTTGAGAAATGGTTACTAAAGAATATAAAATAAATCTAGAGATTTGGGGGCTAGGTATCAAGTTTCACTTTGCAAATGTAGCATTTAGAATAATAGAATGAAGAGTATAACAAACCTTGATAGAGGAGAGCGAAAATAACTCATGGTCAACATAATCATCTGTTAGTGCATCTATCTGCATCCCAGTGGCTTTACGTGATTTCTCCTAGAGATTCAAATTAAAAATGCCAAAGTCAGTAAGTAATTCCCCAAAGACAGATTTCAATTAGCATTTTCAAGTCTTATACAAGATTTTCATGAGTATTGAAAATTGTATCGTTTCAACCTTAGCTTGTCTCTTTGCAAGCTTTTTCTTCTCACGCTTCTTTTTGTGGTCCATAGCATATGTCAACTCCTCCATTTCATTAAGTATCTTGTCATCGTCATCAACCTTGTCATCACCTTCCTTCACAGGTTTAGCAGTCGGTAGTTCTGTTGGAGACAAAGCTTCCCTTATCTGCTTACGCCATCTACATAATAGGACAAATGATAAATTTAGATGTAAAATAAAGCCAGATCCGTGTGAACAATGAAATTTAAGATACAAGTACAGCAGACCACATCAATGTAATCATCTCTAGTATAAGAGAGAAGTGCTGATGTGGTCTCTCTATCCTATGTGGAAACATCAATATCAAAGCAAGTGCTGGGTCATCTCACTACATAACTCAATTGAGGAAAATGTAGAATCAAACAGCCCACCAGCTATTACATCTTACTTCGCCTCATATGTTTTCTCTTTTAGCAGTGTCTCAAACATAAAATACCGGGGAAAAAGTTGTAAGAGAATACTTTTTGGTACATTTCACCAAAAAACTTATATGCAAAATATTTTGTTCTTTTCTGCTTTTATTGATTATTTTCACTTAATTGCGTTCAATATCTACTACTTAACTATTCTGTCTCTGTTTCTATGATTCTGGAAAACTAATTGAAAGATACATTTACAGAGCATCGACCTTAATATAAATTGTTCAGCTCAACGGATACCACTTTTAAATTATTAAGCAGTACTATTTATATATACTAACGGATGAGTTTAACATCTCTGGAAAAGCCAACTAATAGACTGGACCCACCAACAATTAATTAAATTCGATATATTTATTTCAGAATCAATCTCATTATATAATACTATTATAAGTTAAAACTTATAACATACGAAATAGTGTCCCAATTCTTGGCTTCTACAATTTGCAGATCAACAAACCAAATCTAATTACTCAATCTTATGAAAACATGCTTTAGTTGATTGTTCCTCTCATATAGGTTTTTCCTTTTGCGTAACATGTCCACTAGAAGCTTCTACCTATTCACATAACACATATACAAACCAGACTCTTAAGTTAATACTGTGATTCTTCATCAGAGTGAGGTCCATATAAAGGAAACTCACATTCTAACCTATAACCTATACAGCCACTGATACCACAATGCTAGGAAGATACTCTCAAGGTCCATCAATGGCAATCACCTCTACCAAAACCTCGGGTTGTATTGGTATAAGGAACACATGAACCTCCCATAAATACGACAACCCTAGTTGACCCTGGCCAACAATTGAACTGGAGGAAAAGAAAAAAGAATAATCTCTAACAAAAATAGATGTAAAATAAACGTCACTTACTTTATGAGATGCCTGAAATCTTGCTTCCCCATAACAGGCAGATCATCACATAGAATCTTGACCTGCAAAAAAAAACAAGTTAACAAATAAAGAAACGCTGTTAGGCTACTTGAAACACTATAGAGAGGCTATTGCAAGAAGAGTCAAGATGAAAAGGTAAAGTAAGGAATTACCTCCTCAGTTGTTAAACTGTGATCTTTTATGGGTTTGCAAGCGGGATCATTGAATGATATAGAAGTATGTGAACCAAGAATGGCTATTGGATTCATGGCCCACACAAACTCTGAAGCTAAACACACCTTCCTCAATGTCGTATTTCCATCCTCATACCTTCAACAAAGATTCAACTAATGAGATAAAGAAAACATAATGACATTTTTTTTTCAAATTGATGAAAGTATATCATATATGGTGATCATAATGACAAAAAACAGCTCAAGTATATGATTATTATGATGATCATAGTGTGCACAGTATTGTCTATCCAATATGAGTGTCTTCAATAACATCCATAACTTTCGATAGAAGAATTTATTTGTCAAATTTACATTCATATCTAAACAAAATATTTAACAAAACATTACTGATTTTTCTCCATTAACCACATAAGCAAGAATTGCAGTGCTCACATAAATGTCTTGTGAACCAAATCAAGTTAAAAACAAACCAAAAAAAATTCTTACCCATCACGGTTTCTCTTTTGCTTTGTTCCTCTAAGAACATCCACCACCTACACAGAAAAGTTCACAACTTAAGAAACCCAGTAGTTTCCATCAGAAAGCAAAATTAGAAAAGATCAATGACAACCATTCACATGTTACCCTAGGAGGTTCAATAGGCCCTTGAAATAGATGTTTGATATCAAGAAGGCGTGGATCAATCTTCGCAGGGGCCTTATACTTCTGAGCCACAACATAAATTTCTGCAGATGCTGAACGACTAGCAAGCGGTTTGGTCACATCAACTTTCTCAAACAACTGCCAAAACCACATCACCAAATCAGCTACCCAAATAAAACAAAATTCGCACACTCAAAAAAATGATAAAACTGACCTGCTTAAGACAATACAACACAGCATTGTAATCCTGTGACCTGAAAACCTTTGTAACAAAAGTTCCTTTGGGTGATAAAAACTCCGTGGACAACTTAACCGCATCAATAACAAGCGAAGCCTGACTAGTAGCCTCTTGTGCCCAAGCACCACCAACATTAGGAGACCCATCATGTAAAACAACATCAAAAGCTCTACAACCATTCTCATTCATAAGTCTCTTAATACTAGCTCGACATTTCCCCGTCGTAATATCTTCCTCAATACCAAGTGCACCACGTACAGGTCTTATAGGAAATAAATCAACACCAAGTACAAAACTAGCAACAGGTATACGTTGTACAGCTACTTGCATCCAACCACCAGGTGCAGCACATAAATCAAGAACTGAATGTGCTGAGTTAAGAAAATTGTACTTGTCTTCTAGCTGAAGAAGTTTGTATGCTGCTCGGGAACGGTAACCTTGTTCTTTAGCAAGGTGGTAAAATTTATCTAACCTATGCTTTCCTTTTACTTTACCCATTTACTATAAACAAACAATAAAACAATATTAAGATTAATATTTAATGATTAAATGAATGATAGAAGATATTTGAGTTTGAAGAAAACTTACAAGGCAAAATGGAGGCACGACTCTGGGAGAGAAAATGAGAGAGGAGAGATAATTTTTTTAGACTCAGCACTAGTAGGGTTTAAGGCTTTGGGTACTGGGGCAGGGTTTAGGGTTTGTCGAACCGGCCCACAAAGTAGAGACAGAATTTTGCATAAAACGGGTCGGGTACTGTGGTATTTGGCCAATAACTCAATAACTCAATAACTCAATACACGTGTCTTTGGGTAGTAAGAGCATCTCTAGGTGGTGGTAGTGTACTCTTCAAATTTGAAGACGAAATTTGGAGAATCTAGACGCAAATTTTGACCAACTTTAAGTGGTCGCAAATATCGACCGCAAAATTAATTGTAGAGCCCACCACGCGCGCCATTACTAATGTCGCGTGCTATCGAGTAGAAAGTCGGGAATTTCACAAATTGCTTCATTCTCACCCAACACTCCAAAACTATCTCCACAACCATTTCATTTTACCATGGCTTCTTCTTCATCATTGCAAAAAACTAGCCAATATACCGACGTTGGCGAATCAACTCAACAATCATGTTATTTTGATACACTCGATCAAGAAAGGTGCCAACTTTGCACCTTAAGAAAATACCTTGCGTTATCATGCAAGTATCTGAATACAAGATGTCCTAAAGCACCACATTGCCAATGTTATATGCTCATACATAGAAGTTGTAACGAAGATGGTGAAGAAGAAGTAATTTTTTGAAATTTTTGATAATGTCCGGTATGGAATATATATATATATATATATATATATATATATATATATATATATATATATATATATATATATATTGAGACCGGTTCCTCTATAACCGGGTACAGAGATTGATCTCTGTACCACACACACACACACATCTCGTATCTTGGCGCACACACACACATCTCGGAGCACACACACATCTCGGATTCGGATCAACACCAAGATAACACGGTTATAGAGATGATCTCTATACCCGGTTGTAGAGATCTCGAGTCCTATATATATAGAGAGACAATTTGTTGATATGCACGTGTTGTGGAAGAATGATCATTGGTATAGGTTTTTATTGAATAAACCATTGTTTATTGATGATTAAGAATAAATATAGAGAGACAATATATGCGTGTGTTGTGGAAGAATGATCCACATAACCATGCCAATTTGGTTGTGATGGTGTTAAAGAGCTGAAAAAGTTCACGAACCTTGAAGGAAAATGTCTTGATCTATTGAAGTGTTTAGTGTGTGGAAAATGTGTGGTTGGGTGATGTAATGGAAAAGGTTAAGAGTGGTTAATCATTTTATTTTCTATGACTATGTAACGTAATATGTTTTTTTTAATATGAATAAACTTTTATTTTATATAAATATATGTTAGTTTAAATTAAAAAATATATATAATAAAATAGAAATTGATTGACATTGTTTATTGATGATTAAGAATAAATATGCATCTACGAAATTAAATTAAATTACAACAATCAACGTCAGTCACCCCTAATGCTCCATAGATGCTCGACAATATCGTTTTTAAGTCTATCATGCATAGTCTTTGATTGAACTCGTAGAGTCCCCTCAATGTAGTGTTTCTGAATATGTAGGATATGTGGTTGCCCTTCTGGATCAGGAATGTACCTCCTCATTTCATAATTTTTATTCTTAGCTCCGATTATTATATTGTACAATATAATACATGCTCTCGTAATAGTACCCATTGTTTCCACATGTCATAATTTGCAAGGTTTTGCCAAAATCCCAAATTTAGATTGCAAAACCCCAAAAGCTCTTTTACTATCTTTCCTTACATTTTCCTGCATCATTGTGAACCACTTCGTCTTTAGAGTATTAGGGTTTGAAATTGTTTGTATAAATGCCGCATAGTCAGGATAGATACCATCAGCTAAATAATAACCCATATTATAGTTATGCTGATTTACATCAAAATAAATAGGTGGAGAAGTACCATTGATCACGTGCTCAAATACCGGCGAGTTGTCTAATACGTTGATGTCATTGTGTGATCTTGACATCTCAAAGAAAGAATGCCATATCCACAGGTCTTCAATTGCAACAGCTTCGAGAATAACATATAGTTTTCCAGAACGACCATTGTAAGCACCTTGCCATCCAACTGGACAATTATGCCATTCCCAATGCATACAATCAATGCTTCCCAACATACCCAGCCATCCACGAATGGCAGAATGTGCAACCAAGCATTATGTATATGCAATATTTGGCCTTCACAAGTAGACTGAACCGTACAATTTGATAATTGCATCACAAAATGCCCAACGCATGGTTTCCGCTTTGCTCAGAAATGTATAATTGATCGTAAATTTGATTAGCCACCGTACCATAACCAAGAATACGCAAAGTTGCAGCCACCTTATCAGAAGATCTATTCCAGGTTTACCATCATTGTTAAATTTAGGCTGAAAGTACTTAAAATGAGTCTGAATATCGTTGAAGATGTGAAGGAATAAAGATTTTTTTATACAAAAGTGTCGTTTGAAATCCTCTTTCGGAAAAACAGGATGATCGACAAAGTAGTTGGCCTTCAAGATTTCCAAAGTCAAAGCATAGTTTTTATGTTTCACTTTTTGACCCTTCTTTGAACCACCATGTGGTGCCTTCGGAGCATGTACTTGTGCTTGTGCAAGTATAGCTAAATGGTGCTTCATAAGGAGAATGACATTAACAAATTCTTTATCAAGACTATTTGCCGAGTCTTCCGCTGGAGAAGATGAGGAAGAAGACGATGATGAAGATGAAGATTGAAGGGGAAAAATCTCATACACTTCATGATCCATTTTTTGGCAATGTGCGTGTGTTGTTTGTTAATGATTGATGTGAAATGGTTGAGTTTTTTGATAAGAATGTTTGAGTTGAGTGTATGTAAAATGAAAAAGGAGATGATCGAGTGTAGATATATGGATGTAGAATTCCGACCGTTTTTTGCTCGTTGGAGCACGCAATATTGGCAATGGCGCGCGATATTAGGAGTGGCTCGCGACAGTACCACTGGTGCGTGGTGTTGGTCAAAGTAAAAAAAAAATAATCGGCACTCGACATTTGCAATGGCGCGCGATATTACTACTGTCGCTTCGCATCCGCATCTAAATTGCCAAATTTGAGAATAAAAATGCGGCTGGACAGGTGATGCAACCGAATTTGCTTCCACTTAGAGTTGAAATTCCAAAAAAATTCGAGTTTTGGAAGCAAATATGAAGAATTTGAGAGGTGATACTACCACCTAGAGATGCTTTAAGCAAGAATCGACTCCAACAACATACAAAACTTGCAAATTTGGGAACACGAGTGCTTTTAGCGAAATCAAGAAAAACACACCTAAACAAATTCATTACTGGATAAAAAAAAAAAAAACACATTTACAGTAGCAAAGAGGTAATTTTGTAAAATGTACCCATATGTCCATCTTTATTTCTAGAGTACACTATAATTAACCTGGATTTTTAAATTAGACCAACCTTTTTTATACCACTAAATACCCTTTATCAAATAATCAAACAAATTATTCAATGCATTTAAAAAAGGATTACTTCGTCATTTCAATTTTTACTACTGTTTATACCCTTAAGTCTTAAGATATAAAACCCTTAAGGACTTTTGTGTAAATTAGAATAAAAAATCAACTATACACCACTGTTTAATTGTTCCCAACATACTCATTCACATTAACACCGAATTTATTACCATTTATACCGAACTACAAGGGCAAGGAAACCACAAGTCTTTCTCCTCTTATGCACCCTTTTTTCTCTCTTAACTCTCCAAAAAAGAAGAAGAGATCCCTAATTCTCTCTACTGCCGATTGTTATTAGAAGTAAAAAAAAAAAATCTCTCTATTTCAAAATACATGGTATTCATATGCGAAGAAATTTGAGGACTTGAATCTATCTTGAGAGTTATTAACAGGGATTTTGTTCATTCAAGTTGCTTACAATACCATTATTCAAAGTTCTATCAAAGCTCTCAAGTTGTTGACGATTTGAATCAGGACACTTTTCTCGCTCTCAATTCCAGCACTGTCTGTAGTAGGTATTTTTTTTTTTCAAGTGGCTATTTAGCTATTTCGAATTCTTTTAATGCGAGAGATTGTATCTTCTATTTTATTTTGTTGATGAAGATTTGCTTTGTAGTTATTATTATTTATTTATTTATTTATTTTTAGTCAATTTCCATGTTCATGGTTGTTTGGCAATTAGTTTTTTTTTTACTTTTGATCCTTTTATGATTGCAGCATTATGTAGATTATAGATTTATTCTAATACGATCTTCATTAGTTTTTTCTTACTTGCATAAATTAAATAAATGGGACGAACATTATGTTGTATCTAGGTGAAGGCTAGAGACCAGTTTAGCAGTCAACGAACTAGTGGGAAATTTCATATTGTTCTTTACCTTGGTTGTTACTGGTTAGTACGTCTAATTGCTCTTGCTGTTTTCTAATTTGTCTTTACTTTTGAAAAGTTTAGTGAATGCTATATTGCGCGCTATGTCTAGGCTAATTTCAGGTCTCCAAAAGCTATTCTTGGTGGAATTCAAATTTATTTCCTTAGGTGTGTGCTCTTAGTTACATCATAATCATTGTAGAGGTATAGGTTTCTACCTATGACCTAATGTTGAGATTGATTGGAAATGGCTGCACTCTTACTTTGGATAAGAGTTGCATACGTATCAAGTTTCTTGGGTCAACTTGAATCAAGTCTTACGTAGTTCATCCTTCTCTACTTATAGGTGTTTGAGCTGATTTTTCTTATTTGCTCCAGGCCGTTGTCAAGTGTAGATCCATATTTTGTGTTCTCTTGATGATTCACCATTACTTCTGCTGTTACAAAGTAAATGCCTCCTTGATTGGTGTATTGACTGAACTTTAGGACCGTTGTAGATCATTTGTTTCCATATATGGCTGTATTTGACATTTGGACAACTTGGGTTTGGGTCGTGATTGCATCCTAGAATTGTTGTACGAGTTGGTGATGCACGAGCTGAGAAGATACAACCTGGTGTGTGGACACGTGTGCTATAGTGATTGATTTGAGAACAGAGGGTACTCACACAACTCTCTTTATTTTATTATTATTTTTTTAGATAGGCGCTAGTGTGTCAGACGAGTGAAAAGAATAAAGAAAATAAAGATCTCTCTGACACGTGTCCAACAGCTGGTGTGTTTAAGAAATGAACGATTTTGGAAATTGTGTGGGAAAGTGGTTGGATTTGATCCATGGGCCCAAATCGCGGCAGTTTTGTGGGAGACGTAAAGATGGGTTATGATTGTGTTTTGTGGGAAAAGCAAATGTTTTGTGTTGCTTCAATTTTTGTGCGGCTAAAGGGTTGTTTTGTTTTTGTAGGTCATTCACTTTCTCATTTCATCAAGAAAAGGAAGAAGACGAAAGAGAATGAAAAAAAAATTCCAACCTTTCGTTTCTAGGTGCGTTATCTTTGATAAAAATTTGATTTTTTTTTTGGTTTCCCTTTTCCCTTTTGTATTTGTCATGTCGATTACTATTGGTAGTGTGAGTGGGGAAGGGTTATTGAACCAATTGAAGGAGATGACTGTGAGTGGTGGAGATGGTGGTGTTAGGGCATGTAGTGGAGATGAGGCGTCATCGCCTTCCTCAGTGGAGACGATGACTGAGGAGGCGGTACCCAGGTCGGTGTTTGACAACTTTGGTGATTTGAGGAGGGAATTTAGGTTGGAGATACCCGACTTGATGATATACGACCTTAGTGGGGAGAATGATGTTTTTGGTTCAGATTATGTTCCTTGAGATGGTGGGATTGTGGTTACCTATGGCTAACTGAAGGTTGGATTGAGGTTGCCATTCTCACGCCTGACTTTGGATGTTCTAAACTTTTGTGGGAAGGCACCTTTGCAGTTTGTGGGCAATAGTTAGAGGGTGCTACACATTCTGGATTTGTTGAGACAGAGGGGTTACAACATTTGTTTGTCTGATGTATTAGAGCATTTCTCTGTTAAGATGTTATCTGCTATGAACTTTGGTTTCTAGGTGATCAGGGGTAAATCATCGGTGATTGTTGGTGTGAGTAAGGAGGAATGGTGGCATAGGCCTCTATTGATTGTGGGGAATTATTGTTTTCCTAGATGTGTGTTGGAGAATCGTTGTGGGAGGACTGATAGTAGGTTGTTATTTGTGTGGTTCGTTTACTTGTGTAGGTCGTTTATTTATGCAGGTTGTATGATGTGGATATAAGTTGATATTACCATGTTCTGACTTTCGTTTGTTTTTGTAGAGGTCGTCATTTGAGGTCATACACGTACGGCAGCTATTAAAGAGTTCGCCAGGTTGAGTTGGGAAGAGAAAACATCTTTGTTGGAGGAGGTTGCACACTACTTTAAAAGATGAGGTGGTGAGAAGATAAATTTGAAGAAGGCTGAGCAGAAGAAAAGGGCTCGTCGGTTGATTTGTGTGGATTCTAACTCTGGTTTAGCTACTGAAATGGAGAGAGATGAGGGGTCAAATGCTAGGGGGAGGAGTTTGGCTGATGGTTCTAGAGGTGGTGGTAGGTGTTCTGATAGTCGTGGTGATGTCTTCAAATGACCTGTGGAGGGGGGTGGACGAGTTAGTGAGAATGTTGGTACTAGTGGTGAGGGTACCCCTTCAGTTCGGAAGCCTGTGTTGAAGAGGCGAACTGAAGGTGGTGAGCTAGAAGGGGCCAAGAGGATGCGACCTGAGGTTGAAAGTGAAGAACGACTTGTTTCAAGGGGAGGTCGGACTACATCAGGTCAGGTTCCTTTGAAGAAAATGAATCTGAAAGATTTGGTGGCTGAGGTTGCTGGAGTGGATGCTAAGGGCAAGAAGAAAGTTAGTGATGCTGAGCCTACTGCCCAAAAATGTAAAGGGGATGGAAGTGCGTCTCAGCGTGAAGAGACTGGTAAGGCTGATGTTCTGGATAGGACGATTCCCTATTACGACCCTATGAGTGGTTTGTCATGGCTGGTGAGAAACAAGGACTGTAGTTTCAAGTCCTCTCTGGTTGCTAATGGGTTGTTGGAAAGTATTGTTCTTGATGGAGATAGGAATGCGCTGGATAGTGGGAAGGATTTGGAGGCAAATCTGAAAGACATGGATTGCTCGATCTATTTTGTAAGTATCCTTCTGACCTAAGCATTATTTTGTGCTTTGTGTTATTAATTCTTGACTTACTTTGTTAGTTTGTCAGGTTTTGGCGATGTATAGAAAGTTGAGAGAGATGACAATTTTTTCTGATATGTATAAAAAGTAGCTGGAAGTTGTGTATGACAAACTGGTTGCTATGTAAGAAGTTGAACGAATTGAAGTGGCGGGGTTGAGGACCCAGGTTGGTGATTTGGTTGGGAAGTTGGCTTTATTGCAGCCATCTCTTGACTCAGCACGAGTGGAGGTAGCGCATTGGATTGTTGAGAGTAAGCAATCGCAGGCTATTGCTGAATGAGCTCAAAATGAATACAACGACCTAGTCGACCTGATTGAAAGTGGTGATGTATACGTTATGGTGGAAGATTATATGAAGCTAGAATGTAAGTACAAAACTTTGAAGATGTTTGTTGAAAGTGGGGCTGCAGTAGTAACTATAGAAAGTACTGCGATAGATACTAGTAGACGACTTGATCTACCCACCAATCTGGGTGCTGCTCCAGCTGCTGAACCAAATGAAGGTGCTTATGCTGATGTGACTATTGTAATTGGTGATCCGATTGGTGGATCTGTTGGTGAACATGGTCGTAATCTGGACCCTTTGAACATGGACAATTTATCTCATATGAATTGATGACTTTTCTTTTTGAAAGCTGATGGTGAGTGAACTATTGAAACTGCTTTTGGTGTTGATACTGATAACTTGATTATTGGATGGGGATGCTGAGGTTGTTTACCCTAGATAACCTGGGGGCCTCTAGTGTCTAACTTACTTTGTAGTAAGAAAAGTAGTTAATTTACATACTTATTTTGAATTGAGAATACCTACGAATTTGATATGAGTTTGACTGCCTCCCTGGTTTCTTGTTCAATATTGCGACGACCTGTCTTGCTTGTGATGCGTAGTGGTATGTCGTATAGTGGTAGATCACCTGATGCTTATAGGTCGTAAGTATTTATGCACGACTTGATAGATGCGTATAGTTGATGCCTAGATTACTTCGTGCCCATATGTGTATAGGTTGATTGAGTGGTTCCTTTTGGGGGAACCTATGATTGAATTTAACTAATAATTAGCCCTTGAGTGGTAATTATAGTTGAATCACGCTTAACTTTTTCAGAGGCCTTAAGTTGACTTGTGGTCCTTTTGGAGGTACCTTTGATTAGATTTGACTGATAATTAGCCTTTGAGTGGCAATTTCAGTTGAATCATGCTTAACCCTGGTGTTAGTGCTAAGTTGATTCGTGGTCATTTTGGGGGACCGTGGATTGGATTTGATTAATAAATAGCCTTTGAGTGGCAATTATAGTTGAATTAGACTTAACCTTGGCGTTGGTGTTAAGTCGATTACTTTACTGTACCAAATCGAGCAACGAGTGCAAGAGGCGTGGTATTCATTTAATGCAAGGGGAACACTTAAACGTGAAATGCTGATGAAACTTTATTCATATTGATTGATACATCTGGAGAAAAACTATTGGTAAAAGCGCTTGAGTAGAGCTATATTCCAAGGTCGGGGAAGCACATCACCGAGCTGAGTTTTGATCTAGTAAGCTCCATTTCCAACGACTTTATGAACTATGTATGGGCCTTCCCAAGTTGGGTCAAGCTTGGCTGGTGCTAGGGTCCTTTTGAGAACTAGGTCGCCAGCTTGGAAAAATCTTGGGATGACCTTCTTATTGTAAGATTGTTGGATAGTTTGGTGATACTGAGCTAGGGATATTGCAACAGTTTCCCTGTGCTCTTCTAGGAGGTCGACTTCTTTGGACAAGATGCTGTCGTTTTCTCTTAATTCGATGATGTCAGAATGTGTGGTTATGATTGTAAGCTCTGATGGTATTACGACTTCAGTTCCGGAGCAAAGTGTGAAAGGAGACTCGTTAGTACTAGATCGGGCTATTGTTTTGTATGCCTATAAAATGTTCTCGAGTTAATCTGGCCACTGACTTTTCTTGCTTTCCAATTTCTTTTGGAGATTTTCTTTGATGGATTTGTTCATGGCCTCTAATATCTATCACTTTTTGGTATAAAGATATGAAATCTTTATTTCGTTCAGAGTAGACTCAAGTCCTTACTCACGTCTTCTTGCTTTTAGTTGAGTAGGGATTCGAACCAACCTAAATTTTAGGACAACATGCAACTTTCTAATGCTCTAAAAGGGAAACTAGTGAGTAAGTTTAATATTAAATTACTAGCTAAACTTGGTTTTGTTGTTTAAGCCCTAACAAGTGCAAAAAAAAATGTGAAAACACGAAAACAGTAGAAAAAAACTAAGAATTTTACAAGATATTTAAGAAGAAAGAAGTAGTGGAAGATTATAAATTTATAATACTCATGCAAGAACTTATTATCTTATCTTAGTATAGGATTCCTACAATCTCTAAGCTGTTTTGAGTATATTATCAAACCCGAACCGGCTTGAGCGTCGATCCGTAGCGAGATGAACTCATCTCTAAGTCCATTTCCCTAGCATAAGAAGTTGAACTGGACTTTCATCTCTAAAACTCCATCTCAACTTCTGGACTCATAAAACATAATCCTGTCAAATCTAGAAACGCGGAGTTAATTAAGGTTCGCGCGCGCGGCTATCCTAAGTATGGAAAGGAAGGCACACGTGAGCCTTTCTTCACTTCCAGGCCTCAAGTTTGGCCGGACACTACCATTTTGGGGTAGTGTGTTATATGCGTCTTAGGTCTAGGCAGAGAATCCTACTACAAAGAAATCTATACAAACCCTCACATGAGCATCATTAACCCTCCACCTTGGAGGATTTTAGCTCATGATCCTTGGGTTTATTTTTGTAAGATACAAACTAATAAGTAATAAAAAGAAGAAAGGAATGTAAAAGCAGATTACCTAAGAAAGAAAGAAATTTTATTAGAAACTAGAAAGTGTTTCCACCATTAACATCTTACAAGCTTTTTTTCTAAAAAAAAAATAAAAACTCTACTCCAAAAGATAAAGACTTGGAATTTTAAATGGAACAAGAGTCCAGGCAATCAATGTAGTGCATCCCCTTTGTTTTGTTTTCTTCTCCATTTGAGAGAAATCTCATTTCCTCCCACGTGAAACACCAAACCACATTTACTTCCTTCTTACCCACACAATCCACAACAAAATGACACCTATTTTTTTTTTTTTTTCACTATTAACACCTAATCTCATCTAACTTTATTAACTACATGCAAGGTGTCATTTTTGCACTAATTATTTGCACATTTGTTTTGACTTGTATGATGACTCATCAAATCTTGCTGGCCTACATAGTGGGTCCACGTGCAGTCCAGTGGCGGTCCGGTCTTTTGGAAATTTTACAACTTCACGCCTATGCGTAGAGTTCATCGCACTGATCGTCCGAGCAGCTCACTTGTAGCATTCGGAGTCTTGGTTCAAGAGGTAGGAGCTTTAGAAGTTTGATGCTTCTGTGCGGATTTGTTGGGCTTCACATGGGCTTAATCTGGGAAGCTTATGTACACTCCCTATTCCGTGTTTAAATGCTGGCTTTATCATTATTTGAACGTTAGTTGCTCTTACCTGCAAAAACACAAAAATGCGATTATTTCATGATTATTAAATGCAAAATTAACATAAATATTATGTCTCTATGTGGTTTTATAGTACATCTTCCCCAAACAGCACTTTGCTTTTCCTCAAGCAAAGAAGAGACATTAAAACAGATAAGTGGCCAAAACTGTGCATCTTAAACTAAATCTTGTTTCGTAGAGCGCGGTTGCATTGATCGTATGCAACAAGGCCTTAAACCACTAGAAATTTCATAGTGGACAAGTTATAGCCTCGTGAGAGTTTTTCAGAGAAGATACTCACAAACTTCATTTATACTACAACGACTCAGTAACAAAAGCTTGTTTCCTAAATTAACCTTCTCAGATATCTATACATCTCCTTGGCGGGGAACGAGGATTAATTCCTTTGAAACTCAAGTTAATATGCATACAATAATTAAAACATCTACATATGAACATGCATACAATGAGCTTTACATTGAAAGGTACTAGCAGGGCCGTTTATGGATCCTTTGGAGAGCGTATCTAAATAGCTTCTCACAAGTATGTGTCGAAACACAAATTCGCTCATAATTTTTTCACTTAGGTTTTGCTAACTCCAGTGTACAATGGGCACATATTTCCTCACATACTCAATGACAGTCAGAGGAGCCGAGGTCGATCAATCACATCTACTACTTATTATCACACCATCCTACTCTTAATTGAGCTAGAGGTCTTTATTAGGTATTATGGGGCTTAGGTGGTAGTTTAGAAGAAAATGGAAATGGATAATAAAAAAATTATAAGTATGAGAGAATAGGGTCTTCAAGATATTTACACTTGAGAAATCCTTGTTTTCTTTTCCTGCTTCTACCTGAGTTTTCCTACCTTGCTCTTAAGCCTTGTACTTATTTCACACTCTAATTATTATTATTATTATTATTTATTATTTATTTATTTTTTTATTTTTTAAAGGCTTAAGAATATGATTCTATTTTCCTTTCCTGAAGCAAGTAACTAACTTTTATTTGGGACAAGTGTTTCTCTTTACTTTTCTACATTTCATCCTATTTCTCATACTCATTACTTAGGCAGGTTCTTTTATTTGGTTTAATAGATGGGTAAGGAATTTTTGGTGAAAGTGAAAGGTTTGATGAAAAGTTCAGTGGAGTGACTAGCGGTAAAATTTTTAACAGGTAAGAATTTTTAGCTAAGTCGATCCAAAGAAAGCCTAAATTCTCGCCTAGGGTTTGGGTGGTGATCAAGTAAGTAGACACGTGATTTTCTCTATTCGGAAAACTACTCCTCTGTGTCATTTCTCACAAATCACTCATATCGAGGCTTTTGGTTAGATTCTCACAGGATTGATGGTTTAAGTAGACTAACCGTGGGTTCCAGAAACTTACTGCTATGTACAATTAATGATACTCAGTGCATGAATACTCATGAAAAGATGTAAAAACTATTGCGTATGTATTATCTTAAGTTTCTTAAAAACTAATCCTAATTCGAATGCTAATATGGGACTTTTAGATAATTTCATCATTGAAAAGGAAACAAGACTTTGTCACTAAGTACAATTATTAATTAACAAGAAAATAAAAACTATATACAGGCTACAATTTGCCTAATTTTTGCTACAGGTTTAAAACACCCCCAAATAGAATGATGCTTAGTCCTCGAAGTATCAATAGATAAAGAAAGAAATTACCTAAGAATCATGAGCAAAATTAGGGCTAGATTGCTGGAACAGAAAGGTTGGAGAACATAATATATTATACAGAAATAAACAAAGAAAGACAGTAGCACACAAAACATAACTATTTACAGTTAGATATATGTATAATGGCATGCTTAAATTTACCATCCAGCAGGATGTGTTGGTCTAGCGTCCTCTATAATGAAATGCATTTCCTTAGCATCGCGCCAAAAGATAATAGTCTGCCAAATTTCTACCCATTCTTTGTCTCCGGATTTGTTCAAATGTGTCGTCATTTTTTCATCCTTCGGGTAACAATGAACATGCCTCAGGTACCAAGCGGGACATTTTCATTATCAAAACCTTAATGAACGAATGATTTTGTTTGCTGGGCACATATAATCTACCTTGACCCAGTCATGAAAAGTAGCTAAAAACTGTGGAAAATGTGTCTTCATGATTCGGCAAGCGGTTACAGGTAAAAGTATATACAGATCCTGAAAAGTGCGAGCTCATTTTAGATTGGAGATAACACAACCTAAGATATTAAATAATGTATGACCTTGAGCCAGTGCATTGAATACTACGCAGGCAGCCTCATTGGCAGTGGAAAAGTGCCAATCTCCTATGATGTTTAGAGTATAAAAACAACATCTTGATCCCATGTTCATGGTCATGCTTGCTAAGGGAATGGTGATGTCGCCATGGCACATGGCCACATGGCCATCTTCGTGTAATGCCAAGACCATCACAGTAAGTTTTGCGAAAAACATGCCAATGAAAGGAACGGTAAGAATTGTGATAGATGTAATGCCATGATGCGGCCGGTTCGTGATATGGAAGATCCAAAGTTAGGGCAAGCTGTTGTTCAGAAAAAATATGTCGTGTGTCACCAACTAGGATTATGAAACCGTCTAAGTAGAAGCCATGCGCATGGTTGAATGCTGGTGTGTCTTCCATATTAGCATAAAAGTATGCAGCCAAACTTGGAGAATAAGTTTGGTCAGGTTGAAGAACTAGGGAAGACCACCCAATGTTTGTGATGTAGTCACGGAAGAGATGACCATAAGTATTGGAATCCATCATAGACTGAAAGGATTGCTCAGGAATGAGTTTTGGAGGTGTCATGTTTGATGAAGATGCCATGTTGGATGAAGTAAAGAAATGGGTAAGGATAAAGGCAAACTGGATGGATGAATAAGTATGGACGAAAATAGACCCTCCTGTAATGACATTGAAAATCACATGTTAAAATTGTTCTTGTCACAACGTGAATTATGACAATTCTAGTAGGCAATTCTTACAACAGAAGACACAAAGATAACAACAAAATTCATAATACGACAAAAAACGTAATAACATATTCGATTATTTATTTATTGACTTAGTATTATTGTTCTATTTTTATTTAATAAGAAAATCATGGATTATTATGATGATTCTGGAGACACAAATCGTGCACCACACTGTTTAGTTCTTCAATTTGTTAGCTGAGCTGCATCTGAATGTCCCATTGGCTGGCAGATAGTGTAGTTTGATTCTCCATTAGGAGAGAGTGATTTTGCAAGGACTGAGAATGATTTTCCAAGATTTCCTCCTGTTCAACATCATGCATTGCTTGACATTCTTGGAAATCCTTAAGAGTTTTAATGATTATTTCCTGACGAGCGTGTAGTTCCCGCATGCCTTGATGAAGAAATTGAATGCCTTCCATAGGATTAAAAATGTTTAGCATGGCATGTTCATCAAAGAAATGTTTGAGTTTGAGCTTGGGGTCGTTCGTTTCATCGCCGAGTATCAGGAGTCCAAAAACCAATGGAGTAGTCTGTGTGGAGTACACTAATATTTGCTCTTTGAAGGGGTGTCTCTGGAGAAATTACTGGATAACCCTAATGCATCATAATTTGCGTGACTAAAGTAGGTAGAGGTGCTAACCTTCTTGTTTTCCTGGTGATCGCGTTCCAGAGGTGTTGGATTAGACAAAAATCATCCCTTTGAGTCTGCAAAATCCAAAGTAGGTGAAGTTGAGGCTTTGTGACTTCTGATTGGTGTGATGTACCTACCACATTGTGTCCTAACCAGTGAAGCACGACTCGTTGATTTTGTTTCAAAGAGCGTTGAAGAACGACGTGATGTCTATTTCCGATTTTGCCACGAGATACGGTAGCTCGTAGTAAAGTTTTGACGGAATCAAATTTTGACTCTGGAAAAAGGAACTCCTAGGTATTCATTGGAATTTGAAGTATGTCGGAGATAATTTCCCTAGTCAATTCAAATCGTTGTCCATAGGCATTGAAGTAGAATTTTCCATTTTTAGGTCCGCTAAATTGGTAGAACATCAAAACCAATTCTCAGGAATAACCAGTTGCTGAATGATATAGAAGAGGCATCCATCCTCGACGTACAATTTCTGTGTCAAAATAAGGAGAAAACCGGCCATCATCAAAAAATTTCAGGTAGTCTTTCTCAGGCATTATTTTTCTTGGGTGATCCATTTGGAAGTATTACTGAGGGAAGGATAGTGAAGAATGCTTGAAATGAGAATAGCTAAAAAGAAGAGATTTTTAGCTAATCTATGAGTCTATACCAATCAGGATTCCAAGTGTAGTTAAATCCGGAATTAATATGTGAAAACACAAGTGACTCATGTGTTATTGTGAGACATACTTTTAGGAACAACAACTATGGATATCCATAGTAAGTCTTTTCATGTCAGAATCCCAAAAACAATTAATGAGATGTTTCAATGTTAGAAAATACGGAGGAAAGTTTCACAGGGCAGTTAGACCTACACGTAATTTCAGAATTGATGATCATACCTCAATAATAGAAGATGGATAGAATAATCGAGCTGTGTGTATGACAAGTGTTATGTGTACCGTGTAGCGTGCACGATCTATTCCGAAACCAATAAGTTGAGATTGATTTATTTTGGTGCGTTAATGATTTTGCTTATTTGTTATTGTTTTGATAACTATTTTATGTTTATGATAAGGTAAAAATACAACTAATATACATAATTATTAAATAGGGTACTTCTCCATTTAATACGTAACCCGTACAAATGGTGGAGAATTATTTAACACACCATAGTAATATACAAAGCGACAAAGGGAAAGAGAGATGTCGGTTACATAGATCTAGATATTCTGGACCATGTTATGCATGAGTGACAGTAGAACAATGATAAACACTGTTATCACGAATACTGTGACAGCCTATTCGCGTTGCTCCTTTTCCAATCGCTCGATCGGACCCATTGTTTTGAATGAAAAGATAATATGTGAAGATTAAGCTGTGGAGAGTGAGAGAATGGGATGAGTGAAAGTGGATGAGGAGAGTTGGATTTTATAATGGAAAATCTGACCGTTGGGTATCTGACCTTACACATGATTTGGGTCGGGTTCTAATTTTTGGCCCAAGCCCAAATGAATTCCGAAAATTCCTTGTATGTTCCGAAATGTCCCGAAATTTCAAAACGCGGAATTTTGATTCGTCTTAACTCCAAATTGAACGAATGAGATGTCAAAACGATCGGCATTAAAAATTCCATCCAATGGAATATGACAAAGGCACATTCAAACCTTTTTATTTTTATTTGGGGGGGTTGAATCTTGTAAAAACATAAATGCAACCCTTTTAAAATCAAGCAACAAATCATGTCATGCTCGGGCTTAACCTAATCCAAATCGGCCCGGGTTTAAACCTTTATGTTTTGGAGGGTTCAGGATGGTACCATCCCTGACCAATGTGCAATGGTCTAATAATAATATTACCCTTAGTACATATGGTATAGCCTCAAACCGCCCCAAACTGTCATCAAATAGAAAACTATTCGTGGTTGGCCTGGTGAAATCCATTGCCCGTGCGAACGAGGGACCATCCGATGTTGCACATCACGACTCTCTTTGTGCACAACGCTTAGTGCAAAGGTGAAAATAAAAGACACGAGTATATATATGTTGAGTCTTTTAACGTCAGATCTTCAAGATAAATGTGAGTCTTTTAACATCAGATCCTCAAGATGAATGTGAGTCTTTTAACGTTAGATCCTCAAGACAAATGTGAGTCTTTTAACGTCAGATCCTCAAGACGAATCCCAACCTGTGGGAACAACTGGGCGACGACGATGAAGTTTATCCTGCTGAGCTGGTGTCAGACAATAATATACCTTATACCGGCTCATATCGGATAATAGTTCAAGACCTGGACAGAAAGGTGTTTGACAATTCATACACCACCCCATCCTTCGCACACGTTGCTTTCGAGCAAAAGTACTACATCCATTACCTATTCTAGATGGGTGAGATTTACACCAAATGATGAGTTGGAGTTCGCGAGGAAGAGAATAAAAAAGGGAGGAGAAGGAAGGAGTTGAAATTTTTGGTACCCATTATTTTCCAGAAGGCACGTTTGCTCGATTATTAGAAGACATTTATACTCAGTTCTGAAGTAGAGTTTTTGTGGACTAAGGTTCTGACGCTTGCAACCACACACTCTAGAAGATTTGAGAGAAGAAAATAGAAGAGGGCCCGGCTACCCTAATGGCTTACTTCCCTTATCTTACACACATGGAAGAAAGTACCCCAGTGAATCTTTTAGTCTCTGTAGATTGAATCTTTGAGAAGAGTCTCTTTGACATCTGGAGAGCGCAACTCATGATAATGTTTAAGGCGTTGGCCATTTACTTGAAATTCCCTGTCATCATTTAAGTTTTTCAAAGAGATAGCCCCATAAGGGGTGACCGCAGAGACAGTGAAAGGACCAGACCATCTAGTTTTTAATTTTCCTGGAAAAATGTGTAATCTCGAGTTGTACAACAAAACTTTTTGACCAATTTTGAAATCTTTTCTTAATATGTGCTTGTTATGCACTTTTTTCATGTTGGCTTTATAGGATTTCGAGAGATCATAGGCATCACTCCGAATTTCCTCAACCTCATTTAACTGCAATTTTCGTTTCGCGCCTGCCACCTTGGTATTATAATTTAGGCTTTTGATGGCCCATAGAGCACGATGCTCAAGTTCAACTGGCATATGACAAGGTTTACCAAAAATGAGACGGTAAGGGGACATACCTATAGGTGTCTTAAAAGCCGTTCTATATGCCCACAAGGCATCAGATAATCTGAGAGACCAGTCTTTTCTAGATGGATTAACTGTTTTTTCTAAAATGGATTTAATCTCTCTATTAGAGATTTCGACTTGGCCACTAGTCTGAGGATGATACGGAGTTGCCACCTTGTGAGTGACTCCATATTTTTTATTATCAATTCAAAAATTTTATTACAAAAATGTTTTCCCCCATCACTAATGATAACTTTGGGAACACCAAATCGAGAGAAAATATTTTCATTTACGAACGAAACGACAGTTTTATGATCATTAGTACGACAGGCCATCGCCTCAATCTATTTTGACACGTAGTCAACAGCTACCAGTATGTATAGAAAGCCTTGAGAATTTGGAAAGGGACCCATGAAGTTGATGCCCCATACGTCAAAGATTTCCACAATTAAAATGGGATTTAAGGGCATCATATTGCGTTGAGTAATGCGTCCTAGCTGCTGGCAGCGGTTGCATGCTTTGCAATGCTCATGTGCATCTCGAAATAGTGTTGGCCAATAAAATCCACATTGTAGAACTTTGGACGCTGTTTTCTTACTGAAATGACCACCACAAGATTGTTCATGGCAGAAGGATAACACGTCATTGTGTTCCCAGTCGGGAATGTAACGACGGATTAGTTGGCCGGAACAATACTTGAAGAGGTAGGGATCATCCCAGAAATAAAATTTCACAATAGATAAGAACTTTTTTCGGTCATTACGAGACCAAGATGAAGGAACTTCTTCAGTAACTAGGTAATTTACTATATCAGCGTACCAAGGAGACGAAAAGATAGAATACAAGTGTTCATCGAGAAAGGAATCACATATGGGTTATGTATCATTATCAACCTCATTGACGAGTCGTGATAAATGGTCTGCAACCACATTTTCACAACCTTTTTTATCTCTAATTTCTAGATTAAATTCTTGCAAGAGGAGAATCCAGCGGATTAACCTCTGTTTTGCATCTTTTTTCACTAATAGGTAACGAAGTGCCGCATGGTCGGTGTAGACAATTGTGGAAGAACCCATTAGGTATGGACGAAACTTATCCAAGGCATATACAACGGTGAAAAACTCTTTCTCAGTGGTGGTATAGTTACGTTGAGCTTCATTAAGGGTTTTACTCGCGTAGTAAATGACAATTGGCTTGTTCTCTCGGCGTTGCCCTATGACATCTCCAATAGTATAGTCACTCGTATCACACATTAATTCAAAAGGTTTAGACCAATCAGGTGGTTGAATTATAGGAGCTGTAGTCAGGGTGGATTTTAAAGTCTCAAAGGCTAGTTTGCAATTGAAAGTGAAGTTAAATACGACATCTTTAAGCAGGAGATTTGTTAAAGGTCGAGCAACCTTTGAGAAATCTTGAATAAATCTCTTGTAGAATCCTGCGTGTCCAAAAAATGCACGTATGTCGCAAACTGATTTTGGTAAAGGAAGGGAAGCAATTTTTCAATCTTAGCTTTATCGACTTCGATTCCATCATTTGAAACGATATGACCTAGAACTATTCCTTTTGTAACCATAAAATGACATTTTTCCCAATTAAGAACGAGATTTTTCTCTTCACAACGTACTAAAACCTTTTCAAGATTTGATAGACAGCTATCGAAAGAATTACCATATATTGAGAAATCGTCCATGAACACTTCCATAAAGCGTTCAACCATATCACTGAAAATATAAAGCATACAACGTTGGAATGTACCAGGTTCATTGCAAAGGCTAAAATGCATTCGTTTATATGCAAATGTACTAAAAGGACAGGTGAACGTCATTTTTTCTTGATCAACAGGGTCTATGATTATTTGAAAATATCCTGAATAACCATAAAGAAAACAGTAAAATGCATGACCCGCTAACCGTTCAAGCATTTGATCAATGAAGGGAAATGGGAAATGATCTTTACGAGTGACCGCATTAAGTTTGTGATAGTTAATGCATATTCGCCACCTCACTAGGATACGAGCGGAGATGCATTCATCTTTATCATTTCACATGCGCAACTGTAATGCCAGACTTCTTAGGAACAACGACACTAGACTCACCCAAACACTATCTGAGATAGGGTAAATAATACCGGCATCGAGTAACCTTAAAATTTCTTCCCGTACCACCTCCTTCATGGTGGGATTAAGACGACGCTGCGGCTCACATGCCGTCTTGGCATTTTCTTTGAGATGTATGCGATGGGTGCACACATTAGGGTCAATGCCTTTAATGTCATCGAGAGACCATCCAATAGCCGAACGGTGTTCTTGAATGACACTAATTAAACGTGATTCCTGATCGGCAGTCAATTGTGATGATATGATAATTGGGTGACTACCATCTGGTTCAAGATGTACGTATTTTAATTCTGAAGGAATAGGCTTTAAGTCAGGGGTGGGAGGAGTGGGTATTAAAGATTCTTGAGGAAAATCGTTTTCCATAGAAAAAACAGACTGATGCTCGTCCAAGTCGGTTGAAAGGATGGTCGTAGGGTCAAATAGTGGTATTGACTCTAATAATTCGTTTACATCCTGTGAATAAGCATCAACATCAAATTCAGAATCACCAAATGAAATAAATTGGTGTACTTCATCATCAGGAAAAGAGTTTGTGAAACATTCTTGTACAAGGGCGTCAACCAAGTTAACTTCACCATCATTTTCATTCTCTGGAATTTGTTTCATCAACTTGAACACGTTAACCTCGACCGAAAGATTTCCGAAGGACATGGTCATAGAACCATCCCTACAGTTTATAAGAGCATTAGCAGTTGCTAGAAAGGGATGCCATAATATTATGGGAATGGAGTCACATGCAACTTCTGTATCCAAAATGACAAAATCAACGGGATAGAAAAAATCTTGGACTTTTACAAGGACGTTTTCCACAATGCCTTTTAGATACTTAATGGAACGATCCGCTAATTGTAGAGTCATCGTGGTAGGTTTAAGCTCATAAAGACCTAGTTGTTTGAATAAGTAATAAGGAAGTAAGTTCACACTAGCTCCTAGGTCTAGTAGTGCAGTGGCCGTATATTTGTCACCTAACGTGCATGGAACTGTTGGTCTACCAGGGTCCTTGTATTTGACTATACCATTGTATTCGGTGATTGATAGAAACTGTTCGGTAAGGAATGCTTGTTGAGGAACATGTGTTCTCCTTTTTGTGGTGCATATATCTTTTAAAAATTTAGCATGTTTTGGCAATTGCTTTAGGGCATTGAGAAAATGTAAGTTTATTGTCAAATTCTTAAAAGTTTCTCGAATTTCATCAAAATTTTCGTTAGGTTTATTCTTTGCCAAACGGGCCGGAAACGGTGCCTTAGGGCGGTATTTGTCATAATGATCCGTTCACTCATTTCCCAATTTATGAATTTATGAATTGGTGACTTTGATGAACTTTGTGTTCCCACTATAGGTTCATTATCGGGAGCTGATTCGCTGGAACCTTTGGTTACATTTGTTTGATCATCTGGCATACGGATTTGATTGTCAATGGTTTTCCCAGAACGAAGAGTAGTTATGGCATTCACCTCACTTTGGTTTGGAGCAATTGTATTAGGTGCATTGGTAACTTCACAGGCAGTGTTTGCTGGCTTAGGATTCGGAACTGCTTGGCCAGGAAACATGCCTTTTTGACTCTTTTATTGCGCTAATTGTTGAACTGATTGTTGGATAGATGTTAGGATTTAGGATTGTTGGTTCATGTAAGCGAACAAAGTCTCGCTTGTCCTATCAGTAGCGAGAGGCATAGGTTGTGCAACAGGGACTAGTTCACGATTATTGCTGAGAAGTTGTTGATTATAGCTAGAATTTGGATTGGCTGGAACAAGGCTGCGGTTGTTTTGATAGTTATCATTAGAATTACTTTGAAACTGATTTTGACTTTGTTGGTATTGCTGATTATTTCCTTGGCGGTATGGAATAAAGTTGTTGGGTTGTCGAACAGGTGGATTTGCAAAACCTGGAGGAGCCCCCATCTGTTGGTTATTTTGGCGCCAAGCAAAATTTGGATGCCGTCTCCAAGGTGCATTAGGAATGTTGAATGCACATGCCTCCTCCGATGGTTGAGTAGGGGAAGCATATAACAAGGGACAATACGCATCAAGATGGTCAGGAGTAAGACAAAGAACACATGGGGAGGTGTTAACGTTCATGACCTGTTGTGGGAGTTGATCGTTTACTTGAACTGGAAGAGCATCTACTTTTTTAGTGAGGGATTCTATCAGATTTTTTAATTCGGGATCATTTTTTACCTAAAAAATAGATGTAGCTTTTGGAACAGTATCCTTAGATGACCTAGAACAATCAGCATTACCCTAATGTGTACCTCGTTTTGCTTTTTTTTCAAGAAAAGTATATGCTTCAGTAGCTCCTTTGTCCATGAATCAACCGCCATTCATTATATCAAGAGTTTCTTTTTGATGATCAGAAAGTCCATTAAAGAATGAACGAACAAGGACAACTTTGTCTAGTTGGTGATGAGGACATTCTAAAAGAAGATCAGTAAAGCGACTCCATGCTTCCGTAAAGGATTCATGAGGATTTTGACGAAATAATTGAATTTTTTGAAGTATTTCAATAGTTTTCTTTTGAGTGTAAAATTGAAGCATGAAAGCTTGAACAAGTTTATTCTATGTGTCTATGGATTGTGGCTGTTGTCCTGCTAGCCAAATTGACGCTTTCTCCGCTAAAGTGAATGAAAACAACCGCAGCAAGAGTTGTTCCTTAGAGACGGTTGGATGGTGAAATGTTGTGGCCACTTGTTGAAGCCTACGAAGATGATTGTACGGTTTTTCATGATCCAAACCATGATACACAGGTAACAAACTAAAAATATTTGGTGGAATTCGAAAATCATCGACAATGTCCTTGAGTTTGATGCAGGAAGAACGTCCTTCCTGTAATCTTTGTATAAGTCGAAAGGGGCTTTCTCGGTGAGTGGATTTTTAAATCGACCATAATGAATGATGGGAATGGTGACAAGCAATCTTTTTGATTTGGATGAATAGATGAAGAACTTTGTGGAGGTGAAAACTTACGCAAATGCTTATCGTATTTTCTCCTACGATAAGTAAGTTCAAATTCTTTAGTAAAACCAGACCTTAATCTCATGCAAGCATAAAATTAGATCTAATTGACAGAAGGAACTTATTATTTATTGAATTTTATGATTATCTTCAAGCATTAGAGTTGAACAATGTAGGCCTAAGCTGCTGCTAAGGTAGCAGTGAAGCTAGGAATATGTGTGCATAAACCAACATCCAGGTCACAAGAGAGATATTGACCTTGCCTCTTTTTGTGTATGTAGATGGTGTATGGTCGTTGAACAAAACAGAAGCATATCAAAACCTAATTATCCCTCAATAAGTAAAGAATGAGTAGGATATCGTTCCACTTTTAAGTGTATGTTATGTGAAGGACAGGACTGGAAAAGGGGTTTAAGGGATTAAAAACTATGATTGTAGAGACTTTAGATTCTAATACTAAACTAAACTAAATTAACTAAACTATTGATAATTTATAAGAGAGGGAATTCAAGAGATTAGAATCCACCAATACTTTTAATCTATGACCTTCTGCTTCATGGTTGTTCTTACATGTAGACTACAATTAGGCAATCGAGCGAGTGCCGATGCCCTCTTGGATGAAACATCGTTAACAATTAACTCTACTTAAGGTTGTTCCTATGTTTATGCTATTAATATCTTCTTTCCTTTTATGTAAGCTCGGGTAGCCATTCAATGTATTACCAAGAGCAATGATATTAGCTTTTCCTTACGTTAGAGATTAGAATATCTAATTTGGTACAAAAGCAACTCAAAGTTCCTTACTCACGATTTTCGTTTTCGTAGAGCTAAAGTAAGGATTCGAACCAACCTAAAGTCTAGGACAACTACAAATTGTTTGTTACTCTTAGGGAACTAATGAGTAAGGTTATATTACCAATGCTAGGTTTATTTCCTACACAACATTAAGAAAAACATTAAAGTTTGAAATCATGCACTTAATACAAAAGACAAATTACTAAAGAAAAAAGTGGAGAGCTAATCCTCCTCATGTGAAACTAACATTTAGTTGTTGATTTGAAAAGTTTATTGATTCTTCCTAGACTCATAGACAAGCCCCTAATGGAAGAAAACTTGATCCCTAGCATGTATGGCTCACTTAAGAGCTCATACATGCTAGCAAGTGGAACCAAGCAATAACTTATCTCTAAGCCCATTGCTTTGATTCCTAACTAGACACTACACCAACTATCATTTTGGGATAGGATGTAGAGCTAGTTGTTATTCCTAACAACCTACCAAACCAACAACAATTGTTTTTCCCTCACATGGGTTGGATTAACTCCCCAAAAGGGAAGTTAGCTCATGATCCTTAGGACAAGGAAATTACAACTAGAAAAACAAAAAGAGAGAGAAAGAGGAAGAAGATAAACAATCAAACTCACTTGCTTTTTTTTTTAATTTTCTAGAAGAAAACAAATGTTTCCTCCATTAAAACTATTACAAGCTTTCTTACAAAAACTAAAAACTAAAAAATCCAAATGACTAAGGAACTAAAATAATACCATGTAAAGGAAAATAAGTCAAGGGAGTAAATGGAGTGTCCCCACCCTTGTCTATTTTCTTCTCCATTTGAGAGAAATCTCATTTTCTCCCCCGCGGAAACATCAAACCACATTTACTTCATTTTTATCCACCACATTAAAACAAAGTGACACCTTGCCTTTTTTTTTCACTATTAACACCTAATCTAATTTATTACATGCAAGGTGTCAACTTTGCACCAATAATTTGTTATTTTTGTCTTGACATGCTCCATGATTGATGACTCATCCAATCTTGTGGCCCCATACATAGTGGGTCCATGTGCGATCGATGGCGGTCGGTATTTGGGCAGTTTTACAACTTCCCACCTATCGTAGAGTTCATCGCCCCGATTGTCCGAGCAGCTCTCTTGTCGATTCGAGTCCCGGGTTCGAGAGGTAGGAGCTTTGAAAGTTTGATGCTTCGTACGGATTTGGAAGAATTCATATATCGCCGTTCCTCGTGCTTTATCGCAGAGGTTTAACCAATATTTCCATGTTTACTGCAAATACCGCAAAAGTATGAAAACATATTTATTTTATGATTATTAAACACATAATTAACCAAATTTATATGTCTCAATGGGGTTTCATAATACACTTTTGGGTGCTTATCACACTACCCAAAACAACACTTTGCTTGTCGAAGCAAAGAAGAGACACTAAAATAGATAAGTGGCCAAAAATGTGTAGTCCTAAGCTAATTCTCATTTCAGCAGAGTGCGGTTGCATTGACCATATGCAACAAGGCCTTAAACCACTAGGAATTCCCTAGTGGGCCGAGTTATAGCCTCGCGTGAGAGTTTTCGAGAGAAGATACTCACAAACTTTATTTATACTACAACGACTCAGTGACAAAAACTCGTTTCCTAAATTAATCTCAGATATCCATCCATCTCCTTAGCAGGGAACGAGGATTGATTTCTTTGAAACTCAAGTTAATATGTATTCAATAATTAAAACATCTACATATGATCATGCATGCAGTGAACTTTTCATTGAAATGTACTAGCAGGGCTGTTTCTGGATCCCTTGGAGAGCGTACCTTAATGGGTTCTCACAGGTATGTGTCGAAACACAATTCCACTCAAATTTTTTGCCACTCAGGTTTTGTTAACTCCAGTATGCAGTGGGCACACGTTTCCTCACATCTCAATGACAGTCAGAGGAGCCGATGTCGATCAATCACGTCTACTACTTATTATCACACCACCCTACTCCTAATTGAGCTAGAGGTCTTTATCAGGTATTGTGGGGCTTAGGTGATAGTGTACAAGAAAATGGAAATGGATAATCAAAATTTACGAGTATGAGAGAATAGGGTCTTCATATGTTTACACTAGAGAAATCCTTGTTTCCTTTCCTTCTTCTAACTGAGTTTTCCAACCTTGTTCTTAATCCTCTGGATACTGATGATGATTTTTTTTTTTTTTTTTTTTTTTTAAACAATCTTGCTTAAGAACATGATTCTATTTTTCTTTCCTGAAGCAAATAACTGACTTTGATTTGGGACAAGTCTTTCTCTTTATTCTTCCACATTTCATCCTATTCCTCATACTCATCACTTAGGTAGGTTCTTTTATTTGGTTTAATAGATGGGTAAGGAATTTTTGTGGTGAAAGTGAAAGGTTTGATGAAAGGTTCAGTGGAGTGACTAGCAGTAAAAGCTGTAATAGGTAAGATTTTTTTTTTTTAGCTATGTCGATCCAAAGAAGGCCTAAATTATCGCCTAGGGTTCGGGTGGTGATCAAGTAAGTAGATGCGTGATTTCCTCTAATTGGAAAAACTACTCCTCTGTGTCATCACACACAAATCACTCATGTCAAGGCTTTTGGTTAGATTCTCACAAGGATTGATAGTTAAAGTAACTAACCATTGGTTCCAGAAACTTACTGCCATGTACAATCGATGATACTCAGTACATGAATATTCATGAAAAGATGTATAAACTATTGCATGCGTATTATCTAAACTTTCTTAAAAACAAATCCTAATTCGGATACTAATGTGAGATTTCTAGACAATTTTCATCATTGAAAAGGAAACAAGACTTTGTCACTAAGTACAATTATTAATATGAAAATAAAACTATATATACGGGCTACAAGATGCCTAATTTTTGCTCTGCTGGGTTTAAAGCACCCCAAACGAGAATGATGCTTAGTCCTCGAAGGATCAATAAATAAAGAGAGAAAGTACCTGAGAGCCATGAGCAAAATTAGGGCTAGATTGCTAGAACAGAGAGGTTGGAGATCATAATATATTATTCAGAAAGAACAAGAAAATGTTCAATAGCACACTAAACATAGCACACGATACATAGCACACGAAATAATGAAAAACAATAGCGTACGAAACATGACAACCAATAGCACACCAAACATGAGGTTTATCTAGATATATGTACAATGGCAAGCGCAAGTTTACCATCCAGCAGGATGTGAAGGTCTGGCGTCCTCTTTAAGGAAATACATTTCTTTAGCATCGCGCCAATAGATAATAGTCTGCCAAATTTCTGCCCATTCTTTGTCTCCGGATTCCCTCAAATTGGTCTTCATCTTTTCATCCTTTGGGTAACATCGAACATGCCTCAGGTATCGAGTGGGACACTTCCATTGACGAAACCTCAATGAGCGAATGATTCTGTTTGCTGGGCACATGGAATCCACCTTGACCCAGTCATGAAAAGTAGCTGCAAACTGTGGGAAATGTGTCTTCATGATCCAGCAAGTGGTGACTGGTAAAAGTATATACTGATCCTAAAAAGTGCAAGCTCATTTCAGGTTGGAGATAACACAACCTAAAATGTTAAATAATGCATGACCCTGAGCTAGTGCACTGAATACGACGCAAGCAGCCTCATTGGCAGTAGAAAAATGCCAATCTCCCATAATGTTCAGGAGTACAAATAACATTGCAGTCCCCATGTTCATGGTCATGCTTGCTAATGGAATGGTGATGTCACGCCATGGCACATGGCCATCTCCTTCTCGTTTGATCTCAAGACCATCACCATAAGAGTCGCGAAACGCTTGCCACTGAAAGGAACGGTAAGAATTATGATAGATGTAATGCCAAGATGCAGCAGGTTTGTGGTATGGAAGGTCCAAAGTTAGGGCAAGTTGTTGTTCAGAAAAGATATGAGGTGTGTCACCAACTCGGATTGTGAACCCGTCTAAGTAGAAACCATGTGCATGGTTGAATGCTGGTGTGTCTTCCATATTAGCATAAAAGTATGCAGCCAAACTCGGAGAATAAGTTTGGTCAGGTTGAAGAATTAGGGAAGACCACCCAATGCTTGTGATGTAATCATGGAAGAGATGGCCATAGGCATTGGAATCCATCATAGACTGAAAGGATTCCTCAGGAATGAGTTTGGGAGGTACCATGGATGATGAAGATGTAATGTTTGATGAAGATGCCATGGTGGATGAAGTAAAGAAATGGGTAACGATATAGGCAAACTGGATGGAAAAATGAGTATGTAAGAAAATAGACCCTCCTGTAGCACATGTTAAAATTATATTAGTCACAAAGGAAATGATGACAATCCTACTAAGCATTGCATACAAAAGAAGACAAAAAGATAAGACAAAATACATAGTACGACGGAAAAACGTAATAACATATATAATTATATACTTATTGACTTAGTAATATCATGGATTCTTATGTTGATCTTGGAGATGCATATTTTGCACCAGACTGTTTAGGTCTTCTATTTGTTGGCCGAGCTGCATCTGAATGTCCCCTTAGCTGGCAGAGAGTGCAGTTTGATTCTCCACAAGGAGAGCGTGATTCTGCAAGGACTGAGAATGAATTCCCATTAGTTCCTCCTGTTCAACATCATGCATTGCTTGACGTTCTTGGAAATCCTTAAGAGTTGTAATGATGATATTTTGACGAGTGTGTAGTTCCCTCAAGCCCTGATGAAGAAGTTGAATGCCTTCCATAGGATTAAAAATATTAAACATGGCATTTTCATCAAAGACATGGTCAGGATTTAAGCTTGGGTCGTGCTGTTCATCTAACTTTGAATCAGGAGTCCAAAAACCAACGGAGTAGTCTGTTTGGAGTACATTTATATGTGCTCTTTGAAGGGGTATCTCTAGAGAAATTACTGGATAACCCCAACGCATCATAATTTGCATGACTAAAGTAGGTAGAGGTGCTGACCTTCTTGTTTTCTTGGTGATTACGCTCCAGAGGTGTTGGATTAGACAAAAATCATCTCTTTGAGTCTGCAAAATCCAAAGTAGGTGAAGTTGAGGCTTTGTGACTTCTGATTGGTGTGACGTACCTACCACATTGTGTCCCAACCAGTGGAGCACAACACGTTGATTCTGTTTCAAATAGCGTTGAAGAACACTGTGATGTGTATTTCCGTCTTCGTCATGAGATACGGTAGCTCATAGTAAAGATTTGGTGGAATCAAATGATGACTCTTGAAAAAGGGACTCCTAGGTATTCACTGGGATTTGAAGTATGTCGGAGAGCATGTCCTTAATCAACTCCGATCGTCGTCCATAGGCATGGAAGTAGAATTTTCCATTTTCAGATCCGCTAAATTGGTAGAACATCAAAACCAAATCTCGGGAATAACCAGCTGCTGAATGATATAGAAGAGGCGTCCATCCGCGACGTATGATTTCGATGTCAAAATAAGGAGAAAACCGGCCATCTTCGAAAGTTTTTAGGTAGTCTTGTTCAGCCGTTATTTTTCTTGGTTGATCCATTGGTAGTATTACTGAGGGAAGGAGAGTGAAAATGTTTGAATAAGAATGGCTGAAAAAGAAGAGATTTATACCCAATCAATGAGTCTGTACCAAACTGGATTCCAAGTATAGTTAATGACCCATGTGATAATGAACAACATCAATGGGGATCCATAGTAAGGCTTGTCAGGTCAGATTTCCAAAGACAATTAATGAAGTGGGTCAATGTTAGAAAAAATGGAGGAAAGTTTCACAGGGTAGTTAGACTTACACGTAATTTCATAAATGATGATCATAACTCAGTAATAAAATATGGATCGAGTTGCATGTGTGACAAGGGTTATGCGTATCTTGTAGCGTGCGCTATCTTCTCTGAACACCATGAGTATCAATTAATTATTTTGGTGAGTTTTGTAAGGTGGTTCTTTGTTATGGTTTGTTTTTTTTTTTTTTTTTTAAGAAAAAACAACTAATATGCACAAATATTTAATACGAAGCTTCTCCATTTAATACGTAACCCGTACAAATGTGTGAGAATTATTTAACACACCATACTAATATACAAAACAAAAGACAAAGAGATGGTTACATAGATCTAGATGTTCTGGATCATGTTATGCATGAGTGACAGCAGAACAATGATAAACACTGTTATCACGAATATTGTGATAGCCCATTCGCGTTGCTCCTTTTCCCATCGCTCTATTGGATTCATTATGTTCAAGAAATTGAGGATTTGTGAAGAAAAATTTGTGAAGAATGAGAGAAAGGGGTTGAGTGAAAGTGGAAAAGGAGAGTTGTATTTATAAGTAGATTTTTGACCGTTGGGCATCTGACCGTTTGGCATCTGACCGTTTGGATCAGGCCGTTGGTGTCTGACCGTTGGGTTTTGAGAGTAGGCCCATGCATCAAGGAATATATGAGGAAGTACACTACGTGCATAACATAAATAATTTCTCATTCAAACCGTCTGGAGATACAAAATTATGAGAAATCAACCGATATATATATATATATATTATATTTTATCACTAGAAAATAAAAATGCAATGCATAAGGGAAATAAATGACATAGTCATTGCTAAGCCAAGGAAAATAAACAGCTACTGGGAATCCTCCGGGTTAGTAGAAGATGAACCCGGGTTTCTACGACTTCGGCCACGACGAACTTCAGGCTGAGCTGACTGGTCTGGAATGTGGCTTATAGATTGTAGCAACTGATCTTGGAATTGCTGCTGATTTGCCATCATCATTATCTGGAAACGGCCTTGGCGATTTCACATTTCTTGCTGGAAGTCATTCTGGGAAGTAAGCATCTCTTCCTGGCGAAGAAACATCTTGCGCATACTAGTATTCATGTGCCTCAAGGCTTCCATAGGAGTATTGATTCGGCGCATGGTATCTTCATTAAAACAGTCGGGTGGTGAAGGAGGAGGAGGAGGTACGTTATCATGCTCAATGTCATCTCTAGCTACTGGGTCCCAGTGGTCTAAAACACAAGTCTCAAAAATTCCAAAATTCTCGAAAGACCTTGTTTCAATGAAAGGAGTAGCGGACTGGAACCCTAAGTTAAGCATAAGCTGAGTAACAAGTACAGCAAGAGTAGCTGACCTGTTTGACGCGGTTGTAGGAATATGGCCCAGGAAATGGACCATACAGAAAGTGTTCTTCCTCTCCTGTAGGATCCACAGCAGGTGCAAGAAAGTCTTGTTCACGTCAGACGTCTTTGAAGTTCCAATGACGTTGTACGCCAGCCATTGAGTGACGGCTAATTGGTTACGTCTGAGCGAATGCTAGTACACGCAGTTCGAGCCAGTGTTGTACTCTCCCTCGAGAAGCGTGTCAAACATCAAATCCCTTGTGGTCGGATACTCTGACAATAATAGGGTCGGACTATTAGAGTTTATCGGAATCTGTGCGGTATTCGAAATCAACTCCAGCGTGAGTTCACGTTCCAACCCATCCGCCGTAATCCAAAATTCGTCACCCCGGAAACCTCCATTGTTGTAAAATTTCAACACTAAATCTTCGGAGTACTGAGCTGGAATTCAGTGCAATAGATATTCCCACTCTCTACTAGCAATTTCTTCATCGAAAAATGGGTGAAACATCCTAGAATTGTAGAGATTTCTGAAATTTCGCTCAACTGTGATTCTCCTTCGTGCTGCCATAGCGCGGTGTAGATGATCTTTTGAGGGTGGAAATAGCTAGGATTGGTGGAGGAGATGGTGCTGGAGGAAAGGGGTTTCAGTTTGGAGGACTTTGGCCCGCGTGCGCGAGGGGTGTGTGGGGGAGACCAAGATCCGGATTTTGAGGGGGAAGAAATGAGAGGGGTAGACGCGTGGGTGCCTCGCGCGTGGGTTTTGTATACGGATCCGTGATTTTGGGTCGGGTCAAATTTTTGGCACAAGCCTAAATGAAGTCCAAAAATTCCCCCTATGTCCCGAAATGTTCCGAAATTTCAAACGTGGAAATTCGATTCGTTTTAACTCCAAATTGAACGGAAGAGATATCAAAACGATCGGCATTAAAAATGCCATCCACTAGAATATGACAAAATCACATTCAACATTTTTTTTTAATTTTTTTTATGGTGTTTATTTATGTACACATTTATATACAAATGTACAAGTCGAGAGGAACGTGTCAACAACACCGGAAGTCCAAATAAAACAACACATCACAACAGCTTAACTCAGGCAACTTTCATGTCGGCTCTGGGCGAACCCAATCCAGCCAGACTGTGGCTTAACCTTTATGTTTTGGGGGCCTAGGGTTCAGGACGGTACCATCCCTAACCAATGTGCAATGGTCTAATAATAATATTACCCTTAGTACATATGGTATAGCCTCAAACCGCCCAAAACAATCCACATAGAAAACCGATGGGGGTTGGCTCGGTGGAATCCATTGCCCGTACGAACTAGGAAATGTCCGATGGTGCATATCACGACTCTCTTTGGGCACCATGCTGGGTGCTAATAAAAAAAAACGAGTATATACATGTTGAGTCTTTTTACGTCAGATCCTCAAGATGAATGTGAGTCTTTTAACGTCAGATCCTCAAGACGAATGTGAGTCTTTTAACGTCAGATCCTCAAGACGAATGTGAGTTTTTTAACGTCAGATTCTCAAGACGATTCCCAACCTGTGGGAATAATGGGGCGACGACGAAGTTTATCCTGCTACTGCGGTGTCAGACAATAATATACCTTATGCCGGCTCATCTCGGATAATAGATCAAGACCTGGACAGAAGCGTTGTTGACAATTCATACACCACCCCATCCTTCGCACGTCGCTTTCGAGATGGGTGAGATTTACACCAAATGATGAGTTGGAGTTCGTGAGGAAGATAATAGAAAAGGGAAGAGAAAGAAGGATTTGAAATTTTTGGTACCCATTGTTTTCCAGGAGGCACGTTTGCTCGATTGTCAGAAGACATTTATACTCAGTTCTGAAGTAGAGTTTTGTGGACTAAGGTTCCGGCGCTTGCAACCACACACTCTAGGGGGATTTTAGAAAAGAAAATAGAAGAGGGCCCGGCTACCCTAATGGCATACTTTTCCTGTTTAAATACATGGAAAGAAGTACACCAAATAATCTATTAGTCTGTATAGATCTGGATCATTGAGAAGAGTCTCTTCGACATCCGGAGAGCCTTAACTCATGATAATGTTTAAAGCCGGCCATTTACTTGAAATTCGCTACCATCATTTACGTTTTTCACGAGAGATAGCCCCATAAGGGGTGACAACAGAGCGATGAAGGGACCGGACCATCGAAGTTTTAATTTTCCGGAAAAATGTGTAATCTTGAGTTGTACATCAAAACTTTTGATCGACTTTGAATTCTTTTCTCAATATGTGCTTGTCATGCACTCTTTTCATGTTGGCTTTATAGATTTTCGAGATCATAGGCATCACTCCAATTTCCTCAAGCTCATTTAACCGCAATTTTCTCTTTTACCGCCACGTTAGTGTTATAATTGAGGCTTTTGATGGCCCATAGAGCATGGTGCTCAAGCTCAACCGGCAGATGACAAGGTTTTCCAAAAATGAGGCGATACGGAGACATCCCTATAGGTGTCTTAAAAGTCGCTTCAGATGCCCACAAGGCATCAGATAATCATAGAGACCAGTCTTTCCTAGATGGATTGACAGTTTTTTCCAAAATGGATTTGATTTCTCGATTAGAGACTTATACTTGACCACTGGTTTGAGGATGCTACGGAGTTTCCACTTTGTGCGTGACTCCATATTTCTTTACTAATGATTCAAAAATTTTATTGCAGAAATGTTTTCCCCCGTCACTAATTATAGCTTTTGGAACACCAAATCTAGAGAAAATATTTTCTTTTACGAACAAAACGACCGTTTTATGATCGTTAGCATGACATGCCAATGCCTCAATCCATTTTGACACATAGTCAACTGCTACAAGTATGTATAGGAAGCCATGAGAATTTGGAAATGGACCCATGAAGTCGATGCCCCATACATCAAAGATTTCCACAATTAGAATGGGATTTAAGGGCATCATATTGCGTTGAGTAATGCGACCTAACTGCGGCAGCGATTGCATGCTTTGCAATGCTCATGTGCATCTCTAAACGTTGGCCAATAAAAACCACATTGTAGAACCTTGGCGCCGCAGTTTTCTTACCACTAAAATGACCACCACAAGATTGTTCATGGCGGAAGGATAACACATCGTTGTGTTCCCGGAATGCAATCTGCGGCCGGATTAGTTGGTCCGAACAATACTTGAAGAGGTAGGGATCATCCCGAAATAGAATTTCACAGTGGATAAAACTTTTTCCGGTCATTCTGAGACCAAGATAAAGGGACTTCCTCGGTAACTAAGTAATTTACTATGTCGGGCGTACCAATGGGACTAAAAAATAGAGTACAAGTGTTCATCCGGAAAGGAATCACAGATAGGTTGATTATCGATATCAACATCATCGACAAGTCTTGATAAATGGTCTGCAACCACATTTTTAGCAACCTTTTTTATCTCTAATTTTGAGAGTAAACTCTTGCAAAAGGAGAATCCATCGGATCAACCTTTGTTTTGCATCTTTTTCGCTAATAGATAACGAAGTCGCGCATGGTCGGTGTAGACAATAGTTGGAGAACCCACTAGGTAAGGGACGAAACTTATCCAACGATATACAATGGCGAAACTCTTTTCGGTGGTGGTATAGTTACGTTGAGCTTCATTAAGGGTTTTACTCAGATAGTAAATGACAACTGGTTTATCTTCTTGGCGTTGCCCTAATACAGGTTCAATAATAGTATACGCCGCGTCACACATTAATTCAAAAGGTTTAGACCAATAAGGTGGTTGAATTATGGGAGCGATAGTTAATCGCGGTTTTAATATCTCAAAGGCTTGTTTGCAACTGAAACTGAAATCAAAAGTGGGATCTTTAAGCGGGGAGATTGGTTAAAGGTCTAGCAACCTTTGAGAAATCTTGAATAAATCTCCTATAGAAAACCTGCGTGTCCTAAGAATGCGAATGTCTCGAACTGTTTTTTGGTATAGGAAGTGAAGCAATTTTTTCTATCTTAGCTTTGTCGACTTCGATTCCGTCCTTTGAAACGATGTGTCCTAAAACTATTCCTTTAGTAACCATGAAATGACATTTTTCCCAATTAAGAACAAAGGTTTTCTCTTCTGGCGTGTAAAGACCTTTTCAAGATTTGATAGACAGCTATCGAAAGAATCTCCATATATTGAGAAGTAGATCCATGAATACTTCCATAAACCGTTCAATCATATCACTGAAAATATGAAGCATGCGGCGTTGGAAAGTACGGAGTGCATTGCAAAGGCGAAAAGGCATTCGCCTATATGCAAATGTACCAAATGGGACAGTGAAGCGTTGTCTTTTCTTGATCGCCAGGGTCTATGACTATCTGAAAATAACCTGAATAACCATCAAGAAAAACAAGAATAGGCATGACCGGCTAACGTTCGAGCATCGATCGATGAATGGAAGTGGAAAGTGATCCTTACAGTGGCGACATACATTAAGTTTCGCGATAGTTAATGCATATTCGCCATTTCTTTGGGATCTGGCGGAAATGCATTCATCTTTATCATTTCGCACAACTGTAATGCCGATTTCTTTGGAACCGCGGTACGGGACTCACCCAAACACTATCGAGATAGAGTAAATAATACCGCATCTAGTAATTTTAACACTTCCTCGGACCACATCTTTCATGGTAGGGTTTAGCGACGCCGTGGTTCACGCTGACGTCTTAGCATTTTCTTCGGTGTATCGCGATGGATGCACACATTAGGTTCAATGCCTTTAATGTCATCGAGGGACCATCCAATAGCGTAAGCGATGTTGTTGAATGACATTAATTAAACGAGCTTCTTGATCGTCGACCAATTGTGAAGAAATAATAAGCGGGTGGCGACCATCGCATCAAGGTCAGACGTATTTTAATTCGAAGGAAGAGGTTTTAAATCGGGGGTGCATGGAGTGGGTATTAAAGATTCTTGAGGAAGGTCATCATCCATGCAAGAAATGATTGATGATCATCAAGTTACTTGACATCACCGCTTGTTGTAGGGTCAAATAATGGTACTGACTCTAATAACTCATTTACTTCTTGTGTATAATCATCGTCCTCAAACTCAGATTCGCTAAAGGAAAGAAATTGGTACACTTCATCTTCAGGAAAAGAGTTTGTGAAATACTCTTGCGGAATGCTGTCAACCCTATTGACCTCACCATCAATGTCAGGCTCTGGAAGTTGTTTCATCAACTTGAACACATTCACCTCGACCGAAAGATTTCCAAAGGACATGGTCATGGAACCATCTCTACGGTTAATAAGAGCATTAGCAAATTGGCGAGGAACGGACGTCCTAAGATGATAGGAATGGAAATCACATGCAACTTCTCAGATCCAAAATAACAAAGTCTACGGGGATAGAAGAAACCTTGGACTTTTACAAGGACGTTTTCCACAATTCCTTTTGGATACTTTATGGAACGATCGGCTAACTGTAGAGTCATGGTGGTAGGTTTGAGCTCATGAAGACCTAGTTGTTTAAATAAATAATATGGAAGTAAGTTCACACTAGCTCCTAGGTCTAGTAGTGCAGTAGCCGTGTATTTGTCACCTAAGGTGCATGGAACCAGTTGCCTACCAGGTCCTTGTATTTTACTATACCATTGTGTTGGGTGATGGAGGGAAACTGTTCATGAGGAACGCTTGTTGAGGAACATTAGTTCTCCTTTTTGTGGTGCACATATCTTTCAGAAATTTTGCATGTTTTGGTAATAGTTTTAAGGCATCGAGAAAAGGTAAGTTGATTGTTAAATTTTGAAAAGTCACTCGAATTTCAGCAAAATTCTCATCAGGTTTATTCTTTGCCAAGCCGCAGGAAAAAGCGGTGCCTTAGATGAATTTGGCAAAGGGTCTACTTGCTTGTTTCCTACATTGAGAGGTGTTGACTTTGTTGGATATGGGGAATCTTCCGTAGGTTCATTATTAGAAATAGATTCCTTAGAACCCTCTTTTCCTTTAGTTGATCATCCGCATCACGATCGATTGTCTACAGTTTTCCAGATCGTAGAGTAGTGATTGCATGCATCTCACCTTGGTTGGGGGTGCTTGTACCGGGGCATTCTTGAGTTCAAAGGTCGTGGTTTTCTTTGGTTTAGGGTTTGGAACTGCTTGTGCAGGTGAAAGGCCTTCGACTCTTTTCTTGCGCCAATTGTTGAAGTGATTGTTGGATAGACGTTAAAATTTGAGACTGTTGGTTCATGTAAGCTAAGAAAGTCTCGTTTGTCCTATCCGAAACGGGTTGCGCAGGTTGTGCAACAGGTAGTAGTTCACGATTATTGCTGAAAAGTTGTTGATTATAGTTGGGATCTGGATTAGCTGGAACAAGGCTGCGGTTGGTTTGATAGTTAGCATTGGAATTATTTTGAAATTGACCGTGTTGGTATTGTTGATTATTTCCTTGGCGGTATGGAATAAAATTGTTGGTAGGTCGAACAGGTGGATTAGCGAAACCTGGAGGAGCCCCCATTTGTTTGTTATTTTGGCGCCAAGCAAAATTCGGATGTTGTCTCCACGGTGTATTGGGAATGTTGAATGCACATGCCTCCTCCGATTGTTGAGTAGGGGAAGCATATAACAAGGGACAATATGCATCAGGATGTTCAGGACTAAGACAAAGGACACAAGGGGCGGTGTCAACGTTCATGACTGGTTTAGGTAGTTGATCGTTTACTTGAACTGCAAGGGCATCTACTTTTTTAGTTAGGGATTCTATCAAATTTTTTATTTCGGGATCGGGTTTTACCTCAAAAATAGATGTGGCCTTTGTAACATTGTCCTTTGATGACCGAGACGACTCAGTGTTACCCCAGTGTGTACCTTTTTTCGCTTATTTTTCAAGAAAAGTATAAGCTTCGGTAGCTCCTTTGTCCATGAAGAAACCGCCGTTCAGAAAGACCATTAAAAATGAACGAACAAGGATAGCTTTGTCCAGTTGGTGATGAGGACATTCTAACAGAAGATCAGTAAAACGACTCCATGCTTCTGTAAAGGATTCATGAGAATTTTGACGAAAGAATTGAATTTTCTGAAGCATTTCAGTTGTTTTTTTTTTCTGAGTGTAAAACTGAAGCATGAAAGCTTGAACTAGTCTATTCCATGTATCGATGGAATTGCGGGTGTTGTCTTGCTAGCCGATTGACGCTTTTTCGCTAAAGTGAATGGAAACAAATGGAAGCAAGAGTTGTTCCTTAGAGGCTGCTGGATGGTGAAATGTTGTTGCCACTTGTTGAAGCATCTGAAGATGATTGTAAGGTTTTTCGTGCTCCAAACCATGATATATAGGTAACAAACTGAAAACGTTTGGTGGGATATGAAAATCACCGACAATGTCCTTAAGTTTGATGCGGGGAAGAAGGTCCTTCCTGTAATGCAATTATAGAAGTCCGAGAGGGCTTCTTCTTTGTGGAGGATCGTCGGCCATAATGACGAAGTTGATGGCGGCGAAGGATTGTGATGAAGGTAATTAGCGAAGAAGAACAATTTTTAGGTGAGAACTTACGCGAATTGCTTATCGTATTTTTTTTCGACAATAGGTATGTTCAATTTCTTTAGTGGAACCAGACCTTAATCTCATGCAAGCATAAAATTAGATCTAACTTACAGAAGGAATTTAGTAGGACTCGAATTTATTATTATCTTAAGCATTAGAGTTTAACAACATATGCCTAAGCTACTGCTAACGTAGCAGTGAAGCTAAGAATACGTGTGCATAAACCAACAGCCAGGTCACAAGAGAGATATGAGGGAGGCTTTCCGTGCAAGCACGGTTCTAATTAAGTAACCTCAATCTTTCAAGTTTCCTAGACACCATTGGAATATGATTAAGATTTATGGAATTAAAATTTATGCAAAGGCGGTATTAATTTTAATTTAATTTAATTTAATTTAATTTAATTAATTAATTAATTTATTTTTTAAGATTTATGCAAGGGTTAAAATACAAACATGCAAATACGATCTACTCATACAATACTAGGTGCAATAGCATGTGAAGATACTCTACTCATACGTATAGCTATACGAATAGGCAAGCTTGTGTCATCGATAAATATTTCTATACGTACAGGCAAATATACATCAGTAATACATATATGTACTGATAAAACATAAAATGAATAGTTTTACCTAGGAAATAAAGCGATGAAACTTACAAACGCAAGTAAAACTAAACTAAATTATGATGCCTATATTATCAAAGATTTCTACTCTCAATCCTATGAGATATAGTGGAGTAGAGTGATTCGTTCCACTCCTAGTCCTTCCACATGCTGAGTTCTCACGTGTAAGTACTCTCAACTTAAAGTCTAATGAGAGATTTACGAAAAAGGCAACTAGACTATGATACAACTACCCACAAAATGCAACTAGTCGACTATGGGAATAACTAAGGGAATGCTACGTTGATTCGATGATAAGGAGTTAGCGGGGAATTGATTCCACCTTAACTCGACTTAATCCTATTAACGACAAATCGTCGTAATCCGAATTGAACTGCTTCGCAGAACAATTGGTTCTTCATAATCCCTAATTACACATGGCATTTCTACCAATTAATAACTAGCATGTGAACGATTAAACCCATTCTCATGGTGAACTAAACGTTTCTAGAGTGGAAAGGAAATTACGACGAATCTACGATAATCGGAATCAAGCTTTCATCAAGGCTTCTCAACCCCCTCTAATGGAGGTTTAGCCGAGAATCATTACGTTAATCATTTCGATTAAATTTAAACTAAACATGATATAAAGAATTGAAATTTACTTAATTAAACAATAATGAAATCTAATTTAATGACTAAAATGCAATAAGGACAGGAATTGAAATTAGATCTAGAAATGGAAATGACAAAAATCGAAGTTGATAGAAATACTACTTTATTGATCTAATCAAAATGAAGAACAAGATTCAAAGGTTTAATCTAATACAATAATTGAAATGGAACTAAACTTAATTAATCTATATGAAAAACTAGATCTAGAATCCATTAATGGAGGCTACTAATCTAATCTATTTCTAGGTCTAACTATCTACCATTAACAATCTACCATTAACAAAGAGTTAAGCTTTTGTTTTTATACTTTCAGATCCAAAAATCGTGCATGGGCTTGGAGCCATGTTTTGGGCCAGAGAATCAGGCCCAAAACCCAATTCTTTCAGTCCAAAAAGGCCTCTTCAGCTGCAGTTGGATTCAACAAACTTTTCGTCCACTTTTGCTCCTCTCATTGGATCACGGCTTAGACCATTGGAAAGCTCTTTCCGAAATGGGTCGTTTTGACATAAAGGTAGGCCCCATTTCAGGAGTGAGTCCAAAGATATGGCCTTCGAAAAGTTCTCTTGCTACTTTGTGTCAATGCCGTTTGCGTCGTCGACTTTTCAGCTTTTGACCGGGCTTTTAGAAAGGCTTTGTCTTCTTGAATCTTGGCCTTTAATCACGAAACTCCTTAGTAACCGACCTTTGCTCCTTTATCTCACTAAAGTGGCACGTTTATGCACATAATGGACTTTGAAGCCTAAAATGCATAAAAACACGTAATCAGTGTTAACTCTTAATTATTACTTACATAATTGGTCTAAAAGTATGACTGTTAAAGGGTTAAAACTACAATTTTGGGCTCTTATCAAACCACCCTTTAAACAGCATTTTGCTTGTCCTCAAGCAAATATGAGAAATTAAAATAAGTGACCAAAAATGGAGTTCTATCTACTTCTCGCTTTCAATCGAAGTTCGATTGCATTGACCATATGCAACAAGGCCTTAAACCACTAGGAATCCCCTAGTGGACGAAGTTATAGCCTCGTGAGAGTTTTCCAGTGAAGGTACTCACAAACTTCATCTATACTACAACGACTAAGAAATAAAACTATTGTTTCCTTTATTCATGCTCTAAATTAACTATACCTCTCACTAACAATGCATATAGAGTAATCAAGTCGAAACCTAAGCTAATATATGCATAATAATCAATCATCTACAATAAACATATATACAATGAGTAATACTATGAAATGCCTAGCGAGGGTTCGTTTTCAAACTTCGAATATGGTCCTTAAGTAGGTTTTCACAATAATAGTCAAGATACAACACTGATTTTTCCACTCCGGTTTGCTACTACTGCAGTGCTTGCGGTGGGCACTTTTTTACCCTTACAATCTCAATGACAACAAAGGAAGCGGTCGATCAAACACATCTGCCACTTACTATCACACTAACCTATTCCTAATTGAGCTAGAGGTCTTTATTAGGTGTTGCGGGGATTAGGAGATGGTTTAAGAAGAAAGAAAATGGATATTCAAAAAGGACAAGTCTGAGATAATAGAGTCTTTATATTATGTAACTAGAGAAAACCTTGTTATTTTCTTTTGCTTCTATACTTTGTTTCCATCCTTAGCCATATTTTTTTTCTTTTTCTTTGGCTTTTGACTCCTTTTATTTATTTCTATTTTTATTTTTTATTTATTTTATTTTTCTTTTCTTTGGATGGAAACTTCTTTTATTTATTTTCTGAAGCAACTAACTAATTTTTGTTTTTACACGTGTGTTTCTCTTCTTCTTTTCTTCCTCATTCTATTCTCGGACTTATTCTAAATTGGGTAGGTTGATTTAATTTTTTATTTTGTTTTTGTTTTGTAACAGGGTAAAGGGATTGTGGGTTTATGAAAGGCTAAAGAAAGGCTCGAGAGGGACTTAATTGGGAGGAAAATAATTCATAGGTTTGAATTTCTGGCTATATCGATCCAAAGAGGGCCTAAATTCTCTCTTAGGATATGTCATAGTGATCAAGCAAGTGGACGTGTGATATCTCTATCCGGATTTTACTTCTCCCTTGTGTCATTTCTCAAATGTTTCGCTCATATAAGGCTTTAGGCTATATTCTCACAGGATTTGTAGAATAAGTACTCTAGCCTATATTTCAGAAACTTACTGCTAACAATCATCGATACTCATGTAATATATTTATAAATAGATGCAAAGATTATTACCTACATATTAACCTATGTTTCTAAAAATTATTCGATGCAAAAAGCTCATTGAGATTTCTAGATTGTTAAGAGCATAGAGAAAGGAAACAATACCACTATTCCTAAGTGTATAGCATGAACTTATTTATTTATATTTTTGAATTTTTAAAATTTTAACTAGAAAACAAATGCATATTAACTCTATTTCTTTGTAGTTTTATAACTTTTCTTTTCTTCCCCTCGGGTTATTGTTGTGAATTACTATTGTTGAGTAGAGCTGTTGTTGGATGGGTTGGTTTTTACAGCCTTTTGGCAGACGAAGTCCCCGACATTTGGTAGAGCTGATTTGGTGATATTTTTGGGGAGTAATTGTTAGAACAAAGTTATGTAAATATTGTGATATTTTTGAAATATCAGTATATCGTAATTATATCACAATATTTGAGGATATATCGACGATAATTACACTTGTATATCCTCCTTCTATGAAATCTCGATAGATATCACGATAGTTTGTACTGTTCTGATAGCCCAAAATACAATATAAAACCCTCAAATTTTCAAAAATTCAAATAACCAAAAACAAACGCGGACCTTTTTTTCAAACCAAGCCGTTTTAAACCGTTAGATAGCTTTAATTTGATTTCCAAAAAAAAAAAAGATTCCCTTAATTTCCGCTCATTTTTCTCTCTCCAAAATAAAAAATAAATTCCCCATCCTCCATTTCTCTCACAACTTTTTTTCATATTTCCCGTCGAACAAACTAATCAAAGCGAAATGGAAGTTGTTAAAGACCAATCTTCTTCTGTTGATTGTAAGTAACATTTATACCGTAATTAAGTTTCCTTTATATTTTTGCTATCCTCAGATCTTTAACACTCATAATGTTTTTTTTAGTGAACGCTGGGAAATCAAAGCTTCGATATCCGTTGAGATCTGCAAGTAAACTCAAGGAGGAAATTTCCACGTCATCTGTTTCCAAGAGGTTTATTTTATTATATTGCGATTTTAATTTTAGGTGGGTTTGATGTTATAAACTGTACAATAGTTTGGAAACAAATATATTAAAACCATAATCAACTTTAGTTGTTGGAATTGACATGAAATTAGAGAATCATTTGACTTGGAGGAAGTAACCTAGTTTTATATTTAGGCTGTGTTTAATTTGAGGAAGTAACATCAACTTTTAACTTTAGGTTCCTTTAATGTGTAGAAGAAAGAGAATAGAAGTTGGAAATATTATCTGATGTGGTTTATTGTTGAGTAAGAATAGCAATTAGCAAGCATGCCAAATGCTCAGTTTCTCATTGTAGCAGATACAGATAGATGGGGCTGAACACACATATTTTGTTGTTTTTATTATCACATCTTAAATTTTGTCGAAGTTGTTGCCATCATTTCATTAATTGATTGTAAAAACAAAAGAAGAGGTAGTGAATGGCACTTTGGACTAACCTCTTCTTTTGTTTTCCATCATCTTTAAATTATGAACGCATTACATAATAATTTTATTATTACTTTTCCTCAAGATAATTACATATTTCTACCAGTCTGCAATGCAATTACTTTATCTTGGTTATCATGATGCATTATTTGGGAAAGAGCTGCTTCAAATGTGAGTAAGAGTGTAAGCGTTCTTGATCTCTCTGAAAGGAAAAATCTGCCAAGCCACCAAGAAGGTCTCTATTCCTTCAAAATTCGTTGTCAGCCCACTTCCTAGACCAACTGGCACTATAACTCCAATATCAGAGACTAGAATGAAGAGATCGACAACTGGTCAAGGGAGGAGTGGAACACCATCTTCTGATGTTACTAAATCAATAAATCAACGGAAGTTCAGTGTGCTTTATTCGGCATCATATTGGTTGTCACAGATCAAGCTATCGGAATCTGCAGCCAAGCACACTGTTTCAGTTGGCTTTTCAGGCTTGCCCTGAATCTGGCCAGGTACACCATATAATGCTGATTTTGCATTCATGAATGTATTCTCTTATGAATACCCGCATTTAAAAAAGAAGTATATTTGCCATTGTTTTATGTTTAAGTGTTTCTCGATGTAATCTTTTTTCATTCCAGAAGACCGAGTAAAAGCTTCTGCATATATGTTGGCATAACATTCTAGTATTGAACTTGTTCTCATATTATTTGCAAGGTTTGCAAATGTGTTTATGCTAAAGGGCTAGCCCAGTCAATTAGGATCCCTCCAGTATGGATTCTGGGAGAGTCAAAACTACACAGCCTTGTTTCTACTTTGTGGAAAGGCTGTTCTGTAAGTTGAACCAGTGACCTTTTGGTCTCAAAAGTTGCGTCTAAGGGGGAATGATCCTGTGGTGCCAAGGCCTGCCCTGTTTATGTTAGTGGTACATATAATATGCTGAATTGTTTATACCATTTCTTTTACTGTTTTAACTACATGAGAATCTATTTTGCCGCATTCAGACAAAAATTTTGTTAGTTTTGCATGCATTTATTTTGCAATGAAAGTAGATATCATGTGCCTAAATAGTGATAAATCTGTCTAGTTGGCTTAATACAGTCACTTTCTTTACATAGCTAGTTATTGTTCAGTATCCAATATGATGAAGGGTATTTCATGCAGCCCTTGCAGAGAATCGCGTGATGAGCTGAAAGCCTATGCTTCTAAACAATCTTCTTGAACTTGGTGATCCTGTGAAAGAGTTACTTTAAAAGCTACAACATCTTGGAAGATTTAGAACAGTTGCAAGTTTCTGTGACCTGTTCACAGGTACCTGAGGAGGGAACTCAATCTGCAGATGAAGACATACAGAGCTCTTCTGCCACAGGTGCTACGAAATTGAAGCCCAAGTCCTTGAACTCTGAAAGCTTCCAAGCTTCATCAATTTTCAAATCAGCTAAGATGGACAATGATCAGAAAAAAGTGCCAGCAAACAAAAGCAGAGGATCATCAATTCCAAACGCCACAAATTTGAAGTCTGTTTCCAACATTGACTCTGCTAATACGCAGAAGAAACCACAAAGGTCTTCACGCAGGCAGGAAGTGAACAAGGAGAAGGCAAAGCTCAAGAACGAGGGGAAGAAGTCTGCTGCTGATAAAGGAAAAACTGGTAAGGGGTTTTTGTTTATTTTTCTTCTCGTTTTTTCCAATGTTGCTGCGACATTTGATTGATGTAGAGCTTACACCTTTATATTTCGTTCTAGATTTGGCTGATCCTTCGTCTGACAACAAGATGCAACAAGAAGACAAGGAAAATGTGGTAAGTGAAATTATCAGGACTCAAAGATACCATAATAACTTTAAGTTGATTTCCTAAAGGATAAGAAGTATGTAGTGGTCCAAATAGGTTTCAACGGTCTCCTCACATGGGAAGGTTTTAAATCTTTAAAATTGCTATGGTTGCACATGTTCACAAGAAAGATAATTTTATGCATGGTTGTGCACTTGTGCTTGTGCTCATGTAAGGAAATGTGATTTTTAAGCTTTTTATCTCACTCGAAGTTCGAGCTTTTCCATGACTATTAAACTTGTCTCTCCTCGCCATTTTTTCATAAATTTAAATTATGTTTGACTTTAGTAATGATTTGTTTATTTTATTTCTGCTGTAGGTTGCTGAACAGCCCGAAGAAATTAGCTTGGCTGAAGTCAGATAAACCATTGGCACTTCAAGAACTGCAACTGCTTTTTATTTCATTGGATTGTCATCAATGATATCACTGGAGGACCTTTGTAGGTATACTTTGTTGAGGCAGCAAGTATTCTGTCTGATATGTGATCTGAATTTGTTAGTTTTTGGTTTGTTTTCTTGTTCTTGATTAAGCTGAAAGTGCTTGCTATCTGTCTAGTACATATATATGGAGAACCAACAGTTTATTATTGTATATCCTAACTGTTGTCCATTTTTTTGTTACCAGTTTTTCTTTTTATACTATCTAATCTATAACTTAAAAAATAAACTTTCATACGTTAGAAATATAGAATAGATCACCCCTTCCACCAAACAATCTGACAATATACTTAATGTCATAAACTCATAATCGTGCTTGTATTGTTCATAACTGCTTTCATTGCTGTGTTTATCATCTGTCTTTGATACTAAGAAAATAATAAGAAATTTGAATTAAAAAATCCTTTGCTAGTTTAGGTCCCCAAGCTAGAGATCTTTAAGTTGCAACATTTTGGTGTTTAGTATTAGGTCTCCAGTTTTCAATAATTCCTATTGCGTCGAATACTTGAATCCCAATAACAGAATCGTAAGGACCCCCCAAGTCCTTAACAACTATTGTACGTACAGCAATGTTTGAAGGACAGGGATGCTTTTTTACAAAAGTTGAATAGATTCTGTCAGGATCTTCTTAACAAACTTCTACGCGAATCCCCCTACTTCAGTGATCAATCCTCTTGGTGTAATTTAAGCTTTAGATTCTGACAGGTAGGTTGATAAGTTCATCTTCCAGTGCGCTGTCTCCATGTGACCATGTGCAATGTACATTTCCTCCCATATATACAAAGAGCAATGCCAATCTCCTACACCCAACTCTGTCAATATCTATCCCCTTCTGTTTGGAGTTTGGATAGTAGTTATTTATCATGCCTTTTTTTAATCACTGCCCATGATCCAAAACAGAAACATTTCCATGTGTACAGAACTACAGACAAGAATCCTTGTAATTAGAGTCGCATGTTGGATAACTTGAGTTTTGGTACTTTGTATTTTGTAGACTCTATTGCTTATGTTTTGTGCCCCTGGTTATAAATTTGCATTCTGATGAGGATGTAACAAGTACAAGTGCCTAGAAGCAACACTGTTAAACAGAAAGTGAAGATGAAGGTGAGGTTTCTCTTATTGTAAATTTACCAATAATAGCCACTCACCAACAATACAACAAATAAGCATAAAAATGGAAAACGGAATTGCAATATTTGCTACTTTGGTGATTCTTGACTTTATTATATACAATTGTACATCTCTAGCATCATCTATAATGGTCACTTGAAATTAAGCACCGACTTTCTCAATTACAAGAAAACAACAAATTACCCATCAAGGGAATTAAGGATTCTGATGAGACTCAAGACATAAAGAAAGAGAAATTTGAGCTCGTTGACACTGTGAACGTTTCATAGAAGTACCACCACTCGAACACAAATTTCTTACGGCTTCCCATTCATCCGGACATGCGATTGATACCAAACATTCCGCAAGCGAACGGTTCAGATGACGACACGCAGCTTCTCTTGCTATTCCTTCAGGAATTTTACGGTGACATTTGCTTAGTGCTCGGTGCAGGTGTTCGCACTTTGAATCGACTAATGTTTCCGAGTCTTTATTCTGTGACATCTATTTTTTTTGCAATTATTTGCAAGGTTTAACGAAGAGAAGTTTCAACACAGAGCAATTTGATCCCGGGTCTATATGAATTAAAAATATCGACACTTAGAGCTTAAAAACCAACCAAGATACCTCAATATCTCAAAATCTCAAATATATCTTTCAGGTAGAGGCTAAAAAACCAGTCTCGAAGACCATCTGTCATTAATTTGCCAAATATAGAACACTGTTCTATTTTCCTAACATAGTGCTCGTGATCCAACACACAACGCGAACGATTCAATGGTCATGTTGACTTTTGAATACTCCCAGTTCTACACTATAAAATGTGGTCAACGCCGTGGAAGCCACTATTTGCGTTCTTGCAGTCTCAAATTTCCAATATTCAAATATGCATGGCATGGAACTATAAAGTATAAACTATACCCTACTGATTAACATGCTGCCAAACTTGGCTCCAATTTGTTGACCTACTTTAGGTAACACTAATTTATAACTCACTTGTCCTCTATTATTTTGCATTAATAACCAAGATTTCACATCTCTGCAAATCTCAGTGTCTGGTTTGTATCAACTCTAGCTCATACTTGGCAACAACTCCTAATCCTTCTCTGTTACTCCTAATTTGTGCATTAAGTCCCATGCATATTTCATCAGCTATGACATTTGCTTTACTTAGTTCAGTATGTATCAAATTCACTTCTTCTTATTAAAGTCTCTTTCTAATCAAATTATTATCTCCATGATAATGACATGATTTGACTCACTTGATCTTAAAATAGATGGCAAATGTTCATGCGTTTATTGGCTTCTTACTTCAACTTCTTATCATTGTTCTGTTTTGTCCAAAAATCCTTAGTCAGTTAACACCATCAGAAAGTAGAATTCTGTTCAAAGTTCAGCAACTTCTTGAGTACCCACCTGCTTTTCAAGGATGGAATAACTGGACTAACTTTTGTTACCTCCTCCCTCTCCTTCACTCACCATTGTTTGTTCAGGAAACCATATAACTGAATTAACAGTCATTGGTAACAAGACTACTTCACCTTATTCTCTTAGCTCAAAAGCCGGTGGAGGTAACTCTTTCAGCACTTCTGATAGTACATTGTCCAAGGGATTCTCGATCGACTCATTTTTCACTCTTCTTACAAAGCTTTCAAGCTTGAAAGTGTTGTCACTTGTGTCTTTGGGAATATGGGGACCATTGCCTGCAAAGATAAATCGGTTTTCTTCGCTTCAAGTATTGAATTTAACCTCGAATTCAATTTATGGAAAGATATCTGCTGAGGTTACCTCGGTGGCCAATCTTCAGAATCTTGTTCTAGCTGATAATTTACTCAGTGGTTCTATCCCAGATCTCAGTAGTTTATCAGCTCTTGAAGAATTGAATCTGAGTAGCAATCACCTTGGACCTGAATTTCCTTCTCTGGGAATAAGCTTGTGACTGTTGTATTGAGAAACAATGCTTTTAACTCTCAAATTCCATCCAAACTTAGAAACTTTAACCAGTTGCAGCACTTGGATATCTCTTCGAATCAATTAGTAGGTCCAATCCCATCTACATTGTTTTCTCTGCCTTCAATACATTACATCAACTTAGCTGGAAATAGACTGAGTGGTGCTCTTCCGACAAATCTCTCCTGCAGTAATGAACTTGAGCATGTTGATCTTTCTAACAATCTTTTGATTGGGAAGCTTCCCCTGTGCATTGTTTCTAATTCGTCTAGTCGAGTTCTGTTTTACTCATGGAACTGCTTGTCAGCTGGGAACTCAAAGTATCAACATCCGTATTCATTTTGCCACAAAGAAGCATTGGCGGTCAAGCCTACACCGCGAAACCAGAAGAATGGATCAAGTGCAAAATTGGGCATCCTACTCAGTATTTGCGGGGGCACTGTTGCAACTGTTGGTATAATAGGATTGTTATTGGTGATGGTTTTTAGAAAGGCGAAGAAAAATGAAATCTATGCAATAGATAAATCTGTTGGTAGAAAGTCATCTGCTCAGCTTTCCCCCAAACTACCAACTGAAGCAAGTAAGGTTCTCCATCGTCCTCTCCCTATCAAGTCTATCATGATACATGTCTAATATATCTGGTCTGCAGTCTAAGAAAGTTACGTTCATGAATGTTCCTTGTTATATTAACTCCCATCTTAATGGGATCTATACTCAATTCGGTTGTCTTATTTCCAGGACATGTCTCTCCAACAATGAGATTATTAGGGGCATTTGGACTTAGAACATATAATGTTTTTACAGTTGATGAAATTCAAGAGGCAACATCTAATTTCAATCCATCAAACTTAATAGGAGAAGGACCGCAGGGTCAGGTATACCACTCTTTAATTTGCAAATGAATAGGCCATCTCTGTCTAAATTGTATGCAGACAATACGAAATTATATACCTATTAACCGCTCATTTTCAAATTTTCAGCTTTACAAAGGTTGTACAAGAGATGGTTCCACAGTTGTTGTGAGATGTATGAAATTACAGCAAAGACATTCATCTCAGAGGTTGTTGCAGCACATGGAAGTGATATCGAAGTTAAGGCATCGACATTTAGTGAGCCTTCTGGGGCATTGCATTGTTACTCATCAAGACTACTCAAATGAAACTAATACCATGTTTCTAGTCTTTGAGTACGTCTCAAATTCCACACTGAGAAATCATCTTACTGGTAAGTTGAGCTGCTATCAAAACTTCTGCTCATAAATACTTCCTCAAAGAAACAACTGTGTTTTAGTCTCTTCTTAATATAAATTCTACAGACCGAAGAAAGAGAGAGATGTTAAAATGGTCACATAGACTTGCAGTTACAATGGGCGTCGCAAAAGGAATCCAGTTCCTGCATACAGGAGTTGCACCTGGCATCTTTGGGAATGATGTTAAGATAGAGAATATTTTGTTGGATGAGAATCTCACAGCAAAAATTAATAATTATAATCTGCTCATTCCATCTAAGGTGAGTTCAGGTAACTGCCGTTGCTTCAGTCTTTCTTTTCCACCTTAAGGATTTGGAAGGGTCTTTATGTTAAGAATTGAAATTTTTGTTTTAATCAAATCTGTCTGTGATTTTCCAGGTAGATTCAGAAAGCTCCCTTCGTGGACTAGAAACTACTGATCATCTTGGCAGGTACATAATCTATTTTTGCCTATGCAATGCTAGTGACTTTATGCAAGTTGAGCCTTAAGTCCGAATGGTCCAGATAGGAATGATGCAGTACGACAAGTCTAAACTATGATCTGACACTAATTTCTGGTCCTAATTATTTTCTTATGATAGCTCCATGCGTACAAATGAACATGGTGAAAGACGGGACGTCTATCAGTTGGGTGCTATTCTACTCGAAATTATTACGGGTAAACCAATCACATCTCAGAGTGAATTGGACGTACAGAGACTTCAGGTATATACATTCTTTCATATCCAAATTAATTGTACGATGAATCGTTGTATAGTTACTATCATTGCCAATTTCTTCACATGGTGACTATTGCTAAAACACAACAATAGCCATGAAACACAACTCTGTCACACTTTGCAGCCTACAGTTTTCCGGGCCTTAACGGCTATACTAGTGTACATTTAAGGGCAATTCATTATTCTTTTTTGCTGTACCTAGGATAATGGTCATATTAAACTTATGAACCATTGGTAAACTCTAAACCGTACCATTGGTTTTAAATTTCATATATCGCGCTTCTTATGTTCACAGCTAGAGCAGAGTTTAGCAGAGTCCCCACAGAAACTAAGGGCAACGGTGGACCCTTCCCTTCGTGGTACCTATGCATATGAATCATTAAGAACCACAGCTGAAATCATTATAAACTGTCTATCTAATGATCCTGAACAGCGCCCAACAATAGAAGATGTTATCTGAATTTGCAGTACTCGGTCCAAGTTCAAGATGGATGGACAATCAGTTGTGAAAACCCTGGTGCAAAATCAGCGTCCAACTTTCAATAATGCCAAACTCATTATTCATGCACCACACAATCATTTTAGAATCTGTATCCAAATAACTGAAGTTCAATATGCTTTTTCAGATCTTTCTCATTGTCATTTATGTAGTACTGTTTCTTCAATTGCTATATCTCTACCGTCAAGTTAGCAACAGCTACTTGAGGGTTGTTGATATTTTACTCTTGGCACTCTTCTGGCTTGCTGCCCTACTATCAAAATTTAACTATGGTAATGGATATATAGACATGAAGATATCAAAACGCATACTAGCACACTGAATTAAAGGCTGATTTTTTTAGGAGAAAATCTCGTCACCATGAAAATCATACTAACAAAAAATCAACCCAATTGAAAATGTGTCTAATAAAACCTTGGTTCCTTGCATTATAAATCAATGTAGCTTGCCTTTTAACACAATTAAAATCAGAGCACAAAAATCAGAACAAGGGAACAAGGACCATTAAAGGGTACACGCCATAGGAAGTGTGCAATGAGTCACAAAATCTCGACCGTCGACACAAAAATATCGCCCCCTAAAATCTCGGCATATACAACTGATACCGATATTCTTGAGACAGATCGCAAAATATTTAGTAACTCTTTGTAGTTTATATTTCCAGCTTTTTGGTGGAAAAACAGGGTTTTGCTCGTACATAAAAAGGAGATGAACTTGAACCAAGCTTTTAATAAAGATTGTGTTATTTGTGTAGTAACAGGGCTCTGAAGGAGAAAGGCTCCCCCCTACCTTTGGGTTGGGTTCGGTAGCTACATATTTAAGGGTCTCATCTTCTTCTACTATCTTCTCTTGGACTTTCTTAAGATTGCTTTATAGGCTGCTGGAAATAATTGCTCTACAAGTAATATATTTCAAACAATGAACATACATATTACTATCGCGGGACGATACACAGTATGATCTTCCAAAGTTGCTTTTTGTCTGTGTGTGTTATTTTCTGTCCATGTTTAGTGTTTGATTATCTATAGTGATTCACAGTATGTTAGTATGTTATGTAGTTTCCGAATTCTGATATATAGAACTTCTCTTTTGGGTTTTCCAGCAAAGATCTTTCACTTGTGAGTTGTGACGGAAAGGAGAGCAAAACAGACGAAACGGGGCACAAAGAAGTGCCATATCTCCCTTGGGAGATATTTTTTGAGATCTTATTAAGACTTCCAGTTGATACATTAATAGAATGCAAGGTGGTGTGTAAGGACTGGTATGCTTTAATTAACAATCCTCTCTTCATTGACTTGCGCGTAAGCCAACAGCATTATCGTCGTTATGTCCTAATCCCCTGTCCGGATTGTTGTACTGGTAAGCAATCTATTTATTCTTTGGTTGAACAAGGAGAACTAAATTGGAGGGTTTTGGAGGAGATTCCGATGCCAGAAATTGAAGCGGGGTTGTACTTTGACATTGTTGGTTCTTGCAATGGCTTACTCTGTATAGCTCGAGATCAGGTTCTTACAGACAGTGAATTCCTTGATCCTGTTTTAATCTGTAATTTAAGTACCAGAGAATGTGTGAAGCTGACTGTAAGTACATATATACCCTCTCATGTTTATGAAAAAAAGAGGTTATGCCAGAAACATATCCGAACTTGATCTTTGTCAGCAAGATATTGGCTTTGGATATGACCCCATGAGTAAGGTGTACAAAGTGCTCCGAGCTTATTTCGTATGTCTGAATGAAGACTGGTGTTGGGTTGGTGAGATCATAACTATGGGTGAAAGCTCTTGGAGAAGACTTGAATTTCCTCATGCTATAAATTCGTTGAGGGGTCATTCTATTGGATCATCAACAACTTCACTAGCCGCTCTTGTCTTCATTGTTGGAATCTCTTGTGTATTTCTAAATACTAGTGTGTGTGTGCAAAGTGGAGGAGATGAACAAATAATGTTCTCTCCATTTTAGTGCATAATAGATAGTCCCATTATTGGTTATCGACACATCAGTCGGGTTCGAGGCTTGGGCTTTGGGCTTACTATATTGTGGGTAGTGGGTTTGACCAATCACTTAAATTTGTTTTGCTTTTTTTGAACAACAAGTTTTGGTGTTCTATTAGAGTTTGGTCTCTCTTCCTTATCCGTTTTAGGAGACCGACCTAACCTCTATAAATAGATCTGTGGAGTCCATGAGGGGAGAGACTTTAATAGATCGAAACCCATCTTAGAGAAACGTAAACGATAACCTATCATATTCTTCTTCTTTCTTCAGAATTGCTTAGAGAGAGTTATATTGTCGTTCTACAGAGTAGTCCGTTTCTAGTGCAAAGTCGACCGCTATTAACCATTGAATCCTTGAGGAGGAAGACGCCATCGCCGCTTCGCGCACCATTGGAAGGGCTTAAATCTTTCCTTAAGGACACCTTAATCCGCCTTGGTTATTACCCAAGCATTCATCATTGTCTCATCGCTCCTTTTGTTATACTCTAGTTGTTGTGTTGATACAACTATTCTAACAATCTTAAGAAAAGAATTTTTCAGTAGTAGAACAAAGGAGAGTGCTTTAATAATACTGCAACAAAAAAAAAGATAAGTCTTTTACTTTGAGTTATTGTTTGTGTTATTGGGTTATGACTTTAGAAATTTTTAAGAAATTTCGTTTTTGTTAGGGAAACCAATTAAAGATTGAATATTTATGGATCTTTTGTGGTTTATCAAACCCTATATGGTTTAGACCTTACTCCCACGTTTGTGGGAGTCAAATATGAGATTTCTATCAAGAAAAACGTCAAAGTTCGTCTTTTTGACAATTTGCATCACTCGCTACTGGAAACTGCTATAACTTTCAGCTCAGAGTTTCGGTTTTGCAATCCGCTTTTGTGTTGGATAGCTGATTCAAAGAGCTTTCCAGTGGTATAAGACTTGATACCCAATTCTTCGTGAGCTGGTTCAGAATTACGGTTCTTTTGAACTGTTTTTCTAGAAGGAAGAAAATATGGTAATCCGATTTTTCAATCGGTTAGGTATCGTATTCTTTCACTCTTTGCAATTCTTTTGGTTTGATTATATGGTGATATTCTTGCCTTGAGTTGCATGCTAGTTTTTCTTAGGAGGAAAATCCCTAAGCTTAAACTTCTTTAATAACCTAGTCAACAAATTATACCGCTTTTTATCACTAAGATATTAATTGGTTTGACTAGAAGTAGTTTGTTTTAATTTTCTTTTTATATATGTAGATGTATGTAGATGGTCTAAGAGAGACCTTAAGATAGTTAATATCAACCCAGACTCAAATCTTGAATAGTAATTATAATGTATTCAATGCATAATTGCTTACCTCTATTGAAAGTGTATGTGTTGTTAGACGATGGTTATAATTGTAATTTTGTGAAAATACATGTTAGATGAAGTAACTTGTAGCTTATATCTAATATAACATATGTTCAAGTTGTGTAGCATGCTAGTTTTGGATATTAATCATCGTGGATTTACTTTGAACTTGATGATAGTTTATTGGTAAATTTTTTCTAGTTGAAGACATTAATGGGTTGAGCCATTAGATGTTGTGGTAGTACTTGAGGTCTTGTTAATAGGGTATTCTATCTTACTTGAGCTCATGTAAAAAGAGGAGGTGGAGTCCTCAGTTGTTTTGCATATTCAGTGGCTAGATTTGCTTAAATATCGTATACTTTTTGTTGGGAGGGGTACAATTAAAGTTTACTTTTCCTGAACCTATGATATGATATTTACCATGTTTGGCATGAATGTATTATTTAACATTGGCATGAAGCTTAACCATGTCATATATTATTAAGTAATGAGCATCGTTGTCTACGAGAGGAAACAATATGGGAAACAATCAATATCTTCTTAAACCTAATTAGTCAAGGAGATGTATGATAATAGATTGTCTTCTTAGACAATATCCCCTAGTGACTATTTTAGACAAGGAGATGTAACGCTTGTAAATTGTCTTATTAGGCATTATCTTCCTATGACTATGAATAAATAGTCAAGGTGATGTACAAGTGCATGGATTGTCTCTCTATATAAGTTGGAATGTTGAATGATGAAAAGAAGAATGATAATGATATTATCTTGGGTAAAACCTTTTTCATCTAATTCTTCTATTCTTTAAAATTTATTTGAATCACTTGTGGATTTTCTTTCATATAGATAGCATGAACATAATATGACTATGTTTAATATGATCCATAATCATAGACTTGAGTAAAGTATATTCTTGTCATAAGAGTGCATAATATTGTTGTTGTTTCTTTTAGTGTTTGTAGCGATATCCGTGTTTTGCATGTAAGTTTGATTAGGTTGAGTAACCATTGAACTGTGTGGGGGTTGTGACCCATATGCATAACTTTTTACCAAAGTTTACCTCACAAGATAAACTGGAAAAACACTGAACTACAAAGTATGGAAAGGTCTTGGGCCTATCCAAAAATACTTCAAAAATGTGGGGGTGTCTTGCCAATTTATTGTGAATGAATCTAAAAAAAAATATATTTTTTTTTGAGACCTAGAACTATCTAGTAGATGTTCATTGGTGAAACTCATAATAGTGATATTTGTTTTAGTTGTCATGCGTGATAACAATCTTGTAGAGACCACACTATTATTGAATGTCTTATATGCTAATTTTATTTTTGAGGATGTGCTTTATGTAAAATTAGCATAGAGTGGTTGGATGTTCATAATGAACTATGTAAGAGGATCCCATAATTTCTGAGCAAGAAATTTGGAAGACTATCAGTGAGTATATTCACCATTCACGGTGATGATGTTTATATGTTTCTTGAGGAAGATTCATTAATCTATAAGGAAGTTGTCTATCAATGAGAAGTGTCCTTTTTGAAGGATACAACTCCTCTAAACTGGACTCTTGATTTATTGGGGGATCTATAGGTTGGATTGGATCTTCAAGAGAAAACTAAAATGTGATAGTTGTATTGCAAAATACAAGGCTAATAATAATAGCTAAGAGGTTTCAATTAGAGACAAGATTTATACTACTTTGAAACCTTGCTCATGTAACTAGAATTTCTTCTACATAATTCTAAAGACTCTAGTTGAGTAGTTGTGCGTAACTATAATACCAAGTGATGAGCTTAAGGTATACAATTTAGTTAAATCTTTGTATGAGTTGATTCAAGCGCCTATAAATGGCATGAGCAATTCAACAACATATTGGTGTCTTATGGATGTCAAAGTACCGTTGTTGATAAAAAATGTGTACTTTCTTTAGAGTAAAGCAAAACATATGTGTTAATCTCTCTTTGTTTAGATGATTTAATATCATGAGTGCTAGCATTGAGAATGTGTATGAGACAGAGAAATTCCTATTTGAAACACATAATAGACTGCCATTGAAAACGATAGTTCATTATGTTGTTAAACTTATTTCTCAGAATCGCTATATTAGGTTGTCAAGATGTTGACGTTTGAATATGGTTGCCCACAAATGCACCTTAAACCGACCGGCGGATGGTATAGGGGAATTTCGGCACTACTGAGAATTGAATGAGTGGTGAATATAGAAATTAAAACTCATGTTGGTCTCATTATATTGTTATAAGACTTAGTAGAAATATTTTTCATTGAAAAGTTTGGGTATTATGATAGTAAGCATGCGTTAACACCTTTGTGGCAAATATCCATCTTATGAAAAATATTTTCCTTGTTTTTTCATACTAAATATGTCAATATCATTGGTAATTTTATTGTACTTGATGGATAATGTATGTGAGACATGACATTGCCTACATTAATAACATACCGAAATGAAAACCCATTGTGTCCTTATAAGAAACTTTGATGTATATTGTCGATTATCCAAGTACTATAGCAGAGAGCCATTGATTATGGATCGATATTTAGTAAATTTCCATAATTGTTGGAAGGGTAATATGTTATAAACCGGATCCAGTAATGTTTATGTGTTTACCTTTGGTGGAAATTGAGTGTCTTGGATATCATCAAGCTAATCGCATTTAGAAAAGGCATGTAATGATGTTGAGTGGGTTAGCAACCTCTTGACAAATCTTCCTATTGGCTCTACTGACCTCGATGTGTATATGCTTTGTAACTGTCTCATTGTAATAGCTAAGACATGTTATCTTATGTGCAATGGGAAAAGAATACATGTAAGTTTGAGATATAACTTAATCAAGCTTGTTGCTAGAGATTATGTTAGGTTGGACTTCGCTTTGGCCACATGTTTGACCACACCACTTTTTGGAGGCAAAAGTGGTTACGCCGAGGGGATGGGACTTATGCCCGGATATAGGGCTTATTATTGGCCGGCAACCCTACCTATGTGATTCGAGATCCCATGAAGTAGGTTCAAAGGGAAAAACAAGTCACTTCGTCATCTGCAAAGACTATCGCCTTATTTATTTATGAGGCGCCCCACCCTATGACGAGATGGTACTATAGTATACTTTGTATAACTAGAATTGCAATGAGTAAGGATGAGTTATAACTCTTATTGGAATCCATAGTCCATTTTATAATGAGATAGTGTATTTTAAGCGCAATGTACACTTGATGGATATCCACCTACGTGAATGTAGAACCTGGGTCGGTTCTTATGAGTATACGAAAGCAAGTACTCTAGAGCATTCATGGAACACAAAGGCGATACAAAAGGGCAAAAAAAGCCAACATGAAACGGGCATATAATGAAAGAGCAATGTGGGTGCATGTGCTCTATTTTACTATAAGGGAATGTTGGTTCAAAGATTTTTTTAATCCACCACTTTCACGTATTATAAAACATGTTATCCGATGACCGGTTCAAGCCCGAAAAAAGCACCCAAGATCTTATGCATTGTTTTTTCGATTCTCTCCGGCATTTAGTTAACCCATTTTTTTTTGTAATATCCTATTCCAAAATAGTGGGGGACAATTAGTATTTTGAAATAAATGGGATTATTTGGAATCTCTTGTGTATTTCTAAAATACTAGTGTGTGTGCAAAGTGGAGGAGATGAACAAATAATGTTCTCCCCACTTTAGTGCATAATAGATAGTCCCACATTGGTTATCCACCACATTGGGTCGGGTTCAGCTTGGGCTTGGGCTTACTATTGTGGGTAGTGGTTTGACTAATTGCCCAAACTTGTTTTGCTTTTTTCTTGAGCAAAGAAGTTTTGGTGTTCTATTAGAGTTGGTCTCTCTTCCTTATCCTGTTTAGGAGATCGACCTAACCTCTATAAATAGGATCGTGAGTCCATGAGGGGAGAGACTTTAATAGATCGTAAAACCCATCTTAGAGAAACGTAAACGATAACCTATCCTATTCTTCTTCTCTTCTTCCCCAGAGTCAGAGAGAGAGTTATATTGTCGCTCTGTAGGTAGTCCGTTTCTAGTGCAAAATCCTCGTGAAGAAGACGCCACCGGCCGCCTTTCTCGCACCATTGGAAGGGCTTAAATCTTTCCTAAGACTGTTCTTAATCCGCGCCTTGGTTATTACCTGTTAATTCTGTCATTGTCTACTGTTTCTTCTGTTCTACTCTAGTTGCTGTGTTGATACAACTATTCTAACATTGATGACATCCTTGCTTTTAATATTCATAATGAAGAATTCAGTACTAGTAAGTTTCCTCCTACGGTGGAGGTAGTAACCGACAAGTATAATCCGAATCTAATAAACTTTAGAGGTTCGTTGGCATCGGTTCACGACGACATATCAAACACTTGCATCTGGCAAATGATGGATAGTAAGTGGATTTGTAAATACACGATAATTATGGATGATTTAATTTCTCCTTGTATAACAATGAATGTTGATATGTTGTTGGAAGTGGACACGTGCGAAGGGTTTCTTTTTCTCTATGACACAACAAAGAAAGAGGGATTCATAGTCGAGGTAGCTGGAAGTCCACGTTCACATTGTCGTGCAAGTTCTTTTCTCCCAAGTTTGATCTCTCCCAAGGCTGTTATGAAGGGCAGTGCACGATAAGATTGTAGGTTACAAAATTATGTTAGTTTTTTAAACGATTTTTCTCTGCATATACATACGTAGTTATGAACTAAGTTGCACATTTCCTTTGTACACATGGTCAATCACGGTAGTGGCACTATATAATTGGGAAAAAGGTCTCATTTTCTTCCTCTATATTGTCTTGCCACTTTAAGTTATGATACCATGCCTGGGTTTTTCTTTGTTAGTTTCTGATATTTTAATCTCGGGTTTATGTTATACTCATTCACTTGTGACATAAAAAAGATAAGAGGTTATGGAAAGTTCAATGGTGAAGAGAAATACAAGTTGTTGTACAGGCGAAACGCGGTGCAAAGGACTGCCATATCTTCCTTTCGAGATAGTTTTTGAGATTTTGTTAGTTCTTCCAGTTGAGTCATTGGTTGAATGCAGGATGGTGTGTAAGGACTGGTATCGTTTAATCCACAATCCTCACTTCGTTGACTTGCACATGAGCCAATCCATTTCTCGTGAACAACATCGTCGTTATGTCCTAGTTCCGCAAGGTTGTAGTCATAAGCTTTCTATATATTCTTTGGTAGAGCAAGGAGATAATTGTTGGAGTGCTTTTGAGGAGATTCTGATGTCAGAAATTCAAGTGGGGTTGTACTTCTACATTTTTGGTTCTTGCAATTTTGTATAGCTCAAGATTGCGTTTATAGACGCGGCTTTGCTTTCGTAGATCCTGTTTTGATCTGCAATTAAAGTACTCGAGAATGTGTGAAGCTGCCTGCAAGTACAGACCCTCTCATTGTTACCAATCCAATTACAAGAAAACAGATGGTTATGCCAAAAATACATCCGGAAGTTGATCTTTTGCAGCAAGATATAGGCTTTGGCTATGACCAAGTGAGCAAGAATTACATAGTGGTTAGAGCTTATTTTGTATTTGACGAAATTGACTACATATGTTGCGTTGGTGAGATCATGACTATAGGAGAAAGCTCTTGGAGAAGATTTGAATTTCCTCATGCTATATACTGGGGTTATAGGCCTGGAATACTATTCTTGGATCATCAACAGCTTGGCTAGTCGTTCTTGTCTTGATAACATCCTTGTTTTCAATATTCATAGTGAGGAATTCAGTACCATTAAGTTTCCTCCTTCTGTGGAAGTAGAGACTGAGGAGAATTCTCGGCTGCTAATGAACTTTAAAGGTTCTTTGGCGTTGGTTGAATACGACAAATCAAACACTCGCGTATGGCAAATGATTAATGATAACTGGATCTGTCACACAATGATCAACCTTGTGTTTTTTCCTTTGGGTACAAACATAAATGATAGTAAATTGTGGGGGTACAACCCCAGAGAGGGATGTCTCTTGCTCTCTGACACAGCAAAGAGAAAAACATTCAAAATCGAGGTATCTAAAGCCCATGTTCATTTCTTACAAGTTCTTTTGTTCCAAGTTTGATCTCTCCCAAGGCTGTTATGAAGGGCAGTACACAATAACTTAAGCCCAGAGGCCGTTTTGCATATTGGCAAGGTAACTTCTTCGGATCCTAATTCTAAATAGTTAATATATGCATGAGACCCCATAACTCCAGTTATGTCAAAAGCATAGGCGATCCTGAGTTATGCACTAATGCATAAGAGCTCCTTAGGCACGCAGCACACTCAGGCATTAAGATTGAAGGCACAAGTGACAATTACATTGTACTGGTACTTGTGCATACAAACATAGTTGATTGCATATTTGGTTGCTAGTTTCGAATGTGTGTAAGTTCTTTCTTCTATATTCTAGGTTTTGATGATTTTTCTCGCAATATATGCGTAAACTAGTGAATTCTTGTTATATCGTTGGGTCTTTTCCTTTGTACTTATCGTGAATTTGGGATAAAGAAAAAAAAAACTTGGAGTTGAGAATCACGGTAATGGCACTGCATTAGTAGATAATTTGTTTTAAAAGAATTTGGAAATTAATTAAGTAAATCGTGTAATTGAGAAAAGTTGGACTGGATTTAGTTTGTATCAAGTTCAACTATTTTAGCATTCTGCTAAAAATTTAGCGGAAGTTGCATGATTATTGTTTCAAGAGGGCATGAACTGCAATGGTAAGCTTATCTGAAGGACACAAGGATTGCCAAAAGAAATTTGGGTAAAAATAAACTGGAACGCCCCTTGCAAATGACTAAAGAATAAAAAAGAATTGCGAAAAAAATGTTTGGGTAAGAGGTAACAGACTGCAAGACCAAAGAGATGATCAGAACTTTGCGTCTGTTAATGTTACTCTAACGCATAATAATGGGACCTGGAGAAATGCAGCTTTTAAGGCAACAGATCATCAACTACAAGTGAACCTAACAAATATAATAGAACTGTAAACAAGGCTTACAAATCTTCGTGGTTAACTTGGTGCAGGAGAACGTAGGATTCCAAATTTTCAGCACCAAAAGAAATATGGCAATTTACAAATACTAACTACATCAAACGATCTCACATCTTTAAAATTTGAAGAGAAAGGGAATTGTGAAGGCGAAGAATCTAGCCTAACAACTAGGGATTTAAGTAGCTCTCAATTCAAATGATGCTTCTTGTGGACATCATTTGGAATAGGCAACTAGTCTTAAAGTTTAAATGTCAGCAGAATTATTTTTTAAAAGCCATTGAAAAATGATAAGGGCATAAAACATCACTTGATTAATGTACTCAAATAGAAAGATATCTGATCTTCCTACTTGCATCCAGCATAATCTCCCCAATGACGGAGAACACAATAATTTGCATCTGAAAAAAGGTAACTACAAAACTCATAAACATGTTTTATTATCTTGTTGGATAAGAAACAACATACCAGGCACAACAAGGACTGCTATGCAATTGTTGGATCTATTAATCATTTACAGGTTTACACAACTACAGAAGCCATGGAGAAGAGGTAACAATCATCTTGTATACAAATACAATAGCTTAAAACAAAAGAAGATGGACAAAACAGAGATTGTAATCAGTAGATACAGACGCTGCAGAGAAAATGAATGAAATTTGAATTTAGCAGGTTCTGGGCAAAACACAATTTAATTCAAAATGGGAAGCCTTTATAAGGGGATGTCCTCGAGGATTCTGCCAAAATTTTAATGTCCTTTGCCTTTGTGTACAACTTCATCAACTCAGCAGTGACATCCTTGGATTGACCAGTAATAAATGCCTTGAAGAATCGAGGCTCCGTCATCCTGAATGCTCTAAACAGGTCCAGCCCTTTTACTTGTGGATGCAAGCACATAGTTCTGATCTTTTCTGCAACGACAAATCGAGGCCTCAAGACAGACTCCAAATTGAATAACAAGAGAAATGGATACTGAAGTACGACAGTGGCAGGGAGATTCAAGGTCCCTATAACAAAAGTCATGTTCCTCTGGACCTTGTCCCCCGACAGCGTAAGCAACAATGGAGATCGACCAAAAAGCACCATCACTTGGTCACAAGAGAAACCAAATTTTTCAAGATTTGCCACCTTTTCACGGATAGTTTCAAGACGGGAGATGGCGATGAGAGTGACTATGTGCTTGTACATTTTTGAGTTGTTGGAGAGACCAGTCTTGTGTATGTACTCAAGCTTCTCACCATTGAACGAGGTCCGCGGAATCAACATGGGACGAGAAATGAGCAAAGGAACCAAGTCTTTTCGGCTAATTCCCAACCCTTCATAGGAGGAGACACAACGTTTAATATCCTTCTCTAAGTTGTAAACAAGGAGTGATGGATTCCGAACAATAGCTTTGAGAAGCCCCTCCTTTGATCCAAAAAGGGACTGTAGGAAATCAATGCGGTTGTCAAAGTCACAACTGATTTTGGAATTAAGAAAACGGGGACGGCAATTGATCATCTTAACAAGGTCAGAACTAGTGAGTCCCAAGCCAAGGAGTATGTCAAGCTTGGAACCAAGAATGGTGACATTGGCTTTGAGCAGCGAAGGTTGTCGGAGAAAAATCTTACTGATTTCAGCATCATTGCAACCACATCTCTTGAACAATTGGGTAGAATCTTTGGGGTAAAACAGAGGAGAGGAAGAAACATTAATTGAAGTTAGGACTTTGGGGAGTGGAGTAGAAGACAGAGAAAATATAAAAGATGTCGGAGGGTGAGAACATAGAGAACGGAGTTTGCTAAAAGCCAACATTGCCTTCGTTCTTTTGATGCAACAAATTTATATTTATACAAGAAAAAAACAAAAAATTAATCAGTAATTACAATGAAATGAAAAACAAACCTTTCAATTAAAATAATCAGATTACTCGGGTTTCTTTTTTATGTCTACGAAAATTAGGGTTTATGAGATTCTACAAAATGATCAAACTGGTCTTGGGCCCGGGCCTGTTACTCTTAAGACCTGGACTTGTTCTTGAGTCCGAGTGCACTATTTGCTGAATTGCAATGACATATGAGAGACATTCACCGTGTTCATAAACGCGTACTCACCACATTGCTTTTGCTCAGAGATTCTATCCTTGTGAAATATGAGCTCTTTATTTTTGGCAATACCACACTCCTGGGTACTTCCCTAGACGGCTAGACTAGAGCTTATTACTCCAGAGTATTCCCTTTCCCTCACCCTTTAGTCGTACACTCGCACCTGATTTTTTTTTGTTTTAATCTTTCATTTTATTACTTTCCAAGGAATCTGGTTTCACTGAACTAAATGCACATGAATAGCGCGATGCATCAGAAATGTATATATCAATGAAAAAATGAAAAATAAAGCTCTGTTAATTAACTACTTAACATGCATGTAAATTCAGCCCTCAACAAATACGCGGACATCATTTGAGTTGGGTCCCAGAGAGTTTACTGGTCACAAATATGCGAACATCGTTAGGATTGAGTCCCAAACAGTTTATATATCCAAAATTCCGAATAGACTTTCCCATCCAGCCGTAAATGTTATCAAGTTATTGTGTCATTATCCGATTTCTGAAATGATAAGCTGCTAAACCTTTTTCAGTTCGTAGCTAAAAGTCTAAAACCAAATTAAAGGGTCTATGCTAGGCTTGCTAGCTACATTGCTACCAAATTGAAAAAGTTCTATTTATACATGTTATTGTGGCTTGAATGAGGGCGACTGAACGTTAACGTCCTGCGTGCAGTTCTTGGCAGGGTATGATAAATTGAAACGTATTGTTCAGCGACTTGTTAGTGGTGATGGTGGCGTGGCCGAGCTGGCGATGATGCGTTTTGCTTGGGAGGCCGATAAGAAGAAGTTGGCGTCCCTACGGAGCAAGCATCATGAGATGCTGAGGGAGAAGACTGTACTGGTAAACTCTATGATGGATCTGCAGAGGCAGCTGGCGTCTGTGACTGAGTATGCTAAACAGTGTCAAATGGTGGCTCGTAAGGCGCAAAAAGAGTATGATCGAACTTGTGAAGATCATTCTGTACTGGCGGAGTTGTATGTGGAGCTACTGGAGAAGCATGACCAGGAAGCTGAAGACGCCGTCGCGTTTGTTGTTGCCCGTGATGCGAGCCATCTCCCCTCGACCAGTGCCGCGCCCAGGGATAAGCATGTTGTGACAGATGCAGGACGCTGATTGCCCGAACTTCTCTTTGTAAGCATTAAAAGTAGTTGTTTTGTTTGTTTGTGTTGTGATCCCTCCTCTCTGTATGAGAGTTAACAATAAATCGGGTTTCTCAGTCCGCCCCGAATTCGCCCCCTTTTTGTTAGATACTTGACGAAATTTGGTTTCCACGAAAAGTGGCATTTCGGTGCCTTTAACGAATGTAACAGTTTGCCGATCTGGATTTCCTGGGTAAATCCAGCAGGTCGGTGGAAGCGTGAACACTGTCTGGGCTTTGGGCCCGCGGTACTTTTAACTAATATGCATGGAATTCGTGTTTTTGCTTATGCTAGATCTCTTTTCGCTACTGTTCCGTTTATGATAATTGTAGCATATTGTGGATATGAAGCTTAAGACTTAGTTTAAGAAAGCGATATGCTCGTTAAGTAGTGCTCGAGTGAGTAATCTCTCTACGATGAACCTCTAAGTATAGGTTCTCGATTTAGCGAGATTTAGATAGGTGAAGGGCCGGTAAGCTCCTGAGAGCGTTCTGTTCGCGAAGAGCGTTTTTAGCCGCTGGGGGCGCATGGCTCGCTGAGAGCGTTTGTAGCCCCTGAGGGCGTATTGCTTAGTGAGAGCATTCTCACAACGTTAATCCCAGGGGTATGGGTCCTTAACTTGGCGAGATTTGGAGAGGCTATGAGCCTGTAAGCTCCGGAGAGCGTTCTGTTCATGAAAAGCATTTTTCACCGTGGCGATGGCGGCACCGAGAGCGTTTGTAGCCCCTGAGGGCATATTGCTCACTGAGAGCGTTCTCACGAAGTTAATCCCAGGGGTATGGGTCCTTAACTTGGCGAGATTTGGAGAGGCTATGAGCCTGTAAGCTCCGGAGAGCGTTTTGTTCGCGAAGAGTGTTTTTAGCTGCTGGGGGCGTATGGCTCACTGAGAGCGTTTGTAGCCCCTGAGGGCGTATTACTCACTGAGAGCATTCTCACGAAGCTAATCCCAGGGGTATGGGTCCTTAACTTGGTGAGATTTGGAGAGGCTATGAGCCTGTAAGCTCCGGAGAGCGTTCTGTTTGCGAAGAACGTTTTTAGCCGCTGGGGGCGTATGGCTCGCTGAGAGCGTTCTCACGAAGTTAATCCCATAAGTATTTGACTGGAGTGGTTGACAATACAAATGTAACTAAACTATCTGAATTATCGAAGATTAAGAACATGACTGTGTACGAGACTGAATTTTTATTGATAAAATCTCTTTAACAAGTAAGTGTTCCAAGGTCGTGGAAGTGCTGTCCCTTCTTGTGTCTTGATCTAATAGGCCCCATTGCCAATAACTCGGTCTACTACGTACGGTCCTTCCCATGTTGCTGCTAGTTTAGAATCATCTTGTGTCTTTTTCAGAACTAGATCACCGTTTGGAAGGATCTAGGATGTACTCGTTTGTTGTAGGACCTCCTGTGGTCCATTGATATGATGCCACTTTGATAGTCGCCGGATCGCGCTCCTCCAACAAATCAACCTCTCGGGCTAGGACCGAAGTCATTATGTTCTTCGACAAGCTTCGGATCGAGTTGTTGTGATTGTCGGATTCGGTTGGAATAACGCCTTGGTGCCATAACACAAGGAGAATGGTGACTTCGCTTTGTCTTTGGAGCGAAATGTGGTGCGATGAGCCCACGAATGTTCTCTAGCTGGTTTGGCCATTGGCTCTTGTTCTTTTCGATCTTTTCTTTGAGTGTTCTAAAATGACCTTACGGCCGGCTTCGCTTGACCATTGCTTTAAGCGCATCTTGTGGAATGGAGAATCGTGAACTATCTTCCATTTGGCCAAAAATTCTTTGACCATTTTGCCTTTGAACCTGGGAACCATTGTCCATCACCAAGGTGTGTGGCAGACCAAATCTGGTGACAATGTGAGTCCAAACAAAATTTCTGACGTGTGACTCCTTGACATGTGCCAAAGGAACTACTTCGATCCACTTGGTAAAGTAATCGGTTGTGGCTAAAACGAAGCGGAACCCAGTGCTCTTCTGTGGGATGAATGGTCCCATGATGTCCATGCCCCACATGTGGAATGGCCAGGGACTTGCCATGCTGATCAATTCACGAGCGGGTTGGATGATGTTGTGGCCAAATGTTTGGCATTTGAGGCATTTGAGCACATATACCTTGGCGTCGATCTGCATGCGAGGCCAAAAGTATCCTTGAGAGATCGCTTTGTGGGCCAAAGAACGACCTCCAGCATGATTGCCGCATTCTCCTTCATGAATCTCAGCAAAAATCAATTGACCCTGAGTTAGACTTAAGCATCTCAAGTGAGGTCTTCCAGCAGATTTTTGAAACAACTTGTTATTTAGAACACAATAGCGACGTGCTTGGTATGGCATCTGTCTGGCTTTGCTCTGTTCTGCCGGAAGTGTGCCTTTCTGAATGTACTCTATGATGGGCTGTGATGTATACTTGTTTAACACTACTTAGAGGTTTGAACTCTCTAAATTGATGCAAAAGCACTCAAGGTTCCTTACTCACGATCTTCATTTCGTAGAGTTTGAATAAGGATTCGAACTAACCTAAAGTTTAGAACAACTACAAATTGGATGTTACAATTAAGGGAACTAAGGAGTAAGGTTATAATATTAAAGCTAGGATTTCCTTCCTATACAAACATTAAGAAAGACATTAAAGTTTGAAAACATGCACTTAATACCAAAATAGAGGTTTGAAAGAAAAGGTGGAGAGTTAATCCTCCTCATGTGAAACTATCATTAGATGTTGATTTGAAAAAGGTTATTTGATCCTTCCTAGACTCATAGACAAGCCCCTAATGGAAGAAAAGATTTGATCCCTAGCATGTATGGCTCACTTAAGAGTTCACACATGCTAGCAAGTGGAACTAAGCAACGACTTATCTCTAAGCTCATTGCTTTGATTCCTAACTAGACACTACACCAATTATCATTTTGGGATAGGGTGTAGAGCTAGTTGTTCTTCCTAACAACCTACCAAACCAACAAAAATTGATTTACCCTCACATGAGTTGGATTAACTCCCCAAAAGGAAAGTTAGCTCATGATCCTTGGGACAAGGATTTATAAACTAAAAAAAACACAAAAGAGAGAGAGAGAGAGGGGAAAGCTAAACAATCAAACTCACTTCTATTTATTTTCTAGAAGAAAACAAGTGTTTCCTCCATTAAAACTATTACAAGCTTTCTAATAAAAACTAAAAACTAACTTATGATTTTTTTTTCACTAAGGAACTAAAATAATGCCATGTGAGGAAAATAAGTCAAGGGAGTAAATGGAGTGTCCCCCACCCTTGTCTAATTTCTTTTCCATTTGAGAGAAATCTCATTTTCTCCCACGTGAATCATCAAGCCACATTAATTCATTTTTATCCACCACATTAAAACAAAGTGACACCTTGCCTTTTTTTCACTATTAACACCTAATCTAATTTATTACATGCAAGGTGTCAACTTTGCACCAATAATTTGTTATTTTTGTCTTGACATGCTCCATGATTGATGACTCATCAATCTTGTGGCCCCGCGATAGTGGGCCCATGTGCGATCGATGGCGGTCCAAGATTTTAAGGCAGCGTTTTACAACGTCCAGCCTATCGTAGAGTTCATCGCCTTGATTATGCGAGCAGCTCTCTTGTCGTGATTCGGAGTCTGGTTCGAGAGGTAGGAGCTTTGGAAGTTTGATGCTTCTTACAATGCGATTTGGGAGAATTCATATATACTGCCGTTCCTCGTGCTTTATTGCGGAGGTTTAACCAATATTTCCATGTTTTCTTTGCAAATACCGCAAAAAGTATGAAAACATATTTATTTCATGATTATTAAACACATAATTAACCAAATTTATATGTCTCAATGGGGTTTCATAATACACTTTTGGGTGCTTATCACATTACCCCAAAAACATTGCTTTGCTTGTCCTCAAGCAAAGAAGAGACACTAAAATAGATAAGTGGCCAAAATGTGTAGTCCTAAACTAATTCTCGTTTAGCAGAGTGCGGTTGCATTGACCATATGCAACAAGGCCTTAAACTACTAGGAATTCCCTAGTGGACGAGTTATAGCCTCGTGAGAGTTTTCGAAAAAGATACTCACAAACTTCATTTATACTACAACGACTTCGAAGAATGTAAACTTCGTTTCCTAAATTAATCTCGGATATCCATACATCTCCTTAGCAGGGAGCGAGGATTGATTTCTTTGAAACTCAAGTTAATATGTATTCAATAATTAAAACATCTACATATGATTATTCATGCGATGAACTTTTCATTGAAATATACTAGCGGGGTTGTTTCGGATCCCTTGGAGGCGTACCTAAATGGGTTCTCCACGGGTATGTGTCGAAAACACAAATTCACTCAAAATTTTTCCACTCAGGTTTTGTTAACTCCGATTGTGCGGTGGGCACACGTTTCCTTACATCTCAATGATCGAGAGGAGCCGATGTCGATCAATCACGTCTACTACTTATTATCACACCACCCTACTCCTAATTGAGCTAGAGGTCTTTATTAGGTATTGTGGGGCTTAGGTGGATAGTGTACAAGAAAATGGAAATGGATAATCAAAATTCACGAAAGTATGAGAGAATAGGGTCTTCATATATTTACATTTAGAAATCCTTGTTTTCTTTCCTTCTTCTAACCGAGTTTTATAACCTTGTTCTTAAGCCTCTAATGGATTTTTATTATTATATATATATATATATATATATATATATATATATATATATATATATATATATTTTAGATGGTTTAAAAACATGATTCTATTTTCTTTCACGAAGCAAATAACCGACTTTTATTTGGGACAAGTCTTTCTCTTTATTCTTTCCACATTTCATCCTATTTCTCATACTCATCACTTAGGTAGGTTCTTTTATTTGGTTTAATAAATGGGTAAGGAATTTTTGGTGAAAGTGAAAGGTTTGATGAACGGTTCGATGGAGTGACTAGCGGTAAAATTTGTAAAGGTAAGACTTTTTAGCTATGTCGATCCAAAGAAGGCCTAAATTCTAGCCTAGGGTTGGTGGTGATCAAGTAAGTAGACGTGATTTCTTTAATCGGAAAAACTACTCCTACGTGTCATCACACACAAATCACTCATGTCAAGGTTTTTGGTTAGATTCTCACGGGATTTATAGTTTAAGTAACTAACCGTTGGTTCTAGAAACTTACTGCCATGTACAATCGATGATACTCAGTACATGAATATTCATGAAAAGATGTCTAAACTATTGCATGCGTATTATTTAAAGTTTCTTAAAACAAATCCTAATTAGGATACTAATGTGAGATTTCTAGACAATTTTCATCATTGAAAAGGAAACAAGACTTTGTCACTAAGTACAATTATTAATAATCTGAAAATAAAAACTATATATAGGCTACAAGATGCCTAATTTTTTGCTCTGAGGTTTAAAGCACCCCCAAACGAATGATGCTTAGTCCTCGAAGGATCAATAATTAAAAGAGAAAGTACACGAGAACCGCGGAGCAAAATTAGGGCTAGATTGCTGGAACAGAGAGGTTGGAGATCATAATATATTATTCAGAAAGAACAAGAAAATGTTCAATATCACATTAAACATAGCACACGATACATAGCACACGAAATAATGAACCATAGCATACGAAACATGAAAAACAATAGCACACCAAACATAAGGTTTAGCTAGATATATGTACAATGGCAAACTCAAGTTTATCATCCAGAGGGCGTGAAGGTCTGGCGTCCTCTTTAAGGAAATGCATTTTCTTAGCATCGCGCCAATAGATAATAGTCTGCCAAATTTCTGCCCATTCTTCATCTCCGGATTCCCTCAAATTGGTTTTCATCTTTTCGTCCTTTGGGTAACATCGAACATGCCTCGGTATCGGCGGGACACTTCCATTGTGAAACCTCAATGGCGAATGATTCGTTTCTTTGGGCACATGGAATCTACCTTGACCCGATCATGAAAAGTGGCGCAAACCGTGGGAAATGTGTCTTCATGATTCGCAAGCGGTGGTGGTAAAAGTATATAATCGATCCTGAAAAGTCGCGAGCTCGTTTCAGGTGGAGATAACACAACCTAAAATGTTAAATAATGCATGACCACGAGCTAGTGCTTTGAATCAAACATACAACGCGACCTCATTGGCGGTAGAAAAATGCCAATCTCCCATAATGTTTAGGAGTACAAATAACATTGCAAAGTCCCATGGTCATGGTCATGCTTGCTAATGGAATGGTGATGTTCGCCATGGCACATGGCCATCTCCTCTCGTTTGATCTCAAGACCATCACCATAAGAGTCGCGAAACGCTTGCCACCGAAAGGAACGGTAAGAATTATGATAGATGTCTTGCCAAGATCAAAGCAGGTTTGTGGTATGGAAGGTCCAAAGATAGGGCAAGTTGTTGTTCGAGAAAAGATATGAGGTGTGTCACCAACTTCGGATTGTGAACCCGTCTAATTAGAAACCATGCGCATGGTTGAATCTTTGGTGTGTCTTCCATATTAGCATAAAAGTATGCACCAAACTCGGAGAATAAGTTTGGTCGGGTTGAAGAATTAGGGAAGACCACCCAATGTTTGTGATGTAATTATGGAAGAGATGGCCATAGGCATTGGAATCCATCATAGGCGAAAGGATTGCTTTCAGGGAATGAGTTTGGGAGGTACCATGGATGATGAAGATGCAATGTTTGATGAAGATGCCATGGTGGATGAAGTAAAGAAATGGGTAACGATACCGGCAACTGGATGGAAAAATGAATATGTAAGAAAATAGACCCTCCTTTATATATGCTCTTTGAAGGGGTGTCTCGGAGAAATTATTGATAAACCCAAACGATCATAATCTGCGTTACCAAAGTGGGTAGAGGTGCTGACCTTCTTGTTTTCTTGGTGATTACGTTCTAGAGGTGTTGGATCAGACAAAAGTCATCTCTTTGAGTTTGCAAAATTCAAAGTAGGTGAAGTTGAGGCTTTGTGATTTCGATTGGTGTGATGTACCTACCACATTATGTCCATTAACCGGTGGAGCACAACAACACGTTGATTTCTGTTTTCAAAGAGTTGTTGAAGAACCATGTGATGTGTATTTTCGACGTCGCCATGAGATACGGTAGCTCATAGGAAAAAAGTTTTTCATGGAATCGAATGATGACTCTTGAACAAGGGACTAGTCCTGGGTTTTTATTAGGATTTGAAGTATGTCGGAGATCATTTCCTTATTCAATTCCAATCGTTGTCCATAGGCATTGAAGTAGAATTTTCCATCTTCATATCCGCTAAATTGGTAGAACATCAAAACCAATTCTCAAGAATAACCAGCTGCTGAATGATATAGAAGGGGCGTCCATCCGCAACGTATGATTTCGGTGTCAAAATAAGGAGAAAACCGGCCCTCTTCGAAAGTTTTCAGGTAGTCTTTCTCTGCCATTATTTTTCTTGGTTGAGCCATTACTGAGGGAATGATAGTGAAAATTGTTTGAATAAGAATGGCTGAAAAAGAAGAGATTTATAGCCAATCTATGAGGCTAGACCAATCTGGAGTCCAAGTGTAGTTAATGACCCATGTGATTATGAACAGCATCATAGGGGATCCACATTAAGTCTTTGTCATGTTAGATATCCAAATACAATTAATGAGATGGTTTAATGTTAGAAAATAACGGAGGAAAGTTTTCACTTGGGTAGTTAGACTTGGTTAATTTGGAAATGATGATCATAACTCAATAATAGAATATGGATAGAATAATCGAGCTGCATGTGTGACAAGTGTTATGTGTACCTTGTAGCATGCACGATTTTCTCTGAACACCATGTGTATCCATTAATTATTTTGGTGAGTTTTGGATGGCCTTTCTTTGTTATGGTTTGTTTATTTATTTAATTATTATTATTTTTGTTATTATTATTATTTTTTATATATTTATATATTTTATTATTATTATATTATTATATTATTATATTATTATATTTTATTATTTTATTATATTATTATTATTATTATTTTTTTTTTAGAGAGGAAAAGACAACTAATATACACAAATATTTAATCTGAACTTCTCCATTTAATCGTAACCCCGCATACAAATGTGTGAGAATTATTTAACACACCATACTAATATACAAAATGAAAATCGAAAAAAAAGAAAAATGGTTACATAGATCTAGATGTTACGGATCATGTTATGCATGAGTGACAAGAGAATAATGATAAACACCGTTATCACGATTAATGTGATAGCCCATTAAAGCGTTGCTCCTTTTCCCATCGGTCTATTTGATTCATTATGTTCAAGGAATTGAAAATTTGTGAAGAAGAATTTGTGAAGAGTGAGAGAAGGGAATGAGTGAAAGTGGAAAGGAGAGTTGTATTTATAACTTGATTTCTGACCGTTGGGCATCTGACCGTTTGGATCAGTCCGTTGGGTTCTGAACGTTGGGCTTTGAGAGTAGGCCCAATGAATCAATGAGCAAACTCATATTTTTGAAAGTACTATATTGGCATAATATAAATAATTTCTCATTCAAACCGTCTGGAGATACAAAATTATGAGAAATCAACCGATATATAATAATTTAGCACTAAAAAAATAAAAATGCAATGCATAAGGGAAATAAATGACATAGTCATTTCTAAACCAAGGAAATAAACGACTCATGGGAATCCTCGGGTTAGTAGAAGAGATGAACCCGGTTTTACGTCTTACCCACGGACGAACTTAACTTCAGCCGAGCCGATCGGTGCGGAATGTGGCCTATAGTACCTGAAGCAACCGATCTTGGAATTCTTTCTTTGAGTTGCCATCATCATTCTCTGGAAACGGCCTTGGCAATTTTCATTTCTTCTTTGGAAGTCATTGCGGGAAGTAAGCATCTCTTCTGGCGAAGAAACATCCCTACGATACTAGTATTCATGTGCCTCAAGGCATCCATAGGAGTATTGATTTCGCATGGTATCTTCATTAAAATAGTCGGTGGTGAAGGAGGAGGAGAGGTAATGCGTTATCATGCTCAATGTCATCTCTAGCTACTGGGTCCCGAGTGGTCTAAAACACAAGTCTCAAAAATTCCAAAATTCTCGAAAGACCTTGTTTCAATGAAAGGAGTAAATTTGGAACCTTAAGTTAAGCATAAGCCGAAAGTAACAAGTACAAAGAAGAGGAGTGACCTGTTTGACGCTGTCAGTAAGAATATGGCCCAGAAATGGACCATACAGAAAGTGTTCTTCCTCTCTGTAGGATCCCAAAGCAGTGTAAGAAAGTCTTGTTCCGCGTCGGGCGTCTTTGAAGTTCACGATGGCGTTATGCGCCCGACCATTGAGTGGCGGCTAATTGGTGCGTCGGCGAATGCTGGTACACGCAGATTCGAGCGATGTTGTACTCCCCTCGAGAAGCTTGTCAAACATCAAATCCCTCATGGTGGGATACTCGACAATAATGAAGTCGGGCTATCGAGTTTTATCGAATCAATGCGGTATTGAAATCAACTCCAAGTGTGAGTTCACGTTCCAACCCATCCGCCGTAATCCAAAATTCGTCACCCGGAAACCTCCATTGTTGTAAAATTTCAACAATAAATTCTCGGAATAATGAGCTGGAATTCGGTGCAATAGATATTCCCACTCTCTACTAGCAATTTCTTCATCGAAAAATGGGTGAAACATCTCGGAATTGTAGAGATTTGCGAAATTCCTCCCAACTGTAATTCGCCTTCGTGCTGCCATAGCGCGGTGTAGAGGATATTTTGAGGGTGGAAATAGCAAGAGGAGGTGGTGGAGATGGTCTTTGGAGGAAGGGGTTGAGTTTGGTGGAGTTTTTCTTGTGGCAATTCAGAATTGAGGGGTGGTAGGCGAAAGTGGAATTGTGGGGTGGGGACCAAGATCCGATTTTTGGGAGAAGAAATGAGAGGGTTGACGTGGGTGCCTGTGGCGTGGGCTTTGTACCCGGAGTTTTTTATTTTTGGGTCGGGTCAAAATTTTGGCCCAAGCCCAAAAATGAATTACAAAATTCCCCTTATGTCGAAATGTTCGAAATTTCAAGCGTGGAAATTGATTCGTTTCAACTCCAAATTGAACGGATGAGATATCAAAGCGATCGGCATTAAAATTGCCATCCACTAGAATATGAAAAAATCACATTCAAACATTTTTTTTTTTTTTTTTTAACTTTGGTTTTATTTATTTACACTTTTATATACAAATGTACAAGTCGAGAAGAAGAATGTCAACAACAACCGGAAATCCAAATAAAACAACACATCACAATAGTTTAACTTCAGGCAACTTTCATGTCGGCTCAGGCTTAACCCAATCCAGCCGATCGTGGCTTATCCTTTATGTTTTGGGGGCCTAGGGTTGAGGGCCGGTACCATCCTTGACCAATGTGCAATGGTCTAATATTAATATTACCCTTAGTACATATGGTATAGCCTCAAACCGCCTAAAGCTTGATCACATAGAAAACCGATCGGGGTTGGCCTCGGTGGAATCCATTGCCCGCGTCTGAACTAGGAAATGTCCGATGGTGCATATCACGACTCTCTTTGGGCACCATCTTTGGGTGCTAATAATAAAAAGCAGTATATACATGTTGAGTCTTTTACGCCGGATCCTCAAGATGAATGTGAGTTTTTAACGCCGGATCCTCAAGGCGAATGTGAGTCTTTTAACGCCGGATCCTCAAGGCGATTGTGAGTCTTTTAACGTCGATCTCAAGGCGATTCCCAACCCGTGGGAATAACGGACGACGACGAAGTTTATCCTGGCCGGCTGGTGTCGGACAATAATATACCTTATGCGCCGCTTATCTCGGATAGAAGATCAAGACACGGACGAAGGAGTTTGACAATTCATACACCACCCATCATCTTTTCGCGACGTCGCTTTTCGAGCAAAAAAGTACTATGACCATTACCAATTCGAGATGGGTGAGATTTACACCAAATGATGAGTTGGAGTTAGCGAGGAAGAGAATAGAAAAGGGAAGAAAAGAAGGATTTGAAATTTTTGGTACCCATTGTTTTCGGAGAGCCGCACGTTTGCTTTCGATTATCGAAGACATTTATACTTTCGGTTTAAGTAGAGTTTTGTGGACTAAGGTTCCGGCTTTGCAACCACACACTTTAGGGATTTTTAGAAAAGAAAATAGAAGAGGGGCCGGCTACCCTAATGGCATACTTTTCTGTTTAAATACATGGAAAGAAGTACACCGGCCGAATCTATTAGTCTGTAGATTTGGATCATTGAGTAGAGTCTCTTCGACATCACGGAGAGCGCAACTCATGATAATGTTTAAAAGCTGGCCATTTACTTAAATTCGCTACCATCATTTACGTTTTTCACAGAGATAGCCCTATAAGGGGTGACAGCAGAGACAGTGAAAGGACCAAACCATCGAGTTTTTAATTTTCCTGGAAAAATGTGTAATCTTGAGTTGTACATCAAAACTTTTTGACCGACTTTGAATTCTTTTCTCAATATGTGCTTGTAATGCACTCTTTTCATGTTGGCTTTATAGGATTTCGAGAGATCATAGGCATCACTCCGAATTTCCTCAAGCTCATTTAACTGTAATTTTCTCTTTTAAGCTGCCACGTTAGTGTTATAATTGGGCTTTTGATGGCCCATAGAGCACGGTGCTCAAGTTCAACCGGCAGATGACAAGGTTTTCAAAAACGAGGCGATACGGAGACATCCCTATAGGTGTCTTAAAAGTCGCTCGTATGCCCACAAGGCATCGATAATCGTAGAACCGATCTTTCCTAGATGGATTGACAGTTTTTTTCCAAAATGGATTTGATTTCTCGATTAGAGACTTATACTTGACCATTGGTTTGAGGATGGTACGGAGTTGCCACTTTGTGCGTGACTCCATATTTCTTTACTAATGATTCAAAAAATTTATTGCAGAAATGTTTTCCCCCGTCACTAATTATAGCTTTTGGAACACCAAATTGAGAGAAAATATTTTCTTTTACGAACAAAACGACCGTTTTATGATCGTTAGCACGACATGCCAATGCCTCAATCCATTTTGACACATAGTCAACTGCTACAAGTATGTATAGGAAGCCATGAGAATTTGGAAATGGACCCATAAAGTCGATGCCCCATACATCAAAGATTTCCGCAATTAGAATGGGATTTAAGGGCATCATATTGCGTTGAGTAATGTGACCTAAGCTGGGCGGCGATGGCATGCTTTGCAATGCTCATGTGCATTTCTAAACAGTGTTGGCCAATAAAACCACATTGTAGAACCTTGGCGCAGTTTTCTTACCACTAAAATGACCACCACAAGATTGTTCATGGCGAAGGATAACACATCATTGTGTTCCCGGTCGGGAATGCTGTGGCGGATTAGTTAGTGCGAACAATACTTGAAGAGGTAGGATCATCAGAAATAGAATTTCACAGTGGATAAAAACTTTTTCCGGTTATTACGAGACCAAGATAAAGGGACTTCCTCGGTAACTAAGTAATTTACTATGTCTGGGCGTACCCAATGGGACGAAAAAATAGAATACAAGTGTTCATCCGGAAAGGAATCACAGATAGGTTCGGTATCGGTATTAACATCAGCGACAAGTCTTGATAAATGGTGCGCAACCACATTTTGCTACCTTTTTATCTCTAATTCGAGAGTAAACTCTTGCAAAAGGAGAATCCATCGGATCAACCTTTGTTTTGCATCTTTTTTCGCTAATAGATAACGGCGTGCGCATGGTCGGTGTAGACAATAGTTGGAGAACCCACTAGGTAAGGATGAAACTTATCCAACGCGATATACAATGCGAGAAACTCTTTTCGGTGGTGGTATAGTTACGTTGAGCTTCATTAAGGGTTTTACTTTCGATAGTAAATGACAACCTGGTTTATCTTTGCGTTGTTGCCTAGTATCTCAATTCCTATAGCATAGTCGCGTCACACATTAATTCAAAAGGTTTTAGACCAATAAGGTGATTGAATTATGGGGCGATAGTTAATGCGGTTTTTAATATCTCAAAGGCTTGTTTGCAACTGAAACTGAAATAAAAAATGGCATCTTTAAGCAGGAGATTGGTTAAAGGTCTAGCAACCTTTGAGAAATCTTGAATAAATCTCCTATAGAAACCTGCGTGTCCTAAGAATGCGCGAATGTCTCGAACTGTTTTTGGTATAGGAAGTGAAGCAATTTTTTCTATCTTAGCTTTGTCGACTTCGATTCCGTCCTTTGAAACGATGTGTCCTAAAACTATTCCTTTAGTAACCATGAAATGACATTTTTCCCAATTAAGAACAAGGTTTTCTCTTCACGCGTGTAAAGACCTTTTCAAGATTTGATAGGCGGCTATCGAAAGAATCTCCATAAATTGAGAAGTCGTCCATGAATACTTCCATAAACCGTTCAACCATATCACTGAAAATATGAAGCATGCAGCGTTGGAAAGTACTAGGTGCATTGCAAAGGCCAAAAGGCATTCGTCTATATGCAAATGTACCAAATGGACAGGTGAACATTGTCTTTTCTTGATCAGCAGGGTTTATGACTATCTGAAAATAACCATCAAGAAAGCAGTAATAGGCATGACCGGCTAAACGTTCGAGCATCTGATCGATGAATGGAAGTGGAAAGTGATCCTTACGCGTGACGACATTAAGTTTGTGATAGTCAATGCATATTCGCCATTTTTTATCGGGATCTGGCGGAAATGCATTCATCTTTATCATTTCGCACAACTGTAATGCCAGATTTCTTTGGAACCACGTGTGCAGGAATCACCCAAACACTATCAGAGATAGGGTAAATAATACCTGCATCTAGTAATTTTAACACTTCCTCTCGGACCACATCTTTCATGGTAGGGTTTAGGCGACGCTGTGGTTCACGCGACGTCTTAGCATTTTCTTCCAGGTGTATGCGATGGGTGCACACATTAGGTTCAATGCCTTTAATGTCATCGAGGGACCATCCAATAGCAGAACGATGTTGTTGAATGACATTAATTAAACGAGCTTCTTGATCGTCAGTTAATTGTGAAGAAATAATAACTGGGTGACGACCATCGGCATCAAGCTGTACGTATTTTAATTCCGAAGGAAGAGGTTTTAAATCAGGGGTGGGTGGAGTGGGTATTAAAGATTCTTGAGGAAGGTCATCATCCATGCAAAGAAATAGATTGATGATCATCAAGTTACTTGACATCGCTTGTTGTAGGGTCAAATAATGGTACTGACTCTAATAACTCATTTACTTCTTGTGTATAATCATCGTCCTCAAACTCAGATTCGCTAAAGGAAAGAAATTGGTACACTTCATCTTCAGGAAAAGAGTTTGTGAAATACTCTTGCGGAATCTTTATCAACCCCATTGACTTCACCATCAATGTCGCTCACGGAAGTTGTTTCATCAACTTGAACACATTCACCTCGACCGAGAAAGATTTCCAAAGGACATGGTCATGGAACCATCTCTACGGTTAATAAGAGCATTAGCGTGGCAAGGAACGGACGTCCTAAGATGATAGGAATGGAAATCACATGCAACTTCTGTATCCAAAATAACAAAGTCTACAGGATAGAAGAAACCTTGGACTTTTACAAGGACGTTTTCCACAATTCCTTTTGGATACTTTATGGAACGATCGGCTAACCTGTAGAGTCATGGTGGTAGGTTTGAGCTCATGAAGACCTAGTTGTTTAAATAAATAATATGGAAGTAAGTTCACACTAGCTCCTAGGTCTAAGTAGTGCAAGAGCCGTGTATTTGTCACCTAAGGTGCATGGAACGGTTGGCCTACCGAGGGTCCTTGTATTTTACTATACCATTGTGTTCGGGTGATGGAGGAAACCGTTAAATGAGGAACGCTTGTTGAGGAACATTAGTTCTCCTTTTTGTGGTGCACATATCTTTTTGAAATTTTGCATGTTTTGGTAATAGTTTTAAAGGCATCGAGAAAAGGTAAGTTGATTGTTAAATTTTGAAAAGTCTTTCGAATTTCAAACAAAATTCTCATCAGGTTTATTCTTTGCCAAAGCGTCGCGAGGAAAGCGGTGCCTTAGTATGAATTTGGCAAAGGGGTCTACTTGCTTGTTTCCTACATTCGAGGTGTTGACTTTGTTGGATATGGGGAATCTTCCGTAGGTTCATTATTAGAAATAGATTCCTTTAGAACCCTCTTTTCCTTTAGTTGATCATCGGCATAACGTATTCGATTGTCTACAGTTTTTCAGATCGTAGAGTAGTGATTGCATGCATCTCACCTTGGTTGGGGGTGCTTGTACCGGGGGCATTCCGTGAGTTCAAAGGTGTGCGGTTTGGTTTAGGGTTTGAACTGTTTGTGCAGGAAACCGCCTTTTCGACTCTTTTTCTTGCGCCAATTGTTGAAGTGATTGTTGGATAGGCGTTAAAATTTGAGATTTGTTGGTTCATGTAAGCTAAGAAAGTCTCGTTTGTCCTATCGAAGCGGGTCGCTTGAGTTGTGCAACAAGTAGTAGTTCACGATTATTGCTGAGAAGTTGTTGATTATAGTTGGGATCTGGATTAGCTGGAACAAGGCTGCGGTTGGTTTGATAGTTAGCATTGGAATTATTTTGAAATTGACCGTGTTGGTATTGTTGATTATTTCCTTGGCGGTATGGAATAAAATTGTTGGTAGGTCGAACAGGTGGATTAGCGAAACCTGGAGGAGCCCCCATTTGTTGGTTATTTTGGCGCCAAGCAAAATTCGGATGTTGTCTCCACGGTGTATTGGGATATGTTGAATGCACATGCCTCCTCCGATTGTTGAGTAGGGGAAGCATATAACAAGGGACAATATGCATCGGGATGTTCGGGGACTAAGACAAAGGACACAAGGGGGTGTCAGCGTTCATGATTGGTTTAGGTAGTTGATCGTTTACTTGAACTGCAAGGGCATCTACTTTTTAGTTAGGGATTCTATCAAATTTTTATTTAGGGATCGGGTTTTACCTCAAAAATAGATGTGGCCTTTGTAACATTGTCCTTTGATGACCTAGAGGCGACTTCGGTGTTACCCCCGGTGTGTACCTTTTTTCGCTTATTTTTCAAGAAAAGTATAAGCCGGTAGCTCCTTTGTCCATGAAGAAACCGTTCCGTTTCGATGAAAGACCATTAAAAAATGAAGCGAACAAGGATAGCTTTGTCCGGTTGGTGATGAGGACATTCTAAATGAAGATCAAAAAGCGACTCCATGCTTCTGTAAAGGATTCATGAGAATTTTGACGAAAGAATTGAATTTTCTGAAGCATTTCAGTTGTTTTTTTTTTCTGAGTGTAAAACTGAAGCATGAAAGCTTGAACTAGTCTATTCCATGTATCGATGGACTGTGGCTGTTGTCTTGCTAGCCAGATTGACGCTTTTTCCGCTAAAGTGAATGGAAACAGTCGAAGCAAGAGTTGTTCCTTAGAGACTGCTGGATGGTGAAATGTTGTTGCCACTTGTTGAAGCATACGAAGATGATTGTAAGGTTTTTCGTGCTCCAAACCATGATATATAGGTAACAAACTGAAAACGTTTGGTGGGATATGAAAATCACCGACAATGTCCTTAAGTTTGATGCAGGAAGAAGGTCCTTCCTGTAATGCAGTATAGAAGTCCGAGAGGGGCTTCTCTGCTGGTGGAGGATCGTCGGCCATAATGACAGAAGTTGATGGCGACGAAGGATTGTGATGAAGGTAATTAGCAGAAGAAGAACAATTTTTAGGTGAGAACTTACGCAATTGCTTATCGTATTTTTTTCGACAATAGGTATGTTCAATTTCTTTAGTGGAACCAGACCTTAATCTCATGCAAGCATAAAATTAGATCTAACTTACAGAAGGAATTTAGTAGGACTCGAATTTATTATTATCTTAAGCATTAGAGTTTAACAACATATGCCTAAGCCTCGCTAGCGTAGCAATGAAGCTAAGAATACGTGTGCATAAACCAACAGCCAGGTCACAAGAGAGATATGAGGGAGGCTTTCCGTGCAAGCACGGTTCTAATTAAGTAACCTCAATCTTTCAAGTTTCCTAGACACCATTGGAATATGATTAAGATTTATGGAATTAAAATTTATGCAAAGGCGGTATTAATTTTAATTTAATTTAATTTAATTTAATTAATTAATTAATTAATTTATTTTTTAAGATTTATGCAAGGGTTAAAATACAAACATGCAAATACGATCTACTCATACAATACTAGGTGCAATAGCATGTGAAGATACTCTACTCATACGTATAGCTATACGAATAGGCAAGCTTGTGTCATCGATAAATATTTCTATATAATGAGGGCAAATATATACATCAAGTAATACATATATGTACCGATAAAACATAAAATGAATAGTTTTACCTAGGAAATAAAGCGATGAAACTTACAAACGCAAGTAAAACTAAACTAAATTATGATGCCTATATTATCAAAGATTTCTACTCTCAATCCTATGAGATATAGTGGAGTAGAGTGATTAGTTCCACTCCTAGTCCTTCCACATCTTTGAGTTCTAACGTGTAAGTACTCTCAACTTAAAGTCTAATGAGATTTTCGAAAAAGGCAACTAGACTATGATACAACTACCCACAAAATGCAACTAGTCGACTATGGGAATAACTAAGGGAATGCTACGTTGATTCGATGATAAGGAGTTAGCGGGGAATTGATTCCACCTTAACTCGACTTAATCCTATTAACGACAAATCGTCGTAATCCGAATTGAACTGCTTCGCAGAACAATTGGTTCTTCATAATCCCTAATTACACATGGCATTTCTACCAATTAATAACTAGCATGTGAACGATTAAACCCATTCTCATGGTGAACTAAACGTTTCTAGAGTGGAAAGGAAATTACGACGAATCTACGATAATCGAATCAAGCTTTCATCAAGGCTTCTCAACCCCTCTAATGGAGGTTTAGCCGAGAATCATTACATAATCATTTCCGATTAAATTTAAACTAAACATGATATAAAGAATTGAAATTTACTTAATTAAACAATAATGAAATCTAATTTAATGACTAAAATGCAATAAGGACAGGAATTGAAATTAGATCTAGAAATGGAAATGACAAAAATCGAAGTTGATAGAAATACTACTTTATTGATCTAATCAAAATGAAGAACAAGATTCAAAGGTTTAATCTAATACAATAATTGAAATGGAACTAAACTTAATTAATCTATATGAAAAACTAGATCTAGAATCCATTAATGGAGGCTACTAATCTAATCTATTTCTAGGTCTAACTATCTACCATTAACAATCTACCATTAACAAAGAGTTAAGCTTTTGTTTTTATACTTTCAGATCCAAAAATCGTGCATGGGCTTGGAGCCATGTTTTGGGCGAAGAATCGGGCCCAAAACCCCAGTCTTCGATCCAAAAGGCCTCTTCAGCTGCAGTTGGATTCAACAAACTTTTCGTCCACTTTTGCTCCTCTGATTGGATCACGGCTTAGACCATTGGAAAGCTCTTTCCGAGCCGGTCGTTTTGACATAAGGTAGGTCCCATTCCGAGGTTCGAGTCCAAAGATATGGCCCTTCAAAGCGACTTTTTGTGTCTTTGTTTACGCCCAGCGTCGACTTTTCGACTTTGGCCAGGGCTTTTAGAAAGGCTTTGTCTTCTTGAATCTTGGCCTTTAATCACGAAACTCCTTAGTAACCGACCTTTGCTCCTTTATCTCACTAAAGTGGCACGTTTATGCACATAATGGACTTTGAAGCCTAAAATGCATAAAAACACGTAATCAGTGTTAACTCTTAATTATTACTTACATAATTGGTCTAAAAGTATGACTGTTAAAGGGTTAAAACTACAATTTTGGGCTCTTATCAAACCACCCCCAAACAGCATTTTGCTTGTCCTCAAGCAAATATGAGAAATTAAAATAAGTGACCAAAAATGGAGTTCTATCTACTTCTCGTTTCAGCCGAGTTCGATTGCATTGACCATATGCAACAAGGCCTTAAACCACTAGGAATCCCCTAGTGGACGAGTTATAGCCTCGTGAGAGTTTTCCAGTGAAGGTACTCACAAACTTCATCTATACTACAAGCGACTAAGAAATAAAACTATTGTTTCCTTATTCATGCTCTAAATTAACTATACCTCTCACTAACAATGCATATAGAGTAATCAAGTCAAAACCTAAGCTAATATATGCATAATAATCAATCATCTACAATAAACATATATACAATGAGTAATACTATGAAATGCCTAGCAGGTTCGTTTGAAACTTCGGAATAAGCGTCCTTAAGTAGGTTTTCACAATAATAGTCAAGATACAACACTCGATTTTTCCACTCCGGTTTTGCTACTCTCAATCTAGGTGGGCACACTTTACCTTACAATCTCAATGACAACAAGGAAGCGAGTCGATCAAACACATCCGCCACTTACTATCACACTAACCTATTCTAATTGAGCTAGAGGTCTTTATTAGATGTTGCGGGGATTAGGAGATGGTTTAAGAAGAAAGAAAAATGGATATTCAAAAAGGACAAGTCCGAGATAATAGAGTCTTTATATTATGTAACTAGAAAACCTTGTTATTTTCTTTTTTTGCTTCTATACTTTGTTTCCATCCTTAGCCATATTTTTTTTCTTTTTCTTTGGCTTTTGACTCCTTTTATTTATTTCTATTTTTATTTTTTATTTATTTTATTTTTCTTTTCTTTGGATGGAAACTTCTTTTATTTATTTTCTGAAGCAACTAACTAATTTTTGTTTACACAGGTTTTTCTCTTCTTCTTTCTTCCTCATTCTATTCTCAGACTTATTCTAAATTGGGTAGGTTGATTTAATTTTTTATTTTGTTTTTGTTTTTGTAACAGGGTAAAGGGATTGTGGTTTATGAAAGGCTAAAGAAAGGCTCAGAGGGGCGACTAGCGGAAAATAATTCATAGGTTTGAATTTCTGGCTATATCGATCCAAAGAGGGCCTAAATTCTCTCTTAGGATATGTCATAGTGATCAAGCAAGTGGACGTGTGATATCTCTATCCGGATTTTACTTCTCCCTTGTGTCATTTCTCAAATGTTTCGGCTCATATAAGGCTTTAGGCTATATTCTCACGAGGATTTGTAGAATAAGTACTCTAGCCTATATTTGAAAAACTTGCTAACAATCAATCGATACTCATGTAATATATTTATAAATAGATGCAAAGATTATTACCTACATATTAACCTATGTTTCTAAAAAATTATTCGATGCAAAAAGCTACGTGAGATTTCTAGATTGTTAAGAGCATAGAGAAAGGAAACAATACCACTATTCCTAAGTGTATAGCATGAACTTATTTATTTATATTTTGAATTTTTAAAATTTTAACTAGAAAACAAATGCATATTAACTCTATCTATATCTATCACGGATGCCTTAATTACCGTGTTTCTATGCCCCAAACAAGAAGCATGCTTTGTCCTCAAAGCATTTAAATAAAGAGGGTAGGAAAAATACCATTGAAGTGGCGTGAAATTCGGGAACATCGTAAAAACAAGGTTAGAACATACTAATATAGGAAATAAAACCCACACAACTCTATCTGAGTTCTACCCATTATGGGGTTAACAAGAATGAAATTGCTTGGGACATAAGTAGACACTAACTAGAATGAAAACTTACCTTATCCCCCCCAGATTACTCATCATCTTCCTCATCCTCTTCTTCTATAAAGAAGTGAGGTTCCTTAGCGATCTGCCATGCCATGATAATTTGCCGGGCTTCGCCATTTATCATCTATGATTGCTAACCTATTAAGAGCAGCTTGTCCGACGGGGTGTAAGGTGCAACGATGAGGTTGTATCCTCCACCCTTGCCAAGTCATTACGCGGAAAGATTGAATAATACTATTGGTGGGTCGCGATGCGATTAATGGGCCGTAATCAATCCGTGAAGCGTGTACAAAAACAGGAAAGAAACATAGCATAATACGTGAAATTAAGGCAGGGCATAAGAAGGTACTTATGCCCTCATGCTATGGGCTCTTGCTAAACTAGACATCAAGGTTCGGGGAAGGTCATGACACATACGTCCCGTGGCTAAAGCAAGGAAGACGCTGCAAGTGGCATCATTCACAGAAGAAAAACACCATTCCCCTAAAATGTTTAGCATGATCCAAAACATAACAGTTCCTATGTTCATGGACAGGCTACCAAAGGCGATGTTATATTCCCTTGGTCCTCAATACGGAAAATGCCCGCGCCATACGACTCATGCAAAAATTCGTAAGTGTAGACATACATATTATCGACCCGATAGCACCATGGGTCTTGTATTTCAGCGGGCATAGCCAGTCCAAGAACAAATGCTAGCAAGAACCTGGTAATTTCCATTGGTTCATTATCAATGTTGATGGAGAGGTCTTTCAAAGAAAATGCAGTTATCATAAAAATAAGATGCTAGTGTTGGAGAATAAAGTGCATCCGGTCTTACCATAAGCGGCTCCCAGCCAACGAATGTGATCGCTTCGCGAAACCAATCACCAAAAGTAGTGCTTTGGAACAAATCTTCGAAAGACTGTTCCGGTATCAATGTTGGAGATGTCATCTCAAAATTACGTTTTGGAATAGCTGCGAATGATCCGGATACTTCGCGCGAAAAACTGGGAATTTTCTGGTCCACGAAAGTCGGTGATGGCTGAAGAAATTGAAATTTCCGGTGTTTGGCTGGTCGCTTTCGGCTTGAAGCGCTTGGCCTCGACAAAAACTCAGAAAAATATCTGAGGCTGAAAGCGCTCTGTAGAAGCGAAGCGCTTCGGAGTTGCGAGAAACTTCGGAAAATAAGTTTTTAAAACGAGAAAGGTGAGTGATGGAGTTTAGGTGTAGTGTGAGTTGTGAGTGTAGATTGTATGAAGTTTATATAGGTTTTAAGTTGCTAAATTGGATCGGAAGTTGCCAAAACTAATTTATGGCGTTTCGAAATCTTAAAATTTTCAAACCCGAAAACGGAAACAACTCATTTCCTTGATTCTAATTCAAACCCAGTATCTTTTAGGTTGATTTTATGATAGAATGTACCTATTTAATCTAGATTTCATCCTACCATGATACTTATTCATATATATGCCTAAACAGCCATATTTTCACCTTGACTCCACAATAAATTCTAACACGAGGGTTATATAAAACTCATGCTGGAATAGATAAAACCACCCCCAAACAAGTTGGGAAGGTGGGGTCAATATTAAACAACCACGCATAATGAAAATAACCCATTATATTAAAAATAATTCATTCGGAGTACATTTCACTACAAAATTCAAATTACGGAAATAAACTTACATAAAAAAATAAAATGATGAATGAAACTACAAATAAAACATAAAACATCAAACTATACTATCCCTAGCTACTCCGGAATTGGTAGCGGAGGGAACATGCTCCGGAGACTGCTCCTGAGCTCCTGATGGACCAGCACCATTCGTCTTTCGGCGACGGCGCGCGTGTCTCGAGGGTGTATCCTCAGAAGGAGAATCCCCGTGAGGTGGGAATCGTGTCGGCATCTCTTCCTCCGAATCGGGGCCGAAGCTTCTAGCTCGGCCCTCATCTGTTCCCACCTCTCATCATCCTCTCTCGGAGTGCGGACCTCGAAGTTATGATGAATTGTTGCTGTCGAGTCCGGAGGTCTTCTTCGGATAGTGTTGAGCGAATGCATGCCCACGATGGATCACAGCCATGCGTTACGCATCGACCGGCACCTCTCCAAGGCATCAGCGTCAAAACACGTCAAGTCCTCCTCATCCTCCGAGGCATCCCGATTTCCCCGGCCTCCTCTTCATTCTCAGCTCCACCATCCTCTTCTTCTTTCTTCTATCCTCAGCCAACCTCCAAACCCGTTGGACACACTCCTTATAGATCGCGAGGGTTACGGTGGAAGGTGATGTATGTCCGATCGTCGCTGGAGTGCTCTCAACTTCGATGATGATCTTTGTTATCAACACGGGGAGAGGTGCAAACAGACTTCCTACTCCCCTAATCATGCTCGGTAAAACTCTAAGATGCAGAACTCATACTTTCGCTCTGGAGTATCCATAAGATATGGAGGCAGATTCAGGGCCGATGTCGCCGACCTTCCCCTTCCCCTCGGGCGTTAGACCAATCCCGGGGGCTGCGACCCATTTGGTTGGTCCTAAGGGAAGTCATTCGAACACAATCGCGATCTCGCATTGTAGTCGCCTCCAATAACTGTCTCTGCGTGCATCAATGGCTCTACCCCATTATGTTGGGACTCTGCAGGGTGACATCGGATGGATTCTAGGCGGAATGCCTAGGATCTCGACCCAACAACCAGTCGTCACTTCCTTCCTCCTCTTACGCCACAACAATAAAATCCTCGTCCCTTCCAACTCCCTCGTATCGTAGAACCATCTGACTAAATCCTCGTGGTAATAGGCTTCGGTCGATTACCATAAGCTATTCAGATCTCGATCGATCATTTAAATCACCGTAGAAGCGGGCGAAGTGGTCGTGCGGTAAAAGCTTGCTCCGCAAAATTCGTTGTTGAGCCATTGGAAGTTTGGAATGTAGTGGGGGTTTAAATGTGATGATGTGGTGGTGGGATTTTAATAGACCGGTTGAAACAACGGTGGTGGTGGTGGTGGTGGAGTGGTGGTGGCGGCACCAAAATTTGATATTTTGGTGGATTTTTGGTGATGTAATTTGGTGGTAGTGGTGGTCGGACGTGTTTGGAGTCGATTTGGATTGAGTATTGATTTTGGGCATGGGTTAATTTTTGTTTTCTTTTGATTTTGATTTTGTTTAGGTTTTGTTTGGAGCTTGGGCGTTAATGGCGGATGGAAGTGAAAACGATGAACTGATGGTGAAGGTGAAGGGCGCGGGTCGCGCTGTCGGTGTCGGCGGGTTGGTGAAGTTGAAGTTGGGCCCAAGCCCAAAATCGAAATTTGTGATTTTTTTGTTTTTCCGATTTTTCGCGAAACTTCAAATCAAAATTGCCTCTTTGTTACCGGTCCGATTTTTGCGAATGAGATATGGAAATGATCAGGAGAGAATTTCCAATCCAATGATCCATAAAATACTCCATTCCGACCGTGGATGACATATAAGATAGTGGAAAACGCCTCGAAGTGCGTGCATGACGTACGTTATGCGAACAATTGAACTCTAAATTCATGGATTATGTCACCCCGAATCGTAATAATACAATAAAAGCGGCCTAAGCAACTCTAATGGGACATAAACATTTAGTAATGTAAAACCACGAACACCTCATCCCCAAAACAAATTTTTACAACGAAGCTTAGAAAATTTGTTTTAGCGATGGGTCTTTTAAAGTCGATTCGAGACTTCCTAGGTTACTATGCTTATTCTTTAATATATATATATATATATATATATATATATATATATATATATATATATATATATATATATATATATATATATATATTTTTTTTTTTTTTTTTTAAAAAGAAAAACAATAAACAATAAAGACATAATTCATCCCATAGAGAAACATGACTCAAAAAAAAATCCGAAAAAACATGCAAGAGTGGAAAACGTGAATTATGTTTAAACGTGGACTTAGGATCCGGTACTTACATCCACACACTCCATAGGGAGGGCCCGACTACCTTAATGGTGCACTCACCAATATATGGAAATGAAAGGAAATGCACCAAACACAAAAGTTGAGTCGTTTATAGTCAGATACTCGAGACTTTATCTAGACGTATGTATGAACATGCAGTTTATCATATATCAACAACCGAAATTGTTGTGGATCATTCCATAAATAAATATCCCAGAAAACATATCCAAACACAATCAAGCACCAAGATTTCCTATGACTCAACCTAGTGAAATGAAAGAGAAGTTGGATAACCCTATTATGTAACCTATCATGCACCTTATTGTTCATTTTCGAATGAGTGGGTGTTCTAGTAAATAAGTGTGGAAAAGTGAATGGTTGTGGAGAATATGGTGGATATGGATAAGTTGTAGAAAGACAGCCTGTAAACAATGAGGATGTGGTTTTAGCACCAAACTCATTCATTGTGTGTATATGGACTGTCTCAATTCTGAAAATGAAGGTGTCAAATGGTTTGTCCTTCTATAGTATTTGTTTACTAGGTAGATTTAAAAAATTATGAAGCCTGAAGAAAACAACGGGGATCGAGTGCAAACTCGAGATTCCTTTGAAAGGGTGGAAGGAGGGGAATCGAGGTGGATGTTGTGCAAAGTAGTTCTTGATAGGGTGATTCATCACCTGCTCGAAGAAACTCATCGAATTGCTTATCTAGATTGGTCATATCCTCGTTACTATGATAGTCCTCTACATCATTGAGAAAGTCATCTATCTCATCCTCATCCGTAATATGTGTATCGACTAGTGTAGGGATGGAAATGTTGGAGTCTGAACTTCCAAAGGAAAGAAATTTGGGCATATGATTATCGGGGCGTGTTGTTGAAATAATCTCGAGCAAAGCTCTCGATCATGCTAACCTCTCCATCCATAGGCGAATCGGGTAACGTGTGTCTTTGTTTTAAAAACATTGACTTTCAACAGACAAGATGGCCAAAAGACATGGACATTGAACCATCGCGGCAATTAATGAGCGCATTGGCGATTCTACGAGAAATGGGCGCCCTAAGATGATCGAGGACAGTCGTTCGTTACGACTTACGTATCGAGGATGACAAAATCAGCCGGATAGTAAAAATCCTGAATTTTTACTAGAACATTTTCGACGACACCCCTTAGGATACTTAATAGACCGATCGACTAATTGCAACGCGTCATTTTAGTAGGTTGCATCTCGTGTAACCTATTTGTCTATACAAATAAAATGGGAGTAAGTTGACACTAGCCCCCAAGTCTAATAACGCGGTCGTCAGGTATAAGAATCTCTTAAGGTGCATTAGATGATGGGGCGACCGGGGTCCTTGTACTTAACAATTCCATTATGTTCGGATAGAGTTGGGAATTGTTATGTTAAAAAAGCGTCTTTTGGTATATTGGTCTTCGCCTAGTAGTACACAATTCCTTAAGAAACTTAGCATGGTGTGGTAGCTTTTTATAGCTTCGAGGAAGGGAAGGTTTATAGTTAGATTCTTGAAAACATCCCTAATCTCCTCGTAATTTGTATCCCTAGTTAACATGGCTAATTTTTGTGGAAGCGGTGGTTTGTCTATATTTAGCAATGGTATTACGGGTGTTTAACCGTGGCTTCTGTTTCTTAGGTTGTGTTGTAACTGGTACCTCTACGGTGGTAGGCTCTTAAGTTTCTATTTGGGTATCTAGTAATATAGCGGTGTAGGGACTCTTGGTGGGGGTAACTATAGGCATAGTTACTTTGTTATCAACCACTCTACCGTAAGCGGAGAGTGGTGATGGCCTTTAGCTCACCTACATTTTCATACTCGTTACTAGTATTATTGGTTACCTCAAAGGCTGTATTTGTTGTTTTAGGATTAGGTATTTCGTGACACGGAAACACGCCTTTGGGTTGGGCTTTATCTTGAGCCACTATTTGGTTAAATTATTAACGGATTGTAGAAATTTGTTGGTTGGATTGAGCCATGGTTTGGAAAAGTTTTGGCTCACTTGTATGAAGGTGTCAAGGCGATCCGGTTGTGTGGGTGTAGTAGTCAAGGGTGGTGTATTTGGAACTATTTCACGTGAATTATTTATGGGTGGATTTTGATAGTTATTATTTACCGGAACGATACCTCTATTAGCATTATAATTATTATAACTACTTTGACCTTGTGCTTGACCTTGTCGAGGTTGCACTTGGTTGTTATAATTATTAAAATTCCCGACCACAATCGCCCTTGTCGTAGTGGGGCTTGGTTAAAAGCCGCGTAGGCAGGCCTAACATATTGATTATTGTACCCTTGAGGTGTTACGGTTTGGTTATTTCTCCAACCGAAGTTGGGATTTTGTCTCCAAGGGGCGTTAGGTTCACTATTAATGGAACAAGCCTGTTCATAGGCTATATAGGACAGTGGGAGTCGGGATGCTTTCGGGGCTCAACCGAAACTACATGGATTTGAATTTACATTCATGACGGGGATTGGCTTTTGTTGTACAAAAATGGCCTCTACCTTTTTTGTGAGGGATTCAATTAGAGTTTTAAGCTCAGGATCTGATTTAACCTCAAACATACTGGTAGCCTTAACTGTTGAAGAAGAACTAGCGAGCGGGAGTAATCGTCACTACCCCCCGGTTGTTATTTAAAGCTTTTAGTTTGGTCCTCTAAAAATTTATAAGCCTCCGAAGCTCCTTTGCTTAAGAAACTACCCCATTCATTATGTCAAGGACTTCTTTATGGTGGTGTAGAAGTCCTTTGAAAAGGCACGAACTAACGTGTCTTTCGCTAAGTTATGATATGGACACTCTATAAGGAGATCGGTGAAACGATTCCAAGCCTCGAAAATGATTCATGAGGATTTTGTCGAAAGAAATGGATCTTGGAAAGCATCTCATCCGTCTTTAGGGGTGGGTAAAATGTTCCATAAACAATTTGAACAAGTTTAGCCCACGAGTCCATAGAATTAGGCTTGGGCAGTTAACCAAGATGCCGCCTTATCGGCTAAGGTGAAAGGGAATACCCTTAATTTAATTTGTTCCGTACCAACCATAGGATGGTGGAATGTTGTTAGGACTTGTTCAATCCCTACGCGATGTAGCCGATAAGGTTTTTCATGGTCTAATCCATGAAAAACGGGTAACAAATTAAAAATATTTGGGGGGATTTGGAAATCCCCCACTGGGTCTGCTAGAACGATGCAAGATTTGGGGCTATCACTCAAGGCTTTGTAGAAGTTAGAGAGAGGAGTCTCTCTTTCTTCCGCCATTATATCAGGTGGTGTGTGTGAAATAGTAGCTAGAGGTGTAGTGAGTGGTATACTAGATAGACTTGATTGTTGATGTTGTTGTGTATTTACGTTCGGTGTTTTTGTTCGGCCAGACCTTAACCTTATACAAGGCTAAGACCAACTTTAGCTAAACACGCCAACACTCCAAACAATTACGATATACTAGTATAAACCTCTAATAGGAGATCACGAGAGTGTGGAAGAAAGGAATACCTGACAAGGCCCTTGCTTGCTTTATGAATAACGTCTTGTTTACGCTTTGTTGATTGTATATATAAAGGTTAGAACACTGAAAAATATGAAAGATCAAAGTTGAATCAAAACCGAAATCCGAAAAAAAAATTGCTAAAAGGGCGCGGGTCGTCTTCGGTGTTAATTGGAATTCGAGTTTAAGCATGGTCGCTATTTCGAGGTCAAGTGAGTTAGTATGGTCGCGTGTTTCAAGCGAGAATGTAGGCATCGTGATCCAGACTATAGGAGCAGTGCGCTCTTTACAGCGCCGATCGCTCAGTGTAATTTTAGACCCGGAATTTTTCAACTCTGGAATGGACAACCACAGTATGAATCAAACAAGGGTGGGTGGGTGAAATGGGACTTTAAGAAAAGTACTAACACTAAGAAAACAATACGAAAGTGAAACTAAGATGGCAGCGGTGCCATTTGATAAAACATAAAATGAATAGTTTTACCTAGGAAATAAAGCGATGAAACTTATAAACGCAAGTAAAACTAAACTAAATTATGATGCCTATATTATCAAAGATTTCTACTCTCCATCCTATGAGATACAGTGGAGTAGAGTGATTCGTTCCACTCCTAGTCCTTCCGCATGCTGAGTTCTCACGTGTAAGTACTCTCAACTTAAAGTCTAATGAGAGATTTACGAAAAAGGCAACTAGACTACGATGCAACTACCCACAAAATGCAACTAGTCGACTATGGGAATAACTAAGGGAATGCTACGTTGATTCAATGATAAGGAGTTAGCGGGGAATTGATTCCACCTTAACTCGACTTAATCCTATTAACGACAAATCGTCGTAATCCGAATTGAATCGCCCATGAGAACAATTGGTTCTTCCTAATCCCTAATTACACATGGCATTTCTACCAATTAATAACTAGCATGTGAACGATTAAACCCATTCTCATGGTGAACTAAACGTTTCTAGAGTGGAAAGGAAATTACGACGAATCTACGATAATCGAATCAAGCTTTCATCAAGGCTTCTCAACCCCTCTAATGGAGGTTTAGCCGAGAATCATTACGCAAATCATTTCGATTAAATTTAAACTAAACATGATATAAAGAATTGAAATTTACTTAATTAAACAATAATGAAATCTAATTTAATGACTAAAATGCAATAAGGACAGGAATTGAAATTAGATCTAGAAATGGAAATGACAAAAATCGAAGTTGATAGAAATACTACTTTATTGATCTAATCAAAATGAAGAACAAGATTCAAAGGTTTAATCTAATACAATAATTGAAATAGAACTAAACTTAATTAATCTATATGAAAAACTAGATCTAGAATCCATTAATGGAGGCTACTAATCTAATATATTTCTAGGTCTAACTATCTACCATTAACAATCTACCATTAACAAAGAGTTAAGCTTTTGTTTTTATACTTTCAGATCCAAAAATCGTGCATGGGCTTGGAGCCATGTTTTGGGCCAGAGAATCAGGCCTAAAACCCAATTCTTTCAGTCCAAAAAGGCCTCTTCAGCTGCAGTTGGCTTCAATAGACTTTTCGTCCACTTCTGCTCCTCTGATTGGATCACGGCATAGACCATTGGAAATCTCTTTCCGAGCCGGTCGTTTTGACATAAGGTAGGCCCCATTCCGAGGTCTGAGTCCAAAGATATGGGCTTCGGAAGTTCTCACGACTTTGTGTCTTTGTTTTACGCGCCAGCGTCGACTTTTCAGCTTTTGACCGGGATTTTAGAAAGGCTTTGTCTTCTTGAATCTTGGCCTTTAATCACGGAACTCCTTAGTAACCGACCTTTGCTCCTTTATTTCACTAAAGTGGCAAGTTTCTGCACATAATGGACTTTGAAGCCTGAAATGCATAAAAACACGTAATCAGTGTTAACTCTTAATTATTACTCACATAATTGGTCTAAAAGTATGACTGTTAAAGGGTTAAAACTACAGTTTTGGGCTCTTATCATGTACCCTAATTTGTAAATCGATATTACGTACACGTATATCAACAGTAACAGGCAAATTTGAATCACTCATAAGTATCTAAATACATTAGTATGCGAATATAGTATACATACGCAGAATAATACGACAAAACTAAACATGCAAAGTATTATACCTAAACTAAAATACGACTCTTGTATTTCATAATAATTCGATTTCGACAATACTCATTGAGATTGCGAATGTCATATAGAGAGCGACTTTACCCGTAGGGTTTAGAAACAACTTACCCAACTCAGATTTTAACCCTCGTTGGAATGTTCTCCTCTTTCTTGACAAAATCGACTTATTAGACAATACCGTGTACGTATACGTAGAGAATACTAAACATGCAATAATAGACACTTATACATATAAATATAGATAACCATGCAAAACAGTACCATTGGTATGTACATATACATTAATATGCAATTCATACTCACTTAATCGCATATAAATATTTACGGGCGTATTAATATGATTCATGCATATTTCTAGCCTAAGACGTAAATAATAATCCATAAACTAATTTATAATAACTACGTACATGGCATTCATGCAGAAAAAATGAAAAATAAAAATAACACTGAAAATTTGGAACCTGTAGCTTCCCGCTAGTCCGCCTTTGAACTGAAACAGACGTTTCAATCCGTCGACGCGATTAATCCCAAAAGAGAGTCGAATTATCAGGTACAGGGCTAGATAGTTAGGCCTGGATATAGATCAGGGTGTACCAATGGATGCTGGTGGTTGAACAGGGCAGCAAACAAGCAAATAAACCAGCGGACGCGACTTCACACCCGCGCACGCGTGTCAAGCAATCCACAATGAGTTCAAATTTTTTTACGAAGTCTTATAATCTCCTGTAGTGTACGTTCCCAATCCTAACTTTTGGTACCTGGAAGTGCAACGAAAAATCCGTGAGCTTACAGGTCTATTGCGAGACAAAAATACGAATTTGACAAAAAACGTAAGAACGAACGAAAAGGAAAGGAAGGAAGAGAATGGGGGTTCCCCCTTGATGCAACTTCCGATCTGTAGCACAAGTCCTATCGTTTTCCCCGGCAGCGGCACCATTTTGATATTAGCTTTTCCTTACGTTAGAGATTAGAATCTCTAATTTGGTACAAAAGCAACTCAAAGTTCCTTACTCACGATTTTCGTTTTCGTAGAGCTAAAGTAAGGATTCGAACCAACCTAAAGTCTAGGACAACTACAAATTGTTTGTTACTCTTAGGGAACTAATGAGTAAGGTTATATTACTAATGCTAGGTTTCTTTCCTACACAACATTAAGAAAAACATTAAAGTTTGAAATCATGCACTTAATACAAAAGACAAATTACTAAAGAAAAAAGTGGGGAGCTAATCCTCCTCATGTGAAACTAACATTTAGTTATTGATTTGAAAAGTTTATTGATTCTTCCTAGACTCATAGACAAGCCCCTAATGGAAGAAAACTTGATCCCTAGCATGTATGGCTCACTTAAGAGCTTATACATGCTAGCAAGTGGAACCAAGCAATGACTTATCTCTAAGCCCATTGCTTTGATTCCTAACTAGACACTACACCAACTATCATTTTGGGATAGGATGTAGTGCTAGTTGTTCTTCCTAACAACCTACCAAACCAACAACAATTGTTTTTCCCTCACATGAGTTGGATTAACTCCCCAAAAGGGAAGTTAGCTCATGATCCTTGGGACAAGAAAATTACAACTAGAAAAACAAAAAGAGAGAGAAAGAGGAAGAAGATAAACAATCAATTTTTTTTTTTTTTTTTTTTTTTTTTTTTATTTTCTAGAAGAAAACAAATGTTTCCTCCATTAAAACTATTACAAGCTTTCTTACAAAAACTAAAAACTAAAAAATCCAAATGACTAAGGAACTAAAATAATACCATGTAAGGAAAATAAGTCAAGGGAGTAAATGGAGTGTCCCCCACCCTTGTCTATTTTCTTCTCCATTTGAGAGAAATCTCATTTCCTCCCACGTGAAACATCAAACCACATTTACTTCATTTTTATCCACCACATTAAAACAAAGTGACACCTTGCCTTTTTTTCACTATTAACACCTAATCTAATTTATTACATGCAAGGTGTCAACTTTACACCAATAATTTGTTATTTTTGTCTTGACATGCTCCATGATTGATGACTCATCCAATCTTGTGGCCCCGCATAGTGGGTCCATGTGTAGTCCAGTGGCGGTCCGGTATTTAGATAGTTTTACAACTTCCCGCCTATGCGTAGAGTTCATCGCCCGATTGTGCGAAAGACTCTCTTGTCGCATTCGAGTCGGGTTCGAGAGGTAGGAGCTTTGGAAGTTTGATGCTTACGTGTGGATTTGGAAGAATTCATATATATACCGTTCCTCGTGCTTTTATCGCGAGAGTTTAACCAATATTTCCATGTTTCTTGCAAATACACGCAAAAGTATGAAAACATATTTATTTCATGATTATTAAACACATAATTAACCAAATTTATATGTCTCAATGGGGTTTCATAATACACTTTTGGGTGCTTATCAAGCAACATCAAGGAGTACTTCCTAATAGGGCGGCCATTCAATGAATCACCACTTAAGGCAAACACAAAGAATACTTCCCCTAGGCAGCCACTCCCTGAGCTACCCCTTCTAAGGCAACACAAAGAATACTTTCCTAACTCTAAAGAACTATACTATTAGAAGAAAAGTAAAGAACACTAGCATGATATTAATATTGCAAAACATAAACCCTATTCTATACTTCCATCCCCTGGTGTGGGCAATGGAACTAATAACTAAAAATATAAAGAACTAACCTGATTGAAGAACACCGCGAACCAGAAGAATCATTAAACCTTAAGAACTGGCTTCATCTCCTCCCTTGAAGGAGAAGATTAACCTTCCATAGAGAAGGAAGAACACGAAGAACGAGAAGAAGAAGAGTCGAAGAACATAAGACTAGAAAGACTAATTTATTAAGACTTCGACTAGTTAAACCGATATTTTATTATTAATCTCTCGCCTCCAAGTTCGAGACAAGAGTATAAGTGAATTGGCCAATTACATGAGGCACTTAGGTCCTCTATTTATAGAGGTTACAATGAGCTCTAGAGGCATTCCAAACCGTCATTTGTTTCCTACTACAAATTGACTTCTTTCAGAGTCTAACTTCGTCTCCAAAACTGAGAAGGAATTGGCTACAGTGTCGATTCATGTGTCTGGACGCACTATTCATGCGTCTCAGTTGCGATCAATGTGTCTCGGGCCGATCGATAAGGCCGTCCACGCAGCGTTAGCCGATTTTGTCTCTTCTGCTCTATCCTTCTATCCTCTTTTGTGGGCTTTGGTCCAAGCAACGAATCCTTTGGCCTTGGGCTTCCAAATAGGCTTTAAAATAGGTCCAAGTCGCATCTTTAATAGCTCCAATTCATTGGCTGATAAATGTAAAAAGATAAAGTTTACCTACGAAATGAACGATGAAACTCAAAATGTAAGTAAACTAAAACTTATATTTTCTACTTGCTATCAAGTTTTCTACTCTCAAATTCTATCGAAATAGAGTGGAGTAACAAATTAGTTCCACTCCTAGTTCTTTAGCATGGAATGATTTCTTACTTAACTAATCGGTCTTATGTTTAGTGAGAGATTTACGAGGGGAATTCTATACTACGGGGTGGATTCAATTGACAAGTTACAAATAACGGAATGCTACGGAATACTGAAATGTGAATCTAGATAAAGAATTAGAGGGGAAGTGAATCCACCTCGAATCCAACTTAATCACCTAGCATAGACTGTTGTAATCCAATTCTTACGTTCTTACGGTAAGAATTGCTCGTTCTAATTCCTAATTAGCATGGCATTTCTGCCAATTATAACTAGTATGTGAGGTCGTCCACCCATTCTCATGGCGAAACATGACCTTCTAGAATGAAATAGACTCTACAACGACTCTACACTATACAACTAAGTTTTCATCAAGGCTTCATCAACCCCTCTAATGGAGGTTTTAGCCTTGATTCATCAAACCATTATTTCTCATTGAATTATAACTAAACATCATACCAAAATTCTAACTTGGCTAATTTAACTAACAATACTTCAATCTAATTTAACAATTCAGAAATGATACTCAACAAGAATTAAAATTAGATCTATAAATTGAAATGACAAAATCGAAATTGACAAACTAGCTATTTTATTTATCAAACTAATGAAGAACAATGATTCTAAAGATTAATCTAAAACAAGAATTGAAATAAACTAAACTTAATTTTATTTAATGAAAACTAGATCTAGAATTATCTATAGTTTTAGGTCTAACTAGCTACCATTAACAAAGAGCTAAGCTTTTGTTTTTATATGTTTCAGATCCAAAAATCATGCATGGGCTTGGAGCCATGTTTTGGGCCAGAGAATCAGGCCCAAAACTCAATTCTTTCAGTCCAAAAAGGCCTCTTCAGTTGCAGTTGGCTTCGACAGAATTTTCGTCCACTTTTGCTCCTCTGATTGGGCCAAGGCTTGGACCATTGGAAAGCGCTTTCCGAGACGGTCGTTTTGACATAAGGTAGACCCAATTCCGAGGTCTGAGTCCAAAAGATACGCCCGGAAGTTCTCACGACTTTGTGTCTTTTTTTACGCCGCGTTGACTTTGACTTTTCAGCTTTGACCGGGCTTTAGAAAGGCTTTGTCTTCTTGAATCTTGGCCTTTAATCACAAAACTCCTTAGCAACCAACCATTTCTCCTTTATCTCATCAAAGTGGCACATTTCTGCATATAATTGACTTTGAAGCTTGAAACGCATAAAAACACGTAATCAGTATTAACTCTTAATTATTACTCACATAATTGGTCTAAAAGTATGACTGTTACAGGGTTAAAACTACAGTTTTGGGCTCTTATCATTGGCCTTCTCCATGATTGTCCACGGGCTTCCCATGTGATCCTTAATGCTCCGAATTGCTCCATTTTACCCCTTTTTCTCTAATATTCCACAAAACTCTTTCTTTCACCTGTAGAATCATAAAACATAACTTATAAACACTATTAGTCCACTAAGATGGCTAAACAAGAGGCATAATCGAGGGTTAAATAACACTTTTTGAGCACTTATCAGATATGAGGGAGGCTTTCCGTGCAAGCACGGTTCTAATTAAGTAATCTCAATCTTTCAAGTATCCTAGACACCGTTGGAATATGATTAAGATTTATGGAATTAAAATTTATGCAACGTCTTATTTTTATTTTATTTTTTATTTATTTTTTAATTAAAATTTATGCAAGGGAGAAAGTACAATCAGGCAAATACGACCTACTCATACATTACTAGATATAGTAGCATGTGAAGATACTCTACTCATACGTATAGTAATATGAATAGGTAAGGTTGTATCATCAATAATTACTTCGATATGTACATGCAAATACACATCAGTAATACGTATATGTAGGCAAATAGGTAGATATATATTACGGATACATAAATCTACAGTAACAGGCAAATTGTAATCACTCATATGTATTTAGTTACAGTAGCATGCGAAGATAGTATACGTACATAGATATATACGACTAGGCAAAGACGTAAACAAAACATGCAACGTATTATACATAAACTAAAATATGACTCTTGAATTGCATAATAATTCGATTTTGTCAATACTCATTGAGATTGCGAGTGTCATATAGAGAGCAACTTCACCCCGTAGGGTTTAGAAATAACTTACCCAACTCAGATTTTAACCCTCGTTGGAATGTTCTCTTCTTTCATGACAAAATCGACTTATTAAACAAGACAATTTTCTAAAATGATGATTTTGGAGGGGAAAACAGTTGATTTTGACCTCGAAAATGACCTCCACCAAGCATAGTTGGGTGATGATAGCGTGCGCGCCATCGAGAGCTTTCCGAATTGAGCTCACACGTGTGATTCAGAGAACCGTAGCCAAAGTTATGGCCAAAATACCAAAATATACTCTAATTACTATGTATAACTCAAAAGTTAAATATGCCAACATGTAATTATATTCCGTCCATATTTATATATATGCTAAACATGCAACTTATATATATATATATATACCATGCAAAATAGTACCATGGACATGTACATATACATTGATATGCAATTCATAGTCACTTAATCGTATATAGATATTTACAGGCGTATTCACATGATTCATGCATATTTCTAACCTAATACGTAAATAATAGTCCATGATACGACATAACTGCATACATGTGAATCATATAATAGTCTATTAAAATTTTTGAAACCTGTTAGCGTCTTGCAAGTCTGCCAAAGAAAAGAAACGTGCACAGTAAGTCAAATTTTCTCACAGTAAGCTTAGTGTTTGTTGTAGCCTAGTTTCTAGGTCCTAGCATTTGGAACTTGTAAGTGCAACCAAAAGCAGCATGCGGATCAGTAGCAAAACGCTGGAGATTTAAAAAAAAAATGAAGAAAACACAAGAAAAAGAAATAAATGAAAGGATGAGAGTGGGGGGTTTCCCTATGGAGCAATTCCAGTTTGCAAGCACAGGTCCTTGGGTCTTTAGAATGGTAGCGACACCATTTGATATCTATCACTTTTCGGTATAAAGATACGAAATCTTTATTTCGTTCAGAGTAGACTCAAGTCCTTACTCACGTCTTCTTGCGTTTAGTTGAGTAGGGATTTGAACCAACCTAAATTCTAGGACAACATGCAACTTTCTAGTGCTCTAAAAGGGAAACTAGTGAGTAAGTTTAATATTGAATTACTAGCTAAACTTGGTTTTTTTGTTTAATCCCTAACAAGTGCAAAAAAATGTGAAAACACGAAAACAATAGAAAAAAACTAAGAATTTTACAAGATATTTAAGAAGAAAGAAGTAGTAGAAGATTATAATACTCATGCAAGAACTTATTATCTTATCTTAGTATAGGATTCCTACCGTCTCTAAGCTGTTTTGAGTATATTATCAAACCTGAATTGGCTTGAGCGTCGATCCCTAGCGAGATGAACTCATCTTTAAGTCCATTTCCCTAGCATAAGAAGTTGAACTGGACTTTCATCTCTAAAACTCCATCTTAACTTTTGGACTCATAAAACATAATCCTGTCAAATCTAGAAACGCGGAGTTAATTAAGGTTCGCGTGCGCGGCTATCCCAGGTATGGAAAGGAAGGCGCACGCGAGCCTTTCTTCACTTCCAGGCCTCAAGTTTGGCTGGACACTACCATTTTGGGGTAGTGTGTTATATGCATCTTAGGTCTAGGTAGAGAATCCTACTACAAAGAAATCTATACAAACCCTCACATGAGCATCATTAACCCTCCACCTTGGAGGATTTTAGCTCATGATCCTTGGGTTTATTTTTGTAAGATACAAACTAATAAGTAATAAAAAGAAGAAAGAAATGTAAAAACAGATTACCTAAGAAAGAAAGAAATTTTATTAGAAACTAGAAAGTGTTTCCACCATTAACATCTTACAAGCTTTTTTTCTAAAAAAAAACTAAAAACTCTACTCCAAAAGATAAAGACTTGGAATTTTAAATGGAACAAGAGTCAAGGCAATCAATGTAGTGCATCCCCCCTTGTTTTGTTTTCTTCTCCATTTGAGAGAAATCTCATTTCCTCCCACGTGAAACACCAAACCATATTTACTTCCTTCTTACCCACACAATCCACAACAAAATGACACCTATCTTTTTTTTTCACTATTAACACCTAATCTCATCTAACTTTATTAACTACATGCAAGGTGTCATTTTTGCACTAATTATTTGCACCTTTGTCTTGACTTGTATGATGACTCATCAAATCTTGCGGGCCCACATAGTGGGTCCACGTGCAATCTAGTGGCGGTCCGGTCTTTTGACAATTTTACAACTTCCCGCCTATGCGTAGAGTTCATTGCACTGATCGTCTGAGCAGCTCACTTGTCGCATTCGGAGTCCTGGTTCAAGAGGTAGGAGCTTCGGAAGTTTGATGCTTCTGTGCGGATTTGTTGGGCTTCACATGGGCTTAATCGGAAAGCTTATGTACACTCCCTATTCCGTGTTTAAATGTTGGCTTTATCATTATTTGTACGTTAGTTGCTCTAACTTGTAAAAACACAAAAATGCGATTATTTCATGATTATTAAACACAAAATTAACCGAAATATTATGTCTCTATGAGGTTTTATAGTACAGTTTTGGGTGCTTATCAGCCTCTGCTTGGCCATTACTTTGTGCGTATTTAGGTGTGAAAAATGCTTGAGTGATGTACCATTTTTGTAGGAATGCCTTGACTTGTGTGCCGGCAAATTGGGTTCCATTATCCATGATGATGGTGTGGGGTAGACTAAATCTTGTGATGATGTTGGTCCGTATGAAGTTGATGATGTGGACTTTTTTAACTTGAACAAGTAGGATCACCTCAACCTATTTGTTGAAGTAATCCGTTGCTACGAGGACATATTTGAGTCATGTCTTCTTTTGTGGGATAAATGGTCCTATGATGTCTAGCCCCCACATATGAAAAGGCCACAGGTTGGCTATGTTGATTAACTCCCATGCTGGACTTAGGTGGTTGTGACCAAATATTTGACATTGGTGGTATTTGAGAACATACTTTTTTGCTTCGATGTACATGCAGCCCGGCCAATAATACCCATGGGCAATTGCTTTATGAGCAAAAGATCTTACTCCTGCATGGTTGCCGCATTCGCCTTTGCAAATTTCATCAAAGATGAGCTGGCCTTCGCATGGAGTGATGCACCTTAGGTGAGGTCCTCCTGCTGATTTTTGGAGCAATCGCCTATTGATGACGGTGTATCTGGGGGTGCAAAATTGTATGGCACGAGTGTTCTTTGCCACAACTGGGAGCTCGCCATGTAAAATAAATTTCAAAAATAGACCGATCCAAGATTGGGCGAGCTCGTCTTCAAATGAGGGCTGAAATTCCGTGAGACTGTTGATACTTTCTTGTTGGTAGGCGGGCTTTTTCAGGATGTCGATGTAAACTGTTCTGGGACATGCATCTTAGGTCTTTAAAGCTATGAAAGCCAGGCTGTCTGCATGTATGTTGTCTTCTTGTGGAATATGTTCCAAGGAGAATGTTGTGAACGATCTGATTAGATTACTAACAACCTGAACGTACTTGGATAAGTTCACTCCAATTGTCACATACTCTTTGGTGATATGTTTGACGATTAATTGCGAGTCACTGTAAACTTTGAGCTTCCGTACTTGTAATTTCTGTGCTATGCGGAGGCCTGTGATTAACGCTTCATATTTCGCTTCATTGTTAGATGTTGCGAAATCGATTTTGATAGATTTCTGTAGCTAGGTTCCTTCTGGCAAGGCCCAAAATATCGCCGATATATATCATTTTTTTGGTACACCCACATCGATATATCCGATATATATCCATCGAATATTGAACCTTTTTTTTTTCCCAATATATATCAGAATTTCCGATATAATGATATATATCGATCGATATATACGATATATTCGATATAAATTATTGACTTTGACCGATATTGTTGCTTTTGACCAAATATTATTGACTTTGACTGATATATTGACGATATTTTCGATATAATCGACGATATTTCCTATATATCGACATACAAAACAAAATTTTGGCTGGTCAACAAAAAAAGAGATATCTCCGATATTTCTGATATATCCGATATATATCGGTTTTTGGGTACACCGAAATATTTTCCGAATTCGATATTTTGGGCCTTGCCTTCTGGTGAAGTTAATACAGCCCCCAGTCCACTACCGCTGCTGTTGTAAGCTCCATCTATGTAGAGGTGCTATGTGTCTGGTATGGTAGGTTGATGGAGTGAGGTAATGGGCTCGGGTTCCCAGTTGGTATCTTTGACTGGGAAGTCAACAAGGAAATTGACAACGAGCTGACCTTTGCGCGACATTCTGGGGAAGAATTCGATGTGATGTTCTCCAAGTTCTTCAGTCCATTTAGCCATGCAGGCTATTTTGTTGGTGGAACTTAGGACTTGCTTGATGGGTACGTTTGTTAAGACCTTGATGTCATGATCCTGGAAGTATGGTCGAAACTTGTGAGTAGAGTATAACAAAGCTAACATTGTTTTCTCGATTGGAGAGTAATAATGCTTTTTGAATCTGCCAATGTTTTGCTAGTGAAATAGATTAGTTTTTCGATTCCCTCGCTTTCGCGAAAGAGGACCGAGTTGATGGCAAAATCGGTAGTCGCGAGGTAAAGCCCTAGTGTTTCTCCTTCATTTAGCTTAGACAGAATGGGTGGAGTTGAGAGGTAGGCATTTAGGTCGTTGAAAGCTTTATGACATTTTTCTGTCCATGTGAATGTAGCGCCTTTCTTCAAGATCTGAAGGAACGGTTTGCATTTGTCAGATGCACGTGAGATGAATCTATTGAGCGCTGAAACCATGCCAGATAACTTGTATATTTGTTGTTTGGAGGTTGGTTCTGGCATTTCAAGAAGAGCTCGTATTTGCTATGGATTTGCTTCAATGCGTCGCTGTGAGACGAGGTACCCTAAGAATTTCCTAGAGGCTACTCCAAATATGCACTTTGCTGGGTTGAGCTTCATCTTGTTTTGGTGCAATCTTCCAAAGGCGTCCTTTAGGTGAGAAATGTGGTCACCAGCCTTGGCGCTTTTGACTACCATGTCGTCTATGTAGACTTCTATAGTGTTGCCCAGCATGTCTCTGAACATTTTTGTGACAAGTCTCTGGTAGGTTGCGCCGGCGTTCTTCGAGCTAAATGGTAGGACGTTGTAGCAAAACGTCCCTTGTTCGGTTATGAAAGACTTCTTTTCTTGGTCTTTTTCTGCAAGTGGTATCTGATTGTAACCGCTGTATGCGTCCATAAATGATAGAAATTCATGGCTACAAGTTTGATCTACTAGTTTGTCAATCCTGGGTAGGGGAAGTTGTCTTATGGGCAATGCTTGTTGACGTTGGTGAAATCGATGCATAGTCGTTCCTGGCCATTTTTCTTAGGAACGGCCACAATGTTAGCTAACCAGGTCGAGTACTTGACCTTTCTGAGGAATCCAACCTTTTTGAGCTTTTATATTTCTTCATTGATGGCTTTTTGAAATTTGAGTGCTAGTTTCCGAGGTCGTTGTTTGATAGGCTTTATCGTTGGATCTATATTTAATTTGTGGCAAGCGACCTGAGGGTCGATTCCTGGCAGATCAATATACGACCAAGCAAACACATCTTTATTGAGAGATAAAAAATTAACAAGTTGCTCCTTGAGCTTGGGGTCTAAATCAGCCCCTACATAAACAAATTTTGGGTAATCATTTGTGCCCAAATTGATTTTCTCGCCTGGTTCGATTTTTGCTTGTTCTTCTTTGAGCTTGTCTACTGCTGATGCTGGAGGGTTGGAAGTTTGAAGATCTTGCGGCTTCGGGATGTCCTTTGACTTGGCGACCTGAGTTTTGACATTGGTTGTTGTGCTCACTTGATTGCATCGGTGAGCTTCTAGTTAGTTGCTTCTGAGCTCCATGATTTCTCGAGGTTCGGGGAACCGCAGGACTTGGTGTAAGGTTGATGGAATTGCTTGGATCTTGTGAATCCATCTGCGTCCCAAGATGGCCGCGTATGATGACTTGACATCTATCACACTAAAGCGCGCTGAGGTCTTAACCATGTCTTCTTTTTCTCGAATGGAGATTGGTAGGATGACATCTCCAAGTGCATCTTTGCGGTCTCCATTGAATCTGTAGAGTGGTGCATTTGAATCTATTATCACCGAGTTTTGTAGGTGCATATGTATGTTTGGTAGAAGAGGATGTTGCAAGAGCTACCTGGATCAATCAGAACCCGCTTGACTGTCCATCCGTTGATCTTGACGTGTACTACCAGAGCATCATTATGGGATATGCACACCTTGTCGAGATCTTCCTCGGTGAATGATATCTCGGTCGTAGATCGAGAGTTGGTAGGAGTGATCATCTCAGCCTTATGGGATAGGTGGTAGATCTCTTGCAGTACTCCCACGCACCTACGCTTTTCACGTCCTGAGGTCTCGTTACTAGAGGTGTCTGTAATAATGTGGGTTACTTTCTCCTTTTCATGATCAGAGGAGTGCTGTCGTTTGTTGTGTCTCGACCGACCTAGAGATTTAGATCATCGAGCTGTTTTACTTCTGCTCCTCCTGTGTGTAGGTCGTTCATGGCTACGACTCTTGCTTCTGTTGCGGTTGACATTTAGTTTATACCTGAGGTCGTTTTCTAGCAGGAATTCTTTCAGCTTTCCCTCTTCGACTAAGTCTTGGAGGTAGTGCTTGAGGCTCCAACATTCATCTGTGTCATGGTGATGGAGTTTGTGGAAGTGACAGAAGGGATGTCCTGAGGCTTCTAACACCTTGTTGATGTGAGGCTTGAAGAAAGGTTCAGTTTTGATTTTTTTCAAGATGTAGCTGGGTGTCTTAGAGAAGGTGGAGAATTCCCTCTTAGTGTAGGACGCCTTTTGGGAGTTGGTGCCTTTGTTATTGCCTAAGTACTGGTTGCTTTACTTGGGCTCCTTTTTGTCACTTACTGTGAGGACTTCTTTGCCCTTGCGCTAGGCCATCCATTCTTCGTATTTCATGTACTTGTCGACTTTATGGTATATGTAATCTAGGCGATCTAGTTTATTCCGCATGAGTGACCTTGCTAGTTCAGAATCGTCTAGGAGGGCGTTGGTGAATGCTGAGGTTGCAAAGATATCCTTGAAGCCTGGGTCCATTGATAGCAATTCCTTTTTGAAGCAACCTAAGAAAGCCCGTATAGTTTCGCTGTGTGCTTGCTTCAGCTGGAACAATGAGTCTAGGTCGGCTTGCTTCTTCCTGTTGTGGACGAACTCTGCTGCGAATGTTTCGGCTAGCTTGTCAAAGTTGTGGATTGAATCAGGCGCTAGCGTATAAAACTAGTCTAATGCTCCGGCCCTTTAGGGCCGGGAAAAAGTCCGCATCTCGGTAGTAATTAAATAAAAGTCCGAGCCTGGGTTGTAAAGCGTCAAGATTTGGCTAAAACGAGCTACGTGCTGGCCTTGACACGAGCGACCATCGTACATTGGGAACTTTGCATGGATGAAATCAGTAGGAGGTTGCTTGTCCCTGACTTTAGCGGTGAATGGTGACGCTCTGTATGATTTGAGCATCTTCTAGATGATCTGGGCTGCATTGGCCTTTTCGCTTGATTTCTCAAGCCGCTGGGCGAGGTTGTCAAGGCGTTGATTGGTGGTGGTTGTGAGTGCTGTGACACCATTGTTATCAATGGCGTCTAGATCCACGTTGTTGGTGTTGGATGTTGTTTGTTCGCAAAGAGTTTGATTATCTTGCTGAAGGGTTGTAAAAGAATCTTGGAGAGTCTTCACTTGATCAACTAAAGCTTTGAGCTGTTCTTCCATGGTGGTTTTACCAAGTTTTGTGGGCTTGAGAAAATGGTGTGAATGCTTTTTCTCAAGAAGACGAACTTGCAGACGGCGCCAATGTATAGGTATAGGTTTCTACCTATGACCTGATGCTGAGATTGATTGGAAAGGGTTGCACTCTTACTTTAGATAAGAGTTGCCTATGTATCAAGTTTCTTGGGTCAACTTGAATCAAGCCTTACGTAGTTCATCTCTTTCTACTTATAGGTGTTTGAGTTGACTTTCTTTATTTGCTCCAGGCCGTTGTTAAGTGTAGATCTATACTTTGTGCTCTCTTGATGATTTGCCATTACTTCTGTTGTTACAAAGTAAATGCCTCCTTGATTGGTGCGTTGGCTGAACTTCAGGACCATTGTTGATCATTTGTTTCCATGTATGGTTGTATTTGACATTTGAACGACCTGGGTTTGGGTCATGATTGCGTCCTAGAATTGCTGTACGAGTTGGTGATGCACAAGCTAAGAAGATACGACTTAGTGTGTGGACACGTGTGCTGTAGTGATTGATTTGAGAACGGAGGGTACTCACAATCATCATCTTCTCTTATTTTATTTTATTTTGCTCAAACAAAGGTGATATATAGAAGGAGCTCTATATAGGTCTCAGATTGATTCCCTCAGGCATGACCATATTCTTTATTTTTGGTTATAACTATGACAAGTTTATCCATTGTGCGGATATTGCTCTGTTAGTAGTTTTGGATTTTATTCAATTGTTGATCTTGCGGTCTCAAAGAGGGGTGGGTTTTCAGAAGGTAAAGTATTTTTAGTACCGTTACTTCTTTGGAGGAAGTTAGTCACCTTTCCACGGAGTAAGCTGAAGTTAAAACTAGAATCCTACGTAATGGTTCTCGATATTCTTTGCAACAACTCCAAATTGGAAGCATTATATGCAATAAGTCATCTTTCCTACTCACCTGTTACTTGATTAGTTTTAATTTGCAATTGCATGTCTGAAATTGTGCACATGAAGTCTCTTGGTAGAATAACTCAATATCATATTAAATATACGATCTAAAAATTGTATGCTCCCCCAGCCACCAAGATTGGAAAATATTTAGTGTGCGATATGAATTTTTTCCCCTCTAATAAATTTTATATGCAATGATAGTTTTTGGGTTATGTCTAATGGTTACTAGAACTTTTGCACAACTAGTTTCATTAAGCGCATCTTTGGTCATTGACAAGTACATTAAGCGCATCTTTCGGGGATTCAAGAATCCCCAAATGACAATTAATATCACTATCATGCTTGCTTTAGGCAAAAAGTAAGAAAATTGAGTATTACTTATTATTGATGGAAAGAGAAAATCAGTGTCAAGCTAGGTTGGGATCCAAGAAAATGAAGGTGTAGTTGGGTTGGATGGATCAACCTCATGTGAACATGGGTTGGGAAAATTGAGTATGAGAAGGGTTCTGATGATTGGAAATTGCACTCAATCCTCTTGAACTTCAAAACCAAAACTGGGCAACAGGCATGTTAATTGTTGATGCTTAACAGTCTTTTTATTCTTCTTTTATCAAACATGGATGTAATTTAGTTGAAATATATAACTATCTAAAGATGTTTGTTTGTAAGCATTCATCAATGTTCCATGGTGGTGTCTTGCATCAAATAGGATGATTAGTCCCTTCTTGACTATTAGGACCAAGAGCAAGTTAACTCTGGAGGGCCCTCAAAATTGCTCAATACCCTTTTCAAGTTAGTCCTGAACTAATTTTGCTTCATGTCATTTGCTCATTTGATTTTGATATGGTGTTTTTTGGATTTTTTAATCTTTTGATTGATAACCTCTTGGTGTTAATTGTGTTTGCTTTTGTGTAGATTTTCAGCAATGTCCCATGGTGGTAACTTGCTTTCAATAGGATGGTTAGACCTTAAACTCAAGAAGTTGTTGTTACTGAGGCAAGTACTTCCTATAGCCCATTTAATCTTATGTATCTTCTAGCTTTGTGATTAATTATCTGTTTGTTTGTTATGAATTGAACCGGTGACATGAACACGAATCTCATCTAAAAAATCAGAGATATAATCTTGAGAAACTAGTGTCACAGTTTGAGGTGACATTATAGTGACTTTGAAATAAAGATAATACTGTCATAGTCAGCACCCTGAAAAGTTTATGGGAGATTTGCCTAGGAAAATATATTTGGAGCATGATGCTTGCTATAACAGTGTACTTGAATATTGATAATCGAAAATTTTGATTAACGATGATGGTTTGAGCTTAAGGAGGTTATAAACTCACTAGAACTACTTACCTAAAAGTCATTTCTTGGCTTGCCATATCATAGAATATGTAACACTTGGCCTTTGCTATGCTATTGATCATATCAATGTGCAATGTGAAATTTGTCTCAGCTCCCTAGCATCTAGTGTACAAATCAATGATGCATCCATTAGAAAAGACTCAGGCTATTCAATCACAAATCATTGACGCATTCTTTATGTATACTAATTGTGTGTGCAATGGTAAAATAAATTCTTTGTTAGATCTATATAAATGTGAATTAGATGAAGAAGTACTATTAGGGCTATTCAATCACAATAGTGGAAATAACAATGTTATTCTCATGCTACCAATACCCTCAAGTACACTGAATAGAAGCGCAGGTGAGTTTTAGATATTTATATAGCATATTTGCATTCATTCTTTCCGATCACACATAAAAAAATTGTGGAAAAAAATGTTAATATATAGGACAAAACTGTGACAACATGTAAGTGTTATAAATGAACGTAAACTACATTCGTTTATATTATAAATGAATGTGCTATAATCGATCACAATGACATTGGGTCCAATTTCCTCTCCCTTTAATTGGTTTGTGTTTTTGGTTTACAACAATTCATTGGCTATATTGTCCTATACACATAGTCAACCCTCCACTTCTTTTTATTGTTGCCTACTAGCATTGAAGCTGCAAACATATTAGTCGAGTTGGAGGGCCCTACTGACAAATCTATCTGAAGAAGCACTGCTTAGAGATAAGAGAGTAACCATTAGTGAATTGAAGGAAATGAGAAGAGATCAATCATATAAGCCATATGGTAATTTTTACTCGCATATGTTAAGATATATACCTTTTACTTAAAATATACTTCATTCTTTCTTATGTAGGGATGAAGTTATATTTGCAGTGCCATCATAAACAAGGTATACAATACTAATTGGTACTACAATTGCTGCAAATGTTGTCTTAAAACGATTGCTTAAACTGAACCCAAGACGCCCTCTCTAAAATATAAGGTAGACACCGAAAAAAGGTGAGTAAAATAAATCTTTTCTATTGTTCTTTTTAATTTTTTTTAATTGAGTAAAAAATAGGAAATGTATATATATATATATATATATATATATATATATATATATATATATATATATATATATAAAATAAATCTTTTCTATTGTTCTTTTTAATTTTTTTTAATTGAGTAAAAAATAGGAAATGTATATATATACACGTACTTCTTGCCTATACACATTCTAATATCTAAGTAGGTATAAGATCCGATTTGTTGTTAATGATTTCTCGGATATTACCACTTTTGTTGCTTTCAACAAACATACTGAAAACAAACTTGGTTAAGAAGCTAGTGGAAGAATTAGATAAAATCCATAAGACAAGCTAATTAAAAAAAAAATCCAAAACTTACGTTTATGTTTATAATTAACATCATATCATTTGCTTAAATTATCCATTCTTATCCAAATAACAGGACAAAGACCCCAAAGCACTTCAAAATGAACTAAGAAAACTTGAAGGCAGATCTTACATTTTTCAAGTGCAAATCACCGAGTTTAGTTCAGAGGAAGGTTTTGAATCATTCACCATTGAGAAAGTTTACCCTGAACAAGCCGACATAAACAATTAATTGGTTGAGAAGGTAGTGTTATGCGTGTTTTTTTGTTCCAAAAACAAAAAAGTTATTTTACTACAATCACATTTAACATTTTAAACAAACTTAGGGAAACCAAAGTGCATGTGTGGAGTCAGCTGTTGATATTGTTGAAGAAAGGAATTCAGCCAAAAGAAATCGAACCCGGTGTACAACCATCGAAAAGAATTAAAAGAACATAGATCAAGGTAAATCTACAACATGACACTTTTGGATGTTATAACTAAAATATTTATCTATTTTGTTTATGAAAAAACAGTGTACAGGAAGATTAAATAAAAGGCGCTATGTAACAACGTTTTTATCCTTTCTTCCTTGTAGGAGGCATCTATGAATGCATCATGAATACATTGTCTTATTAACTCTACCTCTTTTAATGTTTGTTCTTAACAAGAGAAACTTGACTACTGTTTGAGAAGTGTGATTCTTTGTATTTTTTCATTAGTACCTATGTGTTTCACTTTTTTGTTCGACATTGTCTATTTCGTTTCATGGTTTGTTGCTTCCTGCTTTTACTTAGATTTATTTTTTATATCAGTTAAATGTTAATTGTATAGGTCCTTTTTCCTTTTTCCCCACTTTTTTTTTTATCATGTATAATATGTGCGGCAATTTTTCTCTTAGTTTTCCCTTTTGTAAAAGGCAGACATATATATATATGAATTCTGAGGATTGTGACAATCATACCAGTCTAGTAGAGATGAAGTTAAATATGTGGCACAAATGGAATCTTTCATGCATCTTTCTAATGGAGGTTCATTGAATTTAAGTTTTCTACTCGACATGTGATCATTGTGTTTTTTGTTTGGTTATGATGTAAGTGCTCCCATATGAAATTTGCATGTATACATTTAAGTCCTGATTATTCTTCAAGGTTAGAGAAAGTCAGTGGAAATCAAACCTGGGGCTGTCTCTTGCTGCAGTTTGGGAGTTAAACTTAATAGTGTTTGACTTTCATTATGTTTTGCCCAATCTGTCGGATAATTTAAACTACTGCTTTCCCGGACGTTGAATGTAACTATGTCTTTCCCGGCCTTTGTTGGTATCTCTGCTATCCTAATCGACAAGCTGTTCTCTCTGAAAATCCTTGTTATAGCTGAAAGCATTTCTATCCAATCCTCTACGCAGACTCCTACATAAGCAGTCCAACTTCTACGCTATGCTTATCGTTCTCTATAAAGACAAAGTGTCAACAGGTAGGAGTGTGCATCATAATTTATTTCCTTTGCTTGTTTATGTTCCTAACAATTGTTGTGTATCTGTGGGAAATTCGTATAGCAAAAAGTATTTTCATTATTGTTAGTTTATTTTGCTTGTAATGCCAGTAGCTTTCTAACATTGTCAACAAAGGATAAAAACAATTGATTTCACCCTTAACAAGTTTTGCTACACACGTGCTTATCTTAATGTGTTTGTGATTTGATTTTTAGTTTTAAATTGCAAGGACTTATAATTAGATAACAAATTTGTGAATGTGAATTGGATTGAAGGTCGAGACAAGTCTAATGTTTACAAAGCTATTATAAAAAATGATATGGTTAAGAAGGTCCTAGAGACAACAATTCCAGCTTTATTAGCGCTAGACGTGTGTAAGAGTGACAAATAGATCAATTTTGCGTTATTGTAGCTTTTACTGATAAGAGCCCAAAACTGTAGTTTTAACCCCTTAACAATAATACTTTTAGACCAATTATGCGAGTAATAAATAAGAGTTAATGCTGATTACGTGCTTTTATGTATTTCAGGCATCAGGCATTGAAGTCTATTTTGTGCAGAAATGTGTCACTTTGGCGATATAAAGGAGCAAGGGTTGGTTGCTAAGAACTTTTGTGAATAAAGGCCAAGATTCAAGGAGAAAAAGCCTTTGTAAATCCCGGTCAAAAGCTGAAAAGTCAACACGGGCAGGAACAATTCACAAGTCAGCAGAACTTCCGAAGACCATATCTTTGGACTCATGCCTCAGATTTGGGCCTACCTTATGTCAAAACGACCGGATCGGAAAGAGCTTTCCAATGGTCCAACACTTGACCAAATAATAGGAGGATAAGTGGACAAAAAGTCTGCTAAAGTCAAAGCCAGTTGAAACGGGCCCTGTGGATTGAAGAGATTGGGTTTTGGGCTCGATTTTCCGGCCCAAAACATGGCTCCTCAGCCCATGCACGAAATTGTGGATCTAGTCTCCTCCTTTACATAAAACAAGACTTAGCCCTTAAGAAGAAGGTAGTTAGATAGCTTAGAATAGAAAGTAGACATTAGAATAGCATGTAGATCTAGTTTTTGAATTTCAATTAGTAATTAAGTAGTTTCACTCCTTGTTTTAGATTAATTATTTGAATCATTGTTCTTCATTCATTAGATAAATAAAATAGTAGTTCTTGTTAATTTCGATTTTGTCATTTAAATTTGTTTAGATCTAATTTCAATTATTGTTTGTTATTAATTTCCTAGTTATTAATTTGGATTTCAATTCTTGAGTAGTTAAATTAGTAAAGTTCAAATCTTTATATTATGTCTAGTTTTAATTCAATTGGAAATGATAGTTTGATGAATTAAGGTTAAACCTCCATTAGAGGGGTTTGGTGAAGCCTTGATGAAAACTTGATTGTGTAGCGTAGAATCGTTGTAAGAGTCTATTCCACTCTAGAAGGAAGTTGATTCGCCATGATAATGGGTGGACTTCCTCACATGCTAGTTATGAATTGGTAGAAATGCCATGTATAATTAGGGATTAGAATGACCACTTCTTACCGTGAGAACGTAAGAATTGGATTACAACCATCTATGCTAGTCTCTTAAGTTGGATTCGAGGTGGATTCAATTCCCCCATAATTCTTATTCTAGATTCAAACCTTAGTATTCCGTAGCATTTCGTAGTCGAGTTATTCATATCTTGTTAGTTAAATTTGCATCGTAGTATAATTCGTAATTCTCTCATTGACTTTGGTAGGATTGATAGTCGTAGGAAACTTGAATGCTAAAGAACTAGGAGTGGAACTAATCTTCTATTCCATCTCTACTTCAATAGATTCGAGAGTAGAAAACAAATATCTTTGATAACTCTAGTATCGGAAGCCACAGTTTGTAGTTTTACTTTCGTTTAGAGTTTCATCGCTTTATTCATTAGTAAAACTATTTTTTTTTATGTTATCATTTACCCTAAAACTCTTAGTCAAAATATGATAGAACCGACGATGAAAGAGTTCATGATGCTGGCCCATGTCGAATCAATACAAAATTTGTTGCAATGGTGGCTACAAAGAAGCAGGCCTAACTACAGAGTGTGACATTTCCTCTCTTATTATGTTGGTCATCTGAGTTATCTTGATAAATGAGCGGCGAGAAACTATTATGTCTACCTCAAGTCTAATAAATATTAAGGACTTGACTTTGATAGAGTTTTCATCAGGCGTACGAATGTTAAGTGTATTTTCTACTTTAGTCCTGTTCGAACTGTAATCACCTTTGCAACTTACCTATGCTTAATACTTGACCCAATCAATAAAATTTACTTATTGAATAGAATTTACTTATTTAAAAATTATGGGAAATGACAGTGATATTTGTCTTTAATCCAAATTTGTTTCCAATTTTTAAAGGTTAACATGATATATGATGTCCATACACAATGAAATATGTAGAAACTAACCTCCTGGGAGACTTTGATAGCATCAAAATTTGTTGATATGCAATACAAATGAGGTGCGTTGCGCCAAGAATTCTATTACACTAAGTATCCTATTAGTATAAGTTCTACGATGTGTCAGTACTGCATGAAACCTTGCTAGCAATTCAGGATACAGCAAAAATACGGTACAGGAATAATTCAAGAATTATTCGGTGACCCAAAAATACAGTACGGTCAAATATTCGGTCAAAAATTCACGATACGGTAATTATGCGGTGTTTAATTTATTCGTATTTTAAACGTTTGGTTGCAAAAATTCGGGATATTTTAATAAGAAGTTAGTAGATATAATAAAACTTGTCATTCTCTAGAATATAACCAACATATCCTAAAAACATAACAAATATATCCAAAACAAGTTTAGCTATAGCCCAATCCGAAAATGCCAAAAACAGTTATAATGCAATACGTAAACATCAATGCAAATGAGAAAAAGAAGGTCCGCCCTCAACCGGATCCTCAAGCCAAGATAAATCTCCAAACTCTCCAAGCACCCCATGTCGTCCTTCATTAATATTGGTGTTATTTGCATTTTGAACTTGCTCTTCCCATCCATCATCGATATCAGAGAGAAGTTCCCCAAGTTCATCTAAGTTTATAGCCATTCGATCCTTCATCTCAAATTCTATAGAAGACTCAAACATAATTGAATTTGTCTTTAAGTACACAAGATTTTCTAACATTGTAGGTGTCAACCGATTCCTCTTCTTTGCTTGGGCCACATCAAAAGCACTCCAATTACGCTCGCATGCTGACGCACTACAAGGTTGACTTAAAATACGAATGGCGATCTTTTGAAGAACAGGAACACTAGTGCCATTTGCTTCCCACCACGCACCTACATTTCAAAACAAACAAAACCAGCACTTCTCATTTGATTATAAATAGGGTAAATAAATAAGAGAAGAAAGAAACAAAACTCCTTACGGGGATGAGCACTTTTCATTTGTCCAAGAGAGATAAGGTGAAACATATTAGGGTGCCTTCCACTATAAGTCAAGATTTGACTACCAAGCTGGCCTCTCTCTTCAAGAGTAAGCATTTTTCTCCCCAAAAACAGCAAGCCTTCTATCACATCAGGTTGTTTAGAAAGAATTTTCTTATCATACATCGAGGCTGGATTAAGAAAGGTTGCAACAACATGAACTTTATGTAATATATTGCTTAACTTCCTAGACTCAAACAAATCCAAAAATTTGGAATACTTATCTGGACTTCTGTCATTTAGTTGCTTCAGTGACAGCCTTACCCTCTCCATTGCTTCATATATGTAACTTGAAGTCGATCCATCACCATCAACCAAACGGAGAACTCAAACTAAAGGCTCAAATGAAGACAAAATTTCTTTAGCAGCTAACCAAAAGTCTGAATTGTGAGTAATGCTCTCTACTTTTCTGGATTGTGGTTTGTTATAATATGGGAAATTGATCCAAGTAGTAGATGCAACAGTATGTATTAATCCATATTCAACTTCTACTAGTGATTGAAGCATTAAGAAATGTGAAACGAACTGAGTAGCCGAATACTTTTTCACCTCTTTTTCAATGTATTCTCTCAATAAGTCCAAGACAATGGTATGTCTGTTCATGTAGTTAATAATGTACTTTGCATCATCAAACGTCTCTTTAACCCATGGAACGTTTATGTATATGTCCTTCAAAAGTAACTGAACTCCATGGGCAGTGCATCATACTTTAAGAATGTGAGGGTACTTATCCATTATCATCTCACCTGCATGTTTCAACAATAGAAAATTTTATTATAAAACAAAACACCATGTTGAAATATAAAGCATTCACCTAGAACTATATATATATAGAGCAAAGATCTCACCCGCAAGTCCATAGTTAGAAACATTGTCGGTAACAACTTGTACAACATTTTCAGGCCTAATCTCTTCAATCACAAAAACAAGCAAATCTCTTAGAAATGAACCTGTCTTTTGGTCCTCTGATCTTTCAAATGATTTCAAAAATACAACTCCCTTTGGTGAATAAGCTATCACATTGATGTCTGAACGACCAGTCATATCGGTCCAAATATCTGACATTATTGAATAACCAGTTTCTGCCCAAGAAGCTTTTATTTGAACAACATAACCATCAACATGTTGTCTGCTAGTGTCCACCAATTTAGTTCTCAAGGTTGAATAACTAGGAGGTTTATAACCCACACCAAATTCAGCTACGGCTTTAATCATAGCAAGAAAAGGAGTTGTTTGTATAACATTAAAAACTATGTTATTTTGGAAAAAATGGTCAGCAACCGAAGTCTACAGATTCTTTGTCCTTTTTATGAGTGAGCCCCGATATCGTTATTTGTTGCAGTCCTAAAGTTGCACTTGAATAAATTTGACTTGGTGCTTCAAGTTCAGAGAAAGATCTCTTCTTACTCCTACTAGATCCGCAAGCATCCCCAATTGCAATAACAGCTAAAGCTTGGACATCCTCGGGCACGTTTGTACATGGAGTAATGTCACGCCCTATCTGCCTAGACAAATGCGACTTCAATCGAGATGCTCTACTAGGAAATTCTTTCTCACAAAATTTGCAAATAAAATGTTTATTCTTGTCTTGGGCATACTTCTAGAAAGGATCTTTCTTTCTCACCATCTGGCAAAAAATTATACATAATCACAAGTACAAACTAAATTAAATTGATTTTCTTTTTAAACTAGGCTTGATATATAATATATTAATCACATAATACAAACATGACATGACTATTTAATATTCACCAAAAAGTATAAAGTATTAGCTTTGAGGTTAATTTATTACATGAAGTGGATAAAAAATAACAAAAAGAAATAAAGAACAATACTATAAGACAAATAAATAGTGGTAAATGGTGAATCTAAGATGAGAAAGTACCTATTTTGTTTTTGAGAGGTGAGACCATGAGATTTTAGAAGGAAGAAGCAGGGTGGCAGTCTGGCAGATGAAGAAGAAACGAATAGTTTTCTTTTGTCTCATACGCTCGTACTCGTTCTTTTTTTTCACCATTTTCGAAACCCAACGAATTATTCTGCCGAATTTTTGAAATATTAGTAAAATACCGTATTATACTTTTTAGGGCAAAAAATCGCGAATTATTTCGAATCTTTCAGAAGTTTGGAAGTATTATACGTTTGGGGCTTCAAAGATTCGATTTGCGAATTATTCGCCGAATTGCTAACAAGGGCATGAAACATATCTTAATTTCATATTTTTGGAGTGTGTTACTTGGAGATTTTTCCATGTGGATACGCAATAGTAGTTGATACATTACTAAAGATCCTAAGATGCAACAACATTGCACATAGAATATATTGAAATTTAGCATATTGACTTCGAATGGTTGTAAAACAATTAAATCATATAACTATTGCTATGGTCTAATCAATACTCTTCTCTATTACACCTGTAACACCTTCAACAAATTAAAAGTTTAGTAAAATAATAATTTTAACTAGATTAATTATAGATTTGAACTCCATTACCTCCATCAGCTTTTTATCTTTATGCAAACAATGCCAATTGTTTTGTGCTCTTATTTAAATAGATTACTATTACATGGCAAAGTACTAACAATTGACAGTCGTTACATTTTGATTTGAAATGAGATACAATTCCAATTAAAACTAACAAATTAACCATCACATTCGTTGCATAATTCTTCTTTGCAACTTTTAAGTGTGAGATGTTGGATATTATTGTGGGTCAGGTGTTCACACTTGGTTAATGCCTATCCAATGAACATTGTTCATAGTGTTTCATATAATCAATCATTTTTCTTGATCACATTGATGAATAAAAAATCAACATAAATCATAAAAGCAACATAGAAGAAAATATTATGTACCAAAATTTGCATGGCGCCGTCGCCGCTACTAAATATATATATTTGATTGAATTACTAATTAGACGATTGATTCTATATATTCATATTGACATCATCGTAAAGATAATTGAATAAAATATGGACAAAAATTTAAAATAAACGAATTAAAAAACACTGAGCAAAGGTAAAAAATATATGCTTCAAAATTATTAGTTTGACTATACTGCTTCAAAGCAAATGTTATTAAATTCATACTCCTGAAAACGTGGGTTCCAATTTTAGGACTTTAATAATCCCATCACATTAGCGGCCAACTAAACCTTATGCCAGCCTTTCAAATGTTTCGTCTCTCACTCTCTTTACTTCAATTTAGGCAAAGGGCAAAAATTATAAAAAATAGAAACCCTTCGAAGCAAAGACGATTACTCCCTCTCTATAACTCCTTACCCATCATAACTCGCCAAATAATATTAATGGCTAAAAATTACATACGACTTTTCAACTTATTTCTATTTTAATTTGGTTTCACTTCTATAAATCCTGTCAATTTTATTATATTTCCTCAACTATTTGTCTCATTACTTCTTCATATTCTAAATCTCCAAGTAAACAAACAAGCTAGGTATTTTATAGTTTTTTATTGTGCTCTCTACTGCTATATTTGATTTTTTTTTTATCATTTCATAATTAGTAAACTTCTTCTAACAAATTCATTTTTCTTTTTTGGATATTCCTTTATAGGCTGTAGAGTAGAACAACATACTGTTAACTACCTTAAACATATGTTCGAAGTTGAAATAATTGATTTCAACTTTCGTGAACTCCATGAAACACGTATGCATTTGAAGTTGAAATAATTGATTTTAACTTTCGTGAACTATGTGAAACACGTATGCAAGTCCAAACTCTTCGAATCCAAGTAACTCAGCTTCGGAATGAAATAGCACAAGTTCCCAATCGGAACATAATATTATAACATCAAGTTCAAAATTTGTAGCACCTGCTTGCTAATCTAGGAGTTATAGTTATCAACGATGATGAGGCCAACGATAATGTTGACTTAGATTATAAACCCTCCATGGATATCGAGACGGGGAGCGAAGCCTGAAGTTTTTACTGTTTTAATTGTTTTTGGTTTTATGGGGGGTTTTTTTTTATCATTCTAAAAACAAACTCGTTAGAACCAGCAGTCATAATGTTACTGTCCATAACTTTTTGAAGTCTCTTAAGAAACTCAATAGACTAACCAAAATTTTTATGGCGCCGTCGCCGCTACTAAATATATATATATTTGATTGAGTTATTAATTAGACGATTGATTTTATATATTCATATTGACACCATCATAAAGATAATTGAACAAAATAAGGACAAATATTTAAAATATACGGATTAAAAAACACTAAATAAAGGTAAAAAATAGATGCTTCAAAATTATCAGTTTGGTTTTACTACTTTAAAGCAAATGTTACTAAATTCATACTCCTGAAAACGTGGGTTCCAATTTTGGGACTTTAATAATCCCATCACATTAGCGGCCAACTGAACCTTATGCCAGCCTTTAAAATGCTTCGTCTCCCACTCTCTTTACTTCAATTCAGGCAAAGGGCAAAAATTATAAAAAATGAAAACCTATCGAAGCAAAGACGATTACTCCTCTCCATAACTCCTTACCCATCATAACTCGTCAAACAACATTAATAGCTGAAAAATGCATATGGTTCTTCAACTTATTTCTATTTTAATTTGGTTTCACTTCTATAAATCCTGTCAATTTTATTACATTTCCTCAACTATTTGTCTCATTACTTTTTCATACTCTAAATCTCCAAGTAGACAAATAAGATAGGTATGTTATACTTTTTTATTGTGCTCTCCACTATTATGTTTGATTTTTTTTATCATTTCGTAATTAGTAAACTTCTTCTAACAAATTCGTTTTCCTTTTTTGGATATCCTATTACAGGCTATAAAGTACAACAACATTCCTATTTCATTCAAGAACTTACTCGATGAGGCGTCCCGGATTCTAGGATTGCAATTACCATCGTATAGATCAAATTTCATCAATGGCAGGTATGAGGTGTGGGTTGAACTACAACCTACAAGAATGAGATTTTTTGGATTGCCCACACAATACATAGGGATGATTCAGAATAAGTGGCGGCAAGTGCGACTGTTAACTACCTTAAACATATGTTCGAAATTGAAATAATTGATATCAACTTTCGTGAACTCCATGAAACACGTATGCATTTGAAGTTGAAATAATTGATTTCAACTTTCGTGAACTATGTGAAACACGTATGCATGTCCAAACTCTTTGAAACCAAGTAACTCAGCTTCGGAAAGAAATAGCACAAGTTCGCAACTGGAACCTAATATTACAACATCAAGTTCAAAATTTGTAGCACCCACTTGCTAATCCAGGAGTTATAGTTATCAACGATGATGAGGCCAATGATAATATTGACTCAAATTATGAACCTTCCATGGATATCGAGACGGGGAGCAAAGCCTGAAACTTTTACTGTTTTAATTGTTTTTGGTTTTATGGGTTTTTTTATCATTCTAAAAAAAAACTCGTTAGAACCAATAGTCATAACATTACTGTCCATAACTTTTTGAAGTCTCTTAAGAAACTTAATAGATTAACCAAAATTTTTATGGCGCCGTCGCCGCTACTAAATATATATATATTTGATTGAGTTATTAATTAGACGATTAATTTTATATATTCATATTGACACCATCATAAACATAATTGAACAAAATATGGACAAAGATTTAAAATAAACGGATTAAAAAACACTAAACAAAGATAAAAAATAGATGCTTCAAAATTATCAGTTTGGCTTTACTGCTTCAAAGCAACTGTTATTAAATTCATACTCCTGAAAACGTGGATTCTAATTTTGGGACTTTAATAATCCCATCACATTAGCGGCCAACTGAACCTTATGCTAGCCTTTCAAATGCTTTATCTCCTATTCTCTTTACTTCAATTCAGGGAAAGGGCAAAAATTATAAAAAATGGAAACCCATCGAAGCAAAGACGATTACTCCCTCTCCATAACTCCTTACCCATCATAACTCGTCAAACAACATTAATGGTGAAAAATACATATGGTTCTTCAACTTATTTCTATTTTAATTTGGTTTTACTTCTATAAATCCAGTCAATTTTATTACATTTCCTCAACTATTTGTCTCATTACTTCTTCATACTCATAATCTCCAAGTAGACAAATAAGCTAGGTATGTTATACTTTTTTATTGTGCTATCCACTGTTATGTTTGATTTTTTTTTATCATTTCGTAATTAGTAAACTTCTTCTAACAAATTCGTTTTCCTTTTTTGGATATCCTATTACATGCTATAGAGTACAACAACATTCCTATTTCATTCAAGAACTTACTCGATGAGGCGTCCCGGATTCTAGGATTGCAATTACCATCGTATAGATCAAATTTCATCAATGGCAGGTATGAGGCGTGGGTTGAACTATAACCTACAAGAATGAGATTTTTTGGATTGCCCACACTATACAGGGATGATTCAGAATAAGTGGTAGCAAGTGCGACTGTTAACTACCTTAAATATATGTTCAAAGTTGAAATAATTGGTATCAACTTTTGTGAACTCCATGAAACACGTATGTATTTGTAGTTGAAATAATTGATTTCAACTTTCGTGAACTGTGTGAAACACGGTATGCATGTCCAAACTCTTCGAAACCAAGTAACTCAGCTTCGGAATGAAATAGCACAAGTTCGCAACTGGAACCTAATATTACAACATAAAGTTCAAAATTTGTGGCACCCACTTGCTAATCCAGAAGTTATAGTTATCAATGATGATGAGGTCAACGATAATATTGACTCGGATTATGAACCCTCCATGGATATCGAGACGGGGAGCGAAGCCTGAAGCTTTTACTGTTTTAATTGTTTTTGGTTTTATGTTGTTTTTTTTTTTTTTGAAAAGGTTCCCTAAAACCTCGATTAATTACTTCCTCCAAATCTTGCTTTGTATCAAAGTGATTTGTGGATATGCTTAGTATTCAATTGAGTTGTTCGTCAATATGAAAAAGTGTTTCGGTCCTTTAACACCTATCAAGTTTATGCATGTGTTTATAACAAAAAATTGATCAAGCGAGTAAATCATTTTTAATTAATTTTCTAGTTTGCGATGATATTTTCTTTAACGTTGCAACTGATAATAGCAGTTTACATGCATTCACCATTTTTTGTGTGTATGGTGATGAGCGTTGGTTATAAATGCTAGCAAGTTTAAGTGTACTGTTTAATTTTTTTTTCATATTCGGTCTTTTATCTATCTACTCTATAGGGATTTTATCATCTTAATTCATGTGATGACCGCGCTGGCAGGTATTGCCTATTCTTTTTATTGTTTTCTAATTGCCTTGATCTTTTAGGAACAACTTATTCATTCACCATTTTTCAATCATTTTCGAATTGTATTTGATTGTGTTGAGTTTCTAATTTCAGTCACCAATTAGTGTATATATATATAGACTGTCGAGTGTTAGATTGCAGATCATTATTTTAGAGTATGGAATAAGCAGTCCGGCTTAGAAGCATATGGTAGTATAGAATTATTGAGAAGGGACCTAATTCCATATTCAAATAAGTTAGTATAGATTTTTTTTTAAGAGAAAACTTTATTGATACTGATAACGAATTTTACAAATAATTAGGACAAGCGTGCAACAAGTTGTGTCGCAAGTCCTTTCTGAATAACAAATCTTATCATTCTAAAAACAAACTCATTAGAACTAGCAGTCATAACGTTACTGTCCATAACTTTTTGAAGTCTCTTGAGAAGCTCAACCGACTGACCAAAATTTGCATGGCACCGTTGCCGTTACTAAATATATATATTTGATTGAGTTATTAATTAGATAATTGATTTTATATATTCATATTAACATTATCGTAAAGATAATTGAACAAAATATGGACAAAGATTTAAAATAAACGAATTAAAAAACACTAAACAAAGGTAAAAAATAGATGCTTCAAAATTATCAGTTTGACTTTACTGCTTCAAAGCAAATGTTATTAAATTCATACTCCTGAAAATGTGGATTCCAATTTTGGGACTTTAATAATCCCATCACATTAGTGGCCAACTGAAACTTATGCCAACCTTTCAAATGCTTCGTCTCCCACTCTTTTTACTTCAAATCAGGCAAAGTGTAAAAATTATAAAAAATAGAAACCTTTCGAAGCAGAGACGATTACTCCCTCTCCATAACTCTTTACCTATCATAACTCCCCAAACAACATTAATGGCTGAAAAATGCATATGGCTCTTCCACTTTTTTCTATTTTAATTTGGTTTCACTTCTATAAATCCTGTCAATTTTATTACATTTTCTCAACTATTTGTCTCATTACTTCTTCATATTCTAAATCTCCAAGTAGACAAATAAGCTAGGTATGTTATACTTTTTTATTGTGCTATCCACTGTTATGTTTGATTTTTTTTTTTTTTATCATTTCATAATTAGTAAACTTATTCTAACAAATTCGTTTTCCTTTTTTGGATATCCTATTACATGCTATAGAGTACAACAACATTCCTATTTCATTCAAGAACTTACTCGATGAGGCGTCCCGGATTCTAGGATTGCAATTACCATCGTATAGATCAAATTTCATCAATGGTAGGTATAAGGCGTTGGTTGAACTGCAACCTACAAGAATGAGATTTTTTGGATTGCCTATACTATACAAGGATGATTCAAAATAAGTGGCGGCAAAGGCGACTGTTAACTTCCTTAAACATACATTCGAAGTTGAAATAATTGATATTAACTTTCGTGAACTACGTGAAACACGTATGCAAGTCTAAACTCTTTGAAACCAAGTAAATCGGTTTCAGAATGAAATAGCACAAGTTCACAACTAGAACCTAATATTACAACATCAAGTTCAAAATTTGTAGCACCCACTTGCCAATCTAGGGGTTATAGTTATCAACGATGATGAGGCTAATAATAATGTTGACTCGGATTATAAACCCTCCATGGACATCGAGACGGGTGAAGTTTGAAGCTTAGACTGTTTTAATTGTTTTTGGTTTTACAGGTTATTTTTTATAAAAGTTTCCCTAAAACCTAGATTAATTACTTCATCCAAATCTTGTTGTGTATCAAAGTGATTTATGGATATGTTTAGTATTCAATTGAGTTGTTCGTCAATATGAAGAAATGTTTCATCCTCTAACACTTATCAAGTTTATGCATGTTTTTGTAAAAAAAATTGATCAAGTGAACAAATTATTTTTAATTAATTTCTAGTTTGCTATGGTATTTCCTTTAGCGTTGCAACTGATAATGGCAGTTTACATGTATTCACCCTTTTTTGTGTGCATGGTGATGAGCATTAGTGTAGGGGATTTTATGAGTATCCCCTGATCTTCCTTTGTGCCTTGTGATTTAGAACTTTTTTCTTGATAGAGAAGGAATGAGATGATTTAGAGTTTAGGGTTGAACCGCCTGGCGGCTGCCTATGAATCTCCTTGTTTATTTAGAAGAATCAAACCCTATTTTGCATAGTTCCTAAGAGCGAATTCCTATGGTTTATATAGGAAGAGCTTTGAGAGTCCTAGGGTTACTATCCATAACTTTTTGAAGTCTCTTGAGGAGCTCAACAGACTATTGTTCCAAGAAACCAAAATTGTCGAAACTAAATGGAATGAAACAATGCTGGTTAGCCCTACAAGCTTCCTGATGCTTCTCCATCCTTTATGTCGCTGCTATCTTAGCCGTTTCTCCCACCTAAAAGTCACCATTCCCCAACCTTACCAATGGAGAGACTCCAATTACATCAACACATGCATGTTTTCCTTCAAACCAACTATAAATCAAGACATCTGCAGGCCGAAGTGTCGATCTGCCCTCATTCGGATCAGTGAGAAAGTTCACAGGAGCTTCTTTCTTCACTTGTACTCCAGCCTTCCAAAATACATCACACAAAATATCTCTAACATGATCATGTCGGTATTTAAAACTCAGAAAATGTCTACAATGTGTTGCATGGTCCCCATAAACATTTAATCTACTCTTTTTGCATACAGGGCAAAGACCACCATTAGAGTACAGAGGAGTCATAAGACTATACCGGAGAATGGCACGATACTCCACTTGTGACATACGTTGTCCAAGCCCCTCCATCGAAATAGCAAGTAGAAATTTTTTTGCATGTTCCGACTACAAGCATCCTATGACTGTTTTTTGACGAGTAGATAACTCAAACTCCCTCTCAAGACTAATAACAAACTGTAGAAAGCTTTTGCCAATTTTTTTTTATGGTTTTCAGGGTATTGTAGCATTCACAGCCAGAGAATCAAGATCAAAATCAGGAAGATAGAAATGCAATGCACTGGTAGCATAATCAAGGATCTCACCCATAAGCACTGAACCACAACTCCTAAGAATGTGGTTCTGAAACTCTAAAGTCTGAAAACGGGATGCCACAAAAGCAAAAGTAGGGACATCAAATGCAAAATAGATACCTAACCCACCAAGGCGTAATGGAAGCGTCGCTAAATGCTACTTCAAATCCCTGAAGCCAGGACCATTAGAAACTATAATACTGATCAGCTCCCAAATGTGCATTTTATTATTCTTATATTATTGCATTACAACCCTTCTTACGTTTAATGAAAAGACAACTCATAGCTTTTATTACCTTTTTCAGGTTATAGAGAATTTCAGACCACTTATCATAAAAGCTGCGTCCTAGCACCAAAATGAGCCTTAATCATGCTTATTATGAATACCAAAAACTGCTATGAAAAAGTACTGAAAAAGTACTGAAAAAGTCAAAGTCAAGGTCAAAGTCAAAGCCCTCAACTCAGAAGACCAGAGATAGATGTCATTATCTCAATATATGACATTATCTAAAACCTATCTCGATCAAGAAGAAATCAAAAAGCAAAAGCATAAAGTGAAGTGTGAGGTGTCTCAATTGTAATGGAGAATGGCAAATCAATAATAGGCATAAAGTAGGGGTATATAAACTAAAAGTGAAAGAGAGAGAAAACATCTATTGCATTTAGGGTCCAAACCATTTTGGTTTGTAGGAGTAGAGAATGCACCTAGAATTAATCTAGTGTCATGTTGGATTTAATTTCTACTCTTTTACATTTTCAAGTCTTTTATTTTATTGTTCTTCATTTATTTTCATTTCAATCTTGTTATTTTGCTTTATTTTAATCAATCAATCAATCTTTTTTTTTTTGTTCTTTGTTAAATCTTTCATTGCAATACTTTTTTTCAATGTTTTGAGTCATTTCAATCTTTAACAACTTAACTTTCAATGTTTTTCATTCATAAACTAAAAAACTAAACTAGTTCTAAACTAAGAGTCTACCTTCTTTCTTCAATCTCCCATCATTCAAACTCTAAACAATCTAGGATGAACCACATTAAAAACAAACTTTGAGATACTATAATCTAGTCTACTACAAATACCCTGCAGAACCATATGAAGGTGCTGATCAAAAGTCTTAGTTGCATCCCTAAAAAATGATGGTGGACAAGTACTTATTACTGGTTTATACATTATAGTAGTGTTAGATGGGCTGGACCAAAGCTTCATTGTACTACCCTTACCCGCCCCTCAAAGTGTGGTGATGGAAGCAACAAAGAAGGATTCCTGCTACATGAACAATTGAAGCTTTGGGCCTTTTTTTTTCACTCTACGCTTCAAACCAATAAGTAAAGTCGCCCTCTGCCTTTTCCTTATAAGGCCTCAGAAACTCACCTGTAAATATAAAAAAACATGTCAAAGTTTATGATACAATTTATTTTCTTCAAAAAAGCCCAACCCACAATCAATTCCATAATGCACTGTGCTTTTGAATGTGTTCTATATGTAATGGTCGTCAAACAAATTTTAAATAAGTCCTCATACATGCATGCTACCCTAAACAATAATCACATCACCAAAATTCACATACATTACTAACCTTCATATATATATATATATATGGGGAGGAATAGAGGCACAGGCATTGTAGCCACATTCTAGACACAACCAATCCCATCCCTCTATATATTCCAATCCTATGGATAAAGTCAATTAGCACACACGTGAAAACAAGGGAGGGTAGTTTTGGAAAAAAAAATTGACCGAAACAAAAAAAACGAAATAAACAAAATTTAGATTGAAATTTTTTTTTCTGAAACTCCTCCTTCCCCACTATCTTTTATCTTTTCTCCCCTCTCTATCTCTTCGTTCTTCTCCACTAGCTCAACCATGACTCTCTCTCCAAAATCAGGCCATGATCTAACAGAGTTCTCTAGTTTGGTTCGTGTGCTTCTTTCGAGGTAAATTTTGAGCTCACAGTTCACTCTCTAAATTTCTCTCTTTCTCAATCTTAAATCAATTTCTCTCTTTCAATACCATCTTAAATTCCTAAGACTAAATGTATCTAATTGCTTGCAAACTTTCTTCTTATATATTCACTATTCATAGAAAAGAAGAGAAAAAATTACTGGTGGCTAAAGTGGATTCGTGTCAGAGTCTCAGACTAGTTAGTTAAAACAGAGTTTATCTTTGAGTTCCTTCCAGCTTCCAACAACACAAAATGTGAGTGAGCTTGGTTGTTAAGTTAGTTGTCTTTCTCTATGTTTGTTTGAGTAATTACATGTTTTTTTTTGCCATGTATGAAAAATGAAATGTTGAATCTTTTGTGACTTTAGAGAGTGTTTGGGTTGTTGGGTTAGTTTGTTTTAAACGTTAATGCAAGTAAAGAAGGAAAAATTCATTATTTTTGGGTTTTTTTGCAATTAGGGTTGTGCTACATTTTGTGTAAAAGAGGAAGAATAAGCTATTTTAGTTACAAAAAAAGAAGAAAAAAAAACCCATCTTTGTGTTGTTTCCTGCATATGGGCATTATTTTTGCATGTTAGCTTTAGGTAACAGTTCATATTTTATTTCTTGAAAGTGCGAATTGATCAGCTCCCAAATGAGAGTTTTATTACCCTTATATTATTGCATTATAGCCCTTCTTACCCTTAATGAAAAGACAACTCATAACTTTTATTGTCTTTTTCAGGTTATAGAGAATTTCAGACCACTTATCATAAAAGCTACGTCTTAGCACCAAAAGGAACCTTAATCACGTTTATTATGAAGATCCAGAGGTTGCTATGAAAAAATGCTAAAAAAGTCAAAGTTAAGGTCAAAGTCAAGGTCAAAGTCAAATATCACAGTCAAAAGTCAAAGGCCTCAACTCAAAAGACCAGAGATGGAAGTCTTTATCTCAAAATATGGCATTCTCCAAAACCTATCTTGATCAAGAAGAAATCAAAAAGCAAAAGGAAAAATAAACATATAAAGTGAAATGTGAGGTGTCTCAATTGTAATGAAGAAGGGCAAATCAGTAAAATGCATAAAGTAGGGGTATATAAACTAAAAGTGAAGGAGAGAGAAGGCATCCATTATATTTAGGGTCCAAACCATTTGGTTTGTAGGAGTAGAGAATGCACCTAGACTTAATCTAGTGTCATGTAGGATTTAATTTCTAGTCATTTATTTTCAAGTTTTTTTACTTTATTGTTCTTCATTTTCTTTTCATTTCAATCTTGTTATTTTGTTTATTTCAATCAATCAATCAATCTTATTTTGTTGTTCTTTGTTTCAATCTTCATTTCAATACTTGCTTTCAATATTTTCATGTCATTTAAATTTTCAACAACTTAAGTTTTCATGTTCTTCATTAGCTAAAAACTAAACAAGTTCTAAACTAAGTGTCTACCTTCCTTCTTCTTCAATCCCACATTCAAACTCTAAACAATCTAGGATGAACCACATTCAAATTAACTTTGAAGATACTCTAAACAATACTATTTCAAATGGCGCCGCCGTCATGGATTGAAAGAGCAAGAGTGCTTGGTTGAGCATTTAAGGAGGAAACACCATTCTCACCTTTCCATTTCTATTTTTTTTAAAGTTTTTTTTGTTTTATTTCGTTGTTTTTCATTATTGACTTACTTTTTTACAAATCAGGGTTCGGGATAAGCAAGCTGGAGAGGAGCTGAAGCTGGAGAAGAAAATCGACAAACTTTGACCAGAACCGGATGGGCGATCGCGACCTAGCCGGTGGGCAACCGCTCAGGCACCTCCATACACGCGTGTCTAGGTTTTTGCTAGTTCAATTGTTTTTTTGATGTATAGTTGCACTCCAGGTCTAGATTTTGTAATAAAGTAGGATAATCCAGTGTAACTTGTTTGTAATAGTTAGAATTAAAAAGAAAAATGAATTTTTTTTTAGGAAAATTGGTTTTTGATTGATTTTTGTGGATGAACATGAGTTGAACTTGGTTGAAGTTGTATACTTACCAAGGGATTAGAGTTTTCATTACCTTGGGAAGTTTGAGTGCGCGAGGCAAGTCGTGAATCATCACTCACATACTTTGAATTAACTTGGTAATCAACATTCTGAGTCTATTTAACTCTAGTTAATCTAGATAATCAATCTAAACTAGTTAAGTATAATATTAGTTTAGTTTTAAGTTTTGGGCTCTTAAAGGCAAAGTTGTTTAATTATAAAAAACCCAACTTGTGGGCTTTTTAAGTGGACCTTTATTATAACTTAAAATAGGGTAAAGCTCGAAAGGTTGAGCCTGATTCTCAGATCACACGCCAACTGACGTCGCCTTCTCCTTAAGCAGAGTGTAAGGACGGCTTGAGAGGTAAATTCTAAACCTCCTCAAAGTCCAAGTAAGAGGATACCTTGTGTGTTCAAGTATGCTTACGTGATTGTTTGAAATTTAATTTTCGCACTGTAATTTACATTCACGCATAAGGCTGAACTCGAGCCACATAACAACCATTGGGAAGTCATTCCCCAAAGTAGGTAAAACGGACGTTGCTTGATTCTTGAAGTCCTAAACCAAAAAAATGAATTAAAATTAATCAATTAGAGCCCAAAGTAGTCACGCTCCTCCAGAAAAGGACAAAAGTATAGCCACGAGGATTTAGAGTAATCAGTTACCAAATTCTGGTGGACCGACTACCTTCCTCACTCCCCTCCCCCATATTCATCGTAAGTAAGATTCTTGGTAGCATACCACTTGGTGAAGTGACTGCCTACTCTTCTGAGACGTGTAGTAGAGCCATCCTAGTATCGCGCCCAATTGTTCCCTTGAACAGGGCATAGTAATCTTTAGACCAAGCAAATATTTTCAAAAATCTAAAAAAAATGAATTTCTACTATTTGTGCATCATCATTGATTGAACATTCATGTCTTATCAATATGTATCGCAACCGTCATGGAATTACAATGCAAACCCAGAACCTTGTTCTTTTTGCAGTAGTCCTTATCACTGGTTCTCCTATTGTCCATCATATACCGAATTTGAGTTACTACGGGAAATCCTTAAAACAGAGTTTATCTTTGAGTTCCTTCCAACTTCCAACAACACAAAATGTGAGTGAGCTTGGTTGTTAAGTTAGTTGTCTTTCTTTATGTTTGTTTGAGTAATTACATTTTTTTTTGCCATGTATGAAAAACAAAATGTTGAATCTTTTGTGACTTTAGAGAGTGTTTGGGTTGTTGGGTTAGTTTGTTTTAAACGTTAATGCAAGTAAAGAAGGAAAAATTCATTATTTTTTGGGTTTTTTTTGCAATTGGGGTTGTGCTGCATTTTGTGTAAAAGAGGAAGAATAAGCTATTTTAGTTACAAAAGAAGAAGAAAAAACACCCATCTTTGTGTTGTTTCTTGCATATGGGTATTTGTTTTGCATGTTAGCTTTAGGTAATAGTTCATGGAGACTTTGTCACTAGATACACTTATTTAGATAATGGGGTCCTGTAGCGGGGCGATAGGGTGCGAGATAACTTAAGCTAATTCAATGCTTCGGTACTCCTCTAGTTTGCCGCTTTTAGCTAAAACCAAATTTAGACAAAAAAACTTATCCTATTCTTCTTCAATATACCTTCCTCTTCAGGTAAAACCCTCCACTGCTTAACAGTGAGAGTTCTGGAAGGCGGGTAAAACCAAAGCTTTTGGGTCAAATCCTTAGCTGATCACAGTGTGAGTTCCAAAAGCGTGATATTGGCACTTCTTCTTTGCTTCCTCTTTTCTTAGGTTCTATTGCATATCAGGTGAAATCCCACACTGATATACAGTGCGTGTTCTAAGAAGGCATACAACCATGGACCTATACGAATTTGAGAAAAACAATCAGATGTCGACAACCTCGATGTTGCATCATAATTTGTCAACTCTCTCGAGAGAAGTCTTGTGTTTGCTCAAAGCGAGAGAATACGCTGAAGTTTCTTACTGCGGATGTCGTAAAAGCTCCATATTAGGCAACGGTGGAATTTCGGGGAACTACCAACCCACGAAAAGATGGGGATTACCCAAAGCAATCACTATCGAGAGAAGGCTCATGAAAAAGGCTTGACATTTTGTAAGCATTGTTTAGTGGGAAGGATAGATTTGAAAAAAAGTGTCATTTTTGGAGAGAGTGAGAGTCATTGCATCTCAAATTTGGAATCCATCAAGAGATTGGTTGATCACACCCATTGGGAAAGGTTTTTGTTTATCCGATTTTTGAATGCAGAGGATCAAAACAGAGTTTGGGGGCGAAAGGATCGTGGGACTTTGACAAAATGCCTATGAGAATCGACCCAATGGACTACAAACTTCAATCGACGCCAAAAGCGGTCTCATGGTTTGGTTTGGATTAGATTGCTGGACTTGGTCAGAATCTTGGGAGCCGGAGACTTTGATGTCCATTGCTTTCGGGGGTGGGGTATCCTATGCAAATTGATGAAAAAACCCTCAACAGAGAGTATGGATACTATGCCAATATATTGGTTGATGTGGACCTATCGAACATTTGCGGATCAAATTTATGTAAGGACGAAGTTTACCAACTTCTGGCAAACTGTCGAGGTGGGCAAACTACCAAAAATGTGCACACATTGCAAAGTTGTGGGACATTTGGTAACTGAATGCCGGAGGCTTAGAAATGATATGAGGCACAATAAAAACAATGGAAACAAGGATAAGGAGGGAGTAGTGGACGTCAATCCCAATACATTGGAACCGGTGGGGGAAAAAAGACGAAGAAGACATGGAAGGAACAAGACCACTGGAGAGCCCAGCAAGCAAGGGGAGTCTCGGTGGAAAGTGAAAAGCACGGACAAGCCCAAAGAAGTGCAAACGCAAAACCGGTTCGAGGGGCTTGACGTGGATGAGATACACACGGTGGAGGACAATGATCAGATTGTGGCTTCCCAGGAGGACACCACAGCGGGGAAATATACGGAGAATAACATGGGGATAGTAGTGGTGCTATCCACTGCAGAGAAGCTTTCTACAGCAGACAATATAGTTTCTGTGGAGAGGCTATCAGTTGAAGCAGGTGAGAAGGAGCTGTTACCTGCTGAAGAGGGCAACACCACATCGTTAGGTGATGCAGAGGGAGTGAATGAGCAGTCCACAGCAGTGAATCTCTACCTAGAGGGGGCCCCTGAGTACCACTCTTCTGAAGGCATGACGGGGATTTCTTGTACTGAGGGTGTGAAAGTGATTTCAGCTGTGGCGATGTCAATGGATGGGAATGAACAGGCAGGATGTAGAACTGAGATACCAGTTGAGGATGTGCTAGTTCACCTAACATCAGGTGAGAAGACTGATAAGGAAAGGACTGAAAAAGAGGCTCTTCTGGAAGAGTCCTGTGTGGTAAGAGGGGTGGAAAGCATGGCAGCTATTGGGGCTAAGGTACTGCTTGAAGCGGCGTAGCCCGCTTTTTGTCGAAAGTAGGGAGGATGCCTGCATCGTCCCAGCATAAAGAGCCACCATCTATCTTAGCGCCCATTTTTCGCACAAATTTGGACGAGGCTGTCGGATTACAAGTGGTGAACACCAAGGCTATGGGTGAGAGCTTCGCGTCTCAGCCGGCACATGGCCCTACCTCCAACATAGTGTCTAACTTCACCCATGAAGAGGCTGTTGAGGCAAATTCTTTTCCAGAGGATAGGGTGGTAAAATGGAGCGCTGAGCCGTCTCAAAGAGTGGCCAACTTAACAGCTCAGCAGGAAGAGCGCAAAGCAGATGAGGGTGCGAATGGCAGCGGATTTGACTCAGAATCATCGACATCGACAGGACATGTTGAGAATACATCCTTGGGAGACGGAAACAGATCCAAATTAATAGATGAGGCAAATTCACTGTTGAGATCAGTTAACTGGGCTGACCTAGCGGATGATGAGAATGAAGAGTCTGGGGAAGAGCCATGGCGGGCAATGATAAAAAGAAAAGTATATAAGCGAAATGGATGTTGTAGGAGTACTCTCCTCCATCCACTAGGGCGAGGAAAAATAGCTCTGCATAATCAATGACGAACGTCCTATTCTGGAATGTTCGCAGAATGAGAAGAACTTCTCTTAAGTTATACTTAGAAGACATTATACAGAAGTATAAGCCAGACTTGCTTGGTTTGGCAGAGCCTCTTATGGCTCCCACTGTTACTCCTTCATGGCTGATTAACAGGGGATACAGTAATAATTTTGCGCATAATCATAACTTGATATCCTACAGGATAACACATAGTTGGAGAGAAGCTAACTTTAGTGCTGACTCGGCAGCAAAGCATGGGGCGACTTTGGATTTTGATGCATCGGAATGGAGTGCATCACGTCCATCTTTTGTGCCCAAAATCGAGAGCCCTGATCAGGTGTACTTTAGATTTAGCTAGAGTATGTTCACTCTTTTTGCAATATGGTGGGATCCTTTTCTGTAACTGGTTAATGTTGACTCATCATGTAACCTTATATTAATATTAATATATTCACATTTTGCCTGCAAAAAAAAAAGGTAACAGTTCATGTTTTATTTCTTGAAAGTGCGAATTGATCAACTCCCAAATGAGCGTTTTATTACTCTTATATTACTGCATTACAACCCTTCTTACCCTTAATGAAAAGACAACTGATAGGTTTTATTGCCTTTTTTAGGTTATAGAGAATTTCAGACCACTTATCATAAAAGCTGCATCTTAGCACCAAAAGAAACCTTAACCACGCTTATTATGAAGACCAGAAGCTGCTATGAAAAAGTGCTAAAAAGTCAAAGTCAAGGTCAAAGTCAAAAGTCAAAAGTCAAAGCCCTCAACTCAGAAGACCAGAGATGGAAGGCTTTATCTCAAAATATGGCATTCTCTAAAACCTATCTTAATCAAGAAGAAATCAAAAAGCAAAAGGAAAAGCAAAAGCATAAAGTGAAGTGTGAGATGTCTCAATTGTAATGGAGAAGGGCAAATCAGTAAAAGGCATAAAGTAGGGGTATATAAACTAAAAGTGAAGGAGAGAGAAGGCATCCATTACATTTAGGGTCCAAACTATTTGGTTTGTAGGAGTAGAGAATGCACCTAAACTTAATCTAGTGTTATGTAGGATTTAATTTATAGTTATTTATTTTCAAGTCTTTTTACTTTATTGTTTCTTCATTTTCTTTTCATTTCAATCTTGTTATTTTGTTTATTTCAATCAATCAATCAATCTTATTTTGTTGTTTTTTGTTTCAATCTTCATTTCAATACTTCCTTTCAATGTTTTCATGTCATTTAAATCTTCAACAACTTAAGTTTTCATGTTCTTCATTAGCTAAAAACTAAACAAGTTATACACTAAGAGTCTACATTCTTTCTTCTTCAACTCCCACATTCAAACTCTAAACAATCTAGGATGAACCACATTCAAATCAACTTTGAAGATACTCTAAACAATACTACTTCATGAATCAACCATCAATTTTCTTGTTCAAACTTTAGCTCTTAGTTACTTTTTAGCTCTCAATTATTTTTTATATTAGCTTTAGGTAACAGTTATTGTTTTGATGTAGATGGATATAACTATGTTTTATTTCACAATTAACTATTTTTTAGCTTTAGCTAACTGGATGTTTGGTTCGTTGAATTTGTGTTACTATAGATGGAAATAACTATGTGTAATAAGTGCGGTGATAACACTCATGCATCAGATAAATGTGGTTGGCTATCCACACCCTATTGCATTCGAAACTGTCGCGAAAGTAGGATCCTGAAATAATCGGACCAAACTCGATCTCTTGGGAATTTTTTTTTGACCTGCCGCGTTTGCAGAGACTTCCAATGGTTCGAAAATGCTAAAACATCGTCAGTAATACCTCTGGAGTATCTAAGATGCAGACAGGTGAATTGTGCAAGGTTTAAAAAGGTTAACACGATAATGAAGAAAAATGAAAATGAAGGAAAAAATTCTTGAATTGCACCGAGTGTGGGAAGGATTTCGAATGGTTGGATACTTTGTTAGTAAAGTTAAGGAATAACATTGAGTCAACAACAAGTTCAAGCTCTTCCCCAGTCTACTCTTCCTTATCTTTGAGATAAAAAAGTGAAAATTATAGTAGAAATTGATGATGATGGTTTGTCGAAAGAGTTTGAGTTTCATTGTAAAATTAGATGAGTGGTATTAAAGAAGGGGGTGATTTCCAATTTTATTGTAATGGAAAGTTCTTTGTATTTCGTTGCGTTTTTGTGAATTTGCGTGCAATAGAGACTTGCATTATGTTATGTTAACTTGTGCTTTTTTCAGTCGTTGTTCTCGTTGTCTTTTTTCTATTTTACTTGTGGTTTTTTTTGCCTGTTTATGTGAAATCCCAATGCTCTGATAGGTTTAAGAATGGTAATGATATGCTTTAAGAATGGCAATGCTCTAACTGGTTTAAGAATGAGTCCTGTCTTTTGTCGAGCAATGCTCTGGCCTCTCTAAAGATTACGAATCCTGTCTTCTGTCGACTAAGTCCTTTTGATCTCTGAAATGATGTCAAGTTTAATTAGCACAAATCGTCTCTTCATTTAATTATAGGCTGCTAAGTAATTGACTTTAAGGCATATTCTAGTAACTCAATAAGGAAAAAACATAGACATGTTAACCTTACCATTTTAAAACTCTTAGCATCCCATAGTTGAATATCGGAGGAATTAACTAATTGCTAATATCTCGGCAGTGTTTGGGGCGTGGGTTGTTTGATATAGAACGAGAAATACGTGGTTTATTATACTAAGGATAATTATTCTACTATGAAATCTTTTTGGGTTTTTATATTTTTGAAAACATATATGAAATGCAGAAAGAAAAAATGGAAACTTTTGGCATCTGTATTACCTTCTACTCATATACCAAATTCCACAAGAAAACAAATAAAACAAGCAGATAATATTAAACATATAATTAAGCTTATACTAAATGTTATAATAAAGAAAAATAAAACAACAAACTAAAGATAAAACATAGAATATAAACTATCTATACGGACACTAGGGAGCTGCCTAGTTAAAATCCATGCGTGACTCGTCTTGACATCTAGAAGATCCTTCTCCTTGATGACATCGGGTCCTAGCATGTCTATCACTTTGCGGGAGCGCGTCTCTAATGCTTTGTAGTGTTCTAGTGACAATGTGCTGAAATCTTCACTGCTCCTGCTGGAAAGATCGTTGCTCCTCTAAAAAGTGGTCTGTTTGTTCTCCCATGATGACTCCTGTGGTTGCCCGAAGTGGTGGATGTCGTCTGAGAATCCTTTGGCCTCCATGGAGGAAGTGAAATCCATCCATGGGCTGAGTGAACTGTCAAGTGGCATCTTTAAGGAAGTAATCCACTTTCTCAGTAGGGCGTGCTTGCTCGGTAGCGTTGGCTGCAGGTGGAAGTCAAAATTTCTGGATGCAGTGGGCTTAGGTAAGACCTGTGGTAGTGTCCATGAACTCCACTAGGGCGTCTATGGCCTCGAACTCCCAGTGTTGCATGATCATGGTGACCAGCACTGGTAGAGGAGTTGTGGACCTCCTGGGTTTACAGAGTTGCTCCCAAACGAAGGTGGCGATGCAGAAGCTATTCTTCTGCTCCTGGAGAATCCATAGAATATGGAGAATCACCTTACCAATATCAGAAGGCTTGGCTGAGCCTCACAGGTTGTAGGCTATCCACTGAGATACTGCCAACTGATTCCTTTGCAGTGAACTCTAAAATGCGCAGTGAGACTTGGGGTTTTTCACCCCCTCTAGAAGCGTCTCTGCCATCATGACATCGATGGTTTTGTTGTACAGTCTGGGGACTGTTCCATCTGAATATAAGCCTTTAGAGGAATCCCCAGAACCTCACTCACCACTTCCTTGGTGAGCTCAAGCGCACGAACATCCTTGACAACCGTGATAAGGTCATCTTCCCCTCTAAGCATATGATTATAAAACGAAAGAGTGAGAGAGAGAGAATAAGCCGCACCTTCCAACAAAACCAAAGCTTCCCATCTTTTTCTTCTAACCTCAGCCTGGAAGTGCACTTTAAATAGATCGGAATTGAAGATGGGTTCAAAATTTTGCTCTGACATGATTTTAAGAACTCGAGCCATTTAGAGTATGAATTGATAAAATACGAGCTTTTTGTTATAATGGGGGTTGAAAATGGAGGAGGCTGTAAAAATTTGGAGTGGTAGTTGTAGGGGAAATTCTGAGTATCTCCTGATCTTCCTCTGTGCCTTCTGATCTTGAAGCCTTCTTGAATAGAGAAGGGATGAGATGATGGTGAGTTCAGGGTTGAATCGTCTGACGGCTGCTTACGTATCTCCTTTGTTCTTAAGGAGAATTAAACCCTATTTTGCGTAGTTCCTAAGAGCGAATCCCCATGGTTTATATAGGAAGGGCTATGAGAGTCCTAGGGTTAGGGCTGTCCTCACCGCTTGTGAGTTCCTTTCCATCTTCAGACTCTGCCTTCCTATTAGGATTCCTCTTCTTATGGAAGTCTGAATCTAAACCATATCTTATGAGAGGTAAGTTTCCTTGTTGATCATAATTTCCCATCGTGTATGGGAAGATAATATATAAAAGGTAACTCCTAAGATATGTCATCATGATTATTTCGTTATCATCGAAGATCGCCATCTTTAGTTTCCTTCTATTCAGGAACTGTCTATATCAGTTCCTAACGACTGGGGTAACTGTTATGTTTGAAGGCGGTCAGTCATATGCCTAGCACATGTCCACTAAATACTCGTGCTGAGCACGAGATCACTTATTCACAGAACTGATCCGATGGTCCTCGTCTCATTCTGAACATCTATAGTCTTAGGTTATTTCCCATACACGTGTCATCTATTCAGTGATGGGAAATCCCCCTACAGATGCCCCTTCTCATGCCATCTAGCATGTGTACGCTTGAAGCGACACTACTTTTGACGCGAGAATCTTTTTCCAAAACTGTTACTGGAACTGCTAACGTATCCAACTAATTAAGGCTCTGAAAAGTCGACTCGAACAGACACGCTGTTTCCCAAAAAAGGTAATGGTGGTAGTTCCATCCCGAAAAGACGTACCACTTGGGCTCATCCTAACCCTCCATCTTATCTGTATATAAAGGATCTGGTGAGAGAACTCTCATTATCTCTTATGCTACCTTTTTCTGCATACTGAACCTTTTGATCTCCCATTAGGGTTTAACCAAAAATTGAAACTTTTCCTCTTTTTTGATCATGAATCCCAACTGGTCACTTGTAAACTTCGGAGATCTTTCCTCCCTGGAACTGATCTGTAAGAAATTTCACATCCCTGAAGATATTGGCCTGGAGTGGGGGGGTTATCTGATGAGTTGGCCTACAAGGAGGTGGCGCTTATCACTATGGGTCAGCATAGGGCCGGACTCACTCTTCCCCTCCACCCATTTCTAAAAGAGTGTCTGATTCACTTCAATCTTGCTCTTGGTTAGGTAGCACCCCTGTTTTACAGAACTGTCATGTATTCTGCCCTTCTTGCCAAGAGACATGGATTTGCTCTAAACCGTTGGGTGTTTGGTTACTTTTATGAGGTCCAGCGTATTCGAGACCAATCATACTATTATCTCATGACTAGAGACAAGAACTCTTCGATTGTATTTTTTGAGGGGAAGCAGAGTGACGAAGGCTGGGCTAATCACCACCTTCATGTGTTGGGTGATGCGTGGGACGTTCAGCCCTCTGATGCTGATGGTGAGCCAATGGGAATTCCTATTCCCAGAAAACACACCCATGCTCCAACCAGTAAGTCTTCTTACTCAGGTACTTTATAACTTGATATAAGAGTCTTTCGTCTAAATTTCTTTGCTATTATTCCTTAGATGACTTTTCCCCCTGGAATCAACTAACTGCAACTGATGCTGCTATGGTGGACATTATCAAGAAGATCCCTAAGAAACAGAGGATGCCTTGGGTGATAGTTCCTGATCCCACCCGTCTTTTGGAATATTTCAACATATCTACTGAAGAATTGCTACAACTTGTCCCTGGCTTTTCCCCTTTTGGGATAAATACTGTGAATTATGAGCGCACAACACTTCCTCCTCCTATTGATCAGGATGTCGGACTTCTTCCTCCTCCAGTTCAGGATGAATCCTCTTTGATTACTAGAAGAAGAGGAAACCACAAGGAGAAGAGTTTTGTGGCCGTCTCTAGTGATATTGTGACGTCGGGTTCAGTTCAGGAGCCTGCTGTCAGTGATGATTGTGTGATCACTGGCAGGAGGGGCCCTAAACTGCCTCATGAACTGCTGGTGGCCAGCAATTTTAAAAAGGAGGCGTGCATCCAACCGTTCTAGATTGAAGAGATCTGATACTGCTTCTGATGTTGCCCCATCTGGTAAGAAAATGAAGAAACACTTTTCAAGGTCCCTGCTAGTATTCCCCCACTTGTTAAGTCTTGTAAGAATGTAGCTGTACCCCTATCAGTTCCAGATCCTCCTGCAGGTTCTTAACAAACTGGTGACAATGTCCCTATGATTGTTGACCCTTCCCTCCCTAGTAATCATAAGGGGAAGGGCATTGCTGAAACAACTGCCGTAACTATCGCTCTCCCTCCTCCTCAATTTGGTGATAGGAGGAGGGGAGTGATGGCATCCCCTTCTTGCCTCGATCTCCAGATTCCCCTAAAAGGGAGATGATCGTAAAGATGAGACGTTGGGGACGAACTGATGAACTTCCTGTTACTAACAAGCATTCTGTAAATGATGTTGACATCGCATTTGAAGTTCTGGAAGTCGCGCGACTTCCTATTGACAAGGCTGAGGTCAGCATGGCTGGGAGCTTATACCTTTCCTTTCATCGATCTGCTGTTCATCTTCCTAAGGTAAAACTTTCCCTCTCTATTCAATGTTCTGTTTCTCTCATTGTGTCACTTATGCACTCTATATCCTTTTCTAGTTAGTGAATGACTTTTTAGCCATGAAAGAGCCTATCTTCGCGGCCTCAGCCCGTACAGCCACTGATGACATGGCTACTGGCGAGTTGATCTGGGCAAAAGAGGCTGCTGAGAAAAGAGCTGAGGAGCTGGAGATCCAGGTTGAACAGCTCTTGGCCAGAGAGAGGAAATCTAATACTGGTTTCAAAAACATGAGAGATATGATCTCTAACCTTCGGGGCTCTCTGGAAAAAGCCTAGAAAGGAGCTGTTGATACTGCTACTTAGAAGGTGAAGTTCTTGGAATTGCGTTCCCATTTCACCACCCTGCAAGCAAAGCATGACCAGGTCCAAGGGGAACTTCACCGTAGGAACACCGAGATGAGAACCCTTTGTCAAGCCATTGCCTATGCAAATGAGGTCATGTCAGGTTATGAGAGAGCTCTGAAAGAGAAATGTCTTCGTTCTGATAAGAAGGCTGATGACCTCCTGGTTGAGACCTCCAAGTTCTATTCAAGGTAGTGCAGGAGGTGAAGAAGAGATCAGCTGAAAATGCTATTCGTTTTGCTCTGAGAGTACTGGATGTTTCTGAAGAGTCCTTTAATGCGGCCAAACAAGTAAAGTTTGAGGAGGCAATTGAGGCTACTGGGTACGTTTCCAAGTTGGATGATCAAGGGTGGGTAACCAACCCTTTTGTCTTGTTTCCTGACTTGGACACCAGTATCTCTGCTATTCAAACTGAACTTATGCCTGATGCCTCCTCATCTTCTGAAGAAGACACTGATGATGACATGCCTCCCGTTCAACTTCCTTTTCTGCCAGTTCTAGTTTCAGGTGAGTGTTCTATTCAGCCTTCAACCGTTCCAGCTAATCCAACCACACAATCTATTCTTGAGAGTGAAACAAAAGTTCTTGACGATGGTGCAACAGCAAGCACTGATGGTGAACCAAAGTTTGATTCTACCCCTGCTTCATAACCCTTTCAGTTGATGATTCACATAAACAATTATTTTTAAACAATTATTCTATGGGTATGTAATATTGAACTATGTAGCTCACATATTGAGCTCTACAGCTCCTCTATTTTATGCATGCATGCTATTTACTTACTGAGCTCTGTAGCTTTTCTAGTTTATGTATACATTAGAAGCATTTTATGTTATATGACATATGTTACTATGCATACTCTACTCTTGATACCCCCAAAGTTCATTTGGAACAACAATAGGTAACCCCTTAGTCACCAGATCGCTGAGCGGGAGCGAGAGCGAGAGCGTTAAAGTGTTTAACTTGGGAAGCTCCCACTTTGAGAGCGCGCCTAGAGTGCTTATATAATTAATTAATTAATTACTATATTAATATATGAAGCATAATTATTAATAATAAATACCTTGACATTATTGACCATGTAAAGTATTAGTAATTTTATTAGTTACCAAAAAGAAAATTTTAGTTATATTTTTGCTTTTGAAGTTAACTTGTCTATTTGATAAAAGAGAAATAGATTCGGAGTAAAGAAACGTCATTTTCACCAATTTCTGATTCTCATCTTACATTAACTAGTAATGCCGTGACTAGTTGACAGTTGTGAAGAGTTGGCTAGAAAACTAGTACGTTTGGTGCTATACTAATGCTATCTTGAGATGGGGAGTATGTTAAAGTAATTTAGAGGTCTTCTTCTCACTTATTATGTTTCTTTGAAATCAACAACTCAAATATACCCCCACGACTTCCATCAATTTAAGGAGAAAAAAACAATAGTTCCCCTGATTGTTTTCATCAATACATAGGAACAAGCTACTTCGATGCTTATACTCATATCTTAGTTTGTTCCAAATGAGTTATTATTTCTACAATTTATTACAATAGTATGTTGAGGGTTCAAAATTTGTAAATAAACTTAATTTTTTGTTAAAACAACTAGATTTGGGTTTTATTTCACCAGAAATTTGTTCTGAATGACCATTTAATGTGAAGAGCGGGTTTGAAAAACTAAAAGCGCAGTTTGAAAAAATGAGAGTGCAGTTTTGGAAATATCAAAGCGCGGATTTTAGGAGCTTTCATTAAAAAATCGCCAAACTGCGGTTGTAGATCGGGAGCGATGTACCTTGTACATGTTTTGTGTGACTAAGGGTGACCCTAGTAGGCTAAACAACTTAAAATGAGGCATGACCAGAATCTGATCAGGATATCATGGAAGCCATTCAAGTTAACTATGATTAGGAGTTCGATCGCAATAAAGTCATATGTCTTTACGAAAGTAACTTGGTGCCATGAGCACGACACTGTGTTTAATAACGATAGGTTCTATTTATTTAAAAAATAAATAGGATATCGCCAGAATAGCAGTGGGAGAGTCTTCCTCAGCGCTATCATGCCAATATAGTTCCAGGCCCATGATTTGTGTGCTAGGATCTGGATCCAACCTAGATCTTCCTAGCAACTCCTATGTTGATGTTTCGAGAGCGCCAGGAACTGGCATACAATTCAGGCTCTCAAGAACACTATCTCTTGCCCCAAGTCAAGCTGGCATACAGTTTACTGAACAATTAGTGTGGTCTGTTTCTCTAAAGGCTTAACCCATTGAAGATAATCGCAGTTTGCAAGAACTGGCATACAGTTCCAGTTACGTGGGAATAGGAAAGGATCTGGAATACAGTTCAACTTTCCCATACTCAGTATCACTGGTTCTAAAGCAAATTGGCATACAATATTCTTGAACAGATAGTGAGAAGATAATTCCCTAAAGGCTTAGTCCATTGTGGATCATAAATAAAGAACTAATGCAAGGCATAAATTTGATGGCAATGTGGAGAACTTTATTGATGACTTGGAGAGGAGTAAACCATGCATAAAAAAGCATAGAATAACAATTTACTGATAGTACTTGCGAAAGTGCTGCGCATTCAATGGTTTGACAAGAATGTCCCCTTCAACAGTGCGTAGATAATAAAAACCAGTTCGACCAACCTTGTCGATGATGTATGGTCCTTCCCAGTTGGGCCCAAGCTTGCCATTGGGCTCTGGGATCTCGTGCAAAACCAAATCTCCAGATTTGAAAGACCGAATCTGGACTCTCTTGTCGTATGATCTCTTCAGAATCTGCTGGTTAGCAGCTAAGCGAAGTGTGTCACCTTCTCGCTTTTCATCTAGGAGATCTATTTCTCTACATAACAACTCCTCATTGTCCAGAGTGTGCACAACATCTGACTTTTGAGTGGGAGCTACCAGTTTTGGAGGTATGACTGCTTCAGTTCTGTAGGTCAATGAAAATAGGGACTCACAAGTTGACCTTCTGGGTGTAGTTTGGTATGCCCATAGGACCTTAGGTAGTTCCTCGACCCATAAACCTTTCGCATTGTCTAATTTATGCTTCATGTTATCCAAGATGACCCTGTTTGAGAACAGATGGCCATAGGTAATGTGAAACTCTTCACAGAGTTCAGTGACTAATCCTCCAGCGAACTGTTGCCCATTATCTGAGATGATAACTTTGGGTATGCCAAACCTGCAGACAATGTTGTTCCAAATGAACTTTCTAACGTCCTGTTCTCGAATGAAGACTAGGGGAACTGCTTCTATCCACTTGGTGAAGTAATCCGTCGCAACTAGTAAGAATCAGACATTGCCAGGAGCAGGTGGTAGAGGTCCTACAATGTCAGTTCCCTACTGTGCAAATGGCCATGGGCTGGCCAATGGGTGCAGTTATGTTGTTGGAGCATGGATTAGGGGAGCATATCGTTGATATTTTTCTCCTTTACGGGAAAAAACCTATGCATCCTTTTGCATATAAGGCCAAAAGTACCCTTGCCTTAGGATCTTGAGAGCTAGTGTTCTGCCCCCAACATGGTTGCCACATATTCCTTCATGAACTTCTCATATAACCTGTTCAGGGAGGTGTGGGGAGAGACATCTGAGATGAGGTCCTAAAAAGGACTTTTTGTACAGATCGTCTCCAACGAGGGTGAATCTTTGTATCTTTGCAAGCAGACGCCTTGCTACATTCTTATCCTCAGGGAGTGTCTCGTCTTTGAGGTAGGACTTATATGGATTTATCCAACTTAGAGTAATGGATGGAACAACACAAACTGTTGTAACTAAGATCTAAATGCTAGATTTCTCCTAGAACTCTATAGGGATGGAATGTGACTCACTGTTGCCCAACATCGAGGCAACATATGCCAAAGCATCTGTGTGTCGATTTTCAGATCGAGGTAGCTGATAGAATTGAATGTTCTCAAACTTTTCTTGAAGACCCCTCACCAGTTCCAGGTATTTGACCATTCGTTCGTCCTTGGCCTCATACCCTCCATCAACTTAGAACACAACCAGCTGTGAGTCACTAAAAACTGTGAGGTGTGTTAGGCCCAGGTCGAGGGCCATTGTGAGGCCAGCAAACGTCGCCTCATACTCTACCTCATTGTTAGAGGCATTCCAACCTAATCGGATGGATTTCTCCAGCCGCATATTGTTAGGAGTAACTAACACAGCTCCAACTCCAGTGCCTCTGTCATTTGAAGATCCATCCACGAATAGCCGTCATCCGGAGCTCAACTCCCATGAGTCTGGACGAGTGTTTGGAGATTCAGGCAGGATGCCATCATGGGAACTAGGGGTGGTTGAGTCGTACCCCGTGTAGGTCATTAGGAAATCTCCCAAGAATTCTGCTAGTGCCTGACTCTTTTATGAGATTCTGGGGATGTAAATAATATCATATTCTAATAGTTGCACAGACCATTTAGCTAGCCTTCCCGACCTGTTCGGTCGTTCCAGAACTGATCGCAATTGGTATTCTATGATCACTCTGATGGTGTGGGACTGGAAGTACGGTCGTAATTTCTCTATGGCTAAAACAAGTGCTAAAGCGACTCTTTTGAGTTTAGGGTACCTTGTTTCTGCTGGTAGGAGCGTCCGACTCAAGAAATAGACAGGGTTTTCAACCTTCTTTTCATCCATGCGTATCAGTACAGAACTGATGCTGTAGTAAGATGAACAGAAATAAAGACCCAGGATTTCTCCCTCAACAGGCTTTGAAAGGATTGGAGATGCCCCCAGGTATGTTTTGAGTTAATCGAACGCCTTTTGGCATTCTTCCGTCCATGCGAAGGAAGTGTTCTTTCGCAGTAACTGAAATAGGGGTTTGCACTTATCTGAACTCTTGGAGATGAACCTGTTTAGAGCTGCTAACTTGCCTGTAACTTTTTGTACCTCTTTCATGTTTTTAGGTGAGGGCATTTCTATGAGCGCTCGGATCTAATCTGGGTTCTCCTCAATCCCTCTCTTAGTAACTAGGTACCCTAAAAACTTTCCTGATGATATAGCGAAAGCACATTTCGCAGGGTTGAGCTTCATGCGATATTCTCGAAGAACGTCAAATGCACATTGCAAGTGGGAGAGATGATCTCCTCGTTTCAAACTTTTGATCAAGAGATCGTCTACATACACCTCCACAATGCAGAGATTGCGTTTAATCTCCTTGCTTAAAAAACCGGTACATTAAAACCCCCTCAAATCCTAACCACTCACAAAACCTCCCTGTTTTTTTTAAAATAATAAGCTGACAAAAATACCCCCTACTTAATGGACCAGTGAAACTGTGAATCCTTATATTTTCTCTCTTCCTTCTCTTTAGCTTTTTAGATCTAAAATTTCTTCTCCTACAAATCTAAATTCACATAGTTAAGATGGCAAAACAAAAGAAAAAAATGGTTGAATCACCAACAAAAACTATGAAAGCAACAAAAGAGAAAATGAAGAACTCTACAATCTCGAAAAAAGCTGGAAAAAAAAAATCAAACTTTCAAGTTCTAGAAGAGATGGAGATGAAATTGAGAAGATGACTGCTCCAAAAACTTCGGCGAACAAACCAAATCCGGTGAGAATTTTCAACCTTTAATCATATTTCTATAAATTTGTATGAAAAAAAATAAATTTTCATATGCTTGTAAATACGAATTTACATTTGTTTAGTGATTTTACTATGTATTTTCTAGTTTTCATAGTTTTGCAATTTCATTATGCATTTTTATGTTTGTGTAGTAGTTATACTATGCATTTTTATATTTTCGTAATAGTTTTTACTCTGCATTCTTAATTTTTACTGTGTTTGTTTTGTCATGTTTGTGTAATGTGTGGTGATAGTTTTACTCTGCATTTTAAAATTTGCGTAGTAGTTTTACTATGCATTCTTAAATTTACATAATAGCTTTATTATGCATTTTCATGTTTGTGTTGTAGTTTTACTCTGTATTTTTAAATTTGCGTAGTAGTTTTACTATGCATTCTTAAATTTGCATAGTAACTTTACTTTGCATTTTCATGTTAGTGGACACTAGACAGACAAAAATATGGTGGGTTTCTCACTAGTAGGCTAGCAATAACTTAGGTCTTAGACTAGTAAGGCTACAAACAAAACTCCGATCCCCTATGTTCCAGTCCAAATCCTCTCTCTCTCTCAATCGATCGATCGAACGAGAACCCTACAATTTCAAGCCTCGTCTACTCCAATTTCTAGTGAGATATCCACCAAAATGAGTTCTCTTTTGGGAGGGGTACTATGAAGTCCACAATTTCAAGTTTAGTTTTCGGTGTTTGTAGAAGTCTTGGAATGAAATACTATGAAGTCCTTTACTCTCTCTCTATTTCCCGACACCACCATAAACCCTCGCCTCTCTTTACTCTCTCTCTATTTCCCGACACCACCATAAACTCTATTTACTCTCTTTTTATTTCCCAACAAAAGATTACTCAAATCTTTTGAAATGAAAAAACTTGCAATTTACTTATTTTTCTTACTGTTTATGGTAGATTATTGATTGGTACGTGTTCTTCCACCTCCCCAAGGAAGTGGTGAAGCTAATTGGATGTTCTCCACCAAAGTGTCTATATTTCCTATCATTTGCATGGGTAAGCATCTTCCATGTAATTTAATTACTGAAGTTGAATGTGTAGTCTGTGGTTAGTCTGCATTCTTATATTTGCAAACTAAATTCACAAAATCTCTGAAGATGTAGTCTGTGGTTACTCTGCATTCTTATATTTGCGTAGTAGTTTTAGTCTTGAAGTTGAATGTGTAGTCTGTGGTTACTCTACATTCTTATATTTGTATAGTAGTTTTAGTCTTGAAGTTGAATGTGTAGTCTGTGGTTAGTCTGCATTCTTATATTTGCAGACTAAATTTACAAAATCTCTGAAGATGTAGTATGTGGTTACTCTGCATTCTTATACATTTACATAATTTTGGTATTTTTTTGTTCAATTGAATGCAGCAAGAGAGGGTGGTGGAATCTATTAGATGTAGGCGTTAGGAGCTAAGGTTGCCAGATATGGATTTGATGAAAGATATCAAAGTTGGAGCATGCCCACAACAAGGAGCATCGTAAGAACTTCACTTCCCGAACTTAATAAATGTCTTTTTAATCTCTTATCTCTTATTTGAAACTTCTTTTTTGGCATTTTCAGTTCAGATTGTGGATTATTCATCATTATGTTCGTGAATGCTATAATATGTGGAAAAGCTATGCAAGATATAACGGTAGAAGACGCGAGACAATTGAGGGTTGACTTGACATATGAGATTGTATCAAGCCAATAAGAAAAATGGGATCCAAAAGAAGAATGCAAGAAATGAAGAGCTGATTTTCCGTATTTCTAGTTGATTACGTTGTGTTTATTTGTGGTAAAATATTGGAACCATTCTAACTTGGGAGTGTTCGATTATGATGTACTATTACTGTTAATGTGTTGGAGTTGTTTAGTATTCATGTTATGCATATTTAGTCTTTGCTGGATTATACTTTTTTGTATAATTACTTTGCCAAAACATTTTATTATGATGGATGAAATGTTTATAGCTTTTTTCTGGAAATATTATGTGTCTGAGTCCCTTTCTCTATCGGGTTAAGCACCAATATAATTATCTATATTTGTGAATCCAAGATTACTTGAAAAATCACTTTTGTCATAATAACATACTTCATTATGGTAGTTATTAAGAAGCTATTTATTGTAAATTCGCAAATACATAATCTCCAAACAACCGATCACCATTTCATCCTCTATCGCTAAATTGGATAGCAAAGCTAGCTTAAACATCTACTAGTTGATGCTATGTAAATTTAACTAGTGTTTGATTTATATATATTGACTATGTAAAAATACATTTACATAGTTTCGCAATAGGAGTAATCCAGAAAGTTAAAAAAATTACTATGTAAATTTAAGTTTTCATAGGTCAAGTTACTATGTAAATATAGATTTACATATATAATGACTATGTAAACATACATTTACATATATTCTGTCAGGTGTCACGACGCTAATTTCATTTCCAAAAGTTACTATGTAAATTTAAGTTTTCATAGCTTTAGTGACTATGCAAATATAGTTTTACATATATTTGCCTATGTAAAAATATATTTACATATATTTGGTCAGGTGTCGAGAATTTTTCAATCCCAAAAGTTACTATGTAAATATAGATCTACATATATAATGACTATGTAAAAATACATTTACATATATTCTGTCAGGTGTCAGGCTAATTTCATTCCCAAAATTTAATATGTAAAACTATCTTTACACAGTAATATAAAACCTCTTTTGACTAGCTGTTTTAAAAATCTCCAACTAAAAAACGTAACATATAAAATCCAACATCAGAAAAAAGAAAGCAAGTTCATCGACATCTTGTTTTTCATATTCGAGCAACATAAAAAAATAAATGAAAAAATACAAATTCATTGACATCTTGCTTTTATATAAGAGAAACCATCAAAGAATAGATAATTGAACCAGTGCAGAGTATGTTGTAGGAGTGGAGCCCACTCTTAGGTTGCGGTGGCCATGACAAGGGCCCTTGTTCTTCTTCCTACCTCTTGCAGCACCCGTGTTGTGCTTTCGTTTCTTGTCTGGTCTCCCTATCTTCTTTTTCAGATCCGGTGGTAGTAAATCAAGCACACTTTGTATCTTAGCAGGCATTTTACTATTCTCCACAGGTACTATAGCTCTTGAATAACTATCGCAGAATGTTTGAGAATAGAAGAAGTTATCATAGTAGGTATACACATTCAATCCATCAACCAAAATGGAGCATAGTGCGTGCGCACAAGGGAATCCTTCGATTCTCCACCAATTACAAGAAGACTTCTATTCAAGTCAACCAAGTGAGTATGAGTAGCACGCACCTCAAAAATACCCTCCCTTGACTTGAGAACCCCCAAATTTCTCCCCACCTCGATCTTCTCAGCCAATAAAGTTTCCATAGACGGACATAAGATAGTAGTCCAGCTCCTAGACGACTCCCGCCGATCAGACATCATTTTCATAATTTTCCCACGGATCTTGTCCACCATTGCAGTGATAGGCAAGTGACGTTCCAGCAAGATTCAAAAGTTGAAGTTTTCCTCAATATTGGAACACCACCAAGAAATTTCTGTCCTATACCAGTCAAAATAGGCAAAGAAGCAACCTTAACATATTTTTCATCATATACATCAGAAAATATAGAAGAACTAACAACCAAATCTGTAGAAGTAGAAAAAGAATCCTGAAAAGAGACTTTGAAACTAGAACTAGCGTCGCACAAAGCTAAAAATTCTCTCTACGATGCCGTTATCAAGAATGTATCAAAACTTTTAACCAAATTGAAACAAACAAGGGATTGAAGCTCCGAGTCAGCATCTGTCACAATACACGCTTCGAATCCCTTACAAAAGAAAGTTATATAGACAATGGAGTAAGGTCAGACCACTTTTTAGAAATTGTACGCTTCAAATCACCAATTATGCCATTAGTCCCAACACAGACACTCCTAATTTGCGTCTCGTAGATAATAACAAAAAGAACAGTCTCATCCATGTCTGCATTTGCAAAAAACAACAAAGAAAAACTGATGAATCTATGTAAATGTATTTTTACATAGTTATATATTTGTAAATCTATATTTACATAGGTATGCAGTATTTTCAGCAGCCATATATCCGTAAATCTATATTTACATAGGGATGCAGTATTTTCAACATTTAAAGCATGACAATATCACCAATTTAAATTTTAATGACATGAATCTAACGAAGAAGAGAATAAGTAAAATTAAAATAAAGAAGAAGATTGAAAAGAGGATAATCAAAAGTTCAAAGAAGTGTATTGAAAAGAGGTTAAAACAAAAGTTAAAATAAGAAAATTTCTCTCATGCCAAACCTTATTCTTTAATGATGTGAGAATGAAGAGATCAAATCGCGAAAATAAAACTCAACTCCGAGCTGAAATCGGTGTGTTCTTTGTGTCATTGTTGGTTAAAAATGGCGAGAATAAAAACCCCAAAACAGAGTTGTGTGCTGGAAAAGAAAAAGGGTAAAAAAGGAAATCAATTTTGTTTGGAATTTAAAAATAGACCGAAATTTTATTACTTTAGCAAAAACAGGGAGTTTATTTCATAAAAGCTTAAAAATAGGGGGGTTTAATGGGTTGGGCCGACATGGGGGAGGTTTTGAGTAATGGGTTAGGAAGGCAGGGGTGTGAGCCACATTTCTCCACAATGTCACCTATCAATCCTTCAAACATTTTGTTCACCAAACGCTGGTACGTGGCCCCTGCATTTTTTAGTTCGAACGGCATTACCTGATAACAGTACATGCCATCCTCAGTTGTGAAACTTGCATGCTTGTCGTCTTCCTCATGCATTGGGATCTGGTTGTATCTAGATGATCCATTTGTGAAAGATAACAGTTCATGTCCAGCCGTTGCATCCACCAACTTGTCAATTCGTGGCAGAGGGTAGCTGTCTTTCGGACATGCACGTTTCAGATTCGTGAAGTCAATACAGATTCTCCATGACCCATTCTTCTTTCTTACTGGGACAATATTAGAAATCCAAGTGGGGAAATTGATTTCCCTGACAAAATTAGCTGCTTTTAGTTTTTCAACTTCAGCTTTTACCGCTTTGGATTTGTCAGCACCTATCCTTCTCGGTTTCTGCTTGACTACTACTGCATCACTGCGGACATTGAGCTGGTGGCATGCCACGTGGGGGTTAATTCTTGGCATTTCTTCGAATGACTAAGCAAACACATCTCTGTGCTCTCGGAGGAACTCAACAAGGTGCCAATGAAAGTGGTTTTTGGCGTGCTACCTCCTACACTTTCCACTTCCTCTAATGGCTCCAGTGAGGGGGGATCCTCCCTCTCTCGTGGGACCAGGTCTGGGAGAGGTGGATCCAACTGTAATTGCTATTTGGCAGGTCCCCCCACTTCCATTGGTTTAAAAAGGAGTGGGGACTGCTTCGTCGCCAGTGCGTAGCATGCTTTGGCAGTCACCTGATCCCCTCTGATCGTCTCAATTGTCCCGTTATGCGGGAACTTCAGACATTGGTGATAGGTGCTAGGAACAGCTAAGAGTCTGTGCAGCTAGGTCCTGCCCAAGATCATATGATAGGGTGTGTTAGCTTTTACCACAACAAAGTTTATGATGAAAGTTACCGGACCAATAGCCACGGGTAGTTGGATCTCCCCAACTATCAGAGCTTTGTCCCCACTGAATCCATATAGGTTGGAGTTGGTTACGACCATTTTAGAATCAGGAATCTGCAGCGTCTTGAATGTGTCGTGGTATAGCACATTTGCTGTAAGTACCCTCCGTTCCACACTACAGTGCACGTGTCCATATACCAGGTCGTCCACCTTCAGCTCGTCCCACACCATCAGATCGTACCCCACGATCCAACACCCAGGTCGTCCAACAGCATCAGTTACAGCCATTTATGGAAGCAAACCAACTAGTGCAATCTTGATGCTCAATCAACGCCACAATCATGGACGCATTAACTTTGTAACAACAGAGTAATGGTGAATCATCAAGATGGCACACAAGGTGGATCTACACTTCATAATGGTCCAGAGCAGATATGGAAGGTCAACTCAAACATCTATAAATAGAGAGAGATGAACTACGTAAGGCTTGATTCAAGTTTACCCCAAGAAACTTGATACATAGGCAACTCTTATCCTAAGAAGAGTGCAGCCATTCCCTACCACACGAATCATCAGGTCGTTGTCCAGTAAATACAACATCTACATTGGCGCCGTCTACTGGTTCGTCTCCTTAAGAAAAACACACTTACTCTTTTCTCAATCCCACGAAGCTGGTAAAAACCACCATGGATACCTCTTTTCAAATGTTGGCAGAACAGATGAAGACACTACAAGACGCTTTCCTCACCATACAACAAGAGAATCAGACGATGCGCGACCAGGCCACCTCCAACGCCAACAACGGCACCACAGAAGCAGTGGAGAACAACGTCGTTGCAGCCCTCACCAACACCACCAATCAACGCTTAGAAGACTTTGCCCAAAGATTAGAGAAGTCAAACGACAAAGCCAGCGCGATCCAGATCACTCAGAAGATGCTACAAACATACAAGGCATCACCATTCACCACAGAAATCAGAGACAAGTAGCCTCCTTCAGAATTTATCCAACCAAAGTTCTCGTTGTACGACGGTAGCTCCTACCCAGGCGAGCACGTAGCTTGCTTCAGTCAGATCCATGCACTCTACAGCGCTCAAGACTACAACTACCTGAAGTGCAAAAATTTTCCAGCCAGCTTAAAGGACAGAGCAATAGATTGGTTTTACACACTCCCTCCTAATTCGATCAGCAACTTCGACAAGCTAGTTGAGACATTCGCAGCAGAGTTCATCCATAACAGAAAGAAACGAGCCGACCTAGACTCTTTGTTTCAGCTCAAGCAAGCTCATGGCGAAACGATCCACGTCTTCCTAGGACGTTTTAAGAAGGACCTTCTCTCGCTGGAATCAGGACTCAATGACAGCTTTACAACTTTTGCGTTCACAAACGCCCTCGTAGACGACTCCGACCTAGCAGGGTCCCTCATGCGCAACAAGCCAGAAACCTTAGATGACCTGTATCATAGAGTCGACAACTATATCAAGTACGAAGAATGGATGGCCCATCGTAAAGGCAAAGAGGTTCTCGCAGTTAGCAACGAGCGAGACCCCAAGGAAAGCAATCAATATTCAGGCAACAACAACAACAACAACAACAAGAGATCCAGCTCCAGCAAGCCTTCATACACAAAAAGGGAATTCTCCAACTTCTCCAGGATGCCGAGTCTATACTGCACCATACTTCAAACCCAACATCAATAAGGTGATCGCCATACCAGAACATCTATACTGCCATTTCCATAAGCTCCACCACCATGACACCAATGATTGTTGGAGCCTCAAGCACTACCTCCAAGACTTAGTGGAGGATGGCAAATTGAAAGAGTTCCTGCCAGAAAGCGATCTAAGGCACAAGCTGGATGCCAAACGCCACAGAAGTAGGAGCCGCAGCAACGAACGACCTGCCAACAACAGAAGCACGAGCCGAATAGCCCGACAATTTAAATCCCCAGGTCAGTCGAGGCACAACAGGAGACAACACTCCTCCGACCACGATGAGGAGAAAGTAATCAACATGATTACACATCAAACGATGAAACCTCAAGTCGGGAGAAGCGCAGAAGAGTAGGAGCGCTTCAAGAAATCTACCACCTCTCACACAAAGCTGAGATGATTAATCCCACCAACCCTCAAACAACAACATCAATTTCATTCACCAAAGAGGATCTAGACAAGGTGTGCCTACCACATAATGATGCCCTGGTAGTGCACGTCAAAATCAACGGGTAGACAGTCAAAAGAGTCCTCATCGATCCAGGCAGCTCGTGCGACATACTTTTCTATCAAACTTACAAGGACATGCACCTGCCAGACTCGGTGATGATAGAATCAAATGCACCGCTCTATGGGTTCAACGGAGATCGCACAGATGCCATTGGAGATGTCATCCTGCCAGTCTCCATTGGAGAAAAGGAAGACATGGTCAAAATCTCAACACGATTAAGCATGATCGATGTCAAGTCGTCCTACACTGCCATTCTAGGACGCCGATGGATTCATAAGATCCAAGCAATTCCATTAACCCTACACCAGGTCCTATGATTTCCCGGCCCCCGAGGCATCATGGAGCTCAGAAGTAACCAACTAGAAGCCCACCGGTGCAATCACGTCAGCACAACGACCTTACCCAAGCCTCAGGTCATCGAGGACAAAGATGTCCCAAAGAAGCAAGATCCTCAAACTTCCAACCCTACAACAACTGCAGCAGACAAGCTCAAAGGGAAACAAGCTCAAATAGAACCAGGAGAAAAGGTCAATTTGGGCTCAGATAAAGACCCAAAGTTTGTTTATGTAGGGGCTGATTTAGACCCCAAGCTCAAGGAGCAACTTGTCAAATTTCTATCTCTCAATAAAGATGTCTTTGCTTGGTCATATATCGATATGCCAGGAATCGACTCTCAGGTCACTTGCCACAAGTTAAATGTAGATCCAATAGTCAAGCCTGTCAAACAACGACCTAGGAAACTAGCACTCAAATTTCAAAAAGCCATCAATGAAGAGATAGAAAAGCTCAAGAATATTGGATTTATCAAAGAAGTCGAGTACCCGACCTGGCTAGCCAACATTGCCGCCATTCTAAAGAAGAATGGTCAGGTACGACTTTGCATAGATTTCACCAACGTCAACAAGCACTGCCCAAAGGACAGCTTCCCCTACCAAGGATCGACATACTGGTAGATCAAACATGCGGCCACGAGCTGTTATCATTCATGGACGCATACAGTCGATACAACCAAATACCGCTTGCAGAAGAAGACCAGGAAAAAACATCCTTCGTAACCGAGCAAAGAACGTTTTGTTACAACGTCCTACCATTTGGCTTGAAGAATGCCGGTGCGACCTACCAAAGACTGGTCACCAAAATATTCAAAGACTTGCTAGGAAACACTATGGAGGTCTACATAGACGACATGGTGGTCAAAAGTGAAAAGGCAGGTGATCACATCTCCCACCTACAAGAAGCCTTTGAACGACTTCACCAAAACAAGATGAAACTCAACCCAGCAAAATGCGTATTTGGAGCAGCCTCGGGAAATTTTTTAGGTTACATCATGTCACAAAGGCGCATCGAAGCAAATCCAGAACAGATACGAGCTCTCCTTGAGATGTCAGCACCAACCACAAAGCAACAAATTTACAAGTTATTAGGCATGGTTTCAACACTCAACAGATTCATTTCATGAGCATTTGACAAATGCAGACTATTCCTATAAATATTCAAAAAAGGCACAACATTCACATGGACAGACGAGTGCCACAAAGCCTTCACCGACCTGAAAGCTTACTTATCAACGTCGCCCGTCCTGTTGAAACCAGAAAAAGGAGAAACACTAGGGCTTTACCTTGCAACAACTGATTTTGCAATTAGCTTAGTTCTTTTTTGCGAACACGAAGGAGTCGAAAAGCCAGTCTACTTCACCAGCAAGACGTTGGCAGATTTGGAAAAACACTATTCTCCGATGGAAAAAGCAATGCTCTCTTTACTCTACTCAGCTCGGAAGTTTTTACCTTACTTCCAATCTCACAACATTAAGGTAATCACCGATGTACCCCTCAAGCAAGTACTGAGTTCCAACAACAAAACCGCTTGAATGGCCAAGTGGGCTGAAGAGCTCAGAGAGCACCTGTACGCACAAAAATGTGTACCTAGATCTATGCAATTGATTTTAGAGTCGCCACTAACTTTATTAAGAAAAAATTGAGTAAAACCTATGTGAAAGACTAGCCCTCGAAACTAGATGATTATTGGGTTCGGGAGTCAAGGTACGATGTGGGAAGGTGTTAGGCACCCACGCTCGCCTGGTAAAACCAGCCTTACTTCTATTGAGGTGTAATGTATTAAGATAGGTGAATGAAGAAAGCTTGAAATTTTATTACCAAATTGGATGATCTTCACTAAATTATTTAAAAGCAAATGACTATATGCTATAGTAAAACTAAAAAGTAAATAATCCTAATATGCAATACTAATTAAAATAAAAGAGAAAAGAAAGATGTCACCTTGTTTGGAATGTTGTCTCATACTTGATTGTAGATTGATCGATTGATTGATGATAAACTTGATCTTGAATTGACAACTGTGATTTTTGGATTGAAACAGGTGATTTGAGGAAAAAACAACTTTTGGTGAAAAGAAGTTTCTACTCAAGATCGATGAGAAGAAAAGAAGGCTAAAATGAAGAACTAGAAAGAAAAAAATGAAGAACACTGAAGAAAAGAAGGCTATTAGCTCTGAATAACTAGGTCCAGATTATTAAATCCGAATTCCTAGCTCCAGATGATCTTTTGTGGGTGAATGAGACCTATATTTATATCTTTTTGGGATGGATTTCAATATGGTAATGAGTTTGATCCAATGGCTGAGTATTGATTAAGAAAAATCCAATGGCTTGATCTCTTTTTGGTTGCACCTCCTAAATCTGGCCCTTGATTCCAGAGGTGGGATAAGGGGTGCGATCTTGGCCCTTGATCTTTGGATATTTTAGATGGATTAGGGCAAAAAAACAAACCCTATACGTCCTCAATGAGCCCACAATCCAGGGTTTCCAAACATGGCTTCAAAAATGGCATATTCTCCATAATATTCTTGATTTTAGGGATCAAATCAAATCAAACAATTAAGGAAGGTTCTCTAGGTTTTTTGGAGGCTTGAAAATGGGATAGAAACCCTAATTAAAAGGTCCAACTCGAGCTGGATCCACAGCCCATGAGCATATGTCCAAATCCAACAAAAAGGCCCGTTCTGACCATTTTTTTAATGCAAATTCTCTTTGACTGGGTCAAAATTAGGCAAATTCTTATTCACAAAAGATGATCCTTAATCCATTAGGAAGGCCCATGAACTCTTAAAAATACCCTTGGGTCGAAATCTTACTCCAAAAATATGTTGCACTGAACAGCACACACAACGAGCTGAAACGGGATATAGCAAGATTAGGGTTTCTGAAATCCAAAAGGAACCTAGGCAAGATTGTACTCATTTCAAAGGATTTTTCAAGGGGATTTCAAATATGAAATAATCTCATCCAAAGAAAGAGTGGAAAAAATGAGATTTGGGCTCCAAAGGGTTATAGGGGCATTTTGGTCATTTTTAGCTATGGGCATACAGAACAACAGCTAGAGCCAGTACAAATGAGTTTCCTTTCACACTTTGCTTTGAACAGAAGCGGTAATACCATCAGAGCTCACACTCACAACAACCCGTTCTGACATTGTCGAGTCAGGAGACAATGACAACATCTTGGCAAAAGAAGTTGAACTCCTAGAGAAACGAAGAGAAACATCTGTAATATCCCTAGCTCGGTACCACCAAACAATCCAACGATCTTATAACAAGAAGGTCATCCCAAGATATTTTCAAGCTAGAGAGCTAGTCCTCAAAAAGACACTAGCTCCAGCCAAACTCGACCTAACATGGGAAGGCCCCTATATTGTTGACAAAGTTGATGGAAATTGGCGATACTGGCTCAAAACTCAGCTCGGTGATATACTTCCCCGACCTTGGAATACAGCTCTACTAAAGCGATTTTATCAATAAGTTTTTCTCCTGATACGTAAGTTGATTCGAATAAAATTTCATTAACATTTCAAGTACTGATGTCATTTTTTGCATTACATGAATACAATGCTTCTTACACTGCGCAATCCGACCTAGGAAATCACAATGTTAGGTCGTACAATAAAGGTGGAGTCTACAATGACTCAACTACAACCACGCAGTGGTTAATTATCAATCAATTCAAGCAAGGTCCCCCAAAAGGATCCTAAATCAACTTAACACCAATGCCAGGGTTAAGTATGATTCAACTGTAATTGGCACTCAAAGGGCAGTTATCAGACAAATACAATCTAGGGGACCTCTAAAAGGACCCCAAGTCAACTTACAACCTTAAAAAGGGTTTAAGTTAGACTCAACTATAATGGTCATTTAAAGGCTTATTATATCAATAGAAGTTCCCCCAAAAGGAACGACTCAGTGCATATACCTAAGGACCTGACAAAGCCTAGGTGCCAACTACGCAAATATATCATGTCGTTCACAAACGCTTTATGACATGTTACAATCAGATGACCTAGCAAAGTCAAACAACACATCAATACTACTACTATATAACACAGGTCGTCAAACAACAAATCAAAAGCAATAGCAATCACGCGCATGCTTCAAGCCAATTTCAACAAGTAAGTAATTTAAATATTTCTACTTAAGTACAAGTTCAGTTAGATATTGAGGCCCCCAGGTTGTCCCAGGAAAACGACCTTAATATCCCCATCATAAATCCCCCAGGTTATATATATATATAACCTCAATATATATATATATATATATATATAGTATCAGTTTCAAAAACAAAGAAATGTTTAAATATTGTTCAAAGAGCCCTCAACCCAAGATCAAACACAAGACGTTCAAGATCACAAAACACGAGAAACTTGCTCTACGTTCAAAGGATCCAGCACACAGTCCTCTGCAGCAATAGAACCGCTAGCAGGATCAACAACCATTTTAGGCACATCCAAGATAGCAACAACTGGAGGAACGGCTGGAGCTTTAGAGCAGCACCTAGATCAGTTGGCAGGTCAGATCGTCTACTAGCATTTGCACCCAGTATCTTCAACTGACACTGTTGCAGCCCCACGTTCAACTGACATCTTCAGGAGCTCATACTTACGATCTAGCTCCAGATAATCATCTACCAGAACGTAAGTATCACCACCCTCCACCAAATCAACCAGGTTGTTATATTCAGTTTCAACTCATTCAGTAATGGCCCGCGCTTTCTTGCACTCGGCGACCCACTGCTGAACCTCCAGCTTTGCAGAGTCAAGAGAGGGTTGCAACAGAGCCACTTTCCTACCCAGCTCTTGCACCTGAGTCCTCAGCCCTGCGACCTCAGCCCTCTCCACCTGTTGCTCGGCCACCAGCTTGCCATAAGCCTTCTTGCTGGCATCCAACTCCTTCTTGTACAGATTGGAGATAGATGCCATCTCCCTCAACTTCCTGTACATGGCCAGAACCTGACAAATAACAAATTAAGATTAGATCATATATATATTGACAAAACCCAAAGAAAACAAGCTCAGAATGGAATAAAGCTCACATAACATAGCGACCGATCCATCTCCTTCAGGTTCATCTCCAGACTCTTACCATCCAGCTTACGCCTATCTCCATCAAGAACAATGCTCTCAAGCAACCCTTCAGTAACCAATGTGGACTTGAAACTGCAGTCCCTATTCTTCACAAACTTCCTCAGACAACTAACATGGTCCTCATATATGACGAGCCTGTCCAGAACGTCATCTCTACTCTTGTCGCTTGGGGTCACACTCCCTGACCCCTTGCACTGCTGAGCAGCAGGCTCACCATCACCAACTTTCTTCTTACCACAGGCCTCAGCTACCCCAGCGTCAGCAGCCAAATCAATCAAATTCATCTTCTTCAAAGGTACCCGACCTAAAGAAGTACGACCTTCCACAGTACTAGGTCATTCCTCAGACTCAGTTTGGGACCTTTTAGCCCCCTCTGGCTCAACCACTTCAGAGCGCCTCTTCAGAATAGGCCTTTGGAACAAAGTCGGAGCATTACCCTCTCCACCAGCACTTCCACCAGCAGCACCACCGCCAGCACTTCCAGCACCCCCATCTCCAGAGGAGAAGAAGTTGGATGCAGAACAATCTACATCACCAGAGGAGAAGCGGTTGGACGCAGAGCGTCCTCCATCCCCCATCTCAGAACGTTGGGTTGCCAAACGATTCACATCACCCACCTCAGAGCGTCTGGATGCATAACGGCTTTTAGCAGCTCCTCCAGCCATCCTAACTGCCCCAGAGCGGCTATCACCAGCCCCTCCATCCCTTTTCACTCCAGAGACAGGTGCTTTCTTTTGGCTCTCCCTTTCCATTGCAGAATTTGAGCTAGAATCAGAGAGCATAACGACAACCTTGCGAGCCCTCTTCTTTTTCTCTAACTTCTTACGGTTAATCTTTTCTCCTCCACGCCTCTTAAAGTAATAAGCAACCTCCCCCAGCAAAGCTCGTTTCTCCTCCAAGCTCAAACAAGCAAACCTTTCTATAACATTGATAAGAGCCCAAAACTATAGTTTTATTAATAATATTACTTTTAGACCAATTATGTGATTAATAAGTAAGAGTTAGTACTGTTATCGTGTTCTTATGTATTTCAGGCATTGGAGTCGAATATGTGTAAAAATGCATCCCTTTTGTGAGATAAAGAAGCAAAGGTTGATTGCTAAGAAGTTCTATGATTAAAGGGCAAGATTCAAGGAGAAAAAGCCTTTTTAAAGCCCAGTCAAAGCTGAAAAGTCAAAGTGAACGCGGATAGAAATAGCGCACAAAAGTCAGCAGAACTTTCAAAGACCATATCTTTGGACTCAGACCTTGGAATTGGGCCTACCTTATGTCAAAATGACCAGCTCAGAATGAGATTTCTAATGGTTTAAGCCTTGACCCAATCAGAGGAGTAGAAATGGATGAAAAATCTGTTGAAGTCATTTCAAGCTGAAAACCCCCTTTGTGGACTGAAGTAATGAGGTTTTGGGCTCGATTTTCCGGCCCAAAAGATGGCTCCTCAGCATATGCATGAAATTGTGGATCTAGTCTTTTCTATATGAATAGACAAAAAGTTAGCTCTTAAGCTACTTAGTGTTACTTCATAAAATTAGTTTTTAGTTAGTTTGGATCTAGTTATTTTTCATAGAATTAGTTTTTAGAACAAGAAATTAGCTTGTAGAATAAATAACTTAGTTTTATCTAGTGAATTATCAATAAATTAGTTAGAACAGTAAATTTAGTTTTTTAGAAGCCATTACTTAGTTCATTCCAATTAGTTTGTCTTAAATTGATAACTAGTTATTCATAATCTTAGTTTTAATTTCAGTATTTATCCATTTTGAATCATCATGCTATTGTTCAATTAGATTAATTGATAACTATAAAATGAGTAGTCTACCTACGAAATGAACTATGAATTCACAACGTAAGTAAACTAGAACTACTCTTTTACGTGTTGATTATCAAAGCTTTTCTCAATGCGAATTGTGAAGTTCGTTCCACTCCTAGTTCCATAGCATGGATTGTTTTCTAAGTCTAACTAGTTGCTCTTTAAGTCAATGAGATTTTTCTGAAAATATTATAAGATACTTAATTAAGATGATTACTAGAAATTAACTACAAATGCTATGGAAATACTATTGTTTGACTCTCTAGATAAAGGAATTAGAGGGAATTGAATCCACCTCGAATCCAACTTAATGACCTAGTACAGATTGTGGTATCTCGATTCTTACGTTTTCCACGGCAAGAATTCGAGTCTAATCCCCTAGTGTTCATGGCATTTCTACCAAGTACTAACTAGCATGTGAGGTAAGCCCACCCATTCTCATGGCTTAAACACGACCTTCTAGAGTGGAATAGATGCTAAAATGTTTCTATACTAACAACTAAGTTTTCATCAAGGCTTCATCAACCCCTCTAATGGAGGTTTAGCCTTGAATCATCAATCTAACATTTCCCATTGAATCTAAACTAAACATAATGTAAGAAATTTAGATTTACTTAATTTGAACAATAATGAATCTAACTTAATGGCTGGAATGAAATAGGAACAAGAATTGAAATTAGATCTATACTGGAAATGACAAAATTCAAACTTGATAAAAATACTACTTTATTTATCTAATCAATCAAGAACAATGATTCAGAGATTTAATCTAAAACAAGAATTTAAATGGAACTAAAACTTAATTTAATTAATAAAACTAGATCTAGAATTCTATATCTTAATTTAGGTCTATAGCTACCATTAACAAAGACTAGCTACCATTAACAAAGAGCTAAGCTTTTGTTTTTATACATCAGATCCAAAATTCGTGCATGGGCTTGGAGCCATGGTTTGGGCGTGAGAATCAGCCCAAAACCCAAAATCCAAAAAGGCCTCTTCAGCTGCAGTTGGCTTCCACAGACTTTTCGTCCACTTCTGCTCCTCTGATTGGGTCAAGGCTTGGACCATTGCAAAGCTCTTCCGAGCCGGTTGTTTTGACATAAGGTAGGCCCAATTCCGAGGTCGAGTCCAAAGATATGGCATTCGAAGTTCTTGACTTTTTTCCTTTATCTAAGCTAAAGTGGCACATTTGCACATAATGGACTTTGAAGCCTGAAATGCATAAAAACACGTAATCAGTATTAACTCTTACTTATTATTCACATAATTGGTCTAACAGTATGATTATTAAGGGGTTAAAACTACAGTTTTGGGCTCTTATCATTAATAAAGTTTAATACTTATTCAATAATAACTTGTTTTGTTTGTTCTTGTGTTAGAAATGATAGTGTAATGATTCAAGTCTAAAACTTCCATTAGAGGGGTTTGAGGAAACCTTGATGAAACTTGATTTCGATTAGCGTAGAAATGGTCGTAGTAATCTATTCCATTCTAGAAAGTAATTAGTTCTCCATGAGAATGGGTTTGATTGATTCACATGCTGATTGTTAGTTGGTAGAGATTACCATGAATGATTAGGGATTAGATAGACCCAATTGTTATGTAAAAACATAGCAATTCAGATTACAAAAATTCTTCGTTAGTTTATTCAGTTGAATTAAGGTGAAATCAAATCCCCCTAATTCCTCCCCATATTGTCAAGTTAGTATTTCCGCAGTTTGATTTATATCATCTTGATTGTTGATTCACCATCGTAGTTAAATTTCAATTCCATTACTCTCACGACCTTGTTAGCTTACACGAACTAGGAAACCTTCACATCTAGACGACTAGGAGTGGAACGAATTCTCTACTCAAAATGTATTGCATTGATAAAGAGAGTAGAAAACTTTGATATATAAGCAAGAAAATAGCTTTAGTTTTACTTACATTTGAGTTTCATCACTTATTCGTAGGTAAAACTATCATTTTATGTTTTATCAAATGGCGACGCTGCCATCTTAGTTGTGTTTAGTTACATTTCCATTAGTAGTGTTAATCCTACCAAAGTCCCATTAAACCCACCCACCCTTGTATGGTTCTACTTGTGGTTGTTTGCTTGAACTGAAGGCAAGAAATAAGCGCCTCTTTGGCCTATTTTTTGAGCGCACCCCGCGCTAAAGTGCCTAGACATCGTCCAAGGCAACAACGTACCCCACGCTAAAGTGCCTGGACTTCGAGTCAGGCAAGAGCGCGACCCGTGCCCTATCTAGGCAATTTCTGAGCGCACCATGCACCCTCTTTTGAGCAGCCCAATTTTCACAGGTTAGTCCAAATTTCCATTTCTTCAAGTTATTCAATACATTGAGCTCGCGTATACAAGACGCTATTCATAAGCGAAGCAAGGAGGCATTCAGGTACTTCTTCCTTCCACTCCTCGCATCTCCTGTTAGAGGATTTATACTAGCATATCAGGGTTGTTTTGACTGTTGTCGTATTTTTTTTAATATTGGACTTAGCCTTGCATGAGATTAAGGTTAGGTAAAGAAAAAACGACTAACGTAATCTATCGTGAACGTCAACACACACACCTATCTAGTATACCACACACTACACCTGAAATAATGGCTGAAGAAAGAGAGTCTCCTCTCTCTGACTTTTACAAAGCCTTGAACGATAGCCCAAAATCTTACATCGTTCTTGCAGACCCAGTGGGGGATTTTCGAATCCCCTGAATATATTTAATTTGTTACTAGTTTTTCATGGGTTAGACCATGGAAAACCTTATCAGCATATACGTAGGATTGAACAAGTTTTTACCACATTCCATCATCCTATGGTAGGTGCGGAACAAATTAAACTGAGGGTGTTTCTTTTCACCCTAGCCGATAAGGCGGCGTCTTGGTTAACTGCCCAAACGCCTAATTATGTGGACTCATAAGCCAAACTTGTTCAACTATTTATGGAACATTTTTACCCACCACTGAAGACAGATGAAATGCTTTCCAAGATTCACTTTTTTTCGACAGAATCCTCATGAATCCTTTTCGGAGGCTTGGAATCGTTTCACTGATCTTCTTATAGAGTGTCCTCATCATAACCTTGCGAAAGACACGTTAGTTCGTGCCTTTCTCAAGGGGTTTTTATTCCACCATAAAGAGGTCCTTGATATAATGAATGGGGGTAGTTTCCTCAGTAAAGGAGCCTCAGAGGCTTATAGGTTTTTAGAAGATCAAACAAAGCGTAATAATAATTTGGGGGGGTAGTGACGATATCCCTCACTCCGCTAGTTCTTCTTCAACAGTTAAGGCTGCCGGTATGTTTGAGATTAAACCCGATCCTGAGCTTAAAACTTTAATCGAATCTCTCACTAAAAAGGTAGAAGCTATTTCTATTCAACAAAAGCATATCCCCATCATGAATGTCAACTCTAATCCATGTAATTTCTGTTTGAGTCATGAGCATCCCGACTCCTATTGTCCTCTCGCCTATGAATAACAAACATCACAACCAGATAATGTTTGCTCCATTAATTGCTATCCTATTCCTAAAGCCCCTTGGAGACAAAATCCCAACTTCAGTTGGAGAAATAATCAACAAGTTACACCTCCAGAGTATAATAATCAAAATGTTAGGCCAGCAAACAATTACAACCAAGCTCCACCACAACAAGGACAAGGACAAGGGAATTACAATAATTATAACAATAATAATTATAATGCTAATAGAGGTATCGTTCCGGTTAATCATAACTATCACAACCCACCTGTTAATAATCAATGTGACATAGTTCTTGTCACACAACATGTAACAAACACTCCTCTACAACCGGATCATTTTGATGCCTTTATGCAAACCCAACAAAAGATTTTACAGTCCATCCAACTTTCCTTACAGTAGTTAGCCCAAGAGAAAGTACAACCCAAAGGTGTGTTTCCAGGTCAAGCGATACCTTAATCCTAAAACACCAAACACAGCCTTTGAGGTAAACGATAATACTAGTAATGAAAATGGAAATGTAGGTGAGCTAAATGCCATCACCAGTCTCCATTCTGGTAGAGTGGTTGATAACGCTATAACTATGTCTGTAGTTACCCCACCAATAGTCCCTACACCGGATATTGTATTAGATACTGAAGTAGTAACTAAAGATCCTACCCCTGTAGAGGTACCAGTTAAACCACAACCTAAGAAACAAAAAGCCAAGGTTAGACATCCTGTTGATCTATACGCTAAATATAGAGAGAAACCACCGTTTCCCCAGAAATTAGCCATGTTAACCAAGGATACGAATTTCGATGAGGTTAGGGAGGTTTTCAAAAATCTAACGATAAACCTACCCTTTTGGCAGTGATTTAAAAGTTACCTCACCATGCTAAGTTTCTTAAAGAGTTGTGCACTACTAGGCGTAAGACAAATATTCCTAAAGACGCCTTTTTAAATGAACAGTTTCCAACTTTAACCGAACATAATGGAATCGTTAAGTACAAGGACCTCGGTCGATCCCCTATCAGATAATGCACCTTAGGAGATTCCCACATGACGACCGCGCTATTAGACCTGGGGGCAAGTGTTAACTTACTCCCTTATTATTTATATAAACAAATAGGTCTACAGGAGATGCAACCTACTAAAATGATGTTACAATTAGCGGATCGATCTATTAAGTATCCTAAGGGTGTGGTTGAAAATGTGCTTGTTAAGGTTCAGGATTTCTACTATCCTGCTGATTTTGTTATCCTCGATACAGAAGTCGCTAACGACTCTGCTCCGATTATCTTAGAGCGTCCCTTCTTGGCAACTGCCAACACGCTTATAAATTGCTGCGATGGTTCGATGTCCATGTCTTTTGGCCATCTTTCTGTTGAGGTCAATGTTTTTAAAATGATGAAATAGATACCAGATTCGTCTGTATATGGGGAGGTTAGCATGATCGAAAGCTTAGCTCAAGACTATTTTAATAACACGTTTCCAGAAAACCAGATGTATAAATTCCTTTCCTTTGGAAGTTCAGATTTTGAGGATGACTCCTACGTAGAGGAAGTCAATGCCCTCCTCGAGTCTACACCTACCTTAGACCCTTCTATTGCTCCATCTACTGAGTTTGAAGACCTGCTACCTAAACAAGTCTTCACTACCTAGACTCGATGAGGACTCCTCGAGTCTACACCTACCTTAAACCCCGATGCTTAAACCTCTTCCTTCTGAGTTAAAGTATATTCAACTTGATCTGGATGGTAGTTATCTAGTAATTATATCTTCTCTGTTATCTGCGGATGAAGAGGCACGGTTGATTAGGGTAATTAGGGAACATCGTTCAGTGATTAGTTGGTCCCTAGAAGACATTAAGGGGATTGACCCTAATGTTTGCACTCATCGTATCCATTTGGAGGATAATACAAAGACTTCTCGCAAACCTCAGCGTCGCTTGAACCCTGCCATGAAAGAGGTGGTAAGGGAAGAAGTTTTACGTTTACTCAATGCAGGTATCATATACCCAATCTCCGATAACGAATGGGCAAGTCCCATTCATGTAGTTCCTAAGAAATCGGGGGTTACCATGGTACGTAATGCTAAGGGTGAATATGTTTCCACATGAGTCCCATTAAAATGGAGGATCTGTATTGATTATAGACGTTTAAATGCCTTGACACGAAAGGATCATTTTCCTTTACCATTTGTAGATCAGATACTCGAACGTCTAGCTGGTCATACTTATTATTGTTTTTTAGATGGCTACTCTGGCTATTTTTAGATTATTATTGATATTGATGACCAAGAAAAGGCTACCTTCACATGTCTTTTTGGAACGTATGCCTATAAACGAATGCCTTTTGGCCTTTGTAATGCTCCTAGTACCGTCCATCAGTGTATGCTTCATATATTTAGTGACATGGTAGAGCGTTTCATGGAAGTGTTCATGGATGATTTTTCTATCTATGGAGACTTTTTCACTGACTGCCTGTCTAACCTGTCTAAGGTTTTGACACGGTGTGAAGAGAAGAGTCTGGTTTTAAATTGGGAAAAATGTCATTTCATGGTGAAAAAGGGAATAATGCTAGGTCACATTGTATTTAGTGATGGCATAGAAGTAGATAAGGTCAAACTAGATAAGATAGCGTTTCTACCTATACCACAGACTGTCCGTGATATTAGAGCCTTTCTAGGCCATGTAGGGTTTTATAGGCATTTTATCAAAGATTTTTCAAAAATAGCTAGGCCTTTAACTAATTTGCTTTTAAAGAATGTCATCTTTGATTTCAATTATAATTGTAAACATGCTTTTGAAACTTTAAAAGCCGCTTTAACATCTGCACCCATTATACATCCTCCCGATTGGTCTAAACCTTTCGAACTCATGTGTGATGCTAGTGATTATGCCGTGGGTGCTATGTTAGGTCAGAAACTAGATAATAAGTCCATTGTTATTTATTATGCTAGTAAAACTTTAAACGATGCTAAAAGGAATTATACAACTACGGAAAAAGAATTCTTAGCTGTCGTTTATGCTTTAGATAAGTTTTGTCCTTATTTGGTTAGCACTAAGACTTTAGTTTACACATACCATGCAGCCCTTAGGTACCTTCTCACAAAGAAGGATGCTAAACAGAGATTAATCCGATGGATTCTTCTCCTATAAGAGTTCACCTTAGAAATTAAGGACAAAAGAGGGGTCGAAAACGTAGTTGCCGACCACTTATCTAGACTAACAAATGACGATGATAGTGATTATGAGTCCATACCTTACTCTTTTCTTGATGAGCATCTGTATGCTATTTTTTCTACACCATGGTATGCTGACATTGTGAATTATTTAGCTTCTAATATTATTCCTGATGTTTTGTCAAGAAATGAACGTAAGAAGTTCTTGGCCAAAGTTAAGCTATACTACTGGGATGAGCCCTACCTTTTTAAGTATTGTGCGGATCAGATTATTCGTCGTTGTATTCCCAGTGAGAATATAATGAGGTTCTATCATTCTGCCATGACAAAGAGTGTGGTGGCCATTTTAGTGGTATGAAAACAGCTGCTAAAATTCTTCAATGTGGGTTTTATTGGCCTACCCTTTTTAAAGATGCCCAAGTGCATTGCAAGACATGTATTCGTTGCCAACAACTTGGGCAAATCACTAAGCATAATATGATGCCATTAAATCCAATCATGGTGGTAAAAATTTTTGATGTATGGGGCATTGATTTCATGGGTCCTTTTCCTGTTTCCCATTGTTTTATATATATTCTAGTTGCCATGGACTACGTGTCTAAATGGATAGAGGCCATGGCTTGCCATAACAATGACCATAAGACAATTGTGTTTTTTGTTAAGGAATACATTTTCTGTCAGTTTGGCTTTCCTAAAGCCATCATTAGTGATGGCGGAACACATTTTTGCAACAGAGTTGTTGCGTCTCTAGTTAAAAAGTATGGAGTTACACATAAGGTGACAACTCCTAATCATCCACAAACTAGCGGCCAAGTAGAAGGTTCTAATAGGAAAATCAAAAAAATCTTAGAAAGAACTATAAATCATGATAGGAAAGATTGGTCTAAGCGTCTAATTGATGCCTTATGGGCATATATGACTGCTTTTAAAATTCCTATAGGTATGTCTCCTTTCAGACTTGTTTTCCCATTTGCCCGTTGAATTGGAGCACCATGGGCCTTAACTTCAATTTTGATGAGGCGGGTGTCAAGCGCAAGTTGCAATTGAATGAGCTTGAAGAAATCCGTAGCGATTCTTATGATCTCGCGAAAGATTATAAAGCTAACATGAAATGTGTTCATGATAAGCAAATCTTGCGCAAAGAGTTTGTGGTTGGTCAAAAGGTCTTGCTTTATAACTCCCGTTTGCATATTTTTCTCGGGAAATTAAAAACTCGTTGGTCTGGTCCTTTTCTGGTTACTGAAGTCACCCCTTACGGGGCAATCACCTTGGTAAATCCCAAGGACAACAATACATTTTAAGTCAATGGCCAATGGCTTTTTTAGGCATAATAGACCTTTATTTTCGTTTATATTTGGGGGCCTTATGTAGATGCTTAGGCAACATTAGCCCAGGCTGACCTTGATCTCAATTCAACTAGTGGATTGTCATGCTCCAAGACCAAATATTACATTAGGGCCTTGTTAGCAATTCGCAGAATTATTCGCGAATCGAATTTTTTAAGGGCAAAACGTATAATAGTTCCGAATGTTTGAAAGATTCGGAATAATTCGCGATTTTTTGCCTTGAAACGTATAATACGGATTTTGGTGAATTTTTCAAAAATTCGGCTAAAAATAAATAAATAAATAAAATAAATGAAAATTTGGTTGCGCTTTTGTTATTTTTTATGTACTTTATGTCCTCACTCTTACTTTAAGTCCCCCACTCTAACATTTTTAGTGATAAATTAATCCAAAAGCTTTGTTTTTATACTTTTTAGGAAATATTTAAATTGTCATGTCATGGTGTGTATATTTTGAAATTTGAACGGTAATTTCAATCCAAGAACAAATAAATGAAGGTACATATGTGGACCATTCAATTGGTTTCAATGTTTTTGTAGCTAAATTGTTTAGATATGTTTGTTATGTTGTAAAGAATGACAACTATTATTAATATTTACTAACATAATATCACGAATTTTTTACTTCCGAATTTTTGCAACAAAACATTTAAAACGCGTATTAATTAAACACCGCATAATTGCAGTATTGCGAATTTTTTACAGAATATTTGACCGTACTTTTTTTTTTTTTGAATCACCGAATAATTCTTGAATTATTCCCGTACCGAATTTTTGTCGTATCCTGAATTACTAACAAGGCATCAAGGTGCTTCAAGTTCGTCACGGGGTGTTGTTGCTTCAGGACCTAACAAACTAGTGGACTGTGTGGTTGCTTCAGGATCAAATAAACCAACCTGTAATTCTGGTTTCATCAAATTCTTTTCCGCTGCATTACGAACAAAGAAAACCTTGTCTTGCAACCATTACTTGCAAAGAGCACAAAGCCTCTCATTAAAAACCTTTGTTGCACCAAATTGAGTCGATTCGAGCTACAAATTCCACCATTTGTTGAAGTATTTGACGTATGAGGGCGTGCACCCCTTATTTGTTCCTTACAGGTGGGCGGCGCCTCCTATATATTATTGTTGACGTATGTTTTTTTTTTATGCAAATATTGTTGATGTATGTAAAGTTCCACATTTTTATAAGTGTGGACTATCAGTTTGGCAACCGTATTTAGTATTTTCTATTCTCATGTATTGGGGTACCTTAACACCCAAGGTAGGTTAAGTATATAGATGAAACTCTGGGTAGAGTATGAGTTTACTCTCTAACTTAACCCTATACATTATTCTAGCCTCCACTCTTCTCTATTCTTCTTTTTACTAGTTTTCCTATTACAACGATGTCACAACTCTCCTAGCATCACCACTAACACCATTGCACCTAAAAAATATAGTTCTCCCATTTACCAAGAGCGTAAACCGCGAGTAAGAGTGACTCGAGCAGTACGTGCATCAATTCCAGTAACTTTGATCATACTCAAATGGACCTCGGGGGAACCATCTTTCAACAAGGAGTGAACGATATAGGAAGAAGTTGTTCATTTGTTGCAGCCAATTCTAAGACGGGTACCATACCTGCAATCACTGATGAAACCGAAGCAAAACGGACAAACAAAGAGGAATCTTTTGACAATTTCTTTGCACAAGGAAGGATAAACTTAGTCACAAATTCAGGACACAACTCGGGAAGAAGTTTGGATACTTGTCCAAGAGCGGCAAAGCCGTACTTGGTTATTATCGTCAAGAAGTAAGCCAACCAACGTATGAAGAAACCAGGTATGGCCTGGTAGGCGCGACAACAGTTTTGCTTGTACAACTGACTTGGGACGGCGAGATTGTAATGCCCTCCAACTTGATATAACCTAGCTGGCCACTCTAGGATATATTAAGCTGGAAAGCACTCGCTTACTTGAGTGTATCTACAATTGCCAGAACAATCAAGCAAACGGTATACATATAATGGAATCAAAACAATAACCTAAGACACACACAATAACATAATAGATTTAAAACAAAGTATACATTTATAAACAACAAAATACACTATTGTCTTCCATATAATACATGACTACAACTCCAGCAAAATGTTTACCAACCCAAACCACATTTACATAAAAAGAACTATAGACAACCCCTAATCTACAACTTCAACACTTTTGGGACTCACGACACTCCGTCATCCATTTATAGCAAATTCCCCTGAAAAAGAAATAAAACAACAAACATAAGCCACAAGCTCGTGTAAGTATAACCTACTGCCAATACTTACCTTAAGCAGACAAAAGTCTCAATAGTAATAACCAAAGCCCAAAACATATAAGAAGTGAATAGATAAGTATCATGCCTCATAAATAGGTCTTAACCTCAACAAACAATAGCATAGCTTCAAGTAAATAACCACAATCCAATAAAATTAAACCCATCATCCACACATACTAAATTATATATATATATATATATATATATATATATATATATATATATATATATATATTTTTAGGGACCACACTTGCAGCCTCCAATGAGGTAATGCCCTATGGCCTCGCAAGTGGCAAACAATAATATACACCCTCTTGAAAATATTACAAAGCTTTCAGGGGTCATTTGTGCCTTATGGCCTCACAAGCGGTCCTTTTCCCCCCTGAAAGTTGAGAGGTATGGCCCCACAGGCGCATACACAAGTACCTCCCACTAAACCATATATACCATAATCACATTTTACCATATAACCTTATCATATATTCATAGAGCCAATATATCCAGGATAAGGAACCAATTCCATCCATTAAATCAACTACCATAATTCTTTCACTACATGTAACATCACACTAAGATGTATCAATACCCAAATATCACTTCTGACGGCGTATCAACCTTTCGTCATATCATACACAAGGGAAACATTCAATGAACCATTCATATAAGAACAATAGGTAACAAGGTTAGTGAAATACCCAAAATCAATGAGCATGTAGAATAGAAATCAATTAAACTATCATAAAGACTAACTTGAAATACCTAAAACCATCCCTTACTACATCCAAATAAATTAATTGGTTTGGTATACCTCTATTAAGCATTCATCTATCTAAAGTAAGAATTGTAAGTAATAAATCACTTACCTCAAGCAGTATAGTTATGGACAGCCTAAAACAGTGAGAAATCCTCCTCTAATAGCTCCCAAAGCCAACCCATGATAGCTACAAGCTTTTGTTTTCTTTAAGTGGTCGGTACTAAGTCTGTAAAAGAAGAGAAAAAGAACTCTCTCGAACAATGAAGAATTATAAGTTTTAATTCTATTCCACTTATGGGCTGGGTTAGTCCTACATGGGTCATGGGTGGCCCACATATTAAAACAGATTAACAAAAGAAAATGAAACTAATTATTACTCTAATCATTATATTAAATACATATACAAACAAAATAAAAATGGGGTTTCACATTCTCCCCCTCTAAGAAATGAATTTCTTCCTCGAAATTCCAACTTACGTGTAAGTCAAAAAGGTGAGGATATGTTGCTTGTACATCATCCTCTCGCTCCCAAGAGGCCTCCTGCTCACCATGATGACTCCACTGTATTTTCAGCAAGGGAATAATTCTCTTCCTTAGAACATGTTCTTTTCTATCAATTATTCACAATGGGGCTTCGACATAGGAACTGTCCTGCTGTAGATCCAAGTCATCAAGATTAATGACACTTGCATGCTCCTCATCCCTTAAATGCTTCCTCAACATGGAAACATGGAAAACATTCGGTACTGCAGCAAGTTTCTCTGGTAACTCTAATTGATATGCCACGCTGCCAACTCTTTTTAACACTTTAAAAGGTCCAATATACCTAGGTGCCAATTTCCCTTTCTTTCCAAAACGTTTCACTCCTTTTATTGGTGACACCTTGAGTAATACCATGTCTCCTATTTCAAATTCAAGATCTCTACGACGTCTATCTGCGTAACTCTTTTGTCGACTCTGAGCTATCCTGATTCTATCACGGATTACTACCACCTTTTCAGTAGCTTCATGAACCAAGTCTGGTCCTAAAAGAGAAGCCTCACCAACCTCAGCCCAACACACAGGTGATCGGCATGGTCTGCCATACAAGGCCTTGAAAGGTGCCATACTAATGGTGGCCTGATAGCTATTGGTATACGCAAACTCAATTAAGGGCAAGTGCTCCTCCCAACCACCTTTGAAATCAAGGATGCAGGCCCTAAGCATGTCCTCCAGTACTTGGTTAACTCTTTCGGTATGACCATCTGTTTGTGGGTGGAAAGCGGTACTAAAGTTTAAGTGTGTACCCATTACCTTCTGGAAGCTCCTCCAAAAATGAGAAGTAAACTGGATATCACAATCTGATACTATAGACACCGGTATTCCATGTAGCTTTACAATCTCTTTAATGTAGAACTTGCACAAATCATTCACACCATAAGTTTTTCTAACCGGTAAGAAATGAGCTGACTTGGTTAGTCTATCCACAATTACCCAGATAGTGTCATGACCCCGCTGCGATCTCGATAACTCTTCCACAAAGTCCATGGTTATATGCTCCCACTTCCATTTTGTTATGGGTAATGACTGTAAGTTTCCAGCAGGCCTTTGGTGTTCTGATTTTACTTGTTGACAAGTGAAGCATTTGGACACATAATTAGTGATGTCATATTTCATTCGCTTCCACCAAAACTGGCACTTCAAATCTTTGTACATCTTGGTGATGTCGGGGTGTACAGTATATCTCTTCTTGTGAGCTTCATCTAAAATATCTCTTTTCAATTCTGGATCATCAGGAACAACAAGTCGTCCCCTAAGTCTCAAACCACCATCTCCATCAATGGCCCAATCTGATGGGTGCTCACTTGATATCTCAGAAATTCTTGCCCGTGCCCAAGTATCTCTACCCTGTGCCTCTACTACTTTAGTCACAAGAGTTGGTTGAACTGTTATTGTTCCCAGGTAAGCTGTATACTCTTGTGTAGCAGGGTTAATCTCAAATTCAATTAAGGTATTAATCAAGTTCCACCAATACGTCATCAAGAATGCTACTTAAGCATATGGTTTTCTACTCAAAGCAGCAACCACGCCATTGGCTTTCCCTGGATGGTACTGAAGTGATAAAGTATAATCTTTAATCAATTATAACCATCTCCTTTGCCTTAGATTTAAATCCTTTTGTGAAAATAAATATTTGAGGTTCTTATGATCAGTAAATATCTCAAAATTCTCACCAAATAAGTAATGTCGCCAAAGCTTAAATGCAAAGACCACCGCAGCCAGCTCCAAATAATGTGTGGGATAATTTTTCTCATGGATTCTTAGTTGTCGAGATGCATAAGCCACCACTCTGCCTCTCTGCATAAGTACAACACCTAAACTTTGGTGAGATGCATCTGTGTATACTGCATAACTTACACCACTCTCGGGCATGACTGGTGCCGGAGTTAGTTTAGACACCAAAACATCAAAAGCTCGCTGGCATTGCTCACTCCACACAAAAGGTTCACCCTTGCAAGTTAATCGTGTCATAGGTGCTGGAATCCGTGAGAAATTCTCAATAAAACGCCGATAATAACCTGCCAGCCCAAGAAAACTTCGTATCTTGGAAACGGAAGTAGGCGGTTCCCAACTTAAAGCTGCCTCTACCTTAGCAGGGTCTACAGTTATACCTTCCTCAGATACAACATGTCCCAAGAATTTGACCTCATTGAGCCAAAATTCACACTTCTCGAATTTAGCATACAACTTATGTTCTCGAAGTGTCTGAAGCGTCATTTTAAAATGTTCTACATGCTCTTCGTGGGTCCTCGAATAAATCAGAATATCATCAATGAAAACAATGACAAACTTGTCCAAGAAATCTTTGAATACTCGATTCATCAAGTCCATGAAAAATGTCAGGGCATTAGATAACCCGAATGGCATTACGAGGAACTCATACGAACCATATATAACATGTAACAAATGCAGTCTTAGGTACATCACTAGCACGAACAAGCATCTGATAATAACCATTCCTTAGATCAATCTTCGAGAACCACTTAGCTCCTTTCAGTTGATCAAACAAATCATCTATCCAAGGTAATGGGTATTTGTTACATACAATCACCTTATTCATTTCTCTATAATCAACACAAAGGCGAAATGAACCATCCTTCTTCTTGACAAAGAGAATTGGAGGTCCCCAAGGAGAAGTACTCAGACAAATAAACCCCTGATCTAGGAGATTCTAGAGTTGAGTTTTCAACTCTCTCAACTCAATTGGTGCCATACAATATGGAGTTCTAGCTATAGGAGTGGTACCCGGAATTAACTCAATGCCGAATTTAACTTCTCTTATAGGAGGTAGGCCTAAAATCTTATCAAAAACTTATGTATACTCAGCCACAACTTCCACCTGTTTCATATCAACCATAGGCTCATCAACCTCTAAATGTGCCATGTAATCCTCTACTAAGGAATTACCCCTGGTAGCCACAACAACAATTGATTCTTGTCCAGGAATATCTAATGAGACAATCTTGGCAAAGCAATCTAATCTCACATGATACGCTGCCAACCAGTCCATCCCAAGTATCACATCAAAATCATGCATATCCAACACAATCAAATCAATGGGAAGTTTGAGGTCATCAATCACAACTGGACAACACTTGCACATCCAATTAAGAATCGATGACTCTCCTAGTGGAATGATTAAGGCTAAAGGTACCAACATAGACTCGGATTGAACATCAATTACAAGCATAAAAGCATGAGAAATAAATGAATGAGTGGCCCTAGAGTCAAACAAAACCCTTGCAGGTCTAGAATGAACAAGAAAAATACCTTCGATTACTGCACCATTAGTTTCCCCATCTCGAGGCATCATTGCATAGACATGGCCTTGTGGAGTTGCTGGTTTCTTATTCTCCTGAATGACTTCTTGACCCTGCTTCTGGCCATGCAATTTGAGATCCATGAGTTCCCGATTTAAAGTGTCCTTGGTCTGATTGTTTCTACTCATACCATCTCTGATCAGGTCATCGATACTCCTGCCCAATATATTTTTCATGAACTCTACAGTCTTCACTTTTATGACCAAACTTGCCGCATCTATAACAATTCCCAAAAAACCCAGTTAACTTCTCAGGCATGTTGTAGTCCTTGAGCTTATGACTGTACCTGTCACATCTATGACATCGTCCAAAGAAAGGTGTAGATGAAGACCCGATTCTCTACTGCTTCTGAATATACTATTGCTGACTATCATACTTATTGTATACTCGCTTCCCTTTATCACTACTCTCAGTTTTCAGATAATCTTTAGGCCTCTGGTGCTCCTGGTAATCATGTTCCAGCTTTCTAGCAATATCAACTACTTCTCTCAAGGTTGAAAGATTCTGACCTTTAACCACAAACCTAAGATCATCATTTTGCAAACCCTCTTCAAACTGTTTCGCCCTTTGATCCTCATTTAAGTGCAAGTCGGTGGCAAAACGCTCTAACCTGGTGAACTTGGTCTCATATTCCAGAATTGACATCCTCTCTTGCTTCAAGTTAAGGAACTCCCTCGTCTTTGCAGTTCTAACAGTGCTAGGAAAATATTGTAAGCTGAAATGCCTACAAAATTCTCCCCAAGTGATATTATGGCAAACTTCCCCTCTAGTTACTGATTTCCACCATATCGAAGCATCTTCATTTAGACAAAGGGACGCAAGTCTCTGTTTCTGTACCTCGGAATAGTCCATGACATCAAATATATTCTCTAAGTCCTCCTTCCACTCTTCTGCTTTATTAGGATATGAAATGCCTCCAAATCTAGGAGGATTCACCTTCAAGAACCTCTCCAACATCTTTTCCCAAGCTTCCCGTTCCAACCTTGGTATGTCTTGTTCAGGTTCACCTTGTACATTTTGGTTTACTTGAGCTGCTTGCCCTATTCTCTCTAACTGCGTAACCTTCTGGGCAATCTATCAAAATGATCCCAACATATCATCTACCCAAACAGGTCTGTTGTCATTAGTTGCAGGTGAAGGTTGTGTAGGTGCAGGACCAGCTGGAACATTAGTCCCTATATCAGAAAGACGGGCAGTTCGACCTGCTCGACTAATACCTCCTCGTCCTCTACTAGACATTCTGGATGAATATAAAGAAAAGAATAAATAAATATCAATACCTGCATTTAAAGTTAGTGAATTATGGATTTCCCAAACCTACAAATAACATAACATAAAAAAAAAATTGATAACAAAACACTATTTGTCCTCACTCATTTACTAATTCTAATTGTGAGTCCCAAAACCTATTACCCTAATTAATTTAAGGACCAAAACACCTAGAGCTCTAATACCACTTTGTAACGCCCTCCAACTTGATATAACCTAGCTGGCCACTCTAGGATATATTAAGCTGGAAAACACTCGCTTACTTGAGTGTATCTACAATTGCCAGAACAATCAAGCAAACGGTATACATATAATGGAATCAAAACAATAACCTAAGACACACACAATAACATAATATATTTAAAACAAAGTATACATTTATAAACAACAAAATACACTTTTGTCTTCCATATAATACATGACTACAACTCCAGCAAAACGTTTACCAACCCAAACCACATTTACACAAAAAGAACTATAGACAACCCCTAATCTACAACTTCAACACTTTTGGGACTCATGGCACCCCATCATCCATCTATAGCAAATTCCCTTGAAAAATAAATAAAACAACAAACATAATCCACAGGCTCGTGTAAGTGATAACCTACTGCCAATACTTACCTTAAGCAGACAAAAGTCTCAATAGTAATAACCAAAGCCCAAAATATATAAGAAGTGAATAGATAGTATCATGCCTCATAAATAGGTCTTAACCTTGTAGGAACCGTTATGGTTGTACCAAATGATTTACGAACCGCGAACACCCATGCGGAGCGGAATAAGGGGTGTCCACGGTTTTGGTTAGAAATTTACCTTTAGATCTGCTAAGATAACTCTGAGAATCTAAGATCTATGAATCAACAACCTCTTGATCTTCTGTTGTATTCCTATCCTTAGAATGGACGTTGTGTAGGAAACGATCTACCAACCCTTTCTTTCTCTCTTTCTTTGCCTCTCTTTTTCAATCAATGAATAGTGAATTCGGCCGAGAGAGAAAAGGGTTTCTATTTATAGGCTACAATAGGGACCATGAGGAGAAATTAGGGTTGGGCCTCCTGACGGGCTTGGGCTTCCCATGTTTGCCCAGAACACGGCCCAAGTCCGTCAACAAATGGCTTATTCCACTAAAGGTCATTGTTGCACTACCGCCCTAATCCCAAATTATGTGTTACGTTTATGGGCTCCATATTATATGGTTGTTGATCTCCCCGTGTTTAAGATATCGAATGCCCGTTGATTAAGTCAAGTTAGTGACAACTACATTAATCAACTTCTTATATATGTCCTTGAGTAGTACCACTTAACCTCATTGTCATGTCGGATTAAATCCACCTGCAGGGTTTACATGACAATCCTTATGAGCTCCTCAAGGGGACATCATCAACCCGACTTCCTGCGGGTCACGGATTCCTTCTATAATCAATAGCACACCTTACATACAATGTCATTACCCAATCAATCGAGTTTGTTGATTTACAAATGAATCTCACTCATTGATGATTTAAAGCAATGTACAATATACGTAAGTGCCTGTTATTATATCCAGATTAAGAGGACAAGCATCCATAATAACAAAGGTGTTTGTTCTCTTATATAGTCAGTATAAGAGAAACAACCTCACTTGGTCCTGTTTAATACACACAAAGTGTACTAGTATAATCATGTAGTCAAGATAGACTAACACCAGATTATACTACAACCGTACCAATGGTTTGTCCAAATCCATCTAGGTTGTGAACGTTTACTTATACTTTATAAGGTATTGATGATATGATCTTCTGTGTGTCACCACACACCATATCATCTACAACATAAAGTATTAGATGCATGCATATAACTAATAACATATATAATATGCATAACATTTTCCCATATGATTCTCATTCAAAATATAAAGAATTAGAGTTAATACAAAAGTAATGCTTTTAGTATATAACACTATCAAACCTCAACAAACAATAACATAACTTCAAGTAAATAACCACAATCCAATAAAATTAAACCCATCATCCACACATACTAAATTATATATATTTTACTAGATATTTTCAGGGACCACACTTGCAACCTTCAATGAGGTAATGCCCTATGACCTCGCAAGTGGCAAACAATAATATACACCCTCCTGAAAATATTACAAAGCTTTCAGGGGTCACTTGCGCCTTATGGCCTCACAACCGGTCCTCTTCCCCCCTGAAAGTTGAGAGGTACGACCCCGCAGGCGCACACACAAGTACCTCCCACCAAAACCATATATACCATAATCACATTTTACCATATAACCTTATCATATATTCATACTAGTGAATGCCCGTGCCAGTCGGCACTCTAGACACATTGCTTTTGAACAACACCCCAAGAGAGACCATCTCTATGGTAGCATTGGATCGATGATATAACCATTTCCAACAGTTTTATACTTCATAATCATTTCATACGCATACTCAAGTGAGTTTAATTATTGCAATTCTATGCATTTCATTTCTCACAAACCAACTTATTATACATACCCTTACACATTCATTAATTCAATACATATAAGAATGAGAATGATGAAAATAAAGGGAGAGAGTCTTCAATTAAGAGCATCATCATTTTTTTTTTAAATAAAAAATCCAGCAGAGTCTCCTTTGTATTTTCAACATTTCAAAAACCTAAATTCTGTCATAACCTGAAAATCAAACAATACAATTCTCATAGATCAACCATACCAAAATATATAACTTCATATTTATACATAACACAAATTACTTCTAAAACTAAAAGACAACTCATTAAACATTAAAGAAGACTTTGCATAATTTTTCACCTGGGGCTAATTCTAGTAACGAAAGGAAAAAATAAAATAAAATAAATACTCCACGCCCACTTAACGAGTTCCTCATTTCTCTCATTCTCCCCTCTATGCATACTGTTCACACCATTCTGCTACCATATGGATAAATGTGCCATGGAGCAAAGACTACAATCATGTCGCTGAAAAATTATGGCAATTTAACTTGGTACCTACAAACAAACCACATACACATGATTTTTTTAGACTTGATATATTTAGCATATTGTTTACAAAAGAGATGGTTCTCAAAATAAAATAATCTCTATTCTTATTTTTAAGTATCCACGCTATCATAAAAAAAAAAAAAAAAAAAAAAAAAAAAAAAAAAAAAAACTATCATAAAAACTTACATAGCATATATATGGATACAACATATTCTTTAATTTCTAAACCAATAAAAGTAACATTCTTTAATTTATCACTTGCCTTTTCTCATTGGTATGGATGTCCTTAGAGAAGGACTTCTGGGTATACGACATTTGTAGTACAATTTCTTGCATTAGGTGGAAGAAAAACGGATATTCTTTTTGAAGAAGTACATCTGGACATGGCCACATAAAGTTGCCCATGACTGAAAACCGGTGTTCTCAAATCAATGCCAACATATTTCGGACCGCCTTGCGACTTATTAATTGTCATGGCATAAGCTAGTCGAGCAGGGAATTGTCGTCTTGATAGTTTGAAAGGCAACTCTGAATTTGAGGGAGCGGAGATATTATTGGGATGAGTCGGATTTCCGGCTTTCTCTCGGTCAAAATTTTGGCTTGAAGGACTTTACTCGCACATTGAAGCACCATAAATTAGGTGTCCCATTGCAAAGGCCATCTTTAGGTGCTATGTTCTGAGAAGCAACATTATAGGGCATCCGGGTTTTAACTTGAGATTGAAGGTGGTAAGCTAGAAGGGTCGAGGGAGTTGAAACTTCGGTGGGATAGTGAGCCCCACTTGGATTATCAATATCATCTTCGATGATTTTATCTGCAACAAATACTCAAAGCGCTTCACCGGGGAAACAAATTCGATTGCAACCTCATTAATTGCACTCACATCATCATTACGGGCAGCAAGAAAGTCACGATCGGTTAAGAAATTTGGAGACGGTGTGTCCATAACATCCAATTGGGGATAGACAGAGAAGATGAGTTATTGGATATTGGTACACTTGCGTATTCCATTCGGCAATTGTACGCATTCTTTGGGATTCGAACCAATCTAAATAAATCAAAGCAAAAAATGAATTTATTAGTTTCTAAAATAGTTCATTTATATATGGAACTAATGGAGAAAAAAATATTCTAATTAGAAGGCATTAGTAGCACACCTCCAACAAAAAATTGGCGAATTCGACATTCTCGGACTCTGCCATTTCAAGCCGCATGTTCTCTACCAAGTGAAAAACTTCTAAATAACTCCAAAGAAAAGAGCGCCGTAGTGATGCACCAACAAATTGCTCTCTCTGGCCTAACGGTATAACAGGCAGTGTTTGTCAAAAATCACCACCAAGAACTGTAGTGATACCACCAAATATCTTCTTGTTTTCACAAATATCTTGAAGTGTTCTATCCACAGCCTCAACACGGTATCTATGTTGCATGGGCACCTCGTCCCAAACAATTAGTTTTGTTTCTTTAAATAGGTCAGCAAGGTCAGAATGTTTAGTGAAGCCACAAAAAGTGGTATCCATCACATCAATTGGAATTTTAAATGTAGAATGAGCAGTGCGTCCACCAGACAATAACAGAGATGCAATTCCTAATTATGCCACCATGATGACAATAAGACCCATGCTGCGGCAGGCCTTTGCAATTGTATTATACAAAAAAGTTTTCCCTGTACCAGTTTGCTCCATTCAAAAAAGAAAAGTTTGCCCTTGTCACCAAATCTTGAATCGATCCGCGGCCGATGTAAGCATGAAGTTGTTCGTCATTAAGACGACTCACATCAACTGCAGCCTCTTCTCATATGCCTTCATGCTGAAGTTGGCGTTGCTCCCAAATGAGCCTATTGCCAACAATTTTGCTCCAATCCTCTTTTGGCTTTGGCATGGGCGGGAAATTTTCCAATGTCTTTCCAGATTCTAAAAGGACTTGCTCCACCAAATATAAGTCGTAATCTGTTATTTGCTTATCAGTTGGATCTGGGATGTCGTGTTTTGTTCGAAGCAAGTGTCCAAGATCATCACATATACTTGATGCAAATTTGCTCCAAAGTAGATCTGGTCGTAACGGATGACACTCTAAAAGAATTACACAAAACAACCTCCGCAGTTGATATCCAGTTTTCATTATCACCGCCTCTTCTAGGCATTGTATCCACTCATCATCAGCTTCCAATAGCCTACGGGCAATACATACATGCTTCTTTGTATGTGTTGTACACGGTATCACCGACTTTATAAAGATATGCAAAGGAGGTAGGCCCTTTTACAACAGTAAGTAGCAAGCGTAGATAAAACCGCTCCCCGGCATTGGGGCTTGCAAAATACATCCTACCAATGGAAGGTCCCTGAGTCTTAGGAGTCCACTCTTGAGAGTCTTTGTAGAAAACATAGTGTCGTGGAAACTCTTGATAGGTATATGCGTGTGCATCTGGATCTTCAGCACAACGCTTAAAGAAAAGCTGTCAGTGTTGAAGTTTGGTCTCTGGCTCGGGCTAGAATTGCATCCATGGGATCTTTGCTATTGAAAACAACCCTATGCATACCTTCCAAATGAAGCGCCAATCGTTGGACACTTGGAAACTCTTTATGCATTGGATTCTGAAATAGATGTCATGCAGCTTCTGTTGGTCCAATGTACCTTGCATCGATATATTGCTGAATCTTATCATTTGTTCCTGCCGCCACCACTGTTGCTTTGTCATAACCTTTGTAGATGTACTTGTTAATATATTTAATAGCTTGACACGATGCAAAAACTTCAACATTGATATGGCAATCAAACATTTCAGACAGATATGCATTGTAGGGAACAACATATCCATTATCAACTTTAAATTTTATTCTTCCTCTTCACAAAATATTTCTTGCCGATTAATGCTTAGCCGGTAAATGGAGTACCCTTTTTTATCATAATTGTTTCCTCCACAAACTCTTTTGGATAGCCTTTAGTGCATCAACCATTTTCCATACATGAAGCACTCGGATCTCGATCACCACAAGGGCCATGAACCATGCACTTCTTCACTGTTTCAAATAATGCAGGGTGGGTGTTGGGGTCTGGGAATTCAGCACATACAAATTTATCAACTTGCTCACTATTTCGGATCTTGTCATCATGCGCAAGAAATAAAAGGTAATGCATGTGTGGAAGACCGCCACTACAAGAAACAGGGTCTTTGGCGACAAAAAAAAATGTCGCTAAAAATCGTAGAAACGTCGCTAATACCATTTGGCGACACTTTTTGGAGTGTCGGGGCAACGTCGCTAATGCTATAGTCAGTAATGATATATAGCCACGATATTTTAACGTCGCCAAATAGCAAATATTTACCAACGATTATTACTATCGCTATTTCTCTAATTTCGTCGCTAATTCATTTTGGTATTCTCAATGTAGTAATATCGCAAAAGATGAACTTTTGGCGACGTTTTTAAAATCGTCGGTAATAAGGCATTACTAGCAACGTTTTTAACGTCGATAAAGATCGGAAAATTTTGGTGTTATTAGCGACGTTTTAATCATCACTATAAGTCCAAAAATTAAAAAAAAAAACAAATATCTTATTAGCGATATTTTTATCGTCACTAGAGATATTAGTAATTTGAAACTTTGGCTATATAAGCGACATTATTATCGTGGCTAAAGATCTAAAATATTTGAATTTTATGTGTTTTTATTGATGTTTCTATCGTCGAGAAAGGTAAAATGAATTAAAAAAATTAGTGTTATAAGCGACGTTTTGATCGTAGCTTGAGTAAAAAAAATCAGTTAGTTGTGATCATGTTCCCACACTATATGAGTCACAAAAGACTATTTTTATCATTAATATCTGTAGAACATCAATTATTTAATAATATGTAATACACAACAAAATTTCAATAAATAAATTCACTCAATTAGAAACAAAAGAGAGTTACATCATCCCCTTTCAATATTTTTTTTTCTAAAGTCATCTTAATAAAAGTATTAACTTAAACAAACACAATTCTAAACATCCCTCAAGTAAGTTGTGAATGAAACCGTTTTCACAAAAAAATAAAAAAATTAACCAATAGAATTTAGATTCATCGAAAGCCTCTTGCAATTCCTTATCACCATTTCTTCACAAAAAATAATACCACTTCTCTTTTGACATAAGATTATCTGCACATTAAGATGTTATCCATTAGATCACCCAAAAAAAAATGTGAAACCAAAAATATAATAGTTTCGTTACGTCAAAATTAAAATCCAGTGAACACAACTAAGAAAGCAAGAATTCAACTAAGATAGGCCACCAGATATGATGCAGCACTACTAAGATAAACCTTGATAAACAATTTCGAAACAATTACCCTACACATTCGAAAAAAATTAAACCTCCCTAACTCAATGCCAAGAGTGACAAGGACTCACTTCCTCTGCTATGTGATCATCTTTCGGTGGACTTGTCTCCTTAAATTCATCAAGACTTTTAAAGGGTTCTTTTTGCACCATTTCTTATGGAGAAACATCTACAAAAGCTGCATGAGAAAGCTTATTTAGAAATCCTGATGAAAGGAAACATATTTGAAAAATGGGACTCCAAACTATACCATATCTCTTTGATTCCTCTTTTATTTCTGTCTTGGTGTGGACATCGATTCTTTGAGTCTTTGCCTCTACTTTAGTTGCGAGGAGCTCTGAGACTTGAAAAGTTGTCGGGGGTGACATAGTGGGGTTTGTATATGGGAAAGTGGTTCCTTGAGAGAAGGCACGCGTGTTACTAAAGGGGTTATTTTCTAAAGGCATTTGCCCCATCATTGTGTTGAAAGCTTGCTGCATAACATATTTCTGAAAGAAGATTTCCACCCCCAATAGTTGAGTAAATCATCAGGAAAGGAAATGAAAATAGTAAACAATGAATACTCTTAGCAAATCAGAGCAAGTAATTGAGTTAAAATTTTTTTGAAAATAACGACACGAATAAACAATTCCCATAGATTATAAGAAGAAAAGATGCATACCCCAAGCAACGGTACACTCGTCACTTGTCACACTAGCTTGATTAGCTTGACATTCGATGCCCCGGTCGAATTGCATATTCTGCACCTGAGAACCCACTGCATTGGGTGCTAGTATTTGATGAGTAGTCGGCACAATGTGTTAGACACCAAAATTTGCTTAAGCCATCCTGGAGGAGCTAGGACTAAGCCCTTTCTCATCTAAGACGGGTAATAAAAAATTAATCTGTCCTTGTGCCACACTTATCAACTTCCAGTCTATCCAGCTATTCCAGGCCATACTTATGAGAGTATGTCAGTTACCAACCTGCATATCTATACTTTTTGATCAATGGTTTAATTGACAGTGTAAAAAAAATAGCAACAAGGTACACTTTTGGTGACACAACTTCCATACCAGGTGACACAATTTTCAATTTCAATGATTAATGGATTTCTTCATATTGTTCCTACATAGCAGGAACAACAGAAACGTAAATACAAACATCCATCCACCTCAACCTCCTCTTCTATTGAAGAAGACTAGCAGTGCTCAACTATCAAATACCTTGAATAAGTTTTATACATAAAAAATTGAGTGCAAAAAGCTAAAACCAAGATAAACTAAACTAATTCCCTTCACTAGATTGTCCATAGTGGGGAAATAACACACTCCATAACAAAAAGGATAAATGACCAATCTCCAACATATTATCTCTTGCAGTCAACCAAGATGTGATACAATTTATGGCAATGCCCTGAAACCCACAACTTCTACAACTAATGTTAGTGTAGGTGCGGTCCACATAATAGAATACGATAATGGAATGGCAATTAATCCCTTTGAAATACGACTTACTATAAACTTAAAATAACCTCTCCTTGAATAAAACCAGCTCAGGTTATTGAATCAATCTCGTTCCAAGTTCACAACCACTCATCATATATGGCCTTCACATTTTGCAACAATATTTTGTCGGAGTGCCGTCAAAGATAAAAGTACTAGCATATACTTACATGAAATGAAATATAATCGCAACGGGGGGGGGATATATACCTGCTGTGTTTTTGAGCTGCACTCAATGTAGGCAAGAGCTCCAATGAGTTTTTTCAGTTCTTCTCCCTTAATAAACAGAAAAAGGCTGTTAATTAAGAACTTGTAAAATATATGAGAAAAAGTAATGGGTGTATTCGTAGGCATTACCTGAGCTGTAGTTATAGGTACCGCACCAGGGTGGTCATCAAAGAACTTCTTATCATCCCGAAAATCTACAAGCATAATTAGAGGAGGCCGGTCACTATAAAAATTGATCTTACTTGTCAAATAATCAAGACTTGATCTAATTTGTTATGTCCATTATTAAGGATATCAGGAAAGAAGTTTCAAATGAATACAAGGATAAACTTCAATGAAGAGCAAGAATGTCTAGTTATTAAGCTAAAATAAAAGACATGCTTGCTTGTAAACAATATACTAAGGTTAAAATAATAGGATATTTCACATAATGTTGCTTCACAATATAGAATTCTTCACATTCAGACCAAAACAAAATCTTAAACGATAGAGATTAAAGTCTTCACAACCTAAAGGGCAATCTCAGAAAATGGCATTCCCTATATTCCAATGCAGCACAACATCTAATTATACTAAAACTCGATCTGCAAATTCAATCTACAAATCTAGGAATTCCCAGCTACTCTCATAAGATAGATAACACCATGTTGTAATTATTAACCCATTTACAACACATGAAGAAATTACAATTGATAAACCTAAGCAGAATTACGAATAATGAAGCTTTTAGAAATCTTGATCAATTGTTGGAAAAAATCCATTCAAATTCATTTTACGTTTAAAGCAGGGAGATATAGTCAGTGGTATATATATGTAAGCTGTAGTAATGATAATGCAAGGCTCTTAGTTTGGCCAACTAAAACTTGGATCATATGCCCAAAGCATAAGAAACTGCAATTTGTTGCTTTTGCTGATCTATTCTCCGAGTGAAAACCAGCGATATTCAACTATTTGGAACAGAACTATAATTTTTTTAACATAGAAAAAAGATTATAGGGTCCCATCTGTAAATCTCTAATCACTTTCTAACACTAGAAAGTAGTAAAAGAATTAGCAATAAATTAAGAACCAAAATTATAAAGCATAATCGAGATTCAAATAACAAACTATCTTATGAATCGAGTACAATAAAGAAACATCAGAACATGTAAAGCAACTTAAAATACACAAGGATAAAAACGGGACTGGTGCAATCTCAGTAATTGACTAGAACCAAACAGGTCTAAAGCACCATATAACAGAAAATCAAATAAATGGGACGGGAAACAAATTGAAAAAGTAGAAATAAACACATGTAATGGCATTGAAAATAAGAAGAAGTCTTACCAAGTTTTGTTCCAACTAGAATTATTGGAACACCTGGTGCGTAATGTCATCTTTGTTTCACACCAACTTTGACATCCTTTAAATAAATGTCTTCCTTCTCACTACTACAAATCCACTGTGCTAAAACATCCGATGATTGGAGTTCAAAACTAAATCAAACAAAAAAAATTCCACAAACATATAATAAATTTTAGTAAAAAAATAAAATAAAACGAATAACTCACAGAGATCCATGGTATGGTTCCGACATTTATCGACAACGATATCTAGAAAACACAGTCAATTAAATCAGACAATGAAAGCTTTTAAATAGAGATGGAGTAAAGAGAATATTAGTTACCCCAGGCCCAGACAATTCTAAATTTAAAATATTCTAGATTTAATGGTGGGGAAAACTCATAAGTGAGCGAGACTAGCTAGAAAGAGAGAATAACGAGTTGCTTTGAGAGACTTCGTTGGAGTGACGGTCTTGTTTCCTTGCTTGGAGAGATGACGGTGAGAGAGGAGAGACGGTGGTGGTTTGTTTCCTTAGTTTTTAACTCTTTTTCTTTATTTTATTTTTCCTATTTTTTTGCGGCCGGGTATACTATTTTTCCCTTTTCTTTTTTGATTCAAATTATTTCTTTATACTGCCAAAACAGAATGAGGGCGGGAGATACAAAAACCCAGGCGGCAAAATCTAATTTTTTTTTTTGCAATGGGGTGGCAAAGTTTTAACGACGAAATTTTGGTCCCAAAAGCCATAAGATTCGCAATGTTGTGTAAAAACCACACCAATGATGACGTTTTTAAATGTCGCTTTATGTCAAAAGATTTTGCCAACGCTCATTACGTCGCCAAAAATTAACTCTCAACTTTATTATTTTACAGAATTTGGATTATGACTTTTGGCGACATTAAAAACGTTGCCAAATATTGGTTTTAAACACCGTGACTAAAGTTTACTTGTGACGTTTGTAAACGTCGCCAAAGGGAATCATTACCTACGTTTTTCCAGCGTCGCTAAAACTTTTGTCGCTAAAGAACTAGTTTGTTGTAGTGCGCGCTTTTGAAATTCAATGGTATAAACATATGCAACCACCCGACCGAAGATATCATTATTCAAAATTTCTTTCATAATTGCTTTTCGTTTCAGCTCAAATACCCGTGCAACTATTTCATGCTGAAGTGTCGAAGTTTGGTGTTCCTTGAGCGCATCTTTAATTTCCTGCCAATTAGGGTTTGCAGTCACCGTAAAAAAATTATCTGGGTGCTTATAGTGCCGAGTGATAGCCATTGAATCCTGAAAAAATCTCGTACATGTGCCTTGGACTTCCAACATGTGAGGAAGGCAAAATGAACCGTTGGCCAATTTGATCAGGACTTAATCCCTCAAGTGCAACATCTGTCAAGCACTTGTACACATCCGAATGGATGGTGTCTTGATTTAGTCTAATGTATCGCAGCCGGTTCTGTTCATATGCAGCCCAAGCATCAACCAAAAATTCATGCAACAATTTACACCCCAGCAAGATAGATGAGTACTCCGTGGATCGTTCAAACAAACGGTAGGCATAATACAATAATTGGGTGAGTCTTGCATTGCTTGGATCATTTCTCTTGACATCCCACAACTTCAAATCAGGTGACCAACCCAAATCTCCATAAGGAAACAGAAGAACATAATGCAAAGGCAAATAAGCGGGATGACATTCGCTTATCCGTTCCAACTTATGCCCTCCTCTCAAGCAAAGTACAATATCACGCATGGCATCAACCTTACTCCCATCTCCAGGCAATATCACTGCGATCTCATCAGTTGTTGGAAGATTGTACCTTCGTCTATCCGAACGCGGATCATAGTGTAGATGGACCGGAACATTGTTATTCTCAGAAGCATTTTCAGTTAAAACCTCAAATGCTTGCTTATAGATATCACAAAACTTGTGGGTCTGCAGAAGAGTTTCTTGTATAGTTTTCAACACTTCCCTTGACAAATTCGGATTGCGATTGTGGCGGTGATCCAAAGCAGCTAGGGGATCATAAATATAAAGTTGTGAAAACTTAGGTTCCATCCCCGGATCAGGCAACAATGAACCAATTTGGTGCCGCAACTCCCCATGAACAGTGAATGAGGTAGGACCACGTCCATGTAACACACGATCGTTAAATTTACAACCAAGATTGGTAAAGGCATTACACACATTGTATTGCCGAATCTGCTCACGGAATAATCTTGCACATTTATTAGATCCTTCGAATAAAGATTTAAGTGCCGGAGGCAATGGAGAAAGAAACGATAGCTTAACTTTTCCTTGTAAATAGCAAGTTCCAAATAAAGGTCGGTTGCGCCTTGATTTTGATAACTGTTCATCTTTCCAATGAAGGGTCGAACAAAATGGACAAAGAACATCCATCTTTCCCAGAAAGTGGCGGTGATTTGGAATAGGAAGCACATGGCCTCTATGAGGATTAAGAATTTCTTCTTCACTTTCATCAAATCCAGTCATATCATGATCACTGCAAAAATAGACCTATGATATATCACGTTTTATGGTATGTTGAAACTTAACAAAAGAGTGAGAATTTAAGCACTTGACTTACATAGTGTTATCCTCACAACTTTGCATTGTGACATCTTCCGTGATAGATGAAGAGGACCCAACTTCGTACGTTGACCTCGTCTTTTTAAAGGAATCTGATATGTAATTAGACATAACGTCTTTTTCCCTCCGTCTCCGATTTTGTTGTGCTATAGTCCTTTGATCGATATCTTTTTCTCTTCGAAGACGTTGTGCAATAGATCTCCGATTAGGAGGTGCAATAGAGCTTTGACTGGGAGGCACAATAGATAAGAGATTGGGAGGCGCAGTAGATCTTCGATTATGAGAAATAGCAGATAACACATTAGGAGCCGCGGGAGATCGTCGATTATAAGGTACAACAGATAACCTATTAAGAGCCGCAGGAGAGCTTCGATTAGGAGGCACAACAGATAACCTATTAAGAGCCACGGGAGATAATCTATTAGAACCCGCATTAGATCTTCGATTAGGAGGCACAACAACAGATAATCTATTCGGAGCCGCATTAGATCTTCGATTAGGAGGCACAACAAATAAAATATTGAGAGTCACAGTTGATCTTAGATTAGGAGGCACATATACCAAATTAGGAGACACAACATTTCTTCGATGTGGAGGCACATATACCAGATTGGGAGGTTCAATAGGATGACGTGCTATGGAATTGACTGGGTGAACTAACGATTCCCTTCCTCTCTCTTCCATGCGCTCTTTAACCATGATTGCCTAGGAAGCATCAATTCGCAAAAATTTGGAAACATGCAAAGTTAAATAATCAAAATGGAGCTCTAATCAAAGAGCACAGTGAAGACTCAAAGTAGTAAATTATTGGATACCTAATTAAAAAGCATTGAGATACAGTTATATAATTAAATGCAAATTATTCGAAAGATTAAATTCGACGTAAATAGAATAGTATGAAGAAGTTAAGGAAGACATAAAAACTCGAAATAAATAGCAAACTTACGGAATTGAAGAATCTTATCAAATTTAAAATCATGCATTATATTTAAACCGGAATGGAGAAAAAGATGAAATAGAATTTAGCAACGTGAATTCACATACACTACAAATCTATACGGAGAATCAATTAGAATACACTACAAATCTATACGAAGAATCAATTAGAATACCCTATCAATTAGAATCAAACGAATTTAGAAATTTATGAAATTGAACTGTGAGTAGATACCTCAAGCAAGAAGATGGGTATTGAACTCTGAGAGGAGTGAAGTTGCGGTAGGCGAGAGTGACCTGATTATTTATCAAAACACCTAAAACTAAAGTTTCTTGGGGTCGAACCCGCGACCTGATGGAAACAAAGGCCTGAAAAACCAAGCAGAAGCCATTCTTACAATTAAAATCAGCGCACCATGAATCAAAACAATCACTTAACAAATCACAATATGCAAGCAATACAATGTATCAACTAACACTAAGAAAAACAATCTCAAGTTAACAAATCTCAGATACAGTAGAACATTCTTCTTAATACCAATGCAAAGATCCAAACAAAACAACCAAATAATACAACAATAATTCAAACAAAACACCTAAAGATGTAAAATTTCAACCATTTTCAAATAAATAACATCAAAACACCCAAATCTAACAACGAAATAGCAACCAGCTCATTTTAATCCAACCAATCAAACATTAAACAACAAAAACCAAGCTAAATTACAATCCAATCCAAATTTCCAATATCAAATCAGATCTAAAACCATTAAAAATGATATTCAATAGATAGATACTCAAATAGAGATTGTAATCGTACCTCTAAAATGCCAAAATAATTATATTTCAAATTATTTTGATCCTCAATCTATTAATCTTTTTTCAAGGCAGAGCTTTGAAAACAATGTATTGATCTGAGTAGAGTAGCGAAAACTTTGAGGATGGTGAGGATTTGTGTTGTTGGCTTACTTTTTTTTTTTTTTTTTGGAGAACCTTTGGCTTACTTTCGTTTGTGTTTGAATAGCTTAAATGAGCGAAACTTTAATAAGCTCGAAATTAAAAAAATGAAATGTGCATCGTCCCTTTTCAGATAAATATTGTAAGCTCTAATACAACCTTAAAGGGACAAAAACAACCTTTATCCCCCAAATACTGTATATAGTTGAACATCATACTGGATTGTCAACCAATTTTGATAAATGATTGATTGTGTTCTGTGTGCCTATGAGAGAAGAATGAAATGGAAGAAAGTGATAGATTACACACTGGCAATTTGATAAATGCAACTTCCTTCAACGGTAAAAGCTGGATGGCTCTTGCAAGCATGGTTCAAAAGTACACCACTTTCCTCATCAGTTGGTCTTTTAACTTGAAATTGCATGCAGTCAATGCGTAACCAAGTTTCTCCTTGTTTGGGAGTAAGGGAATCGTACCAAACAACACAAAACTCTTCCTTTGATGTTGCAAATGGTAGCCCATAATCAAAACTGTATACTGGACGCTCACAGCCTTTGTTCTCAGCCAAATGGTATCGTTAAAATGAAACCCGCATCTCTACCGTTAGATTTTCCTCAAATAGATCTGGACCGTCTTTTATTATAATTTTGTCTTTTAGTGGGGAAAAAAACCCTATCTTATTAGATAGATAGCCAATATATCCAGGATAAGGAACCAATTCCATCCATTAAATCATCTACCATAATTCTTTCATTACACGTAACATCACACTAAGATATATCAATACCCAAATATCACTTCTGATGGCGTATCAACCTTTCGTCATATCATACACAAGGGAAACATTCACTGAACCATTTATATAAGAACAATAGGTAACAAGGTTAGTGAAATACCCAAAATCAATGAGCATGTAGAATAGAAATCAATTAAACTATCATAAAGACTAACTCGAAATACCTAAAACCATCCCTTACTACATCCAAATAAATTAATTGGTTTGGTATACCTCTATTAAGTATTCATCTATCTAAAGTAAGAATTGTAAGTAAGAAATTACTTACCTTAAGCAGTATAGTTATGGACAGTCTAAAATAGTGAGAAATCCATCTCTAATAGCTCCCAAAGCCAACCCATGATAGCTACAAGCTTTTGTTTTCTTTAAGTGGTCGGTACTAAGTCGGTAAAAAAAGAGATGTGAGGATAGCTACAACACCACTGATGGAGGCTCGAACTATGCTGAATGTGAGGATGGTGAGCATATGGAGGGAGGAAATGTTGGGCTTGATATAGTACAATATGTTCCTACAGCTACGCCAGATATTCAGGCCTTACAGTGGTTGCTACCAGTACCTCACACTAATCCTTAAGCTGTTATGGGAAATGAGTTTGATATGATAAGGGGTGCCTCTTAGCAGAGTGCAATCTATAATGCTACTTCTCTTCAGAGCCAGGAGAAAGGTAAGAATACAAAAGAGGATTATTTAAGCGAACATAATGCATTTCAGGTGCTTGCTGATAGTGAGGAAGAGATCGAGGATGATATTTCTGAAAGTACGTATGCCTGTCGAGTACTTCAGCAACCATATAATGCCTAAGGAAGTGGTGGTGAAAGCTAAAACTCGAGCTCAGAAAAAGACTGAAGAGAATGCGATGGGTTGTGAATCTAATAGTAAAGGTAAGCCCAAGGAAGGACAGGTCAGTGAGAACAAGAAAAAGGGTAGACCCAAGGGGTCAGGTACCAAAAAATGATGAAGTTATCTATGTTTAAATTCTGCACTTGGAACATAAGAGGTCTAAATGATCTCAAGAAAGAGGCAGAAATAAATAAGTTTATTTTGAAGAATAAGATTTGCCTTCTTGGACTATTGGAAACAAAAGTAAAGGAGGCAAAGAGTGTAGTGATCAGTCGGGGTTGTGCACCTAGCTGGAGTTTTGAGAACAACTATGGGTGCCATCTGAATGGAAGAATTTGGATCTTATGGGATCTAACTTTTGTCTCTGTGAGCAAGTTACATAAAACCTCTCAGTTTATTCATTGCAAGGTGACAGTTTTTAGCAACCAAGCTAGTTTCTTCTCTACTTTTATTTATGCAAGTAATTGTAGGCAGGACAGGTTGGGGTTATGGATGGATATTAAACACCTTCACAGAAGTATCACTCTACCTTGGTGTGTTCTTGGTGATTTTAATAATGTGCTCTACTCTCATGAAAGGATTGGGGAGTTAGTGCAGGCTTGGGAAACATAGCCTTTTAGGGACTGTCTAGTTGATTCAGGGTTGTTTGATTTGAAAGCTTTAGGTTGTTACTATACGTGGACAAACTATAGTACTGGAACAAATCGAAAGTGGTCAAAGATTGATAGGATGCTTGTAAATATGGATTGGATGTGTGCTTTTGCTCAAGCTACTGCTGAGTTCCTCTCTCCAGGTATCTCTTATCACTCTCCCATGTTGGTGTATCTTGTGGACTCAGAAAGGGGCAGAACTCCATTCAGATTTTGTAATTTCTGAACTCTTCACAAAGATTTTAATGAGGTGGTTCAGAATATGTGGGGTACTGAGGTAGTTGGATGCCCTTTGTATATTTTAGTGTCAAAGCTGAAGCTTCTCAAAACCAGATTGCGTGGATGGGCAAGGATGTACATGTCTGATATCTACATCAAAACGGAGGCAACAAGGGCTGATTTGCACTGCATACAAAGAGAGCTACAATTGAACCCACTAGATGTCCAGCTCTGTGTAAAGGAAAAAGACACCATATCTCTCTTGTGTAACATTATCGAGATGGAGTATATGGAATTAAAAGCAAAGGCAAACAATGATTGGATCGACTATGTTGATAAAGGAAATGCTTTCTTTCATCAGGCTATCAAGGAAATGAAGAATAGAAACACCATCTGGTCTGTCTCGGACATGAATGAGGTAAAACATAAAGGAGTTGCTCAAGTCTCAAATGCGTTCATATCCTATTATCAAGGGCTGCTTGGAGTCACTTCTCAAGTTGTATGCTCCGATGAGATGCTAGATGGGATCCCAGTGAGGGAAGTTATTGATCAAGTGACTGCTGAGGTACTCTATGAAGACATAACAGATGAGGAGATCAAAAAAGCTCTTTTCTCTATGGAAGATTCAAAAGCTCCGGGACTAGATGGTTATACAACTTTTTTCTTCAAGCATTCATGGGATATAGTGGAAGGTGATTTTTTTAAAAGCCATTCAGTCTATATTCAGTGTTAACAAAGTTCATAAAGGTACAAATGCCACTTTCCTTTGTTTAGTTCCAAAAAAATCTATTGTGTCCCATGTAGATGAATATAGACCTATTGCATGTTGTAATGTCACTTACAAATGTATTGCCAAGGTTCTTAGTAACAGGATGAAGCCTCATATGGATCAATGGATTAAGCTTAATCAATCGACCTTTGTCCCTGGATGAAGCATACAAGATAATCTTCTTCTCGCTCATGAGCTACTCAGAGGATATGCGAGAAAGCATGGACCGTAGAGATGTCCTATCAAAGTAGATATTCAAAAAGCATATGATACTATCAGTTGGGACACCATGCTCCTTGATAATAGTAGATTTACGTTAAACTAACTTTCTATGCGTAAACACAAATAATCAATTAACTAAATAAGTGTTTAATCAATATTCCTACTCTCAATTCATTATGCAATATATAAAGAGTACGGATTCGTTCCACTCATAAACTATCAAGACATAAATAGAATTCAACTAATCAAACAAAAAGAACAATGATGAGAGTAATTATAATAATATGAAAACAGTCATTTTAAGAAGCTAAAACAGTGTTTATAATGATGAGAAGAATAATTAGAGAGGGGAAATTCCACCATGCAATTCGATTGGCTATTAGTTAGTTATCGAATCGAATATTGATCCTTAGTGAATACCAAGTCCTCTCGAATCAAGGTTCCACTAGCATGAGAGTTTAGCTCCACCACAAATCTTTTTGATGGTGGCTCTAAACTCTAGTTCATCATTATGAGGTTTATCTCTAAACCCTCATAATAATGAACTTGAAATTCTATTCTAAATAACAACTATTCTAACAAGCAATCATCCTCACATGGCTTCTTTAACCTCCTCTAATGGAGGTTTTAGCCTTGCTTCATTGGATGAACAATATCAAAACAATAAGATGAAGACATTAAATTAAAGAGACAATAATTGAATATTAAACTAAGGGTTTTTATTGAAGAATTTAATAGAGGCTCCAAACTAAATTATTCTAACTTAAACTAAACTACAAAAGGAGAGAGAGAGAGAGAGAGAGAGAGAGAGAGAGAGAGCCCTAAACTATATTAAACTAAAGTGGGAGTAGCCAATCTTTGTTTTAGCCTTAACCCTCTTTATATAGGACAGGGTTTGGTTACAATTTCGTGCATGGGCTTTTAGGCTAGGTTATGGACCCATAAATCAAGTCCATAACCCAGTTGGGTAAATCCAAAACTTTTAATTCTAGTTGTGTTACTGTAGCACGCGATTTCACCAACTTATACTATTCTGATCGAGTCAAGGGCTAGACCATTGGAAAGAGCTTTCTGAGTCGGTCATTTTGATATAAAATAGGCCTAATTCCGAAGCCTGAGTTCAAAGATATGGCATTTTGAAGTTCTGTTGACTTTTCTTCAGCTCTCTAATCTGGTTTGACTTTCACTTAATAGTGTTGACTTTGGCTTTTTAATGGCTTTTTCTCCATTAAACTTGGACTTTCTTCATGGAACTTTTCAAGCAATCACTTTAGCTCCTTTTAGCGCCTAATTAGTAACGAATTAACATTTATTCAACTCTGAAGCCTGAAATACTCAAAAACACGTAATTATTGATAAATCTATATTATTAATAATATAATTGGCTAAATATAAATACTATTAAAGGGTTTAAACTACAGTTTTGGGCTCTTATCACTCCTTGTCCTCAAAAGGTTCAAGTTTCCTCCAAAGTTTATCGTGTGGCTCTTTATATACTTCACATCCCCTCACTACTCTATCTTGATCAATGGAAGCCTATACGGTTTTTTTGAAGGAAAAAGAGGGCTAAGGAAAGGCGACCCTCTGTCTCCCTATCTTTTTGTATTGATTATGGAACTTCTGGGTGGTATGTTAAAGCAAGGTCTCCTCTCCAAAAGTTTTGGCCCTCACTCAAGTTGCAAAAGGCTTGCTATTACCCATTTGAGTTTCGCAGATGTTCTCCTCTTCTGTAAGGGGGAAGCACAGTCTATACTAGTTGTTAAAGACTACATTGATCAATTCTCATCTTTCATAGGGTTCATGATCAACATTATGAAAACAACTCTCCTTAAAGGAAGCATGATAGAAGATGATGGATTAGTTCTAGCAGGCTTACTGGGAATTCAGTTAGTTGCTCCCCCTATCAAGTATTTAGGCCTGCCTCTCACATCCTTGAGAATCAATGCAAAGGAGTGCCTTCCACTAATTGAAAAAATCTCTGCTAGAATGTCAAATTGGAAGAATAGAGCATTATCCTATGCAGGCAGATTGCAGCTTATACAGTCCATTCTCTCATCTTTTCACATCTATTGGGATAGAACTTTTATACTGCGAGTGGGTGTGCTTGATAAGGTGGCTAATATCTGTAACAAGTTCTTATGGAATGGGGTCTCGATGCAAACAAAAATGCATAAAGCAAGTCATGCTACACTGAGACTACACAAAAAAGAAGGTGGGTTGAGCATCATCGACCCTAGAGTGTGGAACATAGCAGCCTACTATGGGCTTGTATTCAAGGTGGCAAGTAAAGAAGATACCCTATGGACGAAATGGACGTGGGAATATCATATTAAAAGGAAGCATTTCTGGACTATGAAGATTCCTCATGACTGCTCGTGGGTATGGAGGAGTATACTCAAGCACAGAAAGACAGCAAGGAAATTTATCAAGTGTTTGATTGCTAATGGTGAAGATACAAGTTTGTGGCATGACCCTTGGATTTCTTCTAAGCTTCTGATCCATAACTCTCAAGCTAGAAACATGCTCCAGGTTCCTGATGGATGCCAAGGTGAGCATATTGATTACAAATGGCACATGGAATGGGCTGGTAACTCTCCTTCAAGACGGTGAATTAAAATTGAGTATCTTGCAGACCTCTATCAAGTAAACCTTGAGAAGGATATGGTAGTATGGAGTCCAGCTAGTAATGGAAAATTCTCCACTAAGTCTGCGTATGTGGCGATAAAGAAGATGAGACAAAATGTTGCTTGGTATAAGTTGGTTTGGGGGAAGTATGTTGTACCAAAACATTCCTTCATTACGTGGCAGCTCTTTGCAGGGTGTCTGGCTACACAAGATCGATTAATCCAAAGGAAGATTCTCACTCTTTCAAGGTGTTGTCTTTGTGAAACTCATCCTGAAAACTCCAAGCACCTTTATTTCGACTGTGAGTTCTCTCGAAAGGTTTGGTCTGCGGTGAAGATAAAGATGGGGCTAGGTGCTGTAGTGCAAGATTCAACTCTTGAATGGCACTTCATCCTTAGAACTTCTTGATCTAAAACTGTTGCTAGCGAGATTGTCCGAACTTTGGTTTGCACGACTGTCTATGGGATTTGGAATGAACGAAATTATAGAACATTCAAAAACAAGATCCACTCTGTTGCAGCGATCAACAACGATATTATTAACAGGATGAAAACTTACTTACAAAGGATGATAAAAGAAGTTGATGATTCTACGGATACCAAAAATATGATGACTGCTCTTGGGTTTGAATTTTTGGTTAGACAAAAAGTCCCGATACAAGGACAGTGGATTAAACCCCCAACTGACACGGTCAAGATTAACTCTGATGGAGCTATAAATGCTAAATGCGCTGGTTATGGGGGAGTTTTGAGAAATCATGAGGGCGCACCAATGATTGTTTATATGGGAAATACCAACCTTAGGTCTGTGATCATACATGAATTAAAAGGTATCGAAGCAGGTTTACTGGCAGCGTGCTATATGAACTGTAAGAGGATCATGTTGGAATCTGATTCTATGCGAGCAGTAAATGTGATAAATAGAAAGGAGAACTGCCCTTGGTATTGTTTGGACTTAGTAGAATCTATTAGGAAAAACATGAGTTTGTTTGAGTCAGTGGTAGTATCCCATGTGCACAGGGAGATGAATACGGTAGCCGACTGGCTGGCTAAGGCTAGTACTGTAATGGATAATATAAATCCTTGTGTGTGCCTTGGTACTGTTTATAACACTCCTCCCCTTGTTCATGATCTATTTGTAATAATGGAGGAGGATGTGAGAGGTATGATGTATCATAGAGTTTAATCTCTTTTAATACAAGTTGGGGTCTGCTTAACCCCTAAAAAAAAAAAAAAAAAAAAAGCTCTCTCGAATAGTGAAATATTTTAAGTTTTAATTCTATTCCACTTATGGGTCGGGTTAGTTCTACATGGGTCATGGGTAGCCCACATATTAAAACAGATTAACAAAAGAAAATGAAACTAATTAATACTCTAATCATTATATTAAATACACATACAAACAAAATAAAATTGGGGTTCACAGAGATGGACATCGCAAAATTTATCCCGATCGATTGAACTGGGTGACAACAAGAGGAACAAATTAACTAATCAAAGCAAGTCTACTTCCTTCATTTGAGTTCTGATTTTAGTTAATACCTCCACGGTTTTAATTCTAATAGGAGGACATCCAAGAGCAGTGCAAAGAGCCTCTAGAGGTGGAAGTAAAATGTGATCTAATTCCTCTGCCAAATCACTAAAAACTTGAACAAAGTCATCGGGTTTCACGTGGCAATGGAGGTTGGTAGTCAGAAAGGGCCTTCACCAAATTTACATGCAACTTTAGAAAGAAGTTGATTTGTCTTTGTGTTTTTCGCTAAAAGCTCCATGAGCGTGCCACGTGCGTCACCACATTTTGGGCCCAATGAAAACAAAACAAAAACAAAATCCTGCCCTTTCCTGAATTTCCAGTATAAAATTATGGTTTGAAAAATGGAGAAATAGCAGAAGCCTTAAAATTCAGTTCCACAAAGAAACAAAATCTGAAAAAAAACGTTTGACTTAGTCAAACTAAACTCCTCATCTCTCAATTCCTTTGCTCTTGAATGGACCGATTGTTTTGCTCTTTCTTGTTCGTCTTGAAGCATCATGATTACGATATCTCGAATCTCCAAGCAAAGCTTCTCAATGGTTTGATTCAAGTGATGAAACAAGACACTTTTAGTAATGAAATCTCCACTATTTGTGTTGTGGGAACGCATTTCAACATCATCGTGATGGGTTATTGAAACAAGGCTCTGATACCAAGTGACGAAGCGGAAGCGATTTAAAAATAAAAGGTACTATAAAATTTAATAAATTGTTTGATATTAAATAGTTGAATGAATTGAATACAAAACTTGTTATGTATTTATAGAGTTTACAAAGCTAATAGAAATAAATTTACTACTAAAAGTATGATAATGCCTAAACTAAAACTCCTAATCTATTTAGGAAGTGCTAAAAGAAATAATTATTATCCTGATTATAATTATAATCCTAAATAAAAACTACGTTACTGTCCTGCAACATTTTGGGTAGCCAAATTTGGCTGGGCAAGCTTAAAGGCCTATGTGACACCTTTTAGCAGCTCCCCATTAGACTTGCTCTAAATGAAATGACAATTATCCATGAGAAGATTCAATTCTAAAAGTTGAACAGGTGGATTTATTGCACCCTGTTTTACCCCGAGCATGTTGAATTACAATAAGGTCGTCACAAGCGACAAGGAATGGTTGGTTAGAGGAACTGAGGAAGAACCCAACGATTCAATCTCATCCCACAAACCACAAGCTAGGGTTGGTTACAGGAAGAACCCTAGGATTCAATTTCATCCTACAATCCATTTGAACCATTGGTTGTTTATTAAGATACAAATATATATATTCTAGCGAATTATAAAAATGATACGTTAATATTACCTTCGTCTTAGTGTATGCAACCATGCTAAATCATATGCAAGATATTGAGTTGAACTCGCACTTAGAAAAAAATGCACATTATTTTGTTAGGTGAACAATTTTAAAGATGTAATCCCTCTTTTAACACGAAAAATAATCAAAGCAGCCAACAACTAACAATCAGCAATACTTTCAGGCTTTTAACAACCAAGCTGTTTGTACCTTTTAAAAAAAATACAATACCAACAAAGAGACAAGAATGATAGCCAGTGGATGCGCGCTATTGCTCACCCACCAAATTTTGAGTTTCCTCTTAGCTGAGTTGCTTTAGGACCATCTCAACCAGGGCCAGTTCTGAATTTCATTAGGCCCTATGCAAATTTTCTAAAAGTGGGCCTATTTGTTAGTAGAACGGGCTTTTTCAATGGATGTTTGTTGGGTATTAAACATTATAGTGGTCTTTTTTAGGCAGAATAGGCCTTTATTTTCGTTTATATTTGGGGGCCCTATGTAGATACTTAGGCAACATTGGTCCAAGCTGGCCTTGATCTCAATTCAACCAGTGGATTGTCTTGCTCCAAGACCAAATATTACATCAGGGTGCTTCAAGTTCGTCACGGGGTGTTGTTGCTTGAGGACCTAACAAACCAGTGGAATGTGTGGTTGCTTCAGGATCAAATAAACCAACCCGTAATTCCCGGTTTCATCAAATTCTTTTCCGCTGTATTACGAACAAAGAAAATCTTGTCTTGCAACCATTACTTGCAAAGAGGACAAAGCCTCTCATTAAAAACCTTTGTTGCGCCAAATTGAGTCTATTCGAGCTACAAATTCCACCATTTGTTAAAGTATTTGAAGTATGGGCGTGCACCCCCTATATATTGTTGACGTATGTAAACTCCCACATTTCTATAAGTGCGGACTATCAGTTTGGCAACCGTATCTAGTATTTTCTATTCTCATGTATTGGGGTACCTTAACACTCAAGGTAGGTTAAGTATATATGTGAAACTCTGGGTAGAGTATGAGTTAACTCTATAACCCTATATATTATTCTAGCCTCCACTCTTCTCCATTTTTCTTTTTACTGGTTTCCCTATTAGAGCATTTGCAATGCAGGAAATAAGGGGGGTTTGTGACTTTTTTCACCTAGTTGGGTCCAAAAGCGCTGTGCAATGCAGGGTGAAAAACTCGGTGACTATTTTCCCCAGTTCAAAACAAGATGAAACCTTCCACCGAGATAGTCACTGACTTGTTAACTTCGGACGGGATGTTGGATTCCGTCTGGACCAAACGGAATCCAACATCCCGTCCGGAGTCCTAACGGCTAGTTTACCAACGGTCAAAAAGTCAAAACGATAAAAAACGGTCAAAATAAAAAACTTTGGTATATATACAACATTTGTTTCATTTCAACTCACACTTCCAACAATCATATATCATATTTTTTCTTTTTTAAAATCAGTTCTTAAAAAAAACTAAATATCAAATGGCATCAACTCAAGCATCTCAAGCAAGTGGTAGCACTCAAGCAAAAGCGAAAACTCACCTTAGCATGTCCGATGATCAAGCTCTATGTCTTGCTTGGATAAAAATTAGTGAAGACTCCATTGTTGGTGCTTTCCAAAATGCAAAAGGATTTTGGAATCATGTAACAAACGAGTTCAATCAAGCACTTGGGTTGGATAGGTCTTCCGATTCAATTAGTGGTGGGTGGAAATATATTTCAAAAATGATGAACAAGTTTGTTGTAATTGTGAATGCGGTGGAGGCTCGACATGCAAGTGGTACAACAATACAAAGCCGGGTAATTACAACGTTGTCAATTTGAAATTTATTGATTATCTTAGTCTTAGTCTAATTATTTCCGTCTTAGTCTAATTATCTTAGTGTATTTATTATTTCCATTTTAGTCTTAGTCTAATTATTATCTTAGTCTAATTATTATTTTAGTTTAATTATCTTAGTCCTAGTGATTATTTTAGTCTAATTACCACCATTTTATTTTTTAGTTGTCCGAGACAAGGATGACGTACCAACTACAAGAAAAATCGGCTTTTTCATTTGATCATTGTTACGTTATACTCAAGGATAATCCAAAGTGGAGTAACGTTTTTGAGGCAAGGTCAAGCCGCCCCACAAAGGAAAAATGTCGCAAAAATGATGGTGAAGATTCAACTTCTAATTCACCAAGTGTTGGTGGAGTTGAATTGGAGGGTTCTCAAGAAATAGAGCGTCCAAAAGAAATGGAGCGTCCTCTTGGATCGAAAAAAGTCAAGTCCAAAAGGAACCAAGAAAAATTAGTTGGTATGTTGGAGGGTTACTTTACACGTTTAGAGGATACATTTTCACAGGATGCAAATGAAACACAAAAATGCTTAGAACTTAGGGAAATGGAACTTGCATATGGTCAAAGAACTGTGATGGCAAGAGAAGAAAAAAATCGGATTCAAGCTGTAATAATATGGAACTTTCTCAAGGATATTTCGGTAATATCGCCATGGCAGGTAATTTATATGGTGTAATTGTTAGTATTTACTTGTTTAATTTATTTGGTTAGTTACACAAATATTTTAGGCTGTATTACTGTTCGTTTTATGTACCACCTGTTACGTTAGTGGGCCTATTCAACTGTATTGGGCCTTTTCTATTGTTTTGGTCTTTTGGGCCCTTTATGAAATTATGTTATTGGGCTTGCTTTTGTCTTCTGGGCCATTTTTATTGTATTGTGTTTTTGGGCTTGATGTATATGGGCTTGGCCACAAGAAAAGAGGGGGAAAGTCCAGGAAGAGGAGGTCGGCGAAAAGAGAAAGAAAAAGGGGTTTAACCTTCTTAAAAAAAAGGAGGAGGGGAATCACATGGAGGGAGATCCCTTCGGATGTATGCTGTAGTCGGTTTCTGAACCTTCTTCTTTACATTATTAACTCCATACCTTAAAACACCTTGTGGTCCATTATATAAAGCCCGGAACCATCAACACCAGGTGGCTGTTTCTCCAAAGTTTAATTTGGTTGTTGAGCTTTCATCTTGTTTTCTCTTCCAAGATGAACGACCCCAAGTATGCTTACCCTTACCCTGCTCAAGGTTATTATCAAGGACCTCCTGTGATGGCACCTCCTCAATATGCAGCTCCACCACCAAGAAGACAACCGGGGTTTCTTAAGGGTTGCCCTGCAGCTTTGTGCTGCTGCTGTCTCCTAGCTGAGTGTTGTGGTCATCCCTCCATTATTTTCGTGGGCTGATCTTACGATCTTTGATATAGAAAAGAAAAAGGAGGTCGGCAGAGAAGAGAGTTGGAGAGGTCGGCAGGAAAAAGAGGGGGGGGGGGGGGGAGAGAAGGAGACGTCCAGGAGAGAAAAAGAAAGAGAGAGAGAGAGAAGAGAAAAGAATAAGAAAGGGAGAAGAAAGAGATGGAGGCCAAGGATTTACAGACGCGTCGCGGGGTTTCGGTTTCGGATTTTGAGTAGGGATGGTGGCGCGTGGTGTTTGTGAACGCGGGACTTGATTGCATGTATACCTTTAATTACAGTTTTTATTCTTGATTTAATGTGATTTATTTATATACAATTAATTAGTTATGTATAATTAAATTGATTAAATGTTTTCATTTCTGTATAGTGGGTTGTTATGATAGTGCTAATTAATTTTATATTAATAACGTATAACGTACGGTGTTGTTTCTGAGTTAGCATTAAACCCGGCTGTTTGGTACAATTGTAACGTTTTTATAAGAAAACGTTATTGGCATGTTCATTTTATGTTATGATGCAGAAACGGTAGATAGTTATAGCGGTTTCTATTTGTGATTTGGTTACGGTAGAACTGTGGATGGTTGTCAGCAGAGAAGCATGAATAGAACAAAGGGTAGAGAACCCATGTCGCTTTCTTTATCGGATTGACTTAATCCATTCCTATAGATCTTTACATCTCAATATAGAGGAGAACTACGATTGGCTTGATCCCTAAACGGGTACGTAGGCAACCACCCGACTCAGCCGCTTTCATAGGAAAACCCCTACCCCTTTGAAGAACCTGATGTTTTTATATTCTTTTACCGTTGTTTAGTTTGGGCATGAAAAATATATAAGTGTGCATGTTATGCATCGAAAGATTGATTTATCTTGAAGGCTAATGTTTTTCTTGAGTTTATGTTAATCGAGGCACTTACAATGATTTTATAAGCAAACGGTAAGTTTTAGTAAGCAGCTAAAGGTACGTGTCAACCTTGTCTTTTGTATTCAATTTCATTTCAAGTTGATTATTATATATTGACTTCGTATCTAATGTTGATCGTCGGAGTGTAAACGGACAGGGACAAACAAATCCCTCCATATTGAGATCTATAAGCTGAATACATACTAAAGAATCAAGGCAAAACCTTAAAAGGAGCGTCTTGGAATCATATGGGTTGTTAAGTGACCTTAATATTTGTTACAAGTAGTGGCTTCCTATTTCTGTATATTATATTGATTCCTTTTCGTTGTACATAAATTATTGCAGTTTGTTTTGCATGACTTTAATTTATATATGATGTCATGGAGGGTTGTGCATATATGTGAAAGACCGATCTGGGGTATGAGATTGGTTTCGGGGCGCTGCAGCTACTTGATTTAACTGGCAATTGTCGAGATGGTTAAGTAGCCGGTGCCACGAATCAATATCTTTAGTAGTTGGGTTTACGGTTGAGGTTTTAATATGATATATGGAAGTGTTTTATTTGATTTTCAGGTTATGACAGGTTTTAGGTATATGAAATGTTGAAAATACAGAGGAAACTCTGCCGGATTTTTTGTAGAAAAAAATATATGATGGTTTATCGTTGATTTTAAATTAGTATATTGAATGTGGTCTTTTAACGCCGTAACATTTATTTAAGATTTTGGGCGTTATAAGCAGAAAAAATCAGGTTCAATTGGAAAAAATCGGCTTCAAAAGATGCAATATGAAGCTAAGATTTTAGCGACTGATACAAGTGTCCTCCATCCCAATACCGCTTTTATAATCGAGCAACAACAAGCTAAAATACGTGCTGAATGGGCAAGGGCTAGAGGTGGTTCTCACTCTAACTAAGCTTATGTAATATCTAATATTTTATTTTAATTAAAACACCATGTATTTGAATTAATGGACTATGTATTTTAATTTCACTGTTTTTTTAATTAATGTACTATGTATTTTAATTTCATTGTATTTTTAATTAATGAACTATGTATTTTTATCTAACTGTTTTTTTTTTAATTAATGCACTATGTTATGTTCTGTCTAATATAATTATTTTCATAGAAATACAATTAACAATAAAATTAAAATACATTGTAATATAGTTCATTAAAACACAACTCATTAAACACATAAGAACTTATAGGAATTACATAGAAAATACATTAGAAAATACATAGGAAATACATTAGGAAATACATAGGAAATACGTTGGAATTTAATAGTTCACGTTAGGAAATGCATAGGAAATACATAGGAAATACACTTTCATTTTCATTTTAATTTTCGCCTCCTTCTCCCTCATCTGGATCCGACCAATTTGGATCATAAATTGGTACCGGATCTGCTGTTTCTTTAATGTCAGTCCAATTAAAAACATGTTCAACTAAGTCCTTTTGAAGATTAGTATATGTAACTTCATTTCTGATCTTATTTATTATTTCAATCATCTAATAGACAAAATGAAAACCATCATCTTCCTGAAAGAGCGCAGGTATTGTTTCTGGCTGGAAAGGAAGTGAAAATGGAGCATGTTCGCGTCTGTTCATATTGAGTTATCAGACATATACCGTCTCGTTATAAAATATCAGACGGGATGTTACATTCCGTCTCGTATCAAAAACCTCCAGACGGAATCTAACATCCCATCCGAGATATATTATTCACTTTTGCATTGCACAACTTCACCTTGTTTTTCACCGTTTTGGTGAAAGAGGGGTGAATAAGTGATGAGGTGGCGGTGAATAAGGGGGGAGGGGGGAAACCTTCACATGCATTACAATGTCTCAGCTCTCCTAGCATCATTGCACTTGTAAATATAGTTCAGCGCAAGGCCCAAAATATCGATATCGGTTAATATATCGGTGTACCCAAAAACCGAGATATATCGGATATATCGAAAATATCGGTTTTTTTAGTGACCAGTCCAAACTATTTAAAATATCGAAAAATCGGAAATATAATATCGGAAATATTGAAAATATATCGGAAATATCAGATTTATATTTAAAAATGGTCAAAAAATCAATCGATATATATCGATTATATGGGAAATATCGATTATATTGGTGATATAAAATTTCATATCGGAAATTCTGATATATTTCGGAAAAAAGGGATTCAATATTCGGTGGATATATATCGGAAATATTGATATCGGTGTACCAATTTGCCGAGATATATCGGCGAGATAGATATCGGCGATATTTTGGGCCATGGTTCAGCGTAGACTGCTAGTAAGAGTGACTCGAGCAGTACGTGCATCAATTCTAGTAACTTTGATCACTCGGTCAAGCTCTTTGATCATACTCAAACGGAGTTCGGGGAAACTATCTTTCAGCCAATTCCAAGAGTGGTAATCGGTGAAGCCGAAGCAAAACAGACAGACAAAGAGGAGTCTTTTGACAATTTCTTTGCACAAGGAAGGATAAACTGAGTGACAAGTTCAGGAGCCAACTCGGGAAGAAGTTTGGATACTTGTACAACTGACTTGCAAAATTTATCCCGATCGAGCGAGGTGGAAGTAGAACGTGATCTAACGAAAAAACTTAAACAGAGCACATAAAAGGCCGAGCCAAAATTAGGGTTTAAAAAACATGGAGAAAATAGCAGAAGCCTTAAAATCCAGTTCCAGAAAGAAACAAAATCTGAAAAAAGCGTTTGACTTAGTCAAACTAAACTCCTCATCTCTCAATTCCTTCACTCTTGAATGGACAGATCTCGAAACCCATTTGGATTCATTACAATCACTTGTCCAACACCAATTCAATCAACTCTTATTACTACACTCCAAAATCCAACAAGTCCGTGCCGAGTTGAAAACATTTTGTTTTAAAATGGATGGAGTTGGAATGCGTAGTTTCATTATGGAAAATAGGAAAGACTTAGTAACTAACCGTGACGATGTAATATATGGATTTAATTGATGCATTACAAGGTTTTTATCCTTTGAAAAGTAAGAAAGCCAGAGGGGGTGAGTTAGGCGTGATTCGGAGGACTTGTGTGCTTTTGTTAGAAGGATTGGAGCTTGTTAAACCGGTTATTAGTGAGGAAGCGAAGAAGTTGGCGGTTGATTGGAGAGGGAAGGTTACTGTAGGGAGTGATGATCAGTTGGAGGCTTTGGTTTTTTTGCAGTTATTGGCTAGTTATGGGTTGGTTAATGAGTTTAATGTGGATGAGGTTCTTGATCTTTTGTTTCTATTGCGAGAAGGAGACAAGTTGTTGATTTGTTTAGAGGGCTTGGTTTTAGTTTTTCAGGTTTTTTAGTTATCTAGTTTATGATGATGTTAGAAATACTACTTAGTGATTCTCACAAGGGTTTTAGTTATTTAGTATTGTGCAAACATATTTATGTGTTAAATATACATGTTTCATTCTCAAATATCTACACAATGGACTCCTAGAAAACATATGTTGTTTTTTATTAAAAAAAAAACAAATAGAAAACATTTTTATGTGCGACACACCCACATTACATAGCAAGTGTGTATTTAGATCTCTTTTGTCATTCCACACAGCACTTTGAACCAAAATAACATTTTGTTACATAGACAATTGGATAAGTGATTCTTAGGAGGGTTTTAGATATATTTTGGTGTTATCGATTATTTTGTCTTTAATTATGTAACATTATTGATTACTGAGCAGTTATGACTTATTACTCGCAATGCATGTTTCACTCTGGAGTATCGTCTAAAATCTACACAAGACACACTTGGAAACTGTAAATTGGATCCTTTTGTTGGTAAAAATTTTGCTTGATGGTTCTTCAGTATTGTTTATTTAGGATGTCTTTCATCACTTCAAAAACTGTGGTGTAAACTTTACCATTTTTATCACTTCAACAGAAATGAAAAAATTCCACAGTATCAATTTAAACCCGATAGGAAAATCCATATTTTTCAAAAGCTTGTTGTTGTACTTATTGTTGATTTTTCAGACAATTATAAAATCATAAAAGGATATATGATTTTTTTTACCAGTAAAACAATAATATTTATTATTAATAGTGTGATAGAAGGAGTCGCACAACAACCCCACATACAACCCAGTTACATCATTGAATTGCTAAGACACCACTTTTCCCAATTAGACATAATATCTCTATTCCTAATTCCTCTCATAACCGGGTTTTTTTTTTTTTTTTTTTTTTTTTTTTTTTTTTTCGATAAACCACTTCTTTCCATATATTTAAAATCTCATAAGAGGAGTTACAGACTCAAATACCCAATTTGGAGGAGGTCCAATTTCTGCATATCTTGCTGCCCACTTGGCCAGTTCATGGGCATCTCCATTGGTGTTACGGCTTATCCAAAAGAACTTGGAATTGGACTCATTATTTATATTACAAACTTGAAATAAATCTAAAATTTTCTTCACATGTTCATCTACTTGCCAACCTAAGCTTTCCTCATTCCTTGCAAGCATGTCCATCAACTGACGATTATCTCCCAAGACTATAGAGGGCCCCGGCTTTAGCTTCGGAATTAGAGCGGTTGTGACTTCGCTCCATAACATTTCGCCTCAGATAGCTGTTTGTTTGACAATTGAATTTCATGTATGTTGCCCCAAAAGAATTTACCATCCGAACCTCGTGATATTGTGGCCGACGCCCCCTTATTCTCACATCTGTTAAAAGCACCATCAAAAGAGATGAGATTCCTGTTGCTGTATAACTCCCTATGGCGCACACTAAAATCTAAAGTATTGTTTATGACATGACAAAGATCCTAGCCATTAGGGGATGGATTGTTCTCTGCAGTATAAGCTTCTGTGATTCTCTTGACTGTTTGATTCACAATTGTGTAGAGCTCCCCGAAACCGCTCCTCTTTCTTTCAAACTTGAGTTTGTTTCTTGCTTTCAGATTTCATGCATCATACATAAACCATAGATCTTTGGAAGCCCAGTAGATCCTTGTCTCTCTCCCGCCTAATGAAATCATCAAGCCAACATCCGATATCCTTTTCTTCTTTTGCATCTGCCCCTCAAACTTATGTTTGATCCATACCATAGTGTTCTACTCCACTCACAACCAAAGAAAAGGTGATAATCAGTTTCAACGTGCCTTTCACAGAAAACACAAGTTACATCACCCTTAAACTTCTTCTGCATCAAAACCTCTCCAGTGGGTAGACCTCCCATGTAAGCTTTCCATGTAAAGAGTTGAGTGGCTTCATCAGTTTTTATTTTCCAGATCCTCCTTATACTCTTTTTATTCATTCTAGAGCTCTCACCCTCCTCATATTCTTTGGCAAGTAACTTGTAAGCAGACCTGACTGTAATAATTCCCTTCTTATCTTTCCACCAAATGATTTTATCAATGACATTTGGTTTGATAGTTAAGGTTTTAATACAATCAAAGATAAGGTTAGGAAACAATTCTCTTAACCTAGTAATGTCCCATTCCTCCTCGTTTTCCCTAGATAGGTCAGATACTCTACGTGTGAGGTTCAGGTTGACTCTTTTTGGGTTTAGGTGGTTTCCTAAAATAAGAGGTTTTTCAAGAAAAGATAACCAAGTTTCAGAAAAAGTTTTTATCCTAGAGCCATTACCAAGTAACCACATGAATCCTTCCTTTACTGCTTTCATACTTAACTGCACACCTCTCCAGAAAAAAGATTGTAGTTTTTTCTTCTTACCATCTTGGTTATTAAAACAATCCCACTTATATATACTATTGAAAGTTCTAGACCATATCGAATTCTCATCTATAATAAGTCTCCAACTGTGTTTAGCCAACATGGCCAAATTCATTTCTTTGGCTTTCCCCAAACCCAAACCCCCATTTGCCTTTGATTTGCAAAGTTGCTCCTAACTCATAGTATGCCAAGCAAAGTAGTATTTGTTGTTCCATTCCACCAAAAATCCCGATTGAGTCTATCTATCCTTTCATTGATTCTCGTTAGGTAAAGCATAAACTCCCATGGCATAGATAGGCACCGCTTGCCCTAATCGATTTGACTAAAGTGGTTCTCGCTTAGCTTGTGAAAGGATTTTAGCTTTCCAACCACTCGACTTTCCTTTGTAAACTTTCTAAAAGATACTCAAGTCCTCTCCCTTCTTCTTTCCCAATATGATTGGTACTCCCAAGTATTTCTCCTTTTCTCGTGAACCTCCTTACCTTCCATCTCCTAAGAATCATTTTTCTCGATGTGTGTTATGCACATTCCTACTTGAAAAGCACTAGACTTCTCCCAGCTGACCTCTTGACCAAATGCATTGCAGTACTTCTGTAAGATATCCTTGACATTGTTTATTTCATTCAAATTTGCCTTGCAAAACATGATCAGATCATCTGCATATAGTAGATGACTGATAGGGGGTGATCCTCTTCTCACTTTGATGCCACTAATCCGGTTCTCATCCTCAGCTTGCTTGAGGATTCTAGAGAGAGCTTCTATGACCAGAATGAAGAGATAGGGAGATAGGGGTCTCCCTGTCTTAGACCTCGCTGTGGAAACAAATGACTCAAAGGGGAGCCATTTAAAAGAACTCGGAAGGATACTGATTCCAAACAGACTTTAATCATATCTATCCACTTCCTGCTAAAACCCAGTTTTTCAAAAATCTGATACAGAAAACATCATTCAACTCTATCAAACGCCTTCTTCATATCCAACTTTAGGGCTAACCATCATTGTTTTTTCTTTTTCATCTTTTTCATATTGTGAAACAATTCACTTGCTAAGCTTATGTTGTCACCAATAAACCTCCCCTTTACAAAAGCTCCCTGAAAGGGTGAGATAATTTTGTGTAGGTGGGTTTTTAGTCTATTAGCTAGAATTTTTGAGATGATTTTGTATGTAAAATTGCACAAACTGATTGGCCTGAATTTGGATATGTGATCTGGAGTAGGTATCTTTGGGATCAAGGTAATGAAAGTTTCATTTAGATCTGGTGGAAGGGTGTTGTATAAGAAAAAATCTTGCACTGTTTTGATAATAGTGATGCCCACTATATCCCAACATCTTTGATAAAAAATCCCTTGAAAGCCATCAGGTCTAGGGGCTTTCAAGGGATGCAATTTTTTATGATTCTCCATCTCTTCATCAGAGGGACAAACTCCTAACAATTCATTTTCCCTGTTGGTTATAATAGGCTAGAAAAGATCTAGGATGGAATTATCAGTTTGAGGGTATTGTGTTTCAAAGAGCTTTGTAAAGAAATTGTTTATGGTTTTACCCACTTCTTCTCTTCCTTTTTTCCATGAACCATCATCCTCTCGAAGTTTTTCAATCCTGTTTTTTCTTCTCCTATAAATGGTAGATATATGAAAGAACTTTGTATTTCTTGCATAATCTCTCACCCATACTTGACCCGATCTCTGCCTCCACAAGCTAGCTTCTCTTTCAAAAAGCTCTACCAATTTCTCCTTTAGCTCTTTTATTCTTTTATAATTCCTCTCATTCATCTCATGTTTCATCAAACTCTCCAACTTCTCCTTCACATTTCTTATTTCACAAAAAATATTTCCAAACTGTCTCTTATTCCAAACTGTTAACTTTTCCTTTGTGGCTTCCTGTTTTTTTCCTACTATTCCCATGATAAGATCATCCTCCACTGAATCCCAACCTTCTTTAATCACATCTTTGCATGTATTATCACGTAACCACATTTCATAGAACCTGAATGGTTTCTTTGGTAATGGCTCAAAATTTTTAAGAGTAATGCCTAGTGCTAAGTGATCCGAAGAGACATTAGGGATATGAAAAACTTTTGCTTCAGGGAAAAAATCTACCCAACTAGGAGTAGCAAGGGCTCTGTCTAGTCTTTCTAAAATATGATTACCATAGGATCGATTATTGCACCAGGTGAATTTAGGTCCCCTAAAACCTAGGTCTATCAAACCAATATCATTAATAAAATCATTAAAATCAAACATGCTTCTGTTAAGAACACTGTGGCCACCAATTTTTTCATCTAAAGATGCTACTGCATTGAAATCCCCAAAAATCATCCAGGGTGCTGGGATATAAAGAGATAGGTCTCTCAGTTCATCCCAGACCCTCTTCCTATTGCCAGAAGAGGGTTCTCCATATATAAAAGTAAAGTACCAATCATTTGATATACCCAGATTAGAAACTTTACCCGTAATGTGGTTGGTAGTAGCTCCCATGATATCAACTGACAAATCTTCCTTCCAGAAGACTGTGAGACCTCCTTTTCTGCCCTCAGCTGGAACAAATACAATTTCCACTGTACTTTAAACGTTTTCGAACTCCTTCCATTCTCTTGCAACTTGCTTTTGTTTCTGAAAAACAAATGATATCTGGATCATGATCACGGACCAAGTCTTCTATAATCTTAACAGTCGATGCAGCTCCGATTCCTCTACAGTTCATAGCCATAAGATTTGACATTGACGAGGATGCTGCTACTCTTGAGACAACTTCAACAATTACAGTGTCACAGTCTCACCGTATCAGCCCACAAGTGAGAAACTACAAAACCGCCATGGCTCCCTCCAAAATTCAAACAGTTAGAGCCAAAAACAAAACCCAAAAACACAATAACACAAACCCCTTGGACTATCAGCAGCAATTAAAACTCAAGAGAGTCAATCTATAATCAAACCAAAAAACACAGAAAATCTGTTCTTGTGTTGATGCAGTATCAGTAACGGCGTCGTGATATTGAAGAGAGTTTGAATCTCCTTTTAATCACCTCCCAAAAACAGACTTCGCAACACAGCACAGAGAGCCAGAAAAATCCGTTTTTCGCCGGTTCAGATCTAACTTTCGATGATTCTAGAACTGAATCTACTATCCAAAAGGAGGTATTGATATATTGTTGATGACTATAACTGGAAAAAAACGGTTGGAATCGGTCGGTAAAAGAGAAACTCGGTTATCAAAAGAAGAGCTGACTCGGAAAAACTCTGAAAGTCTGTAACTTTGGGTTTCACTACCACCTTAGGCAGGCACCGCCATCACACTGAAAAAAAAAACACGGGAAATAGTACAAAGTACAAACACCAATTCCAAACTAACTCTTAATATTACACAAATATGCTCAAACGATGGTCCCTTCCCTTCAAATATCCTTGAATTTTTTAAACCAAACTCCCCAACAGATAGCTTGGAAAAGAACCTTCCAAATGAGACGTCCAGCTAAAGAGAGATTGTCACATTTCCAATCAGCAAGGCATTTTCCCCAGTGAACCTGTCATCGCCAAATTTGACCCAAATGAATGAAGAAACCATCTCCAAATTTCCTTTGTAACTGGACAATCAATGAACAAATGCTGAATAGTCTCTTCCTCTCGTAGACAAAGAGCACAGCGATTAATCAACACCATACCCCATAAAAGTATAGATGATGCAATGTGGAATCTAGCAAAGGAGATTTTATGTGGAAAGCTCAAGATTTTATGGGGTGAGAAGAGAAGTCTATGTGAAAGATTCCTCACTTGTGCCTTGACCTTGACATTAGGGTGTGTTTGTTTGATGGAAAGAAAGGCAGTATGGAAAGGAAAGGAAAATTAAGTTTCTTTTATATTTATGGAAACAAAGAGATGGGCGAAATGAAAGGGGGACTTTACAATTATTCCTTTAACTTTTGCAAACAAACATGATTATTCCTTTCCCTAGTTTTTACTTTCCCTTCCCCGGTTTACAAACACATACCATTTAAAATTATTTCCTTTCCATTCCATTCCATTCCATTCCATAGTGGACCACCCATTTTATTTCCTTTCCTTTCCATGAGTTAAAATTTAACAAACACACACTAAGTTTCTATATTTAGAAGAGATGGGCGTGGGGGACTTTGAAGATAACTGGGACAGGAAGAGGGATAAAAAAACTGTTCTACCATTTCATAATTGGAAGTTGAAAAACCCATGTACACCTACATGATATTAGTTTTTTCCTCCGGCCTTTACCACTCCCATATAGGGTCGGTATGAAGTTCCTTAAAAGTCAATGACATATTCTGATGATGTCTAATTCTGGAATCGTTTCAGAGCACAGGAGAATAGCTTTAGAAACTGAAAGCTGTCCGATATATGACTGTAGATTGAAAAGAGTATTGTTCAGTAACGTCTCAATTATAGCATTCCATCCGGCCGGTCTGGACTATTTGAGAAGCAAAATGACGACTCCCTCGAGTTTCCAAGGCTAACAAGAAATACTCGAAGGAGTAGGTTAACAATATTGAATTCATTGCTAAAGAAAGAAAGAGAATAAAGATGTAGAAATCCCCGAATTGGAGTATTTGACATCTGCCCACCCCCACCCCCCCCCCCCCCCTCACAACCACCTAAGATTCCTATGGATGTCCTGCTTTGCTGTCCTCCTTACGGCCTCAACACTCTGTAACATGCCTTTGTGACGATGATTAAACTAACAGGAGAGTCGGATAGCCTTTTCCTCAGAACTTCTAAAATAGCCTGTCAGTGACTGTTCAACTGAGATAGAAAAGGAATCAACACCCAGCCACACAGGTGGCATTTGACTTTCACCACTTCTTAAATCCTTTCTGGTCATAAACCAATATAGTCATAGGCTTTGGTTGAATATACTCACATCAGCCCCGTGTTGCCCTTTCAAATTCAAAAATTCCTGAATTTCATTCGCAAACGGTGACCAAACTGTTGTCCACAACTTGGGGAATCATGCAAGGCAAGGCGGGATTTACTCAGGTATCTAGAGATGATTTTATAGGCCCCTTATATGACAGATAGGTGTAAAACCGGAGAGTCTGTTAGCTTTATCCCTTTAAGGGACTTGGGTGTGGGATGAATGTCGTGTCTCCACTCTTCGAATGCAGTTCTTTGAAATTTGTTGACCCTCTCTATTTAGTTTTGCTTGATTATATGCCAACATTTCTTATTAACATCAGCTGGCAATTGTGTCAACCCACAGCTCATCCAACGTAGATATCATGTAACTTGCCTTGGATGCAATTCAGCATGTAGTCAACACCACACTTCCTATGCTGATCCACTAGCTTCCATGTCAGTTTTGAATTTGGCAACAACTTGATTCTGGTTTATAATGTATGTCAACGGTATCCTTTATCTTCAAGAAACCTTTGCATTCAGACTTTAGTCCACCTTTGCGACAAAGTGTTCTGGGGAATAGGCTATGATTCTGTTTTGTATTTCATCATGATTTGCAATTGCTTCCAACTTCCATGCAGTTGTCATATCAATTCTATCAAATTTCTCTTTGTTTCACAGTTTACCTCATCAAAACATTGAAAGATCCACCAATCTTCAACTTTACCGACCGTTGGTCTTTCAAACATCCTAAAATCCTAGTTTCTTCTTTTGCAATTTTTTTTGTTTTAAGACTTCAGCACGCCAACAAAATTGAGGACATTGTTTGGCATATCTAAGTCTCTGAAACCTTGAGGCATCTAATGTTGTTCAATGGGCATTTTGGTCTATATTTACCCTTTTAGCTGTACTCTCCAGTCTCCACATTAAGCACAAATAGATGGCCAAATTGGTTTTTGATTTTCACCAGCTCTTAAGTCCCTCTTTCAATTTGCTGCAATTAATTGAGCAGACACCTCAATGTGTGAGGCCAGTGACTGACCATTTCACTCTCCACGCCACACACATGTCCTCATCTGTTTCACATTTTTTCTTCTTTTTTTAATATGCTGTGTCACATCTTTGAATGACAGACATTTCCTCTTTAGTGTTATCAATGTTGTCAAAGGCGGCTCCTAGGTGGCCCAGGCACGTCCTACTTGGAATGAATTTGTGCGGTAATTGCCAAGAGGGGTCAGTCTGACAGAAGTGGATAATTCTGTCTCACCTGAGTTACATATGATCCATGTTGAATTGGATATTTTAGTTTGTAGATTATTAAATGCCAAGATAGCACAACTTTAATATAGAATATTTCTACCAGTTTTCTGTTTTTCTGATACATGTATGCCATATGGTAAAGCACAAGAAGGGCATGCAAACAAGATGAGTCTGAGTTAGTTGAAATTGCGTCAGAAGAACCGGATCTGGTGAAGTGAATAAGGAACAAGGAATGTTCCAGCCTGTCAAGTCATTTACAAGAGAGCCTACAGCCTAACAAAGTTTCTAAACTGTTGAGGAAGAAACATAAACTCGAATTCGGTAAAAAATAAAGTTAGAAGTTGTTCTAAAATGTGTTGCCTGGTTGGCTTTGCGCGACTTGTCGACTTGGGAAGCCTCCTGCTTCTACTCCCCTGTGGCCCTGACAACATAGACTATTATCGATTTGAAAAGAAACCCCAAGGGCCAATATCTACAGTGGGAAGAACATTTCGGGAAAACTCCATTGACCTCCTTTCATAACTAGTTGACCTTTGGAATGAAAAGAAGTTGTCCTCCTTACTTGTGATGCAAGTCGAGTGGGTTGTTCTGGGCTTAGTGTTGAAAACACAACTACATTGAATTGCTTGGTGGGTGTCTGTGTGATTGTGTTGTCTTTGGATTTAGTGAAAATGAAGTCAATGTGGACTTCGAGAGACCCACCTTTCCCAGATATTTTACCATTAGAAGAGGATCTTTGTAATGTTTGATCCATAAAAGATCCTGTGGGACTTGGGTCTGGTAGAGTATTTAATATTGAGATATTCATATCTCATAGTTTTGGATTAATCCTGTTGGGTCGGGTAGATTATTTGATATTCTTATCCCATCGTTTCGGATCAAGCTACAGATTCCATCGAGTTTATCTCCAACTCAAGTTTAGCCTAAACATTCTATATGAGTTGGCCCTAAAAATCGTTACCTAGTCCTAACCTGGGATACATTTTAAACCAACCAAAGTTTTGCCATTTGTGGAGTACATTTGCTTTTTCCCTTGTGTTTTATCCTTTCCTCATTATATTCATAATTATAATTTTAGTTGTAAACACAAGGAAGATTTCTAAAGGTGTCAAAATGTAGTTGGAAAATTTATAATGTGGACTGTTTTAATTTTTCTATATTTGTTTTGAACAAGTACGACATTTCACATCAGCTGATGTGTTGTGGGAGAAAATCATCTGAAGACACCACCATTGTTAGTCATTGATCTGTTGTAGAAGATGCTTTTGCATTTGGTGGTTATTCCAATCTATATCCTTGTATTATTTAAGCATTTGTTGTTACTTGTTAGTCAGGCCAATGTGAAGGAAAAGCAGCAATTTTGAGATTTTGAAAAGTTTTCCTTAATTGGTGTTTTCATGGTTAACTGTGTCGTTGTAATTGTTTTTGTTTTTGGTGCAGATTTTATCCAAAAACTTAATAGTAGGAGGAAGCAAATTGATGCTGTTAAGTTTGTCTATGCATTTGATGTGGTTGAAAAGTTTCCCCCTGTTTCTTTTCTAAAAGCTTACTTGAAAGAGTCCAAGAAGGTTGCCCAGGAAGTCTGTAAGAAGGGAAAGAATTCAGTTCAATCGCAGGCTTGTTTGCATCTTCTTGATATTCTTTGAAAACTTTTTCCAGTCCAAAAAAGGCTCGGTGGCTTATCAACTTCTGTCTATGTATTAACTTTATACAGAATGAAGCCATAGCCAAAGAGACCGCCTACTTACGAGCAATCATAAAGTGTATTGAAGAATACAAGCTTGAATCTCAGTTCTCTCGTGAGAGCATTGATAAGCGCATTGAACAACTAGAGAAGCAGAAGGTGGAGAGAAAACGTGCTGCTATTGTGGCAGCCCCTTTGCCTGTTTTAAAGCCTCAACAGCACCAACAAACTGGAAGCAAGCGGCTTCATGTAGCTGGCTCCAGTGTAGATGTTGCTCTCCCTACTATTGTTCCAAGCTTGCCGACTCATCTCCAGCCAACAAGATTGTTCCCTGAACATATGTTGCCGTATACAAGCTCATCAAATATCTATGGTTTGGCTGGGACGGCTAGTACTCTTCCTCACTATATGAACCCAGCTGCTGGGCCATCTGGTGCAGCTCAGCTGGATATTGGTGCGTCTTTGTCCCATCTGTACTCTTCAGAGTCACACTTGCCACCTAGTCCTTATGACAGATCAACAGGTTTTGGTAGATACGGTGTGCTTCCTACGTATGGTTCGTCTCCTTTTTATTAATTTAAGATTTAAGTTCTTGAACTGTCTATTTTCTCTAATGATTCTACTTGCGAACATGACTCATGAGTTAGCTGCTTATGGAGTTTTGTCATCCGTAAAACAGTTGTCAAGAGTTGTTTATTTTCTGATAGATTGTCTGTGTTACTTGGCATTGCCTAAAGTTATTTTTTGTGAAGTGAATTCGTGGTTGAGTGTACACTCTCAAGGTAGATTTTTGAATTTCACAGTTGTTATGGTCTAGTTCCACTCTCTCGATCTTGTTCCAAATCAATGGTCTTGCAAATTGTATGTAGTTTGCTATTTTACCCGATTTCTGTCTTCTGAGAATATTTTCTAATCCTTCTAATCCTGGACTGAGTTATCTGAATTCTTCTAAGTTCTAATCCTAGTTAGACTTTTACCACCATACCTAGCTGGGTTGATAAGAAAAGAGTACGTTTAAACTGGACTTCTTTATTTCTCCTATGAAGACGGTCTTGCTTAGCATCCTTACGTTGCTTGGTTGTAGTCTCTCACTCACCAACATGTAAAATCAAGGATCAAAACGTGATGGCTTGTCATTCGATCTTATAGACTTATACTGAGGATGGCACTCAGAATACTTTTGTGTTTGCTTTAGAATAATAGTTGCTGGTCCCAAGTAAAGAAAAATTAGAGATCCTATTACGAGGCAAGTAGGTTTCAATGTGATACGGATACCACAAAAAATAGCCCCCTCCATTCTTACAACATTCTTACCTTGAAATTATCAGTATATAAAGTATTCAGAAACTTGCGCCAAAATTTCAGATAAGGACATAAGGTCTAGGACCAAAATCTAAATATAGGTTCAAATTCACAGTATTGTCTTTCAATTTTTCTTTTTTAGAAATTCCACTACTTAAGGATTCTGTACGCGGGAGTAATTTTCTAACTTGTTGCATTGTCCTGGGTTTGTTCTCTATTTTTTTTTTTCTTTAATTTAAATCCAAAATTCTGACACACTAGAAATAAAGTCAGGGCCCAAGGAACACAGTAAGAACTAAGAACACTGCCACCAGGAGTGATAGGAATAATGCCTGGAGTGAAAAAAAATCGATAACAGGATGTGAATTACAAATTGAATGCATTCTTCAGCAATAGCCTGGATTCCAGATCATCATCATAAGCCAAATAAAACTTCCAAATCCAAAAACATCTCTGTAACTTCCGAACTAGTTCACATTCATATATATAAGTTTGACATCAATAAGGAACACTTGCTGACACTTACAGACTAAATTGACAAACCTATCACACTAAAATAACAAGGGATTACAGCTTATACATATCTTATACCCAATATTATTACCAGAAAACTAAATTCACTATATTATCCTACACTCAGTTTACACACTGAATACAACCTAAGTAATTGCTGTGTGCAAGTGTCTTCCCCAGGTTGAGTTATAGTGTGGTCAACGGCAGGTCTTTGTTCAGCATATTAAACACATTCCTTCCATTTGGATGGTTCTGGAGTTGCTTCAAATGTGGCATTAAGGCCTGCACGAGGCTCGTGTAAAGGTGGGGAGACTTGCTCTGAAAAAACAATAAGTATTTGTTAGAAACTTCTAAAACAACAATTAACTCACAGGTTTGAGATAATGGTTAGACAGTAGCCAAAATAGGACACTTTCAGAAATAAAGATGCCTACGGAAATAGTACAGATGCAAAGATTTGGACAACATAAATGAATTATTAGGACCATCAGTAAAGAATCACTTTTCTAAATGTGCCTCACCACTTTCTAATGGTTGAATTATTTCAATGAAATGATACAGTAAAAGCGCAAAAGAAACAGAAAGTACCTTTGTGGCTTCAAGAACTTTTTGAATGACATAATTCCCATACTGATCTTTGGCAAGTTGGACCACTTTGTTAGTCTCCAGGAATTCCGAAGCCACAAACTCCATTTCAGCAGACTTCAAACATTTCTCGACAACATGACTGCTATGTTTATGCATTGAGAGCAGCACTAGGTTATCTTTAAGCTGATCACATATAATCCGTGTATATTCTGGATTTTGGAATTGGAGAACTTTCTGCAAAACATAATTCCTACAGAAAGACAACAACTTCAATTAGAGCCAGACGCAAAAGTAAGAACACAATTGAAAAACAAAAAGAAGAAAAAAAACATAACAAAATAACAAAATAACAAAAACAAAAAACAAATTCTTGCTGGTTTGTGAAGTACAAGATTACTGATCAGTACCCGATAGGTTCATATGATAAGTGCACAGCGTTGTTGGTAATCGTTGTCAGCAGTTCCCTTCTCAGGGGATCTCTTATGGTTTCAATGATACTGCAGAGAACGAGATATCCCTGTCTATCTGTGGCCAGAGCGAGACAAACCTGGTTTGCCACTGTGTATATCATCTGCAAGAGGAAATAAAGCATAAGCTATTTTAGATCACATAGTACGTGTAAATTTAACTTTGAAACTTGATTATACTTGACTACAAGGTCTGTATGCATAATGGACAGTACTGAAAAATTAAGTGCGTATGTATGTAGCTATTAATTGGAATCAGGCTATCATCTACCTCGTTTTGGTCGTAAGTCAGGTGCTTTAAGCAGTGCCCGATCAGATGTCTCCCTGACATGTTCGTCATCAAAATCAACAGGCCAGGTTGGAGGGCCACCATCACATCGCCAATCAATGGAGAGTCCAATCTTTTTAGCGTCTTAAGCAACTTCTGAATCGAAAGTGACCTGTTTCTTACAAACAAACCATGAGTTGATACAGATTTATTTATTGAAAAAAGAATATACTTTTTAGACTAGAAGGATGCATACCCGTATTGATTTATTGCCGCAGATATTAGGTCGGGGGAACTGATTATCGAAAGCACAAGTTCTAGTATTTGATCATTGATGCTGCAGGATTTCAATAACTTCTGGAAAACATAATTGCCAAAGGGGTCAGTCATAACAGCAACCATTCTGCCCTCAAGTGCATTAAGTATCTTGTTTACACATGCAAGGTCCCCTCCAGTCAAAATTCTCTGCAAGTACTGAGAACCCACTTGATTACTAGACAACACAAATATTCCATTGTTATCCATTCCGTCGAGTAGGCTAGGGTCATCTTCAAACAGATCGAGAACGATTGGATTATCAAAATCCCCGTCCACGTGAGACCCATTCTTAGTATGTACTTGTGGTTGTGGTACTATAGAAGAAGAATTTCCATTGCAGTAATTTTGTCCATAGTTTGGAACACTAGAACTACCAACAACACGCGAAAAACCGTTACTTCCCCTGATCGCAGCCTCTTGATCAGTGACAAAAGTACGCCCACCACATTGTTGTGTAGTGTAGTTATTCATTGGCAAGCACGGATTGAAAAGACTGTTGCCCATAGTTCTACTTAGATTTCCGATATAAGAAGACGTCGAGGGTGTACCAAAATCATACATGTTTGTAGTATTACAATAAGCAGTATCAAGATTGTAACCCAAGTTCGACAAACCACCAAGATAATTATATTCACGAAAAGATTTACCTCCATCAATGAGAGTATTCTTGGTCGTCGAAAAACCTCTTTCTTGATCATAGCTAGAGTTTACACCAAGAAACGGAGCTCCTCTACTCAACGACGAGCCAATGCCCTGGTCTTGAACACAACTTGAGTGGGGTCTTCGATACTCCTTAGGTACATATGGATAAGAAGAATCAATGAGATTGTTTTGTGAAGTAGTAGATGGTGTTGCTGTATTGTTCCTTTCGGTACAAGTAAGACCGCTAAACGAACGTAAAAGATCTGCATGTTGTTGAAGAGAAGGGTGTGAAGGAGGTGAAAAGGTTTTTTCTGCCATTGAGATTGAGAGAGCGGGAGGTATGTACGTGTTATTACGTGTGTTGTGTTTGTAGGAAGAGAGAAGGGTTTGTATTTATAGGGGTTTATGCTTTTGAAGTTCGGTGTCCTTTATCTCATAGAATTGGAATGCTGCGCGCTTCTAAATTCACGTATCACTCTACTTCTTCAACTAGGACCGACTTCAAATATATCTTAAGATTTCTCTATTTAGACAATTATGCAAACCGTGCTAGGCATCGAGGTTTTTTTTACTGAAGTCTTGAAACCCGTCATTCGAGATCGATAATTAGCATGATTTTTTTGGATTCTAATTGTAATTACACTAGAATTTAACTCGTGGCTATGACACTCTAGCCATATGGTCAAGCAATCCGATACAAATGTTTTTAGTAACTAAAGCCAAATCTTTACTTTAAAAAATTTTGTCCCACAATTCTGACGGATGTACATGTGTAATGTACTATAGAAATTTTCTAAGTGTCTATCAATCCTACCAAATTTTTTGAATTAAAATAGCAAAAAACATGTTATTGCATTCCTACTTTACTTAAAAAGACAAGTAAATTGTTTAAAGTACAATAAAGTATACTAATCTTAATTATGAGGTACATGCCATCTAATAGAATGGTTTTAGTAGTTTAGTAGTCGTTTCTACGGTTGAAAAAGAAATTAACAAACATATATGCATGCAAAAAGTCCTTGGAGTAGAGCATATGATAACGGTTAAAGGGTGGTCTAGTATAATGCACAAATGGTATAAAGGACTTGAAGTATAACCTCGGCGCCTACCTGAAGTAAAAAGGACCAACGCCACTATATATCGCTCATTATATATTCAATAATCTAGTACTAAAGCACCCAACATTAAGCTGACCAAGTGCCGCATGTCATAATGAGTTGACTGAATTCACCAAGTGTATTTGTTGAAGCACCCAATTTCTCTTAAGATATGGCAAAAATTAAGGGGGGAAGAGGAAGAGTTTAGAATGTGTGAATAAAAATTGCAAATTAAGGGGGGGAGAGGAAGTTGTCATGGAAGTGGTAGTTTCACCTTATAGCTATGGAATCCATCCATATAATGATATAAAGTACAGTGCTAGACTATTGGATCAAGTTATAGGCAGTAGCTTAAGTGTCTGTTTGTTGGATTATTCAGCTTGAACAATCCCAAATTTTTATGGTTAAAACCTTTCAACCAGAGCATAACCGAAAGCTAAGATAGCTTAGGTAGCTATTGATCTGATCACACACATTTATAGTCTGATCGAATTGGTACCTACAAAATATAAAAACCAAATAATGATCTAACATTGATAATTAAAAATCAATCACAAACATACCACGATACTGAAATCAGTCAATTGGCTGGAGGCAGTAGAGACTCGAACAAATCAGCGAAACAATTCTTACCCTATTAGAAATCATCGGAATAGTCTCCCTAATATTGGGAGCTATCGTGGTATTTGAATTGATGAGAAGACATGTTATGGGAAAAGCTACCATGGGCTCAAGCCAAACTCAAACATTTTTGCTAATATATCAAATTACATGTGTTTGCGGAAGCCAAGGTCCGAAGGATATCTCCAGTGAAACCTACTATTTTCGACAATAAAGCCTTGAACAATTTCCACTTAAGGTTCTGAAACACTTGAAGATAGATAAGGTTTTTTCTTTTCATAAGAACCGATGGAATCAAATTTCTTTATAAGTAGTCGAATATTTAGAGAAGGAAATAAAATGTTTACTCGTAAAAGCTTTTTTTGTTGGGTTTAATTTAGCTTTTCTTTTTGGGTAGGAAGAGTTTCAATCCGGAAAGACTGCTTTGGTTGTTTTTAGTAGTACTAAATAAGACTTTTAAATTAAAGTTTTTTTAGCACAAATCCCAAGAAAATCAGGACCACCACTTAAGCCCTTATAATTTTGCTCAAAAATTGAGCTATTTTGTATTATAGACTAACTATAACCCGTGGTTACGCCACTCTGGTCTCAAAGACACCTCTAAACATCCACAAATTCCTTAGAAACATTTGTTTGATATTTTTTCTAACTAAACTCAATTTTGACTTATTTAAATGACCAAAGCATAGACTTAACTTGCACTCACAAATACTAAAGCTCTGGCTTCCCAATTGTCTAAACGCCTTTTTTGTTGGATGTATTTATTTGATATTTAAGGTATGGTTTTGTTTGTAGTTTAATTATCTTGGAGTAGTTTAACTGGGAACGCACCTAAAGAGATGGTTTTTTCTTTTAAGAAGAAAGATCGAATCAAATTTCTTTGTAAGCGGTCAATTTTTAGAAAAGGAAATAAAATGTTTACCGTAAAAGCCTTTTTTTTGGGTTTAGCTTTTCTTTTTGGGTAGGAAGAGTTTCAATCCGGAATGACTGTTTTGGTTTAACTTGTTTTTAATAGTATATACTAAATAGGACTCTTAAAGTATTTTTAGCACAAATCCCGAGAAAATCAGGACCACCACTTAAGCTCTTATAACATAAAATGTTTACTCGTAAAAACTTTTTTTTGTTGGGTTTAGCTTTTCTTTTTGGGTAGGAAGAGTTTCAATCCGGAATGACTGTTTTAGTTTAACTTGTTTTTAATAGTATATACTAAATAGGACTCTTAAAGTATTTTTAGCACAAATCTCAAGAAAATCAGGACCACCACTTAAGCCCTTATAACTTGTTTAAAAACTGAGCTAACATTTGTTTGATATTTTTTCTAACTAAACTCGATTTTGCCTTATTTAAATGACCAAAGCATAGACTTAACTTGTTTCACAAAACTAACTTAGCTCCCGGCTTCCCAATTGTCTAAACGCCTTTACTTCCATATGGTCGATTGTGGATGTATTTATTTGATATTTAAGGTATGGTTTTGTTTGTAGTTTAATTGTCTTGGAACTTAGTTGGGTGTGCCTTTTAAGCTGGGAACGCACCTAAAGAGATGGTTTTTTCTTTTTAAGAAACCCATCGAATCAAATTTCTTTTGTGAATTTTTAGAAAAGGAAATAAAATGTTTATTTCAATCGGAATGAATGACTTTTGGGTTTAACTTGTTTTTAATAGTATATACTAAATAGGACTCTTAAATAACATAAAAAGGGAGACACATATAATTTAATATAAAAGATAATTATGTTGTTTAGGGGGAGACACATATAATTTAATATAAAAGATAATTATGTTATTTAAGTGACATCAGAGAGTTTTTTTCTAAATTATTAATAAAAGAGAATTTGTTCTAAATTCAGGGAAAAAATAGAGAATAATTATATAATTTAAATTACATTAGAGTGTTCTTCTAAATTTTCTAATTTTTGTGAGAGAGATATTTATAAATTGAGCAAATAGAGAGATTTCAATCTGCGTAATCGATAGTGGAGAGTGGGTTACTCAAAACCCGGCTATCAATATAATGTAGAGATTAGATCATCAGCTAAGAATGCACCACAAATGATTTTTACACGTTCATAATATAAAATTCAGTGAAGAGCGTATGTTTTATAATCAATAAATGCAAAAAAAGGGTAAATTCTTATTTTGGTTTAACGGAATGTTTTACCACGAGCATAGCATGTGGGTGGTCGCACAATGAAATCTGTGATTAAGAGCAATATATTACTCTTCGAGTACTCTTACTGTTATTTTTAAGAATTTGGGAGTGAATAATACATGTGAGATTTTATGTTAGTCAGAGGACCAGCGAAAATGTGAAACTATTTTAATTGCAAACGCTACAGGTATTGGGCTTCTGTCTGACACGGTCATACAGGAAACCGTTTTAAAGATGGTATCCATGGAAACACAAACTGACAACTGCCAATCACTGTGTCTGACACGGACATACAGGAAACACAAACTGACAACTGCTAATCACTGCTAATCCCCCTAAAACGCTACGGAAATCTTTAAACATATTCTGTAATGCAATCTTTTGCATTGTACCAGAAGGTTTAACATGTGTCCAGAACTTCAGAATTGCTGCATTAGCAATTTTATTATGCACTCATGTCAAGTTCATTGATCAAAAATAACAAATAGGCACCTCTATACAAGTTATATTTGCTATGGTTATCACCAATCCTTCAAAACCCTCTCTTTCTCAAGAATGTACTTTCCTTCTTTGTACTTTTGGCTCTCTTCGTATGCCTTCTCCTGCAGACAATCAATGTGCAAAAAAGATAAGTATTGCTGGATGGTGAAAGTTAATATATGACCTGAAAGGCTTGTTGAACAGAACATTAATCAGTTGAATACCAAGAAAAAGATAAACAGTCTCAGAAGCACATTCATGAACACAAAATTGTTGCTTGCACATAAACCCTTACTCGTTTGTCGCCTCTTTTTCCTGGATGCAACAAGATTAATGACACAAAATACACATTTTCAGTTTAAAGGAACATGAACAGATGTTCTGTAAAGTAGCTCCAACAAATGCAATATACACAATTTAAACCGACGCTTATGAGGTGAAAGAAAACACATTGAGGCCAAACATTACATTACAATGTCTATGCCACATTAGCATTCACTTGTATCCAGAAATAGTCTAATTATCTTCTATGTTAGTGATAGGAATAGGAGCTAACACCAAAGAATTAGAATTGAGGTAGGTTGAGATGACCAGAATAGACAAAAGGACAGTTGCAGCATGAGAATCAACTTTGCGGATAGACACCCAAACCTTTTGAGCAAGGATTGGGGATGGGAAATGGCTGTGTTTGATAACTTATCTATAATTCAAAATTTTAAAATTCGTCACTATTAGAATTCCAGCCATGACACTGAATGGGCTGTTAAGCTAGCAATGGTGCTTCTCCTTATTTTTACTTGGCACTAGAAGCATTCCCCTCTTTCCAGATGCTTGAATCCCCTCTTCCGTTAAGAATTCCTTATACGTCTTCTTATGCAAAGCATGCAAACAAATTTTGGTGAAGACACCTGCATAAACAAGACGAAGGTAGATACTTTCTTTGGCCAACCAACTTCCCTAACCTGGTTATCACCTCCCAGATCATTTGAGTCATTTTGATGCTTTGAAGGCCATTTGGCACAAGATCAATTATTTGCTCCTGTCAAATTCTAATGTGGACCTAGATCTGATTTCGTGCCAACCAAAATTGACTCAAAGTGCCAGCAAGTGATAACACAGCAACCATCTCAAGTGACTTGTTCAAATACGGAAGCCACCATCTTTCTTAGACAAAAATATCCTTTTCCATTAGGTGTTAACAATGCTTCTCCTCCTATCCCCTCACAGGTAACTCTCATAATTCACTCCCACGTCCCACATATGAGCGGAGCGAGATAGTGACCAGGGAACTTAGAAGGGTAACTTTAGTTAGCAGCACCAGACAATCTCCTTTGCAAAGGAGCAACCTCCTCATTGTCCAAGCTATAGATTAACCTTCAAAACTCACTGTGCCTCAAAAGAAGAAGAATGCACATAGTTACAGATTTTAATCTACATTAAGCAAAACTTATATACTAAATCTACTTAACACATAGTGATGTACATTATTGGCATAAGCTACACGAACTAATAAACAAACACCCAAAACAACTAAGAATACCACATCAAAGATTGAAAATAATGGAAAGGAAACAAACAACCACTGTTAGGTTGCAATCTTGCTCCAAAACCACCAAATAACGAAGGAAGCTTCAGGCCTTTGAAGAGTATTACATAATATTAAATCAACAACTTGCAACACAAGGAAATAAAACCAAAATCTGAACTGATCAACAATCAAGAATTATGGCCGTGGAATGTTCCCTTGATTATTATGTGCTGCACCACTATCGAATGTAAAGTTATTTGCCAAAGCTTCAAGAGCTATACACGAATTCATAAAAAGAACAAAGAATTTGTCAAGAAAAGAGTCCAATCAACTCTACTCACTCCTGTAACTTTTACTTTATTTCAACATCATCTTAAGTTTGCTATCTTACCTAATTAAGGCATCCATGAACGGAGAAAGCTTTGCTACTAAGCCTCCTGACCAATCACATCCCACAGTTACCCACTCACCCTCTTCCCCTACTGCTTCATCTAACCCGATCCCAGCCTATTCAAACACCCCCAACACCAAATGCTACATCCACGCAGATATCTAACCCAAGCTCCGACCTTGGGGTCGATCTCACTCCAGCGAGAGAGGCAACAAACCGAAGCTTCGGCCATGCTCCACCTGCAAAGAACGCACCTAAACTCTGGTGATGACTCCTGAAATCTTGCCCCCCCTTTCGGCTGGTAACGAGGAATTATCGTACATCAAACCCATCTACCATGACGGAACTCTTCAGATTAAAGTAGATATATTTTTGCAGGGTGTAAAGGAGTGGGAAGACAGAGTAGCAGGGTTCTTTTTTGACAAAAACCTGCCGTATTAAATGGTTAAACCCATGTTCACAAAAAGTGGAAGTTGCTAGGTGACATTGATATCTCTCTTGATGAAAGTGTGTATTACTTAAGGTTTCCCAACCCCACTGATTGAGAGAATGTGCTTATTGAAGGTTCATTCTACATTGCTGGGAAACTCCTTATTATCAAACCATGATCCATGGAAGTTGAAGATAAGAGGCGTATGATTTATTCTGTGCTTATTTGGATAAAGATGTATAAAGTTCCAAAACAACTATGGAACCCTTAGGGGTTCAGCTCAATAGCAAGAGCAATAGTGAATCCCTTATTCATGGACAAAACTAACAGAGATCAAATTGATGCCTAGTTTAAGCCAGTAGATGCCAAAGTCGGCTTCAAATCCGTCGAATAGTAAAAATTACATCTAATAATACAACTTGAAACAGTAGAAAAGGAGCAAAAAGCTACACTGGTCCAAGATATAAAATTATTTGATGCTCCCTTAACTTAAAAATGTAAAGTTTATCTGGACGCACCCAAAAAAATAGACTACGAAACCAAATTTCCACAAATAAATATCTGAAAGACAGCAATCAACTCTATTCACTAGAATGAAATTAGTGTTCTTCTCACAAAAAAAGACAACCACTCTAAGGCTAGGAATCGCTGATAGTTCTCTGAAGCCTGAGCAGAAGTAGGACACTTGTCATATTAAAGTATCCGATTCTTTTATTTAAATTCAGAAACACGAGGAACATGTCCAGACAACGCTAGATTTGGTTGTAAAAGAAACAAGAAAAATAATCCTGATAGAAATAAAGAGGACATAAACCTTTCTTTTCCTCTCATGATTAGGTCATTCGCGCTCTCCTCGCACATCAGGCTCCTTCAAACAACTAGTAAGTAATCCTCTCTCTTACTCTCGTCCTCCTCTCCTTCTCACGAATCACTCCTCTCTCTCCTCTCATGAGCAACAACCTCGATCTGTTTGAAGTTTGAACTCAAAAGTTTGCATTTTTTTTTTTGAAAATCGTTGAATCGTAAAATAGAATAGTGCGATTCCTTGCGATTCTAAGATTTAAATCGCAATTTTGTAGCGATTTTTGCAAGCTACAAGTCTATGATACGATTTGACTATTGGACCCTTCGACTCTGGAATCGAACGATTTTGATAACACTAGTGAAAAGTATCTGTTTAAAAAAGTGACTTATAATTTTTAATACTTTTTCAAAAGTGGTGTGTTCGAATATAAAGTGACTTTCAATTTCTGGTTTATTTACCAAATCCAAATTCCCCACAAAAACTGAGAAGTGAAAAGTGAAAAACACCTATTGTAGAACTTATTGAAAAGTTCAATTTTTTCTTTTAAAAAATGAATTTTGGGGCTATCATCCAAACACACTTTTTCACTTTTACTATTCAAAAAGTGAAAAAATGTATTTGGATAGTTGCACAAAAAGGCACTTTCTTGAAAGAAAAAATTACACTTTTCAATAAATTCTAAAATAGGTGTTTTTCACTATTCAATATTCAATTTTTTCTTTTGGGTTGAATTTGGACTTAGAAAATAAAATAGAAACTAGAGTAGGTGAGTTACCTAGTCTTTGGTAAGGGTTGGAATCTTTGAGCCACCTTGTGGACTTAGCTAATCATCGATGACTCGGTGAGCTATAAATGTGGAAAAAACTTATCTCATAAAATATCAAAAAGGTAAAGAGCTTTAGTAGTAGAAACAACTACAGTCATTGTCATTGTCAGTCTCATCCCTTTACTGTTTTCAATGTACTATAAATTCCAAAATGTTGTTTGTTTTATTTGACAATCTGCTCTTTAAATTAATTATTGTTCCATCACATCTGAGATACATTCAACAAGCTACTTCACATGTTAATGCACTATTTGTTCCATATCTTTCACTATGTAAGGTACATACATTAAATATATGGCTGCACCATTCACATTGATGTGTATTTACTATTGCAATCTTTTCTTTTCTTTTTTATGGAAAACTTACTGTACTGTTGTATTATTTTGGTGTCATAGTGACTCTATATATGCATATGCCTATAATTCTATGCTGAAGTACATACATGAAATGATATACTATAACATGCATGCTATTGGGAGTATTATCTGTATTAGAGGAAACAATCTTGGTCTTAGTTGTTATTATTAGTATTCGCTAATATCATTTCTAGTCAATATTTATTTCTTGGTGTTTAATTATTAATATATATTTATTGGAGTTTAATTAATAACTTTTTTTTTTTTTGCAAAAATACTAACACACTATTAGATGGCTTCATCTGAGCCACCCCATTTGAATTGGCAGAAGAAAGGCCAGGTAATTGGACAACAGGAAATGAGTTTTTTTTTCATAGACCTTATGTCCATGAAGGTCAGTGTACGTGGTACTAATAGAACTGCTGGCACATTTGAAAAAGTTGAAAAAGATGAGTGGTTAGATATATGAAAGTGGGCCTAATGTCATAGTTCTTAATTTTGCATCATTGATGTGACCGAACGTGGCCTATTTTTCTTAAGAAATTGATTGTCTAGTGAAAATAAAGATAAACACGTCCTTGCTAATTTGATGAAAGATGATATCAATGAGGACGGATCAAAATGTGATTCAAGTAATTACTAATAATGCTGGAAATAGTAAAGGTGCGGGTCAAATTATCGAATCAAAATTTCCAACCAAATTGGACTATATGTGTAGTCTCTTAATTCTGCGTTGAAGAATATTGGTGCAGCAACAAATGATATGAGAGAACAAAGAGAAATAAATGTGGTTGAATTAATGAAATTACTGGTGATGCCTTTGCATTAAAAGCAGATCATTATGAACAATTTCACTGTAAATCTCGTCGAGCAACACATAATGAAATACTTTCTTTGTCAGGCATCACAAGAAATTTTTGTAATCCAACCACACTCACCATATGTCAGCTGATTGTTCTCAATATTCCTTGCAGCCAAGATATACTCTTCAATGCATGATTAAAAATATGAACTACAGAGCCCAAACGATGGTAGGAATTCACGACTCAATTATTTGACACACACCTTTATAATTTGCCGCGTCGTTAGTAATTACTTGGACCACATTTTGATGCCAGCTAGTTGTAACCTTTTTCACCAAATAAGTGGAATTTGTGTCTTTAGTATCACTTAGAAAGATCAATTGAAACATAGGTCCACCTTCGGTCGCATACATGAAATTAATTAGACCTCCTTTGTGAGTCACTTCTTCCATCACTCACAATGCTTAAACCATTTCCCTTTCACAAGTCCATTGTGAGCTAACACCAATGAAACACGGAATTATACCGCTTATTTTCAAAAAAATCAAATCTGATAGATAAAAAAGACTAACAAACAATTAGGAGAAAACAAAACTCGATCAAAGGCTAACGAAGCACAAAACACAAAATGCTCTCAATGAAAGCTCAACTTAAAAACTAAAAAAAAAAAAACATGCACAACTAATAACAAATCACAAAAATAAAATAGAAAAAACAAAAGAATGAATGAAATAGCACTCAAATAGTCAAATGTAATATTATTAGTTTATGTCTATGCAAACACTACCAAGAAACAAATTTGCCCTAAAACTAGTATCGAATTTGTTAACCTAATTTTTTTTTTTTTTTTGGAACACAAAAACTGAGCAATTGTGTTTTCTAAAGGGTAGTAAGGTCTTTCCCCCCCTTTTTAACCTGTTATAGTCTGTTTTAGTTCTCTTTCTTTCTTGGAGGGAAAGTTGCCTCTTTAGGCCTGACCGATGGCCTCAGTGACTATCGTTGACTCGATAGTCAGAAGATAATGGATGGGGTGACTATCACAGATCCACCTCCTTTATCCTCTTTAGAAGTCATAGTTATAGAGCAGGCTAGATCTAATATCAACCCCTCTGCAACTCAATCATGGAGTTCTCTCTTCATGAGGAGCAAAAACCCTCGTATTCAACCCAACCTACAGAAAGTATACCCATCCTTCTCTAATGGTATTGCTGTCATCCCAACAAATATCATGGATGAAGGAATAGAGCTCTGGAAAGATTATGTTGTGGGTTTTTTTATAGAAAAAAGATTGTCTTACCCTTTCGTCAAGGAAGTGGTTAAACGACAATGGAAATTGAAAGGAGATTTCAACATGACAGCAGACCGTGAGCTATTCTATTTCAAATTCTTTAATGATGAAGATAAACAGATGGTCATTGATCAAGGTCCGATTTTTCTAGCTGGAAGGATCTTTGTGGTGCGCCCTTGGTCTACAACAGTGGAGGAATATAGAAATGGTATCAAGGCCATTCCAATTTGGGTAAGGCTAGATATACCAAAGCATCTGTGGACTAAGAATGGGCTGGAAATGGTGTCGAGCTTAATAGGAGAATCACTCTGTATGGATGAAGCAACTTCAAACCGAACCAGAATCAATTATGCCCGAGTGTGTGTAGTGGTGGATCTCGATTTTAAATTTCCCTCAAATATCCTAGTAGAAATTGGTGAAGGAAATATAGTTGATATTGGTTTGGACTATGAATGGATACCAGACAAATGTGATTTCTGCAAAGCTTTCAGTCACTCGGATGCTAAATGTGCTACGAATCCTCCTGTTCCTAAACCTACTCAAAATATTCCTCAACGTCAACAACCAAAAAAACAAACTCCTGCTATTTCTATTCAGAGGAATCAAAGGGATAGGAATACAAGATGGGTACCCAAGAATATCACTCAGGGTCAAACAAGCTGGGAACGTGATGATCATGGCAACAATTTATCAAAGGAAACAGAGGTACAAAATTCAGGTATTTTCAATACTGAAACAGTTTCTCTATCTATTTCTACTGTACTTGACAAACAGACGAGTAGAGCAGACGCCGGTGGAAAATAGTTCTTCAATTTTAACAGTAAGAAGCCCCTTGGGTATTCCACCAGACTCAAACCCGTTTAGTGCATTAGCTGAGCTTGAAGAGGAAGAAAATGATAGCGCCAATGAATATCAAAATGCACTAGAAGATCCTCAATCCTCAGAAGATGGTTTTACTGAGCCTGGGTAATTTGTTATTGATCTCAACTCTTATCCTTTGATTCAAAATCATCATATGAGACTTCCTTTGCAACAACAGCCTCTAGAAGACATGTCAATGGCTATTGTTATTGCCAAACCTATTCAGGCCTCACATTCACATGAGCAATCTATGATCATTTATAATGAGAACATCAACTCAAATGATCTTACCTCTACAGCTGACCCTGAAGTCCTTAGTATCATGCAGAACCAAGATGTCAACTCTGAAGAAATACATACTTTTCTAAATGCTAAGGATCATCAAAATTCTGGTAATGGTAGTGATTCTACTGCCAGTGAAAAGGACTACCTTTCTGATCACACTTATGAAGCCAGAGAATCAGAAAGTCCTATCAGCTTATCTCCTATTCAAGCTTTGAGTCCAATTTCTACAAGACAGCAGAGGAAACAGAAAAATCAAGCAAAGAATTCTGAGGTTTCGACTTCAAAGAAGGAAAAGCAAGGCCAAGTTCCGCCTAAAGGGCCATCAAGGAGTAAGAACAAAAAATCTTTATCATGACAAGCAAATCAATGGGGTTCTGGAATGTAAGAGGTATAAACGATACTTTAAAAGCTAAAGAAGTAGCTAAGTTTAGAATTGCAAATAATTTTTGTTTACTTAGTCTTTTAGAAACAAAAGTTAAGATTGATAATTTTGATTATATTAGAAAGTTATCCTGTGATACATGGTCCTTCTATCATAATTATAATAGTGATCCAAAGGGTAGAGTTTGGATTTGTTGGGATAATGATTTTATTCATGTTGAGAAGATCTGTGAAAACCGACAAGCTCTACATACTCTAGTCACTCATCATGCACAAGGAAAGAAGTTCTTTCTCACAGTGGTATATGCCATTAATGATCTACCAGAGAGAGAAGAACTATGGACCTTCCTTAAGAGTTTAACTTCTTGTTTCTCTGAGCTGTGGTGTATTGCAGGAGACTTTAATAATGTTCTTTATTCTCATGAAAGAGTTGGCTGCTCTGCAGTACATCCTAGGGAAACAATGTTGCTGATCTGCAGAGTTGGCTGCTCTGCAGTCACTCATCACTGTTGCTGGTCTTGCTGATCTCAAGTTCTCGGGTAATCTCTACACTTGGTCAAATAATGTTGAAGGATTAAACAGGAAAATGTCTAAGATTGATAGATGCCTTGTGAATCTATCTTGGACCAATTCTTTCTTATCTGAAGCTGTTTTCTCCCCCCTGGCATCTCGGACCACTCTCCTGTTTCTATTATTTGGCACAATGCAAGGAATATTCACATGCCTTTCAGGTTTTGTAACATATGGATGTATCACCCAAATTTCCAGGTTGTTCTCAATCAGTCTTGGTCAATTAACTTAGCAGGTAATCCAGTGTACATTTTAAATGCAAAATTGCATTTCCTGAAAAAAGCAATTAGAGGTTGGTCTAGAGGCAAGTTCTCAAATTTCTCTGATACATGGTATGATGCTCAGAATTCTCTTTATCAGTCACCTTTTGATCCTATTCTTTTCGAGAAAGAAAAAAATACAAGGGCATCCTATATCACTCATGGAACAAGCAGATTTAAGACAAAAAGCAGATTGTGATTGGCTTAAGTTTAATGATAAATGCAACTCTTATTTCTTTAATGCAATCAAAGAGAAGAAAGGCAGAAATCTTATCTGGTATATTGAAAGTAGCAATGGTACTCTTATGAAGGATCCAGACCTTATTTCATCAGAATTTCTTTCATTCTATCAGAAGATGCTGGGTATGGACTCTCCTATTCTCGCAGAAGCAACCTTCTTTAATAATCTCTCTCAGGTATAATATCTCAGGATCTGCATCTGCATGAAGCTTTGGATTCTATTCCCACTTATGATGAGATCAAATTCATTTTGTTTTCTATGGAGGATAATAAAGCACCCGACCCTGATGGATACAATGTTTTCTTTTTCAAGAAGAGCTGGAACATAGTGGGTGAGGACTTTGTGAATTCACTTAAATATATGTTTGAACATCACTATATTCCACAAAGTATCAACTCTACTTCCATTGTTTTGATTCCTAAGATTCCAATACCTAAGAGAGTCTCTGATTTCAGGCCTATTGCATGCACTAATGTTTTATATAAATGTGTAGCAAAACTAATTACCAATAGGCTACAACCTCTCATGGATGGTATTATTGCACCTTGCCATTCAGCTTTTATCCCTGGTAAATTGATTCAAGAGAATATTTTACTCTCCCATGAACTACTGAGAAGTTATACAAGGAAGCATGGAACGGCCAGATGTACTGTAAAAGTTGATATTCAAAAGGCTTATGATTCTGTCTCTTGGTCAGCCATCTCTCATATGCTTCATATACTCAGTTTCCCTCCAAGAATCAAAAAATGGATCTCATGTTGTTACTCCTCTCCTTATTACTCTGTGATCATCAATGGTGCTCCTCAAGGCTTCTTTCCAGGAAAGAGGGGATTAAGATGATATCCTCCTTTCTGCAAAAGGAAATGAAGGTTCTATTCTCGCAATCAAAGACCTTCATTTGCTGAAACTACTGGCCTTCACATCAATCTCAACAAGTCTACTATGCTCACTGGAAGCATGTCTGACAATGAAGCTGTCTCTTTATCTGCTCTGATGGGTATTCAAGTCACAAAAACCACCTATCAAATATCTAGGACTCCCCTTGGTGGCCACTAGACTAAGCATTAGAGATTGCCTCCCTCTTCTTGAAAAGGTTTCATGTAGAATTAACAATTGGAAATGCAATAATCTTAGCCATGCTGGAAGACTACAACTGATCAAATCTATCCTCATGTCCTTTCATGCTTATTGGGCAAGAACTTTCCTGCTTCCAAAAGGTGTTTTGCTCGAAGTCTCTAAGCTTTGTATTAAGTTCTTATGGAGTGGACCTTGTATGGAGCCTAAAATGCATCAAACTTCTAGAGACAACTTTTTGTATAACAAGATGGAAGGTGGTTTGGGCATTATTGACCCTATCATATGGAACAAAAGTGCTCTTTGTAGATTGCTCTTCAAGATTGTAAAGAAAGAAAAGAATATATGGACTAGCTGGATTTGGAGGGAACATATTAATGACAAATATTTTTGGACTATAAAGTCGTGATCATAGAGATCTCTTCTCAAAAGCAGAAAATATGCCCAAAAATATATCAAATATATCCTTGCCAAAGGAACTCAAACTCTGTTTTGGCATGATATTTGGTGTCTTAATGAGCCACTATGTAACGGTGAAGCAAACCAACTCTTTGATCTCCCTGAAGATGCAAAGGTCAGTGAACTTATAGAGGATGGCAAATGGAATTCTATAGTTCACCCTTTACCTAAAGGAAACATCAAGCAAAACATTCAAAAGGTTGATATATTCTCGGAAGTTGAAGAGGATCAAATTGTCTGGACAGAAACACCTTCAGGGGAATTCTCTACCAAATCAGCTTATTTGGCTTTGAGAAGGAAAAGAAATAAAATGAAATGGGCAAATCTTGTTTGGGGACGGCTTGTTATCCCCAAATTCTCTTTCAATGCATGTCAATTGTTCTCTAGAAGTTTGCCAACACAAGATTGCCTAGTGTACAAGAAGGTTTTGCATACCTCTTCGTGTTGTTTTTGTAACAACAGCAAAGAAAATTCTAAACACTTATACTTCGATTGCTCTTACTCTAAAGAAGTATGGTCTGCTGTAAAGTCTGCAATTGGATTGGGACAACAAGATCATGACTCCAGAAGTGATTAGATTGTATATATGTGCTACTATTAGCTACATATGGACTAAACGCAACAATAGAAGATTCAATGGACAACTGTCTAGTTCTACTGTTATCAGTAACATGCTCCTTAGAGATATGAAGCACTATCTAGAAGTTCAGGTGGAGGAGATTAAAGATTCAATTCAAATAAGAGTGTTGGCTGACTGAATTGGACTCTCATTCAAGTATAAAAAGACAACACTTAAATAGGTCAGATTGTTACTTCCTCCTTCTGGTTACATTAAGTTGAACTGTGATGGGTCAATGAATATGGAAGGTGTGGGATATGGTGGTCTGGCTCAAAATGAACATGGTCATGTTATTGTTGCTTTTACTAGAGGTGGAAATATGCATTCTATTTTGTTCCAAGAGCTGCTAAAGGCAATAGAAGTTGGAATTAGCCTATGTATTGCACATGATTTTAAGAAAGTCATAGTAGCTTCAAACTCATTACAAGCTATTTAAATGCTTGGGGAAATTGAGACAACTCCATGGACATGCTGGAATCTGGTGGCAACAATCACGAAGCTTCTGCTTAGCTTAAATAAAGTGGTATTACTTCATGTCTACCGCGTGCAGATCACCTTGCAAAACTCTTTTTCGGTGCTAATACGGAGCCTTTTGTTTTTACATCTCTTTTATCTAATATTTTGAGTGCAATAGTACAAAATGATGTAACAAAGGTTTATGAAAGATTACAAAATCAGATGGGGATCTGCAAAATCTCATCATCTTTAGAAAAAAAAAAAAAAAAAAAAAAAACCCCATTTTTTGTATTTTTGTTATCTCAATGAAAAATTGCAATGGATTTTATGAAGATCGGAGGTTGAAACACCCAAAACCCTCACATAAATTAAAGATTAATAAGGATTAGACATATTGGATTCAAAATCAATTGTTACATGAACCCTAAATGTCCCAAAGCCTAATGAAGACAACAACAAAAAATCCAAATACATACTTTTGGTGGTTGCTACTCGTGAGAGGAGAGAGTGATCATATATGGGAGAGAAGTAGGGGTGCCACTTTTTTCCAAACTTCTGATTTTACGGAATCCCATTTTGGACATTTCCGAAATTGGAAGCACTTTCAAGTTCGGATTTCCCAATTATTAGGAAATTTATTCAAATAGGATGCACTTTTAAAATTCCGATTTTCCAATCTTGATTTAAAAATTCCAGAATGATTTCCAATTTTCCTATAAATGTAGGTTCTTTTTACAAATTATATACAATCATCAAAACCATTTCTATAACACCCCTATTTTTATTCTCATTTTTTTATTAAATAAGATATATTAAAAAGAAGAAAGAAAACAAAATAGGGATAAATATGGAAAGAGAGAAACGTGGTTTTAGTGGATAAAGTGAGAAAGAGAAAAAATAAAAATAAAAATAACCGTACCAAGTCTTTTTCTTTCTTCATTTTCTTTTGCTTCTTCCTAAAAAAAAATAATAAGACCGTGAGAAAGAGATAACTAAGAAAAGTGAAAGGGTGAGGAAGAAAACACATTTAAAAGACTGTCGCGCAACATCAATTCCGATTTTCTTTGATTTCTCTATCATTCTAAGGCTTCGAAATTTGCAAGTGAGTAGACTCAACTTATTTATCTACTTTTAATTTAATTTAATTTAATTAGTAAATAATTTTCTATTATTGTTATTTTGGTGAAAACTATTAATGGATTGGTAACATTAACGGTGAGTGACTACCATTTTCGTTTTTTCTGATTTTTGTACAATGTAAATTACATATCAAATTGAATATTAGGTATTTTGTGTTAATTCAAATTTGAGATGAAACAAGACATGATTAAGAATAACATATCAAAATAATTACAGATAATTTGAGTGTATAAATTGAGAGAGATGAAATACCCAATGTAAGTAGTTCTTATTTTTCCCATTTTCTGATTTCCTGAATAGTGTTTAGTGTAAATTCAATATAAAAACGAATATTAGGTATTTTCCCTTGATTCCAACGCATGCTGCAAGCTACCGAGTATATGCATGTTTTCTGTTTAGATTATGGCTAGTTTATGTCAGTTACTGGACGTGCACTTTGTTGCAAAACTGGTGTTGTTTTGTTCTTGTTCAAGTCATAAAATTTTGTCTGATTTGGAGACGAATTACAGTGTATTTAGAGATAGATGTAGGTTTTCATTAACTTTCAAACTCAAAAAACCCCATAGCATTTCGATTTATATAGAAAGAATTATACCCTTTGGAAATTAGCACGTCATAATTTTCTGATTGCAGAAACCTAGTTGTGATATTTCCTCCTTAATAAGTAGACGAGTGGTTTTTAATTAAAATATTAATTTTATGTATGAACGAGTTCTTGGATATAAATGTTTGTATATATTACAATGGATATCATTTCCTTACAAAGAATGTCTATGTGGTTTGTGTGAGTTAATACTCACGAGGGATGAATGTACTCCCTGTTGGTTGTTGTATGAACGTTGATATTTGGTGGTGTGATATGAACGTTGATAGTTGATATTTGTGATATCTCAAGTCTGATTATGTATACCCATGTTGGTTGTTGTATGAGTGAAATATATAGATGCTTAATTTAATTGTTTCCGTTTTGGAAACCTAACTTGGAAACTTAATTTTGTTTTGCAGTAGGGTAAGACTTATTAATATCTTATGCAGGGACGTTATCCTACCCTGATACGTAACTGATTATAGATAAGATTTTAATTAAATTAAATTACTAATTATTGGGATTGAAATCTTGCTTGGGAAGAAACTACATGCCGTTTTGAGAAAACGGAACTAATTTGTCTTCCAAGTTGAAATGGTTAGTATTATTATATTAATTTATTGGAAAAATTGAATGTACTACTATTTTTATATTTAGTCTTATTCATACCAGCAAATTCAATTTGCTGACTATGTTTGCTTTCTTTTTGCAACGTGGGTGTGTTCTTGGGAACATAAATGGTGAAGTGACTCGATGAAAATGCTTGATTTGGATTCGTTCTTGGAGTCGTTTTTCTGGTTTAAGTTTTATGGAGTGTATTGGTTTTTAATTGAGAAAGATGTAATAGAGTTAGTTAGTTTCTTTTTAATTTAATAATGTGATTGAAAGATTGTTCTTTTTGTTTTAATTTGATCTCATATTCTTTTAATATCGTGTTTGATAATATGTTATTAGGTTTTCGTTTCACCCCGATTTTCAGATGATTGAATATGATGACGATTGAGATATTTATCAGACTTAAGATATCACAAATATCAACGTTCCCCCCCCCCTTATCACATCCAGGGAGTATATTAATCTCTCGTGAGTATCAACTCACACGCACCACATATACATTTTTTATAAGAAAATCGTATTCATCGTAATATATACAAATATTTATATCCAAGAACTCACTCATACATAAAATCAATATTTTAATTAAAAATCACTCGTCTACTTATGAGAACGAAAAAATATCACAACAGGTTTCTGCAGTCAAAAAATTTCTGACGTGCTAAGTTCCAAAGGGTGTAACTCTTTTTATATAAATCAAAATACTATGGGGATTTTTGAGTTTGAAAGAGGACAGAAAAAACTTAACATGTTTTAATGAAAACCTACATCAATCTCTAAATACATTGTAATTTGTCTCCAAATTAGACAAAAAATCATGACTTGAACAGGAGTAAAACAACACCAGTTTTGCAACAAAGTGTACGCCCAGTAACTGACATAAACTAGCCATGATCAGAATAGAAAAACATGCATATACTTGTGAGCTTGCAACACGAGTTGGAATCAGGGGAAAATAACTAAGATTCGATTTTATATTGAATTTACACTAAACACTGTTCAGGAAATCAGAAAATAGGAAAAATAAGAAGAATCACTCGGAGCATTCCCAATCACAGTCACTATGGAGGGAAATTGACAATTTTCACCGTTTTTTGGGAAAACCCTTGCCCAATGCAAGGATGACAAAATCGGTCAGTTGTGACTAAGTGAAAACGAGAGTAGCAGTTGCTACTGAGAAAATAACTGAGATGTGAACTTCAGACGAGATGTTTTATTCCGTCTCGTGTGTTTTTTTTTAATTTTTTCGGTTTTTTTTTTCTAGACAGAATAGCGTGTTTTTTTTTTTTTTTTTTTTTAACTTCAGACGGGATGTTTCATTCTGTCAGGCGTTTTTTTTTTATTTTTACATTCAAACGGAATCAAACATTCCGTCCGAGATTCAAACTCACTTTTGCATTGGACAGCCTTACCTTGTTTTTCACCAAAACGGTAGGAAACAAGGGAAATTGAGCCTACGTGGAGGTGAAAAACTCTTTGCTTGCATTAGGATTGCTCTCACATTGGGTATTTCATATCTCTCAATTTATAAACTCAAATGATATGTAATATTTTTTTGATATGTTATTCTTAATCATGTCTTGTTTCATCTCAAATTGTAATCAACACAAAATACATAATATTCAATTTGATATGTAATTTACACTACGCAATGTAGAGAAATCAGAAAAAAAGAAAAAGGAAGTCACTCACCGTTAACGTTTACCAATTAATAGTTTTCACCAAAATAACAATAATATAAAATTATTTACTAATAGGTCTACTCACTTGCAAATTTCAAAGAATGATCGAGAAATCAAAGAAAATATGAATCGATGTTGCGCGCCAATCCCTTGAATGTGTTTTCTCCCTCACCCTTTCACTTTTCTTAGTTCTCTTTTTCTCACGGTCTCTCCCTTCTTTTTTTTTAGGAACAAGCAAAAGAAAAGAAAGAAAGAGAAAAAAAAAAAAACTAGGTCTGGTTACTTTTTTTTTTTTTTTTTCTTTCTCACTCTATCCTCTAAACCCACGTTTCTCTCTTTCCATATTTATCCCTATTTTTTTTTTCTTTCTTCTAGGTCTGGTAACGTTTCATGGGTCGGTTCTTATCGGTTTCGGTTCTGGGTCTATTTTTAGCAGTTCCTATCGGGTTCGGTTTTTTCGGGTTTTTTCTTATATTTTGAAAACCCGAACCCATACCAATTAATTAAGTCAGTTCCGGTTCAAGTTTCGGTTCCTTCTCGGGTTACACATTTTTATTGCTAAAATTATTTTTTTTAGTTATATAACCGATATAAAAGTTGGTTTACGGCGACTATAACACTTGTCATCGATATTTTTGTCCTCTCATAAGAAGTAATGGTCTTAAATTCAATAATAGTATTTGAAAGTTATCTAAAAACTTTAAATACATTCTCATACATTATACGTATGTGTATATTTTAAATCGAACATGTATATATTATACTATACGTAATGCGTCATATATAGAATAAATACCACATGTACCACAATTGTTAGTTAGCATTGCACGTATTCATTATCCAATATATATACATATAATATATCAAACACATACACGTTCATGCATTAGTTAATATAGACAGTGCATTAGTTAATTCATAGTATACGACTATACATGTAGACGTAGACATGTAAACATTAATATTAATATTTATAATATACATATTTAATATAATATTATAAAAGATGCATTTAATAACACACATTCACTATTATGCTAAATGTTATATATATTTAGTATAATTTGACACCTAACAAATATAGGCTATATATAATAATAATGTTTGGGTTTGCCTTTATTTAGTGTAATATAATACTAAATTCTATATATCAAAATCATACTAATCGGTTCCGGTTTCGGTTCAGATACCCATCGGTTTTTTACTATTCGGTTCTAACGGTTTCGGTTCTTTATCGGTTTGGTTCAAAGTGGGTCTAACATTTTAGGACCTAGAACCGCTATATATTTAATAAAAAAAATGAGAATAAAAATAGGGGTGTTAAAATTTCCTTTAGCAAGTATTTTTATTTTGTATAGTTTATATATATGCATGCACACAAACTACAACCTTAAAATCCATGTGTGTAAGCTTCTAAGTAAAATGTTTTTTTTTAAATCTAACAAAAAGAATCTAATTTTTCCGAATTTTTTTCAAGTATATTCGATTATGAAATTATCCATTTTTTTTACGAGTTTCAAAATTTCCGATTTCAAAAGAATAATTAGTATTCCAAAAAAAATCGGATTGGGTATGGAATGCACTACAAATTTTTTGGAAAAATTCCCGAAACACCCAAACCGAAGACACCCCAAAGAGAAGAGTGAAGTAGTAAAGAGGAGGACGTTAGAAAGAGAAAGGCAATGAAGGTGTTATGAAACAAAGCCCTTTCCTCTTGAGATATCACATATATAAAACCTTTTGAAGCTTCAGAGATAACACCTGAGAAATATCTTATAGGCCATAAGTCACCAATATTATATGCATCTATAACCTAACCTAACGGAGTTGGGCAATGCATGTGTTAAGAAGATGATGCGCAAGAAAACCTACCTGAGAAAAATTCACAGCTCTACTCATCAAATCCTCTCAATTGATTTCCCAACAACTCTTATAAAACGCAAGCTGGAAACCATGAAGATCCGGTACTTTGCCACCTTCTATACTAACTAAGGCCTCCCAAACCTTCTCATGGATCCTATCAAGATGTTAATCGTCAAAGGCCTAACCCCACAGCTGGGCTATTAAATCGTTGAGTACTCACTGCTTAGCTAACCCGACTAACAATTTAATCCCCGATCATGATCGGGCTCAAAAACTCTCCAAGTACTCGGCCGATTAGCCCCGATTAGACGATTAATACGTGCCGATTAGCCGAGTAATTGTGTTCACTATTTCAACTATTTCAATGTTAAACATCAAATTCGAGATTTCACCGATTCGATCAACCCTCAATTCTGTAAAGTTCTACACTTTAATCATATTTATTTTAGTTGATTGAGTGTTTTAATTGTTTATTGATTGATTGGGTTCTTAATTAGCTCTATTATGTTGGTATTTCAAAGTTAAATATATTTAATATATATTTGTAAAGAAATATAGTGTTATAAAAAATCGCCCAATTTATGCCGGTTAATCCCCGACCGATTACACCTACTCGCTACTTGCTCTTCAAACGAGTAGCGACCAAGTAGCGATTTAACTGCACAGCCCCACAGTCCCAAAAACAAATTAGAGTGAAAATTAAAAATGCCAACCCCGAGTTATATTCTCCTCTAATATCTAAAACCAATTAGAAAGCTCTATAGTAATTCACACAATTTCTAGCATCGGCCATTTTCTGAAGAAAATATGTGCATTGCTCATCCTCGGTTGCCAGCCACTCCTTATTAGCTTCGTTTCTTGTTTCCAGAAAAGTTCCTCTCTCCGAGCGGATCTAACAAAATCAGTTCTAAAAGTTTATATGGAAAAGAATATCCCGATTTCTGTCATGAAACTTCATTATGTAACACTGTAAAGAAGGGGTTATTTTCTAATTAGATAACTAGGCGCCACTAGGGATTAAGATAAACAACAACATGTACATAAAGAGAGCGAGAAATTGAGTACCCTCCAGGGGACGAAGGAATTAGTTACTAAATTTTGTGTTTCTTGCATTCAGACTACTGTTTTCTTCTTCCAATCCAGTTTTAGTAGTCAGTGTTTCAAATTTAGCTCTTACTGCTTCAATTTCTTCTTTCTTTCACTAAAAGAAATCCTAAATTCACCATCCACCTGGTTAACCATTGAAGCTCAAGCTATGGAAACCCCTAACACGCCCTGCCCCCTCACTTCATCTACCCCGGGCAGGTTCAGATCACTTACAATACACAGCTCTACGAAAGGGTGGTTGTTTGGACCAGACCCAACATTTGGCAGAGAAACACAAGTGCGACACCAAACAAGAAATGACATCTTAGAAGGGAGTTCCAAGCCTATTTGGCAAGAAGCACGAAAATTGACAGAAGGATGAAAGAAAGTGAGCAAAACCACAAGATTGGGTACTGTGATCTTAAACTGACGTGCAAGTTTGTGAAGGATGGGGGAGTAAGCACTCTTATAATTATTCACACTTCACAGCCTCACTGTATCCTAACTCTGTTGAGAACAACTTGCTCTAAAAGCTCGAACTTGTAGAGAGGGTCCAACATATGGTAGGTACATACCATACCACAAACATGGAGTGGACTCTGTTGACCCTCGCACATATATGGAGTGGACTAGTTAACACTCGTGGGTAACACCGTAACACAAATACAACCCCCCGCCCGCACTCAGTGAACATTGTTGGAGATATATATATATAACTTTTTAATATTGTTGCTGTACAGACTTGAAACCCATGGCATCCCAAAAACAAACAGCTCCAGTACCATGTTGAGAACCACTTGCTATAAAAGCTCGAACTTGTAGAGGGAGGCTCCCACATTGTACACAAAGGGTCCAACAGATGGTAGACACATCAGTGTTATCAAAATCATATGATTCCCAAGTCGAATCTTACAACTCAGATCGAGTCAAAGGGTTCAATAGTCAAATCGTATCATAGACTCGTAACTTGCAAAAATCGCTACAAAATCGCAATTTAGATCTACTTAGAATCGCAAGGAATTGCACTATTTTACAATTCAACGATTTTCAAAAAAAAAAAAAAAAAAAAAAATGCAAACTTTTGAGTTCAAACTTTAAACAGATCGAAGACTAGAAAAAAAAGAGGAGAAGAAGGGTGCTAGATTTTTATTTTTCTTCTTCAATTTGAATTCTCCAGATCTTGCTTCTTTCCTTCCGTGTCTGGTGTGGTTAGTGGCTGGGTTGAGAACATACGAACCAGATCTTGTTTAACTTTTAAAATCTAGGGTTTGTAACTTAAGTAAGTCTTGACTAAATCATAACATGTAATGGGTCAACCGAAATTGGACCAGTCTTTATATAAAGAACTTGAGTGGGCTTCTTTTATATAGGCCATGCTCTAAATATCCAACTCAAAATTGTAGATAGACTTCTTTTAAACAAGACACATATTATTCTCTTTAAAAAGCCCATCTCTACTTGTAGACATTTAAATCTTATTGTATATGGAAATATGGAATATACAGTAGTATATACATGAAAAATTACTGTAAATACAAATTTATTATTTATTTTGTGAATCTTACTATTTACGAGTCGATAAGATTCTCGATTCGCTAAAAAATGAAAACAATTCTCAATACGATTCACATGTTGACAACTATGGGCACATACCATACCACAAAAATGGAGTGGACTCTGTTAACAACCCCACAAATATGGAGTGGGCTAGTTAACACTCCGACAAGAGGACCACGGGTCACATAGCTACAAAAACAAACTCCTAAGACCTACTGACCTAGTACTTTAGGTTTAAGGTACTTAAAATTGTAAAAGGGATAAGCAAACTTTCTCATTTAAATTATTAAAAGACCAACTAATTTAATCATTTGAAAACTATATAAGCACAACATCTTAGATTCTCAAAGATTTTGTGAAGTTTCCAACGATTTCTTTTAGTAATTGATAGAAAAAACACACATGGGTGACAGCTGCAATTGTTTGGTCCGTGAAAAATGACCATGTGTCCAAGTATGGTTTCAGTTTCTCACTTTCATATGACCATGTCTACTATTTAATCGTTGGCGTGAGTGAGGATGCTTTGGTCCCAAATGGATCCGATGGCCACAACAAAAGTCACGTAAAAGTTAGATACTAAATGGCCATCTACATGGTATGAAGAATATTGACTTGATAAATGCTACAGCCAAAGAAAGAGTTCAATAGAAAATTAGATCTCAGGTTTCTGTCCCCAATAATAAGAAGGATCCAGCATTTACAACCTCATAGCCTTTTCTTATAATGACTTTAACTTTGTTTAACATGAAACTCTATATAAGTGACTCAAACAATCCATTCTCAATGTGCAATAAGAGGAATTCTTCTTTTTTTGGGCTTGGTAAAAACCAAAATATAATAATGAAAGCAGGTAGATGGAGAAAGCCCACAAACACATAAGAACGATACAACCAAAAACACCTATCTAGATTCTCCGTCTCACCCACATAATGTTTAATGGGCAGCTTCTAAATTTCTCAAAGAATTTAGCATCAATAAAGAAAAGCCTTGACAGATAAAACAATCTCCTACTTTGTTGTTAATACTCCCTCAAAGTGTTGTCGATTCCGCTCACACTATATAATTTATAGAACCACAAATGATAGATTCTCCAAAGTCCAAACCGCCTACAGGAAAGAAGTGAAAGTACCAAGATCCCAAGAATACAGCATGGTCACCACCAGACTAGGACATAACCAAGAGACTTTGGACAAATACATGATTCACTGACTATCCGTCCCTCCCTCACACACAACTGGCAATACAACAATAGTTAACTATGATCTGAGGTTATCAACTGTAAGAATCCACACCACGCACAAACAGATTTTTCAGATGGAATTTTGGAAGTCCAAACAATAGGAACAAGAAAATAGAGAATGGAAATACAATGTTAAACATTAGAGGTGGGCATCCAAGAAAGGATACAAAGGTTAAAAGAGCTAGTAAAGAAAATACCTTTCTTGCTTGGGTACCACACTCTCCTATATTATTATGCAACACTGAAGCACATCAAGCTTTGCATAAGAGCAGGTTATAATCCATTTCCTAATATCCTAGTTCCTAGAAATACAGCCTTCCGGACGGGTTTTCCTTTATACTTGGGTAAATTTAAGAAACATGGAAAACCAATACAGCATTGAGTTCCCTAAAATAAATAAGCTTAAGTGTAGCTAGTTTCGTCATTAAAAAAACTAACACTAAAAATAAACTGAGGAAAGATGGAATGTAGACTTACATATTTCCAACCCAATATTTGTTGGCAGGAAGTACAGTAGATATCACTTATCTTATGTAATCCACTCGAAAGTTCTCGATCTTCAACAGGCCCAACAGATAAATTCACCCTGCCCAATTCAATCCAATCCAACATGTGTCAGTTTCTGATTGGATTGGAAAATAAAATTGTGAATAGGGTTGGGAAAAAAAAAACTTACACGGTCTTGAAAAGATAGGCTTTACCATAACGACCTTGAAATTCTTTTGATTCGAGTTCATCGTAAGAAGCCAAATCGACTTTACAATATTTACATTTATATATTCTCGTTGTTGTCGTTGGTACTGACTCAATAAATAACCGACCCATCCCCAATTCCCCCCTTTTTTTTTTTTTTTTTTTTTTTTTTTTTAATAAGAGAGAATCCAAAATGATGAAAAATGAGACGCACGTGCCAGGTGGGTCCTACATGGTTTGGCAAATAATAAAAGTTTTGATCCCTCAAACTCGGCACGTATCGTCCATATGGCCATATTCTACCAGTCCTCTGTTGATAGAAGAGCTTCAAGAGCACATAGGGCTTTATGCAACCTCTCTGGAGACCAGCAGTGGACAATATTAGGATTATTGCACTCTCTTTTGTTTCCTTTATTTCCAGATTTATTAGTCCTCAAATATATGGATTAACCAGCAAGCTATGTATGATGGAGTAATGAACTGAAGATTTTCAAAAAAAAAAAAAGTAAGGTATTTCTTTGACTCATTTCTATTTGCATTGGTAGGTAAAGTTTATATATGGAGGCAAACAGATGCACAACTACACAAGCAGTGGTTTCTACCCAAAGTATGCAACAAACTTAGGAACTAGACAGATAATAAATAATTTTCCCACTCAAAATCCAGTAGAATGAGGCTTTAAACCCAGATTCGATCAATCCTCTTTGCAACTCAGAAAGGCCAATTCATTATCTTATCGTCTCTTATTAACATGAGGCATGAGGGCAGCTAATTATTTAAGCAGAACAATCAGCTGAATTCACTGGGGCAACTGAGCTAACAAACAGGCATCCAATTTGTGTCTTTGGCTTAACGTGCTAGAAGCCTAGAAGTACGACGTCAGAACGAAATCAATGAATAACTGCCATAACTACCAAAATAATTTGTTGCCAAATAAAAGCATAACAATTATGGCACATAATACATAGGTTCTTCCGTTCCTGTTAAAAGGGTTGGGCTTCAAAGATGATACTCCCGATGTCAACCAAAACCAGCTCATTCTAACCCTTCTAACTAGTAGAATTATAGAAGAGTTGTAAAGTTGGGAATTTCTGGAGGCGTAAAATCAGACACACCATTCCAGAGAGAGAAAAATATGCGAGTGAGCTGATTTTTTGTGCATAATGAGTACGGCAGGCATCTTCATGAGAAATTGACTCAAAGCTTCTGAAGACATTGTTGATTGTATGTTTTACCCATCCTTGAGCCTTTCTGACAAAAGCCCAAAAACCCAGCATGAAAAACACTGTAATATCACTATGAAATTGAACGATCTATTTGCTGTATCCCTGTTGCCCTATATGGTCTCACCAGTACTTTTGCAGTTCACTATCATGATTTGTAACTAACACCAAAACTCTACGTTACACTGGATCTTGAATACAACGTCTCTTGGTAAAAAGATTACTTGAATATATATTACAATCTCAGTAACTAGTTTTTTTCCATGCTTATAAGTTAACAGCAAAAGCTAAATATAGATTACCCACATTTAACCCAGTTCTGTGCCTATCGGCACCACCAGACAAGTATCATTCAGTGGCAAACATTCATCTCCATGCACAAGAGGTAACCAGATCCCTGTTTTTCCAGCCAAGATAGAGAGCCTCATTCTTCTCTGCAAGTGTATAGTGCTCGCAGTAGTTCCCCAACAGACCCCTGATGGTTGAATTGACCACCGAACTTAAAGGGTATGGACTGAATCCAGCCATCATGAACCTTGACCTCCACTTTGTAAGAAGCTCGTGCCTCTCCACTCTCTCAGCTCCCTCACACGCTATAATATTAACGACGTCTCGAGCAAGGCAGTGCTGCTCAACATTTATCCGCTCTTTGTGCTCTCTTGGAAGCTTCACATCTATTGACTCAAACATGGACGTATAATAGTCGAGAGTCTCAAGGAACCTCAGGAAGAAAGGCGCTGTGTTAGTGTTTGATTCTTGCTCTACCAGGGTCACTACCTTGGGTGACAAGCTTTTGACCAATCTCAGCAGTCGATCCCGGTGATTTTCAGTGCTCACACTTTCATCAGGCATGTGGTGAAGCATGTAAGGAAAGTTTACAGCAATAGCCTCCCCAGATCGAATCCCCAGAGTTCTGAGGTCCACTGCACAACCAGACATGGCAGCAGCATGGAACTCAAAGGGCACCTTACAAGATTCAGCATGTTTTGCCAGCCTCTGTCCAACAATGTGAAGTCCTCCACCCCGAGCATAAGCAGATTGAGAATCATCAATACCTGTTACACGCACATAAGGAGCCCCACCAGGGCGAGCCCCAAGGGCGTGGATCAGAGATATCCATTGGCTTCCCTGTGCAATCTGGAAATCAATTATGTGGATTCTGTTTTCGCCCTTCACAGCTTCTGCAATGGCACCGTTGGCTGACATGTATCCAAACTTGAAGAATGGGCAAACCTCATAGAGGAGGTGCATGTAAGAGAGAAGTTCAGAACTAGTGGGCTCAGAACACTTCAGAGATTTGTAGATTGAGCTCCCAGAAGATGCCAACCTTGCAACAAGCCCTTCCAACAAGTAGGCACCCAACCTTTGGATTGGCTCTCCAGTGACTGACACCATCTTCCTCAATTCAGCTATATATCTGTGAGCCATTGTTAAATCACCATCAGATACAGATTTGGCACAATATACAAGTAACTGTGTCAAGTCCCCTCGGGGTATTATTTCCATCATTTGTCTACACTTGTCATGCTCTTCTGATGCATGGTTGGCTGCATCTTGTGCTATGCTATCACAGCAGTCCATATTATCAGAATCGGGGACCAAAATTGCGGTTTCCAGTTCTTTAAACTTGAGTAGTAAGTCACTTTGGTTGTCTGTTATGCATGACACACTTCTTGGCGATCCATAGGTGTTTTGAGGGGAATGGTATGGGTCTGCTGGGTATGACTGAGATTCTTGTTGTGATGACGGGCTGCCATTAGGTGAAAAACTAACGGTAGATGGGGAATTGTAGACATTATAACCACCACTTACTGAGGAAGACTCTAATGTGCAGTACTGCTGACATGAAGTCTGAATAGGAATATGGGTTCCGTGGCTGCTATCATCAGAGCTGTGGTCTAAAGTTTGAAAGTTCTGAGGGAAAGAAATGGATTCCACTTCTGGAATAGCTTGGTAGTATGAGCCGTGATCTGCACTTGAACTTCCATGATCCTGAGAAGCTTGCATTGAAGAATAACCTACAAACTGATTGAAGCCAATGACAGGATAGCTAGAGAAATATTCGTAGTCCTGTTGGGAAAACCCACTCCCAGATTCTAAATGAGAACTTATCTGTTGAAAACTCATAACTTATGGATTCCCTAGGTAGTTATTGTGCAGCATAGGGAGCCATAGCATCTTTCAGAAACTCTATCATCTTCTCTCCTGAGATAACTTCTGTATCAGCAAAATGATAGGCCAAGATAATCTGTAAAGAAGAAAAGAACCAAAAAAAAATTAGTGCTAATCTAGTGGTGATAAACGTTCAGACATTTAACAAAATGGCACTGATGAAATTACAGAAGTAGATACATATTTTGTAGAAAACAATATCAGGATTCCCCACAAATTGGACTGTCCTTTTGATACCATCAGAAAGATATGGCCTGACCAGTTTAGATGACAACTCAATTACAAGGTTCAGAAAAGTCTAGTTGCTAAAGAACTCTCTAAACAGCAAAGTATATAAGGGAAACAAATAAAGGTACAGTGCTGCTGAGGCTGAATGATAGAGCATATAAATTTTGGCGGTAGGGATATCATCACATGGGGCTCGGACTCCTACTCCTACTCCCACTCTAAAAAAGAACTATGTGAATGGTACATAACAGAAAAGAGGCAAAAAGTAACATGCATTTTCGGGAAAGTTAGTACATCATAGATATATGAATTTCAAAAGGTCATAGGATCTGATGCACAGATCTTTTTTTCATACAAACTTGTACTTGGGAAGCTCTGGAGAGACCTTCCAAATGAGACCACTATTAAAATATAAAATATGAGACAGAACAGGACATCCCAATCTGCTTTGTTAGGTCATCATGTGTGATGAACAATGGCAACATGTGCTGAAAGCACATAAGCAGGTCGAAGGCACAAGGTGTTGCGACGGCATACCAATACGTGTGCATAATCTAGATGTTGAGACCTTCACTTGGTTTTTCTTACTCACAGTAGTATTTGTGCATGTAGTTGCATCACACCATTCACACGTGACTCGTAACTGAAAATAATTAAATTTTAAGACCAATTAAACCAGTATCTTGAATATGATCTTGTCAGTAAAATATAATGTCTTTCTGTATGGAGTTTGATGGAAAACTTAGTAAATTGAAATAATCTGAGAACTACATCAACACTTCCGATATCAGAATGAAGCAAATTGCCTAATTTCCTAAACTAAAAAGCAAAAACGCAAATAACAGAAAACGATACACAGCCCATAGTTAGTTATAAACCACCACCACACTGGAACTGTCAAAGATACCAGCAAGACCACCATTCCCTCCACCCAGTCACCCTCTCCCCTCGTCTCTTAACAGTTGAAATACTTACCTCCACTAATCATATTCTACCCAGTTTTCTCCTCAAGCCCATGTAGACCAAATCCAATTTCACCGCATCCTTTTCGTTATTGGTTGCATAGCATACATAAGTTGATATTGGTTGCATAGTCAAACTTGTGTGTCAATGACCATTTAGTTGATCAGGCAAGAGTCATGAACCAATAAATGCTTCTAATTTAATTTATAATAGATGCCGAATTACAGATATACCCGGTACCTTTCTTAAAAACGGTCACTTTAGCCATAAGAAAAGAAAGTTATGTAACTTTTAAATGATATTCGGAAGTGACCATGGAAACGAGATGAACACTGGTTGAAAATCACATACAGCGCAAGGCGCACATTGTCAGGTATGCAACTAAAGATTTAAATGCACAGAGTTGACAAGGCATAAGAGTTACTGATCTCATTTAAAAATTGGTAAAACCTTTGGGTGATGATACCAGAGGTCTGGGGCTCGAACCCCGCCAGCATCAAAGGGATACTAATCTCATTTCAAAAACAGTCCTACAAACTCCTTGGGGGGGGGGATGGATATTGTAGAGTAATCTCATAATTTAATTAAATGTTATTACCATAATTAGATTCCTTAGCCTTTTTTATCTCATTTAAGTGCCTTCACTTTCTAAGGGAACCGATAATATAATGTTAGGCAAGGTATGAGAGGCACCGAGGGGTCCTCTAGAAAGGCGAGGCCATTCACCGAAAAACAAGCGCCTTGGAAGTGCCAAAGTGCGCCTATGCGTAGCCTTTGAGAGTGTTGACATATATGAGCCTCTAATATATTAATATTAATTGACCATTCACATAAGTTCGAGCTTATGGAGAAATTGGCAATTTAACATGGTATCAGAGCCACTGGTTTCTGAGAGGTCTCGGTTCAGCTCCTTCCAGGTACAGTCCTTCTACTTGTGTATTTCCAGCGTGTCCCGCTAAGGGGCAATGTTGACATATATAAACCTCTAATATATTAATAGAATTGACCCTTCATATAAGTTCGAGCTTATGGAGAAATTTGCAATTTAACATAGTATTAGAAAGCTGCTAGGCGCGAGCCAAGGAAACCTTAAGCGCAACTCGCTTGGGGAGAGCCTAGATGCTAGGCGAGCCTATAACTGTATTGGTCGTTAGCATATTATTTTCTTAAACACTCAACTAGTTGGTTAGTGGTAGCCGTAGGGATCTAAAGGGGGGAATGGGTATATAGGCATATTGGTGTACATCTTTGTTTTTGGATGACAACCTAAGGAGTGATTCTTCGAAGATGTGTTGTGCACCATGGAAACCACCCTCACAATAAAATAATACAGACAAATACTTTTAACTCGGCGGAAATGATAAGAGAAAAAAGAAAGGTCGGTGATATCTTGACTTTTGCCACTAACTTTTGACATTAAAAACTCTCAAAGGAAGTGATTTTGTGTGAGGATAATCTCTATGGTGGGGAGATTATCTTCAGTTCTTCACAAAAAGCCACAACTTACACACCCTGTAGCTTCATCGTTTAAAAACGAGATGTAAACCAATATGTAGACCTTGATGTCTATACGGTCATTCCCATGTAAAAATTAAATAAAAACAAGAGGGATTCATGAATGAAAGTGATTGCACATGCTTTGTACAAGAATTTGGATTAGATGCCGAAGAAGTTGTGTGTTGTCGACATTGTTTTAAAATGAAAAGGATTATTTCAAGAAAAAACAGAAACATGCTAATACAACAAAGATTAACAGGATTAACTTAAGGTCTGTGGTTGTAACATCATAGTCGAATCCAACACTCTATCAGGGAGAAATAGATTATATTTGATACCCAGATGATTATACAAAGGAAAAAATATACTCAGCTTCAAGTATTAAAATTCACTAGAAAATCAACCTAGTCAGCAACGAAAATGCTTTCAAGGAATGATAAAAGCTCTATGGAAAGAATGTCCAACATCTGTTGACCGCATAAATCAGACATGTGGTTGCATGCATTGGTAGTTTCAAGGGCAGGTTATAGTAAGAAGACAACAGCCTGCTCTAAACTGAAACATTAGATACAATATCACCATCTCTTGTAGTATTTCACCCCAAAAGACACAATAGGAGTCATGAACTTCCTAGCAAAGCATATATCTCATTGAAGTTCATAAATGGTGTACTAGTCTTTCTAATAGCCAACTGCTGGGAAGTTCTGAAAACCTCAATCTGAGATACAGCTAAGTGCCATGTTTCCTTCATATGAAAATGAATGCCTATCTGAAGTAAGTCACATTATCTAGGTCATTACATCCAGGCATGGTAATGCCATTCAACAGTCACATTTTCCCCCATGGATTTATCTATTATCCTCTCTAACCATAACCTACTTCTTGACTTCTTCACAACTAACATTTACGAATAATGTTAGTCAAACAAACGTCTCCAACTTTTACTTCTTGAAGTTGTCCCTTCTCTCCCTCTCATTCATACAAGGCATACCATTCCATAGGACAATTGCAGCAGAATATTGATTTTTAGCTTGAATAACCTGCCACGTTTTTCACGCATTTTGAAAGTCAACTACCTTTGATTCTCCAAGACTACCTATTTCTCCAAATGTTCTCCATTCTGATATTTTCACTCCAGCACTTGTTATCCTTTTGAAATAAAGATACATGCATCATACAATAACTTCTTTTTTTTAAAAAAAAACAAAAAACAAAATATATATATAGAAATTTTGGAATAAATTATATTTCCTTGTTAAAATTATTGCATGAGTATGTTCTCTAGTATATAAAATATCTCATATTAAAGAATTAACACTTATCACCGCCTAAAATCTGTCAAAAGCCATTATACTTGGAGTATATTGACTATACACAACTAACAAAACAGTAATTCACTCCATGAGATCCTCAAAACTTCGTACACGGAAATTCCAATCAAATCAACACCTCTACAAAATTTCTACATAATTTCCTTGAAGAGTTTCAACTTCAAACTAACAACACCTCTAAAAAACACCACTCTATCCATTTCCTCAATAGTCAACCCTTTCCAAAAAAATTTAGTAAAACAATAACGAACCTAAAAAAGTGAACCACAAACCTCCAAATTAAAGAAGTAATTCACCAAAACAAAAAACAAAGGTGATAAAACTTAAATTGAGAGATATATAAGTGTCCCCCCCTTAAAAAAAAGGACCCATATTTACAAAATTTCTAACCAACCCATGTCCAAAAATCTAGTATTATCCAAGAAAATAGATATTCACCAATCAATCAAAAGTATATATATATACCACCAAAGCTTTACTTTTTACAGCTATAAAACAAGCATGTTAAAAATGAACATATATAGAAATTTATATATATATATATATATAAGGTAAGGTGAGTTAGAAACATTACCCTTTTAAGGAGAGAGAGTGAGAGAGTTTTTGAGCTCCTTCGAGAAAAACAGAATTTAGTAATAAGTAACTTCAAGTCCACCCCTTTGTCTGGCGAGAATCTGCTTTTTAGGACACGAACTCAGTTGGATATAGCCTTTTAACTTTACCTGAAATTACGTTACGAGCCCTATTCCTATTCGTACAGTTTTTAACTTTTCTTACAACATTACATACAAGAAATTGTTCCGCAGTGGGCAATGTCCCGGTTCGGGCTAACCCGAGCCTAAACATTTAAAGCCCTTTAGATATTAAGGCTGGGTCAGCCCAATCTTAAAGTCAGCATAAAATCGAGTCGGGCCGGGTCACAAGTCTAAATCTCAAGCCCTGATCCTACCCGAAGCCCTATTTAAAGACTTTAGGGCCAGACTTTAAGGTCAGACTTGTATATTTTCTTCTTTTTACTACATCAGTTTTAAAACTCATTTATATTATAAAAATGTACAAAGATCTCCAAACTCAAAGTCCCACCAATCTAGTAATAATCTTGGATAAGTCCAACAATTTAAAATGCACATCCACAATCTAATGAACTGAAGTATATCGAAAGTTCAGAATTTGTTCTTCCTTATACTCAAACCTCACTAAAAATATATTTAATATTGAAAAATACATAGACAAATAATTATATTGTCATTTTAAAAGAAGAAGTAATAGTTATAAAGAAGAAACATAATAACTTTGGTTAAGGGCTAGGGAAGTTGTTAAACTGTTTCCAATATCATAAACTGTCTCTATAATAGATTCAAACGAGTATAATATTACATTTCTTCTAATTTAAAAGTGATGCAAGCTTTGTATGTGGAAATAAAAATATTGGCTTTTGAACAAGTGATGGAGAAAGGTTTGAGATTACAAATGCCATTTTTCTGACAAAAGTTATTTTTTGGTTTCCGTGTTACAAATGTCTCTGCTCTGTATTTTGTTTTAATGGTGTGGAAGGAAACCTTTAGTTCTAGACTTGGCTTGGATGTGAATAAAAATATAATTTATAAGAAGTAAGTGGGAAAATAAATTGATAATAATAAGTTCTAGACTTTGATTTGATGATCAAAGGAATAAAGTCTTATTTTTTATTAGGCTAGTGCTCATTGTTCTTCATGGCTGTTAAGTTGACAAGTTTTTGTTATATAAGACAAGTTATTGGAAGTACCCTTGGGTGTAAGTGATAAATTACGAAAGACAATGTTATTTTAATTGAAAATATTTAATAAAGAGTTGGAAAATTATGGTATGTGTATATATATTGAAAATGTGAAACTATAATTAGGGCTTGGTTAGGGTTGGGCTAATGAGGGTTGAATTAGGGTCGGGCCTATGTTTTAGAACATTAGCCCTAGCCCTGCCCTAGAAGGCATTATGGTCGGGCCAGCCCTGCCCTAAACTCTGTGAGGGCTTTAGTTGTGAGGGCTTTATAGAGCTTAGGGTCAAGTCGGTCAGGGTTGGGTTATGGTTGTTAAGACCAAATTCCCACCCTTAGTCCGCGGTCCATTTATTTTCAAGTGAAAATAATCTAGCAAATAACCCTGATTTGAAATAAGCATTTTCCGATTTTATCATTTTTATCATTTTGGTAGGAACAACGATTGTTCATACTCGTGTTATTATATGAACAATGATTGTTCATACTCCAATATGTGTTCTTACTGATCATATATTATGTTGAGGTATGAACTTATGAACAGTGATTGTTCATACCCCAAATATGTATGAACAGTTATTGTTCATACTCCAATAGGTGTTCCTATTAACCATACATTATGTTTTATATCAAGACAAATGTCATAGAAGTACCTTCCCTTAAAATGAATAAAGAGTAATTGCTTTATACTGAGAGAAGCCAACACTCAAAAGAACAAAATAAAGTTTAGTAAACCACTGACGCGAGGCTTGCTTTAAACCATAAATAGACTTATGAAGATGACAGACTCGCCTCTCCCCCTGTCGAGCAAATCCTTAAGGAGAGTCATACAAATCTCTTCATTTAAATCACCTTGTAAAAAGGCATTATTAACATCCATTTGGTGGAAAGACCACCCTTTGATAGCAGCAAAAGAAATAAGAGTACAAACAGTCACAAGTTTGGCGACCGGAGCAAAAGTGTCGTGGTAGTCTAGACCTTCAACTTGGGTAAAACCCTTAGCAACTAAGCGTGCTTTGTAAAGTTCGATAATGCCAACTTGATTTGTGAACACCCATTTGCACTTAATAGGTTTCTTGTGAGAAGGAAGAGATACAAGACTCCATGTATGGTTCTTTTCAAGTGCCATATTTTCTTTCTCCATAGCTTCCCGCCAATGGGGCACTTTTACCACCTCAGAAAATGTTCGAGGCACCAGAAAACATCTATGTGCTGGAGAGAAATTAGAATATGTAATATAATGATGGAGAGGGTAGGGTGTACTTGACAACTTAGAAGGTGATGTAGAATTGAAGTGGAGCATCCATGAGTAACAATAATATAAGTTTTAGGCCAAACATAGCCTTCAATGAGAGGCTTTTGAGGTGGGTGACGGTTTCTCTGAGGCTTGGAAAGGACTAGTGCTTAAGTAGATTAAGTAGCAGGAAGTGAATCAATATTGGAAGGAATGGGTTCAACATCATGTGTGTTGGGTATAACTTGTTGAGTATGGTGTAGGTTATGATCGGAATGAGATATGGAACCTGGAGTTGAAGAAACGATTGGGTCAAAGTTTGCGCATGGGTTATGATTGTTATCAACTTGAGAAGATGGACGATTGGAAGGTAAGGTGCTATGTTGATTCAGAATGGATTCACTAGTATCGAAATCAACTAATAATGGTATAACATAAGAAGAAGTAGACTGGAGTTTAGACAGATCTTTAAAAGGAAAAATGCCTTCATAAAAAATAATATCACGAGAAGTGTATACAATTTGAGTTGCAAGATCATAAGCTCGGTACCCTTTTTGTACATAAAGATAACCAACAAAAATATCAGGTTTAACATGTTGATCAAATTTGTGTTTAATATTAGCATTATGAGCATAACAGAAGTTGCCAAAAACACATAAATGACTATAAATTGGTGGTGATGTAAGTAAGATTTCATATGGGGATTTACCCGATAGAAAACGTGTAGTCATTTTATTTATAAGGTAACCTGTTGTGACAACACATTCACCCCCAAAAAGTTAAAGGTAAGTGAGCTTGAAAGTGTTATGCCCGAGCTACTTCTAAAATATAACGGTGTTTGTGCTATACAACACCATTTTGTTGGGGAGTCCCAACACAACTTCTTTGATGAAGAACACCATTTAAAGAAAAGAAAGATTGCATATCTTTAGACAAAAATTATGAACCATTATCTGATTGAACTTTTTGAATTTCTGTAAAAAAATGTGTGACATGGCTATTAAGAAGAGAATGAATTGAACTTTGGATGAAAATTGTGTTTTGACCATGGCAAAAAAAGATTTCAACAAGCTTTAAGTTCGAGACTTAACATGCATAAGATAAATCCAAGTGCATCTAGTATAATCATCCACAATAGCTTAAAAAATAATGAGAACCATTTAAAGATGGTTGCGAAAAAGGACCCCAAAATATTGCAATGTATTAACTCAAAAGCATGCAATATATGTCAAGCAACATGCAATAAATCCTAAAGTCTGACTTAAAGGGTCTACACTTGAATCTCCGTCAAGGGAGTTTGTGTTCCTACCAAAAGTAGCTAGGGGTGTCGCCTGGGCTTTACCACTATGAATAACCGCTCACATCCACAAGGTGGTCAATGGTAACTCCAATGGGGCTATGCGTACTCTAAGTTCACTGAACTTTCCGCATTCCACTAAAATTCTCTGGCGGTTGCACCAATAGTCACCGAAGTGAAACCATATGTTCCAAGAACTTGAAAAATGTTTACAGTCAATAGTGGGCTTTTCCCAACACTCTACCCTTTAGTTGGGGTCCTATGCACACCGATCTAATTATTTGGCTCTAATCTTGGTCAAATTTTAAGTCCAAGTGCAAAACTCAAACAAGTCAGAATTAGGTGATCACTTGTAGGCTGGGTCTGCCTTTAATCAGATTTGAAATGTAGATTGACTAGCGAAATTTAAAACACCTATCACACAATATACATTTGAACACACAAATAACTCCTCTGACAGGGGATTTGAAGAGGGCTTAAAAATTGTACCTCATTTGCTTACTTCCTTATGCTTTCCTTTTTTTTTTTTTTTTTTTTACCTAATTTGCAACTAGAAAATCAACTCTTTTACCTCTTTTTTTCTTCATACTTCAAGACGGCAGTGGCGCCATTTTAATTGCACATATCCTTGTCGTTTAGAACCTGCAAATCAATAAATATAATTTTCAAACCTGCAACAATTAAAAAGAATAGTGGCAAATTAGAGTCGAACCACACCTTGAAATGGAGAAATTAGAGCGAAAGAATTAATAAACCAATAACTAACTAGGTACATGAGATTTAAAACAATTTTTGGATTTTGATTTTATCAACCTAATTTAATCTAAGAATGAAAATTTGCTTCTATTTTATCAACTAATTAAACTAAATTTTTCTGGTTTTCAAGAATTCAATTAATGAGAAATCCTAATGGTGAATGACTTCACCCCTATTTTTAAAGAATAGATTATTCTATATATTTCCAAACATTTATTCTCCTTTTTACTTTATAAATTTCATCAAATAAACTCCAACGCTAATTGCTAGTTTAATGAATGATTTTCAATAAATACATTTTATGGACGCTAGTCACATTTTTTTAAAAGAATAAATCCTCAAATTCTTCAAGCATTATAGGAAGCTATCTAAGCATGACAAATCAACTCAAACAAATTAAAGTAGTATAAGTCATCAAGGATAGACAACTAAAACGTTATTGAACAAGCTTTAATAAAAATAATAATGGTGAAAGAAACTAACAATGAGAAATACCCCAATTATTATAGTGATAGAACTCGTGCACATTTCGTTTCAATATTATTAAATCATATGAAGAAAATCATTGGATACGTTAAAGATTATACTGGAAAATAAAAATTGGAAATACAAGAAAATAAGCCTACATCTTCCACCATTAGGGTAGAGATTTTACCCCATCATGAGTTTAGAACACATAAAAAGATAAGAAGTAGATACCACCATTTCACTTGAAACTTGAATTATTGTATTTATTGTTGATCGAGAACAAGAGAAACTAATACACACTCAAAACTCTCTCCCTTAAAACAAAAATGAACTAACTAAAGAACTAGCTTGCTGTATTTTTCTCTCAAGTCTGGATGTCTTCAATGCCAATTCTCTTCTCTATTTATAACTTCTACAAAGAATATCTTGGTGTATAATATCTTCACATGAAATAGAAACAATTTTTGTGATATGGGAAGAGAATATAAGATAAAGAAATTTTGGAAATAGAATATAGAAGAGATATTCTTAAGGCATGATGAGGAAAGGAAATATAAATTGGTAATCAAATAAAGAATAAAATAGAATGATATATGGTTTTGAATTAGGAATGGAGTGATTGGCAAGAATATGGAGGATATGGGGGAATATATATGGTGGCAAAAATATAAGGTATTAAGGAATGATTTGATATGATAAAATCAAGAGAATAAATGATTAATGGAAATGGAGATATTTAATGGGGTGAAAATGGTAGGGATATATAGTAGTAGTTGTGATTATCCTTTCTTAATTTTCTTCCATAATTATCAATTCTCTAACATTTCCTTCCATTCTTGATAGAAGAATTTATTCCATGAGCTCTCACTTATTGATTCTTTAAATGATCCATTTCAGCTCATGGGCTCGGGATTTTATTGGGCTTTGACCAACGTCTTTATTTCCTAAAAAAAATATTAAACCAAATTAATAAAACATATTTTGCATGGGACTTTTCCAAAGACATGCACATATATGCAAATAAACTTTTATGACAAAAAAAATGTGCATAATGCCATGAAATAAAGCAAATGTATGATTTTATGTTAAAAATATGTCATTAAGCATAAATGATATTATAAAGTGCCTATAAAACTACATATAAAATATACAATTTTAGGCACTTATCAAAACTAATAGGTGTCTGCAGCTGGTAAAAGAAATTGACAGGCTCATGAAGGAGGGGAAGTTGAGAGAATTTTGGGCTGATGTTAGACCTATAGAAACGGCGACCATACGTGAGAAGTCACTGGGGGTAATAAACATGATTTACAAAGGAGAAATTCCCCAGAAAAAAATCCTTCGAGATAAGATAAGAAAGATATCGACGGTGAAAGAGGTGCTCGAGGTCAATATTGAGCCAAGTCCGGTGAATCAACAGTTGGTGTCGGCTAGCATTCCTGGGGCAATTATGTTCGTACCAGAGGACCTGTCCAAGGTAATATTACCACATGACAATGCTTTGTTAATCACTTTACATATTTCGGGCTATGATGTACATAAGATATTAGTGAACTACAGTAGTTTAGTTAATATTTTATTTTGGAAAACCTTCAAAGGAATTGGTCTCGATGATTCTCATTTAAAACCACCGAAGTTCAGTTTATATGGTTTTAATGGAACTTCTACCAAGCCTGCTGGAGAGATAAAATTGTCAATTCGAATGGGCCTCAAACGGTGATGATAACATTCGTGGTCATCAAGCACCATTCTGATCACAATGCCATATTAGGAAGGAAGTGGATACACAAAATACGGGCTGTGCCTAGTACATTCTATCAAGTCATCCGATTCCCGACTGTATATGGATTGCATGAAATTAGGGGCGATCAGTCCAAGTCAGAAAAAAGTAATTTTGTTATAGTGAAGGGAATGATGAAGGGGAAAAGCCAAGACACTGGGGGCATCTTGGAAAACTCTAACTAGCAGTTACAGCAAGCTTTGCCTGTTGACACCAATATGTAGATACATGAGTAGGTAATGTGATAAGTGCTCAAAAGTAATGATTTATAACCCCAATTATGTGTATGTTAGTCTCCATTTTATATTTAAATATTCTAATATGATGCAATTTGAGTTTTTGCAGGTCAAAGAACCTAAATGTGAAATATGGAGGGAAAAGAAGTCAAACAAGTAAAAAAGGAGTCACTGAGAATTACAGCTAAAGGCTTAGGGAAAAAACGTCATATTTGTCTCCATAAGTGTCAAGCCTAATGGGACTCTAAAAGAGGATAATAATTGAGTTAAAGAAGTCTTCAATCTGATCTCAAAGCCTTAATTTTGACTTCATAGGAAGATGAGATCAACATGGAAAAGAAGTCAAAGTTTCACAAGAATTAGGAAATTGAAAGCTGTCAGAAGCTGCAGCTTGGGAAATAGCCTGCAGGGCAAAGTGGGTCACGTCCAACTTTGGTCCAACCGAATTTAACTTTTCCAGGATTGCTTTTAGAAAGATTATAGAGAGTTTGACACCAAATAAACATAGGATTCAGATCTCTATCCAGACGAGTATGTAAGCCAATATATAAGGCACAAAAACCTCAGTTTACATCATCTTGGAAATTTAGTGTTTGCATCTTAGATCTAGAATTAAGAGAGAAGAAAGTTCAGACCTTTTTACCATTAATAGCTATAAAGATTATTCCTTTTCATATTGTGTTCATAGCATAGTATGAGGAGCTAATCTCCCTTCTTTTGGGAGAGGAGATGAAGCCTTTTTATTATGTTTTAGTTTAGTTTTTCTTCTCTCATGTTGTAGTATAAATCCCCTATTGAGTTTCTTCTTATTCGTCCATTGATTTAACGCTCCTGTGGAGGTTAGGAGGTCTTAGGGTAATTCATAATTGTGTAGAGCCAAATACCACAAACCCTAGATTCTTTTCTTCTAGTTTTTAGTGTTTTAGTGTGATGATTGGATTCTTTATGGCACATCAATTAGTTGTATGGTTAATGCCACATGTGAATTTTCCATGGCACCTACAGTTGTATATTGAATGCCACTTAAAGCACAATTTGGTTAGATAGAAGATATCACTGGAGATTGAAGAAGTATTTGATGGAAAGATAGAAAGTATGTTGAAAGCCATATATTATCATTATGGTTATGAACATAAGGTTTTTAGATATGGCGAGTTTCTATTGGTGATTTATATTAAGCATGATAGGTAGATCTATTAAACTAATTCTATGATTTTGGTGGTTCATCTCTCCCAAGATATTCTCTCTCTTGATTCATATTTATATATTTAAATTAGTTTATTTTATGCATAGTTTAAATCTCAAATCAACCATATATTAATTATTACTTAGCCACATCTTTTATTTACATCCATTAGAGTAATTTAGATTAGAAATTTTTATTATAATCAACTAGTTATTTAGAGTAGGATTGATACCTTGCTAGCAACTATACTAATCAATATTTAATAGGCTAAGTAAGATTTGCAAAATATACGTAACACAAACAACGACATAAATAATAACGTGTTACGTGCTTTTTCAAGCGTCGCTGCCCGGGATAAATTGATTAGGTGATAGAATATTTAATTTAGATTATTTTAATTTAGGAATTTATATAGTATAAATTGCATAATTAGATTAATTTAGCATAATTTAATAAGATTTGCATAGTAGAAAGTATTTTCATAAAATTTAGTGTTTGTTTAACAGAAAATAACAGTACAGAAAACGTATTTATAAATTTCAAAAAATTCTGAAATTTTACAGAGTTGATCTGTATAGTATCGATAATTTATTGAAAGTTTTTCGAATTTTTAGTACTTGTCTTACCTGGGTAACTAACATCATCTTTGCAGTACCCCATTTTCAGTTTTCAGGACGCAAGCATCTATAAAAACAGTCGAGCAGAGTTATTTTTACATTATCAAAAATTCTAAATTTTTAACAAGAGGAACCTTGATTCGTCAGGAGCTTCCAGTAAAAATTTGAGTATTGTTTGACCTGTTTTGACCACTTAACTAGTTGCTTGTTTTCAGTGTGTTTCTGCAGCTTTCCAGGACCAAGGTCTCTAGAAGAACAGTCGAGAAGAAGGATCTGTAAAACTCTAAATAATCCAAACGTTTTACAAGATCATTCCTGACACGTCAGGAGACTCCAGTAAAATTTTTGTGATTTTTAGTTTTCTTTTACTTATTTATTCAATCGATTGTTTACAGTGTGTGCAGAAAACTTCTCACTTGACTCTGCAAGATTAAATAGTACAGAAGAGGGACTTAGTAAGCTCCAACGACTCTGAAATTTTACAGGCTACTCCCTGGACGTACCAGGTAGTTGCTATAAAAATTTCAAAATTTTTGGACTTGTTTTGCTTGCTGTAACAGTAAGTATTTCTCTTCCATCGTGAATCCCATGTTAGCAGTTTCATAATTTGCATTAATAGTTAGCATCATATAGTTTGATAATATAATTTAGTTAATTAAGTGCATATTAGATTATTTTATATAGCTTTATTATCTAGTGCATGAAAAATTGGTTCCATGATTCACCTCGTAAACGTTTAATCAGAAGAGCTAATGCTTGTAACAATCTTTCAATTCTGGTTTTGGAGGAGACCACACCATCGAACTCAGGATCTGATTCTAAATCTGAAACACACACACCACTAGTAGACTTAGAGGATACACCAGAGAGAGTTCCATTAGCCGCCATGGCTGATCAAAGAACTCTTAGCACCTTGTTTCAACCTATTGCGGTTCAACCACCGAACTGCATAGTGATGCCCGACAATAACAATAACTATGAGATTAAGACCACCATTCTTAATATGTTGCCAAGATATTATGGCAAAACAAATGAAGAACCGTATAATCATCTGAGTAAGTTCTTGAGCATATTAAGTACTTTTAAAGCACCTCATCTTTCCCCTGAAGAGACTAGATTAAGGTTGTTCCCATTGACTTTTGAGGATGCCGCATTACGTTGGTATAGAACCCTACCCTCTAATTCTATAACTACTTGGGAGAAACTATCACAAAAGTTTATGAAACAATATTACCCTTTACGTAAGATTGAAGCCATGCAATTGGCTATTTCAACCTTCAAAGGAAAACCTAATGAAGAGTTTCATACAACATGGGATAGATTTAATGATTTACTTGTCCGTTGTCCACATCATGGTTTTGACATACTTAATATCGTACATTACTTTATAAAAGGTCTTTCACCTATGAACCATCAGTTAATTGAATCAATGAATGGAGGAAGATTTACTAGTCTTACTCCTGATGAAGGCTACACTTTTTTGCAAAACTTTTCTGAGAGTTCTAAGGATTGGGCCAATAGTAGTGACCATGAAGACATGGCTCGGGTAGATGGGGATGAGTTTTAGTAAACCAGGTATGTATGAGGTTAAAAACGAACTCAATGAAAAACTTGAAGGTGCCATTGCTAGTTTATCCACAGGAATTGAAACTTTAAACAAGAAGTTTGATTCATTTACTTTAAATTCTCCAATGAATAATCAACCTCAACAAGTAATGAGTGCCAATCAATTTTGTGAAAGTTGTTTTGCCACAGACTATGATACACTAGTTTGTCCAGTTTTTGTTGCCCATAACTTTAGTAATAACTATAACCAAGAGCCACGAAATAATTATCAATAGAGACAGAACATGTCTCCACAGCAAAACCAATATGGTTTTCAAGGTAATTCAAGGGAACAATAGGCAACAACACATGAATAATAGAGGCGCAGTAGCACCTTCTCCACAGTATTACCCACAACAACAAGAACAACAACAAGAACAACAAGAACAATAACAACAACAGCAACAACAACAACAAACAAACATGAACAGAGAATTAGCTATTGATCCAATGGCTAATTACCAAACCCAACCCAACACCACAGATGAAACCATGAAAGCTTTAGCCACCAAAATCGAGAATGAATTCAAAAGAATTGACCAAAAAATTGATATTATGGCTCAACAAATAACTCAACAGATGAGCCAACAATTCAATCAGATACTAGCTAGTCTAGCGCATGCACCCAAGGAACTCTACCAAGTCAACTTGAACAAAACCCTAAAGGTAGAAATGTTTATCAAGTTGAAACCACCCCTTCATCCGACTCCACAAAGGCGGTTAACTCAATATCTACCCTTAGGTCGGGAAAGAAAGTAGATAACAAAGTTGACATACCTGATTCTGATAAAGTTGTTATAACAAAAGATAAGGAAAAGCCAGTTGAAACTAAAAAAACCAAAGAGCAGGTAACCGAAAAAATTCCACCCACACCATTCCCCTCTAGGTTAAAAGATAACAAAAAGGAAGCACAATATAATGACATTATGAATATTTTTAAAAATCTACATATCAATATTCCTTTTCTAAGTGCAATTAAACAAATACCTTCATATGCTAAATTTATAAAAGACTTAGTGAAGAATAAAACAAATATTCCTAAGGACGCTTTTATTGTACAAAGTTGTTCATCCTTTTTACAGAACAAAGTCGTAGTAAAACATAAGGACCCCGGTAGTCCTATAGTTACGTGTAGAATAGGAGAGGACTACACTAATCAAGCATTATTGGATTTAGGTGCTAGTGTGAAGTTATTACCATACTCAGTTTATAAACAACTAGGGTTAAAGGACTTGAAACCAACAACTGTTAGACTACAGTTAGCTGATAGATCTATTAAGATTTCACGAGGGATAATAGATGATGTAATTATCAAGGTCTCTGATTTTTATTACCCCGTTGATTTTATAGGTCTTGACACTTTACCTACAAATGGAAACCAAATTCCTATCATCTTGGGTAGACCATTCTTAGTTACAGCAGAAGCTTTAATTAATTGTAGGAATGGGAACATGTCCATCACTTTCGGGAATATGAGAATAGAAGTAAACATCTTTACATTATTTAGAAACCCTGACGATGATACGGAAAGGATGGATGATCTATGTGCAATACACATAATAGCTAATAAAAGTTTTAGGAACACTCACTACAAAGATCCATTTTTATCATGTGTATCACAATTAGGCATAAATTATAACAAGGATAGTGTTATACACCATATTAATACATTGCTAGACACTGGTCAACCTCATATAAAAATAGAAGACATTCGAGCATCTTTATGTCAAGCTACTTTTAATCGTAGATTTATCAAAGATTTAATTAAGATGACTCGCCCTCTACTAAATTGTATAGGCCACGCATGGAAAAGATAGAAGATAAAAAGAGCAAAAATTGGATTACAAACAAGTTTTAAGTCTAGGAAATCTGACTATAAAAGACCCACAAATTTTTTAAAAAAAAATTACCTAAGCTAGTTAGGGGGGTAACCTTAAGTTTCCCCCCTCTGTGTCGGCTGGCGACATTAAACGTAGCGCTTATGGGAGGCAACCCAAGTAGTTAAATAGATAGTTTAATAAGTAGCTCATGACATGAAAATCGAACTGAGAAAATAAATGCATACCTAAACCTGTGCTGAAGATATAAAGTAAAAAAACTCACCGAATTCTTGAGTTTTTTTACATTTCCATTCCAAATGTGAGTAGCTTTCTCCAAATCCAATTCAAACAATGATAGAAGACTAGGGAAGTTCCAATATAACCAGGAAAACTAACCCAGTTCATGCAAAGCAAAAGAGGGAGAGTGCAATAGATTTTGGAATTCGAGTTAAGATAGGAGTTGAAATCTGCCCAGGGTCAGGAAGCTATAGCTTCACAATTATGACTAGTAGAGATGTGGAGTACTTCTGAAAGTTTTTCTATAAAGCTATATTTTGTAGCGTTTCCTGCGTTCACTACATCAACACTTTCTACATCTCTGTATTCTCTATCCCATCAACACAAAAGGTTTGGGGAGGAGCTTTAAACATCAAGAGTATGGAGAATTGATTAGTTTTTAGTCGTTATGGTATAGTATTAGAAAGAGGGTAGAAATAGTAGTAATAAGTTTATTTCCTGCTGTCATGGGCTTAGTTGTTTTTTTCTTCTTATATTATCAATAGTTTATGAATATGATTTTTTTTTTTTATGAATATTTATATGAGCCTAGAAGTGTTATGTGATGCATCTGTATCACTGCGTGAACTAGTGAGGTGAAATTCCTCTCTGTTTCGGTCAAGTGAGGTAGAATACTTTTGTGCATGTTTCGGAACCAAATCCTACTCTAAGTATTGATCCAGTTAAATGGGCCTGAATACTATAAAAAAGCCCAATCAAACAAAAAAAAAAAACAGATTTTCTTCTTCTTCCAGCCGCACCACCACTCCCTCATTAATATCACTACTACACCACACCCATTAATAGGCATTACAACCTCCAATTATACCTCCAATCATCGTTATCAGCACTTGCTAATCGGCAAGAGCTGCCGCCGGTTAGTTCACAATCGATCAAATTCCGATTTCATGGTGAATCTACTTTCCCAAACAGTAGTGATTCCGATTGTGTAAACTCTCTTGATAGCGTGGTGAATCCGTTTTCGCTTTTGATAAGGAAAACAAACCAGAAATTAGAAAAGAGAGTTGAGTTAAATTCAATAGAGATTGGGTTTTTTTTTTTTTTTTTTGTTTGCTGTCGGAGGAGAATAGGAGAACGTGAGGGTGGCTGTGAGGAAGGAATGGTGCCTTATTAATAATTGTTAGGCTTGAAAGATTTCGAAGAAAGAAGGTTCTGTACAGGACGATTTATTATTGAGCAAGTATTTCCAATCTCGTTCCTGTGGTTTTGTTGTGTCCTCTTACCCTCTGGTTGACCATACACATTACACCACTCTGTTTGACCATACACACTACGCCTAGCTCGAGGACAAGTTTGCAAACAATTGAACATGACGACCGAACGAAAAATTCACACAGAACTCTGTTATGGAAAGTTGTTTGATAACAATGCCATGAATGAAATTTTTTTTAAACAAGAATGCAAAAATCGGAGTTGGGACTGTCTCTTTTATTCTAAGGTGACAAATGTTCTGAAGATATATTGTTTGATGTTTTTATGATTGTCGAATCGATTATAAGAAGGTGAGTGGCCTGGGAAAATGGAGTTGAATTGGGATAATGAATCTGAGCCTATTATCATAACTGATTTTCTAGTAGAGAAATTTGGACTCTCGCAGTTCCGCATTTTCTTAATAAATATTTTTGATCACTCGTGTACTTGATTGTCTAATATGGCTTTATTTATTTTATGACCAAGACAAATCTTGTATTCCGTGCAGCAAGGAAACTATTGATTTATTATTATTATTATTTCTTATTATTATTATTCATTGTTTAATTTTAATTTTTATTTTTCAGTCGTGTCATTTGTACATATGACTCATGTATATGGTATGAGCACATGACAAATATTTAGTCGTTGTAGTAATTATTGATCCTTATGAATCATCACTCTTATTTGTTTTGTTAAGGATATAAATTCTACAGATTTTAGCTGATGTAATTTTGCACGCATTTAAGGTAATATCCCTCCTTCTCTAATCACTTAAATTATGGTAAGCTTTCAATTATTTTATTTAGTCATTGAGGACAATGCCTAATTTAGTTAGGGAGGTGAGAATTAAAATTTTGCAATATTTTAATTACAATATTTGGAAAGTTTATATGTGAATTATGGTGATTCTAGGTGAAAAGTATATTTTTATCGTTTAAACTGGCTAATGAAATTGGAAATTATAAGTCATGACCAGGATTAGTCAGTCTTTTCTATCTTTATGAATAGAATCTTAGCCTAATGTTTTATGATCATGGGTGTGATAAGTAGTAACCTTTTAATTTAGGCATTTTAACTGAAAAAGTTGTTTTATCTAGATTTCATCATAGTTCATATGTAAAATTGATTTTGTGGGTATATCAACTGAAAACCTTCACGAGGCTATAACTCGTCCTTTAAGGGTAACTTAAAGGTTTAAGGCCTTGTTGCATATGGTAAATGCAACCGCAATGCCTGCGAAAGTTAATTAGTTTATTATTTAATTAGTATTGTTAGCTTTGAACACTTCTCTAGTATAACTAACACATATTTGCTAAGAGACTAGCAAAATGCTAGTTGGGTGATAAGTGCTCAAAAGTAATGATTTATAACCCCAATTATGTGTATGTTAATCTCTATTTTATATTTAAATATTCTAATATGATGCAATTTGAGTTTTTGCAGGTCAAAGAACCTAAATGTAAAATATGGAGGGAAAAGAAGTCAAACAAGTCAAAAAAGAGTCCTTTGGGAATTCTGAGCTAAAAGGCTAGGGCAAAACCGTCATATTTGTCTCCATAAGTGCCAAGCCTAATGGGACTCTAAAAGAGGATAATGATTGAGTTAGAAGAGTTTTCAATCTGATCTCAAAGCCTTAATTTCGACTTCATAGGAATAGGAGATCAACATGGAAAAGAAGTCAGAGTTTTACAAGAATTAGGAAATCGAAGTCATTTGTAAGTCGCAACTTGGGAAATAGCTGCTTGAGGGCAAAGTGGGTCACGATCAACTTTTGGTCAACCAATTTAACTTTTCCAATATTGCTTCTAGAAATATTACAGAGAGTTTGACACCAAATAAACATAAGATTTGGATCTTTATTTAGACGAGCATTTAAGCCACTATATAAGGCACAAAAACCTCGGTTTACATCATCTAGGAAATTTAGTGTTTGTATCTTAGATCTAGAATTAAGAGAGAAGAAAGTTCAGACCTTTTCACCATTAATAGCTATAAAGATTATTCATTTTTATTTTTTAAAGGAATAATCTTTATAGCTATTAATAGTGAAAAGGTCTAAACTTTCTTCTCTCTTAATTCTAGATCTAAGATACAAACACTAAATTTCCTAGATGATGTAAACTGAGGTTTTTGTGCATTATATAGTGGCTTACATGCTCGTCTAGATAGAGATCCAAATCCTATGTTTATTTGGTGTCAAACTCTCTGTAATCTTTCTAGAAGCAATCCTGGAAAAGTTAAATTTGGTTGAACCAAAGTTGGACGTGACCTACTTTGCCCTCAGAGGTTATTTCTCAAGCCTGGCTCTTTCCTCTGCCTTTAGTTTCCTAATTCTTGTGAAACTCTGACTTCTTTTCCATGTTGATCTCCTATTCCTATGAAGTCGAAATTAAGGCTTTGAGATCAGATTGAAGACTCTTCTAACTCAATTATTATCCTCTTTTAGAGTCCCATTAGGTTTGGCACTTATGGAGACAAATATGACGTTTTTTCCCTAGGCCTTTAGCTATAATTCCCAGTGACTCCTTTTGACTTGTTTGACTTTTTTTCCCTCCATATTTTACATTTAGGTTCTTTGACCTGCAAAAACTCAAATTACATCATATTAGAATATTTAAATATAAAATAGAGACTAACATACACATAATTGGGGTTATAAATCATTAATTTTGAGCACTTTCACGTAAAGTTCACTCAAGAGCTGAAGCAACATGAAGAACCCATCTGGGAAAGAAAGACCATAGAAACGGTGGAGAAAGTTAATATTAGTACAGGAGAAAGTGAACGTCATACGTTCATTGGCACAAAGATGGAGGAAAACATAAGAAATGAGTTGATGGTCTTTTTGAAAGAGAATCAGGATATATTCACATGGTCGATGTCGGACCTCACAGGTATCAATCCAAATGTTTGTTCACACAAGCTGAATATAGAAGAAAATGCAATTCTGGTGCATCAAAAGCATCGGAAGGTGAGACCGATGTATGAAGAAGCGGTGCAAGTCGAGATATAGAAGATGTTAAAAAATGGCATAATCAAAGAGGTGGAGCATTCTCAATGGGTAGCAAACATCGTGGTAGTACCTAAGAAAGATGGTAGAGTTTGAATTTGTGTCGACTTTACCGATGAAAATAAAAAGTGTCCAAAGGATCATTATCCCATGCCTAGAATTGATGAGTTGGTTGATCGAACTGTTGGTTTTGAGTTGATCAATTTTTGCGATGGGTATTTAGGATATATATTTTCAGATTCTAATGGCTATTGTGGACCAACTAAAAATGGCATTCGTCATTAATGGAGGGATATATTGTTTTATCAGAATGCCATTTGGGTTGAAGAATGCGGGAGCCACTTATCAATGACTAGTAGAGAAGATGTTTAAAAAACTCATCAAATGAATTGTCGAGGTCTATATAGATGATATGGTCATCAAATCTATAAAAGTTGTAGATTATGTAAAGGACCTCGACACCGTATTCAAAATATTGCGAGAGTTTAATATGAAGCTTAATCCTGAAAAATGTACCTTCGGGATCAGTTCTGGTAAATTTTTGGGTTCATCGTTACGAAGCGAGGTATCGATGCTAATCCTGATCAAATATGAGCGCTTCAGAAAATGCCATCACCTACAACCAGAAAGCAGATACAAAGGTTGATGGGAAGAATAGTTGCGCTCAATAGATTCATATCCAGAACTTCGGATCGATGTAAGTCGCTTTTTAAGTTGCTTAAAAAGAATGTTAAATTCTGTTGGAATGAGGAATGTGAAGAAGCATTTTCTGAATGAAAGAAATATCTGCAAGAAATGCCAACACTTACAAAACCAGATAAGGGAGAAAGTTTGCTATTTTATTTGGTTGTATAAGATTTTGCTATAAGTTTTGTCCTTGTGAAAGTAGAAAATGGGTTGGAAAGGCCGGTATATTTTCAGAGCAAAACAATGCTCGAGGCGGAGACTCGGTACTCCATTATGGAGAAATATGTTTTAGCACTTTTATTTTCATCTCAGAGACTGAAGCCATATTTTCAAGCACATTCTGTGATAGTGATGATGAATCTACCGTTAAAGCAAACTTTAGCAAAAACTGCTAAGTCAGGAAGGATGTCTAAATGGTCGATACTAATAAACGAATTTGGAGTAGAGTATCAAAACCGAGTATCAGAGAAAAGTTAGGTATTGGCCGACTTTCTGGCAGATTTTCTATCTAAGGATGCTAGTTGGGGCATGGAAGAAGATGAATTCTCAATGCTACAAGAGCCTGAAGATGTTATTGATACAGATGATCCATGGGCGGGAACTAATGGTTGGAGATTATTTGTCGATGGATTATTTGGAGGTAAGGGGTGTGGCATCGGAGTGGTGTTGGTCACTCCTGAAAATCAAAGACTCAAAACGGCAATAACATTGGGTTTCCATGCATCTAATAATGAGGCTGAGTATGAAGCTTTAATAGTTGATCTCGAAATGGCTAAATCTCTCAACATAAAAGAGTTGTCAATCTTCAGTGACTCGATGTTCGTGGTTAGCCATGTCAATGGAGGATATTCGGCAAAATGTGAAAACATGGTGGATTATTTGAGCTTCATAAAATCCAAATTGAGGGACTTCAGTAAGATAAAGGTTCACCATCTCAATAGAAATGAGAACATGCATGTTGATGCCCTGGCATATGTTGCAGCAATGCTGAAAAACACAGAGGGCCGTACTCTACATATCAGAGTTTAACAGAGGCCAAGCATCAACATCGATGACTCAGAAGTTATAGAGATTGATACACTGAGAGCGTCATGGATGGAAGCATATATCTCATACTTATCTGAGGGCAAAGTAATGGAGGACAAAAATGAGGCCAGAAGGATTAAGTCTAGCGCTCTAAGATATGTATTGATTGATAATGAGTTATATCGAAAAAATCCTAGAGGTCCACATTTAAAATGCATATCGCTTAAGGAAGTGCAGCTAATCATTGCCGAGCTTCACGAAGGAGAATGTGGAAACCACTCAGCTAGTAGATCATTAGCTAATAAAATCACAAGGCATGGATATTTCTGGCCTCAAATGTGAAGAGACTATCTTCGATATGTGAAACAGTGCCAAATTCATGGGAAAGCCATACATGTTCCAGCTGAAGAGTTACATTGTGTCTCAAACCCCTGGCCTTTTGCTCTATGGGGTATGGATATTGTCGGTCCGCTAACACCAGGAAGAGGCAAAAGAAGGTTCATGCTGGCGGTCACAGACTATTTCACAAAGTGGGTAGAAGCCATCGCTTTGTAGCACATCAAAGAGCAGGATGTCATAAACTTCCTTTTTGAGCGAGTCATATGTCGATATGGGTTGCCCTATGCCATTATATCAGATAATGGGCCGCAGTTCGAGGGAGGAAAGGTGAAAACTTTCTTGGAATCTTATAAGGTAAAGCATTTCACATCTGTGCCATACTATGCTCAGGGTAACGGGCAAGCCGAGGCAACAAATAAAACCATTATGGATAATATCAAGAAAAAGTTAGAAGACAAGAAAGGTTTTTGGGTAGATAAGCTAAACAGCATTTTATGGGCTTATAGAACGACACCTCGAACAGCCACAGGTGAATCACCTTTTACTTTGGCTTATGGCATGGAAGCAGTAACTCCATCTGAAATGGTGGTGTCGACATCCAGAACCAAAATCTTAGTAAATGGTCAAAATGATGAAGGAATGGCTTCAGAAATTCTCAATCTCAAGGAAACAAGGGATCAAGCAAGGGTAAGGCTCGACACCTATCATAGGCAGCTCAGAAAAACTTTCAACAAGAAAGTAAGATAAAGGCATTTTCAGTAAGGTGATTTGGTCTTGAAAGTGGTCACTCAAGTTACTAAAGAAAAAAAGGGCTGGCAAACTAGTAGCAAGCTGGGATGGGCCTTATATCATTCACAAAGTCGGAATCAATGGAGCTTACTACTAAAAATGGTTGAAGGTATAATATTACCAAAGCCTCAAAATGTAAATAATTTAAAAGCATTTTATCAATAAAGACTATTTCAAGTATCATGATGTATTTTTTTAATTGAGGTTATACATTCAATAAAGATATTGTCATTCTCAAAATCAATGTATATACAAATATAGTAGATCTTCGTATCTCTAGAATTATATGATTGATAACAAGTCAAACAAAAATCCTGGTGATCTGTAGATCCTCATCTCGATACCAGGTCAAACAAAAATCCTGGTAATCTGTAGATCCTCATCTCGATACCAGGTCAAACAAAAATCCTGGTGATCTGTAGATCCTCATCTTGGTACTAGATCAAAAATCCTATTCTTGGCAGCAATGCAAGTTCAAGTCAAAAAATCCAGTTATTGGTAGCAATGTCAAGTTCGGGTAAAAAAATTCAGTTCTTGGCAGCAATATCGAGTTCAGGTAAAAAAATCCTGTTCTTGGCAGCAATGCGAGTTTAGGTAAAAAAATTCAGTTCTTGGCAGCAATGTCAAGTTCGGGTAAAGAAATCCAATTCTTGGCAGCAATGTCAAGTTCAGGTAAAAATTTCCAGTTCTTGGCAGCAATGTCGAGTTCGGGTAAAAAAATCATGTTCTTGGCAGCAATGTGAGTTAAGGTCAAAATATCCAGCTCTGGGCAGCGATGCAAACTTAGGTCAAGATCGTGATAACAGAAAGTATGAAATATGTGGTATCGGGTGATCGATACCAGGTTAAAGAATAAGGAGAAAATAAGGTATGTCTTTAGAAGTGATATTTTGGTTTTTTCTTTGGGTAAAGAGGTCAGAAATGTGATGTCAGTGTCGATGTCGAATGTCAATGTTAGTTTTTAATTATGGATACAATGTTGAAGGTCGAAGCACGTATTAATAATTAAGAATGCCAGTGGACGAGACAGTGCAATAATATTTCATAAGCATAGGCCAAATAGCCTATTAAAAATTGAAATAAAAACTAAAAATATAGAAAACAAGGCTAATCATCATCTTCATCATCATTGTCATCCTCTTATTCATCTTCATCATCACCATCTTCACCATCATCCTCATCATCACGGGTGGTGGAAGACCCATCGCCATCGTTAATATAATCATAGCAGTATGGGTCTCTCAACGATTCGTCGTCATATTATTATTCTTCTTCTTCTGGTTTTTCCTCATCATCGGAGTAATCTGTAGTAGGACAATCAGACCAGTGGGGAGGCCAGTCGGGCAGAACCATAAAAATGGCTAAGGTAATAAGGAAGAGGGAGATGAGAGACATTTTTTTTAGTCAGTAAAACTAATGAGGATTGATCAGTAGGGAAATTGTAAGAGACGATTCAAAATCAGATGTTTAAAGGGTTTTTTATAGTAGTAAAATTTATACAAATAAGAGAATTTAATGGTGATTCGCAAGAAAACGAGGAATATTAATGGTAGGTGAGCAAAAAAACGATGAACATTAATGAAAAAGTAACTTTTTGTTATCTGTGCGCGGGACAGTTTAGGATTTGAATGTTACTTAAATAAGGGTTAATTAAACGAGGAATGTTGGTTTATGAGTCAGTTGGTTAGGTTTGTTTATTATTAGATATGAATGTTTAATTGCTGTATTCATGCATGGTGATAGGTGTAAGGTCAAACATAAAATCCTGGTGATCTGTAGATCCTCATCTCGATACTAGGTCAAAAATAAAAATAATAATGATCCAAAGGCGATGGGATATATGGAGATATATCAATATTACTATGTATCAATTTGATACTGCTTCTAAGAGGGGTGGTATCAAAGGTCGAATTTTCATTTCAAAATATTATTAAGTATCAATTGATACTGCTTCTAAGAAGGGTGGTATCGAAGGCCGAATTTTTATTTTAAAATATTATTAAGTATCAATTGATACTGTTTCTAAGAGGGGTGGTATCAAAGGTCGAATTTTCATTTCAAAATATTATTAAGTATCAATTGATACTGCTTCTAAGAGGGGTGGTATCGAAGGTCGAATTTTCATTTCAAAATATTATTAAGTATCAATTGATACTGTTTCTAAGAGGGGTGGTATCGAAGGTCGAATTTTCATTTCAAAATCTTATTAAGTATCAATTGATACTGCTTCTAAGTGGGGTGGTATCGAAGGGCGAATTTTCATTTCAAAAATATTATTAAGTATCAATTGATACTACTTCTAAGTGGGGTGGTATCACTTATAATATTAAATAAGGGTTAATGGGATGGTTTAATTCAACGGATGTATGGAGATATATCGATGTTAAAGTTAAGTATCGAAACTGCTTTTGGTTGGAGTGGTATGATTATAATTTTCAAAATATGTACTAAGTATCGATACTATTTTTGGGTGGGAGTGGTATCGAAATTCGAAGGTGATTTTTAAAATATGTACTAAGTATCGATACTATTTTTTGTTGGAGTGGTATCGAAATTCGATTGTAATTTTCAAAATATGTACTAAGTATCGATACTACTTTTGGTTAGAGTGGTATCGAAACTCGAAGGTGATTTTCAAAATATGTACTAAGTATCAATACTACTTTTGGTTGGAGTGGTATCGAAATTCGATTGTAATTTTCAAAATATGTAGTAAGTATCGATCCGATACTACTTTTGGTTGGAGTGGTATCGAAATTCGATTCTAATTTTTAAAATATATACTAAGTATCGATACTGCTTTTGGTTGGAGTGGTATCGAAATTCGATTCTAATTTTCAAAATATGTACTAAGTATCGATACTACTTTTGGTTGGAGTGGTATCGAAACTCAAAGGAGATTTTCAAAATATGTACTAAGTATCGATATTGCTTTTGGTTGGAGTGGTATCGAAATTCAATTGTGATTTTCAAAATATGTACTAAGTATCGATACTACTTTTGGTTGGAGTGGTATCGAAACTCAAAGGTGATTTTCAAAATATGTACTAAGTATCGATACTACTTTTGGTTGGAGTGGTATCTGATAGGGTTATATACTAAAAGCATTACTTTTGTATTAACTCTAATTCTTTATATTTTGAATGAGAATCATATGGACAAATGTTATGCATATTATATATGTTATTAGTTATATGCATGCGTCTAATACTTTATGTTGTAGATAATATGGTGTGTGGTGACACACATAAGATTATATCATCAGTACCTTATAAAGTATAAGTAAACGTTCACAACCTAGATGGATTTAGACAAACCATTGGTACGGTTGTAGTATAATCTGGTATTAGTCTATCTTGGCTATAGGATTACACTAGTACACTTTGTGTGTATTGAACAGGACCAAGTGAGGTTGTTTCTCTTTATATTGACTATATAAGAGAACAAACACCTCTGTTATTATGGATGCTTGTCCTCTTAATCCGGATATAATAACGGGCACTTACGTGCATTGTACATTGCTTTAAATCATCAATGAGTGAGATTCATTTGTCAATCAACAAACTCGATAGATTGGGTAATGACATTGTATGTAAGGTGTGATGCTGATTATAGAAGGAATCCGTGACCCGCGGGAAGTCGGGTTGATGATGTCCCCTTGAGGAGCTCATAAGGATTGTCATGTAAACCCTACAGGTGGATTTAATCCGACATGACAATGAGGTTGAGTGGTACTACTCAAGGACATAAGAAGTTGATTAATGTAGCTGTCAATAACTTGACTTAATCAACGAGTATTCGATATCTTAAACATGGGGAGATCAACGAGCATATAATATGGAGCCCATAAACGTAATACACGTAATTTGGGATTAGGGCGGTAGTGCAACAATGGCCTTTAGTGGAATAAGCCATTTGTTGACGGACTTGGGCCGTGTGTTATGGGCTAACATGGGAAGCCCAAGCCCGTCGGGGGACCTAACCCTAATTTCTCCTCATGGTCCCTGTTGTAGCCTATAAAAAGAAACCCTTCTTCTTTGGCCGTTTTTTACTAAGTGTTTTCTCAAGAAAGACAAGTTCCAAATTCGGTTATGATCTTGTGAGTGAGAGAGGCCAAGAGAGAAAGAAGGGGCTAGTAGATCGTTGCCCACACAACGTCCATTCTAAGATAGGAATACAACAAAAGATCAAGAAGTTGCTGATTCGTAGAGCTTGGATTCTCAGAGATATCACAGCTGATCAAAAGTATGATTCCTAACCAAATCGTGAATACCCCTTATTCCGTTGCGCATGGGTTCTCACGGTTTGTAAATCATTACATGAAACCATAACAGTTCTTACAGTATCGAAACTTGAAGGTGATTTTCAAAATATATACTAAGTATCGATACTGCTTTTGATTTTAGTGGTATTGAAACTCGAATGTAAGTTTCAAAATATTTACTAAGTATTGATACTATTTTTTGGTTAGGAGTGGTATCAAAAATTATATTTTTTTCTTCTTTTTCATAGATGGTAAATATCATATATATTTACATACATAAGCAGATTATAGCAAGCAAAAGGATCTAGTTGCATAATTCAAAAGGAGTTTAAAGAAATTAAGAGAGATAGTTAGATCATTGTATCAATATTACAATCAAGAACTATCAGAAAAATAAGACTAGAGCTGGGAGGAATTATTGGTAGGCTTTGCATGAAGGCATTTAGTTTCAAGAAGGGTGTTGAGGGCAGTCCACCCTTTGACTCCCTCCAAACAGCTGGGTGTACTGATGAACGAGTCTCGATTGAAAGGTGGGGTACTTATTGCTGTATCGACAGCTTCAACAGTAGGAGTAGCAGAGTCCACAACATCTTTTTCCAGATCAGGGGCAGCAATGTTGGAAGGCATCTCGCTCTCGTCATTAGAATCAATATTATATTCAGCGATAACATCAGTAGGGAGATATGGTCTGAAACTCCTCATCATTGTAACATAATATTTCATATGATTGTTAGCTGCAACCATATCAAGCTTAGCTCTTTGAAGTTCTGCCTCAAGACCAGCTGTCTTTGTTTTGAGATTAGCTGTTTTTGTTTTTTCTCGCTCGAGGCTCGCTACTTTTTCATTATAAGAGTCCTTCAACTTCGAGACCAACTCGATATTCTCATCAATAAATTTCCTTATCTCGGCGTTCGCAGAATTGAGTTAGGAGCAAGTGAAAGCATGTTTTTTCTTTTCTTCTTCCAAAGAATGTTGTATTCTTTCTTTCTCTTGTTTCAGTTTGTCATTATCTTCCCAGATAAGGCGGAAGGTACTCATATCATGCTCAAACTGGCCAACAACATCAACTTTAACCTGAAATGAAGATATGGTTCATGAATACATTATACATAATGAGCAAACTGGGACAGGAGTACGACCAAAGCTGTTTCCTTACCTTTTCGAGGGAGGAGCACAATATTTGAAAGCGTTCGGTTGTGCAAATTTTAGCCATTACTGATCTATCTCGAGGGAGTATAGTATTCATGACAAGAGCTTCTCCGAGTCCAGGTGTCGGAAGGATCAGAAAATAAAGAAGCAGATTTAAGTACTTTTTGTTTGTTTCGAAAGACGAAATCAGCGACGAATACTTCAGGATGAGAAGAGGAACCTGAAGTTGTGGATGGAACAGTGGGTTTGTGAGTGGATGGTATAGTTGATGATTTGGCCGGCACAGGGACAACTATTTCAATGATGGTAGTTTTTGCAGCTTTCGGTACTCTCGAGGTTGGTGGTGCTTCAGTGGAACCAGGTTCTTTTCTTTTCTTTTCTTTTAGTGAAGACCGGTATCGACAGGTTGTTTTTGAGAAAGGGTAGGGACCTGGGAGGAGCTACCACTTATTGATTTTTGCAGAAACCTTTTCAGGTGTTTGGTTGATTTGTCTTGAACATGAGGAATGCGAGAGCCCATATCTGTGTACAATAAGCAGTAGTGATCAAACACATCTTGCAAAAATGGATAATTATAGAAATCGGGAATCTCTTGTTTGATTTTGGGAAAAAGATCTTCAGTCATTTTAAAACCATTTAGCATATAATCAAAATAACATCGAGGAGTGTTAGCAGGCAATTCAGCGGAATCAAAAGTTTTTCTTAATACTTTTTTAGATGAACAAGGTTGTAAGGGACATGGACTAGTTTTGCATGGCATAACAGATTAGGGAGGTAAAGGATCTTAACCTCAAAGGACGTTACTTTTTAGGAAATATAGAGGAGCAACATAATCATCGACATCTGGAAGATAGGTATTCGATTTTGGATTGCCATATTTATCAGCACCAGTTCGAGTAGTTATTTCTTCATCAGTGCCTCTTAGAAGATCTGATACTCTAGTAGAATTGCCACAACTGGGCGGTGTTGTCGGTTTTAGTACTGAAACAAGGTCATAATTTTAGATCAATCAAATAACAGATCTGTGATGAAAGCTGGGTTCAAGAAAGGGGGTTATGAACAATGTACCTCTAAGGTTAAAAACATGATGTGCCATGGTAGGGACCACGATTGGAGCAGTTGAGTCCCATTGACTAGATACCATGATAGGATAGAGTGGCCATCTAAAATCACTATCACGGTTTACTCTAATAATACTTTGTTGGTGGCTTCATTTCTTGGGATAGAAATATCCACTGGGCTCCGATTGACCATGTTTGTTTTTTTCCATACGTCCAACAAAGGTATAGTGATTTATAATGTCGGTAAGCCAATTTTTTTGGGATCTCCGAACATCGGGTTCCAGATGATAATTATAATAGTTGCAAATATGTAATAGTCTCCAGAAATTGCCAGTGCCTTGACCAGGAGAGATAGTCAAGTAGTTTAATACCTCTCGATCGAGGTCAGTTAAGGGGAGTCGCAAACCAGCAGCTAGTTGCCCCACAGTGATGATGATTGTTTGGGCATCGCCACTTTGGCATTTGGTCCCTTTTCTACATCCAGCATAGTGTCGGAGGGTGACCGTATCTGGTATTTGATATGCAGTTCTCATTATTTATAGGTTGGGTCTTTTTGGAAAGTAAGGATTTACACCACCGCTCCATATGTTGTTGTCATCCATTATGTCCCGTTTTGACTCCGAGGCCGTAGTCTCGAAAGGATGGCATGCTAAACCATCAGCAAGATACGATGGGCACCAGACGGGTTCATCGGTCTCAGTACGTTGTGAGGATGACGCTGAGGAAGAAGAGGTGATTCGAGTTGCAGACTCGTTGCCTTCATTCGACATAGTGGTATCACTAGAAACAATAAATTTTTTATTAGAATTATATCCATTATTTGAGCTACTATCGATATACTCTGTATAATTGTATAATGTATTATTTGTCAACATATCGAGTTTTTGAGGTGATAGTGTCGGGTTTCAAGGTAAGGATGTGTGACTCAAAAGCATGCGTTCTTGACGTCGAAGCCAGGATTGTTTCGAGAGAGTGCGTGTAAAGTTAACACAAGTTTTTCTTCTAGCCATACTGTCAAAAATTATAATTCAAGATCTAGTTAGTATAGGGATACACAAATATTATAACTCAAAACCCTAACCCTAATTTTTGTGATTTGGGAAGCGAAACAGGTACAATTCGATAAGATAATGAAAGATAAAGATATCGTTTTTCCAGTAAGTCACATATTAAGTTGTTATTTTGACTAACCCGATAAATGTGCAGAAAGATTTCGTGATGAAGACAGCGAATAGAGCCAAGTTGAAGCTTTTAGTTTGTTAATGGTGGTAGGGTTGGAGTGTCTCAAGCTTTTTTGTTAATAAGTGAAGAGAGAGAAAGTAACAACAAGCTTTTATATCTGATATTTCGGTTTCCAACCGTAACCGCTTGATTTTTTGAATTTTGAAATTGTTAAATTTGTTCTGGTTCTCGAAGCATTCAAATTTTTCGTGGTCGAAATTTGAAAGTTTCGAGAGGGGGCGATGTCGTAGGCAAATATCGTCAACCCGATATTCCAGCCCAAATATCATGATTAATAAAAAATATCGACGTGACTGTCAATATTTCACACTGTAGTTTGTATGTTGCAAGTTCAAAGCGGGAAAAGGAGGAAGAAGAAGAGAAGGGACATGTGGCAGGAAATGATTGGGCGAAACTACCATTGCAACACTATATAAAGACTGGAAAGAGGAAGAAAGGGTGATTCCATTTTCATTCAAGAAAAACCTATAAACCAGAGCAAAGAGAGAGAGAAAAAAAAAATGTATAACCACCATTGCTACTAAGTAATAAAAGATTAATTCCGGTTCTTTCAATCTTTGTTCTTGATTTTCACCAGTTTCTTGTTATTGATCTTAGAGAAACATCTTCTCCAACTACAATAGTCATAGTCAGTTTTCGTTAAGACATCATCTATCATCTATCATCTGGTTTACAGGGGTGATAACTGATCAGCTCCCAAATGTGTGTTTTATTACACTTATATTACTGCATTATAGCCCGTCTTATGCTTAACGAAAGACAACTTATAACTTTTATTGCCTTTTTCAGAATATGGAGAATTTCATACCACTTATCATAAAAGCTGCGTCTTAGCACCAAAAGAAGCCTTAATCATGCTTATTATGAAGACCATAAGCTGCTATAGAAAGGTGCTAAAAAAGTCCAAGTCAACGGTCAAAGTCAAAGGTCAAGGTTTAAGGTCAAAGCCCTCAACTCAGAAGACGAAAGATAGAGGCCGACCTTATCTCAAAATATAACATTATCCAAAACCTATCTTGGTCAAGAAGAAATCAAAAAGCAAAAGCAAAAGTGAAGTGTGAGGTGTCTCAAAAGTGATGGATGATGGCAAATCAATAAAAGGCAAAAGTATGGGTATATAATCTAAAATCTAGGGAGAGAGAAAACATCCATTGCTTTAGAGTCCAAACCATTTGGTTTGTTTTAATTTTCTTGTTTAGTTTTCAATTCAAGTCATTTACTTTATTGTTATTCATTTCCTTTATTTAAATCTTATATTTTACTTTGTTTGTTTTAATCAATCTATCTTATCTTATCTTGTTGTTCTTATTTCAATCTTCAATTCATACTTTTTTCAATGTTTTAATGTCATTTCCATACCAATAACTTGAGTTTTCATGTTTTCATTAGCTTAAAACCAATCAAATTTATACCAAAAGTCTACCTTTCTTCTTATTAACTCCCACACTCAAACTCCAAACAATTTAGGATGAAACTCACTTCTAACAATACTCTTTGAAGTTACCACCACTATACAAAAGCATCAAATGATGCCGCCGTCATGGATTTGAGGAGCAAGAGTGCTTGGTTGAGAATCTAAGGAGGAAGCACCATTCTCATCTTTCCATTTCTATTTTTTTTTAAATCGTCATTTTATTTTGTTATTTTTCAGTACTGATTTACTTTCTTGCAAATCAGGATTCAGGACCAACAAGCTGGAGAGGAGCTGAAAAACACGAAGACGAAAAACTTCACCGAGCCGATTGGGCGAGGCCTTGAGCTAACAAGGGGCGACCGCTTGATCCACCTCGGGCATAAGGGTCCAGCTTTTTGGCAGTTCAGTTGTTTTTTGATGAATGGTTGAACACCAAGCCCGGATTTTGTAATATAGTAGGAGAAATCAATGGAACTTGTTTGTAATAGTTAGAGATAAAAAGAAAAATGAAAATATTTAAGAAAAATTGGTTTTTAATTGATTTGTGTGGATAAACATGAGTTAAACTTGGTTTAAGTTGTATACTTACCAAGGGATTAGAGTTTTCATTGCCTTGGGAAGTTCAAGTGTGTGAGACAAGTTGTGGATCATAGTTCACACACTATGAATCAACTTGGTAATCAACACTCTAAGTCTATTTGACTTTAGCAGATCACGCGCCAACCGACGTCGCCTTCTCCTCAAGCAGCGTGTAAGCACGGCTTGAGAGGTAAATTCTAAACCTTCTCGAAGCCCAAGTAAGAGGATACCTTGTGTGTTCAAGCATGCTTATGTGATTATTTGAAATTTAATTTTTGCACTGCAATTTACATTCGTGCATAAGGCTAAACCCGAGCCACATAACAACCATTGGGAAGTCATTCCCCAATGTAGGCAAATTGGACGTTGCTTGATTATTGAAGCCCTGGACCAAAAAAAATGAATTAAAATCAATCAACTAGAGCCCAAAGTAGTCATGCTCCTCCAAAAAAAGACAAAAATATAGCCACGAGGATTTAGAGTAATCAGTTACCAGATTTCGGTGGACCAACTATCTTTCTCACTCCCCTCCCCCATATTCATCGTGAGTGAGATTCTTGGTAGCACACCACTTGGTGAAGTGACTGTCTACTCTTCTGAGACGTGTAGTAGAGCCATCCTAGTCTCGCGCCCAATTGTTCCCCTGAACAGGGCATAATAATTTATAAACCAAGCAAAGTTTTCAAAAAAATTTAAAAAAAAAATGAATTTCTACTGTTTGTGCATCATCATTGATTGAGCATTCATGTCTTATCAATATGCATTGCAACCGTCATGGAATTACAATACAAACCAAAAACCTTGTTCTTTTTGTGGTAGTCTTTATCATTGGTTATCTCATTGTACATCATATACCAAATTCGAGTTTACTACAGGAAATCCTTCCGCTTATGAACTTCAATTTTCAAACTTCCCCTAAGTACCCGATCTATCTGTAAAACAGCGGTCGGGTTTGTCATTTCATTCACATTTCAATAAAATTGCAAAATGTTATTTATAAACAAAACTAATCTGATCACGTGAATTTGTGAAAGTGAAATTTGGTGAGAAAATGATGAAAATAAAAGAAAATAGACTTTGATTACGGAGATAGAAAATCGGTTTGAGCGAATCATATCTCCATTAAAAGAGTTAGTCTCGATTTTTGATCCCTAATAACAACTCTTCATCTCTGAACCAGTGTTATTAGTGAGTGGAATCGATTCAGAACCCCATATCTAGGTGAACTTACTCGATTCATAATCATTATAATTATCGAAACACCCTCCCTAATGGAAATAATCCTCACTTTCGGGCTGAGTTTCTACTCCGAGATCACAAAACTAAAGTGTTATTCTAATTAACATAAAATAAAACTGAATTAAAACATTTTAATTAAAACTGGAAATTAAATTCTTCATTACACTAGAAAAGCAGTAAACTACTCTAAATCCTATGATTGAATGCTAACCATTCAATGAGAAAAATTAAACTATACCCTTCTATTTATAGTTAAATGGACGGTTGTGATCAAATCTCAGAAATCTGATCCAACGACTGAGATTTGATCACTATTCAACTTTTTGACTTTAAGGAATATTAATCACTATTTAACACTATTTGACACTATTTAGAACTATTCATCTTTTGACTTTACAAAAAGTTAAATAATAAAAAATCTAAAATATCTACGTCGTCTTCAATGAATAGTGATGTGATTGGCTTTATCTCTGATTTTAAACCGTGCGTCCATTTTGTAGAAGCAATATACCATTGTGTAGAGATTTTTGTGCTGATCATTTTGACAGGTCATATAATTCAATCAGAGTTAGGAGACGAAAGATGTCGCCGTTTGAACTTTCTCCTGATTCCCGGGCTGTTTTAGGTCAGTTTGACCAAGTATTGACTCGAAAATGACTCTTTTGGCTAGCTCAGGGGCTTAGTTTTGTTCTTTTGACTTGTTTCATGGCTCTTTCCATGGTGAGGCACATTCCTGTGGTGGGACCCGTAGCTTTTACCAGTGAGACCCAAAAGTTGACTTTTTACAAAATCTGGCATTAGATAGAGCATGTAGCACTGATCTTCTGGGCAGGTCACCTGTTCTGGCCCGTTGAGTCCATGAGCTTTATTTTGGCATCTGTGAGCTTTGAACGGCTGAGATGGAAGATTTCAAGATCAAGCTTTATTCAACCGTATTATGTGCTAAAACGCAGGTTTTAAGTGTATTTTTTCGTTGATTGTCGAAATCTGTGAAAACATGAAAATACAATTAATTTATATTTATTAAACACATAAAATGTAATGTCTCTACGGGGTTTAAAACACAATTTTGGGTACTTATCATACCCCATACACTCAAGAGTTTTCTAATCATGTCGACAATTCATGGAGTTCCACCACAAATAGTCAACCACCATTTATATATCCATTTGGTTAGTCAGAGTACTGTTTCACCCAAAACCTATTATCAATCACATCACCATCCATATCAAATTCATATCCTACATTCCCACTCCACCATCTATTACAGACCAACTTTACCAGGAAATGGCAAAGCAAACAATACTAACTCAGCAAATAGCAACTACTTTATGTTTTCTCCAATCCGATTCAAATAATGCCATATTTGAGACTACTGTTCTTCCCACCAATCTAGAACCCAACCAACAAGAGAAACAAGGTGTTATTATAACAAAGCCAATTGCTAAAGCTCATCCTGATACTTCTAACCAATTAAAGACCCATCAACCTCCACCTAAATATCGTGTGAATTCCAAATCTTATGAGGATGACTATATGCCCGAAGTCATAATTTCTCTCACATGCCTTAATGCATCATCACCTATAAATGAGGAAACTTCGGTAGAAGAAACTCAAAAGCATGTATTGGACTCAACAAACTTGGACAATGACATTGAGTAAATTTATGAGGATCTAGGTAGAGAGGACAAAGAAAATAAAGTGCTTGGAAGAGAGGGAATAAACCCTATGGTGGAAAGTGGACTTTAATTTAGTTTGGCCATTCAAGACTTATCGATGAAACAAATTTGTGACATCCTTACTATTGCAGATATGAACCACAATCTTGTGAAAACACCAAAACTAGATGAAGAATTCTCTGAGTCCTCGAGATCATGTGAAAAACCACCACCCAACTATTACCATCCCAATTTAACACCTCTTGAAATCCAACCTCCATTTATTGAAAATCCACCAATTTTTTAGGACTGCACCACGAAACCATTTCAAAGAAACCTTAAATTCACACTTAAAGCCTATTGCCTTAGAGATCATTCAGTAGTTGAGAAACACAAGAGTCCATCATTTCAGTAGTTGAGAAACCTAGTATGTCCTATTCCCCATCAATTGAGCCTCATGAAGGACGTATACTACCTACCTTTCACTCTTTTGGACAAGTTAACTATGATAGGTTATTACATAAGTTCCATGATGGGTTGCACAAACATCCTCTTATCATTCTACATCTTACATTCCACATGCATCATCTTATTCTGTTTGGAGGTGTATACTTTTATATGTTTTTATGGATTGATCCTCAGCTGTTTAGATTATTAGTTTATAGCAAGCATAAAACTTACTCACGTAAGAGAGTACATCGTCCTATCTAGTCGTGCGAGCTAAAGCAACAATTGACGTGAATGAAGCTGGAGCGCTTAAAACTCTTTCTTAATCATCACATCTACGAGGATTAAATCCTTTTTTCCGATGTATTCCTTTCCTATTCCATTCCATCTTTTGCTTTAAGGGGATACATCAATAAGGTAACTAGACCTCTCCACTTGGAAGGTGTGGTTGTAAGTGCCGGAGCCTTAAGTCTATAGTATATCTCTTGCGCATTCCACGTTAGCACTTTTACTCGTAGTTTGAGTAGTGCACCCCTATGGAGCAAGTATAAAATTTTTCTTTTCTTTATTTTACTCTTCTTTTTAGAATAGCTTTTATATTCCTGTCATTTACAATTCCTGTCTTTATTTTAATTTCTCTATTTTCTATTTTTATGTTTTTTGTCTTACATAAGCATTTTTCTTTCAATCTTCACCTTTGACGCTTAGTAGTCTTTCCTCTATAAAGAAGAGATGTGAAACAAAGCAGAGGGCGATGGGGATTGAGTGAATGTGTCTTACAGTTGTCTCTCATGGTTGTTTAACATATCTCGTCTTCCATAGGCATGCCATATTGTGGGATGGTTGGCAGCTGGAGCCCTTAATTTCTAAAACTTTTTCCTTCTATGGGTGATTTCTAATTGTTTTGAGCTTCGTCTTTCTCTCTGGTTGGAATAGCTACAAAATAAGGCTAACTAGATATTAGGAGAGGAGAGACTAGATTATCTAGCAATAGAGCTAGTCCTCTTCACTAGATTTGCTTTCTTGCAAAACAAGGAAATGCACAATCTAGGATAACATAAACCCCACGCAAGTTCTCAATTAGAATCACATAATTTCAAGTACCTTCTATTAGGAGGATCACTTTCGACATAGTGATTTTTCTTAGTAGTTTTATAGTTTATATTTTTTTTGTCATAGTAATTTAGGAACATAAAAACCAAAAAGCCAAAAACAAATGTTTCTTTCTTTCTTTAATAAAATTGTTGTTTTCACCGCACTTATAATAGATGGTTCTCGATACATCAATAGTTAAGTGATTTTTCAAAATAGACGATGGATTTTACACACACCAACTCCTATAACAACACAATCTAGTGGCGGTTTGAGATCAATTTTGCTTACTAAGGGTCGCCTATATCACCGAGCTATTCACCCGGGTCAGAATATTCCATGTCTTGCGTAGTAAATCCCCCAACTCGCGTAGCTGAAGCTCTGTCTGTCAAAATTGGGTTCACCACAGAGTCGACATGAAAGTTGCCTAAGATTATCGGTTATGGTTTGTTTTCAAATAGTAAAATCTAGAATCACAACTTTTGACTACGAGTTACTTAAAACATCTCTCTATAATTTTCAAAATCAGAGGATATAAAAATGAAAGTTATACGCCCCATAGTAACCAAAATGATACCAAACTAACGTATATTTTTATCTTCTTGACAAAACCTCTATATGGTTAGAGATATATCTTGATTGAAAAAAAAATAATAAAAAAAATAAATAAATAAAAAACAACAACAACAACAAAACGAGGTGTCTCCAAAGCGAGAATTAAACAAATAAAGTAACTAAAGTGATATTATCCTCTGTTTAATGTTTAATTCTATCTTTTGCCTCCACCTCTCTATTTTATCTCAAGAATCTGACGTTAAAAGATTCAAACTTGTACAAAAATTTCAAAAACTTCCTTTCTTAAAAATCATTTCCCCTTCTCAATCCCTCACTTTTATGGAAAAAATTTCAAAAATATCTTCTGTAGCAAACAAAAACCCTCCACCTAGCAAGACTAGATGGATCAGTTTCAATGATCGTGTACAAGTACTTCCTAGATAACTGCAGCTTATGGACACATATACCGAAAATTATTCCTGGTTTAGGTAAGAGTTCATACGCACGTAAGAGACGAGCTATGAGTGAAGGCTGGTGCTTGAATTGTCAAACACCAACTTGCCCCGGTCTTCAACCTTATAATAATTCTACTTATAAAGTCTACACGTGTTATCCTCAAGTGCATTACGCTCGGTTTAAAAGAGTAATCGAGCCATCTGGTTGGGATTGACTCAAGTTTTCAAAAACTTCCAAGTCTTGGGGATCTGACTTAAAACGACCCACCTTTTTAAAATTTCATTCGAACTTATGCAAAACCCAAAAAATAATAATAATTAAATTTTCCTTCTGTTATCTATACATATTTCCTTACAGTTCCTTTACAATTCTTTCCATCATTTGTTTTTTTTATCTACCATTGGATATGAGTGTCCCCTATACCGTTACAATGTATTTTTGATGCTGATCGTTTTGGTATCTCACGGGTCAAGATCGGACGAGTAACGAAGCGCGAATCGGCTCTTGAAGTTAGCAAGGCACTGAGGACAAGATCAGAATTTCCAGATTTTATTTGGGCTTGGGCCAAAACTTCAAATTCATTAAAGAGACACGTGCCTCTCAAACCATTTAACCCACGAGACCTCCCAACTTCCCTTCTTTTTCCTCACAAAATCCCCAACACTAGCCTACACTAGCTCGTGACCGCCCCCTCATACACTCGCGACCGCGACCTCACCTTAAAACACCACCACTCCAAATTTTACAGCCTGCTCCATTTTCAACCCTCATTCCAACTTAAAACCCCAATTTTATCAATCCTTACTCTTAATGGCTCGAGTTCTTAAAATCATGTAGGAGCAAAATTTTCAAAACCTCTTCAATTCCGATCTATTTGAAGTGCACTTCAAGGCTGAGATTAGAAGAAGAGGATGGGAACCTTTGGTTTTGTTGGAAGGTGCGGTGTATTCTCCCTCTCTTATTGTTTCATTTTATAACTGCATGCTTAGAGGGGAGGATGACCACATCATGGTTGTCAAGGATGGTCGCTCGCTGGAGCTTACCAAGGAGGTGGTAAGTGGAGTTTTGGGGATTCCTCTGAAGGCTTATGTTCAGATGGAACAGTGCCCAGAATGTAAGACCATCGACGTGATGATAGAGACATTTCTCGAGGGGGTGAAAAAAGCCAAGTTTCACTTACTGCACTTTTCAGAGTTCGCTACGAAAGAACCAGTTGGTAGTATCTCAGTGGACAACCTACAACTTGCTAGGCTCAGCCAAGCCTTCGGATATAGGTAAGGCGATACTTCATCTTTTATGGATTCTTCAAGAACAGAAGAATAGCTTCTGCATCGTCTCCTTTATCTTTGAGCAACTCTGCAAACCAAAGAAGTCCACCGCTCCTTTACTAGTGTTGGTCACCAGGATCATGCAGCACTGGGGGTTCGAGGCCACAGATGCCCTAGTGGAGGTCAAGGACGCTACCACATGTCCTATATATGCCCACTGCGTCCAGAAGTTATGGCTTCCACCTGAAGCCAGAGCCGCTGAGCAAGCATGCCCAACTGAGAAAGTGGATTACTTCGCTGAAGATGCCACTTGACATTTCACTCAGCCCATGGAAGGAATTCACTTCCTCCATGGCGGTCAGAGGATTCTACATTCGTATCTCCACCAGCTCAGGGAAACTCAGGGGAACATTATAGCGGAACATCGAACCTTCAGAGAGGAGCAGCGATCCTTCGAGCAGAAGCAGCGACATTTTCAGCACAGTGTCACTAGAGCACTGCAGAGCATCAGAGACATGCTCCCGCATAGTGATAGACATGCTAGGACCCGACGTCATCAAGGAGAAAGATCTTCTCGACGTCGAGACATGTCACGCACGGATTCTGATGAGGCATTTCCCTAGTGTCCGTATAGTTGGATATATTTCTTTTTCTTTTTCTTTCTTACATGTATGACGTTAGTATAAGTTTAATTATATGTTTAATATTATATGTTTGTTTGTTTTGTTTTGTTTTCTTGTGGAATTGGTATATGAGTAGAAGGTAAAACAAATACATCATGCCAAAATTTTCCATTTTTTCATGCATTTCATATATGTTTTCAAAAATACAAAAACCCAAAAAGATTTCATAGTAGAATAAATATCCCTAGTATAATAAACCATGTATTTCTCATTCTATATCAAACAGCCCATGCCCCAAACTTATTTGGGGGTGGTGTATTTTCATCATAAAAAACAGAATACAGATGTATCACTATTTTTGCTCATGTTTCTATGGTAATCTCTTTTCTTATCTCTTCATATTTTGAGGACCAAGCATAGTTCTATTTGGTGGTATGGTATAGTAACATTTTGCAAAAACTATGCATTTTTTATATAATAGATATAATAGTATATTTCTTCCTTTTTAATTTTTTTTTTGAAAAAGACCAAAAATATTTTTCCATTTAGTATCAAAAAGTCTTGTTTCCTTTTTCTATGATGAATAAAAAATTTAGAAGTCTCATTATAGTAATAGAGTAAAGATTCGTTCTTCGTACTTAGACTAATCACTTAACGGGTATAATGTACAACGTACTATACATGTTTTTGCAATTTATATATATATATATATATATATATATATATATTATTATTATTATTATTTTTTTGCACTGTAGTACTCTATACAATTAGTTTTTTTTTTTACACTTTTAGACTATGACTCAATTCTAGTCGGTTAATGCTAATGTGGCCACCGGAATACACAACGTGTCCGTTCATTTCATTAGGTGGCATTAATAAAGCACGTGAGAAACATGTTTTGTTTTTCTTAAAAACTAAAAAAAGAAATTAAATACCAAATTCACAACTTCTTCTCTACGAAACCAGTTCACATAAACCCTATTACATAAAAGAATCAAACAAACTTAAAACACAAAAACTAAACCTAAAGCACGACACACTTGACTGTGAAATTAAAACAAACTTAACACACAAAAACTAAACCTAGAACATGACACAAATCCAAGCCTAACTTCAAACACCACAACAACACTTCAGTCAACACAACCTCTTCTTCGTCATGCTCGTCATCCATACACCAGCAGCATGTAAAGCCAACACAACCTCTTTAACTTGCTGCCTAGATGACCCTACTGGTGTTGGTGTTGGTATTGATGTTTGTGTTGATGGTGATACTACTGCTACTTCTGCTAGTAGCCTGGGTGATCTTCTAAGGCGTCTCTTAAATCTTGGTGGAACTTCTGGACTTGGTTCTCGTTCTCGTCGAGCTTCACTTCCCTCTCCATTCTCCTCCATCATTTCAATACAACAAATTTTGCCACAATCAGTACAAACTCTCAAACATATCTCATCATCTTCCATCGCAATCTCCATAAATATCCTCCTACCATTCTTTGTTTACATCATTTTTCGAACTGCTTCAACTGATTTCTCAAATTGTTTACTATCTCCTTGAATTTCAAATACCTTTCCCTTCACCATTATTTGTTTTCACAAAATAAACCTAACTATAGTCTGTTTGAGTTCTTACCCAGCAAAAAAAAAGTCTGTTTGAGTTTTTATAGCAATTTAAGCCAATAAATACATCCAACTGATTAATCCATTTCTCAATCCTCACACATATTCAAATTTCAAATAATTTCTATTTACAAGACAATATTTATGCATGGTTTATTAGGTGTTGACACTTGTTAGTTGATGTCTTTTTAGCCATACCCATTTTTAATTTTCAAACAAGGTTAAATGGGTGCGAAAAAAATGGGGAAGGAGAGTAAAATGGGTCACGTGCCTTTCATGTGCTGTTTTCAACTGTTGTGGCATACCAAACAGTGATATGATGCCACGGTAGCAAAAAAAATGACATGTCAGCATTTTTTGACTGGAATTTGGCCCATGGTTGTTACCTGAAAGAAAAACCATTGTACAGAGTACTGCCGTACAAAAAAAAAGTAAAGTATCTAAATTGCAAAAAGATGCAAAGTACGTTGTACATTATGACCATTAAGTGTTAGACTAATATACGTACAATAGTTTTTGCATCTTTTTCATTAATGACATTCATCAGCATTTGTTTGTATATAGCAGTGAGTTTTCGAAGCCAATGTTAAAACAATTAAGTTCCATATCCTGTGAGAATCTAGCCAAAAACCTCATCTGAATGATTATTGAGTGATGACCCAAAGGATGTCCGGATAGAAAGACCACACGTCCACCTGCTTTATCACCACGCCATATTCTAAGAGAGAATTTAGGCCATTTTTGGATTGATATAGCCAAATAAGAGTTAAAACCCCAAAAAGATAGTTTTCCTCTAGTTACCCCTCTTGAGCCTTCACCTTTTTCTTAAAGCCTTTTTATTTTTCACCAAAAATTCTTAACCCGTTACAACACACAATAAAAAGCTTACCCAGCTGACAAGTTGAGAACTGGAAAAAAAAAAAAAAAGATGACTTTGTACAAAAATAAAACAATTATTTTCTTCGAAAAAAAAAATACACATCCAAAACCAAAACTCCAAAAATCAAAGGAGTCAAAAAAATCGAATCTCGCAAAAGTTTAAAATCAAAAGGAGACGATATCAAAAACAAAAAGAAACAAAAGCAAAGTTAGAACTCCAAAAAATTCACAATCATATGGAGTCACAAAGCCAAAAGGCTAAAAGAATGTATCACAATGCGGAAGCAAAAGAACAAAACGAGGTTTTTCTCTGGTTGCAAGTATCTTGAAGACCCAGTTTCTCAACTTATCATATTTTGTTTTTCCCTTCCTTTTTCCTTCTAAACCATCACCCTAACCCCGTAACTCCAAATAAAAGACCTCTAGCTCAATTAGGAATAGGATGGTGTGATAGTAAATGGCAAGCGTGATCAATCGACCCTGGTTTCTTTTGACGTCATTTGAGTATGTGATAAATGTAAAATGATAGTTTTACCTACGAATAAGTAACGAGACTCAAACATAAGTAAAACTAAAACTATTTTCGTGTCTATTTATCAAAGTTTTCTACTCTCGAATGCTATCGCAATAGAGTTTGAGTAGAAGATTCGTTCCACTCCTAATTATTTAGTATTGGCGTTTTCTATTATTATCGGTCCTATCCAAAGTTAATGAGAGTATGATGGGAATTATACTACGATGCAAATTATGCTAACAAGATACGATAATTTAACAAATAATACTAAGGTTTGAATCTAGATAAAGAATTAGGGGAATTTCATTCTACCTTGAATCTAACTTAATAAACTAGTATAGATTGTTGTAATCCAATTATTATCGTAAGAACGTAAGAATTGGTTGTTCTAATCCCTAATCAATCATGGAAATCTCTACCAAATAATGACTAGCATGTGAAGAAGTTCAACCCATTCTCATGGCGAATCAACTACCTTCTAGAGTGGAATAGAATCTTACAACTAGTTCTACACTACACAATCAAGTTTTCATCAAGGCTTCATCAAACCCCTCTAATGGAGATTTAGCTTTGATTCATCAAACTATCATTTCCATATGAATTGAAGCAAGACATGATATAAAGATTCTAAATTTGCTTATTTGACTTAAATGGAAATCTACTCATGCAAGATTTAATTGAACTAATAATGATAAATAATTAAATCTATGAATTGAAACTACAATAATTTAATGAAAATGAAATTAGATTATGAAGAACTAATTAACTTTATTGATCTAATGAATAGCAATAACAATAATTCAATAACTGAATTTAAAACAAGATAAAAAAAACTAATTAATTAATGGAGTCTAAATCTAGATCTAAAACTATTCTCTAATGGCTACCTAATTTTCTACTTGCTTAAGAGTTAAGTTTTGTGTGTTCAAAAGGAGGAGACAAGATCCACATTTTGTGCATGGGCTGAGGAGCCATGTTTTGGGCCGGAAAATCGAGCCTAAAACCCAATTTCTTCAGTCCATAAAGGCCTTTTAGCTAGATTTTGCTTCAACAGATTTTTCGTCCACCTCTACTTCTCTTATTGGGTCAAGGTTTAAACCATTGGAAAGCTCTTTCAGAGACGGCCATTTTGACATAAGGTAGGCCCAATTCCGAGGTCTGAGTCGAAAGATACGGCCTTCAGAAGTTATGCGGACTTTTGTGCGCTGTTTCTGCCCGCGTTGACTTTGACTTTTCAGCTTTGACCGGGTTTTTAAAAAGGCGTTTTCTCCTTGAATCTTGGCCTTTAATCACATAACTTCTTAGCAACCAACCCTTGCTCCTTTATCTCGCAAAAGTGACACATTTCTGCACATAATTGACTCCAATGCCTGGAATACATAAAAATACGTAATCAGCATTAACTCTTATTTATTACTCACATAATTGGTCTAAAAGTATTATTGTTAGGGGGTTAAAACTACAGTTTTGGGCTCTTATCAGTATGCGAGGAATATAAGTGCTTGCTGCACTTGAGAGAACGAACCTTGAGTGAATTTATCAGAGAGTTGTGATTGCAACACACCCGTGTGAGAACCCACCTTAAGGGCGCTCTCCAAAAGTCTCAGAAACAACTATGTTTTTGTATTTCATTGCTCATGTTTTGCACATTTATCTTTAGATGATTAAATTACTGTACATATGTTATTCTAAGTTCAAAAGAGCTTGTCCGTATTCTCTGCTAATGAGATGTATGAACTTCTGAGAATAAATAAGAAAACAAGCTAGACCTTTATACTAAATAGAAGAATTGAAGTTTGTGAGTACCTTCACTGGAAAACTCTCACAAGACTTAAGCTCGTCCACTATGGGATTCCAAGTGGTTTAAGGCCTTGTTGCAAATGGTCACTGCAATCGCACTCTGCAAAACGAGATTAGTATAACTTATAATAAATCACTCATTTGTGATCTTAGTTTTTTCTTTCATCCTTGCTTGAGGACAAGCAAGATGCTATTTGGGGGTGGTGATCAGCTCTCAAATGTGCATTTTATTACTTTTATATTACTGCATTACAGCCCGTCTTACGCTTAACGAAAAGATAACTTATAGCTTTTATTGCCTTTTTCAGGATATGGAGAATTTCAGACCACTTATCATAAAAGCTGCGTCTTAGCACCAAAAGGAGCCTTAATCGGGCTTATTATGAAAACCAGAAGTTGCTATGGAAAAGTGCTAAAAAAGTCCAAGTCAACGGTCAAAGTCAAAGGTCAAGGTCAAATGTCAAAGTCCTCAACTCAGAAGACCAAAGATGGAGCTGAGACCCTTATCTCAAAATATGACATTATCTAAAACCTACCTTGGTCAAGAAGAAATAAAAAAAAGAAAAGAAAAAGCAAAAGTGAAGTGTGAGGTGTCTCAAAAGTGATGGAGGAGGGCAAATCAGTAAAAATCAAAAGTAGGGGTATATAATATAAAAGCTAGGGAGAGAGAAAACATCAATTGCTTTAGGGTCCAAACCATTTGGTTTGTTTTAATTTTCTTGTATAGTTTTCAATTCAAGTCCTTTACTTTATTGTTCTTCATTTCCTTTATTTAAATCTTGTATTTTACTTTGTTTGCTTTAATCAATCTATTTTATCTTATCTTATCTTGTTGTTCTTATTTCAATCTTCAATCAATAGTTCTTTCAATGTTTTAATGTCATTTCCATACCAACAACTTGAGTTTTCATATTTTCATTAACTTAAAACCAATCAAATCTATACCAAGAGTATACCTTTCTTCTTCTTAACTCCCATACTTAACTCCAAACAATTTAGGATGAATCTCATTTCTTACAATACTCTTTGAAGTTACCACCACTTATACACAAACTTCAATAACCTCTAAAACTAGAGTACTACTGTGGTTTACAAAGACATAGAAAGAGGACAGTTTCATATTTCAACAATTATTATAATTCTCCATAAGAATTATATTACTAAATAGGAACACTTCTAATTGCCAATATATTCTAGAAGGTAATGGATGCACACTAATAACTCTATGTTTTTTAAAAGGTAAAGTCCAAGTATTGTTGATTATTACTTGCCCCATGTCACATGACAATATGTGGAACATAGAATATTCTTACATACTTATGAGATCAAAATTAGAAGGCAATGATCAATCTAGACTCATTGTGGTACTATCAAACACATCCCCACATGCGTCATAACAATCTGCCACATACTACACGTCAATTAATACTGTCCCCACTTAGTCACTGCGGACATCTAACAGTGAGTGAGTTTTTTACTCTGATAGTAGCTTCCAAAGAGGTTGTCACACATCCTAGCTAGGACTTCTCCAACCAGAGCACACTTAACTACGAAGTTCCCACAGAGTTTGCAGCCAAGCAATCTGGAGAAGGCCTCGACGTCAATGTATTTCAGATCAATTACTAAGCCCCTAATCTGGAACATTTTTTTAGATGGTAGAATGCATACCTAGCGCAACCCTCATCACACAGGCTAGGTGCCTTTTGAAGTACCTGGCGCAAACTTTCCACATGGGATAGGTGTCTTTCTAGTATATTCGTCGCATACTAAACATTGTTAAGTCCTCACTTTGTCATTGTGAACATCTGACATTGTAGGGTATTCACTCTGATAGCTCCCCGGGGGTCAGTCATCCCAGTACTACTCCCATCAGAGTATGCTTAACTAGGGAGTTTCCACCGAATATGCATCCAAACAACCCAAAGAAGGCCTCAACACCAGTATATTGTACATCAATTACGTAAGCCCCAGATCTTGAACAACTTCCTAGATGGTGGAATGCATACCTTGCACAACCCTCACCCTACAGACTAGCTAGGCACATTTCCAAGTACCTAACATAACCTCTCCCCACAGGATAGACGCTTTTCCAGTATACCCCCACGAGGTATAACCAATGTGGTGTTCTTCCAATACTGCCTAATATTGTGATTTTGGGTCTCCTCAATCTGAATTTGTGAGCTACAAAGGCAAAAAAACATATAACGTCAGTTGCATAACAAATGCCAAGACCATCAAGACGAAATGAGGGGTTGATGAGCAAGCGCCGTTAGAGATAACCAAAACTAGAGCAATATAATAAAGGCTATTCTTAAATACACTCTCCATTTCTAAGAGGGCACTCTCCAACCCGGAATTTGTTATTACATTTGTGTCCCAACTTAAAACCCATGTTTTCTAAGAGGGCACTCTCCATCAAAAATAGTGGTAACCTCCTATTGCCCTTAACTAACTAATTTGCACTGTGCAACTCTATACACTATCAAAATACACTCTCTTTCTCCAATTATCTACATCCAATTCATTCAATTTTTCTTGACTCAACTCAACTCAATTTTCCTTGACTCAACTCAACTCAATTTCCCTCTACTTCTCAACTCTCAATACCTCTATATTTTAACTCTAAAATGAAGTATGTATCATTATCCAACTCTCAAATGAGCGATTTATCGTACTACAAATACCACATCTCAATCTCGAATAAATTGAAGATTATATGATGTTAGAAGAATCAATTGAACATGAAAAATAAATAAATTGGAGATTAATGTAATTGAAATTGCCTAATGGAATTGAAACTAAATGAATTATGATAGTTTGAATCTTAGATTTCAAAATAAATTTTGTGTAATCTTGATGTATGTGCTATTTTGATGAGCGGTAACACATTGTCGTAAAATATTATAAACCACGGTAGCGGGTTCTTTGAAACATAACCATAAATTACAGTGTCGGGTTACCACTTACCAAGTAAAGATACAACAAATAGACACCAAAAATTCATAAACCATTCGGTATCTTGTTGTTGTGTTGTCAAATTCTAATATTTAAATATTTCATCATCTATTTGATAATCATTTGATTAATAATTAGCATATTTTAACTTATTTGTAGTTGTTTTAGGTGATAACTTAGTAGAAAACATTTAGGTTATAATTTTTTATTTTCGAATTGGTAGCAATTGTACATGTCTCTAGGGTTTGAATAAATATAGTTCTAACTAGACTTTGAATCTAACATCTAAATTTTTTACTAACAAATTAAAATTGAATTATATAATATAATTTAAACCCATTCTCCAATCTATAATAAAGCGTTTAGATTATAATTTTTTATTTTGGAAAATGTTTGAATTAGTACAGTTCTAACTACACTTTAAAACTTTACCTACATATTAAAATTGGATTAGGCGATATAATTATTTAAATTAACCCGTTATGTTATCCAATCTATAATAAAACGTTTGAGTTGTAATTTTTATTTTAGAATTAGTAGCAACTTTACTTACGTTTAGGATTTAAGGTTTGAAACAAGATCAGTTCTAACTAGGGGTGGCAATTGGTCATGCGTGTTGGGTCGGATTAGGTGTTTGTGTCATATCTGGGTCGCGTGTTAGGAGAGCAAACCCAAATCACTTAATTATTAATCGTGTCGAGTTTGTTAAACCCAAACCCAACCGCCTATATAATAGGTTACCTAACAGGGTGACCCGCTAAGCCAACGGGTCAATTTCAAATCATTTTGGATCGGATTCTGAGACAACCTAAATGCAAAATATTTAGTATTTCACGATTTTATTTATCAAAAAAATATATCAAAAAATATATATATTAATTCTCAAGAATCATTCATAATTCAATTACATATCAATGAAAATTGAATAACGAAACATGTATTTATCGAATGAATCAATATGACAGCTAATCCTTCTCATTTTAGTCGTTTATTTTAAGTTGTTGGGATAGTGAGATTTTAAAAAATAATTCACTTGTCTTAAAACAGGTTATACATATCACGGGTTGATGACCCGACCCATTAGACCCGAGAACTAATCGGGTCTACCAACGGGTAACTCGGGTTAACATATGTGACCCCCAACCCATTTATTTGTGGGTTAGGCAGGTCAACCCTTAAATGACCCAAAAGCCTTTTTCCTAATCCAAACCCGCTAATTTAGGTGGTCGGATTAGGTCGGGTCAGAGAGGGTGGTACAAAACTGTCACCCCTAGTTCTAACTAGACTTTATTTGAATCGATTTAACATCTAAATTTTTACCAACAAATTAAAGTTTGATTAAATGATATAATTTAAACCTATTTTCCATTCCATAATAAAACATTTTGATTATTATTTATGATTTTAGAATTGATATGTAGCATTTGTACATATGTTTGTGGTTTAGCCAATACAGTTCTAACAATAATAGAACTATAAAAAAAAAAAAAAAAAAATCAATATAGTTCTAACTATATTTTGAATCTAGTATCTAACATCTAATACATTTGGAAGTTAATATTCATTATCTAATCTAACACCTATTTTATTATTATTTTTTCAATTTGTAATAGTATCAAAATTTGAGATTCCTCGATATTCCCAATTTAGAGTTTAGGGTTTTGGGGTTTAAGGTTAGACATCTCGATATTTTAATATTTCAATTATTTCGATATCTCAACATTTGAAATTGAGTTTTCATTTTAGACCAATTATTTCAATATTTCAAAACAATTTTGATATTTCGACCAATTATTCAATAATTCAATACTATTTCAATATTTTGCCCAATTGTTTTTATGAAATTTCGAAATCAATTTATTCTCTTTTTAAGTTGATTTGAATTTCCCTCTCAAAATCAAACTCAAAACTCATTTTCAACTTTTTTGTTTCCCCCTCAAATTCAAATTGAAATTCAAACCCAAATTTTAGCCTTTTTTCTACTCTCTTTCTTTCCCCACCCTCAAATCTACTTCTCTTTAAACACTTCTTCTCCATTCCTAATATAGAAACTTACAAAAATTCAAAACTATAGGAGAAAACTCACCCAATCCACACACTTACAAGGATTTCTCTTCTCCACTTCAATTATTTTCTTTAAGTTGGGTATATGTCTAACTATTTCCTTTTTGTTGAATTTAAGTCTAATTTAAGCACATTGAAAGCTTACATTGGAATTGGAAGTGGAAGTTGACAACATATGTCATGGGTTTGGGACAAAAGTTGTTATGAAAGGGAAGGGAAAAAAAAATGAATTGTAGAATGTAGAATGTTGTAATCTTCCCAATCTTATGTTAATTTCGGTAACTGGTTACTACTTTATAAATACAATTTTCAGCAACTGAACACCAAAAGTTTGAGTAATTTTCAGCAACTAGATACCATTTATTAAATTAGTAATTGGATACCGAAATTGAGTTTTCATTTCGGTAACTAGTTACCACTTTACAAATACAATTTTCAGCAACTGAACACCAACATTTTGAGCAAGTTTCAGCAACTATATACCATTTATCAAATTAGGATACCGAAATTAAGTTTTACAAATACAATTTTCAGCCACTAAACACCAAAATTTTGAGCAATTTTCAGCAACTATATACCATTTATCAATATTTCAATTTAAGGTTTAAGGTTTAGGGTTTAGGGTTAGACATCTCGATATTTCAATATTTCACCCAATTATTTTAACATAAATTCAATATTTCACCCAATTATTTTAACATAAATTCAATATTTCACCCAATTATTTCAATAAAAATTCAATATTTTGCCATATTGTTCTTAACTAATATACACTTTCAAAATACACAACCTTAAAATACAACTACACACCATCAAAATACAAATCCTAAATACAACTACACTTTTCTCTTTCTCCAATCATCTACATCCATACTCTTAACTCAACTCAACTTTCCTCTACTTCTCAACTCTTAATATCTTCACCTCTTACCTCATCTCAAATGGAAGAGCCATCATTACCCAACTCTCATATGGATGATTCATCACAATATAACAACCCATATCTCAATGTTGAAGAAGGGCATAACAACAATGTAATTTTTTAAAATTTGTTTTTTGTTTTGTCCGCGGTATCTTAGTACCGAAGTTTATAATTTGAATGTTGGCGGAAATTTGTATGCAATTAAAAAAAAGGTAGGTGTAGGTGGGGCATTGAAGAAAGGCATTCAACAAACTCACGGTAACGAGATACCGTTTGTCAAAACCATTTTGGTATCGCGTTGCTATATATTGTAGTATTATTCGGTATCAGCGTTGCTATATATTGTAGCATTATTCGGTATCGCGTTGCTATGTTACCGATTGTTTCCTGATATTCCTGATAATAAACAAGTTCATTTAATATTAACATTTTCTTTTCATTATAGGATGCTTCACAGCTTGTGGTGGATGTGACATGCAAATTTACTACAGAAGAGGTATGAGTTTACGGTTGACTTAAACTTTGAATTTTGACAAAGAAGTATTGATTGGATTTAATGACCTATTTTACATGTGTCACGGATCTTGATGAGTCGAAAAGAAATGATAAGTTGGGCACAAGGTAGAGGAAAAGAAATAGGAAATGTTGTGATTATTAAAAGTTCACATCAAGCAACCGAAAATAGAGTACCAAGGGTGATCTTAGTTTTGCGAAAGTGTGGTGGAAGCTATCGGTCCCATAAGAAGGCGTAAGAAGCAAATAAGACTCTAAGAAAGACTGGAACAAAAAAAATGGATGCCCTTTTGTATTAAAAGGAGAATTTCAAAAGAACTTCCGATGGTTGGAAAATCATTGTTGTTTGTGGTATTCACAATCATACCTTGTCAAAGACTCTAGTGGGCCATTCTTATGCTAGTCGACTTACCAAGGAAGAATTCAATTATTTGTGTGAGCTTAGTAAAAATGGTGTAAAGCCTAAGGAGGTAATGACTTCCATCCAGTATAAGTTTCCAAACAACTACTCACATGTGCAACAAATCTACAATGCAAGATACAAGGCAAGATTGATTGATATGAGGGGCAGAACACAAATTCAAAAATTGTTTGAGGTACTACAAGAAGAAAAATACTTGAGAGAGGTAAGATATGACGAAAACACTAACGAGATAAAGGAATTGTTCTGTGCTCATCCGGACACAACTCGATTAGCTATGTTGTTTCCAAGAGTGTTTATGATGGATGCTACATATAAAACCAACAAGTATCGTTGGCCATTTCTATAAATTGTGGGAGTGACTTCTACATGGAAGTCATTTACGGTGTGTCAAGTGTTGATGCAAGCCGAGAAGGAGGTAGATTTTACATGGGCATTGAAGAAGTTTCGCGACTTACTTGGTGGCGAGACCCGTCAGTGATAGTGACAAATAGAGATTTAGCAATGATGAAAGCAGCTGACATAGTGTTTCCAAACTCATATAAGCATTTGTGTAGATGGCACATTTCCACCTGTGTGCTTGCAAAATGCAACGATTTGATTCCAGATCAGAAGACGATAAATCAGGTCGAAATCAAGTGGGCTTGGGTGGTAGCATCACACACGAAGGAAGATTTTGTCAATAGATATGCCTCATTAGAGAAATATTTGATGGCTCGGTCGTTCCACTCTCTAGTTTCTTATCTCCGTGACACTTGGTTGCAGTATAAAGAACGATTTGTAGGCTATTGTATAGACCAACACCTGCATTTTGGTAATACGACTACCAGCAGAGTCGAAGGCGCTCATGCTCAACTAAAGAGGTCTCTAGGAAAGTCATGCACCCATAATTTTCTAGGTATGTGGTCCTTAATCCACCCACAACTAAATATCCAAATGACAGAAATCAGAGCTTCATTTGAGAGAAGTTTGATACAAACTAAGCACGAGCACCGGATTCCATTGTTTAGTGAGCTCAGAAACCTAGTTTCAATGAAGGCATTGGATTTGATTTTTAAAGAGATGGAGAACCACATGGAAGATGTTCGAAAGGATGAGAGTAAGTGCCTACATCTATTACATTACCACCCATGGATTGCCATGTGTGCACCGAACTTCGTTGCACTTGATAGAGAACAACGAAGTATTCCTTTGAGAGCAATTGATGGCTTCTGGAAAATTTTATCCGGTTCTCCTGATACATCATTTGGTGTTGGTCCCGATTATAGACCTGCCATGGATCTTTTTTTAAAAAGGTTTAGAAAATCTTCCGAAGACCAACAGAGGATTTTGGTTAGGAGTGTTATGGAGCTTGCAGTTCCCGAATCTACATGGATAGAGCCGCCAAATGAGGAAGCCATAACCAAAGGGCGTCCGAAGGGTAGTAAGAATGTTAAAAGAAAGCTTAGCACCGATGATGAAAATTCCTCTAAACGTGATCCATCCGGTTTTGAGCATTCCCAACGTGAACATGAAGAGTTTGTCGAGTGTTTCTCTCCTAAAAAATCTAAAGCTCCAAAACCATCTACACCAATCGAAAATCCTTCTCCAAGATCATCTACACCAATCAAAAAGCCTCCTCCAAGACCATCTACACCAATCGAAAATCCTTCACCAAAACCATCTACACCAATCGAAAAGCCTTCACCAAAACCATCTACATCGCTAAGGAAGACTAAACCACCCACACGGCCATCTACACCAGCTTATACCATACATGATCCTAAATATTATAATTTAGATATTAGGAACAAATGCACAAGTACATTAAAGCGGTGAAAGACGTTGAGGGTGATGGAAAACCGTGGAGTACAGAGCTTTATGTGTTGCGTTGGGGGCGACCACAAAGTGAATGGCCATGGATGAGAAGTCAGTTGCTAGATGAGCTCCACAACCACCTCGCATTTTATACCTCTGTCTTCGGTTCATTTGTCGGAATCATGTTAGAAGAAATGTATCATGAAAGTGGTCCCGCCCCTCCAAATAAATGGATGAGTATGCCTTTTGTTGGATACATGTTCTCATCAAGATTTGATGAGGTACTTGTTCATTTAGGGAATCCCCAGTGCTATTGTATCCTCCCGCTACGATCCCCAGTAGATCCGGAGAAAATGAGGAGAGTTTTGGGCACAACTCATGTGCATGGATGTCATTATGTAAATATTGAACTTGTAGAAGCATGTCCCGTTCCTCCACCAATGAAGCAATGGTGGCAACATCGATGTTGTTAGCGACAAGTTGGGCTTTAAGGCTAATGCCAAGGGCAGCGGCATTTGGGTCATTAGGCATCCCCCAAGTTGTAACTGAAGAAACCTACGATGGAACACCGATAAATATTGATTAATGAAGGGGATTAGTAACCGGTTACCGTTTTACAAATATAATTTTCAGCAACTGAACATCAAAAGTTTGAGCAATTTTAGCAACTAGATACCATTTATCAAATTAGCAACTCGATACCGAAATTGAGTTTTAATTTCGGTAACTGGTTACCACTTCACTATTACAAGTTTCAGCAAATGAACACCAAAATTTTGAGCAATTTTTTCAAATTAGGGATACCGAAATTGCGTTTTAGTAACTGGTTACCGTTTTACAAATACAATTTTCAGCAACTGAACACCAAAATTTTGAGAAATTTTCAGCATCTAGATACCATTTATCAAATTAGCAATTGGATACCGAAATTGAGTTTTAATTTCGTGGCGGGGTTACCACTTTACTATTACAATTTTCAGCAATTGAACACCAAAATTTTGAGCAATTTTTCTCAAATTAGGGGAGACCGAAATTGCGTTTTAGTAACCGGGTTACCGCTTTTACAAATACAATTTTCAGCAAACCGAACACCAAAATTTTGAGCAATTTTCAGCATCTAGATACCATTTATCAAATTAGCAATTGGATACCTAAATTGAGTTTTAATTTGTAATGGGTTACCACTTTACTATTACAATTTTCAGCAATTGAACACCAAAATTTTGAGCAATTTTCTCAAATTAGGGAGACCGCAATTGTGTTTTAGTAGTAATCGGGTTACCGCTTTTACAAATACAATTTTCAACAACTGAACACCAAAATTTTGAGCAATTTTCAGCATCTAGATACCATTTATCAAATTAGCAATTGGATACCGAAATTGAGTTTTAATTTCGTGGCGGTTTACCACTTTACTATTACAATTTTCAGCAATTGAACACCAAAATTTTGAGCAATTTTCTCAAATTAGGGAGACCGAAATTGCGTTTTAGTAACCGGTTACCGTTTTACAAATACAATTTTCAGCAACTGAACACCAAAATTTTGAGCAATTTTCAGCATCTAGATACCATTTATCAAATTAGCAATTGATACCGAAATTGAGTTTTAATTTAGGTGGCGGTTACCACTTTACTATTACAAATTTTAGTTGGGGATACCGAAATTGAGTTTTAGTAACCGGTTACCGTTTAACAAATACAATTTTCAATAAGAGCTTTTGTGAGCTTAAGGACTCTTGGTGCCTTTTTCGTTACATGTAGTTTTCTTTCTACGATGTGAGGTTCTCACATCACATCCCTCTTCATGTGTTGTGGATGGACTAAATTTCCTACAAGCATGCAAGACCAACAAATTTTTTTTTTAGGTAATCAATCATTAAAGTGAAAATATCGGAACAATAGCAAACCTTGGACCATACAAGGATGGAACTCCCCATTAAAAGAAGTTGACTAGTTTACATTGGCATTAAAAGCTTTATAAGAAAAGTCTTATACTTGGTACTCTATCGAGCATGTTGCAAGTCCAATTCTTCCTCATCGACTTTGAGTTGTTCCCGAAAGTACCACTTCTTTGTTCACCGCAATATTTCCAAAAATGCTACTACTATCTGCTCCTAAGCTTTGTGCTTCAAAATGGTGGGCTTTGTACTCAAATCTTTACGTACCGCGGCTTCAAGATGGTTCCTTAAGGTCCTTTGCAAACCCTTGTTGCTTGTTCCCTTTCACGGTCCCTATCATAGACACCACCAAAGATAATTTTAGACCAACAAACATTAACATGTAACACCGACTTCATTTTTCTTTTCTTCTGAGGTAACTTTAGGTAACTTGAATTTTGTTGATCAAAGAACAGTACAACATGCGGTTCACAGACTGGAAACGAGACCCAAATGCTAATTGCTCAAGTAGAAAAATACTAGGGAAATCAAGACAATCCACAAATACATCAGGTTTACAACATTATAGTAACAAGCAGAACTAAAATATCACAAATTTACGAAGTACCCAAACCAGACAACCCTCATTTGTATTTAAGTAAGCACTCGGAAATGAATACCTTAACCTATCAAAATTTTCCAATTTTAAAAACTAATCATCTTCCCTTCGTAATTTTCTTTCTTTACTCTTTCTTATTCTTGTAAAACTAGAACACTGAAAGTCCTTGGCCCATATTTTTCCAAAACCATGCTCTGCCAACAATGCGGGGAACTTCTACACCACTATACCAGATCTTAAGAGTCACCACCTAAAACAAGATCATAGCCCTCAACTCCTTAACAGCCAAACAGTTATTTCATTTGTTATTGTTGTACCATCATCAATATTTTGATCAGATGTTTAGAAATAGAAACAACTATTTCTAGGTATGTTTTTCAAAATATTTTCTAGGTAAGTAAGTTTAAGTACGTACCATCATCAATATTTTGACTGCGTCAGTGCTAAAGCCCTATGAAAGTACTCCCGCTTCTCCGAAGGAATTTCACCTCCTCCAGAAGACATACCGACTTCTAATAGGCGACCAATTTCATTGACAATAGCATTACGCAAAACATAAATCAAAGTCACTTCTAACCTTAAAATAATCTCAACAAAAAAATAAAATCAAAATTAGTTCAACTACATTTGAACTTACCCAATCACAAGGAGGTGGTCTATATAGGGTAATGTAAGGAGGAGGATCACGAGGGTTAAAGTTCACAAGGTAAGGATAGTGATCAGCGTTATACCACTCCAAGTGCATTATCCACACAATCCCATGGAGTTTGAGAAAGAGGTACTCTATTACAGACTTTGGTATAATATAATGATCCCGACACTCCCGATCTTGGGTCACAATTCCCATCTACTAATTTTTTCAGTTTTGTTTTTGATGATGAGGAGATGGAGATGGTCGACGGTATACATTGTTGGATTCCAAACCGATGCAACACCCTTTCTCCAAAATATACCTCGTCTATGTCAAAAAGCATATACCCCCATTGTAAAATGTAATATCCTCCAACGGAGGGCGTCTTGAACGTTTCAAGTATGGATTCCAAATTACCTATCAAGTTCAAAATTAAAATTAACAAACAAGATTTCAAAAACTATGTGTATATAAATAAACTAACAAACTATGCTTACATCATGACGTGTCATCTTATCCATCATCAACCTAAAATGCTTCAATGCCCCCAACGGATCGAGATAGGTTGACATGCCATTTGCCCATCGCGTGATAACACGCGGCAATGTATTCACATAATTCATGTTCGGGGGAGGGCTAAACATTGGGAAATGCTCATATATCCATGCCTATAGTTATTGCAAAAAAATTATAGTTTTAGTACACACTTGTGAATGCAAAAACAAATTAAAAAAGTAAAAATAAAATAAATATTAATTACCCGCAAAAGAGTCATAAACAACGTACTGTCTTTTCTTAGCTTTTGTCGCGACCCCCAAGGTTCTTGTATATATATGCCAACACTGCTGCCCCAAGCAAAATCTTTGATATCCTTGAACTTCATAAGTGCTTTAAGATACACAACTGGAGCGGCAACTCGGTTGGTCCGAACACAGTGCAAACCGAAGAAGAACAAAATGTATCCTCTAACAGCACGTTCAATCTCTTCCTCACTTGATCCTTCATCTGTCTTCTTCTTCTTCTTCCCTTTTCCCTTTCCTTTCTCATTGTCTTCTTTTCCATCTCCTTCTTCTTCTTTTGGGTCTTTCACCTTCTCTGCCAAATGTTTCTTAAGCACTTCTAGCTTTATTTGTGTGGCGCATCCTGGCATTACTTTATCGATCAATGTTTTTTCTAACCCAAGACCTTCAAGGAGCAGGGTTTTTGCCTCAGCATTCGATATTTTCAACTCACCAGACACTGATTTTCCATTGATAGGAAGGTTAAAAATTTGTTTGACGTCATCCAGGGTGATGGTCATCTCCCCAAACGGAAGATGAAAAGAGTTGGTCTCTGAATGCCATCTTTCAAAAAAGGCACAAGCCAACACCGGATTCACGTGCCTATATACACCAAACACCAAACCATGTAACCCGGTTTCTCTCAGCTTCTTGTGGAAACCTTTACATTCATTTTCCAATTTCCATTGATCCAATTTGGCCAAGTGTTGAATACACCTTATAACACTACACTCCTGAAATAAAGACAACGTGAATTACGAACTCATGAAAAGGAAACGACGAACAACATGAATTACAACTATTAGTTAGTGGTTTATAAATACCAAAAGACTTAATTATCAATTCATTTAAGTTACCAATCCATACATCGTGAGCCACGTGACATTTATAACCATACAAAATGGAGGAGTCCATAGGACCACCACAAAACTTGCCTTCGTTAGCCTCCAAGTCTTTAGTTTGAGCTTTACCTTTTCTTTTTTTATTCGCTCCGACCTCCTCCATTTCCTTAGACTGATCACCATCACTTTCATTTTCACCATCATTGTCGACATCTTCTTCTATACCCTCACCATTGACATCTTCTTCCATACCCTCACCATCGATATCTTCTTCCATACCCTCACCATAATTATCGTCGCCACTACCATCCCTAGCCACAAGATGAGAACTATTACCACCATCTACATTTTCAGTCTCATTGACATCCATACGAATTTCACTATTTTCCGCTTCGACCTTGTCACAATGGGTTTTTTCAAAATCTATTGCTACTTTTTTGTTCTTCCTTCGGTTTGAAGCAGTCGAGGGCTTTCTTTTATTTTTTAAAAGTTCTTCATTACTAGCCAATTTTAATTTCATCCGATCATTATCTTGTCTCCGGTTGGTTATCTTTGTCCTTGCCATTGCTACCAATTCTATAAAATAGCACTAAAATTAAAGCATGGTAAAAAACTATTCATATGACTTCAAAAGTGAGAACCACATTTCCACACATTGAGATTAACATAAGCATTCTTATGCAAAATCGTAATTTAGCAGGACCAAATACAAAATTTAGCTCACACTATTAGTGGACTAAAAAGAAATGTACATACCTTGACAAAGTTCCCTTTTCCTCGGCAAATAACTTCCCTGAAACAAAATGAAACAAGTGAGCGATCAAACACCCAAAAAGAAAGAATTGCAAAAAAAAAAACAAAGTACTCTTGTTTCAGTACTTCTTACAACAAGTTAAAATAATTTCACTGGTGAAGGTAATGGTGGTAATGGTAATGGCAGTGGTAGTGGTGTTGGCGATGGTAGTGGCAGTGATTGAACTGGTATGACTGCATGAAGTTTGTCTTTTTGCAACCTCATACAGTAGTTGCAGGTTACAATCTTCTACAGTTTAGTTAAAGAGAGGTTGTGATGATATCATCTACGCCGATCCGGTTAGGTACCGAAATGTTAATAGCACTCAAGGAAGTTGTTACTGGCGTTAGTCTTAAGAACCTTGTTTCTTTGTTCATATATATACTCTTTTACTTTACCAAACTTGTGGTCTAATAGCACTCAAGGAAGTTAAAACTATCTCCAAGTACCAAAGAACGATATACTCATATACTTGAAGTAACTCGAACTTCGCAATAAGTAATAACTACCTACAAACAACTCATATCCAAACAAAGGTTTTTTATTTTATTATTTAAAAGGGTTATTTCTTAAGATAGGCAAGTAGTAGACTAAAATTGAATGAATTGAATAAGGGTGCAAAGATTCGCTAACACTTGCTCAAAGAAACTTAAAGAACACAAAATGGGATTTATCCGAGAAAAAGAACTCAAGCGACGTAACACAATAGCTGAATAATTGAACTGACAACAACAACAACAACACTTAAACACTTATTACCACTTAATTAGCAACTTTTAAACCTAATAAGAAAAAAATCAATGACAACAACAACAACACATGCATGAAGGCATAAAATGAAGTCGTTTATTACGTCTTTACACAAGCATAATCCAAACAACCAAAATGTAATATATACTTCTACTTTAAATAATAGTGATCATCACTCATCAAACACAATAAAATGACAACAAAACTTCCAATAATATTCAGAACTAAAAAATAAGTCTTTTTCATTAACAAATCAACACCAGCAACTTAAAGTTTCAACTACACTGATTCAATTGTCTTCAACATGCTAAATTAAAGTATTCTAACGTGATTCTAAACTAACCATACACTTAAAACTTCAAATTCAATAGAAAATTTCCAATACCCACTTGTCTAAATACTTAATCAAAACATAGAATCAACATCGGATCTACAAAAACACATTTTTTAACAATTCAATAAGTTAAATTTCATTTCAAAAATCATATACGCTATATCTATGATTTTGGTACAACATAGTAAGACAACAACTCTACCATTGTATCCAATGACTAGCAATTGAATTTTTGTAATGATTAAATTCAAACAACGAAAAATCTCACAAGGAAACAACATTCAAGTATAAAGTAAAACTCACTTGAAATGTGGAAGGAGAGATACAGATCTGTTTGCGAGAGTTATGACTTTTTTTTTTTTGTTTTTTTTTTGTTTTTTTTGTTTTTTTTTTTTGCTATATAGATGAGTCACATGTTGGTAACCGAGGAAAGAAGTCACCCGATTACAAAGGAGCGTGCCCTAATTTTCTATTGAACCGGATGTATTTTCTTTTAACCAGAACTGGTTCCGGGTCGGAAAGTGCCCTCTTAGGAACCGGGGCGTGTATTTAACAGGACCCATAATAAAAGACTACAATGCTTTGAAGATCCAAACAAAGATCCTTATAGTCTAGCTATTTTTTCTAACAAATTACAAATTTTACAAATTATGTGACTTCTACAAATTTTTGGGGTTGCGACCTCCCCAAATCCATTACGATTTCCTGCAATAGTTTCTTCCGGATTTCGATCTAAATACTCTCTCCTCCAATGCAACCGTCCCCAATAAACCCCAAAGCACGAATATACTATGAAAGATTATCGGGCAGGTCTTGAGTTGGATGTAAGTTTGTCGGGGGTTATTCACGTAATCTTATAATGTTGGTGTAATAGCAAAAATCTAATAAATGGTTTATGAATACAAGAAAAACCATGGGCAACTCAGCAGTTTTCCAAATTGGTTTTAGGAATAAACAATACTGAATGAGGGTTGAACAAAAGATGGGTTCAACGCTGGGGTGGGGAACTTCGAAGTTTGACACTCTTTGGAACGTGAGAAATAGTGCTGTCCGCATCATACTCTCGTATGCCATGCGCTCCTTCCTTCCATCATCATTATCTCGGTGTCTCGGTCCCAACTCCCAACTCCCAACTCCCAACTCCTTCAAAGACTTGAGCTTCAATGCATGGTCATAATTCGGACCTATTCCCTTGCCGATACCGTACCCTTTGGAAGTCCGGACGTACTTCCATGAGTTAGGGTCTTATCCTTGGCATATCCGGTGTTTTGTGATTCGAACGAAAATCTCGAAATTCCGTCCAATATTTCGGTTTTTCAAAACTGGATCTGAATATAAAGTCGAAATATTGATTATTCCGAAATCAATTGAAATTCCAAATATGATAGGGATCGAAATTTGATGAATTTCGGTTTTTAGATTTGTCGGAATTCCGAGAATTTCAAAATCCCGAACTATGGGTGTAATAATACGGAACTTTCTCAAGGACATTTCGGTAATATCGCCATGGCAGGTAATGTATATGGTTTAATTATTTTTATTGTTTGAATGATATACCACCTATTACGTTAGTGGGCCTATTCTATTGTTTTGGGCTTGTTCGTTATATTGGGCCTTTTTATTTTATTTTGTTTTATTGGGCTTGCTTTTGTATTTTGGGCTTTTTTATTTTGTATTTGGTTTTTTGGGCCTGGGCTCTTAGAAAAGGGAGAGGTCGGCAGTAAAGGAAAAAGGAGAAAAAGAAGAAAAAGAGGGAGGTCGTGCAAAAAGGAAAAAGGGGGAACTTACTTTAAGGCTCGGGGAATGAACCAGGGAATAGCACCACCGAAAGTGACATCTCCTTCTCAAAGCATACAAGTCGGCCAAGTATCATTCTCTTATATTGGATAGCATAGCATGAGAAGCAATACCTTTGGTGTCGGTATGTCATCAAGAGATAGCTATGATTTTATGGAATCAACACCTCCGCTAGTTGGAAAACGGAGGGGCTTAATCCGTAAGTATGCTTTCATTAAATGAATTTAATCATCTCATTATAAGCGGGATGTTAGAATAACAAAGTGAAAAGGGAGGAAAACAGAGAGGGCAGTAATCATCTCTTTCTATTCATTTTGTTGTCTTTCTTAATTAGAATGATTAGGTATATTTCTTGTCTTATACTAGAGCTAGTTATTATATGTGCATGGGTATTGTTTCTCTTCATGACCGTGAAGGGTGATTACTATTTTGGTATTTGTTTAGTTTACATGTTTGTTACTAACTAATTATTCCTTTGATGTGGTGAAGTGTATGATTAAATCTTAGATTGGGGTATGTTACTATGCATATTAGGTATTTTAGGTCTTTGGTATTAGAATTTAATTCTTTATCACGGGTAGTTTCAGTTCACTTACAAGAATTCCATTTAATTGAAGTATGTTATTGGACTGATTTTATTGTTGTATATGAGGAGATTATTTTCTAGTTATAATAATCCTTCTTTTCCCTAAACCAAAAAAATAAATAAGTTATTATAGTTCTTGTTGGCGTGGTCAATTTGATGTATTCGACTAAACGGGTTAAGCTATGTTGTTTTCGAAGTTAGCATTAAATCCGGCTGTTTGGTACAATTGTAACGTTTTTATAAGAAAATGTTATTGGCATGTTCGTTTTATATTATGACGCAGAAACCGTAGATAGTTATAGCAGTTTCAATTTGTGTTTTGGTTACGGTAGAACCGTGGATTGTTGTCAGCGGAGAAGCATGGATAGAACAAAAGGGTAGAGAACCCATGTCGCTTTCCTTATCGGAATGACTTAATCCATTCCTATAGATCTTTACATCTCAATATAGAGGAGAACTACGATTGGCTTGATCCCTAAACGGGTACGTAGGCAGCCACCCGGCTCAGCCGCTTCCATAGGAAAACCCCTAACCCTTTGAAGAACCGGATGTTTTTATATTCTTTTACCGTTTTTTGGTTTGGACATGAAAAATATATATAAGGTGCGTGTTATGCATCGAAAGATTGATTTATCTTGAAGGCTAATGCTTTTCTTGAGTTTATGTTAATCGAGGCACTAACGATGATTTAATAAGCAAACGGTAAGTTTTTGTAAGCAGCTAAAGGTACGTCAACCTTGTCTTTTGTATTCAATTTCTTTTCAAGTTGATTATTATATATTGACTTCGTATCTAATGTTGATCGCCGGAGTGTAAACGGACGAGGGGACGAACAGTCCCTCCATATCGAGATCTAAAAAACGAATACATATTAAGGAATCAAGGCGAAACCTTAAAAGGAGCGTCTTGGAATCATATGGGTTGTTCAGTGACCTTAATATCGGTTACAAGTTGTGGCTTCCTATTTCTGTATATTATATTGATTCCTTTTTGGTTGTACATAAATAATTGTAGCTTGTATTGCATGACTTTAATTTATATATGATGTCATGGAGGGTTGTGCATATATGTGAAAGACCGATCTGGGGTATGAGATTGGTTTCGGGGCGCTGCAGCTACTTGATTTAACTGGCATTTGTCGAGATGGTTAAGTAGCCGGTGCCACGAATCAGTATCTTTAGTAGTTGGGTTTACGGTTGAGGTTTTAATATGATATATGGAAGTGTATTATTTGATTTTCAGGTTATGACATGTTTTAGGTATATGAAATGTTAGAAATCTGAGGAGGAAACTCTGCGGATTTTTTTGTAGAAAAAAAATATATGATGGTTTATTGTTGATTTTAAATTAGTATATTGAATGTGATCTTTTAACGCCTCGTAATATTTATTTAAGTCTTTGGGGCGTTACAATGGGCATATCGTACTATTGATTCCAAAGCAATAAAATTCTAAAGGGTCTTTTTGTAGTACGTCACACTATATTAGTGTGCTTTTGAGTTTAGTCACACGAAGTTTAAAATTTTGATTTTAGTCACACTCAGTTAACAAGTCTGTCTCAAGCCGTTAGTCAATGTATTTGACTAGGTTTGACCGTATGTTGACATATATGGGGAGGGATCCGCTTATCATGGTTTTTTATACCATGGTTTATACCACGCCCCTTTACAAGATGAGTTAAAAGCTAATAGTTTGTGCATATGATCTACTAACTATGGATAGATACTCCACAAAAATTCAGTTCATTTAGAAACCTCTAACCTATTTAAAAATTGTTGTCAACTTTGAATTTTTTTTAACGGCTCAGATTTTTTGATTTTGCAATCATCTTTTGACATTGTTAAACACCATCAAATGAGCTAATATTTTGTGGAGGTGATCTTCATGGTCTATTGGATATATCCACAAAAAATTAGGTTCTAGTTTGTCCTGTGGGTGAAGTTGTGGGGCATGGTATAAACCAAGGTATGAAAACCATGGTATATATATATATATATAGCCCCGCTCTTAGACGGACATCATTTACGGACTTTACTTAAAAACCGAAATTTCGAAATACGAAATAGACTCTCACGCAGGGTTTTCTCATGACTCGCTCCTTCTCTCTCCGAAGTCCAAACTTAACTATTTCATTGAAGAGCTTGTTTTCTTGAATTGTCGATGGTTGAAGATGAAGGCTATCAACATTTCTGCTCCCGTCCTGAAGAGACTGGTAATACTTGATATTTTAGAGCATAAGGATAGTTTTCATGATTGTGAGATAAAGGTGCATAAGGATAGTTTTCATGATTGTGAGATAAAGGTTTATGCAGAGAGTCTCGTATCCTTGGAGTTGGATTGCAATATGGCGTATGAGTTATCATTATACAACCTGTTCTCTCTATTCAATGCATCTATTGATATCTGTAGGACCCGAAAAATTGGCCAGCGTGTGGATAAGCTTCTTAAAGCGATCTGTGATGTAAAGGATCTTAGGTTATCTGATGATTCAATTGAGGTAGGTTCTTTGCTCTTTTTGGCTTTTCTAGTTTACATGCATGTCAGATAACCTCATTGTTGTTGCCAATACTTTTTATACCCTTTGGATAGCCGATTCACGATAAATGTTGTAACATGGTTTGATATTCAAGGCGCTCTCTAAAGCAGGTCTCCAGAAAATTTACTAAAATTTTCAAACTTGAAATATGTGAGATTGGCGTGGGTGTGGATTTTTTTAATGGTGAATATTTGTGAAGTTGCTTCACTACTTGCCTAACATGGAATGTCTTTTCATTGACTATGTAAGTTTCCAGTATGTTAGTATATAGTTCTCTTCATTTATTCCTTTATTACTAGTATTTTATTCGCCCGGCCTAAAGTTTGGTGTGATTTTAACCTAGGGACTTGGTGTATGTGAATTTGAAGAAGATGATGGTGTGATGGTCAGTGACTCCTCGAGATTTTCTGTCGAACCTTAAGTCGGTTGAAGTCTGGGAATTTAGTGGAAGCAAGAATGAGCTATGTTTCCTTAAATTTTTTTTGAAGAATACAAGAGCCTTGGAAACAATGACTACCATTTCCTCTTGAATTCTTGTCGGATCCAAATAAGCAATTGGAGGTTACTAAACAATTGCTAATGGTTCCTAAAGGCTCCATGCATAGTGTAATTGACATCTTTTAAAGCAGTCCCAAGATTTATGAGATTTGGGCATGTAAGTGCTATTGCCTTTTTCATTCTCGACAAAAGCTGACTTGACACTACTCGGCTATATTTTCTAACACTAGTGCATTCTCGATTTGATTATTAGGAATGTTAGAGTTGAAAATCTGAAAGAAACTAAGTTCATCAAGTCAACGAACGGGAAGCTTGTGGAGTTGAGCATACTGATAGAAATGGGCATGTTCAAAGAAACACTCCATCCGATTCGAGGATGATTCAACGGAGTTCGAATAGTCTCCAAAGAAAGAAGCAAGTCTTACTTTTTGGGGCCATAAGCTGAAGTTGTACTACAAACTAACATTTAGAAGCTTGCTTTGTTTGTCGAATTGGATTTCTCCCATTTGAAAATTACGAAGCTTTTTCTTTCATTTAAATGTTGCAATTGCATGCATATTAAACTTTTCTTTTAGGTGTTCTCCTTTCATTGATATATCTCTATCAAGCACTTACCAAATCATCATTAATCATTACAGAGTGGAAATGAAAGAACATTTTCTTCATGGAGTTTAACCGACCCAATACAGCCGAACGAAACGCCTAATGACCATATAGATTTAGCCCATCTACCATCCTTCATGGATTTAAACTCGCAATGCTTGGAATTGCGAGTTTGCTGATTTGTGGATTGATGAAATGGAAGAGTTTAAGAAAGATTCTGCATTGAAGAAGCTGGTTAAATGAAGATGAACAAGTGCAGTATGATATAGTTCTGGAGATGATAGTACTAGGCATTTTTTAGGTGATGATGATGGTATTCTTTTCCCTAATCTGTTGGGTGTATTTGTTCTTTGTATCTCTGATTAACAGGAGAATACATTTTTCTAGATAACCTGTATTTGCTATTGTTCTATTTTCCCTTTGGACCATCAAGAAAAGCTGTAGTGGAATAACGATGCTCTGTAGGCAGCCAATGCCATCTTTGTTTAGATCTGACAATAAACATTATCCGAGCAAATATTGAATCCAAAATTGCTTAGAATGTTGTGTTACATGGATAACATTAAACACTGCCATAATTTGGACAATGTATTTGGAAAAATTGGTTAATCACCTCCTAGAATGTAAAAGCGGTACTTTCGGCACGAGGAGGACTAACATCGATCGAGAACGGTTTCAAAATGAGAACGACCAGGCAATTTCTATAATACTTCCAAATGTCAGTATCCCTTGTATATATACACAAAGAATATAAAGGCTCTCCACAGTTTAACATTATGCTAATGGCAGAGTATAATAAGGGACAAGAAAAAAAAAACTCCTCTTCCATATGAGATGACTAAACCCTTCTTTCTTCTTTTCTTTTTCCCACCTTCTGTACTGTAGGCAACTTCAAGCTGTGTAAAGGAAATGATAAAACATAAATAAAAAGCATGTTTTGAACTTTAAACAATATCCACAATATTAACATTCGACACCACTGTTGTGGGAGACCAATCTACATCTTGATTTGTAGGTGGCAAGATACTATGACATGTATGTACATTGAAATGTTTCAGAAGTAACCTTTAGTATTGCAGCTTAGAATAAAGGTCTCTCAAAGCAGAGTACAAAGGCTCGCTGACTTTGGGTCTCTCAACAAATCCCAAGAAGAATGTCATCATGGTGAGATATGGATCACCATAGAAGCATAGGTTTGCATCCATCCGCGACCTTAACAATATTACTTTCAAGAGAAACTCCAATAAATGCACTTTTTAGTACATCATCACATACATCAATTCTTTAGTATGGATGTAAAAGAAAATGTAACTAGTCCACAAAAAATTATATAGAAGCTATCTCATCTCACCTTTTATGCGCTGTAAGTATAGCACATGCGATCCTCTATCTCCGGCTCTAAGATCGGCTTCTAAAACTCTCCCCTACAGTCCTACAAAGAAGATTGCATCCAGCCCCAAAAGAGAAAATTGCAAACAACTACTGAGAATGTTTTACAACCTTGATATCGTGAAGCACTATTAAATAGTTTATAAGCTCACCCCCAATCTCTCAAATCAAAGGGTTATTGTCAAAAATAAATATCAAGCCACCTAAGAAAAGAAACTTTACAGTCATTTTTAAACACTATCATGTTTGCAATATTAGAAACTAAATTAATTGGGTCACAATAACACCGGACTAAAATACTAAACAAGCTTTTTATTTAAGTGTATTAGAGCCATCGACTTCTTTCTTCTTCGTTTCTCTAAATAATTTTACATTTTTCCATTCATGCACCAAGGTCACATGATACATAGATTCTCCGTCTGCACATGTAGACGAACCACCTGAGTTAGTGTTTAATCCGTACTGTAACTATATGCAAAAATTCTTACAGAATTCCGTAATGAGGCTTCACATCCAGTTCAAAATTGAACTACAAGAACCAATATTTGAATAAATAACTCTCAACTGTATTAATTCGGGATAAAATCCTACCATAAGGCTTCTTTATTTGGTTTCACTCTCGACTGAGTTTTTTTCTATAAGATAGAATAAAATGGATTCTGCCCCATTATCTAATTGTGGTGAAATTTATCCTTAAAGTGATGGATGAATTGCCTACAAACCAGATTTAATCTTATGTTGTTGGAAAATGGCCGACCATCTTAGTGGATAGGCTGTGACTGACATTTTGTCTACCGTAGAAAAGTGGAAACTAAGATTCAGCATCATGTATCCTATAAGAACAAAACATATAATCCAGAACATGTGTTTTTTAAGTTTACAAACGGATGCTTCGAATGAATTTTTTTTCCACTCCAAGTATTATATCCACTTTGTCTGGTATTATTCTGATTGGAAACATCACTCTCTTTTCACTTATCAAATAATTTATCAACATAAGGACACACAAGCCTTATAAGCTTATAGCAATACAGTAGAAAATTAAGGAATCTGATAGTCTTTGGAAGATACCATATCTAAGGAAAATGCTAGAATAACTTGCAATAGAGGAAAGATGTGAGTGTTTGATTCTGTGGAGGGTCACAATGAAACACATTGCCAAGTTTTTGTCAGCGCAATTTATTTTACTTTATTTAGGTACATAAGTACATCAAGTTGGCCAAATGAATCTTAGCATCGAAGAAAAATGATAAATCGAGCGAGGTCATCAAGTAAAATTGAAAATAAATAACTACTACCAGCATCATCCACACCAAAACAAGTTTTATAAGGTGCCAAAGGATATATGCAAAGACGTATACAACATACCTTTGCGTATATAAAACAATGCACCACAAATGAATTTACATGAAATGATAAAGACAATAAATATTATATGCTTACGAGCACCCCAACCCAAACCAATAGATGATATTGCGGATGGTGCGGACCATGACCCATTTGACCTTCGAGCAACTACCAAACCGGTTCCCACTTTATCGTCGGGGAGATAAATTATATGAATCTGCAGTAATGTCGTCAACAACAACCAAAAACCGGAGATAAATTCTGAAACAATCTTACGATTTCTTCCTCCTTCTCCACATGACTTTCTTTTTGTTTCTCTTCAATCTCTCCACCATTCTTCACACGCGAATTTGCAACCTCGTTTTTAATCAGAATTTTAGGAAGAGAAATAGAGGAAGGAGGAAGCCCATGAGAGAGGGAGAGAGTACAGAGGGGGATAGGTCACTCTATGTTTGGAGAGAGAATAGAAGAGAGAGAGCGAGTGAGAGAGTTTTCAGAAAATCCTCGTGAGATTATATTTCGAAATTTCAGTTTTTAAGGTAATGCATCACCTCACCGTGTATATATATATATACACGGCCGGCTACTTAGACATACTATTCTAACATACTATCTTGTCATACCTAGTCAACCGTCAGATCTTATACAATCTAACGTCTAGATGTGCATATAAGAAACCAAACAAATAAGAAAGGGCAAAATTGATATTTTTGCCTTTTTCACAAGCTTGTTTTTCGTCATTCACATTAATTTCAATTCTTTCTTTGTGAGATTATTAATTTTTAACAATTTTGTCAAAGCCGCGGAGTTCTCTTATCTTCTTCTTGTTTGTGAGCTTCGAACTAAAGGGAGTAAAGGCAGCTATGGGTAAGGAGAATATCCATATAAGCATTGTTGATATTGGTCTTTTGTCGACATTGAAGACCAATATTTCCTTCAAGCCTACATGTTGTTAGTAAGAAAGAACCCAAAACTCAGGGAAAATAAACACCCATACATCCAACAATAACTTCATTTGCACTGAAGTTCTTATTTTGGTATAAAACCATTAAAGTTCTTATAATAGTATAAAACCATCGAAGTTAACCAAAAATTTAATTCAAACAAGTGAAACAGAGAAAGAACAAACACCACAAGATATATAAGTTAAATTAGTGAACTGAAATGAGGTTAGAAACATGGGGTTTCCTTTGTTTTCCATTTTAAAAAAATAGTATGGGATTTTCTTGTTCTCAACCGCAGTATAGTATTTGCTGTAAAATATTTTGCTTCGTTTAAGCTAATGATGTATTTGATTTCTTTTAGCCTACGGACCTCCAGGTTGCTAAGTTTATAAATTCTTATGTCTGTGCAAACTGGTTGCCTCTACCTACATAAATCTAAATTTTATAGGTTTTGGAAATATAATCTTCGATTATTTGGTGGCAACTTGTCCATGTCAAGAAGACTCACTATCTCGAGGAGAAGTCGAAAATTTGACAAGAATACAACCCAAAAAACATAATTTACACTAGTTTTCAGTCTAAGCTGTCATCCTTCATGCCCAACTTTGGTGTACTTTATTGCATGATTCAGATTTGAGAAGCTAATAGATATGTAGAAACCTTGAACATGAGAGAAAAATCAATCCATGTACATAAAATAGAAATGCAAGTTTAAACCAGTGAAAATACACAAGGATATACCCCTTTAAGAGATAGGAGAGTCGGTTTTCTAAAAGAAAATGACATTTGGAGTTGCCTGTTCAATCATTAATATATATAAAAGGAACATGAATACACCATCTTCAATATGTTTAAGTTGAAGGATGAATCGTATAAATTACCAAACATAAATTTTGGGAAAAAAAAAGACCTTAAATTTCATTCTTTCGCGTCAAGCGAGAGCTTGTTTTTAGTGGAGAAAAAAAAATGTGTATGAAGAAGAAGAACGAGTTGTGAAAAGAATAAAATGATTTTTCTATTTGTGTGAAAGAAAATAATATTTTCGCTCTGTTGTTATTTGTGACCCATTTTCTTTTATTTGCTTGGTTTTCTAGAAATAGATCTAGCCATTAGATTTTGTTTGATCTGAGGGTCGGATGGGTATGTCAAGATAGTATGTTAGAATAGTATGTCGATGTAGCCGGCCCGTATATATTCATCTTGAAGTGTTGTATAAAACATTGTATAAAAAGTGTTGTAAACGGAACCTACCCCTATATATATATATATATATCGGTTTGTCTAGAGTGCCACTCTTATAGTGACACTCTTATCTCACTCTTCTCTTGAACCGTCTGATCTCGCCCTCAAGATCTGAAGATCTAAACCACTGATAAAACCGATATTTCAATATTTCGCGGTATTTCAAAATAAAAAATTTCGAAAAATAAAAATTGGGAAAAATCTCTCTCTCTCTCTCTCTCTCTCTCTCTCTCTCTCTCTCGGCCTCTCTCGGCTTCTTCTTCTCCAGTTTGAACCAAGCTTCTGGATTAAGGTATTTTTCCACTTTTAATTCGTTTGATTTGTTATTTAATTAGCTTGGATTCGTTTGAAATAAACCTAGTAAACTTTATTCTTGGATGTTGTTTATATTGTTGTTTAAAACGCGAAATTGGGTATGAACTAACCTAATAAACTTTATTCTTGGATGTTGTTTATATTGTTGTTTAAAACGCGAAATTGGGTATGAACTTAGACAAGTAAACAAGTTTAAAACGCTTGGTTCAACTGTTTATGAACTTAGACAAGTAAACAAGTATGAATTGGGTATGAAATTGTTTATATTGTTGTTTAAAACGCCGAAACTTGGAAGTAAACAAGTTTCGTATTGAAGTAAACTTTGTCGTATTCTTTCAGGAGTTCGGTGAACTCTGTCGAGCTTTCAACTCGTCGTTATTCTTCATGCCGTAGTTTCTCAGGAGTTTTGAACTCGTCGTATTCTTCATGTTGTGATACGTCGGGAGTTTGAACTCTGCCGAGCTTTCAACTCTGCCGAGTTTTGAACTCGTCGTATTCTTCAGTCGTGATTCTCGCCGAGAGTTTTGAACTCGTCAAAGTTTTGAACTCGTCGGAGTTTTGAACTCTGTCATATTCTTCATGCCGTATTCTGTCAAAGTTTTGAACTCTGTCAGAGCTTTGAACTCTGTCAGAGTTCGGTGAACTCTGTCAGAGCTTTGAACTCTGTCGTATTCTTCATGCCGTATTCTGTCAGAGTTCGGTGAACTCTGTCAGAGTTTTGAACTCTGTCGTATTCTTCATGCCGTATTCTGTCAGAGTTTTGAACTCTGTCAGAGCTTTGAACTCTGTCAGAGTTTTGAACTATGTCGTATTCTTCATGCCGTATTCTGTCAGAGTTTTGAACTCTGTCAGAGTTCGGTGAACTCTGTCAGAGTTTTGAACTCTATTGTATTCTTTATGCCGTATTCTATCAGAGTTTTGAACTCTGTCAGAGTTCGGTGAAGTAGCATATTCGGTGAACTCTGTCAGAGTTCAGTGATAATCTATGATATCAATACTGCTTAGAAATATGTACTCATTCGCGCTTTCATTATAAGTTATCATTTTAACCAAAACTTAACTCACTCACTCACTCTCTCTTTTTCTCTGTCCCTACCTGCCTAAGCTTATGGTTTATTCATATTCCTTTTACTCTGATATGTACAAGTTTGGTATGGCAATAGCACCGTTTTGGGTCCTACTCCTAGACTTGATCACATCAGTTAGGATCTCAAATGTTGAATGCACATGTTTTCTTTATCGGCTTCAAAGAAATTTGACCGAAGAATGATTTTAGTGATGATCTGTGGTTTATATAATAGATCAACCGAGCAACACATGGTTTCCTCCTTCAAAAGATGCTATTGCATCTACTCATTTTATGTGGTGTCGCGATAAAAATACTTGATGGTTTTGTAAACTCACATAGTGTGGGCTATGGAGGGGTACTAAGGAATTATTATGGGCATGTAATGCCTAGCTTACATGTGTTACGGAGGAATGATCGGTCATTTTCCAAGAACTGAAGAAGGCAATAGAAGCGGTATGAATAAGTGGCATCTAACCGTGGAAGTTGCTTCCGATTTCCTATGCAAATTCTCAACTTCTAGTTGAAGTTGAAGCCATTCGACAACTTAGAGGTGTTTATAGTAGAACAAGTAATGTCATCTCCCCTCAATTTGCTTGTTTAAAACTCCAATATGTTCTTCTATACCGTGGGGTGTTTATAGCCAATCTCTAAATGCCATTTCTATTGGTTGTGAATAAAATTATCAATCCCATGCCAATTTTCAACGACACCTGCTAGGCTAGAAATATAGAAGGTAGTGACTTACTACTACTGCATGATCTGCTAGAGGTTTTACTCATCGATGATCCATTAAGAGTTTAACACTATTGACAAAATTGCTTTTGTAACATTGAAAACTCGGTGAAGTAGCATATTCGGTGAACTCTGTCAGAGTTTTGAATTCTATCAGAGTTTTGAACTCTTTCAGAGTTTTGAACTCTGTCAGAGTTCGGTGACAAACACATATTCGGTGAACTCTGTCAGAGTTTTGAACTTTGTTAGAGTTCGGTGAACTCTGTCAGAGTTTTGATGTTTAAGTTATTTACACTGTTTATGTACATTGGGATTTTTGACTGTTTAAGTTATTTATATTTTTAATTTTTTCGATTTATAGAAATGGAGACAGAGACATCAATGTTATGTTTATCCAAGTTCAAAATAAATAAATCATTAAATCAAGCAATGAAGTTATGAACTTATTGTCTCTCCTGTTGATATCACTAGATTTTTATTTGAGGCCATATCGACTGGAGTACTGCTTGCTTGATTCAAAATAAATATATAGCTCTGTTTCAGGTAACTGTTCTATCTTTCTATTTTTTTTTATATATATATAATGTTATGTTTGATTCAATTCCTTTGACTTCTAGACACCCATTTTGTACTTTCCCTGTTGATATCACCCATTCTTAAAATGAAGTTAAGAATGCATGAAAACCAAAATAAAGCTGAACCTAGCTAGTGGTCATCCATCTAACACAAGTTTCACAAGATTTCGAGTATAACAAAATTTATATTTTCGCAAGTATAGCGGATATATATAGATACGTTCCGTAAGATCCACATCCATCCCCATAATCCCTTTACAGGGTGCCCATAGTCTCCATTAAGTTATAGGGCTTTCATGTTGCACTTTCCCTGGGGAACTTTGTTAGTAGTGTTCAGTCACACTTCACAAGAAAAGGATGTAATGTGGACGGAGGCGGTTTGTCACAACCCAAGTAACATCTAATTTCTGATTATTAAGAAAAATATAATAAACAATGATATGCGGAGCTTCAATTGACTCTTACGTTTGCTCTCACTTATCTGAAGTTCTGAACTAGTTATGTTACTGGTGGTTGAACTCTATGAAAGTCGTTAATGATTGGAATATGGAAGATGCCAAGATGGTATATTTTATTATAGAATCCATGTCATCCAATCTGTTCTTTTATTACAAGAAAAATATATAATATAAGTACAGATAATTCTTATAGAATTCATGTTAATAGTACTAACACCTATCAGGTCAAAACAAGGTAAGTAATAAGTTTTTTGCTACTGACGATCTCCACGAGACCCACGATGTGTAGATCATCCTCGCCAAAAGTTATGAGCAATTCTATCTTTGTTGAGCTTCATATAAGTGTTCCTTTGATTTATTAGCTTACACATCCTTTGGAACAACATCAATAGCAAAACAAGTACATACTCATGTATACTGATAAAATTTACCCAAAAATAATAAAAATAAAAATAATGTATATTGATAAATCAATTTAGTTTTTGAGTTAGAGACTTAAGATCGAGTATCGACAGTTGTTCCCCTTTGATGTTGGTCTTTCTTCGTTCCTCCACTCGTGAGATTATGGCCCTTTCATTTTCCCCATCGAGCTTCAACTCTTATATTGTCTTTCTCTTATGCCGCGTCAACTATTTTCGTTTTACAAATGTGCTTCTTTTTTCGATGTTCATTATCTCCATGGTGGCTTTAAAGTTTTACATGAGTCGTTCTCGCAAAGTTTTCCTAGTCGATTTCGCATACTTGAATTAGATTGGGTTTTTTTTGTTAGTGTGTAGAGGGGGGATTTAATAGAGGAGTATAGTTTGCCTAGTTAGCATGCACACCTTAGATATAGATTGGCATGCACCGCCTTATTTCGTTCTTTGTTTTTTCACGTTGGTATTGCAACAATTTGAATTAGTTGAATGTCTTATTTTTAACTCCTATTTATTTTGTAGCAATGCCTCGAACAAAGAATGTGAATGTGAAGAATGCAGCAAAAAGTGTTTTCACGGGTGCTAAGAAGTTGTTAGGTGGGGGGAGTAGTAGTTCGGGTCGCGATGAGGAGCTTGAGAAAAAGAGAGGAAGGAGAACAACCACTTCGCATCGGTTAAGTAGAGGGATCGGAAAAGCGGATGATCGAGTAATGTTGTAAGTGGTGTAGAGTTAGGAAATCAAAAGAGAAGAAAGGGGACAGTTCTGAGTGATGTAGATGTAGATGTAGATGTAGATTTAGATTTAGATTTAGATTTAGATGTAGATGTAGATGACGATGACATAAATATGGATCGTGGGAAGAGTGTAGTTCTAAGTCATGCTGATAGTGAAGAAGAGGGTGTTGATGATGTAGAAGAGGAGACTGACGAGGAGGAAGAGGACGTGGAGGAGGAGGAGGATGACAAGGATGACGAGGAAGTCCATGTACTAGTACCTCTAGTGAATATTGTGAGAAAGTCTAACAATGACTTGGAGTTCAAGAGAGGTGTTTATGGAGGTGGCCCTTGTGTGTCATATCTGTTGTATGACTATGCAGTGCACGTGGCTCGCGATGTTTGGGAGGGGCAGGTAATATTATCATATAGTGTCTATTAGTATTTAAATTTTGTATTACGAAACTTGTGCATACATTAATACTAAGTTTTTGTTGTTTTAGGTGGAGCGAGGGGTGTTGAAGTGCCATGGGCACCTAAACAAGTTGGTACAATGGGATATCATCGGAGAGTGTTCGGGATTTGTTCTACTTTTCACGTGGAGCTTCAAAGGACCGGCTTATGTGCTCTGGTCTTAGGTGTATACAGGCATCAGGATCCTGTGTTGGTCTCTGCGTTTGTGGAGAGGTGGCATCCAGAGACCAACACGTTTCATATGCCGTGGGGCGAGATGACAATCACGTTGGACGATGTTTCCCAACTCTTAGGAGTTCCGATCAGAGGCAAAGCAGTGACTGGGGACACTGATTTGACCTTGGAACAGATAAAAAGACTCCTCCACAAAAATCTTGGCATACCCATGGATAAGATAGATGCAGAGATGAAATCCAATAAGTTCACTTCCAAAGTTAGGATGGATTTCTTGATGAAGCAGTTTGCTGGGAAGGTAACATATGAAGATTTACGTGATGAAAATGGGGTTGTTGTGAAGAAGGCGTCAACCCAAAAAGAGGTGCAGTTTGCTATGAGAGCTTATCTGTTATTTTTCTTTGGATGTACCGCCTTCACCGACACGTCTGGAACTGCAGTTCCCGTTTGTTATTTGAGATTGCTTTCGAAATTTGCCGAGATCAGAGACTACGCGTGGGGTGCAGCCTTACTGGCTTACTTGTACAGGGGTCTTGGGACTGCCACAAGTGACAAGGTGAAGGGTGTTTCAGGCTATTTCACTCTCCTACATGTATTAGTTTTTTTGTTTTTCTTTTTAATGTCAATTTTATCTATCTATTACAATATTAACTCGGTGTCTATATTAATGTAGGCATGGATTTATGAGTACTTCCCAGTGTTCAGGCCATACCCAAATTAGGACTATCATTTGAGCATGTCCCGTGCTCATAAGTACTCAGTTACTCAGTCTTTTTATGCTAGCACAACAGCTGCATTGAAGCATACCCGAGCCACCATTGATAATATGACTTGTACCGATGTAAGCATTTTTGTATGTAAATAGTTTTATTTATTAATTGATATTATTAGTATGTGGTTAATGATTAATTTCCTCGATCATATGCTATTTGACGGGTTGAATGGTATCCTTATGTTGAAGTCCGAGCTACACGGCCGGTGGATGAAATAGCATTTTTGAGGGATTTATATGCTTTCTTGATAATGTCGAGCAGTACAATGTTGCGAGGGTTGTGCGTCAGTTGGGTCATATGCAGTTTGTACCCTCAGATCCCCCAAAACCAAAGACCTCGACGCGAACTACTTCCGGACGCGGGTATGATGTGAAATTTAATATTGCGTCTTCCTACTGGAGTAATTGGCAGAATCACTTGATTCAACTTGAACAACGAGGACCCATTCCGTCTTATCCATGGGAGTGTGTTAGTAGATACATGAGTTGGTACGAAAACAATAGTCATATTCGAATGATAAACCCTGATCATCTTAGTCACTACTCCCTACAGAGTCTTCCATATCATAATCTGGTGAGTTAATATCTTACAACGTTAATTTTTGTTTTGTTTTGTTTTGGTATTTTATAAATGTAAATGTATATACTAATGTAGTTTTGTGTTTTAATTTTGACAGCACCCCGTCGTCGATGAAATTTCTCGCTTGCTCAATCAAGGCCTGCAATTGGGTGGGACTGCGATTCCAGACGATGCACAGAACGAGTTCATGGAGGCATACAATTTGACCCGGTGCAAGTTCATTGGCGGACGATATCGTGAAGGAGCATAGGATTTAGGTATGTTGAGTTTGGTTAGTTTAGGGTTTAGTGGTTAGTTTGGTTAGTTTACCTCCTTTTATCTTGTGTTGGGACGAGTGTTGGAAATGGAAATGGTTTGTTTGTGTTAGTTGAGATGATGCGGGGAGTGTTTATTGGCATTTGAGATGATGCGGGTTTTGTTTTACTTTTCAGTTTGTGTTAGTTGAGATGATGCGGGGAGTGTTTATTGGCATTTGAGATGATGCGGGTTTTGCTTTACTTTTTCAGTTTGTGTTAGTTGAGATGATGCGGGGAGTGTTTATTGGCATTTGAGATGATGCGGGTTTTCCTTTACTTTTCAGTTTGTGTTAGTTGAGATGATGCGGGGAGTGTTTATTGGCATTTGTCTTTCTTTGTTCTTTTGAGAGTTGATCATGACTTAAGTTCAAGAGTTTTCCAATCAATGAGGTTTCTAGATTTGGTGTTGGATTTGACATATGTGGTAGTATTTATCTTGATTCATGTTTTTATTGGGGGTAATTAGGCAAATGGTGGTGGCGGAAGATGGTGAACATGAGGAAGCAAGTGGAGAGGTTAGTTTTTAAATCACGACCTTAATAAAGCAATTTGATTTAACTTTGCTTGACTTATCCTGTTTATTCAATTTTTTGTTTTGCGGGAAGGAGATAAAGAACAAAGAGTTAGATATACAACTAAAGTCGAGAAAGTTAGATTGGAAATCTCTTTGTAGTAAAAAAAAATGTTATGTTAGGTCTCTTTTGTAAGTGCAAGTTGTTGATATGTAGCAACTTAGCTTTATGTTGATAATTCGGACAATGTATTTCACATGGTGTCACATTGTTGAAATATGAAATGATAGTGATCTTGCTTTGGACTTGTCATTCTTTTCATGTTCACCTAAGATCCTAGGGTTTTTTGGTGCAAGATCTAGTAAAACGGCATACCAAAGAATGGCCTTTGGTTATGTTTCTGCTATTAGCAGGCATTGATTTTAATAGGACGTCTGCTGTCAGTGGAGTAAACAGTTATACTACTTACCAGGGCTGCGCGTATGTGCTTTGCTTAGATCTCAATTTATATCCATTCAATAGCTCTTCTTGTGCTCTCCGACAACTTGCGCATTTTAATTTGTCACAGCGAAGTATCTCTATTAATAATCTAATGCAGAACATAAAAATCCCAATGTTATCAACAAAAATCCCAATGTTATTTGCCAAAACACAAAAATATAATGTAGTACGCAATGTTTTTGCCAAAACACAAAAGATCTGTTTTTTTGCCTCTTGAACGGTGTGGTCACACCATTTGGGACTAAGTCCAAATGGTGTGGCCATATCGTTTGGATTTGAACTTGCAAAAAAAAAAATGTCTGTTTGGACTTTGTCCCCAAACGACATGGCCACACCATTTGGACTTAGTCCCCAAGCGGCATGGCCACACCGTTTGGGACAAAGTCCAAACGGTGTGGCCATGCCGTTGGGACAAAGTCAAACAGACATGCCATTTTTTGCAAGTTCAAAGTCCAAATGATATGGCCATACCATTTGGACTTAGTCCCAAACGGTAATAACCATGCCGTTTGGAACTAAGTCCAAATGGTGTGGCCATATCATTTGGATTTGAACTTGGATAAAAAAAAAATGGTGTGTCTGTTTGGACTTTGTCCCAAACGGCATGGCCACACCGTTTGGCCTTAGTACCAAACGGTGTGGCCATGCCGTTTGAGACTAAGTCCAAACGGTGGCCATGCCGTTTGGGACAAAGTCAAACAGAACCGCGCCATTTTTTTGCAAGTTCAAAGTCCAACGATATGGCCACACGTTTGGACTTAGTCCCAAACGATATGTCCATGCCGTTTGGAACTAAGTCCAAAGCGGTGTGGCCATATCCTTTGGATTTGAACTTGGATAAAAAAAAATGGGTGTCTGTTTGGACTTTGTCCCAAACGGCATGGCCACACCGTTTGGCCTTAGTCCCAAACGGCATGGCCACACCATTTGGTACTAAGGCCAAATGGTGTGGCCATGCCGTTTGGGACAAAGTCCAAACAGACACACCGTTTTTTTTTATCCAAGTTCAAATCCAAAGGATATGGCCACACCGTTTGGACTTAGTTCCAAACGGCATGGCCACACCGTTTGGGACTAAGTCTAAACGGTGTGGCCATATCGTTTGGACTTTGAACTTGCAAAAAAATGGCGTGTCTGTTTGGACTTAGTCCCAAACGGCATGGCCATACCGTTTGGCCTTAGTACCAAACGGTGTGGCCATGCCGTTTGGGACTAAGTTCAAACGGTGTGGCCACACCGTTTGGGACTAAATCCAAACAGACACGCCATTTTTTTTATTCAAGTTCAAATCCAAACGATATGGCCGTACCGTTTGGACTTAGTCCCAAACGGCATGGCCACACCGTTTGGGACTAAGTCCAAACGGTGCGGCCATATCGTTTGGATTTGAACTTGCATAAAAAAATGACGTGTCTGTTTTTTTGCCCCTTGGCCACACCGGTCAAGAGGCAAAAAAACAGAAGTTTCGTGTTTTGGCAATTTATCAGTTTGGTTTGTTTGTGTTGATGTTGATTGATGATCATATGCATTGAGGTAAATTTGTTGTTGACAAACGTTGGCATTATACTGGTGGTATAGTATCTGCATCAATACATCATATCAACTTACGAAACAAAATTGCAAGTGGAAAGCTTGTGTAACAAACGGTAACATTTATAATAAGCACATCAAAATGCTTTATGCAATCCCAAATATTATTGTTCTGTATTACAACATTTAAGCACATCAGAATGAATTAGCAACAAGTATAGCCTGCCTGCACCTAGCTTTGGCTTGTTCAAGCCTTTCACTCCAAGTTTCAGCTCTCTTCAACTTCTCCACCTTCTTTCAACACTTCTGCTTCTTCTCTCACTCTTTCCACGACAATTTCTCCCGTTGTAGCTAATAACTCAATTTTGACGCACTTTCTTCGAATGGTGCATAGTCAAGGTGGTAGTGATACTGTGGCATCTTGTGGAACTGTAGCAGTCAGAAACATAACCGCGGAGAATGATGAAAAGACAGAAGATCAACTGATGCAAAGTCGAGGGGCTGGAAATGAAAAGATGAGTAGGCAGTATTTTTACCTAAAGCAAAGCTTTGCCTCCAGATTCTCCATTTCTCCTTGAGCCATACTTCTCTTTTCTACAACATCAATGAGATTAGAACTCAGTCTAATTAAACTCCCCAAATGTAACCTAAACCAGCAATATTGAACTTTGAAAATAAAAAGGGAGAAAGAAGTTATCAAAAAAGCACCGATCTATCTTTATGATATTTCCTATCTAGAGCCTAGCATACAACATTAGATACTATCCAATGGACATAATGATGCAATAGAACACAACCCTCGACACAGTTCTACTTAACAGAAAACTCTAACAAGGCTGCCATATCTAAACCACTCTTAACAAGTCCAGACATCAATGAAGTCCATGACGCGCAGATAAAATATCATTAGAACTAGTGAACATTTAGAATCAAAGAGTTTTGAATAAAGCTATACTTACAATTGACAGATTACGTATTATTTTTCTCCGGACAATTTCTCGAGTCATGGTTAGCAATCATCCACATGTGACACTTTCTTTCCTGAATTGTTTAGGGCTATCTCTTTGGGGGATTTCCATCTATCCGCTTTCTTCTTCCCCCTCCCTTTTGTTTGAGAAATGTTGGGATTCAAAATCAATAGCTGAAATAAAGACCGAATTAAAATAAATATTTATATCAAATTAAACACCGAATTAAACACTAAATTTATATCAAATTAAACATTCAAATAAAAAAAACCTGTGATGTATTAACCGAAGGTATCGAAGGCTCTGCAACTGGAGGCTCTACAACTGGAGGCTCTGCAACTTCTGCATCTCCTTTGTAGGAAGTCTCATTAAACTTTGAAATTTCAATAGCCATTTCACCAATCTTTTCAATAAAATATGAATAACCCTCAAAAGTATGCGACGCATTGTAAGCCACTTGAGAAGCAACCTTGATAGAATGAGCCACTCTCAAAGGTTCATTTGAGACATTCCCGACCACAATCCCAGTATCAAACTCCGCTCTATAAGTGTTAGCCTTTTGCATCCACCGCGTCAATCTAAAATGGTTTGGAATCTCTTCAATCTCGTGGCGCATAAAACCTTTAAGATATGACCACAAAGCAAACCCATAAACTGAAAGTACTTGCATTCATGATCTCCCTCTAAAGGTTCCTCTATCGAAACTCACTCTCCAAACAGAATTCTTCAACGGGTCTCTCCATTTCACCATGTAGCTTCCGGTTCCATACCTGTCAAACTGTTCCCCATCAATTTTGTACTCCATCTTTGCCTTTTCTAGTTGCTCTTTAAATTTATTGAATATTAAGATCGTATAGACCTTCGCGGCATGCATAAGGAGGAAAGCATCGTTAGGCACAATCCGTGAACTATGGTCGGTGCGGTAATTAGAATCTCTTTCTTTCCTAGCAAGCAAAGCTAAAGACTTCTCATTACCATGTCCAAACTGCATAAGCGTAGTCGTCGAATTGACAAACTGGTCATAATGAGCATTCATCGATTTCGCCGACCCGGTCGTGTGCATACCGACAAAAAGGTGTGCCGAGATAACAAGGAACCCATTTCTCCCGCGATGAATATATCTCTGTCAACCAAGGATTTTCAGACAACTCATTACTTCTCAATGATTGTACACCATCTTCTCTCAAAATCAACAATCCTATACAAAAAGAAATAGTGTTCTTCAACTCAGTTACCAATGTCTCAAATTTGGTAAATGACATCTTCTCTTGGAATTTCTGCATAATATGCCAAAGACGATGCGATGGCGAGTACTAGGAAACACTTTGGTAATGGCTGTAGTCATCGCTCTATCCTGGTCAGTGATGATTGCAGTTGGCGCACGACCACCCATGGCTGCAAGCCAGGCCTTAAATAGCCATATGAATGTATCTTACGTCTCATCAAGCAACAATCGCGCAACCAAAACTGAATCGACCGATAATGATGGTTGACTCGGTAAAAGGGGCAAAAGGCATGGAATATGCATTGGTGCGATATGTGGTATCAAAAGACACAACATCCCGAAATAGTCATCGCGGCATCGAGACCTCCCATGAACCCAGAAAAAGTTCACCGCAGTCCCATTTTCATCTAAATCAATAGCGTAGTAGAACTGGGGATCCTCGGCACTCTTCTACATAAAATATTGCAGCACGGCAGTTGCATCACCTTCTTTAGGCATCTTTCTGGTCAAACCATAATAATGGTTCCAACAATCTTTCTGTGTAAACCCAACTTCCTCTCCATGGAAAACAGATGCCACTTTCCCAACAGATAAACTGTTATCACTAAATATCTCGGTCAAGCACTTCGCTGCTTCAGGCATATGCTTGTTAGTTTTCATGCAAATTCTCTTCGATGGGGTCACCAGACCGTGACTATGGTCATTATGAGCAACGCTGACCTCATATATCTCTTCATGCATTCTTTTCTTAATACGAATTCTACCTTGGCAACCACACCGGATAGTTGATGTATTTCTTGATCGGACTTCATCTCTCTTGTTAACCCCTTCACGTGAGCAAACCAGTAAACAACCACTAACCAAATCCACCTGATTTTGTTGCTTGGAAGTCGTCCGAACATGAGTCTCAAATCCCTCTTGTTGACCATACTCTTTGTAATAAGTCTTTGCCTCATCAACACTTATAAAATTCATTCCTATATAAGGAGCAGCTATTGTTTGCGTGCCTTGAACAGGGGCTTTAGTAGACGAAAACCCAACTACGTCTTCTTCGATATTGATTGATGTCTCTGTCTCCATTTCTATAAATCGAAAAAATTAAAAATATAAATAACTTAAACAGTCAAAAATCCCAATGTACATAAATAGTGTAAATAACTTAAACATCAAAACTCTGAAAGAGTTCAAAACTCTGATAGAGTTCACCGAACTCTGACAGAGTTCAAAACTCTGACAGAGTTAACCGAATATGCTACTTCACTGAACTCTGACAGAGTTCAAAACTCTGAAAGAGTTCAAAACTCTGACAGAGTTCACCGAATATGCTAGTTCACCGAACTCTGAAAGAGTTCAAAACTCTGATCGAGTTCACCGAACTCTGACAGAGTTCACCGAATATGCTACTTCACCGAACTCTGAAAGAGTTCAAAACTTTGATAGAGTTCACCGAACTCTGACAGAGTTAACCGAATATGCTACTTCACCGAACTCTGACAGAGTTCAAAACTCTGAAAGAGTTCAAAACTTCGGCGAGTTCACCGAATATGCTAGTTCACCGAACTCGACGAGTTCAAAACTCGACAGCGAGTTAACCGAATATGCTACTTCACCGAACTCGATAGAGTTCAAAACTCGGCGAGTTCACCGAATATGCTAGTTCACCAAACTCGACAGAGTTCAAAACTTCGGCGAGTTAAAAAAATATGCTACTTAACCAACTATGCGAGTTCAAAACTATAAAGAGTTCAAAACTTCGACAAAGTTCACCGAATATCCTAGTTCACGAACTCGGCGAGTTCAAAACTAGTTCACGAACTCGAGAGAGTTCAAAAATTCGATAGAGTTCACCGAACTCGACAGAGTTCAAAACTTCGGACGAGTTAACCCGAATATGCTACTTCACGAACTCGAAAGAGTTCAAAACTCTGACAGAGTTCACGAATATGCTAGTTCACGAACTCGGCCGAGTTCAAAACTCGACAGAATCACGGCATGAAGAATCTGACGAGTTCAAAACTCGACGAGAATCGGCATGAAGAAAACAACGAGTTCACCGAACTCTAAAGAGTTCAAAAACTCGATAGAGTTCACCGAACTCGAAATTGAAATTGTCGCCATTTTTAAGCGAGGGTATCAATCATAACTATAATCATATCAACCTAAATTAAATCAAAATTCAAGTTTTTTTATGGTATAATGACAATCCAAGTGTCAATTAAAGCGTTCAATAGGCAAGCACCATAACCAAAAGTGCACTATAATAATTACATATTTATCAATTCTATCCACAAAGGCAGTCAAAAGAAGTTTAAATTTGAATTGACGAATTTGGTAGTTGAATTACCTCAAGATTTGAAGAGAAGAAGAGCCCGAATTGCCAAAGTAAACCCTCGAGAAGAAAAAAAGAGAGAGAGAGAGAGAGAGAACCCAATTTCGTGATTTTTGTGATTTTTCGTTTTTTTTTTATTTTGAATATTGAAATATCGGTTTTATCAGTGGTTTAGATCTTTAGATCTTGAGGGCGAGATCGGACGGTTCAAGAGAAGAGTGAGATAAGAGTGTCACTATAAGAGTGGCACCCTAGACAAACCGTATATATATATATCGGTTGGGCTAGAGTGTCACCCTTATTGTGCCACTCTTATCTCACACCCCTCCTGAACCGTCCGATCTAATCTAAGTTTCAAAAGATCTAACACTCAATTTCAAACAACAAAGTGGGGGTAAAACATCTTTTCCTAACTCAAATTAGAAATCCACACTTTGGATCTCTCTTTCCCCTATCTCGACAGCAAGAGAAATCATGATTTCTCTGTGTTTTCTCCATGGTCGTGGCTGGAACTCTCTCTCTCTCTCTCTTGCATGCTAAGAATCAAGTTGCTATGAACCCAATCAACACTGTCTATGGTAAGATCTAATGTTTTTATTTTTATTATTTTTATTTAGATCTGTTGTATTTTCTCCAAATGAGTTTACCCTTGTTAGTGTTCTTGCTGCATATGCTAATCGGTTGACATTAGAACAAGGAAAGTGGATTCATGTTCCCTCTTTTTTCTGAATATTCCTATGTATCAGCTCATGAAGTCGTTGTAAGTTTGCCATTTTTTTACTGATTCGACTTGTATATTATGGTTCATGGCATTTAAGACAAAAACCGTAATTATTAATAGGAAGTAGAACCGAAACATGCACATTGGCATGTCTTTTTATTTTGGGTAAATCAATATCTTATTGGTTAGGAGAGAAAAAGGTGAGGGGGAGACTCATGCATACAAGAAGAGGGGAGAGAAAAACACGAAAAAAAAAAAAAAAAGGCCACCGAGATCGTAATTTCCCTGTTCAACCTGAATCTGTTAAAATATCATGTAGTAGAACTTTCGATTGAGCGAGACATCCTCCTACTATGATAACCAAAATACAGTACTTACAATACCAGATATTGCTAGCTGCCTCGAAGAATTCCTTGTAGTGAATCCCTTTTGGGGGAATCTTTTAGGCGAAGGAGAAGGGTGTCGATGTCATGATGATGTTGTAGCCGGTAGCCACAGATCTATATTGCGTAAAAATTTCCTATTTTCATTCCAAATGCTTCAAGAAGTTGATCTCTAAGGGTTCTCCATATTTTTCTTTTTCAATGTATAAAACCATCGAGAAGTGGGGACGCGAATCTTGAGGCAATCTAATCGATAGAAAAAAGTCAGTATCAAAGTGGATTCGACTTTCTTACTGGATATAAATACCCGTGTAGAAGTTTGAATTTTGAAATCGGAAGGTCTCTTCTAGACATTTGCTTTTTTTTTTACTATACTATTAGTTCAATTTGCTTTGTTTGTCGGTTGGTAACCGATAGAGATAGAGGTCTCTCTTTGTCCGCGTGTGATTCTTTGTTTTAGATATAAATTTAGCATCATGTGAAATGTATGAAGGAAAAAATTGTCGAGTCATGTATGAAAAAACTTACGCTTTAGCTTGTCAAGCATTCTTGTCGGTGTCACGAGGATTTGTTCATTTATTTTATATATCCTCTACCCATGTGATTTCTGCTTTGTTCTCATGATTCACTCTTCCGATGAGATCTTTTACTCTTCCAATAGTAATTAAAGTTTTTCTTACGTCTAAAAAAAGAGTTGCGGTATTCATTGTGCAACTTCAAAACTTCTGTGATGAACTAAAAAATCGTTTTGTAGAAGCTTGGCCATATTGATGCTGATGGTGTTGTCCAGTTAAAGGGCCGTGCCACATGCTTGATAGACACAGGAGACGTACTTCTTGTTACGGAACTGATGTTCAACGGTGAGCTTATGAGTTATGACTCAACAGCTTCTTTTGTTGCTATTTCCTTCTTTCTTCTGTATTAACTATTCATCTGCCTTGCTAATTTAGGCAAGTGTTTCTTTAGGTACGTTTAACGATCTTGATCCTCACCAAGTTGCAGAATGCATGTAGGGGTTCTTAGATGGAGAGCTATATCGCAATATTGTTTTCCAAATGTTTGAACTATAGATGTATGAAGCTTTTGAGAATCCAGGAAGGACGAATAAATTCTCAAGAGACTGAAACTTTAAGTAAACTGCAATAATCTGGGACCGACCAATGCAAAACTCAATCACAAAGCCGTAACTGGGAAGATGCAAATTTGGTGATCTATTTAATGAGAAGAAGTAATTTTACACCAATGAATCTGTTATGTAATTTGGCTTTGTAGTTTGACCATCTCTCACACTACTAAACAAAGTGATTTGGTATACGGAGTCCTGCAACTGCTTGTAGTTTGAGTGTTTGACCATCTGCTTGTAATTTGGCTCAAACTTATATAATATTTGCTGCAAGTATTGGAAAATTAGCATCAAAATTCAGAATACAATGACCATAAACAGAACATTGAGTTCTTCTTAACTGATCAACAAAGCATATGCTTACCCTGTGGCTGCAGCAAGTTACAAAAATGCTTGTGTACGGTCTACCTATTGCATTGTTATTTCCAAAACGCCTCATTAGAATAGTAAATCATGAAATGTTCCTTCCCTCAACAATAATAGTGAATCGTAAGATGATCCTCCCACTAATAATGTCCCTCATAGGCTATTTCCATTTACTGAACTTCCAAACTAGACCTATCGATCAACTACTAATGACCTAAGTACCTCGTCATAACAAAACACTGATTTTAATTAGGAAAAATTACATCTTCTTTAAAAAAACCAGTACACTTGTTTGATAAAAAAACGCAAATGAAGGAACACATGTAGAAGTCACAATTCTCTTGAGAAGATGACTCATGCAAGGTTACATGCTTCTCTATACTTCAAATACTAAAATATTTCAGATCACAGACTCTCGAGGCCCTGCTTATTGATGGATTATGGAAGTGATTAAAGAGGAAAATGAGCTTTTTACCCTTGAAACAAATTCAAACGCAAATCTTGTTCAGGAAAGACATACATAAGGCCCGATAGTGTTGATTGGGTTCATAGTAACTTGATTCTTAGCAGGAGAGAGAGAGAGAGAGAGAGAGAGAGAGAGAGGAGAGAGAGAGAGAGAGAGAGAGAGAGAGAGAGAGAGAGAGAGAGAGAGAGAGAGAGAGATCCAAAGTGTGGATTTCTAATTTGAGAAAGGAAAAGATGTTTTTACCCCCACTTTGGTCTTTGAAATTTGGAGTGTTAGATCTTTTGAAACTTAGATTAGATCGGACGGTTTAGGAGGGGTGTGAGATAAGAGTGACACAATAAGAGATTAAGAGTGCCACTCTAGCCTAGGAGTGTAAAAAAAAACCGTTGACCCATCATCCGGTAGGGTACCCGGTCTTCACCCGCCATCCAAACCCGCACTGACCCGAAAATAGACCTACCCCGCCCCGCCACCGTTTTTATGTGGTCGGGCTATGGGTGTAGGTTCTATGCTCAAACCCGACCCGTCAAACCGCCCGACCCACACCGTGTCAAAAGTCGTTGACCCAATCTCGTTGACCCGCACAATTTCAAGACTCTAACTTTAATATTTTTGTATTTTGTTTATAATTTTTTTTAACTTTTGTAGGAATTTGAGAGATATGAATACAAACTTATGAGTTCAACATCAATTTCATATATTCAAGTTTGAACATTGGGAAAATATTAAAAGTTCAAATTCAACTTTCGAATTTTGGAGAAGATAAATCATTCATCTTTGTATTAATTTCGAATTCTTTTAGTTTATATTTTATTGTTTTGTACTATAGATCTTTGTTCCCATCTTCATTTGATCATACTATGGAAAATAATCAATTTACAAATGATAAATCACGATAAATAAGTTTCAAATTTACAGATATGGTTTTGGGTTCAAATTCAAGTTTTTTTATTTTTGTTTATTTTTTATTGATTGATTCCATTTTTTTTCTCTATCTTTGTGAATTGGAAATATATTACTTGCAGAATTAGAAAGTTTTTTTTTTTTTTGAGTGAAATTGGGTTAAAATGATAATTTCCACCCGACCCGGATGACCGCCCAAAACCATACTGTAAAGTGACCTAACGGGCGGGTAATGGTACTAAGACATGACACTTCAACCCGGCGCCCGCCCCATCGGGGACCACTGGATTTGTATCCCCTAGACTCGCCCGCCCGACCCATCACTATTTGACCTGCGGTTGACCTACTCTAGCTTTAACCAATATATATATATATATATATATATATATATATATATATATATATAATATATATATATATATACGGTTTGTCTAGGGTGCCACTCTTATAGTGACACCCTTATCTCACACTTCTTCTGGTCTCTCAGATATGTTCATCAGATCACCGGATCTAGTTCGAAATAAAAATTGTGAAATTTCAAAATTTGAACTAATTCAAAACCGAAAAGCGAAAAACACGAAATTCTCACTAAAACCCAATTCCATCGCTCTAGAGAAAGTTCTCTTGGCGCCATTAACGACCACGAGCTCTCTTTGACAAAGACTCAACCAACGACCAAACCCCAAATCGGTCGGTTTTAATCCCAAAAAAAAAACGCTTATGGTATAGCCAAAACTTCGATTTCCCACTCTTCACAAATCGCGATTTGACTCCATTCTTGCCTTTCAAAGCTTATGCGATGCGTAACATATCCATACATATGGGCATTGTATATATTCGTAGGTACGGTGGACTTGCTTTATGGACTACTTATAGATGGAGAAAACTTCGTAACAACGAAAAACAGAGTCGGACTTCTTCAACAACGTCTTCGTTAACTTGTTGAAGTGAAGAGCTTTCTTCTTCTTCTTCTTCAGCCACAATTGATAAAACCCAAGGAATAGTTATTAGGTAATGTGTTTGAAGAAAATGTTAACCCCTCATTATATTTAGTTTTGTTTTGGAATGTGGTTATGATTGTTTTGGTGGTTTTTAGGTTGCCCTACGAGGAAATGTGGAATTGGATCATAATGGATAAATGGGTAGGAGTTATTTTTTGGCTTTTGAATTGATATTTTGGGAGTATTGATAAATTGATTAGGGTTTAGGGTTTTGGTGAATGAAGGGTATTTTGGTTATTGTGATGAGTTTTCTTGTAATGTGTTACGGTTTAAGATGTAGGTAGTGTGATACATTTGGTAGTTCACAAATGAATTCACATGTTTTATGGAATTCAGAAAATCCATAAAATGATAGTGTTTGTGATTTTTTGTAGAAGTTATATAATGTCTTTGAATGAATGCAGTTTCGAATAAGAATAAAAATTATTGCATTATGAACCATAGTTTTAGTATAGTTATTGAGGCCGTGACACAATAACTTCATATTTGATCCCTATGGTTTTACTTGTACTGTTTCCTGCCTATGTGTTTCCATTCTTAAGCAGTCATACACATAGGTATTTAAGATTGTTTGGCTATGTATGACAGTATGAGGCCTTCTTGTCGAAGTAAGCTGTAAGCCTCTAGCAAGGTATATGATCATTTATATAGTTCATATCATATATTCTACTACATTTTAGGGTTAGTGCATATTCATGACTCGAAAGTCTTTGGTACCAAGTCCTTTAGAATTGCTCACTAAAATTAAACTTTTATCGAAAGCAAAACCACTCAAATATGCATTGTGTTAGTAAAAAGTGAGATATGGGATTTTTATAAAAGTGTAAATGAAAACTGTTGCCACTTTTTAGAAGTATGTTGTGGGCTATGAAACTTTTATGACTTTATATTTCTAGTGTTCTTACCTTCCATTTTTCTAGGAGCCGTAACTAAAACATTTCTTGAAGCTTTAAGGTGACATATTAAATCTTTGTGGTGTTGTACTTTTGCTGTCTTTGTCATGTTTTAGTTCCACTAAGATTTCGTTTTATTGCAATTATCTTGCACTTATCCTTTAGTGACTTTATAAAGATTGAAATTCATTCTTGTAAAATCTTTCGACTTTTGGAGCTTGATCATCAAATTGAAAAGAAAAAAGAAACACTATGAGTTTTTGGAGGGCGCGAATTGTATTCTTAAAAGGTAGTTTCTCGTTGTGGCCTTGCTATCTTATCAATTAATCTAGGTAGAAAAACACGCATTACATTGGGTTGGGAGCACGCATTATGGTGATCAATCTGAAGAATTTGGTGGAAACTGTGACTTTGATGTGGATGATGCAGTCCAAAAGTTAGAGAAGATGGGTGTTGTTGCTTTCGGGTAAGCTTTTCATATATATTATTTTCATATCACTTTTCAGAGGGCGACTCCAAGGAATGCAGGTCTGCCTAACTAGAGGTAGGCATCCTTCGTCCCAACCGGCTCGACGGTGCAAACTATCTTGGATAAATTATGTTAATGGCTTCCAATTGCTATGTATGGGAGAAGTGGCATGGTCATGCGAGATGTTAGATAGTACCTAATGTATGGGAGAAATGGCTTCCATTGCATGATCCTTGTTGGCATGGTGCGAGATGTTAGATAGTAGGATTCTTGTTTTACATCAAGTTTGAAAATAGTTGTTTGTTGGAAATAACTAGTGATTTCCATAGGTTGTATCAAATTTTTTTTTTATGAAAATGACCCGTATTGTCTAATTTAACTCAATGTATCATAATATTTTGGCAAAGTACCAACTCTGTGTGATAATAGTAATTTAACTTTGAATCAGGTTGAGGCTCTTTTCGGTGAAAAGGCAACAATCTTTGTTGAGAATAGAGGTATGTAGCAGTTAATTAGCTACACGGATAACAGAAAACTAGCAACCCCTTTTTAATACTCTTATCTCGATGTCATTTTTTTGCGCACGGTATCAAGGCTTACGGAAGAACACAAGTTGGCACCCCAGGTGTCGGATATAGCAAGTCCTTCATCAAGTGAGGATCTAGAAGCAGGGACATGGGAGGTGTCCAAAGCAAAATTAAGGCCCTTGTTTGCGAACAATATTCAACTGGGAGTCGGCACTTAGGATCATTGCCGACAATTGGATGTTATTTTTCTGCGGTCTTTGCTTTCTTAAGAAGGAACTCCTCGGCAAAATTTTTTGCTCTTGTTTACCTTGTATGCCTTCATTTCTGGGTTTCATATATATTCATGTCACATTCTCAAGCATCGATTCCAGATCCGGTGCTATCATCTCTCCCGAAAGCATCAATAAGACAAGTGGACCACGAGCTTGTTGCACTATAGCTTGTCGTGAGGTCGTCATTCCATGTATAGAGTGATTCTTGTACTGCATAACCTTTTTAAAAATGTGAATATCAGAGTCCAAGTTAAGTGAGTTTTCCAAAAATAAACTTCGGGGATGTCCTAATGTGGCAATTTGAGGTTTTGAAACAACGTGAAAATAAACAAGCACTAGTTATTGCACAGAGCTCCCACTCAATAGTCAATACCCAATATAAGTCGTAATGCACAAAACTTTGTACTTTGCTAGCGTCAACTCATGGAGAGGATGAAAGTTTCTGATTTAGCCATTGGTCAATTCAGTAAACTCTGATACAGTTTCGACAAACGCTACCTTACTCTGGTAGAATGGTACGTTACTATGCTTTGCAGCTCCTATTCAAAAATTTATTTTCTTTCGGCTTTGAAATTTTTTGAAAGACCAAGCAAGATGGTCATGTAAATCAACACTTTAGGTAGTACAGATATTTTTTTGTTGTGAACCTAGTACAGATTTACAGTGTAATTTTTTGCATTGTATTCTACTCACAAATTGTTGGAGTGCCTACACAAGGCTCTCACGTGTAAACAGCAAATTTTTCTTTTTTCTCAATACAATTACCCTTTAGCAAAAAGAAAATGATGGTCATGTTGAGAACTCCAATAATAGATGCTTTAACAATTAATTCTGAAAATTGACCACCATCTATTGAATTACAGGGTGTTTAATTATCCATCGCCTATAGCTTCCATCTATTACTCAATGATATCTTTGTCTAGAGTCTAGACACAACGCTTGTGTTACCAACTGAAAACAGCAGTTAGAAGTGCAGCATAACAGCACTAAACAGGATGGTGGGCATAGAATGCTTTGAAATCCCATTAATGATATAGCCAATTGTTATCGAAAAGCTTGAGTTGAACTCGGACAATCAATCGCCAACATCTGTAATCTTCTTATCATACGAATAATACATAAATATACAACAAAGATATGAGAACAAAATTATTTCAAAATCTTCAGAAACTTGCAATTTGAATTTTGAAAGGAGTTGCGATATGTAGAACTTAAATGGTCAGCAGTGAAACCGTAGCTGGATTTTCAAATCATCATCCCATCTTCAATTCCTTGCTTGCTTGTCTCTGGTCTTTTCTATACCTTGCAAACATGAAAATAATCTTGAGAATTACCAAGGAAATGCCATACTGGAAAACACCTCAAATTGTTGTATATATAATATATGAAAATCGGTTATGTTTAAGTTGAGTGTTGTGCATCTGTGTCCAAGCCAAAATGAAGTTTGTTTTTCCCAAAGCAAAAGCTTACCAATTCAACATTTCACCTTGATGAAGATACGACTATAAATGGGGAACTCGAAAAGGAAAACAACTTTGAACCAAGCCGGCACTTGTCATACACAAATGGAGGCGATGGAATTAGTGGATGCAGAAAAACACGAAATAACAAAATATAGTACTTGACATTTCTTCTTATTTGGACACTTAACTTGGAAGGTATTAAGGCAAAATGACTGACCTCGTTGTTCTTTTATAGAACACATATTCTGGTCTATTGCTAAACTTCTGATCGGCTGATTTCTGCACCAACAAATTTTTGCAAGAACATTAGAAAATTTTCCATCTTTTGCTGTTACATCATATGAGATTTAAAACCAGGGAATACTAACCTCAAGCAATGGAATGCCACTGACAAAAAGTAACAAAAGAGTAAGAAATACTTGGTCCATGGATTACAAGCCATTCTCAAGACCTTCCAAAGAATGAAGTGGAAGCCACAAAAACTCCCCACCATAGGAAAATCTGCATCACTCCCAAAAAACCAATGATAATTTAAACTTTGTAATGCTCTTTGCATGTTCACATTGTACATCCGTACATGTCTGTGCTTCCAGATATTGGTAATAGCACTATTTTAAGGACATAAAAACAAAGGAAATTTGGAAAGTGAACTTAATATCAATTTGAAGTATAGGTTGTATAAGCAAGTGCTCCATTTCGCCAGATAACCAAACAAGAAAGCTACTCATCAGAAATTATAATGTTTGTGTGTAGGTAGAAGATGCACCTATCACTGCTCGAGTTAAAGAGAATTAACTGTTCACGAGATTAAAAGAAAATAAGGAAAGATCAACTAACCTCGCCAAAATAATTTGGATGTCGAGAATATTTCCAGAGCCCAACATTGCACCACCTTCCTCTATTGTCTGCAGAGTTCTTGAATGCCAGCTTTTGTTGATCCGCAGTTGCTTCTATAAACTTCTATAAACAACTCATGATTTATTGTAGGAGGATCACTGGTGAATACCATCTTCTGTTGAGAAAAGAAGTCATCCAAAGTTGGAATGAATGTCTCCAGGGAGAGCCTAATTTCACTCCCGTCAAAATCAACAACCTTTATACCCGTGAACATATCCTCAATCAATCTGACCCACAACTTCAATCCTATAATGCATCGAAAATCATAAAAAGACAGTTAAACACAAACATGGATACTTGACCTACAAGGCCACAACGAGAAACTACCTTTTAAGAATACAATTGCGGCCCTCCAAAAAACTCATAGTGTTTCTTTTCTTTTCAATTTGATGATCAAGCTCCAAAAGCTGAAAGATTCTGAAGAACTGAATTTCAATCTTTATAAAGTCACTAAAGGATAAGTGCAAGATAATTGCAATAAAACGAAATCTTAGTGGAACTAAAACATGACAAAGACAGCAAAAGTACAACACCAAAGCATTTTAATATGTCAGCTTAAAGCTTCAAGAAATGTTTTAGTTACGGCTCCTAGAAAAATGGAAGGTAAGAACACTAGAAATATAAAGTCATAAAAGTTTCATAGCCCACAACATACTTCTAAGTGGCAACAGTTTTCATTTACACTTTTATAAAAATCCCATATCTCACTTTACTAACACAATGCATATTTGAGTGGTTTTGCTTTCGATAAAAGTCTAATTTTAGTGAGCAATTCTAAAGGACTTGGTACCAAAGATTCGAGTCATGAATATGCACTAACCCTAAAATGTAGTAGAATATATGATATGACTATATAAATGATCATATACCTTGCTAGAGGCTGACAGCTTTTACTCGACAAGAAGGCCTCATCTTGTCATACATAGCCAAACAATCTTAAATACCTATGTGTATGACTGCTTAAGAATGGAAACACATAGCAGGAAACAATTACAAGTAAAACCATAGGGATCAAATATGAAGTTATTGTGTCACGGCCTCAATAACTATACTAAAACTATGGTTCATAATGCAATAATTTTTATTCTTATTCAAACTGCATTCATTCAAAGACATTATATAACTTCTACAAAAAATCACAAACACTATCATTTGGCGATTTTCTGAATTCCATAAAACATGTGAATTCATTTGTGAACTACCAAATGTATCACACTACCTACATCTTAAACCGTAACACATTACGGTAAAACTCATCACAATAACCAAAATACCCTTCATTCACCAAAACCCTAAACCCTAATCAATTTATCAATACTCCCAAAATATCAATTCAAAAGCCAAAAATAACTCCTACCCATTTATCCATTTCGATCCAATTCCACATTTCCTCGCCGGGCAACCTAAAAAACACCAAAAACAATCATAACCACATTCCAAAAACAAAACTAAATATAATGAGGGGTTAACATTTTCTTCAAACACATTACCTAATAACTATTCCTTGGGTTTATCAATTGTGGCTGAAGAAGAAGAAGAAGAAAGCTCTTCAGCTTCAACAAGTTAACGAAGACGTTGTTGAAGAAGTCTGACTCTGTTTTCAGTGTTACGAAGTTTTCTCCATCTATAAGTAGTCCATAAAGCAAGTCCACCGTATACGAATATATACAATGCCCATATGTATGGATACGTTCTGCATGCGAAGCTTTGAAAGGCAGTAATGGAGTCAAATCGCGATTTGTGAAGAGTGGGGAAATCGAGTTTTGGCTATACCATAGCGTTGGGTTTTTTTTTGGGATTAAAACCGACTGATTTCGGTGGGGTTTGGTCGTTGGTTGAGTCTTTGTCAAGAGAGCTCAGGTGGTCGATTAATGGCGTCAAGAGAAGAACTCTCTCTAGAGCGATGGAATTGGGTTTTAGTGAGAATTTCGTGTTTTTCGTTTTTCAGTTTTGAATTAGTTGAAATTTTGAAATTTCACAATTTTTATTTCGAACTAGATCGGTTCGATGAAGAGATCGAGAGACCGAGAAGAAGTGTGAGATAAAGGGTGTCACTATAAGAGTGGCACCCTAGACAAACCGATATATATATATATATATATATATATATATATATATATATATATATATATATATATATATATATATATATATATATATGTCATCGATGGTCAAACCTAGTCAAATACATTGACTAGTGGCTTAAAAACGACTTGTTAACGAAGTGTGACTAACCTCAAAAGCACTAATATAGTGTGACATACTACAAAAAGACCCAATTCTAAATTACATGTCTTATAAAATTGTTTTATATATATATATATATATATATATATATATATATATATATATATATATATACGGTCAACGTACGGTCAAACCTAGTCAAATACATTGACTAGTGGCTTAAGACAGACTTGTTAACTTCGTGTGACTAAAATCAAAATTTTGAACTTCGTGTGACTAACCTCAAAAAGCACTAATATAGTGTGACATACTACAAAAAGACCCAATTCTAAATTACATGTCTTATAAAATTGTGGCAATGCTGGATTGATTGTTTTTAGATATATTAATTTTAGAACAAGATTCTAATCTCTTTATCCCTTTTCATTTAATACTCAGAGCACTTGCAATGCAGGTGAAAGTTTTCCCCCCCTTATTCACCGCCACCTCATCACTTATTCACCCCCTTTTCACCAAAACGGTGAAAAACAAGGTGAAGCTATGCAATGCAAAGGTGAATAATATATCTCGGATGGGATGTTAGATTCCGTCTGGAGGTTTTTGATACGAGACGGAATGTAACATCCCGTCTAATGACTCAATATGAACAGACGCGAACAGGCTCCATTTTCACTTCCTTCCTAGCTAAAATTGCGATTTTCTAGCCTCAATTAACAACCTTTTGACACAAACTTCCATTCATAATGACTTCTCCACCCCCCAATGCATCCCCACCAACCTCACCACATGAAGAGCACTCCCGATGGTTTGGAAATGTTAAAATTTTCAAAAAAAAAGGGGAAAAAAGGATCGTCGTCGAGAACGCGTAATGTGGGCGAGGAGGACGAAATTGAACTTGGGTTCAATTTTCCACCGTGTTGTGAAATCGAGGAACACCCACCATTAGCGTCACCATCGGTCCGACACGTAGCAAATCGAGTGGCGGAGTCTCAAGTAAGTTTTTGATTTTTTTTATGTTAATTATTATTATTTATGTTAGTTTATATCAAGTTTGTTGTTGTGTAATTAGTTTGAATTTGTCGCATTGTTTTAAAAAAAATAGTTGTAATTATATCGTATTGTGTGTTGGTTGAATGTAGGAAGTACACCTATGGAAAGTGCGTTGTGCACTTTCAAATGTTGTGTTGTGGTGGCATTGTATGAAATCAAAAACGGATCCTAATTTTGTCACAGTTACCGACATTATATCCGCCACACCATTTGGGAACTTTTTGAATTCTAATTTGGGACAAAATGATCAGGCGTTGTTGTTTGGGATAGTTGAGCGGTGGTGGCAAACTAACCACACATTCCATTTCCCATGGGGTGAGCTTGGGATTACCCCTCTTGATTTCACAATGATCAGGCGATGAGTTTCTTTGAAGGTTTTGATTTGGTTGAAGATGATGAGGAAGACGGGTTTTTGAGATTATCGGCTGAGCAGTTTAAGGGAGGAGCTATAAATATGAGTTGGTTTACTTTGAAATATTTGAATAGACTCAAGGAGAAGCCAAAAGACTCTCATATTGGTGAGGAGTCGATCCACGAGTATGTATGTGCCTTCCTCTTCTACTTTGTTGGTGCGGTATTATTTGGATATGCTGATAGTTATTTACATATCAGGTGGATGGCCGCTGTCTCAAACGTAGAGAGGATGTGGGATTATGACTGGGGTCAATCTATCTTGGCATACCTTTACCGCTGGCTAGACCTCGCAGTTGAGATGAAAGCTGCTAAAGGCAATTTGTGCAGCTTTGTTTGGATTATACCGGTAAGTTTTATTTATTAAGTTATTGTTTCATTTCATTTATTTATCTAATTATTAATGTTGACATGTTTATATATATATTGATATTGTATTTTATCTATTGATGGCAGTATTGGTGGTACGAACATTTTCGTGTGATGCATCCTGTGTTGAAGAGGTTGGAAGAGGATGAGACTCATGACCTGATTCCACGTATTCAAGCATGGGGGCTTCATCGTAGGCAGAGGGGGTATGGGGACCTATCGCATAATATTCATAACACTCGTCAGCAGATTGAGCTTTTAGGAGCTACCCAAATTGAGTGGCAACCCTGGGCCGAGTCCTTCATCTTTCAGACCCCTTATGCAGATATTCCAGATGTTCTAGAGAACACTGAGTACCGTAGACTATCATATATGTGTCATAGAGCAAGGTTTCTTTCTCAGCGGCGAATGATACTTATAGGGTCAGTCACTGCATGGTACTTTGGGGACAGATGTTGGCGGCAAGTATCTAGAGAGATTGTTATACCTTACCCACCAGCCATAGATATGACAGCCTCTGATATTCTTCCTGTTGTTCTTTCACACTATAGAGCAAACCCAAATGAGTGGCCAGATGCATCAGCTTTCATTTTTACGGGCGACTATGACTTATATTGGAAGAGGGTTGGTCGAGGTCTCTTGCTAGGTGCGTTATCTTGGGGCACCAATTTTGAAGGGGGTTATACGGAGCATTGAGGCCCGACATTCATTTCGGGAGGAGTGGAGTTGCCCGCGGTCACACCCGGGGTGTTTCATGATATTCGGATGCCGCAGAAAGAACTCCACAGATATTTGATGATGATGACTTTTTGGCTTTGGAGCATGATTACTTTCGGGGGCAAGATATGAGCATACCTATTCCACCGGTAGATGCCGAAGTGGTAGCAGATTTGTCGATCTGAGTTTGAAAGCGGTTAGTAGGAGGTTAGTATGATTTGAATTTATTCATGATTTGTTATTATTAGTATTCACTATAACCCCTAACATGCATTTGTTTTGTTAAATAGGATGAAGTAAAGGTCGGAGCTCCTTAACTACTGACTCTCTCGGTTATGCCATCGTGAGTCCTTCATGGAGTCCTCTCGTCGCAGATTTTGAGTACTTACAAGAAGAGCGAAATCGAACTTTGCGCCTTGAGGAGGCGTATGCAAGAGTTGGAGAATCTTTGGAAGTGGAGTACCTCAAGCTCAACCTCAACGAGGAGAGGTGACAACGATGTAGGGGGAGAGCTCTTCGACCGAAAGCCTTCGTAGGGGAGGAGATCTCAGTAGATATTTTTTTGTAGTTTGTAATAACTGTGCGCCATTACTTGTCTTATGGCGTTTGGGATTGTTTTTTTGTAATGAATTTTTTATTAGCAGGTTTTTCTTTGATGAGTTTTGGATATGAATATGTCATTAAACAAAGGAGGTTATGTCCAATTTTTTTTAGAAATTATAAGTTAGTTTTTTTTACCGAGTTTCTGTGTTAGACTTGGGTGTTGTTCATGATTGTTGTTTGTCTTATTTATTATTTTCAAAGTATATTAGCAGGTTTTGGATATGAATATGTCAATAAAACAAATGAGGTTATGCAAAAAAAAAAATTAAAAATTTATAAGTTCGTATGTTTCCAAAAATTTCACATTCATTTCACTCATTTCCTGTCTTTGTTGAAACATAAAATTTTGATGGAATATCACTCATTTTTGCAGGTGGTTTGGTTTTGACAGGTTCTGACAGGAATAGTGTATGGGGATACCGAGACGGAATGTAACATCGATGCGGTTTTTAGACCGAGACGGAATGTGACATCCCGTCTGGTTTTTCAGTCCTTCTCCCTACACCTTTTACTATTCCAAACATTGGAATTATGGATGGGGATGGTGGCCCATTGGAATTATTGAGGATACATTTGGATACAATGTGTTGTCACTTGGAGAGTGAACAAAAATCTGATAAAATGTGTTGTCAATTGGTAAGTGGACCAAAATCAAAGTATCACATGTGACCTTACCTTTCATATTTCGTTTTACTCTTCTTTCTTTTAGATCAAACAAACAAACAGCCATCTTCTTCCCCACAACCAAGCTAAAAATAGGAAAAATGTCTAGAGAAGAAAGAATTGCATATAACCAAAGGTTATGGGGAGGATCTAGTAGTAATAGTTAGATCTTACGGTTTCACCGGAGATTAGATCTACGGTATTCAAGGCGAAGATGACTACATGGAAAGAGTAAGAGATGAGCATAATGATATGATGAGGCAAAGGAGGAGGAGGAGGTTATAGTTATTATCCACTGCTGGGGCATTAATGACTCAAACAGCCATTGAAATTGAAGATGTGGATACAGACAAACGCGGTGGATCTGTGAAAGGAAGAGAGTACACGTTTAGAGATGGTGGTGATTTCAGTAAACAAAAAATAATGAGGGATTACTTCACAACACCTTGTAGGTGGCCTCCTCATAAGTTTAGATGAAGGTACAGGATGACAAGAGAGCTTTTTATGTATATATTGCATATTGTTGCATCATTCGACGATTACTTTAAAGACAAGGTGGATGGATTGGGTCGGCAAACAATTTCTAGGTTACAGAAGGGACTAGCTGCAGTTGCACAATTAGCAACTGGTTGTTCTTCTGATTCAATGGATGAATCAAATTGGAGATTCCACAGCAAATGTATCTATGAAGCGTTGGTGCAAGGCAATTATCACGGCGTTTGAGGAAGAGTACTTGAGACGACCAACTGAGGCAGACACTGCTAGGATATTAGCTGAAAATGTGGCAAGGGGTTTTCCAGGAATGCTTGGATCAATCGATTGTATGCATTGGGTGTGGAAGAATTGTCCAAGTGGATGGGATGGAACATATGTAGGGTACAAGAAGGAACCAACTTTGATACTTGAAGCCGTTGCAGACAAACATTGTTGGATCTAGCACTTCTTCGGCTTACCAGGTTCACATAATGACATTAACGTGCTTCATCGTTCTCATGTTTTTGAATCATTAGAGCAAGGTGAGGCTCCTGCTGTTGCATTTAATGTGAATGGTAATGACTATGATATGGGATATTATCTTCTGCGATGGTATTTACCCAAAATGGGGCACATTTGTTCAACCATTCGTTATCAAGAAATAAGCATGAAAAGATCTTTTACTCAGCGTCAAGAATTTGTAAGAAAAGGATGTTGAAAGGGCGTTTAGAGTTTTTTGCACATACGATGGCATATTATATTGTTAAGGCTTCTGCTTGGCGTTGTCGCGATGTTGTTGTTCTTGGAGACATAATGAAGGCATGCATTATAATGCATAATATGATTGTTGAGAATGAGCGTGAAAGTTGAGTTTGGAATTGGAAAAGTCGGAGGAAAAAACAATACCCCGCTCTTTTCGGGAAGATCTTTGGTTTTCATTTTGTCTATCAGATGATTGAAGCAAGAAATAAGATCAGAAATGAAGTTACACATACTAATTTTCAAAAGGACTTAGTTGCATTGAACATGTTTTTAATTGGACTGACATTGAAGAAATAGCAGATCCGGTACCAATTTATGATCCAAATTGGTCGGATCCAGATGAGGGAGAAGGAGGCGGGGGAGAAGGAGGCGAAAATTAAAATGGAAATGAAAGTGTATTTCCTATGTATTTCCTAACGTGAACTATTAAGTTCCAACGTATTTCCTATGTATTTCCTATGTAATTCCTATAAGTTCTTATGTGTTTAATGAGTTGTGTTTTAATGAACTATATTACAATGTATTTTAATTTTATTGGTAATTGTATTTCTATGAAAATAATTATATTGGACAGAACATACATAGTGCATTAATTAAAAAAAAAAACAGTTAGATAAAAATACATAGTTCATTAATTAAAAATACAATGAAATTAAAATACATAGTGCATTAATTAAAAAGACAATGAAATTAAAATACATAGTGCATTAATTAAAATACATAGTGGTTTAATTAAAATAAAATACTAGATATTACATAAGCTTAGTTAGAGCTAGAACCACCTCTAGTCCTTGCCCATTCAGCACGTATTTCAGCTTGTTGTTGCTCGATTATAGAAGTGGTATCGGGATGGAGGACACTTGTATCGGTCGCTAAAATCTTAGCTTCATATTACATCTTTTGAAGCCGATTTTTTTCCAATTGAACCTGATTTTTTTCTGCTTGTGTAACGCCCCAAAATCTTAAATAAATGTTACGAGGCGTTAAAAGACCACATTCAATATACTAATTTAAAATCAACGATAAACCATCATATATTTTTTTCTACAAAAAATCCGGCAGAGTTTCCTCTGTATTTTCAACACTTCATATACCTAAAACCTGTATTTTCCTCTGTATGGAGTGAATAATGTAAAGAAGAAGGTTCAGAAACCGACTACAGCATACATCCGAAGGGATCTCCCTCCATGTGATTCCCCTCCTCTTTCTTTTTAGAAGGTTAAACCCCTTTTTCTTTCTCTTTTCGCCGACCTCCTCTTCCTCGACTTTCCCCCTCTTTTCTTGTGGCCAAGCCCATATACATCAAGCCCAAAAACACAATACAATAAAAATGGCCCAGAAGACAAAAGCAAGCCCAATAACATAATTTCATAAAGGGCCCAAAAGACCAAAACAATAGAAAAGGCCCAATACAGTTGAATAGGCCCACTAACGTAACAGGTGGTACATAAAACGAACAGTAATACAGCCTAAAATATTTGTGTAACTAACCAAATAAATTAAATAAGTAAATACTAATAATTACACCATATAAATTACCTGCCATGGTGATATTACCGAAATGTCCTTGAGAAAGTTCCATATTATTACAGCTTGAATCCGATTTTTTTCTTCTCTTGCCATCACAGTTCTTTGACCATATGCAAGTTCCCTTTCCCTAAGTTCTAAGCATTTTTGTGTTTCATTTGCATCCTGTGAAAATGTATCCTCTAAACGTGTAAAGTAACCCTCCAACATACCAACTAATTTTTCTTGGTTCCTTTTGGACTTGGCTTTCTTCGATCCAAGAGGACGCTCCATTTCTTTTGGACGCTCTATTTCTTGAGAACCCTCCAATTCAACTCCACCAACACTTGGTGAATTATAAGTTGAATCTTCACTATCATTTTTGCGACCTTTTCTCTTTGTGGGGCGGCTTGACCTTGCCTCAAAAATGTTACTCCACTTTGGATTATCCTTGAGTATAACGTAACAATGATCAAGTGAAAAAACCGATTTTTCTTGTAGTTGGTACGTCATATTTGCCTCGGACAACTAAAAAATAAAATGGTGGTAATTAGACTAAAATAATCACTAGGACTAAGATAATTAAACTAAAATAATAATTAGACTAAGATAATAATTAGACTAAGACTAAAATGGAAATAATAAATACACTAAGATAATTAGACTAAGACGAAAATAATTAGACTAAGACTAAGATAATCAATAAATTCCAAATTGACAACTTTGTAATTACCCGGCTTTGTATTGTTGTACCACTTGCATGTCGAGCATCCACCGCATTCACAATTGCAACAAACTTGTTCATCATTTTTGAAATATATTTTCATCTACCGCTAATTAAATCAGAAGACCTATCCGACCCACGTGCTTGATTGAACTTGTTTGTTACACGATTCCAAAATCCTTTTGCATTTTGGAAAGCACCAACAATGGAGTCTTCACTAATTTTTTATCCAAGCAAGACATAGAGCTTGATTATCGGACATGCTAAAGTGAGTTTTAGCTTTTGCTTGAGTGCTACCACTTGCTTGAGATGCTTGAGTTGATGCCATTTGATATTTGGTTTTTTTTAAGAACTGATTTTAAAGAAGAAGAAAAAATATGATATATGATTGTTGGAAGTGTGAGTTGAAATGAAACAAATGTTGTATATATACCTAAGTTTTTTATTTTGACCGTTTTTGACCGTTCTGACTTTTTGACCGTTGGTAAACTAGCCGTTAAGACTCCGGACGGGATGTTGGATTCCGTCCGGTGAGTTTTGTAATCCAGACGGAATCCAATATCCCGTTCGAAGTTAACAAATTATTAGTGACTATCTCGGTAGAAGGTTTCACCTTGTTTTGAACTGGGGAAAATAGTCACCGAGTTTTTCACCATGCATTGCACAGCGCTTTTGGTCCCAACTAAGTGAAAAAAGTCACAAACCCTCCTGATTTCCCTGCATTGCAAATACTCTCAACAATAAAGAAAAGTACTCCACCATCTTTATCTCATGGAAGCAAGGAAGAACAGAGCAAAAAAAGTACGCCAAATTAAAAGCCTACTGAGAAGGAAGGAACAATGGATATGTATCTTTATTGTCAAATCTATTGTCTCCCATGGTTTCATTTCGTGTACGGTTGGTCAATTCCTTAAGACATAATCATGAGGCATCCAAATCATTAAGTTAAAATCAATAATTATTACATGAATAAAACACTTTCAAAACTAGTAGGAATATATTCAAAGGTGGTAACTCTGTGACTCTGTCTTTCTTTAATCTGTACATTGCATAATTTGCTACTGAGAAATAAGAGATGTGAAAGACAATTCCAAGTATCTAAGAGATGCCATAAAAATATGTACAGTCGAAACATCATAATCTTGAAGCAGCTAAAGGCAGAGTCAAAAATATCGAACGATATATTGATATATCGGCGATATATTTTAGTTTTTGAGGTATACAATATAAAGATATTAAGATATTTCGGATAGATATATTGATATAATTTCAAACTGATATATTTGATATATTGATAAATATCGACCGATATATCTAATAGATTTGTTAATTTTGTTGACTTTGACCAATTTTTTAATTAAAATCTCCGATATTTTTTATATATATCAGCAATATTTTTGATATTTCAACTTTTCTAAAAAAAATAACTAATCAACAAAAAAAAATATATCAACCGATATATCAATATATTTGGTTTTTGACCCCTCCGATATATTGACCGAAATGGAAAAATTGGGCTGGGTCCTTGATTCCTTCAGGCCAATAGACTACAAATAAAGAAGATCATTATTTTGTGTCAGAATTGTGCATATTTTATTTTACGTACTCTACGAAAATGGGTTAACATGGGTTGGACTTGTACAGTTTTTATCCCCAAAAATCCTACCTACACTTCTCAATTAGCCAAGGATGAAGGGCGCGGCGCGGTATTGACTAAGTTATTTTACTAAGTTAAATTTTATTAGTTAGGGTGTGTATAAACTATTAACATACGGAGCTACATGTTTTACTAGACTTCGCTGCATCAGCCAAAAGGTGGGCATGGTGAACCAGCCTTTTAGGACAAAAAAACACATTTACAAAAACTAAAAGTTGCATTTAGAGCCACAGTTTCTAGCAAAAGACTTGATAAACTCCAAGAGATATCAGAAGACGCTCCATTAACTACATTGACAACAGCCTGGTTGTCAGAACAAACCACCACCTTGCATAGATTAAGCTGAGAGACCTGAAGCAATCCAAGTCTTAGAACTTGCAACTCTCCATCCTCTGCTAAATCTGCTGCGACAGGTCTGCTTCCTCAATGAGAATTTCACCATTCCAACTATTAATAGTATAGCTGACACCTGTTTTTTTTTAAAATAAGGTCAAAACCACCATTAGTAGCAAACATGAAGAGAAGTGGAATGTGAAACTTAGGAATAAAATATCTGAGAATGATAGAAGGCTTAACAGGTAAAATAGACCTACAGGCCTGATTAAGAATGTAGTTAGGATTAAGAATCTTATAATTCAAGACAAAGACCATATTATTTCTATCTATCCATATAGTGCGTATAAGCTATGGTAACAAGAATCGTAAGATTCTCTATACTACAAGTCTTATATAAACTATGAGTTATAATAATACGGTTGAACACATCATATATAGTGAAGTGTATAGGCCAATTGCTAAAGTTAAGAGCTAGAAAAGAAGCAAACTAGATTCTTTCAAGGCATGAGCAACTAAAGCGAGCATGCTCAAGTGTTTCAGAATCAAATAAACACCTCGAGCAAACATCTGAGTCACAACTGTATGCCTATATCAAACAAAACTTTTTTTGTTGGCAAAATACCCGCATGATTTTCCAAGCAAACAATTTGATACAATGTGGTACATTCAGCTTCTAGATTAGGTTCCAAACATTTTGTATTTTTGTACATGACTCAAAGAGAGGGGGGGCACAACCGAAGTAGGTAGTTGGTTATAAAACCAATTAAACGCGGATTTGACTATAAACTTACCATTTTTTTCCAAGGACCAAACCATCCTTTGATCCATATTATATTAGAGGAGTGAATCTTTGTTTTTAAAATTTCATCTTGAATATCCTTAGTAAAAAGGGATTGGAGCCTATCAATTTCCAAGAGTGAATCACATTGTCAATGAGATCAGAGACATACCTGATGTTATGATGCAATAGTGATTGAGGACCAACAGGCCTTTTGCAAGGAATGGATGGAATCTAGTTATCCACCCAAATGTCGATTCCTCGACCATCAGTAATGATCCAACAAGGTATAAAAGAGATCTCATTTATAATCCGAATGATATTTTTCCACCACAAAGAAGCAGATTTAGAAGCTTTAGCTTTAAGGAAGGTTACATTTTGAAAATATTTAGCTTTTATAATTTTTATCCATAATTTTTATATTTAGTCTCAGTAATAAGCTTCTAACACAGCTTAGCTAGCAAGGCTTTATTCTGAGAGAAGGTGTGTTTAAAACCTAATACCCCACACTTTTTTTTGCACAACAAGCATTCCAATCTAACAGGTGTGTCTTGTGACTTCCAATCTCATTAACGCCCCACCAGAAATTAGAGTTTAACATATCTAATTGATGAAAAAGAGATTTGTGAAAAAGATTAGTTTGCATAGTATATATAGGAATAGCAGAAGTTACACTTTTAACTAAGGTACTACGTCCAGCCATAGACAAAAATTTGTTATTCCAAGATTTGAACTTATCTAAAACTTTTTTCATGATTCTAGTAGAACTAATAAGACTGGGTTTAGTAGGATTGAAATCAATGCCTAAATAGGTGTTATTACAGTTAGCTAAAGGGATCTTAAGGAATTTGGAAATGATCTTTTTATGTCTCTTATGCAGGTTATGACTAAAGATAAGAGATGATTTACTAAAATTCACATATTGTCCGGAAAGATCACAATACATATTAAGGCACTTAAGAACATTATGAGTTTTAGCTAGGTTAGCCCTCATGAAAATAAAGCAATCGTCAGCAAACATTAAATGAGTGATAGGTATAGCAGAGTGGCTTGCAAATTTGGTATTACGGGAAGAAAGTCATTGGGCACAAAGAGCAAACACCAGCTGGCACCAAGAAGGGGATGATAATACAAAATTTTTCCATATGTCTATTATCATCAACAGACAAGCCACAGGTATCACTACAGTCAAAGACAGGGACGGCATATGGCAAAGGGATCCAGAAGCTATCTCAAAGGTTTTTGTGGACCATTTCCAGAAAAACTTTGAGAGGTCAGATGATGATGCGACAAGCCAGATTTTCAACTCTTGTACACCAAGGATCGATCTAGACAACATCGACATGAACGAGAACCCCGGAGGAGGGCCGAAATTAGAAGAAGCGGCCGATGGATTTCTGAGGAGGACGAAATCTGCGGGGCGGATGGATTCTGAGGAAAGTTCTATCATACCTATTGGGATATCATCGGAGGGACATCACAAACTTCATTCAACAATTCTACCTCATTTGCCCATTTCACAAAATGAATCATACAAACATAGTACTAATCCCAAAAACAAAAAATCTGAACAACCTACACATTTTAGTCAATCGGCCTTTGTAATGTGGCCTATAAAATCTGTCAAAAGTTATAGTGAATCGTTTTACGACCACTACTGAATAAGATAATAGGCCCTTTCCAAAGCGCTTTCATTCCAGATCGATGCATCAATGACAACATTCTTATAGCCAACGAACTTTTTCACCACCTCAACACTAGAAACAAAAAAGCCAAACAAAAATGGGGAGCAAAAATTGACCTATCTAAAGCGTATGATCGTGTTGGCTGGAATTTCCTGAGGAAAACTCTTTCTTCATTTGGTTTCAATGAACACTGGTGCAACATGGTGATGTTTTGTGTGCAATCTGTCTCCTACTCTATTATCGTCAATGGCAGACCATGCGGCTATTTTAGTCCAAAGAGAGGCATACGTCAAGGAGATCCGCTCTCACCATACCTCTTTATTCTAGGCATGGAGGTCCTGTCTACCCATCTCCTAAAACTTCAACAGGCCAAACTCATTAAAGGAATCTCTATTGGCCGGGGTGTCCCATCGATTCACCACCTGCTATACGGAGATGATCTTGTACTCTTTGGCAATAATGAGCTCAAAGAAGTTAATGAAATGGTCGAGGCTTTGAAGCTATTCTGTCAAGCATCAGGTCATAAAATCAACTTTGAAAAATCTGATCTGCTCTTCAGTACTCATGCGACGAGAGATTTTAAGCAAAACTCTCGCACAATTTTTGACATCAAAAGATAGCAGCCAATCTCAAACTATCTGGGGAGCCCAACTTGCCTCAGCAGAGTAACAAGCAAGTCCTTCAACCCGCTTCTACGAGACTACAAAGCGGATTTCGGGTTATGGAAGGCATCTACCCTCTCTGCGCGGGTAGGACCGACACTTATTAACGCGGTTTGCTCCATGATCCCAAATCATCGGATGGGGGTTTTAAACTACCGAAGTGATTACTCATCCCATTGATGTACATCGGTGCATTTTTAGGGGACATGAAGTAAACACTAGGAAAGTTCACTCGGTTAACTGGGAAGTGATTGAAAAGCCAAAGTTATATGGCAGCCTAGGAGTCAGAAATCTTCAGCATACAAATCTAGCTCTCCTTGCTAAGAAAGGTTGGGAAGTCATTGCAAGCAACAAGTCTTTATGGATCGATATTGTCAAGGCAAAATACTTGAGAAATCAAGATTTCTTGACTGTGTGTCCCAAACCACTTGACTCTAGAGTCTGGAGAGACATCCTAAAGGCCCGTACAGTCCTCACTAAAGGATTGGGATGGGAAATAGGAAATGGTTCAGATATCAACCTGTTCACAGAAAGATGGATCCCAAATAAAGAAGGTATCACGGCTCCAATATACTCCAATCCTACTGTCAAACCGATTTTCGTCTCGGACCTCATTGATAGCAACACAAGGAAATGGCGCTCCAACACTATCTATCACTGCTGGCCGGAAGATACTGCGAAACAAATTATCTCCATTCCACTTTCGCATACTGAGAAACCCGACAGAAGAGTTTGGACACGAACAATTAATGGAAAATACACGGTGAAATCAGGGTATCAAGCTATAACCGTCAACCAAAACCCACTCTCTTTGATTGGAGAATCATCTGGAAACTTCGATGCCCCCCGCGAGTAAAGGTATTCATGTGGAAACTTGCGCTTGATGCTTTAAACTCATCCTCTAACCTATTCAATATAGGTTTAAACTTTAACCCAGACTGTGTCTTCTGTAAAAGCTACCCAGATACCTCACAACACCTGTTCAAAGAATGCCCTTTCACTTTCGGACAATATGGAGACTCACCCCAATCCCCAAATTGTTAGCGCACCCTTCAATGACACACCGAGAGATGGATATCAAAGACTCAACAATTATTGAGAAATCAACCGTAGATATACCCTTTGCTATGGAACTCTTTGTAATCATCTGGTTTGGAACATCCGGAAGAAGCGAAATGAAATGATTTTTGAACAAAAAGGGTCACTCCTCAAGGCACAATCAAAGCTAGTCTTGTTTTCTGGAGAAGCACAAAGGATGCCCAGTCACTACTCCTTAAACCCAAGAGTCCGAAACAACTCCATCATCTCTGGCTGGAAGCCTCATTCAACCCATACGTAACTCTAAACACCGATGGTGCGAGTCACGGAAATCCAGCCCCGCAGGTATGGGATGTGTATTAAGGAACTACGACGGGGGTTTTATTCACTACACCATAACAGGCTATTTGCAACGGCAAAAAAGCGTTGCTAATAATTTTTTGCAACGCTTTTAAGCGCTGCAAATATGGCGTCGGTAAAGTGTTGGAAATATTTGCAACAGCTTTAAAAGCGTTGCAAATAAAAATTTCAACGCTTAAAAGCGTTACAAACAGAAATTCAAAGCGTTGCAAACAGAAATTTCCAACGGCTTTTAAAAGCGTTGCAAACAAACAGAAATTTCACAAACGCTTTTTAAGCGTTGGTAATTTGTTAAAAATTTTACCAACGGTTTGTAACCGTTGCAAAGTTGTCAGTTAATTTAAAAAAAAATAATTTAAAATTCATTTGTAACGGTTATAAACCGTTGCTGATGGGTTGCTAATAAAAAAATAATAATTTCTCATTTTGTAGCGAGACCAGCTAAACCTACAATAACCAATGAATACAAGAATGGTTTAGACAAATATATATATAGCTACAAGCATTTAATGTTATACAGATGTCAGGGGAAAAGGTTTAAGGACCTAGCAAGAAATCATGAGGAACAAAATGAAAAAAATTCTTTACATTTCTAATATGTTTAAGCAGCATGGTGAATTTCTGTTTATTTCTCTAGCAAGGTCTCAAATCCTTGCAACAGCTTCTATTAACATTTCAAATGCTATAGATCATGCCCCATCCCTCCAACTAGTTCTTTGTCGTAGTTTGATGAGCTTTGAGTATTTGCCAAGGCTCATTTGGACATTCCCTGAAATTTCAACGAATAATCCTTAATATTTCCATTAATTCCATATATATATATATATATATATATATATATATATATATATATATCTCGAAATATGCCTGAACCGGTTGAATGTTTCCACAAAATAATCCCACAAATTGGCAAGTAAAGCAAGATGCTATGAATTTGAAAATTACCGAAAAATTGAAAACCATTTAAACATGAAGGTTCCTGATGTCGCATCTATATAAAAAACAAACTGCAAACTGAGGCCAAAGCTGGAAGTACAATCTTAGAGAAACAGTTCTGGCCTTCCTATTTCCTTAAATCTACAAGTGACCAAGAGGTTTGAAAGCAAAGTAATATATAAGACTACAATTATTGGTAAAGTAATATATAAAACCACAGAATGCTATAGGCGATGCAATTGCACCATAGATACAAAGATGTGGTGTTAGAGTCACAGTGCTCAAGGATATTAATATGCAAGCCATGATATTTAAAAAATAAACATTAACGATCACCACGGAAGGAAACTAATAAAAAAAAAAAAAAACTATCTTTGCCCATCTATTCAAAGCATTATACTGACATACCACATAGTCCCATCACTTCTCAGCAAACTGCTTTGCAGCTTCTTCACTTTCAAAACTGAGTCCAGCATCACCAACATTAGCGTATGGGTCTCCTGTCGATGTCCAGCCCATCAAAGGATTTTCCCACCTACAAAAAATACAAGTCAATGGATAATAATATAACACAATACAAGTTAAAATGAAGACAACCATATATCAAAGCTATGCAAAAGAACTCACTTCTGGGTTGAGACAAAATTAATCTTCCACTTCCCAACCTTCCCAGACCCTTGTTGGGTTGCAGTTCGAGCAGGCGAATAAATCACAACCTGCAACGCATATATAGATTGGAACAATTTAGTGTACTGACACTGCATGTTTTGTTTTTATAAAGAGAAATGTTAAACAAGAAATGGAAATTAATCATTATCTGCAAAACAGCAAAACTGTAAACTGGTTTTACTATATGAAATTGCGAAAACAGGGAAGTGAACTATGTGTCGGATATGAGTGCTACAAACTTACAGAGTTTGTTTGTGAATGCGGTTAAATAGCCAACAAAAGAAAGATATTATCATTTAAAAAACTGTATAGCCAAACTGCTAACCGTTATCCATTCGGTTCACAAAATAGAATTTAATAGCAAAGAAAACATGAAAGAACTAAGATGGTGAAAGCCTGAAAGAAAATTACTAATCCAGAAGAATCTATCTATTACACGTTAATCTAAATGGCAAATACAGAACAATCATTTGGTTTCACAGAAAACATAGTTTTTGTCTGAAAGAAACCTTCATAACCAATACCTGATACAGATTTATATTCTACATGATCACTCAAACAGATGGGACAAAGTAGATCCACCCGTATGGATATGGTAAACAAAATGATACCAGCTTCCACAAGTTGAAGCATCTTCTTATCAAAATGGAGTCCTTGCCAGTGGGACAAGATTATGAGTTCCTGATCATGAGATTTTTATCTTTATAGGTGTGATACCTTTTGCATAGTTTCTCCAAAACTGCTACCGAGTGCTGCATAGAGTTTAACTTGGTATCCATGAACATCCTCTGTCATGTTGAATAATAAGATAAAGGCTAGTTCAATAGGAATACAAGGAAAAAAATAGAAGAAAAGAGAAAAGAAGAAAGTTTTGTAACGAACCTTGTAGTCATGCCCGTGTTTCTCAATCAGCCGACCAATATGAACACGCTGCAATGAAGTCAGAGGTTGCAAAGGTGCACTTTTTCCATCATTACGCTTCTTTCCAAGTGCAGATTTCAAATCTAAAAGCGACCAGAGAAACGTGTCATTCAAATGAGGTACGAACATGATAATTAACTTTCATATGACAAGTAAGAAACCCAGTAAATAAGACATAACAATCATTCAAACGTATGGTGGATGATTCTCCCTATAGAGCTAAAAAATAGACACGAGCAGAACCTGGAAACTACTGAAGATAACCTGTCCTCGTGTTTGAAAAAGATTAAAGAAGAGCAAAACCTAGAAGTGAGAAATTCAAACTCTCCTTTCAGTGGAACCTCAACTTGAAGCAAGAGATGGGGTGAACTAGAAAACATAAAATTAAAAAGTGCAACTTAAGCACTCATCTCAAGCATCTCTCAAGTACACAACTAAATGAAATCTTTGGAAGTGAGATTACTATTTTTTCCCCTAGTTAGAAGATAATAATTTCATTCAGACGTAAATGAGTTCCATAGAGTTTCCCCACCAAACAATTACTAAAAGCATAGGTACAAGTTCGCACACATAGAAGGTTTCAAGTGATGCAATCAGCTGTAACAGTGACGGTGTCGTATTCTACTGAAAACATCCCTGTCAAACAAGTAGTCATTCTATATGAACAACTTACACGGAAAGATGGCTAACTGGTTGTAGCAGAATCGCAACCCTACACACATCATGGACCATACAAGCAAACCACATGGCATGGTATACAGGATTTGTGTCAAGTATACACGTCATGGTAGACGGGACAATCTCAAGGAAAGCATTTGGTGCAGAGGCACAAGTGCTACTATAACTATCTAGTTGTCACATGTATTCCACGAGTTCTCAAAATGGATTGTACCTCAATTCTTTTTCAACTTTAACATTTTTTCCTAAAATCATCATCAATGGGATAAATTATAAATTCAACTATAGCATGCTGTCGTGGGTTCCAGCTATGGCAACTTCCCTTAAAAGGAAAAAGTAAAAACTACTTATGGTAGAGCAGAAATATATTTCAGAAGACAAAATATGTGTCATTGTAAGGACGTGTGGCACATAAAATATATAATGCAGATTTCAAAACTTACATCCTCACATTCTCGCAGCTTTTGTTGTGCACCATCAAAGTCGTAGTTCACATATAGACACTGCAAGAATTCTGTAATCGGGTCTTTGTAAGAGTACTGTTCCTGCTGGATTACTTTGATAAATTCTTTGAGCTGGGGCCTTCTCTTTTTGGTGATAATCAATGCAGTAGCTAGATATCACAAAAGATGGGGTGCATTTGTCTGAATTGCATTAAGATACCTGAAATTATATTTGTCAACTTCATATGCATAAAAAAATACAGATTATTTTACTTTCAAGTTATGGTTTTTGTGTGGTCACTGACTCTACTCTTTTTAATGTATGATGTATTCTGAATGAGGGTGGAACAGCTCTTTCAGGAAATAGTGATAGACATAACAAAAACATCATACATTAAAAAGAAATTATATACCTGTCATAGAGGAAAAGATCTATTATCCCATTTCTGCCACCTTCATGGTTGAAAAATATGAAAAGGCTCCAATGCATTAGCCAAATTCTACTTTGCAGCTGATTGAGTGGAGTTTGAAAGTTCTGCAGCACAGATAGGGTGTAAGACATACATCAGAGATTGCGAGAAGTATACATATGCAGAGAAGTACTCATCACAAACCTTTGCATTAATTATCTCCCTCAAATGATTGAGCTCTTCAAAGCTTAACAGCCCAGTTCTGCATCAGTATTTCAGCGCAAGCTTTCCCCATAATGCACTCAAGTTCCTGTCACTGTTTGAGCATAAAGCCCGGTACTGATACAAAAAGTCAGCTGCACCAGAGTAGTTTCCACATTCAAACTGAAACTTGGCATGCTGATACAACGCTTCAATCTGCTCTGGACCAATCTGCACACAAAAAATACCAAACCTTTCAAAACTTACAGGGCAACAAGCCCACAAAACACATCTGTAACGCAACAATCAGTTCCAAATTTTTCACATAATACAAAACCCAAAAAGCCTAAGCATGCATAGACTACTAAAGCCAATAGAGAAGACAGTGCTTTTGTATAGGTATAATTAAACCTAATCAGTATAAATAATAGAATAATAAATAACCTAAACACCACAATCCCCATATCGAATACCAAAATGGGGGAACCTTCAAGCACGTAAACCACTATAACTCATGTTTGCTTGGTTTCAATGGATCTACCACCACAAGAGATTCATCATCCCCAATATGGTCAACAATACTTCTTGTTTCAGTACCAAAGGCTGGTCGAATCCTGCAGTAAACTCGAATATTTCCTGGAAAGGCTAATTAGGCACACATTCAAGAATCTCCTTTGGTTCCTATTACTTCAAAGTTTAATAATGACAATAATCAAATTTTCAAAAGTAAATTAACCTTTGAGATCCTGGACCATATTATAAAGATCCCTATTTTCTTTTACAACTCTTTGATATCCAAGAGCAGCAACTGACATTTCTTGAACCTTGTCCCCTGCAATAGTGGAGAACACTGAAGCCTTTCTAATGGAGGAACATGGCGATTATTACAAGTTCATCATCCTATGTACTGTAAATGGCTATATAAGGTCTGGTTGCGCTAGAGCTCAGTATCAGGAAATCACATAGATACCTTTTTGCTAATAGGGTTAGCGTTGGGATCACTTTATAAACTTATGAAGTTGGGGACACAGTCCAAGGCATCAAAACAGGAGATAACAAATTAAATTTGCAATCAAACAAATAGAAACATACACCATTTCTCCACATAAACCTTCTTTCCAAATGAAAACATACCTAGTACTTGTAAATCATCATGCAATTGGGATTGTAAGACTTTAAATTAAGCTCTTTGTTGTAGATAGCAACAATTTGAGATCCTGCAGACATAAACAGATTCAGCAAGTTGCATTTCACCGTTAAGCTATGATCACTAATCATTAATTCCTTATTAATATGCTTATAGTATAGGCGAAATAATCACTGTACTTGGCTTTGTACACTTACTGCAGTAAAAATAACTTCTGAAACTATTGTTTTCTATTTGGAGAGTTAAAATAAGTAAGACCTTATTCTTACTCTCTTCTCTTTTACTTTTTCTTTTTTTTTTTTAAAAAAAATTTGCCCATTGTTGAATAACGTAGTATTAGAAATGTAACAATAAAAATCTCTTAATCCATAGATAATAAAGAAAAGGAAACACACCAAAAGATCTTTCTCTTGTACTTTGAGTATATGCCAATGGTTGCAATTGCCCTTTCCCAAGCAAGACAACAGCTGCAAACAAAACGACATTAGCAATATCACACCAGAACATGAAACTAAATGCTCACTGCAAATAAATGCAATTTGCAATCCTATTAAATGTTTTGTATTCAAAACAAGAAGACCAAAACATTCATCCACCCAAAAGAAACAAAAAATAGAGGCAAAGAAATGTAAAATTCGAGATTCAAATACCTGAACCGATAAAGTAGTAGAAATTTCGGCTGGAAAGCTCTCCACCGACTGCCATTACAACACCAAAACAATGAGGAATCTCCACTTCAAATTAAATGAATTTTTAGAAGGAAAAAAGACAATGAACCTGGTTGTGAATTAGTAGTATGTTGAAATCTTTTGCTTTCGGTAAAAGGTATGAAAAAGGGTTTTGAGATTACAGCCGCCTAGTTTAGTTTGGAAAAGAGAGAAAATAGTTAGGTCTATTTTGTTTTGGGTTATTTGTTTTCGATAATTTGTGCTTTTCAGAAAGAGGAGGAGGTTGAAGGACAGAAAGAGGAGGAGGGGTCACCAGCAAGAATAAAAAAACCCTAACCTAACCTAGCGGCTGTGAGAGAGAAAGAGAGGTTTTCTATTTTGACATACCGACGGCGATTTCTTTTTTGTTTCCGTATTTTTGAAATTTCGAAGTTGTTTTGGTTTTTTGGATTTGTAACACTTCTCCAACGCTTTTTAAGCGTTAGCAATTAATTTCGGAAATTCAATTCAAATAAACCAACGCTTTTCTAATTCGCTAACGCTTATTTAGCGTTGGCGATTTCTAACGGTAAATAAAGCGTTGCAAAGCAAAAAGGTGCGTGTTCAAATATCCTATTATGGTGTAGTGATTTGCGATCATTGGATTACGCCCTGTCGGAACATCAGGCGTTGGCCATGAGACTAGGTCTATACCTAGCAATCTCCTATGGCATCACCCACATACATATCCAAAGTGACTCCCGGGCTTTGATCGGGTGCATTAAGGGAGAAGACGAGGGATAGTCCATGGAGGGAGGTGGGATCATTGAGGATATTAAGCCAACTTTTCTCCTTGTTGAAAACATATCCATCATTGAGAGAAGGAAATGCAAGCGGTGACACAGCGGCACAAGTATGGCATTTCTTTAGCTCATCACATGAGCTGGCACGATAGACCTCCAGATATCATATGTAAAGATCTTTTTTTCGACTGTATGGGTATTTCAACGCCCCGTTTAGTTTAAATAATATGAAAATGTTTGAGGAAAAAAAAAAAATCAATCTGCTTAGTAGCTAACAAATGCAAAATATGCCTAGAAAAGAATTCAGTGCAAATAATGAATAGAAATGGGGATAAGGGTCACCTTGCCTTATCCCTCTTGAAGCAGTGAACTTCCCAAATGGAGAACCATTAAGATTAACCGAGAAAGAGGTAGATGTAAAACAGATTTTAATCCAGTTAATCCATTTAGAGCAAAAACCAAATTGTTTTAAAATTTGAAAAAGGAAAACCTATTCAATTTGATCAAAAGCTTTATGCATATCAAGTTTAACAGCCATACACCCATGAATCTCTTTTTTCTTTTTTAGTTTTTGTAAAATCTCCATAAGAATAATAGTATTGCATATAAAAACGCACAACTCTTTTAACATATCTTTAAGGCCATGGTTGCAAGATGGCCCAATAGCAAACTAAGGCCCCGCAACAAGCACACTGCAAACAGAACCTAAATTGAAAAGAAATCACAAAAACCATTTCACTTGTCTTGTTCCTTTGATGATACAGCCATACAGGGCCAGTGTAACAAGAGATACATGTGCGTTTGGTCCTACTAATTAGTGTACACATAGATGTCCTACGTAGTTTGACAAAAGATTGTGTCACTTATGTTGGATATACGATACAGATTTAAGTTAAATGTTGGAGAAAATAATCAAATTGATCTTCATAGAGATTGTGAGACAGCAAATAACGGCCAAATCAAAAGAATGGATTTCAGGCTAGACTTCGCATTGAGCTTCAAAGTAGGTTGTGCATTCGGGTTTCTGATCAACTTGCCTCAAACAGTGCATATCTATATCCAAGTAGACGATGCATTGGGAGCAAACGTTAATTTATACATTTTATATTAAAAAATAATGAAACTAAATGAGAAACAATGTATTAAACGTGTTCATCAGTCGACTTCCCAGCTACAGGTACAGTTGATCCTGCCCCAGCATACAATTCTTCTGCATTGTCAGAAGTTTGGTATGTATATTTTGTAAGGACTCCAACATCTGATTCTGTAGCACCTTCCTGTTCAGTCATGCCAGAAATAATGGTGTAAGCAGTGAATTAGTGATGATAATTCATAATGACTCATTAGTGATATATTCTCTAATTCTCCATTTGTATATACCTGGCCACCTATGTAAGAAAGGAGGATGATCATGCAAGGCATACAACAGCACATACACGGCAAAGAAACAAGGTAAAAGATGGCATGCATTGCAAGAAATACTACAACCAACTTGCACAAATTTACCACGAAACTATTAGAGAGTGATCAAACAAATCAGTAATCCGCAATGAATTAGCTAGTGGTTCAAAGATAAATAAACAAAATGGATGTGTGCAATAAATTAATAGGCATAATAAGCAGTTGACTTAAATTATTGCATACCAATAGAGACGGGGAGCATAGTGCTGCAGGAGGTAACCACCAGATACTATCCAGTAAATTCCAATAATCCACCACGCAAAAGATGCTGCAGTTAATAGAGTTTTCCATATCTTCCCAGTACTGGAACAATATAATCATATGAATTAATGAATTATCAGCACATAAATCAAATGATCCATAGATGTATATAGCAAAACAAGAAGTGCAAGTAGTCCTGATTTCTGAACCATTAGCTCACCTGGAGTAATACGTTTCGACCTAGATTAGAATCACATGAACCACGCAAAGAAATGCATACACACCAATCCAAATCCTAATGGGAGTGGTAGTATATTCACTCAGAGTGCAAGACAGTATGACAACAGATACTACAATTAACGCTAGGTTCCATTCTATATCAAGGGGAGCCGCTGCTCTGGCCAGAAGTAGCAGGAGAGGATTAGCAGTGTACGTTTCTTCCCTTGGCAGCAGCAGTGGCGTAGAGGAAGGCGACGAGACACCTACTGATTCTTCACTTGCCATTGTTTCAAGAAATTAAATGCGACAAATGTGATACCTCTGTCTTTTTCTCTAACCTGTGGTTTTCCTTAAAAGGTGTGTCACCTTGCTCACAAGGACAATTCCATTCAGTATCAAGAGATGCCACAAAAATATATCCAGTTTAACAAATAATAATCTTGTCCAAGTTGGGTGTTATATATATATATATATATATATATATATATATATATAATATTTGCACCAACAGGAGGGGGGGTGTTAAAGAAATGGAGCTAGTAATCTCTTGCAACAGCTACAGCCACCGATAAGGACTTTGAGCAGCCTAAAGTAAACTTTGAAGGAGAATATTTTGTATTAAAACGAATAATCTTATTTTAGTTCTCTAAGAAAACGTGGGTTGTGTATACTTCAACTTTCTGTATCCTACACAAAAATGCACAATTCAATCATATCAACTGTAAGGGACATCTTATGTAATGCTCACGTGATATACACATGATCCACGACTCGTATCCAGAGAACTCTATAAGACATGACTCAAGATGACGACTCGACTCCATATACTCGTCACACATGAAGTCGACTCGACTCAGACACTCATTGCACTCGTGTAGTCCTCAAGATCGATTCAGTTCTAGACAGCTAATACACAACCACATCTCATGACATTATCACTTGCAAGATTCATCATTGTTATCATTAGCACCAAAACTTTGTCCACTATAACATTCAAATCATTACCATCATTAGTTTTTTTTATAACAAAGTTATTGGGTTAGGCAGACCACTACCCTACCTGTATTAGAAATTCAATATCTTACATAGATTTTTCCATGTGCATCTATCCTCTTTTACAAAAGAGTCGAGAGATACATCCTAATATCAACTCAAACACCACAATATCAAGAACCACTCACTACACACGTGCAATTTATGAGCATGTGTGGTTCATCCTAACAGCACACATGTCCATGCCATCACGTGTCCTTTCAAATGCATGCTCCCAACACCTATAAAAGCCAATCCAGAACTACATTGGTTTGATTCCAATTCCACCCAAGATACTGGATACGTAGATATCTTCCTCTCTTGAGAAGAGCAACTATTTTCAACCAACCAACACCTTTTCTTTTTACTAAACCCTGAGCTAAATCATCTTTTGGTGTAATGTCCTATTAATCCTTAGGGATAAAATTAGACATTTACATCAACTCCTGCCTTATTCTAGTTTTATCATTGTTATTTTAGAGAATGGGTCAAAATGCCCGGTTCCAGACCTCCAGCAGGACAAGCAAGAGTGACATGGCAACGTCTTACTCTCAAGTATAAATTGCGAGTCTTGGAACTCAGTTGCTTCTTTCTTTCTTTCTTTCTTTCTTTCTGTTTTTGATATTTTACATCACATTATCCAACTTTCATTACAACATTCTTATGCAAAGTAAACTAGTTCAGTGACAGTGCACAGTACTGCAGTAGCTTAGATCGACTTTGCATCAGGCGCAATCAAGTTAATTTACAAGCTCTAATCCTTAATCCAAAATGAATATTAATATAGTAGAACATGAACAAAAACGCCCAAGAAAAGTCAATCCCTATACATGACAGCAAAACTTTGTCTCACATCTTTGGTTTTTAACCATGTAGTCCATGAACTTATTGTAGTTGTACATTATTTTGTTACGTCACAATGGCTATAACAGCTTCTCTCTCGGTTGAGAAACAATAGGGCGGCGCGCAGCCTCATTATTATTGAACACGTATTTGCTAACTATGAAGATGATGGTCTAGTGGCAACTAACAACTGACCATATATAGTTTACATTACTTTTACAATACCAAAACGATATAATAACAAAAAAACAAATCAAAGACGGAAAAATTTGATATCTAGCTTGTCTAGAGATGAAGAGAAGTATCAACTTCATTATTGTCACAGGTAAACGAGGTTCTGTGCAAAGCTCTATTTTTAGGCCATAAGTTCATCAAGAGTGGCGTATCAACATCCCTATAATCAGTCTGCTTGTTGTGGTGGGACTCCGGTCGAGAGGAAAGCGAACCTTGGGGAGATGGTCGAGGAGATAGGCTCAATTCCGGATTGCAGTATCGCCTAGAAGGCTCATAATGCATGGTTGGACTAGTCGTCCTTTCGGACACTGGAAAGAGTCTTAGTACTTCTTTTTGTTCTCTCATTTCCTTCATTCTCTCCAACTGTTTGAACCTCTCTTGCAGCAGAGCTATAGATGAATGTGAAACAATAAGATCACCGTCTTGCTGCCTAACCATTCTTTTAGAATGAGTAATTGTAATTGGAAGTATTGAGAGTGAGAGCAATGAGAGGCTCTAATAGGGTGTATGTTTGTATATATAGTAGATGTACATTGTTTTTTCCCTTCAACTTATTGTATTACAGCCCTCCTTTTTATTCTTGATGATCTAATGGGGACAGAGGAATCGGCGGGTAATGTACTAAATCCAAGAAGTAAAGGTTTTATGACTAGCCTAAGGATGCTTGGTTTGGTGGGTGGTGTAGGCAAAAGAACTTGCAAGAGAGAAAAGAGTGAAGAGAAAATCCAAACAAGAGTGGAAGGTAGCTATTGGAAAGATGTCTATGAAAGAATAAGAAGGTTGATTGAAATATTTGTCTTGTTGTCCTAATGATATCACTTTGGCTTTGGGGAAGATGGTAGCGTTTCTGATTGGCTGTGTAATGATTTTGTATCATTCTTTCTTTTGAACTTAGAGTAGGTTGTGCAGATAAGACAAGTTTGGAGGGAATAACTTTTGGAGTTGGTGTTCTGATTAAAATCACACTAAAAAATCAGAGATATAGCTAGAATCTATCATGCATGCTTTTTACCTTCTCTAATTTACACAATGTTGAGGACAGAGAAAGATACCTACCCAAGCCTCCGCCAACTCTCTGTCTTTCACTTGTTGGATGGGAATGACTTTAGCATTCAGCAAAAGTAATACTGATATGCTTTGGGTTGTAAAATTTCTGAGCAACCCAATGTATAAGAATCTTTAAGTTCGGAGGAAGAAGACACTTTGTACTTTCTGTTGTCCACGGAAACATTATCACCGACAACGTCCAAACGTCCATTCATAGGATCATAATGCGCTAAATCATATGTGAAAAGAAAGTCTTAACAGTGAGAGTGCCTACTCATTCTAAAGGCCTCAGGTAATGCACCACAACTAACCATATGAAAATGATACAATTGATGCTACTCAAGGTAACAAACCAACTTGAACTCGGAAGCAGATACTGAATAAGTTTTAATATTTTCCCAAAGGTTTGGCAATAGTTGATGTGACTGAAAAGGAGATCACTATATAGAAGTAGCTAACCTTAAAGCGATATATACAGGCTAAAATCCGTTCTAACATGTTCATATAAACATTTCCAGATACAAATTCATGGACAAGAACGTACAAGTGAGGCTTTTCAAATTTTGTTCTGTTATTCACAGCAATAAAGTATTAAAATGTCAAGAAGCATATGACCTTCAGGAGTAGACATTGGGTCACTTTCAGCATGCCGTATGAGATGTGCGCGTTAGTTAGTGTCAATAGTTCTTTCGAACTCTATACCGAGCTGACACTATTTGCTCTATGGAGATGCATTTGATCTTAATGTTGGTGCAGAACTTACTAGGAGAAGCACAAGAAACCCAAAGGAACTCCACTAAACCCACAAGAAACCCAAAGGAACTCCACTAAATCCACAAGAAACCCAATTTGTTTCAAACTTTCAACGCATGGAGATATCAAAAGTTGTTGTCTTTTAGTCTGTCAGAACTTCCCTTTTGGCTATATTTTTTTTCGCTTTTGGCTATAGAAACGATTGTTATCAAGGGGGAGCAACCTCTGGTGCTCCTGAAATTAGTTATCACGCTTTATATCTAGAGGACGACCCAAAGACTATATAATAAATTAACATTTGAACCGAGGATCCTGGATTTATCCAATGGGTGAGCCTTCTTTTCTTCTGTTTTTTTTGTTCCTGAGTGTTCAAACTCAAAGAGGTGCTAAATAGGGCAATCAGCGCGAAATATACTACAAATAAAACTCATGGAAGATTGTCCGCACACCCATGCTAGCAATTCTCTAAATAATTTATGAATAATACACTAATCGAATTTTACACGAAAATCAAATTTTTGAAGGCCTAAACGTTTAATACTTCAGCACTTTTCAATAATTCGGAATAATTTACGTTTTTTTTCACTATAAGTTGCTGCGAAAAGATAATAGACACGGAAGATTGTTACCGTGAGCCTTTTTTCGTTTAATTTTTTTTTGATAGTCACCGCAAAAAAATTCAATTACCGGGAGATGGTTATGTTCACCACAATAGAGTCTTTGCTTATATTAATTACCAAAACTCTTCTTCATCAACTTGATAACAAGTTTTTCCTTAGAGTGTATGAAAAAATTTGCTACATGATAGCAAGGCTATTCATCGATTGTATATATTTTTTTCATGGCTTTGGTGTTGTTCTTAGAGCGTATGAAGAAACTCTAAAGAAAAAGATGGGATATCCGTAGCCATGTGTTCAAAATTTGAAGTGAAAAAAAAAATAGAATCAAAAAAATCCTATACAGAAATTCACTCCCGTGAAATGTGGGATTTTGCAGCCGCCACGGAATATGTGAGATCTCGCGGTAACTCACTGCCGTGGAACTATCAGGCATGTGGAGTGTAAATCCCGCAACCCTTCACCGAGATCATTGGTCAATCTTACACGTCTGTCCTCTTAAAAGGACTTTGTGACAGTGGGGAGCTCTTACTTCAAATTAGTGATAAAATAAAACGTAAAATTCCTACAAGTCCGCAACTACTTACACTTTTAAAGCCAATACCTAAAGAACACTTAAATGAAAGGTTAGAAATAGTTATCCTGCATAAACAAATAACTATATAAATATTTTGGAGCGTCAAACAATCGTGTCAAACAAACGTGCAAATAAATGCATGATACGGGAAGCCAACTTGATGAATGCACCAATCAAGTTATCATGCTAGTTTCATGTTTAAAACATGGCCATCTTTAAGCATGAAAATCACACAGGGCAGAAACAGTATATTTATGGATTGAGCTAGTTTTGTTGTGTCAAATACTCAAATGTGTGATCATAGACTACCACGTGTAGAATTCTCCTTAAAAATCTCAACACAATTAAAAAGATAACATTTGTATCCAAGGGCCAGAACACTAAAATACCCTGTCAGGTATCATGTGTTGTCAACTTTGATCTCCTTTTTAAGGTTTACGATCAACTTCTCTCTAGATAATTGTAAATGCAAAGAAAGACAACATGATAACAAAGCCTTATGGACTCCATTCAAATATGTTGAACCGTCATACTTCCTGTAAACATTCTATGTTTTTTATGAATTAATACAAACATATAAAAGATAACCAACAAATACAAATGAAATGCACAGAAAAGCTTGCACTATGCCACTATGGGCAGGAGACTTCTTCCAAACTGCGGCAGATTTTCAGAACAAACAGACATGTTTTTCCATTTAAAAGAAAAAAGAAAATTACAATATGAAAAAGAAAAAGAAAGAGTTAGAAAAAAGTTTACATACAAATGAAGCTTGGATCACGGTTCTAGCTTCAAGGAAACAACTCGAGACTGTCTGTTGCGCTTCGCCACTTTAACAAAAACTACTGAAAGGCAGGCTGGGGCCCACCATGGCCTTCGTACTGCTTGCTCTCCTTTCAAACAAGCCACTGTTGAACTTTGAGGTCAGACAGTGCAGTGGAAAAATATTGGTGACACTGTAGTAAAAATTCCATACTCTATAATAACAGACTAAGGACAACCATTCATTCCACATCAAAACAAGGGCAACTGTATGTCCCAGAAATAGTGGAATTAGATAATTTTTAGTCTTCACACCAAAAGCAAACTCAAAGTACAGGTCAAGTTGACACTAAGAACATCCAACATCATATATGTGGTACTTGCATAACAAACTGAAAGAAAGGAATTTCAGTGACAGTGTATGAAATATTCGATACTATATATAAGGCAACCAGTGACTCAATATTATCAGAAGACTACAAGAAATGTTCTAGAAATAGTTGATTTCGATAATTTTAGTCTTCACACTACAAGCAAGCTCAAAATACAAGTCAATTAGATACTATGACCATTCTACATCACATCTTGAATTTGCATAACGAACTGATCATACATTCAACATGTGCTAGCATAAGAACATGTAGATGGGTCCTGAGGTCGTACAAATTGAATATATGAACTCCAACAGATAATTTTAGAGTAAGATAAGCACTGCTTTATTAAATCAGTGTCGACATATTTGACTAATGAAAAATTACAACGCCAGAAATGAGAGAGAGAGAGAACCTTTAATGCGTCTGAGCTCCTTGCACAGAGTGATAAAGTCTCCCCATTTCATGTGGCATCGCCTAATAAATCTGAGAATCTGTTCTGTGGTAAACATGGATAAGCTCTCCAAATACTCTCCATTGACACCATTTTCTTCGAAAACTTGGCGATAGCTACCAAGATTTATCTCCTCCAACCATAATCCAACATCCTTAAAAACATGCAACATGAGTCAGCCATAAAAACATCTCCTGACCAAGAAGACACAGCTTTAGAGAAAACGAAAACATAGAGAAAGAGTTTTGCTAGCTCCTTTGTAATCCTCAGAAAGCTCCCAATCAATGCCTCTCTTATCTTGGGGATGAGAATCAATTGACACGCAGCCTACTACTAACTTAGTTCAGACCTATGTAGCATCGACCTTCATATTTCAGAAAAACCATGTCTGACACACCGATACTTGTGTCAAACACACGGACATTCTGATGCAAATGACTTCAGCTTAGTTAAAAGCTAAAACCCTAAAGAATGAAAAGAAGAAGTGAAAAGGCAGGAGAGAAATGACAAAGCTCTTACTCCTATATCCAGTGACACTGGAAGGAAATACAAGAAAAACGATGAAGAAAATAAATATTATACTCAGTGTAAATCATGTGTCACCGCCAATGAACTTTAGTTATGTTTTATAGTCGACAACAATGAGATGGTAAAAAATAATCACGTGTTTAAATTGATCAATAAGAGTTGGAAAGCTAGTCTAAACACAAAGTATTCACACAGCCGAGTAGCGACGATTTCAAGAAGCCGCGCCGCACATTGTACGTGTGTTGGACATCGACACCACTTGACCCTGTGCCAAATGTCACCTAGGTGGACTAAGGACTTTAGCTTCATAAAATGCTGTTCCTCTGCCCTCATACGCTTAGATTTGCTTCTTAACAAACTTTTGTTCATCAAGACACAAAAACATAAAAATATTCACAGTGTTAGTATCATATACAGTACTAGAGAATACCGTATCAAAGAAAAAAATACGCAAACATATTTTTACCTTAAATTAATTAACTAAGCGTATGCCATACCAAAAGATAAACAGATCTGCATTTTTATTTTTATTTTGACAAGCCCGTTTTTAATGAGATCAGTAACTCAGTAGTGTTGGAGGGGGTCAAACCCCAGATATCCAGTATAATCACCCAGAGGTTTGACCAGCTAAGCTAGCTGGCACAAGCAATTTCTGCCTTTTGTTTTCAGATCATTGCACACCCTTCTCCCTCTATAAATGTTTTATTGGACCTTGCAACTTTGAACAAGACTTCATCGAGTGCAACAATGATTTAATTGGACGATGCAGCTTTTAACTCAACAAGAATTATCCTGGGGTTCTCTTGGGGCAGATAAGGAGGACCATTCTTGACTTCATCAATATATGCTTAAGTTTACAGAAGATGCTTTTCCTTGACCCTAATCATCTATAAGTTTATATCATGTTTCATCAAAATGATTTTTCTTCAGTTTGAGTTGATTCTCACGTTTGAAGATTAACTCAACCAAAGCATCTCTTATGATTGGGTATCGTGGATAAAATATCAATAGACTAGCAATGCAATATAGGAGAAGAAATAGGTTAGTGCTATGTATTGAGGACAAAAATAGTGGACAACAATACGTAGACTTAGACATTAGATAGCTTTTTAGACTTTTGGCTTGATTACACAAATGAGGTACAACAAGCCTATTTATACGCCTCTATGAACTGAATCTACAAGAGCTCTCTAAGTTCTCGCTTGACATTTGTTGTTTGAAGTAATATGTTTGTCTTGGGTACTAGACTATTGTAGTACAGTTGTACTAGGTTCTTCACACATGTCACTATGACTCAAACACGTACATGCTCCAGCAGACTGGTAGTCTCCATAGCTATATTTCTAGTATTAGCTTCACATGTCAACCATATTGAAAAGAATGTAGAGAACTCTTAAAGTGCATTAAGTTTTAACACTCCTCTTACTCCAATCATACTTCAGTATCTCAAATTAAGGTCAAGAAAATGGCAATACCTACGTTTGAGATTAGGGCAGGGAACGGGTCGGGTTCAGGTCAGATATGACTATCCGAATCCATATCCGAATTTTTTCATCGTATCAGAATTCGAATTTCTTAAAATATTTCTATCCAAATTCGAATAAAAACCCGATCGGGTAACACTAAATTTTGTATTTAATTGAAAATAATATAATATTTTATTATTTCTCCGTATTCGAATCCGACTGGATATATCTGTATCCAAATTAAAAAACAAATATATTTTTTTACCCAAACCTGATCCAAATTGGATTCGGCTCGGGTCGACCTGATTCCCTGCCCTATTTGAGATACTGCAAAACACGTTTGGAGTAACAAAAAAGTGCAATAAAGAGGAGTGCACTTCGCAATTTCTCAAATTTAGGTCGATGTGTTGGCTTTACCAAAGTTTAAGATACTGCAAAAAAGCTTGGAGTAACACAAAGTGCAATTAGGAGAAGTATTAAAAATTAATGCACATTTGTGATTTCTAGAGAAATCCATATCTTTCTAAACATATTGAGACATGTAGTACTAAAAAGTTTCACTGTTGTAGATTTCTCTAGAAACTGTGATGTGTTGAAACCTAGAAGTGTCAACAGAGTAGATTAGTACCTAGGAAAATGTATGACTTAATGCAGCAAGTGTAAAATAAGAACCTACCATTAAGGAGTGTCAAAATTTAACACACTTTCTAGAGTTTTCTATATTCTTCACAATATGGTATGACATGTGATACTAATACTAGAAATATCTAGCTATGGAGACTACACTTGAACATGTACATGTGTCTAAATCATAGCGACATGTGCTAAGAACCTAGTACTATACTACACTATCAACTCATAGTTTATTCTCCCTTCATTTACTTCCCAAACAAACACCCCAAATGGACACAGGACACAACCCTTCGAATATGCCCATATCAAAAGATGTGTTCAACTGTTAGAATTTATCAAACGGTCGACCCATTTTCCGCTTCGCAACACTATTTGGTAAGGTTAGACGTACTCAACTGAGCAGATTTTTTTGTGTGAAATCTCCATGGCAAGGAGATCATATTCACCAAAATTCAGTACTCAAATCATTGCGTAGATACACTTTTGGGCTGAGGAGCTCATTTGGGGTGCGTATAGCAGTGTTAGTCTTCGTGTGTGTGTGCTAGGTGAGATAGGTTAGCTAAGAGTGGTATTGATTAAAAAGGTGAGAAGGGAGAGAATAGACTAGCTATGAGCAATAGGCTAGTAGTAGATGTAATAAAGGAGGAGAATAATAGACTTTTGACAAAAAAAAAAACTTAATTAGCTTTTAGCTTTTCAGCTTGCCTCCAACTGAGTTACATCATGCTATGTGTAGCCTCTTAGAAGTAACTTGAGCAAGAGATCCCTTTGTTCTTGCTAGACAGATGTCCCTTAAAATTGATAGATTTGTCATAGCTTCTAGGCTAGTGTACAACACTTGTCACAAGATCTTGACACATGTTACTAGGTTCTTAAACTCTTGTTACTAGATAGAGTAGCCTAAAAGACTAGATATTTCTCATATCATTTCCACATGTCATGCTAGTTTGATAAAGATGTGTAGATGTTAAAAAAAAGTGCATTAACTTTTAACATGTTAACAGTCAATGTGTTTTTGTGTTCTTCACATGGAAAAGACAATTAAAAGTATCAAGCTTTTTTGACTATTCTTGAACATAGTGACAAATGTTAAGAGCTAGTGAAAAATGCTGTAAACTTCTAATAATTCAGTGACAACTACATTATGGAGAGATCTTGCTAAAGTCGGTTCTAAGAGCCATCACGTACTTAAGTTGGAATCAAGCTAAAAGCTAACAAAGTTAATGGTTGTCTATTGACTCTATTCTCCTCCTTTATTACATCCTACTACTAGCCTATTTCTCTCTTTTATCACTTTTTAAATCAGTACACCTAGCAACCACACACTCCAGCATGGACAAACTACTTACTGAATAAGATTTCAATTTTATAGGTCATGATCTAATAACCACCATAGAAAATAAAAGAAGGGATTTTTGGTTGTAAACTCCCATTATATGAACCCAGAGTTACAAACCCCCCCGTCACAAACATATTAACAAAACGTTGGTATTATGAACTATGAAACATCTGTTATTAAGATCTCTTTTGTTTTCATCCCTATCTATTTGCATTTCACCAATAATCTCCTTCCCCAATACTGCCCACCCCTCTTCTGCTCTCTAGTCCTCTCTCATGGGCAAAAGGTTCAGATAAAAATAGTACAACTTTGAATTAATTTCCTCTTCATTTTTCCAAAACACTTCATTTCCTCTTTCATTCTTCTCCCACTCTGCATCTCCACCTTCTCCAGTTCAACCAACACAGAGGATGAAGGTTATAACAATAAATCATTTTTGGTATCTCGACGTATCAGATGCCATTACACATCGTATCCTACTGAATGTCACTTTGTCTCACGGGAAAGACCCACTATTCAGTTTCACAAACCGCCAACATGAAACGGTAGCTCATCACCTCACGATTCACTAGAGAGTGCAATATCCTATAACTTTAGCACTAACTGAACCCGAACCACTAAAACTTCACCAATTATTGAATACTATGGCTTAATTATTTATAAATAGTCTATATACACTTCATATAAACCTGTCTAAAATTTTGTTATACCAAACAAATCCTTATCAATGAACATATTTTATTGCCATAAAATTAAACAAATCATAAGACTAAATTAAGTCAAATTGATGCAATTACCAACAAAAAAAAAATCTACCAACAGATCTCAACAAATTCCCACTATTAAAATTCCCAATAATTAACATAATTCAATCATTAACAATCGAAAAAACAGTAAAAAACAAAACTTTTTAACTTTAACATACCTCAACAGTCCATATAAAGAAATCCAAAGGCTCTGGTGGTCTGCCTTTATTCATATCTAAACAAAAAAAAAACATCAAATTAAACATTTAAGTGGTCAATTTAAATGAAAATTAAACCCAAATTAATGAAATTTGGAGGAATGGGATTCAATTACTTTATTAAAACTGTGAATTTGAGGTAAAATTTTCAAGTTTCAAGGCGAAATTCCATGAAAATGTGAAATGTGTGAAGAAGAAGAAAGCAAAAATTTAGACTCGCTTTTTACACCCACTAATAAATCTATAACTTTTTCTTTTTAGTTTGGGACCACCGAACCACCCACCTGCTTATTTTGACTTTTAGCTTTCTCTAATCTTCTGTTAATTTTGGCATTTGTTTCCCTTCTTTATCCTGAAGGGGGTATATACGTACTTTCTCAGCTCACTAGGCTGAACAGCGACTTCTTTAGCTTGCAAACCATAATAAATTAATAATAAATATCTTTCGAACAAGAACAAGAATAAGAAAACAGATCGATCGATTGATTGATAATAATATCTCGCTATGTATTTTGCCATTTTTTTGACACAAACAGACCATTTCATTAACATATAGCAAAGAAAGAGATGGTACAAATCGTTTTGGACACGACTGAAGCTTAACTTCACTGACATAGGCATTACAAGATAACTGAAAATTGGACTTAGCAGATTCAACCATGAGATGTCGTGCATGTTGGATAAGATTTCGCAGGATTTTTTCAAATCTAAAGTTTCCCGCAAAAGACTCAAAAGAGATCGACCATGAAACAGAAGGAGACTCTCCATGGTTTAATTGTCCGAGCATACGATCACCTTTTCAATATTTAGTTGAAAGGCAGCATGTTGCAAGTCTATGAGGAGCACTTGCAAGTCTGCATCTTTCGCTAAATCGGCTGTGATGTCCTTGCTTTTTACAAAAATAATATTACTGTAGATGTTGGTTATTTTGGGACTATGACCTGATGATTTGTTGGATAGGAAGTGGCTGCACTCTTCTTGGGATAAGAATTGCCTACATATTAAGTTTCTCGGGATAAACTTGAATCAAGCCTTACGTAGTTCATCTCTCTCTATTTATAGATGTGTGCTTGAACCGTTATGGATTGCAGATCCATCTTGTATGCTATCTTGATGATTCACCATTATTCTGATGTTACAAAGTAAATGACTCATTGATTGTTGCGTTGATTGAGCTCGTGGATTACTTTATTTAGTTGATATCTTTCCATGAATGGTCAGAATCTGCCGGTAACGACTTGGGTGTTGGGTCGTTGGTACGATCTGATGTTGTGGAATGAGCTGAAGTAAGACATCATGCCTTGTGGACACGTGCTTCGTAGTGTAGAACGGAGGGTACTTACACAACCCCCTTTACTTTTTATTTGTTCTTTGGACAGCTGTTGCATGGAACAAGAACGGTTTAAAAAGTAAAGTTTGAAAGCACGTGTCTGACAGCTGGTTTGTTTTGAATTTAGGTTTTGGGGAATGTACGGGACCTGCTGGGCTGGATTTGTGGGCCCGGAGTTACGGCAATTTGTGGGCGAGTAATGATTTAAGTTTTGAGAACATGAAACGTTTTTTATTGTCTCGATGTGTTTGGGCAGTTGAGGGGTTTTTTGACTTGTAGAAGATTTTGTTTGTTCACTTTTCAACCAAAGGAAAAAAAAGAATCCAGAGTGAAAGAAAAAAAAAGAAAAAGAGAAAGAAAGAAGAAAAAACTTCTTGTCCTTTTTGAAACAGGTTAGTCCTTCAACTTTAAAAATTTGAGCTTTCTTTTGTTCTTTGATTGTGCAATGTCTATGACTTGTGATAGTTTGAGTGGTGGGGTTGAAGTTAATGAATAGAGAGAGAGAACTGTAAGTGAAGAAACTGAGAAGAGGGTTCATAGTGGTGATGAGGCTTCGTCGTCTTCCTCATTGGAGACGGTGGATGAGAGGAAGCCTATGTTGGTGAATTGTTATGCCGCTTTGAGGAAGGAGTTTGGTTGGGTGAAATCCGATCTATCTATGTACGATCTGGCTGGGGAGAAGAATTTGTATACTAACGACTACGTTCCTTGGGGTGGAGGAGTAGTTGTTTGTTATAGGCAGATGAAGGCTGGGATGAGGCTACCCTTTTCCCGTTTTACTGTGGAGGTTTTGAACTTTTTGGGGAAAGCCCCTTGTCAGCTCATGGGGAACAGTTGGAGGATTCTCCATGTGTTGGACCTGTTGAATGACAGGGGCTACAACATCTGTTTACACGATGTAACAGAGCACTTTGTTATGAGGAAGTCGGGTGCTGTGAACTTTAATTTTCATGTTTATAAGGGGAAGTCTTCTGTTATTGTGGGGGTAAGCAAAGAGGAATGGGGGCGTAAGCCAATGTTTGCTGTAGGTAGATATTGCCCGCATGGTTTGGAGATTGATAAACGTGTTGTACAACCTCGTGGTAGGTCGTTGGTTGTAGGTCGTAATGTGTGTGTTTTAAATTATAATTTGGACGTTCTAATTTATTTGGTTTGTTTTTGCAGAGATTACAATCCGTGATCGTACGAAGAATGGTGTTATTGAAAGATTTGCTTGTTTGAGTTTGGAGGATAAGCAGGCTTTGTTGGGTGAGGTTGCGCATTACTTTAAGAGGCGTGGAGGGAAGAAAATCAACGGTAAGAGGCTGGAGCAAAAAGCTAGGGCTCGCAAGGTTGTGGTTGAACTTTCTGATTCTAGCTCGGAATCTGCCATGGAGAGGGAGAGTCACAAGAAAGCACCTGTTTCTGAAGTGAAAAGGAGTGGAGGTGCTGGTGACAGCCGTTCTGGTGGAGCTAGGACGTCTGGTGGGGTCGTTGAACACCATTCTAGAGCGGTGAGGGCGGCTGGAGGGAGGACGCCTTCTAGACGTCTTGAGTTGGGTGACGTAAATCGTTTGCTATTCCAACGTTCTGAGTTGGGTGATGCAAATCGTTTGGCACTCCAACGTTAATTTGGGGGGGGTGGAGGCTCTGGCCCAACCGCTTTCTCCTCGCGGTGATGTAGATCATTCGCATCCAACCAACTCTCCTCGGAGATCGCGGGTGCCGGAAGTCTTTGCGGTGGGTGCCGGTGGTGGTAGTCTGGTCGTGGGGAGGGGTGATGCTCCCACTTCGTTTCGGAAGCCTAATTTGAAAAGGCATTCCGAAGTGGTTAAGTTGGAGGGAGCGAAGAAGGCCCGATCTGAGTCTGAAGACCGACTGCCCTCGTTGAAGGTCGGCGCGTCTTCAGTCGGGCTTCCCAAAGAGGATGAACCCCGATTGATTTTGGATGATGATCTTTGGTGGTGAGACACGTGGAAAGAAGAAAGTTGGTGAGGCTGAGCTTCTTGCCGAAAGAAGGCGAGGCGGGTCGAAAGTACGGACCCAGGTAAGAAGAGTGACCGTGCTGTCATTGATACCCCTATAGTGGGTTGAAGAAGTTTGTTGAGAATGGTGACTGTAGCTTCAAGTCCCCTTTGGTTGGTGGGGCATTGTTGGAGAGCATTGCGCTTGCTGGGGATAGGTGCAAACTGGATGGTAAGGGTTTGGACGTGAACTTTGTAGAGATGGACCGGTCGTTGTGCTTTGTGAGTATTCTTCCGTCCTGAGCTTGCTCCTTTTTGGTCTTGTTGATTTTGATCCATTTTAATGTCTGTATTTGTTATTTTGTTTGCTAGGTTCTGGTGATGTATCGGAAGCTGAAGGATATGACGTCTTTCTCCGACCGTTATAAGAAGTAGCTGGATGTCAGCAAGCAAACTTGTAGCAGACTGGTGGCTGAATAGCAAGTGGAGAGAACGGAGGTTGCGGTCGGAGATCAACCGCAATGACTTGGTGGTAAAGTGCTTTTGCTGCAACCCGCCTGGATTCCATAAAAGCCGGAGGTTCAAAGAATGGGTCGATGGGTGCAAGAGGCTGCGCTCCGTTGCTGAACGAGCTGAGACTTCATATAACGACTTAGTGGACACGGTGGAGAGTGGCGATGTGTACATTCTGTTGGATGATTATGTTGAGGCATTAGATAAGTATGATCGCCTTAAGATGTCTATTGAAAGTGGGGCTGCAACAGTGTCTGCTGCAGATGCTGGTGTAGATGCTAGTAGACCATCTGATCTGCCATCTGACCAAGTCGTTATGTTACCGGTTGCTCCAGCTGTTGTTCCTGTTGTTTCTGGGTCAGGTGTTTCTGAAGTTGTTGTTGATCAGGCTACTGGTTTTGGTGTTGTAGAGGGTGGTGATTTGGACCCTTTGAATGTGGATAATCTTTTTGTGTGAACTGATTATGAACGTCTTGTGCTTGTCTTTGATTGGGTTGGGAGGTCTTTCAACGTCTTATGCTTGTTCTTTTTCTTGGGTTGGGAGGTATTTGAACAATATTTAAACAGCTTTTGTTCTTGATACTGATACAATATTATTTTTTGATGGGGATACTGAGGTCGTTTTCCTAGGATAACCTGAGGGCCTCGGTATCTAACCGATTCTGTAATTAGAAAATTTTTAATTACTTACTTATTGAAGTCGGCTTGAAGTATGCATGTGATTGCTTTGGTTTTGACTGATTTGTTGTTTGACGACATGTGCTATATAGTACTAGTCCTGATGGACTGCTTGACTTTGCTAGGTCGTCTTTTGTCACAGGTTGTAGAGCGTTTGAGTACGACCTGATGCATTTGCGTAGTTGGCACCTAGGTGTACGCCCTGATTCGTTCCTTTTGGGGGAACTTCTGATTGATATAATTAGCCTTTGAGTGGCCATTATATTTGAGTCTGACTTAAACCTTTTGTGAGGTCGTAAGTTGACTTGGGGTCTTTTGGGGTCCCCTAGATTGAATTTGTCTGATAATTGGCTTTTGAGTGTCAATTACAATTGAACCATACTTAACCCTGGTGTTGGTGTTTAAGTTGGTTTAGGTCCTTTTGGGGGACTTTGGTTTGAATTGATTGAAAATTAACCACTGCGTGGCTGTTGTTGAGTCGTTCTGGATTTCATCTTTGATATCCGACATGACATTGTGATTTCTTAGGTCGGGCTGCGTAGTATGAAATGCGAGGTGCTCATGTAATGCAAAAATGATAGCTACACTCAAAGTGTTGATGAAATTTCATTCATATTGAATTATGTACTTGGAGAAAAAAACTTATTGATAAAAGCGCTTGAGGAGAGCTGTATTCCAAGGTCGGGGAAGCCTATCACCGAGCTGGGTTTTAATCCAGTATGCGCCATTTCCAACGACTTTGTCAACAATGTAGGGGCCTTCCCATGTTGGGTCGAGCTTGGCTAGTACTAAAGTCTTTTTGAGGACTAGGTCGCCAGCTTGGAAAGATCTTGGGACGACCCTCTTGTTGTAAGAACATTGGATTGTTTGGTGGTACCAAGCTAGGGATATTGTGGCAATTTCTCTACCTTCTTCTAGGAGATCAACTTCTTTTGCCAAGACGTTGTCATTGACTCCTGATTCCACAATGTTAGAATGTGTAGTTGTGATTGTGAGTTCTGATGGTATCACTGCTTCCGTTCTGAAGCAAAGTGTGAAAGGAGACTCATTTGTATTGGCTCTAGCTGTTGTTCTGTATGCCCATAGAATGTTTTCGAGTTGCTCTGGCCATTGGTTTTTCTTGCTCTCCAGCTTCTTTTGGAGGTTTTCTTTAATGACCTTGTTGGTGGCCTCTGATTGGCCATTGCTTTGTGCATATCTAGGCGTAGAAAATGCTTGAGTGATGCGCCATTTTTGTAGAAAATCCTTGACTTGTGTGCCAGCAAATTGTGTTCCGTTGTCCATGACTAGGGTGTGGGGTAGACCAAATCTAGTGATGATATTAGTCCAGATGAAGTTGATTATATTGACTTCCTTGACTTGGACTAGTGGGATTGCTTCAACCCACTTGGTGAAGTAATCTGTGGCAGCTAGGACGTATTTGAGCCCTGATTTCTTTTGCGGGATGAACGGTCCCATGATGTCTAGCCCCCACATGTGGAACGGCCATGGGCTGGCTATGTTAATCAATTCTCTTGCTGGACTTAGGTGATTGTGGCCAAAAGTTTTACATTGGAGGCATTTAAGAACGTACCTTTTTGCCTCGATATGCACGCCTGGCCAATAATACCCTTGGGCGATTGCTTTGTGTGCCAGTGATCTTGCTCCTGCGTGGTTGCCACATTCACCTTTGTGGATTTCGTCGAAAATGAGTTGTACCTCCCTTGGAGTTATGCACCTTAGGAAGGGTCCTCCTATTGATTTGCGGAATAGTCTTCCTTTGATCACTGTGTATCTTGGGGCTCGGAGTTGTATTGCACGAGCATTCTTTGTTTTTGATGGGATATCACCATGTAAGATGAACTTGAGGAATGGGCCCATCCAAGATTGATTGATCTCTTCTTTAGATGAGGGCTAAAAATCTGTGAGGCTATTGATATTTTCTTTCTGATAGGCAGGTCGTTCCAGAATGTCAATGTAGACTGTGGTTGGACATGCCTCTTGTGTTTTGGAGGCTAGGAAAGCCAAACTGTCTGCTTGTCTGTTGTCTTCTCGAGGAATATGGTCTAAGAATAATGTTTTGAATGAGCTGATTATGTCATAAACGACCTGAGCATACTTTGCCAAGTTTGCTCCGTTTGTGACATATTCTTTGGTGATCTGCTTGACGATTAGCTGGGAATCGCTGTAAGCTTTAAACTTTGAGACTTGTAGTTGATGTGCCATTCGGAGGCCTGTGATCAATGCTTCATATTCTGCTTTGTTGTTGGACGTTGCAAAATCGATTTTGATTGATTTTTGTAGCTGGGCTCCCTCTGGTGAAGTTAATCAGCCCCCAATCCACTACCACTGTTATTGCATGCGCCATCTACGTGGAGGTGCCATGTGTCTGGGGTGGCTTGTTGATGGAGTGAAGTGATTAGCTCGGGTTCCCAGTTGGTGTTTTCGACGGAGAAATCTGCCAAGAAATTAGCAATGACCTGGCCTTTGCGAGATGTTTTGGGAACGAACTCGATGTGATGTTCTTCGAGTTCTTAAGCCTATTTGGCCATGCAGGCTGTTTTGTTGTTAGAACTCAATACCTGTTTGATAGGTACATCAATGATGACCTTGATGCTGTGAGATTGGAAGTAAGGTTGGATTTTCTGAGCTGAGTAGAGTAAAGAAAGCATTTCTTTTTCCATCGGAGAGTAGTGCTTTTCTGCATCTGCCAACGTCTTATTAGTGAAGTAGACCGGCTTTTTGATTCCATTATGCTCGCAAAAGAGAACTGAGCTGATTACGAAGTCGGTAGTTGCAAGGTACAACCCTAATGTTTCTCCTTCTTTTGGTTTGGACAGGACGGGTGGAGTTGATAAATAAGTTTTCAGGTCGTTAAAGGCTTTATGGCACTCATCTGTCCAAGTGAATGTTGCTCCCTTTTTGAGTATTTGTAGGAATGGTCTGCATTTGTCAGATGCTCTTGAGATGAACCTGTTGAGGGCTGAAACCATGCCAGATAACTTGTGGATTTGTTTCTTTGTAGTTGGTTCTGGGTTTGCTTCAATGCGTCTTTGTGAGACGAGGTAACCTAAGAATTTCCCTAAGGCTACTCCAAATACACATTTGGCTGGGTTGAGCTTCATCTTGTTTTGGCGGAGTCGTTCAAAGGCCTCTTGTAGGTGGGAGATGTGATCACCTGCCTTTTCGCTTTTGACCACCATGTCGTCTATGTAGACCTCCATAGTGTCTCCTAGCAAGTCTTTGAACATTTTGGTGACCAGTCTTTGGTAGGTCGCGCTTGCGTTCTTCAAGCCGAAAGGTAGGACGTTATAGCAGAACGTACCTTGTTCGGTTATGAAGGACGTCTTTTCCTGATCTTCTTTTGCAAGTGGTATTTGGTTGTATCCACTGTATGCGTCCATGAACGATAAAAGCTCATGGCCGCAAGTTTGATCTACCAGTATGTCGGTTCTTGGTAGGGGGAAGCTATCTTTTGGGCAGTGTTTGTTGACATTGGTGAAATCTATGCAGAGTCATACCTGACCGTTCTTCTTTGGGACGGCTACTATGTTGGCAAGCCAGGTCGGGTATTCGATTTCTCTGATGAATCCCACATTTTTGAGCTTTTCTATCTCTTTGTTGATGGCTTTTTGAAACTTGAGTGCTAGCTTTCTAGGTCGTTGTTTGATAAACTTGATGGTTGGATCTACATTTAACTTATGGCAAGCGACCTGAGGGTCGATTCCTGGCATATGGATATACGACCAAGCAAAAACATCTTTATTGAGAGATAGAAATTTGATAAGCTGCTTATTGAGCTTGGGGTCTAAGTTAGCCCTTACATAAACAAATTTTGGGTCATCAGTTGTGCCCAAATTGATTTTTTCTCCTAGTTCTATTTGAGCTTGTTTTCCTTTGAGCTTTTCTAATGCCGTTGCTGGAGGGCTGGATGTTTGAGGATCCTACTTCTTTGGGACGTCCTTGGCTTCGACGACCTGAGGCTTGGGTGAGGTCGTAGTGCTAACCTAATTGCATCGGTGAGCTTCTAGTTGGTTGCTTCTGAGCTCCATGATGCCTCTGGGACTGGGATATCGTAGGACCTGGTGTAGGGTTGATGGAATTGCTTGGATCTTGTGAATCCAATGACATCCTAAAATGGCAATGTAAGACGACCTGACATCGATCACACTGAAGCGTGTTGAAGTTTTAACCATGTCCTCTTTTTTGCCAATGGAGACTAGTAGGATAACGTCTCCGATGGCATCTATACGATCTCCGTTGAACCCATAGAGCGGTGCATTGGACTCTATCATCACCGAGTCTGGCAGGTGCATGTCCTTGTATGTTTGATAGAACAGTATGTCGCATGAGCTCCCTGGATCGATAAGGACTCTTTTGACTATCCAACTGTTGATTTTGACATGTACTACCAAGGCATCATTGTGAGGTAGGCACACCTTGTCTAGATCCTCTCCTGTGAATGAAATTGTTGTTCTCCTCTTAGGGTCGGTGGGGTTGATCATCTCGGCTTTGTGTGAGAGGTGGTAGATTTCTTGGATTGCTCCCACTCTTCTGTGCTTCTCCCGACTTGAGGTTTCATTGTTTGAGCTGTCTGTAATCATGTTGATTACTTTGTCCTCATCTTGGTCGGAGGAGTGTTGTCTCCTGTTGTGCCTTGACCGACCTGGAGACTTAGATCATCGAGTTGATCTGCCCCTGCTTCTATTTCTGTTGGTGGAAGGCCGTTCATTGCACTGCGGCTCCTGCTTCTGTGGCATTTGGCATCCATCTTGTGCCTCAGGTCGCTTTCTGGCAATAACTCTTTTAATCACTAGGTCTTGGAAGTAGTGCTTGAGGCTCCAGCAATCATTGGTGTCGTGGTGGTGGAGTTTGTGGAAATGGCAGTATGGACGCTTTGGTATGGCTATCACCTTGTTGATGTTTGGTTTGAAGTATGGTGTTGTATAGATTTTCTTTAGGATTTGACGTGGCATCCTGGAAAAGTTGAAGAATTCCCTCTTTATGTATGAGGGCTTGCTTGCGTTGGATCTCTTGTTGTTGTTGTTGTTGCTTGAATATTGCTTGCTTTCCTTGGGGTCTGGCTCGTTGCTAACTGCGAGGACCTCTTTGCCTTTGCGCTTGGCCATCCACTTTTCGTACTTGATATACTTGTCGACTCTGTGGTACAGGTCGGTTGAGGTGTCTGGCTTGTTGCGCATGAGGGACCCTGCTAGGTCGGAGTCGTCCAAGAGAGCGTTTGTGAACGCAGAAATTGCAAAACCGTCGCTGAGTCCTGACTCCAGAGAGAGGTTCTTAAAACGTCCTAGGAAGGCTCGGATCATTTCGCCATGAGCTTGCTTGAGCTGGAGCAAGGAGTCCGTGTCGGCGCCGCTTCTTCATTGTGGATCGAACTCGCTCACGAACATCGCAAAGAAGGTCGTCGAAGTTGTTGATCGAATTTGGAGGGGTGTGTAAAACCATCCCTATTGCTCCGATCCCTTTAAAATGCATTTGGAAAAAGTTTGCACGGTGTAATCTTAGTCTGGATGGTTGTAGAGTGCAAGGATTTGATTGAAGCGAGCTACGTGCTCGCCTGGGCATGAAGTACCGTCATACAGCGGGAACTTTGGTTGGATGAACTCTGAAGGAGGTTGTTTGTCTCTGATATCCTGATGAATGGTTCTAGCATCTTCTGAGCAATCTGGATCGTCGCTGGCTCTTTCTTTTGACTTCTCTAGTTTTTGCGCGAATTCCTCTAAACGCTGATTGGTGGTGTTGGTTGGGGCTGCAGCAGTGTTGTGCTCCCCGACTTCTGTGGTGCCATTGTTGGCGTTGGAGTTGGCCTGCTCCCGCATTGTTTGGTTTTCTTGTTGCAAAGTGATGAAGGCTTCTTGGAGTGTCCTCATCTGGTCTGCCAATGCTTGTAGGTTGGGCTCCATTGTGGTTTTTCTGACCAGCTTCGTGGGCTTTAGAAAAGAGTGGTTGTTCTTTTCTTAAGGAAATGAACCGGCAGACGACGCCAATGTAGATGTTGGTTATTTTGGGACTACGACCTTATGATTTGTTGGATAGGAAGTGGATGCACTCTTCTTGGGATAAGAGTTGCCTACGTATCAAGTTTCTCGGTGTAAACTTGAATAGAGCCTTACGTAGTTCATCTCTCTCTATTTATAGATGTGTGTTTGAACCATTATGGATTGTAGATATATCTTGTATGCTATCTTGATGATTCACCATTACTCTGATGTTACAAAGTAAATGACTCCTTGATTGTTCGTTGACTGAGCTCCAGGATTGCGCTAGTTGATATCTTTCCATGAATGGCTGTAACTGCTGCTGGTAACGACCTGGGTGTTGGGTCGTTGGTACGATTTGATGTTGTGGGACGAGCTGAAGTAAGACGTCCTGCCTTGTGGACACGTGCTCCGTAGTGTAGAACGGAGGGTACTTACAATTACCATTCCAAGAGTTAATGGTGAATCCTGCACTAGCCATTTTTGTGAGAGGATTAAATCCTCCATTATATTAGTAGCTAGCATAAACAACAAAGGAATATGACTTGCCGATATTAGATACTTGAGGATAATGGGAGATTTAGCAGGGATAATGGATCGGGCAGCTTGGTTTAGCACAAGATTGACGCCAAGTATTTTGTATTTGGGATCAAAGATAATATTATTTATGTCAATCCAAATAGAGTATGCTATGGTAGCTAATATTGTTAGATTTTTTATGCTGTTGTGAGTAGATGAACAATGAGAAAATATTATGTTAAGCACATCATTAACTTTAAAATTTCTATTCCAAGTACTAAATCTAATAGCAAGGGGAAAAGCAAACCAAATCATATCCAGACAAGTACAACCAAATAAAGCATGTTCAACAGTTTCACACACAGTTAAATAACGAGGCATACATCATAATCACAACAGTGGATGCCTGCTATCAAACATAATTTTCCTAGTAGGGAGAATATAATGCAATTCATAACTTTCCAATCAAACAATTTAATTCTATGTGAGGTGTTTATTTTCCAAATAAGGTTCCAAGTTTTTTTCATAAAAGTTAAAGGGGTGGACACTTTTTTTTAGGTAAGAGAGAAGTAAACCAGTTGTAAATAAGCAGATTTAACAGAAAATATACCATTATTTTTTCTAAGGACCAAATCATTTTTGGAGAGATGTTAGAAGGGTGAATTTTAGTTTTTAAAATCTCAGTAACAATAGCATCATAAAACAAGTTATTTAAAAGAGTCAGATTCCAAGAGTGAGTATTATGATCAATGAGGTATGAAACATACCTGATATGATGGAGAGAGTTTGGTCTTGGACCAAAGGGATTTTAAAAAGGAATGGAAGGAATCCAGCCATCCTCTTATATAGTGAGCGGCTAACAAGGTATAAGAGAGAGATCATTTTTTTATGCTAATGATATTCTTCCACCAAGTGGAGGCAGACTTGGTGGATTTGGCATTAAGGAAATGCACATTTTAAAGTATTTATATTTTAAACATTTTACCCAGAGAAGATCATCTGGTTTAATGATTAGCTTCATTCCAACAAGTTTTTGCAAAGAGAGCCTTATTCTGAGAATAAGAGTGCTTGAAACCAGCACCTCCCACACTTCATTTTTTACAACAAGAATGCCGGTTCAACAAATGAATTTTATGTTGAACTCTATCATTCAGTCCTCACCAAAAATTAGAATTTAACGTATCCAGGTGATAACAAAAAGATTTAGAAAATAGGTTAGTTTGCATGGAATAAATGGGAAAATGATAAGTGTTCAAAAAGTGTATTTTAACCCTCATTTATATTTCTTGTTTAGCCATCTTATTGGACTAATATAATAGTACTTGTAAGTTGTGTTTTATGACTTTACATATGAAAAAGAGAGTTTTGCAAAATATTAGAGTTAAAGGGGCAAAAAGGAGTAATTTGGAGCATTAATGATCACATGGGAGCTCATGGATAATTATGAAGAAGGCCCAAGGTTTTGAAGCTATGAAAAGATATGACTGGGACTTGTTTTAGAGCTTACTTGGAAGTCCAAGGCAAAAAGACACGTTACTTAGACCAAAGTTCATAAAAGAGGAACGAAAGATGGAACAAAAGAGGAAAGCAGATTCATGTGTCTGGGACACATGGATTTATACTGTCTCGTGCATCTAGACGCATGAAACCGACTCAGTAGCTCCACCTCGTAACGCTTTTGGAAACAAAGATGAAATTGGAATGTAATAGGAAATTAGGTCCAAAAGCCCATGTTTTGAGATGTTTCTAGAGCTCATTGTAACCCTTATATAAGGAGCACTTCAGTGTCAGTTGTAATTGCCAATTCACATTCATTCATTCTTGTCTCCAGAACTTGAGGCTGAGAGAGGTTAATAATAAGAGATTCAGTTTTCACTTGCCAAGTCCTTATAAATTAATCTCCCTAGTCTTATGTTCTTTTCTTCTTCTTCGTGTTCTTCCTTCTTGATGGAAGACTAATATTCTCCTTCAAGCAGGAGATGAAGCTAGTGTTTAGGGTTCGGTGATTCTTCTGGTTCATGATGTTTTTCAATTAGGTTAGTTCTTTATGTTTTTAGTTATTAGTCACATTGCCCACACCAGAGGATGGAAATATAGAATAGGGTTTATGTTTTGCAATATTAATATCATGTTAGTATTCTTTACTTTTCTTCTAGTAGTATAGTTCTTTAGAGTTAGGGAAGTATTCTTTGTGTTGCCCTAGAAAGTGTAGCTCAGTGAGTGCCTGCCTAGGAGAAGTATTCTTTATGTTTGCCTTAAGTGGTAATTTATTGAATGATTGCCTAATTATGAAGTACTCCTTGATGTTGCTCTCAGTAATACATTGAATGGTTGCCCGAGCTTACATAAAATGAAATAAGATATTAATAGCATAAACATAGGAACAATCTAAAGTAGAAATAAATGTTAACAATGTTTCGTCCAAGAAGGTGATCAGACCCCAAATGTGCATATTTATCCATTTACATTATTGCATTACAACCTTTCTTACACATAATAAACAGACAACTCATAGCTTTTACTGCCTTTTGTAGGTTACATGTCATTTCAGATTACTTATCATAAAAGATGCATTTTAGCGCCAAAAGGAGCTCTATTAATGCTTCTTAGGAAAACTCGAGCTTATAGGAGAAAATGCTGAAAAGTCAAAGTCAACAGTTAATAGTTAATGGTCAAGGACTCAAATCGAGAAGACTGAAGGTTAAGATTATGTCCTTAACTCAGAAGACTAGAGATGGATAGCCTTGTCTCAAAAGTAGCCTTCCTTAAACCTAAGCTTGGTCATGAAGAAATAAGCAAAGAAAAATCATAAAGGAAAAAGGAAAAGTATAAAAGCAAAAGTGTGAGGTGTATTAATTGTAGAGGGAGAGGGCAAATCAGTTATTGTAAAAGGAGTATAAAAACAAAAAATAGAGAGAGAAAACATTTATTCAATTCTTGGTTTGACAACCCAAGAATTGAGATCAATTTTATCATGCTTTCTTAGATAGATTTATATTATTACAATTTATTTTCTTGTCTTGTTAGTTATTTCCTTTTATTTCAATCTTATTGGTTTCCTTTGTTTCCAAGTTCTTCATTACATTCAATACTTATTTTCAATATTGTCATTTCAATCAACTTGTTTCTAAACTTTCCTTGTCATTTAAATCTAAAGAAAACAAGTTACACTCATTCGAAGACATCAAATGAGTGTGACTTGGTAACAAAGTCATCTTCTTTCCTCTCTTTTCATTTCATGTTTTAATCCAACAACCAACTTCAATGTTTTTCCCTTCATAAGAAACTTGTTTTTTAATATCCTTTAGATCTAGAACAATGAATAAGAAAAGTTAAAGAAGTTCTTCTTTTTAGTTATCAACCATTTTTCCCATCTTAAGATTTACGATGAAATTTCAACTTACCACATAAAGAATACTTACCACTAAAAATCAATCTTGCCAAATGGCGCCATCGTCATGGATCTGAGCTTGGGAAGAAGATGAATACAAACAACCATTTCTAAACTATTCTTCTTCATTCTTTTTCATTTCTTTTCAAGTTTTTCAAGTTTTTTATTTTATAACATGATAAAGTTAAAAATAATAGTTTTACATACTCTTAACTAATTATGCTATGAATAAGTAAAACTAAAACTATTTACTACTCGATAATCAAAGTTATCTACTCTCGTTTATCATGCAATATATGGAGTAGAGAATTCGTTCCATTCTTAGTTCCTTAGACGTAAGTTTCCCTAGTTTAATCGATTATAACAAAACGAATAAGAGTAATGGATTGTGATTATACTAATATGGTAATTTAACTAATTAAATTGTTCTAAGTTATACTATGGTAATTAAATACTAAGATGTGAATATGGAGAAGAGATTAGGGGGATTTGATTCCACTTTGATTTAATCCTAATATGCTAATGTAGATTATTGCAATCCTAACCAATAAAAATTAAGTATTTGATCCCTAATTATTCATGGCAATTTCTGCCAACTAATAATTAGCATATGAGGAAGTTCAACCCATTCTCATGGCGAATTAATTAACCTACTAGAGTGAAACTCTTAAAAAGAAATAATCCTAACTAACACATCAAGTTTTCATCAAGCTTCATCAAACCCCTCTAATGGAGGTTTAGCTAGAAGTCATTAGACTATTATTAATAGAAGAATAAGAAGAAGACATAATGAAGAACAATAACTTGATTTTATTAATCTAATGGAAGAAAGTTTAAAAATTAACTATATTAAAGACTAAGTATTGAATAATTAACTAACTTAAAACTAATGAAAGAGTTATATGAATTAAATCCTAGGTAGCTAAGAGTTATGCCTTAGTCCTCTTTATATAAGAGAGGACTAGGTTTACAATTTCGTGCATGGGCTTTAGAGCCATGTTTTGGGCTATTAAAACAATCCCAAAACCTAATTACTTAAGTCCAAAAAGGGTTTCTCTATTGGAAATTACTACAACAGACTTTTCATCTACTTATACTCCTCTGATTTGGTCAAGGCTTAGACCATTAGAAATCTCTTTTTGAGCCGGTCGTTTTGACATATAATAGGTTCAATTCCAAGGTCTAAGTCCAAAGATACGGCCTACGGAAGTTCTATTGACTTTTCTGTTTTATTTCCGCCCGCATTGACTTTGACTTTTCAGCTTTGACCGGGCTTTAAAAATGCTTTTTCTCCTTGAATCTTGGCCTTTAAACATAGAACTTCTTAGCAACCAACCTTTGCTCTTTCTATTACAAAAGTGATATGTTTCTACACATATTTGACTCTAAGACCTGAAATACATAAAAATACGTAAACAATACTAACTCTTATTTATTATACACATAATTGGTCTAAATGTAATATTATTAAGGGGTTAAAACTACAGTTTTAGGCTCTTATCAAACCACCCCGAAACAACATTTTGCTTGTCCTCAAGCAAATATGAGAAATTAAAATAAGTGACCAAAAATAGAGTTTTAACTAATCTCGTTTCGCTGAGTGCGATTGCATTTACCATATGCAATAAGGCCTTAAACCACTAAGAATTCCCTAGTGGACGAGTTATAGCCTCGTGAGAGTTTTCCAGAGAAGGTACTCACAAACTTCATCTATATGACAATGACTAAGAAATAAAAATTTCTATTTCCTAATTTATTCTCAGATATCTATACATCTCACTAGCAATGAATACAGAATAATCAATTGGAAATCTAAGCTAATACGTGCATAATAATCAATAATCTACGGATAAACATATATATAATGAACTATGCTATGAAATGCAATAACATGTCCGTTTATGAAACTTTGGAATATCGTCCTTAAGTAGGTCCTCACATATATGTCAAGACAAAAACACTCTGATTTTTCCACTCAAATGCGCAGCAATGGGCACACTTTACTTTACAATCTTAATGACACGCAAGGAAGCTAAAATCGATCAAACACATCTGCCACTTACTATCACACTAACCTATTCCTAATTGAGCTAGAGGTCTTTATTAGGTGTTGCGGGGATTAGGTGATGGTTTAAGAATGAAGGAAATGGATATTCAAAAAGGACAAGTCTGAGATGATAGAGTCTTCATAGTATGTAACTAGAGAAAACTTTGTTCTTACTTTGCTTCTACACTTTGTTTCCATCTTTAGCCATTTTTTTCTTTTTCTTTTGACTTTTGACTCATTTGATTATGTTTTTGGAGTTCTAACTTTTTATTTATTTATTTATTTTATTTTATTTTTTCTTTTCTTTTCTTTGGATGGAAACTTCATTTTCTTATTTGAAGCAACTAACAAATTCTTGGTTTCACAGGTCTTTCTCTTTTATATTCTTCATTTCATCTCTATTCTCAGACTCATTCAAAAATGGGTAGGTTGATTTTTATTTTGTTTTGTTTTTGTAAAAGGGTAAAAGAATTGTGGTTTATGAAAAGGCTAAAGAAAGGCTCAAAGGGGCTACTAGTGGAAATAATTTCATATAGGTTTGAATTTCTAGCTATATCGATCCAAAGAGGGCCTAAATTCTCACTTAGGATATGGTATAATGATCAAGCAAGTGGACGTACGCGTATGATTTCTGTATTCGGAATTTACTTCTCCCTTGTGTCATTACTCAAATATTTCACTCATATAAAAGGCTTTTAAGCTATATTCTCACAGGATTTGTAGAATAAGTACTTTAGCCTAGATTTTAGAAACTTACTACAAATACAAACATAGATGCTCATGCAATATATTTATGAAAAGATGCAATTATTATTACTTACATATTAACCTAAATTTCTAAAAACTATTCTAATTTAAGAGCTAACGTGAAACTTCTAGATTAATATCATCATGGAGAAAGAAACAATACCAATATTCCTAAGTGTATATATAAACTTTTTATTTATATTTTATTTTTTTTTTTTACTAGAAAACAAGTGTATATTATACATATATTATCCTAATAGGTGCCTTAAATTACGCGTGTTTCTATTCCACCCCCAAACAAGAACATGCTTTGTCCTCAAAGTATTAAAATAAGAAGGGTAGGAAATACCATGGAAACACGTGAAAATTGAAGAACACTTGCAAAACAAATTTAGAACATACTAATGTAGATAATAAAAACAGACACAACTCTATAGGAGTTCCACCCATTATGGGGATAATAAAAATTAAATTGATTGGGACATAAGCAGACACTAACAAAAAGTAAAACTTACCTCATATCCAGCATTTAAATGTTGTCCTCCTATTCTATGAAGAAGTGAGGCTCCTTTACATCCTGCCACACCATGATAATTTGTCAGGCCTCATGCCATTTATCATCTATAATCGCTAACCTGTTAAGCGCCACTTGGTCGGATGGGGGTGTAAGGGGCAACCCAATTAGGTTGTAGCCTACACCCCGACCAAGTCATTGCACAGAATAAGTGTATAATGCAGTTGGTGGGTCTCACAATGTCAACCCCAACCCAATCTGTGAAACGGGCACAAAACTCAGGAAAGAAACATAACATGATTCGACAAACCAAGATAGGCATACGAAGGTACTTATGCCTCATACTATGGGCTCGAGCTAAACTAGACACTAAGGTCTGGGGAAGGTCATAGAGCATACGTCCCTCAGCTAGAGCAAGAAAAACGTCACAAGTGGTGTCATTTGTAGAAGAAAAACGCCATTCCCCTAATATGTTTAGCAAGATAAAAAATATCACCGTGCCCACGTTTAAGGACAAGCTACCAAGGGCTACATTATATTGCCTTTGGTCCTCTACACGGAAAATTCCTGCCCCATAGGTCTCATGTAAAAACTCATAGTTGTAGGCATAAAAATTATCAACCAAATAGCCCCATGAGTCTTGGATTTTAGCAGGCATAGAAAGTTCAATAGCAAATGCTAATAAGAACTTGGTTATATCCATTGTTTCATCCTCAATGGTGATGGAGAACAATTCTCCATCCATGCGATAAAAAAACTTACAATGGTCATATAAATACGAAGTAAGCGCAGGAGAATAAAGTTTATCAGAGCTTACCATTAGAGGCTGCCATCCTGCCTTTATAATCAAGTCGCGGAACTAAGATCCATACGTGTTACTCGCGAACAAATCTTCGAAGGACTGCTCCAGTATGATCCGAGGTGACTTCATATCAAACAAACACACTCTAGAACTCCTGGAAAGGATTGCGGAAGATCCCACAAATCAAAACTTATGTTGTGAAAAGGTGAAGGCGCGGGCGCGCTTAAGATAGCCTATATAAAGGCACGGGCGCGCTCTGGCTTGGTAAGAATTCCAATGTTTTGGGGGCGTGCGCGCTCTGAGTATAGGCACAATAGGGTGCGCGCTCCGTGTATCAGAAGTGATATAAAGTGAAAGTAAAAGTAAAAGTAAAAGTGAGAGGTGCAAAGTGAGAGGTACGTGTGATGTTAAGTTGAAAGTGAACCCTGTATTTATAGAGGACTAGTTTCTAAGTTCCACAAGTTGCCCAACTAGTTAAGGCAACATGATGGAAAAAGAAAATTTCTAAATCCAAAATAGAAACAGATAAAATGCATACTCCAAAACCAAACTAATAGCTTTTTGGCTGTAATTAAAATAGCAATCATCTAATTACGATTCCTTGAGGTTGCACCAAACAACACTAGCTAATTCTAGCTACACCAATTTAGCAACATACTCACATAACCCAATCCTTATCAAGCAGGCAATAATATTTCAAAAAAAAATACGTGAATATGAGTAGAGGCATTGCTAAATAAATAAGTCCACCCCCAAACAAGTTGGAAGGGTGGGATTCACTATACAAAACATAGCATATGCTAGAAATTAAAACAACAAATTTAAAATAACAAACAGAATTCAATATTAACTACTTAACTAAACAATTCAGAATCAAAATCTACTAAAAATAGGGAAAATAGTATGAACACAACAATAATACAATAAAAACTAGCCACGAGACGAGGATGGGCCAGAGTCATCCGTCCTACATCGACGATGCTCATGCCTTCCAGATTCATCAGAAGAAGATCCCTCGTGAGGTGGCAAGCGTCGGAGAACTTCGAGTTGAAATCTTCGTTGTTGCTCCATAAATGCATTCATGGGTTCCCCACGCTTATGATCACGCTGGACGAGAATCTCCATGTTAGCTTGGAGATCCTTATGACAATCCGCTAGCTGCTGAAAATTGTTCTACAGCTCGGATTGATGTTACCCTGCCTCGTCTGAATCTCCTCATACCGAGTATGGAGAGTTTGCATGCCACGATGAAGTAAGGAGGCACGGGCTTTATCCATAGTAGCCCTATCCCAAACTCCGGCATCAAAACATGACGTCTCGTCCTCATCATCCTAATCCGATACTATATCCACAGCCAAAACCTCAGGCACATTCCACCTTTTCTGAATACATTCTTTATAAATATGTGGATTCGAATGCTACTTCAATTTAATCCTATCAGTTTTTGGAACACAGCCCCATAACATCATAATCTTGGTAATCAAAGTAGGTAAAGGGGCGGTATATACACCAACTGACCTAATCTCACTGAGCAAGAAGTCGAGGATACAAAAATCATACCTCTTCTTCTGAAGGATCCAAAGAATGTGCAGGCAATTCGTATTGATGTCACTCACTTTCGTGGAGCCAGTAATATTCCTACCAACCCACTGAGCGACAACCAACTGGTTCTTCCTCAGAGACGACTATCGGACACAATGCGAGCCAGCATTGTACTGTCCTTCCAAAATGGTCTCAGTCATCAAAGGGCCAATCCCACCAAACTGAGATTCCTGCAGTGTGTGAACGAGTGGCCTTTGCCCAATGCCAAGAATCTCAGACAACACAGTTGTATCCAACGCCCTCCTACTACCACCCACCTTCACAAAAACCCGACAACCCTTAGTCTCCTTCTTCTTATAAAAACTATACACCAAATTGGTGTGATAAAAATCATTCGTCGAATACCATAACTTTTGCCACTTCCTACTAATCATCTCATTACCGTAAAAGGGTGAGAATTGATTCAAATAAAAAACTTGTTCTGGAAGAATCTTGGGTTGTGATGGAGCCATTGAGTTTTTCGAAAATTAGGGTTAATGCAAAGAGGGGTTTAGGGAAAGGAACACTCGATCGAGATTTGAGTGTGGGTTGTGTGGAGGTTAAGGCGCGACACGAGGGCGCTTAAAAAGCTTATTCTTGGTTTGGTTTTTTTTTTTTTTTTTTTATGGAGGCATGGAGAAGAAAGAAAAAACGTGTTGGGGTTTAAAAGGGTGTCACGTGACTACGTAGGGTTTAGTTTGTTGGGCCCAAGCCCAAAACAATATAGATAATACCCATCCTGTCCTATGCCTCGTATATCTTAAAACTAAAATACCCGATTCGTTAACGGTCCAATTTTTGCGAATGAGCTATGAAAATGATCATCAAAGAGAGTACAATCCAATGATCTAAAAAAATCTCAAATCTAACTGTGGTTGACATATAAGAAAATAGAAAACACCTCGAAGTACGTGAATGACATAAGTTATGTGATCAAAAGAAATATAAATTCATAGATAGTGTCAACCCAAATCAAAATATGACTAAATGGCATAAACAACAAGAATAGGAAGTTGAGAGATCAAGAATGGAAAGACCAAACACCCCACCCCCAAATAAATTTTTGAAAACAGGGTTTAGAAAATTTGTTTAAACACGTGGGTCTTTTAAAGTTAGATTCCCAAGACTTGCTAGATTACTATTTTTACAATTTTAATATTTAATATTTTTTATGAATAAGCTTAATGTAAAGGAAAACAATAAAACAATAAAAACATAAAGCACTCCATAAAGAAACATGACTCCAAAACCGAGCAAACATGCAAGAGTGGAAAGCGTGAATTATGTTAAATGTGGACTTAGGATCCGGTACTTACAGCCATACACTCCAAAGGGAGGGCCCGGTTACCTGAATGGTGCACCCACCAATATATGAAAATGAAAAGAAGTACACCAAACATCAAAGGTCAGTCCTCATAGACAGGGTCCTGTAAAAGGACATCCTCCACACCTGGGGAGATTAACTCTTGAAAATATTTTAACCATTGGCCATTAACTTGAAAGGTACTATTGTCCTTGATATTTACCAAGGTGATTGCCCTGTAAGGGGTGACTTCAGTAACCAGAAAAGTACCAGACCAACGGGTTTTTAATTTTCCAGGGAAAATATGCAAACAGGAGTTGTAAAATAAAACCTTTTGACCAACCACAAACTCTTTACGCAAAATTTGTTTATCATGAACACGTTTCATGTTAGTTTTATAATATTTCGTGAGACCATAAGAATCGCTACGGATTTTTTCAAGCTCATTTAATTGTAATTTGTGCTTGACACATGCCTCATCCCTATTGAAGTTAAGGCTCTTTATAGCCCACATAGCACGGTGCTCCAATTCAACGGCCAAGTGACAAGGTTTTCCAAACACAAGTCTAAAGGGAGACATTCCTATAGGAGTTTTAAAAGTTATCCGATATGCCCATAAGGCATCAGTTAGATGCTTAGACCAATCCTTTCTATTAGGATTTACAGTCGTTTCTAATATTTTTTTAATTTTCCTATTAGAGACTTCCACTTGGCCACTAGTCTGTGGATGATAAGGAGTAGCCACCTTATGGGTAACTCTGTACTTCTTCACTAATTAAGCAACAACTCGATTGCAAAAATACATTCTGCCATCATTAATGATGGCTTTAGGGATGCCAAACTGATAGAAAATGTATTCTTTAACAAAAAACACAACTGTCTTATGGTCATTGCTATGGTAAGCCATGACCTCTATCCATTTGGAAATGTAGTCCACGACAACAAGAATATAAATAAAACCATGGGAAGTAGGAAAAAGACCCATGAAATCAATGCCCCATACATCAAAAATTTCTACCACCATAATGGGATTTAAAGGCATCATATTACGTTTAGTGATACGCCCAAGTTGTTGGCAGCGAACACACATCTTGCAATATTCTTGGGCATCTTTAAAAAGTGTAGGCCAATAAAAATCACATTGAAGAACTTTAGCTGCCGTTTCCATACCACTAAAATGGCCACCACACTCTTTGTCATGGCAGAAGGATAAAACCCCATTATATTCACAATGAGGGATGCAATGACGAATAATCTGATCTGCATAATACTTAAAAAGGTAGGGCTCATCCCAGTGGTATAGCTTAACTCTGGCCAAAAATTTCTTACGTTCATTTCTTAACCAAACATCAGGAATAATATCAGAAGCTAAATAATTCATAATGTCGACATACCAAGGTGCAGAAAAAATAGCTTAAAAATGCTCATCAGGAAAAGCGTCAGGTATGGACTCATAATCACTATCACTGTCATTGGTTAGTCTAGATAAGTGGTCGGCAACTATATTTTTGACTCCTCGTTTATCCTTAATTTCTAGGGTAAACTCTTGCAGGAGAAGAATCCATCGGATCAATCTTTGTTTAGTATCCTTCTTGGCGAGAAGGTACCTAAGAGTTACATGGTCGGTGTAAACTAAGGTCTTTGAGCTAACCAAATAAGGGCGGAACTTATCTAAAGCATAAACCACAGCTAAAAATTCCTTTTTAGTAGTAGTGTAATTTCGTTGAGCATCATTTAAAGTCTTACTAGCATAATAAATAACAGTGGACTTATCATCTAGTTTCTGGCCTAACACAATACCAACAGCATAATCGATAGCGTCGCACATAAGCTCGAAAGGTTTAGACCAATCAGGAGGATGTATAATCGGTGCAGATATTAAAGCGGTTTTTAAAGTTTCAAAAGCCTATTTCCAGTCATAATTAAAATCAAATATGACATCTTTTAAAAGCAGATTAGTTAAATGCCTAGCTAATTTTGAAAAATCCTTGATAAAATGTCTATAAAACCCTGCATGGCTTAAAAAGGCTCTAATGTCATGGACAGTCTATGGTATATGTAGAGATGCTATTTTATCTAATTTGGCTTTATCTACTTTTATGCCGTCACTAGAAACAATATGACCTAACACTATTCCTTTCTTTACCATAAAATGACACTTCTCCCAATTTAAAACCAGATTCTTCTCCTTACATCGTGTCAACACCTTAAAGAGGTTAGATAAGCAGTCACTAAAAGAGTCTCCATAGATAGAAAAATCATCTATGAAAACTTCCATGAAGCGCTCCACCATGTCACTAAAGATATGAAGCATACACCGTTGGAAGGTACCAGGAGCATTACAAAGACCAAAAGGCATCCGTTTATAAGCATATGTTCCAAAAAGACATGTGAAGGTAGTCTTATCTTTGTCATTAGGATCGATAATGATCTAAAAATAGCCAAAATAACCATCTAAAAAATAATAATGAGCATGACCAGCTAGACGTTCGAGCATTTGATCTATAAAGGGTAAAGGAAAGTGATCCTTTCGTGTCATGGCGTTTAAGCGTCTGTAATCAATACAGATCCTCCATTTCATAGGCACCCGCGTGGAAACATATTCACCTGCAGCATTAGGAATAACGGTAACCCCCGATTTCTTAGGGACTACATGAATAGGACTTACCCATTCACTATTGGAGATGGGATATATGATCCCTGCATCGAGTAACCGTAAGACTTCTTCCCTGATCACCTCTTTCGTGGCAGGGTTCAAGCGACGCTGAGATTCGCGTGAAGTCTTTGTATTATCCTCTAAATATATGCGATGCGTGCATATACCAGGGTCAATCCCTTTTATGTTGTCCAGGGACCAACCGATCGCGGAACAATGTTCCCTAATCACCCTAACCAAACATGCCTCTTCATCAGCAGATAACTGAGAAGATATGATCACCGGATAACTACCATCCGGATCAGGTTGGATATATATCAACTCAATAGGAAGAGGTTTAAGCACAGGGGTGGGAGAAATGGGTAAAAAGGATCCTGGAGGGTCCTCGTCTTGAGTAGTGAAGACCTGTTTAGGTAAGAGGTCTTCAAAATTAGAAGATGGAGCTACAGAAGGATCTAAGATAGGAGTAGACTCAAAAAGGGCATTGACTTCCTCTAAGTAGGAGTCATGGTCGAAGTCGGAACTATCGAAGGAAAGGAATTGGTGCATCTAATTTTCTGGAAACATATTGTTGAAATAATCTTGAGCTAAACTCTCAATCATGCTAACCTCCCTATCCATAGACAAATCGGGTAACTATTTCATCATTTTGAAAACATTTACCTCAACAGAAAGATGGCCAAAGGACATGGACATCGAACCAGATTATTAATGGCAGGTTGCCAAGAAAGGATGCCCTAAAATGATAGGAGTAGAGTCATTAGCGACTTCAGTGTCTAGGATAACGAAGTCGACAGGGTAGTAAAAATCTTGAACTTTAACAAGCACGTTTTCAACAACACCCTTAGGATACTTAATAGAACGGTCAGCTAATTGCAACATCATTTTATTTGGTTGCATCTCTTGTAGACTTATTTGTTTATATAAATAATAAAGGAGTAAGTTAATAGTAGCCCCGGGTTTAATAATAGCGTAGTCGCGTGGGTATCCCCAAGGTGCATTCAGTAAAGAGGATCTCCCAGTGGTGGATCCCCAAGGTGCATTGACAAGATGGGGCGACCGGTCCTTGTACTTAATGATTCCATTATGTTCAGATAGAGTTGGAAACTGTTCAATTAAAAATGCATATTTTGGTATATTTATTTTCCGCCTAGTAGTGCACAACTCTTTTAAAAACTTAGCATGTTATGGCAACTTTTTAATAGCGTCAAGAAAAAGTAGGTCTATCGTTAGATTTTTAAAAACTTTCGAATCTCATCAAAGTTTGTATCCTTGTGTAACATGGCTAATCTTTGGGGAAACGGTGGGTTCTCTCTATATTTAGCATATGGATCAATATGAGTTTTAACCTTGGCCGCTTTCCTCTTGGGTTGAGGTTTAACTAGACCTCTACAGGAGTAGGATCGTCAGTTACTACTTCGGTATCTAGCAAATTATCAGGTGTAGTGACCACTGGTGGGAAACAACAGGTATAATTACGGCATTATCCACCACCCTTCCAGAACGGAGAGTGGTGATGACATTTAACTCACCTACGTTTATATTTTTATTACTAGTATTACCGTTTACCTCAAAGGCTATGTTTGACATTTTAGGATTAGGTATGGCTTGATCTGGAAACACACCTTTCGGTTGGTTTTTCTTTTGGGTTAACTATTGTATGGAATGATTAATGGATTGTAAAATCTGCTGGTTAGCCTGCATGTAGTGTTCGGAGCGATCCGGTTGGGAAGGTGTAGTGGCCACAGGTGGTGTGACTGGAACTATCTCACGTTGATTATTAACGGGTGGGTTGCGATAATTATTATAATTATTAACCGGAATGATACATCTATTAGCATTATAATTATTATTACAATTATTATAATTACCTTGTCCTTGTCCTTGTCTCGGTGGAGCTTGGTTGTAAGTGTTTGCTGGCCTAACAGTTTGATTATTAAACCCCGGAAGTGTAACTTGGTGATTATTCAGCCAACTAAAGTTGGGGTGTTTTCTCCAAGGTGGGTTAGGTTCGCTATTAATAGAACAAACATTATCCGGTGGTGTGGGTGGTTGATCATAGAGGAGAGGACAATAGGAGTCGGAATGCTCAAGGCTGTAACAGAAATTACATGGAAGAGTGTTGACGTTCATGACAGGAATAGGCTTATGTTGAATAGAAATGGCTTCTACCTTTTTAGTGAGAGATTTGATTAGAGTTTTAAGCTCGAGATCAGATTTAACCTCAAACATACTGGCAGCCTTAACTGTGGAAGAAGAATTACTGGATTGGGGAATGTCATTACCCCAATTATTTTGACGTTTAGATTGATCTTCTAAAAACCCTATAAGCCTATGAGGCACCTTTACTTGGGAAACTACCCCCAGTCATTATGTCAAGAGCCTCTTTATGGTGATGTAAAAGGCCTTTGAAAAAGGCACGAACAAGCGTGTCTTTCACAAGGTTATGATGTGGACACTCGATGAGAAGATCAGTGAAACGATTCTAGGCCTCTAAAAAGGATTCATGGGGATTTTGGTGGAAGAAATGAATCTTTTGAAGCATTTCATCTGTCTTCAGAGGTGGGTAAAACTGTTCCATAAACAATTGAACGAGGTTGGCCATGAGTCCACAGAATTAGGTGATTGGGTAGTTAACCAAGATGCTGCCTTATCGGCTAGGGTGAAAGAAAACACCCTAAGTTTAATTTGTTTCGAACCAATAGTAAGATGATGAAATGTGGTAAGAACTTGTTCAATCCTACGCATATACTGATAAGGCTTCTCGTGGTCTAAACCATGAAAAATCGTTAACAAATTAAATATATTTGGGGGGATTCGAAAATCCCCCATTGGGTCTGCAAGAACAATGCAAGACTTAGGGTTATCGTCAAAGGCTTTGTAAAAATCAGAGAGAGGAGTCTTTATTTTTTCAGCCATAGGTGCAGGTGTAGTGTGTGGTATTCTAGATAAGCGTGTGCGTTGACGCTTACGATAAATAACAGAAGATGGTTTACTAGTACTAGACCTTAATCTTATGTAAGGCTAAGGCCAATAAGAAACAAACCACTAATAGTAGTCAAACAACCCTGATATGCTAGAATTAAAAACTCCTCTGACAAAAGAGGCGAGGAGTGGAAGAAGGAGTACCTGAATGTCTCCTTGCTACGCGTTTGAATAACGTCTTGTATACGCAATCTTAGTGTATTTACGAAGTTGGAAACACTGAATAACTTGAACAAAGAGAGTTGGAACTAACCTATGAAAAATCGGGCTTTCGTCAGAAGGGGCGCGGGTGCGCTTGGAAATAGGCTTATGAAGGCGCGGGCGCGCTCTTGCTTGATACGAATTCTAATAACTTGAGGGTGTGCGCGCTCACGAAATAGAGTACCTAGGGCGCGGGCGCGCTCAAGGTAGAATTTTGAAAAAAACTATTTCTGAACCAAACAAATACAGTTAGAACCAAACAAGGGTGGGTGGGTTTAATGGGGTTTTGGTAGGAACAAAAATATGAAAGGAAATGAATCTAAACAAAACTAAGATGGCAACGGTGCCATTTAATAAAGCTAAAAACAATAGTTTTACCTACTCCTAACTAGTTATGCTATGAATAAGTAAAACTAAAGCTATTTACTACTCGATGATCAAAGTTATCTACTCTCGTTTATCATGCAATATATGGAGTAGAGAATTCGTTCCACTCTTAGTTCTTTAGACGTAAGTTTCCCCAGTTTAATCGATTCTAACAAAACGAATGAGAGTAATAGATTGTGATTATACTAATATGGTAATTTAACTAATTAAATTGTTCTAACTTATACTGTGGCAATTAAATACTAAGATGTGAATATGGAGAAAGGATTAGGGGGATTTGATTCCATTTTGATTTATTCCTAATATGCTTGTGTAGATTATTGCAATCCTAACCAATAAAGATTAAGTATTTGATTCCTAATTATTCATGGCAACCTCTGCCAACTAATAATTAGCATGTGAGGAAGTTCAACTCATTCTCATGGCAAATCAACTAACCTACTAGAGTGAAACTCTTAAAAAGCAATAATCCTAACTAATACATCAAGTCTTCATCAAGCTTCATCAAACCCCTCTAATGGAGGTTTAGCTAGAAGTCATTAGACTATCATTAATAGAAGAATAAGAATATGACACAATGAAGAACAATAACTTGGTTTTATTAATCTAATAGAAGAGAGTTTAAGAATTAAAACTAGTTTTCGAACCCATCCTACGAACGGGTACCGTTATATTAAATTATTATGAAAATTATTAGTAACTATCTGGAGCTATGAGTTATGAATATTATATTGGCTTTTACTAAAATTTTTATGTGGATGGTTCTTTGTCTTCTTTAGTTCGGTTGTGTACCTGTTATCCACATGTTCTATATAAAGCTATGAGATATGAATATTATATTGATTTTCACTAAATTTTTTATGTGGTCAGTTCTTTGTCTTTTTCCAGTTTTGTTGTTTAATTGTTATCCACGTGTTCTGTTTTATCATATAATTTCCCCGTTTGTGAAACATAAATAGTGTTTTTCAATGCCAAACGAAATTCTGGGGAATACTTAGCATGAGCATGGTTTAAAGTCTAACTAATGGTTGTTAGTTTGACTTATTAGGATTACCAACTATCTTAACTTTGTTGATCTTGCTTTATATTAAATTATTATGAAAAATATTAGTAACTATTTATCACTATGAAATATGAATATTATATTGATCACTCATCTATATTTTATCCAACTTGAAATCCCTACTGTCTATAAAAAGAAAAAACCCTCATTTGATAAATCTTTTGGACTTATTTTGTTGTTTAATAATAGAATTTTTATTGATGTTATGTGAAATTGTTCAATGAAGCGAATATGATATTGCCACTATTTTCAATGCAAAACTATCCCTACTACATTTATATCATTATAGCAGAAATTCCCTAAAACTTGGTGGTGTTGATGAATATCAGAAACGCATAAACAAAACAAAGTAAACTTATACCAGAACTTAGCAATGGAAAATTTTCAAACAATCATGAAGGTCATAATTCAAAATTTAAGCAATCGTAAACCAATCATGAAGCCATACATAAAACACCGTAAAGTTTCGTAAACAACAAATTGCTGTAAAAACATAATATCTATAAATAAAATCCTATAACCTCATGGTTTTTTATCACAAAGCCCAAGATCTTAAAAGAAAAGCCCAAATGTTGCGTGTGATTGATCCTCATAGTTAGTTAATAAAAAGCCCAAATATAATACATGAATAGCACGTGTCATCAAGTAAGACGGATTTTTGTTGATGTTTAACACATATGTGAGTTGTTGAAGTGAGTAAATTAAATGGTCATCCTCTCTCTTCCTCATTTTCTGAAAATCAAATTTCAATGAAGTGAATATGATATTGCCACTATTTTCAATGGAAAATCAAATTTCAATTAAGCGAATATGATATTGCCACTATTTTCAATGAAAAACTATACATGACATCCCTACTACGTTTATATCAATATAGCAGAAATTCCCCAAAACTTGGTGGTCTTGATGAATATCATAAATGCATTAAAAAAAACAAAGAAAACTTATAGCAGAACTTAGCAATGGGAAATTTTCAAACAATCATGAAGCTGCAAATAATAGTAGGGTATCTCAATCGACACGCGTTGTTAATTTAATGAGTTGTTAAAATTTTCCTGAATTTTGATTGCCATGTGTGTGGTTAATAATCATAGAAAGTAATGACTACACTATTTTCTATATCATTGTTGGGAGTCTCTATTTTCGTTAATTGTCAGTCACTCTGTTGATCTCTCTCAGGTACTATTTTTCATCTACTTTAGTGAAACAAACTAAAATGTGCTGATATGCATGTATCATGTATGTGTATGTTGCTTCATATTTTTTCTCAAGAATTAATCTTTGATCTTGTTGTGTTCATGACTTCATGTTCTTATTAAAAAGATCAAGCAGAAGAGGTGTTATATACATCGTGGTGGCTCTAATAGTTATATATAATCTTGGTGTCTCACGAACGGGTGGCGTTATATTATTATAGAATGTGCACTCAACCAGAGTCCCTTGATCATACCACCCAATCAATTGGCATTGTGATTCCTGAAAATAAGTTTGATAAGCAAAAAATGATACCTAGGTTTATGTAGTCATAACCAAGTACTGAGAGGCTAAGCTAGTAGACAACATTGCATCAGTTGTGAATCAAGTATGTAAGAACAAACCTAGATAATAAATGATGGTGGTATAAAGAAAATAATAAATTTATTGGTAAATGCACCTATCCAATCTCCTTCCCATGGGAAGCGATCAGAGAAAGCGAGTGATCTCATCCTAGTTGTGTAGTTAAATCGCTACTTTGTCGATACTCGTTTGAATCTAAGAATCTTGCTTTCCGTCACAATCATCTATCATTACCTATGAGACTTATTAATGACAGTAGAATTCTTTCCTAACCATAAGACTTGATTGAATGCCACATAAAACTTTATTAAATACCCAAAGCTCCATCCACATCCAACAGGTTCGCTTAAACCTCAAAAGCCCAATTGTCCATTCTCTAGAGGCCGCCTTTTCCTCTAGGGTGAAAGTGTGAAACAGTTTGTTGCGGTGTCGTTCACCTTCTGCCATGCTAACTCAAGCAAGCTTTCAATCTCCAGAGAAGCTGCAACTTGCATAAAATAACGCAAACAATGAACCCAAGCTAAAACACAATAGTAGCAAAACCAAGGGTAGAAGAAAAGACATTGTGAATATAGAATGGGCACTCAGCCATAGTCCCTTGATCATACCACCCAATCGATTGGCATTGTGACTCCTGAAAATAAGTTTGACATACCAGACTTTCAAAGATTGCGGGAGATGCAAAGACCACTGTAAAGCTTTACATAGCAACGGAGCTAAAGAGGTACAACCATGGGCCTTTTCAAAAGGGAAGAAATTTGCCAAACCCAAGAACAAAGTATATATTGGCATAAAATTTAAACATGATTATTTCACATATTAGTACCTAACAACTTTTGATAAGCAAAAAATCCCAAACCACCCCAAATTTGTAATGGGTCTCATGGTTTTTTATCACAAAGCCCAAGATCTTAAAAGAAAAGCCTAAACGTTGCATGTGATTGGGCCTCATAGTATAGTTAGTTAATAAAAAGCCCAAATATAATACATGAATAGTAGCACGTGTTGTCAAGTAAGACAGTTTTTTGTTGATGTTTAACACGTATATGAGTTGCTAAAGTGAGTAAAGTAAATGGTCATCATTTCTCTTCCTCATTTTCTGAAAATCAAATTGGTTAAGAAGATCGCATTTTGTTTTTCTAAAGAACTCAATTACAGTAGTTACAGGTATCCTTTCCTCTATTTTGAATTATTTCATTAAGAAATATAAATTCTAAACATACAATGGGTACTTGTGATAATGAGATGAGTGTAGGAAATGTTATCTTTTTGTGGAGGGGAGGAAATGTGATAATGAGATGAGTGTAGGAAATGTTATGACTGCTACATTTAACGCACTCGTGCCTCTATTTCACTTCAGTTTTGACTTTGAAGAGCTCTTAAGAGGTTTAGCGATGGACTGCACTCTAATATTGTTATCTGGGAAAAAAACATTATTTTGATATTGAAATTATATATCTAAAGCTAATATAGTTGATATGGTAATTCAATTGATTTGTATTTGTGTTTAATTTTTCTGTTTGTAAATATTTTTTCTTGTTCTATTTCCACCTTTTTCAGTTGAGTTACTTAGGCTAAATCACTTGAATTTCTCATATCTTGCGCTAAGGCATAGGTGTAGTCGCTTTTCCTATTGATCATATGGAACTAAATCAGTTGGAAGTCCAGGCCAACTGGGAAGGGCCATTCATTATATCATTATAGAAGAAAGGGAGTTCTGATCTTGTAGAACTTGATTTCTATTAGACATTTCTCTTTAGACGAATCCTTTGTTTTTGAGTGTATCCTCACTAACTCTCATTACTAATTATTATTATGGGAATACCTTGCTAGGATGAGTTTTCAAATTTAAGTATATGATCCATCAAATAAGGAAGTCATTGTGTAATGCACTATTTTAATTTTTTTTTCAGGTTTTCTTGGAATTTTATCAAAACGGAAGTGTAAGTTGAGTTATTTTTGTATTAGTATCAATTTATTTTTATGTTTAAATGTTAATTTTTTTTATGATTACTAATTTCTTTGTCTATTTTTTTTTTTATGTTTTGTAGAGATTGTTCATGTAAATTTCGTAATTATTTTGGTTTTCCAAAAGACAAATGGTTAGCGGAATCGTTTGTTCAATATAATTATGACTGCATTACTGTTTTCGGTTTTTTTGAATATCTGATTAAAAAAATCAAGTAGAAGAGGTGTTGTATACACCGTGGTGTATGTAATGTTTATGCAAATAGTGAAACTCAAAAGTCGGTTCTCAGGATGAGAAACCTATTAGATGAGTATGGTTATATATATATATATATATATATATATATATATATATATATATATATATATATATTTTTTTTTTTTGCATTTAATTACTTATAATGTTATTAATTTTATATGTGTGGGGTTTTTTTTTTTTGAAGTGTTCGTGTTCATTCATATACTATAAAGATGTTCCGGGTAAATAATGAAGTGGATAATTTATTCGAGTATTATGAGAAAAACGTTGAAGGATTAACTTTCTTGAACTTTATGGAATTTTGGGTTGAAGTTCTTACGAAGTATATTAATTTGGATAAATCTGATGAAGAGGTTGTTTTTCCTTGTCTTAAAACGAAGAGCATTCAAGTGGTCGGAATGTGAATACTAAAAAAAGACAAAGAAAAATTTAGCAATTTCATTTGTTGATAGGTCTTATTTTTTTACTGTTTTGATTATGTCTTGTTTCTTGAGTAGTGCTATTTTTTTCAAGGTTTGGTTGTGTTTGTCAGTTTACCTAAGTATATTCTAGGTTATCTTCTAGGCAATGTTTTCTTGCATTGGTCCCTTGTTTTATAATTTAGATACCTGTTTTGATGAACTTCTTGAAGATGGTTAGAGTAGTTATTCAAGTGATCCTTGTGTGGTGTTCTGATATGTGTGCATGCATGATCTTGATTAGCCGAAGGTTATTTATTTTTGTTTGTTGTTTAATTGACTTGTCATGCCCTGGGGTAGGTGTGATAGTTGGATTTGCTTACAAATGCATTAGATAAGGTCATTGTATATCGATGACATGGCTTTAGGCAATTGGAATAGATTATTGATCCATTCCCACTTCTAGCAAGGAAATTGGTTAAGTGTTTTGGCAATTGAACAGAAGTAGTTAACATGTCTTTTGCTTATTTATTCTTTGTGCCCTTCCTATTTGTAGTGTGCAAGGATCTGTATGGAGTCACTTCACATTCTTAGTGATACATACACATGTACCATACACATCTGCTGGTGGTCATATCTAGGTCCATACAATCCTAAAATGTTTGTGTTACAGATTGGGTTGGTGATAGGCTTTCTTTCCCTTTGCAATTTCTCTGTGCGTGTGTGTGTTGTTGTATAAACCCTCCAAACCACGTTCTTAGGTTATTCCTCTTATATCACTTGCCGTTTCTTCCTCTTTCTCTTAATTTCTATTTTGGCTAAATTGAATATTTTATGTTTGATTTGTCAGGTTTTGTAGTAAACCTGCATGAGGAGTAATATGTCAGAGTAGGGGTGGGAATTTGGCCCTAACGACCCTAACCCGGCCCTGGCCGACCCGACCCTAAGCCCTATAAAGCCCTCACAACTAAAGCCCTCACAGAATTTAGGGCAGGGCCGACCCGGCCCTAATGCCTTCTAAGGCAGGGTTAGGGCTAAGGTTCTGAAACATACGCCCGACCCTAACCAAGCCCTAACCAAGCCTTAGTTATAATTTCACTATAAAATACACAACTGAAACTATCCAACTCCTTATTACATATTTTCAATTAAAATAACACTGTCCTTTGTAATTTATCACTTACCGTATGGGTACTTCTAATAACTTGTCTTATATCATAAAAACTTGTAAACCTAATTGTTTCTATCTCACAACTCACGTACACCTCACAACTCCCCATCTAACCTAGTCGCCAATAACAATAATGAGCACTGGGCACTAGCCTAATGAAAAATAGGTTGACGTTAGTAAAACTCATTCCATACTCTTATTTGTCTTTGTGTTCTTCAATGTTAAATGTAATTTTGGTGAGATTTGAGTACAAGAAATAACGGATTTATGTCAGTGAAAGCTCATTCCAAAATGTGTCTTGTGCATTTTAACTGTAATTTTGAAATATAAATATGAGTCTCTATGTACTTCAGTTTATTAGATTGTGGATATGCATTTTAAATTGTTGGACTTATCAAGAATTATTACTAGATTGGTTGTTATTCAAATTTCAAAGTGGTGGGACTTTGAGTTTGCAAATCTTTGAATTTTTTTTGTAATATAAATGAGTTTTAAAACTGATGCAGTAAAAAGAAGAAAATATATAGGGTAGGGTCAGGGATTGAAATTTATACTTATGACCCGACCCGACCCAGCCCTATGAGGACTTTAGGGCCGGGCTGGCCCGGCCCTAATAACTGAAAGGCTTTAAATGTTTAGGGTCAGGCTAGTCCGACCCGGCCCATTGCCCACCCCTATGTCAGAGTATGGATGATTGGGAAGACAAATATGTGGTTGTTGCAAACACAAAAATGGATAGGAAAGTCCAAGGCTGAAGCACATATGCTGGCTGTTTAGCTAGCTGTGGATTTTGTTAAGAAACACCAAATGTTGTTTTGTTAATTTTAGAAAGTTGGTGTTAGTTTTTTTGTTTTTGGAGGGCATTTTTTTTTTTGTTTTGAATTGTAATATGTCTTGATAGTTTGCAAGTTTGTGTGTTTTAGTCAGTTAAATTATTTTCTAGCTTATGGTGATCACAGTGTAATGTTTAGCATGGCTTTCCGCGACCTCTTTCTTATGTTTCATTTGGTGTTTCTGAAATTCAGTTGTTAGGATATGGATGGGCTGGTATATTCAGGAAATATCTTGTGGATTCTCCCTATATGTGGTGGCCATCAAACTTAGTTCAAGTTTCTCTGTTCAGGTGCTGCATCTCTATCTCTCCTATAGATAGCCATCTCAATCCTTTTATATATGTTCACTGTTTTCTGATCAATTGTTTGCATATATTATACAGTGCGTTGCATGAGACGGATAAAAGGCTGAGGGGAGGACTATTAAGGCTACAATTCTTTCTTACGATCTTCATGGCAAGTTTTTCATATTACATCATCCCAGGTTATTTGTTCCCAGGGATTACTTCTCTATCATTTGTTTGTTGGATATGGAAAGACTCGGTCACAGCGCAGTAGATTGGATCAGGTCTCAAGGGTCTCGAAATCGGTTCCATATCATTTGACTGGAATACTGTAGTTAGTTTTCTGGGAAGTCCCTTAGCCCCTGGTTTTACCATCCTTAATGTACTCTTTGGTTTCCTCCTAATTTCATATGTCCTTGTTCCAGCTGCATACTGGACTAATTCATTTGATTCAAAGAAATTTCCCTTGTTCTCTTCTTATCTGTTTGACTCTACTGGGAAGACGTACAACCTTTCTCGAATTTTAGACCAAGAAACATTCAGGTTCAACCAAGTGGGCTATTATGCTTATAGTAAAGTCCACCTTAGCGTCTTCTTTCTCTTCAGCAAAAATAAGTCCCAAACAACAAATACTTTCACACAGAAGAGTGTCAGAGTGTGTAAGCTTACCTGCCAAATGTTGTCAGTGTGATGTGCAGCTGGTTACTGTTATTAGTTACAGGACTACAGGAGCTAGAGACCATTAATAATATCATATTGCATACCTTATCAGTACCTTAGGCCATGACGAATATTAAGTTAGGTTTGTTTAACACTACTAAAATGCTATGTGCAATAACAACAGTCCTTGCAGGTGAGGCAACAGTGTGTTTGGATATGCATAGTTGCTAAAACGCGAAGTCTCCACTTTATTGAAGTTTAAGAGTTCATAGGGGAAGCTGTAGTATTTTATGTATACTTGTGCTTCTTATTTGAGGAGCTTGTGGAGAGTTTCTTCAACAGTGAGTGAAGCCAATTTGCTCAATCTTTATATAATACTTGACACATATTACTTTATAAGCAAGTGACTTGTGTTTATTCTGATGTACTCAGCTGTTTGCACATGTTGCTTCCGATTCTGTGTTGAATCCCCTAGGCCACTGTACAGAGTTCCCAATAGCGACCAATTACCCATCCATATCTGCAAGAGAGTTTGTCGAGCTAGAACTTGCAGTGATCAATTGGAAAGGGAAATCGGAAGGCGAATCCATTATGGCAAACAAATCCAGGATGAAGTAAAGGCTTTTCCTTTGCCATGCATGAGGTCGAAGCATGAGAAAACATTTTGTTTAAGTGTGTTTGTATTTCTTATGTACCAAAAAATATGTACTAACAATAAAAATTCCAGACAAAGATGTAGACAAAGAGATTTTTTCCTTCTTATTATTACAAGGGGAAAAAAATACTAACCTTCTAGATGTCTGAAGTCTGCTATAATATATATATATATATATATATACGTTTTATATATACCATTTATACATGTCCACCAAAAGCCCAACAATCTTTTTAGATAGGGTTAAATTAGGTAAATAACTAAAAAAAAATAGAGGGCAAATTAACCAAGAGATACATAAAAAAATATTAAAACACTATTGCCCCACTGTAGATGAGAGGTGCGATCTTTAAAGTATTTTAGATAATGCAATCACTTATTTAAGGTTTTAACACAACACTTCAATATTCAAAGCACTTCAAAATAAAAATAAAGAAAAATAAATAAATTGGACTAAATCACAAAAGTATCACTAAAGAAGGATATACCCTATAGAGACATAACGTACTCACATGTTTCCTACAATGTGATCACTTAAGCAAAAAAGGTGCCCCTGCATCCAAAAAGTTACAAATACTATTAATCTCCACTTCGAGATTTATTCATTACTCTTGTAAGTCCACAGAAATAAGAGTAATGATTGGATTACAAAAAAAAAAGAGCTTACCAATTTGGAGACGTTTAATTTACAAATCATGGCCAAAATCATAAGTCTTGGCTTTAGTGAATGGTGAAGAGTCATTCAACAGTAATAAAGAATTTTTTTCCAAGTTAAACTTATGAATCGCAATAGTATTAAAACAAACAACCACATAAACGTAAAGGTCTACCCATTCCATCACATAAGTTGAACTTACATAATATGTGTTTCTTATTGCCATTGGCTAATGGTGCTTTCTGCCTTCTCAATTGATGTTCTTCTCCATGACGCTTCCTGGTCAAAAATTTGAACTTGATATATTTTATCTAAGCAATCTGCACCCAACACCTTTGAAGTCATCAACTAAATTCATTGCAATATCTTGCTGGGTGATTATCCATTAGGCATCGGGGTACCTGATTATTCAAAGCAACATAATAGGTTGAACACCTTTGTACATGGCCAAAAAAATAACTCATGTAAATGTTTATATTTACATGGATTAAGTCCCATAAGTGGTTCTACTTACACAGATATTCAAAGCATAACTTTTCTAAAAATAATCTCAATAAGAACTTAGAGACAAACTTCAAATATTGAAAATTATCATATGGGGAACATCATTCAGTCTATTGACTCAGTTCCAAGTGCATCTTATAATAAGCATAGAGACATGTTTGGTTATAGCTCACGTTTGCTAAAGATCTTGTAGTGTCAAATCTAGCTAAACTTCTTTGGATACTTGCAGAGTAAGTTAGGATAGCCTATTTTATGCAAAAGTTCCGGTCGACATATTGTTACCAAAGAAAACCTATGTCTAGTTAAAATGTGTTACAATTCCTACTTCAAGTCATGTATATAGTGAAGTTCATTACCTGGGAACCTTATATTCGGGGTAAAGTTCTCCTGAGTTTAGCTGCAAAGTCACTCCAGTGGTTTATGACTTCGACACACAGGTGCCTTCCTGACGCAGATAAATTTTCATATAACATAATTTGAGCAAGGGGCCATATCTTTGACATGAATAGGTCCCATGTAAAAATGCCCATACTCTTCGGTGGAACCTGTACCATAAAGTAGTGATAAAAAAACTAAACAATAATACCAGATATGATAGGCGGTATTAATTCAAATAACTTGCAATTGGTTACTCTTATCGGTCTGGCCATTGCAATCACACATAATAGATTAGTAGTTAAAACTACAATACGATACCTTCAAGAAGGAGAAGTAGCATTATCATGCTGGCATTAAGGAGTGGAGGAATTATAATAGGTCCCAATACAGAGCCGGGATGGATGACTACCACATCCAAACCTGTATTTTTGGCGAACTCCCATGCAGCCTTCTCTGTAAACCCACTAAAATTAAAAACAAACAATAAAATCCTTGTTCAGTTCAATAGAATCACTTTTGAATAATTTTGGTAAAGTAGAACCCATTAATTAGTGGGTAGTGATTTACCAAAATTTTCACATCCGAATCACATAAGTTTCTTTCCTAACAACCTCTCAACCATTCTAAGTTTCTAATAACAATCCTATAACAACGATCCATGAACACATATAAAAAGGATAATTGTATGTATAATCAGCATGCTTGTTGATTATAAAAAAAAAAAAAAGGGAGAAAGAAAAAGAATAGAAATTGGGTAGAGGACTCACAAAAACAAAAAAAAATCAATAAATTGGAAAAGAAAACTCATACCTTAAGACTGAAGTAGAAAAAAATTGAGGATTTGCTAGAGCATATTAGAAGAAAATAAGAAGTGTTACAGTTGGGGTGGGGAATCGATTGGCAAAGGTCTTTTGAGTTTGATGATGTTTTTATGTTTTTGTTTTTGTGTCTGTGAGAGAGTTTGGGGTTTCTTTTTGGGTTTACCTTTTCTCGTGAGTGGACAAAGCCGGCACAAAAAAAAGTAGATGAACGGTTGAGTTTAGGGAGGAGTCCGATTGTTTTTTTATTTCTTACTTAAACTTCCAATTTTATGAAACTTTCACAAACTTCCATTTTTTCCTCCTGATTTATCGTAATTAGTCTGGAGACATGGACACTCTAGCAACACTTTCTCAATTGAGGAGGGGAGAGACCTATCATCTCTCGCCCACGTCTGTCCTCATGGCTTCTAATGATATGAATTAAAAGTTTGTTTCTTCGACTCAAGTAGCCAAGAGATGAAAAATAGGAGCACAACCAGCCTCTTTTGAGCCAACGCTAAATCAAGAGACCTCAAAGAATTCACCACGAACAAAACTCTTAAAACAAAACCGTTTATTTTGATGTCACCATTAAAACCTTAATCACTCCCTTTCTCAATCAATTTCACTTTTGTCATCAGCTTTGTTCACCTATTAAATAGAGTTTGCCGGGTTGGTAACTTCCAACATTGCGGTTCTAGAGTTCCTTTGGGGTTTGGGGTAATCTTATTCGCTGACATTGGACAGAAACAATAAGAGCATTTGTCAAACCATTTAATAACCAATCACGCTCATAACGCAAAATATGTAATCCTAAAAGTTTGAACACAACTTTGATTTCCCAAATAATCAGGATGATTCTTATCAGAACAATGAACATATTTATCCAATAAAATCCACTGCAAAAGAAAAAGGAAAAAAAAGAAGTTGGTTGCCAGGGAACAATGTAATTATTTATTGTCTTAATTTCTTTAACAGAGATCCCTCAGAGGAGAAGACTTTAACAACAATGCAATCAAATGCAAACACTAACCTGATTTCCAGTGAATCATCAATGGAACAATATAGGAAAGTTGAAGTTAAATACCAACTTTTTTTTTTTTTTTTGTCAAGAGGGAAACGCTAACTTGCAAAACAAATTAAATGGGTAAGTGAAAGCAATATGTTATTGATGCGTATTATGAAGAAAAATCAAACAAAAATATACAGAGCATAATTAAATACGTGGACACTCTAACAACGCTTACTCAATTGAGGAGGGGAGTGCTATATATATATATATATATATATATATATATATATATATATATATATATATATAAAGACTATATTAAATACTAAGTATTGAATAATTAACTAACTTAAAACTAATGAAAGAGTTATATGAATTAAATCCTAGGTAGTTAAGAGTTATGCCTTAGTCCTCTTTATATAAGAGAGGGCTAGGCTTACAATTTCGTGCATGGGCTTTGGAGCCATGTTTTATGCCATGAAAACAAGCCCAAAATCTAATTACTTGAGTCCAAAAATAGTTTCTCTGCTGGAAATTACTGCAACAGCCTTTTCATCCAATTCTGCTTCTCTGATTGGGTCAAGGCCAAGGCCTGGACAATTAGAAAGCTCTTTCCAAGTCGGTCGTTTTGACATATAATAGGCCCAATTCCGAGGTCTGAGTCTAAAGTTACGGCCTACGGAAGTTATGTTGACTTTTATGTTCTATTTCTACCCGCGTTAACTTTGATTTTTCAACTTTGACCGGGCTTTAAAAAGGTTTTTTCTCCTTGAATCTTGGCTTTTAAACATAGAACTTCTTAGCAACCAATATTTGCTCCTTTCTATTGGAAAAGTGATATCTTCACATATTTGACTCCAAGACCTGAAATACATAAAAACACGTAAACAATACTAACTCTTATTTATTATACACATAATTGGTCTAAATATAATATTATTAAGGGGTTAAAACTACAGTTTTGGGCTCTTATCATAACACTTACTTATTCGTGTTTTCTTGTTTTGCTGTAGATTCAATCAAACGGAGACCACCATTGGAACACGGCGGAGTCCCTGAAGAGGCCATTAGAAGCTCGGATAAAAACCAGCAACCTCAGTCACGACCGCGCCTCACCTTGCCGCGCCCGCGCCTTAATTCTCTTTGATGGAACAAGATTCCGTAGGTACAAGTTCTTTTTCATTTCTAGTAGTTTAATAACCTAAGATTTGATTAATCAAACTGTTAGCCATTTGAAACTAGTTAGATTTTGAATGTTTAATGTTTAAAAAAATACAAAAAAAATTAGTTTATCATCAATATTAGATATATAATAGTTTCAGGATAATATCATGTTTTTACTTTATCATTATTATTTTTGAAAAATATAAAAAAAATTAGGATAGTATCAACTTAGATAAGGTTTAGGATAAAGTAGGATAAGGTTTAGGATAATACTAACCTTTTTCCTAAAGTGAAAAGTGATTTGTCTTTTGGTTGAAATTTAATAACTTACCAAGTGTTAGAAATTTGATCAACTTGGACCATTTGGATGCGTGAGGCGAGTAGTGCAACAATACGCTCACGCATCTCAAACTAACTTGAAGATTAAATTTCTAATCATTGACATCTTTCTTTTCATTTAACTTAGTAATTAGTTATATAGTTAAGTAATTAGTTTTTTTTATTTACCTTGTGTTAAGTTAAGCCCACGAAGGCAAAGTTATAAATTATTGGCTATGCCACATTTTTAACCCAACTTGTAGGTTTAGTTAGTCAAAATTTGTAACCGAATAAAATGCTCAAACGGTTGTGCTTGATTCTCAGATCACGCGCCAACCAACGTCAACTACACCTCAAGTAGTGTGTAAGCATGGCTTGAAAGGTAAGCTCTTAACCTCCTTGAAGCCCCTATAAGAAGATACCTTGAGTGTTACAAGCATGCTTACCTGATTGTTTGAGTTTAATTTTCGCACTGTCTTTTTAAGTTCGCGCATAAGGCTAAATCCGAGCCAAATAACAACCATTAGTGGTCATGACCAAATGTAGTAACCGGACGTTGCTTTTTTACTTGAGGCCTAGACAAACAAAAATTAAAATCAATCTACTAAAGCCTAAACTAGTCGCCCTCCTCTAGAAAAAGAACAAAAATATAGCCACGAGGATTTAGAGTAAATAATTACCATATTTTGGTGGACCAACTACCTTCCTCACTCCCCTCCCCTAAATTCATCATGAGTGAGTTTCTTGGTAGCACACCACTTAGTGAAGTGATTATTTTACTCTTCTGAGCCGTGTAATAGATCCCACCTAGTTTCACGGCCAACTATTTGTTTCGAACAGAGCATAGCAATCTATAGACCAAGCAAACATTTTCAAAAGTCCAAATTGCAAAAACAAATTTCGATTGTTTTGAGCATCCACTGCATCTTTTACGCATTTTTAGGTAGTTTTGCTAGTCTTGCTTAAGTGCATGATACTACGATCAAGCACTACAAGGTTTAGCAGACATAAAACTTACTCACATTAAAGAGCATGACGTCCTAGACAAATTCCTATCTCTCGTCCCCTATCTTCTACAATGGCTGACGAAGTCATGCAAGCTGAAGAGCCTCTCTCCAACTTCTACACACCGTTACAGGATAGGCCTATATCTTGTATATGACTCACACCGCTCATGAACAATTTTTGCATTCCACCAAACGTGTTCAATCTTCTACTTATCTTCCACGAGTTTGAACACGAGTTACTGTAGGAACACCTACATCAGATACATAAAGTATGCAATATTTTAAACCATCCGGACATCACCACTGATCAAGTGAAGCTACGAGTGTTTCCTTTCACTCTAGCTGGTAAACAACACGCATGATTTCTGTCTTAGAAGCCCGATTCTTTCGATACATAGGGAAAGGTTTTGTGTTCTCTTTCATGAAGAAGTATTTTTCACCAAAGAAAACAGAGAAGATAAGAAGCAAGATACAGTTCTCCAGACAGAGTCATGGGATATGATAAGAGCCCAAAACTGTAGTTTTAACCCCTTAACAATAATACTTTTAGACCAATTATGCGAGTAATAAATAAGAGTTAATGCTAATTACATGCTTTTATGTATTTCAGGCATTGAAGTCATGCAGAAATGTGCTACTTTGGCTAGATAAATGAGCAAGGGTTGGTTGCTAAGAAGTTCTGTGATTAAAGACCAAGATTCAAGGAGAAAAAGCCTTTGTAAAGCCCGATCAAAAGCTGAAAAGTTAAAGTCAACGCGGGCAGAAACAACACACAAAGTCAGCATAACTTCCGAATACCGTATCTTTGGACTCAGGCCTCGGAATTCGGCGTACCTTATGTCAAAACGACCGGCTCGGAAAGAGATTTCCAATGGTCCAAACCTTGACTAAATCAGAAGAGCAGAAGTGGATGAAAAGCCTATTGAAGTCAAAACTTGTTGAAGTCAAAGCCAGCTAAAAGGGCCCTGTGGAGTGAAGAAATTGGGCTTTGAGCTCGATTTTCCGGCCCAAAATATGGACCCTCAACCCATGCACGAAAATGTGGATCTGGTCTCCTCCATTTCCACACACAAGACTTAGCTCTTAAGTATCAATTAGCTTAGGATAGAAAGAGCCATTAGAGAATATTTTTAGATCTATTTTTAGTTTTATTCAATTAATTAGTTTTCAATTATTGTTTTAGATCTAGTTTTTACTTTGCAATAGATTAGTTAGAACAAGTAAATAATTAATTTAGAATCACATTTAGTTTTATAATAAAATATTCATCTTTAATTCCGATTTAGTTTATTGATTCAATTCTTGTTTAGTTGTAGTATTGTTAAATTCATAAATTAGTTGTCTTCAATTGCTAATTAGTTAATCATAATCTAGTTTTAATTATTTAGTTATCAATTTCATTTCTTAGTTGTTAATTTAGATTTGAATCTATTGATTAGTTAAATTAGTAAAGTTAGAATCTTTATATGATGTCTAGTTTTAATTCATATGGAAATGATAGTTTGATGAATCAAGGCTAAACCTCCATTAGAGGGGTTTGATGAAGTCTTGATGAAAACTTGATTGTGTAGTGTAGAATCGTTGTAAGAGTCTATTCCACTCTAGAAGGTCGTTGATTTGCCATGAGAATGGGTTGGACTTCCTCACATGCTAGTTATAAATTGGTAGAGATGCCATGTATAATTAGGGATTAGAATGACCAATTCTTACCGTAAGAACGTAAGAATTGGATTACAACAATCTATGCTAGTTTATTAAGTTGGATTCAAGGTGGATTCAATTCCCCCCTAATTCTTATTCTAGATTCAAACCTTAGTATTCCATAGCATTTCGTAGTTGAATCATTATAGTTAGTATCTTGTTCTTAGAATTCACATCGTAGTATAATCCCTTTGTAAAACTCTCATTAGACTTTGGATAGATTCGCAATTATAGAAAACTTTGAATGCTAAAGAACTAGGAGTGGAACGAATCTTCTATTCCAACTCTGCTTCAATAGTATCGAGAGTAGAAATCTTTGATAAGAACTGTTACGTATAAAGTTTTAGTTTTACTTCTGTTTGATATTCATTATTTATTCGGAGTAGAATTATATTTAATTTTATCATTTTATCAAATGGCATCGCTTCCATCTTAGTTCCCTTTAGTATTGTTTTCTTTAGAATTGTTAGTTTTCCAAAGTCCCATAACCCACCCACCCTTGTTTGATTCTCACTGTGGTTGTCCGTTTCAGCACTAAAAATTTTCCTCGCAAAATTACACGTAGCGCGACCTGCGCCCTGGGCAAGCTAAATTAGAGCGCCACCCGCGCCCAAACGCCTGGAACTCCACTTTTCAGCTTAGCGTGACCCGCGCCTTACCAAGGCAAAACACGAGCACCCCCCCGCACTGAAACACCTGGACCTTGAGTTTTTCCCTCGAAGCGACCGCCAAAAACTGGAACTCCAACTTGACGAAGCGCCACCTACGCCTCTACCTAGGCCTATTCTCGAAGCCACTGCGTGCCCTTTGGTTGAAACCGCCGATTTCCACGGGTTTGTCATGAAATTTTCATTTCTTCATAGTTTTCAGTGTTCTAACTTGTTATACATACTGAGCACGCGTAAACAAGACGCTATTCATAAGTGAAGCAAGGAGGCATTCAGGTACTCTTTTCTTTCACACCTCGCATCTCTTGTTAGAGGTTCATACTAGCATATTAGGACTGTTTGGAGTGTTGTTGTGTTTCGTTAAGATTGGTCTTAGCCTTGCATGAGATTAAGGTCAGGCCGAAGAAAAACGCCTAACGTAATCAACCGACAACGTCAACAAACACGCCTTTCTAGTATACCACTCACTAGACCTCTAGCTAATATACCACACACACCACCTGAAGTAATGGCTGAAGAAAGAGAGTCTCCTCTCTCTGACTTTTACAAAGCTTTGAACGATAGCTCTAAATCTTGCATCGTTCTCTCAGACCCAGTGGGGGATTTCTGAATTCCCCCAAATATATTTAATTTGTTACCCGTTTTTCATGGGTTAGACCATGAAAAGCCTTATCAGCACATGCGTAGGATTGACCAAGTCCTTACTATATTCCACCATCTTACGGTTGGTGCTGAACAAATTAAACTAAGGGTGTTTCCTTTCACTTTAGTCGATAAGGCGACGTCTTGGTTAACTGCCCAAGCGCCTAATTCTGTGGACTCGTGGGCCAAACTTGTTCAAGTATTTATGGAACATTTTTACCCACCACTAAATACCGATGAAATGCTTTCCAAGATTCATTTCTTTTGACAAAATCCTCATGAATCATTTTCAGAGGCTTGGAATCGTTTCACCGATCTTCTTATAGAGTGTCCACACCATAACCTTGTGAAAGACACGTTAGTTCTTGCCTTTTTCAAGGGACTGTTACACCACCACAAAGCGGTGCTTGACATAATGAACGAGGTTAGTTTCCTCAGTAAAGGAGCCTCAGTGGCTTATAAATTTCTAGAAGATCAAACAAAGCATAATAATAATCTGGGGGGGGGGGGGGGGGGTAGTGGACGATATCCCCCGTTTCGCTAGTTCTTCTTCAACAGTTAAGGCCGCCGGGATGTTTGAGATGAAACCCGATCCTGAGCTTAAAAACTTAATCGAATCTCTCACTAAAAAGGTAGAGGCTATTGTGTTCAACAAAAGCCTACCCCTGTCATGAATGTCAACTCTATTCCCTGTAATTTCTGTTTAAGTCTTGGGCATCCCGACTCTTATTGTCCTCTAGTCTATGAACATCCATCCACACAGCCGGACAATGTTTATTCCATTAATAGCGAACCTAATGCACCTTGGAGGCAAAACCCCAATTTCGGTTGGCAAAATAATCAACAAGTTACACCTCCAGGGTATAATAATCAAAATGTTAGGCCAGCACCCAATTACAACCAAGCTCCCCAGAGACAAGGACAAGGACAAGGTAATTATAATAATTATAACAATAATAATTATAATGCTAATAGAAGTATCGTTTGGTTAATAATAACTATCATAACCCACCTGTTAATAATCAACGTGAGATAGTTCCAGTCACACCACCTATGACCACTACACCTACACAAACGGATCGTCTTGACGCCTTTATACAGGTTAGCCAATACCTTTTCCAAACCATGGCTCAATCTAACCAATAGCTTTTCCAATCCATGGCTCAATCTAACCGACAGGTTTTACAATCTATTAATCATTTAACCCAACAATTAGCCCAAGAGAAAGCCCAACCAAAAGGTGTGTTTCCAGGTCAAGCGTTACCTAATCCTAAAACACCAAACACAGCCTTTGAGGTAATCGATTAAATGTTATCACCACTCTCCGTTCTGGCAGAGTAGTTGATAACGCCGTAAGTATGTCTGTGGTTACCCCACCAGTGGTCCCTACACCTGATATTATATTAGATACTGAACTGGAAACTGAAGATCCTACCCCTGTAGAGGTACCAGTTAAACAACAACCTAAGAAACAAAAAGCCAAGGTTAAACATCCTGTTGACCCTTATGCTAAATATAGAGAGAAACCACCATTTCCCCAGAGATTAGCAATGTTAACCAAGGATACGAATTTCGATGAGATTAGGGAAGTTTTCAAAAATCTAATGATAAACTTTCCTTTTCTTGAAGCGATAAAAAAGTTATCTCACCATACTAAGTTTCTTAAAGAGTTGTGCACTACTAGGCACAAGACAAATATTCCTAAAGACGCCTTTTTAACTGAACAACTCCCAACTATATCGGAAAATAATGGAATTGTTAAGTACAAGGACCCTGGTCGTCCTACTGTATAATGCACCTTGGGGGATAATCACATGAAAACTGCTCTATTAGACTTGGGGGCGAGTGTTAACTTACTCCCTTATTATTTGTATAAACAAATTGGTCTACAAGAGATGCAACCAACGAAACTGACGTTGCAATTAGCGGATCGTTCTATTAAGTATCCTAAGGGTGTGGTTGAAAATGTGCTAGTTAAAGTTCAAAATTTTTACTACCCAGCAGACTTCGTTATCCTCGACACAAAAGTCGCTAACGACTTTGTTCCTATCATTTTAGGGCATCCCTTCTTGGCTACTGCCAATGCATTCATAAACTGCCATGATGGTTCGATGTCCTTATCCTTTGGCCATCTTTCTGTTGAGGTAAATGTTTTTAAGACGATTCAACAGTACCCAGATATAACTGTTGATGGAGAGGTTAGCATGATCGAGAGGTTCACTCGAGATTATTTCGATAACACGTTTCCTGATAATCCAATGCCCAAATTTCTTTCCTTTGGAAGTGCAGACTCTGACGTTTTCGTCCCTACACTAGTCGATACCCATCTTATGGATGAGGATGATATTGATGACTTTCTCAAGGATACAGAGGAATACCATAGTAATGTGAATGTGACCAAGCTTGATAAGGAATTTGACGAGTTTCTTAGAGCAAGTGATGAATCACCCGATCAAGAACTACCTTGCGCACCATCCGCCACGATTTCCCTCCTTCCACCCTTTCAAAGGAACTTAGAGTTTGCACTTGATCCTCTTGTTTCTCCTGTGCTTCATGATTTTCTCAAACTTTCCTATTAAGAAAATACTACCTAAAGAGCCACCTGACACTTTCATTTTTCAGTTGCGTGATAATACCAACCCATGCCACAAATGAGTTTTATGCTAAACCCACATTCTCATTTTTTTTAATTCCTTACTTCTAAAATTCATCCATATCCACCATATCTTCCACAACCATCCATTTTTTCACACTCATTCACTTGGCCACCTTTTTGTTGGAGGAAAAAGAAGGTGCATGCTTGGTTACGTTCTAGATCTATCAGACTTCGCTTTCATTTCACTAAGTTACGTTGTCGAAAATCTTGGTGCTTGATTCTGTTTGGAGGTGCATTCCATGTTATTTATTTATGGAAAGACCCACAACTCTTTAGGTTATTGATATATGGTAAATTACATGTTCATTATATACATATGTGTTAGATAAAGTCTTGAGTATCTGACTATAAAATACTCATTTTATTTTTCGGTGTGCTACATTTCACTTCCATAAATTGGTAAGTGCACAATTCAGGTAACCGGGCCCTCCCTATGGAGTGTGTGGCTGTAAGTACCGGATCCTAAGTCCACATTAAACATAATTCACGTTTTCCACTCTTGCATGTTTTCTCGGATTTTGAGTCATGTTTCTCTATGGTGTGAATTATGCATTTATTGCTTTATTGTTTTTCTTATATTAAATATTTTTCATAAAAAAATAAAAAATTGTTAAAATCATAAACATAGTAATTTAGGAAGTCTCGGAAATCTGACTTTAAAAGACCCACTTTTAAAACAAATTTTCAAACTCTGTTGTCTAAAATTTGTTTGGGGGTGGGATTTTCATTTTCCGTACTGGATTGTTCAACTTTCCATTTGTGTTGCTTAGGCAGTTTAATCGTATTTCAATTCGGGTTGACATTATCTATGAATTTAGATTTCATTCGTTCGCATAACTTACATCATGCACGCACTTCGAGGCATTTTCCATCTTCTTATATGTCATCCACGGTCGGAATTGAGTGTTTTATGGATCATTGGATTGGAAATTCTCTCCTGATTGTTTCTATATCTCATTCGCAAAAATCGGACCTATAACGAATCGGTGATTTTGGTTTGAAGTTGCGCAAAAAATCGAAAAATTTCGGAAACACGATTTGGGCTTGGGCCCAAAGAGCGCACGTGTGACGCACGTGTGTCTCCTTCCTCTAATTCTAAAACAGAATCGCGATTTTGTTTTTAACTTCCGCCATTAACAAAGCTTCCAAACCCTAACCAAAATAAAAAATAAAAAGAAAGCTCAATACACCCACGCCCATAATACAATTCCAACTTCAAATCTTCTCCAAAACATTCCTCCACCAATCCCAACAATTTCCACCACCGAAAACCACCAAAACTTAATGAATTTGGTACTGCCGCACCACCACCATTGTTTTGTTAGTCAAGGAGTCTCAAACTCCATCCCCACATTCCATTTAAATCCCCAAATCGTTCTACAATATCAATGGCTCAAAGACGTAGGATTTTACCGGAGCACGTGTTTACTGCCGACCACTTCGCGCCGTTTTACGGTGACGAGATGGTTAGGAGAGATTAGAGTGGCTTGTGGTACTCGACAGATGATTTTTACCACGAAGATTTAGTCCGACAATTTTATAAGACGTGGGAGTTTGATGGGAATATAATTTTTGGTAAGGTGGCTGGCAGGAGGAGAGAAGTATCTACTGGGTTGTTGGCTGAGATTTTAGGCATTCCGCCTAGACGCCATCTCGATGCCACATTACAGGATTCCTAATTTACTGGGGTCGAGCCTTTGATGAACGCGACTGTTTCGGAAGGGAACTACAATGCGAGCTCACATTATGTTTGCCAGTAGTCTCTCAGAACCAACCAGCTGGCTGTAGCTCAGTGGATTGGTAGGAATGTCATAGGGAAGGAGAAAGTCAACGACATCAGTCTAAACTGCCTTCATGTTCTATGGATACTCCAGGAGCAGAAGTATGAGTTCTGTATTTTAGAGTTTTTGAGTAACATGATTAGGGGAGTTGGGAAGAGTATTGCACCTCTCCCTGTTTTGATAACGAAGATCATGATGACCTCGGAGAGGCGACTCACGCCGTCGATAGGATTGCCTCGAAAAGAGCATCGAAATCCTCATATTTATACGAAGTGTATCCAAAGAGTTTGGAGGTTGCCTGAAGATAGGGTAGTTGAAGAGGATGACTCGGAGGATGAGGAGGACACGACATGTTTTGATGTCGATGCCTTGGAGAGGTGTAGGTCGGATGCAGAACGCATGACTGTGATTCATCGTGGCATGCGTTCTCTCAATACTATTTGCAAAGACCTCCGGACTCGGCAGGCTACCATGCATCATAACTTCGAGACTCGTGCCCAGCGCGAGGATGAGCGGTGGGAACATACGAGGGCCGAGATGGAAGCTCAGCGCAAGTTCCGAGACAATATGCTTGCACGCTTTCCACCCCAGGGGGGTTCTTCTTCTGAGGAGCAATCTGTGAGGCACGAGCGTCGTCGCCGCAGGACGGATGGCTCTGGCCCATCAGGAGCTCAGGAGCCATCACCTTCCCATGTGCCTTCCACTACCAGCAGCGAGTGGTTTAGAAATATTATGAGTTGATGTTGTTTTGTATTTGCTTTTTATTTAGTTCGGATGTTAATTTATGAATTCCGTAGTTAAATTTGAATTTGGTTGTTAAATGTTGTTTGAATTTCAATTTTAATATAATATGGTTCTTTTCAAATTGTGTATTGTTTTTATCATTAATCCCATCTTCCCGAATTGTTTGGGGGTGATATTATTTACTTTAGCATGATTTGTGATATGATCCTCCAGTTTAGAATTTGTTTTGGAGTGAGGGTTGAGAATATTGTCGATATGGGCATGGCTATGAATAGATATTGTGGTAGGATGAAATCTCGATGAGTTAGGCAATTTCTATCCTAAATTCAATCTAAAAGATATTATGGTTGTTTTAGAATCAATAATATGAGTTGTTTCCGTTTTCGATTTTGGAAATTTTTTGTTTCCGGCAATTGCCTTAAAGCTTTTTGGCAACTTCCTGATTCGGTTTAGCAACTTAAAACCTATAAAAACTTCATTCATTCTACACTCACAACCCATACTACACCTCACTTTTATCTCTCACCTTTCACTCCCATGTTTCCCATTTTTCTTCTCCATTTTAGCAATTCATTAGGTTTGAGCACGCCCCGATGGGAGCTTACACCGCCCCTAGGTAATCGGTCGAGAATTTCATCGGAGCGACCCGCGCCCTACCAAGCCCAGAGCTGAGCGCAACCTGTGCCCACAACACTAGAATTCCAGTTTTCATCCTAAGCGCGACCCGCGCCCATCCCAGGCAAAAAGTGAGCACGCCCTACGCCCAAGTGCCTAGAACTCGAAAATCACCAAGGCACACCCCGTGCCCTACCCAGGCATAGGTTGAGCGCAACCCGCGCCCTGAACCCCGTGGGCAAGAAAAATTCCAATTTTTTGTGGGTTGTTCCAGGATCGTTGCAGCTGTTCTAGAGAGTAGTTTTGTGATAACTTCTCCTATAGTAATACCGGAGCAGTCTTTCGAATACTTGTTGGGAAGCGAGACTTATGGACATTGGTTCCGCGAAAGGACCATGCAGTTCGGATGGAGGCATCTTCTGGTAAGTGAAGACGACTCGTATTCACCTAAGCTTACTGAATTTTTTTACAATAATGTTAAGTTCTATTGTAACCAGAATGGAGAACAAGAATTCTCTGTCACGGTTGATGACACACCACTAGAATTCAATAAGTATGTGGTAGCGTTAGTTTCGGGAATACCAATACCGATCCTATTCCGCGTGGGGATATATGACCGATAATGCATACCTCTATAACTATACATATTTCCATGAGTATTATGGAGGAGGGGGAGGAGGGGTATTTCGTATAATGAACCAAGGGCGTTACAACATAGCTCTTGGTAGCCTGTCCCTAAATGTAGGCACCACTATGTTATTCATCCCGATGAATATTTTAGGGGATTGGTAGTTTGCCTCTCGCAAATAGTACCACCGGGTGACGTTTTCCTTGCTTTAAGCGAGGGGCGTTGCCGATATGACATTCCCAGTATTAGTGTGGCTAGTCTTAAGAGAGCCCAAAGCATGCGACATAAGTATCTTCTTATGCCTATTTTGGTTTGTCGATCATGCTTTCGGTTGTCTACCTGAATTATGTACCCAGGTTCACGGATTGGAAAAGGGTTGAAGTCATGAGACCCACCAATTGGGTGGTTCGCTCATTTCGAGTAATGACTTGACTGGGATGGCAGGTGCAACCTCATTTGGTTGCTCCTTACACCCCATCAGACATAGTAACACTAGATAGGTTAGCACAAGTTGATGACACACGGCGGCGGGCTTGGCAAGTTATCATGGCATGGCAGGATGCGAAGGAACCCCCTCTCTTTGGAGAGTTAATGAGGATGAGGATTAAACGGGAGTTAAGGTTAGTTTTTATTTCAGTTAGTGTCTGCTTATGTCCCAAGCCGCGCCCTGAACCCCGTGGGCAAGAAAAATTCCAATTTTTTGTGGGTTGTTCCAGGATCGTTGCAGCTGTTCTAGAGAGTAGTTTTGTGATAACTTCTCCTATAGTAATACCGGAGCAGTCTTTCGAATACTTGTTGGGAAGCGAGACTTATGGACATTGGTTCCGCGAAAGGACCATGCAGTTCGGATGGAGGCATCTTCTGGTAAGTGAAGACGACTCGTATTCACCTAAGCTTACTGAATTTTTTTACAATAATGTTAAGTTCTATTGTAACCAGAATGGAGAACAAGAATTCTCTGTCACGGTTGATGACACACCACTAGAATTCAATAAGTATGTGGTAGCGTTAGTTTCGGGAATACCAATACCTGATCCTATTCACACGTGGGGATATATGACCGATAATGCATACCTCTATAACTATACATATTTCCATGAGTATTATGGAGGAGGGGGAGGAGGGGTATTTCGTATAATGAACCAAGGGCGTTACAACATAGCTCTTGGTAGCCTGTCCCTAAATGTAGGCACCACTATGTTATTCATCCTGATGAATATTTTAGGGGATTGGTAGTTTGCCTCTGCAAATAGTACCACTGGTGACGTTTTCCTTGCTTTAACTGAGGGACGTTGCCAATATGACATTCCCCGAGTATTAGTGGCTAGTCTTAAGAGAGCCCAAAGCATGCGACATAAGTATCTTCTTATGCCTATTTTGGTTTGTCGCATCATGCTCAGTTGTCTACCTGAATTATGTACCCAGTTCACGGATTGGAAAAGGGTTGAAGTCATGAGACCCACCAATTGGGTGGTTCGCTCATTTCGAGTAATGACTTGGTCGGGATGGCAGGTGCAACCTCATTTGGTTGCTCCTTACACCCCATCAGACATAGTAACACTAGATAGGTTAGCACAAGTTGATGACACACGGCGGCGGGCTTGGCAAGTTATCATGGCATGGCAGGATGCGAAGGAACCCCCTCTCTTTGGAGAGTTAATGAGGATGAGGATTAAGCGGGGAGTTAAGGTTAGTTTTATTTCAGTTAGTGTTCCGCTTATGTCCCAAAGCCACGAACCCCGTGGGCAAGAAAAATTCAATTTTTGTGGGTTGTTCGAGGATCGTTGCGTTTGTTCTAGAGAGTAGTTTTGTGATAACTTCTCCTATAGTAATACCGAGCAGCTCTTCGAATACTTGTTGGGAAGCGAGACTTATGGACATTGGTTCCGCGAAAGGACCATGCAGTTCGGATGGAGGCATCTTCTGGTAAGTGAAGACGACTCGTATTCACCTAAGCTTACTGAATTTTTTTACAATAATGTTAAGTTCTATTGTAACCGGAATGGAGAACAAGAATTCTCATCACGGTTGATGACACACCACTAGAATTCAATAAGTATGTGGTAGCGTTAGTTTCGGGAATACCAATACGATCCTATTCACGTGGGGATATATGACCGATAATGCATACCTCTATAACTATACATATTTCCATGAGTATTATGGAGGGGGGAGGAGGGTATTTCAGATAATGAACCAAGGCATTCTTACATAACATAGCTCTTGGTAGCGGTCCCTAAATGTAGGCACCACTATGTTATTCATCCCGATGAATATTTTAGGGATTGGTAGTTTGCCTCGCAAATAGTACCATCGGTGGCGTTTTCCTTGCTTTAAGCGAGGGGCGTTGCCAATATGACATTCCCGAAAGTATTAGTGGCTAGTCTTAAGAGAGCCCAAAGCATGCGACATAAGTATCTTCTTATGCCTATTTTGGTTTGTCGCATCATGCTCAGTTGTCTACCTGAATTATGTACCCAGTTCACGGATTGGAAAAGGGTTGAAGTCATGAGACCCACCAATTGGGTGGTTCGCTCATTTCGAGTAATGACTTGGTCGGGATGGCAGGTGCAACCTCATTTGGTTGCTCCTTACACCCCATCAGACATAGTAACACTAGATAGGTTAGCACAAGTTGATGACACACGGCGGCGGGCTTGGCAAGTTATCATGGCATGGCAGGATGCGAAGGAACCCCCTCTCTTTGGAGAGTTAATGAGGATGAGGATTAAACGGGAGTTAAGGTTAGTTTTTATTTCAGTTAGTGTCTGCTTATGTCCCAAGCAAATTATTTCTCATTAACCCCATAACGGGTGGAACTCTTATAGAGTTTCGTCAATTTTTATTTTCTATATTAGTATGTTTAACCTTGTTTTGCAGATGTTCCAGAATTTCACGCGTTTTCATGGTATTTCTCTACCCTATTTATTTAAATACTTTGAGGACAAAGCATGCTTCTTTTGGGGAGGGGGGGGTGGATAGAAATACGTGTAATTAAGGCATCTGTTAGGATATAGATATGTACAGTATGCACTTGTTTTCTAGTTAAAAAAAAAAGTCAAAAATTTTAAAAATATTAATAAAAGGTTTATGTTGTACACTTAGGAATATTGGTATTGTTTTCCATCTCTAGGCCCTTGATAATCTAGAAATCTCACGTAGCTTTTGCATTAGAATAGTTTTTAGAAACTTAGGCTAATATGTAGGTAATAATTCTTGCATCTATTTATAAATATGTTACATGAGTATCTATAATTGTTGGCAGTAAGTTTCTGAAATCTAGGCTAGAGTACTTATTCTACAAATCTGTGAGAATATAGCCTAAAGCCTTATATGAGTGAACATTTGAGAAATGACACAAGGGATAAGTAAAATCCGGATAGAAAAATCACACGTCCACTTGCTTGATCACTATACCATATCCTAAGCGAGAATTTAGGCCCTCTTTGGATCGATATAGCCAGAAATTCAAACCAATGAATTATTTTCTGCTAGTCACCCCTCTGAGCCTTTCTTTAGCCTTTCATAAACCGCAAATCCTTTACTCTGTTACAAAACAAAACAAAATAAAAAATCAACCTACCCATTCATTGAATAAGTCTGAGAATAGAGATGAATAATAGAAAAGAGAAAGACCTTTGAAATCAAGAATTTGTTAGTCGCTTCAGATAAGAAAATGAAGTTTCCATCCAAATAAATAAATAAAAGAAAATAAATAGTTAGAACTCCAAAATTAGAATCAAAGGAGTCAAAAGCCAAAGAAAAAGAAAAATATGGCTAAGGATGGAAACAAAGTGTAGAAGCAAAAGTAAAGAACAAGGTGTTCTCTAGTTACATAATATGAAGACTCTATTATCTCAGACTTGTCCTTTTTGAATATCCATTTCCTTCCTTCTTAAACCATCTCATAATCTCCGCAACACCTAATAAAGACCTCTAGCTCAATTAGGAATAGGTTAGTGTGATAGTAAGTGGTAGATGTGTTTGATCAACTCTGGCTTCCTTGTGTGTCATTGAGTTTGTAAGGTAAAGTGTGCCCACTACACACTGGAGTAGCGAAACTTGAGCGGAAAAATCAGAGTGATTTTTGTCTTGACATTTATGTGAGGACCTACTTAAGGACGCTATTCCGAGTTTTCAAAAACGGACCTGCTAGTTCATCTCATAGTATTACTCATTGTATATATGTTTATTCATAGATGATTGATTATTATGCATATATTAGCTTAGGTTTCGACTTGATTATTCTGTATTCATTGCTAGTGAGATATATAGATAATTGCGACATAGATAAGGAAACAATAGTTTTATTTCTGAGTCGTTGTAGTATAAATAAAGTTTGTGAATACCTTCACTGGAAATGTCACACCCCGAATTTCGACAGAATTCGGAAAAACATTATTTGTCCCCGACTCTTCGATCTCCGAGGTGTGACGCACTCTCAACTTCCAAAAACCCATAAACAGTTTAGAATATGCTGATAATTAAAACCAATAAAAATTTTAACTTAAACAACAGTCATCTTCATTACCAAAAACAATTTACAAATGAAAATGCAAATAACCTTATCTCAACTGAAAATCTATATCACCTCAAGGGAAAACAAAACTTATCCTGAGATGCAACGCTAACGCAAACCCCAAGCAGCAACCAATCTTCTTCATCACTAAACCTGTCAAGACTTATCAACTATGTTCATTTAATGAACACACCCGATAAGCAAACATGCAAATCGGGTCAGCATTATAAAAATGCTGGTGTGAGTAGCCCTAAAATACAACATATAATTATACATATACATACACAATCCATACGGCAGTTAGTTCCTCCACCGAGGCGCCTTAACTTTCAACTACAAATACAACATCCTTAAGAATAATAATTAAGGCAGGTAGTTCCTCCACTGAGGCGCCTTAACTTCCCACTAACCACACAACAAACTATACACATAATAAATAAGGCATGTAGTTCCTCCATCGAGGCGCCTTAGGTTCAACTAAACAAATAACCAAACAAACGTATTATATACGTACCTCATTTCATGCTCAATCACAGAGTGGGTCGTCTCTCGCCCAAGTAATTAGTTTGACCCACCCCTTCGCAAAACTATATATAATCATCTATCTACGGATACATCATTAACAAACATATTACCATAATTATATTAATTAAGGTTTTCTTTCGTGTCCCTAAAATCACGTCGTATCTATGTCTTTACCTAGTTCCCGGCTACCACAATCGCGAACCCAACGCCGAACATGTACATCCACATGCCTCCCTTACATAATGAGCCACTCCGTGCGTAACCACCCCGGCGGGATGCCGCGACACCGTAAATCCTCACACGGAAGCCAAATCTATGTAAGCACCGCCACTATTCGGCATAAAATATGTGCGCATCATCGTTCTATTTTGCGAACGGAATAATCAAGCCACTATTCGGTTACGCCGGGAGAGGTCGCCGAAGGCCATTCAAATTTTAACCCAAACGCTGTATAGCCGAAAGGCCATTCAGATTAATCGAAACGCCGAAGGGCCAATCACATGAGTTGTGGTAGTCGGGTTCTAGGATTTTCGTTATGTAATTTATTCAGTGTCATACATTAATGACTCATAAACATTTCTACTATATCACGCGGGTCAATTACCTTATTGCACTAAGCCATAATATCTAGAAACATCTCAATTATATCTCATAGTCACTTTCGTTCTTTCACGTCGCCAATATATTATCAGACAACGCCACACACTCCGTGGGCAAATATTCACCAATGCTATACTAGTATCTCACATATAAAATAATGGAGTGTATATACATTTCTCCAAGATATTGCATCAATATATTATAACGTATTATATCATGTCATGTCACAATGCTTCCGTATCGCGATACATTATTTATTATAGCATTATTAGGAATATAATGTCTCCTAACATCTCAATATCGCCACGTGTCAAAATACACATCATCATCAAATCTTTTTCTTAGGCGGTGACTAACCAATTATCGCGGGTTTCCGTACCATTTTATTTTATGGCTTGTCCATACAATATACAACATAAAACGAGCACAATTAGGCGGTCAAAAGTCTACAATCAAAGCCCAATATTTATATACTTTTACACACTACTCACGCCAAATCTTAATTAGATAATGACCAACCAAGTTATACAATATCAACAATATTTTCTTACTATATATATCCATATGATCAAATATGTGAAAAACCGAAAAGTCAAGCGGTCAAAGTCAACCGCCAATGGTCAACGGTCAACACGTCATGGTCAAGGTCAAAGTCCACATGTCCTGGTCAAAAGTTAAAGTCCACATGTCCTGGTCAAAGTCAAACTGTCCTGGTCAAAGTCAACATGTCCTGGTCAAAGGTCAAAGTCAACAGGTCATGGTCAAAGTCAAAGTCACCCGCCATGGTCAAAGGTCAAAGTCAACCGTCAAAGTCAACGGTCGATGGTCAAAGTCAAACTGTCGTTTCCGTGTTCGACAGGTTCAGGGTCATAGCAATAGTTCATGACTAAGGTCAATGGTGCATGGCTCATGGGCTCATGACCAAAGGTAATGGTTCGGACCCAACAGGCGGAGCCCAAACCTTAGAACCCGGAAGTCTAAACAGTGAAAGACCCATGTAGATCTATTTTAAGTCAAATGGATTGGTTCATGCAATATTAGATACGGGCCCAAAAACGTATACTGAACTGGCCCAAAACACAACTGAGTTCGGCCCGAAAACAAACAAAGAAAACTGTCCCAAAACTTAACTTAAACTGGGCCCAAACTAGACTTAATTAAACTGGTCCAAAGATACTTAAAATCGGGCCCAACCAAATAAATAGAACCGGCCCACATAAAATTAGAGCTTTTGGCCCAACCCAACAGCTAAGGCCCGAATAAACCAACCCGTGCCCAAGCCCAAATCGGCTTGGTAATCGTTTCATCATCTTCTTCCCTAACCACCACCACCGGCCAGCCACCAAAACCGCCGGCCACCACCATTCCCTCTTCCATCAAACCTAAAATGAAGAGAAGGAAAAACCAAACCACTTTACTAAACACAAAAACTTCAAATGTTTAAATTTCGATTTCACCAAAACTAGATCTGAGATAAAATCGGCCACCATTAAAGCTTGGTTCAAGCTTAAATCGACAGCACTACTATCAAGCCCCCACTCACCCAAACACCCACAACTAACAATAGACCAACCCACCATCACTCAACCAAGAGAAACCAACCGAAAATCAGCCCAACACTGGTTCGGCCACCGCCATTAACGCCGGATTCGAGGCTCCATTCCGCCCACTGTCAAGCCCCCACTCAACAGAGCACAACAACACAACCGAACCCACCAACCAACAACAAAGTTCGAATAAAACCGGGCCCATTAACGAGCCGACAGAGCTTTCATGAGGCTCCAACAAAGACACTCTCGACGCTTATTCAAAGAAAATCAACTACCCCGACATCATCCCAACATCAACCAACATCCTTCACTTCTAACCTCATCCATAAGGGTTCCAGACCACCCCAACAGAGTTCACATAGACATAGAGGACGATTTCTTGCGATTTGGCTTTATCTGCCATTACAAGCCCAAACAAGATTCGACAGTTCCACCTCGATTTCCGAAGTTTTCAAATTTAACAACACGACAAATTCAACAGAGTTTTCAGATGGGGCGGAATAAAGCGATATATAATGAGCGGTATATAAAAACGTAAACATTAAACAGGATACACTAATACACGAAAACCATAAATCCGGTGAAATAGCAAAATAGCTACTCACCTGTATGAACAGCTCCTATGAATTTCTCCGAGTCCGAGCCGTCGCGCTCCACCCTCCAGAAATCCAGCTTTCATCTCTGCCTCCATTTTTAATTATTCTATTCTTTCTCTAGGAACCCTATTTTCTAGAAAAATGTGTTTATATACTTGGGTCTAAACCCAAGCCCACGAATTCGGCCCAGAAAATCAGGCCCACGTATCCCGTCCGATCAAGGATTTAATTTTGAAAATAAATAATTTAATTAATTAATAAATATAAAAATACGTATTTAAAAATCACGGCATTCTGACTATACACATCTCAAAAGAATCTAGTCCCGAGAGATCGAAGTAAAGCTATCTTAACAAACAACGTTGGTTATTAACTTAGAACCTATACAAGAATGCACGCGTTGATTAAACTTAAGCAAGATAACATTGGTATTAATTATTTTACTTAATTCCGAATATATGTCCTCATGCCATTACAAAACCTATTCGGTTTAATTTGTCTATATTAAAACAAATTATTCGTCCCTTAAACGCCCAACATAAACATATCATTTCTCATTAGCATGCAGTTTCTCGACACGTAGCAAACTCTACAAAAAATTAATATTCTACTTAAACTAATAAATCATATGGGATAAGTTCATCCATGCATACAACATTATGGAGTCTTTTATTATCATGCATAAAAGAAAAATTAGTGTCCTAGCACACTTAAAACAAAAGTCACTCATGTCATTGATACTACAATAAACTTTATATTACTTTAGTCATGCTCTCAGAAATATTAAATTTAAAACAACCCTTGAATCCTAATTCATGCTTGCAACTGGATCAAATATAACACATATAAAAAAAAATAATTTTTCATATTCATGTATAAAAATCATATAGACTGAAACCAAACAAGTAAGAATAAATACTTGAATATGCAAAAATCATGTGAAACTAATTTAACGATATTAATCCATCATATACGCACGGTAATAGTTCACCTATATATAATAATATATAAACGTGTATACGCAGGTATGCACATCTCAAAAAGAATACACGTGTATACGCAAGTATACACACCTCAAAAAGAATACACGTGTATACGAAAGTATACACATCTCAAAAAAGAATACATTATATATTTTATTTATTATATTCAATCTATTTCTAACTAATCACCTCTAACAATTAATCTCTTATACTTCAAAATACTATTCATCCATTACAATGTACGAGTGAGGCGAGATAGTTCCTCCAACACCGAGGCAATTAGTTCCTTACTTAGTACGTCACAAAGCCATCAGATAATACAACTCATTCCATATAAATTAAAATATCTTATTATTTCTTGAATAATAACATAACACTCAAATACAAAGTCCACAAACATGTTATCACACTTAATCCATAATCCATGTGAAAACGAACACCAACAATAAAACGATATTGTAACAGCACACATCATCTTGATCAAATCCATTAATAATTAACATATTACACAAATAACCACTCCTCAAATGATAAGGAAAAATAAAAGCATCTCCTATGCACTCCACAAGAGTAACTAATATAAATATACACCTTACACATACCATCAAATCAAGAAAAAAATATTGACTCTCTTTGTTTCTATATCTCTTTCATTTTCTTTGTAAAAACGAAACAACTAGCGGAAATAGTTTTGAAAATAAAACTCCTTAAACACTACCCATAAACCACGATCCGAGAATCACCTAGACTCACCTAAGTCTAAGCTAACCAAATGCTCTGATACCAAACTGTCACACCCCGAATTTCGACAGAATTCGGAAAAACATTATTTGTCCCCGACTCTTCGATCTCCGAGGTGTGACGCACTCTCAACTTCCAAAAACCCATAAACAGTTTAGAATATGCCGATAATTAAAACCAATAAAAATTTTAACTTAAACAAAGTCATCTTCATTACCAAAAACAATTTACAAAATGAAAATGCAAATAACCTTATCTCAACTGAAAATCTATATCACCTCAAGGAAAACAAAACTTTATCCCGAGATGCAATTACTTATGAAAACCCAAGCAAAGAACCAATCTTCTTCATCACTAAACTCGTCAAGACTTATCAACTATGTTCATTTAATGAACACACCCGATAAGCAAACATGCAAATCGGGTTGAGATTATAAAAAATGGTGTGTGTGAGTAGCCCTAAAATACAACATATAATTATACATATACATACACAATCCATACGGCAGTTAGTTCCTCCACCGAGGCTTTAACTTTCAACTACAAATACAACATCCTTAAGAATAATAATTAAAGGCAGGTAGTTCCTCCATCGAGGCTTTAACTTCCCACTAACCACAACAAACAAACTATACACATAATAAATAAGGCATGTAGTTCCTCCATCGAAGTTTTTTAGGTTCAACTAAACAAATAACCAAACAAACGTATTATATAATATTACCTCATTTCATGCTCAATCACGAGTGGGTCGTCTCCCCAAGTAATTAGTTTGACCCACCCTTCGCAAAACTATATATAATCATCTATCTACCGGATACATCATTAACAAACATATTACCATAATTATATTAATTAAGGTTTTCTTTGCGTGTCCCTAAAATCACGCAGTATCTATGTCTTACCTAGTTTCCACGGCTACCACAATCGCAACCCAACGCCGAACATGTACATCCACATGCCTCCCTTACATAATGAGCCACTCGGCGTAACCACCACCCCCGGGATGTCGCGACACCGTGTAAATCCTCACACGGAAGCCAAATCTATGTAAGACCGCCACTATTCGGCATAAAAATATTAGCATCATCGTTCTATTTTGCTAACGGAATAATCAAGCCACTAATTATTCGCCGGGAGGGCCGCCCGAAGGCCATTCAAATTTTAAGCGGAAACGCTGTATGGAAGGGCCGGCGAAGGCCATTGGATTCGCTGAAGCGCCCGGAAGGGCCAATCACATGAGTTGTGGTAGTCGGGTTAGGATTTTCGTTATGTAATTTATTCGGGTGTCATACATTAATGACTCATAAACATTTCTACTATATCACGTGCAGCGGTCAATTACCTTATTGCACTAAGCCATAATATCTAGAAACATCTCAATTATATCTCATAGTCACTTTCGCTCTTTCTTTCCAATATATATTATTGCACAACGCCACACTCCCGTGGGCAAATATTCACCGTGCTATACTAGCATCTCACATATAAAATAATGGAGTGTATATACATTTCTCCAAGATATTGCATCAATATATTATAACGTATTATATCATGTCATGTCACAATGCTTCCACGTATCGCATACATTATTTATTATAACGTATTAGGAATATAATGTCTCCTAACATCTCAATATCGTCACGTGTCAAAAATACACAACATCACTGTCAAATCTTTCTTAGACAGTGACTAACCAATTATGCAGGTTTCCGTACCATTTTATTTTATGGCTTGTCCATACAATATACAACATAAAACGTAGCACAATTAGACAGTCAAAAAGTCTACAATCAAAGCCCAATATTTATATACTTTACACACTACTCACGTCAAATCTTAATTAGATAATGACCAACCAAGTTATACAATATCAACAATATTTTCTTACTATATATATCCATATGATCAAATATGTGAAAAACTGGAAAAGTCAACGGTCAAAGTCAACCGTCAATGGTCAACGGTCAACACGTCATGGTCAAGGTCAAAGTCCACATGTCCTGGTCAAAAGTTAAAGTCCACATGTCCTGGTCAAAGTCAAACTGTCCTGGTCAAAGTCAACATGTCCTGGTCAAAGGTCAAAGTCAACAGGTCATGGTCAAAGTCAAAGTCACCCGCCATGGTCAAAGGTCAAAGTCAACCGTCAAAGTCAACGGTCGATGGTCAAAGTCAAACTGTCGTTTCCGTGTTCGACAGGTTCAGGGTCATAGCAATAGTTCATGACTAAGGTCAATGGTGCATGGCTCATGGGCTCATGACCAAAGGTAATGGTTCGGACCCAACAGGCGGAGCCCAAACCTTAGAACCCAGAAGTCTAAACAGTGAAAGACCCATGTAGATCTATTTTAAGTCAAATGGATTGGTTCATGCAATATTAGATAATGGGCCCAAAACGATAATCGAATCGCCCAAAACACAACCGAAGTTCGCCCGAAAACAAACAAAGAAAACGGCCCCAAAACTTAACTTAAACCGGGCCCAAACTAGACTTAATTAAACCGGGTCCAAAGATACTTAAAATCGGGCCCAACCAAATAAATAGAACCGCCCACATAAAATTAGAGCTTTTGGCCCAACCAATTTAAGGCCGAATAAACTAAACCTGTGCCCAAGCCCAAATCGCTTGGTATCGTTTCATCATCTTCTTCCCTAACCACCACCACCAAACCACCAAACCGTAGGCACCATTCCCTCTTCCATCAAACCGAAAATGAAGAGAAGGAAAAACCAAACCACTTTACTAAACACAAAAACTTCAAATGTTTAAATTTCGATTTCACCAAAACTAGATCTCGAGATAAAATCGCCACCATTAAAGCTTGGTTCAAGCTTAAATCGACAAAGACTACTATCAAGCCCCCACTCACCCAAACACCCACAACTAACAATAGACCAACCCACCATCACTCAACCAAGAGAAACCAACCGAAAAATCAGCCTAACACTTTGGTTCGCCACCGCCATTAACGCCGGATTCGAGGCTCCATTCCGCATTCATGTCAAGCCCCCACTCAACAGAGCACAACAACACAACCGAACCCACCAACCAACAACAAAGTTCGAAATAAACTGGCCATTATTACAGAGCTTCGACAGAGCTTCTCATGAGGCTTCCAACAAAGACACTCTATTTATTCAAAGAAAATCAACTACCCGACATCATCCCAACATCAACCAACATCCTTCACTTCTAACCTCATCCATAAGGGTTCGGACCACCCAACAGAGTTCACATAGACATAGAGGGCGATTTCTTGCGATTTGGCTTTATCCGCCATTACAAGCCCAAACAAGATTCGGACAGTTCCACCTCAATTTCGAAGTTTTCAAATTTAACAACACGACAAATTCAAAGAGTTTTCAATGACGGGACGACGGCCAGAATAAAGCGATATAATGGCGGTATATAAAACGTAAACATTAAAAGCAAGATACACTAATAATACGAAAACCATAAATCCGGTGAAATAGCAAAATAGCTACTCACCTGTGATGAGCGACTTCTATGAATTTCTCCGAAGTCGGAGCCGTCAAGGCTCCACCCTCCGAAATCCACTTTCATCTCGCTCCATTTTTAATTATTCTATTCTTTCTCTCAACCCTATTTTCTAGAAAAATGTGTTTATATACTTGGGTCCGAAACCCAAGCCCAACCTGAACTTCGGGCCCGGAAAATCGGGCCCATTTTATCCCGAGTCCGATCAAATTTAATTTTGAAAATAAATAATTTAATTAATTAATAAATATAAAAATACGTATTTAAAAATACGGGCGTTACAGGAAAACTCTCACGAGGATATAACTCGTCCACTAGAGAATTCCTAATGGTTTAAGGCCTTGTTGCATATGGTCAATGCAATCGCACTCGGCGAAACAAGATTAGTTAGAACTCCATTTTTGGTAACTTATGCTAATTTCTCATATTTGCTTAAGGACAAGCAAAATGTTGTTTGGGGGTGGCTTGATAAGAGCCCAAAACTGTAGTTTTAACCCCTTAACAATAATACTTTTAGACCAATTATGCGAGTAATAAATAAGAATTAATGTTAATTACGTGCCTTTATGTATTTCAGGCATTGAAGTCAATTATGTGCAGAAATGTGCCACTTTGGCGAGATAAATGAGCAAGGGTTGGTTGCTAAGAAGTTCTATGATTAAAGGCCAAGATTCAAGGAGAAAAAGCCTTTGTGAAGCCCGGTCAAAAGCTGAAAAGTCAAAGTCAACGTGGGCAGAAACAGCACATAAAGTCAGCATAACTTTCGAACGCCGTATCTTTGGACTCAGGCCTCGGAATTGGGCATACCTTATGTCAAAACGACCGGCTCAGAAAGATCTTTCCAATGGTCCAAACCTTGACTGAATCATAGGAGCAGAAGTGGATAAAAAGCCTATTGAAGTCAAAACTTGTTGAAGTCAAAGCCAGCTAAAAGGGCCCTGTGGACTAAAGAAATTGGGCTTTGGGCTCGATTTTCCGGCCCAAAATATGGACCCTCAGCCTATGCATGAAAATGTGGATCTAGTCTCCTCCATTTCCACACAAAAGACTTAGCCCTTAAGTATCAATTAGCTTAGGATAGAAGGAGCCATTAGAGAATATTTTTAGATATAGTTTTGAGTTTTATTCAATTAATTAGTTTTCAATTATTGTTTTAGATCTAGTTTTTACTTTGCAATAGATTAGTTAGAACAAGTAAATGATTAATTTAGAATCACATTTAGTTTTATAATAAAGTATTCATCTTTAATTCCGATTTAGTTTATTGATTCAATTCTTGTTTAGTTTTAGTATTGTTAAATTCATAAATTAGTTGTCTTCAATTGCTAATTAGTTAATCATAATCTAGTTTTAATTATTTAGTTATCAATTTCATTTCTTAGTTGTTAATTTAGATTTGAATCTATTGATTAGTTAAATTAGTAAAGTTAGAATCTTTATATGATGTCTAGTTTTAATTCATATGGAAATGATAGTTTGATGAATCAAGGCTAAACCTCCATTAGAGGGGTTTGATGAAGTCTTGATGAAAACTTGATTGTGTAGTGTAGAATCGTTGTAAGAGTCTATTCCACTCTAGAAGGTCGTTGATTCGCCATGAGAATGGGTTGGACTTCCTCACATGCTAGTTATGAATTGGTAGAGATGTCATGTATAATTAGGGATTAGAACGACCAATTCTTACCATAAGAACGTAAGAATTGGATTACAACAATCTATGCTAGTTTATTAAGTTGGATTCAAGGTGGATTCAATTCCCCCATAATTCTTATTCTTGATTCAAACCTTAGTATTCCGTAGCTTTTCGTAGTTGAATCATTATAGTTAGTATCTTGTTCTTAGAATTCACATCGTAGTATAATCCCTTCGTAAAACTCCCATTAGACTTTGGATAGATTCGCAATTATAGAAAACTTTGAATGCTAAAGAACTAGGAGTGGAACGAATCTTCTATTCCAACTCTGCTTCAATAGTATCGAGAGTAGAAATCTTTGATAAGAACTGTTACGTATAAAGTTTTAGTTTTACTTCCGTTTGATATTCATTATTTATTCGGAGTAGAATTATATTCAATTTTATCATTTTATCAGGATAGATTCTCTAACCTGCTCCATTTATGTTCTCACCATAAACTAGAAAAATCTCCTCAAAACCATTTCTTGTGGTGATATTCTCACAAGAAAGATAGATGCCCTCACAACCAAACAAATGACCAAACTCCTCATCCTGTCATGAACATAAATACATCACCATGTAATTTCTGTCTCAGCTTAAATCCCATAAATACCAACTGTCCATTGCTCACCAACATATCATCACTTCAACTAGAAGAAGTCTGTGCTTTCAATGTACCAAATGCACCGTGGAGGCAACACCCAAATTACACATGGAGTACTAATCCACAAATTAAACCCAACCACCTCTAGGGTTCACTAATCATGTCAAACCACCAAATATATTCAGACAAGAACAAGGTACCTACAACAATCAGAACAAAGCATTGGTTCTATCCCAATTTAACCAGAACTACCAAAATCCACCAATCAACAACCAAAGAGACCTAGTTCCAATTACACCACCCACTAGTGTCCAATCAGATAAACCATCCGAGATAATGCTAGCTGTGATGCAACAACAAACTCTAATCCTAGAATCTATGCAACAATCTTTAAACTTGTTAGCCCAGGACAAAACCGAGAAAGGTGTGTTCTCAGGCCAAGCAATTCCAAATCCTGAACAAATAAACACAACTTTTGAAGCAACAAGTAATGTTAATGAAGTTGGAGTGCTTAAAATACTTTCATGAGTATTCCTAGTTTACGATGATTAAATCCTCTTTTTCATGATGTACGCATTCCTTTCTCTTCCTTTCCATTCCATCTTTTTCTTCGAAGGAAAACACCATTAAGGTAACCGAACCATCCACTTGGAGTATGTGGTTGGGAGCCTTAGCCATGTATATCTCGTATATTCTTTGTAAAATATTTTTTACTCGCGTTTGAGTAAGTGTGACCCTACGGAGTGAGTATACAATTTTTTTTTTCTTTATTTTACATTTTATTTTCAAAATAGTTATTTTTTCCCGTTCTCTTAATGCAATATTCTCGATACATCAATAGTTATATGATTTTTCCAAAAACAAAATGGACAATGGATTCTACACAGACAAACCCCTAGAAAAATGCAATCTATGGGAGGTTTGAGATCAATTTTGCTTATTAAGGGTCGCCTATATCACCGCACTATTTGCACGGGTCAAGATATTTTATGTCTTGCGCAGTAAATCCCCCAACTCGCGTAATTGAAGCTCTGTCTGTCTGGATTGAGTTCGCCTCAGAGCCGACACAAAAGTTGCCTAAGATCACCTGTTATGGTTTGTTTTCAAAATTTAGAGTTAAGAATCACTACTTTTAAGTATGAGTATCGTATAATATCTCTACATAGTTTTCAAAACTTAAGGATATAAAAATGAAAATTATACGCCCCGAAGTAACCAAAATGATACCAGATCAACATATAATTTTATCTTCTTGTCAAAACCTCTATATGGTTAGAGATACATTTTGATTGAAAAAAAAATGAAGAGGCGTCCTCAAACGTGAATTAAACAAATAGTGTAACCTAAAGTGATATTATTCTCTATTTAACTATCTTTTGTCCCCACCTCTCTATATTTGTCTCGAGAATCTGATATTAAAATACTCAAACTTGTACAAAATTTCAAAAATTCCCCCCTTTTTTTAAATCTTTAAAACTCACTCTTTCTCAAACTCTTTTAAAAAAAATTCACAATTTTCAAAAATGCCTTCTGTTCAGAACAAAACCCCTCCACCTAGAAAGACTAGATGGATCAGTTTCAATGATCGTGTCCAAACAGTTTCAGTTTCAAGTGAAGATATGAACCTGTCACATCCCGAATTTCGACAGAATTCAGAAAAACATTATTTGTTCCCGACTCTTCGATCCCCGAGGTGTGACGCACTCTCCACTTCCAAAAACCCATAAACAGTTTAAATATGCGGATAATTAAAAACCAATAAAAATTTTAACTTAAACAAAAGTCCTCTTCATTACAAAAATTAACAAATGAAAATACAAATAACCTTATCTCAACTGAAAATCTATATCACCTCAAAGGAAAACAAAGCCTATCTTGAAATGCGACGCTAACGCAAACCACAAGCAGCAACCAATCTTCTTCAACACTAAACCTGTCAAGACTTATCAACTATGTTCATTTAATGAACACACCCAATAAGCAAACATGCAAATCGGGTCAAGATTGACATTATAAAAATCTTTGGTGTGAGTAGCTCTAAAATACAACATATATTTATACATATACATACACAATCCATAAGGCAGTTAGTTCCTCCACCGATGCGCCTTAACTCCCAACAACTAATACGACATTCTTAACTACAATAGGTAAGGCAGGTAGTTCCTCTACGAGGCGCCTTAGGTTCTAACTAAACTAATAACTAGCCAAGCATATTCTATACTTACCGCATTTCATGTTCAATTACAGAGTGGGTCATCTCTGTCCAAGTAATTAGTTTGACCCACACTTCTACAAAACCATATACAATCATCTATCTAAAGACACGCCATTAACCAACACATTACCATAATTATATTAATTAAGGCTTTCTTTGCGTGTTCCTAAAATTACGTGACAAACAAGGTTATACAATGTTCGACAATATTTTATTATTGCAATTGTCCATAAAATCAAATATGTGAATATCTGGAAAAATTCAACAATCCACAGTCAACGGTCAACGGTCAAAGTCAACACGTCATTGTCAAAGTCAAACTGTCGTTTCCATGTTTAACAGGTTCATGGCTAAGGTCAAAGATGCATGGCTCATGGTTAAAGTCATGGTTAGGGTCATGGTTCGGACCCAACTAGCCAAGCCTATGACTCAACCAAAGGTTCAAATAATATTAGCCATATCCAACATAAAAACCAAATTAGAAACCGGCCCAACAACTTTAAACTGAACTGGCCCAAAACTAAAACAAAACCGGACCCAAGCAATATTAGAAATTTGCCCCAAACACTTAAACTGAACTGGCCCAAAACTAAAACAAAACCGGGCCCAAGCAAAACAAATGAAATATAAAATGGCCCAAAACAACAATGTGGTTCGGCCCAAACAAAAATAGAAATTGGCCCAAAGAATTTAAACATTTCGGCCCGGCCCAACAGATGGAACAGGTTGTCTTCTTCAGACTTCTTCTTCCTCCAGCAGCTACCTCCACCACAAATTCAGGCCACCCAAAAGCCTTCACCCACCACCCAAAACTAACCCATCGAAATTGATATGGGTGAAAAACCCCACAACTTTACAACTTTACTACACCAAGAAATCCCAAATTTTCAGTTTTCGAAATCACCTCTAAACTCTTAGATCCCGCCATTAATATTCTTGGAGCTTTCAACAACCCCCCCCCCCCCTCCCCCCACAAACTCCCCACTACCACCATACATCAAACCACCAACCCACAATACAAAATAGCAGTTCAAACACGAAAATAACTACAAATATCAAATCCCTCAATATCGCAGTATTGAAATTTTTACAGGGGAGGAGGTTTGGAGTCGCGTCTCCCTTGACGCTCCTTCAAGCTTCAACAGCCCCTCCAATTGACTAACCACCCACATCCAAGTCACAACCACAATAATTTAACTAACAAGACAGATAATCAATACGATTTCTCTGTTTGGGCTTTTAGTTGCCATGAACAGTGTATAAGCTTCCACCAAATCGTGGCCACCAATAATCTATACGTCGACCTACCCATCTATTAACAGTAGGCCTGAAATCGATTAACTACCCGCTTGTTATCAAGGGTCGGGACAAATTTTCGGAGACAGAGTTTTCTTCAATCCATAAACACGAATATAAACCGTTACCGCTAAAAAGAATTCCATACTAAAACTAAATCAAGACTGAATCAAAACACAGCACAGACCATTTTTCCAGCATCGTGAAATCGACAACTAACGAGAATTTTATATATAAGAAATTCAATAAAATATCTACTCACCTTAATTAACAGCTCGACGAATTCCTCCTAGTCCGAATCGTCGCGCTCCAACGCTCGAGCAAACAAGCCTCTATCTCTGCCTCCATTTTTATTATTTTTTTATTATCTAAAAACCCTATTCTCTAGAACAATGTGATTATATACTTGGATTTAAAACCCAAGCCCAACACAGACTCGGGCCCAGAAACAAGGCCCACATATCCCAAATCCAATCCAACCGATTTTTAAATAAATAATTTAATTAATTAATAAATAAATAAATAAATATGTATTTTAAATACGGGCGTTACAGAACCCATATACCAAAAATCATTCCTGGTTTGGGTAAGAGTTCATATGCATGTAAGAGACGCACTATGAGAGAAAGATGGTGCTCGAATTGAGCTGTCAAACACCAACTTGCCTCATCCTTCAACCTCATAGTGATAATTCAGTTTTCATGTTTCTCTATGGAGTGATTTACACTTTTATTACTTTATTGTTTTCTTTTATATTAAACCTTATGCAGAAAAAAAAAAAAAAAAAAAAAAAAAAAAAAAAAAAATTAAAACCTTATAAACATTAGTCAAGTAAGTCTCGGGAATCTGACTTTAAAAGACCCACGTTTTAAAACAAATTTTCTAAACCATGTTTCAAAAATTTGTTTGGGGGTGGGGTGTTTGGTCTTTCCATTCTTGATCACTCAACTTCCTATTCTGGTCCTTCCTCATCTCATGGCTAGTTATTTTAGTTGAATTGTTGTTTTTAGGAAATTTCTCTGTTTTTAGTAGAATAATTTTTTATTTCCAATTGTTGAGTTAAGTAGTTAATTTTGGATTATGTATTTGGTTGTTATTTGAATTTCAAGTTAGTTTAAATTTTGTTCGAGCATGCTATCTATTTTTCATGAATCCCACCTTCTAGACTTGTTTGGGGATGATATTAATTGTTTATCATTGTATTTTACCCTATCCACCTATATTTGGAATTTAATATTGCAAGGTTTTGAGAATATGGTTTGTGTGAGCATGTTGCTAATATGGTGTAGCTAGAATTAGCTACTCTTGGTTTGTGCAACCTCAAGGATTAGAAATTTGGATGATTACTATTTTTAATTCCAGCCTAAAAGCTATAGGTTTGATTTTGGAGCCTGTTTCTATTTTGGTTTTAGAAGCTTTTTCTTATTCCATCTCTTTCTGTATCAATTAGGGAACCTTGAGGACCTTAGATTAAGAAACTTGGGTTATATAAATACATGGGATGCTCTAAACTTCACACATCACCTCTCAAATTCACCTCTCACTTCATACCACATACAGCACTCGGAGCGTGCACGCCCTCTCTATTGCATTATAACCGAGCGCGCCCGCGCCCAAGGACCTAGAATGCAGAGATTAGAGTTGAGTGTGCATCCCCTCTTCCATAGACCATTCTGAGTGCACCCACGCCCTGACCTCAACACACCTCCAGTTCTATTTTCTAGGGGTTTCCGCACTCACTTCCAGGAGTTTAGTAATGTATTTGGCTGCTATGAAATCTCCTCAAATCATACCGGAGTAGTCTTTTGAAGAATTTCTTGAGTGTGACACCTATGGATACTGGTTCCGCGACTTGATTGTGCAGGCAGGATGGCAACCTCTAATGGTAAGTGCTGATGAAACTTATTTTCCTACACTTACTACTTATTTCTATGATCATTGTAAATTTTTTTATCGACCAGATGGGGAACAAGTGTTCTCTGTCACCATTGATGATGTAACAATGGACTTAACCAAGTTTTTGTTGGCCTTTGCTATTGGACTGTCTATACCTGCTGAAATCCAAAATTCATGGGGCTATATGGCTGATAATATATATATCTACAACTATGAATATTTGCAAGATACCTATGGGGCGGGGATTTTTCGTATAGAGGACCAAGGGCAATATAATGTAGCCCTTGGTAGCTTGTCCCTTAACATGGGCACTATTATGTTCTTTATCATGCTGAATGTCTTAGGGGAATGGCGTTTTTTTTTCTGTAAATAACGCCACTTGTGACGTCTTCCTTGCTCTAGCTGAGGGACATATGCTCTGATCTTCCCCAGACCTTAGTGTCTAGTTTAGCAAGAGCACATTGTATAAAGCATAAGTACCTTCTTATGCCAATTTTGGTTTGCCGCATAATGCTATTTTCCTTTCCTAAGTTATGTACCTATTTCACGGATTGGGTTAGGGTTGGCATTGTAAGACCCACCAATTTCATTATACGCTCTTTCCGTGCGATGATTTGGCCAGGGTGGAGGCTACAACCTAATTGGGTTGCCCCTTACATCCCATCCGACCAAGTAGCACTTAATAGGTTAGCAAGGGTTGATGATAAATTGCGTGAGGCCTTGCAAATTATCATGGCTTGGCAGGATGCAAAGGAACCTCACTTCTTTATAGAAAAGGAGGACAACGTTTAAATGTTGGATATGAGGTAAGATTTACTTTTTGTTCGTGTCTGCTTATGTCCCAAGCAATTTAATTTGTTGTTATTCCCATAATGGGTGGAACTCATATAGGAGTTGCGTCTGTTTTTATTTATCTATATTAGTATGTTCTAAATTTGTTTTGCAGGTGTTCTAAAATTTTCCCGTGTTTCCATGGTATTTTCTATCCTTCTTATTTCTATACTTTGAAGACAAAGCATATTTTTGTTTGGGGGTGGCATAGAAACACGCATAATTTAAGGCACCTATTCGGATATATATATGTATAATATGCACTTTGCTTTTTAGTAAAATAATAAAAAAATAATAAAAAGTATTTATACTATGCACTTAGGAATATTGGTATTGTTTCTTTTTCTGTGATGATAGTAGTCTAGAAGTTTCACATTAGCTCTTAAATTAGAATAGTTTTTAGAAATTTAGGTTAATATGTAGATAATAGTCATTGCATCTTTCCATAAATATATTACATAAGCATCTATGTTTGTATTGACAGTAAGTTTTTAAAATCTAGGCTAGTATACTTATTCTACAAATCCTGTGATAATATAGCCTAAAAGCCTTATGAGTGAAATATCTGAATAATGACACAAGAGATAATTAAATTCCAATTAGAGAAATCACACATCCACTTGCTTGATCACTATACCATATCCTAAGCGAGAATTTAGGCCCTTTTTGGATCGATATAGCCAGAAATTCAAACCTATATGAAATTATTTTCCGCTAGTCGCCCCTTTGAGCCTTTCTTAAAGTTTTTCATAAACCACAATCCTTTAGCCTTTTACAAAAATAAAATAAAAAACAGCCTACCCATTTTTGAATGAGTCTGAGAATATAGATGAAATGAAGAAAAGAAAAGAGAAAGACCTGTAGAAAACCAAGAATTCATTAGTTTCTTCAAATAAGAAAAGAAACGAAAGTTTCTATCCAAAAAGAAAAAAAAAAAAAGTTAGAACTCCAAAAATATAATCAAATGAGTCGAAAGCCAAAAGAAAAAGAAAAAAATGGCTAAGGATGGAAACAAAGTGTAGAAGCAAAGTAAGAACAAAGTTTTCTTTAGTTACATATTTTGAAGACTCTATTATCTCAGACTTATCCTTTTGAATATCAATTTCCTTCATTCTTAAACTATCACCAAATCCCCGCAACACCTAATAAAGACCTCTAGCTCAATTAGGAATAGGATAGTGTGATAGTAAGTGGCAGATGTGTTTGATCGACTTCGGCTTCCTTGTACGTCATTAAGTTTGTAAGGTAAAATGTGCCCATTGCACACTGGAGTGAGCGAAACTTGAGTGGAAAAATCAAAGTGTTTTTGTCTTGACATATTTGTGAAGACCTACTTAAGGACGCTATTCCAAAGTTTCATAAACGGACATGTTATTACATTTCATAGCATAGTTCATTATATATATATAAATATGTTTATCCGTAGATGATTGATTATTATGCACGTATTAGCTTAGGTTTCCAATTGATTATTATGTATTCATTGCTAGTGAGATGTATAGATATCTGAAAATAAATAAGGAAACAGTAATTTTATTTCTTAGTCGTTGTAGTATAGATGAAGTTTGTTAGTACCTTCTCTGGAAAACTCTCATGACGCTATAACTCATCCACTAGGGAATTTCTAATGGTTTAAGGTCTTATTGCATATGGTCAATGCAGTCGCACTCAGCGAAACGAGAGTAGTTAGGAATACATTTTTGGCCACTTATTTTGATTTCACATATTTGCTTGAGGACAAGCAAAATGCTGTTTGGGGGTGGTTTGATAAGAGTCCAAAACTGTAGTTTTAACCCCTTAATAATATTACATTTAGACCAATTATGTTTATAATAAATAAGAGTTAGTACTGTTTACGTGTTTTTGTGTATTTCAGGTATTGGAGTCAAATATGTGAAGAAATATGTCACTTTTGCAAGAGAAAAAAGCAAAAGTTGGTTGCTAAGAAGTTCTATGATTAAAGCCCAAGTTTCAAGGAGAAAAAGCTTTTTTAAAGCCCAGTCAAAGTCAACGCGGGCAGAAAAAGAGCAGAAAAGTCAATAAAACTTCCGTAGGCCGTATCTTTGGACTCAGACCTTGGAATTAAGCCTACTATATGTCAAAATGACCAGCTCAGAAAGAGATTTCTAATGGTCTAAGCTTTGATCCAATTAGAAGAGTAAAAGTGGACGAAAAGACTATTGCAGTAATTTCCAGCAGAGAAACCCTTTTTGAACTTAAGTAATTAGGTTTTGGGCTTGATTTAAAGGCCCAAAACATAGCTCCTAAGCCCATGCATGAAGTTGTAAACCTAGCTCTCTCCTATATAAAGAGTACTAAGGCACAACTCTAAAGGAGAACCCATTAGATAATAAATTAGTTTTCTTCTTTAGTTTTAAACCCTAGTTATTGTTTTATTAGCCTAACCACCATTAATTCAAGTCAAGTTATCTTTAATAAAGTAGTTCTTCATTATATCTTCTTCTACTTATTATTTTGTTTATGATAGTCTCATAATTCATAGCTAAACCTTCATTAGATGGGTTTGATTAACGCCTTGATGAAGACTTGATGTGTTAGTATAGAATAGTTATAGTAAAATATTCCACTCTAGAAAGTAGTTAATTCACCATGAGAATGGGTTTCAATTGCCTCACATGCTAATTATTAGTTGGTAGAGATGCCATGAATAATTAGAGATAAAAAGACCTAACCTTTATGTGAAATATAAAGATTAGAAATATAACAAAAAATCTACACTATCATATTAAGAATTAATCAAGGTGGAATCAAATCCCCCTAATCTCTTCTTCTCATTCACATCTTCTCATTAAGTTGTCATAGTATAATTTAGAATATCTTAATTAGTTATTTTTGCCATATTAGTATAATTAAATTATTGCTCTCATTGATATTGTAGAATTGTTTTAAGTTAAAAAAATTTACGTCTAAGCAACTAGGAGTGGAACGAATTCTGACTCCAGTTTTATTATAAGATAATCGAGAGTAGAACTTTGAGAACAACTAGTGGTAAATTCATGTTTTTACTTCTGCCGAGTTTAATTAGTTAAGTAGGAGTAAAAACTTATTTTTACAATTATCAGAATTCCTAGTGGTTTAAGGTCTTGTTGTATATGGTCAATGCAATCGCATTCTGCAAAACGAGATTAGTATAACTTATAATAAATCACTCATTTATGATCTTAGTTTTTCTCTCATCCCTTTTGAGGACAAGCAAGATACTATTTGAGGGTGGTGATCAGCTCCCAAATGTCTGTTTTATTACCCTTATATTACTGTATTACAGCCCTTCTTACATATAATGAAAGACAACTTATAGCTTTTATTGCCTTTTTCAGGTTACGGAGAATTTCAGGCCACTTATCATAAAAGCTGCATCTTAGCACCTAAAGGAGCCTTAATCATGCTTATTATGAAGACTGGAAGCTGCTATGAAAAAGTGCTGAAAAAGTCAAAGTCAATGATCAAATTTAACGGACAAAGTCAAAGGTCAAAGCCTTCAACTTAAAAGACCAGAGATGGAGGCCCTTATCTAAAAATATGGCATTCTCAAAAACCTACCTTGGTCAAGAAGAAATTAAAAAGCAAAAGCAAAAGTGAAGTGTGAGGTGTCTCAAAAGTGATAGAGGAGGGCAAATTAATAAAAGGCAAAAGTAGGGTATATAATCTAAAAGTTAGGGAGAGAGAAGACATCCATTGTTTTAGGGTCCAAACCATTTGGTTTGTAGGATTTAGTCTTGTTTTTCAATTCAGGTCTTTTACTTTATTGTTCTTCAATTCCTTTCATTTAAATCTTGTTATTTTTCTTTGTTTGTTTCGATCAACCAATCTTATTTTGTTGTTCTTGTTTCAATCTTCAATTCAATACTTCTTTCAATGTTTTCATGTCATTTTCATACCAAACAACTTGAGTTTTCATGTTTTCATTAGCTTAAACTAAACAAGTCTTTACCAAGAGTCTACCTTTCTTCTTCTTAACTCCCACACTCAAACTCTAAACAATTTAAGATGAACCTCACTTCTTACAAACTCTTTTGAAGTTACTTACCACAATCAACAGCTTCAACAATATCAAAACCTCACAACACTCATAAAGAAAAGCTTAGACAACATTGTTTAATATCGTTGTATGCAAAGGCTCCAAATCTCCAGCGGCACCAGGAAGAACGCTAGAATCAGCAAAAGGAACGGCAACAATTAAGTCCAGAATAGCAGAAGGTGTTTTAGACGGCTCACCAGAAGCAAGGCTAGTATCAAGAGCATTACTTGCATCTCCAGGTACGTCCAACTCCTTTGTACCCAGAGCCCCACGTTCATGCTCATCTTTCAAAAGAAAATACTTCTACTCCAGCTCATCGTAGTCCCTACATATCGTTTCATACGCATGCTTCACCTTCTAGGCCACCCCTTTGCAAGTCTTAGCATATTCAGTAATAGTCGACACCTTTGCCTTAAGTTCTTCAACATAATTTCCCAATGTAGCCTTCTCCAGAACGACATCATTATACAACTTCATCAGGTCATCATATTCCTTCTTTTTTGCCTCTTGTATGACTTGTACATTGGCCAGTTCTTCTTTCAACTTCTCCAGCTCTACTTTCTCAGTCTTACCAATTTGCGCCATTTGTTTTAGCTTCAACCCAGCAAGAAGCTGCAACAAAAAAAACAAAAACTCAACACTTACCAAACAATGGGCCAAGTATATCGTCCTCAAATTCTCATCCAAATCCTTCACATCAAGCTCCTTTCTATCACAGTCCAGAACAATCCCATCCAACATACAGCTAGCAATAGGTGCAGATCTAAAGCTACAATCCGACCTCTTAACCACATGCTTCTTACCAGTCTTGTCACTCACATAGACTGAACTTCATTCTAGATCGTCACTTTCGGTAGCAACAACTTTCCCCTTCCCTTTCCGGTCAGGGGAAGCCGCATCACTTTATGTTTCTCAGTTGTCCAAATCATCACTTTCATTCCAGATCGTCACTATGGGAAAGTTGTTGCTACCGAAAGTGACGATCACTTTTTGTTTCTCAGTTGTCCCTCACAAATAACTATCCCATAACCCCTGGTGACAAAATCCGTACTAAAAACATTCTCTACAGAATTAAGGTCATGAATCTCCAGATCGGTCACATTTGTACCATATGTATCCCTCAAATCTAAAAAGCTATTTACCGCATATCTATCTATAATTCTAGGCGGCAACCCACTAGAAGACGAAGATTCATCAGACCCTATACCACTTGTAATAGCAATCATAGAATCATAATCACAAGCCTCAAACACTAAAGACTTTTCTTGATACCCTTCAAAATGAGTGTCATCGGAATCAAACATATACTCGTAACTTCTATAAAACAACAAACTTGACTAAATCAAAGAAAAAGAGAAAAATGGCAGAGACACTAACCTGAACACTCAAACCATTCTCAAAGTCCGAAAAAAATGAAGAAGCCATAAACCCCTCAGTTCTCCAAAAGCATATTAAGCAAGATACCCTTTTAGTTCCCAACACAAGTAATCTTACAAAAAACCCTAGACCGACACGTCTTCCTAACCAGTTTTTAGATTACATATTCACCCACCTACAAAACGAGTCGGTTCCTATTCATATTCAAATCCACCCTCACATGTGATGCACACGTGTTACCTTACTTTCTCACCAGATCGCTCTTCTTCACAAAACGGCCTACTGAGAAGGGGCTATTGATCAGCTCCCAAATGTGTGTTTTATTACCCTTATATTACTGTATTATAGCCCTTCTTACGCTTAATGAAAAGACAACTAATAACTGTTATTGCCTTTTTCAGGTTATAGAGCAATTCAGACCACTTATCATAAAAGTTGCGTCTTAGCACTAAAAGGAGCCTTATTTACACTTATTATGAAGACTTGAAGCTGCTATAAAAAAATGTTGAAAAAGTCAAAGTCAAAGTCAAAGGTCAAAGGTCAAGGACTCATAACCAAATAGCTGAAAGTCAAGTCCTTAACTCAGAAGACCAGAGATAAATGTCCTTAACACAAAAGAAGGCTTTCTCTAAAACCTATCTTGATCAAGAAGAAATCAAAAAACAAAAGCATAAAGCAAATGGTGAGGTGTCTCAAATGTAATGGGAGAGGGCAAATCAGTCTTTTGTAAAAATAGGGGTATAAGAACTAAAAGTTAGGGAGAGAGAATGCACCTAGACTTATTCTAGTGTCATGGTAGGATTTATTTTCTAGTCATTTTTCATTGAAGTCAATTACTTTTTGTTCTTCATTTTCAATCTTGTTATTTCTTCAAGTTGTTGTTCTTCATTTAATCAAGTTATTTACTTCAAGTTGTTCTTCATTTCAATCATTTCATTTCTTTCAATGTTTGTGTTTCTAACCATTTAAACAACTTAGTCTTTTCAAGATTATTCAATACAATAAAGTTAACCAATACAAGTTCTAAAACTAAAAGAATCTACCTTCCTTTTTTCTAAATCTCCCAACCATTCAAACTCCAAACAATTTATGGTGAACCTCACTTCAAAACACTTTGAATCTCCCACTTACACAGCTTCAAATGGCACCACCGTCATGGATTGAAGGAGCAAGGATGCTTGGTTGAGCATCTAAGGAGGGAAGCATCACTATCACCTTTTCACTTCTTATTTTTCTAATTTTCGTTGATTTATTTCATTATTTTTCATTACTGATTTACTTTTTTGCAAATCCAGGTTCGAGATCAATATGCTGGAGAGGAGCTGAAGATGTAGCTGGAGGATGACCGAACTTCGCCGACATCCACCGCGCGACCGCCCATCCACCTCCATACAATGATAGTTGGTTTTTTCACAGTTCAATTATTTTCCATGTGTGGTTGTACTGTGAAACCCGGATTTTGTAATAAAGTAGTATAAATCAGTGGACTTTGTTGTAATAGATAGAGATAAAAAGAAAAAAAATGAAAAAAATAGAAAAAAATGAGTTTTTAATTAGTTATTTAGATTGATGTAAGTGGAACACTTGGTTGAAGTTGTACAACTTAACATGAGTTAGAATTTTCATTGCCTTGGGAAATTCAAGTGTGCGAGGCATATCGTGAATCATACACTCGCACACTTTAAATTAACATGGTAATTGATATCCACACTTTGCGGTATAAAGATTCGGTTTCTCTACTCCGTTTGGTGTAGACTTAAGTCCTTACTCACGTGTCTTCGTTTGTTTAGCTCGAGTAGGAATTCGAACCAACCTAAAGTCTAGGATAACTTACAACTTTATTATGCTCCTTAGGAAACTAGTGAGTAAGTTTTTATTGTGGATTTTCTAGCTAAGGTTGATGTGTTTTAAATCAACTTCGGATACTAAAAATGCGAGACACATAAAAAAAACAGAAAAACTAAGATTTTTAACTTGTAATTTAAAGAGAAAAAAGGGTAGAGGATTTTTGCTACTCATGCAAGGTTTCATTTTATTATCTTAGAATCATATTACTACACTCTCTAAGCCGATTTGGGTTCATTATCAAACCCTAATGGATAGAGTGTCGATCCCTAGCGAGATGAACTCATCTCTAAGTCCATTTCCCTAGCATAAGGAGTTGAACTGGTATTTCATCTCTGAAATACCATCTTAACTCCTGGACTCACACAACATATTCCTGTCAAATATGGAAACAAGAGCTTAAATAAGACTTGCTAGCCCAGGCATGAAAAGGGAGGTGCACGGGAGTCTTCATCAACTTCCAGGCCTCAATTTTGGCCGAACACTACCATTTTGGGAAAGTGTGCTATATGTGTCCTTAAGTCTAGGCAGTGAATCTTACTTCTAAGAAATTTATACGAATCCTCACATGAGCATCATTAACCCTCCACCTTGGAGGTTTTAGCTCATGATCCTTGGATTGTTTGAAAGTTGTGGGAACACTAAACTCTCACTCTCACGCAATCTTCTCTCCCTCTCTTTTTCTCTCTCTTACTGTTTCCTCCCCTCACTTTTCTCTTGCGGCCTCCTCCTATTTTCTCCTCATCTTCTCCTTTTTATATTCTTTTTCATCTCATCTGGTCCATCCATCTGTCTTGTCATCCTACGACCCTCCTGCCGACCGTACACCTGCCACCCTGTGGACTAGGGTTCCGCGGTCTTGATTCACTGCTCCTCCTTGTTCTTGCTTATGTTGCCTCCTATCCTCTACATCGCGGACTTAGTCCAATCTTTACACATCAGGCTACTACAAATGCCCCTTCTCGACTCCGCGATCTCGTTAAGGGATCCGGGGTCGAGAACCCTCACCGTTATCCTCTTTATGCCGCCCATACCCTTTTTTTCTTGGTTTGCGTGTAAACCTTACTGCAATCATCACGCGCATTTTTAGCCGTCCCTCGTTCTTTGTGCTTCCACGTGTCCAGCGCTGGCTGGGCTATTCAACTGACTCCTCGAGCTCCACAACCCATGAAGTTACATTTTTGCCCTTTCCCTATTTAAACACCCTTCGCTCTCCCTCTTCCTCATTTCACTTTCACTCTCCCTTGGTTTTCCACTGCTCTCTCCTTCACTCCTTTCCGATCAACTTCCGGTTTACGTGCACTCTGCTAGTTTCTTGGCGGTTCTTTCATCCTTTCGGACCTCACCTCAGGCGTATCCACTCTCCTTGCTCCCTTTGGTACGTTTTCTAGGCTTGTTTTACTTTTGATCAAACTAAATAGTGAGTTCTTTCCATATTCTGCGCCTGTCTCTCCATTTTTCTGATGTCGGGCTCTAACTTCGGTGACTCTTCCACTTCCCGTTCACCCCCAATAGCATCCCCGCCTCCTCTTGCCCCTACAGTGGCCCCATCCACCTCCTGGCGCCCACTCTCTTTACTACCTCCACCCTCACGATGTCGCCGTCCTAATTTAGACGCAATTAGGGCTGCTTATGGCATTCTAGCCAACATAACCCTAGAACACGTGCCATCCATCACCCACTACCCTCACCTGGTTCCCCGTCGTCCCGAGCACCTTGTGATTACGGTGGGACAAATTATTGCCAGTCTGCAGTTGCCCCTCACTCTCTTGGATGTCGAGGTGTGCAACCACTTCAACATCCCCCCCTGCCAAGGTATAGGAAACTTCTGGAGAACTATGTATGCTGTGAACGCTTACAATAGAACTGGCAAGCCCAAAATCACCAGCCGCGATATCTTCTCCCACTACTTCCTTAAGAAAAGCACCAAAGATGTCGGTGTGGGATACCAATCATTCTGTGTAAGTCCTCAGAAGCTACCCCTCTTGCTCCGTACTACCTCCTCAGACAAAGTATGGCACCATTACCCTTTATATGTATCAGGACAATTTCTGTCCGCGGACCTTCCTTCAGATTTAACTCTTAACCACCTCACCTTCATTACCCGTGGTGAGTGTCTTCGTACTTCCCCTCTTTCTTCTTGTATTGTTACCGTTATGCTCTAACTCGTTGTTCTTCTCTATTTTGTAGGTTGGCGACCATACTCCAAATCCCAACTCTATTCCGGCGTATCTTGTCCCATTTTTCAAAGACTCTGCGATCTCGGACACAATCAGGCCAGTTACTTAGGCATCAATCCTACAACCGCTACCCCCCTGTTACAAATCCCCAGTCTGCACACTTTCCGTGGCTTCTCAACTCCCTTCTACCGTCCTCCTCCTCCCAAAGAGCGGAAACCCAGAGTGTCTCCCCCCACCCGGAAAATATCCCGTGTCTCGTCCTCCCACCGCCGTCATCCTCGCACCTCCTCTCAACCCTGAGATCCCGTGACTCTCCTGCCACCTCCGTGCCTGAAGACATCCCCTCCTATCGCTCCATTTCCAACTGGGACACGACCAACATACCTCTCCCACCTCCCCTACCGACGACATGGATGTTCGTAAGAAGAAACTTTTTGACAGTGACTCTGAGGAAGATGAAGTGACTAAAGTTTCCCCGACCAAGATAAGGGCTCCTGCCAAAATGCTCTTGTCCAAGAGGCAGCGGACCTCAACCTCTGAATGGGTCCGTCCCTGTTGTTCCGCGGACCTCAGGTATGCAAGCACCTGCCCCCTCAACTCTTCTTGGCTTCCTCTGCGGTCTCTTTCCCCAACGCCGCCCGGCGACAAAGGCCCGATTCCACCGGTTGCCCCTGTTTTTGACTTGGCCCCTACAGAAGACTTCTGCCCCATCTTCAACGTGCACAACCACCGAGTATCCACCGCTGACTCCGCCCTAGACAATGCAGCGGTAGCCTCTTCCCTGTTTTACAACTCCCATCTGCCTAGGGACATTGCCTACGCCGATGGGGGTTCATTTGATACCCACCGCAGTTCCTTTTATACTAACTAGGAAAGGGTACGTCCATTCTCTCATCATTTTTTACTCTCTCTATTTCTGTCTCCAGGTGAGCTTGGACATTTCTTTCATGATCCGCGGTCTTCTCAGCACCAAGAACAAATTGGCTGCCTTGGAGAAAGAGGTCAACGGCCCTGGTGGACTAAAGGTCGCCCATGCAGGGCTTCAATCCGAATTAGCTGCTGCTAACATGGCCAAACTCAAGGCCCAGGACGAACTGCATTCCATAGAGTCGTTTTATCATACCTAGATGGATTCGGTGAATGACTGCCTTAGTAGTCAGCGGGAAATGCTCCTTGAACATCATCAGCTCAACCTATTTGAATTAGCCCCACCAACACCAAGCTGTCGTCGACTCCCTCCGTCAAGAACAGGAAGCTGCTACCACCGCTCTACTTCAGCAACACCAAGATGACATGGCTACTCTTCGCGAATGCTTCAAGATTCTTGCTGACAAACGGGTAACCAAGAAGATCTAGGAAGAAATTGCCCGACTCACCCAGGAAGGACGACTTCTACCTGAAAAGCCTTACACCCCAGCTGCAGCCCCCCTCCGGAGACGCCCATGAAGAAGCGACTGCCACCGAGACACTCCCCCGCTCCCCGATGCATGAAGAGAACTCCCTCCCCGCCGCGGCTACCGAAGAGACCCATACTGAGACCCCGGAGAATGTTACTGCAGCCCTCACCACCGCACCCTCTAAAGAAGTTTCTAATGTCCTACTTGCCACTGACTCCCCATCTGAGAAGCAATAGAACTACTCTTTGTCTTTTGTACTTCGTTGTAATAAGTCCATTTGTCCCATCTGAGCCACTTATTGCATTACACTTGTTTTCTAGCTTCTGTTTATGTTTGAATATTAACGGATGTTCCCATCCGTATATATGTTTAGGTTTATGTTTGAATATTAATCTCTTTCTTGTGAAGTTTGATTTTGTTCAGCATGTTTGTCATCTCTTCCTCTCTTGATTTTGCTAATTGCCTAAGCCATCCTGCACCTTTTGTCCATCGGTTTCACCTTTTTCTTGTCTTTTTGTAGCTTTTGCCTTGTCTTTTTCTCTAAGTTTGGCTATTCCCTCAACTGTGATCCAGCCTCCGTGCTCCGCGACAAATTCCCTGTATTGGTGATAAGCTCATCCCTCTTGCTGTTTTCGCGATGGTAGAGTATATCTGTGAAGGACTCCAACTTCCCGCTATTTCTCTCTATGTTTGGCCTCATGCCCCACATGGTGTTAGTCTCTATAATCCACGAAGCGCTCCTCCCGCTCCGTGGACTTTATAACCTCAGTGAATCGAATGGGGCAACTCCTCTTGCCTTCGACTCCCTCTAGCCTTTTGTCAGCGAAAGGCTCTTCCTCTCCGCTGTCTCCCTCCATGCTGGGGTTACATGCCCCATGTGCTATTTGCTCCCCCACGAATGGCTCATCCCACTCCGCGGGTTCTGTATTCTCAGCATGTCCCTTGGGGCCTCTTGCCCCCAACTCATTAGTGAAGGGCTCATCCCCTCCGCTGTGTCTCTCCACCTTCAGGCTCTATGCCCCCTGTATTACTTGCGCCTCTCACCCCGCTCCGCGAGATTCATAGCTTTCGAAAGCCATTAGGGCCTCGCCTTGCCCCAGGTCCAAATTTGACATTGTGTCAGCGAAGGGCTCATCCCTCCGCGGTCTCGTTGGCATTTCACATCTCGTAGTTATTTTGGACTCCTACCTCTATAAACAATGATTTCTTCTCAAAATGTTGTTGTATTATATATTTACATACAACCCTAGATTCAGGCAATAGATTTCCATTCCATTCAAGTGTGAATTTTTTTTAACATTCCCACATTCCACGGCTTCTCTATCAGTTTGCCGTCCTGTGTCCACAATTTGTAGGTGCCCGCCCCTCCGATATCCACCACCGTATAAGGTCCCTCCTAGTTTAGACCCAACTTTCCATCTTTCTCTTTCCTGGTACTAGGTGTCACTCGACGGAGCACCAGGTCACCTATCTAGAACTTCCTTGGCTTGACCCTCCTGTTGTACTATTTTTGCAACCTCCGATGGTACTCCTCCAGCCTTATACAGGCAATGTCTCTTCTTTCCTCTGCTAGATTCATATCTCCTGCTAAGATTCTCCAGTTTGAACCCTCCTCCACGACCTTTGTCCACGTTGTAGCTGCCACCATCTCCGACGGGATCATGGCCTCCACCCCATAAGCCAACGAAAATGGAGTCTCTTGGGTGGACGACCGAGGTGTGGTCCGGTAGACCCACAATACATAATTAAGCTCGTCAGCCAACGCTCCCTTCTTATCCTCTAACTTCCTCTTTAGGTTGTTCATGATGGTCTTGTTGGAGGACTCTGCTTGTTCGTTGCCCTCGGGGTTGTAAGGGGCCGAGAACCCCTGTCTTACGTTGTAGGCTTGCAAGAATCTGACCACCTTTGCTCCTGTAAACTGAGTTCCATTGTCTGCTATGATGGCGTACGACAACCCAAACCTGCAGATGATATTCTCCCATCAAAACTTGATGACTTGCGCTTCCTTTACCTGCTGCAGGGGCACGGCTTCAATCTATTTTGTGAAATAATCTATTGTCGCGAGCATGGCAGCGGGCCCACTATATCCATTGCCCACATAGCGAAAGGCCACGGACTTGAGACATTGTGAAGGGGTTCAGCAGGGGCGAATATCAACTGTGCAAATCTCTGACATTTGTCACACCTCTTAGCAAATTCCACATCATCCCTCTTCATGTGGGGCCAGAAATACCCCTGTGTCAGTAGTCGGTGTGCCGTTGTCCTTCCCGCCGAATGACTCTCGCAATCACCCTCGTGTAATTCTGCCAACACCTCCTGGGATAGTTGCGGACCCAAACATTTTAGAAGTGGTCCACTGAAGTTTTTCTGATATAACTCTCCTTCCAGTAGAACGTATCTCCGAGAAGTCTGCTCCCATCTCCTTCTTTCCTTTTTATCTGTGACTTCCTTTCCCGCCAGAAAGTCCTTAATAGGCTATATCCTACCCTCCTTCTCTTCCGCGACATGACAAATTTCCATCTCATCCTCGGTACTCGGTTTCTTGAACCTTCCCACATGTATTATTCTCTCCACCGATCCGGGAATTCCAGCTGCTACATATGCTAGGGCATCGGCGTGTCTGTTCTCTCCCCGGCCCAAGTGAAGGAAATAGATTTTCGTGAATTTCTCAACTCGTTTACGCACCACATCCAAATATCTTGCCATCCTGGGACATCGAGCGGTGATCCCTCCGTTCACTTGACAAACCACTAAGTTTGAATCAGAATAGACTGTCAGCTCCTTCACTCCCAAATCCTCGGCCATTCTCAATCCTGCGATCACCGCTTCGTACTCTGCCTCATTGCTAGACGTCGCGAACCCTAGTTTCATGGTTTGCTCTATTCTACTATTATCAGGTGTAACCAACACGACTCCTATGCCGCTGCATGCATCGGTAGCCAATCCATCCGCGAACACCATCCACCCATTCCTCTTATCCCACGGGTCTAGAAGGTCTGGCTCGCTCTCCCGCTCAGGCTCCATAATCATCTCCTCTCCCCACAGGGGATCCTCCACGGGAAACTCTGCCAGAAATTCAGCCACCATCTGCGCCTTCTCTGCGGTTCTTATCTGATACTGTATCTCATAGGAACTCAGCATCACTACCCACTTCAACATTCTACCAGATTTTTCCGTTCTCAGTGCTTGTCTCAAAGGCAAATTCGTTACCACCACCACCACATGTGCTTCAAAATAGGGCTTTAGCTTCAGGGTTGAAAATACCAATGCCAAGGCATACCTCTCGATTCTACTATATCGCGTCTCCGCGTCTAACAAAGTCTTGCTCTAAAAATATACCGGCTTCTCCACCTTGTCTACCACTCGAACTAGAACCGAAGTTATTTGCATACTCCGTGGCCCCCAAGTACAAATACAACTTCTCCCCGGTCTCGGGCCGCGACAACAAAGGCGCTTTGCCCAAATATTTTTTCAATTCCTGGAATGCCTCTTCACACTCCGCGGTCCATATAAAATCCGGTGTGCTCCTCAACAGTCGGTACATCGGTCTGCAGTTGTCAGATGACTTGGAGATGAATCTATTCAGAGCCACGACTCTTCCTGCTAACCGTTGTACTTCCTTCACATTCTGCGGAGATGGCATCTCTATCAAGGACCTTATCTGCTCAGGGTTAGCTTCGATTCCCCTATGAGTAACGATATACCCCAAAAAATTTCCTGCAGTCACCCCGAAAGTACACTTCTCTGGGTTCAGTTTCAAGTTGTATTTACATAGTATCCCGAAGGTTTCTCGCAACCCCTCTATATGTTCCTCTTCTAACATACTTTTCTCCACCATGTCGTCTATATAAATCTCAATTTCCCTCCGAATCTTGCTTTCGAACATTTTCTCACCCAACCGTTAGAAGGTTGCCCCTGCATTTTTCAAACCAAACGGCATCCTCATATAGCAGTAAGTACAACCCTCTACCACAAACGAGGTTTTCTCCTAATCAGGCCCATACATCTCGACCTGATTATACCCCATCGACGCATCCATGAAGGAAAAGATCTTGAACCCGGCCATCCTGTCCACCAACTCATCTACTCGCGGCATGGGATAGCTGTCCTTTGGACACTCTAGATTCACATCCATAAAGTCCACGCACATACGCACTTTTCCATTCTTTTTTGGTACCGCGACTATATTAGATAACCAGTCTGCGAACTCTACCTCTCAGATTATTCCCGCCCTTTTCAATCTTGCGACCTCTTCCCGGATTCCTTCTGCATATTTTGGCCTAATATTGTGCATCTTTTGCCTCACGGGTTTGGCGTTCTCTTTCATATGCAAGTGATGACATGCGAACTCGGACCCATTAACATCCTCTATTGTCCAAGCGAAGACATTTCTATTTTCTGACAATAATTGTATCAATTTACCCCTCCACTCCTCAGGCAAGCTAGATCCTATCGCCGTGAACTTCTCCTTTTCTCCTATCCCAATATTCACCACCTCTATTTTATCGAGCGTCTTTGGATCCGACGCTGTCTCACCCTCCTCTTCCCCCGAGGTGCACTGTAATTGCTATGCCAGCCTCTTCTTAGGATTGGAAGCCTCTCCTTCTTATCCGCCTATCAGCCTCTTCACGGTTCCTCGGTGACTGTTTTTTGCCGTAACCTGATCACCGTAGACCTCATACATGCCAGTAGGGGTGGGGAATCGTATTACCTGATAATACGTTGATGGGACCGCCTTCATCTCGTGAATCCACCGCCTTCCCAAGATTGCATTATATTGAGACGCCGAATCCACCACCATGAAACGGGCGAAGACTGTCACCGGCCCTGTTGTCACTAGCAGTAGGAGTTCCCCCATGGGCGCGGTCATACTTCCGTTAAATCCATACAAATTAGTTTGCGAAGGACGCAGCTGCTTAGGATCAACTCTCATTTCCTCCAAAGCACCTCTAAACAACAGATCTACCGCACTTCCACAATCAATCAATACTCTTTTCACCATGTAATTCCCCATTGCCACTGTAATGACCAATGCGTCTTCATGTGGTGAGTCCACTGCTCTTAGGTCCGCATCGCTAAACACGATTCTATCCTTTTCTGCCGCTGTCCCAGCTCGCTGCCGAGGCCTATCCGTTCTCTCATTAATCTTCAGGATGCTCGCGGTCCGCTGTATCTTGTCTCTATGAGCGTTATGACTCATAACCTCCCCGCTGTAAATCACGTTGATGGTTCCCAGTATCCTTCCCTGCGGCGGCATGCGCTCCTCATTCCGACCGTCTCTCACAAATTCTCCCATCCTCCCTTTTTCCACCATTCTCTGAACCAACCATTTTAGAGCGTAACAATCATTCGTCTCATGATTCCTTATCTGATGATATGCACATAAGGGCTTCTCCGGTATCTCCATTGGCATGGTTCGCGGTCCTTCATACCCCGGCCGATCCTTTATTAGGGGCAAGATCTCACTGAGCAGCTTGTTCAATGGAGTCTATTCCATCTCGCGGTATGGCTTCCTCTCTCTGTACTCTCTTCGGATTCCATCCCGGCTTCCCTTTGCTCGCGCTCTGTATCCGCGGTATCTCCCACTTTCTTTCTCCGATGTCCCCACTTTCCGGCGTTCCCGATCCTTCTCCAAGGACAACACGGCCTTCCCCGTTCTCTTGGAATCTTTCTACATAGAATCTTCATATCTTATATACTTTTCCACTCGTGGATACAGCTCATGTAGTGTCGCAATCTCATTCTTGGCCACGAATTGGTGCACTCCTGTCCCCGGGTGCAAGCCTCTCTCAAAGGCTATCACCGCTGTCCTCTCATCCAGATTTTCAACTTTCAGGGTCTCTGCCTTGAACTGACACAGAAACTCCCTAACTGATTATGTGGACCTTTGTCTCACATTGAATAGAGTCGCGATGTCCACAACTCGCTTTTTCTGATGTATGAAGTGATCTATGAACGCCTGCTCCAACTCCTAGAAACTCTTGATGCTCCCCGCCGGCAATTGGTAATACCAATCTGACGCCCCTCCCTTAAGACTAGCCGGGAACATCATACACCGCAGACCGTCATACCTAGCCTCCTGCCAGAGTGGCATCTGTTGCCGAAAATGATGAATGTGGTCCGCTGGATCCCCTTTGCCGTCATACCTCTCAAACCTCGGCTGGGCGAACCGCTTTGGGACCTCTGAGGCCCATATGTCATCTGCTAACAGGTTGTAATTCAACCCACCCACCACCTGACTAGCTGCTCTTCCGCGCTCCTTCGTTTGCCGCCAGTTTGCCTCCCTATCATTGTCTATCATTTCTTGGACTTGCTCCATTGTCAACCACGCTACCGGATTTTCTACTAGATTCAGTCCGGTCTCCTCCTCATCTTCAGATCCCTCATTTTCAGACCCCTCGCTTAGTTCTTCCCCGGCCTCCTCCTCCGTCTTCTCTCTCTCTTTCCGCAGCTCATCATTCTCCTATCTCAGCCTCTCAATCTCTTTCGTGATCGCGTCAGTGTTTCTTCCGTGCTTTCGCCGCTTCTTCTAATTCTTCTCCCTCCTCAATCACCGCTTCCGGCATCGGCTCATGAACCCTGACCTTCTTTGGCCTACCCACTGCTCTCTTCGATGCCATTTCTAAGTTGCCTTTCTCTAGTCCCCACAGACGGCGCCCAATGTAGGAACACTAAAACTCTCACTCTCACACAATCTTCTCTCCCTCTCTTTTTCTCTCTCTTACTATTTCCTCCCCTCACTTTTCTCTTGCGGCCTCCTCCTCTTTTCTCCTCATCTTCTCCTTTTTATATCCTTCTTCATCTCATCTAGTCCGTCCATCTGTCTTGTCATCCTACGACCCTCCTGCCGACCGTACACCTGCCACCCCGTGGACTAGGGTTCCGCAGTCTTGATTCGCTGCTCCTCCTTGTTCTTGCTTATGCTGCCTCCTATCCTCTACATCGCGGACTTAGTCCAATCTTTGCACATCAGGCTACTACAAAAGCTAATACAAGTTATATAAGCTAATGAGAGAAAGGAAGAAGGAAAAGCAAAACTAAACATTGATTTACCTAAGGAAATGATGAAGTTTATTTCAAAAACTAAAGGTGTTCCCCATTAACACTATTACAAGCTTTCTTACATAAAACAAGACAAGGAATGGTAAAAAGAATCTCACAAAAGAGAGAAGTTAATGCTCCCAAATCATCCTTCCTAATCCATAAGAGAGCTTTCTCTCTTCTCCCACGTGAAACACCCCCCTCATTCACTCCATTCTTATCCAAACACTAAACCCCCTTTTGACACCTTGCATTCTTTACATAATTATCACCTAAATCCAACTAACTTCATTAATTGCATGCAAGGTGTCAATTTTGTACCAATTATTTGCACCTTTGTCTTGACTTGCATGATGACTCATCAAATCTTGTAGGCCCGTATAGTGGGTCCATGTGCAGTATGTGTCCAGTGGCGGTCCGGTCTTTTGGCATTTTTATAACTTCCTGCTAATGCGTAGAGATCGTCGCACTGATCATCTGAGCAGCTCACTTGTCGCATTCGGAGTCCTAGTTCAAGAGATATGAACTTCGGAAGTTTGATGCTTCTGTGCACGTAATCTTATTTCTGACTTGATTATGTATTGTTTGAATCTTTGGGCTTTAGTCCTGATTTGTTGGGCATCACATGGGCTTAATTGGAAAGCTTATGTATACTCCCTATTCCGTGCTTAAATGCTAGCTTTATCATCATTTTTACGTTGGTTGCTCCAATCTACAAAAACACGAGAATACGATTATTTCATGATTATTAAGCACAAAATTAACCGAAATGTTATGTCTCTACAGGGTTTTATAATACAGTTTTGGGTGTTTATCAGTAATTAACACTCCAATTATGTTTAGCTCTAGTTAATCTAGATAATCTATCTAATTTAGTTAATCTATTAGCCTTAGTATTAGTGTTAGTTTACTTTTATGTTTTGGGCCCTTGAAGGCAAATTTGTTTAATTATTAAAAACCCGGATTGTGGGCTTTTTAAGTGGACCTTTTTTGTAATCTAAAACAGGGAACGCTCTAACAGTTGGGCCTGATTCTTAGATCACGGGACAACCAACGTTGCTTTCTCTTCAAGCAGCATGTAAACACGGCTTGAGAGGTAAATTCTAAACCTCCTCAAAGCCCATGTAAGAGGATACCTTGTGTGTTCAAACATGCTTACATGATTGTTTCAATTTTAATTTCGATACTGCAATTTATATTCATGCATAAGGCTAAACCCGAGCCACATAACAACCATTTTGAAAGTCATTCCCCAATGTAGATAAATCGAACGTTGCTTGATTCTTGAAGCCCTAGACCAAAAAAATGAATTAAAATCAATCAACTAGAGCCCAAAGTAGTCACGTTCCTCAAGAAAAGGACAAAAATATAGCCACGATGATTTAGAGTAATCAGTTACCACATTCCGGTGGACCAACTACCTCCCTCACTCCCCTCCCCGAAATTCATCGTGAGTGAGATTCTTGGTAGCACACCACTTGGTGAAGTGATTGCTTACTCTTCTGAGCCGTGTAGTAGATCCATCCTAATTTCTAGCCCAATTGTTCCTTTGAACAGGGCATAATAATCTATAGACCAAGCAAATATTTTCAAAAAAAAATCCAAAAAAATGAATTTCTACTATTTGCGCATCATCATTGATTGAACGTTCATGTCTTATCAATTTGCATCACAACCATCATGGAAGTACATTTTTTTTTTTTTTGGATTGGCAAGCCTGTTTTAAATGAGATCAGTAACTCTTTTAGAAGATTAAGGTAGACCCACACCGGTTACATTGAAGGACCCTAGCCCGAAGGCTTACATTGCCCGAAGGATCATCAACCCCGAAGGGAACCTAGCTCAAAGGCTCTCGCCATTGCGCCATTTTCGAGTAGACCCAACCGCCTCCACCTTGTCCATGAAGACTTGCTTTTGCTCCTTGGTCCACCCATCATAGCAGCACCTTGTCTCTAGCTCGATGGCTCACTTGGCCCAAAGGCCCATCACATAATTATGCAAGAAATAAATCCCAAACAACACTGGGTGAGATTCAAACTTCCAACCTCTCCCATGAGGAGAGGGGTACACAACCAATTGAGCTAGAAGCTCTTGTGTATCATGGAATTACATTGCAAACCCAGAGCCTTGTTTTTTTTGCGGTAGTCCTATCACTAGTTATCTCATTGTCCATCATACACCGAATTCAACTCTACTACGGGAATTCTTTTCGATTACAAACTTCAATCTTCAAACTTCCCTAGATCCCTATACACTGAAGAGTTTTCTAATCATGTCGACAATTCATGGAGTTCCACCACAAATAGTCAAACACCATTCATATATCCACCTGGTCAGTTAGAGTACGGTTTCATCCAAAACCCATTATGATTCACATCACCATCCATATCAAATTCATACCCTACTCCACTATCCATCACAGACCAACTCTACCAGAAAATGGCTGAGCAAGTAATACTAACTCAGCAAATAGCAACTACCTTATGTTTTCTCCAATATGATTCAAATGATGCCACATCTGAGACTAATATTCTTCTCACCAGTCCATAACCCAACTGAAAACAGAAACAAGGTGTTACTATAACAAAGCCAATTGCTAAAGCCTATCCTGATACTTCTGACCAATTAAATCCCCATTAACCTCCACCTAACTATCGTGTGAATTCCAAATCTTATGATGATGACTATATGCCTGAAGTCATAATTTCTCTCACATGCCTTAATGTAACATCACCCATAAATGAGAAAACTCCGGCAGAAGAAACTCAAGAGCATGTACTAGACTCAACACACTTGGACAATGGTATTGAGAAATTTTATGAAGATTTAGGCAGAGAGGACAAAGAAAATTAATTGCTTGGGAAAGAGGATATACAATCTATGGTGGAAAGTGGATTTCAATTTAGTTTGGTCGTTAAAGACTTATCGATAGAACAAATTTGTGACATCCTTACTATTGCAGGTATAAACCACAATCTTGTGGAAACGCCAAAACTATATGAAGAATTCTCTGAGTCCTCAAGATCATGTGAAGAACTTATCAACTTCCAAATATGCGTTTTATTACCCGTATATTGCCACATTACAGCCTTTCATACGCTTAATGGAAAGACAACTCATAGCTTTTATTGCCTTTTTCAGGTTATGGAGTATTTTAGACCACTTATCATAAAAACTGCGTCTTAGTACCAAATGGAGCCTTAATCACACTTATTATGAAGACCAAAAGCTGTTATGGAAAAGTGCTGAAAAAGTCAAAGTCAACGGTCAAAGTCAAAGCCTTCAACTTAGAAGACCAGATATGGAGACCCTTATCTCAAAATATGACATTCTCCTAAAACTTACTTTGGTCAAGAAGAAATCAAAAAGCAAAAGCAAAAGTGAAGTGTGAGGTGTCTCATTTATAATGGAGAAAGGCAAATATGTAAAAGGCAAAAGTAGGAGTATATAATCAAAAAGTTAGGGAGAGAGAAAGCATCCATTGTCTTAGGATCCAAACCATTTGGTTTGTTTAATTTCTTGTCTAGTTTTTCAATTCAAGTTTTTACTTTATTATTTTTTTTATTTCTTTTTAATTAAAACTTGTTGTTTTCCTTTGTTCTTATTTCAATCTTCAATCTTATCTTATTGTTTTTATTTCAATCTTCAATCAATCTTTCTTCAATGTTTTCATGTCATTTAAATACCAACAACTAAAGCTTTCATGTTTTCATTAGCTTAAAACCAATCTAATCTATACAAGAGTCTACCTTTCTTCTTTATAACTCCCACACTCAAACTCTAAACAATTTAGGATGAATCTCACTTCTAAACTAACTCTTTGAAGTTACACACCACTGTTCAACAAGCTTCAAGAACCACCACCCAACCATCACCATCCCAATTTAACACCTCTTGAAATCCAACCTCCATTCATTAAAAATTCACCAATTTATGAGGAAAGCACCACAAAACCATTTTAAAGAAACCTCAAATTCATACTTAAGCCAATTGCCTTTGAGGTTATTCATAATTTTCTAAACCTTCCTAGTAAAGAGACTTCGCCCAATATACAAACGCAGCAGTCCATCATTTCAGTAGTTGAGAAACCTGATATGTCCTATTCCCCATCATCTGAGCCTCATGAAGGACATCTACTACCAACCTCTCACTCTTTTGGACAATTCAAACATGACGGGTTATTGCATAAGTTCCATGATGGGTTACACAAGCATTCTCTTATCATTCTACATCTTACTCTCCAAATGCATCATTTCATTCTGTTTGGGGGTGTATGTTTTTATGGATTGATCCTCAACTGTTTAGATTATTAGTATATAGCTAACAACATATTGATATAACTAAAAATAATAGTTTTGCTACTGCTTCTAATGTTATCAATACTTAATTCTAATATACTCTCATAACACAATATATAGCATAGATGAGTCACGAGGTCGTTCCACTCTTGCTTCTCAAACACTTAATGAATAAACATATAAAATAATTAATCACTAATGATGAGAGTAATATGCTAGGAAAACAGTAAATGATGATGCTAAAACAGTGAATTAAATTGATGATCGAGAGAAGGATATAGAGAATGTTAATCCACCACGCGATTCGATTGGCTATTAGTTTAGTCATCGAATCGTTTTTCTTGATCCCTAGTGAATACCAAGTCATCTCTGATCATGGCTTCACTAGCATGAGAGTTTAGCTCCCCTGCAAATTTCTTTAATGGTGGCTCTAAACTCTAGTTCAACTCTTATGATTTTTATCTCTAAACAATCATAAGAATCAAACTTGAAACGCTATACAAAACAATAACTATACTAATTAGCTATCATCCTCACGTGGATTCATAAACCCCCTCTAATTAAGATGTAGCATTGTGTCATCGGATTTTTTATACTAAAATAATGAAATAAAAACATAATAAAGTAAGAATTGAATATAACTAATGCTTTTATTGAAAGGTTTTAATGGAAGCTACAAACTAAAACAAATTCTAACCCTAAACTAAACTATATTAAATAAATGGGGAGAGAGAGAGAGAATCCTAATTACTACTAAACTAATTGGGGAGTAATCTAGTTAGGTTTAGCCTTAATCCTCTTTATATATGAGAGGATTAGGGTTATATTTTCGTGCTAGGGCCTGGAAGCTAGACTTTGGGCCTTTAATGTGAGCCCAAATTCCATTAGGTTTAGTATAAAAGGGTCAATTCTGCTGGAAATTACTTCAGTGCCTTTTTCATCTATGTTTATAGCTCTTATTGGAGCAAGGTCTATTCCATTGGAAATATTATTCTGAGCCGGTCGTTTTGACATAAAGTAGGTCCAATTCCGAGCTCCAAGTCAAAAGATACGCCCTTTTGAAGTTCTTATGGCTTTTTATTCTTTTGCTATCCGAATTGACTTTGACTTCCCAACTTTGACTGGGCTTGAAAATATTTTTTCTTCTTGATTCTTGGGCTTTAAACATAGAACTCTTCTAGCAATCATCTTGACTCATTTTCTATACAAAATGACATCTTTAGGCACATAAACAGCTTCAAGACCTAAAATACATAAAAACACGTAAACAATATTAACTCTTATTTATTATAAACATAATTGGCCTAAGTAGAATACTATCAAGGGGTTTAAACTACACTTTTGGGTGCTTATCACATATCATCCATCTTATGCATAGTCTTGGGGAATTTGACTTAAAATGACCCCACATATAGTCTTGAATATATGACAATAAAATATTTATGTTATGTTTTCTCGATGCATTCCATGGGAGTGCATCTTTAAGGCAACCGGGCCCTCCTCTTAGAGTGTGTGGTTGTAAGTGTTGGAACCTTAGTCCACGTATATCTCACATTTTCTTTGTAAAACATTTTTTACTCGTCGTTTGAATAAGTGTGAACATGTGAAGCGAGTATACAATTTTATTTTTCTTTGTTTTACATTTCGTTTTCAAAATAGTTGTTTTTCTCCATTCTCATTATGAAGGATTCTCAATACACCTAAAGTTATGTGATTTTCTAAAACCAAAAACACGGGCAATAGATTCCACTTAGACCAACCCTTAAAAGTACGCAATCTTCATTCATCTAAGGGCGGTTTAAGAATCAGTTATGTGTTACTAAGGGTCGCCCATATCACCATGCACTTTCTGTCTCAGCTTAAACCACATAGATACCAATTGTCCCTTGCTCAACAACATATCATCACTTCACCCAGAAGAAGTCTGTACTTTCAATTTACCAAATGCACCATGGAGGCAACACCCAACCACCTCCAAGGTTCGTTCACCAATCACATCAAACCACCAAATACATTCAGACAAGGACAATGTACATACAACAATCAGAACAGAACATTGGTTCCATCCCATTTTAACCATAACTACCAAAATCCACAAAAGAGACCTAGTTCCACCACCCACTAGTGTCCAATCAGATAAACCCTTCCATTACATCTTGTGCAGTAAATCCCCCAACAAACACATAATTGAAGTCACAGTCTGACTGGATTAGGTTCAATAAAGAGCTGACACAAAAGTTGCCTGAGATCACCAGTTATGGTTTGTTTTCAAAAACTAGCATTAAGAATCACAACTTTTGAGTACGAGTATCTTAAAACATCTCTCCATAATTTTCAAAACTAGAGGATATAAAAATAAAAATTATACACCCCAGAGTAACCAAAATGATACCGGATTCACGTATAATTTTATCTTATTGTTAAACCCTTTATATGGTTAAAGATACATTTTGATTGAGAAAAACAATTACTTTGAATACACACATACACACACACATTTCATATGTGTCCGTTTAGATAGTTGTTTATATACATTTCACACTTTTTATTTCTTCACTTGTTAGTGTAATAATAGTCATGCATGCATGTTACAACTTATGCATTTCATATGTTTTCAAAAATACAAAAACCCAAAAAATTATAGTAGAATAATTGTCCTTAGTACAATAAACCATGTATTTCTTGTTCTATATATGTCAAACAACCCACACCCCAAACTTATTTGGAGGTGGCATATTTTCATCACGAAAAACAAAATACAGGTGTATCATCGTTTTTGCTCATGTTTCTATGGTAATCTCTTTCTTTATATCTTCATACTTTGAGGACAAAACATATTTCTATTTGGGGGGTGGTATAATAACATTTTGCAAAAACTAGACATTTTCTATAATAGATATAATAGTATATTTCTTCCTTTCTAAAAAAAAATTCAAAAAAGACCAAAAATATTTTTCTGTTTAGTATTAAAAAGTCTTATTTCCTTTTTCTATGGTGAATAAAAAGTTTAGAAGTTTCATTATAGCAATAGAGTAAGGACTTGTTCTTCAAACTTAGACTAATATACGTGCACAATAGTTTCTACATCTTTTCATGAATGGCATGCATAATCATTTGATTGTATATAGCAGTGAGTTTCCGAGACCAAGGTTAGAACAATTAAGTTCCATACCATGTGAGAATCTAGCCAAAATTCTCATCTAAATGATTTTTGAGTGATGACACAAAGGATGTCCGGATAGAAAGATCACACGTCCACTTGCTTGATCACCACATCATATCCTAGAGAGAATTTAGGCCCTTTTTGGATCGATACAGCCAAATAAACGTTAAAAACCCAAAAATATAGTTTTTCCTCTAATTACCCCTTTTGAGCTTTCACCATATTCTAAAAGCCTTTTTATTTTTCACCATAAATTCCTAACCCGTTACAACGCACAATAAAAAGCTTACCCAGCTGACGAGTTGAGAATTGGATAGATATAATAATAATAATAATAATAATAATAATAATAAAACCTTATACAAAAATAGATTAGTTAGTTTCTTCGAAAATAAAAGAAAGAGAAGAAAATAAAGAACCACCACAAAACAAAACTCCAAAAAAAATAAAGGAGTCAAAAATCGAATCTCCCAAAAAGTTCAAATCAAAAGGAGACGATATCATAAACAAAAACAAAAAGAAACAAAAGTAAAGTTAGAACTCCCAAAATTCAAAAATCATATGGAGTCACAAAGTCAAAGGACTAAAAAATCACAATTCGAAAGCAAAGAACAAAACGAAGTTCTTCTCACAAGTATCTTGAAGACCCAACTTATCAGATTTTTGTTTTTCCCATTTTTTTTATTTCTAAACCATCACCCTAGCCCCATAACTCCTAATAAAAGACCTCTAGCTCAATTAGGAATAGGATGGTGTGATAGTAAGTGGCAAGCGTGATCAATCGACCCCACCTTAAGGATGCTCTCCAAAAGTCTCGGAAACGACTCTGCTTTTACATTTCATTGCTCATGTTTTGTACTTTTATCTTTAGATGATTAAATTACTGTACATATGTTATTCTAAGTTCAAAGGAGCTTGTCCTTATTCCCCACTAATGAGATGTATAGACTTCTGAGAATAAATAAGGAAACAAGACCCTTTGTACTAGATAGAAGAAGTTTGTGAATACCTTCACTAGAAAACTCTCACGAGACTTAAAGCTCGTCCACTAAGGAATTCCTAATGGTTTAAGGCCTTGTTGCATATGGTCAATGCAATCGCACTCCGTGAAACGAGATTAGTATAATTGATAATAAATCACTCATTTGTGATCTTAGTTTTTCTCTCATCTTTACTTGAGGACAAATAAAATGCTATTTAAAGGTGGTGATCAGGTCCCAAATGTGCGTTTTATTACCCCTACATTACTGCATTACATCCCTTCTTACGCTTAATGAAAAGACAACTCATAGCTTTTATTGTCATTTTCAGGTTACAGAACAATTCATACCATTTATCATAAAACCTGCGTCTTAGCACCAAAAGGAGCCTTATTTATGCTTATTATGAAGATTCGAAGCTGCTATGAAAAAGTGCTGAAAAAGTCAAATTTAAGGGTCAAGGACTCATAACCAAAGAGCTGAAAGTCAAGTCCTTAACTCAGAAGACCAGAGATCGATAAATGTCCTTAACACAAAAGAAGGCTTTCTCTAAAACCTATCTTGATCAAGAATAAATCAAAAAGCAAAAACATAAAGCAAATGGTGAGGTGCCTCAAATATAATAGGAGAGGGCAAATCAGTCTTTTGTAAAAGTAGGGGTATAAGAACTAAAAGTTATGGAGAGAATGCACCTAGACTTATTCTAGTGTCATGTAGGGTTTATTTTCTAGTCATTTTTCATTCAATTCATTTACTTTTTGTTCTTCATTTTCAATCTTGTTATTTCTTCAAGTTGTTGTTCTTCATTCAATCAAGTTATTTACTTCAAGTTGTTCTTCATTTCAATCATTTCATTTCTTTCAATGTTTGTGTTTCCAACCATTTAAATAACTTGGCCTTTTCAAGATTATTCAATATAATAGAGTTAACCAATACAAGTTCTAAAACTAAAAGAATATACCTTCCTTTCTTCTAAAACTCCCAACCATTCAAATTCCAAACAATTTATGGTTAACCTCACTTCAAAACTATTTGAATCTCCCACTTACACAACTTCAACTATGTGAGAGAGTAATATACACATCTAGTGAATATTAGACACGTGTCCAACATAATATGACATTCAACCAGCCTCTATTACTTACATCTTCAGATCACTCTGACGTAATTCAAACCGAATAGACGACCTCTACGATCAGGTCATCTAAATGATCCGAACCAGAGCGCTCACATTCTCCATACCACAAGGGCTAGTAACGTATGACCTAGATGTCACCATCAAAACCGGAGCTTCAGTTGCACCCTCCATTAAACATCCACGACTTTCCATCATACCTGATTAAATGATTTCAAGACCCGAACTTGACCTGACGCGGGAGAAGACGAGACGTTGACACTTTTCTTATATAAAAAGAAGAGGAACTACGTCTAACTTGATTCAAGTCCCCCATAGAACTTGATACGTAGGCAACTCGTACAAAATGCGAGCTCAGTCAAATCCATACAAAACCATCTTCCCCATATATCCAGAATTGTAAGGTCGTGACCAAAACGAACCTTTACAACCATCACATAATTACACAAGAAAGAAATCCCAACCAACACTTGGTGGGATTTGAACTTGCAACCTCTCCCATGAGGAGACGGGTACCCAACCAATTGAGCTAGAAGCTCTTGATACACAAGTAATAGGAATGATAGAATGATATAGACCCCGCAGGCGTGTAAGTTGGCCAGTAATTGCTTAATGTGATCCATAAGTGCTATTCCATTTTTCAAAATAGCACCAATTCTTGGAGCAGTTCAATTATCTTGTTTTTGTTTAATAAAGGAACATGTAAAACATCTAGATTTCCTTGATTATTTAGTAGTTATATATCAGGTTTATTAGGACTACTTCCAACTAATCATTTTATTCCTTTGCAATACCAGGAGCAAATCCACTTGATCTAAGACCCATATATTTTAGCTCCTGAAGCCGCAGTAGTAGCTGAATGATCCATTATCTCATTCCGACTGGAAATGACTGAACTAATCCCATGGCACTTAATTGTAGCACTCGAACACACATTTGGTGTAACGATTTGCGCATTATTAACAAAGACGCGTCTCCCTACCCTGGCGATCCTCAACAACCGATTGTTAAAGACGGATGGAATGAGGGTTCCACTTGGTACATGTGCCAAGTCACTGAATACTAGAGGTTTTGGAATTGTATGACTAACAATGAACTCTTCAAGCCGACTCGGAGGAATTGTGTACTGGCCTAACTGTTCGTCACTCGGCATTAAGAAAGTTGCTTGTTGACTTAGTGATGCTTTAGTAGTGGCATTCAGCATGTCTAGAAGAATTACGAATCCATAGTAAGATTGTGATCTCATATTGGACATTGCCAATGGTAGATCACTCGCTCTTCTTATGTGAGCGGTGGGTGCGGATGAAGAAACTAATTTGAGGAGTACTAAAAGGATGACAACAGATAGAGCCATTTGCATTGGCAATTGTGAGAGATTTGGAGGCTGGGTATATATGAGTAGTTGAAGTTCTCAGAATGCAAAAAGAGAGTGACTGAATGGGGTCATAATTTAAGTTTGGTAAATAGTCATACTCTTTAATTGTGCACTCTACAAATAACTGCATTACTGAAGTTAAAAATAGTAAATATGCAGTTCATTTTAGAGGTTAGTTGGAAAGGTAAGTTATGCATGCAATATAGATTCAGTCTTGAATTATTGACTGTATATGGGGCCAAAAATAAATTAATGGAGATGCAGGGGATCGAACCCTGTACCTCCCGCATGCAAAGCGGGCGCTCTACCATTTGAGCTACATCCCCATTATCAAAAGTGGTTTCACATCTAAAGATTTTGTATACGTGACAAATCCTATTGTAAGCTAAAAATTTCGGTGTCATAACTCATAAATCTAGGTAAATTTCTACAAGTTAGCAGGCTTTACATATTTTACATTGAGAATTTGACAGCTACGAAATTTCAACAGCGAAAATGCCAACAAGATTAAGTTATGCAAGTGCGAAATTACCAATATTTCAGAGCATTTTGTTTAATCAGTGGAGATTAAACAAATCAAGTTAAACAATCATATTTAGTTTCTTTTTTCATTTCTTTTCTCTCTCAGACAAAGTTGACAATATTCTGAATCATAATGCACTTATGCACATACATCTTGTTGCCACAGTAAATTTAGTTAAAACTGTGTATCCTAATCCTTTTTCTTCTTATTATTCTTACGGAGAGAGATGAATTTTAAGCAGAACAACACGATGGCTGTAGCAGGTGAAGCTGCAAAGCTTGGAACTGGTAATGGAGGATGGGGCTGAGAGAATCAGGTTTATGGAACAGTGGAATCTGCATGTCCAAGTTAGTACGAAGGAACTGATCAGGTGCAAGTGGGAACGTCCTTGCGAAGGCATCACAGCGTTGAACTCTGATGGTACTCTTCAAGGGATTAACGGAGGATGGGCAGCAACACTTCGAGAGCATGACGGCAATGTCACAGCAGCAGCAAAAGGGCTATCAAGGTTCAATACCATTGCACTTATAGAACTAGAGGGAGTGTACAAGGGACTAAAGCTAGCGAGGCAGCATCACTGTACCAAGGTGGAAGCTAGGACAGACTCGACTAATGTTATTTCGCTTATACAAAAGCGAAGTAAAGTGCCGTGGCAAGGAAGGAAGCTGTTAGCAGATGTGTTTGAAATAATTGATTGTTTGGAAATGTTTGCTATTAAGCATACCTATAGGGAATGTAATAAGTTAGCGGATGCATTAGCTTGTAATATTCCTTCTGTTAGTTTCATAGAAGTTATTCCCAGCTCGTTTTCTGAGGATATTAAGAAAATTGTATACGACGATGCTAGGGGAAAAACTTATATTCGGTTGTAACTCACTATTATTATTTTAATGAGAAGGGGTAGGGGACCCCATTAACAACCTCGCTTGCTGATCAAAAAAAAAAAAAAAAAAATGGCTGTAGCACATCCTAGAAGACAATATATTTAAATGATAACATACCTTGAAGTCTTGAAATGGAAGGGGGAAAAAAAACTTGCCAATGATTCTGATAAATTTGAATGCCTACCTCTCCCAACTCCCAAGCCCATGAAGTTAGGAGCCCGACATTGCAGATTTTAAAGGGTGCACAAACGCAGACATAAAAGCGAGAAGCAGATTTATCATCATTATCATTCAACTTTATATTGACAACGTTTACAACATGTGCAATGTAGCACTTCCTTTTGAGTAATAACTAGAGCCTCCTAATAACACATCGGCAAGTAAATCAAAATCATGCCCAACACAGTTCCACTAACCTCAGACCACATTATGGCCTATTGCACTGGAGTAGGGTTATCACCAATCCATGTGCATACCTAACTAACATCCAAAACTCAAGTAGCAGTCTCGAAGCTTGAATTTGATCTTGCAGTATACTCAGCCACAAGCTTTGAAAACAAGGAGGACTTGTCCTCTAACAATTTGGAGGGAGAGTCATATTCCATAATAAGGCCTGTGGAAAAAACAAAACCAACTTGAAAACCAAATAATACCTCTAAAAGCAGAGGACCTTCACCTACTTGCATGTACTAACCATTATCAAGAAGAAGGACCATATCGCTATCAATAACTGAAGTTATCCGATGTGCAATTGTGATAACTGTGGAGTCCGAAAAGTGCTGCCTGAGTGTTTGCTGAATCAAGTTGTCGGTTGCAGTATCAACTGATGCAGTAGCTTCATCCAACACCAAAACTTTGCTTCTCTTTAGCAGTACTCTTCCAAGACAGACCAATTGTCTTTGACCCATACTCCAATTCTCTCCATTTTCAGTAACTGCAACATCCAAGCAGCCATCATATCATGTGCATCTCATACTGTGAAAATACTGGATATTATGAAGTAACTTGGTACACTAAACTGTCCTTACAGGTTTCACACAGATATATGAATTAAAAAGATGCTAGTATATCCAGTGTTCACAGTAATAGAATGATTACATGAATGCATTTAAGGAGAATAAAGAGCAAACCTGTGGAATCAAGTTTTCCTTCTTTTTTTCTTACTTCATTCCCAAGTTGGCACTTATCCAGAGCCTAAAAGATTCATACAAAAATGTATTAATTATGTCGTCATTCATGATGAGAGCAACATCTAGAGACTTGACAGAGTGGTAAAGTACAAGAAAAAATGGTTGAACAGGCCAGGCATCACCCATGCCTTCAGGATCTTCACCCACGTAAAATACTGAAGTACCCCATGAAACTAAAGTTTGTGGAAAACCTACTGGACTATTTTTTAACATTTAGACAGGCTACCGCAGAATCGTTTGGTTCATTTCATTTGGTAACTATAATCTGGTCAAGGAGACTATTAGAGAATAATACACAAAAAGCAGGAAAACTTCCCATCGTCTTCCCAAGAGTTGTATTAAATTAAAAGAAAAGAGAAACACACCTCCCAAATTTGTTCATCTGTGTGCTCTTCAAGCGGATCAAGGTTACTACGAACAGTCCCCTCGAACATAGTTGGATCTTGAGGTATTATGCTTAATCTAGACCGCAAATCATGCAGTCCAATTGTGGAGATATTAAGACCATCTATCAGTATCTGTCCGGTAGCAGGTTCAACTATGCGGAATAGTGTCTGAATCAGAGTTGATTTACCACTACCTGTTCTCCCAACAACACCCGTCTTCATTCCTCCAGGAATAGTGCATGTAAGACCTCGCAAGACAAGTGGCATTTGCGGGGCATAACGAACCTGCATTTGGGATGAGATTCAATTAGCATAATGATAATCTATCTTTGCAAGAATTAACTATTAAAAAGTATTATTAAGCAAAGAATGGGATGAGGATCTGCACTTGAATGAGTGGGCCTCTAGAAATGTAAGTAGATATAGGGAAAACTATGTTCGCCCTAAGCTTTATAAACTCAACTATGACACTCTTTTTATAGGATTTATATAGAGAGATTTCATTTTAGTTTTACTAGCTTGTATCCCACATCAATGCATTCAAGAAAAACAAGTGTAGTAGGCATTGAAACTTAGAAGGCTTTAAAATACCTGTAGATCATTAATATCAATTTCACCTTGTGAAGGCCAATCACCATCTGGCTTATGTGCTTCTATCACAAGAGGAGGCTCGCTGGGGATGCTTGTGTACTGAAGCATTCTCTCAACAGAGATAATTTTATTCTCAAGATTGCAAAGATTCCATATCACCCATGCTTGTAACATATTAAGATTAAGCCCATAAGTGACTCCTAATCCCGCAATTCCTATAAAACAACAGAGAAGACAAAAATGATATCCAAGCTCTTCCAGTTGGCAGTCATCCTCGGAATGAAAATTATTGTTATAGGTTCCAACTGTGTCGGCTTACCAGGATCAATTGTTTCCTCTGGCACAGAGATCAAAAAAATCAGAGAGAAGGCAAATGTCATGGCTGATAGCATATCCAGCCGAATGCATAACCACTCCATAGAACCAGCAGAATAAAAAACGGGACGTGAATAACTATCCATCAGCTTCAGGTTTGTCTCCATGAATCGTGATTCCTGGTCAAAGCTCCTAATAGTTGTCGATCCTGAGATAGATTCTGCAAAATGCTGAATTAGTGGAGCTTTGCACACTCCAATAAGACGTGCTAATTCTCGTGCCGTCGATATGTAGTATTGCTGGAAACAAGAGAGTAATCAACAACTACTTTAGAGGTCAAGCAAAGGACTTCATAAAAGCTGTATACCGTAATGACTTAAGCTCTCCATCCATTTTGCATGTGTTCATGTTCAGGACTATGAGATCACAGAAACCAATGTTACATGGACATACCATATTTCAAAAATAATCCGTGTCGGATACGTATCCACTTGTCCGTGTCGGACACAACCGACACATATTATGATTAAAAATGTAATAGGAAAACAAAAAAGGATTATTGAGCGAAGTTCTCAGTTTATCCACTTATCTAGTCCGTGTAACTTTTCTTCTTCTTATTAATAAAATTTCAAGCTCACTTAGCCAAAAAAAAACTCATCAAGCAAAAATATAAAATACTACTATGTTTAAAAAAAACACACACACACACAGAACAGTACATGTATGTAATAATCAAAAGTGAAAGCAAACATAGAACATAAGAACTATAAGCGTCAAGAAAATAACATCACAATCAGGACTACATATCTCAAAAAAAATGTTCCATAAGAAACTCAAATGATTCTTCACGAACTTTAACAGGTTAAAAGTTTTTACTATGTTATAGATCCAATGTTTCATGAAAAAACTAGGAGAGGATAGAAAAGCAAAAGAAGTTTCCAAGAGAAACACGTGCACCTCCTTTCACAAGTATCAAGATGTATTTGAATACTGAACCAAAAATAATAACAAAGAAAACAAGACATGAGTTGAATATAGTTATTCTTTTTTCTTTTTGATAGGTAGAACTTTATTCCCTGGTCACTTAAATCCCCTTTCTCTGGTGAACCCAAAACCTTGGGCCCAACCTTCCAAGTCTTGACCAGTAACCCACTGAAAGAGTATAACAAGATCATAAGTTTAAATCAAGTAGCAAGTAGAAGATGGGAAAAACTGAAAGAGAGGACTTGTCACATAGAAATAATCAAAGTGCAGACTCCAAATTTCAAAGTACCATGTGGCATTGCAAATACTTACATAAAGAATTTTGCATGATTTGGATAATCTATCATTTTGAAAACTCAAAGCTCAAAAGATGGATTGAAATGATGTTCTTATCTTTATAAGAGGAAGAGAAGACTCTATCGTGGCTCTTAAATTCATTCTTGATGAGTTCTCTAGGGCAACTAGTTTGCATCTGAACTTAAACAAGTCATCTCTTCTATCTGGAGGTCTTACTCAGGATGACAGTACTCATTTAGTCCAGATTATAGGTATGCAACCTATTTCTCCCCTATCAAATATCTTGGTCTACCTCTTGTCTTTGCAAGAATAAGTACCAAAGACTGCCTACCTTTGGTGGAAAAGACTTCTACAAAGATAGAAAATTGGAAGAACAGATTTTTGGGTCATGCAGAGAGATTACAACTTATCATCTCAGTCCTTGCCACTTTTCATATTTATTGGGCCAAGACCTTCATTCTTCCAAAAGGGTGTTGACCATGATTTCAAAGACATGTGTAAAGTTTCTATGGAGTGGTCCAGAAATGGGGAAAAAGATGCATCATTCAAGCAGAGATAATCTACAATTTCCAAAGAATGAGGGTGGACTAGGCATCCAGGATCCTATTATTTGGAACAAAGCTTCTTATTGTGGACTCATTTACAGAATTTCTTGTAAAGAACCTAGTCTTTGGATTTCATGGACATGGACATAGACATAGCACATTAAAGAGAAATTCTTCTGGACAATGCAAGCACCTAGAGATTGCTCATGGACATGGAGATGTATTTTGAAGCATAGGAAACATGCTATCAAGCTCTTAAAGTACATCATTGCAAATGATGAGCATACTCTATTATGGCACGACCCATGGTGCCTTGTGGGCTCACTTCTCCTCTCGCAAGAAGTAAAAGAGCATTTACCACTACCACTTGGTGCAAAAGTAAGCTCACTAATCACAAATGGAGTATGGAATCAGCACTTCACACCTTCCCAGAGGGAGAAGTCAAAAGTCAAATTCTAGCTACTGAAATCAATGTCCACTTGTCAGAAGATAGAGTGATCTGGTTGTCATCTCCATCAGGTGTTTTCACTTCCAAAGCAGCTTATAATGACCTTAGAAAGAAAATAATAAGTCCTAACTGGTGCAAGATGGTGTGGGGAAAACTGGTGTTGCCAAAGCATTCTTTCAGTGAATGGCAATTGTTCTCGGGAAGCTTACCTACTCGAGATAGATTAAAGCATAAGAAAGTCTTGAATTCTTCTCAGTGTTGTTTCTGGACTTGTGAGAGAGAAAACTCTAAACATATCTTCTTTGGTTGTCATTTCTCTTCAAATGTCTGGTCAAGAGTGACGCAAGCTTTGGGATTGGGTAGCAATGTGAAGAGTTCAAATAAAGAATGGTGCTGCAATATTAATCACTGTAGAAAAAGATCTCCCAAGGCTGAAGTCTACAGAGAATATGTGAATGCAACTATAGGCTATCAGTGGTCAGAAAGGAATAGCATAAGATTTCAAAACCACTCAGTAACATGGCAAAACCTTGCAAACACTATCCTGCATGACATGAAACTCTTATCTCAGCATCAAGATAGACTCAGTACTTGATACAGTAGAGATCAAAGCTTTACTCACAAGACTCGATATACAAGTTAAGCACACGAACAAGACTCCTTTTCTCTGTAAGTGGAAACTGCCACCCTCAGGGTTTTTTAAACTCAATATAGACAGATCTGTAACTGATCAGAGAGTTGGCTATGGTAGCTTAACTTTTGATCAAGAAGGAAATGTGATATTCACATACTCAGGGGGAGGATATAGAAGGTCAGTTCTTTTTCAAGAGCTGAAAACAATAGAAGTTGGTCTCTTCATGTGCCAGAATACAAGTATGCTCAGATTCCCTACGTGCAATTCAAATTCTGAATGGCAACTAGAGAGCCCCATGGTATTGTATGAATATCGTAGGTTTTATAGTTAAACTTGTAACTCACTTACTTGAGGTCAAATTTTGTCATGTTTACAGGGAAGTGAACAGTAGTGCTGACTATCTAGCTAGCCTTTCTTCTTCCGCTAATGAGCAATGTACATGTAATAGCCCCCCTCTAGTTTCTACACTAGTATAAATTGTAGCTACTGATGTAAGAGGGAAGGTTTATCTCAGATTCTAATGTAGGTTCAAGGGTCAGCCGAACCCGATTAATGCTTCAAAAAAAAAAATCATTTTGAAATTCATTCAACTGATATGGTTCTAGTCATAGTTATCAAATAAATGCGTTACCGCGATAACGATCGTGCATAAATCGTCACATTATCACACTAGTGTATCGAAATTTTTATGTATCGCATGATACAAGGAGCGTATCGTACGATACACGATACATTCTGAGCGATACACTTCAAACACATGAAATATTAAAAAAAATTATCCGGAAACGAGTTTTTAAGATTTATTTAGTTTTTTCTTCTCCTTTCTAAGCCTTAAAAAGCCATCTAAAGTTTTAGGATATGATAAACAACAACTGTAATGCAAAAGCAACAGCTAGCTTACTCATCTAACAACTAACCTATTCCTTTATGTCTAATACTAATTTGGGCCTAGTGGTTGAAAATGATGACATTTTGTACCATTCACTAGTAGTATTGTGTGTGATAAGACTATTTTTGTACAAAACTTACATACACATGCACAAACACATATAAAACTATAACCATGAGTCTCCACTCTTCAATCCTTAATACCCTTTCTTGCAAAGTATGAAGTTATTGCATATATATATATAATGGTTAATTTTAAAAATACCGTATCTTACGATACACGATACGATACATGATACGATATGCAGAAGTGGAAAACGATATATGATACGATATACGATTTGACAACTATGGTTCTAGGTTGCTTCACATGACACAGTGTTCTTCAACTATTGGCATGTGTTATGTTCAACATACCATCACGCAAAGTGGCCATTCTTGTATATGAAAATTTTAGAAACTACGGATCTCTGACAGGATTTACTTGAAAGTTTGAATCTCAAATAAAATGTGAAAGATTTAAACATTACCTGATACCAAATGCAGGTTCCAATTACAGGTACAAAAATAGCGAAAACCTGCCATGCAACCTGCGACATTACTGCAATGATTCCCACAAGTTGTATAGCTGAGAAAGCAACGGAACCTATTTGGCCGGGAATGCTCAAATCCACTGCACTTTGATCTGTGGAAGCCTGAAGGAGGAATAGTATAATAGCTCTTGAAATCCTCAAACATGTATCAATAGGCCGGAAATGTAACAAGGAAACCATTTAAGAGAAATAAGTTTCAGTTCACATACTCTATTCAGTATCCGTCCGCTTGGGGTAGCATCGAAAAAAGACATGGGGGCACGGAAAATACACATATGCATTTTGTTGAAAAGTGTTGTGGCTGTTTTATATCCGGCTGTTACGAGAAGCACAGATCTCACAAGTATACAAAAGGAGCTTCCAATGGCTAAGGCAACATAGACAATTATCATAATAGAGCCTTTAACCGGCGCTTTGACATCCTCTGATACAGGAGTGGCCCAAGCCATCCAGTAATTGCTCCCAATCTGAAGCATCTGAAAAAGAACCTGGGAAAGTAATATAAACGGCACCAAAGCTCCCCCATACGCCGTCGTAATAAATTTCCAGTATACCTGAAAGCCAACTCTACCTTTCTCTCTCTCTTCTTCTTCAACAAGCTGTGCTTTTGGCCCAACTATATCATCTCTGTTGTCCCCTTCATTCTTTTTGTCCTCTTTGAGCTCAACTTTCTTCCCATTCTCCATATTGTCGTTTAGCATTTTGTTTCTTACATTTTTAGAAGTTGGTGGTGTCTCTGTGGAACTGAGGGTCAACAAGGCCTTCTCATGTGCACCCACTAGTTCCAGAAAGTCTGTCCCTGAATTTAGAATCTCTTCATACTTTCCCAATTGCGTGATCCTTCCATCTTTCATTACCTGTCGAACAAGAGAAGGGCGAGGATTACCACCAAATAAAGGTGACTGAAATAGAGAGTGGGAAGGAACAAGTATAGACACTCACCAGGATAAGGTCCGCAGAAGGTAAGAACTCCACTTGATGAGTAACATAAATCACCGTCTTTGAGCCCAAAAGTCCTAGAAGACATTCCTGTAATGCAAAGGACGTCCAGTGTCAATCTTAGGGACAAGTGACAAGGATAAAGATATTCTGATTCAGGAATACACAACTCAACCATATATGTGTATTTATTGAAATATCAAAGCAGAATTTTATATTAAGTATGAGTCTGTCTCTGTGTTTTCCAAAAAGTTATACCTTGCAATAGTACACTGATATTCAGACGCAGTTCCAACATCATATTCAACACAAGAATTAGTATTAAAACTCAAAAAAATTGTTTACCTTAAACAGATGACTTCCAGTGTGAGCATCCACTGCACTAAAAGGATCATCAAAGAGATAAATCTCAGCATCCTGATACAAAGCGCGTGCAATCTGTATTCGTTGCTTCTGCCCACCGCTCAAGTTGATTCCTCTCTCGCCTATAACTGTCTGATCCCCAAATGACAGAATTTCTAGGTCCTTCTTCAAAGAGCATGCTTCAAGGACCGTCTCATACTTTTCTCTGTCCATCTCCTTACCAAACAATATGTTCTCCTCAATCTTCCCACTCTGTATCCACGGAGACTGGGGAATATAGGCCTTTGTCCCACTCAATTTGACAGAGCCAGATACCTTTGGAACTTCCCCCAAGATGCATGAAAGCAAGCTTGACTTTCCAGATCCAACCGTACCACATACAGCTACCCTCATGCCACGAAAGACTTCGAAATTGATATCTTTCAATGTAGGACTAGAAGAAGAGATATCCCAAGAGAAATACCCATCTCTAATCTCAATGGAGACGTCGGAACCCTTAGGAAGCTTCTCTACTACATCAGCTTGCAGGTCACTGAGGCAGAGGAATGAGGCAATCCTGTCAAGAGAAACCTTAGTTTGAACTATCATTGAGATTGTATCAGGGAGAGTATAGATGGGCATTTGCAATATTCGGAATGTTGCAAGTGCAGATAGAATCTTCCCCGACTCTAGTGGAATTCCAAGAAGCATACAGGCCCCGAATGTGATGACAGACACAAATGTAGGGGCTCCCCAGAAAACAAAAGTGGTCACGCATGATGTGTATACATACTTTTTCAGCCATCCTTCCTCATTCTTTCTGAGCTCGACTACCTTAGACAGAAACTTCATCTCCCAACCCTGGAGTTTCAAGATTCTCATGTTCCGGAGAATCTCTGAAGTTGTCTTCATTCTTGCATCTTTAGACTCCATCAACTTCGCCTGATACTTTTCTTGCAACTTGCCCAATGGAAAATTTGCCAACATCACAAGAACGGTGGCAACTAAAGTGGCAATTGAAGCTATCCCAAGGTTCTTGTACAAGATCAATAAGGCCAGAATCACTTGAATAGGGATCATCCACACGTCGTGCATGTACCAACTGAAATCACCAATCCTCTCAGCATCAACAGTCATAAAGTTGATGATCTCTCCACTACTATGACCTTGCTTTGATTGGCATGAAAGGGTCTGCCCTTTCTTGTAGACTGTCGAAATTAACGCAGCACGTAGTCTAACACCAACCTGTTGCATCCTAAAAAACCAATGCCTCTGCGAGAAGCACTCAACAAGCTTTGCGCCAACGAATGCAGAAACCAAAACATAGCCTTCATTGTTGAATTCTCGAACACCGTTAAGGTACTGAACAAAAGTTTCAATTAGGTATGGACCGACATAACTTGCCAAAGTGTAGAGTAGACAGAAGAAACCCGAGATTACGAATTCTCTCCAGTTTGCGGAAAGCAATGCCTTGACAAGTTTGAGAGTTGATACTTGTTGGCCACCAGTAGAGCTGGAGTAAAGCTTATTTCTAAAAGTAGGGTAGACACCATCAACACTATCGCGGCAATCAAGTTGGGGAACATCCTCAAGGTCTAATGTCTTCTTGTGACCTACAACTAGCAAAGGGCTTATCCAAGAGAAAGTAAGGACACTGAAAAGGTTGGCATTTTTGTATGGATTTTCATCCTTTTTTTTTCTACTACTGTCCAGAAGAGGTTCTTGAAGAGGGGTTTGTTCCCCTTCCTTGTTTCCAAATATTCCAACGCAAGCAAGGAACAAACCAATGGCAACAGAAATAGCATCACAAATCCAAATATGTGATGCTACCAATTGATGAAATTTTGAATACAAAATAACAAGGTCTGCTACTAGACAATAACAGGACAATAAAAAGAAGAACCCCCACCAAATTCTTAAAAACACAGGAAATTTCCGATCACTTGAATAATTCAACAAAACAGAAATCCCAACCCAAGTTACTGTTCTAAGTACTAAATCCAACTGGTTCACAATACTCTCATCTGACCAACCATTTGTATACCAATAAAAATAGTTCAAAATACACAATACAAGATGAAACAATGATAAAACCACACAAGATAAGTATGTTGGCCTGTGATAGAAAGGCCTACTCTTCACAGTCTCATTGTTGTCTCTCTTCTTGCATGCATAAGAAATAACTAGAACAAGTAACACAGCAAGATGAGAAGCAGATGAAAACCCGTGAATAAATATTGGTTTAAGAAGTAAATGATGCATTTGTGCAAGAGTAGAACAAGAGTGTGAGAAGAGAAACATCAACATAGTAGAGTATAGATACGCAGAGAGAGAGGAATGAGGACAGAGAAGAAGAAAAATTAGAAGAGTCAAGGAAGACGGATTCCTTGGGAAGAAAGTAACATGTAGGCGGAAAGAACAAAGGGTAGAAAAAAGAGGACTAGACAAAATAAGGTGGCACTTATTCCAAGATAGTGAGAGAGAGATGATGATGACTACACTTGAAAAGAAATATCAATAGTATAAGTCCAAGGTATTAAACCCTAAACAACCATCAAGAATTTTGAAAAATGTTAAACTCTTTCATAAAAAGGCTTCAATGATCAGAACGTGATGCTTGCGAAATTCTGCGACATCCTTAAATATTTCAGTATTGTTTTCACTGAAATTAATTCATAATTCCAAAGTGGCGGAGCTATGTGCAGGCCAGGCAGGGCGTAGACCCCCCTGAACTTATTATGACCAAAAAAAAATAGTACTGCTACTCCTATCTACTAACAGATAGCATATGTCCAGAGCTTTACTGACTTGTAATTGGGCTGAATTGTTCACTGGCTAAGAACCACTATGTACTCTATTGACTTTAATTGGTCACGAGCTTCATTCCTACAATTGAAAGTTTTTGAAACCAATGTTCTTCTCCTCACAAATGTTCTTGTCCTAACCCCAATCCAAAGCCCACACTTCAAAACAATAAATCATGCAAATGATTCATAGATCATTTCACTTTTGTTCCCTCCCTCACCATGCAAGTTCACCAAATGATCATTCAAACCTGGAAATGAGCTTTCAACTAAATATATGTATAGTTACCAAAAAAAAAAAAAAAAAATATATATATATATATATATATATATATATATATATATATATATATATATATATATATATGCAGGGGTGGATCCATAATTGCCACTCAAGAGGGACTGCTACAACCAATATACACCACAAATATTCAGGATTGCTATTCAAGGGGGACTGCTACAGCTATTTTTTTTAGAGGAATTATATACACTATTATAACTAGTATTTTTTTTTTTTTAAAGAAAAAATTAGGTATGCTACACCCTCTCCCTTTATGTATGATGTCTCCTGGCTAACTGATTTTAGATATCATTTGAGAGTTTGACCGCACGTACTTGAGCTTTCATGTCCTTTAATGGTTCCACAACTTTCCCTAGAAAACAGGAGATTTTCGTATGTGTTTACGGAATGAAGTGCACTCCTTTTGAAGACTCCACAGCTTTATAGCGCAAGAAAATTAAATAGGAGACTTCATCTGTGTGTACAGAATGAAGTGCCTCTAGATAGAATTAGAAAGTCACTAAAAGTCTAAAATCCACATTATAAGTAGAGGTTTCAAGTTTATATCTAATATATAAGGTCCTTTGAAGTCAAAAAAACCAATACATATTTTAAATAGCATTAGTAAAAGCATAAGTTAATTATCTTAGAGGGAAATATTTGCCAAAAGAAATTAAAGATGTTTGTTTCCTTGTAAACAAAGCAAAGCAAAATAAACCAACATTTGGCAATGAAAGCAAGTAAATTTGGTAAGGTGCACACAATGCAAACTGTGATTTCAACACTGCTACATCATTACTAACATGATCACAGTGCAAATTAAAACAATATTTTAACCAAATAATCTCTTTAAAAAAATTGTCAGGCCCAACTGTTTCGCACTAGACCTCTTGGATAAATTTTCTGGCTCTACCACTGTATTCCATGAACCATGCACAACCATAATTAGTGGGAGCAATAGAGCTAAGGATGCAGAGGAAGAGCAGAGATAGTTGCACTTGAAGGAGGTGATTTCCTTTTTGAAGAGTGATTGTAGTTCATGTAACTGGCATATAGCAGGGTTAATTTTAGTAAATTTAGCTGGATTAATAATAGGATTATTTTTAATGTACATCTTGACCTGCCCGCTTGGATTAGCCACAACCATTTGTATGTCTGAGTTTCGGTTCTGGTTCCGGTTACAATTTAAGTAATATATAGGAAAGGTTTCTAGCCGAAAAAATATAAGCTTTATTTGTCAAAACTCAAAACATGTGCACAAAAGTCAAAATAAGCTTTATTTTCTATCTATCGACAGTGTGATAGCGATAGAAAACTTTGAGATAAAGTCTACAAATGGTCGTTTGGTTCATGAACTGTGAAGATATACGGAACAATAGACATGGCCCCAGATGCTGGCACAGTGGTGACGCATTTGTCAAAGTCAGTCCGTGACCACAATATTAAAAAAGAGTTCTGATGAGGAGAGATCGTTCTCTTACATTTAGAAGGCACTTCACGACAACCGTTGAAATGAAAATGGTTTGTATCTCTAAACTCACATGTGGCTAATACAACTAAAGATTTTCTATTTCTCCTCTTTTCCATTTTGCATAACTCCTCTTCATCTTCTCTCTCTTGTTTTGTGAACTCTTCTCTCCACTTTTGGGTCGGAAATAAATCTCGCAACTCTCGAATAAGAAAGCTTAATTTGGCTAACTAAAAGCTGGAGCCAACACCAAATATAGAACTATTCAACACCTAAAAAGGAATCTTACAAGAAATCTTACAAATATTGATAACTCAGCCACTTCATTTTCATTATCTTCCTCTTCTATTTCAACACTTTGAGACCTATTTCCATTGTTTCCAGCAATATCATCTATAATTTTATTAATGAATTGTAATGTTTATGCTTATCAGTCTATTCAATTTGGTATGGATAAAAAACAAGTTCGTAAATTCCTTCAAAGTTATCAAAATAGAAATCAATACCATTTCGGATGATTGTTGAACAATATCAGCAGTGATTTGTTGCCAAAAAGATATTAAAAACATAACTCAAAAACTCAAAGAGAAGACTTGTAAATTTTGGCAGAAGGGCTTTCCATCGGATTTATTGGGATTGTCGACCTACTCGTTTTTGTTAGTTTGTCACGTCATGTTTACTTTTAGTTGTACAAAATATCTCGATATATCGCGATATTTGGAGATATCTATCCAGATTTCAAAGAAAGATATATAAATATCACGATATGTTTAGAGATATATACGACTGTAAATATCGGCGATATTTTAATGATATTTGGGATATTTGGAGATATTTTGTGTATATAACAATTTTATTTAATATTTATCATTATATTTCAAATAAATATAAATAATGTATCATTATATATCAAGAAATATCTACAATATCTACGATATTTATCGATATTTTAGATATATCCACGATATTTACATGTAAAACAATATCAAATATCCCCAAAGAGAGAGATATATCCACGATAGATATCCAGAAATTGAATATCGATAAATATCCATACCCTGATATTTTGTACTATGGTAAAACCCACCACAGATTTTAGGACTGTCTGTTTGGACGGTTACAATCTAAGCGCTCTCTAATTCAAAGAGAGAACATTCTCTCCTTATCAGTTGCCATTAAAAAAAGTGATCGAGAGGAATCTGTTAAGTAACTTTCGTATATTTTGAGTTTTTGACATAAGTTATGGCTTAACAGGATTAGCACCCAAATGAATATTCTCTATACGCGCATTTTTATTATCTTTTCTTTGCTGTGTTTTGACTTTTGACAGACCAAACACCGGAGACCGTACTTTCTCAATAGCCATACTATATATTTTTTATTAACTAGCCTTGTGCACATGTAAAAACACGTGTTGTGTTGTATTTTCTCAACATGGAAAGGTCCTACAAATTGACTAAAAATACTAATTTAAGAGTAAATTTACCATTATAGCCCTATTTGTCCACCAATTTTGAAAACCTACTTTAAAAACAAATTTAAAAACTAAAACTACCATTTTACCCTTCCAAAAATAAAAAATATTTAAAAAAAAGTGAAATTACAATTTTACCCCCGGGACGTACACCAAAATCTCTGTTACTCGACCCCCACATTTTTCTATAAAGTAAAGATAACAGCTCTAGAAAATAGGTTGAACATTTCATGAAAAGTTGACTTAGTTAGAAAGCTGTTAAAGAAGTTAAATAGAAATAGCAAGGTTAGAACAAACGAGATTGTTATTTGGTATGATGTTCCCCATATAACAGACAAAATTGTAATTTTGACTTTAGTCAGGAGGGAGTTAATTTGAATGTGAGCAGTTGAATAGGTCTTTGTAGAAACGAAACGGGGATGAGCTAGAAGACAACCTGGAGTGCTGGGCAATGTATTTAAATGGTAAAATAGCTTGTACCTCAAGGGGAATAATAAAAACTCCAATGGTGAACCTTGACCTCGAAATTCGTGTGTTGTGTATATCGGCACAGTTTTAACGGTGAAATAACATGGTTACAGAGATTAATCTCTGTACCGGGTTATAGAGAAACAGACTCTTTGTATGACTCTACCTCTCTCTCCCACTGCTTAGGAAGTTGGGAGCATGACATTGCAGATTTCAGAGAGTGCACAATACAGACGTAAAAGCATGAAGCAGATTTATCGTCATTATCATTCAACTTTCTATAAAGCTGACAAAGTTTACAAAATCTACAATAATGTAGCACTTCCATTCATAACTAGAGCCTCTACCAATTAACACATCAAGCAGTCAAAATCACGCCTAACACAGTTCCCCTCTAATCTCTCAGACCACATTGTGGCCTTTTGTAACCAAAATCTTTTGCATAGGTTGGTATACTCTGCTGGAATAGGGTCATCAACAATCCATGTGTGTCATCTGAATGTAACCTAACTACCATGGTAACATCCAATTGCTGTCTAAAAGCTGGAATTTGATCTTGCGGTATACTCCGCCACAAGCTTTGAAAACAAAGACGACTTGTTCTCTAACAATTTGGACGGGGAGTCATATTCCATAATAAGGCCTGTGGAAAAACAAAACCAACTTGAAAACCAAAGAAAACGTCTAAAAGACGGGGGCTTAGAGCATTTTTAGGAGAGCAACCAAAAAAACACCAAAATTTTGAACCAAACCAAACACCAAACCATAAAAACACCAACTATCTTTAAGAGCAACATCAAATTTTTGACATCAAATGACGCGGTTTTGGATAAACCGTGCCAAATAGCCCACGCAGTTTTTCCAACACCGCGCCACTTAAGCCCATGTGACAGGTCCAAGCCTACGTGGATTTTCCAAAAACCGCGCGGTGTTCTCAACACCGCGTGCTATTTCTATATGTACATGACCAAAACCGCGCGGTTCAATCACTTTCAACTTTTATCTCAATTATTAACCCTCTCTTTAGTAAAAAAAAATAAAAATAAAAACCTATCTAAACTCTTGAAATTTTATATGGATCCTTTTAAACCTTTCGAGGGTGATGACGATAATGACGATGTGTATTGGCAGTACACAAACGACATTGGTGATGGAGAGAAGAACCCGAGGAAGTACAAGACGGTGGGGGAGAAGAAGCCGAGAATGTCGCGCCGACTGATAGACATCCGTATGTACTTGAGTATCAGATGAATGACTTCGATTGACAATTTAATCCCGGTGAAGCACTTGATATGCAAGTTGTGTCTTCTACACGTGATACAAAACACGTGTCGAGTGCAGTGGCTAATACTTAGGTAATTAATTAGTTTTGATTAAATATTTTGAATATTATGCATTAATTAGTTGAGTTGCATTAATTATTTATCTTATACGCATTATTATTTTTTTCATAATATCAACATGTTATTGACTACCGAGTTAGATCGGCTTTACTTGGTGTTAGAGAGTGGTGGAAAGTTATTAAGAGTTTGGATGAGTTTGTACATATTAGAGATAATATTTTGTGGCACCTTTGGGTCTTTTGGTTGATGTCGATTATGAGAACGCTGATTAGGGCAGTGGTCATAGCTTTAGTAGAAAAATGGTGGAATACAACTCATACATTTCATTTTTCTTGTGCGGAGTTAGGGTTCACACCACTAGACTTCACCATGATTTCTGGGTTGAGTATCGGTATAGGCCAACCGATACCTTTTAATACACATTATGAGAATATGGATAGTATGTTTATGAGTTTTCCTCGCTTGGATGCGGATGCTTATGATTCTTCTGGTGTTAAACTATCTCATATTAAGACAGCATATATGGAACCCCTCTTGCATCCTGATACACGAGCGGAATTAGCTTTGACTGTTCTACCTGGTAGTGAGGGTGCTGATGTGTATGTTAAGGCTTTTTTGATGTTTTTTATTGGGCATGTTTTGTTTCACAATGATCATTCTACGGTACGACTTGGATATTATGCTTATGTTTCTGATTTGCATAATATGAGAGATTATGACTTTGGTAGCTTAGTATATGCCACATTGATATCGGCGTTAGATAAAGTTTCACAGATATTCGGAAGTAGAAGTCCTCAGATTGCAGGATTCACATGACTTTTAGAGATTTGGTTTTATAAGTACTTTCGATGTCTTTGTCCTAATATAGACATGATTGTTGATACTCGCCCTAGATTTGCTAGTTGGTCAGGGAATCACTTGACTCGTAACAGGGGGCAGATTAGAAATAATGTTTGTATGGCTCGTGCTAAGATTGATATTATATCATTGTCATCTATTGAGTAGAGACCTTGGCGTTTGTCTACTGCCTTTGACGATCCAGTTGTGCAGCATGCTTGTGTGTTGTCACGTCCACGAGTTTTTTTTTGCAGACGTGACTATAAGGTTTTCTTTGTGGCGGCGGATGTTGGAGACAGATGACTGGACGTTATGGAGTTCCATGTGCTCCCATGCCAGATGTTAGTGATGCGAAGTCGTGGAGTAGAACTCAAGTTCATGAAGTTCATACCAGTTGTGGTCCTTGGCCAGATGCGTCTTCTTTTGTTATTGAGCAGACTGCTAATCAGTATTATAGATGGTGGAACCGTGTCTCCATGGGTCCGTTGTTGCCCCCTGTTGGTCGGGCTAACAACTTCGAGTTTGTGGGCCTAGAAGGGATGAGACTTGAGCTACGTATTCCTCATCCGCTACAGCCTGTTTACAATCCACAACCTCTGAATGCATATTATCCAGCTCCTGTGTCTGCCAGTAATCCTCAGATATTTGCCGTGTGTGGACCTGATGGGGAAGCTACTTACATTTCCATTCTTGAGGTGCCCCGTGCTCGTTGCCATGAGTTAGAACCGCAGATTGATTAATACACCACGGTGAGTTTAGTTATTTTACTTTTCTTATTCATTATATATATAATATGTACTCACAATGTATTTTCTTAGATTTTCAGGCTAAGATTCGGAAAAGATATGAGAACCAGATTTGTCTGTTTGATGGAATGAGGGCTGTCATGTATTATTATAGCCAAGAAAGAGAGGAGGCATATTCTTAAATATATCAGCAATCCCAACGTACGTATGACGAGACGCGAAAAGCGTATGAGGATATTCAGCAGGTGGACACGCAACAACGTCAAGGATATGAGGAACTTCAGGCTAAGGTAGTTAACTTTCGTGCAGACAGAGAAGATCTTGGTTCTCATGTTATGAACTTAGAAAAGCAGTTTCGAAACATCCAAATAGAGAGAAGAGAAGCATCGAGTGGTAAGGGGCGTAAGAAGAGAGCAAAATAAATTTTATGTAATATGATAGGTTTTGGATCATTTTGGATATTAGATCATAATCATAGATTTTGGATTGCACAATTCTTAATTTATTTAATTTCTTAATTTCTTTAATTTCTTAGATTTTGGATCACAATTATTAATTTCTTAACTTCTATGCACAGTTCCTAATTTTTTGAAAAAAACGCACGCGGTGTTGGCAAAACTGCGCCTATAGAAGCCCAAGCCCAGGCAGTGTTTGCAAAACCGCGCCATAGAAGCCAACTTAGCAGCCTAAGTCCATGCGGTGTTAGAAAAACCGCGTGAGAGAAATTTGGTACAGCACCAAAGCTGGAACCAAATATTGGCCGATTTGGTGTTTGGTTTGGTGTTTTCATCAACATGTGACTCTCCTGAAGTTGAAAAAACACCAAATTGTTGGAAATTTAGTGTTTGATGCAAGAAAAGTGTCTCTTCTAAAGATGCTCTTATACCTACTTGTGTGTACTAACCATGATCGAGAAGAAGAACCATATCGCTATCAAGAACTGAAGTTATCCGATGTGCAATAGTAATAACTGTGGAGTCCAAAAAGTGCTGCCTGAGCGTTTGCTGAATCAAGTTGTCAGTTGCAGTATCAACTGACGCAGTAGCTTCATCCAACACCAAAATTTTGCTCCTCTTTAGCAGTACTCTTCCAAGACAAACCAATTGTCTTTGACCCATACTCCAATTTTCTCCATTTTCAGTAACTGCAACATCCACAAGGCAATCAAGTCCATATTATACTGTGTAAATACTGTGGACATCATGAAGTAAAATGGTACTAAACTTTCCTTACAGGCTTCACAATGATATATGTATTAAGAAGATGCTAGTTGTTCGCTCAAGTGTTCATGGTGATGGAATGATTAAATGAATGGAATTAAGGAGAATAAAGAGCAAACCTGTGGAATCAAGTTTTCCTTCTTTTTTTCTTACTTCATTCCCAAGTTGGCACTTATCCAGAGCCTATAAAAATTCATACAAAAATGTATCAGTTACTTCATTCATGATGAGAGCAACGTCATGAAACAAAGACAGAGTGGTAGAGAATGAGAAAAACGGCTTGAAAAGGCTAGGCATCACCTAGATAAAATGCTGACCTACCTCTTGAAATAAAAACTTATTGGACAGTTTTTTACATTAAGATGACCTATCACAGAAGCTTGTGGTTAATTTCATTTGTTGTGCGAGTGTTACTATAGTCTGCTCAAGGAGACTTTTAGAAGATAACACAAAAAACAGTAAAACTTCCCATTATCTTCCCAAGAGTCTCACGAAATCAAGAGAAAAAATATACACACCTCCCAAATTTGTTCGTCTGTATGCTCTTCAAGTGGATCAAGGTTACTACGAACAGTCCCCTCGAACATGGTTGGATCTTGAGGAATTATGCTTAATCTGGACCTCAAATCATGCAGTCCAATCGTGGAAATATTATGACCATCTATCAGTATCCGGCCGGAAGCAGGTTCAACTATGCGGAAGAGTGTCTGAATCATAGTTGATTTACCACTACCTGTTCTCCCAACAATGCCTGTCTTCATTCCTCCAGGAATAGTGCATGTAAGACCTCGCAATACAAGTGGCATTCGCGGGGCATAACGAACCTGCATTCCGTATGGCATTCAATTCGCATAACGATAATCTATCTTTGCAAGAACTAACTAGTAAAAAGTATTAACTAGCATAACAGAGGATGAGCATGTGCACTCAAATGAGTGCGCCTCTAGAACTGTAGGTAGACATCAGGGAAACTATGTTAGCCCTAAAACACAAGTATTTTGATAAGTTCAACTATGACACTCTTCTTATTGGTGTTATATAGAGAGATTTCATCATAGTTTTACAGCTAAGTTACACTGACATGGAAACATGTGTCTGCATCTGAAACAGATACGAAGTGTCCAACACAGCAAAATACCAAAAATTAAGTATATATCATGTACAATATGTGTGTGTGTTGTGTCCGACATGGACACGTGGACACGTATCCAACACGGATTATTTTTAAAATATGGCGTGTCCATGTAACATAGTTTTACAGGCATGTATCCTAACATCATTGAAGAAAAACAAGCATAGTGAAGGCCTGTAGATGACCTAAGAATACCTGTAGATCACGAAAATCAATTTCACCATGCGAAGGCCAATAATTGTCTGGCTTATGTGCTTCTATCACGAGAGGAGGCTCGCTGGGGATGCTTGTATACTGAAGCATTCTCTCAACAGAGATAATTTTATTCTCAAGATTGCATAGATTCCATATAAACCATGCTTGTATCATATTCAAGTTAAGCCCATAAGTGACTCCTAATCCCGCAATTCCTATAAAACAGAAGAGAAGACAAGAATGATATCCATGTTCTTACTGTGGGCAGTTACACTCGGCATGAGAATTGTCACTATAGGTTCCAAATGCTACCAGGATCAATTGTTCCCTCTGGCACGGAGATCAAGAACATAAGAGAGAAGGCAAATGTCATGGAGGAAAGCATATCCAACCGAATGCATAACCACTCCATCGCACTAGCAGAATAGAACACGGGACGTGAGTAACTATCCATCAGCTTCAGGTTTGTCTCCATGAATCGTGATTCCTGGTCAAAGCTCCTAATAGTTGTCAATCCCGAGATAGATTCTGAAAAATGCTGAATTAGTGGAGCTTTGCATACTCCAACAAAACGTGCTAATTCTCGTGCCGTCGGTATGTAGTATTGCTGGAAACAACAGAGCAATCAACCCCAACTACTTTAGTGGCCAAACAAAGGGCTTCAGAAAAGCTTTATACCGCAATGACTTAAGCTTAAGCTCTCCATAGATTTTGGGGTGTGTGCATGTTCAGGACTATGAAATCATGGAAACATTATTTGATGGCCCAAAATTTTAAGTAAGTGGTAGTTACATATGAGAAATTGTAAAATTGAGATGTTGAAGAAATGCTTATGGACTAGTAGCAGTCAGAGCCTGTGGTCAGTAAATAATAAGGCAAATATATTATGATTACAAATGTTAGATCCCTTTTTAAAGCATTCAATCTGATTGATGATATGATCAAGATCAGCAATGATGTTTTAATCAACAAACCCACACCTAGCTCTATTGAAATCCAATTGCTTGGACTCCTCCTTGGTGACACTGGGTCAAATTAAACACAGAAGGCTCAGCTTTGGGTGCCCCTAGACCTGCAGGTTCTGCATGTGTAATTCGAGGAGAGGGTGGAAATTTCTTATTTGGAGCGGCACTTACCTATTCCACTAGCTAATGGGCTATGGTTGCTGAATTCTCTGCTGTATGGATTGGATTCAAAGTTGCACTGTGCTTAAACTTTTGTAAGATTATAATTGAAACAGATTCAAAGTATGTGCATCAAGTTATCATTGAAAGGGAAACTAAGGTACCGAAGGCTATCGAATCCCTGGTACACGATATACGAAACATGATTACGATGATAGATGAGTATATGATATTGTGGAATTACAGGGAAGTGAATTTTGCAGCTGATACATTTGCTAAATGGGCGACCAACCTTGTTGCTAATCAACAATGGTGGGCAAATCCTAATATACATAGGAATGATATAAATGCAAATATGTTTATTTCCTTACCATCTTTATGTTCAGCTTGGTGGAGGAGACCACCACAGTTTGTTGTAAATAGTTTACGACGCGATATGCAGGGTGTGTCGACATCCCGCATTGTTATGCAATAAATAACTATCTTTATAAAAAAAAAATGTCATAGAAGAACAAAAAAAGGATTACTGAGCGAACGTCTCAATTATCCACATATAGCAAAAATATAAAATAATATATACTAAATTAACCAAAAAAATTGAGAATGACAACAGAACATTACATGCAATGTAATAAGGAAAAGCTGAGGCAAACACAAGAACTATATTTCTCAACAAAATAACTTCCCAATTAGGATTATTTATCTCAAAATAAATTAATCATATATGAACCATTGTCTCAAGTGATTCCTAGCGAACTTCAGGTTAACAGATTTGACAATGTTATACCTCCAATGTTTCATCAGAGAACTCTAAAAGGGTAGAAAAAGAAATAGAAGCAAAACATGTGCACCTCCTTTTACAAGTATAAAAATAAATTTAATAGAGTACTGAACGTAAAACAAAAATGAAAAAATAAAAAAATAAATACCAAGAGCATGAGAAGAGTATTCAACTCATGCCCTTCTTTTATGTAGCTAAAACTTTATTCCCAAATCCCTTAAATTACCTTTCCCCGTTGTAATGAGTGCCATTTGTTGCCCTTAAATTCCCTATTTCCTTAAATTATTCGTTCTTTATTACCCAAGTCTTGACCAGTAGGACACACCTTCACTCATGCTTATGAAAGGTACATAATAGTATCATGAGATCATAAATCAAGATTTAAATCAATGAAAAGAAGGAAAAGGTCCAAGATAGTGTGAGATAGGAAGACCTAAAGAGCAACAAATGGGACTCTAAATTTCACAATACCACTAGCTTTTAGCATGTGGCGATGCCACATTAATTTTAGACATGTATATTGTTACTCTTGGTTTGATTGATTTAGATTAGTGGGGGCCATCAATAAAAAAAGAAGAGAGAATAAGAAGAGGTGTGAAGGGTTTGTTATTGGTGGGGCCAAAAGGAAAAAAAATGCGGAAGGATTTGTTTTGTTGTTTTGTGCGAACGGTGCATGTCACGGCTTCCCCGCTCAAACCCCTACGCTGCCCATTATAACGTAGAATAGATGTGGCACTCTAAATTCTGACACAAAGGGCATTGTATGATTTGCATGACATGCCACTTTGAAATTCATTTAACTGATATGGTTCTAGCTGCTTCACATAACAGTGTACTTCAAATATTGGCATGTGTTATGTTCAACATATCATTATACAAAGTGGCCATTTTTTGTATATGAAAGAGTTATCTGACAGGATTTACTTGAAAGTGTGAATCTTTGAGAAAGTGTGGAAGATTTAAGCATTACCTGATACCAAATGCAGGTCCCAATCACAGGAACAAAGATAATGCAAACCTGCCACGCAACCTGCGACATTACTCCAATGATTCCCACAAGTTGTATAATCGAGAAAGCAACGACACCTATTTGGGTCGGAATGCTCAAATCTACCGCACTCTGATCTGTGGAAGCCTGAAGGAGAGATAGTATACTAACTCAAAATCCTCAAACAACAATCAATATGAACTGTAACTTAGAAACAGGAAAAAAAAAGTTTTGGTTCACATACTCTATTCAGTATCCGTCCGCTTGGGGTAGCATCAAAAAAAGACATAGGGGCACGGAAAATACACATATGCATTTTGTTGAAAAGTGTGGTGGCTGTTTTATATCCAGCTGTTGCGAGAAGCACAGATCTCACAAGTACACAAAAGGAGCTTCCAATGGCCAAGGCAACATAGACAATTATCATAGTAGAGCCTTTAACTGGCGGTTCGACATCCTCTGATACAGGAGTGGCCCAAGCCATCCAGTAATTGCTCCCAATCTGAAGCAGTTGAAAAAAAACCTGGGAAAGCAATATAAACGGAACCAAAGCTCCCCCATATGCCGTGGTAATATATCTCCAGTATACCCCAAGACCAACTCTACCTTTCTCTCTCTCTTCTTCTTCAACAAGCTGTGCTTTTGGCCCAACTATTGCATCTGTATTTTCGGTCTTTTTCTCCTCTTCGAGCTCAAATTTCTTCCCATTCTCCATGTTGTTGTCACTTACACTTTCATTATGCTTGTTGTCACTTACACTTTCAGAAGTTGGTGCTGTCTTTGTGGAACTGAGGGTCATCAAGGCCTTCTCATGTGCACCGACTAGTTCCTTAAAGTCCGTTCCTGAATTTAAAATCTCTTCATACTTACCCAGTTGTGTGATCCTTCCATCTTTCATCACCTGTTAAACAAGAGAAGGGTGAGGATTACCGCCAAGTCAGGTCAACTGCAATAAAGAGTGAGAAGGAACAAGTGTAGACACCTACTAGGATAAGGTTCGCAGCAGGTAAGAACTCCACTTGATGAGTAACATAAATCACCGTCTTTGAACTCAGAAGTCCTAGTAGACACTCCTGTAATGCAAAGGTTGTCCAGTGTAAATTCTCAGTGACGAGTTGCAACGATAACTAAATTCAAATTCAGGAATACACGATAACTCAACCATATGTGTTTTTGCAGAAATATAAAAGCAGAATTTAATATACAGTATGTGTCTGTCTTGGTGTTTTCCTAAAAAAAATAATACTCTGCATTAGTTCACTGATATCCGGATGCAGTTTCACTTCAAAACTCAAAAGAAATGTTTACCTTAAACAGATGACTTCCAGTGTGAGCATCCACCGCACTGAAAGGATCGTCAAAGAGATAAATGTCGGCATTCTGATATAAAGCACGTGCAATCTGTATTCGCTGCTTCTGCCCACCGCTCAAGTTGATTCCTCTCTCCCCTATTACAGTCTGATCCCCAAATGACATAATTTCTAGGTCCTTCTTCAAAGAGCAAGCTTCAAGAATGGCCTCATACCTTTCTCTGTCCATCTCCTTACCGAACAATACGTTCTCCTCAATCTTCCCACTCTGTATCCACGGAGATTGGGGAATATAAGCCTTTGTACCACTTAATTTAACAGAGCCAGATAATTTTGGAACTTCCCCCAAGATGCATGAAAGCAAGCTCGACTTTCCAGAGCCAACCGTACCACATACTGCTACCCTCATGCCATGAAAGACTTGGAAATTAATATCTTTCAACGTAGGACTAGAAGAAGTGATATCCCAAGAGAAACACCCATCTCTAATCTCAATGGAGGCCTCAGAACCCTTGGGAAGCTTCTCTACAACATCAGCTGGCAGGTCATCGAGGCGGAGGAAGGAGGCAATCCTGTCAAGAGAAACCTTAGTTTGAGCTACCACTGCGATTGTGTCAGGGAGAGTATAAATGGGCTCTTGCAATATCCGGAACGTTGCAAGTGCAGATAGAATCTTCCCCGACTCCAGTGGGACTCCAAGAAGCATACAGACCCCGAATGTGATGACAGAAACAAATGTAGGGGCTCCCCAGAAAAGAAAGGTGGTCATGGCTGATGTGTATAGAAACTTTCTCAGCCACCCTTCCTCATTCTTTCTTAGCTCGACTACCTTAGACAAAAACTTCATCTCCCAACCCTGAAGTTTCAGGATTCTCATGTTTCGTAGAATCTCAGAAGTTCTCTTCATTCTTGCATCTTTAGACTCCATCAACTTCCCCTGGAAATTTTCTTGTAACTTGCACAACGGAACATTTACCAACATCACTAGTATGGTGGCAGCTAGAGTGGCAACTGAAGCTATCCCGAGGTTCTTGTACAAGATCAATAAGGCCAGAATCAGTTGCATAGGGATCATCCACACGTCGTGGATGTACCAACTGAAATCGCCAATCCTCTCAGCGTCAACAGTCATAAAATTGATGATCTCTCCACTAGTATGACCTTGCTTTGATTGGCAAGAAAGGGTTTGCCCTTTCATGTAGATTGTTGTAATTAGGGCAGCACGAAGTCTAACGCCGACCTGTTGCATCCTAAAATACCAATGCCTCTGCGAGAAGCACTCAACAAGCTTTGCGACAAAGAACACAGAAACCAAAACATAACCTTCATTTTTAAATTCACGAACACCATTAAGGTACTGAACAAAAGTTTCAATTAGGTATGGACCAATGTAACTTGCCAAGGTGTAGAAAAGGCAGAAGAAACCTGAAATTATGAATTCTCTCCAATTTGCAAAAAGCAACGCCTTAACAAGTTTGAGAGTTGATATTTGTTGGTCGCCAGTGGAACTACTCTTGCTGGAGTAAAGCTTATTTCTAAAAGTAGGGAAGACACCATCAACACTATCGCGGCAATCAAGTTGAGGAACATCCTGAATGTCTAATGTCTTCTTACTACCTACAGTTAGCAAAGGGCTCATCCAAGAGAAAGTAAGGAGACTGAAAAGGTTTGCATTTGTGTATGGATTTTCGTCCTCATTTTTTCTACTATTCTTCCCCCTACTGTCCAGAAGAGGTTCTTGAAGAGGTGTTTGTTCCCCTTCCTTGTTTCCAAATATTCCAACGCAAGCAAGGAACAAACCAATGACAACGGAAACAGCATCACAAATCCAAATACGTGATGCTACCAAGTGATGGAATTTTGAATACAAAATAACAAGGTCTGCTACTAAACAATAGTATGACAATAAAAAGAAGAACCCCCACCAAATTCTTAAAAACACAGGAAATTTTCGATCACTTGAATAATTCAACACAACAGAAATCCCAACCCAAGTTACTGTTCTATGTACTAAATCCAACTGGTTCACAATATTCTCATCTGACCAACCATTTGCATACCAATAAAAATAGTTCAAAAAGCATAATACAATATGAAACAATGATAAAACCACACAAGAAAAGTATGTTGGCTTGTGATACAGAGGTCTACTCTTCACATTCTCATTGTTGCCTCTCTTGTTGCATGCATAAGAAATAAATAGAACAAGTAACACAACAAAATGAGAAACAGATGAAAACCCATGAATAAATATGGGCTTAAGAAGTAAATGATGCATTTCTGTAAGAGTAGAAGAAGAGTGCGAGAAGAGAAACATCAACATACCATTACCATCATCCATGAAGATGTGTTTTGTTTTTGTGTGATGGCTGGTTATGTTGTTTGCTTTGAAATGAAACAAGTGAACGAGATAATATTGTTTTAGAATATAGAGATACGCCGAAAAAAGAAAAAATATATATAGTTTTGTTGGGGAAATGAGTACAGCGCTAAAAATGAGAAGAGTCAAAAGGAAGATGGCTTCCTTGGGAAGAAAGTAACGTGGAGAGCAAGCCTATAACCAAGGGTAGAGAAAATAGGACCAGACAAGATTAGTCTCGTGTGAGGAGAGTTTTGGGGTAGTGTGAAAATGTGTCTTTTTCTATGCTAAGTTTACTGATTCGGGTTTAATGATGACTAATTAACAAATATATCAAGAGTATCAGTAGTTCAGTACAAGGTAGTAAACCCTAAACAAATCATCGAGAGTATCTTTAACCTTAAATGAACAAACACAAGAATTTCGGAATTGTGGATTTTTATTTATTTTTTTATTTTTTTGGCAAATTGGCATATTTCACTCTAGAACTTGTCAAGTTTTACGAGTTATCCCCTAAAGTTCAGTTTAGGCAATTTTAACCCAGTACTTGTAAAACGTATCCACCTCCATATTTCCGGTTCATTTCAGGCACGTGAAGAGTGGCGTGGATTAATTTTTTTTTCTTGCATAGAATTTCTAATTTTGAGATGTATCAAATTCTTGAACACTCAGCATACTTTGGTCAAGTCAAGTCAACAAAGACACGAGAAAATCACGTGACCTATCAACAAAACTACTTCATGCGCGCACAAAAAATCATTCCCTCTCGTATTTTCTATCCCCAAATCCCCAAATACCTAATTTGAAACCCTAATTCGCAAATTTTCAAATTGAAACCATGGAAAATCTAAATTGAAACCCTAGTTCACTGTTGTTGCTCAAACTCATCATTTTTGCTCAAACTCTTCATTGTTGCTACTCAAATTCTATATGTCTTTTTGTTGAATACGACCTGAAGTAAGTAAATTCATTATGAATTTGATTCTATGATATGTCCATAGTAATTTACGTTATATAAATGTTAATTGTGCATCTTCTGATGTTAATTTCATTACTTAAATGCAGTGGATCTTTTTTTTATCTTAAGCATACATCATGGTGTAACTTTTGTGCTTAGCCCCAATTTGCAGTATGATAGGGGAGAAATGAATTGTTCTTATGAAGATATGAATGCTAAAATGACATACTTTTATCTCAGAAATATGGTAAATGATTTTGGTTATCCTCCTAGTAGTATAGTTGAAATTTTATTTAACACTCCTGGGGTGGAATTAGAAAATGGGTTAAGGCCACTTAGGACGATAGTGATGTACACTCAATGGTGAAAGAGGCTAATGTATTTGGGAACATAGAAGTTTATGTTATACACAAGCAATCTGATGAACACGACAGTGATGCTAGTGATGATAGTGCTTCTCAGAGTGATGCTGAAAGTGAAGTTGGTAGTATAGGCAATGTGAGTGATGAAGAGTTACTTGAGGTTAGGCATATGAGGGTTGAAATGAAGAAGTGTAAGCAAAACATAGATGAAAATGGTGAAGGGGCTAGTCAAACTGCTGCTGATGATATAAATAGTGAAGGGACTAGTGCTCCTCCTGATATGGTTCCTGATGTGGTATTGTCTGAAGAAACAGAGCACACTGGGTATGACAGTGAGTATGGAGAAGATGAGATTACAGCCCAGCAGAGAGTGATGAAGAAAATGAAGGAGTAGAACTAGAGGTTTGTAGAAAGAAAAAGAAGAGTTGGCCCACATTTAATACAAAGACAAATATATTTGCAATTGAACCTGCTTTAGGTATGAGGTTTACAAGTAAAGATGAGTTCAAGGACTGTCTAAGAGATTATGGAGTGGCAAATAGTTACCCAATTAAATTTATAAAGAATGAATCAAACAGGATAACTGCTATTTGTGGTGAAAGATGTAAATGGAGATGTCATGCCAGTCTAATGCAAGTTGAGTGTAGCTGGCAGATTAAATCACTAAATGATTTGCATGAATGTAATAGGGATTTCAATGCCAAATTTTGCAATGCTAGATGGCTTTCTAAGAAGTACAAGACTCAAATCCTTGCCAATGCAACCCTAGGTGGAAGCTAGAGGACTTTGTAGCTTCTATTTTGCATACATATACAATCAATGTTTCAGTGAATCAATGTTCCAGAGCTAAGAAGTTTGCATTAGGGGAGAGGGATTCAGTTATGATATATCACTATGCCAAGGTTTATGATTATGCTCATGAGTTGCTAACAAGAAATCCAGGTAGTACTGTTAGAGTGTAGGGTGAAAGTGTTACAAATGAGCCTAATTCACCAAAATATTTTAGAAGGTTTTATGTATGCCTAGATGCTTTGAAAAAGGGATGGGTGCATTGTAGACCTGTGATAGGGTTGGATGGTTGTTTTATGAAGGGTTATATAAAGGGTGAATTGTTGACAGCTGTGGGTAGAGATGGGAATAATCAAATGTATCCAATTGCATGGGCTGTAGTTGAGGGTGAAAACAAAGATTCTTGGTTCTGGTTTGTGAATTTGTTGGTTCATGACATTGGTGTGGCAGATGGGTTTGGGTGGACTATTATATCAGACAAATAGAAGGGTTGGTTGATGCAGTGCACACACTTTTGCCATTGGCAGAACATAGGTGTTGTGCAAGCAGGCATGTATATGCCAATTTTAGGAAGAGATTTAATGGTTCTATGTTAAAAGGACTTTTTTGGATGACTGCTAAAAGTACCACCATTCCATGCTAGTTTATGAGAGGAACATGAAAAGGATTATTGAATTAGTGTCAGCTGATGCAACAGAGTACTTGAGGACCAAACAAAATCCAGAACATTGGTGTAAAGATTTTCAGTTGGATACATCTTTTTGTGATGCAGTTGAGAACAATATGAGTGAGTGTTTTAATAGTTGTATTATTATAGCAAGGTTCAAGCCTTTAATTCATATGTTGGAGGACATCAGGATTTATCTATCTAATAAACTAGGGTTTTTTTTTCCACTACAAGACAAAATTACACACAAAGGACGATCCAGATAATTTTGAGCAAGATCTAATAGTCGAGATATTTTTGAATTGGGACACTTACGGGAACGGCTCCCGCTTGGTTATTTTGGCTTTGTTGGGGTCGCGGGTTTGAGCCCAATAAATCTTATTAAAATCCACTCACTAAAAGCAGTTATCTTAAAAAATGGCAGACGCGGCAAAGATATAAGCGTAGTGTAACGCCCGTATTTTTAAATACGTATTTTTTCTATTTATTAATTAATTAAATTATTTTATTTTCAAAATTCGTCGGATCGGACTCGGGATACGTGGGCCTGGTTTTGGGCCCGAGTCGGTGTTGGGCTTGGGTTTCGGACCCAAGTATATAAACACTTTTTTCTAGAAAATAGGGTTCCTGGAGAATAAAATATATTAAAAATGGAGGCAGAGAGAAACTGGTTTGCTGGAGCGTTGGAGCGCGACGAATCGGGCTAGGAGGATTCGTCGAGCTGTTCATACAGGTGAGTAGTTAGTTTTCTACTACACCGGTATACAAAAATTGTTTTATTGTTCATTCTTTTTGTCCTGTTTAGTTATTTTGTTTAAACTAGTTAAATATTGGTATGTTAAATATTGGTATAGTGTTTTGGGTTAGTAGTGAAACCGTTCGGATCGTTGAATCTCGACAGACGCCGCCAAGCCACGCAGGGACAAATCGTCCCGATGGTCTTGTTTAAACTCCTTTTTTTGTTATCTACCGTGATGTTAGAGTTTAAATGGATTGTGGATGTGGTTGAACCGCCGGTGGTAGTGGGGAGTTTGGGGTTGAGTGAAACTTCAAGATGCGAGAATGGCGGTGGCGAATGGAATCGGTGGTCAAATTTTGGGTTTTTGGGTTTGCTTGGTTGTTTAGTGTTGATTGTAGTGGGTGAGGGCGGTAGATGGGAGCTGCCGAAATGCATCCATCAATGGCGGCTTGCCCAAACCAAACACCGCAGAATTCTGATTGAACGCTTTTTGTTGATATTGTTGTTGTTTGGGTTGAGGGACGATGAATGGTGGTAGTGGGGCTGTCGATTGGAGCTTGGAGCATGCTTTAATGGCAACCAAATCTCGATCTAGTTTTGGTGGAATCTAGATTTAAACATTTGAGGTGTTTGCCTTAATTAAAGTTGGTTGGTTTATGATGGGGAGTCAAACCGATGAGGGGAGGGAGAGATAGTGGTAATTGGATTTGAAGCGTCAGGTGGAGGAGAGAATCGGAGGAGATGAGAAAGAGATGTCGGTTTGGGCTTGGGCCCGGGTTGGTTTATTTGGGCCCGAGGTTATGTTTTTGGTTGGGCGAACCAAGTTAAGTTATTTGGGCCAAAACCGATTTGTTTGTTTTGGGCGTAGAAATTTCAGTGGTGGTTGGACCGAAATTTCGGTTTAGTGTTAGTTGTGGGCGAAGTTCTATTTCGGATTTGGGCCAAACTAATTAGTTGTTGGGGCCCGATTCAGCTTCAGTTTTGGGCCTAAACACTAGTTAGTTATGGGGCCGGATTAACCCTTGGTTTCGGACCGGTTTCATATTAAGTTGTGGACCGGTTTAACTTAAGTTTTGGGACCCGCTTCTAATATTAGTCTATGGCCCGTTTCATTTGTATTTTGGACCGAACCACTTGACCGTTTTGGGCCCGTTTCTAATATTGTATGGACCAGTCCATTGGACTTAAAATAGATCTTCCGGTCTTTACATGTTTAGACTTTCGGGTTCTAAGGTTTGGGCTTGGCCAGTTGGGTCCGAACCATTACCTTGGTCATGAGCCCATGAGCCATGCACCTTTGACCTTAGCCATGAACCATGGCTACGACTCTGAACCTGTCGAATCCGATAACGACAGTTTGACTTTGACCATGACATGTTGACTTTGACTTTGACCATGACCTGTTGACTTTGACCAGGACAGTTTGACTTTGACCTTTGACCATGGACGGTTGACTTTCACCTTTGACTTTGACGATGACAGTTTGACTTTGACCATGACATGTTGAGTTTGACCTTGACCATGAGGTGTTGACTTTTGACCGATTGAATTGACCGATTGACTTTGACCGTTGACTGTGAATGTTGACTTTTCCAGTTTTTCATATGTTTGTTTATATGGACAAATATAGTAATAAAATATTGTCGATATTATATAACTTGGATGGTCATTATCTAATTTAGATTTGACGTGAGTAGTGTGAAAGCATATATATATATATATTGGGCTTTGATTGTGGACCGCTGGATCGCTTTTATTTGTCTTTACGCTTTATGTGTATATTATATGGACACATATAGTAATAAAATGTTTGTGGAAGGTTTCTTGATAATTTGGTGGTCACTATCTAAGAAAGATTTGACCTTGATTGTGTATTTTTGACACGTGACGATATTGAGATGTTAGGAGATATTATATTCCTAATACGCTATAATAAAAATGTATGCGATACGTTGAAGCATTGTGACATGATATAATATCTTTGGGATAGTTATATTAATGCAATATCTCTTGGAGAAATGTATATACACTCCATTATTTTATATGTGAGATGCTAATATAGTATCGGTGAATAAATACCTGAGTGTGGTGTAGTGCAATAATATATTGGCACGTGAAAGAACGAAAGTGACTATGAGATATAATTGAGATGTTTCTAGATATTATGGCTTAGTGCAATAAGGTAATTGACCGCGACGTGATATAGTAGAAATGTTTATGAGTCATTAATGTATGACACCTGAATAAATTACATAACGAAAATCCTAGAACCCGACTACCACAACTCATGTGATTGGCCCTTCCGGCGTTTCATTAATCCGAATGGCCTTCGGTAAACCTTCCGGTGTTTCGATTAATTTGAATGGCCTTCGGGCGACCCTCGGGCGAAATAATAGTGGGCTTGATTATTCCGCTCGCGCAAAAATAGAACGATGATGCTAATATTTTATGCCGAATAGTGGCGGGCTTACATAGATTTGGCTTCCGTGTGAGGATTTACGGTGTGCGGCGCATCCCGCCAGTGGTGGTTACGACACGGAGTGGCTCATTATGTAAGGGAGGCATGTGGATGTACATGTTCGGCGTTGGGTTTGCGATTGTGGTAGCCAGGAAACTAGGTAAGACATAGATATGACGTGATTTTAGGGACACACAAAGAAAGCCCGAAATAACTGATTATGGAAATATGTTAGTTAATGATGTATCTTTAGATAGATGATTGTATATGCTTAGCTGGTTATAGTTTAGTTAGAACCTAAGGCGCCTCGATGGAGGAACTACATGCCTTATTTATTATGTGTATAGTTTGTTGTGTGGTTAGTGGGAAGTTAAGGCGCCTCAGTGGAGGAACTACCTGCCTTAAACTATTATTCTTAAGGATGTTGTTTTAGTCATTGAAAGTTAAGGCGCCTCAGTGGAGGAACTACATGCCTTAATTATTATGTTTAAGGATGTTATATTAGTCGTTGAAAGTTTAAATTCCGGTGAAGGAACTAACCGCCTTTAGGGATTGGGTATATATAGGTATAAGTATATGATGTATTTTAGAGCTACTCACACCAAAGATTGTTTATAATGTCAACCGATTTTGCATGTTTGCTTATCGGGTGTGTTCATTAAATGAACATAGTTGATAAGTCTTGACAGTTTAGTGATGAAGAAGATTGGTTGTCGCTTATGGTTTTGCGTTAGCATTGCATCTCGTGTTGTGTTTTGTTTTCCCGAGGTGATATAGATTTTCAGTTGAGATAATATTATTTGCCTTTTCATTTGTAAATTGTTTTATAATGAAGATGACTGTTGTTTAAGTTGAAATTTTTATTGGCTTTTAATTATCCGCATATTTTAAAACTGTTTATGGGCTTTTGGGAGTGGAGAGTGCGTCACACCTCGGAGATCGAAGGGTCGGGGACAAATAATGTTTTTCCGAATTCTGTCGAAATTCGGGGTGTGACACGTAGATCTTCGTTGGGATCCATCAAGAGTGTTTCAAAGGGATTTGGCTTGAAGACTTCATCCTTTAGGGTGTCTGCAATGGCAGTGTACGAGGTCAAGCTCATCGGCCCAGATGGTGATGAGAATGAGTTTGAACTCGGATGACCGTTATATCCTGACTGCCGAAAATGCGGATTGGAGCTCCCTTACTCTTGTAGAAAGGCGAGGGCATGCTCTGTCTCGCGGCCGGGCAGATGGTTAAAGGTGGCGTTGATAAACCGATGGATCTTTCCTTGATGATAATCGATGGAAAAGGGGGTTAACGCCAGATTTTTTAAATACGTATTTTATCATTTATTAATTAATTTAATTATTTATTTTCAAAATTCGTCGGATTGGACTCGGGGATACGTGGCCCTGGTTTTGGGCCGAAGTCGGTGTTGGGCTTGGGTTTGGACCCAAGTATATAAACACATTTTTCTAAAAATAGGTTCGAGAAAAAAATAAAATAATGAAAATGGAGGCGGAGATGAAATTTGGATTTCGAGGGTGGAGCCGACGGCTTGAACTTCGGAGAAAAGTAGGAGTTTTTGGTGAGTAGCTATTTGGCTATTTCACCGGATTTATAGTTTTCGTGATATCGTATAATCGTTTAATATTTCGTTTTAATGTTCATTATATTTGTTTTGATTCGACGTCGCGTGTTGTCGAAGTTGGTATAACTCTAGTGATTTCGGATTTGTTTTAAACCGTCGAACTTAACCATTGAAGCTTAAATGAGCTTCAATGGCGCCGCATGTGCTGTTTTTCTATTGAACTCATTTGTGGGGTATAGTGTTGGGTTTTGTTGGGGATGAAAACCCAACCGTTTAGGAGTGGTGGTCGATGCCGCCAAAGCTTCGGTTGGAGGTGTTAATGGCGGTGGACGAACCCGTGGTTGGGCTGTTTTGGTTTGATTGGTTGTGGTGTTTTGTGGTGATGTGGTGATGATGTGTTTTGGTTGGATTAAGGTGTGTGGCGGTTGAGTGGGTTTTAGGGAAGCCATTAATGGCGCATTAATGGCGGTGATAAAACAAATCTTGCGATCTAGTTTTGAGAATGGGATATCGATTTAGTGAATGGTGTTTTTGGTTTTGTAAATGTTATGTGGTTTTTCCTTCTCTTCATTTTCGGTTTGATGAAGTGAAGAATGGTGGCCGGCGGTTTTGGGTGGTGGTTGGTGATCTTGGATTGGAGGGAGAAGACAGAGAACGCGATCCCAAGTGCTCCGGACGACTCTATTTTCTCTACACCGTTAGTTTGTTGGGCCTTGGGCGGTTTTCGATTTTGGGCTATTTTGGTTGTTTTGTTGGGCGGTTCTAATATTAATCTATGGGCCTGTTTAATTTGATCTTTGGACCGGTTTAATTAAGTCTAGTTTGGGCCCAGTTTAACTTAAGTTTTGGGACCCGGTTCTAATATTAGCCTATGGCCCGTTTCATTTGTATTTTTAGACCGAACCCCTTTAACTGCTTTGGGCGGTTTTTAATATTGCTTTGGGACGGATCCATAGGACTTAAAAAATAGATCCAATCGGGGTAAAATAAATAAGTGGATGTTTAGACTTTTTGGGTTCTAAGGCTTTGGGGTTTGGGCTCGGCGGTTAGGTCCGAACCATTTCTTAATATGAGCCCATGAGCTATGATTCTTTGACCTTAGCCATGAACCCCGTGGCTATGAACTGAACCGTCGAACACGGAAACGACGGTTTGACTTTGACCATGACAGTTTGACTTCGACCATGACGTGTTGATTTTGACGTTGACCATGATGTGTTGACTTTGACCATGATGGGTTGACTTTGATTTTGACCATGATGTGTTGACTTTGACCATGATGGGTTGACTTTGATTTTGACCATGATGGGTTGACTTTGACCGTTGACATTGGACTTTGACTTTGACCATGATGGGTTGACTTTGGCTTTGACCATGATGTGTTGACTTTGGCTTTGACCATGATGTGTTGACTTTGACCATGATGGGTTGACTTTGATTTTGACCATGATGTGTTGACTTTGACCATGATGTGTTGACTTTGACTTTGACCATGATGTGTTGACTTTGGCTTTGACCAATTTAACCGTTGACTTTGACCGTTGACTTTTCCAGTTTTTACATATTTGACTATATGGATAAATGTAATAATAAAACGTTATTCGAATATTATCTAATTTGGGTTTGTCATTATCTAATTTAGATTTGACGTGAGTAGTGGGTAAAAAGCATATATATATTGGGCTTTGATTGTTGATCATTGGACCGTTTATTTGTGCTACGTTTTATGTGTATATTATATGGACACATATAGTAATAAAATGTTGGAAAAGGCCAGTATAATTGGGTGGTCATTATCTAAGAAAAGATTTGACCTTGATGTTGTGTATTTTTGACACGTGACGATATTGAGATGTTAGGAGATATTATATTCATAATACGTTATAATAAAATGTATGCGACACGTTGAAGCATTGTGACATGATATAATATCTTTGGGATAGTTATATTAATGCAATATCTTGGAGAAATGTATATACACTCCATTATTTTATATGTGAGATGTTAATATAGTATCGGTGAATATTTATACACGGAGTGTGGTGTAGTGCAATAATATATTGCACATGAAAGAACGAAAGTGACTATGAGATATAATTGAGATGTTTCTAGATATTATGGCTTAGTGCAATAAGGTAATTGACCCTCGCGTGATATAGTAGAAATGTTTATGAGTCATTAATGTATGACACTGAATAAATTACATAACGAAAATCCTAGAACGACTACCACAACTCGTATGATTGGCCCTTCCGGCGTTTGATTAACCGAATGGCCTTCGGGCGTCCTTCCCGGCGTTTCATTAAAATTTCGAATGGCCTTCGGCGCCCTCCCGGCATAGCCGAATAGTGGCTTGATTATTCCGTTCGCAAAATAGAACGATGATCGCTAATATTTTATGCCGAATAGTGGCGGTGCTTACATAGATTTGGCTTCCGTGTGAGGATTTACGGTGTGCGGCATCCCGCTTCGGGTGGTTACGCCTGAGTGACTCATTATGTAAGGGAGGCATGTGGATGTACATGTTAAGCGATGGGTTTGCGATTGTGGTAGGAAACTAGGTAAGACATAGATCTGACGTGATTTTAGGGACACACAAAGGAAATAATCTAATTATGGTAATATGTTGGTAAATGATATATCTCTAGATAGATGATTTGTATATGGTTGGTTGGTTATAGTTTAGTTAGAACCTAAAAGCCTCGATGGAGGAACTACATGCCTTATTTATTATGAGTATAGTTGTTGTGTGGTTAGTGGGAAGTTAAAGGCGCCTCGGTTGGAGGAACTACTGCCTAGATTAGTGTACTTAAGAATGTTAAAGGCCTCAAATGGAGGAACTACCCGCCTAGATTATTGTACTTAAGAATGTTGTATTAGTCGTTGAAAGTTAAAGGCTTCGGTGGAGGAACTAATCGCCCCGGTATATATATGTATATTATATGTTGTATTTTAGGACTACTCACACCAGCATTTTTATAATGCTGACCCGATTTGCATGTTTGCTTATCGGGTGTGTTCATTAAATGAACATAGTTGATAAGTCTTGACAGGTTTAGTGTTAAAGAAGGTTGGCTGCTGCTTGTGGTTTGCATTAAGCGTTACATCTCCTGGATCGTTTTGTTTTTCCCTTGAGGTGATATAACTTTGATCTAGACAATGTTTTTGTATTCTCATTTGTATATTTTAATTAAAGAGTTATTGAAAAGAGATTTGTAACCTAATCTTAATTGGGAATTTTTGTAATGAAGAGGACTTTTGTATAATTGAAATTTTTATTGGTTTTTAATTATCCGCATATTTTAAAACTGTTTATGGGTTTTGGGAGTGGAGAGTCGTCACACCTCGAAATCAAGAGTCGGGGGACAAATAATTTTTTCGAATTCTGGAAATTCGGGGTGTGACAAAGGGTATTTTGACATGCATCTCATACCCCCTCGGTGATTGATTCACACAAGGAAGGTGACCTCTACTAAGTTTGTTTTTTCTGAACGATGTCCTTTGATCCAATGGGTATTGTTGTTGAAGTTGTGAACCAGATGTTCTTTTAGAGTAGGGTTGGTTGTCATTTTTTTTTGAAGATACAGTCTGCTAATGTGTTTAGTTCCTCTTGAGTTATTCTAAGCCTCAAAAGCAGTCTTGATAAGGCATGCAATCAAAAATATTTGGCATACAAATACCCAAAGTAAGTGAATAAAAATCTTTCTACGTAGCCATTGAAAAAGCCAAAAACATGTCAGAAGAAATGGTTTGTCATCGAAAATAGAAAAAAGTGGAAACTGATGAAAAAGTTATATCTACAGTTATATGTTAGAGGCTTAGACATATTTGCAGTCCTGTTTGGTTTATGCTTTATACGCTTCAAAGAAAAACTCTTCCAACTTATCCCTGGACTTCATTCTTTCGAAGTGACCCAATCATCCTGGACCGGGAGTTCCTTAGCAATGTCTCTTGGATAACCTTATCATGAAGAAAGTGGTGGAAACTGCTTTGTTTACAATAGTATGAATATGTTGCTCCCGCATATATAGTACACATCTGATCTATTTGCACTTTACACTACTTTTTTCAGGTCTAAATTATGATTATCTCTGACCTCTTATCGTCTATAGGAGGCACTGTAACATTTGTTTTTGTTAGGTTGTTTTTCCTGCTATATATCTAGCATTATATTGGTTGTTTGTTCTTGGCAAGTACAACAATGGTAAAGTTTTTCTTTTCTAGCTCTTTTTGACATAATGGTCTTATGTGGTGCTTTCTTAAAGGCATTTTAAGTTTTTAATGTTCTTCTTAGTTTACTACATTTTTGGGCGAGTTATTTATGTTCTTAGGCCGAATTTTTAGATATTACAATTTTGATCACACATCTTTGACACCTTAGCTATTAAGATGGGTGTTAAAAAAAATTCAACACATTTAACACCGTGCAACAACAAAATTGGGGTGACAGTTACTGATTCCATTGAAGGTTGTTTGTCACCCATTTGTTAAATATTTTATTTGTTGATCAATATTTTTACTTTGAGAAGGAAGAAAGAGTGGGGCAGTTCCAAGCTGGACACCCACAAATAAAGATTTTCAGATTTTCAACTTGGTCAAATCATCCTATGCAAAGATACAAATCCATATGTTATTTTCAGCTGGCGGGATGACAGTGAACTATTTTGAATGGGTTCAGGTACGGTATAGTATTAAATATTTGTGAACTTGGCCTCTCTCCTTTATTCTTATCTTAGAACTTCATATACCTCTATCTTTATACTGAGGAAAATACCTGTTTATTACATTTTTTTCCAGAACATTCAAGGTTTTATGTGGGGAGATGAGAAAGTTAACAATGAGCTGCAGAGGTACATGAGACGCGCTTTCGCACTTTTGTTCAATAATATCAAGGCAATGTGTCAATCTCAGGGTTGTAGCCTTTGAATGGATGCCTTCACATTCAGTCGGTTCTCTCACCTACCTCTTAAGGGGTTGGGAAGCATAAGATCGATACATTTTTCATCATAGTTTAAGAACGTATTTATGAGTCAATATTTACCTATGTATTCCCTTTTTATCATTTGAACTTATTTCTTGAGTTTGGGTTATTAAAATGAACATTGAAAGATGATATGTATTTATTTATAAAGCTATAGAACACTCCGGGAGCCAAAAAATTAATGAATTGGGGTTTGAGCTTAATTGGTTGATTTATCAATTGACTATATTTTCTTTTCTTCACAACATTTAGATCTTCCTATGCCTGCAAATATATGTCAATAGGCTTGCATGCTGGGGAAGTAGCTGGACCTTGAACCTGTTCAGCATGATACAGTAACAATACAGACGTGTTGGATTCATGCGTATTTTGCTTTATTTAAGCTGCTAAATAAAGTTGCTGGAGATGTGTGTTAATGATCCTTCTATTTCTTGATGGTTACTGAGCATCATCTTCTTTTCATATCTACTTGCCGATAAGTATGAACGAGTTGGCCTATTTTTCCCCTATTCTTTATAGGGACTTTTTCTCGAGCCGGCAAAGCAAATCATAGCTATTTGGGAGTGGGTGAGAGAGAAGGGGAAGGTGCTTTATGTCATCTGGCACATTGTTCATAAGCATAGTAAGCTTGCGTATATAAGATTTCTATAAACCCACTTGAGTGTGGAGTGAAATAAATAATTACACTGATATAAAAAAAAAAAAAAGAACTCGTATAGTAAACAGGATGCAAAAAAAGAAGGAAGCAATACAGAAGTGGACTGATGTGTTTGCTCCAAGAATTAGGAAAACCATTGAAGAAAACAAGATAGCAAGTAGAGACTGGTTGTCCATATACCATGGGGATGAAGATTTTCAGGTTAGTAATGAGAATGATGGATATTCAGTTGACCTAAGAAAGAGGATTTGCAGCTGTAGAGAGTGGATTCTTACTGGGATTCCATGTTGTCATGCAATTTCTGCCATCTTTAAAGCTACCAAGAGGGTGGACAATTTTGTGTAGTCATGGTATAAGGTTGAGACAATTAAGCATGCTTATGAAGAACATATAAAACCTTTGAATGGAGAAGTACAATGGGTGAAGACCAAATGTGTAAATTTGTTGCCTCCAAAGGCAAAAAGAATGCCTCGTAGACCCAAAAGAAATAGGAGGAAGGACCCACATGAGTCACCAAAGAAGGGACCACAAATTTCAAGGAAAGGGAAACATATGAGGTGCTCTTAACTGTAAGGAGATGGGGCATAACAAGAAAGGATGCAAGGAACCTATTGCACCAACTCAAAGGCAACCCAAATTGAATGTAAGTGGTTATTTTATTATTTCTATTTTTATTTTGGATATTTACATTATTGACTTATATTGTTGTTTGGGTTATTTTGGATATTTATATCTACTCGAAGGTGAAAAGAAAAAACAAAGAGGGGAACACAAGTGCACCACCACAAAAGAGATCAAAGAAGAAACATGTATCAATAATGTCATTCTTATCTTTAAACATATGATGTTTGTTTACTTTTGGGTCAATAATGCCTTTTTTGTAGGCCCCAAGTACTGCAGCTCCAAGTACTGCATCTCCAAGTGCAACAGCTCCACCTTCAAGTGCCCCCACAAGTACAGCAGCTCCACCTCCAAGTGCCCCCACAAGTACAGCAGCTCCAAGTACAACAGCTCCATCTCCAAGTACCCCCACAAGTACATCAACTCCAAGTACAACAGCTCCACCTCCAAGTACCCCCACAAGTACATCAGCTCCAAGTAATGCACCTCCAAGTATAACAACTCCACCTCGAAGTAAAACAAAGCCTAAAAGTATATCCAAAAATGATATGGTATTGCTCTATTTATAGTAGTATCATGTACTTCCTTTATTTGCCTCTGAGTACACTTCTTCATCTCATTTACAACTTCTTAGTACTTCCTTTACACCTCCTTTATTTGTCTCTGCTTCACTGTGTACTGCCATATATAGCCTAATTTGCTATGTGTAGAAAATTAAAGTTTGCTAGAAATCAGAAATTCATAACTTGTTTAAGAGAAAGCAGAGACTTAAAAAGTAAAGAGGCTTGGAGATTTTAAAAATGAAAGCTGATAACACTACATTTATAAGAGACTTAAAAGTATAAGAGAATGTGGTATGGTATTGCTCTGTTTATTGGTAAATATGGTATTGCTATGTTTATTGGTTTTGTTTTTTATTTGTATACTTCATACATATACACACATGTCATATTTGTAGGTCCCAACTATGCCAGAACCATCAAATCCAGTTGTTGCTTCACAATCTGCATCATCTACACCCATAGGTAAACAACCCAAAGGCAAAGCTGTGATTCTTGCTACAAGTCATGCCAAGAATACAAGGTCATCAGCTGCTCTTACTGAGACACAAGCAACAGCTGCACCCAAAGGTAAACAACCCAAAGGCAAAGCTATGATTTTGGATACAAGACCAGCCAAGAATGCACCTAAAGCCCCTAAAGCCTCTACCAGAAAAGGATCAGCTGCACTTATAGGGACAGAAACATTAGCTGCACCTAAAGCCCCTACTAGAAAAGTTGCATCAATTCCAGCTGTGATTCTTGATTCAGGTCCATCCAAGAATACAAGATCAACAAAGACTTTGGGTATTAAGCCTCAGGGTACGGGCTATAAGACCAAGACCAATTGGAGGATATAACACCTCTATTTAATTTGGTTATGTCAGTAGGCATTGTTAGTTTTGTCAGTAGGCATTGTCAGTAGGAATTGTCAGTATTTTGGTTCTGTATTTTGGAACAAAGATGTTTGATGTTGCTCTGTATTTTGGAACAAAGCTGTTTTATGTTGCTCTATTGGAACAATTGTCAGTATTTTAGTTATGTATTATGTTGCTCTGTTGCTCTGTGCCTTTAAGTTCTGTTGCTATGGAAAAGATTACCATTGAATTTGCTCAATTCTAAGTTTATAATGTGGAATGTGATGTCTATCTCATTTGAACAGCAGGAGGCACAAATTTGATTTGTTTTTTCATTCAAAACAAATTGATGGACGGACACTACCGACTCTAATGCTCTCATCATCTATAACTTGTTTCATTCAGAACAAACAGACACTATCGACTCTAATGCTCTCTACTCTGCAATGGTTCACATCCACATATCATCTAAAAACTCAATAAGTAAGGTTTGCATAAAACATACTTCCAAAGACATCTCAAAAATCACAGTCAATGCATTCAAACTTAACCAGTCAATACATTCAATCTTTAAAGTCGATACAATTCACTTCAAACAAATAAGCAAAAACAAACACTATAATCCATTTCTTCTTCTCGTTCTTCTTCTTCAGTTCTGCAATTTCAGCTCTTAGTTCTGCAATTTTAGCTCTTAGTTATGCAATAATCACTTCATGATCATTCCCCACCAGTGGATCAACCCAGACAAAGAATAAACACCTTTCTGGGTGTGGAAACTTTCTACACCGAACAAATCTTCTTTCGGGGTTCGTTGGCGTCTGAGAAATCCATAACTTGGGTTCAAGTCCACAATAGCAAACGGTTCGGCCTCGGGAGTTGCCTCGAGAGTTCACAGATATGGTAGAATTAGACATAGACATCTAGAATTTGAGCATCAACAATGAAGAGTTTGAGCAACAATAATGAACTAGGGTTTCAATTTAGATTTTCCATGGTTTCAATTTGAAAATTTGCGAATTAGGGTTTCAAATTAGGTATTTGGGGATTTGGGGATAGAAAGTACGAGATGGAATGATTTTTCGTGTGTGCGTGAAGTGGTTTTGTTGGTAGGTCACGTGATTTTCTCGTGTCTTTGTTGACTTGACTTGACCAGAGTGTGCTGAGTGTTCAAGAATTTGATACATCTCAAAATTAGAAATTCCACGTAAGTAAAAAATTAATCCACGTCACTCTTCAGGTGCCGGAAATGAACCAGAAATATGGAGGTGGATATGTTTTACAAGTACATGGTTAAAATTGCCTAAACTAAACTTTAGGGGGTAAGTGATAAAACTTGACAAGTTCGAGGGTGAAATATGCCAATTTGCCTTTTTTTTTAAAGATAAGCTGGGAGGCAGACTCCCACCTGCTATACAAATTAACCAATTATTACATATTGTTTTTCTGCAGCATCCTCTACATATCCATAAGGATTCTATCTAAGGTTGAAACAAAACACACTTAGTAGTTAGAGTCCATACTACAACAAAGAGAGGCTAGGTGATCAACATTTAGCAACCTTATTGGTTTCCCTTAACACATGAGCAAATGAAACTGAATTAAATTGATTACTTGCTAAGACTTTTCCAAAAATAAATGTTTTGAGTTCTCCCTATTGTATGAACAGAAGCAACATGATGAATGGTTGAGTATCCTATCCTGTGTAGAGAGACTATGAGAGAGTAACGACTAGCAAGTGAAAGAGTGTTTTGGAAGTACAAGTTAATGGAGAGAATACCAAATGATTCCGTCCCATCAATTGCCCAGAACAGAAATCGGGCCCATGGTATAGAAATGGGTGATAATTATGTCTGCAGCAGCTGGGAATTATTGTTCTAGGACAAAGAAAGTGATTTAATTAAAAAAAATATAAAAACCTTCAAGTGTTTTAATTAAAAAAAAAACAAACATATGTAGCCACTCTCTCTCTCTTTCACGTGTCTCTCACTCTCTCACTCTCTCTCTTTCCTCTCTCTTCTCTCTATGTTGTACACATGCATCGTGGTGTTTGCATGTGTGTTTATACACATATTTAGTGGTGTATGCATGTGTGTTGTACACATGTTTAGTGGTGTATGCATGTGTGTTGTACACATGCATAAATAATAGTATGTGTATGTTCGTATACACATGCACCGTGGTGTTTGCATGTTTGTATACACATGCATTGTGGTGTTTACATGTGTGTTGTACACATGCATAGTGGTGTTTGCATGTGTGTCGGACTACGATAACTCCAAACTTAAAAATATCATCGACGACAACAATATCAAAATCGAGATAAATTACACAATTGATTAACACAAGTTTCGAGAATTTGAAAATAAAATAAATTGTTGTTCAATTGTTTGTCGAACCGGTGCCGAAATCGACCCAATTATTCTTCAATTATCAATAATATATATTAATCTAGAATTGAAAAGTGAAAAAATAGATTGCAAAGTGAGAAGACTGTTTGTCATGAGAGAAGAAAATGTTTTCTTATAGCTTAAATCACTAGATGGAAGCAACTAGATCTCAAAAGTATTTTACAAGTTTTAGTTACAGTTTTTTTTTGCTAGATGGAGAAGAAGGTCAGAATTGGTATTAAACAAAAATAAATTGCTGACATTAGCCAAAAAAATGCCGTAAAACTGAAATTATTAATGATAGGTGTTAATGTTTGCCCATTTTTGTCCTAAAACTGAAATTACTGTTCATCCAAGCCTAAAACCGAAATTTTTGGTCAATTTATGTGTTTGGGCCTAAATTTATGTTGTCAAAATCATAGCCATTTTTGTGAAAATTATAGTTGTTGCTCCTGTCTGAATGTTTTGTTTTTTTTTAATAAAAAATTTCAACGGGTCGATTTCTATCTGTTGTGTCCAACAGATCTAAATATATATGTTCGGCCCGATGAATATAGGTCCATTGGAACTTTGGGATATATATACCCTATACACATTATGTCCTCTCTCGTTTTTCACTAATTCACTCATTCTGTCATATTTCTTCTCTCATTCTTCAACAAAATGTCTTCACAAAGGTTATACATATGTTCAAGGGAAGGAAAATCTATGTAAGAAAATCTTAGTTTTTATTAATACAGATGGGGGTAAGCCTAACCCCAACTTAATTTGAAAAAAAAAAAAGGTTGTTCAAAATATTTCACAAATTACGAAGATGAATTTTTATGTCATAGTTGGATTTCAATTTCATAAGATACTATAACTCTGGAACTGCAAAATAGACATGTATTCTTTGAAAAAATTGATACGGAGCTCAACAAGCGTATGGTCGTTGCTGCTATGGGAGGGCAACCACGAACTAGTGGATCGATCAGTTCAATCTCTTTTTCACCAAATCTAGCTTGCTGTAAGTTTATTTCAAGGTTTTCATGATCAACGAACAAACGAGGATGAATGCTAGTGGTACTAATGTGGACCGCGGATGATTCGATGTCACGAGCACGTCATATTTATTCAAATGTCGCTAAAGATCAAACCGTTTAAATTTGAGCATTGTTATTATGTTTTCATTGCAAGTCCAAAACGGAATCACTACTACCAAGCTAAAAGTGGTACTGGTTCGAAAAAACAAAAAACCACTTCTAATAGTGATGTTAGTGGTGGCGTCAGTAGCAATGGATCAACAGCTAACAGTATTGGAATAGCTAATATTTCATTAGATGAAGCTAGTCAACCATCACATGAAAGTGCATGGATCAGAGAAACGCCCAAGGGGAAGGAAGTTTAAGAAGAGGGATGCTGATGAGATTTCTCACCAAATGGCACAAATTAAACTTTAGAGGAGGTCAGAGACAGTAATGTTGCTACTGCTAAATATCTATAAGAACAAACATACCTAAAACCAGTGTTATTAGACACAGCCCGAACACTAACCCGGCAAAGGGACTGGATCACCAGTTGAACCAGTGGGTCATTGGTCGGGCAGTAATATTATATAAATTAAATTTGTTCCTATATCTCACAAAGTCATTAGTGCCCGAGTGGTCTTTTAGCCCATTCAATCCTAGGAGACTAGGATTTGATTCCCTACATGTTACGTTTTCAGAATTAAAGTGGTTCTTTACTATTAAATATTGTTTTTTTTTTATAAACTACTATTAAATATTGTTATATTTACAATATGTATCAAAATTTATATTAACAACACAACTAGTTGTGGTGAACTAGTTAAGGTTCTTAGCAGTTTTCTAGGCACAAAGCGTTCGAGTCTTGGTACAACATATTTGAATTTTATTATTTCTAGCACTATTAATGACCCAGGTAGTTCGGTCTAAACCATCCGGGTTTAAGCGATTTGCACGAAAAATGGAAGAGTTAATGGGGTCTGGCTTGGGTTAATTACCCAAACAGTCATTTAAGTGACTTAACCCGGCTTATGAAGGGTTGAGAATAGTGGTGTTGGGGGTTGTGTTGTTCATCTTAAATCCTTTGTTTGGAGGAATGGTTTGATGGTTGAAAAATCACTTTCTAGTCTTTCTAATAATCTTTTTACTCTTGTTCTTGAAGTTTTAATGGTGGAAACACTAGTTCTTTATCTAGAATGGGTTGAAATCTTGAATAAACTATTGATTTGATTGCAAAACATGTATGGAAATGGTTTTTATGGATATCTTGCTCACAAATTTATACTCATTTGAACTTGTCAAATGAGTATGACTAGTGTTTTTGGGATTGAATAAAAAATTAGAGAAGTAATGAAAACTTGTATTGAAGATTTGATTTAATCACCAAAGTTTGAAGAACATAAAAATGGAAAACAAGTAAATAACAAATTACACTATTAATTTAAAATATATTAACAACTCCTAATGACCAAAGATTAGCTCTAGGGTAATATTTTTTCTTTACCACTTTGGTTTATATATGACACCAATTACATATTTACCCCTCCTTCTAGAAACAACCTTGAGGATAAGATTAAGCTTGTGGGCTTTTGACTTAAGCCCATACAATTGAATTCTTGATTTTGGCTTTAAGTCCTTGAGTCCATAGCTTTTAGTCCTGAGTCTTTGGGTTTTCAGCTTTTAGACCTGAGTCCTTGAGAGTTGACTTTGACTTTTCGGCACTTTTGCTCTTAAGCTGGAATCTTCCCAAGCAACATCAATAGCAATTTTTTTTTTTGCACTAAAATGCACGTATTAGGAATATACATCCTAAATGGCCTGTAACCTACAAAAGTTATAAGTTGTTTGTTCATTAAACATAAGAAGGACATATTTGAAGCATTGTAAAGGTAATAAAACGCACATTTGGAGACTGGTCAACTACCCCCAAACAACATTTTGCTTGTCCTCAAGCAAAGATGAGAGAGAAAACTAAGATCACAAATGTGTGATTTATTATACTAGTCTCGTTTCACGGAGTGCGATTGAATTGACCATATGCAACAAGGCCTTAAACCACTAGGAATTCCCTAGTGGATGAGCTTAAGCCTCGTGAGAGTTTTCCATAGAAGGTACTCACAAACTTCCTCTATCTAGTACAAAGGGTCTTGTCCCTTGTTTATTCTTAGAGGTATATACATCTCATTAGCGGGGGAATAAAGAAAAGCTCTTTTGAACTTAGAATAATATATACACAGTAAATTAATCATCTAAAAATAAACGTGCAAAACATGAGCGGTGAAATGCAAAAGCAGAGTCGTTTTCGAAACTTTTGGAGAGCGTCCTTAAGGTGGGTTCTCACAGGGGTGTGTTGCAATCACAAATTTCTGATAGATTCACTAAAGTTTCATTTTCTCAAGTGCAGCGGGCATTTATATTCCTCACATACACGAATGATGTCCAAGGAACCCGGGGTCGATTAATCACAATATCCACTTACTATCACACCATCCTATTCCTAGTTGAGCTAGATGTCTTTTATTAGGAATTACGGGGCTAAAGTAGTGGTTTAGAAAAAAAAAAAAAAAAAAAAAAAAATGACAAACTCTGACAAGTTGAGAAATTGGGTCTTCAAGTTATTTGTAACTAGAGAAGAACCTCGTTTTGTTCTTTTGCATCCGAATTTGTGATTCATTCTTTAGCCCTTTGTCTTTATGACTCCATATGATTTTGATTTTTGGGAGTTCTAACTTTATTTTTATTTCTTTTGAAATCGACACCTTTTGATTTAGAACTTTTGGGAGATTCCGATTTTTGAATCTTTTCTTTCTTATATTTCTTTTGTCTTTTGAAGCTTCTAACTATTCTGTTTTTGTACAAGGCCTTTTCTTCTCTTTTTACCGTTCATCCAATTCTCAACTCGTCACTAGGGTACGCTTTTTTATTGTGTGTAGTAACGGTTCAGGGATTTATGTCGAATAAATAAAAAGGTTTTTTAGTAATTGGTGAAGGATCAAAGGGGGTAACTAGAGGAAACACTATCTTTTTGAGATTTTAACGTTTATTTGGCTATATCGATCCAAAAATGGCCTAAATTCTCTCGTAGGATATAACGTGGTGATCAAGCAAGTGGACGTGTTATCTCTCTATCCAGATATCCTTTGTATCATCACTCAATAATCATTCAGATGAGGCTTTTGACTAGATTCTCACAGGATATGGAACTTAACTGTTCTAACCTTGGTCTCGGAAACTTGGTGCTATATACAATCAAATGCTGATGCATGCCATTTATGAAAAGATGCAAAAACTATTGTATGTATATTAGTCTGAGTTCGAAGAACGAATCTTTACTCTATTGCTATAATGAGATTTCTAAACCATTTATTCATCATAGAAAAAGGAAAACAAGACTTTTAGTACTAAACAGAAAAATATTTTTGGCCTTTTCGATTTTTTTTTTACTAGACAGAAAGAAAGAAATATAGAAATATACTTAATATATCTAATATAAGAAATGCTATATAATAAATGTCTTGTTTTTGCAGAATGTTACTATACCACCCCCAAACAGAAATATGCTTTGTCTTCAAAGTATGAAGAAAAGGAAAGATATTACCATAGGAACATGAGCAAAAACGACAGTGACCTGTACTTTGTTCTTCGTTATGAAAATATACCTCCCCCAAACAAGTTTGGAGCGTGATTTGATAGATAAAGAACAAGATGTACATGGGTTAACTAAAAGGTAAAAATGTAATTATTCTAACATGAAATGTTTGGCTTTTTTAAATTTTATTTGTAAAAGCATGCATAGTGTAGAAAATAAGAAAATTTGGGCATGATATATTTGTATGTCCTTCTTCTCATATACCCCAAATCCTTATACATTCCACAAAACACAGGCATACATAACGGATAATACTAATAAAGACTAGAAGTGCAGAAAGTAAAGACATGTACTAAAACTAAAACAAATTACATATAACAATGCGGACACTAGGGAGTTGCCTAGTAAGAATCTGTGGGGTAACTAACGACGTCGAGACGAATGTGAGCTACGCCTGTCTCTTCCCTCTCGTCAAGCTCTCTCAGGTGTATGAGCCTATGGAACAATCTTATCTCGCAGCTCCTGAAGCATCTAGAGAGTGTTGGCATGAAAGTCGCGCTGCTCTTGCTGAATTGTACTTAACTGTTGATGTAGTTGACGCTGACCCTCATGCATGAATCATAAAGCATCCAAGGGACGCGTGAACTGAGACAGAGCTCCTGGAGCAAAGTAGCTTACTGGAGGTGGAGGTGGAGCATCGTCATTGTCAAGACCGTGCTCAATCTCATCTATAGCCTCTGGGGACCAGTCGTGCTGAACGCAATGAAGGTAGACAGGAGTGAATGTGGCAAAATTTACTACCACAAAGTCACTCGGAACTGCTGCTCCCCAAGTAAGCATTATCTTAGTTACAATGGTAGGAAGGATCGACTTACCTATATCCGAAGGTTTCTTCCTCCCCACTAGGTTATGCGCAATTTAAGTTGCCACTGCCAGCTAGTTCTTCCTCAAAGAAGTCTGCTTTGCGCAGGTGGAACCAGTGACGTACTAGCCCTCTAACGCAGTCGCATGCATCAAATCGAACACTGTGCTATAGAACTGTTGATTCTCGGGGACCTCGTGTCGTGCTTCAATACCCAAAACTGACCCAACTAACTGCCTAGTCAACACATGCGAGCCGCCTCCAAACGAAACGGTAACCAAACCTTCATTATTGCCAGCTAAGCCATGATAGAAAGCTTGAACATGAGAAGGGGAGTAATGAGCGAAGGGTTCTAGCAAGAGTGGCTTCCAACCACTTCTAAGGATCTGTCCCTTGAAGAAAACATCAAAAACCCCCGAATCAAATAGATTTGAAAAATCCATTTCGGGTACGATCTTTCGATTGCCAGCCATGAAAAGATGGTTTGGTTAAATTGAAAGTGGATATGAAGTGGGGTGAAGGTTTTCTAGTTGCAGTAGGATTTTTTTTGAATTTGGTGAAGAAGAAGGCGCAAAGCAGGTAGGTGAGGCGCGGGCGCATGTCGGGTGGATTATTGTGAGCTAGGGTTTTGAGTGAGAGAGTGACGGTGCATCAGGCCGTTGAGTGGTTGGAATTTAAACCCCACGTACGACCGTCGGTTGTTGGGTTTTTTAGGGTTTGAAATTTTTGGCCCAAGCCCATATGAAATGTGGAAATACTGAAAAGGTCCTATTCTTTCTCGTAATTGGTAAAATGCAAATCCCCGCTTTGTTATCGGTCCGATTCTGACAAACGAACTGTCTAAACAATCAGCGCAAAAAATCCTATCCAACGGTATATCACATACTTTGATCCAAGGTTGTATGACACACAAGATGATAGATGAACGTCTTGAAACGTGAAGATGACATAAGCTGTATACACGAATAAGCTCTAAAAAGAATAGAGTATGCCAACTTGAAAAAAAAAGTGCATGAATAGCGAAATGAATAAAAAAGAGTGTTACGAGAGTAAAGGGAGCGGATGGTGGAAAGAATATACAAACGTGAAATTAAAGATTAATTAATATTTTTGGATTATATTTTGAAAAACTATAAAAATGTGGGTCGTTTTTAGTTAGATCCCCAAGACTCGAGTCAATCCCAACCAGATTGTTTGATTACTCTATGAAGCTGGGCTATGTGTTTTGGTGTAAGACACATGTACTGTAGACTGTAAATATTGAGCCCTCACTTATCGGATGAAGCCTAGGGCAGTCTGGTGTTTGACATCTCAAACACCAGTTCTCCCTGACTGTATGCCGTCTGCAGGCGTAGGAACTTTTTCCCACACCAGGTGTGATAGTGTGAATTCTTTTCCAGATATCATGTTTAATATCAATCGGAAGAGACGCTAAAACTTCAGAATCAGAGGGTACACATCTCCATTGAGCCTTGCTCGATGGAGAATAACTATTTTTAGACATTTTGAAAGGTTTGTAGAAATAGGGGGTGACACGCGCTCCTTTTGTGTGTATGAGATGGTATATGGATGATGTAGATAGATGATGACCGATGAACAAAATAGAAGCGTATCAAAACCTAATTATCCCTCAATTAGTAAAGGATGAGTAGGATATCGTTCCACTTTTAAGTGTATGCTATGTGAAGGACAGGACTAGAAAGGGGGTTTGAGGGATTAAAAACTATGATTGTAGAGATTTTAGATTCTAATGCTAAACTAAACTAAACTAATTAAACTATTGAGAATTTATAGGAGAGAGAATTCAAGAGATTAGAATCCACCGTTACCTTTGATCTGTGATCTTCTGTTTCATGGTTGTTCTCACAAGTAAACTACAATTAGGCAATTGAGCGAGTGCCGATACCCTCTTGGACGAAACATCATTGACGAATAACTCTACTTAAGGTTGTTTTTATGTTTATACTATTAATATCTTCTTTCCTTTTATGTAAGCTCGGACAGCCATTCAATGTATTACCGAGAGCAACATCAATGAGTACTTCCTAATAGGGCGGCCATTCAATGAATCACCACTTAAGGCAAACACAAAGAATACTTCCCCTAGGCAGCCACTCCTTGAGCTACCCCTTCTAAGGCAATACAAAGAATACTTCCCTAACTCTAAAGAACTACACTACTAGAAGAAAAGTACAGAACACTAGCATGATATTAATATTGCAAAATATAAACCCTATTCTATACTTCCATCCCCTGGTGTGGGCAATGGAACTAATAGCTAAAAACATAAACTAACCTGATTGGAGAACACCATGAACCAGATCTCCTCCCTTGAAGGAGAAGATTAGCCTTCTATAAAGAAGGAAGAACACGAAGAATGAGAAGAAGAAGAGTCGAAGAACATAAGACTAGAAAGACTACTTATCAAGACTCGACTAGTTAAAACCAAATATTTTATTATTAATCTCTCTCTGCCTCAAGTTCTGGAAACAAGAATGTAAGTGAATTGGCAAATTTTATGAGGCATTTAGGTCCTCTATTTATAGGAGTTACAATGAGTTCTAGAAGCATCCCAAACCGTGGTTTGTTTCCTAATACAAATCAACTTCTTTCAGAGTCCAACTTTGTTTCCAAAATTGTGAAAGAAGTGGCTACAGTGTCGGTTCATGCGTCTGGACGCACGATCCTTGCATCTCGACGCTGAAGGCCAAGGCCCGGACGCCGCGATCCTTGCGCCCCCCATTAACGGCGAGTCTATTTTTCCTCTTTTGCTCCATCATTCTTTTCTCTTTTTCGGGATTTGGTCCAAGCAACAAATCATTTTGCCTTGGGCTTCCAAATAGGCTTTAAAATAGGTCAAAGTCGCATCTTTCATAGCTTCAATTCCTTGGCCTTCTCCATGATTGTCCACGGGCTTCCCATGGGATCCACAATGCTCCGAATTGCTCCGTTTTACCCCTTTTTCTCTAATATTCTACAAAACTCTTTTTTTCACCTATAGAATCATAAAACATAACTTACAAGCACTATTAGTCCACTAAGATGGCTAAACAAAAGATATAATCGAGGGTTAAAATGCACTTTTTGAGCACTTATCGGGGGGGGGAGAAAAGAAGTTTTTGAACTTTTTGGCAGTTGGAAATTTTGTAGAGTTTTTAGAAAATAGGGGAATTTTTTTGAAGTTTTTGTACAAAATGAGTCTTTTGACGTCAGATTCTCGAGACAATAATAGAGAGGTGCATGATAGAATTAAACAAATCATGGTTTCACTTTGGGTTACACCATATATTTAATTCTAGAAGTTGACTCCTCGTCGAGTTTTTTTTTTTTTTTTTGGTTCTTGTTTTTCTTAAAAGGCATCTCAAAAAAAATTGAGGGCTTTTGCAAGAAGATAAAATCATTCGTTTATCCAGTATCATTTTGGTTACTCTGGGAAGTAAGATTTAAAATTTTTATATCCTCAAGTTTTTGAAAACAATGTAGAGAACAAAGGACTCGTACAAAAGTAGTGATTAAAAACATACCATAACAGATTGTCTTAGGCACCTTTCATATCGATTCAAGTGAACCCAATCCAGATAGATAGAGCTTTAGTTATACGAGTTGGGAGATTTACTGCGCAAGACATGGAATGTTCTGACCCGTGCGAATAGCGCGGTGATTTAGGCAACCCTTAATAAGCAAACCTGATCTCAAACAGCCCCTGGATTGCGTTTTTCTAGGGGTTGATCTGTGTAGAATCCATCGCCCGTTTTGGAACAAAAAACATAGGACTAGTGTTGTATCGAGAATCCTCTATTATAAACAATGGAAAAACCAAAACTTTTGTAAAAACAATAAGGAAAAGCTATTTTTAACAAAAAGAGTGTAAAATAAAGAAAAAGAAATTTTATACTTGCTCCATAGAGGTACACTACTCAAACTACGAGTAAAAGTGCTAACAAGGAATATGCAAGTATACGTAGATTCAAGGCTCCGGCACTTACAACCACACACTCCAAGTGGAGTGGTCCGGTTACCTTTTCTGATGTATTCCATAGAAACAGATGTAAGGGAATGAAAGGATTGGAAATACATCACGGAACAGAGGATTTAATCCTCATAAATAGGATCGTCGAGAATGGTTTCTTCTACATCCGTAGAGCGTAATTCATGATAGTGTTTTAGGTGCTTGTAGCTTCCAAGGCTGAGTTCACTTGTTTAGGATTAGGAACTACTTGTCCTGGGAACACACCTTTTTGAGCCTTCCCTTGAGTTTGGTGGCTTAGAGATTATTGTATGGACACCAAGATTTGAGATTGTTGATTCATTAAGGATAGCATCATGCATCAAGGATAGCATCATCTCGGATGTTTTGTCTAACGGGACATTAGTAGGTTAGGCAACTAGAACTAGGTCTCTTTGGTTGTTGATTGGTGGATTTTGGTAGTTCTAGTTAAAGTTGGATGGAACCATCGCTCTATTTTGATTGTTGTTGGTACATTGTCCTTGTCTGAACTGATTGAATGTATTTTGTGGTTTGACATGATTTGTGAACCCTGGAGGTGGTTGGGTCGTTTGTGGATTAGTATTCCATTGAAAATTTGGGTGTTGCCTCTATAGTGCATTTGGTACATTGAAAGCACAAACTTCTTCTGGTTGAAGTGATGCTATGTTGTTGAGCAAGGGACAATATGTAGATACGTGATTTAGATCGAGACAGAAAGTGCAAGGTGCTATATCGATGTTCATGACTAGTTGGGGAGTATGGTCTTTTTGTTTGGTTGCAAGGGCATCTATCTTTCTTGTGATGGTTTCGATTAGTGTTTTCATCTCTGGATTATATTTTACCTCAATGATACCATTGTCTTTAGAAGTACTGAGCTGGGATGTTCTGGAATTGTTTGTGTCACCCCAGTAAGTACTCTTTTCTGCTTGGTCTCCAAGAAAGGTTAGAGCTTTTGTAGCACCTTTATCTAAAAAGTTTCCATTACTCATGATATCTTATCAGTCCCCAAATGTGCATTTTATTACCTTTACAATGCTTCAAATATGTCCTTCTTATGCTTAATTATGAACAGACAACTTATAGCTTTTGCTACCTTTTGCAGGATACAGGCCATTTAGGACGTATATTCCTAATACGTGCATTTTAGCACAAAAAGGATTACTATTGACGTTGCTTGGGAAGATTCTAGCTTTGGAGCAAAAGTGGTGAAAAGTCAAAGTCAACTATCAAAGTCAACTCTCAAGGACTCAGGACTAAAAGCTGAAGACCCAAGGACTCTAGACTAAAAGTTATGGACTCAAGGATTTAAAGCCAAAATCAAGAAATCAATTGTATGGGCTTCAGTCTCAAAAAGCCCACAAGCTTTATCTTACCCTCAAGGTTGTTTCTAGAAGGGGCAAATATGTAATTGGTGTCCTATATTAACCAAAGTTGTAGAGAAAGAATATTACCCTAGAGCTAATCTTTGGTCATTAGGAGTAGATAATATGTTTTAATTTAATAGTGTAATTTATTATTTCCTTGTTTTCCATTTTTATGTTCTTCAAAGCTTTAGTACGTGTTTAAACCAAGTTCTTAATCTTTTCAATACAAGTTTTCATCTTCTTTTCAATACAAGTTTTCATTACTTCTCTTCAATACAAGGTTTCATTTCTTCTCTCATCTTTTATTCAATCCCAAAACACTAGTCATACTCATTTGAACTTGAGTATAACTATGTGAGCAAGATATCCATAAAAACCAATTCCATATATGTTTGCAATCAATCCATAATGTATTTAAGATTTCAACTATTCTAGATAAAGAACTAGTGTTTCCACCATTAAAACTTAAGAACAAGAGTGAGAGAGACTAGAAAATAGTAGAGAGAGATTTTTCCAACCATCAACCCATTCCTCTAACCTAAGGATTTAAGATGAACAACAACAAAACCCAACACCACTTTCTAATATTGTCAATGGCACCACCGCCATGGATTCAAATGGGAAGAGGAAGATGGAGAAAAAAATCACTCATTGAACCTTCTTCTCAATCTTAATTTAAAAAATTTTAGTTTTTTTCCCTTGATTTCGTTACTGATGTTTCTTTTTCGCATGTTTCCAGCACACTTCTACGCAAATGGAGCCCGAGAATAGCACGAGATGAATCACCAGAACTTGCTAGAGAAAAATGAGCGCAAATGGAGCAAAATAACCCACGCCGCGCCTGTCACCCGCACATGTCAGACACGCACCCGCGTAAGACAAGCACCCGCAAGTAGTTCACGCGCGCCCGCATATGACACGCGTCCGCGCCTCATTCACCCGCACCGCGCCTTGATTTTCTCCTACAGAGATTTCGTTGGCTTGGAATCTTCATGTGTAAGTCTACTTTAATTCCCCATGGTCATTTTAATTCAACTGTTTGTAGATAAAAAGTAGATAGATTTGCAAAGTTTTGAGTTTTCAAAACCAAAAATTCAATTAAAAAAACAATTTAAAAATTTAAAGTGTTTATTAATTAAAATGAATTAGTAATCCATCAGCAAGGTTAAATATTAAAATTAGTTTAGTAGCATGTTTATGTTTTATTTTATATTAATTGTTGTTTATGCATGATTAGATTAAGATAATATCATATAGTTAAGTCAAAATACAAAAAAATTAATTAGGATAAATCCAAAATAGTTTAAGTTTTGGAAGTTTAGTCTTTTGGTTTAAGTTTACTTACCAAGAGTTGGGGATTCAACCTACTTGGATCGGTTGGATGTGCGAGGCGAGTAGTGTAACATCACGCTTGCGCATCTCAACCCAACTTGGGGGGTTAAAGTTCCAATCTTTGTCGAACACTTTTCAAGCGTTTACCTATTTTGTTTAATTAATTATTAGTTAATTAGCTAAGCGTAGTTAATTTTCGTGTTTACCGCTTTCATAGTTTTAAGCCCACGAAGGCAACTTTGTTTTAGGCCCACAAAGGCAACCAATTGTATCTTATTGGCTTTGCCACATTTCGACCCAACTTGTGGGTCTTAGATAGATTAAACTTGTAACCATAAGGGAAAGCACAAATGGTGGGTTGACACGCAAGACACCAAACACTTCGTCAACCCCACCACGTCGCCTTCACCCCAAAGGTTGTGTACGCACACCTTGGGTGGTAATTTCTAAACCTCCTTACTACAAAGTGTAAGAGGATACTTGTGTGTTACTAAGCATGATGGGATGATTGTGTGATTTACATTTCAGTCTAGTCTTTACATTAACGCTAAGGTTAAACCCAAGCCCTAAAAGAACAAAAAGTAGGATTAAGCCACACTTTAGAACGGACGTTGCATGAAATATTTGTTACATAGACCAAACTAAAAAGATAAAATCAATCAAGCAGAGCCAATCTAGTCACGTTCATCAGGTTAAACATCTAGCACGAACAAAGAGAGTAGTGAACTACCAGATTCCAGTGAAGCAACCACCTTCCTCACTCCCCTCCCTCAGAAATACCGTGGGTGAGATTCTTGGTGGCACACCATCTGGTGAAGTAGCGATCTCCTCCCTCGACGTGTGTAGTTCCTAAAACCCAGTTTCGCACCCACTGTTAAATTCAAACAAGGGCATAGTTTCTAATTTACAAACATTGCATGCAAAATTTTCAATAATATCAAAGCTACAAATGAATTTCGATGTTTGAGCATCCAATACATTTGTGTGCGCATATAAGTAAATTCTAAATAGTCTCGCAATCGTGCATGAGACTACGCTCAGGCTATACAAAGCTTAGCGCATTTAAAACTTACCCACGTAGGAGAGCACGTCGATCTCGACATACTCCTATTTCTCATCCCCTAATTACTAGGATGGCGGATGAAGTAGTTCAAGCTGAAGAGCCTCTCTCTAGTTTCTACACACTGTTAAAAGATGGACCTCCATCTTGTATACGACTCACATAGCTCAATATCGATTTCCACATCCCACCAAACGTGTTCAATCTCTTACCCATCTTTCACGATTTCGAACACGAGTTACCGTATGAACACTTATGCCGGATACATGAGGTATGCAGTACGTTCAATCATCTGGGCGTTTCTAATGTTCAGGTTAAACTGAGAGTGTTTCCCTTCACTCTAGCTGGCAAGAGACACACATGGCTTCTATCGCAAAAGCCAAATTATTTCGATACATAGGAAAGGGTAGTGTTCTCCTTAATGAAGAAGTACCTTCCACCAAAGAAAATAGAGGAGATAGTAAGCAAGATACAGTTCTTTAGACAGAGTCCGAGTGAGACATTATCCGAAGTTTGGGATAGATTGTCTGACCTGATCCATTCATGTCCTCACCATAAACTAGGAAAATCCACTCTTGTCCAATATTTTTTCAAAGGTGTTCTCTAAGAACACAAACTCACACTGGATATCATGAGTAATGGAAACTACTTAGAAAAAGGTGCTATAGAAGCTCTAGCATTTCTTGAAGACCAAGCAGAAAAGAGTACTCATTGGGGCGACACAAATAATTCCAGAATATTCCAGCCTAATACTTCTAAAGCCAATGGTTTCTTTGAGGTAAAATCCGATGTAAAGATGAAAACACTAATCGAAGCCATCACAAGAAAGATAGATTCCCTTGCAACCAAACAAAAAAACCATACTCCCCAACCAGTCATGAACATCGATACAGCACCATGCACTTTTTGTTTAGATCTAAATCATGTATCTACCCATTTGCTCAACAACATAGCATCACTTCAACCAGAAAAAGTTTATGCTTTCAATGTACCAAATGCACCATGGAGGCAACACCCAAGTTTTCAATGGAATACTAATCCACAAACCCAACCACCTCCAAGGTTCACAAATCATGTCAAACCACAAAATACATTCAATCAGTTCAGACAAGGACAATGTACCTACAATAATCAGAATAGGGCGATGGTTCCATCCAACTTTAACCAGACCTATCAAAATCCACCAATCAACAACCAAAGAGATTTAGTACCAGTTGCCCAACCTACTAATGTCCCATTAGACAAAACTTCCGAGATGATGCTATCTTTGATGCATCAACAATCTCAATTCTTGGTGTCCATACAACAATCTCTAAGCCACCTAACTCAAGAGAAAGCCCAGAAAGGTGTGTTCCCAGGACAAGCAGTTCGTAATCCTAAACAACCAAACTTAGCCTTGGAAGCTACAAGCGCCTAAAACACTATCATGAGTTACAGTCTACGGATGTAGAAAAGTCATTCTCGAAGATCCTCTCTATGAGGATTATAACTTCTGTTCTGTGATGTATTTCCAATCCTTTCATTCCCTTACATCTGTTTCTATGGAATACATCAGAAAATGTAACCGAACCACTTCACTTGGAGTGTGTGGTTGTAAGTGCCGGAGTTTTGAGTCTACGTATGCTTGCATATTCCTTGTTAGCACTTGTACTCGTAGTTTAAGTATTGTACCTCTATGGAGCAAGTATACAATTTTCTTTTTCTTTATTTTACACTCTTTTTGTTAAAAATAGCTTTTCCTTGTTGTTTTTATGAATATTCTTGGTTTTTCTAGTGTTTATAATTGAAGATTATATTCTCGATACAACATTAATCATGTGATTTTTGTTCTGAAATGGGCAATGGATTCTACACAGACCAACCCCTAGAAAAACGCAATCCAAGGGCAGTTTGAGATCAGTTTTGCTTATTAAGGGTTGCTTATATCACCGCACTATTCGCACGGGTCAGGACATTCCATATCTTGCACCGTAAATCTCCCAACTCATATAACTGAAGCTCTGCCTGTCTGGATTGGGTTCACCTAAACCGACATGAAAGTTGCATAAGACAATCTATTGTGGTATGTTTATAATCACTGCTTTTGTACGAGTTCTTTGTGTTTTTCTCTACATAGTTTTCAAAAACTTGAGGATATAAAAAATTTAAAATCTTACGTCCCAGAGTAACCAAAATGATACTGGATAAACGAATGATTTTATCTTCTTGCAAAAACCCTCTATTTTGTTAGAGATGCCTTTTAAGAAAAACAATAACAAAAAAAAAAAAAACTCGACTAGGAGTCGACGTCTAGAATTAAACATATGGTGTAACCCAAAGTGAAACCATGATCTTTTTAATTCTATCATGCACCTCTCTATTATTGTCTCTAGAATCTGACGTTAAAAGACTCATTTTGTACAAAAATTTCAAAAATTTCGTCCCCCTCTTTTCTAAAAACTCTACAAACTTTCCAGTTACCAAAAGTTTTCAAAACTTCTTTTGTTCCCCCTTTCTGCAAACCTTTCAAAATGTCTAAAGACAGTTCTTCTCCACCGAGCAAGACTCAATAGAGACGTATACCCTTTGATTTTGAAGTTTTTGCGTCTCTTCCAATTGATATTAAATGTGATATCTGGAAGCTAATTCACACCATCACACCTGGTGTAGGAAAAAGTTGCTACTATACGCCCACAGACGGCATGTAGTCAGGGAGAACTAGTGTTTGAGATGTCAAATACCAGACTACCCTGGGCTTCAGCCGATAAGCGAGGGCTCAATATTTACTGTCTACATGTGTCTTGCACCAAAACACAGAGCCTAGCTTCATATAGTAATCAAACCATCTGGTTGGGATTGACTCGAGTCTTGGGGATCTGACTAAAAACGACCCACATTTTTACAGTTTTTCAAAAATATAATCCAAAAAAATTAATTAATCTTTAATTTCAAGATTGTATATTCTTTCCACCATCCGTTCCCTTTGCTCTCATAACACTCTTTCTGATTCATTCTGCTATTCGTGCACTTTATTTTCAAGTTGGCATACTCTATTATTTTTAAAGCTCATTCGTGTATATTGCTTATGTCATCTTCACGCTTCAAGGCGTTCATCTATCATCTTGTGTGTCATACAACCTTGGATCAAAACATGTGATATACCGTTGGATAGAATTTTTTGCGCTGATCATTTATACACTTCGTTTGTCCAAATCGGACCGGTAACGAAGTGGGGATTTGCATTTTACGAGTTACGAGATGGAACAAGGCCTTTTCGGTATTTCTACATTTCACATGGGCTTGGGCCAAAAATTTCAAACCCTAAAAACCCAACAATCGACGGTCGTACGCGGGTTTAAATTCCAACCACGTGACCGCCCAATGTACCGTCTTTCTTCACAAAAAATCCTAGCTCACGAAATCAAACCGGACACGCGCCTACCAAACTCGCGCCGCACCTCCTTCTTCACCAAATCAAAAAAATCCTACTGCCACTAGAAAACCTTCCCCCCCACCTCATATCCACTTTCAATTTAACCAAACCATCCTTTTATGGCTGCCAATCGAAATATTGTACCCGAAATGAATTTTTCTAATCTATTTTATTCGGGGGTTTTTTATGTTTTCTTCAAGGCATAGATCCTTAGAAAAGGTTGGAGGCCACTCTTGCTAGAACCCTCTGCTCATTACTCAACTTCTCTTGTTCAAGCTTCCTATCGCGGCTTAGCTCGCGATAACAAAGGCTTGGTTACCTTTTTGTTTGGAGGTGGCTCTCATGTGTTTCACTAGGCAGGCAGTTGGGTCAGTTTTGGGTATTGAAGCGCGACATGAGGTACCTGAGAGTTAACAATTCCATGGCACACTATTCGATTTGATGCATGCGACTGTGTTAGAGGGCGAGTACGTCACTGGTTCCACTTACGCGAGGTGGACTTTTTTGAGGAAGAACCAGTTGGCAATGGCAACTTGGATTGTGCACAACCTTGTAAGTTGATCCTTCACATTCTTTGGATTTTACAGACCCGAAACAACGGGTTCTGTATTAGTTCTTTCCTGTAGGACCATCTTTCTTAGTCTAGACGGAGTTCTGCTCCCCTTCCTACCTTTGTAACTAAGCTCATGCTTCGTTGGGGAGTAGCAGTTCCGAGTGACTTTGTGGCAGTGAAGTCTGCTACATTCACTCCTATCTACCTTTATTGTATTCAGCACGACTAGTCCCCAGAGGCTATAGAAGAGATCGAGCATGGTCTCGACAATGATGCTGCTCCACCTCCACCTCCACCTCTAGTGGACTACTTTGCTTCAGGAGCTCTGTCTCAGTTCACGTGACCCATGGATGCTTTGCAATTCATGCATGAGGGTCAGCATCAACTATATCAGCAGTTTAGTACAATTCAGCACGAGCAGCACGACTTTCAGGCCAGTGAAAAAACACGTAACACGTATTATTTGTATGTCGTTGTTTATGTTATGTATCTTTTACAAATATTACTTTGCCTATTAAATATTGATTAGTATAGTGGCTAATAAAGTATCAATCCTATTCTAAATAATTAGTTGATGATAATAGAAATTTTTAATCTAATTACTCTAATGGATGCAAGTAAAAGATGTGGCTAAGTAATAATGAATATATTGTTGATTTGATTTGAGATTTAAACTATGCATAAACTAAACTAAATTGAATATATAAATATGAATCAAGAGAGAGAAAGAGAGAGTATTTTGGGAGAGATGAATCCACCAAAATAATAGAATTAGTCTAATAGATCTACCTATTATGCTTAGTAAAATCACCAATAAAAACTCGTCATACCTACAAACCTTCTGCTCATAACCATGATGATAATATTTAGATTTCAATGTGCTTTCTCCATTTCTATCAAATACTTCTTCAATCTCCAATGATATCTTCTATCTAACCAAATTGTGCTTTAAGTGGCATTCAATATACAACTCTAGGTGCCATGGAAAATCCACATGTGGCATTAACCATACAACTAATTGAGGTGTCATAAAGAATCCAATTATCACACTAGAACACTAAAAAATTATAAAAAAAAAAATCTATTTGGCTCTACACAATCATGAATTACCTTAAGACCTCCTAACTTCCACAAGGAGCGTTAGATCAATGAATGAATAAAAAGAAACTCAATGGGGGATTTAAACTAAAACATAATAGACGAAGAACGAAACTAAAACATAAAAAAAAGGCTTCATCTCCCTTCCCAAGAGAAGGGAGATTAGCTCCTCATACTATGCTATAAACACAATATGAAAAGAAATAATCTTTATTGATGGTAATGGTGAAAAAAGTCTGAACTTTCTCTCTCTTAATTCTAGATCTAAGATGCAAAAACTAAATTTCCTAGATGATGTAAAGTGAGGTTTACTAAATTTCCTAGATGATGTAAAGTGAGGTTTTTGTGCCTTATATATTGGTTTACATGTTCGTTTAGATAGATATTCGAATCCGATATTTATTTGATGTCACTATCTCTAGAATATTTCTAGAAGCAATTCTGAAAAAGTTGGATTCGGTTGGACAAAAGTTAGATGTGGCTCACTTTGCCATGCAGGCTATTTCTCAAGCTGCAGCTTCTGACAGCTTTCAGTTTCCTAATTTTTGTGAAACTCTGAATTATTTTCCATGTTGATCTTATCTTCCTATGAAGTCGAAATTAAGGCTTTGAGATCAGATTTAAGACTCTTCTAAGTCAATTATTATCCTCTTTTAGAGTCCCATTAGGCTTGACACTTATGGAGACAAATATGACGTTTTTGCCCTAGGCCTTTACCTGTAATTCTCATTGACTCGTTTTTGACTTGTTTGACTTCTTTTCCCTTCATATTTCACATTTAGGTCCTTTGACCTACAAAAACTCAAATTGTATCATATTATAATATTTAAATATAAAATAGAGACTAACATACACATAATTTATGATATAAATCATTACTTTTGAGCACTTATCACAGCCCCCAACTAGCATTTTGCTAGTCTCTTAGCAAATATGTGTTATACTAGAGAAGTGTTCAAAGCTAACAATACTAATTAAATAATAAACTAACTCACTTTTGCAGGCATTGTGGTTGTATTTACCATATATAACAAAGCCTTAAACCTTTGAGTTACCCTTAAAGGACGAGTTATAGCCTCGTGAGGGTTTTCAGTTGATATACCCACAAAATCAATTTTACATATGAGCTATGGTGAAATCTTGAGAAAATAATTTTTCAGTTAAAATGTCTAAATCAAAAGGTTACTACTTATCACACCCATGATCATAAAACATTAGTCTAAAGTTCTATTCATAAATATAGAAAAGACTGACTACTCATCCTAACTAGAGCTTATTCATTTTTAACCATTTTGATTCATTTCTCTTTTCCAAGCAACGAAATTTCTACCTCACCTTTAGATTAGTATTTTGACTTCAAGTCTCACCATTTCATACACTCACAAGAAAATCTCTCTTAGATAAGTTTTCTATTTTACCTCCATATGTAGGGAAATGAGTAAAAAGTAGAACATCCCACATATTTAGTCAGAAAGATGGAAATTTGCAAATATATAAATAAAGTCTCAAGAAAAGAATGTCAATCACATTTGGAGTGTCGGGTCCTTCACTTTAGCATCCTCTCACCTATTCTACACTTCATATCATACTTTCGTGATAAGTCTCGGTATTAAGACGGGGCTTAGGACAGGTTAACAAGAAAAGGGTAAAAGGGATTCAAATATTTCAGAGAATATACTAAAGACCATTTTGCTTTTGACCTTCTTGGAAATTTTTTCACTTGTAGACTGCAACACTTAAACTCTATCACTACTTCTGGTCAATTATTTATATTTCTTTTTCTTTCTTTTTCTCTTTTCTTTATATATTTTTTTTCTTTAAGCAAAATGAATGATTTTCTTCATTTGATTTTGGTAAAATTTCCTTCAAAATCTTCTTCGTTCTAGCTTTCTCTTTAGTTTTTTAGAAATCCTCATAAATATGGGTAAGGCTATTAATATGGGATATACTCCTTATCTAGAGTTGGGTTTAAGATGATTGGTGTAAGAATAAAAAGCTTAAATATATAAGGCTCAAAAGGGATTAACATGATAATCCTACTAGGTGGGATAAATGCTGATTGGTTCACTACTTGACTTATCAGTATGATATTTCGCTTCGAATAGACTACAAGACCTAATGGCTATCTCTCCAGTTGATGCCACCTCGTGATTGACCAAATCAAGAATAAATGAGACTACATAACGAATTTAAGCACAGAAAAATGGTTGAGTACGTCAACTTGGACTTAGATTTATGTAAAAACTCTCCAAGAAATTAAAATTGAAAGGATCAAGTCTCACAAGTCAAGTCTCTGTATTAATCCTCTAGTTTGGTAGAAGTTTAAGTTGCTTTTTCATTTGGAATTCCTCTAGTGGTGTATTATATGAACTTACTCTAGACTAAGACTTTTATCAGTAAGATCTATTTCTAGTAATAGAAACTTAGGGTGTGTTTGTTAAATTTTAACTCATGGAAAGGAAAGGAAATAAAATGGGTGGTCCACTATGGAATGGAATGAAATGGAAAGGAAAGGAAATAATTTTAAATGGTATGTGTTTGGTAAACTGGGGAAAGGAAAGTAAAAACTGGGGAAAAGAATAATCATGTTTGTTTGCAAAAGCTATGGAAAGGAATAATTGTATTGTTGGGTCAGTAGTAAGTCCCTATCTATCTATTTCCTTTCCTTTCCTTTCCACAAAATTTTCAGGGGTTAGCTAAGGACACAAAACCTTTTCCATTTGTTTCCATATGGAAAAGCCCATTTCCTTTCCATGGGTAAACAAACGCCTTAAAAACTATGGAAAAGGTGGACCACTCTTATTTTCCTTTCCTTTCCTTTCCTTTCCTTTCCATAGTGTTTCCATCATAACAAACACACCCTTAGTCTAAAAGTCTTACTAATCCTAACTATGACTTATAATTTCCAATTTAATTAGCCAGTTTAAACGATAAAAATATAATTTTCACCTAGAATCACCATAATTCACATATAAACTTTCCAAATATTGTAATTAAAATATTGCAAAATTTTAATTCTCACCCCCCTAACTAAATTAGGAATTGTCCTCAATGACTAAATAAAATAACTGAAAACTTACCATAATTCAAATGATCATAGAGGGAGGGATATTACCTTAAATGCGTGCAAAATTACATCAGCTAAAATCTATAGAATTTATATCCTTAACAAAACAAATAAGAGTAATGATTCATGAGGATTAAAATTATTATAATGACTAAATATTTGTCATGTGCTCAATCCGTAGAGTTACATGTCTCCAAAAAGGCGGAGAAAAGGTGCTTGAGTGGAATTCACGAGTCATATGTACAAATGACACTACTGAAAATAAATTAATAAATAAAAAAATATATACTACAATTAATAAAATAGTAATAACTTGAATCAATAGTTTCATTGTTTAACAGAATACATGATTTGTCTCTACTTAAAAATAAGAGTGATAACGCCATATTAGACAATCAAGTACATGAGTGATCAAAATATTTACTAATTTGAGCCAAAATAGAGTATTTGAGCAACATTACTTTTAATTTTGAGTGGCCTCTCTTTTTAACATCTATTTGCCAAAATGTCCTTGGAATGGCTTAAGGTATATTGGCCAAACTTAATAAAAGAACCACAAAAGAACCAAAGGGACAGTAGCCATTTGCACAGTAAAGAGAACAAGTGTTGGCTAATAAGTCGTCAAGTTCAAGACCCTCTTTCTCTCCAATTTCCCTCAAGCCTAAACTTAAACCAAATACCCAATATCTACCATTCCTTCCTTATAACCAAAACATATTGTTCTTCTCTCTCCCACATTGTAACAGTGACAAAAATAGAAACCCAATACCTATTAAACGCAATCGAGATTGAGCTTCTAGAATTTAGAGAATTCTAAAATTGGGGATAGCTTATCCGGAGAGGAGGATGTCCAACACCACTATTTGGAAATGTAGAGTTCCAGATTTTTAATTGTAAAACATTGTGTGAACTGACCGGAGTTAATACTTGCATATTAGCAAGTGTGCCACGTCTTTGGTAGACTGGAAGATGAAGCTGTAGCTTTTGGTTTAGGTTGAAAGCCAGTGGTGAAGCGCCTAGTTGGTGGTGATAGACGGTGAGGTAGTGTGAGTGGTGGTGGATGAAGGGTAGTTGGGGGAGTGTTTACTGTTTACTGCGGCTAGAGGTAGAAGGTGGAGGCGATAAGTGAAAGAAAGTATCGGACCTTCTTTGTTTTCGAATAATAATACCGTAGTCGATTGGGTGTTTTTAGTTTTTAGGTCCAAGTGATTATGGATTAGGATTGGGGTCCGAAACAAAAAAGGATTCTAACTTACTTGTCCGAAACAGAGAAGATTCCACCTTACTACTTCACACAACAATACAAATGCATCAAATAACAATTCTATGCTCATATCAATTTAATACTCATGCATAAAAATATCACTCAATATATAATTATTGATATTTTAAAAAATTAAAAACAACTAATCCCATGACAGTAGGAAATAAAATTGACTTCTACGTACCCTTTTCCTAATACTATACCATAACGACTAATAAGTAACAATAAAGTAATTCTCCATACTCTTGATATTTCAAGTTCCTTCCCGAACCTTTTGTGGTGATGGGATAGAGAATACATAAATGTAGAAAGTGTTGAAGTCATGATCTTAGAAGACTTTACAAGATTTAGCGTTATAGGAAAACTTTCAGAAGTGCTCCACGTCTCTATTAGTCCTAATCGTAAAGTTATAGCATCATGACGCTGGGCAGACTCATGTCTACATGATATTTGCAGGTACGCATTTTATCAATTACATTTATTTGTCATGAGCTACTACTGATTAAACTATTTATTAAAGTTACTTGGGTTGCCTCCCATAAGCGTTACGTTTAACGTCGCCAGCCGACACAAAGGGGGGCCTTAAGGTTACCCCCCTAACTAGCTTAGGTAATTAATTTTTTAAATTTGTGGGTAGACTTAAAAATTGTTTCTAATATGATTTTTTACTCTTTTTATCTTCCTTCTTTTCCATGCGTGACCTATACATTTTAGTAGAGGGCGAGCCATCTTAATTAAATCTTGGATAAATCTACAATTAAAACTAGAGTGATATAAAGATGCTCGAATGTCTTCTATTTTTGCATGAGGTTGACCAGTGTCTAGTGGATGGGTTGCATCTAGCAATGTATTAATCTGGTGTATAACACTAATCTTGTTGTAATTTGTGCCCAATTGTGTTGAACATGATAAAATTGGATATTTGCATTGTGATGAGTGTTTATAAAGCTTTTATTAGCTATTGTGTGTATTACACATAGATCATCCATCTTTTCTGTATCATCATTAGTGTTTCTAAATAATGTAAAGATGTTTACATCTACTCTCATATTCCCTAAAGTGATGGACATGTTTCCATTCCTACAATTAATTAGAGCTTCTGCTGTTGCTAAGAATGGTCTACCCAAGATGATAGGAATTTTGTTTCCATTTGTAGGTAAAGTGTCAAGAACTATAAAATCAACGGGGTAATAAAAATCAGAGACCTTGATAATCACATCCTCTATTATCCCTTCGTGGAATCTTAATGGATCTATCAGTTAACTGTAGTCTAACATTTGTTGGTTTCAAGTCTTTTAACCCTAGTTGTTTATAAACTGAGTATGGTAATAAATTCACACTGACACCTAAATCCAATAATGCTTGATCAGTGTAGTCCTCTTCTATTCTAAAGAATATTACATCTGGCCTCGAGGGCTAAGTCAACACCAGCCAGCATATCAATTCCTTCTAGAGTAGAGAAATCAAGCTAAAATGAGTCAAGAAGGAGAGTTAGGGAAACCACAGTCTCGGTGGGTTTAGTTTTTTACACATTATCTTCATTGCTGGTTTTCTCAGACTCGACAGCCTCAGCTACAATGGTATCAGCTTGGACAACTTTCTCAACATCGAGGACAGTTTCAGACGGAATATTGCTCTCATCATTAAACTCAAGATTATACTGAGTAATAACATTGGCAGGGAGATATTGTTTGAAGCTCTTTATAGTGGAAACACAATAATTCATATTTTGATCAGCTTCAATCAGCTCGAGATCGGCCTTTCTTATTTCGGCCATGAGTTCAGCTTTTTCTTTCTCGAAACTGATTCTTTCTTGTTTGAGTTTCTCTTCCATAGCAGTATAATAGCTCCTCAGTCCATCAGTTAATGCAATATTCTCATCAATAAATGACTTCAGATTGGCATTCACAGTGTGTCGAGCGGTTTCGGAAGTATGGAGTTTGGTGATGGTGAGAGTATGTTTTCTCTTTTCCTCTTCAAAAGAGTGTTGGAGGTTTTCATTATCTTTTTTCAATTGGTCATTTTCTTCTCTGAAATGGCGGAAGGAAGCCATCTCGTTGTCAAACTGACTGACAGCAGCAACTTTAGCCTGAAATCAAGAATACAGCAGATGAATACACTATAAATAATGGGCAAACCGATATAAGAGTAAGGCCAAAGATATATACTTACTTTTTCGAGGGAAGAACACAAAATGTGAAATCGTTCAGTCATGGAAATTTCAGCCATTGCAGATCGATCCCGAGGAAGAATTGTGTTCATAACAATAGCTTCTCCGAGTCCAGGTGTCGGAGGATCAGAAAATAGAGAAGAAGATTTTAGAACCCTTTTCTTGTTACGAAGGATAAAATCAGCCACAAAAACTTTAGATGAAGAAGAAGGACCATGAGCAGTGGTTGGAATAGTTGAAGATTTCGAGGGAATAGAGATAGGTGCAAAAGTGGTGGTAGTGTTTGCAGTCTTAGATACCTTCGTAGTTGGTGGCGCTTCAGTGGTACAAGGTTCTTTTCTTTTCTTTGGATGAAGGCCAATATCAACATGTTTTTCTTTGGAAAGAATTAGAGCCTAGGAAGAACTACCACCTATGGATTTTTTCGAGTTCAGAAACTTGTTGGTGGATTTGTCTTGATCACGAGGAATGTGAGATGTCATATCTGTGTACAATAAGCAGTGGTGGTCAAACACATCTTGCAAAAGTGGATAATTATAGAAGTCTGGAACTTCTTGTTTGATTTTGGGAAAAAGATCTTCAGTCATATTAAAACCATTAATTAATCATATAATCAAAATAACATCGAGGAGTGTTATCAGGCAATTCAGAAGAATCAAAAGTTTTTCTAAATCCTTTTTCATAAGAACAAGGTCGTAATGAAAATGGAGCAGCTTCGGAAGGTATAACAAGTTGGGGAGGTGAAGGATCTTGACCTCTAAGCACATTACTATTTAAGGTATATAAAAGAGCAACATAATTGTCGACGTCTTGTAAGACGACATTCGAGGCTGGATTTCCATATTGATCAGCACTAGTTCTAGCAGTTATTTCTTCATCAGTGCCTCTCAGAAGATCCATTATTCTAAAAGATTCTCCACAACTTCTCGAAGTCGCAGGTTTTAGTACTGAAACAAGGGCACAAGGATAGGCCAGTCAGATAAAAGGTCTGAGATGGAGTATCAAAATTTTGTTTCAAGAGATGGGGTCATAAATAACGTACCTCTAAGATTAAAAACACGGTGTACCAAGGAGGGAACAGCAATAGAAGCAGATGACTCCCATTAACCATATATAATGAGAGGATAGAGTGGCCATCTAAAGTCACTATCTCGATTCACTCTTATGATACCCTGTCGGTTACTTCGTTTCTTGGGATAAAAATAACCACTAGGCTCATTTAAACCATTTTTGTTTTTTTCAGTACGTTCGATAAAGGTATAGTGGTTTTGAATGTCGATGAGCCAGATTTTTTGGGATCTCCGCATATCAGGTTCAAGATGCGCATTATAATAGTTTCAAATGTACATCAATCTCAGCTCCAAAAATTGCTCGTGCCTTGGCCAGGAGAGATGGTCAAATGGTTCAGTACTTCTTGATCGAGGTCAGTCAAAGGGAGTCGCAAACCAGCAGCTAGTTGCCCAACAGTGATGATGATTGACTGGGCATCACCACTTTGGCATTTGGTACCTTTCCTACATCTAGCATAGTGTTGAAGAGTGATAGTATTGGGTATTTGATATGCAGCTCTAACTATTGCTAAGTTGAGTCTTTTTGGAAAATAAGGGTTCAAACCACCACTCCATATGCTGTTATCCTCCATAATTTTACGCTCTGATTTTGAGGTCACAGTCTCGGAAGGATGGCATGCTAAGCCATCAACAAGGTATGTTGGGCGCCATGCTGGTGCATCAGTTTCAGTCCTTTGTGATGTCGAGGCTGAGGAAGAAGAGTTGGTTCTAGTTGCAGACTCGATACCTTCATTCGACATGTCGGTATCACTAGAAACAATAAATTTTTTATTAAAATTATATTCTCCATCGATACTACTATTGCTATACTCAGTACAATTATATAGTATATTATTTTTTATACACGTATCGAGTTTTCGTGGTGACAATGACGGGTTTCGAGGTGAGGATGTTTGTCTCAAAAGCATACGTTCTTGACGTCGAAGCCAGGATCGTTTCGAGATTGTTCCCTTAAAATTAACACAAATTTTTCTCCAAGCCATACTGAAACAGATCAAAAATTATAATTCAAAAATCTAGGTAGTATATTGGTTGTACAGATAAAACGTTCAAGTTCAAACCCTAACCCTCTTAAATTAAGAAGATGAACAAATGTGATATTAAAGATAAATAGATAAAAAGAGAAGTGTTTATGATAGCAAATAGCATATTAAAGTTTTATTTTAACTAACCTGTCAAGTTTGCAGGAAAATCTGGTGAAGAGGACAGCGAGTAATTCCAAGATGAAGCTTTCAGGTGTTGTTAATGGTGGTGGGATTTTAATGTTTCAAGCCTTTTTTGCGAATAAGTGAAGAGAGAGAAAGTGAAAGCGAGTTTTTATATTCGATATTTTGATGCGGCTTTTCAATTCCAACAGTAACCGCTTTATAATTTGAATTTTGAATTTGAGTTTTCAGTTCGAAATTTTTGTTTTTGCCCGGTTGTTTCTCGAAGCATTCAAATTTCGAGTTTCGAAAAGAGGCGATGTCGTGGGCAAATATCATCAACCCGATATTCCAGCCCAAATATCATAAATGTCGATATCTTGCGCGTAAGTTTATATGTTGCATGAACAAGCGAGAAAAGAAAGAAGAAGAGTGGGAATGGACACGCGTCAAGATAGGATTGGGCACCATTATACTTGGAAGACTATATAAAGCGATGATCGAAGGGAGATTGAATTCATTACATAAATACTTGTAAAACAAGAGTAATAGAGAGAGAGAGAGAGAGAGCAACTTTGTAACCTCCATTGTTATTCAATACAAAAGCTTAGTTTTACATCATCTCAATCTTCAATACTCATTCAAACGTTAGTGAAATCTTAGTGATCTTAGAGAGTTTTCCCAGAACACTACATTTATATTACTCTATCTCTCTCCCAATGCCCATGAAGTTGGTAGCTAGCACGACATTGCAGATTTCAGAGAGTGCAGAAATACAGACTTAAAAGCGTGAAGCAAATTTATCATCATTATCATTCAACTTTCTATGAAAGCTGACAAAGTTCACAACATGTGCAATGTAGCACTTCCTTTTCAGTCATAACTAGAGCCTCTGTTAATAACACATCAGCAAGTAAATCAAAATCATGCCTAACACGTACAGTTCCACTAACGGCAGACCTAGTTATGGTCTCCTGTAACAAAATCTTTTGCACTGGAGTAGGGTTATCACCAATCCATGTGTGTACCTAACTATCGTCCAAAACTCAAGTAGCAGTCTCGAAGCTGGAATTTGATCTTGCAGTATACTCGGCCACAAGCTTTGAAAACAAAGACGACTTGTCCTCTAACAATTTGGAGGGAGAGTCATATTCCATAATAAGGCCTGTGGAAAAACAAAACCAACTTGAAAACCAAATAATACCTCTAAAAGCAGAGGACCTTTACCTACTTGCATGTACTAACCATTATCAAGAAGAAGGACCATATCGCTATCGATAACTGAAGTTATCCGATGTGCAATTGTGATAACTGTGGAGTTCGAAAAGTGCTGCCTGAGTGTTTGCTGAATCAAGTTGTCGGTTGCAGTATCAACTGATGCAGTAGCTTCATCCAACACCAAAACTTTGCTTCTCTTTAGCAGTACCCTTCCAAGACAGACCAATTGTCTTTGACCCATACTCCAATTCTCTCCATTTTCAGTAACTGCAACATTCAAACAGCCATCATGTGGATCACACACTGTAAATACTGGATATTATGAAGTAACTTGGTACACTAAACTGTTCCCACAGGTTTCACACAGATTTATGAATTAAAAAGATGTTAGTTGCTCGCTCAAGTGTTCACAGTAATAGAATGATTACATTAATGCATTTAAGGAGAATAAAGAGCAAACCTGTGGAATCAAGTTTTCCTTCTTTTTTTCTTACTTCATTCCCAAGTTGGCACTTATCCAGAGCCTAAAAGATTCATACAAAAATGTATTAATTATGTCGTCATTCATGATGAGAGCAACGTCTAGAGACTTGACAGAGTGGTAAAGTACAAGAAAAAATGGTTGAACAGGCCAGGCATCACCCATGCCTTCAGGATCTTCACCCACGTAAAATACTGAAGTACCCCATGAAACTAAAGTTTGTGGAAAACCTACTGGACTATTTTTTAACATTTAGACAGGCTACCGCAGAATCGTTTGGTTAATTTCATTTGGTAACTATAATCTGGTCAAGGAGACTATTAGAGAATAATACACAAAAAACAGGAAAACTTCCCATTGTCTTCCCAAGAGTTGTATTAAATTAAAAGAAAAGAGAAACACACCTCCCAAATTTGTTCATCTGTGTGCTCTTCAAGCGGATCAAGGTTACTACGAACAGTCCCCTCGAACATAGTTGGATCTTGAGGTATTATGCTTAATCTAGACCGCAAATCATGCAGTCCAATTGTGGAGATATTAAGACCATCTATCAGTATCTGTCCGGTAGCAGGTTCAACTATGCGGAATAGTGTCTGAATCAGAGTTGATTTACCACTACCTGTTCTCCCAACAACACCCGTCTTCATTCCTCCAGGAATAGTGCATGTAAGACCTCGCAAGACAAGTGGCATTTGCGGGGCATAACGAACCTGCATTCGGATTGAGATTCAATTAGCATAATGATAATCTATCTTTGCAAGAATTTACTAATAAAAAGTATTATCTTTGCACGAATTAACTATTAAAAAGTACATATAGGGAAAACTATGTTCGCCCTAAGCACATCATATTTTATAAATTCAACTATGACACTCTTCCTATAGGAGTTACATAGAGAGATTTCATTTTAGATTTACTATCATGTATCCCACATCAATGCATCATATCATTGAAGAAAACCAAGTGTACTGGGCATTGAAACTTAGAAGGCCGTAGAATACCTGTAGATCATTAATATCAATTTCACCTTCTGAAGGCCAATCATCATTTGGCTTATGTGCTTCTATCACAAGAGGAGGCTCGCTGGGGATGCTTGTGTACTGAAGCATTCTCTCAACAGAGATAATTCTATTCTCAAGATTGCAAAGATTCCATATCACCCATGCTTGTAACATATTAAGATTAAGCCCGTAAGTGACTGCTAATCCCGCAATACCTATAAAACAACAGAAGACAAAAATGATATCCAAGCTCTTTCTGTTGGCAGTCATCCTCGGAATGACAATTATTGTTATAGGTTCCAACTGTATCGGCTTACCAGGATCAATTGTTCCCTCTGGCACAGAAATCAAAAAAATCAGAGAGAAGGCAAATGTCAAGGACGATAGCATATCCAGCCGAATGCATAACCACTCCATAGAACCAGCAGAATAGAACTTGGGACGTGAATAGTTATCCATCAGCTTCAGATTTGTCTCCGTGAATCGTGATTCCTGGTCAAAGCTCCTAATAGTTGTCGATCCCGAGATAGACTCTGCAAAATGCTGAATTAATGGAGCTTTGCATACTCCAACAAGACGTGCTAATTCTCGTGCTGTCGATATGTAGTATTGCTGGAAACAAGACAGTAATCAACAACTACTTTAGAGGTCAAGCAAAGGACTTCATAAAAGCTGTATACCGTAATGACTTAAGCTCTCCATCCATTCAGCATGTGCGCATGACATGTTCAGAACTATAAGATCATGGAAACCTATGTTACATGGACATACCATATTTCAAAACTAATCTGTGTTAGATACATATCCACGTGTCCTTGTCAGACACATATTGTATGTGATATACCTCATTTTCATATATTTCGCCGTGTCAAGACACTTCGTATCTGTGTCAAATACGGACACACGTATCTGTGTCAATGTAACTTAGATGGAAACATTTTTTGATGGCCTAATACTTTAAGTATCGACCTTTGAAAAATTGTAAATTGAGATGTTAAGCAAGACTTGAGGACTTGTAGTCAGAGCCTGAGCTCAGCAAAGATTAATGCAAAGACATTATGATTACAAATGTAATAGGAAAACAAAAAAGGATTACTACGCAAAGTTCTCAGTTTATCCACTCATACTACTAAGTTAGGCAAACAAAAAAAATAAGAACAGTACATGAATGTAATAATCAAAAGCGAAAGCAGACATAAGAACTATGTGTCAACAAAATAACATAACAATTAGGATTTAGGACTATATATCTCAAAAAAAATGTACCATAAGAATCTCAAGTGATTTCTCATGAACTTAACAGGTTAAATTTTTTTACTATGTTATAAATCCAATGCTTCATGAAAGAACTCAGAGAGGATAGAAAAAGCAAAAGAAGTTTCCAAGAGAAACACGTGCACCTCCTTTCACTAGTATTAAGATATATTTGAATACTGAACCGAAAATAATAACAAAAAAAAAAGAAAAAAACATGAGTTGAACATAGTATGTTTTTTTGCTTTTTGATAGCTAGAACTAAAATCCCCTTTCTCCAGTGAACCCAAAACCTTGGGCCCAACCTTCCAAGTCTTGACCAGTAACCCACTGGACACCTTCAGCTCATGTTTATGCATTGTAATAGTATAATGAGATCATAAGTTTAAATCAAGTAGAAGATGGGAAGAACTGAAAGAGAGGACTAAGATAGTGTCAGATAGAAAGAATTAAAGAGTAACAAATGGCACTTCAAATTTCAAAGTACCATGTGGCACTGTAAATGCTTACATAAAATTTTTTGTGTGATTTGGATTCTTGGTATGGCACTATCATTTTGAAATTCATTCAACTGATATGGTTCCAGTTGCTTCACATGACATAGTGTTCTTCAAATATTGACACGTGAAATGTTCAGCATACCATCACGCAAAGTGGCCATTCTTGTATATGAAAAAATTAGAAACTACGGATCTCTGACAGGATTTACTTGAAAGTTTGAATCTCAGATAAAACGTAAAAGATTTAAGCATTACCTGATACCAAATACAGGTTCCAATTACAGGTACAAAAATAGCGAAAACCTGCCATGCAACCTGCGACATTACTGCAATGATTCCCACGAGTTGTATAATTGAGAAAGCAACGGAACCTATTTGGCTGGGAATGTTCAAATCCACTGCACTTTGATCTGTGGAAGCCTGAAGGAGGGATAGCATATTAGCTCTTGAAAAACGCAAACATGAATCAATAAGACCTGTAACAAGGAAACCATTTAAGAGAACTAAGTTTGGTTCACATACTCTATTCAGTATCCGTCCGCTTGGGGTAGCATCAAAAAAAGACATAGGGGCACGGAAAATACACATATGCATTTTGTTGAAAAGTTCTGTGGCTGTTTTATATCCTGCTGTTACGAGAAGCACAGATCTCACAAGTATACAAAAAGAGCTTCCAATGGCTAAGGCAACATAGACAATTATCATAGTAGAGCCTTTAACCGGAGCTTTGACATCCTCTGATACAGGAGTGGCCCAAGCCATCCAGTAATTGCTCCCAATCTGAAGCATCTGAAAAAGAACTTGGGAAAGCAATATAAACGGCACCAAAGCTCCCCCATACGCCGTGGTAATAAATTTCCAGTATACCCGAAGGCCAACTCTACCTTTCTCTCTCTCTTCTTCTTCAACAAGCTGTGCTTTTGGCCCAACTATATCATCTGTGCTGTCCCCTTCAGTCTTTTTGTCCTCTTTGAGCTCAACTTTCATCCCATTCTCCATATTGTCATTAAGCATTTTGTTTCTTACATTTTCAGAAGTTTGTGCTGTCTCTGTGGAACCAAGGGTCAACAAGGCCTTCTCATGTGCACCCACTAGTTCCATAAAGTCTGTTCCTGAATTTAGAATCTCTTCATACTTTCCCAATTGCGTGATCCTTCCATCTTTCATTACCTGTCAAAAAAGAGAAGGTCGAGGATTAACACCAAATCAGGTCACTGAAATAGAGAGTGGGAAGGAACAAGTATAGACACTCACCAGGATAAGGTCCGCAGAAGGTAAGAACTCCACTTGATGAGTAACATAAATCACCGTCTTTGAAGCCAAAAGTCCTAGAAGACACTCCTGTAATGCAAAGGACATCCAGTATCAATCTTACTGATGAGTGACAAGGATAACGACAGTCAGATTCAGGAATATACAACGACTCAGCCAAATATGTGTTTTTCTAGAAATATAAAAAGCAGAATTTAATATCAAGTATGAGTCTGTCTCCGTGTTTTCAAAAAACATTATACTTTGCATTAGTTCACTGATATTCAGATGCAGTTCCAACTTCATATTCAACACAAGAATTAGGATTAAAACTCAAAAAAAGTGTTTACCTTAAACAGATGACTTCCAGTGTGAGCATCCACTGCACTGAAAGGATCATCAAAGAGATAAATGTCAGCATCCTGATACAAAGCGCGTGCAATCTGTATTCGTTGCTTCTGCCCACCGCTCAAGTTGATTCCTCTCTCCCCTATAACAGTCTGATCCCCAAATGACAGAATTTCTAGGTCCTTCTTCAAAGAGCATGCTTCAAGGACCGTCTCATACTTTTCTCTGTCCATCTCCTTACCAAACAAGATGTTCTCTTCAATCTTCCCACTCTGTATCCACGGAGATTGGGGAATATAGGCCTTTGTCCCACTTAATTTAACAGAGCCAGATACCTTTGGTACTTCCCCCAAGATGCATGAAAGCAAGCTTGACTTTCCAGAGCCAACCGTACCACATACTGCTACCCTCATGCCATGAAAGACTTCGAAATTTATATCTTTTAACGTAGGACTAGAAGAAGAGATATCCCATGAGAAATACCCGTCTCTAATCTCAATGGAGACGTCGGAACCCTTAGGAAGCTTCTCTACTACATCAGCTTGCAGGTCATTGAGGCGGAGGAAGGAGGCGATCCTGTCAAGGGAAACCTTAGTTTGAACTATCATTGAGATTGTATCAGGGAGAGTATAGATGGGCTCTTGCAATATTCGGAATGTTGCAAGTGCAGATAGAATCTTCCCCGACTCTAGTGGGATTCCAAGAAGCATACAGGCCCCGAAAGTGATGACAGACACAAATGTAGGGGCGCCCCAGAAAACAAAAGTAGTCACGGCTGATGTGTATACATACTTTTTCAGCCATCCTTCCTCATTCTTTCTGAGCTCGACTACCTTAGACAGAAACTTCATCTCCCAACCCTGGAGTTTCAAGATTCTCATGTTCCGGAGAATCTCCGAAGTTGTCTTCATTCTTGCATCTTTAGACTCCATCAACTTCCCCTGAAACTTTTCTTGCAACTTGCCCAATGGAAAATTTGCCAACATCACAAGAATGGTGGCAACTAAAGTGGCAATTGAAGCCATACCAAGGTTCTTGTACAAGATCAGTAAGGCCAGAATCACTTGCATAGGGATCATCCACACATCGTGCATGTACCAACTGAAATCACCAATCCTCTCAGCATCAACAGTCATAAAGTTGATGATCTCTCCACTAGTATGACCTTGCTTTGATTGGCATGAAAGAGTCTGCCCTTTCTTGTAGACTGTTGTAATTAGCGCAGCACGTAGTCTAACACCAACCTGTTGCATCCTAAAAAACCAATGCCTTTGCGAGAAGCACTCAACAAGCTTTGCGCCAAAGAATGCAGAAACCAAAACATAGCCTTCATTGTTGAATTCTCGAACACCGTTGAGGTACTGAACAAAAGTTTCAATTAGGTATGGACCGACATAACTTGCCAAGGTGTAGAGAAGACAGAAGAAACCCGAGATTACGAATTCTCTCCAGTTTGCGGAAAGCAATGCCTTGACAAGTTTGAGAGTTGATACTTGTTGGTCACCAGTAGAGCTGGAGTAAAGCTTATTTCTAAAAGTAGGGTAGACACCATCAACACTATCGCAGCAATCAAGTTGAGGAACATCCTCAAGGTCTAATGTCTTCTTGTGACCTACAGCTAGCAAAGGGCTCATCCAAGAGAAAGTAAGGAGACTGAAAAGGTTGGCATTTGTGTATGGATTTTCATCTTCATTTTTTCTATTGCTCTTCCCCCTACTGTCCAGAAGAGGTTCTTGAAGAGGGGTTTGTTCCCGTTCCTTGTTTCCAAATATTCCAACGCAAACAAGGAACAAACCAATGACAACAGAAACAGCATCACAAATCCAAATATGTGATGCTGCCAAGTGATGAAACTTTGAATACAAAATAACAAGGTCTGCTACTAGACAATAACAGGACAATAAAAAGAAAAACCCCCACCAAATTCTTAAAAACACAGGAAATTTTCGATCACTTGAATAATACAACAAAACAGAAATCCCAACCCAAGTTACTGTTCTCAGTACTAAATCCAACTGGTTCACAATATTCTCATCTGGCCAACCATTTGCATACCAATAAAAATAGTTCAAAAAGCATAATACAAGATGAAGCAATGATAAAGCCACACAAGAAAAGTATGTTGGCTTGTGATACAGAGGTCTACTCTTCACATTCTCATTGTTGCCTCTCTTGTTGCATGCATAAGAAATAAATAGAACAAGTAACACAACAAAATGAGAAACAGATGAAAACCCATGAATAAATATGGGCTTAAGAAGTATATGATGCATTTCTGTAAGAGTAGAAGAAGAGTGTGAGAAGAGAAACATCAACATACCATTACCATCATCCATGAAGATGTGTGATGGCTGGTTATGTTGTTTGTTTTGAAATGAAACAAGTGAACGAGATAATATTGTTTTAGAATATTGAGATACGCTGAGAGAGAGAGAGAAAATATATATATATATATAGTTTTGTTAGGGAAATGAGGACAGCGCTAAAAGTGAGAAGAGTCAAAGGAAGATGGCTTCCTTGGGAAGAAAGTAACGTGGTGAGCAAGCGTATAACCAAGGGTAGAGAAAAGAGGACCAGACAAAATAAGGTGGCATTTTTTCCAAGAGTAGTCTCGTGTGGGGAGATAGATGGGGTCGTGTGAAAAACTGTCTTTTTCTATGCTAGTTTGCTAGTTAACAAATATATCAAGAATATAAGTCCAAGGTAGTAAACACTAAACTAATCATCAAGAGTTTTTTTAATGTTACTCTTTCAGAAAAAGTGATACTTTGAAGGGAGTTAGTGGAAATGTGGAATCACTATGGCCATAGAACATGATGATGCTTGCAAAACATTGCAACATCTGTCAATATTTCAGATTTCCAGCATAGTTTTCCACTGAAATTAACCTTTTTCCATAATCCCATAAACCAAATACGCTCCACACTCCGTACAGTCTATTTAGTCAAAACCTGTGCAAGCACAATAATGCTTCATAATGAAGAAAAATACACACAAGCTTTTGTAGTTGTCAATAGAAAACTTTGAGATACAGTCCACACTGGTAGTTTGGTTCATGAAAAGTTAAGATACTACTGACCCTGGATGGTGGCACAGTGGGAGTCATAAAGGCTGAAGTGCAAAGTGAGTCCGTGAGAACTTGACATCCACAAGATAAAAAAAATGTACCCAAATGAATATTCCCCATACGCGCATTTTTATTCCCTTTTCTCTGCGGGGTTTGGCAAGCCTGTATTTGGCAGACCACTAGAAATCTAGGAGACCGTACTTTCTCAACAGCCATACTATATTTTTGGTTATAACAGTTCTGCCTCTGGAAAATAGGTTGAACATTTCATATAAAGTTGACTGCTCAAAATAGTTTGAAAGCAGTTAAAGAAGTTAAATAGAAATGGCAAGGATTAGAACGTTCGAAACCAGTTTGCTATTTGGTGTTACGTTCTCCAGATTCCACTACTGCTGTAAGGGAGTAATATTCTCCTTCAGTAATATCAGGCACGTACTTAGCATGGTGGAAATACTGCACCGATCTCCGATACACCTCGCTGACCTATGTCACTAGCTTGCATCAACACACTATGAGATCGCTCCAGAACAGTTCGTATCATCATACAAACCGATTTAGAGCGTGACTCATCTTAACTTCTAGAAACAATCATGAAGGAATCTACACGTACTCAAATCACTACCACCAGCTATTGACCACTGCCGCAAGCTACTAAGTCAAGCTATTAATCCCCATAATTATAGCAGACCTATAAACATAGTTCTCACTTCTCACACGCCTCCACAATCTGGACCCTACATTTGTATTGTCATTTACACGTGTTGGGTGAAGATTCACTTGGATCACCTATAAATACTCTCCATATGAACTACGCCAGACTTGATTCTTCTCTTCCCCCAGAATCCAGAGAAGATACGTAGGCAATTCGCTCCTCGACGAACTCGGTCTTAACTATATTCTAATCCCTTCTCTATTTCTCCCTTTGTATATAAGGAAATACCGAAACGCCCCTTTACATTGGCGCCGTCTGTGGTCTCGATTTCTTGAGAAACCACCTAACAAATCTTAACACCAGAAACCAAAATTTTCAAGCCCACGAAACATGGCAAGCCTCGAAGCTCAAATCCAGAGTTTAGCTAGTCAGCTAGGAACGATGAATGAACAAATCACCCTGCTCAGGCAGGAGAACATCTTACTTCGCACGCAAGTCGATACTCAGACTCCACCTCCTCCCCTAGTAGACGACGACATCAATGAAGTAAATCAACAAATCAACGAATTGTCACAATGGATCGACCAAAGCGCTGTTAAGAAAGACGTCACCCAGATCGTCCAGAAAATGCTGAAGACATACCGCACGTCTCCATTTACTGCCGAAGTGAAGTACTAAGCAGAGCTTCTCTTCCAAATTTCATACAACCACGCTTTCCAATGTACGATGGCAGCGTGTGTCCTGGCTAGTATGTAGCCCGCTACATTCAAAGCTTGGCACTTTACAGCGCACCTGAGTTTGACCATGTTCACTGTCGTCTGTTTTCCGCCAGTCTCAAAGATGGCGCACTCGATTGGTTCTTTTCACTTGAGTCTGACTCAATAAAGACCTTCAAGCAACTCACCGACTTGTTCGCTAGTCAGTACGTCCACAACCGACGTAAGAAAGCTGATCTCGATTCGCTGTTCCAACTCTCACTGGGCGAAGACGAAACCATTCGAGAATTTCTAGGCCGATTCATAGCAGAACTACTATGCATGGAAGCTGGCCTGAAAAAATCATTCGTCACCTTGGCTTTCTCCAACGCCTGTCGCGTACGCAACACGGCACTCGCCAGATCGTTGATGAAGGAACGCCCCGAGACGCTATCCGAGCTATACGCTCATGTGGACAAGTACATTAAGCTACAAGGACTAAGGCGCCAGGGCCTACCAGAAAAAGAAGTCGCAGCAATTTCACTACACCATAAAAGGCCAAAAACGACGGCAATTGCCATCCTAAATCGAGATTTGCGACGGAAAATATTGTCCTAGAGTTCGTCGCAAATAGCCCTATTGTTAATATTAACGACGGTAAAATGCGTGGTAAAGTGAATTAGAAATGCGACAGGTGTAAAACACTTAAAGCCGTCATTAATAATAGGACATTCAAAACCGTCGCAAATTGCCTTTTTGCTGGGACTATATCTTTTCAAATCTAGAATGTATCGAACCGTCGTAAATTTTTGTCTTAAATTTCTTATGGAAGTCAAGTAACGATAGTATTCTCCGTCGTATTTGTTTAAAGTAATTTTTTTTAAATAATTAAAATTTTTGGTAGAACCTATTTTTTCCCAACACAGCTACTAATACTACATGATTCTCATATCATAAAATCAATTACACAAACATACTAAAACAACACATTTCAAAATTTGATATATTATACATTGGTTTTCCAAAATTTACAATGTTTCCAAGTTGTTGATTGCCAATAAATAACTAAGATTTTAAAGTACACAAGGCATAATAAGAACATAATGGGAAAAAAAAAACAATTTGTGCTTTGAAATTCCTATTTTCATCACCTTTATGCAATTTGGTCTTTCATTGAGTCGCACAACGCCACAACCTTTCATGAGGGTAAAGCCAACTCTTCCGCAAGTTATGAAAACATGATTCCACCAGATCGATAATGTTACAATTTGCTTTTGGACGGGCATTCGCAAGCGGAATGTAGAATAAATATTGAGATTCAAAATCTTCCTAGGTGAAACTTATCTAAAGGACCATTGAATCTCCTCCAGAGTTCTACTCTTAGTCTCGAGTACCCACAGCGCCACAAACACAACAGTAAAAGCACTCACAAATGTGTAAATGGTAAAGGTCCCTGTCACAAATAAAGCTTATTTAGAATTTTAGATGTGCTGCAGCAGCAGGTAGCTAGATACAATATGTAATCTGATGACTGTGAAAGGGGGGAGGGGGAGACACACACCTCCCTGACTCCAGTGTAGAAGCAAAATCTAATACTTCTCAAGATTCCAAATGAAATCTTCAAGCATATATTTCCATTATTTCAATTAAAAGGACCACCACTCCTAATTACACTTACATGTATAATAATAATGTTCACCTTTAGGCCATTATATAAACCCTAACTGAACCTTGAGAGTGTCAACTGTCAACCATCAATCATGTGACTCTTTTAGCATTTGCACTCTCAGGATAAGAAATAGTCAAAAGTCATGAAAAGGAAAAAAAATATAGTACCCAAAAAAAAAAAAATGGAAAACAAAGGACTGTGTGGCCACAAAGGGTGTGGCATATGAAAATCTTGAATTCAGTTGCACAGCACGTTGGAAGTTTTTCAGAGCAGTTTCGTGGTCCTTCTGCAAACTATAACAGTTTCCTATAGCACACATGTATGACCAATTCATAAGGACCACGAAATGCATGTGGAGTTAAAATAAGAAAGCAGAAAATTAGAGTCCAAAAGCTTTAGTTCATTTCAAGCATTTTAATTCATGGAAGGATGCAACATTTAGAAATAGAAATCGCTAGGGTCCAACGAAAAGGTGCAATCACAAAAGATATAAAAGCCATAAGTGGATGAACAAACATTCCCAGCCCACTAATCAAGCTAGCTATGACTTGGATATCCAAAGGTCGGGTTAAAGAAAGTGAAGAAAACAACATAGATTAAGGTTAATACCAAGATTGAGGAGCCAAGCGATCGGTTGAAATCAACTCCTGAGCCAAGTAGCTCAACTTCATCTCTTCCTTTAAATCTTTGCCAAACAATAAGGAGGGTTTCAAAAAAAGAAGAATAGGTAATTACATGACGGAATAAAAACCAGATACCATAAAGCAAAATAAAATGACCATTATTGACAACATAATTAGTATGTATGATAGTCAAATAAAATCAGCCGGAATATGGGGATTTAAGGGCTTAGGCGAGTAAGGTGGTAAGGTTGAAAAGAAAAAAGAAAGCCAAAACTGAAACCAAAAAAAAAACATAGACATTAATAAAGCAGGTCCAGACTCCATAACCTCCAACTGGTAACACAAACTAACCATCTTAGCAAACTAAATTAGAAAAGTTCATTAGGAAGGATCTTAACCTGTTATTTGAACAGAACATACCTCTTGAATATAAGATTAAGATATATTTTGCACTGCTAAACAAAGTTAAACAAAAGAGAAGCTTACATAAAGAATTGTCGAGTATATATCCATTCCATCTAAACTATAAGGGGATGCATCGTCGGTGCAAGAATAAAAAGCATGATCAGCTTCTAAATAATCTACCAGCTCAAAATAAGCTTTCCCAACCTGAAATCGACATGCAAAATTTTGTAAACAAAGCAGTGGCAGAGAAATCTACAAAAAAATCGTATGAAAATATTACATCGAAACAGTAATGACTCCAAATTCACGAAATTAACGGCTTCAAAGGCAGATTTATAAAAAAGGAGCTAAAAGGCTGCCCCCAACAGCATAAGAATATTTGCTTGGGTGATTTTCACATAATTATGATGCTCCAAACACATAATATCTCTCTCCAAAAAATTATATATTTTTTTGGATAAGTTCTCCAAAAAGTTCTAATGATCACCTCCCAATAATAAACATTCTTATCTAGGTACCCTATTTGGTAGGGAAATACATTATACATTCTTTGCGCCTCATGGAACTTCTGCTATGCAATCAACTACAGTTTTTGGAAATTTTGGTTTGATATAACACCATTAACAATAATTAAACAATATTAAGAATTTCGGAGAGCAAGCTCATACCACAAGACTGAAACAAACTACAAAATAAATAAGTTATTCTGACAAACAATGAAAATAAACCTACAAATCTTGAATCTGCTCCAACCGCGGTTCTTCAAATTTATACCTCCGAACAACCATTCTCTCCCTATCGTCCTGTGCAATTAAGATCATGATTTGGTTGACCAATACAGTTTTGAAGGGGTACCACTAAACGAACATTATAAAGATTTATAACACATTAACATAATACCTTGTTTGAATCCTTGATATTGAATAAAGCCTGTGACTGTACAGCAAGATCTTGAACAGACACAGGAATCTAAGGTATTTATAGTGCATTATCTCATGTGCTTTTTATTGTCACTAAGGCATTTCAAGACATCTGATAATATTCCCTGCAAGAAACCAATCCTCAAATTACTCGCTCCTCCAAGTCACAAATAGATAAATGAGTAGACACATTTAAATTGAAAGCAAACTTGTAAACCTTGCTAGACTTTTCAACCATCGGTCCCATTGCAGATGCAACTCCACCAACAACCAAAGTTGCCATAACCAAATTTTTGTTACTGTCATAAAGACGACCTCTAAGATCACCAAATAACTCAACTGGGAGGCCAAGTGAAAAGATAAGCTATTAATAAGCAATCAAAATTAGATAATAGCAGTCAAATGCATGAATAAAGTTAAATATGTGCATAATTGATATACTGAGGAAATACATGAAAACCATACCAGTTCCAGTCGGTTGAATGCGCTTGTTAGCTTCTTCTAAAATTTTATTCACTGAATCGATGATAGACTCCAAACGGATCTTGAACATCAGAAAAACAAGCAAGCTTAGTACTACAAAGCAGTGAAACAGTGATTGAACACCACCACCAGCACCCGATCATTGGGTGCTTAACAATATCCAAATAATTAAGTTAATGCAGAATGAACAAAAACCCCAACACACCTTCCAATCAGGGCTAGACAAGTTCTTGAAAAGTAGGTGTTATCTTCCCACTAACATCTTCACGTGGAAGGCCATCCAATCCACCACCGACATAGACAAGGTGGATTCGATGCTTTCACAGTTTTCCTTGGTGCTTTGCAGATGTACCCTATTGCAAATGATATTAAATACTAGAAGCGGTGCTCTTCTTGAGAAAAAAAAAATGTGTGGATAGAGCGGCATACCTCAAAAGGATTTTTCTCATACTTCAAGCATCAAGTGCACCGAGAAGTGCGGGCTTAACATCATCGAAGAAATCCTTTAATATCTGCGAGAAAATATATTGGAAGTCCTACCACTACTTTAGATCATCAAACTCACACAAAACAAATTAAAACAATTAATAAACCGAAAACTCACCCGGACCAATAAACTTGTGTATCTTGCCCCAATAAGCTTGATAGTCGCATTCCCGATGGTAGCATTCTTTGGATTGCAATCCGGTGTCTTTCGCGAGAACTCAATTAAATCCTGCAGAGAAAATCCAGAAAAGCTTGATTAACATGACAACATAAAGATACACAGCCAAAATGAATGTCACTAAAATGTGGTAGGAAAGAAATTACAACCACCTTAAGCTTTATAAGTGAAATACCAAAGTCTTCAACCTGCCGAAAACCGTATATCCGGGTAATCCCCTCACTAAGAACCTTCGGTTCTTGTGTTCTTTCATGATTTTATACAGCTATAGCGGTGTATATAAAGCATGTTAGAATTATTTGGGGAAAAAACGGTGAAGGACAATGAAAACGCACATGAGGATGACGTACATAACTTGTTGAGGAAAACATAACATAAGACAACTTCCACAAATGACCATTAATAAAAAAAAACAGGTAAAAAACACGACGAGTCAAATATCGCGACTCTAAAAAATGAAGCCCTGGGGGCGACGGCCCCGAGAAAAGGAGGTAAGACACTTCATCGCATGAATGCGCGTTTTAATATCTGCTACTCGTTCACTTAGACCTGCAAATGAAGCAAAGATACAAGTTTACATTATTACGTCAGAAGCAAGTTGTACCAAGTAGTGCAGACAAAAAATACAATGCATACAGTTAATACTAGCGTAAGGGTGAAACAGAGCTATGGAAAACGTTCATTCTAATAGAAAACAACTTTTTATTAACATAAAAAATTTACCACTTATTAAGATTCTTACCACTTCAACGCAATGCTCTTCAATGGGGCAAGTGCCGTTGTCATTGGTATGTAAAGCCACATACAAGACTGTTCTAGTAACAGGCCGGAGTGTTAGGATTCTTTTCTTTCTGAAATATTAGAAGAAAAAATCTATGTTATATACACAATATGAGGTTTTTCTTTTAGTCGGGTACCACTTTCCACGTCTGGAATACAATTGAAGCATGGGCACGATTGATTTCACCAAGGGAACTAGAGAATTCTGCAGATTTGCCTCCAACAGGTCTTCCATCTTCATCAAATAGAACACACTTCTTTTCAACAATTGCTATAACAAAGAAAAAGATACCTTAGAAAAAAAAAATACACATCATATAATTTCCATTAAGTTAACAATACATTAATTACCATCATCACCATGCTCACTTTGTCCAGATCCATCCCCACCCTCTGAATGTTGAGACTTGGAAGATGTACATTATGCTGAAATCTTATGCAAAACATCAATGACTAACTTGAAAGGGGGGAAAAATAGATGATAAAAATATGCTTAAAAATACTCATAACATATACACTTTCATCTATTAAACCTTCAACCATTCCATACAAACATGAAGTTGCACCCAGAAAAACAAGTCCACACAAAAAGAACAAGTACAAACTAGTACATACAAAGAGGAGCTGCATTCAAACAAGGAATGCGACACATGAAGTACAAACAAACAAATGGACCATAACAAAAATGATGTTGCCCTTTCGAACATCCATTTATTCTATCTCTTGTTCATACCCAATCACAACAGATTACTGTTTGCTTCAGTATAATCCAACTCAAGAATCAAGTTTACAACACCATAATAGGTCATGTCCCCATCAACATAGTTCTTATCTTTTGCACTTGCTCTAAAGCTTGTCATAGCATTCATAATAACCCGTTGTTTTGTGTTGTCTTAGAAATTTCAGACTTTGCTGTGCAAAATGTATACCCATTTACACTATCTCGATTATATGACATAGCTTTGAAAGACGGCCCTTGGCAAGCCTTTTCAAAGTGGACATCTCGATCCTTTTCTAACTGGTGGGATGAAAATGCATAATGTTAGAATTCTTGTAGAACCTAAATGACAGAAAATACGAGAAAGCTATATAAATTACTAAAGAAGAATATATGACTCATACAAACTTGTTCTCTAAGCCATGGAATGTAATGAACACTTCATGTAAGTTTCAACATATACAAAAACATTAACAATACAAGAATCACACAAAGATAGCTTTTTAGCAAATAACCAAACCAAATTTTAACAAAAGAAAATAATTTCTACAACAAAACTAGTTTACAACTAAAAACTGAACAAGATTAATTAATAATAACATTTGTCACCAATAACAACTAAGATCTAACAACCCTAAAACAACCAGCACCAAATAATTCAATATCAATCAAATTAACATAACCCAAATACCAAAAGTAGATGAATATTTCATACCCCAAAAAAAAATCGAAATAACAAATACCCATGATAGATTCAGTGAACCCCATTGAATCCATAGTAATAAAACAATAAGAAATGAAAAAGAATGAAAAAAGGAAATAACTTTACCTCAATTTGGAGAAGGAACTTTGATTTGATCCAAGTTGCAGATACCCATTTCAGTTTAGTGAACAATACATCAATTTAACAAACAAAAATCAGATGAAAATAAACAAACTTGAAGCTTTAAAATCATTAACTAATTAAATTTTATGTTTTGAAGAGAGAGAGAGCGATTACAATTTCACTGAAGCTCTTGCTTTGTGCTCCTTGTGTTCCTTGCAGAAGCTCTGAACGGTTTGTTAGAAGTCACCTTTTTTTTTTAGTGTTTCTCTCTCACTTTCCACTAGAGTCTCTGCGCTGTGTTAGTGAAAATAATGAGCGTGAAAAGGCAGTGACAACGAGAATGAAAAACCAGCCCACCACCTAAGCGACGAGTTCCAGAACTACCTTTACCGTCGTGTATTTACTACACCAAAATCCGTCCCCTATTTTAGGTTAGATCAGTATACGACGACCTTATGCCATATACGACGGTTTTTGCAGTCCTAAATTAAAGACGGTCATGACAGTCCTAAGCTAGTGTCGTTTTTCATCAATTCTGGTGTAGTGTTTCCGATGACCCCTCAGCTTCAAAAAAGCGACCCCAACAACCACCACAACAGCAAGAATGGAAATCAGGAAACCGAATGAACAATGATCGGGAGTTCGCTGTCCTTACACGATCTCCCAGTTACATACTGAAAAAGATCAAGTGAGCTGCATACTACCAACCTGATGTACATCATCCAGCAGATCGACCTGACAAGCCTTATTGCGCCTTTCACAGAGCAAAATGTCATGAGACCGATGCATGCTGGGGGCTAAAGCATTACTTTCAAGACCTCATCGAAGCTGGACACATCAAAGATACCAACATACCGACGGCGGTGACCATTGCCATAAACCGATGGCTCGCGGGTCGTCGGCCGAACTCCACCCCGCCTTAATCGCCACCACGATCAAACTAGATCTCGCAGCAAAGGACGTCCCAGAGACCGTTCTCGCCACGAGCGCCGCCTGCACTCATCAGATCGCGACAATGAGAGAATTATTCATATTATCACTTTCCCTGACGACTCAGTTAGTTCGTCCAGAGAGAAAAAAAGCCGCGTGGGTGCCCTTCAAGAAGTTTACCATTTTTCTTCACAAGCAGCACCTGCCCCGCGAAGTTCAGCTCGCAGCATCGGAGACATCACTTTCACAGCAGCGGACCTCAACAAAATTTGTCTCCCGCACAACGACGCGCTTGTAGTCCACGTCAAAATCAACGACTGGACAGTTAAGCGTGTTCTGATCGACCCCGGTAGCTCATGTGACATTTTGTTCTACCACACAGTATAAGAGATGAACTTCCCCAAGTCAGTTTTCATAGATCCAATTGCCCCTCTTTATGGGTTCAATAGCTCCAGAGCCAACCCAATCGGTGATATTATACTCCCAGTATCAATGGGACCACAAGAGGACAAAGTCAGCTTCAATACGCGTTTCAGCATCTTAGATATCAAGTCGTCCTACAACGCCATCCTAGGACGGCGTTGGATTCATCAAATGTAGGCCGTATCGTCAACACTGCATCAAGTCCTTCGCTTTCCAGGTCCCAGGGGCATAATGGAGCTTCGAAGCAACCAACTAGAGGCCTATCATTGTAATCAAATTCTCTCAGCGAATAAAACAGCCAAGCCCTCTGTCAGCATACGAAACAAGGGCACCAGCTAAACCATGGCCAAAGACCTGGTCGCTGAGGTCAGAGGCAACGTACCAACTCAGAACGCTGGGGGCTTCATCAAGAAGGTCTATCCATTTGTCTAGACCCCGAAAGTCGCTAAAGCAGTTATCGATCCAATCGTCAGGACCCCAGAGGTCGCTCCTGCAGTCAGCGCTCCACCTGTTCAGACCCCAGAGGTCGCCCTACCAGATCCCATACAACCAATACAGCTTCAGGCAAGTACTCCAGCCTCTGTTGTTATGACCACAGAAGTCATCTCAGACCCTGTTGTCGTAACCACAGAAGACATTCTGGTTCCTACAGCAACTCCCATCACTCATTAGACCGACAACGCAACTACAGAGAACAGTCCCCCGCAGGATGTTCACCCACCACATGCCACAGTACAAGCCGAAGAGAGGCAGAAAGTGAACTTAGGAACAGACGATGATCCTAAGTTCATCTATGTAAGGGTTAACCTCGATCCCACACTCAAAGCCCAGCTTGCAAACTTTTTGTCCATGAATAAAGATGTTTTCACTTGGTCGTATATTGATGTGTCGGGTATAGATCCTAGCATTGCATGCCATAGATTAAATGTCAATCCTAATGCTCGACCAGTTCGACAGCGACCTAGGAGACTATCATTACGCTTTCAAAAAGCAATCAATGACGAGGTCGACAAACTCAAGCAAGTTGGTTTCATCTGAAAGGTCGACTACCCAGATTGGATCGCTAACATAGTGGCAGTTCCAAAAAAGAATGGCACGGTTCGCCTTTGTGTTGACTTCACCAATGTCAACCAAGCAACACCCAAGGATAGCTTCTCATTACCAAGGATCGACCGACTTGTGGACCAGACTTGCGGCCACGAGCTCCTCTCCTTCATGGATGCCTATAATGGGTACAACCAAATACCACTTGCTAAGGAAGATCAAGAGAAGACATCCTTCATTACAGAACAGGGGATTTATTGCTACAACGTCCTCCCGTTCGGCCTCAAGAACGTTGGAGCGACATATCAACGACTAGTAACGGACATGTTCCAGGACATGTTAGGAGATACCATGGAAGTCTATATTGATGACATGGTCGTCAAGAGCAAGAAAGCAGGTGACCACCTCACTCACCTTGAGCAAGCGTTCTCCAGGTTACGCCGAACTCGCATGAAGCTGAATCCAGAAAAATGCCTTTTCGGAGCGTCCTCCCGCAGATTTCTAGGCTATCAGGTCTCATAGCGCAGAATCGAAGCTAACCCAGATCAAATCCGGGCGTTCTTGGATATGCCTGACCTGCAGACAAAGAAGCAGATACAGAAGCTGTCAGGCATGGTCGCTGCACTCAACCGATTCATATCCAGAGCATCAGACAAGTGTCGACCGTTCCTATAACTTCTCAAAAAAGGCGAGCAGTTCTCATGGAACGATCAATGTCACCAAGTGTTCTCCACCCTCAAAGAGTATCTCACAACACCTCCTATCCTCGCTAAACCAACAGATGGAGAAACGCTGAGGCTTTATCTCGCAATATCAGACTTTGCTATCAGTTCGGTTCTCTTCAAAGAGGATAGCAACTACAAGAAGCCTATCTACTTCACAAGTAAGACGCTAACCCTGGCTGAAAAGAACTACTCTTACATCGAAAGAGCAGTACTCACATTGTTATACTCTGTAAGGAAGTTTCGACCTTATTTTGAAGCGCACCCAATCAAAGTACTCACCGACCTCCTGTTGAAGAAAATACTTCATAAAGAGAACAAGACAACTCGCATGGCAGTATGGGCTGAAGAACTCGGGGAACACCACATCGAGTTCGTCCCACGCACCTCGCAGAAAGAACATGTCGTGGTAGACTTCCTCGCCGACTTCCCTGTCGACGACCTACATTGGGAACCAGAAGCAGACATCTTACCCTCAAAGCAAAATGACAAGACCGTTTGGTCTCTCTTTGTGGATGGCTCTAGCAACCCCGGAGGGAGTGGAATTGGAGTTGTGTTAGTGTCGCAAGATGGAACAATGGTGGAGAAATCAGTTTGCATCGATTTTGCGACCTCCAACAATGAGGCAGAGTACGAGGCATTAATCATGGGACTCATAATGGTGCTACAGCTCGGTGTGCAAGATTTGCAGGTCTTTAGTGACTCGCAACTGGTCGTTCGCCAGATTGCTAAAGAGTACACTACCCATGAAGGTAACCTTTCTAAATACCTTCAAGTTGTTAATTAGTTACTTCTTTCTTTCAAGAGAGCCACCATACACCACTTTTTGCGTGATGAGAACCGTCACGCAGACAGTTTAACTTACTTGGCTACTCAAACCCCAAACTGCGCCCCGAGACAACTACTGATAGAGGTAGTTGACCGACCTGCTTACCAAATGGACTTTGTTTTAGAAATCAACGACCTATGCCCACTCTCTGAAGCTCAGATGAGTCACACATGGATGCAGCTCATCTTAGAGTACATCCAGCATGGTACACTCCCAGAAGAGCGTGCCAAAGCCAGACAAGTCCCATATCTGGCTCGCTGTTATTGCTTGGTTAATAACAAGTTATTCCGCAAATCCGCTGGCGGACCTTTTTGAGGTGCATAATCCCATAACAAGGTCAGTTAATTTTTTCAGAAATTCATGAAGGAAAGTGTGGCAACCATGTTGGAGGGCGCTCTTTGGCCCACAAAGTGATCTCCCAAGGATAGTTTTGGCCTCGCATGCAGATCGACGCCAAAACATATGTCCTAAAGTGCATCAAATGCCAAACCTTCGACCACAACATCATCCAACCAACTCGCGACCTTATTAGCATTGTGAGCCCTTAGCCATTTCACATGTGGGGCATGGACATCATGGGACCATTTATCCCACAGAAAAGCACCGGTTTCCTCTTCGTCTTAGCTGCAACCGATTACTTCACTAAGTGGGTCGAAGTAATTCCGTTAGCATATGTCAAAGAGTCACATGTCAGAAACTTTATCTGGACTCACATTTTCACCAGATTTGGTTTGCCGCACACCCTGGTGATGGACAATGGTTCCCAGTTCAAAGGCAAAACAGTCAAAGAGTTTCTAGCCAAGTGGAAGATAGTTCATGCATTCTCCACTCCCAAGACATTTCGAGCAATGGCCAAGCAGAGGCAAAGAACAAAGCAATCTTAGAAAACTTGAGAAAAAATATTGAAAGAACAAAAGCCGGTGGCCAAAACCAGCTAGAGAACATTACGTGGGCTCATCGCACCTACCGGCTTCCAAAGATCGACGAAGTCACCATTCTCCCTATGCTATGGCACTGAAGCCGTCATTCCCGCCGAGCTAACAGTCACTACGACTCGATTAGAACTCGTCGAATCGGAATGCAACAACTTTGTCCTTGCTTGTGAAGTCGATTTGCTGGAAGAGCACCGCGACCTAGTAGCTATCAGAGTGACATCGTATTAACAGATTCTAAAGAGGTCCTACAACAAACGAGTACATCCTCAATCCTTTCAACCTGGTGATCTAGTTCTGAAAAATCTCAGGATGACTCCAAACTAGCACCAACATGGGAAGGACCATACATAGTAGACCGAGTTGTTAGCAACGGGGCTTACTGGATCAAGACGCAAGAAGGAAAACCACTACCACGCCCCTAGAACACTTATTTGTTAAAGAGATTTTATCAATAAAGACGCAGTTTTGTACAATTCATGTTTTTAGTCCTTGTCAATTAAGGTAGTTTAATTATATTTGTATTGTCAACCACTTTGTTCAATTGCATCTACAACAAAACCGCACTTGCACCAAGTGCACCACCAGTACAGGCGCACTTCCAGCACTCCCATAGCATCCAACACTCTCAGTGAGCAATACACCTTCAGAGGCTAAACACGCTCTCTGCGAGCAGAACGCTCTTAGGAGCTTACAGGCTCTTAGCCTCTCCAAATCTCACTAAGTTGAGGACCTATACTTCTAGGATCAACTCCGTGAGAACACTCTCAGCGAGCAGTATGCCTTCAGGGGCTACATACGCTCTCAGTGAGCAGTACGCCTTCAGAGGCTAAATACGCCATTCGCGATCAAAACGCTCTCATAAGCTTACAGGCTCTTAGCCTCTCCAAATCTCACTAAGTTGAGGACCTATACTTCTAGGATCAACTCCGTGAGAATGCTCTCGATGAAGCGAAGACGCCGAGGGGCTAGATACGCTCTCCGCGAAGCGTAACGCTCGATGAGCAGCATTACGCTTTCAGAAGCTAGATACGCTCTCCGCGAGTAGAACGCTCTCAGAGAGCATTACACCTTCAGAGGTTAGATAAGCTCTCCGCGAGCAGAATGCTCTCAGTGAGCAGTACGCCCTCATAGTCTAAACACGCTCTCAGTAAGCCATACGTTTTCATAAGCTAACACACTCTTCGCGAGCAGCGCGCTCTCTTGAGCTTACAGGCTCCATAGCCTCTCCAATTCTCACTAGTTGAGGACCTATAATTCTAGAATCAACTCAGTGAGGTTGCTCTCTTGAGCAATACTTAACAAGCAGAACGCTTTCTAAAACTAAATCTCAGGCTCCATAGCCACTATATACAACAAGCATCATAAACGAAACACTAGCTACAAGAAATTAAGCATAAGCAAAAGCATGCATTCCATACATATCCATCAATCGAACTGCCGACCCAAGGCCGGAAAACCAGTTCGCACATTCACCGATCTGCTGGGTTTACCCAGGAAATCCAGATCGGGAGTTCTTACAAGTACGGTAAAACATCGAGCTGTCACTCTCATGAAAACCAGCTCGTTAAAGATTCTACACCAAAAAACGAACTGTTCAGGCAAGCCTGAGAAACCAGCTCTATTGTTTCACTCTTTTACAGAGAGGAGAAACCACAGACATATCCAAAAACTTGCATTAACACTTACAGAGAGAGGTCTAAAAAATCATCGTCTTGCATCAATAATAACATGCTTGTCCTTAGGAACAACACTGGTAGAAGGGAGATGACTCGCATCACGGGCAACAACAAGAGCGGCGGTTTCTTCAGCTTCCTGGTCATGCTTCTCCAGTAGCTCCACGTACAATTCCGCCAACACAAAGTGATCTTCACAAGTTCGATCATATTCCTTTTGCGCCTTACGAGCCACCATTTGACATTGCTTGGCGTACTCAGTCACGGACGCCAACTGTTTTTGTAGATCCCTCATTGCCTTAACCAGAATAGTCTTCTCCTTCAGCGTGTCCTGATGTTTGTTCCTCAGGGACGTCAGCTTCTTCTTATCGACCTCCCAAGGAGCACGCATCCTTGCCAACTCAGCCACGGTACCATCGCCGCTACCAGAACGCTGAACAGTTCAGCTTCAACCTATCGTACCCAGCCAGAAACTACATAGAGAACGTTACTATTAACAATCCTCATTCATGTCACAATAAAAGATACAACTAGAAAACTCACCAAACAACAATCCACGTCGGTGGTCTTCAGGGTCGTCTCCATACTTTCACTCTCCAGCTCGTCTTTATCACAGTCTAGCACTATCCTCTCCACAAGACAGCTCGCTATAAAGGCTGAATGGAAACTACAATTAGAACGCTTCACCATGCGCTTCTTCCCTGTCTTCCCGATGTAGAAGAAGTTGCGCCCCAAATCACCAAGACGCGGCGACGAGCTGCCAGACGCAGCATGGTGATCTCGCCTAAGTTCGTCGCCCCCTCCATGACTCGGGGACCTGAACACGACCCCCCAGGTCGCCCACCTCCCTCCACCTTCGCACGTTTACCTTTCCTGGCGTCAGAATCATCAGCTTTACGCTTACCGTGGTTCCCAAGAGGATGAGGTCAGAATGCCATCTCCTCCATCACGAGGGGAGAAGTTTCCCTCGCCCCCTCACTACCACTAGCACTCTTGTTACTATGTCTAGCCATTTTCAAATCTACAAACATATCCAAGCATTAGCGAGCCACTACGTAAACAAAGTTTACTAGGACAAACAAAGAGCCAAACAACAAAAACACGTACCTGAGATGATCAGTAGAGGAAAGAAAACCAACACTGTCTAAGAGAGCATAACAACTTGAGGAAAGAGACAAGCAAATACTCTTCAGATTCTTGAAACAGTTCTATTTATGCCCAAGTAACGTCTCTTCCCAAGGCAAGTCATAATGACATCGAGACGCCAAACGGCAGGCCACCTGGCAACCATCATTTCATATCTCCCGACTGCTCATATTCATACACGTGCCAAACATGCACTGTAGCTCAAGTACCTACAGCTTATAGAACGCTCCACACGTCCTCAACATATGTGCAACCCACAACGCTTAAACCGAACAACAAGCACGACAGGACAACAAATTCACAGGTCGTTTAGACTGCATCACTCTCATAACTAGTCGCAATAACAGTCACTCGTTCACAAAATGCAATCAGACATATAAATACACAAAGATAATTGAACAAAGTTAGCAGCATGCTTCCCATACAAGCAAATGAGCGAACTGACGACTACAGTAAAGCCTCAGTTTGCTGACTAACCGAGCTACTGAGTCTACTCAGGAAATCCAACCCAGTTAGCCACCGGTCATCACTACTTGAGCTCCCCAATACATTTAAGGAAGCCAAGTAGTTCAGTGTTGTCACAAACATAAAGAAAGACGGACTGCCCAGATTACCCCAGGAAACCAGCTCTATTGTTTCAGGCCAAAGGCCACATACAAACACAAATTTAAACGACCATCTTTAAACAACATGGTCAAAGCTTTCAGTGAAAAGGACATCCAAAACTTGCGACGAGCTTCGGGTCACCAGAAGTCGCTACAGCTGCATTAGTCACGGTCGTATCCAGTTCATGCGAAACTAGAGCCTGTTCAATTATCGTGATCGATGAAGGCGAAGGAAGCACAACCGGGAACAATACTTTCGATCTTGGTGGTTTCGCCCTACGACGCGCCCGAGCCCCACGTTCCTGTTCCTCTTGCAGATCATAATATTTTTTCTCCAACTCCTTTATCTCAACATGGATAGTAAGATAGGCGTCCTTCACTTGCAGTCGCGGTAGTTTTACACCTTTCAGCATAAGCATTCGCGGTCGCTACCTTCTTCTTCAGGTCATCCACTTCATGCCTCAGCCCGACCGACTCATTGACAGCTGACGTCTTCTCCAACGTCAGCATCGTCAGTTTCGTCTTCAAACCATTCGAGCTCTTTCTTCTCCGACTGCTCCACTGCTCGAAGAGTTGTGAGCTCGTCCCTCAGCGACTCAACCTCAATTTTTTCTAGCTCAGCGATCTGGGCAGCCGTCTTCAATTTCTGGTACCCAGCAATCAGCTGTGACAACTCGCACAGTATATCACATTAACATCAAGCAATAACATAAAGCACAATAAAGCAGACAATTCATAGCACAAGAACTACTCACCATGCACAACGCCTTATCCATCCCCTTCAGATTCGACTCCAGCTCCTTCGAATCCAGGTCTTTCCTATCACCATCCAGCGTCATTCCCTCCAGCAAACAAGCAGCAATAGGTGCGGATTTGTAGTTACAGTCCAACCTCTTCACATAGCGTTTTTTGCCAGACACGTCATCCACATATATCAGATTGCACTCCAGCTCATCTTTCCCACCACTGGAATGCCTTTTGCCAGTCTCTTTTATAACAGCTTTCCCATTCATCTTTTCGGAAGTATCTCCAGCAACCCTGGTCGGAGCGACCTCCATGGTCTCCTCACCAAGCACGCTTAAGTCGGGCATCGGCCTCGCCCTCGAGCTATGAGCCGCCCTCCCCCCGGTTCGCCCTTCACTACCCCCAAGCGGTCTCAACTACCCTCACGACCTTGGAAGGTCGAGACTCCGGATCGTTACCCTTCCTCGTCGGCAAGCAACTTCGCTCAGGGATTTCAAAGAGGACGTCATCCAAGTCGAACGGAGCGTCCTCTTGACCCTTCCAAACTCCATACCGGACAAGATTCAAAGACCTCCGGTGGTCGCTTCTTCCCAAATATGGCCTCGGTTCTTATCTTCCCTCGTCACCAAATCACTCTTACGTTTATCCATCACAGATTTCCTCGGTGCTTTACCACTCACCTTACCCCGTGCCCTCTCCTTTTGCACTTCCCTCTTCTCCCTAATCGCAGGTCCACCCCGTTCCTTGAAGAAATGTGCAACCTCCGGAAGCTTCACTCGTTTCTTAGCTTGCGTCAACCTAGCGAACTTCTCAATCACCTCCCGATTCGTCTCCTTCTCAAGAGCGACGTCTGCACAAACAACAGAATAGTAGTGTCAGTATAAGATCAACCAACGCAAGTTCAGAATTCTCAGATAAAGTACTGGTACCCACCAGTAAAGTCGCATATTTTATTTTCCACACTTAACCCCCTCGCACAGTAGTTTCCAACAAGCAGCAACGGTCTTTTATCCCAAGACTCGTTACTCACACCATCCAGAACGCTCGACAGCTTAGCTCGGGTTTGCAAGCTAAAGTTAAGCGCCCGAGTTCGCTTTACTGAGAAATGCTCAATAATATCAGCGACCTCTATCCGGTATTCACCGCTGGCGTTCAACAGGTTAAATACTTTGAACAACCGCCACGTGTTACCCACAAATTGAACAAGTGCTTTGCCACAACGGTTCAAGAACTCACAAACCAGCTTAGAGAACGGTATCGTCATGTACGCCCTTAGCTGCCCCTCACAGATTATAACCCCATAGTTCGGTGTACCTATCACTATAGACCCGAGCGTCCTGGTCGGGCTCATGGATCTCCAGACCGCTTATAGTTATCTCATATGTTTCCCTCAAATAGGGGAATGCCCCCAAAGCGTGTCTGTCTACAGCCCAAGGAGGCAGCCCGCTAGAAGACGACCTCTCACCGTGACCTGAAGTGCTAGCTTCAGCAACCACAGATGCAGATCGTGCCTCATCTTTCCCACTTTCAGCCTCCTCAACATCATCATCTTCATCACCACCCTCACTCACCCCACACACCGACTCTTCCTTCTCTTCCTCTGTGTGATCCCAACCAAGAGAAACTTCGCGAACTTCATTAGATCACGTATCGTCTGAGTCAGACATTTCTCTCTGGTCTCTCACAAATTTTAGCCACAAGCAGCTAAACGAACGACCTAACAACTTAATATCTAAGAGCAAGAACGTAGCAAAGAGCAGAAGATCAACAATGGCAAAAACTAACCTGAACAAACTGGGTGTAGTGAGTTTTTCTACAAAGCGAAGCAACAAAATGGTGTTTCAGAGAGCCAGCATTGTTTTTGTATAACCGCCCCTCCAGTTCCCAAGGCGTTATGATGGCACCCTAGCCCTAGCCGCACACGACTTCCAACAACCTGTCCTATCTTTTCAAATCCGAAAAATAGGGCGGCACGTTTTCTCTGCAGCTGCTTAGATCCGCTCACGTGTTGTCCACATGTCAGATGTTTCGCCCATCAGATCACCAGATAGTACGGAGCGATCCCCACAGTTCGCTGGGTCTTTCCACTTCCACCAGCTTCTCTCTTCGCCATGCTCCACACGTGCTAATGTGTTCTCTCAGCAGCTCGCTTCAATGAGCAGCGCGACCTACTAAGAGGGGGCTTTGTAAGGGAGTGATATTCTCCTTCAGGAATATCAGGCATGTCAGCATGGTGGAAATACCGCACCGATCTCCAATACACCTCGCCGACCTATGTCACCAGCTCGCATCAACACACTACGAGATCGCTCCAGAACAGTTCGTATCATCATACAGACCGATCTACAACGTGACTTATCTTATCTTCTAGAAGCAATCATGAAGGAATCTACACGTACGCAAATCACTGCCGCCAGCTACTGACCACTGCCGCAAGCTACTAAGCCAGGCTACTAATCCCCATCATTATAGCAGATCTATAAACACAGTTCTCACACGCCTCCACAATCTGGACCCTACATTTGTGTTGTCCTTTACACGTGTTGGGTGAGGATTCATTTGGATCACCTATAAATACTCTCTATATGAACTACGCCAGACCTGATTCTTCTCTCCCCCTAGAATCCAGAGAAAATATGTAGGCAATTCGCTCCTCGACGAACTTGGTCTTAACTATATTCTAATCCGTTCTCCATCTCTCCCTTTGTATGTAAAGGAAATACCGAAACGCCCCTTTGCAACCGCCAAAACTGTTACTTTGACTTAAGTAAAAAAGAGGGAGTTAATTTGAATGTGAGCACTTTACCAGAAAAAATTTGAATGTGAGCAGTTTGAATGGAATCTCTATAAAAAATGGTTAGGAACTTAGGACCGGACACTGCACTCTGAATACAATAACCCGAGTAGGGGTGTAACCTGGGTTGGGTAAACCTAAGCCCGACAGGCTAAAACCAGAATTTTGATGAGCTTGGGTTACAATAAAATTTTATTTGGTTGGACTTCGGTTGGAAAGTAAAAATCCGGCCTTAATTTGGATGGGGACATCAAAAAACCCGAACAACCCAAGCCAGATCATAAGAATCAATAAATTTCATATCTCTATTTATATTGTTTCCTTCAAGTTAATAAATAAAATGTCATGCATACACGAATATTTTTAACTTAGAGAACAATATAGCCAAATTGAGTAAACATTCGGTTATCTATTCCAATCTATAATATTTTGTTTAATTAATTTATTAAATTTTCCAAATTCAAAACTGTGGTGAAACTATTCAATTAGGTTTACAACACGATGAGATATGGTTATTCTTTGTATTTATTTTTATTCTTCTGCCTTGTAGAGTAAGAAGCAAGAAATGATCTGTCTGCTCATAGTATAGTAATGAATAGGAAAAGAAAAGGTCTATTGTTTAATTCTTCACAAAAGGGGAAAAAAATCCGAGCCACCCGAGTAGGGCTTGGGTTGATGTATTTTCAATTGGGCTCAGGCTTGGGTTGGCAATTTAAAACCCGATGCAGGCTCGAATAGGGCTTGGGTTGAAGTAATTGAAAGTTGGGTTGGGCTAGAGTTAGATCTCAACTCGACCCAACCCACCTGAGTTGCACCCCTAAACCCGAGTTCAAATCTCGGTAGAACCTATTTTTTAAGGGGCTGTTTAGCTTTTGGGCAACTTTTTAATTGAATAATTTGCAGTCACCAATTCAACGTTTATTTGCGTTTGGGCCAAAATTGATGGTTGACTGCATTGACTTTGAGTTGATTATTTTGTTCCATCTATATTTCCCTAGAAATGGCTAAAATGACCTGCACATGCCATACACCTGACTTACTTATGGACCAAACACAAATATTACTATTAACAATATGACCGAATACTAAAAATTCTAAATAATAGTCAAACACTTGACAAGATCGAAGATTTGATTCAATGGCCATATACGAATCTTTTTGAGACCACGACTTAATCAACTTACATCTTGCACCTAAGCCAAGTTAATTAACATACACACACAAATAGGACCCAAAAGTGATGGGTGGAAGCAAAAAAAATGCATATTATTAATTTTTGCATAATTGTACGAATTAAATAATCTCGATCATTACACAAATTTTTTTATGGTAGCGCAAAATGAAACTTCACGAATATTATTATGAACATGTTTGAGGTTGTGATAATTCAATTGCTATACTTAGTACTTAAAGGTTATAAGGTGTTTGCTTTTCATTAGCTTTTAAACTAAAATAATTGTGAGGTATTGTTCAAATTAGACTATCTCAAGCCAAAATTTGAACAAGATTCTTACATCTATACAAAGATGACTGATTGCAGAATACCTCGTACGATTTTTTACCAATGTTAATCATGGGGTTGAACAATCTATTGTTGATTCAATCACTATCATTAGATATAAACTAGAATAATAAAGGTTGGTAAAAGAGAGTGAATATTTGAGTGGTCAGTTTATCCAATTAAATAGTTCTAACATTCAAGAAATAAGCAGTGGTGAGCTTACGCTAATTGGGGAGGTAGAAGAATAGAGGGGTATAATAGATAATATATATATATATATATATTTTTAAGGTTGAGTTTATAGACATAACAAGGGGAGAATATTAGCACTCTAAAGTTATTGTTTAATGGTATCAAGAACTGGTGACTCATAGACATAGTGGCAAAACTCTTTACGCTGAGAGAGGAAAAATGAGCATAGCAACTTTCGTTACCCCTTATTCTCTTTTCTCTTCCTAATTCGAATCCTACCATTGTTTCTCGTTTATCCTCCATCTATCTCCTTTTTTTTTTTTTTTTTTAAGGTTTTTTTCATATATACTTTTCCGGTTACATGTTTTTTCATATATGAGTAATCAGGATCTTGAATTCATTCCTAATGAGAGTGAAGAGGATAAGCTTCACCGTCTCCATCTTCAGATGGAATCTATGTGGAAAATCAATAGGTTTCCAGACGAGATTAATTTGGATTCCATTAATGATAAAGAGCAAAAGCTTTGGGAGAAATCTCTGATTGGTAAACTTTTCTCTTCAAAGAAATTTGATGAAATTGATATTCGTAATCAATTAGTTAAATCCTAGAATACTAACTCAAAGATTACTATTACTTTCTTATATAAGGGTTTATTCAAATTCAGTTTTGAGGATGAACAGGAATTGAGGTTTGTTCTTGAAAATGGTCCATGGTCTATTCATGGATATATTATGTCTCTTAAGCAATGGATACCAGATAATCCTACTAATAATTATATATTTCAGGAGTTTAGATTGTGGATTCAGGTTTTTGGACTCCCGCTCGAAAGGTCTACTTAGGAAAATATCCATAAAATTGGATTTGCTTTTGGGTTAGTTGTGGATATTGATTCAATTGGAGGTTCTGATGCTGGGAATTCCTTTTCTCGTGTTCAAGTCATGTATCCTATTAGGAGGATCGGAGGATGGTTAGTAATGTCGTGGTTAATCCTCATGAAAAAAATTCTATTCATATCTATTTCAAATATGAGAAGCTTCCTGTGTTTTGTTATTGATGTGGTTTAATTAGGCATGATTATAAGGAGTGCAAGGCTTTTATTCATCATCCGTTGTTTGTTAAATAGGGTATTCATAAACCCCCGGCTACCTCTATTCTTCCTTTCTCAAATAGGATTAGAGCTGCGTCTTTTAAGTTTGGTATTGGTGTTCAGTCCAGGAAAGTTCTTGAATGGGATCCTAAGGCAGAAAAGTTGAAAATTAGTGTTCCTATGGAATTCAAGATGCAAGCATACAATAGGAAAGGTAAGCAAATCTTTGTTGCTGAACTTTCCTTTGAGACTGGCTCTGGTTTTTCTGATGAGATTCGGGTAGAGAAGTTGATGGTAACGGATGAAGGTGTGTTGCCGTCTATGGTTAACGGACATGCTCTCAATATGGATGTCACCTTTTCTGAGGCTTCAACCAATGCTAGCTTGCCATTGGGGATGGCAATGCTGTTATTCCTGATATGGTATGTAATTCTGCAAACAATTCTGTTACCTTTTCTGAAGCTTTAACCAATGCTAGCTTGCCATCTGGCAATGATGTTTCTTCTGATATGGCATGCAATTCTGTTATCTTTTCTGAAGCTTCAACCAATGCTAGCTTGCCATCTGGCAATGCTGTTTTTTCTAATATGGCATGCAATTCTGCGGACAATTCTGTTACCTTTTTAAAGCTTCAACCAATGCTAGCTTGCCATCTGGCAATGTTGTTTCTTCTGATATGGCATGCAATTCTGCGGACAATTCTGTTACCTTTTCTAAGGTTTCAATCAATGCTAGCTTGCCATTTGGCAATGTGGTTATTCCTGATATGGCATACATTTCTGCGGACATCTGGTTTTCTCTCTGATGCTTCCTCATCCTTTGGTGGCTTCCCACCTGCCCTTCCCTTGGTTAGTTGTTTGGAGCATGAGGGTCTTGTTGATCTAGTTTTGAAGTCTGTTGATTCTGCATCTACTGGCTCTTGTCCGTCTAAGTTAACAGGGGATAATAATCTAGATATGGAGCTGGGCTTGGATCTAGGCCCAAAGGCTCTTTCTGATTCTTTAATATTTTCTAATATGGATATGGATTCAGGTATTTCTTTTAATAGTATTAGAAGCCCAACTTCTATAAGGTACCCTTCTAAGCCTTTGAAAAGCTTTATCCCTTCAAAAGCCCATACGAAATCAAAAGCCCATCTGTATAACCCAGTATCTCTTTTACCCATCTCAAAATCACATAGGAAAGCATTTATTTCTCCAAAACAAAAAAAATCCATCTTACACAAAACATTCTCTAGCATCTACTCTTTCAAGTATTTCTAAGGTTGTACCCATTTTTCCTGACGGGTTGCCTTATTTTTATCCAAATATCTCTAAGAATATCGAGAAACAAGATAATGAGTCTTACGAGGTCTCCTTGGAAGAAGGAAAAGCTGGTTGTTCAACGCATGTGCTCATTACTCATGTCATTTTTCTGGTTAGAGAAGATATCTTGGTGGTTCATAGAATAGCTATCAAAAGGGTGTTTGAGTTTTCGGAGTTTCATACGGTTGAATAAAGGATTTCCAAGAGAAAAAAAAAAGAGTAATAGTAATCTTCCTTATCCAGTGGGGAAGGAGCTTTGTCCTTCAGCTAGTGCACGTTGGAAAAGAAGAAATAATAGGCATTGGGAGGATGGGTTAAAAAAAGATCTGGAGGAATCCAAAAATTCAGTAAAGGATAACAGAGAGAAAAAAAAATGGATGGGTTTCATAAGGATGAAGTTTTAGAAGATGGAAAAAGGATTCAAAGACAATTTTTTTATGGGATTCTTTTGAGTAAAGGTCCTCTTGTGGAATGTGTAGATAATATAGAAGAAAGTGAAAAGCCAATTGAGCATGGAAAGTCAGTTTTGCATGTTGCTCCTAAAGAGGACAATAAGGGTTTTCTAGGGTCGTCTTTTGTGGTACCTGGTTCTGATGCTGATCATACTGCTGAAAGTGGAGATCTTAGTGCTACTGACCATGAAGATGAAAGAGGAGTTTTTGGAGAGGGTGGATATGGATTCTCCTGTTGTGGCACCTACTCTGGTTCTTGCTACAAAGATCATTTCTTAAAGGAAGATTCTTATGGGTTTATCTTGGTGTCTTCCCTTGGTAGCTCCCTTAATCCTGCCTTTGCTAATGTGTATGATTCTAGTAATCCTAGTTTTTGCTCATATGGAAATGGTGGTCTGTCTAGTGGGAAGGAGTCTTCATCTACAAGTGGTTATGTTTCTTACAAGGGTTCTGATCCTTCTGAGGGGTCTTCTGATAGCTCTGATAGTTCTAGCTCTGGTGGGTTCGCGGTGATTGACCCTTCTCAGTTGCCTCGGTTTTCATGACGATTGAAGCCTGGAATTGTCGGGGAATTGGTTCCTCCACGACAATTCAATCACTAAAGGACCTAATCTTGGTCTCAAATCCTGATATTATCTGTTTAGCTGAGACCAAGGCATCTGAGAAAAAGTTATAGTTAGTTGGAAAAAGGATTAAGTATGGTGGTAGTTGTTTTGTTCCTGCAGTTGGTAAAAAGGGTGGGCTTACTGTTTTTTGGAAAGAAGGTATCCAGATTGATATCATGCGAGCAACCTCTAATCATATCATAGGCAAGATTTCTAATTATCTTTCTAATAATGATTGGTTTTTTTCCTTTGTTTATGGTGAACCTATTGCTGCCTTTAGGAAGAGGGTCTGGGATGAGCTTAGAGATCTCTCTCCTCTAATTCCAGGTCCCTGGCTCTTGTTTGGTGATTTTAATGCTATTTCCTCAGCTGATAAAAAAATTGGGGGGAATGGTATTAATTTTAAATGTTTGAATGATTTTAATGAGATGATTTATGATATTGGTCTTGTTGATATGGGGTATAGAGGATCCAAATTCACTTAGTCTAATAATCGTTTCTTTGGCAATCATATTCTGAAGAGACTGGACAGAGCTTTAACCACACCTGATTGGCTTGAGTTATTCCCTCATGTCTCTTTACATAATAGCCCCTGTGCTTCTTCTGATCATCTATCTCTTACTATCAATTTGGATGGTTCTACTGCTCCTCTGTGTAAACATTTTCACTTCTTTGAGATGTGAACTCATGATCCTTCTTGTAAGGACACCATTGCAAATGCCTGGCAGGATTCCTCCCCTGATAATTATGTTGGCATGCCTACCTTAACAGTACACAGAAAGATAAAGTTCACTAGTAAGAAGCTGAAGAAATGGAATAAGGAAGTCTTTGGGAATGTTTTCTTGAATAATAAAAAGGTTAGGCAAGCTTTGGAAAAGGTTATGTCTGATGATATGCTGGTTGAAGAAAACTACTCTAGGATTGATTCCTTGAAAAAAGAGCTGTTAAATTTATTGAAAAAGGAGGAAAGTTGTTGGAAACAGAAAGCTGGGTTTAACTACGTAGCTGAAGGTGGCAGAAATACCAGATTTTTTTCATTTATCTACTATCTACAGGAGAAGAAAGAATAATATTGAGAAGCTCAGGAATGATGAAGGAGGTTGTGACAGTGATTATTGGAAAGGTATAAGAGAGAATGTCAATCAATATTTCAAGAATATCTTCACTTCAGATAACATTCCTCCAAATGAGAAAGTTCTCAATCTTTTCAGCTCTTGTATCACCCCTAAGGAAAACACTCTTCTCACCCAAGTTCCTTCTGATTCGGATATCTGGAACTCTGTTAAAAACATGGGAGCTCTAAAATCCCCTGGGCCTGATGGTTTTCAAGGCATTTTCTTCCATAAATACTGGGATATTATTGGTCCAGATATCTCACTAGCTGTTAAAGAGTTTTTTTATCTATGGGAAACTTTCACCTTGCCTCAATGAATCCTTTATCACTATCATTCCCAAAATCCCTAACCCAGAACATATTACAAAATTTAGACCTATCAATCTTTGTAATTTTTCATATAAGATCATTTCTAGAATTCTGGCTTCTAGGTTGAAAGCTCATTTACATAAATTTATCTCACCTCTTCAAGGGGCTTTTGTTAAAGGCAGATCTATTGGTGACAATATTGGTCTGGCTAGTGAAATTATGCATAGGATGATGAAATTAAATAAACATAAACAGGGTTGGATGGGTGTTAAGTTGGATATGGCCAAATCCTTTGACAGAGTTGAATGGAGGTTTGTGGATCAGATCATGGGAAGGTTAGGGTTCTCTGAGAAATGGAGAAGATTAATTCAGCAATGCCTTAGTACTGTGTCCTATAATGTTTTGTTGAATGGATCCCCTCTTGAAAAAGTTTTTCCTGAAAGAGGTATCAGGCAAGGGGATCCTCTATTTCCTTATCTTTTTATTATGGTTGTTGAAGCTTTCTCAAGACTTATTGCCCTAGCTGAGGATGAAGGTTCTATTTCTGGTATAAATATTAGAAGAAAAGCCCCAAGCATTAGCCATCTGCTTTATGCTGATGACTCTCTCATCTTTTGTAAGGCAAATCTCATTGAATCTGCAAATATAAGAGGAGTGGTGGAAGATTACTGTAAAGCTTCTGGTCAAGCTGTCAATTTTGATAAATCTAGAGCTTTCTTCAGTGGTAATGTTGCTTATAAGCATTAGAAGATGCTCATGAAAAGGTGGAAAGTCAGAAAGTTTGATGAGAAGGAGATTTATCTTGGAGTTCCCATTCTCCTGGGCAGAAAGAAAGCTAATGATTTTGAATATCTGGTGGAAAAGGTACATAGGAAAATTAGTGGATGGAAATCTAAAATTCTCTCTGCTACAGGAAAAACCACTCTTATCAAAAATGTTGTTCAAGTTGTTCCAATATATACAATGAGTACTTATATTCTTCCAATTAAAATCACAAATAAGCTGGATAAGCTCAGCAGAGACTTTTGGTGGAATGGGACTGATAAGTCTAGATCCTATCATACTCTTAGATGGGATAAGCTATGTAGGAGCAAGGGGGAAGGAGGTTTGGGGTTCAGGAAGTCCAGAGAGATGGATCAAGCTTTGATTAGTAAACATAGATGGAAGCTCGTGAAAGCTGAACATTCTAAGTGGGTCAATCTATTTAAAGCAGCTTATCCCATGTTGGAAGCTATGGTGGATATGAAAACTCTTCCTGGGGATGTCTCTTATTTCTTCAGAGGAATAGTGAGAACCCTCAAACTGTTTCTGTGGAAGGTTGGGGATGGGAGTAATATCTCTATTTTCCAGGATCCATGGCTTTCTCATCTTGGTAAACCTCTTATTCTTAAAGATTTGCTAGATCCTGGACCAGAAGTTATTAATCTTAAAGTCAATTATCTCATCTCCCAAGAAGATTTTTCTTAGAACCAAAATAGATTAGGAGAATTGTTTCCTAATCAGATTGTCTTGTCCATCAATCATATTATTATCCGACCACTTTCTATTCCATATCACATCATTTGGCCTTCTGACAAGTTTGGTCAAATTTTTGTTAAACTTGCATACAAATTTCTCTCAAATCAGTTTGATCCCCCATCAAGTTCATCTTTTAATCCTCTCACTCTTAAAAAGCTCTGGAGATTAAAGTTAGATGCTGCTTCTCAACTGTTTCTTTGGAAAATCTATTCTAAAGGTTTACCAACTGGTGATATTCTTCACAAACACAAGTTTGGGGGTGATATCTCCTGTGGCTTTTGTCATAATTGTGTAGAAAATGCTCATCATTTATTTTTCTTTTGTGATTAGATTAAGAGATTATGGTATGTATCGGATGCAATGTTGGATGTTGATTTGCATCCTGACTGGAATGTTTTGGATTGGCTTAATGAATTCATTGGATGGTGTGGGGTGAAGAATGAGGATTTGAATCGCAAAGGATATTACTGTCTTTTGCTCCTTTATGATATCTGGTCTAGAAGGAATAAAGCTAGGATGGATTTGATATTTGTGGATGTCAGAAGACTTTTACAGCATACTCAAGCATCAAGATTAAGATGCTTTGATGCCTTCCTTCCCAGCAATGACCCTAATTTCTTTGATGTTTTGCCTCTGATTACTATTAGATCTTGGTGTCCTCCTGATGCACCTTGGACTAAAATTAATTTTGATGCTGGCTTTGACAGGTCTAATGGTAAGGCAGCAGCTGGAGTTATTTGTAGGAATGCAGATGGCTTGATTCTAGGAGCTGCTTTTAGGAGGTTTTATGCTAAGGATGTGGAACAAACTAAAGCAATAGGAGCTGAAGTCTGCTCTTTTGGCTCTTAACCTGAAGCTTTCTTCTGTCATCTTTGAAGGGTATTCATCTTCTGTTATTTCTAGTTTTAAGAGTTGTAATATGTCCTCTGTTAGTTGGAATATTTCTTCCACTGTCTGTTTTGTTAAGTCTGTAACTGCGAGCCTTCAGGGCTGCTCTTTTGTATGGGTCAATAGAGCAAGGAATGGGTTGGCACATGGACTTGCATCTTGGGCCCTCAAGCAAGTTTTCAGGGAGTCAACACCCCTTGTGTCTTGAGTCTGTAAAGTCTGTTTTGGATCTTTGATATGTATATAAAGATGATGGGATTATCGAAATAATAATAATAATAATAATAATGGTATCAAGAACATAAACTTGTACACCCCAATTAGCGGCTAATTTGATGTCAATTTAGAGTTGGTCATTATATTTAGGGTCAACTACCAATTACATGAAGGATGCATCATAATTAGAGCATACAATTGCAATTCGAACAAATTTAGGCCCTTTATTAAATACCCGAGTCTTATCTCAAACTTAGGGTTTGGCCCTCAAACTTTAATGGTAAATTAGAGTTTGGTCCTAAAGATAAATGTGTCAATATATAAAATATGGATAGGCTACCGTCAATTTTGGCCCAAATGCAAATAAGCGATCAGTTGGTGACTAACTACAAATTATCCAATTAAGAAGTGACCCAAAAACTAAATAGCCATTTTTTAAGAGACTGTAAGAATACCTTTTCAAAAAAAAAAAAAAAAAAATGGGGTCTATGTAAAAAAATTATGGAGACGATCAAGATCTGCCTAACATTCTGTAAGGATAAGACTACCTTTAATAGAATATAACAGGTCTATTGGGGACAATACCAATATGGCTAGTGAGATTTTTCATGGAAAAAAAAAACAAACAAAACAAACAAACAAACAAACAAGGATAGATGGCCATAAAATTGGATATGACCGAGGCTTTTGATAGGATATAATGGTGCTTTATAGACCATATTCTTGGGCAGTTGGGTTTCTCAAGAAAGTGTAGAAGTTTGATACATAAGTGCATCTCTACTGTTACAGTGTACTTCTTAATGGATCGCCCTTAAGCAAGATTTTTAATTTCATTTTAGGGGACTAACATGAGGGGATCCCATCTCCCCTTATATATTCATCCTTGCATCTGAAGCTCTTTCTAGACTTCTCCTTCAAGAGGAGACCAATGGTAATATACATAGAGTCAAACTCAAACCAAGATCTATTCCTTTTACCCATCTCACTCATATATGCATATGACTTAATAGTGTTCTGCAAAACAAATTTTGAGGAGGCAAGTTCTATGAAGGTAGTAATCAAGAGATATTACAAGGCGTCAGGACAAGCAATTAATTGGGACAAGTCTAGTACTTAATTATTTTAGCACTAATGTTCATTCTATGCAGCAAAAGTTTCTTAAGAAGCTTTGGAGGATAAGAAGTTTCAGTGAATCGGAAAAGTATCCGGGAGTACCTATAGCTTTGTCAAGAAAAAAGAGTGAGTGAGTTTCTGGTGGATAGAATTCAAAAGATGGTTGGTTGGAAGGTTATCTCAGGCTGGGGGTAGCTCAGGCAATACCAATTTACACAATGAGCATTGAGCATCTATGAAGACATCTGATAAATTGGCATCTAATTGCATTGCATCCAACTTACCTGTGCTTGGTAGACCCAAGGCATGATGTAAAGTTGGTTACGTTATCAACCCACTTCTTTTTTCACATTTTATATAAGAGAAACCACGTCTCTTGTGGTTGCATCTATTTACACTGCTCTTTTGGCTACAAGTGGATGTCATGGAAACTACTTATATAGTGCACATAATTACAACTTGTTTACTATTAATGGTATTAATACCACCTTAGAAAATTTCAAACCTAATGACACTACCCTCCACTCTCTCAAAGTCAATCATATCATTCGTCTATAATCAATGACCTGGAATTTAACTAGGATATGATAATTGTTCCCATTCTTTATCAAACACATCATCAGTCTCATCCACATCAGACCCAATGATTTCCAAGATAAACTAATTTGGTTAGGTCATCCTAAAGGGAGTTTCACTGTTAAAACTGCCTATAACCACCTATGCAGCAAGACTTCAAATGCTCAAAGTTATTCTCTTAACTATAAATCTGTCAGAATAATTTGAAAGTTGAAAGTGGAGGCTAACCTACAACTTTTATCTGGAAATTATATATTGCACTATCTCCCAACTGGAGACCTCCAGTCTAGAAATTTTCAAGGTGATCTCAGATGTTGCTTCTGTTATAAGTGCATAGAATATGATATGCACCTCTTCTTTGAATGTGAGTGGATTAAATGCTTATGGTATGGTCCTATGGCTGCCATTCGAATACATTCTCAATCTTTTGTGAACTGTAGACAATGGATTGAATTGTTTATCTCATGGTATAATGATGACTGGGAGGATACTAGTAATAGAGGGCTATATATTGTTTTATCCTTATGCATGAAATATGGAAGCATCGGATTTATGTTAAATTTGAGAATGTGCATTCTTCTCATATAGCTATATGGAGAGTTCCTAATAGTGCTTGGTACATTCATCAAGAGGCTTCCAAGCAAGATGGAGGCACAACAGCTGGAAATGTTGTCACCCCCACAGTTGTTACTAATGTTCCTAATGGGTGAAATATTTATTCTTATGATGCTACTTTTGACAAACTTTTGAACAGAGGAGCCGCATGTGTTCTATGTAGAAGTGCAGCAGGGAATATAATACAAGCAACATTCAAAGCCTGTAGTCCTTTACAGGCTGAATTTCCAGTTGCAGAATTGACATGCAAGTTGTTGAAGCTTAACTCTCCTGAAGGAGCAGTAATTCAAGGTGATAATAGTACTGTCGTTGCTGCCATGAAGGAAGTCCTGACATCAGTGGACTGGAAGTGTACTCCTATCCTTAAAGTATTCGAAATGGTACTACCTCCTTTGATTTTCCATTTTGCTGTTAAGTAGATAAGTAGAACCTGTAATGGGGTGGCTCATTCAATTGCTAAATGGGCAGCAACATTTTCTGGTTTGGAGCCTCCACCAAACTTTCTGACATGTAATCATTTATATTTTGAAAGTTCATATATATATATATATAAACTAGGATTATCGAAAAATAAAAAATAGAATATTAAAGAAATGAATGACTCACAGCCCAATTCCTTTTTTCTGTGACTCAATTTTATATCGCAATAGTTCTTTTCGAGAAAGGGAGAAACACCACTAGTTTGTGTTCAGACTTCCGACACAGCATGATGCAATGCACAAACCTGTGAACATATTTGTTATAAATCAAAACACCAATCATATTTTTTTCATCTACCAAACAGCGTTTTCACTTCTTAACATACATGAAGCACTCAAGTTACCTTTAGGAGCGTGAATGCGACAATACTTGTGCAGATCCTGGCCATATCTGGTTGCATAAGAACTTGAAGTAAAATAGAATATTTTCCAGTATGATATGGAATAATTTCCATAAAACAGCATATTACCATCAGTCGTCAAATATAACAGTTACATAATCTCAGGACACGGCCAGCCACAGATGCTCATGGAACAACAACCTGAGCCATAGACGGGGTAGCAGATATCCCAATTTTCCAGTTGAATTATATTTCTAATCTTCTCTGCTACTAGCTAAACCTCACCAATCTCTATTGCCTGTACACCTGCCAACTCTACCTAGTCAAACAAAAACTGAAACCCTCTTGAACAATATCATCTCTTATCTTATTTACAAGATAATCCTCGCAGATAAATGAGGCACAATTTCAAAATCTTCTGCTCACCTACCAGCATCACCATCATAAAGTTGGCAAGGGATCTCTTCCAACACCTTAAGCCACCACTTCCACAATTGCTGCAACTTCTGCTTGGCCTTGGGGCCCAGAAGCCACAGTATCCTCTTCCGTGTTGCCCTTTCCCCCATCTTTATCATCAGCACCATTAACATCTTTATCTTCAACACCATTAACATCTTTATCTTCAGCTTCTTCATTTTGATCTTCATTCCAATTCAGACCCCCCTCACCTTCATCTTCAATCCTTGGTCGCTTCTTCGACTCCACCGTCTTCATATTTTCCGCAAGACCATCACAATTGGTTGAACCAATTAGTTCTTGCTTATCTTCTTTAACTGTATCAAGTTTAGGAAATGTGGGAACATCACGTTCTGATATTCCAGAGCTTCCGGACTCAGTGCCCTTAGCAGCTGTGGAGCATGCAGATAGCTTCATTCCTGGACTAACATTTGCAGATATTGCAGACAGTATGTCTGGCCTTCTCTCAATATCGACCCACTGACTCCTCACCCAATCCTTGGAGATCCTTAAATTCTTTCTTTCAAAAGTTGAGAAGATATCTTCACCTGAATATATAGAAACAGACACTAATGTTCCTTACCAAATAATAGTCACTTATTAAGCAAGTTAACGGCTTAATGCCCACAAACTCAACAGTCTTTGAATTTTTGACAAATCAATTGAACAGTACTGCATGAGCTGTAATGTGGCATAGGAAAAGAAAAACGCAAAACACAATAAGTATGGTGAAGGGCTTACCCGGAAAGTATACTTGCAGTTTATCATTTTCACAGTTGTCAATTCCAGTTACCACGCCTTCCCACCAGCCATCATTCCATACTGCATCCACAGGAGATCCAATCTCAAAAACAACCTTTGCAAAATCTTGGGAAGGGGGGCAAGGTCGGACTGTTAAGCGGCCTAAACATCTCATTCCAAGTTTGTCACGAGCTGCCAATCTGAAGGCAGGAATCCATTCCTAGACAATATAAGAAAAACATAAGTATTAGCTCCTTTTGATTTCCAACTGTCACATTCACCTGGAGTACTAACTAGTCAACCAACATATCTAAATAGTGTTTCGATTGTCCTTGTTCGAAAACTTGTGGCTCAGTAATATGTTTATCACTAAAGGCCAAAAAATAAAACACCAAAAGAGCAACTAATTAGCCTAAGCCAACGACAAATAAGAGGAAGGACACCCCCTCATAGTTCAAATGCATGTGACGGCGGTGGAAAAGACGAAATTTGACTAATACACAGACATACCTCAAGATTGCCACATCCATCTTCATCTTGCACATCATCATATTGAACCTTCAGTTGCTTTCGAGAAACGTGCAAGATTGTACACTTGAACCAGCACCCTCTGATTCCACTATCTTGACATAGCAACTCTACACTGTCATCAACCTTAAAAGGCCATGGCTGGGTCTCAACGTACTTAAAAGCCGTTGGTCTCATACCCAGATGTCCAAATTTTATGTTCTGATATGTAGGTCCAGAGGCATCTACAGGGCTCCTCTCGGCTGACACTCTGAGGCCAGAATTACTTGTCACAAACCTTTGACGGGAACTTCTAGTCTTCTTAGCTCCTTGCTTTATGGTGCATTCTTGACCTAAATCTTCCACTTCGTCTAATGACAAGAGGATTTTTTGATTGAAATAGCCCCGCAATCTACTCAAATCGAAGGGCTTTACTTTATTGTTTCGGAACTGCCTTGAGCAGAGATTAATTATTGCTGAAGAATCATTAGGGAGGACAGCTGAACATTTCTCATAGTGCTCAGGAATTAAAACAGTTGCAGGACCATCAACGCATTCTGCACTGATGACCTGAGCATGAGGTGTGATGAAGACTTCTCTTGAATGCGTATTTCTTAGGGTGACTACACGCGCAACTTCCCGATTGTCATGAAACCACCGTGCTCTTACCTTCTTTTGTCCTTTACGGTCTTCATACATATCCTCCAAGTATGCGAGATAGCGGTTTTCTTCTTTAGCCATAACAAAAACAAAGGAATGCATCTGGACACGAGAAGAAACAGAGGGTTTTATGAACAACAGGGTTACTGAAAAGAGGGAAGATGTAATTAAAGTGTTGATGCTCACATTGATTTGGATCCCATTCCTAAAAAATGCGGGGTAATGCTTTAGCTGTTTACTACAGGTCCAGGAATCACCCGACCAGAAAATGTCTGAACCATGACTTTGTAGGTTGCTTGCAATTTGGTTCTGAGTTAAGAAACCACAGAGAAGAATAAATTCATAAATTAAACTGATAAATGCAAAAAATGAAAACATAGAAGGAAAATAAAAAGGTGGAAAAAAGGAAAAAATGAGGGGGTATGACGTGTAGCATTAAACATACCGTGTGGTCAGATAGATGGTCCCGTGAAGCATCAAATCCACTCATTGAGAAGTCCGGAGATCCTAAAGATTTTCTTGGTGACACTGTCAGTTGAAAAGTTAATATTGCTCAGCAAAACAAAACATTAAAAGTTCCATATATTACAGTTCTTTTAATACCTAACTCTCATGTAAGGTAAGATTCTAAGAAAACCTATGTTACATGGGCACACCATATTTTAACAATAATCTGTGTCAGATACATATCCACATGTCCATGTCAAACACACACGGACGCATTTTGTATGTGATACATAGCATAACCAAATGATTGTTTAGCCAATGAGGCTCAGGTTTTGATAGTTCGCCGTGTCAGACACTTTGTATCCGTGTCAAATAAGGACACACGTGTCTCTGCCAGTGTAACTTACAAGAAAACAAAACCCCTATACAAAAACTGGGTAATATTTATCAATGGTCAGTATATAGTGTTCGTGAGAGAAAATGCGTCTGAATATACACCAAACAGAAGTGATTGAATGTTTATAGAAGCAGAAATATTTTTAATACTGGTGTCACGAAGGATATTGGTGAGTCCTTTTAAAAGAGAACAGATCATCTGCGTCAAGGATCATTCATTCATCATCTGATCCTTCTTCACATAAAAAAACGTCACTTTTTAACGTCATTGTGTGATCCCCAAAATGATGAATTCATATCATGTCAAAAGGTAGCCTCTAGTGGTGCTTAAAGGAGGATTCAGATGTCAAACCTTTAGTCGTTGGCGCAAGTTATTCAACCTCTTTCCAGAACACTAATTATCAAGAACCAACTAGCGGATCAAAAGTTATGTCACTTTAGAATATAGGAAGTACAGAGCAAATGCATCACTGGTGATTACGTGACATAGAACATGTCAAATGAATTAATTATGAGTGATTGAGTTCTACTACATCTGCTAAACACAGAAAATACATCATTAATTTATTCTTAGCGACAATTCTCTTTCTTCTTTTTAGCTTCATTTTTTCTTCCTTATTCGCATTGTCCCAGAAAGGATCAGTAATCTTCTGTTACAAAGATAAAGGTAACAGGTAAGGATGCAATTTTTTTTTCTTATTTTGTATATGAAAAAAATTTCATTAAATGGGAAAACAAACTCCAAACAGTCAAAGCCAACAGTGTCAAAAGAGAACTACTTATCATTCCGTGCGTATTATCTGTGTCTCTTCTCAAGATAAATTATCTTGCGGCATGTGGCACAACAGTTAAATGACTACTTAAATGATATTCTTCGTGGGTTTAACTTGCGCCCTGACGCTTTTAGCATTTTCTTAACTGCAAAAACAAAGATGTGGTCATGCGACCTCCCATATGTGGGACTCCAGGAATCATTGCTTTACCAGCATGTCACCACGTGATAGTGTATTTATTGCTTGGATGAATGGTAATGTTTTAAATACAGTTTAGCACTGAAGTACCCCACTTTCATCCTAGACAGACCTTTAAGGAAACCTCTAACTATTATGTGGCACCAAATATGGAGGCTGCATTGGAAATGGACTGACTTGAACCCTACTACGTCCTTCCAATGGTGGAGTGCATTGAGGAGTCAAGCCTGCTAGCATGGGCATCTAAAATAAAGAGCCAAAACTTCTATAAGTGAAAAAATAAAATGAAATAAAAGAAGTAATGATCATTCCTACAGGATACCCAAAATCTATAGCCCAACCAAAAGTATACCTTGCAAAAGAGAAACACCTCAGGGGGCTGGATATTTTTGTCACAAACACTTCAGATTTGCTCTCAAGATTAATTAAGAAATAGCAAGTTATCAGCAGTAAAGTGACAGCACTCATAAAGGAAAAAAAAATGAAAGTCGTTCCTCCAGGATCCTCAAACCCAACCGTACTACCTATTACCGACTTTAAACCAATTTCACTCCAATCCACATTCTAAATTCCTCGTCAAACAAAAAATCCTCTGCCTTTATAAACAAAATATGTTTGTCCTTAGACCTGAGACAGCCTCAAGTAAATTCAATTGTCAACTCAATAGTTGATTTAAAATGTAAATGAGATATAGAAAAATAAAAAATCTATATAAGATGGAAAGACATACTTGAAAAATCTCGTGAAGAGTGGCGTTGTTGCTTCAAGAGTGAAGAAGTAAGCCAATCAACAACTTCTCTTTTGGATCGCCATTTAAAAGAAGAAGTAATAGATTTTTGAGAGCCATAAAGCTGAACAAACTCATCTGAAACAACATAAACCATATGCCTAAGACTTCTCTCAGTGCCCACTACAGCAAGTATTGAATTCCCACTAGTATCTTTAAAAAAATAGTGTACCAATCTATTCCCCTTCTCTTGTGATACAAACACTTCTTTCCATTCCAAAAATCCATTCATTATGATTTACCTCAAAACAATGAATGGGTTCAGAGAGAGTTTGGAACAAGAAAAGATAGAGGAATGGGTAGACCCTACCTAGTGTTTTTTTTTCTCTCTCACTTTGGAAATCTCACTTTTGCCACAGTACTGACCGAATAGTGATGTATGTATGTGGGTATTCACTTTTTGAGGCCTGGTGTACTGGTGGACTCTGGGTATGCTTTTCTATTGTGCTTGTTAGTTGCACATTTCTATCTATAATTGGAAAAGGGAAAAATGTTATCTAACCTCTCAAATAACTTACCAGAGAATATACATAGTGCGTGGCAAAATGGCGGGTCAAACACCACATGCATTGCATTGCATTGCATTGCATTGCGATTATAAGTTTCACAATTCAAAAATGATCAAAGCATTTTCAATGCAAATCACTTTTTTTCACCTCCACCTAGGACTATTTCCCATCTTTGCTACTTTTGTGGTGAAAAACAAGAAAATGTTGCCCAATGTAGAGATGACTTTAAACTTCGAACGGAATGTTTGATTCCGTCTGAATGTAAAAATTGAAAAAATGGCCGGACAGAATGAAACATCCCGTCTCTAAAAAAAAAAAACATACGAGATGGAATCAAACATCCGGTCCGAAGTTCACAACTCAATTACTATCTCGGTAGCAACTGCTATTTTCATTTTGACTTAATGACAAGTCACCGTCATTGTCACCCTTACATTGGGCAAGGGTTTTTTGCTCCAAAGCAGTGAAAACTCTCAATTTCCCATCATACTCCCTTGCATTGGGAATGCTTTTATAGCTAGTTAGACTTGCTCTCAGTCAATAACACTGTAAACAACATTGACCTCCATTCACAAGAGAAATCGTTGAAACTAATTTGTTTTTCTTAAAATTGCAAGAAACCTTCTAATTGGTCGGGTAAACATTGTTATCTTGTAGCTTATATAATATCCATCAAACTTAAATTATTGGTATAAATATTTGAATGAAAGGGATTTCATTCAAAAATTTCACATCGTTCCATCCCAAAAGATTCAAGTCCACTACTTAAAAATGGCAAACAAACCCTAAACTTAGGAACGGTTAAACTTTAGGGTTTGTAGCCCCTCCAATCTATATGGTTTTCAATTTTTTGTCTTATAGATTTATATAAGTTCATGTTAAAGTGTGTAAACCTAGTGTTGGTTGGGATACCAATACCTAAGCCTGATCCTCAAAATATTTTATATAAAGAAATAAATTTTTGTGCAAGTTTATTGTTTTATGCATTGCGATTTAGTTATTGACACTAAATTAAAACACCAATGTTCACAAAAACAAGAATAGTAAACTATAACAGGCCAATTATATTCCATTGTATGTCCCAATACGAAGTGTAATTTGGTTTTCTCGTCTCCAAACGATGCACATGTGCATCTAATTTCACTAAGCATAAAAGTGCAACAACTGCAAAGGAGTTGCTCCGGTCTGTGGAGAATTGATGCAGGGTATAACGATTGGCGTAACTCTTCAACTCACAACAATAAACAGAGGCTTAACTCTAAAACTCAACTTTTATTAATGGACTCTGCTATTGTCAATGGGACTTCTTCTTATGCCAAGGGGTCTTTTTTGGTTTGCCAAAAGTGCCCTCTGACAACTGTTTGTACAGCTAGTTATTTAAGGGAAATCTTATTGAAGATTTTATTTCGCATCAAATAAGGCATGATATCTATCAAGAACCCAGAAAAAAAAAACTTAGAAACCAAGCCTAGAATAGTAGAGTTCACCACTTTCATCTTTCCCGCCAAATTAACTCCCAAAACACCCAACAAAGATGACTTAAGCGCCATGAATCTAGTTGGACGACTTTAAGACCAAATATATCAAGTAAGTGAGAGTAAATTAAAAGGTTCTACATTGCAACCCCTACCTTTGAACCGTCATGACCACTCACCAGCAACCCATTATTCGTTTTTAACGTTTTCCATACATAAGAAATATAAAACATATACCAGGATTTTTTTTTTAATAGTCTAATCATTTTCTGCCGCCACGACGACTATGGTGGGATCATGTTTCTGAAACAACAAGCGAAAGAACTGCCCACAGTAAACAACATTGCCAAAAATTGATAGAAAACTAAGTAAAGATGAACTAGTCTTGAAATCAATTAAAAGTATGAAACTTCATTAGGCTAACATAATATCTTGCTCCAATATACCATTATTAAACTTAATTGGGGGAATAAAAGAGTCTTTGTCGACAAGATTATGCAGCTGCATAGCTCATGAATTGACATAATAGTTGTATGTCGTACTTTCTTCCAATATATTGTTTATTCCTCTGATGTGTCTGATGAACTAGTCTTGAAATCAATTAAAAGTATAAAATTTCATTAGGCTAACATAGTATCTTGCTCCAATATACCATTATTAAACTTAATTGGGGAAAAAAAATAAGAGTCTTTGTCGACAAGATTATGCAGCTGCATAGCTCATGAATTGACATAATAGTTGTATGTCGTACTTTCTTCCAATATATTATCTATTCCTCTGATGTGTCTGATTACGTATTTGCAAAAAAATCCCTACCTACCAAAAAAAACACCACAGTTTAGCTACTAAGTGTAGAGGAGAAAAAGAATAAGTAAGAGGATTGTTAAGAGAATATCTTACGTAAGCAGTATGCATAAAGTTGGGAAACATGGAAATGCTTTAACGAACCAACCTGTTAGTCTCACAAAGTTACTAGGCAGAGAATTCAAATCCAGTGAATTCAAGGGGATTCTAGTAACTGGAATAGCATTTGCTACACCAAGTGGACACGTTCAGGAATTATGACCACCTTCTTTACACAAGTTGCATTTCCTTGCTTTTTCTACAATCTCAAATTGTGAAGGATCTCTAGTGGTCGAGTTTGATATCTTCTTAGCCTTGGATCCTGACGGACAATTGGATTAAACACGAGGGGTTGTGACAAATTTATAAGTTGAGACAAATGGCTTTGAGCAGCTTCTGATCCTTTTGTACGATAGGTCATTCCTGATATTTGTTTTCCAATTCTTGAAATTAAACCTTTAGTTTATCATTTCCATCCATTGCTTGAACAAGTACCGCCATCTTCAAATGAGTGCTTATCGAGTCGCCATTGTGAGTGCACATAAAAAAGGTGCAATCCATCCTTCATGTTTCTCATCATATGTGCACAAGGAAGACCCATACTAGCTTGAAAATGACCTATACACGCATGCTAACAATGGTGAATTAGACAAAGCTAATTTATACTGCGCATTAAGCTTCTCCACTGCAAACAGTGATACACCATGAACAAGCTCTTTAAATAATGGAACACATATATGCTATGGGAGATTCTAATTTTCTCACTTGCAAGTTATGTCTTGATTTGGTGATAATTATTTTCAACTGCAAGGCATATCTTTTCTGTTGCCACTTGGAGATTACGAGTAGAAATTTGCAAATACTTCTTAAGGACAACATGTGCACCTTCAGCCCTTGAAGTAACCCGATTTCCAAAGTGCAAGTGAATATCTGTCCATTCTTTTACAAAACGCTCTTTGAAAGGCAACCATGTGTTTTTGATGCAGTCAATGGCAATATGCTTTTCTTTATAAGAGAGTTCAAATGTTTTCCATGCTTCATTATACAAAGATATAGAATTAGATTTCACTAGTTCTATTCACCTAGACAAAGATGCTTCCCAATCTTTTTCTTCCTCAAAGTGCACCTTACAGTTTGCCAAAACATTTTTTTTTATGTGCCAGAAACACAGAAGGTTGGTAGTCGTCCTTGGAAATACTTCCTTGATAGCATTCATAAGAGCAAATTCCCCGTCTGAGACAATCACTATAGGCTCATCGGTACCCAACATTTTTTTGGACATATGAAGCGTCCAAACATAATCACATTCTTCCTCTTTCAATAAGAATGCAAAACATGAATATAATGAAGTGTTAAAGCATGAGATGCCAACAACATCAAGTAATGGCATCTTGAACTTATTAGTCTTGTAAGTATAATCCATCACAAAGACATTTTGGTAACTCCTGCTTAATGTGATTGACAAAGGGTGTGCAAAGAACAAATGTGAAAGGTGCCCTTCTACATCGCATTTATAGTTATGTGTAAACCCACCTTTAGATAGTTCCTCCAATAATTCTTGAATAGGGGTCCGCCCTTGTAACTCTTTTGTTCGGATCTTGTCTTTGGCATTGTAAACAGTCTTAGATATTGCTTTAAAGTCTAGATTTGCCTGCCGAAGTGAGGTAAGCATTTGGCGCGGAAATATGCCTGCTTTAGACATTTCTTTGATCCTCACAATCTCATTCTCAGAAAACCGGCGAAAAGAAGGATGCCCAAACATATCGCTTGATGCTTCGTGGTTATGATCTCTATTTTGTACTTTAAGTATCCAATAACCATCAACTTTGATGCCTTTAATTCGAAAAAGGCAGTTTATAAGTCGAGAACTGGTTTTTCTCTTTTGCTCTTTAGCCACAATATTCATCCTATTTTGATATATAAGTACCCCTTCTATCACAACCAATTGTCACATATTTCTCTCTCTAAGAATCTCGTATGGTTGTTGCATATCCTTAGTATAAGGAAAAAAAGAAAATATGCTTAAGCTTGTTCACAACCCTGGAATTTCCTTATTGGTGGTGGAAGCATCTTTCCATGTTCAAAGATTTCTTCATTCTCATTATAAGTGATGACATTGGGTTATTCTCTGTTTTCCGTGTATTGCTCAGTAATATCCACATCCATATTCCTCATAAAATGTGTTCTTCTGCAATCAAATAAAAAAAAAAAAAAAAAGAAAGAAGAAGTAATATTAACACTAGTAAATGGTTAGTTTCTATACTTTGATTGAATAACGTATTTTTGAACTCAAAGTACATCCCTGTACATTCCTATGATCATATCAAGCGCAAGCAATCTAAAGTTTTTAAACAATCAACAAACCAGAAAAGCAAGCACCATAAAAAATGCTTACTCGCTCACATTACAATCTTAGATTTCAATTATACTTAGTTAACATGTCATACACTTATAGGAAACTAGACTTAGATTTATTGCACAAAGTAATTCAACTCCTCTAATTTGTGTTAGCTTAAGAAAAATGAGTATGTTTCACTATTTACTTCAATGAAGTGTTTTGGATTCTGCACAAACAATCAACAATCTCAATCAATTTAGTTTACATGGCTTTAGCCTTTAGGATCCCCACCCAACTAAATGTTGGATTCATAAAGGAATGCAATACAACGAAAAAAAAGATAGTAGAACGCCCACCCAAAACTGATAACTTGTGTTGGTGAAGATTGAAGCATTCAACCACAATAGATCAACTGAAGTTCATGTGAGCGGTAGGAAAGATAATATTCATGAACTCTAGCTTTTTTTTTTTTTTCCCGGGTTCTTGATAGATATCATCATGCTTTATTTGACGCGAAATAAAATCTTCAATAAAATTTCCCTTAAATGACTAGTTGTAGAAACAATTGTCAGAGGGCCCTTTTGGCAAACCAAAAAAGACCCCTTGGCAAAAGAAAAAGTCCCATTGGCAATAGTGGGCTCCTTATTAATATCCCAAAAACCACCATTCAATACATTCTAAAGGGCCTCATATAGACTTACAACCAATTGCTAATATTACTAAAACAGAGCCTCTTAGTTTAGCAAGACTCCTAAAATAAAACAATACAAAAATTATCTACCTATTAAACAAGATCCAACGAAAATAGAAACAACAATTACTATGTATGAACTCTAGACTGGACACTTATTTTCCCATGCTTCCATAAAAGCATTAGCTTTGAATTAAGATACCATATATGTTCATTTTTACTAATATATGTTTGATATATGCATAATTACAAGTCCGGTATATCCTACTAAAAGTATTAACTACATTTTAGTTTTTGTGAGGTGGTTTAGGAAATCTGGGGTTGTGGGCCGGATTCATATTCCATGGTGAGAATGGCTCGGGATTGACGTCTTTTTAATTCCAAGTTGTTGTGTTTCTTTTCATGTATATATAGTTCGTTCTAATGGACCATAGCTCATTAAAATTCACTTGAATTTTGCCAACTTGGATAGGAATCTAAGTCTAGACATATTTCTAACTAGGGTATAGATCGAAGCATTCTCGATTAGACCATTATTGTTTGACTACATGAAGACTCTTATTTCTATTTCATTCTATTGATGAAAAGTAGACAATAATTAAACAACCCTAAAATAAAATAAATAAATAATCCTTATATATTGGATCAGGAGTCTAAATTCTAAATGCTTTTAGATGAAAATAGGATCTGAAAGTAAAGCATTCCATAATTTCGATACACACCTGAATCTTGTAAGAGATCGTGTAGGTAGCCAAAAGAGTATAGTTTCAATGATCTCCGATGGGAAAAAGTTTGAGTACATTGTCTTATACGTGGTTCTATATCACAAGTAGTTGTTCAAATGAATAACCCTTAAAGAAATAAATAAATACTGATGGTGCTGCCTAGGGCTGGCAATGGGTTGGATCGGTCCGGATATAGGCAAATCCAAAACCGATCCGCTTTTCAACAATACAGACCCAGAACCGGACCCGACCCAAACGGATATTTGAGTTAGAGAACCAGAACCGAACTGAAAACTTTTTTTTTGATTCCGGATCCGATCCATTCGAACCAATAAGTTCAATTTTAACCCGGTGAACCGAGTTTTTAATAATTGGATCATAATTTTCGTTATATAAATATTAAATAATTTTTTTTTGCTAAACACAAAAATAAGGTACACAAATCAAAAATGCATAATGAATTATTTGAAATCCAAATCTGTAAAAGAGGATTTTCCTCTAGATAGAAACCATCTTTTTATTATGTAACAAAACATCGTAATATTACATATGTATTTTGCATATCTTATTTTGGAACTTTAAATATTGCAATGTTGTATAAGGTAATAGAAATATATGGTGGAAGAAAATTAGGAAGAATAAGACTAAAAATTTTAATTGGATTAGGCCCATAACGGTTCGGTACATACTTAATCCAGAACCAATCCAATAAGAGTCTAGTTCTGATTTTCAAGACCCAGAACCGGTCCAATATGATAACTATCTGTCCCCGACCCGCTTTTATTGGTTTGGACTGGATCGGGTATCGGTTCTTACCCGACCCATTGCTAGCCCTAGTGCTACCTTTGGCAATCCAGGTCCTTCGGGTATTAGCGTGACTTTTAGAGACTTCGAAGGGTCTTTTAAACTGTCTTTATGCAAAAATATTGGTAATGGGTCAAACTTTAGAGTTGAATGCTTAGCTATCCTGAAGGGTATTGAACTAGCTATAAGTTAGGGATGGCTAATGTTATGGATTGAAGCCACTACAACAAATGCCTTCTTTAGCGACAAAACTATTTGCGACGCCAAGAAAAACGTAGCCAATGAATACAATTAGCGATACTTTTCTTCGTCCCTAAACATTTTTCATCTTAGGATAATCTTACCACTTTGGCGATGTTCTTTTCGTCAGAAATAGGACTTCGAAATATTATAAAATTATAACCAACTCTTCTACGACGATTTAAGCGTTGTTAATAGGCTGTAAATTTCGGTCATGATAGATATTGTCGCTAGTAAAATGGCATTGCCAACGCTTTGGAATATCGTCATTGTACGTCTATCTTCAGCTACATTTCGTTTCGCTAGCAATTATTATTTGTGAAATATATTAAAAACAAAAGAAAAGGGACTAACCCTAAAAAAAATTAGACGATCTCATCCTGCCCTCTCCCTCTCTTTCTCACTCTCACTCTTTCATCAATGCCTAGCGCCATCTGAAATGGAATGAAACCCAATTGGGTGTGTACTTTCCTAGGAATGAAGGTAATTTTTATCTATATTGTTCAATTGATTGATTTTTATCTTATCATTTCGGTAAAGTTAAGGTTTTTGTGAAATGTTTTATGTGGATTCCACTTCCATGTACAAGAAATTTATCATTGGAAGAAACTCACTCATCTCCTGGAAATCGAATGGGAACATAACTGAAGCAGAAGAAAATATTACAATTTTCTCTTTTGTCGTTTGTTACTAATGGAGAGTTTGGTAGGTAAGCAAAATTCTTTTAGTTTGTAGAAAATTCAGAGTGAGTTTTGAGTTTTCCGTTCATATAGGAGTCTTAACCCTTAGATACAAGTTGATATATTGTAGATATATTGCTTTAATATATATAATTGTTTTTGTGTTTCTCATTTTGCAAGTGTGTTGTTGCTGTTTAGAAGATTATTTAATGTTGCTTCTAATTCTTGATGTGGTGCACTGAATCGTGTTTGGGACAATTTGGTTATGTTTGTCTTGCATTTGAACATTAGTTGGTTCTCGCATTTAATTGGTAAATGGTTAATGTGTATAAATCTTATTCAATCTATTTCATTTCGAGTTTTGTAGGCACAACACAAGTAGCAAATTTGAGTCAAAGGCCAAAGGATAGAAATACTTTAATGTGAAAGGAGGTGGGGAGGCACAATAAACAAAGTGGATTGCTAAAATGCTAAACATGAACAATCTTAGTATAGTTGGATTGGTGGTATCATATTGTCATTGTTATTCTCATTCTTATTGGCATTTGTTATGCATGGATATAATGTACGTATTATTTAATCATCGAATCAGTATGTTTATCCTACATTTCTTTGTATTCATAGTATTATATTATTCCTAAAATGTATTGTTGTTTATTGCTTTGTGCTTAGGTAAGGTACCTGGTCCTTAACGTGGATGTTTAACAAGCAAGTATCAAGGAACAACAATGCTTATTAGATTTGCTCATGTAGAAGTTTCAAGATGATCCTTAACTGTGGTACAAATCCTAAATTTTCTATAATATATGCTGGTCATTGTTTCTGTATGAATTTTAAGTTTTCTACTATTATATGTTGGTTTACTATCTTTCTCAACATTCACGGGACATGTGTCATGTTGCTTTGTTTGTGGAACACTTCAATTACTTAGTTGAATCTCTTTGTGTTCTACAAACTATTGGAATTGGATCTGTGTGTTTTGAGTTTCAACTTACCCCATTGTCTGAAGCTATGATCATAGAAACTTAAGTGTGAAAAGGGTGGGAGTTTCTTAGAGCAAAATTAGTTTCTATTTTGGGTTATAATTTCTATTTAAAAATTGGAATACTTGGTCTTTTTTGTTTGGTAGCTTTAGGTGTTGAACATTTTGGATTATGTTAGGTTGACTCTGGCTAGGGATGATGTCCATACTTTTACCTTAGGTAATTTTATCTGTTTATATGTTTTGGGTCACCAAACTTAAGGGAAGCCATTAATACTTGATTATTTAGATCATAAGCATCCATTTTAAGTTTACTTGATTTTATTCTATATATATGTGAGTTGTAAAGTTGTATTATGTCATACGGTAGCTACTACATTCTTACTTCTATTTTGGGCTTCTTAGTAATTGTATTGTCTTATGGGGGTTGTCTTCATCTTTTGTCGAAGTAATCCTTTTGTTTTGAAGGAAGATCAAGTTTAGTTCATAATATATTGGTGATTTTTGGACTTTTTTTTTAAAAACTTTTGCCATACTTATTATTTTTTTAATACGTATTAGAAAGTGACTTGACATTTTTGTTACAGAGGGACTTGTGTTCTAAGAGTTGCTTAGCCTTGTGCAGAGGGACTTGTGTTCTAAGCATTGAAGCTTGGCCTTGTAAGGACGGCTTGTACCAGATTCAATTTTGTGCTCCTGCAATGTTTTAGCATTTTCTGAGGCATTCAACTAGCAAGAAAGATCAGCACGAGAAGCTTTAGATGTGGGAGCTTGTTTCTTTTTGTCATTTTAACTCTCTTGAAAGCTTTATGTATTTATGTAAAGAATGATGCAACTCTTTATTAATTCTTAAATGTATGGAAGTCTTGGTGATTAATATATATTATTATGTGGTTAATCTTTTCTATTGTTTTAATTGTATGGAAGTTTCAAATATTTAGGTTAATCAAGGCATAGAACTATAGGTGATTCTGCTAAAGTCCAAACAAGGCTAAACGACGTAAAAGCCCGAAAACAAAAATTGTGAAATTCATGCAATTACTGTCGCCAAAATTTGTTTGCGACAATTAAAATCATTGGTAAAAAGGGCTTAATTTTCAAAAGAATGAACAATTTGTGACACTTAAAATTGTGTCTAATGATAGCTTTTTATTGACGATATTTGAACTGTCGCATATGGTGCACCTTTTGCGACGTTTAATAGTAGAAAATGAGCAGAAACATTAGCGACAATTTGGTAGTATTTGCCACATTAAAAGCGTCGCAAATAGTGTTGGATATGGCTACGCCAAAAAAACGTCAGAAAATATCTTTGCCGACTATATCATTAGCGACGGTCTGGGGACGGTTCAAAAAACGTCGCCAAAACTTTTCAGTGACGATTTACTAATTTTTAGCAACACTTTTTTTCGTAGTTAAACATCCCATTTCTTGTAGTGAGCGGACTCGAAACCTGCAATCAAAGCTTTTTGCAATGTTAGCCTACCATGGGAGATGCAACCGCGATAGAAAAATTGCCGCACTAAGCTTCAGGCTTTTACATTCACATCGATTTTTAGAGAAGCCCTGCAATTGCAAAAGCTGGAGTGGCACTTCAAACTAATGAAAGGCTAATCTACGAGGGCAAACCACCATGGTTACTGCACTGGGAGTTACCTTTTCAGTGGTTTTTAAGATTCTAATTTCTTTTACAATTCAAAATCAAGTACTATGTTTTTGGATATTCCGAGCTTGATCATGGTAGGACTTCATAGTCCAGAGCACACAATTTTGTAACTTTTTCCATTTTTAATTTAATTTCTACTTGCCAAGCAAAAAAATAAAATAAATACATGTCCCGTATTTCTAATATAAAAAACAAAAAACAAAATTGTTGAATAAAACAATATTCTCACAAAGGAGCAAGGTCCGAAATGGTTCAATTCATAGATTTTCCAACCTCTACACACACACACACACAAAAGCCCTAGATTTGGTGGATGAATTTCCATGTACATAAATACTCCACAGGATACCCATTGTCTCTCACAGTAATTAGCAAGGCAAGCATCTTTAAAATCTGCACACTATCTTTATTTGGAACATTCTCCACTCCACGTTATTATGCTTTCGAAAATAAAATAGCTAATATGTTAGAACATAAATGAATGAAATAATATAAGTTAGTTTTGCTTCATGATCTTTAGAAACACTTAAAGAAATATGGTTATTTTTTAACCAATGATGTGTTTGTAATATTGCTCCCAAAAAATAAAGTGAAAAGCCTTTTACTGAAGAGATTGGTAGTTAGTTGAATTTGATTTGTCAAAATATCTTGATAAAGTTTTTTTGGTCAATTCCTTGAGACTTGAAGAGCAAATGAGTTCATATAAGCTTTAATGCAGTTTTGTGAAACAATGCTTGAGAGCTTTGTAATGGGATTATGATGTTTGGTTTAACTTCAAAATGAATGAAAAACCCATTTGATTTGAGCTTTGATTGGTAACGTTCAACTAAGAAATTGAATGAAAGTTTTGTATCGTTGTTTAAAGTATTGGTCACTAATTTGTAGAGAAGGTGGTGGTTAGGTGTTAGACATGGTGCTCGGTGGTTGGGTGGTGGTGGTGGCGGGTAGAAAGAAATAGACACTATTATCAAATATTGGACATTGGAGTATCTATCTCTTAACAACGCAAATGATGCCACGTGTTGAGATTTAATCTTGTTAGAAGATGACTTGGTTACAACACATCAACGAGAAAGAATTTTACACTTCAAATTATGATTGCCAACCGGTGCTGCTTGCAATTGCCAAGTTAAGGTTAGGGTCTAGTCGAATAATATGTGTCAACCTTTGACCCTTTCCAGAAATAAGAAGTTCAAAACAAGAGATAATGGAATCCCAGAGAATTAAAAACAAAAAAATGGATGTGAAAATGAAAATACAAAAAACCTTCTAATTTGCCAATGCAAGTAAACATTGTTGTTTGCTTGATCATCAAACGTAAATGGTACAAGTACTTTTCCTCTTCATTCTTGTTCGCCTTCACATATTTAAAATGACCACTTCATTTAAATCCAAATCATTCCATGCCATGCCAAATTTAAGGAATGACTACTTATAAATCTTAAACACGCCCTAAACTTGTGCTTGGAATGATTTGAATTTTTATCCGGTAGAGGGTGATTTTATATTAATAAAAGAATAAGTTACAAGAAAATAAAATTAAAATTTTACATCAAAGATGTCATTGGAATTGTCTTTTATCCATAGTTCAGGATGATTCCCAAAAACTGGAATTCCGACCTCCGACCAAATTTCAAAATTTATATATTTGATCTTGTTATTTCGATACAAACTTGTTTCTTGCAGCAAACGAAATATTCATCGAAATTATGAGATTCTGTTAGGCAAGTTATTCAAAAGAACTTGAAGCTAACTCAATAACCTTAGGGCATTCATACAAAAATAATAATAAAGAAAATGTGAGAAAGCTTGAGATGAAAAAGCTAGTTAACCATACTGATGTTATAATCTATGGGCTGACCCAATGTGGCTGCCCGAGGTCTATCACTATCTATGAAGAGAATATGTTACGTTACCTAATGTAAGGAGGTTACATACATTTCCTATTATAACTTTATATCTTAGAGGATGTTACCTCATCTATATAAAGGTAAACCTCCTCCCATTATCTGACTACTCATAATAAGAATACCTCTCTTACTTTCCTCTATATTGAACTGCACTCATTTGCATCATGATTGAGTCGCAACACATTATCAGCACGTTATCATGATTTTCAGCAGAATTTGATGAAATAGCTACCATGCTTTCATTGTTGGATCTTTATAAGGAAGTTGTGTCACCATTATTTGTAAAGATATGACCATTTTTAGAAAGAGTTTTGTGGGGTTAAGATACGTAGCCTGCATCAGTGCAATAATACTGGGATTATAAGATACTAATGTCGATGGGGAAATGCGTAGGCTATCCTATAGGCATAGACAAACCGACGTCAGAGAGGGATTTTGGTTCTATGCCAGTGTTTTGGTGGATCTCGACTTATCAACACCCATCCCTAACCAGATTATTGTGGAAGTTCCCAATGGGGTGGATTTCTTGCAGGAGATTGAGCTCTCTAGATTACCAAAGTTTTGTAGCCACTGCAAATTTATTAGGCACTTGATAAGTGAATGTAAATCACTTCAAAAAGAGATGCGAATTGAGATGGAACCAAGACCTGATAAGGAAAAGAGAAATGAAACACATAATAACACTGAAGCTGCCACATCTAAGAAAAAGAGAAGCATAAACAGGAAGAATAGAAACAAAGAAGCGGGGAGAAGTGGAACCAAGGATTCACAAGGCATGCCTATTTCGACTTCATCAGAGGATGCAAATGCGGATGCGAATGGGTCAGAGGATGCGAATGGGAATGTGGTGACTGAAGTTACTCCGACAACATGCCGCAACCATGTAGAGAGTACTACAACTCCTCAGGTTGCCACAATCCTTGAATATGGATATATATTAGATAAAGCTATTGAGCAGGCGAACACTATTGTTGCTTCACATGATCGAGCAACTCCAGTAGTCCAAGTCACAGCAGCAGCACAAGTCCAAGACACAGTAGCAGGGACTCACACTATAGCCACTGAAGTAGCTATGGAGAAGGAAGACCACATGTTGGGATTACTAGGCCTTCTTGAAGTAGCCATTGCTGGCAACAAGTGTCCCCCAAAAACTTCCTTGAATGCAAACTCAGCTGCTGAGAACATTGTTTCTCCAACTTTGCGAAATACCACAAACTCAATTGTGCCCAACTTCAGGGATCTGGAGGGCGAGGATGTGGGGGTTCAGAACATGAATATTAGAGCTATAGACTCTTATTCCTCCTTAACAACGAAAATGGTCGAGTCTTCCTCTTCTTCTTCTGCTGATGGCAACAAATTCAATATCTTAAGGGAATCCGAATTAATTCTTAGAACCGTCAACTAGGGTGATCTGGTCGAGGGCGATGGGGAAGTGAATTGTAAGGAACCAAGGCAGACCAACACAAAGAAAAATTATAAGCCTAAATGGATGTTGCAGGAACACTCTCCTCCATCTACAAGGGATAGAAATCCTTCTCTACACAAAAAATGATGAATGCCCTTTTCTGGAACGTTTGAGGCATGAGAAGAACTTCACCATGTGTATACTTAGCAGAAATATTACAGAAGTACAAGTCAAATCTTATTAGGCTAGCTGAACCTCTTATAGCTCCCACAGTAACAACTCAGGTGCTTATAAAACGTGGCTACAACACAAACTTTGCTCATAACCATTCTACTCTCGGAAGCTAATTCAAGTGCAGATTTAGCAGCTAGACATGCATGGAGCAACACTGAAGAAAGATAACTTCATGTGGAGTGAAACAAGTCCTCCTTTTGTAGCCAAACTAGAAAATTTATATCAGTTATACTTTAGATTCATCTAGAGTCCATATAGATCAATTACATGTTTTTTGGTATAATGGTGGGAACCTAACTGAAGGTCTACACATCCTTCATGTAATTTTATATTATATTAATATATTCACAGCTTCCCTATGAAAAAATTGCATCAGTGCAACCTTGAACTATTTTATCATTCGAGAAAACTCTTTGAGTGTGTAGAACATTCCCAATTCTTTAGTACTCATGAGATATTCTCCTGTAATCAATGCAACTACCTTTTGGTATCTTATAAGTCTATAGTTTTCATAAAAACTTAGACGACATGCATCTTACGAATGTAACTGTTGCCTATCTTTATGGTCATTTAGGTGCAGATATCCATATAAAAATAATTGAGGGACTTACTATCCCAAATTGTAAAACAACGAGATATGTATTTGATTGATCAAATACAATATGGATTGACACAATCTTGACGTATGAGACAACATCATCTAAGTGACTATTTGATCAAATAAGGATACGTAAATGATCCTATATGTGCATTAAGAAGTCAAAAACAAGTTTTTGCTATCTCTGCAATTTATGTTGATGATCTCAAACCTTATTAGAACTCATAATGCAATAATCACAGCCTCACATTCTATAAAGAATGCATAAAATACCTTGGGAGATGAACACTATGCCTAGGACTGCAACTAGAGTAGAAAGTGGAATACGAGTTCATAAGGAAACGTATACTGGGAAAATATTGAAAAGACTTAATAAATCTCATCCACTTAGTTCTCCAATGGTTGTAAGAACTCTAAATTCAAATAAGAATGGTCCTTTCCACCCCAACTAAAAGGGTGAAGCACTATTTGGTCAAGAAATTACCATATTTACATGTTATTAATGTTTAATCATGTTTAGCAAGACCTAACATTTCTTTTGCAGTTAATTTAATAACAAGATTCAATGATAAACCAACCAAAAGACATTGGAATGATGTCAAATATGTTTTTCGATATCTCATGAGTACTAAAGAATTGGGAATGTTCTACATACTCAAAGAGTTTTATCGAATGATAAAATAGTTCAAGGTTGCACTAATATGATGCAGACTACGTACGGTAGTATCTTTACAAATAATGGTGACACAACTTCCTTATAAAGATCCAACAAGAAAAGCATGGTAGCTATTTCATAAAATCTGGCTTGTCGAAAATCATAGCATTACATGAAGCAGTTGAAGAATGTTTCTGGTTGAGAGCAATTGTAAAGCATATGAGAAGATCAAGTAGATTGCCAGCCAGTATTGACAAACTGACCACCATATATGAAGACAATGCAACATGTATGTATATCTCAAATAAGAGAAAGCTACATTAAAAGGTGAACAGGAAAAGCACATTCAACCAAAGCTCTTCTATTATCACGAATTGCATACAGAGAGCTCGTTGTCTTCAACATTGGAATGAGAAGAGTACAAAATCAGTATTGTTGATTTCAGGGGGAATATTCCATGAGAATACTATATCAGGTATTATAAGGACTTAACGTGTTGTACTCTTTTTCCTTAGTCCAGATTTTTTCCACTGGGTTTTCTGACAAGGTTTTAATGAGGCAACATTAATCGTGTCCAAACACCAAATCTAAGTTTACCTAAGTTTCCCACATGGTTTTTCTGGTAAGGTTTTAATGAGGCAATATACTTAGAAATGGTGGACATCCAATGAGGAGTGTTATAATCTATGTGGCTGCCCACCATGAGGTCTATCACTATCTATGAAGAGAATATGTTATGTTACCTAATGTAAAGAGGTTACACGCACGTTTCCTATTGTAATGTTATATTTTAGAGGATGTTACCTCATCTATATAAAGGTAAATCTCCTCCCATTATCAAACTACTCATAATAAGAATCCCTCTCGATCTTACTATCTTTATATTAAACTTCACTCATTTGCATCATTATTGAGTTGCAACCATTGATGTATTTTCTGAAAATAAAAAGGAAAAATAAAGAAATACTTCTCAATACAAAGAGAATCTCATTCAGGGCTCGTGCAATGGTGTCTAAATAAGTACGTAATCCCTTTTAATTTTCTAATTTAAGTCTGCTCCATTGAAGCAGGACAATGTTGGCCCAGCTGCATATTTACTGAAGAAGTCAAGATGGAGGGAAGTTGCAAGTATATTACTCTTTAGTGTTATTCATTGAGCTGAAGATGACACTTTAAAGATAAGGGGATAATTAGATTTTCCTTCTTTTAAAAATTAAGCCACAACCAGTCTCACACTCTCAAGTCTCAACTAGTAACACCAGAACCACTTCCCATTCAGAAGAGAGTGTTCTAAACTTAAAACAACCGAGATATGAATAGTAGTTGTACAATCAGGTCTCGTTTCTATCTTCCTAGGCAATCATACCTCAGCACCTCACCAGCTAAAACTCTATTCTCATATTCATCCAAAGCACCCCGTGCTCCTGAAGGAACTACCTACACCAAATCAAGTGCAGGGCACCTCACAAAACAAAGCTTTAGAAACAAGCCTCTCATCTTGAATACCACGACAGCCACCAAGACATTAATAAAGGTCGTAGTTCAGCCAGTTTCTGATGATAAGTATTCAAGATTTGTCGTGTTGGGAGCAGTTTCATTTGGGTTCGCCATGCTGCTTGCTGCAATGGATGACCAGAATAAGGCATTGGCCTTTGGTCCTGAAGGACCTTTGATGGAGGATTTTTGTGACAATATGAGGAGATATGGTTTGTATGCCCTTACAGTTAGTACAGGTGCACTTTACACCATATTTCAGCCTATAGTGGAGCTTTTGAAGAATCCCATCTCTGCAATTCTCATAGTAGTTATTCTAGCTGGCAGCTTTTATATTGTGACTCAAGCTGTTTCAGCAATGGTTGGTGTATCTGACTTTGCTTATGAATATGGATACTAGATAAGATGGTTCCCATTTTCACCTTAAATTCTTTCATGAATTTTGTTACGTTGGTTACAAACAAACGCCCGTCTGTGTTTACAGAAAGGGGGTGGGTTGAATTATGGACCTGTAAATTGTGATTCAATCCTTATCCCGTAACTTGTAAATCATGCACCTATGAATTATGGATTTATGGTTATGTCCTTCAATTTTTGACGCCCGAAAAGTAGAAGAAAGAGGAGTCATGAGTGGAAACTAGAAAAGTATCAATGTGGGAGACTGGGAGTTTTATGTCTTCTAAAGTAGAGGCATAGATCACCAAAGTGTAGAAAGCTGTATATTGCGTTTTATGTATAGAGTGCAGGGCTCAGATATTAGCATGATGGAGCGCACTCCGCGCCTCAGGCATGACCGAAGTCCAGTAGCTTGGGCGCACCCTACGCCCCGTGTTTCTCAAGCCACCGACTGTTTTGTTTCTATTTGTAGCAACTTCTATATAAACAATTGTAACCTCTTTAGAATACAATCAAGTAAATATACACTGAATTGAATTGAATCCTCTAGTTTTACGCAAAGAACAATACTACGTACATTACTACCTACCAAGGTCAAACACTATCCCTTAGTTACAAGGGAATTAGGGAAACCACAAACTCCAAAATGTCGGCAAGAAACCAGTTGATCACTAAAGAAAACAGATCCACTTAGTAACCGTGCTTTACTAAGGAACATGTTCTACTTCGCATAAGGGGTAAACACTTGACCTTTTGATATTTTAGAGCTACCAGTTCTAAACCATATTCTTCCAAGTGTCACACACGATTTGATATTTTGATCTTCAGTCTGAAGGGTAAACGCATTCATCAAGTTATTAGGATTCCCTGGTTGTAGATTGTATTGTACCTCAAAATACAATTGCTGCGTAGTTCGTTCCGTCATGGAAGGAGGATGACGCTGTAGGCGGTAAGTGCTCCATCCTTGACCCTCACAAGGATAGAGAGGTTGACTGGCTGGTGCTTCCAAGCCATCTTCTTCATCTCATTGTTGGGAAGTTCATCCACGTCTAGGATTGTATAAGGTTTGGTGCTGTGTGTACAGATTGGCGATCTGTTTATGTTGAATATCACAAATTTAAGCATCTCATCTCTCTTCAACTTCATTCGCTTATGCTTCCCACTGAACTTAACTGCAATGACCAGGCACGAAGTTTGTACAGTCTGTCTAAGCAAAGGATCTGCAGTTCCCAGTTGTGAGTTCCCCATGACAGGTACTGTTATGGTTCCAGCCATGGGTGGCAGCTTACAGTGCATGCAAATTATGCAATCATACTGCTGACTACCTTGGCGTCTATCTGCAAATCCAACGTTGACCACCAATTATGCAGTCATGGCAATCTATGGTGGACATAAAAGATTGGCCTATATCATACCCAGTGTGAAAGCATGGACTTCGCTTGATCTCCTGGACAAGATAATATCGGATGGTATTTAATGTAACGACCAGTTTTATGCTCTAGACAAATAGGGAGCAGTGTTTGCTTTCGATGTGCATCATCACCCTTGCCCCAAGGTATCAGTAATCTCACCAGCACTGCCTGGTAGGCTGGTAGTCAGCTTCTTAATCCATTATTAACTTGATTATTAACTTGGTGTCCGCTCTTCATAATCTGCCCATGAAGTTGTTTACAATCCACCCATACAGGTATGACAACCAAATGCTATACCAAATCATACACCACTGGAAAGAGAGGCCAGGCTCTGGAAGAGATTTCCACTAACACTAGCAAATTCACCCTGACAATTACAGCCATACAAGTAGAAAATGTTTGAATATGGGGACAAGTAACCACTCCATCTCTAAAACAGTAATCTGGTATATTATGAGTCATCACCACTAAGATCCCCCCACCGAACATTGTGCTTGGCAGCAAGATAATGTGCTCCAATTGGCCCTCTACTGCCATATGGGTAGAGCTCTGGTGCAATCTTCTTCTCTTCCAATTCAGTCAACACTGGTGTGAAAAGTTTCCATGCCGCATCAAGCTCATCACTTCTAATGAAAAGTCTGCGCTCTCCTTCAATGGCATCTAAGAGTAGCCTTTCATATGCATCCGGTATTTCCTTTGTATATCTTAGAAGTATGACACACAAAGCAAGTTAAAATTGTCAGTGTCAGAAACGAAAAATATGTTGATATTAAGACTAAAAGATATGTATATAGTTGGACAACAGAGAACAGAGAACCTATCCAACTTGTGTGATACACCTCATGTCTTTGATGTCCTTTAGAGAAAAATGTTTTAAAGTTCACAAACTCATTTTTAACGAATTGATAGAGCATTACTTCATTTATACTCTCTTTAGTCTTTACGCATCATTTTCTCACCTTGCTTTATAAAGCAGATTCAGGTCACTGCGATCCAATCTCATTCCAAGACCTGGAACCTTATTATTGATCTTGAGATATATAGCTTCATCAGGTTGTACACGGAGTACGAGCTCATTGGTAGCTTTATCCAAATCAGTTCCAAAGTTTCTCTTGTACAAGTTACCAGGGACATGTCTGAACTGAACTCTGATCTCTGCTCTGTATTTCGTTGCAACAGGTATCACCAACATATTTTCTGTATGCAAACATAATAAAAGGCAGAAAAGAAGCGTTTCAAACCTCTTAGTATGGAGGGCTTTGCCTGCTTTCATCAAGAAAGGCACCCCATCCCACCGTGCATTATCAATAAAAAGAGCCGCTGCTGCAAAGGTTGGAGTGAGGCTGTCCTTTGGTACCGTTGGGTCATCTATGTATGCAGGATATGACTTGGCACCCTTTGTATGACCCTTATATTGCCCAACTATGACATCATCAAGTACCAGCTGCCTCATGGAACGCAGAACCTTGACCTAAAAAGAGATCATATTCATTGTCAGAAATTACCTCCTAGTGTCTAAGTGTCTTCATAAAGACATGTTACCGATGTTAAAATAGAGTGTAACAGTGGAAAGCAGTATTCATGTAAACAACAAAGTCATCTTTGGACATTGTGTGATATTCAATCCTATCACTCCGAATAAACATAGTGCCATTCCAGTGAATAAATTCCACAGGCAGCGGAAGATAAAATACACTCTAAAGAGAAGGAATAGATAATTAAGAAAAGTAGATACCAAAAAGTATTTTCCCACACCTTTTCATTCCTGATATCCTCAGCCTCTAATGTAACAGGCGTCTCCATTGCAAATAAAGCAAGTATCTGAAGGAGATGATTCTGCATAATATCCCTGATGATTCCATAGTTATCAAAATATCTGCGAAGGAGAAAACAAACACAATTATCATTCATCGACCGAAAAAAAGACATCCTACAAAGATAGTATTGAGGAGTACATTTGGAACTGACCCTCCTCGCCCTTCTGTTCCAAAATCCTCAGAGAATATTAATTGCACATTCCGGATGCAGTTCCTAGACCATAAAGGTTCAAAAACGAGATTGGAGAAGCGAAGTACAGAAAGATTCTCTACGAGCTCCTTGCCTAAGTAGTGATCGATTCTGCACAAAGTAAACATAGCAAGACCGCCAAGACGTTAATTTTTCTCTTTTCTTTTCAATTTACTGAGAAAACACCACAAGACGTACCTGAAGATCTGGTCCTCAGTTAAATACTGTTTCAAACATCTGGTCAGTTCTCCAGATGACTCCGAATCACGGCCAAATGGTTTTTCAACAATGACCCTGGTCCATCCACTTTCTGAAGAAGCACGACGACTAGCACATCGTACTACGTCCACAAATATATTTGGGGGAATTGATAAGTAGAACAGCCTATTGGGTAGTCTACCAATCTGAAATGAATTTTAAATATACTGTAAAATGGGGAAAGATAAAGAAAAAAAGTATTATAAAAGAATCGTCGTCAGATAAAATCATCTAAACAAAAAGCCAACATTATAGGGGAGGAATTCCCATGGTCTAAGATTTTGTTTGTTTTAAATGCCCCAGCATTTCAGGGAAGAGCAGAAGTTTCAGGGTGGATTCCGGATCAAACTATTGATTTTCTGGGAACTTTTCACAACTCAAGTATTTCCATTCAAACCCTTCCAGTCCCCTATAATAGTTACATAGTTGCACTATAGCTTCCCAATCAGTTACAATTGAATCAAAACTCAAATTCCTAACAGTAGGAAGATAAGATACCCAACCCCAAAGGATGTATCTGCAATTACAAACAATACTAATTAAATCGCAAAACCTATCATAAAATGTACTTCGATTTCTTTCCATCCAAATGGTCCACGTAATAGCATGAGCAATGGTTTTACTCAACAACATCCCCGTAAACCTGTTGGGGTCCCTCACCATGGGCTGGTATGACCTGGTGAGGTCGAACTAGTATGAAGGTGGACGACCCCGTGGCATCGTTTGGGAAAAAGCTGGAGCGATGTGGCGGTGGAAGTTCAGTTTCGAATGGTTTGTGCACATCATGTGGTAAGAAGCTTGAATGACCTGGCTGTGGCATTCGAAGTTAATGCTCCTGGAATTGAGTCTCCACGGTCTGCACACACCGTTTGGAGCAACATCAGCCCGACCTCACCATGTCGTTCGTGACTTGATATTTCGACATTGGCATGTCGTTTGGAACCGAAATTTCGTAGACGCGCCGAAATTTCAGATTACTATAAAACCAAAATTAGGTTTTGAGTAAGATAAGTCTTTTGAGAGAAACCCAATTTTGAGAGCAACCAAAATTGAGAGAAAACCCTTGCAAAGAGATAAAACTTGTAAGGAGAGATTAGAAGAGAGATTTAGTAAGTTTGGAGAGACTTGAGAGGAGTGGTTGTAATCTTCCTTCCTACACTTATAAAAGAATTTGCTGAAGTAGGCATCATTAGCTGAACCACGTTATATCTTGTGTCTCATTGTGGTAAGTTACTTTACATTGCTATTGCTTGTTTGTGATAGTCAATTCCATAACTTAGGTTGTGGTTGTTGGTTGTAGTTAAAGTTTAGATTTTTCATTAGAGTAGTAGATTGTCCAAGTGCAAACTATCTTAGTAGGGTTCGATTATAATCATTTTCCCCAAACAAAACCCACCAATGGCTTCTCAAGGAACGTACTTTTCAAGCCAAGAGATACTTCTCAAACCGTTCCAATCCCTCTAAAAATTACAAGATTTGAGTAGATTTGTTCCCACAAAATCAAGAGTTTAATCCAAAATTACCCATTACAAATTTTGATAATTAGACTTCAGATGCTGTGACTTTCTATTGAGAATGTACAATAACCATGTAATTTAGAGAGCCACGTAAAATTATACAACTACCCTATACAATGCAAGAACATCATCTTCATAGTGTGTATCAATTAACTTTGCCAAAATAACTAAGCCATAACTACAGGGCAATGCAATTTTTCCTTCTATATAACAAGGACATTGACATGTTGCCGGTCTATAGTACTACTGTAACAAGAACACCCCACCTTCCAAAAGTCGGGAAATGCTGACACGTTTGTGGGGATCCATCACATAGAAGCAACACTAGTTGTAGCCAAATTAGAGTTCAGTTTATTGTAAATAAAATAAAAAATCTTAGCATTAAAAGTTAAAACGAAACATGTCTATATGGATCAAGATGAAACTAGATCCTTAGTGTGAAACTACGCTTTCGTATCTCCACTCAAACTAGTTTGTGAAGGATATAATACAAATTTTCTTTCACAAGTTGATTTGTTGGGCAACGTCACGTCTACCCCCCTCCATTCCCACTTAGCAGAAATCAGGGATTCCCATACCTGCCCTGCCTGGGTATCAAATTCCCTAAACCCGCCAAGGCCCCATGACCACTTTAGAAGGGAGTTTTTCCTTTTTTCCCAATATCCTGGAAGCGTATGGGATTATTTGTTATAGTACACGGCATAATATAATCAATATTTTATCGAAGCGTTTTCAAAGAAAGTCAAAAGTGGAAGACTTGGCATGTATGTAATTATAATCATTAAATAAATATCACATTACATTTAATTATGTAAATGTTGAAAACATATATCTTGGTCGGTCCTAGTGGTATTGAAACTTATATTCCAACCAAAAGGCCTTGTGTTCAACCCCTTACAGAATTTTCCTATATAACAAAACATACGTATTATCTATATCACGTATAATCGGGTCGGATGTCTGGTTGGGGACCCCATTCCTCGTACTCGCCTCAGACCCTGGTCAGGTAGAAAGAGTTGCCCCCATACCCATCCCTATCCCCATTTAACACCCCCATTCCCTCCCCATCAGGGTCAGGCCCCGTGTGTCCCGTACCCACTGGTATTTTCAACATCCCTAAATTGTTGCGAGATGTAATAGAAATTTACTTGTTGCCATGTTGGGGACGTACGACCAAGGCCATAAAACACTTTTGTAGGAGAAATAAAGCTAGATAGACCTTGTGGATTTCAGAACTTTGTTAAAGTAAGGGTTTAAACTATTAATAGTTGATTCATGTGCTTCAAGACAATACACAAGCGGTATTTCATGTGCAGTATGATATTGTTGTTTAATATTTCATGGTTTTGTACTTAACATAATTTTTCTACTTGTTAGACATACCTACAGTGAGCATTTTGGCCTCTTTGACAGAAGTGCTACTCTGCAACCTGGGGCCTTAGGTTCGACCCTTAAGGACTGTCATTTTATACTTAAAACAACTTTTCTTAGTTATTTTATCTACAAGACTTGTACCAATCATACTCATGAAGACCAGACTTGCACATGTGCATATCAACAAGCTTCCTACTAGATACCTAACAAGGTCTCAAGTTATCTAGATCTAGTTCTCTTTGAACGGAGCCAGGTTTGGACCTATCATACTCAAATTGGGCTATACTTGCATAAGAACATATCAACAAGCTTCCAATTGGAAACCTAACTTGCGGACTATGATGCACAGATACTGCTGTTTCCCTATTGCACCGGTGTCCACTGGGTACGATACTGGTACTGGTACTGGATACACTTCGGATACTGCTGAAACATATTGTTCCATACTTCCATATCCTCACATAGCTATGAATAATATGAGGGGTGGGGGGTGGGGGAGAGTACACACAAACATAGATGGAACAAAAGAAATAGAGAAAGATATGTTTGAAATCACATTAAATTGCTATTTTTTCTAAGAATTTTATATTTATATTATCGTATCCCTATCTGTACCCGTATCCTAGATTTTCAAAAAACGCCATATCGTACCCGAACCTGTGCTGCCGTATCGGTATTAGTGCCCGTATCCATGCATCATAGCTTGCAGACCTATAATGGGCCAAAATCTGGGACACTAGACTCCAGACTAGGTCGTTTATGCTCAGGGATGACCTGCATGATGGAGTTGTATGACTATCTAACCAAGGACATAAAGAGCTTCTGTTGGAGTAGTGAAGCTAGATAGACCTTGTGCATATCAAAACTTTGTTAAAGAAGAATGGAGCTAAACTACTAGTAGTTGACTCGTGTTTTACAAGACCATATACTAGTTACATGTACTAGTGGTTGCTCGGGCCTCTGCCCGCAGTAATACAGTCCACTCACTATTTATGTCGGGGTTTACTGAAAATTTCAAATGTCATCTCAATTCTCCACTACTTTGCTTCAACGCCCTAGAACAATAACATGTGCTTATTACGTTCTCAACACTACCAATTTTTTTTTTCTTTGTTTGGTAAAGACCACAAACTTTGTTCAAATTTCAAATACTTTCATAGGTCAACAAAGACTGTTGGACCTTTGGACCATTGGCCAGATTATAGAATCTTTACTACTAATAACATTTGTTCTATAACCAGGCCCATGGTCCAAAAGCTCAGCATTCTTTCTTGACCTTTCAAAGTATTTGGAATTTGAAGAAAGTCTATTGGCAGTGTTGACTATGTCATAGGCTCATGTTATTGTCACAAGCTGTTGAAGCCGCATTATAAAGTAGTAGAGACATATAGACATCAAACACTGCCATTCTCGAATCAAAATTGTCCACCTTTTAAAGTTGCTTCATGATTACTATAGATCATCATTAGAAAATCTAGATGATACAATTGTAAATTATTTAACATTAGAAATAAATTTTCAACACCCCCTCTTAATTTGTAATTTTTATCCCCACCCCCAACCTTGTTTAATCATCTTTGTTCGTTCCTCTGGACATATTAGTTTTTCCATTAAACACAATCTTCCAGCTTCACTTTGAACTACGATCCCCACTTGAAGCTTCAATGTCTCTTTAACCTTGGTTTTGGGTGCTTCTGTTCTCTGCAAACTTTAGTTACTCCCAATGCATGATGCTACAAGCACACCAAGAAGGTTCATTGGACCATTGTGCAATTTGTTTTGCTCTAATGCACTCAAGTAATTGAGGAAGCAATTGCTTTTCTCCCAAATAAACTAAGCATTTGCATATTTGGGGGCAGTCAATTGCTTCGTCACTGCTTAAGATAGCAATTTCGAGGATGACAAACTCATTGATCACAAAATGAACAACGTTTTCTCGTCAAGAAAAGAGGGAAAACAAAGTCAAGCAAATGGGGAATAGATCCATTTTTGTTATTGCAAAAACATGGAGATTGATGGAATACGGTGATAAAAGAATTGACACTCAATTGAAGAAATGAGCCACGCAACATTGAGATTGGAGAGACAATGTCGTAGCTAATCATGGAAAATGAAGGAACTATAGTGAGGAATTAAAACCTCAAGTGATTGGATAGTTGGATATCAGAAATTAAACGGGAAGACTATGAGTGATGGAATCAAGCCAAAAACGAAGATAATAGACAAGTCCTAATGAATATAAATGAAAATTACAAATTAAAAGAGGGTGTTGAAAATTACGTTGTCATCTAGTTAATAAATAATAATAGCATCTAGTCGTTTAATGATCTAGTTCTAGAGTAATCACAAACAATTAAGAAGAGTAAACTATTAGGGATATTCCGAAAGTTTCACTGACACGATTCTAGCAAAATAGTAAAGCCAAGATACAGAATGTCAGTGTTGATGTCTATAAATGCATCCAATAGTTGTACTTCATAAGCACAAATTTCAATAACAGTTTACACCTCTTACTTTTTTAGCCAAGTTTCAACAACCACAAGTTTCATCTTGTTGCAGTGCTCTAACAGGACCTATGGACGGCCCTTAGCTATATGTCTCCAATATGCAATTCTTTATTTGCTTTAACACTTAATGTTTTAAATTCTAGGTTACATTGACACGGGCACGCGTGTCGGTGTCCAACACGGATACGGGGTGTCGGATACGGCGAGCAGTTGAAGATCGACACGGGGACACGGATAGGAATAATTAATTAATTTTTTAATAATTATAAATTTATTAAATTAGATGGTAAATCAGAAATTCGAGGTAAATTAAATACAATATGTGTCCGTGTGTGTCCAACACGGATACGGACACGGACACGTGGATACGTATCCGACACAGATTTTTTTCAAAATATGGCGTGTCCATGTAACCTAGTTTAAATTTTATGTTTTAGGAAATTTATTCTACTTAGACAGTGGTATTAGATACAATGGATTCTCATCCGTACAAACTATTTATTCACCCTGCATATTCTGAAACAAAAGAAAGTTCATACCATTACCCAGTTTATTTTTGCAAAATGAAAATGTTACATGAAACTATATACAACTTAAGAGGCTACCTATTAAGTTAAATAGGCTACCTAAGAAGTTCTCATAAAAGATTTATTTCTGGTACAAGTACAACACCAAGTCAAGAAAAGCAATGAAATTAATCATTTGGAAGTAAGACCAAGTGCTCCCTCAATTGTCAAAAACATTATAAAAGTATTTCCAGAAGTGGAAAAATCCATAAATCACGGGAACAACAGTGCTACTGGTAGATCAAGAGCAAATACTAACATAAAACTTTTAAATTTGGAAAATTGTTTAGTTTTGCAGGATATGGCCAACACAAATTCAAATAAAGCAACTTTAAATATGGTGCAACAAAGAAAGGACAAAGGAGCTAAGAAACAATTTCAGGCATGGCCTGAGATTGATTTCGCAGAAGACAAAACTAAAAGGAAGAAACTCTATGCAGCCTTTACTCCAAATTGAATCCGAGCAAGATGCTTCAAAAGTTGCAGTTCATTATTGAGAATCTTAACAATTTTGAAGTACTAGTACTTTTATACTTCTGAGTGTTGAAAATTATATTTTAAAATCTCTTGAAGGTGTATCTTAACCTCTTTGTTATCAGTGTCCTGGGTTAGGGTAGATTCAAAGTCCCTAGCTTGTGAATGATTCTAGAAAGTCGATGTGGTTTTATAAAAGTCGAATTTGTCTATTGAATCGATAGCTCGGTTTTTGAGTTGCTATACAAGTGTGGTGATCTCAACTAAATCGAGTTTAACTATAATAAATTGGATTTCATATCCAGGAAGCGGGTACCCAATCTAATTAAACACAAGAACTTCAAAACAGTCCCTTGGTCATATATATCTGATATGGATTTAGAATTACTAGGCATTTTCTATTTTATATTACTAGTTATACTTAATAGTATTGTTTTTGCTAGCAAGGTCATGCCCCAACAGGACAGAACCGATACTCTTACACTGATGCTACCAATCATTACAACCCCATAAGTGCTCAAAACACAAACATTGTTACTCCAGCATTCCTACTGAGATACAGACTACTCACCACAGTCACACCCTTGACATGCATTGTAAGGATTTGGTAGTTTTATGCCAATGATGTCGGTAAAAGTCTGAGCAAAGAGTATAGAAATGAGTAATACAGCTAACTTATACTTAACCTAAGTCACATTGACACGGGTACAATACAGCTACTTAAAAAGGAAAATTATAACTATTCTTTAGTTACACAACTAATTCTTGGTCTCAAGACTTTAGGAAGCGGCTCCTTAGAACTATGCAAATATGAAAATGGCATATCGTAGAGTTGTAACTATGTTCACAGATTATTTTCTTAGTCTTTAAGGGTTAAGAAGAAACCCTAGTTTGAAATGGTATGCACAACGTGTCCATTGTTAGAATATATGAAGATATATTCTATAGGATACAGCTGTATATATCCATATATGTCCATTGTTAGAATATATGAATATATATTCTATAGGATGCAGCTGTATCCTATAGAATATATCTTCATATATTCTAACATCCATGTGTACATTACGAGTGTCCGCGAGTCCCCATTTACGACACGGATTTTTTTAAGAATATGAAGTGTCCATGTTACTTAGTACTTAACCTAGTGAAAATCTATAACAAGTCAACTACACGAGAGAGCAAAATTAAGACTTCATTAGACTGGACGAAAAACTTCAAGGCACACATCATGACAGCCCTAGTTCTCCACTACACCCGACGTCCTTATTACTTCTTCGTATGTTATCTAAAACTTAAGAAAAATGGAATACTCTTACAGTTCCATATACCTGAAGTTGGTCCTATGTTTTCGAAAATACATTCATAAGTCGCCCTCATCAAGGGAAGAAGATGTAGGACATAGGCATGGTAGGATAGCACTATAATCACATAGATACAGCAAGATGGTCGTAATCCTCCTATAAAACCACAAAAAAGATCTAGGTTTGCAGGTCCGTGAATAGCCCAACGACGCATATTTGCCAAAAAGTTCTTAATTGAATTTTTCTATTATTATACATTTAAATTCATTTTTTCACAGTCACAAATGATTATAAAAGCTCAGTTGATATACAACACCATTTTTTTTTTGTTTCTTTTTTCAAAATTGAGAATGCAAAGAACATAACCGAAATCCGAAAACAAGATTCATTTAATGACAAAAGGAATAAATGAATCACCTCTTTCTCTTTCAATTTTCTATGCAATTCCAGAAAATCTTCCTCGGAAGTATACTGACCCGCATGGTAGAAGCATCTTTGCAAAAACTCGTCCATCTTATCACCACAATTCTCCCTGCAAATTAGTATCAAACTTAGTAATATCCATGATAACATATTCAACTAAAATGAAACACTAGTATATTTCCACACAGAATGAGTACCTCTTATCAATTCTGCAAGTTAAGGTTCTGCTAATCATATTCCTTAGTTCCTCATCACTCATCTTACTCCTCGCATATCCAAATATCGTAAAATGCTAAAAAAAAAAAAAAAAAAAAAAAATACATACATCAGACATATCCAATATTAACCTTAAGTTTCACAGTATCAAACCTTGGGTAAACAAGCTTCATAAAAAAGAGCAAAAAGAGCAGGAAAGATTTTCTTCTTTGCAAGGTCCCCAGAAGCTCCAACCACTGTAATGCTAATAGTGGGCTCCACTTTTTCCGGTTTGGAGTAAAAACTTGACTCGCCCACTGTTTCATTTCCAGGTGAGGAACCTACATACAACAATAGTAAAAACACACATTTAACAAAAAATAATCAACAAGATAAAATGACTGGGCAGGGCAATTACCATTTTGCAAAGAAACAGCATTTAGAGGATACCCATTTGATGATTTGAGATGAATTTGTTTACTGATGAGATGTGATATTGTGGGATTAGTATAGTGAGATAATAAGGTTATTTTGGGTATAGAAATTTGTTTCTTAGTATTATTACTATGATTGAATGATGAACATGGATGACTACTAGTACTACTACTACTACTCAAGCATCTAGCCATACTGTGATTTCAAGAATTGAGGTGCAAATTAGTCGTGATAATGTGGACATAGAATTTTGGCTCATGGGTTGTACGAAAAGACAAGTTGCTGCTGCTGAAAGTGGCCAATCCGGAATGTGAGGTCAAGTATTTTTTTTGGTTTTACAAAATTAAGAAAATAAAAAGAAATAAAAGACAAATGTTTGTGAGAACGATCGTTGCCACATGGCGACAGTCCAAAGTCCTCCCCCCCGTTGTTTTTTGAGAATTGCTAGCGTCCTGCCCCTCTACCGGGGTAGGACCATTCTAACCCGCAAGAAGACAAGAAAAAGTACCAGACCACTTAATCAACCAGTTTCTCGTTCATTGAGAAAAAACTTGTTCTCATCTTCTCTAAGTTTCAAACCATACAACACCGCTAAGTTGCAAACCACTACAACCACTGGCGACCACACCAAATTTACTTGTAAATCAGTTAAGATTATTTATCTAAATCTTCTTCTTGGCTTTGGCCAATAATTAACGATGATAATTTAGACCCAATGAAGCAACCCATGTTGAAACTCAAAAGTTTCATTTTATTTTTTTTTGCAAATTCACCCCAAAGATCCAAAATAACATCTCTAAATGAACACAACTCTAGATACTATTCATCCATTAACTCCATTCGTCCGCACTTCAAAATTTCAAAAATGTAGAGTCCAACCGGCCAAACAATTGTGAAGTTAGTGAGTTTCCTACCCCGGTAGAGGGCAGGACGCTAGCAATTCTCTTGTTTTTTAACCAAACTAGATTCATTTTAAAGGTATTTCACTTTTTAGTCATAGACCTGAGCTATGGGTGAGTTAGTTTGAGTAGCTCGACTCAAAGATCCAAGACAAAAAATAATGAGTCGAGTTTGAGCTTAATTTATAAAGCTCATTTTAGATATATATAGTTTATATAATTTATAATTTATATGTCATTTTATACTTTATATAGTATATAATTTATAATTTATATGTCATTTTATACTTTATACCCAACTATAATTTACAATTTATACTAGTTTTAATGTTATATATATATATATATTTTCGAGTTTGAGCTCGAGTTCGAATTCAAACGAGCATAACTGAGAACTCGAGCTCGAAGTGTAAAATGAGTCGAGCTCGAACTATTAGTAAAACTAGACGAGTCGAACTTGAGCTTCAATATTAAGCTCGAATGCGAGTTTGAGTTGAGCTTCTGCATGTGCGAGTCGAGCTCGAGTATAGCAAAACTCAACTCGGGTAGCTCGATGACCAGCCCTACTTTTATGGGATTGGCACTTTTGGCAAAAATGCATAAGAATAAGAATAATGGATATTTCCTATATGTCCTTTTACACTCCACATATCACGACACTGAGTTGCCGTGAGTTCTCACATACTATGGCAGTGAGTTGTCGTTGAACACCTACAGCATACAGATACCATGATATTCCAAAATTCATGGTAAACAAATGCCGTGATATCTCCAAAACCACGGTAACACGTTGTCGTGAGTATGTAAAGATTGTAGAAGTTTGTTGCCATGGGAATAGAATGGTATAGAAACTTATAGGGTTAATGGAGGTGTGCCAATACCTGAGAATTTGTCAAAGGGGTGCCAATCCCATTAGTTGGGGTGTAAATACCATGCCCCTTACAAAATGTTCATACAAACATATCGATCTTGACACTTTCAAATAAAACACTTGACAGAAAAAGGAACAATAGTCCCATTACATCCTAAGTCTGTGACTTTTACCAGTTTTCACCAACTGGTGAGCATGTTTTGTTGTTGATCTGAGACGAAAGACAATTCTGCAAAAAGCAAAAGACTCCTTAACACTGACAATCATTTTTTGAAGATAGTTTAATGTCCATGACGAACATTCATTTTGACCATTAACAACATCCACCATGCTCTTATAGTTAGACACTACAATCACATGTATGCTTAAAATCTAGTTGACAAGCTTTTTCTAATCCCCACAAAAGAGCTCTAAATTCCGCTTCCTCTGCTCTAGAGATTGCGAAGAACTTGCTACCTGCATACATAATATCACTAAACCATTTGCCAATGGTGTAACCAATTTCTCGCTCCTTTTTTGGATATTGGCTCAAAACCTCCATCAATTGTGATTAAATAAAGGTTGGGTATTAGATTTTGAGGGATGTAGTACTTGTAATCTGGTTGTGGTTTGTTTGGAAGAAAAGGATGCATTTGCTAGAGCAAAAAGTTGATTTGTAAGCAAAGGTTTAATTTGTAATGTTGGGTAAAGATTACTTGATTTCTATTGAGCCAGATGAAATAGGATAGGTTGGCTAAGTGTGTTATATTGTGTAGAGTACGTGGTATCTTTGGAGTGGGGTTCTGTAAGAATTGTTAACAACACGTCTTTAAAAGTTGTTGTGGATTGTATAAATAGGGAGAGAGGGCTAATGAACCATAAGATGGTTAGCTTAGGACACGTTAATAAGGCATGATCAATAGATTCAGAGTGCTCATGGCATCTTGGACATATATCATATGAACTTAAATGTCTATTAAACAAAAAGTTTTTTGTTGGTAGAATTTTGTTATGGATTTGTCATACAAACTATTGAATTCTTAAAGGTGATTTGATTTTCCACATTGTATTCCAAATTCTGGTATTGAAGGTAGTAAAAGAGATAATAGTATTTAAAGATTCCATGTACCAATTATAAGCTGATTTAACCGAGAATTTCCCATTTGTTTCTGCAATCCAAATCCATTTTTTATCTGTATTATGATTTAGTTGAATTTTATAAACCTCATTAGCAATAGCTTTAGTAAACATGTTATCAATAATGTTTGAGTTCCAATCCTTGTTTTGAAGCGAATCTGATACATATAAGATACCATTGTTATGAGTTGGTCCCATTGGTTTCTTATAGAAGATGGATGGGATCGAGTTATCTTCCCAAAGGTTTATATTGCGACCATCTGTTATGACCAGACAAGGTAAGAGTTTAATATCATTTTTAACTTTAATAATGTTTTTCCACCAAGTAGATGAACTGACTTTGGCTTTAACATGAAGAAAAGATGTTGTTGGGAAGTATTTTGATTTGAGGATCTTGACCCAAAAGATTTTAGATAAAAACTTCCAGTAGATTTTAGATAAAAGCAATTTGTTATGAAAATATGTGTTTTTAAAACTGAGACCTCCTAAGCTTTTTTTTTATGACACACTTAGACCAGCTTATATAATGAACTTTATTATTGCCATTTTCATTCGCCCTCCACCAGAAATTTGCTTGAATCTGGTCGATTTCATTGCAATCGTGATGAAAGAAGAGATGAGTTTGCATATTATATATGGGGATAAAGGCAATGGCACTATTGACGAGAGTACCTCTACCAGCTTTAGATATAAACTTGTTTTTTTTTTTTTTCCAATTTATGATTTTTGTTGATATATTCCTTATAATTTGTTTAGTGTTAAAAATATGTGGATTCAAAGGATTAAAAAAAAAAAAAAAAAAAAAAAAAAAAAAAAACAACAACAACAACTAGGGTTAGGCATACCCCCACCTGTATTAATCAATGTTTCCTTACATAGATTTTCCCATTTGCATCCTCGTTTACAATGGTTTGTAAAAGCAAAATCTAAAGGACCTAGCAAAATATATAGTAGACTGCTCATGGTTATGATCTAAACCAGCAAGGTAGTCAGCTACCCTATTCACTTCTCTATATACATGTGAAAAGGTTATATAACTAAAACTAGCCTTTTTCCTTTCAATAGCAGCCACCATGTCTCGACAGCACCATGGGGGTTTCTCTAGCTTGTTAATAACATTAAGTGCTCTCATGGAATCATATATATTCCACTTCATTCTACCTCAACAAAACCTTCTTTATGACATCTCTCCAAACATACTTCAATAGCTTTGAGTTCTTGGTAGATCACTGACCGATGACCTCCACTGCCACTAAAAGCTACAACCACTATGCCTTATTTGTCTCTCATCACACCCCCATGACTTGGGCCGTTGTTGTTCAAAGCTCTATCAGTGTTAGCTTTAATCCTGTTGCCCATTGGCCGAACCCATGAACAATTTGTTTCTACTTGTTGCTTGAACTGGGTAGTGATGTTAAGCCTGAGGAAGATATTTCGAGCAGTAGCAGTGTCTTTGACATCAGGTCTTATGACTTGTAGATGATTCCTCAAGTCACTTACCATCTTGTTGTAAACTACCTCTAAAGGTTTAGAGGCTTGCTGAAACCTTCTATCATTCCTTTCTTTCCAAATGTTATTCACTGATGCACAAAAGAACACTTTCTAGATCTCTCCCACTTCTGCAGTTTTACACAATCTCAGCAGAGAAGCTCATTCTCAATTTGCATTACTATTATCAGTTGAAATACCCAACAACATTTTTACTCTCAAGAAAAACTCCTTAGAGTATTGGCATTCAAAAAACAAATGAGCAGAGAATTCTCTGTTGTTAGAGCGGAGACAACAAGCAAACTGGTTTATGATTTTTTTGCGAACTAACCTGTCTTGTGTGGGGATGCTATTGGAAAACAACTGCCACGTGGTAAAGGAATGACGTGGCATTACCCACCTTCCCTAGACCATTGTACACCATTTCTTCTTTACTCGTTCAGGAGATAAAGCTGTGTAGGCACTGCTGGAAGAGAAAATCCCACTATGATGTGGTGTCGAGACTATGAAGTCAGAATCAAGGTGTTGATTTATCTCCACTGCCAATATTCTTTCCTTCAGAGTTCACGATTGTAGACTTTGCACTTCAGTATTCCATCTACCCAAAGTCATCATAACATTTACTTTATAGTTCAAGGGGAAGCGCCAAGCAGCCACAACCTCAACATCTTGGATCAGGGGTGATCGAGAACACAATCAATGCCAAGATAAGTATTATTATTTTGATTAGATAAGGGAATTTTTAAGGCATTAGCGATTTATTTTTTTTTTTTATTTTTAAATCTGTGATATAAGTTATGACTAAAAATAATAGATTTTTTTTCAAAATTGATAGTTTGCCTTGACATATTACAATAATTATTAAGACAATCAGCCACATTATGGGCTTCAGTAAGGTTTGCACAAAATAGTCATCTGCAAACATAAGGTGTGTGTGAAATAGGAGGTGAATTTCTTGCGATTCTTAGAGCATTCCCAATGCAGGTGGATATAATGGGAATGTGACAATATTCACCTCTTTATGGTTCAAAACCTTTGCCCAATGCAAAGGTGAATATGGTGGTGACTATTTTCCCAAGTCAAAACGAGGGTGAAACATTCAATCGAGATAGTGGCTAAGTTGTGAACTTTGGACGAGATGTTGGATTCCATCTCGTGTGTTTTTAAAAAAAATTTGGTTTTTTTTTCGGACGGAATGTTTCATTTCGTCTCGCGTGTTTTTTCGGGGGTTTTTTTTTTAAAACTTCAGATGGGATGTTTCATTCCGTCCGGCGCATTTTTTCTATTTTTACATTCAGACGGAATCCAACATCCCGTCCGAGATTAATATTCACCTTTGCATTGGGCAGCCTCACCTTGTTTTTCACCAAAACGGTGGAAAAGAGGGGAAATTGAGCCTACGTAGAGGTGAATAACATTGACATGCATTGGGAATGCTCATATATAGTTTATTTTTGTGTAAGCATTAAATTATTTATATATCTTGAAAAATATTCTGAACAAATGATAAATAAGAAGGGAGATAGATAGAGGATCTCCCTAACGAATGCCTCTAGTAGATGAAAAGGAACCATAAGGTGATCCATTGAGATTAATTAATAAAGAAGGATGTATTAGTCAGACAAATTATTTTAATCCATGAATTGAAATCCATTTTTCAGAAAAACCAAATTGATTTAAATTTTTGAAAAGGAACGACAATTCAACCTATCAAAAGCTTTATGCATATCCAATTTTAAAGCCATACATCCTTGAACACTTTCCTTTCTTTTTAATTTGTGAAGAATCTCTTATAATAAGATAGTATTATCAAATTTGTCTATTTTTAACAAAAGCATATTGAAAAGGTGATATAATTTTATCCAAAAAAAGGTTTTAAACGATTAGCTAATATTTTTAAAATGATACGATAAATAATATTACATAAACTAATTAATAGGTCCAAAGTTTTTAACATGTGTAGGATTATTTATTTTAGGAATTAAAGTGATATTGGTATGATTAAATTTTTGCAGAAGATTATTATTTTGGAAAAAATCATTTATCATACTGAAAATATCATTTTTTTAAACATATCCAATTATCTTGATAGAAGAGAGGTGTAAAACTATCAGGACCCAGTGCTTTGCAAGGGTCCATGACAAACAAAGCATTGTGAATCTCTTCCATAGATACCTCGTTTGTTAATTCTTCATTATCCATAGTAGTAATTGATATGCACCCAAAATTGTATAAATAACCCTTAATAACATTTGGTTTTGGTCAATAATGTGTTTAATAAATAAAAATAATAATGGTTTTCATGCTTTTGCTGGTTTTGATATGTAAATAATAAAATTTCAGCAAGATCGACATTTTTGGCATGGAAACAAGGTGAATATGCTAATTGGAAACAAAATATTTCTATCAAGTCCAAAAGGAACCCATTGAAACCTTAAAAAGATCATATTCAAGCCCATGAAGTGTGGCCAAAATAGTCAATTCCGGGTCAACCCTGGTCAAACTTTGTAGAAAAGACAACGAAACTTCAGAAAATCATATCTTTCGATTACAAACTCCAATTTAGGCATGTGACCTGTCAAAACAATCAGCGCAACAAGCTCTACGCAATTGTATATATATTTTATCAATTAATTAGACTGGGAATTAAAACAAGTCCGAACCAGGACAAAGTAAAAATCCAATTACTATTCACCATGGTCAAGTGGAAGCTTATATGTTTTTCGACTTTCTCCACTTAAATAAGTGCACAAACCACTTTTAATTATTTATCTTGTAATGGGAATTACTATTTACCCACTTTCTCCACTCATATTAAATTAAGGAATAGTAATTTTCATTATAAAAATAGATTAATTTGTAACATTTGTATTGAAAATGTGAGATGTAATCTTGGCCACCCATTTTACTATTTTGTAACTATAAATAGGAGGGGTAGTGCTTTTAATAAATTTGTCAATTCCTTTGTGGCCAATTCACTTAATTATGGCTTTGTAGCCAATACAACTTTTCTCTCATTCCTCTCTTTCTCTAAATAATTAGTAAGTAGGAGTAGGATTAAATTAGTTGTAAAAATAGTTGTAATTTTAGTAATAAAATTCACTTCTTCTTCTTCTTCTTCTTCTTCTTCCATTTTCATTCTCTTTTCATGTTTACTTATTTGTTATTAATTAGCTTCCAATGACAATGGGTAATACTCTCAATTGGAGAGTTAAATAAAACCCCAATAAGAAGTTTGATGTAATAGATTTAGCTAGTTTGATTTCATTAGGAATTATGGTATTTTTATATTTGGAACTAAAAGAGATTTTATTTTATTCATAGAAATGCTAGGGATTTCATTGCATACATATAGTTATGCGTTAATGGAGTTCCATATGCTTGTAATCGGTTATTAGAGATGATAACACAACTACAAAAGATCAATTATAACTAATTGTCTATGATTAGTTATTGAAATCAAATTAGTAACATTTATTACATTTGAAAAAATCTTGAGGTGGAGTTTAATTACTCCAATCTCTATCACCTTCCATAATCTAAACCACCTTCTTTTATTTTCTTTTTAGTAGTTAGATTTATTATCTTATTGATAAGTGCTCAAAAAGTGCAATTTAACCCTCGATTATGCCTCTTGTTTAGCCATCTTAGTGGACTAATAGTATTTGTAAGTTGTGTTTTATGATTCTACAGGTCAAAGAGAGAGTTTTGTAGAATATTAGAGAAAAAGGGGTAAAACGGAGCAATTCGGAGCATTAAGGATCACATGGGAAGCCCGTGGACAATCATGGAGAAGGCCAAGGAATTGGAGCTATTAAAGATGCGACTTGGACCTATTTTAAAGCCTATTTGGAAGCCCAAGGCCAAAGAATTCATTGCTTGGACCAAAGCCCGCAAAAGAGGATAGAAGGATAGAGCGTAAGAGACAAAATCGGCTAACGCGTGCGGGACGATAGATCGAAAGGCCCGTCGAATCATTGCTGCGTCGAGACGCATGAATAGTGCGACGGATGTATGAATCGAACTGTAGCCAATTCCTTCTCCGGTTTGGAGGCAATTTGGACTCGAAAGAAGTCTATTTGTATTAGAAAACAAATGACGGTTTGGAATGCTTCTAGAGCTCATTGTAACCTCTATAAATAGAGGACCTAAGTGCCTCATGTAATTTGCCAATTCACTTATATTCTTGTCTCGAACTTGAGAGAGAGATTAATAATAAAAGATCGGTTTTAACTAGATGAGTCTTAATAAATTAGTCTTTCTAGTCTTATGTTCTTCGACTCTTCTTCTTCTCGTTCTTCGTGTTCTTCCTTCTTTATGGAAGGCTAATCTTCTCCTTCAAGGGAGAAGATGAAGCCGGTGCTTAGGGTTTGTTGATTCTTTTGGTTCATGGTGTTCTTCAATCAGGTTAGTTCTTTATGTTTTTAGTTATTAGTTCCATTGCCCACACTAGGGGATGGAAGTATAGATTAAGGTTTTTATTTATTACAATCGAATATCATGCTAGTTTAGGATTTTATTTATTGCAATTGAATATTTGCTAGTGACATGCTTTTATTTATTGCAATTGAATATAATGCTAGAATAGAGTTTTATTTATTGTAATTAAATATTATACTATTATTCTCTACTTTTCTTCTAGTTGTGTAGTGTTTAGAGTAAGGGAAGTATTCCTTGAGTTTGCCTTAGATGGTGATAAGAGCCCAAAACTGTAGTTTTAACCCCTTAACCATCATACTTTTAGACCAATTATGTGAGTAATAATTAAGAGTTAATACTGATTACGTGTTTTTATGCATTTCAGGCTTCAAAGTCCATGATGTGCAGAAATGTGCCACTTTAGCGAGATAAAGGAGCAAAGGTCGGTTGCTAAGGAGTTCCGTGATTAAAGGCCAAGATTCAAGAAGACAAAGCCTTTGTAAAGCCCGGTCAAAAGCTGAAAAGTCGACGCGGGCAGAAACATCACACAAAGTCGTGAGAACTTCCGGCGCCGTATCTTTGGACTCAGACCTCGGAATTGGGCCTACCTTATGTCAAAACGACCGGCTCGGAAAGAGCTTTCCAATGGTCTAAGCTTTGACCCAATCAAAGAAGCAAAAGTAGACGAAAAGTCTGTTGAATCCAACTGCAGCTGAGAATGGGTGTAATCGTTCACATGCTAGTTATGAATTGGTAGAAATGCCATGTGTAATTAGGGATTAGGAAAAACCAGATTGTTCTGCGAAGCAGTTTAATTCGGATTACGACGATTCGTCATTAGTGGATTAAGTTGAGCTAAGGTGGAATCAATCCCCCTCTAACTCTTTATCATAGAATCAACGTAGTATTCCCATAGTTGTTTAAATAGTCGACTAGTTGCATCTTGTGGGTAGTTGCATCGTAGTCTAGTTATCATTTCGTAAATCTCTCATTAGACTTTAGTAAGATTACTTATACGTAGAGAACATTACCATGCGGAAGGACTAGGAGTGGAACGAACTTTCTACTCCACTATATCTCAATAGGATTGAGAGTAGAAATCTTTGATAAATATAGGCACATAATAAAGTTTTAGTTTACTTACGTTTTGAGTTTTATCGTTCATTTCGTAGGTAAACTAATTATCATTTTTATGTTTTATCAAATGGCGCCGCTGCCATCTTAGTTTCACTTTCGCATTGTTTTCGTAGTATAAGTACTCTTCTTAAAGTCCCATTTCACCCACCCACCCTTGTTCGATTCTAACTGTGGTTGTCTTTTTCAAAGATTAAACTTCCTCGAACAAAAAAAAAAATTTTGCGGAGCGACGCGACCAAAAAAGGAGCGAAGCTGGTTCTTGGAAGCTGGAAGCGACCCACAAACGCAAAAACGTAACTTCGAAGTTTACACTGAGCACACCTGCGCCCAAAGTGAGCGCACCCGCGCCCTGAGCTGAATTTTGCCGGATTTCCACAGGTTTGATTCGAACTTCGATTTTTCAAGTTTTTCAGTGTTCTAACTTGTTATATACACTGAACACGCGTAAACAAGACGCTATTCATAAGCGAAGCAAGGACGCAATCAGGTATTCCTTTCTTCCATACCTCGCATCTCCTGTTAGAGGTTTATACTAGTATATCAGAATTGTTTGGAGTGTTGACGTGTTTAGCTAAGTTTGGTCTTAGCCTTATATGAGATTAAGGTCTGGTCGAACAAAAACACCGAACGTAATTACACAACAATGTCAACAAACAAGTCTATCTAGTATACCACCCACTACACCTCTAGCTACTATTTTACACACACCACCTGATATAATGCCTGAAGAAGGGAGAGACTCTCTCGACTTCTACAAAGCCTTGGCGATAGCCCCAAATCTTGCATCGTTCTAGCAGACCTAGTGGGGATTTCGAATCCCCAAATATTTTAATTTGTTACCCATTTTTCATGGTTTAGACCATGAAAAACCTTATCACATTTACGCGTGGGATTGAACAAGTCCTAACAACATTCCACCATCCTACGGTTGGTGCGGAACAAATTAAACCGGAGGGTATTCCCTTTCACCTTAGCCCGATAAAGGCGGCGTCTTGGTTAACTGCCCAAGCCTTAATTAATTTCGTGGACTCGTGGGCTAAACTTGTTCACCTATTTATGGAACATTTTACCCCCCCTAAAGACGGATGAGATGCTTTCCAAGATTCATTTTTTTCGACAAAATCCTCATGAATCATTTTCAGAGGCTTGGAATCGTTTCACCGATCTACTTATAGAGTGTCCACATCATAACCTAGCAAAAGACACGTTAGTTAGTTCGCGGCCTTTTTCAAAGGACTTCTACACCACCATAAAGAAGTCCTTGACATAATGAATGGGGTAGTTTCTTAAGTAAAGGAGCCTCTGAGCTTTATAAATTTTAGAGGATCAAACTAAGTTTAAATAACAACTAGGGGGTAGTGACGATATCCACCGCCCGCTAGTTCTTCTAATACGTAAGGCCGGTATGTTTGAAATTAAATACGATCCCGAGCTTAAAACTCTAATCGAATCACTCACTAAAAAGGTAGAGGCCATTTACGTTCAACAAAAGCCTATCCCCGTCATGAATGTAAATTCAAATCCATGTAGTTTCGGTTGAGTCCCCGAGCATCCCGGCTCCATCGCCCTATAGCCTATGAACAGGCTTGTTCCATTAATAGTGAACCTAAGCGCTTTGGAGACAAAATCCCAACTTCGGTTGGAGAAATACCCAACACGTCACACCTCCAGGGTACAATAATCAATATGTTAGGCCAACGCACAGTTTTATCCAAGCTCCACCACGACAAGGACAGGGTCAGGGTAATTATAATAATTATAACAACCAAGTGTAACCTCAACAAGGTCAAGCACAAGGTCAAGGTAGTTATAATAATTATAATGCTAATAGAGGTATCGTTCCGGTAAATAATAACTATCAAAATCCGCCCATAAATAATTCACACGAGATAGTTCCAGTCACACCACCCGTGACTACTACACCCACACAACCGAATCGTCTTGACACCTTCATACAAGTGAGCCAAAAACTTTTCCAAACTATGGCTCAATCTAACTAACAACTTCTACAATCCGTTAATAATTTAAGCCAACAGTTGGCCCAAGATAAAGCCCAACCCAAAGGTGTGTTTCCAGGTCACGCAATACCTAATCCTAAAACAACAAACATAGCCTTTGAGGTAACCAATAATACTAGTAATGAATATGCAAATGTAGGTGAGCTAAATGCCATCACCACTCTCCGTTCTAGCAGAGTGGTTGATAACAAAGTAACTATGCCTATAGTTACCCCACCAGTAGCCCTTACACCTGCTATTTTACTAGATACCAAATAGAAACTCAAGAGCCTACCATTTGTAGAGGTACCCGATTTACAACACAACCTAAGAAACAGAAAGCCAAGGTTAAACATCCAGGTGATACCATTGCTAAATATAGAGAGAAACCACCCTTTTCCACAAAAATTAGCCATGTTAACTAGGGATACAAATTATGAGGAGATTAGGGACATTTTCAAGAATCTAACTATAAACCTTCCCTTCCTCGAAGCAATTAAAAAGCTACCACACCATGCTAAGTTTCTTAAGGAGTTGTGTATTACTAGGTGTCACACCTCGAATTTCGACAGAATTCGAAAAAACATTATTTGTTCCCGACTCTTCGATTTCCGAGGTGTGACGCACTCTCCACTTCCAAAAACCCATAAACAATTTAAATATGCGGATAATTAAAAACCAATAAAAATTTTAACTTAAACAAAAGTCATCTTTATTATAAAAATTAACAAATGAAAATACAAATAACCTTATCTCACCTGAAAATCTATATCACCTCAAAGGAAAACAAGACCTATCTTGAAATGCGACGCTTAACGCAAATCAATCGAAAGCAAAGAACCAATCTTCTTCAACACTAAACTCGGTCAAGACTTATCAACTGTGTTCATTTAATGAACACACCCGATAAGCAAACATGCAAATCGGTCAACATTATAAAAAAATTTGGTGTGAGTAGCCCTAAAATACAACATATACTTATACCAATATATACACAAACCATACGGTAGTTAGTTCATCCACCGAGGCCTTTAACTTTCAACAACTAATACAACATCCGTAAGTACAATAATCTCGCAGGTAGTTCCTCCATCGAGGCTTTAACTTCCAACAACTAGTACAACATACCATAACGATAATAAAAGGCATTTAGTTCCTCCACGAGGTTTTAGGTTCTAACTAAACTACTAACCGACCAAACATATACAATCATCTATCTAGAGATATATCATTTACCAACATATTACCATAATTATATTAGTTTAGACTTTCTTTTTGTGTGTCCCTAAAAATCACGTCAGATCTATGTCTTACCTAGTTTCCTGGCTACCACAATCGCTACCCAACGCCGAACATGTACATCCACATGCCTCCCCTTACATAATGTACCACTCCATGCGTAACTACCCTGAGCGGGATGCCGCACACCAGGTAAATCCTCACACGGAAGCCATTATGTAAGTAATGCCACTATTCGGCATAAAATATCGCGCGTCTCGTTCTATTTTGCGAACGGAATAATCAAGCCACTATTCGGTTACGCCCGGAAGGGCCATTCAAACTTTATCAAACGCCCGGGAGGGCCAATCACATTACTTACGCCCGAAGGCCATTCAGATTCATCAAACGCCGGAAGGGCCAATCACATTATTTACGCCCGAAGGCCATTCAGATTCACTGAAACGCCAGAAGGGCCAAATCACATGAGTTGTGGTAGTCAGGTTCTAGGATTTTCGTTACGTAATTTATTCAAGTGTCATACATTTATGACTCATCATCATTTCACTATATCACGTGTATGTCAAATACATTATTGTACTAAGCCACAATATATAGAAATATCTCAATTATATCTCATAACCACTTTTATTCTTTCACGTGCCAATATATTATTGCACTATGCCACAATCCCGTGGGAAATATCCACAAATACTATACTACCTCATAGTAGCATCTCATATATATAATAATGGAGCGTTTATATAAATCTATGTCTCCAAAACTATTGCATTCAACATATATATCCCACATATTACATAGTGTCACAATATCCACGTCAAATCTTAATTAGATAAATGACAACCAAATTTATACAAGCTTTCACAGCATTTTAGCATTGGATTTGTCCATATGATTTACAACATAAAATGTAGCACAATTAAACAGTCCACAGTCCACAATCAAAGCCCAATAGCTATATGTTTTACACACTACTCACGTCAAATCATAATTAGATAATGACAAACAACGTTATATAATGTTCGACAACATTTTATTATTACAATAGTCCATAAAATCAAATATGTGAAAAATTGGGAAAAAAAGTCAACGGTCAACGGTCAAAGTCAAAGTCAACACGTCATGGTCGAAGTCAAACTGTCATTATCAAAGTCAAACTGTCGTTTCCATGTTCGACAGGTTCAGGGTCATAGCCATGGTTCGTAGCTAAGGTCAATGTGCATGGCTCATGGGCTCATGGCTAAGGTAATGGTTCGGACCCAACTGGCCAAGCCCAAACCTTAGAACCCGAAAGTCTAAACCCAACTTATTTATTCCACCTGACCTAATTGGGATCTATATTAAGTCCTATGGACTGGCCCCAAGCAATATTAGAAACTGGCCCAAAACAGTTAAGTGGTTCTCATTCCAAAACCGAATCAAAACCGCCCAAAAAAACTTTAAACTGAAACCGGCCCAAAAACTAATTAGTTTTGGCCCAAAACCGAAATAGAACTCGGCCCACAACTAACACTAAAACTAGTCCCAAAACTTAATGTAATCGAGCCCAAACAAAACAATCTAATTGGAAAAAGGCCCAAACAAAACAAATGAAACTGGCCCATAGAACTTAATCTAGAACTGGCCCAAACAAAATTTAATTAAACTGGTCCAAAATACAAAACAAATAGAAAAGGGCCCAAACAAAACCAAAAAGAAATGGCCCAAACCTTAACATAAAAACCGGCCCAACTAAAATATATTTTTGGGCCCAACCAAACAAAAGGTTTAGGCCCAAAGAAACCGACCCAGGCCAAGCCCAAATCGTCCTCTTCTCCAACAGTTCTCCTCCACCACCAACAGCCCAAATTTCCGGCCACCACCATCTCTAATCTCCACTCTTCCAAACCAGATCGAAAATACTGTGGAAAAACCCCACAACATTAACAAAGTCTAAAACCCTCAAATTCTTGAATCCAAATCCTTCATCCAATCTAGATCTCAAAATTCACGCCATTAATGGTCGGTTCAAGCTTCCAACACCCCATTTGCATCCCCCACAACCACACTACACTACCCCATCATCATCAAACCCAAACAACAACAATATCAACAAAAACATTCAAAGCGTTATCAGTAGGTGTTTGGTTTGGGCAAGCCGCCATTAACAAGTCTTGGGAGCTTCCACCAAGCTTCCCAGCACCCATTCGACAGCCTCATACGCCCTACACTACCCCACTTCAATCATACATCCACAACCAATCAATTCGACATCAAAAGTTCAAACCTGAGGAGGTCGTTCTCTTGCTGGGCGACGCCATTTACACTTCTCCAAGCTCCCAACCGCCCCCAACAGCACTCAAACCCCTCACCCCAAGTCTACACCCCATCCTCAGTCAACAACAAAAAAACCAAAACCACCATACCAGTTACATAAGATTGTACTGGCGATTTCTTGGTATAGGGCTTTCTGCCATTAACGCCCATGAACTTTCAACAGTCCATACCACATAGTTTCAGATTTACTCGTTTATAACTACGACAGTTTATCAATTTTAACAAAGTTTCGACAGTTTAAGTTCAGAGTATCGCAGTTCAACAGTTCAAATAAAATTTCCAGAGTTTCAAGTTTAATAATACACAGATTTCAACCGAAACAGAAACCAACAAGAATCTAGACTTTAATAAAAAATTCTATAAAATATCTACTCATAATAATGAAACTTTCGAATTTAAATTTCTCCGAGTCCGAGTCGTCGTGCTCCAACGCTCTAGCAAACGAGTTTTTAGCTCTGCCTCCATTTTTATTATTTTATTATCTTCAAAACCCTATTCTCTAGAACAATGTGTTTATATACTTGGGTTCGAAACCCAAGCCCAACACAGACTTGGGCCCAAAAACCAAGCCCACGTATCTCGAATTTAATCTAGTGAATTTTGAAAATAAATAATTAAATTAATTAATTAAATAGATAAAAACGTATTTTTAAAATACGGGCGTTACACTAGGCGTAAGACCAATATACCAAAAGACGCTTTTTTAACAGAACAATTCCCAACTCTATCTGAACATAATGGAATTGTTAAGTACAAGGACCCTAGTCGTCCTACTGTACAATGCACCTTAGGAGATTCCTATACGACGACCGCGTTATTAGACCTATGGGCTAGTGTTAACTTACTCCCGTTTTATTTGTATAGACAAATAGGTCTAGACGAGATGCAACCCACTAAAATGACGTTGCAATTAGCTGATCGGTCTATTAAGTATCCTAAGGGTGTGGTCGAAAATGTGCTGGTAAAAGTTCAGGATTTCTACTATCCGGCTGATTTTGTCATCCTCGATACAGAAGTCGCTAACGACTTTGTCCCGATCATCTTAGGGCGTCCTTTCCTGGCAACTACCAATGCGCTCATTAATTGCCGCTGATGGTTCGATGTCCATGTCTTTTGGCCATCTTGTCATTTGAAGTAAATGTTTTTAAAACAAAGACACATTTACCCGATTCGCCTATGGATGGAGAGGTTAGCATGATCGAGAGCTTCGCCGAGATTATTTCAACAACACGCCCCACGATAATCATATGCCCAAATTTCTTTCCTTTAGAAGTTCAGACTCCAACATTTTCATCCCTACACTAGTCAATACACATATTATGGATGAGGACGAGATAGATGACTTTCTCAAAGATATAGAGGACTACCATAGTAATGTGGATATGACCAATCTAGATGAGGAATTGATGAGTTTCTTAGAGAAGGTGATGATTCACCACTCTATCAAGAACTACTTTGCACAACATCCACCTCGACTCCTCCTTCCACCCTTTCAAAGGAATCTCGAAGTTTGCACTCGATCCTTTTTGTTTCTCCCGGCTTCAATTTTTTAAATCCACTTAGTAAACAAATACTTGAGGAAGGACAAACCATTTAACACCTTCATTTTCAGACTTGAGACAGTCCCTACCTACACCAGGAATGAGTTTTGAGCGAAACCCACATCCTCATTTTTTCCATGCTTTCCTTCTACAACTTATCCATATCCATCATATCTTCCATAACCATTCACTTTTCCACACTTATTCACTAGGACACCCTCTCGTTCAAAGATGAAAAAGAAGGTGTATGCTAGGTTATGTTATAGGATTATCCGACTTCGCTTTCAGTTCACTAGGTTGCGTCATAGGAAATCTTGGTGCTTGATTGTGTTTGGATATGTTTTCGGTGATATTTATTTATGGAATGATCCACAACTATTTCGGTTGTTGATATATGATAAACTACATGTTCATACATATGTTTAGATAAAGTCTCGAGTATCTGACTATAAACAACTTTATTTTTGTGTTTGGTGCATTTCCTTTCATTTCCATATATTGATGAGTGCACTATTAAGGTAACCGGGCCCTCCCTATGGAGTGTGTGGCTATAAGTACCGGATCCTAAATCCACGTTTAACATAATTCACGTTTTCCACTCTTGCATGTTTTCTCGGATTTTTGAGTCATGTTTCTCTATGGGGTGAATTATGTCCTTATTGCTTATTGTTTTTCCTTATAAAAATAAAAAAATATTAAATAATAAACATAGTAATCTAGAAAGTTTCAGGAATCTGACTTTAAAGGACCCACTTTAAAAAAACAAATTTTCTAAACTCTGTTGTAAAAAATTTGTTTGGGGGTGGGGTGTTCGTGTTTCCATCCTAGAATGTTTTACATCCCATTAGAGTTGCTTAGGCCGTTTAATTGTATTTCGATTCGGGTTGACATAATCTATGAATTTAGAGTTCATTCGTTCGCATAACATACGTCATGCACGCACTTCGAGGCATTTTCCACTATCTTATATGTCATCCACGGTTGGAATAAAGTGTTTTATGGATCATTGGATTGGAAATTCTCTCCTGATTATTTTCATATCTCATTCGCAAAAATCGGACCGGTAACGAAGCGACAATATTAGTTTGAAGTCGCGTTAAAAATCGTCAAAATTCGAAAAATTCGAATTGGGCTTGGGCCCAACCTGCACCCCTTACCTTGACACCAACAGTCACGTTCTTCATCTTCTCAAACCGCCATTAACAAACAAAAACAAAAAAATTCAAAACCTAAAACAAAAAATTAAAAAGAAACCTAATTAAACCCACGCCCACAGTCAAATCAACTTCAAATCTTCTCTAAAATTTTTCCACCACCACCTCCACCAATTTAAATCATAAAAAACCACAGAAAAATAAAAAAATTCAAGCTGCCGCGCCACCACACCACCACCACCATCGTTTTTTTGTGAGGTTGTCCCTCATTGCTTCCTACACCTCCTACAAACCCCAAATCAGTTCAAACTCCAATGGCCCAACAACATCGAATTTTGCCGGAGCAAGCATTTACTGGCGACCACTTCGCGCCGTTTTACGGTGACGAAATGATTAGTAGAGATTGGAATAGCTTGTGGTACTCGACTGACGCCTTTTACCACGAAGAGTTAGTCCGACGGTTTTACAACACGAGGGAGTTGGAGGGGAGTAGAATTTTTGTTACGGTGGCAAAGAGGAGGAGGGAAGTAACTGCTGGGTTGTTGGCTGAGATTCTAGGCATTCCGCCTAGAATCCATCTTGATGTCACGTTACAGGAGTCGCAATATAATGGGGTAGAAGCCTTGATGAACATGACTGTTACCGAAGGGAACTACAATGCGAGCTCGCATTGTGTTTGCCAGCATCCCTCAGAACCAACCAGCTGGCTGCAGCTCAGTGGATTGGTCGGAACGTCCTAGGGAAGGAGAAGGTCAGCGACATCGGTCTGGACTGCCTCCACATTCTATGGATACTCCAGGAGCAGAAGTACGAATTCTGCATTTTGGAGTTTTTGCTTAGCATGATTAGGGGAGTGGGAAAGTCTATTGCACCTCTCCCTGTTTTGATAACCATGATCATGCTGAAGTTGAGAGTGACTTCGACGTCTGATAGGATTTACCTCACCCTACACTGAAATCCTCGTATTTATAAGAATTGTGTCCAACGAGTTTAGAGGTTGTCTGAGGATAGGGAAGAGGATGAGGAGGATGGTGGAAATGAGAATGACTCGGATGATGAGGAGGACTTGACTTGTTTTGATGCTGATGCCTTGGAGAGGTGTTGGTCAGATGCAGAACGCATGGCTGTGATTCATCGTGGCATGCGTTCACTCAATACTATCTGCGAAGACCTCCGGACTCGTCAGGCTACTATCCACCATAACTTCAAGATCCGTACCCAGCGAGAGGATGAGCGGTGGGAACAGATGAGGACTGAGCTAGAAGCTTCCGCCGATTCGAACCCGATATGCTTGCACGCGCTCCCACCTCACGGGGATTCACCTTCCGAGGATATATCATCGAGGCATGGCGCCGTCGCCGAAAGATTTAATGGTGCCGCCCATTCGGGAGCTCGAGAGCCATCTCCCGGCGTGTGCCCTCCGCTACCAAGACCGACGGCGTGTTTAGGGATAGTATAGCTTGATGATTTTTATTTGTAGTTTTTATTATTGTTAGTTATTTTAATGTAAGTTTTAATTCTGTAATTTGAATTTTGTGGTGAAATGTACTTTGAATGAAAAATTTAATATAATGCGGTTATTTTCATTGTGCGTGGTTGTTTAATATTGATCCCACCTTCTCAAATTGTTTGGGGGTGGTGTTATCTATTCTAGCATGAGTTTTATATGACCCTCGTTTTTAGAAGATATTTCGAGAGTTAGGGTGAGAATATGGCCGATTAGGCATATCTATGAATAAATATCATGGTAGGATGAAATCTCGATAAAACAGGTATATTCTATCCTAAATTCAACCTAAAAGATACTAGGGTTGTTTTAGAATCAAGAATATGAGTTGTTTCCGTTTTCGGGTTTGGAAATTTTAGTATTTCCGGAAACTGCCGTAAAAACTTTTTGGCAACTTACCGATCCGTTTTAGCAACTTAAAACCTATATAAACTTCATTCATTCTACACTCACAACCCACACTACACCTAACTTCCATCACTCACCTTTTACTCCCACGTTTCCCACGTTTCAATCATCAAGACACCCTCGGGCGCTGCGCCTTGAGGAGCGCGACTCGCGCTCCCCTACTCATTTGTCGGACATTTTTGTAATCGAGCGCACTACGCTGCCAAGGTGGCGAATCAAGGCCAAACACTGGAACTCAAAATCATCGAGCGCGACTGCGCATACGACCTCCGTAAACACAAAAATTTCCGGTTTTCTGCGGGTTGTCCCTGGATCATTTGCAGCTGTTCGAGCATCGTTTTGAGATGACATCTCCTACAATAATAATAAATAGTCTTTTCAAGATTTGTTCCAAAGCACTACTTATGGTGCTTGGTTTCATGAGGCGATCACATACGTAGGTGGGAACCGCTTATGGTAAGACTTCTTGAACTTTATTCTCCAACACTAGCATCTTATTTTTACGATAACTGCATTTTTCTTTGAGAGACCGGATGGAGAACAAGTGTTCTCCATCAACATTAATGATGAACCAATCGAAATTACCGGGTTCTTGCTAGCATTTGTTCTTGGACTTGCTATGCCCATTTGAAATACAAGACCCATGGTGTTATTGGGTAGATAATATGCATGTCTACACTTATGAGTTTTTGCATGAGTCGTATGGGGCAGGCATTTTCCGTATCGAGGACCAAGGGGACTATAACGTCGCTTTTGGTAGCCTATCCATGAACATAGGAACTGTTATGTTTTGGATCATGCTAAACATTTTAGGGGAATGGCGTTTTCTTACGGGAATGATGCCACTTGCAGTGTCTTCCTTGCTTTAGCCACGGGACGTATGTGCCATGACCTTCCCAGAACCTTGATGTCTAGTTTAGCTCGAGCCCATAGCATGAGGCATAAATACCTTCTTATGCCCATTTCTAATTTCCCGTGATTATGCTATGTTTCTTTCCTGTTTTTGTACACGTTTCACGGATTGGATTACAAATTATTAATCGCATCGACCCACCAACCAATAGTATTATTCGATCTTTCCGCGGTAATGACTTGGCAAAGGGTGGAGGATACAACCTCATCGGGTTGCACCCTACCCCCCGGACCAAGTGGCTTTTAATAGGTTAGCAATAATAGATGATAAATGGCGGGAAGCCTGGCAAATTATCATGGCATGGTAGGGCGCGAAGGAATCTCACTTCTTTATAGAAGAAGAGGATGAGGAGGATGATGAATAAAGCGGGAGATAAGGTAAGTTTTAATTCTAGTTAGTGTCTGCTTATGTTCCAAGCAATTTTATTCTTGTTAACCCCATAATGGGTGAAACTCTTATAGAGTTGCGTCAGTTTTTTTTATTTCCTATATTAGTACGTTCTAACTTTGTTTTGCAGATGTTCCTAAATTTCACGCGCTTCAATGGTATTTTTCCTACCCTCTTTATTTAAAATACTTTGAAGACAAAGCATGCTTCTTGTTTGGGGGGTGCATAGAAACACGTGTAATTAAGGCATCTGCTAGGATATAAATATGTATAATATGCATTTGTTTTCTAGTTAAAATTTCAAAAAATTCAAAAATATAAATAAATAAGTTCATGCTATACACTTAGGAATATTGGTATTGTTTTCCTTCTCTATGCTCTTAATAATCTAGAAGTCTCACGTAGCTTTTGCATTAGAATAATTTTTAGAAACTTAGGTTAATATGTAGGTAATAATCTTTACATCTATCTATAAATATATTACATGAGTATCTATGATTGTTTGGCAGTAAGTTTCTGAACTCTAGGCTAGAGTACTTATCTACTACAAATCTTGTGAGAATATAGCCTAAAAGCCTTATATGAAATAAACATTTGAGAAATGACACAAGGGAGAAGTAAAATCCGGATAGAGATATCACACGTCCACTTGCTTGATCACTAAACCATATCCTAAGCGAGAATTTAGGCCCTCTTTGGATCGATATAGACAGAAATTCAAACCTATGAATTATTTTCCGCTAGTCACCCCTCTGAGCCTTTCTTTAGCCTTTCATAAACCACAAATCCTTTACCCTGTTACAAAAACAAAACAAAATAAAAACTAAAAAAATAAAAAAATCAACCTACCCAATCTAGAATAAGTCTGAGAATAGAATGAGGAAGAAAGAAGAAGAGAAAAACTTGTGTAAACAAAAATTAGTTAGTTGCTTTAGAAAATAAAGAAAAGAAGTTCCATCCAAAGAAAAGAAAAATAAAAATAGAAATAAAATAAAAACTCCAAAAAAATAGAATAAAAGGAGTCAAAAGGCCAAAGAAAAAGAAAAACAATATATGGCTAAGGATGGAAACAAAGTGTAGAAGCAAAAGTAAATAACAAGGTTTTCTCTAGTTACATAATATGAAGACTCTATTATCGGACTTGTCCTTTTTGAATATCCATTTCCTTCCTTCTTAAACCATCTCCTAATCCCCCAAACAACACCTAATAAAGACCTCTAGCTCAATTAGAAATAGGTTAGTGAGATAGTAAGTGGCAGATGTGTTTGATCGACTCCGCTTCCTTGTTGTCATTGAGATTGTAAGGTAAAGTGTGCCCACCGCACACCGGAGTAAATAAACTTGAGTGGAAAAATCGAGTGTTGATCTTGACTATTATTGTGAGAACCTACTTAAGGACGCTTATTCGAAGTTTCGTAAACTTAACCCGCTAGGCATTTCATAGTATTACTCATTGTATATATGTTTATTGTAGATGATTGATTATTATTCATATATTAGCTTAGGTTTCAACTTGATTACTCTATATGCATTGCTAGTGAGAGGTATAGTTAATTTAGAACATGAATAAGAAAACAATAGTTTTATTTCTTAGTCGTTGTAGTATAGATGAAGTTTGTGAGTACTTTCACTGGAAAACTCTCACGAGGCTATAACTCGTCTACTAGGGAATTCCTAGTGGTTTAAGGCCTTGTTGCATATGGTCAATGCAATCGCACTCGGCGAAACGAGAATAGATAGAACTCCATTTTTGGTCACTTATTCTAATTTCTCATCTTTGTTTGAGGACAAGCAAAATGCTGTTTGGGGGTGGTTTGATAAGAGCCCAAAATTGTAGTTTTAACCCCTTAACCATCATACTTTTAGACCAATTATGTGAGTAATAATTAAGAGTTAATACTGATTACGTGTTTTTATGCATTTCAGGCTTCAAAGTCCATGATGTGCAGAAATGTGCCACTTTAGCGAGATAAAGGAGCAAAGGTCGGTTCCTAAGGAGTTCCGTGATTAAAGGCCAAGATTCAAGAAGACAAAGCCTTTGTAAAGCCCGGTCAAAAGCTGAAAAGTCGACGCGGGCAGAAACAACACACAAAGTCAGCAGAACTTCCGAAGGCCGTATCTTTGGACTCAGACCTCAGAATTGGGCCTACCTTATGTCAAAACAACCGGCTCGAAAAGAGCTTTCCAATGGTTTAAGCCTTGACCCAATCAGAGGAGCATAAGTAGACGAAAAGTCTGTTGAAGCCAACTGCAGCTGAAGAGACCTTTTTGGACTGAAAGAATTGGGTTTTGGGCCTGATTCTCTGGCCCAAAACATGGCTCCAAGCCCATGCACGATTTTTGGATCTGAAAGTATAAAAACAAGAGCTTGACTCTTTGTTAATGGTAGATAGTTAGACCTAGATTAGTTAGCATCCATTAATTAGTTTTAGAATTTCAATTTGTCAATTAATTAATTTTTCATATCTGGTTTTAGATCTAGTTTCATGTTTAATTAATTACTTTAAAACAAGTAGATTATTAATTTAGTATTTGAATCATTGTTTTATTATTCATTAGATTAATAAAATCGTGTTCTTGATAATCTAGTTTCATTTCCATTAATTGTTTAGTTTCAATTCTTAGATTCAATTACTTGTCATTATTAGTTTAATTCAATTATTTCATGAGTAGTTTTGAATTGAGTTTAAACAAGTAAAGTTCAAATCTTTATATCATGTCTTGTTTGAATTCCATTGGGAATGATAGCGTGATGATTCTCGGCTAAACCTCTATTAGAGGGGGTTGAGAAGCCTTGATGAAAGCTTGATTCGTGTTAATATTGAATTGTCGTAATTTCCTTTCCACTCTAGAAATGATTAGTTCACCATGAGAATGGGTGTAATCGTTCACATGCTAGTTATGAATTGGTATAAATGCCATGTGTAATTAGGGATTAGGAAAAACCAGATTGTTCTGCGAAGCAGTTCAATTCGGATTACGATGATTCGTCGTTAGTGGATTAAGTTGAGCTAAGGTGGAATCAATTCCCCTCTAACTCCTTATCATAGAATCAACGTAGTATTCCCATAGTTGTTTAAATAGTCGACTAGTTGCATCTTGTGGGTAGTTGCATCGTAGTCTAGTTATCATTTCGTAAATCTCTCATTAGACTTGAGTAAGATTACTTATACGTAGAGAACATTACCATGCGGAAGGACTAGGAGTGGAACGAACTTTCTACTCCACTATATCTCAATAGGATTAAGAGTAGAAATCTTTGATAAATATAGGCACATAATAAAGTTTTAGTTTACTTACGTTTTGAGTTTTATCGTTCATTTCGTAGGTAAACTAATTATCATTTTTATGTTTTATCAGATGGTGATTCATTAAATAGCTGCCCAAGCTCACATAAAAGGAAAGAAGATACTAGTAACATGAACATAGGAACAGCCTTAAATAGAATTATTCGTTAATGATGTTTCGTCAAAGAGGGCATCGGCACTCGCTCGATTGCCTAATTGTAGTCTACTTGTGAGAACAACCATGAAGCAAAAGGTCATTAAATCAAAAGTATTGGTGGATTCTAATCTCTTGAATTCCCTTTCTTATAAATTCTCAATAGTTTAGTTTAGTTTAGCATTAGAATCTATAATATCTATAATCATAGTTTTTAATCCTTCAAACCCCCTTTCCAGTCCTGTCCTTCATATAAACATACACTTAAAAGTGGAACGATACCCTACTCATCCTTTACTTATTGAGGGATAATTAGGTTTTGATACGCTTCTATTTTGTTCAACGACCATCATCTATCTACATCATCCATATACCATCTCACACACAAAAAGAGGTAGTGTCACTCATTGTTCAAAGTAGTATAAACAAAACCCCAAAAAAAAAAAAAACCCTTCTCTCCTCCCCAACTATGTGTCTTCAACTTGATATATTTTCCACTTGTTCTGAGCGTGTTCGACATCCCTCACCAAAATAATAAACATTAGTAATAATGTTATCAATATAGGAAATATTGTTAGGAATATTAGGATTAGATGTAGAAAATAAATTTTCAAAAAAAATGCACAATACCAATTATTTTCATTATCTTTTAAGGTTAAGATTCTATTTGAACATCTTTGGGATAAAACTTGTTTATGAAAGAATTTTGTATTGTTGTCTCCTAGAGTGAGTTTGAGATATCGAGATTTATCTCGCCAGAAAGATTCATGTCTTAATTCCAAGTTGTCGATTTTAGTTTTAATATCTTGTTCTAAAGCAATAATATTGTAATTAGGTTTGGATAATTGAACTTGAGCTAGCATATTTAGAAGATGTTGAATCTCAAAGTCTAATTTTAAAAAGTGAACTTTGTTCCATTTAGTTAAAAGTTTTTGCATAACACATAGGTTGTTTTGAAACGAGGTGGCATAGTTGTTATTGTGTTGTTCCCAATTATGTTCAATTAATTATGTGTATGAAGAATCAATAGTCCATGCCGATTGAAAATAAAAGGATCTAGGTGTTTTAGTGTGAGCTAGGTCAGTGTCAAGATAAATGAGATTGTGGTCAGAGTGTATGATGGTTAAAGTAAAAAGGGTTGTATTAGGGAAAGAGGCTAAAGCTTCGGTATTTAGGTAAGACTTATATATCAAGCCTTTCTTTTGTTAAATTATGAAGATGTTGGTAGTTGGTCCATGTGTATGTGATACCATTGAAACCTATGTCTGTGAGATTGGCAATGTTAAGAAACTGATGCAGAGTTGTTGATGAGGATGTGTGTTTGAATGGTTTTCCAAATTTTCCCAGGTTGACACAATGTTGTTAAAATCTCCAATAATGCACCAATCATTTGATAAATTAAGACTTTGTTATTGTAGGTGATTGATATTCGTAAAAAAAATAGTTTTATTAATGAATAAAGCGATGAACTCTAAACGAAAGTAAAACTATAAACTGTTCTTATACTAGACTTATCAAAGATATTTGTTTTCTACCCTCAAATCTATTGACGTAGAGTTGGAATAGAAGATTCATTCCACTCTAAGTCCTTTAGCATTCAAGTTTTCTATAATTGATGGTCTATCCAAGGTCAATGAGAGATTTACGAAGGGAATTTATACTACGATGTGAATTCAAATAACAAGATACAAATAACGGAATGACGGAATGCTAAGAGTTGAATCTAGATAAAGAATTAGGGGAATTTGATTCCACCTTGATTACCAACTTAATAAACTAGCATAGATTTGTTGTAAACCAATTCTTACGTTCTTACGGTAAGAATTGGTCGTTCTAATCCCTAATTATACATGGCATTTCTACCAATTCATAACTAGCATGTGCGGTCGTCCACCTATTCTCATGGCGAATCAACGACCTTCTAGAGTGGAATAGATTCTTACAACGATTTTATACTACACAATCAAGTTTTCATCAAGGCTTCATCAAACCCCTCTAATGGAGGTTTAGCCTTGATTCATCAAACTATCATTTCCAATTGAATTAAAACTAGACATAATATAAAGATTTGAACTTTACTAATTTAATTACTCAAGAATTGAAATCCAAATTAATAACTAGGAAATGAATAACAAACAATAATTGAAATTGGATCTAAACAAATTTAAATGACAAAATCGAAATTAACAAGAACTACTATTTTATTTATCTAATGAATGAAGAACAATGATTCAAATAATTAATCTAAAACAAGGAATGAAACTAATTAATTACTAATTGAAATTCAAAAACTAGATCTACAAGCTATTCTAATGGCTACTTTCTATTCTAAGCTATCTAACTATCTCTTTCTTAAGAGCTAAGTCTTGTTTTATCTAAAGCAAGAGACCAGATCCACAATTTCGTGCATGGGCTGAGGAGCCATGTTTTGGGCCGGAAAATCGAGCCCAAAGCCCAATTTCTTCAGTCCACAGAGCCCATTTCAGTTGGCTTTGACTTTAGCAGACTTTTCGTCTACTTTTGCTCTTCTGATTGGATCAAGGCTTGAACCATTGGAAAGCTCTTTCCGAGACGGTCGTTTTGACGTAAGGTAGGCCCAAATCCGAGGCCTGAGTCCAAAGATATGGTCTTCGGAAGTTATGCTGACTTGTGCACTGTTTATGCCTGTGTTGACTTTTCAACTTTTGACCGGGCTTATAAAAAGGCTTTGTCTCCTTGAATCTTGGCCTTTATCATATAACTTCTTAGCAACCAACCCTTTGCTTCTTTATATCGCCAAAGTGGCACATTTCTACACATAATTGAGTTCCATGCCTGAAATACATAAAAACACGTAATTAGCATTAACTCTTATTTATTACTCACATAATTGGTCTAAAAGTAGTATTATTAAAGGGTTAAAACTACAGTTTTGGGCTCTTATAAGTGATTCTAAAAGAGTTGTCAATTTTTGGGCTGAGGTAGAGCGTAAATAAAAGAGATAAAAAGAGGTTTGGATTGATGTTTGTGAGAGATTTTTGCATGTATTATATTTTGTGAGAAAATAAGATATCTAATTGAGTCTGAGAATTCCATAGTAACCATAAACCCCCTTTCAAACCAATAGATGGAACAATGCAATTACAATCAAAAGGAAGTTTATTTATTCTAATACGACTATCATGCAAAGAAACTTTCGTCTCCATGACGAAGCAAATGTCAAATTTAAGTTTGGTATGCTGAGAGAGCAAATAATTAATTGTTGGGGGCTTACCACTCCCTCTATAGTTCCAAGAGTAAATTTTCATTTTATTTCAAGAGGCCAAGGAGAAGTAAAAATATTGTGTTGTACTATTGTATGTGTTAGAGCAACAAACTATTGTAATCGTCACTAGATAATTTAGATTTGGGCATGGTATAGAGTGTTGTGATATGTCGGAGATATATTTATGATATATTATTGATATTATCGATATATTTAGGCTTGTAGATTTGTCACCAGAAAACGATGCCAAACTTATCGAATCTTAGTGAGTTGAAGGTAAAATAAATGAATAATGTCTCTATCCATCTTGCCTGGCCGCCCACAGTATAAAAGTCCAACACGCAACGACACATTACATTGCAATGATTGACTAAAAACTTCTTGTTGAATTCCTTATCAGGTTTGAACACCACCAACGTGGGCTCACAAAACCCATTTTAGGGGCATCATACCTTAATTAGGATTTCTCTCATTTGGAACTCTCTAGAACTTAAGACTGAAGAGTTTTTTAAGCCCAAAAGGAATGTATTTGGCATTGTTTCCATACTTGTATTTCTCCCCCTGTACTTTCTAAAAAAAATAGGGGTGTTGATTTTTTTATTATTTTTTTTTGTACTCTTTTTTAAAGTACCAAATTACCAATTCTCTACTTAGTTAATATTTCTTTGATGCGCCATCTTATTTTACTTTATTATCATTTAATTATTAGTCATTTAATTATATTATGTCTTTCAATTCCATAACTCTTTTTAGTCCAATGATTATGGGTTGATCCCTCCTTAATGGGGAGTGAAATGAAGCCCCCGTGAGGACTTCTCTATAACTTTTATAGTTTGTTCTTGCATGATTTATTATGGTACTAACCTATATCAATATTGAAATAGAAGGTAGGAGGTAGGACTAAAAGAATCTCAATACCATGGAGAGATAGAAGTGTTGAAGTTTTTTACATGCCTTTATTCCAATCATATAGAGATAGACATTGGTCTATTGGTCTATAAGGGATTAGAAACCAATTCAAGGTTTTTGTTTTACTTAAATTTTAAAGAAATCAGGTAAAACTTATTTCTTTTTGCAAGAATTAACTAGTTAATTAAGTTGTAGAGAAAAAATCTCGGGTGATGGAGTTCCTCTCTCCATTACCTTATCATTCTCCTAGAAGTTAAATTCATTTGCTTAGTAGTATAACTCCAACTTCATATATATTAAGAAATCCTACCTATCTTGTTTAACCTTTACTCACATACTCACATACTACACGATTGTTTGAGAGTAAGGTAGTTGATTAGAGTATAATTGAATTTAGGAGTCTTTTGTTTGCATGGCAGTGCACTATCTATCCAATCTTTCTACTTCTATCACTAAGATGAAGGGAGAAAAGGCGACTAATTTTTTAGGCATTGTTCTGTATGCCCAGAGAAACGTTGGTAGTTCTCTTATACCCAGTTTCCCTTTGCTCCATCTAACTTCTTTTTTATGTTAGCCATGTTTGTTTTGTTTTTAGCCTCAACTTGCCCATTTGCTTGCAAGTGGTAAGGAGCAGAGCAATTATGTTGTATATGAAGACTAAGATATATAGCACAAAAGCTTTCGCATTCAGATGAATTGAATTGGCTATCATTATTAGTTGCAAGTATTGTTGGGATTCCAAAACTACACACGATGTCTTTCCAAATGAATCTCGTGACATATGTGGTTTTGATTGTTGCAAGTGTGATTGCTTCGACGCACTTGGTCAAGTGACATGTTGTTGCTAACAGGAACTTCACACCCTCTTGGTGCTAATAGTAAGGGCCAACTATGTTAATCAAGTCCCCACATTGCAAAAGGTCAGGGACTAAGCACCGAATGGAGCTCTGATGCTGGAAGCTAGTCGGTGTATTCCCTGCCTTTGGCAACTGATGCACATTTAGAATTCTTTCGCATCTTTTTGTGGGTGACCAATACCCTTGTGTCGTAGTCTTGTGCGCAAGAATTTTTCCTGATATGAGTGGTTTCCACATAATGAAATGATATTGGTGGAGTCTCTCTTTGTAGATTCGGTGCAGGGATAATGAAATGATGAAATACCATCACGCGCACTGGAGAAGGAAGATGTGGAGGCTATTAAAGGCCTATTTAAACCTACCTTCATTATTGACATAAATAAATAAGAATGACAATGGGGTCCTTTCCTAGGGCGATTGGTAGCAACATAACTTAAGTTGCTAATGTGATCCGATACATCTCTCCTTTCCTGTTTTAGTTAAAACACAGAGTTTTCCCTCGCTTATCCAAACCAAATTTCAGCTTCATTCCTTATCTGGTAAAATCCTTCACTGCGAACAGTGCAAGTTCAGAGAAGGAATTCAAGAGTTTCGAGACTCTGATCATCCCTCTTCATTATGGCCTCATCTAGCAACCCCCAGCAGACGTCAAATCTGAATAGACAAGCTGGAAACTGACCAAATTCATGGAGTGCACTGTTTAATAGAAATGGTGCTCAAGACGCGACTGTAGCGTTTAAATCTTTCACTCCAATCATTGTAAATGGAGTAGCACAATTCCCCTAAGAGCTGATTGAACAAGGTATTCAACAGTGGGATGAATACTTGGTAGGGTATTTTCTGGACTCTAGACTGTCGTTCCTAATGGTTAAGGAGTTTTTGGAGTAGAAGGGGAAGTTAAAGGGTTCATTTGAGATTACCACTGACAAGGAGTTGTTTTATATGAGCTTCACTAGCACCGAAGATCGACAAATGGTACTAGAAGAAGGTCCTGTGTTTATAGCTGGGAAAGTGTTTGTTGTTAAACCTTGGACAGTGGAAGTAGATAATTACATAAATAAGGTGGTGTCGGCACCGGTATGAGTCAAGTTGATGGATGTTCCTAAGGAAATGTGGACGTTTGATGGGTTGTCATATCTAGCAAGTCTAGTAGGAGGAACACCTATGTTTATGGATGCTGCAACCACACAACGGAAAAGACTATCATTTGCTCGGTTTTGCATTGAATTCCCTGTGAATCATGATTACAAGGAGGTCATTACAGTGAAAGCAGGAAATTGAGAGGTTGTTATCCCACTTGAATATCCATGGAAGCCAGTATCCTGTTCAAAATGTAACTGATTTGGGCACACAGATGACAAGTGTAATGGAAGAAATGCTCGAGTTTGGAGAAGACGAAACACACCACAGAACGGCCAGGCACAAACAAATGAAGACACTACTGACCAAGAGTGTCCTCATGAAGGCGATACCATGAGGGAGCAGGCAGAAAAATATGGAACAGGGGCAGTGGGAGAAGTATTGGTGGCTACTACTACTGAGGAGGCGAGCTTGATAGGTGGTAATGATAGTAGGGCTTTAGTCCCTTATGTGGGCTTTACTGAAAGTACCCTGAGCTAAGGAACTGATGGGCCAAATGGGGGAGCAATAATCCCTTTAGCTAGAGCTAACGCCAGCATGCAGGGAATCACAGCGGAAGTAATAGCTGTATCCATCTCTAAGACTAACAACACTGTGGGGTTCATTAACCCAGAGGCAGCTGCATTGGATGTTAGTGGAGGTAGATTTTCCATCCTCCAAAATGCAGCAGAAAATATTGTATAGAGTACAGAGATGATCATTCATGGTGAGGTCCCGACATTTGTTGAAGAATCGCAGTTTCGGGATGAGCAAGTAGTTTATGAAGCAACAGTGCTAGAAGATGGAATCATTGAAGACGACCTTTCCGAACCAGAAAAGGAACTCTTTAATGACGAGCAACCATAGTAGGCAGCCACATCAGATGTCCTTCCTCTGCAAGTAATAACAAGGTCACAGGCTAAGGACAACTCTAGTAAAAATGGAAAGGGAAAGAACAAGGGCTCGAGTAGGAAAGGGAAACACAAACAATAGTAATGACAAAGATTGCTATATGGAATTTGTGGGGACTTAATGACACTAATAAAGCTAGATACATGAATAGTTTTAGAAATGTGAATAAATTGTGCCTCTTTGGTATGTTGGAAACTAAAGTTAAGATTGAGAAGTTTCAGGCTATCAGCAGCATCTGTTGCCTTTCATGGGCTTTTGTTAACAACTACATCAGTAGTCCAAGTGGTCGAGTATGGCTATCATGGGATCCGGGCATTATCTCCTTGGTGAAAATTATGGAAACGGATCAACTTATTGATTGAGCGGTTACCTACTATGAAATCGTTCTTCTTAACTGTGGTATACGCCAGCAACTCAAGTGCTGACAGACTGAGGTTATGGAGAGATATTTGCTTTATTAATTCTGGAGTTCAAGGTGAGTGGTGTGTTGCTGGGGATTTTAACAATGTTTTGTACTCCTTTGAACGTATTGGAGGAGAGGCGGTGCATGCTCGGGAGACAGGCCCCTTTTTTGACTGCCTTGTTAAAGCCAAACTGTATGACATCAAAGCTACCGGGGGTTTCTACACTTGGACCAACTTTGCCAGGAAGTGGTCTAAAATTGATAGGTGTTTGGTAAATAGCTCTTGGAACACTTATTTTTCCTTTTCGTTCGCTGAATTCTTGCCACCAGGCACTTCTGACCACTCACCTATTATCATTACTATCTTGAATAATGTCTCTACAAGTCTCCCTTTCAGGTTCAGTAATTTTTGGATTCTACATCCTGACTTTTTGGCCATGTTTCTGGCAAGCTGGAATGAAGTAGTGTATGGGTCTCCCATGTACATCCTAACCCAAAAACTGAAGAAGCTGAAGAGTAAGCTTAAAGGATGGGCAAAATTTTACTGCTCGGAATTAACTAAGCAGATAGAAGCAGCAAGGAAAGAGCTCAAGCTAGAGCATCCAGAAAGCTCAACAAAGCAATACTATGGATAGTCTTTTATGCATACGAGAGAAGGAAGCCAAAACCACTCTTTGTCAGCTTATTATTATGGAAGGGGAGGATCTCCGACATAGAACCAAATGTGATTGGATGAAGTACGGGGATAAATGCACTGAATTTTTCCACAAGATGCTTAAAGAGAGAAAAGGCAGGAATCTTATATAGGCAATTCAAGATCCTACTGGTGTTAGAAGGGAAGGTCATGTGGGAGTATCAGAAGCATTTGTTGACTACTACAAAGGCTTGTTGGGACAGCCAGACTCTGTTCTATGTGACGGTGCAATCCTGGAGGGTCTCCACTTCCCAAGGGTGCTCACTACATATGAGGCAGAGCTAATGGTGCAAGATTTTACTGAGGCAAAAGTACAGCTAGCTTTGTTTGAAATGGAAGATAACAAGGCCCCAGGGCCTGATGGCTTCAATGCATTTTTCTTCAAAAAAAACTGGCAGCATGTGAAGGAGGAGTTTGTCAAAGCTGTTACTTCTGTGTTTGCATTGAAGGCTATTAATAGAGGAGTCAACTCTACCCACATCAGTCTCATCCCTAAATGTGCAACTCCCTAAAGAGTAGAAGAGTTCAAACCTATTGCCTGCTTCAATGTCATCTATAAGTGTGTATCCAAGCTACTCACTAATAGAATGAAGCCGTATATGCCTGACATCATTTCCATGCAACAATCAGCATTCATCCCTGGCAGATCGATCCAAGACAACCTCCTGCTGGCCTTATCAAAAGTTATAATCGAGCACATGGGACTAACAGATGCTCCATCAAGATTGATATTACCAAAGCATATGACACAGTCAGTTGACAGACTTCAGTTGACAGACTATTGATAAGGTAATGGCAAGATTCAGATTCCATGAGAAGTTCATTGAGTGGACAAAGATGTGCTATTCCTCACCATACTATTCTATTATAGTTAATGGTACACCGCAGGGCTACTTTGCTGGATGTAGGGGACTCAGACAAGGAGACCCCATATCACCTTACTTATTTGTCCTTGTCATGGAGGTACTTGGTGGAATGCTAAATTGGAGTGTTATGGCAAAAGAAATTTCTTACCACTCTAAATGTAAGAAACTGGACATTACACATCTGTGTTTTGCCGATGATGTCTTGGTGTTCTGTAAAGGGGATGAAATGACAGTGAGGGCAGTTAAGAAGACTATTGATGATTTTGCTAAGTGCACTGGTCTGAAGCTAAGTAGACAGAAAACTACCCTCCTTGCTGGAAGTATGGGTAATCATGAAGCACAGGAATTGGCGGATATTATGGAAGTGCAGCTGGTACAACCCCCTGTAACGTATCTAGGATTGCCACTCACTGCAGCAAGAATGGGTATTAAAGAATGCCTGCCTCTGACAGAAATGGTCACCAAGAAGATATCTAATTGGAAGAATAAATCTCTCACTCATGCGGGAAGGCTCCAATTGATTCAATCAATCTTATCCTCTCTTCATGTTTACTGGGCTCGAACGTTTATCTTACCCAAAAAAACTTTGAGGGATATTGCTAAGATTTGTAATCGATTCCTATGGGAAAGACCAGACATGACACTGAAGATGCACCATGCTAGCCACTCACTCATTAGAATGGATAAAGAATAGAGAAAATTGGGAATTGTGGACCCCAACATGTGGAATAAGGCTGCCTACTGTGGCCTTGTGTTCAAGATTGCCAGCTACGAGGACTCTTTATGGGTCAAATGGACAGTTGAACATCATGTCAGGAAGCAACACTTCTGGACGATGGAAATCCCAGCTGACTGTTCTTGGGTTTGGAGGAATGTCTTAAAGAATCGCAAAGCTGCTTAGAAACTTGTTCGGCACCAGATAGCGAGAGGCGAGCAAACATATGTATGGCATGACCCTTGGTGCCATGACACTCCTCTCATAAAATGGGCTGAAGCAGTTCAACTACTACAGGTCCCTCACACTACCTTGGTTAGCAATCTCATTTCTGATGGTAGATGGAACCACCTATCTCTAGTCTTCCAGATAGTGCTCTGAAAAAGAAGATTGAAGGCACCGAAATAAACCATATGCTACAACAGGACCAAGTCATCTGGACACCGACTTCTACAGATAGATTCACGGTCAAATCAGCGTACATGTCACTAAAGTAGCTCAGACCAAGAGTTAAATGGCATTGAGTGGTTTGGGGTAAGTTGGTTATACCGAAACACTCTTTTACTGGTTGGCAGCTATTTGCGAATTGCTTACCCACCCAAGATCGACTGGTTAAGAAGAAAATTATTCACCACTCGATATGCTGCTTATGCAATGCTTCCAGGGAGCATTCCAAACACCTCTTCTTTGATTGCCCATATACAAAAGATGTTTGGTCGAGGGTGAATGGATGGCTGGGATTAAACACGCAGGTGAAAGCATCAACTGTTGAGTGGTATAGCATCCTAAGGATATGTCAAAGTGCCTCTCTCGAATCTGAAATTACTAGAGTAGTAACCTCTGCCACTATATATGCCATCTGGATTGAGAGGAATTTGAGGAGATTCTAGCAGAAAAGACACTCAGAGGCACAGGTATGTGCGAAAATCAAGAAGGAGATGAAGACATATCTTCAAACTATGCTGGCAGAAGTACCTGAAATAGTGGTTGCCAAGGTTCTACTTGACAAGATCGGAATTCAAGTTCAATTCACTTCACATGCCCCAATATGGTGCAAATGGTCTAAGCGCAGCCAGGTGAATTAATAGTCAACACTGATGGGTCTGTATCAGAAGATGCTAATGGATTTGGCGGTGTTATCAAAGATGAGTTTGGTGCCGTCAAGCTTGCTTTTACAGGGAGTTCGACTAAAAGATCGGTAATCACCCAGGAGTTGTTGGCAGTTGAGGCTGGAATGAAGGGAGCACTTCAGATAGGAGCAAGACGAATTAATGTATGCTTAGACTCTAGGGGTGCAGTAGGAGCTATAACTGGTACAGAGGAGCCGCCTTGGTACTGCCTTAACATAGTGGCTACTATCGACTATTTGAAGCATCAGTTTGAATGGGTAGATTTCAAGCATATGTTCAGGGAAGCAAATCGAGTCGCCGACTACTTCTCTAAGTTGAGTAAGGAACATGAGGATTCTATTTTGTATTTCCTGCCTCCTGTAGACATGAGGATTCTATTTTGTATTTCCTGCAAATCGAGTCGCCGACTACTATCAGATATTGTAAAGGAGGATGCACAAGGGAAACTGTACTTGAGAACATGATTTATTTTAATACAGGTCGAGGTCTGCCTAACCTCTAGCTACTTCAAAAAAAAAACCTACCTTCACTGTTTTCTTACAACTCAAAATCAAGTTTGCACTATTTATCACCATTACTATGGCCACAGGGCTGGCTCAACCCTATAGCAAAGTATGCATTTGCTTAAGGCCCCCACAAGAAAAGGGCCCCCAACCCAATCCTCCCAAATGCTTATGGACCAAACTAAAGAAGCCCATGTATTGCTATTATAAAGACAAAGCCCCCAACTCATTATCCAAATTAATTATAGTTTTGTGAGCAAACTTAAAAAAAGTTAAAAATCACATAGTTCAATTTGTTGTGGCCCCCTATAATTACTCCAAGCCTCTAACCAAGTGTGGGTTTAAGTATTTAACATCAAAATTTACAATAACTATCATTTCTGTGCTACTGTTTATTTTTTTCTATAGAGGGAATGCACATGATCAATTTGCCAAAGAACTTAATTATCATATTTTTCTTTTTTGATTGAACAAAGAATTATTTAATGGATTAAGTGGACTATAAATTTATCATTACACCAGGTTTGTCAAGATATTCCATATGTTCAAAATTGCATAAAGAATTTAATTAAGTCTTGTATATATATTGAGCCATTACTAATTTATTTTCTTCAAACTACAGTTTTCTAATTTTAAATAAAAAAATTAAGTAAAAAATACCTTAATCTTCAATTCCTTAAATCTTGAAAGTTTTTCAATACCTTAATTTTAAGGTTAATTGGCCAAACCCCCCATTTTATGAAATACATTTGTGTTTATCCCCCAAATTTTGAATCATCACAAATGAACCCCCACTCCGTTTCACTTCCGTTTGAAAAACGTTGATATCTGTCATAATCCATACCCAGTTTACCCTTCTCTTACCCAAGCTCTTCTTCCTCACTTCCTATCTCACCATTGCCGCCACAGCGAACCACCACCACCGCGGCAGATCTGTTTTTTGTGTTGATTGATTGGGTGGAGGATGGAGGCCAGAGAATTGGGCTTGTGTGTGTGTTTGTGTGTGTGTGTGTGTGTGTGTGTGTGTGTGTGTGTGTGTGTGTGTGTGTGTGAGAGAGAGAGAGAGAGAGAGAGAGAGAGAGAGAGGCATCCATGGCAACAAATCTATTTTGAAGAGAGGCATCCATGGCAACAAATCTGTTTTGAAGAGAGGCATCCATGGTTGTTCCTACAACAATGGTTGCTTGATCTCTAACAATTTACCATGACATCTTCTCGCCGGTTACTACAGCTAAACCACCACCACTAGTTGATTCTTGTCTGAAAAAGACAATAGTACCCCAGTATGCACAAGTGTCGGTGCATACCACCTTAGGTATGCACAGTCTATGCATACTAAGCATCACGTGAAATCTGGTTTTTCTAGTAGTTATAAGCAAAAAATGTCCTTATCAGTGGTTTCAAAACCCGGTTGTCCTAGACTATGATTAAAATTGGAAAGTGGGCCTTATTTTTGGCTTATTTCGTGATATTGTCTAATGGCTCCTCATGGATAATTATCTATTATAAAACACTACTATACGTACCATAACCATTTTTAAAACACTCAAAAATACCACTGATGCAAGATGACAATCACTTCAATATATTAATATTAAAGCTCCCACAAGGGGTATTTTCTAGCTCTCTTAATTATAGTGGGAATTCCTCCCTATTGATAAAGAATAATTTAGCACTTCTAATTAAAATGGGAATCCTTCTCCTATTAAAAATGGAAATCATATTTCTAAATTAAAACATGATCCCTCCCCCAATTAAAAAATGGGGTTTTAAAACTTAATTAAAATAATTTGTTGAGAAATTAAAATGGGTTTTTAAGATTTGATTAAAACAATTTGTTAGGAAATTAAAATGGATTAGAACTGAAAACAAGAATCATGATTTGTTAGAAAATTTCTATATGTATAGTTATGATTGTTGAGCAAGTTATTAAAAGAGGCGGTGGCGTATACACGTGTCTACTTTTTAGTATCCATACTAGATTTTGGACCTGGGCATACGCCCGAGATCTTTAAGATATTTTGCTTGAAGTAAAAAGCTTCTTTTTTGGTGCGTAATTTTTTGAACATATTGGAAATCAATTGATAAATATTAAACCAATCAATTATGATAAAACGTGAGAACATTGCTGACTTAATCTTGATTACTTGCCATCCATTGCAAAATAACTCCTCTGAGCAGCTCTTAAGTACACCACTATTGTCTGACCTATCATTTCACAATCAATTTTTCATATTCATTTGCTCCATTCCCCCTTCATCGTTTCTTCATAGCTTATATTGCACCTTCTGAGGATGGGGATGTATTATAAGATTTTCATAGTAATTATGATAGAACTACTTAATCTCTTTACTAATGGTGTGCTTACTCAAAGTATAGAACAATATCTTCACGGATCCTCCTTATTAGATCCTTTGAAATGATTATGATTGTTCTATATGTAGAAATCTAGAGTTGACGATAACAGTACATTTCTATAATTGTTGTATATAGAAAGGCACAGTCAATTCAAATAAGTTTTCTAATAGTTTAGATATCTCTTAATTAATTATAGTTAGAACATGCAATGTAATTTTTCGATATTAGGTATTCTGGATACCATTGCTCATAAGTCACATTGTGCTAAAAAATTTAGATCCTTACAGAAATGACAAAAAAAGTAAAGAAGTTCATTGAAGATCAAAGCCCAAGCATACAACAGAAAACAAACTAAGCAGAACTGCTACTAGAATTAAACAAAATGGTAGCCAACATTCTATGATTTCTAAGCTTTGACTTGGCTATAGAACTTGGACTTCTCCACCATGGTCAAACTTTAAGTGTATGAATTTGAGCTTGATTTCCTCTAAGGCCGGTCTTGAGGTCTGCTTCAACAGTTATTGTCTCAGAGTAACAACATGCATGCTTCTTTGGTCCCGCACAACATCCCTTTATTATTAAGTTTGGGGAAATTAAACCTCCCATTGGAATAATGTCCTTCTTAGTCCTATCATACTCACTGTCAGCAGTATGCATGTGACCCATGATAGCCTTTCCAAGCTTTTATATTTTCTTGTTCATCTACATATAATAATGATACCCATTCTTCTCTGCCATAGCTAGCTATAGAGAATGAAACTCTAGCTGGATGCCAAGCACCAATACAAGCTACCTTTAACAAATACCAGCCTATGAGTCTTGCCAAGAAGGGGACTAACACCCCATTGAGTCACCACACCCTCATAGCCTATAAAACACAGACAAACTTCTTGGCGGGTTGTAAATATGCAGGATAGGTGGAGAAAGGGGAGCGAACCGAACGAACCCAGTTTCAAAACTCATCGATATTTATAGATTGAGACAAAGAAACTCGAGAGTGAGTAGTACGATTGATATTCTTATACTCCAGTAGTTTTCTCCATAATTCAGTGCCGAAAGGTGTTATCCTTCTAAATGTTGCCTGCATGAGGTCAAGCTAGATTAGAAACCTAATTACATCATATGAATGTAACAGTAATTAAATAAAATCCCAAAGATTTGCAAAATTGACTTGTGAAGCATTAGTAGTAGGTGCGTATGACAGCTCTTTTGCACATCATTCTTTCTCGGCATGAAGTTTAAAAGACTGCTAATAGTTCCCATTGGGTTATGATATATGAACTTTTCATAATAATTAACACATCCTAAACTCGTGAGTTGTTTGGGTAAAAATCAACATAACCACACCAATTCAATCAGTTCTGAGTCTTAAATTTTAATAAGCTTATAAAACTTTTGATACTATACTAAGCTGCATGTATAACAAGCAATGACCCAATGATTATAATCTTTTTAATCATCTTAGAGAATACTTCTTGCCTAAATATTACACAAAATGGCACAACTCATTTTTTTTTTTTTTGCGTGAATTTCCATTCGGCATTAAAATTTTAACCTTATTATGGTATATTATTAGTGGATGTATCTCGACGGAATTTCACCTTTTTTTTTTATATAGCTGTTACGCATTGGTACATAATGCTAATGTTGGTGTTCGTTATTTTGTTTTTCCTAGCATGATGTGGATGTCGATGTACTGAAGGGAGTGATCTTAGCTGATGGTGCAGTGGTGACTGTTAAGGATCACTATACCAAAACAGGACATCCCTAACGGTTAAAAACCGTTACTAAAAATATTTGTAACGATTTTTTTACGTCACAATTTTGGCTTTTCTAATTCGTTATTAATATTCGTAACGGTTTAAAATCGTTATATAATTATTTATTGTAACGGTTTTTTCCATAACTGAAAATATTTACTAACGGCTTTCTTTGCTCAAATGTGTTACTCTTTTCTAACAATAGTAACGGTTTTATAAAGTTAGTAACGCTTTTTTGTGTTACTGATTTATAAAATTTGTAATGGTGAATTTTCTTTTGGTAACGGTTTTGTTGCTTTGAAAGTGTTACTCATTACAAAGCTTAGTTACGGTTTTCCACCGTTACAAAACTATTTCATATGTAAAAGAAATAATTTGCCCCAAAACCACTCTTTTTAGGAGACTACTGAACCTGTATAAAAATACCCCAACTTATTGGGTATTCTACAATCATCCATAATATAAACAAAAAGTCTCACAAGTAAATCCAATCACATAATCTTTTATTAAAATAACATCACCAAAACATCTTTTCATAAATAGGATTTGCCATGAATGAAATACACATTGTTTTCCAAATCAATAGGACTTGTCCTTAAACTCAAGCTCTCACGTCATTTGTATAGAACTCCCACCTTCAATAGTTGCAAGCATCAAGGGATGACTTTGGGATGGTATCATCAGAAAAGTCCCTTTCATCGTATACACCAATAGAAATAAATAAAAAGGAGTCAGAAATAAATAAAAAGGAGTTAGGCAAGTAGAAAACAAATATGTATATATATATATATATATATATATATATATATATATATATACTTATATCTTATTATTAGATAATAGTTCCTTATACTTAAACTACATAATTCAAAAAATAGAGTATGGTAGCAGACTAGTAGCAATAGAAGCATCGTATAGACATGAAAGTTTATGTAACGCCCCAAAACCTTATAACCTTGTCAGATACCTTGACGAAATACAAAAAAAATTCGATAGAATCTCTTCTGTATTTTCAACATTTTATAGACATAAATCCTGTCATAACTTGAAAATCAAATAATATACAATATATTAAAACCTCAGACCTCGGTCGTAAACCCAACTACTCAAATATATATTGATTTGTAGAATTGGCTACTTAACCATCTCGACCAATGCCAGTTAAGTCAAATAACCAATCCTCGAATCAAAAGGACACTATAAATTATATACCAAAATTAAAATAAAAACAATATATACATCACTTCCACTTATATCAGTGTTATACACCTCTATTAGTTCCAACCAAAGATACCACACTTCGAATATATATACACCATACATTCACACTACTCATATGTAAGAACCCATCTTCCAAAACAAAACTCATGAATATTCCAACATCCGTATACACTTGTCACATATGAAACGAAAGAAAATCACACAAGGACCTTACCTTTCATTAACTGCTAAGTCTCATGTTGTTGCTCTCCATCTACATTCCAATTCATCACCAAACAGAGATATATCACTTCAAATATACAACAAGACCTTCGAATAGATCTATTCTTGGACCAAAGTGAACAAAAGAAAAAGATACAAAAACAAACATTGTATAATATTACCAGATACAAGCCTTCCATGAACCATAGAACTCCAGTCTAGAGCAAAACCTTCATCTTTGTGCCCGCCAAACTTCATTAACGAATCCATAAAAAATGAGCTAGAGTCTCCTGTGCTTACTTCTGCTTCTGTCTCTGCTAAAGCATTTAGATGTGAGCTAAAGTCCCAGACCTGCATAGAAAAGGCAATTGAATATACATTCAATGATCGGCCAAAGAAGAGAGAAAATTCTTACTTGCAGTAAGCGTAAAGGTGCACCTTCTCTGTAGCAACCTTTTGCCCATTCTGGCTTCAGAGCTCTGCAGGCCTTGGCGTCAACTAAAGCATGGTCAGCTTGTCCTAACCAGACCCAACAAAGACTCTTATTAGAGAGTAAAGCTGCATTACTGGGATCTAAGGTCTGCATTAACAACTATAGCTTATATTAATTGTAATTAAACCATATGCATTTTGGGTAGAAAGTTATAAAAAGAGAAGGTCAAATAAAAGTGTCTCTAACTGCATATATATTTGCTAACCGAACTCAATTATATGTAATAGAAATAAACATTCATGGCAGACATCAATAACAAGAATAAACTCAAAACCACATAATTATTTGGTGTCTTCTCTATTCCTTCTTGCGTGGTTTGGACGTTGTAGATCTGCCAATTTTGTTGAATATATTGTATTTTGGGTTTTTTTGGTGTTAGTAAATAATTGAGAGAGAGACTGTCACGAGGGATTCAAACCGTTTCCATCACTTCAGTAATGGGGTTTGCTTTTGTGGGAATCATTGGTGAGTGGTCAATATTATGAAGAACAAACCTTCCAGCTCCAATTGCAAAGGTTGGTTTTGTCTAAGTAATTGCTTGAGAAGGGGAAGCCGGTGGTACTTTCTATCTTACAAACTCTGACTTAAGCTTTTGTTATCAACCCAAAGGTTGGGGAAGTTCCTTAAGAAGCTTTGAGTTTTTGCAGCATGGATTGAATTTTGGAAGATATTATGCTCTTCTGACTGAGACAAAATAAAAAGTAGGGGTCCAATTAAAACAGAAATCACACCGGATGCTCAAGCTGCTCCTTTGGTTTGACTGGGAGAATGCTTCGTCATTGAAATTAATCATAAAAACCACCAGGTGAAAGATGGTAGATGAATATGTTCACAACTCTCTTTGGTTTGAAAGGTGACTATCGATTAGACGTTGGATTAGAAGCTGGTAGTTCGTAAATTTCAATTCGATCTCGTACTAGAAGTTTTCGGCGTAAGTACTTGCCAAAAGAAGCAGCAAGGAAGCCTTGTATAATATCGCCCGAGCATATCAGCAAGGAAACATTCATGCGAGTTAATATATAACTGCAAGGCAGTACTAATAGTGTAAACAAGAAAAATAAAATGCAGTGAAAGAAATATAGTAGCAATACCTCAGGCATTTCTTGCTTTTGCGCTCTGGCAATCTCTTGCACATCATCTTCTTTCACATTTGGTCTTTCCTGCACAATCAATTCAACAAAATTAATAAAAAAACTAACAAATATATGAACCTATAAAGAATAATGAGCAGATCAAAAACCTAATCTTTGTGGCCATCAGATTGCATATGCTCAATGATTCCATCAATACTCCAGTTGGAAATAACTTGAACAGGAGATGTCACTTGTAAAAGAACTTCAACAACGGCGGTGGCGGTTGCTTCTTTGAGCTGCAACTTGAATAGGCTTCAGGCCATCCTGTGACGACGAAACACATTTAAGTAACACAGACTAGAAATACCAATTTCATGATCCAAAATATCAAATAAATTAAAATCTATAGATTGGAAGAGATGAGTCCAAGGCACCACCATCCTCCCTCCTTTATCCGGGCAATAAGAACAATATTTACCTTTATCCGAAAGTGCCGCCAAAAAAGCCAAGTGACTACAAATTGTGACCTGCATGTTACAAGCACCCCACATTAAGGTCAAATGCTACACAAACTTCTAAAAAGTCTAAAAGGTAGGAAAAATAAACAAAAATGGATGTAAACTATAAACTTGATTACAGATGGATGTATGTATTCACCTTTGCTGAAGGCAAGTTACTGCAAGACAGCTTACTCCTGATGTATCACTTCCAAAAGACACCAAACAAACCATAAGAATAATACTGACCTAGAGGGATAGAATAACATTTAGTTCAACACGTAAAGGCTTACCTGAAATGTTAACGTCCACACCTTCTTGAATAAGGAAAAGTGTGATATCCTCATAACCTTTTGATGCTGCAAGATGTTGTTGAAAACATAGGCTCCTATAAATTAGCTGAAGATGCATTTGGTTGGAGAAAATACAATAAAGAGATACTCCTAGAATCCTAGACTACCTAGGGGAAAAAAAGTATTTTTAGTCCATTGGAAAGAACAAATTTTTGAGAGAATATTTTGCATTTGAGCGATTCCAAGTTCCAACAATCTCCTAGGATTCATCAATTAGGTACCCAGGTGACACTCGTACTACCAATAAATACTTATACATGATGCATAAATTACAAAGAACCAAATAATTAAACATGATAATTAAATTAGTATTCTAATGATTAAGAAAACTTGCATACCATTTCCTGCAGCAACCCAAACAATATTGGAACTGAAAGCTTCCCAAGCAATACTATCTTGTACCTGTCTAGTGACAATTAAGACAAACTTAGAATATTAAAATGAATAACACACAAGAGAGAAGTAGTAATATATACAAATAAATAGAGGGCAACACACCACACAAGACCTTCCTTTCACCAAACCCTCCAAACACATATCATAACGCACATCCGATCCTCTCAAGCTCTACCACGTACTCTAGTACCATGTTAGCTACCACTTCACTAGAGGTGCCCAAGAAAAACATAAGGAATACCAAGTGGTCTTCGGTATAAGACATGGTAGGCAAACACCTAATAACAAGCTAACAACCCGTATGGTGGGAATAGTCCAACAACAAAATATAGTACCTACAATTATTACAGAAGAGGAGAATCGCAATCCCAAATCAAAGTCTATACACAGAAGATTATACTCATCATACCATGCTTGGATTTCTTTTCCTCGGAAAGTTTCATCTGCAAATCCATATTTACCAAATCAAATAATACGCTTGGGCAATAACAAAAACAATAAATAAGTAAATTCATGGCAACAAATTACTATCACTAACACCAATAGTGTAAAAAACGATAAATATACATATACACCATTGACTTTCGGAGCAAAAAAATTGCAACATTTAAATTTTTATATCCTAATCCAAACCAGTTTTATTGTACATAAACAATATAGGTTTTACAATAGAGTTGATGGTTGTTAAAAAAGTAACAAAATTAAAAAAAAAAAAACCATGTGCATAATTAGAATTCTAAAAAAATCAGACTACAAGATAGTAGTTTCACTCGAAGAACACACCCAAGTTAAAAGTAAAAATCGTACCTTTTTGCACCAACTCGAACTGAACTTGGACTTAATCAGACTGAGCAAACCCTACATCATAATGGAGTAAAAAAGCGAGAGAGAAGTAAGTGGTACTGAACAATTGGCAAACTCTAGGTAATTGAAAGGAAGAGGAAGGGGGAGGCGTACTTATGGCTATAATGAAGAAAACAACAAAATGTGAGGCGTGATAGAGCACAATGAAAATGAATGAGATTTGAGAGATTTATTAAGATAGATTTGAGAGAGGTCGAAACATATTTGAGATGGAGGGAGAGAATCGATGAAAGGGAGTTTCTTTGCTACTTAGTTAAAATAGTTAAAAGAGAGTTGCGAATAATTGGGACTTAGAATAGCGCGAGTTTTTTCTAGATTCCCAAATTTCTAATTCTTTTGTTTTTTCTCGTATAATTCACAAGTCAGTAGTGCTTATTTTTCGTAAGAAAACTTACTAAAAATGTTACAAATTAACTCAATTATAATAAAAAAATTATTGTTACGCTTTATCATGATTTCTAACGGTAATACAGCGAAAGGAACTTTCTTACGGTTACAAACTGTTAGGAATTAAAAAAAGTGAACGTTACTAATATCCTATTTTGGTGTAGTGGATATAAGATCGGTTAGGTTGCATCACCGACTCGACCTTCTACTTCCCTTAAATGGCTCCAGAAATGGTCCAGCTTCTGGGCTTTTAACTCTTGCTGAACATCTCCGTCTAGTTTCTCATAACGTACCAAGGTGTTTGAAAGAGTATCAAGGGCGGGTGGTTGCTCAATACCATTAAATAGGTTAATAATTCTAGGAGAGTATGCCATATTACTTTTGTTCTTTGGTATCCAATGTCAACTGCTATAGCTTAGCATCGTTTGATTATTCTCAGCCAAAAGAAATAATCAATCAACAGTGGACAAAAATCCCACGACAATGCGGTTAGTTTAATGAAATGAAGTCACCACTCAAGTCATCATACATGAGAACGTCAAAGGATTATTTAGACGTGAGAAGACGTAGATCTTCTATATATATTTTGGTGAATACCTTATCAAAGTAGACTCATCTATAATGTTTTCATCTTCAATTAAGTCTCGAGTTGTATACCGCCCATACCATGTACACTCTCAAGGCAATTATAGATAGTTTCCTAATATCAAAGAAATTTGTTGTGAATTCTCAAAAGTTCCTAATCAAGGTTGAAGTGGCACGAAGGAGTTTAGTAATTTTTGGGTCTGATTGTGTAAACAGGTACAGAAAATGATCTATCATAAACAGGTACAGGTAGTTAACTCAAATGAAACTATAGTGTAAGTAAATTGAGCTTATGTCCCTTCATGGGAGTGAATATACAAAGGTCGTCATAAGAAATAATATAATTTGTTTCTACTTTGATTGATCAAGGTAATTAAGTTTTGCTGGCCATGCCATGCCTTCAATATAACCAAGAGAGAGAAAAAGATATGTATCATCATTGCACATTAATGCGGCATAGGGTTTTCCCAATGCTTTGTATTAGGACAAAGCAATGCAAATCGATCAGGTAATGGTTATTACCCCTGACCAATTAGTATGATCGCAAATTAGATTCAATGCAAAGACTTTAGATTCTTTAATTTTTATATTTACTTTATCGCAGCTAACGAAAAACTTACATGCTTATGTTGATCTTAATTTAATTCCAACATTAAAGGAAAATCTATAGGTACAGAATTTGTGGGGGTAATTATAAGATTATGTTTCCTATTTTTTAGGAAATAATTTATATAAATTCCAAATTGAAAGAGAATTCCTATTTTTGAAGTTCTTTCAATTGGAATGTTTTAAGCAATTCGCAATTTTATAAGATTATGTTTCCTATTTTTTAGGAAATAATCCAAATTGAAAGAGGATTCTTATTTTTGAGGAATTAGGAATTGGAATGTTTTAAGCAATTCGCAATTGATGGACTCTTATGAGAGAGTGCCAAGTAGATATCCATGTCACCACAACTCTATTAGGAGAGGCCACTTAGGAGAGAGAGAAAAGTCTATATCTTATATTAGAGTGTCACCTAGGAGAGAGAAAAATCTCTCTTAGAGGTCTCTATTTTAGTATATATAGATAGTAGATATATAGAAAGTTATACTTGAGATTAGCTTACAACACGACGCAATGACATTATTCATAGCCTTTGGCAGGAAATATGATACAAGAGAATGAAGCAATTTTAAATCTCACCCTCTCTCACGCAATAGTTAGCATATCAAACTCGTCATCCTCAGTGTATGGGAGATGGAGCCAGCAATAATAATATCCACATAAGATAGTCATCATATAACATTAAATGAGAATCAATCAATGAATACACAAAGTAGGCTTAGAAACTAGTAAAAGCAAATAAATTAAGGTACAACATTATTTAGAGGTTGTTGCTTACCATCCAAGCAATTAGCTAGGTGTAAACGAATTGAAGAAAAGTAACTATGTTGTATTTCTCGATCTTTTCTTCTTTTTTCTTTTTCTTTTTTTGAGCAAAAGGGAGATTTCTCGATCTTCTATGCTACCACATCATCGTCCACTTGGCTCGAAAGGTAACCGAGACTAGAGAAACCTAGCCTAAGTAGTCTATTTTTTTTTATCGAAAAAACCAGCCTTGATCTGAATAGCTTAAATGGAAAATTAACCAAAAAGAGTAACCAACTTTGCCCGAAATTCAATTCAAACTTAAGAAATTGGTCAGTAAGAGGTATCGTTTCGCCAAAAAACTTCAATTGAAAAACCCCATTCTCAAATAATTAAAGTTGAAGCTCTCCGGAAAGCTCTCCAAACATTATCCAAGTTTAAAATAAATAATTTTGATTTTTGTTTTTTTAAATATACCTAAGTAATTTTCGATGACAAGTTGACGGATAACACTTCTTATTGACAAATTCCCTAAGTTCATTCCCAATTGACGTAAAAAAAACGTTATTTACCCCAGTTGAATTTTCCTAGCTTAAATAGTTACACGCGAGTAAGATCTCCCTAAACACACTAGTGACTACCGCAAACTTGTACCCTTCGCCTATGCTATGCACTTACGAAGCCGAGGGAAAGAGTGCAGAAAAGTTGGGCCTTAGGTTTTTAATTAATTTGAGAAGAAACCAGTGACATGATTGTGTGTTACTCATGATTTTGCGTCTTGGACTAATATTGAGAGATGCATGGAAGTAAAGATCAAAGGACATTATTTCGTTATCGCGTTTAACATGTCAATGGTGATCATTTTGATATTTCACACTCCCATCGAAGTTAATTCATTCTGTATATACTAATAGTACTTATGCAACAATTTTATGCATACCCCGCAGTACAAAATTGCATCTGAGATTCTTAAAGCCATGGCTGAAAAGGACATTAATTCTGCTACCCCCTTACCTCATAGAAGCATTTGTACGTTAGTTCAGTTTGAAAGTGCAAGAGGTTATATAAGTTTGGTCCACGATATGATAAAACTTGAAGTTCTGCTGCCAATTTCTGAATCACTATTTTCTTCAATTTTAGGTTCGATTCTAAAAAGTTATTTAGTGATTTAAAATCAGAACGAACAAGCTTCCTAGTCCCTATTTAATTTTAGTTGATTCACTCAGACGTTTTAATAGAAGCGAAGCTCAATGAATGCTCGATCTACTATACGACACCAAGGGGGCCATTTGTTTTTGTTTTCGTAGTGAAGGATATCAGGTTTCTGTGTATATAGTGTATTAACTTTGACTGATGAAAACATTAACCTTGTAATTTGATGATTAGAATCAACTGCAAATTAAATGTAGCTGCTTACGACCATCAGTTTAAAAAATTTGTCAAGTGCTGATCACAACTGAAATCTTGTCTTGTAAGGAGTAAGGACCATCAATTTCTTAGTTTATCAGATCTCCAATCGAATCAACCAAAAAAGAAACGGACCCAAAGCTAGAGATAACATTATCTTTAATCTAAATTAGGAAGCCACTACTAGTATTGGCTATATATATGAGTAGTAGTAATTAGTGGGAATGCAATCAGACAAAGACTTGGAAGTGTTGAATTGAAGTACCTGAAACGCAACTTTCAATCAAAGCTGGGATCACATTTTATTAAAAGCGACGCATAACTACAATATTATTACAATATATTATGTTGGCACCCCTATATAACCATATATGTTAGGTTTCTCAAACCGCAAGATAAGCAATTTTTATGACCAAGCCAAAGATGGTATTTCGTTATGATAGATATTTAATGAAGGCAATCATCAATCATAAGCGGAAAATGTACTCTTAGGGTATACACAACCCTTGAATTCCGGTGTTTAGTTTTCGAGGATCATCTATTGGTCTTTTTTTAAGATCATCTATTGCTCCAGAACTTATATATGTCCATAGGTTAATTGACAGCAATGCAAGGACAACAATGAGCAAATCATGCACGAAGTTTGATTAATTAGGGCGTATAGGTCATAGTGGTATTAACTATTAAGTGCACCACACACCAACCACACATATATATAGACGTCTAAGTGTTAACATAAGTTTACTCAAGTTTCTTCATCTTCAATTCTTGACTTGGGTTTCATCTCTCTCTCTCTCTGTAAAGGAGGATAAATATATGGCTTTGAGGTGGCTTGTAAACACTGTGTGTACCTCAACTTTTGGATACCCAAAGGACTTGAACACAAAACACAGCCACCCTATGGTATACCCAAATGGAGACCTAATTAACAAGAGCCAGCCGAAAGACACATACGGAGAATCACTTAAGGAAGAGATCTGTGCTACAATGTTCCAAATGCCCCTTCACTATCCTCGCTACAAGAAGGCAGATTATGAAAAGATGGAGGAGTGGAAGGTGGACATGCTACTGAGACAGTATGGGCTTAGTTATGAAGGCAGCCTTTCTGAGAAAAGATCATTTGCTATGGGTGCTTTCTTGTGGCCTGATCAATATTGATCACTGCCCCGCCTGGCCCGTCAAAGCTTACTACATAGTATTTATATAATAGAATAATGCACTAGATTATGTGTGACTGCTAGTTACTATATCAATCGTTGTCGCCTATGTCCATGATTTGAATTTTCATTGGAGTTTCAGGGTGTTATCAGTTAATATTGCCTAGTTCCAGTGATGAGCAATGAAGGCAAAGATGGTGTATGTTTCAGTAATGACATAGTTCTGGCCAATTAGGACTTATTTTGATAAAATACATTAGTTTTACATTGGAACATCTTAATTGTAATAGAATTTATTTACAAAAGAGTAGTGATGATATTGTGTGGATGCTTTTTCCTTCGTCTTTTATAGTACTTCCCTGAGCAATTGGGTTGGACATGGTTCGAGTACATGGGGTGACCTCCGGCAAACCACTCGTCGAATTTGAGGAGGAACATGTCAACTATCTGCAGGTTTTATTGGATTTCATATTCTAAAAAATTGATGAGATTTGTAATGAAGCCCGTGGTCTGAAAGCGTCGGAATGGCCCATATATTTTGAAAAGATATTCGGAAAGCCCGTAGGCAATCCATTCAACACACCTAATTTTAAAGGCCAGCCCATCCCTCAAGTTTAGAGGGCTTCATGTTGGTTGTTGCTCCCCCAGCCTTGCCCATTTGACAGCGAGTAGTGATGGCAATGTCCATCTAGCTAGAATTCTAGAGTCTAGACCGAAACCCGACCAAAAAAATTGCACCAAACCTAAACCCGTAAAACCCCCAACCCGAAGTCCCGAACCCAGACCAAAAACATAAAGTTTGGTTTGGATATACTGAAATACTATATAGTATGCGAACCCAAGCCACGATCGGGTGTTTTTCAAATCTTTAAACACGTCATTTCTAACATCTCTCTGATAGTATGATTTTTTGAATTCTAGTTATAATCTAAAAAATAATATAAAAATATTAGGAGGGATTGAATATAATTTGAGTGACGTGAATGAGATTTTCTAAATTATTTTAAATAATATGAAACTAATTCTAATTTCAATAAAGTGAGAGAATTTTTGGTAAATTGTTTAAAAAGGAGGGAGCTGATTAGAATAATTAAGGGAGGTAGTTCTAAAATTATAAAATAGAGAGATTACAAATACACAGTTCAGTTGAGAAATTTTCCTCCTAAAGATCCAGCTATCATATAGTGTAGAGAGTGTAGAGATATCTCTACACTATATGATAGCCGGGTTTTAAGGAACCCTTCCCCACTATGGAGTAGGCTAATTTAGATCTCCTTATTTACTTAATTTAGAAACACCTCTCTCATTAAATTTATCCCTCACTAAATTTAGAATAATCCCCACTTTTATTAATATAATTTGAATAAGGTCCTTTTTGTATTAATAATTTAGAAACACCTATCTAATATCACTTAAATTAAATAATTACCCCCATTTCCCACATTGAAATTAAAACAAATCCTTTTTTATTAGTGATAATTTAAAATAATCTCCCTAATATCACTTAAATAACATAATTATCTCCAATTTTGTTTTAAAAAAATAAATAGATGAGTCTTTCCTATAAAATTACAATTACGATTTACAATTATAATCCAAAAAAACCATACTAACTATCGATATAGAGGGGCGGGTGAACTTAAGAAAACCGATGTGTAGCACGGTTTGCATACTTGTACATCTCCAACTCCAGGTCAATCCGAACCCGACCCCAAATTTATACCGAAACCAGTTAAAGGGTTAAAAAAACTGAATTTGACCCCGGATCGAATTGAAACCCAAACTAAGACCCAACAAATCCAAATCCAAGTACTAACACCCGCCCCATCTAGGGGTGCCACTTTTTTCCAAAATTCCAATCTGAAAAACAATTAGATTCGGCATAAATATTACTTGTTCAATTTTCAAAAATCCGATTTAAATTTGGACAGATGATTTATGAAATTTCAATTTTTTTTTATCAAAAATGATTATTTGAAATTAAATATACTATATCTAAAATTCTAAAGTAATTAGAATTATTTTAATACAATCTCACTCTTTTTTGCCCATTTACATTGGATTAACTTGCATTAATCAATATATATAGTACAAACAAACTAAAAACCCCTAGAGTTAGTGTTAATTGTACAAGTTATAAAATAGATTTAATGTTAAGATATTAAATTTTCTATAATTTCTAACTTTTATTTTTTTTTTCATCTGAATTTTTCCAAATTTCAATTTTCATCTGATTTCCAAAACAAATCGGATCAGATCGGATTTAGCACAACATATCTTTTTTCAGAAAAATCCGAAATTGAAAGCTCATATTCTGATCTGGTCCGGCCGAAGCACACCCTACACCCACCCTAAGACCACCTAAAAATGATTACTCATATTATTTTCTTCTCAATTGCATGTAAATACATCAAACCAAATTACCCGGCTCGTATCCAAACCCAAACCCATCCCGGTTACAACTGATTCGGTTTGATCCTGGGTTACTCTAAACCTATTCAAAATCTGAAGATTTGGGTTCAGTCCAAGTCATCGTTTGGTCATCCCCGTAAGTGATGATCAATGGAGGAAAGGGAAGATAACAAAAGAGTCCATAGATTATTTCAAAAATTCAAAACACACAGCTCATAAAAGTTTAAAAATAAGGGGTAGATTAAGAAAACGAAGAAATTTAATTCAACTAAAATTCGTAGCTATCTCGTGCAGAATTTTGAGTCACCATATCTGTAGTAATCAAGAATCTTCTACTAAGATTAGCAATGAATTGAACTGGTTTGAATTGGGTTGATCATAAGAAAGAGATGAAGCTCAAGCTTTATTGTTTATCATTAATGGTGGTTACAAATCACTTTCTCTCTTACTATTTTGCTCTAGTTTTATAGTTTTTTGTGGAATGAATCGAATGAATCCTTTTTCTTCCTCCTTCTGATCTTTATATAGTGTTCCAGTTGTAGTCTTGCCCAATTATTTCCTGCCACGTGTCCCTTCTCTTCTTCCTCCTCTTTTTCCCGCTTTAAACCTGCAACATATGAACTTACGCGTGAGATAAATGTCGATATTTTGAGTTATTTACGATATATGGGATGGAATATCGGGTTGACGATATTTGTCCATGACATCGGCCCCTTTCGAAACTTTCAAATTTCAATCTCGAAAATTTGAATGCTTCGAGAAACAACCGGGCAAAAACAAAAAATTTCAAACTAAAAATTCAAATTATCAAGCGGTTACTGTTAGAAACGAAAAACGGTCTCAAAATACCGAATATAAAACTCACTTTCACTTTCTCTCTCTTCACTTATTCGCACAAAAGCTTGAAACACTAAAACCCCACCACCATTAACAACCTCTGAAAAGCTTCATTTTGGAATTATTCGCTGTCTTCTTCACCAGATTTTCCTGCAATCTTGTAAGGTTAGTTAAAATAAAACTTCAATATGTTTTTTGTTATCCTAAACACTTCTCTTTTCGTTTATTTATTTTTAATAACGCATATGTTCCTCTTCTTAAATTAAGAGAGTTAGGGTTAGGGTTTTAACTTAAATATTTTATCTGTACAATACCTATACTAACTAGATTTTGAATTATAATTTTAGATTTGTTTCAGTATGGATAAGAGAAAAACTTGTGTTAATTTTAGGCGAACACTTTCAAAACAATCCTGGCTTCGACGTCAAGAACGTATGCTTTTGAGACACACATCCTCACCTCAAAACCCGACATTGTCACCACGAAACCTCAATACGAGTATAACAAATAAAATATTATACAATTAGACTGAGTATAGCGATAGTAGTACCAATAAAGGATATAATTCTAATAACAAATTTATTGTTTCTAGTTGTAGGGGATTTTTCGAGTATCCCTTAATCTTCCTCTGTGTCTTGTGATCTAGAAGCTTTTACTTTGTAGAGAAGGGATGAGATGATTGTGAGTTCAGGGTTGAACCGCCTGGCAGCTGCCTACGTATCTCTTTGTTTATTTAGGAGAATCAAACCCTATTTTGCATAGTTCCTATGAGCGAATTCCTATGGTTTATATAGGAAGAGCTTTGAGAGTCCTAGGATTAGGGTTGTCCTCTTCGCTTGTGAGTTCCCTTCCATCTTTGGACTCTACCTTCCTATTAGGAATCCTCTCCTTATGGAAGTCTGAATCTAGACCATATCTTATTAGAGATAGGTTTCCTTGTTGATCAGTATGTCCCATCGTATATAGGAAGATTATATCTAAAAGGTATCTCTTAAAGATATGCAATCACGATTCCTTCCTCATCATCAAAGATCACCCTCTTCAGTTTTCTTCTATTCAGGAACTGTCTATATCAGTTCCTAACGACTTGGAGAACTGCTATGCTTATAGGTGGTCAGTCACATGCCTGGCACATGCCTACTAAACACTAGTGCTAAACACGAGATCACTTATTTATAGAACTGATCCGATGGTCCTCATCCCATTCTGGACATCTATAGTCCTAGGTTATTTCCCATACATGTGTCATCCATCTAATGACGGAAAATCCCCCTTATAGATGCCCCCTCTCGTGCCATCTAAAACGTGGGCACTTGAAGCGACACTGCTTTTGGCGTGAGAATCTTTTTGCTGAACAGTTATTGGAACTGATTATGTACTCAACTAATTAAGGCTCTGAAAAGATGGCTCGAACAGACATGCCGTTTCCTGAAAAAGGTAATGATGGCAGTTCCATCCTGAAAAGACGCAATGCTTGGGATAATCGTAACCGTTTATCTTATCTGTATATAAAGGATCTGGTGAGAGAACCCTCATTATCTCTTCCGCTACTTTTTTCTTGTATACTGAACCTTTTGATCTCCCGTTTAGGGTTTAACCAAAACTTGAAACTTTCTATCTTTTCTGATCATGAATCCCAACTGGTCACTTGTAAACTTCAGAGATCTTTCCTCCCTAGAGCTAATCCAAGAGAAATTCCACATCCCCTTGATGATATCAGTCTGGAGCGGGGGAGGTTGTCTGATGAGTTAGCCTACAAGGAAGTGGCGCTCATCACCATTGGTAAACTCAGGGCTGGACTCACTCGTCCCCTCCACCCACTATTAAGAGAGTGCCTGATTCACTTCAATCTTACTCTTGGTCAAGCAGCACCTTTGTTCTACATAACTGTTATGTACTCTGCCATATTGGCCAAGAGGCATGGATTCGTTATGAATTGTTGGGTGTTTGGGTACTTTTATGAGGTTCGGCGTATTCGGGACCAATCTTATTACTATCTCATGACCAGAGACAAGAACTCTCCGATTGTCTTTTTCGAGGGGAAGTAGAGTGACAAAGGCTGGGCTGATCACCACCTTCGTGTGTTGGGTGATGCATGGGACGTTCGTCCTTCTGATACTGACGATGAGCCTATGGGAATTCCTCTTCCCAGAAAACACACTCATGCTCCAACCAATAAGTCTCTTTTCTTAAGAATTTTGCAATTACTATAAGAGTCTTTCGACTTAGTTTCTATACTATTTTTCCTTAGATGACTCTTCCCCTTGGAATCAACTAACTGCTACTGATGCTGCTACGGTAGACTTAATCAAGAAGATCCACAAGGAACAAAGGATGCCTTGGGTGATAGTTCCTGATCCCACCTGTCTTTTTGAATATTTTAACATGTCTGCTGAAGATTTGCTTCAACTTGCCCCCGACTTTTCCCCTTTTGGGATAAACACTGTGAATTCTGGCGCACAGTACTTCCTCCTCCTGTGGATTAGGATGTTGGACTTCTTCCTCCTACAGTTCAGGATGAATCCTCTTTGAGTACTAGAAGAAGAGGAAACGCAAGGAGAAGAGCTCTGTGGATGCCTTCGGTGATGCTGTGACATCGGGCTCAGTTCAGGAGCCTACAGTCAGTGATGATTGTGTGATCATTGGCGGGAGGCACCCTGAACTGCCTCATGAATTGCTAGCGGCAAGCAATTTTAAAAGGGAAGTATATGCGTCCAACCGTTCAAGATTGAAGAGAGTTTACCCTGATCCTGCTTCTGATATTGCCCCATCTAGTAAGAAAATGAAATTTCATCCTCTCACTATGAATGAAGAAACACTTTTTAAGGTTCCTGATAGTATTCCCCACTCTGCTAAGTCTTTTGAGAAAGTAGTTATATCCCTACCAGTTCCAGATCCTCCTACAGGTTCTGCACAAGTTGGTGACAATGTACCTCTGACTGTTGACCCTTCCCTCCCTGATAATCGTAAGGGGAAGGGCATTGTAGAGACAACTGCTGTAACAATTGCTCTCCCTCCTCCTCGATTTGGTGATAGGAGAAGGGTGAGTGATGACATTCCCTTCTCGCCACGATCCCCAGATTCCCCTAAAAGAGAGATGATCGTAGAGGTGAGGCGTTGGGGCTAAGCTGATGAGCTTCATGTTACCAACAAACACTCTGTTAATGATGTTGATATCGCGCTTGGAGTTCTGAAAGCTGCGCGGCTTCCTGTTGACAAAGTTGAAGCCAATATGGTTGGGAGCCTGGATCTGTCTTTTCACCAATCTACTGTTCATCTTGCCAAGGTGAGACTTTCTTCTCTGTTCAATGTTATGTTTCTCTCATTGTGTTACTTACACATTCTATATTCTTTTCCAGTTAGTGAATAACTTTTTGGCCATGAAAGAACCCATCTTTGCGGCCTCTGCTGATACATCTACTGATGTCATGGCTACCGGTGAGCTGATCTGGGTGAAAGAGGCTGCTGAGAAAAGAACTGAGGAGCTGCAGATCCAGGTTGACCTGCTCTTGGCAAAAGAAAAGAAATCTGATACTGGCTTCAAGAATATGAGAGACACTATCTCCAACCTTCGGAGCTCTCTAGAAAAAGCCCAAAAAGGAGATGTTGATGCTGCCTCTTGGAAAGTGAAGTTCTTGGAACTGCGCTCCCACTTCACCACCTTGCAAACAAAGCATGACCAAGTCTAAGGGGAACTTCACCGTAGGAACACCGAGATGAGAACCCTTGGCCAAGCCATTGACCATGCAAATAACGTCATATTAGGCTACGAGAGGGCTCTAAAAGAGAAACATTTTCACTCTGATAAGAATGTTGGTGACCTATTGGCGGAAACCTTTGAATTCTATTCCCAAGTGGTGAAGGAGGTGAAGAAGAGATCAGCTGAAAATGCCATTCGTTTTGCTCTTAGAGTGCTCGATGTTTCTGAAGAGTCCTTCAATGCAGCCAAACAAGTTAAGTTTGAGGAGGCTATTGAGGCTACTGGGTATGTTTCTCAGTTGGATGATCAGGGGCAGGTGACCAATCCTGTCATCTCATTTCCTGATCTGAGCACCAGTATTTTAGCTATTCATAATGAACTTATGCCTGATGCCTCCTCATCTTCTAAAGAAGACACCGATGATGACATGCCTCCCGTTCAGCTTCCTTTTTTTCTAGTGCCAGCTTCAGGTGAGTGTTCTGTTCAGCCTTCAACCGTTCGAGCCAATCTAACCACACAGTCTGTTCCTGAGAGTGAACCAGGAGTTCTTGACGATGATGCAGCAACAAGCACTGATGGTGAACCGAAGTTTGAATCTACCCCTACTCAATAGGCTAAATAAAGACTTAGCCTTTCAATTGATGATTTAGAAAACAATTATTTTTAAACAATTATTCTATGGGTATGTAATATTGAGCTATGTAGCTCACATACTATTTACTTACTGAGCTCTGTAGCTTTTCTATTTTATGCATGCATACTATTTACTTACTAAGCTCTGCAGCTCTTCTAGTTTATGTATACATTAGAAACATTTTATGTTATATGACATGTACTACTATGCATACTCTACCCCTGATACCCCCAAAGTTTATTTGGAACAACAATAGGTGACCCTAGTAGGCTAAACATATTAAAATGAGGCATAACTAGAATTTGATTAGGATATCATGGAAGGCATTCAAGTTAACTGTAACTGAAAGTTCGATCGTAATAGAGACATATGTCTTTGCGAAAGTAACTTGGTGGCATGAGCACAACACTGTGTTTAATAACGATAGGTCCTATTTATTTAAAAAATAAATAAGGTATCGCCAGAACAGCAGTGGGGGAGTCTTTTTTTTTTCAAATTAAGCTGGGGTTAGGCTAACCCCCACCTGTATTAATAAAAACTAAGATTTTCTTACATAGATTCTCCTTCCTATATCCTCATTTACAATATTGTGAAGATCATGATCGATAGGAGGAACAAAATGCAGAGTAGAGAAATTAACATGCTGATCAAGACTAGCAAGATAGTCCGCAGTTCTGTTCACCTCTCTAAATACATGCAAAAAAGAGATGAATCTGAATTTTGACTTTTTTTCTTCTATGGCAACAAGCACATCTCGACAATACCACGGTGGTTTCTCCAGCTTGTTGATTGTGTTGATTGCAGTGGGGGAGTCTTCCTCAGCACCATCATGCCAATATAATTCCAGGCCAATGATTGCGTGCTAGGATCTGGATCCAACCCAGATCTTTCCAGCAACCCCTATGTTTGATGTTTTGAGAGCTTTAGGAACTGTCATACCGTTCAGGCTCTCAAAAACACTATCTCTTGTTCCAAGTCAAACTGGCGTACAGTTTACTGAATAGTTAGTGTGGTCAGATTCCCTAAAGTATTAACCCATCGAGCATAATTGCAGTTTGAAAGAACTGATGTACAGTTCCAGCTGCATGGGGATGAGAAAGGAACGTACTGGCATATAGTTCAACTTCTCCATACTCAGTATCACTGGTTCTAAAGCAAATTGACATACAATATTCTTGAACAGATAGTGAGAAAATAATTCCCTAAAGGCTTAGTCCATTGTGGATAACAAATAAAGAACATGCAAGGAATAAATTCGATTGCAACGCGAAGAACTTTATTGATGGGTGGAGAGAATAAACAATGCATAACAAAGCATGCAATAACAATTTACTGATAATACTTGTTAAGGTGTTGTGCGTTTCATGGTTTGACAAGAACGTCACCTCAATAGTGTGTAGGTAGTAAAAACCAGTTCGACCAACCTTGTCTATGATGTATGGTCCTTCCCAGTTGGGTCCAAGCTTGCTGTTGGGCTATAGGATCTCGCGCAGAACCAGATCGCCATATTTGAAAGATCAAATCCGGACTCTCTTGTCGTATGATCTTTTTAGAATCTGTTGGTTGGCAACTAAGCGCAGTGCGACACCTTCTTGTTTTTCATCTAGGAGATCCATTTCTCTGCATAATAATTCTTCATTGTCTAGGGTGTGCACAACGTCGGACTTCTGAGTGGGAGCTACCAGTTCAGGAGGTACAACAACTTTAGTTTCGTAGGTCAATGAAAATGGGGACTCACCAGTTGATCGTCTGGGTGTGGTTCGGTATGCCCATAGGACCTTAGGTAGTTCTTCGACTCATAAAGCTTTTGCGTCATCTAATTTACGCTTCATGTTATCCAAAATAACCCTATTAGAGGCTTCACCGCCATTTCCTTGTGGATACCTTGGAGTTGAGAACAGATGGCTAATGTGAAACTCCTCACAGAGTTCAGCGACCAATCCTCCAGCGAACTGTTGCCCATTATCTAAGATGATAACTTTAGGTATGCCAAACCTACAGACAATGTTGTTCCAAATGAATTTTCTGACGTCCTCTTCTCGAATGAAGACAAGGGGAACTATTTCTATCCACTTGGTGAAGTAATCCATTGCGACCAGTAAGAATCTGACATTGCCAGGAGTGGGTAGTAGAGGTCCTACAATGTTAGTTCCCCACTGTGCAAATGGCCATGGGCTGGCCGATGGGTGCAGTTCTGTTGCTGGAGCATAGATAATCGGAGCATATCGTTGACACTTTTCACATTTGTGGGCAAAAACCTATGCATTCTTTTGCATATAAGGCCAAAAGTATCCTTGCCTTAGGATCTTGAGAGCTAGTGTTCTGCCCCCAGCGTGGTTGTGACAAATTCTTTCATGAACCTTTCGCATAACCTGTTCAGCGAGGTCTGGGGAGAGACATCTGAGGTGAGGTCCCAGAAAGGACTTCTTGTACAGATCATCTTCAATGAGGGTGAATCTTTGTATCTTTGCAAGCAGACACCTGGCTACATTCTTATCCTCAGGGAGTGTCCCATCTTTGAGGTAAAACTTGTATGAATCCATCCAATTTGGAGTGATATCTGGAATAACACAAACTGTTGTAACTGTGAGTACTTGAATGCTGGATTTTTCTTGGAACTCTATTGGGATGGAACGAGACTCACTGTTGCCCAACATCGAAGCAACATATGCCAAAGCATCTGTGTGTCAATTTTCTAATTGAGGCAGCTGATAAAATTGAATATTCTCAAACTTGCCTTGAAGACCCCTCACCAGTTCCAGGTATTTGGCCATTTGTTCGTCCCTGGCCTCATATCCTCTATTAACTTGAAACACAACCAGCTGTCAGTCACTAAAAACTGTGAGGTGTGTTAGGCCCAGGTTGAGAGCCATTGTGAGGCCAGCAAGTGTCGCCTCATACTCTACCTCATTGTTAGAGGCGTTCCAATCTAACCGGATGGATTTCTCCAGTCGCATGTTGTCAAGAGTAACTAACACAGCTCCCACTTCTGCGCCTCTGTCATTTGAAGACCCATCCACAAATAGTCGCAATCTTGAGCTCGACTCCTAATAAGAGCCTAAAACTGTAGTTTTAACCCCTTAATAATCATACTTTTAGACCAATTATGTGAGTAATAATTAAGAGTTAATACTGATTACGTGTTTTTATGCGTTTCAGGCTTCAAAGTCAATTATGTGCAGAAATGTGCCACTTTGATGATATAAAGGAGCAATGGTTGGTTGCTAAGGAGTTCTGTGATTAAAAGGCCAAGATTCAAGAAGACAAAACTTTTGTAAAGCCCAGGCAAAAGGTGAAAAGTCAAAGACCACGCGGGCGTAGCTTGAGGCACAAAGTCGTGAGAACTTCAAGACCGTATATTTGGACTCAGACCTCTAGATTTGGGCCTACCTTATGTCAAAACGACCGGCTCGGAAAGAGATTTCCAATGGTCTAAGACTTGGCCCAATCAAAGGAGCAGAAGTGGATGAAAAGTCTGTTGAAGCCGAATCCAGCTAAAAAGGGGTCTGTGGACTGAAGGAATTGGGTTTTGGGCCTGATTCTCTAGCCCAAAACATGGCTCCAAGCCCATGCACGTTTTTTGGATATGATTTCCTCCATATAAACCAAGAAGACTTAACTCTGAAGATATCTAGTAGCTTAGGATAGAAAGTAGCTATTAGAATAGCTTCTAGATATAGTTTTAATTGTTTTTAATTAAGTTTAGTTTCATTTTCATGCCTTGTTTTAGATTAAGCCTTTAAAATATTGTTATTCATTTGATTAGATTAATAAAATAGTTTATTATTATTCAATTCGTTTTCTGTCATTATAGATCTAGTTTAAATTCTTGTTGATATCATTTTTAATTATTAATTAGATTTAAATTATTGCTTGTTAAATTAGTAAAGTTGGAATCTTGATATTATGTTTAGTTTAGATTCATATGGAAATGATTGCGGAATGATTCTCAACTAACCCTCCATTAGAAGGGGTTGAGAAGCCTTGATGAAAGCTTGATTCCGATTATCATAGAGTCGTCGTAATTTCTATTCCACTCTAGAAACAATTAATTCACCATGAGAATGGGTTTAATCGTTCACATGCTAGTTATGAATTGGTAGAAGTGCCATGTGTAATTAGGGATTAGAAAGAACCAATTGTTCTCATGGATTCAGTTCAATTCGATTATACGATTCGTCGTTAGTAAGTTAAGTTGAGTTAAGGTGGAATCAATCCCCTCTAATTCCTTATCATAGAATCGAAGTAGTATTTCCATAGCTATTTATTTAGTTGACTAGTTGCATCTTGTGGGTAGTTGCATCGTAGTCTAGTTTATAATTCGTACATCTCTCATTAGATTTAAGTTAAGATTATTTATACTTAGAGAACATTATTATGCGAAAGAACTAGGAGTGGAACGAATCGTTTACTCAACTAAATCTGTTCAATAGATAGAGAGTACAGAAATCTTTGATAAACTAGGCACGTAACTTAGTTTTAGTTTTACTTACGTTTTGAGTTATATCGTTCATTTCGTAGGTAAACTATTCTTTTTACGTTTATCAACTCCCATGGGTCTGGACAGGTGTTTAGAGATTCAGGCAGGAGGCCATCATCTGAACTGGGGGTTGTTGAGTCGTACCCAGTGTAGGTCATTGGGAAATCTCCCAAGAATTCTGCTAGTGCCTGACCATTCTTTGAGATTCATGGGACGTAGATAATATCATACTCTAACAGTTACACGGACCATTTAGCTAACCTCCCTGACATGTTCGGCCTTTCCAGAACTGATCGTAACTGGTATTCTGTGATTACCCTGATAGTATAGGACTGGAAGTACGGTCGTAATTTCTCTGCTACAAAAACAAGGGCTAAAGCGACTCTTTCGAGTTTAGGATATCTTGTTTCTGCTGGTAGGAGCGTTGGATTCAAGAAATAGACAGGTTTTTCAACCTTTTTTTCATCCACACATATCAATACAGAACTGATACCGTAGTCAGATGAATAGAGATAAAGACCCAAAACTTCTCCCTCAACTGGTTTGGAAAGGATTGGTGGTGCCCCCAGGTCGTTTTGAGCTGATCGAATGCTTTTTGGCATTCTTCCGTCCATGCAAATGAGGTATTATTTCGCAGTAACTGAAACAGAGGTTTGCATTTATCTGAACTCTTGGAGATGAACCTGTTCAGAACTGCTAACTTGCCTGAAACTTTTTGAACCTATTTCATATTTTTAGGTGAAGGAATTTCTATAAGCGCTCGGATCTGATCTAGGTTTGCCTCGATTCCTCGTTTAGTAACCATATGAGACAACAAAATCACATTTCACAGGGTTGAGTTTCATACGAAACTCTCGGAGAATGTCAAATGCACGTTTCAAGTGGGAGAAATGATCTCCCCGTCTCAGGCTCTTGATTAAGAGATCGTCTACATACACCTCCATAATGTCGCCTATCAATCCTTCAAACATTTTGTTTACCAAACGTTGGTACGTGGCTCCCATATTTTTCAGTTCGAACGGCATGACCTGATAACAATACAAGCCATCCTCGGTTGTGAAACTTGCATGCTTGTGGTCTTCCTCATGCAATGGGATCTAGTTGTAGCCAGATGACCTATCCGTGAAAGATAACAGTTCTTGTCCAGCCGTCGCATCTACCAATTTTTCAATCCGCGATAGAGAGTAACTATCTTTTGGACACGTGCGGTTTAGATCCGTGAAGTCGATACATATTCTCCATGACATATTCTTCTTACGTACAGGGACAATATTAGAAATCTAGGCGGGGAAATTGATCTCCTTAACAAAATTAGCTGCCTTTAGTTTTTCAACTTCGGTTTTTACCGCTTTGGATCTGTCAGCACCTATCTTTCTTGGTTTCTGCTTGACTACTACTGCATCACTGCGAACATTGAGCTAGTGGCATGCCACATGGGGGTCAATTCCTGACATTTCTTTGAATGACCAAGCAAACACGTCTTTGTGTTCTCGAAGGAAGTGTATTAGAGCCTGATGCTCTTCAGAACTCAACAAGGTGCCGATGAAAGTGGGTTTTGGCGAGCTGCCTCCCATAATTTCCACTTCCTCTAACGGCTCCAGTGAGGGCGGATCCTCCCTCTCTCTTGGGACTAGGTTCGGGAGAGGTGGATCCAACTGTAATTGCTATTTGGCTGGTTGCCCCACCTCCATTGGTTCAAAAGGGAGTGGGGACTGCTTTGTCGCCAGAGCGTAGCATGCTTTGGCAGCCACCTGATCTCCTCTGATTGTCTCAATTTTCCCATTATGCGGAAACTTCAAACATTGGTGATAGGTGCTGGGAACAGCGCAGAGTCTGTGCAGCCAGGTCCTGCCCAAGAACATGTGATAGGGTGTGTTAGCTTTTACCATAACAAAATTTATGATGAGAGTTATCGGACTAGTAGCTACGGGTAGTTGGATCTCCCCAACTGTTAGAGCTTTGTCCCTGCTGAATCCATATAAGTTGGAGTTGGTGGCGACCATCTCAAAATCATAAATCTACAGCTTTTTGAATGCATCGTAGTATAACACATCTGTTGAGCTGCCTGGATCAACCAATATGCGATGCAAATCATAATCTCCAAAAAGGAGTGTCATAACAAGTGCATCCTCATGTGGGCTCTGGGATGCTAAAATAGTCAGCCTCAGTGAAGAGGATAAATGGATTTTTGTGGGGTACCGCGTTGACCTGAGCACCCATAGTCAGTTTGCTATTCATGATCCTTATTTGCTTGGCGATGCACATTTGATATCACACATCCTTTTCAGTGACCTGCCCACTTTGTTTGCTTGCCTTTCCAAAAATCATATTTATCTGGAGTCGGCCATTGAGCGGTCCAAGACTGGGATCCCGAATCGACATGCCGATCTCCTCAGCTATCTTCGCTGTTACCGCGTTTCGTGTGCTACAAACTACTTCAAATACCCCTTTTCAATCAGATCCTGTAGTTCATTTTTCAGAGTCCTGCAGGCTCTGGTACTGTGATCCTTACTCTTATGGAACTAGTAGTAGGTCCTTTGGTCTCTGGTACCCAGGGAGCCTGGCTTAAGCGGAGCTGGCCATTTGATGTAACTCTGATTCTTGATCGAGTCAAGAACCTCATCTGGCATTTTGTTCAGAGGGGCGAAGTTTCTATCCATCGAGGGAAAAGCTTCTTCAGCTCCTTCCACACTTGGCTCCTTCCTAGGGCCTACACCGGGAGCAACTAGTCTGTCAGTGCTAGTCACTGGTCCATGGAGGGGATTATTCGCATCATGGTGACCGACATTCTCCCCCACTTCAGGCATCTCGTGTTCTTCTTCTTTGACAGTGACGCTGCGTGTGGTAGCGCTAAATTTGTTTTCTTTGCTCCTACCATCACAATGGTAAGAGTGTTTAAACTAAATCAGTCGTTTGAACGAATGCTTACCTGCTTTCGTCCCCACAAACGATGCCACAAGATGTAGGGGAGTTTTCGAGTATCCCCTGATCTTCCTCTGTGCCTTGTGATCTAGAAGTTGTTACTTAGTAGAGAAAGGATGAGATGATTGTGAGTCCATCAAATGACCGGAAATCCCCCTTACACAAGGCACATGCAATTTTTGGAGATTCATGTATATTTGTAATTATTATAATGCTCATATTAAACCTGATATGCGGAGATCTCAAAAAATTCGACTTATCGACATTCAAAACCACTATACCTTTGTCGAACGTACTAAAAAAAATAAAGCCGGTTTCAATGAGCCTACTGGTTATTTTTATCTCAAGAAGCGAAGTAACCGACATGGCATCATAAGAGTGAATCGAGATAGTGACTTTAGACGGCCACTCTATCCTATCATTGTATCTGGTAAATGGGAGTCATCTGCTTCTATCGCTGTTCCCTCTTTGGTACACCATGTTTTTAATGTTAGAGGTATGTTATCTATGACCCCCTCTCTTGAAACAAAGTTTCGACCCTCCATCTTGGACCTTATATCTTATTGGCCTATCCTTGTGCCCTTGTTTCAGTACTAAAACCTCTGACTTCAAAAAGTCGTGGAGAATCTTCTAGAGTAATGGATCTTCTGAGAGGCACTGATGAAGAAATAACTACTCGAACTGGTGCTGATAAATATGAAAATCCAACCTTGAATGTCGATTTACAAGATGTCGATAATTATGTTGCTCCTTTATATACCTTAAAGAGTAATGTGCTTCGAGGTCAAGATCCTTCACCTCCCCAATCTGTTATACCTTCCAAAGCTGCTCCATTTTCATTACAACCTTGTTCTTATGAAAAAGGATTTAGAAAAACTTTTGATTCTTCTGAATTACCTGATAACACTCCTCGATGTTATTTTGATTATATGATTAATGGTTTTAATATAACTGAAGATATTTTTCCCCAAATCAAACTAGAAGTTCCATACTTTTATAATTATCGACTTTTGCAAGATGTGTTTGATCACCACTGCTTATTGTACACAGATATGGCATCTCGCATTCCTCGTGGTCAAGACAAATCAACCAAATCCATGAACAAGTTTCTCAACACGAAAAAATCAACAGGTGGTAGTTCCTCCCAGGCTCCCACCTCTTCTAAAGAAAAACATGTCGATACTGGCCTTCATCAAAAGAAAAGAAAAGAACCTTGCACCACTGAAGCACCACCAACTATGAAGGTATCTAAGACTACAAAAACTGCCACCACTGCTGCACCTGTCTTAGTGCCTTCGAAATCTTCAGTTATTCAAACCACAATTCAACCCACTGCTCCATCCAATACTTCTGAATCTTCTTCTTCTTCTTCATCTGAAGTTTTTTTTTGCTAATTTTGTCCTCCGTAACCAGACAAGAGTTATGAAATCTGCTTCTCTATTTTATGATCCTCCAACACCTAGACTCGGAGAAACTCTTGTTATGAACACAATTCTTCCCTGAGATCGATCAATGATGGCTGAGATTCCCACTACTGATCGATTTCACATTTTGTGTTCTTCCCTAAAAAAAAGTAAGTATATCCCTTTGGTTTTATTCTTATATTGGTTTGCCCATTATTTATAATGTATTCCCTTGCTATACTCTTGATTTTGGGCTAAAGTTGCTACTGTCAGTCAGTTTGAGCACGATATGGCTTCCCTCCACCTTCTCAAGGATGATATTAAAAAATTGAAAAACAAAAGAACAACTCCAAAAAGCTCTTGAAGAAGAAAAGAAAAACCACGCTCTTACCAACACGCAACTCAAAACTTCCGAAACCGCTTGTGCCATTGCGAACGCCGATCTGAAGAAGTTTATTGATGACAATCTCAAATTGACTAAGAAATTGAAGAGCTCCTATGCCGATATGGAAGCGAAACTCGAACAAGAAAGAACAAACTTTGCCAAAGAAAAAGCAGAACTTGTGGCCTAAAAAGCTGGACATGAGGCCAAAATTAAAAAGGCCGATCTCAAGCTGATTGCTGCTGAGGACAATATGAAATATTGTCTTTCCACTATGAAGAGTTTCAGACCATATCTTCATGCGGCTATTATTACTTAGTATAATCTTGAATCTGATGATGAGAGTGATATGCCGTCCGAAACTGCTGACCCTGATGTCGAGAAAGGAGTTGTCGTATCTACTACCCCTATAGCTGAGGCTATTAAGACTGAGAAAATTAGTGATGCAGATGATGTGGGTAAAACTAATCCCAACGAGACTGTGGCTATCCCACCTTTCGATCTTGAGGCATTTCATCTTGATCCCTCTACCTTAGAGGGAATCGATATGCTTGATGGTGTCGACTTAGATCTCGAATCCAAATGCAACCTTCTTAGTCAAAACCAAGATTCCACCCCGAGCTGAAATTTGGCTCCATTTGTAATATTGATACAATATGTTGTCTATTTTACATATGAAATAGATCTCTTTTGCTCCTTTGGTTTGTTTATTACAATATATCTGTTAGTAGCCTTTATCTTTTGCGCTTAAAATTCGACTTTCGATACCATTCTTTGAAAAGAAAATTCGACTTTCGATACCACTCAAATTAAAAGCAGTATCAATTGATGCTTAGTAACATTTTGAAATGAAAATTCGACTTTCGATATCACTCCAATTAAAAGCAGTATCAATTGATACTTAATAACATTTTAAAATGAAAATTCGACTTTCGATACCACTCCAATTAAAAGCAGTATCAATAGATACTTAGTAACATTTTGAAATGAAAATTCGCCTTTCGATACTACTCTAATTAAAAGCAGTATCAATTGATACTTAGTAACATCTTGAAATGAAAATTCGAATTTCGATACCACTCCAATTAAAAGAAGTATCAATTGATACTTAGTAACATTTTGAAATGAAAATTCGCCTTTCGATACTACTCCAATTAAAAGCAGTATCAATTGGCACTTAGTAATAGTTTGAAAAGAAAATTCGACTTTCGATACCACTCCAATTAAAAGCAGTATCAATTGATACTTAGTAACATTTTGAAATGATAATTCACCTTTCGATACTACTCCAATTAAAAGCAGTATCAATTGGTACTTAGTCATAGTTTGAAAAGAAAATTCGACTTTTGATACCACTCCAATTAAAAGCAGTATTAATTGATACTTAGTTTTGAGATCGACATATATCTATATATATCTTTGAACCTTAAATTTTGACCTGGTATCGAGATGAGGATCTACAGAACACCAAGATTTTTTGTTTGACCTGGTACCTATATCAGGATTCGAACTCGTCACTTTGCTTGAATTCAACTTTTGTAAAGAACCTTGTAACATTTACTCAATGTAAACATTCATATTAGCAATAAATAAATTCAACCAACTGGCTCACAAACCAACGTGCATTTAAGATTTATCATCATTTAAACCTAAAAACCGTCTCGCGCATAGATAATCAAGAATTACTTTTTCATTAACTTTTCTCATTTTCTTTGTAATCATCATTAAATTCCCTCATTTTCTCACTAATGAACATTAAATTACCTCATTTTATTGCTAATCACCATTAAATTACCTCGTTTTCTTGCTAATCACCATTAAATTCCCTCGTTTTTATAATTTTTACTACTATAAAAAGACCATCATTTGCATGATTCTAAACCATCTTCTGCCATTTACTGAAAACCCTTAACCTAAAAAAAAATGCCTCCCATTTCAAACTTTCTAACTATTCTTGCTTTCTTTATGGTTCTCTTGGACTGGCCCCATTGGTCAGACTCTCCTACAACCGCATATTCAGACGATGAAGAAGAGCAAGAAGAAGAAGAAGAAGACAAGGAAGAAGAAGAATATGAGGATGAATGGCTTCGAGACCCCTATTATTATATTATGAAAAAAGTAAAAACGGGTATTCGACTGATGGTGACGATGAGGATGACGGTGATGATGAAGATGAAGATGAGGATGAGGATGACGATGAAGACTAATGCTTTCTCTATGTTTTTTAGTTTTACATCTGATGTGTAATAGCCCTGTGCTGCTTATGTTGTCTCTTTTTAATAAATTATTATTGCCCTATTTTTGCTTTAATACCAAGTTTTCAATACAACTCTATGAAATGACATTTACAATTACTTAAAAAGAACAAACTTGAAATTCGATACCATTCCCCTGATATTATTGGAACCAAAAAATAAAAAATAAAATATTACTTATTGTGACTTACCTTAGGCGTTTGCCTCCCTTTTCTTTGACTTGGCATCAATCCTACGATACCACATATTGTAAGATTTTCATCACGATCTTGACCTGATATCGACATTTCTGCCAATACTAGGATTTTTTTACCCGAACTCGACATTGCTGCCAAGAACTGGAATTTTTTACCCGAACTTGACATTGCTGCCAAGAACTAGATTTTTTTATCCGAACTCGACATTGCTGCCAAGAATTGGATTTTTTTACCCGAACTCGACATTTCTGTCAAAGAACTGGATATTTTTACCCGAACTCGACATTGCTGCCAAGAACTGGATTTTTTTACCCGAACTCGACAATGCTGCCAAGAACTGGATTTTTTTTACCCGAACTCGCATTGCTGTTAAGAACTGGATTTTTTTACCCGAACTCGACATTGTTGCCAAGAACTAGATTTTTTGACCTGACATCGAGATGAAGATCTACAGATCACCAGGGTTTAGGTTTGACCTGGTATCGAGATGAGGATCTACAGATCACCAGGGTTTTTGATTAACCTGTTATTAACATATAATTCTAGAGATACCAGGATCTGTAATATTTGCATAGATATTGCTTTTGGAAATAACAATCTTTTTATTGAATGTATAACTTTGATAAAAAAATACATGATGATACTCAAAATATTCTTTATTGATAAAATGCTTTCAAATTACTTATATTTTGAGGCTTTGGTAATATTACACTTTTAGCCGTTTTTAAGTAGTAAGCTCCATTGATTCCCACTTTGTGAATGATGTAAGGCCCATCCTAGCTTGCTGCTAGTTTGTCATCCCATTTCTCTTTAGTTTCTTTAGTAACCACTTTTAAGACCAAATCACTTTCTTGAAAATGTCTTTCTCTCACTTTCTTGTTGAAAGCTTTTCTGAGTTGCCGATGGTATGTGTCGAGCCTTAATTTTGATTGATCTCTTGTTTCCTCAAGATTGAGGACTTCTGTTGCCATTACTTCATTATTTTGGCCAGTCGTGAAGACTTTGGTTCTAAATGTCAATACCACCATTTCTGATGGGGTGACTGCTTCCATTCCATAAGCTAATGTAAAAGGAGATTCACCCATGGCAATTCGAGGTGTTGTTCTATAAGCCCATAGAACGCTGTTTAATTCATCCACCCAGAGACATTTCTTGTCTTCCAGCTTTTTCTTGATATTATCCATAATGGTTTTATTTGTTACTTCTGCTTGCCTATTACCCTGAGCATATATAATATGGCACAAATGTGAAGTGCTTCACCTTGTATGATTCCAATAAAGCTTTTATTTTTCCTTCCTTGAACTGTGGCCTGTTATCCGATATAATGGCATATGGCAACCCATATCGACATATTACTCTTTCGAAAAGAAAATTTATCACATCTTGCTCCTTTATGTGCTGTAAGGCTATGACCTCTACCCACTTGGTGAAATAGTTTGTGACCGTGAGCATAAACCGCTTTTACCTTTTCCAGGTGCTAGATATCCGACAATGTCCATGCCCCATAGCGCAAAAGGCCATGGGTTCGATACACAGTGCAACTCTTCAGCTGGAACGTGTATAGCCTTTCCATGTATTTGGCATTGCAGACACTTTTTAGCACAACGAAGACAATCTCTTTGCACCTGTGGCCAAAAATATCCTTGCCTCAGGATTTTATTTGCCAACGATCTTCCAGCTAAATGGTTTCCACATTCTCCTTCATGGAGTTCTGCAATGATTAAATGTGCATTTTTTTTGATTGGTAAGCGAGGTTGTTAACGGGGTCCCCTACCCCTTTATTAAAAATAATAGAAAAGGAAAAAAACAAGAAATTACAATCTCTCATACTCTTTCCCATTACATCATCATATATAATTTCTTACATCATGAGGAAAGGAACTTGGCCTGATCTTTTCATATGGATCAGCTGTACACCCCTTTCTTTTATGATTAAAAGCGTTGATTAAATGTGCATCCTCATGTGATATACACTTCAGATGTGGACCTCATGGATTCTTTCGATATAGCTCATTATCAATCAATACATATCTTTGCACTCCAGATTTGATTCTTCTGGCTTCATTTTTATCCTCAGGTACTTTACCTTTAAGTAAGTATAATATATATTATTTCGACCAAATATAATCAAAACACTAAGTGGTGACGAATGAGATGAATAACGTAGAAAAGTAGTGAGAAAAGTGATGGTGATCGAGAGAATGATGAGATTGTACTTTTCGGTTGCCTACGTACCCAAATTATTGATGGGATCAAGTTTCAAGAACGTAGTTCTGTATGAAAAATAGTTCGGTATTTATATGTGTAGAGTAGAGATTTCTTGTAGCTCAACTAATCGTAATTGAACATGACTCTTAATTGATAATTATCTCTTTGATAAGAAACGAATCTGGACATAAATTAATGTACGTAAGTGGTAAGCCATGTGGCTAGGGTTCAACCCTAGACACATGAGTTAATGGGCCTATACATCAATCCATAGTATTGCAAATTAAGCCTTAGCCTTATCGATTAAACGAATAAAGTGGAGACCCCTACTAATGGACGTTTGAGCGAAATGTATAACAAAGTGTCGTGTGAATGTAAACGATAAGATAATGGACTGTCTGGAAAAATTCGTGAATTATTATGAATGAAATAATGTCAAATTAAATTATATGGGATGCAATGTAATTAAATAAAAGATGGCTGAAGTGAGAATTGAAATGGGTGGCACAGAAAAAAAAAATGCAAAAGAAATTGATGGCAAAAACCGTACTGAAATAATTACGTAATAATAATAAAATTGATTTTGACGACTTATGGCAGTAGAAGATTTATATTAGGATTAGACGGTTAAAATTAAATGTAGGGGCAGTTTAGTAATAATAGGAATAAAAAAAGTTAAATACGAATTGGAGTCGAATGTGAAGACTTTAGCTACGAAAACGGGATGCCAACTTCAGATTGGATAAGAATTCGGGAAAACCAAATCGAAGAAACCAGATTGAAGAAACCTTATATAAGTGCTTGTGCAGTGCCATAGGGCTGAGTGATTCCGACGATAATTCAAAACCGCAAATCCCAATCCAAGAAAAGACATCGATGCTCATCAAACAAAATGTGGTCAAGACTCCCTGAAGTCGTAGAAAGCTTGTCCTCTTCCGCAATATCGCCAATACTGCTGCTCTAGAACTCTGTGATTCGTCTTTGCATTGACCAACAGGTACGTTCTCTCTCCATCAAACTCTATTTAGATATAAACTTGTGTCGGTTTCCAGTTAGGCACAGGGGACAAGGCTAGCTAGCAAAGCAATAGGGCTTTTGGTGGTAGAGCACTCTAGCGACTCGCTTTCGTTCTAGCCCCATATCTATGAACGTAGATAGTCTATGCAGCAAGTGGGAAGCCGGTACCACCAATCCCACAAGAAGTCCGATTGTGACAGCCCCTTAAATTATTGGGTTTTGATCAAAAAGACGTGCTCGCCATGAAGCTTTGTGTGTATCAAGTTAGCGGTTAGACGTCTTGGCCGCCATTACGTTCGTATTATTGAGATAAAGTCTTGGGGCGGTGTGTATAGAAAGAGAAAACTGCATGTGGAGGAAGCTGTCGGAATGATTCACTCAGAAATATCGTCTCGTTTCCTTAGAAAAAATAATGAAGTTGTCGGAAAGTTTCAACTCAGCGAAGGTGTTATCTGGCGAAAAAGTCCACGAAAAAAAGATTAGAAGAATTAAATAAGCTAACAAAAGGTTTGCTAAAAAGTGGCCCAATGCCTTAGAAAAAAATAATGAAATTGTTGGAAATGTTCAATTCGCTTGGAAAGATTCGCCTCGTTGCCTTAGAAAAAAAAATTTGTGAGGAAAGTTTCAGAGAAAGATCGGAAAAAACAATGCCTTAGAAAAAAAAAAATAATGAAATTGGCGAAAAATATTTAACCGAAAGCGCTAAGCGAAGCGAATGCAGATTTCGAATAAGAAAACGAAGATTTAATCAAGCAACCGTAAGACAATTGACAGAAACAATTAATTAGGTAATTGTATGAATGTAATACCATAGAGCGAAAAATTCTTTTGACGAAAAATAAAAATAAAGTATAGGTTTGCTATTGAATATTGTTGTTGTGTTAGATAACATACCTGCGGAAAACTGACAATGTTGTTAATTTATGTAGTTGAAATGAAATAGACCGAGATGCCCCCATATAGAGAAAAACTCCCCTAATGCTAACTTAACTTGGCAAAATTAGACTAAGCGAGCATAAAAATATTCAAACATAGACTGGCAAAGTTAAACGTGGTAACTTAGGTAGAATTTGTCGTAGCGATAGTAACGTACTAAGCGAGCGTAAAAGTGTTCAAACTTAGACTGATAAAACTAAACGTGGTAACTTCGTCAGATTTTGTCGTAGCGATAATAATGAACCAAGCAAGAGTAAAAGCGTTCAAATTTAGACTGACGAAACTAAACGTGGTAACTTTGTCAAATTTTGTCATAGCGATAGAAACGAACTAAGCGAACGTAAAAGCGTTCAAACTTAGACTGACGAAGCTAAACATGGTAACCGTCCGATTTTTTGTCGAAAGCGATAGTAACGAACTAAAAGCGAGTGTAAAAGCATTCAAACTTAGACCGACGGCTAAATGCGGTAACCGTCAATTTTTTGTAAATAGCGATAGTAATGAAATGAACTAAAGCGGCGTAAAAGTGTTCAAACTTAGACTGACGAAGCTAAATGTGATAACTTTGTCAGATTTTGTCGTAGCGATAATAACAAACTAAGCGAGTGTAAAAGCGTCCAAACTTAGACTGACGAAGCTAAATGTGGTAACTTCGTCAGATTTTTTTGTAGCGATAGTAACAAACTAAGCGAGCGTAAAAGTGTTCAAACTTAGACTGATGAAGCTAAACGTAGGAACTTCATCAGATTTTGTCGTAGCGATAGGACCGTACTAAGTGAGCGTAAAAGTGTTCAAACTTAGACTGACGAAGCTAAACATGGTAACTTTGTCAGATTTTGTTGTCGCGATAGTAACGTACTAACCAAGCGTAAAAGCGTTCAAACTTAGACTGACGAAGCTAAACGCGGTAATCTGGTCAGATTTTGTCGTAGCAATAGTAATAGTAACTAACTGCGGTAAAAGCCGTTCAAACTTAGACCGACGGGTTAAACTCGGGTAACCGTCCGATTTTGTCGTAGCGATAGTAACGAAGTAAGCGAACGTAAAAACGTTCAAACTTAGACTGACGAAGCTAAACGCAATAACTTCGTCAGATTTTGTCTTAGCAATAGTAACGAACTAAGCGAGCATAAAAGCGTTCAAACTTAGACTGACGAAACTAAACGACGTAACTTCGTTAGATTTTGTTGTAGCGATAGTAACGAACTAAGCTAGCGTAAAAGCGTTCAAACTTAGACTGACGAAGCTAAACGTGGTAACTTTGTCAAATTTTGCCTTAGTGATAGTAACGAACTAAGCGAGCGTAAACGCGTTCAAACTTAGACTGACGAAGCTAAACGTGGTAACTTCGTCAAATTTTGCCTTAGTGATAGTAACGAACTAAGCGAGAGTAAAAGCGTTCAAACTTAGACTGACGAAGCTAAACGTTGTAACTTCGTCAGATTTTTTTGTAGTGATAATAATGTTGCGATGGAAACTAAATTATACCATTATAACTGAAGTGAAAGAAATACTTTATTGATTACCAAATCTTAAAATGTGCAAAGATAATAACGGAAAAGAAACTATTGAACTGGAAATAGACTAACAAATTGTTGTTCGGTTGTTGTTGTTCGGTTTTTCGTTCAACTTGTCTATTTTGTCCGCTCACTTAGTAAAATAATTTGTTACGATGAGCAAAAAACGAACACGGCCAGGGGCTATCAGAAATAAACCATCAATGTCAAGGCCCCATTTTTTAAATGACCAAGGTTTATAGATTGGATGATGTTTCATCGCGGAAAATTTGACCCATATCATATATCATGTTTGTAACAAGGCATACACTTCTCGGACAAATGTTTAACATCCGTTGACATGTATGGTCACCAATACCATTGGGTCATTGCTATGTGAGCGAAACTTCACCCCCGAGAGTGGTGTTCACATAATCTTGAATGAATTTCTTCAAGGCCTAGTAAATCGTTTGTTCTGTCCAAACAACAAAGGAGAGGATTGAAACTTGTGCCGCTGCAATAAAGTTTTTGGTCATCAGGAATTTCGGAGCATCGTCAGCTGTATGATCGTCATCGGTAGATACCGAGACATTATCAGTGCCAAGTTCGTTGGAATCATCTGACAGCATAAATGGTTAATCCAGTGTTGTTTTGGTAGCGATGACTTGATTTCCACAAATAAGTTGCGATATAATCAGGATGTCGTACATCATAACGTGGATACTGCACAATACTGATAGATGTAAAATTTTATGCAATTCGTTGAACTAAGTCCAAATAAACGTCCATTCTATCATCGCAAGCCACATATTATCATTCAAAGTGGCTAGCGACTAACTTAGAATAAGTAATCGTAACTTCGTTGCCCCCAGCTGAAGAGTTGTGCGTAATGACAGTTTCGTACTCGGCTATATAATGTGAAGCATAAATACCCAAACGTAGAGACCTCCCAATTATGTCTTCATTCAGCTTCAAGATAACAAAACTAAGATCGGAGCTAGACTTATTATGCAAACTATCGGTGTAAATCTAACAATTGGCTGATATATCTAATAAGTATTTCAAGTCATCGCCTCCGGGAGGTAATGACAATTAGGGATCGACGTGTTCCTCATCGAGTAATGCGTTCGACATAGGAATATCATCGATAAGAAAATCAGCCATTAGCGAAACCAAAGTTTGTCTCTTTTTAATTGTATGAGTGTTAGAGACAATGTTATAAGTGCTAAGGTAACTTTTCCATTCTGCGACTCGATCCGTAGACATTGCGAAAAAATGTGCGTAGCGGATATTGAGTATAAACTTCGACTATTCCTTATTGGAAATAAGCTTAAGACGTCTAGCAGGATGAAACAAGGCCAATGCAATTTTTCAATGCAAGAATGCCTTGATTCAGTTGATATAAGAGTTTTGCTAACAAAGAATATGAGACGACTATCGGCACTATGAAATAGCAATGGACAAATATGAATTGGATATGTTTCGCTGAGATTCGTGAAAAGTAACCATTACGAAGTCCGTATGTATCGTCTTGAACTCGTGGATATATAATCCATTGTGAACAGTAAAAATCTAATCACCACCACGTAAACGATCCCACATGCAACTATGTTGTTATCGAGTGTTATGTTGTGGTGTGACAGATACAACACCATTTTCGAGAACTCATGGATGACCGTACGTTGTGAACAACAGGAATCTCATGCTCACCACGTAAACAATCTCACACGCTACGATGTCATTAGTGTATGTTATGTTGTGGTGTGATAGATTTCACATCATCTTTGAGAGGAATGGTTCGTTCCAGATGATGCTTGTAGTAATTGTTTTGTTTTTGTACACACTTGAACTATCGAAGAATTACTTCACGAGACATTGGACTTACATTATTCACATCAGACGATGGAGAATCGTCAGAGGCAATAACTTCACGCTAAATAATTTGGTGCATCGGTGGAATGACAGTAGGGTCACGTGCAACCTGTTGTTGAAAAGGAGTAGGAAGGATTAGTCTATTATCGCCAACTTGACCTTGAACATCATGTACGCGATGATCGATAGTAATTGTATCAGAAACTTGAGCTCTTCTAGTATTCGTCATAATTTTTGCAGAACGTGATCGAGGGTGTTGAATAAGAATCACAGACGACGCCAATTATGTTTCAACCAAATATGATCAAAACACTAAGTGGTGACGAATGAAATGAATAACGTAGAAAAGTAGTGAGGAAAGTGATGGTGATCGAGAGAATAATGAGACTGTACCTTTCGGTTGCCTACATAACCAAATTATCGATGAGATCAAGTCTCAAGAACATAGTTTTGTATGAAAAATAGTTTGGGATTTATATGTGTAGAGTAGAGATTTCTTGTAGCTCAAGTAATCGTAATTGAACATGACTCTTAATTGATAATTATCTCTTTGATAAGAAATGAATCTGAACATAAATTAATGTACGTAAGTGGCAAGCCATGTGGTTAGGGTTCAACCCTAGACACATGAGTTAATGGGCTTGTACATTAATCCATGGTATTACAAATTGGGCCTTAGCCTTGTCGATTAAACGAATAAAGTGGAGACCCCTACTAATGGACGTTTGCCACGTAGGTGGGGGTCGAAACATATATGCTTCCATCCATGACGCCCCTAGTGTGTCGATTTCCATAACCTCTGGTTCGTCGATATCGATGGTTGGCCTCTCCTGGACGCTGATGTGCAAAGTACGACCCTCCGTGTTTTCTAGCATCGCTGCCACATAAGCTAGGGCGTCTGCATGCCTGTTTTCATTTCTATTGAGGTGCTGAAGCCTTATTTTACTAAAGTCCCTCAACTTAGTTTTTATAAAACTCAAGTACTCCACCATGTTATCACATTTTGCTGAATATCCTCTATTAATCTGGCTGACAACAAGTATTGAGTCACTAAAGATTGATAATTCTTTCACTTTGAGAGATTTGGCCATCTTGAGTCCAGCGATTAGTGCTTCTTACTCAGCCTCGTTATTTGATGCATGGAACCCTAACGTTACTGTTATTTTGAACCTTTGATTTTCGGGTGTAACCAATACAACCCCGATGCTACATCCCTTACTCCCAGATGATCCATCTACAAATAACTTCCAACCATTTGTTCTAGCCCATGGATCATCTAAATCGATAATATCCTCAGGCTATTGCAGCGTTGAGAACTCCTCCTCTTCCATTCCCCAACTAGGATCCTCACACATGGAAAATCAGCCAAGAAGTCGGCCAATATCTGACTTTTCTCCGATATTGGGTTTCGATATTCGACACTAAATTCGTTTATTAGTACTGACCATTTTGACATTCTTCCTGATTTGGTAGTTTTTGCCAGAGTTTGCTTTAATGGGAGATTCGTCATAACGATCACAGAGTGTGATTGAAAATACTGTTTCAGCCTCTGAGATGAGAATAAAAGCGCCAAAGTGTATTTCTCCAGTGTCGAATACCGTGTCTCCGCCTCGAGCATAGTTTTGTTTTGAAAATACACTGGTCTTTCAACACCTTTTTCTACTTTAACCAATACTGAACTTATAGCAAATTCTGACACAACCAAATAGAGAAGCAAACTTTCCCCCTCATCTAGCTTGGTAAGCGTTGGCATTTCTTGTAGGTATTTCTTTAATTTTGAAAATGCTTCTTCACATTCTTCATTCCAACAGAATTTAGTATTCTTTTTAAGCAACTTAAAAGGCGGCTTACATCAATCAGAGGTTCTGGAGATGAATCTGTTGAGCGTAGCTATTTTTCCCGTCAACCTTTGTATCTGCTTTCTAGTTGTTGGTGATGGCATTTGCTGAAGCGTTCGTATCTGGTCAAGATTAGCATCGATGCCTCGCTTTGTAACAATGTACCCCAAAAATTTGCCAAAGCTGACCCGAAGGTACATTTTTTTGGGTTAAGCTTCATGTTAAACTCTCGCAATATTCAAAATACAGTGTCGAGATCTTTTACATGATCTTCAGCTTTCATGGATTTTATGACCATATCGTCGATATAGAGCTCGACAATTCGTTTGATGAGCTTCTTAAACATCTTTCCACTGACCTTTGATAAGTGACTCCAACATTTTTCAATCCAAATGACATTCTGATGAAACAATATATACCTCCATTAACGACGAACACCGTTTTTAGTTGGTCTATAATAGCCATTAGAATCTTAAAATATCCCGAATACCCATCGCAAAAATTGATTAATTCGAAGCTAGCTGTTCGATCAACTAACTCATCTATCCTTGGCATCGGATAATGATCTTTAGGACACTTCTTATTTACATCGGTAAAGTCAACAAAAATTCGAACTCTACAATATTTCTTGGGTACTACCACTATGTTCGCCACCCATTGAGAATGCTCCACTTCTCTAATTATGCCATTATTTAATATCTTCTGTATCTCGGCTTGCACTGCTTCTTCATACATTGGTCTAACCTTTCGATGCTTCTGATGAATCGGGGTTGCATTTTCTTCCATATTCAACTTGTGTGAACAGATATCTGGGTCGATATCGGTGAGGTCCGACATTGAGCATACAAAAACATCCTGATTGTCTTTTAAAAAGACCATCAACTCATTCTTTTATTAGCAGCCATTTCTGTACCTATGAATGTATGACGCTCACTTTCTCCTGTACCAATATTAATTTTTTTTCCACCATCTCTATTGTTTTTCTTTCCCAAGGGGTTTCTTCATTTTGCTTTAGCTCTTGTGTGAACTTTACCTGCTCATGTATCTGCATATCGGTGTCAACAAGTAAAGCTTGCTGTAACTGCTAGTTAGAGCCTTCCAAGACGCCCCCAGTGTTTTGGTTTTTTCCCATCATCATCCTTTTTATAGTGACGAAATTACACTTTTCCGACTCCGACTGATCCCCCCTAATTTCATGAAAGCCATACACTGTAGGAAATATGAGTACCTGGTTGAATGTACTTGGAACATCATGCATATCGTGTATCCACTTTATGCAAAGTATTGCATCGTGGTCGGAGTGATGCTTTATTACCACGAACTTCGTCATCACTATCTGAGGTCCCACTTGAACTGATAATTTTATTTTCTCCACTGGCTTGGTCGAGCTTCCATTAAAATCGAACAAGCTGAATTATGGTGGCTTTAGATGAGTCTCATCGAGACCCATGCCTATGAATGCTTTCCAAAATAAAATATTCACAGAACTACCACAATCCACAAGTATCTTTTGCACATCATATCCAAAAATACGCAAAGTGATTAATAATGCATTATTATGTGGTAACATCACCTTAAACAGGTCATCTGGTATGAACATAATTATTCCTGGGATGCTAACTGATACCATACTCTTACTTACTGGAACAGGCTCGACATTGACTGTAAGGGATTTTCTGAGTATCCCCTGATCTTCCTCTGTGCCTTGTGATCTAGAAGCTTTTACTTTGTAGAGAAGGGATGAGATAATTGTGAGTTCAGAGTTGAACCGCCAGGCGGTTGCCTATGTATCTCCTTGTTTATTTAGGAGAATCAAACCCTATTTTGCGTAGTTCCTATAAGCGAATTCCTATGGTTTATATTGGAAGAAGAGCTTTGAGAGTCCTAGGGTTAGGGCTGTCCTCTCCGCTTGTGAGTTCCCTTCCACCTTTAGACTCTACGTTCCTATTAGGAATCCTCTCCTTATGGAAGTCTGAATCTAGACTATATCTTATTAGAGGTAGATTTCCTTGTTGATCATAATGTCTCATCGTACATGGGAAGACTATATCTAAAAGGTAATTCTTAAAGATATGTAATCACGATTCCTTCCTTATCATCAAAGATTGTCCTCTTCAGTTTCCTTCTGTTTAGGAATTGTCTATATAAGTTCCTAACGACTTGGAGAACTGTTATGCTTAGAGATGGTTAGTCACATGCCTACTAAACACTCGTGCTAAACACGAGATCACTTATTCGCAGAACTGATCCGATGGTCCTTGTCTCATTCTAGACATCTATAGTCTTGGTTATTTCCCATACATGTGTCATCCAACTAATGACGGGAAATCCCCCTTACATTGACCTCAAGCACTTCTTTTACTATTGATATCTTTATTATCTTATCTCTTATGATTTTCTTCTGTGGTATTTCCCCTTTGTAGATCATATTTATTACTCCAAGGGGTTTATCGTGTATTGTTACTATTTCTGCGGGTCTGCCATCAGCCCTAAACTCTCACAACTTCCCATCCTTCATTAGCCTATCAATTTCTTTTAATAACTGCAAGCATCTATTAGTCTCATGGTTCTCAATCTTGTGGAATTGACAGTAAGGCCTGCCCTTCACCTCCCTGAGAGTGTACTTTGGCCAAGTCAGGAAATCTTCTTTTGCTATCCTCCTCAATATATATTCCGGTATGGAATTGATGACAATGAAGTTACTGGGCTCTAGCTCTTCTTTCAGTGTTCTCTCATATTTTCATCTTTGTTGTGGCTGATTATCTCGGTTTGTATATTGCTCCTGAGGTCTTTTGTTATCTGACCTCGATGTGTCTCGACTCTCGTGTCGATCACCATTATCCTTATCTCTTTTCCCTGACACTTGTAAGATAGTTTTCACAGTGGCTGCCTTCAACCCCTCTTCCACTCTAATATCTCTATCAGCCTTGTCATACAACTCTTGTAGACTTTTAACTTCTTTTCGCAAGAGATATTTGTGCATAAATGATCCAGGTATCACACCTGTATGACAGCTGTCATCTCAGACTCGTCTAGCCTTTCCACTGATTGAGTTTCGGCTTTGAACCTGGCCAAGAAATCCTTTAATGACTCCTTCTTTCCTTGTTTCAACTGGAATAAGACCGACACCTGTTTCGGCTTCACCCTTTGGTGACCGAAGTTGGTGAGGGATCTTTCTTCGATTTCACGAAAACACGCAATGGTCCCTCAGGAATTGTACAGAACCACTTCAGTGTTTTGCCTTTAAGGCTTGAAGAAAATAATCGACATAGGACGGAATCCCAATACTCAGTGCAATAATATACCGAGAACTGGTGTCGATAGCTAAAAAGATGGTCCATGGGATTAGTAGTCCCGTCATACTGTATGAACTTTGGATTCTTGAACTTTGGAGGTAACGACACCCTCTCCAATTCCTTTTTCAACGGGTTTCTACCTACTTCATTCCCCAGTTTACGAATTGAGACTGATACATTTTCCAGGAGTTGGCCCCCAAATTGCCTCTGCATCATCTCCTGCACCATTTCCTTCATGATTGGTGTTTTATCCTCTTCCTCTTGTACTGTCTTTGGCGTCAATTTCACTACCGATTGCACCTCTTCATGGTGGCTTTTTATCACTTCCTCGAAATGACTCTTCCTCACCACTGGAGTGCCTGAACTCGACGCCTCTCCATATTTCTCATACATAACATCTTCTACACACTTCTCATTCTCTTCTCTCACAGCTTTATTTTCAACCATTAAAATTTTGTTCTGCTTTTCCAAATCCTCCAACCTTCTCAACAAAGCTTTTAGCGACACCTCTTCTTCATGTATCTCCTCTACTTCTTCTATCAATCTACTTGCTGATCGCCTTGTTCTTCGTTCCTCATTCTTAGACGCTGCTTGAGAAAGTACTTCCTTCATTAACCATCACCGCTTTACTTGCTGTAGTACGCTTTGGAGGCATCTTGACAAGAAAAAATGAATACCTTCTTCAACACTTTACTGATCTTACCGAAGTTTCTTGAATACAAACAGTTACTCTTTATCTCAAAACTTCTAATAAATGGACTCGATCTTCAAAGAAAGAAAAATAACAATCTTTTCTTGTCTTTGAAACACAGACGGCGCCAATGCAGTAATCAAGAATCTTCTACTAAGATTAGCAATGAATTGAACTGGTTTGAATTGGGTTGATCATAAGAAAGAGATGAAGCTCAAGCTTTATTGTTTATCATTAATGGTGGTTACAAATCGCTCTCTCTCACTGTTTTGCTCTAGTTTTATAGTTTTTTGTGGAATGAATCGAATGAATCATTTTTCTTCTTTCTTCTGGTTTTTATATAGTGTTCCAGTTGTAGTCTTGCCCAATCATTTTCTGCCACGTGTCCCTTCTCTTCTTTCTCCTCCTTTTTCTATTTTGAACCCGTAACATATGAACTTACGCGCAAGATATCGATATTTATGTCTATATTTCAAGTTATTTACGATATATGGGTTGGAATATCGGATTGACCCGATATTTGTCCACGAAAATATTGATATTTGTCCACGAAAATATCCAAAGCTTTATGGCTAGCTGGCAGCTGCAAAATTTCTACAGGGCTGCATCCCACGCAAAAGGCCGACAAACAGGCAGCAAATCCTTTACTGGGTAACTACGATCTTCGTGTCTTGACATAAATAGGTCAAGTTGAAGGAGCAGTTGACTGACTTGGGTCTTCTCCACCGAATGCAAAAGAAGATTTCTACCAAAAGTCTTCCTATATAAGTTTGGCAGTTCTAAGCCCGCGCCAACACTATTATATTGAAAACTGAAAGGAAAAGGACAATTTTTGACAACTATTAGAACGGTCATTATCCATTTTCACGTTTTTGTTGACGATTAGATTTCAATGTTTTCTTACTCAAGACTAAAGTAAAATACATACTGATCCAACCACTAAAACTAATGACACAACCAAATATCAAAAAAGAAAGTAAATGAATGAAAGAAAATTGAAAGAATTGAAAAAGTAGGAAAGGACAATGTATATTGAATTATTGATTATTGAGACTACATGTAAATGTCTAAATTTACACCGAGTTAATACTTAGCTATTAAATTAAGATAATGAGACGAAGAGGATGGTTTTGTTTGTTGTTAATGGCTGATCTTCATGTAGATGAAGATGACTACGTATCCAGTATGCATGTATATTGAGAAATAGTAATGGGAAGAGAGTTAGTGACTCAACTTCGAAATAGTTAACCAGACTGGAATCAAGTCTGTATATTAAGAAATAGTAATGGGATGAGAGTTAGTGACTCAAGTTCGAAGTAGTTAACCATCTGGAATCAAGCCACACGTAGTTCTTGAGGGTGGTTTTTATAGATATTAGGAGTGTGCATCGGATGTAACACGTATACTGATACAGATGTGCGGTCGAGATGAACGACATGTGTCTATGAGAGGCACGCGGTTAGTAGATGTATGCATTTAGGTTTATCTGAGTTGGTATAGGATGTAATGATTGTGTTTTCCGTTATGATAGTGGTCGGATGGCTGTAATGGTGCATGTATTACAGCGGGAAAGAGACTTAAGGATAAAGTTAGTAATGATGATAGTAGCAGGTGATGATAGAGTCGAGTGACGAGTCACTAGGGCTGTTGAGCATGTGAGTCTTCAGATGTAACAAGTGCTTGGAGTCATCTACGAGTGTCGTATGTCTGGGGTCGCATTATACTGAAGGAGTCGTTGTATGTGAGTGTTGTGCACATCACGTGACTGGTGGGATGTCCCTTACACTACATATATATAGTTGTGTCGTTGCCTTTTTATATAATTCTATCAGGTCATCACTATTCCAATCAAATTTTATCGGGGACTCTAAGCCTTGATTCACAACTAGGCATGCTCTCATTTCATGATTATCTGAATAAACCAGTGATCAGTTTTCTTTGAACAAGTAGTGATCTAGAAAATTCATTTACATGGCGCAAACAAAGTGATCACAACTTTTATATGAAGTTGCCTTTTTTCAGGCATCACTATTCCAATCAAATTTTACTTTTAATGGGCATGATCAGTTTTCTTGAACAAGTAGTATATCCTTTTAATCATCCCTAACCTTTATCTAGACACAACAATTCATCAATAAACTGCACGTCTTCCCTCTTATAAGTACCTTAGCAGCTTAGCTTATGTTCTTTGCTGTTGGCTCACTTCAACGGAAGATAGAAAAAACAATAATCTACATTTCGAAATTTTGGTATGAGCTAAAATACATTATTCAAATTCATATCCATTTTAACCATAGGAAAAAATAAAAATAAATAACCAGACCGTCAAATAACAATAGTAAAGATACCATAAGATTATTTTCCTCGATAAATTTTAGCTAAAGAAAAGAAAGATTCGTGTACAACAGTATATGGGAAAGAGCAAATTAGAAATGCATTAGTGAAACAAAGTTAACACCAAATTAAAATTATCTATTCACTACGATTATTTCCCATGAAGATGGTCATGAAACCATAATAAGGTGTTGTTGAGCTTCAGTTATGATGTTTTCTTTCATCTTTCTTATAAAATCTTCAAATTTCTTGTTTAGTTCTTCTGTACTTAATAAGCCATCTCCTTCTTCATCTGTATAACCATCATCTAACCTTTTGTTTTGTTCTCCCGGGGTAGCCAACAGCCCAGTCCATGCATTTCCTTCTTGGTCATATGCTACTTCGTCGGTAATAAAAAAGCGGATTTCTTCTTCTCTTGGAGTTTGAGTTTCTTCTTCCTTTGGACCTTCGATGATCATAAACTCATTCCCAACTTCACTTCCGTCTTGCAAGAAATCATTCTCCAAGGTTGTAACTCTTTGAACTTCTATATCCTTGTCTGCAACATCATTCATATATGAATATTCACCTTGAACATCAGTCTTGTATGAAGAAGAACCAATCAAACCAAGGAAAACAAGAATCCCATTACAAAGTAGGAACATGTAACTCCTGTCAACAGCAGTACTATAATTGAGGAGATGGAGTGCAAAGGTAGAGAAATATAGGTTAAGAGTATGAAAGAAGTAAGGGAGCCATGAAGAGTAGGAGAAGAAAAGAATGGAAACTGAGACTAGGAACTTGAGGGACCTTTTCAGAAACAGGGATTTGGTGAATAAATTCATAGTTGGGAGTTCTTGATGCATAGTTTGGTATATCATTACTCAATTCCCACAACTTCAAAGGTCTTCTCAAGCTGGTCACTAGATGAGGGAAGCAGCAAGGATGTGAATATGTGAGTCGTTGGCTTTCTTATATATATATATGAAAGAAATTAGAGATATTACTATTTGTATTTTGTAAAACAATAATATCTATTGGCATATATGATAAGTATTTTATGAAAGAAATTTGTTTTACATGCCAGTATGCCACGTACCTCTCAACTAGCTAGTTCCAACTACCTACAAAAATACAAATAGTAATATCTCTATTATTATATTTGGCAATACTTGACGTTTGACGACATAACACATCATATATTCATATCTTATATCTTAGTATCTTAATGATTTTTGTTTTAAGTAAGAAATATAGTGTATTTGGGCAACTGAGAGGGAAAACTAATTAGGAATAAAATGGAGTTGAAACCATAGAAATGAAATCCACTAGAATAGAATTTAATTCCAATTTACAAAATGTGTTTGACAAACTTTCAAAATTCAATTCCTATTTAGATTTTCGTTTGTCTACGATTCTATGGGATTATTATGGGTCTATGGAAGACTTCATAAAAAGACTTGGAGTCTATTTAGAATTCAATTCTATTAGATTCCTAGCCTCCCAAACTGGCTAAAAATAGGTGGTTCACCAATAATTCTATTTAATGCCACTCCTCAATTCCGATTCATAGTACACAAACGCACTGATATAGTAATATTATTATACTAGACATGGCATTTTCTCTCAGAAGAAAAATAAGAATTAAGCGTGTTCAAGGGAGTGAAATACACCTAAGATCAAACAGAGAATCAATTTTGAGTTAGGAGACTGGTGAAGTGAAGGGCACGTCCGTGACTGAGGACTATGAAATGGTATGTGACCCAATCAAATTGGTCCTATTGTACCAGTGTCATATATAAAAACACGTCTTGACTCCAAGTCTTCAACCCTCACAAAGACAAGAAAATGGGTTGTTGATAGTTGATAGTATGAATGCATCGCTGATTATTCACTGAACCAAGTGTGTCACAATGCCTGGCCCTCCTAAGCACCATATCTTATTACCTTTAGACGACAAAGTGTCTTTGATTTACAAGTGACGTTATTTCCGTAGGATAGTGATAGAATTTCCTTTTCCAGTTTTCCATTAGAGCATTCACGTTGTGACTATAGTCACTTACTAACCTTCAGCACCACTTGAGACAAGTCAACTCACCTTGTTTAAAAGTCACCCTTAGTCCCTGACACATAGATGAGCCATCCAACTAGATTACTTACAAGGAAGTGTTCAGTGAACATACGCAATGTTCTAAACTCACCTTTTTTCTTTTGGAAACTAGTATAAAGTTGTAGAACATTTTCGCGAAAAGTATTCATATCTGAAATTTCCACCCCCTTCAAACGTACCGAATAAACTGGATAATTTTAAGCATGGTTATTTCAGTTATTTGGAGACTATTTTGCAGGGTTGGTGATTTCAAAACAATCTGATTGTCGTTGAGGTCAGGTTCAAGTTTGAGTTTTCAATTATTCTTTTTGGGTGCCAAAAAGTCCAATATGATTTTTCGCATGGAGCAACTATTACTTTTATAAACAATTATTATTTACTCTTATAAAGTGTATCTATAATAAGTCTATGACTCATAAAATATCAGAGTAGCCATGTAAAGAATAGCGGAATCTTTTGCCCTGATACTTGATGACTTCTTTGTTACAGTACCAAGCAAATCAATTTCCTTCATCGGGGGCTGACAGGAACTAGTTACCTTCCATCAAATAGCGGGACCGAATTCCATGACGTTCTCAAGTTTTTGTGGTTATCAAGTCCTCAACTTCCACTGTCACTCTCTTAATTGATTTCAAAACATGTAGAAATTTCTTCATTTGGCCCCGCTATTGTAATTTTTAAGTCCATTCAACCTAACAAGACCAAGCTAGACTTTAACTTGCAATATCACATTACTTATGGTTGGCAAGCTCTAGAACAAACCCAGTAACTGAAAATGACAATGGACACAACGTGTTAGAAACTAAATCCTGAGAAATAGAGACAAGAATGAGAGCAAAGTTTCTTCTCAGTGCTGTTGCAGATAGTCCATGGACCATGGTAGCACAGCATCAGAGAAGGACCAACTACAAATGCATTATTTGTGGATGGATTACAGGAAGAATATTCTCGAATTAAGTACAAATACCAGTGAGCCATCAAAGTCGTGAAGGATCAGAGAACTTAAAACCTGGCGGTGGATTCCACCTATAACCGTAAAACTTCAACTGAGGGCCTGTTTCCCCACTGCATAACAAAGAAATACTCTGTAATCAACAGAAAATTGCAAACGTCCCCAATTCCAATATGCCTTTTTGCATTAGGACCTCCTCGCAGCTCCTCTATATTCCAGTCCCTACTTCTCCTAAAACTAATTTCTAGGGTTTAGGTAGGTAATTAGGCCTAAAAATCACTCTTTCCCCGCCTGAAAGCCCCTTTGGACCTTCCCCCATCAGACACCAAATTAGCACATCTCAAATGAATTCTTTTCACTCCAAAGTAGATTTCCACTCTAAGAATGCATTCTCTTTAACTAAAAGCAGTGTCACATGGACATGCCATATTTGAAAAATAATCCATATTAGATATGTATCCACGTGTCGTGTCGGGGATATATATAAGAGTGTCGATGGGTACCCGTTTAACCGGAACTGTAAATAGGAACCGTTTAAAAATGGGTACTAAAAAAATTGGAACCGAACGTTATCGTATTTTTAACATAAAAAATATCAAAATATAAAATATAAAAACTCGAAACGTTCATTTATATATTAATAAATTTTATTTATTAGTGTAATATATAGTTTTTATAATATTTAATGTTATAAAAAAAATAGTTTACAACCTTAAACATATGGTTTTATTTAATTTATTATTTAATGACATAATTACTTAGGGCATCTCCAATGGGGGGAGGGTGTAAAATTGCACTTCCACATAGGCTCCACGTAGGTGCCATTAGGATTTTACAACTCCAATTGCATACTATTGTATGGCTTATTTGTGTGTGGTATTTTTGTAATTTTAGTACACATTTTTTAATAAAACCAATAAAAATATATATAAATAGTGAATCTCTTAAGAACCGAAATGAAGAACCGGAATCGAAAATACCCGCTAGGAACCGATGGTTATGGGTATGGGGTTCCACAATTTTAAAAACCATGAAGAACCAAAACTAGAACCGGAACCGTAAAATTAAATGGTTCTTGGTTCTTACAACACTAAGAACCTGACCATAACAGGACCGTTGACACCCCTAGATGCATATAGACACATATTGATGTAGAACTAGAACATTAGTTCATTTCTTTCAAAGTTCGGTGGTCAAGCCCATGGGCCGTGAGCCACTAGTTTAATTGTTGTTTTATTGTTATTAATATAAATAAGGGCGTATGATTAGGGTATGATTAGGGTTTCAGGGAGTTATTTTTAGTTGTGTTTATGTGTGTTATAAATTATTGAGTGATTATCAATAAAGGTAAGACTTTTAGGGTTTTATAAAGTGTAGATTTTGATAAAGTGTTGCTTCCGCTACTTCAATCTACATTATTTGGTATCGGAGCGGTTGATTTTTGGGAGATTGTGCAGAAAATATTGTTCACTTGGGTTACTGTTCATCGAGGTACTGTTTACGGAGCATCGTTCACCGAACACTGTTACGATACTATTCACCCGGTTACTGTTCATTGCGATTTATTCTTTTGAAAAAAAAAAAAAAAAACCAAATATTTATTGTTATTTATGATGAATCACAAAGCAACTCGAAGTCGTCCTCACTCGCATGTCTCGTTTAGAAGAAAGCATGAAAAACATGACACAGATATTCCAGAACCTGATCGTCGAAGCAAGGTTTCCAGTCCAAAGAGAGATGCAACAACCACCTCCACCACCACAGAATAATGGTTCGGTGTCGGTGGCTAGTACTGATAATGTGTCTCAGGTTGATAGTTCAATCCCTCTTCTGACAGCTACAGATCCAGAAAACGATAAAGAGAACAAAATTGGTAGAAAAGATAACACCAACAAGGATCCTCCCCTTAATGGAGAACGTGAGGGTGTACCCCTCAATGATGGCGCCGCTCGACTGCTGGCAGGAGTTGAAGCTCCTATATTTGGCGCTCCACCAATCTTTGATAAGTATGAAGATAAGTCTAGTTTTGTTGAGTATATTGATCCGGTTTGGGAGGGTTTTGATATTCAGTATACAAAACTCTTTAATTATGTGCATCTAAAGTTACAATTAGAGGTATGCGTATTTTCTATTTTGGGATGTGGTAGTACTCCCATAGAGCAGAGAAATCATGTTGGTGGCTTTGCATCTGTCTTCTTGCATCGTTTTGCATATGATGATTTTGCAAACTTGCAGACATTATGGTGCATTCTTCTTCTTGTGAGTAATTATTTGGGCAAAATTCGAGGTGGAATTCGTTTGAACAGCGGGAGAGTGATGGGCATCAGCTATAGTGAATTTCATCAGTCAATTACGTATACAAACTCAAGACGAGTTCTTTTCAAACTGAGGAGAATAATGTAGAACATTAGTTCGTTTCTTTCAAGGTTTGGTGGTCAAGCCCATGGGCCGTGAGCCCACTAGTTTAGTTGTAGTTTTATTGTTATTAGTATAAATAAGGGCTTATGGTTAGGGTTTAAGGGAGTTGTTTTTAGTTGTGTTTATGTGTGTTATGAATTATTGAGTGATTATCAATAAAGGTGAGACTTTTAGGGTTTTATAAAATGTAGATTTTGAGTAAGTGTTGCTTCCGTCACTTCAATCTACATTACATATTGTATGTGATATATCTTAATTTTTTATATTTCTCTGTGTTAGACACTTCGTATTCGTGTCGGATAGAGACACATTCACACATCTGTGTCAATGTAACATAGACTAAAAACTACAATTATGAATTCTATCCACAATTGTAGATTAAACATGCATCCATGCATAATTAACACTTATAAATTGATAACTCTTATATAAAACGAAAAAAATCACACCAAAATAATTTTTCACTCCAAGAAGAACATTATTTGCACAAAAACAACAAAAGTAAGAATTTCATCCAAACAAGTGGATGCAACATTCTAGATTACTTGAATGCCACTCTTACGTCCACTTAGAGTTACACAATTTAAAAGGGCACTGCCACGTGGCATGACATGTTTACAGTTGGCCAAATATGCATAAAATGACGAGAATACCCCCAGATTTCCCCAAGCTCCACCCCACGCATCGCAACAAGTCTTAAGGCTGCATATTGATAAGTAAAATGAACAAAATGATTTTGTACTATTATTGGGCCCTTAAAACACTAGACTCTTGGCAGCAGTATTATCGGACCCAGCGAAGGGACTTGGTCATTGGGTCGTCGGTTCAACTAGTGGGTCACTAGTTGGACCCACCCACTAGTTGGAGATATTACTAGTAACTAAAATAAACATGTGTTACTGAATTACTAGCTGCGGAGTGTTCATGAAGCTAGCCTTCACACCCAAGAAACCAAAGTTGGAGTCTAGAATTGTTATGTTTTTCTAAAAAAATTCAATTCAAATGGTATTTTATTTATGTTTAATATTAAATATTGTCAATATTAGGGCATCTCCAATGGGGGGTGTAAACCGTATAGAGTGGAAATTTTACACCCCAAATGTCAAAAAACTCTTTTCAATGGGGGTGTTATACCGTAGGTAATAGAGTATTAGTTGATAAAGAAGGTGGGGAATTCCCCTTTTCGCTATCAGCTAATAAAAATCTCGGGCGACACTCGAACAGACGTCTGAGTAAAAACAAATCCGGACATCACTTAGAGTGTCGTCTCTATCTATCTCTAAAGAACAGACGTCTGAGTAAAAACAAATTCGGACATCACTTAGAGTGTCGTCTCTATCTATCTCTAAAGTCACAATTTAAAAATTTTAAACTCGGACGTCACTTCAAGTGATGTCCCACTTTAATTTAAAGAGAAACGTCATTTGAAGTGACATCCGAGTTTAAAATTGAACTTTTTTACACTTTTCCATTGGGAACAATAAAGAGTGGATATTTATGGACTCTACAATAATTTACAATTGGAGTAGTAAAATCCTAATGGCACCTAGGTGACGCCTATGTGAAGGTGTAATTTTACACCCCCCATTGGAGATGCCCTTACTATTATACATCACATATTAGAAAGAGAAGTTGTTGTATCGTAGTGGTAGAGCTCAAGTTTCAATTTATTGAAGGTTCGAATCTTACCATCTCAAAATAAGATTTTATAAATTCTACTATTTGTTATGGCCAGCCCAAGAGTTACTATGTTAAATTGTCAATTTCTCCATAAGCTCAAACTTATGTGAATAGTCAATTCTATTAATATATTAGAGACTCATATATGTCAACAGTTAGGTCTAAACCACCAGGGTTTGAGCGGTTTGCAAACAAACCAGACGAGTTAATTGGGTTTATTGCTTAAATAATCTACTAAATTGCCAATTTCTCTATAAGCTCGAACTTATGTGAAGAGTCAATTCTATTAATATATTAGAAGTTCATATATATCAACAGTTAAGTCTAAACCGTCCGGGTCTGAGCGGTTTGCAAACAAACCAAACAAGTTAATTGGGTTCAACATGGGTTTATTGCTTAAATGATCTACTAAGTGACCCAACTCGGTTTGGTGACCGGATCACCACAGTACACGGAGTCAAACCGGCGGGCCGGGTTCTAATAACACTGCTTGGCAGCACCGTAATGGCAACTTAAAAAGAAGTCTAGAAATTGGTTCAAGTCTCATGCTCCTTTACAAGTATTTGAACTGGAATAAGAGTCTTAGGCCCAATTCCATGTATCATATTTTTAGAAACATATATTCAAGACTTGAACTTCTCTACTATTCTTCCTTATCGCCTCTCAACTCCAGGTTTTGTAAGGATACATGCAAGTGAAAGATTGAAACTGTGAAAAACTCCTTACAAAGCTCATTAAAAGGGGGCCTACTGAGGATAACTCCAAACAATGTAAATGAACAATAATAGTTCAAAAAACAAGGACAATAGATCCTTTTCTTTGTTTTACTGAAGAAGTTACAAATGTGATTATGTGCAAACTTAAATAAAGTGAAACCTTACAGACTCTTCAGTTATTACAGCCAACCAGTATACAAAATAGTTTAGAGATTTTGAGGACCTCTCAAACCTCAAAACTTAGCTCATTTGATTGTAAAAAGAAGTAATCAACGAGTCTGCATCATGTTTCACTACTTGGAGACTCTTCTAAATAATTGCTTTTAGAAATCCCAGCAGAACAAATAACCTCCTTGGGTATTAGCTATACATAATAATGTAAACTTTCAAAAATAGCTTAAAGGAAAGTATGAGGGTTTAAAAGAACATAGCATTGCAGAGAAATGTGAGGTTGAGTACTTGTCGGAAATATGATTTCATTTCAAAGTTCAAACTATGTGGAACAGAAGGATCTAAGAATTGCCCAAACCATTAAATGACGAATGAGATATTAGTCTCTAATGTTTTTTTTTTAATATAATTGAGGTTGTGGCAGACCTCCACCTGCATTAAAATCTTAAATATATTGTTTCATGTAGACTTCCTCAACAATAGTCATTAGAGTTGAACTCAAACGAGGTACGAAAAATTTCAATACATGATCAATTGCTAAAGAGACAAGATTATCAGCAGCTCTATTCGCTTCGCTGTGTACATGGGTGATCCTTACACTAACTAACTGCCTAAGTAGTTCATTAATAGAAGCTGTTATATTAGCACATTGCCAAGGGGCTATTTCTTGGTTCTTCAGTGTCCTTACTGCTCTTGGAGAATCTGATGCTATTTCCACCTTGTAATCTTCACCATCATACATCCCTTTAAGCCATTAAGAATTGATCTAAGTTCTTGAAATAAAAATGATCTTAGCCCTCCTGTGTCAATGTAAACAAGTATCACTATTCCATTAGCATCTCGAAGGATACCTCCATTTCCACATCTGTTATCTGTCAGAGAACCATCTGCATTGGGCATAGCTGTATCAGGTTCAGGTTTCCTCCATATACATGGTACTGGCACTTTAGTTTTGTATTCAACTGTTATTCTCAGTCTCTCCATTAAAGCTTTAAGGTGGATAGAGTCCTTCACTACTGTTAACTGACCTTGTAAGTAAACTCCCACATCACCGAGAAGTCTATTTCTCACCGTCATCCAGCCTTGAGTCGCCTTCCTAAATCTCATATAGTTCCTCTCCCTCCCAATATAGCTCACCACTGCACATACATAAACTTTGTAGACTTCTATTTCTATGGTATTCTTCTGACAAAGCCTCATAAGTTGATTCCACTCCCTATTGCCATTAGAAGCTTGGGCAGGTAAACCTAAATGTTGCTTAACAATATTCGTTAGTGCTTTGCTGAATGGGCACTCAAAGAAGAGATGCTTAGAGTTCTCTCTTGAGTTAGGGTTACGCAAGCAACACTTGGAGGAATGTAGCACCTTTTTCTGGACTAATCTATCTTGAGTAGGCAGATTTCCAGAGAAAAGGAGCCAAGCTGTAAAAGAATGTTTAGGAATCACCAGTTTCCCCCAAACCATATTGTAACATCTCACTGTATCCCTTGGAATTCTAAGAGCAACATAAGCAGACTTTGAAGTATATGTTCCAGCAGGGTTAGGACTCCATATGATTCTATCTTCTGGAAGATGAACATTGATTTCAGTGGACAGAATCTTCTCTTTCAAGGAGCTTTGAGGTAAGTCTTGTACAATTGAATTCCATTTCTGTAATGAGTTCACTAACTTTTGTACTCATAGGAAGTGTAAAATCATTTCTTGCTGTTGGATCCACCTTCAGTGGTGTATCATAACACCAAATAGGTATGAGTACCATTTGAGATACTGTACTTGATAAATTTCCTAGCAATAGGTCTTCTCTCTAGAATGCCCCCTCCACACCCAAGAACACTCCTTGGAACATTCATGGTCTAAAAGTACTTCCCTTTGAGATTCTGGTTCCATGTCCACTTCACCCATAAGCTGTTTTCTTTAGAAGCCACCTTGAAGACTAGACCACAATAAGCTGATATATCGGAGTTTAAGATCAAGGATTCCTAGGCCACCTTCCTTCTTTGTAAGACTCGACTCTAAAGTTACCCACTTGAAATGAGTTAATAACACGTACAATAGTCCCACACTCCCACATAGGAAGAACACTAAGGAGTTCTTGAACTAATATGTCTACTCCATGTCACCCACGCATGTGGTCCGCGTGATAGACTCAATAATGTGCCTCCCCCCACCCCCTTCCTTTTTACCTTTTCAGTATCATATCATGTGGTACGTTTGCGAGTCAAAAACAGTACTTCTAACGTCCCCGTTGTCATAGAAGAAGAGCAAAGAACAAGAAAAAAACAACAGCACAGAGTAGAAAAAATAGCCATGTAGTACTAACCTTATAGCTGTCCCAGTTTTCAACAGACTATTATAGCTACATTTGAAAGGGGGGAACCGTTCAAAGGATGAGGGAAAAAGGAAACAACGGTGCTGACTAATAAAATGTTTTTTTTTAAATTTTAACCGAGGGAGTGTTAGAGTTCTAAGAGAACATCTCCCTAAGAAGATGTCCCACAACACTACTTTCGTTGTGTGCAGATGGTCCATTAGGGGTTTGGGGGCAGTGCCCCCGACCCAATATTTTAGGAAGTTTTTATTATTGTGAACTCTTATTTTTCATCTATATATTGAAGTGATACGAGGCTGGAACTACTAAGGCCGTATCTTCTTTTTCTCTTTCTTCTCCACTAACAACAATACAATTTTACTGAGAACTTATTTGAACATTTCATTGTTCAAGTTGAACAAATAATTGTGAGAAATTGTTTGACGGTTGATTTATTTTTATCAGAGCGATTGTTATTCAAAAAGGTTGGTGACTTATTGTAATTGACCTTTTTGCTCTTGTGGTTTGTGAAACCTAATTTCTCAATATTGTATCCTAGTTGAAGCTTCCTCCAATTGGTTTACAAAAAAATGCCACATATGTAAGCATGTATAAAGTGACCAATTTGGACACACTTAGATAGCTTCTATGAGTTGAGTCGGTCATTTGAAATTGAAGTAGTAGAAGATTAACAAAATTGAAGAGCATTTGCAGATATTGACAAAAGGAAAAATTAGAAAAACTCAAAAAACACAACAAAAAGAAGAAGCATTTTGCATTACCTGATTCCAGAGTCCGAATCAAGTCCACTGGCATCTGAGCTGCTCTTGACCACTGCTCCTCAAACTCATACAACTCCACAAGCTTCTCAATAATCAAATAACTGAAAAATTAATACTACCAATCAGTCTCAACTTTGTCAAAACTAATATATCGGAGCCAGGGGCCCAGGGTACGCCCCGGCTCACCATGAGTTTTGGTACAAAAAGTAATTAGTCTTGGTAAATTAGGGCGGGAGTACAACCATTATTCTTTGAAATGTCAATTTTGCCTATAAGAGCATAATAGAGTGTCTTAGATCTGCTATTTGTTAAGGGGCAGCGGTATTCACACCCCATAAAATGGGACTAGCATCCCTTTTGGATCTAAGACACTCTATTATCATCCATTTTTCTCTTCAGAAAATAAATATATCGGAATGATATATGACATATATCATCCAAAAGAGTGCTAGTCCCATTTTATGGGGTGCCGACCTTTTGTTAAGGGTCTAAAAGTAATTTGGACTTTATTAGTTTGTGACTTGAACATGACAACAGTTGAGACACCAGTCCACATGAGTATAATTACACACGTACATACTTCAACTGAAAAGATGGTAGTGTTACTGTAAGCTTGTCATATGATATGTTTGCATACTCCTCTAGCCATCATAAGCCATATGACATTATAGTTTGACAAAAGAAAACAAAAATAGGACAAAAAAAAAAAGAGAGTATATACAATTAGATGCACCTTATTTATAGAAATCATCAATTAACAAAAACAAATAATTTAATGAACTAACCTATGCAATTAATGATCTTGTTTACTCCCTATTAAGTACAGTGGGTGTGAGTTATAATCATTCTTTCAAATTAGAAAAATTCTTTACCTAAACTATAATATAATTTTGATTTTGAAAGCTTGACAAATAAACTAACAATTGCTTGATTCGCATTAAAAAAAAATGATAGACTTCCAAATATTAGACTAAAGAGAAAAGCAAGAAAAATACGTGTACACTCTAATTGAGTTGCGATGAAAACATGTAGTGCTAATCGGCTCACCCTAGAATAAATTCCTAGCTCCGCCACTGATAATATAATTTAGTTAGGAGACTCGCACAACTTCCCTTAATCACCTAAAACTCCAAAGATAAAACTTTTAAAATTTTCGTCCAAATGCATAACCGTAAATACCATCTAAAATTCAAAAAACATATCATAAAAAACAAATCATAAGTTCATAACCTCGACCTAGCTTTATCAGTGTATTGAATATATACTTATTATTTTTGGGGTTCTATTGATGCTTGCAAATTGTCTTATATAGAAACAGAATACTACATCTTTCTATAATACTAGATCATTCTACCACATAATAATCTAATTATGTCACTCTATTGTGTACTTATGACTATCAACATAAACAATGAAACAACATAGTCTAGGCAAATCATGTTCTTTTTAGATCAGCCAAGCAACATATTATATTGTATTGATAATAGTGGTACAGTGTTGGAGGTTCACACTACAAATTATATAGGCTAAGCATCAATCACCGCATCCCACTTAAATACAAGATCTTCCAATTTTGAACCCTTACAAATGGGTAAACATGTTCTTCAAAAGAAACAACACGAGGTTGAAGCGCATAAACGGCAATCTCCTTCTGACCATAGTAACTACATGCTCAAGATTCAGTTGTTTGTCTTCAAAAAATCCGCTAGTTTATTTTGAACCGTATGTTCCAACATAGAGCATGGTGAAGCACCAGAGTCACTGGCTCAATGGTTGTGCACCCATCCACTTAAAAGGGAGATTGCGGGTTCAAACCTCACTAGCGTCACCTAAGAGAGCTTTCACTTGTGAAATTATCTAAAACTATGGGTCTGCGCTGGTGATGATAGCATTTGGGAACGGTATATCTTGAGTAGCTTATGGCTCCATGTTCAATACCATCCGGGGGTTCGTGATGTTAGTCTTCAGGGCAGGTCGATGGTGACGTGGCTGCTTGGGTGGACAAAAGGGAATTAAGTCTTCATAAAAGGTGGCTTTTGTGCGATGCAAAGGTGATGGGATTATTTGGGTGGCAACAACACGTGAAGTTTCACTGTTTAGCACCTAGTTGCTCGGGTTGTAAGCTAAGTTACATTGACACGGACATGTGCATCCGTTTTCGATACGGATACGAAGTGTCTAACACGACGAAATATAAAAAATTGACACGTAAATACGTATCCGATACCGATTATTTTTCAAATATAGTGTGTCCATGTAACATAGATTGTAAGGAACAACTTCCATTTATAAATAAGAGATTCTGAGAAAGAAAAAAAGCGGTGCACCTTCCAATAATACTTGCTGAAAGGGAAAATGTTCCACCGTTTCAGTACTTCTGTATGCAACAAACATGCCCTAACATACTTCAACTAAAGCCGAGGTTTACCTAAATAGATGAAGAGACTTTCTTCTTCTCTTTAGCCAAACCGCATTTATCAGCCATGACTTAATCCATCTTAAAGAAAGTATCCATCATCAAAGTCCTCCCCACGCCCACATACTCATAAAAAAGTTAACTTTTGGAGTAACTAATGTAGGCCAACCTTCTCCCAAGTTAGAATTTTAGATCAGCATGATTCAATCCGCAAATCTTTTCTGCTCAATCAAACATCACAAGGTTTGAATGAGCCAGCCTGTTGCTATTCCAAATTTTTATATTTTCCGTATCTCGTGGGGTTTATATATTCTTACAATATATTTGGCCACCATGAGAGTGGCACTAAAAGAACTCGAGATACCAAGATCCCAAGTAAAAGCTCCGCCCATCCCATGAAAGCGATCCCTCATCTTGCCCAACTTACAATCTGATTAAGGAAGATGGGATTGACATCAGCTTTAGGAGTCAATGTTCGGACCATATATATGACTTCTCCAAAAGGAATTCCCTCGGTGTTACTGATCTTGAACTTGACTTGATCAAAATCACTTCATTGTAGTTCAGTAAACCTCTCCTAAGCATATGGTGTTCAGATCTCCTTGTAGCACCCTGCACCTCATATTTGGTTTTACTGATGACGCGGTAATGCAATATTTGTCTCTTAAACCCTCCTATCTTCTTGTCCATGCACACCTTGTCCCAACTTATAAGGTTGTTTCTCCTTGCTTCATTTGTGGTTCCTGCACCTCATATTTGGTTTTACTGATGACGCGGTAATGCAATATTTGTCTCTTAAACCCTCCTATCTTCTTGTCCATGCACACCTTGTCCCAACTTATAAGGTTGTTTCTCCTTGCTTCATTTGTGGTTCCCAAGTCCATTTGCAAGTTGTAACGCTCATAGGAATTGCCAAAAACCGAGAGACACACCTGTAGACATGAAAATATATTTTTGACTAAAATATACCTACCTACCTCCGTTAGAGTCCTTTTGAGATAAGTTTCCTATTTCAGGTGACTAGCTTTTTGTTTGATCTTCCAACTGTTCCAGTAAGATATGGTCCTATTCCTATAAGATAACAGTTCCAACAGGACACGCCAAGCTGTAGTATGAAATAACTAGTAGGAAGAAACAATAATAACACCCAAAATATCCACAAGTCATGGGACATTAGGAACTTCAATCACTCTATACAAAGCAAAACTAACTCTGGTTAAGCCCAACATAACATTTAGACCATAAGAAAAGGGGCGCGGTAGTGGCACCCCTTTGGCAAAAAATAAAAAAATAATGGTTATTCTTTATATGTCCTTTAAAACCTCCATGCCCAAATAGTTCGGGCAAGATGAGATTAATGTTGCATTTTCATGATCCCATATAATAAAAGTAATGATTTTCGGAATATTTTTTTGTATTTTTTGTTTTTTTTTCACTTCAAATTTTGCGTATTGAATACATACGACATATGGATACCTCATTTTCTTCTTTAAAGCTTCTTTATACACTCCAAGAACAACACCAAAACCATAACAAAAAAAATGTACAATCAAGACATAATTTTGCTATCTCGCAGCAAATATTTTCATATGTTATAAGAAAAATTTGTAATCAAATTAATGAAAAAGAGTTTTGATAATTAACACAAGCAAAGACTCAATTTTAGTTAACACAACCATCTCGCGGCAACTAACTTTTTTTACGGTGGCTATTAAAAAAATATTAAAAGAAAAAAGGACTCGCGACAACCACTTTCCGTGGAATATGGGATCTTGCAGCAACCCGATGCCGTGGATTGTGCGATCTCGTGGCAACTTCTTTTCGTGAGTGTTTTTTATGTGATTAATGGAGGGATGCTAGTACCTTTGAATTGGTCAAAGGGGGTGACAATTCCATAAAGTGGGGTGTCAATACCGCGACCCATAAGAAAATGGCTTTGATATGATTATATGAAGCATATAGTCCTACTCTAGTTCCATAGAGAGAAGCATTTATCTTCTAGCTGTACTTTCAGAACCAAAATATCCCCCACCCCCTTTTCCTCTGCAAGCCCAATACGTTAAAAAGCCTTTGCCACTGTAATGAACAGGAGAGATGAGAGTAGATCGTCACAATGTTGGACTCTTGAACTATGAAGAAATCACAAGAAGCTAGTGAATCCTTCACCGGGATGAGGCAAGCCAATATAATATGCATTGTTCTTATTCAAGTCCAATCCATTTCACTACAAAATTTCTTAATATACAAAGTCGACTTTGCAAACCACTCCCAGATTATTAAACCTTTGATAAAAGTCAGCCACTTCATTTTGCAATCAAAACTCCATCCAGAATTTTGGCATCCTCCCACAATAACCCCTTGATATTTAGAGATAAGTGCAGATACAACCATATGCAATCTTACTTTGACAAGTAAACACCTCAAGAAGGAATAACACGTCTAAAGTCCTCGAAGACAAAGCACACTCCACGTTTGGGTCAAAGAGAAAAGACTGGAATTAGGTCAAAAGTACATTCTAATTATTACACCTTCTTGAAACAGTTTCATAACTAGTATTTAAATAAAATGAAAAACAAAAATGAAAAGAAAGAAAGAGAAAAAATAAAAAACAAACAATTTCATGTAGCAAGCCTGTCCTATTCCTGAATTTCCAGACAAAGCATCCTCCATTTTTCCTGTAGCATGTTCCGGTACTAAAAACTAGCAATCTAAAATTTCTGGTCCTCTCACGGAAAATCTCTGGACCAAAATATTTTGGAACCAAATTCCAAAGTCAATGTTGATTTTTGCGTTCGAGAACCTTGTTCCCGGCAAAGAACTCGAGCTCTCACACAAGAACTCAACTGAGAAAACCTTTCTCTAACACTTAAACGGGAGTATTCTTCAATTCTAACCATGGCCAAAGGCCTACAACTCAATTTATAACTTTCTACAACTTTGATAATAGAAACCTATTCTAAACACAATTCAAATCATAATCAAAACAATAAATTCGTAATTAAATAAACTCAAAAATAGAAATAGTACGTCTAAAACGCTAATTAGACTCAACTCCTAAAAATCCCTAAAAATACTAATATCAATAGTAACTAATTTGGAGGTGATTATCTCTAGGATGCATCAGAAAAATCAGCATATCCACTCATAGGGGACAACAAGGATTACCAATATTGGTGCAACAAAATCCCAAACTCATAATCCACCATGTCGACTAAAGGACTCACCAAAACCGAATTCAGAAAATACCAGAGCTTCAATGCTAACGTCGAAAAACTGGCACCAACTCTTACCAATCACACCAACTTCATTTTTGTTAGTTTCTTTCACTCTCAAGCTTGATCAGATATTATGAGTTGCATAGCCCTTCTCCTTAACAGATGTTACACATCAAAGAGATCAAGATAACAATGAAAGTAATCCACATATACACATAACAGCTGTAATACACCACCAAGTAACACTTTGAAGTAAGCCTAACACATACACATTACAATCATACCAAGTCGGAATGGTTAATCATTTAGAGCTAGCAGACAACATTACAGTTCTACAGTACAAAATAAAGCATTACAACCAATTATTTTTAACATATTATGAGAAACAAGATTTTAAGAAACATTGCAGAAGAACCACAATTTTAATCAGGAAACCCCTTAAATTAAAGAGACTCACTAGTCATTACTAAGATCAATCTAAAGACACAGCCGTATTAAAACAATCAAATAATATTACAGAGAAAGAAGGACCTGAAACCAGCTCGAGACGAAAAAGAGAAGAATTCTCTGTTCATCACAAAATCGTTAAAAAATGAAAAAAGTTAAAGTAAGTAGTATTTCTGAATCATATATCAGAAACATTAGATATAATAATACTTGGTAAATGTCCACTGTAAAACTTTACTAATAAATTACATCGATATTCTTTTGTTGTAAGAGGTGAAAATTTGGAATTATTGCTGGCAGGCTCCTTATCTGCCAACAACCTTACCACCACTATGAACCAGGGAGACTTGTTATTTTGTGCGTTATCAGAAAATATAAGTACGGCTGGTACAATAAAGAGGATGGTCAAATGTTCTAAAGCATGAAACTAGTTTAGCAGCTTCCTTGCCTCTTTACTGATTGCGATAGCATTTGCACAAAATTTTGCTAAAATAGAGTATCGAGTTGCGTATAAGGTAAGAGTGCTTAGCCTTACGCTCTCTTGGGCAGTGTGGACAGAGAGTCTATATTTAGGAATTGGTGACGTGGCAGTCATGTTTTTATTCTATACGTGTTTGGTCTGTTTTAAACATAGATACTCTAGTAAGTCCCTTGAATTGCATAAACACAAAAGTGTGGATAAGCAAATCCAAAGGAAAAACCCAGATTCCCTAAAACGTGTTTTCTATCTATGAGAGAGAAAAAAAATAATAATAAAAACACATAAAGAATGCTCTCCCTATCTTTTTCTCCTCCTCCTTTTTCTCTCTCTCCTTCATGGGAATCATAGTAATGGAATCATAAACCTTATGTATTTTCTCTCTCTCCGCTTTTTTTATTTTCTCACATTATTATTTTTTTTTTCAAAAAAGTGGTGTTTAAATCTTCACATTATTCATCAAATTGGGACTTTCTTTTTTTAGGGGATGTTTTTTGTATAAATCAATTGGGTGCTTATGTATTCAATATTTAATTTTTTTTTTTTTTATTTGCAAATTTTGTATATGATTTTTTTTTTTTTTTTTTTAGTTTTTCTCTTGTATAATATAAAAAATGAGTATATACGTGTGAATGTCAACCAAACAGTAGCCAAGTAAAACATGTGACATGATAAGAGGCAGGCACACAAGTATCATCTCATGACTTGTATCACCTAATCATAGTTAAGTAATACAATATCTCTTGCAGCCAAATAGAGCCTTAATAAATAAAGTAATATATACACCTGGACTTTCACATCTTTAACACCAAATTAACTAATTGTAGATGTTTATTAGTTTACTAGACAACGACCTGATGATTTGTGTGATAGGGAATGGCTGCACTCTTCTTGGAATAAGAGTTGCCTACCTATCAAGTTTCTTGGGGTAAACTTGAATCAAGTCTTACGTAGTTCATCTCTCTCTGCTTATAGATGTTTGAGCTGACTTTCCTTATTTGCTCTAGGCCATTATGAAGTGTAGATCCACCTTGTGTGCTATCTTGATGATTCGTCATTACTCTGATATTACGAAGTTAATGTCTCCTTGATTGTTGAGTTGACTGAGCTCCAGGATTGCGCTAGATGATTTGCTTCCATATATGGTTGTAACTGATGCTGGGACAATCTGGGTTTGGAACGTTTGGTACGTTCTGATGGATGGGTACAAGCTGATAGAGTACGACCTGATGTGTGGACACGTGTACTGTAGTGTAGAACGGAGGGTACTTACATAACCCCTTTTATTTGATTCGTTCTTTGGACAGCTGTGATGTAAAAAGGATGGGTAAAATAAAGTTTTCTCAAAACACGTGTCGGACAGCTGGTAGGTTTTATTGTATTTTGAAAAATGTGCGGAACTGTTGGGCTGGATTCATGGGCCCGTAATTACGGCGGTTTGTGGGTGAGTGATGACTGCGTTATGTGGGAACACGAAACGTTTTGTATTCTCTCAAGGTTTTGGGCAGGTAAGGGTTTGTGAAAGGTTTTGTGTATTCATTCTTCACGCAAAAGAGAAAAAATATCAGAGCGAAAGAAAAAAACTTTCCTTTCATTTGCTATCAGGTGCATTTTTTCGAACTCTTCCTTAAAAAAATTTAATCTTTTCTTCTTCTTTTGGTTTTGTAATGTCTATGACTAGTGATAGTTTAAGTGGTGAAGTTGAGATAGATGAGTGGAGAGAGAGAACAGTAAGTGCTGAAGAAGTTGAAGATAGGGTTTGTAGTGGTGATGATGCCTCATCCTCTTCATCGTTGGAGATGATGGCTAATGATGCGAGGAGGCTTAGGTCGGAGGATTGTTATGCTTCTTTGAGGGAAGAGTTTGGTTGGGTGGAGGCCTACCTGGCCATGTACGACTTGAGTGGGAAGAGGAACTTGTATAGTAGTGACTACGTTCTTTGGGGGTGGAGGAGTAGTGGTTTGTTATGGGCAGTTGAAGGCTGGGATGAGGTTGCCTTTTTCCCGTCTTACTGTGGAGGTGTTGAATTTTTTGGAAAAAGCCCCTTGTCAGTTCGTAGGGAACAGTTGGAGGATTTTTCATGTGTTGCATTTGTTGAATGAAAAGGGCTATAACATCTGCTTATCAGATGTGTTGGAGCATTTCACTGTGAAGAGGTCGGTTGCTCTGAACTTTAGTTTCCAGGTCGAGAAGGGGAAGTCTCCTATTATTGTGGGAGTGAGTAATGAGAATTGGGTGTGTAGGTCGTTGTTGGTTGTGGGTAGATATTGTCCTTCTAGTTGGGAGTTGAACACTCGTGCTGTCCAGTTGGATGGTAGGTCGTTTGTTTTAGGTCGTTCTGTGTGTATGTTATATTATACTTTGGACGTTATGACTTATTTGTTTTGTTTGTGCAGAGATTAATATTCTTGGTCGTACTGAGACCAGTGCTATAGAAAGGTTTGCTTGTTTGAGTTTGGAAAAGAAACGAGCTTTGTTGGGAGAGGTTGCGCATTATTTTAAAAGGTGTGGAGGAGAGAAAATCAACCGTAAAAAACTGGAGCAAAAGAAGAGGGCTCGCAAGGTTGTTGTTGATATCTCTGATTATGGCTCGGATCCTACAATGGAGAGGGAGAGCCAAAGGAAGGTGTCACACCCCGAATTTCGACAGAATTCGGAAAAACATTATTTGTTCCTGACTCTTCGATCTCCGAGGTGTGACGACTCTCAACTTCCAAAAACCTATAAACAGTTCAAATATGCGGATAAATAAAAACCAATAAAAATTTTAAACTTAAACAAAAGTCATCTTCATTACAAAAATTTACAAAATGAAAATGCAAATAACCTTATCTCAATTGAAAATCTATATCACCTCAAAGAAAAACAAGGCCTATCTTGAAATGCGACCCTAACTCAAACCACAAGCAGCAACCAATCTTCTTCAACACTAAACCTGTCAATACTTATCAACTGTGTTCATTTAATGAACACACCCGATAAGCAAACATGCAAATCGGGTCAACATTATAAAAATGCTGGTGTGAGTAGCTCTAAAATACAACATATACTTATACATATATTTACACAATCTATAAGGCAGTTAGTTCCTCCACCGAGGCGCCTTAACTCCCAACAACTAATACGACATACCATACGCATAATAAAAAGGCATTTAGTTTCTCTACGAGGCGCCTTAGGTTCTAACTAAACTACTATCCAGCCAAACATATACAATCATCTATCTAAAGATATATCATTTACCAACATATTACCATAATTATATTAATTCAGGCTTTCTTTGCGTGTCCCTAAAATCACGTCGTATCTATGTCTTACCTAATTTCCCTGACTACCACAATCGCTTCCCAACGCCGAACATGTACATCAACATGCCTCCCCTTACATAATGAACCACTCCGTGCGTAACTACCCTGAGCGGGATGCCGCACACCAGGTAACCCTCACACGGAAGCCATTATGTAAGTACTACCACTATTCGGCATAAAATATCGCGCGTCTCGTTCTATTTTGCGAACGGAATAATCAAGCCACTATTCGGCTACGCCAGAAGGGCCATTCAGCTTTACTGAAACGCTAGAAGGACCAATCACATTCCTTACACCCCGAAGGCCATTCAGATTCACTGAAACGCTAGAAGGGCCAATCAAATTGCACACGCCCACACATGGCAAATCACATGAGTTGTGGTAGCTAGGTTCTAGGATTTTCGTTACGTAATTTATTCAGGTGTCATACATTAATGACTCATAATAATTCCACTATATCACGTACAGGTCAAATACTTTATTGCACTAAGCCACAATATTTAGAAATATCTCAATTATATCTCGTAACCACTTTCATTCTTTCACGTGCCAATATATTATTGCACTAAGCCACAATCCCGTGGGCAAATATTCACCACTACTATACCACCTCATAGTAGCATCTCACATATAAAATAATGGAGTGCTTATACATTTATTTCTCCAAAACTATTGCATTTAATATATATATCCCAACATATTATGTAATGTCACAATATCAACGACAAATCTTAATTAGATAATGACCACCAAATTTATACAAGCTTCCACAGCATTTTAGCATTTGATTTGTCCATACAATTTACAACATAAAATGTAGCACAATTAAACAGTCCACAGTCCACAACCAAAAGCCCAATATATATATGTTTTACACACTACTCACGTTAAATCTTAATTAGATAATGACAAACAACGTTATATAATTTTCGATAATATTTTATTACTATATTTGTCCATATTCTTAAATATGAGAAAAACTGGAAAAAGTCAACATTCCACAATCAACGGTCAAAGTCAATGGTCAACGGTCAAAGTCAACGGTCAAAGTCAAATGTCAACGGTCAAAGTCAACACATCATGGTCGAAGTCAAACTGTCATTGTCAAAGTCAAACTATCGTTTCGATGTTCAAAAGATTCATGGTCATAGCCATGGTTCATGGCTAAGGGCAATGTGCATGGCTCATGGGCTCATGACCAAAGGAATGGTTCGGACCCAACTGGCCAAGCCCAAACCTTAGAACCCGAAAGTTTAAATGTTGAAAGACCCATTTGGATCTCTACTAAGTCCTATGGACTGGCCCCAAACAATCAAGCTAAACTGGCCCAACAACTTAAAATAAAACCGGGCCCAATCAAAACAAAATAAACCGGCCCATTGAACTAAACCAAATTGGTCCAAAACTTAATTAAACTGGTCCGGTCCAACAACTTAAAACAAAATCGGGCCCAACCAAAACAATTGAAACTGGTGTGGTCTGGCCCAAAGAAACCAGCGCAGGCCCAAGCCCAAGTCGTCATCTTCTTCCTCCAGCAGCTACCTCCACCACTGGATCGACCACCGTCGACCTCCACTCAACCACCCAATTCCACCAAGCGGTTTTAATCCCCGTGAAAACCCCTACCACTTTAATAAAAGCTAAATCCCCACTCTTTCAATTCATATACTTCTTCAAAGTAGATCTGAAATTCGTCCACCATTAATGGCTTCTCTAAGCTTCAGTAGCACCATAAACAGCCCATACACACGCCATACACTACCCCATCACCAACAAATCCATTCAAATCCATAACCAACAATAGAGTTTTAAATAAAACTGGGCGATCCCTTGTCACCGCCATTAACACCCTCTCAAAGCTTCGACAGCACCCTTTCTCCACCACCAAATCATCCCCAATCATCAATCAATCCCATAACAACATACGACAGTTTAACATCACAAAAAACATAGTTTAAACAAATATGAACAGGACGATTCCGTTCCTTTGGGCTGGTCGACGCCATTGGAACCCCTTCAGAGCTTGAACAGCTCCTTAACAATGTACCACCACAACCTAACATCCATCCATAAACCCCACATCAGCTAACCATCAAGACTGTACACCAGTTCAACCCATATACTGGCCAATACCTTCTTTGGGCTTTAGCCGCCATTAACGGGCCCAAACAAGGTTCGACAGTTCAAACCTCCATTTTTTCTGAATTTCAATGGAGTTTTAACAACACGGAAGACACGACATCGAATAAAACAGAATATTAAGCAGTATAAATAGGCAGAAACCTTAGACAGTATACACCGATATACGAAAAACTATAAATTCGGTGAAATAACAAAAATAGCTACTCACCTTAATCTCAAGCTCCACGAATCCTCCTAGTCCGAATCGTCGCGCTCCACCTTCCAGCAAACGAGTTTCTATCTCTGCCTCCATTTTTACTATTTTATTTTTCTTAGAACCCTATTCTCCAGAACAATACGAATATATACTTGGGTTTGAAACCCAAGCCCAACGCAGACTTGGGCCCAGAAATCAGGCCCACGAATCCCAAATTCAATCCAGCCGATTTTTAAATAAATAATTAAATAAATAAATACATATTTTAAATACGGGCGTTACAGAAGGCACCTGTTTTTGGAGGGAGAATGGCTGGAGGGGCTACTGATAGCCATTCTGCTTTAATAAGGACGGCTGGAGGAGCTCCTGAAAGCCGTTCTGCCTCCAAACGCTCTGAGGTGGGTGATGATGAACGTTCTTCATCCAAACGCTCTGAGGTGGGTTGTGGAAATGTTGGTGGTAGTGCTGTTGGAAATGCTGGTGGAAGTGCTGCTGGAGGTGGTGATGCTCCCACTTCGTTCCGGAGGCCTAATCTAAAGAGGGGCTCCAAAGTGGTTGAGATGGAGGGGACAAAGAGGTCTCGTACTGAGTCTGAAAAATGACCTGGTACTTGTGAAGGTCGTGCTTCTTCAGGTCGGGTACCTTTGAAGAGGATGAACTTTAGTGATTTGGCTGTTGATGTTGGGGTGGCTGAGGCCCGTGGTAAGAAGAAAGTTGGGGATTCTGAACCAGCTGCTAAAAAATGCCAGGGGTTGGGGAGTGCAGCCCCAGGTGACAAGAGTGGAGATGCCGTTCTGAGTAGGCTTGTTATGAGGACCCTGCGAGTGGGCTGAGGAAGTTTGTGAAGAATGGGGAATGTAGTTTTAAGTCCTCATTGGTAGCTGGGGGGGAGGGGGTTGCTGGAGAACATTGTTCTTGATGGAGATAAACGTAAGTTGGATTCTTGGAAAGGTTTGGATGTGCACCTGAAAGAGATGGATCGGTCACTGTGCTTTGTGAGTGCTCTGCTGATCTGAGCTTGTTTTCTTTATGCTTTGTAAGTATTGCTGATCTAACTTATTTTGTTATTTGTTAGGTTCTGACCATGTACAAGAAGTTGAGGGATATGACAACCATCTCCGACCTGTACAAAAAGGAGCTGGATGCCGCCAAGGAGGCCTATGACAAGCTGGTGGCTATACAATAGGTGGAGAGGGCTGAGGTTGTTGGGCTGAGGGCTCAAGTGCATAATCTGGCTGGGAATGTGGCCTTGTTGCGACCTGCTCTTGATGCTTCAAAGCTAGAGACTCAGCATTGGGCAGGTAAGTTCAGAAAGGCACAGGTCGTTGCCAAAAAAGCTTAGGCTGAGTATAACGACCTAGTTGATTTGGTGGAGAGTGGGGCTGCAGATGGTTTTATGGAGCTGGATCGTAAGTACAACGCCCTAAAAAGATTTGTCGAAAGTGGGGCTGCAGTGGTAAGTGGTTAAAGTACCGCTGCAGATGATAGTAGACGATCTGATCTGCCTTCCAACCTAGGTGTTGTTCCAGTTGCCTCTCCTGATGATGTTGTCATAGATGTGTTGAAAGTGGTTGATGATCCGGCTAGCAGCTCTGATGCTGTAGAGGGCTGCGAATTGGATCCTTTGAATGTATAGCAAGTTTCCCATGTTATGTAGTGTTAAGCTCTTCTGGTTTGAGTTTGTTTTTGTTTGCAGGTCTTTGAACAATATTTAAACATTTGCATTTTTGCTACTGATAAACTATATTCTTGATGATGGGGATACTGGGGTTGTTTTCCTGGGATAATCTGGGGGCCTCTAGTATCTATCCAAATTTGTATTTAAGTAGCAATATTTAAATTACTTACTTGCTGAGATTGTGCTTGATGTTTTCATGCATATGATTGCTTTTGTTATTGTATGACGACCTGTGTTTAGAATTGATAAACTGTTGGACTTTGATAGGTCGTCTGGTTGTTAACAGGTCGTAGAGCATTCGTGTATGACCTGATATATTTGCGTAGTTGACACCTAAGCTTTCTGATGCCCTTAGGTGTGTGTGCTGAGGCGTTCCTTCTTAGGGGAACTTCTTATTGATATAATTGGCCTTTGAACGACCATTATAGTTGAGTCTAACTTAAACCATGTTGAGGTCGTAAGTAGGCTTGGGGTCCTTTTGGAGGACCCCTAGATTGTATTTGTCTGATAATTGGCCTTTGAGTGGAAATTATAGTTAAGGCATACTTAACCCTGGCGTTAGTGTTAAGTTGACTTAGGGTCCTTTTGGGGGACCTTGGGTTGAATTGATTGATAATTAACCACTGCGTGGTTGTTGTAGTTGAGTCGTTCTTGACGCCGCCTTTGATGTACAACCTGACATTGTGATGTCCGAGGTCGGTTTGCGTAGTGCAAGATGTCTGGTACTCATGTAAAGCAAAAGATGACATTTGTACTCGAAATGTTGATGAAAATTTATTCATATCGACTGATATATCTGGAAAAAATACTTATTGATAAAATCGCTAGAGGAGAGCTGTATTCCAAGGTCGGGGAAGCATATCACTGAGTTGAGTTTTGATCCAGTATGCACCATTTCCAACGACTTTGTCAACAATGTAGGGGCCTTCCCATGTTGGGTCGAGCTTGGCAGGAGCGAGTGTCTTTTTGAGAACTAGGTTGCCATCTTGAAAAGATCTTGGGACGACCTTCTTGTTGTAAGATCGTTGGATTGTTTGGTGGTACCGAGCTAGAGATATTGCAGTTGTTTCCCTTCGTTCTTCTAGTAGATCGATCTCTTTTGCCAAAATATTGTCATTTTCTCCTAATTCGACGATGTCAGAACGTGTGGTTGTGATTGTGAGTTCTGATGGTATGACTACTTCTATTCCGAAGCAAAGTGTGAAAGGAGATTTATTGGTATTGGCTCTGGATGTTGTTCTGTATGCCCGTAGAATGTTCTCAAGTTGTTCCGACAATTGACTTTTCTTGCTTTCCAACTTCTTTTGGAGATTCTCCTTGATTGCTTTGTTCGTAGCTTCTGCTTGGCCATTGCTTTGTGCATATCTAGGTGTAGAGAATGCTTGAATGATGCGCCATTTTTGTAGAAATGCCTTGACTTGCGAGCCAGCAAATTGAGTTCTGTTGTCCATGACAAAGGTGTGGGGGAGACCAAATCTTGTGATGATATTGGTCCATATGAAGTTGATGATGTGGACTTCTTTGACTTGAACTAGAGGGATTGCTTCTACCCATTTGGTGAAGTAATCTATGGCTGCTAGAACGTATTTGAGTCTTGTTTTCTTTTGTGGGATGAATGGTCCCCTAATGTCTAGCCCCCACATGTGGAAAGGCCAAGGGCTGGCTATGTTAACCAACTCCCGTGATGGGCTTAGGTGGTTGTAACCAAATGTTTGACATTGGTGGCATTTGAGAACATACATTTTTGCTTCGATATACATACCTGGCCAGTAGTACCCTTGGGCTATTGCATTATGTGCCAAAGATCTTGCTCCTGCATGGTTGCCACATTCGCCCTTGTGAATTTCATCGAAGATGAGTTGGCCTTCGCGTAAAGTGATAAACCTAAGGTGAGGTCCGCCTGCGGATTTATGGAACAAGCGTCTGTTGATTACGGTGTATCTGGGAGCTCAAAATTGTATGGCACGAGCATTCTTTGTCTCTGATGGGAGCTCGCCATGTAGATGAACTTAGCAAATGGGCTTATCCAAGATTGACTAATCTCTTCTTCGGATGAGGGCTGGAAATCTGTGAAGCTGTTGACACTTTTTTGTTTGTAGGTGGGCCTCTCTAAAATGTCAATGTAGATTGTGCTGGGGTAATTGTGTCTTTGAGGCTAAGAAAGCTAGAATGTCTGCATGTCTATTATCTTCCCTGGGAATATACTCTAATGAGAATGTTTTGAACGATCTGATGAGGTTACTGACGACTTGAGCGTACTTTGCAAGGTTTGCTCCATTTGTGACATATTCCTTGGTGATCTGCTTGACTATTAGCTGTGAGTCGTTGTAAGTTTTAAGTTTTGGGACTTGTAGTTATTGTGTCATGTAGAGTCCTGTGATCAATGCTTCGTACTCCGCTTCATTGTTGGACGTCGTGAAATTGATCTTGATTGATTTTTGTAGTTGGGTGCCTTCTGGTGAAGTTAACACAGCCCCTAGTCTACTGCTGTTGTTGTTACACGCTCCATCTACGTAGAGGTGTCATGTGTCTGGGGTTGCTGGTTGATGGAGTGAAGTGATGGGCTCAGGTTCCCAGTTGACGTCTTCGACAGGGAAATCCGTAAGGAAGTCAGCAACAACCTGTCCTTTGCGAGACGTTTTGGGAACGAATTCGATGTGGTGCTCTCCGAGATCTTTAGCCCATTTGGCCATTCGAGCCGTTTTGTTGTTGGAACTCAAAACTTGCTTGATGGGTACATCGCTTATTACCTTAATGCTATGGGCCTGAAAGTAAGGATGGAATTTCTGAGCTAAGTATAACAGAGACAACATTGTTTTCTCCATTGTCGAGTAATGTTTCTCTACATCAGCCAATGTCTTGCTCATGAAGTAGACAAGCTTTTCAATTCTCTCGTTTTTCGTGAAAGAGGATCGAGCTGATTACAAAGTCGGTAGTTGCAAGATAAAGTTCCATCATTTCTCTTTCTTCTGGTTTGGACATGACTGGTGGAGTTGATAAATAAGCTTTCAGGTCGTTGAAAGCTTTTTGGCATTTGTCTGTCCATGTGAATGTTGCGCCTTTTTGAGTATTTGCAGGAATGGTCTGCACTTATCAAATGCTCGCGAGATGAATCTGTTGAGGGCTGAAACCATTCCAGATAAGTTGTAGATTTGTTGCTTTGTAGTTGACTCTAGCATGTCAAGGAGAGCTCGTATCTGTTCTGGGTTTGCTTTAATGCGTCTTTGTAAAACGAGGTAAGCTAAGAACTTCCCTGAGGCTACTCCGAATACGCACTTGGCTAGGTTGAGCTTCATCTTGTTTTGGCATAACCTTCCAAAGGCTTCTTATAGGTGAGATATGTGATCACCCGCCTTCTCGCTTTTAACCACCATGTCGTCTATGTAGACTTCCATGGTGTCGCCTAACAAGTCTTTGAATATTTTGGTGACCAGTCTTTGGTAGGTCGCACCTGCGTTCTTCAAGCCGAATGGTAGGACGTTGTAACAGAACGTTCCTTGCTTCGGTTATGAAGGACGTCTTTTCCTGATCTTCCTCTGCAAGCGGTATCTGATTATATCCGTTGTATGCATCCATAAATGATAAAAGCTCATGACCGCATGTTTGATCTACCAGTATGTCGATTCTTGGTAGTGGGAAGTTGTCCTTTAGGCAGTGCTTGTTGACGTTGGTGAAGTCTATGTAAATTCGCACCTGACCATTCTTCTTTGGAATGGCTACAATGTTGGCTATCCAGGTCGGATATTCGACCTCTCTAATGAATCCCACATTTTTTAGCTTTTCTATCTCTTCATTGATGGCCTTTTGAAATTTGAGTGCTAGTTTCCTAGGTCGTTGTTTGATAGGCTTGACAGTTGGATCTACATTTAACTTGTGGCAAGTGACCTGAGGGTCGATTCCTGACATATCGATATACGACCAAGCAAAAACATTTTTATTGAAAGATAGGAATTTGACAAGTTGCTTCTTGAGCTTGGGGTCTAAATCAGCCCCTACATAAACAAACTTTGGGTCATCATCCGTGCCCAGATTGACTTTTTCTCCTGGTTCTATTTGAGATTGTTTCCCTTCGAGCTTGTCTGCTGCAGTTGCTGGAGGGCTGGATGCTTGAGGATCTTGCTTCTTTGGGACATCCTTATCTTCGACAACCTGAGGCTTGGGTAAGGTCGTTTTGCTGACGTGATTGCATCGGTGAGCTTCTAGTTGGTTGCTTCTGAGCTCCATGATGCCTCGGGGTCCGAGGAACCGTAGGACTTGGTGCAATGTTGATGGAATTGCTTGGATCTTGTGAATCCATCTGTGTCCTAGGATGGCAGTGTAGGATGACTTAACATCCATTACACTGAAGCGTGTTGAAGTTTTCACCATGTCCTCTTTTTCCCCAATGGAGACTGGTAGGATGACGTCACCAATGGCATCAGTGCGGTCTCCATTGAACCCATAGAGTGGTGCATTTGATTCTATCATCACCGAGTCTGGCAGGTGCATGTCCTTGTAAGTTTGATAAAAAAGTATGTCGCACGAGCTGCCTAGATCGATGGGACTCTTTTAACTATCCACCCATTTATTTTGATGTGCACTACTAAGGCATCATTGTAAGGTAGGCACACCTTGTCTAGATCCTCCTTAGTGAATAAAATTGTTGTTGTTGTTTGAGGGTTGGTGGGATTGATCACCTCAGCTTTGTGGGAGAGGTGATAGATTTCTTGAAGCACTCCAACTCTTTGGCGCTTTTCTCGACCTGAGGTTTCATAATTGGAGGTGTCTATAATCATGTTGATTACCTTTTCTCATCATGGTCAGAGGAGTGCTGTCTCCTGTTATGCCTCGATCGACCTGGTGATTTATATCGTCGGGCCGTTTGGCTCTTGCTTATGTTGTTAGCAGGTCATTCATGGCTGCAGCTCCTGCTTCTGTGTCGTTTGGCATCTAGCTTATGCCTGAGGTCGCTGTCTAGCAGGAACTCTTTCAATTTGCCCTCTTCGACCAAGTCTTGGAGGTAGTGCTTTAGGCTCCAACAATCATTGGTGTCATGGTGGTGGAGCTTGTGGAAATGGCAGTATGGACGTTCTGGAATGGCGATCACCTTGTTGATGTTGGGTTTGAAGTATGGTACTGTATATATCTTCTTCAGGATCTGGTTTGGTGTCCTAGAGAAGTTGGAGAATTCCCTCTGTGTAAGAGGGTTTGTGGGAGCTGGAGCTCTTGTTGTTGTTGTTGTTGTTGTTGTTCCTAAAATAGTGGATGCTCTCTTTGGGCTCTTGTTTGTCGCTCACTGAGAGGACTTCTTTGCCCTTGCGCTGGGCCAACCATTCCTCATACTTTATGTACTTGTCTATTCTGTGGTATAGGTCATCTAAGCGTTCCGGCTTGTTTCGCATTAGAGACCCTGCTAGGTCAGAGTCATCTAGGAGAGCGTTGGTGAATGCAGAAGTTGCAAAGTTGTCTTTTAAGCCTGGCTCCATTGAGAGGAGCTTCTTTTTGGAACGTCTTAGGGGTGCAGATCGTCTCGCCATGTGCTTGCTTGAGCTGAAACAAGGAGTCTAGGTCGGCTTGCTTCTTCCTGTTGTAGACGAACTCTGCTGCGAACGACTCAGCTAGCTTGTCGAAGTTGATGATTGAATCAGGAGTGAGTGTGTAAAACCATTCCAAAGCTCTGTCTTTTAGGCTGGTTGGAAAGAGTTTGCACTTCAAGTAGTCCTACTCTAGAGCACTGTATAGTGTGAGTATCTGGGTAAAACGAGCTACGTGCTGGCTGGCACGAGCTACCGTCGTACAACGAGAACTTTGGTTGGATGAACTCTGAGGGAGGCTGCTTGTCTCTGATTTCAGTTGTACATCTGGAGGATCTTCTAAGCGATCTGGAGCGCACTGGCCTTGTCATTCGACTTCTCCAATCTTTGTTCGAAGTTTTCTAACCTTTTATTTGTGGTGGTGGTGAGGGCTATGACGGCATTGTTCTCCACTGCGTTTGGAGTGCCATTGTTAGCGTTGGAGGTGGCTTGTTTCCGCATCATCTGGTTCCCTTGTTGCAAGGTGAGGGAGGCTTCTTGGATTGTCTTCATATGATCTGCCAACATTTGAAGTGAGGGGTCCATGGTGGTTTTTCTGACCAACTTCGTGGGCTTGAGAAAAGAGTGGTTGTTCTTTTCTTAAGGAAACGAACTGGCAGACGGCGCCAATGTAGATGTTTGTTAGTTTACTAGACAACGACCTGATGATTTGTGTGATAGGGAATGGCTGCACTCTTCTTGGGATAAGAGTTGCCTACGTATTAAGTTTCTTGGGGTAAACTTGAATCAAGCCTTACGTAGTTCATCTCTCTCTACTTATAGATATTTGAGCTGACTTTCCTTATTTGCTCTAGGCCATTATGAAGTATAGATCCACCTTGTATGCTATCTTGATGATTCGTCATTACTTTGATATTACAAAGTTAATGTCTCCTTGATTGTTGAGTTGACTGAGCTCTAGGATTGCACTAGATGATTTGCTTCCATATATGGCTGTAACTGATGCTGGGACGATCTGGGTACGAGCTGATGGAGTACGACCTGGTGTGTGGACACGTGTATTGTAGTGTAGAACGGAGGGTACTTACGCTAACAAACCTAGCAAAAGCTACAAGAATAACACATAACTTAAAATAATGTACAAAATGCAAGCAAATCAAAAAGATACATACAGTAAAAAGGCTAAAAAGCTTGCTCTCCTCTATATTTCAGTAGATATTTTCTTTTGGTTGACTCAAGTATCTACTGACATGTATTTGCAATGGAGTCGCATTCAGTCAGTCACTACTATTTACAACATCCTCCGCTCCCGCATCATTGGCAACATTCTCCTATCTGACTTCAACTGGGGGAGTCAATTCCAAATTCATATGCAATTCACCACTTCCTTGAATATTTCTAACATGATTAAGGACCTTTAGTATGCCACAGTTGAGTTTGCCATTTCCGTTTTTTTTTAATCTGAATTGAAAAAAATGAATTCTAATCGAAGCTCGAATTTTATTCGAATACTTTCCGTATCGAATTTTCGCCACATTTACGAATTGCTAACTATGGTTTGGGTGTAACAACAGTTGAGTTTGCCACATGGACAGTGTTGTTGTCTTTTGTAACATTTTTTGCCATGTGGTGAAATGGAATGTGTGAGAGTGGAAGCTCTAATTTTTGAGTCCTGTTATTTACATACCCCATTTTGTGTTGGCCAGACCCCTGCCCAATTTGGGGTTTGTAATTGTATGTGTTGGGCACAGCCTAGAGTGTTGGGTAGACCCCATCACCAAAGCCTAATAAAAAAACCCCGGAAATAACCAGTTACACCTAACCAGTTATCTTCTTTATGTTTAATACATCCTTCGTCTCCTCTACTCCACCAACTTCATTCTTTACGTTTAATACATCCCAGCCTTCGTCTCCGTCTCATCTACTCCACCAAATTGTGTGAAATTATTGTTTTGAAGGTCCAAAGTATTATTTTGAATCAAATTAGTATTTGCTGTCATTGTTGTTGGTCTCATCTAATTTGAGTTTGGGTAACCGACATTGTTAAGAAATCATTATAGCAAAATCGTTTTCATCTTCTACTGAGAGGTAAATAGCTTCTCCTCAGCTGTTCAATTCTTTTTGAGTAAATGCATCTCATTTTGTTGTTTGATTGTATTAGTAATTTATTGTTTGAAAATTGTAATTGAAGTACCTTATAATGATTATGTTATATTGTGATCACTTTGTATTTTGTATTTTGTATTTTGAATGTGGTTGGGTCGTTTGGGATGCCCAAATGCGATGTGGCGGGGTCGTTTGGGACTCGGGTGTAACACAAGCACAAAATCTAGCTAGGTTTACCTTATGTCGTCAGCGATTTCTTGGCATCTCCATTGTCCGACTAATTGTATCATTCATCTTCAGTTCCCATTACAACTTCTTCACTTTCAATATTTTCTCTCATTTGGTCATCTTCCATTCCTCTCTCTTCTTCATTTTCTCTCATTTGTTCATTAAATGGTTCATCTTCATACTCTAAAAAGCTCGGGTCTTCCATTTTACTGTTTCGAAGTTTAGGACTTATGGTATAGTTTAGGGATTAGGGATTAGGAATGTAGAAGAAGAGAAGAGAAAGGCTAAACAGGTTAGCTTCAGGTTACCTCGATGTAGTTGGGGCCTTGGGGGCCGAGTGCCACACACAAATTATGATTTTTAGGTCAATGGCAAATTTGTAATAATTTTTTTTTGGGTTTACCCAACACAAAATGGGAGGTGCCCATAGCGAGTACCTTTTTAAGTCACAAACTATTTTTTTTTTTCATGAGAGGCACAACCTATTGTTCAGCAGGTGCATGCCATGATAATGTTAGGAATATACAACTTAAATGTACTTACTCTTTACCAATCACCGAACAATACAAACATTTTGTCTTATAAGTGTCTTGAAGTGTGGAAACACTATGTCTTTAAGACAGATTTTCCCCCTCACAGTGCTTGAAGGTTGATGGGAAACTCTCTCCCAAGATAGAATGGATTTCCTTCTATAGAAAGCTAGCACTTCAATTCTACAGAATCAGCGAACACAATATAGTATTTGACTATGAACAGAGGGAGAAGATAAAGATCAGAAATGTGTGATTTGGTGTGTCTTTCTCTCAAAATTTATCCACTATTTATAGGTGAGAAGTGCTTTTTCGAAACAACATAGTGACTCTTTGAAAAAATTAGGCACCTCTTTGAAAAGTCACATGTTTCGAAAGGACCCACCATTTCGGCATAAAGCATTGTTTCGAACCAGTGCCTATTTTGAAAGATCGCACCTTTTTGGCATAATGCACTGTTTTGAACCAGTGCACCATTTCAAAAAGGTTTTTCTCTCTTTATGTACTGTTTCAAATAAAACCCATTTAATCTCAAGTGGGGTAACTTGGGAGACAAATTACTCATTCATATCTCAATGGATTTGTGCAAATCTATTTTTCTAACAGATAATGGGGTTTTCTGTCAGATCTACATAATTCCTGCTAATATTCTCGATCGGGACCATCTTCTTCTGCCATTCTGCATCGGAAAGCTCTAACCATCTTTTTGTTACATGTCCATAGGTGGTGAGACTGTGGTTCTGTTCTTGGTTGTGGCTCAGGATTGACAGTGCAGAGTTTGTTGTTTAGAAGTGGAATGTAGGAGGAGAAGATATCTCCTTTTATGCTTTCTCTTTGATATATCATGTTTGGTGGCACTGAAATGAATGCAAGTTGGAGCATAAGATTCCAAACCACAATTTGGTCCTAACTAAAGCTTTTCAAGCTTTGGAGTGATTGGACTTCGATTGACACAATACCAAAGATGAAGCTCATCTCCTAGCAGCAGAGTTTGCGAAGCGACAGGGGTACACGAGCATAGTTTTTGAAGAGCATGTCAAAGGAGTCATTAGCATATGCTTAATCAACTTGAAGTTTTACAAGACTGGCATTGGAGGCCAATCTTGGAGAACATTATCTCTCTTCAGTTGTTTTTTACTTCTACAGTTCTACTATGTTTAAACCTTAGACTTTCTAGTGTGTATTGCAATTTAGTGGCTATAAAACTGACCAAATGGGCCTACACATCTGGTGTTATGCCACTTTGGTTATACACGTGTCAAGATACTAAGATTGTGTACAAACTACAGAGGATCATTAGTATAACAATAGGTTTGTAGCATTAGATTTATCTAGGAGTTATCTTAGTCCCATAGGATAATTTCATAGATTTGATTAGATTTTCATTAGATTAGATTAGATCTTCATAATTATGTTAGGGGTTGATAAGAGCCCAAAACTATAGTTTTAACCCTGTAACAGTCATACTTTTAGACCAATTATGTGAGTATTAATTAAGAGTTAATACTGATTACGTGTTTTTATGCGTTTCAGGCTTCAAACTCAATTATGTGCAGAAATGTGCCACTTTGATGAGATAAAGGAGCAATGGTTGGTTGCTACGGAGTTCTGTGATTAAAGGCCAAGATTCAAGAAGACAAAGCCTTTCTAAAGCCCGGTCAAAGCTGAAAAGTCAAAGTCATCGCGGGTAAACAACACACACAAAGTATTGAGAACTTCCAAAGGCCGTATCTTTGGACTCAGACCTCGGAATTGGGTCTACCTTATGTCAAAACGACCGTCTCGGAAAGAGCTTTCCAATAGTTAAAGCCTTGGCCCAATCAGAGGAGCAAAAGTGGACGAAAAGTCTATTAAAGCCAACTGCAGCTGAAGAGACCTTTTTGGACTAAAAATATTGGGTTTTGGGCCTGATTCTCTAGCCCAAAACATGGCTCCAAGCCCATGCACGATTTTTGGATCTGAACATATAAAAACAAAAGCTTAGCTCTTTGTTAATGGTAGCTAGTTAGACCTAAAACTATAGATAATTCTAGATCTAGTTTTCATTAATTAAATTAAGTTTAGTTTAGTTTAAATTCAATTCTTGTTTTAGATTAAACTCTTTAATCATTGATCTTCATTAATCATTGATCTTCATTGATTAGATAAATAAATTAGTAGATTCTTATTCATTTCAATTTTGTCATTTACAATTGTTTAGATCTAAATTCCCTCATTACTTGTTATTCATTTCCTAGTTATTACCTGAGATTTCAATCATTGTTTAGATAAATTGCATAAAGATAGAATTTTTATATGATGTCTAGTTTTAAATCAATGGGAAATGATAGTGGTATGAATCAAGGCTAAACCTCCATTAGAGGGGTTGAAGAAGCCTTGATGACGCTTGATCTTTGTTAAACTTAGAAATCATCGTGATAATTATTCCACTCTAGAAACGATTAATTCACCATGAGAATGGGTTTAATCGCTCACATGCTAGTTATGAATTGGTAGAAATGCCATGTATAATTAGGGATTATAATTACTATTTTGATATGCAAAGCATTCAATTTGGATCACGATAAGTCTTTGTTAGTAGGATTAAGTCGAGTTAAGGTGGATTCAATTCCCTTTAATTCTTTATCTAGATTCAACCCCCTTAGCATTCTATCATTTCGTTATTCGTAACTTGTTAATTGAATTCACCTCGTAGTATAGAATTCCCCTCGTAAATCTCTCACTAGACTTAAGACCGATTAGTTAACTATGAAATCATTCCATGCTAAAGAACTAGGAGTGGAACGAATTTGTTACTATACTCTATTTCGATAGAATTGAGAGTAGAAAACTTGATAAATTAGACTCGTAAAAGTTTTAGTTTACTTACGTTTTGAGTTTCATCGTTCATTTTGTAAGTAAACTATCATTTTTATGTTTATCAAATGGCGTCGCTGCCATCTTAGTTACCTTTAGCATTGTTTTCATAGTATAATTAGTCATTTTTAAGTCCCATTAAACTCACTTACTCTTGTTTGATTCATACTGTGGTTGTCCGTTTCAGCATTGAAAAGTTCTGCGAAAAATTACACTGAGCGCGACCTGCGCCCAAACGGAGTGCACCTGCGCCCAAACGCTTGGAACCTTGAGCGCAACCCGCGCCCAAACCGAGCGCGACCCGTCCTCAAACACTGTAACTTGAAGTTACATGGAGCGCACTCGCGCCCTAAGCTGAATTTTGCGGATTTCCCGAGGGTTTGTCGAACCCGATTTTTTTAAGTTTTTAGTGTTCTAACTTGTTATATTTCTTGAACACGCGTAAACAAGACGCTATTCATAAAGCGAAGCAAGGGCCAATCAGGTATTCCTTTCTTCCATACCTCGCATCTCGGTTAGAGGTTTATACTAATATATCAAGATTGTTTGGAGTGTTGTCGTGTTTAGACTTAGACTTGCATGAGATTAAGGTCTAGTCGGAGAAAAACACCGAACGTAATTAACCGTCAACGTCAACAAACAAGTCTATCGAGTATACCAATCACTACACCTCTAGCTATTATCCCACCCACCACACCTGACATAATGGCTGAAGAAAGATAGACTCCTCTCTCCGACTTTTACAAAGCCTTGAGCAATAGCCCTAAATCTTGCATCGTTCTAGCAGACCCAGTGGGGGATTTTCAAATCCCCCCAAACATATTTAATTTGTTACCCGTTTTTCATGGTTTAGACCATGAAAAACCTTATCAGCACATGCATAGGATTGAATAAGTCCTTACAACATTCCACCATCCTACGGTTGGTGCGGAACAAATTAAACTGAGGGTATTTCCCTTCACTTTAGCCGATAAGGCAGCGTCTTGGTTAACTGCCCAAGCGCCCTGGTGCAATGGACTCGTGGGCTAAACTTGTTCAATTTGTTTATGGAATATTTTTACCCACCCCTAAAGGCGGATGAGATGCTTTCCAAGATTCATTTTTTTTTGAGAATCCTCATGAATCATTTTACGAGGCTTGGAATCGTTTCACCGATCCGCTTATAGAGTGTCCACACCATAATCTAGCAAAAGACCGTTAGTTAGGTGCCTTTTCAAAGGACTTCTACACCACCATAAAGAAGTCCTTGACATAATGAATGGGGGTAGTTTCCTAAGTAAAGGAGCCCGGAGGCTTACAAATTTTTAGAAGATCAAACTAAAAGCAATAATAATTGGGGGTAGTGATGATATCCCCGCTCTGCTAGTTCTTCTCAACGAGTTAAGGCCGCCCGGTATGTTTGAGATGAAACCCGATCGAACTTAAAAATTTAATCGAATCTCTAACTAAAAGGTAGAGGCTATTTACGTTCAACAAAAGCCTATCCCGTCATGAATGTCAACTCCAACCCATGTAATTTCTGTTTGAGTCCCTGAGCACCCGACTCCTATTGTCCTCTAAGCCTATGAACAACAACAATTAGAGCAAGATAATGTTTGCTCCATTAATAGCTATCCTATTCCTAATGCCCCATGGAGACAACATCCCGACTTTAGTTGGCGAAACAATCAACAAGTTACACCTCCGGGGTTTAATAACCAAAATGTTAGGCAAGCAAACAATTATAACCAAGCTCCACCTAGACAAGGACAAGGTCGGGGGAATTATAATAATTATAACAACCAAAGCTTAAACCACGACAAGGTCTAGCACAAGGTCGGGTAATTATAATAGTTATAATACCAATAGAGGTATCGTTAGGTTAACAATAGTAACTATCACAACCCACCCATAAATAATCAAGCGTGAGATAGTTCGGTCGCACCACTGTGACTACTACACCTACACAACCGGATCGTATCGGCCTTTATAAAGGTTACCCAACAACTTTTCCAAACAATGACTCAATCAAACCAACGGATCTTACAATCCATAAATCGGGGCATCTGGCGGTTAGCCCAAGAGAAACCAAAAGGCGTGTTTCCAAGACAAAGCGATACCAAACCCTAAAACAGCAAACCACGACCTTTGAGGTAAAAGCGGTAATACTAGTAATGGAAACTACAATTGTAGGTGACCTAAATTCCATCACCACTCTCGTTACGGAAGAGTGGTTGATAACTAAAGTAACTATGCCTATAGTTACCCCATCGATACTCCTACACCGGATATCGAACTAGATGCGAAATAGAAGCTGAAGAACCTACCTTTGTAGAGGTACCGGTTAAACCACAAACTAAGAAAGCGAGAAAGCCAAGGTTACATCATCAAGTCGAGCCATACGCTAAATATAGAAGCGAAACCACCGTTCCTCGGGAAATTAGCCATGCTAACCGGGGATACAAACTTTGAGGAGATTAGGGCGTTTTCAAAATCTAACGATAAACCTTCCTTTTCTCGAAGCTATTAAAAAGCTACCTAACCACGCTAAGTTTCTTAAGGAGTTGTACACTACTAGGCGTAAGACCAACATACTAAAAGGCCTTTCTAAGCTGAGCGGTTCCCGACTTTATCGAAAATAATGAAATTGTTAAGTACAAGGACCACGGTAGATCCCTCTTTGTAAAATGCACCTTAGGAGAATCCCACGGCGACGCTTTATTAGACTTGGGGGAGTGTTAACTTACTCCGTTTATTTGTATAAACAAATAGGTCTACAAGAAATGCAACCTACAAAAATGGCGTTGCGGTTAGCGGATAGGTCTATAAAGTATCCTAAGGGGGTAGTGGAAAGCGTGCTTGTTAAGGTTGAGGGATTTCTACTATCCTGCAGATTTTGTTATCCTCGATCTGAAGTAAATTAACGACTCTGTACCCGATCATCTTAGAAGCCCTTCTTCTTGGCAAGCTGCCAATGCGGCTTATAAATTGTCGCGATGGTAAGATGTCCTTATCTTTTGGCCATCTTTTTTGAGGTAAATGTTTTTAAAATGATGAAAACGATTACGAGAATCGTCTATAGATGGGGAGGTTAACATGATTGAGAGCTTAGCTCAAGATTATTTTAACAACACGTTTCGAAAACCGGATGTATAAATTCCTTTCTTTTGGAACTTCAGATTTTGTAAATGACTCTACTTAGAGGAAGTCAACACCATCCTTGAGTCCCACCAATTATAGACCCCCGGTTGCTCCATATCGCGAGTATAAAGACTTGCTACCTAAGCAAGTATTCATTATGCAAAATGGGGACCACGATGAAACATCTATTAATTTTCCTTCCACCCCGGTGCTTAAACCTCTTCCCGGAGTTAAAATATATTCAACTTGATCCGGATGATAGTCATCGGTAATTATATCTTCTCTGTTATTTAAGGATGAAGAGACCGCGTTTAATCGAGGGTGATTAGGGAACATCGGTTTCGCGATTGGTTGGTCCCTAGCCGACATTAAGGGAATTGACCCTAATGTTTGCACTCATCGCATCCATTTGAAGGATAGCGAAGACTTTCATGAACCTCTCGCGTCGTCGAACCACGCCATGAAAGAGGTGGTTAGGGAAGAAGTCTTATGATTACTTTCGATCGCGGGTATCATATACCCAATCTCGATAGCGAATGGGTAAGCCCCATTCATGTAGTTCCTAAGAAATCGGGAGTTACCATGGTGCGTAATGGAAAGGGTGACTATGTTGTCACACAAGGTCCTATAAAATGGAGAATCTGTATTGATTCTGAGGCGTTTAAATGCTATGACACGAAAGGATCACTTTCCTTTACCTTTTATAGATCGGATGCTTTCGAGCGCCTAGCTGGTCATGCTTTTTATTTTTTTGGATGGTTACTCGGGCTATTTTCAGATTATTATTGATATTGATGACCAAGAAAAGACTACCTTCACATGTCCCTTTGGAGCGTATGCCTATAAATGAATGCCTTTTGGCCTTTGTAATGCTCACGGTACCTTCGGTGGTGTATGCTTCATATTTTTAGTGACATGGTAGAGCTTTATGGAAGTTTTCATGGATGATTTTTCTATCTATGGAGACTCCTTCATAGATTTGCTTGTCTAACTTTGTCTAAGGTTTTTTGACGGTGTGAAGAAAGAGCCTCGTTTTTAAAGCTGGGAAAAGTATCATTTCATGGTGAAAAAGGGCATAGTACTAGGTCACATTGTATCTAGTGATGGCATCCGAAGTAGATAAGGCCAAACTAGATAAGATAGCGACTCTACCTAAACCGCAGTTGTCCATGATATTAGAGCCTTTCTAGGCCATGCGAGGTTATTATAGGCGTTTTATTAAAGATTTCTCGAAAATAGCTAGGCCTTTAACTAATGCTTTTGAAGGATGCAATCTTTGATTTTAATTTTAAGCGTAAGCGGGCTTTTGAAACTTTAAAAGCCATGCAACCTCTGCACCAATTATCTGACCTCGATTGGTCTAAACCTTTCGAACTCATGTGTGATGCTAGTGATTATGCGCGGTTAGTCTTTGTCTTGGGGACGAAACTAGATAATAAGTCCCTGTTATTTATTATGCTAGTAAAACCTTAAGCGATGCTCAACGGAATTATTCAACTACTGAAAAAGAATTCTTAGCTGTCATTTATGCTTTAGATAAGTTTAGTCCTTATTTGGTTGGTTCTAAAACTTTAGTTTACCACGGACCATGCGACCGCTTAAGTACCATCTTGCAAAGAAGGATGCTAAGCGAGATTAATCCGATGGATCCTTCTCTGCAAGAGTTCACATTAGAAATAAAGGACAAAAAGAGGGTCGAAAGCGTAGTTGCCCACCACTTATCTAGACTTACAAGCGGCGATAATAGTGATTCCGAGTCTATACCGGACTCTTTTTCACGATGAGCATCGTATGCTATTTTTGAGGACCATGGTATCGCGACATTGTAAATTATTTAGCGGCTGATGTTATGCTTTATAATTGGTCAAGAAATGAGCGTAAAAGTTCTTGGCCAAAGTTAAGTTATACTCTTGGGATGAGCCCTACCTTTTTAAGTATTGTGCGGATCAGATTATTCGTCGTTGCATTCCCGATTGGGAATATAATGAAGTTCTATCGTTCGCCATGACAAAGAGTGTGGTGGCCATTTTAGTGGAATGAAAACAGCAGCTAAAGTTCTTCAATGTGGATTTTATTGGCCTACCCTTTTTAAGGATGCCAAAGTGCATTGCAAGGCGTGTATTCATTGCCAACAACTTGGGGCCGAATCCTGGCGTAATATGATGCCATTAAATCCAATCTTGATAGTAGAAATTTTTGACATTTGGGGTATTGATTTCATGGGTCCCTTCCCTGTTTCCCACGGTTTCATTTATATTCTAGTTGTTGTGGACTACGTGTCTAAATGGATAGAGGCCATGGCTTGCCGTAGCAATGACCATAAGGCGGTTGTATTTTTATTAAGGAGTATATTTTCTATCGGTTTGGCATTCCTAAAGCCATCATTAGTGATGGTGGAACACATTTTTGCCTTGAGTTATTGCATCCCTAGTGAAAAAGTATGGAGTTACACACAAAGTAGCAACTCCTTATCATCCACAAACTAGCGGACAAGTAGAAGTTTCTAATAGGAAATCAAAAGATTTTAGAAACAATGTAAATCCTAATAGGAAAATTCGGTCGGCGTCTATCGGATGCCTTATGGGCGTATAGGGCGGCTTTCAAAACTCCTATAGGTATGTCTCCCTTTAGACATGTATTTGGGAAACCATGTCATTTGCCTATTGAATTAGAGAGCACCGTGCTCTGTGGGCTATAAAAGCCTTAACTTCAATATTGATGAGGTGGGTGTCAAGCCTTGAAGTTGCAATTGAATGAGCTTGAAGAAATCCGTAGCGATTCTTACGATCTGTGAAGGATTATAAAGCTAACATGAAGCGTGTTCATGATAAGCAAATCTTAGCAAAGAGTTTGTGGTTAGTCAAAAGGTTTTGCTTTATAACTCCCGTCTACATATTTTCCGGGGAAACTAAAACCCGTTAGTGCGGTCCTTTTAAGTTCTTGAAGTCACCCCTTATGGGGCAATCACCTTGGTAAATCCCAAGGACAACGGTACCTTTCAAGTTAATGGTCAGCGGTTAAAACATTTTCACGAACCCACGTCCCGATGTAGAGGAAGTCCTTTTACGGGACCACATCTATGAGGATTGACCTTTGTCATTTGGTGTACTTCCTTTCACTTCCATATAGTGGTAAGTGCACCATTCAGAAGGTAACCGGGCCCTCCCTATGGAGTGTGTGTGGCTGTAAGTACGGATCCTAAGTCCCGTTTCACATAATTCATGTTTTCCACTTTTGCATGTTTTCTCGGTTTTGAGTCATGTTCCTCTATGGGGTGAATTATGTATTTATTGTTTTTCGTGTTTCTTATAATAAACTAATAAAATAAAAATATAAAAAAAATTAATAAAATTCTAAAATCATAGAAATAGCAATCTAACAAGTCTTGGGAATCGACTTTAAAGCGACCCATGTTTAAAACAAATTTTGTGTTTAAAAATTTGTTTGAAGTGAAAGCGATCGGTCTTTCCATCGGATTGCTTTAGAACTTTCCATTTGTGTTACTTAGGCCATTAGTTGTAGTTCATTTGGGTTGGCGTTATCTAAAACTTAGATTTCCGCCGTTAAGCATAACTTACATCACACCGCGCGCTTTTGAGGCGTTTTCCACCTTCTTATCGTCACCCATGGTTGGAATTGAGTGTTTTATGGATCATTGGATTGGAAATTCTCTATTGATCATTTCCATAACTCATTCGCCAAAATCGGACCCGATGTGAAGCGGCAAATTGAATTTGAAATTCGCGAAATATCGGAAAAAAGTTCGAATACAAATTGGGCTTGAGGCCCAAACCGCCGCCGCGTCACGTGCGTCTCCTTCCTTCCCAAAAGCGCCGCAGTTGTTTCCTTTTCCAATCCGCGGTTACCAAAGTTTAAAACAAACCTTAAACAAAAAAATAAAAAAAAAAAAAAAAAAAAAAAAAAGAAACCTAACTACACCCACACCAAGCATTTAAATCAAACTGAAATCTTCTCCAAACCATTACCACCACCAACCCCAACAATTTTAAAACTCGAAAACAGCCACCAATTCAAGCTTCAACCTGCCACCGTACCCACCATCCCCCACCACCGTTGTTTTTAGTTGTTTTCATCAAACTTCGCCTCCTCCACCGTCTACAAAACCATTGTTTGTTTCAAAAACTTCAATTATTTTAACGACGAAGAATTTTTGCGAGACGCGTTTCTTGACCCGACCGCTTCGGCGCCATTTTACGATCGCGGAGATGATTAGGAGAAATTGGAATGGAATGTGGTACTTTCGGTGAGAATTCTATCACTATGATTTGGTAGAATAGTTTTATAAGAAGCGAGAATTGGAGGGATAGGATTTTTCATTAAGGTAGCGAGGAGCGAGGAGGAAATGCCGGAGGCGGTTGTTGGCTAAAACATTGTTAGGACTTACGCTGAAAGCAACCTAAAGCGACCATTCGGGAATCGATTATCTTTGGAGTTCTGCTTTGATGAAAGATCTTGTCGTGGAGGGTGAATACAATCGAGATCTCATTCGCGTCCATGATCAAGTCGAGAACCAACCAAGTATTTGTAGCTTCGGTGGATTGGTAGGAACATCCTCGGGAAAGACAAAGTCGGCGATATCGGTCTGCAATGTGCGCGTTCTCTAGATTTTGCAAGCGAATAAGTATAATTTATGCATCCTCGATTTAATTTTTAATGTGATTAGAGGTGGGAAAGAGCATGGCGCCTTTCCCCGTATTGATCACTAAGATCATGCTCTCATTTAGAGGCATCGCCAAAATCTGCTCCTATTAAGATCAAATTGCATTCTAATGCAAGTATTTATCTGGATTGCATCCATGAGACTTGGCCGTTAATGCGAAGGAAATATGGTTGAGTTGGCGGATGAAATGGAAGATATGACATGTCCGGATGAAAATGCATTAGATAGTTGTAATTCTAATTTAGAACACATGCAAGTGTTGCAAAGCGGCTAGCGTTGCGTTTATGGTATTTGTGAAGATATCGAGATAGGCAGTTGTAGTTCAAAATAAACAAAGCGAACCCCGGGCGAAAGTTGAAATGCTTTCGAAGGGGTCGGGGAAGATATCTTGTCTAACATGGAGACTATGCACCCGGCATCGCCAAAAGGACCACTATATAGTACTAAAAAGGTTGAGATGGAAGCTTGGCGCTTGCTTCAAATAGAGATGCTACGTCGCATACCAACCTTGGAGGATTCTGTTTCGGACAAGTCGAGAGGCATGGCGTCGTCGCCCGAAGGACGGATGGCTCAAGCCATTCTTCATCCCAGGACCAATCCCATCTCGGGGTCCATCTTCAAAACATGGCTAGGTGTTCACCATCGGTTTGTGTTATTTGTTATTTCATTGTTTTATTGTTTTATTAGTTGGATTTTAATTTAGTTGTTAAATTTAAATATTAATGTGTTTGTTTTATGTTGTTTGGATTTAAATTTTTAATATAATTGGTTATTTTGAATTGTGCGTGTTTTATCATTAATCCCACTTTCGAATTGTTTGGGGGTGGTAATATTTATACGAGCATAATTCGTTATATGATCATCTTATGTAAGGTTGTCTTGGAGTAAAGGTTGAGAATTTGGCCGATATCGGTATATCTATGATTATGTGTGGTGGTAGCATGAAACCTAGGAGAGTTTAGAAGTTATTATCTAAATCCAGTATAAAAGATACCAGGGTTGTTAGAAAATCAAAAATATGGTTTGTTTCCGTTTTGGGTTTGGAATTTTTCTATTTCGGAAATTGCCTTAAAACAATTTGGCAACTTGCCGATTCGTTTTGGAAGCTTCGAGAACCTATTTAAACTACCTTCATTCTACACTCACAAACCCACTACACCCCACCATCATCCCTCACCTTTCACTCCAAGCTTTTCCTTCTTTTTCCTCTTAAACTTACGCCCGGCACTTACGGCGCACACTGCGCCCTAGACACTGTCGAGTCAGAAATTTTACTCGAGGCGCACCCAGCGCCCTAGTTTGGCGCAACTTCAAGCCAAAAAACTGTGTTAACTCCAAAACACCCTAAGCACCTGTTTGTGCCCAAGTGGAAGCGCACCAGCCTACGCCCTAAAAGTGAACACGAAAATTTCCAATTTTACGAGGGTTGTTCTAGGATTTTTGGAGCTGTTCAAAAGAGTAGTTGAGATGACATCTCTATAGTCATACCGAGCAGTCTTTCGAAGGCGTGTTGGGAACCGATACCTATGGACATCGGTTCGATGGCCGGATCGATGCGATTAGGATGGCGCCCATCTTGGTAAGTGATGGCGATTCATATTCGGCCGCGACTTCTTGCTTATTTCTACTACCACGTTAGTTTCTATTGTATGTCGGGATGGAGAACAAGAATTCTCCGCGTAGTCGATGACCGCGACACTAGAATTCAATAAATATGTGGTTAAGCTTTAGTTTCGGGATTACCAATACTTGATCCTGTTCACACATGGGGATATATGACCCGATAATGCATACCTTTATGATTATACATATTTCCATGAGTATTATGGGGGAGGGTATTTCGAGTAATGGACAGGGGCAATATAGCATTGCCCTTGGTAGCCTGTCCACTAGCGTAGGCACCACCATGTTATTCATCACGATGAATATTTTGGGGAATGGCGGTTCATACGCAAATAGTAATCTTGCTGGTGACATTTTCCTCGCTTTAGGTGAGGGACATCACCGATATGACATTCCCCGAGTTTTAGTAAGCTAGTCTTAAGAGAGCCCAAAGCATGAAGTAAAGTATCTTCTTATGCCTGTTTTGGTAAAGCGCATCATCGTAGTTGTTTACGTGATACGTGCCCAATTCCGCAGTTGGAAAGGGTTGAAGTCATGAGACCCACCAATTGGAGTGGTTCGCTCATTGCAAATTATGACTTGGCGGGATGGCGGTCGCGACCTCATTTAAGTAAGCCCATTACATCCCATCGGACATAATAACTTAATGAGGTTAGCATTAGTAGATGATAAATGGCGGCAAACTTGGCAAGTTATAATGGCTGGCGGGGATCGCGAAGGAACCTCATCTCTTTGATGAGGAGGAGGATCTTAAGCGGGGAGATAAGGTAAGTTTTTAGGTTTGTTATTGTGCTTATGTCCAAAGCAATTTAATTATGTTAACCCCATAATGGGTGGAACTCTTATAGAGTTCGTCGGTTTTTTTTTTTTTTTTTTTTTTTTTTTTATTTTTTTATTTCCTATATTAAGTATGTTCTAACCTTGTTTCTGAGGATGTTCCGAATTTCACAGCGTTTCCATGGTATTTTTCTACCATATTTATTTAAATGCTTTGAGGACAAAGCATGCTTCTTCTTTTTGGGGGCATAGAAACCGCGTGTAATTAAGGCATCTGTTAGGATATAGATATGTATAATATGCATTTGTTTTCAAGTTAAAAATTTCAAAAATATAAATAAATAAGTTTTATGCTATACACTTAGGAATATTGGTATTGTTTTCTTTCTCTATGCTCTTAACAATCTAGAAGTCTCCGTAGCTTTTGCATTAGAATAATTGTTAGAAACTTAGGTTAATATGTAGGTAATAATCTTTGCATCTATCTATAAATATATTACATGAGTATCTATGATTGTTAGCGATAAGTTTATGAAATCTAGGCTAGAGTACTTATTCTACAAATCTGTGAGAATATAGCCTAAAAGCCTTATATGGCCGAAACATTTGAGAAATGACACAAAGGGAGAAGTAAAATCGGATAGAGAAATCACCGTCCACTTGCTTGATCACTATGCCATATCTAAGCGAGAATTTAGGCCCTCTTTGGATCGATATAGCGAGAAATTCAAACCTATGAATTATTTTTCGCTAATTAAGCCCCCTCGAGCCTTTCTTTAGCCTTCCATAAACCACAATTCCTTTACCCTGTCAAAAACAAAACAAAATAAAAATTCAACTTACCCAATCTAGAATAAGTCTGAGAATAGAATGAGGAAGAAAGAAGAAGAGAAAAACACGTGTAAACAAAGTTAGTTAATTGCTTGAGGAAAAAAAAAAAAGTTTCCATCCAAAGAAAAAAAAATAAAGATAGAAATAAAATAAAACTCCCAAACAAATAGAATAAAAGGAGTCCAAAGCCAAATAAAAGGAAAAAAAAAAATATGGCTAAGGATGGAAACAAAGTGTAAAAGCAAAGTAAATAACAAGGTTTTCTCTAGTTACATAATATGAAGACTCTATTATCTCGGACTTGTCCTTTTTAATATCGATTTCCTTCCTTCTTAAACCATCTCTAATCCCATGACACCTAATAAAGACCTCTAGCTCGATTAGGAATAGGTTAGTGTGATAGTAAGTGGCGGATGTGTTTGATCGACTCCGGCTTCCTTGTTTGTCATTGAGATTGTAAGGTAAAGTGTACTTATTGCTATTGCTGGAGAATGTGAAACTTGAGTAGGAAAAATCGGAGTGGTTTTGTCTTGACATTTATGTGAGGACCTACTTAAGGACGCTATTCGAGTTTTAAAAGCGAACTGCTAGGCATTTCATAGTATTACTCATAGTATATATATTTGTATCATAGATGATTGATTATTATGCATATATTAGCTTAGGTTTTTGACTTGGTTATTCTTATTCATTTGTTAGTGAGAAAAATAGATAGTTGAGACATGAATGAGGAAACAATAGTTTTATTTCTTAGTCGTTGTAGTATAGATGAAGTTTGTGAGTACCTTCACTGGAAAACTCTCACGAGGCTATAACTTCGTCCACTAGGGAATTCCTAGTGGTTTTAAGGCCTTGTTGCATATATGGTTGATACAATGCGCTCAGTGAAAGCGAGTAGTTAGAACTCCATTTTTTGGTCACTTATTCTAATTTCTCATATTTGCTTGAGGACAAACAAAATGCTGTTTTGGGGGTGGTTTGATAAGAGTCCAAAACTGTAGTTTTAACCAATATGATCATACTTTTAGACCAATTATGTGAGTATTAATTAAGAGTTAATATTGATTAACGTGTTTTTATCGTTTTAGGGCTTCAAACTCAATTATGTGCAGAAATGTGCCACTTTGATGAGATAAAGGAGCAATGGATGGTTGCTAAGGAGTTCTGTGATTAAAGGCTAAGATTCAAGAAGACAAAGTCTTCCTAAAGCCCGGTAAAAGCTGAAAAGTCAAAGTCAACGCGGGCAGAAACATCACACAAAGTCAGTAAAACTTTCGAAGGCCGTATCTTTGGACTCACACCTCGGAATTGGGTCTACCTTATGTCAAAACGACCGGCTCGGAAAGAGCTTTCTAATGGTTCAAGACTTGGCTCAATCAGAGGAGCAGAAGTGGACGAAAAGTTTGTCGAAGCCAACTGCAACTGAAGAGGCCTTTTTGGACTGAAAATATTGGGTTTTGGGCTTGATTCTCTAGCCCAAAACATGGCTCCAAGCCCATGCACGATTTTTGGATCTGAACATATAAAAACAAAAGCTTAGCTCTTTGTTAATGGTAGCTAGTTAGACCTAAAACTATAGATAATTCTAGATCTAGTTTTCATTAATTAAATTAAGTTTAGTTTAGTTTAAATTCAATTCTTGTTTTAGATTAAACTCTTAAATCATTGATCTTCATTGATTAGATAAATAAATTAGTAGATTCTTATTCATTTCAATTTTGTCATTTACAATTGTTTAGATCTAAATTCCCTCATTACTTGTTATTCATTTCCTAGTTATTACATGAGATTTCAATCATTGTTTAGATAAATTGCATAAAGATAGAATTTTTATATGATGTCTAGTTTTAAATCAATGGGAAATGATAGTGGTATGAATCAAGGCTAAACCTCCATTTAGGGGTTGAAGAAGCCTTGATGGCGCTTGATCTTTGTTAAACTTAGAAATGGGTACCATTGATAATTATTCCACTCTAGAAGCGATTAATTCACCATGAGAATGGGTTTAATAATCACATGCTAGTTATGAATTGGTAGAAATATCATGTATAATTAGGGATTATAATTACTAACATTTGAGAAAATGACACAAAGGAGAAGTAAAATCCGGGATAGAGAAATCACACCACTTCCTTGATCAATTATGCCATATCCTAAGTTTGAGAATTTAGGCCCCTTTGGATCGACATAGCCAGAAATTCAAACCTATGAATTATTTTCCGCTAGTCGCCCCTCGGAAATTCTTTTAGCCTTCCATAAACCACAATTCTTTACCTCACAAAAACAAAACAAAATAAAAAATTCAACTTACCCAATCTAGAATAAGTCTGAGAATAGAATGAGGAAGAAAGAAGAAGAGAAAAACTCGCGGTAAAACAAAAGTTAGTTAATTGCTTCGGAAAATAAAGAAAAGAAGTTTCCATCCAAAGAAAAAAAATAAAGATAGAAATAAAATAAAACTCCCAAACAAATAGAATAAAAGGAGTCCAAAGCCAAATAAAAGGAAAAAAAATATGGCTAAGGATGGAAACAAAGTGTAAAAGCAAAGTAAATAACAAGGTTTTCTCTAGTTACATAATATGAAGACTCTATTATCTCGGACTTGTCCTTTTTAATATCGATTTCCTTCCTTCTTAAACCATCTCCTAATCCCCGCAACACCTAATAAAGACCTCAGCCAATTAGGAATAGGTTAGTGTGATAGTAAGTGGCGATGTGTTTGATGGAGCTCGAACTTCCTTGTGTGTCATTGAGATTGTAAGGTAAAGTGTTAATCTGGAGTAAATAAACTGGAGGAAAAATCAAGTGGTTTTGTCTTGACATTTATGTGAGGACCTACTTAAGGACGCCATTCGAAGTTTTGAAAGCAGAACACGCTAGGCATTTCATAGTAGTATTACTCATAGTATATATATTTGTATCATAGATGATTGATTATTATGCATATATTAGCTTAGGTTTTTGACTTGGTTATTCTTATTCATTTGTTAGTGAAAGAGAGATAGTTGGAGACATGAATGAGGAAACAATAGTTTTATTTCTTAGTCGTTTGTAGTATAGATGAAGTTTGTGAGTACCTTCTTTGGAAAACTCTCACGAGGCTATAACTTCGTCCACTAGGGAATTCCTAGTGGTTTAAGATGCTGTTGCGTATGGTCAATGCAATCGCTTTTTCAGTGAGCGAGTAGTTAGAACTCCATTTTGGTCACTTATTCTAATTTCTCATATTTGCTTTGAGGACAAGCAAAATGCTGTTTGGGGGGTGGTTTGATAAGAGCCCAAAACTATAGTTTTAACCATGCTTGATCATACTTTTAGACCAATTATGTGAGTATTAATTAAGAGTTAATATTGATTCGTGTTTTTATCGTTTGGGCTTCAAACTCAATTATGTGCGTAAATGTGCCACTTTGATGAGATAAAGGAGCAATGGATGGTTGCTAAGGAGTTCTGTGATTAAAGGCTAAGATTCAAGAAGACAAAGCATTCCTAAAGCCCGATAAAAAGCCGAAAAGTCAAAGTCAACGAGGCGTAAACATCACACAAAGTCATGTAAAACTTCGAAGGCCGTATCTTTGGACTCACACCTGAATTGGGTCTACCTTATGTCAAAACGACCGCCTCGGAAAGAGCTTTCCAATAGTTAAAGCCTTGGCCCAATAAGAGGAGCAAAAGTGGACGAAAAGTCTGTTAAAGCCAACTGCAGCTGAAGAGACCTTTTTGGACTAAAAATATTGGGTTTTGGGCCTGATTCTCTAGCCCAAAACATGGCTCCAAGCCCATGCACGATTTTGGATCTGAACATATATAAAACAAAAGCTTAGCTCTTTGTTAATGGTAGCTAGTTAGACCTAAAACTATAGATAATTCTAGATCTAGTTTTCATTAATTAAATTAAGTTTAGTTTAGTTTAAATTCAATTCTTGTTTTTAGATTAAACTTTTAATCATCATCTTCATTAATCTTCATTGATTAGATAAATAAATTAGTAGATTCTTATTCATTTCAATTTTGTCATTTACAATTGTTTAGATCTAAATTCCCTCATTACTTGTTATTCATTTCCTAGTTATTACATGAGATTTCAATCATTGTTTAGATAAATTGCATAAAGATAGAATTTTTATATGATGTCTAGTTTTAAATCAATGGGAAATGATAGTGGTATGAATCAAGGCTAAACCTCCATTAGAGGGGTTGAAGAAGCCTTGATGATGACTTTGATCTTTGTTAAACTTAGAAATCGTCGTGATAATTATTCCACTCTAGAAACGATTAATTCACCATGAGAATGGGTTTAATCGCTCACATGCTAGTTATGAATTGGTAGAAATGCCATGTATAATTAGGGATTATAATTACTATTTTGATATGCAAAGCATTCAATTTGGATCTGACGAGTCTTTGTTAGTAGGATTAAGTCGAAGTTAAAGGTGGATTCAATTCCCTTTTAATTCTTTATCTAGATTCAACCCCCTTAGCATTCTATCATTTCGTTATTCGTAACTTGTTAATTGAATTCACCTCGTAGTATAGAATTCCCCTCGTAAATCTCTCACTAGACTTAAGACCGATTAGTTAACTATGAAATCATTCCATGCTAAAGAACTAGGAGTGGAACAAATTTGTTACTCCACTCTATTTCGATAGAATTGAGAGTAGAAAACTTGATAAATTAGACTCGTAAAAGTTTTAGTTTACTTACGTTTTGAGTTTCATCGTTCATTTTGTAGGTAAACTATCATTTTTATGTTTATCAGGGGTCAGAGCTGAGGTTTATCTGGTGTAATCTCTATTTCCTAAATTCTTGTAACATAAGTCCTAACTGAAGTTACTCTAATAGGCTATAGCCATTTGTCCACACTAGCTAGCTTCCAAACCCGTCCTACGAACAGGTGACGAACTATGCAACTATGCATAACTATAAGATATAGATTAAAATGCATAGATGGGTAACGAACTATACCCTTAATCAAACATTGGAGTTTAAACTTTTTTTTTGAGCAAGTTTGGGTATCCATGTCTACCACGTTTTGCAACGTTTGGTTCTGTTACACTTCTGTCCATTTATTTAATACGTGTCACGATTTTCTTATTTTTCTCTAATTACGTGGCCTTATTTTCCAATGTGGCTCTTTCTTATGTGGCAAAGGGGTATGATATGATACAATACTTCTGATGCAAGATTGATTAGGTAACCACACATGCACGAATCACGTGAGATTTCAAACGGTATATTTATTTATTTTGATGGTTTTTTCAAATGGTATATATACAAACTAAACCCAAATAAATCGAGAAATTTCAAAAATCAAAGAAATTAGAAATTTCAAGAAAGAATAACTAATAACCCTAACTCCCGCTTAGTTCTTGCTCCACCACCCCCAAATTAGATGCACACTACTTTGATAATGTCATCTTTAAAGAACTCAGTCAATCCACGCAAATCTTACCACTGTGGTGCTCCTTCTCCAATACAGGTGGCTGGTCTAGATTCCCAAGATCCAGGAAAGAAGTTTTTTGGTTGTGGACAGTATAATAGGAAGACCAAGACTAAAACATGTGGATTTTTCGTCTGGGATGATGAAGAACAAACAAATCATGAAGATGTTTTGATCGCTGAGAATAGACAATTAAAATTGAGAATTATGGATTTGGAGAAGATGAATGCGCTTCTGTGGGCCAACTTGGAGAAGAAGAATTTTGAATGGAGATTGAAGAAGGTAGTAGCTATCTTTGTTTGTGTAGTGATTGTATTTTGGTGGTGTTTTCTTTGAATTTGTAAGAACAATTTGTAATGAGAAGATTTCTAATGAGAATGAATGAAATGACATGAATTTCTATTGGCTTTCTGCTTGAGATAATAAATAATTAAATAATTATTCTTCTTCATAGCATTGCATAGCAAATTCCAAATACACGCATTCATCTTTAAATAGCATTACTAGAGGAGGTTGATTATGATGAATATGATTGCCCACAGTTATCTGCACTCCCACTGTCCAAGCTATAACAATTATCACTATCACATTTCCCACATGAACATGAACTATAGGAAGTTGATTCTGATGGAACAGAAACAAGAGGACCTTCACCAATCACCTTAGTTCTTTCCAGTTGTTGGCACACTTTTTTCCCCTCCTTGTAAACTACATTGGTCTTCATCATGTTGTTGCTGCTACCCTCAGCTTTGGGTTTTGGGTTTGCAACTCTCTCTATTCTTGAACCAGTTCTAACCCATGATGCAATACGCCCCTTACCTTTACTAGTATTCTCCTTGTTCTTCCCTTGACCATTATTCTCCTTCTTCTTGCCAGTATCCATTATTTTTTTTTCTTTGAGATGTTCAGCAATGGTTGGTTTATCTTGGTTTTATAGATAGGATAACATTGAAGAAGTCCACCATTTTAGTATTGGGAAGGGAAAGATGCAGTTGAAATTGAATGGTATAGGTTAGGCAATGTATAGGCTACAGAGGGAGTACTTCTTTGGGTAATTACGAGAATTTGGAACTGACTTGACCCTATGCATGGGGTTATCTAAAACAAAACTAGAAGAAAATTTCAAACTAGAAATAAAATAAGAAACCCCAAACCCTGAACAAGCAGTAAAACAAACATTTTATAACAAGAAATAAGAGCAACATGCATCAACAAACTATTTTAATGTTTTCCATGTATCCAAAACCCAAATGAAACATCTAGAACAAACTCCAAAATAACCAAAATAAAGATACATGAATAAACATTAAACATCAACATAAAGATATCCCAAAATAAACAAATTCTGTTTGACCAGAACCAAGCTATAATATCAAATTTTCCACTGCTGCTTCATTGGGCTTGCAGCAGATCTTGTCTTCACACCTGGAGCAGTTGCTCTTGTACCCATAGTTCTTTTTCTAGTTCTTTTAAGACCCAGTGTTGTAGGTTTTTTCTTGGTAGGGCTTTTTGTAGGTACCGCATTTGTAGTTGTGGAACCTTGTGTACCAAGATGAGCAGATACTTGAGTTGATGCTGTATCAGTTGTTTTCTTTGAAACTCTTCCCATTGGAGTAGTTAAAAATTGAGCTCTTGATCTGGTCCCTGATGATAGTCCTTTAGAAATTTTAATAGGTGGCCCTTCTTGTCTTGGAATCTACATGACATAAGCATAAAACAATAAACTCTGGAAACTAAGCTCTACACTATAGAGAATGGCAGCATCAAACATAAATATATAGAAATTTCTAACTATATATTACCTTCAGCATTTGAGGCCCAGTGTATTTAGAATAATAATACATTACTGTATTAAACTCATTCTGTGATGCTTTATCTGTCCCACTGGATGTTGTTGCCTTCCTCTTGTCCTTTTGAGCAGTGCTTGGTGTTGCATCTCCCTTACCCTTACTAGTACTTGGTGTTGCCCAGCTTCCCCCTCCCCTTACTAGTGCTTGGTGGTTTATTTGTCCCCTTAGCAGTACTTGCCTCCTTTTTTCCCTTGGCAGTGGTTTATTTTCCCTTGGCAATGACCTCTTTTCCCTTGGCAATGGTTGCTTCCTTATCTTTTCCCTTGGCAGTGGTTGCTTCCTTATCTTTTTCCTTGGTAGTATTTGCTTCCTTCCCCTTTCCCTTAGTTTTAGTTCTTCCCTTACTCTTAGTTTTTGGCCTTAAACTTGGATCTTCAGTTGGAGTAGTTGTTGGTTCTTTGTCTTTTCTTGCTTTCTTGGTTGGCCTTGAACTTTCACCTTCAGCACTTACATCCTTCTGACATGTTGTCCTATTATGGCCAGGTTCCTTGCACTTTGAACACCTAATCAATGTCCTCCTTTTACTTAACTTAGTGCTACCACTGCTACCTAGTACTTCATGATACTCCTTCCTTCTTGCTTTCTTAGGCCTACCTAGCATTCTCCTTGAAAGAGGAGGCAAGATAATCTCTCTAATTGTAACAGGCCATAACTTCTCATTATTTAAGGGTTTCATGAAGTGATTGTATGCCTTTTGGTAAACTTTAACTATGTAACATCTGTGTACATATATGTCAGGGTTCTCCTTCAATGAATAAATTGCAGTTACTGCATGACGGCAAGGTATGCCAACCAACTCCGACATCCTGCATGCACAACTCCTAGTTGCTAAGTCCACCACATACTTCTCATCTCCATGACTCACTTCAAATACATGTTCACCACAATACTGAGGTACCCAATACCTAGAGTGCATTTTGTTTTCCTCCAATTTCACCCTTGCAGTGGGAGTAAGGCTGTCATGCCAACCTTCTATTATGTCTCACTTCTTTTGCATCTTAACCATTGTACCTGTATGTACCAGTGTTCTCGTACCCCTACGAACGACCATCATTGGGTACTACTATAAGAGCCGCTCACTAATGAGTCATGCTTGCTTGCCCGCTACGGTAACATTCCGCTTGCCTACTAGTGAGGCGTGCTTGCTTGCCTGCTACTGTGGCATTCCTGCTTTCCCTTACTAGTGAGGCGTGCTTTCTTGCCCGCTACTGTGGCATTCCCGCTTGCCTACTAGTGTTTCATTCGGGCATGCCCGCTACTATGGCATTCCCGCTTGCCTACTAGTGTTGCATTCGTGCATGCCCACTAGTGGAGCAATGACACTGCCCACTAATATAACACCCAAGTTATATATAGCAGGTCCGGAGATATGTCAAGGGATTTTTTCTATATAAAGCTTTTGAAAAGATTTCGTACAAAGAGGGAAATATCTCATCAAATAAGGAAAGAGTATCTTAGGCAATAAGAAGCTTAACATATTCATTTTTCTATAAATACCCAACAATCATTTCAACAAAGAACTACGTGCATTTTTGAGACTTGATTCCAGAGAACGATTTGGATACGTAGGCAGCCATTGGTGGTACAGTCTCTCTCACTTCATATCAACCTCTCCAACAAGATCATTGGTGTGTTTGCGTGAGTTCTCACAAAAACATAATTGGCACCGTCCGTGGTCCTTATTGACGGGCCCTCTTTCACGTTACTTCTTCCAAGCACCATTAATGGAAAAAACTACAAGATCCCAAGTGAACAAGAATGCAAGAACACAAAAACAACAAGAAGAAAATCCGAAAGTTCTAATCAATCAGAAAGTGATAGATCAACCCGCTACAACAAATCTGCAAGATTAGCCTTCGCAGCTCCAAGTTCCACGACAACCCAGATCTAGATGTCCACCACCTCAAGCTCCAGTAATTCACCCTCAAGATCTAGATGCTATAAATGCAAACAAAGTAGATCCTGCAAATATGGCGATAAACGATGATTACCTTACGTTAGAAATGATGCGTCAAAAGTCCATAAGAGAGAAGGAATGCAACAAAAACTTGCAAAAACAACTGGACCAAGGGAAGCAAGTACAGAGGGATGACGTCGATGCTGCATCTTCCACATTGGCAAGAGCCCCCAGATCTAGCGAAAACCGGAGTGTATATATTCAACCGAATACAAGATAATAATGGCAGATCCCATCCATTGGAACCCATCCCCGAACATTATCAAGATTACTCGAGGTCAGGCTGTCATCCCATTCAAGAGGGCGATCCAGATCTCGAAATACCAACAACACTAGGCGTAGCAGTGGTCATAACGCAAGGCACAAAGAACAACAATACACATTGTTAGGTAATCATCATACCTCCCTTAACAGGCCAAGGTCATTGAACGTTGATCGTAGTGTGTCAAAAAGGTGGACAACAGCCACAATAAGAGGCAGTGCTGGACGCCAAGATCATGACCTCAGAGCCGAATTGCATCACTACCTTAGACATGGTTTGAATGTGGCAAACCGGTACAGAAGATTTAACGCAGATCAGCCTAGAATACAACCACACCAAAGGAACTACTCCCCAGAATGACAGCTTGGCTTGTCTTACCGACATAGATCCCGTAGTCCAAGGCACCAGCAAAATCTAGAAGTAAGCAACAACTGGGGGCGACCACACCGTGAGATGCAACATAGTGAAGTCACTCCCCAAGTCGAAAGTCAAGAGGTCGTAGGAGCAACATTTATGGAACAACAAATCAGAGACATTATCAAGAAAACAGTGACCAATGCGGGTGTGGTTGAAACTCGATGGAAAGACCTTGCAGTGAACGAAGATGTCGTTGGGCGATTTTCTCTGATCATACAAAATGCAAAACATCAAGGCGCACTACACCATAACAACTATTTTGTAACAAAGCTAATTTTCAACAAGTAACGGAAATAACTGTTACTCTTTAAGTAACAGATATATCCGTTACTTCTAAGTGCAAGTGTTACTTAAAGTCTTGAATTAATTTTTAATAATATTTTAACGGTTATATTTTGATATCCTAACACTTATTTTCGTGAGAAAAGAATAAAAATAACCAAGAAAATTAGGGAAATGAAAAAATGAAAAAATGAAAAAGAAAAATCAATTTGGTCACGCGCGTATCCTTCCCCATTCTTTTTTTTTGGCTAACACTTAAACACTTAACAAAACTCTAATTTTGGCTCTGCAACACTTAACAAAACTCTAATTTCGGCTCTGCAGGAAACAAAAAACCCCCTCTCTAAAGAACCCTACCTTCTGAAAACATCTTCTTCTTTTGGGTTTTCCCTTTGCCTCGTAGAATCTCAAACTCTCATTTTCTCTCTCTGTCTTTATGACAACAAGTCCTCCATTTTTTCCCACCTCCTTTTTTTCCCCCAACGAGAATTTCATTTCATTTACTTTCTATCTCTCTCTCGATCTGTTGAATGGAAGAAGAGAGAGTTGTATTTAAAGTGTTATTATTATTATTGAGTAGTATTATCCTTTGTGTACTATTGAATACGTTCAAATTCCATGCTTGTGATCTTTAAATCACTTCAATTGTGTGGTGGTCTTAATAGCCAAAAATATATACTTTTTCCTGATAATACATCCTTAGATCTATGTGTCTAGTTGGGTTGAATCCTGTGTTAACACATCTCATGCTGCTTGTGAACCTACTGTCTTAAGTGTTTTGTCACACACGTGAGGAGGGGGAAAAAATACCTGCCATTTAAAAGTACCCGTGGTTTCCTTAACTTCTTGTATTGACATATATACTGAAAATTTGTATTTTCTCCTTACTGTATTGTCTTCTACAGGTACTTGAAGCGAGGTGTAAATGAGAAAGGTTGAGTAGCTAATGATGTTGAGCCAGAACAGATTGTGTTTGAAGATGTTCCTAAAGGAAGTCCAACACAAGTAAGTTCGGTAGTGCAGAATAGGGGATCCATTCCCCTATTCTGGTCACAGGAAACTTCACGCTTGAATATAAAGCCTGATATAATGTGTAAGTCTTGTGCTTATTAATTTTATTACACAGAGGGACAACTCTTTTCATCTTTATGCTAACAAAAAAACTTGCTAATTGCGGCAAGGAGTATATACTTGGTGGATTATTCATATAGCAGATTAATTAAACCCAAGGGTGCGCTAGTAATTTATAGATCAAACCCAAGGAATTGAAGCGATATATATATATATATATATATATATATATATATATATATATATATATATATATATGAAGTGTAAATGAGAAAGGTTGAGTAGCTAATGATGTTGAGCAAGCAGATTGTGTTTGAAGATGTTCCTAAAGAAGAAAAGTAAGTAAGTCCAGAGAATAGGGGATCCATTCCCCTAATAAAGAAGGAAACACGGCTTGAATATAAATATATATATATATATATATATTATATATATATATATATTTTCATCTTTATGTTAAAAAAAACCATGCCTAATTGCGGCAAGGAGTATATACTTGGTGGATTATCCATATAGCAGATTAATTAAACCCAAGGGTGCTTAGTAATTTATAGATCAAACCAAGGAAATGAAGCGATATATATATATATATATATATATATATATATATATATATATATATATATATATATATATAATTAATTTATTTTTTATTTTCTCGTAATTATATTTTTGCTAGTTCAAATAAAAATAAATTAATATTCTTTTATTGGTATTGAGAGTATTATGTCAAGACCATGTACATATGCATAGGTGAGAGAATATTTGATTGGCTTCACTCGAACTCCTTACTGGATAATAACTGAATTTCAGATAATTGTGGACAGGTAAGATGCCTTACTATTTTAGAAGTACTTTTGACTCCGTCTTTTTTAATATGAAGGATTGGAAATTATGTCTTCCCTAAATTGTTTACAAAACTTTGGTTTATTCATGGTTCTGATTGATGGTTGAGTAACTTAGTCCATGATTGTGTACATGCATTCTTGTTGGAAGTTATAATTTGATAGAGATATTTTGGAAGTTCTCTACTTAATATCTTATCATTTGTGGGATTAATTCTGCTACCTTTGGAGAGTCAAAGAAATCTGGCAATCTTTGAAAGAAAAAGCGGCATGGATTAATCTCACTCCATCTTGGAGAGAGACTAATCTGGGAGCGGACAGCTGCGCCAGACAGGGGGCTGCGTTAACACAGGGAGAGAGTATATGGTGGATTTCTCGACCTTCTTTCATGATTCATCTGGAGAACCATCATACGACTTATTATCGTTTTGTTCACTAGATTTTCATTTCTAGTGTAGGCTTGTATTTTATTTTTTTCTCTATTCTGCTACCTTTGATATCATGTAAGCCTTATTCTTTATAATTAATCAATTACCTTTAACAAAAAAAAAATTTTTGTGGGATTAATTACGGAATGATTGCTCAATGGTAGGCAAATGGCTATTTTGATCTAACTTTTTACTGGTTATAAAACAAATGACAAGCCTGGGTTTCTTTTAGGTTTTTTAAATATGCGGCTGGTAATTAATCTTATTAGATAAATTTCATTTTACTAAAGACATGCAAGGTTCTTGGGTTCGTTAGAAATTCTTGTTATTCATTGTCTTTTTGCTTCGATGTCAAGGACAAAAAACTTTTGGTAAGTCTTAAATATATTTTCATTTTTGCGTTTACCCAAGTTGCATTGCTTATTGAAAGGTTGTTGCTTTGCTGCAATTTTTTTTGAATTCTTTCTCAAATGCTTTTTGAGGCCAAAAACTATCCTTTATGTAGGTTGTTTTATTGCAATTGTGGAGCTCCTCATTTTCAACATGAAGATAATACAGAAGAATGTTGAAAGGCTAGACTATGCAACTTGACTTTTCTTGTTATGTTTGTAAATATATGTCTATCTGTATATAGTTGAAATGAATCACAGAAGGAAGTAGGAAAACTTATTGAGACTTGGTTTTTGATTCTATGTAAATTGTGATTTGGATTGGAGGCTTTGTTTCTATCTAAATTTAGATTTGGATTGGTGGCTTTGTTTATATAAAGTTTAATTGGTTGGTTTTTCTTCTTATTTAATTGTTGGCTTGAGATGTTGTGGAGTGTGAATGTGTGATGTCTATGTGAGATGGAATAGTGAGTTATGGTAGAGGTATGTGCAGGGTGGATTTTTTTTTATTTGCCCCCGAAATTTAATTTTTTTTATTCTGGACGAAATTTTAGTAACGGATATATCCGTTACATTAAAATTGACTAATTGTATGTCACACATCCATTACTAATGGTTATTTCCGTGACAAACCAAATATTTAAAACGTTAGTGGCCGAAACGCGCCAAACTTTAGTAACACTTGTATCCGTTACAAATGACCAATTTTAAAGGATAATCAACCGTTTACTATCCGTTACAAATATTTATAGTAACGGATATAACCGTTACTATAATTAATTTAAGTAACGGATATATCCGTTAGTAATTTTTGCCTAAGTGATAGTAACGCCCCAGAGCTAACGGATATAACTGTTAGTAAAAATATAAGTAATAGATATAGCTGTTGGTAAACACCTTTTCTGGTGTAGTGACGGCTTCAAACAACCAGATCTTCCTAAGTTTGATGAAGCAGGAGGTGACCCGAACGATCATGTCATAGAATTTAAAAGTAGAGTTGCATGCCACACGCTTAACATTGATCCTACAATCAAGCCAGTGTGGCAAAAACCTAGGCATATGACACCAAATAGAAAACTCAAGGTCAAAGAGGAGATCGATCGTCTACTCTCAGTCAAACCTAAGAAAGATGGTAAAATAAGAGTGTGCATCGATTTCACGATCCTTAACAAAGCTTGCCCAATTCATCCTTACCTTCTTCCACGGATATCAAAACGGGTAGATGCCACTTCTGGCTACCCGCGATTATCATTTATGGATGTTTTTTTAGAATACCACCAGATTCCACTATCTATTAAAGACCAAGAAGCAACTGCATTCATAGATGATCAGGGAATTTTCTATTACCAAGTCAGCCTTTTGGTTTAAAAAACACGGTGCCACTTATCAGAGGATGATCAACACCATATTTGGAGATATGTTAGGCAAGATAATGGAGGCATACATTGATGCCATGATTGTAAAATCCAAGCATAAGGGAGATCACATCTCTGACTTACAATCAGTTTTTGACAGAATTGAAGAATTCAACATGCGGCTCAATCCTTCGAAATGCGCTTTCGGGCTAATCTCTGGAAATTTTCTGGGGTATTTGATGACTTGTCGAGGCATCGAAGCTAACCCAAAGCAGATCTAATCCATTCAAGCCATGTCAGCACTAAAAACAAAAAAAGAGATTCAACAGCTCACAGGACGCTTAGTAGCTCTCAACCGTTTCATCTCTAAGTACTCGGACAGATGTTGTCCTTTCTTTCAGACTTTAAAGGACTCAGCAGGGTGGAATGATGACTATGAAAATGCCTTCCAATCCATCAAGAAATACTTAGTCTCACCACCAATGTTGGCCAGCCCAGCCACAGGGCAACCTATTGGAGTTTACTTGGCCGCTACAGACACTGCAGTCAGTACAGTCTGTTCATCATGGAGAAGACGGTCGTCCAATCTTCTTCATTAGTAAGACCCTAACGGGGGTGGAAACTAGATATGAGAGAGTTGAAAAAATCACTCTAGCATTGGTTCATGCTGCCAGACGCCTCAAGCCATACTTCCAAGGAAGATTGGTCAAGGTATACACTGAATACCCACTTCGCAGTGCTCAGGAATCAAGCAGACTGGCTGAATGGGACATCTATTTAAGGACTTATAGCATTATCTTTGAACCTCGTGTTTCAGAAAAGGGTCACACCTTTGCATCCCTAATGACATATTTTCCAATTGACGATTTTGTCTCTGAAATCAACCAAGACGAGGGCATCTCTAGTGAAGCGCCAACAGTTAGTGGCGAGGAAAGCCCAACAAATCTTACGGCCCCATCACCCAATTCATAGATGGTTTACACGGACGTCTCACACAACAAAGCCGGCTCTGGATTAGGATGGGCTTTTATCAAGCCAAACAATTAGTAGTTTGGGCCGGCAATTCCTTAGAACTGGTCCTTGAAGTAATTTTCTTTTGTTTTTCAGATTATCACTCATCAATAAAATGCATTATTCCACATTTCTTTATTTTCGTTCAGTTAGTTAGTCAAAAATAATATATATCAATTACTCAATTACCATTCTTAAAGACAATCAGTTGATAGGAAAGCTAAACTATAAAAAACATATACAAATTCAAAAGTCATGGAGTTTGCGTTTGCAACACCTCTCTCCAACACCAAAAATTCGTGGAGTTTGGGTTTTTAACACCTCTTTCCACGTACCAAAAAGTCATGGAGTTTGCATTTTCAACACCTCTCTCCATGCACCAGAAAGTCGTGGAGTTTGTGTTTTTAACACCTCTCTCCATGCACCAAAAGTCGTGGAGTTTGTGTCTCAACACCTTTCTCCACTCACCAAAAAGTCATGGGGTTTGCGTTTTTAACACCTCTCTCCATGCATCAAAAGTCGTGGAGTTTGCATTTTCAACACCTCTCTCCACGCACCAAAAAGTCATAGGGTTTGCGTTTTCAACATCTCTCTCCAATACCAAAAAGTCATGGAGTTTGCATTTTCAACACCTCTCTCAATGCACCAAAAAGCTGTGGAGTTTGCATTTTCAACACCTCTCTCCATGCACCCAAAAAAAAATCGTCAAGTAAGCAGTGGCAACACCAATAAACACTATGTTTAAAGCACAAATATTATTCATGCAAGAAGCACATGAACCAGCATACCCCAAGTTGCAAAGGCAAAAATGTCTTACAGTTCACTAAGCTAGAATCGAGTCATAGCCTCAACCCCCAATCAAACAACATGCTTCGCAACATAGCATATTATAAGCAAAGTTTAGTAGTCTTAGCCCACACAAGTGCATCCTATCACAAGTCCTTTTTCATCGACTCATATCCCCATAAACAAACATATAGTTCTTCTGCAACTTGAACCCAATTGTCTTTAAAGTAGGTAGTACAACAACCACCTACGAATTAAGTCTAGTGGTTTCAACGCAATAATAGTTAAATATATACATAAAAGCTCTGTACTAACTTCATTATACAAGTTATACAAATGGATTCTTTATCATAAATTATATCAAACAACAAAACAAGGAGTATATATTTGTATATGCAGTTGTTTTATTCCTTGCAATTTGTGTATCCCAGTAATACACATGTCTGAAATATCCTCCACGCCTTTCACATTATTCGAACTCATCTCCATTACCAATGGATTATTCATATACTCTTCGACCATCTCGGTAGAGAAAATTATATCATCTGTTGGCTTCAGCACCTTTATCACATCATCATCAAGAAATGCAGTGGGAATGTGAACCGTGTTGTGGATTGGTATACCATTTATGGCATACAAGGAGACACCTGGCACACCATTTTTAGTCCCATCTTCAATAGCACGATTAGGGGCGGCTTGGACTCGTTTGATTTCTGTAAACGGTGGTTGCTTCTCCATAGTTTCAAACGTACTTTCCGGAAACAAGAATATCAGTAATCATAGCCTCATGGTTTAAAGCAACATGATGTGGCTGACGCTCAACACCCTAGGTAAATTGCCCCTAACCAGCTCCTTTGGTATCAATACCAACACTAGCATTAACATATGGCATGTCAAACGGGCGGTTGCTACTATTAGCTTTGTCATGCACTTGCATCGCAGATATTTCAATCCCACTGTTTCATTCTTTTGCAGTAATATTATGTTTATTCTTCACCGTAAGGAACGAATTCCATCCGACGAAGAGGGGGCAGTGTATGTACCAGTGTACTCGTACCCCTACAAACGACCATCATTGGAACCTACTATAAGAGCCACTCACTAATAAGGCATGCTTGCTTGCCCGTTACTGTGGCATTCCCGTTTGCCTACTAGTGAGGCGTGTTTGCTTGCCTGCTACTGTGGCATTCCCACTTGCCTACTAGTGAGGCGTGCTTGCTTGCCTGCTACTGTGGCATTCTCGCTTGCCTACTAGTGTTGCATTCAGGCATGCCCACTAGTGGAGCAATGGCACTGCCCACTAATATAGCACCCAAGTTATATATAGCAGGTCCGGAGATATTTTAAGGGATATTTTCCATATAAAGCTTTTGGAAAGATTTCGTACAAAGAGGGAAATATCTCATCAAATAAGGAAAGAGTATCTTAGGCAATAAGAAGCTTAATATATTTATTTTCCTATAAATATCCAACAATCCTTTCAACAAAGAACTACATGCATTTTTTAGACTTGATTCCAGAGAACAATTTGGATACGTAGGCAGCCATTAGTGGTACAGTCTCTCTCACTTCATATCAACCTCTCCAACAAAATCATTGGTGTGTTTGCGTGAGTTCTCACCCAAGCAGTACCCACCCTTATATCCTCCAACGTTGCAATAATATCCTTTGGCCTGGCCTCAATAATCACACCATTATAACACTCACACATATTGTTTTCAACATTTTCACAAGTAGAAACAAATGAGAAATATGATCTACTCCACTGCTAAGGATATTGCTTCTTTAACAAATACTCTTTTGCATCTGGATCATATGCTGCAATTTCAGACATCACCTTCTGAAACTCAACATGAGTTGCTACTTTACTTGCTTACCAAAACAAAACTTTGAAGTGAGCACATACAATAAAGCATAACTCATATTAATTTGAATTTCTATTAATTTCTTAAACTGACAAAACAATAAAAACTTAATGTAAAGGAAGAATGTGAAGTTACCTGAGAAAGTCTTCCTAATATTTGCATAGATATGCCTTGCACAACATCTATGTTCTGCAAAAGACAATCTCTCTGTTATAACTCTGTCTAACCCCTTTTGTTGGTCTATTTTCAAAGTCAAACCAAGATCTTCAGCTAAATGTATATCATCTATCAACAAGTCAAGAAACCATCCCCAGCTCTGAGTGTTCTCTCCCTCCACAACAGGCCAATAACCCAAGCAATTGGATACATCTGGTTATTACTATCCCTACCAACAGCTGTTAATAGTTTTCATTTACAATAACCCTTAAGAAAGCAACCATCTAATCCTATAACAGACCTACAACCTTCAATAAAACCTTTCCTGAGAGCATTAAAGCAAATATACATTCTCTCAAACACTGCTGGATACAAGAGCATAGGGTTCTCTGGGTTAGTGTTTTGTTGACATTGTCTCTTCACTGAAATCTTAATAGTTGAACCAGGATTCTGTTTTGATATTTCAGCACCATAGTCCCAAAGCTTAGCATACACCTTCTTTATAACCTCATCAATTTGTCCAAAAACATGTTGCTTAGCTCTATAACACTTGAATTTTGACACATTGAATGTGAATGTTTGCTTGACTTCTTGTACCATATCCTTCACTTTCCAACTTGGGTTCAGCAAAATCCTGTCATACAAAGTCATGCCCAACCACTTGGCATTAGCAAGTTGGATAGTCAAATCCCTATAACAAGTGTGCACACTGTTATAACTTTTTATCTGGAAGCTATCTTCTAATTGCATTTTACTTGCCCACAGGCTCCACTTACAACCCTCTGCATATTTAGCAAGTATTTTATTCTTTTTATTCACAGTCATCCAAACAGGGCAACCTTTTGCAACAACATAGTCTTTTAAAGCCTTTTTCAGTTCTTCATTAGTCCCAAACCTCATCCCTAACTGAAACTCAACAAGTTTGTAATCAATGTTTGGATTAAATATGGGAAACCTAGACTTCTATCTAAGGCTGAGTTCACCTTCATCATCTTCTTCAGGGCTGTCATAGTCAGAACTATCTGGACATTCATTGTCTTCAATTGTTGTATCACCCACACTAACACAACTTGGTCCACTACCACCTTCACTTCTATCTCCAACAATTGGCTCACATTCCACATCTCCATCAGTTGGTTCAACACCTTTCTCATCACCATTAGTACCCTCAATCACTTGTTTCTTCTTCTTATTCTTCACTTCTAGTAGTTTTTTCTACCTCACTTCAACAAGCTCTTCATTTAAATCACTTAGATGATCCAAACTTGTAGCTTCACTCACATCCTCATCACTCTCATAATCTACATAGTGTATCTCATCTTCAGAGCTAGAGTCTTCAGGTTCAGGTGCTTCTTCAGGTCCAATAAAGACTTCACCAAGTTAACCATGTCCACCATGTCCACCATCTTCACCATGTTCAATATACAATTCAACCTTATCAGTCACCCTTGAAATTTTCATCATTTCATTTTTACTATTGTCATCAATGACTAATCTATTAGAAGATGTGAAAGTCTTTTCAGGATGGGCATAGTACATCTTAATCATGTTAGTAATCCTTACAGACTTCACCATATCTAGTAGCTCAAAGAAATAGAACTTATCATAATCCACTCTATAAAAGTATTCTAGTTTATATCCCTTATAATAAGGTATTGGCTTAGACACAAACTTCCCCACATGGTAAAGTTCTATGCAAAAATCTGGTTCCACTAGAAATACACTTTCTAATATAATATATGATCCACTGAACAAAAACAAACAAGACAAAAGAAAATTTTAATATTATTTGACTGAAAACCTACAAATATAATTGATTAACTATTCTAATATACCCCACATTAACAAACAACAAACCAAAACGTACACTTTAATATTATTTTACTGATAACCTATATAACTATTTGGTTGACTATTGTAATATACTCCACATTATTATTCAAATGAGCACTGAGAACAAAGAAGCTAATTTTCTATTATTCTAGAGTGGGAATCGAGAAGTTTTACGATAAATAACACAAAATCAACTATTATTCTACTGAAACCCTAGAAAATTGCACAAACCACAAAAAAAATTACTCGATAGAAGTAACATACTTGATTCTCCAACGAGATCACAGTCCAATTGAATATTAATTGTCCTTCTCTTCGAATTCGTCCCCCAACGTGCACAATTTTATTTTTATTTGGAAATCTCTCAAACTAGGGTTTTGTTTCACGCAAAAATTGGGGGTTTCTTACCGCATGTAAGTAGTCGGGTTGTGTTTTGGGTTTTGTTTCGTGTTGGCATACCACATGTCAAGTTAACATAGCCACATTGGATAATAAGGCCACATAATTAGAGAAAAAAAATAAGAAAAGCGTGACACGTATGAAATAAATTGACAGAAGTGTAACAGAACCAAACGTTGCAAAACGTGGTAGACATGGATACCCAAACTTGCTCAAAAAAAAAGTTTAAACCCCAATGTTTGATTAAGGGTATAGTTCGTTACCCATCTATGCATTTTTTTTCTAAGATATAATATTATATGTTGATCACTCATCCAAATTTCTTGCAACATGAAAACCTCGGTCTTAATAAAACCTTTCAACTTCTTTATGTTGCTTAAGAATAGAAGTTTGAATGAAATTAGGTGAGAATACCCAATGGGGCGAAGATCATATTGAAGTTACTTGAATAGCAATGCACTCCCAATCATACGAAAAAAGATATGATAAACACCACTCTAAATGCAAAATCCTTGAATGAAGTTAGGTGAGAATACCCAATAGGGTGAAGATTATATTGAAGTTACTTGAATAGCAATGCACTCCCAATCATATGAAAAAATATATAATAAACACCAATCTAAGTGCAAAGTCCGTTAATTATTTTTTGAGGTTAATTAGTTCAATGCATTTAATTTGCATCCAGTTTCCGATTTCTCTTTCATTAATCTTTGAAGATAATTCAATGCATTTGCATCCAGTATCCAATTTACTGTTAATTATTCTTTGAGGTTAGTTCGATACATTTGCATCTAGTTTCTGATTTCCCGTTATTTATTCTTTAAGGGTTAGTTCAATACATTTGCATCTAGTTTCTGATTTCCGATTTCCCATTAATTATTCTATGAGATTAGTTCAATGCATATGCATAAGTTTCTAATTTCCCGTTAATTATACTTAGAGATTAGTTAAAGCAGTTGAATTCCAGTTTCCAATAGATTTCTCATCAATTATTTTTTTAGGTTAGCTCAATGTATTTGGATCCAGTTTCTAATATCTCGTTAAATATTCTTTGAGGTTAGTATAATGCAGTTGCATCTAGTCTCCGATTTTCGGTTACTTATTCTTTAAGGTTAGTTTAATGCAGTTGCATATGTTAGTTCAATGCAGTTACATATGTCAGTTCAATATAGTTGCATCTAGTTTTCGTTTTCCCATTAATTATTCTTTGAGGTCAGTTCAATGCAATTGCATCCAGTTTTCGATTTTCTATTAATTATTTTTTTAGGTCAGTTCAATGCAATTGTATCCAGTTTTTTATTTCCCCGTTAATTATTCTGTGAGATTAGTTCAAAATATTTGCATCCAATTTCCAATATCCCGTAAATTGTTCTTTGAGGATAGTTCAGTATATATATATAGGGGTAGGTTCCGTTTACAACATTTTTTATACAATACCCCCCACCGGACCTTTCAAGATGTTTTAAGGGCTAATTTTTTTGTAGATAAGATGTTCTCACCATGGATATAATCTCCACAAAAAATTGGGTCCTTTGAACATTTCTAAGTTCGCCAAAAAAAAAGTTACAAAATCGATATTTCTAGACCGTTGATAAAAATTCATAGGTTGAGAGCAATTTTTCTCATGGTTAGGAGTTTTCAAATGAGCTGAATTTTTGTGGAGATGATTTCCATGGTTTGGAGATCATATCTACAAGGAATCAAGGCTTAATTCATATTTTCAAAGGGTATTGTATAAAATATTGTATAAAAGTGGGAACCCTAACCTATATATATATATATATATATATATATATAATATATATATATATATATATATATATATATATATATATATATATATATATATATATATATATATATATATATTCAACCCCAATGTTTTGTGGATATGATATACTCACTATAAAGATTATCTCCATAAAAAATTTAGCTCATTTGGAAACCTCCAACATTAGCAAAAAATGATCGAGCGTATTATATGAACTCCAAATAAACTCCACCACAAAAAATGGATTTATAAGATGAATAGAGGGCTGATTTTTGGTGAAGATGGTCTTCTCATAATGGAGAATCTCCCTACAAAAAATCAGCCCAAACAAAAGTGTTTAACTTTGTCAAAAGTTGTTTTGAAATTTGAAAAAGTTTGACCGTTGGATAATTTTATAACATTGTAAGCTAATTTTGATACGTCTAGACATCTTCAAATGTGTTGATTTTTTCTAAGGATGATCTATATTGTGGAGAGAACATCTCCTCCAAAAATCAGCTTCTAATTCATTGTTTTTCATAGTGGAGTTTTTTTGGAGTTCGTATAAGTGGAGTTGATATAACGGGCAGGAAAAATGATTGCAAAAATGATTGCGTTAATTATCCTTTGAGATTAGTTCCATACATTTGCATCCAGTTTCCAATTTCCTTTAATTATTCTTTGAGGTTAGTTCCATACATTTGCATCCAATTTTTGATTTCTTGTTAATTATTCAGGTTAGTTTCATACAGTTGCATCTAATTTCTGATTTTCCATTAATTATTCTTTGAAGTTAGTTCAATTCATTTGCATCCAATTTCCAATTTTTCATTAATTATTCTTTGAGGTTAGTTTCATGCATTTGCATTTAGTTTCCGATAGCATGTTAATTATTCTTTGAGGTTAGTTCAGTGCATAATTATCCTTTTAGGTTAGTTCCATGTAGTTGTATCCAATTTCCAATTTTCCATTAATTATTATTTGAGTTTAGTTTCATCCATTAATATCCAGTTTCGATATCCCGTTAATTATTCTTTGAGGTTAGTTCAATGCACTTGTATCCAGTTTCCTATTTCCAGCTAATTGTTATTTGAGGTTAGTTCAATACAGTTGCATCCAGTTTCCTATTTACAACTAATTGTTATTTGAGGTTAATTCAATGCAGTTGCATCTAATTTCCAATTTCCCATTAATTTTTTTTTGAGGTTAGTTTTATGCATTTGCATCCAATTCTGATATCCGGCCCGTTAACTGTTCTTTGTGGTTAGTTCAAAGCATTTGGATCCAGTTTCTGATATCCCGTTAATTATTCTTTGAACTTAGTTTCATGTAGTTGCATCCAATTTCAGAGGTTAGTTCCATGCATTTGTATCTAGTTTCCGATATCCCGTTAATTATTCTTTGAGGTTAGTTCCCTGCATTTGCATCCAGTTTTCGATATCCAGTTAATTATTCTTTGAGCTTAGTTCCATGTAGTTGCATCCAGTTTCTGATCTCCCATTAATTATCCTGTCCATCCAGTTTCCTATTTCCCGTTAATTATTCTCTGAGGTTAGTTCCTTGCAGTTAAATCCAATTCCTTATTTAATTTTCTGTTAATTATTTTTTAAGGTTACTTCATTGCATTTGATTGCATTCAATTTGCGATTTCCCATTAATTATTCTTTGAGGTTAGTTCCTTGCATCTGCATCCAATTTATTGTTTTCCATTAATTATTTTTTGAGGTTAGTTTCATGGATTTGCATCCAGTTTCTGATTTTACATTAATTATTCTTTGAGGTAAATTTCAAGTATGTAATTAATTCATTCACAAATCATATGAAAAAACATATGATAAACACCACTCCAAATGCAAAACCTGTTAATTATTCTTTAAGGTTAGTTCAATGCATTTAATTTGCATTTGTAGGGTTTTTACCGATATCTCATGCATGTTTCCTACGATATGTATAATTACGCTATATCACATGCATAAAATAGCGCAGTGGAAATAGAAGATCGTACCTTGGTCACAACTTTCAATTCGAAGTTCCAAGCTTTGATCTACCGGAGAAGATGATGTTCTTCGCACACTCAAGATCTTCTTCTTCTCAACTTCGCTAGAGTCAAGTTCCAACCACGAACGAGAAGCAACCTTTGTTCACGAACCAAGAACCAAGAACCACTACAAGAAAAATGACTTTTGGCCACAGGTACAGATTAGCTTTAGCCACGGTCATAGGCTGTTGCATAATAACCACGGGCTTTAGCCGTGGCTAAAACTTTTGACAGGTGTGGCCAAATTTCTGTGCGGTTTGAGTTTAATTGGTTTTTTAGCCACGGTCATGTTTCTATCTCTATTAACCATTAATAGACCTGTATTTTTCTCATCCATTGATATAATGAAAATTAGATGGAGTGCGAAATGAACCGGCCCAAAAATTCTACCGAATTTTACCCGCACAAATACTCTCTTGTTCATCGAAAGGGTTTTTTTTTTTCGATAATACAAAAACAAATACTCGTCTCGGTTTTCTTCCCCTCTCCTCTCACGGCGTTGACGCTAGGAACCGCCACCCCCCTCTCTCTCAGGTAACCCTTTCTCTGTTTTTTTTTTCTTCTTATCCTAATCTCGTTTTGAACATCTCTAAATCGTTATATTTTCAAGAAAAACTTCATCTTTAATCACTTGGTAATTGTTCTTCGTCTTTCTTCTCATGTCTCTCTATCCCCTCTCACAATTCTTGCTTTTTAAGAGTTAGTGTTTACCAATTTCGATGAAAAGGTAGTGTTTGTAAGGTTTGTTTTGTTAAAATTTAGTTTAAATGAAATAATATCACTCATGGTTTATAATATTTGTTGTGAACAGGTCCGGATTATTGGTTTTTTCATTTACATCAAGGTGAGTTTTTCTCCCATCTCTGGTTTGGTGTTAACTTTAAATGGGTTTTTTCTAGAAAAGTTGAAATTTGTTTTGTTTTACTTCTCTTGGTTATAGATATTGTTAGTACTGATTCTATCACCAAATGGGGTTGTGTTATTGTTATACTAGATAATGCCCCGTGCCTTAAGGCACTCATCAGCATGGTTTCTGAACAAAGTTGCATAGAGGAATGGTTTTACGATTTTCCACTTCGTTTCCCTAGGGCACTCATGCTTTGGCAGGCACCAGAGCAGCACCCCACCAGAGCTACCTAGGCTCCAAGAAGAAAATGGGCCTATAAACTCCATTGTATTATCTTTTATTGCGTAATACACTAATACCTTAACTTTGAAAAAATTCCGCAAACTGGAATGACCACGCATCAGTAACAGTTTGGGTTTTAGGTTCAAGTCACCATAGTTTCATATAGAGACTATTATCAGCAGTTTTTTATTTTGATTTTAAGCTTCTGCAACTTAAAATAATAAAACAAACAAAATGGACAATGGCATGGTTCGAACCATTGACCAACTTGACGGATACAGAAACATGCAAATGGGCCGGCCTCATTACACTTCATGAAATTTTGGCAACATTAAATTAGTATCTACAAACAAACATCTCGGGAAATTAAAAAACTTATTGGCCATCCGATGGGTGTTAAAATTAATCTAGGCCGTTGTTTGTATTTGCCTATTTGTTATTTTGTCTTCTAGTGCCCAAAAAACCCTAGCTTATTATATAGATGTTAGTCCTGATTCTAAGTTAAAATGGGTTTGTGTTGGTCGTTTGAGTTTTTTAGGTATAACTAAGTTCAATAAAATCATATTTGTTTGGTATATGACTTACTAGATGATAGATATTTGCTACTTGTTGACGTGATGCACTTGCATTATGTTCTCTATTTATTATATCACAATGTCGCTTAAGGTGTAGTTCGGGATTAATTGCGATAAGTTGTAGTGTTGATTAGCTAAGTGTTGGGCATTTTTATGGAATTCAAATCAATGTTTTGTAAGGTTCAATATACCCATTTGTTATTCATTTTAGAAGAAATAATTTAATATATTTAATATTTTATTATATTGTAAGTGAGAGTGTCTCACATACAAATTCATTATGATTCTAAGCACCCTAAGAATCCATTTGTCGATACCAAGATTAGTAACTTGGATGCTATTTGTTATTATTGATACTTCTTCTAAACCAAAGCCTAGTGTTCGCGGTAGTCTCAAGAAGTAATCGTTTTAATATCGAGTATGTTGTTGAAGTGTGTGGTAATTGGTAGAAGTGAGTAGGAGAACCCTTACTTGCTTCTTTTTATTTTTATGCTCCTACTCTATATTATCTTGAATGCAAGTTAAGATATTGCTATTGGGTTAACTCAAAATCTGCTGCTAATGTGGGCAGTATAATTATATTTCTTCTAGATAATATCCTACTTGGTTGCATATGATATCATCTTTTTTGTTACTGTTCTTTATCTAGTTTCAATTTATTTTTTTAAGTGAGAATGTAGTTTGTTTTTTTCTTATGCATGCCTCAATCAATCCATTTTTTGTGTGCTTCCAATTTATTTGAATTTATGGGTGCAACTAGGTTAGATTGATTGTTGGATGTAGTACTTGTGCTATTTTAGTCTCTCCCCAGTGTGGAGTTCATTATTTACTTATGTGGTGGTCTATTATGTGTATGGTTTACCTGCCATTGTATTTTCAGCTCTAACTATTTTTGATTTATTCGTATTGCAAGAACTACAATATGGAGGGGTTTGGGGTGATAGATAAAAGTTGGATTGATCTACCAAAAGAGGACGATCGTTTTATTCATGGTGTTAATCAATTTGTACAATTTGCAAGGGATAATTGTCACCACAAGGATGTGATCCCATGTCCATGCGATAACTGTAGAAATAGGGGTCGAGCACTAACCCATGAGGTGGTCACATTGCATTGTTACCAAAAGGGCTTCTACAAACAGTATACATTTTGGAGAATGCATGGAGAAACAAGTCAGCCACCAAGTGTGGCATTTGAAAGGGGTGGAAGGTCAAATTCCACTAATTTTGAGGTGGGAGGGGACTTCCCCTTTTTTGAGGAGAATGTTGCATTCAGTACCGTCGTAGAAGAACTTGACGGTGATAACTTGGATGCTGATAACTTGGTAAGACTGTATTATGGTTTCACTCCCGTTGTGTTGAATAGGAGAGGATTAATGAGGACATGTCTGCAAATTCAGGGTCTCCAATGACAATCACCAACGATGCCGTGACAAGGGTATGCAAATTAGGATGTTATTAGTGGTTGGCAAAGATAGCAGGGGCCGCTGTCGGGCTATGGGTCCAGGGGTCAACAAAATAGCAATGAAGAGGATGGAGCCTGTTTTGGATCAAAACTATCACTTGGCAAAAGAAAACTCCAAGCTATGGAAGGAGACTCAAACAAACCAAATGAATTTTGCCATGCAATTAGAAGAGATTAGGTCAACAATGTTGAGGCAACAAGAACCATCCACGACCAACTCTTTTGGAACTTCCAATAGTATACCTCGCTCTAGTAATGCAACCTCGGTATGTGAATGTCTCTTTTAATGCTTTACTTAAGCCTTTGTAAGTTGTTTGATTTTTTTATATCCAACACCTTTGTTTTTCAGCCGGAAACCTCAAAGATTGGCAAAGAAGTTAACTTACTTGGTGGTTGGCTCCTTGACATTGTGGCAACTGGATGTGTTAAAGAAGTTGACCCCACCTACAAGTTCCATGAAAGGTGCTTGGGAGAGAGATCTTACTTAGTTTACGTTGATGAAGTACATGCACAAGATGATGCTTTACCATTCCCTCATGATGCATGGTGTAAGAATCTAGGAGAGATTTGCCCAGGAAATGTTATATGGCCCAAGTCATGTGTTGAGTTTCTGTCATCTACATCGCAGTCTTGAATAAGTTTACTATCTTTTTTTTTGTTTATGATACATGCCTATGGGCATGTTTGACTATGTTATCTCTTTTGCTATTTTGAAACGTGTTTCTATGTTTATGTCCAAGCTACTACTAAACTGGTATCATTTTTTTTTATTCAATGTAATACTTGTCTTATTTTGCTAATATCAATGTATTGAATGTTTGCTTTCTCTGTTTTTGCTAACCCATTTTTAACTCCGCCAATGCAAGTAAACTTTACGTTTGCATTTGCATTGCAGGTCCCAAGCCCGGAAAAAGGAGGAGGGAGAAGTGGTGTATAATATGTTTCTCTTTGTATTTAATTCTGTTTATTTTTTCTCCGGCTGTAAGGAAGAGCTACCAAGAGGTACAAGGGCAACCAATATCACTGTTATCCCTTCGCTAATGGCATGTCCATCTATCACTCCTAATGTCCCCAGTAGCATCTGCCTAGCCATGTTATTGATCACAGGTCTGCATTCCAATCCAGTAGACTTGTGTGCTCATATATGATTTCCTTTTTGCAGTTTAACTCTATCAAATGCACAAATACGAATATCTAACAAATGATATACTTGGGAATCCTTTTCTTATTATTGTATATGGTTACTTGATGTTTCTTGCTGCTAGTTATCTATCAACTGGAAGTGAACTTTTTCTGGAGATTCTTGGTCTTGATATTGTTGGTGGTCTTTTTCTTCCTATGCTTGGTGCTGTTCCTGTGCTCTACTTTATTCTTGGTCAGTGTCTCACTTTTCATTTTGATCTGCTCATTTTTTTTTTAAATTGTAGTAGGTAAGAATGAAAGTACTAGTGTGATTTTGCATTGTAGCAGAAATTTGAAAACTTGGATTAGTCTGATGGTTGGTTGTTTAAGGTGGGGATTTGATCGATTTCGCAACGATTTACTGATGTCAATTGAGAAATATCATTGATCTCTGTTATTGATGCAAAAGGGATAATGTTTTAAGCAATGGAAAGTGTAGTTCTTTAGAGCTTATTGGTGAATTCAGTTGCAGTGAGCATTCAACGCATTACAGACCCGTAGTAAGAACTAAACCACTTCCCCTCATCTCAAAGTTTCAATCTTTTTCCATCTCCTCATTTCTTAATCTTTCATTCTATAGGGAAAAAAGAAGGAAGGAAATGCAGCAAAGTACATCACCAGAACAAAAGCTGTCAAATACCTACAAGTCTCACTTTAAGACTTCAGGTATATATAATAATATGTCAATTATATTACTATTACTGTAACAAAATTAATTGTTAAATTTGTATAGGAGACTATGTATACTCAAGGGAGTATATCCAAGAGACCCAAAGAAAAAGTACGAAGGGAATCATAAGACATATTATAAGATTGATAGACTTATTCGTGAAAGGTAACAATTTGGGACTTTTAGTGATATTCTTCGTGTCTTATTAGTGTTGTGGGGGTTTCAGTTTTTTATGTTTCTGAGTGTTGGTTTTAGGTACCCGAGTTTTATTGATGCGCTTAGAGACTTGTATGATTGTTTGACTATGGTGCATTTGTTTGCTGCGTTGCCTGCTCAGACTGGAGAGGGCATTGAAGTGGATCGTATTCATAAGTGTCTAAGGTATTTGGTGTTTTAAGTAATATTGTTTTGGAGTTTTGTTTGTTTACAATTATTGTTGTGCGAAGATGGTGATAGAAGCCTGTAAATGCTTTATGTAACTACATAAGAAAATTTGGGTCAATGGAGTGCTTAACACAAAGATTTGCAAAATATTAATATAAAAGAAGTATGTGTCCTGTTGATTGTTTTCTTAAAAAGAATGTTGCGTTTTCGCTAATTCGAGGGTGTTAAAAACAGGATGTTATGGAATTTATCTGTTTTGTCCTCTTCGATTTATTTGGTACACCTTTTATGTTATTTGACAAAGTTCTTGTTGACTTATTATTAGACTTAGCCATGAATGGCAAGCGTACATATCTCGAACTCATAGCCTTCGGAAAACTTACATAAGTCTGAAAGGCATTTATTACCAGGTAATGAAGTGCTTATGTCTATAGTTTCATTGTAATATACAGATGTGTTGAGGTTTGTAACATGGCCATGAACTTTCTTGTGTGAACAGGCTGATGTTCAAGGGCAAAAGATCACATGGCTAACACCCCATGCTCTGTAGCAAGTCTTGTCTGATGAAGTAGACTTGAAGGTAAAAAAAGGGGTGATATCCCCAAGTGCAGCAGGCAAGTATATATTCTATATCCCTTGAATTTCATGGCAGTCATATTTTTCATAACTACATTTTCTATAGAGTATTAAATTATAAACATGTAACTGTAGATCTTCTTCTTATTCTTTCAAGATGAGACCTGAGGTAAAAAAAGGGGTGAAACATAAGAGAGAGTGCATGAACTAATTTACAAGAACCGATTATTTTTCAAAGCATCCCTTGTTTTCCATGTATGGAACTGTTATTGAAATGTTCACACAACAATTCTCACAGTTGAAAGAGCTAGGGTAATATGATTTTCAGCTAAACAACTAGTGAAATTCACTTTGTTGGCATTGCCATTGTTCAGTAACTTGTGTTGTATGTGGAATGTATCTGATTTTAAGCTGAGCGAAATGAAATTCCAAAAAAAGGGGAGGAAGAAGAAGAGAGTTAGGATAAACAGAGGGAGGTACCTTTCCCTTTCCCTTGTATATCCATCGATTCTCAACCAGCTGTAGTCCAAGGCCGTGTTCTGTCAGAACCAAAGGTTTCTTGCTTGTTAAATAATGCTGATTTCGCAATTTCAAGAGAGCTGCTTAGGTATATATTGTTATGACAGACTCATGGATACATAGTTCAAATGATTATGTATTTACAGTTGATAGTGGGCAGAGGAGAAGATTTGAATCCTCTAAGTGGGTGCTGGAATTTTATGCAGAAGGTGATACTTCTGAGTCAACTCTTAAATACCTCAAATTTTTACCTCTGGTGTGAATCTACTTTAATTGTTTTGCATCTCTTGCTAATGGGATGATTCTGCTGATTATCTATTTTGCAGACACTATGGAGGCCAGTCTTACTAGAAAACTGGATTGCTGTAAACTTTTCCCGCTACAGCAGAGTGCGCATGTTCTGCAATGATCTAATAACATGTGCAAAACAAAAAAGGCTTGTAAGTTTTTTCTTCATTACAATTTATGCATCGTAAATATGTTTCTTTCTTCAAATGAGTACCAAACATATATTTTTCCCTATCATTATTTGTATGTATGCTTTTTTGTTTGTAATTATTTCTTTATGTTTACGCCTTTACAGAACATAGCGCATCCACTTCAGATATTTGAGGAGGATCGGCAAATGGAACGTGCACCTCCTGCTGTTAGAGTGGAGAAAATGTTTAAGGATGATGGAATGCTTCCCAAATAAGCCCCCGAGATTTATCCTCTGCTTCCTGCCTGAGAAGAAAACAAGCGATCTTTATGGTTAGCTTCTCTCTCTCTCTCGGAAATGCTATTTCTTTAATAAGTTAATGGTTTCTAGTAGTTGAGTTTATATCTTCTATAAGGTCCCTGGAAGAGAAACTGTCTTGTTGTACATGGAATCATAAATCAATGTGTTGCTCCAGAAAAAAGTCAATGACCATTATATGACAAATGTTGTTCTCAAGATGAATGCAAGAGTAACAAAATCTTCCAACTTTTTTCTGCTATCCATTTATTTTTCTGCTACTTTTATCTGATATTGTCTACTGTATTATCTATTTGCTCTCTCACCTTGCAGGTGGGTGGTGTCAATTCAAGATCGCAGCTGAATTCAGAAAAAGAATTCCTTTCATCTCCACAATTCCTACCATTATTCTGGGAATGGATGTCTCCCATAGCTCCCCTGGCCAAGATAATGTGCCATCTATTGCCGCGGTACTAGTAATCTCCTTTGTAGCTTAGAAATGGAAAAGTGTTGATGACATTCCTATTAGGTCATTCATCGAAAGTATGTTTAAACCCTGTGATGTTGTACTTGGTAGTAAAACACAACGACCGTCTTGGTTTTTTAGATGAGTAGTTTGGTCTAGCAATTTCTTGACACAAGTTCCTTGAACTAGTAATGAAAAATGAAATAGGCCCATACAAAAATTTAAGCGTCTGGAATAAACTTCTCCCAACTCTCAGCTAGGGCCGCTCCATCGATCTTTCATTGGTCAAACCATGACCCAATAGACGCTAGGGGTTCAATTTTTCATTGGTAAAAGACTAAAAGCATGAAAAACTACTTAATATTTACGCGTTAAAGTGTCCTTCTCATTGACTTTGTAATTCTAATTCGTTGGAAAATGCAAGGGATGGAACTGATCCTACATCAGGCTTCTAATTTGATCGTGTAGTTCAAAGGGGTGATAGCCCCAAGTGCAGCAGGCAAGTATATATTCTATATCCCTTGAATTTCATGGCAGTCATATTTTTCATAACTACATTTTCTATAGAGTATTAAATTATAAACATGTAACTGTAGATCTTCTTCTTATTCTTTCAAGATGAGACCTGAGGTAAAAAAAGGGGTGAAACAGAAGAGAGTGCATGAACTAATTTACAAGAACCGATTATTTTTCAAAGTGTCAATTAAAGGTTCGTCAATTAAAGGTTCATTTCTTCAGGTAAATTGAAGTATTTTTCAGTTGTTCACAAAACATGGGTGATAGTTGACGTCCACAAATTTTTCATTACCATTTACCTCTTTTATTTAAATGTGTTCTTTCTAGTGCCTTGTTAGCGTATTAAAATCACTAGTTGATTGGGAAACGTCACATAGAGAACATGGAAAGCAGAATAGTAGCAATCAGTTCACTGAAGAAGATGTGTTTGCCAAAGATTATATGGAGTTGAGAAGTTACAATAGGGCACCCTTCTCTGGTTTTCACTTAGGCGTCTACTCAGCACATATATGTTTGACCTCAAGTTCATCCAGTATAAGCACTTGATGCTCTTGCACCATTTTTTGTCCAATGCACTTGGAATTACATAAGTTAGTTTCGCATCGGGGACTTCACTCTTAATTCACGTGACATCCTAATATTTATGTTATGGCATGAAGCTGCCTTAGTACACTAATGAGATATGCATCGTCAGGATTCTCTTTTGATCTCATTGTTACTTTGTTTGTCTCTCTTACCAGGTTATTGCTAGTAGCTACTTCTCGGTGGCAGGAGCTCTTGTGGGTCTACTGAAACCTAGTACGATGAGCATGTTTGGGACACTTCTTGTCATATGGGGCCTTGTCAAGGAAGGGCTTCTTGGGAAACCTGTGAATACAGATCCTGCAAAAGCATGTTGATTGCGCTAGTATGTGCTTTCACTTGTATAAAGTATGATGTCAATAAAATTGTTAAAAGTAGTCCGGCTCGACCCTTGGCGAAACCCCTGCAAAGATTCTTGTGGGTTTGATTGAAATGATAGAATTTTGTATAACCTGTAGGTGTGATGCGAATTGTATGAATTTAGTATGGCGCTAGAATCAATTTTTTTAACCAATTCAATACATTTGCCCGCCATAAAGCTGTGGCTAAACATTAGATCTGATCAATAAAGGCATTTGCCACGGCCTAGACACGTGGCTAAATTATAGATCCATTCCCAAAAGGGGGGGGACGGGTCGTGTGAGCAATAGCCACGGTTTAGTCTTTGGCAAGTGGGAATATTCACCACGGCCCATGTAAGAGCATTTGCAATGCGGTGATAGCGCCACCTCCTCACTTTTCACCCCTCTATCACCAATCCGGTGATAAACAAGGTGAAGTGTGCAATGCAAAGGTGATAAAAATATCTCGGACGGGATGTTGGATTCGATGCGGACATAAAATTGAAAAACACTCGGACGGAATGAAACATCCCGGCGAAATTTAAAAAATCGAAAAAACCGAAAAATCATGCGAGACGGAATCTAACATCCCGGTCGAAAAAAAAACCCATTTTTTAAAAAAAAAACACGAGGACGGAATCCAACATCCCGTCCAAAGTTAACAAGTCGATGATAAACTTCGATTGGAAGGTTTCACCTTGTTTTGAACTTCGGGGAAAACTATCACCGAAGTTTATCACCCAAAGATTGCGACGGCACTTTTAGAGGAAAGTAGGTGATAGTTATCACTTCCCCCCTTCTATCACCTGCATTGCAAATGCTCTAACGGTTTATAACCGTGGCATAAAATGAAGTTTTAGCCACGGTCTTTAGCTGTGGCCAAAGATTAGCCACAGGTGCATTGGCAACGGTCGTGTAATGGCTTATAACCGTGGCAAAAGGTCTTTAGCCACGGTCAATGACCGTGGCAAATGCTCAGTATTCTTGTAGTGAACTGACAATGGCTAGCAATGGAGGTTACCACCTATGGAATCTCCACGAAAAACTAGCTTCTACTTTAGAAAACGTTGGAGGCCACCATTAAAGGGAGAGAGAGCTTTGCTTGTTTTTGGGATGATCAATATGTGAGGGGGTGGGGGTCTATTTATAGAACTCTCCCACCTCCTCAAAATTGGATAGGATAGAGTCCCATACTTATCCAAAATCAGCTAAGGATAGAGTCCTATACTCATCTAATGTAGGCTAGGATAGAGTCCTACACTCATCCCAATACCTGGTGGTTATCCTTATCTCTGTGGTTTATCCTTATCTTGGTGGGCGTTTATCCATATCAGGTCTGACCCAGCCTTATTTCCAACATCTCCCACTCGCCCACAACGGCGAAGAAGGTTTCTAAGAGAAGCATTTAAGTAGAATGCTCAGTCATGGTTCGTGTGACCCTAGCACACGTATCATGATATCTGTGAAGTAGCAAGTCGCAATGAAAAACACGACACAGTGATCTACTATGAAAATGATCTTAAAGAAGATGAATCCGGAAACCTAATATCCGGAGAGTGTGTATACCCCAAGATCTGTTTGTTTCATCACTTTGACAAATAGCACTCATCCCTATGAGTCCACACTATAAAGTCAAAAATGTATCACAGGATTCACAATTATCATCAAGTGTCCTGGCCAGGTAGAATCCCAGTGATTGTGTGATAAACCTTCAGTTCTTTTACCTTTTGCACGCAAGTCATTGTCGTCAGAGTTCTACCAACTTCCCAGTATGCATCCAGTCAGCCTTATAGTAAGAGCTTGTGGGGAGCAAACCAAAGTTATGAGTAGTCCTCTTATTTTCTTTACAAGGTCAAAAGTTCAAGGAGGGTACCATTCGATATGTTTTAAACAAAAAACCTATCAATTGAGCTCACATAGCAAGAATTTTTTAGGGATATTTATTTTCTTGCTCTCAGGTGGTCAACTATACACATGTTGTGTGAAAACATGTCATGGCAAGAGTATCTAATTTGTTTACTCAACAATAGATATTTGTATGTCCACTCATACCATGCAAGTGTTGTCATCCCTAATGACAATTCCAAGGATACTTTGCTCCCACTTGGCAACAACCATTTGTAGGTTTAGACAGAATCTTCCCTATGAAGCATGTTTCTTCTTATCTAATTATAAGAAGGGGCATGACTCGGCACTAAGTCCACCCTTCCTATAAGGTTTAGTGACTTGTCAAGCTAAAACTCCCACTGTTTAAAATGGAAGTGACTGTTCATGTGAATGGACCAGTCAACCCTGCTGACATACATATGAGATGATTAACAGTATAATGAGAATGCAATCGATCTGGAAAGAATGCATGTTTATTCATTAAACCATCAAAGTGTTCTTAGCATAATCACATCCTCTTTAACCTAACCATTTTTACATGTGCAAGGAAGAGTTCCTTTGGAATAGGTTTGGTTAATGGATCCGCAACCATTTGATCAGTGGATATATGTTGTAGAACCACTTTCTTCTTCAATTATCATTTGTAAATGCGTAGTGGTACTTTAACTCTATATGCTTGGTTCTTCCATGGTACTTTGGATCTTTAGTATATGCAAGAGCAGCCATCTTTGTCAGATGTGGGATGGTTCATTTGGCCACTTGAGAACACCGACAAGTGTTTGATGAATCGTCCGAGCCACATAGCTTCTCGCGGTGGCAGAAAGCAAAGATGCAATATACTCGGCTTCCATAGTTGAAAGTGCTATGGAAGTTTGCTTTTCTTGCTCCGAGGATATAGCACCTCCATTCATTATGTAGGTATATCCCGGTTAACTTCCTCTCATCAAGGTCTCCAGCCCAGTCGGCATCGGAGTACCCAATCAGCTTAAGATCTTTCCCTTGGTAAACAAGCGAGTAGTCCACGGTGCCTTTGAGATACCTCATTATCTTCTTGACAGCCTTCCAGTGTGCGACCCCAGGATTTGTTTGGAACCTTAATACTAACCCAACTGTATAGCAAATGTCTGGCCTTGTACACAACATTGCATACATAAGGCTTCCGACTGCGCTTGAGTATGGTACATTTTTCATAGCTTGAGTTTCAGTAGGATTCTTGGGAGACATTTCAGAACTCAAAGACTCTCCTAGACTTACTGGGAGATCCATTTGCTTGCAATCAGTCATGTTGAATCTTTCCAAAACCTTCTTGATGTATGTCTCTTGAGACAAAGACAACAAGAGTTTGGGTCGATCCCGAGTTATTTTAACTCCTAAGACATAACTAGCTTCACCTATGTCCTTCATTTTGAAGTTTAATGACAACCACTCCTTAGTGGAATTTATCAATGCCTTGTTGTTACCTGCTAACAAAATGTCATCCACATATAGAAATAGAATCACAAAACCATTTTTAGATGTCTTGACATATACGCAATGGTCCTCATTTACCATTTCGAATTTGTCTTGAAGCATAGTTTCATGGAATCTCAGATTCCACTGTCTAGAGGCCTCGTTTTAAACCATATATGGATCTATTCAGTTTACACACTTTGTGTTCCTGACCCTTGATTAAAAAACCAGTGGGTTGATCCATATAGATTTCCTCTTGCAATTCTCTATTGAGAAAAGCAGTTTTGACATCCATTTGGTAAAGCTCTAAATCTAAGTGGGCAACCATTGACAAGAGGAGTCGTATGGAGGCAAATCTCACTACTGGTGAGAAGGTGTCCTCATAGTCTATTCCTTCTTTTTGGATGTAACCTTTTGCAACAAGCTTGGCTTTGAATTTGTCTATGTTCCCTTCCGCATTTTTCTTGATCTTGAGAACCCACCTGTTCCCAATAGATCTCCTATTTGGAGGTAGATCAACTAAGTCCCATACTTTGTTTTTCTTCATCGACTCCAATTCTTCCTTCATAGCTTCCATCCACTTATTTGTATTGGACCCAGAAATAGCCTCCTTGAACATTTTAGGTTCATCAGATATTTCTGTAAGTGCATTGGTCATATTTATCTCCCCTTCAATCTCAAACCGACGTTTGGGGATATGGCCTCTAACACTCTTACGAGGTTGGGATTGATCAATCAGTTGACCAATGCCATTGTCACTGGAATCAAGGTTGATGAAAGTTTCATCTTTGCCTTGTTCAACATCATAAGGTTATCAACTTCATAAAGTTGTAGATCCTTATCAACCTCACCCCTCATTGGGTATTGATCATCTAAGAATCTGACGTTACGTGCTTCTATTTCTGTGACATGCCCATGAGTATCCTCCCCTAGGAAGACATACCCCTTAGAAGTCCCACTGTATCTTATAAAGACACACTTCTTTCCAGGAGCACTCAACTTCCCAAATTCTCGATTTTGAGAAGTGACAAAGGCTACACACCCCCATGGTCTAAGGTAGTTCAAAATGGGTTGTCTACCAGTCCATAGTTCATAGGGTGTTTTGTCAACAGATTTTGAAGGAACTAGGTTAAGTATGTGCGCAGCCGTTAACAATGCATCACCCCAAAATGAGATGGGCAAGTTAGCCTGAGCCATCATAGACCTAACCATGTCCAGCAGGGTTCTATTCCTTCTCTCAGAGACACCATTCTGCTGAGGGGTATAAGGAATAGTTAGCTGTCTAGCTATACCCTTATTTTCACAGAGTTCCTTAAACTCATCAGAAAGATACTCACGTTTGCGGTCAGTTCTTAAGGCCCTTATTGTCCTATCAAGTTGATTCTCAACAAAGTTCTTGTACTTTTTAAAACAGTCTAAGGCGTCTGATTTGTGAGACATCAAACTTTTTAAAACAGTCCAAGGCGTCTGATTTGTGAGACATCAAGTACACGGTCCCATAACGTGTATAGTCATCTGTGAAGGTAATGAAATACAAAGCCCCATGCCTTGCTGTTACATTCATTGGTCCACAGATGTCTGAGTGAATAAGTTGTAAAGGATAAGTTGCCCTTTAGGCTTTCCTAAAAGGTTTCTTAGTGACCTTTCCAGCAAGACAACTTTCACAGGTTTCCATTTTAACAGAGGTTAAGTTACCTAACAACCCTCCCCTTGCTAAGCGGTCTATCCTACTGTGTCTAATATGTCCTAGTCTAGCATGCCACAATTGGCAACCAACCATTTTAGACATAAAAACTTCAGTTTGTGCTAAGTGTAATGTCATAAAAGAATCCATTAAATAAGCATAACCTATCAAACTGTTATTCAAAGATATCTCAAGTGAGTTCTGGGAAAAATTAAACACATAGGATTCTTAAGTAATTTCAAAACTGATAAAAGATTTCTCCTAATTGAGGGTACAAAGAGTACTTCTTCAATAAGGATGGATCTCCCACTCTTAAAATCCAACCTACAAGTGCCTGTGCCCAAAACATCAGCTACACTTTGGTTTCCCATGTCGACTCTCCGAGTTCCTTGTGGAAGTTTCCGGAAATCTTCAAACAGGGACCTATCCTAGCTTATGTGGTCTGTCCGCTGCTAAATCTACAATCCAATATTGTGATGAATCAGACAGCATGGCAGTACTTATCACAATGACAGTACTTAAAGTAAAACTTACCTCAAGAGAAGGACATGTCCTAGCATAGTGTCCCATCTGATGACAATGGAAGCATTCAACACTAGTCATGTCTATCGACTTCCTAGGTTTCTTTTGCTGTGGGTCAGGCTTGGCCTTTTCCTTGCCTTTCCCTTTTCCACTTTTCTTGTTCCAAGGAGCCTTCCTCTTTTTGGAGTTGACAACATTTGCTTCAGTTTGAACAACAGGCTTTTCATTGAGAAGCCTTTGTTCCTCAAGCTCACATTTCCTCTACACCTATGCAAAGTTTGTGATACTGTCGTCATGAGTCAAGATAAGACAAAATTGTTCCCAAGTTTTAGGTAAAGACCTAATGACAGCTTGAATTTGTTGTTCATATGACAGGACCTATCTTGCTTGGGCTAACTCAGCAACCATGTTCCTCATCACCGTGCAATGTTGTGTCATAGAGGTATGGGGCAACTTGATAAATTTGTCAAAGCTTATTTGTAGCCTCCTCAGCTGTGCAATAGTCATACCCCCAAGGTCCGCCTTTACTGCTTCTTATAGCTCTTTAGCCGATCCAAGGCCATCATACCGCATCATGAAGTCATTCCTCATGGTGCCAAGTATGGCAATTTGGGCAACATTGTCTCTGCTTGTATACTCATTGTACTTCCTAAGTGCAGCAGTATAAGCAGCTTGTGTTAATCCTTCGGCGGTTGGTTCTACTACTATCTCAGTTATTACGTCAATGACCTTCCTATCTACCAGAATTAGCCTAACTTTCCTAGACCAAAGTTCGTAATTCTTATCATTTAACAAGTCCTTTTCAGGTAGCATGGTAAATAGGGATTTTCCATCGGGTGCCATTCTATCAAGTTTGAATTCCAAAAATAAGATACTACGAATAAGAATCATCTCTTAAAATAAATCTATGTAATCCACATTTTTACATATGAGATGATCATGATAATCTACTAGCATGATTCTAGCTATTAAATAAAATCAATGCATTTGACTATCAATAACATAGAATATGCGAAAAATCTATTACTTAAATTTCCATCTTAATAAAATTGTTTCTACAAAAAGGAGTTTTCTATCTTTCAAAAACAATGTGGAACTAAAAAGAGTCAGTCAACCATGAACATAGAAACGTCCTGGGTGCCCAGGGGGGTCATCCTCATCCTCACAGTCACTATCAGCTATTTGAAAATTACTAGCCACTTCCTCTGTTTCCCTGTGAGGTGGGAAAATAAACTCTGATGACACATCATATGGATTTGGTTCTTTAGCATTGTCCCATAATCGATGTAGGAGATATTTAAGTGGTCGAGCCTCATTCCTATCCTGAATAGAACTGGGGCTCTGTGGTGTATATTTTGGTGATGGTGGCTCTGTCTTTATCCTATCAGATTTCAAGATAGTACGATTCAAAAGCTCTCCTATATTGCTTTCCAGTCATGCGTTTCTTGGAAGCCCGTCTCCCAAGATCTGGTTCAATTTTCCTACAAGTCTCGGGTCTATGCGACTTAGGCATTGTGCCTTAGTTTTCATATGACCGTTGATAGAAAACAGACAATTTTATTTACATGCAATAGTAAAAATCCAGATTTAAAATAATTACTGCATGGTAAAAATAAACATCCTAATGTCAATTTTTAATCGTGAAAAAAATACATGTGAAAAATCCTAAAATTTCTAGAGAAATAATCTCAGAAAATAGATTTCCATGTAAAAATTTCCTAGAAAAAATTTCCACTAAAAATTTAAAAAAAAAACAAATTATTTTCCATAAATAATTTATTTTGCAAAAAAATAAATTTTAAGAAATTTTTAATTAATTTTAAACAACCTAATTATTTAAAAATTAATTAAATTTTTTTGAAAAAAATGCAGTTTTTCAAAAAAAATGTAGATCACAAGATCAAAACTACAAACAAAAGCATGCAAACCATGGAAATCCTAACTCGATGTCAATGTAGGGTTTTTACCGATATCTCATGCATGATTCCTACGATATATACAATTACGCTATATCACATGCATAAAATAGCGCAGTGGAAAACAGAAGATCGTACCTTGGTCACAACTTTCAATTCGAAGTTCCAAGCTTTGATCTACCGGAGAAGATGATGTTCTTCGCACACTCAAGATCTTCTTCTTCTCAACTTAGCTAGAGTCAAGTTCCAACCACGAACGGGAAGCAACCTTTGTTCATGAACCAAGAACCAAGAACTGACAATGGCTAGCAATGGAGGTTACCACCTATGGAATCTCCACGAAAAACTAGCTTCTACTTTAGAAAACGTTGGAGGCCACCATTAAAGGGAGAGAGAGCTTTGCTTGTTTTTGGGATGATCAATATGTGAGGGGGTGGGGGTTTATTTATAGAATTCTCCCACCTCCTCAAAATTGGATAGGATAGAGTCCCATACTTATCCAAAATCAGCTAAGGATAGAGTCCTATACTCATCTAATGTAGGCTAGGATAGAGTCCTACACTCATCCCAATACCTGGTGGTTATCCTTATCTCTGTGGTTTATCCTTATCTTGGTAGGCGTTTATCCATATCAGGTCTGACCCAGCCTTATTTCCAACAGCATCCAATTTCCGATATCTTGTTAGTTATTCGATCTTTGAGGTTAATTTTATGCATTTGTGTCCAATTTTCGATATCCCGGTAGTTATTCTTTGAGATTAGTTCAATTCATTTGCATCCAGTTCTCGATTTCCGTTAATTATTCTTTGAGGTTGGTTTGATGTATTTGCATCCAGTTTTTTATTTTCCGTTAATTATTTTTTGAGATTAGTTTGATGCATTTGCATTCAGTTTTTTTATTTTCTATTAGTTATTATTTGAGGTCAGTGCAATGCAGTTGCATTTATTTTCCGATTTTCCATTAATTATTATTTGAGGTCAGCTCAATGCAGTTACATACAAATTTTGATTTCCCGTTAATTGTTCTTTGAGGTATGTTCAATACAATTACATCCCATTTTCGATATCTCGTTAATTGTTATTTGAGGTTAGTTCAACGTATTTGCATCCAGTTTTCGATTTTCCGTTAATTATTCTTTGAGGTTAGTTCCATGCATTTGCATCCAATTTTCGATTTTCCGTTAGTTAAGTTATTCTTTGAGGTCATTGTAATGTAGTTGCATCTATTTTCTGATTTCCCGTTAATTGTTCTTTAAGGTATGTTCAATGCATTTGCATCCCGTTTTCGATATCTCGTTAATTGTTCTTTGAGGTTGTTCAATGCATTTTGCCTCCAATTTCTGATTTATCGTTAATTATTTTTTTAAGTTAGTTCCATGCATTTGCATCTAGTTTTCAATTGAGAGCGAATTTGTGGATAGACTTGTCCACAAACAGCAACTCTTGATTGGTCCAAACAATTTGTGGGCAGCTACACAATTTTTTCGAGCAGGTACAGTTTTTTCGGGCAGCCTCTCCACCAATCAGCACTTGAGGTCTTATGGACAACAAATAGTTGTATGTTCACAAACTTATTATGTTTTCAATTTTTCGTTAATTATTCCTTTTGGTTAGTTCGATGTCTATTTTATAAGCAATTATGACGCTCAAACCATCACAACTCATAGGGTTGAAAAGAAACTCATGCATTAGCTTATGAGAACAAAGCAATAAGTCACATTAAAGGATGGGACCTTGGTGGATTTGAATCATTATGTCGCATTAAAGGATGGGACCTAAAGATCTAGCTAGTTCGAGATATATATATAAGCATAACGTGCAAGATAGACCAATTAAAACTTAAAACTCATAACATCAAGTTACACTACATGCTTACTAATTTTTATTTCATATTCGTAATTCTCAAAGTGCATGGATTATACTTCTAAAAAAGAACTAAGAGCATATCTAGGTGGAAGTATCATCTATACATTTGCCTCCACAATTCGAATTTCGTGAAAAACCATCTCTAGGTGGAGGCAAATGTGGAGTTATCACCTGTCTAGCCGCATCCGTGGATGCAAATCTATGATTTCGAATGGGGATATGGGCACGATAGTGGTAATGTCGCGCGCCACTCCTAATGTTGCCTGAACATTTTTTTGACTTTGACCAGAACATACCGCGACATTACTAATGTTGCGCGACATTTCTACTGTAGCACAATACTATCACTGTCGCGTGCTCCTACAGGCAAAAAATGGTTGGAATTCTACATCTATATATCTACACTAATTTCCTTATTCATTTTACATATACTCAACCCAAACATTCTAATCAAACAACTCAACCATTTCACATAAATCCTTAACAAACAATACGCACGCATTGCCAAAAAATGGATCATGAAGTGTATAAGCTTTTTCCCCTTTCATCTTCATCTTCATCTTCATCTTCATCTTCTTCTTCATCATCTCCAACAGAAGACTTGGTAGATAGTCTTGATGAGGAATTTGTTAACGTCATTCCCTTTATCAAGCACAATTTGGTTGTACTTGCACAAGCACAAGTGCATGCTCCGAAGGCACCACATGGTGGTTCAAAGAAGGGTTGAAAAGTGAAGCATAAAAACTATGATTTGACTTTGGAAATCTTGAAGGCCAACTACTTCGTCGTTCGTCTTGTTTTTCCGAAAGAAGATTTCAAACAACGCTTTCGTATGAAAAAATCTTTACTCCTTCACATCTTCAACAATATTCAGATTCATTTTTAATACATTTAGCTTAAAATTAACAACACTGGTAAACCTGGGATAAATTATTTGATCAAGGTGGATGCAGCTTTGCATATTCTATCTTGGTTATAGTACGGTGGCTGATCAAATTGACGATCAATTATACATTTTCGAGCAATCTGGAAACCAGGCGTTGAGCATTTCTGTGATGCAGTTATCAAATTTTACGATTCAGTGTACTTGCGAAGGCCAAACATTGCAAACACAGAACGCTTGCTTGCACAATCTATCGAACATGGATGGCCTGGTATGTTGGGAAACATTGATTGTATGCATTGGGAATGACATAATTGTCCAACTAGATGGCAAGGTGCTTACAGTAGTCGTTCTGGAAAATCATATGTTATTCTTTAAGTTGTTGCAACCAAAGACCTGTGGATATGACATTCTTTCTTTGGGATGTCAGGGTCACACAATGACATCAACGTGTTTGACAACTCGCTGGTGTTTAAGCACATAATCAATGGTACTTCCCCACTTGTTTATTTTGATATAAATCATCATAGCTACAATATGGGTTATTATTTAGTTGATGGTATCTATCCTGACTATGCGACATTTATACAAACAATTTCAAAACCTAATACTCTAAAGATGAAGTGGTTTGCAACGATGCATAGGAAGCTGCAAGGAAAGATATTGAAAAAGCTTTTGGGGTTTTGCAATTCTAAATTTGGGATTTTGGCAAAAGCTTGCAAATTATGGCATGTGGAGACAATAAGTACTGTTATTAGAGCATATATCATATTGCATAATATGATAATCAGAGCTAAAAATAAAAATTATGAAATGAGGAGGTACATTCCTGATCCAGAAGGGCAACCACAGATCCCACTTACTTGGAAACACTGTATTGAGGGGACTCTATGAGTTCAATCAAATACTATGCATGATAGACGTACTTAAAAGCGACCTTGTCGAGCATCTATAGAGCATTAAGGGTGACCGACATTGTGTCAATTGTTGTAATTTAATTTAATTTAATTTCGTAGATGCATGTTTCTTCTTAATTATCAATAAACAATGTTAATCAATTTCTTATATATATATATATATATATATATATATATATATATATATATATATATATATTAATTTAAACTAACATATATTTATAGAATATAAAAGTTCATTCATATTAAAAATAAAAACATATTACATTACATATTCATAGAAAATAAACTGATTAACCACTCTTAACCTTTTTCATTACAACACCAAAACTACTCATATTTTCCACACATTATAGACTTCAATAGATCAAGACCTTTTCTTTCAAGGTTCGCAAACTTTTTCAGTTCTCTGACCCCATCACAACCATTTGGGCATGGTAACTGTGCATAGGGGCAATACCTATACCAATAATCTTCCTTGCCACAATACGTGCATATCAACAAACTGTCTTATATATATATATATTATACATGCATTTCAAAAATCTTACTTCGTCACCATCTTCGTTACACCTTCTATATATGAGCATATAACCTTGGCAATGTGGTGCTTTATAATTAGGACATCTTGCATTCAGATACTTGCATGATAATGCAAGGTGTTTCCTTAATGTGCAAATTTGACACCTCCCTTGATCGAGTGTATCAAAATAACATGATTGTTGAGTTGATTCACCAACGTCGGTATGTTGGCTAGTTTTTTACAATAATGAAGAAGCAGGGCCGGCTCTCAGGGCAGGCCAACTAGGCGGCTGCCTAGGGCCCCCAGTTGTTGGTCAAATTTTGGGCCCCCAAGTATAATCGTATACCTACTAGACCACATGTAAAGGACTTAAGATTGTTCAGTCCAATCAAATTATGTGCAGTCCAGTCTACTCAAACATTGGCCCACGTACCCTTGTGTAAAAGACTTGTTTTTTTTCTCAATAATATGGACCCATTTTAAGAAACTCGCCTTGGGCCCCTCAAAGTTCAGGGACGGCCCTGTGAAGAAGAAGTCATGGTAAAATGAAATGGTTGTGGAAATAGTTTTGGAGTGTGAGGTGAGAATGAAGTAGTGAACTTAAATTTGTGTCTTTTTACTCTATAGCACGTGATAGTGGCGTGCAACATTACCAATGGCGCGCGGGGTAGACCCCATACAAAATTGTAATCGATATTTGCCTCCACCTAGAGTTGGTCAAAATTTGAGAATATTTTCTTCCAATTGACAAAAAAATTCCATCCCTAATATACCCAAGCATAGTCACCAAACTAAATAGCATTATCACAAACAAATATAGATAAATAATCTACAGTACAAATCTATCAATGTGATAGCTATAATATAAACCACTAATTTGACGTATTTTCTCGTAATGGAATGAGTGTTTTGTAGTAGTTGGAGACTCTATGAAGCATCAAAGACCATGAATACAGAGTAGTTAAGAATGCTCCCAGTAACCCACATCAGTCATTCTTTTTTCTCTGAGACTGACACATCAGATTTTACAATAATTCGGCATAAAAAAAGGAATTCTACGCCCTTTTTTGTCGATTTCAATTGTTCGTAACCCAAAATTAATAAAAACATCTTTCCATACTCTCTTTTCAATTCTACAAAACACTCCCAACTCTGAAAAAAAAAATCATCTCTTCAAACCCTCTCTCTTATTCTATGGATGATAGAGTGATGTCAAAATTACAGAAGATGCTGTTCTTCAGAAGAAATTCTTCAAGATGATGAACAATTCTATACTGCAATTTCAAGATGATTTAAGACTCATGTCAGATGGGAAACCCAAAATAGCTATCAAGAGTTCTCTTTTCTCCGTGTTCTCTAATGTTTCAATGGGAAGAGTCACTGTTGATAACGAATGGTTTTCAATATACTCTCGCCGTTTCAACCTTTTCTTTTGGCGCCTTGACTATGTCGGCATCTCTCTCATGATAGTTTCTTCCTTTGTACCTCCTATTTATTATGCATTCTATTGCCATCCCAATTTTCGGTCTTTAGACCTCACCTCCATTACTGTACTTGTCATCTTTGCAATCATTACTCTCCTCGCCCCAGGACTGTCTACTGCTCGCTTCAGGCTGCATTTCAGGGCATCTCTTTTCCTTGCTATGGGATTCTCAGGAGTGATCCCTGCTACCCACGCGGTTGTTCTCCACTGGGGCCATAAACCAATTTTCATAAGGCCTATGAGTTAGTGATGGTTATGTTCTAAGATTAGACCAGTTGAAGATTTAGCTTCTGATGCGAGCAGCATGCCTGTTGGTGATGAAGGCTGTGATGTTTTGAGAAAAGAGGAGAATGGGGTTGGCTCATTTGTCGCTATTGTTACACTTGATGATGCTAAGAAAGCTTTCCAATGTAAGCATCTTGCCTATGATCGAGCTCGAGAAGAGCATTATAACCTCATCACAAAAATTTGAACTATTGTACAAGAATATATTGTTTATTGTTGGGTATTAGAATTAAATTTCGAGAACGTACATTAAGACATAGGATTTTAAAGTATGTTGAAAGTTGGCTATCTGCCTATCTAATTTCTTGGTGCGCGATCTCACTTATGTTTCAATTACTCATTTCATACATGATCTTGGCAATGGTAATGGTTCCCAGACAAATAGTAACCTTTTTATCACTTCATTATGCAGGTCATCCACCATAATACACTCTAAAGAATGAGCTGTAACGTCTTCGAAACATACTGATATAGCATAGGAATTCACACCCCTAAGCCTGCTGCTGCTACTAACAACTTTTCCTTGGAAAACAACATTAGAGCAAACAACTTTGGGACAATGTACAAAGGAAAGCTGTCAGATTTTTTTACTAGGTAAGTATCTATTGAAACTAGCTTTATGAACATACATGATCTTGGCAATGGCAATGGTTCCCAGACAATTAGTAACCTTTTTATCACTTCATTATGCAGGTCATCCACCATAATACACTCTAAAAAATGAGTCGTAACGTCTTCGAAACATATTGATAGAGCATAGGAATTCACACCCCTGAGCCTATTGCTACTACTAACAACTTTTCCTTGGAAAACAACATTGGAGCAAACAACTTTGGGACAATACAAAGGAAAGCTATCAGATTTTTTTACTAGGTAAGTATCTATTGAAACTAGCTTTATGGAAAATTAACCAAGTATTAGTTGAGCAACAGGATCACTCAAAGCACTGTGATATTACTTGGTGTTTATCATATTATATGAATTTAATGTAATATTACTCGCCGCAGCTCATCAAATTGTCTGATGTGTGGTTTGCATACTTAATGGTCTTGATGAGTTCCATTTATCAAAAGATTCTCTAGGGCCTGATGAACCCAGTTACTGGGGTAGGTAATTTCCTTGGTCCTTTTCTTTTTTATTAGTCCCCTGCTGTGTTGCACGGGTACGGCTGAGACACGGTAGTGTTTCTCATGAGACACATCATTTTCAGTTAAAATATGGAGCGTCCAAGAAGGGTACGGCTTCCATTTTGAAGTACCCGCGCAACACATGTCCCCTGGCCTTAAATAAATTAGTATTATGTGTTTATTTGTTCATAGCATACAAAAAGTGTAAATCCGCAGCACATTCTTTCATATTTGAATGAAAATGCTTTGAATCAAGTCTTGCAGATTTTATATGTTCACTATCCCAAGTAGTGGATACATGGGGGATTTTCTTTTCATTATTTCTTATAAATATTATCCTTAACCTGCAACAGCTTTTAAGTATGAATGGGAGAGGTCACACACAGAAAACGTTCTTGGTGGATCCCTGGGAAGAGCTGCAGCTACTGGAGAAGGGGTACCCTTTGCAACAGAGACACTTCAAAAGGCAAGACTATCTAAACTTTTATGAGTGCTAAGTTTCGTAGGTGTTTCTTGGTTCGGATCATATGAAAATACACTTTTTCCATATTTCACAATAAGTTCACCATTCTTTGAAACATGCAAAAGCCTCGGAGGACCACTCAAAATGAGAAGACTTTGTGGGAAAATTGATTTCATAACAGTATCTTTCATAGAAAACATTTTTTCCCACGAGTTTGTCTCACCATAAGTCTTCATAACCCAAACTTCAAAACCACAATTTTGGCAAAGTACATATAGTTTCCTACCAAGCACCCCTACAATCAACAAAGCTTTTTTACCTACTTCATCAGGTCTAGAAAACCGTCGAAATGCTTTTTTCTCAACATCAAAAGCATTAACTTGGTGTGGTGATTGATCTTCAATGCTTGAGACCCAATTAATAGCTCCATTTAAAACAATTCCATTGCCCCTAGAAACTGTAAGGGTTACATAGAAACTTTAGTCTTTCTAGCTTACTAAATGAAAATTTGAATTAAGGCTTGCTTAGTCTTAATTTTAGTAAGCGAAGCATTAGTTGAGTTCTAATTTTAATCTGCATTTAACATGTCGTGGCATGACAAGCCTCTTTTTGTGTATGTAGATGAGATATGGATGTGGATGATGTAGATAGATGATGTAGATGGATGTATGGTCATCATTGAACAAAATAGAAGCGTATCAAAACCTAATTATCCCTCAATAAGTAAAGGATGAGTAGGGTATCATTCCACTTTTAAGTGTATGTTTATATGAAGAATAGGACTGGAAAGGGGGTTTGAGGGATTAAAAACTATGATTATAGATATTATAGATTCTAATGCTAAACTAAACTAAACTAACTAAACTATTGAGAATTTATAAAAAAAAGGGGATTCAAGAGATTAAAATCCACCAATACTTTTGATCTATGACCTTCTACTTCATGTTTGTTCTCACAAGTAGACTACAATTAGGCAATCGAGCGAGTGTCGATGCCCTCTTGGACGAAACATCGTTAACAAATAACTCTACGTAAGGTTGTTCCTATGTTCATGTTACTAGTATCTTCTTTCCTTTTATGTGAGCTTGGGCAGCTATTCAATGAATCACCATCTAAGGCAAACACAATGAATACTTCCCTTACTCTAAAGCACTACACAACTAGAAGAAAAGTAGAGGATAATAGTATAATATTCAATTACAATAAATAAAACCCTATTCTACCATTGTATTTAATTGCAATAAATAAAAGCATGTTACTAACAAATATTCAATTGCAATAAATACAACCCTAAACTAGCATGATATTCGATTGTAATAAATAAAAACCTTAATCTATACTTCCATCCCCTGGTCTGGGCAATAGAACTAATAACTAAAAACATAAAGAACTAACCTGATTGAAGAACACCATGAACCAAAAGAATCAACAAACCCTAAGCACCGGCTTCATCTTCTCCATTGAAGGAGAAGATTAGACTTCCATAAAAAAGGAAAAACACGAAGAACGAGAAGAAGAAGAGTCGAAGAACATAAGACTAAAAAGACTAATTTATTAAGACTCAGCTAGTTAAAACCGATCTTTTATTATTAATCTCTCTCTGCCTCAAGTTTTGGAGACAAGAGTATAAGTGAATTGGCAAATTACATAAGGCACTTAGGTCCTCTATTTATAGAGGTTACAATGAGCTCTATAAGCATTTCAAACCGTCATTTGTTTCCTAATACAAATAAACTTCTTTCATAGTCAAACTTCGTCTCCAAAACTGAGAAGGAATTGGCTACAGTTTCGATCCATGTGTTTGGAAGCACTATTCATGCGTCTCAGACGCAAGCAATGTGTCTGGACGCTCGATCCATGCGTCCCAGACGCGTAAGTCTATTTTGTCTCTTCTGCTCTATCCTTCTATCCTCTTTTGCGGGCTTTGGTCCAAGCAACAAATTATTTGGCCTTGGGCTTCCAAATAGGCTTTAAAATAGGTCTAAGTCGCATCTTTAATAGCTTCAATTCCTTGGCCTTCTCCATGATTGTCCACGGGCTTCCCATGTGATCCTTAATGCTCCGAATTGCTCCGTTTTACCCCTTTTTCTCTAATATTCCACAAAACTCTCTCTTTCATCTGTAGAATCATAAAACATAACTTACAAACACTATTAGTCCACTAAGACGGCTAAACAAGAGGCATAATCGAGGGTTAAATTGCACTTTTTGAGCACTTATCACAACTCCCAACTAGCCTTTTGCTAGTCTCTTAGCAAATAAAATAAAAAATAGATAAGTGGTCAAAATCACATTCTAATAACAAAAATAAAATCCTAACTCACTTTCACAGGCATCGCGATTGCATTTACCATATACAACAAGGCTTTAAACCTTTAAGTTCCCCAAAAAGGACGAGTTATAGTCTCGTGAGGGTTTTCAAGTAATATACCCACAAAATCAATCAATAGCATGTTCAAGAATGATAGTATTTTTCAGAGAGAGAAATTCCTTACCCACTTAGTGCTTACTCTAACAAACAATCTCCATTGCTAACTGCATTGCTGCAAAGACTCATAGATTATGATGGGAGATAGTAAAAATTGACAAAATTCTCAATCAAGGCTTATGTGTGTACTTAGTCAATCTCCTATACTCTCCTATCCATAGTTTACCATAGGTAGATAATCTCGACTTTCAATCCTCACCGGTCATACCCTCAGAAAAGAATCTCTCAGAAGATGGTCTACTATTTTACCTCATGTATGTGGGGAAAAGAATAATGAATACGAACATCCCACATACTACCTTGAAAAACGGACTTCTAGATGAAATTAGTCTCTTGGAAAGAATGTCATTCACATATGAAGTGTTGGGTCCTTCACTTTAGCATCCTCTCACCTATTCTAGACTTCGTACCATACTGTAGTGATAAGTCATAGGTTGTAACTTGGCTTGGGTATTGGTTTATGAAGGAAAGGTAAAAAGGATTCTAAGGTTGTTTCTGAAAACACTAAGGGTTTTGCTTTATTCTTTGGAAGATTTCTTCAAATTCTTTATTGCAGAGAAAATTCTTCCTTTGTCTTAGCTTTTCCATCCATTATGTTCAATTTTTTAACTCAGTGGTATATCCTTGATTAATACTAGATATGCTTGTTTTCCATTAGCTTCTTTCACTTAGAACAGAATGATGATCTTCATTGTATCTCTCTGATATTTCCTTATAATCTTCCTTTTGTGCTCTTTCTTCCTCTTTGTGCCCCTCGTATTCTCAGAAACATATGGGTATAGCTGATAAATATTTTGGCTATACTCCTTGTCTGGAGTTGGGTAAAGGGTAAAGGGTTTCATGAAAAAAAAAAATGGCTTATTATAAGGCTCAAAAAGGTTTAACATGATGGTCCTACTAGGTGGGATAAAGTCTGAATGGGTTCACTACTTGACTTATTAGTATGATACTCTGTTTCGAATAGACTACAAGATCTAATGGCTATCTCCCCAGTTGATGTCACTTTGTGATTAACCAAATCAACGAATAATGAGACTATATTACAATGACATAAAGAACTGAAAGATGTTGAGTCACTAAGACTCGGATTTTTCGTAAGAACTCTCCAAAGAATGGGTATAAAGCTCAAGTCTCATGGGCTAAGTCTAAAATTTTTTACTTCTAGTTTACTAGGGGTTTAAATCTCTCTTCTAGCAAAAGTACACAAAACTGACCAAGTATTATGGTGGTGGTGCCTTGATAAAGAATTCTATCAACAAGAACTATGTCCGAGCATAATAAATAGTGTAAGTGGTAATCAAATCAATAATATCAACTATCTATCAAACTCAACACTAAGCAGTATAGAATCTATATCCTAGAATCATCATTAAAATTCATTTTTCTCATGTTACTGATATAGAAACAAAAATATTTTTGTTTTTGAAAACTAATTTTTGAAATTCATTTCTCAAGTACACCCTCCCCCAACTTAACATATGCATTGCCCTCAATGTATAGAAATTAAGTAAATGAAATGAATGAGAAAAAGGGAAGATGTTACCATTGATGCCGAATATCAAAATTAATTCCAAAAATAAGAAAATTTCCTTTTACCAAGATTTTTTTTTTAGGTCTTTTTAAGTCAGATCCCTAAGACTATATATCATGCATTATCAATTTGGAGTGAGGAGATCAGATTTTCTTACCCAAATCTGACGAATGTTTGGAGGACGAGGAGGCCTCACATTGTTGGTTGTCAAAAATACTCCTTGATATGCTGGAAAGATTGCTGGTGAAGTTGCTTTTCTACCTTGAACTATTTCAGGTCTAATGATTGTGTGATAGGCCTTGTGGTTCTTCTGTGTAGAAGATTGACAAAAATCTTTCTTTCTAACAGGACAATAGTATCTGATGTGCCCTTTACCACCACAATAATGATAATGGATGTCCTGGTCGCTCAAGGTGGGCGGTAGACTGGTTCACATACTTCTCTCGTTCAGACAATGATGGTGTAGAAGAAGCTTCAGCAGTGCAATGTTTTTTATCAATATGGTCCACTTTCTACTTCAGAAGACTCATTTCAGTTTCTAGATTCTGTTGTTTTTCCAAAACTTCTTTAAGCTGATTCTCTAGTAACTGATTTTTCTGGGCAGAAATCTTTTGTTCATCCTAAAATGTATAGTTCATCTTCTCAAGATATGATACTCTCTCTGCTAATTTTCCATTCTGCTCACTTAAATCCTGAATTTTCTGCAGAGAACATGGCTAGCAACGCCTCTGTGGTGGGGTTCTCAGGTTCATCACAGTTTTCTGTAGATTGAGCACTCTCAATTATATCTTCGAATGGGAAGGATTCTTATATAATGCTATCAAGGAAGTATACCTCTTCACCTTTGGCATCATCACAATCCTTATGCAACAGGTGAAAGATATTTATGTCCATGGACATCTTACCAAAGTTGATCTTCATTTCACCGTTGTGACAATTTATCAAAGCTTTTGCGGTAGCGAGGAAAGGTCGGCCTAGAATAATTGGAATTTTATCAAAGGCCTCCTTGGTGTCTATCACAATGAAATCCACTAGATAGTAAAAATTGGCTACTTGAACAAGAACATCCTCAACTATGCCTCTAGGGATCTTGGTAGAGCGGTCAGCTAACTTCAATCTGACTTTTGTAAGCTTTAGGTTCTCCAGGTCCAACGCTTGGTACACATGATATGGCAAGAGATTAACACTAGCACCAAGGTCTAAAAGAGCATTACCCATGAATTTTTCTCCTATCTTGCATGATATTGTAGGACTTCTTGGATCTTTAAGCTTGACTGGAGCTTGCTGATGGATAACAAATGTTGTTTGTCCAGCTAGAAATGCTCGCTTTGGAACATGAGTACTTCTCTTTATGTTGCATGCATCCTTCAAGAATTTGGCATATGATGGCAACTACTTGATCGCTTTGAGAAATGGGATATTGATGTTATCTTTCTCAAATGGCTCCTTCATCTCTAAAAATTGCTTGTCCTTTTTGCTTTGAGCAAAAAACATAGGAAAATGTGCCTTTGGTACAAACACATCAGCATGTGTCTGCTCTTCTTTCTCTTCAGCATTATTGCATATCTTGTCTTGGTCATCTTGACAAATAGGAGTGGAAAGGATTTCCCCCACTTCTTTTTGAACTTCATTTGAAATCTTGACCGATTGCTCTGTGGCAATGTCATCATGAGAAGGTAAGTCAACCTTGTTGTCTATCTTCAATCCTGATCTGAGAGTAGTAACTAAGCTAACAAGATCATGGAGGTGATCAGTACTAGCAGTTGTCCCAATGTGGCATACATCTTCACTCTTCGATATTAGTTCCAATAAGTTAGGTTGAATGGCTTGTGTCTTTATAGAGAAAGCAGTAGTGAGTTGGTCGACCTTAGCTTCTAGAGACTCCATTTTAGAACATTGACTTGCCTGAGATTGCTGGAGATTGAGCTGAGACTGTGCAAGAAGCTCTAGAACACTTTCAAACTTTTGATTTTTCTGTGATAACAAAGTAATTGCATTCTCCAGGTTGGCAGGTGTGGCATAATTTCTCCTAGGATCAGGCACTAACTCTCCACTTGTATTGGAATTCTGCTGAGAGTATAATTGTTATTGAGGAACCAATTGTGAAGCTTGGCTTGTCTGTGAAATATAACTTTGATCTTGAGAACCTGGGGGTCCAGCATTCTGTCTCCAATAATTACCTTGAAAGTTATTACCACCTTGGTTGGGCCTCTTAAATGAGTTTATATTGTACTCTCCAACTGATGCATGTTGATAGTAACCAGGACATTCTAGAGTTGCATGGGAAGTGTGTAACGCCCGTATTTAAAATACGTATTTATTTAATTATTAATTAATTTATTTATTTATTTAAAATTCGCTGGATTGGATTTGGGCCTGATTTATTTATATATATGGGCCTGATTTCTGGGCCCGAGTCTGTATTGGGCTTAGGTTTCAAACCCAGGTATACATACATATTTTTCTAGAGAATAGGGTTTTAAGATAAAAACAAAATAAAAATGGAGGCAGAGATAGAAACTCGATTGCTAGAGGGTTGGAGCGCGACGATTTGGACTAGGAGAGATTCATGGAGCTTTTAATACAGGTGAGTAGTTAGTTTTTCTATTTCACGGAATCCAGAGTTTTACTGGTATACAGACAAAATTCTATTGTCCAATGTTTCCATTCATTTTTCTGTTTGTTCTTCTGTAGTTATTCTGTGATATTGTCGAATTGCTAAACTAGGTAATGTTAGTATATCGTTTTGCTTAGTTATTGAACTGTTGAGGCTTATTGGGCTGTCAATGGAGGCGCGAGCCCCAATCCTCATCCTGTCCCGGATACTTTTGAACCATGATACTGTGGGGGTGTTAATATTTTATTTTGAACTGTTAATTTGTGTTATTTTTGTTGGTTGATGTTGGGGTAAGTATTTGATGTTGGTTTGGTTGTTTGAGTGTCGAAGATGGGTGCTGGCAAAGCTCTGTTGAAGCTCAGTAACTGTATTAATGGCGGCACTAGGAAATCGCCAAGAAAATTTATGTAACTGTTATTGTTATTTGTGTGTTGATTGAACTGTGTTTAGGGATAGATGTTAGGTTGGTGTTATATATGGTTTGGGGTGTTGTGGAAGCTTTGAACCGGCGTTAATGGAGGCGCCAGCCCATAGAGATCGGTACTATTAACTAGTTTGAACCTTGATAATGTTTATTATGTGGTGGTTGTGGGTTAGTTATGTTTGGTCGATTGAGTGTTGGGTAGGTTGATCGAGTGTTGGAGATGGGAGCTATCAAAGCTTGTGGAAGCCATTAATGGAGGTCGAAAACTTCCAGATTTAGTTTGGAGGGAGTGAGATCGAGGTAGCGAATTGAGTGTGGGCTTTTATTAAAGTTGTTTGGCTTTTGCCAAGGGTCAAAACCGATACAAGGAAGTTGGAGGAGGAGGAGAACCCGATGGTGGCTAGTGGGGGAAGCTGCTAGTGCTGGAGCTGGTGAGGAAGATGACCGGTTAGGCCTTGGGCCAAAATCTGTTGGGGTTGGGCCTTAGAGTGTTTAGTTTGGGCCCGGTTTAGTTTAAGTTGTTTGGGCCAAAACCAATTAGTTTTCCTTGGGCCGGTTCTATTTAGTCATTGGGCCGAACCCATTGGTGTTTTGAACCAGTTTCTAATTTGGTTTTGGGCCGGTCCATATGACTTAAAAATGGGTCCAATTGGGTCTTTAAATCTGTAGACTTTTGGGTTTTGGTTTTGGGCTTTGATTGTGGACTGTTGACTGTTTAATTGTGCTACGTTTTTATATATTAAATTGTATGGACAAAGCAAATGCTAAAATGGTGTGGAAATCTGCATAAATTTGTTTGTCATTATCTAATTAAGATTTGACGTGAGTAGTGTGTAAAGCATATAATATATTGGCACGTAACAAGCGGGGAATTCTTATAAGACTTAGATATATACGTTTTTATGAGAATTAAACTACACATGGACTCAAATTCATGGACTTTAGTTTTGGGCTTTTTGATGATTGATCAGTTTGACATGACTTGTGATTTGGACTCGAATAATTATGCGTGCTTTGATGGTGACTTGAGTTCACATAAATATATGGGATGAATACATTACATGATTGATTATTATTATGAGTTGCTACTTAAATAAATTGTAGTATGTATGAAAGCTTGAGATATTCCATATGGTATAGTGCAATATATGATTGGCACGTGAAATAATAAGTTTCGAGATTTGATATAGAGATACTTGGATATCGTGCAATGAATAGTATTGGCACGTGATCATGTGGATTGTATTATAACGAGAAACGTTGAGCTTCAGTACAATTAAGAATACTGGCATGAGATAGAACAAGAATTATTATTGAGATATTTCCAAATATGGTGGCTTAGTGCAATAATTTATTTGGCACATGATAGAGTGAAATGGTTAAGAGATACTAAGGTATGACACCTGAATAAATTACGTAACGAAAATCCTAGAACCTAGCTACCACAACTCATGTGATTTGGCCCTAGTGATGGGCGTTTGTGATATGATTGGCCCTTCTGGAGTTTCAGTGAATCTGAATGGCCCTTCTGGCGTAGCCGAATAGTGGCTTGATCATTTCGTTTGCAAAAATTAGAACGAAACGCGCGATATTTTATGTCGAATAGTGGCAATACTCACATAATGGCTTTCGTGTGAGGGTTACCTGGTGTGCGGCATCCCGCTCAAGGTAGCTATGCACGGAGTGGTTCATTATGTGAAGGGAGGCGTGTTGATGTATATGTTCGGCGTTGGGTAGCGATTGTGGTAGCCAGGGAAAACTAGGTAAGACATAGATACGACGTGATTTTAGGGACACGCAAAGAAAGCCTTAAATAATATAATTATGGTAATATATTGGTTAATGATATATCTTTAAATATATGATTGTATATGGTTTGGCAGAAAGGTGGGTCAACCTAATTACTTGTGCAAAGACGACCCACTCTATAATTGAGCATGAAATACGGTAAGTATAGAATATGCTTGGTTGGTTTTTAGTTTAGTTAGAACCTAAGGCGCCTCGGTAGAGGAACTAAATGCCTTTGTATTATGGTTGGGAAGCTAAGACGCCTCAATGGAGGAACTACCTGCCTTATTTATTATGCGTATAGTTTGTTATATGGTTAGTTGGAAGTTAAGGTGCCTCAGTGAAGGAACTACCTGCCTTAATTATTGTACTTAAGGATGTTATATTATTTGTTGGATGTTAAGGTGCCTCGATGGAGGAACTAACTGCCTTATTTAGTATGTAAATATATGTATAAGTATATATTGTATTTTAAGGCTACTCACACCAGCATTGTTTATAATGCTGACCCGATTTGCATGTTTGCTTATCGGGTATGTTCATTAAATGAACATAGTTGATAAGTCTTGACAGGTTTAGTGTTGAAGAAGGTTGGTTCTTTGCTTGTGGTTTTGCGTTAGCGTCGCATTTCAAGATAGGTTTTGTTTTCCCTTGAGGTGATATAGATTTTCAGTTGAGACAATGTTATTTGTATTTTCATTTGTAATTTTAAATAAAGAGTTATTGAAAAGAGATTTTTAACCAAATCTTATTTGTGAATTTTTGTAATGAAGAGGACTTTTGTTTAAGTTAAATTTTTTATTGGTTTTTAATCATCCGCATATTTAAACTGTTTATGGGTTTTTGGAAGTTGAGAGTGCATCACACCTTGAAAATCGAAGAGTCAGGAACAAATATTGTTTTTTCGAATTCTGTCGAAATTCGGGGTGTGACAAAGTGCCCGAACAGACTTCACAGTATTGGCTAGCTTGCATGACTGGGAGAGATTTAGCTTGAGACTTGTTTATCTTGGAGGGATTCATAGAGAACTGATTGAATTTCTTACTCAAAGTTTCAATCTTGGTGGCAGGTAGCCGCCAATGTATGCCGATTCTTGATCTGATTGTTCATGTGCTTGGTAACCAAATTGCTTTGGCTCCCCCTTCATGCTAGCGACATCCTCGTTGCTAGTAGTCCATTGTTGTGTTTCTTCAGCTAAATTCTCGAGAAAGTTGTAAGCTTCCTCTCCATCCATTGATGTAAACTTGCTTTTGTGCATTGACTGTATCATCTGCATGTTCATCATCGAAAGTCCTCGATAGAAAAAATGAGCCAGTGTGTTCTTGTCGTATCCATGATGTGGACATGAGACTAGCAGATTATTGAATTTCTCCCAACTTTGATGATATTCTTCAGTCACCTTCCCTTTGAAATTGTTGATGGCTTGCTGCATGGAATCTGTCTTCTGGGGTGGGTAGAACTTGTTCATAAACTTTGTTCTCAACTTCTCCCAGTTATCTATTGAATTGATCGGCTATGCAGTTAACCATTCAGAGGCTTTACCTTCGAGTGAGAGCGGGAATAGAATGATCTTGATACTCTCATCCTTGATATTCTGGTTCTTGAAAGAATTGAGGACTGATAGAAATTTGTTCATGTTAACATATGGCTGAACATTGTCTGAACCATTGAACTTTGGAAGCATAGAGATTACTGATGCTCTAAGTTCAAACTGGTATGATTCTGTCTCTGGAAAAACAATACTGCTTGGTGGGTCTCCAATGATTGGCGAATAGAAATTGCTCAGCTTCTTCCTCTGTTGTGCTTGCATGTGTGGGATAGCTTCAGGATTATTCAGGTCCACAACACCTCCATCATTGCGTGCGGCCATTGTATCAATCCTGTCTAGTATTCTTGCTATACGAAGATGATGAAAACTATCCTACTATGCTTGAATGCAATTAAACTAATATGCAACTATTCTAAATTATGCTAATATGCAAAACTACTTTCCTTCAACTTGGTTGGGCTTTGCAGCTAGTATCTCATTTCGTTGTCTAAAAGTCGTCTCTTCTAGGGTTATGGTGAATCACTTGGATTGCTTAAGTACCACGACCCACAGACGATAGTCCGTTTGTCAAGATTCAGACAAGAAACACTAGACTTTGATGTTTCGCTGGGTTGGCTTACAACTTTAATTGTTGAAAAGGTCATAAATGCAATTATACTAGAAAGCAATAAAACTAAACTACGATGCAACTATACTAAGAAAGCAATAAAACTAAACTACGATGCAACTATACTAAGAATGAAGATTCGACTAACCTAGATGGTAGATCTTGTCTTCGAGATGTCCTTCATGTTTCTCTCTTTCTTAAAAGGATGGATGATGCAGCTAAAACTACCTCAAGATCCAAACTTCTAATCTTGAAAGAAAACGTTAAACATAAACAACTTAAAATGGCAGCGGCGCCATTTGACAAGCCTTTTTTTGTGTATATAGATGAGATATGGATGTGGATGATGTAGATAGATGATGTAGATGGATGTATGGTCGTTGAACAAAATAGAAGCATATCAAAACCTAATTATCCCTCAATAAGTAAAGGATGAGTAGGGTATCGTTCCACTTTTAAGTGTATGTTTATATGAAGGACAGGACTGGAAAGGGGGTTTGAGGGATTAAAAGCTATGATTATAGATATTATAGATTCTAATGCTAAACAAAACTAAACTAACTAAACTATTGAGAATTTATAAGAAAGGGAATTCAAGAGATTAGAATTCACCAATACTTTTGATCTATGACCTTCTGCTTCATGGTTGTTCTCACAAGTAGACTACAATTAGGCAATCGAGCGAGTGTCGATGCCCTCTTGGACGAAACATCGTTAACAAATAACTCTACTTAAGATTGTTCCTATGTTCATATTACTAGTATCTTCTTTCCTTTTATGTGAGCTTGGGCAGCTATTCAATGAATCACCATCTAAGGCAAACATAATGAATACTTCTTTTACTCTAAAACACTACACAACTAAAAGAAAAGTAGAGAATAATAGTATAATATTCAATTACAATAAATAAAACCTTATTCTAGCATTGTATTCAATTGCAATAAATAAAAGCATGTTACTAACAAATATTCAATTCCAATAAATACAATCCTAAACTATCATGATATTCGATTGCAATAAATAAAAACCTTAATCTATACTTCCATCCCCTGGTCTGGGCAATGGAACTAATAACTAAAAACATAAAGAACTAACCTGATTGAAGAACACCATGAACCAAAAGAATCAACAAACCCTAAGCATCGGCTTCATCTTCTCCCTTGAAAGAGAAGATTAGCCTTCCATAAAGAAAGAAGAACACGATCGAAGAACGAGAAAAAGAAGAGTCGAAGAACATAAGACTAGAAAGACTAATTTATTAAGACTCAGCTAGTTAAAACCGATCTTTTATTATTAATCTCTCTCTGCCTCAAGTTCTGGAGACAAGAGTATAACTGAATTGGCAAATTACATGAGGCACTTAGGTCCTCTATTTATAGAGGTTACAATGAGCTCTAGAAGCATTCCAAACCGTCATTTGTTTCCTAATACAAATAGACTTCTTTCAGAGTCCAACTTCGTCTCCAAAACTGAGAAGGAATTGGCTACAATGTCGATCCATGTGTCTGGATGCACTATTCATGTGTCTCAGACGCAAGCAATACGTCTGAACGCTCGATCCATGCGTCCCAGACGCATAAGTCTATTTTGTCTTTTCTGCTCTATCCTTCTATCATCTTTTGCGGGCTTTGGTCCAAACAACGAATCCTTTGGCCTTGGGCTTCCAAATAGGCTTTAAAATAGGTCCAAGTCGCATCTTTAATAACTTCAATTCCTCGGCCTTCTCCATGATTGTCCACGGGCTTCCCATGTGATCCTTAATGCTCCGAATTGCTCTGTTTTACCCCTTTTTCTCTAATATTCCACAAAACTCTCTCTTTCACCTGTAGAATCATAAAACATAACTTACAAACACTATTAGTCCACTAAGACGGCTAAACAAGAGGCATAATCGAAGGTTAAATTGCACTTTTTGAGCACTTATCATGGCGTTTGACCGCTTAAATCTTATGAATTATGCAACATATAAAATATTGGGCGTTTGATTTGTTAAGTAGCTGCACTAAGCCAAATGAACATATGCGGCTTAACTGATTTTAGTTGTTGCTTGGTTTATTTGGTTGTTTATGATGATAGATATAACTAATCAGGTTAGTATCTGCAAGCAGAGGTGATGCATGGTAGTTTCGAGGGAAACGTACTAGAGTTTTTTTATTAAAGGAGATAGGGTTGTATATACGAATGTGTTAAAAATGATCGACAACATAACTTCAAATTATTTAGATTTATTTGAAGCTGCCGTAGCGTGTCTCATGTGTGAATAATTGGTGATATGGTGATACTGAAATTTTCTATTGAAATTACAGTTTCATAATTTTGTTAGTTTCTAAATTTGTATTATTATATGTTGATTTGCTGAATTCCTTTTTTTCTCTTTATTTTCATGTGCCTTCTTTTTGTGATTAGTTTTAATGTTAGTATTCCTTGGTCAGTATGCATTTGTATGCCTAGATCAATATGCATATATGCTATGAAGATAGATACGAGAAACAGTGAAGATGATATTCATTATATGCTTGGTGCTTTGAAGACTCTCGGGCTGCACCTAGAAGTAGACAGTGCTAATAACAGAGCTGTTGTTGAAGGATGTGGTGGACAGTTTCCTGTTGGGAAAGAATCAACAGAGGAAGTTCAACTTTTTCTGGGGAATGCAGGGACTGCAATGTGTCCATTGACTGCTGCAATTATTGCTGCTGGTGGAAATGCCAGTTCTATGTCTATATATCTAACTCAATGCAGGATTTTTTTTTTTCCAAAGTCCCTCAGCCTCATGCTTGGGACTCCCAGTCCCAGGGTACTGGTGTGTTATGAATTGTGACAAAGAATTCTCACTTTGTAAACTTATTTTTGTAACACTGTTGGTTTTGTAATCAACGGTATGGAGACATTTTTGCTACATATTAATCGAAAAAAGAAAAAAAGAAGAAAGAAGAAAGAGAGCAAAAGACTTTTCGTCAAAACCCCAGTCCAATCAATCCATCCGCATGAGTGGAGCCAGTTGGGATATAAAGTAACTGGATCAGTTTGTGATGTCTCGGTGTGAGCCCAAAGAGAGAAATTAATGGAAGAGACCTCATCAGTGTTCAATGGGAAGCTTAACATCTTGGTGTGAGTTTCACATGTACACTCAAATAACTTTTTATTTTCTTTCTTTATTTATTTTTTGCCTAAAACAACAAATTAAATCAACAAAATTTATTTTCACAATTTGCCAGACTAATGATTTGTAATTTTTTTTCTTTTTTCATTTTGTGTTTTTGGGGTTTTGAAATCGATTCAATCAAAACTTTTCTATTTTATGTTTTTCATCTATCCCTTTATCTATTGATAGTTTGCGTCTTAATCTGGCATGAGTGATGGTCACCATCCCTTTTTAATTTCATAATTTTTACCAACCTCTCTCTTTGCTCAGTAATCCCTACATTGCTTTTGATACAGGGACAAATTGGTTCAATATCTTCTTGAACGTCGGCCAAAGAAACACCGGGAAACAATCAATATTATGGTACTCCTCAACAAAGTCAAACAAGTCACGAAGTTCAAGGGCTTTATAATTTGCAGAGGGATAATGTATTCCCCGAAAGACCTGGTCAACCGAATGCCGCAATTTTACATGAAGACCGGTGATTGTAAATATGGTGTCGCTTTTGCGAGGTTCCATCATCCTCGAGAAAGATTGATTCCTGTTCCAAACTGTTTCTTCGAGTCCATCGGGACTTCTACTTTGCCCTCTGTCACCATATCTTCAAACCTTGTAGTTTTCTATTTGTTGTAGTACTTTCTGGTTTGTGTATTCGTAATCTTATTTCCTCTTATGTCAATGGTGCAACAAAGCATGGTGGTTAATTATATACTAGAATTAGAAGTGTGGTTTCACTTTCTTTCGTTAGATAAGAAGTTCTCTTGACAGTTGCATACTTATATAGTTATCTCCTATTTGTTAGCACATGAGCTCATATTGATGGTCACAAGGTCTTCTACACACAAAGAAATGATATCATTACTGAGATGAATACTTGAGACTACCTTGATATGGCTTAAAACTGGACCAAGCTCCCCAAAAGACGTTTGGAGGTTCCTATGTTTTGTAGCTTATGAGTTTTATGGAAGAGAATTCCGTAAATTCTTCTCATGTGGACTGGACTGGGTAGATATATCATATATGTAGAAAACAAAATAGTAATCTACTGGTACTACTGAGATGTAAGGTGAAATTGTATTTGCAAAGTGGTAGGTTTAATGCCTCTTAAACTAGGTAAGTGATCGTGTTAGAGGTTCGTGCATTCTCAATTAGATTTTCCTTATAAAGGTAAGATCTCTAATGAATATTAAACCTCTTTGTGTAAATAATGGTAATGTGAAATCTCAAGGGAAACCTAGAGAGAGGCTCTTCTTGATGTGAGATTGCATGCTTGCTTTAGGGGAAAGAATTTGAGTGATGATGTAGCTAACAGCCCCCTTGATAGTCGATTCATTAGGGTCGTCACCTTCCACCCAGAAAAGTATCCACCGTTTTCTTTGTCTCTTAAGCCTCACAGCTATGGGACTTCCTAAAGAAAACAGCAATCGCAGTTTATCAACCACTCACAAGACCACCGAGATCTTCGACTTAGCTCCCAAAGGTAATCCACCCGGCCTTTTCCCAACCTATACAAGGAGAGCGGTAGATAACAAAAGGGAGACAAGGTCCTAACTAAATCATAACACAAACTACCATTCCATCTATCATATTAGTCAAGTTAATCCGATTCATTATTATCTATAGATAAGGCAAGAGAGAACTTATGACCTCTCGGATGGAGAGGGATTCGAACCCCCGGTATTCCTATCAATACTTCAGTTTTCAAGACCGACTCTTTCAACCGCTCAAACATCCATCCCCTTTGCGCTTCACACGCCCTATCTATCCGCACACTGGCGGGTAGGGGCTTATTTATGTGATTCACTATGCTTGCTTGCCCCTATCGGCTGATTCTATTGCCTGCCGGTTAGTGAAACTTTTCCGGTAGTACGAATCGCTATGCCTCGCCTCTTTCTATATGATAATATGCACCTTGGTTGCTGCGCTCCCTTCGGGTAATAGCAAGAGAGTGAAGACCGAATGATCCTCCAACCAAAAAGAGTGATTGAGTCCGCCTCAAGTGAGTGAGTTCCCGTCAAAAGAAAGAATCTAAGGTCCCCCAGGAGCTTCTAATTTTAGACTCACTCACCAACTCTTATTGAAATTGAAGAAGAATAGCTAGAATCAGTTATTGTGCAAGACCAACCAATCCTTGGTTGACTCTCTACTTCTCCGGTCGGGGATATAACTGTATTCTTCTATTCTTTATCTCTCTCCCTCCTTTGTCCTTTGACTTTCTTTCTTATCTCTTTCCACTCAGAGTTCTTTCTGAAACAGAATATAATTCCCCATACTAACCTAACCCACCAAGACCGGAGAAGCAACTGGATCGATTCCTAACTAAAGAAAGTCAACCAATGCCGCTGCCCTGCCTTAAAGCTTAAAGAGAGAAGCCTAATCAAAGACTAGGTACACTCTAGGAAAATTATCAGATGAATTAATAATAAGTTAAACACTGAGTGACCTACAATTGCAACATTTCATATGTCTGTTGTGGAATTTTGATTATGTTTCTCATATTACTGAAAATTTAATTATCTACGCATCGTTTTGATGCAGACTGACAAGGTGTATTTCGGTGCAACTGTTGGCCGAGTTGCTAATAGGATTGGAGGGGCAAAGTTTACTTTAAATGGCACCACTTACAAATTAGTTGCCAATGAAGGCAAAAATATACTTCATGGTACTTCACTAAGTCCTTGCTTCCATTCCACTCTTTTTAGATTCAATAATATGCCATTTCCAATTATCTGATATGCAATGTTCATTTTGACTTAAGGTGGAAAGATAAGGTTTGGCGACGTGATTTGGCAAGTGAAGAAGTTCAAACAAGATGGTCCTGCTCCTTATATCACTTTCGCATACCGCAGCGCTGATGGTGAACAAGGTAAGCTTAGGACTGAGGTTCAGATATTTTAGTTCTGAACTCTCTTTCTGTCAGTTTAAAAACTCAACTTAGTTTTGGATTTAGTAAAAACTTAAAAGTTAATGTACATTTCTTATTTCTAAAGTTCTAATGCATCAACCATGTAACACAGGATTCCCTGGTGCTGTTGCTGCTTCTGTAACTTACATGCTCTATGGAAACCAAAAATTGAGTGTGATCATGAAAGCAAGAGCATTAAACAAGGCAACTCCAATTAATCTCGCTCTACACACTTACTGGAACCTTGGTGGTCATAACAGCGATGATATCCTAAAGAACAGAGTCTAGCTATTCGCCTCACACATCACACCCACAGACGACGAGCTTATCCCCACCGGCAAGATTGACCCAGTTAAGGGCACACCCTTTGATTTCCTCAAACCACATACTGTTGGTAGCAGGATCGACAAAGTCCCCAAGGGGTACGATATCAACTATGCAGTCGATGGGCCTAATGACCACAAACTGAAGAAGGTGGTAAAAGTTCATGACCCCAAGTCAGGCAGGTTGATGAAGCTGTGGAGTGATCAACCAGGTGTGCAGTTTTATACAGGAAACATGTTGAAAGATGTAAAGGGGAAAGGCGGTTTTGTTTACGGTCCTCATGCTACACTATGTTTGGAAACACAAGGTTTCCCTGACGCAGTAAATCATCCCAACTTCCCTTCAGTGATTGTGAACCCAAGCAAACCATACACACATTTCATGTTGTTCCAGTTCTCAAAAGTAAGAACAATGTATAGAGAGAGAAAAATGTAAAAACGTGATTAGGCATTCTACCTTATGGAGAGTTTTTGACATTTTTCTTTACAAATGTCATGTTGTCATCACTTCAATAACATGTGTATACTTATTTTTGAATTCCAAAGTGTTCAAACAATTTACATCAAATTAAATGCATACCCCAGAAATTTTATAATTCCAATCAATATTTGACTTTGGTGATACTGAAATAGAAAATTTTGACTTTGCTAATCAATATAGCTAAAACTAATTGGTAATTTTGACTTTGCTAATCAATATAGTTAAAACTAATTGGTAATTTGGTAGGTAAATCAGAATATAGCCCATGGATGAAAACTAAATAGGGTGATTTACGAGGAGAAATGGCGGCTCTCTTTGCCAATAGTGTCGGAGTCCTCAACCCATTAACTTCTTTGGCTCCCCAAATAGGTTCTTTTTATTTTATGAGTTCTTTTAATTCATTTCAATTTAATATGTTTCCACACTTAATTAATTATAGTTGTAGGACATACGGGGTGGAGCAGATGGGTTCACACTGCAACTCTAATCACAACTTATAAACCCCGTCAAAAATATCAAGCGAATTTACATAAAGAAATAATGAGTTGTGATGTTTCAAAAGTTGATGAGAATAGCAGCCCTTATCAATAGCAGTGGAGTCGCGAACCATTGAAAGTGCTGATTCAATAGCAGTTTTCCAATTAGACTTAATAAATCTTAGTCTGATATTTCTGTTTTCTGTTTGTTGCTCCATATATATTTTTTGTTGTTGTTCCGTATATATGATATGACTGTTCATAAAGATGGACTACCAACCAAAGATTGGTAGTACCAAGTGTGGAACTGAAGCTTTAGTGGTCCTATAGAAAATCAAAATATCTTTCCTTTTCAGTCCACACCTTATTCGTTTCTCACCTATAATAAGACTTCTGTTTTGATTGGTCAGAATAGGAAAAATAAGGAGCAGAAGAAACATGAAAATTGGCAACTTGGTGTTTGCCAAAAAATTCCGCAGAGAAGAATTTTCCTAACGATGAGATCATTGAAATGTATCTTAAGCACAAACGTGGAACCTTCACTAGTATGTTTTTCCTCTTTTTTTGGTACATTTATCTAGACATGTTTGTGTGCTTTCAACACACATGAAGAGATGCCTTTGGCATTTCCTCACTCCACCTATTTCAACAAATCAATTGTATTAATTACCAAATGTCGTGATTTACAAACTACACTTACATATGCTCATTTTATATGAATTTATTAATTTCTTCACTTTTAGTGCTCATACTTTTTAAGTTTATTACATTGCAGTACGTAGAAACAGGGGTGGTTGTGACTTCTATTCCAATAGCCCCCTTTCATTTTTCGAGGTACATAATGGAATTCATATAATATAACGATTCAAAGTACGCTCATTAACTCTTATGAGTGACCTGAACCAAACCTCTATTCAATTCGTTTAGGTTTGGGGTTAACAAGTACTTAACCCACCATACTTATGAAAAACAATGACTTAATTAAAGAATTGGTTTGCCAGGTACATGAACAGTATGAAAGGAAAATCATTTTTACATTCTAGGTACCCCGTACTCTGTACATGAAATTGCAGCACTATCTGATGGGTTATTGAATGTTTTGGCTCTCCATCTGGAACATTTACCTTACTAATTAAGAGAGAGAAGTGAATGGATGAAAGTATCAGAAAGTTTGTGCAATCATTGAGCTATGTAGAATATGAGTCTATCTCACTAATACATTCAAATTGAACTATTTTAGGTGGTTCAACATGAAGGTTGCGATTGATTATTTGCTTTGATTGGTGGTAATGGAACAAACTACAAGCATTCGTTATGCAACTTAGGTGGTATTCGAAGGTACTTTGAATAATTGTCTATATATCTGCAATCCATATAATTGATACTTGAAATAAGGAAATCATTGTTACAATGTAAATGATGGTAGACTATATAGTGAGAATCTTTTAGGAGTTACAAAGCACAAATTGAAACTTCATGTTAATGAGTTGATTCTTTCATCATCAAGAACTGGTGGTTAGTTGCATTCTCCTTTGGCATCAAAGCATGTGTTCTTGGCCTTTTTCAAACACCACAAGAAGAACACTGTATCGTATATGAAGTTGATGTCATACAGTATGGTGGTGATGAATAGTGATGGTGAGATGGTAATCCTCAGGGCGACAATACTCTGGGAGAATCTTCACTAGTGCTACAGGAATTTAATGTTGACGAAGAGCAAAGCAATACATGAAAAAATGGTGTATTTCATGGATATCCCCAATAGTTCTTTTTGGTTCGAGACATGTAAAAACTGCAAATTATAACACTTAGTTTTAGTGGGCATCAGACGTCAGTGTCATTCAATGTTGTATTTCATTGTCTATATTGTCAAATGTTTTTTTTTTTTTCTAAGTATGAGTTTTGACTTTTGAGCAATCCTTTTGGTCACCACCTTGATTCTCAATTTGAACAAAGTCATTGATTTTGGATCTTCACCAAACAACAACAATCAGTACTTTAATTGAGATGCCAATATATTGAATATATATAAGCGCGTCGTTCACCTTTTATTCTATTATATAGCATTTTTTTTTATATTGCTTATTATGAAACAACTTTTATTTTTAATATGTTTTACCAAATTCAATCATCCGGTATATATATTGGAGGAATAGAACGAGGTGTATATATATTTCAAGAAATAGAAAATAGTTGGGACAAAGGATACAGTTATAATCAGCATTGTTTAATCTTCCGATAGGTGTCAAAAGTCCTAATCATTGATTTACATAGAGATACATGTTCATGTGTATTGCAATGCAAACCAACATTATCTAAATAATCAGTCGCAATAGTATGTCTAAAAAGAAAATCTGTATAACACTACTCCACTAGGTGAAAACATAGTTTTTTTTACTCATGGTCCGGGTAGGAATTGAGTGGTACTAATCGTCAAGAATATATTTGACGGGCTTTTTATGAAATTGACTTTTTATGAAATTGATGGTCCATGACCGTCAAACAAAAACTCGACCGCCCATGCTTGTCAAGAAAATTTTCCCCGAAATCCAGCCCAAAGCGTGAATACCTTCCCCCCAAAATTTTCGCTCTTTTCCAATTTTTCTCTCTTTCGGTTTTTATTTGGTCAAAACCGCAACTCACCGTCATATACAACAAATTCCGCCAAAGCTAACAATTTCATCTCTACAGCAACTTCAAAGAAATAGAGTAGTTATCAGCAAGCTTCAATTTCATCGGTTTGTTTCTTATATTCAAAAAAGATGTTATTTTTTCTTTAATTAGTATAAATTTATGTGGGTGTATTAAAAATTTGTTTTGTGAATATTTCATTGTTGTTGTGATGTGAATTATTAAGTGATTGAGGAGTTTTAGTCAGTTCAATTTATTGAATTTGTAAGAAATAAATGATTAAAAATCAAAACAAATTTCAAAGAACTATCATTCCGTTGATAAACAATTTGACTGGAGTTTCGCCTACTCTTCTTTTGAATAATTCTGAACTTAGGTACAATTTCTTTGTAGTTATTTCAATTATTTATGGCACCTATAACTCCATGAGCTAATTCATCTGTTACATATGTGGGGTATATCTGTTACTAGCTTTGAGCTTAGAGTGAAATATCATTTTTGTAGTATTGCAATCAGTACTTGCTGTATCTTGTAGCAATTAGTAGTTGTTTATTTTTGTAGAATATTGTACTTGTATGTTGTAGAGGTATAAATTGGTATCATAACCCTTTTTTTTTTCCCATTCTTGTAATGGGTTGCGTCAAAACTCTAACTTTTTAAATTAGTCGTTTTGCATATACACTACTACAGTTAGCTTTGATGGAAATTTAGTTAGTTTGCATCTTATAAACTCATAAAGGTTTGTTTTTCTTTTTCTTTGTTTAAAAAGACTTCTTTGTTTTAAGAAATGTAACACATATCATTATCGTTGTTATTGGTATGCTATTGTTACTGCGAATTAATATTGTATAACGTTGTGACTTTTTAGTGCTTTATCAAAAAATTTGAGTAAATTATTGTTGTTAAAATTGTGAGTTTTCGTTATTCGTTTTACTGAATAATGGAAGTTTTCATCCTTTAATTGGATGCACTTTTTGGTGAAGATGTTGGTTTGTCATGTTGAGGGTGTTGTCCATCAATTCTAACAATTGTTTTTATAAACTATGTTTTGTTCAACATGGTGAGGGTGTTGGTCTGTCGAAAATGTTATTCGTGTGGTGGTTGTGTCTAATGTAGGGGCAGAATAAGGAATTTAGAGTGTGTGTGTGTGTGGGGGGGGGGGGGGGCGGGCATAAACATAGTAACAAAAATTAGTTGCATATCGACTCATGAAATTTCTGATTATATGGCTTTCACTACCACTACCACAAGTTTAATTTAATTAGTATGTTCTTGGTGATGCAATATTACTCGTTTGTGTGTGCATGCTGCAAGTCGTATTAGTTAGTTAGTATGACACCTTATTTGATATGCAAGTGGCATTTGTACTGATAATTAGAATTCATGTTGTTTTTTGTTGGTGGCACTTGTGATATGTGATGTTAATGAAGGCCATGCAGCCATGTCTTTTGGGTATTTCGCCCTCCCACGTGGGTATGCCTTCATAACAATGTCTTGGTCCGTCTGCTTAAGTAGAAACTAGAAGCAGAAAACCCTATAGGAATGAGATCTTGGTATTAAGCTATATTCACCAATGGTTCACTAGTACTTTTGATGTAGCGGTTGTTTTTATTTTGTTATTAGACTTATTTGGACTTGATGCCCTGCTGATTTTTGTAAAAATGTGAATTAACTTCACACAAGTCTATTGATCATACGTCATGTACGTAAGTAAGTATGTATGTTTAGTTCCATTATATCGGCATGAGATTTGTCTACAAGGTTTTCAGCTTTCATCAAGTGAATGTATAGTTCGTATGTCCTTTCCACTTTGTTGTAGATCAACAATTAACTGTCCTTAAGAATTTATGCCTATAATGACTTCTAGGCCGGTCAGGGATCACAGTGAAGATGTACGTGAAGTGATTTCTAATAAAATTCCTCTTACTACAAGATGAATGTTATTTGCGGGTTCGTTTGTTTGCTTGTGGTCAACTTCCCAAGGTACTTATCAGGTTCACAACTTTTCCAAACTACTAGTTTCCTTTTGGGCCATCTATTAAATTTTTCATCCTTAATAGAAGTAAGAACTTTGAGTGCAATCAATAGCTAATTGTGAAGACTGAGAAATTCTACTATATACACAACATGCACATGTTTTGCCTGAGGAATGTGGACATGTGCTGAAAACATATAGGCATGTCTCTGAGCACTCTGCCATAATATCAGTTCGATACTATGGGTGAAATTCATAGGAGTATTTTTGTAGGAGGATGATTTACCAGACTAACTTTTGAGACAAGTCATAGAAGCTGGGTGACTGGGTCTCAAGGAGATCCTTACGTGGGTGGGTATATTCGTCTCAGGCCATGCCTTTCCCTCAAGATGTTGTTTTATCTTGCAAATGTTTACTCATCTTAACATTTTAATTCCTTTTCTTTTTCGATTTGAAATACAGACTATTTGAGATTTCATAATCTCAATTTTTCAAAACGCATTTTACATATGTGAAATGGCGTTATCTATATCGATGTCCGGTCGTTCATGGAATGATGGAACCTTCAAGTAGATCGGCTTGACAACACTTTGCATTCTCATCTGCGAGCGTAATTCGGTGTTGATTCAGCCCTACTAGACTTCTACTATTGGGCATGTGTAGATATCCTGTTTTGAGTATTAAGGCTTTGACTTTGGTCGTTGTGAAATTATATTTATGTTAATGGAGAAATAGTTTGGAGAAAAGGAGGATACAACCTAATTAGGTTTGGCCTTGTATCACTTCAATATATATATATATGAAAATCAGGGTTTACAACAATAGAAACTGCCAAAAATATTCTGGTCGGGGCCCTAGTCCGCCCCTCGGGAGATGTCCTCCTAGAACTCTAACAGTCGTCATTTTCTTAAGTTTGTGTCAAAAGATATGGTGTGAAACATACGTGATCGCTTCTAATTATGTTTGTAAATTTTGAATTACAGCACTGGCTTTAGGGGATCCATCTGTGACAATTGAAGAAGTGACTCCGCCTGTCTATCCATCCAATGGACTCTTCCCTTGTGAGGGTTTTTTTTCTAAATAATTACTCAGTTCTATCTTCTTCATTTCTGGAATGTTTCTTTTTCGTGATTCACTCTGCTATATTGGGCTGTGTGTTTATGGTAGGTGAATTTTTATTTCTATATGATAGGATAGAATTGTCAAACTCTTTGAGACGAATACTTATTCTGTCGTCAACATCTTACTATATTAGAAAAATCTAGGGGTTGATGAACAGTATTTTCACGTACGTCACAGGGGCAAAACCGTCTTTTTGCTATCAGGGGGGGGGTATTTTGGTCGTTTCACCATTAAAAAGATTGTCTCCACTCTCTCTACGGTCTCCTTCTTCGTCTCTTCTCTTTTCCGCTTCTACAAAACCCCAAGCAAGAACAGAGACAATGTTTGGTAATTTTGATATTTTCTACGACGTTTGAAAATGTTTGCTAACAATTTCGAAATGATATTGTCTAGAGAAGAAAGATGCGTGAGGGTGTGGGGACTGGGAGGATGAACTCTTGGAGAAGAAGGAGGTTTCAATTTACTAAAAGAGAGAGAAAAAAAAGAAGAAGAGTAGATCGCCACTTTTTAAGGGATATTTACAATAAAACCTTTTTTGGCAAATCCGTTTTAAGTCTGTAAATAATGAGAGTCTGTAAATAAGTGGTATTACTATAATCTGCAACAACAAAAGACGTTTTCATTGTTAAGCTCCAAATCTGCAAGCATACTCAGGTATTATTTACCATCTATTAGATTTCTATGTGAACCTTACTTATGAATTAACTAAGCTTTTTAATGCGATGAGTCCACAAAGATTTGTGTGTGCAACTGCGGAAGTAACGGACTGTTTATTTTTTATTGGTGATAAATTAGTTTTATTTAATTATTTAATTATTGAGTTTATTGTTTTTGGATTTAGGGGTTTTTTTGTAATGGCATTTGGTTCAATTTGTTGCAGGAAATTAATAACCAAAACATGGTTTGGGTCTTTGGCACTTGAGGCAGAGCCTACGTATACTCCACTGCCCAAGGTATGAATTAGAGTTGAATTAATAAATTTGTGATATTGGTAGGAAGTGTGGAGTCCTTTTTATTATCTTTGGCTTTAGAACTGAAATCTGCATATGGCATGAGAAAATCATGTGTTCCGTCTTCTTTATGGAATGTTGGATAGTATGGAAGATTTTCTTTAGGGTGGATGAGGATATCCCATCTCTCATTGGTTCATGGCACAATTTTCAGTCGAGGGGAATGTTTTCCACTGGGAATAGTTGCTAAAAAATATGTGCTTTCGTAGAAAATTCAAAGACACCTTTAGAATCCATGGCTTACATAATATCAAACATAATGTAATAGTATTAAGTCATTAGTACTGCAATATTCGTATATTGATAAATTGAAATGTTCTCTGTGTTGAATTGTTCAGTTTTGTTTTACTTCTTCAAGGCATCTTCTCAGGTATGGTTCCACTATATTTCTTTCATTAAGACATCAGTTAGAATCCTTGCAAAAATCACATTGTGGTTGAAGTTTATAATAAGAGCTATATACATATATGAAGTTTGGTAGCCTAAATTTAAGTAACGACTTTTTCGGCGTGCAATTAGTGAATTCCAAGAAAGGATAGGATTAGACAATCACCCCTACGTAGTTGGTATCCGTAAGCTGAGTTCTTAATTACCTTAACTTAATTTGTCTGATTTTGGTCAGACTTTTTGGAGCAAATGTTCTTCTGATTTTGGTTATTATAAATGTGGTTTGAAGTGTCTATTTTCATCTAATATAAATATGTAATGCCATGATAACTTATTTTGCTTGAGAAAACTGTGTCATGCTGTTTCCATTACCCCCTTTCTTAAGGTAATATTAACAATAATCTATATCCCGCTTTTGCAACTCTAGAAGCTAAGCTTCTCGGAACAATGGTAAAGAAGTGGATCAGGTAGCTTAGTCACCCAATTTTTACCTTATGCAAATATTTGTAGTTATGTTTGGTTATATGCTTTTTGACTTCTGTTATGTAACATCTCTTCGTACCAATGGATTTGATGCCCCTTCCTTTTCCAGAGTAGGTGGCGACTCCTCATACTCTACCATTTTGGTCTTCTTGCTGCTTGCATGTCGCCATGGCGATGCGTGAGAATATTTTTGTTGTATATGGAAAGGTGTTCGATATTTAAAATTTATTACGCTTTGGCCAACTAGATGGTGTAGTTTTTTCAATTGTTGCCTTCTCAATGAGGAAATGTAAACTTGAAACTTTGGTGAATACTTCCTGTGTCCACTTTTTGGTACATATAAAATGTCGGCTTTGATGGTAATCAATTTGAGTTTAGATATTCTGTTTTTTTTTCTTCCTTCATGCCAAAGCGGCTCCAACAAGGCAACGCCATACTAAACCTTTGCTATAATGTGTTCGTGAATTGTATTGAAATTCGAGGAAGAATCGATTGGGAAACTTACCTATTGTCTTCAACTTCAATTAGCTAAGTCCCTATTCTTCTTTTTGTGTTATGTGCTTTTTGTTCTTTGTCTTTGATTTAAATTGGAGGATCCCGTGATTAATGTGCATTACAAGCGTGTGGAATTGATGATGGTCTTCTCTCGGTGCAACGAATTGGTCTTACAAATTAATTATAATTGGCCCTCTATTTAAATCTAACTAATTTGTACACTGTGATTGATGCTATCCATTTTATGTAATTTTTTTCTTGCCGTTTGCGGGGAAAAATCGCGGCGTGCCGTTGCTAGAATTATATCGCATCGCGCGATATAAGTGTTCCACAGAGAGGTTCGTCGAAGTGTAACACATCTCGACAATGACTTAGGTATGTCAATTTTTAATTTAATAATACATACTACTCTCATGTGATTCAAATGAAAGTTGAGTACTTTTTTTCGTTAGTGAAAATTTTAGTTAAATTTACCAATGCAGGTGTTCATAGTCTATAATGCTACTTATTTCTTCAATGGATTTTTTGATGGTGGTTGGTTTTGGATAATCCTTTGTCGTTTTTTTTTTTTCCCCCTCTTAAGTTTGTTTGATGTAATCTACTAAACTCTTATTAGGCTGCAATTTCTGAAAAAAATATTGTGGAAGATACCAATTTCGAGTCTTCTATACCAAAATCAAAGGATTACTCCAAATTTGAACGGAAATTGAACCGTCTAAAAAGACCTTCATTATCAGGTAACATTTTTATTTTATTTTTTCCGTAATTCTTTTGAATCCCACACTGTATACTGTGTGAATAAATAACAACATCATGGTTATTTATATGCAGAAGAAAATTGGGTGAAGATATATCCAGTTTCCAGTAGCAGCCATTTGGATTCTACTAAAGTATAATTTTTTATATTAGACATAATGATTGTTCTTTTTTATTTTGTATCCGACTTAATGACTTATGAAAAGTTAAATTTTTGTGTTATACATATTATGTCCAACGTTTTGCTTAGACTTTGCTTATAAAGCTATATCTTACCATATTCACATGTATGACTTGGTTGAGATAAAAAATCACTTATATTACTTACTCTCCTTAACGATTTGAAATTTCTTTATAGTTTTTTTATTAAACACCAAAAATTAATTTTGCCGACGTGCAACGCACGTGCATGATGCTAGTCTTCGATGTAACATTACGCCCTCAATTCAATGTAACAGGTGTTGTCGAGGTACTTTCCACGACTTTCATGTGTATAACGAAATATTTTACCAGGAATTTAAACTGGTTGGACCACAATTTTGCATTAGTAAACCACAACACGCTTCAACTTTTTCCTTAGTAGTTTTCCTCCGTGTCTTTGCATGATAATAATGTGAATTATTGTCTCACTTGGCCCATTCTAAGGAAGGTAATGGTTGCGGAGTCGTTTGGGATGAAAGGGGCATATTGTGACTAGTTATCATGGTAATGTTATTCAGAAAGTACTTAGCTTGGTTTAGTAAAACCAATATACATTTTCCTAATGAGCTATTTTCAAATGGACTATGGTCAACTCTCGGATGGCAGCTCTTTGTATCATAGAATGTCGGATCTTGGAACTCTCTAAGTTTGTTTTACTTATTCTAATTGTTCTTTCTTGTAGTTGTTGGTAATGCACTTTCTAGAAATCGAGAGACGGTCGGCAAAGTGGTTGCACGCAGCGTAAATATTCTTGCATCGAAGGGTGAGTCTTTTCGGTAGAATCGGTGGCATGATCGATTGCTGATGCATGCAACTATGATATTCTTTGGGATAATCTTTATTTAATGGGTGTAAGAGTAGTTTCGGTTTGTCCGATTGTCATCTTTTGTTGGTAGGGTGCAAAAGAACTTTGAGGAGTGCGTTAATTGGTGCAGATTGTGACAAAGATCTTGTCATCTGAAGGTATTTGCAAGTTTATCTAAACTGTTTTTTCCTTTAAATGGGTATACAATTTATACATTTCCCATTTTTCGCTCTTTTTTCTGTCATTAGATTTGGACTACTTTGGAGTAGTTTGTCATATGAGTGTTCATCAATCTTTGTCATATTGTTTCTTGCTTTATGAAAGGTCTATTACATTGGATATTGTTTGAAGTAGTAATTTAGTTGTTATGCTAAGAAACATGCCCCTTGAGAAAGGTTTCTTTTTTATATCTCTGTCTTGCTTGTCCCTCGTGGAGAAGGCTCTGCGTGAGATCGACTTAAACTAGCCGAAACCAAATATAATCTTGATTCAAAGATGGCTAAAGCTAATGCTCGATTGCTAACATTGAGGAGAAATCTTTGGAGGTGGAATCAAAGTTGCATGCTGCTGATGCTAAGCTTCTTTGAAGCTAGTAGAAAGAGTTTTGAGATGGAGAGAAACACGAAAAGAGGTTGAAGCGTGAAAGTTCACTGCAAAGTGAGCAGCCGATCTTCTGACAAAGTATGCTTTAACACGTCCACCTACTCATACTTTTAAATTTTTTCTGTCGATTACTTTTACAAGTTTTCCAACTTTTAATTGTTACTATGTTTAGGCGGGAATGCATGAAGCAACTTTGTCTAAACAAAGAGAAGAACTGCGAGAGTGGGAAAGAACACTCTGAAGCGAGAAGAGATGCTGAGTGAGGGACGAAGAATCCTCAACCTGAGAGAGGAGGAAAATGAAAGCGAGCTGAGTATTAAGCGGAAAGAGAAAGATCTTGAAGAGATGCAGAGGAAGATTGAAATTAGTAATGAAATCTAGTTGGTTTTGCATACACATAAATATGTATGGTTTTGTATATGGAGTATACTAAAATTCATGTAATGTACTTTGCTACAATATTTTGGTGTTTTGATGAAAGATTCTATTGTATTTTGGTAGAATGTTGATTTGAGTTGGACAGTTTAATTTTTGCAGGAAAAATGGATATGAAATTTAGATTATAAGAATTAAAAAAAAAAAACATTAATGCTTAGAAAAACGACGGATATAGACCGTCAAGAAAATTTATGTATACAGAAAATTGACGTAGCAGACCATCAATAATTTTCAAATTTGCATCCCAAATTTTATTAAAATCAGACAAATTTGACTAGTGAAATAGTAAAGTTTGACAATTATAGACCGTCAACAATTCTATTTATTATTGATGTTGACCACCCGTAAAATAAATTTAAAGTTATTGATGGTAACTAACTGTCAAGAAAAAAAACGACTGCGAATTGTTTGACGGGCCTTGAGACGGGCGATGTAGGTCAAAAACAGTGTTTTTTGACGGGTTTTACTCGTCAAAGGAGTCTTATTTTCACCTAGTGTTAAAAGAACTGTCGAAAAAAAATTCCAAAAAAATATCATATAACAAAAAATTGGAAACTGGGTCAAATGCATTGAACTAACCTAAAAACTTAATTAAAATGGATGCAACTATACTTAACTTAATTCAAAAAATAATTAACGAGAAATCGGAAATTTTATATAAATGCATTGGGTTTTTTTTAAAATAAATAATGAGGCTAAAACGATTTGATGGACAACTCGATGTTTACACCAAGACAAAACTCCAACCAATTAATGGACTATGGGCCAAAGTTTGGGTTTTTATAAAATACATACATATTTATAAGACTTTGGGCTTTTAACGTTGTTCGTACATTTTTTTGGCTTGATACATTATTCATATATACAAAATACACTCTAACGCTTTGTTCAAACAATGTTACAGCATATTCAAACAACATTATGCAAAGTTGCAGACTTGTTTGTAATATTTTAACTATAAATTCCACATACGTTGATAAATAGTAGTAGATAAATAATAGTTCGATTAATACAAATTTTATCGTTCCAATTCTTTGATTCTTCTTCCATCACAACTTAACGATTCAATAAGTGCAAGTTTATACATCAATAAAAAGTTTTTAATAAATAATACTCAGACCAAGGGCACTTTTTCATTAAAAAATTAAACTCAACTACAATTAAATGGGTTAACAAACTTTATTATGGGCTATGTCTAAGATGCACTATAGCCCTGAGAAGTGCACTATGAGCCTAAGCGATGAAATTGGACTGTATGCGTCAATTTAGTTCGTATTACAGATTACCAAATGGGCTTATGATTTAAGTCCACATTTGTATACAACCCACATTTTAATATAGTTTTGAAGTAACATTTTTTATAGATAATAATAAAAATGGAAAAAAATCATATAAAAACGGTCCCATTCGTTGAACGAGTCCAAAAATAAACACCTTTAAACGGGCGTGCCCACACTATTAAGCCTGTCTTTAGCCGCCATTACAATAAACCCCTTCATCAAAACCCTTCAAAAAAAAAATTTATAAAAACATAAACCTTTCAAACAAAATATATTATAAGCAATAAATCATTAGTTATTAATATACATACATTATTTATTTAAGTGGACTTTAGGCTTTTGAGTCATTAGCTATCTATGTAGTAAGTCCGGCTATAGGCCGCGTCAAATGGCTAGTTGAAAAATAGAGAGGAATCTATAGGATAACTAAGGATAAAAGGTCTAAAGTCTAAACCAAGTCAGCTCGTGCTCTAGGCCCACGTCCTTGTCGAAAGCTCCCACGTCCGTGTCGGAATCTCTTATATTTGCACATGCAACTTGACAGACATGTTTAAGACAGATAGCAAAAGTTCCTCCTACCAGTCTCCCTTCAATTATGTTCTACTATTCCAAAGGTGTTCTTTCCCTCTAGTGGATCACTTTGAAAATGGAGTAACTTGGACAAAACCTTTTCAAAATGCTTTTTACACCAAGTACACAACATTTTATCCTATCAAGGGAAATAAGCTAAGTGAACCAGCTTTCACGTACAGAATCACAGGCGAGCTAAAACTTTCTTTAATTCCTTAATTGAGCTTGAATAATTATGCTTGTTATGTTGGATATCTCTTTTTTTTTATTCGCAATCGTAAGTCTTTTGCTTTGGGTTAACCTTTTCCTGAAGCCAATTCTGGAGAAGTATTGGAGCTAGAAATAACTCTGTTGGGTGGTGTCCATCTTTTATGTTTTTACTTTTTAGTCTTAAGCTTCAGTGATACTATTCTATATTGTTTGTTAGTAAGTGTTTGTGCACTTGTGCGTTGATTCTTTCGTCAATAGTACAGTTCTTTGTTTCTATGGGCAAAGGTCGCCAACGTACATCTAAGACAATTTTGGATGAGTAATTAACTGGATATATATAGGATTTCTTACAGTCGCTTCCATGAATTGATTATCTTATATCTTTGAATAACAGAACCACAGTAGTACTAGTACCTAGATTCATAGTTTAGCGAGAGAAAAAAATGGTACTTAGATTCATAAACCATGAAACTTCTACAGGATTGCTTATCTTGATGGCCGGGGAAAATGAACTGCAGCTATTTTTATTTTCTGTTTCTAAATCAGTATCCTTTTTCTTTGTTTTCAGTGATGGTGGGCGCAAATGAACTGCAGTTCATGCCTTAATGGTACATTTGGCTGAACCATTAGTGTATGGCTAATTTATGCAACATTTAACTTTAATCACATATCCATCTGAGATGGATACTTTATAAGTTAGTAAGTTTTCCTTTGTAGTTCGATGATTGAAGGCCTCCTACGAGTGAACTTCCTATTTGAAAATTCATCAAAATGGACTCTAATGATGCGAAAAAGCCGACAATCACAGCATTGATAGATCCTCCTCGACCAAGTCAAACTAAGGATATCAAAAGAAGATATCGTCGCTGTAAAAGTGCTCCTACTGAATTTGTCTTTCCAGGAAAAGATGGTGGCACAGATCTGCCTAAATCGATCTTTACAAAATTCCATCCCAGTTTTTGGCAAGTTGGCTTGTTCTTGGGAGTCTACCTTGGTGTGGGCACCCTGTGCTTCTACCTCTTTAAGAGTCAGATCAAAGGAAAGAAAACAAATGGGGCTCTTGATGCCGCCTATCTCTGCATTGTGACAATGACTACTGTTGGATATGGAGATCTTGTTCCCAATAGTATTGCCACTAAACTCCTTGCTTGTGCCTTTGTCTTCACGGGAATGGCTCTCGTTGGGCTTGTTTTAAGTAAGGCTGCAGACTACCTTGTAGAGAAGCAAGAAATGTTGTTGGTTAAAGCTCTACATTTTCACCAACAAGTTGGCAGAATTGATATAATGAAGGAGATCAAAACAAACAGAGTGAAATACAAACTTCTTATGATTGTGGGCCTTTTGTTGGTGCTTATGATTGTAGGAACAATCTTCTTATCAAGAGTTGAGGATTTAGGCTTGGTTGATTCTTTCTATTGTGTTTGTTCCACCATGACTAGTTTGGGGTATGGCGACAAGAGCTTTTCCACTTTTGGTGGGCGTATTTTTGCTGTGTTTTGGATACTGACTAGTACCATCTGTATGGCTCAGTTCTTCCTCTACCTTGCTGAGCTAAATACTGAGCACAGACAACGATTGCTGGTTAAATGGGTCCTCAAGCGAAGAATGACACGCGTAGATCTTGAGGCAGCGGATTTCGATGATGACGGGGTAGTGAGGTAAGCTGAATTTCAATTGCATATACCTCGAAAACTTGGAACAAAATAATTAAGGGTTCAAGACACTTAAAGGCCTATTACCCGTGTGTTTCAGTTTTTGAAAGTTTCTTTGCGTATAGTCCGGATCTTAGAAGTACATACTTATTTTAAGTTAAAATAAGTACGTAAGTAAAACTTTATCTAGAAAATGAATTCAAACCCAATTTTTTGTAGATATCACCTACTCACCATAAAGACCATCTCCACAAAATTTCAGCATTTCAGCTTATTTGAAAACTTCTAACATAGATAAAAATTGTTGTAATCTTTAAAAAGAAATTTAACGGTCTAGGTAATAGTATTTTTGCAATAATCTTTTGCCTAGGGTAGAAATTTCCAAATGAGTTGAAATTTTGTAGAGATGATGTTTATAGTGAGTAGATGATATCTACAAATAATTAAGTTTGAATTTATTTTCTAAGTGAAGTTATACTTGCGAAATAAGTATGTACTTCTAAGATTCGGACTGTATATATATATATTATTTGGTTTGGTCTCCCGTAATCTTTCTCCTTGGTTCTAATTCTGCAGTACTTCTGAGTTCATCTTATATAAGTTGAAAGAGATGGGGAAAATCAGCCAAGAAGATATTGCACTTATAATGGAGGAATTCAAGGATCTCGACATTGATCAAACTGGGACCTTATCAGCTTCTGACATAACGCTCGCTCAGTCCTCTCAAGCATAGAATTGATTGCCACCAATCACCATCTTGTAGGGATTGACGACTTGTCACTTGTGAATCAATTCTGGGAAATTTAGTTTCCTCAGAATATATCACTTCTCCAGTATATAATCTGTAAAGGCGGCCTTTCAAGAAACAGAATTCCTTCCGGCCTCTCACTGAGAGTTGTAACTAACATTGAGCATTAAAGTGTTTCTAGGCTAGTAAATAGTTGATTCTATTCTTCTTCCTGTGCTTTTATGAAATTTCAGTACTGCATTTCTCGGATGTTGCAACCTTTGTTATTGATTAACGGGGGGAAAGTGTGTTCTTCTACAGTACTGTTCCTTGTACAAGGAATGAAGAAATTTGGTCAGACTGACAGTTCAACGTAAGTCAGAACATCAACCAAGTAACAGCAGGAAACTTTAGCATCTTCAGGAGTGAAAGGTCCATTTAGAAACTGAAGATATCGACCATAAAGTTAAGATTTCAAATCATGTCTTAATTCATTGTAGTTCGCAAGAGAAGTTGTCCTTTGGTTTTAGCAGTTTTGGACATGTCAACCAGTTGACACCATCTAGTAAGAGATGCTCCATAACCAATTAACCATGAAACAGCTTGAGCCCTTCAATGTTAAAGCAACAGAAATCAACCAAAAGATTGAGAATTGTTAAGTATTGTTTCCCATCAGTAAGAAGCAGTTAAGCTGCACATATCTTTTTATTGGCAGCCTTAAGTAAAGTGTAAAAACATGTAACATACATTGATTCAAATATCAATTTAGAGTTTACACAATGGAAATAGCAAGTTTAGACACAGGAATATATCTGAGTCTAGATGTGCATCCCACTCTCAATTTTAGATGGAATGTACTCATCTGACAAGAAAGAAAGAGAAGACACAGATAATGCTTCAATCTCAAATTTTACTCCTCTCTGCAACATTGCCTCCAGCTCTAACCTGTCAAGAAATAATAATTAAATAATAACAATAATTAAAACAAAAACAAAAACAAAAAACAAAGAAAATAAGGGTTTTAGGTAGTTTTGAACTCAGACTGAGCAAAAGGTGAGGATTATATGAAAGATCAAAATAGAAACGGCAAGCACAAAGTCGCAGACATTAAAAGAATCAAAAGAAGTCAACATAGCATACAGATAAATAAGTCAACCTCCATTGTGGTACTTCTTGTTGCAGGTAGCATCTCAATAGGATGGCTTCAGCTTTCCTCTTGTCTGAAAATAAAAATTGGACAATTGATAAGACTCAGCTAAAACATATAATACAGCGTAATGTTACAGGTAAGATCATATTGCACGTTAACCATCTTACCTTCTGCTGTCAAGGGAAGGAGACATTGTTCTGGAAGAAGGTATTTGTCAGAGTCAGAAGGAAAAGCTCCAAGCCAGCGGATCTCGGGCACAGACAGAAGCTTTGCATCGTATCCCATTTCCTACAAGCAAAGCAGCTTGATATGTTGGTTTCAAGTAAACATGAGAAGAAAACTAACATAAATATGAAGATGAAAGAAACTATATTTCTTTTAACTAAATGTACAAAAATTTACAAGTTTTGTCACAGATATTTAACTAAAAACCATACCATAGAACCAAACCGGTAGATTGCCAGAATGTCGAAACCATAAGGATCACAATCAACCAAGCAATAGGCAGGCAGAGCCAGTTCTTCTATAAGAAGCCGCAAAAACCTGATTGGAAGAACATTCACAAATAAACAGATGGAAATACCCAACTGGAGTAATCAGAATTATGAATTTGCATTGTGTATACATATTTATGCAAATAAGGAGAAAATAACACCACTTCCTAGCAAGTCTAGAACTTCACGTTCGGAACTTGTCCAAGTTCGAAACTCCACTTCCTAGCTAGTTAGGAACTCCACGTTTGAAACTCTACTTCCTAGCTAGTCGGGAACTCCACGTTCGGAACTTGTCCAAGTTCGGAATTCCACTTCCTAGCTAGTCAGGAACTCCACGTTCGGAACTTGTCCAAGTTCGGAACTCCACTTCCTAGCTAGTCAGGAACTCCACGTTCGGAACTTGTCCAAGTTCGGAACTCCACTTCCTAGCTAGTTCGGAACTCCATGTTCGGAACTCCACTTCCTAGCTAGTCTGGAACTCCACGTTCGGAACTTGTCCAAGTTCGGAACACCACTTCCTAGCTTGCCTGGAACTCCACGTTCGGAACTTGTCTAAGTTCGGAACTCTACTACTTCCTAACTAGTCTGGAACTCCACGTTCGGATCTTGTCCAAGTTCGGAACTCCACTTCCTCACTAGTTCGGAAATTTTCCATGTTCGGAATTCAACTTCCTAACTAGTCAGGAACTCCAAATTTGGAACTCCACTTCTTCTATGGGAAGTCTAAGTTCGGTACTGCTCTGTCAAGTAATAAACCCGAAATTGTTTTGTGGATTGAAGAATCCGGAACTGCATTGTCCAGTACTAAATCCAGAACTACCTCACCAATTGGAGAACTAAAAAACTGATTGGTCAGTTATGGTTCGATTAGCAAACCCGGAACTGATCAAGACCGAGTTAGACAGTTAAGTTTTTGAAGAAAAAGACGTAGTTGTTTACACCAAAAGCCTCAATTTCGGCAAAGAGAAAGGCGTTGTGTTCGTGGCGACCAAGCAGCTTCAACAACCCATTAATGGTGGTTTCATAGAGAAGAAACAATCGAATCTTTAGACCAAGGTAAACTGTTAGAGCCAAAATTCGAGCTTATTGTTTTCTTTTCGGCGAGATTGACAGACGTTGGATGTAAGCACAATGCTACAAACTTAAAGAGATGTATGGGATGCTTCAAAGGGCGGACACAACCAAATTGGTTCTGGTGGCAGCAAGGACTTTGTAGAAGTGGGTGCTTAAGTTTACATGCGGATGAGATAGTAAGTTTATTTTCTAGTTTCTAATATTTAAAGAGAATGGATTTCGGAAAGTAAGGAAGCGAAGGGACTTCTTGAGCATCTCTATTCTGGATTGGCTAGTTGCACCTTCAGCTCCCACCTCCTGACCAAGTGAAGAAAGAGCATAAACGAGTTACAGTTCCGGTTATGGGCTTATGGGATGTGAGCCCAAGTTCAGGTCCATGTCTGGACCTAAAGAAAAAAAAAAAAAAAAAATAGTTACAGTTCCGGGTTATATAATATAAACGTGCCTGAACCTAAAAGAGTTTCATGTTCAACAGTTCAAGTTTCGCAAGGCTCAGTTCCGAGTCACACTTGCAAGAGTTCAAGTTCGAGTCAAGGTGACTTAGTGAAATCTGCCCAAGTCCGGGCCATGTGACCATGTTCGGTCCCTTACATGAGCTAGTATTCCAGGTCCGGGTAAACACGAGGCATGACAAGTCCGGCTTTCATGAAGTTTAGTTCCAAAATATAATCCCAAGTCCGGATCTTTGTGAAACATGGGTTGTTGACTTACCCAAGTCCGGCTCAGAGTGGAGTTGGTAAAGCTCGATTGATTTGACCAGGTCCGGGTCATCACAAGGCATTGCATGTCCGGATTTCACCAAGTTCCTAATGTCCAAGTCCGGATCATCACAAGGCATGGCAGGACCGGTTTTCACCAGGTTCGGCCTAATGTACAAGGTTCGGGGCATGGTCATGGCAAGTCCGAATTTACAGTTCCTTGCACTGAAGTAATGCAAAATTTTGCCGATACATTCCACAAAGAAAATCGATGCATAAAACGTCGCGTATATTTTTACCCGGCCTTTTTCCTTAAGGGTTTGATTCACAACCCATGAATAAAAAAGGGAGGCACCTGTGTGTGCATATTTTAGCAAATAGATATGTAACACATAGCAGCATCTTCGCAAGGCTCAAATATGGTTTTGGTGTGGGTAGAAAGTACCAGAACACACTTCAAGTCCAAATCCTCCTACTTCTTAGGTTCGGAAGTGAGACACTTTCTAGGTTCGGAAGTGAGACAAGAAGAGGAGGTTCGTGGGCTTTGGAACTACTTGGAGTAATAAGTTCGTATAACCAACTCCTAACTATGAACTACAAATCCGGAACTCAACTACTAGGTTCGGAGCAGGTTCGTGGGCTTTGGAACTAGTTGGAGTAGTCAGTTCGTATAACCAACTCCTAACTATGAACTCCAAATCCGGAACTTAACTACTAAGTTCGGAGCAAGTTCATGGGCTTTGAAACTAGTTGGCGAAGTAGGTTCGTATAACCAACTCCTAACTATGGACTCCAAATCCGGAACTCAACTACTAGGCTTGGAGCTCTAACTACTACTCCGAACCTAAACATGTTTTTATGTTGTTTAAGTCAATAAAGGAGACCTATTTGACTTGGGAAACATGGGGCTTCTAGAAGAGTCAATATGAGACTTAACAAGAGACGGTCTCCTAGTTAAACACTAATTGGGAAACCTCATCTATTCTTATAAATAGAATAGTTGAACTACGCTTTGAGTTTGATTCCTATACAAAGGATACGTAGGCAACCATTAAAAAACGTGGTTCAACTCATCATCTTCTACATCTCTTCTTCTTCTTGATCCAATACTTCTCATTGTTCTTTGGTCATTAACAAAATACTTGTGTTTCTAGATTAGGAAAAATCATCACACATGCATATACTTTTTCAGAGAGAACCCAAGCATGATAAAAGCTATACAAACTTTCAAATATTTCCAACATCTGAAATGTATTTGAAAAGTTTTTTCTTTTCATAAATGAACATATCCAAACACATATTATTATTATTATTATTATTATTATTATTTTTTTTTTGGATATGAGCATGCAGTAACAGAGGGTACTAGCTGAAAATAAATCAATAAAAGAAGGACAATATGAACGAAACAAAAGGAAAAGCAAGGGAAGATCATCACCTTCTCGTGGAAACATCTGGATAGCCTCTTCCCTGTAGTGATTGGTCATAGTACATAAGCTTTAAGCCATGTGGATAGATTTTAATTTTTTCGTTCATGTAACACTTTTTACAGGGATGCTTCTCAAGTAAGTTAAGTGACCTAATATTGAAAGAAAAGGGAAGCAGGAAAATAGAAAAAGACTGCTGAATTTTTTTCGCAAATTTCATTACAGGATAATTCTGTGGAACTAAATATTTGACCGTCTAAGAAGAAACGTGTTAGAAGGAACAATACGAAGAGGATGTTAGGGTTGACGAGTGATAAGAACACATAAGGTAACCTTTTGTAGATAAATCGATGTATTTTTCATAACCAATAAGGTAAATTAGGAAGAATTTTACTAGAGGAATTCAGATAAGTCGACAGCAGACAACTTAAAATCATTTAAACAATTGAAGGTCTACATTAAGTTGAAAAGTAAAACAGCGAGCAGGGGCACCTTTCTGTAGGTTGAGATGACGAAATTTGGGAAAAACGAAAAACAACTAGTAAAATTTAAACTGCATAGGGTACTACGAGGAATGTACTAAGATATATCTCAGTGGAGAACATCGCCAAAAGTAGAGATGATTAATGGTTTTGGTGATGCTTTTCTTATTTAGTTTATGTGAATGATAATATGAAAAATGTGCTTACCGTGATTACAATACACCGGTGTTTATCACAGAAATTGTCATTTGCTAAGCGCTGAAATACTGCAGGCAGAGGTTAAATGTCCGTCACTGGACTGGTACCTCTAAATACTCATAATATAATTCATCCACTTCTGCAGAAACTTACCTGCTTCCTTCTCTACCACCAGTATGTAATGTGCTACGCTAACGATATCTATATGCAAATAAAATCAAATTCAAAAAACCAATGCTAGCAAGCTTGTGCAGCAGAAGGGTGATCAAGACCTTTCAATAATTATAATCATATAAGTAATAAATCATAAATGCAAAACCTTTAAAAGTAATTTTCTTCATTTCTGCCTAGTTACATATCCTTGGACACTTACAACCTCGTACTGCTGTTATTTCCACTTACTTAACAAGCCCAAAAATTGATATTTTACTCAGTAAAGTAGATAAGAGAATAAAAAAACTGTCAATTCTGATTGAAAGACCATCAAATTAACCATTGTTTGATACCTTTGATATCTTCAACATGAACAGGAATAGGGTGGGCCTGCTAGTAAACCAGTTAATTAGATATCCACAATATAGTGAAGCCCTTTTACTTATTAATGTAATATGCAGTTGTGCATACTTACAGTGGAAGGTCTCTTTAGGCAATCAAACTTCCTTTCGCTTTCTGAGAATCTTAGCCAACCCATCACCAACCTATAACAGCAGTTAAGGAATCAATTTATTCTATTGCAAGAAACATAAAGTTTCAAAATTAGTCTACAACCAAAATGCACACAGACACACACAAGATTTCCCAGTGGTAGGTTTAGAAACAGAAGGGAACGAAGACCATAATGTACAAAATACAAACTAAAAAGATATATCTCAATTTGTTTCTTCATCCCAACAGTGAGTAGAAGCAACAAACTCGAGACTTGAAAGTCATCAATTAGAAAAGATTTTATACACGGCATGTATATTCCTGTTCTACAAATTGAAGACACAAATTTTAAGGACCATACCCTTTTCCAACAGATACCTGCCAAAAGTAAAAGAAATTATGTCAGATAACTAGCTTGTTTTCCTTTAACCATATGTTAGTTGAGCTTTCATGTTTCTTTCAAGAGAAGATATTTAACTAAATACCGGCTACATAATGTCGACAAACCTTCGATCAGTTAAACATAAGTTCTGCACGTGTGTGTAAGAAACCAGCCCAACATAACATATATAACCTTTTGTTTTTTAAATTACTAATCTAAGATACTTTTTGAATCACTTGATTGAAGCATTTAAACAAACATCTATGCTATCAAAGTACCTACCACATTCAGGTTATGACGACTGCACTTCAAGAGAACGCATATGTCATTGATGGCTCGATCCACAACCGCTTGCTCTACATAGAGTATAGAAAAATGTGTATATATGAAAGGAAGCTAAGAAGTAAGTAAAGCTGTTGACTAATAGATTATATCTATAACCTGAGAACACAGATGGATGCATGTAATATATGTCTCTCTTTGAACCGTGTTTGTTTTCTTGAAGAAGCTTTTGAACAATTAGTAACACCCTTAGCATAACATCTGGACCAATAAATAAAAAATATATATATATACCAATTGCATTTAACTGAATCCCAATTCCAATCAAACAAAGTAAAAAAATATATATACCTGTCCGGCGCGCGTAACAATCCCTTTGAAACGAGACTAGTATTTGTTTACTCTTATGCAAATCAGAGCTACATTCACAAAAATAAAATGTAATTACACACGTGGATATTTAGCTTTAATAATTGAAATGAATGAAAAAAAGACTCACCAGTTTCCAGTATTATTTGTACAGTAATTATGGTGACGATCAAGAATGACAAGTGGAGAGCGACCATTGGACAGGTCTTGTATAATTGATTTTGTAAACTCTGTGGATGTTTATAAATTAGGGACAATATTGTAATCTCAGTAGAATTAATATATTAATTGATTAATTGAGGTGGTACCTCTAATTTTCTTGAGAATTGCATGCCTTGTTACTGATCTTCTTGATCGACTTCCCTCCATTTTCTCTAGCTAGTCTCATAATGTGTTTTGAAATTGAACTACCCGCTCTTTATGGTAATCTTACCCATGGGCCGGGAGCCCGAAGCCGAACTAAAAGCCCAACTTGATTTTTTAAAAAGGAGAACTTAAATACGGGAAATTTGAGATAACGATCATATTTATTTTTATTTTTTTCTATAATATAGATAACGATCATATGTTATACACTCATAGTGACATGGTGTGCCGTTATAACTTATAGGGTTGGGTCCTATTAAGTTTGTATTATTATAATTTTATAAACATAATGAGCACCTTTGGCCCCCATTACCAATCACCATCGGAATATCAGATATTCACTACGCATTACACAAAATCAAATAACGGGCATTGACATATTAATTGTTCCCGAAATTTACATTGGTTTATATCCATTCAGTTCCTTGAACGAAATACATAAGATTATTACAGATAACAACTTAAAATAATGCAAAAGTGCAAAACACACTTGTTATTTCTCTTCTTCTTGCTCTTGCTCCTTTTGTATTAGTTCTTCAGGCTGCCCAGCAACATAGTCCAATAGTCCTTCCCCTGGTTTATCACTAGAAATTTCAGACACCAATGGAGAAGTCCGACCAAAGAACAAAACAGCAAATAAAAAAAGAGCTGTGGACATAAAAAGTGGCCAGAAATATGAGAGAATAGTTAGAAATCTGGGTGCTATGAGGAATAGAGAAAGAATGAGTAGTAACACGAGCGTTGAAAACATGAAATGAAACTTATATTTCATAAGTTTCTCTGGAACAGCCATGGTTGAGAGAATGAGATCAGTAAGATAAGAGAGTACGTGCGTGGGTCTTTAAAGAATTTTGGAATGGTTCATTGATTAAGAAATTGGATTGTGCTATCTCTCTTTCTCTCTCTTTCTGCAAAGCCAAAGATTCTCTGCTTCATATGTTTGTTTTATCAATTTCAGTACTATGGTATATATTTTTTTAACCATGTTTTTCTTTCCCAAAAATGCCCATTGTTTTGTATCACGGAATTTCTATATATACACGATACAAGTCAATGGTAGGGACATGTTTCCTTTTCATCAAGGTGAAGAATAATGCGTTAATTCTTCTAATTTGGAATCATCATACTTCATACTGTTGGAATATTTCTCATTGCTTATCTTAATCGGATTTTACAAGAAGTTTTTAAGAAGAAGATTCAAAATTAGGTAACTTTACTGGTTGGTTATCAAAAAAACACGTAAAATTGAAACAAATTTGCAATAGGATTAAGGGCAAATGAATCATTATGACAGTTGCGTAAGCAAATTTCCCTAGTGTAATTACTGTTATACACTATGTAATAATAATACAGTAATAGTAATTGTCTTCTCCAGTGATGTTCCCAGGTAAAAAGGTAACAAATGTTTTGGATTCTATGGATGAAACATGTGGTTACCTGAAAACCGAAAGGCATAGAATAATATTTTCCCACTAAACCTTTTTAAACCTTTTTCCATTTGAGTCATTGACATTGAAGTGGGGCTATACTGGTATAGTGTAGCTTGTCTACCATTTGTTTTATATGGATTCAAGATTTGGAAAGGCATAAATCCCTTTTCCATTTCCGTGTTATTTGCTAATTTGCGTAGTCTTTCCTAGGTGCACAAAGCACAAAAGAAGGCCAATACACATTCTTGGTTCTTAGTTAATGCTAGATTTCTTCTTCCATTGCATTTATTCTTAAAATAGAATAACTTCTCCAAAGTAATTAACTAGAGTGGTTTGAGATTGTCGTATTGATTATTGGCAGCAAAATAATACAAACAAGTTCGATCACAAATAGTGCTCCTTTCATTGGTCCTTTTTCCGTAATGCATTATTGGCACAAGAAAAATGTGAAAAACTGATCCATTATTCAGAAGTGGTGAATGATGTCTAAATTCAGAGTGCTACGGTGTATCTTTAGAATCTTGAGGTGGCCTTATTTGAAAAATAATAATTGGAACATATGTGGGACACGAGGTGCATGCTGAGTTGAAGGAGCAACGTCTACGGGTCATAAAAAGATTGAAATGCAATGTCTTTGTTACATAGAGATGAGCTCATTTTCCCTAGAAAACTATGCTACATAGTAATCTGCCTGCAATGAAACAAAAACTGAATTTACAAAGTTGTTGATGCCAACAGCCCAAAATCAGCTTGGCTCAAACGAAGGCAACTTTAGAGGCCTCTCTGCCAGTCTGCAGTACTGAAGTGTTTCGTGGGCTCAGGGTGATGGGCCCAATTTCTGTAAGCTAAACAGAGTTGAAGCAACAATGGCGCCTGGGAATATGGAAAGCACAGTTGCTCTTGTTGCAGTAGTTTCAATATCAGTACTCTCTTATTACATTCTCTACACTTTTCAACCCAAAAGAAGATTCCCCAAACAACTCTCACGTACAAAAAAACCAAAAAGTGGACTCATTAGTGCCATTGGGAACACTCCTTTAATTAGAATCAACAGTCTTTCTGAAGCAACTGGTTGTGAAGTAAGCTTCCCATTCAACCAAAGTTTGTTTCTTTTCTTGTTTTTGATATTCCGTGAGTTTTGCTCTTGTTTTATGTTTTTGATATTCCGTGCCATTGGGAAAAATCAGATTCTGGGGAAGGCTGAGTTTTTGAATCCTGGGGGAAGTGTGAAAGATAGAGTAGCTGTGAAAATCATTGAAGAGGTAAAGTACCTATTTCAGTTTGAAGCTCTTATTATCAGTTATTATTTCTAATAATGTTACTTCCACTGGGTTAACCATAGTATATGTATTGATGTGGAAAACTTTGTAGACTACGATTCTAAAATGTTTTACGAGTTGTATGAGGAGTCTTGGGGACTTTTGGGAGGAGCTTGATAATGTTGGTGATTCTCTGAAATGAGAATTGGCGTGTGTTTTGTGAATACAGACATGACGAATTCAAGTGACTTTGTGAGTCGCCATGAGAAGGTGGAGCTTCTTTTTTACTAGAGGGCATTTCATGAGGTTTGATCATCAAGAAGATCCCATTCATGTCTGTTAGGATAAATTCTTGACTTCCATGGATAACACAATAATAATCGGGTTTAATCCAAACCACATTTCTGCCTCTTAGATCATAGACCCACATCTTAAGAGTGCAGGAAGGGTCCAAGTAGGTCCTCCCCTCCTTTTTTATTTCCGATAAGTAAAATCTTATTAATGTGGCTTCTCAAGCCATCCTAGTAAGAGTTGGTGGATAACATGGCGACGAGAAGCTAGGTGCAAAAGAAGGCCTAGCATCATTTTTACAAAGAAAGTTCAGTATATTAAATCTAAAAAAAGGTTGGGAAAAGGAAGTCTTGGGTAGCATCAAGGTTGAAACACTTAAACTGCCCAGGGGAATGATGGAGTTGGACTCATTAGAGGAGTAACTTTTGGTTTTGTCTGAGATATTAGGAGAAGTGTGATCAAATTGGAGGTAGAATAGGTGATTAGGATGGAAGAAAGAACCTAGAAGAAAATAACTAGGGAGAAAGATATTTAGAAAAGAGAGCAGAAGAGAAACATCACTACCATTTAGCCAAGGTTAGATGAAGAATTGCCTTTGTTTGATCCCAAAACATTGAAGGGTAACTGATAGATGAGGGGTAACATTGAAAAGATTGTAAGGTTTTATTCAGATTTGTAAATGGATCCTTTGGCATTTGGACTCCAAATCACCGGTCTCAAGTTAACTCTTACATTCACTGAGGAATGTGAGGCCTGGAGAGACCCATACTGGTGCAAGAAGTTCTCGAAGCCCTTATTCCTTCTGAGGGGATTCCTAGTTGGACATTTTAGGCCACCAAAAGAAATTATTCGGCAATTGTTTTAATTTTTTTGATTATGCTGTTATTAGGACCACTGTTTTTTTCTTATCGTGCTTAAGATGGGTCTCTTCCAAGGCACAAGAAGCTGTGGAATTAGGCATTTTAGGCCAATAAGCTTGGTTAATATTTGGTACAGCTTATAAGACATATCCGAATTCCTTAGTCCTATCTTTGAGGCTTAAATATGTCTTCTTTGTGCTCATAACTTAGCAAGGGGCTTTTCTTTGGATAGGTGAATATTGTTGGTGTGGTTATTGCAAATTAGGCTGTCATTAAGGTGGATATGTGATGTGTCTAGAGCCTAAGTTCATGTCCTGTGTGCATGGGGATTGGGTGATTGGCGTAGCTGGAGACACTACTATATTCTTTTCTCTTTATCGATGTGGTGAGAGGCGATTATGTTTGTTAGGAGAGGTAACCATTCTGGTGCAAACCATTATCAATTTTTATAGTGAACGAGGGGAATCCGATTAGATACGTTAAAAGGCTCTTGAAGGTTCCAATACCAAGACCACCCGTCTCTATTGGTAGGCAAACTATATCCCTAGAGATAAGATGATATCTAACTGTTTAACCCAAGGAGATCCAGGGGGGTTGAGGGCCTTGTACGGACTCTCAACTTTGTGATGTTGCCATTCCCATGTTTACTCCTCTTTTTTTCTTTATTCCATATTTCATCTCCAATTAAGTAATTTTACCGACATTGTGATGTATTTGTTGGTGGAAGCTTCAACAATGGATAAACATCAATTATGATTGTGAATTGGTGATTATGATTATGATTGTCAATTTTTGCCCTCTTTGTTTATCGGATGGTGAATCGGTGAATCATACCCTCATTTATTGTCCTTTTTCTTGGCGGGTTTGGAACCATTTTATTTATTTGTCAAATGTATATTGGGTGTTTCCTAATTCGATGAAAAAGGTATTAGCTTCTTGGTTCTCGAACGTCCATTCTCAAAAGGGACGCCCTATTTGGGGAATGATACCATTTGCGGTGTTGCCGTGTTGTGGGGCATTTGGTTGGAAAGGAATAAGAGACTTTTTAGGGGAGTCGAGGCGACTATGGAGAAGGTAGTGATGTCTATCAAGGGACTTCTCCTTTGGACAAAGGTTGATGATGACATGCAAAATATTCCTTTTGAGCATTTTGTGTGTAGGTGGGAGCCTCTCATGTTTTGAGTGGATCTTTGTAATCGTTTAGAGTTTTCTTTTTCAGCTTATTCTCAGAGGAGATTTCTTGTATTGGTTTAGATACCTTATCCTAACCTAAATGTATTATTTTTGTTTCATATATATATATAAAATATATCTATTTACCGATAAAAAAAAAATCAATTATGATTAACAAAACAAACACCTAAAACTAGGGTTTAAACCATCAAACACGAAGAAAATAATATTCAATAAAAACCGAACCTAGCAATGATTCAATGAAGGCCTAGATGCCTTTATATACTAAACTCAATTACTAAATCTAATTGGAGTCCAAAGAGAAACCATCCCAAATCCTATTCCAAATTGAATTAGGAAACTGAAGAAAATAGGAGCTACTAACTAATTATCTAATTAATCCATTATCATGCATCATATTGCTAAAAAAGAACTCCCTTCTAATGATCAGTGAAAATGGTGTTCCATAAAAAGATTCTTATTCCAAAACTAAATTTTCCCATTTTCCTATTCTATTTCCAATTCAATTTTTGTTAAATGTGAAGTTTGCTCGAATTTTCTTTTGTTGGTCTTTGTAATTTTGTTTGGATTTTACCAATAATATACATTTTGCTAGTGTTCTTGGTCCTTTAAAAAGCTCAATGAATTGGCAACTTCGAGAATTTGCGACAAATATTCAACCACAAATTTTACTTATTGTGTGCTGTATGACAATTGATTGAATTAATCAATTTCTGGTTTGACCAATTTTGATTTGTTTACCATTTCAATTTTGATATTGTTTCTTACTGAAGTTCGATTCAAATTGTGGTACATGTTCCATTTTCTTTGTCAATCAATGAAAAAAGAAGTACAACAAGTCACTCTTTATATTTATCTTAATCTGTGCTAACCTTATCTGAAATCCTGGATCCGCCAATCGCGAGAAGCCCTTAGAAAATCCTTCATCAGCTTTTCAGAGGCATAGGCGACGCTCACTGATCTGGTGAAGAGGAATAATTAATATATCCACTAGGAAGAAAGAGTGCTTTTGATCAAAACCATCCTCCCTCTCTTTGGTAGAAAGTTCTTTTCAACACCGCTAGCTTCCTACTATACCCTTCAATCATTGGTCCCAAAGAGTCTTGGTTTCATAGAATCTCTAAGAGGCAACCCAAGATAAGTAGAAGGCAATCTGCCCACTTTGCAGCTCAGATATCAGCAATGGCCTCGACTTTGGGACCGTCATTCAAACCATACACCACACTCTAACTGAAATTAACATGAAGATTGCTTTCACTTAAGGGAATCTCCCGAGCCCTGAGGGGCTATAGGAAATTTCCATCACGTAAAACCCTGTTTTTTCTTATATATATTGCAGTGGTACAAGGGTGAAAACTAACTAAGGCCGGATCCTCTCTTTTTCTCTCTCTTTTCTCCAAACTATCTTCTCCATTAACAATAATATACTTTTACTCTAACTGAAAGATACAAATGCAGATACTACTCGAATGGCCTTAGCTGAGAGGCACTGCCCGCATCAGTTTTTACCTTTAAGTTACTCTTTCTCCTCTTCTTTAGCCACAAGTTTGGTTAAGGCTTCCACATATAAAATGAACAAGAGAGGGAAGAGAGAAGACCCTTGTCTCACACCCTTCAGCTTTTGAAAAAAAGGTGTGCCGCTAATCCTAATCGACAAATGTGCAGTAAAAAGGGTGTTAGATTAGATGATATGATGTTCAAATGGGAAGAGCTATGTTGTGATGTAACTTGATGTCATATGCTCCTCGGCTGGGCTGTGGTGTGGTTTGATTTCCTCTTTCACACCTTTTTCTAATAAAATTTGACTGTTTACTGGCCAAAAAATAAGATAATCTTCATAACAGTTATCAGCATTTATCTGTAATTTTTACAGGCTCTGGATTCTGGTGAGCTTGTTCAAGGTGGCGTAGTTACGGAGGGAAGTGCTGGAAGCACTGCTATTAGTCTAGCTACAGTGGCTCCTGCTTATGGATGCAAATGCCATGTTGTTATCCCAGATGACGTTGCTATGGAGAAGGTAATATATCTACTTTGAATCTCTCTCATATTTTCAATCACCATATACGGAGTTACGTATAGAAATGTGCTGCAGTTCTGATATGACTGCTAATCAGACGAAGATCTGCATGTAAATCGCACAATATCTTTTCTATGTGGTTCATGTTAGCATTCCTAGATTAGCAGCATTAGCCTTATGCAATTCTGTGAAGATTGAACTTGAACACTCAGCCTCTAGTTGATATAAAATACCTTTGGCAGAACAGATTGGTACTATACAGTGCCTGATATTCGATGCATCTTTGTAATAAGTAAAAGCCTCTTTTTCTCCTGAAGTTGTCGGAGTTATTTTGCTTGGTCAATAACCAAAAATGAATCTTTTTATGTATAGGCATCGCTAGATATTCTCTTAAACCTGTAATACCACTCTGAACGCTGGAGTTGGGATTTGATCCCAAGACCTTGGGCCCAACTGACATTGCTAGATATGGTTCTTGATCCGAAAACAAATTGGCGCATTGCATATATAGTACTAGCCTTTGTGGTCGAGAAATCTGCTGTTGATTCTGCTTTACACGCTGAATTCTGCGACCACGTATGAGTTGTGTTATTGCTTTCATTTGTTGTATTAGTATCTTTAGTGACGCCTGGTAGATTTTTTTTTATTATTCTACATGCCAGTGGGAGTTGCATGTGGTATTTTCTCCACTGGATGTGGATAACTGTATTTCCTAAACTGGATCACTATGCTAGTGACCTTATTGAGGGGTAAGGTTGAAGTAGTGTAAACCATTGAAGTCAATCTAACACATAGGGAGGGTTCTTCCCTTAGCGTGTGTATAATTGATACTAAGGAGTGACTGAGTCATTAGAAAAAAGTAAACATGAAGTAAATTTTATTTTTAGTGTTTTATTTCGTGAAAATTGCAATATGCTTATGTTTCATTTCTTGACTGCATAATGTATTAAGTCTCAAATACTTGAAGCTCTTGGAGCTACGGTTGAGAGGGTAAGGCCAGTGTCAATAGCACACAAAGATCATTATGTGAATGTAGCAAGGAGAAGAGCAGTGGAAGCAAAGGAATCAGAAATAAGGCAAAGGAGTGTTAATCGAATTGATTTCAAAGACTTGGAGCTTGTGAACAGTCATCCAGCCGAGGAAGGGAAACAGGTCCCTGTTTTCCCTAGTTATTGTAAAGGGGGTTTCTTTGCTGATCAATTTGAGAACCTCGCAAACTTTCGAGCCCACTATGAAGGGACTGGGCCTGAGATTTGGGAACAAACAAATGAACATTTAGATGCTTTTGTGGCAGCTGCTGGTACAGGTGGTACTATTGCTGGAATTTCCCGGTATCTTAAGGTTGGTCACAATAATGTTCTTTTTAAGGTATAAATTATGATTATTTTGTGGTAATGCCGCATAAATCTCATGTACGCTTTTGACAGGAAAAGGATCCTGACACGAAGTGTTTTTTGATCGATCCTCCTGGTTCTGGTCTATTCAATAAGGTGACAAGGGGCGTGATGTACACCCGAGAAGAAGCTGAGGGAAGGAGACTGAAGAATCCATTTGATACTATAACTGAAGGAGTTGGAATTAACAGGCTAACCAAGAATTTTATGCTGGCAAAACTTGATGGAGCTTTCCGAGGAACCGATAGAGAAGCTGTTGAAATGTCCAGGTTCGTATTCCAGTCCTCTTTCCCTTTCCATCTGGTATACAACATGTCTAAAGCAAGAGCATGTTATCAGGTTTCTGCTGAAGGAGGATGGGCTTTTTATTGGTAGTTCTTCGGCTATAAACTGTGTTGGAGCAGTTCGAGTGGCACAATCACTAGGTCCTGGGCACACTATTGTGACGATTTTATGTGACAGTGGGATGAGACATCTTAGTAAGTTTTATGACAGTCATTATCTGTCTCAGCATGGGTTGATACCCTCAGCAACTGGATTAGAGTTCCTGACTGTTGGTTAAGATGTAGTGGATCAGCATAACACATTGATTAATTTTCCACTGGTGCAACAAAGGGTTCACCAAGTGGGCCACTAAAACTGTATCATAGTTCTAACTTCTAGTGATACCAAAGCAATTTTTGAAACAGCGTGAACTGCTTATTCACATCTCAACAGTAGACATCTATTGACGTATCATCTGGTTGTTGGATTCTTTTATTCCCTTTATAATTTATAGCGAAGACTTGAAAGATTACACCAGTCAAATAATCTTAGAAACGGAAATACAGGAGAAATTGTGTAGATCCACCTTAGATACGTTTTTCTAAATTCTCTGGGTAGATCATAGTAGTACGTGCATTGATTCCCTGGCGGATCCACTTTGTGAAGCAGTGTCTTCTCGCCAATGGGTCGAACCAAGTTTTAAAATACCTCTCTTTTGTCTATTTTGCGAGGCAACTTACTGCTGTCAATATAGAAAGAAAATACCGTAGTATACTCAGTACTTTTAGCATTGTAGTGTAAATCAATGATTATGACTTTTGACACGTCAATAGATTCAAATAGCAGGTCCAAATAAGTGGATATGTCTAGCATTACTACTTTTAGCATCATCTAAACTGCAAAGAATATAAAGATGCATTTTATGGAGGATATTTTGTTAGGAAAAGAAAAAAATAAATCAAATCAAATCTCGTATATATTGTGATCTAGAAACTCTGGATGACCTAATTTACAGGAAATGCTACAACAAATAAAAAATTACTGACGTAAGTAATGGGAGCAACCATCTGAAGTTAGTCTCGCTCTCTGGTCAAGAACGACGAAATGAGCCCAGCCATTTTGGAAACTTTTCCAAGCTCACCCACCGTAACTTGGTCAGACATTGGTTAAAGCAATGGTAAGGTTCTCATCCACAGTTACGACTGCTTAACACGGTTTACCAAAGGAAACTCAACAAGAACGATGAATGATGATCTTTCTGCTTCCCTGAGATACTGTACAGTTCCATTCATGATTTTAACGAGCTTTTGGCTAATGTATAAGCCAAGACCTTCCCTTGAGACACCTTCCCTGTGATCAAACATCTCTTGAATCAGAGCCCCAGGAATTCCTGGAGCTGGGTGATCAATACTGCAAACACAAGGGGCAAAACTGAGTAACATGAGCAGTGGCTTGATTTGAACAAGTGTGGACATGCATATAACTTTGCATGCATGCAAGCCTTGTATATTTGTATTAAAGATACATAATCTCGTCTGAAAATTACATTATGCAGTTTAGAAACCTGATTACCAAAAGGAATTCAGAAACCGAATTCAGTTCCGCAAGTACGATTGCATCAGTTTTCTATATTATGAAATTTTACAGTTGTTTGCTCACTGCACATAGTTATCATTATTTCTTCATGCTGTGTACTCATGATCAGTCTCGCAGAACAGACTCCCAAGTCCAAACATTCCATTTTTCGTCACAAGGTTATAAATTTTGGAATGAACTGAGTTTAATTGATCAAAACTACACAGTCGCTGTATCCAACACAATGTAGGCCCCCCAAAGTTAGTAAGGAGGGACTAACATTGATTGACAGGTGTTTGCCACGAAAAACTAGTGAAATTGAACAACATAGGAAAAAGATCTCTGGTAAAAATATGAGAATTACCGGAATTCGAGATGAACAATGTGTACTCCAGTACCTATGCGCTCCTTTCTCTGAAGAACCCTAAGCACAACGGATGATCCTTCAGATGTCACGGTGAAAAGAAGCACATTGGTCAAGAAGTTTGATAGGACTTGCTGAAGCCTCAGATTGTCTCCGTACAAGTACATGGATGATACTTCTTTTGGCGAGTCAAGAATGAGCTGCATCTGTCGTTCTCTGCTTAGAAGCATCCCTTGACTAATAACTGCATCCAAAGCTTCCTGAAGGTTGAATTCGACGGATAACATTTCCAAGTAGCTGTTTGAGGAGTGAAAAAAATTCAATTGCAATGGCACAAGTATTAAAAGCAATTTCAGTATCAATCAAACTGCATGCAGAAAAATACTGATACGAATGCCAACTTTCTGCTTACATGACTTCTTTACATAGAATAAGAACGGGGTTCACATTATTAAAGCAGCCTCTTTATGATTTGACCCGAAAGGACTACACCATTTATACTCTACCAATCCAACATTCTTTTTTCACACATTCAACTACTTTACTTTTGCTGACTTTTCTGCTAGTTTTGAGAACAGAACTATGGAAGTCGTAAGTTCAAGTGAGCTTATTGAAAATTTGTCTTAACAATGCTTAAGTGCTTAACCATAAGGTGAAATTGTCCCGAAACTTGGGAAATGAAGAGTTGTATTGCCATAAATCACGCAGTAGAATAACTGAATTAAACAGACCTTAAAGAAGCTTAATATGCATTTTACATTTTGAAATGAAGTTAAGGAAATACCAACAATCAAATACAAGATTCATACCTTTCTTCAATACTGACTAGATCACTATCATCCAGAATCTTGGCTAACTGTTCCAGGCAAAGTGTGCTTTTCCTCAGAATATGCTTCTGTTCTAGAGTCAAATCAAAAGCATCCATAAGATTGCGTGTGAAAAAAATTCCATTTAGTGGGTTTCTTATTTCTTGACGAATATATGCCAATTCATTCCCCCTATTTGTTGCAGCCTGTTCCGATATTCTTTGCACCTGTAGAGCATGCTGAAGTTCAGGGCTAGCCACATGCAAAAAGCAAAGGACTCCAGTGATCTCACCCTCAGCATTCATCCTCTTGTTTGTAGAAAGTAAGACTTCGACATAGTTTCCTGTTTGATCATAGAATCCGAAAAGTAATTTATCTCCATCCTGGCCTGCAATCGTACTATTCAGTAATATCCTTAATTTGGTAAATGTGTCTTGGTCCTTCACCCTGCAACCACTATGAAGACTGAATACTTCACCAACAACCATCCTATCAATGACATCTTCCCTCTTCAAACCAGACAATTTTTGCATCGCATCGTTCCATTCAGAACAACAACCATTCTTGTCTGTCATAAATATTGGAGGAATAAGAGCAGACGGATTTTGCACAATTGCATGGTAATCTCCTTGGATACGCGTGAATTTATCAACCACCATCTTTTCCCCTGTTACATCTTGCCCAATAAAACAAACTCCTACAACATTATCATTCACATCTCGGGTACAAAATGAATTAACCACCAAAATTATAGGATTGTTGCTTTCCCGAGGTCCAAAAGTTTTAAGCTTGATTTCAATGTTCTTCTCTTCTTTGCCTGCCATGGAAGCACATACAGATCCTTAGATCATGAAAAATCAAAGATCCTTAAGCAACAGAATAAAGGCTAAAAGAGTGAGAATCCAACAACAGACTAGGGAGTGTGCCACTTTGCAGCGATAAGTAACATTGATAAAACCTTAGCAACTTAGAAAAGAACATTAGAACCATATTTATATCATAAATTAAGAAGGATCATAATATTTATATCATATTTACAAACAGCTCAACCATGAGCTTGGTTGTTAAGAACATTAGAACCATATTTATATCATATTTACAATTTGCAAAAATATTCCATGGGTGTACTGGTATTTATGAACTCTGGTGGAATTCAGAAAGAATACAAAGTAAAATAGGAAATGCTGCGCTTGGGATATATTATAAACAGCTCAACCATGGGCTTGCTTGTTAAGAACAAGACCAAGCAAGGACGATGTTTATCATCCCTTTCAAAGCCTTGCCCAAGAGAAGGACCAAGTGGCAGAATATCTTTAACATGGGAGATATGAGATATACAAAAGAATATCCAGCACCTCGAAATAACCACATCGAGTGAGATAGCATGAGGATCAGGTTAAAAAATATCATGAATTTCTGGAAGGGACATATAAGGTGTGATGGAAGAAATCACCTTGCAAAGCTAACTCGAGTATGCTCTTCACCATTTCCATTGAATCATCTTCCACAATATCCACTAATCGCATGCCAATAGCTTGTTGCACAAACAATCCGGTTATCTCAGCAGTTTTTATGTTCCATCCATTTATGTTACAAGAGGTATCAACAGCCATAATGGGGACCGAAGCTGTCTCAATAAGTCTAACCATCTCATTCGTAATGAGAGACAATTCATCCACCATTTTGATCCTTGTATCCACGGTTGGTGCAATCGCGATTGTCTTAGAGTTATCAACAATCTCATCTTGCAAGGATCCTCGCAATATCAGCTGCAAGGAATGAATGGCATCCATCTCAACATCTTCCCAAGGTAAACTTCGATGCTTAACCACTTCCAAAAAAGCTTTGAATGAAGACCTAGGGTGCATCTTCCACCCATCATCCTTTTCAGTGGGATTGTGTTTTGCACCGCCCCACTTTATCTCTTTTGCTGTATGCGACCTGAACCAGAAGAGGAAATCCTTCGATGTAATCTTGATGGCAGCCATCCCACATACTGCAGTCCCAAGCACTGAAGCACCTGGAAAACCAGCTTCCATGAGACTATCTGTACTCAAACCTGTACTTGCATTGTGGTACTGAAGAAGCCACTCAGCTATATCTCTTATTTGTGCTTCAGTGGGTGTTACTCCAAGCAACCAAAATCTGCTCCTATAGTAGAGTGCAGCACCATTACACTTGACAAGGTCCATTATATTAGGTGATTGAGTTACAATCCCTATTGGAGCATCCCTAAGTAGCATGTCACAAAGAACAGTTTTAGTCTGGAGAATATGCTTCTCTCTAACCTGAATCGCCAGCTCCACTTCCTTATTAATCTGCATACCAAAGACTTGTATCAAGAACTCACAGGCATATCTAAGAGGGTATGGGACAAACCTAGGGCTTGTGTGATGGCATACTAGTAATCCCCACAGCTTTCTTCCCTTCTGCTGATCAGTCTCCATCTGATCATCATTTTCATTAATCGTCACAGACATTACAAGAGATGCTACAGAACCCATATTGGCCATGTACTGTGCATGGCACCCATGTGGAGCTCTCAGTGCAGACCCACCAAGACTCAGAGGCTGTTCCAATTTGTTATCTTGGATTACTTTGACTGGTGCCGCAGAACAGTCACAAATCATCCTCACTTTGTTCCTCATAAAAAGAAACCTCGAAGCTTGTGGTATATCAGTAGCTGGATAATGCAAGCCCAGATAAGGTTCCAACTCAGGTACTCGGCATTCGGCTATAACTTCCCCATGATCATCTTCATGAAACTTATAAACCATCACTCTGTCATAACATGTCAGGTCGCTAACCTCTTGTACCAATACATCACATAACACTGCGATATTTCCACTTGGCAAAGACTGTAGCCTGGATATGGCTTTTGCAGCCAGCTTATAGGATTTCATAGCCCCGGCAGCAGTTACAGGAACATCAGCAGGATTCACTGGCTCAAAATCTAAAACCAATCCCACATCAATTTTATGCATAATTGCGTAAAACGGCTTCCCTGAGGTCCTACAATGTACTAATATCGGATTAAGGAGATTCACCTCACCAAACTCGGCAGCTTTCTGTAAAGCTGTAGCACCTGGAGACTTGAAAAGAGTCCGAACATCGGTTCCAATTGTCAAAGCCTCTTGCTGCTCTATGTTAGGGACTGCGTGTGGAGTTAAGTCCAACATCTCAGGAGCATTCTCACTATAGGCAAGAACACCAAAACTATTTTCATCTACAGCAATTAAACAACCAAAGGGTTGGATAAGTTTTCCTCTTTGCATTTTCTGTAAATAAGCTGATACAGTAGAAGAGGAAACATTGCTGTCTTCCCTTGAAATGTTGATATCAACTGAAGTTGAGTAATCGAAAAAGTGTTTAGACTCTTCAAAGTCTTCATGTAACTTAACATCTGCTGTCGTCCGAGCGACCAAGCGGGCACTATGTTTGGATGCAAGAGAAGTGCTCCTAGAAGAAGAAGCTCTATTCGACATCTATGCTTAACTTTCTTCTTCAATACAACTTCTACAACAAGAAAGAATTAACAAACAACAAGTATAGCTCAACTTTTTCAAGAGTGTGGAACAAATTCATAATATTATCTATAGTGACTAGAATTTCATAAAAACAAACCCACCAAAGACATAAAGGAATCTAGTGAGCCCAGAAAAAGTAAACGCATATCCATTTCAGATACCCCAAAGACCGAAAACCAACAAAAGGCTATAAAGTGAGTGTGGGTTGGTTTTATCTTTGGATTCTTGAAACCCCATCATAAATAATTGAGTTGAATTTAACAAGTTAAACATAGAGAAAAGCACCTTAATATGATGACTACTAATGAACATGTGAGAAAATAAGCCAGTTCAAACTAGTGCAATTATACTCACATTTGGAGAGGACAAATTTGCAGGAGATGGGTGACTGTCTGGGTGCATCCAGTAACACGTGAATCAATCCCAGGCTTTTACCAAAAGTTACGAGTGAACACTAACTAGCCAAATGATTCGTCTGTTACTTACAAAAAAAAAGAATTAGTTATGACTTGGGGAAGTCAGCAAACATTACAGCTTTCTTTTACAGTAGTAAACAGTAAACACTGAACTTGAGCTCGTTCACATGTTTGACAGTTGACCTATACCTGATTAGGCTTTTACAAGCAACACAAATCGGCATTAAGTTTTGGAGCTCTCAACACTTTTTAGCCAAAAAGAGACTGTTAGACAATGCCAAAAGTGTCAACCTGAATAGTTGGTTTTTCTTTTTTAAGTGGGAGGCAAAACCCATTAGATACTGAAAGGTCCTGGGTCCCTCACTCCTCAGTGTCTCACCCAGTGAACCATTTAGTAATCAAAAAGTGGTGAAGTCCAAGTAAGGATATATATATATTATTATAAATAAAAGAATGTGACATCGAGAGTGTTGTTGTTAGTTGTTACATTGTTGTTAAAGCAATATTCTACAAGCAGAGGCTAGTCGAATCTTTTGTATGTCTCGAAAGGAAATTCAAAAAATAGCTGTGACGAAGTCAAGCCTAGTAGTTCTCCATACTGTCCATAGGCAGTCTCCTGTACTCATGAGTGCACCCTTTTTAGCTGCAAAGTCGGCTCCAAAGTTTGCTTCTCTTCTATAGTCCACCATTGTTCTATTTGTAATGTTGCTCTCTCTTCTATAGTCCAAGGTAGAGTCCCACCTTTAACCGCCAGAATCACAGTCATAGAATCACTCTCAATCCACAACTTATTCCATCCTTTGTCTACTGCCATTTCCATAGCCAGTACTATGTGTGATACCCCTAGGCATAGCCCAAGGAGGGGGTATAATGGAAATGCGCCTAGCCCAGATATGAGTGATGGTTGCGCCATGGTGTAATTTCACTTCGCTTAGGCGGCTGTCCAAAGATCTTAACTACGAGTAATTGATCTTCCAAACTTTAATGTCGGGGCTTTTTCCAGAACATTTGGCTACGGATTCCGTGGAAACTCTGCAACTAGTTAAGCGTTCTCGGGCAAAAATAGTCTAAGGATGGGTGACTGCTTGGGAAACTACTATCCAGAGTCCGAAAACCCCATACTATCGGACGTCCGTAGTGGCTAAATGGAAACAGTATCAACGTGGTAGGATGAGGCGGGTCTTGCATTCAGCCTCGAAGTTTGTAACAACACCTAGTCCATGCACTAGTATTCCCAAAAGTTCAACTTGTGAGTTCCTGAAAATGACACCCGCACCTCCAACACCTGGGCTATGTATCTTGTCGACTTCTATTGAGAATTTACTAGCAAGCCACGGCAAGCCTCATAGTAACTAGACTAGAGGACTTGGTGGGGATGTAGTCTGTTGAAAGTTGAAACCTGAATCTGTTCCTTTCAAGCCATATATACCACATAGAAATTCCAGAGGAGAAGTTTAAAACCGTTTCCAGCAGCAAACAATATGAAAAATATTGAAGACTAAAGCAGGGGCATACATGAAAACATAGAAAGTTGTAATTGAAAATTAGTATTTCTGATCCAAGATACCGAACCCAGCATCATATGAATGTTCATCTGAAATTCTTAACTTTAATTAATAAGAATATTAGGAGAAATACACCAAGCGTCCAAACCCATTACAAAAGCAGTCACTGAAAGTGGCATCTCTCAATATTTTTCCCTCCAGCAAAATTTGGAGCAAAGAAAAGCTTCCAACATAATTTCAGAGACATAGGTTCTACACACTACGCAGATTTTAGCTCCTTATAACGGTCCGTCGTCATTCATATAATATCGGAAGTTTTTCTTCATCTCAGATAAAACAGATAACACACAAAGTTACAGATTGAGAGACGAGCATAAACCAAATGTAATGTGGCGGAAGCAAGAGATGGCCCTCTTGCTCAGAACTCCCTGATAATCAGTGTAAACTGTAAAAGTTATCTTGCAACAAGTTCGGCTGATTTTCTCGACTCCAACCATGACGTAGCAGCAACCTTTGTGGTTAAAAACCAGCCAACTTTATCAGGAGCTTCATGGAATGGAGCATCCAACTCTTTCAAATGGGATTCAAGAACACTAGCCAAACCTTTGTCAGAGTACTTGTGCTTCCCATGGCCAGTATTAATTCCCAATAACGGTGGAAGCTCCTCTCCACTGTCCAGTGCTTTAGACAAGTCACTCATCCAAACATGCAATGCAGTTAGAGCTGCCCCGAGTGAGAGACTCTTCAGTTGTAGAGACCACTGTGTTGGAGATTTAGACTGGATAGCTGTGTAAATCCCAAGAGTAAGCCCTAACTCTAATAGGTCACAAGCTCTTTCCAACAGATTGAGGTTAACACAGAGATCAATCAAGCAGTTGCAATAAGCCTTCCTCACATCTTTGCTAATGGCACCAAAGAGTTCATTAGCCTTGTCTTTGAAAATCTCATCAACTGTTTCCTCCTTGACTAATAATGTGACGACATTTTCCAGCTTTGAGTTAGCCTTTCCAATGCATACGATTAACTTTCCAAGTTCTTCCTTCGAAATTTGTGTTATCACATTGAGAAGACAACCACAGAAACGATCATCTGGAGTTATGCCCAACTCTTGAAGCCGATTGAAAGTCTTCACTACATCATCTGTCCTATTTGCTTTTCCATAGCATTGGATTAGTGAAGTTAAGACATAGATATTAGGCTCAAAACCAGATTCCAGCATCTCCTCCAACACCTTCTCTGCCTCCACCACTTTCCCACTACACGAATACATTGTAATCAAGGAAGAGAATGTCCAACTGTCAGGCTTAGAAGTCTCTGACTTCTTCATATCATTGTAAATCTCAATAGAATCATCGACATAACCGATATCAGCACACATTGCTAACATGGAGTTGTATAACACTACATTCAACTCTACGCCCTTCTCTTTCATCTCTCTATAAACATGTAGTGCATCTTCCCCATATCGCGACCTACAGTATGCCCGTAAAAGCGCAGCATATGTTGAAGAACTCGGCTCCAACCCACTCTTGGTCATTTCTCTATAAACAGTTTTTGCCTGCCATGGTCTCTTAGCTCTTCCCATAGCATCCAACAACGTATTATAAATAACCAAATTCGGCTTCACCCCAAGAGCTTTCATCTCTTCATAAACATTCAAAGCACCATCAAAATTCCCTGCCACACCATAAATCTTAATCAAAGTCGAAAAAGTCACTAAATCAACACGCCATTTCTCCGTCCTAGCCCTATCATATAAACTCAAAGCCATTTCAACATTACCCGCTCGCCCATACGCATCAATCATTGCAGAATAAGTCACATCATCAGGTTTACATCCATAATTCCCCATTTTCTCAAACAACTCCACAGCCTTAACCGGCAAATTACACATTCTAGCACAACTAATAATAGTAGTAAACGTAATATTATCCGGCTTAACACCTTTCTCAAGCATTTCTCGAAACAAAAACTCCGCTTTATCGAAATTTCTACATTTCTTAACAACTTTCAAAGTCACATTATATAGAATCACCTCCTTAGTAACTTTTCCTATCCTCTTTTGAAAATATTGTAACGTAAGAATCGCGGTTTCTAGATTATCCATGTTATTAATAATAATAACAGCATCTTGTTCCAATGGTGTAGGGCCTAGCTCATTCAAAACTTCAAAAACAGATTCCTCAGTTGGACTACATGTGTTTAAAGTGTGTGAGAACTTAACCAGTGAAGTGTACCTTGTGTCGTAGGATTGTTCACGAAGCTTTGAAGGTTTTGGGCTTTTTGGGTTGACCCAGAGTGATCTTTTGGATGGAGTTTGAGTTGGTGGTGAAGTTTGAGGAGTGTCTTGTTGGAGAGAGACTTTTAAAGGATTGAAGGTGGTGTTGGGTCTTCTTGAAAAGGGAGATGGAGTCAAATGGAGGAAGTGAGATGGAGAAGGAGGAAGGGGTTGGGTGTCGAGGTAGAGATGAGTGTGTGATGAAGAAGAGAGGTGGAAAGCCATTTTTGCAGAGTGTTGTGTCGGGGGTTTTGGGTTTGAGAAATGAGACCTTATCTTCACTTTGCTCAGTTTCGTTATGAAGAAAATGGGCCTCTTTTTTTTTTACTATTTTGGGCTTCTTTTAGTGGGCTCTTTTTAACCAATACATCCCCTTGTAAGTTCGACTCTTGGTTGTGTTTGAAACTTTGAATGATACTATGAGCACAGACCAATAATTTATGCAAGAAATGGAGCTCAGCCCCTTGGTTTTAATCCGGTTTAGTATAAACCCCTTCTTATCAGCCCATACCACATAACATCCCTATTTATCGGCCCATACCACATAACCTCCCTGTTTTCCAATAACAGGGAAAATCTAGTCCGATTTCTATTTTCTATTTTATTTTATTACCCGTTTTACCCTTTTTATAGATTCATCACTTCATCATAATTTCGACTAAGAAGAACACCGATTCATCTGCTTGGATTACACGATTTGACCTCTTTTGTTTCTCAATTGACGAAAGAAGGTTAGACGTTGAAGAGATTCACCTCTTTTCCATCTTCTTTGCGATTTTTATTCGGTCACCTGTTTCATATTCATCACTAAACATAACCATTCTGTCACTGATCAAAACTGTTTTGTATAATGTCACTATCTTTACAGTGAATTCCCTTCTTATCCCTTACGGGTTTGATTTAATGGCATCAGAAACCAAACCTCCATTAGGGCTAAATATTACTAGAGTATTAATGGATGCTAAGAATTTCAACGCAGCGGCGTCTATGTTAACGGCATCGGGTGTAACAGATGATTTCGAAAGAAGTGAGGCTGGTGCTGGAATAACAATATTTGTTCCAACTGACTCAGCATTTGGTGATTTACCAATGACAGAAAGATTTCAATCATTACCAGCTAATAGAAAAAAAAATTTTGTTGAAATTCCATGTGTTACATTCTTATTACCCATTAGGTTCATTAGAGTAAATTGTTAATCCAGTACAACCAACATTAACAACTGAAGTTATGGGAGCTGGTAGATTTGCTTTAAATATTAGTAGAATTTAAAAGTTAAATTGCTGAAAATATTGTTTCATTGGTGATATTGACTATGTAAAAATACATTTACATATGTTCATCAATTTGATTTTGTTGTTTTTTGCAAATGTAGACATGGATGGGACTGCTCTTTTTGCTATTATGTACGAGATGCAAATTATGAGTGTTCGTGTCGGGACTAACGGTATGATTGCTGATTTAAAGCGCACGATTTCTGAAACGTGGCCAAACCTTACTCCATTGTCTATAGAACTGTCTTTTGTAAGGGATTCAAAGCGTATTGTGATAGATACTGACTCGGAGTTTCAATCCCTTGTTTGTTTCAATTTGGTTAAAGGTTTTGATACATTTTTTATAACAGCATCGTCAAGAGGATTTTTTGTTTTGTGTGACGCTGGTTCTAGTTCCAAAGTCTCTTTTCAGGCTTCTTCTTGTACTTCTAGTTCTTCTATGTCTTCTGCTACATATGATGAAAAATATGTTAATGTCGCTTCTTTGCCTATTTTGACTGGTGTGGGACAGAGATTTTCTGATGGTGCTGCTAATTTTCATTTGGATGGTAATTTCTTTGTTATGGTTTTCTTAGTTGTTGATTGATTTTTTTTTAATAGGTAAAAATACAACTAATACACACAAATAGTTAATATGGAACTTCTCCATTTAATACGTAAACCGTACAAATGTGTGAGAATTATTTAACACACCATACTAATATACAAAATGACAGAAGAAAAGAGAGTTGTCGGTTACATAAATTTAGATATTCTGGATCATGTTATGCCTGAGTGACAGTAGTACAATGATAAACACTGTTATCACGAATACTGTGATAGCCCATTCGCGTTGCTCCTTTTCCCATCGCTCGATTGGATTCATTATGTTTAAGAAAATGAGAATTTGTGAAGAGTGAGAGAAGGGGATGAGTGAAAGTGGAAGAGGAGAGTTGGATTTATAATGGAAAATCTGACCGTTGGTATCTGACCGTTGGGATCAGTCCGTTGGGTTTTGACTCGTGATTTGGGTCGGGTTCTAATTTTCGGCCCAAACCCAAATGATTTCCAGAAATTCTCCTTATGTCCTGAAGTGTCTCGAAATTTCAAACGTGAAATTTCGCTTCGTTTTAACTCCAAATTGAACGAATGAGATGTGAAAATGATCGGCATTAAAAATGCCATCCAACGGAGTATGGCTAAGGCATATTCAAACCTTTTTATTTTTATTTGGGGGGGTTGAATCTTGTAAAAACAGAATGCAACCCCCCATTTTTTTTTTAATTTATTTACAAATTTTATATACAAATGTACAAGTCGAGAGGAACGTGTCGACAACACCGAGCATTCAAAAAAAACAAAACACCACAAACAACTTAAATCAGACAACTTTCATGTCGGCTCTAGGGCTAACCCAATCCAACCAGACTGTTGCTTAACCTTTATGTTTTGGGGGCCTAAGGTTCAGGACGGTACCATCCCTGACCAATATGCAATGGTCTAATAATAATATTACCCTTAGTACATATGGTATAGCCTCAAACCGCCCCGAAATACAGTCACATAGAAAATCGATCGGGATTGGCCTGGGTGGAATCCATTGCCCGCACGAACTAGGAAATGTCCGATGTTGCATATCACGACTCTCTTTGGGCACCATGCTTGGTGCTAAGGGACAGATAAAAAAAATGAGTATATACATGTTGAGTCTTTTTACGTCAGATCCTCAAGACGAATGTGAGTCTTTTAACGTCAGATCCTCAATACGAATGTGAGTCTTTTAATGTCAGATCCTCAAGACGAATCCCAACCTGTGGGAGCAACGGGACGACGATGAAGTTTATCCTGCTAAGCTGGTGTCAGACAATAATATACCTTATACCGGCTCATATTGGATAGTAGATCAAGACCTGGACAGAAAGGTGTTTGACAATTCATACACCACCCTATCCTTTTCGCCCGTCGCTTTCAAACAAAAGTACTACGACCATTACCTATTTGAGATGGGTGAGATTTACACCAAATGATGAGCTGAAGTTTGCGAGGAAGAGAATAGAAAAGGGAAGAGAAAGAAGGAGTTGAAATTTTTGGTACCCATTGTTTACCAGAAGGCACGTTTGCTCGATTAACAGAAGACATTTATACTCAGTTCTGAAGTAGAGTTTTTGTAGACTAAGGTTCCGGCGCTTGCAACCACACACTCTAGGGATTTTAGAAAAGAAAATAGAAGAGGTCCCGGCTACCTTAATGGCATACTTTCCCTGTTTATATCACATGGAAAGAAGTACACCAGTGAATCTATTAGTCTGTGTAGACTAGATCTTTGAGAAGAGTCTCTTTGACATATGGAGAGCGCAACTCATGATAATGTTTAATGCGTTGGCCATTTACTTGAAATTCGCTGCCATCATTTACGTTTTTCAAATATATAGCCCCATAAGGGGTGACAGCAGAGACAATGAAAGGACCAGACCATCAAGTTTTTAATTTTCTTGGAAAAATGTGTAATCTTGAGTTGTACAACAAAACTTTTTGACCAACTTTGAAATCTTTTCTCAATATGTGCTTGTCATGCACTCTTTTCATGTTGACTTTATAAGATTTCGGGAGATCATAAGCATCACTCCAAATTTCCTCAAGCTCATTTAACTGCAATTTTCTCTTTGCGCCTGCCACATTAGTATTATAATTGAGGCTTTTGATGGCCCATAGAGCACGATGCTCAAGTTCAATCGACAGGTGACAAGGTTTTCCAAAAACGAGGCGATAAGGAGACATCCCTATAGATGTCTTAAAAGTTGTTCTATATGCCCACAAGGCATCAGATAATCGTAGAGACCAGTCTTTTCTAGATGGATTAACAGTTTTTTCTAAAGTGGATTTGATCTCTCTATTAGAGACTTCTACTTGGCCACTGGTTTGAGGATGATACGGAGTTGCCACTTTGTGCGTGACTCCATATTTCTTTACTAATGATTCAAAAAATTTATTACAGAAATGTTTTCCCCCATCACTAATAATAGCTTTTGGAACGCCAAATCGAGAGAAAATATTTTCTTTTACAAAAAAAATGACAGTTTTATGATCATTAGCACGACATGCCAATGCCTCAATCCATTTTGACACGTAGTCAACTGCTACCAGTATGTAAAGGAAACTATGAGAATTTGGAAAGAGACCCATGAAGTCGATGCCCCATACATCAAAGATTTCCACAATCAAAATGGGATTTAAGGGCATCATATTGCATTGAGTAATGCGTCCTAGCTGCTGGCAGCGGTTGCATGATTTGCAATGCTCATGTGCATCTCTAAACAGTGTTGGCCAATAAAATCCACATTGTAGAACCTTGGCCGCTGTTTTCTTACCACTAAAATGACCACCACAAGATTGTTCATTCATGGCAGAAGGATAACACGTCATTGTGTTCCCAGTCGGGAATGCAACGACGGATTAGTTGGTCGGAACAATACTTGAAGAGGTAGGGATCATCCCAGAAATAAAATTTCACAGTGAATAAGAACTTTTTTCGGTCATTACGAGACCAAGATGAAGGGACTTCCTCGGTAACTAAGTAATTTACTATGTCAGCGTACCAGGGGGATGAAAAAATGGAATATAAGTGTTCATCCGAAAAGGAATCACAGATAGGTTCGGTGTCAGTATCAATATCACTGACAAGTCTTGATAAATGGTCTGCAACCACATTTTCACAACCTTTTTTATCTCTAATTTCTAGAGTAAATTCTTGCAAGAGGAGAATCTAGCGGATCAACCTCTGTTTTGCATCTTTTTTCGCTAATAGGTAACGAAGCGCCTCATGGTCAGTGTAGACAATTGTGGAAGAACCTACTAGGTAAGGATGAAACTTATCCAAGGCATATACAATGGCGAGAAACTCTTTCTCAGTGGTTGTATAGTTATGTTGAGCTTTATTAAGGGTTTTACTCGCATAGTAAATGACAATTGGCTTATCTTCTCGGCGTTGCCCTAGTACATCTCCAATAGCATAGTCACTCGCGTCGCACATTAATTCAAAAGGTTTAGACCAATTAGGTGGTTGAATTATGAGAGCGGTAGTTAAGGCGGATTTTAAAGTCTCTAAAGCTTGTTTGCAATTGAAACTGAAGTAAAAAAACGGCATCTTTAAGCAAAAGATTGGTTAAAGGTCGAGCAACCTTTGAGAAATATTGAATAAATCTCATATAGAAACTTGCGTGTCCTAAAAATGTGCGAATGTCGCGAACTATTTTTGGTATAGGAAGTAAAGCAATTTTTTCTATCTTAGCTTTGTCAACTTCGATTCTGTCTTTTGAAACGATATGTCATAAAACTATTCCTTTTTTAACCATGAAATGACATTTTTCCCAATTAAGAACAGAGTTTTTCTCTTCACAACGTGTAAAGACCTTTTCAAGATTTGATAGACAGCTATCGAAAGAATCTCCATATATTGAGAAGTCGTCCATGAATACTTCTATAAAACGTTCAACCATATCACTAAAAATGTGAAGCATGCAGCGTTGGAAAGTACCAGGTGCATTGCAAAGGCCGAAAGGCATTCGTTTATATGCAAATGTACCAAAAGGACAGGTGAACGTAGTTTTTTCTTGATCAGCAGGATCTATGACTATCTGAAAATATCCTGAATAACCATCAAGAAAATGGTAATACGCATGACCGGCTAACCATTCAAGCATCTGATCGATGAAGGGCAGTGGAAAGTGATCCTTACGAGTTACTGCATTAAGTTTGCGATAGTCAATGCATATTCGCCATTTCATTGGAATACGAGCGGAGATGCATTCATCTTTATCATTGCGCACAACTGTAATGCTAGATTTTTTTAGAACAACGTGTACTGGACTCACCCAAATACTATCAGATATAGGGTAAATAATACCTGTATCGAGTAATCTTAAAACTTCCTCCCGTACCACATCTTTCATGGTTGGGTTTAGACGACGTTGCGGTTCACGCGACGTCTTAGCATTTTCTTCAAGATGTATGCGATGGGTGCATACATTAGGGTAAATGCCCTTACTGTCATCGAGGGACCATCCAATAGCAGAACAATGTTGTTGAATGACATCTATTAAACGGGATTCTTGATCATCAGTCAATTGAGATGATATAATAATTGGATAACTACCATCTGTATCAAGATGTACGTATTTTAATTATGAAGGAAGAGGTTTTAAGTTAGGGGCGGGTGGAGTGGGTATTAAAGATTCTTGAGGAAAGTCATCGTCCATAGAGTAAACAGATTGATGTTCATCCAAATCGCTGGACATCACGATCGTAGGGTCAAATAATGGTATTGACTCTAATAACTCGTTTACTTCTTGTGTATAATCATCGTCCTCAAATTCAGAATTGCTAAAGGAAAGAAATTGGTATACTTCATCTTCAGGAAAAGTGTTTGTTAAATACTCTTGCACAATGCTATCAACCCTGTTCACCTCACCATCAATGTCAGGCTCTGGAATTTGTTTCATCATCTTGAACACATTTACCTCGACCGAAAGATTTTCGAAGGACATGGTCATGGAACTATCCCTACAGTTAATAAGAGCATTAGCAGTTGCTAGGAACGAACATCCTAAGATGATAGGAATGGAATCACATGCAACTTCTATATCCAAAATAACAAAGTCTACATGATAGAAAAAGTCTTGGACTTTTACAAGGATGTTTTCCACAATTCCTTTTGGATACTTAATGGAACGATCGGCTAATTGTAGAGTCATGGTGGTAGGTTTCAGCTCATGAAGACCTAGTTATTTAAATAAGTAATATGGAAATAAGTTCACACTAGCTCCTAGGTCTAGTAGTGCAGTAGCTGTATATTTGTCACCTAAGGTGCATGGAATTGTCGGTCTACCAGGGTCCTTGTATTTGACTATACCATTGTGTCCGGTGATGGATGGAAACTGTTCAGTGAGGAACGCTTGTTGAGGAACATTGGTTCTTCTTTTTGTGGTGCACATATCTTTCAGAAATTTTGCATGTTTTGGTAATAACTTTAAAGCGTTGAGAAAAGGTAAGTTAATTGTCAAATTCTGAAAAGTTTCTCAAATTTCCGCAAAATTCTCATCAGGTTTATTCTTTACCAAGTGTGCAGAAAACGGTGCCTTAGGGCGGAATTTGGCAAAGGGGTCCCCGCTTGCTTGTTTCCTAAATTATGAGATGTTGACTTTGTTGTATTTGGTGAATCCTCCGTAGGTTCATTATTGGAAATAGATTCATATGAACCGTTAGATTCCTTCGGTTGATCATCTAGCATACGTATTTGATTGTCTACAGTTTTTCCAGATCGAAGAGTAGTGATTGCGTGCACCTCACCTTGGTTGGGAGTACTTGTACCAGGTGCATTGGTGAGTTCAAAGGCTGTGTTTGCTGGCTTAGGGTTTGGAACTGCTTGTCCAGGAAACATGTTTTTCTGACTCTTTTCTTGCGCCAATTGTTGAAGTGATTGTTGGATAGACGTTAAAATTTGAGATTGTTGGTTCATGTAAGCTAAGAAAGTCTCACTTGTCCTATCCGTAACGAGTGGCACAGGTTGTGCAACAAGTACTAGATCACGATTATTGCTGAGAAGTTGTTGATTATAGTTGGGATTTGGATTGGTTGGGACAAGGCTGCAGTTGGTTTGATAGTTAGCATCCGAAGCATTTTGAAATTGATTCTGACTTTGTTGGTATTGTTGATTATTTCCTTGGCGGTATGGAATAAAGTTGTTGGTTGGTCGAACAGGTGGATTAGCGAAACCTGGAGGAGCCCCCAGCTATTGGTTATTCTGGCGCCAAGCGAAATTCGGATGCTGTCGCCAAGGTGCATTAGGAATGTTGAATGCACATGCCTCTTCTGATGGTTGAGAAACGGAGGCATATAACAAGGGACAATAAGCATCAGGATGGTCAGGACTGAGATAAAGAACACATGGGGAGGTGTCAATGTTCATAACCTGTTTTGGTCGTTGATCGTTTACTTGAACTGCAAGAGCATCTACTTTTTTAGTTAGGGATTCTATCAAATTTTTTAATTCAGGATTGGGTTTTACCTCAAAAATAGATGTAGCTTTTGTAACAGTATCCTTTGATGACCTAGACGATTTAGTGTTACCCCAGTGTGTACCTTTTTTTGCTTGTTTTTCAAGAAAAGTATATGCTTTAGTAGCTCCTTTGTCCATGAAGCAACCGTCGTTCATTATATCAAGAGTTTCTTTTTGATGATGAAAAAGTCCATTAAAGAAGGAACGAACAAGGACGGCTTTGTCTAGTTGGTGATGAGGACATTCTAAAAGAAGATCAGTAAAGTGACTCCATGCTTCCGTAAAGGATTCATGAGGATTTTGACGAAAGAAATGAATTTTCTGAAGCATTTCAGTAGTTTTCTTTTGAGTGTAAAATTGAAGCATGAAAGCTTGAACAAGTTTATTCAATGTGTCTATAGATTGTGGCTGTTGTCCTGCTAGCCAAATTGACGTTTTTTCTACTAAAGTGAATGGAAACAACCAAAGCAAGAGTTGTTCCTTAGAGACGGATGGATGGTGAAATGTTGTGGCCACTTGTTGAAGCCTACGAAGATGATTGTACGGTTTTTCGTGATCCAAACCATGATACACAGGTAACAAACTAAAAACTTTTGGCGGGATACGAAAATCACTGACAATATCCTCAAGTTTGATGCAGGAAGAAGGTCCTTCCTGTAATGCAGTATAGAAGTCCGACAGGGGCTTTTCAGTTGGTGGAGGATCGTCGGCCATTACGACAGAAGGTAATGGCGACGAAGGATCTTGATAAAGGTAATTAACAGAAGAAGAACAATTTTTAGGTGAGAACTTGCGCAATTGCTTAACGTATTTTTTTCGACGATAGGTATGTTCAAATTCTTTAGTAGAACCAGACCTTAATCTCATGCAAGCATAAAATTAGATCTAATTTACAGAAGGAACTTATTATTACTTGAGTTTTATGATTCTCTTGAAGTATTAGAGTTGGACAACGTAGGCCTAAGCTGCTGCTAATGTAGCAATGAAGCGAGGAATACGTGTGCATAAACCAACGGTCAGGTTACAAGAGAGATATGAGGGAGGCTTTCCGTGCAAGCACGGTTCTAATTAAGTAACCTCAATCTGTCAAGTTTCCTAGACACCATTGGAATATGATTAAGATTTATGAAATTAAAATTTATGCAAGGTCATTCTTAATTTTTTTTTTTTTAAAGATTTATGCAAGGGTGAAAATACAAGCATACAAATACGATCTACCCATACAGTACTAGATGCAGTAGCATGTGAAGATACTCTACTCATACGTATAGCTATACGAATAGGCAAGGTTGTATCATCGATAAATATTTCCATACGTACAGGCAAATATACATCAGTAATACGTATATGTATTGTAAGACCCCTATTTTATATTTACATTATCTGCGTAACAATATTTAATATTTTTGTATTTGATTGTATTTTTCTGGTCAACGTGCTAGCGTGTGAAATACCAAATAGTAATTTCGTATAATGTTAATAAATGAAACTAGTATTTGAATTTTGAATGTGGGTAATTTATCTTTAATTTTTGGAAAGCTTTAAATAAAAAGGAAACAAGTTATTAACCTAAGTAACATATATATAATCCTTTTAATAGAAATAATATTTCCATGGTTAGGATATAAGAATATTTAGTAATTTGGAAATTAAGGAGAATATAGGTTGTCTTCGTAGGAACTTGTTTTTCTGGAAAACCTCACACAACACACACAAGCCAACAGCGGAGAAGAACACGGATTTGTGAGCTAATTTGGGATTGGATCTTTCATTATTTTCGTCGATATTTTACATTCTTTGTTAACACATAAAGTGAGTAGTTTATCTTTTTCGGTTTTCCCGTATATAGACACAGTAACTGGACTTTAAAAAACCATGTTTTGTTCATCCTTCATTGTCTGCTCTTTTTCTCTGCAAAGATTATTCTTATTGTGAGTGGTTATTCTTGATTGTTTCTCGATCTAGACCACGCATACGAGACCACATTTTGATTCTTGAAGAACCACCGTTCTATTACTTTTCATGCCGTTTTTGTTCGAACAACCATGGATTTTTTCCTGTACATGTTAGATATACGAAGAGTTGTTAGTACTTGCCTACACCATTAGGTGGTGGGGAAGGGGCTGAGCCCCTAACCTCCTCTGTCAAAAGCGCCATTTTCGCCATTACCGCGCATCTTGAGAAAATTTTGTCTGTGAATTTATTGGTGCGGGTTTGAGCTGTTTTTGGTAGGGAGGGTTGTTGGTTTGAGGTATGGTGGTGGTAGAGAGTTTGTGGGGGTTCGAAAACTCCCAAGAACAGTTATGGCGGTCGGATCTAACAAATTTTGAAGTGTTTTCTAACTGAAAATCGGGGGTGCTTGGTGAAGCAAAGTGGTGGGGTTTTTCACCCACTCCATTTTCGCTTAGATAGATTTGGGTGGTGTGTGAAGGTTTTTGGAGGTGGCTGGAAGGAGAAGCTGTTGCTGCGGAAGGGATGACCATGAGAGCGATCCAGTGCTCCAGGTCGCTGTGTAGTTTTTGGACTTAGGACTAATTAGTTGGGCCGGTTTACCAGGTTTGTGTGGGCTGGTCCATAGAATGTTAAGTGGACCGGATAGTATTCTCCCTGTTCTAAGATCTGTTGAGTCTAGATAAGTTCAAGTTGGGCCAAGTCAGTTATGGGCCGGGTTAAACCGAGTCAGTTTAGCTAGTCGCTTAGGACCAGCGTTTGAACTCTTTTTAAATATGGGTTTGGGTGAAGACCGGGTGGAAGGACCACCGGTTAGGACCGTTGACTGTTGGGTTGACTGTTGACCTGTTGACTTTTCCAAAAATGTTATAGATGGAATTTATGGACCCATCCGATGATAGGATGTGGGTGACTCTTGTATAAACTTGTTTGTCAGTATCTAATATAGATTTGACATTGATCTTGTGTAAATATTGGCACGTGAAGATAGAGAGATTTTACGGTGTATATATATACCCTTGAATAAACTACGTAACGAAAATCCTAGAACCTAGCTACCACAACTCATGTCATTTGGCCCTTCTGGCGTTTCAGTTAATCTGAATGGCCTTCGGGCGGCCCTTCTGGCGCAGCCGAATAGTGGCTTGATATATTCCGTTCGCAAAATAGAATGATGATGCGCAATATTTTATGCCGAATAGTGGCATTACTTACATAATTGCTTCCGTGTGAGGATTTACCTGGTGTGCGGCATCTCGCTCAGGGTAGTTACGCACGGAGTGGTTCATTATGTAAGGGGAGGCATGTGGATGTACATGTTCGGCGTTGGGTAGCGATTGTGGTAGCTAGGAAAACTAGGTAAAACATAGAGACGACGTATTATTAGGGACACTTGATAAATGTTACGGATATGTTACTATTCCCTTTGGTGTGGTTAGCAAGTTAAGTTTCAATTTATAATATGATTATCACAAATTGCTTTGCAGGAGAGTGGGTTAAACTAATTATTCTTGCAGAGAGGACCCACTCTGTGATAGAGCATGCATAACGGTAAGTATTAGGATGCTATAAGTTATTTACTCATAGTTAGAAGCTAAGGTGCCTTTATGAAGGAACTAACTACCTTAAGCTAAGGCGCCTCGATGGAGGAACTACCTGCCATGTAAAGAATGAAATTTTATGTATGTCTAAATGGTTTTTCTAAGGCTACTCATACCAACATTATTTATAATGTTGACCCGATTTGCATGTTTGCTAATCGGGTGTGTTCTTATATGAACATAGTCGATCAGCCTGGACAGGGTTAGCTGATGTTCGAGAAGGTGGCGGGCTGTTCGTGATTGATGTTAGCATTTATTTTCAATAAGATGTTGTTTCATTTTTCCTCAGAGATGTAGTGGAAATTTGTTGGGGACATATGTTTAATTTATTTTTTTCCGAATTATTAAGTGAAGAAGTTTGTAACTTATTCTGACCACAAGCATTCATAATGATGAGGGGATTGTTTTGAGTATTTTATTGGATTTGTTTTCCGCATGTATTATTATTCATTAAGGGTTATGATATAGATTGGGTTTTGAGGTTGGTGTCACATCTCGGATATCGAGGAGTCGGATATCATTTATATTATCTGATTTATCGAAATTCGGGGTGTGACATGTACGCTAATTTGTAAATCGATATTGCGTAGGCGATATATCTGATTCTGAGGCAAATTTGAATTACTCATAACGTTATTTAGATACGGTAGCATGTGAAAATATTATAACGACGCATATATATATATACTAATATGTGAAAACGTAAACTAAACAGGCGACGTATTTTACCTAGATTAAAATACGACTTTTGTATTGCATAATAATTCGATTTCGTCAATACTCATTGAGATTGCAAGTGTCATATAGAGAGCAGCTTCAGCCCTTAGGGTTTAGAAACAACTTACCCAACTTAGATTTTAACCCTCGTTGGAATGTTCTCCTCTTTCATGACAAAATCGACTTATTAAACAACACAATTTTCTAAAATGATGATTTTGGAGGGGAAAACAGTTGATTTTGACCTTGAAAATGACCTTGCTCGGTGGTGAGAGCGTGCGCGCCATTGAGATCTTTCCGAATTGAGCTCACACGAGTGATTCAGAGAACCGTAGCCAAAGTTATGTCCAAAATACCAAAACACACCCTAATTACTATGTATAACACCTAAGTTATATATGCCAACATGCAAATAACCACTCATACGGTAATATATATGCTAAACATGTAATGCAAAACAGTACCATTTGTATGTATATATACATTAATATGTAATTCATGACCACTAAACCACATATATATATTTACAGGCGTATTCACATGATTCATGCATATTACTAAACTAATACGCAAAATATAGTCCATTAACTACGACATAATAACTACATACATGTGAAGCATGCAAAAATATTGAAAATTTGGAACCTGCAAGCTTCCAGCACGTCCACCAAATAAAAGAAACGTGCACAGCAGACCAAATATTTTACAGTAAGCTTAGTGGTTGTTGTAGCCTAGTTTCCAGGTCCTAGTATTTGGAACCTGTCAGTACAACCAAAACCAAGATTATCTTGGATCAGTAGCAAAAATGCGGAAAATTTCAAAAAAAAATGAAGAAAACATAAGAAAAAGAAATATATGAAAGGATGAGCGTGGGGGGGTTTCCCCTTGGAGCAATTCCAGTTTGCAAGCATAGGTCCTTGGGTCTTTATAATAGCAGCGGCGCCATTTTGATATTCACCTTTTTGCTATATTAGAGATTTGAATATCTTCTTTAGCCAAAGTGCGAATTCAAAGATATTTTTCCTTACTCACGATCTTCGTGTTCATATTGTTTGGAGTAGGGATTTGAACTAACCTAAATTCTAGGACCACTTACAACTTGGTTTTACTTTTTTAGGAAACTAATGAGTAAGTTTAGCTATGATTGTATAAATACTAAATACATGGTTTCTTTACTACACAAAAATTTAAAACATTAAGTTACGTAAACATGCAACTAAGACAAGATAAAATTTTAATAAAACAAAAGTGGAGAGTTAATTCTCCTCATGTGAAGATAACTTTTGTTATTTGATTTTAGTAAGTGCATCTAATCTTCTTAGAACTCTTAGACAAGTCCTAATAAAAGAAAACTTGATCCCTAACATATATGACTCATCTCTAAGCTCATACATGCTAGCATGTAGAACCAAAGCAATGACTTATCTCTAAGCTCATCACTTTGATCCCTAACTAGGCATTACACCAACTATCATTTTGGGATAGGATGTAGGTCTAGTTGTTCTTCCTAAACAACTTACTAAACCAAATAACAAAGATTTTCCCTCACATGAGTATTATTAACTCCCCACAAAGGGGAGGTTTAGCTCATGGTCCTTGGGCTAAAAGATGACTAATGTAGAATGTAAAAAGAGGGAGAGAGAACAAAAAGAAAACTAACTATAAAAACTCACTTGCATTTAGATTTTATTTCCACTAGAAGAAAACAAAGTTTTCTCTATTAAAACTATTACAAGCTTTTTTTTTAAACCCAAAAACTAAAGAAAAACTAAGGCTAAGGAACTAAAATAATATATGGTAAAGGAAAAGAAGTCAAGGGAGTAAATGGATTGTCTCCCCTTGTTTTGTTTTCTTCTCCATTTGAGAGAAATCTCATTTCCTCCCACGTGAAACACCAAACCACATTTACTTCATTTTTATCCACCACATTTAAAACAAAGTGACACCTTGCCTTTTTTTTTTTTCACTATTAACACCTAATCTAATTAATTACATGCAAAGTGTCAACTTTGCACCAATAATTTGACATTTTTGTCTTGACATGCTCCATGATTGATGACTCATCAAATCTTGCTGGCCCTCATAGTGGGTCCACGTGCAGTCCAGTGGCAGTCCGGTCTTTTGGCAATTTTACAACTTCCCGCCTATACGTAGAGTTCATCGCCCTGATTGTCTGAGCAGCTCACTTGTCGCATTCGGAGTCCTGGTAGGAGCTTCGGAAGTTTGATGCTTCTGTGCGGATTTGTTAGGCTTTACCTGGCTGATTTGGAAGAATTCATATATACGTCGTTCCCTGTGCTTTAACGCAGGTTTAACCAATATTTTCATGTTTACTGCGAATACCTGCAAAAGTACAAAATATATTTATTTCATGATTATTAAACACATAATTAACCAAATTTATATGTCTCAATGGGGTTTCATATTACAGTTTTGGGCGCTTATCAAGGAGTAAGGAGAAACAAGTAAAGATGGGGAGAAAGGAGAGAAAGATACAAAATTAGATGGAGAGGAGGAAATCGGAGACACAAAATCAGATGGAGAGGAGGAAAAAGGTGAGGGAGAACCTAACTCGATGTTTAAGAAAGTTAAGGAAAGGGAGAGGATGAAGAAAACATCAACGATATATGAGTTCGGAGATATTAAGAAGCAAAAAAGGAAGACTAAAGTTATTGAACCGGTGATTGATGTAGATGATTTCGAGACTCCACCACTACGCGCGGGAAAACCTATGTCAAAACCACATTCAAACAAGTTGTGGAGGCTACTTGATAAAGAGAAGATGTCGTTAGTGGAAAGCTTCTTCAAAAAAGCAAACCAGAAGTAAAATTTATTTTTTCAAAGTATATGTAAGCTTTTCTGTTTTCTTATCATCTATGTAGTTGCACTAAATTTTTTGATCGTGTATGTTGCAGTACAATTGCGTGGATGGACATCCAAACACATTTGAAAATATAGGGAGAACAATTGAACCACATGATGTTGAACTTCTTCATCAGTGATAAGGTAAATCTTTTTATTACTTAAATCTTTTGAAATGAAAAAACTTGCAATTTACTTATTTTTCTTACTGTTTATGGTAGATTATTGATTGGTACGTGTTCTTCCACCTCCCCAAGGAAGTGGTGAAGCTAATTGGATATTCTCCACCAAAGTGTCTATATTTCTCATCATTTGCATGGGTAAGCATCTTCCATGTAATTTAATTACTGAAGTTGAATGTGTAGTCTGTGGTTAGTCTGCATTCTTATATTTGCAGACTAAATTCACAAAATCTCTAAAGATGTAGTCTGTGGTTATTCTGTATTCTTATATTTGCAGAGTAGTTTTAGTCTTGAAGTTGAATGTGTAGTCTGTGGTTAGTCTGCATTCATATATTTGCAGACTAAATTCACAAAATCTCTGAAGATGTAGTCTGTGGTTACTCTGCATTCTTATATTTGCAGAGTAGTTTTAGTCTTGAAGTTGAATGTGTAGTCTATGGTTAGTCTGCATTTATATATTTGCAGACTAAATTCACAAAATCTCTGAAGATGTAGTCTGTGGTTACTCTGCATTTTTATATTTGCATAGTAGTTTTAGTCTGCATATTTAAGTTTGCATAGTAATATAACTTTTAGCCCAACACAATTATAACACATAACACTCTTACTATGCAAATTTCAGAGTGCATAGTAAAACGTGTAAAGTGTTAAAATATTATTGTTTAGTGATGCATTCTTATTTATTGTAGCTGGCTTTAAGAGATCAACAGAAACAAGGCATGAGGGTCTATGTTAGAGATGTCCTAAAACAGTTGGACAGCAAGGTCGCCCATCTGTTTTTCATCATAAATAGTCCCAAGTTAAGAAAGTACAAAGACGGTCATCACTGGACTTTGCTTTATGTTGATACTCTGAATTGGGAATGGACACACTATGACTCTTTAAGGCAAAAAAACTATGAGAACAGGAAATACATTCCGTTAGAAGATGCTGAAGTTTTGGTAAGTGCTATGTAAATTTAAGTTTACATAGATCAGTTACTATGTAAATATAGATTTACGTATATATATTTATATATTTACATAGTTTTAGTAATTTTTTGTTTAATTTAATGCAGCAAGAGAGGGTGGTGGACTCTATTAGATGTAGGCGTCAGGAGCTAAGATTGGCAGATGTGGATTTGATGAAAAATATCAAAGTTGGAGCATGCCCATAACAAGGAGCATCGTAAGAACTTAACTTCCCAAACTTAAATGTCTTTTTAATCTCTTATCTCTTATTTGAAACTTCTTTTTTGGCATTTTCAGTTCATATTGTGGATTATTCGTCATTATGTTCGTGAAGGCTATAATATGTGGAAAAACTATGGAAGATATAACGGTAGAAGACGCAAGACAATTGAGGGTTGACCTGACATATGAGATTGTATTAAACCAACAAGAAAAATGGGATCCAAAAGAAGAATGCAAGAAATGAAGAGCTGATTTTCCGTATTTCTAGTTGATTATGTTGTGTTTATTTGTGGTAAAACATTGGAACCATTCTAACTCGGGAGTGTTAGAGTTGTACTTTTTTGGAACCATTCAAACAATTCAGTCTTTCATGGATTATACCTTTTTATATGTGTGCAGTTTTGAATATGCATAAATACACCTAGGCTAAAGATGTCGACACTTAAAATTTGAATGTTGTGATTGCAAAAATGCACGAGTTCACGTCATTCAAGCTTAGGGTCTAGAGTTTCCATATATGGTTTTGTAGTCATAGCTGAAAGCTCTGCAATATTTATGATGTTACACCAACAGTCTAACATTGATGTTTGCCTTTGGTTGTTTTACAATTCGTTACATCATATGACCCACACAAGCATGAACAGTGTCTCTGTCAGAGTTTTTCTTAATATAGATTAATCGAGAACTGACACTCTACGAGTAACATTCGTAACACAATAAAGGATAATTGAAGCTCTCAGTTTTTTTTTTAATAAACAAGAGCACAGCACGCACAACTAGTAAGTACCACACTTGTATCAGTGCAAAGAAACAAAACAACAGAACAAAGGAATAACTCCTATTACAATACTCCCCTACCCCCGGTCCCGTAATTACATTAATCCAATCTAACACCAAATCTGTGAAGTGGAATTGATATGAAGTTCTCTGTTTCAAGATAAAATACTTGGTCAAGTGGATATTGAAAAGCTCGAATGCTATTGAATCCATTATTGTTTCACACCAACAAATGTACTAATAAATTGGATAGCAAAGCTTTAGTGACTATGTAAATATAGATTTACATATATAATGACTATGTAAAAATACATTTACATATATTCTGTCAGGTGTTAGGCTAATTTCATTCCCAAAAGGTACTATGTAAATTTAAGTTTTCATAGCTTTAGTGACTATATATGCAAATATAGTTTTACGTATATATGACTATGTAAAAATACATTTATATATATTTGGTCAGGTGTCCAGAACTTTTCTGCTTTTCAATCCCAAAAGCTAAGTTACTATGTATATTTAAGTTTGCATAGGTCAAGTTACTATGTAAATATATATTTACATATATAATGACTATGTAAAATACATTTATATATATTCTGTCAGGTGTCAGGCTAATTTCATTCCCAAAAGTTACTATGTAAAACTATCTTTACACAATAATATAAAACCTCTTTCTCTTTTGACTAGCTGTTTTAAAAATCTCCAACTAAAAAGCGTAACATATAAAATCCAACATCAAACTATAAAATCCAACATAAAAAAAAAGAAAGCAAGTTTATCGACATCTTGTTTTTCATATATGAGCAACATCAAAGAATAGATAATTGAACCGGTGAAGAGCATGTCGTAAGAGTGGAGACCACTCTTGGGTTGCGGTGGCCATAGCAAGGGCCCTTGTTCTTCTTCCTACCTCTTGTAGCACCTGTGCTGTGCTTTCGTTTCTTGTCTGGTCTCCCCATCTTCTTTTTCAGATCCGGAGGCAGTAAATCAGGCACACTTGGTATCTTAGCAGGCATTTTACTGTTCTCCACAGGTACTATAGCTCTTGAATAACTATCGCGGAATGTCTGAGAATAGAAGAAGTTATCACAGTAGGTATACACATTCAATCCATCATCCAAAATGGAGCGTAGTGCGTGCGCACAAGGGAATCCTTCAATTCTCCACCAATTACAAGAGCAGTGATTTCTATTCAAGTCAACCAAGTGAGTATGAGTAGCACGCACCTCAAAAATACCCTCCCTTGACTTAAGAACCACCCAACTTCTCCCCACCTCGATCCTCTCAGCCAATAAAGTTTTCATAGATGGACATAAGATAGTAGTCCAGCTCTTAGCTAACTCCCGCCGGTCAGACATCACTTTCATAATTTTCCCACGGATCTTGTCCACCATTGCAGTGATAGGCAAGTGGCGTTCTAGTAGGATCCAAGAGTTGAAGCTTTCCACAATATTGGAACACATATTGCCATATCTATTTCCTTGAAAATAAGCATTACACCAATGCTCATAACCTATGGTGGTCAAAATAATCTCTTGAACTTTCCTGTTGCTGATTCCTTTTCCAAAACAACATGACTCCCTCGATTGGTTTCTTTCAGCTTTCCAACATACCAATGTAACTGATGATAAAATAAAGCATGGTCCCCATGTATCTCCTTCAATGCAAGATCTATGCCGGTATGCGCAAAGTAATAATTCAAGTTCACACCATATACCCTTAGAAAATGGTCAATGATTTCACCTGGCTTAATTAAAGGCTTGTCTCTCACCATATCTAACACAATACTCTTTACAAGTATACTATTCACTGGGGGATTGTTAACGTCAGTAAATCCAGCTCCATATGTGTGTTTTGCTTCCATTGTCTTTATTTCAAAGAACTTCGACATTTTATACTTCTTGGATACGTGAACTCTCCATAGACACCCGGTTTCAGTCTTCAAATAACACTCAGCCGTGACTTTATCCGGATCATTCTTCTTAATAAGAACTCTGTAATGATTAACAAGACAATGATGTAAAAGCTCAACACGAAAATTAGCAGCACCACCAGGAAATCTCTGTCCCACACCAGTCAAAATAGGCAAAGAAGCGACATTAACATATTTTTCATCATATGTAGCAGAAGACATAGAAGAACTAGAAGTACAAGAAGAAGCCTGAAGAGAGACTTTGGAACTAGAACCAGCGTCATACAAAACAAAAAATCCTCTTGATGATGTTGTTATAAAAAATGTATCAAAACCTTTAACCAAATTGAAACAAACAAGGGATTGAAGCTCCGAGTCAGTATCTATCACAATACGCTTTGAATCCCTTACAAAAGACAGTTCTATAGACAATGGAGTAAGGTTTGGCCACGTTTCAGAAATCGTGCGCTTTAAATCAGTAATCATACCGTAAGTCCCGACACGGACACTCATAATTTGTGTTTCGTACATAATAGCAAAAAGAACAGTCCCATCCATGTCTACATTTGCAAAAAACAACAAAATCAAATTGATGAACATATGTAAATGTATTTTTACATAGTCAATATCACCAATGAAACAATATTTTCAGCAATTTAACTTTTAAATTCTACTAATATTTAAAGTAAATCTACCAAAGACCCATAACCCGGTTGCTAATGTTGGTTGCACTGGATTAACAATTGACTCTAATGAATCTATTGGGTAATAAGAATGTAACACATGGAATTTCAACAAAACTTTTTTTTTTATTAGCTGGTAATGATTGAAATCTTTCTGTTGTTGGTAAATCACCAAATGCCGAGTCAGTTGGAACAAACATTGTTATTCCAGACTAGCCTCACTTTTTTCAAATCATCCGTTACACCCGATGCCGTTAACATAGACGGCTTTTACGTTGAAATTCTTAGCATCCATTAATACTCTAGTAATATTTAGCCCTAATGGAGGTCTGGTTTCTGATGCCATTAAATCAAACCTGTAAGGGATAAGAAGGAAATTTACTATAAAGATAGTGACATTGTACGAAACAGTTTTGATTAGTGACAGAATGGTTATGTTTAGTGATGAATATGAAACAGGTGACCGAATAAAAATCACAAAGAAGATGGAAAAGAGGTGAATCTCTTCAGCATCTAACCTTCTTTCGTCAATTGAGAAACAAAGGAGGTCAAATCGTGTAATCCAAGCAGATGAATCGGTGTTCTTCTTGGTCGAAATTATGATGAAGTGATGAATCTGTAAAAAGGGTAAAACGGATAATAAAATAAAATAGAAAATAGAAATCGTACTGGATTTGCCCTGTTATTGGAAAACAGGGAGGTTATGAGGTATGGGCCGATAAATAGGGATGTTATGTGGTATGGGCCACTAGGAAGGGATTTATACTCAACCGAATTAAAACCAAGGGGTTGAGCCCCATTTCTTGTGTACCTTCTATGTATGTGGTGAAGAGTGAAGACAACTTATAGTGCATGGACACATGGTTTAGTGGCTCCTTGATATTAAATTCAACCAAGTATAATGGGACCTTAAACTCAAAGCCCAAAATATCGCCGATATATCCGATATATTGTCGATATATATTGTTTTTTTGGTACACCGACATGGATATATTCGATATATCTCAACCAACTATTAAATCTTTTTTTTTCCTGATATATATCACAATTTCCGATATAACGATATATATCGACCGATATATACGATATAAATTGTTGACTTTGACCGATATTGTTGACTTTGACTAAATATTGTTGACTTTGACTGATATATTGACGATATTTTTGATATAATCGACGATATTTCTGATATATCGACATACAAAACAAATTTTTGACTGGTCAACAAAAAAATAGATATCTCCAATATTTCCGATATATATCGGTTTTTGGGTACATCAAAACATTCACCGAATTCGATATTTTGGGCCTTGCCTTAAACATTATGGTGTTGATACAACGGATGGTTCTACTGGGGTCTAGGGATCTCTCAGTTGTTGTTGGTACAAAATATTTAAGGGAATTGTGACGTTTCGAAAATTGACATTTCAGGGAGATGATTACTTCCATGTGTAGATGGACATTAAGCTATACTAGCATTCTGGGCACGCTCGATGAGCGTAAAACCTATTCTGGCACACGCGATGTGCCTGTTGTTTTTCACACTTATTTTATATTATCTATTCGAAATCGAAATCAATCGAGTTAATAAAAAACCCTGATTCCAAAATTCAAATTTGAATCGATCATTAAAAATTTTAATTCCCGACCCGATTTGTTGCTCTAAATGTAAAGAGGTCCCACTAACCCACTAATTTAGACTAAATATGTTAAATTTGTCGGGATAAAAAAAAAATCTGAAAATTTGTTCGGAATTTTAGATAGAATTGTCAAAATTTCAGATGGCATAGGTTGTGCACTTGTGGGATGGGTTGTAATAATAGTGTGAAAATTTGTCTATAATTTCCTTTGAAATTGTCGAAATTTCAGATGGCATGGGCTGTGGCATGAGTTGTAATAATAGTGTTTGGCGAGGGCAAAATCGAAAAAACGAAAAAATGGCGTATAAAAAAAAACTGTAAGTGGGGGCGCGCTCTTTAAAGTAGTTAGATGGATAGTACAAAATATCGTGATATATCGCGATATATATATCGAGATTTCAACAAAAGATAAGTAAATATCGTGATATGCTTAGAGATATTTACAACTGCAAATTTCGGTGATATTTTGACGATATTATCGATATTTTAAGATATATTGCGATATTTGGCAATATTTGGTGTATGTAACAATTTTATTTAATATCTATATCTATATCTTAATATTAAAGCTTCCACAAGGGATATTTTTCGAGCTCTATTAAAATTCTACGTCATCTCCTATTAAAACAAATTCTAGCACTTTTAATTAAAGCGGGAATCCTTCTCCTATTAAAACAGAATGTCTCTCCCAATTGAAAAAATAGGTTTTTAAAACTTAATTAAAACTTCATTAAAAATAATTTGTTAGAAAATTAAAATGGGTTATCGACTAAAATGGTAGTCCCAATTTTCTAAAAAAAATCTAAATGTTTTCAAGAGAGCTAGTGCGTATGCACGGGCCTACAAGCTAGTTTACCATTATAATTCAAGATATATTAATAAATATCCACAATATCCATGATATTTATTGATATTTTGGATATATCTACGATAATATATTTACATATGAAACAATGTCAAATATCCCCAAAGGAATATATCCATGATACATATCTATAAATCAAAAATCGATATTTTGCCATATCCTGATATTTTGTACTATGGTTAGATGAATGCTACTAGAGTGAAATCATGTATCGGTGCAAGAGTAACATAGTAATTCAGCTAAGGGGTGCCGTAATATAACTTTTTTAAAAATCTTGGGGGTGCAAATCTTTATAATATGGTCATAAGCTTGCAATACTGTTCGATACACCGGGCATGTTAGTGTGTCAGCATGACAACTTACTAATAATTGAAAGGATTGTCTTTGCTTAGTTCATAGGCCTCCACTACGAAAGCAGAATTTATTGCTTGTGTTGAAGCATCAAATCAAGTAAAAGCAAGACCCAAAATATCTCCAATATATATATCGTTTTTTTGGTATACCGATATAGATATATTTGATATATCTCAACTGAATATTGAAATTTTTTTTTCTGATATATGTAGCAATTTCCGATATAATGATATATATCAACTGATATATTCAATATAAATTATTGATTTTGATCGATATTGTTGACTTTGATCAATATATTGCCGATATTTTTGATATAATCGAGGATATTTTCGAAACAAAATTTTGACTGGTCAACAAAAAAATAGATATCTCCGATATTTCCTATATATCTGATATATATCAGTTTTGGGCTTTGAGTAAAAGTAGTAAACGAATCTCGCTTCTAGGCTTCATGAAGAGGGTGAAGTTACAACATTTTTACCAATTACCACCACTGCTCCACCAACATTGAGACTAGGGGTGCCAATGGGTACCCGATTACCCGAAACCGAATGTTCCAGTTCTGGGTCTTAAAAAATTAGACCATTTAAAATAGGTCATTAAAAACCGAACTGATAAAGAACCGAAACTGTTGAACCGAATAGTAAAAAACCCATGGGTACCCGAACCGAAACCGAAACCGATTATTATGATTTCGATATATAAAATTTAATATTATATTACATTTAAGATAATCAAACTCATACATCATAAGATAAAATATATTTTTTATGTGTAAAAGTCTATTAAATATATATAGCATAATAGTGAATGTGTGTTGTTAAATGTATATTTTATAATTATACGTTAAACAAGTGTATCATAGATTGTTAATAATAATATCAACGTGTATATTATGAATTAACTAATACATTTTATATTTATTAACTTATGCACGTGTATATTTAAATAGGATACACATGTTTAATATATTGTGGTACACGCATTTATTATAAACCAATATATAGTGTTCATGTTAAAAATTAGTGATGAGACGTAATTGTAAGATGCATATACTCGCATGTTCGATTTAAAATGCGACTTAATACACGTGTACAAATATATGTGTGCACATAAAATATATCAATGTAACAAATATATGTGATTGCACGTGTACACGATCGAGTTAATACAAGGAAACAAATATATGTGTATGTACTTAAAAAAAAAATCAAAATTATAAGGTTAGATATTTGATTATTTTAATTTCTATATCAAAGGTTTAAATTATCACATGAATAGTAAATGTTTTAACGTGTATGATTGATACATATTCATAAATTGATGTAAATATGATTGTTGATACATCACTAATTATATATAAAATATTATCATGTAGAAAAATAAGAAAATAAAAATAAAAACAATGCAAGTTTTAGTATTTAAATGATTGAAATTATTTAATAATCATAATAAATAATAAAGACCCGAATTAGAACCGAAACCGATAAAAACTCATGGGTTTTTATGGTTTTAGGTTGGGTTCTAAAATTCTCATACTAAAACCATTGAGAACTGAAACTGATAAAACCGCAAATAGTAAAACCCAAACCGAAACCGCTAAGACCCGACCCAAAACCGACACGTTGGCACCCCTAATTGAGACAAACTCCATTTCTTTACATCTCTTGCCTACACTAGGGAACCCATATAAAGCTATGTATATTGGTTACCCCTTATGACTCCAGCCCAATCAACAACTGGGCCTCTGAACCGAGGTCATCTTCTTGCCAAAGAGCCTACAAACCAATTCCACGGCGTTGCTTTAACCTCCGGTAGAGCTCCTCAATGGAAGGGGATGCATCTCTCAATATCTTGTTGTTTTTTTTTTTTTTTGTTAAGAATAAACCTTTATTATACCAAACGTAATTTACATAACCCTAATACATCATAAAGGACTTGCATATTTACAACCATTGGGGGATCATGCCACCACACCGACGAGAACGGGCGGAAGGAAAGAAAGATCTCGAAAGCAGGTCCGGATGAAAATGTACATCGATCTTGACCGCCGAACGAAAGTTGTTTACTTGATGAGCTGCATGCGAAGCCGGTGCATCTGCAGCACCATTTGCTTCCCCGATAAACCCAACCAAGTGCACTTCATGGAATTTGCAGAGCACTAACTTAATCTGAATAGTAATTCGAGCTAGTGACCCGGTGACAATCAATGATTTCATCCTTTAAAACTTTATAAAGCAATTGAGAATCTGTTTCAACCTCCAACTTCCGATATCCCGCTTCTAACACAATTTGGAGTCCATATAAAGAGAGCGACAAATTCCGCTTCATTATCGGTTTAAGAAAATTGGAATCGAAGCTCCCATAATGAAACGACCCAACATCCACGAGAATACATCCTCCACTTGCAGATCCCGGATTCCCAATAGAAGCCCCCGTCAGATTCAGTTTAACCATGTCCGCATTTGGTGGAAACCATTTAATATATACAAGCATTTGTTCTTTATGCTTTTGCCGAACATGACTTCCATAACGGTTGTATGTGTTTCAACGCCTGTGGATGTATCGAGACGGATGCGGCGCTTTTACCTTGAAACCTTGTTTCATTTCGCGATCCAAATAAACCACAAAACCCCCACAAAGTAGCAAAGATTGTACCTCCCCATTTTGCCCTCGTCCTTATATATTTCAATAAACATAATAAACGGTCCTTAAAACTACCAACATTCATACTTCTCGATCAACCGGGCCACTAAAATTTGTGCCACACCAAATAGCTCGAGCAAAAGAACACTCAAAGAAAACATGATTTTGAGTTTGAGGAAAAGCACTCACACAAAGTGCAATCGGGATAAACTTGAAAATGATGAGATGCCAAAAATCCATTTGTTGGGACGACACCTTGCAAGCATTGCCATATGAAAAATCTTTGTTTGAACGAAACTTTCATCTTCCAAACCCGTCTAAAAAATTATTATCCCGATTAAGTGTACATTTGGTGTAATCAACTGGATGCAACCATTATATCGCGGACTTCACCGAGTATTCTCCATGGTCCTCCCATTTCCGGATCAAAGTATCCTTCTCATTTGGCGTTAAAATTATCGAAACAATTCTTTCAACATATTCTGGCCAAAATTCATTTAACCTCTCCCCAGTCCCAAGTATTAGTGTCCATGTTAATGAAGTCGAAACAAAACGAAAAGGACCAAGTGTGGTTTCAAGTAATTTCAGGCAAATCCTCAGTATGTGGAATCCATTTTTCCTCCCATGCGTTAATAGAAGTACCATTACCCAGTTTCCAAACCGATCCAGCATTGAGAATGTTTCGTGTTGCACAAATGTTTTTCCACATAACAGATGAATTAGATTTGACTTCTGCCATCAAAAACTGGAGTTGTGAAAGTACCTCTGTTTCATTTGCGGTGCCCATAAAGATGTGGGATTGAAGATCCCATCCTTTCTTTGCCAGTAAAACATAATTTTGTAACTGTAGTTCCTTGATGCCCAGTCCACCATTATTCTTTGACATACATGCTACCCTCCATGGAAAAAAATGCAGTTTCCTTGTCTCTGGTGTATGACCCCATAAGAAAGATCTTCGGATAATCTCCATTCGATCCAGGATCCGTGCAGGTAAAATTGTACAGGACATCATATGAGTAGGCAGTGAAGATAAAACTGAATTTACTAGAGTAAGTCGGCCAGCCTTAGATAAACAACTCGCTTTCCAACCTGCCAGTTTCCTTTGAAATCTTTCCAAAAGAGGAGAAAACCTTTGAACTCTACCCTTGCCTGTTAAATGTGGTACTCCCAAGTACAGTGGCATGACCGAAGTCGATGGCATCATGAAACTTTTTCTCAAGAAGTAAACAAACCTTCGATGCAATTTGGGGTGATGAATTATTTGCGATTTGGCTCTATTAATAGTCCGACTGAAACTTTACAAGATACTCCTTGAAGATTGTTCAAATGATGCCGCTCCTCAAAACCACACTTACCCAATACTAAAAAGATCATCCGTGATACATTAAGTGAGAAACCGGGTTGTGAGAATGCCCAATTTACAACCATGTATAAGCCCTTCTCGTTCAGTTTCAAGAAATTCAAAGATAGTAGCTCTGAACATAAAAATAAAAAGATAGGGCTTGACGGGGATCACCCCAATCTTAGTCCTCTAGATGGCTTAAAAACCATGTCAAAGCACCATTGAGTAACACCGAATAAGAAACATTCTCAACACAAAATAGTATCTTGTTAATCCAATCCACGGAAAGTCGAACTTAGCTAGCATCACCCCATGAGAAAACTCCATTCAATTTTATCATACGCTTTCTGATATCAATCTTTGAGCAAAATATTTCGCTTTTCTCGTTCCCATGGCCTCTTATCTTATGATAAAATTCATTTGCAAGCAAAACATTGTCATGAATACTACGCTTTGGGTAAGAAGGCAAATCGAAATGGACCAATGATTCTTTGGAGGATAGGTCTCAATCGATTGACAATAATCTTAGAGATAATTTTATAAACCACATTTGTCAAACTGATTGGCCGAAAATGTTCCGGTAGAGAAGGATTCATGATTTTTGGAATTAAAGCAATGAAGGAATGATTTAGCTGCAGGGAGAAAGATCCCGAAAGGAAAAAAAGACTTTACTGTTGCACTTACTTGATCCCCCACCAAATTCCAAAAATGCTGAAAAAAGAATGCCTGATATCCATCCGGTCCTGGAGATTTAAAAGGCTTCATATGCTTCAGAGCATTGACAATTTCATCAGTATCAACTCCTTTTAACAGATTTGCTTTTTCCGATTAGATCAAGTGATGGAAATTTGGAACATTGAAAATCTGGAGACGTAAGAACGAGGGTCGAAGTAGTCATTGTGTCTTCAAAAAGCCACGAGCCTATCCCCTATCGTCGCCGTTCGGTTAAAATGGCACCATTAGTATCTTTGATTGAGTGTATGTAATTTCTTTGTCTACGACAACTTACCATATTATGGTAGAACCTTGTGTTCTGTTCTCCAAATTGGAACCAATCCAGACAAGCTTTCTGCCCCCAATGATTTGCTTTCTGTACCAGAATATCATTATGTTCCAGCATCAATTCATTCTCCACCCTGAATAAATCATCTGTGTCGTTGTGATTCTCTATCAAACGTTGAATCTCACTCAGCCTCTGTAGAACACAGTCCAACTTATGTTCGACATCTCCAAAAACATGTTTATTCCACCATCTTAAATTCTCTTTACAATTTTGCAGCTTCTTACATAGTACAAAAGAAGGAGAACCTTGCAACTGCTTGTGAAAGGCATCTCTTATGTTTCTCGACACCCATCAAAGCCCACATTATTTCAAACCTGAACGGCCTTCTAATCATAACCCGTCTTGTAGCAATTTTAAAATCAGAAACTTATGATCGAAGTGGTGGCCAACTCATGATGAACTACTACCCAGAGAAAGTTGAACGCCAACCTTCATTTGCCATCATGCGATCAATTCGTTCCCATATTCTCGTGGGTTCCCATTACATTTTATTTGTCCAAGTGTAAATACTACCAACAAAACCTAAATCAAACAGCTCACACTCATCAATCATATCCAAGAAAAACCTCACTTTAGGATAATTAAAAGGTTTTCCCCCACATTTTTCCTCTGGACAAGTTATTTCATTAAAATCTCCCATGAGCAACCATGATTCATTATTGTTAGGCTTAAACATAGCAAGAACAGGCCACTGTAATCTCCTAACACAAGATTTAGAATTACCATAGACACAAGACAAAAAGAAACATTCCTTTACCCCATTCGGTTTGCTTCGCTATTTTCTGATGAATGAACCAGAATCATACATCAACACATCTACAACCACAGATTTTTCCCAAAAGATCCACAACCCACCAGACAAACCGCAGCTTGGAACTACAAAAGACTCGAAATCTCCTAACCTTTTAATAAGTCTGACACCTTTATTTACATAACACTTAGTTTCCATAACAAACATAAAGAAAGGCCTGACAACTCTGATTTTTTTTTTCAGCTCTTCCATCATCGAAGGCGGCCACTCCCTCGACTGTTCCAAGCAAGTAGACTCATGGAAACCTTAAATACGGCCCGGGACCCTTAACCGACTGAAGCTTTTTGCCTTTCCCAGCAGAACTCTTGTGCTGTGTGTTTGGGCGTTCAACCACGACCTCACCTTCATCATGAATAGGAGTTTTTCTTCTTGATTCGCGATCTGCCTCAAAGAAACTATCAACTAGTTCATTGACATTCTCCCGATCATGTATCATCTTATCCTTGGCTGCAACCCCTTGTGATATCTCTTGTCTTTTATAAGAGTAATCATCCTGATTATGTAACTGACCCAAATCAATGAAATGAAGCTTCTTAGTGTCAGTTGCAATATGAGCAAAACCAGGCGGGTATTCCAGTTCATGCAGAGTATGAAAATTATTGAAATCCATTTGAGTTGAAAAACCCAACTGTCCAGGGTTATGCGCTTCCACTGCAATAGGTAGGTGATCATGTAGAATATGACATCCAGGTTCATTGCGAGGACACTCATGCACAGGCAGTTGAGGTGACGATATATCAATGATCATAGGAGCTTTTAACTTTTCAGCAGGTGTGCGCTTTGAATTAACCGATGAGTCAGCAACATTTTTGATCATCGGAAGAAAAGGTTTGTTTAGATCAGGGTTAAACATCAATGAGAATCCAGAGACACTTCTCTCTCCAAATGGCTTTGGAACCATGCGAGTTTTGGAAGAGTAAAATTGAAACCTTTGTCCACCTGGAGAAACTCGAACATCAGTACCATGGGTATCTTCAGTTACCTTACAAGTTGCAAAATTATGTCCAATGAAGCCACACTTAAAACAAAAAACTGGGAGATACTCAAAAAGAAACGATATCCAGTCAACACCATCTATGGATACTGGTATGAGAAACCCAGGGGGAATTGGTGCATGAACATCCAGCACCACTTTAACTCGGACACAATTAGGCTGTGTTTCCGTCTTAGGATACAACTCTAGGAATTTAAGATCAGACATATCAAAATAACCAGTTTCGACCAAATTCCCCTCAATAATCTCCTTGTCGAGAAAAACATCGGGATAGTTATGCAACTGCATCCACACATAAAACTTAGAGAAATTTAAGTCATTGGTTTCATAGAAATCCATTGAAAAATATCTCGTGCAACAATCCAAGGTGAAGTGAAGCGATTGTTTCGAGACTCCATCCAATTTGATATATTTCCCTTTGTACGCACACATGTCTTCAATCTTGAAAGGAGACCATGCTTTTTCGAGAGCTGATTTTATAGTTGTCATATTCATTCGCCATCTAGAACACCGACCAAAGAGAGTGGACTTATTATGGCCTACATAAAGACTCTTCATTTTGTCGAACCGGTTATCATTGGTGGTTCATTATAAGGCATCCTCATCTTGGCAAACAAATTCCATAGATAGAAGTTCAAGAATTTGGGTGGTTGGTGGAAGATGTAACCTTGGTTGTGGTAGGGCTCATGTAACTAAGGAAGTGAAGAATCTCTGTTTGAAGAAGTGTGAAGAAAAGTCGGGCGATAACCTTATATACAGCCCCCAAATTCAAACACAATCCCTTCAATCAAGAGGTATCAACACCACCTCATCACTTACCCATACATACAAGTCCATCTCAGATGCATAAAACCCCAAAATCTAGCCATAATCTCCATTTTATGAAACTAAAACGCCAAATGGCAACCTCTATCCTTAGACCATCATTGCCCATTGAGCTCATAACCCGCATTTAAGCCGGAGAAGAGTCTAGATTAAGACGGACATCATTACAAGTAAACTCGAGGCAAATCACAAAAGGATTTGAAACCCAAATCAAGCAGGGAAAACTCCACGAGAAGTCGTGCATTATAAGTTAAAATCAGCTACAGAGCAGAACATAATCACTGTATCTGAAAAGAAGTAAACCCCCAATGAAAGTGATACAAAAACTTAGATATTGGAGATAGAGAGCACGAGCGTGAAACCATAGCCAAGCCTAGGCAACATGCAGAATCACGGTGTGTTTTTATATAGAAAGCACGAGCGACCAATCAAAATAAGATGATATAACGACCTAATGAGGTGCGTCATTCCTGAACTGACAATGTTTGCATTGCAGGATTTTACCAGGAATATATGGACATATAGAAAGGTGGGCTATTATTGATCATGGGCTTGTTAAGAATTAAATAAAGTAGGCTTAAAGTTAAAGTTAAAAGTGGCGGTGGTTTGAGAAATGGAATATCGCCTCAACCCATGATGGGACTGATATATTGCTTTGAGCAAAGAGATTGAGATGTATTGTTTTGATTGAGAATTTGGGATTGAGAATTAGGGATTTTATTGATAAATTGGTGTCACTGATTGAGAATTAGGGATTTGATTGATAAGTTTGATTTGAGAAATAGAGAATTTGGGATTTGATTGATAATTAGGGATTTGATTTGATTGAAGTTGTAGAAACTAGAAATTAGGGATTGAGAATTAGGGATTTACAGAGAATTAGGGATTTGTTAGTTTGAGACGAGTGTTGACAAAATAATTCCGGTAATCTACTAATGGTTAAGTAATTATGTAACGGAACACTGCGCTAAGATGTTTGAGCAAAGAGATTGAGATGTATTGTTTTGATTGAGATGTTGTTACCTTCAAACCTTATATCTTGTTGTTCGTTGCTTTCCATATTACCCAGACAGTTGCATAGGGAATCAAGTTCCATAAGCTTGCACCAAAACCGCTACCTTTTGACTTGGGCCAGGCCTTGAGCCAATTCCTACAATGTTTCCGCACCAGCAACTCCAGTGCAAAGGCGCAATGCAAAAAAAGATGAGAGATTGTCTGTCAGCAGTAACAGTCGATCTCTTTTAGACCACTTACAGCTCTGAAAATCATTTCCATTGCTAAGAGATACGCTCTCCAGGAGGTTAGCAAGACCACAATATCAACCGGTTCAACCCAACTCCCAGTCATTACTTGGTCTAAGATGAAGATTCCATTTGATTCTCTCCCCTTCCCTAAGTGCAAATTTCAGAGATAAGGCAGTTTCTTTGAGTAGAAGCCTGAAAAACCAGTGGTAATCTTTCATACAATGAGGTGTCGCCCTTCCAATAATTCATCCCGAAGCGGACCTGGCTACCACTGCCCACATTGCAAGTAATTCCATATAAACCAAGGAAGAGCACTCAAGATGCCATTCCACATACGGCATCCATAAGATTGAGACACTTTTTTGGTCCACCACCCTTGTTCTCCAGTTATATATTTTGCGTGGATCGCCAATTTTACAAATCCATCTTTTACAAATTGCTGATCAACTAGGAAGGGCGTATTGGTGCAAATAACTACCTATGGTGCGTGATCACTTATCACCATAGAAACAAGATCTTGGACGACACTTCAATCTCAGAAGCTTGAATGTTTCGAAGTTTATGCGCTCGTGTTTTTATGAATGCCCTTCTAAATATAATACAATGCCCTATTTTGGATAATCATACGAAAATAGTTAAAATGCTCACAGATGGTGATGGTAAAAATGCTTGTGAATGTCCATTGTCTCTAACAGGTAAAAGTGAATAAGTGGCATTCGTCCAACAAACAAACAAGGGCATGAAAAGCCACAGTAACACAAGGTTCCCAACTACGATAATAAATAAGCTATTTAGAAGTTATTTTCTTCAGAAAAAAAAAAATGTTCTCAAAGGGTAAAAAGTATCTAAGTGAGCTAAAAGATCATATATAAACTATATAAGCTTTGGCTCAGTAAAGCATACTCTATCTGAAAAATAAGAATTCTCCGATGGCTATAAAAAGGACGGAAACAATCTATATTCACAAACAGAACAAATTTGGATGACGGTGATGAACTAATATAAAACAACTCTAAAAAAGGACAGGAGGAACTAATAACGTAAGCCTATATTATCTTCTCAATTATGCACAATCCGGCACAACAAAAAACTCTGTACTTACTGATACAACAATGTTGATAATCTAAGAACAAAAACATTTCAAACCTTCAGATCAGGTGATATGGTCTCTTTGATGTGATACATTCGTGCAAAATCTAAACACAACTGCCGGTCTCTGTCATCCCCCCATCCCCCCCAACCCTTAAACCCAGCTTGATACCCCGATTGATGCTTGATGACATGCACATCCCACTGCGGTTTGATATTGGCAACCTTATCTACATCTTCTACTTCAAAGCTCACGGCACCATTATCGATGCATGCACCTTTATCTCCTTGCCCCTGATGCAAACCACATTTTCCGAAATGAGCTGCACTTGTTCTAGGCCCCCTTAGTGTATAAACTGTATCACCAAAGGAGGGATAAACGGTAGCCCACATTGTTATATCCCAGTTGTACTCATCAAAGAAGCAAAAGTCTCTCGCCTTGGAGTGGATCTTCTTCCAAACAGTCCTGTTAAAAGCATAACCTACATTGCCAATCTTCTCTGCAATCAAACAATCCCACCCTTCTCCCTTAGACTTCACATCAGATGGTGCCAAGTTTACAGCATAGCAATCTGGGCATTTCTTAGGTTTCAATCCTGCTAATAGCTGGATGTTCCGATATGCATTTGGAAATATAAAATGATCCTCCTCAATGAATAAAATATGACCCCTGTGCTCCCTAGTTTCCTTCAAGCTATCCCACACCGTATTCATCATCCACCACCAGTGATGCTTCAACGAAACAATTTTCGGAGACCGGTGATTACCATACTGATCAGGATTCCCTCTACACTTACTCTTCACCGCATCATCTTTGTTCTTGCAGTCTCCTGGAGAAACTCCAGGATACGTATCACGAAACAAGTGCGGTGAATAAGGAGCAAAGATTTGCTTCACTTGACAAAAACGAATACCCTCTATAATCTTATTCATTTCTTCAAAGTACCCATCATGGCTAACTATCAGTAACGTCTCGTCGATCCCCCTTACCATAGATAAACTCTGAATCACAACTCTAACATACTGCGGCCGGTTATGAACATAAAGAACAATAGTTATATGGTCCTTAGCTAACTTAGGGAAAAGATCTACATTCCTTGGGGGCAATAAGTTGTTTTTTTCAAGCATCATTGACAATTCATTCTGTTTAGGTAATTTAACCTCTAAACTAGTAGAAACAGATGCATCATCTAAAGACGAGGGCACAGTGTATAAAACTGAATCTGTAGTGAGTAGAAAAACAATTAAAATAACAGCAAATACAAGTACAAAAATTAATGGCACGAGACGACAGCATGACGGATCTTTAACACGGGATTTTTTATAAAATGCCATGAATACTGTATTCTAAATATCTCAGCTCTATGGTAAGATCTGAACACTGACTGGGGCTAACACAATTGAAATTAGAGGAAACAAGTGAAAGGGTATGAGTTAAAAACCTTGTAACATATCCATGGCTTCAGAGAGTTGGGGTTACTGGCAAGTCTACTTTTAATTCTTATAAAAATGAGGTTGAGGATATTGCAAAGACTTTGGTTTTGTTGTGGGTCCCCCATATCATATCAGGGCAGGCGTACAAGGAAGGGAATCTTATTATTTTATTATTATTAGTCAAGTTTGGCGCCCCGACCTGCTTTTGTGATGGGTAACCGTTTGCAATTTGTTGCCAGGAAATCGATATCGTCTGATATGTATCGGATTTCGATTTTTTTCAATATATATCGGCCGTATGTTGAAAATTTTAAGTTGCAGCTGGAAGAGTTGTTACGTGGTCACTTTTTGCTCGATGGTGACAACATCAACACCATTAAATTTCAGGAAGCTCAAGATCCCCCACTTCCTTGGTCATTAAATTCTGTTAATTTTACGAAAAATTAAATAAATGGACGTTGACTTAATAACTGTACCAAAACCACCAGTTTACCACTTTACTTCGGTCAGAAGTTTTTTTTATAAACTTTAGGATGTTAAAATACCAAAAGCGGTTTTTACTGACTTCTTTCCCTCTTTATGTTCTGGCCGCGGAATTGGTACCCCGATAAATGGGACTAGCACTCTTTTGACAAAAAGTAAAACAATAATGGTTATTTCTTATATGTTTTTTTACACTCCACATGCCCATAGTTCTACGGCAGGTAGTTGCTGCGAGATCTCATATCCCACGGCAGGCGACTGCCGCTAGATCGCACAGTCTACGACATTGGGTTGCCGCGAGATCGCATATCCCACGACTGGCAGTTGCTGCGGCATATTTTTTTTGTGTTTTTTGTTTTTTTTTTCTTCAAATTTTGCGTATTGAACACACACGACATATGAATACCTCATTTTCTTCTTTTTTTTTTTTTTTTTTTATATACTCCAAAAACAACACCAAAACCATGACAAAAAAAAATATATATAATCGAGCCATAATTTTGCTATCTCCCGGCAAATATTTTCATATATTATAAGAAAATTTTGTGATCAAACTAATGAAGAAGAGTTTTGATAATTAACACAAGCAAAGACTCCATTTTAGTAAACAAAATCATCTCGCGACAACTATTTTTTTTTTTTATTTTATTTATTATTTATTATTTTTTATTTTTTTTATGATAGCTATTAAAAATAAATAAATAAATAAAAGACCCACGGCAACCACCTTCCGTGGGATATGGGATCTCGCGGCAATCCGATGTCGTGGATTGTGCGATCCCGCGGTAGGTGTTTGCTGTTAGTGTTTTTTGTGTATTTAATGGTAGGGTGCTAGTACCGTTGAATTGGTCAAATGGGTGCTAGTCCCATTTATGGGGGTGCCAATACCGCGGCCCTTATGTTCCCTCCAAGTACACCAAGACCTACAAAGTTGTGGTGGTTTCAACACTATATACTAATTTTTGGGCTATTTAGCTTTTGGGCCACTTTTTAATTGGATAATTTGCAATTGGTCACCAATTGATTGTTTATTTGTGTTTAGGCCAAAATTGTCGGTTGATTGTGTTGACTTTGAGTTGACCGTCTTGTTCCATCTATAATTTTCTAAAAATGGCTAAAATGTCATGCGCATGCTATACACGTGACTTACTTGTGAACCAAACACAAATATTACTATTAATAGCATGACCAAATACTAAAAATTCTAAGTAATAGTCAAACACACAAAATCTAAGATTTGATTCAATGACCATATATATAAGAATTTTTTCGTGACCACAACTTAATCAACTTACATCATGCATCTAAGCCAAGTTAATTAAAAAAAATTATCGAAAAAAAAGAACAAGTTAATTAACATACGCACGCAAATACGACCCAAAAGTGATGGGTGGAAGAAAAACAAAATACATATTATTAATTTTTGCATAATTGTACGAATTAAATAGTCTCGATCATTACACAAATTTTTTTTGTAGTAGGAGCAAAATGAAACTTTACGAATATTATTATGAACACATTTGAGATTGTCATAATTCAATTGCTATACTTAAAGGTTAAAAGGTGTTTGCTTTTCATTAGCTTTTATACTAAAATAATTGTAAAATATTGTTCAAATTGGACTATCTCAAACCTAAATTTGAACAAGATTCTTACATCTATATAAAGATGACCGATTGCAGAACACCTCGTACGATTTATTACCAGTGTTAGTCAGAACAATCTATTGTTGATTCAATTGCTATCATTAGGTATAAATTAGAATAAATGTATGTAAAAGAGACTAAGTGGATATTTGAGTGGCCAGTTTATCCAATTAGAGAGTTTTAACTTTCAAGAAGGCGGTGGTGAACTTATGCTAATGGGAGAGGTAGAAGAATAGAGGGGTATAATAGATAATATAGTTTTTTAAGCTGGGTGAGTTTATAGACGTAACAAGGGGAATATTAATACTCTAAAATTATTGTTTAATGGTACCAAAAATATAAAATTGTACACCCCAATTGTAGTGGGCAAATATTGTGCCCTTAAGTATTTTGATTGATATTTTAAAACTCGAGATATTGCAAGTATATTTCGTGGTATATCTCTGTATATTTCGTGGTGATTTTAAACATTTGCAGGTATTGAGCGGGAAAAGAAAGAAGAAGACAAGGGACACGTGTCATAAATTGATTGGGCCAAAGCTAATTGAGGACACTATATAAAGACCATATGAAGAAGAAATAGATTCATTCAATCATTCTAAAATCATTAAAATAGGAGAGAGAAAGAGAGAACGAGAGCAATTGTAAAGTTTCTATTACTAATCAATAAAAACCTTTGTTCATCTTATTCATTCATTCAAACCATTACTAAATCTGTGTGATCTTAGAACAATCAAGTAAAGGTGTTCTTGGACATCACATTGGCGCCGTCTGTGGGGATCAAGACCAAGAAAATTTAAAGTTTTCTTTTTCTTCATTTTTGAATCCATAAGTTGGTTATGAGTTTGAGTGAAAGAAGAATGACAGAAGTTTAGTAGAAAGGTGAGACTTGAATCATAATGGCTCCAAAGAAGAAAGCAAATAACAAACGAGTGGATAATGATAATTAGTCACAAACAAGGAATACAATAGCTTCGGTAAGTAGGCGATACAAGGAGGAGAATATTGAAGGTGAAGCTTCACTTCAAGAAATCTTGAAAAGGTTAAGGGAAGTGGAAAAGCAAAATGATATCTTACTGAAGGAGAATCAAGAGATGAAGAAGGGAAGTCCGAGTCTGGTTGTAAAGGATATCCATGGAGATGAGGAAGAGGGGTGTAGTTCAAAATCAGTTAGTCATTTTACGAAAAGGGCATTGAGAAGACATGAAAGAACTGCATAATCAATTAAGCTTTTCTTATTCATTAATGGCGGATTCCACTGTTCACACTTTCTTTCTCTGTTTACATGTGAGAAATAGAAAAAGCCAGTATGTCCAATGAATCTCTTTCTTCTTCATCCGGTCTTTATATAGTGCCCTCAATTAGCTTTGGCCCAATCAACTTATGACACATGTCTCTTGTCTTCCTCCTTTTCCTGCTCAATACCTGCAAATGTTTGAAATCACCACAAAATATATCGAGATATTGACCTTTATGTCAATATCTCGAGTTTTAAAATATCAGTTAAAATACTTAAGGGCACGATATTTTGCCACTACATCGCCCCCTCTCAAAAATTTGAAATTTAGCTTCGAATTTCAATTTTTCAAGAAGCGGTTACACCTGGGCCTAAAACCCGATCCATATTTTTGAATATAAAATTTGAAAACAAACTATTTCTTTTTCCCTCATCTTTCAAGGTTTCTTCTATACGCTACCGAAGAAAGCCAAAACCGCGAAACTTCTTCCTTCGTCTTGATCGTTCAACTTTCCAGAAACCAAGCATTACATTCATACGTTGCAAGATATGTCACTTGCTTTCTGTACTTCAATCGTTAGTCTAAACAAAAACTCGCATTATTATATAATTCGTGAATCAACTTAAAACAAAAATTTAGGGATTCGACAATTTTTGATACTAAACTACTATGTACTTGTGCATGTTTGTGTGACATATCGTTCTTTAATACTATATAATTCTTTAAAATACCTAAAAGTTTGCATCTTTACACACGTAAAATGATTTGCTTATATACCTTTCTTCATATTGTTTGTCATATCGGATATATCGATTGACAAAACCGCATATCGATATTTCCGATGTGCCAACCTTATATCAAAACTTTGATACCTTAAAACCTATATTACTGATAAGATGCTATATATATTAAATTTATGATACTAAAAATACCTTTGTCATCCCCTCTTTGTGTATAGTCACTTCAATGGCGAGTGAAGACTACACCATTTCTGATGTTAGCATCAACAGTGAAGATACCCATTCTGACGATAGACTCCGTAGCCATCATTGTCCCTCAACTTCTACTAAACCCTATCGACCTCAGACTTCTTGGGATTTATCTTTTGTTGTAGAATGAATTCCCTGTTATCCATTTGAGACCACTGCCTCGGAATCTAAGCGCGATACTGTTGAAGATTAAAGTCAATGGAAACATGGACTTAGCCTTTTTTTTCATCAAATGACCTAATCTAGCTTTAGTTCAGGCTGCCTATCAAATTCCCTCATCTCTTTATCTCCAACACTATGCTGGTACTCGGAGCTTTACCAAATGTCAAAGTGGTACCAGACAAGGTATTATTGTTACTGTTGGACAAATTGTCCCTGGATTGAGATTTCCTTTAACCAATCTCGATTGTGAAGTGTTAAACCATTTGAACATTTCCCCTGGTCAGGGTATGGGTAACTTCTGGAGGTTAATGTTTGTATGTAATTATTACAATAACCTCTCCCCATAAAAATATGAAGCCGACAGAATCAGACTAATCGACATCTTTAAGCATTATAGATTTTGTGAAAAACACATCAGATATTTTTATCCCAAAAAACAAACCCATAAAGACATTAAGGGTATCCTTCGTCAAAATCGTAAGAGCGACAAGGAATGGACCAAGTATCCTATCATAGTCATGGGTGATTGGGAAAGTGCCGATACTCAAGCAAATCCTCCTCTGAAATATCAAGTCTTTAACTCTACAGGTATACCCTCCTTTTGATTTATTGTCGATATGTATATATCGGAATCCCAATCTGACCCCAACCTCTCTGTATCTTTTCAGTTCTTCTTCCTCATTTTGATAAAGCTCGTGGGAACTCACAAAAAGAGTACTCAAACTTTTAGAAGGGGCCGATGAAGAAATCAATGCCCGAACTGGGGCTGATAAAGAAGGGAACCCCCTCATCATTGTTCCTCTTCCTGACATCAAAAATTATCGTGAAACGGGTATTGATCCTCTGATATGTTCTCATAAGTTGAATATGCGAGAAGGAGCAGTTCCAGTGCATCAGAAGCATAGGAGGGTCAGACCGATATACGCAGATGCGGTACAAAATGAAATACAGAAGATGCTGGACTGTGGAATCATCAAAGAAATCGATAACTTAGAATGAGTAGCAAATATTGTTGTTGTCCCAAAGAAGAATGGAAAGGTTAGAATATGTGTGGATTTCACTGATGTTAACAAAGAGTGTCCCAAAGAATACTATCCGATGCCAAAAATTGATGAATTGGTCGATCGAACAACTGGTTTCGAATTGCTGAGTTTTTGTGATGGGCATTCAAGATATTTTCAAGTTATAATTGTAGTATTGGACCAGTTGAAAATAGCGTTCGTTATGGGATGAGGTCTTTACTATTTTATTCGAATGCCATTTGGTCTCAAAAATGCTGGAGCAACGTATTAGAGGTTGGTCGAGAAAATGTTTAGACATTTGATCAAATAGATTGTTGAAGTCTATATTGATGATATGGTGATAAAATCGAAAAAAGCAGAAGATCATGTTAAAGACCTCGATACGGTGTTTCAAATATTCAGACATTTCAATATGAAGCTCAACCACGAGAAATATACTTTTGGGGTCAGTTCAGGAAAATTTATAGGGTATATAGTCACAAAGAGAGGTATAGATGTGAACCCAGACCAAATTCGAGTTATTCAGCAGATACCTTCTCCAAGCACTAGGAAGCATATACAAAAGCTGACAGGACGAATTGTAGCTTTGAATAGGTTCATACCAAGAACTTCCGATCGATGCAAACCCTTATTCAAGTTACTGAAGAAGAATACAAAGTTCATATGGGAGGAAGAATGTGAAGGGGCTTTTTCAGATTTAAAGAAGTATCTCCAAGAAGTGTCAACTTTGATAAAGCCAGAGGGAGGTGATACTTTATTTTTATATTTAGCAGTATTGGATTTTGTTATTAGTTCAGTATTGGTAAAAGTGGAAAATGGGGCTGAGCGACCTGTTTAGTTTCAATCTAAGACCATGCTTGAGGCTGAAACTCGATATTCGATGTTAGAAAAATATGCATTAACTCTCTTTCATTCTACTCAAAGGTTGAAACCTTATTTTCAATCTCACTCAGTCATTGTCATGACGATTCTTCTGTTAAAGCAAACTTTAGCCAAAATAGCCAAGTCAGGAAGAATGACGAAGTAGTCAGTACTTATTGATGAGTTTGGAATTGAATATCGGACTAGGGTTTCAGAGAAGAGCCAGGTATTGGCGGATTTTTTAGCAGATTTTCCTGCTGAAGATGAAGATTGGAAGATTGAAGAAGATAGTGGCTTAAATTTGCAAGAACATGATGATGGGATGGATGAAGATGATCCATGGGCTGGTACAAATGGTTAGAGACTTTTTGTCGATGGATCATCAGGACAAAAGGGATGTGGTATTGGTGCTGTTCTGATAACACCAGAAAATCAAAGGTTGGAATCCGCAGTTACTCTGGGGTTTCACGCATCCAATAATGAAGCAGAATATGAGGCATTGATTACAGGATTGGAAATGGCTAAATCGCTAAATGTCAAAGAATTGTATGTATTCAGTGATTCTCAATTAGTGGCTAGCCAAATCAATGGAGGATATTCAGCTAAATACGACAATATGATTGATTATTTGAACTTCGTTAGATTGAAGCTCACAAATTTCAGCAGAATAAGATTTTAGCACCTTGATCGAGGAGAAAATCGACATGCAGATGCTTTGGCATATGTCGTGGCTATGCTGGAAAATACAGAGGGACGTATGTTGCATGTTGGTGTTCAGTAGAATCCAAGTATCAATACAAAGCATCTAGAAGTTATGGAAGTAGATACGCTGGGAGCATCATGGTTAAGCAGCTGTGTTTTATTTTTGTCTAAAGGGGAGTTACCAAAGGATAAAAATGACGCTCGAAGAGTAAAATCCGAAGCTGAAAGATATCTGCTGATTGAGGATGAATTATATAGAAAAAATCCTAGGGGACCGCATTTGAAATGTATATCGACGGCCGAGGCTAGTCAAATTATTATGGAGATGCATGAAGGGGAGTGTGGAAATCATTCAGTAGGGAGATCATTGGCAAACAAGATAGCGAGGCAAGGATACTTCTGGCCATAAATGCAAAGGGATTGTATTCGATATGCAAAGAAGTGTATCCAGTGTCAGAAGCATGGACATGCAATTCATGTTCCAGCAGAGGAATTGCACTGTGTGTCGAACCCATGGCCATTTGCTTTATGGGGGATGGACATTGTTGGACCTCTAATACCTGGGAGAGGTAAGAAAAGGTTTATGCTTGCTGTGACTGATTACTTTACTAAATGGGTAGCTTTGCAACATATCAAAGAACAAGATATTATCAGTTTTCTGTTTGAAAGAGTAGTATGTCGATACAGTCTACCATATGCAATCATATAAGATAATGGTCCTCAATTCATTGGAGACAAGGTGAGAGATTTTCTAAAATCATATAAGATTATTAAACACTTCACATCGACACCTTATTATGCTCAGGGAAATGGGCAAGCTGAAGCGACAAATAAGATTATTATGGATAATATCAAAAAGAAACTAGACGACAAAAAAGGATTATGGGTCGATGAGTTGAACAGTGTACTATGGGCATACCAAACAACTCCAATAGTAGCTACAGGAGAATTGCCATTTACTTTGGCTTATGGTATGGAAGCAATTACTCCAGCTGAGATGGTGGTTTCGACATCTAGAACAATGCTTTTCAAATATGGGTTGAATGACCAAGGGATGCATGTAGATATCCTAAACTTGGAAGAAAAGAGAGAGCAAGCAAGAATAAAGCTTGGTTGTTACCACAGACAACTCAGAAAAGCATTCAATAAATAGGTTAAAGGAAGAAGTTTCTACGAAGGTGACCTGGTATTGAAAGAAGTCACTCAAGTGACAAAAGAGAAGGGAGCTGGAAAGTTATCAACAAACTGGGAAGGACCTTACATTATACATAAGGTTAGAATAAGTGGGGCATATTATTTGAAGAATGATGATGGGGAGTTATTACCAAAACCTCAGAATGTCAATAATCTGAAGGTATTTTATTAATAATGTATTTTTTTCAATTTTATTGAGTAATGAGCTATGTAGCAAGAATATTCAATTCAATAAAAAGTTTCAAATTCATAATGCAATGATGTTATATTCAAATCTTGGTATCGACAAAAATGTTGATATCAGGCATATCGCCAAAAGTCCTGGTATCAGAAACATTGGCAGATGCCAGGCACATAAAGTCCTGATATCGACAGAACTGTTGATATCAGGCATATTGTCAAAAGCCCTGGTATCAGAAACATTGGTAGATACCAGGCACATAAAGTCTTGATATCGACAGAAATGTTGATATCAGGCATATCGTCAAAAACCCCTGGTATCAGAAATATTGGTAGATACCAGGCACATAAAGTCCTGATATCGACAGAAATGTTGATATCAGGCATATTGTCAAAAGCCCTGGTATCAGACACATGGGCAGATACCAGACACATAAAGTCTTGATATTGACAAAAAGGTTGGTATCAGGCATATCGCCAAAAGCCTGGTATCAGAAACAGTGGTAGATACTAGGCACATAAAGTCCTGATATCGACAGAACTGTTAGTCTCAGGCACAAAGCCAAAAGTCCTATTATCGACAGATGTGTTGATATCAGACACATAAAGTCCTGATATCGGCAGACATGTTGGTATTAGGCATATTATCAAAAGTCCTATTATCGACAGACGTGTTGATATCAGGCACATAAAGTCCTGATATCGATAGAAATGTTGGTTTTAGGCATATTGTCAAAAGTCCTGGTATCAAAAACAATGGCCTATACCAGGCACATAAAGTCCTGATATCGACATAAATGTTGGTATTAGGCATATTGTCAAAAGTCCTGGTATCAAAAACAAAGGCTGATGCCTGGCTCATACAGTCCTTATATAAGCAAAAATGTTTGTATCAAGCATATGGCCAAAGTTTTGATGTCAAAATCCAATACAAAGCGGAGGAACAAAAAGTTCCGATATCAATTATGTCTTCAAAGGAGGAGGGATCAAATATCATTTAATGATAAAGGTGCATGTTTCAATTTTTATTTTTTTTATTATTAGCAATAGTTGCTATGATTATGGCTATCAGAATGTTTTCATGATTAAAGGTGCATGTCTCAAGTAAAATTTATTGTAAAATGAAGCACAACTAATAATGTAATAAAAAAGTTTATTATTACCATATAGTTTTCAAAACATGTAAACATAGCATTGACAAGTGAATAATAGAAAGAGACGATCAATCTTCATCTTCATTTTCATTCTCATCATCGCCATCAGTGGAAGATCCATCATTGCCTTTTTCATAGCAATAAGGATCTCGGAACCATTCATCTTCTTCTTCTTCTTCTTCTTCTTCATTTTCTTCTTCGTCATCAGAGTATATGTAGTTGGGTAATTTGACCAGTCAGGCCATTATGGAAAGACCATTAAAATGGCAAGAATGGTAAGACAGAAGAAGAAAGGAGACATGTTTTCTGTGTTATGTTTGTCATTTTTCAGTAACAAGATTTGTAAAAAGTAAGTTTGATTCATACTGTGGAAGGTTTCTTTTTATACAAGTAACCGATGGTAAAAACGAGGAAAATAAATGAGGTTTTTAGCATGACAACAAGAAAATTTAAGGGTGATTAGCAAGAAAACGAGGAGTTTTTTTAATAAAGTCAATGGAAAAAGTAAATTTTTGGTTATCTGTGTGCAAGGGACATTTCAAAAGTAGTAATTCATTTAATGATAACTCAGTAAAATTCAATAGGTTATTATTTCAATGTATGTTGGTTTTTGAACCCGTTTTATATTTTCCTTTATTTAGGATAATACAAGCAAGATGTTAATTTTCAATGCATATTCCAAGGAAATTACAAGTATCACGGATACTCTCTTTTTGGTTGAGGGTATCGAAAATTTTATTTTCTGATGATACAAGTCTAAGTATCGCTGATACTCTCTTTTTGGTTGAAGGTATCGAAAATTTTATTTTCTGCTGATACAAGTCTAAGTATCGCTGATACTCTCTTTTTGGTTGAGGGTATCGAAAAATTCATTTTTTGGTGATATAAGTCTAAGTATCGCTGTTACTCTCTTTTTGGTTGAGGATATCGAAAATTTCATTTTTTGGTGATATAAGTCTAAATATCGCTGTTACTCTCTTTTTGGTTGAAGGTATCGAAAATTTTATTTTTTGGTGATATAAGTCTAAGTATCGCTGATACTCTCATTTTGGTTGAGGGTCTCGAAAATTTCATTTTTTGGTAATATAAGTCTAAGTATCGCTGATACTCTCTTTTGGTTGCGGGTATCGAAAATTTCATTTTCTGATAATATATATAAGTATCGCTGATACTCTTTTTTGGTTGCGGGTATCGAAAATTTTATTTTCTGATAAATATATATAAGTATCGCTGATACTATCTTTTTGGTTGAGGGTATCAAAAATTTCATTTTCTGATAATATATATAAGTATTGCTGATAATATATATAAGTATCACTGATACTCTCTTTTTGGTTGAGGGTATCGAAAATTTCATTTTCTGATAATATATATAAGTATTGCTGATACTCTCTTTTGGGTTGAGGGTATCGAAAATTTCATTTTTCTATTGATATGAGTCTAAGTATCACCGATACTCCCTTTTTGGTTGAGGGTATCGAAAATTTCATTTTTTTGTTAATACAAATCTATGTATCGCTGATACTCTCTTTTTGGTGGAGGGTATCGCAACTTTAAAATATATGTTTCCAGTAAATAGATATGGGTGATATGTGGTACAAGTGGTATAGACTCAAAATCCAGGGGCATTCAGAGGTATAACAAGCAAAAATATATTGCCAAAGATGGAAGCAACGTGTCTGAATATTACAAAATTAGGAGTAAAAAGTTTAAATCTTAAGCTGGAGGAGTGTTGAGAAGATCATCCACTACAGCAAGATCAGTATCAAGGTTTTGAGCATTATCAGTAGAAAGGTGAGGGGTTGTGCTAACAGGTGCGTCAGGATTAGAAGGAACTATAGTTTCTTCCTTATCATTCGAAACAAGTCCATGTTCCTCAAGGAGAGCACGAGGAACGAATGGTTTAAAAGCCTCCAGCCTGCCTATCACTGAGTAGGTTTACAACTGACATAACTTTGTTGTATTCAGCCTTAGAAGCTTCTTCATACTTTGTTTTTTCTAAAGCAAAGTCTTCAGTAATTTTCTTCACAATTTCTGCATGTTCAGCAACTTTTTAGGATAAAATTTTCTCAACATTCTCAGTATGCAGTTTCAGATCTCTATTAAGTTGACTGACTTGCTTCTTTAAGTTTCTATTGTCTTGGGTTAATCTATCAACTTCTTGCTGTTGGGAGTCCATTGTCTTTTTCAGATGACCAATCTCGCAGTTTTGTTTATGGTAAAGATCAAACTGGGCCATGACAGTCACTTTCGCCTATGGAAATAGCGGAAATAGATAAGTATAAAGAAGAAGGCGACATCATTATGAAATGATAGAAGAGAATACACAAGTACCTTTTCCATATAATCACAATAGCGGGTGAGGCGTTATGAGGTATCCACGTTGCACATGGCTAGTTTGTTTTTAGGGAGAATACAATTGGCAAACAAAGTAACACCCAATTCCTCACTAGCATTGTCCTCAAAAAGTGACGCGGTTAATGGGACATCACTTCCATCGTTCAACCGAAAAATAGGTTTGAAGAGATGACTTGTATCGGCAGAAGGAACAGATTCAAGGGTTTGACCAGCAGCAAGCCCACTTTCGCCCCAGGCAGTTTTTCTTTTCTTAGAATGAATATGGGTATCTGGTGGAGGAATAGGGTGGTTTTGTTGAGGAGAAGCAGGATGCTTATCCTTAGCAGAAGTAACATGAGTATCGGAGGAAGGGGAAATATGCTTATCATGAGAGGCTTTTGCCAATGTGGGTTCAACATCTTTCTTTTTTTCCTTTATAAGATAATTGGCGACCAGCATTGGGGTTCATCGGCATTCAAGGTGCCATATCTGTATACAACAAAATATGCTGGTAAATTATACCTTGCAAGATTGAATAGTTATAAAAATTAGGAACTTCTTTTTTAATATGGGGAAAAACGTCTAGAGTCATTTTTAGATCGTTATTTAAATAATCAAATAACATTGCAAAAGATGAGGAGGCAGTTCATGCAAAGTGAAGGAGGCAAGAAGAAAAGAAGGATCATCTACAGGATTTTTTGAAGGAGATTGAGTGGGAGTTGGCGACTGACCTATTTTTTGAAGAGCTTGACTCTTGAGAACATAAAGTGGTTCACGATAATTTTTGATGTCAGGAAGAGGAACGATGACGAGGGGGTTCCCTTCTTTATTAACCCCAGCTCGGGCATTGATTTCTTCATCGGTCCCTTCTAAAAGTTTGAGTACTCTTTGTGAGTTCCTATGAGCTTTATCAAAATGAGGAAGAAGAACTGAAAAGATACAGAGAGGTTGGGGTCAGATTGGGATTATATACATATTGACAATAAATCAAAAGGAGGGTATACCTGTAGAGTTGAAGACTTGATATTTCAGAGGATGATTTGCTTGAGGATACCCTTAATGTCTTTATGGGTTTGTTTTTTGGGATAAAAATATCTGATGTGTTTTTCACAAAATCTATAATGCATAAGGATGTCGGTTAGTCTGATTCTGTCGGTTTCATATTTTTATGGGGAGAGGTGGCTATTGTAATAATTACAGACAAACGTTAACCTTTAAAAGTTACCCATACCCTAACCAAGGGAAATGTTCAGATGGTTTAACATTTCACGATCGAGATTGGTCAGAGGAAATCTCAATCCAGCAACAATTTGTCAAACAGTAACAATGATACTTGTCTGGTACCATTTTGACATTTGGTAAAGCTCCGAGTACTAGCATAGTGTTGAAGATAAAGGTATGAGGGAATTTGATAGGCAACCTGAACTAAAGCTAGATTGGGTCGTTTGATGAAAAAAGGGCTAAGTCCATGTTTCCATTGACTTTTATCTTCAACAGTATAGCGCTCAGATTCTGAGGCAGTGGTCTCAAATGGATGACAGGGAATTCATTCTACAACAAAAGATAAATCCCAAGAAGTCTGAGGTCGATAGGGTTTAGTAGAAGTCGAGGCATAATGATGGCTATGGAGTCTATCGTCAGAATGGGTATCTTCACTGCTGATGCTAGCATCAGAAATGGTGTCTTCACTCGCCATTGAAGTGACTATACACAAAGAGGGGGCGACAAATATATTTTTAGTATCGTCAATTTAATATATATAGCATCTTATCAGTAATATAGGTTTTAGGGTATCGGAAGTTTCGATATAAGGTTGGCACATCGGAAATATCGATATGTGGTTTTGTCAATCGATATATCCGATATGATAAACAGTATGAAGAAGGGTATATAAGCAAATCATTTTACGTGTGTAAAGATGCAAACTTTTAAGTATTTTAAAGAACGATATAGTATTAAAGAACGATATGTCACACAAACATACACAGGTACATAGTAGTTTAGTATCAAAAATTGTCAAATCCCTAAATTTTTGTTTTAAGTTGATTCACGAATTATATAATAATGCGAGTTGTTGTTTAGACGAACGATTGAAGTACATAAAGCAAGTGACATACCTTGGAATGTACGAACGTAATGCTTGGTTTCTGGAAAGTTGAAGGATCAGGACAAAGGAAGAAGTTTTGCGGTTTTGGTTTTCTTCGGTAGTGTATAGAAGAAGCCTTGAAAGATGAAGGAAAGAGAAATGGTTTGTTTTCAAATTTTATATTCAAAAATATGGATCGGGTTGTTTTTTAGGCCTAAGTGTAACCGCTTCTAGAAAAATTGAAATTCGAACCGAAATTTCAAATTTTCGAGAGGGGGCGATGTAGTGGCCAAATATTGTGCCCTTAAGTATTTTAACTGATATTTTAAAACTCGAGATATTGACATAAAGGTCAATATCTCAGTATATTTCATGGTGATTTCAAACATTTGCAGGTATTGAGCGGGGAAAAAGGAGGAAGACAAGGGACACGTGTCATAAGTTGATTGGGCCAAAGCTAATTGAGGACACTATATAAAAACCGGATGAAGAAGAAAGAGATTCATTCACTCATTCTAAAAAAAAATCATTAAAATAGGAGAGAGAAAGAAAGAACGAGAGCAATTGTAAAGTTTCTATTATTAATTAATAAAAACCTTTGTTCATCTTATTCATTCATTCAAACCATTACTAAATCTATGTGATCTTAGAACAATCAAGTAAAGGTGTTCTTGGACATCACACCAATCAACAGCTAATTTTATGTCAATTTAGAGTTGGTTATTGTATTTAGGGTTAATTATCTATTACATGAAAGATGCATCATAATTAGAGCATACAATCAGAATTAGAACAAATTTAGGCCTTTTATTAAATGCCCAAGTCTTATCTCAAAATTAGGATTTGGCCCCAAAGTTTAACTGTAAATTAGAGTTTGGTCCTAAGGGTAAATGTGTCAATATATAAAATATGGATGGGTAACCGTCAATTTTGGCCTAAATGCAAATAAACGATCAATTGGTGACCAACTGCAAATTATCCAATTAAAAAGTGGCCCAAAAGCTAAATAGCCCTAATTTTTTCATAGGAGGAGAAAAGAGGTTGATGTTGCTGAACTGGTTGATGCTTCTGAAATGAACCATGATAATGAAAAGGTTTTAATGAGTTGTATGTGAAAGGCAAATAGTTCATTATTCAGTTAAGTTGAGTATGATACATGGAATTGAGGATGATGAGTATTATATAAAGTTGGTTTATGAGCTTATGAGTTTGATAAACAAGTACTAGTAGTTTGTTTTACTTTGATTTATGAGTTTCTGAGTTTGATTCAGCGATTTATGAGATATAAACAAGTAGTTGTTTTATGATTTTGATTTCTGCAAGTTTATTTTAGTTCATATATAGCTTGTGGAATTAGGTGTGTTGCAGTTGGAGTTCTAGTTGTAGTTCTCTTACATTGTCGTTCCGTGTAGTTTGGTTGGAGTATGGTTATAGTTAAGTTAACACCTACAGTTACAATTGAAGTTATAGTTTTGTTTGTGTTACATTGTCGTTTCTTTATATTTTGTTAGAGTTTGTTTACATTTGAGTTCACACTTACAGTACACTTTATAGTATGTGAATTTAGTGTTATTTAGGTGAATTTGTAGTTGTAGATCTGAAGTTAAGTTTCTGTTACATTTTCGTTTCTAGGGTATATATTGTAATGGATATCATAGATTTGGAGTATGAGAAAGACCTTGAATGTTATAGGAGGAATGAGGGTAGGCTTAGGGCCAACAGAATGTGGAAATGGCATGTTGAGATAGGGACATTTGATGAGTACTGAATTGTGGGTAAGAGTTCTGAAGAGATTGTGGCAATTGTGAATAGTCATGGATTCATGTTGTTCTTATGTTGGCATCCGCAATCACCAAAGTGCGTAGATATCAACACTGAAGGCCATATGTGGGAAATATTCATCATCACAGTGAACCGTTTGTACATTTTCACTTTGAATATGACGTCGGTTGTGAGTGGAGAGTTGTTCAATATAGTGAGCGACCTGGATTTGCTGACATTTTGGGGATTCGATGTGAAGTTTTTGGTGAAGTACCTTATAGAGACGATGCGACATGACTGTGTGGAGGATTTGGAGTTGTACTTGAAAAGATTGAAAATGGACAACTTTAAATTGTGTGCAAGTTTTGATGAGTATGAACGGGGCATGAATTTGATCAATATGGATTGTAAGGCTGAGAGTGGAGAGAGTCTTAGATGCATACAATTGCTATGCAAGGGCCTTTATTCGATGTTCGATGATTGTGAGGGTGGAAATGAGAGGCTGTTATGCGTGGTCTAATTTCAGCAAAGATGCATGCTAAATTGGCATTTGAGATGGGGTTTTTGCAGTTGGACGCTTTTGTTTATGTGTGGCACATCCTTTGTAGGTTTGACACCCCCAAAGATTATGAGAGCCCTGTTTTCCATGATGACCCCCATAAAAATTCCTCCCTCCGCGAGGATAGCTGAATAAGGTTACTTCATTTTGGTTTTTCATCATTATATTGTATCATGTACTCCCGCTATTGTTCTTGATAGTTGGAGAAAAAATATCATTGTCGTTTTTGTTAATTATATTGTATCACCCGTGATGTACCTCGTTCATTGGTAGGTGGAGAAGGTATTATTCATTGTCGTTTTTGTTCATTATATTGTATCATGAACCCTCGTGATGTACCTTGTTCATTGTATTGTATCACTGGTAGATCGAGAAGGTATTTTTCATTGTCGTTTTGCTTTATTATATTGCATCAGTGACAATCCTGTTGTAGTTATTGATTGTTGGAGTATTGGTGCAGTGCAAGAAAAGGAAAGTCGAAGAGATGGATTGTGGCATGACAGTTGAGGAGGACATCAAGTACAAAGCGCTTTTGCTAACAAAAAGAGCAAGAATTAGATTGAAGTTAGGAGTACCAAAGCACAATACATTAGTTACCATCTTTCAAATGGAACACACGTGCTTGAGTACTATAAGCCATGATGACATTGTAATTGGTGACCCACATCCTCTGTCTGCATTTTGTTAAGGACATCGTCTCAATATTTTGTTTAACTTTTGGTTGTTAATATGTGGTAAAGGTATTGCCCACTAGTACGGCAGTCCACATCGTCTCAGTATTTTGTTAAGCACTTTTATGGTTAAAGTTCCCCTGTTATTTTATAGTTGAAGCTAGATCCCTTGTTTTTTATAATTGGACTGCATATATATTTCAGATAATGGGGTGTCAAATTATACTACATGGTACAATTAGTTTACACACAATTCATGTAAACTAATAAATCCAATAAATCACAGTACGCTTGGTTACACAAACAGAGAATATACTGAGTAAGCCATGAATGTAGCGAATAAACAGACAAACGATAATTATATATTGGTCGTCTGACCACATGATCCCTAATAGATAGGGATTCGTAATAGATAATTAACTAGGCCTGACTGAGTCTATGAAGAAGCGACTAGCCATTCCATGACTCCCAAGTGTCCGGCCAACCCCCGGTTGTTTGGGTATCAATTGACATGCCTCATAGTCAAACATAAATGGAAGAATGTTGGGTGTGCCACCTCTTGGTTTTGGCTGTGCTATTAGTACGTTTTGTGTAGTTAAATTGTACCAAATGATGTTGTCTTCATCTTCAAAAATTGCGATATCTGGTGTTAACAGGTTGACAAACCGCAGTCCACAGATAAGGGAAAGTATTGCACAAATTAGTCAAGGAATACGTCATCCATCTGATTACTTCATATTATGTTCTCCATAAAATCCGCAGTTCTAATGTCTTAGTACGAACTGTTGTGTTAGACCAAAAGGTGGCCATAATAGCAATAGTTCCTTTGTACTGATTGAGATTGTACCTGTGCTGATGTGAGTCATTCAAGGGCAGTGTAATCTTTGTCCATACTTGGCGTGCAATGTGAAATGCAATGATACCCGCAGTAAAGTGACCAGTAAAGGCATCAGTTTGCAGGAACAACATGCTTTTAATTATAGGGCGACCAGGTGCGACTTAACCTTATCTTGACTCTCGTTCCTGTGTGCCAATATATTACTATGTTTGGCAAATTCTTATCCACTTCTTCCCTCTTTTTCTTTCCTGTTTAGGTAATGATTTCAGCTTAATTTTCTGGACTTCACCATTTATGGCTTTTGTCCCAAGTGCTCTAGCTTGCAACTCGAGCAATTCATGCTCAACTTCCCCCCTCTCCCTCCAAAAGGCACCCTACCTTCTGCTCCTTTGGTGTCTCAACCAAATTCCTAGAGTTCTCTGTTCTTTCAAAGATGGGATTCCTTTGTTAGTTCTTTTTTGCGACAGTTCACTCACCATGAAGTGGAAGGTGTAACTAAGGTGCCGTTGGACCTTATTATGAGAGGTGAGATTGTTTGGAGAGAATATGTTGTTGGGTTTTTCATTGAACATAGACGTTCATATCCTTATGTGAAATTTGTGTTGAAACAAAAATGGAAAAATAAAGGTCCCTTTGAGATGATAGTTGACCGTGAGCTATTCTACTTCAAATTCGATAATGAAGAGGACAGGCAAGCAGATCTTGATGAGGGTTCTACTTTCATTGGAGGTAGATGTTTTATAATTGGTCCATGGACTCAACGAGTGGAGATACAGAAGAAATCTTTGAGCTCCATACCAATTTGGGTGAAACTTCATAATGTGCGCTGCCAAAAGTGTTATGGACGGATGAAGGACTTGGATTTCTGGCAAGTAAGGTTGGAGAACCTATTAGGCAAGATCGTGAAACACAAGAAAGGAAACGTCTTGATTATGCCAGAGTATGTGTTCAGATCAAGGCTAACGACAAAGTGCCTGACTTCTTTGACGTCAAACTGAGTCCGGGGGATGTTAGAAGAATTTCTTTTGAATATCCATGGTTACCCAAAATGTGTGCAACCTGTAACATTTTTGGGCATTCAATGAAGAGGTGCCCGAGTAACCCATAACAACATTCTATACCAAGGACAACCACAATGCCTGTAACTGTAAATGGACCTGAAGCTAGTAGAGTCCAACAGAGGATAAATGCAGTCACTCGAAGAGAATTTGAAGTTGATAGAGGAAACAATACAGTCACCTATGATGGGAATGGTCCTGGTGAAGACACTACAAGGAGAATTTGGGTTTAGAAAACACACATAGCTAACACATGGTCAACTGAAGGTGCTGGAACAAGTAGTGTCAGAGATGTCAATGGTGTGCTTATTCTAGACAATATAGCTGTTTCTGACCAAACAAATGAGAATGAGCACAGTGAAGGAACATATACAGATGATGTACAACTAGACACTGAAGATGAAGAGCAAAATGATGACCACCAAGTGGTTGTCTACAGTAGAAATAATGCTTCAGAAACCACTGGGTCAAGATTTGAGATTCTTAATGAACTGGATTTACTGGAGAGTAGGAATGAAATTGTGTTGTTTCAGGAACAGCCTACACTAGTGGATCCTATTTAGGTGGCTCTTCTGTCACATGATATTGCCACTTTTGATGAACGAGAGCATGTTACTGATAAGGTAACTTCTAAAGATGAGATCTCTATACAGGAAACTGAGTATTTTCATGATCAAGTTGTCCTACATGAGATGGTGGAGTTTCAAGTCCCAAATGCTAGGTTACCTCTCCTACTGAACAATGTTGAACAAGCTTCTCCACAAGGTAACAAGACTATACGGAAAGGGGATAACGTTGATGGACAATCTAGCAAGAAGAAGAGAGGCAGACCTAAAGGGTCAAAAAACAAAAAACGATATTAATGATGATAGCTCCAATCAGTATTTGGAATGTCAGGGGAACTAATGACATCTTTCGAGCAAAGGAAATCAATAAGTTGAGAATTGAAAAGAAGATTTGTATTTTGGAACTTTTAGAAATGAAGGGGGGACAACACAAATTCCATAGTATTAGAAGCTTGTGTTGCCCAAACTGGGAGTTTTATGATAATTACAATAAGGATCCTTCAGGGCGTATATGGTTCTGTTGGGATCCAAATCTGATAAGTATGCAGTTACTCAAAGCTACTAATCAACTAATCCATTGCAAGGTTTCCTTTCTGCCTAGCAAAGATTTTTTTCTCCTAACCACTGTCTATGCAAGTAATGCTAGGAGCGAAAGAATAAACCTTTAGAGAGATATTATCTCTATTGCTAACTCATCCCATTTCCCTTGGTGTGTTGCTGGTGACTTCAATAATATCTGATTTGCTCACGAGAGGGTAGGAGGAGTCCCCATGCATCCTAATGAAGTGGCTGATCGATTTTGTTGATTGTTTACAACAAGCTAGGTTAGATGATCTCAAGTACTCTGGGTTTCAATATCCATGGAGTAATAAAGCTAATGGCAAGAACAGGGTGATGACTAAAATTGATAGGTGTCTTGTCAATAGCTTGTGGCTTGGGTCCTACATACACTACCTCATAGGTAGAGTTTCTTCCACATGGAGTATCTGACCACTCTCCCACGCTCTTGTGGTGGACTAATTATTCTAAGAAGCCTTCACCATTCAGATTCAAGAATTTTTGGGTAGATAAACCTGAGTTCCAGTCTTGCTCTATCAAACCTGGAACATCAACATCTACTCTAATCCTATGTATGTGTTGATGGAAAAACTGAAACTTTTGAAGAAAAAGATCAAGCCGTGGGCTCAGGCTAATTTCTCAGATTTACATGTGCAAATTGAGATTGCTAAGGAAGTGTTACTTGATGCTCAAGTGCAACTTCAAAGTAATCCTCATGACCTTTTTTTTGTGTGAGAAGGAGAGAGTGGCACTTGCTACGTATACAGAAATTGCTAAGGATGAGGAATCTAACATGAAACAACAATGCACTAATGAGTGGATGTTAGGTGGAGACAAATGTACATCTTACTTCTTTAATTCTATCAAAGAGAGGAAAGCTAGAAGTGGGATATGGAATATTCAAAATGAACAGGGAACGTTAGTATTGGGACGCAATGAGGTTACAGAGGTTAATTATCTTGCAATACTACGAGAGGCTCCTTGGTTCTTCTTCTGATCCGATAAGTGATTTTGACTTCTTCAACTCCTTGCAAGTTAAAGGTGTGATACAGAGCTCTCAGTTCATGGCATTGGAATAAGATATTACTAATGAAGAGATCAGAGCTGCCTTATTTGATATAAATGATACATCAGCTCCTGGACTAGATGGTTTTAACTTTTTTTTCTTCAAAAGTTGCTGGGAGACTGTAGGTATGGGTTTTATTAATGCTATAAAAAATGCCTTCCATACTTGCAATATGCCTAGAGGTATTAACTCCACATTTCTTTGTCTTATCCATAAGACTAAGAATCCGTCTAAAGTTGAAGACTATAGGCCCACTGCTCTTTGTAATGTCATCTACAAGTGTGTGTCGAAAGTGATTACTAACCGTCTCAAACTTGTGATTGATGATCTTGTATATTCTAACCAATCTGCTTTCATCCTTGGTAGAATGATCCAAGATAACATTTTGCTTTCCCATGAATTATAGATAGGGTATGACAGGAAATATGGCACGCCGCGCTGCTCAGTTAAGCTTGACATAAAAAAAAGCTTATGATATGGTGAGCTGGGACGCTATAAAGGTCATGTTGGTCAGATTCAACATTCCAGTGATCTTGAGGAACTGGATAGAGATATGTGTTGCCACTTTATCTTTTTCAATGCTTATCAATAGTGCCCCGGAGGGGTTTTTTCCAGGTGCTAGAGGTTTGAGGCAAGGCGACCCTATTTCTCCGTATCTATTTGTCCTTGTGATGGAGATTCTGACTTGCATCCTAAAGGAAAGCCTGAATTCCAAAAAGATCAAATACCACTCCAAATGCAAAAATAACCAGCTATCACACCTTGCCTTTGCTGATGATGTATTGATTTTCTATAGGGGTGACATTGAATCTATCTCAGCACTGAAAGATGGGTTACTTGAGTTTGGGTTTGCTACTGGCATGCAGATTAACACTCATAAAACTTCTATTCTTACAGGTGCCTTGAATCAACAAGATAGTACTGTTGTAGCATAGATTCTTGGAATGCAGCTTATTAAAACCCCTGTGAGATATCTTGGCCTTCCCCTCATCTCGGCTAGATTGGGTATTAGGGAATGTCAACCACTTATATAAAATGTCACTTCCATAATTACAAATTAGAAATCAAGGTTCTTGTCTCATGCAGGAAGACTTCAACTTATTCATTCAGTATTCATGTCTTTTCACACCTTTTGGTCCAAAACTTTTATTCTTCCAAAAGCTTGTTTAGAGAGTGTGGAGAAAATATGTGCAAAGTTTCTCTGGAGTGGTGCTGCAATGAAAAAAACAATTCATCAAGCAAGCTTTAGTACCATCAGTAAGCTTAAAGATGAAGGATGTCTTGGCATTTTGAATCTTGAGTGTTGGAATAGAGATGCATACTGTGGTTTGGTTCATAAGATTGCATCGAAGGATGACAGTGTATGGGTACAGTGGACCTAGAAACAACATCTAAAGAACAAGTTCTTCTGGACAATGCAAGTGCCACGAGACTACTCATGGACATGGAGAAATGTGCTTCAAGCTAGAGTTGATGCTAGAAAACTGATTCAATATAGCATAGCAAATGGAGAAGGCACTCTACTCTGGCATAACTTATGGTGTGGTGCTAGTCCTCTCCTTGAAAATTCAGTCGCTATAGCAGAATGGCAATTCCCTCTTGATACCAAGGTCAGTCGCATCATCCATAATGGAGAATGGTCTAATGTTGTACATAATATCTAGAATTCCCTTCTGAAGAAACAAATACTTGAGGTCTGCATTAACTGAAATTTGGAGCATGACAGAGTTATATGGCTGCCGCACCAATCTGGACAGTTTACATCAAATAGTGCATACATGGCACTGAGATAAGTGAGACCAAAGGTGAAATGGAGCAGTTTGGTATGGGGAAAATGGGTGATTCCTAAACACTCATTCACTTGCTGGCAACTATTCTCTAATAGTCTGTCTACTCAAGATAGGTTAGTGCAAAAGAAAATTCTCTCTCATTCATCTTGCTGCCTTTGTAATAAGAGTCGGGAATTCTCTAAACATCTATTCTTTGAGTGTGAGTACTCTAAAGAATTGTGGGAAGGCATCAAGCAGTTGTTAAGCATCTCTACTGACACTAGAAACACTAATAGAGAATGGTCGTCGATTATTAGAATATGTGGACGTTCTCGACAAATTTCTGAAGTGTACAAAGTGTATGTTTGTGCTGTAATTGATGTAATATGGAAAGAACGCAATGCGAGACGTTTCTAGAATAACAAAATACCAGTGGCAGTGGTTTTTGCCAAGTTACGCAGAGAGCTGAAACGCTACATACAGCTTATTCTCCCAGAGTTGACTGATGAAGCTGATACTAGACGACTACTTGGAGCCATTGGTGTACAAGTGCAACTCAAAACTCCAGTTTACAAGCAGTGCAATTGGAGTTGTCCTGAAGCAGGCAAGGCTAAGTTGAACGCAAATGGAGCAGTGGCAACAAATGGAGATGGTCATGGAGGTATCAATAAAGATGAACTTGGGAATGTAATCTCTGGTTTTACTGGTAGTGGTGGACTGGCTCAGTCCTTTATCAGGAACTCAAGGCCATCGAAGTTGGTCTTATTCTTTGTGCAAGACTACATCTCAAACATGTGCAAGTGGAGTCTGACTCAATGAGAGCTATTCAAGCTATTAATAAGCTTGAAAAGCCTCTATGGTGTTGTGAGGATCTGGTTATGGCTATACATTCCCTTGTGCAGACATTCGGTTATGTTTCCTTTACTAATGTATTTAGGGAATGTAATAGGGCAGCAGACTATTTGGCAGGGCTCTGTCAGAGAGATTGTAACTTTTGTAGTTTTTTTAGTTCTCCACCAGATTATAAGTTAAATGTAATAGTGGAGGAAGATGCTCCTGGAAAAATGTATAATAGAGTTTAATTATAATACAGGTGAGGGGCTGCCTAACCCTAGCTTACTTTTGGGGGGAAAAAAAAAGGCTTTCTATTAAATTTTTTCATTGGGATGGGGCAACTCCAAGTGAATCAACCTCTTCCATTTGAAAGTTTGGGACTCAAAATTTTCAACATGATAGAAGGAAGACAACCTCCTGCGCTTGTGTTGGGATCTTTGAACAACGTCTCTCGGTAGTGACAACCATACTATAGTGAACTGTAAAGTGTCCATACAATTCACTGACATTCCCATGGATACTGTGTTGAATCTTGTCCTTGGACTAGGCAACTGACGTAACTAGTTAGTCGTAGGTTTGCATACAAAAAATATGGGGGGCTTATCCCAATGACGTGCGCTCAACATTATAATACCCTCCCTGAGGATGCTTCAAGGAACATTTGATGTGGTATGAATTCCACTATTGGAGTTGGAATTGGTGGGACGTCTTCAAAGTGGGATGCAAAGGATATGTTATTGTTGAAGCTGTTACGTTATTTGTCTCAATGATATAGCCAAGATATGCTCTTGTGTTCGTCATGTACTCATTCATGAACAAGTCTGTATTTGCAAGGGATTCCGATCCCATCGTTGACACACTAACTTGGATTTGTGATGCAATACTAGGGGAGGATGCTTGAGGATTTCTAAGTGCAATTCGGGTGGAATGTTGCTCTCCTTACTGTTTCCATAAGAAGAATAGAGTTCCAATTTTTTTTTTTGAAGTTTTGGAAGAGGTTGTAGAATGTCATAAAGAGTGTCAATGTTTATGTATGATTTGAAACTTGTACTAACCGTGCAATAACCATTCTAGTTTTGAATAACCATTCATGTTTTTAGTAACCATCAATTCTTATCCCTTCCTAGTACCTGATTTGTAAATCCCTTTGTAAATTGTTGTTATTAACTAGTAGACTCCACTCATTGTCGAATAAGGAAAATACACAGACATACAAACTCACCAACTTGTTGTATTTATGTTTTTTTTTAAATTTTTATGGTTATGTGATTTTTTTGTTGTATACTGTGTTTGTCAAAAAAAAAAAAAAAAAAAAAAAAAAAAAAAAAAAATACGAGAAAAAATTACGACTGAAAATATTATATGTTGAACCACCTTCAATTAATAGTAATTGAAAATATGGATTTGAAGGGCGAGATCCGAGATACGGAATAATTCGTTTACATGTTAAATCGGTAAAAAAATTGCAATACATTAATAATATGTAGTATGTTTTATATGAGTATAAAATGTTTAGAAATAAAATTCAGGGTTTCATTCAAAAATTCGATACACTTCAAGATAAATTTTAATATACGCCAGGACTCCAGGAGTGTGTGAAAAAGCACGCAACACGTAATTATTTATATGTTGTTGTTTGTGTTATGTATATTTTGCAAATCTTACTTAGCCTATTAAATATTGATTAGTATAATGGCTAGCAAGGTATCAATCATACTCTAAATAACTAAGTGATGGTAATAGAAATTCCTAATCTAAGTTACTCTAATGGATGCAAGTAAAAGATGTGGCTAAGTAATAATTAATATATAATTGATTTGATTTGAGATTTAAACTATGCATAAAATAAACTAATTTAAATTTATGAATATGAATCAAGAGAAAGAATATCTTGGAAGAGATGAATCCACCAATCAAAATCATAAAATTAGTCTAATAGATCTATCTATCATGCTTAATATAAATCACCAATAGAAACTCACCATACCTACAAACCTTATACTCATAACCATGATGATAATATGTGGCTTTCAACGTGTTTTCTATCTTTCCATCAAATACTTCTTCAATCTCCAATGATATCTTCTATCTAACCAAATTGTGCTTTAAGTGGCATTCAATGTACAACTCTAGGTGCCATGGAAAATCCACATGTGGCATTAACCATACAAGTAATTGAGGTGCCATAAAGAATCCAATCATCACACTAGAACACTAAAAACTAGAAGAAAAGAATCTAGGGTTTGTGGTATTTGGCTCTACACAATCATGAATTACCCTAAGACCTCCTAACCTCCACAAGAGCGTTAGATCAATGGACGAATAAGAAGAAACTCAATGAGGGATTTAAACTCAAACATGATAGAAGAAGAATTAAACTAAAACATACGAAAAATGCTTCATCTCCCCTCCCAAGAGAAGGGAGATTAGCACCTCATACTATGCTATGAACACAATATGAAAATGAATAATCTTTATAGCTATTAATGGTAAAAAGGTTTGAACTTTCTTCTCTCTTAATTCTAGATCTAAGATGCAAACACTAAATTTCTTAGATGATGTAAATTGAGGTTTTTGTGCCTTATATATTGGCTTACATGCTCGTCTGGATAGAGATCGAGAATCCTATGTTTATTTGGTGTCAAACTCTCGTAATCTTTCTAGAAGCAATCCGGAAAAGTTAAATTCGGTTGGACCAAAGTTGGGCGTGGCCCACTTTGCCCTCTATACAGCTATTTCCAAAGTCACTTTCTTCGACGGCGACTTTCGGTTTCTAATTCTTGTGAAACTCTGACTTCTTTTCAATGTTGATCTCATATTCCTATGAAGTCAAAATTAAAGCTTTGAGATCAGATTGAAGACTCTTCTAACTCAATTATTATCCTCTTTTAGAGTCCCATTAGGCTTGGCACTTATGGAGACAAATATGATGTTTTTGCCCTAGACCTTTAGGTGTAATTTCCAGTGACTCATTTTTGACTTGTTTGACTTCTTTTCCCTCCATATTTCATATTTAGGTTCTTTGACCTGCAAAAACTCAAATTGCATCATATTAGAATATTTAAATATAAAATGGAGACTAACATACACATAATTGGGGTTATAAATCATTACTTTTGAGCACTTATCAGTGTGGTCGACAATCTTTTTGGAATTTATTGAGTGATATTAACGATGGGTCTCTTGAATTTAAAATGGGGTTATTTAGGCTTTAGTCCTACTTTTTATGGGGTATTTAGGCTTTTGTCCTAAAATTATCTATTATTAGGTTTTAGTCCTACTTCCATCTATTGACCATTAGTCATCTCAGTTGACCGTGGTCAAACTGTTTAATTCTCTTCGATTTTTTCAAATGACTAGAATACCCTTATAGCATGTTTGTCACGCGACTTGAAATTGCATAAAAGTAGGACCAAAACCTAATTTACCCAATTACAGGAGGGGTAAATCCTAAAAATGAGATTTGAACATGCACTAAATTCTAACATTTTCTTAACTTGCATTACAAAAAAAATGTATTTTGGGAAAAGTCATTGCATTGGTTTTTTTTCTCTCTCTATATATATCTCTCTCTCTCATTTTAAATTGTTCGATTACTCAACACAATGTTGCGTTCAGTTCTTTGAGTCCTTTGAATTGGAGTATATACTACATTCATAGGATTGAAATCCGTTCTATCTTGGGAGACAATTGTTCATCAACCTTGAGAACCGAGAGGGAACAAATTTGTCTTAATAAGGACATAGTGATTACCAATAGGCTCGAATTTAATCATTGGTAAATTAAGTTAGTTTGTTGAACTAAAGGTTTGTTTATGACATATTTGTTGTATAAATTTGATTTTCTTGTTTACTTAACAATAAGTATAATTTTAGAATAAGTTTCCTACATAAATTACACCTGCCATTCGATCATCGATAGTTTTCATCTTGATGAATTTGGTGAGATAATGAGGGAAAATTCTTCTCACTCCCCCCATTTCGTTCAGACACGTATACTCAACACTTCATCTACTTTCCTAACCAAACTTCATCACTGAAACCTTAACCAAACTTCATCTTCTCCATTTAATACCCCAACTTTAATAACAGAACTCCATTTGTTTCAGTCGTGGAGTTAAAGTTGACAAATTTGTGAAAAAAAACATGTTAAGAAAATGTTAGAATTTAGTGCATGGCAGAATCCCTTTTTTAGGATTTACCCCTCCTGTAATTGGGTAAATTAGGTTTTGGTCCTACTTTTTATGGGGTATTTAGGTTTTAGTCCTACTTTTATGCAATTTCAAGTCGCGTGACAAACATGCTCTAAGGGTATTCTGGTAATTGGAGAAAATCTAAGAGAATTAAACAGTTTGACCACGGTCAACTGAGATGACTAACAGTCATTGATGAAAATAGGACTAAAACCTAATAATGGATAATTTTAGGACAAAAACCTAAATAGCCCATAAAAAGTAGGACTAAAGCCTAAATAACCTTTTAAAATGATATCAAATAATAGCAGACATATTGTGATGGTCCGGCAATCCAATTCGATGATATTGACTATATGAGCCAATGGAAAATTGGTTGTTGTTGATCAAATCGAGTGGCATCTAACTTACACGCTCACTGAACTGAATTTGGGATCCAACATCGATCTATTTATTACCAATCAAGGTTTAATCTAGCAAAACCAAAACCACTAATCTGAACAAATAAATAAAAAAAAACGAAAAGAAAATCCCACTGTGTGGTTCAGTTGTTGCGATTCGCATGCATGACTAACCTACATGGCTGAGCCCAAAGCCAATCCAGCTGCATGCCAGCATCGGTAATGTTATTAGGATCAAGCAAAGATATTAAAAATTAAACTCAACTGGTCACGAACCAGTGTGGGACTGAAGGCTGTAATATTGTATCCATTAGTTAAATTTGGTTGCTGGATTTTGGTCTAGGATTGATTGTTGATATGCAAGAGCTCAGTCGGAAATCTTGTAGGATAATGACCAATACGAGCTGATCGTCGAATTCATAAAATAGTATTAGCTCAACCTTATAATAATGTAGTGGCGCATGCATTGACACTTCAATCTTATAAGATCGAGCTTCTTCCTTGTAGAACCCAATTCAGTGCTCAAAGCTCCAACCTCCTTAAGGATCAATGCATTACTAGTTACAATGGTGCAGAACAGCAAAACAGTTCCAATGGTGCAGAACATTACACCTTCTACCTCCTTAGCTCAACCTTACACAAATATTACTAACATTTGTCACTTTAGTCTAGCTTAATAATGACAACTACAATGGTGCAGAACAGCAACACAGCAGTCCAACAACACCCACAACACTCTTATCTGATTCTACAAGCTTAAAAAAAGTGTTTAAATAAGGTTTCACAAGGTTCTTCTCAGATATAAACATTAACTGCGTCCAAATAATAACATTTTTTTGCATGCAATCCAAATAATAACAGTGATAGAAATTAATATACTTTCTTTTTGATAAATATACTGCAGTATCATTATTTTGAAAAGAAAAAAAAAATACATATAGGAACCAAATGTCAATTCCGAGAGTCCACCCAAGTCTTGACTCCTTTAACTTGATATTTCTTGTCTCGCCAAAGTCCATGGAAATGCAAAGCTTGGAACAAAAAGAGAAGCCAGGAAGGAGCTTGGAGTCCCATTTACCTTGATAAGTAAGCCTTCTTTCTTTTCTGGAGTATAAAGTGCAATATCATTGCGATGTTGGGTGAAGGACCTTGCTTGAAATAGAAAATCATTGTCACCCAATACACCCAAAAATCTAAACTTGTACTGGTGATATCCAAACATAGATAAATCAAAGGAATACCAAGGGAAGAACTGAGGTTTAGTCCTATTAGATAGTTTCGATATCAAACAATCATTGTCACTTATTTCAACTAGTGTAAGGGACTCCCGAACAGTAAATAGATCTAATCTATTGAGTCTAGATCTAGATAGTTTCTGCGACACTAGGAATTTCATGATTTTATACTTTTCAGTGGAAATGTCCAACGAAACGATCCGCAGCGGCTTGTTAATAATTTCAAGCAGCCAATGGAAAGCACCGTCCCAGAAAGGTGACTTCTGGTTTTGATGAGGTATGGAATATCTGAAGCCCTATCTATTGCTCTTCAAGAACTGTCACCCAGTGTAATAATTTCAGCCCCGGTACGTTTTGGGAGCACTCGGACCACTTTATATTTCTCGGTGACAGAATCAAATGCAAAACCAACAACACATCCAAACAACATCTCAGAACTAAAGACTGATTCTGGTAATGTCAAGCAATCTTTTGTAATTGGGTTGCGTATAGTAAGATCTTCATTCTGATATATAGATATGCAAAGCAAACCATTGCAAGAATCTACACGGGATATGTCTCCAATATTAGGAAACATGCTTTGTAAATTCTCTATGCATGCCCCAATGATGACCGTTGGCAGTATTGGTTGTAGGGGAGTGATATTCTCTATACAGCACGCGCTTAGCATAGTGGAACTAAGGCACCGACTGTGATATCAGTCGCATCCACGAGCCAACACGCGCCACAAGACAGGTCGTGATCATCACGGAACTACATCAGCGGTGACACATACTCCCTATCCATAAGCAATCATGACCGACGGAGTACTTTCACTAATCCCCGATCAGCGATCGACACGCGGCCAAAGCTACTTGCTCGATGTCACTCCCTCATCATCACAGCAGACCTATGTAGATATTTCACACGCTCCCATGATCCACACCCCCATCGTTGGTGATATCCTCTACACGTGGAGGGTGAGGATACACTCGAATCTCTATAAATACCACTCCTATGAACTACGCGGACGATTCTACTCGAGCCCGGCCCGTGAGCAAGATCGAGGCAGTTCGCTCCAAAAGCCGAACTCGGTCTCACCTATCCATTCATACCAGTCCCCAGAGACTGTTTGTAAGGGAATATCATATCACACCTTTACATTGGCGCCGTCTGTGGTCTCGATTACTTGAGAAACCAAACCACTTTCACACTAATCATTAGCAAAAAACCAAACCAGAAAGATTCTCAAGCCCACGAAGCATGGCAAGCCTCGAAGCTCAATTCAACTCTTTAGCCGGCCAGCTAGGAACCATGAACGAACAAATTGCACAACTCAGGCAAGAAAACGTCACCTTACGTGCACAAGTAGATACACAAAGCCCACTACGCCCGACGGCGGCGTTATCAACGTCGGTCAACAAATCACCGAGCTAAATCAAAGGCTCGACAAGAATGCGGTCAAGAAAGATTCCACTCAAATAGTGCAGAAAAATGTGAAAACCTATCGCCTCTCCATTTTGCTGCGAAGTCCTTCACAAGGTCTCACCTCCGGACTTTGTCCAACCACGTTTTCCATCAGATGACGGTCGTACATGCCGGGCCAAAGATATAGCACGATATGCTCAAAGCCTTGGCGCTTATACTGGCCCGAGTTCGACCATCTACGATGCGGTGCTCTTTCCGCCAAGCTTGAAGGGCGGCCCACTGATTGGTTTTTCTCCCTCGAACGGACTCCATAAGAAGCTTCAGCGGCTTACCGACACGCTCGCAAAAAGACATACAAATGACGCAAAGAGGGGTGACCTCAATTCACTCTTCCAACTCACTCTGGGCAGGGAGGAAACCTACAGCTCCTTCTTAAGCCGGTTCAAAACCGAACTCTTGGACATGGAAAGCGGACTCAAGGAATCATTTGCCGCAGTGGCTTTCACAACCGCCGCTCCGTGAAGACCGACCTAACTGTGTCGCTTTTGAAAGACCAACCCGAACGCTATCGATGCAGACGCCGAGTGGATAAATACATCAAACTGCAAGAAGCTTTGCTAAAGCAGAAACGAAGAAGAAGAAGCCGCAGAAGAGGGAGAGGTTTACGAAGTAGCAACATCCTCTAGGAAGCGACCCCGACAACAAGGGCAGCCGTCCAGACCAAAACCAAGAAACGATCGAATTCGCCACGCTCACCAGATCTCCCAGTTACATACTAGAAAAGATCAAGCGTCGCATTCTACGCACTGAGATAAGATTAACCGGCCAGTCGCCTGCGGACCAGTGCCTATCAAGGCTTTCCACCGCGCCAATTGCCCGAGACCGACGTGATCCGGGGGCTCAAGCATTACTTTACAAGATCCTGGTCGGCCGCCACATCAAGCAAGATTACACTAGTATACCCGACGGCGCTGCGCCACAAGCCGATGGCGCCCGAACACGGCGAGGTCCCCACCACGGCGAAGCCATCGAGGCCTCAAAGCCGCCCTCACAGCGGCAGGACGTTCCAGAACGTTTATCAGGATCGCCGCCAACCATCGAGAGGTCGCGACCAAGACGAACCATCCACACGATCACCATCCAAGATGATTCCGCCTCAAGTTCACGGAAAAAAGAAGGCGCCAGAGGTGCCCTCCATGAAGTATACAATTTCTCCTCACGAGTGCCGCGTACAATAATTCAGTATGAGCGGGGAGACATCACCTTTCCGAGGCCGACCTCAACAAGGTCCGCCTCCCACATAACGATCTCTCGTGGTCCACGCCAAAATCGTGATCGGACCGCTAAGCGAAGTTCCGATCGACTCGGCGGCTCTTGCGATATTCTGTTTCTACCACACAATCCAAGAGATGAACTTACCAAAGTCGGTCTTCATAGACCCCATTGCACCCTCTTCGATTCAACGGCTCCGAGCCAACCTAATAGGAGATATCATCCTCCCGCCTCGGATCCCAGGGAAGACAAAGTCAGCTTCAACACGCGCTTTAGCGTCCTGGATACCAAGTCGTCCTACAACGCAATTCTAGGACGACGTTGGATACATCAAATGCAGGCCGTACCTTCCACGCTACATCAGGTCATCCGTTTTCCCGGCCCGAGGGGAATGATGGAACTTCGAAGCAATCAGCTCGAGGCCCATCATTGTAACCAGATCATCGCAGCAAGCAAGGTCGCTGAACCTCCCATCACCATCAGCTACGAACCCACAAGTTATACAATGGCTAAAGATTTAGTGGCTGAGGTGAGAGCGAGCGCACAAAAACAGAACGCTGGGGGATCCAACAAGAGTTTCCACTCAGCAGCCCCGATCTCGACCACTACCAAAGCAAAAGAAAGCGCACAACGGAAACGAATCATGGAGGTCAGCCCATTGGAAAGCATCATTAACAAGCAAAGTCTCGTGACACCACCACCACCTCCCTTCCAACTGAAGAAAAGGCGCTGCCTCTCCCCCGTTGTCACGCGCCCAACAAAAATCCACGTCGACGACATTCGTTGTCGTGAACCACGAAGGGCGCCCAGTTCCTCTGACGACTACAGCCAACCAGCGCACTAGCACAGACTCTACAAAGAACAATCCTCGAGAGCGAAGCAGAACGCATGCAGCCAAGTAACCACTCAAGACAAGCAAGCAAGTGAACGGGAACCAAGACGACCCTAAACTCGTCTATGTGGGAGCCAACCTCGACCCCACACTTAAGGCTCAACTTGTAAAGTTTCGGTCCATGAATAAAGATGTGTTCGCTTGGTCGTGATATTGATGTGCCCGGTATAGACCTAGTGTCGCATGCCACCGTTAAACGCCAACCCCGGTGCCAAACTACCGTTCAACAACGCCCTAGACGATTGTCACTACGCTTTCAAAAAGCAATCAACGGCGAGGTAGATAAGCTCAAACAAGTCGGTTTCATCCGCAAGGTCGACTACCAGAGTGGATCGCCAAACATAGTGGCGGTCCCGAAGAAGAATGGCATAAATCCGTTTGTGCGTCGACTTCACCAACGCCAATCAAGAAACTCCAAAAGACGCCTTCCCTTACCAAGAATCGACCCGGCTAGTCGACCCGGACTTGTGGGCACGAGCTGCTATCATTCATGGACGCGTATAGTGGGTACAATCAGATACCACTAGCTGAAGAAGATCAGGAGAAGACATCATTCATCACCGAACAAGGAACTTACTGTTACAACGTTCTCCCATTCGGACTAAAGAACGCGGGAGCGACCTATCAGCGGCTAGTAACTAACATGTTCCAGGACATGTTAGGTGATACCATGGAGGTCTACATTGACGATATGGTTGTCAAAAGCAAAAAAAGCCCGACCACCTCACCCACCTCGAAAGCAAGCGTTCTCCGGACTAATGATTTAACCGGAATGAAACCGAACCCGTGAGAAGAAAAGCGCCCTCCGAAAATTTCTCGGATACCGGTCTCGCGAACGAGGTATCGGGAAGCAAATCCAGACCAAATTCGGGCGTTCATCGACATGCCCGACCCTCAAACAAAGAAACAGATAAAAGTTGTCGTGTATGGTTTGCACTCAACCGATTCATATCCAGAGCATCAGACAAGTGCCGACCATTCTTACAAATACTCAAGAAAGGCGAGCAATTCTCATGGAACGATCAATGCCACCAAGCATTCGCCACCCTCAAAGAGTACCTCACAACACCTCCCGTCCTCGCGAAACCAACCGACGGAGAAACTCTGGGGCTCTATCTGGCGGTATCCGATTTCGCCATCAGTTCGGTCCTGTTCAAGGACGAACACAATTCAGAAAGGCCGATCTACTTCACAAGCAAGACACTCACTCCAGCCGAGAAGAACTACTCTTATATAGAAAGAGCGGTCCTTGCTTTGTTATACTCGGCAAGAAAATTCGACCAGATTTCCGTGCTCATCCAATCAAAGTGCTGAGCGATCTCCCTTTGAAGAGGATTCTTCACAAAGACAACAAGACTACCAGGATGGCAATATGGGCAGAAGAGCTGGGCGAACACCATATGGACTTCGTCCCGCGCATATCACGGAAGGGTCAGGTCGTTGCAGACTTCCTAGCAGATTTCCCAGTTGACGACCCTAATTGGGAGGCCGAAACAGAGGTCGCACCCAAGAAAGGGAACACGCAAAACAACCGGTCCTCTACGCCGATGGTTCCAAAGAACCCCGAGGCGGTGGTATGGGAATCGTCTTAGTCTCCCCCGAGGGAGCTATGGTAGAGAAGGCAGTTCGGATAGACTTCGCAACGTCAAACAACGGCGAAAGTAAAGCACTAATAATGGGAGATATACGCATCCGGTGGGAGTAAAGGAGATCCAAATCTTTAGTGACTCGCAGAATCGGTCGTTCGCCAAAGTTGCAAAAAGAGTACACTACCGGCGAAGGTAACCTCTCTAAATACCTTGGTTGTTAACAATTTGCTTCCGGCCATTTAGCAGAGCGCCGATACACCATTTTTTGTTGTGGAGAACCGCCACGCAGATAGCTTGGCATATCTAGCCACCTGGATACCCAACCGCGGTCCCTCGACATTAACCGATTATCGGCGAAGTAGACCGACACGCTACCATCAAGCGGACCAAGTCTTGACAATTAGCGACCGGTCCCCTCTCTCAAGATCGACGAGTCACCATGGATGCAGCCTATTATATACAAGATATCCAAGAGCACACCCGCAGGAGCGCACCAAGGCCAAGAAGGTTCCACACCAAGCACGTAGCTATTGTTTGGTGAACGACAAATTATTCCGCAAATCCGCAGGCGGACCTCATCTGAGATGTATCAGCCCAGAGCAAGGCCAGCTAATTTTTGCTGAAATTCACGGCGAGAATCACGGCAACCATCTTTGGAGGTCGGTCACTAGCCCACAAAGCGATCTCCCAAGGGTACTTCCGCCTGCGCAGATCGATGCTAAAGCGTATGTCCTCAAATGTATCAAATGCCAAACATTTGGTCACAACATTATGCAACCAGCTCGCGAACTGATTAACATTGCGAGTCCTTGGCCGTTCCACATGTGGGGCATGGACATTATGGGACCATTCATCCCTCAGAAGAGCACCGGCTTCCGCTTTGTCCTAGCTGCCACAGACTACTTCACTAAGTGGGTTGAAGCAATTCCGTTAGCACACGTCAAAGAATCACATGTCAGAAATTTCATTTGGACTCATCTCATCGGTTCGGCCGGCCTACCATATACTGGTGATGGATAATGGTAGTTCAAGGGCAAAACAGTCAAAGAGTTTCTGGCCAAATGGAAGATCGTTCATGCATTCTCTACACCACAGTACGCTCAAAGCAATGGACAAGCAGAGGCCAGCAATAAGGCCATTCTGGAGAATTTGAAAAAGAAAATTGAAAAGAACAAAAGCCAGTGGCCCAATCAGCTGGAGAACATACTCTGGGCTCATCGCACTACAGCTCGCTCAAGCACCGGCGAGTCACCATTCTCCCTATGCTATGGCACAGAAGCCGTCATACCCACCGAGCTGACAATCACGACAACCCGATCTGAACTTGTCGAAACAGGCCTTAATGACTCAGTTCTAGCTCGAGAGATCGACCTTCTCGAGGAACGGCGTGACCTAGCAGCCGTCCGAGTGGCAGCCTACCAACAGGTCCTCAAGAGATCTTACAACAAACGAGTACATCCACGATCTTTTCAGCCAGGGGATCTCGTGTTGAAGAAAACTCAAGACGACGCTAAACTAGCACCAACATGGGAAGGCCCTTACATCGTGGAACGTGTCGTTGGCAATGGCGCGTATTGGATTAAAACCCAAGAGGGAAAGATGCTGCCACGACCTTGGAACACATACTTGTTAAAGCAATTTTTCCAATAGTTGTATTACGCATTGTAATTCCTGTTCCCAGGCACAACAAAGTTCAAATGAAAGAAAATCAAGAAGGTATCATAAATGGCGGGTCTACTCACATCTCCAAACCACACCTCCCACAGAGCAAGCTTCAGGGGCTAAACACGCGCAGGACGCTCTCAGGAGCTTACAGGCCTATCGCCTCTCCGAATCTCGCTAAGTTGGGGGCATATACTTTTCGAATATGAACGCCGAGAGGCGAGGCAGCATCGGGGGCTAAACCATAGCTCATGCGGGGGCGCTCTCCCGGGGAGCTTACAGGCTCATCGCCTCTCCGAGTCTCGCTAAGTTGAGGACCTATACTTCTAGGATCAATCAAGCTAAGAGAACGCTCAGAGCGTAACGGGGGGGCTAAACATCGCCATACGCGCGGGGCGCCTCGGGGGGAGCTTTATTGGGCTCATCGCCTCTGAGTCTCGCTAAGTTGAGGACCTATACTTCTAGGATCAACTAAAAGCGAAGCGGTGAACGCGAGAGAGCGTAACGGGGGCTAAACACACGCTCATACGCCGCGGGGGGCCTCGGGGAGCTTACAGGCCTATCGCCTCTCCGAATCTCGCTAAGTTGGGGGCATATACTTTTCGAATCAACTAAGCGAGAACGCCTCAGAGCGTAACGCCCTCGGGGGGCTAAACACGCCATCACGCCGCGGGGATTTCTCGGGGAGCTCATAGGCTCATCGCCTCTCCGAGTCTCCCTAAGCTGGGGGCATCCACTTTTTCGACTCAACTAAGCGAGAACGCTCCCAGTGAGCACCATAGCCCACGAACTTACAGGGGCAAAGCCCCCTTTTTTTCGTCCTAAACGATCAAACGCTCACACAGCGTATTCCCATACATTATCAGAGCAGCACAACAGGTAGCAAGAATACATTTCAGAACCAAAATACGTACGCAGAATCAAAGCGGTGAACAAATCAAACCAAAACATATACAAGATTAATCCGATCGAAGCACCGACTGGCCGGGTCTACCGGAAAATCCAGGTCGGCTACCGAATCGCAAATACCAAAGGGAGCGAACTGCCACTTAAGTGGAAACCAGTTCTCCAAAAATCAAAAGAAGCGAACTGCTCGGGCAAGCCCGAAAATGCAGCTCTAATGTTTAACCCTCATAGGGGCCGCGTAAAACACACGATCAAAACAGACAAATCAAAAAACGTATCCTCACCAATAAACAAAATCAGCATCACGGAGCGACCACATGTTTATCCTCAGGAACAGCGCTGGTTGAGGGAACATATCTGGCAGCTCGCAGAACAACACGCATACCGGCCTCTTGAGGCACCATCCGCTTCTTCCGGTGACAATATTTCATACTCACTCTGATACGCTGGTATCTGGCGTTACGAAAGCAACCTTCCGGCATTGTTGGCGTACTTTCGGTCACCTCAGAAGTGATCTCCATTTGCAAGTCAACAATGACGCAAACCAAGTTTTTCATTTTTCACAAGAATAAAGACGCGACCTTAGCCGACATAGCTTCTAGCCTTCTCTTTTCGGCTACCGACTCGCAGACATCCTTTCGACTTTCGGGCATCAACATCGAGCAGAAGCGTTGTAACAACGTTCTTCAACTTATCATAACCGAAGAAACCAAAGCACGAAAGAGCAATAAAAATCAATCGAAAGAACGATCGAGAAACTAACAAAAGCAGACTACTCGCGGGGACGGCTTCGCCATGTCCATGGTCCCCAAGAGTATCCATGTCCGTCGTCCTCGACTCACCGGCTTTGTCCCGTCCAAAGACAATACCCTCGGAAGACTTCATTAAGCTATAGGCGCAGAGTGGAAGCTGCGGTCGAGAACGCTTCACAAAGACGCTTTTCCCCGACCTCCGGCGTAGAAGAACTTCGCCCCCGTCCCCCAAGCGGAGGGCGAGAACTCCCACTAGCGGCGTGGCCCCTGCTCCAGTGTCGCCCATCCGCTCGGGCGACCGAGGGAGGCCGTCCTCTCGGTGGGGCGATCGATCACCACACCTCGGGGGCTCGCCCGACCTCGGGGCCGTTTAGCTTTCTTGGACCCGTTGCTACTGCCTTCCTCTTGCCGGCGGCCGTGCGTGCACATGTGGATGAAATTCCATCTCCTCCATCAGCGGAGAGGAGAGCTCTCTCGCCTTCTCCCCACTCCACCAAAAGCGTAATAACGAGCCATATGAGCAGCTAAAGCACAAAAGAGCAAAACAGAGGCAATGAGGAAGAGATAACACCTTTACAATGATCAAAAGAGAAACAGAACCACCATACCGAGAAGATGACCACCAAAAGCAAACACGTTCGGTGGAGGAAGACAAAGAAGAAGCGGGGAAGCCCAAATGCCATCGCTGTCAACAGTTTCTATTTATGCAAAAGAAACGCCTCTTCCCGAGGCAGCTCATTAAGGCATCGAGGCCAAACGCCAATCGGGTGCAACCATCATTTCATATTTCGTGAACTGTTCATCTCCGCTGACGTGCCAAGCACGCGACCGAAATGGAAGTGACCATTGCTCTCAGGGGCCGACTCCGGTCATTACCAATATCGAGTAACGAGGGCGCTTAACACCGACCTCACGCAAAACATAGTTCAAGATTGATACATAAGTCGACCAACCAAAGGGGCATACAAATCAAAGCGGACATACAAGATGCATAAGGAAGAAAACAACGGATAACAACATGGCATTAATATAAAAAGCAACCGAAGACCCGATCCGGCCACCAGTCGCCGGATAAGCCGAAGCCGGAGCTGCTGGGTCTACCCAGAAAATCCAGCCCAGCTAAAACATCGCGATCATCAAAGCACGGACAAAGAAAAGAGGCGAAGCGCCTGTAACCCGGAAAACAGCTCTATTGTTTTAGGCCAGAGGCCGCTTACAAACGCAAAAACCAGACATTCAACTTTCAAACAACATCTTCAAAGCCTTCAACCAGAGGGACGTCCAGCACTTGGGAACAGTTCGGATCACCAGAAGACGCCAATACTGCTTCAGTTAGCGTCCCTCCCAGACCGCCAACGACGGGAGGTTGATCCGCAACCACCTCACCAGCAGGAGCAAGAACGACCGCAGAACCAGCACGACCGACCTCGAGCGAGTCGACCTGTCGATCTATTGCAGGTCCTTGAGCTGGCTCCTCGGGCAGGTCGCCATACCTCGCCTCCAGTTCCTCTATTTCAGCACGGATGGCAAGATAGGCCGCCTTCGCCTCCATTGCAGTAGCTTTACAACGTGCAGCGAGCGTATTAGCAGCAACAGCCTTCTTCTTCAGATCATCGACCTCATGCCTCAGCCCAGCCGCCTCGTTCACAGCCGACGTCCTCTCCAGAGACAGTGTAACTAGTTGCGCCTTCAGCGTTTCCAGCTCCACCTTCTCCGATTGAGATATCGCCCGGAGATCGGAGACCTCAAGCCTCAAGGCCTCAACCTCCGACTTCTCCATCTCAGCAAACAAGGCAGTTGTCTTCAGTTTCTGATACCCGGCAACCATCTGCAGCAGCTCGCACATATTACCGCAAACAAACGATAAGCAGCGATTGTACAATAAGGGATAACACTGTCGGTAATAACACTTCCACTTACGCAGGCAAATCGCCTTTATCCACCGCTCTCACATTCGACTCTAGTTCCTTGGAGTCAAGGTCTTTCTCGCACCATCAAGTGTCATCCCTTCTAGCAAGCAAAGCGGCTATGGGTGCGGACTTGTAGCTGCAGTCCGACCTCTTCACAGAAGCGCTTCTTCCCGTTTACTTCATCAACATACATCAGGTTGCGCTCCCAATTTCGTCCTTGCCAAGACGGACGGCTCCTTACCGGGTTCCTCGAGCCAACCTTCCCCTTCATCTTGCCTGAGGCATCTCCAACCACCCGGGGTCGAATGACCTCTGGGGCAACCTCCGCGGCATCCTCAGCTAGAACGCTGAAGTCGGGCATCGGCCCTCGACCTCCGGGTTGCGAGCTGCCCTCCCACCCATTCGCGCACCTCTCACCACCCCGCGGCGATCCGGGCCACCCTCGCCCAGTCTTAGCAGGTCGGTACTCGGAACATCGGAAGGAACGCCCCTCAACGCCGAAGGGAGCATCCTCCCCGACCCATGCCCGACCGGACCGGAGGCCCAAAGACTTCCGGGGTCGCTTCACCCCAAGACGGCCCCGGTTTCTATCCTCCCCGGTCACCAAATCACTTCCACGCTTCCATAATAACGTCGCACTTTGACGCCTCCTTACCACGAGCCCTACTTTTCTGAGCTTCTCTTCTCTTCCGAACGACAGGTCCTCCACGCTCCTTAAAGAACTCGGCGACCTCTGGCAACTTGGCGATTTTCTCGTCCCGAGTCAGCCGAGCGAATCTCTCGATCACCGCTCGGTTCGTCTGCTGTGCAGGTCGGGTATCTGTACAAACGACAAAACAACAAATGTTCGATCAGTACAAAATCAATCGATATCAGCGAAAAACCTAAGAAAGCGTACTGGTACCCACCAGTGAAATCACACGTTTTTTCATCCCACACCGAACCAGCCGCCGCCGCGGTGAGTTACCGACTAGCAGGAACGGTCTTTTATCCCAAGACTCGTTACTCACTCCATCCAGAACGGGCGACAGAGTAGCTCGGGTTTGCAAGCTAAAATTGTATGCCCTAGATCGCTTCAAAGTGAAGTGCTCAATAATATCAGCGACTTCGATCTGGTATTCACCGCTGGCGTTCAACAGGTCGAACACCTTTAACAACCGCCAGGTGTTACCCAATTTAACCGCGACAGGCTTTGCCGCGGCGGGTTCAAAATTGACAAACCAACTTCGAAAAGGGTATCGTCATGTGGGCCCTCAGCTGCCCCTCACAGACGATCACCCCGTGGTGCGGTGGGACGTACCTATCGCTAAAGACCAGGACGCCTCGGTCAGGCTCGTGGATCTCCAGACCCTCTACGGTTATACCATATCTTTTCCTCAGATATGGAAACGCCCTGGCGTGTTTATCCAGCCCTAGGGCGGCTTCGCTTTCGAAGCCGACCTCTCTCGCCGCCCGGTGCCAACGTCAGCAACCACAGAAGCAGATCGAGCATCGCCTTCTTCACTCACAGCCTCAGCCTCATCCCTATCTTCCTCACCCAGCCTACCAGCTGATTCATCTGTCTCCTCCTCCTCTTCCCAACCAAGGGAAACTTCACGCACTTCGTCTGAACGAGTGTCATCAGAATCCGACATTCTTCTCCTCTAAACTTAACAAACCTAGCTACTGGTATCTAACAGAGCACCCTAACTACTCTAGCACAGAAGCTTAACACTAAACAAGGGAAACGGGTTCAAAAATGGCAGAAAACTAACCTGAGGGTTGATGCGCTAATGAAGTTCTCTCTACCAAACGAAGTAGCCAAATGAAGCCTCAGTCAAGCAAGTAAGATTTTTGAACAACCGCCTCCAATTTCAAGGCATTATGATTACACCGTGAGCCCCTAGCCCCCACGACTTCCAAGTAAGCGTCTTGTCTTTTCACATCCCGAAAAAGCGGGCTTCACGTTTCCTTTGCTGCAAATCGCTTTCGGATCATCGCACGCACCGCACGCGCGTCCTGCGATCACACTAACCAACTCACGCGGTTAGCACTAGCTGTTCTACACTGATCGTGGCCGATCCCCAACTATCACATAGTACGCGCGTGCCACCGTTCTCTCTCAGCAGGTCGTTTTCACAACCTACTAAGAGGGGGCTGTGTAGGGGAGTGATATTCTCTATACAAAGACGCTTTTAGCATAGTGGAACTAAGGCACCGACTGTGATGATATCGGTCGCATCCACGAGCCAACAACGGCGCCACAAGACGGATCGCATCATCACGCGAACTACATCAGCGGTGACACATACTCCCTATCCATAAGCAATCATGACTGACGGAGTACTTGCACTAATCCCGATCACATCGATCCACGACGCAAGCTACTTGCTCTCGGTATCCTCCTCATCATCACAGCAGACCTATGTAGATATTTCTCACACGCTCCCATGATCCACACCCCACGTTGGTGATATCCTCTACACGTGGAGGGTGAGGATACACTCCGAATCTCTATAAATACCACTCCTATGAACTACGCCAGACCTGATTCTACTCTGAGCCCAGCCCCCAGAGCAAGATACGTAGGCAGTTCGCTCCAAAAGCCGAACTCGGTCTCACCTATCCATTCATACCAGTCCCCAGAGACTGTTTGTAAGGGAATATCATATCACACCTTTACATTGGTCAAATAAAAATTGTTATTTTCTTGGAGGATAATGCGGGGTGCTGGACCTGGCACTCGACTCCTTTGCAGATCAACAAAGGCAGATTCATATTTAAAATTATTTAAAGCATACAATTTTGAAAGAACCATTAGCACCGTGGCGTGCTAGTTTTCGCTTCATCACGAATCCAATGCTACACCTATACGACAGAAACTTCCACTTGGCTTCAATAACCAAATACCAAGCCTAGACTTAGCCTAGATAGATAAATACGCACAAAATTGATATTCGTAGTGAAAATTGATATTATTAGTGATACTAGTCCTCTCTAAATCAATTGTTGAATTATACGTAGAATAGGGGATTACTATTCAGAGATGTATTTGGAAATAGAATACGAATCATATACTAAGACTCCGCTTGGTATCTTGGAATGAGATGTAAATTTGTGAATTTATGTTTTGGAAACTTTTCTTTTGGAAGATTTTGCCAAATAAAATGTTTCACAAATTAAAAAGTACTTGGTAGCTGGAGAAGATAACTGAGATATGTTGAATCAGGGAGTGACTCTCAAGGATAAAAATGCCGAAAAAGTAACTCTCAATGACACATTTTTATTTTTGTAACTCATAAGGATCGAGTAGATGAAAGGTCAAGTATACCCTTGACGCGAAATAAAAAACGGATCGGGTAGATGAAATGTCAAGTATACCCCTGATGCAAAATAATTAACGTCCCGGCCCAGACGAGACGACCCGGTGTATTTAGTATGAACATTGAATGTTCATAGTCTTTGGGTATGAACATTGATTGGGTATGAACATTCAATGTGCATACATGAACATTCAATGTTTATAGTCCTTGGGTATGAACATTCAATGTTCATAGTGAACATTTAATGTTCATAGTTGTTTGGGTATGAACATTCAATGTTCATAGTTTTTGGATATGAACATTGATTGGGTATGAACATTCAATGAATGTTCATACATCCATCAATATATTGTATAAGGTACATTCACCTATTTGGATATGAACAATCATTGTTCATAGTAAAATGACAGAAAGGGTAAAATTAGAAAATATTTATTTTAAATCCGGGTCATTTGTCCTTGAGGGTTATTTTCACGAAAATGTATAACTGGCATTTTAAAAAATATAAAAAGGCGGGGCAAACTTATTTTGTCTTTGAGGGTTACTAATTTTGAAATAGTGGTTTCGTGAGTTACTTTTTCCCAAAATTTGTCCTTGTGAGTTACTCACAAAAAACCGTGTCCTCTAGACTTTATTTTCCTCAAAATTGGGCCTTGGGACCAATTTCTTGATGTTGAATTATAGTCGGGGACGAGGGGTTTTAATTTAAGGGAAAGTTTTGACATGACTTTAGAATAGCAAAATTTTATCCTTTTTTTTTTTTTTTTTTTTTTTTTGTGTGTCAAATCTTTCTATATGGGCCCACTACCAAATCACCCAACCAAGCAAAGATTTGCCCTCTTTTCCAGACCAAACAAGCGGAGCCTCTTGGTATCGTGGAATGAGATGCAAATTTGTAAATTTCTATTTTGGAAACTTTTCTTTTGGAAGATTTTGCAAAATAAAATGTTTCACAAATTAAGAAGTGATTGGTAGCTGGAGAAGATAAAACTGAGATATGTTGAATTATAGTCAGGGTGAGGGGTTTTAATTTACGCTAAATCTACCGTGCGCGAGATGTACTGAAACTAATGGTGCGCGCATTTTCTAGCCACACATTTGCGAGGGTAGAACCGGAACAAACCGGGTGAACAAGTCAATGCAACAAGTCACATAAACTACTATGGTTCCGGGTAACAAAAAGTACATAACATTCGAGTATGATATATATAGAGTCATATCTATCAGTGATTCGAGCGCTAATATGACATATATAGTGTCATATATGAGATAACATTATCAGTCATATAAAAAGTGAGATAACATTCGAGTAAGACATATATAGTGTCATATCTATCTGTGATTGTTGGTACCAAACGTATAAAACTCTAATTGACATATGTTATAAAAAGTGACATAACATTTGAGTATGACATATATAGTGTCATATCTATTAGTGATTTTTATACTACCCAACGTATTTTATTGACATATGTTATAAAAGGTGACATACAATTCAACTATGACACAAGTCACATAAACTACTATGGTTCCGAGTCAACAAGTTAATCCAACCAAAAAGTAACAAAAAGTACATAACATTCGAGTATGATATATATAGAGTCATATCTATCAGTGATTCGAGCACTAATATGACATATATAGGGTCATATATGAGATAACATTATCAGTTATATAAAAAGTGAGATAACATTCGAGTAAGACATATATAGTGTCATATCTATCTGTGATTGTTGGTAATTTAATTATAAAACTCTAATTGACATATGTTATAAAAAGTGACATAACATTCGAGTATGACATATATAGTGTCATATCTATTAGTGATTCTTATACAACCCAACGTATTTTATTGACATATGTTATAAAAGGTGACATACAATTCGAGTATGACACAAGTCACATAAACTACTATGGTTCCGGGTCAACAAGTTAATCCAACCAAAAAGTAACAAAAAGTACATAACATTCGAGTATGATATATATAGAGTCATATCTACCAGTGATTCGAGCGCTAATATGACATATATAGGGTCATATATGAGATAACATTATCAGTCATATAAAAAGTGAGATAACATTCGAGTAAGACATATATAGTGTCATATCTATTTGTGATTGTTGGTACCGAACGTATAAAACTCTAATTGACATATGTTATAAAAAGTGACATAACATTCGAGTATGACATATATAGTGTCATATCTATCAATGATTCTTATACAACCCAACGTATTTTATTGACATATGTTATAAAAGGTGACATACAATTCGAGTATGACACAAGTCACATAAACTACTATGGTTCCGGGTCAACAAGTTAATCCAACCAAAAAGTAACAAAAAGTACATAACATTCGAGTATGATATATATAGAGTCATATCTATCAGTGATTCGAGCGCTAATATGACATATATAGTGTCATATATGAGATAACATTATCAGTCATATAAAAAGTGAGATAACATTCAAGTAAGACATACATAGTGTCATATCTATCTGTGATTGTTGGTATCGAACGTATAAAACTCTAATTGACATATGTTATAAAAAGTGGCATAATATTCGAGTATGACATATATAGTGTCATATCTATTAGTGATTCTTATACCACCCAACATATTTTATTGACATATGTTATAAAAGGTGACATACAATTTGAGTATGACATATATAGTGTCATATCTATTTGCGATTCACATAACATTTGAGTATGACATATATATGATATACTTTCTGTTTATAGAACTATTAATTACATACTATAGCTTATATGACATTTTTTTTTATAACATATATATTTTACAATGCAATTTTATGTACCGGGTAGTAGGTCACGTACTCTGTACTCTATGAAATATTAACTTATGAGTAAAACTCGTCACACCCCGATTGTCTCTCTACGCACGACAAGTTTATTCCAAAAAAAAACTAGTGCTCTCTCTCCATATCTCATTTTTGTTAATATGACTATTATAATCTTAAATAACTCTCTCCACACCCCATTTTTTTTGTTAATATGACCATTATAACATTAAATAACTCTTTCCACACCCCATTGTAATTCAAACGAGCTCTTCACCGTACTTACTACTCTACGAACACTCCTACCACTCATGCTCTATGAAATTTCTCCCCTCCCTCTCTTGTTCTATTAGGTTAGTCTTGAGTCACCTACAAAATTGTTGTTATTCCCACCAAATTTTGACTTTAAGAATGGACTCATGTGCTGGAAGCAACATTCAAGATAAATTCTCCCGCCAAAATCAAAATGATAACTTTGATTAGTGTTAAAAGTGACATGGAGTCAGCTTTAACACTACTGCAATCAAATTATTATTCCGATGATGAACTTTACAACAATGTTGAAATTAGCTATCCCGATATGACCGAATCATTTACAACAATTGAGGTAATAATGTAATTTGAAAGTTTGTATTTTTTATTTATTTTATCAATAACTTATCAAAAAACAATTTTCGTCAATAGTATCTAAGATCAAGGGTTTACGCAGGTCTTTGAAGATCGTCACTCGTTGATCCGATGGTGTTCGACAGTTGGTATGACTATTGGAGTTGTGGTTGTGATACCAAGGTCTGATAATTTGGGACTTGGGCGAAGACCTAGAGTTTTCTTGAGTTACGAAAGGAGTGGAAAATTTAGACCATCCGTAAAGCCGAAAATATTGAACAAAAAAACGAAAGAATATAAGCAATCCAATTCGAAGAAATGTGGCTGTCCATTTGTGTTGAAAGGAAAATTACGAAACGAAGGTGGATGGATACTGAGTGTTATGTGTGGAACTTATAATCATACTATTGGGGAGCATCTTATAGGTCGTGCATTAAATTAGGAAGGTTAAAAAGCTGAAAAAAAAATTGATTGTTCAGATTTGTCTTTGAGTGGTGTTAAACCGCTGCGTGAAATTTTACTCCTCTTGAAACAGAGAGATGACAATAATTTGTCAAACAAAAGTACTTTATACAATTATCGTCACAAGAATCAGTTGGTTTGGTTGAGTGGAAGAAACCAAATGCAAGAAATTCTAAGAAATTTAGAAGAATTTGGGTACACAGAGTTTCATAGGGATAATCCCAAAGAATGTGAATGTAGAGATTTGTTGTTTGCACATCCCTAATCAATTCATTTGGCAAAGTGTTTTCCCGAGGTCATTGTCATAGATTGCACGTACAAGACGAATGTGTTCAAGATGCCATTGTTTGAAGTTGTTGGGTTCACATCCACGATGAAGACATTCTGTATTGCTTTTGGGTATTTGGAGAGTGAGAAAGAAGGTTCTTACCTTTGGGTTTTGAAGAGGTTCGTGATATTCGGACTACAAAGCTACTACGTAAAGATAATTAAGACTGATTGTGAGTTGGCACTTACGAACGCGATAGCTATAGTGTTTCCCGACCAAGACACTTCTTGTGTCGAGTTCACATCAGGAGGAACATCGAGACAAAGGCCAAAAAAACATTTGAGAAATTTGTTGAGTATGAACAATTTATGTTTATGTTTGAAATAGTGATAACAGCTCGTACTGAAGTTGAGTACTTGGAACACCTACGTTGTTTTAAACTTGAGTACGGAGATCATTATGGTGTTGTGGAATACATAGAAGACCAGTGGCTTTCGAAGTATAGAGAAAGGTTTGTCTCAGCTTGGATAGATCTCCATATGCATTTTGTTACTTCGAGCAGTAACCGAATTGAAAGTATGCATTCCTCTTTGAAAAGTCATTTGCGTTCTAGCAATAATGGTAACTTCTGTCGAAACTTTAATTTGATTAATAATCTCCTGACAAACCAAGTGACATAAATTGAAAGTTCTTTTAATAGGAGCTTGAATCTCTGGGATCATCGTTACAAACAAAACACATATGTGCAACTTAGAGGGTACATTTCTAGAGATGCATTGGATTTGACAGCAAAAGAGCTAATAAGGTCTGTTAGAGTTGGGACAGATGAAATTCGTTGTCGTTGTGTTTACAAGAGTATGTATGGGCTTCCTTGTGCGCATGAGTTATGTGAAATTGTTCTAATTGGTAGGGGAAGCATCCCTTTATCTTTGATACACCCTAGGTGGAGACAACTTAGTAGCACTCCGATTGATCTTCCTAATGGGTCCTTTGATATTCATCCCAAGCTTGCACAGATTCAGAAGAAGTTGTAGTCGCTCTCAGATGAACACAAGGTTTTGATGCTGAAAAAGTGTGTAGAACTAGGCGATCCAAAGGCAACTTTCATGCGAGAGCCTTGGGTCAACACCAATGTGAGTGGTAGGCCACCTGGAATAAAAATTGGTGTAAAGACATGTAAAGATAAAAGAGACACAAAGAGAGAGCCTTCAGCTTTCGAGTATGCACAAACAGTTGAGGAACAAATTGTAACTCAAGAAAGCAAGAATAGTAAAGCTAAGAAGTTGGTACCATGCAAAAGAAAACCAAGAAGAACTCATATTCAAGTGTTTGTAGATTTACCTGAAATTGGATCTAATTGGGATGATGGGCTACGTGACTTAAATCCATTGATACGAGACTTCATTGTGGATTGGCAAAATGTTGAACAGAATGGATATTGTGGATTTAGCGCGATTGCACGATGCTTAGGGTCTAATCGAGATGATGCATGGATTACTTGAGGGCTCTTATGTTGACAGAGTTGATTCCCATGAGGTAGATTATACTTCAATGATGGGTGGAGAAGAACGAAAAGAAGCGATCAAGACAAATCTACGATATACAGTTCCATATCTGATGAACCCCAAAGAATGGTTTGAACTTCCTTCAATGGAATTTTTAGCCGCTAATACTTTTCGGTGTGTCCTTGTCGTTATTGGAGAGAAAGAATGTATGTCATACTTTCCTTTGTGGATCGCTCCCGATCCAACTCGTGTCGGATAAGCGGCAATAGGCCATATTGGAGGAGGCACACATTTTGTGAAACTTCGTGCTTGAAGATGATAGTCCTATTCCGCCACTTGCTCAGTGGTGGGAGTCATTTGCATGGACAAGCTTGGGATTGGGCAACTATAATGGAACCAAGGATCGTGAAGTGGTATAAAAGGGTTCCAAAAACTGTTATGGATTTAGACCTTTCGTAACTATCCTTGTACTGACAGGATTTTTTGGCTTTAATATGTATTTTTTGCATGTGTATATACTGTCATAAATTGCAGAATGTATTAGAATATGTCAGAAATGGTATTAACTAGTTTTTGTTAAGTGCTCTGTAAATAGTATTAAAATGCAAGAATATGGTAAGTGCTTTGTCAGTTTAAGGTAGGAACCAAAGGCATATCGAGCTTCAGGTGAGCTTTATCACTTGTGTTGTGACAAAAGAACACCAGCTGCCTTTACAGTACAAAGTGAACGAGGGACTGATGGGTTCTAGAACAAGCTATCTTAATTCGAAATAAGAATTCAGGACTGGCGAACTAGCAAGGATATTCCTGTCATACAGTAAATGCAAAGAGATTTTTTTCCTCTTGTAAACATAAGTTAGAGTATGTTTATGATGCTCTGCAGTGTACTCTGAATCCTGTTTTTATAGCTAATTTTGGCACTTGTTTGAACTTGCATTAATTTAGTAAATTGGCAATGGAACAAGCAACCCAGAGTCCAAAACACATCTTAATCTCTGACAAATGTTTCTTAATCACGTTTTGCACAAACTTTTGTTTCAAACATTCTCTTATAACATTTTTTATAAAGTTTGGGATATCATATGTAGCAATGACTTCATGGAGATTACAATTATCATTAAACCCTAACTATCAATGTTCTAAACTGTCATTTTAAACATGCCTCCACGAACACGAGGAGGATCAAGCACCTAAACCCGAAAAAGAAAATGTAGCGAAGTGCCACCAATTCCCATTGTTGACAACTCCTCCACTAGAAATTTCATTGCCAACCATCGTAGGCTTAGAGTAAGTTCATCTCTCTTTCATTTTGATTTAGTTATGACATATTTCATGCTTGTCGAGTGAGCGGAGCGAATGATCTTGGCAGAAGGGGGGGGGGGGGATATGCGGACAAAAACCAAGTTGGTTGGTTTCTGTCTCTGTCCTCAACTTCTCTCTCATTTTTTCTTCGCCCCCAATACCCTTTCTCCTTCACCCAACTCTCTCTCTCCCCTTGACTCCAGCTCACTCCCACCGCCATGCAAGATATACTAGTTGAATGTTCTTAGAATTTGTTGTTCTCTGCCAAAATTTTATAACTGGTTGAAATATATTTTATACCCTTATCTTATTTTCACTCTCTTATCTTATCTTCAATGCTACTCTATTGTCCTCCATACTACATAGTGGACTTCAAGTGTTCATACTCTTAGTGGCTCAAACAGGGGGGTATCTCAAATTGACCCATGAACATTCAGTGTTCATACTCCTAGTGGACTATGAACACTGAATGTTCATACTCTTGTTGGACTATGAACATTCAGTGTTCATACCATTGAATTATGAACAATGAATGTTCATACTCTTGTTGGACTATGAACGACGAATGTTCATACTCTTGTTGGACAGCTTATACATTGTCGTATATAAACTTTCTTTGTTATATAGTGTTGTGCATAGCTTATTCAGCGTCGTCCAAATAATGTCGTATATAAGCTCTGCGAGTAGATATGACACTATAACTGTCATACTTATATGTTATGTCACTGGTCGGTATGTCACTTACTTTAAGTGACATTTACTTTAAGTGACATACTTTCGCAAGGTAAAAACTCCAATCGTTGACATCTCACTGCATATGTCGCATGCTTCCACAATGCCATTTCTAGTTGCATATATTTGGCATAAAGTATGATATACTTTCTGTTTATGAAACTATCCTTAATTCTTATGTACCGGGTAGTAGACCACGTACTCTGTACTCTATGAAATTTTGCATAACATACTATACTATGTATGTTAATTAAAAGCACATTTACAATTATTTTTACATCATACATTCGTACCACGTTGGGTATGTACTTTGTTATGTATGACGGTATGCTATGATATTTTCCATGACATACTATACTATGTATGTTATTTATAATCACATACATCGTTATTTTTACATAGTACCTTCATAAGGTGTTACTTATGACATACTTTCTTGGCTATGACTATTCGGATAGCATACTATCATGTATGTCAACATAATGATATAGACAATTATTTGTTTATACTAATTTTTAGTGAAGCGTTTTTAATGACATACTTTACTACGTATGAGCTAAGATTTTTGGTGAACACGGTTTACCTGTCGGTAAAGTTGCAACTGTTTTTAGTGGGAAAGAAGTTGGGTTAGCATTACAAATAAGGATTGCTGGAACCATCATTATGGTTTGACTAGAAAGATGCCTAAAAAAGGTGATGCAATTGCCGTGCTTAAATATTTTATGTAGAAGAGTGCTGAGAACCCCCAGTTTTACTACGCTATTGATCTAAATCAAAATGGGACTCCAGTAAACTTTTTCTGGGTTGATGGGAGGTCTCGAAAGTGCAAAGATATGAGTATTTCGGGGATGTTGTCTCTTTTGATACCACATAACGTACGAATGCATCTCTATGCCTTTTGCCCCTTTTACTAGAGTCAATCAGCATGCAGTCGATTCAGTTATTCAGTTATATGGTTGTTTAAGGCCTAGCTTGCAGCCATGGGTGGTCGTGCGCCAACTGTAATCATCACTTACTAGGATAAAGCGATGATTGCAGCCATTGCAAAAGTGTTCCCTGATACTCGTCATCGTTACTGTCTTTGGCATATTATGCAGAAATTTCAAGAGAAGCTATCCTTTACTAAAATTGAGACACTGGTAACTGACCTGAATAACACTATTTCTCTCCTCGTATATTTTTTTTTGCTAAAGGGTAAGCTCTTGCATTAGATAGCAAAGAAAAAACAGTATACATTTTGTGAGGGCCCTGGGTAGACCACTCCAACATACATTTCCTAAATTTTTAAGAAATAAATCTGAAATAAGTAGAGTGTTGATTCTCTAACCTATAAACAAAATTAGGTTTATTCTCCCACCATTGCTTCTGGCATTTTGCTAGGGTCTCTCCTCGTATAAGATTGCTGGTTTTGAAAGAAGATGGTGTACAATAATAGAGAAGAATGAGTTGTCGCAAATCCTTGGTTGATGTAAATGTATAATATCGCGGAGAAATGGGTTCCTTGTTATCTCGGTGACACATTTTTTTCGGTATGCATAATGATTGGGAGGAGGAATCGATGAATTCTCGATTACGACCAATTCCAGAATTCGAAGCACTATGCTGATGGAGTTTGTACATGGTAATGAGAGATCTTTGGCTTTGATTTCTAGGAATGAAAAGAGATGCCGATTAACGCACTAAGCATAGTTCACTTAATTGTGGCTAAAGATGCTTTCCTCCTTATGCATGCCGCGAAGGCCTATCGATTAATGCATTCAATATATTTAAGGAGCAATTAGAGAAGGCAAAGATGGAGTACAAAATTGATGGGGACGAGATTGTCAACAATGGAACCGGAAGCTACATGGTGAAATTCAGAGACCCTTGAGGAAGAAGTCCGCTTTGGAAAGTGAGTTTCAATAGAGGAACCTAGAGGAGACTGAATGTAAGTATTTTTAGTTTATGGGGTTACTTTGTGGTCACATGTTAAAGATTTTTCAAGCTACTTAAATCAAGAGATTCCAAGGCATTTTCTTTGAAGCGTGGATGCAAAAGGCAAACATGTATAGAGCGGAGTTTCATATTGGATTAGTGGTCGGCCATGAAAACCATGAACTTTTGAGAGTGGCTCATTGTATCAAGGTTGCTTTCCAAGTGGCTTACGATGCGGGGAGTAGTGTTGAGGCTTATTCATATTTTATAGAAAAGATGGATGAAATGGCTAAGCATGTCTCAACGTTGAATATAGCTTCGAACGAAGGAGACGAAGATAATGAAGTTGAAGAGTCTTTCTTTGATACCTCACAGGTTATGATTGTGATATTAATGTTTAATTTGATATAGGTTTAGTGTTTAATGTTATTTGATTTATTATAATGTTTAATTTGATAAAAATATATATATATAATATATTTTGACTTCCAAATCTTTATTTAAGATATTGATTTTGAATCCCAACATTTCTCAAACAAAAGGGAGGAAGAAGAAAGCAGAGAGATGGAAATCCCCCAGAGAAATAGCCCTAAACAATCCAGGAAGAATGTGTAGAAACCGTGGGAAAATAAGACTCGAAATTGTCCGTCCGAGAAAAATAAGACGTAATTTGTGAAATGTAAGTATTTTTGGTTGATAGGTTGCTTGGTTTGTAGGTTAATACATAATCTATGATATGTTAGAAGGGTGCACATGCTTTGTGCATTTTGGTATTTTTCTGACCCTCTACTTGATATATGAAAGTGATTATGCTGTGGTTGTTCATACCTATTTGGGGTATGAACAATCACTGTTCAAACCCCATTATGAGCTATGAACACTCATTGTTCATATCTTAACATGACCTATGAACACTCATTGTTCATATGAACAACCATTGATTATGCATTAGCCAATGCATATGTTATTGAACTTGGCATATGTGATGCAGTACAAGTTGCCAATGCATTTGTCAATGAACTTGGCATATGTCAATGAACTGGAAAAGCGGGCAACAAAGTCGGAAAGACATGGACGTGGCCATATTTAATTGGAAACGTCAAAATAAGCATAACCCACTGTTTTTCCGTGGGCCACCCTCTCGGGCCTTAAATCCATCGTTTAGGCATTCAAAATCACGTTTTTGCCGTTTTAGGAAAGTTTTGTTTTTGCTATATCTTTTGATAGGAGAGTCCGTTTTTTATTTGGTCAGCTGTGTTAGTTATATTTTGATTAGTAGTTTCTTAATATGTGGTTATCCCAAAACTTTCCATTTTTGAAAAATTTCAACTTTTGTGGTAATCGGTATTTAAGCCTATATAAGGCTTGGTGGTAGTCCGTATTAGAGTTTTCAGTTTTGGTTTTGAGTTAATCATATTAAGAGTTACCACAATTGGACCATGAACAATGATATTAAGAGTTAATCATTTTGAGTTAATCATATTATGAGCTATGAACATTCTTTGTTCATATCACAATTGGACTATGAACAGTGATTGATCATAGTTCGGAGTGTGAAGAGTATTACTCTTATTTATAAGCCCATATAAACTACAAACAATTAAGATCTAACAATTAATTATCCTCTTAATTATCGCTCCATTAATTATTTTTACATAATACATTCGTACCGCGTTGGGTATGTAGTTTGTTATGTATGACGGTACGCTATGATATTTTTCATGACATACTATACTATGTATGTTCTTTATAATCACATATAACATTATGTTTACATAGTACCTTCGAAAGGTGTTACTTTTATGACATACTTTCTTGGCTGACTATTCGGATGACATACTCTCATGTATGTCAAACAGAATGATATATATACATTTGTCTATACTAATTTTTAGTGAATTTTAATGACATACTTTACTACGTATAATGCTTTGTGAGTTTTGAGATTTTGCGGCTCCCTTGGAGCCTTGGAGGAATGAATGTTGCACGCATCAATGAATGGTACGAGTTAGGAAAATTTTCTAGTAGGGTGAGTCCAAAACAAATAGCAACACAATAGCATTTTGGATAGTGATGGATAAATATGATGATCTATTTTGGATGATACTTAGGCACCTAGCTTTTCGGATAAGTGTGTAATTTCAGAACTTATAAATAACTATAAATAATTCCAAAATATAGTATTTGGTTGAATATGGATTTTGTTAGTTGGTTCAAATTTTCGTTTCATATGATTCTTAGGAAATTCGAAGAAAAGAGTGGAATCCGAAAAAGAGAAGCAATGAAATCTCATGTAATGACATCTAATTTAAGAGAGAGAGAGAGAGAGAGAGAGAGAGAGAGAGAGAGAGAGAGAGAGAGAGAGAGAGAGAGAGAGAGAGAGAGAAAATGATTTTTTCGTTGTGAGAGAGTTAGATATGACATTTTCTTTCCTTTGTGAGAGAGTTAGAGAAAACTTTTAGATGGTTTCTTTGAGGTCTTTGAGAGAGAACATAACAACAAGAAGTACCAAATCCAAAATAAATTCTAACTTCATTAAGTCATGAGTATCTCCCAATAATTACATAGTCATAAAAACCAAAGCACCTAATGAGTAATGAAATCCTCATGAAATTATCCTTAGCAAAATTGACATTTTCAGCAACATGGACAAAATGGATCATCACTCTTGTCCCCACATTCTAAAATCTAAATGGGACTCATAAACAACCAAAGCAACTAATGATCCTAACAAAATATACATTTTCAGCACCATATACAAAATGGATAATCACATTAGCATCCAGTATCCACATTCTAAATTTATAGGCAAAAAACTAACTAAAGCACCGAATGACCCCTGAAAAGATATGCAGTTTCAACAACAACACAAAATGGATCACCACTTTAGTTCCCACATTCCAAATCATTTTTTGGTTAGATGATATAGCAACCATTCCCTACGCCTCTCCAGCCTTAACACCATGAACACCCTTGCTTTTTTGTCATCATCAAGGAGCTTTAAAGCTTTAATGAAAGTAATGCTATCTAGGTCAGGCACATTTTCTAATTTAGCAATGATCTTTGCTTCTTCTGTATGTTCAACACTAGAACCTGTAATTTGTTTCTTCATATTACGACCCTTTTCAGAAACTGCAATAGTTTCCATGCCATGAATTGCCTCTTCCATACCCTCTCTAGTGATTTTTCACAGTTTCCTAGCATTGGATTGATTGCTTGATCGCGTTGATCTATTCCTCTTAGCATTAGTTGATGGGACTTGAACATTGTTCATCACCTTTTGCCTTCGTTCTAAATAAAAGACATATTTATTTAATCGATCGGTTGATAACCTTAATACCGACAAGAGTAACGACAGAAAATGACGCCAACAATACATGTATTTACCAAGTTACCAACTAAGTCTGTGTATAGTTCATTTATCCTATTCATAATCCATAAACCAAAATGACAACTGAAAAGGGACTGACCATTTTGATCCTTACCATGGCCCAAAGCAGCTAATTCTTCATCTACTAAGTTGATCACTACTACATTTGGGGGAGGAGTCACAGTGCCTCCTGCTTCAGCTCGGGCCGCTCTTGCTACCTCTATCTGATATATTAATTCAAGAAGAATCTGAGCCTCGTTCCTAGATTGCCTAGAACGACGCATGATTCGCATGATACGTTGATTTCTTTCTTGAAAGTTCAGACCATTTCCACTTCGATTTGTCTGAGCCATATGAAACCTAAAATAAAAAGTTTTTATAACTCTCTGAGGTACCAATAAACCACCCTACCTCTACTAAAGCCTGTGCAGTTAAATCGCTACTCGGTCGCTACTCGCTTGAAGAGCGAGTAGTGAGTAGGTGTAATCGGTCGGGGATTAATTGGATGATTTTTCATAACACTAAATTTCTTTACAAATAATTATTAAATATATTTAACTTTGAAATACCAACATAATGAAGCCAATTAAGAACCCAATCAATCAATAAACAATTAAAATACTCAATCAACTAAAATAAATATGATTAAAGTGTAGAACTTTACGTTAATCGAGGGTTATCGAATCAGCAAAATGTTGAGTTCAATGTATAACATTGAAATAGTGAACACAATTACTTTCGGTTAATCGGCCTAATCGGCCGAAAGTACTTGGGGAGTTTTTGAGCCCGACAGATCGGGATTAAATTGTTAGTCTGTCGGGCTAAGCAGCGAAAGTACTAGCTTAGTACTCAACGATGTAATAGCCCAGACTAAAGCTCTATAAAGATGTACAAATGCTCCAAAATAAAATGATTTCCAAAATGATATATTATTTAAGTTTGGTGACGTGGTGGAGACTGGAGAGAGAGAGGAGTGAAATTTCAGTGATTTCAGGGGAAGGAAATTTTGTGAAATTATCACACGTGTCAGAGGGCTGGTGGGGAAATCTGCGTTGGTTAATGGAAGAAAATTTACCTGAAATTTTTTGATTCTTGATTTAATCCCAGGAGTTCGGAAGATCTAAAATTATTGTGAATATACCTGCTGGTTCCTCCTCGTAGGATGAAGACTTGCCTAATTAGTACCAATGGCAAAGACGATGAAGCCTCACCCCACTATGAACCCTAACATCTTCATCACTCAAAGTTCTCTCAATCCACTGGTCAACATAAACTTCCCCACTCAAACTATCACTGGTCATTGACATTGCAAAATAAAAAAGCCATAAAAAGAAGAAGAAAGATCAAATTTTTATTAAAAGCACGCACCTGATAGCAAAGGATAGAAAATTTTTCTTTTCTTTCTCTGCCTTTCCTTTGATTGAAGAATGAAGGGACGAAAACCTTTCACAAACCGAAAAGGCAAAACCCTTTACCCCGCACAAACCTTAAAACCGACAAAACCTTTCGTGATTCCCATGACAAAGCAATGATAACTTCGCCCACAAACCTGTCCAACACGTGTTCCAAAACTTTATTTTACCATTCCTTTTTTCCACATTAAATACGTCCTGCGCACCATAGATTTATCCTAAAATAAAGGGGGCTTGTGTAAGTACTTTCCATTCTGCACCCAGTACACGTGTCCACACATCAGGTAGTGTTCCACCAGTTCGTACCAAGTCATCAGGTCGTTATCCCCTAAACACCAAACCTCTACAATTGATTAGGCTATTTTATTATGACTGCTATTTGATTATGACTGCTACAAACAAACAAATTGATTATGTTCTCGCTATTGTTTGCAAAATTATGGAAACTTTTTTTAAATGGTCGATGGGATATCCCTAAAGTAGCAAATGCAAAAGCAAAGACGCTAAAGATGCTCTAAGCTTGCATGCTACTTACCACGAACAAACCAAGAAGTCGGACTCTAGAACATCATTTGTTTATGCAAAATTTTGAAAGGGGTTGTTTAATGAAGAATTAATGTAGAAGGATAAAACATTATATTTTGACATGTATGAATGTAATGTTGAATGCGCCCAAGATATCTCATATATTGTTATGAAAGACAAATAAGAATCAGATATCCAGATATCAGTTGTTATGAAAGTGAGCTATTATTGATGTTTATCATGTGTTCTCTTAATTTTTATTTTCTTATTTGAAACTATTATAAACTCATGTCTTACAAGTGTGAACACTGAATGTTCATACTCTTGTTGGAATATGAACATTCAGTGTTCATACAATGGAACTACTTAACACCTAATGTTCATACTCTTTGTTGAATTACTACATTCATGAGTAGTAATCGTCCTTCTTAGGAACTTTTTGTCGAACCTAAATTTGTGTGTTAACTATGGTGATAAGTTTTTGTGAGTTTTTCTCGTCAGAAATAGGTAGTTGAAGTAGGTAATAAACATTATTGACACGTAAAACCAAAGATAAACCTACAAAGAATAAATTCCGAAGGTAACATGAACATCAACACTTGCATAAACTAGAAAGATTGATGTCACCCTAAATATATGTAGTACATTACAAGATATTACTTAATTTTAAATAAAAATATAAGCTCCATTAAATATAACATGAATGGTGACATCAACTACGGGTTAAGCCGAGTTGCAGTGAAGTCTGACATGAATGGGAGAATGGAGTGATTGCCGAAGGTTGGGATTTTTTTGACAAATACCAACTTCTCTAGACTGAAATCGCACTCAAAGGATCCCCGCCGCATTCAAAAACTGCAATATGTTCTGTGAGTAGGTCGACGAAACACGGGTGATGGTAAGAGGAATACAATTTGTCCAATGAATACGTCCTCGGTTCACTCCACAACCTGTTGTCGTATTCATGTAAAACTTTAAGTTCTAATTTCGTAATAGCAATGTTCTCCTCACCCCAGAACCTGAACATAATAGCAATAGTACCATTAAACTGAAACAGTTTGTACGACTTTGGTGGGGATTTAGTCTGCTGTAGTCCAATCCTCGTCCAAGATTCAAGGGCAATGTTAAATACCAATATGCCTGCATCATAAAGAGACCAGTGAAGAGATCCTTTTGCAGCCACTGCGGGCTGGTTCTTGATGTGTTCATCATTAAATGACAACTCCAAGTTGTTCAACCTTCTCCATTTCAAACTACGGGAATCGAATAATTCAATATACATGATGATTGAGTGATTATAGGTTTTCATGGATTTTCATGGCTTAGGCTGTGCAGATGTCTCAATAGTAACAGAATTGAATTTCGATTGGGACATAGTCGCCATGGAATCTATTTGATTCTATCCTTAAGTTGCCATGGAATCTATTTGACTCTGCATTGATTAAACATCTTTCTTTAGTTTCCAAGTCTTGAAGAAGCTTACAATCTTCTCGATTTGCATCGGCCGCCAACTAACACACTTCAAACTCGCATTGTAACTTTGTCACCGATTATTTACATTGCCAAAATACTTGATGAAGAGAAACACTCACTGCTTATGAAGAGAAACACTACGCCAATGTAACATTGCTTTGGCGTAAAACTCCACAAATGTCGGCCCTTCCGGCGCTTTCATCGATCTTGTAATCCCGTAATTTTAGGAGTGGAATTTGACTCTTTAACACCAAGCTTCCGCTTATTCCCCTTCTTTTAATTTGTTTGCCAACGCCAACTACATCTCTTTGTAGTTCGCCGCACCGGTGGTCCTTCTAGCTGAAAAATCTGATGCCCCTTTTGTAATCGCTCGTTGCACCCGCTTGTGTTGCCTTGACAATTGTGGAATTAGGCAATGGAGTCGATGCCTCGTAACATCAAGATATATGTGAAAACAATAAAATACAATTAAGAACACTATATTGTCTTTAGCTATATTGTCAAATATATCAGATGTCCTCTAATATACTGAAATAACAAATTGAACTATTTAAGTAAATAACAAATTCACAGTCAACTGACTCTCAAACGGTCGAAGAAATATAGATATAGGGAATGGATCAGTTTACCCACTTTCATACTCTAAATAGCGTGTCGTATCAATTAATCTAATGGCCAGTTTTTTGCTTAGGTGGACAACCATGTACTTTGTTCAGAAGGAATATGGCTTTGAGCTTGAGTCGAGAACTCAAGAGCCGAAACTAGTAATGAGTTAAGGATAATCATGGGTCCCATTTCTTCTCTCTCATTCCTTTCCTTTGTTGTTCATACTCAGTGTTCATAGTCTACTAGGAGTATGAACACTGAATGTTCATATTATTGTTGGACTATGAACATTCAGTGTTCATACTCTTAGTGGACTATGAACATTGAATGTTCATACTCTTGTTGGACTATGAACATTCAGTGTTCATACTCCTAGTGGACTAAGAACATAGAATGTTCATACTCTTGTTCATACCGAAAGAGCGTGCAAAGGATCAACTTGACTATTAGTGGCACAATATTGCTAGTGTAACTATACAACAAGTCTTTGAATGGAGTTATGACGAACAGAAGATCATAACTAGCAACGAGATTTGTGATCAAGCAATAGCACAAAATCTGAAGGGCGCGACTATCACACATGGGCAGTACTACGAAGTCAAGCATGATTGGTTTAGAAAAATGACGTGGTGAGAATAGATAACTAAAACGAGAAATAGACGAGAAAAGTAAAGGTAAATATCACAATGAGTTCATTCTATCTCCTTTTACTAATCTCTCTCTTTCTTCAGCTAAATACATTGATCTTCGTTGGTGTTTGTATGTTATATTCACAGTTTGATCTCTCACATTGATTCATCAAAATCTTATTTAACATAAATGATGAAGAGACAACTGAAAGGGATAGAAAACATATTGCAACACAGATGGATACTGATGAACATAAGATGAATTCATAATCTGTTGCTGAGTATTTACAGGACTAGTGCTACATGGAGACAGAAAATAGCCCCATCATTGTTAGTCAACCAACTATTGTTCTTGTTGTAAGTTTTAGAAGCATAACACCCATATGAAAGAGAAACTCGTCTCTTTCATCTTCCCCTGGCCTTGTGGACCTAGCCTTAACTCAAGCTTTTTATCTTCTGCAACTCCCAACTTCTTTTCTCTATCCTTGTGTATCAAATCTGTTTCAACTTAGGGAAATCCCAAGGAAGAAAAAAGTGAACTTGTGCTATTCTGGATCGGTCTGTTTTATTTCTCTCTCTCTCTCTTTTTGGTTATCTCAATTTCTCCTATCTTTTCGCGTTTTTTTTTTAAAGTTTTCGCCACGTCATTTTTTTTAGACCAATCCGGTTGATAGTGCTGGACATGTCTGATAGTCGCGCCCGAAAAGGTAATTTTTGTGGGACCCAATAAAAGTTAATTTGAAGAGTTGCGCATGCTGTATGGTACGCAAGATCTATGGGCCTTTGGATCAGTACTTTTTTTTTGTGAAATACACACTCACCTCTGTGTGTGAGTGGCCCAGATGTGAGGGTGCACGATACATCTCGCGCACAGTAGATTTAGCCTAATCTATGGTGTGCGAGATGTATGGGCCTTTGGATCAGTACTTTGTGATGCAATAATACACACGCACCCCCTGTGGATGAGTGGTCCACATTAAATACACCATGCGCACCATAGATTTACCCATTTGAATATTGTTACCCATATAAGTCTCAATTTGAAGAGAAATTGATTCGCATATTCTCTCTCCAAATGTCCAAAAGGACTTTTTCTCTCTCCAACCCAAAAACCCTTATTTGAGGCTTTCTCTCTTCAATTTAGGGAGAAAGCCTCAAACACCAGACTCAAACCCTAAATTGAAAATGAAATTGTATACCCGCAGTGGAAGGTACACTTCAAGTTTTTATTTTAATTTGATGTGATTGTATTCGTATTTGTGCAATTATATTTTCGGAACCCTTATATTTTCACCATTTTCCCATATATTTTTTTCTTGAACAAATGTGTAGTGTTATTTACTTACATTTTAGGTTAAGTTTGGGTAAAAGGTTTAGAATCGTGACAAATATAATAAGTGAAAAATATTTTAAATGAAGGTTATGATAGAGTTGGCTATCCCGGTGGGTGTTCGGTTATAATGATCTGTCTTCTCAATTTGAAAAAAACTTTCAATTTGAGAGGATAGATCATTATAACTATACATCCACCGGAGGTAGGTAACTCTTTCATGTCCAAGTTTTCAATTATTTCTTTACGTTTTAGGTTAAGTTTTGGTACAAGGTTGTTCCATAGATATAGATAAATATCTGCCACACAGTGATACATCACATAAGACAATGCTGCTTTAGTTATTTTCATTGTCGAATTTGGTAATTACATTTGATCATGAGATATCTTATTGTAGTTATTGGTAGAGGTGGAGAAGGTATTTTGATTGGGGAAACAATGTTTACTATTTCAGATTGGTGAAACTGTTGGCTAATTAGGAAGAAAAAATGTTATTATGTTTTATGTTATTTTTCCTAGGATGAAGAAAGATGTGTATAAATATAAGCCTAAAAAGTTGAAGACGGTCGACCTCGAGGTGGTATCAAGGTTACGGTCGATGTTTGTCCAAAATGCTCGAGGATAAGTTGTTTTCGACATTTGATATAGATGAAAGGGTTGATTTCAGGAAATCACCTTTTGGTTTTCTTCTAGATATTAATATAGTAGATCCGACTGACAGTAAAAGGTATACTATGCTTGCCCACTGCAATCTGATTGTGGAAGTGTTGCAAAAGAGGATTTTACCACTGACTTACAAATTAAAAGAGGTATACTTAACTTTCAAGGAGTCGGACGTGGCCCTTCTTACTGGACTGTCCACAGATCGACCTCCTGACTGGTATTTCCGGATGGATTCAACGGTGCCTACTACCTTCCGGTTAAGGTATTTTAGGACAACCAAACTTCGACGCAGTTACTGTGACGATGTTTTGCTAACGGAGATTTTGACGGCAAGGATGTTAGCTAAGACAAAGTCAGTACGGAGGAATAAGACGACTAGGAATGACATATTTTGACTCACGCACTTATTTGTACTAATTGTATCCATATTTTCTTCATCTATTAATAGGACGGAGAAGCTGAAAAGGTTGATGATGGTGACAACCGTGATGATGCTGACAACAAAAATATTTGTTTAAAAGTGGAGCACTTTTAAGTATGCGTATAATGTACTTCCCAAATGCAATTATAGTTACGGATCCTTATATTTAAGAGTAAACATTACTGCGTGTTACATTTTTTTAGGGGTGAGTAAATTTTAAGTGAGACACTGTATTGTACGTATGAGGCAATGTAGTGTAGGCTGGTTATGAAACTATTTTATCGCAGCTACCGTTTCATAGCCGTTGGCTCAATTGAGGGGAAAGCAACAGGCTATTCTCATAGATGATTTGTACTACAGGTGAAGGAATGCTACACTTGAAGAACTAGGATCTGATACTATCTCTGTACAATTTGGGAAAAACTCAAAACCAATTGTATATGCAGATCAAATATTTATTTTTTTCTGCGACAATGTAGATTACCTGTGCGACAATGTAGTATAAGGTCTATTTTATGTGCAACTAACTCACATTTATCTTATATACTGTTGTAATTTTTTATCCTTATATTTAAGAATTCTATCTTGTTGATACTGATCACTGTCAGAAGTCCTAATAAGGCTATATTGGCAAGTATACCCGCTCAAACACCAACCCACGAATCAGGTAGCTTTCAATAAATAGGATAAGAGCATAAGAACTTTGATGTCAAGATGTTTCATTTTGATTTGGAAATGAAGCGTTTGCACTGGATACCCTTGTAGAATTTATGAAAGAGGATGATGAGAAGAATGTTTAGTCCATGTTAAATCTGGTTTAGTCCACAATGTCTCTTAAGCGGTTGTAATTCAGTTTTTTTGAGGTGCATAAGTATTTAATTTAGTTATAGTAATCAAATTCTAAGTATAAAGGAACCGAAGTTTTTGATAATAACTTTTTATTATTTCCTCCAGATCCATTTTATTTCTACCTAGATTCATAATTAGTAATCGTAAAGACTATATAAATAAGATGTAGAAAACTACGTTAGATCCTACCTAAAACATTACCTAGAAGCAGATCCTCATTATCTAAACGAACCCGAAATAGACCATTGGGAAGTGATTCAGTAATTAAATCTTCATGTATCCATTTTTGTTGTAACTCGTTGTTCAAACAACTATTCATACTTGATTGTCTAATAGAGCGCGCTCACTTAATTGTGGAGAAGAAGATGGACTAATTTTAAACTTTTTAAATTGAATACGTGTTTAATTATTAATTAGAAAATAATGAGAATGCTCTTATTGGTGAGAGTGCTGATGGAATTTAGCAGTATAATTGGTGGTTAACAAATTCGGACTCAATTTCTACCTGCTTCATGGGGACCACCTCAGCAATCCCAAATATTTAGTTCCTTTCCTTTAGCTTTTGGGGGAAAACAAGAAGTAGGAAAGTTTATATTCCTCTCTCTATTTGTCTTTTCGTAAGTTCTCTCTCGAAAGCTTAACATTGAAGTCAACTTTTCAACCCAAATTTCTGTCGTTTAAATCGGATTTAAATTTTGGAACAACGTGATTTGGTTTTTTCCTTCAAGGTATGAACTTTACTGAACTATATCGGTTGATTTGACCATATTTGTTTTCCTTAATTGTACCCTAATTTCTATAGTTGAAAATGTTACTACTTTTAATTTGACTACTTTCATATTTAGGTTACAATGTTTGAAATTGAAAATTTAATTTTCTTGTGTAGAATGAAAAAGGGTGGTGGCAAGAAGAAAGTAGTGCCTAATTGGAACTATATGGAGAAAGAGAAGGAGGTGAAGAAGAAGGTTGTTTCGAAGAAAAAGGAAAAGCCGAAACCTCCTCCGCGAAAAAACATCAAAGTTACTTGTCGATGTTCTCCAAAAATGCTGGAAGAGCAACTGTTTTCCACATTCGACAACGATGAAACCGAACATTTTAAAAAGTCTCCATTTGGTTTTCTCCTTGATTTGAGTTCAGTTGATGTGGAAGGCGGTGAGAAAACTCATTTGGTTACCCACCCAAATTTGATTGTTGAGGTTTTGGAAAAGAAGATTTTGCCAATAACTTTCAACATAGGAAACCAATATTTGACTTTCAATCCTTCCGATGTGGCCCTCCTTACCAGTCTATCCACAGAGCCACCACCTCAGTGGTTTTACAAAATAGACGTGTTTGACCCTTCTGATTTTCGTCTAAGGTATTTTCAATCGGAGGGAAGATGCTCGACTCTGCTTGGGGCCGTTATGCTGACTGAGTTTGCGGTAGCAAGGAAAAAAGCTAAGTGAGTTTTTCAGACGTAAATGATCCGAACACCGCGGACGACATCCACCGACTTAACCGCTTGTTTGTGCTCGGGCTTTCCTCTTGCCAAGCCGTTTGAAGGCGCTGATCTCAAACATATTGGTATTGCAGCTGATTTGAAGAAGTTCGACAAATTCCCTTTGGGGTATCCGACGCTTGAAGGCATTCGTGGTGGTGTTGAGGCTCTACATACGATATATGGAGAAACACTTTCAGTTCAACCGAAAAGCGCTTACCCACACCCTATATGGGTGTGCACTAGCATTCGAAAGTGTTGGGTTTTCCTTCATGTGCCCACTTTGAATGTCCACCGTGGATGGTGAGATATTCCCCTAGTTTCAAGTGGGTGGGTTTCCGAAAACCACCCATGAGAAACTTGGGAGACCAAATTAAACAACCCCAAGAAACCGACCGCGGCCGGTAAGTTACATATTCCTCCGACGGTGCAAGCAGAGGGAGTCTACGAAAAGCCAAAGGTTTATAAGTCTTGTTACTTTGGATTTGATGGATGATTTTTCTCATTATTATTATTTCAATTGGTGCTGAATTTCATGGTTTGTTACAAAGAATAACCGATGATAAGAAGCTTCTTTCTTTGACATTTTCTCGTGAAACGTAAGAAGCGTAATGAGGTTAATTTTGGAGTGTTGCACTTTTTATTGATATTGAGAATTTCAGTACTGACAAAGCTTGTCATCTGTGATCTCGTAATTGCAGGTTGTAAACCAGGCTGCAAAGTTGTTCTTAGAGCAATCTCATAATACTGGAAGTGGTCATGTGGAGCAACAAACTGTGGTAATGTATACTGCGATGTATCTTCATATTGCCACAATGTAGTTATGAGTAAACCTAATGTTTTGTGCTCCCGTGCATCTAGTAGAATTTAAATCGGTGCCCGCTAAGGAAGTGAGGAAGGTGCCTACTAAAACAGGAATAAATTTGGTCCTGGATGATGAAGAAAATGTGGTGATTTTTATATGTTATTGAATGCATGTTATTATTTGCACTACAAAAAATGCGAGATGAATAAAATTTTCCCTTGGATTCCGCCCTTGTAGGAATTACTGGAACGTCGTGTGAAAAGAAGAAAGTGTTCTGTAGAAGATCGACAACCATTGGTAATTAATTAAGTACTCTTGAACTCCAGCCCATCCCTTAAATGTTTTTTTGGAAGCAGATATAGTGTCTTGGTAAATTTTTATGTACTTTCATATTTGTAGTTAATTGAAGGAAGCGGGCCTTGTGCTAAAAGAAGGGGTGATAGTGAGAATAGTAGTGATAATGATTTTGTTCAGCCTCCAAAGAGGAGGGTAATAACACAATGTGAGAATAAATCAACTAAGAGCGGAAAACAAACAAGACTACCAACCAAAAACCACAACAAACCTTCAACTAAGAACAGTCCCAAAGAAAAGTCTATTCCAACAAGCAAGCAGTGGGAGAATCAATATTGTAGCGAGTGGATTGGGGGGAATAGTTGTGAACCGCTAGGGCCTTCTTACTTTTTGGAAAAGGCTCCTGAAAAATCTGACGTGATTGTGGCAGAGGCACAATTCACGGTTATGCAAACAGTCAATGAAATTAATAGTACATCCGATCCTCTGCTATTTGCCAATGATGGAGCGGCCAACACTCTCGCACTTGCTGAGTACCATGGGGAACTTCTAGATGTGGTCGACAATGTAGTGGAACATGACTTCATGACTTTGGGAAATGACGTGAATATGCTATTACAATATCCGGCCGATATTGTACACCCACCCGAAGATGCAGCAAGTTTTGACCCTGAAATACTGGACTCTTTGAGGAATGAAAATGTTGAGAAAGAGTTATACGATCAGCGTGTGTTTGCAAATGATGGGGCAGCCAACACTCCCGCACTTGCTGAGTACCATGGGGAGCTCGACTTAATGACATTGGCAGATGGCGTGAATATGAACTTACAGAATCCGGACGATATTGTACACCCACCCGCAAATGCAACAAATTTTGAAATTGAGGATACAACCATTGAAGAAGATTTGGACATTAACACAACTGATGGAAAAGTGGTTTGTGCATTGTTCTGAACACCTTTATCTTAAGTTACAAGTATTTTTGCAAGAGTTAACATTGCAGGGTGCGTCTGTTAAACATTGTAATCTACAGTTGCCAATCTCGGTATAAAATTTGCCTGCAGGAGTTATTTTTCCATCCATTCACACAGAATATGTGATGTTTCTGATGACTAATTTCTGCAGGGGAAGCAATGGTATACTTCGAAGAGTAGGCAATGGAACAAATTTTCTCACCTTGAAGAAGCAATATATACCATTTGCAAAGACAAAATTCATGCAAAATTTGATGAAATTCCATTGGTAGGGAGGAACTACTCAATACCCACAGTGAATGAATTGCCTAGTGACCGCTGATAAATGCACAACGCCCGAGAATTGATCGCACATTATCGAGCCGCGATGAGGAAGATGAAAGGGTCGTATCACATTGATTCATCGGCCATAGTCAGCCTATGGACATAATTTAGAACTAAATCGAGAAGCTTCTCCTTTCTCAAGCACCAAGGATGGCTGAACGATGAGGTCTATACTGCTTTGCAAAATATATATGTTGTTGATTCTCTTACCAGTTAGTCACCCTCTTCCTCTATTTTACCACTGTTTCCTTTTTTTTTTTTTTTTTTTTTTTTTTTTTTTTAAATTTCCCTTTAAGGTTGTCTCCATCTACATGGAATTACTCAGAAGGTGGCAGTTGAAGGAGGGGCAATCTCGGTATAAAACTCGGGATTCAGGAAAGTACATTATTATTGCGGACACGCTCATTCCGGTTAGTTATGTCACTCTCCACCTCATTCTCATATTTTTAGCAACTGTATTACTTAACAATTGGAATTTTCGAGTTATACAGGTTTCCTTACTTACCTTATATGGAACCCTAGAGGGCAAGTTAAAATGTTAAATGATGGAAGTCTGACTACAGAGCAAAAGATTTCAGAAACTGCGTCCCTAATGCCATGGAGCTTGACCATGCTCTTCAGAGATATGGTTTCGGAAAAAAGTGATGTACCCCACGCAACAAAATCTAAAGGAGTAATGATGGCTTTGAGTGTGGGAATGAACAAACACTGGGTTCTTGCTGTTTTTGACTTTTCTACTTGGAAGTGTCTTCTGTATGATTCCTTAGAATTAGTAATGTTCGACACTCTACTAACTTTGAAGATGATAGGTGCAGTGCTACCTTATGGGTTGTTAGTACATGATCCTTAGTGCATACATTGGTCACAGTTGCAGAGACAGTGGGAAATTATTCTTACTGACTGAGCTAAATAACATGATTCATGGAATTGCGGTGTTTTCGTACTAGCTTATGCAGATCAGTTGCTACGGGGTGCACACGTCCAATTTGGAAGGGACGCTGCCCATATTAGGATGATAATAGCGAAGGACCTTCTAGATTGTGGAATTACAGAGAGACAGTTTCTCAGCAAAAAGGAAGACGTCCAATCTCTCAGAAAAAGAAGGCGGGTCATTCATAGACCACCAATGAGTAAACCAAAACCGAATACTTCTCATTCTTGATCTCAATGGTATGCTTGTTCACGTAGCTAACAAGCTCGACCGCCACTTTCGGATTCGGGTTTACACATTCATTTTTTGAAAGGCAATTATAAGGAGGCCATTCTATGATGATTTTCTGAAGTTTTGTTTTGAAAGGTTCTATGTGGGTGTATGGTCATCAAGGAAAAAACTTAATTTGGTCCGGCCTTTCCGATTTCATTATGCCCGAAAAGAAGGTACCAGCTTGGCATTTTGTTGGGACCAATCCCATTGCACTACCACCGAAGTTGCACATCATTGACAACATTGACAAGCCTATCATGTTAAAAGAACTGGTCAAACTTTGGGATAAGAACGACCCAAATCTTCCTTGGGAGAGGAGAGAGTATAATGAATCAAACACGTGATGTTGGATGATTCTCCGTGATAAAGCATTGTTTAATTCCGCGACACACCGCCATATTCCCGACTTCATACGATTTTCGAATGAAAACGATAATTCCTTAGGACCTCGGTGATATTAGGATGTATTTGGAAGGATTAGAGACAAGTAAAAATGTCCAAAAGTACATTGAGCAACATCCTTTTGGCCAAGCTCTTACTTAAGAGCGATCCATCTTGGCCATATTATCCGCAACTCATCAATTCTCGCTTGCATGCTCCTTCGCACTCGGATTGTGAAAATTGGCTTAATCATTTTTATTCTTATATACCGTTGTAATTTTTGTTTCCCTTTTCATTTGAGTGTTAGATGTTGTTGAAGTACTTGTCCGATTAAGTACTTTGTTAGATGTTGTCGCAGTGAAATGAAGCACTTTGTTTTGTAATACTTTTTGTTCGAAAGTGTTAGTGTTAGATGTTGTTTGAGTGTTGGTGTTAGATGTTATTTCCCTTTAACCTAGTTTTGCATCTTCCAACGTGGCTTCACTAGTCCACGTGCAACTAACTCACCTTTATCACTATGAGATTAATCTAACGGTTGTCATTGAGTAACCGTTGAGAGTCGCTGCAGTCATCTTTGTCAAGAATTGCTTCAAATTTAACCTTTAAAAGTGGAGCCTTAAAAGTGAGTGAAAACTAAAAAAAAAAAAAATCAGAAACTGATGTCTTCTTCTTCAACTAATGTTGGTAAGTTCAATATTTTCAATATTGTCATCTTTTTCGTTTTTCTGCAACAGGGGGATTTTTCAAATGCTTTCGGTGATTTAAGGGGGTATCTAAAATTCTCTTGAAATTATATATTTTTCCTGATTCAGTGCCAAATTTGCGATGAAGTAGGACATCCAGCTTATAGATGTCCTTGGGTGTAAACCCCCTGCAAATATCCTAAATGTGATGGGTTTCTTATGTTGCAACTTTCTCTAACATCAAGAAATCCCGATAGAAAGTATCTAAAGTGCCTATATGGGAATTTTCAAAGTGGATTAAAATGCCTTGATGAGGCTATTTTAGATGTTAAAAATGATTTAACAAATGGATGTCACAAGTGGGGAGATACAAGCCACTGGAAGATACAATGCCCATGGAACAGTTGTGTCTGCAATAACAAGATGTGTGGTGGAGAGAGGTCACTCAAGACTACTCAATATGGGTTGAACACTGGGAGGAAGTACTTAAAATGCTCACTATGTTTAAGTTTTGAGTGGCTGTCTGATGCAATGAGGGAGGCAAGACAAAAGACTGAAAAATTTGACCTAACGGTTACCATAAAGATGGCGCTATCAGACTTTGCAAAAATGTGTCTTAAAAGTAATGTATGCATGAATGAATCAAGATATGAGTGCCAAATCCCTGTAATGAATAAACATATAAACATATGAATGTAATTTTCTTAGTTTTTACTTTTTAGCAGTGCTAATCAAATAATAGTCCTTAATGAAATAGCCTAATCAATGTATGCATGAATGAATCGAGATAACAGTCCTTTAGGGTTCTTGAGTAAAGAATATTCATAGCTCATGACTATGAACATTGATTGTTCATAGTATGTACAATATGGACTATGAGCATTCATTGTTCATAGCTATGAGCTATGAATAGCTATGAACAATGAGTGTTCATAGCTACCGAACTATGAACAATCACTGTTCATAGTCCAATTGTGATATGAACAATCATTGTTCATAGTCCAATTGTATGTATGCAATCAAGGCTACTTTTCATTTCTGTATAGTCGAGTCTCTGTTGGGTTTGGTTTTTTGGTAAATGACTGGTACAATTGATGTAGGGAGGATTGATTGCCGCGGATTTCGCATTAAGTTAACGTAAATGTCATATACTAATTGATTGATTGATTATAGGTTTTCATGGATTTTCATGGCTTAGGCTGTGCAGATGTCTCAATAGTAACAGAATTGAATTTCGATTGGGACATAGTTGCCATGGAATCTATTTGATTCTGCATTGATTAAACATCTTTCTTTAGTTTCCAAGTCTTGAAGAAGCTTACAATCTTCTGGATTTGCATCGACTACTTCAAACTCAGATTGTAACTTTGTCACCTAATTATTTACATTGCCAAAATACTTGGTGAAGAGAAACACTCGTCTGTTTATGAATAGAAACACTACGCCAATGTAACATTGCTTTGGCGTAAAACTCCACAAATGTCAACCTTCCAGACGCTTCATCGATCTTGTAATCCTGGCAACTTTAGGAGTAGAATTTGACTCTTCAACACCAAGCTTCTACTTATTCTCCTTCTTTTGTTTGCCAACGTCAACTACATCTCTTTGTAGTTGTTGCACCGAGGGTCTTTCTTGCTGAAAATCTGATGCCCCTTGCACTGTCGTTGCACTTGCTTGTGTTTCCTTGACAATTGTGGAATTAGGCAATGGAGTTGGATGCCTCAGAACATCAGTATATGTGAAAAACAATAAAATACAATTAAGAACACTATATTGTCTTTAGCTATATTGTCAAATATATCAGATGTCGGGAATATACCAAAATAACAAATTGAACTATTTAAGTAAAGAACAAATTCACAGTCAACTGACTCTCAAACTGCCGAAGAAATATAGATATAGGGAAGGGATCAGTTTACTCACCATAGTTTACTCACTTTCGTACTCTAAATAGCGTGTCGGATCAATTAATCTAATGGCCAGTTTTTTGCTTAGGTGGACTGCCATGTACTTTGTTCAGAAGGAAAATGGCTTTGAGCTTGAGTCTAGAACTCAAGAGCTGAATCTAGTAATGAGTTAAGGACAATCATGGGTCCCATTTCTTCTCTCTCCTTCCTTTCCTTTGTTGTTCATACTCAGTGTTCATAGTCCACTAGGAGTATGAACACTGAATGTTCATACTCTTGTTGGACTATGAACATTCAGTGTTCATACTCTTAGTGGACTATGAACATTGAATGTTCATACTTTTTTTGGACTATGAACATTCAATGTTCATACTCCTAGTAGACTATGAACATAGAATGTTCACACTCTTGCAATGCACATAGCCAATCATTTGAGATGGCTCAGGTAGGTTTTTAAACCAATTCAATCTTGCTTCCATTTTCACAAACGCCAGTCCCTCCAAAAGTTCCAGTTCTTACGAAAAATTTATATCATATTCAAAAACAACATTCAAATTTTACACTTCAAAGGATACTGTTCTAAATAATATAATTTGTAAGAAAATAACAAAGGTTTTTCTTGTCTTTTAATGTAGAAAACTGTACAAGCAGTTCACTGGAAGACGGAAAAGCAGAGAATGAACAAAATGAGTCCAAGAAAGATACGATAGTCTACTTGAAACAACATTACCAGGTAATACTTGTTGAGATTATAAAGCCTTGCCATCAAATATATAAAGGAATCTACTAATCATAGAAAACCTATAAGCATACCTAGTGTTTTGAGATCAGAGCACCGTCTTCAAATTTAGCAATATGGTAACCTCTAAAAATGATTTTTGCAATGACTGTATCTTCTTATTGAGTTCGGCCAGCTCCTTCTCCTTGCCACTCAATTTAATAGTCAAGGTTATGCCAACTTTCTTCAACACCAAAGCACTTTTTAGTAAAAACTCGAGAAACTTGAATTCGTTTTCAGACCCTTCAAAATTTTGCATCTCAATGCACTTCTTAGTTGGACGGCTTGCAAGTAAATGATAACTCGATCCCAATCTCCTCTCTCATCTTCAAATCCCGATAATTCTCTCGATAAAACAATTAGTAAAAGCAACAAGACAATTTGTGTTTCTACAATTTGTTTCTTTTTATTTTCTCTTCAAGCATTACTACGGTTTTCCCCTTGTTCCAATAATTAGCAACATATACAAAAGAGGCAAACATAACAGATGTAATAGGCATCCCTAGTGAGACTTTTATTTATTTGTTTATATTTTAAGTAGAAATGTTGGCCTGTATAATAAAACCCCAGTTAGAGTGGTTTAGAGTTCTAGTTATTAAGGGGTAGTATTATTATATATAGGTTTTGTAGCCTTCTTTGTCAATGCCTCAATGGATTATTAGAAAAAAAATTATTATTTTTGAAAGATCTTGATAGTGAATATTAAATTGAGTTGAAACCCTAGTTGTTGATTTGTTATATATTATTCTGTTGCGTTTGATGAACTTAGTAGTTGGTAACTTTAAGCTGTAACTGTATAACTACAAGATAAGAGTTGAAAAAAACTGAAATATGACATAGTATTCGATCAATACCTCGGTTCTTTCCAAGACAAGAGTTTCTAAAAGTGGGAAAACCTCTAATAGTTTTGCCAATGATAGATGTAAGATTTGTCACACCATTCTCTAAACTTCAGATAGTTCAAACTTTGGACTGAAACTGGCACCCCTTCCAACATATTCGGAAATTCTTCAAAAGCCTGACAATGAAAAAGAGAGCAATCTAGAAACAACTACTTCACAGGTAAAATTTTGACAGTGAGGAAGTACTTGACAAATGGTGTTTTTCCCATATGCTACAACTGAATTGTTCGAGGAGAGCATCTATATATCAACCATTTACAACCTAGCAAAGTTACAAACCATTGGATTTCGACACCATAGCTTTAATCAGTAGAGGCCAGAGGGGTATTCCTCGGAGAAAGGTACCTTAGAGTATAGAGATTGTCTAAATTGGCATTTAAGTTTGTAGTCAACAAATCTGTTATGTCACCCGACATACTTATTTAAAACATTGTTAGTTCAAATTACTGTGTTCCAAACTCCTTGACCAAAAATAAAAAAGAAGAGAAACCGTAAAGCACATTTGTTTTCCAAATGTTATGAAACTTTATACAATTGAAATAATTGAGTCCTCACTAATAAATAAAAAAGTACACAATGCTAGCTGAAGCCATTTTCATAATAGAGAAAGATGAAAGAAAACATACTTGAAAACCATGTCCTGATAGAGTAAGCGACTTTGATTGTTGTGTTGACTGAGCTCCAGGATTGCGCTAGTTGATATCTTTCCATGAATGACTGTAATAGTTGTTGGTAACAACCTGGGTGTTGGGTCGTTGGTACGATCTGATGTGGTGGGACGAGCTGAAGTAAGACGTCCTGCCTTGTGGACACATGCTCTGTAGTGTAGAACGGAGGGTACTTACACAGCCCCCTTTATTTTTGGGTAAATCTAGGGTGCATGTGGACATTTGTTGCATGTGGAAAGAACGGTTTAAAAAGTAAAGATTTGAAAGCACGTGTCTGACAGCTGTTTTGTTTTGAAATAATGTTTTGGGGAATGTGCGCGAACTGTTTGGGCTGGATTTGTGGGCCCAAAGTTACGGCGATTTGTGGGCGTGTAATGATTTAGGTTTTGGGAACACGAAACGTTTTGATTGTCTTGAGGTGTTTGGGCAGTTGATGGTTTTTTGACTTGTTAGAAGCTTTTTGTGTGTGAGTGGCCCAGATGACATACACCCTGCGCACCATAGATTTACCCAAATAACAAAAAGAAAGAGAGAAAGAAAGAGAAAGAAAAACTTCTCGGCCAACTTGAATCAGGTTTGTCTTTCAACTTTAAAAATTTGAGCTTTCTTTCTTTCTTTGATTGTGCAATGTCTATGACTAGTGATAGTTTGAGTGGTGAGGCTAAAGTTAATGAATAGAGAGAGAGAACTGTAAGTGAGTAGTGGTGATGAGGCTTCGTCATCTTCCTCTTTGGAGACGGTGGATGAGAGGAAGCCTAGGTCGGTGAATTGTTACACCGCTTTGAGGAAGGAGTTTGGTTGGGTGAAATCCAACCTGGCCATGTATGATCTGGCTGGGGAGAAGAATTTGTATACTAACGACTACGTTCCTTGGGGTGGAGGAGTAGTTGTTTGTTATGGGCAGTTGAAGGCTGGGATGAGGCTGCCCTTTTCCCGTCTTACTGTGGAGGTGCTGAATTTTTTTGGGGAAAGCCCCTTGTCAGCTCGTGGGGACCAGTTGGAGGATTCTCCTTGTGTTGGATTTGTTGAATGACAGGGGCTATAACATCTGTTTAAGCGATGTGACGGAGCACTTTGTTGTGAGGAGGTTGGGTGGTGTGAACTTTAGTTTTCATGTTTATAAGGGGAAGTCTCCTGTTATTGTGGGGGTGAGTAAGGAGGAAGCCGTTGTTGGGGGAATAGGCTCAGATACAAACTAAGGCGATTGAGATGGGGTTCACGAAAGTATGGGTGGAGTCGGACTCCACGGCAGCAATCAAAGCATTCCAAACCAACTCAATGCACTGGAAAGTTAGAGCAGATTGGGAAAGGACTAAAGGGAAGGCAAATATAGTTCTAACTTCTAACAAGCACATGGAGGGAGGCAAATTTCAGAGCAGACTTGTGTGCAAAGAAAGGAGCGACCCTAACAAAAGGCCAGAAGCAATGGTGGGAGAATAGACCTAATTTTGTTTATAGGTTAGAGAATCAACACTCTACTTATTTCAGATTTATTTCTTAAAAATTTAGGAAATGTATGTTGGAGTGGTCTACCCAGGGCCCTCACAAATGTATACCGTTTTTTCTTTGCTATCTAATACAATTGGCTTACAATTACCCTTTAGCAAAAAAAAAAAGTTGTCCAAAAAAAAAAATTCAAAAATAAGAGGTCGGGCTATGTAAGTACCTTCCGTTCTACATTCATATTACTACATCACACGTGTCCACAACCCAGGGCGTATCTCCATCAGCCCCTACTACGTCATAACGATCCAACCTCAGGTCGTCCCAAATTTCAATTACCCCCAGCCATATATGGAAGCAAATCATCTAGCGCAATCTTGGAGCTCAGTCAACGTACCATTCAAGGAGACATTTACTTTGTAACATCAGGAGTAATGGAGAATCATCAAGATAGCATGCAAGATGGATCTACAGTTGATAACGGCCTGGAACAAATAAGGAAAGTGAGGTCAAACTATAAGTAGAGAGAGATGAACTACGTAAGGTTGGATTCAAGTTTACCCCAAGAAACTTGATACGTAGGCAACTCTTGTCCCAAGCAAGAGTGAAGCCATTCCCTATCAAACAATACATCAGGTCGTAGACCCTAAATACCAACCCTCTACAGTCTGCATCAAGTATTTGTTATCTCCCAAAATTAACACCCGATCTATTAACATGTCTTTCAGCAAGTCTTTCATCATTTCAGGAGCTATCTCAGCTCCTATACATTCTGCCTCCAAAGCATTCGTTGCCTTGAATCTCCTGTATACAGCCCCCATCAGTTTTCTTTCCTTCTCATAGCATACCGCAACAGCAGCTCCCTTTCTTGTGATCCTGTCATAAGCACCATCAAAAAAAGTCTTATGCCGATCACTGTAAGAGACTTCCCCTATATTATTGTCACAGACATTAAACAGTAGACCTCTGTCAGAAATTCTTATAGGGATACTAGTGTCCTTAGACATCGCTCTAAGGACCTCAGCAGTCCTTCTTCCTACTTTCTCATACATCATAAAAGGCTGAGGTGCCTTTTTTTCAAACCACAGGGCATTCCTACTTTCCCATAACTCCCTAAGCATCATTGTATTGAAAAAAGCACTTGATTTGTCTAGACTAACCTTCTGCCCAAAGGCAGCACAATACTTTTCTACAATCTTCTTTAAACAATCAGCATCCCCTAAGGTAGCTTTACTATATATAATGAGATCATCCGCATAGAGGAGGTGGGAGATGGGGGGCACTTTCTATTAACCTTAAAGCCGCATTTAACCCCTTGCTTTCAGCTTCCAGAATCATCCTAGATAGAGCTTCAGATACTAGAGTATGAACAAAGCATGTTCATCCCTATTGGAGCTATGAACAATCATTGTTCATAGTCCAATTGTGATATGAACAAAGAATATTCATAGCTCATGACTATGAACATTGATTGTTCATAGTACGTACAGTATGGACTATGAACACTCATTGTTTATAGCTCATAGCTAGTTTAACAATGAGTGTTCATAGCTACTGAACTATGAACAATCACTGTTCATAGTCCAATTGTTATATGAACAAAGAATGTTAATAGCTCATAGATGAGCTATGAACAATCATTGTTCATAGTCCAATTGTGGTATGAACAAAGAATATTCATAGCTCATGACTATGAACATTGATTGTTCATAGTACGTATTGTATGAACTATGAACACTCATTGTTCATAGCTCAACATCCATTTATTTAAAAGACCCTAAATTATATGTCGGTTGAGACATTTCTCATAAGAAAGAAAGAGGCGTAATTGAATCTTGCTAAAGTTGCTCGAATCTATATTGAAGAAGGTCAAAGACGAAGGATGTCCAATAATAGATGAGGCGTGTTGCATGCATGCATGTGTGTGTGTGTCCGTGTCAATGTAACTTAGGTTATATATTTTTATTATTTGTTTTTGTCACTATTGCAGGATATGACCTATTGCAAATCCATCCTTAATGAATTTGGTTTGGAAATGCCTATTTATGCAACTACCTAGGCAAATTGTCTTATTCCAGTGTTCATCTCAACTTTGGATTTCCATGGTAAAACATATACCGGTACTCCCGCTAGGAGCAAAAAGGTGGCAGAACAAATGGGTGCACGTTCTGTTATCAAGTTAATCGAGTGAGCAGAGCGAACGATCAGTTCTTTATGTTTTGGTTCATGTTGATTAGATTTGTGGTTACATAGATTTTACTTTAACTACCTCTTAGATGATACTAGTATACTGCATGACAGTGGGGAGTGAGCGGAGTTGCGGGGAGAGAGAGAGTTGGGTGAAGGAGAAAGGGTATTGGGGGCGAAGAAAAAATGAGAGAGAAGTTGATGACATACATAAACCAACCAACCAACTAGGTTTTTGTCCGCATACCCCCCCCCCCTCCCCCTTCTGCCAAGATCGTTCGCTCCGCTCACTCGATTATCATACAATTAGACTGTTTGTTTGAGTGCTTTGAGTTAAACATTGAAGTAATTTGTCGTGTAGAGGTTGCTCACACCTCAATTTCGGCTGCATTCTGAAAAACATTATTTGTTCCCGACTCTTCGATCTCCGAGGTGTGACGCACTCTCAACTCCCAAAAACTCATAAACAGTTTAAATATGCGGATAAATAAAAACTAATAAAAATTTTAACTTAATCAAAAGTCATCTTCATTACAAAAATTAACAAATGAAAATGCAAATAACCTTATCTCAACTGAAAATCTATATCACCTCAAAGGAAAACAAAGCCTATCTTGAAAAGTGACGCTAACGCCAACCACAAGCAGCAACCAACCTTCTTCAATACTAAACCTGTCAAGACTTATCAGCTATGTTCATTTAATGAACACACCCGATAAGCAAACATGCAAATTGGGTCAGCATTATAAAAATGCTGGTGTGAGTAGCTCTAAAATACAACATATACTTATACATATATTTACACAATCTATAAGGCATTTAGTTCCTCCACCGAGGCGCCTTAACTCCCAACAACTAATACAACATTCTTAACTACAATAGGTAAGGCAGGTAGTTCCTCCAATCGAGGCCTTTAACTTCCAACAACTAATACAACATACCATACGCATAATAAAAAGGCATTTAGTTCCTCCACGAGGCGCCTTAGGTTCTAACTAAACTACTAACTAGCCAAGCATATACAATCATCTATCTAAAGATATATCATTTACCAACATATTACCATAATTATATTAATTAAGGCTTTCTTTGTGTGTCCCTAAAATCACGTCGTATCTATGTCTTACCTAGTTTCCCTGGCTACCACAATCGCTACCCAACGCCGAACATGTACATCCACATGCCTCCCCTTACATAATGTACCACTCCATGCGTAACTACCCTAAGCGGGATGCCGCACACCAGGTAACCCTCATACGGAAGCCATTATATAAGTACTGCCACTATTTGGCATAAAATATCGCGCGTCTCGTTCCAATATTTGCGAACGGAATAATCAAGCCACTATTCGGCTATGCCAGGAGGGCCATTCAGATTCACTGACATGCCAGAAGGGCCAATCACATTACTTACGCCCGAAGGCCATTCAGATTCACTGAAATGCCAGAAGGGCCAATCACATTACTTACGCCCGAAGGCCATTCAGATTCACTGAAACGCCAGAAGGGCCAATCATATCACATACGCCCACACAGGGCAAATCACATGAGTTGTGGTAGTTAGGTTCTAGGATTTTCGTTACGTAATTTATTCAAGTGTCATACATTTATGACTCATAATAATTTCACTATATCACGTGCATGTCAAATACATTATTGCACTAAGCCACAATATATAGAAATATCTCAATTATATCTCATAACCACTTTCATTCTTTCACGTGCCAATACATTATTGTACTACGCCACACTCCCGTGGGAAATATTCACAATTACTCTACTAGCATCTCACAGATAACGTAATGCAATGTTTATACATTTATGTCTCCAAAACTATTGCATTCAATATATATATCCCAACATATTATATAAAGTCACAATATCAACGTCAAATCTTAATTAGATAATGACCACCAAATCTATACAAGCTTCCACAGTATTTTAGCATTTGATTTGTCCATACAATTTACAACATAAAATGTAGCACAATTAAACAGTCCACAGTCCACAATCAAGCCCAATATATATATATATGCTTTATACAATACTCACATCAAATCTTAATTAGATAATGACAAACAACGTTATATAATTTTCGACAATATTTTATTATTATAATTGTCCATATTCTTAAATATGAGAAAAACTGGAAAAAGTCAACATTACACAATCAACGGTCAAAGGTCAAAGTCAACGGTCAACAGTCAAAGTCAAACTCAACACATCATGGTAGAAGTCAAATTGTTAGTGTCAAAGTCAAACTGTCGTTTCCATGTTCGACAGGTTCAGGGTCATAGCCATGGTTCATGGCTAAGGTCAAAAGTGTATGGCTCATGGGCTCATGACTAAGGTAATGGTTCGGACCCAACTGGCCAAGCCCAAACCTTAGAACCCGAAAGTCTAAATGTTGAAAGACCCATTTGGATCTCTATAAAGTCCTATGGACTAGCCCCAAATAATATTAGAAACTGGCCCAAAACAGTTAAGTGGTTAGGCCCAAAAATTGAACTAAAACTGGCCCAAAAACTTTAAATTAAACTGGCCCAAATTAAACAAATAGAAAATGGCCCAACCCACTAACTAATATCAAAATCGGGCCCAAAACAAAACCAAAAAGAACTGGCCCAAAACTTAACATAAAAACCGGCCCAAAACTAAAATAGATTTTTGGGCCCAACCAAACAAAACAAATCAATTTCGGCCCAACTAAACAATTAAACTTAGCTACGGCCCATGACCAAGCCCAAGCCCGAAATAGCCATCTTCCTCATCCCACCAGCCACCACCGGCTTGAATTCCGGCCACCACTCCTCACTTCATCAAATCGGTTTTACTCCAAATAAAAAACCAACCAAATTTAAGAAAAGCAAAAAGCAAAAATCATAAAATCAACACTCTTCCTAAATCCAGATCTGAAATACTTCCCGCCGCCATTAATGGCTGGTTCAAGCTTCCACCACCCCCATCACACCCAACTCTGGCCACCATAAACCCATCGATTTTAATCTAGGTACAAAACCCTACCACTCTAATCAACCCAAAACTCGATTTGCTTCCATCACTCACTTTTTTTCCAAACTGGGTCGCGCCGCCATTACTGCCCTACCCAAAGCTTCCACCGATCAGCCACCATCACACTACACGACCCAATCACCCTTCCTCCAACCACAGTTCAATCAACCACTTCACCCATACCCATTCCAATACACAATCAAAACCCAAACATCATGCTTACGGTCACCGCCATTGGACGACCTCCAAACTTCTACGAGCTCTAATAAAAGACCAATTCTCCATACACAACTACCCCATCATTAACCTCTTAACCCCGACATCAACCAACCGATAATACCAAAATAAAAGTTTCAACGATTAATGCGAGACGATTTTTTTCTGTTCACGGGCTTTTCTTCACCACCTAACAACCATTAACGAGTTTTGACAGTTCTATAATTCTAACAAGTTTTAACATTAAGGAGAAGAATTGCTGCTGAACAGAAAATGAGCAGAAAATGAAAATGAACCGAAAACATATAGTAAACGTGGTACTACAGTAAAGTCGTCTCTTTGTATAGACAAGAAAAATGAAACTAAACTACTCACTTTAATTAACAGCTTCACGAATCCCTCGTAGTCCGAACCATCGCGCTCCACCCTCCGGCAATCCAGCTTTTATCTCTGCCTCCATTTTTATTATTTTTTTATTCTCCAAGAAACCTATTCTCTAGAACAATGTGTTTATATACTTGGGTATGAAACCCAAGCCCAACACAGACTCGGGCCCAGAAATCAGGCCCGCGTATCCCAAATCCAATCCAGTTTATTTTTAAATAATAATTAAATTAATAAATTACTAAATAAAATACGTATTTTAAATACGGGTGTTACAGAGGCGGGATCACTTCTATCTCAAATCATCAAATCCAAAAGGAAAGTTTTTGATGCATTGCCCAAAGTCAGTAAGAACGCAATGTTGCCAATGGTTCCGTGTTCAAAGAAATCTACACAAATTAGAGATGGCCCAGAAATACATTTGGATGTCCAACCCTAAACAGATGCATACATTCCGAAGCACTCATTTACATTATGGAAAACATTAGGGAAATACATTACGGACCCAAAACATTAGCACTTGCATAAACTAGTCAGATGATAACGACAGTAACCATCACATCTTCAAATATCCCAACATTAAACAAACAAGCAACAGAACCCCACAACTAAATTGAATTATTTTCTTCACAATGCCACCGAAGAGGCTACCATGTTACACATTTTCAAGACGAACTATCTGATCAAGTGTCGTCTGAGCTGTTTAAGTATGCACTCCAAATTTAAGACAACAAAAATCCAACCTCCTTCTTTGGTGTGTGTAAGGGCCAACTCTGCAGTCGCAAATTAAGGGAACAATTAATAAATACAATAAGAATGTCCATCTACACACAATATACAGATTAAACATGACAATGAATACACCTTCTCCACATACCAATAAGGGTAACTAATGGTTCTTTTCTTGAAAAAGTTATGGGGTTAAGGCAAACCCCCACCGGTTTATATTGCAAAAGGGTAAACCTTACAAGCCTCCCTAAGAGTTAGATCATTATAAGGAGGCACACAAAGACGCAAATCAACATACTATAAGCCTAACATACCTGAGATCACTAGACATGCTACAATCGAACCCTAAGAAAGTAGAGCTAGAAATCCTACGTTCTAGTCATGATTTCCTTTACAATCTTAGGATGATCTTTCCTAAGATGAGTCTGCGCTTTCTCATAATTACAAAAGAAACCTTCGCAAGCACAACACACATAAGTAAGTCCCAAAGTGTCATCCCAAAACTCTTTTGTGTAGTCCTCAAGATGTCCCATCTTTTTGTTTTTGGTTAACAACTTAACTTTCTTCATCATTGCAAGTGTAGGCTCTATTTCTCCTGAAGAACGCTCTTGGATCCTTTTGCTTCTTTTTGGCTTCACAAGAGTCCATTGATTCTCGGTCGCCGCATACTTTGATGTGCTCTTAGGGCAATGCAAGCGTTGGACCATCCCCAAACAACTCAGATTCACTCTCCGAGAGATCGTCATCTACATCCTCATTTCAACAACTAACCCTTCATACATATTTCTCGCATGTATGAAGGGTTAGTTGCTGAATGTGTAGGTAACTAATGGTTCTTGCTGCAATGTAATGACCATAAACGACCATGAAAATAACTAATGTACAACTGTCGATGATGCAATATACCTTAGCAATAACTACACCAAGACATCTCATGATACACCCAGACATCTCATGATACAATGTCATTTGCCAAACTCGACAATGAAAATATGAAAATAAATAAAGAAGCACTGTCGTCCCAATATAGTGAAAATGACCTTCTTAAGCGCTCGCAGAGGGAGGAATTCTTGTGGGGGTTGTTCATCATGGAAAACAGGGCTCTCATAATATCTGGGAATGTCAAACTTAGAAAGCAACTCACAGGAAGACACGAAAGAATCTAACTGCAGAAACCGCATATCAAATGCCCATTGCGCATGCAACTAAGCCGAAAGTAAACCTCTCATAACAACATTGCTTTTGGCATAACCATTATCAAACCTCGCATAAAAGGACCTTGCAGAGCATTTGTTTGCATCTCAAACTTTCTTTACTGTCAGGCTTACAGTCTTTATTTATCATGACAGGTTGCACACAATTTGAAGTTGTCCATTTTCAATCTCACCAAATCCAACTCCAAACTCTCCAACAGTCACGTTTCATTTCTAAAACATACTTCACCAAGAATTTAACATCAAATCCCCAGTACGTAAGCAAATCTAAGTCACTCACAATATTGGAAAACTGTCCACTCTCAACAAATATCATATCCAAAGTCGGTTTTGTACAACCAACCATCAGTGTGACTTTGAATATTTCCCGCATGTGGGCTTGGGTTTCTAAATCCACACAGTGAGGTGATTGTGGATGACATTGTAAGAACAACCTAAAACTGTTATTGTTCACCATACCAACAATCTCTTTAGAACTCTTATCTACCAGCCAGTACTCATCAAATGTCCCTATGTCAACATGCCATATCCACATTCTGTTTGCCCTAAATCTACCCTCCTTCCTCCTATAAGATTCAAGGTCATTTTCATATTCGAAATCACCACAGCCATTACAATAGGACAGCCACAAAATAAGCTAAAAGATAGACGACAATGACTTAATTAGGATGACAAGTACTAAAGGTATGAAATGAAGACAGATCCCCCCCAACTGAACAACAATAAATAGCCTAAAAGAAACACAGGGCATTCCTACTTTCCCATAACTCCCTAAGCATCATTATACTGTAGATATTTGTCCTTCTCCTTCACCTTTTTAACTTTCCGAATCTCATCAGCTTGCATCGATGTCTAGCATGAACATTCTTGCTGAAAAAAGCACTTGCTTTGTCTAGATTAACCTTCTACCCATTCTTACTCTTATTTAGCACTGCCCCCCCCCCCCCCAAATGCTTTTCAACCCAAAGAAGCTATCGCATTGAAATCCCCAAATAATAACCAAGGACCAGGAACTAAACCAGCAAAACTCCTAATATCATCCCACACTGCTTTCCTCTTACAAGAATAAGGATTACCATATACAAAAGTAAAAAACCATTCTATACTAGAATTAACATTTGAAATTTTACCTGTGATATGGTTCAAATGTGCTCCCATAATTTTCTCTCCTCTAGAACTTCCTTCAGATGTTTCCACTTCTTCACTATCATCCAACCCTGTATCAGCAGAGTGCTCTATCCTAGCATCGCTCTTATAGTCCTTGATATACAAAATAGGATCCCCATAAGCAAAATAGAGTTGATTCTTGGTAGAGTACTTTTCTTCAGATTCACTTGTACTCCACAAAGTCGCCTCCTCCACTATCATCCTCCCTCCACTTTTACTCTGCTCCATGTCCCTTGATTTTGGTTTCTTCCCTCGCTAGCATTGTCCGAGCCCCTCAAGATTTTGACTCTATAACCACCACTTCTCTTGCTTTGATCTCTATTCCTTTCTGATATGTAACCCTCATTTTCTTACCCTCCCTTACTTCATCTTGTTCATCATACCCTTCCATCTTCCTATTGTTTCTCTGTTCCGTAGTGTTTAGCTTTGACTCCTCCTTTTTCTCCTGTAAACCATCTTCCCAGTGTTTTCTAATTTTTCTAGCTTCCCTATCATCCACCTTTTTCATATTTTTTTTTTATCTCTACCCTTACTTCCTTGTTGATCCTGTGGAAAAATGTCCCTTGCCTTCACCATTTTTCGTTTTTTTTCGTGCGCTTGGTATGCCTTTAGCTCTAATAACTTAGCTTCATTCAAATCTAGAGGACGCTTGGAAGTTTGACTGTTCCCCTTCGAGATATTTTCTTCTAGCGAGATTTCTGACCCAAGCCAATTATTCGCGGATAGAACTAGTCGAGTGAGCGGAGCGAACGATTTTGGTAGAAGGGGGCTATGCGGACAAAACTAACTTGGTTGGTTTCTATCTATCTGTCCTCACTTCTCTCTCATTTTTCTCTTTCTCCTTCACCCACATGGCCCACATAACCCACATGGCCCAGCACAAAAAAAACGTTCGACTTCGACTGCTGTCAGGGCAGGCTTCCACCTCAAGCTCCCCTCCTCTGCCAACCTCATAATTTCCCACAACACTACTCTCTCTCTCTCTCTCTAGTCTCTACTGCTTACAAGCTCTGCGAGTAATTCTCTTGAAACTTCTCTTTTTATTTTTTGGCTAAATCTACTATGCGCGAGATGTATCGTGTGCCCTCACATCTGGGCTACTCACACACAGAGGTGAGGGTGTATTTCACCAAAGAAGTAATGATCCAAAGGCCCATACATCTTGCGTACCATAGCTTTTTTTTTTCTTTTTTTCCCCTACAAATTGCCTTCTCGTTGCACACACAGCCCTTAAACAGTAAACAAATAGTCTGAGCCCTCTCGGTCTTGAGTCACCCTAGTTTTGTAAAGTGTTCTTAGTTACCCTCAGGCTCAGCTATTGTGTCCAGGCTTGCATCCGGTTTAGGCTCTGCACAATCTTGTACCTATTCCTCCAGATGTAGCCCATCCAGAATAGCTTCAAACCTTGATTTTTGCATCTTCCAAACACGAGTCTGACTCTTCATGGTGCGAATACATACCCACCAAATTGATATTGATTTTAGCATCTTCCAAATACGACCACCCATTACTGCTATTGAAAGATTTGAATCAAGGTGCAAACAATCGAATCGCGAGCTCTAATTTTGCAACAATGAAGGTAATTTACGATAAATTTTGAACAGTTTATTGAGTCTATATGCACATATAGATAATTTTGCAACTCATCTGATTTTGAAATGTGGAATTCTTGTACTTTTTTTTAAGTCTGAAATCAACATCCTCAAGAAATAGTCTCGAAATATGATAGACTTTGTTTTGTTTAATAATGCCGCATTACACTTGTTCATTTGAGTTGCTATCAATGCCGCTTCCCTCTCCACTTTTTATTCTTTTGTTGGTGAGTCCGATACTCGTAGTATAAGAATTTGAGCTATCGATATCTAATAATGAAGTATTTGCCGGGAATGTGGTGGGCATGGTGGTAGTGGCAAAGTGATGGTGCTAATCTTTGGTGTTGGATCCGAGGTGTCGTGTGGAAGAAGTAGTGGAGGTAATGAAAGTTGGACACTAGTCATTGGTCTCTAGTAGAAAACTCATAATAGAAGCGGACCCAACACACCTAAGACAAAGATATTGGTAGGCAATAAGTTCCCTCGCCTCTTTCCTCACCACCATATTCTAGTTTCATGACGCGACGCATTACACTACTTAAAACCCGACGTCTTCGACCTTTTATCTCTTTTTTGCACTTTTCTTGAGCTTTCATTAATGTGAAAACTTTGTTGTTTCAACTCTCTTGAATTAGTATATATTTGAGTTGTTGACTGCAGGTTGAATGTCAGTTGTGTGATCAACTTGGACACTCAACTATTGAGTGCCAATTTATGTGCTCTCCTTGTAAGGAAGCTGCATGTGATGGTATCCGATTGTTGGGCATATCGCAAACAGAAAATAATCCGGGAAGGAAGTACTTGAAGTGTCAGCATTCGACATGTAGAAGTTATCTGCAATGGTTGGATGAAGCTGTTTGTGAAAACAATTCTGGGATTGGATCAAGCTCATCAACAAATGAATGCTTTAAGTGTGGTCAAGCAGGCCATTGGATGGCAGAGTGCCCATGGGTAGACTGTCATTGCATTTAAAATGACTGTAAGGGAAGGAGGACTGTAAAAACTACAGAGAATGGATTAAATGTTGGAAAGAAGTACTTGAAATGCAAGAGCTGCAAGGGATTTGAATGTCTTGAAGATGCACTGAAGAGGGAGTCAAGACAGGAGAAAACCACTTTGACTGCGGAACCCATCGTTACCCTAAAAATGACACTGTCAGAATTTTCAAAAATCAATATAAATGGATGCACATGTACTCAAAATTGTATGTAAGGCTAGTTCATTGTATGTAACACTAGTTCTTCCCGTGTACTCTATTTGAAACTCAAGTCGGTTTACTACCTTGTCTTTTTCCTTAGTTAAATTAATTGAGGAAATTAATTTCCTTAAGTTTGTCAGAAATTTTCCTTTTAAACTAAGGAAACTTGAGTATGTCAGAAAATTTCCATCAATTTTGAGCAACTCTAGTCAGTTTACTCCAATTTGTTGTGGTTTTGGACTTTTGGCTTGTGTTGGATTATTTTGGCCTGTTCAATTACATACCCTTCTATCGAGTAGACTATGAGCGAGGCAATCTAAGAAGGAAAAGATGGAATTGGAGAAGTATGCCATTGAGCTCCAAGTGCAAAACGAGTCGAGCCGAGTTGAGCTCTAGCTATTAGTAGCACTGGATGAGTCGAGCTTCAGCTTCAATGTTAAGCTCGAAGTCTAATTCGAGTCAAGCTTCTGCATGTGTGAGTAGAGCTTCAGTATATCAAAACTCGACTCGGGCATAGTACAAAATATGAGGATATGGGTATTTATCGATATTCAATTTCTAGATATGTATCGTGGATATATCCCCCTGGATAAAATGTTGGAAAGAAGTACTTGAAATTCAAGAGCTGCAAGGGATTTGAATGGCTTGAAGATGCACTGAAGAGGGAGTCAAGACAGAAGAAAACCACTTTGACTGCGGAACCCATCGTTACCCTAAAAATGACACTGTCAGAACTTTCAAAACTCAATATAAATGGATGCACATGTACTCAAAATTGTATGTAAGGCTAGTTCATTGTATGTAAGACTAGTTCTTCCCGTGTACTCAATTTGAAACTCAAGTTGGTTTACTCCCTTGTCCTTTTTCCTTAGTTAAATTAATTGAGGAAATTAATTTCCTTAAGTTTGTCAGAAATTTTCCTTGTAAACTAAGGAAACTCGAGTATGTCAGAAAATTTCCATCAATTTTGAGCAACTCTAGTCATTTTACTCCAATTTGTTGTGGTTTTGGACTTTTGGCCTGTGTTGGATTATTTTGGCCTGTTCAATTACATACCCTTCTATCGAGTAGACTATGAGTGAGGCAATCTAAGAAGGAAAAGATGGAATTGGAGAAGTATGCCATCGAGCTCCAAGTGCAAAACGAGTTGAGCCGAGTTGAGCTCGAGCTATTAGTAGCACTGGACGAGTCGAGCTTCAACTTCAATATTAAGCTCGAAGTCTAATTCGAGTCAAGCTTCTGTATGTGTGAGTCGAGCTTCAGTATAGCAAAACTCGACTCGGGCATAGTCCAAAATATCAGGATATGGGTATTTATCGATATTCAATTTCTGGATATGTATCGTGGATATATCCCCCTCTTTGGGGATATTTGACATTGTTTCACATGTAAATATCGTGGATATATCCAAAATATCGACAAATATCATGGATATTGTGGATATTTCTTGATATATCATGATACATTATTTATATTTATTTGTAATATAATGGTAAATATGAAGGCTCAAATATTAAATAAGGCACGATACATCTCGCGCACAGTAGATTTAGCCATTAAATAAAGGCTCTTAAATAAAATTGTTATATACACAAAATATCGCCAAATATCACAAATATTACAAATATCGTTGAAATATCACCGATATTTACAGTCGTATATATCTCTGAACATATCGTGATATTTATATATCTTTCTCTAAAATTTGGATAGATATCCCCAAATATCGCGATATATCAGAATATTTTCTACTATGGACTCGGGTAGCTCGATGACCAGCCCTACTCTCTCTCTCTCCCCACCCACAAACCCATCTCTCCCTCTCTTCTCCACCTCCGCTCATGCCCCCACTGCTTGCAGTTATTTAGTAGTGGAACCACACTACACTCCATCAAGAGTTTTGGCAGAAGGTGTACATCCTGACCCTATACTGCCCATTTAGCCAACTCATGAGCTTCCATGTTAACCTTCTTACTAATCTAATGGAACTTGCAGAAACCAAAAGACCTACAGACCTCATCTACCACAAGTTTTATAGGTTCAAGTTTTCCAATTACACAAATTCGACTCAACAGAGTTTACAACATTTTGAATAGCTAGATTGCTATCCCCCTCGAACAAGAAGGAGTTAGCTCCTGTACTCCTAGCCAGCTTTATTGCAACCTCTACTGCCACCATTTCTGCTTCCTCTACATCCCTTGCTGTCAGAACCTCCTTGAAGTCGCTCCTATTAGACTCCCTTCATTATCCCATGCCATAGCTCCAAATCATCGATCTCCAAAGATCCCCAAGAAAAGTAGCATCAAATCTTATTATTACCAGATCTACTTCAATTACAGAAATAAATTTTCACTAAGACAGTTATTGAATTGTATGGAAACCCTATTCTGGGACTGTTGATTCCCAACTCCCTGGTTGCCTTAGAAGGCCTTGAGGACCCTAGTCCACATTGCGAAAGTCCTTATGAAACTTTCTCTGTTCTTGCTTCTGCCTTCAAACTTCACTTTGTTCCTTGTTTCCCAAAGTTCATGCATGATTATCATAGCCAAAATCCCTTTTTCTGCTACTCCATCATCATGGTCCTTGGTCCACTCAACAAACATGTCCAGCCACTCCCTTACAGTATTATCAGCTACCTCTTCCATTCTGCCCCCCAATGTTGGAGCCAAACCAAATCGATTGAACCCATTCGCATTGAAAGAATAGATGTACTGGGTCCTCTTGGACCTCTCCACAGTAGGGGCAAGAGAAGTCACCCTTCATTCCTCTTCCACTGAGCAAATCCCCAGTAGGAAGACTGCCCATATACAACTTCCAAAGAAAGATCTGTATACTGGCTATGATAGGTGTTTTCCAGATAGCTTTAACAGTCCTCATGTTGATAGAGGAGGACTGTGCTATCTATTGATTTTCCATCAGCTTCTGATAAGCTGACTTAACTATGAGGGTACCATTTCTAGTACTCATCCATCTAAGTTTATCCTGATCACCATAATTAGGTCGGATGATCTCTTGCTGGATGAGATTGCTAACTGCTGTTGGAAATAGGTGATCAATCCTATTTGCATCCCAGCCACTCCCATCCTCCATCATAATATCCTTCACTTTGAGATTTTGGAGCTCTTGCCTCATTGGCATTAGCTCACTTATGTTGATAGGCCTTTGGTTAATGCTCAGCCAAGGTTGATTCATCAGGGAAACTTCATTCCCTTTCCCTATACTCTACACACACCCATTAGTGAGTGTTACTGCCACCCTATGTATCCCTTTCCAGAACCATGAAGCATGAGGGGGTGGATTTTCTTTGACATCAAACCATTGCCTTCTATACACTGCTAAAAAGGTTTTTGCCCACAAGGAAGTCTTATCTATGAAAGCCTTCCAAGCCAACTTGGCTAGCATAGCTTTATTCATATCTGGAGTTTTTCTGAACCCTAAGCCACCTTGGGCCTTAGGTCTACAAATGCTATCCCACCCCATGGTATGGATGCTTTTACTTTCCTCTATACCATGCCACCAAAAATTCCTGCAGGCCTTATCTATCTTTTCACAAGTGGAAACTGGAAGAAGATAGGTTGCCATAGCAAAAATAGGTGTGGCTTGTACAATAGCCTGGATGAGGGTAGTTCTCCCAGCCAAAGAAAGAACTTTAGCCCTCCATCCCTTAATCTTCCCATGAACTTTATCAACCAAGTAATCAAAATCCTCTCTTTTCTTTCTTGAGAGGACTATAGGAGCCCCTAGATACTTATCTTTTTTTTTTTTTTTCAAAAAACCTCATTTTCCAAAACTTTTTCAAAAAAAATTTATGTTTATTATTCACATTCCTACTGCTATAGAAACTAGACTTATCATAGTTAATTTTTTGTCTAGACACCTCACAATAATCTTCCAAAATCTTTTTCAAATTTCCATTTTCAGTAAGATTAGCCTTAGTAAACAAAATGAGATCATCTGCATACAAAAGATGAGTGATTGGTGGGGCTCCTTTTTTAATCTTAATCCCATGTAACTCCCCTTTTTGTTTAGCTGCAGCTATCAACCTAGACAGAGCTTCTGAGACCAAGATGAACAAGTAAGGGGAGAGAGGATCTCCCTGTCTCAGCCCTCTGCTAGGAATAATAGTTTCCAAAGGAGCCCCATTCAAAAGTGTTATGGCCTTATTTAGGCCTATGAGGCCCCCATAGGTCCGAAAGATGAGGCCCATATGTAAGCAGTATAAAAAGAATAAGATGGGTGAATAGAAAAAGGAGGAAAAAGGGACATAGGGATTTTTTAGGTCGTAACAATGGCGCCGTCTGTGGAGAACCGAAACAAAAAACTATGTTTCAAAGTTCAAAGATCTATGATCTATCACATCTCTTCTTCTTTCTTTCTATTTCTCTAGTATCTTTTTTCTTCATTTTGTTGTTCCACTTCTCATTTTGGCCAATGCAAGTTGTTTGAAGGACTTTGTTGTTGGTGTTTTGCTTATTCAGAATTTCAGTGAGTGATGTCGTAGATGAGAGTAGCAATAATAGGAGCAGGAATAAAGGGACTAGTTTCTGCTTATTTTCTAGCTAAGGAGGGTGTTGATGTATTGCTCTATGAGAAAGAAGATTATCTTGGTGGACATGCTAGAACCGTTACAATGGACGGTGTTGATTTAGATCTTGGCTTCATGGTTTTCAATCGTGTAAGTCATTATTTTCTTATGTTTGTTAGTGCCAAAATGACAAGCACATTCCTGTGTACGACTGCGTGTGGTTTTGGTTGGCTAATGAATTTTTGACGTGTCAGTTTTATGATCTTTCTTTCTCGTAATAACATTAACTGTGCCTTGAATTATAACACCAACATTTTTTCATAGTATCAAATGGAACATTTTAAGGTCGATATTATCTAAGGCAGAGGCTCCAAGGACAATGAAAATTTAGCTCGTAAGTAAACTTGGAACCGGTGATAAGTTTGGTTTCTCAGTCAAATTTCCACCGTGCAGCTGTTAAAATTTTATGGAAGTGAGATAAAATAATTAATACATGAACTTCTTTGGGCATGACATTAATACATGATTAGTTGGTAGCTAAGCTTAGAATATATTTTCTTTACAGACCCAATATTTCCCTCCTTTACCAAGCTTCTATAAATGATAAATCTACACTGCCGAATCTAGTTTTGGTCCCTTTTGAATGTTTGTTAAGAATTTTTGGCGTGGTCTCTAATGAGAGTCGGAGTTAAAGTTCTTTATGTTGGAACCTGACGCAGTGATGACCACCAGAGAGTCTTATACTAATGCTAGAATAGGTTAATGCCAATACTACTGTGATGATGAATACCAGAGTCTGGAGTTCTGATGCAAAAGGAATCTTCTTAGTGGCCTCTGCTTATGATACTATCAGAAATAAAGGCAACAAGATTGGATGCCTTGAAAATTTTGTCAGCATATTCAATAGTGTATATATATATATATGCTACACTGTGACAACACATGGGGGCAAGCTAAATAGTCTTTCGTCATGCCTCATGCTGTTCAGCATCTTAAGTGGGGTGGGAACCGTGGACCCTCAGGTCCAAAGCCCACGTGATGGCTAGGTACAACTTCCTCTGCTCATACTACCCCAGTGATAGCTAGGCTATTTTGTAGAGTGTTGCTGGTGCTACATGTTATGGGAATATATGGCTTGACCACACCTTAATGCTTGACATGGGGCTTTATAACTCTCTCCCATGTTTATTGTTGCTGGGACTCTGCCTTTACGTATGCTATTTCAATTTTTGACCTTGTTTTATGTCAGTGAGTTATTACTTACATCTCTTATTATGAATTCAATTAATGGAATGGTACTTTGCTTATAATATGATCGTTGATGGGAATAGAATCATAGAAAGGACACAAATAGATGTCCTAGATGAGACATGGTACGTCATCTGAAACATGAAAAGGTCGCAAGTCCGGGACGGTGTTTGGGCCCTTTGAAACACGAAAAGGTCGCAAGTCCTGGATGCGGCGTTTGGGCCCTTCGAAACATGAAAAGGTCGCAATTCCTGGACACGGCATGGTATGCCTGTCCGAATCAATGACTGGGGGGCAGATAATAGTTGTCCCTGGACTTGGCATGATACGCCAGTCCGAATCAAACACTTGGGGGGCGAAGGTCCTTGGACGCGGCATGGTACGCCAGTCCGAATCAAAGACTCAGGGGGCAGATAATAGTTGTCCCTGGACTTGGCATGGTACCCGCCGAATCAAACAGTTGGGGGCAAGATGATATTCGGATCAAATAGTTACATTTGTTAGTTGATCCCTGGTTGGTTTTACCAAACAAGCCGGCATAAACTTGGGGGCATGCGAATATAACAAATAGTTATATACAGATACCCAAGTACTTAGTCAAAAGGAAGAAGGAATTATGAAGAAAATGGTGACTGACCTTCAAAATGGAAGGAAAACTTGTCATAATGCACTTGTTTAACTGGAGAAAAATCTTTTGTTGATCCTTATACCAGTTTTTTTATCAGTATGGTATTTGTGGAAAAGAGACCCTTTTAACACCTAATTTGTTGAAGGTTTGAAAATTGTCTACTACTGGAGATTCTCTTGATGCGTTCCTTTAGATGAAGCAACAATCACTGCAAATGATGCGACTATTAAAGATATGGAGGGAGTAGTTGTAGTATATGTGTCAGATCTCTTGTCTGTAGCAGCAATATTTATAAAAGTTGTTACTCATATCGTCAATAACTTATAAACTGCAGAGAAATTCCTACATAATTTAGTAGCTATAACGGTTGCATTTTAATCCATTATTGAAATTGTAGATTTCACAAGCAGAAAGTGTATTTCTGAACTCTGAGGTATATGATTTATCATCCTCTAAGCGTTTGTTATTTTGATAAGATATATAATGGAGCTTAGGATATGACCTTTGTTGCTTGTACAACTAAAGCACCATTCATCAGTATGGTCTCTCCCCTTTATTTGGTTTATTTACTGGTTGTTCCTGGAATATTTTTTGTTTATTTAATTTGACTGGCAATGTATGTATGAATGTGATTGTGGCATTACGCAAGAATTACAATGGGCGGCAACTGAATCAATATTGAAGAGGAATGGATATTGTACGGATTCCTTGGGAATGAACTATACCAAGTTGTTTTTGTGTATAATAAGCACAACCATAACCACTTTTCATTGTTTCTTACCCCTCTTTCGTATTTTTTCCTGGTATTGAGTTAGTTTAGATAAGTTTATCTGTCTAGTTCTTGGGCTGCCCTGGCCTAGCCTTGGTATACACCCCCATGTGGAATCCTTAAAGAGCCCCTACTCCTCTAACCTTGCTTATCTTTATCTAAGGGTTTTACTCATTTCTTCAGTAGATTCTTTCCACTGGCCTAATTCTGTTGTTCTGAAAAGTTGGGAAATGATATTAGATTGAAGCGTGTGGCTATGGACACAAAAGCAGAAGTATGTTCCTTTTAGATTTAAACCATGTACATTGAAAATTAGAAATTGTGTTGCGTAAGAGTTGGTCATGTGTTAGAACTTAAAAGGTACTTGACAGTGCATTGTTATAGTCCGTTAGTTGACAATATGGTGAAGAATATTTATAATTATTTTCTGCCAGTCTTCATCAGGGTTGGCTTACTCAACCTTCATTTTAGTTGGTTATTTATATTTTGGGGTTCACATACTTACAGGAGGGGTAAGTTTTCAAAAATGATAATGAAATTATGCAGATGAAAGTTAGATTTGGTGCTTGATTGCCCATATTGAGAGGTGAACGTGAGTCTTTTTACTCACGATCATGGTGGCAGACCTATTTTAGAATTCGATGGATGGCCGATACTTGCACACTTTTTGATGAAAAATTATGACGGTACAGGTGCTCATGTTGTACCCAAATACATAAAATAAATGTCTTGGATGTTCCAAATGATAGTTGCAATGCAAAAAGCTGAAGAATTAAGAGTATGTAAAGTATTATGAATTCAGATGTCGAAAGTATTATTGCGTTGACTAATATAGAATGATGGAATATATAGTTGAGTTTTACACCTAAGAAGAAGTATATATAAATGAAAGCTAACCAGTTGTTGGTTAATGTTAGTTTTTTCGTGCCAACTAGCCATTAGTGTGTATATACCACATACATGAAAATAGGAGATGTTGAGAAACTTATTTGCGGAAGCTACAATGGTGGAATGGAAACTCTGGCTTCTTGGCATCACATACCAAACAAATGGTCTGTGGTACCAAGAGGGGGCAAACTGTTATGGCCTTTATTTAGGCCTATGAGGTCCCCATAGGTCCGAAAGATGAGGCCCATATGTAAGCAGTATAAAAAGAATAAAATGGGTGAATAGAAAAAGCAGGAAAAAGGGACATAGGGATTTTTTAGGTAGCAACAAAAAGCACTTTAAAGGAGACAGTAGAAGTACATTGGGAGATGAGAAGTCTCCACTTTTCATTAAACCCTAAATACTAGAAAATCTTATCAATAAAAGACCACTCTACTCTATCATATATTCATATGCTTTAAGCATATCCATTTTAAGAGCTACAAAACCTTGTTTAGATTTCATATGTTTCATATTATGAAAAATCTCACTAGCCAAGCCTATATTATCTCCTATATTCCTACCTTTTATGAAAGCTCCTTGGAAAGGAGATATAATCTTATTTATGTGAGCCTTTAATCTGTTAGCCAACAGCTTAGATATGATTTTATAGCAAAAATTACAGAGGCTAATAGGTCTAAACTTAGAGATATGATCAGGATTAGAAATCTTAGGATTAAAATTGCCTAATTAATTTACTCTAATTAGTGGAAACTTTTTTTAATCTAAAATTCGATATTTTCATGTTGGCTCCATCATAATAAAAATGTAAGTATCGCAAACACTAAGTCCCCACTTCACATTTTATCTTTTTTTTTATTCACTTATTAATAAAATTGCAAAATCTATGGTGGAAAAAAAATTGACATAAACTAAAGAGGTAATATGATAAATAATAAAAAGAAAATAATAATATGATATTTATTTATGGGTATTTTAAATAAATGGACGTTGAACAGTGATTGTTCATAGTTCAGTAGTTTTGAACAATGACCTATGAACACTCATTGTTCATTGCTATGAATATTCTTTGTCCATACCATAATTGGACTATGAACATTCTTTGTTCATATTGCAATTGGACTATGAACAGTGATTGTTCATAGTTCGGTAGCTATGAACACTCATTGTTCATAGCTATGAGCTATGAACAATGAGTGTTCATAATTCATACAATACGTACTATGAACAATCAATGTTCATAGTTATGAGCTATGAATATTCTTTGTTCATATCACAATTGGACTATGAACAACGATTGTTCATAGTCATGAGCTATGAACATCCATTGTTCATAGCTCCAATAGGGATGAACACGCTTTGTGAGTGTCCTTCCGATCTAAGTTTGTTTTCTTTGTGTTTTGAAAGTATCTTTCCGATATGGCTTATTTTGTGGTTTGTTAGGTTCTGGCCATGTATAGGAAGCTGAGGGAGATGGCAACTATCTCCGACCTGTATAAGAAAGAACTGGAGGTTGCCAAGGAGGCCTATGACTAGTGTCCAACTTTCATTACCTCCACTACTTCCACACGACACCTCAGATCCAACACCAGCATTAGCACCATCACTGCCACTACCACCATGCCCACCACATTCCCAGCAAATACTCGTATTAGATATGCGATAGCTCAAATTCTTATACTACAGAGTATCCAGACTCACCAACAAAAAGAATAAAAAGAGGAGAGGGAAGCAACATTGATAGCAACTCAAATGAACAAGTGTGCAGCATTATTAAACAAATGGGGTAATTTGCAATTATGAAAGAACATTGTTGCACATAAAGGAGTATAGGAGTACAAGAATTCCACATTTCAAAATGTGGAGTAATTTGCAAGACTATTCAAAAACTTGCACACCATGAATCTATTGCGATTTGTATAGGTACAGGGTTGCATTCTTTTCAGGCCGAGTCGACCATAGCAAAGAGAGATCGCCCCTTATTTACACTACTCATGTGTGGGGTTCAAGTCAAACACAATGACTCTATATTTCTGTAAGCAAGGTATAAACAAAGGTCACAGGTTTCTAAAGTGCAGATGTCAACCTAGATGCGGAGCTTTCAAATGGATTGATTTCCTGGATGAAGAAAGCCATGAAGCCAGCCATCAAGCAACTACAACTATGGAAGAAAAGGTCACGGAAGGAGGGAAGGTGAAGGTTACAGTGTAGGGGAACTGTACCTCTAAAATGACCATGGAAGGGACTGTTTTAGATATTTTAGCACTTGTACGTTAATTCTTTAGGGTTTGCCAATTGAACTGTAATAGATCTACTGATAGCATAAGTTTAAATGAGTGAACATTTTGGATGTATTTTAACTGTAATTGATGTAGTTTAACTGTGAAATGATAATGGACAATGATTCAAGAAACGTGAATTCAGCTTATAAACATAATGGGAAACTTACACATAATTACAAAAGTTCGTAGAAAAACAACAATAACTCAACAAAGGGACAAGTACAAATACAGGTGTTTCCAGATTATGTATTAGAGATACACTGTGTTGTCTTCATACATAGTTATGTTGTCGTGCATTTAACCATTGAGGAAATGACATACCATGTTTAATAAGTAATAATTTAACAGAACCATAACACAATGCAGTGCTTCCTGCTCTTGATACATAAGTACCCAGTCTATTAAAACATACTGGCTAACAGGAAATAAATAATTACATATATAAACGACTAGTTAAATTGGGTTTCGGCAAAGTCTGACAGGAATGGGAAAATGGACTGAATGCCACTTGATGGGATTATTTGGCCTGATAGGACCTTATTCTCCATGAAACTGTACCATATGATCTTGTTGTTCCAACTGAAAACTCCAATGTCTGATGGCAGTAGGCCGGTCGACGAAATTTGCATGGCGGAAACTATCATACAATATAAACCTCCTGGGTTCACTCTCTTGTCGGGTTGTTCTCGTGATCTTTGCCGCAAAACCCACGCTTCAAATATTTTTCGAGTAAAGGTGTTGCCCACTGGTCAAAAGGAAAACATAACAGCTACGGAGCCATCATAAAGAAACAGCTTGTAAGTTTCAAATGGACGTTCAGTCTCCGGTAGCCTAATCCTTGTCCATTGCTCTTGGCGAATGTTAAAAACCAATATTCCTGCATGCCAAAGATACTAATGCAGAATTCCATTTGCAACAACTCCGCCGTTCGGGTTAATGTGTTCATGATTATTAACAGACAACTCTAGGTTGTCCAACCTTTTCCATTTGTCAACTTGGGAATCAAATAATTCAATAGTTTGACATAAATGTTAGAAGGGTCCGATGTTAGAATGGACTGAATGCCAATTGTTGGAATTTTAGATTCTGATAGCTTCTCCTTGTCCTTGAAACTGTACCATATGATCCTGTTGTTCCAACTGAAAACTCCAATGTCTGTTTTTAGTAGGTCGACCAATTTCAGATGACTGAATCATTCATACATTTCAATGTTTCTGAAGCAAACAATTCAAAGTGATGGGCGATAGAAAACTGTAATGAAGCTTTGAAAGTTAATTTTATTTAAAAATTAATTTTCAATAGATATTAACGCTAGCCCATATGATCGCAATAATTTGAATTTTAATACGATCATGTAATATAACCAGAACGTTTTAAATCGTGTTTTCATTGGGCTCGATTAGCATATGTGGTTTGTAGATGTTGGTCATATTGGGACTACGACCTGATGATTTGTTGGATAGGGAATGGATGCACTCTTCATGGGATAAGAGTTTCCTACATATCAAGTTTCTCGGGGTCAACTTGAATCAAGCCTTACGTAGTTCATCTCTTTCTACTTATAGTTGTGTGCTTGCACCATTATGGATTGCAGATCCACCTTGTATGCTATCTTGATGATTTGCCATTACTTTGATGTTACAAAGTAAATGACTCCTTGATTGCTGCATTAAATGAGCTCCAGGATTGCGCTAGTTGATATCTTTCCATGAATGGTTGTAACTGCTGCTGGAAAAGACCTGGGTGTTGGGTCATTGGTAAGATCTGATGTTGTGGGATGAGCTGAGGGAAGACGTCCTGCCTTGAGAACACATGCTCTGTAGTGTAGAACGGTTTAAAAAGTAAAGTTTGAAGGCACATGTTTGACAGCTGTTTTGCTTTGAATCTAGGTTTTTGGGGAATGTGCGGGAACTGTTGAGCTAGATTCGTGGGCCCATAGTTACGACAATTTGTGGGCGAGTAATGATTTAAGTTTTGGGAACACGAAATGTTTTGATTATCTCAAGGTGTTTGGGCAGTTGAGGGGTTTTTGACTTATAGAAGTTTTTTTGTTTGTTCACTTTTCAACCAAAGGAAAAATAAACCAGAGTGAAAAAAATAGAGAAAGAAAGAAGAAAAAAAACTTCTCGTCCTTCCTGAATCAGGTTCATCTTTCAACTTTAAAACTTTGAGCTTTCTTTCTTTCTTTGATTGTGCAATGTCTATGACTAGTGATAGTTTGAGTGGTGAGGTTGAAGTTGATGAATGGAGAGAGAGAACTGTAAGTGAAGAAGTTAAGGAGAGGGTTCATAGTGATGATGAGGCTTCGTCATCTTCCTCGTTGGAGTCGGGAGATTAGAGGAAGCCTAAGTCTGTGAATTGTTATACCGCTTTGAGGAGGGAGTTTGGTTTGGTGAAATCCGACCTGGTCATGTACGATCTGGCTGGGGAAAATAATTTGTATGCTAACGACTACGTTCCTTGGGGTGGAGGAGTAGTTGTTTGTTATGGGCAGTTGAAGGCTGGGATGAGGTTGCCCTTTTCCCGTCTTACTGTGGAGGTTTTGAACTTTTTGAGGAAAGCCCCCTATCAACTCGTGGGGAACAGTTGGAGGATTCTCCATGTGTTGGATTTGTTGAATAACAGGGCTATAACATCTGTTTAAGCGATGTGATGGAGCACTTTGTTGTGAGGAGGTCGGGTGGTGTGAACTTTAGTTTTCATATTTTTAAGGGGAAGTCTTTTGTTATTGTGGGTGTGAGCAAGGAGGACTGGAATCATAGGCCGTTGTTGGCTGTGGGTAGATATTGTCCTCCTGGTTTGGAGATTGATAAACGTGTTGTACAACCTCGTGGTAGGTCGTTGGTTGTAGGTCGTAATTTGTGTGTTTTGAATTGTAATTTGGACGTTCTGATTTATTTAGGTTTTCATTTGCAGAGGTTTCTATCCCTTCTCGTACGACGAACGGTGTGATTGAAAGGTTTGCTTGTTTGAGTTTGGAAGATAAGCAGGCTTTGTTGGGGGAGGTTGTGCATTACTTTAAGAGGCGTGGAGGGAAGAAAATCAACCGTAAGAGGCTGGAGAAGAAGGCTAGGGCTCGCAAGGTGGTGGTTGAACTTTCTGAATCTAGCTCAGAATCTGCCATGAAGAGGGAGAGTCACAAGAAAGTACCTGTTCCTGGAATGAAAAAGGAGTGGAGGTGCTGGTGATGGCCGTTCTGGTGGAGTTATGACGTCTGGTGGGGAGGTGAGGATGGTTGGAGGAGTGACACCATCCAAACGCTCTGAGCTGGGTGACGCAAATCGGCTGTCATCTCAACATTCTAAGTTGGGTGACGCAAATCGTTTGCTATCCCCACGTTCTGATTTGGGTGATGGAAATTAGTTGGCATCCCAACGTTCTGAGCTGGGGGACGGAGGGCGCTCTTCATCCAACCGCTTCTCCTCTGGTGATGCAGATCGTTCTGCATCCAACTGCATTTCTTTTGGAGATGCGGGTGCTAGAATTGAGGGTGATGTTGCGGGTGGTAGTGTTGGTGGGGAGGGTGATGCTCCCACTTCGTTCCGAAAGCCTATTCTGAAAAGGCCTTCCGAATTGGTTGAGTCGGAAGGGGCTAAGAAGGTCCGAACTGAGTCTGGAGACCGACTTGGTGCTGTTGTAGATCGTTCGTCTTCAGGTTGGGCTTCTCTGCCGAGGATGAGCCTTAATTATGTGGCTGCTGATGTTGGGGTTGTTGAGGCTCGAGGAAAGGAGAAAGTTGGTGAGGCTGAGCCTGTTACTGAGCTGGGCATGTGGTCAGGAAGTACGGACCCAAGTAAGAAGAGTGACGGTGATTTCCTTGATAGGTTGGTTACTTATAAGGACCCCTATACTTTGTTGCCGAAGTTTGTTGTGAATTGTGACTGTAGCTTTAAGTCCCCTTTGGTTGGTACGGCGTTGTTGGATAGTATTGCGCTTGCTGGAGATAGGCGCAAACTGGATGGTAAGGGTCTGGACGTGAACTTTGTGGAGATGGAACGGTCGTTGTGCTTTGTGAGTATTCTTCCGTTCTGAGCTTGCTCCTTTTTGGTCTTGTTGATTTTGATCCATTCTAATGTCTATATTTGTTATCTCGTTCGCTAGGTTCTGGTGATATATAGGAAGCTGAAGGATATGGCGTCTATCTCTGACCGTTATAAGAAGGAGTTGGATGACAGCAAGCAAGCTTGTAGCAAGCTGGTGGCTGAACAACAATTGGAGAGAACGGAGGTTGCAGGGCTGAGGGAACAAGTGCAAGAGCTTGGTGGTAAAGTGGCTCTGTTGCAACCCACTCGAGTCTCAAAAGTTGGATGTTCAAAGAATGGGTCACCGAAAGCAAGAGGTCATACTCCGCTTCTTTGAGAAATGTGAATCTGCATACAACGGCTTGGTGGACACAGTGGAGAGTGGCAATGTGTACGTGCTATTTGATGATTATTATGATGCGTTGGATAAGTATGATCATCTTAGGATGGCTATTGAAAGTGGGACTGCCACAGTGTTTGCTGCAGATGCTGGTGTAGGTGCTAGTAGACCATCTGATCTGCCATCTGACCAAGTCGTTGTGCCACCGGCTGCTCTAGCTGTTCCTTCTGTTGTTTCTGATTTGGATGTTTCTTAAGTTGTTGTTGATCAGGCTACCAGTTTTGGTGTTGTAGAGGGCGGTGATCTGGACCCTTTGAATGTGGATACGCTCATTGTGTGAACTGTTTCTGAATGAGTTGTGCTTTGTGATTATCTTGTTGGGATGTATTGAACAATATTTAAACAACTGTTTGTTCTTCATACTGATACAATATTATTTTTGATGGGGATACTGAGGTCGTTTTCCCGGGATAACCTGGGGGCCTCGATTCCGATCGATTTTTTATAAGTAGAAATATTTAAATTACTTGTTGAAGTCGTCTTGAAGTATGCATTTGATGGCTTTTGTTTTGACTGAATTGTTGTTTGACGATCTGTGCTGCGTAGTACTAGTTAGCACACTTGAATAGCTTGAACCAATTGTATAGGTGTGATTGTAGCTTGGTTTCTAGCCTGAATCTTAGTAAGTTTGATGGTTTGCACACCTTAATATGTGTTCTACATGTTGGCCCTGATTTGTGTTAGGATAATTTTTGAACCCATTTTTGAAAGACGTGGATCGGTAGGACCAGGGTTTATACTATACTGTACGTACTATGAACAATCCATGTTCATAGTCATGAGCTTTGAATATTCTTTGTTCATATCACAATTGGACTATGAACAATGATTGTTCATAGTCATGAGCTATGAACATCCATTGTTCATAGCTCCAATAGGGATGAACACGCTTTGTGAGTGTCCTTCCGATCTGAGTTTGTTTTCTTTATGTTTTGAAAGTATCTTTCTGATCTGACTTATTTTGTGGTTTGTCAGGTTCTGCCCATGTACAGGAAGCTGAGGGAGATGGCAACTATCTCCGACCTGTACAAGAAAGAGCTGGAGGTTGCTATGACAAACTTCTGGTTGTGCAAGAGGCGGAGAGGGTTGAAGTTGTAGGGCATTGTCTCAGTGTGCATTTTGTTAAGCAGATTGTCTCTGCTAGAAGTTTGCATTTTGTAATGTAAATATGTAATATGTGCAAAAGGTATTTTGAGTAACTCAAATGTGGATGATACTTGAATAGGCGGAATTTAAGAGTGTTGCATATAGTTGAATGCCTTTAGTTATTAATGCAGATCCATTATTATTTCGGTGAGTGTTATTTAGTGAACAAAGCAAGCATGATAGGTTGGACTTATAAGAAGAACAATGAACATAACATTGACATTCTGTTCGTGGACCACGAAGTCATTCTTTTTCATCCGTGAGCGTAGCGAACTCTTTTGATGTCGCTTTTTAAACAGACAGAGAGTGAAATCTTTTTTCATATCAAGTGAAATAATCACTCCCAAACTCATGCTTTTTTCATAATCACTCTCAAGGACCTGGTAGATGAAAGGTCAAGTATACCCTTGATGCAAAATAAAAAACGGGTCAGGTAGATGAAAGGTCAAGTATACCCCTGACCCAGTGTATATAGTATGAACAATCATTGTTCATATACAAAACATGGGAGCTCATTGTTCAAACCTATTGGAGTATGAACACTCATTGTTCATACCTATTGTAAAGTATGAGCAATGATTGTTCATACCTACTAATACCTACTAGAGTATGAACAAAGTGTGTTCATCCCTATTGGAGCTATGAACAATGGATGTTCATAACTCATGACTATGAACATTGATTGTTCATAGTACAATATGGACTACGAACACAGAACACTCATTGTTCATAGCTATGCTACCAACTATGAACAGTCACTGTTCATAGTCCAATTGCGATATGAACAAAGAATGTACATAGATGATGACTATGAACAATCATTGTTCAGAGTCCAATTGTTCTAGAGTTTGGTTGATCGGTTGATTATCATATCAAAGACTAAAAATCTGTTTTGATTATCATAATATCGAAACACGGTAACAAACTAACAAACCTACTTTTCGGGAGACTGTTCATAATATCAAAATCTGTTTTGATTATCAAATATTGTTAAGAAAAATAGATTAATATTATGGACAAGATTGAATACAAATCTAGTTATTAGTTACATCATAAACCACACGAAAATGGAGTGTAATCTTTGAGACTGTATTAGTGTAAATTAAGTGTTGCAGGCTCAAGAGAATTAGAGTGATGAAAAGGAATCATGATGTTGCAAGTTGGGTCCTGCAATGAGGGCTTGAAGTACCTAGAGTTTATTGCTCAAGTTTTTCTTTTGGCCATGGATATTGAAACATGGTAATGGACTAGGCAGTAGTAAATACAAAATGAGTAACAGAGTTGGTTGTTCAAAGAATTGAAGGTGGAAGTTATAGTTGCAGAGAATGGTAGATATGCACTTATTATGCTACTCTTTGTTTCTTCTAAGAAAGTAGGCACTAGGAAACAAAATATTCTAGCACATGTTTAGTTTTCTTTCGTTCGAGAGCGAAATCTTATGACTTGATGAGATATACAGTCCGTTTGCAAACATGTCGTCTGTTGGTTTTCTCATCCGTAATTTTGGGTTGGAGAAGAAAGGGGTTTTGGGTTTTCTCACCCGTAATTTTGTTTATTAACAAGAAAGGGTAAAAGTTGGATTTTAAAAAATAAAAAGGGTCCGGCCAACTTATCTTGCCCTTAAGGTTTATTAAAAATTAAAAATTAAAAATTAGGTTCGTGGGCTATTTAAACGTGGGAATTGAGTTTGTGAGTGATTATAATCTGTGAGCGTAGCGAACTCTTAAGGGCGCTATTCAAAAGTCACCTAAAAAACCACTTCATTCGTGTCACCGTCCCCTTTGTCTATATATCCGTACCCCAAACCACTTCTTTTCTCTCACTCTCGTCTCTCTAGCCCACTCCAAAACACAGACCTAGAAAACATAAGAAAAATAAAGTAGATTTTGTGAAAGTTATGTGGGAAATATTTAGAGTTGTGGAATGTGTCAAACTCATTCGCTCTTTAGATTGAAGCTAGTTATTGATTCAGGTCGGCTAACTGAAGCATGAACTTTTTTTGAGTATATTGGTTGTTGGCTTAGTTGATTTGTATCATGCTTATTGTTCATACCGCAAAATAGGCATGAACACTGAATGTTCATAGTCCAATAAGAGTATGAACATAGATTGTTCATGGTCCAAATTTCAAACACTAATTGTTGATGCTGAATTTTATCAGGTAATTGTTGATGCTGAAGCTATAACAGATGAGGAAAGAACATTGCTGCTGAACATATCCAGTGACGTTGTACCCTCTGATCAAGTAGATTTCAACCTATATGTAGTGTATAAATACACAATACAGTATTAGTGTATAAATATACTATAGTATTAGTATTATTAATATCCAAAAGTAGTTCTGACAAAAATTGTTCATACCACTAAACTGGCTATGAACAATCATTGTTCATACCCCCAAATAGGCATGAACACTGAATGTTCATAGTCCAGTAAGAGTATGAACATTGATTGTTCATGGTCCAAATTTCAAACACTAATTGTTGATGCTGAACTTTATCAGGTAATTGTGGACTAATTGTTGACTCCAATTTCACCAAAGAAGGGAATACGAAGCCACTCAAAAAAGTAATGAACCTTGACACTGGCAAAGAAATTCTTGATAAGGGGAAGCAAGTCAGAGATATTGACAGTGGGCCACCGCTAGACCCTAAGCCAAGTCCCTACTATCATGGATTAGAAGAAAGCCATAGACAAATTATCGACACTTTCTTCAAAATTGCGGACACCAGGTAAATCTAGGAAGACTGTAAGTGTTTTACAAGTTTAAAATGACATCAAATAGCATTTTTGACTGATGCTAATTTCTTGGGAGCACAATCACATGGGGAGATAGTGACATTTCCATATAGCTGGTTCTCTAGTAGAAGACCTTTTGTTTGATAGGGAAATTGATTATCAGGTAAATTCTGATACCTCTTTCTAGACTATGAACAATGAATGTTCATACTCTTGTTGGACTATGAACATTCAGTGTTCATACACCTAGTGGAGTATGAAGAATGAATGTTGATACCTATTTGGACTATGAACATTCATTGTCCATACCATTGAACTATGAACAATGAATGTTCACACCTGACCTTTAATCAACCGAATAATGTTTATACTTTGCAATTTTTTAATTTCGATATCTGACCTTCATTTATTTGTAGAACTTACTTCATTTATACTTTGTTTTGAAAAGGCAAATGATAAGAAAAGATCATTCTCTCTAAATTTAGTGCGCACGACGATAGTAGCCATTAGATTGACATACACTCGTATCTCGAGGGTATTCAAAGTTCATTTTGCCTTTTGTCTTGTCTGTGGGTCACAAAACAATTGCCAACTTAGTGAGATCTAACGGCTATTTGGCTAGATCTCTCCATGTCGTGGAGAGAATGATCTCTCCTTATCACGACTCATCTAAAAAATGCTCAATTCAACTCCTGCAGGTAAATTTTATACTGAGATTGGCAACTGTGGATTACAATGTTTAACAGACGCACCCTGCAATCTGCATCCGGATTCTGTAAGAGCATATTCACGCCATCTGCCAATGTCATTAAATCAAGCTCCCCATGGTGCTCAGCAAGTGCGGGAGTGTTGGCTGCCCCATCATTTGCAAACACACGCTGATAGCGTAACTCTTTCTCAAAATTTCCATTCCTCAAAGAGTACAGTATTTCAGGGTCAAAACTTGCTGCATCTTCAGGTGGGTTTAAAATTTAAATCCGATTTAAACGACAGAAATTTGGGTTGAAATGTTGGTTGAAAAGTTGACTTCAATGTTCATTTGGAAAAGCAACTGTTTTCCATATTCGACAAAGATGAAACCAAACATTTCAAAAAGTCTCCATTTGGTTTTCTCCTTGATATGAATTCAGTTGATGTGGAAGGCGGTGAGAAAACTCATTTGGTTACCCACCCAAATTTGATTGTTGAGGTTTTGGGAAAGAAGATTTTGGCAATGACTTTCAACATAGGAAACCGATATTTGACTTTCAATCCTTCTGATGTGGCCCTCCTTACCGGTCTATCCACAGAGCCACCACCTCAGTGGTTTTACAAAATGGACGTGTTTGACCCTTCTGATTTTCGTCTAAAGAAGTAGAAAATGTCCAAAGAAAGAAGCTTCTTATCATCAGGTTCTTGTGCTCTTATCCTATTTATTGTTAGTTGGTACAATTACCAGTTTTTGAAAGCTACCTGATTCGTGGGTTGGTGTTTGAGCGGTTATACTTGCCAATATTGCCTTATTAGGATGTCTGACAGTGTTCAGTATCAACAAAATATAATTCTTACCTCAAGTCCTTAATTCTTAAATATAAGGATAAAAATTACAACAGTATATAAGATAAATGTGAGTTAGTTGCACGTAGAATAGACCTTATACTACACTGTCTAACAGGTAAACTACATTGTCTCATAAAAGAGCAAGTATTTGATCTGCATATTCAATTGGTTTCGAGTTTTTCCCAAATTATACAGAGATAGTATCACGTCCTAGTTCTTCAACTGTAGCATTCCTTCACCTGTAGTACAAATCATCCATGAAAATAGCTTGTTTTTTCCCCTCGACTGAGTCAACGGCTATGAAACGATAGCTGCAATAAAATAGCTTCATAACTAGACTTCACTACATTGTCGCATACATTCAATACAGTGTCTCACTTAAAATTTACCCACCACTCCAAGTTTTGAAACCAAAAATGTAACATTCAGTAATGTTTACTCTTAAATATAAGAATCCGTAATTATAATTGCATTTGGGAAGTACATTATACGCATACTGAAAAGTGCTTCACTTTTAAACAAATATTTTCGTTGTCAACATCATCACGGTTGGACTATGAACATTCGGGGTTCATAGTCCACTGTTCATACTCCTAGTGGACTATGAACCCTGAATGTTCATACTCTTGTTGGACTATGAACATTCCATGTTCATACTCCTAGTGGACTACGAACACTGATTGTTCTTACTCTTGTTGAACTATGAATATTCAATGTTCATACTCCTAGTGGACTATGATCATTCAGTGTCCATACTCCTAGTGTTCATACGTCTTTGCACCTGAACAGAGGAGGGTTGTCATTCTGGACTCCCTAACTAGTCTAGCACGAATATCGGTTGGGGAGCAATCAATGAAGAGAGTGGTACGATATATGCTAATGACTGTAGATGTTGCTTATTTTGGGACTACGACTCTGATGTTACAAAGTAAATGTCTCCTTCATTGTTGCGTTGACTGAGCTCCAGGATTGCGCTAGTTAATATCCCTCCAAGAATGGCTGTAACTGCTGCTGATGATGACCTGGGTTTTGGGTCGTTGGTACAATCTGATGTTGTGGGATGAGCTGGAGTGAGACGTCCTACTTTGTGGACACGTGCTCTATAGTGTAGAACGGAGGGTACTTACACAACCCCCTTTTATGTCTGTTCTTTGGACAGCTGTTGTGTGGAACAAGAATGGTTTAAAAAGTAAAGTTTGAAAGCACGTGTCTGACAGCTGTTTTCTTTTGAATTTAGGATTTAGGGAATGTGCGGGAACTGTTGGGCTGGATTCGTGGGCCTGGAGTTTCGGTGATATGTGGGCGTTTAATGATTGAAGTTTTGGGAACACGAAACGTTTTGATTGTCTCGAGATGTTTGGGCAGTTGAGGGGTTTTTGACTTGTTAGAAAGAAGCTTTTTGTCTGTTTACTTTTCAACCAAAGGAAAAAATAATCCAGAGTGAAAGAAAAGGAAAAAGAGAAAGAAAGAAGAAAAAACAAAAAAAAAACTTCTCATACTTTTTGGATCAAGTTAGTCTTTCAACTTTAAAACTTTGAGCTTTCTTTCTTTCTTTGATTGTGCAATGTCTATGACTAGTGATAGTTTGAGTGGTGATGCTGAAGTTAATGAATGGAGAGAGAGAACTGTAAGTGAAGAAGTTGAGGAGAGGGTTTGTAGTAGTGATGAGGCTTCGTCGTCTTCCACGTTGGAGACGGTAGATGAGAGGAAGCCTAAGTCAGTGAATTGTTATACCGCTTTGAGGAGGGAGTTTGGTTGGGTGAAATCCGACCTGGTCATGTACGATCTGGCTGGGGAAAAGAATTTGTATACTAACGACTACGTTCCTTGGGGTAGAGGAGTAGTTGTTTGTTATGGGCAGTTGAAGGCTGGGATGAGGTTGCCCTTTTCCCATCTTACTGTGGAGGTTTTGAACTTTTTGAGGAAAGCCCCCTGTCAGCTCGTGGGGAACAGTTGGAGGGTTCTTCATGTGTTGGACTTGTTGAATGACTGGTTACAGCATCTGTCTCAACGATGTGATTGAGCACTTTGTTTTTAGGAGGTCGGGTGCTGTGAACTTTTAGTTTTCATGTTTTTAAGGGGAAGTCTTCTGTTATTGTGGGTGTGAGCAAGGAGGAATGGAATCGTAGGCCGTTGCTGGCTGTGGGTAGATATTGTCCTCCTGGTTTGGAGATTGATAAACGTGTTGTACAATCTCGTGGTAGGTCATTGGTTGTGTTTTAAATTGTAATTTGGACGTTCTGATTTATTTAGGTTTGCTTTTGTAGAGGTTTCTATCCCTTCTCGTACGACGAATGGTTTGATTGAAAGGTTTGTTTATTTGAGTTTGGAGGATAAGCAGGCTTTGTTGGGGGAGGTTGCACATTTCTTTAAGAGGCATGGAGGGAAGAAAATCAACCGTAAGAGGCTGGAGCAGAAGGCTAGGGCTCGCAAGGTGGGGGGTTGAACTTTCTGATTCTAGTTCGGAATCTGCCATGGAGAGGGAGAGTCACAAGAAAGTACATGTTCCTGGAATGAAAAGGAGTGGAGGTGCTGGTGACAGCCGTTCTGGTGGAGCTAGAACGTCTGGTGGGATGAGGATGGTTATAGGAGTGACGCCATCCAGACGATCTGAGCTGGGTGACACAAATCTGCTGTCATCTCAACGTTCGGAGTTAGGTGATGCAAATCGTTTGCTATCCCCACTTTCTGAGTTGGGTTATGCAAATCGTTTGGCACCCCGACGTTCTAAGCTGGGGATAGAGGGTACTCTGCGTCCAACCGCTTCTCCTCTGGTAATGCAGATCATTCTGCATCCAACTGCCTTTCCTCTAGAGATGTGGGTGCTGGTGTTGCTGTAGGTGGCAGTGCTGGTGGGGAGGGTGATGCTCCCATTTAGTTCCAGAAGCCTAATCTGAAAAGGCGTTCCAAAGTGGTTGCGTCGGAGGGGGCTAAGAAGGTCCGAACGAAACCGAGACCGACCGTGCCGCCAGAGGTCGCTTAGCCTTCAGGTCGGGCTCCTCTGCAGAGGATGTGCCTTATTGATTTGGCTGCTGATGTTGGGGTAGTTGAGGCCCGAGGAAAGGAGAAAGTTGGTGATGCCGAGCTCACATTCTCGAAAGGGGCACGGGTCGAAGTACGGACCCAAGTGCTGTCCTTGGTAGACTAGTTACTTATGAGGACCCCTATATTTTGTTGCCGAAGTTTGTTGTGAATGGTGACTGTAGCTTCAAGGCCCCTTTGGTTGGTGCGGCGTTGTTGGATAGTATTGCGCTTGCTGGGGATAGGCGCAAGCTGGATGGTAAGCGCCTGGACGTGAACTTTATGGAGATGGAAAGGTCGTTGTGCTTTGTGAGTATTCTTCCGTTCTGAGTGATGTTTACTTTTTACTAGGTTAGAGATTTGACTCTCTAATTTGATGCAAAAGCGAATTCAAAGTTCCTTACTCACGATCTTCGCGTTCGTAAAGTTGAAGTAAGGATCGAACCAATCTAAAGGTTAGGACAACTGCAAGTTGGTTGTTACTCTTAGGGAACTAGTGAGTAAGTTTATATTAAAACTAGGTTTCTTTCCTACACAAACATTAAATAAAAACATTAAGATTCCAAATACGTAACTAAGACAAAATACAATTTACTAAATAAAAGGTGGAGAGCTAATCCTCCTCATGTGAAAATAACATTTAGTTGTTGATTTGAAAAGGTTCATTTGATTCTTCCTAGACTCATAGACAAGCCCTAATGGAAGAAAACTTGATCCTTAACATGTATGGCTCATTTCTAAACTCATACATGTTAGCAATTGGAATCAAGCAATGACTTATCTCTAAGCTCATTCCTTGATTCCTAACTAGACACTACACCAACTATCATTTTGGGATAGGATGTAGGTCTAGTTATTCTTCCTAACAACCTACCAAGCCAACAATAATTATTTTCCCTCACATGAGTTGGATTAACTCCCCAAAAGGGAAGTTAGCTCATGATCCTTGGGATAAAGGATTACAAACTAGAAGAACAAAAGAGAGAGAGAAAGAGGAAGAAGAAAAACTAACTAAACTCACTTGCTTTTTATTTATTTTCTAGAAGAAAACCAAAGTTTCCTCCATTAAAACTATTACAAGCTTTCTTACAAAACTAAAAACTAAATAATAAAAATGACTAAGGAATTAAAATAATACAAGGTAAGGAAAAGAAGTCAAGGGAGTAAATGGAGTGCCCCTGTTTTTTTTGTTTTCTTCATTTGAGAGACATCTCATTTCCTCCCATGTGAAACATCAAACCATATTTACTTCATTTTTATCCACCACATTAAAACAAAGTGACACCTTGCCTTTTTTTTTTCACTATTAACACCTAATCTAATTAATTACATGCAAGGTGTCAACTTTGCACCAATAATTTGTCATTTTTGTCTTGACATGCCCCGTGATTGATGACTCATCCAATCTTGTGGGTCCTCATAGTGGGTCCTATGTGCAGTCCAGTGGCGGTCCGGTCTTTGGCCAATTTTATAACTTCCCGCCTATGCGTAGAGTTTATCGCCCTGATTGTTTGAGTAGCTCACTTGTCGCATTCAGAGTCCTGGTTCAAGAGGTAGGAGCTTCGGAAGTTTGATGCTTCTGTGCGGATTTGGAAGAATTCATATACATGTCGTTCCTCGCGCTTTATTGCAGGTTTAAATCATATTTCCATGTTTACTACGAATACCTGCAAAAGTATGAAAACATATTTATTTCATGATTATTAAACACATAGTTAACCAAATTTATATGTCTCAACGGGTTTTATAATACACTTTTGGGTGCTTATCACACTACCCCCAAACAGCACTTTGCTTGTCCTCAAACAAAGAAAATACATTAAAACAAATAAGTGGCCAAAAATGTGTAGTCCTAACTAATTCTCGTTTAGTAGAGTGCGGTTGCATTGACCATATGCAACAAGGCCTTAAACCACTAGGAATTCCCTAGTGGACGAGTTATAGCCTCGTAAGAGTTTTCCAGAGAAGATACTCACAAACTTCATTTATACTACAACGACTCAGTGACAGAAACTCGTTTCCTAAATTAATCTCAGATATCCATACATCTCTTTAGCAGGGGACGAGGATTGATTTCTTTGAAACTCAAGTTAATATGTATTCAATAATTAAAACATCTACATATGATCATGCATGCAGTGAACTTTTCATTGAAATGTACTAGCATGGTTGTTTCTAAATCCTTTGGAGAGTGTACCTAAATGGGTTCTCATAGGTATGTGTCAAAACACAATTTCACTCAAAAATTTTCCACTCAGGTTTTGTTAACTCCAGTGTGCAGTGGGCACACGTTTCCTCACATCTCAATGACAGTCAGAGGAGCCGATGTCGATCAATCACGTCTACTACTTATTATCACACCACCCTACTCCTAATTGAGCTAAAGGTCTTTATTAGGTATTGTGGGGATTATGTGATAGTGTACAAGAAAATAGAAATGGATAATTAAAATTTACGAGTATGAGAGAATAGGGTCTTCATATATTTACACTAGAGAAATCTTTGTTTTCTTTCCTTCTTCTAACTGAGTTTTCCAACCTTGTTCTTAAGCCTCTAATGGATTTTATTTATTTATTTTTTTTTAGATGGTTTAAGATCATGATTCTATTTTTCTTTCCTGAAGCAAGTAACTAACTTTTATTTGGGACAAGTCTTTCTCTTTATTCTTTCCACATTTCATCCTATTTCTCATACTCATCACTTAGGTAGGTTCTTTTATTTGGTTTAATAGATGGGTAAGGATTTTTTTTGGTGAAAGTGAAAGGTTTGATGAAAGGTTCAGTGGAGTGACTAGCGGTAAAATTTTGTAACAGGTAAGAATTTTTAACTATGTCGATCCAAAGATGGCCTAAATTCTCGCCTAGGGTTCGGGTGGTGATCAAGTAAGTAGATGTGTGATTTTCTCTAATCGGAAAAACTACTCCTCTGTGTCATCACACACAAATCACTCATGTCAAGGTTTTTGGTTAGATTCTCACATGATTTATAGTTTAAGTAACTAACCGTTGGTTCCAGAAACTTACTGCTATGTACAATCGATGATACTCAGTACATGAATGTTCATGAAAAGATGTTTAAACTATTGTATACATATTATCTTAAGTTTCTTAAAAAACAAATCCTAATTCGGATACTAATGTGAGATTTCTAGACAATTTTCATCATTGAAAAGGAAACAAGACTTTGTCACTAAGTACAATTATTAACATGAAAATAAAAACTATATACAGGTTACAATTTGCCTAATATTTGCTACAGGGTTAAAGCACCCCAAATGAATGATGCTTAGTCCTCTCAAGTATCAATAATTAAAGAGAGAAAGTACCTGAGAACCGTGAGCAAAATTAGGGCTAGATTGCTGGAACAGAAAGGTTGGAGAACATAATATATTATTCAGAAAGAACAAGAAAATGTTCAATAGCACACTAAACATAGCACACGAAATAAAAACAATAGCATACCAAACATAAGGTTTAGCTAGATGTATGTACAATGGCAAACTCAAGTTTACCATCCAGCAAGATGTGAAGTTCAAGGCCCTCTTGAAGGAAATGCATTTCCTTAGCATCGCGCCAAAAGATAATAGTCTGCCAAATTTCTGCCCATTCTTCGTTTCCAGATTTCCTCAAATGTGTCTTCATATTTTCATCCTTCGGGTAACAACGAACATGCCTCAGGTACCGAGCGGGACGCTTCCATTGCCAAAACCTTAATGAACGAATGATTCTGTTTGCTGGGCACATAGAATCTACCTTGACCCAGTCATGAAAAGTAGCTGCAAACTGTGGGAAATGTGTCTTCATGATTCGGCAAGCGGTGACCGGTAAAAGTATATACTGATCCTGAAAAGTGCGAGCTCATTTCAGGTTGGAGATAACACAACCTATGATGTTAAATAATGTATGACCTTGAGCTAGTGCATCGAATACAACACAAGCAGCCTTATTGGCAGTAGAAAAATGCCAATCTCCCATAATGTTCAGGAGTACAAATAACATCGCAGTCCCCATGTTCATGGTCATGCTTGCTAAGGAAATGGTGACGTCACGCCATGCCACATGGCCATTTCCTTCTCATTTAATCTCAAGACCATCACCGTAAGTTTCACGAAACGCTTGCCACTGAAAGGAACGGTAAGAATTATGATAGATGTAATGCCATGATGCAACAGGTTCATGATATGGAAGATCCAAAGTTAGTGAAAGTTGTTGTTCAGAAAAGATATGAGGTGTGTCACCAACTTGGATTGTGAACCCATCTAAGTAGAAACCATGCACATGGTTGAATGCTGGTGTGTCTTCCATATTAGCATAAAAGTATGTAGCCAAACTCGGAGAATTTGGTCAGGTTGAAGAATTAGGGAAGACCATCCGATGTTTGTAATGTAGTCACGGAAGAGATGGCCATAGGTATTGGAATCCATCATAGACTGAAAGGATTGCTCAGGAATGAGTTTGGGAGGTACCATGTGATACATGTAAAATGAAATAGTTTTACCTACGAAATAAAGCGATGAAACTCTATACGAAAGTAAAACTACACACTTTCTTATTATGCCTATATTATCAAAGAATTCTACTCTCAATCCTATGAGATATAGTGGAGTTTCAATCCTATGAGATATAGTGGAGTAGAGTGATTCGTTCCACTCCTAGTCCTTCCGCATGGTAATGTTTTCTAAGTATAAATAATCTACTTTAAATCTAATGAGAGATTTACGAAAAGGCAACTAGACTACGATGCAACTACCCACAAAATGCACTAGTCGACTATCAGAACAACTATGGGAATGCTACGATGATTCGATGATAAGGAGTTAGAGGGGGATTGATTCCACCTTAACTCGACTTAATCCTATTAACAACAAATCATCGTAATCCGAATTGAACTGCTACGTGTTTTGGGCTCTTATCAAACCACCCCCAAACAGCATTTTGCTTGTCCTCAAGCAAAGATGAGAAATTAGAATAAGTGACCAAAAATGGAGTTCTAACTACTCGTTTACTGAGTCGCGATTGCATTGACCATATGCAACAAGGCCTTAAACCACTAGGAATTCCCTAGTGGACGAGTTATAGCCTCGTGAGAGTTTTCCAGTGAAGGTACTCACAAACTTCATCTATACTACAACGACTAAGAAATAAAACTATTGTTTCCTTATCCATGCTCTAAATTAACTATACCTCTCACTAGCAATGCATATAGAGTAATCAAGTCGAAACCTAAGCTAATATATGCATAATAATCAATCATCTACAATAAACATATATACAATGAGTAATACTATGAAATGCCTAGCAGGTCCGTTTCTGAAACTCGGAATAACGTCCTTAAGTAGGTTCTCACAATAATAGTCAAGATACAACACTCTGATTTTTTTCCCTCAAGTTTCGCTACTCCAGTGTGCAGTGGGCACACTTTACATTACAATCTCAATGACAACAAGGAAGCCTGAGTCGATCAAACACATCTGGCACTTACTATCACACTAACCTATTCCTAATTGAGCTAGAGGTCTTTATTGGGTGTTGCGGGAATTAGGAGATGGTTTAAGAAAGAAGGAAATGGATATTCAAAAAGGACAAGTCTGAGATAATAGAGTCTTCATACTATGTAACTAGAGAAACCTTGTTATTTACTTTTGCTTCTACACTTCGTTTCCATCCTTAGCCATTTTTTTTTCCTTTGGCTTTTGACTCATTTTATTCTATTTTTTTTGAGTTTTTTTTTTATTTTTATTTTTAGTTTTCTTTTCTTTGGATGGAAACTTCTTTTCTTTATTTTCTGAAGCAATTAACTAACTTTTGTTTACACAGGTTTTTCTCTTCTTCTTTCTTCACTCATTCTATTCTCAGACTTATTCTAGATTGGGTAAGTTGATTTTTTTTTTCTTTTTATTTTGTTTTGTTTTTGTAACAGGGTAAAGGAATTGTGGTTTATGAAAGGCTAAAGAAAGGCTCAGAGGGGCGACTAGCGGACAATAATTCATAGGTTTGAATTTCTGGCTATATCGATCCAAAGAGGGCCTAAATTCTCGCTTAGGATATGGCATAGTGATCAAGCAAGTGGACGTGTGATTTCTCTATCCGGATTTTACTTCTCCCTTGTGTCATTTCTCAAATGTTTTCGCTCATATAAGGCTTTTAGGCTATATTCTCACAGGATTTGTAGAATAAGTACTCTAGCCTAGATTTCATAAACTTACTGCTAACAATCATAGATACTCATGTAATATATTTATATATAGATGCAAAGATTATTACCTACATATTAACCTAAGTTTCTAACAATTATTCTAATGTAAAAGCTACGTGAGACTTCTAGATCGTTAAGAGCATAGAGAAAGAAAACAATACCACTATTCCTAAGTGTATAGCATAACTTATTTTTTTATATTTTTGAATTTTTGAAATTTTAACTAGAAAACAAATGCATATTATACATATCTATATCCTAATAGATGCCTTAATTACACGTGTTTCTATGCCCCCCCTAAACAAGAAGCATGCTTTGCCCTCAAAGCATTGTAAATAAATAGGGTAGGAAAAATACCATTGAAACGTGTGAAATTCAGGAACATCTACAAAACAAAGTTAGAACGTACTAATAAAGAAAATAGAAACTGACGCAACTCTATACGAGTTCTACCCATTATGGGGTTAACAAGAATGAAATTGCTTGGGACATAAGCAGACACTAACTAGAATGAAAACTTACCTTATCTCCCCGCGATTACTCATCATCTTCCTCATCCTCTTCTTCCATAAAGAAGTGAGGTTCCTTTGCGGCCCCGCCATGCCATGATAATTTGCCGGGCTTCCCGCCATTTATCATCTATTATTGCTAACCTATTAAGAGCCACTTGTCCGACGGTGTAGGTGCAACCCGATGAGGTTGTATCCTCCACCCTTGCCAAGTCATTGCACGGAAAGATCGAATAATACTATTGGTGGGTCGTACAGAGTCGACCCTAATCCAATCTGTGAAACGTGTACAAAAAACAGGAAAGAAACATAGCATAATATGGGAAACTAGAACAGGCATAAGAAGGAACTTATGCCTCATGCTATGGGATCGAAGCTAAACTAGACATCAAGGTTCGGGAAGGTCATGACACATACGTCCCGTGGGCTAAAGCAAGGAAAACGCTGCAAGTGGCATCATTCACGTAAGAAAACGCCATTCCCTAAAATGTTTAGCATGATCCAAAACATAACAGTTCCTATGTTCATGGACAGGCTACCAAAAGCGGCGTTATAGTCCCCTTGGTCCTCGATACGAAAATGCTCGCCCCATACGACTCATGCAAAACTCATAAGTGTAGACATACATATTATCTACCCAATAACACCATAGGTCTTGTATTTCAGCCGGCATAGCAAGTCCAAGAACAAATGCTAGCAAGAACCCGGTAATTTCCATTGGTTCATTATCAATGTTGATGGAGAACACTTGTTCTCCATCCGGTCTTTCAAAGAAAATGCAGTTTATCATAAAAATAAGATGCTAGTGTTGGAGAATAAAGTGCATCGTCTTACCATAAGCGCTCCCCAACCAACGATGTGATCGCTTTCTTAAAACCAAGCACCATAAGTAGTGCTTTGGAACAAATCTTCGAAAGACTGTTCGGTATCAATGTTTGAGATGTCATCTCAAAATTACGCCCTGGAATAGCTGCGAATGATCCGATACTACCGCGCAAAAACTGAAAAATTTTTCTGGTCCGGGAAGTCGGTAGCAGAAAAGCGCGCTCAATAGTTGGAATTTCCAGTGTTTGAGCACGGGTCACGCCACCTTGAAGCGAAAGTGAGCTCGACAAAAAAATATGAAAAAAATATGCGAGAGCGAAAGGCTCCTATAGAAGCCTTGAAAAGTCTTTCGGGTTTCTTGAAACTTCGGAAAATGAGCCGAAACGTGGGAATCGCGGGAGTGAAAGGTGAGTGATGGAGGTTAGGTGTAGTGTGAGTTGTGAGTGTAGAATGTATGAAGTTTATATAGGTTTTAAGTTGCTAAAACGGATCGGAAAGTTGCCAAAAAGAATTTACGGCAGTTTCCGAAAATCCTAAAATTTCCAAATCCGAAAACGGAAACAAATCATTTTCTTGATTCTAAATCAAACCTAGTATCTTTTAGGTTGAATTTATGATAGAATCTACCTATTTAATTGATATTTCATCCTACCATGATACTTATTCATAGATATGCCTAAACGGCCATATTTTCACCTTGACTCCGCAATAAATTCTAAGACGAGGGTCATATAAAAATCATGCTGGAATAGATAAAACCACCCCCAAACAATTTGGGAAGGTGGGATCAATATTAAACAACCACGCATAATGAAAATAACCGCATTATATTAAAAATTTTATTCGAAGTACAATTCACTACAAAATTCAAATTACGGAAATAAAACTTACATTAAAATAAATGACAATAATGAAACTACAAATAAAAATAGAAATATCAAACGATGCTATCCCTAACCACTCCGGTACTGGTAGCGGAGGGTTCATGGTCCGGAGATGGCTCCTGGGCTCCTGATGGGCCAGCACCATTCGTCCTTCGGCGACGACGCTCGTGCCTCGATGGTGTGTCCTCAGAAGGAGAGTCCCCGTGAGGTGGGAATCGTGCAAGCATGTCAGCCGAATCGGGCGGCGAAGCTTCTAGCTCGCCCCTCATCCGTTCCCACCTCTTATCCTCTCTCGCGGTAACGGATCTCGGTTATGATGCATCGTTGCCTGTCGAAGTCCGGAGGTCTTCGCAGATAGTGTTGAGCTTAACGCGCCACGATGAATCACAGCCATGCGTTAAAGCGTCCACCAAAGACCTCTCCAAGGCATCCGCATCAAAACAAGTCAAATCCTCCTTATCCTCCGAGGCATTCTGATTTCCCCATCCTCCTCGGGCGTTCTCATTTCCACCGCCCTCCTCGCTTCTTCTCTATCCTTAGCCAACCTCCAAACTCGTTGGACACACTCCCTATAGATGCGGGTTTCGATTGTGGGTGATGTAACGACCTATCGACGCCTGAAGCCGCTTCTCAACTTCAAAGATGATCTTGGTTATCAACACGTGGAGAGGTGCAACAGATTTCCCTACTCCCCTAATCATGCTAAGTAAAAACTCCAAGATGCAGAACTCATACTTCTGCTCCTGGAGTATCCATAAGATGTGGAGGCAATTCAGGCCGATGTCGCTGACCTTCTCCTTCCCCCGAACGTTCCGACCAATCCACTGAGCTGTAGCCAGCTGGTTGGTTCTAAGGGAAGCCTGACGAACACAATGCGACCTCGCATTGTAGTTCCCTTCAGTAACTGTCTCGTTCATCAATGGCTCTACCCCGTTATGTTGGGACTCCTACAACATGACATCCAGATGGATTCTAGGTGGAATGCCTAGAATCTCAGCCAACAACCCAGTCGTCACTTCCTTCCTCCTCTTCGCCACCACAACAAAAATCCTAGTCCCTTCCAACTCCCTCCTATTGTAGAACCGTCGGACTAAGTCCTCGTGGTAATAGGCTTCAGTCGAGTACCACAAGCTATTCCAGTCTTGACTAATCATTTCGTCACCGTAAAACGGTGCGAAGTGGTCGCCTATAAAAGCTTGCTCTGGTAAAATTCGGCGTTGTTGAGCCATTGGTGTTTGGAATGTAGTGGGGGGTTTAAATGGGATGTGGTGGTGGGATTTGAATCGACCGACTGAAGCAAACAGTGGTGGTGGTGGAGTGGTGGCGCGACGGTTCAAAATTTGATATTTTCGGTGGTTTTTAGTTATTTAATTTGGTGGAGGTGGTGGTGGAAAGCTTTTAGATTAGATTTGAAATAGATTTGAACTGTGGGCGTAGGCAAATTTAGTTTTCTTTTTATTTTTATTTTTTTTTTTTTTTAGGTTTTGTTTGAAGCTTTGTTAATGGCGGTTTGTAAAAAAAAACGATGAACTGATGGTGAAGGTAAGGGCGCGGGTGCGCTGTCGATGGGCGCGGGTTGGGCCCAAGCCCAAATCGAAATTTGTGAATTTTTCGGTTTTTTCGCGAAACTTCAAATCAAAATTGCCGCTTCGTTACCGGTCCGATTTTTGCGAATGAGATATGGAAATGATCAGGAGAGAATTTCCAATCCAATGATCCATAAAACACTCTATTCCGACCGTGGATGACATATAAGATAGTGTAAAATGCTTCGAAGTGCGTGCATGACGTACATTATGTGAACGACTGAACTCTACATTCATAGATTGTGTCAACCCGAATCGGAATACAATTAAACGGCCTAAGCAATTATAATGGGACATAAAACATTTTAGGATGGAAACACGAACACCCCACCCCCAAACAAATTTTTTTTTTACAACGAAGCTTAGAAAATTTGTTTTTAGCAGTGGGTCTTTTAAAGTCAGATTCACGAGACTTCCTATATTACTATGTTTATTCTTTAATATATATTTATATATTTTTAATTTTAAAAAGAAAAACAATAAACAAGAAAGACATAATTCACCCCATAGAGAAACATGACTAAAAAATCCGAGAAAACATGCAAAAGTGGAAAACGTGAATTATGTTTAACGTGGACTTAGGATCCGATACTTACAACCACACACTCCGTAGGGAGGGCCCGGTTACCTTAATGGTGCACTCACCAATATATGGAAATGAAAGAAAATGCACCAAACACAAAAGTTGAGTCGTTTATAGTCAGATACTCGAGACTTTATCTAAACATATGTATGAACATGCAGTTTATCATATATCAACAACCGAAATAATTGTGGATCATTCCATAAATAAATATCACAGAAAATATATCCAAACACAATCAAGCACCAAGATTTCCTATGACGCAACCTAGTGAAATGAAAGCGAAGTCGGATAACCCTAGTACATAACGTAGCATGCACCTTCTTTTTCATTTTTGAACGAGAGGGTGTCCTAGTGAATAAGTGTGGAAGAGTGAATGATTGTGGAGAATATGGTGGATATGGGTAAGTTGTAGAAGGAAAGCATGTAAACAATGAGGATGTGGGTTTAGCACAAAACTCATTCATGGTGTAGTTAGGGACTGTCTCAAGTCTGAAAATGAAGGTGTCAAATGCTTTTGTCTTCCGAAGTATTTGTTTACTAGGTGAATTTAAAAAATTATGAAGCCTGAAGAAAAACAACAGGGATCGAAAGTGCAAACTCGAGATTCCTTTGAAAGGGTGGAAGGAGGGGAGTCGAGGTGGATGTTGTGCAAAGTAGTTCTTGATAGGGTGAATCATCACCGCTCTAAGAAACTCATCGAATTGCTCATCTAGATTGGTCATATCCACGCTACTATGATAGTCCTCTACATCTTTGAGAAAGTCATCTATCTCATCCTCATCCGTAATATGTGTATCGACTAGTGTAGGGATGGAAATGTTGAGTCCGAACTTCCAAAGGAAAGAAATTTGGGCATATGATTATCGGGAATGTGTTGTTGAAATAATCTCGAGCAAAAAGCTCTCGATCATGCTAACCTCTCCATCCATGAGGCAATCGGGTAACCGTGGTCTTTGTTTTAAAACATTGACTTCAAATGACAAGATGGCCAAAAAGACATGGACATTGAACCATCGCGGCAATTAATGAGTGCATTGGTAGTTGCTAGGAAAGGACGCCCTAAGATGATCGGGACAGAGTCGTTAACGACTTCTGTATCGAGGATGACAAAATCAGCCGGATAGTAAAAATCCTGAATTTTTACCATAACATTTTCGACGACACCCTTAGGATACTTAATAAACCGATCAGCTAATTGCAACGTCATTTTAGTGGGTTGCATCTCGTCTAGACCTATTTGTCTATACAAATAAAACGGGAGTAAGTTAACACTAGCCCCCAAGTCTAATAACACGGTCGTCGTATAAGAGTCTCCTAAGGTGCATTGTACAGTAGGATGACTAGGGTCCTTGTACTTAACAATTCCATTATGTTCAGATAGAGTTGGGAATTGTTCTGTTAAAAAGGCGCCTTTTGGTATATTGGTCTTACGCCTAGTAGTACACAATTCCTTAAGAAACTTAGCATGGTGTGGTAGCTTTTTAATAGCTTCGAGGAAGGGAAGGTTTATAGTTAGATTCTTGAAAATGTCCCTAATCTCCTCATAATTAGTATCCCTAGTTAACACGGCTAATTTTTGTGGAAACGGTGGTTTCTGTTTATATTTAGCAATGGTATCACCTGGATGTTTAACCGTGGCTTTTCGTTTTCTTAGGTTGTGTTGTAAATCGGTACCTCTACAAAGGTAGGCTCTTCAGTTTCTATTTCGCATCTAGTAAAATAGCGGTGTAGGGCTATCGGGGGGGGTAACTATAGGCATAGTTACTTTGTTATTAACCACTCTGCCGAACGAGAGTGGTGATGGCCTTCAGCTCACCTACATTTTCATATTCATTACTAGTATTATCGGTTACCTCAAAGGCTGTATTTGTTGTTTTAGGATTAGGTATTTCGTGACCTGGAAACACACCTTTGGGTTTGGCTTTATCTTGAGCCAATTGTTGGGTTAAATTATTAACGGATTGTAGAAGCTGCTGGTTAGATTGAGCCATGGTTTGGAAAAGTTTTTGGCTCACTTGTATGAAGGTGTCAAGACGGTCCGGTTGTGTGGGTGTAGTAGTCACGGGTTGTGTGACTGGAACTATTCCACGTGAATTATTTATGGGTGGATTTTGATAGTTATTATTTACCGGAACGATACCTCTATTAGCATTATAATTATTATAACTACCTTGACTTTGTGCTTGACCTTGTCAAGGTTGCGCTTGGTTGTTATAATTATTAAAATTGCCCTGCCCCTGTCCTTGTAGTGGTGGAGCTTGGTTAAAACTTTGTGTTGGCCTAACATATTGATTATTTTACCCTGGAGGTGTGACGTGTTGGTTATTTCTCCAACCGAAGTTGGGATTTTGTCTCCAAGGGGCGTTAGGTTCACTATTAATGGAACAAGCCTGTTCATAGGCAATAGGACAGTGTGAGTCGGGATGCTCGGGCTCCAAATGAAACTACATGGATTTGAATTTACATTCATGACGGGGATTGGCTTTTGTTGAACGTAAATGGCCTCTACCTTTTAGTGAGTGATTCGATTAGAGTTTTAAGCTCGGGATCGTGTTTAATTTCAAACATACCGGGCGGCCTTAATCAGTATTTGATGAACTAGCGGAGCGGTGGATATCATCACTACCCCCAGTTGTTATTTTGCTTAGTTTGATCCTCTAAAATTTATAAGCCTCCGAGGCTCCTTTTACTTAAGAAACTACCCCCATTCATTATGTCTAGGACTTCTTTATGGTGGTGTAGAAGTCCTTTGAAAAGGCACCGAACTAACGTGTCTTTAAGCTAAATTATGATGTGGACACTCTATAAGGAGATCGGTGAAACGCGATTCCAAGCCTCAAAAATGTTTCATGAGGATTTTGTCGAAAAGAAATGAATCTTGGAAAGCATCTCATCCGTCTTTAGGGGGTGGGTAAAAATGTTCCATAAACAAATTGAACAAGTTTAGCCCATGAGTCCACGAGAATTAGGCGTTTGGGCGCTAACCAAGACCGCCTCATCGGCTAAGGTGAAATGGAATACCCCGAGTTTAATTTGTTCCGCACCAACCGTAGGATGGTGGAATGTTGTTAGGACTTGTTCAATCCTACGATGTCTTTGATAAGGTTTTTCATGGTCTAATCCATGAAAACGGGTAACAAATTAAAATATTTGGGGATTCGAAATCCCCAATCGGGTCTCGCTAGAACGATGCAAGATTTGGGGCTATCGCCAAAGCTTTGTAGAAGTCGAGAGAGGAGTCTCTTCTTCGGGGCATTGGTCGTGATGTGTGTGAAATAGTAGCTAGAGGTGTAGTGGGTGGTATACTAGATAGACTTGTTTGTTGACGTTGTTGTGTAATTACGCTCGTGTTTTTGTTCGCCGCACCTTAATCTCATACAAGGCTAAAACCAAATTTAGCTAAACACATCAACACTCCAAACAATTCTGATATACTAGTATAAACCTCTAACAGGAGATGCGAGGTGCGGAAGAAAGGAATACCTGATTGCGTCCTTGTTTCGCTTATGAATAGCGTCTTGTTTACGCGTGTTCAGTGTGTATAACAAGTTAGGACACTGAAAAATTTGAAAAATCAAAGTTCGAGTCAAAACTGTAGAATTCCGAAAAAATTAACAAAGGGCGCGGGTGCGCTCTCATTGGGCGCGGTCGCGCTCCGTGTAATTTTCAAATTACAGTGTTTTTAGGCTGGTCGCTCGAAGTTCCAGCTATAGGCAGTGTCGCTCTCTTATAAGCGCCGTCGCCTTCAATGTATTTTTTAGGAACTTTTCAACGCTCAATCGGAAAACCACAGTATGAATCAAACAAGGGTGGATGGGTTTAATGGGACTTTAAGAAAAGTACTTACACTATGAAAACAATGCAAAAGTGAAACTAAGATGGCAGCGGCGCCATTTGATACATGTAAAATGAAATAGTTTTACCTACGAAATAAAGCGATGAAACTCTATACGAAAGTAAAACTACACACTTTCTTATTATGCCTATATTATCAAAGAATTCTACTCTCAATCCTATGAGATATAGTCGAGTAGAGTGATTCGTTCCACTCCTAGTCCTTCCGCATGGTAATGTTTTCTAAGTATAAATAATCTACTTTAAATCTAATGAGAGATTTATGAAAAGGCAACTAGACTACGATGCAACTACCCACAAAATGCACTAGTCGACTATCAGAACAACTATGGGAATGCTACGTTGATTCGATGATAAGGAGTTAGAGGGGGATTGATTCCACCTTAACTCGACTTAATCCTATTAACGACGAATCGTCGTTAATCCGAATTGAACTGCTTGTCGAACAATTGGTTCTTCCTAATCCCTAATTACACATGGCATTCCTACCAATTCATAACTAGCATGTGAACGATTAAACCCATTCTCATGGTGAACTAATCGTTTCTAGAGTGGAAAGGAAATTACGACGATTCTACGATAGTTGGAATCAAGCTTTCATCAAGGCTTCTCAACCCCCTCTAATTGAGGTTTAGCCGAGAATCATTACGCAATCATTTCCGATTAAATTTAAACTAAACATGATATAAAGAATTGAAATTTACTAATCTAAATTAAACAATAATTAAAATCTAATTAATAACTAAGAATTGAATAACAAGTAATAAATGAATCAGATCTAACACAAATGTAAATGACAAGAATCGAAATTTAACAACTAGCTATTTTATTAATCAAACTAATTAAGAGTAATGATTCTAATAGTTTAATCTAAAACAAGAATTGGATTTGAAATTAAACTTAATTAAAACAATTAAATCTAGATCTAGAAGCTATTCTAATGGCTACTTTCTATTCTAAGCTCCTTTATTTTCTAACCTAAAAATCTACTATTCTCTACCTCCTATCTACCATTAACAAAGAGCTAAGCTTTGGTTTTTATACTCTCAGATCCAAAAATCGTGCATGGGCTTGGAGCCATGTTTTGGGCCAGAGAATCAGGCCCAAAACCCAATTCTTTCAGTCCAAAAAGGCCTCTTCAACTGCAGTTGGCTTCAACAGACTTTTCGTCCATTTTTGCTCCTCTGATTGGATCAAGGCTTAGACCATTGGAAAGCTCTTTTCGAGCCGGTCGTTTTGACATAAGATAGGCCCCATTCCGAGGTCTGAGTCCAAAGATACGGCCTTCGGAAGTTCTACTAACTTGTGTGTCAAGCCACGCCCGCCGTCGACTTTTCAGCTTTTGACCGGGCTTTAGAAAGGCTTTGTCTTCTTGAAACTTGGCCTTTAATCACGGAACTCCTTAGTAACCGACCTTTGCTCCTTTATCTCGCTAAAGTGGTACATTTCTGCACATAATGGACTTTGAAGCCTGAAATGCATAAAAACACGTGATCAGTGTTAACTCTTAATTATTACTCACATAATTGGTCTAATAGTATGACTGTTACAGGGTTAAAACTACAGTTTTGAGCTCTTATCACCATGTTTGATGAAGATGCAATTGATGAAGATGTCATAGTGGATGAAGTAAAGAAATAGGTAACGACAAAGGCAAACTGGATGGATAAATGAGTATGTAAGAGAATAGACCCTCCTGTAATCACATGTTAAATTATATTAGTCACAACGCAAATGATGACAATCCTATTAAGCATTTCATACAAAAGAAGACACAAAGGTAAGACAAAATTCATAATACGACGAAAAATGTAATAACATATACGAGTATTTATTTATTGACTTAGTAATATTAGAAAATTATGGATTGTTATGTTGATCTTGGAGACGCATATCGTGCACCAGACTGTTTAATTCTTCCATTTGTTGGCCGAGTTGCATCTGAATGTCCCCTTGGCTGGTAGAGAGCACAGTTTGATTTTCCATTAGGAGAGCGTGATTTTGCAAGGACTGAGAATGATTTTCCAAGATCTCCTCCTGTTCAACATCATGCATTGCTTGACGATCTTGGAAATCCTGAAGAGTTATGATGATGATATTGTGACGAGCGTGTAGTTCCCTCAAACCATGATAAAGAAGTTTAATGCCTTCCATGGGATTAATAATGTTCAACATGGCATTTTCATCAAATAAATGGTCAGAATTTGAGCTTGGGTCGTTTTGTTCCTCTATCAGAGTATCAGGAGTCCAAAAACCAACGGAGTAATCTGTTTGGAGTACTTTTATTTGTGCTCTTTGAAGGGGTGTCTCTGGAGAAATTACTGGATAACCCCAACGCATCATAATCTGCGTTACTAAAGTGGGTAGGGGTGTTGACCTTCTTGTTTTCTTGGTGATTACATTCCAGAGGTGTTGGATTAGACAAAAGTCATCTCTTTGAGTCTGCAAAATCCAAAGTAGGTGAAGTTGAGGCTTTGTGACTTCTGATTGGTGTGATGTACCTACCACATTGTGTCCCAACCAATGGAGCACAACACGTTGATTTTGTGTCAAAGAGCGTTGAAGAACAATGTGATGTGTATTTCCGACTTCGTCATGAGATAAGGTAGCTCATAGTAAAGTTTTGGCGGAATCAAATGATGACTCTTGAAAAAGGGACCCCTGGGTATTCAATGGGATTTGAAGTATGTCGGAGATCATTTCCTTAGTCAATTCCGAACGTTGTCCATAGGCATTGAAGTAGAATTTTCCATTTTTAGATCCGCTAAATTGGTAGAACATCAAAACCAATTCTCGGAATAACCAAATTCTGAATGATATAGAAGAGGCGCCCATCCGCGACGTATGATTTCGTGTAAAAAATAAGGAGAAAACCGCCATCTTCGAAAGTTTTTCGTGTAGTCTTTCTCTGCCGTTATTTTTCTTGGTTGATCCATTGGTAGTATTACTGAGGGAAGGATAATGAAAATTGTTTGAATAAGAATGGCTGAAAAAGAAGAGATTTATAGCCAATCTATGAGTCTGTACCAATCTGGATTCCAAGTGTAGTTAATGACCCATGTGATTATGAATAGCATCAATGGGGATCCATAGTAAGTCTTGTCATGTCAGATATCCAAAGACAATTAATGAGATGGTTCAATGTTAGAAAACACGGAGGAAAGTTTCACAGGGTAGTTAGACTTACACGTATTTTCAGAAATTATGATCATAACTCAATAATAGAATATGGATAGAATAATCGAGCTGCATGTGTGACAAGTGTTATGCGTACCTTGTAGCGTGCGCGATCTTCTCTGAACACCATGTGTATCAATTAATTATTTTGGTGAGATTGGGATGGTGTTGTTTATTATGGTTTTTATTTTTTTTTTTTTTATTTTTTATTTTATTATTATTATTATTATTATTATTATTATTATATATATATATATATATATATATATATATATTTTTTTTTTTTTTTTTTTTAACTTTTTTTTTAGAGAGTAAAAGACAACTAATATACACAAATATTTAATACGGAACTTCTCAATTTAATATGTAACCCGTACAATTGTGTGAGAATTATTTAACACACCTTACTAATATACAAAATGAAAATAAAAAAAAGAGATGGTTACATAGATCTAGATGTTCTGGATCATGTTATTCATGAGTGACAGGAGAATAATGATAAACACTGTTATCACGAATACTGTGATAGCCCATTCGCGTTGCTCCTTTTCCCATCGCTCTATTTGATTCATTATGTTCAAGAAATTGAGAATTTGTGAAGAAGAATTTGTGAAGAGGGAAAGAAGAGAATGAGTGAAAGTGGAAAAGGAGAGTTGTATTTATAACTTGATTTCTGACAGTTGGGCATCTGACCGTTAGAATCAATCCGTTTGGTTCTGACCGTTGGGCTTTGAGAGTAGGCCCAATGCATCAAGGGACAACTAATATAGTAGGAATTACAATAATTGCATAACATAAATAATTTCTCATTCAAACCGTCTGGAGATACAAAATTATGAGAAATCAACCGATATATAATATTTTTATCACAAGAACACTAAAAATGCAATGCATAAGGGAAATAAACAGCTACTGGGAATCCTCCGGGTTAGCAGAAGATGAACCCGGGTTTTTACGTCGTCGGCCACGATGAACTTCTAGCTGAGCTGACTGGTCTGGAATATGGCCTATAGACTGTAGCAATTGATCTTGGAATTGAAGCTGATTTGCCATCATCATTCTCTGGAAACGGCCTTGGCGATTTCGCATTTCTTCTTTGGAAGTCATTTTAGGAAGTAATCATCTCTTCCCCGACGAAGAAACATCCCGCGCGATACTAGTGTTCATGTGTCTCAAGGCTTCCATGGGAGTGTTGATTCGGTGCATGGTAGCCTCATTAAAAACAAATCGGTGGTGAAGGGGAGGAGGAGGTACGTTATCATGCTCAATGTCATCTCTAGCTACCGGGTCCCAAAGTGTCCGCAACGTAAGTCTCAAAAATTCGAAATTCTCGAAAGACCTTGTTGGAATGAAAGGAGTAGCAGATCGAACCCTAAGTTAAGCATAAGTCGAAAGTAACCAAGATCTGAGAAGAGGAGTCGACCCGCTTTGACGCGGTCGTAAGAATATGGCCCAGGAAATGGACCATACAGAAAGTGTGCTTCTTCTCCTAGAGGATCCACAACAGGTGCAAGAATGTCTTGTTCACGTCAGACGTCTTTGAAGTTCCAATGATGTTGCAAGCCAGCCATTGAGTGACGGCTAGTTGGTTTCGTCTGAGCGAGTGCTGGTACACGCAGTTCGAGCCATCATTGTACTCTCCCTCGAGAAGCGTGTCAAACATCAAATCCCTCATAGTCGGATACTCTGACAATAACAGGGTCGGACTATCAGAGTTTATCGGAATCTATGCTGTATTCGATATTAACTTCAGCGTGACTTCACGTTCCAACCCATCAGCCGTAATCCAAAATTCATCACCCCGGAAACCTCCATTGTTGTAAAATTTCAACACTAAATCTTCGGAGTACTGAGCTGGAATTCGATGCAATAGATATTCCCACTCTCTACTAGCAAATTTCCTCATCGAAAAATGGGTGAAACATCCCGGAATTGTAGAGATTTTCGAAATTTCTCTCAACTGTGATTCTCCTTCGTGCTGCCATAGCGCGGTGTAGATGATATTTTGAGGGTGGAAATAGCTAGGATTGGTGGAGAAGATGGTGCTGGAGGAAGGATTTTTAATTTGGTGGAGTTTGGCCCGCGTGCGCGAGTTGAATGCACTTCTGTAGAGTCCCGTGCGCGAGGGGAGTGTGAGGGAGACCAAGATCCGGATTTTTAGGGGGAAGAAATGAGAAAGGTGGACGCGTGGTTGCCCTGCGTGTGGGTTTTTGTAGCCGGGTCAGTGATTTTAGGTTTGGTCCAATTTTTTTGTCCAAGCCCAAATGATTTCCAGAAATTTCCCTTTTGTCCCGAATTGTTCCGAAATTTCAAAATTGGAATTTCGATTCGTTTTAATTCCAAATTGAACCAATGAGATATCAAAACGATCGGCATTAAAAATTCCATCCACTGGAATATGACATAATCACATTCAAACTCAATTTTTTTTTTTTTTTGGTTTTTATTTATTTACACTTTTATATACAAATGTACAAGACGAAAGGAATGTGTCAACAACATCGGAAATCCAAATAAAACAACATATCACAACAGCTTAACTCAGGCAACTTTCATGTCGGCTCTGGGCGAACCGAATCCAGCCAGACTGTGGATTAACCTTTATGTTTTGGGGGCCTAGGGTTTAGGACGGTACCATCCCTGACCAATGTGCAATGGTCTAGTAATAATATTACCCTTAGTACATATGGTATAGCCTCAAACCGCCCCTTGATACAGTCACATAGAAAACCGATCGGGGTTGGCCTGGTGGAATCCATTGCCCGCACAAACTAGGAAATGTCCGATGTTGCATATCACGACTCTTTTTGGGCACCATGCTTGGTGCTAAGGGAAAAACGAGTATATACATGTTGAGTCTTTTTACGTCAGATCCTTAAGACGAATGTGAGTCTTTTAACGTCAAATCCTCAAGATGAATGTGAGTCTTTTAACGTCAGATCCTCAAGACGAATGTGAGTCTTTTAACGTCAGATCCTCAAGACGAATCCCAACCTGTGGGAACAACGGGACGACGACGAAGTTTATCCCGCCGAAATGGTGTCGACAATAATATACCTTATACCGCTCATCATAGAAGATCAAGACCGACAGAAAGGAGTTTGATTTCAGTTCATACACCACCCCATCCTTTTCGCGAGTCGCTTTCGAGCAATAGTACTACAACCATTACCTATTCGAGATGGGTGAGATTTGGACCAAATGATGAGTTGGAGTTCGCGAGGAAGAGAATAGAAAAGGGAGGAGAAAGAAGGAGTTGAAATTTTTGGTACCCATTGTTTTCCAGGAGGCATGTTTGCTCGATTATCAATAGACATTTATACTCAGTTCTGAAGTAGAGTTTTTGTGGACTATGGTTCCAGCGCTTGCAACCACACACTCTAGGGATGTTTAGAAAAGAAAATAGAAGAGGGCCCAACTACCCAAATGGCGTACTTTCTCTATTTAAACACATGGAAAGAAGTACACCATCAAATCTATTAGTCTATGTAGACTGGATCATTTAGAAGAGTCTTTTCGACATCTGGAAAGCGCAACTCATGATAATGTTTAAGGCGTTGGCCATTTACTTGAAATTTGCTGTCATCATTTACGTTTTTCAAAGAAATAGCCCCATAAGGGGTGACAGCAGAGACGGTGAAAGGACCAGACCATCGAGTCTTTAATTTTCTTGGAAAAATGTGTAATCTTGATTTGTACAACAAAACTTTTTGACCCACTTTGAATTCTTTTCTCAATATGTGCTTGTCATGCACTCTTTTCATGTTGGCTTTATAGGATTTCGAGAGATCATAGGCATCACTCCGAATTTCCTCAAGCTCATTTAACTGCAATTTTCTCTTCGCGCCTGCCGCGTTAATATTATAATTGAGGCTTTTGATGGCCCATAGAGCACGGTGCACAACTTCAACCGACAGATGACAAGGTTTTCCAAAAACGAGGCGATAAGGAGACATCCCTATAGGTGTCTTAAAAGTTGTTCTGTATGCCCACAAGGCATCAGATAATCGTAGAGACCAGCTTTTCTAGATGGATTGACAGTTTTTTCCAAAATGGATTTGATCTCTCTATTAGAGACTTCTACTTGACCACTGGTTTGAGGATGATACGGAGTTGCCACTTTGTGCGTGACTCCATATTTCTTTACTAATAATTCAAAAATTTATTGCAGAAATGTTTTCCCCCATCACTAATTATAGCTTTTGGAACACCAAATCGAGAGAAAATATTTTCTTTTACGAACAAAACGACCGTTTTATGATCGTTAGCACGACATGCCAATGCCTTAATCCATTTTGACACGTAGTCAACTGCTACTAGTATGTATAGGAAGCCATGTGAATTTGGAAATGGACCCATGAAGTCGATGCCCCATACATCAAAGATTTCCACAATTAAAATGGGATTTAAGGGCATCATATTGCGTTGAGTAATGCGTCCTAGCTGCTGGCAGCGATTGCATGCTTTGCAATGCTCATGTGCACCTCTAAACAGTGTTGGCCAATAAAATCCACATTGTAGAACATTGGCAGCAGTTTTCTTACCACTAAAATGACCACCACAAGATTGTTCATGGCAGAAGGATAACACGTCATTGTGTTCCCAGTCGGGAATGCAACGGCAGATTAGTTGGTCGGAACAATACTTGAAGAGGTAGGGATCATCCCAGAAATAAAATTTAACAGTGGATAAGAACTTTTTCCAGTCATTACGAGACCAAGATGAAGGGACTTCTTCGGTAAGTAAGTAATTTACTATGTCAGCGTACCAAGGGGACGAAAAAATAGAGTACAAGTGTTCATCTGGAAAGGAATCACAGATAGGTTCGGTATTAGTATCAACATCACTAACAAATCATGATAAATGGTCTGTAACCACATTTTCGCAACCTTTTTTATCTCTAATTTCTAGAGTAAACTCTTGCAAAAGGAGAATCCATCGGATTAACCTTTGTTTTGCATCTTTTTTCGCTAATAGATAATGAAGTGTCGCATGGTCAGTGTAGACATTAGTTGGAGAACTCACTAGGTAAGGATGAAACTTATCCAAAGCATATACAACGGCGAGAAACTCTTTCTTAGTGGTGGCATAATTACGTTGAGCTTCATTAAGGGTTTTACTCACATAGTAAATGACAACTGGCTTATCTTCTCGGCGTTGCCCTAGTACAGCTCCAATAGCATAGTCGCTCGCGTCACACATTAATTCAAAAGGTTTAGACCAATCAGGTGGTTGAATTATGGGAGCAATAGTTAATGCGGTTTTTAAAATTTCAAAGGCTTATTTGCAATTGAAACTGAAGTAAAAAACGACATCTTTAAGCAGGAGATTGGTTAAGGGTCGAGCAACCTTTGAGAAATCTTGAATAAATCTCCTATAGAAACCTGCGTGTCCTAAGAATGCGCGAATGTCTCGAACTGATTTTGGTATAGGAAGTGAAGCAATTTTTTCTATCTTAGCTTTGTTGACTTCAATTCTATCTTCTGAAATGATATGCCCTAAAACTATTCCTTTAGTAACCATGAAATGGCATTTTTCCCAATTAAGAACAAGGTTTTTCTCTTCACAACGTGTAAAGACCTTTTCAAGATTTGACTGTTAACTATCGAAAGAATCTCCATATATTGAGAAGTCGTCCATGAATACTTCCATAAAAATTCAACCATATCACTGAAAATGTGAAGCATGCAGCGTTGGAAAGTACCAGGTGCATTGCAAAGGCCGAAAGGCATTCGTTTATATGCAAATGTACCAAATGGACAGGTGAACGTGGTCTTTTCTTAATCAGCATGGTCTATGACTATCTGAAAATAACCTGAATAACCATCAAGAAAACAGTAATATGCATGACCGGCTAAACGTTCGAGCATCTGATTGATGAATGGGAGTGGAAAGTGATCCTTACGAGTGACGGCATTAAGTTTGCGATAGTCAATGCATATTCGCCATTTCACTGGAATACGAGCGGAAATGCATTCATCTTTATCATTTCTCACAACTGTAATGCCAGATTTCTTGGGAACGTGTATTGGACTCACCCAAACACTATCAGAGATAGGATAAATAATACCCGCATCGAGTAATTTTAAAACTTCTCCTCGTACCACATCTTTCATGGTAGGGTTTAGTCGACGCTGCGGTTCACGCGACGTCTTAGCATTTTCTTCAAGGTGTATGTGATGGGTGCACACAGTAGGTTCAATGCCTTTAATGTCATCGAGGGACCATCCAATCGCAGAACGATGTTGTTGAATGACATTAATTAAACGAGCTTCCTGATCGTCAGTTAATTTTGAAGAAATGATAACTGGGTGACGACCATTTGGATCAAGCCGCACGATTTTTAATTCTGAAGGAAGAGGTTTTAAATCGGGGGGGCGGAGGAGGGTATTAAAGATTCTTGAGGAAAGTCATCATCCATGCAAGAAATGCATTTGATGTTTATCCAAGTTCTTGGGCATCACAATTCGTAGGGTCAAATAATGGTATTGACTCTAATAACTCATTTACTTCTTGTGTATAATCATCGTCCTCAAACTCGGATTCGCTAAAGGAAAGAAATTGGTACATTTCATCTTCTGGAAACGAGTTTGTTAAATACTCTTTACGAATGTTTGTCAACCCCGCTCACCTCGCCATCAATGTCAGGCTCTGGAATTTGTTTCATCAACTTGAACACATTTACTTCTACCGATAGATTTCCGAAGGACATGGTCATTGAACCATCCTTACAGTTAATAAGAGCATTAGCAGTTGCTAGGAACGGACGTCCTAAGATGATAGGAATGGAATCACATGCAACTTCTGTATCCAAAATAACAAAGTCTACAGGATAGAAAAAGTCTTGGACTTTTACAAGGACGTTTACCACAATTCCTTTTGGATACTTTATGGAACGATCGGCTAACTGTAGAGTCATGGTGGTAGGTTTGAGCTCATGAAGACCTAGTTGTTTAAATAAGTAATATGGAAGTAAGTTCACACTAGCTCCTAGGTCCAGTAGCTCAGTAGCCGTATATTTGTCACCTAAGGTGCATGGAACCGTTGGTCTACCAGGGTCTTTGTATTTTACTATACCATTGTGCTCGGTGATGGATGGAAACTGTTCGGTGAGGAACGCTTGTTGAAGAACATTAGTTCTCCTTTTTGTGGTGCACATATCTTTCTGAAATTTTGCATGTTTTGGTAATAGTTTTAAGGCATCAAGAAAAGGTAAGTTGATTGTCAAATTTTTAAAAGTCTCTCGAATTTTAGCAAAATTCTCATCAGGTTTATTCTTTGCCAAGCGTGCAGGAAACGGTGCCTTAGGACGAAATTTAGAAAAGGGGTCTTCTTGCTTATTTCCTAAATTCTGAGATGTTGACTTTGTTTGATCTGGTGAATCGTCCGTAGGTTCATTATTAGAAATAGGTTCATTGGAACCTTCGATTCCTTTCGTTGATCATCCGCATAATGTATTTGATTGTCTACCATTTTTCCAGATCGTAGAGTAGTGATTGCATGCACCTCACCTTGATTGGAGGTGCTTGTACCATGTGCATTGGTGAGTTCAAAGGCCGTGTTTGCTGGTTTAGGGTTTGGAACTACTTGTGCAGGAAACACGCCTTTCTGACTCTTTTCTTGCGCCAATTGTTGAAATGATTGTTAGATAGACGTTAAAATTTGAGACTGTTGGTTCATGTAAGCTAAGAAAGTCTCGTTTGTCCTATCCGAAACGGGTTGCGCAAGTTGTGCAACAGGTAGTAGTTCACGATTATTGCTGAGAAGTTGTTGATTATAGTTGGGATCTGGATTAGCTGGAACAACGTTGTGGTTGGTTTGATAGTTAGCATTGGAATTATTTTGAAATTGACCTTGTTGGTATTGTTGATTATTTCCTTGGCGGTATGGAATAAAGTTGTTGGTTGGTCGAACAGGTGGATTAGCGAAACCTGGAGGAACCCATTTGTTGGTTATTTTGGCGCCAAGCGAAATTTGGATGTTGTCTCCACGGTGCATTGGGAATGTTGAATGCACATGCCTCCTCCGATTGTTGAGTAGGGGAAACATATAACAAGGGATAATATACATCAGGATGGTCAGGACTAAGACAAAGGACACATGGAGCGGTGTCAACGTTCATGACTGGTTTTGGTAGTTGATCGTTTACTTGAATTGCAAGGGCATCTACTTTTTTAGTTAATGATTCTATCAAATTTTTATTTTGGGATTGGGTTTTACCTCAAAAATAGATGTGGCCTTCGTAACATTGTCCTTCGATGACCTAGACGACTCAGTGTTACCCCAGTGTGTACCTTTTTTCGCTTGTTTTTCGAGAAAAGTATATGCTTCAGTAGCTCCTTTGTCCATGAAGCAACCTCTATTCATTATATCAAGAGTTTCTTTTTGATGATCAGACAGACCATTAAAGAATGAACGAACAAGGACAGCTTTGTCTAGTTGGTGGTGAGGACATTCTAACAGAAGATCAGTGAAACAACTACATGCTTCCGTAAAGGATTCATGAGGATTTTGACGAAAGAATTGAATTTTTTGAAGCATTTCGGTCGTTTTCTTCTGAGTGTAAAATTGAAGCATGAAAGCTTGAACTAATTTATTCCATGTGTCTATGGACTGTGGCTGTTGTCCTGCTAGCCAAATTGACGCTTTCTCCGCTAAAGTGAATGGAAACAACCGAAGCAAGAGTTGTTCCTTAGAGACTGTTGGATGGTGAAATGTTGTGGCCACTTGTTGCAGCCTACGAAGATGATTGTAAGGTTTTTTGTGATCCAAACCATGATATATAGGTAATAAACTAAAAACGTTTGGCGGGATACGAAAATCACCGACAATGTCCTCAAGTTTGATGCAGGAAGAAGGTCCTTCCCCAGAATGCAAAGATAGAAGTCCGATAGGGGCTTCTCAGCTGGTGGAGGATCGTCGGCCATAACGACAGAAGTTAATTTCGACGAAGGATCGTGATTAAGGTAATTAACAGAAGAAGAACAATTTTTAGGTGAGAACTTACGCAATTGCTTATCGTATTTTTTTCGACGATACGTATGTTCAATTTCTTTAGTGGAACCAGACCTTAATCTCATGCAAGCATAAAATTAGATCTAATTTACAGCAGGAATTTAGTAGTACTCGAATTTTATTATTATCTTTAAACATTAGAGTTGAACAATGTTGGCCTAAACTGCTGCTAATATAGCAGTGAAGCTAGGAATACGTGAGCATAAACCAACGGCCAGGTCACAAGAGAGATATGAGGGAGGCTTTCCGTGCGAGCACGGTTCTAATTAAGTAACCTCAATCTTTCAAGTTTCCTAGACACCGTTGGAATATGATTAAGATTTATGGAATTAAAATTTATGCAAAGGCGGTATTAATTTTAACTTAATTTTTTTTTTAAGATTTATGCAAGGGTGAAAATACAAACATGCAAATACGATCTACTCATACAATACTAGGTGCAGTAGCATGTGAAGGTACTCTACTCATATGTATAGCTATACGAATAGGCAAGCTTGTGTCATCGATAAATACTTCCATACGTACAAGCAAATATGGGGATGGTTATATGAACTCCACCTTATAGCGACTCCAAAGTTACTCCACTCATAAAAATGAACTTACAAAATGAACTGAGGACTAATTTTTTGTGGATGTGTACATCTCATGATGGAGAACAGCCCCACCAAAAATCAGCTCAATTGAATATGTCTAACCTTATCAAAAATTGTATCGAAATTAAAAAAATCTGGACCGTTGGATAATTTCATAACTTTCTAAATGATTTTTGATGAGGTTGTACATCTTCAAATGAGCTGATTTTTTGTAAGAATGATCTCTATTGTGTGGAAAACATCTCCACCAAAAATCAGCTTCTAGTTCATTGAGTTAAGTGGTGGAGTTCATTTGGAGTTCGTTTTAGTGGAGTTCATATAACCATCCCCGGCAAATATACATCAGTAATACGTATATGTACACTAATTTGTAAATCAATATTACGTAAACGTATATCAACAGTAACAGGCAAATTTGAATCACTCATACGTATCTAAATATATTAGCATGCGAAAATCGTATACGTACGCAGATAAATACGACAAAACTAAACATGCAAGGTATTATACCTATAAATATAGATAACCATGCAAAATAGTACCATTGGTATGTACATATACATTAATATGCAATTCATACCCACTTAATCGCATATAAATATTTACGGGCGTATTAACATGATTCATGCATATTTCTAGCCTAAGACGTAAATAATAATCCATAAACTAATTTATAATAACTACGTACATGGCATTCATGCAACAAAATAAAAAATTTAAACTTTGGAACATGTAGCTTCCCGCTAGTCCGCCAAAAAATATGAAACAAACGTTTCAAATCATCGACGTGATTAATCCCAATAGAATAGTCGAATTTTCAGTTACAGGTCCAGAGATTTAGGTCTGGATATGGATCAAGATAGATTAGGGGATGCTGGAGCTATTAGATGAGCAGCAAATGAGCAAAGTGCCCCGCAGACGCGAGTCCAGACACGCGCACGCGGATGATTATCCCACAGTAAGCTCAAATTTTCAAAGCAACCTTATATGTTGATGTAGTTTACGTTCCCAGTCCTAACTTTCTGTACCTGGAAGTATAGCCAAAAATCCGTGAGCGAACAGGTTGTTTACGAGTGAAAATTCGAAAAAAAACGTAAAAAAAAACGAAAGGGAAGAAAGGAAGAGAGTGGGGGTTCCCCCTTGATGCAACTTCTAATCTGTAGAACAAGTCCTATGCCTTTAGAACAGCAGCGGCGCTATTTTGATGTTTACTTTTTACTACGTTAGAGATTTGACTCTCTAATTTGATGCAAAAGCGAATTCAAAGTTCAATACTCACGATCTTCGCATTCGTAAAGTTGAAGTAAGGATCAAACCAATCTAAAGGTTAGGACAACTGCAAGTTGGTTGTTACTCTTAGGGAACTAGTGAGTAAGTTTATATTAAAACTATGTTTCTTTCCTACACAAACATTAAATAAAAACATTAAGATTCAAAATATGCAACTAATAAGACAAAATACAATTTACTAAATAAAAGGTGGAGAGCTAATCCTCCTCATGTGAAAATAACATTTAGTTGTTGATTTGAAAAGGTTTATTTGATTCTTCCTAGACTCATAGACAAGCCCTAATGGAAGAAAAGTTGATCCCTAACATGTATGGCTCATTTCTAAACTCATACATGTTAGCAATTGGAATCAAGCAATGACTTATCTCTAAGCTCATTCCTTGATTCCTAACTAGACACTACACCAACTATCATTTTAGGATAGGATGTAGGTCTAGTTGTTCTTCCTAACAACCTACCAAGCCAACAACAATTATTTTCCCTCACATGAGTTGGATTAACTCCCCAAAAAGGAAGTTAGCTCATGATCCTTGGGATAAAGGATTACAAACTAGAAGAACAAAAGAGAGAGAGAAAGAGGAAGAAGAAAAACTAACTAAACTCACTTGCTTTTTATTTATTTTCTAGAAGAAAACCAAAGTTTCCTCCATTAAAACTATTACAAGCTTTCTTACAAAACTAAAAACTAAATAATAAAAATGACTCAGGAACTAAAATAATACAAGGTAAGGAAAAGAAGTCAAGGGAGTAAATGGAGTGCCCCCCTGTTTTGTTTTCTTCTTCATTTGAGAGACATCTCATTTCCTCCCATGTGAAATATCAAACCATATTTACTTCATTTTTATCCACCACATTAAAACAAAGTGACACCTTGCCTTTTTTTCACTATTAACACCTAATCTAATTAATTACATGCAAGGTGTCAACTTTGCACCAATAATTTGTCATTTTTGTCTTGACATGCTCCATGATTGATGACTCATCCAATCTTGTGGGTCCTCACAGTGGGTCCTATGTGCAGTCCAGTGGCGGTCCGGTCTTTGGCCAATTTTACAACTTCCCGCCTATGCGTAGAGTTTATCGCCCTGATTGTCTGAGCAGCTCACTTGTCGCATTCGGAGTCCTGGTTCAAGAGGTAGGAGCTTCGGAAGTTTGATGCTTCTGTGCGGATTTGGAAGAATTCATATACATGTCGTTCCTCGTGCTTTATTGCAGGTTTAAACCATATTTCCATGTTTACTGCGAATACCTGCAAAAGTATGAAAACATATTTATTTCATGATTATTAAACACATAGTTAACCAAATTTATATGTCTCAACGGGGTTTCATAATACACTTTTGGGTGCTTATCACTGAGTTTGCTTTTTTTGGGTTTTGTTGATTTTGATCCGTTTTTAATGTCTATATTTGTTATCTTGTTTGCTAGGTTATGGCGATGTATAGGAAGCTGAAGGATATGGCTTCTATCTCCGAACGTTATAAGAAGGGGTTGGATGACAGCAAGCAAGTTTATAAGGCTGGTGGCTGAACAACAAGTGGAGAGAATGGAGGTTGCAAGGCTGAGGGAACAAGTGCAACAGCTTGGTGGTAAAGTGGCACTGTGGCAACCCACTCTGGACTCTGCAAAGCTGGAGGTTCAGCAATGGGTCGCTGAGTGCAAGAGGCTGTGCTCCGTTGCTGAAGGAGTTGTGACTGCTTACAACGACATGGTGGATGATGTGGAGAGTGGCGATGTGTACGTGCTATTGGATGATTATTATGAGGCGTTGGATAAGTATGATCACCTTAAGATGGCTTTTGAAAGTGGGACTGCCACAGTGTCTACTACAGATGCTGGTGTAGGTGTTAGTAGACCATCTGATCTGCCATCTCACCAAGTCGTTGTGCCACCGGCTGCTCCAGCTGTTCCTTCTGTTGTTTCTGATTTGGATGTTTCTTAAGTTGTTGTTGATCAGGCTACCAGTTCTGGTGTTGTAGAGGGCGGTGATATGGACCCTTTGAATGTGCATACTCTCTTTTTGTGAACTGTTTCTAAACGTCTTGTGCTTTGTGATTGTCTTGTTGTTGGGATGTATTGAACAATATTTAAACAGCTATTTGTTCTTCATACTGATACAATATTATTTTTTATGGGGATACTGAGGTCGTTTTCCCGGGATAACCTGGGGGCCTCAATATCTGACCGATTTTGTAAGTAGAAATATTTAAATTACTTGTTAAAGTCATCTTGAAGTATGCATTTGATGGCTTTTGTTTTGACTGAATTGTTGTTTGACAACCTGTGCTACGTTGCACTAGTCCTGATGGACTTGACTTTGCTAGGTCGTCCTTTATCACAGGTCGTAGAGCTCTTCGGTATGACCTAGTTCATTTGCGTAGTTGGCATCTAGGCTTCGTCTTGTCCCTAGTTTACGCCATGATTTATCCCTTTTGGAGGAACTTCTGATATAATTGGCTTTTGAGTGGCCATTATATTTGAGTCTGACTTAAACCGTTTTTGAGGTCCTAAGTTGACTTGGGGTCCTTTTGGGGGATCCCTAGATTGAATTTGTCTGATAATTGGCCTTTGAGTGGCAATTATAGTTGAACCATACCTAACCCTGGCGTTGGTGTTAGGTTGGTTTAGCCGTTTAGGGTCCTTTTGGGGGACCTTGATTTGAATTGATTGAACTTAACCACTGTGTGGCTGTTGTTGTTGAGTCGTTTCTGAACTCCATCTTTGATATCCGACCTGACATTGTGATGTCTTAAGTCGGGCTGCTTAGTGTGAAATGCAAGGTGCTCATGTAAAGAAAAAAAAAATGATAGCTGCACATAAAATGTTGATGAGATTTCATTCATATCGACTTATGTACTTGGAGAAAAACTTATTGATAAAAGCGTTTGAGGATAGCTGTATTCCAAGGTCGGGGAAGCCTATCACCGAGCTGGGTTTTGATCCAATATACGCCATTTCGAACGAATTTGTCAACAATGTAGGGGTCCTCCCATGTTGGGTCGAGCTTGGCTGGTGCTAAAGTGTTTTTGAGGACTAGGTCGCCAGCTTGGAAAGATCTAAGAACGTTGGATCGTTTGGTGGTACCGAGCTAGGGATATTGCAGCAGTTCCTACCTATTGTAAAGTATGAGCAATGGTTGTTCATACCTACTGATACCTACTAAAGTATGAACAAAGCGTGTTCATCCCCATTGGAGATATGAACAATGGATGTTCATATTTCATGACTACGAACAATCATTGTTCATAGTTCAATTGTGGTATGAACATAGAATATTCATAGCTCATGACTATGAACATTGATTGTTCATAGTACAGTATGGACCATAGTCCAGTTGCGATATGAACAAAGAATGTTCATAGCTGATGACTATGAACAATCATTGTTCATAGTCCAATTGTTCTAGAGTTTGGTCGATCGGTTGATTATCATATCAAACCCTAAAAATCTGTTTTGATTATCATAATATCGAAACACGGTAACAAACTAACAAACCTACTTTTCGGGAGATTGTTCATAATATCAAAATCTGTTTTGATTATCAAATATTGTTAAGAAAAATAGATTAATATTATGGACAAGATTGAATACAAATCTAGTTATTAGTTACATCATAAACCACACGAAAATGGAGTGTAATCTTTGAGACTGTATTAGTGTAAATTAAGTGTTGCAAGCTCAAGAGAATTAGAGTGATGAAAAGGAGTCGTGATGTTGCAAGTTGGGTCCTGCAATGAGGGCTTGAAGTACCTAGAGTTTATTGCTTAAGTTTTTCTTTTGGCCATGGATATTGAAACATGTTAATGGACTAGGCAGTAGTAAATACAAAATGAGTAACAGAGTTGGTTGTTCGAAGAATCGAAGGTGGAAGTTGTAGTTGCAGAGAATGGTAGATATGCACTTATTATGCTACTCTTTGTTTCTTCTAAGAAAGTAGGCACTAGGAAACAAAATATTCTGACAAAATATCATGGGATACTATTGTAAACCTCTCTCCACACCCCATTGTAATTCAAATGAGCTCTTCACCGTACTTACTACTCCACGAACACTCCTACCACTCATGCTCTCTGAAATTTCTCCCCCTCCCTCTGTTGTTCTCTTAGGTTAGTCTTGAGTCACCCACAAAATTGTTGTTATTCCCACCAAATTTTCACTTTAAGAATGGACTCATGTGCTGGAAGCAACATTCAAGATAAATTCTCCTGCCAAAATCAAAATGATAACTTTGATTAGTGTTAAAAGTGACATGGAGTCAGCTTTAACACTACTGCAATCAAATTATTATTCCGATGATGAACTTTACAACAATGTTGAAATTAGCTATCCCGATATGACCGAATCATTTACAACAATTGAGGTAATAATGTAATTTGAAAGCTTGTATTTTTTATTTATTTTATCAATAACTTAGCAAAAACAATTTTCAATAGTATCTAAGATCAAGGGTTTACGCAGGTCTTCAAAGATCGCCACTCGTTGATCCGATGGTGTTCGGTTGTTGGTATGATTAGAGAGTTGTGGTTGTGATATCAAGGTCCGATAATTCAGGACTTGGGCAAAGACCTAGAGTTTTCTTGAGTTTTGAAAGGAGGGAAAATTTAGACCATCCGTAAAGCGAAAATATTGAACAAAAAAAAAAAAGAATATAGGCAATCAATCCAAATAAATAAATGTAGTCATCCATTTGTGTTGAAAAGGGAATTACGAAACAAAGGTGGATGGATACTGAGTGTTATGTGTGGAACTCATAATCATACTATTGGGGAGCATCTTATAGGTCGTGCAGCACATCAGGAGGAACATCGAGACAAAGGCCAAAAAAACATTTGAGAAATTTGTTGAGTTTGAACAATTTATGTTTATGTTCGAAATAGTATTAACAGCTCCTACTGAAGTTGAGTACTTGGAACACCTACGTTGTTTTAAACTTGAGTACGGAGATCATTATGGTGTTGTGGAATACATAGAAGACCAGTGGCTTTCGAAGTACAAAGAAAGGTTTGTCTCGGCTTGGATAGATCTCCATATGCATTTTGGTACTTCGAGCAGTAACCGAATTGAAAGTATGCATTCCTCTTTGAAGAGGCATTTGCGTTCTAGCAATAATGGTAACTTCTTCCGAAACTTTAATTTGATTAATAATCTCCTGACAAACCAAGTGACATAAATTGAAAGTTCTTTTAATAGGAGCTTGAATCTCTGGGATCATCGTTACAAACAAAACACATATGTGCAACTTAGAGGGTACATTTCTAGAGATGCATTGGATTTGATAGCAAAAGAGCTAATAAGGTCTGTTAGAGTTGGGACAGATGAAATCCGTTGTCGTTGTGTTTACAAGAGTATGTATGGGCTTCTTTGTGCGCATGAGTTATGTAAAATTGTTCTAATTGGTAGGGGAAGCATCCCCTTATCTTTGATACACCCTAGGTGGAGACAGCTTAGTAGCACTCCGATTGATCTTCCTAATGGGTCCTTTGATATTCATCCCGAGCTTGCACAGATTCAGAAGAAGTTTTAGTCGCTCTCAGATGAACACAAGGTTTTGATGCTAAAAAAGTGTGTAGAACTAGGTGATCTAAAGACAACTTTCATGCGAGAGCCTCGTGTCAACACCAATGTGAGGGGTAGGCCACCTGGAATAAAAATTGGTGTGAAGACTTGTAAATATAAAAGGGACACAAAGAGAGAGCCTTCAGCTTTCAAGTATGCACAAACAGTTGAGGAACAAATTGTAACTCAAGAAAGCAAGAATAGTAAAGCCAAGAAGTTAGTACCATGCAAAAGAAAACCAAGAAGAACTCATATTCAAGTGTTTGTAGATTTACCTAAAATTGGGTCTAATTGGGATGATGGGCTACGTGACTTAAATCCATTGATACGAGACTTCATTGTGGATTGGCAAGATGTTGAACCGAATGGACATTGTTGATTTAGCGCGATTGCACAATGTTTAGGGTCTAATGGAGATGATGCATGGATTACTGTGAGGGCTCTTATGTTGACAGAGTTGATTTCCCATGAGGTAGATTATACTTCAATGATGGGTGGAGAAGAACGAAAATAAGCGATCAAGACAAATCTACGATGTACAGTTCCATATACGATGAACCCCAAAGGATGGTTTGAACTTCCTTCAATGGGATTTTTAGCCACTAATACTTTTTAGTGTGTCCTTGTTGTCATTGGAGAGAAAGAATGTATGTCATACTTTCCTTTGTGGATCGCTCCCCGATCCAACTTCGTGTCCGGATAGCGGCAATAGGCCACATTGGAGGAGGCACACATTTTGTGAAACTCGTGCTTGAAGATGATAGTCCTATTCCGCCACTTGCTCCAGGGTGGGAGTCATTTGCATGGACAGAAGCTTGGGATTGGGCAACTATAATGGAACCAAGGATCGTGAAGTGGTATAAAAGGGTTCCAAAAAATGTTATGGATTTAGACCTTTTGTAACTATCCTTATACTGACAAGATTTTTTGGCATTAATATCTATTTTGTGTATGTGTATATACTGTCATAAATTGCAGAATGTATTAGAATATGTCAGAAATGGTATTAACTAGTTTTTGTTAAGTGCTCTGTAAATAGTATTAAAATGCAAGAATATGGCAAGTGCTTTGTCGGTTTAAGGTAGGAACTAAAGGCATATCGAGCTTCAGGTGAGCTTTATCACTTGTGTTGTGACAAAAGAACACCAAATACCTTTACACAAAGACAAAGTGAACGAGGGACTGATGGGTTCTAGAACAAGCTATCTTAGTTAAGTAATAAGAATTCGTGGATCCGCGAACTAGCAAGGATATTCCCCGCCATACAATGAATGCAAAGAGATTTCTTTTTCTCTTGTAAACATAAGTCGAGTATGTTTATGATGCTCTGCGATTGTACTCTGAATCTCGCTTTTATAGCTAATTTTGGCACTTGTTTGAACTTGCATTAATTTAGTGAATTGGCAATGGAACAAGCAACCCACATCAATGCACATCTTAATCTCTGACAAATGTTTCTTAATCACATTTTGCACAAACTTTTGTTTCAAACATTCTCTTATAACATTTTTATAAAGTTTGGGATATCATATGTAGCAATGACTTCATGGAGATTACAATTATCATTAAACCCTAACTATCAATGTTCTAAACCGTTATTTTTAACATGCCTCCACGAACACGAGGAGGATCAAGCACCCAAACCCGAAAAAGAAAATGTAACGAAGTGCCACCAATTCCCATTGTTGACAACTTGTCCACTAGAAATTTCATTGCCAACCATCGTAGGCTTAGAGTAGGTTCATCTCTCTTTCATTTTGATTTAGTTATGACATTTTTCATGCTTGTTGAATGTTCTTAGAATTTGTTGTTCTCTGCCAAAAATTTATAACTGGTCGAAATATATTTTATACCCTTATCTTATCTTCACTCTCTTATCTTATCTTCAATGCTACTATATTGTCCTCCATACTACATAGTGGAATTTAAGTACTCCTAATGGCTCAAACAGGGGGGTATATATCTCAAATTAACCCATGAACATTCAGTGTTCATACTCCTAGTGGACTATGTACACTGAATGTTCATACTCTTGTTGGACTATGAACATTCAGTGTTCATAGTTGACGCAGTACAGTTTGCCAATGCATATGTCAATGAACTTGGCATATGATGCATATGTTAATAATTAACTGGAAAAGCGGGCAACAAAGTTGGAATGACATGGACGAGGCCATATTTGATTGGAAACGTCAAAATAAGCATAACCCACGGTGAAGCACCACCCTCTCTCGGGCCCTAAATCCGTCGTTTAGGCCTTCAAAATCACGTTTTTGCCGTTTTAGGAAAGTTTTGTTTTTGCTATATCTTTTGATAGGAGAGTCCATTTTTGATTTGATCAGTTGGGTTAGTTCTATTTTGATTAGTAGTTTCTTAATATGTGGTTATCCCAAAACTTTCTATTTTTGGAAAATTTCGAGTTTTGTGGTAATTAGGGTATTTCGCCTATACAAAAGCTGGTAGTCTGTATTAGGGTTTTCCATTTTAGTTAGAGTTAATAATATTAAGAGTTACTTCTCTTGTTTCCATTGTTTGGTATTCCTTGAGTGTGAATCCACAAACCTTGAAGCCATTAATCCCTGGTATTTCATAAGAAATCAACAGGCTTTAGTGTAGGTTATGAAAATCTGCAACTTATAAGTTCTTCTCTACATCAATAATCCTATTGGACTACGAAAAATGAATGTTCATACTCTTGTTTGACTATGAACATTCAGTGTTCATACCATTGAATTATGAACAGTGAATGTTCATACTCTTGTTGGACTATGAACAATGAATGTTGCAAAAACCCGTACTTGCACAAACCCCGAAAACTGACAAAACCTTTTACATTCCCATGACAGCAATGATAACTCGCCCACAAACTGCCGCACATTTTTCAAAACCTAATTAAACAGCTTCCGTGCGCGAGATGTATGGTGCGCAGGCCCCAAGAGACCATAGATGCAGTACTTTGTGATGCAATACACCCTCACCCCGAATTAAACAAACCAGCTATCTAACACGTGTTCCAAAACTTTATTTTACCCTTCCTTTTTTCCACAACAGCTGTCCAAATAACGGATAAAATAAAGGGGGATGTGTAAGTACCCTCCGTTCTACACCCAGTACACGTGTCCACACATCAGGTCGTGTTCCACCAGTTCGTACCAAGTCATCAGGTCGTTATCCCCTAAATACCAAACCTCTACAATTGATTAGGCTATTTCATTATGACTGTTATTTGATTAGGACTGCTACAAACAAAAAAATTGATTATGTTCTCGTTTAACTGCAGTATAACCATACTACATTAGCGTATAACCAAACTACATTGTTTATTTAAAGAACAAGCATCGATAATAAGAACTAGAAAGATTGATTATGTTCTCATTTTTCCAAAACTGTTGTTGGGAACTGTTGACGTATCCAACTAATTAAGGCTCTGAGAAGACGGCTCGAACAGTCATGCCATTTCCCAAAAAAGGTAATGATGGCAGTTCAATCTTATCTCCTGTATATAAGAGATCTGGTGAGAGAACTTGCATTATCTCTTCTGCTACTTTTTTCTGCATACTGAACCTTCTGATCTCCCATTAGGGTTTGGCCAAAGCTTGAAACTTTTCATCTTTCTTGACCATGAACCACAATTGGTCACTTGTAAACTTCGAAGATCTTTCCTCCCTGGACTTGATCCGCGCAAAATTTCACATCCCTGAAGATGTTGGTCTGGAGTGGGGGAGGTTATCTGATGAGTTGGCCTACAAGGAGGTGGCGCTCATCACCATTGGTCAACTTAGGGCCAGACTCACTCTTCCCCCCCATCCATTGCTACAAGAGTGTCTGATTCACTTTAATCTTGCTCTTGGTCAGGCAGCACCCCTATTTTTCCAAACGGTTATGTATTCTGCCCTTCTTGCCAAGAGACTTGGATTCGCTCTGAACCGTTGGGTGTTTGGTTATTTTTATGAGGTCCGGCGTATTCGAGATCAGTCCTTCTACTACCTCAAGACAAGAGATAAGAACTCTCCGATCGTCTTTTTTGAGGGAAAGCAGTATAACAAAGGCTGGACTGACCACCTACTCCGTGTCTTTGGGTATCGTGGGGCGCTAGATCGTCCTTCCGATGATGATGAGCACAGCCCGGGGAATTCTGTTCCTTAAAACACACCCATGCTCTAACCAGTAAGTTTTCTTACTCAGGTACTTTATAACTTGATATAAGAGTCTTTTGCCTGAACTTCTTTGCTATTATTTCTTAGATGACTCTTCCTGGAAACAATTAAAAGCAACTGACGATGTTACGGTGAAGTTTATCAAGAAGATCCCCAGGGAACAACGATGCTACTGAAGAATTGCTGCAACTTGTTCCTGGCTTTTCCCCTTTTGGGATATGGACTATGCATTCTGGGTGAACAATACTTCCCCCTCCTGTGGATCAGGGTGCTGGATTTCTTCCTCCTCCAGTTCAGGATGATTCCTCCTTAGTTACTAGAAGAGGAGGAAACCGCAAGGAGAAGAGTTATGTGGCTGCCTCTGGTGATACTGCGGCATTGGGCCCAATTCAGGAGCCTGCTATCGGTGATGATAGTGTAATCACTGGTGGGAGAGGCCCTGAACTGCCTCATGAACTGCTGGCTTCTAGTAATTTTAAAATGGAGGTGCGTGCGTCCAACCGTCATAAGCTGAAGAGAGCTGATTCTACTTCTGATATTACCCCATCTGGTAAGAAAATGAGATTTCTTCCTTTTATCGTGTATGAAGAAACACTTTTTAAGGTTCCTGCTACTATTCCCCCACCTGTTAAGTCTTGTAAGAACATAGCTGTACCCCTTCCAGTTCCGAATCCTACTACAGGTTCTGGTCAAACTAGTGAGAATGTCCCCTCAGAATCGCTGACCATTCCCTCCCCTCGATAATCGCAAAGCGGGGTATTGCTGTGACCACTCATCAGAATCGTTGCTCTCCCTCCTCCTCGATCCGATTGATAGGAGGGGGGAGGACGACATTCCCTTTTCGCCAAGATCTCCAGATTCCCCTGAGAGGGAGATGATTGTGGAGATGCGGCGTTGGGGACGAACTGATAAACTACCTGATACCAACAAGCACTCTGTTAAAGATGTTGATATCGTGTTTGGAGTTCTAGAAGCTGCGCGTCTTCCTATTGACAAAGTTGAAACCAACATAGCTGGGACCTTGGACTAGTCCTATTGCCAATCTGCTGTTCACCTTGCCAAGGTAAGACTTTTCTTCTCTGTTCAATGTTCGGTTTCTCTTATTGTGTTACTTACATATCCTATATTCTTTTCCAGTTAGTGAATAAATTTTTGGCCATGAAAGATCCCATCTTTGCGGCCACCGCCAATACATCCACTGATGCCATGGCTACCGGTGAGCTGTTCTGGGCAAAAGAAGATGTTGAGAAGAGAGCTATGGAGCTGCAGATCCGGGTTGACCAGCTCTCGGCGAAAAAGAAGAAATCTGATACTGGCTTCAAGAAAATGAAAGATATTATCTCCAACCTTCGGAGCTCTCTAGAGAAAGCCCACAATGGAGCTGCTGATGCTGGCACTTGGAAAGTGAAGTTCTTGGAACTGAGCGCCCAGTTCACTACCCTGCAAGCAAAACTTGGCCAGGTCCAAATGGAGCTTCACCGTAGGGACACCGAGATGAAGACCCTTGGTCAAGCCATTGCCCATTCAAATGAGGTCATGTCAGACTATGAGGCCATTGCCCATTCAAATGTGGCCACGTACAGGAAGTTGGGGAATATGGCAACCATCTCCCACCAGTACAAAAAGGAGCTGGATGCCGCCAAAGAGGCCTATGACAAGCTGGTGGCTCTGCAAAAGTTGGAGAGGGCTGAGGTTGTTGGGCTGAGGGCTCAGGTGCATGATCTAGCTGGGGATGTGGCCTTGTTGCGACCTGCTCTCGATGCTTCAAAGCTAAAGACTCAGCATTGGGCTAGTGAGTTCAAAAAGGCACAGGCCGTTGCTGAAAAAGGTCAAGCTGAGTACAACGACCTGGTTGATTTGCTGGAGAGTGGGAATGAGTACGTTCTGATAGATGATTTTATGGAGCTGGATCGTAAGTACAACGCCCTGAAAAGATCTGTCGAAAGTGGAGTTGCAGTGGTTTGAGTTTATGTTTGCAGGTTCTTTGAACAATATTTAAACATTTGTGTTTTTGAGCCTTGTGTTTTTGCTACTGATAAACTATATTTTTGATGATGGGGATACTGAGGTCGGTTTCCCAAAATAATCTGGGGGCCTCTAGTATCTATCCTAATTTGTATTTAAGTATCAATATTTAAATTACTTACTTGCTGAGATTGTGCTTGATGTTTGCATGTAGATGATCGCTTTTGCTGTTTTTGATTTGTTGTATGACGACCTGTGTTCTGAATTTGATGAACTGTTGGACTTTGCTAGGTCGTCTATTTGTAACAGGTCGTGGAGCATTCGTGTATGACCTGATGTATTTGCGTAGTTGACACCTAGGCTTTCTAATGCCCTTAGGTGTTTAATTTGTGCTGAGTCGTTCCTTCTTGGGGGAACTTCTTATCTAAATTCTAAAATACTTTAATTCTCGACCACCATTTCTGATGGGGCAATAGTGATTTAATATTTTTTAATGTATCTCTAAAACTCATTGTCTTTTTGTCTTTTTGTATGGCAAAAATTGTTAATATCGTCGACTACAGGGGCAATCACTTCGTCCTTTTGTCTTTTGGTATGGCAAAATCGTTAATATCATCCACCACAGGGGCAATCACTTCGTCCTTTTGTCTTTTTGTTTCCAATGTCAACAATAGATGGGTAAAGTAGAGAGAGACGTGAGAGAGAAAAAGAAAGACCGTAAAATAGAGAAAGAAAGAGAGACACGTACGTAGCACGTATTGGCTTAAGCTGAGTGTGGGTAGCGATAGTATGTCTTGTTACATTAATTTCGATGCTGCAATAAATAGTGTAAGAGTATGCAGGTGAACTTTTAAACATGTGAGGAATGAATCCATAACTAAAAGTAGGCTTTACACGGCTTTGCACATTGCACAGGGTAAGAGTATAAAGGAAAAATAACCTGATTTTCCCTGTGAAAAAGAAAGGGTTATGTATGCAGCAATGATTGGCTAAAGAAAGTGAGTACAAAGCATTGGCTAACGAAAGTTCTAGATTGACATAAGGTTACTTGTTTGAAACTTTCCACTATTTAGAGTGTGTAGTGTTAACTCACGCACTTATTTGTACTAATTGTATCCATATTTTCTTCATCTATTACTTATTTGTACTAATTGTATCCATATTTTCTTCATCTATTAATAGGACGGAGAAGCTGAAAAGGTTGATGATGGTGACAACCGTGATGATGCTGACAACGAAAATATTTGTTTAAAAGTGGAGCACTTTTAAGTATGCGTATAATGTACTTCTCAAATGCAATTATAATTATGGATCCTTATATTTAAGAGTAAACATTACATTATAAATAGAGAGCTCGCTTAATTGTGGAGAAAAAGATGGACTAATTTTAAACTTTTTAAATTGAATAAGCGTTTAATTATTAATTAGAAAATAATGAGAATGCTCTAATTGGTGGTTATTGCCCAAAAATCGCCGTAATTCCGGGCCCAAGCCCACGAATCCAGCCTAACAGTTCCCGCACATTCCCTAAATCCTAAATTCAAAACAAAACAGCTGTCAGACACGTGCTTTCGAACTTTACTTTTTAAACCGTTCTTGTTCCACGCAACAGCTGTCCAAAGAACAGACATAAAAGGGGGCTGTGTAAGTACCCTCCGTTCTACACTACAGAGCACATGTCCACAAAGTAGGACGTCTCACTCCAGCTCGTCCCACAACATCAGATCGTACAACGATCCATAACCCAGGTCGTCATCAGCAGCAGTTACAGCCATTCTTGGAGGGATATTAACTAGCGCAATCTTGGAGCTCAGTCAACGCAACAATCAAGGAGACATTTACTTTGTAACATCAGAGTCGTAGTCCCAAAATAAGCAACATCTACAGTCATTAGCATATATCGTACCACTCTCTTCATTGATTGCTCCCTGACCGATATTCGTGCTCGATTAGTTACGGAGTCCAGAATGACAATCCTCCTCTGTTCAGGTGCAAAGACGTATGAACACTAGGAGTATGAACACTGAATGTTCATAGTCCACTAGGAGTATGAACACTGAATGTTCATAGTTCAACAAGAGTAAGAACATTCAGGATTCATAGTCCAGGAGTATGAACACTGAATGTTCATAGTCCACTAGGAGTATGAACACTGAATGTTCATAGTCCAACCGTGATGATGCTAACAACGAAAATATTTGTTTAAAAGTGAAGCACTTTTAAGTATGTGTATAATGTACTTCCCAAATGCAATTATAATTACGGATCCTTATATTTAAGAGTAAACATTACTGCATGTTACATTTTTGGTTTCAAAACTTGGAGTGGTAGGTAAATTTTAAGTGAGACACTGTATTGTATGTATGCCACAATGTAGTGTAGGCTGGTTATGAAGCTATTTTATCACAGCTACCGTTTCATAGCCGTTAACTCAGTTGAGGGGAAAGCAATAGGCTATTCTCATGGATGATTTGTACTACAGGTGAAGGAATGCTACACTTGAAGAACTAGGACGTGATACTATCTCTATACAATTTGGGAAAAACTCAAAACCAATTGTATATGCAAATCAAATATTTATTTTTTTCTGCAATAATATAGTTTACCTGTGAGACAATGTAGTTTATCTGTGAGACAATGTAGTATAAGGTCTATTCTATGTGCAACTAACTCACATTTATCTTACATACTGTTGTAATTTTTATCCTTATATTTAAGAATTCTATCTTGTTGATACTGAACACTGCCAGAAGTCCTAATAAGGCTATATTGGCAAGTATAACCGCTCAAACACCAACCCACGAATTAGGTAGCTTTCAAGAACTGGTAATTGTACCAACTAACAATAAATAGGATAAGAGCATAAGAACCTGATGATAAGAAGCTTCTTTCTTTAGACATTTTCTACTTCTTTAGACGAAAATCAGAAGGGTCAAACACGTCCATTTTGTAAAACCACTGAGGTGGTGGCTCTGTGGATAGACCGGTAAGGAGGGCCACATCGGAAGGATTGAAAGTCAAATATCGGTTTCCTATGTTGAAAGTCATTGCCAAAATCTTCTTTTCCAAAACCTCAACAATCAAATTTGGGTGGGTAACCAAATGAGTTTTCTCACCGCCTTCCACATTAACTGAATTCATATCAAGGAGAAAACCAAATGGAGACTTTTTGAAATGTTCGGTTTCATCTTTGTCGAATGTGGAAAACAGTTGCTTTTCCAAATGAAAATTGAAGTTAACTTTTCAACCAACATTTCAGCCCAAAATTTAAATCCGATTTAAACGACATAAATTTGGGTTGAAATGTTGGTTGAAAAGTTGACTTCAATTTTCATTTGGAAAAGCAACTGTTTTCCACATTCAACAAAGATGAAACTAAACATTTCAAAAAGTCTCCATTTGGTTTTCTCCTTGATATGAATTCAGTTGATGTGGAAGGCGGTGAGAAAACTCATTTGGTTACCCACCCAAATTTGATTGTTGAGGTTTTGGAAAAGAAGATTTTGGCAATGACTTTCAACATTGGAAACCGATATTTGACTTTCAATCCTTCCGATGTGGCCCTCCTTACCAGTCTATCCACAGAGCCACCACCTCGGTGGTTTTACAAAATGGACGGTTTGACCCCTTCCGATTTTCGTAAAAATATTTTCAGCCGGGCTTAAAATGCTCGACTCCGTTTGGGGCCGTTATGCTGACAGAGTTTGCGGCAGCAAGGAAAAAAGCTAAGAGAGTTTATGTACGTAGCGATCCGAACACCTGTGACGACATCCACCGACTTAACCATTTGTTTGTGCTCAGGGCTTTCCTCTTACCAAGCGGTTCGAAGGGCGTTGATGTCAAACATATTGATATTGCAGCTGATTTGAAGAAGTTTGACAAATTCCCTTGGGGGTATCTGATGTTTGAAGGCATTCGTGGTGGTGTTGAGGCTCTACATACAAATATGGAGAAGCACTTTCAGGTTCAACCGGAAAAGCCGTTTACCCACACCCTATATGGGTGTGCACTAGCATTCGAGTGTTGTGCCCACTTTGAATGTCCACCGGGTGGATGAGGAGATATTCCCTTTGTTTCGAAGTTGGGTGGGTTTCCCTGGGAAAACCACCCGTGGGAGAACTTGGGAGACCAAATTAAACAACCCCAAGAAACTGACTGTGCTGGGTAAAGGTTTATAAGTCTTGCTACTTTGGATTTGAATATTTGATGGATGGTTTTTCTGTTATTTTTATTGCTGAATTGGTGCTGAATTTCATGGTTTGTTACAGCAAGAACCTGATGATAAGAAGGTTCTTTCTTTGGACATTTTCTTTAAACAGAAGAAGCATAATGAGGTTAATTTTTGCGTGTTGCACTTTTTATTGATATTGAGAATTTCAGTACTGACAAAGCTTGTCATCTGTGATCTCGTAATTGCAGGTGGTAAACTAGGCTGCAAAGTTGTTCTTAGAGCAATCTCATAATACTGGAAGTGGTCATGTGGAGCAACAAACTGTGGTAATGTGTAGTGCGATGTGTCTTCATATTGCCACAATGTAGTTATGAGTAAACCTAATGTTTTGTGCTCCTGTACTGGTAGAATTTAAATTGGGTGCCTGCTAAGGAAGTGAGGAAGGTGCCTACTAAAACAGGAATAAATTTGGTCCTGGATGATGAAGAAAATGTGGTGATTTTTATGTGTTATTGAATGTATGTTATTATTTGCACTACAAAAATGCAAGATGAATAAAATTTTCCCTTGGATTCAACCCTTGCAGGTATTAGTGGAACGTGCAAAAAGAAGAAAATATTCTGTAGAAGATCGACAACCATTAGTAATTAATCAAGTACTCTTGTACTCCAGCCCATCCCTTAAATGTTTTTCTGGAATCAGATATAGTGTATTGGTAAATTTATATGTGCTTTCATATTTGTAGTTAATTGAAGGAAGCAGGCCTTGTGCTAAAAGAAGGGGTGATGATGAGAATAGTAGTGATAATGATTTTGTTCAGCCTCCAAAGGGGAGGGCAATAGCACAATGTGAGAATAAATCAACTAAGAGTGGAAAATAGACAAGACCTCCAACCAAAAACCACAACAAACCTTCAACTAAGAACAGTCCAAAAGAACAACGTAGCGATCCGAACACTTGTGACGACATCCACCGACTTACCATGGCCCAAAGCAGCTAATTCTTCATCTACTAAATTGATCACTGCTGCATTTGGGGGAGGAGTCACAGTGCCTCCTGCTTCAGCTCGAGCCTCTCTTGCTGCCTTTGTCTGATAGTTTGATTCCTCAAGAATCAGCACCTCGTACAAAGATTGCATATTACGCATGATACGTTGATTTCTTTCTTGAAAGTTCATGTTAACTAATGTAATGTTAGTGTTAGAGATATGTAACTTAAGTTGTCATATGCAGAAATGGTACCGTTCGGCTCTATGAACAGAAGGTTTTGAACTAAGGTTCATATGTTCATATGAACAGAAGGATGTTCATATGAACAGAAGGATGTTCATATGAACAGAAGGTTTTGAGTAGTCTGCAGATGTATGTTGTAAGAAGTGACATAAGATGTAAGTATGACAGTTATAATGTAAAATCTATCATAAGTTGTACCCAGTATATAAGGGATTATTGAGAGTGAATGAAATACGAGAGAGAGTCTCTTTAGAGTAAAAAATCTATTTCCTTGTCTCTACCATTAACCTAACAGTTCAGACCATTTCCACTTCGATTTTTCTGAGCCATATGAAAACTAAAATAAAAAGTTTTTATAACTCTCTGAGGTACCAATCAACCACCCTACCTCTACTAAAGCTCTATAAAGTTGTACAAATGCTCCAAAATAAAATTATTTCCATAATGATATATGGCTTGATATATTACTTAATTAAATAATAAAGCTCTACAAATTACTGCTTTTTTCGACTTCTAGTTCCAGATGAAAGCAGCTTACCGGAAAAACGTTTTTAGGTAGTGGTGTTTCGTTCGAAGGCGGAGGCTAGATAGGCGGAGGTGGTTGGTGGGAAGGGACTGGGGGTTTGTACAGTTGGAGTGAGACAATTTTGTGTTTGAGAAGTTTGGTGACGTGGTGGAGACTGGAGAGAGAGAGGAGTTAAATTTCAGTGATTTCAGGGGAAGGAAATTTTGCAAAATATCAAGTGTTAGAGGGCTGGTGGGGAAATCTGCGTTGGTTAATGGAAGAAAATTAACCTGGAATTTTTTTATTCTTGATTTAATCCTAGGAGTTCGGAAGATCTAAAATTAGGCTAAAATTATTGTGAATATACCTGCTGGTTCCACCTCGTAGGATGAGGACTTGCCTGATTAGTTCTAATGACAGTAATGAGATTAAGAAATGAATTCTTGATTGTAATGCATGGGGAGAAAGGGAGTTTTAACAGAAACATACCGGAAGTTAACTTCTGAACGATGATTGTTCCGCGGTTAGTAACTATGAACACTCATTGTTCATAGCTATGAACAATGAGTGCAATGCTATGAACAATGAGTGTTCATAGTCCATATTGTACATACTAAGAACAATCAATGTTCATAGTCATTAGCTATGAATATTCTTTGTTCATACCACAATTGGACTATGAACATTGATTATATACTATTTGATTTCAAAAGCCAATTTATTTTTCATTCGAATATATTGATTCACTTAACTCGACTTGTATGCTTATTAATTAGATATGGCAATGCAATGGACAAATGAGATGGACAGTGTTCTTATCCATACATTCCATAGCAAGCTACTTCTAGGTGATAAGAATGAGAATAGATTTCTTCCAATACCAAAAGAGCGTGAAAAGGATCGACTTGACTATTAGTCATGTAACTTAGCAAATGAAGACCTTAATTACGATGGATAACACGCAATATTGCTAGTGTAACTATATAGCAAGGGTTTGAATGGAGTTATGACGAACAGAAGATCATAACTAGCAACGAGGTTTGGGATCAAGCAATAGCACAAAATCCGATTATGGGAAAGTACAACTTTAAAATCTCAACTTGGTAGGGCTTTTCTTAATTCGGGCACCTTTGATCCCATATATTATTTTGTAAACTATGATATGGAATTGATTCGGGATATAAATAGCAATAACGTAAGCCAGATTTACCCCTAATTAAATGCAATTTCTAACTTAAATAATTACACCTACTTAAAGTATTGCACCCATACATTACTAGTTTACTACTACACTAGTGAGTAAAATTTATGGGTAAATCTATGGTGCGCAGGGTGTATGTCATCTGGGCCACTCACATCTCGCGCACTGAAGACATGCTCTTTAATTAGTGCCTCTTTAATTAGCATATTATTTAATGGTAAATCTATGGTGCGCAGGGTTTAAGCCAGACCCGCAGATTCCTACTTAAAATGTGCCTTGCATATTCTTGTTCCACTGGTTACTCTGACATTTGGGCTGCTCTTTTGTGCATCTTCCATAGCATGGGTTTAGTTTTTGCAAGTCACGCCTCTTAAGTGGTCGCTACCCTCGTTATAGTATCTTGTTTCTCTGATGATCGTACTTGTTTTTCCACATTAGATGGCTCTTTGCATTGGAGATAGTAGTTGCTTTGCTGCGGTAGCTATTCTTTAGCGCTTCAGATCCTAGTACATACAGACGCCCACGATAAATCTCTGAACAATTGCATATCAACTTTACGACTATAGAAGCTATATATGTTAGGCCTTTGATCGATCTACTGAAAAAAAATATTAAAACAGAAAACGTACGAAACCAATCAAACCAAACTACCAGCAAACCATAAGGCAGCTTGGTATGGTAGATTAAAGAGTTTTCAAAGTCTGTTATGCTAGAGTAACAGATGAATGCATACAATTCTACAAGCACTTCAACTTTGGTAGTGTCAATTCTTACACAGGAGAAACAGACAAATCATAAATTGACAAAAAAGGGTTAAAAACCCTCATAACCTAATTGTGTTCCAATATAGTTCACCTGATTGTGTTCCCTCATAAGCTCCATTTACCCCTGCTTTTCTCACTTGTTTCCGATCGTAAGTACGACCAAAACGACGGTACTCAACAGTGATGTTGTTGTCAGGCATAATCAATTCTACATGGATTTGGAATACACGTCAAGAAATCTACCAATATGGATGCCCGGGAAGTTTGATGTAGCATATAATAGCCCTAAGTAGTTAGTACTAAAGATAACAGTCATTTAGGATGATTTATATAGGGTTTTTTAGACCAAAAATTACCTGGAGTAACGCCATCAGAAACATGACCCGCTTGTCAGTGAAGGCAAATCTTGTTGGGGATAGCTACTTTAACCGCAGTAATTGTTTCTCTCTGCAGGTCTTTCTTTGGTTTCTTGTTCATTGGGCCATCTAAATATGAATGAACAAAATAAAAACACACAGTGAAAAATTACTTTACATGACAATACGACACAAGAAAAGTTGAATGATAAGATAAACGTGATCAATATATAGTCGACTTACCTATAACACAATCCAGTCTGCTGTGAACCTGAGCCACAAAAGGAGCTGGAGTTTGTGGAGTACAACAAGGTGAATTTTAACTTTGATTACAAAGCCCGACCGTTGTCTCAAAGGCGGGAACATCTATAAGCACACAAATCATATATATTAAATGCTATGACTATGATTTCACAACGTATATGTGATTCAATGCGCCTTTAATAAAAATTTGAACAATCTTGTCTATATTATTAATTATTAATTTAGCACAATGTCTAACGGGAATGGTTGCACATCACGAAGAAAATGGTGCTAATAATATATCTTTAACCATCACCTCGTATGAAGGGCGGCAAAAGTTATTTGATACAACATTTCTTAACTACTTTTTGGTGATAGAGTCCGCCCTAGGAATATACGATGTTCCATTATGGTTCCGGCATTATTTAATGACAAATATTAGTATTGAGCACAAGTGCAATAATGCAATGACAGCAAAGGTAACCCCTTTACCTTTATCCTCGATCACATTCACCCTCGCACCACCTCCATTATTGTTGTCTACACATAAATTCGTTATTTAATGCACATACAGAACAAATTTATAAGTCAAATATTCAAAATTAAGCACAATAAAATTACTATGGCAAATTAGTTAATATAATATAATAATAGAGAAATGCTAGCGAGCTACCCCTCGTTGGCTCTTTTCAAGATAGCATGGTCATACCCGTAAGAATACAAGAAAACTTAAGTTGGTGTATGCATGGGAAGTTCACATTTAATCACTAAGAAAAAGTATTCTCTCTGTTCCCTCTCTATTTTTCAACCTTTTTTTAAGAATATTGTGCCGTCACAGAGTTGTCTCCTAATCCTCATGTTTTCACCAAAGTACATTGTTTCAGTGGATGGTTTTTGATGACCAAAGTACATGAAGATTAAGGACTTATGTCAAATATACAAATTAAAGTACTTCAAATTTTACAAACAAACCCATTCATGTATCTGCGAACACTGTTAATGTCAACATACTACCCTGAAAGAAAGCACGGATGTGAGGGTGTAATATTATTGAGATATAAACCAAATAACGCAAAATGAAACTTGCTACCTTCATGCATGTCCCTCTTCGCACTATCTTCGTTGCACCAAGTTCAACATGTTTACATCCGGGCGAGTGACTACCTGCATAACCAATCAAGACCTACACAACATATATTAAATGCTAACATTGCGTGGATGTTAAATTTAGACATTGTTGAGTTGATTGTAAGACCTAATAGTACTATGTAGGTCCAGGTTGCATATCACAAAACGGTACTAGTACATCGGTTACCATCACATACACACATCAAGGACAACGTAAGGTTATTAGATATGGTTGTGCACTACCTTTGGTGGTTTGCTCCCTCCGAAGAATCGTGTTCCATTTCGATTCTAAAATAAACTACCCACTAGCAATTACCATTATATACCAATTACAAGTATTTAGCACAAATATTATTAATTTACAAGTATTTAGTACAATTACGAGTATTTTCCTAATTTAATAGATATATAGCATAACAATACCATTGTGTATAATTTTTTCTTTATAATTGCATTAACATAGATGTACCCAAATAGTTGCAATAAAAACACGTTTACCTGCACAGATGTCCGACATCTCTGTTCCTTCAAACACCGACTTCAACATGTTTGCATCCGGGCTACCACAAGTACCTGCAAAGAAATGTGCGTTACAAGTAACCCATTTACATCAAAACATAGTCATCCTTGACTAATTTACCTTCGATCACCTCCTCCTCGACTTCTTCTATGCCACTTGCACAGCCTCTACTAATATTATCTACACCAATAAAATTTAATTCATATACGGTAAAAAAAAAAGGTGAGCAACTCCAACATTTATTGGTTGTCGGCATGCAAATACCATATTCAGGGCGAGGACTAGGTTCTGTTACAGTAACGACAATATTATCAGCTAAAGGAGAAAAATGCATAGCTCTCGGACTAGACCAACTTCCTGCATAACAATAAGGAAAAAGGCATGTTAGAATGATGAGTTTTAACAATAACACTCCATCCATTTTTCTCTTCAAGTATACGTACCGACCAAGATTTAACTACAATGACAATATAAATCATGTCAATCTAGAAAACTTATCTTCTTGAACAAACTATCATACACCACTAACAATGAATCAAATTTATAGTTGGACCCCATTACCTGAAGGCATGGTTTGCCTTCCCGAGTCCCCCGTAGATGGTGAAATATCTTCAAAAATATCGGTTGAGCTTCCAATATTGTCTTTTTGGCGGATTCTTCCAAGTCAACGCCACTATCTGCACTTGAATATGTTAATGCCGAAATGGATCTTCTTGTTCAAATTCATTGTGATTATTACTCAAACCATTGCCACCGCCCATTTCAACTAATTGACCATTTTTCAATATCTCTCACTTGCCGCACAATTGTAACTCTTGTGGGATTTCTTCATTAGGAATTGTTTTCGATTAATGGTTCAACCAACTTTTGATAGTCATAACGCGGTACACCTTCTACAACAAATCCAACGCTAACAATAAGCAGATAATGAAAACAACATTGAAGATATATAAACTAAGAAAACCTCATCAATGTTTTCAAGTCGGTTGTCAATAAATACTTAATCTACATGGATGGAGGATCTTTGCTATGGGAATTGGGAAGGCAGATTGGTGGTGGCTAAAGTAATATCTTGTGTACTTCTTATCCACCTACACCACATAAAATACAATTATGCGTTCGATTAGAATAAATTCCTTCCACTGAATTAAATACAAGCAATTCTACGAAAACATAGATAACGACATGTTTTTATTACATTACTTCATCAAAAATAACATATTAAGCTGATGAGAACCTATGCCATCAAACATTCAGCAAAAAGAATATATAATAGCCACCTTTTTAGCTTTCCAACAAAATGGCATCAGTAGGTTACGCTTACAATAATTACTTTGAAGTCTAAACTAAATGGAGGGGATAATTACAGTCAACAGATTAAAAAAAAATAGTGGTAAAACAAAATAAGCAATTCATTGCAAATTTACCTCTTTGGTGTACTGATTCATGAGGAACAACTCCCTTAAGGAAAATGGTTGAGTGTGACTCATACAATGCTCCTGATACCAATCTAGATAAGCTTCATTTGAAGCAGAAGGAAAGTTGACTTCTACTTCACAACCACCCTTCCACCAAACATTCCACTCCGTAATACATCTTTCCAAAAAAGAACTATTTGCTTTAGGATCCCACTTGAGTAGTTGCTCTGGTATGTGTTGGTCAAGCCCAAATTGATGCATACATTGATCAGGCATATACCTCTCTACGGAATCGAAATGGATCATCCATGTAGAGATAGGCAGCATGCGAGAATGGCAAGAGGCAAAATGAGGAGCATGTACCCATTTATCCCACGGCTACCAGATAACCTAATAGAATAGAATCAATACTAGTAAGAAAGTAGACAATAGTTTGGTACAGTTTGATGAGTTGTGGGTACTAATTTTATACTAACCTGATCTTTACCAAGTGAATCCAACTCTTTGCTTAGGACCTTATACACTTGTTTTGTACAAGGCCGGAATTTGGGATTTTTCCATCTGCAAGCAGCAGGGAACACAATTTTCGGTTCCCGTTTCAGTGGGTGTATGCGGAACCTTTCATAGAACCATGCCTACAAGGAAGTTTTCAAAAGTTAATAAAAAAATAGTAAGATATACAGAATCAAAAATCATCAAGTATAAACGGGCTATACGTACTGTGTGTGCATATTTTAGCAAATAGATATGTAACACGTGGTAGCATCTTAAGTAAGGCTTCGGATATGGTCTTGGTGTGGGTAGAAAGTACCGAACACACTTCAAGTCCAAATCCTCTTACTTCCTAGGTTCGGAGTAAGACACTTCCTAGGTTCTAAAGTGAGATAAGAAAAAGAAGGTTAGTGGGCTTTGGAACTAGTTGGAGTAGTAGGTTAGTATAACCAACTCCTAACTATGAACTCCAAATCCGAACTCAACTACTGAGGTCCGAACAGGTTAAATGGGCTTTGGAACTAGTTAGAGTTGTAGGTTAAGATAACCAACTCCTAACTATGAACTCCAAATCCGGAGCTCAACTACTAGGCTCGGAGCTCTAACTACTACTCCGAACCTAAACATGTTTTTCTGTTGTTTAAGTCAGTAAAAGAGACCTATTTGACTTGGGAAACATGGGGCTTCTAGAAGAGTCAAGATGAGACTTAACAAGAGGCGGTCTCCTAGTTAAACACTAATTGGGAAACCTCATCTATTCTTATAAATAGAATAGTTGAACTACGCTTTGAGTTTGATTCCTATACACAGGATACGTAGGCAGCCATTAAAGAACGTGGTTCAACTCATCATCTTCTACATCTCTTCTTCTTCTTGATCCAATACTTCTCATTGTTCTTTGATCATCAACAAAATATTTGTGTTTCTAGATTAGGAAAAATCATCACACAATTGGCGCCGTCTGTGGGAAACTATACATAATTGATTTGATTTCTTGGTCGAATTTTTTTCGGTTCTAGGTTCTCCTACCTACCAATTTTTCTTGGTTTGTTGTTCTTTAAAAAATATATATATATATATTTTCTTCACTTTGATTCAAAATCATGGTTACAACAAGAGCCAATGTGAATCAAAGTAACGAGGGGAATAACGAGATCAATAACCCACATGTTACTTCTCAAAGACAATCTGAACGTAGAGGAGATCGTCGTTTTTGGACAGGGTCGTGAAGAAAATGAGCCTAACAACGATACTCCCCAATCTGCCATAACCAACCAAGCCATCATGGATGCTGTGATGGCCGAACGTGGTCGACAGGAGGCTCGTTGGCATTTTTTACAAGACTACTACCGCACGCAGGAGGGTCGTTCACCTCCAAGAGTGTTGCCTACTGATGGAAACACGAGGGGGTAGTTCCGACCACCAAGTCTCGACCCTGGTGAGGGTTACGTCCCTACACCTTATATACCTTACTTTGCTGGGTATCATAGCGACCAACCAGATTCGGATTATAATCCAGAATGGATCCAACCCAACACTTTCGAGCTCACCGGAGGCCCCGGCTTCTCTTGGTATTCAAGTTCTCAAGGTACGAGGGATGGACGTCCGAATGTGTTTGCCCGGAATCCACAACTATTGAGGTCAACCTCGGCACGAAGAAGACTTTCAGTTTCAAAGGAACCTTCATTGCCTCGGAATCCCTCAGTTCCCCGATCCAGTTTTGCAAACTCCTCCACTCGATCTTGGGAACCGGAACCGCGTTATCATCAAGATGAGAACTATGAGAGTCCAGGTCCGAGGTACAACAACGAGAGAACTCCAATTAATGAACCGACTACTCTTGCCGCATTTCGAAGGCACAAATCTTTGGAGGAACTACGAGGTTGAAACCAACCAAGATGGGCGAGTCGGTTGTTCGGCCAGCAATCGAGGATTAGATCCCATTTTTAGTCTATACATATCTTTGAAGAAAAGAAGCCTATGAACATGACAGAGTTGCGGGTTAAAGTATCAATAAGTATGCATAAGCTGGAAGAAGACCAATTGGATAGGGAATCTTCTCATAAAAGAGTGATAACCAGTGTCACCTCCGCTCCTATTGGTAGGAGCTCTACTAGTCATTATGATGATAGGAAGTCCGAGGAACCACAGTCGGAGCACAAGTTAGTCGACATGAATTCCTATCAAGATAAGTCCAAGAGACAGAAGACTGGTGACACGTTCGGAAGTAATAAATTACCCCCACGGGGATAGGGACTTTACCACTTTAACTCATCCTTATGAGGGCGTCTTTGAAGTGAACCGGAACAAGATGTTCATGAAAGATCCTCCAAATGTGAATCTCGATGCTAACATGTATTGTTTCCAAGTAATGTTACACTACTCGGCTTCTAAGAGACAAAATTTTCACAAATTTGGATATGCTTCCACTATATTGGGGTTTTACAGGGAAATAATAGGGGGGGCACCCTATATTTCTACAAAGTCTTATTTCTTAACAAAACTAAAGGTATTTATAGGAATTGACACGAGGGCAAACCCTATTTTCCTACAAAACCTTGTTTTCTAAGATTCAAAATACAAATTTGTATAAAATATAATTCACACTTTTGTCATTTTTCCTCAAAGGTCGAATGTGCAACCGTCGTCTAAAAGAAAAGTGGGGCATCTGTGTATACATATTTATGCAAATAAGGAGAAAAGAACACCACTTCTTAACTAGTCTGGAACTTCACGTTCAGAACTTGTCCAAGTTCAAAACTCCACTTCCTAGCTAGTTAGGAACTCCACGTTCGAAACTCTACTTCCTAGCAAGTCTGGAACTCCACGTTCGAAACTTGTCCAAGTTCGGAACTCCACTTCCTAGCTAGTCAGGAACTCCACGCTCGGAACTTGTCCAAGTTCGGAACTCCACTTCCTAGCTAGTTAGGAACTCCACGCTCGGAACTTGTCCAAGTTCGAAACTCCACTTCCTAGCTAGTCTGGAACTCCACGTTCGGAACTTGTCCAAGTTCGGAACTCCACTTCCTAGCTAGTCTAGAACTCCACGTTCGGAACTTGTCCAAATTCGGAACTCCACTTCCTAGCTAGTCAGGAACTCCACGCTCGGAACTTGTCCAAGTTCGGAACTCCACTTCCTAGCTAGTCTGGAACTCCACGTTCGGAACTTGTCCAAGTTCGGAACTCCACTTCCTAGCTAGTCTAGAACTCCACGTTCGGAACTTGTCCAAATTCGGAACTCCACTTCCTAGCTAGTCTGGAACTCCACGTTCGGAACTTGTCCAAGTTCAGAACACCACTTCCTAGCTTGCTTAGAACTCCACGTTCGGAACATGCCTAAGTTCGGAACTCCACTTCCTAGCTAATAAGTAGCATAGAAAGTCCAAGTTCGGTACTACTCTGTCAAGTAACAAACCCAACACTATTTTGTGGACTGAAGAATTCGGAACTGCCCAGTACTGAATCGGAACTGCCTTGCAAATTAAAGAACTCGACACTAATTGGCGAGACATCGGACTTGGAAATACTCGAGGGCATCTGCCATAAACGAAGGCAATGGGAGACGGAGTCCAGCTTTCAATAATCTAAGATATATTAAGGGATGTTCATCAGTCCCAAGGTCGATGGTTTTGTGGATATACGATGTTGATTTCCTCGAAATTGAAAATGCATTCGGATCTTTTCTAAGTCGGATATATCCCCAAAAGGAATAAGCGTTCCAATCTATTGTGGGAATTTTAGCTTTGGGCACAACCGAGGTGTAGCATCTATAACGCTCTGTAACCCGGCTTCAAGTATTGCTTCAACAACTGAATCATCCGGAACTATAGTGGGGGTAATGCGTATCCGACACTGCCTCACTACTTATGGAACTCAGCAGTGATTGATGAGACATAGTATCTGCCATAGCAACACGCGATCTTGACTTGATCAACTGGGCGTGTAGCCTCGCTAGAAAACCGATACAACAATACCAACCAACAACCAACACGAACCGATGGAAATCGAATTGATTGCTGAAAATAAGATAAAGAGAATTTAAACTAAGCAAACAAATTGAAAGTAAATTTTGGGTTTCAAGCAAAGAAAATAAAAAGAACCGACGGTTTACTTACCTTCTTTTGATATCTCACAACTCTTCAATCTTGTCAATGGCGATCAATGTTTGAGAAACAGATTTGTTTGATTTTAAAAGCACGTTTTGGTGAAGTTTGTTCGAGGTTCTGGGACCGGCCGGATACCTTGCAGTTGATTGTTTCATGAACTGTCAGTAGTTGGTGGTATTACTGATAAATGCTTTGTTGGTTTTGAAGATGTGAATTCTGTGTTCAATTCCATGAACCCGAAAGAAAATAGGAATTTTGAATCTGTGGGAGCTGTTGGAGTTGTGGGAGCTGTTAGAGCTGTTGGAATAATGTTGAATCTTGAATTTTGGAAGAAGGAAGAAGAAAGGGTTTCAAGCAATTAAGTAGCGAAGGGTATCTTTTTGGGTTATGTTCAACAGCTCAATTTCGCAAGGCCCATTTCAAGTTCCGCCAGGCCCAATTTCGGGTTGCACTTCCGAGTCAAGGTGATTTGGTGAAATCTATCTAAGTCCGGATCTTTATAATACCTGGGATGTCCAGACTTGACAAATTTCGATTCCTTGTGCTTAGCTCCTCATATACTAGGTTAGGCCTAATATACAAGGTTCGGGCATGGTGATGTCAAGTCCGGCTTTCCAGAATTTAGTTCGGAATGTACTCTGAAAGAAGTCCCGATCTTTGTGAAACATGGGTGGGTTGATCTGACCACGTCGGATCATCACAATATATTGCATGTCCGGATTTCACCAGTTCCTCATGACCAAGTCCGACCATCACAATGCATGGCGGGACCGGTTTTCAACAAGTTAAGCCTTAATATACAAGGTTGGGGCATGGTCGGGCAGGTCCAAATTTACAATTCCATGTAATGAAGTAATGCGAAATTTTGCCGATACATTCCACAAAAAAATCGAGGCATAAGGCGTCGCGTACATTTTACCGACCTTTTTTTTTCTTAAGGGTTTGATTCACAACCCATGAATAAAAAGGGGCATCTGTGGTGCATATTTTAGCAAATAGATATGTAACCGTGGTAGCATCTTCGTAAAGGCTCTGATATGGTCTTGGTGTGGGTAGAAAGTACGAGAACACACTTCAAGTCCAAATCCTCTTACTTCCTAGGTTCGGAAGTGAGATAAGAAGAGAAGGTTCGTGGGCTTTGGAACTAGTTGGAGTAGTAGGTTCGTATAACCAACTCCTAACTATGAACTCCAAATCCGGAACTCAACTACTAGGTCCGGAATAGGTTCATGGGCTTTGGAACTAGTTAGAGTTGTAGGTTCGTATAACCAACTCCTAACTATGAACTCCAAATCCGGAGCTCAACTACTAGGCTCGAGCTCTAACTACTACTCCAACCTAAACATGTTTTTCTATTGTTTAAGTCAGTAAAAGAGACCTATTTGACTTGGGAAACATGGGGCTTCTAGAAGAGTCAAGATGAGACTTAACAAGAGGCGGTCTCCTAGTTAAACACTAATTGGGAAACCTCATCTATTCTTATAAATAGAATAGTTGAACTACGCTTTGAGTTTGATTCCTATACACAGGATACGTAGGCAGCCATTAAAGAACGTGGTTCAACTCATCATCTTCTACATCTCTTCTTCTTCTTGATCCAATACTTCTCATTGTTCTTTGATCATCAACAAAATATTTGTGTTTCTAGATTAGGAAAAATCATCACACACGTACCAACAACAACGTAGACGAACCACAAATATTCTGCACAAAATTAGATTCCTTTTCTAGCTTGTTCCTTTTCTTTGTTGTGGATTTACGGCAAAGTGACACTCGACTGAGCGCTTTAAATAGATATGCAAGAATAGTAGCAGCCCAAGCATAGGTAGCACACACCTCTGTATTAGCTAGGAATTTTAGGTACTTGGTGTGCACGCAATTGCCGCCACCTTCTGAAAATATTGTGCTCCCAATGAGGTACAACACATATGCGATTGTGCGTTTTTCCTCGTCAACAACAATTCTAGTGCCCTTAAATGTATCTCTCAACCAGGAGACACGAACGGATTTCCCTCTGATTTTATCTTCTGGAGGAGATACTCCCAAATATTTTAAACAAGCTTGTTCGGCAGTCAATTTTGAGGTGTCGATGATTGCTTCCCCAAAGGCATTCATGCCCAATATGTGGGCCACATCCTGAAGTGTAATTGTCATTTCAAATGACGGGAAGTGGAAAGTATTTGTTTCTGGCCTCCAACGGTCAACCAAAGCAGAAATCGGTCTCTATCGGCTTGGAAATGTCCAATTTTCCTGATGTGTTTGAAACCCATTGTAGAGATAAGCTTCTTCTGGCTACGACTCAACTTCCATTCTTTCAATTTTCAGTTGTGCTCATGAATCTACAATGTCGGACGCTCTGCTCACCACTTACACTTGTTATTGGTTGTGAAGTCAAATAAAAAAACTGAAACGGAGTAATAAATACCAAAAATTACCGCTCCATGCATTAGTAAAAAGAAGATATGTGGCGACTCTGCATATACAAGTATCGATTATTTGTTGCCCCTCTCACCGTCCCCATCTCGTCTAGAGATATACTAAAATAAAGAAATAGATTAGTAAGTAGAATCAAACTAGGATAATATTACACAGATGACAATAAATGTAAACCCCTTTCAGAAAAACAGATGTCTACACTCTACAATGTATAAAACAATATGCAGCAAAATCATCGTTCTTATATATTGAATGTTTGTAAGAGATAATAGTGAACTATAGACATGTGTGGAGGTAACGAAGGTGAGTTCTCGACAAGTGCAACCAAATCACGCTCTCAACCACAACCAACTTTGCGATGTAAAGAGGTATCCCAAAACTCCTCTTTCAGATTAGTGATGTGTGTCGAGGAAGGATGATTGGAAGTCTTTTCCAAAGCGGGAAGTGCGATTGAAAAACTATTAAATAAATTTCATTGTTGCAACACTCCATTTTAGATAAGTTAGTCTTTCTAAAGAGGATCAACTGCATTAATTTAAACTGTGAAGTGATCGAGCTTATATAACTTTGCCATGTGTCCATTTGAGTTCACTAAGTATGCTACTTCATTATTTAAAATGTTGGTTTTGATAGAAGCTAATGGTGCGAAAAAATATGATATATTACTTCATGAATCACACATAAGTTAGCAACTCTCCATAAATACTTTAATTCTTGGCGCTAGTGACTCTTTTCTCAATTTCATAGTAGGGGAAATACCGGACATTATCACAACAACAAAACTACTAATAATTTGAACACATACCCTAGTGGCCAAATCACAAAAACCTTGAAAATTTTATCAATTGTACCATCAATTCCAAACAATGCATGCTTGTGAAGCGTTTTTGATTTCTATTTAACAATTAATAGGCAATAATTGAATTTAGCATACAAGTTTGGTAAAAAATATGTAAGATATAAGAAGAAAACATGTTACCAAAACAAGCGTGACTTTAGGCGGTGGAGATGGTGGGTTCTAAGACTTTGGTGGTGGACGGACGTGGTGCTTTCGATGGAGTGTGAGGGAGGTTTTGTGTTTTGCTCGAAAAAGTGAGGGACGGTTTCTAACTTTCTGCAGCAGGAGGAGTGTTGGAGAAGTTTCATAGAGGGATTATGAAAAGAGGAAATGAAAAGTTGCTGATGTGGTCAGAGATTGGAGAGAAATTTGAGTGATTACATGGATTTGATTTGAGGGGGGGGGAATTTCTGTTGAAATTGTTACTTACTTTATTCAGGAGAGCGATGGAACATTTCACTCGCTGCAGATATTATTTCCTAGATTATCGAAAAAAAATAGGCATCAGGGTACAATATAGATATTTTGATGACTATATGCTATACTGCTATAGACTGTAAATAGGACCTAAACTGAAAACCTAACACATAATTTTTGTGCAAGATCTCGAACTCCTCGAATTATACACGATTACTTCTCGAAATTAATTTATCAATTGAATTTTGTCATGTATGTATAATTTTGAAGGAATGCATGTATGTGCGCATAACTTAAGATAGTGCCTGTGATCCTCTTATGCCTAACTCTTGCTTAGTCGCTTTATGACTTCGATTTAATCTAAAGAAATGGTCACTCAATTTTGACTAGTCTCATGAGCATCTATTTTGCCATCACCAACATATTACAAACTAAACTATGCTAAGAGTAGAGCATTCATATGTACGATTTCAATTAGGAAGAGAATGTGTGTCAAAAGGATTGGCATTTTGGGCGCGTGTTAGGTTATGATGTGGTAAGTGGTTCTAGTTAACTGACATATGCAGAAAATAGGGAGTATGTAATTGGACATGTAATCATTACAATCAAAATTATAGAATGATATGCTCTGGCCGGGCACCAAATGATCTTTACCTACCTAGTAACTTATATGCAGACCATGTGGGAAGTACTTTAGATGAGATTGTTTCTTGGGCACAGTTTCCTTCATTTAGATCAGTGTAATCAAGTTAGATCGTGCACCCGTTAGCATTGCATCAGTACCAGCACAAACATTTCCCATCAACTTTGTTCCTTTTCGCGCCTATAGCATTAAAGGCCACGTCCATTCACAAACTTCTCACAACCGAGGGGTCCTTCTTGCTGAAAAATCTGATGCCGCCGCCTTTGTCGTTACTTTTGCTTGTGTTTCCTTGAAAATTGTGGAATTAGGCAATGGAGCTGGATGCCTCAGAACATCAGTATATATGTGAAGCAATAAAATACAATTAAGAACACTAGATTGTCTTTAGCTATATTGTCAAATATATCGGATGTCCTCTAATATACGAAAATAACAAATTGAACTATTTAAGTAAAGAACAAATTCACAGTCAACCCGACTCTCAAAGCGGCTCAAGAAATATAGATATAGGGAAGGGATGGGTTTACTCACCCACGGTTTTACTCACTTTAGTTCTCTAAATAGGCGTGTCGGATCAATTAATTTAATGGCCAGTTTTTAAGCAGGTGGACGACCATGTACTTTGTTGAAGGAATATGGCTTTAAGCTTGAGTCAAGAACTCAAGAGCGAAACTAGTAATGAGTTAAGGACAATCATGGGTCCCATTTCTTCTCTCTCATTCCTTTCCTTTGTTGTTCATAGTCCACTGGGGTATGAACGCGAATCGATGTTCATACTCTTGTTGGGCTATGAACGTTCCGATATTCATACTCTTGGTGGACTATGAACATTGAATGTTCATACTCTTGTTGGACTATGAACATTGTTCATACTCCTAGTGGACTATGAACACTGAATGTTACTAAATCGTTTTTCCGTCTTTCTCAGTTTCACCCATTTGAACTTAGGAAAATCATGTGACAATGACAAGTGAAGATGAAAAGAATTACATTTACTGCATTCACACTTTTTAAACAAGTTGTTGGGCTTGTTTGTGGTGCTTTCAGATTTCTTAGGTTTAGTTAACTATAAAGAAAATAAGAGGTCCGGATCTTAACCTTTGCATTTGACTAAGCTTTTCTATTTAAACTCTCAATGTAATTTAATTTGCTTGCAGTGTTCTTTGCATCATAGCATTATTGCGGTTACCTCATCATCTCTATGGAATCGGAAAAACTTGAAATGCTTATTGCTTGCATCTTTCCTTACATTACCTTTGTTACAATAATAAGGATATTTAGGTCATTACGTAAGGGTATTGTAATCAAGCGCTTGGGGCATATATTTGGGGTATATATTTGTATTAGGTTTCTAGGGTTATTGAACAAGTCAATAGAATGTAGCCTTTAGATTTGTAATACATTAACATTATTGTCTTTGCATCAGGTGTTGGTGAGCTCTTACTATTGATTCGAAACATGCACATTTCATATGTTCTTCTAAATGTTGATTCGCTAAACCCTAGACCTACTAGGGCATTAGGTCTAGCTCATGACTCTTCAGAAGCAGGAATTTCCATGGTTATGACTTCAATTAGTTACGGAGTAAAGTATTTTACTTAGTTCATGTTCAAGAATTAATATGTTGCAAAACATTGCGGACTAGTGATAAGTAAGAGCAATAAAAGCAGTGAAATAATGATTGTAAACAAAATCGATAAGTAAGATTAACTACTAACTGTTTACTTGGACTCGAGATTAGATGCCATTACTTGAGATTTCATTGCTTCTCTTTTTGGATTCCACTCTTTCTTGAATTTCCTAAGAATCATATGAAAGCGAAAATTTGAACCAACTAACAAAATCCATATTCAACCAAATACTATATTTTGGAATAATTTATGTTTCGGGTTACACACTTATCCAAAAAAGCTTGGTGCCTAAGTATCATCTAAAATAGATCATCATATTTGTCCATCACTATCCAAAATGCTATTGTGTAGCTATTGGACTCCACCTACTAGAAAATTTTCCTAACTCGTACCATTCATTTGTATTGGCTGTGTGCAACATTCATTCCTCCAAGGCTCCATGGAAGCTGCAAAATCCTAGCTCACTTCATTAACACTCCAAAACTCACAAAGCATTATATGTAGTAAAAGTATGTCATTAAAAACGCTTCACTAAAAATTAGTATATACAAATAATTGTCTATATCAATATGTTTGGCATACATGATAGTATGTCGTATGAATAGTCATATCAAGAAAGTATGTCGCGAGTATCAAATCAATACTCCTAGGGTTAGATTATTTACAAAATCCCATGGAATGTTGGTGAATTCAATGGAACCATTATGTTTCACTATAGTTCAACTGTCAGATCCCAAATTCAACTCTGTAAGGCCTACCCGAGCAGATAAAACGAAGCTATCTCGCATCAAGTATGTTGAATTGTTTGATTCTCGAAGTTTGGAATGGAGAAGGTTGAATGACTTGGACTTGGCATTTTATGATGAACGATCGTCGAGGGAAGCAGCCAGCGGTCGCTGCAAAAGGATCTCTTCACTGGTCTCTTTATGAGGAAGGCATATTGGTATTTAACATTGCCCTCTAATCTTGGACGAGGATTGGGCTACCCTGCAGACTAAATCCCACCAAAGTCGTACAAACTGTTTTGAGTTTAATGGTACTATTGCTATTATGTTCAGGTCTGGGGTGAGGAGAACAATGCTCTTGAGAAATTAGAACTTAGGGTTTTACATGATTACTTAACACGGGGTTGTGGAGTGAACCGAGGGATGACAAATTGTATTCACTATTCACTACATTACCGTCAATTTTTTTTCGTTGACCTTCCCATTTAGAAAATATTGTAGGTTTTGAATGCAGGGACGGTATCCTTGGATGCGATTTTAGTGAAGAGAAGTTGTTATTTGTCAAAAGAATCCCAACCATCGGCAATCCTCCATTCTCCCATTCATGTCGGACATCAATCTTTCTAGTTTATTATCGATTCCGATTTCTTATGCTTGTTCTTTAAATAAACAATGTAGTTTGGTTATACACCAATGTAGTAGCAGTTATCTGCAATTAAGCGAGAACATAATCAATTTGTTTGTTTGTAGCAGTCTAATCAAATAGCAGTCATAATGAAATAGCCTAATCAATTGTAGAGGTTTGGTGTTTAGGGACAACGACGATGACTTAGCGTGGCCCGGTGGAACACTACGATGTGTGGACCGTAATCGGGTGTAGAATGGAAAGTACTTACACAATCCCCTTTATTTTAGGCTAAATCTATGGTGCTTGCAGGGCGTATTTAATGTGGAAAAAAGGAATGGTAAAATAAAGTTTTGGAACGTGTTGGACGAGGTTTGTGAAGGGAAGTTATCATTGGCCATGGGAATCGCGAAAGGTTTTGTCGGTTTTCGAGGTTTGTGCAGGTAAGGGGTTTTGCCTTTTTCGGTTTGTGAAAGGTTTTCGTCCCTTCATTCTTCAATCAAAGGAAAGAGAAAGGCTAGAAAGAAAAAAAAAAATTTTCTATCCTTTGCTATCAGTGCGTGCTTTTAATAAAATTTGATCTTTCTTCTTCTTTTTATGGCTTTTTATTTTGCAATGTCAATGACCGGTGATAGTTTGAGTGGGAAGTTTATATTGATCGATGGATTGAGAGAACTTTGAGTGATGAAGATGTTAGGGTTAAGTAGTGAGTGGAGGTGAGGCTTCATCGTCTTTGCCATTGGGTACTAATCAAAGCAAGTCCTCATCCTACGAGGAGGAACCAAAGGTATATTCACAATAATTTTAGATCTTCGAACTCTGGGATTAAATCAAGAATCAAAAAATTCCAGGTAAATTTTCTTCCATTAACCAACGCAGATTCCCCACCACTGACCCTCGACCGCGTGTGATAATTTCAAGAAAATTTCCTTCCCCGAAATCATTGAAATTTCACTCTTCTCTCTCTCGGTCTCCACCACGTCCACCAAACTTAAATAATATATCATTTTGGAAATCATTTTATTTTGGAGCATTTGTACATCTTTATAGAGCTTTAGTGCCAGGCTATTAAATCGTTAAGTACCCCGAGTAATCGGTGAGTACTAAGCTACTCATTTTAGCCGACCGACTAACATTTTAATCCTCGATCCTGTCGGGCTCAAAACTCCCCAAGTACTTTCGGCCGATTAGGCCCGATTAGAAAGTAATTGTGTTCACTATTTCAATGTTAAACATTGAACTCAACATTTCTTTGATTCGACCAACCCTCGATTAGTAAAAGTTCTACACTTTAATCATATTTATTTTAGTTGATTGAGTGTTTTAATTGTTTATTGATTGATTGGGTTCTTAATTGGCTTCATTATGTTGGTATTTCAAAGTTAAATATATTTAATAATTATTTGTAAAGAAATGTAGTGTTATGAAAAATCATCCAATTAATCCCCGACCGATTACACCTACTACTCACTTTCTTCGCTTGGCAGTAGCGACCAATGCTTGATTTAACTGCAGGGCTTTAGTAGAGGTAGGGTGGTTCATTGGTACCTCAGAGAGTTATAAAACTTTTTATTTCAGGGTTTCATATGGCTCAGGACAAATCAAAGTGGAAATGGTCCGAACTTTCAAGAAAGAAATCATTGATTGCTTTAGTTAGTTTTTGCCTATAAATTTAGAATGTGGATCTTTGGATGCTAATGTGATTATCCATTTTGTATATGGTACTAAAAATATATATTTTGTTAGGATCATTAGTTGCTTTGGTTGTTTATGAGTCCCATTTAGATTTTAAAATGTGGGGACAAAGAGTGATGATCCATTTTGTCCATGTTCTTTGAAAATGTCAATTTTGTTAAGGATAATTTCATGAGGATTTCATTACTCATTAGGTGCTTTGGTTTTATGACTATGTAATTATTGGGAGATACTCATGACTTAATGAAGTTAGAATTTATTTTGGATTTGGTACTTCTTGTTGTTATGTTCTCTCTCAAAGCCCCTCAAAGAAACCATCTAAAAGTTTTCTCTAACTCTCTCAAAAGGAAAGAAAATGTCATCTCTCTCTCTCTCTCTCTCTCTCTCTCTCTCTCTTAAATTAGATACCATTACATGAGATTTCATTGCTTCTCTTTTCGATTCCACTCTTTTTTCTTGAATTTCCTAAGAATCATATGAAACGAAAATTTGAACCAACTAACAAAATCCATATTCAACCAAATACTATATTTTGGAATTATTTATAGTTATTTATAAGTTCTGAAGTTACACACTTATCCGAAAAGCTAGGTGCCTAAGTATCATAAAAAATAGATCATCATATTTATCCATCACTATCCAAAATGCTATTATGTTAGCTATTGTATTGGACTCCACCCTACTAGAAAATTTTCCTAACTCGTACCATTCATTGGCCGTGCAACATTCATTCTCCAAGGCTCCAAGGGCCGCAAAATCAAAACTCACAAAGCATTATCGTTAGTAAAAGTATGTCATTGAAATTCACTAAAAATTAGTATAGACAGGATGTATATATATCATTACGTTTTGACATACATGATAGTATGTCATCCAAATAGTCAGCCAAGAAAGTATGTCATAAGTAACACCTTTCGAAGGTACTATGTAAACATAACGTTATATGTGATTATAAAGAACATACATAGTTATAGTATGTCATAAAAAATATCATAGCGTACCGTCATACATAACAAACTACATACCCAACGCGGTATGAATGTATTATGTAAAAATAATTAATGGAGCGATAATTAAGAGGATAATTAATTGTTAGATCTTAATTGTTTGTAGTTTATATGGGCTTATAAATAAGAGTAATACTCGTCACACTCCAAACTATGATCAATCACTGTTCATAGTCCAATTGTGATATGAACAAAGAATGTTCATAGCTCATAATATGATTAACTCAAAATGATTAACTCTTAATATCACTGTTCATAGTCCAATTGTGGTAACTCTTAATATGATTAATTCAAAACCAAAATTGAAAACTCTAATCTGGACTACCAAATTTTTATATAGGCGAAAATACTGATTACCACAAAACTTGAAAATTTTCAAAAATGGAAAGTTTTGGGATAACCACATATTAAGAAACTACTAATCAAAATATAACTAACACGGTGACAAAATAAAAAGCGGACTCTCCTATCAAAAGATATAGCAAAAACAAAACTTTCCTAAAACGGCAAAAGCGTGATTTTGAATGCCTAAACGATGGATTTTAAGGCCAGTGGGTGGTGCCCACGGCAAAGCATGGGTTATGCTTATTTTGACGTTTCCAATCAAATATGGCCGCGTCCATGTCTTTCCAACTTTGTTGCCCACTTTTCCGGTTCATTGACATATGCATTGGCAAAGCACATCGCGCATCACATATGCCAAGTTCAATGACATATGCATTGGCTAATGCATCATCAATGGTTGTTCATAGGTCATGTTAAGATATGAACAATGAGTGTTCATAGCTCATATTGGGGTTTGAACAGTGATTGTTCATACCCAAAATAGGTATAAACAACCACATCATAATCACTTTCATATATCAAGTAGAGGGTCAGAAAAATACCAAAATGCACAAAGCATGTGCACCCTTCTAACATATCATAGATTATGTATTAACCTACAAACCAAGCAACCTAGCAACCAAAAATACTTACATTTCACAAATTACGTCTTATTTTTCTCTGGACAATTTCTCGAGTCTTATTTTCCACAGTTTCTACACATTCTTCCTAGATTGTTTAGGGTTATTTCTCTGGGGGATTTCCATCTCTCTGCTTTCTTCTTCCTCCCTTTTGTTTGAGAAATGTTGGGATTCAAAATCAATATCTTAAATAAAGATTTGGAAGTCAATATATATATCAAATTAAACATTATAATAAATCAAACAACATTAAACACTAAACCTATATCAAATTAAACATTAATATCACAATCATAACCTGTGAGGTATTAAAGAAAGACTCTTCAACTTCATTATCTTCGTCTCCTTCGTTCGTAGCTATATTCAACGTTGAGACATGCTTAGCCATTTCATCCATCTTTTCTATAAAATATGAATAAGCCTCAACACTACTCCCCCCGCGATCGTAAAGCCACTTGAGAAGCAACCTTGATACAATGAGCCACTCTCAAAAGTTCATGATTTTCATGGCGGCCACTAATCCAAGATGAAACTCCGCTCTATACGTGTTTGCCTTTTGCATCCACCGCTTCAAAAGAAAATACCTTGGAATCTCTTCAATTTAAGTAGCGCTGAAAAATCTTTAACATGTGACCATAAAGTAACCCCATAAACTAAAATACTTACATTCACAGTCTCCTCTAAGGTTCCTCTATTGAAACTCACTTTCCAAACGGACTTCTCATGGTCTCTGAATTTCACCATGTAGCTTCGGTTCCATTGTTGACAATCTCGTCCCCATCAATTTTGTACTCCATCTTTGCCTTCTCTAATTGCTCCTTAAATATATTGAATGCATTAATCATTATAGACCTTAGCGGCATGCATAAGGAGGAAAGCATCTTTAGCCACAATTCGTGAACTATGCTTCGGTCGCGGTAATCAGCATCTCTTTTCATTCCTAGCAATCAAAGCTAAAGATCTCTCATTACCATGTACAAACTCCATCAGCATAGTGCTCGAATTCTGAATTGGTCGTAACGAGAATTCATCGATTCACTCATCGGTCATTATGCATACCCGACCAAAAATGTGTCAACTGAGATAACAAAGGAACCCATTTCTCCCGATATTATACATTTGTCAACCAAGGATTTTGGACAACTCATTCTTCTCTATTATTGTATACCATCTTCTTTCAAAACCAGCAATCTTATCGAGGAGAGACCCTAGCAAAAGGCCAGAAGCAATGGTGGGAGAATAGACCTAATTTTGTTTATAGGTTAGAGAATCAACACTCTACTTATTTCATATTTATTTCTTAAAAATTTAGGAAATGTATGTTGGAGTGGTCTACCCAGGGCCCTCACAAAATATATACTATTTTTTCTTTGCTATCTAATACAAGAGCTTACCCTTTAGCAAAAAAAAAATATACGAGGAGAGAAATAGTGTTATTCAAGTCAGTTACCAGTGTCTCAATTTTAGTAAAGGATAGCTTCTCTTGAAATTTCTGCATAATATGCCAAAGACAGTAACGATGACGAGTATCAGGGAACACTTTTGCAATAGCTGCAGTCATCGCTCTATCCTAGTAAGTGATGATTGCAGTTGGCGCACGACTACCCATGGCTGCAAGCCAGGCATTAAACAACCATATAACTGAATAATTGAATCGACTGCATGCTGATTGACTCCAGTAAAAGGGACAAAAGGCATAGAGTATGCATTCGTACGTTATGTGATATCAAAAGAGACAACATCCCCGAAATACTCATACTGCACTCGAGACCTTCCATCAACCCAGAAAAAGTTTACTGCAATCCCATTTTGATCTATATCAATAGCGTAGTAAAACTGAGGATTCTCGGCACTCTTCTGCATAAAATATTTAAGCACGGCAGTTGCATCACCTTCTTTAGGCATCTTTCTAGTCAAACCATAATGATGGTTCCAGCAATCCTTATTTGTAATGCTAATCCAACATCTTCCCCACTAAAAACAGCTGCAACTTTACCGATAGGTAGACCGTGTTCACCAAAAATCCTAGCTCATACATAGTAAAGTATGTCATTAAAAACGCTTCACTAAAAATTAGTATAAACAAATAATTGTCTATATCATTATGTTGACATACATGATAGTATGTCATCCGAATAGTCATAGCCAAGAAAGTATGTCATAAGTAACACCTTATGAAGGTACTATGTAAAAATAACGATGTATGTGATTATAAATAACATACATAGTATAGTATGTCATGGAAAATATCATAGCATACCGTCATACATAACAAAGTACATACCCAACGCGGTACGAATGTATTATGTAAAAATAATTGTAAATGTGCTTTTAATTAACATACATAGTATAGTATGTTATGCAAAATTTCATAAAGTATAGCAGTCGTGGTCTACTACCTGGTACATAAGAATTAAGGATAGTTTTATAAACAAAAAGTATATCATATTTTATGCCAAATATATGCAACTAGAAATGGCATTGTGGAAGCATGCGACATATGCAGTGAGATGTCAACGATTGGAGTTTTTACCTTGCGAAAGTATGTCACTTAAAGTAAGTGACATACCGACCCGTCAGTTTTGTAAGAAGTGACATAACATATAAGTATGACAGGTTATAGTGTCATATCTATTCATGCAGAGCTTATATCGACATTATTTGGGCGATCTGAATAAGCTATGCACAACACTATATAACAAAGAAAGTTTATATACGACAATGTATAAGCTGTCCAACAAGAGTATGAACATTCGTTGTTCATAGTCCGACAAGAGTATGAACATTCATTGTTCATAGTCCAACAAGAGTATGAACATTCAATGTTCATAATTCAATGGTATGAACACTGAATGTTCATAGTCCAACAAGAGTATGAACATTCAGTGTTCATAGTCCACTAGGAGTATGAACACTGAATGTTCATGGGTCAATTTGAGATACCCCCCTGTTTGAGCCACTAGGAGTATGAACACTTGAAGTCCACTATGTAGTATGGAGGACAATAGAGTAGCATTGAAGATAAGATAAGAGAGTGAAGATAAGATAAGGGTATAAAATATATTTCGACCAGTTATAAAATTTTGGCAGAGAACAACAAATTCTAAGAACATTCAACTAGTATACTGCATGGCAGTGGGGAGTGAGCGGAGCTGCGAGGAGAGAGAGAGTTGGGTGAAGGAGAAAGGGTATTGGGGGCGAAGAAAAAATAAGAGAGAAGTTGAGGGCGAGACGAGAAACAAACCAACTTGGTTTTGTCCCATACCCCTTACGCCAAGATTGTTAAGCTCTGCTCACTCGACAAGCATGAAAAATGTCATAACTAAATCAAAATGAAAGAGAGATGAACTTACTCTAAGCCTACGATGGTTGGCAATGAAATTTCTAGTGGAGGAGTTGTCAACAATGGGAATTGGTGGCACTTCGTTACATTTTCTTTTTCAGGTTTGGGTGCTTAATCCTCCTCGTGTTAGGTGGGGGCATGTTTAAAAATGACGGTTTAGAACATTGATAGTTAGGGTTTAATGATAATTGTAATCTCCATGAAGTCATTGCTACATATGATATCCCAAACTTTATAAAAAATATTATAAGAGAATGTTTGAAACAAAAGTTTGTGAAAAACGTGATTAAGAAACATTTGTCAGAGATTAAGATGTGTATTGGACTCTGGGTTGCTTGTTCCATTGCCAATTCACTAAATTAATGCAAGTTCAAACAAGTGCCAAAATTAGCTATAAAAACAGGATTCAGAGTACACTGTAGAGCATCATAAACATACTCTGACTTATGTTTACAAGAGGAAAAAAAATCTCTTTGCATTTACTGTATGACAGGAATATCCTTGCTAGTTCGCCAGTCCTGAATTCTTATTACGAATTAAGATATAGCTTGTTCTAGAACCCATCAATCCCTCGATCACTTTGTGCTGTAAAGGCAACTGGTGTTCTTTTGTCACAACATAAGTGATAAAGCTCACCTGAAGCTCGATATGCCTTTGGTTCCTATCTTAAACCGACAAAGCACTTACCATATTCTTGCATTTTAATACTATTTACAGAGCACTTAACAAAAACTAGTTAATACCATTTCTGACATATTCTAATACATTCTGCAATTTATGATAGTATATACACATACACAAAATAGATATTAAAGCCAAAAAATCCTATCAGTACAAGGATAGTTACGAAAGGTCTAAATCCATAACATTTTTTGGAACCCTTTTATACCACTTCACGATCCTTAGTTCCATTATAGTTGCCCAATCCCAAGCTTCTGTCCATGCAAATGACTCCCACCCTGGAGCAAGTGGCGGAATAGGACTATCATCTTCAAGCACGAGTTTCACAAAATGTGTGCCTCCTCCAATGTGGCCTATTGCGCTACGGACGGACACGAGTTGGATCGGAGCGAGTTCATAAAGGAAAGTATGACATACATTCTTTCTCTCCATTGACGACAAGGACACACTAAAAAGTATTAGCGGCTAAAAATCTCATTGAAGGAAGTTCAAACCATTCTTTGGGGTTCATCGTATATGGAACTGTACATCGTAGATTTGTCTTGATCGCTTCTTTTCGTTCTTCTCCACCCATCATTGAAGTATAATCTGCCTCATGGGAAATCAACTCTGTCAACATAAGAGCCCTCACAGTAATCCATGCATCATCTCCATTAGACCCTAAGCATCGTGCAATTGCGCTAAATCCACAATGTCCATTCGGTTCAACATCTTGCCAATCCACAATGAAGTCTCGTATCAATGGATTTAAGTCACGTAGCCCATCATCCCAATTAGACCCAATTTCAGGTAAATCTACAAACACTTAAATATGAGTTCTTCTTGGTTTTCTTTTGTATGGTACCAACTTCTTGGCTTTACTATTCTTGCTTTCTTGAGTTACAATTTGTTCCTCAACTGTTTGTGCATACTCGAAAGCTGAAGGCTCTCTCTTTGTGTCCCTTTTATCTTTACATGTCTTCACACCAATTTTTATTCCAGGTGGCCTACCCCTCACATTGGTGTTGACCCGAGGCTCTCGCATGAAAGTTGCCTTTGGATCACCTAGTTCTACACACTTTTTCAGCATCAAAACCTTGTGTTCATCTGAGAACGACTGAAACTTCTTCTGAATCTGTGCAAGCTCGGGATGAATATCAAAGGACCCATTAGGAAGATCAATCGGAGTGTTACTAAGCTGTCTCCACCTTGGGTGTATCAAAGATAAGGGGATGCTTCCCCTACCAATTAGAACAATTTCACATAACTCATGCGCATAAGGAAGCCCATACATACTCTTGTAAACACCTGGCGACAACAAATTTCATCCGTCCAACTCTAACGAGACCTTATTAGCTCTTTTGCTATCAAATCTAATGCATCTCTAGAAATGTACCCTCCAAGTTGCACATATGTGTTTTGTTTGTAACGATGATCCCAGAGATTCAAGCTCCTATTAAAAGAACTTTCAATTTACGTCTTGGTGCGTCAAGAGATTATTAATCAAATTAAAGTAGTTTTAGTGAAGTTACCATTATTGCTAGAACATGAAATGCCTCTTCAAAGAGGAATGCATACTTTCAATTCGGTTACTACTCAAAGTACCAAAATGCATATGGAGATCTATCAAGCCGAGACAAACCTTTCTTTGTGCCGAAAAAGCCACCGGTCTTCTATGTATTCCACAACACCATAATGATCTTCATACTCAAGTTTAAAACAACGTAGGTGTTCCAAGTACTCAACTTTAGTACGAGCTGTTATCACTGTTTCGAACATAAACATAAATTGTTCATACTCAACAAATTTCTCAAATGTTTTTGCCTTTGTCTTGATGTTCCTCCTGATGTGTTGCACGACCTAAAAGATGCTCCCTAATAGTATGATTATGAGTTCCACACATAACACTCAGTATCCATCCACCTTCGTTTTGTAATTCCCCTTTCAACACAAATGGACAGCCACATTTCTTCGAATTGGATTGCCTATATTCTTTCGTTTTTTTGTTCAATATTTTCGGCTTTACGGATGATCTAAATTTTCCACTCCTTTTGCAACTCAAGAAAACTCTAGGTCTTCGCCCAAGTCCCGAATTATCAGACCTTGATATCACAACCACAACTCCAAATATACATAACCGGTTCGAACACCATCGGATCAACGAGTGGCGATCTTCGTGAACTGCGTAAACCCTTGATCTTAGATACTATTGATCGAAAATTGTTTTTGCTAAATTATTGATAAAATAAATAAAAATACAAGCTTTCAAATTACATTATTACCTCGATTGTTGTAAATGATTCGGTCATATCGGGATAGCTAATTTCAACATTGTTGTAAAGTTCATCATCGGAATAATAATTTGATTGCGGTAGTGTTAAAGCTGACTCCATGTCACTTTTAACACTAATCAAAGTTATCATTTTGATTTTGGCGGGAGAATTTATCTTGAATATTGCTTCCAGCACATGAGTCCATTCTTAAAGTGAAAATTTGGTGGGAATAACAACAATTTTGTGGGTGACTCAAGACTAACCTAAGAGAACAACAGAGGGAGGGGGAGAAATTTCAGAGAGCATGAGTGGTAGGAGTGTTCGTGGAGTAGTAAGTACGGTGAAGAGCTCATTTGAATTACAATGAGGTGTGGAGAGAGTTATTTAAGGTTATAATGATCATATTAACAAAAAATGGGGTGTGGAGAGAGTTATTTAATGTTATCATGGTCATATTAACAAAAATGGAGTGTGGAGAGAGAGCACTAGTTTTTTTTGGAATAAACTTGCCGTGCGTAGAGAGACAATCGGGGTGTGACGAGTTTTACTCATAAGTTAATATTTCATAGAGTACAGAGTACGTGACCTACTACCCGGTACATAAGATTGCATTGTAAAATATATATGTTATAAAAAATGTCATATAAGCTGTAGTATGTAATTAATAGTTCTATAAACATAAAGTATATCATACTTTATGGGTGGTCCAATGGTTCAATGTAAAATAATTGTTTAATTCAATAAGAGTTTTATACGTTTGGTAGTATGTCATAATATTTACAATCACTAATATGACTATACTCATATATGTCATACTTTCGAATGTTATGTCACTTTTATAAGATATGTCAATAAGAGTTTTATATGTTGGGTCTAATCACAGATAGATATAACACTATATATGTCATACTCGAATATTATGTTACTATAATATATGATATTATAATATATGCTCGTAAGAGTTTTATATGATATATATGACACTATATATGTCATACTATAAAGTAATGTCACTTTTTATAACATAATTCAATAATATACGTTGGCTATATGTCATACTCAAATGTATGTCTCTTTTTATAATATATGTGAATTAGAGATTTATACGTTCGGTAGTTGAATCACATATATATGACACTATATATGTCATACTCAAATGTTATGTCACTATTTATAATATATGCTAATAAGAGTTTTATACTTTTGGTAGTATTATTAGCGCTAGAATCGCTGATAGATATGACACTATATATGTCATACTCAAATGTTATGTCACTTTTTATAATATATTCGTTTGGTAGTATATCATAAGAATCACAGATAGATATAACACTATATTTGTCATACTAGAATGTTATGTTATTAACATATGACATATTCCTCTACAACTGCTCCAACCTTCTGTTATGTTCATAGTCCAATTGTGGTATGAACAAAGAATGTTCATAGCTCATGACTATGAACAATCATTGTTCATAGTCAATTGTGGTATGAACACTCATTGTTCATAGCTCAACACTCATTGTTCATAGCATTGAGTGTTCATAGCTACCGAACTTTGAACAATCATTGTTCATAGTCGAATTGTGGTATGAACAAAGAATATTCATAGCTCATGACTATGAACATTGATTGTTCATAGTACGTACATTGTTCATAGCTACCGAACTATGAACAATTCTACTTTCCGATATGTTTATGTTCACACTCCCTTTCTCCCCACACATTACAATCAAGAATTGGTTTCTTAATCTCATTACTGTCATTAGTATTAATCAGGCAAGTCCTCATCATACGAGGAGGAATCGTGTGTATATTCACAATAATTTTAGATTTTCCGACCTCCTAGGAGTTGATACTCACTGATAGATATGACACTATATATGTCATACTCGAATGTTATGTGACTTTTTATAATATATATACGTTTGGTAGTATACTACAATCACAGATAGATATGACACTATATTTGTCATACCAAAATGTTATGTTACTGTTTATGGCATATTCCTCTGTTCGGCGCTGTAAGAACGAACAGATCCATTTATGAACATATCAATGTCACACTAACTGACATATGTCTGCTGATGGTCTTGTCTCATGGTGAGGGACAACCCCAACATCCCAAGAATAAGAAACAACAGAATATACAAACAATGCTTGTCAATATAGCATATAGAATATTGCTCTATTTCATTGATTAAACCAAAGAAAATAAGAAAATAACACCATAGATACCGCTACAAAATAATTTAGAAGCCAATCTTGAAATCTTCACCATTGTGCGATATTACAAAAATGCTTACAAAAATCTTGTTAGAAGATTAGCAACAACTGCTCTAAAGCCTAGCATTGTACTCCTCTTTCCTAACGTCAACCATCCGTAATACGGAAAAAGACTCTCCCGCATGTCGTCACTATAAAACTTTCCAACATTGAATTTCTCCGAAACCTTCCTCCCAACCTCATCCACGGGAAACGTTATAAGTTCAACAAGAGAAAAATAGTCACTCTAATGGTACAATCTAAGTTTAGTTTATTCCCTACTAGAAAAATTACATCGGTAAAAATTGTGTCATACCTTCCAAATCAGGACACCTACACTTTGTGTGCTCCATAGATCGACACTTGCTACATTGCTTGGTCTTTCGAGATCCTCCTACTTCATTACCAACTTCCACTACGCCCACCAAACAAGCAACATTACTTTGAACCCCATGAAAATAACAAACAAGAAACATTTTCTTGCGTTTATAAAAAGAAGATAATGCGCAAAATTATCACTTACATCCAGTATCTCTATTTAACCCGTCATCATCCTCACTCACATCGGCAACTCCTGCGCAAAGACGCTTCGACATAGTTGGCGCTTTTAGCACTTGGACTGTAAAGCGGTGCACCACAAGAAAGATATTGGCCGAATACAAATCAGAATCAACAAACTTTTGTAACTATTTAATGTTAGCGGACAAGTGAAATATGGCAACGGTATAAGAAACATACCCCCATCGTTTGGATGCAAAAGTGGACATGTGGGCCTTGTGTGCCCGACGATACCACAAGTGGCCACACTTCTTTTTCTTGTCTCATTTCGACCTTTCAATCTACTACGTTTATCGCGGCCTACCCTTCGATTTTACGTGTGGTGGATCATTAACAAATGGACGATGGGTGGTTTTAGGTGGGGTGAAAGGCATCTACCTCGGCGGTGCCTTTAGAAAGGCTAAATGTCATCCATTGTACCACTTTTTCGGTGGAATATAAGGCATTTCAAAGGGAACTTGTGGAGTGCCTTCCGGAAGCTCTAGAAAAAGATGATAACATGGATTTAAAAGCTTCATCATTTTTTTTGGCTGTTTGAGAGCCCACAAACATATCTTCTTGTATTTCCCTATAAGCTCACCGTGATCTAATAATGGAAGCGACTGCTGCGAAGAAAACTTGGATCGTTATTTGGAATGACAGATTTAGCAACTTCGTGTCCATCTCCTTAAAAAAATAGCTCGGGGTATTTTCACGAAGGTCCTCGTGTTTGTAAACTGAAATGATATGTCTACATGGAAATCCAAATGACTGAAATAGCCCACATGAACATCTAGCATCCCCGCTTCTAAAAGGTTGTATTCCACACTCGTCTTTTTTGCCCTGTTCAAATGATGGTGATGGTGTATACGAATATTGTCACCACATCACGTTTATCTTCTGCAGTGTACATCGATTCCTCCCAGAATCGCTTTATAAAAGCAAGAAAAGCAGCTTCGAGTATAGATGGATTACGCCTGCTTTGCATATTCAATCAAGTGGCTACCAATGAAAGGCTTTCGTTGTAGTCCTTACCTCTTCTTCTTCGTGCTCGGTGACGGATATTTACAACCGCCAATTCCATTTTCCCAAATAGCTCAAACAGCCGCATCCGGGCTTAACATGATGTCTTATAATAGAGTTAATAGACTTCATAACGTTGGTTTTATACGCAACCGCCAAAGAACTCACCATGAAGATACGATTCTGCCCACCTCGCCCGTTTCTTCTGTACCTTCATCACCCATGTGTTATGACTAACTTTGTATTTTTCCACTAGCTGTCTCCACCTTTCTTCGAACTCTCCCCGAGAACATTTCATAAACATAATAGAGCTGAACTCTGTTGCAAATCCAGGGATTTTGACATTGGTGATGCAATTTTTCAATACGTGCCAAGAGCACAGCCGGTGTTTCGAATATGGAAGAATAGATTTCAAAGCTTTACGAATCGCTGCGTCACCATCAGTAATGACTGATTTAGGGTGTTCACCACACATTGCGTCAATAAATGATTTCAATACCCACTTATAAGTGTCGTCGCACTCACTTATGATCAAAGCAAAACCAAAAATTATAGTCTGTAGGTGGTTGTTGATTCCAGCAAACACAACGATCGGCATCTGGTACTGATTGCTCCTGTACGTTGAATCAAACAACAACACATCACCAGAGCTACAGTAATCCAAGCGGGAGGTGGAATCCACCCAAAACAGCCCAGCCAACTGCCCACTCGTATTTAACTCATAGTTGTAATGAAATAAAGGATCGAACTTCACCTTGTCCTCTAAGTTGGCAAGCAGTGTGTTGGCGTCGCCATCAATACAGTGACTTCTCCTCTCTTTTCCCATTTTGTTATACAAGTCTTTTTTCGTAAAACCAACATTAAGGAAACCTCCAGCTATATGTGCATAGTGACCCATCACTTAGCATTTATGAACACCGACATCATTTAGGCACGTAGCAAATTCCAACGCTTCTCGACTCACATTTCTATGTGACCGAAGAAACATTGAACTCGGATACGGTACAAGTGGATGTGTGTGTTCCCCAATAAACTCTTTCACAGTCCACAACTTTGCTTCAGAATCAAAAACAACAACAATGCAGGCTTTACAATTGAACCTAGTGACCTGTCTGGGTGTTCTTTTGGGTGTCATCGATTGGAGTTTATCTGCATGTCGTTGACCTTCGGATGAACACACAAATCTCCGCTTAATAGCAACTCCATTTGGATGAATTCTATAAACATCCTTACGAACACCGAAGCCAACTGATTTGGCATACTCATTATAAATAGTGTAGGCCTCGTCCGAGGTCTTGAACTGCATAGATAAAAATGTTGTTTTGTCTTCTATATAAGCCTTATATGTATCAGACTCTTCAGCATCGCTATCACTACTGTCAATATTTTCATTCTCCATCAGGGAAACAATTGATTCCACATCCAGATAATCACTTTCATCATACGCAAAACTTTCGAAACATAGACTTCTAAGAAACTCTTCGTCATCATCGAGCCTTATTTGATTCGTCATTGGAGTGCCTACCTAAATAAAGAAAACTTTTTTTTAGTACAAACGACCTAAATATGAAAAATTCTAATGTACCTTAAAGAGAAGAGGGAAGATTAAATTGACTTCAGTGATTGGATGATAAATTAACCTCAATGTTCGAACGTATTCAAGCCGTGTAGTGTTGTTGGTTGTTGTCACTCTTTTTTGCTCTACTTCCTTGCTGTAAACTTTAGATAGTGAAAGAAGTAAATGATTGACCATGAATTTAAGAAGAGGTGAAAAGGGTGAGAAGATTTGGGCGCGCAATCTAATTGAGAAGAATAGAAAATACAATAAATTGGGGATGAATGAAAATATGTGAAATGCCAACGCTACCCTTAGGTTGGCACTTCAGCTACCGGTTACGGGTCAGAAAATATGTGGTCAGGAATTGTGCGTAGCCATAAATCACGCGCACTGATGACTTGCTCTTTAATTTAAGGGAAAGTTTTGACATGACTTTAGAATAACAAAACTTTAGCCCGTTTTTTTTCTTTTTTGTCAAATCTTTTTATATGGGCCACTACCAAATCACCCAACCAAACACCGGTAAAATAGAATCTTAGGGAAAATTTTCCAAAATAAAGATTTGCGCTCTTTTCCAGACCAAACAAGCGGAGCCTAAATGTCTAAATATAATAGAAAAATAGAAACTTGCTAATTCTAGATCCGACATCCTCACAATTCGATGCCGAGCGAATTGTCATAGTTGGCGAGATTGTCTTTCCGTTGAGCCAGCTGTACAAGGAGATATATTCCCTCTCTCTCTTATTGGCGGCGAGTGATAGACCAGGAAACAATGATAAGAGTCCAATTTGGGAGCAAATATGAAAAACCGACTCCCTTTCAGAAGAACAAAAATGGGGCGGCATCTGCACTAATCTTAGCCACACGATTGGCGACTTTGTAGTAATTATGAATCAAGAAATTGGGCTAGATTTAGGGTTTAGGGTTACTTGATCAAATAAGACTGGGCCAAACTCTATTATGATCCACGTCCCTATAACTGAATATCCTCCCTCGTATAATCCCCAACAATAATTTTTGGTACTTGCTATAGGCACCATCCATTTTGTGTTGGGCACCCCCCCCCCCCTCTTGAACTACATCAAAATAACTTGTTGCTAATATGTATAGTCTTTCTCTTCTCTTCTCCCACATTCCTAAAAAAAAAACCCGAAATTTCGTATCAATGTGTGAAAACTGAGAACTGAGAAGGTCAACACATAGCAGCAACTAGGCCATGTCGAAATATCTGGTACTGAAATTCTAAAATACAACACGAAATGTTAAATTCATCGTTAAAAGCACACAACTGTAGCCTTCGCTACCATTATACAAAACAGATCTTAAACAACACCGCTACCACTGCAAGTACTGAAGGCCCGAAGGAACCACAAAAAGTGGAGCTTGTGATAGAGCACATTGTTTACTTGGTGGTGTACCAATTCTGTGCGACTTGACATCGACAAACAGATCAACACCGAGATTGTTGGCGTTTTCAAAAGGCTGAGACATACACCTAATTACCTATAGCCTTCGCTACATCTGTACAAAATGGATCTCAGACTGCACCATTGTGACTGTAACTTCAATCTAACTGGAGCTTGTGATAGAATCACAAAACTAGTGTTTACTTGGCAGCATACCAATTTTGTGCGCACTTGGCATCCACAGCCAGATCAACACTTAGAATGTTGGTGCCTGTAGGGGAGTGATATTCTCTATCCAGCACGCGCTTAGCATGGTGGAACTAATGCACCGACCTATGATATCAGGTCGCATCCACGAGCCAACATCGCGCCACAAGACAGATCGCAACATCACGTGAACTACACCAGGCAGTGACACAGACTCCCTATCCATAAGCAATCATGAGTGAAGGAGTACTTGCACTAATCCCGACCGACCATCACCGATCACGGCCGCAAGCTACTTGCTCAGACTGCCACTCCTCATCATCACAGCAGACCTATGTAGATATTTCTCACGTGCTCCTATGATCCACACCCCACGTTGGTGACATCCTCTACACGTGGAGGGTGAGGATACACTCCGAATCTCTATAAATACCACTCCTATGAACTACGCCAAACCTGATTCTACTCGACCCCGGAACGAGTAAGATCGTGGCGTTTGGCTCAAAAGCGAACTTCGGTCTCACCCATCCATCCATATCGGTCCCCCAGACGTGTGTAAAGGGAATATCACATCACACCTTTACATTGGCGCCGTCGTGGTCACCGATTACTTGAGAAACCAAACCATTTTCACACCGATCGGTAACAAAAACCAAACCAAAAGATTCTCAAGCCCACGAAGCATGGTAAGCCTCGGCTCAATTCAACACTTTGGCGGCCAGCTAGGAACAATGAGCGAACAAATTGCCCAACTCGGGCAAGAAAACGCGTCACATTACGTGCGCACAAGTAGATACACAAAGCCCACTAGCTGGCACCGCAGATGACGACGTCATCAACGTCAGTCAACAGATCACCGAGCTAAACCAAAGGCTCGACAAGAATGCGGTCAAGAAGGATTCCACCATGATAGTGCAGAAAATGTTGAAAACCTATCGCGCATCTCCATTTGCTGCCGAAGTACTTCACAAGGTCTCCCCTCCAGACTTTGTCCAACCACGGTTCCCACTATATGACGGTCGCACATGCCCAGGCCAACATATAGCACGATATGCTCAAAGCCTTGCACTCTACAGCGCCCCAGAGTTCGACCATCTACGACGGGCTCTTTCCGGCAAGCTTGAAGGACGGCCCACTCGATTGGTTTTCTCCCTCGAACCGGACTCCATAAGAAGCGAGCGGCTTACCGACTGTTCGCGAGAGGCGATCATTAACACCGAGGGCGTAAGAAGGGTGATCTCAATTCACTCTTCCAACTCACTGGGGGGGAGGAAACCCTACTCCTTCTTAAGCGGTTCAAAACAGAACTCTTGGACATGGAAAGCGGCCTCAAGGAATCATTTGCCGCGATGGCTTTCCACAACCTTTGCGCGCCGTAACACCGACCTAACCAGGTCGCTCTTGAAAGACCAACCCGAAACGTTGGCCGAGCTGTACGCTCGAGTGGATAAATACATCAAGCTGCAAGAAGCTTTGCTAAAGCAGAAACGAGAAGAAGAAGAAGCAGCAGAAGAGGGAGAGGTTTACGAAGTAGCATCCTCCTCTAGGAAGCGACCCCGACAACAAGGGCAACCATCCAGACCCAAACCAAGAAATGATCGGGAATTCGCCGTGCTCACTAGATCTCCTAGTTACATACTAGAAAAGATCAAGCGTGCTGCATTCTACCGACCAGAGATAAGGCAGCCAACAGATCGCCCAGACCAGCCCTACTGCGCTTTTCACCGCGCCAATTGCCCCGCAGACCGGCGTCTGGGGGGGCTCAAGCATTACTTACAAGACCTGATCGAAGCTGGGCACATCAAGCGATACACTAATATACCTGACGGCGACCTGCGCCACAAACTCATGGCTCGTAGGATCTGGCGAGTCCCCACCCAGGCGAGCGATCTGAGGTCTCAAAGTCGCCCTCATAGCCGAGGACGCTCCCGAGAACGCATCCATCAAGATCGCCGTCAGCCGTCCAGAGGCCGCGCGCACGACAAAACCATCCACATGATCACTCTCCAAGATGATTCCGTCTCAAGTTCACGGGAGAAAAGAAGGCGCGTCGGCGCCCTCCATGAAGTATACAATTTCTCTTCACAAGCTGCGGGCCACGCATTTCAGGCGAAGAACGGGGAGACATCACCTTCTCGAGGAGGCCGACCTCAACAAAGGTGCGCCTCACAACGATGCACTTTCGTGGTCCACATCAAAATCAGTGGCCCGGACCGTCAAAGCGAAGTTTTGATCGACCACGGCAGCTCTTGCGATATTTTGTTCTACCACACGATCCAAGAGATGAACTTACCAAAATCGGTCTTCATAGACCCCATTGCACCCTCGGATTCGGATTCAACGGTTCGAGTGGGAGCCGATCCAATAGGAGATATCATCCTCCCGGCCATCCCGGCGGCGTTGGGATCCGGGAAGACAAAGTCGGCCCTTCAACATTTCGAGGCCCATCATTTAACGGTCCTAGATACCAAGTCGTCCTAGATACACAATGGCCAAAGATTTAGTGGCTGAAGTGAGAACTAGCGCAGCAAAACAGAACGCTGCCCCGATCTCGACCACTATCAAAGCAGCAGGCGTACCAACAGCACAAATCCCGGAGGTCGCCCCATTGGAAAGCATCACGAACAAGCAAAGTCTCGTGACAACACCACCACCTCCTCTCCAACCAGAAGAAAGGCAGGGAATCGCTCCGGTTCTGTTGTCCGCCAACGGCGATCGCCGACCTTTTGTTGTCGTAACCACGAGGAGGGCCCCAGTTCCTCTGACTACTACAGCCAACCAGCGCACTAGCACAGACTCTACAAAGAACAATCCTCCAGAGAGCGCGCAGAACGCACAGAGCCAAGCACCGACTCAAGACAAGCAGCAAGTGAACCTGGGAACCGAAGACGACCCTAAACTCGTCTATGTGGGAGCCAACCTTGACCCCACACTTAAGGCTCAACTTGTAAATTTTCTGTCCATGAATAAAGATGTATTCGCGGTTGGTCGGTATATCGATGTACTCGGTATAGACCCTAGTGTTGCATGCCACCGGTTAAATGTCAACCACGGCGCCAAACCGGTTCGGCAATCCTAGGCGATTGTCACTACGCTTTCAAAAGCAATCAACGGCGAGGTAGATAAGCTCAAACAAGTCGGTTTCATCCGGAAGGTCGACTACCGAGTGGATCGCCAACATAGTGGCGGTCCGAAAAGAATGGCGATCCGTTTGTCGTCGACTTCACCAACGTCAATCAAGAAACTCAAAAGGCGACTTCCCCTACCAAGAATCGACCAACTAGTCGACCCGGACTTGTGGGCACGAGCTGCTATCATTCATGGACGCCGTATAGCGGGTACAATCGAGATACCACTAGCTGAAGAAGATCGAGGAAGACATCATTTATCATCGAGCAAGGAATTTATTGTTACAACGTTCTCCGTTCGGACTAAAGAACGCAGGGGCGACCTATCGTGACTAGTAACTAATATGTTCGGGACATGTTAGGCGATACCATGGAGGTCTACATTGGCGATATGGTTGTCAAAAGCAAAAAGCGACCGACCACCTCACTCACCTCGAGCAAAGCGTTCTCCGGTTCTGACGAACCGGAATGAAGTCGAACCCGGAGAAGTGTCTTTTTGGTGCGTCCTCCGAAAAATTTCGGATATCGAGGTCTCCATGCGAGGCATCGAAGCAAATCGGACCAAATTCGGGCGTTCATCGACATGCCCGACCATAAACAAAAAGCGGATACAAAAGTTGTCGGGTATGGTCGCCGCGACTCAACCGATTCATATCGAGGCGTCGGACAAATGCCGACCGTTCTTCAGATACTCAAGAAAGGCGAGCAATTCTCATGGAGCGATCAATGCCACCAAGCATTCGCCACCCTCAAGGAGTACCTCACAACACCTCCCGTCCTAGCCAAACCAACCGACGGAGAAACTTTGGGGCTCTATCTGGCGGTATCCGATTTCGCCATCGGTTCGGTCCTATTCAGGGCGAACACAATTCAGAAAAAAGCCGATCTACTTCACAAGCAAGACACTCACTCCAACCGAGAAGAACTACTCTTACATAGAAAGAGCGGTCCTTGCTTTGTTATACTTCGGCAAGAAAATTCGAACCGTATTTCCGTGCTCATCCAATCAAAGTGCTTAGCGATCTCCCTTTGAAGAGGATTCTTCACAAAGAAAACAAGACTACCAGGATGGCAATATGGGCCGAAGAGCTGGGCGAACACCACATGGACTTCGTCCCGCGCATATCACAGAAGGGTCAGGTCGTTGCAGACTTCCTAGCAGATTTCAGTCGACGACCCTAATTGGGAATTTGAAACGAGGTCGCACCCAAGAAAGCGTGCAAGTAATCGGTCGGTCCTCTACGTCGATGGTTCCAGCAACCCTGGAGGCAGTGGTATGGGAATCGTCTTAGTCTCCCCCGAGGGAGCTATGGTAGAGAAGGCAGTTCGGATAGACTTATAGCGTCAAACAACGAAGCGAGTCACGAAGCACTAATAATGGGAATCTTGCGGCGATCATTTCGGAGTAAAGGAGATCAAATCTTTAGTGACTCGCGAATCGGTCGTCGTCGCCAAGGTTGCAAAAGAGTACACTACCCCGAAGGTAACCTCTCCAAATACCTTCAAGTTGTTAACAATTTGCTTCCGTCATTTAGCGAACAACGATACACCATTTTTTCGCGTGGCGAGAACCGCCACGCAGATAGCTTTGGCATACTTAGCCACTCGGATTAATCGAATGTGTCCCTCGACAACTGATTATCGAAGTAGTCGACCGACTGCTTACCAAGAGGACCAAGTCTTGACAATTAGCGACTGTTCCCGCTCTGAAGAAGATCGACGAATTAAGCTCTCGGATCGATGACCTATTATCTGATACATCGGCCGCGGCACACCGTAAGAGCGCACAAAGCCAAGAAGGTTCCACACCAAAACGTAGCTATTGTTTGGTGAGCGGCAGATTATTCCGCAAATCCGCCGGGGACCCCATCCGAGATGTATCAATCGAGCAAGGCCGGCTAATTTTGCTGAAATTCGAAGGAGAGTCACGGCAACCATTATTTGGAGGTCGGTCACTAGCCCACAAAGCGATCTCCCAAAGGGTACCGGCCTATTATGCGGTCGACGCTAAAGCGTATGTCCTCAAATGTGTCAAATGCCAAACATTTGGTCACACATCATACAACCAGCTTCATGAACCGATTAACATCGCGAGTCCTTGGCGTTCCACATGTGGGGCATGGACATTATGGGACCATTCATCCCTCGAGGAAGAGCACCGGCTTCGCTTTCGTCCCTGCGCCACGCGGACTACTTCACTAAGTGGGTTGAAGCAATTCCGTTAGTTACACCGTCAAAGAATCACATGTCGAAATTTCATTTGGACTCATATCATCACCGGTTTGGCCTACCACATACACCGGTGATGGATAATGGCTCCCAGTTCAAGGGCAAAACGAGTCAAAGAGTTTCGGCCAAATGGAAGATCGTTCATGCATTCTCTACACCCGCGATGCGCTCAAAGCAATGGACAAGCGAGAGGCCGACAATAAGGCCATTCGGAGAATTTGAAAAGAAAATTGAAAAGAACAAAAGCCGATTGGCCTAATCAATTTGGAGAACATACTCACGGGCTCATCGCGACTATATTTCGCTCAAGCACCGGGCGAAGTCACCATTCTCCTATGCTATGGTACGAAGCCGGGCCATACCCACCGAGTGACAATCCGACAACCCGATCTGAACTTGTCGAAACAGGGCCTTAATGACTCGGTTCTAGCTCGAGATCGACCTCCTCGAGGAACGGTAGCGACCTAGCAGCCGTCAGTGGCGACCTACCAACAGTCCTCAAGAGATCTTACAACAAACGAGTACATCCACGATCTTTTCAACGGGGGATCATTATTGAAGAAAACTCAAGGCGATGCTAAGCTAGCACCAACATGGGAAGGCCCTTACATCGTGGAGCAGCGTCGTTGGCGGCGGCGTATTGGATAAAACCCAAGAAGGAAGGATCTTTGCCACGACCATGGAACACATACTTGCTAAAAGCAATTTTACCAATAGTTGTATTACGCATTGTAATTCTGTTCCGAGGCACAACAAAGTTCAAATGAAAGAAACTCAAGATGGTATCATAAATGGCGGACCTACTCACATCTCCAAACCACACCTCCCGAGCAAGCTCCATACCTAAACACGCTCATACGCAGCGGGGGCCTCGGGGAGCTTACGGGCTCAAGCGCTTCTACGAAGTCTCGCTAAGTTGAGGACCTATACTTCTAGGATCAACTAAGCGAACGCTCACCGGAGGCGAAGCAGCCCTCGGGGGCTAAACACGCTCATACATCGCGGGGCGCCTCGAGGAGCTTACGGGCTCAGCGCCTCTCCGAAGTCTCGCTAAGTTGAGGACCTATACTTCTAGGATCAACTAAGCGAGAACGCTCTCGGGGAGCGTAACGCCCGGGGGGCTAAACACGCTCACTTTCGGCGGGGCGCTCTCGAGGGAGCTTACGGGCTCAACGCCTCTCGAATCTCGCTAAGTTGGGGGCATACACTTTTCGATTCAACTAAGCGAAGCGCTCAGAGCAGAGCTCGGGGGCTAAACAGCTCATGCAGCGGGGCGGCTCTCGGGGAGCTTACGGGCTCAAGCGCCTCTCGAATCTCGCTAAGTTGGGGGCATACACTTTTTTCGATTCAACTAAGCGAGCGCTCGAGAAGCGAACGCCCTCGGGGGCTAAACACGCTCATACGCGCAAGGCGCTCTCGGGGAGCTTACAAGCTTCCAGCCTCTCCGAAGTCTCGCTAAGTTGGGGGCATACACTTTTCGAATCAACTAAGCGAGAGCGGCTACCGGGAGCATTAAGCCCTCGGCGACTAAAACAAACTCATCCATCCGGCGACGCCGTAGAGAGCTTACGGGCTCATAGCCTCTTTCATCCTCACTAGGCGAGGACCGATATTCCTAGGGTTCACTAACGAAGAGCGGCTCCCGGTGAGCACCATAACCCACGAGCTTGCGGGGGCAAGGCCCCTTCGGCCCTAAAAGATCAAACACTTACATGGCGTGTTCCCATGCATTGTCATAGCGGCATAACATGTAACAAGAATACATTTCGGGCCTTAAAAATTCATACACGTAATCAAAGCCATGAACAAATCGGACCACAACATATACATCATTAATCAAGTGTTCACCAAAAGAAGCACACATATCGGATCGGTGAAATCGGCTCCGAGCACCGACCGGCTTTGGGTCTACCCGGAAAATCCGGTCGGTTACCAACTTACATATACCAAAGAGAACGAAGCGCCACTTTCGTGGAAACCGGTTCTCAAAAAAATCAAAAAGCGTTTTTCGGGCAAGCCGAAAACGCAGCTCTAATGTTTAACCCTCATAGGGGCAAAGAAAACACGCGGTCAAATCAAACAAAACGAAAAACGTATCCTCACCAATAGTCAGAATCAGCATCACGGAGCGACCACATGTTTATCCTCAGGAACAGTGCTGGTCGAGGGAACATGCCTGGCAGCTCGCAGAACAACACGCATACCGGCCTCTTGAGCACCATCCGCCTTCTTAAGCTGACAATATTTCTCGTCCAGCTTGGCGTACTCACTACAGGCAGTGGTATACGCGTCCTGAGCCTTACGGGCAACCCTCTGGCATTGCTTCGCGTACTCGGTGACTTCCGCGATCTCCACTTGCAGATCAGCCATAGACGCAGCAAGTTTCGCATTCTCATCAGCAACAGCACGACATCTAGCCGACATAGTCTCCAGCCTTTTCTTATCAGCTACCCGAGCAGCTCGCAGACATCCCAGCTCGACTCGGGCATCAGTATCAGTATCAGAGCGTTGCACAACCCTCTTCAGCTTATCATAGCCAGCAAGAAACTACAAGTACGGAAGCACGATGAAAATCAATCAAAGAGGACAACTGAGAAATTAACAAACAGCGTACTCACCAAACAGCTCGCCATGTCCATGGTCCCCAAGAGCGTATCCATGTCGTCGTCCTCGACCTCAGCTTTGTCCCCGTCCAGCACAATACCCCTCAGAAGACTCGTCGCTATAGGCGCAGAGTGGAAGCTGCAATCCGGGCTTTACAGCGACGCCTCTTCCCGACATCCCGGCGTAGAAGAACTCACTCCCCCCGTCCCCGGTAGCGGCGCTGAGCTCCCACTAGCGGCGGCCCCCGCTCAGTGTCGTCCATCCGTTCGGCGACCCGAGGGACGCCGTCCTCCCGGTGGGGCGACCTGATCACAACACCTCCAGTAGGGCGCCACGACCTCCGGGGCCGTTTAGCTTTTTTGGACCCCGACGCTACCGCCTTCCTCTTACCACGGTCCTCGTGCACGTGAGGATGAAACTCCATTTCCTCCATCAGTAGAGGAGAGCTCTCTCGCACACTGCCTTCCCCCCTACTAAAAGCGTAACAACGCGCCATAGAAAAATCTAAAGCACAAGGAACAAAGCAAAGCCAATAAGCGAGAGACAGCATCCAACGTCACTATCAAAAGAATGACAGAACAAACATACCTAAGAAGATGACCAACGAAAGCAAGCAAGTTCAGAGGAGCGAAGACCGCAGTAACAGGAAGTCCAAATGCCGTTGCTCCCCCCGAACAGTTTCTATTTATGCAAAGGAAACGTCTCTTCCCGAGGCAACTCATTAAGGCATCGAGACGCCAAACGCCAGTCCAACTGGCAACCATCATTTCATATTTCACAGACCCTTCATCTCCGCACACGTGCCCAGCACGCACTGTAATGGAAGTGACCACTGCTCACAGGACGCTCCAGCCGTACTTATACTGATTAGCTAGAGGACGCTAACACCGGCTACACGCAAAACATTCCAAGGGTGACACAGGTCTACCAACCCAAAGGCATACAAATCAAAAGCGGACATCAAGACGATGCGAAGGAAGAAAAAGCAAAGAATAACAATATAGCCTTAATATAAAACAGTTAGCAAACTGACGACCGCAGTCCAGCCTCAGGTCGCCGAATAAGCCGAGCTGCTGGGTCTACCCAGAAAATCCAGCCCAACTAAACATCAGTATCATAAAGACAGACAAAGAAAAGGACGAACTGCCCAGGTAACCCCAGGAAATCAGCTCTATTGGTTTAGGCGAGGCGCTTTTACAAACACAAAACCGCATAACGACCTCTCAAATAACACCATCGAAGCCTTCCACAAGAGGGGCGCCCAACACTTGGGGAACAGCTTCGGATCACCGGGGGCGCCACCACTCCTTCGATTAACGCCCCACCCGGGGCCGCCAACGACGGGGAGGCTGATCCCCAACCACCTCACCAGCAGCAGTAAGAACGACCGCAGGACCCGCACTACCGACCTCGAGTGAATCGACCTGTCGGTCTATTGCCGGTCCATGCGCTGACACCTCGGGCAGGTCGCTGTATCTCGCCTCCAGTTCTTCTATTTCAGCACGGATAGCAAGATAGGCCTCCCTCGCCTCCATCGCGGTAGCTTTTAGCAACGCAGCGGCGTATTAGCAGCAGCAGCTTTTTCTTCAGATCGTCGACCTCATGCCTCAGCCCAGCCGCCTTCGTTCACGGCCGCCGGCGTCCTATCGAGCGGTACAGAAACAAGTTGTGCCTTCAGAGTATCCAGCTCCACCTTCTCCGATTGAGCTATCGCTCGGAGATCGGAGACTTCGAGCCTCAAGGACTCAACCTCCGACTTCTCCATCTCAGCAAACAAGGCAGCTGTCTTCAATTTCTGGTACCCGGCAATCAGCTGCAACAGCTCGCACATAGTACCACAAACAAACGATGAGCAACAGTGTACAATAAGTAATAGCAAAAACAGTAACAACACGACCACTTACCAGACAAATCGCCTTATCCACCCCTCTCAGATTCGACTCCAGCTCCTTGGCATCAAGGTCCTTCCTATCACCATCAAGCGTCATCCCCTCCAGCAAGCAAGCAGCTATGGGTGCGGACTTGTAGCTGCGATCGACCTCTTCTTCACATAGCGCTTCTTCCCAGTTGTCTCGTCAATGTACATCAGGTTGCGCTCCAGCTCGTCCTTTCCAGTACTGGACGGCCCCTTACCAGCGTCTCTTGAGCCAACCTTCCCCTTCATCTTGCCTGAGGCATCTCCAACAACACGGGGTCGAACGACCTCCGGGACAACCTCGGGCCGTCCTCAACCAGAACGCTGAAGTCGGGCATCGGCCTTGACCTCGGTTTCGAGCTGCCTCTCCCACCCATTCGCACCTCACCACCCTGTGCGGTCTGGGCCACCCTCGCAGTCTTAGCAGGTCGGTACTCCGGAACGTCGGAGGGAGCGTCCTCCACGTCGAACGGAGCATCCTCCCGACCCATCCCGACCGGACCGGAGGCCCGGCAAAGACCCCAGGGGTCGCTTCACCCCAGTACGGCCCCGGTTTCTATCCTCTCTGGTCACCAGATCACTCCCACGCTTCTCCATAACACGTACTTTGGACGCTCCCTTACCACGAGCCCTACTTTTCTGAGCTTCCCTTCTCTTCCGAGAACGACGGGCCCTCCACGCTCCTTAAAGAATTCGGCGACCTCTGGCAACTTCGCAATTTTCTCGTCCCGAGTCAACCTAGCGAAGCTCTCGATCACTGCTCGGTTCGTCTCCTGTGCAGGACGGTTATCTGTACAAAAGACAACATAACAAATATTAGATCAATACAGGATCAATCGTTATCAGCATAAAACCTAAGAAAACGTACTGGTACCCACCAGTGAAATCACACGTTTTCTTGTCAACACTGAACCCACTCGCACAGTAGTTACCCACTAACAGGAACGGTCTTTTATCCCAAGACTCGTTACTCACTCCATCCAGAACGGGTGACAGAGTAGCTCGGGTTTGCAAGCTAAAGTTATATGCCCTAGATCGCTTCAAGGTGAAGTGCTCAATAATATCAGCGACTTCGATCCGGTATTCACCGCTGGCGTTCAACAGGTCGAACACCTTCAACAACCGCCACGTGTTACCAACGAATCGCGACAGCGCTTTGCCCGCGATGGTTCAAAATTGACAAACCAACTTCGAAAATGGTATCGTCATATCGCCCTCGGCTGCCCTCGCAGACGATCACCCGTGGCGGTGGGGCGTACCTATCGCTAAAACCAAGATGCGCCTCGATCGGCTCGTGGATCTCCGGACCGTCTACGGTTATACCATATCTTTTCCTCGGATATGGAAACGCCTCAAAGCGTGTTTATCCACAGCCATAGTTGGTACATTTCGAAGAGCGACCTCTCACCGCGCGTCTGAAGTGCCAGCGTCGGCAACCACGAAGCGGATCGAGCATCGCCTTCCTCACTCCGCGACCTCATCCCCATCACCCTCACCCCGCGATACCAACCGATTCATCCGTCTCCTCCTCATCCTCCCAACCAAAGGGAAACTTCACGGATCTCGCTCGAACGAGTGTGTCATCGAACCGACATCTTTCTCCTCTAAAACTTATCAAATCTAGCTACTAGTATCTAGCGAGTACCCTAACAATTCTAGCACGAAGCTTAGCACCAAACAAGGGAAACGGGTTCAAAAATGGCAGAGCACTAACCTGAAGATTGATGCGCTAATGAAGTTCTCTCTACCAAACGAAGCAGCAAAATGAAGTCTCGGTCACGCAAGTAGGATTTTTGAACAACCGCCCTCGGTTTCAAGGCATTATGATTACACCCTAGCCCTAGCCATCCACGACTTCCAAGTAACTGTCTTGTCTTTTCGCGATCGAAAAAACGGGCGCCACGCGTTTTCTTCAGAATCGCTTTCGGATCATCCGCGTCTTTGCACCGCGGCGTCACACGATCATACTAACTAGCGCACGCGATTAACACCAGCTGTTCTACACTGATCGTGGCCGCTTCCCAAATATCACATAGTACGCGCGTGCCACCGTTCTCTCTCAGCAGGTCGTTACCACAACCTACTGAGAGGGGGCTGTGTAGGGGAGTGATATTCTCTATCCAAAGCACGCGCGTTTAGCATGGTGGAACTAATGCACCGACCTATGATATCGTCGCATCCACGAGCCAACATCGCGCCACAAGGCACGATCGCAACATCACGCGAACTACACCCGAGCAAAGGATGACGGACTCTATCCATAAGCAATCATGACTGAAGGAGTACTTGCACTAATCCTGACTGACAGTCACTGATCACGGCCGCAAGCTACTTGCTCAGACTGCCACTCCTCATCATCACAGCAGACCTATGTAGATATTTCTCACGTGCTCCTATGATCCACACCCCACGTTGGTGACATCCTCTACACGTGGAGGGTGAGGATACTCGAATCTCTATAAATACCACTCCTATGAACTCGCCCGGACTGATTCTACTCGACCATTTAACCAAAGTAAGATCGTAGGCGGTTCGCTCCAAAAGCCGAACTCGGTCTCACCCATCCATCCATATCAGTCCCCCAGAGACTGTGTGTAAGGGAATATCACATCACACCTTTACAGTGCCAACAAAAGGTTTGGACATGCAATCAACAACTATAACCTTCGCCACCTCGATCTGCTGACTCCGTTGGACCTTCCAATATTACTTCATCGTGAACCTGCTTCAACAAAAACATGTCCCACTCATTTTTAACCGATAAATACTAATGTACTTGATACATTTTATAAGAAGGATACCGAGTCAGCTATCTATTGAGCTACAAATAGATTAATCAATAAAGAACACTTTGACTAATTAAGCAAAGAAGAGATGAGATGAGCATAGTAAGAGGAAGGAAAATCAGAAACAAAGACGCTCGTGACAATGTAATAACGGATCAAACATGATAAGACACAAGAAATGATTAAGATAATTTAGTCGAGTGCTAACACAGACAACTGCCATGAACGCCAACAAGGAAGTGTTGGGTTTATCTCGTTTAAACCAAGACTGCTAACTGGTTTCTTTTTGGTTGGGACTTGGGAGTGTAACTGGTTATTCCCAATTTATTTTTGTTCGGGCTTTGGTGATGGGGTCTACCTAACACTCTCTGTTGTACCCAACATAATTACAGACCCCAAATTGGGTTGGGTCTGCCTAACACAAAATGGAGTCCGTTAATAACAAGAGTCTAATTTTTTAAGGTAGTTTAATCAGGCAAAAAAAATGTTTTGTGTTGGACACCCCCCAACTCATCAAGGTAACCTATTGCAACTATTTTAGCCCTTCACCCTTACATTGAATACTCAAGCTTCTCATTTACATTGCCAACTACATCAAGCTTCTCATTTACTCTTTACTCTTTTCATACTCAATCAAAACCCTAAATGGAACATGAAGATGAAGAAGAAACATTTAAGGTAATGCTTGAGGTGCAACAACAAATTAGCTAGAGAAATAAGAAGAAATGTTTAAGGTGAAAAAGTTGCAATGGAAAGTGAAGAAGTGACAAGAAATGTTGAAGGTGAAAAATTTGTAATGGAAAGTGAAGAAGTTGCAATGAAAAGTGAAGAAATGGCATTGGAAAGTGAAGAAGTAGAAAATGCGACTTGTCATGAAAAAGAGCTGTCGAGAAATCATCAAGGACGAAGACAACCAAACCCAAATAACGAGGTAAACCATTGCAACTACAATTTATAAACACATTACTGCACAATTGTTATTGTGGTTCTTATTGGTCCCTTGAATTGTATTACAATTGTTAATATTGCAAACTTCCATTTAACATATTGCAACTACAATTTGGTATCGACAACATTTAGAAACTACACCACAAGATCGTTTAGGTATTGGCCGACATCAGTAGGTCGTTTGGGCACTCTACTGCCCGACAGACCTAGGTCGTTTAGGGACTCTATTGGCTGACATAATTGGGTCGTTTGGGGACTCTCTAAGGCGACATGCTTGGGTTGTTTGGACTAAATTTAATGAGAAGCTCAAATTGTTTGTTTGGTCACTTTGAAATCTCTGATTTACAACCAATGAAATTTCAAACACATATTATTTTAGACTCTTGTTTTATTTTATATGTAGGCTCATTAGTCGGAATCCGAGAACCGATCCTCTGCAAACTCGAATGACGTGGATGATGTTCACCCGATTTTAAGTGATACAACAAAAATATTTACTACGGAAGAGGAATGGAGTAGGCATTAATTTCATTTGTTTTGATTTTCTAAATGAAATTTTATTAATTAATATATAAATAGTTTTTTTTTCATGTGTTTAGGTCTTTCATACACATAGTGAGGCAATTGGTTGGGCAACCGCTAGAGAAAAACAAATTAATATGGTTGTGGTAATTGACAGGTCGGAGTATACTAAGAGAAACCGACTAGCAAAGTTGAATTTGGCTTGTGAGTGTTCGGGTGTGTATTGGTCATACAAGAAGGAAAGTGAAGGAAAGGCTAATAAGAGAAAATTAGGAATCAAGAAATCGAGATGTTCATTTAAGTTAAAATGTGTTTTTCAATGTGGCACTGTTGATAGTTGGAAAATAGAAGTTAGAAATGGTATTCATAACTATCTATTGGTGAAGACCCTTAAAAGACATGCATTTGCTACATACTCGTCTAACCGTTCTAGAGTTCGAGTACTTGTCAGAGATGAGTAAATGTGGAATAAAGCCTAAACAACAAATTTTGGATTCCATCAAGAATAGGTATCATGAAAACATATCTAGCATATCCCAAATCTATACTGTAAGGCAGAAGGTGAGGAGGTTCGATATGAACGGTCTCACGCGAATTGCAAAGATTGCGTGAAATGTTAGCGAAAAAACATTATTTGGAGGAGTTAAGAGATGATGAGAATACCGATGAGATAACAAGGTTGTTCTGGGCCCATCCAGAGGGTGTTAAGTTGGCTCGGACTTTTCCAACACTTTTCATGTTAGATGCCACCTACAAAACTAACAAGTATCGGTGGCCTCTCGTACAGTTTGTTAGGGTGGCTTCAACTTGGAAGTCTTTCGCCGTGTGTCAAGTGCTACTTCAATCCGAAAAAACATTCGACTATGAGTGGGCCTTGCGTCAGTTTAGTGGCATGCTTGGTGACAAAAGTCTATCCATGATCGTGTTTGACAGGGACTTGGCCCTGATGAGTGTCGTTGATAAAGTTTTTCCTAATGCACACAAACATCTATGTAGATGGCATATCACTACGTGTGTCCTTCCAAGATGTTATAATATTTTTCCAAGCATAGAACTTGTAGAAAAGGCCTAGTTCTTGTGAAATACTGCAGTAAAATCGAAGATAAAGGTTATTTTCAAGCGTAGATGGGACGTTTTGGAAAAATATTATAGGGTTGAGTACTCCAATTTGGTTAGTTATTTGTGAGAGACTTGATTTCCTCATATGCATCGATTCGTATGTTGTTGGAATGACCAATATATTCACTTTGGGAGTACAACTACCAATATAGTCGAAGGGTCTCATGCCCAGGTGAAACGTGTTCTAGGAAATTCAACCTGTCATAATTTTTTAACTATATTTAATTTGATCCACCCAATTCTAAAGATCTAGATGTCTGAGATTAGAGCTACCTTCGAGAAGAGTTTGATTGTAACTCAACACCACCATCGGATTTTGTTGTTTCGTGAACTTAGATGCCTCATCTCACGCAAATGTTTGGACTTGATTTCTGAAGAAATAGATATCCATGTAAAGTGTGTTAAAGATTGAGAGATAAGGTGTTAGTGTTATTTGCGTATGAGCCATGGATTGCCATGTGCTCATGATATAATTGAATTTGAAGAGCAAAAACAGTCCATTCCTTTGAATGTTATCGACCCGTTTTAGAAAACTTTGTCTGCTTCTCTCAATGTGTTAGTGGGTGTGGGTCCTGATTTTAGACTTTCGATAGATATGTTTATCAAAAGGTTTGCAGTGGTTTCTGAAGAAGAGTAGATGGTTATGGTTAGGAAGCTTATGGAGCTTGTCGCGCACACCAGAAAGTACATGGCTAGAACTGCCTCGTGAGAAAGCAAAAACCAAAGGTCGGACGAAAGGTAGCTGCAAAAAAAAGCTTCCAACTGGAGATGAGAACTCTTTAAAGTGAGATCCATCTCATTTTGAACATTCTCAATGTGACCATGAGGAGTGGGTCTCGTCACAACAATCGGAATGTACACCGAAGTTTAATTGTTCGCCCAAAACACCCACACCACGAAAAAAACCTACTCCAAAGACACAAGAAGTTAAGTCTTCTTCGAAACCACCTGGAGATGAGAACTCTTCAAAGTGAGATCAATCTCATTTTGAACATTCTCAACATCACCACGAGGAGTGGGTCTCATCACAATAATCTGAATGTACGCTGAAGTCCAACTGTTCACCCAAAACACCTATACCACAAAAAAAAAGCTACTCCGAAGACACTGGAATTGAAGTTAAGTCTTATTTGAAACCACCTTTACCACCAAAGATCGCTTCTCCAAGAAGACCTCAAACACCGAATAAGACTCCTTTGAAAGACCAAAATGTGAGAGATGGGGTAGACCTTGGCATCCTGAGGGGTCCGAAATATTACGGGTTAGATATTCCTAAAGAAATGTACAAATACATTGTTAGAGCTGATGACCCTGTTGGCGATGGTAACTATGGGTATAGAGCTATGTGCATTGCAATGAGAAGAAGTCAAAAGATTGGCCGCATATGAGAAAGGAGTTGTACCAAGAGCTTATTGACCACCTCTAGGTTGACGCAAATACGCTGAAAAGAACCTATGGGTATTATGCAAGGTAGATGTAGATCTGTCCGAGAACATCCCAGAACAAGTTTTTGTGGAAGCAAAAGACAACGAATTTTGGCAGACAATTGTAGTTCGCAAATTGCCCAAGTTTTACAATCACTGCAAAATTGTGGGGCATTTGGTGGGTGACTGCAAAAAGCTCAGGTCTTCCATAACACAGGATAAGAACAAAGGAGTGGTGATCGACAACACTCCCAAAGATGGTGGTAACAATATACAGAGAAAGAATAGGAAACAAAAACAAGGGGGGAAATGAACTGAAGTGCAAAATAAAAACAAGAACCAAGAGGCTGGCTCCTCAAGGGGAGCTGAGGCAGGCACAAGCACACCTCAAGTTGTTTACACAGTCATAGCAAGCAACAAGTTCCAAGTGTTATAGGAAACGGAGGAAGGGAACATTGAATTACAAGAGGTTGAGGCTGGAGAGGTTCAAGAGAATATACCAACAAAGGAACCAAGCCTAATAACATAGGAGGAAGTAATGAAAGATATAGAAAGAGAAGAAAGTCCTAGTATAGAAGATAGGCCTACTATGGCGGATAGGACTACATGTGCCCAAACTGTACAACATCAGGTTGCAAGTCATCACTTGGCAATCGAAATGGCTGAGAACCTTCTCCACGCAGATGAAATGGCTGAGAATCTTCTCCAAGCAGCTGAAACATAAAGTACAGAGAAAGAGGCTCAAAGACATGAGAATTTACAACAAGAAAATGGGACGGTGGAACACAGAAATAGGCAGTTGGAGGCATCACTCCCAGAGGAACAAGGGGCTGCTAATTCTGAGGCAGAGCAAGTCTTACAGCTGATGGAAAAACAAATACCACCAGATAAGGCACCTTTGAGTTTAGCAGAATCTATGGAGGAAGGGGAAATCCAAGAGACCTTGGGAAAGACCCCATACACCCCACAATGGAAGAAACAAGAATTATCTCCTCCACATACCAGGCACAGGTCTGGGAAGGAGACATAACTATTTTTTCATAATAATCTTAATAAGCACTTAATAATGAGGTGCATCTTTTGGAATGTACGCGGTCTCGCGAACCAGAAAAGAAGAGACAGGCTTTTCAAGCTTGTGCAAGACTATAGTCCGGATTGCATAACTCTTGCTAAGCCAAAAATTTGGACTAGAAACATAGATTTTGGAATTTTGAACTCTCTAGGATGCTCGGTTTCTATCATTTCTAATGAAACGGCAGATAGAAAGGCCAATATTTGGATTTTTTGGAAGAAAAACATTGCTCAGCCTACAGTTACAAGAAATTCTTCACAACAGATTACTATCAACTTTCAAGGGAATTTGATCACTTTTGTGCATGCCCAAAGTCTTTACCCTCAAAGGAAAATTCTATGGAATGAGCTGGAAACTCTGAACCCTCAGAATACATCTTGGGCTGTGATTGGGGACTTTAATGCCTATTTATCACCATCAGAGAAAAAGGGAGGTCGTTGTCCTTCTCAAGCAGCAATGGATGACTTTAGAAAAGCTTTGGATAGCAACCAGTTAGTAGATGCAGTTCACTCTGGAGTCACATACACTTGGTGGAACAAGCAATTGGGCATAAATAAAATCATTTGTAAATTGGATAGGTTGCTTATTAACCAAGAATGGCTATCTGTACATACAGGGTGGGCCTTTAAAGCCTTAAATCGGCTTACCTCTGACCACTCTCCTCTTATTGGTTGGAATCATAATATACCGAAGCCAAGAAATGCCCTGTTCAGATTCATGAAAATGTGGTGCTCTCACGAGAATTTCAAGGAGATGGTTAAGGAGAATTGGCAGGTTCCTATTGAAGGGAACCCATTCTTTATTCTGATACAAAAGCTCAAACGACTGAAGAAAGCTCTAAAGATATGGGACAAAGAAACTTTTGGTCATCTTCAGACCAACATCAAGGTGGAAACTCAACTACTAGAAAATCTCCAGACACAACTGGACACTGATTATGAAAATGAGGGGTTGGCACAACAAGTCAAATAGCAGGAGACTAAGCTGGACAACTTGCTCGATCAGGAGGCTACAATGTGGAAAGAAAAGTCAAGGAACAAATGGTACAAACATGGGGACAGATGTACTAGTTTCTTTTTCATTATGGCCATGATAAGAAGAAGCAAATCTTTGATCAAAGAATTGCAAGATGAGAACGAAAACTTGATGACAGAATAGAAGGACATCTCATAATTCATTGTGAAGCATTACATAGAAAAATTCAAGAGGGAAGAGCTTTACATGGATGAGGAGATAATCCAGAATGTACCAGAGATGATCACTGAAGAAGAGAATGCACAAATCACAAGTATGCCAACCAAAGAGGAAATCAGAAAAGCTGTATTCAATCTAGATTCCAACAGTTCACCTGGGCCGATGGATTCAATGGATTCTTTTACCACTTTTGCTGGGATATCATTGAATGGGAGGTAACAAATGCAGTCTTACATTTCTTTCAGATAAGTCGAATGCCAAAATGCTTTAATTCTAACTTCATGGTTCTTATCCCCAAAGACAAGAATGCAAATAAGTTGAACAGATTTAGGGCCATTTGTATGTCCAATTTCTGTTATAAGATTGTTACTAAAGTCCTTGCAGAGAGATTGAGTAGCATAGCCATGAGAGTCATCTTGGAGGAGCAAAGTGGATTATCCGGCACAGAAACTCTCATCAAAATATAGGACTAGCCCCTGAAATGATCAATGAGCTTAAGAACAAAAGACAAAAGACATGGAGGAAGCATCGCCATAAAGCTTGACATCTCTCAGGCTTTTGACACTCTCCACTGGGAATTCTTATAGAGAGTACTACAACAGTTTGGATTCAATGACAAGTGGATTAGCTGGATCAAGGGGGCAATCACTCATAACTTTCTCTCCATTATGTTCAATGGAGGTCCAGTTGGTTTATTTCAAGCTCATAGGGGTCTTAGGCAAGGTGACCCTCTATCACCTTTGCTTTTTGCCTTTGCGGAGGAATGCTTAAGCAGGAGCATTCACAAGCTGGAAAGGGAAAAAAAATGAAGAGGATGGTACATAATGCCACACACAGTAGCCCAACTCATTTAATATATGCGGATGCCATCTTCTTGTTGTGTAAGGCGGAAAGGAGGACTCTTACAAACCTAGTGGAAGTCCTAGATAGATACCAAGATATATCGGGGCAAAGAATCACACTACACTAGAAAAGGCCAAAAACGACAGCAATTGCCGTCCTAAATCGAGATTTATGACGGGAAATGGTGTCCTAGAGTTCGTCGCGAATAGCCCTGTCATTAATATTAACGACGGGAAAATGCGTGGTAAAGCGAATTAGAAATGCGACGGGTGTGCGACACTTAAAGCCATCGTTAATTATAGGACATTCAAAACCGTAGCAAATTTCCTTTTTTTGCTGCAACTACATATTTTCAAATCTAGAATGCACTGAACCGTCGTAAATGGAAGGTTCAAATATTTGTAACAGTTATATCCGTTACTAATAGTTTGTTGTTTTAAAAGAATAATTCTCTGGCATTTTTTTTTTGTTCAGGTGACCAGCACCTGTTCACTCAATAAGATATATCAAGCCAAATTCTTCTATCCATCCATTAACAATCTCTACCACTAGTCACAACACCATTTCCAACATTGCACAATCACAAATATAATATACCTTTTTATCAATAAGTGAAAAAAAATTCAAAAATAAATAGTGGGGATTTTCGCCACATCCAAACATATATAAAAACAAACCCCAAAACATACAAGTGTTGTAGCAAGAATACATTAAATAAGTTGTTGACATTGATCAAGGCCTATCAACACTTTAGCCAAAACAAATAATTAAACCTAGCACTAACCTCTAAATACTTCATAAATATCAACAACCAATGTCTCATTTATGAATACCAATTTGTTTTCTACTAGTCTTCAACACCAAGCTCCATCGCACAACATAACGCATAACTTCATTCACGCTAACACACATTTCATCTCGGTAAAATATTGAAGAAAACATGTGATCTACTCATTGAAAATCGGTCGATTCTTCATTTTCACCTTTAAAAAACAATAATGAAAATGCTGAATTATTCCAACACAAACAAGAAATTGAAGGACAAATGTGCCTCGACATAATGAAGTTCAAGACAAAGACAAAATCACAAGGGAATAAAAATCCTAGTACCGACTTACTTAGAACATTAGAAGGTTCAAAATAGCACCACGATCCAAGAATGGCATCATCATCCTCGATCCTCTCCTCTGTATTACATACAAAAGAAATATTAAGTTTCTAGAAAATCTAATGCATGCATTAGCCAAAATGAATTTAAAATAAACCACAATGGTATAGCGTTTCACGTATTGAGAAGAAGCATAACAAACCAAACTACTACTTTTAGGCATAATATAAGCAAACTAACGCTGTATTTCAACTTCCAAAACTTGGAGTCCCACTCAATTCTGTTGAAACTTATAAGGTTTATAATGATAAGTTCCAACTCCAGAAAACTAGAAAAATATCAAACAATTGCTTAAATTAGTCTGATACAACTCCTAGCTTGTTCTTCAAATTTTAGGCAGAAAATCAAAGACAACTGCCAAAAGTTGCAAACTTCAAATTCCAATACACTCTAAATTGAATAAACAATCAAACAACAAAAAATGGACCAAAGTACCAAAACTATAGCTAGCTACTTGCAACAAACAAAGAGTACGCAACAAATAGATCACCAAAGTACATAATTTGTTACCATCCTTGCATCGCATTGAAAGAACATGTCTAATACAGACCCTAGCACAGGTCCCTAGCTAGTGGCTTACCAAAAGCAACTCTCATCGAAGTTTGTTCTTGAAGTATGGGAAATATATAAAAATACAGCAAAGAATGTTCAACTAAAGGCTAAACAAAGTTAAATGAGTAAAATGACATACAAATGTATTTCTATTTAGCTAGACAACATTATTCAATAAGATGCCCAAGAAGTTGAGTTGAGACCCACTATCTCACCATACTCTCTCATGCGATTTGATATTAGCATACATATTTGAAGAAACCCTCCCTTGTAAGAACTTGATAGAATCCTTAAATGCGGATCTCTTGCCCTTGCGTATCTTAAAGTGTGTGGCGTGTATGCCAAAGTAGCACGAATATGTGGATGAAGAGTATCATCAAATTACTACTCTGATCTAAGTACATGTACCTCAAGGGGAAAGCAGCTCAATACTCAAGGTAGAGATAGTAGCTATTCAGACCAGGCTAGAAATATGTTTAAAGGTCGGATATCCGAGGGTTTAGGTAGTGTTAGATTCACTTAGGGCAATCCATATCATAGTGAGAAAGGTTATACCATGGCTGTGCTAGAACATTGTTTATCCTAGTTACAGAGATGACTGGAAAGAATTACTTATACCATGTCTATCGGGAGTACAATAAGGCCTTTTGACTATTTTCCATGTCAAAAGGATCATTGGGAAGACACATCATATAATATATTGTGGGAGATAGTCGTTCACAGTTTTGTCTTGTTTTGTATATACTTTCTTATATTCTTAACCTATCAAACTTCGATTATATCTATATGAGGTTTTAAGTTGGATTTCAAATCAATAAATATAAAGAAAAGATCTGAGAAGACACGAAATTAGCGAGACCCACGAGATCACTGATGTTAATGGGTACACAAACCTTAAATTAAAAGTGCTTACTAAAATAAAATCAGGTAGAGTGACTTGTACTTACCTAGACATCCTTCCACAAATCATCTTTTTTTAATTAATTCTGGAACATCTACCCAGTCCTTGTACAAATAGGTGAGCAGTGTGTCCTAGCCACCTTCCCGACTATTGTGGCATACTTGCTCGATATTGTCTAGTATCTTGTCCATCATCAGTGAACTCCACTTGGAATTTTGGACCTTCTATCATCACTTAATAACATAATGGAGTTGAGCAACAACCTTTACCAAATCATCATCTAGTTCTAAAGTTAAATCTAATAAACAAAGAATAAATAAAGTTAAACTTGAGCTGGACAAAAAAGATTTTACACTCATCAAGTCACCTTAAAAATCATATATAAACACATCCCAACAAAAGCCCATTTTACTACCAAAGTTTGAAATACCCCCACTAACACTCATTATTCAAAACAAAACAGAACTTTTGTAAGTCTCTTAGTTATTTAGTCGTCTGTTTCATATAATAGAACTTCTAGATAAGATTTTCAGCAAACAACTTTTGTGCATACACAACAAAACAGAGTGAAACTATAACCAATGTTTGGACAACTCGTAATAATATATTGTAAGTATCTAACTCAATGACTACAAGAGCTAAAACAAGTACTTGAATGAATGTAAGTGAAAAAAAACGAACTAAGACGAGTAGCTTACCTTTAGGCGAGTGAAAAGACTATATACAAACCTTAGACACTTGTGTAGGCTAGACCGCAAACAAATGCACCATTGCTAAACAAGCATCCAAGTCTCTAAGCGCATCAATAAAACCTGGGTACATAAACTAACAAAATTAACACCAAAATTAAAATCCCTAAACCAACCCCAATCCAGTGCATTGAAACTAGTTTTCTGCAGTAAAAAAACTCTGACGACCTAAGTTGCCGAAACCATAACTTTCTCCCCACACATCCAAATGAGTTGGGGCTTTCTGCGTTGAACAAAGGACTCATTCAACTTTCATTCAGAGTTGGATTCAATTAAAAATATCAAACGTTCAATTTTATATGTAATATCAAAGTAGGAGGCAGAAGCACAAAATTTCCAATTCATCCTTAACACTTTGCACTCAATTTAAATTCAACAACCACACCACATTCAATCTAATCTTAAACATGTTCAAATAACATTAAAACAGAGTTAAAAGACAATTACTCACCTTAGGAATGAACCCCAACAGTAGTAGATAACGCTTCCATCACTAGCTACGACCTATTTTGAAATCATATAACCAGAGAATTTGACCCAAGTCCTAAGTTTCTACGATTGATATTCACACACCAAAATTTAAATACTGAGTTACAAATTGAGATTAGCACGGACAACAACAATAAATCCAAGAAACCATAGACAATTCTATAGAATTTTTAATCAAAAGTCTCGATATTTTACTGCGACAAATAACCCCTCTCAATCTTTCGAACCAATCAATTTCATCAAATAAGTAAGATTTCAAGTTTAACTAATAAGATTGGATGAATTCAATAGGAAAAATATAAATATGATGTAAAACTTGAAATAGATTCAGCGGAACCTAGACGAACTAGTGATGTTCAGTTCTTTGTATCCTCCCCTCCTCATTTTCTCTCGAGAGAAATTCCAATGTAAAAAAGATATAACATGCCATAAACTGATGAGGAGAATGCCCAACCCCTTTCTCATTATTTTCCTGCATGCCATTGTTTGTCTTAATTACTAACTAAAGGTGTTGTCCTTGAAACATTAATAATTCATTTCAGGTAAGGTGACCGGGCGCATCCATGCTTGTTGTTGGCTACTTGCCTCCCCCTCTTAAAATTAGATGATAAGCTTCCTTTTATTCCAGGAGGTGTACCCCACGCCTATCCTACATAAGTTAGATAGAGATAGACTTACATATATTCTCTAGACCAGCTCATGCTTTAACTAATGAAGTGTCTAGTTAACTTAATAATCAACGACGCTTATTTTACATACCTTGTTTGCTCCTCTTCATCCCACATGCACATATACACCATCCCACTTATAAGCTAGTTAGTCAATTATAAAAAAAAAAACATATATTTTAATACAAAACATTTGGGAAATAATACAAAATCAAGCAAATGAATAAAATATACTCCGGTTACCGTACCTTGTAACCGAGACTAATTTAATATCAATACAAAATAATTTCCGACTATCGTTGACGAAATAAATCTACACAAAATTTTCTTTATTAGCACTAAAATGGTACGTAAAATTATTAGAATACCCTTCAGTGAAATTCCAAGTCATTACATTGGCGCCAACCCAACAACTCGATTAGATAATATCAAAATTGGCACAACACGTTCACAGAACTCATTAACACAAAAAAGTAAGTTACCTTTTTAGTATTAACACTTGACCTCCAAATCAAACAAACCATGTAACTTAAGGAAACTCAATGCGACAAATCAATTTACAGTTACAAAAATGTGGGGTATTACAATATTGTACTTGCATCTATTAAAAATATCTTAAACAGCCGAGCTTAAACATTGTGAAGCTGAACTTGGTCGACTTGAATACCAACTCTAGTGTTATAGAATGAGTAGAGACTAAGTTCTAATTGTCACTTAGTGACACAGACACCTAGGAAGAAATATATACGATCTCCTCTGGTGAGCAATTTTTATTGAAGCTTGTGTTTTAATATGTTTTATGTGTGTGTGTGACATTGGTAGCATTTAACTTTTGGTGGGGCTATCAGTTGTACCTTACGAAATACTCTGAGTACTTGCATCTCAAACAACATGTTGCTCCAACTTAATCTTCTGCTTTGTGTTTTTTTTTTTGCTGAAATCTTCTTCTGCTTTGTTGGACTGCAACAACTTCCAATCCCTCATGCGGGCGCGTGAGTAGCAGATTATTTGTCGACGAGGCAACACATCAAGTCCAAGATCCGGTTTATGGTCGTGTAAAGATTATAGACCGATTCTGACAGCCAGATAACCATGCTACAACATGAACTAGCAAAAACACAAGGTGAAATTGATTTTTGACTACCCATCTAATGAATCCCATGTCCATCCCCATATAAATCACACTAAAGCTAAAAAAAAATGAAGTAAAAATCATATAAACGAAGATTTTAATAAAAGGGTCTCATAAAACACTTCTAAATCATCATAAAACCATCAAAGATCAATGCTTGGTACATTAAAAACATTGTCAACATTGTATTCCCCTCCCATCCCCACCCTAATCACCCACAAAATCAACTTTGAAGTTTCTGTCCATGCCCATACGATAGTGGCCAACCAGTTCCAAGACTTTGGGTAAAACTCCATCGGATTTAACCGATGGGGAGGTTGTTGTCAAGGTGCAATGAACATTATATTCGATGTCACTTTACCAACACCAATTAATTAAGTTCTATAAATTATAGCAAAACAACAATGGAAAAAAAAAACAACAAAACAATTACGGCAAAATCTTTTTAAACAAGCTTTTACTGAGAAACCCAAAGAGGGCTTCCCGGGTCTTTTTAGCATTAATGGTACCATAAATGTCTACGCTGAATTGGTTCATATAACTGTCACTCATTTTAGTCATATAATCAAACACTGGGAAACAGTGAATCAATTGTTAAAACTTATAAACATGAAAGGGTTTTCAAGCAATTGATTGACTATGATGTACCAGCACAATTTCAGAGATTCCATGCCAAACCCGACATAACTAAACCCAACAAGAAAATCATTTTCTCAGCAAGTCTCTCAAACCCATAGTTGGCAAACCCTAACCCCCAAATCCGACATCAAAATGATTACTGAAAAACCAAGCAAAGAGTTGTAAAAGGAAAAATGAGAAACCCATACCTTGGAGTCTCGAGGGTAAGCAGACACAGCCCACTCACACAAGTGATGGAGGAGAGAGGAAGAGAATAAATGAAAATTAGGACTGGTGGAGCAGATTTGTGTTGAGTACTTCCGTTGACGTATTAAGGGGCCGATCCTTTTTTCAGTAAGACTAAGGTTTGTGGAGGGGAGGAAGAAGGCGAGTTCCCACTTTAAAGAAAAGAAAAAAAATTGTTTGAGAAAAGTGTGCGATGGCTAAAGAGGGGGTTTTCTTCGTAGCGACGGTATCGTCTAGCAAAATTTGAGACTAAATTGTCCATCCTATATTAAGGACAAGGAAAAACGTCCTCAATATTTCAAAGATAAACAACACGACGGGCTTTTCTCAATTGGGACTAAGAAGCCCATCCTAAATTGAAGACGACCAAATCCGTCTAAAGACCCCGTCCTTTTTTTACAATTCTGGTGTAGTGTCAATAGGGAAAAATGTAAAATATTTCTAAGCAAGATGCACCGACAAAGAAAAACATAGATAGAGGGCCTACTGGAAATCAAAGAAGGTGAACTGCCGGAAAAGTATCTGGGAGTGCCTCTATTCCAAGGAAGAGTCATGAAAGCTATGCTTACTCCACTTTTGGATAAGATAAGAACTCGAATCTCTAGCTGGATTGGCAAGAGTTTATCCTTTCAAGGGAGAATTCTTTTGGTGAAGCATGTTTTGAACAGTATCCCGGTACATAACATGGCCATTTATAGATGGCCCTTGGCGGTAAGAAAGGAGTGTGAACAAATTATCATAAACTTCCTCTGGACTGGAAAATCTACCGACAGAAAGATGATTACGGTTGCATGGGATAAAGTATGCAAACCGAGGTGTGAGGGAGGGCTAGGGCTCAAGAAATTCAAAGACATCAACAGGTCCATGCTGATGAAATTAGCTTAATTAGGGCATCCTCACAGAAGATTGTATATGGGCTAAATACATGAGAGGGAAGTACTTCAACAAGGCTGGTGAAATCATGAAGAAATACTCTCTGCTCTGGAGTGGGATGAAAGAAGTACTAAAAATCATAGAGGATCACTTCACATGGGTCGTGGGCAATGGCAAGAGCATACATCTATGGAAGGATAGGTGGGCTGGAGAGAAAAGTGTGAGTGAGTTGCTGATGACTAGCAATCCCCTCTGGAAGCCATTAAAAAAATACTTTGAGCTTGTACATCAATCCAAATGGGTGGAATTTCTCCCCCACTATGACTCAAATTCTCACTCGAGTTGGTATTGAGGTCCTTGTTAGCAATTCGCCGAATTATTCGTGAATAATTCGCGAATCGAATTTTTGAAGGGCAAAACGTATAATACTTCCGAATGTTTGAAAGATTCGCAATAATTCATGATTTTTTGCCTTGAAACGAATAATATGAGTTTTTTCCGAATTTTTGGCTAATTTTTCAAAAATTCGCTAAAAAAAAAAAAAAAAAAATTAATGAAAATTCGGTTGCGTTTTTGTTATTTTTTATGTACTTAAATGTCATCACTCTTACTGTCCCTCATTCTTACATTTTTAGTGATAAATTAATCCAAAAGCTTTGCTTTTATACTTTTTGGGCAATATTTAAATTGTTGTGTCATGGCGTGTGTGTGTGTATTTTGAAATTTGAACGGTAATTTCAATCCAAAAACAAATAAATGAAGGGTACCTATGTGGCCAATTCACTGTTAGAATAGCATGCGAAGCCATCAGAGAAAAAAAGAACTCACTGCCATGGCACAAATTCCTCTGGACTGCCCAAATACATCCAAGAACAACTGCATTGGGGTGGAAGACTCTACAAAAAGGCATCTACTATGATGGAAGCCTAATAGTTCGAGGGTTCAAACTGGCATCCATGTGTTGTATGTGTAAAAATAGCTCGGAAACTTTTACTCACCTATTCTTTATTTGTCCACTCTCTAGAAGGTTGTGGGAACTGATTACAGGCTGGTTTTGCGAAATAAAAAGCATCGATCAAGTTTCAGATATGATGGGAGCATTTAAGGAGAGAAGCCCTTTAATCAAGGATATATGGAAAGCATGCGCAGTCACTGCGATGGTAAGCATCTGGAAATTTTGCAACAAAATGGTGTATGATGAAATCAAAAGTGGGAGATTTCACAACATGGTGCCTTGTATTTCAAGGGCAGCGAAGTATGCATATGAGCAGTCCAAGGGGAATATGGACAACACAACCAAGGACCTCACTACTTTGCACAATTTTCAGCTACAAACAAGAAAAAGGAGTGCCCCTCGAATGTTGGAGTGCTATTGGTACCTTCCTCCTTCAGGGTACATAAAAGTGAACACTGATGGTGCGTCAAGGGGGAACCCGGGCAATGCTGGATGGGCAACAGTGTATCGAGATTATAATGGTACTGTCATTGGTACATATATTGGAGGATTGGGAGTGACAACGAATTATGAAGCAGAATCTACTGCCATAGTGGAAGGTATAACGAAAGCTATCGAGCAAGGTTGGCTACACATATGGGTGGACACAGATTCTGCGGCAGCGGCTAAGGCCTTTCAAACTGACAATGTTTTGTGGAAAGTACGAGCAACATGGAATAGAATTAAACTCAGCAACATTGATGTGAGAATTACAAGCTCTTGGTGCGAAGTTAACTTTGTTGTTGATCATTGCGCAAACAAAGGAATAAGTCTTAACAGGGGATGTAAACAATGGTGGAATGGAAAGCTACAATTTCTGAACCGGATAGAGAACCCAGAGTTAACCTACTATAGGTTTCTCAATTAGTTAGAAAAGGGGTGTGGTCTCCCACAGCCCAGGAAACAATGTAAACTTTTTCTTTTTGCTACTTTTGTATCATTTTTATTTTAATACAAAATCACTCTTTAGCTAAAAAAAAAAAAAAAAAAAAAAAAAATATATATATATATATATATATATATATATATATATATATATATATATATATATATATATATATCATCTCCTTCTATATTGTACTTTGTACAATCAAAGTGAAGTTGTTTTTGTGAAGAAAACAAATCTACATGAAGAAAGTTACACACCCATTAAAAGAAATGAGAGCAAGAGCTCAACCAGGTCATTACTTTGTAACGACTTCATGTAGAAGAGGAAATGGCAGTCCTACAACTATAAAAGGGAAATAGGAATTATGATTGGTTTGATTCGAGTTTGGCAAAAAGACTCAATATGTAGGCAACTCTTCTCCAAAGAAAGAATGCAACTACTTTCTCATTATTACAACCTTAATCTATAAATAAAGTATTACTCTTTTACACATGGCACGGTTCAGATACTTGTAGATGTGTTGAGAGAAAAAATGGTGAATGGCCCTTCATAAAGACGAAATAAACATGAAAAGGATGTCTTGCCAAATTAGACAACCATTAACTCCGTTCAGGTGTCACCATCTTTTATTCTCTTTTGTGTTATATTATTACAAGTTCTTCGTGGAGATACTTTCTTATTAAGCTAAGCTAAGATCAAACGGATCAATCTTGTAATTATGATGATAAAGTTTTCCTACACCAATTTGATTATTATTACACTCATCTAAAACGTTTTGGTACGGTGTAAATATACACTCCTTAAAAAAGATTCCGTAACAGCCGTAAAGTCGATCTCCATTGAAAACACAGGCCATGCACGCAATCAATACATATCAGTAGTCGTACTATTTAGTCTCTCGCCCATTTATCTAGTCTCTAGGACGGTAGGACCAGATAATTTGTATCAAAAACTTTTGCTGTGGTACCTGATGTAACAGCAATAGAGGTGGGGGTGACTTCCGATCTGATCGGATTACCTCTTTTGGAATTTTCCAATTTTTTTTCGGATTCAAAATATATTTTCAATTTCAAAATAATTCGGAAATTTCGGAATACATGGTAAATTTTTAAAAATCTCTTTACTTTCAATTATTGTTGGAATATCATACGCCAATGTTCATTTTAGGGAGAGAAAACCATGTCCACAACACCAATGTATCAACAGCAATACACACTTGTTTACTGAAAAAATCCATTTTCATTCAAACAAGTTATCCAAGAAAAAAATGAGAAAAAGAACCTGCAGCCACCAACTACCAACAGCAATACACACTTGTTTACTGAGAAAATCCATTTTCATTCAAACAAGTTATCTAAGAAAAAAATGAGAAAAAGAACCTGCAGTCACCAACTGCAAGCATTACATTCTGTTAAGGTCTGGATAGTTGTAATGTTTCAATCTTTTTTCGTGTATGGAAATTGAAGCGTGGAGTGTCTGCATGAATAATGGATTATGGTCTTGGACTCTAAGTAGCTTTACATAACATTCTATCTATTGAAATTTGGCTTTTGAATTGGTCTGGAAGTCATTGTATGACTCAATGACATTTTTTTTTTCATATCATTGTTGTTAAGGCAGACGGTGTAATGACAGTGGAGTGGTCCAATTCAAGTGGGGAAGTAGCGGCTAGGTTATGTTTTTGTTTTGTTTTTGGAAGTAAAAAACTAGAAAATAAATGAACGGTCGAGATCTGGTTGAGATCTAATCAAGTGTATAGTGAGAGAAGTACATATTTTCGAAATAAATTGACAAAAATATCGGAAATTTTGGATCGGCTATATATCGAAACTTTCGGATCGGATATCGGATCAGATCGGTTTTTAGAGTTATATCCGAATCCGATCTATTTTTTTTCGAAATTTTTGGAAATCGGAAAATTGGCTCATGAAAACTACACCCAGAACCAGACCAATTTTGAGTCGGATTTCAAAAAAATTGAGAATTCGGCAAAAAGAAACAACCCTAAACAGCAACAACCTCAAGTAAGATTAATTATTATAAGTATGCCAATCACCAAGTTTACGATAAGTTCTTTCACAACAAAGAAAAATAAGTATAATTGTGATTATGTATGAAACTTTCAGTAACTTCATAATAACATTGTCTCAATTACAATATTGCTTATATTTTTCTTTTGATAAAGACAATATTGCTTATTTCATTGAGTCTCAATTAGACCTCTTATTCCAAACTTTAGCTCAATTTGGGCAAATAGCCACCACCGCCCCTACCAAAAAGGACAAAGCAGCTTTAGAACATTATTAGGCTACATCCAGTAATTACATGATAGTGCAGGTTGGGTTTTTTTCACTGAAATAATCTGAACCATCATTATTGTACCCATTGACCCTATTATTTCCTCCATAGTTATCATAGCACGGCTGTCTTCCATAAGCATGTCCATAACCATCATAAACTGGACCTCCAACATAACCCTCATAACATGGTACTGAATATGCACCATATGGTTGGACCCATGGTGGATATGCAAGGACCGGACCCGGTTCCACCAATTTCATCGGTGGCCCTGGTTCAGATGGTTTGGCTGCCGGTGCAGCTTGTTTTGGTGGATCTGATTTGGCTTCTTCTGCTTTTTTCGGCTTCTCGGCGGCCTTTATTTCCTGTGGCTTGTCGGATTTTGCATCGGCTTGCTTTGGTTTGTCGGGTTTCGCATCGGCTTGTTTTGGCTTTGGTTTCTCTTCTTCCTTCTTGGCATTTTGTTTGATCTCTATACCTTTTATTACTTTACCTCCATTGCTGTTGAGCTTCTTTGAGAATGTTTGCGGGTCGAAATGACCAGTTATTGTAATCGTACCGTGCTTCTTATCAATTGTTTGGCTATAGATTTCTCTTGTTCCAAAAACAGACCACCAAATATCATTCTAAGTACCATTTCTTCTTTAATTCTACTTTTTATATACACAACCAGAAACACTTTAAGAAAAAAAGATTATGAATATGATACAAAGAATAACTAAAAATATTCAACACTTATGAAAATGACATAAAAAACAACTCACCATAGTGATATTGACAAAGAGTTTTCCTCATCTTATTGTAACATTTGGTGCAGTTAAGATCCACTTTCAACACCAATGTTGATATCTATATATTCAACAAAAAATAGAGAAAATGGATCAAACCACAGTACCGTACTACAACTGAAATGAACTTTGAAACAAACAAAATAAAGTAAAGTTTCAAGAACCTTTTCTGCCATTGTTGGACACTAAAAAACTTGCAAATGATCAAGATAAGAACTCAAAATATGAGAAAGATTGGAGTTATTAATATGAGTGGCCAGCGGGTGGAGAAAGTGAAAGGGCAAAAAGAAAAAAATGATAAATCAAGCAAGATCGTAAGCATTATTATATCGTGCCAAAATTAATATTGTAAGCCAACGTTGGAAAGTCTATACTGCATCTAACCAAATGATGCCACGTGTCTTTAACGGTGATTATTGTGATATAGTCTGTCTGTAATATTCTTCCAATTCCATTTCTGGTACCAGATACAACGGAGCATGAGTAACATAGCGTATACTTGCCGACAAAATGTACAAGCTTTCACGTGAAAGTTTGTTCAAAACTCTATTTACTCGATTCTTAATATATGGTCTCCATCGTCATCTTCAATCATCATTAAAGTTTGATCTATTATTATTGATTTTTTTTCCGGTAATTTATCTCTTATTGAAAATGAAACATTGGCATTTGGCAACGATATGATGTAAACCCACGTTGTACAACAATTATTTATTTTAATTGACTAAATTAGTTATAGTTATATATACAGCTTATATTGCATTATTGCCTATCAGTCTAAAAGAAAAATTGATTGAAAGTGGTATTTGAACAACTTCTTTTTTCACAATCACCTATTCACCTATAACCCAATCATACATTCTCGAGTAAATATGAATTGGTATAAAGTTCGAATTTTGTTACTATTGTTCCTATCCCATCCTATCCCAAAACAACCACACCGGAAAGGCTGAAACTGCTACATTTGTTTTTTTTTTTACTATGGTTCTGTGAAGGAGTAGTATTCACATCCAATGAATACCATACATGTGTCCAGCATATAAAGAACTAACAACCAACCTCGTATTCTCGTCCTCAGAGCTCGCTTCATAGTGACTCGACTAAGGCAAGCAACCTATTTAACTCATACCCAGAGTAACGTCACCACCAACCGATCTCCCATACTCGACCTGCAAGCTCGCTTCAAACTGACTCGAGTCGAGTAGACAATCTCACCATGAAGTGACCTCACTAGCGCTCATTCCTCGCGTCCTCAATAACGTAAGCCTTTATTGCAACCCTCAAGACCAAAGCTTTAGGCACGCAACTCATTGATTTTTCATAACTCACATTCATGGCTCATAAGTGACCTGAAGACCTGGATTTGATCTGAAGTGGGAGAGTAAGAGGCGCGAGCATCTTGCATATATAAAGAGGCTGAGGAACTACGTTTGACCTGATTCAAGTCCCCCCCTCCCAGAGAGATAACTTGATACGTAGACAGTTCGTCCATACGAACTCGGTCAAACCTAATCAACCATTCCATCTCCTCCAAATTACCTACACCTTTAAGGTTAGACGAAATATAACATTTACATTGGCGCAGTCTGTGGATCGAATTTCTTGAAAATTCATCTACTCAAAATTTACATTACTTCCAACCATCTTCTTATAATTGCAAATTTTCAAGCCCACGAAGCATGGAAAGCCTCCAAGATCAATTGAAGACTATGGCTACCCAGGTGGAAGCCATGAACGGTAGCATCATCCAGCTCCGACAGGAAAACACCGCTCTCAAAACCCAGGTCGAGTCCCAGAGACTAAATGGGGTTACCGCTAAGGACGGGATCAATGAGGTCAACCAACAGATCAACAACCTCTCCCAGCGGATCGAACAGAGCACTGGGAAGAAGGACGCCACTCAGGTCGTCCATAAGATGCTGAAGACGTACTGGGCATCACCTTTCACACTAGAGGTACTCAATAAAGCCTCTCCCTAGGATTTCATTCATCCTCGGTTCGCAATGTACAACGGCAGCACGTGCCCGGGTCAGCACGTGGCTCGCTATATTCATAGCCTTACACTCAACAATGCGCAGGAGTTCAACCACCTACAATACCGCTTGTTCCCAGCAAGTTTAAAGGATGGAGCTCTCGACTAGTTCTACTCACTCGGACCAAACTCAATCGACAGCTTCGAAAAGCTCACCAACCAGTTCGCCAGCCAGTACGTCCACAACAGACGTAAGACAGCCGACCTCAATTCACTCTTCCAATTGTCTCAAAAGAGTGACGAACCAATTCACACCTTCTTGGGACGTTTCAATACAGAGCTACTGTTCATGGAGAGCGGCCTCAAGGAGTCGTTCGCCACAGTGGCCTTCTCCAATGCGATCGGGAAAAACACTAATCTATCCAGGTCGCTCATGAAAGAGCACCCTGAAACACTGGCCGAATTGTACGCACGTATGGAGAAGTACATCAAGCTTGCGGAAGGCATCGAAAAAGAATAGCTGAAGGCAGCAGGCGAGGCCGCTACGATCTCAGATAATGCCTCATCTTCCAACAAGCGACCCAAGCAACAGGGTCAGCAGACTAGCAACCGAAACTAAACCAAAAGTGAGTTCGCAGTGCTTACAAGATCTCCAAGTTACATACTAGAGAAAATAAAAAATATGGCCTATTACCGACTTGAGGTAAAACGGCAAGAGGACACACCAGGAAAGTCGTACTGCGCTTTCCATAAAGTAAAGTGCCATGAGACCAACGAATGCCGGGGGCTCAAGTACTACCTTCAAGACCTCATCGAGGCAGGACATATCAAACATTATACTGATATACCCGATGGCGATCTGCGTCACAAACTCATGGCTCGCAGAGAGCGAAGCCGAACTCCACTGCGCCCAAGCAAAAGAGCTCGTTCTCATGCTAGAGGATGCTCAAACGAGCGATCACGTCACGAGCGACGCCAGCATTCCTCTGACAGAGACACCAACAGAACCATCAACATAATCACCTTCCAAGACGACTCGGTCACGTCCTCCAGAGAGAAAAGTGGATGAGTAGGTGTCTTCCACGAAGTCTACCAATTCTCCTCACAAGCGGCACCCATCCCACGCACAAATGGCCGCAGCTCAGGAGACATCCCCTTTACTGAAGTCGACCTCAACAAAGTGTACCTCCCACATAATGATGCCTTGGTAGTCCATGTCAAAATCAGCGACTGGATTGTTAAACGCGTCCTGATCGATCTAGGTAGTTCGTGCGATATCCTATTCTATCGAACTCTGAAGGAGATGAACTTGCCCAAATCAGTTATGGTCGATCCAATAGCCCCCCTCTATGGCTTTAACGGATCATGAGCTAATCTAATAGGTGACATCATTCTACCTGTCTCGGTGGGATCACATGAAGACAAGGTCAGCATCAACAAACGCTTCAGCGTTCTGGATGTCAACTTGTCCTATACTGCTATACTAGGTCGTCGTTGGATCCACAAGATGTAAGCCCATCAACACTTCATCAAGTGTTGCGTTTCCCCTGCCCCAGAGGCATGATGGAGCTCCGCAGCAACCAACTCGACGCTCACAACTGTAATCAGATCCACTCAGTTAGCAAGCCCGCTGGGGCTTCACTCAAAAACAAAGGCGAGATCACCAAAACCAACCTGGTAGAAGACTTCATCTCTGAGGTCAAGACCTTGACCAATACCCCCCGCAGCGAGCTCATTAAAGAGAACAGTGGGGGCTCGGTCAAAAACGTCCCCCCAGAAGTCCAGACCCCAGAGGTCGCCCCACCCTTTCCAGTGAAAGAGACACCTCAAGGGACCAAGACTCCAGAGGTCGCTCAACCCACTGAAACGGCTACTCAGACCGAGATGAAGGAAAAAGTCAACCTAGGAACTGAGGACGACCCCAAGTTCGTTTATGTAGGAGTTAACCTTGATTCTACTTTCAAGGCACAACTTGTAAGCTTTTTATCATTAAATAAAGATGTTTTTGGTTGGTCGTATATCGATGTGCCTGGAATTGATCCCAATATTGCATGTCATAAGTTAAATGTTAACCCTAATGCTAAGCCAGTTCGCCAACGACCTAGGAAACTATCTCTTAGGTTCAAAAAAGCAATACACGACAAGATCGACAATCTCAAAAAAGTAGGCTTCATTAGAGAGGTGGAATACCCCGAATGGATTGCTAACATAGTAACAGTGCCAAAAAAAGAACGGCACAGTTCACGTGTCGACTTCACCAATGCCAACCAAAAAACCCTTAAAGATGGTTTCTCCTTACCAAGAATTGACCAACTCGTGGACCAAACCGCTGGCCACGAACTCATGTCATTCATGGATGCCTACAGTGGCTACAACCAGATCCCACTCGCAGAAGAAAACCAAGAGAAAACATCGTTCGTAACAGAACAGGCCATCTACTGTTACAACGTACTCCCGTTCGGCCTAAAAAATGCTGGAGCGACCTACCAACGATTGGTCACCGAAATGTTCCAGGACATGTTAGGAGACACCATGGAGGTTTACATAGACGACATGGTTGTAAAAAGTAAGAAATCTGGAGATCATTTAGATCATCTCGAACAAGTGTTCTCCAGACTCAAGCGAACTCAGATGAAGCTCAACCCAGAGAAATGCATCTTCGATGTGTCCTCCGGGAAATTTCTGGGGTATCAAGTATCTCAACGAGGGATAGAAGCGAACCCGGACCAGATTCGAGCGTTCTTGGATATGCCCGACCCAAAAACAAAGCAACAAATATAGAAATTGTTAGGAATGGTGGACGCCCTCAACCGATTCATATCGAGAGCATCAGACAAGTGCCGACCTTTCCTACAAATCCTCAAGAAAGGTGAACAATTCTCATGGAATGACCAATGCCACCAAGCGTTCTCTACTCTCAAGGACTATTTGACAACACCACACCTGTGATGGCAAAACCGATTGATGGTGAATTTGCGGGCAAGCATCTAGTCAAGTTTCGACTTTGCTTTATCGGTTCAGTTCTCTTCAAAGAGGAACAGAACACAGAGAAACCAATCTACTTCACTAGCAAGACATTGTTGCCAACAGAAAAGAACTACTCCCATATTGAAAAGGCAGTACTGGCACTACTTTATTCAGCAAGAAACTTCAGGCCTTACTTCCAAGCGCACCCAATCAAAGTGCTCGCCGACCTGCCACTAAAGAAAATACTTCTTAAAGTCAACAAGACGACTCGCATGGCAGTATGGGTAGAAGAACTCGGTGAACACCACATTGAATTCACCCCAAGAACCTCTCAGAAGGGTCAGGTCGTTGCTGATTTCTTAGCAGATTTCCCAGTTGACAATCTGAACTGGGAACCAGAAGACACCGCCCCAACTTCTAAACAACTAGACCTATCGGTATGGTCACTATTCGTGGATGGAGCTAGCAATCTAGGGGGCAGTGGTGTCGAAGTAGTCCTAGTGTCACCAGATGATTCTATGATGGAGAAGTCAGTTCGCATCAATTTCGCGACCTCCAACAATGAAGTGGAGTACGAAGCCCTGATCATGGGACTCCATATGACATTAAACTTGATGTGCAGGAGCTCAAGGTCTTTAGCGATTCACAACTGGTAGTTCGCCAGGTCACCCATGAATACACCACCAATGAAGGTAACATTTCTAAGTACCTTCAAGTTGTAGATCAATTATTACCGTCTTTCAAAAGAGTCACCATACAATATTTCCTACGAGAAGAGAATCGCCATGCTGATAGCTTGGCGTACCTCGCGACCCAAACACCGAACTGTGACGTAGTTTATCGGCTCACTTACCAAAATGAGCACGTCCTAAAAGTTACCGACTTATGCTACTCTCTGACACTCAGATGAGTCAAACATGGATGCAACCTATTATAAACATGGATGCCCACTCTCCTCCAAATTACCTACACACGTGTAAAGTTAGACATTATAAACACTAGAATGGTGCACGTGCTATGCACGTTTCTCTCTTTCCTCTCACCCAACCATATCTCTCTTTTTTATGCCCAACAACTTTTCTGTTTCTCTCTTTTAAATAGGGTAAATTAGGTAAATAATCAAAAAATAGAAGGACAAATAATAAATGACCAAGTAACTAAGAGATACATTAAAAAATAATAAAATATTGTTGCCCCACTGTAGATGAGAGGTGTAATCTTTAAAGTATTTTAGATGGATGCCCACTGTCCTCCAAATTACCTACACACGTGTAAAGACGAAATATAACATTTAGAGGTTCGTATACCAAAACAACAATATATAATAATATACCTGACTGCCGCCTTGCTTGTGTCAGTTTGTCGTTAACTTGTTATATTAAGTACCACAAAAGGATGAGGTAATTAACAATACACCCAACGACTCTACCCTGTGGCCTTAAATAACTACAATATATGCGCCAATGCATCCTGGACTCTGACGTGGTTATGTGGCCTTAAACTATATATTTCATGATTTTCAATGCTTACCTGCGATTGGACGGTATAAGTATAAGATGTTTAAGGCTCTAAGCATGTACAGGGTGTGAGAGAGTGGGTATGGTGGTCATTTCCTGAATAGATAGGATTAGATTCATACAACTTCATTTCCTGAATAGATAGATAAGATATATGTGATGATCAAGTGCAGATCATATTAGAAGAGAGTAAAAAATTCCTATCAAAAAAAAAAGAAGAGTGAAAAATGGCTAATATGACTCTTGCATCCTCATTACTTCTCCCTTCCCTCCTTCCAAACTCATTGCCATCTGGTCACCCTTGCACTCTTTTTTATTCACCTACTAAGAGAAGGTCCAAAAGTTTCAAAGTTCATGCACAATTAGGTAAGATGACTATATGATTGTCAATATCTTGCTTTGAACTTTGTTTTGATTAATGTCAGCCATTGTTATATTGTTGTGTACGTGTTTGGCCAAACAAGGCTTAGATGGCAATGGGTTGTGTAGGTGGGGGAGATGGCAATACCAAAGGAGCAGGGAAGAAGAAGTTCATCACTAGAGAACAAGAACCTGAACAGTGAGCACTCTTGCATATCTTACGTTGTTACCGTATATTTATTCTTACACTGATCAATGATAACCCATTAAATTTCAAATCTAAAATCAATCTCAATAAATAATGAGTGTTTCTACAGCAACTCACACTTTTGAATCGAATTTGTGAACACACTGACGTGGCAAGCAGAGAGACCTTGATTTTCAGTACTTCTTTGACCAATACACACGCACCTCCTGCCTGATGAGTGCCATGTCTGTGTTCACAAATTCGGTTCAAAACATTCGGTTGCTATAGAATTTTGGATAAATAATTTTACCATCTTCTACTTCCTTTCAATCATTCTTTTAGGTGATCATGCAAATACCAAAGCTTGGGAAGTGATAATTAACGGAGGGGTTACCAATCTGACTACTTGTTCTGTTCAACCTTTATTTATTTATATATATGATTCATTGAAGATAGAAAAAAAATGGTTCAATTCAAGACTACTCCGCGCGTACATTCCTAGATTTTGTATTTGCATTCAAATTTATTTGCGTACATATATTTGTTTTTATTTGCGTACATATATTTGTTTTACTTTCTCTCTCCACTGAGTGTTTTTTTCATTCACACGACTAAACAACTTTTCATGTCTTTCCTGCAATCATATGACGGAAAATTGGAAACTAAATTTCCTGCGATTATATGATGGCGGGGAAAGCATAGACAGTTCAGAGTAGAGCACTGAGTTACTAATAATAACAAAAAATTGCATCTGAAGGTACTGGCGGGCAGCCGGAGAAGGAAAGGGAGAAAATCCCATGAAAACGCCACTACCGTACATCATCCTATTTGGTATGTCTACCCCTTTTGTCATATTAGCACTTGGTTTCGCCAATGGATGGATCAAAGTGCCAATTCGATGAGGAGGTATAAGACCACAGCAGCACGATGAAGAGCGCAACATATGACAATGTGTCAAAGAATCTATAATTTTGACTTTTTCTTTTTATTATCCATTTTACTGTTTGTTCTTGATGCAATCCTCCTGTAACTCGTTTGAGGATTCCTTTCAATTTCAATATCAAAGTCGTGGATAAGATTTATACCAGTAGATGGAATGATCACCTGAATTGGCTGGTCCAGAGTCGTGGATAAGATTTATACCAGTAGATGGAATGATCACCTGAATTGGCTGGTCCAGAAGTAGGCGGCTAGCATTGCTTAAAGTAGGCTGCAAATAGCAAGAAAAGTACATTTTTACCTTCAGTAGTCAATGCACGATTATGGATTATCTTATTTGCAAGCAAGATTAAAGGGGGTTTATATCCCTTCATTCAGTAACAAAGTCCAAAAGGTACATTATATTCATAGTGATCAACTTGCAACCTTACGGTTTTCAGTAACAGTAACCTAAAAAAGTACAAGCCTTAATAAGTATCTTAAACAAACCACTTATTGAGAGTAAGACCTCTGAAACTGAGACTCATGGCAATGTGGATCGAGCCAATCCCTTGGAGAACTCTTTGGCATCGTAGCATTTCCCTTGTTGCTGCCAACAAGCTCTCGAAGACTCTCCACCTTATTCTCCCTTCCAATCCCTGTACCTTTCTTGTCAGCTTCCCTCAGCTTCTGCTTGAACCGCTGCTTTCGGCCTGTCGTGTTTTGCTCTTGCTGTTTCACTTGTGAAGGAGGTGCGCCGTGTGGCCCCAAGTAGATTTTCTCCTCTTCTTTAGTGACCTGTCCAGGCGAAAATTGAAATCCATAATCTTGAACTGAAACTCAATACACGAACTCAAACGCAAGGGGTAAGGCACAGAAAGATAGCTTGGAAAATTGAAAACTGGAAGATTTTAGTACTCTTTTCTTCCTTAAAAGGAAAAGAATATTTGGCACATACCTTGGGAGAAGTAGGCTTCTCTTTTATTTCTGGAACATCTGGTTCACTCACCTCTGAGTTTTCTATCCCCAGACTTGGAATTACGAAGCCATCAGTATCTGAAAGAAGAAACAAAAATTAAAAATTAAACAGTAAACAATAAACAGAGATATAATGTAAAGATATGCCACGCTAACACATACAATCATAACATGGACTAGGGCGAATGAAGAAAACATTTGCACAAAAAAAAAGGTGATGATATTTTATTCATTCAGACTTGGAAATGAGCAACAGGTACTGAAGATGAGATGGATTTCACTTAGGTCAACGTCAAGGACATGAGTTATCAGAAACAAAATTGGATAAAACCAATTCAAGAACAGGATCTTGCTCCTGGCCTAAACATATGGGATAAGGTTTTTGTTATTGTCTTATTGATATGCTAGCCAAAGGAAACTTATATTCCAAATTTAATCATTAAATATATAAATAGATGTGAGCACAAGAAGAGTGCATAGATGAACAATAAGATGCAACTAAAAAAAATTAAACAAACTGCAAGAAACTGAAATGTTGTGGAAGGTATCAGATGTAAAGGTAGTATGGTCTCTCCTTTCTAACAGATGGAATTGAGTCAATGGCTTCACATTCATGCTTGTCGATTGATTCTGTGTACACCTTGCTACTTTGCTTTTTGTCAGTATGAAAAATATACTCTTCTTGTTGCTAATCAACTATTAGTATGGCACTACACGTCTAGACTAAGTACAGAATGCAGATCATATGCCTTATTGACACTTACTTTGCGTAGGACCTTCCTCTAGACCCGACACCATAATCCTGTATAAGCACATCTATGGACAAAGAAAATCTTTCAACTACTGATTTTCACTAATTTAGCTAATCCCTAGGTTCTTTGTTAGTAAAGGGCTAAGTCGCAGTTGACACTGATACGCATGTCAGTGTCCGACATGGATACGGAGTCTCCGACACGGCGACCTATGTGAAGTAGGAGACAGGGACACAGCTAATTAAAAAGAGAACTATTACTATTCATTAGTTACAGAATTACAAGACTAGTTCTTGGGTTCAAGAGTCAAGACCTTACAAAGCGCCTCACAAATAAACTACTGTGAATGTGGCATATCATGGAGTTGCAACTATGTTGATAGATTATGTTCTTAGTCCTTTTAGGATTTAAAAGAACCCCTAGTTTAAAATCGTAAATGCATGATGCGCTGCTTGTGTGTCGGACACGGGTGTCTGTGCGTGGGACACAGATATTTGGAGTATTAAGTGTCCACGTTACATAGGTAAAGAGTGTTGAATCTTACAACTTAGTAACTTACTCTCTTTGTTTTTGCTAACCTTAGTAACTTACTCTCAAGAACACTATTAATACAACTTACTGAACTTAGTAATTAAACTTCATTGCACTCACAACCCTATTATCAACAGCTAAAATATGCTTTTAAGCCTCGACAGCGGGTACCTCCTCTTAATGTCCAAAGTGAGCCCTCAAAGGCATACCACGGGTAATCCTAAATGTTAAAAAGAAGTATGTGTTTGAAAGATTCTAGAAAATACTTACATAAAACAAGAATTCCAGAAACTACATACGATAAGAAATAAATGACTAAAAGAAGCCAAGAAATTATTGGCACTATTGTTTACACTGAATAACATTGTCGAGCTCCATATTGAACTTGAACAAAGTATGTAGTCATAGCACTGAAAGAACATCATAAGTTATCGAGGCCATAGCTATAGGAAGTTAATAAGTTGGAGATGAACACTAGATATAGCAATAGAAAAGTAGAAGAGTAGCAAATAACAAATCATTCAAAAAGGGGATGAGGGTCCAGAGCATAAATGTAATACTTACCTGGACCTAAGTTGTTTTGTTACTCAAATGAGACTCAATATAGTGGATACATAACAGTGAGGGGGATAAAGACAAAAAAGGTGATAAGAAATTGCAAAACTGTAGATCTCCTATAGTAACGGGTTACTATTTTCATGTGTGCATAAAGGTTATACTCACCTTGAGCCTCAAGGGTAAGCCTATTTTAACCGTGGTAAGGGCATGAGGCTATAGTCTCAATGCAATTTTCTAGGTGAGGCCTTGAGGTGCCATTGAGTGTTAAGCCTCAATGCGTTTTCTTAAACTACAGTCTACAGTTACAATGCTTACGGTGAGAATTAGCTCAAACTGATATATAGCTCAAAACTTGTGAAGAAATAATTCAAACTATCAACTTCCGACAGTTATCCTGCAGTTAAATTCCATTGACCTCCTACTCCATTTTCGTTGTGATAGACTAAATTCAGAACACAAGGAGAACAAACTAACTCTGAAACTTCTCTGGACTTCTTACTTAACAAAGACTAGAATACATGACTTGTATAGAAACTCAGAAACACACAGGCACATGCATAATACTTAATAATTTGACTCTTAGGATCTAGATATTTTACTCTCAACTAGGTACATGAACTCTAGAAACTACTGTATTTATTACTTCGGTTTAATTTCCAACAATTTTCAGATGTCTTTCCTCATGTTCACGGGGGGTATCCCTGCTTTCCCCCAGATGGTCCTCCTGGATCATTGATGTACTATGGCACCACAATATTATACCTAAACAAAATCATGTACATGTGTCCTATTCCAAGCCAACATGTAGCAAGGCCTCTAAAGTCCACCATGAGGAGATACAATTGTAACGGCTGAGAGAGACCACACAACACATCACAAACATCCAAAGAAAGAGAGTACTGATGGCTCACACATATCGACTCTTTTGACCTAAAAAGACACTATAGTTGCCAACTTCTCATTTGTGAATCTATTCTTAGTTGAGAGGTGCTAAAACAAATTTAAAAAATAAAAAAAGAGTTGGACTCAACTATAAGGGTCAATTATACAAGCAGAACTAGGAAGTATATCTCACTAAGGTAAAGTTTTAATTTCAAAATATTCATGGAGGAGAGGACAACATACTGAATACTTATGACCGTGCTGATCACAGGACAAAGCCCTAATATATACAAACCTAATTACTAAAACAGGAACGAAAAATATCAACATGCCCATCAGAACTCAATGTCCTTACAGCAACAGTTGACCTTGCGGATTTCAAGGAGATTCTTGATCCCAATCACTAAGGGGCACCAGCAGCACCAAATAGTACATACATGCTACATTAATTATCGTTTTACACTTACTGTGCAACAGAAAAAATGCATAAAATGGAAGAATGGGTTATATCATCACACTTGATAATGATAGTCTCTAAAAGGGAAAACTGCTGATGCTCTAAGCAAGAATTTTAATTCTGTAAGTAAGGAATGGTTTATTTTTATCAACTCACAGTATACTAATTTAAGTACAAAAAACCAGCTGATTGTATAAAAGAATAAACAAAAGTTAACTTAGTTTGGGTAATATTTTGAAAATCTAAAATAGTAAAAGTAAAACAACTGAATAAGTGTATCATGCTGTGTTGCATGGGTACGGGACGAGTGTCTGGTTTGGACACGGATACGACGATTTGGACACGGCGAGATTTGAGAATTAGGGTACTGTTTTGCTTGTGTCCAGGTGTCCCTGTCCGTATCCGTGTCCGCACGACACGGGTACGCGATACAGAGGAAATTAGGGCGTACCCATGCAACAGAGGAATCATGGCATACATTCATCTGAAGCTAGGTTATATGGACACGCCATATTTTGAAAAAAATCCGTGTCGGATACGTATCCACGTGTATGTGTCGGACACATATTGCATGTAATTTATCTCGAATTTTGATATTTTGCCGTGTCCGACAATTCTTATCCGTGTCCGATACGGAGTGTCAATGTAACCTAGATCTGAAGAATAGCATTGCAAAGGGAATGCCGGTGTATGGAACAATTTGATGTGATTCAATAAGATGTGGCTTGGGGTGATAGGAGTGTAAGCAATAATGAGACTGAGTGGAAGCAATTTAAATTTTAAAACAATAACAACAACATTGAGAAATTTTCAATTTATACATAGGGTTGTGTAATTTTAGATCTCACACGTTCGAGGATCAATGGGTAAGCAGAAGAAAGACCCAATTCACTTGAGAGCAGATTTAGGGAAATACATAATAAATCTGTCCACATGACATCAAAGTCTCGTTGGTCGACATAACCTCTAAGCTACATCATCTAACCTATTTTCCTTTTCTACAACAAGTACAGACCAGAAAATTATATAGAAATTTGAAAAAAGCCTTAACCATCTTTTCCGATTGAAATTACCTCTAGCGCTGCTTATTCTTTGTCAAAATCAAACCTTATTCATGGGACTTGAGTTTCAGTGGGTTTTTGTATCACTAAGGTTAAGTTGTTGATCAAAAACAAAATAGCTAAGTTCTAACTTGTGCAAAATGGGTTTACTTATCTTGGATTCTTAGTTCTTCAATCAAAACAAAGGTAGGTCACAGTTTTAATTGAAAATTCAAGTACACTCAAATGGATGTTACAGCAACAAAGAGTTGCTAATACGGGGTGGAAAAATTCCTGAAAGAGTGACCACATTAAACTCACTGTTTGTTCTTATCTTCAAATTTTACGTTTAGAATACCAGTTCCTATCTTTACACAGAAACTAAAACCTGATATTGAGATTTCAAAACAAAAGGTTTTGAGAGCAATACACCATGAACAAAAACACCGAAATGATTGCGAAGTCCGATTTCTCCGACCATTGTACATGTGTGGGAGGTGATTTCAGATCAGAGGAGATGATTGGGTAATTTTTCTTCTTTCTCAAAGTTTCTTATCTTTAATTTTTGGGAAAAAGAAAATAAATTGGTTGACATGGATTAGGGGTTTATCTGGACCAACCAGACTTTGTTGTACTGTGGACACATTTTCATGTACATCCACAAATTTTCTCTCAATTCACTTTGAATTCAGCTCCAATTTGCCACAAATCGTCAGGGTGGATCCTAGGAAACAAACACCTTTTTTTTTTTTTTTTTTTTGCTCGGTAAAAGTGATATTCCATTAATAAAAGAAAAGTAGGCTGAGAAGGCCTACATTACAAGAGAACAACCGAAAAATAAATATTTACAAGCGATGAAACAAAACATAAGAAGAAAAAACAAAAAACTCCTGACATAAGACGATCCCACCTAGCAACAAAATACTCAAAGAAACATCCTCTAAACTCTTTGAAGACTTTAGACCACCGAAATAACAAAGCTTTTATCGAGAGAATTGTCTTCTTATGCGAAATAGAGATGCCATCAAAGTGACGACGGTTTCGCTCTAGCCAAATGCCCCACATCATCACAAAAGGTAATAAGCTCCACATGCGATTTCCAGAAGAAGAGAAAGTACCATGACTCCAACCTTTAAGCAAATCCAATACCCGGCCCGGGCATACCCAAGTCATTCCAGACTCTAAAAGAAAAGCAAATCATATTTTCCAAGAAAAAGAACACCAAAGAAGTTCATGATTCATAGACTCACCATCTTTTCTACACAATTGACAATAATTGACCAAACACATTTTCCGACGCCTAAGGTTATCAATGGTAATGATGCGTTCCAAGAAAGCACACCATGCAAAAAAAGCAATCTTGGAGGGAATTTTGGATTTCCAAATTATAGTCCCAGGGAATTCAGGAATGGGGCTAGGACTATTAGCATTAGACAACCAAGAAATGATAGAAAAATAAAAAGACTTAACCGAAAAGATACCTTTATTGCTGGGACACCACACTCTTATATCACCATTTTGTGCATTCGGGATAGCCACATCAAGCCTTGCCATCAGTGAAGCTAGGTCTCCAATTTCCCAATCATTCAAAGCCCTGCACAGTCAAAGATTCCAAGATATGCCTCCCTCGGATCTAACCATACAATCAAAAATGGGTTTCCCTTTGAACCTGGATAGACCAAACAACAAAGGAAAAGCAGAGGCTAAAGCACCACCACCTGTCCAATGATTCTCCCAAAAAAGAATCTCGTCTCCAGTTACAAAACTACATCGAATACCTATTAAGAACAAAGGGAGCACCTTAAGAATTGCCTTCCACACTCCACACTCATAAGGTATGGAAACCGGACCACTCTCCTACCCAAAATATTTTTCCCCAAATCGAGACACAACCACCTTCCTCCAAAGACTATTTCTCTCTTCCCCAAAACGTCATAACCACTTACCCAAAAGCGTTTCGTTGAACGCTACCATACTACGCAAACCCAAACCACCAACGTTTTTAGCCAAACAAAGAATCTCCCACCTAACCAAATGATACCTATGTTGCTCCTCAGAATCATCTCATAAAAAATTCCTAATGATACTCTCAATCCTATTAGCAACTCTCTTGGGAATGACAAAAAGAGACAGTATACTGGAAGAGAGGACAAAGTGCTCTTAATCAAGACCAAACGACCCCCTTTCGAGAGATACCTACACCTCCACCCTGCCAGCTTATGTTGGAATCTCTCAATAACAGGAACCCAAATATATTTAGAACGCACGTCGGCCCCAAGAGGAAAACCCAAATACATACAAGAAAACAAATCCGCTTGACAATCTAACACCGACGCAAGATGGCTCAAAAAGGGAACACTCCCCACACCATACATCTTACTCTAGGCAAGATTCACACGAAGCCCAAAAACTGCCTCAAAACAACAAAGAATGCCCCTCAACCACCTAACCTGACCCACCTCCGCTCCAAGAAAAATCAAAGTATCATCAGCAAATTGGAGGTGAGAAATGCGGAACATGTCACTACCCACTCTAAAACCACCCCTCGAGTTGGCTCTCGAAATCATTCTACCGAAAACTTCCACCACCAAAATAAAGAGGAGAGGAGAGAGTGGATCACCTTGCCTAATACCTCTCGAACTCTTAAAGAAACCTGCTGGAGATCCATTTACTATAACTGAAAAGGATACCGACGATATACACTTCCACACCCATCTTCTCCATTTCGCCCCAAACCCCATCCTCCCTAAGACATAGTTGAGGAACCTCCAACTAACATGATCATAAGCCTTCGTTAAATCAACTTTACAAACAATACCCGGCTCACCACTCTTTTGTTTATCATCAATAGTCTCATTAGCTATGAGGATTCCATCGAGAATCTGTCTATCGCTAATGAAAGCCCCTTGCTCTTGAGAAATAATTTCAAACAAAACTTTTTTTATCCTCAAAGACAAAACCTTAGATAAAATCTTGTAAGCACTCCCAATCAAACTAATCGGTCTCCACTCACTAATATCATCCACGTCACTAACCTTAGGAATAAGAACAATGAACGTGTTATTCAAATGATGAGCAAGGAAACCCATATCAAAGAAGTCTTTCACCATGCTCATAAAATCCACACGAACAGTCTCCCAACAGCTTTTGTAAAACTCAATCGGAAACCCATCTAGTCCTGGGGCTCTATCTCCCCCCAAACTAACAATAGCTGCCCACACCTCATCCTCCTCAATAGGACCCTCTAGAGATCTTTTCTCCTCATCGGAAATGCTACCCAAACACAAACCGTCTATTGTCAGTCTAAAGCGACCAGGTTTAGTATACAAATGACTATAGTAACCCACAATACCTTCTCTGAGGTTATCCTATCCTGTAATTTCACGCCCTTCTATTCTCAAATTCTCCAAAAAATTAACTCGGTTTCTAGCTTTGGCCAGTTGGTGGAAAAATTTAGTACATTGTTCGTCCTCAATTGTCAACTTTACCTTTGCTTTTTGTTTCCAAAAAATTTCCTCTCTTCTTGCCGAGACTTGAAAGTCGGCTCTAAGCTTAGCCTTCAAATTTCTTTCTTCATCGGAAAGAAAATCCACTTCCTCTTTCAAGTCTAACTCCCTAATATCCCTGAGAAGCTCTTCTTTCCACCTATCCATTCTCCCAAACACCTCTCTATTCCACACCTTAATCTTTTCTTTAAGCACCTTCAACTTTTTTGAAAAGATAACACCAGGTCGCCCTTCAAAAGAGAACGAGTTCCACCAATCCTTAATATTCTACTCAAAATTTGGGTCGTCAAACCATGAGTTCCAACCTAAACGGGGTAGGTCTTCGCGACCCACATTCATTATCAAGGACAATGGGATGATGATCAGATGCCGAACTAGGAACAACATTCTGAGACAAACAAGGCCAGTCTTCCTCCCAATCAACACTTACCAAAAAACGATCAAGTTTAGAGAGAGAGGGGTTATCTTGCCTACTAAACCACGTAAATTGACCTCCCTTAAGAGGTAAGTCCAGAAGCTCGCAACGAGTGCTAAAATCATCAAAACTCACCATCCTCGAATCAATATGACAACCGCCCCTCCTATCGCTCGACAGCCGAAGGACATTATAATCACCACCTATGCACCACGGGTAAGCACTCCCAAAAGCAAAAGTATCATCCAATTCGGCCCAAAATTCTTGAATATTCAAACCATTGGACGGACCATACACACCGGTCACAACTTTACACATAATCTCGCCCCTAAAGAGGCAAATGACCGATACTGTAAAGGTGCCCACTGCAGTTTCAAACACCTCAACCTTCCCTTTGTCCCATAAAATATACACACCTCCTCTAGTGTCGACTGCCGGAAGAAAATGCCAGCCCACATCAATAATACCCCAAATGTCATCTAGGAAACAAACGCCTTAAGGTGAATTGTAGTGCAAACATAAACTATCAGACATTTTTCTGGAGAAACAAATAGTGGATTATACAACATAAACTGCAACGCTATTAGCCGAAGTCTTGGACGACAAGAAAGAGTAACAAGGAAAAACAACACAAATCAAACAAGCTAAAGCAGAAGAAGTAGAAGGTAAAGCCGTTAACAGGAGAGTGAGGAGTGATAGAGATATATAATAATCCACAGAAACCATGTGCAATATAAAAGAAGATTTAGATAGAATAATAAAAGTTATTAAAGTAATGCAAAAGTAAAAGTTAGTTACCCCACTCATCGTCAGCAACAACTTGTACTTGGTTGGGTGGAGTGGATTGAATTGAAGAAGAAGAAGAAGAAGAAGGGTCCATTGAATTCACGAACAACAACACTTGATCATGGATTTCCAATATCTAAACTGGGCGAATTAACCACCCCACAACTAAATAATAATTAATTAATTAATAATCATCCGTGGTTTCAGGTCCCAGGGACTCTGGTTAATTACAAACGTTCCGTGGGGTGTTATACTCTTATCTGCACCCCTTTTGGGTACTGTAGGCAAAGTACCGAGAACGGACCAAGGACGAAATTTTGGAATTTTGTTTTTTTCGATTAACCTGTTCTGAAAGAAGTTACAAAATTATAGGTCCCCTCAAGGGGGGCTCTATCATCATCATTACATAAGGCCATAAGGGTCTTGTATCCTACACCCACCAAATTATATTGTGCAGCCTCCGGTCCAAGCCCAACAACCAAATCCAATCACTTAGGTCCAATAACCCCCCTAAAAAAAACCGAAAAATATATTCAGCCCTTATCATCTCTGTCGGGCTCAACTCTATTCACACAAAGAAATTGAAAAAACCGCCATTGTCATTTTCTCTTTTTCTCTCTCGACTCTCATCTCTCTTCACACACAAACAACGAGACAAGAAAGAAGGTTGCACAAGTATTTTAAATTAATAATGAAACAACCAAGTATTTTAATGTTTCGAATAATCGATTAAAGGATTATCGATAATGGCCATTGTTGGGATTGATTTGGAAAGTAGGTTTTGAGTTTGGTTTTTAGTTTCACGGCTGTTTGTATTTGGTTAAGGGTTAATCAAGCATATAAAAGTGACAAAAAAAACAAAATTAACTTCTCAATTTTTTGAGTCCAAACGACCCAGCCATATCGCCCAAGAGAGTCTCCAAACGACCTCATGGCGTCGATTGGAAGTACATCCTACCGATATGATAAGGTCGTTTGAGACTTTGGGCTCAAACGACATTGTTAGACCGCTCCGCTATATACTTAAACGACCTCATGGCGTCGATTGGAAGTAAATCCCAATAATATGATAAGGTCGTTTGGGTCTCGTTACAGTTGTGATTTTGGACTTTCAATGACTTGATTTTTTTTTTTTTTTTTTTTGACTTTCAGTTAAAAATATATTTCATTTCAAATTAGATGATATTTCAATTTCAAATTACTTAAATGGGTTTTGTCAATTTCAAATTATTTAAATGGGTTTAACTTAAATGAGTAGTGTTTTGACTTAGTTTGATTGAAATATGGAGGGATTTTCAATGTGGGGATGTATGATAATGAGTAATGTTTTGAGTTTTGATTGAGATGTGGAGGGAAATTTAAGTTGTTAAGTTTTCAATGTGGGGGGTGTATGAGAATGAGAAGCTTTGGGGGAGTCTTTGAGTATCTTGATGTAATTGGGGGTTGCCCAACACAAAACATTTTTTTTTTTAGAAAATGGCAAACTTGTAATATTTTTTTGGGGGGTTGCCCAATGCAATTTTCATGAGTGCCCGATTAAACTACCTTACATAATCTCTTAATCCAACAAAAGATCAAATCATAGTTTAGAGAGTTTTCCGAGACAAAACAAATAAACACTCCTAAGGATTAAGTCTATTCCCTTTGAACATCTACATCAAATATTTATTATCTCCTAGAACCATAGTGTGGTGTAGCTACAAGTCCTTGAGTAGCCCAACTGCAATCTCAGTTCCAATGCATTCTTCCTTTATAGCACTCCCTGTCTTAAATTTTTTGTAGACCATACCTAGCATTTGATAATCTGGCCCCAGACAAACTGCAGCAGCAGCTCCTTTACCATAAAACATGTCATAGGCACCATCATCAAAGAATAATTTATTCCATATGGTATAAGAGACACATCCAATACATTTTAGTTAAGTATTAAACTCTACGCACGCATGAATCTAAAAGTTTATCTTTCTCCTGATTATTTTCTTTTTGGAAGGTTTTAATCTCTTTTTCAGTTTTCCTTCCAATCCTCTCATAGATGTTTCTGGCCACATGTGATTTCCTTTCAAACCAAAGTTCATTTCTACTCATCCAGATATGCTGTAAAAGAATTAAGGAGTGAATGTCTCCATACTAAAGCTCCTTATCATTTTCAATATGTTCTTTGCCCACTCCACAAATTGTAAGATCCACTGCTTTAGAGTCCATCCTTGGTGTGCTTCAGTTCTCAGTCTGATTTGTGATCCAAACCATAATTGTTTAGCCTATTCACACTGAAAAACGATATGGAAATCTGTCTCCAGAGCCTTCTAGCAAAATTTGCAAGTGTGATCATTATTGGACTTACGCCTCCATGCTTGTTCCCCAGTAGGCATGCCACCAACATTAAAGCTTCCATATGAACTGTTGGGACTAGCATCCTTTTTTTTTTGGCTTAATTACAGAAATATGCAACGTACTTAGGTCCATTTAACACTTGTATCAACATACAATTTTTTTTAACAAATGTATCAATGTACTATGCCCGATTTCACAAAAATAGCAATATGTTAGTAAAGCTTTAGATAGTGGTGGTAACTTCAAAAGAGGTTGTTTTATAAGTGAGGTTCATCCTAAATTGGTTAGAGTTTGAGTGAGGGAGATATAAAGAAGAAAGGTAGACTCTTGTATGGATTAGAATGGTTTTAAGTTAATGAAAACATTGAAAGTTTTAGTTGTTGGTATTGAAATGATTTGAAAACATAGAAGGAAAGATTGATTAAAACTTGAAATAAGAACAATAAAATGAGATTGAAGATTGAAACAAGAAGTAGTAAATAACAAGTGAAGATTGAAATAAGAACAAGTAAATAACAAGTGAAGATTAAAAGGAAATAAAACAACAATAAAGTAAAAACATGAATTAAAAAACTAGACAAGAAATTAAACAAACCAAATGGTTTGGAACCTAAGACAATGGATGGTTTCTCTTTCCCTTACTTTTGGGTTATATACCCCTACTTTTGCTTTTTACAGATTTGCCCTTCTCCATTACAAATTAGACATCTCACACATCACTTTTGCTTTTGCTTTTTGGTTTCTTCTTGACCAAGGTAGGTTTTAGGAGAATGTCATATTTTGAGATAAGGGCCTCTATTTCTAGTCTTCTGATTTGAGGGCTTTGACTTTTGACTTTGATTGTTGACTTTGACCGTTGACTTTGACTTTTTCAACACTTTTCCATAGCAGGTTCTGGTCTTCATAATAAGCGTGATTAATGCTTCTTTTGGTGCTAAGACGCAGTTTTTATGATAAGTGGTATGAAATATTCCTTAACCTAAAAAAGGCAATAAAAACTATGAGTTGTCTTTTTGTTATACGGGTAATAAAACGCACATTTGGGAGCTGATCACCACCCCCAAATAGCATCTTGTTTGTCCCCAAACAAGGATGAGAGAAAAAACTAAGATCACAAATGAGTGATTTATTATAAGTTATACTAATCTCGTTTGATAAGAGCCCAAAACTGTAGTTTTAACCCCTTAACAATAATACTTTTAGACCAATTATGCGAGTAATAAATAAGAGTTAATGTTGATTACGTGCTTTTATGTATTTCAGGCATTGAAGTCAATTATGTGCAGAAATGTGTCACTTTGGCGAGATAAAGGAGCAAGGGTTGGTTGCTAAGAAGTTCTGTGATTAAAGGCCGAGATTCAAGAAGAAAAAGCCTTTGTAAAAGCCGGTCAAAATTTGAAAAGTCAAAGTCAACGCGTAGAACAAAGACACAAAAGTCAGTGAGAACTTTTTTGAAGACCGTATCTTTGGGCTCAGACCTCGGAATTGGGCCTACCTTATGTCAAAACGACCGGCTTGGAATCAGCTTTCCAATGGTCCAAGCCTTGACCCAATAAAAAGAGCAAAAGTGGACGAAAAGTCTGTGGAAGTCAAATCCAGCTGAAAAGGCCTATGTGGACTGAAGAAATTGGATTTTGGGCTCTATTTTCCGGCCCGAAACATGGCTCCTCAACCCATGCACGAAAATGTGGATCTGGTCTCCTCCATTTCAATATACAAGACTTAACTCTTAAGTAACAATTAGTTTTAGGTATCAAGTGGCCATTAGAGCATAGTTCTAGATCTAGTTTTCATTCCATTAATTATTTTTCATACCTTGTTTTAATTTAGATTATTGAATCATTGTTATTCCTTCATTAGATTAATAAAAGTAGTGAGTTCTTTATAATTTCAGTTTTTGTTATTTAAAATTACTTAGATCTAATTTCGATTCTTAGTTGTTAATCATTTCTTAGTTGTTAATTTATATTTGAATTATTGTTTAGATCAAATTAGTAAATTTACAATCTTTATGTGATGTCTTGTTTAATTTCATTGGGAAATGATAGCATAATGATTCTAGGCTAAACCTCCATTAGAGGGGGTTGAAGAAACCTTGATGAAGCTTGATTTGTGTTAGTGTAGAGTAGTCGTAATTTCCATTCCATTCTAGAAACGATTAGTTTACCATGAGACATGAGAATGGGTTTGATTGTTTCACATGCTAGATGTTAGTTGGTAGATATTACCATGAACAACTAGGGATTAGGAAGAACCAATTGTTATGCGAAAACAGTTCAATTCGGATTACGACGATTCTTCGTTAGTAATTAAGTCGAGTTAAGGTGGAATCAATCCCCCATAATTCCTTATCATAGTATAAATTAAGTATTGTCGTAGTTGAATTATCATAGTTAAGTATTTGAGTATAATTTGCATCGTAGTATACATTCTTAAATCTCTCATTGACTTTGGATAGACCAATAAACTTAGGAAACGTTAATTCTAAAGAACTAGGAGTGGAACGAATCTTTTACTCCAACTTTATTTCAATAGAATCGAGAGTATAAATCTTTGATAATTAGACTTAGTTTAGTTTTAGTTTTACTTGCGTTTGAATTCTATCATTTATTCATAGGTAAAACTAATCATTTTACATTTATCAACCAAGGTAGGTTTTAGGAAAATGTCATATTTTGAGATAAGGGCCTCTATCTCTAGTCTTCTGATTTGAGGGCTTTGACTTTTGACTTTGATTGTTGACTTTGACTGTTGACTTTAACTTTTTCAGTACTTTTCTATAGCAGGTTCTGGTCTTTATAATAAGCGTGATTAATGCTCCTTTTAATTTAGTGCTAAGACGCAGTTTTTATGATAAGTGGTCTGAAATACTCCTTAACCTGAAAAAGGCAATAAAAACTATGAGTTGTCTTTTTGTTGTACGGGTAATAAAACACACATTTGGGGGCTGATCACCACCCCCAAATATCATCTTGTTTGTCCTCAATCAAGGATGAGAGAAAAAACTAAGATCATAAATGAGTGATTTATTATAAGTTATACTAATCTCGTTTCGTAGAGCGCGATTGCATTGACCATATGCCACAATGCCTTAAACTAATAGGAATTCCCTAGTGGATGAGCTTTAAGCCTCGTGAGAGTTTTCCAGTGAAGGTACTCACAAACTTCTTCTATTTAGTACAAAGGGTCTTGTTTCCTTATTTATTCTCAAAAGTTCATACATCTCATTAGTGGTGAATAAGGACAAACTCCTTTGAACTTATAATAACATATATGCAGTAATTTAATCATCTAAAGATAAATGTGCAAAACATGAGCAATAAAATGCAAAAGCAGAGTTGTTTTCGAGGCTTTTAGAGAGCTTCTTTAAGGTGGGTTCTCACAGGGGTGTGTTACAATCATAACTCTCTGATAGATTCACTCAAGGTTCGTTCTCTCAAGTGCAGCGGGCACTTATATTCCTCGCATACTTAAATGATGTCGAAAGAAATCGGGGTTGTCGATTGATCACGCTTGCCACTTACTATCACACCATCCTATTCCTAATTGAGATAAAGGTCTTTTATTAGGAGTTACGGGGCTAGGGTGATGGTTTAGAAAGAAAAAGAAAGGGAAAAACAAAATCTGATAAGTCGAGAAACTGGGTCTTCAATATACTTGTAACCAGAGAAGAACCTCATTTTGTTCTTTTGCTTCCGAATTGTGATACATTCTTTTAGCCCTTTGGCTTTTTGACTTGACACGCGCTCCTTTTTGTGTTTATTGGATGGTATATGGATGATGTAGATAGATGATAGTCGTTGAACAAAATAGAAGCGTATCAAAACCTAATTATCCCTCAATAAGTAAAGGATGAGTAGGGTATCGTTCCACTTTTAAGTGTATGTTTATATGAAAGACAGGACTGGAAAGGGGGTTTGAGGGATTAAAAACTATTATTATAGATTTTAGATTATAATGCTAAAATAAACTAAACTAACTAAACTATTGAGAATTTATAAAAAAAAGGGAATTCAAGATATTAGAATCCACCGATACCTTTGATCTGTGACCTTTTGCTTCATGGTTGTTCTCACAAGTAGACTACAATTAGGCAATCGAGCGAGTGTCGATGCCCTCTTGGACGAAACATCGTTAACGAATAACTCTACTTAAGGTTTTTCCTATGTTTGTGCTATTAATATCTTCTTTCCTTTTATGTGAGCTTGGGCAGCTATTCAATTAATCACCATCTAAGGCAAACACAAAGAATACTTCCCTTACTCTAAAACACTACACAACTAGAAGAAAAGTAAAGAATAATAGTATAATATTCAATTATAATAAATAAAACTATATTCTAGCATTATATTCAATTGTAATAAATAAAAGCATGTCACTAACAAATATTCAATTGCAATAAATAAAACCCTAAACTAGCATGATATTCGATTGTAATAAATAAAAACCTTAATCTATACTTCCATCCCTTGGTCTGGGCAATGAAACTAATAACTAAAAACATAAAGAACTAATCTAATTGAAGAATACCATGAACCAGAAGAATCATTAAACCTTAAGCATCGGCTTCATCTTCTCCCTTGAAGGAGAAGATTAGTCTTCCATAAAGAAGGAAGAACACGAAGAACGAGAAGAAGAAGAGTCGAAGAACATAAGACTAGAAAGACTAATTTATTAAGACTCGACTAGTTAAAACCGAATCTTTTATTATTAATCTCTCTCTGCCTCAAGTTCTAGAGACAAGAGTATAAGTGAATTGGCAAATTACATGAGGCACTTAGGTCCTCTATTTATAGGGGTTACAATGAGTTCCAGAAGCACTCAAAATCACCATTTGTTTCCTAATACAAATCAACTTCTTTCAGAGCCCAACTTCGCCTCCAAAACTGAGAAGGAAGTAGTTACAGTGTCGTTTCATACGTCTGGACGCACGATCCTTGCATCTCAGACGCGAGCATTACGTCTGGACGCACGATCCTTGCGTCCCAGACGCGGAAGTCTATTTTTCCTCTTTTACTCTATCCTCACGAATTCTTTTGCCTTGGGCTTTCAAATAGGCTTTAAAATAGGTTCAAGTCGCATCTTTAATAGCTTTAATTCCTTGGCCTTCTCCATGATTGTCCACGGGCTTCCCATGTGATCTTTAATGCTCCGAATTACTCCGTTTTACCCCTTTTTCTCTAATATTCCACAAAACTCTCTTTTTCACCTGTAGAATCATAAAATATAACTTACAAACACTAAGATGGCTAAACAAGAGGCATAATCGAGGGTTAAATTGCACTTTTTGAGCACTTATCATGACTCCATATGATTTTAAATTTTGGGAGTTCTAACTTTGCTTTTGTTTCTTTTTGTTTATGATATCGTCTCCTTTTGATTTTGAACTTTTGGGAGATTCGATTTTTTTGACTCCTTTGATTTTTTTTTGGAGTTTTGGATTTTTATTGGTTTTTTTTTTTTTTTTTTTTTTTTTTAAGCAAATAATTGTTCTGTTTTTGTACAAGGTTTTCTCTTCTCTTTTTCTGATATCCATCCAATTCTCAACTTGTCAACTAGGTAAGCTTTTTATTATGTGTTGTAATGGGTAAGGAATATTTGGTGAATAATAAAAAGGCTTTTCGAAATGGTGAAGGCTCAAGAGGGGTAACTAGAGGAAAACTATTTTTTTGAGTTTTTAACGTTTATTTGGCTATATCAATCCAAAAAGGGCCTAAATTCCCTCTTAGGATATGATATGATGATCAAACAAATAGACGTGTGGTCTTTCTATCCGGACATTCTTTGTGTCATCACTCAATAATCATTCAGATGAGGCTTTTGGCTAGATTCTCACAGGATATGGAACTTAATTGTTATAATTTTGGCTTTGGAAACTCACTGCTATATATAAACAAATGCTGATGCATGTCATTCATGAAAACATGCAGAAACTATTGTACGTATATTAGTTCAAGTACGAAGAACAAATTCTTACTCTATTGCTATAATGAGACTTCTAAACTTATTATTCATTATAGAAAAAGGAAACAAGACTTTTTAATACTAAACGGAAAAATATTTTTGGTCTTTTTCGAAAAAAAATTAGAAAGAAAGAAATATAATATTATATCTACTATATAGAAAATGCCTAGTTTTTACAAAATGTTGCTATACCACCCCCCAATAGAACTATGCTTTGTCCTCAAAGTATGAAGAGTTAAGAAAATATATTACCATAGAAACATGAGCAAAAACAACTATACACCTATATTCTGTTCTTCATGATGAAAATACGCCACCCTCAAATAAGTTTGGGGTGTGGGTTGTTTGATATAGAATGAGAAATGCATGGTTTATTATACTTGGGATATTTATTCTACTATAAAATCTTTTTGGGTTTTTGTATTTTTTTTTTTTGAAAACATATATGAAATGCATAAAAGAAAAATGGAATTTTTTTGCATTATGTATTTGTTTTACCTTCTACTCATATACCAAATTCCACAAGAAAAAACAAAACAAAATAAAACAAGCAAATTATATTAAGCATAAAGTTAAACTTATACTACGTCATACACGTAAAAAAAAGAAACAGAAAAATAAATCCAACTATATGGACACAAGGAATCCTAGTCAGAAATCCGTGCATGACTCGTCTCAACGTCTAAAAGATCCTTCTCCCTGCTGACGTCGGGACATGTCATGTCTATCACTACGTGGGAATGCGTCTCTGATGCTCTGCAGTGTTCTAGTGACACTGTGCTGAAAACGTCGTTGTTCTCTCTTTGGAAGGACATTTGCCTCCTCTCGATGGTCATTTGCTCGCTATAATGTTACCCTGAGTTTCCCCGAGCTAGTGGAGGTACAAATGCAGAATCCTCTGGCCTCCATGGAGGAAGTGAATTCCGTCCATGGGCTGAGAGAACTATCGAGTGGCATCTTCAGTGAAGTAATCCACCTTCTGGGTCGAGCGTGCTTGCTCAGCGGCTCTGGCGGCAGGTGGAAGCCATAACTTCTGGACGTAGTGGGCATAGATAGGACCTACGGTAGCATCCCTGACCTCCACTAGGGCGTCTGTGGCTTGGAACCTCAGTGCTGCATGATCGTGGTGACCAGCATTGGTAGAAGGGCGGTTGACTTCTTCAGTTTGCAGAGTTGCTCAAAGATAAAGGAGACGATGCAGAAGCTATTCTTCTGCTCTTGAAGAATCAATAAAAAATGAAGCATCACCTTACCTATATTCAAAGGCTTGGCTGAGCCTAGCAGGTTGTAAGCTATCCACTGAGATACTGCTAGCTGGTTCCTTCGTAGCGAACTCTGAAATGTGCAGTGAGACTTGGGGTTTTTAACCCCCTCAAAAAGTGTCTTTACCATCATCACATCAATGGTCTTACCGTCTGGGGATTATTCCGTCTGAACATAAACCTTCAGAGGAATCCCCAGAACTCCACTCACCACCTCCTTGGTGAGCTCCAGCGAGCGGCCATTCTTAACAGCCGTGATGCGGTCATCCTCCCCTCTAAGCATGCAGTTATAAAACGAAAGAGTAATAGAGGGAGAATAAGCCGCACCTTCCAACAAAACCAAGGGTTCCCATCCTCTTCTTCTAATCTCAGCCCTGAAGTGCACTTCAAACAGATCGAAATTGAAGAGGTCTTGAAAATTTTGCTCTAGCACGATTTTAAGAACTCCAGCCATTTGGAGTAGGAATTGATGAAATTGGGGTTTCTTGTTGGGGTTGAAAATGGGGTAGGCTGTAAAAATTTGGAGTGGTGGTGTGTTGTGGTGAGGTCGCGGTCGCGAGCTAGAAAGGGAGAGCGTGAGCAGAATTGGGTGGCTAGGGTTGGGGATTTTCGCGAGGAAGAAGAAAGGAAGTGGGCGGTTGCGTGGGTTAAATAGTTTGATGGCACGTGCCTTTTTAATGAAATTGAAATTTTGGCCCAAGCCCAAATGAAATTAGGAAATTCCAATCTTGTCCTCAGTGCCTTGCCAACTTCAAGAGCCGATCCGCGCTTCGTTACTTGTCTGATCTTGACCCGTGAGGTATCAAAACGATCAGCATCGAAAATTCAACATAACGATATAGAGTACACTCATATCCAACGGTGGATGAAAAATAGATGATAGAAATAACTGTACAGGAACTGTAGGGAAATATGTACAGATAACATAAGGAAATTTTAATTAATTTTTTTTTTGAGTTTTGAATAAGTTTGACTGAAATTTTAAAAATGCAAGTCGTTTTAAGTCAGATCCCCAACACTTGAAAGTTTTTGAAAACTTGAGTCAATCCCAACCAGATGGCTGGATTACTCTCCTCAGTTGTACTCGATGAGCAGGTGGTTGGCACATGAAAACCGTAAAAACTAAATTATTCTAAGGTTGAAGACCGGGGCAAGTTGATGTTTGACAATTCGAGCACCAGCCTTCTCTCATAGCTCGTCTCTTACGTGCGTATGAACTCTTACCTAAACTAGGAATGATTTTCAGTATATGTGTCAATATCTTAAGCTGTAGTTCTCTAGGAAGTGCTTGCACACGATCATTGAAATTGATCCATCTAATCTTGCTAGGTGGAGGGTTTCTCTTTGCTACAGAAGACATTTTTGAAAAGTTTTTCATTAACGAGAGAGATTTAGAAGGGGAAAAGATTTAAACGAAAGGGGAGAGATTTTTAAGAAAGGTAAATTTTGAAATTTTGAAAATTTTTGAGTCTTTTAACGTCAGATTCTCGAGACAAAATAGAGAGGTAGAGGCAAAATATAGAATTAAACAGAGAATAGTATCACTTTGGGTTACTCTAACTATTTTTTTAATTCTCGTTTGGAGACATCGACCTTTTTTTTTTTTTTTTTTTTTTAGTTGGTTTTCTCATTCAAAATATATCTCTATCCATATAGAGGTTTTGCCAATAAGATAAAATTATACGTTAATCCGATATTATTTTGGTTATTTCAGGCGTATAATTTTCATTTTTATATCCTCTGGTTTTGAAAACTATGGAGAGATGTTTTAAGAAACTTGTACTCAAAAGCTGTGATTTTAGATGGTGCTACTTGAAAACAAATTATAACAGATAATCTTAGGAAAATTTCGTGTCAGCTCTGTGGCGAACCAAATCTAGACAGACAGAGCTTTAGCTACGCGAACCCAATCAAATTTACTGCGCAAGACATGGAATGTCCTGACCCGGGTGAATAGCTCGGTGATTTAGGCAAACGTTACTTCAAGTGACGTCCCATTTAAATTTGAACTCCAACGTCATTCCAAGTGACGTTCCTGCTGTAACGGGCAAAAAACGATTTTTTTCGAATTTCAAGTGCATAAACACTCTATCACTTTTGTCCCTATTCTTTTTCATTATAATTCTCTCCCTAGCTTTTTTTTTGTCTAGTCAATGGATTCTCTACCTCAAGATGAAATTTCTCCAACACTCGCCAATGGAAAAAAAAAATAACAGAGAGTGACTCTCAAGAACAAAACAAGTGAAATAATCACTCCCAAATCCAAACTTTTTTCATAATCACTCTCAAGGACAGGGATGGGGAAAGTTCAAGTTTGCCCTTGAATACGTGTCCACCATCAAATACGGTACGTGTTTTGAAAATTTCAAAAACACGGAACAGGTGCCCCCCTTCGCAAAAAACTTCCCACAAATCGAAACCCTAAATCTCAAATTTCCATCTAAACATAACAAAATGTCAAATTTACCGTTGCGGACTGAAGAGAACACATGCAACACTGAAAATTGCACAAATCTAAGACTTGAAAATCAAATTTATTGTGAAGAACACCATGAAGAATTATCAAATACCATAGAAAATGTTTTATGATGAGGATAGAAATGAAGAAGTTAATGTGAATGAAAACAGAAGAAAAGGTGATATAGAATAACAAAATCAGGGTACGAGTGAGAAAACATAAAGTGATGATTTGAATGAAGAGGATGAAGTAAACCAACAACTTGTGTTATTTTCACAATAAGTTGATGATGGGGAAGTAGACGAACTACCATTACAGGTACCTTTAAATGATGTTGAATTATATTTTTCTTGTTATAATTATCGAAATTCGTGATTTTTTTGCTAGAAAAAAATATGAACATTATTTGTTCATATCACTATTGGGATTTTCATGGTAACTTGCATAGTTTACATGTTAGGATTTGAATGTTAGGAAATATATGTATGAACATTCATTGTTCACACTCTTATTGGACTATGAACAATCAACAAGAGTATGAACAATCATTGTTCATATTACAATGGGTGTATGAACATTTAGTGTTCATAGTCCAACAAGAGTATGAATATATATTGAATATTTCGATGCACAATAATGTTTATAATATAGTATTTCAACTGCATCTCCTTAATATATGTTTGTATATTTGTATAACAATTGGTGGAGTATGAACAATGATTGTTCATATATGAAATCATTGTAAATGCCTGTTTGTATAATATTTTTTGCACTAAATGTGGGTTTCATCACACGCATTGCAGTTTTGGATATGTGGGCACACCGCACTCATCAAAAAGGTGGAAAATCATGAAAACAAATTCTCAAGGTGTGCGAGATAGAATCTGAAGAAATTGATTGAACAATTCCGAAACACAGCACTCAACATGTTAAAAGCAGATCAGGTAGATTTCGACCTATATGAAGTGTATAAATACACATTATAGTATTAGTGTATAAATATATTATAGTATTAGTATTATTCATATCCAAAAGTAGTTATGAACAAATATTGTTCATACAACTAAACTGGCTATGAACAATCATTGTTCATACTCCATTGGCTATGAACAATCAGTGTTCATATCCCCAAATAGGTATGAACACTGATTGTTCATAGTCTAATAAGAGTATGAACATTGATTGTTCATGGTCCAAATTTGAAACACTAATTGTTGATGCTGAACTTCATCAGGTAATTGTTGATGCTGAAGCTATAACAAATAAGGAAAGAAAATTGTTGTAGAACATATACAGTGACGCTGTACCCTCATATCAAGAAATGATTGTCCAGCCTACGACTGAAGAAGATGATGAGGCCATGTCAATAAGACTGGAGAACCAAATTTTGAGGGAGAAGGTCAACATACTCGAACAAGAACTTCTGTTGTGCAAAGAAGAAAATGAAAAGTTGAAGGAAGAATTGAAAAAGAAGGACTAGCAAGAGGGGCATAAGGAAGAAGTGCAACCTCAAACTGATAAAGCAGTCCACCATCATGTACCGAATGAGTATGTAGAAATGGTGTCGAATGAGGATGCAGAAATGGTGCCAAATGAGTCTGCAGAAATGGTGCAGCAAGGGAAGAAAAGTATACTAGACTTTAGAGGTCCATCATTTTCCCTCGATATTCCTCTGTCGCCTATACCCAAGGAGAAAGAAAAAGAACAAAGAAATGATGGGGAGAAAGAAACTGAGATAGGTAGGGGAGAAATTAAAATGACTTCCATAGCCAGGGAAGTGAAGAACAATACATATAAGAAAACTAAGCAGATGGACCCCAATTTCACCAAAGAAGGGAAGACGAAGCCACTCAAAAAAGTCAAGAACCTTGGCACTGGCAAAGAAATTCTTGATAAACGAAGGGGAAGCAAGTCAGAGATATTGACAGTAGGTCACTGCTAGACCCTAAGACAAGTCCCTACTATGATGGATTACAAGAAAGCCACAGACAAGTTATCGACACTTTCTTCAAAATAGCGGACACCAGGTAAATATAGGAAGATTGTATGTGTTTTACAAGTTTAAAATGACATCAAATAGCATTTTTGACTTATGCTAATTTCTTGTGGTTTTTGAAGCACAATCGCATGTGGAGATGGTGACAATTTCCAAATGGGTGGTTCTCTAGTAGAAGACCTTTTGTTTGATAGGGAAATTGATTATCAGATAAATTCTGATACCCTTTTCTAGACTATGAACAATGAATGTTCATACTCTTGTTGGACTATGAACATTCAGTGTTCATACACCTAGTAGACTATGAACAATGAATGTTCATACTCTTGTTGGACTATAAACATTCATTGTTCATACACCTAGTGGACTATGAACAATGAATGTTCATACCTGGCCTTACATCAACAGAATAATGTTTATATTTTGCTACTTTTTAATTTCGATATCTGACCTTCATTTATTTGTAGAACTTACTTCATTTATACTTTGTTTTGAATCTCAAAAATGCTCAATTCAACAGGTCATCGACTGGTGGTCTGTCCAACTTCGTAAAAAGTTCCCAAACAAAAAAGAAACATGTCTACTATCTCCCAACTCAAAGGTGAATTATTTATTTCAAATTATTGTTTCATATCTATTTTGTGGTTGGTCTCACATTCTTATTATTTCACGCACTTAATGTCACAGAATATATTGGAAGGAGGCATGTCAAAAATAGTGGACACAATCGACTTGAGTGCCAAATTCTTGGTGATTCCAATACATTCAGAAAACCATTGGACACTACTGGCTGTGGAGTTCGTAGTGGAAAAACAAGAGAAATGGTTACATTTCAACTCCATAAGCCACGAGAAAAAGTCATCCAAAATTGCAAAAGACATGGTAATTTCAACACTAAAATGAGAAGAAACTTTTGTATCTTCTAACATAAGTAAAGGAATAACTTCTTGTTATTTTGCAGAAGAAGAAACTGGTTGAGAAAAAAATCTTCGGATCAGAAAGGAGAAAAAGACAATTCATTTGCTCAGTAGTCAAGTAAGAATACAGTCTCCAAAATGTCTGTAGCAAACCAATAGGTAAATTCATAATTATTCACTGAAATTCTTATAAACTTCTACATTAAGAAAGTTATAATTGACCTGAGATTTGTATTTTCTAAATTGCACCACTGATTGTGGACTCCATGTTTGCAAAATGACACTGAATGTTCATACTCTTGTTGGACTATGAACATTCAGTGTTCATACCTTTGAACTACGAACACTGAATGTTCATACTCTTGTTGGACAATGAACATTCAGTGTTCATACCTTTGAACTGCGAACAATAAATGTTCATACTCTTGTTGGACTATGAACATTCAGTATTTATACCATGGAACTACAAACACAGAATGTTCATACTCTTATTGGACTATGAACATTCAGTGTTCATACCATGGAGCTACGAACACTGAATGTTCATACTCTTGTTGGACTATGAACATTCAGTGTTCATACCTTTGAACTACGAACACTGAATGTTCATACTCTTGTTGGACTATAAACATTCAGTGTTCATACAATGGAACTACGAACACTGAATGTTCATACTCTTGTTGGACTATGAACATTTAGTGTTCATACCTTTGAACTACGAACACTGGATGTTCATACTCTTGTTGGACTATGACCATTCAGTGTTTATACCATGGAACTACGAACATAGAATGTTCATACTCTTGTTGGACTATGAACATTCAGTGTTCATACCATGAAACTACAAACACTGAATGTTCATACTCTTGTTAGACTATAAACATTCAGTGTTCATACCTCAATAACTGTACAAAACACAAAAAAACTTAATAAAATGGATGATATAAATCATAAGAGACTTTTAAAAACAAATTCCAAAATTGTATTCATATTAATAAGTCAATCAAAAACAAAACATCAAACAGCCTCACTAGTGCTTTCCACATCAAAACATTGCCAAGCCCTAGATACCTCATCGTCACTAGGCAACTCTACCATTGATCTAGATTCCCCATCATTAGTTGGCACATGAACAAATTTCCCAAGGCAAGTCTTTCGGTCATGTCGGTCGGTCTTGTGGCATTTTCTGCATTTGTGGGCAGTATAACGCATAACACCCATGCCCTCAATCCTCTTCACTTGTGGTCTACCCGGAGCCCTCTTCATATTTGGTGGCAGAATGCCCACTTCATCAGAAACATCCGAACATATCTCATTGTGGCTAATTGCATTGATACCATGAGAGTAGGTGCTGCTAAAAGAAATGGCGAAAAATGTAACTTCAATATATGAATACACTTAATCCCCTTTGCAATAAATACTCGCAATCGCATGCCGGCAAAGAAACCCATCTACGCCCCAATTGTTGCAACTACACTCTCTACTAAGCAAATCTATCCGATACTCATGCCTCTCTGCAACAACTTGAAACACACGCTCATTTGACCTTATCACAGTCACACCACGAGCCTCCTTAATCCTCTCAGCCAACTTCGATTCCATTTTAAGACAAAGAAGAGTTTTTTAGTTCTTGCACTCCTTCCTTCGTTTAAATGCCATATTAATCATCTTAATGAGAATTTCATCTAACACGGCTGTAATGGGCAGATAATGCTCTTTGTCTATCCAGTTGTTGAAGCACTCCACTAGAGAAAAGCACATCTCACTATACCGGGCACCACGGAAGTACGCATTTGCCCAATTCTCATAAGGCGCCCTAGACAGAAAATTTGAAACTGCATCTCCACCTATATTCAACAATTCAGCTATGCGCTCCTCAAACACCTCATGTGTGGTAGCATAAGCACATTTCTTGAATAAGGCCACCAACACTTTTGTCAAACCACATGTCTTTGACAAAGCTATTCTAAGGCCGTTCTCCATGTGCCACAAGCAGATGAAACTATGATATGAACCAGGAAATACAAGAGGAATGTTCACAAGTAAACCATGATGTCTATCACTCATAAATGTATACCTCCTCTCATACCCAAAAGCCTTCTTAAATATTTCAAGAAACCAAAGCCAATTGGATTCATTTTCAATATTAACAACACCAACAGCAAGAGGAAACAATCCTACAAAACAGCATAAAATAACAAATTAGAAAAAAAATGGATGTTTTGTACCATAAACTTTGTTGGTTTTATCACTTTGGGCCAACACCTTTTTTTTTTTTAGCAAATTGGGCCATGACATTTTTTTTTATCAAGTTAGGCCACCGGTGTGTTTCGTTACTTCAAATGCTTATGTGTAGTAACTGATGTCAATGTAGCTTAACAGCAGCTTATGTGGCGCTATTGTAATAGAAACCTAGGAGATGTTGCCACGTGTAAACTTAGTCCCCACCCGAAACAGACTCTTCCCCAGTTCTCTCCTCAAATCTCTCATTCTATGTGCCCACCATCATTACTATCGATAAGAAGAAGAAGACCACCGTCATTAGAAGCATTTTTGGCTCCAGTTCATTTAACTGTTATTACACTAGTGCAGACACTAGCTACAATATCGTCGGAGTTGATTTTGTCATTTTCGCTTTCTCTTTAGCTTGCAACATGCGCGTATTTGTTTTGCAATCATAGGTTGACTAGTAAAATTCGAATAAAACTTGGATGATCCCTTTATCTTTTGCTAGTCAACTTTCTGTTAGCTCAAAAGCAATATTCTCAATTTTGATAAATCCCTTCGTTTTCCTTTTTTGTGTGGGTTTAATATTTTCAAACCATTACTTTTCTTGTTAAAAAAAATTACTTGAAAGTTGAAACTCATCAGTAAGAGCATCTCTAGGTGGTAGTATAACCTGTCATTTTCTTCATATTTGAAGAAAAAATTTGGAATTTCTAGGAATTCCATCTCTAGGTGGCCTTATTCATGGTCGCATCACCTGCTTGTTCGCATTCTTGTTCGCAAATTTGGCAATTTAGATGTGGATGCGGAGTAATGTCGCGCGCCAGTACAAATGGCGCTCCAAGTTTTTTTTTGACTTTGACCAGCACCACACGCCAGTGGTACTGGCGCACGCCATTACTAATGTCGTGCAAGTTTTTTTTTTTTTTACTTTTTCAATTTGGTGCGACAGTGGGGGCGACAGTGGTAATGTCGCGTGTGGTAGGGCCTACAATTGCATTTGCGGTCGATATTTGCGACCACCTAGAGTTGGTCAAAATTTGCGACCATATTCTTCAAAAAATTTCTTCAAATTTGAAGAGTATACTACCACCACCTAGAGATGCTCTAAGCATAGTACAAATGCCGATTTTTTTTTCAGAGATTGGCTTTTGAAAAATCACTTGTCTGGAATTTAGTTTGCTAAAATTTGGTCTGCATCAATAATTCTTTGCATGATTTGTATTTTTCTGACCAGTCATTCCGTGATACGAAGACATAATGCGTTCCGAGCTGCGTGGTTTTCCGTTGGGTGTAAACATGCTGTAAATGTCACTGTTAACTTCCCATAAAAAAAAAAAAGTCAATGTTAACCACACGGACTGATGTAAGTTCAAACATTAGGGGGAAAGTTTGGCCGACATTCCAATACAAATCAACATGGGTAGCGCCTGAGTGGGAGGAATTCATAACCCAACATAACGGTTAGGTTTCTCTGGTTTCATTCGGAAGCATGGAAGGAGAAGTATTCCTCTGGTTTCATTCGGAAAGGTAAGGGATAAATAAAGAAGATGAACAACGACCGTCATATTAGATTAAGTGTTGATGGGCTACATTAGTTGGTGGCATTTTAGAAATAAAAAGGCATGGGTTTTTTCTTCACTTTCTTCTAGTAACAAAAAAAACAATAGTAAAAATAGTTGGCTTATTAGGTGTGCACTTCAACAGTGCCACATGACTTCAACAGTGCCAATGACAAAAAGGGTTTATCTCTAGCAAAATCTAAAATATGAGTTTTTATAAGATAAGAAGTGAGAGGTGAATGGTTGTAGTCTTTAAATGCAAAACCACAAATGTGTGTGAGATTAATCTTCTTAATCTCAAAACATCTATATGAATCGCAAGAGTGTAAACACCATTCACATTTTCGCTCATTCTTATTCTCACAAATTGCGGTCACTCTAAACTCCACATTCTTGATTAATTTATATATGTAACAACTCACAATAGAAAACTCTATCAATTTATGGAGAAACTCAGGCGCACATAAAGCAAATTATTGCCCAACACCGCCATCAAAGTTACGCCACCAAAAATCAGACTTGTAAGTTTTATGAGCAATAACCTCACCACCACCACCACAACTTGATGAACTTGCATAACTAGCATAACTAGAGGTAATCAACAAACTCACACAAAGAACCAAATTAATCTCCATAATTAGAATCTTCTTTGCAAAACAATAGCAAGCCAAAGAATGCAACTCCCCATCAGATTGAATCAAGTTATTTTTCACGTCACGGGAGAAATACATATTAAAACACCTCAATCCCAATTCAGGCCATTTGCCACATAACTCTTGTGTAACACCATCAATAGAAGAATTCAACTCAATACGAATAGAAAAAGTGCTGCCATTGTAGCAAAAAACACCAATCACAGTATGATGCATATAAAACTGCCAAAATAAATAGACAAAATCACAAATAAAAAATACTTCGGTGATTCATACCAAACACTCGTATGAACAATCAGTGTTCATACCAAAAAAGGATATGAACAATCATTGTTCATACTCCGTTAATAATATAACCTTCAAAAACATAGCAAGATAACTTGATTCAATGTTGAAAATGGCACTGAATTAGGATTGAGGTGTTTTAACATGTATTTCTCCCGTGACGCGAAAGATAACTTAATTCAATTTGATGGGGAGTTGCATTATTTGGCTTGCTATGGTTTTGCAAAGAGTCTTTAAGTGAGATACTATCCTAGCATCAAACACCAAATTTTCAATAATTTGGTGTTTTTTCATCTTCAGGAGAGACACATGTTGATGAAAACACCAAAGCAAACACCAAATCGGCCAAAATTTGGTATTTGCTTTGGTGTTGTATCAAATCTCTCTCGCGGTTTTGGAAAAACCACGCGGTGTTTCGAACACCGCATGGGCTTGGGCTAGAGTGTGGGCTTCAATCACGTGATTTTACGAAAACCGCACAAGAGATTTGAAAAGAGAAGAAAGAAGAAAGTTGATGTGTGACACATCACGCGGTTTCTGGAAAACCGCGTGGGCTTGGGCTTCTGTGGTGGGAGTCTATGGCGCGGTTTTGGGAAAGCTGCGTGGGCTATACGGCGCGGTTTATCCAAAACCGCGACATTTGATGTCAACTATTTGATATCGCTCCTGAAGTTGGTTGGTGTTTTTTTGGTTTGGTATTTGTTTTGGTTCAAATATTTGGTGTTTTCTTGGTTTCTCTCCTAAAGATGCTCTTAGTTTTTGTCAAATGCTTACCATACTTTTATGTCTTCCCTGTTTATGAAATGTTTCAAAAAATTTTAAAAAAAAAGTTGTGTTCGCATGTCTATACTGCTTGATGTAGAAATGATCATTTTCGCAATTCAAATAGCTACAAATAATCAAGAATTTGTTTATCGATTGTGCTTCTTCACAAATATATAGTGATTAGTGAAGCTAATACCTGTTTATTGAAAAAGAATTGTGAATCTAATGCCTTAGAGCTAATCCAATTCATCTAAATTAGTTGGATGATATTATTAAAAGAAAAAGCTTATGAAACTAAATTCTGAACATAAAGAAAAACTAAATTGTCTTAAAAGTGTTGCAGGTGGTAATATAGCATATCTAACAACATTTACAAAAAATGTCATCAAAGACCATTAATACTCAACAGTCGAGAATGCTCCCAATGAAACACGTCAGCCCTTTTTTTATCTCTGAGGTGGACACGTCAGTTTCAGCAGAAAAGAAAGGCAAATCCACGCCCTTTTCAATTGTTCGCACGTCTGCGAAAGAAAAATAAACCTAAAAACAGAAATTCCAAAAGAAAAACCATTGTTCGCCCTCCCAACCTCTCTCTTCCTCTAATCTATTCTCTACAAACTTCAATTAAATATAACAATTAAAGACAAAATATGGGAAGGACCAGAAGGTTCGACATATGGTGTCAGATGCGTGGAAAGCTCTACCTGAGCGGGATCGACTGGTAACTATTTTCATATTATTCCATTCTTCATAGTTAGTATGTCTGTTCTTATTATTCCTGTGTTGCAAAGATGATTCATTTTTTTTTTTTTTTTTTAATCTTTTGCCCAAGTTGTGAAGCACACATATTAGACAATGAATCTGAAATTGATTTTTATACCATAGGATGATGGTAAGCTGTTCAAGTTTTTTAGACAGTTAGAAGGCATCAGCCGAGTAAAATTTGATTTTAGTGTCCTAACACATCAAAATTATGAAATCCCATCTCCTTCCCCTTTTGAACAATTAATCATGTTTTAAGAGATACATAACTCATATGTTTATAGCCCTTTTTTTCTATTAGATAGACACATTTTTTAATAAAAAGATAAAAAAAACCTTTCGTCAAAACTCAATACCCCACCCCAACCTTTACCGAAAAAAATTATTTCTCTTTTCTCCCTATGCTCTCCTCCAAAGTAGTAACTCAAGAAATTGTTGATTTCGAATTACACCCCTGGTTTTTGTCTTTTTTTGGTTTTTCAATTGTTCGCCATCTCCATCATCCAATCCACAACAAATCGAATGAAACCGCCAACTAGTCTTCAGACTTCACATATGGAGTATAAATTCTATATTTTTTATCAAGCAGGAGTTTCAGTCGAATACTCTACTGCGCTGCCGATCTATTGATTCCATTCATTGCCAAAAACAAGGTGGCTTGCTTTCTTTCAAGCCACAATGGAAGGGAGGGAGGTGTCGGCCTCTCTTAAGGCGGCGGCTAGGGTTGGTTGGGTCTTTGACTTTATTTGCCATTATGTAGCTAAAGAATGATCTACCCCCACCATAAATTTTGGCTGAACCTCAGGTTCTGGATTCCGATCAGTTTAGGTCTCCGCAGGCGGAAGATTAAGATCTGAATGAGAAGGAGGTGAGATCGATCTCATTTCTATTTGAGTGCATATAAGATTATATTCTATTCTATTTCAAACAGTTATGGATCCCTTAAATGAATTCAAAAGCGGTTCAGAAGATAGGAGAAGAGCTCTTTCATATAGAAATTTACTATACTTTAGTGTAATCTCTTTCAATTTCATTGAGTCTCCTGAGTCAGGGTCGGCCCTGCCTACACGTAATGATCAAAGTGCCCTCCGACTAGGTAATTTGGAGATCCGTTGTTTTCAGAAGGAAGTTGTGAGCCAGTGCCAGGTGAAAGACTGAGAACTTATTTAGAAGATCGCCTTTTCATTTTCACTATGTTTTCTTATATTATTTAATATATATAGAATTCAATTCTTAGTCACGCCAAAATCATCTACCCTTCTGAACAGTTGTGACGATTCCCGTGCCTCCTTCTCCATTAATACAAAAAGTGCACGGATTGCCTCCTTCTCCATTAATCGCTCTCGGAAAAACAATTTATTGTCCTAAACTCGGTATAAGTCAAGTCAGTCAAGCAAGTTTTTTTAATTTTTCTAATCAATTATTCACAATTTTTCGTATTATTGAATTGTTTCTACCCCAAAATGAAGATGCGCTAACCTTGGCTTTTAGTTCACACCCTATTTTTTCTTCACTTCCTCCCTATCAACGACATGCCAAGTTTTTTTTTTGTTTAACTTTTTTCTATTTATTTGAGGCCTGAATTTCCATTCAATTTTGATATTTTTTTTTCCTTCCAATGAGAAAAAAACAAACGAGTGAGCAAAGAAAATAGTAGAGACAATGATGAAAGCGAGTCTACCACTCCAGGGAGGACTGAGAAAGATGTTGGTGAGTGTTCGAACTTATTCTTCAACAAACATGATGTCTCCACCATCGAAAGCAGTGGTTTACGAGCAACACGGACCACCTGATCACGTCTCTAGGTAGCTTCAAATATCTCCCTTCTTTCTTTCTTTCTCTGTTTGAAGTGTGTTGTGTTACTAATAGGAGTTCATTCATTTGAAATAGAATAGTAAATCTTCTAGGTATGGAAATTAAAGAAAACCAAGTGTGCGTCAACATGTTAGCTGCACCTATCAATCCTTCTGATATCAACAGAGTCCAAGGTCAGTATTTTTATTTTTATTTTTTTATTGAGTTGCCAAGTAGGTCATATAAGGATTTTATATAGCTCTAATATTGATTATGTGGCCTAAGGATTATGGTTTTCACACAATTAGATGTAATACATGTTAGAAGGCGTCATTAGTTTCCATCCTTTTTCAGAAGGAAATACAAACCGATGGTCGTATTCCAATTGTACATATTTTACTTATGATCAATAGATTTTGTCATCAGACGCTTAGAGTCATGAAAAGGATTAATCATTTAAGCTGTCTCCGTCTTAAGAGCATTGATTGTCTCAGAGTATACTCAAAGCTTTACCCTGAGCCTTCCAGTTGCGTCCTTCCTTTTCGGTGTATTTCTGTGCAGAATGGAGAGGACCTTGAGGGAGACAATGTTATCAAGTATGGTTAGGCTTTTGCAGCATATGTTGAACAGTTTCCTATAGTATTATATAGTTGTTGCTAGGAGATCGTTTGAGTGTATTTAATTAATATGGTGGAGGATTTTAGTAGGAATGGTTTTCTTGCTTATACCCTAAATAATACGAAATAAATTGATGCTTAGTATCATGAAATTTGCACGTTTTATCACTTTGGCATGAACTTTTATTTCGATCAATTATGGCCATCAACATTCTTGGACGTTTCACCTTCGGCCACCGGTGTGTTTCCGTTACAAAATATGTTTGTGGACATATATAGGTTTCCTAACATAAGCTTATGTGGTGCTGAAGTGGACATTTGTGTGACACCTACTATCAAAATGTCTGCGTGGCATCGTCTTGGCCGCTTAAGATTTATCTAATCCAAAGGTCAATATCTAAACAAATCTTCATCTTCTTCTTCTTTTTCCCAACCTCCACCTCCACCGTCATTAATGGCTTTCTATATTTCTGGTCTAAGGTGGATGAGGAGACCCAAGACATTCCTTTTGAGTACTTTGTGTGTAGATGGGAGTCATTCATGTTCTAATTCCAATGCTTTTCTTTCTTTGTAGTAAGTTTCGAGGTGTGGAACCTAGGGAATGATTTTTTGTTTTTAAGTTTTTCTTTTTTATTATTTGTAGTTTGGATATCTCATCCTTTTTGTAATTGTTTTTCTTTTATCAATATATATGTCCTAATTTTACCGATAAAAAAACAAAAACAAAAACCCTCCACCTCCACCGTTACTAACTCTAATTACCGACTTGAATTGAAGAATATAAAAGGAAATCAAGGTTGGCTTAAAGGTTCAATTCATTCTCTCGCCTCTCTCAACAACAAAACAGAAATGGCTACTAGGCTCAAACCATTCTCTATTCAGTTCCTTAATTTCACTGCCTTATTGCCAAACCTCTCTCTTCCTCTTATTTCCATGTCAACAGAAACTCAATCCCTTCAAACTTCAATGAAGTAAAATGATGGCCTCAAATCTCAAAATAGGCAAGAGCTCTAAAAAAACAATGGTGGCAACATTTCTCAAATCCCTCTATACCGAATTTCGTTTAATGTTGGGTTTTTTTTGTTTTCTGATATTAGAAGAACCCAGACTTCAAATTTATCTTCTTCTTATTCAGTGGCGTCATCATCTTTGTGGATTCATTTGAGACAGGTGTTATTTGTTGTTACTTCTGCTTCAACCGTGTTTGATAGGCGAGTTTTTATGATTGGGATTTAGATCTCTTTTATTTATTTATTTATATGTAGTGAATTGTTGTAATTGGTATTGATTTGAACTATCACAAGTTTAGTATCGTAAGGTATAGGTCTTTAAGTCATCTCCTCTCAATCCAAAATATGTATAAATATGTTCTTTCTCATTTTTGTCCATAATCTCTGAAAGGCTTTTGAATTGTCTTGCAATCAGCAGTCGAATATTTACGCCGTCGACAGCCATGTACTTTACATATGTGTATTTCTTCTCTGTTAGTGTAGTTTGTTTGGGTTTTCTTTCTATGAAAGTACACATCTGATTCATGTGTGCTTTTATTACATTCGGGTGTATTAAGGGTTTTCTAGCATCCCACCTTCGCATTGCTTGGTGTTTGAGAAAATGATCTCAGCATCATTGTTTATTTTGATGGATTTAATGTTAGCGAAGTTCTTATTGTTCAATGCATTTTAAAAGGGCGTAGCTCTTATCGTTTCAGTTAAAATAGCAGTCCTTTTTCAAGCTCATTGGGGTTGTCCACGTATATCTACTCTAATCTGTTATGAATGGAAATTTGAATGAACAATCAATATATTATTTATATATATTATAGTAGCAAATATTTTTCAGAATAATTTATATAATGACACCCATTCGAAGCCTTTTATGCTAACCATTTTCTCATGTTTAACCACCATAACTTACATGAAACTGGTGTTGTCCTCGACATTCCTAACAGACATGCCCCTCCGAGAAGGGTAACTCATACTCTCTTGCTTGAGATAGTGAGATTGTACTGTTATTTGTTTATGTATATTATTTTGCATGAAATTTTAGTTTCAAAAACGCGTCATATACTGATTACCAGATCTCTTTTCATGGGTTCTTAGCATAAGTTAACACCAATTTATCTCCTTCATTCTACTAAAAATATAAGTGGCCAGTTTGTTTTGCTTCCTTTATGCAAAATGGGAGAATATAAGATCACGTGTACAAATAAGAATCTACACGTCAACATACTACCTGGTACTGCGATAAATAAAACATATTTGTATTGTTGTATCACGGTAAGCAATAGTCTATTTATCCTATCTATACATGCTTTCTTTCTTTCTTCTTGCTAACATTTGTACTCTTTTTAGCATAAAACTCACTAGGTATTGAACAATCAATTTGTCTATGATATAATGGGTCCTCATACCATTCAAACTGAGACTATGGTTGTGGCTGCTGCCACTACTGCACCCACCATGGGAAGTGCTTCTGGAATCTGGATTGCATTTACAGCTTCTGGATTGATGATTGCAGCTTGCACTACAGGGCATTCAATGATTACATTAATGCCAATTAGAGTGACATCTGCAAGTGCCAATTCTACCTGGTATGAATAATAAACGAGTGCCAAAATGGTTGAGAAAAAGTGAAGCAGAGGACAACTAACAAAGGCTTTTGAAGCAAACATCTATTGATATCTTCAATTTTCAAGTACTTCATTAAATAAAATTTTGGTTTTCTTTCTAATCTATCATATTTTTTGTTTTAATTATCAATTTTATGTTGTAGTTTTATGTCTCTCTTGATATCTCATGGTAATGAATGTTGTAGTTTTATCTTCTCTATAGGTGTGTATTACTTCTTTTTGATTTTCATTGTTTTTTTTCCTTTTGGTTTGATAAGTCACTAAGTTAGAAGAATTGATCAATATTAATGAAACTATGGAAATAAACGACTAAATTCTAAATTTATATCGATTAATTAAACTTATATTTGTTAAGCATTCACTCCAAACACAATAAACTTGGGCACTGTGTTCAACCCATTGCAACTCTGAGATATTGGGTTCAAACCAGTAGACTTCCAATAAATTAAGTTCGAGGCATTATGGTGTCTTCCCCAGCAAATAGAAGTCCTTGCTACCACAAAGATGCTTTAATGGGTATGTTCACCTCCATTAAACTACTACTGTTGATGCTCAGTGAAAAAGATCAAATTGATAGCAACAAACTGATAGAATACTTGGATTTTTAGGGCTGCTTTATTTGCAGAGCAACATGTAAGTACCTAATGCACAAATGCAAATCAACCTTTGAAGGAAGCTGACTTCACCAGTGAAAAGCTTCGGGTAATGCATTTATTGTTTCATATTGAGTGAAAGTTTTATCATGAATTCTGATGCCATAACTAACTGTCATTTCAACCATTGCTTTTTAGCAAATGTCTAAACATGACCTATTTGGAGTTTTTTTCCAACTTAAATCTGTTCATTAAAACTACTGAAGAGAGGAAGCTGCTTTTTTGTTTCCCAACTTCTTTTTTCTACATACCAACATGCATGCTACGTTGTTTTTTTCTTTTTATTTTTATTCATTTATTTTATTTATTTATTCAGACTTTAAGAATCTAAGTTCATGAAAGTGGACCCCTGTGGTTGTGGAAATAACTGATGGATTGAAATTGAATAACATTACAATTATATGATTATATAAAGTATTAATAAAACAAACTTGGTCCATGATAAAAATTACATTGGATTACTTTCGTGCGAGTATTTCATTTTTCGTGAGCATATGTGAATTGTTGGTGGGACGTTTTTTGGGACTGTTTAGGCATGTGAAATAATTACTTGGATTACGCTGTTGATGTTTATAGAACTTTTAATCCCAAAGTTTTTTTAGTTGTTCACAAATTCTTATGCTCGGAGTACTCTTGCTTTATGTTGTCTAATTGGCAAGGCATAAGAAATTGGGGTTTGAGATAAATCAAGACCCGAGTCTGAAAATTGAAACACACAAACACCAGATTAGGTCATCATTAACACACTGAGTCTCATATCTAGAGTGCAAGACCAACATGCTAACATTGCTCTACATGGAACTAATCAAAGTTGCAGCATTAAGACTTTTAGTTATATTAATGACCCTTCTAGATATACCATAGTGAATAAAAGGCCCAACTGAAGTTCCTCTTAAAAGGATCCCCAGGCTAACCTTTGGGGAGTCGCACAACTTTTCTAAATGAAGTCACACATTCTGTCATTACTGGACGGAAACCATGTGATGAATTCTAAGAAGTTAGGTTTTTGATAGAGAAGTCTTTCTAGGCTTTCAACACCCATTCAAAGCGGCTTTTTTTTAAAACTTATTGAAGTGTATATGAACTACATGGAAACCACTTATGTGTTGTTTACACAAAATAGACATGACTTGATATTTTTTTTTAGTAGCCTTTTAATTAATCTGAGATTTGTACGTGATGAATGTTGATATTGTTTTTTGTAAGATTCAAGAAGCTATTCAGATTTTGTTTATATACAGGGATGGTATTGTCGCTAAACAGTGATTTCAATGAGTAGCATGTTTATCAAATCTCGAAGAACTAACCTGAATTATAGGTTAACATCGTTTTTTTTCGTACATTTGAATTTTACTGTTTGCCATAGTATATTTTGTTAGCCGTGTTGGGTTGGTTTTAACTTTTGACTTTGTGGCTCATGGAGTTGGGGTTTTTTTATTAGGAGTTTGGTACGGTTTAAGTTTTTTGGAAAAATTTGAGTCAAAAGAGGTATGTCTTCATTCGAATTTGTTAATGATGTAAACCTTTTGATAGCTATGGAACTCGAAAGTATATATTTAATTTGTCTTTTCGGTAATGGCTTTGTACAAAGTATTTGGATGATTTGGCATTAATCGAGACATTCAAGTTCTTTGATGTACTAAGTTCTAATGTTGTAGTGATCTCATTTTTTTAAACCAGTTATTTAACTGCTCTGGCATTCGTCGAGACAGTTAAGTAGCTGGGTTAATCAATGAGAAATATATCATTTTAAATTTTCAGGTTATGATAGGTTTTATATTTATGAAATTTTGAAAATACAAATGAGGCTCTGTTGAAATTTTTCAGAAAAGTCACGTACTTTAGGTATATAATTGTTCGAGGATTGGGGGGTTGGGCTCGAAAGTATATATTTAATATGTGTTTTCGGTAATGGCTTTGGACGAGGTGCTTGGATGATCTGGCATTAGTCGAGACATTCAAGTTCTTTGTTGTACTAAGTTCTAATGTTGCAGTGATCTCATTTTTTAAACCAGTTATTTAACTGTTCTGGCATTCGTCGAGACAGTTAAGTAGCTGGGTTAATCAATGAGAAGTATATTTGTACGAGGTGCTTGGATGATCTGGCATTAGTCGAGACATTCAAGTTCTTTGCTGTACTAAGTCTTAATGTTGCAGTGATCTCATTTTTTAAACCAGTTATTTAACTGCTTTGGCATTCGTCAAGACGGTTAAGTAGTTAGGTTAATCAATGAGAAGTATATTGTTTTAAATTTTTAGGTTATGACAGGTTTTATATTTATGAAATGTCCAAAATACAGAGGAGACTCTGTCAAAAAATTTCAAAAAAGTCACAAACTTTAGGTATATAATTGTATATTCGTAGTTTCTAATAGTTGCATGGTGTGAATCCCTTAGCATTTTGGTTTTACGGAGAATCGATAGCATATTATGTATAACATTTTGGTAATGTAGGAAGATTCAATTCACTTCAAAGGGAAGATTGAGAAGTGTGGAGCAAGGTTGCATATTGATTTTTAGGGCAATGAATTCAATAACCATAGCTGAAGAGTGACATATATAGGGCTGCCTTTAGATATTTCTTTTTATACTATGTTGGGGTTTAATACATTTGGTTTTTCTTTAAGAACTACAGTAACTACTATCACAATACAACTCATTGCACAAAACTATGTGCACCTTTCAGTTGAAGCGTTGCAATGCAACGTTCGACAAGTGCCCATCTTCGTTAGGGCTCCATTCTTATGGGTCTATAACTTTCCAACAACTCATTTTTATACCAAAAAAATTGGTTGTCTGCAAAGTTCAAACATAAAGCCTATGTTTGTTCAAACTCTCTTAGGAAAATTCAAATTCTCAAAAGTTCAAGAGGTATATATTATGCCTTTTTTTCATGTTGCGTAACCAAATCTCAACTCTTCTTCATCAAGTATTCATGCTTTTCATGTCTCCTATAATGTTATGCCTTTTTTTGCCTTCTTCTTTATGACTATTTTTTTTTTCTCCACAAGTACTCAATCCACTACATATAATGTTTTTTTAAAAATTTGATCTTTGCACTGTTGGGTTCCGAAGTTGTTTATATATATATATATATATATATATATATATATATATATATAAGCTTGAGATGGTTGAACTGTATGCATTCCTGCTTTCGTTATGCATTACGGATTATTATAATGAGAAATGATATATTTATCTTGCGTTTAAGTGACAGTAATAATTTGTTTTAATATAGCCAGTTAAGCTATAATAGATTTTGTAATGGCATGAGGACATATATTATGGAATTATTTAAAAATAATTAATATCAACGTTATCTTGCTTAAGTTTAATCTACGTACATTCTTGTGTAAGTTCTAAGTTAATAACCAATGTTATTTGTTCGTATAGATTACTTTACTTCCGAATCTCGGGACGAGATTTTTTTGAGATGTGTATAGCTGTAACGCCCGTATTTAAAATATGTAATTATTTATTAATTAATTAATTTAATTATTTATTTAAAATTCGCTGGATTGGATTTGGGATATGTGGGCCTGGTTTCTGGGCCCGAGTCTGTGTTGGGCTTGGGTTTCAAACCCAAGTATATAATCACATTGTTCTAGAGAATAGGGTTTTAAGAGAATAAAAAAATAATAAAAATGGAGGCGGAGATAAAAGCTCGTGGGCTAGAGCGCTGGAGCGCGACAATTCGGACGATGACAATTCGTCGAGCTGTTAGTAAAGGTGAGTAGCTATTTTTGCTATTTCACCGAATTTATAGTTTTTCGCGGTACCGCGATAATTTTTAAAAAGTTTCTGCTCATATTTTCGGTTCATTATTTTGTTATTAGCATTCGTGCTGTCGTTGTTAAAATTGGTTAAACTGTATTTTGAAACTCTGTTGAGACTCGGAGATTGACATTGAACTGTCGAAGCTTCGAGAAGCTGTTAATGGCGGCACAAGCCCCACAGCAAGATGTCGGCTTGTGTTTCGTTTAAACTCTATTTGGTTGTGGTTTTGGAAACTCTGAACTTAAGCTGTTCAAGCTCTGAAGGGGCGTCAATGGTGTCGCCCAGCCAAAGGAACGGAATCGTCCTGTTCATATTTGTTTAAACTATGTTTTTTTAATTGTGATGTTAAACTGTTGTATTTTGTTATGGGATTGATTGATGATTTGGAGAGTTGGGTGGGCTGTTGGAGTTTGGAGAAAGCTTGAACCGTTGTTAATGGCGGCCAGAGAATCGCCCAGCGGATTTGATTAAATGAACTGTGGTGGTGTTGGGTTGGACGATGTTGGGTGGCTAGTGTAGTGTGTAAGGGATGCAAATGGGGGTGGTGGAAGTTTGAAACAAGCGTTAATGGCGGCATGAAGATTCCAGATCCAGTTTTGGTTGAGGATTTTAAATTTAAGAATTGAGTTTTTGGTTTTTAGTAAAGTTATAGGGTTTGTGTTTAGGAGTGATTTCGGTTGGTTGAAATGGGAGATGGTGGTGGCCGGAAATTTGGGCTGCTGGTGGTGGTAGCTAGTGAGGAAGAAGACCTGTTGGTCGGCTTGGGCTTGGGCCTTGGGCCCGGTTTTGGAATAAATTGGTTGGGCCAAAAGCCTTATTTTGTTTGGGCCTTTTCTAATTGGTTTTCTTTGGGCCAAACCAAGTTAAGTTTTGGGCCAGTTCTCTTTGTTTTGTTTTGGGCCGAAATCTAGTAGTGTGTTGGCCAGTTCCAGATTAAGTTGTGGACCAGTTTTGGTTTAGTTTGGGCCCAGTTTAGGTTAAGTTGTTTGGGCTAAAACTAATTGATTTTCTTTGGACCAGTTTCAAGTTAGTTTTGGGGCCGGTCCATATAACTTAAAATGGATCTAATTGGGTCTTTAAATGTTCAGAATTTCGGGTTCTAAGGTTTGGGCTCGGCTAGTTGGGTCCGAACCGTTTCCTTAGTCATGAGCCCATGAGCCATGCACCTTTGACCTTAGCCATGAACCATGGCTATGACCCCGAACCTATCGAACATGGAAACGACAGTTTGACTTTGACAATGACAGTTTGACTTTGACCATGATGTGTTGACTTCGACCATGATGTGTTGACTTCGACCATGATGTGTTGACTTCGACCTTGATGTGTTGACTTTGACTTTGACCGTTGACCGTGGAATGTTGACTTTTTCCCGTTTTTCATATATTTAAGAATATGGACAAATGTAGTAATAAAATATTGTCGAAAAGGGTATAATTTGGTTGTCAGTATCTAGGAAAGATTTGACGTTGATATTGTGTATATTTTGACACGTGATGAGATAGAAACTTTAGGAGATATTATTATTCCTAAAACACTATAAAATGTTATGCGGTATGTTTTGAGCTATTGTGACATTATGGGGTATGTTGGAATTGTTGTTCTGTTAAAGGATATCATATGATAAAATATCGATTAAATGCAATATCTTTGAGAACTTTATATAAACGCTTCATTATTATATATGTGAGATGCTACTATGAGGTAATATAGTATTGGTGAATATTTTCCCACGGGATTGTGGCTTAGTGCAATAATATATTGGCACGTGAAAGAATGAAAATGGTTATGAGATATGATTGAGATATTTCTAAATATGTTGATGTACATGTTCGGCGTTGGGAAGTGATTGTAGTAGCCAGGGAAACTAGGTAAGACATAGATATGACGTGATTTTAGGGACACGCAACAAAAGCCTTAATTAATATAATTATGGTAATATGTTGGTTAATGATGTATCTTTAGATAGATGATTATATATGGTTTTGCAGAAGGGTGGGTCAAATTAATTACTTGGGCAGAGACGACCCACTCTGTAATTGAGCATGGAATGCGGTACGTATATAATACGTTTGGTTGGTTATTTGTTTTGTTGAACCTAAGGCGCCTCGATGGAGGAACTACCTGCCTTATTTATTATGTGTATACTTTTATGTGTGGTTAAGTTAAGGCACCTCAATGGAGGAACTACCTGCCTTAATTATTGTACTTAAGGATGTTGGATTAGTCGTTGAAAGTTAAGGCGCCTCGATGGAGGAACTAACTGCCGTATGGATTGTGTATATATATGTATAATTATATGTTGTATTTTAGGGCTACTCACACCAGCATTTTTATAATGCTGACCCGATTTGCATGTTTGCTTATCGAGTGTGTTCATTAAATGAACATAGTTGATAAGTCTTGACAGGTTTAGTGTTGAAGAAGGTTGGTTGCTGCTTGTGGTTGGCGTTAGCGTCACTTTTCAAGATAGGTTTTGTTTTCCCTTGAGGTGATATAGATTTTCAGTATAAACAATGTTTTTGTATTTTCATTTGTAATTTTAATTAAAGAGTTATTGAAAGGAGAGTTGTAACCTAATCTTATTTGTGAAGTTTTGTAATGAAGAGGACTTTGGTTTAAGATTAAAAATTTTATTGGTTTTTAATTATCAGCATATTTAAACTGTTTATGGTTTTTTGGAAGTGGAGAGTGCGTCACACCTCGGAAATCGAAGAGTCGGGAACAAATATTGTTTTCCCGAATTCTGTCGAAATTCGGGGTGTGACAGCTGTGCTCACATTTCTCACTCTACATCTGATCTCGAGGTTCTTCAAGAAGGAAGCTTAACTTCAAGCTACGATTTTAAGTTTGTGTCATGTGAATGCTCATTGGAGGAGTTGAAACACTTAAAAACCGAGAAAGACAATATGGAAATGAAGTTATCAAAGATGTACTCAAAATTTAGAGCTTAGTGAGTGTCAGTTACACGTGGAATAAACAAACAAACACGTAAGTTCATTTTTTATGTCGATATATAAGAGGTAATTATAGTTTAATTGGACTCAAGCAGACAAAAACAAATGAACAAAAGAAAATGCCCAAATCAAAATTAATAACTCGATCTAATAGGATTTGGGCTTTTAATTCAAAATCCAATATATATAATTATTTATTCAAGAAGATTTAGTGTTATGAATAGTGACAATTTATTGTTCAAGGAAAGACCAGTTATGACGGTACGTCAACTAACCCTATAAAATCCAAGTGCATGTCTTCTACTTGGAATTGTGCAATATGTGGTGAGGTAGTTCATAGTTGTAAGGAGCTAGGTTTCTCTATCCTTTGATTGCAACATTACTGAAAACATTGTTACCTCATTATGAGTGATGGATCTAGGGGGACTCCATTATATAGTAGTAACAGCTAATTCAAATATTATAAGTCTATAATGAATGCTTGAATCTATAAGGATTTGTGCCCCCAAACTTAGATGCCTAGATCCGTCTTTGGTCATTAGCTTATTTTTTTACTCTTTTTCTTTTTCAGATATAGGTACGAGAATATCATGATACAATGAAACTACAGTGTTATGTGTATTTGTACAAACAAATGCTGAAAAGATGTAAAACTCACTCAGTAAACTTCTTAAATACTTCAATTAGTTTAATAATCTACAACGTAGCCAAATTTTCTTATTTATTTTCCATATGGATGAAAATGGATTTTATTAGATGGATATGTATTTTTTTTGTCGAATACTTTGGATATGTATGCTAATGACTCCATTGCAAATATGAGGACTTTCTTATCCAAAATATGCAATATCTGCATTGAATGATTTACCGATATCATTAATTGATGCAACATTTTATTATCTATATTATTATTATTTTCTATTGCTTATTTTTTTTATTTGATTTCAAGGTTGTATTCCAGATTTAAATGTAATTGTTGTATTCCAGATTTAAACTTCAGGGGTGGAACAGAGACCACAGGGCAAGGTGTATTATCTAGTGCCAGAGGAAGAAGTTGTGGATCCTGCATCAGTCCAAGAGGAAGCCACGGTATATAATGCTATGGGGGCAGATATCAGTGCTACCGATCAAGTGGTGGAAGGTATGATATGTTTGTTTACTCATAAGGTGCATGTCTTGTTTGATACGGGTGCTACTCATTCCTTCATTTCTAACACTATGGTGGAAATTCTTGGGTTGGAAGTAGTTAATACCGGGAGGAACCTTATTTTATCTACTCCTCTAGGAAAGAAAACTATGTTCTTTGAAGTTTGTCACCATTGTGTGATAAAGATAGGTGATAGGGAGATGATAGTCGATCTAACGGTGATGGACCTAAAAGATTTCGATATCATCGTAGGGATGGATTTGTTAGGGAAGTATCATGCCCATGTAGATTGTTTTGCCAAAACAGTGACGCTTTTAGAGTAGGGACACCGAGGTTGTGTGTTTGAGGGGATTAGAAATACGGTATCTCGAAAGTGGTGAAGGCCAAGTCTGACTTCAAGTATGATAGATCTCGATTGTTAGCTGGTCTTAGTCTCAAGGGCGAAGTTGAATCTTCCGAGCTTGTTCCTATAGTTAGTGAGTTTGCTTGCGGTGTTCCCGGATGCATTGCCGGATTGCCTCCGGCGTGAGATAGATTTTGTAATAGATCTAATCGCCGAAACGCCTATATTTCGATGATTCCTTATCGAATGGCTCCTCTTGAAATGAGAGAGCTCAAATCCCAATTAGATGAATTGAAAAGATTGGGGTTTATAAGGGAAAGCCAGTCACCTTGGGGAGCACCGGTGTTATTTGTGAAGAAGAAAGATGGGTCTTTTCGGCTATGTGTGGATTATCGGAAGCTGAATAATGTGACTATCAAGAACAAATATCCGTTGCCTAGGATCAATGACCTATTTGATCAGTTAAGGGGTGCCAAGTATTTCTCGAAGATAGATCTCAGAACAGGTTACCATCATATGAGAATTCGAGAAGAAGATATACAGAAGACAGTTTTCCAAACACGGCTAGGGCATTTTGAGTTTTTGGTGTTACCATTTGGATTGACCAATGCTCCAGTTGCATTTATGGATCTCATGCACCGAGTGATGTGGAAATACTTAGATCAATTTGTTATCGTATTCATAGATGACATCTTGATTTATTCCAAGACTAGGGCTGAACTTAAGGAACACTTGAGGATTGTTCTCCAAACCTTAGTTGATCATCAGCTTTATGCCAAGTTTAGCAAGTGTGAGTTCTGGTTGAATGAGATGAAGTTTTTAGGGCATGTTGTATCGGAGAATGGAATAACAGTTGATCGTTCAAAGATAGAGGCAGTGAATAATTGGCCGAGACCGACGTCAGCGACGGAAATCAGAAGCTTCTTGGGATTGGCAGGTTATTATCGTCATTTTGTAGAAGGATTCTCTAGCATAGCGTCGTCCTTAACTAGATTGACACAGAAGGATGTGAAGTTTGAATGGACTGAGGCATGCGAAAAAGCTTTCCAAGAGCTAAAGACGCGATTGGTAACAGCGCCAGTTTTGACTATTCCAGATCCGGAGAAGAGTTATGTGATTTATACTGATGCCTCTAACACCGGGTTAGGATGTGTCCTAATGCAAGAAGGCCAAGTGATAGCGTATGCGTCTAGACAATTGAATGCCCATGAGAAGACTTATCCTACTCATGACTTGGAGTTAGCGGCGATTATTCATGCTTTAAATATATGGAGGCATTACGTGTATGGTGAGAAGTTTGAAATATTCTCTGATCACAAGAGTCTCAAGTACTTGTTCTCGCAGAAAGATTTGAATATGAGGCAGAGGAGATGGGTTGAGTACATGGAAGACTATACATTCTCATTGCAATACCATCCGGGTAAAGCAAATGTAGTTACCGATGCATTGAGTAGGAAGCGAGAACATGTTTGTGCTCAGATGATGATGAAGGAGTGGCAATTGCTGGAGTCTGCTGCTTCTTATGGTTTTGAAATCACGGGAAATGGAAGTGGAGATCCTCAGAAGTGCTGTTATTTAGCACAGATGACAGTGACGGCAGAAAACACCTTAGTCCAGGAGATTGTGAATGCCCAGAATACATCGAGGGATGGACCTAGGTACCGAGGATATGTGAATAATGCTGAGGATGTTGATTGGGAAAAATCCGGAGACGGAAGCATCAGATTCAGAGGAAGAATTTGGGTACCTTTTGATCACTCTTTGCGGAATAGTATCTTGAAGGAGGCACATAGATCGAAGTATACCATTCATCCTGGTGGTACCAAAATGTACAGAGATCTACGTCATCAGTTTTGGTGGCCGGGCATGAAGCGACACATTGCGGAATATGTTAAGAAGTGTGCCACATGCCAACAGGTGAAAGCTGAACACCATAGACCACCTGGTCTTCTTAAACCTCTGGAGATTCCGGAATGGAAGTGGGAGAATATAACCATGGATTTTGTATCCGGGTTACCGAGGACCAGTGAGGGAATGGATTCTATATGGGTCATTGTTGATAGACTGACCAAGTCTGCCCATTTCATACCTGTTAAGACTACTTACTCTGCTGAAAAGCTAAGTAGGATCTACGTGTCAGATGTACTGAGGTTGCATGGGGCACCACTCTCGATAATTTCAGATAGAGGTACTCAATTTACCGGTTCGTTTTGGAGAAGTCTTCAAAGGGAATTGGGGACCAAACTGAAATTCAGCACCGCATTTCATCCGCAAACCGATGGGCAATCGGAAAGAGTCATCCAAATCATAGAGGATATGCTTCGGGCTTGCGTGCTTGATTTTGGGGGTAGTTGGAAGACTCATTTGGCATTGGCCGAGTTTGCTTACAACAACAGTTACCAATCTAGTATTGGTATGGCACCGTTTGAAGCATTGTATGGCAGACCTTGCAGAACACCTCTCTGTTGGACTGAAACCGGAGATAGTATTATGTTGGGGCCAGAGATGGTTAGTGACACCACCGAGAAGATTAGAGTGATACGGAATCGGTTGCTCACAGCCCAGAGTCGTCAGAAAAGCTATGCGGATAGGCGTAGACGTCCCTTGGAATTTTATGAAGGTGACAGGGTATTCTTGAAAGTATCTCCGAAGAAGGGCATTCAGCGGTTCGGGATGAAAGGGAAACTTGCACCTAGATATGTGGGACCATTCCTGATTATTCAGAAGATCTCTGAGCTAGCTTATAAGCTCGAGCTACCAGAAAGGCTATCACGTGTCCATAACGTGTTCCATATCTCAATGCTGCGCAAGTATGAGCCGGATCCACTACATGTTGTCAATTTGGAATCGTTGGAGTTGGAAGAAGACATTACCTATCCGGAAGGGCCAGTTCATATTCTAGATGCGAGAGAAAAGAGATTGCGGTCAAAGGTCATTCCGTTGGTAAAGGTCTTGTGGAGAAATCACAATGTAGAGGAAGCAACATGGGAGAAAGAAGCCGATATGAGGCAACAATATCCAGAATTGTTCGAGGAATAAGGTATGATTTAATTTCGAGGACGAATTTTCTTTTAAGGAGGGTAGGATGTAAAGTCCTGAATTATTATTAAGGGTATTTTTGTAAATTTCATATCAAATCTAGGGTCATTTATGTAAATTGGTCGTCGGGTTTATATTTCAACCGTACGTAACTTAAGGAAACTTAACTCCGACTCCTAAGCCACGTTAGATAAGCAAATATTATACGAAAATTGGACAAAAAATATCGGTTAGAGGTTTTCTGCGTTCGAAGCTGGCACGAGTTAACAGCTTACACGCAGGAGTGGGTTATTGTTATAGCCTGCGGAGAGATAGAATATAGGAGATTAAATTTAGCGGGATGGGCCGGAAAAATAATTACGACGCGACGTCAAATGAGTAGTGGATAGGACTCTAAGTATGACGTTAGGCCTAATTTAGTCATGGTGGGCTTGGGCCTTAATTAAACATAGCAAATAAAGACGAAAAATCAAACAAATCGCACCAAACAAAACAACCAAAAATCGCACAGACAAACAAAATCGCACAAACACAATTTTTTCTCCAATTTCGCCCAATCATTAAAACCCTAAGAGAGAGAGACTCAATTCTCTCAATTCCCATCGATTCAAACCAACAATTCTTCGCACCAATCTTAAGAAACAGTGAATTCAAGTGTAGAGATTCACAAAAATTTGGAATTTTGCCGTAACACAGCGAAAGGTGAGTTTCATTTTTGTTTCAAATAATTATTTAGACTTGATTTAGATAGCTTGGGATTGTCTTGATGGAATTAATTGAGTTGGGGGTGATGTACTTCGGGCAGTGGCAGTTTGGAGGAGCTAGAGTGGAGTGAAATAGTGGTGGAGCCGAAAACTAAGGAGGGATCGGCTGACTCGGTAAGAATTTTAAATATTCAATCTATTTTAGAGCATTGATGCTAGTTCACACTTGTTTAAGATCACGTTGAGTATCGAATGAGTGAGAAAGAACACCCACTTAGTAGTATTGGATTAAATGTGAATTGAAGAGTGGGATTTGTTGTAGTTAGAGTTGGGAAAAATCATAATAGTTAGGGGGATTGATAGATATGATTGGCATTGACGTGCGGTCTTACAGTGGCTGTAAATGACTACAGAGCCCTGTCAGAGGAACAATGCCAGAAATGGCCTGTAGCTCTGTTAACGGTAGTTAGATGAAAATTTATCCGAAACCAAATTCTTAACGTCGAGATTTCTTCTCGGCTTACGCTAGATAATAATTCCTCGTTGTTCGATCAATTCTAACAACCGACGTATATGTATATGCTGTTATAGGAGTGAATTTGAGTTGATTCGGTTAAGCGGGCTCGATTTGGTTAAGTGGGCTTGATGAGAAGGAGCTTGCTAAGGTAGGAACCTACATACCAATATATGGTCTGCTTATTTTCATGCATGATTTGAATTGTTTAAATAGGAAATAGATAGTTGCGTATCAACCATGCATGTATATATGATATTCATGTTTTGCACTGTATTTCCTCGATATAAACTGTATATATAGATAGTTTTCGTGTGAAATGGTTTTTTTGGTAAAATCGGGGTAGCGGAGATTTGTTTTCTTTGTTAAAAGAGAAAAACTGGTTTTGGGAAGGGTTCGCGTCTCTTGTCTCAGTAAGGAGACAGAGAGATGGATTTTGTATGCGGGTGAGGATTACCCGGTTGTTTGTAAATATGTGTGAGGTTCTGGATTGTCCCCGGGATAGAGTTCGTTGTTATTTACGATGATTCGCCGTTTGGGAATCATCGGTTGTCATTTACTATGACTGGCCCGTTTGGGAGTCATAGGTTGTATGTGATCGATGTGGGAAATTCAGGAACTCACACATACAGGACCAACAGTTTTAAAAGAAAATCTAAATATGTATCTATAGTATTTGGAAAACAATCGGTAATACGAGTATATATATAGATATTACTATGCTTATCACGAGGGGATTTAGAAAAGGAATTGTGAATTCCTAAAAAGAAGGAACTGTTGTCGCAATTCCGGAGACGGCAGTTCGCTCTAGGATTCCAACTGTGGTGTACACCTTTCAAGGTGGTGGGCCACCTTTAAAGGGATGCATCACTGGATGTAGTCCGGGAATTCCTTTTCTACTTTTCTAGATAACCCATGCTTTGTATGCGTGTCCATTTGTATGGTGATTAGCTTGTGTGGGGTTACATGCTACCTCGATAAGGTTTAGACGCGATGAGTGAGAGTTTAGTCCACTCCTGGATGTGTGTCAGGATCCTGAACAGTCTGCAGTCGTCGAATGGTTGACCACCGTAAGTTAGGTGACATCCCGTATGGGGGTTATGGTCACAGGGCCCACCTGAGCCCTAAAAGCTTTGGGGATTTTGTGTGTACGAACACAACAATGGCATTTCAGCTCCCTGCCGGTAAAATCAGGAAAACAACGGTGCATGGTTCACACTGGAAAGTACTGAACCGAGATTGTCTGTGACTGGGGCTGAGTACCAGTCGTACCCTCACCATTCTAATAGGATGCAACGGCCATAATAGTTGTATGATGATTGTGAAAAACTATATTTTGTATATCAATGAAGCATGTCGAGATGATTTCTGCTAGTTAGTGATGTATATATATAATCACGATATTTGAATACTTTTATGGAAACCCTGCATGTTTTAAATGTTTTCTATAAGTAACTATTTATTGGCTATGTGTGTTTCTACTGGGCATAGTTGTTTGCTCACCCTACTTAACATTTCAGACGAGCCAGTTGCGGAGGAGGTTTTCCCTAACCCTAGTGATGACGGTTATGGTGATTTGGAAGGATTTCCTTATGCTTAACGAGGACAGAGTCAAGTTCATACTTTTGGTTGTATAGAGAGACTAGTTTCTTTTGTTGTATATATAGAGAGCTAGGCCATTTTGATGTAATAATCGTATTTGGCAACAGTGCTCCCTTGTTTTGTAGATATTGTCATATCCCTGTAGTATTTAAAGTTAAGAGTAGTATATGTGGTTGTTGGATATATATATGGTTGGAAGAATGAATTTTGAGATGTTCAGGGGTTATGACAGGTTTTATGACAGGTTTTAGGGTTTACGAATGTCGATTAAACAAAGGAAACTCTACCGAAATTTCGTTAGAATTGGGTGTCAGCCTCGAGATTCACTCCTCATCCTCGGGATGTGTGTGTGGGGTCTCGGGGCGTGACAAAGAACATGGTTCTTTACATAAATGCAATCTCTTCCGGTACTTCATACAACTGGCAACATATTTGTTTCTTTCGCTCTTTCTTTTTTCCCCAATTCCTAAAAAAAAATTAAGTGCTAAATCTAGAAAATATAGAATACTCACCATATAGTTGATGGATCAACTAGAGACTCTCTTAATCATTATAAATAATTTGGTCTTCATGTTTTAAAAAAAAAATCATTTTCTCTAAATGATATAAATTAATCTACCATCACCTCTCTCTATATTAAAATAGAGTACATCTAACGTGGATAGTCCTCTCCTAGGTGGCATTCTCTTTGGAGAGAGTGAAGCCCATGTATATGTCTGTTTCTCATTTAGAAGTTTCATGTACCCTCTCTCAACTTCTCAAGTCTCAAACCAATCGTAATTCTATTAAAATACTCTAGCTTCTCAAGTCTCAAACCAATCGTAATTTCGTAAATATCAACTTCTAATCATTACTTTTGTTAAAATTAGTAAAAAGTTTTGAGTTAGAATACCATACTTGCGTAACACTGCTGGTGAAAAATGTCTAATACATAACACGAAAGCCTTACGTGTGTTGGATGCCTAAGTGTTTTTAATGCATTGCTCTAGGACTTACAATCTATGCCTAGCTGATTAACCAATCGATTTAATCTAGATATGCGTTTATATACATGTTTATGAATCATGCATATGTTTTTTGTTAACTCAACAAATTATATTCTTCTTAAGAATATTAAGGAACACAAAAAAAAACTTTCGTTAAAACAGGTTTGGGGTCACTAATCTTAAAATATTTTCTCTAAAGTCACAGCTGACACCATTACCAAGACGACAACCTCCTTCATCCATTTACTCAATTTAGTTAATGAATGATATGCCTTTTTGTTTATCGGAGATTCCATTTGTGCATCCGAATATATTTCTTTAGTGATTTAACATGATCATAGGAATTAATTAGTCTAAAAAAATTAAAACCAATTGTAAAAGTAAGACTATTTTCAAAAGGTAGCAAGAATGAATTCCTTATTGCATTGTATTAGAATTTGAAAGTTCATGTCCATCTGCAACTATTAATATCTTGGCGTATGAACTCTCATTATTTAATAATCTCATTGTGATTCGACGCAATGAATTCGCTAGATAATAGAGGGTGTGTATTATGCAGATGGAGAGACCATTGTGCACAATGAATATAATTCGGTTATCGCTTAAACATATGGTATGTTTTGAGTACGTGTTCTATTCCTTGATTGTTGCGTTATATTTTGATACTAGGTATCACCCGTGCCTACGACACGATTTGTTATGAGGTGCTTATTATGTTGTTTGAGACATTAATCTTAGTACACCCAAATATTTTCAAATGTATGGTGTATGTGGGAATTTGTAGACATTTTATTTTGAAGTGGTTGTTTATTTTGTAGGTGTTAGTATGTGGTGGTGTCTCATACCAAAACAAATTGTGCCTTTTGATAGTGGGAGCCTTTGCCATGTATCTTACAATTAAACGTTGATTTGGTACGGTTATGCAATTTCATTTTTTTCTAAATGCATCTACTCTTTCATTTTTGGTTACAAATCTAAATTGTAATGAACTGAACATTTGATATGTGTAAAATAATTTGAGTAATGGGACATGAATGATAGTTGGGGTATGTAAATTATACCTAATCATTATTATTATAAAGTTTATATATAAATTTCTGGGGGAAAAAATGGACAAAAACAATTGAAAGTCTATTAAGGAAAAAATTGACATGGACGTTGTCCTCTACCCATAGTTCAAGATTTCCGAATATCCGAAATTCTGACAAATCCAAAAACCGGAATTCCGCCCCTTATTCCGCCATATTCCGAGTACATTCTGAAATTCCATATTTTTTTACCCTTGAACCGGAATTCCGAATTTTTTAGTACATTCCGAGAATTCCGTCGAAATCACAAACTATGTCTCTACCATGCCTTCAACACTTTTTGATGAACTTGTTCATAACTCCATATACAACCATACGAAACATTGTCCAGTACATCTATCGTGGAAAAAATGTTAAACAATCACCGCTTTCTCGAGCGATGGACATATAATAAATATTGATTTTCAAGACAATCTTCTAATCTTCAAAATAAAATTACATTGAGTAGTCTGAGCACACTGTGAGCCATATTGTCAAGTAAAATGACACACTCACATAACCAAACAATAGATATGAATAAACTACTTGATTAAGGCAAAACCTTATTAGGACTATAAAAGGAAGCTTGTTTAGTTGTTTTCAAGGCTATCATTCTGCAAGAACTATAGGGTCTGTTTGGAAGTTTTCCTATGGAATTGGAATTGAAAATATAATTCCAATACTTACAATGTCAAGTAGCTAAAATTCCTGAATATATGTAAATCTCAAGTTTCTGCCCCTATAGAAACTTACAATTCTTTGATTTTGGGGATTTGAGATTTTCATTCCAGTGTAGAAAAAGTTGGCAAACAGGGTGATTCTTAATTTTCAAAAATATATTCTGAATTCTACCCTAAAATCCTAGTTGCCAAACACACCCATAGAGTTACTTTTCATGATATAAAATCTAGTAATTGCAGCTTTCTCTTCATAGCCTGAACCTCATTGATATATTGAATTAGTGGGACCAGTTCTTTTCTTTGCATGTTTTCAAATATGTTTACTCAAAATAAAATACTACATGCCATAATAATGTTGCAAACATACAAAATACAAAGCATTCCTGAATTGACTATGGATAAAAATAATTATGAAGATTCATCTTGTCTTAACTTTCTTTGGTAATTAAGATAACAAAGCCTCTTCACCAAGCAAGTGCTTCAACAAAAATAGACTAAAACATCTAACACATGAGTTTACTTCTCAAGTCAGTTATCATGAAAAACCTTTGTTAGATATATCCACTGAAGCTTTGACCCGGAACCCTGAAAATTCAACCCCAAAATTAATAACATTACAAAGTCATTCCACCATTATTAACAGGTTAATTATCCCCACTAAAATGTACAACTCTTCTTTTACAGAAAAGTATGACTAAAATATTATGTAAAGTTTGTATTTCTTCAACACCACTGCAGATCTGGGATGATGTCCATTGGCTCACATAGAACTGGAGCACAAGTCTCGGCTGTTACACCCTCTCTTTGATAAATGGAACATTTTCACCCAAGAAAAACTCAAAATTAAGCATCAGTAACAGATAATATATGAAATTGAGATGGGAACACTTTCCAACATACTTACCTTTTAATATCAAGTTGTTAATTTCAAAAGTCAATTAGGAAGCCCAATGAGGTCTTGACACACCAAGTCCACACAGTCTTTCACAACACTCTTTGTAAGTGTCACCTGCACCTGGAGTCTGGAAATATACAAAACGACATACAACTATGTCAGAACAAAGAAAAATCAATTGAATGCATATCAACTCGAGATAGGGGGTAGGTTGGGTGTCTAGAACACCAACCTTTCTTGTTTTTCACTGAAGCACCCAACATTGCATATACACTCAAAAAGATATCCATGTCGGTTGGTGTTAGCTAGTACAACCTCCATTGAATTTGAAGCAGCAAAAAAACTAAACTTAGTTGTCATTTCTTCCAATATACTCGCAAACCAAGTATATTTAACACCTTGGTGACCTGTGGTTTATAGAAGTAAGATAGAGCACACATACTACATCATCAGTTCTCAATATTATAGTATTAATAGTCGAGAACACCACGAAAACAAAAAATTTACGAAAACCTTTGATTCCGATAATGGTCTTTACGAAAGATACGTAAGAAGAAAACACAAAACAATCTGCATTAGTTTATTAGCTATCCAAGTTGAATGATGCAATCTAAAACCATTTCGCAACCTGAAATAAGGTTTACACCATTTCATTCAAACTGAAATAGCTGAATTCAAAATTAAAATACGAAATGAAAATGAAAAATTAAATTTACCAAACGTGATCGAATTCATTGAACTTGTTTAATTGTAGAAATCAGAAAATAGAAAACATGCCAAGTGAATTGGGATTGTATAATTGCATCATTAATAAAAAATTAAAATAAAAATTAAAATTAAAATGAAAGACTCTGCTGCAAGTACCAAACTTAATTAAATACTGAAATTGGAATCAAGATTCGCCCAATAAACAATTATTGTAAAAAGTTCTAAAAAAATGACGAAGATAAGAAGACTTGGACAATTATATTGGCCCTACAATTAGTATGTATGCATGCATGTGAATATGGATATGATGGTGAGAATGAAGCTAAGATGTAGGCATGTAGCTAAAGTAATAAAATTTCAAGACTGCAATCTACAGAGAGATCAGTAGTATTACCTTCAAAAGCGTATGTGAGCAAAAAGAGTAGGAAATAGCCAAATAGTACGTTCCTTCTAAGTTCTAAATAAGCGATGGATTATAACCAAAAAGAAATTAGATAAATTTCAATACCAGTAATATAAATCCACAAAAGCAAATCTAATTGCATATATGAAATATCTATCAAGTTTCAAGTTTTCCTATTATGAGTAGGAATGTAGGATATAATGATTAAAATCCATTAATCAATCTCTACAAAGTATACAAAATCATTTGCCATCAAATGTTTATAGGGTTCAACATATTTGTATTTTTTTTTTCATTGTCATAAAACATATTTGTAAGATGCACACCAAGTCACAAGCCTATGCCATTAGATTGACCTAACAAAGATTTCCAATTTTTAGTTGCTAAAGTATATACATCCTTGAAAATGAGCTTCATGTATGTACAACCACCCTATACAGGGCTTTTGTAAACAAACTTATAAGCTTAAAAATTCTAGTGGGAATAGGTCTGCCACAACACTGACTTGCTCTTGATGGCACTGAAATATCAATTTGCAATCTATCGCCGAAAATGAAACAAATCTACTTGGTTGATGCTTTTGTGCCAAATTCAATACCACCTCACTTGTTAGTAATTGATAGATGCCATGAGCTCCTCTAGTCCTGCATCAAATAAGATGCTTCTTAATATATCATTCACAACATTAGTATTGTGATACACTTCCAAGTCAATTCCAAAAGCTCTACAAACACGTAACATAGATTGAAAAGTTTGGCATGAAACCATAGTAGAAGAAATACAACCTGCATCAATGACAATACAATGTGTAGTTGTAGTATGAATAACTAATATAGGTATCATGTCTAATTTGCATAACATCATATCTTCTACAAATTCCATAACCAAACCTAGCTATCTATAGTTAATACTTGCAATGGAAATGAAGCAACAATTAGTTGATTGATCTAGTCAGTCTTTGACTATTGACTATTGACTATTGACACAAGTAGAAAAGGTAATCCTCAATGTGCCTAAGCAAGTCAATACAAAGGGAATGGGCCTGATTTGGTTTTTGAATGGTAAACAGTAAAATTTATCTGATCATGCAAGTAGCGTTTCTTTGAATAACCAAGTAACCAAACACAAAAGCAAGTGTGGACTATTCCACAAACATAGACCTCCTAACACTCCTAAAGGTGAAACAAATGGAATGATTGATGTGTGACTTGGTCTAGGATTGCTATTAGGAAAGTAATAGTGAAGCAGAGAAATTACCACGGCACGTTGAAGAAACATAAACAATGCACATTTTTGGAAATATATAGAAAAGACTCAATTACTTGAACAAGACATGCTTTTAAATCTCGTTAATAAGAGCTTATCTGGTTTGATGCTTCATCCATTTTGAAATCCCAATATGTTTAAATTGTTAAAATGAGAAAACATACACTGGATCAAACATCAGCCCTTACTTGCGTCCGATAGAGGACTCAACTTGTATGCCAACGTTATGGTGGAAAAATATAATGAACTAAATGCAATTTATTAAATTCATTAATAACTTAATATTGTAACTAAACCCCGTCGTCTCAATCAACTATACATATATTGCAAATGTAATAACTATTAACTATATAAATTAGCCAAATCACAAATTATTTAACTACTATTCATCCTATTTAACTAAACCTATCAAATTGGCTAAAAACATTTACCTAACAACATATTCCATCCATATTCAAATTAAGACAATTTGAAAAGAGTGGATGGCACATTAGTGACTGTTATAACATCAACTTGTTAAGATGGTAGTTGTCTTCTTGTTCTTGGATTTTCCTTTTTGACTTGAGTACTAATACTATCAAAATTCAACTAACTAAACAAAATAGAATTAGGTTATAATAAGACAAATCCATTCATCATCTTGTGCATCCCTAACTTATTTCGGAATAAAGACAATTGTAGCACTATTAAAGTTTTGACCCATCTGAACTGGCCTTTATCTTCACTAACTAATTAAAGCATATCATAACAGAAGGATAAAGCTAAGGAATCTATTTTGAAAAATTAAAACAACAACTATATAAAAATCAGATGGTTGCCCATGAAAAACAATTAAACGGGTAGAAGTGGAGATTATGGATATGGGAGGACCACCAATTTTGCCATAAAATGCATCAACAGACATAACAAAGCAATACTCGATCAGTTGAGTTATGAAAAGATCTTGGCCAATGTGGCCATCATATAGAAGACATTTATAGTCGTATATCATTGAAATAGAAATATTGGAATGTATATATAACAAACTGAAAAGATATTGAATCAATACTGGCAAACTTTAAAAATAGTAGTAGACTCAATAAGTTAATATCGATGTAGAGATGCTTCTTAAGACGTGCTCCTCCTTTTTTTTTAGTTTAGGAAGAATAATTTGTAAATGGAAAAGGCAAATCTAATGTGTCACAACTGAAAATTCATAGTGAAAGGTGGAAATAGAGATTAACACTGATATAGATTAAAAAAAAATATTAATAAAAAAATTGGAAACGCAATGCAAACTAAAGTTCAGACTTGAAATTAACACGATTTTCAATGTTACCTGAAATAACCTGAGGGCTTAACTTGGTTTGGGTTCTCTAGAAATCCTGCACATTTGAAAACAATTAAAATGTTAATATCATGAAAGATGAGATTAACTGATAGGAGAGTGGGAGAGAACTTGGAGAAGATAGACGGACAAAGTGGACTGGTGAGTGAGAGAGATAAAGGTGAGGAATTAAGGAGTTAAGAGGAGAGAGATACCAGGGTGTTATTTGTGAATTAAAGTCTTTCCATTTTGACTTTTGTTATTTGTGAATTAAAGCCTTTCCATTTTGACTTTTGCATTCCCTTCCGTTTTTTATTTATAGTGGGCAATTAAAGGTGTTTTAAACTTTTAATGCAATCTTGGTTAACCAAAAAAAAAACTTTAATTGCAGTCTTGGCCCACGCGTGATACATGGCAGAAATAGTTATTTTCGGGCTCAAGACGGCATAAACCAAACAGATTTGATTAGAGGACTAATTAGATAAGCAAAGATAATTAATTACATCAGGTGGAAGTTTGAGAGCTTAAAATGTATTAATGGCAAGAAAACTATTGGGATTTAAAATGTAATCATTTCTTTAATTCATTTAAAAAACATTTAATTCGTTTAAATGTTATTAAGAATTTTCATCAAAAGGGGTTTTAAAACGATCTGAGCCAGTCATCTACTTCCATCAAACGCAAATCCTTATGAAATCTCCACCACCATTTGTCTTCCCATTTTGTTTTATTATAACTAGGGTATGGTATGCGTCTACTGCCCATGAGACTCTCGGCGCAAGGCACCACCTCGACAACTCATCGCCTTCGCCGGCGCGCATTAACGATCTTAGGTGCAAAATATTCGCCGCAAGACCAACGAAACAACTCAATTTATAAGTCCAGCCGCAAAGCCATCCCAATTACCCATTATCTATAAGTCCAAATCAATTGGAGGCCTAACAATTTATGGACTAGCCCAACAATTTATAAGCCCAGCCGCAATTGTTGACTTTTGGTTGATTTTTAGACAGATCTCATGGTATTGGTTACACTTAACAAAATTACACAAACTCTCCAAACACTTGGATCTGCCATGTCACAACTTACTAAAAGACAATGACAACCACTTGATGGAGTCCCCGCGGCCCCACACCATTGATTTTTATTATATAGATAGATAGTTTATATAGGTGAGTGATAAGAATTGTTATTTAGGACAATAATTACCCAAAAATATAAATAAAACCTTTAAAAAAAATTAGAAAATCATAAACCCTTCAAACAAAAAGTATGAAATGGATCATTAGCTATCAATATACATATATTATTTATTCAAATAGACTTTAGGCTTACGAGTCATTAGCTATCTATGTAGCAAGTCTGGCCATGGGCTCGGCCAAATGGCTAGTTAATGAACAGTAATGCTACAGTGTCATACATTAACACTACAGTCCAAAACAATATACTACAGTTCGGAATTCATAAAATTTCGTAGAAACATATTCACGCACTTAATGCCAGCAACACAATTTATACATAGTAAAGCCAAATTAGTGCTCAAGGCAAATTTTGTTGGTTATTGAAGATTCTTATCATATCATTTAAACATTTGATTAATTCCAAGACAACAAAATCAAGCCGTTGCCCATATTAATATACCATTCACAATATCTTACATTAATTTATACATCAAATCCATATTCATGTATTTATGTGCACAAAACAACCAACAAGGTATTTATTTCATAATGTGAATATTATATTTTTTTTTTGAAAGACATAAATATTATATTTAATACAACACAAAATTAATAGGTACTCATTAGTACAATTTCAATTATATTATTTTCTCTTTTTTACGTTATTCAACGTTAATAACTACAACGCAATATTAAATAGATTCATATAAATAAATATGAAATCATATTTAAAACAACTGTTTCATAACTATTATACAAACACTAATATTTAGTGTTCTAAGTACCAATATAAAATACACGCAATATATATACATTTTTTTTCCTTTTTTTTCTAATTATTTGAACGTAATAGAAATCAACAACCAAATAATTGAAAACAACCAGTTAGTGAGGTCTACTCACCTATTATTGTTGTCATCGAAAGAACAATCATAGAAAAGAAATCCACTCCACGTAAAATTCATATCACCAAACAATAAAAATATTCTATTTCTTCTTCCTTCTTCCTTCTTCCTTCTTCCTTTGCCTTATTCTCTTTAATCTTCTTTTGTTTTATTTCTCTCATTCTTTTTTTTTCTTTCTTTTTCTCCTAAGCAAACCATATATTTTATATCTAAGAAAACTAAATAGTATTCAATAATTACAAAATCTCTACCCCCATTTTCTTCCATATTATCTCACCATAATAAAGAAAATATTCCTTCTAGCTCAAAAAGTTTCTAAATTAATAAAATCTCTGCACCATATTTAAAAACTTAAAAAATTTCCTAATAAACCCTTTTCAAACTAAACAAACTATTTTCCCTCATTTTCAAAAAGTCAAATACAAATATTTGATACAATAATTTAATAATCAACATAAGAAATACAATCATATTATATTAAAATTTGTAAAATAAATAATTTTGCATATTAAATAAACAGATCGAGTAACTCTCAAGGACAAAAAGGAGAAAAAATTGCTCTCAAACCCACATTTTTTTTTTTATAATCACTCACAAGGACTGAGTAGATTTTACAACAATTATACCATTGACACAAAATTAAAAACAGCCCAGGGTGATAAAAAGTCAAGTTTACCCCTGCCATGAAATAAAAAAACAACCCAACCCAACCAAAAGGACCCAGCGTATGTAGTATGAATAAGAACAATCGTTGTTCATACCTCAACATGAGCTATGAACAATCCTTGTTGATACCACAACATAATGTATGATCAATGAGAATACCTATTGGAGTAGGAACAATCATTGTTCATACCTACAATTATTGTTCATATCTCAACATGAGTTATGAACAATCAAAACACCTATTGGAGTAATGTATGATCAGTAAGAACATCTATTGGAGTATGAACAACCATTGTTATATCCATTTTGGGTATGAACAATCACTATTCATACCTCAACATAATGTATAATTAGTAAGAACACCTATTGGAGTATAAAAAATTATTGTTCATACATATCTGGGGTATATATGAACAATCACTGTTCATACCTCAACATAATGTATGATCAGTAAGAACACCTATTGGAGTATAAACAATAATTAATGTTTATAGCTCAACATAAGTTATGAACGATCTCTGTTTATACCTCAACATAATGTATGAGGTATGTTCACTTATTTGGGGTATGAATAAACACTATTCATACATGAGAAAAACCAAAACGATAGAAAAGGTAAAATTGGAAAACATTAATTTTAAATCCTGACTATTTTGTTCTTAAGGGTTATTTTCCCCTGAAAATTAGATTTTCGGATTATTTTCACCTGAAAATTGGGTTTGTGAGTGATTTCAAAAAAAATGTATCCTTAAAATCCACCTTTTTCGCTCAACGTAAAGATTTAATTTGCCCCCACTTTTGTTCATGCTCTTTGAAAGATAATCAAATAGTTTGTGTATCTTAGGTAGTAGTTAGATTCTAGGGTTAAGGGAACTGCAGTGTATCTGCATTAAATGGAGACTTTTTGATATCAGTACACTCATAGATATGGAACTGATCCATGAAGTTCAGTTCATGCGTTCCCAAGACTAAAAGGGTGTTCAGGTGGTGGTAATGCAATTGTAGGAGTTGGTTCATGCATTCTGTTAGAGAAGGATTCAACAGATTGCCTGTTGTTGCCGCCACCAGTGTGATGTGAATGCTCGACAACAAACAAGGTAAAGCTCCAGGGTTTGGGATAATCGATATCAGCTAGAATTTTCATTAAAATGGATAAGTTCCAGTCTGAATACAATAATTTCACTTCTTAAACTAGTCAATAATTTTACTTCCATCACTTGTGATTTATTCCGTGAGCTTCATCAGCAGAATCAAACATCTGTGTCAGAGACTTCTTCACCACATCGTCTGCAAAGATATACTTGATTGAATTCCTCCCTAGCTGAAACAATTCCTTCTCGCCAAGACCTTCACATTTCACATACAAATAGGCATCATCAGTTCAGTAACTAATCAGCATTCAAGACTTACAACACAGGAGACATCCCATACCAAATGCAGAAGCCGCAAGGCTGTATTCATGAGTTAGACTGGTAGAAAAAACTCCAGTGTCATCAGTGCACAAGGTTATAGGATGCTTTGAGTTGTATAGGTCAGCTGCACCGTCATTGAATATGTTTCAAATAATAAAACATCAGTTCTCAGGAAAAAAGAAAGACGCGTCAAAAAAACATTGCCAAAGACTTCTTTTCCTCCACTTGATGTGAAAAACTAACCAAAATGATGGTCTTGTATAGATGCCATACGTCCAGTGCGCACATTCGATGTCAAACATATCTCTACCTACAAAGTGGTGAAACAACATAAACTTGTAAGCAAGAACAAGGGAGAGATAGATTGTCTAACAGATTTGACAAGTTATCCTCTACAACAAAGATGGTTGCAATGCAAATGACAAACCGGAATCTTAGATGTTTTCAACTGTTTCCACTGTTGTTCTTCAAGAAAAACAGCATGACCAATCCTCTGGGGCAGAAAGTCCAGCATTGCTTGGACTTCCTTTCGATTTGGTACCTACATGTACTAAGTCGAAAAAATATACCAGTTAGAAAATCGGATTGCGAGTTCAGCACTGAATGTAACACAAGCAGTATAAAAATGCCTCAGAAGATATTTAATGCTGAACAAAGCCCGACACACCTCTGCACAGTGAAGAGTTATGGGAAGACCTTGTTGCTTTGCAAATAGCAACGGCGGCAAAAATTTCTCCCTGCAATACAAAAACAAAAGAAAAAGGTGAATATCATATCAACTAACTATTAGATACAGCATAGAACACTCCAAAAATCTTGAATGCCATGAAGTACCATTCTCCCACGACAGGATTGCCAGAAAAGTCTATGCCAACTACCCCTGAATCCCTCAATCCCAAAGCTAATTGAACCTTCCAAAAGAAAAGACAACCTTAGCTGCACCATCTTACATCTAGATTAAAAAATTGGAACTTCAACAACCATTAAGAAATGAAAAGGCTACAGCATTACAACATACAGTTTCCATTGCCGCTGCAGTAGACTCACGACGGTCAATACTGAGAAGAAGACGAACAAATATGTGTTTCCTCATGGTTTCATTGTCATTTCTAAACAATGTCTTACTGGAGGTTTTCTGGTCCAAATAAGAAGGAAGGAAACTGACATCAACAGTACTAATAGCCTTTAAGCCGTTAATAACTGCTTCCATGTAGGATCCCTTTGTCATTCCTTTTGCTTCATTTTCCTGTACAGATGAAATCATATATTTTTCCCATCATTCTGAATGTGTCATAAGTGAGTTCTGGTAAAGAATTAAATATCGTATTTTGCACTTTTAAATGCTACCAGTAGTCATTTTTGTAAGCTTAGATGCACATGAAAGTTGCTTCTTTTAAATAGTAGAACCTCATCAGAAAATAATAGGTATATATACAATTCAAAACTCCTACACTATATAATCCTGAAATTAAGTTATTTGATATCGTTTAACTCAAAAAAAGTGGGGGATCCAAAAGGACCACTACAAGTATACAACACCACAAAAGGATGAAACTTAAAGAAGGCATCTAAATTAAGACATCAAAAGAAGTCTCTGTCTCCAACTCTGAATCACATTCATTACTTTTATGTTTTAGTCCTGAAAGAGGAGTGGGAAACAAGAAAGAGGCTCTCTTGCAGCCAAGTTTTCTCCTACGACCAAGTTTGTGTAGTAGCGTCTAAACTTGCTGATCAATATATATATGTTAATGTGCACTTCTACAAGGGGAAGAAGAGCAGCATTTATGTTCTGATGCACCGAGTTCCACAGATTTGTCCTAGAGTTCTAAGCAAGTGGGTTCCTTATCGATCCTTGAAGCAAGAAAAACTAGATTACATGGTTGTTCTGTGGGCACCAAGATGCAGTCTTGTGCATATATTGACAACTCATAATTTTAAACTCATTACATACCTTTGGAGTGGTTCTTAGCTCCAAATAAACGACATTCTCAGAAGCAAAATCCTCAATTACCTGTTTGTACGATGAACAGCATACAAATAATTGTGACGACAGTAAATTAGTGAACCAAAAAAGAGAAAATAAAATAAATAAAAAAGTAAACATAAAAATGAGTATTGCACTAACTTCTTTGGTGATTCTGGTAACAGTGTCGTGATTGGTAGTAATTACATGGATCAGGTCAAACAGCTTGAAACACTCATCTAGTGAACGGTCACCTGTGTTTCAAAATAAAACAAAACATTACTTCAAAGGGGTTATAAAAAAAATCTATCCTCCGCATTTTCATCTCACAACAAATGAAAGGCAAAAAGTGCAAAGCACTAAACTTATGAAAGTCGGATTCCAACCCAATATCCAGATTCCTTAGCAACCTTCTTGGTGTCCTAATCATTTAACTCGAGATTTTCTTTCCTTTCTTACTAACAATGGCTTTTAGAAAGGGCTAGTTTCCAAGTTGATATTGAACATTTTTTTTTTCTTCAATTCAATCTCCAATCACATTGATTTTTTTTATGCAGATTGACAAACATTCAAGCCTCAGTGGGTCCAATTGTATCCTAAAAAGGAGACCAAATAGCAAATCCAAAAGCAAATTGGTACTCCTATTCTCAACAAAACTATACAATTCAATTAGGGCTTTGAAAGAAAAAGAAAAAAAGTGAGTAGTAGACATACTTTTCATGATTACATGCTCAACAGCAGCAAAATCCACAACACCCTTTTCACCCAGCTGTTTAGCAAGTTCACTAGCAAACAATAAACAACCAAACAACACAGCTAATTAAACGCCATCAAGAACTAGAATGACAACAAGTACATGAAATAAACAGTAAGAAGATTGTAAAGCTTACAGCAATGTGGAATGTCTGATAGAGCCATTGAGGTGGGCATGAAGTTCTATCTTGGGTTGTTTCAGGCACCACTCCATCTCTACTTGTGTATGGAAGATTGGGAGTGTTTATTTTATTTATTCATAGGCTCTAGTTAAATATTCACGTGTTGAGTACGTAGTTCAGTTGAACAAGTCATCATTTTAGTCAACACACCAGTTGTTTTCTTTCTTTCTCAGAGAGTAAATATCATTATATCAATCAGCAGCTCATCCGCTCAAGTCTTCCTTGCAAACGTTAACTTCATTTCCATTGGGAGGTCCTAGGTGGGCCCCTTAGGAACAAAGCCATGGGACCTCTTCCAGAGAGCTATAGTCATTTTCAACACTCGTACCACTCTAGCTGTGTGTGCACTATGGTTGGCATGATAGATAGCAGAATTTGTGCCATGACAAAATTTGGTTCCAAAGAAAGGCTATTAAAAGAAAAAGGAGTTGGGATATGGGTGTGGCCTAACTCCTAAATCACTGGATGTTTTGTTGTCGTTACCTCTTTAAATCATGTGGCTACGTCTTTACTTTGCATAGGTACATGTATCAGAAAATGCAAAGCTATATAGTAAAGTCGTAGCATGTGCATAAAAAGATTTGGAATCCCTCTTGATGTGTCCTGTTTAATCTTCTTTGTCTCGCACGGGAATTAGGAAATCTGGAAACTTTAGTCAGCATCATACTCAGATCCTACTCAGCTCATTTGAAGAATATGTTTGTATTTGTGCCTCTGTGCATTAATGTGGTTGGTACCAAGGTCGAAGAAGGATCATAGCGCTCCATGTGCAAAATCTCATAAAAGTTTTTTGGTGTTTATACAAGTTGGAAGATTTTGACAATTTAGCAGATTGAGGATATCTTCGATAATGTTGAGAATTGCATCTTATAAGTTTGTTTCTTAGTGAGGTGATTGAGTGATTGAGTCCAAACATTGATGATACAGTGGGTGACAGCCATCATTCCAAGTACCTCTGGATTTTCTCTCACTTTGTTAAGAGCTTTGAGTACTTTGGTCCAATGGTCCTGGCTAAATCCGGCAACCAATTAACAATGACTTTACAGTTTATACTGTGCTTGTTTGCCTGTAAGAATTTCCATGTAATACAGCAGAGTGGTTCTGAACAAAACAAAAGATTGTTACAAGTTACAAGTAGTTTGAATATCTATGTAACACTTGGCTAGTTTGCTGCCAATTCAAAACTGGAATTAACAATGACTTTAGGCTGTGCCAGGAAGGCAGGAAGATAACCATACATACACAAAAGCCAATCAAACATTATTTGAGCCACAACAAATGGGCAAGGGCATAACCATACATACACAAAAGCCAATCAAGAGGATGCTTCCTAGACGTACAGAACACATGAAAGCCGTCATCAGTCGTGTTCATTACCTAGGTCGTAGTGTTGCAAATGGCTCCCAGTTTCCAAACTTTACATCCTACCTATATTAATAACCGTTTCTCCCAAGATGCTCATAGTGAGCCACATCAGCAAAGTTTTTAAAATAGTCTCTATTTGAAAAATAATTACTTGCCTTCTTACCAAACTAACCCTGAATTTGGCCTGCTCTCTAATTTAATATAAATTAAAATTGTCCTTTCATGTGTTATGCTAAAACAAAAAACAAAGCTACGCACAAATGTACGCATGGGATAAAAAAAAACAAATTCTAAAAAATAATGGATTAGTTAATTGATATGTATTAGTTATTGGGATATGGATATGGATATGTATTAGTTAATAGATATAGATATGTATTAGTTAATAGATATGGATATGGATTACTTATTGGATATGGATATGTTAAACTTCCAAGTGCTTCCCTTAAATATAGGCCCAGACATGATGGGTTTAAGAATAACAGGCCCGGCCACAGGTCGGGCTGCATGGCTAGTTTACCAAAGGAGCTATAAATGACCATAAAATATAACATACGTTGTAGCTTAATCAATCATTGAAATGAATGCAACATCTTTTACTTAGACGGCCAACCAAATAAAACCCATGTCAAGACTTTTTTTTTGATAAAACCTTCATACATTATATTAAAATAGATAAAATATCCCTAGGACAGTACAAATAAAACTGTTTCGGACCATCAGAACTAGCCCACTCTGCTAGCTTTATAGCCCAATTATTCCCTGTTACAGAAGTGTACCTAAACGAAAATTCTATCATATCCGGCCTTCATGTTCATCTCTTCTCTGGCCAATTCTGATCCCTATTTGAGCTCCTTGATGGATTAGTTATGATTTTGATCACTTGTTGATCAGTTCCTTCAAAGATCGCATTCACCACTCCCTTTTGTCTGACGAGATCAACCGCAAATTCTGTGGCAAGAAGGCTAGCTTCAGTGCGAGAGAGGGACCGCATGTGTTGGGTTACAGCGGCAACACACACTCCATTCCAATCTCTTATAATTGCTGCAGAGAGAGTAGAGAGCTTAGATTTCATAAACAAACCATAGTAGTTCACTTTAAACTGACCAAAAGGAGGAGCAATCCATTCCCCCTCACTTTCAGAAAGTTCCATCTGTTGTGAAAAGATAGCCAAGGGGCTATCCACAGTAGTCCATTTCTGCCAATCAGCCAAAGCCTTGGCAAGAACTTGTTCCTGGTTAGGTCGAACAAACCTAAACCGACAATCATTTCTATGCCACCAAAGGTGGGGTACAACAAAGCAAAAACATATAGGGAAACATTCTCAGAAGGACTATCTCGCCTTGAAAAAGTTAAACCATCTTTGAGACATAAAAGCTCCACTCTCCACTCGAGCCCTAGCCAAGAAGAAAACCAAAGTCTTTTGCTCCAAGTGCATTCAAAGAACAAATGATCCAAATTTTCCGGTCGATCATTGCAAAAATGCACAAATTTCTACATTGATGTGATGTTCCACCAAAGCACTACCCGGTTAAAAATAATTTTTTGCCGTTTCCATAAGAAAAGTTTCACTCTTCTTTGGAATTTTGAGCTTCCATATTCCCATCAAATCCTTATTTTGTGGATTAGTTGAGCATTGACCTTCCGACATGTTTAGAGAGCAAATAAAATCATAGGCAGACTTTCTTTGTAAAATTTCCATTTGGGCCGGATTCCACAACAGCTTATCATAAGAAGATGGACGAGCTTGCACACTCTTGATAGAATTAAGAACCATAGGAAGAATCAGAGAAGAGAGGCGCACACAATCCCAAGAGCCGTCAGGATTTATAAAATCATCCACTGTAAGTTCCAGGTCCACACATGGTGGAAGAGGGGTGACAAGATCCAGAAGAGCCCATGGCTTGTTCATCACCATCACCCATTGGTCAGTCCAAAATTTCACCGATGCACCATCCCTAATCCTCCAAAGTGCTCCCAATTCCACAAAAAACTTAACTTTTTTCAAACCTTGGCAAATAGGAGAAGCATCAGAAGTATCTGTAGTGAAATTATGTAGGGTAAGAGTTTTGGTATACTTAGACCTCATGAGTTCACTCCAAAGTGACTTTTCTATCATAGCTCTCCAGAAAAGTTTGCAAAGGAGTGCCAAGTTAAAAGAATGAGCATCCCTGAAACCCAAACCCCCTTCTGCTTTCGTTTTGCACAAGCTACTCCATTTACAGAGGTGAATGGCATTACTATCCGGGCTATTCCACCAGAAATCCCGACATGCCTTGTCCATTTTATCAGTGATGGAGATGGGAATATGGAATGCAGACATAGTATAAACTAGCTTTGCTTGAGTAACAGCTTTAATGAGAGTTGTCCGGCCTGCCTGGGAAAGAAGTTTCCCCTGCCAATTCGCCACTGCACTTCTCACTCTATCTAGCAAAAAGCGAAAGTCCTGGACTTTAGATTTTGAAAAGATGATAGGCGAGCCAAGATACATATCAGACCCAGTCATCTAAGCCACCTCCAAAGTGTGCTTCACCGACTCCTGTATATCATGACTTGTTCCCTGACTGAAAAGAATAGATGATTTGTCTCTATTTATCATTTGACCAGTAGCATCACAATAGAGTCTCAGAATCTTATCGATATTGTGAGCTTCATTCGGTAAAGTCTTCCCAAATATAATCAAATCATCCGCATATAGCATATGAGAGATACTAGGAGCCTTCCTTGAGATCTTGATGCCAGAAATGGCTTGTGCAGCTTGAGCTTGTAGAAGAAGTCTGGATAAAGCTTCAGAGAGTATGATGAAAAAGTATGGAGACAGGGGGTCCCCTTGCCGAAGTCCCCTCATCGGTGTAATAATGGTCTTCAATGGGGAGCCATTCAGCAAAACATTATACTTCACGGTAGAGATACAAAACGAACCGGTATGAATAACTCTATCGGAGAAACCCGACTTACTCATGATAGCAAGGAGAGAAACCCATTCAACTCTGTCGTAAGCCTTTGACATGTCCATCTTTAAAGCAAAAAGACCCAGTTTGTTCTTCGCCGCTTTTTTTATTTTATGGATGACTTCATGTACTACTCCAATGTTATCTCCAATTGCACAATTGGGTGCAAAGGCACCTTGGTTGGGAGAGATAAACTTAGGCAACAACCCTCTTAATCTATTCGCAAGGAGTTTGGAGATAACCTTGTAGGAAACATTACATAGGCTGATGGGTCTATAATGTGAAGTGTAACAAGGGTTGTCTGTCTTGGGGATGAGAGAAATGAAAGTTTGATTAAGATATTTACCAAATTTTCTTTCAGTGAAAAAATTCTGGACCATCTTAACAAGGTCAGTACCCACAATCCTCCAAAATCTTTGATAAAACATGGCTGGAAAGCCATCAGGTCCCGGTGCTTTGTGACTCCCCATGGATTTAACAACTTTTTGAATCTCTGTAATAGAAGGACATCTGATGATAGACATGTTTTCTATATCAGTTATACAAGGTTCAAAGAGATTGACGATTGTATTCAGAGAAGCAGGAAGAGTCGGGTTAGATGGTGGTCTGAAAATATCCTCAAAAGAAGTGAGGAATTGATGGCAATAGTTTGTCCGGAAGTAAGCCATGTGCCATCCTTTTCTCGAATTTTATCAATATCATTCCTTCTCTGCGAAAGCTAGCAAAGGAGTGAAAAACTTTGTATTGTTGTCCGTGATCCGGCCACGGTTTGAATGAGAGATGTGTTTCGATATAACTGCTCTTTTCGATATAGGTCCATAATATTTTTTCTCATTTCCTTGATCTCCGGAAGATTGACATCCGTAACGAGGTTAGAGATAAGTGAAGTTAACCGTTTCGATTCTTTAACGGGTAAAATGTTCCCAAACACTTCCCTATTCCATGTCCGAAGAGAGGTTCTGAGAAACTTGAACTTAGAATTCAGAATGAAAGATGGCGACCCCAAAGATAGGTGACTCCAACAGTTTTCGATCACGCCTTCACATGAAACATCTTTGCACCACATGTCATGGAATCTGAAAGGCTTTGGGCCACTATCAACCACACCAGTCATATGAAGAACCAGAACAACATGATCAGACGAAGAAGTTGCAATATGTGAAACACATGCCATAGGGAAAATATCTAGCCATTCCACATTCGCAATTGCTCGATCCAGTCTTTCTCTAATATTGGCTTCACCCATTCTATGATTCGACCAAGTAAAAGATGGTCCAGAGAACCCAAGATCAGTCATATCAAGATCATTAATAAGGCTAACAAAATCATCCAAATGTCTAAGGGGTATAGTATTCCCCCCTTCCTTCTCAGCAGAGCACACCACAGCATTGAAATCACCCATAATGAGCCACGGGCCAGAAAAAACCCTTTTGTAAGCTCTGAGATAATCCCATACAGCACGCCTTTTGTGGGCTATCGGTTCCCCATATATGAAAGAAACATGCCAAGATACATTAGTTAGGTAATTGATAAAAGTGCCAGATATTGCATGTTTACAGCCATCAATCACTTGAAAGGATATGTTATCCTTATAGAGCTTCGCAATACCACCACTCGCGCCTACCGGATCTACCGAAAAAACTTGAGGATATTTAAGCGATTTTTTACATACATAAGTTTATTATACATAAGTTTAGTTTCTACAAGAAATAAAACATCGGGATTAAACTGCTTCACAAGGCTCCTAAGGTTCAGAACTGTTTCCTTAGAGCCCATCCCCCGACAGTTCCAGGATATCATCATTGCACCAAAAGGTGTTGCGATGCGACAGAAGTTGCAAACCCGTTCAAAGTAACAACACCTTGTGTGGATGAGTTATGCGTGTCATCCGTCATTTGCTAAGCAGTATCATTCACAACCACTGTCTCACTAGGTATGAAACGGTTACTCAGGTACAGTCTTAGTAGCATTGGCAATTATTGAGCAACCGAAATCTTCTCTGTGCCAACAGCGTACACCCCTACTAACCCACTCGTCTTACATCAAGGAAAACCACCAAGACAAACTAAAATCAGCACCCATACAACTCAAAGCCTTGAACAAGAAACCACAAAACCTAAACTGATTTAAACTCAGAAAGAATCACAACATAGGTCACACCCGACTTCTCGAAACTCAGTAGGAACAAAACTTCAATCACTTTCTTACCACCATCCAGAAAGTTATTCTCAAATTGATTGCAACTGAAATATCAGCACTGTCTCTATCTCTGATTAATACTGCAGCAACATCATCCAAAGTTGGTGTTTCATGAACTCAGACAAAAGACCCGGAAAGAACTAACTTCGCATGACCAGAAAAAATCTCTGCTATCAATGGAAATCCCCTCACTTCATCGATTCATCCCCCACAAACAAGCAGGAAATCGATTAATTAAGGCCTCAATTCCTCTCTGCAAAGCAATTTGTATCTCGTCAGAACCCGATGTTTTTCTCCCCAAAATACCGCTGATGCCATCACACGCAAACAAAAGATACATCTCCACTGCAAACATATTCAGAAAGGAGGAGAAGCTGGAAAATCAATAGCAATAGACAAATCAGGAGACCCTCGCGATGGTGAAAGAAAGTGATTGAGTGAACTAGCTGATCGGAGCAGAAAACATCTTCTTCTTATATAGACTAATCCGGAGTTGGCCTGAAAATGATCAGAGTTGGCCTGGATATGATCGGAGATGGCTCTCTTAAATCCTAACTTCAATTGTGTCTTTTTATGCTAACCCACATCATCACCACCAATACTGCAAAAGAGAAGCAAAAACTGGACGACCGGAATCTTTACATAGTTGGCCTGAATCTCTCCGGAAATACCTCTGAAGGGCCGTAACTTTGGGACTCTCTACCACCTTAGGCAGGCACCGCCATCACACTGAGAAAAACGGGGAAAAAATTGCAAAGTTGTTTCCTTTCTAAAGCTCATACCTTTTTACTACAGATCTCGATCAATAAGAAAGCTGGAGGTAGCTTGCCACCCAGATCCATACAAGATTACTTCAGATCTCCATGAAGGTATCTACAAAGAAGCTTCCCCGTCATCTAGTAGCATAAGGTTACTCTCACGTACAAAGATGAGGCTAATTTATTGTAAGAGACAGATCGATCAACATTGTGCAAAGACTGGGCGAAATCTTGGTGAGCAATTTCAGGACGATGAATAGTTTGGGTATCGTTGTTAGTCAAATGATCGAATGCTCAATATAATAAAGGTTAACATGTTATCTGAAGTAAAGGTAATTAGACAGGGTTAACCGCATCTATCATTCATCCAAAGTAAAGACCAAATCTTCTGTAAGGATACATTTAAGCCAGTTAAATTTTAGCTTTCTTCTTCCCCTTAGAACTATATGAACATTAGGATCAAATAATGCCATCACAACACGTCCACTTTTACGGGAGATTTCCTATCTGGTACTATAAACAGTACTGGACTATAAAAAGGTAAAATTTCCAAATTCGATGGCAACAGATTTACGTTACAGCATAACAGATCAATCAATACAATTATATATATTGGAGACAACATCTTTTTTAAAAGATGCAATGGTCAGCTTCAGATCATCAGTCGATTACTACATAGGTTACAACAGATGCAAAGTAGATACAACAAATTAATAGGGAGAAAACGAAAACCTTAACCAATTTATTTCTTCTTCCCAGCCTTCCCTTCCTTTCTTCTTACAATCTCATCAGCATATTTAACACCCTTACCTTTATATGGCTCTGGAGGTCTCCACTTCCTAACTGAGGCGGCAAACTCACCAATGGAACATTTGTCATATCCACTTACAGTAATTCTGGTGTTTTCTTCTACTTTCACTTGCAGGCCATCAGGAATTGGCATCCTAACAGGGTGAGAAAACCCAAGATTTAACACCAAGTCCCTGTTTTCCAACATCGCACGATACCCCACCCCAACTAATTGTAGTTTTTTCTCAAAACCTTTAGAGACACCGACTACCATGTTGTCTGTCAGAGTCCTGTAACAAACCAAAATGAAGAAAGAAATAAGAATCAACAAGCATCATATTATAATGTTAAACACAAAACATTGTGTCAAAGATGACTGCAGTACTTATTTAAGACTCAAGACATTCAGCCAAAGGCAGTTCTGAATTAAAAGCTAGCTTTGAAACAGGTTGTGGCCACTACACTATGATCACATATACTCCATGTGATCCCATGCCAAATTTGAATGTGAAATCCCAACTCGTACATAACTTTCAACTAGCTGACACAGACACCCAGAACAAGGCCAGTTGTAGTCGATCAGCGTTCTAAAATTGGCCTGGGTGGCCGTTGCCTGGGAGACTCCCCTAGGCCTTTAATTGTTTAGGAGTTAGGACGGCTAGGAGGATGAGAAAACCAAATATAATCGCTAGTCCCTAAATCACTTCATCATTCATTTTTCAGACCCACAACACTTCAGAGATAAATAACACTGATTGGGGAATTTTGAGAAGAGAAGAGCAGAGCCCATTTCCTACTTACTTGGGGAATGGTTTGAGCATCATCCATGCAGATAAATGTCCTAGAGCCTAGGAGAAGGTGCTCGAAATTTTGAACAAAGAATTTTTTTAACCCAGTTGACTAGTTCATATATGTGTTTGCATTTGGATTATGAGAAATGTTTGTTGCGAAATTTTGTGCATTATTAAGAAGTAAAGTTTGACTTATTCTTTTCCTGTATGTATCAAACTATTTAGAAAAAATGACTGCCTACCAGTTAGACTGCCTAGGTGCTAGGGGCCCTCTGGCCACCCGCCTTCCGCCTAGTGCATTTAAGGACACCAAGTCTGTGGCTGTGTTGCGCGGGTACTTCAAAATGGAAGGCACGTGTCGGACACCCGATATTTTAACTGAAAATGCAGTGTCTCTGGAGCGTCCCTGGCTTGTCTCAGCCGTACCCGTACGACACAGGTCTGTGAGTATATATATATAATATAATATAATTCAGTAGTAGAGAAAGTGCACACTCTGGAAAAGAAGTACATTGTCCACAATCCACACAAATTCTCCTGTTACAACACTTGCATGTGCACAAGAGGAATGCAAAGCAAAATGGAATGAACAAGTGCACAAATCTAATAGCAATAACAACCCAGAAGAACCCTTTGGTGTCAGCCCTGGTTAAAAGATAACAATACACTTACACAAATACAGTTACCGGTTTTCCCATGAAAGTTATTCAGACATTCACCACAATCACAAAAGTGGAAGATTAACATACAGTTACACAAATTTTCAGCTATATCAGAATTGCTGCAACGGGTTACCATTTCATGGCAGAATCTGAAATACTTATTAGAAGAGTGCAACAGCTCTTGTTTCCATCAAGTGAAAAACTCTTGCAAGTTTTTCCACATAAAAACTTGTAAATAGCTAAGGAGGTGGAAACAAATGAGATATTTTTAACCAAACTATAACTTCCAGGTTTCCTAATGAACCCAACGGATTATTCACTGCTTAAACATGCTATGGTAACATTACCAAGTCATTTTTATTTATTTTTCTCTAAAATGCAAGAATTTTATGTTCTGGATAACTGTTAGAAGTTCAAAATCAGTTTAGAATATCTAATTAGTTATACATAATATGATATGCATATATTATATATAATACATGTCCGGTCAATTATTAGATTTTAAACAACTCATAATTTTACCTACACCTGCTATACAAGGACGGAAGATATTATAAGTTACCCTAGCACGCTTAAAAGACATGATAAACTCTAAGGTATTGTTATCATCACGTTTTGAATACAGAAGGGCATAATACTGCAAGAATGAGCTTAACTTTCTCAGCAATGAGAGTTCTTGCTTACCAAACATCCACAACTTTATCATCATCAAAAATCAAAATCCAACACTCTAAATCAGTGAATTTCCCCCAACCATTATCATTGCTAGTTCTTCCAGATTGTTCTGAAGGTGCTAATATGTTCCAGATCCTAGCGCAATTGATGAACCACTGATAACAACTTCCTCATCCTACCTTCCAGAATTTGCACTCGATCAAAACAGATAATATGAGGTAAATGGAATCATTTCCTTTAAAAATTCCAAGTAGTGCTGGTTCACCCAAGAACAACTATCCATTGGGTTTGTCCTCCAGCTATGTCGCATGGTTTGTGTCAGGACGGTGTCCTACTATGCATGTTCTCGTCAAGGGTCATTGTTATCTTCTTTGCCACAAGGAAAACTATGCCAAAAAGACCTAGTCATAAGTCATAATGCATATTAACCGTTAACACGCATGCTCATTGCTTATATGGGCCTCTTACCAGACAACATGTCAGGTAGTCACTCAACTCTTCTACAGATCCTTGCAAGTCTACAATATTCATTTTCTGAGGAACAATAAGCTCATGTTTTGGCAAAAAGGAAAAATACATAAAATTGTTTACTAGGCCTAAAAACCAGGATATTCCAGATAGAGCAGAGATACCTCTCTCCCTCCTTCCTCACTGTATCCCATGAGCAGCAGCTATCAATACTATTAATTTACACTTATATAACTTTGCAGTAGAGAAAACAATATCATTCGATCGTAAGTCATGCATTGCTTAGTTGTCTGTTCATTCTAGTATGATATTCTCTTTTGGAAGAAGAAGATGAATATAACTTGTTCATTATATTTATAGATAAAGGAAAGAACCAGTTTTCACAAACTTTAGTTCTTCGGGGATCCAACACGATATACTTATTGCAAAGCAATATGTACACGGCACAGAATAAACATCTTTCATTTCAGCACATTTGCTCGAAAATATCTTGTTTTGAAATGTCATCAAATAAGTTTAGGAGAAACACTAAACTCATTAAACTATTGATATACCGATTGAATCAACTAAACCAAAACCTATTACTCGTTTTCAATAAGTACTTAATATCCTTTTTCTTCTTTTGGTCTTCTTGTCGGGATACAAGACTTGAGAATATAGGCTGAACCAATCAAGGCTCAAACTAAAAGGTGGAATTTTGCCTACGTGGGTGAACATTCAAGAATATTTCAAATTTCTTGTTCTTATAGCTCAGTTGTTGCACTAAAATGCAATAACAAAAAAAGGGAGAGCTCTAGATAACATATTTGTGGGATATTTTAGCCTATTTTCTCAAAGCGAGGGGGAGTTGCTTCAATTCCCTCTGGTGAACAGTCAAGGCCATCAAAAACCAAGGTGCTCGTCTGGGCTTGCCCAGCCTTGCTCCCTCACCTAGCCGCCTCTCTCCTCAGGCAATGATTTCCAAAGTTTGTATGACAACTCAACCAATCTCCAAATATTTCTTTAATTTGTTAAAAAATTAGTGTTCCATGACAGAGGCAAAATTTTGCATATATATATATATATCGAGCAGGTTCTGTTTACCATACTTTTTATACCATAGTTTATACCATGCCCCATAACTTCACCTACAACGCGAATTATAACTTAGTTTTTTGTGGATGTGTTCAACTAACCATGAAGATCACCTCTATAAAATTTCAACTCATTTTATAATATTTAACTATGTCAAAAGATGATTGCAAAATCGAATAATCTAAGTTGTTAAAAAAAATTCAAAGTTGACAATGATTTTTAACTAGAATAGAGATTTTCAAATGAGATGAATTTTTGTGTAGATACTATCTATGATTAGTAGATTATATCCACAAATTATTAGCCTTTAACTCATTTTGTAGGAAGGTGTGGTATAAACTATGGTATAAAAAATGTGGTAAACGGAAATCTCTATATATATAAAATATATATATATATATATATATATATATATATATATATATATATATATATTATTTATTTTTTCTAACAGTAGAAATTGCTGAAATTTGACATTTCGAATTACGCATAAGGAAAGTGTAATGGACACAAAAACAATAATAAATATAATAACAACAACAAACCAGAAATAGTTAGAGAACAATAACAATCCACTGGTCAAACTTTTCCTCCATGATTGCATAATTGGATGTTGCTTTCTTCTAGAAACAAAAACATTCCCTTGAAATATTTATTTGATCAACCTTCTCTGGAAAAGGTGGGAATTGTGCACTGTAACTAGCACAATATAATTGATACCGTACACTAATTTTTTTATGATGAATGTTGGATGTGAACTGTTAAGCAACGTACCAAGCTGGCTGTTCAAGGTGTTGGCATGGTAGGCCTTTACAAAGCCAATCAACGTACCGGGCCGGGTATTGGATTTGCTTAAAGGTTGGAGTCATGGTCCTTTCTTTTCTTTTGGAAATCGCATGTGGAGCTTATTACCTTTTGCGATCATGTGGGGCATTTGGCTAGAGCGAAACCATCGTCACTTTGATGGCATCTCTATTTCGTGTAAGACAATTCTCTCGATAAAAGCTTTGTTATTTCGATGGTCTAAAGTCTTCAAAGAGTTTAGAGGATGCTTCTTTGAGTATTTTGTTGCTAGATGGGCCCGTCTTATGTTTTTAGACATGGGGTGACGGTGCATGTCAGGGGTTTTTTGTTTTTTTCTTCTTATGTTTTGTTTCATCGCTTGTAAATATTTATTTTTCGGTTGTTCTCTTGTAATGTAGGCCTTTTCAGCCTACTTTTCTTTTATTAATAGAATATCACTTTTACCAAGCAAAAAAAAAAAAAAAAAAAAAACTTACCATTTAAGTGTTAATGCATTTTTTGACATGTACCACGTGATGAGCTCAAAGGCATTATAGTCTGTAGGTAATGGAATTAGAACGATTGGTTATGTTAGTTCATATGAGGAATATTCGATCCTATCTAAATCTAAAGTGGGTGAAGTCGGGTGCTCCACTTATACGACTATAATGCATATGGTTGTCAAATGAAGAGGTGATGACTGATGATATCTCAATCACTTAATGTAGTTGGCTTTAAGACCATACATTGGTGTAGTCAAATATCTGACACTAGAGTGATCAGACTGACTATACAGTGAGTTATCATATTGAACGTACATTGGAAACTCATTGTTAACGACAATGTGCAAAATTCGCTTTACCAAATATTCCTTTGACTTGAGAAATTGTGACAAATCAATTTTTTTGAATCTTATGCTTTTAGACATTATACAATGATGTCATATACGACTTTATCCTAGAAGTTTTAAGTGACAAATGTATAGACAATTGATATCACGTATTTTGAATCTTGCATTAGCTTTAATGGTGGCTACTAAAGGGTGATTTTTAGGCCATAGGGGTATTTTCGTAACTGTCCTTTAAGTTATGGAAAAACATAAAAAAATCACAAGATTTTAGGGTTTTTGAGGCCGTAAACCCTTGCACTCCAACTAGGGTTAGTGAAGAAGAAGACGATTCATCTGATGAGGATGAGATAGAGATTAGAGAGGGAGGTGAGGTTGAAATTTGGGCAAGGATCTGTGGAACAATTCAAAAGATATCTTCTTGGAAAGGCAACTAGAGCTGTCCAAAACGCAACAAACCCTAGCCTCCAAATCGTTACTGTTCATGGATGCTCAAAACAGATCGCCCATGAAGGAAACTCTACATTAGAGTTAGATACTTCTCTTCCTATCCGCATCAAACAAGATCAAGAAGGTATTCTGGAAGTGGTTTCGGGTCTACAAAAGGAAGGTAATCAAGAAGGTATTCTTCATAGCGCATCTATGGATTTGGATACTAGAAAGGATGGAAATCAGGTAGATTATATTCAGAATAAACTCATGGATGTCTTTGGAGTGGGCAACAATGAAGATACACCCAAGGGGTTTACAAACAACAAAACTGAAGAAGAACTGATCCAAGAGGCAAAGGATTTGCTGGCGTCTGTTGGCTACAACCTTGAAGCTACACAAGTTCAAGTTCAAGATGAAAGTTTTACTACTCATGGAGACTCAAAACAGATTCTACGCTGTTCTGAAGGTTATGAGAAGAAGAATTTAGAGGCAGCAGTGGCAGACGGGAAAGTTTCATCCTTTGCAAAGATGCCAGCAGCCATGAAGACCACTGAAGAAGGCATGGAAGATTCAGGAAGCCATGATACGCTTATCAAACTACAACAAGATGTAGAGAAATACTACACAAGAGCTAGGGCACCGGAAGTGGAAGGTATCTCTTCCTCAAGAAATTCCGGAATAATAGGATCATTCAAAGAAACGCTAGCAGAAGGAAAAAGTCCCAACAGTAGGAAGGATGATGATCCTGAAACCAAGAAATCATCGGAAACGAGAAGAACATGGGATGAGATGATTGGTAAGAAGTCAGTTGGTGACGAGGAACTCACATATATTCCCCCTGCCACTGTTAACGGTAAGGCCGTAGTTCATGTCAACAGTTCCCAATTCTCAGAACTTAACAAAAAATTTCAGAACCTTATTGTAGGCTCTTTTGTTGGGAAAAGGCTTAACTTTAACTATGTAAAAGATATAGTAAGCCGTACATGGAAAACTAAGAATTTTGTTATGAAACCTTATGGAGAAACCATGTTCACGTTCAAGTTTCAGAATGAGGATGAGAGGAAGGCAGTCCTAGATACTGGATCATTTCACATAGCTAGTCAGCTGTTTGTAGTGAGACCGTGGAAGCTGTTTGTGGAAGCAGAAACCCGAGAACTTAAAACCATTCCAATCTGGGTTGTTGTTAAAGGGTTGCCAATGGAAATGTGGAATAAGTAAGGTTTCAGCCAAGTAGGGAGTGCTATCGGAGTACCAATGTTCAGTGATCGGTTAACAGAGAATATGTCAAGAACAGCCTATGCAAGAATGTGTGTAGAGATTGACACAAAGTGCCCGTACCCAGAACATATACCAGTAATCTTGGACCAAAGGAGAGTGTACAAAGTCTCCTTTGAATATAACTGGAAGCCTCCGAGGTGTGTATGCTGTGAAGTGTTTGGTCACACTGACCAAAGTTGTCTAAAGAAGGGTAAGGTGGAGAGTGACAGTGAGAACAAAGTCTGGATACAGAAAACCACAAATAAAAGCACTGATATAGATGTCAAGCAAAAAGAAGTACAGCAGAGTAAGGGGAAGGTAACGGCAAATGAGATTTATGAAGTTCACAATATTGAGGTGGACTGTGCGCGAAAGGATACTGGAATGGCTATGAAGGAGGGGCGCACGCCCTTACATCAAGGCTTAATTATAGGCACGCGCCCACTCGAAGCCACTGAAGAAGAAGATAACAAAGCTGCAGAGATGAGTAATCCTCCGACTGACGAACCAGTTCAAGAGAAAGGCTATGATGGAGGTACGGGTAAAGACAGTGAAGGATGGCAGTCACCTACACAGAGACACATGGTGAGAGCGAGACCTGAACACAAGATTTCGAATGTGGAAGGCGCGCAAAAGAACAATCAGGAATGCACAAGTCGGGTACTAGAAGCAACAAAAGAAAAATCGAAAGACAACGACACTATGAACATGACAGCACGAGAGGGTGAACTGGTGCAGAAAGACAAACAAGGGGAAGACTTTGAATATACAAAGTTGCATTCTAAAGGGCAACGGAGGAATAGTGTAGGAACTAAGCATAAACCAGGGAGATCCACAGATATTCAACCTTACACTAGAGCAGAAACTACTAGGAAAGGTACTACACAAGAAGGGGCTCGGTTTGGACCTTTATTATCTCTCAATCTTTCGTAATGATAAGGTTAGGGTGCTGGGATATTAGAGGACTTAATAAAGAAGTTCAGCACTATGAAGGTACAAAGTTAATTAGGAAGAATGAGATTAGTAGAATTGGCTTGGTGGAAACAAAGGTGAAGATAGAGCATAACTATGGCTATAATAAGAATGGAAGAATTGTGTGCTGCTGGAACTCAAAGAACTGCAGAATGACCTTCGTTCAGAATGATGATGCTAAGGAGGGAGTGAGAGGCATAAGGCAGCAAGTTCAGTGGCACAACTCAGTGTGGTTTCAAAATAGAATTTCCCGCCATTCCTGCTGGATGGCGATGAATGATGGTCATCAAACTGAAGAAACTACAAGAATGGAAGTTAGGAGTAAATGATCGATGTGTGTTCTGTGGGAATGAAACGAGAACACCATTTTCATGCACGCAATGTTCCGAAGGCAGAATGGAGTACGCGTCAGCAGAGAATAGAGCTCTGGGTCTTTTGTGGCAAGACAAGATACACTGGATGGGCACTGATACAATGGGCAAAGGGAGTACACAAGATGGCCCACGACTGGTATGGAATGGATCCATGTACTGGGCAATGAATATCACAATGGCTCAAAGGCCCGAAGCAAAACAGTTCAGAGAACTTGGAAATTAGAGGATCAGTTTAAGCAGAAGGAAATAAAGGTCAGTAAGTGGGAAAAGAGAGAAATGGGGGTTCAAAATCTAAACACTAATGGGACGTTACAAGGATCAGTGGGGGGATGGGCTGCAGCACTACGCAATGACGCAGGTAAGGTTATAGCAGCCAACAATGGCTCGTCAGTTGAACTGCGAGCAGTGGCACATGGTATGGGCATGGCATTGAGACATGGCAACAAGGAAATTATAGTACAAACTGATTCCTTGACAGTAGATGCACTCAACACAAAGAAGAGCAAGCATTCTTGGCAAGCAGAGAAGATAATAAGGAGTATTAAGCACAGGAAGGAAGCATTTCAGTCTTTTAATATTATTCATGTGTATAGGGAAACTTTTAAACTAGCCAAGGCTTTAGCTAGTAATATCCCTACTGCTAGTTATATAGAGTTAATCCCGAGCTCATTTTCTGAAGATGTAAAGAAAATCATTTATGATGTTGCTAGGGGTAAACTATATGCGAGAATGTAACAAGAATTTTATTTATTAATAAAAAGGGGTAGGGGATCTCTCTAAAAACCTCGCTTACCGACCAAAAAAAAAATATCACGTATTCCAACAAAGAATCCACCAACTTATAGAGTTGAACATTAGCCACACGATAATCAGCCACGAGACATTACCACAGATCCAACGTTTACACTGTAATGTTGATCCTTGATCCATATCTGGTCTACATATCAGTTGTAATGCTGATCCATATCTAGTTTATATATCGAGGTTTTAAGTTTTAATCCCCGTTACTAATATGTTACTAATAGGTATGTAAGCTTTGGCCCGTTTCAATTAAATGTTGGGGTTCGGTCCATTGACCATGAGCAAAACGCATGATTGTAAGTTTACTTCCACTTCAAGGTTTCCCTTTTCTAAAAATTCATAGTACCCTTGCCTGTGCTACTCACATGACCCTCTTAAATTTATTTAAAAAATAAAACAAAGCAATGGACACGTGTTATCATCAAGGAAGTCCATATAACAACAATCCAAAATGTAAGATTTAATCTACATAAATAACATGACGTGGTTGTAAGTGGTATGTTTATTTTTGGCCTAAACCAACACATGTTTATTATTTAGTTTAAATATTATTCTTTGGATTGTTGTTATATGGACCTTCTTGATTATGAGATGTGTCTATTGTTTTCTTTTTCTTTTGTTTTGTTTTAATAATAAACTCAAGTGAGTCATGTGGGTTGCACATGCAAAGAAAATATAGCCTTTTGTAAAAAATTAATCTTGAACCGGAGGTCAACTGATGGTTAATGCCTAACAATCAAGGGACTAAACCCTAATATTTTATTTAGAAAGGGCCAAAAGCCTAAATATGTATTAGTAACTGTTAGCAAAACCTAAAAACCTCTAAATTTGCTAGATGGTAATGGAGATTAGAGAAAGAGTGATAACTTATGAGTAAAGATAGACGGTTGGATACTTAAAGTTCCTCAAAGTCAGTTTAGAGAGGTTCAAACATTATTTGCATTGAAGATTTGCAGTTTTTCACCAATAAGAAGGTATGGAGATTCTTTTATTTTCTTTTGAACGAATTAGTTACATATGGATGACCTTACATAAAGTATGGTTTTATTTTTTGTCAAAATAACATTAATTTACATATAAAATATGATTTTATTTTGTCAAAACAAATTAATCTAGAAATTTTGCTACAAAATCATAATTTGTGCAAGATCAAACATATCTCATTTTTTATAAAAATAAATGAAATAATAGATTTTTCATCTCTTGTTGGTGCGAATCCGCAGTGCAAAGAAGGCTTAACCGAATCCACAAGACTTTGAATATTTAGCCTTCTATCTTTACTCACAAACTATTCCTCTTTTAATGTTTCCAATCGCCACACAATTTGAATTTAGGAAAGAATGATTGTCTCCCATTAACCTATAGCATACATATAGAGTAGATATGAACCAACATTAGAGTCTAGAATGTGGATCAAATAGGACATCAATCCTTATCAACAAAGACTCCTATTCTTGTCAAACAAGAATTAGACTCCTAATCTAATTGGAATTTTATATATGTCTCTTTAAATACAAAAATGCCCTTTAACAAGTCTAATTTTATATAATTGGTCTTATACTATATGGGGCAATATGGCTATTTAAATTATAACAAATAGGAAAAATTCTCAAGCAGGTACCAATAATGCCACATTGTTCCCAACCCGGTACAACTCTCCAATTTTGACATATTCAACGGAAATTATACACTTTTGGCCCTTTATGTGAAAGCAAAACACTCACTCTTCTTACACATTCTCTCACCAAGTACACTCTCTCATCCTTACACTCTTGCTTTTGTCTCGTTGATTTAATTGTAACATGTTGGCTTTTTTAAAAATCCCACGACTTATCTAGAGTTAAGTAGGAAATGATGTGAACCTTCAAATCCTCAATATTTAACCCTTTAGTAAGATCATGAAATTAATAATGACATCGTCAATAGATAATTATGACATCATCAAGACTGTCACTTTGTTCATATTAGATTTCTAAGGGACATCTCTTGAAGGGCTAGAGAGAGAGTAATGATTAGGGTTCTAGATTATCTTATACTAAACTCGAGGTAAGTCGTGGGATTTTAAAAAAGACATGTCACAATCAAAGAGACAAAACAGAGTGTAAGGATAAGAGAGAGTGTACTTGGAGAGGGAGTGTGTAAGAAGAGAGAAAGTGCTTTGTTTTCACATGGAGGAGCAAAAAAGCACAATTTGCGTTGAACTAGTCAAAATTAGAGCTAGTCTTGTTTGGGAACAAAATGGCATTAGTGAATCCTATTTGAGAAATTACCCTAATAAAATAAATAGACAAAAGTCCAAATAAGGACTTCTACTACTAGGGGTGTCAATGGGCTGGCTAAAGTTGAAGTGAATCCGATCTGATAACATATAACATGGGACTTAAAACTTAAGTTTTAGAGTCCATTAAAGATACCAAGTCCCTACTAGTTTCATGGGCTAATTCTAATTCTGGCCAGACCCCAGACCATACCAATAATGACCTGACCCAAAAGAAATATGAAAAATGGTATTCATTTTGGTTTATTTTTACTGAAACGGTTATAACTAATTTGTGAATAAACTCCTAACACAAGATTGGTTGTGGTATGGTGGTCTACTTCAAAGTTTCAACAAATGCAATATAGGCTCGATTCTCACTAGTGTTATTATTTTCTAGAGAATTAAATTAAACTTCCTTAACATCAACCGGTCTTCGGCAAGGCCAGGACAGTCTTAAGGCCAAAGGGACCTAGGCCCGGCTACCCTAAGGCCATAACGTATTTGGGATAGGGTTGGGCCTACCTCACCAACAATTGGGTTGGGCCTGGACAGTGGACACACATAAGTTTAGTGCTAAGTTACATTGACACGGACACATGTGTCCATATCCAACACGGATACGGAGTCTCTGACACGGCGAAATATCAAAAACTAAGGTATATCACACACAATACGCGTCCGCGTGTGTCCGATACGGACACGTGGATACGCATCCGACACAGATTATTTTTGAAATATGGTGTGTCCATGTAACATAGGTTTAGTGCGATAGGAGCCCTATTTATTACATCACTTCAAAGAGTCGAATACTCAAGCGATTGAGATGTCATCACCTTATCATATGACAGCCATTTACATCACAATCATATAAATGAAGCGCACAACTTCGACCTAATTGTTACCATCATAGGTAATAGATATGGTCTAATCTCCTGCATAAGACTCTTCACATACTCAATCATTCTAATTCCATTACCTATAGTACCTTTGAGTTCATCTCATGATAATAATTTTAAAGACATGCATTAATTATAAAATGCATGTCCTAACTAAAACTCAAAATGTAATTAAGAATTATGTTAATTGGCTTTGTAAAGGCAAACTGTCTCTTCTCAACACAAGCACCTAGTACCAATTTGTGCTTTGATGTATTCCATCACTTTGGTAGATGCCCAAGTGTTAAGGGGTCACCAAATTACCAAAAATAAGTTATCATAATAGAACACTAGTCTTCAATCTCTTCACATTTTGGAGAGCACGTTTCCAAGTATGGAACTAAGGTTTTCAGAGTATGAACCAACATGGTTGACATAACTCACCCAAAAATTGAAACCTAAGTTCAAGGGAGGTCCATAAAAAACTAAAAACATCCATGCTGAGATATAAAGTTGTAGCAACTTATGATATAACGTAAGATTGAAAGCTGGAACAATCCCTATCACAATTAATACACTTTCTTTTAGCAATAAATAATCGTGAAATGGTGTAGTAGTGTATACCTGAAAAGCCCATGCATCTGGTTCGCTCTTCTAGTATCCATTGCCTTACTGACCTTTATCTGCCCAGACTCAAGCCTCTCAAGCTTCACTTCACGGGGGTAAGACCTCGAGAGCTCTCCCAGTGGACCCTTAACATTCAAAGATTGGCCTTCTAGTGTAAGTGTAACGGTGGTTGGAACTTCAATTGGATGTTTCCCTATTCTTGATTCTTTGCACTCCACAATCTTCCTTGAAAAGCCAACATGTGTTATGGGAACAGAAGCCACACGTATCCGGTTCCTCTTACCCAAAAAATCAGATCTCAAATTGCTAACATGTTAAAAACAGAAAAGAAAAATGGACACCCATCAGAACATTATTCTTAAATACCAATTCATATACAGAAAAAACAGTGACACAAAAACAAACAAAGAAAAGAGAAAAATAGGGAGTATTAGAGATATCTATTCATATTCTTCTCCATATACACATCTTTCACTACACCATTCTCACTATACATACATCCTATAAAAAGAATTAACTAAGAGTTCTCATGCTCAGCCTATATGTTTATATTAGTTAGAAACAATGTCAAATGGCTAATAAACGGTAGCCCCAGTTCCAGTTTTACATAGTAAAACCAATATTAGAACCTAACTGTTCAGCCACAACAATACTATTTAGAACACAATGGCATGTGCCAAATTGCAATTGTCATTGTTCCATCAACATCCGAAAAAACAAAACAATAGCTTTCTTTAGTTTAATTGGCATATGCAATGTATAATGTAATGCTTTATATTACATGGTTGGGTCACTTGTATAAACTGCAAATTCATTTGAGCTTCAGAACAAATAGTCTACTTCTCAAACAAACTCAATTACCAATACACATTTATAAAACTACAAAAAAAAAAAAAAAAAAAAAAACTAATCTTTTAAAGCAAATAAAAAAAGCTTGTAGAACCGAATAAGAGATTCTCAGTTTCTACACCAAAAAAAAAAGAAAAAAAAGTGAACCCAAAGACAAGAATAGAAACATTACAGAAAATGTGAGTAGAAGACTAACCAAGAAGAAGTGAGCGAGGAAGCCATGGCTGTTCTCAAAGCCACACTTGTGTTAACCACTTCCATTTTTCTGTTCGTTTGGCCTATTTTATCCACAAAGCATGCACTTTCTTGAAAGACTGAATTACCCTTTGCTGACGTTTATTTGGGCTTTTGGCTTAAGCCCACGTTCAACGTTCACTTTTTTTAAATTTATTAATGGTGTGTTTGTTTAGTGGCAAATCTCTAGCGGAAAGTTTGTTTGCAAAAAATTTGGTCAACATTTGCTAGTTTTGCGATTGTTTGTTTACACGACAAATAATATTCCAACTTTTTGGATTTGTTTTTTTCAAACTCAATAAAATATTAAAATAAAAAATAAAACCAAAAAAAAAAAAAAAATACAAAATAAATAAAAGTAGAGACAACTCCACGTTAATACTACCCATACTATGTATTAACAAACAACCCTAAAATAAAATTAAAGTGCAGTAGACCACAACAACCATTGTTACCAACATAACACATATAATATCACATTGATCATATAATATAACATAACGAGTGGATAAGTGGAATGGTCAATGGATATTCTCATGATCTTGCTCACACAAAGTTAAAGGAGTTAGATATAGATAGTCTCCTAGAGATTTTGGCCAAGTGCCTATTTCAATTAAAGTAAAAGATGTGATATATCGAAAAAATAAATAATAAACATATTAGAAAATATCACATTAATAGAAAAGATTATCCAATTAATAAAAATAAATATAGATTGTATGTAATTAATCTACCTAGGGGGGGCTCATTATTAACTTCTATTTGTTTTTCCTCACAAAGTATGGTTTGTGGGCCTAAAACAACATTTACATTACTACTATTTCATGTACATGGCTCCACCACTGCTCGCCGGTAGTTATGATCCTATGTTCTTTAGAACCCCATTCAAACCCCTACCTCGTAGTTACTTCATACATAGTGCGTGATATCACTCGTAAAATCTTCATTTGCTGAGTTACATTAGCAATAGTTAAGTTGAGATCAAATGTGTTTTGGGGTGTTTCCTTTGCACGCTCTTTTGATATTTGAAGAAATCATTTCTCATTCATATGACTTAGAAGTGCTTCACTATGTGTAGTAGCCATATGTATGACTAGTGACATCACATATATAAGAGCCCCAAAGCATAACACTTGCATGAGATAGAAGCATAAGAGCTTAACTCAAAAGGGGTAGAGAGAGACAAGTGGGTAATTTTGGACCATGAGATGGGAAAGAAAGATCAAGGACTAAGAGAAGACTTAAAGAAAAGTATAAAACCTATAAGAAATAGGGTTTTAGTGAGAAAAAATGAGGTTTCTCTAGAAAGAGGCAGCTCATAAGAGAGCGAGGAAAAGGGAGAGGGGTGAGGAGAAAATAGTGAACTACGGCGGCTTGATCCCGAAATGGGTACGCAGGCAACCTAAAATATTAGTACAACCGATAAAAAAAATAGCTCTAATGTAGATTAGGTTGTTTGATGGATAAAATATGAGAGGGGCAAACTTGTACATCTCTACACATATATAAGTATAGAGATGCCCACGAAATAAGGGGTATAGTTAATTAATAGCTAGACTCTAGTAGGAGTAGGAGATCATAATTAGTTAATTGTTTTCATTTAGTTTTATTATTATTGTTTTCCATTTTCATTGTTTTAAAGCTTCAAACTTTATTAAATCAAGTTAGTTTTCTTATATTCAAAGTGTTTAATCTTGTTTTTCATCAAAATAATTCTTCAAAACATCTTCTTATTCATTCATTCAACACACCAGAGTTAGTTATACTTATTTTAATCAATCAAATAAGTATAACTTAGATTCAAATAAATATAACTTACTAGCCAAGCTATCTTACATATCAAGATCTACATGTTTTGCTCTTAACCAAACAAAGTCTTCATGTTTTAATCCTCAAAACCCTTAATAGGTAGTTGTTGTCTACATCTTCATACACCAAAAGTTCACTAAGAACAAATGAAAAGTTAAGAAAATGTGAAGTTTTTTTCCATCATACTTCATCTCTTCAAAGATCTAAGATGAAAAACTTCAAAACCCAATACACAACCACTATAAACACTTCAAATGGCGCCGCCGTCATGGATCTGATGATATGAGAAGAAAGGTGAATCAAAAGGGTAGTACCTTCCTCTTTTCTTAATACTTTTCAACTTGTTTTTCTTATTTTCAAGTTTATTTCTATTTGAATCTTACTGATCCAGTTTCGTGATGATTTTAGGTATCACTCTGGGTTAAAGACAACTTCGTGAAACCACATAAGGAAGCTGGTCAAAAGCTGCTGGAACCAGGAGGGCGATCGCCCCTTGCTCGACCCGCTCGAGTTGCGCCACCTGGAAAACCCTTGGCTCAGATTGAAGCTCTTGTTCAATAGATCACTTTCTTTAGCCCCTTTTTATTAAATTGTTAGTGTTTTGAAACTAGTTAGCTTTTCAATTTTTAGTGTTCTTCAAAATTTTGAAAAAAGATATATATATATATATATATATATATATATCAGTTTGTCTAGGGTGCCACTCTTATAGTGACACCCTTATCTCACTCTTCTCTAGAGCCGTCAGATCCGCCCTCAAGATCTAAAGATCTCAATGAGGGTAAAAGTGTATTTTCCTCATCATCTTCTCAAAAAAAGAAAAAAAAAAAACCGATCTAACAAAAAAAAAAAAACCGAAATTGGGTTCTCTCTCTCTACGGCTCTCTCGGCTTCTTCTTCTCATCATTTGGCAATTCGGTTTCTTCATTTGGTTTCTTCTTCTCTGACAGGTATCATTTGGCACTTCAACTATAGTGCACTTTTGGTTATGGTGCTTGCCTATTGGAACGTTTTAATTGACACTTGGATTGTCATTATACCATAAAAACTTGAATTTTGATTTAATTTAGGTTGTTATGATTATAGTTATGATTAATACCCTCGTTTAAAGACGGCGACAATTTCGGTGAACTCTGTCGTATTCTTCATGCCGTATTCTGTCAGAGTTTTGAACTCTGTCAGAGTTCGGTGAACTAGCATATTCGGTGAACTCTGTCGTATTCTTCATGCCGTATTCTGTCAGAGTTCGGTGAACTCTGTCGTATATTGTACAAACAAATGACAAAATTACTGAGATATGCAATGTACTTTTCCACATCTAAACTTTAGTACATTGTACTTTTTTAGTGACAAGAACATGCAACTTACTTTTACAAATTGTATAATGACTACAACAAGTACTATTCCATCCAAAATTTTTCACCGGATTCAGGCGAAGTGTGACATGGCATACGATGTGGACTGCAACTAATTGCAACGTGTGAAATAATAACTAATTAAAACAAAAACTCGTACACATCAGCTAATTAAAAACACGCAACTCTCTTTCCCTCTCTTTTTTCCTCACGTGACCTATTTTCCCTCCCCCCAAATTGTTTATCAAATTGTTTATCTCCAATTAGTTTACCCTAGTTTTTTTTCCCGCTAACCTATCAAAAATTTGAAAATTGAAGTGGAATTTAGTGTTAATTTGAAGATCTAACTGGAATTTGGTGTTTGCTTCGTGACTCAAGTATGTTTACAATTAAAATATCATTTTGTTTTTCTTGTCTTCTTTCAAAATTTAAAGTTGTTTATTGACATGTCTTGTTTAATTATTAACAATGGTAGATGAAAACATTTCTTTTGAGGTGCATCATGGGGAGAGTTTAAGAATACGCCTTTATTACATTACAATGGGAAGTTTGATTATGTTTATGATGTGGATCGTGACAAAATATCTTACTTTGAAATAGTTGGTATTGTTAAGTCATTTGGATATGAGAGTTTCAATAAATTGTATTACTGCTACCCTTGGAAGTCATTAAACTCGGGGCTTACATTACTTTCAAATGATGAAGCAAGACACTAATAAAACGGTGACTGAACTGGAAAGATTGAGAAGAGGTTATACACAAATAGCAATTTATGTTGATTGGTGTGTTGAGGAAAATGCAGTTGACAGTGGTCATGATAGTAGAGAAGGTAGATAAGGTGGTGATGATTCTTCTAGTGAATTGTCTGAGTCTGAAGATGATGATGTGTCTGAATGTGCTAGCTTGGACCATGTTACTGATGAGGATGAAGAGTTGATTGAAGCTAAGACCCAAACACATAGGCATGATTCACGAGTTGATGATTTTATAGTAATAAATGATCCTAGGGTTGTAGAAGAAAGGATCCCAGTACCAAAGGGTCCTCCACTCAATCCTTTAAATATGTTTGTGGAAGTAGAGGGGGATAATAGTGATAATGAGAGTGAAATGCCCCGTCTGATGGGTATGACAGTCCTGAGGAGAGTAGTCAGGAAGAGGAAGAGGATTTTGTGGTTAGAAAGCCTAAGTTTCCCTTTTAACCCTAACACTGATACTTCTAAGGTTCAACCTATCCTTGGCATGAGGTTTGCAGATTGTCATCAGCTCAAGGATTTTCTGGTAGATTATGTTGTTGCTGGTGGATTCAATCTAAAATTTGAAAGGAATGCAAGTACCTATTTAGAAGCTATATGTGTGGAAGGATGCGAATGGATGTTATGGGCCACTTATATGCAAAATGAGAGAAGCTTCCAAATCAAGACTTAAAGGGCTGAGCGCCAATGTAATAGATCTTATGTGATTAAACTTGCAAATTCTAAATAGTTATGTAGGAAGTATATGAACAGGATATGATACTAGGAAATCCTTGTTGGAAAAACATTGACTTTAAAGAAGAGGTGATGAATACTTTCAAATTTTATGTTACTGAAGAGCAATGTAGAAGGACAAAATAGAGAGCATTTAATCAGGTTGAAAATTCTTTGGTTGCACACTATAATAAATTGAAGGATTATGCACACTTCTTAACAAGAGTCCTTGAAGCACAGTGGTAATTGACACAGAAAGGCTAGGAGGTAGCAATGACCCAACACAACCATTATTTTTTAAAAGAATGTATGTGTGCTTGGATGCTTTGAAAAAGGGTTGGAAAGAATCATGCAGGCCTGTCATTGGGTTAGATGGGGCTTTCTTGAAAGGTTTTTGCAAGGGTCAGTTGTTATCTACAATTGGGAGAGATGCAAACAACCATATGTACCCAATAGCCTGGGCTGTTATTACAGTGGAAGACACAAAGAATTGGGTGTGGTTCTTAGAGTTTTTAGTAAAAGACATTGGGATGAATAACACCACTGTCTTCACTATGATATCTGATATGCAAAAGGGATTGTTGGCAACAGTTTGTGATTTGTTTCCTAATTATGAGAAAAGGTATTGTGCTAGGCATATATATATGCAAACTTTAGGAAGAAGTTTACTGGTACACAGCTGAAGAATCTGTTTTGGGAAGCTAGTAGAAGTTCTACTCTAGCTAGCACAGTTTGAAGAGGTGATGAATCAAGTTAAAGTTGTGTGTTCTGAAGCTGCTGAGGAAATGAATAGGCATCATCCAAGCTTATGGTGTAAGGCTTTCTTCTCTTTGGAAACCTGTTGTGATAATGTGGAGAATAATATGTCTGAGGGCATCAATAGGACAATCAGATCAGCTAGAGCAAAGCCAATTTTTTTTTTTTTTTTTTTTTTGACTGGGAAAAAAAAATAAAAACAATTATTTACATGTTATAGGAAATAAATAAGAAAGAAGTGCATTAAAAGAAACAACAAGAAAGTATATGAAATGAAGAAATGGAATGACATGATTTGTCCTATAGTTAGACAGAAGCTAGAAAAGAATAGAGAATCACACAGATACTGGGAAGCAGAATACTGTGGTCAAGACAAGTATGAAGTCTCACATGGGAAATAACAATATGCAGTTTATTTGAAAGATGGTTTTTGTGCATGTAGGTAGTGGTCTTTAAGTGGGATACCATGTTGTCATGCAATTGCTGTAATGTTCTATGCCAAAGTGAACCCTGATGATTATGTTACACATTGGTTGAAGAAAGATATGAACATGAAAGCTTACTCATATTTCCTACAACCAATTAATGGAGATAAGGAGTGGCCTAAGACAAAGAATGAAAAGTTTTTAGTTCCCCCTAATAGAAGAATGCCTGGGAAGCCAAAGAAGAACTGAATACAAGAGGTGAATGAGGAACCAAAGACAAGTACAACTGAAATTAGAAAGAGAGGAAGGGTGATGACATGTTTAATATGCAAGCAACTGAACTCTAAAGTAACTGAACTTGCTCCAGTCTCTCAAGTTGAACTTACTGAAGTCTCTCGCCTTAAACCTGGTGATCCAGCTAAAATACATGAGCCAGAAAGGAAGGCCTGGCATTAGTCAGTCACACTGGAACCGATTTTGGTCTTATTTTGTGGTACATTGTTCATTTTTGGCTTTATGTTGTGTGGTCAGACACATTGTGCATTGTTCATTTTTGGGGTATAGTGTGTCAGTTTGTGGCCACTTACATTGTTCATTTTTTGGTGTCTTCTGGTATGTAATCTTTAGGTCAGACATTGTAATCTTTACTTCATGATTAGACAATGGTTTAATGTATTGGTGGGAATGGTTCAATGTACTGGAATGAATTATGTTTGTCTTATATGAATTTATCTATGAATTATGAATGTATTAGAACAAGACAATTCAATGAATTTGAATGAATGTAGTGGTGGGAATGGTTGCTCACATTGTAAATTGGTGTAAACCGGTTCCAAAACATATTACAGATTCCAACAATTAACCACTAACCCAGTCTAACCCCAAGCAGCTATATAAACACCCAAGATGTAGCTTATTTCTTCATACTTCAACAATTATCTTCTTCCATTACAATCCTCATTGATCACCATGTCCTCAATCTTCAACAATACCGATGTCAAGGCCTTACTAAGGCATGGGAATAGCAATTTCAACAACTATGAGAAGCATATCCTCAAGCAGTATTTGGACAACAAGGATGGAGAACATGTGATAATTGGAATGGCATTACACCATCTCAAGGAAACAAAAAAAGCATATAATAGCAAGGAAAATGCAGATAATAACAAAAGGGGAGGTTCTAAGACTAAAGAGTAGTAACACTATCTTGTTTAGGACTATGTTCTTGTCTTCTGTTTATTTTCTGCAAGCTGTGCTCTATGTTTTTTCTTCTTTTCTGCAAGTTGTGTCCTCTTGTGTTTTGTGTCAGTGTTTAATATAATATATAATCAATTAGACATTATCTAAAAAATGCATCAATCAAAACAACTTCATTCATTCAGACAAACAACTTCATTCATTCATGAAGGACAATATCCAACTTCTACATAACTACATAGAAACGTAACCAAGTCGATACATCAAGTAACAAAAAATAAAAAACAAAAGCCATTTCTTTTGCTTTAGAACACTGTCTAACTTCATCTTCATAACTAACACCTTCTCTTCTTCTATTTTAAGCTTATTCTACAACTTATCGTTGTCTTTAATAGCTTTTCAACCATTTGCACGAGTTGGGTGTTCTCCTCAACCAACTCATTTGAAGGTGGATCGATCCAACGGAAAAAATGACAATAACAACTATTTCTATAATTAACACACCCAAAAAACCTTCTACCTTGATTTTTTTATGTTCCAGACACTACGATAGGTGTTAGAACACGACAACCACCCAAAGGTTTCGCATTGATAGACAAAAGTTGTGAATTGTTTGAGTTTCGTGACATATTGACCGAGTTTGATGACATATTTCTTTGGGGGTCGTTGTTTCACTCAAAAACGCTAACCCATAGGCGAGTTATCACGTGAGGAAAAAAGAGGGGGAAAATAGGTCACGTGAGGAAAAAAAGAGAGGGAAAAAAAGTTGCATGCTTTTAATTAGCTGATGTGTATGAGTTTTTTGTTTTAATTGGTTATTATTTCACACGTTGCAATTAGTTGCAATCCACATCGTATGCCATGTCACCCTTCGCCTAAATCCGGTGAAAAACATTGGACATAATAGTACTCAGTGTACAAATTGTAAAAGTATGTTGCATGTTATTGTCACTAAAAAGGTACAATGTACTCAAGTTTAGATGTAGAAAAGTACATTGCATAATCCCGATAATTTTACAAAAAAAACAAAATAAAAAGAAAAACAACTTAGTTTATTATCATTATTAAATAAATGTTAGTTTTTTTTTATATATAATATCATATTTTGCTTTTATCATTATTAATTATGGTTAATTCGAAAAGTTAGGATAATAGGCCAACTTGCTTAAAGATAAGGTTTAGGATAATATCAAGCTTATGCTTAAAATATGAAACAATTGTCTTTTGGTTAAAGTTTGACAAACTTACCAAGTGTTGCATATTTGATCACCTTGGGACATTTGAATGCGCGAGGTGAGTAGTATAACAAAATGCTCGCGCATTACAAATCAACTTGAGGATTAAAGATTCAATCTTTGACAATTCTTGTTATCCTTTCATAATCACATAGTTAATAGTTTCATCATCATTAGTTAAGAAGTTTAACTTAGTTACTTTTTACTTTACATTTTTGTTAATTGAGCTCTCGAAGACAAATTTATAAACCTATTGGTTTTGCCACCATTCCAACCCAAAATGTGGGTTTAGTTTAGAAATTTTGTAACCGAAAAAACGTAAAACTCGAATGGTGGGTTTGATGTATGAAGACACCAATAAACACTTGGTCAAACCCCACCACGCCATCTCCATCCCCATGTACGCACACTTGGGAGGTAAGCTTTTAACCTCCTCGCAATTCCCATTCAGAGGATACTTGGTTGTTTACAAACGCATGCTTGCGTGACTCCGTGTTAAACTTTCATATTATATTTACTTTATGCGCTTATAAGGCTAAACCCGAGCCATAACAAAACAACAAGTGGGATTAAACCCCACTTTAGTTAACGGACGTTGCGTGATTCAAATGCTATATTGACTAAACAAAAAACTATAAATCAACTAAGCAGAGCTAATCTAGTCACGTCCACATGACAAACACTTAGCACGAAGATTGAGAGTGGAAAACTACCAAATTCCAGTGGACCAACTACCTTCCTTACTCTCCTTCCTCATTTTATTGCAAGTGAGATTCTTGGTAGCACCCCACGCGGTGAAGTAGTGATCTTCCCTTTTGAAGCGTGTAGAGCCCCAAAACCTAGTTTTCCAAAATTCCAAAGCGCACGAACGTATTTTGATTGATTGAATATCCAACTCATTGATTGCGCATATAGTTAGATTTTACTAGTCTTGCAAACGTGCATGAGACTACGCTTAGGCAATCAAAAACTTAGCGCAACTAAAACAAATTCACGTAGGAGAGCACGTCGGTCTCGACAAACTCCTATCTCTCGTCCCCCACTTTCTAAGATGGCGAACGAAGTTGAAGAGCCTCTCTCTAACTTCTACACACTGTTACAAGATGGTCCTCCATCTTGTATATGACTCACACTGCTCACAAGCGATTTCCGTATCCCACCAAACGTGTTCAATCTCTTACCCGTCTTCCACAGTTTTGAACACGAGTTACCATACGAACACCTACGTCAGATATATGAGGTATGCAATACTTTCAATCATCCGGGCGTTTCTAATGATCAAGTTAAACTATGAGTGTTTCCTTTCACTCTAGCTGGCAAGAGCCACGCATGACTTCTGACTCAGAAGCCCGATTCTTTCGATATACATGGGAAAATGTAGTGTTTTCCTTCATGGTGAAGAAGTACTTTCCACTAAAGAAAACATAAGAGATAGTAAGCAAGATACAATTCTTCAGATATAGTCCGAGTGAGACATTCCACGAAGCATGGGATAGATTCTCTGACCTGCTCCATTCATGTCCTCAGCATAAACTATAAAAATCCACTATCGTCCAATGTTTTTTCAAAGGTCTTATCCAAGAACATAAGATAACACTCAATATTATGAGTAATGACAATTTTTTGGATAGAGGTGCAACTGAAGCTTTAACATTTCTTGAAAACCAAGCATAAAAGAGTACTCATTGGGTGACAATAACAACTCTAGAACATCCTAGCCCAGTACATCTAAAGTCAATAGTATTTTTGAAGTAAAATCCAATTCGGAGATCAAGACATTAATTGAATCCCTCACAAGAAAGAAAGATGTCCTCAAAACCAAACATAATAACAATTCTCCTAATCCGATCATGAACGTAAATACCTCACCATGCAATTTTTGTCTCAACTTAAATCTACATAGATACCAATTGTCCCTTGCTCAACAACATCTCATCACTTCAACCAGAAGAAGTCTGTGCTTTCAATGTACCAAATGCACCATGGAGGCAACACCCAAATTATACATGGAGTACTAATCCACAAACCCAACCACCTCCAGGGTTCACTGATCATGTCAAACCACCAAATACATTCAATCAGTTCAGACAAGGATAAGGTACCTACAACAATCAGAACAGAGCAATGGTTCCATCCCATTTTAATCAGAACTACCAAAATCTACCAATCAACAACCAAATAGACCTAGTTCCAGTTACACTACTTACTAGTCACCTAAAGGAATAGGGAAAATCTATAAATGTAAAAGTAGGGGTATATAAACAAAAAATGTAGAGAGAAATCATTATACAGTGCTTGGCTTGACAAACTAAGGATTGAGATCATTTACTCATGCTTTTTTAGATAGATTTATTTTATTTCAAGTATTTTTATTTCTTGTTTTGTTATTTTTCATTGTTCAAACTCATTGATTTCTTTACTTTAAAGTCTTTCCTTGCATTTAAATACTTGTCTTTCAATTTTGTTATCAATCAACTTGTTTTCTACATTTTCATCTTGTCATTTCAATCAATAGAAGCAAGTTACACACATTTGAATCAATCAAATGTGTGTGGCTTGTTAACCAATTTTCTTCTATTTTCATTTCAAGTTTTTTAATCCAAAACAACAAACTTTCAATGTTTTCATCTACCTAGCATTTTAGACAACTTGTTTTCAACCATTTTAGAATAATAAACATGAATAGGAAAAGTTAGAGAAGTTCTTGTTTGTAGCCATCAAACCATCCATTCCAACATAAGATTTAGAACGAACTTCAACCCACTATTTATTCAAACCACAAACTATCAAACTTCAGCCATTAATTGACTTTGACAAACCAAAAACACCACCAAGTTTGAGTCACACATTTGGACCTGAGGCACATGAGTACATGGTCAACTTGCGTGACCAAATTGCAAAACAATTGTGTGGAGTGGAAACATTTGATCAGGTTTAAAATAATTGCATTTTGAAGTTATTTGTAATGTAATTTAAATTGGAATTGAAATGGGATATGGATATGATGAACTTTTGGTTGTAAAACTATTTATGTTTGTCAGTACCCTCCACTCTCAACCACTCGTGGCAGACCACGTGTCCAGACTACGAATAAGTCGTGCATACGACCTAAGGTCAAGTCGTCCAAATGACCTAGGAAACGTAACCACTGCAAGTTGGTTAACAACATTATTAATGACAGATCATTACTTCGTAACGGAAGGAGTAAAACCAATCATCAAGACAGCACAAAAGGGGGATATACGCCTATAAAAGGAAGCGTCTTCTCCATTCTCAGAGGGAGGCTGACATTGTCTCCATCTCCCACTCAATTACTCAACATGAACTACGTCTGACTTGATTCCAGTTCATCAAAGAACTGGATACGTAGGCAACTCAGAGCACCGACCTGAGTTCAGTCAAACATCTTATACAAACCCTATTCTCCGAGATTGTAAGGTCATGCCTAAACTGTACCTCCACAATGTTTGTCATTTTAGTCATCTTTTTATCCTATATTATTATATGCAATGTTTGAGGTGTCATACAAATGCCTCAAAATGTTGATCAATAAACAAATGAAATATGTCAAAATTTTCAAGAGATCCTTCGTTTTAATAAACAATCAACTACTATTTATATATTTTTTATTGAGTAAAGCTAGTGTGCGTAGGAGAGAGAGTGATGTATTGAATCTAAGCCACTCATCAGGCAGGAGTGAGGGTGTATTGCACCAACAAGTATTGTAATCCATGTCTCTCATGCCTGCGTACAAGTGCACCCTGCGCATACTAGACGTCTGCTTTTTTATTATGTTGTAATGTGATATTGAATTAGTTTATGCAATGCATTATGAAATGTATGCAATGATTATGAATGTTTTTGTTATATCACTACAAGAAAATGGACTTTTTCCCACAGTTACCCGGTATTTTTTCCCACGGCCATAAACCTTTGCATATTCTCCCACAAATTTTGACCATAGCATACTTTTACCCACGGTTTAAATGTTTACTAGGACCGTGGTGCAGCCACGAAGAGAAACCGTTGGTACCCTTTTTAAGATCATGGATGGACGTTCGATGCATTTTGACCGTAGGGATAGGGGCTACAAAATAATTCCAGTAGTACACAGAAATTAAGTTCCCCCACTTAGCTTCTCCCCACCACCACTTACCTTTTCGCCTTACTTTGATGGCTTTCTTTTCTTCTTTGTTCTTTTTCTCTAATTGTGTTGTTGACGTGCAGATTTGAAAAGGATATTTGGGCTGATTTGAAATTCGTTTTGCAAGCCTTAACAGGTAACTGTATACCTATTAAACTAATCCACTTGCACTTTTTTTTTTCTTCTCTTTCTCCTTTTCTCATCTCAATAGATTTTACATGAATCTTATGAACTTAAAATGGTTTTCAGAAATTTGTGAAGGCATATATTTCAAATGGTGTTCAGAACATCAAATTTTTATTTCAAGCACCGATTTTTATTTATATATTTTTTCTATGGGTTTATTTTAAAATTTGTAGAACTAATTTTAATCTAACATTTGATGTTGTCCTCATGGGTAGTCATCAAAACCTAATTTCTCTCTCGACTTAGTGTAAAAGAAATGGTGGGTTTTCATGTTATTGTTTTTTTTTTAGGAAGACAACAAAATATTATCACGGAAATTTTCTTTCGCTTAAACTTAGTTTGAGAACGAACAAAAGAGATGCGCTGCAGAACCAACTAAAATTAGGCAGTGACCGCCCCAAGTCTACGACAACATCCATCAAAATCTAACGACAAACTAAAAATTCAGTGCTCACGTCAAGCCACCTGAAGAGGACACGTCTCAATTGGAAACCATATACAAACAACTTTTTCCAAAAGATTTGCAGATCCCCAAACAAAAAACACAGACAACATTTACACCAATCCCCAACAACATTGAACTGCTAACGTTCTCATGAAGTTTGGGGAGTTCAAACACAAGAATAGTCCCCGCAGATGTCAAGCCACCACGACCTGAAGATGTTTCAGACATCTCATCAAACTTCATAAACTGTGAAACCTGAGCAGCAGCCAGATGAGCGTAGCAAACTGGGGCAACAATTGAAATAGCAGTAGTGCTCCGTTGGTAAACATAGGGCAGAGAATGCACAAGTTCCTGAAGATCATCAGGTGAAAAGCCAATTTCATCATACAAGACATGATAGTGTGTGGGTCTAGTTGTCCCAATCATCCCAGCGTGCGAGCACATATAGAAATCATTATTTCGAGGATGATAGATTTTGTTATCTATAACAGTTCCAGGTGGAACATTATCCGGCAATCCTGTCTAATTTTTTTTTTATGATGATTTTTTTGGGCAACAATCAACGTGAACTTGGGACACCACTTCTCATCAAGGAACTTACAGGCCTCATTGATTCATGTTATTGTGGTTTTTTGTAGAACTTTATAAAAATGGGGTGTTTTGTTTTTCTATTATATACATGGGTTTCTAATGTTGTTATGTATGATTGTTTGATAGGTGTGCATGTTTGTGGAAGAAGAAGAACTATTTGATTCTGGTGTGAAAACTCAAATTATTCAGCTGTTCTAAAAGTGCAACCTTTATTCAAGGTAAAAAATTGTTAACACTGTTCATTGTTCTCTATTCCAAGCTGTTATAAATTATTCTTTGTGCTTTATTGTTGACCATAGGGAAACACTAATTTAGAAGACTCACAATGATTTACAATGGGAAACTCTTACTAGGGTACTGAACTAGTGATGCACTACATCTTAAGGGTTGTGCATATTTCTCATTGTAATCGAAAAATGTTGCTTTAGTAAATAAGTTCTCACTTGGATAAATGCGCCAATGTACAAATTTGTGTATTTGTCTTCCTTATAAATTGGTTTGCAAATTTGCATATTAATGTTGTGTAAAGACTCAAATTCGTGTTAAGGGTATTTTCATAAATTTCATATTTAACCTAGGGACATTTAGGTAATTAGTCAGTCGGTTTTACATTTCAAACTTACGTAACTTAATGAAACTTAACTCAAACTCATAAGCCACGTTAGGTAAGCAACTCATATGCGAAAATTAGACAAAATGTCGGTTAATGACTTTTCTGCGTTAGATGCTGGCACGAGTTAACAGCTTACATGCATGAGTGGGTTATCGTTATAGCCTGCGGTGGGATAGAATGTAAGAGATTAAATTAAGCTAGATGGACCAAAAAATAATTTTGACGCTAAGTCAAATTAGTTAGTGGTTAGGAGTGAATTATGCTTTAGGCCTAATTTAGACAATTGGGCTTGGGCCTTAATAACTAAAACATGTGAAGACAAAAAACAAAACAAAATCGCACCAATTTCTCCTTCTCCATTTCGCAACTACTGAAAACCTAGGAGAGAGAAAACTCCATTCGTCCATTTTCATCGATTCAATCCAAATATTTTCGCAACCCATCTCTTGTAAACACTAAAGTCAAGTATGGAGTTTAGAAATTGTGAACGTGCTGGAGTGGCTATCGGGTTTTCTTCTCGCGACAACGCGAGATTCGAATTTCCTCGAATTCCGTCGTACCAAAGTGAAAGGTGAGTTAGTTTTATTCTCAATTAGATAGTTTAAACCCAATTTCGATGGAATTGGATATATTGATGAAAATAATTGATTGGGGGTTTTAAATTTCGGCAGTAGCAGTTTGGAGACGCTAGAGTGGAGCGATATTGGTGGAGCAGAAAGCTAAGGAGCTATTCTTACTGACTTGGTAAGGATTTTGATATATTTAATCTATTTAGAGAAGTTATGTTAGTTATATACTTGTTTAGGATTAGGTCGATTAATGAATGATTAGGAAAGAGCACAACCGTAATTGTTGCTAGATTTAATAGGGATCGAAGGGTGTGGAATTTGTTATAGTTGAGAATTTGGAATGGATATGATTGGTGTTGGCATAAGGTCCTACAGTGGCTGTAAATGGACTACCGAGCCCTGTCAGAGTAGCAGTGCTAGAAATGGCCTGTAGCGCTATTGACATTAGTTATAGAGGAAAGTTACTAGAAACTAAATTCATAGCGTCGAGATTTCTTCTCGGCTTGCGTTAGATAAAAATTTCTCGTTAGTTATAAATTCTAATAACCTACGTGTATATGCTGTTATAGGAGTTAAATAAGAGTGGATTCGGTTAAGCGGGCTTGATTCGGTTAAGTGGGCTTGAGGGGAACGGAGCTTGCTAAGGTAGGAATCTACATACCAATATATAGTCCGTTTATTTTCATGCATGATTTGAGTTGTTTAAAATGATAAGAGATAGTTTGCATATCAACCATGCATGTATATGTGATATTCATGTTTTACATTGTATTTCCTCGATATAAACTAAATATATGAATAGCTTTCGTGTGAAATGGTTTTGCAAAATCTGGGTAGCGGGGATTTATTTTCTTTGTTAAAAGAGCAAAACTGGTTTTGGGAAGGGTTCTCATCTCTTGTTTCAGTAAGGAGACAGAGAGATGGATTTTGTAATGTGGGTAAGGATTACCCGGTTGTTTGTAACTATGTGTGAGGTTCTAGATTGTTCCACCGATGGTTCGTTGTTATTTACGATGATTCGCCGTTTGGGAATCATTGGTTGTCATTTACTATGACTTGCCCGTTTGGGAGTCATAGGCTGCATTACTCGATTGTTGGAAATCCAGGAACTCACTCATACAAAACCAACATTTTTAAAAGAAAAACTAAATATGTATCTATAGTATTTGGAAATAACCGTAATATCTGAATATATATATATATATATATATATATATATATATATATATATATATATATATATATATATATATATATATATTACTATGTTTATCAATTTAGGGGATTTAGAAAAGGAATTGTGAATTCCTATAAAAAGAACTGTTGTCGCGATTTCCGAGACGCGTGGTTAATTCTAGATTCTAACTATGGTGTACACCTTTCGAGGTGGTGGGCCACCTTTAAAGGGATGCATCACTAAATGTAGTCCGGGAATTCCTTTTCTACTTTTCTAGATAACCATGTTTGTATGTGTCACGCTGTATGGTGCTTAGCTTGTGTGAGGTTACATGTTATCTCGATGAGGTTTAGACACGAGGAGTGAGAGTTTAGTCCACTCCTGGATGTGTGTCAGGATCCTGAGCAGTCTGCAGTCATCGAACGGTTGACCACCGTAAGTTAGATGACATCCCGTATGGGGGTCATGGTTACAGGGCCCATCTGAGCCCTAAAAGTTTTGGGGATTTTGTGTGTACGAACACAACAACGGCATTTCAGCTCCCTGCCGGTAAAATCAGGAAAACAACGGTGCATGGTTCACACTGGAAAGTACTGAACCGAGATTGCCTGTGACTGGGGCTGAGTACCAGTCGTACCCTCACCATTCTAATAGGATGCATCGGCCACAATAGTTGTATGATGTTTGTGAAAACTATATTTTGAATATTAACGAAGCATGTCGAAATGATTTCTGCTAGTTAGTGATGTACTATATAGTCACGATATTTGGATATTATTATGGAAACCTGCATGTTTTAAATGTTTTACTATAAGTAGTCTATTTATTGGTTATGTGCGTTTCTACTGGGCATAGTTGTTTTGCTCATCCTACATTAACCTTTCAGTCGAGTCCGTTGCGGAGGAGACTTTCCCTACCACTGGGGATGATGGTTATGGAGATTTGAGGGGTTTCCCTTATCCTTGACGAGGGACAGAGTCGAGTGATTTTGGTTGTATAGAGAGAGACTAGTTTCTTTTGTTGTATATATAGAGAGCTAAGTCATTTTGATGTACTAAACGATGTATTGGAGTAATAGTTACACTCAATCATTTTGTGGATATGTATATATATCTTTCTGTTGTTTAGAAAGTAGGTTTTATATGGAAATGGTTGTTGGAAGATTTTTTTTATGCGATGTCCAAGTTATGACAGGTTTTTCGTATACGAAATGTCGATTAAACAACGGAGGTTCTGCTGAAATTTCGATAGAATCATGATAGCGACCGCCTCAAGATTCATCTTCACGTCCTCGGGATGTGTGTTGGGTCTCGGGGCGTGATAGAACGTGGTATCAAAGCGTCCACTATTAGATCCGTCTGGGAGCTGTAGTGGGGGACTCGGTCGCGATGCGTTTCGGAAATTTTAGTCGGAACCCGATAAAACCCTAAGTAGTGTTTACGCTACGTTAAGCGTTAATACTAGCTTAGCAATGTCGAGACGTCGCACGGGTAGTTGTCTTGTCACAGCGGAGAGCGCGGACACGTGTCGGAAATTTTTTGACGAATCGGACACTATAAGGTCGGAGTGAATTTTCATTTTGAGGTGGAGGGCGCGACCTGCCTTCTGCAGGAACGCACTTGCGCTCGTCTCCTGGAATTGGAGCGCGACTTGCCCTCTGCAGGAACGCACCTGCGCTCATCTCCCAAATCTTAGCGCAACCTCGCACTACTACCAGGGCGCGACCTGCACTCTCCCAAGCCTTACCTGAGCGCGACCTGCGCCTCATGTATAATTTTGAAGTTTTTCTTTCTCATTTATCAAACACTGAGTTGGCTCTTTGTATATGTGCATAATAGTTATCATGGATCCGGAAAGCACTAGTGGTGAGAATACCTCAGATCGCGGTCGGGAGGACCGAATGGATAGGCTTCTCGCTATGATGAACCAAATGGCTCAAGCACAAAATGAGATGAGAGCTGAGATCGAAAGTTTAAGGGCTAGTCGTAATGAGCCCCTACCTCTTCAAACATCCGTTGTTATTCTGTCTAGTGTAACACCCGAAGTAGCATCCCCAACCGTAGTGAGAGTTGAGGAGTTCAGGCCACCAGTGCAAAGTCAATCAGGGTTTCTGCTTGCTAGACATGTCGAGTATGCTAGACTCTATGATGTGTACTGATGTGGAACGGGTTACTTTGGCTACCTTTATGCTTAGAGGTGAAGCCAAACACTGGTGGATCAGTGTTAAGGATATGGAGACGTTTCCGATGAGTTGGGCTAAATTTGAGGAACTCTTCCTTTTGAGGTATGTTACCGAGGCGGTGAGAGCTAAGAAGCGAATGGAATTCCTCAAATTGGAACAAGGAAACATGACCGTGGGACAGTACAAAGAGAAATTCACTGTTCTTTCATGATACGGGAAGGAGTTGATTTCCACAGGAAAAGCTAAGGCTAGGAAATTCATTGACGGGCTGAAATCGTATATGCAGAGCAAGATGTCGGTCCTTCAGATCGATTCTTATGCTGAGGCTGTGAGAAGGGCTCAAGGCATTGAAAGAGTTGATGAGCAATTATTGCTCAATAAGCAAGAGGCGGGAAGAGTGAGGCAGCCGACATTTTAGGGTAGGCAGGATACGGGAAAGAGGCAGGTTTATCAAGGCAGTGGTTCCGGGTCGCAACAGATGTATAGGCCGGTCATCCAACAGGCACAACAGTGGAGGGCACCAGCTGTACATCGGGGTTTGAATGTGGTTAGGCCAGCACAGAGTCTACCAGTTGTGAGACCGACGAGTGGATCACAGATGGCACCGAGGGTACCTGCTCCTTCTCAGAACAGATCACCAGCACCGAATGTTAGGCCTCCGGGTCAGAGAGCTAGATTGCAAGCGGTAATACCGCAAGGTACACGGTCAGGACGAGAGGGTGTGGTTTGTTATAACTGCGGTGAAGCTGGGCATATCAGGCGGTTTTGTCCCAAGTCCAATTCGGGGGTGGAACAGAGACCACATGGCAAGGTGTATTATCTAGTGCCGAGGAAGAAGTTGTGGATCTTGATCCACCCAAGAGAAAATCCACGGTGTATAATGCGATGGGGCCGATATCGCTTATCGATCAAGTGGTTGAAGGTATGATATGTTTGTTTACACATAAGGTGCATGTCTTGTTTGATACGGGTGCTACTCATTCCTTCATTTCTAAAAATATGGTGGAGATTCTTGGTTTGGATGTATTTAATACCGGGAGGAAGCTTATTTTATCTACTCCTCTAGGAAAGAAAACTATGTTCTTTGAAGTTTGTCACCATTGTGTGATAAAGATAGGTGATAAGGAGATGATAGTTGATCTAACGGTGATGGACCTAAAAGATTTCGATATCATAGTAGGGATGGATTTGTTAGGAAAGTATCATGCCCATGTAGATTGTTTTGCAAAAACGGTGACTTTTAGAATACTAGGGTAGCCTGAGGTTGTGTTTAAGGGGATTAGAAATACGGTATCTCGGGTTGTGAAGGCCAAGTCTGACTTCAAGTATGATAGATACGGATTGTTAGCTGGTCTTATTCTCCAAGGGCCGAAGTTGAATCTTCCGAAGCTTGTTCCCTGGTTCGTGAGTTTTGTGCGTTGTTCCCGTGATGCATTCTTTGGGATTGCCTCCCTGGCGTGAGATAGATTTTGTAATAGATCTAATGCCGGGAACATCGCCTATTTCGATGATTCCTCATCGAATGGCTCCTTTTGAAATGAGAGAGCTAAAGTCCCAATTAGTTGAATTGAAAAGATTGGGGTTTATAAGGGAAAGTCAGTCACCTTGGGGAGTACCGGTGCTATTTGTGAAGAAGAAAGATGGGTCATTTAGGCTATGTGTGGATTATCGGAAGTTGAATAATGTGACTATCAAGAACAAATATCCGTTGCCTAGGATCAATGACCTATTCGATCAGTTAAGGGGTGTCAAGTATTTCTCGAAGATAGATCTCATAACAGGCTACCATTAGATGAGAATTCGAGAAGAAGATATAAAGAAGACAGTTTTCCGAACACGGCTAGGGCATTTTGAGTTTTTGGTGTTACCATTTGGATTAACCAATGCTCCAGCTGCATTTATGGATCTCATGAACCGAGTGATGTGGAAATACTTAGATCAATTTGTTATCGTATTCATAGATGACATATTGATTTATTCCAAGACTAGAAATCGAACACAAGGAACACTTGAGGATTGTCTTCCAAACATTAGTTGATCATTAGCTTTATGCCAAGTTTAGTAAATGTGAGTTCTGGTTGAATGAAATGAAGTTCTTAGGGCATGTTGTATCGGAGAATGGAATAAAAGTTGATCGTTCAAAGATAGAGGCAGTGAATAATTGGCCGAAACCGATGCCAGCGACGGAAATCAGAAGCTTCTTGGGATTGGCAGGTTATTACCGTCGTTTTGTAGAAGGATTCTCTAGCATAGCGTCGTCCTTAACTAAATTGACGCAAAAGGATGCGAAGTTTGAATGGTTGGAGGCATGCGAAAAAGCCTTCCAAGAACTGAAAACTCGATTGATAACGGTGCCAGTTTTGACCATTCCAGATCTGGAGAAGAGCTATGTGATTTATACTGATGCCTCTAACACCGGGTTAGGATGTGTCTTAATGCAAGAAAGTCAAGTGATAGCGTATGCGTCAAGACAATTGAATGCCCATGAGAAGAATTATCCTACTCATGACTTGTAGTTAGCTGCGATTATTCATGCTCTAAAGATATGGAGGCATTATGTGTATGGTGAGAAGTTTGAAATATTCTCTGATCACAAGAGTCTCAAATACTTGTTTTCGCAGAAAGAATTGAATATGAGGCAGAGGAGATGGGTCGAGTATATGGAGGACTATACGTTCTCATTGCAATACCATCCGGGTAAAGCAAATGTAGTTGTCGATGCATTGAGTAGAAAGCGATAACATGTTTGTGCTCAGATGATGATGAAGGAGTGGCAATTGCTGGAGTCTGCTGCTTCTTATGGTTTTGAAATCATGGGAAATGGAAGTAGAGATCCTCAGAAGTGCTGTTATTTAGCAAAGATGACCGTGACGGCAGAAAACACCTTAGTTCAGGAGATTGTGAATGGCCAGAATACATCGAAGGATGGACCTAGGTACTGAGGTTATGTGGATAATGCCGAGGATGTCGATTGGGAAAAATACAGAGACGAAAGTATCAGATTCAGAAGAATTTGGGTATCGTTTGATCACTCTTTGAGGAATGATATCTTGAGTGAAGCACATAAATCGAAGTATACAATTCATCCTGGCGGTACCAAAATGTACAGAGATCTACGTCGTCAGTTTTGGTGGCCGGGTATGAAGCGACACATTGCGGAATATGTGAATAAGTGTGCCACATGCCAACAGGTGAAAGTTGAACACCATAGACCACCTGGTCTTCTTAAACCTCTTGAGATTCTGGAATGGAAGTGAGAGCATATAACCATGGATTTTGTATCCGGGTTACCGAGGACCAGTGAAGGGATGGATTCTATATGGGTCATTGTTGATAGGCTGACCAAGTCTCCCCATTTCATACCTGTTAAGACTACTTACTCTGCTGAAAAGCTAAGTAGAATCTACATGTCAGAGATACTGAGGTTGCATGGGGCACCATTATCGATAATTTCAGATAGAGGTACTCAATTTACCGGTTCATTTTGGAGAAGTCTTCAAAGGGAATTGGGGACCAAACTGAAATTCAGCACAACATTTCATCCGCAAACCGATGGGCAATCGGAAAGAGTCATTCAAATCATAGAAGATATGCTTCGTGCTTGCGTGCTTGATTTTGGGGGTAGTTGGAAGACTCAGTTGGCGTTGGCTGAGTTTGCTTACAATAACAGTTATCAATCTAGTATTGGTATGGCACCGTTTGAAGCGTTGTATGGCGGACCTTGCGTAACACACCTCTGGCCGGACTGAAACCGGAGATAGTATTATGTTGGGGCGAGAGATGGTTAGTGACACCACCGAAGATTAGAGTGATATGGAATCGGTTGCTCACAGCCCGCCAGTCGTCGGAAAAGCTATATGCGGATAGGCGTAGACGCCCCTTGGAATTTTATGAAGGTGACCGAGGGGTATTTTTGAAAGTATCTCCGAAGAAGGGAATTCAGAGGTTCGGGATGAAAGGGAAACTTGCACCTAGATATGTGGGACCTTTTCCGATTATTCAGAAGATCTCGGAGTTAGCGTATAGGCTTGAGTTACCGGAAAGGCTATCACGTGTCCATAACGTGTTCCATATTTCGATGCTACGTAAGTATGAGCCTGATCCCCTACATGTGGTCGATTTGGAATCGTTGGAATTAGAAGAAGACATTACCTATCCGGAAGGGCCAGTTCAAATTCTAGATACGAGAGAGAAAAGAGATTGCGGTCAAAGGTCATTCCGTTGGTAAAGGTCTTGTGGAGAAATCACAATGTAGAGGAAGCAACATGGGAGAAGGAATCGGATATACGGCAACAATATCCAGAATTGTTCGAGAACTAAGGTATGATTTAATTTCGAGGACAAAATTTTCTTTTAAGGAGGGTAGGATGTAAAGACTCAAATTCGTGTTAAGGGTATTTTTGTAAATTTCATATTTAACCTAGGGACATTTAGGTAATTAGTCGGTCGGGTTTACATTTCAAACTTACGTAACTTAATGAAACTTAACTCAAACTCATAAGCCACGTTAGGTAAGCAACTCATATGCGAAAATTAGACAAAATGTCGGTTAACAGCTTTTCTACGTTAGATGCTGGCACGAGTTAACAACTTACATGCATAAGTGGGTTATCGTTATAGCCTGCGGTGGGATAGAATGTAGGAGATTAAATTAAGCTGGATGGGCTGAAAAATAATTTCGACGCTAAGTCAAATTAGTTAGTGGTTAGGAGTGAATTATGCTTTAGGCCTAATTTGGACAATTGGGCTTGGGCCTTAATAACTAAAACATGTGAAGACAAAAAACAAAACAAAATCGCACCAATTTCTCCTTCTTCTCCATTTTGCAACTACTGAAAACCTAGGAGAGAGAAAACTCCATTCGTCCATTTTCATCGATTCAATCCAAAGATTTTCGCAACCCATCTCTTGTGAACACTAAAGTCAAGTGTGGAGTTTAGAAATTGTGAACGTGCCGGAGTGGCTATCGGGTTTTCTTCTCGCGACAACATGAGATTCGAATTTCCTCGAATTCCGTCGTACCAAAGTGAAAGGTGAGTTAGTTTTATTCTCAATTAGATAGTTTAAACCCAATTTCGATGGAATTGGATATATTGATGAAAATAATTGATTGGGGGTTTTAAATTTTGGCAATAGCAGTTTGGAGACGCTAGAGTGGAGCGATATTGGTGGAGCAGAAAGCTAAGGAGCTATTCTTACTGACTTGGTAAGGATTTTGATATTTTTAATCTATTTAGAGAAGTTATGTTAGTTATATACTTGTTTAGGATTAGGTCGATTAATGAATGATTAGGAAAGAGCACAACCGTAATTGTTGCTAGATTTAATAGGAATCGAAGGGTGTGGAATTTGTTGTAGTTGAGAATTTGGAATGGATAGGATTGGTGTTGGCATAAGGTCCTACAGTGGCTGTAAATAGACTATCGAGCCTTGTCAGAGTAGCAGTGCTAGAAATGGCATGTAGCACTGTTGACATTAGTTATAGAGGAAAGTTACCGGAAACCAAATTCGTAGCGTCAAGATTTCTTCTCGGCTTGCGTTAGATAAAAATTTCTCGTTAGTTATAAATTCTAATAACCTACGTGTATATGTTGTTATAGGAGTTAAATAAGAGTGGATTCGGTTAAGCGGGCTTGATTCGGTTAAGTGGGCTTGAGGGGAACGGAGCTTGCTAAGGTAGGAATCTACATACCAATATATAGTCCGCTTATTTTCATGCATGATTTGAGTTGTTTAAAATGATAAGAGATAGTTTGCGTATCAACCATGCATGTATATGTGATATTCATGTTTTACATTGTATTTCCTCGATATAAACTAAATATATGAATAGCTTTCGTGTGAAATGGTTTTGCGAAATCTGGGTAGCAGGGATTTATTTTCTTTGTTAAAAGAGCAAAATTGGTTTTGGGAAGGGTTCTCGTCTCTTGTCTCAGTAAGGAGACAAAGAGATAGATTTTGTAATACGGGTAAGGATTACCCGGTTGTTTGTAACTATGTGTGAGGTTCTGGATTGTTCCACGGATGGTTCGTTGTTATTTACGATAATTCGCCGTTTAGGAATCATCGGTTGTCATTTACTATGACTTGCCCGTTTGGGAGTCATAGGTTGCATTACTCGATTGTTGGAAATCCAAGAACTCACACATACAGAACCAACAGTTTTAAAAGAAAAACTAAATATATATCTATAGTATTTGGAAATAACCGGTAATACGAGTATATATATATATATATATATACTTATCACGAGGGATTTAGAAAATGAATTGTGAATTTCTATAAAAAAAAGGAACTGTTGTCGCATTTTCGGAGGGGGCAGTTCGCTCTAGGATTCTAACTGTGGTGTACACCTTTCGAGGTGGTGGGCCACCTTTAAAAGGATGCATCACTAGATGTAGTCTGGGAATTCCTTTTCTACTTTTCTAGATAACCATGTTTTGTGTCACGTATTTGTATGGTGCATCGCTTGTGAGGTTACATGTTACCTCGATGAGGTTTAAACGCGAGGGGTGAGAGAGTTTAGTCCACTTGTGAATGTGTGTCAGGATCCTGAGCAGTCTGCAGTCGTCAAACTGTTAACCACCGTAAGTTAGGTGACAGCCCGTATAGGGGTCGTGGTTACAGGGCCCACCTGAGCCCTAAAAGTTTTGGAGATTTTGTGTGTACGAACACAACAACGGCATTTCAGCTCCCTGCCGGTAAAATCAGGAAAACAACGGTGCATGGTTCACACTGGAAAATACTGAACCGAGATTGCATGTGACTGAGGCTGAGTATCAGTCGTACCCTCACCATCCTAATAGGATGCAGCGACCACAATAGTTGTATGATGTTTGTGAAAACTATATTTTGAATATTAACGAAGCATGTCGAAATAATTTCTGCTAGTTAGTGATGTACTATATAGTCACGATATTTGGATATTATAATGGAAACCTGCATGTTTTAAATATTTTACTATAAGTAGTCTATTTATTGGTTATGTGCGTTTCTACTGGGCATAGTTGTTTTGCTCATCCTACATTAACCTTTCAGCCGAGTCCGTTACGGAGGAGACTTTCCCTACCACTCGGGATGATGGTTATGGAGATTTGGGGGGTTTCCCTTATGCTTGACGAGGGACAGAGTCGAGTGATTTTGGTTTTATAGAGAGAGACTAGTTTCTTTTGTTGTATATATAGAGAGCTAGGTCATTTTGATGTACTAAACGATGTATTGGAGTAATAGTTACACTCAATCATTTTGTGGATATGTATATATATCTTTCTGTTGTTTAGAAAGTAGGTTTTATATGGAAATGGTTGTTGGAAGATTTTTTTTATGCGATGTCCAGGTTATGACAGGTTTTTCGTTTACGAAATGTCGATTAAACAAAGAAGATTTTGCCGAAATTTCGATAAAATCAGGATAGCGACCGCCACGAGATTCATCTTCGCGTCCTCGGGATGTGTGTTGGGTCTCGAGGCGTGACATGTTGGTGGACAACTTTACCAAACAACCAAACAAACTCTAATCTTAGCTAGTTCAAATTCACTTCTATACACAATTTCATCATCATCCTCGAATATTATTCCTTTTATTGATAGAGACCCAAAAATATTTTCAATTCTATTATATTTATTAAGAACTAGTAATCTCCCATCTAAAGCTAAAACTATTGATCTTCAAGATTTAATCTATGAAGCTGAGTTTTATGGTTTAGGTGAATTATTCGTGTTGTTGTTATCAAACCCGTCGCAATTCGAAGTGTTTAATCTAGAAAGATCATTGGTTTTGCCATTAAATGGTGGAGATTCACCATCTGTTATCTCTACTACTGATTCTGGTTCACTTCATGTTACACATGGTAGTAAGATTACTTCTTTTGATTGGTCATTAAAGAAGAAATCTACTATTTTGACTCATTTTACAGCTGTCAATTCGCTTTTAGTGATTTCGCCTTGTTTAGATGTTGCTGGTGCTACTGATTTTACGGGTTTGCAGATACTTGATTTGAAAAGATGGTTTGTTAGACAAACTTTGAATTGGGAAAATCAGACTAAGTCTGATTCTACTATTCAGGCCATTGGCTCATCTGGGAATCATTTGTTTACTAGTTTTGAATCGGGTAGACGGAATTCCAATACTATTATGGTGTTTGATATGCAGGATAGTTTTAGCCCGGTGTCAGAGATTGCCCATGGTGAAATATTTGGGGCTGAACTTGATTATGCGATACCCGCGATGAAATTGCAATAGGTGCCTGGTTATAATCTGCTTATGGCTGCAGGTTCTCATGGTGCTTGGGTTTTGGAGGAAATAGGATGGTTGTTACAAGAAAAGATCAGCAATCTGTTGAGGTGTGGAAGAGTGCATCCAAGGCGTACTGTAACTTGTAAGTTGTAACTTTGTGTTGCATTCTTCTTGAAATTGTATTCACAAGATGCTATAAGTTTGTTCTTGCAAGTGATTGATAACTAACATTCGACTGTCGTGTTGTATGCTATTTATGTTATAATCCCTAACTATCTTCAATCGTCATAGCATCTGACAGGAAAATAGATTGGTTGAGATTTTCAGTTAGATTGAAGAGCACTAGGTCCCACTGTCCCAGTTTACTTGATTGAATATAGGGGATTGTCAGTCAAGAACTCCAGCAGTGAATTAATTCACTGCGGGGTGAGCTCTAGCAACTAGTGAATGGAATTTAAAGGGGAGCGCTTCAATATTTAAATATTGAATTAGGTGAACCTTAAGACATAGGAAAAGAGATGATACTTCAGACGCGATGTTGAGGTTCATCTGATTTATTTGGAAGTTCTCCACCTTCTGTTTATTAAACTTCTTGTTGGAATCAGCCCAGTTAATGTTTTAAGAACTAAAGGTTGAAACTGGGTAATATTCCAGATTGTTCATTCGTAATATTGTTTTGACTAAGTGCACACATTTTAGAAACATAAAGATATGCTTACCTATTAGTAAATTCTGTTCTGAGTTTGTGTTGGTCTGTGCTTATGCTATTATTCAGTTGGTTAGAGCAAGTTCTCTTGGTTAGAATTGCCTAAGCTTATTTTACTTCTCTTGCCTTGGTTAGATTTGACATGAAGGCACTACAAGAAAAATGACTTTTGGCCATGAAGAACAAAACTTGCTCACATAAGACTAAAAACTTGGCAGATTGATATTGTTTAGTAATAAGTTTTGTATATATATGTTGGCTGGTTTGTGTGGTAGCTCATGAATATTTGGATGTGGACAAATGGGTCATGATGCAATGGACACTATGGTGACATAAATTATTGTTTACTTGTTCTATTTTTAGTGACCAGTTTACTTTATTTTGTTTGAACGTTGGGTTGGTTTGTTTTTCGGGTGTCTCAAGTTCAAATCACCAGATCATACTCTTTAAGTTGTTAGGTGTTAGATAACCTACATCATAAAAGTTAGTTTATATACTAGACCTATTGCATGCCATAGTTCCTACCCAAAGACTATGATTTTGCTGAAAGCTTATAACTACTAATATTAAGGAGGCTTTGGGAAAGAATATCATTTTGGGTCTATTTTCTTACTAAGTTAAGCCAAATGGTTAGTGGATCATCTACCAAATGCTATAGTTTGCACAATATGGAAAAGAAAAAGAAACATGAGAATTTCTAAACAAAATGATAATGAGGTGCATAAGTTCATAGGGAAAGTAAAGAATCTTCTATTTGATTGAGTGTGTGCTACTCTAATGTTTAGGGTTGTAAAGTGCAATTGGATGGGTTAGTGAGATGAGTGATTTCTTACAATTGGAGAATTGGTGGAATTTGAGTGTGGTCGAGTAGGTCCTTGGCCCTTGCTACTTTGGAACCTATATAAAAGAAAAAAGGTAACACACGGTGTTACGCTCTGGGATAACAGGTCCAATTAGTTTTATTATTTTATTCGGACACAACCAATTTGATAATCGATTGAAGTAGTTATGTTCTTTTAAAAATGACTTTATTCGAGAGGTACATTGAAATATCTCTTACATCAAATTCATTCTACTCTAGCCACTAGCTAGTTTGTATACCTCCTCAGGCTATTTTTACATTCAGCTTATCTTGATTTGCCTTGCGGAAGTTAGTTTTTGGGCTCGGACATGGCCTCTAGGGATGTATGCATGCTCAACTAGTATTGTATAGAGAATAGGCTGAAGTTTGGTACCGTCTGAACATAATTTATATAGGTCATTGCTATTCTTCAATGTTTTTTGTCCCCTCAAACACCCAAGTAAAGCCAAGTAAAGCTATAACTCAAGCAGTATATTTGGTCCCATATTCCATTGGTTTTTTTTAATTGGTAGATGTCAGGACTGATTACTGATTTGTTGATTGTTCTTTCACTAGAAATTGCCCATGACTTTCTCACGAAGCTTTTAAAAATAATTGTTCTCCTAATTGCACTTAATTGTTACGGTATATGAGATTATAGATGAAGAACATTTTTTTTTTGGATAAGTATACATCTTTATTTTACTTTACCCAAACATTGAAGGTCAACTAACCACGGTCAATAGAATTAGGCAAAGAGCTAATTTCCAACTTATGTTCTTTTAAGTATTAAAAATTGAATAGTGCTCCTTGTCACCCTAACGTTATTATACTTACATGTTCTTATATTATCTTAACATTAACGTTCACATGACTCAATGTTTATGCTCCTTGTCACCCTATATGCCTAGTATACGTGCATATATATTTAGTTGTTGTTTGTGACTATGCTTCATGTCATTTGAATCCATTTCATACCCTGCTTGGTTGAGATACATTTGACTACCGTAATATCAAATATGTTTGTAGTTCAACTTTAAAATTAAAATTTTCACTTGGTAGTAATAGAAATAAAATAACATATATATATATATATATATATATATATATATATATATATATATATATATAAGAGTGCCACTCTTATAGTGACACTCTTATCTCACACTCCTCTTGGTCCGGCCGACTGTTCTTTAGATTATCGATCTAATTCACTAAAAATCGCTAAATTTCAAAATTTCACACTATTTTAAAACAAAAACTGAAACCTAAACCCAATTTTCTCTCCTATTTCAAGGTTTTCTCTCCTATTCCTATCTCCAATTTTCCCAAATCCAACTCCAACAATTTTCGTAAATCAAAAATGGAAAATTGAAACCCGAAAAATTGAAATCAACAATGTGCTCAAGCCGTGCATCACCAATCAAACGCTCATAAATCAATTCCAACTTCCTCAAAGACCAAAATCATTCCTCTCTCCAAAGACCTAAACTTATCCCTTTAAATGTTTCTTACGCTAGATATGGCCTCCTCATGGTTTTGGATCTTTGAGACAAGGAGTATGGGAGTGATTATGTAAAAGGTACATCTTCGCTACCATTGTTTTTGCAGAATACTATACTTTTTATATGTATACTTGTTGTGGACTTACTGATGTTGCGAAAAGGTTTTTTGATAAAATGGGTGAAAAAGATGTTGTGACTTGGAATATTATGATTACCCATTTGAGTAAGCAGGATGATGATATGGAGTTGGCTAGAAAATTGTTTGATGAAAACCGAGAGAAGTGTGAGGTCTTAGATCGCAAATGATGATAGCTAAAGATGTTCAGCAGGGGAACTGAAAAGAGGCGATTCAGATATGTTTATCGACATGGAAGCAAATTTCCGGGGAACACCTAATGAGGTCACTGTTGTGGCGGTATTAGCGGCTTCCATGTCTGTCTTTGTGGATAGAATTGATAGATATGTAATTACTATAGTGCACTTTTGGTTATGGTGCTTGCCTATTGGAATGTTTTAATTGACACTTGGATTGTCATTATACCATAAAAACTTGAATTTTGATAAATCTTCATCAATTCGTTTGGGTTTAAAGACAAGATTGAAGTTTGAATGGTATTTAATTAGTTTGAAGATTCGTTTGGCCATCATTTCGTTTGGGTTTGTCAACCGCACCCCTCGGCTGGAATTCGCATGGAGACATCCGGCCCGCAGAAGTGATCCATGTTAGTTCCGGTGTGAGGCATCCTTATTATGTTCTTATTGGTCGGGGCATGCCATTTTAGAAGAGAGGGATCGCCTAATCATGAATCTTCATTTCTCTTCAACTTATGCTACCTCCAGAAGGCGGTGCTATGCTCCGCTTCGTGATGCAGAGAGCCCGGTCTACTTGCTTTTCTTTACAACTAGTGGGGCTGTTCCAGATTTGATTCGGCCGAGGGGCACTGCGAATGGAGGGAAGCCCGTGGTCAAGAAGATTGATTCAAAGAACGCCGGGGACATTTCACCTCTCGCTTAAAGCTTTTGCCGATTATGTTGATAGCCTCGTGGTACACCATATCCTATGGATTATGAGATATGGTTGAAAAGAATGAGAAGAAGATTCCATGAAGAAGATCATGGGAAGGAAGTGGAAGTTTCTCGGTTAGGATTAGTCCATAAGCCAAAATCGAATGTTCGATGGTTATGGAATAAACTGGACCATTTTCACTTCCCGTGATCGAAGTTTCCGGAAGTCTTGGGGTGCTTGAATGGAATCATGTTATTTGGTGTTTATTTTCCTACGATTTGAGCACCGGCCCTCCATTACTTTCGGATGCAATGGTTTGACAATCAGGTGTCGACAAAACCGAAGCTCCTAGATGGTTGATCTTGTTAATTGAGCAACAACCATCGGTCGAGCTTGGTTCTCATTGAGAAGACGAGCCACACATCCTACGAGCTTTGGTGTTTCGTGGAGTCTAATCCATCACAATCATCCCTTATATATCGAAGTCTCGCTGTCGTCCACTCGTCCGGCCCTCACAAAGAAATTGAAGGATATCATTTTTCTGCAATTCAGGCCGACTCTGTTCATTTCAAACTGTATGTATTGCTATTTTTCTTTGTAAAGATATGAGCTCTTCCTGTTGTCGGGCGCCAATCAGAAATCGACTTTCACGATATATTTTGTTTTTCTTTTGTAATATTAGAAAAGTTGCATAGCTTAACTTCTTCCATTGTGTTCATTAGACGACTCGAGGACCGGCAACTAGGCAATGGTACCGCTTTTAGTGCAAGCGATGATGACACTAAAGGATCTAACTTTGCAGCCTTAGGAAATAGTAGTCTGAACTTACATTGGAGTTGTCCATTAGTACTCAATAGGCTGCCTTCCACTAAAACAAATTCAAAATTTGCATTCACTGGAGTATTTGAAATTGAGTCCGAATTTCCACAAACTTATTCTGTTTCAAATTTTGTGTAATTTTGCAGTCAAACTGTTTCTCCAACAGTAGGAAAAGTTGTTTTTTTCCCACTACACGCTTAATCCTACTCACGTCAAATTGTCAATAACGTACTGCATTATTCAATGATTTAAGAACTTCGGAAATGCAAAGGATCAAGCCGAGCTAAATCTCAGGCCGCTTCGAAAAGCACATTATGAAACCATACCACCAAAGCCATCGCTGAAAATGGTTTAACCAACAGCAAAAAATTTAATTGATAATTTAACTTAATATGCTCAACCAAACCTGTACACTCAACAAGATCACAGACAAGAAGACCATGAGGAGATAAACAGATTCAAATTATCCATTCTTTTAGCTGCGTATAAATAGTATAATCGATACTCTATTCCACTTGAAGTGGTCAATAGAAGAAGAAGAAGAAACGAGTTTAAACAGAACAGAGATGCCAAATTCACATAAGTTCTCGTGAACGGTCAACAACACTCAAAAACATACAATGAGAGATGGATTGATGTCATTTCTAATATTTCCCTTAGCAGATCACATTCCGAATCTCAGTTCTAAAACAAATGTATTTCAAACACTACTGACACTCTTAATCAGCATCCATGTCTTCCAAGTCACGCTTACGGCCGCTTTGGCACTCTCTAAAAGCTTATCTGGAACCTGTAGTAGACATATTTAGAATGGATATGTAAGTATTGATACATTAATAACTAAAGTTAAACCAACTCCACATAGCTAAACCGTAGAAACATTTGCATGCTTGAATATACGTGATATTTTTTAAGGGAAGACCTGATTTTGTTTCGGTGCTAGAGAGAGGAATGATTTTGGTGCTGAGGAAGTTGGAATTGATTTATGAACGTTTGATTGGTGATGCAGCTTGAGCACATTGTTGATTTCAATTTTCGGTTTCAATTTTCCATTTTTGATTTACCGAAAATTGTTGGGTTTGGATTTGGGAAAATTGGAGATAGGAATAGGAGAGAGAAAACCTTCGAAATAGGAGAGAGAAAATTGGGTTTCGGTTTCAGTTTTTTTGTTTTTGAAATAGTGTGAAATTTTGAAATTTCGCGATTTTTTAGTGAATTAGATCTGATAATCTAAAGAACAGATCTGACGGACCAAGAGGAGTGTGAGATAAGAGTGTCACTATAAGAGTGGCACTCTAGACAAACCGATATATATATATATATATATATGCCATTTTTTTTTAATGGAAAAATAAGGTAGATGAAGTTTCTTTTTGGTACTGAATGATTTTAGTTAATATATAATTATAGTGTATGGTATTAAATGACATGAATTGGCTCAAGTTATTGCTGTGTACGGTTGCATAAACAAAAGGCAAGGTTTTAACACGTTATTTGAGGAGTTTTGTTTTTTTTTTGTTTTTTGCATAAAAAAGAGGCAAGGTTTTAACATATTTGAGGAGTTTTTATTATTATTATTATTATTATTTCAGGTTTTCAGTCCTAATTAAATGTACTCCTATTTTGTAGGACATCAATTCCTAATTAAACAAACTCTTATTAAATTCTTTTTTAAGTGTTTAATTCCTTATTAAATTTCTTTAAAACAATACAAATCTTGAGGCAACGTAGGAAATCTCAGCTGAATCTATTACCATTTCTGTAGGACTTTGTCACGAAGCTTTTGAAAATAATCGATCTCCTAATTGTTTCTTGTTTGTACATTTAACCATTGTACTTAATTGTTATGGTATATGAGATTATAGATGAGGAACATTTTTTTTTTTTGGATAAGTATACATATTTATTTTACTTTATCAAAACATTGATGCTCAACTAACCACGGTCAATAGAATTAGACAAAGAGTTAATTTCCAACTTTTTTTTTTCTTTACCAGGCCACATGCAAGCAATGAAAGGTCATATATATATACCTACATATTCTTATGTTCTTTTAAGTATTAAAAATTGAATAATGCTCCTTGTCACCCTAACGTTATTATACCTACATGTTCTTATATTATCCTAACGTTAGCGTTCACATGACTCGATGTTTATGTTCCTTGTCACCCTTTATGCCTAGTATACATGCATATAGTAGTTGTTGTTTGTGACTATGCTTCATGCCATTTGAATCCATTTCATACCCTGTTCGGCTAAGATACATTTGAATACCGTAATATCAATGAAGTTCAACTTTAAAATTAAAATTTTCACTTGGTAGTAATAGAAATAAAAGAACATATTTTTCTTTTTTTTAATGAAACCATAAGGTAGATAAAGTTTCTTTTTGGTACCGAATGATTTTAATTAATATATAATTATAGTGTATGGTATTAAATGGCATGAATTGGCTCAAGTTATTGCTATGTATGGTTGCATAAAAAAATGCAAGGTTTTAACACGTTATTTGAGGAGTTTTTTTTTTTTTTTGCATAAAAAAAAGGCAAGATTTTAACATATTTGAGGATTTTTTTTTTATTTTAGGTTTTCAGTCCTAATTAAATGTACTCCTATTTTGTAGGACATCACTTCCTAATTAAACAAACTCTTATTAAATTCTTTTTTAAGTGTTTAATTCCTTATTAAATTTCTTTAAAATAATACAAATCTTGAGGCAACGTAGAAAATCTCAGCCACCACATTGCTTTTGCAAGATTTAATCCAGACCACCACTTAGCACCAGTCCTATTATGTTATACTGATACTATTGTTTTTCGTTTCCATTATTTTTATTTCTTACCATTTTGCGTTGAAATTTTTTATGTTAATATTAATTGGAAATAATACTTATCTGGCTCTGAGTGTGGACATGATTTCAAATTTTGTATTTGCAGTTCTCTCCTACATCACAGCACATACTGCTGGCCTATGGTCGACGCCATAGTTCACTTCTCAGAAGCATACCAATATACACGATTTTGGAGGTGAAGTTACAATTTTCATTGTTTTATCTTTCGTTTGTCCTGGAATGGTGTGGTTCTTCATATCAGAATACAAATATTGTTAGGCATACATCAAAATTTGATATGAATAATCAACCTCATGTTTAGCTGTACTTGTTGCCATTAGTATATCGAATATTTTCTTACTATGGTGATCCATCTAATTCAACATCTGTCCTGCATGTAGGTTTATGGAGTTTCCGATATGGAGCTTGTGAAAGTGTTTCCCAGTGCGGAAGACGAGGCTAATGTAGCGTACGTGTTTCCATCCTTTGGTTGGAGGAGGTTTTGTATATGGGACTAAGGCAAAGATGAAGGTCATTTATAATCATATATACTTATATATACATAAAAACTACACAATTGTTGTATCGTGGTTTCGGAATGGCTATTTTCTGTATGTGTAGGTAGGGCTGTCAATGGGTTTCGATAACCCGATAACCGATCCGAACCAAACTGATAAAAAACGGTTTGGGTTGGGATAATTTGATTTATTTTCTACCGAACCGAACCGATAAGATATTGGTTTGGTTTTGGGTTTGCCCTCCACCGAACCGATATGAACCCGAACCGATAAGATGACATTTTAGTAATATTTATGATTAATTTTGTATATGTTCATCAATTATGTGGTTGAAATTAATTGATTTAATTTAAGATTTAATTGATTTTATAGTTTTCGGTTCGGGTTCGGTTTGTAATATTTCTTATCGGTTCGGTTCGGTTTAGGATTCTCAATTTTTTTATTGGTTCGGTTTGGTTTCGGGTTCCTAACTTTCTTATCGGTTTGGGTTCGGATTTTCCAGAACCCGACCCAAACCGATCCATTGACAGCCCTATATGTAGGAAGGCAAACTTAGGATTCTACAGTATGATGGTTCGTATGGCACAAATTGTGCAGGACCAACTTTTCTCGAGGAAAACATGTTTGAGGTAGAAGGAAAGTATAAGATATTAATTTTTGTTTTTTGTTTTTTGTTTTTCTGAACATCGAGTAGAAGTAATTGGGTTCTCTAGACATACAAGTAGTTTAAGAGTCTCTTTGTTTATTAGTGGGGTTATTTTTCTTATTTTCTGAGAGTTGAATTGTTATCCTGGTACATTTTGGGAGGTCTTACTCATCTGAGCGGCTTTATTAATGTTGTTACTCTTATGATCATAATAATTATTAGTGTTATTCTCTTTTTGTACATCATAAAGGTTAGTATATATACTAGACCTACTGCATGCCCATAGTTCCTACCCAAAGACCATGCATGATTTTGCTGGAAGCTTATAACTACTTCAATCACTTGAGTATTTAACCTATAGCTGATTGGTTGTAGTATATTAGTCCTTGTTTTATGGTGGTATTGCTATTTTAGTTTTTGTTGTACCAAGGAGATATTCATTTTTTTTTCCCGTGTATTCATTTTGCAGCACTTCCTCAATTGCAAGTGCCTTCACAAGTGGTTTTCCACGAGTCTTTATCAGAATGTTACCCATCATCATATTTGACAAGTGTTGTTTCATTATTAGTTTTCTTCTTTTGTCTTGCATATATGCTATTGCTAAAGTAGCATACTATAAGGACATGCATTGAAGGTAAGGGTATAGTCAATTGGACTGACCTAAGATGTGTGTGATACTGTGATCTGATATGTTCTTATTGTTACAAATGAATTGGCTTCCATGAAGATCCACTCGAAATATATTATATGAACTGAGAAATAACATTGTTCATACTTGTTATTTTGTTAAGTTCTTATGCAGTTATTCCTAATTTTTTCAAGCTCTGCGAGGTGATTGGTTTTGTTGATTGCAGGAGAAACGACCCAAGAATTAAAATATAATTTTTTTTTAGAAAAAAAAAATACTTTGCCACGGTCTATAGCCGTAGCAAAAACATCAAATCCCACGGAGACAAGCCGTAGCAAAAACTAACAGTTTCCCACGGACTAAAAACGTAGGAAAAACTGACTTTTTCCCACAGATTATCCAACGGTTTCTGTCGTGGCCATACCGACGACAATAACTGACGCAAAGATTGTAACGCCCGTATTTAAAATATTTATTTATTTAAAATTTGTTAGATTGGATTTGAGATACGTGGGCCTGATTTCTGGGCCCGAATCTGTGTTGGGCTTAGGTTTCAAACCTATGTATATATTCATATTTTTCGAGAGAATAAGATTTTTTGGGTTAAAATAAAATAAAATGGAGGCGGCTCGCTTGCTAGAGAATTGGAGTGCAACGATTCGGACTATGAGGGATTCGTGGAGCTTTTAATACAAGTGAGTATTTTAGTTTTGATTTCACGTCGATACACGGAGATAACTTTAACAGTAGTACAGTGTTTCCGTTCATTTTCTGCTCATTCTCTTCAGTTAGTATTTAAAACTGGTTAGATTGTAGGACTGTCGAAACTCTTACAGGGTTGTTAATGGAGGCGCGATCCCCAAACATCCTCCTCTGTCCTATACTTTTGAACCGTGATACTGTGGGGGTGTTAATATTTTATTTTGAACTGTTAATTTGTGTTATTTTTGTTGGTTGGTGTTGGGGATTAAGTATTTGATGTTGGTTTGGTTGATTGAGTGTTGAAGATGGGTGTTGTCGAAGCTTGGAGGTCGTTAATGGTGGATGACCCAGTGTGGAGGAAGGGTGATCGATATTAATTATGTTGTAGTTGTTTTGGTTGATTGTTAGATGGTAGTGTGTGTGAGTACTGTGGAAGTTTGAAGGAGGCGCGATCCAGTTTGAAGGAGGGGATGTGATGTGAGGAATTGAGTTGGAGCTTTCATTAAAGTAATAGGGTTTTTAGCAAGGGGCAAAACCACTGGAATGAGGAAGTGAGATGGTGGTGGCCGGAATTCGAGCCGGTGGTGGCTGGTGGGGTGAGGAAGACAACCTGTTGGTGTGCTTGGGTCGAAGCCAATGGGTTTTGTTTCGCTTGGGCTTGGGTTGGAACTAAGTGGGTTGGTTTGCTTGGGCCAAAAACTAATTAGTTTTCTTGGGCCGGTTTCTGAGTTTTGTTGTGGGCTTAAGTAATTTTTGTGGACCTGTGGGTCGGAACTAAGTTTTGTTTCTTTGGGCCAGTTTCATTAATTGTTTGGGGCTAGTTTCTAATATTGTTTGGGGCCAGTCTATATGACTTAATATAGATCCAAATGGGGTCTTTAAATATTTAGACTTTTGGGTTTTGGTTTTGAGCTTTGATTGTGGACTTTTGATTGTTTAATTGTGCTACGTTTTATGTTGTAAATTTTATGGACAAATATAATAATAAAAATGTTGTCGAAAATTTCATAACTTTGTTTGTCATTATCTAATTAAGATTGACGTGAGTAGTGTGTAAAACATATAAATATTGGCACGTAACAAGAGGGGAATTCTTATAATAAGACTTAGATATATATGTTTTTATGAGAGTTAAACTACATATGGACTCAGATTCATGGACTTTAGTATTGGGCTTTTGACGGTTTATCAATTTGACTTGACTTGTGATTTGGACTCGAATAATTATGCGTGATATTTGGACCTGAGTTGTTATTTCTTTTTAAAGTCATTTCATTTTGACATTGATAGAATGGACATATATTTTGATTATTTATATACTATTTATATTATGTACAAATGGAAATAATGCGTGTCTTTGATGGTGAATTGAGTTCACATAAATCTATTGAAAGAATACATTACATGATTGATTACTATTATGAGTTGCTACTTAAATGAACTGTAGTATTTATGAAGGCTTGAGATATTCCATATGGTGCAGTGCAATATATGATTGGCACGGGAAATAATAAGTTTCGAGATTTGATATAGAGATACTTGGATATCGTGCAATGAATAGTATTGGCACATGATAATGTGGATTGTATTATAACGAGAAACGTTAAGCTTCAGTAGAATTAAGTATACTGGCATGAGATAGAACAAGAATTATAATGAGATATAAATGTATGACACCTGAATAAATTACGTAACAAAAATCCTAGAACCTAGCTACCACAACTCATGTGATTTGGCCCTTGTGATGGACGTATGTGATTTGATTGGCCCTTCTGGCGTAGCCGAATAGTGGCTTGATTATTCCGTTCTCAAAATTAGAACGAGACGCGCGATATTTTATGTTGAATAGTGGCAGTACTCATATAATGACTTTCGTGTGAGGGTTACCTAGTATGCGATATCCCGCTTAGGGTAACTACGCATGGAGTGGTTCATTATATGAGGGGAGACATGTGAATGTACATGTTCGGCGTTGGGTAGCGATTGTGGTAGCCAGAGAAACTAGGTAAAACATAGAGACGACGTGATTCTAGAGGCACTTGAATAAACTATAAACAATAATTGTGACGATATAACAAAGTGTACGTTAAATCGATAATAAATTATTTATGGTGGTTGTGAAATTGGTCTTTGAGATGGTTCTTGTTGGTTCAAATGAGATATTTGGAATTAGGGATATGATATGCTTGTTCTATTGTAACTTAGGTTGCATTCACAAGGTTTTGCAGAAGGGTGGGTTAAATTGATTAGTTATGCAGGTGTGACCCACTCTGTGATTTGGCATATACCAGTGTAAGTAAAGAGTAAGTTTATATTTATTATTTGATTATTAGATATAGTTGATATAGACGGGTTTGAAGCTAAAGCCTTGGTGGAGGAACTAAATGGCTTACTATTAATGAATTGGAAGCTAAAGCGCCTCAGTGGAGGAACTACTACCTACCTTAATTAGTGTATATAAGAATGTTGTATTAGTCGTTGGAAGTTAAGGCGCCTCGGGGGAGGAACTAACTGCTTTATGGATTGTGTATATATATGTATAAGTATAATTTGTATTTTAGGGCTACTCACACCAGCATTGTTTATAATGCTGACCCGATTTGCATGTTTGTTTATCTGGTGTGTTCATTAAATGAACATAGTTGATAACTCTTGATAGGTTTAGTGTTGAAGAAGGTTGGTTGCTGCTTGTGGTTTGCGTTAGCGTCACATTTTAGGATATGTTTTTGTTTTCCCTTGAGGTGAAATATATTTTTCAGTTGAGATGTTGTTTTGTATTTTCAATTGTAATTATAATTAAAGAGGGTTGAAAAGAGATTTGTAATTTAATCATAGTTGTGAGTTTTTAATAATGAAAATGACTTTTCTTTATTTGAAAATTTTTATTGGTTTTTAATTATCCGCGTATTTAAACTGATTATAGTTTTTTGGGAGTTGAGAGTGCATCATACTTCGAAAATCGAAGAGTCGGGAACAAATATTGTTTTTTCGAATTCTGTCGAAATTCGGGGTGTGACAAAAACCGTCGCTATTGATAGGCTTTACCGACGGTCATGTCTGTGGGCATACCATTTCCGATGCACAAAAAGCCCACGATCCTGCGACGGTCCAAAACTGTGGGAAAATCCTTTTTCCACGGTTTTGACCGTGGCTAAAACCTATTTTCTTGTAGTGTATGTATTGTCATTTCATGGATTTTTTTTTTTTAGATCATGGCTAGGGTTCAAGTTATGTTTTACACTATGCCTGAATTGGCTCAAGCTTTTCTTGACATATGTAATATAATATTATATTTATATATCGAAATCATAATAATCGGTTTCGGTTCGGGTACCCACGGGTTTTTTACTATTCGGTTCAACGGTTTCAATTCTTTATCGGTTCGGTTTTTAATGACCCATTTTAAATGGGTCTAACTTTTTAAGACCCAAAACCGAAACATTCGATTTCGATTTCGGTTCGGTTTCGGGTAATCGGGTACCCAACAAAACAAAGTCTTTTGATCTATATGCTTAATTGCTAACTTCTTCCAAACTAGGGGTACCCATTGACACCCCTAGTTTGGAAGAAGTATGGGTACCCCTAGTTTGGAAAAAGTTAGCAATTAAGCATATAGATCAAAAGACTTTGTTTTGTTAAAACGGAGGAATTAGAAACGTCACGAGTGTTGAGTAAAAGATATGCTTTCTACTAGGCCCACTCCAATAAGCCTAAACAAAAGAGTCCACACAACCCAAAACACTTATAAACACTTCTCATTTGAATTAATCATATTCTATACTGCATTTCTAGTAATATGCCATATACAAAAATGATGATGCATACCTTGCAACTCTTTTGCAATAGCTCCCCCAATTGTTGATTCTTCATCTGTCATAATCACTTTTGGTTGTTTACCGTTCATTGCCCTCACCCATGTCCTGATGATCCATTCAAAAGACTCCATGCATTAATTGAAAAGCAACGCACCACCAAATATTGTTGTTTGGTAATGATAGTTGACACCTACAATTGGGATGAATGGCATGCCATACCGATTCATCATGTACGTAGGGTCAAAGCAAACAACATATCCAAAATAGTGACAATCCATCCTTGACCGTGCATCAACACAAAAGAAGTTCTTCGTTTGGCCTTCTATATCCATTTGGATTGAGTAGAAAAATGAGGGGTTGTCCATTTGTTGTTGCTCAAAGAATTCAAGAACGCATAGATTCTGAGATCTCCAACTCAAGCTCGTGTTGTCGAATTTTACCAAAAACATTTCAAGCATCTCTTTCGGTGAAACTAATGTTAATTCCAGCAGCCTTCAACACCCATAAAACGTAACATAAGATTGGTTTTAATCCGGCTAATTTTGCATTCACCAATATATTTTCTTGTGCTTCCGATACCTTCCTCAAGACGAGAAGCTTGTGCCTCTTGCTTGAGTTGCAAGTTTGTGATTGTGCTCCTCTCTAACTCGAAAGTAACAACCCAAATTTTCTCATTCTTTTTCCGATTCGTCATGTACATAGGGTCAAAGTAAACAACATATCCAAAATAGTGATAATCCATCCTTGACCGTGCATCAACCCAAAAGTAGTTCTTCGTTTGGCCTTCTATATCCATTTGGATTGAGTAGAAGAATGAGGGGTTGTCTATTTGTTGTTGCTCAAAGAATTCAAGAATGTACAGATTCTGCATCTCCAACTCGAAGCTCGTGTTGTCGAATTTTACCAAAAATATTTCGAGCATCTCTTTCAGTGAAACTAATGTTGCGAATTCCTGCAGCTTCAACACCCATAAAACATAACATAAGATTGGTTTTAATCCCGGCTAATTTTGCATTCACCAATATATTTTCTTGTGCTTCTGGTACCTTCCTCGAAGACCGAAGCTTGTGCCTCTTGCTTGGAGTTGCAAGTTTGTGATTGTGCTCCTCTTTAACTCGAAAGTAACAACCCAAATTTTCTCATTCTTTTTCCGATTCGTCATGTAATGTAGTGGTAGGGTCAAAGCAAACAACATATCCAAAATAGTGATAATCCATCCTTGACCGTGCATCAACCCAAAAGAAGTTCTTCATTTGGCCTTCTATATCCATTTGGATTGAGTAGAAGAATGAGGGGTTGTCCATTTGTTTTGCTCAAAGAATTCAAGAACGCATGATTCTCGAGATCTCCAACTCAAGCTCGTGGTTGTCAAATTTTACCAAAAATATTTCGAGCATCTCTTTCAGTGAAACTAATGTTTAATTCCAGCAGCTTCAACACCCATAAAACATAACATAAGATTGGTTTTAATCCCGGCTAATTTTGCATTCACCAATATATTTTTTCTTGTGCCACGGTACCTTCCTCAAGACCGAAGCTTGTGCCTCTTGCTTGGAGTTGCAAGTTTGTGATTGTGCTCCTCTCTAACTCGAAAGTAACAACCCAAATTTTCTCATTCTTTTTCCGATTCGGTCATGTGCGTAGGGTCAAAGCAAACAACATATCCAAAATAGTGATAATCCATCCTTGACCGTGCATCAACCCAAAAGAAGTTCTTCATTTGGCCTTCTATATCCATTTGGATTGAGTAGAAGAATGAGGGGTTGTCCATTTGTTTTTGCTCAAAGAATTCAATAACGTACAGATTCTGCATCTCCAACTCGAAGCTCGTGTTGTCGAATTTTACCTAAAACATTTCGAGCATCTTTTTCAGTGAAACTAATGTTGCGAATTCCAGCAGCTTCAACACCCATAAAACGTAACATAAGATTGGTTTTAATCCCGGCTAATTTTGCATTCACCAATATATTTTCTTGTGCTTCTGGTACCTTCCTCGAAGACCGAAGCTTGTGCCTCTTGCTTGGAGTTGCAAGTTTGTGATTGTGCTCCTCTCGAACTCGAGTAACAACCCAAATTTTCTCGTTCTTTTTTCTTCTAATAAATATGACTGCCTTTCAACCAATTCTCGTATAAGATCTATTCCTTTGTCTCCCCCAACAAGTATTGATTTAGCAGTGTTGCGAAAACCTTCGAGGGAACAACAAAACGACCGAGCTATGATTTCATTGATGCACTGAGATTTAGCTGTAGAGTTTCTTCTGATACTGAATCCCATCCTTCGTGCATAATAATTGTAAAAATTATAGGCCTCAATAGGAGAATTGAACTACATGCCAACACAAGGTCGTACTCCATTCATCATATCTTCATTGCCCTCATCCATTTCAACTCCTCCACAACTATTTTCATTGTTTTCAGCATTACCGTCATCACCTTCAATTTTTTTTCCAAAATCAGGATCCACATCTCCTTCATATAGACCATGGTCTTCTTCCTTGTCACTAGCACATTTGATAATGTCTTCCTCATAACAACAATCTATGAAATCGCTACATATTTCGCTAATTATTTGATCTGGTTGCTCCATTAAATAAATCTGTTATAGTATACAAAAACAATTTGTTACGACACAACAGATAACAACAAAATTGGGTTGTAGAAATAAGAAAAAATTAACAATGCAAACTTTAGAAGTGGATTAAAAATTTAATTGTAAGGGGAAAAGGAAAAGGAAAAAAATTATTGAAAATACTAGAAATCAATTTTAGAAAATCACCTCTCTATAATAACAACAACGAACATCAAAAGCAGCAACGTGGCAACAACACAATTCCAAAAGAGATCTTAAGAGAAAAGGGCAAAGAGAAGTGAGGGAGAGTTTTGGTTCATCTTCGTCAGACTTTTTGGAGAAGGAACAATTTGTTTGTTTTTTAAGTTTTTTAAGTTTTTTTTTTTTTTTTTTTTTTTTTTTTATGGCTATTTTGTGTTTTGTTTAGTTTTTATTAGAGGCACTCTTTTTTATTATGGGATAGTCAAAGAAATGACGATAGCATCTCTGGCGCATGTTTGTTTTTCTAATTGAGAAAAAGTGGTGGGCTCTTGGAATGGATATCTCAAAAATATCTTACGGTATTGTTTTAGACTGTGCTGTATTTCCAACAGATCGATCTTTTTATATCACTCTAATGGAAAGTGTATATATACACCTCCGTATAGGTGCCACTAGGATTTTATGACCCCTCTTACATACTAATAGTTTTCACACCCAAAATGGTATCTAATGCAACAAAGCTTAAGAGTTTGTTAAATTAAAAAGCGGGAAAAACGACGGTCAAAGTCCGTCGCGAAGTGGTTTAACTAAAAAGAAATAAAACGCGACGTCACTTTGAGTAACATCCGTGGTTTACTTAAAACCGCCCAACCAATAAATCAATAAATGACAGTCTTTGCTCGTCGCAAACATTACAATTCTCAAAAAAAATAAAACAGACGTGAGTTTAAGTGATGTCCGAATTTCTTTTTAGTTGGAACGTTACTTCAAGTGACGTCCGAGATGTTTATTAACTAATAGCCGGATGGGGAATTCTCCATCCCCTCTATTAATTATTAGTTTACTAGGGTATGCCCGTGCCTACGACCCGTGAGACCTCAACGCGCTGGCCCGCTATCCCCGACAACTCGCCAGGTTTCTGGCCGGGCGCATTAGGCGCGTCTTTAAATGCGTGTCTTCGGCACGAAACAACACGTCGCGCTTTCGGCGCAAGGCCAGCCGCGCCTTCGGCACAAAACAACTCGTCATGCCTTCGGCGCAAGGTGTATGTCGCGTCGCCGGTAGTAAACAACTCGTCGCGGCATGAAGGCGACCCAAATTGCCCATTATCCATAAGCCCAATAACATCAATTGGGCCAAACCAAGTAGCAATACTACGCCAAATTTGGGCCCAACAGTTTATAAGCCCAAGCCTTTTGGCTGATTTTTAGATGCCTACCCCTACTATTACATTTTTTTTAATTGAGCTCATGCTCATGGTTCCAAGCCCATAAAAAGATTCAACCCATAAAAAATTTTGTCCAATGTTGACTTTTTTGTGGGGGGGTGGGGAGGAGAAAAACCGTTTAACTCACCCCATAAAAGCTTTTAATTCACCCTCCATGAGTTTTGAGTGGCTATGGTTAGGGGGTGTGTCGACCACGTCTCACCTTATGATGTGGAATCTGTCCTCCCACTCCTCCCTGTTTTGTTAGATAGATTACCTGGGATTTACACCCCCCATTGGAAATATGTTTTTGGCATTTAGGGCATCTCCAATGGGGGGTGTAAACCGTATAGAGTGGAAATTTTACACCCTAAATATAAAAAAACTCTCTCCAATGGAGGTGCTAAACCGTAGGTAATAGTGTATTAGCTAATAGAAAGGGTGGAAAATTCCCCCTCTCGCTATTAGTTAATAAAAAGCCCGGACGTCACTTAAAATAACGCCCGTTTAACTTAAAAACTTCGGACGCCACTTCAACACACGTTTGAAGTTTTATTTTTAACTTCGGACGTCACTCCAAGTGACGCCCCGGTTTAAATTAAAGAGGGACGTCCGGAGTTTAAAATCTATTTTTTTACACTCTTCCATTTGGAAGATAGAGGGTGGATATTTATGAAATATACAATACTATACAATTAGAGGTGTAAAATCCTAATGGCACCTACGTGGAGCCTAAAGTGGAGGTGTAATTTTACACCCCCATTGGAGATGCCCTTAGAGTGTAAATTTTTACACTTTAAACAATTTACACCCTATTGGATTGGAGATGGCCTAATAGTTTGACTTGTTTGGTTAAAACGGAGGAATTAGAAACGTCACGAGTGTGGAGTAACAGATATACTTTCTACTAGGCCCATCCCAATAAGCCCACACAACCCAAAACACTTATAAACGCACTTTTTCAGCCTTCGTCTCCATTTTTGCCCTCTGCAACTCCACCAAAACAGCAATCATGGCAATACGAAATCTACTCACCCTAGTTCGAAAATCTAAAAACCGTTTTTTACCCTCACCTCGCTCTATCATCCAACCCTATTTTTTCTCCTCCTCATCATCTCTAACCCAAACAGAAACAAAACCACCATTGGCCCCACCACATCCTCATGAAATGATCTATGACCGTTTAGCAGAACAAGTGAAATCCAAATTAAAAAAACTCGACAACCCAGATTCTAGATTCCTCCAACACGCTTCCCCACATCCTGTTTTAACTGACCATACTCAAATCTTGTCTGCACCCGAAACCCGTGTAACGACTTTACCCAATGGGTTACGTGTCGCTACGGAGTCTAATCTAGCTGTTAAGACAGCTACTGTTGGGGTGTGGATTGATGCCGGGAGTAGATTTGAGACTGATGAGACTAGTGGGACTGCTCATTTTTTGGAACATATGATATTTAAGGGGACGGGGAAGAGATCGGCTCGGGCTTTGGAGGAAGAGATTGAGAATATGGGTGGGCATTTGAATGCGTATACGTCTAGGGAACAGACCACTTATTATGCTAATGTTTTAGGGGAAAATGTTCCCATTGCACTTGATATTTTGGCTGATATTTTACAGAATTCAGAGTTTGATTCCGATAGGGTTGATCGTGAGCGGGGGTGTTATTCTCCGTGAGAAGGAAGAAGTAAGGAATTTATAATCAGATTTTTTTATTATTGCATTTACTGCGTGTAGTTAAAGGTTCCATTGTTATGTGTATTAACATTGAATTCGAATTAACAAAAAGCTACTATTGTATTCAAATTATGCCTGTAGCTGTTGAGATGTTTTGCGTAAGTTAGTGCTAAGGGCCAAAGGATGAGTATGCTAAGGGGGTCAGCCTGGTTTGGGTGTTTTAGTTTCAATATGGATTCCTGTTGACCCCCCTTTTTCAGAAGTTTTCTAACATGCTCATTCTTTAATGGAATATTATTTATTGATTAAGAGGCACTGCAGTTCTGTAAGTTGATTTTATATATACAATGATTGGATTTCCTTGCCCTTGGCATTTACTTGCATATTGTAGTTTGATTAAGATGTGTTGAGGAGCATAATATCGCTAAGAATTGAGTTGGACACTCTTATTAAGAAGCCAATGCAACTATCAGCTCATAAAAATTCATCTAATGGCATTTGATGTAGCCATTAGATGAAATGCGATTCGCATTATTCTTATTCCATTACCTAGTGGGTATATTCCAAATTGCGATATCTGCATCTTAAATAATTACAAGGTAGGGACGGCAGCCGTTCTCTATATGAGAATATTTATTGGCGTTTGACTCTACAGGATAATCTATGGACCTTTGTTGTTTGTTAAACACTCTGTGCCACAATACCCTATATGTAACTGATTCCATGCATAGGTCTGTAGCTTATAATTTTGCCTTCCTGTGCATAATGTTTTTATATGTTCTGTTGCAGGTGGAAACCCAACCCAGGAAGTAGTTTTTGATCATTTACATGCAACTGCATTTCAATACCTCCTTTGGGCAGAACCATTTTGGGCCCTACTGAGAATATCCAGAAAAATCACCAGAGCTGATATTGGGAAATATATTTCAACTCACTATGCATTTCCCAGAATGGTACTGTAACTACATATAAATGCTTGGGATTAGTTCAGTTCCTCTATTGCATTGTGGTTACCCGTCAATGCTTTGGATATTCTTGACATGTGTCTGTTCTGGAATATTAACTTTCAGGTAATTTCTGCTGCTGGGGCTGTCAAACACTTAAGATGTTGTTGAAGAAGTAAAGAAATTATTTACAAATTTACCATATGAATCTGCTACAACATCTGAATTGATTGCAAAAGAGCCAGCAATATTTACAGGTTCTGAGGTATATTGTAATTATCGGAATTCCTTTTTATATTTTGTTCGAGTCCTTGTACCACATTTATAATCTGTGCACGATGTTGAAGGTCCTTGGATAGATTAAGTTGGTGCTGAGACTGGTATTATCAGTTAACACGAACATACTTCTCATAAGTCCTATATAGTGAATCTGGTGGATTCATGTAATTGTTGTTAATAGCTTTGTGATTTTTCAGGTTCGAATCATTGATGATGATGTTCCTCTTGCACAATTCGCTGTTGCATTCGAAGGAGCATCGTGGACCGATCCCGATTCCATTGCATTGATGGTCATGCAATCCATGCTGGGCTCTTGGAATAAAAGTACAGGTGGGGGAAAGCACATGGGGTGAGTCTTTTACTTTTACTTGACCAATTTAGAAATGAAACTTGTAACTTAGTTGAGGATTGATTTTGATGTGTATCATCTTCACATAAATTTGTGTGAACAGTTCAGAGCTGGCGCAGAGGGTTGGAATCAATGAAATAGCAGAGAGCATGATGGCTTTTAACACTAACTACAAAGACACTGGGTTATTTGGCGTTTATGCTGTTGCCAAGGTAAGGAATTTAACATTTTCACCTAATTTATTTTAACAAACTAGTTTTGTCTTTTTAATTTTATAAGTATTTCGCACTGCTATATGCATTAGACAATATGCTATGAAGCAGTGACTTCTGATTTCTCAATTATCTAGCATACACACAATTTATACATCAATAAATTGACCTTTCCAAATGTGATCCATTGTCATACAAATTTGGAAATAGTGCAAGCAATATCATGGTTGACTAGGTAACATTCCAGAAGCAGTTAAAAAAATTAGTGGGACCACAATTAGAGTAAATTTTTTATGTAATCTATGTACACAACAAAAGGTTTTCCTATGCCTCATCTGGAAGAAAAATAGGTGCAATAGGTTTTTCTTACCTTTAACACCGAGTCTTTGTCCTTCGAGGGAGGTAGGGTAGGAGACAGCTGTGTGCTTCCCAGTGTCATGACATGACTTTATCTTGTTCCATTACCTGGACATTATTCCACAATATTTTTCTTTCTATGTCGCAGACGTTATGGCTTTTCGCAACTCCCAGTATAGCCTTATAATTTGGAGCTTGCACAGTTTCATTTGTAATGAATGTGCTCTACATCTCCTACTTGTGTTCCCATATGGAAATACTGAAGATGAAAGCATTACATGCTGGGGTTTCCCCTTTCAGGAGAAGGTTTCTATCCCACATCATGTTGTGCTCTCCTGTTCCCTTCCCCCTATTATAAGGAGCAAAAGGGTAGGATCAACCAGTGGCGGAGCCAGAAATTCTATCTCCGTGGGGCACTTTGCGTTTTGATAATTTGAACAATTCATCTTTTCCAAATCATGGGTTTCCACGTTAGCTAACATAACTTCATAATCATTGAAATGGTAAATTATATGTTAATGCATAAAGAATTACAATTTTTTTGAAGAGCTACAGATTCCTTTTAGAAATATAAGTATATTTCCTGGACATAAAAAATGAAAATGACACATTGAACTTTTGAGTCCCAAGTTGGGACAATTTAAAGTCTTCAATAGCAAAAAGTAAAATATATAATAAATGTATATCCACTGAGGTGATTGTGGGTTAAGCCAATGTGCTCTTTCTTTGATGTGGTATTCAATGAGCTTTAGTGGCTGGACTGTGGGCACAAAATGGAAATCAGGCCTTTATGCCCATACTTACCTGAAGAGAATTTACAGTAGTAGAGTGAGTTGCATTGGGTTGGGGAGGTGGCTAGGTGAGATTTTCTTTGGTCTTCTTTGACTTAGGTGCTGAGTTGGCACTAAACACGGTGAGGGAGTCACAAACTCACAAAGGAGTTTAAAGATGGAGTAGAAATAGGTATTTTTGGAACTTATTTAGGTGTGGACGGAAAATGTGAACCATGGGCTTTTGCCTTTTGGCTGTTTTGCCTCCTGCTCAAGTGACAGAAATCAGCAAAACATTGGAGTAATTCATGTGAATTCAAGAGTCAATTTGTGTGTGTGTGTCGGGGTTCAGTTCTGATTTTGAGTTAAAAAGGGTGGTCGTAGGTTTCTTTAGATAGTTACTTTTTGTGATAACTGTTAGTCACCTCAGAATTTCTCTATTTTAATGTAAAATAATATATGAAAGAGAATCTTTGCCAATCTACCATAAATGAGAACAGTAGCCTACCATTCTACCCTATATCTCTTTCTCTTTTCCCAAATCAAAATCAGTGCATTGATAAAAAAGGTTCCATTTTTTTTTTTCTTTAATTATTTTTCTATTTATTTATGAAGATAAGTTAGATTAGTTAATTAAATTAATTGCTTGTGAGACCACTTGACCGTTAGACTTGAAAAGTGGAACTCGATTGTTAATAGTATTTGTTTGTTTTTTATTCAGTTTAAAGTAAAAACTGGGACAATCTTATATGTAATGATAGACATGTAACTTTTGTTTATTATTGCTGCATACAGTTTTCTTAAAGTAATACTACCGGTTTTGAAGTATTCCTGAAAAAATTCTGAACTTCCCGAATTGACCCCTTCACGATTTATTGCCGAACCCGAACTTTGTCACTATGTCCTGCTCCTGCTCAACAACAACTATAGTACATAGAAAGACTACTAATTTTTGTAAATGGCAACAAACTTCCACAGGTAATTAATGTTCCAGGTGCCCCAGGTAGTTACCATGTGACTCTGCCACTGGAATCAACGTGTTAATCGTGTTGGTATTAGTTGTGGCACTTAATAAACACATTTTTCTGGTGCAACTATCCAACTCTGCCTGATGGGGTTCAATTCCATTGTATATAGTAATAATGTTAAACTGAACACTTAAAGCAGTTTGTAGATTGGAGCCATTTTATGTAACGAGCTGTTAGAGATGAACTTCCTTCCAAGCCCTTTGTTTCTTTTCCTTTGATGGGGAATAAGACATTAATTGGAAGGAACTCTCAGAACAGGGATGATGTTACTTAATGTGACCAATACAGAGGCACATTAGTTGAAAGGAAAGAAAAAGGAATCCTTTTAACTTATGCAAAGGTAACAGCCACTTCTAGGTATGGTGCTTTTTGCATTTGGCTTTCTCATTTCTTCACCAACGTCGTAGTAGGAAAATTGTTGATCATTTTTGCTCAAGGATCTGTGCAGTTAAAGCATGCCTAGGAAATGTGTTTAGGGCTCTATACCAACTCCATGCTTGTTGAGAAAATCTTTGCTTCTCATGATCCGTTACACCTGGCACTGCATGGCTCACTGCTTTCCTGCACAAGGAGAAATTTCTTCAAGATCTACACTCAATTTTTGGAGATCTCTTCTCATCAACTCCTTCAATCTATATCTTTATTTTTTACCCTATTTTCAATTGGGTCGCTGGTATTGACACCCCACTTTGATCAATTCAAAGGTATTGGCACCCTCCATTAATCACATAAAAACACTCACGGTAAGAAGTTGCGAGATCCCATATCCCACGAAGGTGGTTGCCGTGGATCTTTTTTTTTTTAAATTTTTTAATAGCCACCGTAAAAAAGTTAGTTGCCTTAAGATGGTTTGTGTTCACTAAAATAGAGTCTTTGCTTGTGTTAATTATCAAAACTCTTCTTCATTAATTTGATCACAAGTTTTTCTTATAACATATGAAAATATTTGTGTGAGATAGCAAAATTATGCCTCGATTGTACATTTTTTGTCATGGTTTTGGTGTTGTTTTTTGGAGTGTATAAAGAAGTTTTAAAGAAGAAAATGAGGTATTCATATATCGTGTGTGTTCAATCCAGAAAATTTGAAGTGAAAAAAACAAAAAACAAAAAATGTTCCGCGCAACCGCTGTTGTGGGATATGGGATCTGTGGCAATCCAATGCCAGAGAACTATCGGGCATGTGGGGTGTAAAAGGACATATAAAAAGAATAAGTATTATTGTTTTACTTTTGCCAAAAGGGTGCCAATAGCCCCTCTTTTCAATTATCATTGGCTGTAGATACTTTTATTTCTCGACATTTTGTCTTTGTAAACTGCATATCTGCACAGAAATGCCATGTATAAAAACTAGGGACTACAGTTATACTGGCTCCATTTTCAGCAACATATTCCAACTGTATTTTTGTCTAGAATATTTTTATGGAAGGAACAGGGGTAGAGTGAACTTTATCCTTGGTTTTGAATGCATATGATACTCTTAGGTTTTATTATTGTTGGTTAACAAGATCCATTTTCTACTGCTAGTATTGGATTTTAATCATTTATTATTGTTACTCTTTTATCATTCTGATTGGATATTTTCGTTTCTTTGTATTCAGCCCTGATTGCTTAGATGATTTAGCCTATGCAATAATGTATGAAGTGAGCAAATTATCCTACCGAAGTTTCTGAAGCTGATGTCACTTTCATACCGAATCAGGTATTCATAGATTTCTTTGTCTCCATGATTTTTTTTTTTCTTTGTTTAGAAAATGCTGCAATCTTCAGTATGGTGCTTGTCACTAAATTTGAGCTATTTAATGATCATTGTGAAATAGCAGTTCTATACAGTCCTATCTTAGGAGTTAGGACTTGTCAACAAATTGTCATTTAGTTTTATCTGGTCTTTTTGTAGCCATTTTCTCTGGCTGATTTGCTCTTATGCAGTTGATAGCATGAATTAGTGGTTTTGGATATTGTTGTTTCTCGCTTTTTGGTGGTTCCCATATCTAATTTGACGCTTTGCCAGTTGAAATCTTCTCTACTACTTCACATTGATGGAACCAGTCCTGTTGCTGAAGATATTGGCCGACAGGTTACTTTTTTCTATTTTTTTTTTTTTTTTGATAGTAACTTTTTCATTATTGATATGGATAACAGTGATGTAATACAGTAAGTACAGTATTTTTGAGTGGAACATGGATCTAAGTATCTAACTTCTACTTTTGAGTCTGATTTTTCGAAGTCTTGGGTGTAGAAACCAGTCAACCATAAGGTCCTCCTCCTGAGTAATGATGCCTGGGTAAAATGACCTTACTGGTTGCATAGTTTGAGAAGATGCCATGTAGAAATCTCTCTGGTTTCGCCCATGTGCCTAAAATTAACTTGCATGTGAAAGAAACTCATAACCACTGTATATATGGTTAATTGAGTGCTCCTCTAAGCTTGGTTTGTTCATCCTTTTAGCTACTTACATATGGAAGACGATGCCATTCACTGAACTGTTTGTAAAGAGTTGATGCTGTGGATGCCAGCACTGTCAAAAGCTTGTAGCCAACCCGTTTTATATTTGATCGGGTAAGAATAGAAATATACTGTGAAGATCTACTTCATATTTGTAAGATAAAATATCGAGGGAGGAAAAAGATGAACTGGTTTTAGTAACTTAACATTGAAAGAAACTCGTTTCCTTTTTTTTTTTTCCAGGATGTGGGCAATTGCTGCCATGGGACCAATCCAGAGCCTCCCAGATTACAACTGGTTCAGACGCAGGACATACTTGCTCTTCGTTATTAGATTGTTTAATGCTTGCTGTAATCATCCTTCCATTTCCATATAGATAAGTCTGATAAACCGGTCTGCATTGTGTTGGACAATGGCACATCCTTTCAGCATGATAAATGTAGGGTGGACAAATTTTGTTTTTTGGTTTTGTAACATTATCCATCTTTACAAAAATAATTATTGATTCTTGAGAACAATGAGGTTTGTTCGCAAGAATACACTGCTCTAAATCCTCGTCCAAGTTGTCCTTTTCATTTTTCGTAAAAGCTGCTCAATTTCTCATGTCTTTGTTTTTGGATTTTATCATCTGTCTTTTCTGTTCCACCCAGTTGGCAATTCAATAAAAAATCACAAATTCGTTGTGTTCCATGCATATCTGCACAACAAATTTATGATTAAATCGGCTTTAGTTGTATTGTTTACTTTCTTTCCGTCTTACCCGAGAGTGGCTAAATGAATGTAACGCACGTTCGACTTTCGGAATAAATCACCACATTTTAGCAATCCCTAGTAATTTGATAGCCGTTGTCACCTATTCAGGTTAATCAGTTGGTCATACGAAAAAAGAAATGGAGAGGCTGTAATGATACCCTCGATGAGCATTTCTCAAAAGCCAAACTAATTTGTTAGCAATCTCGATACAGAATCAACACTGTGCATTTGTTAGTGATAGTGGCCCCACGTCTCTAGCCAGACCATTGGCTCAAATACGAAAAAAATAAAGTTGTTTCTATGTAGCCACGACAAAATTTTTGACGTATGACTTTAACTAATTGTACACACGACAGTAATTATTGAACTTTAAATGAAAACTCTTTTCTATCGGTTTAATTTTGGATTTTGATTTTCTATTTGTAGTTGTACACCACTTAATCTACGTTGGACATAAATTTGGCCTTTAAACCAACCAAACTACACATCACTGTAGCAGTTAAGTTTTTACAGTAGGAAGAGAAGAGGCTACTTGTGGAATTATTATACAAACAATGCCTATTTATGGAAAGTTTGCAGTAGAAGACTTGCAAGTCAAAAACTCTGCTTTAGTTTTGTAATAAGAAAAAAAGAAGAAGATTCACAGCTCCATGGAAGTTGCAGAGAAAAGCTTCAAACCTTTCAAGAAACTTCAACTTCTTTCTTTTCACCCAATAACACGCATAACCCTCTTATTTCCACTTGTAAGTTATATTTCCTCTGCTGCCTTTGTTTCTAATTATAGTTTACTTCTTAAAGTTGCTTTTGTATTGTTTTGATTCTCTTTGTTATTGTTCATTGATTTGTGAATATTTGTTTCTTCTTTCTTTTTAAAATTATTCTTTTAGGACTTTGAAACCTAAAATGCATAAAAACACGAATCAGTATTAACTCTTACTTATTATTCACATAATCGTCTAACAAGATGATTATTAAGGGGTTAAAACTATGAGTTTTGGGCTCTTATCAAACCACCCTTAAACAAAGCATTTTGCTTGTCCCTCGCTAAAATATGAGAAATTAGAATAAGTGACCAAAAATGGAGTTCTAACTACTCTCGTTTCTCATTGAATGCGCATTGATTGACCATATGCAACAAGGCCTTAAACCACTAGGAATTCCCTAGTGGATCTAGTTATAGCCCTGCGTGAGAGTTTTCCAAATGAAGGTACTCACAAACTTCATCTATACTACAACGACTAAGAAAATAAAACTATTGTTTCCTTATTCATGCCTCAACTATCTATACATCTCTCTAGCAATTACATAAGAATAACCAACCAAAACCCTAAGTTAATATATTCATAATAATCAATCATCTACAATACACATATATACAATGAGTAGTACTATCAAATGTTTAATAGGGGTTGTTTCCGAGAACTCGGAATAGCGTCCCTTAAGTAGGTTCTCACAATAATAGTCAAGAAACAACACTCGATTTTTCACTCAAGTTTCGTTACTCGATTAAGGCGAGTGGGCACACTTTACCTTACAATCTCCATGACAACAAGGGAAGCGGGGTCAATCAAACACATCCGCCAATTTACTATCACACTAACCTATTCCTAATTGAGCTAGAGGTCTTTATTAGGTGTTGCGGGATTAGGAGATGGTTTAAGAAGGAAGGAAATGGATATTCAAAGGACAAGTCCCGAGATAATAGTGGTCTTCAGATTATGTAACTTAGAGAAAACCTTGTTATTTTCTTTGTTTCCTACACTTTGTTTCCATCCTAGTCATTTTTTTTCTTTTCTTTTGGCTTTTTGACTTCTTTTTATTCTATTTTGGAGTTTTATTTTATTTCTATTTTTTTCTTTTCTTTGGATGGAAACTTCTTTTCTTTATTTTCCTGAAGCAAGTAACAATTTTGTTTATTAATGTTTTTCTTCTTCTTCTTCACTCATTCTATTCCTCGACTTATTCTAAATTGGGTAGGTTGATTTATTCTTTTTTTTTTATTTTGTTTTGTTTTGTAACAGTGGTAAAGGAATTGTGGTGTCACGGAAGGCTAAAGAAAAGGCTTCGAGTGGTGACTAGCGGAAAATAATTCATAGGTTTGAATTTCTGGCTATATCGATCCAAAGAGCGGCCTAAATTCTCACTTAGGATATGGTTTAGTGATCAAGCAAGTGGACGTGTGATTTTCTATCCGGATTTTACTTCTCCCTTGTGTCATTTCTCAAATGTTTCGCATTTCATATAAGGCTTTAGGCTATATTCTCACAGGATTTGTAGAATAAGTATTCTAGCCTAGATTTCAAAAAACTTTACCGCTAACAATCATAGATACTCATGTAATATATTTATAGATAAATGCAAAGATTATTACCTACGATTAACCTAAGTTTCTAGCAATTATTCCGATGCAACAACTATGTGAGACTTCTAGATTGTTAAGAGCATGGAGAAAGAAAACAATACCAATATTCCTAAGTGTATAGCATAAACTTATTTATTTATATTTTAAATTTTGAAATTTTAACTAGAAAACAAATGCATATTATATATATCTATATCCTAACAGATGTCTTAATTACACGTGATTCTATGCCCCCAAACAAGAAGCATGCTTTGTCCTCAAAGCATTGTAAAATAAAGAGGGTAGGAAAAATACCATTGAAGCGTGAAATTGAGAAACATCTATAAAACAATGTTAGAGCGCATACTAATATAGGAAATAAAACGACGCGAATCCTATAAGAGTTCCACCCATTATGGGGTTAACTTAATTAAATTGCTTGGGACATAAGCAGACACTAACAGAAACTAAAACTTACCTCCACTCCCGTTGTTATTCGTCATCTTCGTCATCATCTACTTCTATAAAGAAGTGAGGTTCCTTCGCGTCCTGCCATGCTATGATAATTTTTGCGGGCTTCACGCCATTTATCATCTATGGTTGCTAACCTATTAAGTGCCACTTTGGTCCGATGGGGTGTAGGGTGCAACCTGGTGAGGTTGTATCCGCCACCCATGCCAAGTCATTGCTGCGGAAAGATCGGATAATACTATTGGTGGGTCGTGACCGTCTACCTTAATCCAATCCGTGAAACGTGTACAAAAAACAGGAAAGAAACATAGCATAATATTGGAATTAAAACAGGCATAAGAAGGTACTTATGCCTCATGGTATAGGCTCGTGCTAAACTAGACATCAAAGTCTGGGAAGGTCATAGAACCCGGCGTCCATTGGCTAAAGCAAGGAAAATTTGCAAGTGGCGCCATTCCGTAAGAAAACGCCATTCCCCTAAAATGTTTAGCATAATCCAAAACATAACGGTTCCTATGTTCATGGACGGGGCTACCAAAGTATAACGTTATAGTCCCCTTGGTCCTCAATACGGAAAATGCCCGCCCCATAAGCCTCGTGCAAAGACTCATAGGTGTAGACATGCATATTATCGATCTAATAGCACCATGGGTCTTGTATCTCAGCCGGGCATAGCAAGTCCAAGAACAAAGGCTAGTAAGAACCCGGTAATCTTCATTGGTTCATCGTTAATGTTGATGGAGAACACTTGTTCTCCATCCGGTCTCTCAAAGAAAATGCAGTTATTATAAAAATAAGATGCAAGTCTTTGTCGAATAAAGTTCACCGGTCTTTACCATAAGAGGTTCCAGCCAACATATGTGATCACCTCGACAAAACCAAGCACCGTAAGTAGTGCTTTGGAACAAATCTTGAAAGATCGTTCCGGTATCAATATTGGAGATGTCATCTCAAAATTACGCTTTGGAATAGCTGCGAATGATTCGGATACTACATCACTAAAAAACCGGAAAATTTCTAGTCCGTATTCAGTGGCGTGGCGCAGCTTCAACTTAGTTTTATATTTTGGAATTATTTTTGAATTTTGAATTCCAGAACTTAGCGCTGGTCGCGACTAGAGGCAGGCGCTCGACCAAATTTTTCGACGACAATTTTAGGGCTATGGCTCGCCAACTAAAGGCTGGGGCCTCCGAAGGTGCAATTGCGCGTAAAATGAAGTCGAAAACGGGAATCGCGGGTTTGAAGGGTGAGTGATGGAGTTTAGGTGTAGTGTGAGTTGTGAGGATAGATTGTATCAAGTTTATATAGGCTTAAAGTTGCTAGAATGGATCAGAAAGTTGCCAAAACTAATTTCGGCAGTTTCCGGAAATCCTAAAATCTCCAAACTCGAAAACGGAAACAACTCATATCCTGGATTCTAATTCAAACCCAGTATCTCTTATTTGGATTTTATGAGTGAATGTACCTATTTAATCTAGATTTCATCCTACAATGATTCTCAATCACAGATATGCCTAAACTACCATATTTTCACCTTACTCCGCAGTAAATTCTAACACTAGGGTTTTTTATTAAGAATACAGCTTGAAATAATCAAACCACCCCCAAACAAGTTTGGAAGGTGTGGTCAATATGAAATAAGCACACAATATGAAAATAAACCCTTGTATTAAAATTTCATTCGGAGTATTACTACAAAATTCAAATTACTGAAATAAAAGTTACATTACAATAAAGACAACAAAAGTAAATAACACAACAACTACTAAACATAAATAACTACCACTATCACTCCTCATCCTCTCTAAACACCCGCCATTGGGTGGCGAGGGCCTGAACTTTCAGTGGTGGCTCACGGGCTCGGAAGGTCAAAGATGATCGCCCTCTCCGTCGACGACGCTCATGCCTAGCAGCTGTGTCCTCAGAGGCAGAGTCTGTATGAGGTGGGAATCGTGCTAGCATCTCTACTCTAAACCCGACTGGGCTTCCATCTCAGCCCTGCTCGCTGCTCCCATCTCTCATCCTCCTCGGGTGCGGATCTCGAAGTTGTGGTGAATGGTGGCCTGTCGAGTCCGGAGGTCTGCAGAGTAGAGTGTTGAGTGAACGATGCCCCTATGTAGCATAGTCATGCGCCAAAGATCAGACCAACACCTCCGGGAAGGCATCCGATCAAAGCGGGTGCCATCCTCCTCATCCTCCTCCGACTCATCCTCATCTACCCTCCGCTCCTCCTCTCTCCGCTTTTCCCCTATCCTCGGGCAATTTCCGGACTTGTTGGACACTCCTATAGATACGCGGGTTCTAAAGTGCAGGGTAATGTAAAATCCTCCTCGAGCCGGGAGTTGCCTTCATCTTCAACATGATCTTAGTGATAAGCACGGGAAGAGGTGCCAACGACCGTCCGAACCTCCCGATCATGTTCGGCAAAAACTCCGGGGATACGTAAATCGTACTTCCGCTCCCCGAGTATCCATAGGGCGATGGAGCAGGTCGGACCGATGTCGGTGACCTTGTCCTTGCCTAGGACATTCCGACCAATCCATTTGGTCAGCCGGTTGGTGGTCCTCGAAGTTTTGGCGCACACAATGGGAGTTTGGATTGTAGCTCCCATTGATGACGATAACGCCCATCAACGGCTCAACCCCGTCAAACCGGGGATCCGTAAAACGGCATCAGATTGATTCTAGGCGAATGCCAAGAATCGACCAACAACGGAGTCAACTCCCTCCTCTTCTTCTTCAAAACAAAAATCCGACTCCTCCAACTCCGGGTGTTATAGAACCGTCGACCAAGTCTTCATGGTAGAAGTCTTCGGTCGAAAGTACCGTAGACTATTCCGATCTCTACTAGCCATTTCGCCACCGTCAGAAAACGGCCAAATGGTCGGCGTGAAAATCTGCTCCGGTATAATCTGGCCGTTGAGCCATTTAGAGTTTGATTACGGTTTGGGGTTTGTAGAGGGTGTGGTAGTGGTGGTTTTACTTGACCTAATTTTGAAGAACAGTGGAGGTGGTGGAGTGGTGGCGGCAGCACCAATTGGTTTGATTTTTTCGTGGTTTTCGAGTTTTAAATTGGTGGAGTTTGTTTTGATTGGTGTTTGCAACAAAAATGGGGTTTGGATTTGCTTTTTTGGCGTGGGTTTTTAGTTTCTTTTTTTTTTTGCTTTTCTAGGTTTGGAGGTTGTTAATGGCGATTGGAAGATGAAGAAACGCGATGAACTCATGTAGCTGAAAAGGTAAGATTGGCGCTTCTCCATGGGTGGTGGTGAAGTTGGGCCCAAGCCCAAAATCAAAATTTTCGATTTTTTCGATTTTTTCGCGAATTTCAAATCAAAATTCCCGCCGTTACCGGTCCGATATTTTATAAATGAGATATGGAAATGATCGGGGAGAGAATTTCCTATCCAATGATCCATAAAACACTCTATTCCGACTTCGGATGACATACGTGATAGTGGAAAACGCCCGAAGTGTGTGCATGGCGTAAGTTATCGAACGAATGAACTCTAAATTAATAGATCATGTCAATCCGAATCGTAATACAATAAAAACGCCTAAGCAACTCTAGTGGGACATAAAACATTTTGAAATGCGGAACACACGAACACCCCCCAAACAAATTTTTACAAGACTTTTAGAAAATTTGTTTTTAGCGATAAGGTCTTTTAAAGTCGATTCGAGACTTCCTAGATTACTATGTTTATTTTTTTTTTTTATTTTTTTTATTTTAGTTTTAGGCGGAAAAACAATAAGCAATAAAGACATAATTCACACCATAGAGAAACATGACTAAAAAATCAGAAAACATGCAAGAGTGGAAAACGTGAACTATGTGAACCGTGGACTTAGGATCCGTACTTACGTACCACACACTCCATCGGGAGGGCCGGTTACCTTAATGGTGCACTCACCAATATATTGGAATGAAAGGAAATGCACCAACACAGAAATTTGAGTCGTTTATAGTCAGATACTCAAGACTTTATCTAAAACATATGTATGAACATGCAGTTGATCATATATCAACAACCGAAATAGTTGTGGATCATTTCATAAATAAATATCAGAGGAAACATATCCAAACACAATGAAACACCAAGATTTCCTACGACACAGCCTAGTGGAATCCAAACAAAGTTGGGTAATCTTATTGTGTAACCTATCATGCACCTTCTTTTTCATTTTTGAATGAGTGGGTGTTCTAGTAAATAAGTGTGGAAAAATGAATGGTTGTGGAGAATATGGTAGATATGGATAAGTTTTAGAAAGACAGCTTGTACACAATGAGGATGTGGTTTTAGCATCGAACTCATTCATTGTGTGTGTAGGGACTGTCTGGTCACGAAAATGAAGGTGTCACAAAGTTTGTCCTTCCCAAGTATCGTTTTTGCTAGGAGGATTTAAAAATTATAGAGCACGTGAAGAAACAACGAGGATCGAGTGCAAACTCGGGTTCCTTTGAAAGGGTGGAAGGAGGGGAATCGAGGTGGATGTTGTGCTAGTTAGTTCTTGATAGGGTGAATTGTCACCTACTCGAAGAAACTCATCAAATTCCTCATCTAGATTGGTCATATCCACATTACTATGGTAGTCCTCTACATCTTTGAGAAAGTCATCTATCCCGGTCCTCATCAATAACATGTGTATCGACTCAGTGTAGGAATGAAAATGTTGAGTCCGACTTTCCAAAGGGAAAGAATTTTGGGCATATGACTATCGAGGGAACGTGTTGTTGAAATAATATCGAGCAAAGCTCTCGATCATGCTAACCTCTCCATCCATAGACGAATCGGGTAATCGCGTCCTTGTTTTAAAACATTGACTTCAACGGCAAGATGGCCAAAAAGACATGGACATTGAACCATCACGGCAATTAATGGCGCATTGGCGGTTGCCAAGAAAGGGCGCCTCTAAAATGATCTGGGACAGAGTCGATTAGCTTACTTTCAGATCGAGGACTACAAAATCGGTCGGATAGTAGAAATCTCGCGACTTTTACAAGCACATTTTCGACTACACCTTTAGGATACTTAATAGGCCGATCGACTAATTTCAACGTCATTTTAGTGGGTTGCATTTTGTCTAGACCTATTTGTCTATACAAATAAAATGGGAGTAAGTTAACACTAGCCCCCGTGTCTAATAACGATGTCGTCAGATAGGAATCTCCTAAGGTGCATTATACGATGGGGCGACCGGGGGTCCTTGTACTTAACAATTCCATTATGTTGGATAAGGTTGGGAATTGTTACGTTAAAAAGCGTCTTTTGGTATATTTGTCTTTCGCCTAGTAGTACACAATTCCTTAAGAAACTTAGCATGATGTGGTAGCTTTTAATAGCTCTCGAGGAAGGGAAGGTTTATAGTTAGATTCTTTAAAACATCCCTAATCTCCTCATAATTTGTATCCTTAGTTAACATGGCTAATTTTGTGGAAACGGTGGTTTTCGGCTCTATATTTAGCAATGGTATCTCCCCGGATGTTAATCGCGAGTTTTGTTTCTTTGGTTGTGTTCAGAACCGGTACTTCTACGCTGGTAGGCTCTTCGGTTTCTATTTCAAGTATCTAGTAATATAGCAGGTGTAGGTATTATCTTGGTGGGGGTAACTATAGGCATAGTTACTTTGTTATCAACCACTCGCCGTAATCCAGAGTGGTGATGGCATTTATCTCACCTACATTTTCAAATTCATTACTAGTATTATCCGTTACCTCAAAGGTCGTGTTTGTTGTTTTAGGATTAGGTATTGCGTTCGAAACACACCTTTGGTTTGGGCTTTATCTTGAGCCAACTGTTGGGTTAAATTAGTTACGGATTGTAGAAGCCGTTGGTTGGATTGAGCCATGGTTTGAAAAAGTTTTGGCTCACTTGTATAAAGGTGTCAAGACGATCCGGTTGTGTGTGGGTGTAGTAGTCACGGGTGGTGTTACCGAACTATTTCCCGTGAATTATTTATGGTGGATTTTGATAGTTATTATTTACCGAACGATACCTCTATTAGCATTATAATTATTATAATTACCTTGACCTTGTGCTTGACCTTGTCGGGGTTGCACTTGGTTGTTATAATTATTAAAATTACCACGACCTCGCCCTGTCGTCGTGGAGCTTTGTTTAAAGCTCGCGTGGCCTAACATATTGATGATTGTACCGAGGTGTGACGTTTTGGTTATTTCTCCAACCGAAATTGGGATTTTTGTCTCCGCGGGCGTTAGGTTCACTATTAATGGAACAAGCCTGTTCATAGGCTATAGGACGATGGGATTAGGGATGCTCGGGACTCAAAGAAACTACATGGATTTGAATTTACATTCATAACGGGATTGGCTTTTGTTGTACATGAAATGGCATCTACCTTTTTGTGAGGGATTCAATTAGAGTTTTAAGCTCAGGATCTGATTTAACCTCAAACATACTGGTAGCCTTAACTGTGGAAGAAGAACTAGCGGAACGGGAGTAATCGTCACTACCCCCCCAATTATTATTACGCTTAGTTTGGTCCTCAAAAATTTATAAGCCTCCGAGGCTCCTTTGTTTAAGAAACTACCCCCGTTCATTATGTCAAGGACTTCTTTATGGTGATGTTGAAGTCCTTTGAAAAGGCACGAACTAACGTGTCTTTCGCTAAGTTATGATGTGGACACTCTATAAGCAGATCGGTGAAACGATTCCAAGCCTCACGAAAATGTTTCATGAGGATTTTGTCGAAAAGAAATGAATCTTGGAAAGCATCTCATCCGTCTTTAGGGGTGGTAAAAATGTTCCATAAACAATTTGAACAAGTTTAGCCCACGAGTCCACGCAATTTAAGCTTTGGGCAGTTAACCAAAGACGCCGCTTTATCGGCTAAGGTGAAAGGGAATAATTTTAATTTAATTTGTTCAGAACCAACCGTAGGATGGTGGAATGTTGTTAGGACTTGTTCAATCCTACGCGTGTCTTTGGTAAGGTTTTTCATGGTCTAAAACCATGAAAAATGGGTAACAAATTAAAAATATTTGGAGGGATTTCAAATCCTCACGGGTTTGCTAGAACGATGCAAGATTTGGGGCTATCGCCAAGGCTTTGTAGAAGTCGAGAGAGGAGTCTCTCTTTCTTCCCCATTATATCGGTGGTGTGTGTGGAATAGTAGCTAGAGGTGTAGTGTGTGGTATACTAGATAGACTTGATTGTTGATGTTGTTGTGTATTTACGTTCGTGTTTTTGTACGCACTGGACCTTTAATCTCATGCAAGACTAAGTCGAGCTTAACTACACATGCAACACTCCAACCAATTCGATATACTAGTATAAACCTCTAACAGAGACGCGAGGTGTGGAAGAAAGGAATACCGATTCGTCCTTGCTTCGCTTTTATGAATAGCGTCTTGTTTACGCGTGTTCGGTGTATATAAGAGATTAGAACACGAAAAACTTGACAACTCGAAGTTGAAACAAGCTGTGGAAATCCTCAGATTTTCGAGAGAAGGGGCGCTGGGCTTCTATCTTGGCGCTGGGCTATCAAGGCAAAGTCGAAGCTCGCGAAGAATGGGCGGGTCGGGTCTCTTTGAAGCGAAGCTTCAAGGCAAAGTCGAGCTCGAAAGAAGATGGCGGGTCGCGCTCTCTTTGAAGCGGTATAAACGAAGTAAGCGAAGATAAGATGGTCGCTGGCTTCTTTTGAAATGGCCTTCAGTCGGCGTTTCTCGCGAATTTTTCCAAAAGAAAACGGCAACCCAAAGATGAATCAAACAAGGGTGGGTGGGTGAAATGGGACTTAAAAATAACTAATTATATTATGAATACAATGCTAAAGTGCAACTAAGATGGTGGCGGCCTTATTTGATAAACGTAAAATGAATAGTCTACCTACGAAATGAACGATGAATTCTCAACGTAAGTAAACTAAACTATTTGACTGATGCTATATTGTTTATCAAAGATTATTTCTACTCTCAACCAATTGAGGTATAGTGGAGTAGATAGAGTTCGTTCCACTCCTAGTGCTCTAGCATGGATGTTTTCTAATCTAACTAGTCGTTTTTAAGTCTATGAGAGTTTTACGAAGGGAATTTATACTCACGCAATGCAACTACCCACAAGATGCAACTAGTCGGTTATCGAATACTAAGGGAATGCTACGTTGATTCTATGATAAGGAGTTAGAGGGGATTGATTCCACCATAACTTCAACTTAATCCACTAACGATTTAATCGTCAGTAATCGAATGAATTGAATCGCAGAACAATTGGTTATTCCTAATCCCTAATTATACATGACATTTCTACCAATTCATAACTAGCATGTGAACAATTAAACCCATTCTCATGGTGAACTAATCATTTCTAGAGTGGAATAGAAAATACGACGATTCTAACGATAATCGAATCAAGCTTTCATCAAGGCTTCACAACCCCTCTAATGGAGGTTTAGCCTTGAATCATTCCGCATAATCATTTCCATTTATATTAAAACTAAACATAATATAAAGCATTGAAATTTATTTAATTAAACAATAATGAAATCTAATTTAATGACTAAATTGAACTAAGGACATGAATTGAAATTAGATCTAGAATTGGAATTGGCAAAATCGAAATTGATAAAGAATACTACTTTATTGATCTAATCAAATGAAGAACAAGATTCAAGGTTTAATCTAATGAAATGAATTAGATATTGAAACTATACTTAATCAAAACAATTAAATAAAACTAGATCTAGAAGCTATTTTAATGGCTACTTTCTATTCTAAGCTAACTATTATTTTCTAACCACTGGCTACCATTAATGAAGAGCTAAGCTTTTTGTTTTATACATTCAGATCCAAAAACGTGCATGGGCTTGGAGCCATGTTTTGGGCCGAGAATCGGCCCAAAACCCAATTCTTTCAAATTCAAAAAGGCCTCTTCAGCTGCAGTTGACTTCCACAGACTTTTCGTCCACTTCTGCTCCTCTGATTGGGTCAAGGCTTGGACCATTGCAAAGCTCTTTTCCGCCGGTCGTTTTGACATAAGGTAGGCCTCATTCCAAGGTCTGAGTCCAAAGATATGGCATTCGGAAGTTCCGCTGACTTTTGCTCCTTTATTTCGCTAAAGTGGCACATTTTTGCACATAATGGACTTTGAAACCTAAAATGCATAAAAACACGTAATCAGTATTAACTCTTACTTATTATTCACATAATTGGTCTAACAGTATGATTATTAAGGGGTTAAAACTACAGTTTTGGGCTCTTATCAGGTAGCGATTGTGGTAGCCAGAGAAACTAGGTAAAACATAGAGACGACGTGATTCTAGAGGCACTTGAATAAACTATAAACAATAATTGTGACGATATAACAAAGCGTACGTTAAATCGATAATAAATTATTTATGGTGGTTGTGAAATTGGTCTTTGAGATGGTTCTTGTTGGTTCAAATGAGATATTTGGAATTAGGGATATGATATGCTTGTTCTATTGTAACTTAGGTTGCATTCACAAGGTTTTGCAGAAGGGTGGGTTAAATTGATTAGTTATGCAGGTGTGACCCACTCTGTGATTTGGCATATACCAGTGTAAGTAAAGAGTAAGTTTATATTTATTATTTGATTATTAGATATAGTTGATATAGTACGGTTTGAAGCTAAGGCGCCTTGGTGGAGGAACTAAATGGCTTACTATTAATGAATTGGAAGCTAAAGCGCCTCAGTGGAGGAACTACTACCTACCTTAATTAGTGTATATAAGAATGTTGTATTAGTCGTTGGAAGTTAAGGCGCCTCGGGGGAGGAACTAACTGCTTTATGGATTGTGTATATATATGTATAAGTATAATTTGTATTTTTAGGGCTACTCACTGGCATTGTTTATAATGCTGACCCGATTTGCATGTTTGTTTATCTGGTGTGTTCATTAAATGAACATAGTTGATAACTCTTGATAGGTTTAGTGTTGAAGAAGGTTGGTTGCTGCTTGTGGTTTGCGTTAGCGTCACATTTTAGGATATGTTTTTGTTTTCCCTTGAGGTGAAATATATTTTTCAGTTGAGATGTTGTTTTGTATTTTCAATTGTAATTATAATTAAAGAGGGTTGAAAAGAGATTTGTAATTTAATCATAGTTGTGAGTTTTTAATAATGAAAATGACTTTTCTTTATTTGAAAATTTTTATTGGTTTTTAATTATCCGCGTATTTAAACTGATTATAGTTTTTTGGGAGTTGAGAGTGCATCATACTTCGAAAATCGAAGAGTCGGGAACAAATATTGTTTTTTCGAATTCTGTCGAAATTCGGGGTGTGACAAAAACCGTCGCTATTGATAGGCTTTACCGACGGTCATGTCTGTGGGCATACCATTTCCGATGCACAAAAAGCCCACGATCTTGCGACGGTCCAAAACTGTGGGAAAATCCTTTTTCCCACGGTTTTGGACTGTGGCTAAAAACCTATTTTCTTGTAGTGTATGTATTGTCATTTCATGGATTTTTTTTTTTTAGATCATGGCTAGGGTTCAAGTTATGTTTTACACTATGCCTGAATTGGCTCAAGCTTTTCTTGACATATGTAATATAATATTATATTTATATATCGAAATCATAATAATCGGTTTCGGTTCGGGTACCCACGGGTTTTTTACTATTCGGTTCAACGGTTTCAATTCTTTATCGGTTCGGTTTTTAATGACCCATTTTAAATGGGTCTAACTTTTTAAGACCCAAAACCGAAACATTCGATTTCGATTTCGGTTCGGTTTCGGGTAATCGGGTACCCAACAAAACAAAGTCTTTTGATCTATATGCTTAATTGCTAACTTCTTCCAAACTAGGGGTACCCATTGACACCCCTAGTTTGGAAGAATATGGGTACCCCTAGTTTGGAAAAAGTTAGCAATTAAGCATATAGATCAAAAGACTTTGTTTTGTTAAAACGGAGGAATTAGAAACGCCACGAAAGTGTTGAGTAAAAGATATGCTTTCTACTAGGCCCACTCCAATAAGCCTAAACAAAAGAGTCCACACAACCCAAAAAACACTTATAAACACTTCTCATTTGAATTAATCATATTCTATATCTGCATTTCTAGTAATATGCCATATACAAAAACGATGATGCATACCTTGCAACTCTTTTGCAATAGCTCCCCAATTGTTGATTCTTCAATGCATCATAATCACTTTTGGTTGTTTACCGTTCATTGCCCTCACCCATGTCCTGATGATCCATTCAAAAGACTCCATGCATTAATTGAAAAGCAACGCACCACCAAATATTGTTGTTTGGTAATGATAGTTGACACCTACAATTGGGATGAATGGCATGCCATACCGATTCATCATGTACGTAGGGTCAAAGCAAACAACATATCCAAAATAGTGACAATCCATCCTTGACCGTGCATCAACACAAAAGAAGTTCTTCGTTTGGCCTTCTATATCCATTTGGATTGAGTAGAAAAATGAGGGGTTGTCCATTTGTTGTTGCTCAAAGAATTCAAGAACGTACAGATTCTGCATCTCCAACTCGAAGCTCGTGTTGTCGAATTTTACCAAAAACATTTCAAGCATCTCTTTCAGTGAAACTAATGTTGCGAATTCCAGCAGCTTCAACACCCATAAAACGTAACATAAGATTGGTTTTAATCCCGGCTAATTTTGCATTCACCAATATATTTTCTTGTGCTTCCGATACCTTCCTCGAAGACCGAAGCTTGTGCCTCTTGCTTGGAGTTGCAAGTTTGTGATTGTGCTCCTCTCTAACTCGAGTAACAACCCAAATTTTCTCATTCTTTTTTCCGATTCGTCATGTACGTAGGGTCAAAGTAAACAACATATCCAAAATAGTGATAATCCATCCTTGACCGTGCATCAACCCAAAAGTAGTTCTTCGTTTGGCCTTCTATATCCATTTGGATTGAGTAGAAGAATGAGGGGTTGTCTATTTGTTGTTGCTCAAAGAATTCAAGAACGTACAGATTCTGCATCTCCAACTCGAAGCTCGTGTTGTCGAATTTTACCAAAAATATTTCGAGCATCTCTTTCAGTGAAACTAATGTTGCGAATTCCTGCAGCTTCAACACCCATAAAACATAACATAAGATTGGTTTTAATCCCGCTAATTTTGCATTCACCAATATATTTTCTTGTGCTTCCGTACCTTCCTCAAGACGAAGCTTGTGCCTCTTGCTTGGAGTTGCAAGTTTGTGATTGTGCTCCTCTTTAACTCGAGTAACAACCCAAATTTTCTCATTCTTTTTTCCGATTCGTCATGTACGTAGGGTCAAAGCAAACAACATATCCAAAATAGTGATAATCCATCCTTGACCGTGCATCAACCCAAAAGAAGTTCTTCATTTGGCCTTCTATATCCATTTGGATTAAGTAGAAGAATGAGGGGTTGTCCATTTGTTTTTGCTCAAAGAATTCAAGAACGTACAGATTCTGCATCTCCAACTCGAAGCTCGTGTTGTCAAATTTTACCAAAAATATTTCGAGCATCTCTTTCAGTGAAACTAATGTTGCGAATTCCAGCAGCTTCAACACCCATAAAACGTAACATAAGATTGGTTTTAATCCCGGCTAATTTTGCATTCACCAATATATTTTCTTGTGCTTCTGGTACCTTCCTCGAAGACCGAAGCTTGTGCCTCTTGCTTGGAGTTGCAAGTTTGTGATTGTGCTCCTCTCTAACTCGAGTAACAACCCAAATTTTCTCATTCTTTTTTCCGATTCGTCATGTACGTAGGGTCAAAGCAAACAACATATCCAAAATAGTGATAATCCATCCTTGACCGTGCATCAACCCAAAAGAAGTTCTTCATTTGGCCTTCTATATCCATTTGGATTGAGTAGAAGAATGAGGGGTTGTCCATTTGTTTTTGCTCAAAGAATTCAATAACGTACAGATTCTGCATCTCCAACTCGAAGCTCGTGTTGTCGAATTTTACCTAAAACATTTCGAGCATCTTTTTCAGTGAAACTAATGTTGCGAATTCCAAAGAACTTCAACACCCATAAAACGTAACATAAGATTGGTTTTAATCCCGCTAATTTTGCATTCACCAATATATTTTCTTGTGCTTCTGGTACCTTCCTCGAAGACCGAAGCTTGTGCCTCTTGCTTGGAGTTGCAAGTTTGTGATTGTGCTCCTCTCGAACTCGAGTAACAACCCAAATTTTCTCGTTCTTTTTCTTCTAATAAATATGACGCCTTTCAACCAATTCTCTCGATAAGATCTATTCCTTTGTCTCCCCAACAAGTATTGATTTAGCGGTGTTGTTAAAACCTTCGAGGGAACAACAAAACGACCGAGCTATGATTTCATTGATGCACTGAGATTTAGCTGTAGAGTTTCTTCTGATACTGAATCCCATCCTTCGTGCATAATAATTGTAAAAATTATAGGCCTCAATAGGAGAATTGAACTACATGCCAACACAAGGTCGTACTCCATTCATCATATCTTCATTGCCCTCATCCATTTCAACTCCTCCACAACTATTTTCATTGTTTTCAGCATTACCGTCATCACCTTCAATTTTTTTTCCAAAATCAGGATCCACATCTCCTTCATATAGACCATGGTCTTCTTCCTTGTCACTAGCACATTTGATAATGTCTTCCTCATAACAACAATCTATGAAATCGCTACATATTTTCGCTAATTATTTGATCCGTTGCTCCATTAAATAAATCTGTTATAGTATACAAAAACAATTTGTTACGACCACAATGATAACAACAAAATTGGGTTGTAGAAATAAGAAAAAATTAACAATGCAAACTTTAGAAGTGGATTAAAAATTTAATTGTAAGGGGAAAAGGAAAAGGAAAAAAATTATTGAAAATACTAGAAATCAATTTTAGAAAATCACCTCTCTATAATAACAACAACGAACATCAAAAGCAGCAACGTGGCAACAACACAATTCCAAAAGAGATCTTAAGAGAAAAGGGCAAAGAGAAGTGAGGGAGAGTTTTGGTTCATCTTCGTCAGACTTTTTGGAGAAGGAACAATTTGTTTGTTTTTAAGTTTTTTTAAGTTTTTTTTTTTTTTTTTTTTTTTTTTTTTTATGGCTATTTTGTGTTTGTTTAGTTTTTGTTTAGTTTTTATTAGAGGCACTCTTTTTTATTATGGGATAGTCAAAGAGATGACGATAGCATCTCTGGCGCATGTTTGTTTTTCTAATTGAGAAAAAGTGGTGGGCTCTTGGAATGGATATCTCAAAAATATCTTACGGTATTGTTTTAGACTGTGCTGTATTTCCAACAGATCGATCTTTTTATATCACTCTAATGGAAAGTGTATATATACACCTCCGTATAGGTGCCACTAGGATTTTATGACCCCTCTTACATACTAATAGTTTTCACACCCAAAATGGTATCTAATGCAACAAAGCTTAAGAGTTTGTTAAATTAAAAAACTGGGAAAAAACGACGGTCAAAGTCCGTCGCAAGTGGTTTAACTAAAAAAGAAATAAAACGCACGTCACTTTGAGTAACATCCGTGGTTTACTTAAAACTGGCCCAACCAATAAATCAATAAATGACAGTCTTTGCCCGTCGCAAACATTACAATTCTCAAAAAAAATAAAACAGACGTGAGTTTAAGTGATGTCCGAATTTCTTTTTAGTTGGAACGTTACTTCAAGTGACGTCCGAGATGTTTATTAACTAATAGCCGGATGGGGAATTCTCCATCCCCTCTATTAATTATTAGTTTACTAGGGTATGCCCGTGCCTACGACCCGTGAGACCTCAACGCTACCGGCCGCTTATCCCGACAACTTCGTTGGCCTTGGCGCAAGCGCGATATCGCGTTTAAATGCGTGTCTTCGACGCGAAACAACACGTCGCTTTCGGGGTATGAGGCAGGCACCGCCTTCGCACAAAACAACTTCGTCATGCCTTCGGCGCAAAGGTGTATGTCGCGTCTTATTGCTAAACAACTCGTCGCAGTATGAAGGCCGATAATTGCCCATTATCCATAAGCCCAATAACATCAATTAGGGTCAACCAATCAAGGCAAGCACTACGTCAAATTTGGAGGCCCAACAGTTTATAAGCCCCAGCTTTTTGGCTGATTTTTTAGATGCCTACCCCTACTATTACAATTTTTTTTAATTGAGCTCATGCTCATGGTTCCAAGCCCATAAAAGATTCAACCCATAAAAATTTTGTCCAATGTTGACTTTTTTGTGGGGGGTGAAAGGAGAAAAACTGTTTAACTCACCCCATAAAAGCTTTTTAATTCACCCTCCATGAGTTTTGAGTGGCTATGGTTAGGGGGTGTGTCGACCACGTCTCACCTTATGATGTGGAATCTGTCCTCCCACTCCTCCCTGTTTTGTTAGATAGATTACCCGGGATTTACACCCCCGTTGGAAATATGTTTTGGCATTTAGGGCATCTCCATGGGGGTGTAAACCCGATATAAAGTGGAAATTTTACACCCTAAATATAAAAAACTCTCTCCAATGGAGGTGCTTAAACCGTAGGTAATAGTGTATTAGCTAATGAAAGGGTGGAAATTCCCCCTCGCCTATTAGTTAATAAAAGCCCGGACGTCACTTAAAATAACGCCCTGTTTAACTTAAAAACTCGGACGCCACTTCAACACACGTTTGAAGCTTTATTTTAAACGGGACGTCATTTCAAGCCGACGCCCCAGGTTTAAATTAAAGAGGGACGTCCGAGTTTAAAATCTATTTTTTTTACACTCTTCCATTGGAGAGTATAGAGTGTGGATATTTATGAGCTATACAATACTATACAATTAGAGGTGTAAAATCCTAATGGCACCTACGTGGAGCCTAGGTGGAGGTGTAATTTTACACCCCCCATTGGAGATGCCCTTAGAGTGTAAATTTTACACTTTAAACAATTTACACCCCTATTGGATTGGAGATGGCCTAATAGTTTGAGTTTGTTTGGTTAAAACGGAGGAATTAGAAACGTCACGAGTGTTGAGTAACAGATATACTTTCTACTAGGCCCATCCCAATAAGCCCACACAACCCAAAACACTTATAAACGCACTTTTTCAGCCTTCGTCTCCATTTTTGCCCTCTGCAACTCCACCAAAACAGCAATCATGGCAATACGAAATCTACTCACCCTAGTTCGAAAATCTAAAAACCGTTTTTTACCCTCACCTCGCTCTATCATCCAACCCTATTTTTTCTCCTCCTCATCATCTCTAACCCAAACAGAAACAAAACCACCATTGGCCCCACCACATCCTCATGAAATGATCTATGACCGTTTAGCAGAACAAGTGAAATCCAAATAAAAAACTCGACAACCCAGATTCTAGATTCCTCCAACACGCTTCCCCACATCCTGTTTTAACTGACCATACTCAAATCTTGTCTGCACCCGAAACCCGTGTAACGACTTTACCCAATGGGTTACGTGTCGCTACGGAGTCTAATCTAGCTGTTAAGACAGCTACTGTTGGGGTGTGGATTGATGCCGGGAGTAGATTTGAGACTGATGAGACTAGTGGGACTGCTCATTTTTTGGAACATATGATATTTAAGGGGACGGGGAAGAGATCGGCTCGGGCTTTGGAGGAAGAGATTGAGAATATGGGTGGGCATTTGAATGCGTATACGTCTAGGGAACAGACCACTTATTATGCTAATGTTTTAGGGGAAAATGTTCCCATTGCACTTGATATTTTGGCTGATATTTTACAGAATTCAGAGTTTGATTCCGATAGGGTTGATCGTGAGCGGGGTGTTATTCTCCGTGAGAAGGAAGAAGTAAGGAATTTATAATCGCATTTTTTTATTATTGCATTTACTTTCGTGTAGTTAAAGGTTCCATTGTTATGTGTATTAACATTGAATTCGAATTAACAAAAAGCTACTATTGTATTCAAATTATGCCTGTAGCTGTTGAGATGTTTTGCGTAAGTTAGTGCTAAGGGCCAAAGGATGAGTATGCTAAGGGGGTCAGCCTGGTTTGGGTGTTTTAGTTTCAATATGGATTCCTGTTGACCCCCCTTTTTCAGAAGTTTTCTAACATGCTCATTCTTTAATGGAATATTATTTATTGATTAAGAGGCACTGCAGTTCTGTAAGTTGATTTTATATATACAATGATTGGATTTCCTTGCCCTTGGCATTTACTTGCATATTGTAGTTTCGATTAAGATGTGTTGAGGAGCATAATATGCGTTAAGAATTGAGTTGGACACTCTTATTAAGAAGCCAATGCAACTATCAGCTCATAAAATTCATCTAATGGCATTTGATGTAGCCATTAGATGAAATGCGTATCTGCATTATTCTTATTCCATTACCTAGTGGGTATATTCCAAATTGCGATATCTGCATCTTAAATAATTACAAGGTAGGGACGGCAGCCGTTCTCTATATGAGAATATTTATTGGGCGTTTGACTCTACAGGATAATCTATGGACCTTTGTTGTTTGTTCGCTTACTCTGTGCCACAATACCCTATATGTAACTGATTCCATGCATAGGTCTGTAGCTTATAATTTTGCCTTCCTGTGCATAATGTTTTTTATATGTTCTGTTGCAGGTGGAAACCCAACCGGCGGAAGTAGTTTTTGATCATTTACATGCAACTGCATTTCAATACACTCCTTTGGGCAGAACCATTTTGGGCCCTACTGAGAATATCCAGAAAATCACCAGAGCTGATATTGGGAAATATATTTCAACTCACTATGCATTTCCCAGAATGGTACTGTAACTACATATAAATGCTTGGGATTAGTTCAGTTCCTCTATTGCATTGTGGTTACCCCGTCAATGCTTTGGATATTCTTGACATGTGTCTGTTCTGGAATATTAACTTTCAGGTAATTTCTGCTGCTGGGGCTGTCAAACACGAAGATGTTGTTGAAGAAGTAAAGAAATTATTTACAAATTTACCATATGAATCTGCTACAACATCTGAATTGATTGCAAAAGAGCCAGCAATATTTACAGGTTCTGAGGTATATTGTAATTATCGGAATTCCTTTTATATTTTGTTCCGAGTCCTTGTACCACATTTATAATCTGTGCACGATGTTGAAGGTCCTTGGATAGATTAAGTTGGTGCTGAGACTGGTATTATCAGTTAACACGAACATACTTCTCATAAGTCCTATATAGTGAATCTGGTGGATTCATGTAATTGTTGTTAATAGCTTTGTGATTTTTCAGGTTCGAATCATTGATGATGATGTTCCTCTTGCACAATTCGCTGTTGCATTCGAAGGAGCATCGTGGACCGATCCCGATTCCATTGCATTGATGGTCATGCAATCCATGCTGGGCTCTTGGAATAAAAGTACAGGTGGGGGAAAGCACATGGGGTGAGTCTTTTACTTTTACTTGACCAATTTAGAAATGAAACTTGTAACTTAGTTGAGGATTGATTTTGATGTGTATCATCTTCACATAAATTTGTGTGAACAGTTCAGAGCTGGCGCAGAGGGTTGGAATCAATGAAATAGCAGAGAGCATGATGGCTTTTAACACTAACTACAAAGACACTGGGTTATTTGGCGTTTATGCTGTTGCCAAGGTAAGGAATTTAACATTTTCACCTAATTTATTTTAACAAACTAGTTTTGTCTTTTTAATTTTATAAGTATTTCGCACTGCTATATGCATTAGACAATATGCTATGAAGCAGTGACTTCTGATTTCTCAATTATCTAGCATACACACAATTTATACATCAATAAATTGACCTTTCCAAATGTGATCCATTGTCATACAAATTTGGAAATAGTGCAAGCAATATCATGGTTGACTAGGTAACATTCCAGAAGCAGTTAAAAATTAGTGGGACCACAATTAGAGTAAATTTTTTTATGTAATCTATGTACACAACAAAAAGGTTTTCCTATGCCTCATCTGGAAGAAAATAGGTGCAATAGGTTTTTCTTACCTTTAACACCGGAGTCTTTGTCCTTCGAGGGAGGTAGGGTAGGAGACAGCTGTGTGCTTCCCAGTGTCATGACATGACTTTATCTTGTTCCATTACCTGGACATTATTCCACAATATTTTTTCTTTCTATGTCGCACGTTATGGCACTCGCAACTCCCAGTATAGCCTTATAATTTGGAGCTTGCACAGTTTCACTTGTAATGAATGTGCTCTACATCTCCTACTTGTGTTCCCATATGGAAATACTGAAGATGAAAGCATTACATGCTGGGGTTTCCCCTTTCAGGAGAAGGTTTCTATCCCACATCATGTTGTGCTCTCCTGTTCCCTTCCCCCTATTATAAGGAGCAAAAGGGTAGGATCAACCAGTGGCGGAGCCAGAAATTCTATCTCCGTGGGGCACTTTGCGTTTTGATAATTTGAACAATTCATCTTTTCCAAATCATGGGTTTCCATGTTAGCTAACATAACTTCATAATCATTGAAATGGTAAATTATATGTTAATGCATAAAGAATTACAATTTTAGCGTGAAGAGCTACAGATTCCTTTAGAAATATAAGTATATTTCCTGGACATAAAAATGAAAATGACACATTGAACTTTTGAGTCCGAAGTTGGGACAATTTAAAGTCTTCAATAGCAAAAAGTAAAATATATAATAAATGTATATCCACGGAGGTGATTGTGGGTTAAGCCAATGTGCTCTTTCTTTGATGTGGTATTCAATGAGCTTTAGTGGCTGGACTGTGGGCACAAAATGGAAATCAGGCCTTTATGCCCATACTTACCTGAAGAGAATTTACAGTAGTAGAGTGAGTTGCATTGGGTTGGGGAGGTGGCTAGGTGAGATTTTCTTTTGGTCTTCTTTGACTTAGGTGCTGAGTTGGCACTAAACACGTGAGGGAGTCACAAACTCACAAAGGAGTTTAAAGATGGAGTAGAAATAGGTATTTTTTGGAACTTATTTAGGTGTGGACGTGAAAATGTGAACCATGGGCTTTTGCCTTTTTGGCTGTTTTGCCTCCTGCTCAAGTGACAGAAATCAGCAAAACATTGGAGTAATTCATGTGAATTCGCAGTCAATTTGTGTGTGTGTGTCGGGGTTCAGTTCTGATTTTGAGTTAAAAAGGGTGGTCGTAGGTTTCTTTAGATAGTTACTTTTTGTGATAACTGTTAGTCACCTCAGAATTTCTCTATTTTAATGTAAAATAATATATGAAAGAGAATCTTTGCCAATCTACCATAAATGAGAACAGTAGCCTACCATTCTACCCTATATCTCTTTCTCTTTTCCCAAATCAAAATCAGTGCATTGATAAAAAAGGTTCCATTTTTTTTTTTCTTTAATTATTTTTCTATTTATTTATGAAGATAAGTTAGATTAGTTAATTAAATTAATTGCTTGTGAGACCACTTGACCGTTAGACTTGAAAAGTGGAACTCGATTGTTAATAGTATTTGTTTGTTTTTTATTCAGTTTAAAGTAAAAACTGGGACAATCTTATATGTAATGATAGACATGTAACTTTTGTTTATTATTGCTGCATACAGTTTTCTTAAAGTAATACTACCGGTTTTGAAGTATTCCTGAAAAAATTCTGAACTTCCCGAATTGACCCCTTCACGATTTATTGCCGAACCCGAACTTTGTCACTATGCTCCTGCTCCTGCTCAACAACAACTATAGTACATAGAGCGCACTACTAATTTTTGTAAATGGCAACAAACTTCCACAGGTAATTAATGTTCTTGTGTGCCCCAGGTAGTTACCATGTGACTCTGCCACTGGAATCAACGTGTTAATCGTGTTGGTATTAGTTGTGGCACTTAATAAACACATTTTCTGGTGCAACTATCCAACTCTGCCTGATGGGGTTCAATTCCATTGTATATAGTAATAATGTTAAACTGAACACTTAAAGCAGTTTGTAGATTGGAGCCATTTTACGTAACGAGCTGTTAGAGATGAACTTCCCTTCCAAGCCCTTTGTTTCTTTTCCTTTGATGGGGAATAAGACATTAATTGAAGGAACTCGTAACAGGGATGATGTTACTTAATGTGTGACCAATACAGAGGCACATTAGTTGAAAGGAAAGAAAAAGGAATCCTTTTAACTTATGCAAAGGTAACAGCCACTTCTAGGTATGGTGCTTTTTGCATTTGGCTTTCTCATTCTTCACCAACGTGCGAGTAGGAAAATTGTTGATCATTTTTTGCTCAAGGATCTGTGCAGTTAAAGCATGCCTAGGAAATGTGTTTAGGCTCTATACCAAGTCCATGCTTGTTGAGAAAATCTTTGCTTCTCCGTATCCGTTACACCTGGCACTGCATGGCTCACTGCTTTCCTGCACAAGGAGAAATTTCTTCAAGATCTACACTCAATTTTTGGAGATCTCTTCTCATCAACTCCTTCAATCTATATCTTTATTTTTTTACCCTATTTTCAATTGGGTCGCGGTATTGACACCCCACTTTGATCAATTCAAAGGTATTGGCACCCCTCCATTAATCACATAAAAAACACTCACGGTAAGAAGTTGCCGCGAGATCCCATATCCCACGGAAGGTGGTTGCCGTGGATCTTTTTTTCTTTTAAATTTTTTTTAATAGCCACCGTAAAAAAAGTTAGTTGCCGCAAGATGGTTGTGTTCACTAAAATAGAGTCTTTGCTTGTGTTAATTATCAAAACTCTTCTTCATTAATTTGATCACAAGTTTTTCTTATAACATATGAAAATATTTGTCGCGAGATAGCAAAATTATGCCTCGATTGTACATTTTTTTGTCATGGTTTTGGTGTTGTTTTTGGAGTGTATAAAGAAGTTTTAAAGAAGAAAATGAGGTATTCATATGTCGTGTGTGTTCAATCCGCAAAATTTGAAGTGAAAAAAAACAAAAAAACACAAAAAAAATGTTCCGCGGCAACTGCCTGTTGTGGGATATGGGATCTCGCGGCAATCCAATGCCGTAGAACTATCGGGCATGTGGGGTGTAAAAGGACATATAAAGAATAATTATTATTGTTTTACTTTTGCCAAAAGGGTGCCAATACCGCGCCTCTTTTCAATTATCATTGGCTGTAGATACTTTTATTTCTACGACATTTAGCCTTAAACTGCATATCTGCACAGAAATGCCATGTATAAAAACTAGGGACTACAGTTATACTGGCTCCATTTTCAGCAACATATTCCAACTGTATTTTTGTCTAGAATATTTTATGGAAGGAACAGGGGTAGAGTGAACTTTATCCTTGGTTTTGAATGCATATGATACTCTTAGGTTTTATTATTGTTGGTTAACAAGATCCATTTTCTACTGCTAGTATTGGATTTTAATCATTTATTATTGTTACTCTTTTATCATTCTGATTGGATATTTTCGTTTCTTGTATTCAGCCTGATTGCTTAGATGATTTAGCCTATGCAATAATGTATGAAGTGAGCAAATTATCCTACCGAGTTTCTGAAGCTGATGTCACTCGCGCTCGTAATCAGGTATTCATAGATTTCTTTGTCTCCATGATTTTTTGTTTCTTTGTTTAGAAAATGCTGCAATCTTCAGTATGGTGCTTGTCACTAAATTTGAGCTATTTAATGATCATTGTGAAATAGCAGTTCTATACAGTCCTATCTTAGGAGTTAGGACTTGTCAACAAATTGTCATTTAGTTTTATCTGGTCTTTTGTAGCCATTTTCTCTGGCTGATTTGCTCTTATGCAGTTGATAGCATGAATTAGTGGTTTTGGATATTGTTGTTTCTCGTCTTTTTTGGTGGTTCCCATATCTAATTTGACGCTTTGCCAGTTGAAATCTTCTCTACTACTTCACATTGATGGAACCAGTCCTGTTGCTGAAGATATTGGCCGACAGGTTACTTTTTCATTTTTTTTTTTTTTTTGATAGTAACTTTTTCATTATTGATATGGATAACAGTGATGTAATACAGTAAGTACAGTATTGCTTGAGTGGAACATGGATCTAAGTATCTAACTTCTACTTTTGAGTCTGATTTTTTCGAGTCTTGGGTGTAGAAACCAGTCAACCATAAGGTCCTCCTCTGAGTAATGATGCCTGGGTAAAATGACCTTACTGGTTGCATAGTTTGAGAAGATGCCATGTAGAAATCCTCTCTCTGGTTTCGCCCATGTGCCTAAAATTAACTTGCATGTGAAAGAAACTCATAACCACTGTATATATGGTTAATTGAGTGCTCCTCTAAGCTTGGTTTGTTCATCCTTTTAGCTACTTACATATGGAAGACGCATGCCATTCACTGAACTGTTTGCAAGAGTTGATGCTGTGGATGCCAGCACTGTCAAGCGTGTAGCCAACCGTTTTATATTTGATCGGGTAAGAATAGAAATATACTGTGAAGATCTACTTCATATTTGTAAGATAAAATATCGAGGGAGGAAAAGATGAACTGGTTTTAGTAACTTAACATTGAAAGAAAACTCGTTTTTTTTTTTTTCCAGGATGTGGCAATTGCTGCCATGGGACCAATCCAGAGCCTCCCAGATTACAACTGGTTCAGACGCAGGACATACTTGCTCCGTTATTAGATTGTTTAATGCTTGCTGTAATCATCCTTCCATTTCCATATAGATAAGTCTGATAAACCGGTCTGCATTGTGTTGGACAATGGCACATCCTTTCAGCATGATAATGTAGGGTGGACAAATTTTGTTTTTTGGTTTTGTAACATTATCCATCTTTACAAAATAATTATTGATTCTTGAGAACAATGAGGTTTGTTCGCAGAATACACTGCTCTAAATCCTCGTCCAAGTTGTCCTTTCTCATTTTTCGTAAAGCTGCTCAATTTCTCATGTCTTTGTTTTGGATTTTATCATCTGTCTTTCTGTTCCACCCAGTTGGCAATTCAATAAAAAATCACAAATTCGTTGTGTTCCATGCATATCTGCACAACAAATTTATGATTAAATCGGCCTAGTTGTATTGTTTACTTTCTTTCCGTCTTACCCGAGTGGCCTAAATGAATGTAACGCACGTTCGACTTTCGGAATAAATCACCACATTTTAGCAATCCCTAGTAATTTGATAGCCGTTGTCACCTATTCAGGTTAATCAGTTGGTCATACGTGAAAAAGAAATGGAGAGGCTGTACGATACCCGATGAGCATTTCTCAAAAGCCAAACTAATTTGTTAGCAATCTCGATACAGAATCAACACTGTGCATTTGTTAGTGACAGTGGCCCCACGTCTCTAGCCAGACCAATGGGCTCAAATACGAAAAAATGTTGTTTCTATGTAGCCACGACAAAATTTTTGACGTATGACTTTAACTAATTGTACACACGACAGTAATTGGTTGAACTTAAATGAAAACTCTTTTCTATCGGTTTAATTTTGGATTTGATTTTCTATTTGTAGTTGTACACCACTTAATCTACGTTGGACATAAATTTGGCCTTAAACCAACCAAACTACATCACTGTAGCAGTTAAGTTTTACAGTAGGAAGAGAAGAGGCTACTTCTGTGAATTATTATACAAACAATGCCTATTTATGGAAAGTTTGCAGTAGAAGACTTGCAAGTCAAAACTCTGCTTTAGTTTTTGTAATAAGAAAAAAAAGAAGAAGATCTGCTGTGCCCATGGAAGTTGCAGAGAAAAGCTTCAAACTCTTTTCAAGAAACTTCAACTTCCTTTCTCTTTTCACCTAATAACACGCATAACCTCTCTCTTATTTCCACTTGTAAGTTATATTTCCTCTGCTGCCTTTGTTTCTAATTATAGTTTACTTCTTAAAGTTGCTTTTTGTATTGTTTTGATTATCTTGTTATTGTTCATTGATTTGTAATATTTGTTTCTTCTTTCACTTTTAAAATTGTCTTTTTAGTGTGGTATTCATTTTGAAAGTGATTTTAGATTTTCTAGTCAAGCTTGTTGTTTCAACTCACTGGAGACTTGGATTTTCTTGCTAACATTCTAGCGTTTTGTTAGGGTGTCTTTGTTTCTCGTGTTTATCCTAGAGAATTCCTTAGAATGGGATGTGGATTTTGGGTATAAGAATTTCGTGATTAAGTCCCCAGGTGCTCTTTGAATTTCTTTCTGTCACCTTCTCCATCTCGGACACGGTTAGGAGCCTTTGATTTCCTTCAGGTTACGTTTGAAAGGGTGGATACTGTTTTTTCCTTCGTTTCAGTTAAAAACACAAGCTGTGTTCTTTTGCTATCGGGATATTATTTAATATGGAGGACCATAAATCTTCTACCCCAGTTGCAGAAGAAGAAAATGTGTTTGCTGCAGCACAGAACTTTGTAAGGGTATTGGAGACGAATAGAAATCTGCCAGGTGACATGAGAAGGATCCTCATGGATCTCAATATCCAGTTGTCTACTATGAACTTACAGTCTGAAAGCAGACAGGGGATAAGTAAGATTGAAGAACAGCTCAGTTCAGTTGAAGAGAAGCTTATAAGATGGGAATCAGATCAGACTATGATATGGGACTCGCAGGAGTCAGCTTCTGAGTATTTACAGGCCGTTGATGAAGTTCGGAGGTTGGCAGAAAGCTTGGAGGCTTTGTCTTTGGATAAGGACGAGAATGTGAGCGAGCTACTACGCCAGACCCATAGGGTTCTCCAAATGTCAATGGCAAGGCTTGAGGAAGAGTTCAGCCACATTCTTTTTCAAAATAGAAAATCTTTTGAGCCAGAGCACAAGTCTTTCCATTCATGTGCAACTGACTTGGTGGATGATAACTCGATCGAGTACGATTCAGTTGAGTCCTTACGGAGGGATAACAGTATTTCAGAAGAATCCATCATAGATTTGGTCCATGCAGATGTAATTCCTGACCTGAAAGGCATTGCAAATCTGATGATAAGTTCCAAGTATGATAAGGAATGCTGCCAGGCTTATATCAGCACTAGGAAAGATGCTCTTGAAGAGCGCTTGTCCACACTGGAAATGGAGAAAATGAGCATTGAAGAGGTGATGAGGGTGGACTGGAGTAGCTTAAATCTCATGATCAAGAAATGGATGCGGGCTATGAAACTATTCACGCGGGTTTATCTTGCCAGCGAGAAACGGCTGTGTGACCAGATTTTTGGGGAGTATGGATCAATCAATCCATTTTGTTTTGTTGAGACTTCAAAGGCTTCAGTACTGCAACTCTTGAGTTTCAGCGAAGCCATAGCTATTGGCCATCTTCAGCCGGAAAAGTTATTTCGGATCCTTGATATGTATGAGGTTCTTTCAGATCTTCTTCCAGATATAGATGATTTGTTCCCGGATGAGTTTGGGTCGTTTATCAAAACTGAATGCCATGAGATCTTGAAGAGACTGGGTGAGTCTGTTGTTGGAACATATTCTGAATTCGAGAAAGCAGTTGGGTCAAACCCATCAATAACTCCGTTTCCTGGAGGTGGAATTCATCATCTAACTAAGTATGTGATGAATTACATCAAGTTCCTTATCGACTATGGTGATACCCTGAATTTGCTTCTTGAGGGACATAATGAGGAGGAACATGTGAAATTAATTCCGAAACTGAATTCAGTTGAAGAGGAAAATGAAGCTGCAAGTTCTTCCTATAGTGTCACCCCAATGGCTCACCATCTTCGATCAGTTACTTCAGTTCTGGAATCAAACCTTAAGAATAAGGCAGATTTGTACAGGGATGGTTCTCTACAACACTTCTTTCTCATGAACAACATCTATTACATGGTTCAAAAGGTTAAAGGCTCTGAACTCAGGGCTTTCTTTGGAGATGGTTGGATTAGACAACACAACTGGAAGTTCCAGCAACACGCAATGAATTATGAGAGAGCTACTTGGAGCTCAATTCTCGCTTTACTGAGGGATGAGGGGATTAACAATCCAGGTTCAAATTCTGCATCAAAGACGATTCTCAAGGAGAGGTTCAGGAGCTTCAATATCGCCTTTGAGGAGGTTTACAAGAGCCAGACAGGGTGGTTGATCCTTGATCCTCAGTTGAGGGAAGATCTCCGCATCTCTGTGTCACTTAAAGTAGTCCAGGCATACCGAACATTCTTGGGAAGGCATGCCAGTCAGCTGGATAGCGAACGGCATATTGATAGGTATATCAAGTACACTGCCGATGATTTGCAAAATTACCTCTTGGATTTCTTTGAAGGGTCCCAAAGATCATTACACAATTCTCGTAGGAGGTGAAGTACCAGAAGGTATTGAGCTCTGCTATTGTTTTATTTTGAATTTTATTTTGTTGTTATTTTATTGTATCATATCATACTGGTGCGGTTTCTATTAAACTTTTCCAATGTCTTGCTTGTTGTTGCAAGTTAAGTCCAAGAACCTGGACTTGATAAAGGTATAGTTCCAATTTTGAGAGGAAGTATTTGTTGTTCTTTCTTTAATAGATGTTTTTTTTTTCCTTTTCGGTTAAGGCTTAAAAATACATTGGTATTGATAAAAATAAAATGTTGAGATACGAGCGCACCAAGAAGTGGTTAAATAAGCCATCTATCTAAATGGCTTTAAGACATACTGACTAGATTAGCACCTGTTAGACCACTAATCAAACTGTCGCCCTACCTAACAGAGCAAACTAAAGCAGAGTCAGAGAGGGATTGACTCAAGCAACCCTCCAGGAACTAGAATGAAATATAACACAGAAGTTGCATCCACGAACCTAAAGAAATATCTTAAAGGAATTTGTAGAAGGAACTCATAGTGCTTGGTGAAACATAGACAAGATAAACTTATTAGTCTGGGCACCAGTTTTGGTGTAAAATAGAAATTGCAATAGCAAGCGTATGACTTATTGGATTGCATATCCATACTTCAGTGGTTTTATTTCTTGTTCTGTAGTGCATTGTCTTGGTTCTGTTTCTTATGTTGCTCTTACTTATAACAAATTGTTTGTTGATGAGATAGACATCCCATAATCCCATCACCTTTTTTTATTTTATTGTGATGGATATATATGCCTACACATATGTAGTGTATTATTATTGTTTGGACTTGAATCATGTGGGAGTTTATTTGTGATGGGGTCCTCAAAATACAATAATTCTGCACTGAATTATGGACCAGAATGTGGGTAGTATTACAGATTACTAGGAAACAAACAGATTGAGAAGGCCAAGGCGTAAAATACATTATGCCTTTAGATCTATTTCTTTCAGCTAGCTTGACCTGGCTAGAGAACTTACAGAATGTTCGCCTAGAGCAACAAACAGACTACTGTTTATCCTTGGCAGTGCTTAGTATGGTTTTAAGATATTTTCTGTAGGAAATCTCAGTTGGTTATCCAAGTGACTAAGGACATAGCCTAGGAACACATGGATGATGGCATAATGGAAGTCAGAGCCTGTCATCATTTTTGAGTTAAGTTGGTTGCTAAGTTTGGATGGATTTTAACAGGTCTTGGTTTTGTTGACATTATACCCAGGCAAAGTAAGACCCTACTAGAACTTTGTTTGCAACTATGAAGTCGGGCTGTCAGGGTTAACTAGTCAAGTCCAACTTAACTAAGAAAGTCTTACTTGGTATTACAAAACCCTCTAAACAAAACATAGTTTACTAATCAGCTATTCAAAACTTTCAAGCCAGAATACCTATATTATATCTCCTTCACAGAATACCTCATTTTTCTCGTTCTTTGCAGAATATTTTACATCATATTGTCAACAATATTATTAAATTCTATTTGTTATTGGGACTTTTATTATATTCAACAACATCTGCTCTTAAAGAACCCACTAGTTATCTCCTTATCTGTGGCCAACTAGTCAACTGAAAGGTTTTACGGAAAGTTCTGGATTAGCAGTTTAGCAGGAAAACTAACTACAGTTCTTTAAATTTAAGTTTAACTCTGTTAAAAGGCTATTTAGCTTAACTGCGGAGTCTTCTGTATTTTCTTCCTTTTTCATTTCTGGGCAAAACTCTTTAAAAGAGGCACCGACAATATGGCCTGCTTTCGCTTTGCTTGTAGTTCATACAGTAATGATATATTCATTCAAATGAAATTCCGAAATGATGATGATGTACCATAAGAAAACTTATGAAATTGGGTCCTGACTCCTGAGTGAAGACGCGGATTATGATGGGCGAGAGGTGGGGATTTACCATTACCAAAATATGACAGGATGGCAATTAAAAATGATCAGCACCATCAAAGGCTCAAAGCCATTACAGTTTAAGATTATTTATTTACAATCTGTTAAACAGTTTAAGATTATTTATCTGAACAATGATTGAGTCTTGAAGCAACCAAAAAATATATATTTATATGCTTTCGGCGGAGACAAGGTTCCTCTTCTGTATTATACAATATGGTTGGTCAATGGTGTTATATAAACTTGACGTCTATTATTTTCAGGATGAATAAAGGCTGGAACACCACTGTAAATCATGTTCCAATGCAAGCATTGGAATAGAACTTTGCCCAAGTAAACTCCAGTCATAGTCATGCAAAATTGCCTGAAAATTTCCAAAAGCAAACAAACGTCAAATGGATGCTAATAAACATCATGTTATAACTGTTCCCCCATGCCTCTTATTTTATTTTTTCGATAATCACCGTGCCTCTTTTTATCTTAAACTAAGTATAGACCAGGTTTTGGACCCAGGCATACGCCCCGGATCATTTTAGATATTTTCCGTACTTAAAAGCCCAATAAAATAAGATTTGTTTAGAACCATATTCGATTTGCGTTATGGAACATTAGTATAATAAGATTTAAACAAAAATATCACAATAAACTTTTGGTAAAAGAAAGTCATGTCTTGCCCCGAATGTTTTGCATGTCCATGGAGTTTTGAAAAATTCAAACATCTCAGAGATAGATATAGAGGCAGGAATTTATACAAACCGCACTTCTTTCTATACGTCAGGAGTCCATTGATGAGAAGGGGTTGAGGAAAGCTCGAACCCAATTCCTACACTGATGAATATAAGCGCAATTGAAATTCCTGGGGAGGTATACATTTGTGTATTGATAAGACCATTCACTATTTTTTTAAGCTGGACCTCTCCATATAGCCAAGAGAAACCATGAACCAAAATAGAAGAGCTTGCCCTATAACCCATATGTAAATATTTCGTAGTCGCCTCATTAGACCGTATATCTCTCTTGGTATATCCAGATAATAGGTAAGAGCATAAACTCTAGATAATAGGTAACAGCATAAACTGAAACATTCTGGAGCTACGAAGATAGTTATTAAATTGTTAGCACCACATAAAAACATTCCTCCTAGAGTAGTTGTTAATACGAATAACAGAAACTCTATTATAGCCATTTTTGTATATTCAGTGTACTCTACGGATAGAGGAATACATAGAGTTGAACATAGTAAAATAAAAAATTGAAAGATTTCGTTGAAATTGTTCATTTGGAAATTTCCCGAAAAGCTAATCATAGGTTCTTCTCTCCATCGGAACAATATGGCCGCTATGCTCATTATTAAACTTGATGAAGAGATGAAATATAACCAAGATATATCTTTTTGATCAGAGGTTGAATCGATCATTAGAAGAAGAATTAGGCCAAAATTAGGATACATTCTGGGAAAATAAAACTTCCATGGAAGAGAAGCAAATGAAACGCTTTCATAAAAATTCTCATAGAATCGAGAATGAAGTTTTCATTTTGTACATGCTAGATCATGAATTAGTAACTGCATCCAATCTCCAAAAAAGTCCCAATTGTTTCGAGTTTTCGATTCTTGGAATGGGATATTTACGAAATCCCCATTAATAGGATCAAACCTTATTCCATGGTATTTAGATGAGATTTCTCTTTCTTATTTTTAAGCAAGCCCCCGAGAGCATAGTACAAAATATCAGGATATGGGTATTTATCGATACTCAATTTCTTGATATGTATCGTAGATATATCATTCTCTTTGGAGATATTTTATATTGTTTCATATACAAATATTGTGGATATATCTAAAATATCGACAAATATCGTAGACATTATGGATATTTCTTGATATATCACGATATATCTTTTGTATTTATTTGAAATGTAATGGTAAATATTAAATAAAATTGTTATCTACACAAAATATCTCCAAATATTGTATTATATATCAAAATATCATAAATATCGTTGAAATATCATCGGTATTTACAGTCTCATATATTGTGATATTTTTTTTTATCCATTGCTGAAATCTCGATAGATATCGCGATATTTTGTACTATACCCGAGAAGGCTTAGTTGATCCATGATTTATGTTTCATCTTTCGTTTGTTTCGAGAAATATATCGACCTTTTCCGATTCTTTCTTTTTCTATTGATTCTTTTCCGATCAAGATGTATGGGTCCATGGATCTATGTGTCTATATAGATCCTTAACGAAAATGTGCAAAATCTCTATTTGCCTCTGCCATTTTATGTGTCTCTTCCTTTTTGCATATGGCATCGCCATTCCCTTTGGTAGCATCCACTAATTCGGAATTTAATTTGAAAGCCATATTTCAACACAGACGTTTTTGGGATGTCCCTAATAACCAATGAATGACAAGTGTTTTTCTTTGTGTAGATCCTATTTCAATAGAAACTTGATGAGTCGATCCGCCTACACGTCTTGTCATAATCCGTGCGACACTGTTTCAAATTAAGCCTAAAAGAACCCCAACCCACTGACTTAAAGATAAAAGCCCAGCTCATAAGGCAGTTATTGTTGACCAAATCAACAATGATCCATTACTCTTATGCCCAAGTAATAAACTGCACATACCCCATAAGTCTTTCCATCCGCCATGTCATAAATTGTGAGAGAAGATTGGAGCCGTTGGATGGGGCCCACACCAACCTGTATTATTAGATAGATTTTGTCAACCATACAAATCAGTATTACTTATCTGTAAGCCATACCTTATTGTGCACTTGTTATAATAAATCGAAACATAAATACTTTTTATTACTGCAATAATTTTAAGAATGACTCCTGATAGGTGACAATCTACGCAATAAAATGTTTGCAGTCGACATTGATCTTTGCACTTTTCAGTGTTTTTAGAAGTTGACTTACTACGTGCTAAAACTCAATAATTCCTTACTCACTGTTTTTTTTTCTTTGAGAATGTCAGTCTAGTTCGAGTAGGGATTTCGTTCCAACTTCTAAGACAAGAATTTAAATGATCACAACTGGAATCTACACCTTTGGAGAACTAAGTGAGAAGGATTTTATAGATAGATTTTTTTACACAAGTTATCTAAAATTTGTAAGTTTGTTTATAGTTAAATGAAAGAGAGAGAGAGAGATAGGGAAGGATTAATCCTACTCATGCAAGGCCTAGCTACAAGTCTTTTAGAAACAGGTCACTACCATCTCAAATCCCTAACATAATATACATATCTCTAAACATATCATGCTAGCATGTAGAATTGAAATGATATTTCATCTCTGAAATATCATTCCAACTCCTAGTTCTACTTTACAACAATTGATCAAATAATTGTCAATCTCTGTCATTTTGGGACAGGATGAAAAATAGAACCTAAGTCTTTTAAGTAGTGATTTTGGAATCCTAAATTTGTAGCATGATCCTCACATGAGCATCATTAACCCTCCCCTTGGGAGAGTTTTAGATCATGATCTTAGGATTGAATTAAACTACAAGAAGATATGTGAAATGAAAAAGAAAGAGAATGAAACAAGAAAACTACAACCTGTTTACCTAAATGAAGAAGAGTTTATTAAAAACTATAGAGAGTTCCCCCATTAACAAGTTACAAGCTTTTCTCTAAAAACTAAGAACTAAAAAAACAAAATTAAAGACATGGATGTAAATGAAAAGTAAAAGTCAAGGAAGTAAAAGCTTTCCACTCCCAAAATCAGCCCCCCTTTACATAAGAGAGCCTTTTTCTCTTCTCCCACGTGAAACACTCTCCTCTCATTTATTTTTCACTTATCCACAACTAACTCCCATTTGACACCTTTCATTTTTTTAGATAATCATCACCTAAATCCAACTAACTCATTAACTTCATGCAAGGTGTCAAAATTGCACCAATTATTTGCACCTTTGTCTTGACTTGCATGATGACTCATCAAATCTTATGGGCCCGTCTAGTGGGTCCGCGTCAAATGTCCGATGGCATCCGGTCTTTTGGCATTTTACAACTTCCCGCCTATTTGTAGAGTTCATCGCGACCGATCGTCGGAGCAGCTCACTCGTCGCGATTCGAGTCCCGGTTCAAGAGATATGAGCCGGAAGTTTGATGCTTACGTGCATGTAATCCCGTTTCGATTGGATTACGTACTATTTGAGTCTTTGGGCTTTAGTCCGAATTGTTGGGCTTCACATGGGCTTGATCGGAAGGCATGTGTATATTCCCTATTCCGTGCTTAAATCTTTGGCTTTATCATAATTTTTACATTAGTTGCTCCAACCCGCAAAAAGCACGAAGATGCGATTATTTCATGATTATTAAGCACAAAATTGACCGAAATGTTATGTCTCTACAGAGGTTTTATAATACAGTTTTGGGTGCTTATCACACCACTCCCAAACAGCATTTTGCTTGTCCTCAAGCAAAGAAGAGACATTAAAAACAGATAAGTGGCCAAACGTGCATTCTAAGCTAAGTCTCGTTTCAGCAGAGCGGTTGCATTGATTAACCATATGCAACAAGGCCTTAAACCACTAGGAATTCCCTAGTGGACGAGTTATAGCCCTCGTGAGAGTTTTCGAGAAGATACTCACAAACTTCATTTATACTACAATGACTTAGTAACAAAAGCTTGTTTCCTAAATTAATCTCGGATATCTATACATCTCCTTGGCGGGGAGCGAGGATTAATTCTTTGAAACTCAAGTTAATATGCATACAATAATTAAAACATCTACATATGAGTATGCATTCAGTGAATTTACATTGAATTGCACAAAGCTGGGGCTGTTTCGGATTCTTTGGAGAGTGTACCTAAATGGGTTCTCACATGTATGTGTAGAAACACAAATTCGCTCATAATTTTCCCACTCGGGTTTTGTTAACTCCGATTGTGCGGTGGGCACACTTTTCCTCACATACTCGATGACGGTCGAGGAGGAGCCGAGGTCGATCAATCACATCTACTACTTATTATCACACCATCCTACTCCTAATTGAGCTAGAGGTCTTTATTAGGTATTATGGGGATTAGGTGATAGTATAGAAAGAAATGGAAGTGGAAGATAAAAATGATAAGTATAAGAGAATAAGGTCTTCAAGATATTTACACTTGAGAAATCCTTGTTTTCTTTTCCTGCTCCTACCTGAGTTTTCCTACCTTGCTCTTAAGCCTTATTTCATTTTTTATTTTTTATTTTTTATTTTTTTTTCATTTATTTTTCATTTTTTTTTAGGCTTAAGAAACATGATCCTGTTTATTTATTTATTTTTATTTTTGAAGCGGGTAACTAACTTTTATTTGGAACAAGTCTTCTTTTATTTTTCTACATTTTCGGCCCTATTTTCATACTCATCACTTAGGTAGGTTCTTTTATTTGGGGTTAATATATGGGTAAGGATTTTTTTGGTGAAAGTGAAAGGTTTGATGAAAGGTTCAGTGGAGTGACTAGCGGTAAAATTTGTAACAGGTAATAATTTATAGCTATGTCGATCCAAAGAATGCCTAAACCTTAATGAATGAATTATCTTGTTTGCTGGGCACATAGAATCTACTTTGACCCAGTCATGAAAAATAGCTGAAAACTATGGGAAATGTGTCTTCATAATTCGGCAAGCGATTCGCCAGGTAAAAGTATATAATCGATAAAAAAGTACGAGCTCGTTTCAAATTGGAGATAACACAGTTTAAGATATCAAAGAATGTATGACCTCAAGCAAGCGCATTGAAGACTACACATGCAGCATCATTGGCGGTAGAAAAATGCCAATCTCCCATGATGTTAAGAAGGACAAACAACATCGCATTTCCCATGTTCATGGTCATGTTGGCTAAGGGAATGGTGATGTCTGGCCATCTACCAAGTTTAGTTCCTTCATCTTTAATTTCAAGACCGTCACCGTATGCTGTGCGAAAAGCAGGCCATGAAAAGGAACGAGTAGAGTTGTGATAAATGTATGGCCATGTTGTTGCCGGCTCGTGATATGGAAGATCTAAAGTCAGGGCAAGTGTTGCCTCCGAAAAGACATGGTTTGTGCCACCAACTTTGATTGTGAATCCGTCTAAGAAAAAAACCATGAAGCGTTGAATCTTTGGTGTATCTTCCATATTAGCATAAAAGTAGGCCGCCAAACTTGGAGAATAAGTTTGGTCGAGGGGCAAATAACAAGGGAAGACCACCCGATGTTAGTAATGCAATCACGGAAATGAAGTCCATAAGTATTGGAATCCATCATGGCCTGAAATGATGCTTTCGAGGGGATGAGTTTGAGGAGGTGTCCTGTTTGATGAAGATGCTACGTTCGATGAAGATGCCATGTTTAATGGAGTGGAGTGATGGGGAAAGATATGAGAAGAAATATGTCCAAGAAAATTTTGTTGGATGGAGGAATGAGTATGCAAGAAGATAAAACCTCCCGTAATCAAGTTTAAAAGAACACGTTAAAATTGTTATTATCACAACTTGAAATATGACAATCCTAGTAGGCATTTCTTACAAAAAGAAGATACAAAAGATAAGTAAATACTTAATAATAATAATTTTATTTTATTTATTTTGGGGAAAGTTGAGTTTTGTAAAACAGAACGCAACCCTTTTTTTTTTTTTTTTTTACCATTATTATTATTATTTTTTATGGTTCGTAATGATGATAAGGATGGTGATGGGAATGCAGATTGTGGACAACATCATTCAGTTCATTAATTTGTTGGCTAAAATTTGGATTTGAAGGGTTCCCTGGTTGCCGAGATCGTAGTTTGATTCTCTATTAGAAGAGTGTGATTTTCTAATGGTGAGAGTGAGTTTCCAATAGTGCCTCTTGATCGGCATCATGCATCACTTGACGTTCTTGGAAATCCATAAGACTTTTGATGATGATTTCACGACGTCGTGGAGTTCCCTCATTCCTTGATGAAGAATTTGAATACCTTCCATGGGATTAAAAATGTTCGCGATGGCACTTTCATCAAAGAAATGTGCAGAGTTTGAGTTTTGGCCATCCATTTCATCCGGCGAGTATCTCAAGGCCCAAGAACCACCGGCACGTCTTTGTGAAGTATTGTAACAAGTGCTCTTTGAAGAGGTATTTCGGAGAAACCTTTGGATAACCCCCAACGCATCATAATTTTTCGTGACTAAAGTAGGCAGAGGTGCTAACTTTTTTTGTTCTTCTGGTGATTGCGTTCCAGAGGTGTTGGATTATACAAAAATCATCTCTTTGATTCTGCATAATCCAAAGTAGGTGTAATTGAGGCTTGGTGACTTCAGATTGGTGTGACGTACCCACCACATTGTGTCCCAACCAATGGAGCACAGCTCGTTGATTTTGTTTCAAAGAGCGTTGAAGAACAACGTGATTTTTATTTCCAACTTCGCCATGAGATACGGTGGCCCGTAGTAATTTTTTGACGGAATTAAATGGGGACTCTGAAAGATCGAACCCCGAGTCATTCATTGGAATTTGAAGTATGTCGGAGATAACTTCCTTAGTTAATTCAAAGCGTTGTCCATAGGCATGGAAACAGAATTTTCCATTTTCAGGTCCGCTAAATTGGTAGAACATCAATACCAAATCTCTGGAATAGGCTGCTTCTGCATGATATAGAAGAGGCATCCATCCTCGACGTACAATTTCTGTGTCATAAAAAGGAGAAAATCGGCCATCATCAAAAAATTTCAAGTAGTTCTTCTCGGGTACTATCTTTCTTGGTTGATCCATTTGGAAGGATAATTGATGGAAGGATAGTGTAGAAACTGTGTAATGAGAATGGCTGAAATGAAGAGATTTATAGGAAATATAAGATCTGGTACGAATCGGGGATGTCAAGTGCATCTAGATCTCAACTTACAAGTGAAACATGTGATGTTGGTATCCCTAATTATGTACAACAACTATGGGTATCCATAGTATGTCTTTTCATGTCAGGTGTCCAAAAACAATTAATGAGGTTTTAAAATGATAGAGAATTCGGAGGAAAGTTTCACAGGGCAGTTAGACCTACACGTAATTTCAAAATTTATGATCATACCTCAATAATAGAAGATAGATAGAATAATTGAGCTGCGTGCGTGACAAGTGTTAGGCATACCGTGTAGCGTGCACAATCTTCTCTGAAAACAATAAGTTGAGTTTGATTTATTTTATTGCGTTATTGATTTTTCTTATTTGTTATGGTTTTGATAACTATTTTATGTTTATGATAAGGTAAAAATACAACTAATATACCCAATTTATTAAAAAGGATGCTCCTCCATTTAGTACGTAACCCGTACAAATGGTTGAGAATTATTTAACACACCATAGTAATATACAAAGCGACAAAGGGAAAGAGATATGGAGGTTACATAGATCTAGATATTCGGATGAAGTTATGCATGATCGATGATAGAATAATGACAAAATTTTGTTATCACGAATCTTGTGATGACCCATTCACGTTGCTCCTTTTCCAATCATTTCGATCGGATCCATTGTTTTGAATGAAAAGATAATATGTGAAGATTAAGCTTTGGATAGTGAGAGAATGAGGTGAGTGAAGGGTGATGAGGAGTGTCGAATTTATAGGCAAAAATCTGACCGTTTTGGATATCTGACCGTTTGTGGATATCTGACCGTTTGTGGATATCTGACCGTTTTTTTTTTAATAATTACGATGGAGATAACATTTGGGTTTTGTGACCGGAACGCGTGATTTGGGTCGGTTCTAATTTTGGTCCAAGCCCAAATGAATTCGAAATTTTCGCTTTTATGTCCCAAAATTTCAAACACGAATTTCGATTCATTTCAATTCCAAATTAAACGAATCGAATGCTAAAATGATCGGCATTAAAAATGCCATCCACTGGAATATGAAGAAGGCACCTTCTTTTTTTTTTTTTTTTTTTTTTTTTTTTTTTTTAATTTTTATTATTATTATTATTATTAATTTTTTATATACAAATGTACAAGTGGAGATGAGCGTGGCAATGTACAAGGGAAGATGTATGTGTCATTATACAAAGAGCGTGACAACAACACCGGACTACAAGAAAAAATTCATTACAAGAAAATTTGTCATGTCATGGGGGGCGAACCTAATCGGCCGATTGTGGCTTAACCTTTATGTTTGGGGGCCTAGGGTTCGGGACGGTACCATCCCCGACCAATGTGCAATGGTCTAATAATAATATTACCCTTAGTACATATGGTATAGCCTCAAACCGCCTAATTTGTCATCAAATAGAAAACTATTCGGGGTTGGCTGGTGAAATCCATTGCAATGCGAGCGATGGGACTATCCGGTGTTGTTCATCACGACTCTCTTTGTGCACAATGCAAGGGTGAAAATAAAATACACGTAGTATATACATGTGGAGTCTTTTAACGCCGGATCCTCAAAGGCGAATCCCACCCGGGGGGAGTAGCGGGACGATGACGAAGTTTATCCACCGAGCTGGTGTCGGACAATAATATACCTTATACCGGCCCATATCGGATAGTCAAAATCAAGACTGGACAGAAAGGTGTTTGACAATTCATACACCACCCCATCCTTCAGCAAGACGTCGCTTTCGAGCAAAAAATATTGCGACCATTACCTATTCGAGATGGGTGAGATTTACACCAAATGATGAGCTGGAGTTCGCGAGGAAGAGAATAGAAAAGGGAAGAGAAGGAAGTTGGGAAATTTTGGTACCCATTGTTTACCGGAAGGCGTTTGCTTTCGATGAGCGAGAAGACATTTATACTCGATTTCTGAAATAGAGTTTTTGTGGACTAAAGGTTCCGCTTGCAACCACACACTCTAGGAGTTTTAGAGAAGAAAATAGAAGAGGGCGGCTACCCTAATGGTGTACTTTCCTTGTTTTAAACACACGGAAAAAAAAATACACCAGCGAATCTTTAGTCTTTATAGATTGGATCTTTGAGAAGAGTCTTTTCGACATCTGGAGAACGCAACTCATGATAATGTTTAAGGCGTTGGCCATTTACTTGAAATTCGCTGTCATCGTTTTCATTTTTCAAAGAGATAGCCCCATAAGGTTTGGCCAGCCAGAGAGGCGATTGAAAGGACCGGACCATCGAAGTTTTTAGTTTTCCTGGAAAAATGTGTAATCTCGAGTTGTACAACAAAACTTTTTGACCAATTTTGAATTCTTTTCTTAATATGTGCTTATCATGCACTCTTTTCATGTTGGCTTTATAGGATTTCGAGATCATAGGCATCACTCGAATCTCTTCAAGCTCATTTAACCGCAATTTTCGCTTCGCTGCCGCGATCGGTATTATAATTTAGGCTTTTGATAGCCCATAGAGCCACGATGCTTTCGAGTTCAATTTGGAAGATGACAAGGTTTACCAAAACGAGGCGGTAAGGGGACATGCCTATAGGTGTCTTAAAAGCTGTTCTATATGCCCACAAGGCATTAGATAATCGAAAGAGACCAGTCTTTTCTAGATGGATTAACTGTCTTTTCTAAAATTGATTTAATCTCTCTATTAGAGACTTCTACTTGGCCATCGGTGCGAGGATGATCTGGAGTTGCCACTTTGTGAGTAACTCCATATTTCTTTACTAATGATTCAAAAATTTTATTACAGAAATGTTTTCCCCCATCATAATTTTAGCTTTGGGAACGCCAAATCGAGAGAAAATATGTTCCTTTACCGAAAAATACAACCGTTTTATGATCATTCACACGACATGCCAACGCTTCAATCCATTTTGACACATAGTCAACAACTACTAGTATGTATAGGAAGCCATGACTATTTGGAAAAAGACCCATAAAGTCGATCCCCATACATCAAAAAAATTTCTACAATTAAAATTGGATTTAAGGGCATCATATTGCGTTGAGTAATCGTCCTAGCTCTGGCGACAGCGGTTGCATGCTTTGCAATGCTCGTGTGCATCTTTAAACAACGTTGGCCAATAAAATCCACATTGTAGGACCTTGGCTGCAGTTTTCTTACCACTGAAATGACCACCACAAGATTGTTCATGGCAAAAGGATAACCGTCATTATGTTCCCGGTCGGGGAATGCAACGGCGTATCGGTTGGTCCGAACAATACTTAAAGAGGTAGGGATCATCCAAAAATAAAATTTCGCGTGGATAAGAACTTCTTTTCGGTCCGTTCGAGTCCAAGATGAAGGGACCTCCTCGGTAACTAGGTAGTTTACTATATCGACATACCAAGGAGATGAAAAATGGAATACAAATGTTCATCCGGAAATGAATCGCAGATTGGTTCGGACTCATTATTGACATCATTAACGAAGTCGCGTGATAAATGGTGCGCTACCACGTTCTCATAACCTTTTTTATCTCTAATTTCTAGAGTAAACTCTTGCAAAAGAAGGATCCATCGGATCAACCTCTTTGACATCTTTCTTTGCTAATAGATAACGCAATACCGCATGGTCGGTGTAGACTATTGTAGAAGAACCAACTAGGTAAGGACGAAACTTATCGGGGGGCATATACAATTGCTAGAAATTCTTTTTCGGTGGTGGAATAGTTCGTTGGCGTCATTAAGAGTTTTACTAGCATAGTAAATGACAATTGGCTTGTTCTCGGCGTTGCCCTAAAAGGCGGCTCAATAAGCGTAGTCACTCGCGTCACACATTAATTCAAAAGGTTTAGACCAATCAGGTGGTTGAATTATCGGAGCTGTAGTCAGGGCATACTTTAAGGTCTCAAAAGCTTGTTTGCAATCGAAAGTGAAGTCAAATACGGCATCTTTAAGTAAGAGATTTGTTAAAGGTCGGGCAACCTTTGAGAAATCTTGAATAAATCTCCTATAGAACCCTGCGTGTCCTAAAAATGCACGTATTTCCCGAACTGAAGTTGGTATAGGCAAGGAAGCAATTTTTTCAATCTTTGCTTTATCGACTTCGATTCCGTCCTTCGAAACAATGTGACCTAGTACTATTCCTTTTGTAACCATAAAATGGCATTTTTCCCAATTAAGAACGAGATTTTTCTCTTCATAACGTACTAAAACCTTTTCAAGATTTGATAAACGCGGTTATCAAAAGAATTACCATATAATGAGAAATCGTCCATGAAGACTTCCATAAAGCGTTCAACCATATCATCGAAGATATGAAGCATACAACGTTGGAATGTACCGGGTGCATTGCAAAGGCCAAATGGCATTCGTTTATATGCAAAAGTACCAAAAGGGCGGTGAGCGTTGTTTTTTCTTGGTCGGCCAGGATCTATGACGATTTGAAAATATCCTGAAAAGCCATCAGAAAAGCAGTAAAATGCATGACCCGCTAACCGTTCAAGCATCGATCAATGAATGGGAGTGGAAAATGATCCTTACGAGTAGTGATGCATTAAGTTTTCGATAGTCAATGCATATTCGCCACTTCACTGGAATGCGAGCGGATATGCATTCATCTTTATTATTTCGCACAACTGTAATTCCAGACTTCTTGGGAACAACATGGACTGGACTTACCCAAACACTATCTGAGATGGGGTAAATAATACCTACATCAAGTAACCTTAAAATTTCTTCCCGTACCACATCCTTCATGGTTGGATTTAGACGACGTTGCGGTTCACGTGATGTCTTGGCATTGTCTTCAAGATGTATGCGATGAGTGCACACAGTAGGGTCAATGCCTTTAATGTCATCGAGAGACCATCCAATAGCGTAAGCGGTGTTCTTGAATGACCTTAATTAAGCGTGATTCCCGATCGTGATCAATTGTGATGATATGATAATTGGGTGACTACCATCTGGATCTAATTATACGTATTTTAAGTCCGAAGGAATAGGCTTTAAGTCAGGGGTGGGAGGAGTGGGTATTAAAGATTCTTGAGGAAAGTCGTCTTCCACAGAGAAAACAGATTTATGTTCGTCCAAGTAAGCGATAGGATGGTAGTAGAGTCAATTGGTGGTATTGATTCTAAAAACTCATGTACCTCCTTTGAATAATCATCAACATCAAATTGAGAACCGCCAAAAGAATGGAATTGGTGTACTTCATCTTCGGGGAAAAGAGTTTGTTAAATATTCTTATGCGAGGGTGTCAATCATGTTAATCTCACCATCAATATCATTCTCTAGAATTTGTTTCATCAACTTGAACACATTAACCTCGACAGAAAGATTTCCGAAGGACATGGTCATGGACCCATCCCTATAGTTTATGAGCGCATTAGCAGTTGCGAGGAATGGACGCCCTAATATGATAGGAATGGAGTCACAGGCAACTTCTGTATCCAAAATGACAAAATCTACAGGATAAAAAAAATCTTGGACTTTTACAAGGACATTTTCCACAATGCCTTTCGGATGCTTAATGGATCGATCGGCTAATTGTAAAGTCATCGTGGTAGGTTTAAGCTCATGTAGACCTAGTTGTTTGAATAAGTAATAAGGAAGTAAGTTCACACTAGCTCCTAGGTCTAGTAATGCCGTAGCCGTATACTTATCACCTAATGTGCATGGAACTGTTGGTCTACTGGGGTCCTTGTATTTTACTATACCATTGTATTCAGTGATGGAAGGAAACTGTTCAGTAAGGAAAGCCTGTTGAGGCACATTTGTTCTTCTTTTTGTGGTGCACATGTCTTTCAAAAATTTTGCATGTTTTGGTAATTGCTTTAGGGCATCGAGAAAAGGTAAGTTTATTGTCAAATTTTTAAAGGTTTCCCTAATTTCATCAAAGTTTTCATCCGGTTTATTCTTTGCCAAACGGGCAGGAAATGGTGCCTTAGGGCGGAATTTGGCATAAGGGTCCACCTGTTAGTTTCCCAATTTTTTAGATTGTGACGTTGAACTTGGTGTGTCCATTTGAGGTTCATTATAAAACAGATTCCTTGGAACCTCGGTATCGTTTGTTTTATCATCGGCATACTGGATTTGATTATCAACGGTTTTCCCGGATCGAAGAGTAGTGATTGCATTCACCTCACCTTGGGTTGGAGTACTTGTACTAGGTATATTAGTGAGTTCAAAGGCGGTGTTTGGCGGCTTAGGGTTGAGCTGCTTGGCGAGAAAACACGCCTTCGGCTTTTGTCTTTGTCTTCTTGCTAATTGTTGAATTGATTGTTGGATAGGCGTTAGGATTTGTGATTGTTGGTTCATGTAAGCGAAGAACATCTCACTTGTCCTATCGATAGCAGGAGGCATAGGTTGTCTGTGATTACTAGTTCACGATTATTCTTTGAGAAGTTGTTGATTATAGCGAATTTGGATTAAATTTTGGAACAAGGTTGCGGTTGTTTTGATAGTTAGCATTTGAATTACTTTGAAATTGATTTTGACTTTGTTGGTATTGCTGATTATTTCCTTGGCGGTATGGAATAAAATTGTTGATTGGTCGAACAGGTGGATTTGCGAAACCTGGAGGAGCCATTTGTTGGTTATTCGGGCACCAAACGAAATTAGGATATGATGTTGTCTCCATGGTGCATTAGGAATGTTGAATGCACATGCCTCCTCCGGTGTTTGGTTAGGGGTAGCATGTAACAAGGGACAATAAGCATCAAGATGGTCTGGACTAAGACATAGAACACATGGGGAAGTGTTAACGTTCATGGCCTGTTGTGGAAGTTGATCGTTTACTTGAACTACAAGAGCATCTACTTTTTTAGTGAGGGTTTCTATTAGTTTTTTCAACTTCGGGATCGGGTTTTACCTCAAAAATAGGCGTAGATTTTGTAACATTATCCTTAGATGACCTAGAAGAATCGGTGTTACCCCAATGTGTACCCTTTTTTTCGCTTGTTTGTCAAGAAAAGTATATGCTTGGTAGCTCCTTTGTCCATGAAGCAATCACCGTTCATTATATCAAGAGTTTTTTTTGATGATCAGAAAGTCCATTAAAGAATGAGCGAACAAGGACAACTTTGTCTAGTTGGTGATGAGGACATTCTAAAGAAGATCGATAAAAGCGACTCCATGCTTCCGTAAAGGATTCATGAGGATTTTGACGAAAAGAATTGAATTTTTCAAGCATTTCATGGTTTTCTTACGAGTGTAAAATTGAAGCATGAAAGCTTGAACAAGTTTATTCCATGTGTCTATGGATTGTGGCTGTTGTCCTGCTAGCCAAATTGACGCTTTATCCGCTAAAGTGAATGGAAACTGGTAGGAAGCAAGAGTTGTTCCTTAGAGGCGGCTGGATGGTGAAATGTTGTGGCTACTTGTTGTAGCCTTCACGAAGATGATTATGCGGTTTTTCATGATCCAAACCATGATACATAGGTAACAAACTAAAAGCGTTTGGCGGAATTTGAAAATCACCGACAATGTCCTCAAGTTTGATGCGGGGAAGAAGGTCCTTCTGTAAAGGTCGTATAGAAGTCGAAAGGGGCTTCTCACTTTCTTTGGACTTTCGTCGACCATAATGAATGACGGAAAATGTGACAAGGAATCTTGTTGATTAATAGATGAAGAACTTTGTGGAGGTGAGAACTTACGCAACTGCTTATCGTATTTTCTCCTACGATAAGTATGTTCAAATTCTTTAGTAGAACCAGACCTTAATCTCATGCAAGCATAAACTTAGATCTAATTGATAGAAGGAACTTATTATTACTTGAATTTTATAATTATGTTCAATCATTAGAGTTGAACAACGTAGGCCTAAGTTCTCGCGCTAGCGTAGCGATGAAACTAGGAATACGTGTACATAAACCAAAAATCCAGTCACAAGAGAGATATGAGGGAGGCTTTCCGTGCAAGCACGGTTCTAATTAAGTAACCTCAATCTGTCAAGTTTCCTAGACACCGTTGGAATATGATTAAGAGTTATGGAATTAAAATTTATGCAAGGTCGTTTTTTTTTTTTAATTTTTTTTATTTTTTTTATTTTTTTAATTTTTTTTTTTTTTTTTTTTTTTTTATTTATTTTTATTTATTTTTACGATTTATGCAAGGGTGAAAATACAAACATACAAATACGATCTACTCATACTATACTAGATGCAGTAGCATGTGAAGATACTCTACTCAATGCATTATAGCTATCACGAATAGGCAAGGTTGTATCATCGATAAATATTTCCATCGTCTGAGGCAAATATACATCGAATCACGATATATGCACAGCTAATTTGTAAATCGATATTGCGTAGTGGTATATCTCTGATTCTGAGGCAAATTTGAATTACTCATACGTATTTAGATATGGTAGCATGTGAAAATATTATAATGCGCATATATATACTAAAATGTGAAAGCGTAAACTAAGCGGGCAACGTATTTTACCTAGACTAAAATACGACTTTTGTATTGCATAATAATTGATTTCGTCAATACTCATTGAGATTGCAAATGTCATATAGAGAGCAGCTTCACCCCTTAGGGTTTAGAAACAACTTACCCAATTCAGATTTTAACCCTCGTTGGAATGTTCTCCTCTTTCATGACAAAATCGATTTATTAAACAACACCATTTTCTAAAATGATGATTTTGGAGGGGAAAACAGTTGATTTTGACCTCGAAAATGACCTCGGTGGAGACAGCGTGCGCGCCGTCGAGATCTTTCTGAATTGAGCTCACACGCGTTATTCAGAGAACTGTAGCCAAAGTTATGGCCAAAATACCAAAACACATCCTAATTACTATGTATAACTCCTAAGTTATAGATGCTAACATGCAAATAATCACTCACTCAGTAATATATATGCTAAACATGTGACTTAGATATATATATATAGATAACCATGCAGAACAGTTCTATTTTTATGTATATATACATTAATATGTAATTCATGACCAGTTAACCGCATATATATACTCACAGGCGTATTCACATGATTCATGCATATTACTAACCTAATACGCAAAATATAGTCCATTAACTATAACACAATAACTACATACATGTGAAGCATGCAAAAATATTTAAAATTTGGAACCTGCAAGCTTCCCGCAAGTCCACCAAATAAAAGAAACGTGCACAACAGACCAAATGTTTCACAGTAAGCTTAGTGATTCTTGTAGCCTAGTTTCGTGTCCTAGCAGCATTTGGAACTATCGGTTCAACCAAAACCGGAATGTTTATCAAGTAAAAAAATGTGGGAAATTTAAAAAACCAAGAAAACATAAGAAAAAGAAATATATGAAAGGATGGCGTGGGGGTTTCCCCCTTGGAGCAATTCGGTTTTGCAAAGCACAGTGTCTTGGGTCTTTAGAATGGCGCCATTTGATCTTTGCATTTTTCGGTGTTTTTAGAAGTTGACTTACTACGTGCTAAAACTCAATAATTCCTTACTCACTCTTTTTTTTTCTTTGAGAATGTCGGTCTAGTTCGAGTAGGGATTTCGTTCCAACTTCTAAGACAAGAATTTAAATGATCACAATTTGGAATCTACACTTTGGAGAACTAAGTGAGAAGGATTTTATAGATAGATTTTTTTACACAAGTTATCTAAAATTTGTAAGTTTGTTTATAGTTAAATGAAAGAGAGAGAGATAGGGAAGGATTAATCCTACTCATGCAAGGCCTAGCTACAAGTCTTTTAGAAACAGATCACTACCATCTCAAATCCCTAACATAATATACATATCTCTAAACATATCATGCTAGCATGTAGAATTGAAATGATATTTCATCTCGAAATATCATTCCAACTCCTAGTTCTACTTTACAACAATTGATCGGATAATTGTCAAATCTCGTCATTTTGGGACGGGATGAAAAATAGAACCTAAGTCTTTTAAGTAGTGATTTTGGAATCCTAAAATTTGTAGCATGATCCTCACATGAGCATCATTAACCCCCCCCTTGGGAGAGTTTTAGCTCATGATCCTAGGATTGAATTAAACTACAAGAAGATATGTGAAATGAAAAAGAAAGAGAATGAAACAAGAAAACTACAACCCTGTTTACCTAAATGAAGAAGAGTTTATTAAAAACTAGAGAGAGTTCCCCATTAACAAGTTCAAGCTTTTCTCTAAAAACTAAGAAAAAAAAACAAAATTAAAGACATGGATGTAAATGAAAAGTAAAAGTCAAGGAAGTAAAAGCTTTCCACTCCCAAAATCAGCCCCCCTTTACATAAAGAGAGCCTTTTTTCTCTTCTCCGCGTGAAACACTCTCCTCTTATTTATTTTTCACTTATCCACAACTAACTCCCATTTGACACCTTTCATTTTTTTAGATAATCATCACCTAAATCCAACTAACTCATTAACTTCATGCAAGGTGTCAAAATTGCACCAATTATTTGCACCTTTGTCTTGACTTTGCATGATGACTCATCAAATCTTATGGGCGTCTAGTGGGTCCACGTCACGATGTCGATGGCGGTCCGGTCTTTTGGCATTTTTACAACTTCCTCGCTTATTTGTAGAGTTCATCGTGACCGATCGTCTTTGAGACTGACTCGTCTCGTCGCGATTCGAGTCCCGGGTTCAAGAGATATGAGCCGGAAGTTTGATGCTTACGCGCATGTAATCCCGCTTTTCGATTGGATTACGTACTATTTGAGTCTTTGGGCTTTAGTCCGAATTTGTTGGGCTTCACATGGGCTTGATCGGAAGGCATGTGTATACTCCCTATTCCGTGCTTAAATCTTTGGCTTTATCATAATTTTTACATTAGTTGCTCCAACCTGCAAAAAGCACGAAGATGTGATTATTTCATGATTATTAAGCACAAAATTGACCGAAATGTTATGTCTCTACAGGTTTTTATAATACAGTTTTGGGTGCTTATCAGACATTAAATGTGCAGCTTATTAGCACAATGCCTCAATTCTATGGCCAAAACATCAATGTAAGTGGGTTCCTCTCCATCTTGGATATTTTTTCCAAAACACATGTGCTTCTATTTGCAGTTCTAAACTTATGGAGCTAGTTATGGTGGTTGATTTAGGCAGGGCCGGCTCAAGCCAAGATGTGGCCTTAGGCGACGCCTTTATTTCCTAGGCCATCTATAATCACAAAAAAAATTTACTATATATTCACAATTTACTATATATAGAGTAAAATAGAGATAGAGAGTAAAATATGTTGACTTTAGCTCTACTTTATTGACTTTAGCTCTACTTTATTGACTTTAACACTACTTTTAAAGGGATAGGGAGCCATTGGACTCAGCCTAACTCGCCATATGGGGTGAGCCGGCACTGGATTTAGGGACCACCGGACCAGGAACTCAGGAAGCAGAAAAAGAATTTATATTGTGAAGAAAGTAAGAAACAGATCATCGAACAATCTGCGATGTACCTAACTGCTGTCACTGCAATAACTGAAGGTCTTCAAGTGGCAATGGAGATGGACTAAAAAGTATTTTGATGTGTCAAGCGACTCAAAACTTGATGGATATTTTAACAACATTCTTGGTACCTGCTCAGTGCTCAGGCTCATGGAAATGTAAAGATCCTTCATTTTAAGGCCAAATTCAACCGCCTAATGTTGTTGTTGCTTGTGGGAACGAGGAACTAGCGTAAAATAGGAGTTGCTAATAAGCAACCTACTGAAGAGTTGCACTGTACAACTTGATGGAAATAAGCTGACGTTGGCATGTACATATAACAGGACTCGTTTTCCATTGGCCATTGGTCTAATAATGAGAAGAGGTAGAGAACATTACACAGCCTTGTATCTGAGAACTGAACCAAACATTGAAGAATAACAAGAAGCAGAAGATTACATAAAAATGGGCATAAAAGATTCAGGGGAATCAGAAGAAGCACTTTTAATCAGTTTTGCAGCAACCCCAACAACAAGTGTAAGTTCATACCAACAAATACCAAAAGACACATTCCACTTGGCCTACATAATTTACTTCACTTTGGGTGCTGGTTATCTTTTACCATGGAATGCATTCATCACAGCCGTCGATTACTTTTCCTACTTGTATCCCGATGCAAGTGTGGACCGTGTTTTCGCACTCTTTTACATGGTTATATGTTTGATTTGCTTGCTTGGGATTGTTGTTTATGCTCATAGATCGAATTCTTGTGTTGGTATTAATGTTGGGCTGGTTTTGTTTATGGTTTCAATGCTTGTTATACCAATTATGGATGTTGTTTATATAAAAGGGAGAGTGGGATTTTATAATGGCTATTATGTTTCTATTGCTGCTGTTGTACTTTCTGGTATTGCTGATGCTTTCGTTCAAGGTGGTGTTATTGGTTCTGCTGGTGAACTTCCTGAAAGATACATGCAAGCTGTTGTTGCTGGAACTGCTGCTTCTGGTAATACTTATTTATTTATTTTTCTAACTTTGGGGTTAAAGATAGATTATTTATTGTGTTTTATTGCTTGTTTTGGATTTTGATGGGGTAAGGATGGGTAGAATTGGGATTAGTTTTTTAGGTAGAAATGCCATGTTTAGTACTCCCTTGTTAAAGAGGTAGGCAGATCTGAAGCTGCATTTTGATGAGGTGTTTTTCTAATGGGTGGAAGTTGGGTTTTCTTATGGATGTAGAGTTTGGAAGTATGATTTCATTCATTGATGGGTAAGGATTGGTAGTAGGGGAATTTGGTTCTCACAAACCAAGTTCCTGCAAAGGAGAGGGGATTTTTTTTTGGGAAATTGCTAGGACGTTGCCCCATATTTTGGTTTACTGTATAATATTAACGTTTTAGTGGTAACTTTACCAAACGAAAATATAAAATGAGACAGGCAGCAAGGAAGGAGATGCATTGCCGGTTGGTCTTTCTATAATTTTATCTCTTCCTCTATATACCCTTTTTACATCACCATTTGAGATTCCAGATTGCTGTTCATACTTGCATTTTTCATATGGACAGCTTTTCTAGGAAAACTTTGTTACAAATACCCTCTCATTAATCTTTGAGAAGTTGTTTACTGAGGAATCCCGTTAGGGAGAATGAGCATTAGCGTGAGGTTTCCCGACTTAATGCAACATTCTTGGTAGTTCCATCCTTAGTAGGGTGTAGATAGTTTAATTGGTAAGTCTGTTTGTTATCTTTTATTTTTGGTTGTTCCTCACTGTGTGTACATATTTTAGCAAATAAATATGTGACACGTGACAACATTTTCTTAACGCTCGAGTATGGTCTTAGTGTGGGTAGGAAGTACCAGAACACACTTTAAGTCTAAGTCCTGACTAACTCACCTCCTAAGTTCGGGAGTGAAATAAGAAGAGGAGGTTCCAAATTGGTTGGAGTAGTAGGTCCGAATTGCTAACTCCTGACTAGGAACTCTAAATCCGGAACTACCAAGTTTAGAACTTCAACTCCAAATCTGAACCTGAACATGTTTCCTTGTTGTTCAAGACAATAAAGAAAATATATTGATTTGGGAGACATGAGCTTCTAGAAGAGTCTGGATAAGATTTGACAAGAGATTGGTTCGTAGTTAAACACTAATTACTTAATTCACAAGTAATTATGGAAACCTAATCTATTCTTATAAATAGAATAGTTGAACTACGTTTTAAGTTTGATTCCTCTTCATAGGATACGTAGGCAGCCATTAAAGAACGTGGTTCAACTCGTAATCTTCTAGATCTCTTATTCTTCTTGATTCAATACTTCTCATTGTCCTTTGATCATCAACAAAATATTTGTGTTTCTAGATTAGGAAAATCAATCACACTCACTCTTTTAGTATGTTGCACATAGTTTGTCAAGCACACATATGTAGAATTCCAGGTGCCATCCAGAGTTGATTGTTTTCTTCTGTGGCACGTTATGCCTTTTCAAGTAGTATCCATACTGTTGATGATCTCGTAAAAGATAGGAAACACTTGTGCATGAGGATCAAGGAGTTTGTTGTTCATGTTCTATCACTTGTAATATGCAGCAGCATGCTAGACTGCCTACATGAATCTACAACGAAACTGGGATCAGTTAAGGACCTAAGGTTTTTAAATATAAATTGTTGGCTGTCAAGAGCTCAAACGGGATTTGGACAAAAGAGTGAAAGACTACCTCTTACATGCATCTAAAGTGAAAATCTGTTCTTGTATTAGTTAAGTTGTTGTCACCTAAATTCTTGGCTGTCATTTAGTCCACTTTATTGGTGAAATAGGATAGGGAACTTTCTTCTTCTTCTTCTTCTTCGTCCAAGCACTAGTAAGGAAGACTCACAATGTTTCAGGCCAACAAAAAACGCAAAGTTGTCAAACCATTAGGGGCCCTAGAACCTAATGATGCTCTTTCTATTCTTCTCTTCACAAACTTATAGACCAGTTACGGCGTTTTTATTTATTTTTTCATTTTATTTTTTTTTAAGAGGGGTTAAGTTCAATTTTTCCTCTGTCTTTATCCCATGTAGCTTGGGATCCCTTTTTGATGAGATATAAGATTTGTTAATGGGCTGACAGGTTTTGAACCCAGGTCTACGGTAATAACTCTTATAAACATAATCATGGTAGCTGGCACCAGAATTAATGCTGGGAGTTGGGACCATTGTTTACCCTACATTTGTCAAGTTCAAATAATGCTCTTCCATCACCATGATATCTGTTAGTCTAAGAATAGAAGTGGTCTACATAGCTAAGATCAGTAATGCCTATATATATTGAGTAAGGTCTCTCTGAAGCCAACTGGGTGGAGAGGACGCCTCCCTGTTTTTCCTTTCCAAATATGCATACTTGTAATTTGACTACCTTAGAAGATCAAAGTCATCCTTAGTCGTCAGTTCAATTAAGCCTCCCGTTATTTGCTTCATTTCTCTTGCTGATTCGTTACCTACATGAAATTAGCTGCATATTGTTGTTGATATGGTTTAAACGAAAAGGATAACCTGGTGTCCTGGACTGATTTGGTATATATGAGGTGAATATTCAGTTTAAATCACATTTACTTTCTAGTCTTTTCTTGTTTGATTCTTTGCTTATGCCAAGGTCGTCCCTCGTTGTTCTTATTAATTGGTTGAAATTTTTTATGTTTAAAAATATTATCACCAAGGTAATACTAAATTCAAGAGCAGAGCATATGCCATGCTTCATTTGGTATTGGTTATTATTTTTTGCATCTGAGTCAAGGCACCCTAGAAATATAGACTATCCTATGTTAATTTAGTGTATTAGGATTTTGTTCTCTGTGGTAGGATGGACAGAATTAGCATACAGATAATATATCCTAATATTGAACTATGGAATGCAGGTGTGCTAGTTTCAATTTTGAGGATCATAACCAAATCAGTATTTTCACAAGATGAACATGGTATACGAAGGAGCGCAAACCTTTATTTTGCTGTCAGTATCGTCTTTATGGCCATTTGCATTGTTTTCTGGAATGTGGCAGACCGGCTTCCAGTTATCAAGTACTACAAAGATATAAAAATGCAGGCAGTAAACGAGCACAAAAGTGGGAAAGCATCACTGACAGGGTCTGCATGGAGATCAACCTTGTGGGACATTGTAGGCAGAGTGAAGTGGTTTGGGTTTGGGATTGTCCTTATCTACATTGTGACATTGTCCATATTTCCAGGATTTATTTCAGAGGATGTGCACTCCCCAGCTCTCAAGGATTGGTATCCGATACTTCTCATTTCCTGCTACAATGTGTTTGATCTGGTTGGCAAGTCTTTGACTGCATTTTATCTCCTCGAGAATACAAAAGTTTCTGTTGGTGCCTGTGTCGGAAGGCTTCTGTTTTATCCCCTCTTCTTGGGTTGCTTGCATGGTCCTGAGTTCTTCAGGACGGAGATCCCAGTGATAATTCTTACAAGCCTTCTCGGTTTGACCAATGGCTACTTCACAAGCGTCTTGATGATTTTGGCTCCCAAATCAGTACAAATACAACACTCGGAAACTGCAGGAATTGTCACTGTACTTTTCTTAATTGTTGGCCTTGCATTGGGTTCGGTTGTATCTTGGTTTTGGGTCATTTAGTTGCAGTCTTAAATTGATTATGCTGTCAAATACAATTACTGATTTGGTTACCTGTTTATCTTTCAATCCCCTGTTTACAACTGTGTAAAACACCTCTTTAAATTGTATAAATTTGCAACATTTTATGATAATTTGCTCGGGCAGTTGTTTATTCTTAAGTCTACATTCTCTTAATTTTCTAGGGTGCGCAGGTGTACAGGTACGCTGGCACGAGGCCCTTGGACAGTACTCTTTGTAGCACACCAGTACTCTTTTGCCTATACGAGTGGCTCAGATTCAATTTCTCACTCTCACACTAGATTTACTTTTTATTAATGTCCATGAATTAACGTCACTGCCTACCCCCTCTTTCCAGATCTGCTTACCCCATCTTTCCAGATCTTAAGGTAATTTAACTAGTTTTTAGCACGTGGCGACGGCACGATGATAGGAGGGCCTGAAGAAAAAAAAATAAAGAGAATTGGTTGGGATGGGGCCAGAGGAAAAAACTTGGTGCCCGAATGATTTTGTGGTTGGGTGGGGCCAGAGAAAAAATAGGAAAAAAAAAAAAAAAAAAACGTTGGTTAACGTATTTGACACAGCAACGTATTTGAGACGGTTTGGTGGCTCGCTCACCGACAGCCTCTTTACAAAAGATCATAAATAATAAGTCATCTTTTATCACTCTACTCTCTTCACATTGTACATTCGTTCTTTAGCTCATCATCAGTTTGTCCTGGGCCTAGATTTGACATACCGCGATGGCACTTAAATTACTCTCAATTTCACCTAAGTCAGCCTCCCAACGCCTTAGAAGAATATCCCAAACTTACCAAGGAATTAGAATCGAGCGACCAAGAGAATAATGAGAACAGTGTTTGTTTTTACTACTTATAAGTGTTTGCTATTTATAAGTGCCAAACACTTATAAGTGCTACTATAAATAGGTCTTAAAACCTGTTTGTTTTTTGCTACTTATAACTTATAAGTGATAGGGGTGTTTGTTTTTTCAAGCACTTATAAGTGGCGACATTACAATTGTACCTATATTTTAATAACACATGTACTTTCTTGTTGAAGTTAATGACGATCATATAAGAAATCAATTTAATAGAAGTAGAAATAAATTCATATAGACCATGTATTAAACAATCCACAATAGACATACTGTTTATTATGATAATCATGAAGTGCTATTGGAAAGACATTAACTTCTTTTCATTTGCATCAACTCATTTGCTATTTGGTCAGTTATGTAATTTTATATGCGTCCATGGGTAGTTATGTAATTTTATGTCTAATCCCAACTTATAAGTTGGCGTAAGTAGGATTTTATCGCTTACAACTTTCGGCCCTACTTATAAGTTTTTTTGACCGTTGGCTACTTATAAGTGGGAAAAAACAAATGGGTCAAAAACAAGTAGTCCACCACTTACAAGTGCTTATAAGTGGTCTAGCACTTATAAGTAGGAAAAACAAACACCCCCTAAGAGTATGGATGTAAACACACTTGTATTATTCACTCAAAACTTTGAGAACCCACCCTATTAAATAGATAGATGGAATGAATCTTCTAGATTGCATAGATTACAAAACATGTCCTACATCTAATAGTTACTAGATAATATCTACACTTTCTAGAAACATATATTCTAGATATTTCTTGTATTCTAGATATCTCATAGAAATATCTACAGTATACAAATTATCATAAGAACATTCTAGATACATTTTCATTTATATATACTAGTTTATTATACACTGACAGTGAAGTAGTTGTAGCCGCAATCATGTTTATTTGGTTGAAAGTATGTAGACAAAGCCCAGCAACATCTTTGGAGTGTTTCACTTTCATTTTGAAGTACAATTTTCTTTGGGAACTGAATTTTCCACTTATCTTTTTACCACTTCTACTGATTTTCAATTCAATAGACATAAATACCCTTGGAGATAAAACCAAGAACCCTCTTCTTCTTTGAATTTTATGTTTCTAAAAAATTTAAATTGACCCAGTGAGTGGTTTGATTCTTTTCAATGCTCACACTATAACGTTAAATATAGTTGCCAACTCGCCGTGTTAATTGTTCTATGTTTTGATTATATTGTGTACAAGAAAAGAAATGTATCTGAAAGCCAAATTGCATAATTTATATATTTAATCAAAGAATGTAAAATTCAATAGTTAGAGCCTAAATGAGAGTGGGACTTTGGAGGTGAGGTAATGGTGCTAAGGAAAGCAGTCCCCATTTCTCATATTTTCTATCGGTTTACTTTTAGTTTTGCAATATTTCTTTGCATTTGAGAAGAGAAAAGAGGAACACAACAACGACAAAACTGGATTGTGATTGTTTCTTTCGATCCTGTTTCGGTAGAGGCTAGAGAGGGAGGGTGTGAGGAAGAAGAAGTTTCCGTCCTTCACTTTTTCCCATTCTAGTGATGAACCAAGGTTATTCCTGTCTTTTGACATTGTAAACCCGTGGAACTGTCAAAAAAAGAGCGTGGAACATTGCGGTTCCTTTTCTTTTGGTGCACCATACCATTCTTAGGAGACTGCAGGTATGAACCATGAATAAGAAAATCCCCATCCAAACTTCGCATGCGCACTTAATTGTAGCAAGAGATTGTACCATCCCAACATATTTCATGAAGCATGATTGTTTATCAAGATTGTGAATTGTGAGATTCCACTTGAAAGACACAACATTAGTTCACATTGGACCAAACCAACATACTTTCAAACTTTCAATACTAATGTAATATAAAATTATTCTCGTTCAGTGAACGGGCAAGTACACAATACAAGGAGATCCATTGTCACCATACTTTTTTGTCTTGGTAATAAAAATATTATGTTGTATCTTTAGAGATAGATTGTCCAGAAGAATGATCAACTACCACCCTAAATGCAAAAGAATCCAGCTTTCTCACTTAGCCTTTGCAGATGATGTGTTGATATTTTGTAAGGGAGATATGAATTCTATAATTGCTCTTAAAGGGTGCATAGAGGAATTTGGTGCTGCCATTGGATTGAAGATTAATGCTCACAAAACTTCTCTTCTTATTGGTTCCATCTCTTGTCATGATACTTTGGCTCTTGCGTCTATCCTTAGCGTTGAATTGATTTCTCCTCCAGTCTAGTATCTGGGTCTCCCTCTTTTCACTGCTAGATTGGGAATTAGAGAGTGCCAGCCTTTGGTAGAGAGGGTTACGACTAGAATCTCATATTGGAAAGCTTTATGTTTATCTCATGCAGGAAAATTACAATTGATTACTTTGGTTCTTATGTCCTTTCACACATTGGTCTAGGACTTTTATATTGCCTATATTAGTCCTTGAAGAGATTCAGAGAGTTTGTGCTAGATTTTTATGGGGTGACACTAAGCTAAAGAGAGTGGTACATCAAGCAAGCATCTCCACCCTGCAAAAAGAAAAGGTTGATGGTGGGCTTGGTATTTTGAACTTGAAAGTCTGGAATCAAGGGGCCATGTGTGGTATTATTTTCAAAATAGCTTCCAAAGAAAGTTCCATCTGGAGTGACTGGGTGTGGGAACAACTTCTATAGAGAAAATATTTGTGGACCATGAACATTCCTTCTTAATGCTCATGGTCATGGAGAGCTATTTTGACGGCTAGATCATATGCAAAAAACTTCATATCATATAGTATTGCAAAAGGGGAGCAAACATGGCTCTGACATGATTTATGGTGTACTTCTAGCCCTCTTATTCAGCACCAGTATGCAGTTGATGCTTTGGACCTGCCTTTAAATTCCAAAGTGAGTGACCTAATCTCCAATGGTCATTGGAATGATAGAGTTCTAAATCTGCAAGTAGGGACTCTTAAAGAAGACATTCGTAATACTAACATCAATACTCATCTCCCCATGGATAAGAGTTATTTGGACTCCTCATCAGAGTGGCATTTATTCTTCTCATAGTGCTTATCATGCTTTACTAAGGCCGCAACCTTGTGTGAAGTGGCACCAACTTGTCTGGGGTAAGATTGTTTTGCCTAGATACTCTTTTACATGTTGGCAATTATTCTCTCATAGTTTATCAACCCAGGATAGATTGGTTCAGAAGAAGATTCTCACTCACTCATCATGTTGCCTATGCACCTATCATAGAGAGAACTCTAAGCATTTATTCTTTGAATGCCCTTATTCTAGAGAAGTTATTACAGGTATCATTAATATACTTGGCATGCATCTCCACTGATTCTAGAAATGCCAATAAAGAGTGGTCCTCTATTCTCAGGCTTTGTAAAGGAAAAACATTATCAAAGACATTTATAAAGTGTACTTATGTGCACTTGTTTATGAGATTTGGAGGGAGAGAAATGGGAGAAGATTTCAAAACATATCCAGGCCTACATTTAGTGTGATCAACAAGATTATAAGGGATATCAAAGCTTATTTGCAGGTTAAAATCCCAAAACTGCCATATACATTAGAAGCAAGAAATCTTTGTGAGAGGATTGACATTGAAGCTGAATTCAAGATGGAAATAATAAACTTGTGTCCTTGGATCCCCCCATCATTGGAAGGTTTAAACTGAACACGGATGGAGCATTAAATGACGTTGGAAATGGTCATGGTGGATTAATTAGGGACTTCCATGGTAAGGTCATTGTTGCATTTTCTGATACTGGAGGCACGAAGGCAGTCATCTTTCAGGAGCTTAAAGCTATTGAGCAAGGTCTCATCATCTGCCTAGCTATGAATTTGAAATGCATTGAAGTGTCCTCTGATTCTCTTAGAGCCGTTCAGTCCGTCAATAAGATTGAGAAACCTCCATGGTTCTGTGAAGACTTGGTTGCAGCTATATCTAAGTTGTATGACCAATTCACTTATATCTCCATATATAGCCCACAAGTTCTAAGAAGCAAACAAAGCTGCAGACTATTTGGCTTATCTTAGTTGTAATGTAGAATCTCCGTCCCTAGTTGTTTTTATCCTTCCTTTAGATAGAGTTCTTCAAGATTATGTAGAGAAGGATGCTTCTAGAGTACAATATGTAAGACATGTTTCTTGATATATAATACAGATGGGGGTCGGCCTAACCCTATAGCTTATTTTTTTTTAAAAAAAAGTACACAATACAAACTTGCATTCTTTAAAAAAAAAAACTACACCTCGGTCACCTCTTGAACTTTATCAATCTTTGGGGGGCTTTGCATGTAGAAGATGATGGAAACTGTCACACCCCAAATTTCCAGACAATCAAATAAGGATCAATTTAAGATATGAATATCTCAAACGCCACCCTATTCAATCATCTGAAAACTGGGGTGAAACGAAAAAGCTAATAACCTAATATCAAACATGACATTAAAATTGAGATCAAATTAAAACCCAAAAGAACAACCCGTCCATCACGTTATTGAATGAAAAAAATAACTAGCCAACTCTATTACATTTGTCTCAATTCAAAACCATACATTTAAGAAAAATTCAAACAATATGAGTCCAAGAGCGAAACCAAATCAAGCGACCTCAGTCCACTGCACTCTACCAACTATGCTCCTAAGAACACACCCATATTGCAAAACAAAATAAACATGGGTCAACAAATTGAATTTGCTAGTATGAGTAAGACTAATATAAAATAGTAATACATTCAATCTTTCTTTATAATAAATATATTTAATATTACCAACCATTTCAATTTGGGAGACAAGATAGTTCTGTTTTTCCAAAACGGCGTGTAGTTTTCTCCAAGCAAGCTCACCATTAAAATTTCAAACTAGTAAATAAACAAATTATAACTTAAATTTAATCTATCATGTCATGTCAAGGTAGGACGACATCTCTGCATAAAAGATTAATAAACATGACATCATTAGTCATAAACATTTCTTTTCATTTTTCTTTTCAAACAAAGAGGCGTGGAGAGATCTAAAGATGTGGGTTGCACGTACGTTACGTTTCACAAACACTTTTTCAACATATTTCAATACACAAGAGTTATTACTTATTGTAATACTTTCCTCATGAGATAAAATTTTCTCAAGCACTAGAATCATTACAAAAAAAATATTCCAAACACAATAGTCATTTAACTTGCCTCAATGTCAATTATAAAAATTATAAATATCAAAATTTCAACCATGAGTAATGCCTTAATTAAACTAAAAGACATACAATACATTCCAATCACACATTATCACAACTTCAATGTACCATCTTTTATGTCACGACATATAATACAACATTGGATTTAAAACATGGAACAATACACATTCTTCTGAAGCATTACCACTTATATCATAATTTAAACATCATAAAGGTTTGCACCAAAACCTATAATCAAAACATTACCACTTATAAAGTCACTCCCGAGCGACTCCATCGATTTACAAATTGAATTAAGACCCGACTTTTTGTGGATATGATTTTCTCACAATGGATAGCATGCCAACATAATTTCATCCTATTTGGATATTTCTAACATTGCGAAAACTAGTGTTCAATTTTGAACATTTATCTAACGGTCCAAAATTTTCCGATTTCATAATAACATTTGATTAGGTTAGACATATTTGAATGAGCCGAAATTTGGTGGGCATGTTATTCATGGTGGGAGATCATATCTACCAAATATCAGCACTTAATTCAACTGGTAGGATGATATGTGGTTTTGTACGTTTTGGGAGTAGCTCTATCCCTCCTCATATATATATATACTAGTTAAATGGCACATGTCTACGCCACGTGTGCAGTCAGTTGGTTTGGGCTGGATAGCACAAAAATTCAACTTTCGGTCAGTGGTAATTTTGCAATATATTGTTTGTAAAATAGAGGGGATTGTGATAAATCAGGAGAGAAATGTCTGAATTTCACTATACAAATTGACAGTTTTACCCCTCCATCAACTATGTTATTACATTGTGCCTTTTGACGGATATATCTATTACTAAATATCCGTTACTGAAATTAATTGTAACACTTATCTTGTATGTAGATTTAATTCATTTTATGGCCTTTGTCACAGTTATAAATGTTACTAACCTTAGTGAACAATTTTGGACATTTCTTTCTAACAGATTTGTAACATATATTTAAATTATTAAAAAAAAAAAATATGTATTATTTAGTAGCCCCATTTGTTTTGGGCTACTTGCAACACTTGCTACTAGCCTACATGCCCATATTGCACAACCTATCCATCATTCCATCCCATTTAGGGAAAGAAATAAAAGAAACACTTAACCGAACATATTCCATTCACCCAAATTTATTCATGAGATAATATCCAATAATATAAGAACAACTAGAAAATCATGAAGTATTTTGTGAACCAAAAACATAGATATAACAAGTCCTAATAGCTCTCAAACGAAACATTTCATCGATCTCTTATATTGTCCTCCGTCCTTCCTCCTGCAATCATAAAAGTCACAACACCTGCAACCAGTCCAATGACACCAAAAAGAATTTAAGAAAATAGAAAGAATCAATAGATAATAAGTAAAATTTGTCAAAGCTAGATTCACAAAAACAATACATTTAGAAACTAGAAAATATACAAACTAAGTAAAAATTGTCTAAGCTATAGAATTATAACCACTCAATGGAATCTACATATATGATATATGACAGATCATGCACGTTATCACTACTCTAAAATTCATTTGAGTATAGAAATATTATGGCGATGAAGCTATGTCCTAGGAATAAAACATACTTCAAGTTTTTGGGTGGCGAAAGAGGTACAAAAGTTATTACTATGCAAAAACTCGAAAAACTCTATTTCACAAAAATTCTTCCAAATGCAATTTTCTACAAATTAAACTACACTAGTTATATTTCATTTTGAATGATAGAGTAGTGGGTAATTGCTACCCGCTACTCTTTATAGATAATAAACACATACTACTATTTACTGTCAATTTTCAACAAGCAATCCAAAACTTGATTTTTAGTTCTCATCCCTTATGTCGTAGACATTACAATCAAAACAAAACAATAATAATATAATAGAAATTCTCTTAACACAATATATATATATTAACAAAAATCCTTCCAAATGCAATTTTCTACAAATTAAACTACGCTAGTTACATATTTCATTTTGAATGATAGAGTAACGGGTAATCGCTACCCGCTACTCTTTACAGATAATAAACACATACTAGTATTTACTAACAATTTTCAACATGCAATCCAAAACTTGATTTTCGTTCTCATCCCTTATGCCTTTTATATATATAATCCAAACAAAATAATAATAATATAATAAAAATTCTCTTAACACAATATATATATTAACAAAAATCCTTCCAAATGCAATTTTCTACAAATTAAACTACGCTAGTTACATATTTCATTTTGAATGATAGAGTAACGTGTAATCGCTACCCGCTACTCTTTACAGATAATAAACACATACTAGTATTTACTAACAATTTTCAACATGCAATCCAAAACTTGATTTTCGTTCTCATCCCTTATGCCTTATATATATGCCATATAATATATGCCATATAATATAATGTGTCTACTTACTTGGAATTGAATGATAGTAAAAAATCGAATAGCCAAACAAAAGAAATGCACCGTAAAACAAAGTTTCATTTTCTTCCTATTCTTATTCTCTTTCTTTATTTCAATAAAAAAATATTCTTAAACATTTAATGGTGGCTAGTGATAGAATGAAAATAAAAGCTTCTTACCATATATAATATGATTTATGCTAGGAATAAGAAAACTTGTTATTCTACGTTTAATCAAAGTTTTTACTCTCAATTATCTTATAATAAAACTGGAGTAAAGATTTGTTCCACTCCTAATCGCTTAGAACGTAATAATTTCTTTAACTTAAACAATTCTACAATATCAATGAGAGTAGTGGTTTAATTATACTAATATGGTGATTTGAACTAATTAAGATATTCTAAATTATACTATGGCAATTTAATGAGAAGATGTGAATGAGAAGAAGAGATTAGGGGGATTTGATTCCACCTTGATTAATTTTTAATATGCTAGTACGAAGTTGTTGCAACCCTAATCTTTATGTTTTCACATAAATGTTAGGTCTTTTTATCCATAATTATTCATGCCATCTCTCTCAACTAATAATTAGCATGTGAGGCAATTGAAACCTATTCTCATGGTGAATTAACTACCTTCTAGAGTGGAATATCTTACTACAACTATTCTATAGTAACACATCAAGTCTTTATCAAAGCTTAATCAAACCCCTCTAATGGAGGTTTACCTATGATTCATTAGACTATCATGTACATAATAATAGAAAGAAGAAGACATAATGAAAGAACTACTTTATTGAAAATAACTTGAATTGAATTAATGGTGGCTAGGCTAATAAAACATAAACTAGGTTTACTAAAAAAAAAAAAACTAAGAGACAAGAGATTAATTAACTAATGGTTGTTATTATTCTAAGTAATGGGCGAGTGAGTTAGAGTTTTGCCTGTGCGTGGGCTTTGGAGCTATGTTTTGGGCCACTAAATCAAGCCCAAAACCTAATTACATATGTCCAAAAAGGGTTTCTCTACTATAATTTACTACAACAGATTTTTCGCCTACTTTTACTCCTTTGATTAGATAAAAGCTTAGACTATTAGAAATCTCTTTCCGAGCTGGTCGTTTTGACATATAGTAGGCCCAATTCCGAGGTCTAAGTCCAAAGATACAGCCTACGGAAGTTCTGTTGACTTTTATGCTCTATTTCTGCCCGCGTTGACTTTGACTTTTCAGCTTTGACTGGCCTTTAAAAAAGTTTTTTCTCTTTGAAACTTGGGCTTTAATCATAGAACTTCTTAGCAACCAACCTTTGCTCCTTTCTCTTGTAAAAGTGACATATTTCTTCACATAGTTGACTCAAAGACCTGAAATACACAAAAGTATGTAAACAATACTAACTCTTATTTATTATAAACATAATTAGTCTAAATGTAATATTATTAAGGGGTTAAAACTACAGTCTTAGGCTTTTATCCAACCACCCCCAAACAACATTTTGCTTGTCCTCAAGCAAATATGAGAAATTAAAATAAGTGACCAAAAATGGAGCTCTAACTAATCTCGTTTCGCCGAGTGCGATTGCATTGACTATATGATAAGGCCTTAAACCACTAGGAATTCCCTAGTGGACGAGTTATAGCCTCGTGAGAGTTTTCCAGAGAAGGTACTCACAAATTTCATCTATACTACAACGACTAAGAAATAAAATTACTGTTTCCTTATTTATTCTCCGATAACTATACATCTCACTAGCAATGAATACAGAATAATCAATTCGAATCCTAAGCTAATACATGCATAATAATCAATTATCTACAGATAAACATATATATAATGAACTATGCTATGAAATGCAATAACAGGTCCATTTCTGAAACTTTGGAATAACGTCCTTAAGTAGGTCCTCACAAATATGTCAAGACAAAAACACTCTGATTTTTCCACTCAAGTTTCGCTCACTCCAATGCACAGTGGGCACACTTTACCTTACAATCTCAATAACGTACAAGGAAGCCGAAGTCGATCAAACACATCTGCCACTTACTATCACACTAACCTATTTCTAATTAAGCTAGATGTCTTTATTAGGTGTTGCAGGGATTAGGTGATGGTTTAAGAAGGAAGGAAATGAACATTAAAAAGGACAAGTTTGAGATAATAGAGTCTTCAAAATATCTAACTAGAGAAAACGTTGTTCTTACTTTGCTTTTATATTTTGTTTCCGTCCTTATTATTTTATTTATTTATTTATTTATTTTTGACTCCTTTGATTCTGTTTTTGGAGTTCTAACTTTTTATTTTTATTTATTTATTTATTTTTCTTTTCTTTGGATGGAAACTTTATTTTATTTTCTTATTTGAAGCAACTAACAAATTCTTGGTGTTCCACAGGTCTTTCTCTTTTCTTTTCTTCATTTCATCCTACTTCTCAGATTCATTCAAGAATGGGTAGGCTGATTTTATTTTTATTTTGTTTTTGTAAAAGGATAAAGGAATTGTGGTTTATGAAAAGGCTAAAAAAAGGCTCAGAGGGGCGACTAGCGGAAAATAATTTAAATAGGTTTGAATTTCTGGCTATATCGATCCAAAAAGGGCTTAAATTCTCGCTTAGGATATGGTATAGTGATCAAGCAAGTGGACTTGTGATTTCTCTTTTCGGAATTTACTTATCCTTTGTGTCATTACTCAGATATTTCACGCATAAGGCTTTTAGGCTATCTTCTCACAGGATTTGTAGAATAAGTATACTAATCTAGATTTCAGAAACTTACTGCCAATACAAATATAGATGCTCATGCAATATATTTATGGAAAGATACAATGACTATTACCTACATATTAACCTAAGTTTATAAAAACTATTCTAATTTAAAAGCTAATGTGAAACTTCTAGACTACTATCATCACAGAAAAAGAAACAATACCAATATTCCTAAGTGCATAGTATATATACTTTTTATTATTTTTAAATTTTTTTTTACTAGAAAACAAAGTGCATATATATATATATATATATATATATCCTAATAGGTACCTTAAATTACGTTTGTTTCTATGCCACCCCCAAACAAAAACATGCTTTGTCCTCAAAGTATAGAAATAATAAGGATAGAAAATACCATGGAAACGCGTGAAAATTTTAGAACACCTACAAAACAAATTCAAAACATACTAATATAGGTAAAGAAAAACAGACGCAACTCTATATGAGTTTCACCCGTTATGGGAATAACAAAAATTAAATTGCTTGGGACAAAAACTTACCTCATATTCAACATTTAAGCGTTGTCCTCCTATTCTATAAAGAAGTGAAGTTCCTTTGCATCCTGCCAAGCCATGATAATTTGCCAGGCCTCACGCCATTATCATCAACTCGTGCGAACCTGTTAAGCGTCACTCGGTCTGATGGGGTGTAAGGGGCAACCCAATAAGGTTGTAGCCTCTACCCCGGCCAAGTCATAGCATGAAAAGAGCGTATAATGCAATTGGTGGGTCCCATAATGTCAACCCCAACCCAATCAGTGTAGCGGGTACAAAAATCAGGAAAGAAACATACCATGATGTGGCAAACCAAGACAGGCATAAGAAGGTACTTATTCTTCATACTATGGGCTCATGCTAAACTGGACACTAAGGTTTGGGGAATGTCATATAGCATACGTCCCTCAGCTAAAACAAGGAAGACGTCACCAGCAGCGTTATTCGCAGAAGAAAACCGCCATTCCCCTAAAATATTCAGCATGATAAAGAACATGATAGTGCCTACGTTAAGGGACATGCTACCAAGGGGTACGTTATCTTGCCCTTGGTCCTCTACACAAAAAATCCCCGCCCCATAAGTCTCTTGGAAATACTCATAGTTATAGATATATATATCATCAGACATATACCCCCATGAGTTCCGGGGAGCAGGCATAGTGACACTCGCTCCTTTTGTGTTTATGATGTTGTGATATAGATGACGTAAATAGATGATGGTCATTGAACAAATAGAAGCGTATCAAAACCTAATTATCCCTAAATAAGTAAAGAATGAGTAGGGTGTCGTTCCACTTTTAAGTGTATGTTTATATGAAGGACATGACTAGAAAGGGAGTTTGAGAGATTAAAAACTATTATTATAGATTTTAGATTCTAATGCTAAACTAACTAAACTATTGAGAATTTATAAGAGAGGGAATTCAAGAGATTAGAATCCACCAATACTTTTGATTCAATGAACTTTTGCTTCATGGTTGTTCTCACAAGTAGACTACAATTAAGCAATCGAGCGAGTGTCGATGCCCTCTTGGACGAAACATCGTTAACAATATAATTCTACTTAAGGTTGTTCCTATGTTTATGTTACTAGTATTTTCTTTCCTTTTATGTGAGCTTGGGCAGCTATTCAATGAATCACCATCTAAGGCAAACACAAGGAATACTTCCCTTACTCTAAAACACTACACAACTAGAAGAAAAGTAGAGAATAATAGTATAATATTCAATTACAACAAATAAAACCCTATTCTAGCATTATATTCAATTGCAATAAATAAAAGCATGTCACTAGCAAATATTCAATTGCAATAAATAAAATCCTAAACTAGCATGATATTCGATTGTAATAAATAAAAACCTTAATCTATACTTCCATCCCCTGGTCTGGGCAGTGGAACTAATAACTAAAAACATAAAGAACTAACCTGATTGAAGAACACCATGAACCAAAAGAATCAACAAACCCAAAACACCGGCTTCATCTCCTCCCTTGAAGGAGAAGATTAGCCTTCCATAAAGAAGGAAGAACACGAAGAACGAGAAGAAGAAGAGTCGAAGAACATAAGACTAGAAAGACTAATTTATTAAGACTTAGCTAGTTAAAACCGAATATTTTATTATTAATCTCTCTCTTCCTCAAGTTCTGGAGACAAGAGTATAAATGAATTGGAAAATTACATGAGGCACTTAGGTCCTCTATTTATAGGGGTTACAATGAGTTCTAGAAGCATTCCAAACCGCCATTTGTTTCCTAATACAAATCAACTTCTTTCAAAGTCCAACTTCGTCTCCAAAACTGAGAAGGAATTGGCTACAGTGTCATTTCATGTGTTTGGACGCACAATCCATGCATCTCAGACGCGAGAAATACGTCTGGATGCTCGATCCATGCGTCCCAGATGCGGAAGTCTATTTTGTCTCTTCTGCTCTATCATTCTATCCTTTTTTGCGGGCTTTGGTCCAAGTAACGAATTCTTTGGCCTTGGGCTTCCAAATAGGCTTTAAAATAGGTCCAAGTCGCATATTTAATAGCTTCAATTCCTTGGTCTTTTCCATGATTGTTCACGGGCTTCCCATGTGATCCTTAATGCTCTGAATTGCTCTGTTTTACCTCTTTTTCTCTAATATTCCACAACACTCTCTTTTTCATCTGTAGAATCATAAAACATAACTTACAAACACTATTAGTCCACTAAGATAGCTAAACAAGAGGCATAATCAAGGGTTAAATTGCACTTTTTGAGCACTTATCACAACTCCCAACTAGTCTTTTGCTAGTCTCTTAGCAAATAAGATAAAAATAGATAAGTGATCAAAATCACATCCTAATAATAAAAATAAAATCCTAACTCACTTTCGTAGGCACAGCGATTGCATTTACCATATGCAACAAGGCTTTAAACCTTTAAGTTACCCAAAAAGGACGAGTTATAGTCTCGTGAGGGTTTTCAGGTGATATACCCACAAAATCAATTAATAGCATGTTCAAGAATGATAGTATTTTTTAGAGAGAGAAATTCCTTACCCACTTAGTGCTTACTCCAACAGACGGTCTCTATTGCTAACTACATTGTTGCAAAAACTCATAGATTATGATGGGAGATAGTAAAAATTGACAAAATTCTCAATCAAGGCTTATGTGTGTACTTAGTCAATCTCCTATACTCTCCTATCCAAGAAACAGAATCCCTAGTTTACCTTTAGATAGATAATTTCGACTTTCAATCCTTACTGGTCATACTCTCAGAAAAGAATCTCTCAGAAGATGGTCTACTATTTTACCTCATGTATGTGGGGAAAATAATAATGAATACGAACATCTCACATACTACCTTGAAAAATGGACTTCTGGATGAAAGTAGTCTCATGGAAAGAATGTCAATCACATATGAAGTGTCGGGTCCTTCACTTTAGCATCCTCTCACCTATTCTAGACTCGCACTACCATCTTTGTAGTGATAAGTCATGGGTTGTAACTTGGCTTAGGTATTGGTTTATGAAGGAAAGGTAAAAGGATTCAAAGGTTGTTTCTAAAAACACTAAGGGCTTTGCTTCTTTCTTTGGAAGATTTTTTCAAATTCTGTATTGCAGAGAAAATTCTTCCTTTGTCTTAGCTTTTCCATCCATTCTGTTCATTTTTTTTTTTTTTTTTTTTTTAAGACTAGTGGTATATCCTTGATTAGTACTGGATATGCTTGTTTTCCACTAGCTTCTTTCACTTAGAACAGAGTGATAGTCTTCATTATATCTCTATGATATTTCCTTGTAATCTTCCTTTTGTGCTCTTTCTTCCTCCTTGTGCCCCTCGTATTCTCAGAAACATATGGGTATGGCTGATAAAGATTTTGGTTATACTCCTTATCTGGAGTTGGGTAAAAGATAAATGGTTTTTAAAGAAAATGGCTTATTATAAGGCTCAAAAAGGTTTAACATGATGGTCCTACTAGGTGGGATAAAGGCTGAATGGGTTCACTACTTGACTTATCAGTATGATACTCTGTTTCGAATAGACTACAAGACCTAATGGCTATCAGTTGATGTCACTTCGTGATTAACCAAATCAACGAATAATGAGACTATATTACAACGACATAAAGAACTGAAAGATGTTGAGTCACTAAGACTCGGATTTTTCATAAGACTCTCTAAAGAATGGGTATAAAGCTCAAGTCTCACGGGTTAAGTCTAAAAATTCTACTTCTAGTTTACTAGGGGTTAAATCTCTCTTCTAGCAAAAGTACACAAAACTGACCAAGTACTATGGTGGTGCCTTGATAAAGAATTCTATCAACAAGAAATATTTCCAAGCATAATAAATAGTCTAAGCGGTAATGAAATCAATAATATCAACTATCTATCAAACTCAACACTAAGCAGTATAGAATCTATATCCCAGACTCATCATTACAATTCATTTTTCTCATGCTACTGATATAGAAACAAAAATATTTTTGTTTTTGTTTTTGTTTTTTTTTTTGGAAAATAATTTTCAAAATTCATTTATCAAGTACACCCTCCCCCAACTTAACATATGCATTGTCCTCAATGAATAGAAATTAAGTAAATGAAATGAATGAGAAAAAGGGAAGATGTTACCATTGATGCCGAATATCAAAATTAATTCCAAAAATAAGAACATTTCTTTTTACCAAGATTTTTTATTTATTTTATTTATTTTTTGTTCAGTCTTTTTAAGTCAGATCCCTAAGACTATATATCATGCATTATCAATTTGGAGTGAGGAGATCAGATTTTCTTACCCAAATTTGACGAATGTTTGGAGGATGAGGAGGTCTCACCTTGTGGGTTGTCAAAAATACTCCTTGATAAGCCAGAAAGATTGCTGGTGAAGTTGCTTCTCTACCTTGAACTATTTCAGGTCTGATGATTGTGTGATAGGCCTTGTGGTTCCTCTGTGTAGAAGATTGATGGAAATCTTTCTTTCTAACAGGACAATAGTATCTGATGTGCCATTTACCTCCACATTAATGATAATGGATGTCTAGCTGACTACGCTCAAGGTGGGCGGTAGACTGGTTCACTTACTTCTCTCGTTCAGACAATGATGGTGTAGAAGAAGTTTCAACAGTGCAATGCTTCTTATCAATATGGTATACTTTATGCTTCAGAAGACTCATTTCAGTTTCTAGATTCTGTTGTTTTTCCAAAACTTCTTTAAGCTGATTTTCTAGTAACTAATTTTTCTGGGCAGAAGTCTGTTATTTATCCTGAAATGTAGAGTTCATCTTTTCAAGGTATGATACTCTCTCTGTCAATTTTCCATTCTGCTCACTTAAATCTTGAATTTTATGCAGAGATTCTAAGAACATGGCTAGCAACGCCTCTGTGGTGGGGTTCTCAGGTTCATCACAGTTTTTTGTAGATTGAGCACTCTCAATTGTATCTTCGAATGGGAAGGATTCTTGTATCATGCTATCAAGGAAGTACACCTTTTCACCTTCGACGTCATCACAATCCTTATGCAACAGGTGAAAGATATTTATGTCCATGGACATCTTACCAAAGTTTATCTTCATTTCACCATTGTGACAATTTATCAAAGCTTTTGCGGTAGTGAGGAAAGGTCGGCCTAGAATAATTGGTATTTTATCAAAGGCTTCCTGGGTGTCTATCACAATGAAATCCACTGGATAGTAGAAATCGGCTACTTGAATAAGAACATTCTTAACTATGCCTCTGGGAATCTTGGTAGAACGGTCAGCCAACTTCAATTTGACTTTTGTAGGCTTTAGGTTCTCCAGGCTCAACGCTTGGTACACATGATATGGCAAGAGATTAACACTAACACCAAGGTCTAAAAGAGCATTACCTGTGAATTTTTCTCCTATCTTGCATGATATTGTAGGACTTCCTGGATCTTTGAGCTTATTTGGAGCTTGTCGATGGATAATAGATGTTGTTTGTCCAAATTAAGAAACGCCGCTTTGGAACATGAGTACTTCTCTTTATGTTGCATGCATCCTTCAAGAATTTGGCATATGATGGCAACTACTTGATCGCTTTGAGAAAGGGGATATTGATGTTATCTTTCTCAAATGCCTCTTTCATCTCTAAAAATTGCTTGTCCTTTTTGCTTTGAGCAAAAAACATAGGACAAGGTGCCTTTGGTACAAACACATCAACATGTGTCTGCTCTTGTTTCTCTTTGGCATTCTTGCATATCTTGTCTTGGTTATCTTGACAAATGGGAGTTGAAAGGAGTTCTCCTACTTCCTTTCGATCTTCATTTGAAATCTTGACCGATTGCTCTGTAGCAATGTCATCATGAGAAGGTAAGTCAACCTTGTTGTCTATCTTCAATCCTGATCTAAGAGTAGTAACTGAGCTGACATGATCATGGAGGTGATCAGTACTAGAAGTTGTCCTAATGTGGCATACATCTTCACTCTTCGATATTGGTTCCAATAAGCTAGGTTTAATGGCTTGTGTCTTTACAGACAAAGCAGTAGTGAGTTGGTCAACCTTGGCCTCTAGAGACTCCATTCTAGAACATTGATTTGCCTGAGACTGTGCAAGAAGCTCTAGAACACTTTCAAACTTCTGATTTTTCTGTGAAAGCAAAGTAATAGCATTCTCTAGGTTGGCAGGTGCGACATAATTTCCCCTAGGATCAGGCACTATCTCTCCACTTATATTGGAATTCTGCTGAGAGTATAGTTGTTGTTGAGGAACCAACTGTTAAGCTTGACTTGTCTGTGGAATATAACTTTGATCTTGAGAACCTGGGGGTCCAACGTTCTGTCTCCAATAATTGCCTTGAAAGTTATTACCACCTTGGTTGGGCCTCTGAAATGAGTTTATATTGTACTCTCCAACTGATGCATGTTGATAGTAACCAGGACATTCTAGAGTTGCATGAGAAGTGTCTGAACAGACTTCGCAGTATTGTCTAGCTTGCATGACTGGGAGAGATTTAGCTTGAAACTTGTTGATCTTGGAGGGATTCATAGAGAACTGGTTGAATTTCTTACTCAGAGTTTCAATGTTGGTGGCCAGGCTAGCCAATGCAGACTTCAGTTCTTGATATGATTGTTCATGTGCTTGGTAACCAAATTGCTTTGGCTCCCCCTCCATGCTATCGACATCCTCGTTGTTAGTAGTCCATTATTGTGTTTCTTCAGCTAAATTCTCGAGAAAGTTGTAAGCTTCCTCTCCATCCATCGATGTAAACTTGCCTATGTGCATTGAGTGTATCATCTGCTTGTTCATCATTGAGAGTCCTAGATAGAAAAAATGAGCAAGTGTGCTCTTATCATAACCATGATGTGGACATGAGACTAGCAGATTATTGAATTTCTCCCAGCTTTGATGATATTCTTCAGTCACCTTCCCTTTGAAATTGTCGATGGCTTTTTGCATGGCATCCGTCTTTTCAGGGTGGGTAGAACTTGTTCATAAACTTTGTTCTCAACTTCTCCCGTTGTTGTCTATTGTATTGATCGGTCGCGCGTTAACCATTCGGATGCTTTACGCCCGGTGAGAGTGGAAAAAGAATCAACTTGATACTCTCATCTTTGATATTCTAGTTCTTGAAAGTTCTGAGGATTGATAGAAACTTATTCATGTGAACATAAGGCTGAACATTGTCTGAACCGTTGAACTTTGGAAGCATAGAGATTACTGATGCTCTAAGTTCAAACTGGTTAGATTCTGTCTCTGGAAAAACAATACTGCTGGGTGGGTCTCCAATGATTGGCGAATAGAAATCGCTCAACTTCTTCTTTTGTTGTGCTTGCATGGGTGTGATAGCTTCAGGATTATTAGTATCCATAACACCTCCATCATTGCGTGCGGCCATTGTATCAATCTCGTCTAGTATTCTTGTGAGTCAATTGTTAAACCTTGTCCACTGTTGTGTTCTTACCGGACGACGATATGGACGACGGGGCATACACTAGAAAATGCTATGCGAAAAATGACGAACACTATTCTACTATGCTTGAATGCAATTAAACTAATATGCAACTATTCTAAATTATACTAAAATGTAAAACTACTTTCCTTCAACTAGGTTGGGCTTTGCAGCTAGTATCTCACCCGTTGTCTAAAACTGTCTCTTCTAGGGTTATGGTGAATCACTTGGATTGCTTAAGTACCACGGCCCACAGACGATAGTCCGTTTGTCAAGATTCATACAAGAAACACTAGAGTTTGATGTTTCGCTGTGTTGGCTTACAACTTCAATTGTTGAAAAGGTCTTAAATGCAATTATACTAGAAAGCAATAAAACTAAACTACGATGAAACTATACTAAGAATGAAATAAAAAGAATGAAGATTGGACTAACCTGGATGGTAGATCTTGTTTTCGAGATATCCTTCAAGCTTCTCTCTTTCTCAAAAGGATGGATGATGCGGCTAAAATTACCTCAAGATCCAAACTTCTAATTTTGAAAGAAAACGTTAAACATAAACAACTTAAAATGGCAGCAGCGCCATTTGACACGCGCTCCTAGGGCTACAATTAATTATGTCTCCGGCAGCGGCGCCATTTAACACTCGCTCCTTTTTGTGTTTATGATGTTGTGATATGGATGACGTAAATAGATGATGGTCATTGAACAAATATAAGCGTATCAAAACCTAATTATCCCTCTATAAGTAAATGATGAGTAGGGTATTGTTCCACTTTTAAGTGTATGTTTATATGAAGGACAGGACTGGAAAGGGGGTTTGAGGGATTAAAAACTATTATTATAGATTTTCGATTCTAATGCTAAACTAACTAAACTATTGAGAATTTATAAGAGAGGGAATTCAAGAGATTAGAATCCACCAATACTTTTGATTCAATGACCTTTTGCTTCATGGTTGTTCTCACAAGTAGACTACAATTAAGCAATCGAGCGAGTGTCGATGCCCTCTTGGATGAAACATCGTTAATAATTTAACTCAACTTAAGGTTGTTCCTATATTTATGTTACTAGTATCTTCTTTCCTTTTATGTGAGCTTGGGCAGCTATTCAATAAATCACCATCTAAGGCAAACACAAGGAATACTTCCCTTACTCTAAAACACTAGACAACTAGAAGAAAAATAGAGAATAATAGTATAATATTCAATTACAATAAATAAAACCCTATTCTAGCATTACATTCAATTGCAATAAATAAAATCCTAAACTAGCATGATATTCGATTGCAATAAATAAAAGCCTTAATCTATACTTCCATCCCTTGGTCTGGGCAATGGAACTAATAACTAAAAACATAAAGAACTAACCTGATTGAAGAACACCATGAACCAAAAGAATCAACAAACCCAAAGCACCGGCTTCATCTCCTCCCTTGAAGGAGAAGATTAGCCTTCCATAAAGAAGGAAGAACACGAAGAACGAGAAGAAGAAGAGTCGAAGAACATAATACTAGAAAGACTAATTTATTAAGACTTGGCTAGTTAAAACCAAATCTTTTATTATTAATCTCTCTCTGCCTCAAGTTCTAGAGACAAGAGTATAAGTGAATTGGCAAATTACATGAGGCACTTAGGTCCTCTATTTATAGGGGTTACAATGAGTTCTAGAAGCATTCCAAACCGCTATTTGTTTCCTAATACAAATCAACTTCTTTCAGAGTCCAACTTCGTCTCCAAAACTGAGAAGGAATTGGCTACAGTGTCATTTCATGCATCTGGACGCACGATCCATGCATCTCAGACGTGAGAAATGGGTCTAGACGCTCGATCCATGCGTCCCAAACGCGGAAGTCTATTTTGTCTTTTCTGCTCTATCCTTCTATTCTCTTTTGCGGGCTTTGGTCCAAGCAACGAATCCTTTGGCCTTGGGATTCCAAATAGTCTTTAAAATAGGTCCAAGTCATATCTTTAATAGCTTCAATTCCTTGGCCTTTTCCATGATTGTCCACGGGCTTCCTATGTGATCCTTAATGCTCTGAATTGCTCCGTTTTACCCTTTTTTCTCTAATATTCCACAAAAATCTCTTTTTCACCTGTAGAATCCTAAAACATAACTTACAAACACTATTAGTTCACTAAGATGGCTAAACAAGAGGCATATTCGAGGGTTAAATTGCACTTTTTGAGTACTTATCACATAGCCATCCCAACAACAAAGGCTACCAAAAACTTACTGAAATCTATTGCTTTATCATCAATGTCGACAGAGAACACTTGTTCCCCATCTGGTCGATAAAAGAACTTACAATTATCATAGAAATAAGCAGTAAGTTTAGGAGAATAAGTGTCATCGGCACTTACCAGTAGAGTCTGCCATCCTAACTGCACAATCTTGTTACGGATCCAGTATCCATAGGTGTCACTTTCGAGCAATTCTTCAAAGGACTGCTCCGGTATGATTTGAGGAGATTTCATCGCAAACAAATACACTACTGAACTCTTGGAAAAAAATGGAGGTCTTGTTGAGTTAAGGGCGCGGGCGCGCTTAGAATTTCCTATGGAAGAGGGAGTGTGCGCTTAATTCTGACATTGCGATCTAGGACCTTGGGCGCGGGCGCACTCTGTTATAAGGCAGAAGAGGGGGTGTGGGCGTTGCGAGTGCTGTTTGTGGTATGAAGTGAGAGGTGAAATTTGGAGGTGCGGTTTTAAGTATATGGTGTGACATGTATTTATAGAGCACTAGTTTCTTAAACAAAGGTCCCCAAGGTGCCCAAATTGATAAGGAAAGAGATGAAACAAGAAAAGGCTTCTAAAAACCAAAATAGAAACAGCTGAGAGCACATGCTCAGTAGCAATTCTAGATGGTTTTAACAGCCTATCAAAATAGCAATTTCAATTCCCTTATTCTTTTAGGTTGCACCAAACAACAATAGCTAATTCTAGCTACACCATATTAACAACATGCTCACATAAACCATATTTCTAACCTTGCAATATTAATTTCCAACAAAAAAATATATGTGGATATGGTAAAATATAATGCTAAACAAATAATGCCATCCCCAAACAAGTCAGGAAGGTGGGACTCATGAAAAATAGATAGCATGCTCGGATAAAAATTAAACTAACTTGAAATTCAAATAACAACCAAATACAGAATTCAATATTAACTACTTAACTAACAACTGTGAATCAAATTCTACTAAAAACAGGGAAATTTTCTAAACATAATACAACCAACGAACTAGTCACGAGATGAGGATGGGCTAGAGCCATCCATCCTACATCTATGACGCTCATGCCTTCCAGAGTCAGCAGAAGAAGAAACCTTATGAGGTGGCAGGCGTCGTAGAACTTCTACTTGAAACGTGTGCTATTGCTACATAAAAACATCCATAGCTTCCCAACATGCATTATTACTCTGGATGAGAGTCTCCATGTTAGCCTGGAAGTTTGCTTGGCTACGAACAATAGTACCTTGCCTAGTCTGAATAGCCTCACAGAGGTCACGCAGAGAATGTTGGCCTGTATGAATCGTCTCATACTCGTTATGGAGAGTTCACAGGCCATGATGAAGTAATAAGATGCAGGCTATATCCATAGTAGCCCTTTCCAAATCGTCTACATCAAACCATGTGGTGTCTTCATCATCTTCCTCATCCGATACTGTCTCAGTACCCAAAACCTCAGGCAAATGCCAATCCCTTTGAATACACTCCTGATAAATACGTGCATTTTCATGCAACTTCAATATAACCTTACCAGTCTTCGAAACACATCCCCAATACAACATAACCTTCGTAATCAATGTAGGGAAGGCTGCGGTCAATTTACCAACTGCTCTAATCTCACCTAACAAAAAGTCAAGGATGCAAAACTCATACCTCTTGTTCTGAAGGATCCAGAGAATGTGTAGACAACTCAAATTGATGTCACTTATTTTCGTGGTGGCAATAACATTCCTACCAACCCCCTGAGTCATAGCCAGCTGGTTCCTTCTCAGAGATGTCTGACGAACACAATGCGAGCCAACATTGTACAGTCCTTCCAATACAGTCTCCTTCATCAAAGGGCCAATTCCACCAAATTGAGATTCCTGCATTGTGACTACAATGTCTCTTTGCTCAATGGTAGTAATCTCAGACAACACTGCTGTAGTCAATTCCTTCCGACTACCATTCACCTTTACAAAAATCCTATGACCATCAATCTCCCTCTTCTTATAAAAATCAAACACCAAATCAGTGTAATAAAAATCATCCGTAGTATACCACAACCTTTCCCACTTCCTAATACACATTTTGGTACCGAAAAAAGGTGAAAATTGTTGTTGAGTAAAAACTTGTTTTGGAAGAATCTTTGGGGTTTGAGGAGCCATTGAGTTTTAGATTTGGAAATTAGGGCGCAGGGGTTTCAAGGTTTTCTTTGGTCGGTGTGGAGGCGGAGAAGAAAGAAAAATGCGTGGGGTTTTTTTTTTTTTTTTGGAAGTCACATGCGAGTCACGTGACCGCGTAGGGTTAAATCGTTTGGGCCCAAGCCCAAAACAAATCCTTAATACCCATCCTGTCTTATGCCTCGTAAAACTTAAAACTAAAATTCCCGATTCGTTAACGGTTCGATTTTGGCGAATGAGCTATGAAAACGATCACCAGAGAAACTACAATTCAATGATCTATAAAAAACTCAAATATAACCGTGGTTGACATAAAATAAGATGGAAAATGCCTCGAAAAGAGTGAATGACATAAGTTATATGATCAAAAGAAATCTAAATTCATAGATAGTGTCAACCCGAATCAAAGTACGACTAAACGACATAAACAACAAGAATAGGAAGTTGAGTGATCAAGAATGGAAAGACCAAACACCCCACCCCCAAACAAAATTTTTAAAATAGGGTTTAGAAAATTTGTTTAAAAACGTGGGTCTTTTAAAGTCAGATTCCCGAGACTTGCTAGATTACTATTTATAGGGTTTTAAAATTTTATATTATTTTTTATGAATAAGGTTTAATATAAAGAAAAACAATAAAACAATAAAGACATAATTCACTCCATAGAGAAATATGACTCAAAAACCGAGAAAACATGCAAGAGTGGAAAACGTAAATTACGTTAATCATAGACTTAGGATCCGGTATTTAGTAAATTTTCATTGACCACTGGTAGTGTAACAACGGGCATAGTTATGGCATTATCAACCACTTTGCCAGAATGGAGAGTGGTGATGGCATTTAACTCACTTATGTTTAAATTTTCATTACTAGTATTACCGGTTACTTCAAAGGCTGTGTTTGGCATTTTAGGATTTGGTATAGCTTGACATGGAAACACACCTTTTGGTTGGGCTTTCTCTTGGGTTAACTGTTGTATGGATTGTTGAATGGATTGTAGAATCTGTTGTTGAGTTTACATGTAGGCATCGAAACGATCCGGTTGTGGATATGTAGTGGTCACAGGTGGTGTGACAGGAACTATCTCACGTTGATTATTAACGGGTGGGTTATGATAGTTGTTATTAACCGGGACGATACCTCTATTATTATTATTAAAATTATTGTAATTATTATAATTACCTTGTCCTTGTACTTGTCTTTGTGGAGTTGGGTTGTAGTTGTTTGCTGTCCTAATATTTTGATTATTAAACCCCAGAGGTGTAACTTGTTGATTATTTCTCCAATTGAAGTTGGGATTTTGTCTCCAAGGGGCATTAGAAATAGGAAGACTATTTATAGAGCAAACATTATCCGGCTGTGTGGGTGGTTGTTCATAGACGATAGGACAATAGGAGTTGGGATGCTTATGACTCAAACAAAAATTACATGGAATAGAGTTGACGTTCATGACAAGAGTAGACTTATGTTGAACAGAAATGGCTTCTACTTTTTTTGTGAGAGGTTCAATTAGAGTTATAAGCTTGGGATCAGGTTTAACCTCAAACATACTGGCAGCCTTCACTGTTGAAGAAGAATTAGCGGAGCGGGGAATATCTTTACCCCCATAGTTATTATTACGCTTAGATTGATCTTCTAAAAACCTATAAACCTCTGAGGCTCCTTTACTAAGGAAACTAGCCCCAGTCATTATATAAAGAACCTCTTTATGATGATGTAAAAGCCCTTTGAAAAAGGCACGAACAAGTGTGTCTTTCGCAAGGTTATGATGTGGACACTCTATGAGAAGATCAGTGAAACGATTCCAGGCCTCTGAAAAGGATTCATGAGGATTCTGGTGGAAGAAATGAATCTTTTGAAGCATTTCATCTGTCTTTAGTGGTGGGTAAAACTGTTCCATAAACAATTGAACACGTTTGGCCCATGAGTCCACAGAATTAGGCGTTTGGGCAGTTAACCAAGATGTCGTCTTATCGGCTAGGTTGAAAAGAAACACCCTTAGTTTAATTTGTTCCGAACCTACGGTAGGATGATGAAATGTCGTAAGAACTTATTCTATCCTACACATATGCTGATAAGGCTTCTCGTGGTCTAACCCATGAAAAACCAGTAACAAATTAAATATATTCTGGGGAATTCGAAAATCCCCCACTGGGTCTGCAAGAACGATGCATGACTTAGGGCTATCGTTTAAGGCTTTGTAAAATCAGAGAGAGGAGTTTCTGCTTCGTCAACCATTGATGCAGGTGTAGTGTGTGGTATTCTAGATAGGCGTGTACATTGACGTTTATGATATATAACGCTAGATGGTTTTTTCTTACCAGACCTTAATTTCATGCAAGGCTAAGTCCAATATGAAAGAAACACTAACAATAGTCAAACAACCCTTATATACTAGAATTGAAACTCCTCTGACAAAAGAGGCGAGGAGTGGAAGAAGGAGTACCTGAATGCCTCCTTGCTATGCGTATGAATAGCATCTTTGATACACAATCTTAGTGTATTGAAGAAGTTCGGAACACTGAATAAAAAAGAACTTGAACAAAACAAGAGCCTGTAACTAACCTGTGAATCGGGCTTTGTTCAGAAAGGGCGCTGGCGCACTCAGAGAATTGTTTCGATTTTTTTTTCCAATAACAAGAGGGCGGGCGTGCTCAGAAATAGAGTACACAAGGGCATGGGCACGCTCAGAGTATTGTTTCAAAAAAAAAATTCAGTCGACTTCCAGGAGCAAAAATCCAATTTTTTTCGGAAAAAAGTAAACACAGTGAGAACACAAACAATCGGGTGGGTGGGTGAAGTGGGATATTGGTAGAATTGAAAAAACGGAGGGAAACTATTCTAAACACAATTAAGATGCATGGCAGCGGCGCCATTTGATAGAATGAAAATAAAAGCATCCTACCCTATATAATATAATTTATGCTAGGAATAAGAAAATTTGTTATTCTACGTTTCATCAAAGTTTCTACTCTCGATTATCTTAATTATAATAAAACTGGAGTAAAGATTCGTTCCACTCCTAATCGCTTAGAACGTAATAATTTTTCTAACTTAAACAATTCTACAATATCAATGACAGTAGTGGTTTAGTTATACTAATATGGTGATTTGAACTAATTAAGATATTCTAAATTATACTATGACAATTTAATGAGAAGATGTGAATGAGAAGAATATATTAGGGGGATTTGATTCCACCATGATTAATTCTTAATATGCTAGTATGAAGTTGTTTCAACCCTAATCTTTATGTTTTCACATAAAGGTTAGGTCTTTTTATCCCTAATTATTCATGGCATCTCTATCAACTAATAATAGCATGTGAGGCAATTGAAATCCATTCTCATGGTGAATTAACTACCTTCTAGAGTGGAATATCTTACTATAACTATTCTATAGTAACACATCAAGTCTTCATCAAAGCTTAATCAAACCCCTATAATGGAGGCTTAGCTATGGTTCATTAGACTATCATGGACATAATAATAGAAAGAAGAAGACATAATGAAAGAATTACTTTATTGAAAATAACTTGAATTAAATTAATGGTGGCCAAGCTAATAAAACATAAACTAGGTTTACTAAAAAGAAACTAAGAGACAAAAGATTAATTAACTAATAAGTGTTATTATTCAAAGTAATGGGAGAGTGATTTAAAGTTTTGCCTTAGTCCTCTTTATATAGGAGAGGACTAGGTTTACAATTTCGTGCATGGGCTTTGGAGCTATGTTTTGGGCCACTAAATCAAGCCCAAAACCTAATTACATATGTCCAAAAAGGGTTTCTCTACTGGAATTTATTGCAACAGCGTTTTTGTCCACTTTTACTCTTCCGATTGGATCAAGGGCTAAACCATTAGAAAGATCTTTTCGAGCTGGTCGTTTTGACATATAGTAGGCCCAATTACAAATTTTGAGTCCAAAGATCAAGCCCAAAACCTAATTACATATGTCCAAAAAGGGTTTCTCTACTGGAATTTATTGCAACAGCATTTTTGTCCACTTTTACTCCTCCAATTGGATCAAGGGCTAAACCATTAGAAATATCTTTTTGAGCTGGTCGTTTTGACATATAGTAGGCCCAATTATGAATTTTGAGTCCAAAGATACGGCCTGCGGTATTTATGTTGACTTTTATGCTCTATTTCTGCCCGCGTTGACTTTGACTTTTCAGTTTTGACTGGGCTTTAAAAAGACTTTTTTCCTTGAAACTTGGGCTTTAATCATAGAACTTCTTAGCAACCAACCTTTGCTTCTTTCTCTTGCAAAAGTGACATATTTCTTCACATAGTTGACTCCAAGACCTGAAATACACAAAAGTACGTAAACAATACTAACTCTTATTTATTATAAACATAATTGGTCTAAATGTAATATTATTAAGAGGTTAAAACTATAGTTTTAGGCTATTATCAGCTAGCTTAGGGTTTGTTTTTGTATAAAAGAGACTTTTACGGAGGACATTCGTAGATTTATTTAGTTCAAAATTTTAAGTTTGTTTAACTTAATATATAGGCCTCATATGGGTCTAAAAACACCCAAGATCCATACCTATATGAATGGGCACATTTTAACAATATTATTTTAACAATACCCACCAAAGTTTCAACAACAAAAACAAATAAACTACTTCATAAAATCAACAAGAAAGACAATATCAATGTTCCACTATAGATAAACAGAATTTGTAACATGCTAAACTTCAAAATAATGTTATAGAAACCACCCACCCCCACCCCTACTCCCACCCCTATCCCCTTGCCTCCAAAACCATGTAGCACTTATGAACTAGAACCAACTCCTCTGATGTTCCCACATCATGTAAAGCACAAGAAAAACCCAAAATTCCAACAACCACTAACCATAATCTCCTAATACGATGGTAACAGATTTCAGTAGTGGAATGCAAGAAATAAATAATCACATTATATTCTTAAATACGTACCAAGAAAATACCGGTGTGTATAAAGAGTCTTTGGGAAGTTTCAACAATCTTGTAGAGTTCGTATATAAGACCAGACATTGTAAAGACGTATGATTGTTAATGACTGCCACCCCGAGACCGGTTGAGAAGTCTTGGTGGTGGATACAGAAAAATGATTTCTCATCATCCTCAAGAAATCTATCAGCCTAAAAGGCTGAGAGAGAGAGAGAGAGAGAGAGAGAGAGAGAGAGAGAGAGAGAGAGAGAGAGAGAGAGAGAGAGAGAGAGAGAGAGAGAGAGAGAGGCACTTTGATTTTGTTGACCTTCGCATCTAAAGACATGACAAAGGTGATCGTGTGGCCAATTATTAGTAGCAGTATCACATTAGCCATTAAAATAGAGAGAGTATGAATAACGAGGAGAGAGTGTTAAGAATATATTTTATAGTTGATCAATCCCCAAATGTGCATTTTATTACATTTACAATACTTCAATTATGCCCTTCTTATGCTTAATGAACAGAACTTATAGCTTTTGCTACCTTTTGCAGGATACATACCATTTAGGACATATATTCCTAAAACATGCATTTTAGCACGAAAAGGATTGCTATTGACACTGCTTGGGAAGATTCCAGCTTAGGAGAAAAAGTGCCAAAAAGTCAAGGTCAAAGTCAACGGTCAACAGTTAGGGGCACAAAACCAAAATATGGAAGATCATGTCCTTAACCCACAAGACCAAAGATTATGTCGTCAACTCAAAAGTTGGCATCATTAGCAAGCTTGCTCAAGAAGCTACCAAAACCCTAATGAGGGTAAGGTTGTAATTATGTAATTGGTGTAGTATATAAACCAAAGTGAGAGAAGAGAGAACTTTACCCTAGAATTAATCTTTGGTCATTAGGAGTAGATTAACATGTTTTAATTAATAGTTTAATTTGTTATTTACTTGTTTTCCATTTTTATGTTCTTCAAGCTTTAGTTAATCAATACAAAGTTTTCAATCTTGTCTTTAATACAAAGTTTTCACTACTTCTTCTAATCTTAATTCAACCCGAAAACACTAGTCATACTCATTTGACATATTCAAATGAGTATAACTATGTGAGCAAGTTATCCCATCTAAACCATTTCCGTATATGTTTTCTCTACCAAATCAATAGTTTATTCAAATTTCAAACCATTCAAGTTAAAGAACTAGTGTGTCCACCATTTAATTAAACATCAAGAACAAGTTAAAGAAAGATTAGAAAACTTTAGAAAGAGGTTTTCCAACCATAAAAACCTTTTGTCCTTACAAATGATCTAAGATGAATAACACACCCAACAATACCCTATAATCACAACAAATCAAATGGCGCCGCCGTCATTGATCTAAGCACAAGGAGGAAGATTGAACCCAAAATCACTCTTTGAACTCTTCTTCTTAATCTTATTTTCAAAATTTTCAAGTTTTTTTTTTCTTTATTTTCATAACTGATGTTTCATTTTCTTATACTTACAGTAAACTTATGAGCAAACGGAGCTCAAGAATAGCACGAGACGGTTCACCGGAGACTGCTGGAGAAAAATGAGCAAAAATGGTGTTGATCAACCCACGCCGTCTGCATCCTTTCTGTGACCACGCCCTTACCGCACACAAGCATAAACAATTTGCACCCGCATCCTTACCGCACCCGTGTGTCAACAAGTCGTGACCACTGACATGCGTTCGTTTTGTGTGTAGAAATGAATGGAATATGGAATGTGCAGATGGATGATGGATGATGGTCATTGAACAAAACATAAGTGTATCAAAACCTAATTATCAATCAATGAGTAAATGATGAGTAGAATATCGTTCAACTTTTAAGTGTATGTTATATGAAGGATATGACTGGAAAGGGGGGGTTTGAGGGATTAAAAACTATGATTGTAGATATTGTGAATTGGTTAACTAAACTAATCTAAACTATTGAGAATTTATAAGAGAGAGAATTCAATATATTAGAATCCACTGCTACCTTTGATTTGTGACCTTTTGCTTCATGGTTGTTCTCACGAGTAGACTACAATTAGGCAATCGAGCGAGTGCTGATGCCCTCTTGGATGAAACATCGTTAATAATTAACTCTACTCAAGGTTGTTCCTATGTTTATGTTAATAATATCTTCTCTCCTTTATGTAAGCTTGGGCATCCATTCAATGTATTACCGAGAGCAATATCAAAGAGTACTTCCTAATAGCGCAGCCAATCAATGAATCACCATTTAAGGCAAACACAAAGAATATTTCCCCTAGGTAGCCACTCCTTGAGGTACCCCTACTAGGGCAACACAAAGAATACTTCCCTAACTCTAAAGAACTACACTACTAGAAGAAAAGTAAAGAACACTAGCCTGATATTAATATTGCAAAATATAAACCCTATTCTATACTTCCATCCCCTGGTATGGGCAATGAAACTAATAACTAAAATCATAAAGAACTAATCTAATTAGAGAACACCATGAACCAGAAGAATTATCAAACCCTAAGCACCAACTTCATCTTCTTCCTTGAAGGAAAAGATTAGCCTTCCATGAAGAAGGAAGAACACGAAGAACTAGAAGAAGAAGAGTTAGAGAACATAAGACTAGAAAGACTAATTTATCAAGACTCGACTAGTTAAAACCGAGTCTTTTATTATTAATCTCTCTCTGCCTCAAGTTCTAGAGACAAGAATGTAAGTGAATTGGCGAGTTTCATGAGGCACTTAGGTCCTCTATTTATAGGGGTTACAATAAGCTCTAGAAACATCTCAAATCGTGGCTTGTTTTCTATTACAAATCAACCTCCTTTCGATAAGGGTTTGGTTTCCAAAATTGTAAAAGAGGTGGGAACAATGTCGGCTGCATGCGTCTGGATGCATGGGCTAGTGCAATTCTTTGCGTCCTAGATGCATGAGTTTGCTTTCCCTTTTTTGGTCCATCATTCTTTCTTCTTTTGCGGGCTTTGGTCTAAGCAACGAATCTTTTTGCCATGGGTTTCCAAATATGCTTTAAAATAGGTCCAAGTCGCATCTTTCATGGCTTCAAATTCTTGGCCTTCTCCATTATTATCCACGGGCTTCCCATATGGTCCTTAATGCTCTGAATTGCTTCGTTTTGCCATTTTTTCTCTAATATTATACAAAACTCTCTTTTGTACCTATAGAATCATAAAACATGACTTACAAGCACTGTTAGTCCATTAAGATGGCTAAACAAGAGGTATAATCAAGGGTTAAAATGCACTTTTTGAGCACTTATCAACTGCGCAATTGACGCGCCCGCGCGTGTCAGACCCGCGTCGCAACTTCGATTTCTCCAACGAAGATTCTATTGGCTCAGAATCTTCGTATGTAAGCTAGTTTTAATTTCCCCTAGTTATTTTAATTCAACTATTACTAGATAAAAAGTAGATAGGTTTGCAAAGTTTTGAGTTTTCAAAACCAAAAATTCAAATAAAAAAATTATTTTCATTAATTATTTAAAATTAATTAATAATCCATCAGTAAGTTTAAACATTAAAATTAGTGTAGTAGCATGTTTAGGTTTTAATTTATATTAATTGTTGTTTATACATGTTAGATTAAGATAATATCATATAGTTAAGTCAAAAATACAAAAAAATTAATTAGGAAAAAAAAAGTTTTGAAAGTATAATATTTTGGTTTAAGTTTACTTACCAAGAGTTGGGGATTCAACCAACTTGGACCGATTGAATGCGCGAGGCGAGTAGTGTAACATCACGTTCGCGCATCTCAACCCAACTTGGGGTCGAAGTTCCAATATTTGACGAACACTTTCTAGCTTTCAAAAATCAAATTAATATTTCGTTTGATTAATCATTAGTGAATAGTTATTAGCTAAATGTAGTTACTTTTCGTGTTTACCGCTTTCATAGTTTTAGGCCCATAAAGGCAACCAATTGAATCTTATTGGCTTTGCCACATTTCGACCCGATTTGTGGGTTTTAGATAGATTAAATTTGTAACCGTAAAGAAACCCTCGAATGGTGGGTTGACACGCAAGACACCAAACACTTTGTCAACCCCACCACGTCGCCTTCACCCCAAAGGTCGTGTACGCACACCTTGGGCGGTAATTTCTAAACCTCCTCACTACAAAGTGTAAGAGGATACTAGTGTGTTACCAAGCATGCATGCATGATTGTGTGATTTCAGATTCAGTCTTGTCTTTACATGTCTTAAACCCGAGCCCCTTAAAGAACTTTACATGCGTTAATTGCTCAATTTTGATACATAGACTTAACAAAGGCGTAAACCCGAGCCCTTAAAGAAGAAAAGTGGGATTAATCCCTACTTAGAACGGACGTTAATTGCTCAATTTGATACATAGACTTAACAAAAACGTAAAAGCAATCAAGCAGAGCCAATCTAGTCACGTCCATCAGGACAAACATCTAGCACGAACAAAGAGAGTAGTGAGCTACCAGATTCCAGTAGACCAACCACCTTACTCACTCCCTTCCCTCAAATTCACCATGAGTGAGATTCTTGGTGGCACACCAACTGGTGAAGTAGCAATCTTCTCCCTTGACGCGTATAGTTCCCAAAACCCAGTTTCGCGCCCATTGTTAAATTCAAATAGGGCATAGTCTCTAATCTATAGACATTACATGCAAACTTTTCAAAAACTTCAAGGCTATAAACAAATTTTGCTGTTTGAGCATCCAATACATTTGTGTGCACATTCAAAATATTCTTGCAATTGTGCATGAGACTATGCTCAGGCTATACAAATCTTAGCGCATTTGAAACTTACCCACGTAGGAGAGCACGTCGAGCTAGACATCTCCTATCTCTCATCCCCCATCTACTAAGATGGCAGACGAGGTAGTTCAAGCTGACGAGCCTCTCTCCACTTTCTACACACCATTACAAGATGGGCCTCGATCTTGTATACATCTCACAGCTATCACGAGTGATTTTTGCAGACCGCCTAACATTTTAAATCTCCTCCCCATTTTCACGGTTTTGAGCATGAGTTGCCTTATGAGCACTTGCAACGGATTTCTGAGGTCTGTAGTACGTTCAATCATCCAGGGGTATCCGTTGATCAAATTAAGCTGAGAGTATTTCCATTTACTATAGCTGGCAAGAGCTATGCATGACTTTTGTCTCAGAAGCCTGATTCTTTTGATACATGGGAAAAGGTAGTGTTCTCTTTCATAAAGAAGTACTTTCCACCGAAGAAAACAGAAGAGATAGTAAACAAGATACAATTCTTCAGACAGAGTCCAAGTGAGACGTTCTTCGAAGCATGGGATATATTCTTTGACCTGCTCTATTCATATCCTCACCATAAACTAGAAAAATCCACTCTTGTCCAATGTTTTTTCAAAGGTCTTCTCCAAGAACACAAAGTAACACTAGACATAATGAGTAATGAAAACTTTTTGGATAAAGGTGCTATAGAAGCTCTAATCTTTTTTTGAGAACTGACAAGATGAAGTTTAATTAGATGTGAAAATAGTAGTTCTAACATGCTAAAATCATTCTAATCAATAAATAATTATACTCTCTAAACATGTGTTAAATAGGAGAGTAGTCGTGTTCGAACCACTATTGCTTGCACGTACTTGTAACGAATCTAGACTAATCAAACTATTAACTAATGAGAGAGTAATAATGATATGAAAACAGTAAATAATAGATATGAAATAGTATAATTAAATGAGAGAAAGATATTAGAGAAGGTTAATCCACCACGCAATTCGATTGATCATTAGGTTGCTTATCGAATTGCCTATTGATCCCTAGTGAACACCAAGTCCTCTCGGATCAAGGTTCCAATAGCATGAGAGTTTAGCACCCCCATAAATCTCTTTGATGGGGATTCTAATCTCTAGCCCCTAGTTATGAGTTCTATCTCTAGAAACTCACAACAAAAGACTTGAAATTCTAATGCGAAAACAATAACAACTAATAACTAATCATCCTCACATGACTTCTAATAGAGGTTTAGCCTTGTTTCATTGGATATTCATTAATCTAAAACAGTGAATTAAAGACATAAATAATAAAACAAGAATTGAATATGATGAACTAAAGCTTTATTTGATAAGGTTTTAATGGAGCCTACAATGCTAACCTAATTCTAACCTTCAACTAAACTAAAACTAAACTAAACTAATTAGAGACTAAGGGGAGGAAGGAGAGAATAAGTTTAGCCTTAACCCTTTTTATATAGGAGAGGGTTAGGGTTACATTTTCGCGCATGGGCCAAAAAAGGGGATTTTGGGCCTCTAAAGTGAGCCCAAAGTCCATTAGGTTAAGTCTAAAGAGGCCACAACTGCTGAAAATTACTTTAGTGCTATTTTCATCCACTTTTATAGCTCTGATTGGGGCAAGGTCGGATCCATTGGAAAGTTTATTCCGAGCCAGTAGTTTTGACATAAAGTAGGCCCAATTCTGATGCCCTAGTCAAAAGATACACCCATTTGAAGTTTTGTTGACGTTTTTATTCTTTTTCTACCCGAATTGACTTTGATTGGGCTTGAAAAGGCTTTTCCTTATTGATTCTTTGGCTTTAAACATAAAACTCTTCTACCAATCATCTTGACTCGTTTTCCATGCAAAATGACATCTTTAAACACAATAAACAGCTTCAAGACCTGAAATACACAAACACACGTAAACATTACTAACTCTTATTTATTATAAACATAATTAGCCTAAATGTAATACTATTAAGAGGTTTAAACTACACTTTTGGGTGATTATCAATAACCAAGCAGAAAAGAGTACTCATTGGGGCGACACAAATAATTCCAGAACATCCCAGCCCAGTACCTCTAAAGCCAATGGTATCTTTGAGGTAAAATCCGATCTAGAGATTAAAACACTAATCAAAACCCTCACCAGAAAGATAGATGCCCTCACAACCAAACAAAAAGACCATACTCCTCAACCGATCATGAACATAGATATAGCAACATGCACTTTCTGTTTCAATTTAAATCACGTATCTACCCATTGTCCCTTGGTCAACAACATTTCATCACTTCAACTAGAAGAAGTTTGTGCTTTCAATGTACCAAATGCACTATGGAGGCAACACCCAAATTTTCAATGGAATACCAATCCACAAACCTAGCCACCTCCAGGGTTCATAAATCATGCCAAACCACAAAATACATTCAACCAGTTTAGACAATGACAAGGTACCTACAACAATCAGAATAGAGCTATGGTTCCATTCAATTTTAACCAGAACTACCAAAATCCACAAATCAATAACCAAAGAGACCTAGTTCCAGTTACCCAACCTAATAATGTCCTATTAGATAAAACATCTGAGATGATGCTATCTTTGATGCAATAACAAGCTCATATCTTGGTATCCATACAACAATCTCTAAATCTTTTAACTCAAGAAAAAGCCCAGAAGGGTGTGTTCCCAGGACAAGCGGTTCCCAATCCTAAATAAGCAAACACAGCCTTTGAAGCTACTAGTGATCCTAAAAATTAAATATTTTTCTACCTTGATGTATTCCAATCCATTCATTCTTTTACTTTTGCTTCAATGGAATACATCATAAAAGGTAACCGAACCCTCTACTTAGAGTGTGTGGTTGTAAGTGCCAGAGCCTTGAGTCCACGTATACCTTGCATATTCCTTGTTAGCACTTTTACTCATAGTTTGAGTAGTGTACCTCTATGGAGCAAGTATTCATTTTTCTTTTTCTTTATTTTACACTCTTTTTGTTAAAAATACCTTTTCCTTGTTGTTTTTTTACAAGAGTTCTTGGTTTTTTCCAGTGCTTATAATAAAGGATTCTTGATACAACACTAGTCATGTGTCTTTCTAAAAACACGGGAAATGGATTCTACATAGACCAACTCCTAGAAAAAAACAATCTAAGGGCAGTTTGAGATCAGTTTTGCTTATTAAGGGTCGCCTATATCATCGTGCTATTTGCACGGGTCAGGACATATCATGTCTTGCACAGTAAATCCTCAAACTCGTATAACTGAAGCTCTGTCTGTCCGGATTGGGTTCACCTCAGAGCCGACATGAAAGTTGCCTAAGATCAACTTGGCTTTAGAAATCACAGCTTTGGTATAAGTTATCTTTATAACATCTCTACATAGTTTTCCAAAAACTTGAGGATATAAAAATTTAAGATCTTACATCCCAGAGCAACCTAGGTGATACTAGATAAACATATGGATTTATCTTCTTGTAGAAAACCCTCTATATGGTTAGAGATTCCTTTTGAGAGAAACAGAACCAAAAAAAAAAAATCGACGAGGCCAATCTAGGATTAAACAAATGGTGTAACCCAAAATGAAACCATGATCTGTTTAATTCTATCGTATGCACCTATCTATTATTGTCTCGAGAATCTGACGTTAAAATACTCAAAAATTGTACAAAATTTTCAGTTGCCAAAAATTACAAAAATTTAAAAATTTCTTTTCTCCCCTCTTTCTAAAAACCTTTCAAAATGTCTAAAAACTGTTCTTCTCCACGGAGCAATGCTCAATAAAAACGTGTACCCTATGATTATGAATTTTTACATCTCTTCCGACTGATATTAAACTTGATATCTGGAAGAGAATTCACACCATCACACCTGATGTAGGAAAAAGTTCGGTATTTACAGTCTACATGTGTCTTACACCAAAACACAGAGCCCAGCTTCACAGAGTAATCAAACCATCTGGTTGGGATTGACTCGAGTCTTGGAAATCTGACTGAAAACGACCCACATTTTTACAATTTTTTCAAAATTTAATAAAAAAATATTAGTTAGTCTTTAATTTCACGTTTGTATATTTTTTCCACCATCCGTTCCCTTTGCTCTCGTAACACTCTTTTTTATTCATTTCGCTATTCGTGCACCTTGCTTTCAAGTTGGCACACTCTTTTTTTTAGAGCACGTTCGTGTATGCAACTTATGTCATCTTCACGCTTCAAGGCGTTCATCTATCATCTTGTGTGTCATACACCCTTGGATCAAAGCATGTGATATACCGTTGGATAGAATTTTTTGCGTTGATCATCTGGACAGCTCGTTTGCCCAAATTGGACCGGTAACGAAGTGGGGATTTGCATTTTACGCGTTACGAGAAGGAACGTGACATTTTCAGTATTTCCACATTTCATATGGGATTGAGCCAAAAATTTCAAACCCTAATTAAAATCCAATAGTGCGACTGCCCGACTCATCTTTCTCTCTTGCAAAAACCCTAAATTCAGAAATTAAACCCGACATGCACCCACGCATCATTTACCCGCGGCGCGCCTCATTCTTCCCCAAATTCAAAACCCTTCCTACAGATTCTAGAAAACTTTCACCCAACTTCATGTCCACTTTCAATTTAACAAAACATCCACCCATGGTTGCCAATTGAAAGATTATACCCGAAATGGGCTTTTCAAACCTATTTGATTTGGGGGTTTTTGATGTGTTCTTCAAGGGACAGATCCTTAGAAAAGGTACAGTTGGAGGTCGTTTATACTAGAACCGTCTGCTCATTACTCTCCTTCTCTTGTTCAAGCTTTCTATCGCAGCTTAGCTCGCGATAACGAGGGTTTGTTTACTATTTTGTTTGGGGGAGGCTCGCATGAGTTGACTAGGCAGTTTGTTGGGTCAGTTTTGGGTATCGAACCACGACACGAGGTCCCTGAGAGTCAGTAGTTATATAGCACAGTGTTCGAGTTGATGCATGTGACTGTGTTAGAGGGTGAGTACGTGTCTGGTTCCATCCACCTGCGCGAGGCAGACTTCTTTGAGGAAGAACTAGTTGGCTGTGGCAACTTAGATTGCGCACAACCTAGTGGGGATGACGAAACCTTCGGATATAGGTAAGTCAATCCTTCACATTCTTTGGATTTTACAGACTCAGAACAATGGGTTCTGTATTTGTTCTTTCCTGTGGGACCAGCTGATAAGTACCAAAAACTGTGTTTTAGAGACATTACATTTGGGTCAATTATGTGTTTAATAAATGTAAATTAATTGTATTTTTATGTTTTCACAGGTTTCAATAGACAACGATAAAATACACATAAAACCTGCGTTTTAGCAAGGAATACAGCTGAATAAAGCTTGGACTTGAAATCTTCAGTATCAGCTCATTTAAAGCTCCAAATTGCCAGCAAAGCTCATGGACTTAGAGAACCATGAAACAAGTTGAAGAATCCAAACTTAAGTCCGTATGCTAGCTAAAGAAGAGATTTTCGAATAAAAAACTTGGTCAAACTTACCTAAATCATCCCGAAAGTCAGGAGAAAACTTCAAATGTCGATATCTTCCGTCTCCTAACTCTGATTCAAGCATTTGACTAGCCAAAATGATCAGCACAGAAAACTCTACGTAACGGTATCTAGCTTCCAAAAAATGGTCGTACAGTTTGGAATATGAAGATAAAGCCAAAGCCTGTTACTATTTAACTATTTAGTCTAAGCCCATTACTATTCCAAAGAATATTTCTGAAATATTCCCTAGAATATTTCTAGAATATTCCCTAGGATATTATATTTTATTTGTAACCGTTAGATTTAGATTAGATGGATTGAATCTAGACCGTCAGAAAAACTATAAATAGAAGGGTCTAGTTTTAGTTTTTCTCATGGAATGGTTAGCATTCCATTAGTAGGAGTAGAGTAGTTTACTGTTTTCCTAGTGTAATGAAGAATTTAATTTTCAGTTTTTAATTAAAATGTTTTTAATTCAGTTTTATTTTCTGTTAATTAGAATAACACTTTAGTTATGTGATCTCGGAGCAGAAACTCTGCCCGAGTGAGGATTATATCCGTTAGGGAGGGTGTTTTGATAAATATAACAATTAGGAACTGAGTAAGTTCACCCAGAGATGGGGTTCTAAATCGATTTCACGCACTAATAACGCTCGTTCAGAGATGAAGAGTCGTTATTAGGGATAAAAAATCGAGACTAACTCTTTTAACGGAGATATGATTCACTCAAATGGATTTTCTATCTCCGAAATCCAAAGTCTATTTTAGTTTATTTTCATCATTTTCTCACCTAAATCCACTTTCACAAACATCATGTGATCGAATTAGTTTTTGTTTATAAATAAACTTTTGCAATTTTATTGAAATGCGAACGAAATACCAAACCCAACCGTTGTTTTACAAAAAGATCAATGGCGCCGCTGCATTTTTCGTAAAATTTGCAAAATAAATTAATTTGGTCACAACACTCCAATAATCATTTCTATTCCCTCCACAATTTTTCATTTTCCTCTAAACAATAATTCAATCATTAAAAAAAAAACCCCCCAAAAATCTGCCCATTTGTAGTTATGGGCCTACTTTTGGGCCTTTCTTTCTAAAATAAAAAATTTAAATTTAAATAAAAAACACAAAAACCGAAACCCATATTCTCTTCTTCCCCTGACTTTTCTTTCTCACTCCACTCCCCTCCTTCTTCTCTGCGCATCCTCCTTCCTACTTCTTCTTTCTCACTGATTGATTGAATTCGTGTAGGTGAATTCGATGCTCGCTGGTGGAGAGTTTTTTTTTGGTTATTGGGTGTTGTGTGGTCTGATGCTGATGGTGGTTGGTGATGGGATGATGCTGATGTTGGGGGTGCCTGACGGTGGTTGGTGGTGCTGCCAGTCGATGCCAGTGTCTTTGTATAGTGAAGAAGTTCAGTGTAGTGGTTGTTGGTGAAAGTGAAGAAGGTGGTCATGTAGCTGTGTTGATCACTACCAAAAAAGTGACTTTTAGCCTCGGACATATTGCCACGGCCAGGGGTTTGGTGGCTATATCTTACTTGTTGCCACGACAAACCAAATATGTGGCAAGAAGTACCTTTTTGCCTTGTGATTATCCTTTTGTTGCAAAAGGTGCATTTTTTGCAACCGTTTCAATGTGGTCGTGGCTTTAAGTCACACCTTTTGTAGCGAACAAATTTTGCGGATGGCTTTAATTAAGTGTTTGGCGTCAATGGCTGCAAAAAGGCTATTTAAAACATTAAATAATTATTTTCATTAAAAAAAAAAGGCAGAAAATAGAAAATAGATGTTAGCGTTCCCGCGGTTTGTTTCGCTCGTTTATTTTGGTGAAAATTGAATCTTAAATAACAAAAAGAAAAAGAAAAAGAAGAAACTGAAAACCCAAATATTTTTCACCGGCTGCCGCACCAGTGCCTTATTCTTCACCCCAAATATTTTTCACCGCTCCCGCACCAGTTGCTGCCTTCTTCTTCACCCCAAATATTTTCCACCGGCTGCCGCACCAATTGCTGCCTTCTTCTTCACCGGTTGCCTTCTTCTTCTTCCCTGCTTCTGCCTTCTTCTCCACTGCTTACTTTACCTTAAGGTAATCTATCATCTTCTTCCCCGACATTTTATGTTAGAGATTTGTTTAAGACATCATATATTTTTTTGTGATTTGAAGCAGTTTATTATTTTATTTAAATCTAAATATCGTAAGGATATTTGATCAATTGATTCGACTTTTCTATTGTTAGAATATTATATATATATATATATATATATATATTTTAATCCAATATATATATAGATTTTAATCAATTCACGTTATTTTTGGATAAAAAGTTTGACTTTTCAAATTTAAAGCTTTAGCTTTCCTCGTATTGAGTTCTAGTTATGTTTTCATAGCTATTGCTTTCTTCCATGTGAGACCAATATTTGGTGGTAAATCCCACATTTGGACAGTTAATATGGCCTTGTCACAGTTTTTTTTTATTGGTTCTCCTATGTTATGTTAGGATATGTTAGTGAATATTTTAATTTTTGAACTTGATGTAGGATATGATATTCTTGCTGAACAAGATTGTCTTATTTTTTTTTTTTATGTAGTTGTAGTTCAGTTTTTAAATGGATAAAAGTTGGATGGATCCGACTCTAGGAAGATGCAGTCGTAAGTATATACTTGGTTGTGAGAAATTTATCGAGTTTGCTTGGAATAATCGAATTAAGGAACTTGGTGGTGAGATTTACTGCCCATGTGTAGGATGCCTTAATCTAATGTTATTGCCTAAACATATAGTGGAACATCATATAAAGAATCGTGGTATACTACGAAGTTATGTCCGTTGGACAAAGCATGGGGAGAGTGTGGAGGTGAATACCGAGTCTAATCAGGGTGATGATATGCATACAATGTTGCAAGATGCATTAGGATTTCAGAACATGGTTGGTATAGACAATGACATACCACCTAGTTCAAATACAAATGAGTCTAGTTCTAGTGACACTCGAACGGATGAGCCAAATGAAGAAGCACATAAGTTTTACAAGTTGTTGAAGGAAGTAGACACACCCTTGTACCCTGGCTGTACTAAGAGTTCAAAATTGTCTTTTCTAGTACGATTGCTTCATGTAAAGTGTCTTAACGGCTGGAGTAATCATTCGCTTGACATGTTGCTTGAGGTATTAAATGATTCACTTCCAAATGACATCAATATGTCCAAGAATCATTATGAATAAAAAAAACAACTTCGGGATCTTGGGATGGAGTGCATTAAGATAGACGCATGTCCAAATGATTGTATGTTGTATTGGAAGGATAATAAACCAGTCATGGACAAGGATAACTGTGATGTATGTGGTGAGTCAAGATGGATCACGACTTCGGAGTGTACAGAAAATAGAGTTAGTTCATCTGCAAAACTTAAGAAAAAGGTTGCTAAGGTTTTGCGATACTTTCCTATAAAGCCAAGACTCCAAAGATTATTTATGTGCTCAAAAACTTCTAAAGATATGAGATGGCATGCTGATGATCGTACGAAAGATGGTGCATTGAGGCATCCAGCTGACTCCAAGGAATGGAAAAGCTTAGACCAAAGATATCCTTCATTTGGTTTAGAATCTCGCAATGTCAGACTCGGAATGGCTAGTGATGGCTTCAATCCTTTTGGTAGTCTTAGTTCTATTCATAGCACTTGGCCCGTTATTCTAGTTCCGTATAATCTGCCGCCTTGGATGTGTATGAAACAACCTTTTCTCATCATGTTATTGCTAATTCCTGGCCCTAGCAGTCCTGGAAATAACATTGATGTGTACTTGCAGCCATTGATTGATGAGTTAAAGGAGTTGTGGGAGAAGGCAGTTGAGACGTACGATGCCTCTTCAAAACAGAATTTTAAAATGCATGTAGCTATCTTGTGGACTATTAATGACTTCCCAGCATTTGCTAATTTGTCCGGATGGAGCACTAAAGGACAACTTGCATGTCCCTCTTGCCATGAGAAGACTTGCTCAAACTGGTTGCAAAATGGGAAAAAGTTCTATTATATAGGAAATTGTAAATTCTTGCCACTTGATCATAGATATCAAAAGAATAAGAGTTCTTTTGATAACAAGACATAAATGGGAGTTGCCCCAAGCCCTTTTACTGGAAGTGATGTACTTACTCAATTAGATGGATTCGACCAAATCACATTTGGTAAGGTGAATAGTGATAAGGTTATTGGACAAAAGAGAAGTTGAGAGGATAATTCTTTGCCACACAATTGGAAGAAGATTAGTGTATTTTTTGAGCTCCCATATTGGAAATACCTTTGTTTACTCCATAATCTAGATGTCATGCACATTGAAAAGAACAACGGTGAAAGTTGGCTTGGGACACTATTGAATTTAGAGAAGAAATCAAAGGATAACCTGAAGTCAAGACAAGATTTGGTGTTAATGGGTATGAGAAAGTCACTTCATTCTACAGCTAAAGAGGGTAACAAATACTATATCCCCCTGCTCCCTTTACCTTGTCCTTGACTGAGAAGAGGAAGCTTTGTCAATTCTTGAAACGTATTAAAGTTCCAGATAATTTTTCATCAAATATATCGCGTCGTGTTCAAGTGAAAGAATGCAAAATACCTGGCCTAAAAAGCCATGATTGGCATGTTCTAGTGCAGCAACTACTTCCAGTTGCAATACGTGGAATCTTACCTAAGGAAGTTACATTAGTTCTTGTTGAACTCTCTAATTTCTACAAGCAGTTGTGTTCAAAAGTATTATGGGTTGCAGAGTTGGAACGTCTTGAGTACCAGATTGCTGTCACACTATGCAAAATGGAAATGATATTTCCTCCATCATTTTTTGATGTTATGGTGCACTTGCCTATTCATTTAGCTGGTCAAGCTAAGCTCGGTGGACCAGTGTACTATCGATGGATGTACCCAATCGAAAGGTCAGTAAGTAAAGATAATAGTAATGGTTACTTTTGTTTGTATTTTGTTAAAATTTGAACTTAAATTTTGTCATCTTTTATATTTATTCAGGTACCTGTACACCATGAAGAAGTATGTTCGTAATAAGAGTAGACCAGAGGGATCCATTGCAGAAGGGTATCTTGCTGATGAATGCTTGACTTTTTGCTCAAGATACTTAGATGATGGGATGGAGACTAAGTTCAACCGGACAGGGAGGAATGAAGAGTTCCGAGTTGTTGGATTGGATGGACAATTTTCTATTTTTTCAGGATACCGTCGTGCTTTAGGGAAAGGAACGTTTAGGACTTTAAAAGACGATGAGTGGGAACAAGCTCGTTTGTATGTGCTAATCAATTGTGAAGAAGTGGTACCATTTATTGAGTAAGTCCACTTTATTGAAATTGTGCCTTAGTTAAAAGAAATATTATTTATAAACCTATGTCGTAAATGCAATAATGTTTTGTACAGGAAGCACAAACAAGTGATTAGGGATGAGCTCGGGCAGTGGGTAAGTGCTAGGAATGTGGACCGTATTCATAATGAACGGTTTGGTAAATGGTTTGAAAACCACGTAAGTGTTAATTGTATGCAGTTAGATCATGTATATCAGTTTATGTACTCTATTTACTTTTTTCCAAAGTAGTTTTGTAGATAGCATCTCAATTATTTTCTACTCTTGCAATTTGGATTCTACTAATTGTTTTCTAGTTCTTTCAATGGTATGGTGGATATGATTTCACAGTTTAGTAACATGCCTCAAGAAGGATTCTACTTGTTTTATTTATATTTACATTTAGCTAATTTAGGGATATTTAGAGGATGTTTAGTACATTTTAGATTTAGTTTCTTATTTAGGGATGTTTGTTCTACTTGGAATTTAGCTGCAGGTTCCTAGAGCATTGGTAATTAGTCTGTCCAACACAAAGAACAAGGAAAAAATAGGAAGATGTTAGTAACCCTCCCTCCCCCTCCCTCCTGTATTAGTTGTTTCCTTTTCTTTTGGGTCCTGGAGAGTGGAAGACAGGAAATGTCTCTCTACATTACCTTGTGGTGGTAATTCATAAGAACATGATTGAGAGAGGAAGGGAGAGATGGTTACTTGGATCCATCTTAAGAAGGTCAATTGGGAAGGCCAAGAGGGTCAACTTTCCAACTCAGGCATGTTAAGAGAATTTTGAGTTCCAAACTTGCAGCTAAGAGCCAACTGTTTCTTTGCAAAACAATGAAACATACATTAAGGACGGCCTACTGGAAACTTGCTTGCTTCCAGGAAAATGATAGTGGGATTAAATTGCCCCTTTTATCAACTGGTGAAGGATCCCTAACTTCACATCTTCTTTTACTTATGAAAGGATAAGGGGGCTGTGGTTTACTTCTTTAGTATCGATCAGAATAGGTGCTCATTCTAACTGGATTTCAAGAAATTAGTTGGACTAAATTCTGAACCCGGTCATGAATAGCCATCAACATCTAAGTGGCTTGGGGCTGTATGCCTGCAAATTTCTGCAAGGATATGGGAGCATTGGAACGAAATTAAGTTTGGAGCAGGAATAAAGAACAGAGCAACAGTGATCAGAAGAACTGAAGCCTTGTGGGACAGAACCAAGCTGCTATCCAAAGCCAACAGGAGAACTCCAACCCTCCTACAAGAATGATTTCTAATACTAATTCAAATATTCAACTATATGGCTGTACTCATAGTTCGTGATTCCGAACGAAACTCCATAATTCCGCCCGGAATTTCGGTTTTTCAAAAAAACGGAATTCCGAATATAGCGTCGAAATATCCGAAATTCCGAAATCATCCGAAATTCCGAATACAACAAGGGTCGAAATTTAATGAATTTCGGTTTTTGAATTTGTCGGAATTTCGAAAATTCCGAAATTCCGAACTATGGCTGTACTTATGCTAGAGGGGATGCTGCCTCTGACAAGGAAAATAGTTGAGGGAGCCGCTAGACCTGTGCTATGGGGAGATTAACGAAGTACCCAAGCTACAGCTTACAACTTTACAAGAGATATACAACGGAATCTGCAGAGGAAGTTGAGCTAGTTGCAGTCGAGGTGGCATCCCTACTTACCATGAGAATGGACGTCTAGAGAATCAGAATTTAATGGGATAATCAAGTCACTGGGAAACCCCTTTGAGCGTAGTAGCTGGAAGTTTGATTTTGATGAGTTTGTTTTTTTTTTGCAAAAGTATGTTGAATTCTCGTTTTATAAAAGTTGTTTATGTTGAATTCTTTTATATGCTCTTTAGTGTCAAGTGCTTATAGTTGATTCCCTTTTGTGTAATTTTGATTTATGTGGGTTTTGATCAGTTTTGTTAATCGTTTCTCTTGAACATATATGATTATATGAAGTTTAAACTTTAGTACTTTAGGCCTTGGAATAACCTTTTCATCGTCGTCAAATGTGCAACCTGTAGTTCTGCCATTTATTGTTAAGATGACCAGACCCAATCTATTGAGAAATCCAGCTGAGTGTCATTATCCACTGAGAAATCTAGCTGAGTGTCATTCGGTTGGTTCATTATGCAGCAAGGCCTTCTCACGAAAAAGTGGCCAGACCACGTTACTTTTACACAAACATGCTTCCAAACTACCATATTAGTTGGAGCCCTGTCCCAGTCAGGAACTAATTAAATTGGTCATGCTGGTCTTCCCCTACAAGTGCTTTTGGTCAGTCTGCCTATGCTCCTCAAAAGAGAAGTGGTGATGGTGAGTTTCTGTCTGTTTCACAGATTGAAATTTTAATTATATCGACGGGTCTATTGTTTCAGAACAATATTCGTTCTGACCTAGCCAAAAAAAAAGGACTAATGTTTCAGGACATATTTTCCTAGCATTTTGCCTCACGAACTTATCAAGGTGTTAGATTATTTGATCGTATATATGATTTACTTGTCAGTGACATTTGTTTAACTTGTCATCAGTGACATCTATTTTACTATGAATATTGTAGTTCATCTCGTTAGAGAAATCCCTTTTGGTCCGGTTTTTTGGTTTTTCCTTCCAGAGCTGAAACCTACAACACTAATGATTGTGCTTCTGTTACATAGCTCTTTTTCTTTGCTTCAGAGTATATCTTGATCTACTGTCGATCTACTATAATGACTTTACTTGATCTAGTTGTGTTATCAATAGTGGTAAAGTTATTAGGGCTATTCAAAATTTCAAACCTTGTAATAGTTACTCATGTACAACAATTTCTATTCTGCTTCAGATAGAGTGTTCTGAGGTCTGAGCCTCAAACCTTGTAATAAAAGTCTAATATTCTGCCATGTTGTTTGTTGCAAAAGAAGCCATTTTTTTGTCTTCTTTCTTTTTTATTGGAGCTACTTTGCTTGATTGCTTATGTTTTATGAAGTTCAACATTATTTTTTTCTCCTTATCTGAATAGGTCCAGCAAATGAAAAAGAATGGGGAGTTGGTCAGCGAGCAACTTCAGAGTTTAGCATATGGTCCTAGTCGATTTGCTTATTGTTTCAAGGGATGTATTGCAAATGGATACAGATTTCACACAAAAGCTCGTTAGTCACGAAGGAAAACTCATAATAGTGGAGTTTTTGTATCGGCATAAACATCAAGCTTTGCGAGCGCGAAAGACATGAACCCAGTGACCGGTAGTATTGGTTATTATGGTGTGTTGAATGACATAGTTGAGTTGTGTTATTGCAAGGAGAATAGAGTGTTTCTGTTCAAGTGTGATTGGTGGGATGTTATGAATCGCGCATGAATGAAAATAGATGAATATGGGTTCGCTACTGTGAACTTTACACGAACCTTAGCTACGAATGAACCGTTTATTCTAGCATCTCAAGCTGAACAAGTTTTTTTTTTTTTATCTCCAAGGTAATTTGGATGATAATTGGCGAGTTGTGTTAAAGCCGCTTCCAAGGGACTTGTATGATATGGGTTAAGTAGTTGAGTCGACTGAAGATAACACGTCTTGCATGCAGTAAGATGTGGATAACATAGTTGACAACACACATGACATTAAGGGTTGGACTAGGAGTGAGATTGATGGAGTAGAAGTTGTTGCGGATACTATTGATGAAGATATCATTGACGGTGTCGAATGTGATGAAGACTTCATCAATGATAGTGATTATGATGAAGACATTGATAGTGATTATGATGAAAACAATGACAGTGACGATAATTATATGTAGTTTTTTGTGCTATTTTTTTTTTGTGGGAACAAACTCATTTTTGTGTTGTTTTTTTTTGTGGGAACAAGCTCGTTTTTTGTGTTTTTTTTTTTTTTTTTTTTTTTTTTTTAATGTTTTGGGAGTGGTTATTATCTAGTGTCTTCCTTGATGGATTTACTTGATGAATTGCTTTATGTGACGATTTAGACAGGTGCAATGGTCAAACGATTTCGAGAGGATCCTAATGGTGATGAGAGCGGTATTGCTTTATCTAGTGTCTACCTTTCCTAAGGTATTTGACCAACCAAATGGCTCAAAGTTGGAATTGGTATGGAAAGGCAGACAACGAGTGGGACCTCGGAAACATCCAAGCTTGTTCTCTGAATCTATTGGAGTATTAATGGCAACGTCACGTCGATTTGATTGGACAAAAAATTGGGAGCTCCAAGATGTAGGCGACAAAGAGTGGTTATGGGATAACATTAAGGTATGGACATTTGGATCTGCACACACTTGCACTAATTTAAAAAAACTGTCTATTTCATTTCTTAGAAGATCTTTTTGTCTCTCGTTTTAGGATAAATGGGAACTTGATGAGACCCGGAAGGAGCCCACTTTGGCTCTGACTTCTGGGGACGAATTCAGAAACAAAAAGAGTAAATGGAAAAGGAACTTTTATACCCGCTATGCCACATATGAAAAACGTATAAGCCATAGGCCAGAGCAACTATCGCAACATGAGTGGGTTCAACTTATGGAGTTTTGGGATACTCCGGAGCATAAAGTAAGAAAAAGTGTAATGTTTAACTTAAGTATTTTTATAGGGTACAATACTAACTAGGAGATCTTTTTGTATAGGCAATTTCTAAACGTAACAGGGCTAACCGTGCTAAGCAAATAGCGAAGCATGCTGCTGGAAGAATAAGTTTTCCCCAGTTTGAAGAGATAATGGTACATATGCTTATTATTTTTATTTTCTTACTGCGGCATTGAATTTGACTAGTAATTAACAATTAATAAAGTTCTTTATATTTGGTTAGAGGCTGGAGGCTGGAGCACCCCCTTCCCTAGGAGATCTTTTTGTGAGGACTCACACAAGTTTACAAACGCTTGACGCTCTTGATGATCAATCAAGAGAATACATTATATGTAACAATTTCATCTTAGTAATAGCTTCAATTTAAATATCATACTCGGTTGTATTTAATATCCTGTGTGTAATTTTTTTTTTGGAATACGAAGCACAAAATGAAAGACCTAGCAGGTATAGATGAACATGGGACACAACTACCTCCCTCAGATAAGATCTATAGGGAAGTGATGCCTCCAGAGCGGCATGGACGTGTGAGGTTGAAGGGAAGAGGTGTAACCCCAACCAGCTACTTTGGCTCCTGACTATCTTCAGACAATCGTGTGAATGACCTGGAAAGCCAGTTGGCTGAAATGCAAAGAGTAGCACAAGAGAAGGAGGAGGAAAGACAACTTGAGATTGAAAAGATTAAGCCGCAAGCACAGGAGAAAGATGAGCAAAGGCGACATGAAATAGATGAGATGAAGAGGCAGTTGGATGCACAAGATGCGGACATGGAAACACGACTTATGCAAAAGGTGGCTAATTTTGCCCAAATGGTATCACGTTGGTATGTAAACATGCTTAGTTTCTTGTCTATGAATGTTATTTTTTCTTTATAATTTGAGTTGGTCTCTTAGAGTTTGTAGTTATCTTCACCTTCCTGGATGCATATTGTTAAGCCATTGAGTCCAAATATTTGTTTAAGTAGTTAGCTTAGATTTCATGGCAACTTGGTTAGTCCTGGAAGTGGTTTTGAGCTTAATATCAAGTACTTGCAACTTTGAGTCCAAATAGTGTTTAAGTAGTTGCTTAGAGTTCAAGTCAGGAACCCGATATACACTGGTTTCAATAAACTTCCCTTTTTGTACCCTAAGAATGTAATTCAGTAGATTGATCAAACTGTTTATATCAAATAGAAGTCAGAGTGGCAGACCACTTGACAATTGTGATGGCAACTAGATAAAATTTCCAATGTGAATACTAATAAAACCACATACTAAAACTTTTTTTTTCTAAAGGGTAATTTGTATAAATAGCAAAAGAATGGGTTGCAAGTTGTTACAGTACAAGTGAAGTAGCTCATGAGAATGGAGGCACTACTGTGTGAATATCCTCGGTACATTTCACGTCGTGAATCTATAGTAGTTAAGATGCGCAATACTCCTTATCAACTTTTCTGCTTGCCACATGTTCTGATTTCCCTTTGTTAAGAAAAATACCATGGTCCTGGAATTAGTTTGCACCCTGATCTTTTTGATGTCGTGCCTTAGTGCCTTACTGAGTCCCTGCTCCACTGCTTGCATCTCAATTAGCTCTATGGATTTCTTGCTGGCCTTTCCATGACTTGTTGCAGCCACTTCTTCTTCCTTATTGCGAATGACTGCTGCCCATCCACCCAACATCCCTTGAAGAGTACCATCTGTGTTGAGATTATTTACACCCACTTCTGCTTTGTTCCAACTGCATAATTTCTGTTGCTTCCTCTCGATTTGATCATCAACATTCCAAGTATCCATGAACTATTCCGTTTCTAGTCCTCTCTCCATCTTGATGTCAAATGCTATCAGCTTAATCCTTATATCCTCTATCATTGATTTCACCAATTTTGGAATATAAGTTATCTTATTCTGAAACATTCTTTCATTCTGCGTTTTCCAGCTCCAATAGTTGCTTAAGTTGCTCTTGTTATTCAAATTCGGTGCTGATCGTAGTTTCCTGCTCTTGTATGAAAATTTAATGGGATATAAGCACTTCATCCTTAAATTTCTATTACAGTTCCTAAATACAGGAGATCTGTGGTTCGAAAGTGCTTAAAATGGCTTGAAATGGTCTATAATGTTGTAAAACTTATTTTAGATTATTGAAAGGCCACATAAACTCAATACCCTACAACCTGGTTTGGTTTGCATCTAGTAGTGTCGAAAAAAATGAAGTTGTGCACCCTAATTTGAAGGTATTGCTCTACTTATACTTACCTTATATTACTTATGCAAAAAGGAACGTTGCATCACACGGTATGAGTGTAGTTTAAAATCAAGTACAATAATGATAAGTATGTACGATGATCTAGACTAGTAAAGACTGTGTAGAGCAAGCTAGAGTGCCAGGTGGTGTCCGAGTCTAGAGCAAGCTAGAGTTCCTATTTGATCGTTACAAGGGTTGGTTATATTAGTGCTACTACTTAAACAACTGTTGTAAAAATTTCTACTGAATCTAACAGTTTCTTGTAGGAAACAAACCTATTATTGTTGGCTGTTGTTGTTTGTTTTTTCTTTCTACATACATTATGGTTATTATGTTATAATAGTGTAACTACTTAAACATTCTATAATAGCTTGAGCTCAGGTTCTTACCGTCCCACCAGAGTGCGACCAGAGTGCTGCACAGACATAGATCTTCTTAGAGCAAGAGTGGGTATACACTAAAAAGGATTAATAGGAATTGACATAAGGCTTAATATTATAAGTGCAAACGTCCTAATTCCAGAGAAGTATTACAGTCTCAGACAAATATGTGCTATTATAGTCATTATAACTTAGAACTGATTTGATTTTGTGTATGTGGTGGTGTGGTGGTTTTGTTAGAATTAATTATTGGGGATGCATGCATGCATGTGTGTGTGTGTGGGGGGGGATGAGACAACATTGAGAAATTTGAAGAAAGTGGTACAGGGGAACATTTTTCATCAATTAAACATAAATTTTGAAGTGCCATTCATGAGGAGAGTGCGACACATAAATTTTATTTCATAAAACATAGAGAAGTCAGACTTGAAAAACTATGAAGTGTCTAAGGCATTACTTCTGTCAACAAGGTAATTAACTGGCAATCTACCTACTTGTTAAGAAACAAAAATTTGTTTTTCTGTCGAGCAAGAAAGATAAATTCGTTATTTGGAAAAACATAGTTGGTCTTTCTGGTTTTGACTTTGTTGAAAACTTGAACTATCGGAGTTGTTGAATATATATTAGGATTAAAAGAAAAGATACCTAAATAATTTTAAATGCTGATTGACCTTTTTTCTGTTCATTTTGATAGATTAATAGGAGACAAGAAGGGAACTATGGAAGTGTTGTTCTGAATAATAGACCTTTAATTTCCTAAGCTTGATTGTATTCAACTACTTCTTGTTTTGACTCTTGGTGGCTTTTGAGTGTTGTCTATGTTTTGACTTTTGAGATATTGTCTACTCTAGTGTCTTTGTTCAGAAATGTGAAAATGAGGTTATCACGTTTCAGTAGTAGGATGATCGATCCTGCATTGCGTTAGATTCTAACCGTGATCCATGTAAAAAACCATTTTGGTAGGATATTTCACTTCCGAAACTTGAGTTTAATCTTGGATGGCTAGTGAGATGCTGCTGAGCCTCAATAAACCCATTTTTCTGGATTGAAGTTTCAGTACTCCTACTCAATTGAGAAGAGGTGCTAGAGCAGGGTTGTGCTTGAACTGCTATTGCAGTCTCGTTTAAGCTACTTGCTGGCTTTCTCCATGAAGAAAATGATGACCCAATTTCAATAACATCAGGAATAGCAGGATACGAACTGGGCATATCGGGAACAAAAATTGGTCTTGTAAAACTCTCGTTGTAGAGTCTTTGACTTCTAGATATTCCTGTGCCACACATATTAGTCTGTTGCCATGGTTCTGTTTTATTCTGATCAGCCATAAGAAATTGGGGATGCTTGGTGTTCCTACACTCAACTTGTACTGGTTTTCTCTCACTCTCATTCTCTTCTCGGCAGCAGAAGAAAGAGCATATCCGAAAACCCAACCATGGTGTTCATCAAACCCACAAAGTCGAGGGCTTACTTTAAGCGTTATCAAGTCAATTTCAGGAGAAGGAGAGCTGGAAAGACGGATTACAGGGCTCGTATCCGTCTTATCAACCAGGACAAGAACAAGTACGGGACACCCAAATATCGTTTTGTTGTGCAGTTTACCAACAAAGATATAATTACTCAGATTGTATCTGCTAGTATTGCTGGTGATATGATACTTACATTAGCTTATGCCCATGAACTGCCCCGATATGGGCTTGATGTTGGTCTCACCAATTACTCTGTAGCTTACTGCACTGGCCTTCTCTTGGCTCGTCGTATCCTGAAAACACTCGAAATGGATGAGGAGTAGGAGGGAAATATTGAGGCAACTGGGGAAGATTTTTCTATTGAGCTCACTAATTCCAGGAGGCCTTTCTGTGCATTGCTTGATGTAGGCCTTATTAGAATAACAGCTGGTGCACTTAAGGGGCATTGGATGGTGGGCTTGACATTCCTCACAGTGATAAGAGATTTGCTGGATTTAAGAAAGAGGATAAGTAGTTGGATGCAGGGGTTCACCGAAAGTATGTCTATGGTGGCCATGTTGCTGCTTATATGAGGAAACTAATAGAGGATGAGCTAGAGAAGTACCATACCCATTTCTCTGAGTATATCAAGAAAGGCATTGAAGGATGGCATAGAAGAACTGTCTGAGAAAGGTACATCTGGTATTCGTGGCCGATCAACAAACAAAGAAATCGAGAGAAAGAGGCTCACGAAGGCACACAAGAGGTTCAACTTGAAGAAAGTCCGACATATGATGAGAGGAGAAACAAGTTGATTGCGATTGAAATCATTTGAACTTTGTAGGAGCGGATGATGATGAGAATGATGATTAGAGATAGTTCACCTGATCCATTATGCATTTTTGTCGTTTTTGTTTCTTGTCAAGAGTTTCCCGTGGGACCTTTTCTCTTATGCTCTCTAGATTTGCTATGTTTTCAGTTATCTACTATTTTATAGTTTTGGATATTTACAACTTGAAAAGGTAGACTTTGAGGGATTTACTTTGAAGTGCGGTTATTGTTTTGTTCATCAATTGACCTATCTTATTGAAAAAACTTCTGGTAATTTGAGAAGTTATTGGGTAGACTGATTAATAAGTGGGCATTGTTTGCAATGTCTGGTTGATCTTGGTTTTAAGAAAGGAGGGATGGAGCAATACTTTTATTGTAGTTTAGAGTGATACAAAGAAGCAAAGTAATATATCTTCTTTTACTGAAATGATCACCTTTAGAACTGATACAGAGACTGATAATGAGATTGGGTAGCCTCCTAAGTTTTGTTTCAATGTGAAAGTGTTTTGGCTAAAGAAGAAGTTTGATCTTTTTTTGTATAAATTACCTTTTTGTTTTTCATTTACGGAAGTCGCATGCAAAAAGAGTATCTTGTTTCATTTGCGGTGATTACTTGTGTAGCATCTTGTTTTCAACTACTTAAAGTAGAATAACTGATGGGGTTTAAGGCCAATTATTGGGTATTGTCAACTACGTCATAATCCATGTGTTTGCTACATTATAATATTATCTATCTGTATTATTCAGTTTCTAATAATGGAATTGCATCTACATCTACTCTGTTTTGTCTAGAATCTAGAATTCTAGATATGTTACAAGTAGTGATCGGTCTTGACTTGTTCCTTTTTCCTTTGGGGAGGTGAGAAAAAAAGGGCAGGGAGTGGTTATCATCCTTGGTCTTTCGGGTCTTAGGTATGAAATAGCTACAAAACTTATAGTGAATATTTTGGTTTATAAAGTCGACACTAATGAAGCATATGCTAAGTTTGGTAGATGACTAAACACTGTTGGAGTGATAAACCTTTAATTATTGTCTTCGGTTTATGTCTGTCTTGTTATTTCTAAACTTTTCTTGTTATTTGTTTACGCAGAAAATAAATGCACACGATGGCTTATTGTACATGCATGATTGATTCCGAAACTTCATAGTTTTTGCGATTTTCGCGATAATAGGCGGAATATAGTACTACTGCGTATGCGTACTGTTGGATTTTGGACTTCCATCATAAGACTTTTTTGTGTAGATATTTTGATACTTTTGTTTGTGTGATACCGGAATACTACAAAGATGGATTGTTGTTTCTCTTATTTTTGGTAGTGAGTGGAATTGGTTTATGTAGCTTTCATGTGAAATGAAATTTCAGTTTAGATTCTCATTCATAGCTCTATGTGGTTTTAGTACACAAATTATTATTATTATTATTATTATTATTATTATTATATATACAACACTTTTTGCCACGGCCATTTGCTATAAAAAAAACCCAAAAGTAATGTCTTGCCGCGGCCATTTGCTGAAAAAAAAACCAAAAGTAATGTCTTGCCGCAGCCATTTGTTGCCAAAAAAAAAGCAAAAAAATGTCTTGCCACGGCCATTTGCTGCAAAAAAGAACAAAAAATAATGGCGGGAGAAACATTTATTGCCACAACTTGTGGCAATAAATACTTTTCGCAGCGGCTGTGCCTGTGACAAAAAGAAATTAATTTATTTTGACAATTAAATTAATTCAAATAAAAAACAATGTCTTGCCACGACATGGTCGCGGCTAAATGTTCACTCTCTTGTAGTGGTGGCAAAAGTCATGGCAACAAACTTCTTTCCACACCCTTTTTTGCCTCGAGCGAGGTTAAAAGTTTTTTCGTGGCAAAACACATGTTGCCACGAATTTTGGGCTTTTTGCCACCACAACTGACCGTGGCAAAAAACCATATTTTTAGTAGTGGATGGTGAGTCTGTAGAGAATTCTGTGTGAGCTTCTGGTATAGTATGGTGGAGATAGGTGTGAAAGTGTTTGTGTGCTATGGTGTATGTGTGTGAAGTATGTTGATTCCCTGCAGTATGAAGTTTTGGTGTGTATATGATATTAGGTGCTGTCTTTTTGTTGTTGTTGTAAAGGAAACACCAAAGACGTTGGTGGCTAGAGTTATGTATGAGTTAAGATGAAGTTGAAAAATGTGTCTGTGAGTATTTAAAAAAATAAAAAATGTAGTGAGTAAAGATAGTCCGTAGGTTTTAAAATGAAAAGAGTATTCAATGATGGTTGTTGGTTGGTGTGGTGCTTATGCTTACTTGATTGTGACCTCCTAGCTTTCTGAAAAATATATCTGTGAGTGTTGTATGAATGTGCGTTTACTGCCTTTGGGTCCTAAATCCAAAAGCATTATTGGGTGCGAAGAGCGAACATGGGGCACTAACGAATACAATTATTGACTTTTGTCTATTTTCACATAAGAGGATGGGGGTGGTTGTTGTCATTTAATTGGGTGTTGCTGCCGCGTGCACGAGACATGTGGATGCTGCCACTACTTCCTACTACTAGTGAATGCCTTGATACCAAAATGCAGATTTAATCCTTGAGGACATTGGACTTTGCCTAATGAACCAACGAAAAACGGACTTCGGACTTAATGCCTTTTCGCCTGATCCTACTGCTTACTCCTGCGCTTGATTGTGCCGAAAGCAAACGGATTGTGGCTCCCGATTTCCATCATCCAAGCACCACATTAAAAAATAAAATAAAAATGTGAACAATATTAAGTTAGATTTTTTTGCTTATGTAAATATTTTTATTTTTTGTAAATATATTCGTGTAATCAAGCCCTCGAAGGCCCAAACTCTGTAACTTATTGGCATTCTGCCTCATTTCGGCCTGGTTTGTGGGCTTCTATATGTTTGTAATAATTTTCTGAATAACAGGTGAGTGGCATTGACTCCGAACTGTCAACAGGTCAATGGCCACTCAAGTCATCTTTGACCCAAGTGCGTGTAAGCACACCTTGGTAAGGTACGTTTCTTTTAACTCTCCCTTGAATCTCCTGTCAAAGGATTATATGCAATTTCCAAGCAGGATTACGCTACTTAAATGAAAATCAATCTTAGCCTTTTAGAAATGATATGATAGCATGTTTAGAATCGTGTGATTTAACGTTAATGCATGATTAGCAAGCATATTTAGAATTCAAATTTTATGAATGCTTAATAATTTTGCAAACATGATCAACTTTAAACACATGCTTTTATATCGGGTACTTGAAACATACTTCTAGGGAATCTATTAAAATAATAATAATAATAATAATAATAAAATGTAGACCACCCTAAGAGTAACGAACATTTGCCTTGCATACAAGAGATAAATCCATCATATCATTCCTATAGTTGAGAGAAATCTTTCGACTAAGTTTCTAAAAAATGCTAGTTTGCCATATTTTACATCATTTGAGCTACATGAAGGACAATTTATGATGCATTTTTTTTATCTCCGCACGGGTATGTAAAAATACCATTTTGTGGGGGTACTCTCTAAACCCCCAAATCTTTCAACTATTACCTTATAGTTGATCAAGAAACATTCCACCCCGGTTTCATCCTGTTTGGGGGTGTGCATAGTCTAGGGGAATCTGACGTAAAAAGGCCTCCCGAACCTAGTCTCAGGAATTTGACTTAAAATGACCCAACATAAAGTCTTGAGTATCTGACTTTAAACGACTCATTTTTTGTTGCATTCAAGTAATGCCACAATAAGGTAACTGCGCCCTTCTATTTGGAGAGATTGTTGTAAGCGTCGGTTCCTTCATCTAAATAAATCGTGTATTCCAATTTAGTACCTGATGGGTGGTAGGGTAATGTTTATCAACGACGCGAGTTTATTTGTTCAACATATATTAGCAAATAATCTGTATTTGCTAAATCATTCCACCATCTAGGTGCGAATGCCAAGGGTTTCTACAAACCCTTATGCTTGATAAAAGTCTTAGGAATCTGACTATAAACGACCTAAATTATTATGTCTATATATGTGTGTATTTTGGTTGTTTTCTTTGATTGGTTTCCTATTTTCAATTTTCTTGTTGCATGCTGTAATTTTTTCAGCCAAATTTTTGCTCACGTTTCTCAGGTAATTTCTTTCCCTATCTCTCTTGATACTTTGATGACAAAACATCCATCTGTTTGGGGGTGGGAGAGAAACATTTTGCAAAAATTAGGCACTATTAGGTTATTTATTTTTCTTTATAAAAGAAATTCAAAAATAAAAAAATTAGTTAGTCGTATTTAGTAATAAAAGTCTTGTTTCCTTTTATATGATGAAAATTGTCTAGAAATCTCACATTAGCATTAGAATTAGGATTAGTTCTTAGAAACTTATATTAATACGTATGCAATAGTTTTTACATCTTTTCATGAATATTCATGGAATGAGTGTCATTGATTGTACATAGCAGTAAGTTTCTGGGACCCATGGTTAGAATACTTAATTTCCAAATCCAGTGAGAATCTAGCCAAAAAGCCTCAACATAAGTGTATCTGAATAATGACCTGAGGATGAAACAATTCCAAGTAGAAATAAATCACTCGTTCACTTGCTTGATCACTATACCATATCTTAGGCGAGAATTTAGGCATTCTTTGGACCGATATAGCCAAATAAAAAAAAAATATACAAACCAAAAAATATATATATTTCCCCTAGTTTTCCCTGTTGAGCCTTTATATTAGCCATTTCATTTTTCAACAATTATTTCCTTACCCATATCCATATCTGATGAGTATGAGAAATATGATGAAGAGCATAAAAGAAAAGAGAAAGACCTATACAAATACGAAAATTAGTTCTATCAGTTGGCGTCGATTGATGAATCCAGTTAGCTGTGTCAAAACCAAGAAAAAGTAAATTCCATGAAAAAAAAAATCAAAGTTATAAACTCCAAAAATAAAATCAAATGGAGTAGAAAAGCCAAAAAGGGCGAAGTATGGAACAGTTTTGAAACAGAAGAACACTAGGTTTTCTCTAGTAATTATACATTTGAAGACCATATTTTCTCTAACTCATTATTTTGTTATCCCTTCCCTTCTAAACCACTTCCTAAGCCCCGTAATACCTAATAAAAGTCCTCTAGTTCAATTAGGATAGGTTAGTGTGATAGTAAGTGGTAGATGTGATTGATCGACCTTGGCTTCCTTGGACATCATTGAGAATGTGAGGAAACGTGTGCCCACTGCACACTGGAGTAAGCAAAACCTGAGTGGTAAAAATTATGAGAGTTTGTGTTTCGAAACATACCTGTGAGAACCTACTTAAGGATGCTCTCCGAAGGATCCATAAACGACCCTGCTTATACATTTCATTGTAAAGTTCACTGCATGCATATTCATATGTAGATGTTTTGATTATTGTACATTTATTAACGTAGGTTTCAAAGGAATTAATCCTCGTTCCCCGCTACTGCGATGTACAGATATCTAATATCTAATTTAGGGAACAAGCCTTTGTTACTGAGTCATTGTAGTATAGGTGAAGTTTGTGGGTATCTTCTCTGGAAAACTCTCACGAGGCTAAAACTCATCCACTAGGGAATTCCTAGTGGTTTAAGGCCTTGTTGCATATGGTCAATGCAATCGCACTCTGCGAAACGAGAATTAGCTTAGGACTACACATTTTTTGTCATTTATCTATTTTAGTGTCTCTTCTTTGCTTGAGGACAAGCAAAGTGTTGTTTGGGGGTGGTTGATAAGTACCAAAAACTGTGTTTTAAACCCTGTAGAGACATTACATTTGGGTCAATTATGTGTTTAATAAATGTAAATTAATTGTATTTTCATGTTTTCACAGGTTTCAATAGACAGCAATAAAATACACACAAAACCTGCATTTTAGCAAGAAATACAGCTGAATAAAGCTTGGACTTGAAATCTTCAGTATCAGCTCATTTAAAGCTCTAAATTGCCAGCAAAGCTCATGGACTCAGAGAACCATGAAACAAGTTGAAGAATCCAAACTTGAGTCCCTAAGCCAGCTAAAGAAGAGATTTTTGGATAAAAAACTTGGTCAAACTTACCTAAATCAGCCCGAAAGTCAAGAGAAAACTTCAAATGTCGATATCTTCCGCCTCCTAACTCTGATTCAAGCATTTGACCAGCTAAAATGATCAATGCAGAAAACTCTATGTAACGGTATCTAGCTTCCAAAAAATGGTCGTACAGTTTGGAATATGAAGATAAAGCCAAAGCCTGTTACTATTTAACTATTTAGTCCAAGCCCATTACTATTCCAGAGAATATTTCTGGAGAGAATATTCCCTGGGATATTATATTTTATTTGTAACCGTTATATTTAGATTAGATGGATTGAATCTAGACCGTCAGAAAGACTATAAGTAGAAGGGTCTAGTTTTAGTTTTTCTGATAGAATGGTTAGCATTCCATCAGTAGGAGTAGAGTAGTTTATTGCTTTCCTAGTGTAATGAAGAATTTAATTTTCAGTTTTTAATTAAAATAATTTTTAATTTAGTTTTATTTTTTGTTAATTAGAATAACACTTTAGTTATGTGATCTCAGAGCAGAAACTCTGCCCGAGTGAGGATTATATCCGTTAGGTAGGGTGTTTCGATAAATATAACGATTAGGAACCGAGTAAGTTCACCCAGAGATGGGGTTCTGAATCAATTTCACCCGCTAATAACGCTCGTTCAGAGATGAAGAGTCGTTATTAGGGATAAAAAATCGAGACTAACTCTTTTAATGGAGATATGATTCGCTCAAACGGATTTTCTATCTCCAAAATCCAAAGTCTATTTTAGTTTATTTTCATTATTTTCTCACCTAAATCCACTTTCACAAACATCACGTGATCGAATTAGTTTTTGTTTATAAATAAACTTTTGCAATTTTATTGAAATGAGAACGAAATGACAAACCCAACGAGTAGACGGAATACTGCTCCCCTTCCTACCCTTGTAACTATGAGTTGGGGAGCAGCAGTTTCGAGTGACTTCATGGCAGTGAAGTCTCCACATTCACTTCTGTTTGTTTTCACTGCGTTCAGCACGACTGGTCCCCAGAGGCTGTAGACGAGATCGAGCACGGTCTCGACGACGATGCCACTCCACCTCCACCTTTAGTAGACTTCTTTGCTACTGAAGCTCTTCCTCATTTCACGTGACCCATAGATGCGATGCGCTTCATGTATGAGGGTCAGCGTCAACTACATTAGCAGCTGAGTACAATTCAGCATGTGCAGCACGACTTTTAGGACAGCACTCTACGGATGCTTTAGGAACTAAAAGATGAGATAGTTCCACATACTCCTTCACATGAGAGAGCTCGACGAGAGGGAAGAGATAGGAGTAGTTCGAGTTCGTCTCGACGTCGTTAGTTACCCTGAGCGGATTCTGACTAGAATTTCCCTAGTGTCCGCATAATTATATGTAGTTTATTTTTGTATTTGTACATTTCTTTACTTTCTACACTTGTAGTTGTATATATGCTGATAAGTAGTATTATCTAATTTGTATGCATGCTTGTTGTGGAATTTGGATGAGAATTTTGGTATATGAGCAGAAGGAAATACAAATACATCATGCCAAAATTTTCTTAAAATTTGCATTATGAATATTTCTACAAATAAATTCAAAAGCATAAAAATTTCATATTAGAATAATTACGTAATTTACTTTTTAGGCAACCCCTGTACATCTTGTTCTATATCTATCAACCCACGCTCCTTGGAGGTGGTATATTTTCAACGAAGAACAAAGTACAAGTTACTGCCGTTTTTGCTCATGTTCTTGTGGTAATCTATTTCCCTTTTTTTTTCTTTCTTTTTCATTGTTTCAGCAATAACCTACTTCAACACAACGAGAGCAAATGATAAAGAACGCACTAAGAAACAGAGGAAATTATTGTTGGGGGAGATGAAATTGAACCAAGATAATGGCTGCCTACGTACCCAATATCTATTCTCTAGGGATCAAGTTTCAACGTAGTTCACATTATGAGAAAAAATGGTTTTTATATGAATGAAGAGGTTGAGTCCTAAGAGGAATGTGTTTGTTTGTGTCACAAGAATTGTTATCTCTTCGAACTTTTATCCTTATTTTTCTACAATAATGAACCTAGACATATTCATAAATAGACCAGTTATTGGGTGTAGCTAGGATTCAGCCCTTGGGCTTAATTGATTTGGACTTGATTTGTAGACTTAATGAGTCACAAAGTGGGGGTCTATATATTCATACTTTGAGGACAAAACATAGTTCTGTTTGGTGGTGGTATAGTAACATTTTGCAAAAACTAGGCATTTATTATATAGCAATTCTTATATTAGATATATTAATTATTTATTTCTTTCTGTAAAAAAATGTCAAAAAGACCAAAAATATTTTTCTGTTTAGTACTAAAAGTCTTGTTTCCTTTTTCTATGATGAACAAATGGTTTAAAAGTCTCGATCATTATAGCAATAGAGTAAAGATTCGTTATTCGAACTCAGACTAATATACATACAATAGTTTCTACATCTTTTCATGAATGACATGCATCAACATCATTGATTGTATATAGTAGTAAGTTTCCGAGACCAAGGTTAGAACAGTTAAGTTCCATATCCTGTGAGAATCTAACCAAATGCCTCATCTGAATGATTATTAAGTGATGACACAAGGATGCCCGGATAGAAAGAAAACACGACCACTTGCTTAATTACCACGCCATATCCTAGGAGAGAATTTAGGCCATTTCTGGATCGATATAGCCAAATAATCGCTAAAAACCCAAAAAAATAATTTTTTTCCTCTAGTTATCCCCCTTGAGCCTTCACCAATTTCTAAAAACCTTTTTATTTCTTCTCCATTAATCCCTTAACCATTATTACTACACACAATAAAAAGCGTACCTAGTTGACGAGTTGAGAATTGGAAGAAGAGTAAAAAGAGAAGAGAAAGCCTTGTACAAAAACAGAATAGTTACAAAGCTTCGAAAATAAAAGAAAGAAAAGATTCAAAAATCAAAATCTCCCAAAAGTTCAAAATCAAAAGGACTCGATTTCAAAAGAAACAAAAGCAAAGTTCGAACTCCGAAAAATCATAATCATATGGAGTCACAAAGCCAAAGGGCTAAAGAATGGATCACAAATTTGGAAGCAAAAGAACAAAACGAGGTTATTATCTAGTTACAAATATCTTGAAGACCCAATTTCTCAACTTATTTGAGTTTGTTTTCCCTTCCTTTTTATTTCTAAACCACTACCTTAGCCCTATAATTCCTAATAAAAGACCTCTAACTCAACTAAGAATAGGATGGTGTGATAGTAAGTGGATATTGTTATCCATCAAACTCGGTTTTTTTGGATGTCATTCATGTATGTGAGAAAAAATAAGTGCCCTCTGCACTTGAGAAAACAAAACTTGTGTGAATCTATCAGAGAGTTGTGATTGCAACAAACCCCTATGAGAACCCACCTTAAGGACGCTCTCCAAAAGTTTCATAAATGACTCTGCTTTTGCATTTCACCGGTCATGTTTTGCACGTTTATCTTTAGATGATTAAATTACTGTGTATATGTTATTCTGAGTTCAAAGGAGTTTTTCTTTATTCCCCCGCTAATGAGATATATAGACTTATGAGGATACACAAGAAAACAAGACCCTTTGTACTAGATAGAGGAAGTTTGTGAGTACCTTCTATGGAAAACTCTCATAAGACTTAAGCTCGTCCACTAGGGAATTCCTTGTAGTTTAAGGCCCTATTGCATATGGTCAATGCAATCACACTCTGCGGAACGAGACTAGTATAATAAATCACACATTTGTGATCTTAGTTTTTTCTCTCTCATCTTTGCTTGAGGACAAATAAAATGTTGTTTGGGGGTAGTTGATCAATCCCCAAATATGTGTTTTATTACGCTTTACAATACTTCAATTATGCCCTTCTTATGCTTAATGAACAAACAACTTATAGCTTTTACTACCTTTTGCAGGATACAGGCCATTAAAGACGTATATTCTTAAAACGTGCATTTTAGCGCGAAAATGATTGCTATTGACGCTGCTTGGGAAGATTCCAGCTTAGGAGAAAAAGTGCCGAAAAGTCAAGGTCAAAGTCAACGGTCAACAGTTAGGGACACAAAACCAAAATATGGAAGATCATGTCCTTAACCCACAAGACCAAAGATTATGTCCTCAACTCAAAAGTTTGCATAATTAGCAAACTTGTTCAAGAAGCTACCAAAATCCTAATGAGGGCAAAATTGTAATTATGTAATTGGTGTAGTATATAAACTATAGTAAGAGGAGAGAAAACTTTACCCTAGAATTAATCTTTAGTCATTAGGAGTAGATTAATATGTTTTAATTAATAGTTTAATTTGTTATTTACTTGTTTTCCATTTTTATGTTCTTCAAGCTTTAGTTAATCAATACAAAATTTTCAATCTTGTCTTCAATACAAAGTTTTCACTTCTTCTTCTAATCTTAATTCAATCCCAAAACACTAGTCATACTCATTTGACATGTTTAAATGAGTATAACTGATAAGCACCCAAAAGTGTATTATGAAACCCCGTTGAGACATATAAATTTGGTTAACTATGTGTTTAATAATCATGAAATAAATATGTTTTCATACTTTTGCAGGTATTCGCAGTAAACATGGAAATATGGTTTAAACCTGCAATAAAGCACGAGGAACGACATATATATGAATTCTTCCAAATCCGCATAGAAGCATCAAACTTCTGAAGCTCCTACCTCTTGAACCAGGACTCCGAATGCGACAAGTGAGCTGCTCAGACAATCAGGGCGATGAACTCTACGCATAGGCGGGAAGTTGTAAAATTGCCCAAAGACCGGACCGCCACTGGACTACACATAGGACCCACTATGCGGGCCCATAAGATTGGATGAGTCATCAATCATGGAGCATGTCAAGACAAAAATGACAAATTATTGGTGCAAAGTTGACACCTTGCATATAATTAATTAGATTAGGTGTTAATAGTGAAAAAAAGGCAAGGTGTCACTTTGTTTTAATGTGGTGGATAAAAATGAAGTAAATGTGGTTTGATGTTTCACATGGGAGGAAATGAGATGTCTCTCAAATGGAGAAGAAAACAAAACAAAGGGGGGACACTCCATTTATTCCCTTGACTTATTTTCCTTACCTTGTATTATTTTAGTTCCTTAGCCATTTTTAGTTTTTAGTTTTAGTTTTTGTAAGAAAGCTTGTAATAGTTTTTAATGGAGGAAACCTTAGTTTTCTTCTAGAAAATAAAAAGCAAGTGAGTTTAATTGGTTTTTCTTCTTCTTCTTTCTCTCTCTTTTGTTCTTCTAGCTTGTAATTCATCATCCCAAGGATCATGAGCTAACTTCTCTTTTGGGGAGTTAATCCATCTCATGTGAGGGAGAATATTTGTGGTTGGCTTGGCAGGTTGTTAGGAAGAACAACTAGACCTGCATCCTATCCCAAAATGATAGTTGGTGTAGTGTCTAGTTAGGAATCAAAGTAATGAGTTTAGAGATAAGTCATTGCTTGGTTCCACTTGCTAGCATGTATGAACTCTTTAATGAGCCATACATGCTAGGGATCAAGTTTTATTCCATTAGGGCTTGTCTATGAGTCTAGGAAGAATCAAATGAACATGTTCAAATCAACAACTAAATGTTATTTTCACATGAGGAGGATTAGCTCTCCACCTTTTCTTTAGTAAATTGAATTTTGTATTAATTGCATGATTTCAAATCTTAATGTTTTTTCTTTAATGTTTGTATAGGAAAGAAACCTAGCAGTAGTAGTAAACTTACTCACTAGTTCCCTAAGAGTAACAACCAATTTGTAGCTGTCCTGGACTTTAGGTTGGTTCGAATCCTTATTCCAACTTTACGAAACGAAGATCGTGAGTAAGGAACTTTGAGTTCACTTTCGCATCAAATTAGAGAGTCAAATCTCTAACGTAGTAAAAAAAAAGCTAATATCAAAATGGCGCCGTTGCCATTCTAAAGACCCAAGGACCTGCGCTTGCAAACTGGAATTTCTCCAAGGGGAAACCCCCCACGCTCATCCTTTCATATATTTCTTTTTCTTATGTTGTCTTCATTTTTTTTTAAATTTCCCGCATTTTTGCTACTGATAAACATTCCGATTTTGGTTGAACTGACAGGTTCCAAATGCTAGGACCTGGAAACTAGGCTACAACAATCACTAAGCTTACTGTGAAACATTTGGTCCGGTTGTGCTTTCGTTTCTTTTTATCTGGTGGACTTTGCGGGAAGCTTGCAGGGTTCGGAAATTTTAAATATTTTTGCATGCTTCACATGTATGTAGTTATTATGTTGTAGTTAATGGACTATATTTTATGTATTAGGTTAGTAATATGCATGAATCATATGAATCGCCCTGTGAATATATATATATGCGGTTAACTGGTCATGAATTACATATTAATGTATATATACATACAAATGGAACTGTTTTGCATGGTTATATATATATATATATATATATATAAGTCACATGTTTAGCATATATATTACCGAATGAGTGATTATTTGCATGTTAGCATCTATAACTTAGGAGTTATACATAGTAATTAGGATGTGTTTTGGTATTTTGGCCATAACTTTGGCTATGGTTCTCTGAATCACGCGTGTGAGCTCAATTCGGAAAGATATCGATGGCGCGCACGCTGTTCTTTCACCAAGTTTGCTTGGTGGAGGTCATTTTCGAGGTCAAAATAAACTATTTTCCCCTCCAAAATCATCATTTTCGAAAATGGTGTTGTTTAATAAATCAATTTTGACAAGAAAGAGGAGAACATTCCAACGAGGGTTAAAATCTGAGTTGGGTAAGTTGTTTCTAAACCCTACGGGATAAAGCTGCTCTCTATATGACACTTGCAATCTCAATGAGTATTGTCGAAATCGAATTATTATGCAATACAAGAGTCGTATTTTAGTTTATGTATAATACTTTGCATGTTTAGTTTTGTCGTATTATTCTGCGTATGTATACTATATTCGTATGCTAATGTATTTAGATACGTATGAGTGATTCAAATTTGCCTGTTACTGTTGATATACGTTTACGTAATATCGATTTACAAATTAGCGTACATATACATATTACTGATGTATATTTGCCTGTACGTATGGAAGTATTTATCGATGACACAAGCTTGCCTATTCGTATAGCTATACGTATGAGTAGAGTATCTTCACATGCTACTGCACCTAGTATTGTATGAGTAGATCGTATTTGCATGCTTGTATTTTAACCCTTGCATAAATCTTTAAAAAAAAATTAAAAAAATTAAAAAAATTAAAAATTAAAAAAAAATTAAAAAAAAAATTAATACCGCCTTTGCATAAATTTTAATTCCATAAATCTTAATCATATTCCAATGATGTCTAGGAAACTTGAAAGATTGAGGTTACTTAATTAGAACCGTGCTTGCACGGAAAGCCTCCCTCATATCTCTCTTGTGACCTGGCTGTTGGTTTATGCACACGTATTCCTAGCTTCACTGCTACGTTAGCAGCAGTTTAGGCATATGTTCTTCAACTCTAATGCTTAAGATAATAATAAAATTCGAGTCCTACTAAATTCCTTCTGTCAGTTAGATCTAATTTTATGCTTGCATGAGATTAAGGTCTGGTTCCACTAAAGAAATTGAACATACCTATCGTCGAAAAAAATACGATAAGCAATTGCGTAAGTTCTTACCTAAAAATTGTTCTTCTTCTGCTAATTACCTTCATCACAATCCTTCGTCGCCATCAACTTCTGTCATTATGGCCGATGATCCTCTACCAGCAGAGAAGCCCCTCTCGGATTTCTATATTGCATTACAGGAAGGACCTTCTTCCTGCATCAAACTTGAGGACATTGTCGGTGATTTTTGTATCCCACCAAACGTTTTCAGTTTGTTACCTATATATCATGGTTTGGAGCACGAAAAACCTTACAATCATCTTCGTAGGCTTCAACAAGTGGCAACAACATTTCACCATCCAGCAGTCTCAAAGGAACAACTCTTGCTTCGACTGTTTCCATTCACTTTAGCGGAAAAAGCGTCAATCGGCTAGCGGGACAAATGACAACCGATCCATAGATACATGGAATAGACTAGTTCAAGCTTTCATGATTCAGTTTTACACTCGAAAAAAAAAACAACCTGAAATGCTTTAGAAAATTCAATTCTTTCGTCAAAATCCTCATGAATCCTTTACAGAAGCATGGAGTCGTTTTTTCGATCTTACGTTAGAATGTCCTCATCACCAAATTGGACAAAGCCGTCCTTGTTCGTTCATTCTTTAATGGTCTTTTTGATCATCAAAAAGAAACTCTTGATATAATGAACGGTGGTTGCTTCATGGACAAAGGAGCTACCGAAGCTTATACTTTTCTTGAAAAACAAGCGAAAAAAGGTACACACTGGGGTAACACTGAGTCGTCTCAGTCATCAAAGGACAATGTTACAAAGGCCACATCTATTTTTGAGGTAAAACCCGATCCCGAAATAAAAAATTTGATAGAATCCCTAACTAAGAAAGTAGATGCCCTTGCAGTTCAAGTAAACGATCAACTACCAAAACCAGTCATGCATGAACGTTGACACCGCCCCATGTGTCCTTTGTCTTAGTCCTGACCATCCTGATGCATATTGTCCCTTGTTATATGCTTCCCCTACTAAACAATCGGAGGAGGCATGTGCATTCAACATTCCTAATGCACCGTGGAGACAACATTCAATTTCGGCTTGGGCGCCAAAATAACCAACAAATGGGGGGGCTCCTCGGGGTTTGGCTATTCCACTGTATTCGACCTACCAACAATTTTATTCCATACCGCCAAGGAAATAATCAACAATACCAACAAGGTCAATTTCAAAATAATTCCAATGCTAACTATCAAACCAATCGCAGCCTTGTTCCAAATTTTAATCCGGATCCCAACTATAATCAACAACTTCTCAAAGAATAATCGTGAACTACTATTGCTTTAACTAACAACCTTGAACCCGTTTTGGATAGGTCAAACGAGACTTTCTTAGCCTACATGAACCAACGGTCTCAAATTTTAATGTCTATCCAACAATCACTTTAACAATTGGCAAGAAAAGAGTCGAAAGGCGTGTTTCTGGACAAGCGGTTCAAACCCTAAACCCAAACACGACCTTTGAACTTACTAATGCACTGGTACAAGCACCTCCAATCAAGGTGAGGTGCATACAATCACTACTCTACGATCCGGAAAAAGGTAGACAATCAAATATTATGCGGATGATCAACCAAAGGAATCGAAGGTTCAATGAACCTATTTCTAATAATGAACCTACGGACGATTCACGGATCAAACAAAGTCAACATCTCAGAATTTAGGAAATAAGCAAGAAGACCCTTTTCCAAATTCGTCCCTAAGGCACCCGTTTCCTGACGCTTTGGCAAAGAATAAACCCGATGAGAATTTTCTTTGAAATTAGAGACTTTTAAAAATTTGACGATCAACTTGCCTTTTCTCGATGCCTTAAAACTATTAGCAAAACATGCAAAATTTCGAAAGATATCGCACCACAAAAAGGAGAACTAATGTTCCTCAACAAGCGTTCCTCACGAGCGGTTTCCATCCATCACGAGAAACACAATGGTATAGTCAAATAAAAAGACCACGGTAGAATAGCGGTTCCATGCACCTTAGGTGACAAATATCACGGCTATTGAGCTACTAGACCTAGGAGCTAGTGTGAACTTACTTCCATATTACTTATTTAAACAACTAGGTCTTCATGAGCTCAAACCTACCACCATGACTCTACAGTTAGCCAATCGTTCCATAAAGTATCCAAAAGGAATTGTGGAAAGCGTCCTCGAAAAAGTCAAGACTTCTTCTATCCTGTAGACTTTGTTGTTTTTGGATACGAAGTTGCATGTGATTCCATTCCTATCATCTTAGGACGTCCGTTCCTAGCAACTGCTAATGCTCTTATTAACTGTAGGGATGGTTCAATGACCATGTCCTTCGGAAATCTATCGGTAGAGGTAAATGTGTTCAAATTGATGAAACAAATTCCAGAGCCTGACATTGATGGTGAGGTGAATAGGGTTGACAGCATTCCGCAAGAGTATTTAACAAACTCGTTTCTAGAAGATGAAGTACCAATTTCTTTCATTTAGCAAATCCGAGTTTGAGGACGATGATTATACACAAGAAGTAAATGAGTTATTAGAGTCAATACCATTATTTGACCCTAACGACTGTAATGTCCAGTAACTTGGATGAACATCAATCTGTTTACTGCATGGATGATGACTTTCCTCAAGAATCTTTAATACCCACTTCGCCCACCCCTGATTTAAAAGCTCTTCCTTCGGAATTAAAATACGTACAGCTTGATCCAAATGGTCGCCACCCAGTTATCATTTCTTCACAATTAACTGACGATCAGGAAGCTCGTTTAATTAATGTCATTCAACAACATCGTTCTACTATTGGATGGTCCCTCGATGACATTAAAGGCATTGCACCTACTGTGTGCACCCATCGCATACACCTTGAAGAAAATGCTAAGACCTCATGTGAACCGCAGCGTCGACTAAACCCTACCATGAAAGATGTGGTACGAGAGGAAGTTTTAAAATTACTCGATGCGGGTATTATTTATCCTATATCTGATAGTGTTTGGGTAAGTCCAATACACGTTGTTCCAAAGAAATTTGGCATTACAGTTGAGAGAAATGATAAAGATGAATGCATTTCCGCTCGTATCCCAGTAAAATGGCGAATATGCATTGATTATCGCAAACTTAATGCCGTCACTCGTAAGGATCACTTTCCACTCCCATTCATCGATCAGATGCTCGAACGTTTAGCTGGTCAAGCATATTACTGTTTTCTTGATGGTTATTCGGGTTATTTTCAGATAGTCATAGACCCTGCTGATCAAGACAAGACCACGTTCACCTGTCCATTTGGTACATTTGCATATAAACGAATGTCTTTCGGCCTTTGTAATGCACCTGGTACTTTCCAACGCTACATGCTTCACATTTTCAGTGATATGGTTGAACGTTTTATGGAAGTGTTCATGGATAACTTCTCCATATATGGAGATTCTTTCGATAGTTGTCTATCAAATCTTGAAAAAGTCTTTACACGTTGTGAAGAGAAAAACCTTGTTCTTAATTGGGAAAAATGTCATTTCATGTTGACAAAAGGAATAGTTTTGGGACATATCGTTTCAAAGGATGGAATCGAAGTCGACAAAGCTAAGATAGAAAAAATTGCTTCACTTCCTATACCAAAATCAGTTCGAGACATTTGCGTATTTTTAGGACACGCAGGTTTCTATAGGAGATTTATTCAAGATTTCTCAAAGGTTGCTCGACCTTTAACCAATCTCCTGCTTAAAGATGCTGTTTTTTATTTCAGTTTCAATTGCAAACAAGCCTTTGAAATTTTAAAAAATGTATTAACTACCGCTCCCATAATTCAACCACCTGATTGGTCTAAACCTTTTGAATTAATGTGTGACGCGAGCGACTATGCTATTGGAGCTGTACTAGGGCAACGCCAAGAAGATAAGCCAGTTGTCATTTACTATGCGAGTAAAACCCTTAATGAAGCTCAACGTAACTATACCACCACTGAGAAAGAGTTTCTCGCCGTTGTATATGCTTTGGATAAGTTTCGTCCTTACCTAGTGGGTTTTCCAACTATTGTCTACACTGACCATGCGGCACTTCATTATCTATTAGCGAAAAAAAATGCAAAACAAAGGTTGATCCGATGGATTCTCCTTTTGCAAGAGTTTACTCTAGAAATTAGAGATAAAAAAGGTTGCGAAAATGTGGTTGCGGACCATTTATCACGACTTGTCAGTGATGTTGATCTCGATCTGAGAACCTATCGTGATTCTTTTCGGATGAACACTTGTACTCAATTTTTTTCGCCTCCTTGGGTACGGCGACATAGTAAATTACTTAGTTACCGAAGAAGTCCCTTCATCTTGGTCTCATAATGACCGGAAAAAGTTCTTATCCACTGTGAAATTTTATTTCTGGGATGATCCCTACCTCTTCAAGTATTGTTCCGACCAACTAATCCGCCATTGCATCCCGATTGGGAACACAATGATGTGTTATCCTTCTGTCATGAACAATCTTGTGGTGGTCATTTTAGTGGTAAGAAAACTGCGGCCAAGGTCCTACAATGTGGATTCTATTGGCCAACACTGTTTAAAGATGCACATGAACATTGCAAAGCATGCAATCGCTGCCAGCAGCTAGGACGCATTAATCAACGCAATATGATGCCCTTAAATCCCATTTTAATTGTGGAAATCTTTGATGTATGGGGCATCGACTTCATGGGTCCATTTCCAAATTCACATGGCTTCCTATACATACTAGTAGCAGTTGACTACGTGTCAAAATGGATTGAGGCATTGGCATGTCGTGCTAATGATCATAAAGCGGTCGTTTTGTTTGTAAAAGAAAATATTTTCTCTCGATTTGGTGTTCCAAAAGCTATAATTAGTGATGGGGGAAAACATTTCTGCAATAAAATTTTTGAATCATTAGTAAAGAAATATGGAGTCACACACAAAGTGGCAACTCCGTATCATCCTCAAACCAATTGGTCAAGTAGAAGTCTCTAATAGAGAGATCAAATCCATTTTGGAAAAACTGTCAATCCATCTAGAAAAGACTGGTCTCTACGATTATCGATGCCTTGTGGGCATCTGAGCGACTTTTAAGACACTATAGGGATGTCTCCTTATCGCCTCATTTTTGGAAAACCTTGTCATCTGCCGGTTGAACTTGAGCACCGTGCTCTATGGGCCATCAAAAGCCTCAATTATAATACTATCGCGGCAGGCGCGAAGAGAAAATTACAGTTAAATGAGCTTGAGGAAATTCGGAGTGATGCCTATGATCTCTCGAAATCCTATAAAGCCAACATGAAAAGAGTGCATGACAAGCACATATTGAGAAAAGAATTTAAAGTGGGTCAAAAAGTTTTGTTGTACAAATCAAGATTACACATTTTTCCAATTAAAGACTCGATGGTTTGGTCCTTTCACAGTCTCTGCTGTCACCCCTTATGGGGCTATTTCTTTGAAAAACGTAAATGATGACATCGAATTTCAAGTAAATGGCCAACGCCTTAAACATTATCATGAGTTGCGCTCTCCAGATGTCGAAGAGACTCTTCTCAATGACCCAGTCTACATAGACTAATAGATTCGATGGTGTACTTCTTTCCATGTGTTTAAACAGAGAAAGTACGCCATTTGGGTAGCCGGGCCCTTTTCTATTTTCTTTTCTTTAAATCCTTAGAGTGTGTGGTTGCAAGCGCCGGAACCATAGTCCACAAAAACTCTACTTCAGAACTGAGTATAAATGTCTTCTGATAATCGAGCAAACGTGCCTCCTGGAAAACAATGGGTACCAAAAATTTCAACTCTTTCTTTCTCCTCCCTTTTCTATTCTCTTCTTCGCGAACTCCAACTCATCATTTGGTCCAAATCTCACCCATCTCGAATAGGTAATGGTCGTAGTACTTTTGCTCGAAAGCGACGGGCGAAAAGGATGGGGTGGTGTATGAACTGTCAAACTCCTTTCTGTCCAGGTCTTGATCTTCTATCCGAGATAAGCGGTATAAGGTATATTATTATCGACACCATTTCGGCCAGGATAAACTTCGTCGTCGTCCCCCGTTGTTCCTACTGGTTGGGATTCGTCTTGAGGATCGGCGTTAAAAAGACTCCTATTCGCCTTGAGGATCGGCGTTAAAAAGACTCTATTCGTCTTGAGGATCGGCGTTAAAAGACTCACATTCATCTTGAGGATCGGCGTTAAAAGACTCACATTCGTCTTGAGGATCTGGCGTTAAAAGACTCAACATGTATATACTCGTTTTTCCCTTAGCACCAAGCATGGTGCCCAAAGAAAGTCGTGATATGCAACATCGGACATTTTCTAGTTCGTGCGGGCAATGGATTCCACCAGGCCAACCCCGATCGGTTTTCTATGTGACTGTATCAAGGGGCGGTTTGAGGATATACCATATGTACTAAGGGTAATATTATTACTAGACCATTGCACATTGGTCAGGGATGATACCGTCCTGAACCCTAGGCCCCTATAACATAAAGGTTAAGCCACAGTCTGGCAGGATTGGGTTCGCCCCAGAGCCGACATGAAAGTTGCCTGAGTTAAGCTGTTGTGATGTGTTGTTTTATTTGGATTTCCGGTGTTGTTGACACGTTCCTTTCGTCTTGTACATTTGTATATAAAAGTGTAAATAAATAAATAAAAATTAAAAAAAATTGAGTTTGAATGTGATTATGTCATATTCCAGTGGATAGAATTTTTAATGCCGATCATTTTGATATCTCATTGGTTCAATTTGGAGTTAAACCGAATCGAAATTCCAAGTTTGAAATTTCGGAACAATTCGGGACATAAGGGGAATTTCTGGAAATCATTTGGGCTTGGGCAAAAATATTGGACTTAACCCAAAATAATGGATTCCTACTATATTAGTTGTCCCTTGATGCATTGGGCCTACTCTCAAAGCCCAACGGTCAGAACCAAACGGACTGATTCCAACGGTCAGATGCCCAACGGTCAGAAATCAAGTTATAAATACAACTCTCCTTTTCCACTTTCACCCATTCCCTTCTCTCCCTCTTCACAAATTCTTTTTCACAAATTCTCAATTTCTTGAACATAATGAATCAAATAGAGCGATGGGAAAAGGAGCAACGCATGAAATGGGCTATCACAAGATTCGTGATAAGGTGTTTATCATTATTCTCTTGTCACTCATGCATAACATGATCCAGAACATCTAGATCTATGTAACCGTCTCTTTTTCTGATTTTCATTTTGTATATTAGTATGGTGTGTTAAATAATTCTCACATATTTGTACGGGTTACGTATTAAATGGAGAAGTTCCGTATTAAATATTTGTGTATTTTAGTTGTCTTTTCCTCTCTAAAAAAAATAAATAATAAATAATACAAATAAAAAAAAATAATAATAAGTAAATAAATAAACAAACCATAACAAAGAAAGGCCATCCAAAACTCACCAAAATAATTAATGGATACACATGGTGTTCAGAGAAAATCGCGCACGTTACAAGGTAAGCATAACACTTGTCACACATACAGCTCGATTATTCTATCCATATTCTATTACTGAGTTATGATCATCATTTCTGAAATTACGTGTAAGTCTAACTACCCTGTGAAACTTTCCTCTGTATTTTCTAACATTAAACCATCTCACTAATTGTATTTGGATATCTGACATGACAAAGACTTACTGTGGATCCCCTATGATGCTTTGTTCATAATCACATGGGTCATTAACTACACTTGGACTCAGATTAGTACGGACTCATAGATTGGCTATAAATCTCTTCTTTTTCAGCCATTCTTATTCAAACAATTTTCCCTATCCTTCCCTCGATAATACTACCAATGGATCAACCACGAAAAATAACGGAGAAAGACTACTTGAAAACTTTGAAGATGGCGGTTTTCTCCTTATTTTGACATCGAAATCATCGTCATGCGGATGGGCGCCTCTTCTATATCATTCAACAGTTGGTTATTCGAGAATTGGTTTTGATGTTCTACCAATTTAGCGGATCTGAAAATGGAAAATTCTACTTCAATGCCTATGGACAACGTTCGAATTGACTAAGGAAATGATCTCTCGACATACTTCAAATCCCGGTGAATACCTGGGGTCCCTTTTTCAAGAGTCATCATTTGATTCCGCCAAAACTTTACTACGAGCTACCGTATCTCATGGAAGTCGGAAATACACATCACATTGTTCTTCAACGCTCTTTGAAACAGAATCAGCGTGTTGTGCTCCATCGGGTTGGGACACAATGTGGTAGGTACATCACTTGTCGAAGTCACAAAGCCTCAACTTCACCTACTTTGGATTTTGCAGACTCAAAGAGATAACTTTTGTCTAATCCAACACCTCTGGAATGTAATCACCAAGAAAACAAGAAGGTCAGCACCTCTACCCACTTTAGTAACGCAGATTATGATGCGTTGGGGTTATCTAGTAATTTCTCCAGAGACACCCCTTCAAAGAGCACAAATAAAAGTACTCCAAACAGATTACTCCGTTGGTTTTTGGACTCTTGATACTCTGATAGAGGAACAGAACGACCCAAGCTCAAATTCTGACAATTTATTTGATGAAAATGCCATGCTGAACATTATTAATCCCATGGAAGGCATTAAACTTCTTCATCGGGGTTTGAGGGAACTACATCGTCGTCGAATATCATCATCACAACTCTTCAGGATTTCCAAGATCGTCAAGCAACGCATGATGTTGAACAGGAGGAGATCTTGGAAATTCATTATCAGTCCTTGCAAAATCACGCTCTCCTAATGGAAAATCAAACTGTACTCTCTGCCAGCCAAGGGGACATTCAGATGCAACTCGGCCAACAAATGGAAGAACTAAATGATCACGCGGTGCGATATCGTCTCCAAGATCAACATAACAATCCATAATTTTCTAATATTACTAAGTCAATAAATAAATACTCATATATGTTATTACATTTTTTGTTATATTATGAATTTTGTCTTACTTTTGTGTCTTCTTTTGTATGAAATGCTTAATAGGATTGTCATCATTTGCGGTGTGACTAATATAATTTAACATGTGCTTACAGGAGGGTCTATTATCTTACATACTCATTTATCCATCCAGTTTGCCTTTGTCGTTACCTATTTCTTTACTTCATCCGCTATGGCATCTTCATCAATTGCATCTTCATCAAACATGGTACCTCCCAAACTCATTCCTGAGCAATCCTTTCAGTCTATGATGGATTCCAATACCTATGGCCATCTCTTCCGTGACTACATTACAAACATCGGATGGTCTTCCCTAATTCTTCAACCTGACCAAACTTATTCTCCGAGTTTGGCTGCATACTTTTATGCTAATATGGAAGACACACCAGCTTTCAACCATGCGCATGGTTTCTACTTAGACGGGTTCACAATCCAAGTTGGTGACACACCTCATATCTTTTCTGAACAACAACTTGCACTAACTTTGGATCTTCCATTTCACGAACCTGTTGCATCATGGCATTACATCTATCATAATTCTTACCATTCCTTTCAGTGGCAAGCATTTCGTGAAACTTACGGTGATGGTCTTGAGATTAAACAAGAAGGAAATGGCCATGTGGCATGGCGTGACGTCACCATTCCCTTGGCAAGCATGACCATGAACATGGGGACTGCGATGTTATTTGTACTCCTGAACATTATGGGAGATTGGCATTTTTCTACTGCCAATGAGGCTGCTTGCGTTGTATTCGGTGCCCTAGCTCAAGGTCATACATTATTTAACATCATAGGTTGTGTTATCTCCAACCTAAAACGAGCTCGCACTTTTCAGGATCGAAGATATATACTCTTACGGTCACCGCTTGCCGAATCATGAAGACATATTTCCCACAGTTTGCAGCTACTTTTCATGACTGGGTCAAGGTAGATTCTATGTGCCCAGCAAACAGAATCATTCGTTCATTGAGGTTTAGGCAATGGAAGCGTCCCGCTCGGTACCTGAGGCATGTTCATTGTTACCCGAAGGATGAAACTATGAAGACACATTTGAGGAAAGGTGGAAACGAAGAATGGGCAGAAATTTGGCAGACTATTATCTTTTGGCGCGATGCTAAGGAAATGCATTTCCTTCAAGAGGACGCCAGAACTTCACATCCTGCTGGATGGTAAACTTGAGTTTGCCATTGTATATATATCTAGCTAAACCTTATGTTTGGTGTGCTATTGTTTTTCATGTTTTGTATGCTATTGTTTTTTATTTCGTGTGCTATGTTTAGTGTGCTATTGAACATTTTCTTGTTCTTTCTGAATAATATATTATGTTCTCCAACCTTTCTGTTCCAGCAATCTAGCCCTAATTTTGCTCACGGTTCTCAGGTACTTTCTCTCTTTAATTATTGATACTTCGAGGACTAAGCAACATTCAATTGGGGGGTGCTTTAACCCTGTAGCAAATATTAGGCAAATTGTAACATGTATATAGTTTTTATTTCATGTTAATAATTGTACTTAGTGACAAAGTCTTGTTTCCTTTTCAATGATGAAAATTGTCTAGAAATCTCACATTAGTATCCGAATTAGGATTTGTTTTTTAAGAAACTTAAGATAATATGTATGCAATAGTTTATACATCTTTTCATGAACATTCATGTACTGAGTATCATTGATTGTACATAGCAGTAAGTTTCTAGAACCAACGGTTAGTTACTTAAACTATAAATCCTGTGAGAATCTAACCAAAAACCTTGACATGAGTGATTTGTGTGTGATGACACAGAGGAGTAGTTTTCCCGATTAGAGAAAATCACACATCTACTTACTTGATCACCACCCGAACCCTAGGCGAGAATTTAGGCCATCTTTGGATCGACATAACTAAAAATTCTTACTTGTTACAAATTTTATTGCTAGTCACTCCACTGAACCTTTCATCAAACCTTTTACTTTCACAAAAAAAAAAAAAAATAAAAAAAAATAAAAATCCTTACCCATCTATTAAACCAAATAAAAGAACTTACCTAAGTGATGAGTATGAGAAATATGATGAAATGTGGAAAGAATAAAAAGAAAGACTTGTCCCAAATAAAAGTCAGTTACTTGCTTCAGGAAAGAAAAATAGAATCATGTTCTTAAGCTAGTTAAAAAATAATAATAATAATAATAATAATAATCATTAGAGGCTTAAGAACAAGGTTGGAAAAACTCAGTTAGAAGAAGGAAAGAAAACATAGATTTCTCTAGTGTAAATTATGAAGACCCTATTCTCTCAATCTCGTAAATTTTAATTATCCATTTCCATTTTCTTGTACACTATCACCTAAGCCCCACAATACCTAATAAAGACCTCTAGCTCAATTAGGAGTAGGGTGGTGTGGTAATAAGTAGTAGACGTGATTGATCGACATCGGCTCCTCGATTTATCATTGAGATGAGGAAACGTGTGCCCATTGCTAACGGAGTTAACAAAACCCGAGTGGAAAATTTTTGAGTGAAATTGTGTTTTGACACATACCGTGAGAACCCATTTAGGTACACTCTCCAAAGGATTCAGAAACAACCCTGCTAGTATATTTCAATGAAAAGTTCACTGCTTGCATGATCATATGTAGATGTTTTAATTATTGAATACATATTAACTTGAGTTTCAAAGAAATCAATCCTCGTTCCCCGCTAAGGAGATGTATGGATATCGAGATTAATTTAGGAAACGAAGTTTACATCATTTGAGTCGTTGTAGTATAAATGAAGTTTGTGAGTATCTTCTTTGGAAAACTCTCACGAGGCTATAACTCGACCACTAGGGAATTCCTAGTGGTTTAAGGCCTTGTTGCATATGGTCAATGCAACCGCACTCTGCGAAACGAGAATTAGTTAGGACTACACATTTTTGGCCACTTATCCGTTTTTAATGTCTCTTCTTTGCTTGAGGACAAGCAAAAGTCTTTGTTTGGGGGTAGTGTGATAAGCACCCAAAAGTGTATTATAAAACCCCGTTGAGACATATAAATTTGGTTAACTATGTGTTTAATAATCATGAAATAAATATGTTTTCATACTTTTGCAAGTATTCGCAGTAAACATGGAAATATGGTTTAAACCTGCAATAAAGCACGAGGAACGACATATATGAATTCTTCCAAACCGCGACGAAGCATCGAACTTCGAAGCTCCTACCTCTTGAACCGGGACTCGAATCGACAAGTGAGCTCTTTCGGACAATCGAGGCGATGAACTCTACGCATAGGCGGGAAGTTGTAAAATTGCCCAAAGATCGGACCGCCACTGGACTACACATAGGACCCATTATGCGGGCCTACAAGATTGTATGAGTCATCAATCATGGAGCATGTCAAGATAAAAATGACAAATTATTGGTGCAAAGTTGACACCTTGCATGTAATTAATTAGATTAGGTGTTAATAGTGAAAAAAAAAAAGCAAGGTGTCACTTTGTTTTAATGTGGTGGATAAAAATGAAGTAAATGTGGTTTGATGTTTCACATGGGAGGAAATGAGATGTCTCTCAAATGGAGAAGAAAACAAAACAAGGGGGGGGACACTCCATTTACTCCCTTAACTTATTTTCCTTACCTTGTATTATTTTAGTTCCTTAGCCATTTTTAATTTTTAGTTTTAGTTTTTGTAAGAAAGCTTGTAATAGTTTTTAATGGAGGAAACCTTAGTTTTCTTCTAGAAAATAAAAAGAAAGTGAGTTTAATTGGTTTTTCTTCTTCTTCTTTTTCTCTCTTTTGTTCTTCTAGCTTGTAATTCATCATCCCAAGGATCATGAGCTAACTTCTCTTTTGGGGAGTTAATCCATCTCATGTGAGGGAGAATATTTGTGGTTGGCTTGGCAGGTTGTTAGGAAGAACAACTAGACCTGCATCATATCCCAAAAATGATAGTTGGTGTAGTGTCTAGTTAGGAATCAAAGTAATGAGCTTAGAGATAAGTCATTGCTTGGTTCCACTTGCTAGCATGTATGAACTCTTTAATGAGCCATACATGCTAGGGATCAAGTTTTCTTCCATTAGGGCTTGTCTATGAGTCTAGGAAGAATCAAATGAACATGTTCAAATCAACAACTAAATGTTATTTTCACATGAGGAGGATTAGCTCTCCACCTTTTCTTTAGTAAATTGAATTTTGTATTAATTGCATGATTTCAAATCTTAATGTTTTTTCTTTAATGTTTGTATAGGAAAGAAACCTAGCAGTAGTAGTAAACTTACTCACTAGTTTCCTAAGAGTAACAACCAATTTGTAGCTGTCCTGGACTTTAGGTTGGTTCGAATCCTTATTCCAACTTTACGAAACGAAGATCGTGAGTAAGGAACTTTGAGTTCGCTTTCGCATCAAATTAGAGAGTCAAATCTCTAACATAGTAAAAAAAAAAGCTAATATCAATAACAATGTGAGCAACTCGGTTTATCTGAGTTTGCATTGTTGACTTTTTACGTTTGGTTTTCCCTATTGGTAGACTACTCGGTATCTGAGTTTGCATTGTGCCTAAGGATTATAAAACAGGTTAGACAAATCTTTCGTACAACTCTTTCTTACCTTATTTTTTATCTACAATTTCTCTGACCCATTTATCTCCATGTTTGAAACCAATGTCTTGATGACTAGATGTTTCTAGTTGGGTGTCATGGTTAGAGAATCCACATTATTTGCTCTATATATTATCATTGGACACAAGTGTTTGTTTGAAAATTTGAATTTCACTTGGTACAAAGTAGGTCGACCAGCTCTATACCTTGTTATGTTCCGACCCCTCCTTTTTAGAGTTGTGTTGGGTCCATGGCTTACTAGTACATGTTGATGTAGGAGAATATTTTTGGACAGTCCTAGGTTTATAGAAGTGGTGCTTTTGTTTATATATAAAGTGTTTCAAAGCCTTTTAGAATAGCTAGATAGATCATTTTGTTGTTGTTCAATGTGTTGTTCAGTGTGTTGTATAGGTATCAATTTGATGGAGGGAGAAGCAAGAAGCAAACCAAAATAATTGCTCCCCAATCAAATGATCATGCTCACCTCAAGCTCCTCGTCATGGTAAAAGCTTAAAATTCCGCCCTCCATTTTCTCATTTGTTCAACTTCTTACTTTCTTTAGGTGGATTTTCAAATATTTAATTAATTGCATGAGTTTAATTAGTACTATTGTATTTCTAAGTTCATTATTTGTTTTGTGAATTTTTAGGAATTAGATGGACTTTGTGGAGCTGCACTAGGATTTATAGCAAGTGAAGCCATCACCAATACTTGGTATTGCAATGATTCAAGATTGCTTGGAAAATCGTATTGAATATGTTACCCTTATTTGTAAATATGAATTTGTAACTCTTAGAAAATATTTTGAAGTTATATTGCATACATGGTTTAACGAATATCCTATTTTTTCAGTCTTTTGCTTGTGTTTGCTATTATTTACTTGTCAAATGGTATGAAAAGGCAATGGAGATTTTATCATGGAATTGAGATGTTTGTTTCAATATGGAAATGAGATGTTTGTTTCAATACAGAACAAGTAGTGTTATTTTTGCAGGTTAAGTGCGTCCTAATAAAATGGGGCAGGTTTAGCTGGTTGCTAGAAAATATGAGATTTTTTTTTTATTTGCAACCCATCAGCAACGGTTCATAACCGTTACAAATTAAAAAACGTTGCTAAAGTTTTGTACGAAACAGGCATAAACAAGCGTTGCAAATATTTGCGCTTAAAAACTGTTGGAAAGTTTTTCTTGCAACGGTTAATAAGCATTGGAAATTTCGGTTTGCAACTGTTAATAAGCGTTGGAAATTTCACTTTGCAACGGTTAATAACTGTTGGAAATTTTTGTTTGCAATGCTTATTAACCATTGCAAAAATTTCCAACACTTTACCCACGCCATATTTGCAACGTTTAAAAAGCAATGCGAAAATTATTAGCAACGGTTTTTTGCCGTTGCAAATCGCCTGTTATGGTGTAGTGCATTTCGGATATTGTGATATCCTAGATCGGTTAGCGTGTGCAAGATGTGCGGTACTCATGCAATGCAAAAATGACATTTGTACGTGAAATACTGATGAGATTTTATTCATGTTGACTGATACATCTGGAGAAAAGTTACTGAAAAAAATGCTTGAGTAGAGCTGTGTTCCAAGGTCGTGGAAACACCTCATCGAGCTAAGTTTTGATCCAGTACGCTCTAATTTTCAACGACTTTGTGGACTATGTATGGGCCTTCCCATGTTGGGTCAAGCTTGGCTGGTGTTAACTTCTTTTTGAGGACTAGGTCGCCATCTTGGAAAGATCTTGGGACGACCTTCTTGTTGTAAGATCGTTGGATTATTTGGTGGTACCGAGCTAGGTATATTGCAGCTATTTTCCTTCGCTCTTCTAGGAGATCTACTTCTTTGGCTAAGATATTGTCATTTTCTCTTGATTCAACGATGTCGGAGCGTGTGGTTGTGATTGTGAGTTTTGATGGTATGACTACTTCTGTTATGAAGCAGAGTGTGAAAAGAGACTCATTGGTACTATCTCTGGTTGTTGTTCTATATGCCTATAAAATTTTCTCGAGTTGCTCTTGCCATTGGCTTTTTTTGTTCTCCAACTTCTTTTGGAGATTTTCTTTGATAGCTTTGTTTGTGACATCTGCTTGGCCATTGCTTTGTGTATATCTAGGTGTAGAAAGTGCTTGAGTGATGCGCCATTTTTGTAGAAATATCTTGACTTGTGTGCCACCAAATTGGGTTCCATTGTCCATGACAAGGGTGTGGGGTAAACCAAATCTTGTGATGATATTGGTCCATATGAAGTTGATGACGTTGACTTCCTTGACTTGGACTAGTGGGATTGCTTCAACCCATTTGGTGAAGTAATTTGTGGCTGATAGGACGTATTTGAGTCCTGTTTTCTTTTGTGGGATGAATGGTCCCATGATGTCTAGCCCCCACATGTGAAAAGGCCATGGGTTGGCTATATTGATCAATTCCCGTGCTGGGCTGAGATGGTTGTGGCCAAATGTTTGACATTGGTGGCATTTGAGAACATATGTCATTGCCTCGATGTGCATGCCTGGCCAATAATACCCTTGGGCGATTGCTTTGTGAGCCAGTGATCTTGCTCCTGCATGGTTGCCACATTCGCCTTTATGAATTTTGTCAAAGATTAGTTGGCCTTCGTGCGGAGTTATGCACCTTAGGTGGGGTCCTCTTGCGGATTTGCGAAATAATCGTCCATTGATCACTGTGTATCTGGGAGTTCAGAATTGTATTGCACGAGCATTCTTTGCCTCTGCTGGGAGCTTACCATGTAAAATATACTTCAGGAATGGGCCTATCCAAGAATGAGTGATTTCTTCTTCGGATGAAGGTTGAAAGTCCGTGAGGCTATTGACACTTTCTTGCTGGTAGGTGGGCCTTTCCAGGATGTCTATGTAGACTGTGCTGCGACATGTCTCTTGGGTTTTCGAAGCTAGGAAAGCATTCACACCATTTTTATGACCAACTTTGTGGGCTTGAGAAAATGGTATGTGTGTTTTCTCAAGGAAACAAACCGGCAGACGGCGCCAATGTAGAGGTTAAGTAATTTGGGTCTACGACCTGATGATTTGGTTGATAGGGAATGGCTGCACTCTTTCTTGTGATTAAAGTTGCCTACATATCAAGTTTCTTGGGGGTAAACTTGAATCAAGCCTTACATAGTTCATCTCTCTCTACTTATAGGTGTTTGTGTTGACTTTCCTTATTTAGTCCAGGCCGTTATGAAGTGTAGATCCACCTTGTATGCTATCTTGATGATTCATCATTACTCATGTTGTTACAAAGTAAATGCCTCCTTGATTGATGCATTGATTGAGCTCTAGGATTGCGCTAAATGATTTGCTTCCATATATGGTTATAATTGAGATTCGGGACGACCTGCGTTTGGGTCGTTATGACGTGCTGGTTAATTGGTACAAGCTGGTGGAGATACGACCTGGGTTGTGGACACGTGTGTTATAATGATATGAGCGTAGAACGGAGGGCACTCATAAAGATCAAATGAATTCATCTTGTAGACTTTTGAGTTGAGGACAAGTCTTTTAGGCCCTTGGTCTTTGGTCCTTGAGCTTTGACTTTGACTTTTACCATTAACTTTTTGTCTTCTTTTCCAATAAGCTTTAGTCCTTTTGGCATTAAAATTTATTCTTTAAGACATTTCATCCAAAATAGGCTTGTAACCGGAAAAAGCAATAAGAACATGGATTTTCCACATTATTGATAATATAATTTGACTAAATTGAAGCATTGTAAGGGGATAAAAATGCATATTTGAGGTCTGATCATACACCAGTACATATTCGCGTATTATAGCTCATTTGATTGGCTTGTTACTAGGTCAGAAAGCACAAGGCGTAGCACTTTGCTCAAAAGTAAGTAAAGAAGAAAGAGATAAAATGAAGAGAGAAAAAGAAGAAGCTAATAAAGTTCATGGAAGTAGCAAAAAACATCCTATTCTATTAACTCCAATAATTCCTCCAGTTAGTTGGCAACACAAGTTCGGGTATTTTGGGTTTGTTTAAGGAGAATGCAAGGAATGATGTCACTGCAACAATAGGTAGTTTCTACTATGCCAATGGAATTCCCTTCATTGTAGCAAGCTCGATCTCCTTTTTGGTTCGATATGGTGAGAGAAATAAATGAGGCTCCTAAAGGGTACAAGCCTCCAACTCCAAGTTCAGAGAAGATAAAAACTATGCTATTGGACAAGGAAGAATACAAGGTTGAAAAGGCATGAATGCCTTTGAAAGAGCAATGGGCAACAAACATGGACTATCAATAGCTTCTGATGGGTGGACCAACATTAAAAACCAGACATTGATCAATGTGATGGCTGCCTCTAGAGGTAGAGCAATGTTTCTTACTGGTGTTGACTATTCTTGCGAGGAAAAGACAGGTGACTATATCGTTGAACTTTTGTTAATAGCTATTGAGCATGTTGGTACGTACATATAATGTTGTCCAAGTTTTGACTGATAATGTTTCGAATTGTAAGAGTGCTGAAGAAATTATTACTGCAAGGAGCTTGTTGATGAAGGATATTACTAAGACACATTGAGCTTGTTGATGAAGGATATTACTAAGACAAAGGATTCAACACCATTGCCCTTTATTAATGATACTTATGAACGTGTGAAATCAATTTGTTTATACATAAAGCATTACAATATGGCTTTGTTTATCTTTCGCACCTTTTCAGCCTTAGAGGTGATTCAAGTAAAAAAGACAAGATTTGGTTCTCACTACATTATGTTGGAACGAGTTGTTCGAGTGAAAAAGTATCTAATTAGTTTGGTTTTAAGTGATGAGTGGGAAAAGATCAAGAAAGGTCGTTAAAAAAATATCGAGCATGAAAAAGTGAAAAAAAAAAAAAAAAAAAAAAACAATATTAGATGTTGAATTTTGGGAAAAAGCAAAACTTATATTGTCATTTACAAAGCCAATTTGGTTAATGATTCGCTTTTGTGATTTTGACAAAGCTGTGATTGGTGAAATATATCAAAGGACAAGTAACATGTTATGTGAAATTAAAGAGGCTCTACTTGATCATTGGGAGCTAAGTGATATAATGGAAGACCTTATTAACTTCAAGTGGGAGAAGATGAATCGTCCGTTGCATTGTTTGGCATATGTGCTCACCCCACACTATTACTCCCAAGCTTGGTTGAGAGGTTCTTATATATTTTCATTAGATGGTTTCCAATTTTTTAGTTATATAATATATGGTGAAATAGTATTTAATTACTTGTATATCTTTGTGGGAATGATATTCTTAATTAGGTGGTCCTCAAAGAAGAAAGCCTCATGCTGATCCATATGTTGATAAGATTTATTTGGATGTGGTTGAAAGGATGGTTAGAGAACCATTGGAAATGGTAGTCATAAGACAACAACTAAGTGACTATCTTAGCAGCAATGACACATTTGCTTGACCTCAAACAATTGCAGATAGAGCGACAATGTCGGCATTAGCTTGGTGGGACATGTATGGGGTAACAACACATGAACTTCACAACTTGGCACTTAAAGTGTTATCCCAAAGTGTCAATACTTCTTGTGTAGAAAGAGCTTGGAGCACTTATAGTTACATTCACAGTGTGAAGAGGAACCATATGAATGCTGAGCATGTTGAATCTTTGGTCTTTGTTCACTACAATCAACGACTACTGTCACCTTATAGGACTGACTATGAAACTTATAAGAATTGGGATGCATATGCTAATGAATTTCATTTGGAGAATGACATTGAGGGTATTAAAGAAAGGGAGCACAACTTGTTGTATATATGATGCTTGTGTTTTTTTTTTTTTGAATAAATTTTAGGGTTAGGCTGACCCCTACCTGCATTAAAATCTCAAATATATAGAGCCCATCTTATCCTCCTCCACATAAGATGTGAGCTTTAAACTCATAGGAGGTATAAAGAAGTTTACACCATTACAACATTCTAGAGATGCCAAGTGATCAGCCACTCTATTTGTTTCTCTAAAAACATGGATGATGCTTGTGTTACCTCACTTGGAAACATTACTTTATCTTCTAAAGCTGAAGGGTCCTCAAGCAATGTTCCAGAACAAGTGTGCCGTGAAGAAAGCGCACATGGAAAGAGGCCACGTGAAGGGCGATTGAAATAGTTGACCTGATCTCACTTTTGGTTTAGATTAAACTCATTTAGAAATTGTTAGAAATTGCTTTCCTATTGTCTAATCTTTTGGGGATGGAACTAATTAGACATTTTGACCCTTATGAAATTTTGTAATCCTTCTGTTCAAGTCTTTTTGACAAGATTGATGGGAACTTATATTCATTTTGTAAACTTATTAGTTAATGCCCGTCGTGCCTTCGGCACGGATTTCATAAAGTTATTGTGTCTTTTTATTGTAACTGGTATTAACACCTGCAAAATATTTGTTGTAACCTTGGCATGGATAACTCTTATCCAATGTCTTCCTTGTAGGCTCTGTTTGGCCATAATGATTTCAGTATTGCTTAATCATATATAAGGTAACCAAATAAAGTTGTGTGTAACCAAAAAGTTGATAGTTTTGAAGTTGTTTGGTCTGGAAAAAAAAATAGGATGTTCACATCCAAATTTTGTAAACCCAATTATCACCAAAAACACCCATTGAATTGAAAATGGAAAGCAAAGTATGTAACAATAAAAACCAAATTTCAATTCAAACAACAATTTATTGAAAAACTAACGCCCCCATGATTCGATTTTGATGTAGAAACATAGAGTTCAACCACTTTCAATATGGGTTCTTCTTGGGATATTGGAATACCTTTTAGTGCAAGAAGTTTGATAAATTAAAGATTTTTTAAGGTACAAAAGGGAAAAGTTTGATTGTGTAAATGAAATTTTATATTTGAAAAAAAAAATGGCATAAAGAGAAGATAGTGGGATAGAAGAGATTTGTGAGAGCAAATTCAAAGTTCTTACCAGTGATGGTAGAGATAGGAATGGAGGATGGTGGTGGAGATAAGAATGGGGAGAGATGAGCTGGTGAAGAAGAAAGCTTTTTATGTTGCAACTCTCGGTCTTATGAGTTGTTTTACCCCAATGAATATCGTTATTGCACCTATTCCAAGAGATAACGTTATACCGGTTTTGGGGCTTTTTTCTGTTCTCGTTAATCATAAGCTATGGCCCATATTTTGAAAATGGATGGGACCAAACAACTAAAGACCTATACATGTTACCCAATCCATGCTGCCAAACAGGCCCTAAAAAACGAAAAAAAGTTTGTTGTGTAGATAAGCTCTTATCAAATGTTTATTATCGAGGGGGGCTTATCAAATGTTTACCTCTAATGGCAGAGTTTGTTGTGCATATAATGGGGCAATGTCAATATAATTCCAAAAAACCAATCATATTTAAAACCTCTAAGAAATTGAATTTTGCTTATGTCAATAATATTTCTGTTTTTGTTTTGAATACATGAAAAAACACCAAAACTTAAACGGAGAAATATGAGGTGGAGGATTGGCATGATCTTTTTTCTTTGACTAACTGTATACAAAAGCAGAGATCCAAATGTTAGATAACGTAGACTTCTTGTCATAAAAGTGGTTTTGAAACCACCCCTAGTCACTCTTGACTTGAAAATAACAAAGCAAGGATGCATGTTTAAGTACCCTAAACAAACTATGAAAATGGAACCGGAGGGAGGTGTGCAAATCCAATATTAATTTTCAACTTAAATGCCTCGAGTATGTGTTTACATGAAAATAATTGTCCATCTACACTTTTTATTTCATTCCCTAAAAAAGCACCAAAATATATTTCCATAAATAACAAAAAAAACCATGAGACATATAGCCATTTTTCTTTATGAGAAATCTTTTGAAGTAAACCCACCAAGTATAGTAGTTGTCGATGCCATTTCATATGGAGGCCACCAAATAAATAAGATGGAACATCAATTATAATCTAGATGCTTGTTTCATGTACGTACTGGTGGTGACATTAAGTTTTTTTATGGTGCCGCCAACGTATTGGACGGTGTCTACATAGTTAGGTTCTCACTATTCCATTGTTCTTTCTAGGCTTCTAGCTAGCGTAAACACATTACAATCAAATATGTTTCCTGTGAAGGTCTCACCTAAATCTAATGTCGTAATAATGAGCCATATAGTCATTTTCCCTTATGAGAAATCTTTTGAAGTAAACCCACCAAATATATTGTAGTCTTTAAAACCGTTGGTCGCAAAGGTTGTACACTAAATTAATTAGGCAAAGGCGGATTTTTTTTCCTTGACGTTAACACTCGGGCAAGTATATTGTAGCCCGCCTAACAATCATTGATCGCAAACTACAATAATTAGGCAAAGGAAGAAAACTTTTTTCTTGGCTTTTACACTTACTTGCCTATGGATAGACTTCAACTTTGCAACAACATCCAAGAGCTACACCTCTTCCTCCGAACACGATAGTAATTAACTATTTGAAGTAATTAAAAAAATTGAATCAGCAAATACGTGAACATCACCGAGAACTCTTGTACTCTTCACAAAGTACTGTGTTTTATAGCAGTATGTGAAAGACCATTATCTTCTTTAGTTTAATTACTTTTTCCATCTTAATCAGTAACTCTTGGTGATTTTCCAAGTAATTCGTTGATTCTATGTACTTGTGTAAGTTAAGTTTATTTATGTCTAAACGGTAAAATCCAGCTAAATATTGTATAGTGATGAATTTGTGCAGAAGGCCCCAACACCTACAGTGAATATCATCAGTGGTTGCTAATTGTTGATACTTGAGAAGTATATATACTCTCCATTGTTCCAACAGTTGGTCTATGTGATAGTAAAATACAATAGCATGTAACCATTCAATTGCTAGCTTGACAGGTTTTCACATACTACAGATACATTCAAATCTTACCCAACAAAAAAAAAAAAAAAAAAATCACAGAATACAGATTGCGCTGAGCACAAATTACACTTGATCTCACTCACTAACTCACATTTTTACTATTAAGATTGTGCTAGCAGTATCTGTATAGATTACACTTTTTCTCACATTGTCAAGCATAATTTTACTCTAAAAATCAATTTCAAAGAGGAAATAGATTTTGAGGTAGCAACGGCAGTACCAGCCCCAACACCAACACTACTTCCAATGCCGATTCCAATACCTCCATCACCAAACCTGACGGCAATGTGAGAGTTGTAACAGTCCAATGAATATATTTGATAATAGTATGCCAAAGTACCAAAGTTAGAACCAGCCACCACCAAAATCAAAACAGACGACTCCTAACATATGCAATAAATGTATCATTTTAGACTGTTAGATGATAACAATATATGCACTAAGTACTAGTCAAAGGTCTAACATATATCAATTTATTAATTGTGCCTATATTCCAAGCAGCATAGCTATCGAGGATCGGGAACAAATGCAACAAAATATAAGTTATTTGGTCAAACAGTTTGATCTACAAATTGTGTAGAGTTTGATGGTAGTGTGAGAATTTTTAAGAAATACACTATGCCCCAAAGAACAACTTATAATATGCCTCATTTCCATGAATAATTAAAATGAAAAAATGGGAAAAAAAAAATATTTGCTATGCAATACAACGTGTCTGAACCTTAGCAAGAAGCAAGAATAACAAAAACCCAACAATATGCTAAACAAATCCTATTAAATACCATATATGATTCTTACTATGCAAAAATGGAATAAACAACCCTGTTAACCTACACAACTTTCATCTAATTGTTGCGTGTGTAATGCGCTTAGCTAAGATAGCCTTCAGTAAGAGCAATGAAATGCTTATAAATAGTCATGCCAAGTATACATAGATTGGTGTCTTGGCATTAATCATGTTAATTTGATGAACATAAAATCAGTGCACATTTGCAATTTGGTCAAGAGTGGCTTTGCCATACCGCTATAAGTGTACATTTGCCATACCAAACATTAACAAAACATGTTAAGATAAAAGCAAGTTGCAAAGGTAGTTGTGCAATCCAGGAAGCAAAGGGAAACTAAATAACTGATAGGTAGGAAGAAATTAATAGTCTCTTTTTTCTTCAAGAGTCGCTTGATTCCCCCATGTCCATCCATGATGGTATATTGGTATGTAGTCAGAGTCGTCAGCAACGCTTTCCTCATCATCACTAATGATGATAACATTAGGAATGACATATTGTGCTTACAGAGTTGCAATTTGTTGAAGGAGGGTAGTGTTCTAGTTTTGGAGTTGTTGAGTTTCGGCTTGGAGCTGTTGATTATAAAGTCGCATTTAGTATAGTTCCCATGAGTTGAAGTCAATAAGATCAAAATAGTAGATAGAACGAAGGTATTCGATCGCTTTCCGGGCGACAACCTCATCAGATCCATTTTGGCTAATAGATGGATCTCCGAAACATCTCTTCTTAGAAGTGATGAATGTAAGTGTTTGTATATCGACCCAAGATTCGTAACGACCGAACCTGAAGACTGCATCATAGATTGGTAGTGGTAATCCTATCTGATGGGTTATGTCATTTAGCAAACGTTTGAAAGAAATTGCAATAGTGCTGTCGTTTTCCATTGGCTGTGATAAATTGTGTAAAAAAAGAAGATGTAATTAGAATAAAGCATAATTGAATGAAATTGTAAAGTGTGTGTAGTACAATATTAAAATGTAATTAGGAAATGAGGATGTAAACTAACCGGGTAACTTGAAGGAACTTTGTGTTTGGAGAATTTGGACATTCAAATTGACAAAATCGTGAATATCAAAATAAGGATAGCTCAATTAGGCAAACGGGCGGGAAAAAAAACGAACCTTGCGAAAGAGATGATAGAATTTTGAACAACTTGTTGGTAATGAACTCATTCTGCCAATGTATTTATAGTAAGTGAGGAGACCTTGGAGTAACGATACATAGTGGGAAGTCATGGGTTGAAAGTTATTTAAAACTGTTAAAGGAGTTGCTAAAAAACTTTAATTAGAGGAAGAGGAAATGAATAGAATTTTGGAGGGGGAGGGGAGACGAAGTGTTTGGTGCAAGCGTTAAGAACGGAAGATATGTGTATTAAACATAGTGTTGAACATGATATCTTACCCCGACGGAAACACTAAGCTAACGAACATGCTGTCTCTGTAAGATTTTAAAAGATTGGTCATCTTAGGTTTTTAGTACACTATCTTAAACAAAGTGTTTCTCCAACTCCAAACATATATTTTGATCAGCCTGTAAAACTATACCGGGCTAATATGGCAAGCTAATTAACAAATCTTCTGGTGTCTGTAACATGGGAAGTCGACGTTGCAAATTATAGGCAAACAAATCTGAACTGACGAACAAATGCGTGTACATTCTATTATAAGCGCAGCTGAGCAAATGGTTTTAATTATTTAACAAATAACCTTGTGTTATCGGGTGTTCGTTAGTGAGAGAAGAACTTGCAGACATAGAGTAGGTACTGAAAACATACGAAAATAGTATAAAGACACCAAAATCTTGTTGAAAGTGCGTTTGCACATTGTCCACGCAACTAAAAATGGTCTGTGTGAGCCAGATTTTGTAAGAGAACCAAAATTTCAGCTCGAAACCAATTAATAAGAAGGATGTTGGTGTATAGGGAATTAACCAAAAGAAGGTGCCTCAAGTATGGTAAAAGCAGGTGTTTTATAAAAATGAAAATAGAATTACAATTGTTGAAGATCCAAAAGGTTTCACGAATTCTCGAAGACATTCTAAAAAGCAAAGAACAAACCATGTACATGAGAATTTAGCAAGTTAAAGAAGACATAACAACATTGCTCGCAGGCAAAAATTTTGACACATAACAAAGTACATGGGAAACCATATGCTTGATTACCAGAGTCAGGGTCCACATTGGAACACTGTGATATAATATCCCAAAGTCAGAGGCATTGTTGAAGGAAGCATTTCTTTCAGTAGAGTATGAACTATGAACAACAACAGGCGTTGTATCATGGAATATAGCTGATTTGTTCCCGGCTGGTCAGTTCAAAGATAAAACATAAACATTATAAAAGGTGAAGTAGAGTCTTCAATCAGCAACCTTGAAAATGAAGAGGGTTCATCACAGTACTACAAATAAAATCCAAGTCAAAAAGCTAAGCATCACAGGACCACAAACAAAATCCAAGTCAAAAAAGAAAAGAATCACGGAGCTGAGTTTAGTTAATCACAGCAGACATGTCCGAACGAATGCGATATACTGAGGTGAAAGTTTGCCCAACAACTTGCTTTCGAACGTGCAAACGTGTTTAACCATCTTCTATCCAAGTTAGTGTCTATACTTGATTTTTAATGACACAACCTGAAAATAAAATAAATTACCCGAATAAGGTGTACCTTTGTAGCACCTCCTTATTGCTTATAGAGAGCTCGGAATACAAACTCCATTTGTCGGTGAAAGAATTATAAAGTACCATACAAATGGAAAAGAATAGTAATAGAAACAACAAACACAGCAAGTGCAAAACTTAAAACGAAAACAAAAATAGTGAAGACACACAAACACAAACAAACAACGGTTCCTCGGTTGGGAGGACAAAGAACTAAAATTAAGTACATAGAATTTAGATTATTTTTAGAATTTGTGTGGAATGATTGGTGGGTACACTTGGGATTTGGTAAAGAAGTTACACAATCGGATGTAACTAAATGAAGGAAACAAAAACAGATGAAAAACCTACACTGTAAAACTATTACAGTCTAAAAACAGAGATGAAAAAACAAAGATCAAGGTTAAGAGAAAGGCACTGGAGCGTTAATAGCATGAAAATGATATTACCTTGGCGTAGTTGACCCAAATGAAAGAGATGTGACTTCAAAGTTCTACAGTTGGCAATGAAATCTTATTCACCTAAGTGGCTTAAAATGAGGGTACAATCTGTTAAGCGTGCGTATACATTTTAAAGGGATTACAGAAAGGTACAATACCTCAAGTGTAATCGATGTCTACCTCAATAACATAACTGAAAGCCAAACAAAAATATTTACCAAATTGGTATAAATCTTAACACACACGATTATGCAATAAGAAATTAAGTTTATTACAGAGTCCAGGGAACAACATGGATTTACGAATTTCTTTTTTAGGAGGGGAAGGTATCAAAAGCTAAAAGAGAGCAAAGTGATCGACATAAGTAGTTGGAGAATATTTCAATTCAACAGGAATGCATATGCAACATTAGTATAATTACCAATAAATTTCTGAGAAGATTTAGATGAAATTCAATAAGAAAATTCCACCAAGCAAAGCCCCAAAAAATCTACCAATTATTAAGCTTTGTAGCCCATTTGGTATGGACTACACACTCAGAAATGGTGTTTGGTCGACTGATCGAAAGTTAAGAAATAACAAAATAATCAACATGTCGGGTTGTTACATTTCAATGCCACAAATGTTGGAAGCATATCAGCATCCTTATGGGTGTTGCTTGCGCCAAAAACCTATTAAAGAACATTATGCAATAATTATTCTAGATAGCCTTTTTAATAATTTGTAAATGAACCATTTTTTTTTTTGTGTGAAAAGGCATTCAATGAGTTGTATCATAAGTGCATCCGAGAGGCTAAAAAACTATGCCTTTCATTACTAAATACCAAGGGGAGGTCCCAAAACAACTACGCGAAATGTCATTAACAAAGGTTGTGGATTGCAAACAATAGAGCTGAGAAATGTCAAGCTAAATAAAATTATTGTATAACTTCAGGCAAACCGATAGTAATATTCAAAGTTTAGAGTAACAAATATAACAAATATGGAGGTAAAGTTTACCTTGTCAAATATTGTGATCGGACTTTCTGAAGATAAAAGTAACAAATAGGATGGTTGCAAATAATTGTGGGACGCGAGAGCGAGCTAAAAAACCAAGATTAAAGGGGTCTCAAGCATTAAATGCAAAGAGTTTAGCAGCAATAATTTTAAGCAACCGATACCGAAAGAACATAGCTACTAAGCTACATCTATGATAGGGGAACATATTAACCATGTGCCAATCACTACAGGACCGGTCTGATGCTGAGCCTTCCAAAGAACCTGAAGTTACAAAAAATGCATTTGAAGTAAAGATAATCAGGTGGACTAAGAATAAAACTTGTAAAGAGAAAGAGAAAAACCTTGGTCGGAACAGTAAGACACGCCTTCATCTTCATCTACAACCAACTTCAACATTGTTCTGTGACAAAGTAAATGCACGAAACTTTAATAAACCCCCCTAAACTACATAATATTCTTGAAGAAACATAATCTAGTTATCTTGAATGGCAGTTCTGAGTTTAGTTCTCCGTGATCTTCACTTTCATCAACATCTAGAACTCGTCTCCCACCCCTGACCGGAAACTATAATAGCAAAACAACTCAAATCATATAAAGTAACAAATAACACGTGGGAGTGTTGAGGGTTGGGAAAAGAGATTCGCAAATTCATGAAAGAGAAGAGTGGATAATGTTTTGTTCATCAGAAGAAGAGTTCTTCACAACACATACCGATAGAGGAAAGAGAGAAGGCTTACCTGAGTCAAGCTTCCAATAAGAACTGATCAGGAGAGATGTTTTCCATCTTTTGGAGACAGAGGAATTGGAGATATGGGAGACCGAAGGATTTTGGAAAGAAATTTTTGAGAGTGAATGACAGTACAACACGGTGTGAGGAAGAAGAAGAGGTAAGAGGCGAAGGTTTTTTTTTGTTTAATTTCACAATTAAAACTCCTAATTAATTCCTAATCCAACGTGGCGGCATGGTGACCCTCGATTTATACCCCCTGAAATCGAATCCCAGCCGCAAGTCAGGAAACCGAGCTGTTTTGTTAAGTAGATTATATCTCAATCTTTTGGAATCAATTACATCTTTTTGTTCGTGATATATTCGTAATGTCATGTTGATCCCAATTATTAAATTATAGTGAAATTAGTAGTGTTATCAGACCCAGCTCGACCCAGTGGTTTGACCCAGTGAACCGGTCACCAAACTGGGTTGGGTCATTCAGCAGATCGTTTTTACATTTAACCCAAGGTTGGACCCGGTTGACTCGTCCGTTTTTTTTTCAAACCGCTCAAACCCAGGCAAGTTAGACCAATCCGCCGGGCCATAACCAACTTTGGAAATTAGAAAAATCTTGGGTAACTAGAAAAGTTGTTGGAAACTCTACCACCGTACCACAAGCACATTTTTGCCAATATATGCTATATATCAGTATATTTCATAGTAAGATGCCATTAATAAAATTAAAATAAAACTTGTTATGCATGGATTCGAACCTAGGTCTCATGGGTGGGAACTAGCTCCATGACCATTACATTGCTGACAATTTTGTAATACTATCTAATCAATTTAATCAAGTGAGCGGAGCGAACGATTTTGGCAAAAGGGGGGGGGGGGTATGCAGACAAAAACCTGTTTGGTTTGTGTCTGTCTGTCCTCACCTATCTTTCTCTCCCTCTCCCTCTCCCTCTCTCTTCTCCACGCTCCGCTCACGCCCCCACTGCTGAGCAATTATCTAGTAATATGTTTATAACATTTTCCATCCAACTAAGAACCCACTGGTTGAACCGGTGACCAAGTGATGTTCCTTCACCGAGTCAATGTCTGGGCTGGGTCTGATAACTATGGAAATTAGTACATTGTGATACTTCCCATGATCTGTGAAAAGGTAATTTGGGACCGATGAAATGCTATCTTTACATTTTCTTTTCTCATATCTACTATCTATATACTAAAACAGAGACCTTTAAAGGAGGATTTTCTCTCTCCTATGTGTCACTCTAATATGAGAGTTAGATTTTTCTCTATCCTATGTGGCACTATAATATGAAAGATAGTATTTTCTAATAACCTACAATCCTACCTACATTAAACCTCTTTGGAGAGTTTGAGTGTATTTCTAATTCTTATATTTGGAGCTCTTTGGAGAGTTTGAGTGTATTTCTAATTCTTATATTTGGAGAGTTTGAGTGCATTGTCAATTCTTATATATTTGATAAAATTAAAAAAAAAAATTGCTAAAAAATAGGTGATTTGTAGAATGTAATTTCATATTAGGAATCAAACACTTTTATTGTTCTAATTTTTATATATTTGATCAAATAAAAAAATTGCTAAAAAATAAGTGATTTGTAGAAACTAATTCCATATTACAAATCATACAATTTTAGTGTCTATGAGACTATGATAAAACACCGATTTTATTTCAATATATCTTTAACGCGTAACAATTATACTACAAATAACATCACAAAAATATATAATAGAAAAAAAAAAAAAAAAAAATAACGACAAAGCAATAATGACAAATATTTTAAAATATGTATAATATTGAATGAAACTAACGTAAAAAAAACAATTAATGGGGAACCAAAAACTGGATGCAAATGTATCGAACTAACCTCAAATAATATTTAACGGAAAATCGGAAACTGGATGCAAATACAAGCATTAAACTAATCTTAAAATTAATTAATAGAAAATCAGAATATGGATACAACTACATTAAACTAACCTCAAAGAATAATTAATGAAAATCAAAACTTGGATGCAAATACATCAAACTAACATTAAAAATAATTGTCATAAAATCGAAACCGGATGCAAATACATTGAGCTAACCATCAAAGATTAAATTAACAGGAAATCGGAAATTGAATACAACTGCATTGAACTAACCTCAAAGAAAAATTAATTATAAATTAGAAACATAATGCAAATGCGTGGAACCACTACTACAAAAATGCACATTAGCCACGGTTGGTCATTTGGTATATACCACTTGTTTCCCTAATAACGTTGGTTTATACTCATTTACCACGTACAAAACAATTTCTGGTTTTGGAACAAAGTAAATACCAGCGATGTTGTAAAAAGCGGTGGGATATAATACACCATATACCACGGTGGTATCAAATATGTTTTTGTATTCAGATACCCCTTTGTTTCCCTTGAAAGCGATTGTGGTTTATATTTTGGGCAAAATTACATCTACCGTGGATAAAGCAGATTTAGAGAAAAAGAATCGGAATAAGAAAAAAAGAAAAAGAAACCCACTTCTCCCACTCGCGACTAGAACTCTTTTGTTCCACTTCTTTCTCTCCTTAGTTTCGTCCCCGAAAAGTTTCTTATAAAAAAAAAGAAAAAGGGTTCACAAGTTGAGAGAAATCAATCGGTCCAACCGCAAGGTACTCGCCTTTTCGTGTAAGTAGGTTCTTTTCAAACCGTGTTGACTAATCACTCTTCTTCGTGTAAGTAGGTTTTGTAATTCTTGAATTCGTTTTTCTAGGGTTTATAAATTTCTTGTTGATTCAGTTTTAAATTTTATTGTTTTTACCAAACTATATCACCGTCAAACCGTATCTGGCGAGGGGTCTTTGATCTTGTCCATCTTGTCTTGTATTTGTAGGGTACCGTAGGGCACATTGAAGGTATTTCTATCTTGCAATGGCTTTCTACGGTGATGTTATTTAGCATAACTGCTTCTTCCGTTCGAACTCATTGGGATTTGAGTATGCGGTGGCAAACTTCTTTTAGAGTTGAACCGGTTTTCGCGACTGGTGGTTACTTCATGTGGTATGCTACTCCAAAGATACCGAAATCGGGCGTAAGATGTTGAAATCTGGACGGTATATTACGTTACTAGTTGTCCGTTTTGAATAGGGAATTGATAGATCGCTAACTCTCATTCGCGCAAAATTGATGCGACCATGCACTAATGAAGATGTGTTGGGAACTAGTAGTGATTTAAAATGATGAAGAAACCAAGTAGGTGCTTCTATATTCAAGAAAACCCACTTCAAATGAACCTGCCAAAGGGAATGGGCTAGCCTTGTTTTTTCAATTTTTCCCCAGCCTATACTATTTGAAAGAAATCTTGGTATCCTACTTAGGTGGATATATTTTTCGTCTCCTCGATATTCAATTTGGGCTTTTTCATTATCACTTTTAAAAAACATGCTTGATAATTGACATGCTCTTCTTTCCTCTCTAATTCTACTAATAATTGTTTGTTTAATGTGAGATATGTAGAGATGGACAATCATAAGGAAAGCGTCGGGCTCAAAGCTTGAATTCAAAGGGCCGGTAATCCGCAAAACTCGGAAAACCTTTTGTCGCAAATTTATAGTTTCACATGCACTTAATATGCCTTCGGCTGCATGTTCTAAAAGTATGTTACAAATGTTTTCTATTGTTCCATACTCACCAAAATTCCACTAACTACAACCCCCCCCCCCACACACACACACCCCCACACACACAAAAGAAAAGAGAGACAATTTGCGGCATGTACATACGACTAACATACTTGATACATTCGGTTTAATGCCCAATGAATTATATGTACAAGATTCTACCCATTAATCTATATCGATGCACTCTAAATTTCATATGTTTATGACAAAATAAGGAAAAAACTGTTTTTCACTTTTTTCGCCACACACGCCTAAGACCCCGTTGTTGAATTAGAAAAGTCGATAATGGTGTTTGCTAAACAAAAGGGTCTTTTGATTTCTAGTTCATCCAACATGCTAATGATGCAAAATCGCTTGGGGAATTCCATCAAGTTCAAATTTTAGTTCTTCGATTTCTCGAAGATATTTCACTTGGATCTCGAGACAACAAGCTCCTCATAATAAAGTAACATCAAACACAACAACATTGAAACCTAAAATAAATGTCAAGAAAGGACCACCAACCGAAGACCTCTTTGGCTCCAAATCCTATGATACTTGCGCTTAATTAACGGAAATCGGAAACTATATGCAAATACAACTTTATCAAATAATAAACGAGAAATCAAAACTGGATGCAAATACATTAAATTAATCTCACGTAATAATAATTAACGGAAAATCAAAAACGGATGCAAATGCATCGAATCGACCTTGAAGAACAATTAATGTGAAAATTGGAAATTGGATGCAAATGTATTAAACTAACCAAAAAAATAATTAACGATAAATCAAAACTGGATGCAACGACATTGAATTGATCTCAAAAATAAATAACGAGAATTGGAAATTGGATGCAACTGCATTAAACTAACCTCAAAATATAAATAACGGATGTCGGAACCGGATGCAAATGCATTGAACTAACCTCAAAACATAGTTGGGTTATATGTTGTGGGAATGTCTCGATAAATATAGTTTTGTATTTAAAATGGTGTTTATCTTATCTCTTTTCGTATTCAAGTAGCTTCAATATATATGAACTTCGCTTTATTAGGCAATCTCATAAAACATCAATCAAACTTCTATTATTAAACAACAAAATGAAGTTGAAGGATTTTATCAAATGCAAGTTTTTTTTTTTTAATGGAGAGTAAGGTTTTCACGTTATAAGAAATTTGGTTTAGTGATAAATATAATATTAATATATAATAGTTCTGCATATTTGCAAATATTTTTGAGAATAATTAATATAACAACACCGTTAAGTAGATAATCTTTGAAGATCGATTCCATATAGTGAGTCATGCATAATTTAAAGAATAATTAATCGAAATCTAAAACTGAATAATCTTCGATGATCCCACATAGTAAATTAAGCATAATTTACTTTTTATGTCATGTTTGCAATGACACTCTGAGATGGATCGTAGAACTTGGTATTACACACCACATTAGATAATTATAAGAAAATCAAAACTGGATTCAAATACATAACCGAGCTCAAAAAGAGTAATTAACGGGAAATTAGAAACTTTATACAAATTGCATTAAACTAACGACAGAGAATAATTAATGGGAAATTAGAAATTGGATGCAAATCTTTGAAAAATATTTAACGAAAAATCGGAAATAGTATGCAAATACATCAAACAAACCTCAAATAATAATTAATGGAAAACCAAAAACTTGATGCAAATGCATTGAACTTAACTCAAAAAATAATAAACAAAAAATAAAAAACTAAATGCAACTGCATTGAACTAACCTCATAGAATAATTGGTGAGAAATTGGAAACTAAATGCAAATGCATTGAAATAACCTCAAAGAATAGTTAACGGGAAATCAGAAACCGGATATAATTGTATCGAACTAACCTCAAAGCATAAATAATCATAAACTAGATGCAGATGCATTGAACTAACCTTAAAGAGTTATTAACGAGAAATTGAAAACTAGATCCAAATGCAATGAAGTAATCTCAAAGACTAATTAACGAAACATTGAAAAATGGATGAAACCGCACTGAACTAACCTTAATGAATAATTAACGGGAAATTATAAATTTGATGTAACTGCATTGAACTAACCTCAAAAAATAATTAATGGGAAATCGAAAACTTGATGCAAATGCATTGAACTATTCTAAAAAAACAATTAACATAAAATCGGAAATCGGATGCAACTGCATTGAACTAACCTCAAAGAATAATTAACGGAAAACCAAAAACTGGATGCAATTGCATTAAACTAAAATCAGAGATTAACTAATGGAAAATAAAAAATTGGATGCAAATGCATTGAAATAACCTCAAAAAATAGTTAACTAGAAATCGGAAGTCGGATGTAAGCTGATCGACTTGACCTCAAAGCATAAATGTCCACTTTTTAGCCTTCTCACATGAATAATTACAAGTAATTAGGAACCCAAAACGAAAGTGAATTTATAAAAAGCAGACCCTTACATATATGTAAACTGTATAGAAATTGTAAACTATCGAACTAACCTAGAAAAACAATTAATAGGAAATCGAAACTGGATCTGGATGTATTAAACTAACCTCAAAGAGTAATTAGTGGAGATTGGAACATGGATGCAAATACAATGAACTAATCTCAAAGACTAATTAACTAAAACATCGAAAATTGGATGCAACTGCATGAATTAACCTTAATGAATAACTAATTGGAAATCATAAAGTGAATACAATTGCAGACTTTGAACTAACCTCAAATAATAATTAATGAAAATTGGAAATTTGATGCAACCTGCATTGAACTAGCCTTTAAAGAATAATTAATGAAAAATTAGAAACTGGATGCAACGACACTACATTAAACTAATCTCAAAGAATATATAATTAATGGAAAATCAAAAACTTGATGCAAATGCATTGAACTAATAACCCTAAAACATATTTGTATTATATGTAGAGAGAATAAATGTCTCGACAAATATAGTTTTGCATTTTAAATAGTATTTATTATAATTTTTTTTTTATTGTGATTGGGAATGTTTTGCTATTCAAGCAGCTTCAATATTATTTTGGCCACATTGGACATTCTCACAAAACTTTAATAAAACTTATATTATTAAACCTAACAATAAAAAGAAGTCGATGAGTTTTATCAAGGTTTGGTGCTTCCTTTTTATAGAGAATGGTGCAAGAAATTTAAATGAGTAATTAATATAATTTTTATTTTTCATAGTTATGCATAGTTGCTAATATTTTTTAGAATAATTTAATATAATGACACCCGTTCATAGGACACGTTCATGTGATAAATCTTTTCAAATGAGAGTAGTGTATTTTTTGATGATATGAAAATAATCAATCTGTTTTAGTGATTTGTACACATTAGTACATAAAATTTGAATGGTGATGATTTCTGCTAAATCACCATAAATCTAATAAAACTATTATACAAACTAGATTAAGTTTAAGATAATTCTATTTGAAAATTATGGATTAATATTCTAAACCATAAAGTGAAAAGGTTATCTCAATTTAATTCCTTAGTTTCCAAGTACTTATATACCATAATCGCTGCTCATTAACATATTTCGGTTTATTTTCAATAAAAATATATTCTGATTCGAAAATTTGCCGCTAAATCACTATAAATCTAAGAAAACTATTATACAAGCTAGACCGAGTTTAAGATAATTATATTTAAAAATTACGGATTAATATCCTAAACCACAAAGTGAATATGCTATCTCAATTTGATCCCTTAGTTTTCAAGTACTTATGCACCATAATCGCTGCTCATTAACGTATTTTGATTTATTTTTAATAAAAATATATTCTGATTCGAAAATTTGTGTGAGACATTTTGTAAAGCTTTTTCAGCACACAAAATATTTAATAGATCCCGGGCGTATGCCCGGGTCCAAAATCTAGTATGTAACTATTTTTATATACTTGTATAGGCGCGGAACTCCTTAAGTTAAGCACTTTGATGCTCTCGCTCCCGCTCTAGGTCTGGTGACTAAGACCACACCTAGCCAGGCAAATTTTATGTGACGGGCCTATATTGAACCGGGTTTTTTTTAAGTGGGGCGAGTTTTGGGGTTGGTCATGTAAACTAGCCCTATTGAAATCGAAAGGGTATTTACGTACATTCACCACTCACCACAGCATCATATATACTCACTTCATTCAGTTCTCCTCTCAAAACCCTATTTTGAGAGAGAGAGAGAGAAAGGAGAAACAAAACCCTAAAAATAACGATGGCGGCCGTCGGAACCGCGACAACAGTGAAAGACGTATCTCCTCATGAGTTCGTCAAGGCTTACTCTGCTCATCTCAAACGCTCCGGCAAGGTCCATTTTTATATAATTTATATTTATAGAAAACACGTGTTGCTTCATAATGGTGAACTCCTTTATATTTACACAATGAAGGATGATTCAAGTTTCCGGAGCATAGATTAAATTTATTTAAATAATACCAGTATTAAACAGCATTGTGTATTCATATTCATTACACTTTGTTACCTGTCTTCTGGCTATATTTGTATACTATATATCAATAAAACTTGGTATGACATTTTATCTATTTTAATAGATGGAGCTTCCTCATTGGACTGATATTGTGAAGACTGCTACTTTCAAGGAGCTTGCTCCGTATGACCCAGATTGGTACTATGTTAGAGCTGGTAATGCATTATTATTACCCCCAACTCGATCTCGTATATTTCACGGTTTCTAATATGGATGTTTTGTATTGTAGCTTCCATGGCTAGGAAGATTTATTTGAGGCAGGGTATTGGAGTGGGAGGATTCCGCAAGATCTATGGTGGGCGCAAGAGGAACGGAAGTCGTCCACCACATTTCTGCAAGAGCAGTGGTGCTATTGCTCGTAATATTCTTCACCAGCTACAGGACATGAAAATTGTTGATGTTGATCCTAAGGGGTGAGTTTGTGATTCCCATGTTTTTTAATTTTAATACTGTTGAAATAGCTTATATGCTGCACAAATTGTACATGATATATGGTTAACTAGTACAAATTAAGGAATACACAAACTGCTCCCTCTGTTGAAATTAGTTTTGCATTTCTTACATTGTTTAGTAGAATGGTTGTAACACAAGCTTTTTGGTTCAAGTATATAACTAAGGTTTCATGTGTTCATAAGTTTGAATTCTTCTTTATTCTTGCATGGTTTTGCTTTTCTGGAAAGAAGGTAAGAACCGTGGAAGGAAAGGCTGGATGCAAAATGGGAAGAGCTTTGTAGCTCTGAAATACCTGTAGGTTCTCTGCAGGGTGCCCATCCTTCCAGTCCTTGACATCAATTTCATGAATTTATTCTGAAAGTTGGCTTCATAGTACGGGTTTTGTGCTTTGGGTGGATGATTAGGGAGGAAGATTCAGCTACTGAAGCTTGTCTCTCTTTCCACCACCCATCAAATCTTTCACAAATCCGCCTCCAATTGCCATTACATGTTTCTCTTCCCTTCTTGATTGGAGTTGTTCTTGAGATGTCCTTCCTATAGAGTCCCTATATATAGGGGAGGGATTAGTGTTTAAATCAGATTGGTACTGATTAGTATATAAATGGGATTACTAGAAGTTTCGGTGATTTGCCAACGTAAGGCTAGCTTAGAGAACTTAATTACCCCCTATTTGACTGTACTGTGAAAGATTAAAAGACTTCTGAAAAGGAAAGAATGTTGAAACACTAGATGCTGAGTCTTTGTTGCTGTCTGTGTCTTGGTGATGGTTAAGCCTGAACCCCACCTTTGGCCATGAAATGTTGAATTGGCTTCGGTCCTGGGCTTAGCTTCGACCATTTATAGGACTGAGATATCTATGATGACAAACGACAGAAAAAGCTTTTCATGTATGGGTTTGACACGTATTCAATAGCATACATGAAGACATTAAGTAAAATAATTTCGTGTTCTCATTATATAATTGTAGGTGTTGAATTTTTTGTTTTGCAACAGTGGAAGGGTAATCACATCTACTGGTCGGCGGGATCTTGATCAGGTTGCTGGACGCATAGTAGTTCCTGCTGCTGCTCCATGATTGGAATCTCGCTTGCTTCTACATTTTATCCTTTGTCCAAGGTTTTGTAGGTCCATTTTAGTTGAAGAGGATATGGCTGTTGTTTGAATGTCAAAATCTTTCTTGTCTTTTCCATATTTGGTATTTTGGATAATGAGCATGTTTGTTGGCCTGGTTAAGACAGTGTTTCATGTAAAACATCTTACCTTGGTTTTACTTAATTAATATAGTTTCAAACTTAATCTGTTAAATTTAGGTAAAAGGTGAAACAGATGATCTGCTTCTACGAGCCACACACATGTAACCATTCATTTATTGCTTTGAATAGTTTAATTTGCAAATTTGGCTATGAGAAGTATTCCACTGCAAGTTGCAGGCTTTTCTCATTGCATGATGTACGTCAATGGTGTCATTGATGTTTCATGTCTAGGATGTCTCTATGTGCTTGGTTAATTGGCGTTTTTTGGGCCTCCAGTTTTATGCATCTGGAAACTGTTTTTCTATCGGAAGACAGGTTCCTATACTATTTTTTGTATGAAAATATAAAGGAAAATTTGAGGAACATGTTTATTGTGGCAGTGTGAAATGAGTCGAAGTCCCTTTGTGTGTGGTATTGTTCCAAGAAAGTGTGGACTTTGTCTGATAAAGTTTTAGATGGAGTTTTTATAAAGCTGTCTGTGTTTAAGCCTGAGGAGTATTTATAGACCTTGCAATTTATTGGAGGGTTTTAGGGAATGTTTTTTAGCCACAGAAGAAGTTAATGTTTGTGCAGGTTGAAATGCCAAATTTGGTTGTAGATTATGGTGCCAGAAATTTCAGACTGAGGCAAAAAATTTGTAGATATAATCCAGTTAATGGTGAGAATAAACAGTCCACAGCTACAAAGTACAAACCATTGTAAGGGATTGTAAGGGACAAACCATTGTGAAGGAGAGGATTTGGAGGGAAAGACGTATTTGAGAAAGGTATTTTAATGCAGGTTAGGGGTCAGGCCAAAATCCGAACGGCCCTAATTCCTCGCCTTTTGTGGAAATGTTTGAGTGATGTTTTGCTCCAAGCCGAATCATAACCTTACGCGTTTCAGTCCAATCCCAACAAAATAAGAACTAGCAAAATGCTTAAATCCTCACGTACCATTTTACTAATAAACCAGGGCATGAAATTTCTTTATCAGCCACTAATCCGCTCTTGGCTTCATGTCCATAGAGTTGACAGTTCTCTAACTCGTTTTATTCACCAAGAATACTCACGAAGCGTAAGACCGGTACCAACTCATATGCATTAACTTTGCAAACTAGATCATATGGAATTTCTTCAAAAATGACTTTGAATTTTTTTAATATTATTTCAATAATGATTTTCACTTGAGTTTCATGATGTTCCTGCTTCGGCTGCTCGAGCCAAGTAACCAGTACTTTTGGAACCAAGCACGTTAGGGTGCGTTTGGAAACGAGAAATGGAATTCTCGTGAGAGTTAGAATTCTAATGGAATTCAATTCTCATGATTATGCGGGAATTATGACTGTTTGGTAAACTGTGAGAATTCTTGGTAATTCTCACTGTCAATTTCCCACATGTTGTTTGGGTGCTAAGAATTCTCACATCAATTTCCTATACCACTTTTGTTAATTTTTTTTTCTTAAGTATTTCACAAAACCAAAATAATAGTCATTCCAAAACACAATAATTGTGAAGATCAAATTTCATACATCACAATCTGTTACTTGGGTTTGGCTTGATATTACTATTGGCCCTTTCATTTAGTAAAAAACTCAAAATTTTCACTTTGGTCAAAAACTCAAAATATATAGCTAGTCAGTTGAGACTTGAGAGTGCACTGTGAAGTGAAAATATTTGGATTTGATTACTAGTGTGTTGAAGATCAGTCGTCATAAAAAAGAGTGATTTTCTTTTTGTTACTGAATTTGTTAAATTAGTAATGGACTATTGTACATCAAACTTGTGAAATACAAAATTGGGACGACTGACTGTATGATGTAAACTTTCCATTTAGTATAGAAACCATTACAAAATTTTGACGTGTATATTGTATTTGAGGATCCACTAGACCACTTAACAACACAATCATTCTTCAGTAACGTATCTGACTAGTCACTTCAACATGCCTATATATAAATTTAGGCCTTGAGCAGTTAGAAGAACTATACTGCTTTGACAATAGGAATTGCTCTCAAAGAGACTGGAGAGCATCCAAGATCGTTTTTCTTTCGGGCATGCTTGGAATTGCTCCCTTAATTTGAACACGAGAGATGTTTGCAGCAGCCGCAATAACATCACAATAATTTTGTGAAAACACAAATAAGATCAAAACAAAAGAATGAAAACTGAGTAAAAGCGAAAAGCGGTGCAAAGTGCCAAAGAAATCTCATGCATTTCTCTTTGGACTTGCCCTCTACTAATGCAACAACAAAAAAAGATAAAAGTATCACCGGCACCGGTTGTATCAATAACCTGCGGCAAAGAATGATGGGTTGCCTCGATTGCTTCCTCTCCTTCGTGAATAAAGTGACCCTTTCTCACCGAAGTTTCACGAGAACATGCTTGACACCCTAAGAATAAAGATGTTCAAATGAGAAGTAGTTAGAATAAAACAGTTTATTGATATGAAGTGTGGATCACCGGGAGAATGTGGAGCATGTACAAAAGTTTAGATGTTCATATAGAAAACGGCCATTTCATGGCACTTTAACCTGACTTGACATCGAACGAAGCTTCGTGTTGGCATTCCGATCAAACGTTCCAGTTCAGTTTCATTTGGGATCAGTATATCGACAAAACAAAGTAATTGTACTGGGATTTCTCCCTCCATTCCCCCAGTGTAACGCCCGTATTTAAAATACGTATTTATTTATTTATTTATTAATTTATTTAAAATTTGTTGGATTGGATTTGGGATATGTGGGCCTGATTTCTGGGTCCGAGTCTGTATTGGGCTTAGGTTTCAAACCCAAGTATATATTCATATTGTTCTGGAGAATAGGGTTCTGAGATAATAAAATATAATAAAAATAGAGGCAGAGATAGAAGCTGGATTGCTAGAGTGTTGGAGCGCGACGATTCGAACTATGATGAATTCGTAGGAGCTGTTAATACAGGTGAGTAGTTAGTTTTTCCATTTCACCGAATCTAGAGTTTTACGATACAGACATAATTTTACTGTCTAAGGTTTTTGTTCATTTTTCTGTGATATTGTCGAATTGTTAAACTAGGTAAGGTTAGTATATCGTTTTGTTTAGTTATTGAACTGTTGAGGCTTATTGGGCTGTCAATGGAGGCGCGAGCCCCAATCCTCGTCCTGTCCCGGATACTTTATGAACCGTGGTACTGTTGTGGTGTTGGGATTATATGATTTTGAAACTGTTGGAATGGTTCAAACTCTGGAGCTTTGTTAATGGAGGCGCCTGCCCCATGAATCGTACTGCCCTTTAATTATGTTGTTTGTTTTGGTGGGTTATGTTGTTGGTTGTTGGATGGAATACGGTGGTCGGGATATCGATTTGAGCTTGTTGATGTCTGGCCATTGAAGCTCACAAAGTTTGGAGAAGTCGTTAATGGCGGCTCGCCCAGACATCCTCCAGTAAAATAATTCGAACTGTTATTCGGTTGTTTTTGTTGGTTGATTGATGTTTGGTTATTGATGGTTGAATAGGTGCTGGAAAGAGGTAAGATTGAAGCTTGAAGAAGCTTTAATGGCGGCGAGAAATGTTAGATCTAGTTTGATGAAGAATCGGGATTGAATGATTTGGGGATTTTGTTTTTATTAAAGTTGTAGGGGTTTTTGTTGTGAGTAGTTTCAATTGGTTGAAATGGGAGATGGTGGTGGCCGGCGTGAGCTGGTGCGGTGGAGGAAGAGGCTGCTGGAGCAGCTGAGAGAGACGACTTGGTTGGGTTTGGGCCTTGGGGCTTGGGCCTTAGGTGGTTTAGTTGCTGGGCCGAGATTTTTATTTTTTGGTTGGGCCGGACCACATAGTTGCTTTGGGCCATTTTTCTATTTCTTTTGTTTTGGGCCAAACTAAGTAGAGTGTTGGGCCAGTTTCTATTTTCTTTGGTTTGGGCTAGATTCTATTTTTATTTTGGGCCGACCCATTTGACTTAAAATGGGTCAAGGTGAGTCTTTAAGGGTTTAGACTTTTGGGCCTCGATTTCGGGCCTTGGTTTTTGGGGTCGGGTTCTAAGGTTTGGGTTTGGGTTTGGGCTTGGCTAGTTGGGTCTGAACCATTTTCCTTAGTCATGAGCCCAGGAGCCATGCACCTTTGCCCTTAGCCATGAACCATGGCTATGACCCTGAACCTGTTGAACATGGAAACGACAGGTTGACTTTGACAATGACGTGTTGACTTTGACTTTGACCGTTGACTGTGGAATGTTGACTTTTTTTTTCAGATTTTTCACATATTTAAGAATATTGACAAATGTAGTAATAAAATATTGTCGAGATTGTATAATCTTGTTTGTCATTATCTAATTAAGATTTGGCGTGAGTAGTGTGTAAAATATATAAATATTGGCACGTAATTAGAAGGGAATTCTTATAAGACTTAGATATATTCGTTTTTATGAAAATTAAACTACATACGGACTTAGATTTTATGGACTTTAGTTTTGGGATTTTGACGACTGATCAGTTTGATTTGACTTGTGAGTTGGACTCGAATAATTATGTGTGATATTTGGACTTGAGTTGTTCTTTCTTTTAAAGTCATTTCATTTTGATATTTGGTGGAACGGACTTATATTTTGATTATTTATATACTATTTATATTGTGCACAAATGAAAATAATGCGTGCCTTTGAGGGTGACTTGAGTTCACATAAATATATTGAACGAATAGATTTCATGATTGATTATTATTATGAGTTGCTACTTAAATGAATTGTAGCATGTATGAAGGCTGAGATATTCCATATGTTGTAGTGCAATATATAATTGGCACGTGAAATAATAAGTTTCGAGATTTGATATAAAGATATTTGGATATCGTGCAATGAATAGTATTGGCACGTGATAATGTGAATTGTATTATAACGAGAAACGTTGAGCTTCAGTACAATTAAATATACTGGCATGAGATAGAATAAGAATTATTCTGAGATATAAAGGTATGACACCTGAATAAATTACGTAACAAAAATCCTAGAACCTAGCTACCATAACCAATGGGATTTGCCTTGGTGATGGGCGTATGTGATATGATTGGCCCTTCTGGCGTTTCAGTGAATCTGAATGGCCCTTCTGGTGTAGCCGAATAGTGGCTTGATTATTCCGTTCACAAATTAGAACGAGACGTGCGATATTTTATGCCGAATAGTGGCAGTACTTATATAATGACTTTCGTGTGAGGGTTACCTGGTGTGCGGCATCATCCCGCAGTAGTTACGCCATGAGTGGTTCATTATGTAAGGGGAGGCATGTGGATGTACATGTTCGGCGTTGGGAAGCGATTGTGGTAGCCAGGAAAACTAGGTAAGACATAGTTAGGACGTGATTTTAGGGACACGCAAAGAAAACCTTAATTAATATAATTATGGTAATATGTTGATTAATGATGTATCTTTAGATAGATGATTGTATATGGTTTTGCAGAAGTGTGGGTCAAACTAATTGCTTGGGCAGAGACGACCCACTCTGTAATTGAGCATGAAATGCGGTAAGTATAGAATATGCTTGGCTGGTTATTAGTTTAGTTAGAACCTAAAATCCTACCGTGGAGGAACTAAATGTCTTTTTATTATGCGTATGGTTTGTTGTGTGGTTAGTTGGAAGTTAAAGGCCTCGGTGGAGGAACTACCGCCTTTACTTATTATTGTAGTTAAGAATGTCATTATTAGTTGTTTGAAGTTAAAGGCTCGATTGGAGGAACTAACCGCCTTATGGATTGTGTATGTATATGTATAAGTATATGTTGTATTTTAAAGCTACTCACACCAAAGATTGTTTATAATGTCGACTGATTTGCATGTTTGCTTATCGGGTGTGTTCATTAAATGAACATAGTTGATAAGTCCGACAGTTTAGTGTTGAAAAAAAGGTTGGTTCTTCGCTTGTGGTTTTGCGTTAAGCGTTGCATTTTCAAGATAGGTTTTGTTTTTCCTCGAGGTGATATAGATTTTCAGTTGAGACAATGTTATTTGTATTTTCATTTGTAATTTTAAATAAAGAGTTATTGAAAAGAGATTTGTAACCTAATCTTATTTGTAAATTTTTGTAATGAAGAGGACTTTTGTTTAAGTTAAAATTTTTATTGGGTTTTAATTATCCGCATATTTAAACTGTTATGGGTTTTTGGAAATTGAGAGTGCGTCACACCTCGAAAATCGAAGAGTCGGGAACAAATAATTGTCATTTTGAATTCTGTCAAAATTCGGGATGTGACACCCAACATCCATAATTACTTGAACACCAGCATCCCGTGCAGCCGGCAGGTATACACGATTAAGGACTAAATCATAAATCTGTGCACTTATGACGACTTGCACTCGGTTCATGAAGATAAACGCAAGAACTACTTCTTTTAATATAAGTATAACCTTCTTCACAAAACACACAAACACCAACTGAATAAGATCTTTACCCCATGATTAATCCATGAAAAACACAAACAAGCAACAGACACATTGTACTTGAAAGAAATGTCCAATTACCAATTAAAAGTAAACACACACATATGGTACAACTCCTTTCGAAGCTTCCATGCACAATTGTGGCGATGCCCAGGCCATAACTCCATAAGCCCATAAGTATGTCTCGAATCCTTAGCTCTGTTGTGCATCATCAACATAGATCTAGTGCTACACCATGTTACCTTCATTCCCACCATTCAGTGGCACGAGAACTCTTCATTCTCTTTTTTTTTGCTAACCAGGTGTACAGGCCAGCTTACATCTATATAAAATGATTCTCGCTGGAGACTCGGGTGGGGCACTTGCTCTCCACTGGCGGTTGGATGAAAGACGGCCCTTACAGTTGCTAAAACAACAGGGGCTCATGGGGATCAGTATCATATGAGAAGGGGTGAGGGCGCACCTCAACTAATCCCGGGCCTGATTGGAAATTCGACCAGGTATTGCCTCACCAGTGACCTTGAGGGGATTGAATTGGTAACGATTTGGGAGCAAACCCAAAGTCGGACCAGCTATGCTACCCCTCAAAGTTTTCTTCATTCTGACCCAATTCACTTCTGTTACGAAATTAATGTTTCTCTAATTTCTCTTTCTTCATTCTATTTAATGTTAGGTTGATTTTGTGGATGCAAGCCATCAGTTTATGAGATACTCAGATCGTAACTGAAACTTATCATACAAAATAAGTTTCACTCTTCTCCAATTGCAATCAGCCTATCACTCAGAACACAGACAGAAGGTTGCAGCGCACGAATTTTCACTTATCCTATGTTTTAACTCTTCTCCGATTTCTATCACTCAGAAGTCAGAACACAGACCCAAGGTTGCAGCTCACGAATTATTCAACAATCCTTCTGCAAATTTACCTTCACGCGCTTGTCACCTGCATATAAACTGAAGGAGCAAGGTTCTAAATCCTTCTCCCTGACGTAGTTATGTAGATGCAGACAATAGTTTGAATCTTCGATGGGAAAATCCAAACTATTCCCTATTTTGGTAAATCCAAATCATACTTGAATGGGAAGGATATTATGACGCCACTACAACATTCTGAAGCTGGCAATATTATCATTATCGGACAAAAGCCTGGCAATCATATATATATTTTGCTTTTTCCTTGTTGATCTGGACGGTGAGCTTAATGGGACAGTCAGGGCTCTATATTCTTCTTAGGCTTGGTATTATAATCATTGTGCAGGTCTATAGAGTTTCTATGTTGGTAATTACTAGTAGGAGAACTGCAACAACCGGAAAAAAAAATGCATTTGTGTTATGTAGCTCAGTTACCTTTAATTGATTTTAACGTGTGATAACAATTCGTATGACCTGATTTTGATCACTTGGTCCCAACACAAACAAGACGCCACACAGAATATACATAAAAGAACCATGTTTTTCTCTGCTGCAAGCTCATTTCTATCCAGCCGAAGATCTTTTATTTACAGTCTGGACCTGGCAGAATCGTATGAACACCTCCGCAGGTGTTAGTGTTGGTGTTGCTTTGATGCCAGAATATTAGCTTAGGGGCTTTCACAGAACTCCATTTCCTATAATGAAAGCGCAAGTAAAATATTATGAGTAGTTCAATTGAAGTTGCAAGAAAGACAGCAGTCGGTCCTGTTGTGCTTGTATCAAAAATTGCGGAAGCGACAAAAACACGAAGAAAACAACACAAGAAAGTATGGATGAGTGATATCAACAAGCAATGAAAGAATGTAAAAGCATACCACACAATGAACGCAAGGTTTACGCGGTTTGGCAAGTGAAACTTAGTTCGCAGTGGTTCAATAAAACCTCCAAAAATCCTTAATAACTCACAAATCTTCCTCTTACTATATCATCAAACGGTGTAGACTTTATCACACAGTATCACCAAGATCTTCTTCTTCCCTAAAGCTCTCACAAAAGACTGAAACGAGGCACTAAAAACCCCAACTTTCTCTAAACACCAAATGTCTCGTCCACCTAAAAGATATCTCAACTCCCTTTATACAAAAGAGGGTTAAGTTACAAATAATCATTGGGCACACAACATAAGATCACGTCCGCAACTAGAGAAGCAACCCCCGCAGGTCACGTGTCGGTTCATTACAAGCTTTTTCAAAACTGCGAGTCGAGGAAAGCTATGACTCAAGCCTTAGAGCCGCACCTGTTTAATGATTGTAGCAGGAGGGGTTGTAGAGTTCATTATATACAACCTAAAACACACGAATCCATGCAATCTAATAACCATATAGTACCTGAAACAGAGACTGTCGGAATCCTTCGAATTTGGTTAGTTGGGCACCTTCAACAATTTTGAAGAAGAAGTTGTTAAAAGAAGCAAGTGAAGTGAAGAAGCCGTAGTTAAAATTGGCAAAGAAAAGCATAAATTTTTATGAGAATGGTTACCCACGAGTGATTGAATAGTGATGACGATAACGAGTTGATGTTAAGAAGACACGTAAATAGGTGCGACTTCGAGTATGTGGTAGTCCTATTCTCACGTGAATTCTAATTCACACTTATTTTTACCAAACAGCCCGTGAGAATGGTAATACCCACGAAAATAAGTTAATGTGAGAATTCCCAGGGTCTCATAAACTTTATTTTTCCACGGCTGCGATTGGCTCGTCTGACCTTTGTTAGAGTTCATGTTGGCAGAAGAAAAAACGCCATTATACATTATAGAGATCATCTTGTTTTCTTTTCTTTTTTCCTCTCGCTAGTTAAGGCCTTAAGAGCAAATACGTAAAGGTGGAATTGGGTTTAGACGTGTACGGGTGGGATTCGGCTTGGAGGAAAAACCCCTGTGAGCAAAAAATCACTCGAAATGTTTAATAGGAGTCTACACTACAAGAAAATGTTTGCATAATCTAACTGTTCGAATGTGCAAACCAAGTTAAATTAACATATCCACGGAACAATGTAATATATGCTCAGTTAGCAATTACCGATTACTCCGAATCTCAGTATAAGTAGGCGCTTTACATTAAATTGTCTCTTTTAGGTAGGAAGTGAGGCAGTAACGAAATTTACCCGTTATAAGCAGATTTTGCAGTTGATAGGTAAAATCATTTTCGACCGTAAATGAACATGTAAGTATGTAACCTGCTTTCGGGAGTTGAGTTAGAGTAGTCGCGGCATTTCCAAGATTGAAACAAGACCAGGTATCCAAACAAGGCTATTTATATAAACAGTATTTTACAATTTGAAATTTATCTTTACCAGGAAACCAAACTGCTCAGACACTACCTACTATCTGTTCCTATTAGAAGCACATCAAGAACCAGAATGATACTTAGCCTGTTACCGTTTTTTTCTACTTCCTATTGGTGCAGGGATTAGAATTAGATGTCGTGGTCATAGTTGTCTGACTCTGAATACATGCACAGCTCGTCTTCTTACTTCGAAATGTCAGCTTGAATCTCCTCCACCACCGTGGCATGAAGTTCCTCTTAGTATTCGAGGTAGACTTGTCATCTTCAATTATTGAACCATCTGCTTTTGATCTTGTTACTTGTTTGGGAGTTTTTGCATTCTCCTTGTAAAGACGATCTAAGTATCCCCGGAAGGGATAAATATATTTAACATGATTCGGGCAAGGCGAATACATTGTTTGTGACCCTTGTATGGTTCGATTGAGTTGTTGAGTCACGGCCCTGAGTTCGTACGAGTCATAGAGTGTGCTTCCACCATTCCATGGACTTAGCTTCCAAGTGGGTGGTTGCGCCTGGAAACGAATAAAAGGTGCTGGAGTCATGGTTAATTCTTTCTCTACTAAAGTGTATGTAGTGGAGGGTGGGTCTCTTTGGTTTTGGATTCCTTGCATTTGAGAGAACTCAGAGAACAGAGGTTTTGGAGCTAAGACAGTGTTTCATGTATTTAGCTTTTAGAATGCAATAGTACTTAGTAAGTACCGAGGCAAAGGAATATTTAACAAGGAAATACTTTGTTTTCAACGTCTACTTAAAGTTGTTTATGAAGAAGAATGAATTCACTAACCCAAGAACCGATGGAAGATATCCTACATATGCCAATACGCACGATTAAGTACCATCTGAGTATCTGACAAGGGAAAATATATTTGACTCCAATAGGAGCAAATTTTGTTCTTTGGTGACGTGGCATTGGAATGTAACCTTGGGAGCGTTGCGTCTCAGCAGTGTTGAAATTTATCCTAGGGATCGTGCTAGTCAATAACTTCATAGTAATTGAAAAGTACAAAAGCTATGGATAAGATTTTTAGTTTTGATCCTAGTTCCTGTTCGTTTAACTTTGACGGGAACTGTAGTTTTGAGTTCCTTGTTGGAGGAAGATGTGTGCTACACAGCCTACTCTGCTACCCCAAACAGAACCAGGTTGTAAAAAGAAATTCTTATACTCAGACCAGTTCTTGCAGTTTAATCTGTAACTAACATTTCCTTTTGATTCTTCAATGTCATGTTCCCTGTAATGCATATGTCTCGTATTCAATTTTGTGAGATTACTAAGTCGAAAAAAGTACTGTAAAATATTTTGCACCTAGTTTATGATGTACATTTGCAATTATGGAATGAAACAGCAAAACTTAGACCGCAGCTTCATTGGACGACTCCAGATGATCCATTCCTAAGCAAGTAATTCTACAAGATCATCTAAGGATTTCAATGTCTTCTCATAGTAAAGGTAAGACTCATATATTTTTGGTGTGCGGACGTAATAATCGAGCTGCAAGAAAATAAAATCGTTTAGAGGAAATTCTCCGCCAAGCAACTTGAGCTGAAGTCAGAACAAACTGGGATGAAACGAATGACAATGTTGAAAATTAGATCAGTCGTCTGTGCAGTTAAACCACCATATATACTCTACGCTATGTAGTTTTTTTTTTATCAGTAGTCATCAATGTAATTAAACAGATGTGATTTATGTAGATATGGATAAAGCTTACCTCAGCCATGTTGTCAACCAATTCATTGGCTTTTTCCACATATGAATCCTTGCGACTTTCTGGCATGATAGTCATTGCAGTTTTCAGATCTTGGTTAAGATAGGCTGACTTCAGCCGAATGTAGAAGATGACATACCTGTTGGAGAAATCATTAGTATCTAATTGAGAAAAACTCAATCTGTTCACGTAGCATACACCTATACAAAGTTTATTATTTAACTATAAGATATCTTCTAATCAACACTTCAAGCACTCTACCGGTTTTATATGATTAAACATGCCGTAAATGCAACATGATTTCAACGTTACTTCAAATCTCGAGTAAGAATAAGATCCAAATATGAACAGAAGTTCTACCTCCATGATGTAGTCTCTAACATCTCTCTTATACTATGCATGCCTTGTGCAGTCTGTCGGATTCTAGCCACTGCATCTTCTGGTGAAAGTCCTGGTTCAAAAAAATGTTCTTTTAGGAATGACCTTGTCCCCCAGTTCTCTGCTAAGGCTATTGGTGTCATTTGTGATTGTAGTCCTAGTGCCACAGAACCAGTCAATATCACTGATAAAAAGTTCCTTCTATTTCTTAAGTTCTCGTCACAAGAAGAAGATGCTTTAGTTCTGTAGAATTTATTGCAAGGAGAAGAAGTGATGTGGTGATAACATAGAAGTGTAGGCTTAGTTATGGTATACATTTCAATGGATGATGTAAGATAATGAATTGAAACTTAACAGGAAATTGGTTTCAGGGGCTTAACTACTTGACATGCTGAGTTGCTTGCCACCTCAACATGAGCCTGTTTTTTTCTCTCTTTTCTATGTGGTCACTTGTTATCTTGTTATGAGAGGTGGGAAGAGAAGTGCTAATTTGTTTTGGATAGGGTTGTAAGATGTACTTGAATAACATAGTGAAAAATGGAGTTGACAATATTACTTCTGGAATCATTTTCAGAACAAATATCATTAGAACTGGAACTGGGGCCACAGCTAAGATGATAATAGGATGGAATAGCAGATGTTATGATTGCCTAATCCTGATTGATTATCAAATTAAACCCAAAAGGTCCAACTTCATGCTTGTGCAAGCAGAGGATACGATTTTCTAAACATGTGTTAGTAACCACATGTTCAGCAATAATCACTTGGTAGATCAGATCTCCCTTCGACCCTGTTTCTTTAACTGCATTTATTGAATGTGAGATGTTTTCAACTCACATAATTTCCTTTTTCCCATTAACTTTACTAGTAGTAAGAAGATGTTGTTGGATTTCAAGCTCTATAACATCCTTCACAACAAACGCATTCATCTTCATTAACATTGCATGCTTTATCTATGGTAAATTGGTAATGAAAAAGTTGTAACTGTATAATAATATGAGTTATATCTGTTTTGTACATTGGATGAGTAACTTGAAGTTTCACTTGACGAGCTCTTCCTCCTTTCCTGCTTCTTCCAGCTCCCTTAACCCTCCAACCTTCAGTTCAATTTCTTCAATCAGCTCCTCACGCCACAGTGCTGCTCTAGCCTTTTCTTCAATATCTTCTTGCTGTATTAAAAGCCACAATGTAGTTTATCGGAAAATAAAAAGGAAAAAAAAACCACAATGTATTAGTTTATTCTAATAATTAGTAAGCTCCATTCATTGGGATGATAATATTATTCTGTTATTGTAGACCTACTCTAAATTTTGTCTATGTCGCATATTATATTCTGAGTGCTAATATGAATCTGATCTGATGTAGATATCTTTTGTAAGGCACATATCTTCCACTAATTTAACATAAACACAGGTAACTGCATCTTTCAGTAGAAAACAAGATACTGGTAGGTATACACATGCAAAATCAAAATTTGACCATGAATACCCACCACTACTCCAAGTCTCCAACCAATGAAGGGCAATATCGAGCCAGTCCAATGGCTATTACCTAGTGCCAATTTGATGTACAATCTAGGAGTCAAAACATAATATTGAAAACGAATAAGAAAAAGATACCTGGGAAACCCAACTGAAACGGCAAATATGAAACATATTCCTTGTCGTACTACTTCTACACAAGTAGATAAGGCAATGCAAAAGCTTCAGTAGTTCAGTATATAACTGCATACCCGTACTTTCATTTCTACTCAAGAGCCCCAATACAACTTCTCTCATAAATCAATGGCCTCCTCTAAACTGCTTACCTCTTTTCTCATCACTCTTTTCCTCCTTCAAACTCTTGTACTTCTATCATCAGCCCAAGCAGCCCCAAAAAGGTCGGATCTCTTCCGAGAATACATAGGAGCAGAGTTCAACAATGTCAGATTCTCCGACGTGCCCATTAATCCATCAGTCGACTTCCACTTCATTTTATCCTTCGCCATTGATTACACCACCTCGTCTTCTGCCTCCCCAACCAATGGAAATTTCAACGTCTTCTGGGATTCAGACAATCTCAGTCCCTCCCAAGTGTCATCTATCAAGAACAGTCACCCAAATGTCAAAGTAGCTTTAAGCTTGGGAGGTGACAGCGTTGGGAATGGTTACGCATATTTCAACCCTTCTTCGATAGATTCTTGGGTTCAAAATGCCATTACATCACTCACAAAGATCATCAATGAGTATGATCTAGACGGTATCGACATTGACTATGAGCATTTTAAAACTGACCCAGACACCTTCGCAGAGTGCATAGGAAAACTTTTAACAACACTTAAAGGGAATGGACTCATTTCCTTTGCTTCTATAGCGCCTTTTGACGATGACCAAGTTCAGAGTCATTACATGGCACTGTGGAGTAAGTATGGACATCTCATAGACTATGTCAACTTTCAATTCTACGCATATGATAAGAGTACAAGTGTGTCTCAGTTCATGACATATTTTGAGACCCAGAGTTCTAATTATAAAGGGGGGAAGATCATGGCCAGTTTCACTACTGACGGCAGTGGAGGGTTGTCTCCAAATGATGGCTTCTTTACTGCTTGCAGTAGGCTCAAGAGTCAGGGAAATCTTCATGGCATCTACATTTGGTCTGCAGATGACTCCAAAGGGGAAGGATTTCGTTATGAGAAGCAATCACAAGCACTGTTGGCAATACCCTAGTAATCTCATATTACCGTGTACCATTGTAAGTTGTAACTATGTATATGACTTGAAATGATCCATGTCTGTGTAAATTTATAATGTAAGGCAAATATATATAAACAAAAGGTTCATTCACCTTGACCTTGTACGGATCTGGTTATAATGATGCATGGATAATAGAAGAAAAGAAGCATACCTTCTCATACACCCAATGCCCTGTACCATCTCCTCCATCTTTCCTATATTTTTCTCCATCATAATATGGATCCTGTATCACACTCATATAATTAAATTGAAGGAAAAATTAAAAATTCTGCATATACTAATAGAAAGAAACACTAAGGAACCTATTGAGAATTAAGATCTTTACTTTCATGGCTCCAAAGAAACAACATCCCCAACAAGTGAACATAGTGTACATCGTGTCTGTAAAAGAAATTTGATATACTTTCAGTTGTCAACCAAATTAAACCCTTTAGTTGAAGACATGACAGATAAGACTGACGATACTGAAAATACTTACAAACGTTCTTCATGGTTTTATCATTAAGATGCCAAACTGATTTGTGAGTGATCAAATCTCTCTGTCCCTCCATATGTTGAACTAGAACTGCCATGAGATGCCAATCTGGAAGAGCTCTCACTGTACACACGTTGGCTCTACTGTTTCTCATCACTTCACCCTACAGCATCAAGTACCATGCAACGCAATGAATCAGTGGTTAAACTAGTAATTTACATTAATTTTGGGTCCTGAATGTTGTGGTACATGTTCTACATATAGTAGGGAGCACTGGTTTGAACTAACGTATTTCACATTTTATCTGTACAGAGTCGGCGGCAAAATAGTGTATGCAATTCCTAGTGTGGCATATTTTTGGGTCTGTTTTGTTGAATGGAGGAAATGAGTCCATAGTCTATATTGTAATGATCAGACTTAGAGCAAGAAACATGTCGATGATGTCCCAATAATCGCGTAGAAACACTGGGAGTCCACATCGATAGGAGCTGCAAATTGAGAGATTCTGAGTTCTTGACCAAACTTAGACAAATAGTCACAGGTTTAGGCCTCTCATTGAAGAACATAAATTTACTATATGCATGTGTCAAATGTTTCCGACTCTGTTAGTTATACTGGTTCACTTTTGGTTCAATTCAACAATCTAGTAACCACGCTATTGTCTACCCACACTTAACTCACAGCCCTGCCAGTAAAATTTGGACATTTGAATAGTTTGCCATAGAGGCCTACAAGCTGCATCCCAGCTCTCATTGGGCATGCAACACTAGTAAGGTAGAATGAAGGAAGATAAAACTAATCCAATATATATACTGAGATTTAATTCTTCAAGTTACTTGGAACGTCACATACTTGATACCAGCCACTATACCAGCTAGAGCTTGAAGGCAGCTTGAACTGGGGAAAAAAACAGAAGAAAGCACAGTTGTTTTAGTTTTAATCACAAAACAATTAAATATCCAAGCAAAATCAAGAATGGAACTGCAGAAGAATGGAATATTACCGATGCCGACGATGGACTGAAGAGTTTGGTCGTTGTGAAGGAGGGACTATGTATGTGTGGCTTAGGTGAAGTGAATCCCATGATAGCCTTTGCCATTTCTGTGAACTTGGAACGTAGTATTCTGTATGCTGAGATATCGTTAAGCTTTATTTTTGTTGTTTTGCTGGAAGTAATAGGATAAGAAGTACGTTGGTGTCCAAGACTTCATAACACTTCATCAAGTAAGGCTTAAAATTTACGACACATTATCATACCAGGTAGTTCGGCAGATATGCATACTAGATGAATTGGTGATGGACCAATGGACCATGGTGAGGGGACAGTGTTCACAGTGGGATTTATTGTAAATATTGCTGTTTGCCGCTTTTTCCTTCTCAAGCAGCCGTTCAATTTGTTCACACACTCCAGGCAAGGGTATAAGTTGACCACTTGACCTGCAGTCTTATTTCCGTAAACTATAAAAAATAAATAAAAAATCACACGAATAAGATTTCAGTGAACGGTTATGATGTTTCCAGTGTTATTCAAAACAAGATCCTTTTTTACTTTTTCTCATGAAATTATCCACGAGAACTCAGCTTTTATCAAGCCAGTGCAAATGCAAGTTCTTATGCATGCTTATCATTTCTTTACTTGTTTTGTGCGATGTGGAACATAAAACATATGATTATTGATTGTCAAATGGACAATTTTTTTACAAGTAAATGAATTTCCGATACATGCTATACATTGTCATTTATACATCATCAATTTCTTACATACTAGTTCATATCAACCGTCCTGGTCTTCAAGGGACCGTTTCTTGGCTTTGAGGTTTAGCTCGAGGCTCTCAGGTTTAGGGGGTGTTCCACCTCGACGGAATAGAACTGCGAGGGCTCTCATCTTCTGGCAGATATCAAACACCTGCAGCCAAAGTAAAGAACGTTCAATCATCAAGAAGAGGGCATGGTGATGTAAAGCCCACACAGTTACTTACAGATGATGCTTCAATCTCTGCAACACCTTCACAACCTTTGCCGCCTCCTTGTAGCAAGTCACAGAATTTTGCAGCATCATTCTCGTCTTCAAATACCTATGGCATCGAACAACAAGAGAATATAAGGAATCGAATACGCGGCAACTCAAGAATTAAGGCATGTGGAAATCAATAACAGGACTGTTCGGGAAAGGCGGTGATGCTATAGTTGGACTGATGAAATGCATATTCCATGAAACTGTCTACACCTAAGCACTGCATGCATTCCCAACCGACTTGTCTAGACACTTCCAAATGACCTCGTTTGAAACAAAGGATATTTATAAAGGGAAATCTAAGGAAAAGGTCACAAAGAAGAGAGCACACAACTCAGAGTGCAGTGCATGCATTCCCAACCGACTTGTCTAGACACTTCCAGTGATTACTCTACAGCTATGGCCAGGTGCGGAGAAATAATATGCATCAGTTACTACATCACCAGTGTGAACCAAAATAAGAAGACCCAAAAAATCAAACCGTGGGTCTTTCAAGTCAGGAGTTTACAATGAACTCGCTTCATAAAACGCCTCCATAACAATTTTATTAGATTTAGAGTGGCATTAGTTTGTTCTTGGTAAACTAATGTAATTGCTGCAAGCTGTATATATCTCCTTGCTAACCGACGTGTTACCCTTTTCTAATGTTACTAGGATCTATTTAAAGAAGAGCGTAGAAACATTTCACCCACTGGAAAACATTAGTATGCTGTCATGTTCTAGGACTCAACAAAGTGAACAAACAATAAAAGACTAACAAGGAAGTAAAGAAATCTCTGATTCGAAAAATGCAGAGCCTAATCTCTGTTTCACTGAAACTAAAGTCTGGTTTCTTCTATTTTTCTCCTCCTCTTTCTCTATCATTGTTCAGTACATATAACACTTGCTTCTCTCTCTTCTACAACCTGATGGTATCTAGGCAATACATGTGGCATCATCTAATCTCACCTGACTCTAAAAGACTGAAATACTAAACTACCCTAGTACATATAAAGTAAGACGCATATAACCTTTCCCATGTCTTGGGACATGACAATACCTTCCCCTCTAAACATCCTTGTCCTCAAGGATGAAAGCTTGGGACCCTTGTATTGCTTGTAAATGATATATAGTCCTCAGTTGATACTAATGTATCCTTTTCGCAGCTTCCATCACCATATGAGTTTCAATGGCATTAGTTTCAGTCCGCAACTTAATTATATCCACAGTAGCCATTGCCAATCCTGCACCATTCACCATGAACCCAATCCCACCATCCAAACCAATATAAATCCCGTAAGCTTTTGCAGCAGCAAACTCACGAGGCTTCCTCTGGGATGAATCACGAAGAGGAAAGATCTCTTTCTGGCCAAAAACAACATTATCATTTGCAATAGCGGCTACCAACTGGTCATTAGAAGTTTCAGCAGCAAGGAGGTTGAACTCCAACACGGTGCAGTCACATGCGCAAACAAGTTTGTCTAGCTTCTTCCCTTGTTTCATCGAACCATCGCTATATGCTACCTTTGGATCCAAACTGATGATTTTAGCAGCCTCTTCATCACTGATTCCCTTGAAGACATCAACAGGCACCTTAATATTCATAACAGGAAATTTTTCCGTTACTTCTTGATGCAGGTTCCTCCCTGTCTACAAGAATTATTAAAAAGATGGTCATGAGTGATGGCAAAGCACATGTCATTGACAATTGACAATTGACAATTTTTCGTATAAGTAGACCTTGCTAACAGCTTTGTCTTGGGATCCTATTTGTTTGGTAACAAGTCTCTGACCAAGCATTTTCCCAGCTATATTTTCAACCTTCCCTTCCATCTTTTTCCGGGGACAGTGCCTGTCTGAAATGCTTACCGAGTGATTATCTTCATCACCACTACTCTCATCATCAGAAGAGCTCCCCCCTTCTTCACCTTTGCCAATTGGAATAGCTGTGCTTATGGACGGTGGACCACAAGTGAGTACAGGGTACTCTTTCCTACTCTTGGAGTTGTGGGGGTAATCAACTACAACGCTGCCTGCAAATCCTGCATGCATAGCAAAACCCAAGATGAACTCGCGCTGGGCTAAGCTTTCAGGGTACATTTGAAACACTGCTTTTGCTCCCCTTGCAAGGCATCGATGATCCAAAGAAAGCCTTCAATCTCAATCTTGGATTATGGCAGGATTTGTCAGAGTTGCATAAACCCCTGGACTGCCGACATACTGATGGCACCATCAATAACTCCAGTCCTCACGGCTAACCCCTGACCCATATCACTAAGTAAAAGATCACCCTCGACTTCTCGCTCCAAAGCAACACTAAGCACCAACTGCGAAATATCTAAGCCGATCCACTGGTTCCCATCCTCTGATAATGTCTTGCCAGTTGCCACTAAGCCCCGATCCTATATCAAGTAGAAGTCTAGGCACTCCATCGTCAGGTAAAACAAGAAGCTGAAGTGCTCTGTCCGAAAGGTTCGTTTGAATTTCGACAATTCGAGAAGAAGAAAAAGTGTATTTGTCAGCTTCTGTATTGTTGTAGAATATTTCTGGGGGTGCTTGTAACTCTAGTCTTGAAGCCATCTCTCTCTCTCTCTCTATTACGGCAACGTTTGAAACTCTCACTTGTTTCAGTAGACAAAAATCCTAACAAAACCCTAACAGTAACCTTCCCTCCAAGTCACAACTTCTCAGCATTTCAATAAGTAAAGAACACACCTGGTGAAGTAGACGCTTCACAAACTCTTGCACCAAAGGATCACTATGCTCATGATTAGGAATTGCACCAGCCATTGCCCCACTATTCAAAACCTTACAGCTATCAACCAAAACAACTGCCAATCTTATCTTAAACATCAGCTCATTAAACCAAACCGACAACCACCTCATCGAAAAATAATTTACCAAACTCACCACCTGATTCATCGACAAATAACTTCCCAAACTCACCAATTGATTTATCGAAAAATAACTTCCCACACTCACTACCTGACTCATCGAAAGACCTTCAAGTACCACCAACAACTTATAATACTCCGGAAGCTCATCTAACCATGTAGCACAAAAATCTTGTCGTACTGTCCCAACAACTTCAGCTAGAGACTTATCCATATTCTCAGAAACATAACCTTTCCCTTTATCAAGCAACCACCTTAATACACACTTCCAAACCATAACCCTGGTCACTACAACTGAATCTAAAACAGCATACCCATCCAAATTCTTATAAATTTTCCCATACTTCCCATCAAATAGAGCCGGAAGTCCACAGTCAGAGGTCGATGCAAACACAGAAGAAGCCCTAGAATCATATCTCTTCTCATTCTGATCTTTAGAAACAACTTTAAGTAAACCCCATTTGTTTCTAGCAATAATGATTCCATTATTTACTGAAAAATTGGCATATGAATCTGCGAAAGTTAAAGCATCTGATAATTTACCTTCGCTGACTAGTTCAATTGGTTTTGCTATTGATGATTCATCTATTGAAGTTGATGGTGCTTTCATTGAGTATTTGAGTACCTTTCTGAGTCAACTTGGTGAATTGGAGTTTCAGCTTCAGTGAAGGTCTCTAATGGCTTCTCAGTGTTTGAATAAAGTCCTGCATCAACTTGTTTCTCCATTTCTATATACCCCTTATCATTTAGCAGGTTAATTAGCCGGTCAAATCTCTCATCTATTCTTTTCTCAAGTTGCTCTCTAGCTTGGGCATCTCTAGTTACCTTCTCTATCAATTTGTTGAGTGAACCTTGTATTTCCATCACTTGGTCCATGTTTTCCTCAACTTTGTCTTCTACATCCTTGACAGTCCTGATACCAATTGTCATGTTCTAGGACTCAACAAACAATAAAAGACTAAAAAGGAAGTAAAGAAATCTCTGATTCGAAAAATGCAGAGCCTAATCTCTGTTTCACTAAAACTAGAGCCTGGTTTCTTCTATTTTTATCCTCCTCTTTCTCTATCATTGTTGAGTACACATATAACACTTGCTTCTCTCTCTCTTCTACAACCTGATGGTATCTAGGCCATACATGTGGCATCATCTAATCTCACTTGAGTCTAAACGACTGACATACTAAACTACCCTAGTACATATAAAGTAAGACGCATATAACCTTTCCCATGTCTTGGGACATGACATATGCCTACAAGGTTCTACTACCTAATTTTACGTAGCATATGGTTGGATAGTTTATAATTATTTTATTTATTATTATTATTTTTGCAAAGAGCAAGCTGCTTAGGCAGATCCCTCCCATATTTGATTTGGATAATTAATTTCTAATATACATCAAACCACTATCATCATCTGCTGAGTACAAATTTCATCAGAGAAGGGTAAGTAACAAACATAAATCCATCACTTCTAGAGCAATCACTAGCAAGACATCATACGAGTTGGTCTGGTAGGAGTTGGGACTAATGAAGAAAATTTGACATTTATAAGAAATGTTTTACATCCTTCTTGCCTTGAATCATCAATTGGCAGTATCGTACCTCTTCATAAGAAACGTTTACAACCTTCTTGCCTTGAATCATCAATTGGAAATATTGTACCTCTTCAGATCCATCCAAAGAAAAAAGGTGACCATTTGTAACTATTCATAAATTTTGAATTTGTTTATGACAAAGGCAAACAGTAGTTGTGTAAAATGTGGCTCGAAAACAAAACTCATGGGCATAAAATTCATATACAGAGGGCTGATGCAACAACAACAGCATGAGAGCACAAGTGATTGGGAAACAAATGATACAGAACAAAGATGAATGGAGAAGATCTCACACTACGCAGGTTGCTTTTCAGGCACAAGTGCTCATAGTCCATGAATGCATTCTTTTTGGAAATATTTCCAGAAATAGTATCAAATACTTTATGATGTACATAGCTCATAGAGAAGCACCCAAATCAGATGACAGATTCTATGCTCGCAATCCTTGCAACTAGAAATCTAATGCTTCTGCGCTTTACATGATATTAAGATGGTTTAAACTTAATCGTGCATGAAGCCAAGGAAGAAGCTCTAGAAGAATAGGACATGTGAGAAGACACATAAAGACTACACCTGACAAACCCAAAATAGCTTACTTACCATTTGAGGTGCTAGATATACGAGAATTAAACACTAGCCAAATTAAAAACGTATTCAATAAGTAGCAAAAGATACATGTAGATTGTCACTGGGGAAAGACCAACCATTTGATGGCTCTAATCCAGGGGGACATTTAATTAAGAACATGATAAGATAGGAAGATTGGAAACATACAACTTTGTGCAACTAGGTTGTTTTTTTTTTTAATCAAGTAAAAGGTCAAAATGTTGATCAAGTTTATTCTTTTGGGTCGATAAGGAAAGGGGTCCTACATGTGTAAATGTTAAAGGAAGGCAAAGGAAGCTGCTAAAACAACTTACAAGTACTCCTTCCCTGACATCCTCAACTAGCATGCGGAACTCTGTGCCACTTCTAGACTGCTTAGTTTTGTTTCCAAATTCAGGTCTCCGCTTCCCTCCTTTGGAAAATAATTGCCCAAGCTCCCTTTCGACTTCGCTGTGTTAATACAAAAAGTTTTTAGATAACAAGACTTTTTAACATTGATATCAGAAGACCCATATATTAGTAACATTGCACGTGAGGTGGGGAGTCAGACCTGCGACTTCTTCTTGTTTTCATAGTACATATCTGGTTTTCCTTCTGCGTCAGCACGTAAACAGGTTTTGAACTTTCTCGCCATGGGTTGGCTTCCAATACTGAAGAATAACAAGAAATTAAAAGGTACACAACTATACAAATAAGGAAATAACATGTTCTCAAGAAAGCATGATCCATAAAATTGGTGAATGCCTGTATGGTGTATGTTTTGTGTTCCATATATGAAAAAGTACATATGTTACTTAAATATAAAGGAAGACTAACAGTCGTGACTTTATGATCTTAAATACCCACACCCAATCAAGTGAGATTGAGGAAACATGCAAGCAACACAATAAGAAGCACAACCAATGTTGTCTCGTACAATTATCAAAGCAAGAAGGTATTGCAACCTGGGCAATATAACATTGTCTCAAAAGTTCTTTTTGGCTTTAATCAAGTGAGAGGTAGGCTAATGTCTCTCTCTCTTCTCCGCTCATGCCCCCACTGCATTGCAGTTATTCTAGTAATGTATGTTGTGTTTAACTATGATATAAACAGCAATACAATATAGATATGAATATTTGGATTTTTAAATTTCACTTAAAATGTTGTGAACAACGAAGATAATACTTGACATGGAAAGTATATATATATGTCTTCTAGCTACACAAAAGGTTGAATTTATGTTCAACAGTCCAAGACATACCATTACCCATAAAGTAAACTATAATCTTCTATATTTTGTTCCATTGTTAATTCATTTTATCAAATTCAAAAAACAAAAAATGAATACCAACCATCATAGCTAGTAGTATCAAGACTCTGCTGAACATTCCTACGCATATCATAAGCACGTGACGATACCCGCTTAACAAACTCATCAGAACTCCCTGGAATACTACCATCCAAATGAAGTGCTCTTTCCAATTCTTCCTTATTACTTTCCTCCCCCTCAATATCTCCACTACTACTTCTCCCTGAAAAGCCACATGAAGTATTATCAGCAGCAGGCCATCTCCTTATACAACGTTCTTGTCTGAAAATGGGAAATTGGCGAGTTTTTGTTTTAGTCAAGGAATTGGAAATGATCAAGTTATTGTGTTTTTGGAATGGACGGTGTGGATTGTTTGGTGGGAGTACTATTGTTGGAGAAACGGACGACAGAGTTTCCATCTTGGGATATGTATAAATGTTCTTCTGTGTTAAAAGGCAAAAGAAGAAATTTTGTTGGAACTAAAATATAAAGAAAAATGAGGTCCATGGAAGCACAAGTGTCTGATTTTCCTTTGGTTTGTGGGGTCCAAGTGTCCAACAATAGTAGGAATCAACTTCAAATATTATATTTAGTGAGTTATTTAGTCCTCAAACCAGAATCATAATAAAATAACTTAATCACCACAATAAGCTAAGAGTTTGGATCCTATTTATTTTTCATAAAAAGTGTTTATTAGTGAAAAAACATTTTTTTGAAAAATGAATGTCAAATGTAATAAATTAACTGGGATGTTTTACTTTAGTGCGTTAATGATATCGCCAAAATATTGGTCCGATTTTAAAATATTTTTTAAGAAAAAGTTCACAACCAAACATTTGAAAAAAGCATTTTTTAGAATAAAAATGTGTTTTTAAGAAAAAATACTTTTTTGAAAAAATGAGAACCAAACACCCACTAAGAGTTTTTTTTTTAGTGAATGTCAAATGTAATAATTAACTATGCGTTATTGGTGTTTATATTCTTAATATTTAGTAAATGTGCATCCTCACTGCTCAGTAGCGTGAATTATAAATTTAGACATGCATTATTTGTGATTTGTGATGGCAAAGAATTTAAGGAAGTGATGGTTGACAGAAAATGCACTCTACGTTCTCAAGAAAATTTAGACAATCACTGCTGTTAGTTTGTTTATATTCTATTAAATAAATAAATTATAAAATAGCTCCTGCGATCCACACTGTATTTCAAATTGTTTTCGAATTCGGGATTTTCCTTAGCTGGTAATCAATACATTTTTGGGAAATTTCATATTTTGGTTTACGATTCAGCGAGGACGTCCTCACATATCCGGCCGGCTCCATTCTTGACCGGTACTTTGCATTGAGATACACTTGTGAGTATTTCAAATTTTACAACACAAGTGGGAGACTGTGCTCTCACGTTGACTTTGTCAAAGGATCCTCTTTGAACTCTAATTTTAGTAATTAATTGTGTTAAAGCAAACCAAAACTCGTGAAAACTAAATCAAATTAGGTCAAAATCATGTGGGATAAGTTGGGATATCCGAATTAGACTTGTAAGTGGTGCTTGTTATACATGGAATCTTCATTAGGAAGCATAGAAGTTTCTTAGAGCATTTGCAATGCAGGTGGATGAGGGGGTGGGTGTGTGACTATAGTCACCAGTTTTGTTGAAAAAAGGGTGTGCAATGCAGAGGTAAAAAACTGGTGATTATTTTCTCCAGTTGAAATCAAAGTGAAACCTTCCACCAAGATAGTGGCTGACTTGTTAACTTCGGACGGGATGTTGGATTCCATTATTTTGACTTGCATTGCAAATGCTCTTAGTCGTGATAAATATTACCCTAGTTATAGAGTCCTCCACCAGTTCCAATACAATGTAACCACAAAAATATTGAAATAGATTCATGTAGAATAATGATAAGCTAAGTATGTAGCAAATAATGTACATACAAATATACAACTGAATATGCAAAATCATAACTGCACAATAATTGATTGATCTAATGTATTTACAGGTGAACATGCAAGAGAATGAACTGTACGTAGTACAACACTTTATTGATCTAATTTATTTACCATTGAATAGGTAAATAAATGAATGCACGATACTAAATTGATCTAATGCATTTATAATTAAGACATGCATGCAAATGATTGAATGCACAGCAATACAACAACTAGATTAATGTAATGTTCCATATGGAGATTGTAACAAGCCAACCCCCCCCCACCCAGGATATGCTTGGAAATTTGTATTTAAGCTTCCGTATTTAACAGTTTTTTCAACGAGTTCCACATAAAATAAAAACTCAATATCCCTAATTGTATTGCCTACTACTTTACCAACATGTTCATATTGTCCCTATTTAGACATCAAAAGACTCATGTCCATACATTGCCCTTCATAAATGTAAGGGGGATTTTCCCCTCATTGAACAGATGACACGTGTATGAAAAATAATCTAAGACTATAGATATCCAGAATGAGATGAGGACTATCGGATTAGTTCTGTGAATAAGTGATCTCGTGCTTAGCACGAGTGTTTAGTGGACATGTGTCAGGCACGTGACTGACCGCCTTCAAACATAACAGTTATCTCAGTCGTTCAGAACTGATATAGACAATTCCTGAACAGAAGGAAACTGAAGATGGCGATCTCTAATGATAAGGAAAGAATCGTGATGACATATCCTAGGAGTTACCTTTTAGATATAATCTTTCCATACACGATAAGACATTATGATCAACAAGAAAACTTACCTCCTATAAGATATGGTCTAGATTTATACTTCCATAATGAAAGGAATCCTAATAGGAAGGCAGAGTCCAAAGATAGAAGAGAACTCACAAGTGGTGAGGACAGCCCTAACCATAGGACTTTTGTAGCCCTTCCTATATAAACCATAGGGATTCGCTCTTAGGAACTACACAAAATAGGGTTTGATTCTCCTAAATAACAAAGGAGATACGTAGGCAGCCGTCAGACGGATCAACCCTAAACTCACCATCATCTCATCCCTTCTCTATTCAGTAAAGACTTCTAGATTACAAGGCACAGAGGAAGATTAGGAGATACTCGGAATTTCTCCTACATCTTTTGGCGTCATCTGTGGGGACGAAAGCAGGTAAATATTCGTTTCAAAGGGTGGCTCTACCAAAGGGTAAATATTATTCATTTCAAAGGGTAAATATTATTACTGTTGTGATGGCAGGAGCAAAAAAAAAACAAAGGGTGGCGCTACCACGCTCAGTGTCGCCATCAGAGAAGAAGTGCACAAGATGCCTGAAGGGGGTGAGAATGTTGGTCACCAAGATGCGAATGATCCCCCCAAGAACCTATAACCAACTCCGATGGACCAGTTGTTCCCAGTGCAGGTCCCTGGAATAACGCTTAAGAGGAACGTCAAAATGGTGAGAATGTTATCCTCACCAACCTAGAGTCTGTTCAGGCTAGCCATGCGGTGCAGGCTCTAGAACAGCAAAGAAGCAACCTTGAACGAGAATTACAGCTGCTAAGGCACTTATATCAGTCTGACACAGGGAAGGAGCCACTCATCGATCTTGATGATGACAACCTTCCGGAAGGTGGACGTGCTAGGAACCCAAGGCGTGGGGATCTAGTTCGACGCGAGCAATCTGAGTTAGAATACAACAACTCAGATGAAGACTCAGGAGCAGCCTCAGAACCGGAGTCCACTGACCAGGATCGTGATGTCGACTCGACACCGAAAAAGAACTCAGAACAGGAAACTTTCTACCAAAGAAAGTGCATGGGAAACTGATAAGAATGACCTGATCCGCCAAATGCATCGGTTGACAGGCAAAGAGAGAAAAATGCAAGACTCCCTTGTTCAATCCGCCATAATGGGGGCAGGCATATCTCTTTTCGCATCACGGGTGATGAGGAAGCCATATCCCCGTGGTTACAGACAACCGAAGTTCAGTGTCTTTAGTGTCAAGTCAGATCCGGTGGATCACGTATTTAGGTATCGTGCCACTATGGGACAATATGAGAGGTATGACTAGGGCTGTCCACGGTTCGGTTCGGGTCGGTTTAGTCCAAATATATGGACCGAATCACAAAGGTCGGTTTCAAACTTTCCAAACCGTAACCGAACCGCAGCTGAAAAATACCAAATTCTATCCGAACTGTATAATCGGTTCGGTTCGGTTTAAAACCGAATCTATGCTTTGAAACCCAACTAACAACAATTTTCACTTCACCATGGGCTCATTTAATAAAGGCCCATTCCAAAACCTTTGGATAAGGCCCTGCCGCCCAGGGGCATGCTTACTGCTATAACTTTGGCCCTAACTATCTATAACTTCTTTGAAAAAAACTTGACTTGCTCATAGATGATATGGGACTAAAAAAACTGAATAAAAATGGAGTTTTATTTTGCAACCTAACACTTTAACACCGCATCAATAATTTCCAAAGGTTTGTCCATTGATTTCATGACTACAAGGTATCTTAAAAACATAACCAATCAATGGTGAAGAATGGATATAATATGGGGTTTGTTCTAAATTGTTGTAGATCAATATGGAGAGTTGTATAGTAAAGCTGAAGCTTCTAGAACTATAATTGATCCTGATGGTACCGTCTTAACTTGCGCTCATGCCGTGGTAGACTTCCATAGCACAAGGTCTTCCATAGCAATTTGGCAAGAAAAGCCGAAAAAAACAACGTGTCTGATGTCGAACTAATGAGTGACGACTGACGAGTCTTGGTCGCAGATTCGTTCTTGCTTGCAAAAATGTTGTTTGTTCGCTCCAAAATCCAAGTCATAACAATTGCAAACTGTTTTCTTGCAATTGATTCGATTAAATATCGTGGAGAGGATCCAAAATCTGGAAGGCGTAATCCTGCATGGTATGCATATAAACTTTCTCAGTTCATCCGAAAGAAACTAAGTTTCTACATTTTACTTTTAGTTGCACCTTAGGAAGTCCAATGTAACGTTGTTGTCCTGACTTCTCAACGTTGATGTTGTGTTAATTTAGTGTTTAGAGCGTTTATTACCTCAGCCAAGCTCATCTTTCAGGTGTGATCGCATTCTTTCTTTTGGAAAGGGAACGAGGCTGTTAAATTATAATAGAGTTGAAGAGATGCTTTCTGACCATCGGCCTGTGAAAGCCCTTTACATAGCTGAAGTTGAAGTTTTCTGCCATAAAAAGCTACCGAAGGTCATAACAATTGCAAACTGTTTTCTCTTGACTAGATTTTTCATGAGGTCACCTATCTTGAAATGATTCTCATCAGAACATATTTAAGTCAGGGCACTCTGGTCAATGCTGATTTTCACTCTGACATTGCCATTGTGAAAATTAAATCAAAGACTCCTTTACCGACGGCAAAACTTGGCTCGTCTCGCAAATTGTTGGCGGTTTCTTCTTCTCTTTGTGACAACTGTGAATCCTTCTCCATCGCCATTCTTAGTCTTATTTACATCTACTTTCCTAGACTGCTGGTTGTCAGTGGAGTAAGATCCAACCTCTGCTTTACTTTCATTGCCATAGTGAATTTTGATTATTGCACTATCCCTCTCAATTGGATCAGTTAAAGATGTTGGAATGAAAGAAGATGTATTAATTAGTGGAGTTAAAGATGTTGGGTTTTGATCTACAGAATGGTGGCTGCATAGTTGAAGTGAAGTGTGAGAGAGAATACGTTGCTTTTATGGTTTTGGGAAATAGAAAATACAATAAATCCGGTTCGGTTCGGTTATATCGGTTAACCGAGGTACAAAACCGAAAACCGCTTTGAAGTGGTTGGTTCTTAGTTTTCAAAATCTTAAACCAAACCGGTTATGTCAAAAACCGAAAAAATGGCCGGTTCGGACCGGTTCGGTTCGGTTTTTCGGTTTTCGGTTATTTGTGGACAGCCCTAGGTATGACCATGTCATGTGTCAAGAGTTTAAAGCATCCCTGTCTGGATCTACGCTCCAGTGGTACCATAGATTACCTGAGTGGCAGATCAAGTCCTCAAAAGAACTATTTAGAACCTTCATAGACAGGTACTCATGTAACAAGCATCAACCTAAACAGATCGATGCACTGTTCAACATCAAGAAAAAGGATGGAGAGGCATTGAGATCCTACATGCAACGGTTCATGGAAATTTCAATCCAAATAGAGTCTTGTGACGAACAGATTGCTATAATAGCTTTCAAACAAGGGTTGGACGAAAACAACGCCTTATTCGGATCTCTCTCCAGGAAACCACCCCGTGATTTAGAGGAACTCCTAGACAGGGTTGAAACTCATGCGGGGTGGGAAGAGGATGTCCTGAACAGACGTCAGGAAGCGAATAAGACTAATCGGACAGTTCCTGTGGTCCCTCGAGAAGGGAACATAAATTCTTCCCCTTAAAAATCAAAGAGAGACCGTAATTGTGGTCACCAAAGGGTCGAATCTCCATCAAAGGGACTAATGCCCAGAAGGCAATACCAAAATGTAGCCAGTAGTGCAGATGGAAAACCACAGAAGAAACCACGGGTGGAAGGAGCCGAAGAAGCTCTTCCCTCAATGGACAGAGACTTTGCCCCTCTGAACAAAATGTCAGATGAGGTTCTGGACTCGATGAAAAATCAGAGTTACCTCAAATGGCCAGCTCCGCTTAAGCCAGGCTCCCTGGGTACCAGAGACCAAAGGACCTGCTGCAGTTCCATAATAGTAAGGGTCACAACACCAGAGCCTGCAGGACCCTAAAAAATGAACTACATGATCTGATTGAAATGGGGTATTTGAAGCAGTTTGTGGCAATACCTAAAGCTTAACGCAGATAGCCCCCGAGGAGATCAAAGACGTCGATTCCGACGATCGTGCATCGGGCCGCTTCAATGGCCGACTCCAGATAAATATGATTTCCGAAAAGGCAAGTAAGTGAAGTGGGAATGTCACTGAAAAGGGTGCGCGATATCAAATGCGCATTGCCAAGCAAACAAGGATCATAAACAGCGAGCTGACTATAATAGCTCAGGCCATCACAGTACCCCACAAAGATCCGCTCATCCTCTTCACTGAGGCTGACTGTTGTAGCATCCAGAGCCCCCATGAGGATGCACTTGTTCTGACACTCCCTTTTGGAGATTATGATTTACATCGCATACTCGTTGATTCAGGCAGCTCAGCCGATGTGTTATACTATGACACATTCAAAAAGTTGCAGATTCCTGATTCTGAGATAGTTGCCACCAACTCTAACCTATATGGATTCAGCGGGGATAAAGCCCTAACAGTTGGGGAAACCCAACTACCTGTAGCTACTGGTCCGGTAACTCTCATCATAAATTTTGTTGTGGTAAAAGCTAACACACCCTATCATATGATTTTGGGTAGGACATGGCTGCACAGACTCCGAGCTGTTCCCAGAACCTATCACCAATGTCTAAAGTTCTCGCATAATGGGACAATTGAGACAATCAGAGGAGATCAGGTGGCTGCCAAACATGCTACGCTTTGGCGACGAAACAATCTCCACTCCCTTTTGAACCAATGGAAGTGGGGCAACCCACCAAATAACAATTACTGTTGAATCCACCTTTCCCGGACCTAGTCCCAAGAGAGAGGGAGGATCCCCCCCTTACTAGAACTGTTAGAGGAAGTAGAAATTGTGGGAGGCAACTCTCCAAAAACCACTTTCATTGGCACCTTGTTGAGTTCTGAAGAACGCATGACTCTAATACAGTTCCTCCGAGAGTACAGAGATGTGTTTGCTTGGTCATTCAAAGAAATGCCAGGAATCGATCCCCATGTGGCATGCCACCGACTCAACGTCAGTAGTGATGCAGTAGTTGTCAAGCAGAAACCAAGAAAAATAGGTGCTGACATATCCAAAGCAGTAAAAGCAAAAGTTGAAAAGCTAAAGGCAGCTAAATTTGTCAGAGAAATCAATTTTCCCACCTGGATTTCTAATATTGTCCCAGTAAGAAAGAAGAATGTGTCATGGAGAATCTGTATTGACTTCACGAATCCGAACCGTGCATGTCTAAAAGACAGCTACCCTCTGCCACGAATTGACAAACTGGTGGATGCAACGGCTGGACATGAACTGTTATCTTTCACAGATGGGTCGTCTGGTTATAACCAGATCCCCCTGCATGAGGAGGACCACAAGCATGCTAGTTTCATAACTGAGGATGGCCTGTACTGCTATCAGGTCATTCCATTCGGACTAAAAAAATGCAGGAGCCACATACCAGCGTTTGGTAAACAAAATGTTTGAAGGATTGATAGGCGATATTTTGGAGGTATAAGTAGATGATCTTTTGCTCAAAAGCCTTAGACGAGGAGATCATCTCTCCCACCTGAAGCGTGCTTTTGACATTCTTAGAGAGTATCACATGAAGTTCAACCCTGCAAAGTGTGCTTTCGTTGTCTCATTAGGGAAGTTTTTAGGGTACCTAGTTACTAAGAGAGGGATCGAGGTGAACCCAGATCAGATCTGGGCGCTCATAGAAATGCATTCACCTAAAAACATGAAATAGGTTCAAAAACTTACAGGTAGGCTAGCAGCTCTGAATAGGTTCATCTCCAAGAGTTCAGATAAGTGCAAGCCTTTAGTTCAGCTATTGCAAAAGAACACCTCCTTTGCATGGACGGAAGAATGCCAAAAGGCGTTCGATCAACTCAAAATATACTTGGGGGCACCACCAATCCTTTCCAAGCCAGTTGAGGGAGAAGTCCTAGGTCTTTATCTCTGTTCATCTGACTACGGTATCAGTTCTGTACTGATACGCATGGATGAAAAGAAGGTTGAAAAGCCTGTCTATTTCTTGAGCTGAACACTCCTACCAGCAAAAACAAAGTACCCTAAACTCGAAAGAGTCGCTTTAGCCCTTGTTTTTGTAGCAGAGAAATTACGACCGTACTTCCAGTCCCACACTATCAGAGTAATCATAGAGTACCAATTGTGATTAGTTCTGGAAAGACGAACAGATCGGGAAGGCTAGCTAAATGGTTTGTGCAACTGTCAGAATATGATATTATTTACGTTCCCAGAATCTCAGAGAAGGGTCAGGCACTAGCAGAATTCTTGGGATATTTCCCAATGACTTACACAGGATACGACTCAATCACCCCCAGTTCAGATGATGGCATCCTGCCTGAATCTCCAAATACCCGTCCAGACCCATGGTAGTCGAGCTCCGGATGGCGGCTGTTTATGGATGGATCTTCATATGACAAAGGTGCAGGAGTTGGAGCTGTGTTAGTTACTCCTAACAATATGCGGCTGGAGAAATCCATCTGATTATGTAGTAACTTAACGCCTCTAACAATGAGGCAGAGTATGAGGTGACACTTGCTGGCCTCACAATGGCCCTCGACCTGGGCCTAACACACCTCACAGTTTTTAGTAACTCACAGTTGGTTGTGTTCCAAGTTGATGGAGGGTATGAGGCTAGGTATGAACAAATGGTCAAATACCTGGAACTGGTGAGGGGTCTTCAAGGAAAGTTTGAGAACATTTAGTTCTATCAACTGCATCGATCCGAAAATTGACACGCAGATGCTTTGGCATATGTTGCCTCGATGTTGGGCAACAGCGAGTCACGTTCCATCCCTATAGAGTTCTAGGAGAAATCTAGCATCCAGGTCCCAGTTACAACAATTTGTGTTGTTCCAGCCATTACTCCAAGTTGGATGGATCCATACAAGTCCTACCTCAAAGACGGGACACTCCCTGAGGATAAGAATGTAGCAAGGCGTCTGCTTGCAAAGATACAAAGATTCACCCTCGTTGGAGACGATCTGTACAAGAAGTCCTTTCTGGGACCTCATCTCAGATGTCTCTCCCCAGACCTCGCTGAATGGGTTATGCGAGAAGTTTATGAAGGAATTTGCGGCAACCATGCTGGGGGGAAAACACTAGCTCTCAAGATCCTAAGGCATGGGTACTTTTGGTCTTATATGCAAAAGGATGCACATGTTTTTGCCCACAAATGTGAAAAATGTCAACGATATGCTCCGCTTATCCATACTCTAGCAACAGAACTACACCCATTGGCCAGCCCATGGCCATTTGTACAGTGAGGAACTGACATCGTAGGACCTCTACCACCTGCTCCTGGCAATGTCAGATTCTTACTGGTTGCGACGGATTACTTCACCAAGTGGATAGAAGCAGTTCCCCTTGTCTTCATTCGAGAATAGGACGTCAGAAAGTTCATTTGGAACAACATTGTCTACAGGTTTGGCATACCCAAAGTTATCATCTCAGATAATGGGCAATAGTTCACTGGAGGATTGGTCGCTAAACTCTGTGAGGAGTTTCACATTACCCATATGTTCTCAACTCCAAGGTATCCACAAGGCAATGGCCAGGCCGAAGCCTCTAACAAGGTCATCTTGGATAACATGAAGCGTAAATTGGATGACGCGAAAGGTTTATGGGTTGAGGAACTACCTAAGGTCCTATGGGCATACCGAACTACACCCAGACAGTTAACTGGTGAGTCCCCATTTTCACTGACCTACTGGCCCGGAAGGCCGTCATACCTTAACTGGTAGCTCCCTCCTCGAAGTCCATTAATCGCGGTACACTCTGGATAATGAGGAGTTGTTATGTAGGGAAATGGATCTCCTAGATGAAAAGCGAGAAGGTGCCGCACTTCGCTTAGCTGCTAACCAACAGATTCTGAAGAGGTCATACAACAAGAGAGTCCAGATTCGATCTTTCAAATCTGGAGATCTGGTTTTGCGCGAGATCCCAGAGCCTAACGACAAGCTTGGGCCCAACTGGGAAGGACCATACATCATCAACAAGGTTGGTCGAATTGGTTTTTATTATCTGCGCACTGTTGAAAGGGATGTTTTTGTCAAACCATGGAATGCACAGCACCTTCGCAAATACTATCAGTAAATTATTATTCTATGCTTTTTTATGCATTGTTTACTCCTTTCCAAGTCATCAATAAAGTTTTCCACATTGCCATTGAATTTATTCCTTGCATCAGTTCTTTATTTATGACCCACAATGGACTAAGCCTTTAAGGAATTATCTTCTCACAATCTATTCAAGAATATTGTATGCCAATTTTCTTTAGAGCCAGTGATACTGAGTATGGGAAAGTTAAACTGTATGCCAGATCCTTTCTCATTTCCACGCAGCTGGAACTGTACGCCAGTTCTTTCAAACTGCGATTATCCTCGATGGGTTAAGTTTTTAGGGAATCTGACCACACTAACTGTTCAGTAAACTATATGCCAGTTTGACTTGGATCAAAAGATAGTGTTCTTGAGAGCCTAAACTGTATGCCAGTTCCTGGCGCTCTTGAAACATCAACATAGGAGTTGCTGGGAAAATCTGGGTTGGATCCAGATCCTAGCACGCAAATCATGGGCTTGGAACTATATCGGCATGATGGCGCTGAGGAAGACTCCCCCACTACTGTTTTGGCGATACCCTATTTATTTTTTAAATAAATAGGACCTATCATTATTAAACATAGTGTCGTGCTCATGACACTAAGTTACTTTCGCAAAGACATATGACTCTATTGCGATCGAACTCCTAATTATAGTTAACTTGAATGGCTTCCATGATATCCTGATCAGATTCTGGTCATGCCTCATTTTAATCTGTTTAGCCTACTAGGGTCACCTATTGTTGTTCCAAATGAACTTTGAGGGCATCAGGAGTAGAGTATGTATAGTAACATATGTCATATAACATAAAATGCTTCTAATGTATACATAAACTAGAAGAGCTACAGAGCTCAGTAAGTAAATAGGATGCATGCATAAAATAGAAGAGCTGCAGAGCTCAGTAAGTAAATTGTATGTGAGCTACATAGCTCAATATTACAGACCCATAGAATAATTGTTTAAAAATAATTGTTTATGTGAATCATCAACTGAAAGGCTTATGAAGCAGGGCTAGAATCAAACTTTGGTTCATCATCAGTGCTTGCTGCTGCACCATCGTCAAGAACTCTTGTTTCACTCTCAAGAACAGACTGTGTGGTTGGATTAGCTAGAACAGTTGAAGGCTGAACAGAACACTCACCTGAAGCTGGAACTGGTAGAAAAGGAAGTTCAACTGAAGTCATGTCATCATCGGTGTCTTCTTCAGAAGATGAGGAGGCATCATGCATAAGTTCAATTTGAATAACAGAGATATTGGTGTCCAGATCATTGATAATGGTAAAATAAATAGCTTTACCTACGAAATAAAGCGATGAACTCTAAACGCAAGTAAAACTAAACTTAATCTTATCGGTCTATATTTATCAAAGATTCTACTCTCAAGTCTATGAGATATAGTGGAGTAGAGTGATTCGTTCCACTCCTAGTCCTTCCGCATGCTGTGTTCTCACGTGTTCGTACTCTCTACTTAAAGTCTAATGAGAGATTTACGAAAAAAGGCAACTAGACTACGATGCAACTACCCACGAATTGCAACTAGTCGACGATGGGAATAACTAAGGGAATGCTACGTTGATTCGATGATAAGGAGTTAGAGGGAAATTGATTCCACCTTAACTCGACTTAATCCTATTAACTACAAATCGTCGTAATCCGAATTGAACTGCTTCGCAGAACAATTGGTTCTTCCTAATCCCTAATTACACATGACATTTCTACCAATTAATAACTAGAATGTGAACGATTAAACCCATTCTCATGGTGAACTAAACGTTTCTAGAGTGGAAAGGAAATTACGACGAATCTACGTTAATCGGAATCAAGCTTTCATCAAGGCTTCTCAACCCCTCTAATGGAGGTTTAGCCGAGAATCATTACTAATCATTTCCGATTACTTTTAAACTAAACATGATATAAAGAATTGAAATTTACTTAATTAAACAATAATGAAATCTAATTTAATGACTCAAATGAAATAAGGACAGGAATTGAAATTAGATCTAGAAATGGAAATGACAAAATCGAAATTGATAAAAATACTACTTTATTGATCTAATCAAAATGAAGAACAAGATTCAAAGGTTTAATCTAATACAATAATTGAAATGGAACTAAACTTAATATCTACATGAAAAACTAGATCTAGAAGCTATTTTAATGGCTACTTTCTATTCTAAGCTACCTTTATTTTCTAACCTAAAAATCTACCATTAACAAAGAATTAAGCTTTTGTTTTTATACTTTCAGATCCAAAAATCGTGCATGGGCTTGGAGCCATGTTTTGGGGCGAAGAATGGGGCCCAAAACCCAAATCTTTCAGTCCAAAAAGGCCTCTTCAGCTGCAATTGGCTTCAACAGACTTTCCGTCCACTTTTACTCCTCTGATTGGGTCAAGGCTTAGACCATTGGAAAGCTCTTTCCGAGCCGGTCGTTTTGACATAAGGTAGGTCCCATTCCGAGGTCTGAGTCCAAAGATATGTCCTTCGGAAGTTCTGCTAACTTTTGTGTCAAGCTTCGCCCGCGTCGACTTTTCACTTTTGACCGCTTTTAGAAAGGCTTTGTCTTCGAAACTTGGCCTTTAATCACGGAACTCCTTAGTAACCGACCTTTGCTCCTTTATCTCACTAAAGTGGCACATTTCTGCACATAATGGACTTTGAAGCCTGAAATGCATAAAACACGAATCGGTGTTAACTCTTAATTATTACTCACATAATTGGTCTAAAAGTATGATGTTAAAGGGTTAAAACTACAGTTTTGGGCTCTTATCAAACCACCCCAAACAGCATTTTGCTTGTCCTCAAGCAAAGATGAGAAATTAATATAAGTGACCAAAATGGAGTTCTATCTACTTCTCGTTCACGAGCGATCAGATTCAATTGACCATATGCAACAAGGCCTTAAACCACTAGGAATTCCCTAGTGGACGAAGTTATAGCCCTCGTGAGAGTTTTTCAGATGAAGGTACTCACAAACTTCATCTATACTACAATGACTAAGAAATAAAACTATTGTTTCCTTATTCATGCTCCAAACTATCTATACATCTTACTAGCTATGAACAAGAATAACCAAGTCAAAAACCTAAGCTAATATATGCATAATAATCAATCATCTATAATAAACATATATACAATGAGTAATACTATGAAATGTCTAGCAGGTCCGTTTCTAAAACTCGGAATAGCGTCCTTAAGTAGGTTCTCACAATAATAGTCAAGATACAACACTCTGATTTTTCCACTCAAGTTTAGCTACTCTAGTCATGATGGGCACACTTTTACCTTACAATCTCAATGACAACAAGGAAGTCGGAGTCGATCAAACACATCTGCCACTTACTATCACACTAACCTATTCCTAATTGAGCTAGAGGTCTTTATTAGGTGTTGCGGGGATTAGGAGATGGTTTAAGAAGGAAGGAAATGGATATTCAAAAAGGACAAGTCTGAGATAATAGAGTTTTCATATTATGTAACTTAGAGAAAACCTTGTTATTTTTTTTTGCTTCTATACTTTGTTTCCATCCTTAGCCATATATATATATATATATATATATATATATATATATATATATATATATATATATTTTGGCTTTTGACTCCCTTTTTTATTCTATTTTTGGAGTTTTATTTTATTTCTATTTTTATTTTTTCTTTCCTTGGATGGAAACTTCTTTTCTTTATTTTCTCAAGCAATTAACTAACTTTTGTTTACACGTGGTTTTTCTCTTCTTCTTTCTTCCTCATTCTATTCTCGGACTTATTCTAAATTGGGTGGGTTGATTTTTTTTTTTTTTATTTTGTTTTGTTTTGTAAATGTGGTAAAGGATTTGTGGTTTATGGAAGGCTAAAGAAAGGCTCGAGAGGGGCTTACTAGCGGAAAATAATTCATAGGCTTGAATTTACGGCTATATCGATCCAAAAGGGCCTAAATTCTCGCTTTAGGATATGGCATAGTGATCAAGTGGGTGGACGTGTGATATCTCTATCCGGATTTTACTTCTCCCTTGTGTCATTTCTCAAATGTTTCGCTCATATAAGGCTTTAGGCTATATTCTCACAGGATTTGTAGAATAAGTACTCTAGCCTAGATTTCAGAAACTTACTGTTAACAATCATAGATACTCATATAATATATTTATAGATAGATGCAAAGATTATTACCTATATATTAACCTAAGTTTCTAACAATTATTCGATGCAAATGCCTCATTGAGACTTCTAGATTGTTAAGAGCATGGAGAAAGAAACAATACCAATATTCCTAAGTGTATAGCATAACTTATTTATTTATATTTTTGAAATTTTGAAATTTTAACTAGAAACAAATGCATATTATACATATCTATATCCTAACAGATGCCTTAATTATACGTGTTTCTATGCCCCCCCAAACAAAAAGCATGCTTTGTCCTCAAAGCAATTAAATAAAGAGGGTAGGAAAAATACCATTGAAGCGCGTGAAATTCAGGAACATCTGTAAAACAAGGTTAGAACGCACTAATATAGGAAATAAAACCGACACACAACTCTATACGAAGTTCTACCCATTATGGGGTTAACAAGAATGAAATTGCTTGGGACATAAGCGGACACTAACTAGAATGAAACTTACCTTATCCCCCGCGATTACTCATCATCTTACTCATCCTCTTCTTCCATAAAGAAGTGAGGTTCTTTTGATCCCGCCATGCCATGATAATTTGCCGGGCTTCCCGCCATTTATCATCTATGATTGCTAACCTAGTAAGAGCCACTTTGTCCGACGGGGTGTAGGGTGCAACCCGATGAGGTTGTATCCTCCACCCTTGCCAAGTCATTGCACGGAAAGATCGAATAATACTATTGGTGGGTCGCATGATTGTCGATCGTAATCCAATCCGTGAAGCGTGTACAAAAACAAGAAAGAAACATAACATAATACGTGAAATTAAGACAGGCATAAGAAGGTACTTATGCCTCATGCTATGGGATCGAGCTAAACTAGACATCAAGGTTCGGGGAAGGTCATGACACATACGTCCCGTGGCTAAAGCAAGGAAGGAAGGCGCAAGTGGCATCATTCACGTAAGAAAAACGTCATTCCCCTAAAATGTTTAGCATGATCCAAAACATAACAGTTCCTATGTTCATGGACCGGGCTACCAAAGGCGACGTTATATTTCCCTTGGTCCTCGATACGAAAATGCCCGCCATACGACTCATGCAAAACTTCGTAAGTGTAGACATACATATTGTCTACCCAATAGCACCATGGGTCTTGTACTTCAGCGGGCATAGCAAGTCCAAGAACAAATGCTAGCAAGAACCTGGTAATTTCCATTGGTTCATTATCAATGTTGATGGAGAACACTTGAGAACACTTGTTCTCCATCTGGTCTTTCAAAGAAAATGCAGTTATCGTGAAAAATAAGATGCTAGAGTCGGAGAATAAAGTGCATCGATCTTACCATAAGCGGCTCCCCGGCCAACGAATGTGATCGCCACGTAAAACCAAGCACCATAAGTAGTGCTTTGGAACAAATCTTCGAAAGATCGTTCGGTATCAATGTTGGAGATGTCATCTCAAAATTACGCCTGGAATAGCTGCGAATGATTCGGATACTACGCGAAAAACGGAAATTTCTGGTCCACGGAAGTCGCATGCCGAATGCGGCTCTAATAGGGCGGCGGTCGCTTTTAAAGAAATTGAAATTTCCAGTGTTTGGCGCTGGTGGTCGCCAAAAAGCTTTGAAAGCCTCGACAAAAACTCAGAAAATATACAGAGCGAAAAGCTCCCCCTCAGAGGGCTTGAAAGCGCTTCGGAGTTGCAGAAACTCGGAAAATGAGCCGAAACGAGGGAATCGCAGGAGTGAAAGGTGAGTGATGGAGTTTAGGTGTAGTGTGAGTTGTGAGGAAAGATTGTATCAAGTTTATATAGGTTTAAAGTTGCTAAAATGTATCGGGAAGTTGCCAAAACTAATTACGGCAGTTTCCGGAAATCCTAAAATTTCCAAACCCGAAAACGGAAACAACTCATTTTCTTGATTCTAATTCAAACCCAGTATCTTTTAGGTTGATTTTATGATAGAATGTACCTATTTAATCTAGATTTCATCCTACCATGATATTTATTCATATATATGCCTAAACAGCCATATTTTCACCTTGACTCCCGCGAATAAATTCTAACACGAGGGTTATATAAAAATCATCTTTGGAATAGATAAAACCACCCCAAACAAGTTGGGAAGGTGGGGTCAATATTAAACAACCACGATAATGAAAATAACCCATTATATTAAAAATAATTCATCGCGAGTACATTTCACTACAAAATTCAACTCTTAAAAGAAACTTACATAAAAATAAATGACAAGTAATGAAACTACAAATAAAACATAAAACATCAAACTATACTATCCCTAGCTACTCCGAATCTGGTGGCGGAAGGCACACGCCTTTCGAGATCGCTCCCGAGCTCCTCGATGGACCAAAGACCATTCGGCTCTTTCGGGCGACGGTGCTCGTGGTCTCGGGGTGTATCCTCGGAAGGAGAGTCCCCGTGACGGGAATCGTGGTCGCGATCTCGCCTCGAACGGGCGGCCGAGCTTCTAGCTCGGCCCTCATCTGTTCCCACCTCTCGCCCTCTCTCGGGGAGTGGAGCTCGGTTATGATGCATCGTTGCTCGTCGAGTCCGGAGGTCTTCACAGATAGTGTTGTTTTTAACGATGCCCACGATGGATCACAGCCATGCGTTCAGATCGACCAAAGACCTCTCCAAGGCATCCGTCAAAACACGCCAAGTCCCTCCTCATCCCGAGGCATCCCGATTTCCCCGGCCTCCTCTTCATTCTCAGCTCCACCATCCTCTTCTTCCTCTTCTTCTATCCTCGCCTAATCTCCAAACCCATTGGACACACTCCTTATAGATGCGAGGGTTACAGTGGAGGGTGATGTATGTCCGATCGATCTCGAGCCGCTCTCAACTTCAAAGATGATCTTTGTTATCAACACAGGAAAGGGCAAAGACCTCCCTACTCCCCTAATCATGCTCGGTAAAACTCTAAGATGCAGAAGTCATACTTCCGCTCCCGAGTATCCATAAGATGTGGAGGCAGATTCGGGCCGATGTCGCCGACCTTCCCCTTCCTCGGCGTTCCGGACCAATCCATCGGGTCAGAGAAATTTTGGTTGGTCCTAAGGGAAGTCTGTCGAACACAATGCGATCTCGCATTGTAGTCGCCTCCAATAACTGTCTCGTGCCTCAATGGCTCTACCCCATTATGTTGGGACTCCTGCAGGGTGACATCCAGATAGATTCTAGGCGAAATGCCTAGAATCTCAGCCAACAACCCAGTCGTCACTTCCTTCCGCCTCTTTGCCACAACTACAAAAATCCTCGTCCCTTCCAACTCCCTCGTATCGTAGAACCGTCGGACTAAGTCCTCGTGGTAATAGGCTTCAGTCGAGTACCACAAGCTACTCCAGTCTCGACTGATCATCTCGTCACCGTAAAACGGCGCGAAGTGGTCGGCGGTAAAAGCTTGCTCGCAAAATTTCGGGCGTTGTTGAGCCATTGGAAGTTTGGAATGTAGTGGGGGTTTAAATGTGATGTGGTGGTGGGATTTTAATAGACGGTTGAAGCAAACGTGGTGGTGGTGGTGGAGTGGTGGCGGAAGCACCAAAATTTGTTATTTTGGTGGATTTTTGGTGATGTAATTTGGTGGTAGTGGTGGTCGGTGGTGTTTGGAGTCGATTTGGGTTGGGTTTTGATTTGGGGTGGGTTAATTTTCGTTTTCTTTTTATTTTGATTTTTGTTTTTAGGTTTTGGAGCTTGGCGTTAATGGTGGATGGAGAAGAAGATCGAATTGGTTGGTTAAGGTAGTGGCGCGGGTCGCTACTGCCGGGCATGCTGGTTGGGCCCAAGCCCAAAATCGAAATTTGTGATTTTTTCCGATTTTCGCGAAACTTCAAATCAAAATTGCCGCCGTTATCGGTCCGATTTTTGCGAATGAGATATGGAAATGATCAGGAGAGAATTTCCAATCCAATGATCCATAAAACACTCTATTCCGACCGTGGATGACATATAAGATAGTGGAAAACGCCTCGAAGCGCGTGCATGACGACGTTATGCTTAACAATTGAACTCTAAATTCATGGATTATGTCAACCCGAATCGTAATACAATAAAACGCCTAAGCAACTCTAATGGGACATAAATATTTAGTACGAAAACATTTAACACCCATTCCCCAAACAAATTTTTTACAACGAAGCTTAGAAAATTTGTTTTTAGCGATGGTCTTTTAAAGTCGATTTCGAGACTTCTTAGGTTACTATCCTTATTCTTTAATATATATATATATATATATATATATATATATATATATATATATTTTTTTTTTTTTTTTTTAAATTTTAAAAATAAAAACAATAAACAATAAAGACATAATTCACCCCATAGAGAAACATGACTCAAAAAATCCGAGAAAACATGCAAGAGTGGAAAACGTAAATTATGTTTAAACGTGGACTTAGGATCCGGTACTTACAGCCACACACTCCATAGGGAGGGCCCGGTTACCTTAATGGTGCACTCACCAATATATGGAAATGAAAGGAAATGCACCAAACACAAAAGTTGAGTCGTTTATAGTCAGATACTCGAGACTTTATCTAGACGTATGTATGAACATGCAATTTATCATATATCAACAACCGAAATAATTGTGGATCATTCCATAAATAAATATCACAGAAAACATATCCAAACACAATCAAGCACCAATATTTCCTATGACTCAACCTAGTGAAATGAAAGCGAAGTCGGATAACCATATTATGTAACCTATCATGCACCTTATTTTTCATTTTTGAATGAGTGGGTGTTCTAGTAAATAAGTGTGGAAAAGTGAATGGTTGTGGAGAATATGGTGGATATGGATAAGTTGTAGAAAGACGGCCTGTAAACAATGAGGATGTGGTTTTAGCACAAAACTCATTCATTATGTGTGTGTAGGGGTCGCCTCAATTCTGAAAATGAAGGTGTCAAATGGTTTGTCCTTCCGAGTAGTTGTTTACTAGGTGGATTTAAAAAATTATGTAGCACGTAAGAAAACAAATGGGATCGAAAGTGCAAACTCGAGATTCCTTTGAAAGGGTGGGAGGAGGGAATTGAGGTGGCTGTTGTGCAAAGTAGTTCTTGATAGGGTGATTCATCACCGCTCAAGAAACTCATCGAATTGCTCATCTAGATTGGTCATATCCTCGTTACTATGATAGTCCTCTACATCTTTGAGAAAGTCATCTATCTCATCCTCATCCGTAATATGTGTATCGACTAGTGTAGGGATGGAAATGTTGGAGTCTGAACTTCCAAAGGAAAGAAATTTGGGCATATGATTATCGGGGAACGTGTTGTTGAAATAATCTCGAAAGCAACGCCTCGATCATGCTAACCTCTCCATCCATAGATCTAATCGGGTAACCGCGGTCTTTGTTTTAAAAACATTGACTTCAATAGCAAGATGGCCAAAAGACATGGACATTGAACCATCGCGGCAATTAATGAGCGCATTGGCGGTTGCGAAAAAGGGCGCCTCTAAGATGATGGGGGAGAGTCATTAATGACTTCTCGGTCGAGGATGACAAAATCAGCGGATAGTAAAAATCCTGAATTTTTACCGAGAACATTTTCGACGACACCCTTAGGATACTTAATAGACCGATCAGCTAATTGCAACGCGTCATTCTAGTGGTTTGCATCTCGCCTAGACCTATTTGTCTATACAAATAAAATGGGAGTAAGTTTACACTAGCCCCCAAGTCTAATAACGCTGGTCGTCAGATAGGAATCTCCTAAGGTGCATTTAGACAAGAGGGATCAACTAGGGTCCTTGTACTTAACAATTCCATTATGTTCGGATAGAGTTGGGAATTGTTCCGCATTTAAAAGCGTCTTTTGGTATATTGGTCTTACGCCTAGTAGTACACAATTCCTTAAGAAACTTAGCATGGTGTGGTAGCTTTTTTATAGCTTCGAGGAAGGGAAGGTTTATAGTTAGATTCTTAAAACATCCCTAATCTCCTCGTGAATTTGTATCCCTAGTTAACATGGCTAATTTTTGTGGAAACGGTGGTTTCTATTTATATTTAGCAATGGTATTACCCGGATGTTTAACCATGGCTTCCTCGTTTCTTAGGTTTTGTTGTAACCGGTACCTCTACGCTGGTAGCTTTTTTCAGGTTTCTATTTCGTATCTAGTAATATAGGGTGTAGGCTAGACTCTTGGTGGTGGGGTAACTATAGGCATAGTTACTTTTGTTATCAACCACTCGCCGTAACGAGAGAGTGGTGATGGCCTTTAGCTCACCTACATTTTCATATTCACTACTAGTATTATCGGTTACCTCAAAGGCTGTATTTGTTGTTTTAGGATTAGGTATTTCGTGACACGGCAACACACCTTTGGGTTGGGCTTTATCTTGAGCCAACCGTTTGGTTAAATTATTAACCGATCAGAAAGCCGTTTGTTAGATTGAGCCATGGTTTGGAAAAGTTTTGGCTCACTTGTATGAAGGTGTCAAGACGATCCGGTTGTGTGGGTGTAGTAGTCACGGGTGGTGTGGACCGAACTAGTTTCACGGAATTATTTATGGGTGGATTTTGATAGTTATTATTTACCGAACGATACCTCTATTAGCATTATAATTATTATAACTACCTTGACTTTGTGCTTGACCTTGTCGAGGTTGCACTTGGTTGTTATAATTATTAAAATTCCCCGACCTCGCCCTTGTCGTAGTGGGGCTTGGTTAAAGCCGCGTAGGCCTAACATATTGATTATTGTACCCTTGAGGTGTGACGTTTTGGTTATTTCTCCAACCGGTTAGGATTTTGTCTCCAAGGGGTTAGGTTCACTATTAATGGAACAAGCCTGTTCATAGGCTATAGGACAATGGGAGTCGGGATGCTTTCGGGGCTCCAACGGAAACTACATGGATTTGAATTTACATTCATGACGGGAATAGGATTTTGTTGAACCGAAATGGCCTCTACCTTTTTAGTGAGTGATTCGATTAGAGTTTTTAGCTCGGGGATCGTGTTTAATTTCAAACATACCGCGGCCTTAATCAGTATTAGAAGAACTAGCGGAGCGGTGGATATCGTCACTACCCCCGGTTGTTATTTCGCTTTAGTTTGGTCCTCTAAAAATTTATAAGCCTCGAGGCTCCTTTGCTTAAGAAACTACCCCATTCATTATGTCAAGGACTTCTTTATGGTGGAGTAGAAGTCCTTTGAAAAAGGCACTAACTAACGTGTCTTTCGCTAAGTTATGATGTGAACACTCTATAAGGAGATCGGTGAAACGATTCCAAGCCCTCGAAAATGTTTCATGAGGATTTTATCGAAAAGAAATGAATTTTGGAAAGCATCTCATCCGTCTTTAGGGGTGGGTAAAATGTTCCATAAAACGGTGAACAAGTTTAGCCCACGAGTCCTGAGAATTGGGCTTTGGGTTAACCAAGACGCCTTTATCGGCTAAGGTGAAAGGGAATACCCTTAATTTAATTTGTTCCGCATCAACCGTAGGGATGGTGGAATGTTGTTAGGACTTGTTCAATCCTACGCGATGTCTTGATAAGGTTTTTCATGGTCTAATCCATGAAAACGGGTAACAAATTAAAAATATTTGGAGGGATTCGAAATCCCATTTGGGTCTGCTAGAACGATGCAAGATTTGGGGCTATCGCTCAAGGCTTTGTAGAAGTCAGAGAGAGGCCTCTCTTCTTCGTCGGGCATTGTGTCAGGTGATGTGTGTGAAATAGTAGCTAGAGGTGTAGTGGGTGGTATACTAGATAGACTTTTTTGTTGACGTTGTTGTGTAATTACGTTCGGTGTTTTTGTTCGGCCAGACCTTAATCTCATACAAGGCTAAAACCAAACTTAGCTAAACACATCAACACTCCAAACAATTCTGATATACTAGTATAAACCTCTAATAGGATAGCGAGGTGTGGAAGAAAGGAATACCTGATTGCGTCCTTGCTTCGCTTATGAATAGCGTCTTGTTTACGCTTGTTCAGTGTATATAGCAGGTTAGAACATTGAAAAATATGAAAGATCAAAGTTCAAATCAAAACTGTCGAAATCCGAAAATTTTTGTTAAGGGGCTGAAGTCGCGCTTCGAGAGGCCGATGATGAGTTAGGGCGGGTGGCTCGCTCAAGGCCATGTAGGCCATCGGTTGTAATTTCGGCCCGAATTTTTCAACTCTGAAATGGACAACCACAGTATGAATCAAACATGGGTGGGTGGGTGAAATGGGACTTTAAGAACAGTACTAACACTACGAAAACAATACGAAAGTGAAACTAAGATGGCGGGCCATTTGATAATGGTAAAATGAATAGCTTTACCTACTTAAATAAAGCGATGAACTCTAAACGCTAAAGTAAAACTAAACTTAATCTTATCGGTCTATATTTATCAAAGATTCTACTCTCAAGTCTATGAGATATAGTGGAGTAGAGTGATTTGTTCCACTCCTAGTCCTTCCGCATGCTGTGTTCTCACGTGTTCGTACTCTCTACTTAAAGTCTAATGAGAGATTTACGAAAAAGGCAACTAGACTACGATGCAACTACCCACGAATTGCAACTAGTCGACGATGGGAATAACTAAGGGAATGCTACATTGATTCGATGATAAGGAGTTAGAGGGGAATTGATTCCACCTTAACTCGACTTAATCCTATTAACTACAAATCGTCGTAATCCGAATTGAACTGCTTCGCAGAACAATTGGTTCTTCCTAATCCCTAATTACACATGGCATTTCTACCAATTAATAATTAGCATGTGAACTATTAAACCCATTCTCATGGTGAACTAAACGTTTCTAGAGTGGAAAGGAAATTACTTAATTTAATCTACGTTAATCGGAATCAAGCTTTCATCAAGGCTTCTCAACCCCCTCTAATGGAGGTTTAGCCGAGAATCATTACGTAATCATTTCCGATTACTTTTAAACTAAACATGATATAAAGAATTGAAATTTACTTAATTAAACAATAATGAAATCTAATTTAATGACTCAAATGAAATAAGGACGGGGAATTGAAATTAGATCTAGAAATGGAAATGACAAAATCGAAATTGATAAAAATACTACTTTATTGATCTAATCAAAATGAAGAACAAGATTCAAAGGTTTAATCTAATACAATAATTGAAATGGAACTAAACTTAATTAATCTACATGAAAAACTAGATCTAGAAGCTATTTTAATGGCTATTTTCTATTCTAAGCTACCTTTATTTTCTAACCTAAAAATCTACCATTAACAAAGAATTAAGCTTTTGTTTTTATACTTTCAGATCCAAAAATCGTGCATGGGCTTGGAGCCATGTTTTGGGCCGAGAATCGTGCCCAAAACCCAAATCTTCAAATTCAAAAGGCCTCTTCAGCTGCAGTTGGCTTCAATAGACTTTCCGTCCACTTCTGCTCCTCTGATTGGGTCAAGGCTTAGACCATTGGAAAGCTCTTTCCGAGCCGGTCGTTTTGACATAAGGTAGGCCCCATTCCGAGGTCTGAGTCCAAAGATATGTCCTTCGGAAGTTCTCTGGCGACTTTGTGTCTTTATTTCGCCCGGTCAACTTTTCACTTTTTGACCGGGCTTTTAGAAAGGCTTTGTCTTCTCGAAACTTGGCCTTTAATCACGGAACTCCTTAGTAACCGACCTTTGCTCCTTTATCTCACTAAAGTGGCACATTTCTGCACATAATGGACTTTGAAGCCTGAAATGCATAAAAACACGTAATCAGTGTTAACTCTTAATTATTACTCACATAATTGGTCTAAAAGTATGACTGTTAAAGGGTTAAAACTACAGTTTTGGGCTCTTATCAATCATGAAACAAGACAAAAGGGTTGGTTACCCGCCCTTGTTCATCCAACTTAGAAATGTACCCAGTAGCCTCAATAACATCCTCGAACTTAACTTGTTTAGCCGCATTGAAGGACTCTTCAGAAATATCCAGTACTCTCAGAGCAAAACGAATGGCATTTTCAGCTGATCTCTTCTTCACCTCCTGCATTACCTTAGAATAGAACTCGGAGGTCTCAGCCAGGAGGTCATCAACCTTTTTGTCAGAATGAAGACGTTTCTCTTTCAGAGCTCTCTCATAGCCTGACATGACCTCATTTGCATGGGCAATAGCTTGACCAAGGGTTCTCATCTTAGTGTTCATACAGTGAAGTTCCCCTTGGACCTTGTCATGCTTTGCTTGCAGGGTGGTGAAATGGGAGCGCAGTTCCAAGACCTTCACCTTCCAAGTAGCAACATCAGCAGCTCCTTTCTGGGCTTTTTCCAGAGAGCCCCGAAGGTTGGAGATCATATCTCTCATGTTTTTGAAACCAGTATCAGATTTCCTCTCTCTGGCCAAGAGCTGTTCAACCTAGATCTGCAGCTCCTCATCTCTTTTCTCAGCAGCCTCTTTCGCATAGATCAGCTTGCCAGTAGCCATGTCATCAGTGGCTGTACCAGCTGAGGCCGCGAAGATAGGCTCTTTCATGGCTAAAAAGTCATTCACTAACTGGAAAAGGATACAGAGTGCGTAAGTGACACAATAAGAGAAACATAACATTGAACAGAGAGGGAAAGTTTTATCTTAACAAGATGAACAACAGATCGATGAAAGGACAGGTCTAGGCTCCCAACCATGTTGGCCTCAACCTTAACAATAGGAAGTCGCGCAGCTTCCAGAACTCCAAACGCGATGTCAGCATCAGTAATAGAATGCTTGTTGGTAACAGGTAGTTCATCAGTTTGTCCCCAACGCCTCACCTCCACAATCATCTCCTTTTCAGGGGAATCTGGAGATCTTGGCAAAAAGAGAATGTCATCACTCACCCCTCTCCTATCCCTGAATCGAGGAGGAGGGAGAGCGACAGTTACAACAGTTATTTCAACAATACCCTTCCCCTTGCGATTATCAGGGAGGGAATGGTCAACAATTAGAAGGACATTATCACCAGTTTGTTCAGAACATGTAGAAGGATCTGGAACTAGTAGGGGTACGACTACATTCTTACAAGACTTAATAGGAGGGGGAATACTAGCAAGAACCTTAAAAGGTGGTTCTTCATTCACGATGAGAGGACGAAATTTCATTTTCTTACCAGATGGGGCAACATCAAAAGTAGAATCAGCTCTCTTCAATTTGGAACGGGTGGACGCACACATTTCCATTTTAAAATTTCTGGCCGCCAGAAGTTCACGAGGCAGTTCAGGGCCCCTCCCGCCAGTGATCACACAATCATCACTAACAACAGGCTCCTGAACTGAACCCGATGTTGCAGCTGTAGGAATCGTTATTTCAGAATGCAAATTTCTACAAACTGTGAAAACTATGTGCAGCGGAATTAATGGGTTCTCACGATTTTGGATAGAAAACATACCTTTGAATCGGCTGTGATAACTCTGAGAATCCAATAGCTATGAATCCGAATCAACAATCAACCCCTTGATCTTCTGTTGTATTCCTTTAGAATAGATTGGACGTTGTGTGGGCAACGATCTACCAACCCCCTTCTTTCTCACAAAGCTAGATCCAATTTTGGATCTATCTTTCCTTGCCTCTCTTTTCAATCTAGTGAATAGTGAATTTCGGCCAAGAGAAAAAAGATTCTATTTATAGGATACAACAGGGACCATGAGGAGAAATTAGGGTTTGGCCTCCTGACGGGCTTGGGCTTCCCATGTTCGCCCAGAACACACAGCCCAAGTCCGTCAACAAATGGCTTATTCCACTAAAGGTCATTGTTGCACTACCGCCCTAATCCCAAATTACGTGTCAGCATTTATGGGCTCCATATTATATGCTCGTTGATCTCCCCGTGTTTAAGATATCGAATGTCCGTTGATTAAGTCAAGTTACTGACAACTACATTAATCAACTTCTTATGTCCTTGAGTAGTACCACTCAACCTCATTGTCATGTCGGAATAAATCCACCTGCAGGGTTTACATGACAATCTTTTTTAGCTCCTCAAGGGGACATCATCAACCCGACTTCCTGCGGGTCATGGATTCCTTCTATAATCAACAACACACCTTACATACAATGTCATTACCCAATCCATCGAGTTTGTTGATTCACAAATGAATCTCACTCATTGATGATTTAAAGCAATGTACAATGCACGTAAGTGTCTGTTATTATATCCGGATTAAGAGGACAAACATCCATAATAACAGAGGCGTTTGTTATCTTATATAGTCAGTATAAAGAGAAACAACCTCACTTGGTCCTGTTCAATACACACAAAGTGTACTAGTGTAATCATATAGTCAAGATAGACTAATACCAGATTATACTACAACTATACCAATGGTTTGTCCAAATCCATCTAGGTTGTGAACGATTACTTATATTTTATAAAGTACTGATGATATGATCTTCTGTGTGTTCACACCATGTCATCTACAACATAAAGTATTAGACACATGCATATAACTAATAACATATATAATATGCATAACATTTGCCCATATGATTCTCATTCAAAATATAAAGAATTAGAGTTAATACAAAAGTAATGATTTTAGTATATAACCCCATCAGCAGCATCACTAGAGACGGCCACAGAACTCTTCTCCTTGCGGTTTCCCCTTCTTTTGGTAATCAAAGAGGAGTCATCCTGAACTAGGGGAGGAAGAAGTCCAGCATCCTGATCCACAGGAGGAGGGAGTGTTGTGCGCCCATAGTTCACAGTATTTATCCCCAAAAGGGAAAAGCCGGGGGCAGGTTACAACAATTCTTCAGCAGACATGTTGAAATATTCAAAAAAATAGGTGGGATCAGGAACTATCACCCAAGGCATCCTTTGTTCCTTGGGGATCTTCTTGATGAAGTCCACCGTAGCAGCATCAGTTGCAGACAGTTGATTCCAGGGGGAAGAGTCATCTAAGGAAAAACAGCAAAGAAACTCAGTCGAAAGACCCTCATAATGATTACAAAATTTATAAGAAAAGAGACTTACTGGTTGGAGCATGCGTGTGTTTTCTGGGAACAGGAATTCCCACAAGCTCACCATCATCATCAGAAGGACGAACGTCCCACGCATCACCCAGCGCACGGAGATGGTGGTCAGCCTAGCCCTTGTCACTCTGCTTCCCCTCAAAAAAGACAATCAGAGAATTCTTGTCTATGGTCATGAGATAATAGTATGATTGGTCTCAAATACGTCGGACCTCATAAAAGTAACCAAACACCCAACGGTTCAGAGCGAATCCATGTCTCTTGGCAAGAAGCGCAGAATACATGACAGTTCTGTAAAACAGGGGTGTTGCCTGACCAAGAGCAAGATTGAAGTGAATTAGACACTCTCTCAGCAATGGGTAGAGGGGAAGAGTGAGTTTGGCCCTAAGCTGACCAATGGTGATGAGTGCCACCTCTTTATAGGCCAACTCATCAAATAACCTTCCCCACTCCAGGCCAATATCTTTAGGGATGTGAAATTTCTCGCAGATCAATTCCAGGGAGGAAAGATCTCCGAAGTTTACTAGTGACCAGTTGGGATTCATGATTGAAAAAAAGGAAAAGTTTCAAGTTTTGGTTAAACCCTAATGGGAGATCAAAAGGTTCAGTATGTAGAAAAAGGTACCAGAAGAGATAATGAGAGTTCTCTCACCAGATCCTCTATATACATATAAGATGGACGGTTATGATGAACCCAAGCGGTGTGCCTTTTCAGGATGGAACTGTCATCATTACCTTTTTCGGGAAACGTCGTGTCTGTTCGAGCCGTCTTTTCAAAGCCTTAATTAGTTGATTATGTAAGTAGTTCCAGTAACTGTTTAAGGAAAATATTCTCGCGCCAAAAAGCAGTGTCGCTTCAAGCGCCCACATGCTAGATGGCACAAGAGGGGGCATCTGTAAGGGGGATTTCCCGTCATTGAACAAATGACACGTGTATGGGAAATAACCTAAGACTATAGATATCCAGAATTAGACAAGGACCATCGGATCAGTTTTGTAAATAAGTGATCTCGTGCTTAGCACGAGTATTTAGTGGACATGTGCAAGGCACGTGACTGACCACCTTCAAACATAACAGTTATCCCAGTCAACCTAAATAGAAGGAAACTGAAGATGACGATCTCTGATGATAAGGAAGGAATCGTGATGACATATCCTAGGAGTTACATTTTAGATATAATCTTCCCATACACGATGAGCCATTATGATCAACAAGGAAACTTACCTCCCATAATATATGGTCTAGATTCAGACTTCCATAATGAGAGGAATCCTAATAGGAAGACAGAGTCCAAAGATGGAAGGGAACTCACAAGCGGTGAGAACAGCCCTAACCCTAAGACTCTCGTAGCCCTTCCTATATAAACCATAGGCCGGGATTCATTCTTAGGAACTACACAAAATAGGATTCTCCTAAATAACAAACGAGATACGTAGGCAGCCGTCAGACGGTTCAACCCTGAACTCACCATTATCTCATCCCTTCTCTATTTAGTAAAAGCTTATAGATCACAAGGCACAGAGGAAGATCAGAGGATACTTGGAATTTCCCCTATAATGGGTATGGGGTTTTTTTTTTGAAAGAGCCTCAATATAAGCAAATGGTAAGTTTTATGGAATTAAACCAACTGAGGCTATAAAAAAAAATGAAAATTAGATCCCTTTATATAGTCCTCTTTCTTCACTCTACTTTGCCCCTGCATCTGACGTGTGTGCCCCTTGTCCTCCCTATTTCCAGCATGTTATACGCTCTCAACCAATCACTACGATCCACATGTCTAGTGTCCAAAGTCTAATCACAGGTCTAACATACGACCTATAATCTAATTCTACTCCAAGAGCAACAGGTCACACACGACCTAACACATCAAGGCACACATACAATCTCTATAAACATAAATCAATTCGAGCACAATTAAAGCATTCATTAATAGCACAAGGAGTTAAACAGTTTGTAATGAACGTCCATCTCAAGAGCCAGACATAACGGACGTGCACCATTAAAGGAAAGAGAGCAAGAGCTCAAATGATTATTACATAACGTCTCCACGAGGAAAACGGGGAGACAAAACCAAATCAATAAAAGGAGGATGAATCTAAACATCAGGGGACATTCTCTCCCCGGATGAAAACCGCCCCAATCAAGTTCAATTTCTATGGAACTGTGTATGAATTGATTCTGGTTCGACAAAAGAACTAGATACGTAGGCAGCTTCACATAAGAAGTTCAGTCAATACTACCAATCAATTATTTTTGGTTATGTAAAGGATAAACAAATTTTACCCCTTTACATTGGCGTCGTCTGTGGGTTCAATTTCTTGGAAAATTCACACCTTCTCTGATTTTTCCAAGCCACGAAGCATGGATGAAAAGCTGCGAATGGATTACTCAAAATTATGATAAGAAGATAGAGCGATTACAATGATATGACAAGAAGATAATTTCATCAAATACAAACTTCTAAAGCCTATGGTATATATCCACAAAGCCATGAATAATACGCAAATCTTGAGATAAGTTCCCTTTTTCTTCATTCAAAATATTTTTTTTTTGTCTCGGTGGTTTAAATAATTTCATGGCAGTTCTTTCTTTGAAAGGCAAGTTACAGATCACTATATTAGTTATCGGAATTTCAACATTGTACCTCCAGCGTACAATGAGATATTGTCTTAAACTATCAGCCAACCATCAAATTTCTTTTATATACCATATTCATCTTATGATTTTTAGAACTAGAACCTGCAACTTAGCACTTTAGTTCCAAATTTGAAATAGACAACTTGCATGATATGTTGTAGCTGTGTAGCATCATTATAATGGATGTTAAACTTTGTCATTTGCTAGCTAGACTTTGTAACTGACTCAACCCAGTTAGGGAGTCTCTACCATTTCTTATACAAGAAGAATCATATACTAGGTCGTTCCAATTCTGAACAGGGGGCTTCATGTGTTATCTCGCTACGACTTGGCAGCTAAGTCTGGCAATACGAGATAATTGCTAATGACTAGACACGAACTACGAAGCGTGGTGTTAGTGATGATCGAGATTATCAAAGCTAGCTCAAAGTTTACGAGCACGCGAAAGCACAAGTTGTTTGATCCTATCATCAGATAAGTCTTTCAATGTCCTTGTTACTGATGAGTGATTATTACTCCAGTTTGGATCCATAGCTAACTACGCAGTTCTCATCTCAAGTTTCAGTTGTCATGATAATCTCTAAACTCATTTTTAACCACTGTAAAATACATATCATTCTTTCAATGCATTTCTTTAATTGCCAGATCGATTTCCATGCGACATAACATATGCAACGATTTTTGCCAATGCTCTCATGGACAAATCTTGAACAGGCACATTAACTTGATTACAACCATTTCCGAATATATCAATCTTGCTTTGATGTAGACTTGCTTGATTTTAGCCATCTCAATTTAATTGTGACGACACAAGAGTTGCTTGATTTTAGCCATCTTAATTTAATTGCGACCGAACAGTTGCTTGATATCAGCCACCCCAATTTCAATTAATCTCTACTACTAGTATATCTATAATGATCGTGGCCTCTTAAATTCATCCGGCACTTTTTCTGACGCATAATACCCTTGATGAATAATAAAATCATATGCCTAGCTATTTATTAATGAGGACTACTTTGTCTTTTTATGTGTTTATAAATTTTCAGTACCGATATTGTCCTTAAATAAAACAATTGCTTAACACTTTTAAATAGGGCTAATCAGTCTTTTCATGTGGGAGTATATTAGAAAACCAGATCCACGCCCTTCTGAATTGTACGCTTAACAATAAATAACAATAAATTTCATTTAATTAGCAATAATTGGGTTATTTAATAAGAGGTTAAGAAAATGAAAAGTCTAATCAGATAATAGGAACCGATTTTTTTCCATTCTCTCACATATCTATCTTTCTCTTCTTCATGTGCGCCCCTCTCTCTCAATCAAATAATAACGATTTGATTATTGAAAAAGAGTCTCTCTGTTGCCATTTGATTTTTTCAAAAAGTAAAATCTTTTTCTCCTTTTGCCAAAAAAAAAAAAGTTTGTGTGAGTACTAAGAAGGGTGGGAAGAGAATTGAAAACTCTGTTTCGTACCTAATTACTTTATTATCTCATCTTCTCATGATTTTATGATTTTTTTGTCACAGAGAATGACGATATGAAGCTTTCAAGATCGATATAAGGGATTTTAATGGAAGATCCATGTTTTTGTCTATTTTCTTTGGAAAGTCAGGAGTAAAAGGTTAGTTTATCTCATTCTCTTCTTCTCCAGGCCATCCTTTTTTAACTATTCATTTTCCATGTACTCTGCTATTCCGTGAACATCGACTGAATTCTCATATGCATACCAAGCAAAAAAAAGTTTATGTAGCTTAATTTCATATTTGGCACAGTACACCTATTCCACCAAAAGGACCTCGTGGCTGTGCTGGTTCATGACATTGAACACTTAGTTTTGTACACAAAGTCCCCATACAAACAAGAAAATCTGCAAACAAATTGCCGAGACATGAACTCGCAAGAACGTGGAAAAGCCCTTACCCTATGCCAGCCGATGTATTTGAAACCAACTCGAGGAAGCAGCTTTATTCCCAAATTCGGTTAGTCTCACAGTTGGATAGACAGACTGTGCAAGACATCAATTTATGAACTAAAGGTCAACGCTTAAGTAAAATAGGATGGATTCAGCTCTTCGTTTTGACCTCTCACTAGGCTTCCACTTCTCAACTAGGACCTTCTTTAAGTTTAGACAGCTTGAAACCATAGTTGCACCTCCAGCTGATGTTACAAATGGGCAATTAATGGCTGGGCTGGTTCATGACATTGGACACTTAGTTTTGTACACAAACACCCCATACAGACAAGAAAATCTACAAACAAACTGCAGAGACATGAACTCGCAAAAACGTGGAAAAGTCCTTACCCTATGCCAGCTGGTGTATTTGAAACCAACTCGAGGAAGCGGCTTTATTCCCAAATTCGGTTAGTATCACATTTGGACAAACAGAGTGTGCAAGACATCAATTTATGAACTAAAGGTTAACGCTTAAGTAAGGTAGGATGGATTCAGCTCTTCGTTTTGTCCTCTCACTAGCCTTCCACTTCTCAACTAGGACCTTCTTTAAGTTTATACAGCTTGAAACCATAGTTGCAACTCCAGCTGATGTTACAAATGGGCAATAAACCATGTGGCAGGTTTCAAGGATAGTGCACTTCTTAGCAAGATGAGATAAACCAACATCTATTTTTTTCCTGCAGTGAGATAATACCACGTCCCTGATTAAAGGACAACCTTCCCCTGATTCAGCCAGAGCGATATCACCCAAATTCTACAACAGAAGAGAGAAGATGGGGGTTGGGGGGTTAGGAAGGTTGTAGTAAGTTTATATGTGCATGTGAGTGTTCGTCATGTTGTATGTTTAGCTGTGTGCACTCTTTTCCTCGAGGTAATATTTACTTAACACTTTAAGTTTTTGTTCTTTTTTAATAAGCACATTTCTTCCTGTATGTTCACTGCAAAAAACAAGAAGGATTTGTACCGCAAAGCTTTGGTTATGATACAAAATGGTGTATGTACGCTATGAATTTATACAATTTCATAGCCGATACTGACAATTTCTTGCTTACCAAAAATCAACGAAGGTATGAATTCATGCGAGAGGCCAAACATAGGCATAATCTCATTGTCACGCACATTTGGAAACGAGTTGTCTAATATTATCTCATTGAACTTTCAACTGTTGCACATCTTTCCAGCGCATACTTAGTTTCTTTGATTTCCAATTTTTTTGCTATTTCATTGGATTTTGCTACTCATCAAACCTCAATGTGGCTCTTGAACTCATTAAATCAATGCCTTGGTCTTTCGTTGGTTTACTGTCAATCAATGGGTGCTGTTTTGGGTATTTGTAATTTTTATATCCAAAAAACAGCCAATATTTAAATATGATACTGCTTTATTAAGCTATTCTGCACTTTCACATATATTAGACAAATAGGGTTAATTTATTTGGGTCAGGTTAATGTGAGACAACTAGGGTGAAATCAATGTAGTTTTGGGGTTTTGTAGTTTTCTCCCTTGCTGTTCAGTCATTTTCCTTCATGGGACGCACTAGCAAAGCCCTCAAAACTGAACAGTCTGTTCCTTGATTTGGTTCCCCTATTGAATGTGTCTCCATTGACTCTTTTTATAGTGATTTTACAATAATTGATCGTTACCCGATGACGCTATTTCCCAGTATGCTCTCTTTGTCTTTATGATCTTCTCTGGTTTCTTCTATCTCTCAATATCTCCTTTCTTTCTTAGTTTTGTTTTCTTCCTCACAAAGACACGTGTTCCTAGCTCCATTTCTCTCACCCTCTGTGATGAAATGCACTAAAACCCGCCCACCACACAACACATCAGAACCATGTCAACTCATGCTTACGAGGGAGCCCTCCATCCTCATTGTTGTTAGATGTATTTCCTAAGAACTCCTTGGTAAAGCGGTGTTTTAACGTTTGTTTCTTACAAGTGGTCATGTACGTAGTGTGTCACAATTCAGCTTTAAGAACTATCTTATTGCTTTTCACTGTATTATTACTTTATAGACCGCTCACTTCATATATAACCACGCTATTTTTCATCTGCCAGTCTTTGGAAATGGCTGGGGCCAGAAGCCATCCAAATTTCCTCTCTGTTAGTGATAATAGTGTGCGCCAACAACAACAATAGGCTCGGAGAATTAGACAAAGTGAGAGGCAAATCCATTTGACCCCAGTACAGATAGCCCTCCGAAGGGATCGTATCCGAAGGAATTATTATCGACGAGTCCAAAACCAAAGAAATGAACAACTTGCTTCTCATAGAGAACGCATGCGAGTGGCATGGCGCTCTCCGATTTCTTAGTTATTTGTTTCTGAATCAATCTATTTCATTTTCAATGACTGTTGGTTCCATTGATTTTTTTTTTGAAGTTGTGCTTAAGAAAACTTGATTATATCGCACTTGACCCCGTTCAATGATTGTTGGTTCTATTTATATCGCACTGGATTTCTATCTTCATATCTGCTTAAGAAAACCGTTTTCTATTTTTTTGGAATGACTGAGTAGTGTTTGTTTAATTCGAGCTATGGATGGATTTAGTTGTGGACTTTCTTGTGATTCATGGTAGAGCTTTGTTTCACTAAGAAGTCGAACAAGTTTTGGGTGGATTAATTCTTTCTCGCTTTTACATTTAAGCTAATCTATAAAAAATTGATTCAATTCCATTTTTAATTTGGGTTTTATTTCACCCAAGGAAACTATGTTCAAGGAGCCGGTGTAATTGCTTTTAATTCCCTGAGTTTTAATTTCAGGTCTTTTAAGCAATGACTGTTCCGTGTTAAAGGAGCTTTTGTCTATCGCTTTCATAGCTGATTCTGTGTTGTCAATCAATGGGTGTTGTGTTCAGCTGAGAATTTGACGTGCGTATTGTTTTGGGATGTGCAATTTTTTCCTTGCTGTATTTATCTTAAGAGGCCTCAGAGAGCACTGCCAGTGCTTAGCTGTTGGCACCATCAGGTTTTTTAGTTAAAGTTTTTATTTTACTGTTACAATTCCTTTTTATGGTCAGAGTTCTTTTGAGAATGCATCAGGTTTCTTTAGCAAACTTTTGCCTATTCAGCTAGAGAACTAAATTTAAAAAATGCTGATTTGAAATGTTATTTTGCATTTGTATTGACAAGGGAATGATATGCATAGGACAGAAGTGTTTTAGGAAAGCCCATGAGCTTCTACACAATGTATGTAAATGGTGCTGCACCATTAATTCGCTTTCAGATTCATGTTCTATCTTATTCTATTAACTGAATTGCTTATCTTTATTCATTGCAGGTTGTCACAAAGACCAACTTCAAAGACCGAATGCTATATCTGTTGAAGCACTCAAAAAAATACATTCGGTGTCACCGATCTGAGAATGGGCGGTGTTCTCTTAAATTGTTTCTTAAACTTCTGAATATGGGCTTCACATTGGGATTTTAATTCTTGAATCTTCCATCTGGTTTCTTGATTAGCCACTTACAATTTTTGCACGTTAAGAGTTGTATTTTTAAGAGTACGTTATCACTTTGCACATACATTCTCGATTATCACACATTAGATTATTTGGTTTGATGAGCAGTTGTTGGTGAAATTAAAATGAGATCAGTGTTGTTTTTTGTTATGATAGCTTCCCTTTCATAACTTTTTTTATTACTAGCTTTTTTTTTTTAATCGGGTACATGATTTTGATGATTTTGTTTACCATTGTTGATGCCCTTGCTTCTTTTCTCATTATTTGTATAAATAAGCGTCTTCAAATTGAGAGGTGGAGATGTCCCAACACTTATATCCCTTTCGAAGATGTCCTTTAGAACACTAACACATCCGAAGTATTTGATTTTTAGTACATCCTGATGTACAAGGGATGGAAGAAGAGCTGGTGCCTTGCCTATAACTCCATTGAGCTGGAAGTAAGCTTTAAAGTCAGTTTAGTTCAAGTGTTGCTTGCAAATCAGGTTAGGCCGTCATGTTTCAGAGGTAAAAATTTCCACCTTCTTCCATAGCTTATCCCTTTATAGGGCTTCTTATAATATTAGTTTTGAAACTTGGGGTTATCGAGTTGTTCAAAATTGGAAATAGGTTAAATATTTTTGGTGTGAAATCACGCACTAGGCCAAGACAGGGGAGAAAAGATTAATTATTTTGCCAACTGGCTGTGAAATTCATATAAAAAATGAACCCACGGTCTAAATGCATATGGAAACTATGGTGTTTAATTAGTTGTTTAAGTATGTGATTGGCAGTAATTTCCATTCTTTTTAGTGGCTTCCAAGAATTTTAGAGTGCTTTGGATACTTAAAGTTCAAAGCATTCTACAGGTATTTTTCCACCAATTGTTTCTGGTTTACTTTAAATTATGCACGACATATAGGTTTGTGTATGGAAACAATTTTTATATTAAAATTGTTATTGTACGGTATGAGTGTCTTAGGTATGTTGTTGTTTTGGGCCAAGGTAAGTGTTATCTATTCTGTCAATTGTGTTTATGGACAATCTTTTCTTCTTCGGCTATGGTTATATACTACTACTACAAATAAGAGGTTGTATCCTCCTCCAACACTTTTTGAGGCCCTTTCATTTATCTTCTCTACTGTCTAAATAGTGTTAGTACGTAATAGACCATTTCTTATCAGAGAGTATCAACCGTTACTATGGCCTTCACCCTCTTACCATGTATCTGATTTTACCATATATAGGCACCTATTGTTAGTGGAAGAGAGCCTACGACTTCTAAAGATGAGAGAAAGTTAGCGTTGAGCCTGGAGAGCTAAGTGGAAAAGTTTAATCAGGTAAGTTTCTAAGAAAGAAAATATTTACATATAATTTTGTTGAAGATTGTGACTCTATTAACTCAAAATTGTTATTGTTGTGAATTGCACAATATTAGTAGCTTGTTATTGGTTTACGAGGAAAGCTAATGTTTCCATGTACTTTCAAGATACCGTGTCAGACAGCCACATGTATCTGTCAACTTCACTTAGATAATAAGTTAACAACTAGATACGTAGAGATTATAGAGGTTTTATAGAAAAAAGACAAAAAGTCAATTCCAAACTGTGTTGCACCACAGGTATGGCTGAGACATGGCAAGGACACTCTGCATTCTTAGTTAAATAGGGAGTGCCCGACACCGGTGACATGGGTACGACTTCCATTTTGAAGTACCTGTGCATTCTAGCACTTAGTCACCCAAACCGTGCACTTGCCCCTTCGCTCCCGCTCTAAAACCGCGCTTCGACGGTTTAAGACCAAAACCTCCCTAAATTCGCGCTCCCTAAATTTAAAACCGCGCTCTACAATATTGCAGACCACGCTCTACAATGTTAGAGCAATTAATCAGCAATTTATCATTCATTGAGGTGAGATTACACATCAAAAACCAATTCCATTTATTTGAAGGAAATTATCGCCCCTTGCACACCCCAATTGAATAAATTGGCTAAGAATAAGGAAAATATAGATAGAAGATGAACAAAAGTTGAGGAAGAATTTTGAAATAAGTATTTTGAAACCCAACTGAATGATATGAGATCGAATGAAACTGCTATATTTGTCACTTAACTTTCCTTTCAATGTCATAGATACCAATTAAGCCAATCATGGGTGAACATCCTTGCTTCCCTATAATGTATTCATAAATTTGTGGCTTCTCTGTTCTCGTTTCTCTCGAACTTCGCTCAAGTGAAAAAATGGGTATCCTAAAGGAGACTCGCACCACGTATTTCCATTTCAAAATAGCTTCAAGTGGGGCATATTTTCCAATACTCTCCGGCACATTAGTTTATGCAACTTCTAAGCACCGGTTTGAGTCTATAGGGGTCCAAGTGTCAAACATAATTTTGTTACTTTGTCAATTAATAAATATATGTTTTTCTTTTTAATGTATAAACACCTAATTTATTAATTTAAACAATATTTCATACTTCTTTTGGTGATTATTAACTTAGTATTTATTGAATATATTAATTATAAATACTATATTCATAGGCGCTCTATAGACGCTCTTAATTCGGGAGCTTCTCAAGTTGAGCGCTTTGACGCTCTCGCTCTCGCTCGACGATCTGGTGACTAAGTTCTAGCATCTAACATCTATAGACACCAAATACTATGTTCAAAGTAATAACAAATGAAGCATGCTTAGGACAATAATTAAATGTCCAAAATCAAACTATATAGTGGTCGGTATAGATTAATGAGGATAATATTTCTATCCTCTCTTTTCTTCTTTTATCTTCTTTCAAATGTGAAGGGGTAAAACTATTCATGTTTCTTCTTTTATCTTCTTCTACTAATAACATGCATATATGTTGCACTTAATAAGCTTAATGATGGTTTTGGACAGTCTAATTATTTTTTATATATATTTTTTTCAATGCAAGAATTATTCTATTGGGAAAATCTACCTCAGTCATGAAGTCAATGACAGGTGTGACTTTCTTTATGATTTTTTTTTATATACTTCATTAACCTCTATCTTCGCGTTATTGTGATTATCCAACTTATATCATGTCCATCATTGTAATGAGGTATTGTGAAGGTAAGCGCTAACATGCCAGTGATAAACTTTTTGTATGCTCACTAAACCCTAAAACGATAAAGTGTTGTAAGCTTATGATGACAAACGAGCACACTACTTGTGGATGCTTTGAACTTTTTATGAGATGATGATATGTAATTGGGAGGGGTTTTTGAACAGAGAGTCAGGGATTGTTGCACGAACCCCGAGTTTCTTTTCTCTCGCGTAAGGGTTCTGTTGTTGTTGGGATGACAAGCAGGTTATCGAGAATAAATCATTGCGCCAACTCGATTTCATGCATGTGTGTGTGCAAGTAGTTGTCGGCTAACATTGTTGATTAAGTTGTAACATAACATGTATCAATATTGAGCTTTAGATTAATAGTTTGGAACTTTTGATTGAGAATTTTTTTCTATTTGTGGTTAAAGGAACATCCAAGCTGCCTAATTGTTGGGCAGACTATAGCTACATATCACCATGAAGAAGTGCTTAAGGTTGGGATCAGTCTATCATTGGTAGGAAGTGAATAATTTCAATAAGTTTCTGTATGTCATCTATCTTATGTACTCCACTGTTGTGAACTGCAGACTTCCGGGTGATGTCAGGTACTGTTGAGAATGTATTATGTATAGTTATTTATGTAAAATTTTGTTGAAATTAATTTGTTCATCTTAAACGTTACAAGAAGCCACCCTGGTTCTAGCAACACAATTTGATTTCTAGCTTACACCATTGATGAATTGGAAGGCCTACTAACTTCGGTTGTCTTTTTATCATACACCACATCGTCATTGACAGTAGAATCCCATTCATTTTCTATATTGGCTCCACGAGTTAATTGCTTTCTTTTATCTTTGTAGAAACTTGATTGTGCAGCCAAATAATCATATCAATCCCAAAGTGAAGGAGCGTAAAACAACCGAGGACTTAGGATTGAATTATAAGGATCTTTGCAGGATTACATAATGTGGGAGACTTGTGTGCACAGGTCCATGACTTTAGAACTCCAGTAAGCTTGCAAAAATTGCAGTCACAAGAGCACCAACAAGGAGAAATCTTGGCAAACACTGAGAAGGAACTTCAAATTTTTTTATCATTAAGTTCACCTGTGCAAAGAGGGACTTAGAACACAATGCCGGACATTTTTGTAAGTAACCACTGAGACACACATCATTGAATGTAAGGTTACATATTTGCAAAACTAAGATATATACATAACTAATTAGATGCCTAACTCAGTCGGTGACAATTAACTGCACTATTTAAGTGTGAAATATCAGGTCCACATATGTTGTTATTCCAACAATGGTTATTTTTCTTTTTCATAGAGTTCTGCAGCTTTAAGGAACTCATGCTTTCAATTGTGTCTACTTCCTATTCCTACATATGGTATTTCCATCATTGAGTAAAATCCGAATAAGGTTTAATCACTTTTCAAAAACCCAAAGCAGGCACAGTTTACCAACTTGCAGATTCTTCCTCCTCTTTTTGTCAACATCAGTGTAAAAACCATTGAATAACCATATTTAGTAAAATAAAATACGTCGTGACTCAAAGGCAAATATCCTTCATAGGTCCTACTTAATTCCTTCGTCTACTTGCAAGGATTGATGGTTGGTTCGACATTTTTGTCTACACCTAGATGGCTAGAAATGAGTGTTTGTTACGACTCCATGATCTCCACTTTGAGAGGCTCTTTTGCGTGCTTCTGCTTCATCAAAAATTACACCTTCTTTTACATACATTGTACAGACGTTATACTGTTGGGGTCCGTTGGTTTCGTATTTGATTTTGATATTGTCGTTTTTGCTTTATGTATGGAATTCTCTAAACTTAAGCAGCCACCTTGAATGTATGCTACTGCAACATGCTTTATAAGGACTTCTGGCGAAAAAAAATATTGATCTACAAAAGCACCAATTCTCTTTATATATAACAATAACAATCAAGAATGCCTCCTCACGTTAGCACTTAGTGTTTATAGATACGCTTAGTATTCAATTGAGTTGTTCATCAATGTAAATAAGTGTTTCGGTCCTCTAACGCCTATCAAGTTTATGCATGTGTTTGTAAAAAAGAATTGAGCACTTCATTTCAAATTTCCTGGTTGCTATGATATGTCATTTAGCGTTGCAACCAATCCACGACACCTTTTATATATATCGTTCACCCTTTTTCTATGTTCATGGTGATTAGCGTTGGCTATAAATTCAAGCCATTATACGTGTTATGTTTAATTTTGTTTCCCTATTCGTTATGTTATCTATCTACTCTATAGGGATTTTATCATCTTAATTCATGTTATGACCGCTGGCAGGTATTGCCTCTTCTTCTTATTGTTTTCTAATTGCCTTGAACTGACTGTTACAGACAACTTATTCATTCACCATTTTTCAATTCTTTTCGAATTGTGTTTAGTTTCTGATTTCAGTCACCAATTAGTTTGTGTATAGACTGTCCAGTGTTAGATTGCACATCGTCATTTTAGAAGATGGAAAAACACAGTCTAGCTTAGAAGCATATCTTAGTATAGAGTTATGGAGAAGAGACCTATTTCCAGACTCAAATATGTTAGTATAGAATTCGTTTTTTTTTTACTTTCGATGCCAAGAGTAGTACTCATAACTGGAGGTTCTTCTTGGTTTATACATTATAGTAGTGCTTCATTGTATTGCCCTCATCCGCCCTCTCAAAGTGTGGTGATAGAAGCAACAAAGAAGGATTCCTACTACATGAATGATTGAAGCTTTGGGCTCTTTTTGTCACTGTTCGTTTCAAACCAATAAGTTCATTCTCCCTTTGCCTTTTCCTTACAAGGCCTCAGAAACTCACCTGTCAATATCAATCAATTCCATAATGCACTGTGCTTTTGAATGTGTCCTATACATAATGGTCAAACAAACTTTAAAGAAGTCCTTATGCATGCACGTTACACTAACCAATACTTACATCACTCAAATTCACATATTTTACTAACATATATATATATATATATATATATATATATATATATATATATATTCCGAAATAAATGTGTTTGTCAACCGCGTGCATAGCACGTGCATCTTGCTAGTGTTTATAACTGTTGCTTATCACCTTCAAGTCCAATTTTCAACATAGGAATGAGACTTGTGGCAAGGATAAAATCAGATCACAAGAGGAACGAACCTCAATGAGCATGGAGGCTTAAACTTTACAGTTGCTAGCCTTGTTACAACATTCAATTCATTCTTGTTAGGCTGTTGCACCTATTGATTTCAATGTTCAAGTAAGGTTTTTAGCGACCTACTCAATGACATGCCGAATCCCGGTTTATGAATTCCAACTGAAATGACTGAGAGACTAGACAACTACGTCCTATCTTGATAAAGAAGCTACGTTACTATCAATTTCATCCAAGTTGGGTTACAACATACTTTACCATATGTGAAATTTTAATTTATTGATCGATGCATATGATAAAGAATTGAAAATTTCATGACTCAATTAGAGTATAGTTCAGGGAGAAACCTTTGAGCTAATTACAGCGTTCTCCACTCAAAGTTAAAGTGACTTGGTTTATTACCAATCCTTTATGATTCCTTTCACAATTACGACGACCTGACGCGAGCTCAAATGTAACTACATCCAGGAGCCTCACCAACTCAAATGGATCGCCCCTAGCTACTATCCTAAGTTTTAAATTACTCTCATATTGACCACCTTTATATGAGTTTGAAATTCCAGGTGATACAAATAAAGTCTCGGCGACTTGACAAATACGTACAGACTGAATTTGTGAATGTTGATCCAGCACCAACGATCTGAGATTTGTTCAAGTCTACAAGGCATCTAAATAACAAAACAGAAACAGGATGCGCTCCATCATAGGTTGTTTTCCACGGACCAAGACATAACACAGGTTGCTTCTACTATGAGTGGGGCTAGCTACAACATCTCTGAACAGGGGATAACTAAAGCCATTTGACCATGTCCAGTCCAGCTCAATACATCATACATCTCCAAAGTTATTACAATTGATATTGACGTGTAATAACTAGTTGGTACTAACTCCTTGGTGCTAGCTCGTTTTTTACAGGTCACTCAAGCTCCAAAATTGGGGCAAGCTACAGTCACGCCAATTCAAGGCTAAGAACTATAGTGACACCCCCAAAAGTGTTTGGGTAAGAACTCACCCAAACACACTAATGGTTTCGTAAGGGAGGTTGTTGTAATGAATTGTTGAGACTGTACCTTCAATGGCTGCCTACGTATCCAAATCGTTCTCTGGAATCAAGTCTCTCAAATGAACGTAGTTCTTTGTTTAAAAGGAATGGGATATTTATAGGATAATAATGAGAAATATAATTTCCTTAATTGCTAGAAAATCTTATATAATTATGTAAAGTCTTAATATGGAAGCATATCTTGAAAAATATGTTTTCTAAATCTAAACCTGCTATATCTAGCTTATGGCGCCATAATTTTGGGCAGGGCAGGCACGCCATAATTTTGGACAGGGCCGGCACGCCATAATTTTGGGCAGGACAGGCACGCCATAATTTTGGACAGGGCAGGCACGCCATAATTTTGGGCAGGGCCGACACGCCATAATTTTGGGGAGGACAGGCACGCCATAATTTTGGGCATCGTGCCTAGTAGTGAGTGACACTATAATGGTATCCAACGATGGTTGTTTATAAGGTGTAGATATGGTGGCACATACAAGGCAAACTATCAACCAATCAGCTCGATGCCCTTCTAAGGATCAACTTTGATCTGCGAACTACGATCTACAAACTACAATGTCAGGTCGCTATCAAAGACGCTCAACGGGAATCGACCATAGTGACGCCCCCAAAAGGCTAGCTATCAACAATAACGCCCCCAAAAGGCGTACAAATCAACTTAACGCCTATGCAAGGGTTACGTCCGATTCAACTGTAATTGCCACTCAAAGGCTAATTATCAATCAAATCCAATAAAAAAACACCTCCAAAAGGCGTACAAATTGACTTAACGCCTATGCAAGGGTTAAGTCTGATTTAACTGTTATTGTCACTCAAAGGCTAATTATCAGTCAAATCCAATAAAAAACGCCCCCAAAAGGCGTATAAATCGACTTAACGCCTATGCAAGGGTTAAGTTTGATTCAACTGTAATTACCACTCAAAGGTTAATTATTAGTCAAATTCAATCAAAGGTGCCCCTAAAAGGCCCACAAATCAACTTAGCGCCTACACAAGGGTTAAGTTTGATTCAACTATAATTACCACTCAAAGGCTAATTATCAGTCAAATCCAATCTACAAACTACGATCTACGAGCAGGACCTAACACATCAACTCGCAACAAAGCTCTAAGCAACAAACGACATCCAACTAACAAACATAGAAAATAAGAAAATTCAATTCTCAACAATCTCCATTTCAAACATAGTAAGTCTAACACGTGGTCTCATTTATTATCTTTCTTTACACCACTGTTATAAAAATAGTGATCTAAAGAAAGGGGGTTGTGTTAGTACCCTACGCTCTCAACCAATCACTACGGCCCACGTGTCCAGTGTCCAAAGTCTAATCACAAGTCTAACATACAACCTATAATCTAAGTTTACTCCCATAGCAACAGGTCGCACACGACCTAACACATCAAGGCACAAATACAATCTCTATAAACATAAATCAATTCGAGCACAATTAAAGCATTCATTAATAGCACAAGGAGTTAAACAGATTGTGACGAACATTCATCTCAAGAGCCAAACATAACAAACGTGCATCATTAAAGGAAAGGAGAGCAAGAGCTCAAATGATTATTACATAACGTCTCCATGAGGAAAATGGGGAGACAAAACCAAATCAATAAAAGGAATATTAATCTAAACATCAGGGGACATTCTCTCCCAGGATGAAAACTGCCCCAATCAAGTTCAATTTCTATGGAACTACATATAACTTGATTCTAGTTCGACAAAAGAACTAGATACGTAGGCAGCTTCACATAAGAAGTTCAGTCAATACTATCAATCTATCATTTTTGGTTATGTAAAGGTTAAACGAATTTTTGAGATATCGATCTCTTGCATTGATATTTCGATTTCGGGTTGATATATCGAGGTGGACAATATTTGTCCACCGCAATGACTATGATTTTGGGAGTAAAATGAAGAAATCTTATTGAAAATCCAAACACCTGAAAAATAAAGGTAGATGTATGAGAGGGTATATGTTAGGATCCTTAGTTCTTATTTTGGAAGTATTATTAAGTTAGATATTTCTATTTCAATTGCAATTTAGTCAGTTTATATTAGTAAGTATTAGTTTTAGAAATTGTAGTCGAATTGGAAAAGGTAGTTGTTCATCCACCATATATATGTCGTGGGTAGCTTTGATAATAGACAAGAAATTTATGCCAAGTCTGCTTCTACCTCTAAATTCTATTTCAATACTTCTTTCAGTAGCTAAGGTTCCTAGTAGTTAATTTATTACTTGAAATTCGTGCTGAAGATTTGTGCCTACTGCAAAACTTTGTGGTTGATGTCTTGTTACGTGTTTTTCCTTTTCGGATTCCCCTCCATAGAGTTTCCCTTTCCATTTCTTTTAGTTTTCCCTCTCTCCTTTTACCCTTTTGTGGTACCGGTGGTTTTTTTTTTTTGGAATAAGAGGGCTAAGAATTGCACGTACCGAGATGTAAAAATAAAATAAACCCCCCGACCCTCTCTCTCCCCGACCCTTGCAGCACCACTTGTGTTGCACCACTGCCTCCACCAGCACCCCCTACCACCCTTTAAAAACCCGACCATTCTTCTCCATTGCACCTATGCCACCACCACCGGAATTGGAAAACCCAAACACAGACCTGACTTTGCAACACCACTCGCGCTGCACCACCACCGTCCACCACCTACTGCCACCACCATCTTCAAACACAATCCCCACATTGACCAACACCTACGTACTTACCACTGCCACCGCCTCCACCATCTTCACCAATCCTCATCGCCAGTAACACCTCGAGAATCCATCCTCCACTATAACCTCCAGTCGACCATTGCCCAAACCCAAGCCACTAACCACTGCCCGATCCCTTCCCCCTCTTTAAATTAACCGTAGCCCTTCCAAACCTAAAAAAAAAAAAAAATCATGATGGTTTGTTTTTTTTCCTTGATGTTTCTGTAGCCTTTGGTTTGGTTAATTGATTAGCTAGGTATGGTTGTTTGTTGGTTTTGATGGAGTTGGGTTTGCTTCGATGCTAGGTTTGTTGTTTAGGTTTGATTTATGGTAGTTCTCTTGTTTGTTGTGGTTTAGATTTGGTTTTATCTGTTTTTAGGTTTGTTAGAGCATAGGGTGTCGTCATCATGCTCTCTCAAAAGAAGCATGTGCATTACCCCTTTTGTGAGTTTGACAAGTGCAAAGATGTGGCCAATGGTAGTGGCAGCTTTGCGGTTTCGTATATTGAAACTCACATTAAGAAGCAACACTTGAGTAGCCAGGGAGATACAGATAGACTGCAGGATAAAATTAAGGAGGACATAAGTTTATATTTATCCCTTCTTAACTTTTTGAAAACGGTGAACAAATGGATATGTGGTTATTATCTCAGCATGCATGCATTAACCATACCATGTCGTCATTTAGGAGACATCACAAAACCACTAGAAAATGACTGATAATGGGGAGTTGGGATGTCTTATTGTCGGTATACCAAAACCACCGCCCATCCCTATAACTATGCAGCCTACACTCTCATTACAAGGAGATGCTAGTGCTATCCTGAGGCCTCTTGGTGTTGTTCCCTCTCTTGATGAGACGTTACTTGATAGGGCATTCTGTATACCCTTTCGCACTGTGAAAAGTATACCACGTGCTTGTCGTTTGACATTTTCTGGTGCATTAAAGTCTGCTCTCTGGGATATTATAGCTGATCCTAGTTCAATTATGTCATGGGTTCAACTTCTCCTTCTTCCGTGCTGCACTCTACAGGTTTTTCAACCACATAATTGTCAGGAATGTCGGTCTAGTAATAGGAAAAACCTTTAGCAGAAATAGATTCTCCATGCTTTAATGATATGGAACAAGCCTGGTAGACTGTTTCGCCTCTTAGAGTCTAAAGTAGAGCCTCATTCAATCCAGCCACCCCAGATATCTGTTTCCACTCAGAATATGCATCGATGCTTATAGAAAGTTGCTGATGGATTTTATTGCAGCGGTAAAGTGATGTCATTATCAAGGGTTACCCCTAACTCGGTGGAGACTATTCAAGTATTAGAGGAGAAGCACCCAAAGTGACAATCACCTATGAGACCAACTGTTCCTTTTGCTGAGCCCCTTTATTGGTAGAGAGAGACACCTTATTGTCATGCATTATGTCATATCCGTAAGGTACTTCTAGTGGTCATGATGGTCTCTGAGCTCAACACTTGTTGGATGTTCTTAATGTGGCTAAAACTAATATATTTTGGCCATCACTAGATCTACGTCGCTCTACTCCCGATCTCTTTCCTTTAAATTTGTCCCATCCTCAGCAGGGGGTCAGGTTGTTTGGAGGTGCAGTTAGCACTGATGCATCTTTTGTCATTGGCTTTGATTGCAAGCATATTGACAAGGTTATGACTTCGATAGACCATGTAGCTATATTGGAAGATCCACAGTGTGAGCTAGCGCTCTTATGAGCTTGTGTTGGGCTCTCTAAGTTCGTCTTCGCGATTTGTATTTGTCCACCATCTATTTTCAAAGAGGCAGCTTAGACTTTTGATCGACATCTTTGCAGTGTTCTCCAACGTATTGTGGTTTTTGATGGTCATAGCTTCGGTGATTTGCAATGGCGTTTATCGACACTCCTATTACATCTGGGTGGTTTAGGTATTTATTGTGCCACGAATGTCTCTACATTTGCTTTTGTGGCATCCCGTTTTCAGACTTCTGAGCTTTATAACCACATTCTTAGGAGTTGTGGTCCAGTGCCTTCGGATGAGATTCTTGATGTTGCTAGTAGTACATTGAGTCTCTGCCTACCTGATTTTGACCTCAATTCTCTGGCTGTGAATGTTACTGTCCCCTCAAAACCACAAAACATTTTGGCAGAAGCGTTCTATGGTAGGATTGTTGCTGGTTTCGAGAGGGAGTTTGATTTATCTACTCGTCAAAAGGCAGTCATGGGATGTTTGCAGTCGGAACACACAAATGATTTTCTACTTGCTATTCTGATGGAGGGACTTGGACAGCGTATGTCGCCAGTGGAGTATCGTTCTATTCTCCGGTACTGTCTCATGATTCCTTTGTACTCTAACGATGGTTTATGCCCTGTTTGCAAAAAGAGTAGATTGGATCCTTTCGGGGACCATGCAGCACATTGTTGACATTTTCCAGGTTTCAAATACCGATATGATCATGTCAGAGACATTTTATGCGATGCATTTTGGAGGGCTGGGGTACAAGTGAAGAAGGAGTCTCTTGTCAATTTTTTCACTGATCCGAATGAGGGAAGATCGACACTTCGGCCCGTGGATGTATTGATCTACAATTGGTATGAAGGGAAGTATGCATGTTTTGATGTAATTAGAGCATTTCCGTTGGTAGGGCTTGTGAATGGAGTCTTTGAGGTGGGAAAAGCAGCTAATAAAGTAGTGGTAGGGATACGAGGATGCTTGTAAGGCTAACCAACATTGTTTCATTCCGTTCAGTTTCGACACATTTGGTTTCTTGGCACAACAGTCTGTTGAGCTTCTTAAGAGGTTGCAGAAAGTTATGGACAGTAACGTAATGACAACTAGTTTTAACGAATTTGTATTTATGATGATAGGATTTGTCATTCAGAAAGGACGTACTTGTTGCATGCTTGTCCTATATAATCATTTGTAAAACTCGTTATCATTGTCAATAAAATTCCCACTTAAAAAAAAAACCCCTCAAATCACCCAAAACTCAAATCGTGGTGTGTCGGCCAAATCTTAAAAAAAAAAGGAAGGGGAAGGGGAAGGGGAATAAAAAAAAAAGGTGAAGGAGAAAATAAAACCCCAAATTGACATGAAATTGGAAAAAAAAAAGTTGTATGCAGCTCTAAAAGGCTATGTGCTTGATTTTTCTACGATTCAAAACATGAATACGATAGAAAAGTTGTTTTCCAGATCATTGTAGTTTTGAGAAATCGTTTTTTTCCCAACATTAATGATTTTTCAAACTTCACTAAGCATTTTGTAAGGAAGAGATTAGTTTTTTGAATGAATCCCGCCCTGGCCAAAAAAGTAGACATGAGTCTCAAATTACAACAATTTAAAGAAATAGGTGATTTGATACCCAAATCCCAATCGAGTACGCATGGAGCGGACAACACTTTGGTTTATAAGGTGATGTCAAGAATTATCAAAGAAATAGAAGTGACTGGTGGTGTTAATGATGAGGAAGGAGATGGTGAGGAGGAAAAAGTTGATGAGGAAGAAGATGGTTAGGAGGAAAAAGTTTACAAGGAAGAAGATAGTGAGGCGGAAGAAAATTGTGAAAAAGTGAAAGAAGAAAAAGACCCACATGCTGAGGAAGAAAAAGACCTAGAAGACCCACATGCTAAGGAAGAGCCACCACAAGTGCGATTTGTAAACAATTTATAAAAGTTATATATATATATATATATAGGACTTCACTATTAATCTTATAACGACCATGAGTGGAGTTGTCATTGTTGACTGTAAACTACGGGTATTTGGGAAGTTTTTCAATGAAGGGCAAATTTTAAAGGATGGAATGCTAGATATATCTAATGCTCGATGTTTCGTTGATCTATCCATTCAAAAAGTTGAATGCTATATTGCTGCATTTTATGTGGATAAGTTGGTTGAGGCTAGAAAATTTTGCTCTAATGTGGTTATAGTGTTATATGTAGTTGCAATGGTAGTGTAGACTTTTATTGATGCCAAAATACGGAAAGTCTCTGGGGCATCTTGTTAAGGAAGCGCCTCTAAAGTTTTGGGAGGAAATTAAATTAAGTACTGAGAAGAGTATTTGGAGATTTACTTATACAACTAGAAGAATTTTTAAGGAAATTTTGTGTAGCGTGAAGGGTTTGGTAGATGTAGGCATTATTTTTTAGTAGACGTTGGAGTGGAGTGTTCGTTCGGTTCAATTGTTTTTAGGGAGATGGATTTGAAGTTAGAGCAACCGATGTTTGTAGACGTGTATTCATATGATTCTACTCTAACACACGTGATTGAAAAAGTTCAAAGAATGGTTAAAGAAATGGCTAGTATGAAAAGCTTTTTGAAAGGACAAAATTTGTCCGGAGATGCTAAAAGTTTCTTGACAGCAAAAGGGTCATGGGGCATGAACAACTCTCATAAAATGTTGAAGCACCCAATCATCTGGGCGTGGGGTGAGAACCTCCGCTATCTAGTTATGGTTGATCGAAGTGTTGTTTTGGAAAAGGATGACTCATATCTCTTCCACAAGTTAGGAAGGCATATCGTGTCAAAATTAAATGGGAAGAGGAAGTAAAAAAACATGAATTTTTTAAATTAGATTAGACTATGCAAATATGGTTAGAAATAAGTTATATATGGATGAGATAGTTGGTGTAGTCAATTTTGTAAGGGATCAGTATTTTCATATCCACGAACAAATGGTGTTTCCTACAAAAATGAGAAGGGTGTGACAAAATCTTTGAAGGTAATCGAAGGGAAAAACTGGGAGGATCTTGACTTGGAGATATTTTTCGAAGCTCAATTTTCGGGTCTTGTAAATTGCTTACATTGGAAGCTTGATATGAAAACGTTTTTTGAACCGAGGATATGTATTGAAGATTCAGAACAAGAGAGAGAGGGCGACATGGTGCATATTCAAAATGCTGAAAAGAGAAATGGGGTGCTGAATTGAGCAAACCAACATGTGTCTACCGGTTGTTGATGTTGTAAACGAATAAGCATAACTCCGTGTGAGAATTCCCAACAGACCCAAGTTTATGTTGAGATGACAGGTAACAGTTCTTGATCTTGTCAACATAGCCATGAAAAAAAACTTGAAAGATAACAGAGATAAGTGAGCAGACAGTAAGTTTATTTTGAAGGTTGAGAAATGTCTGGATGTCACAATGAAGAAAAAAAATGAAGGTGATTATGTGTTGTGGTGTTGAGGGAGTGATCTTTTGCTCCCAACGATATTTCCTCCAAAAGCTCCAAACCTAATCAAGAAGCGACACATGTCTATAATATTTTGAAATCCAACTACCAATAACCACCTTTACTTAGACTTACCAATTTGCCATCGTCAAAATTTAAAGAGAAAATTAAAATATTTGTTGAAAAAAAATAGGAAATGATATTTCAAATGTATTTTTTTTCATCTTCTATGTCGACTCATAAATAGAGTAATTCCCCATAATTCTCTTTTTTATTGGGGCTCAATTGATAATTATTGAATTTTTTTATTAAATAAAATAACTAAAGAAAAAATTGTTGACCAATATTCTAAGGGTAAAATAAAAATTGTAAATCTAAAGAAATATGTTGCTTCCTAGATCTCCAATATAGTTAGAGCATTCCCAATGCAAGTCACTATGAGGGGAAATTGAGAGTTTTCACCTTTGAATACCAAAAAACTCTTGCCCAATGCAAGGGTGACAAAGTTGGTGACTTGTAACTAAGTCACAACGAGGGTAGCACTTGCTACTGAGATTTTCACTGAGTTGTGAGCTTCGGACGGAATGTTTTATTTCGTCTCGTGTGTTTTTTAAAAAAAATTCCGGTTTTTTTTCGGACGGAATGTTTCATTCCGTCTCGCATGTTTTTTCGATTTTTTTTTTTTTTCAGTTTTTGTTTAAAATCAGATGGGATGCTTCATTCCATCCGTCGTTTTTTTTTTATTTTTATATTTAGACGGAATCAAACATTCCGTCCGAGGATTTAAAGTCACCTCTGCATTGGGTAACCTTTTCTTGTTTTTCACCATTTTTCACCACAAAGGTAGCAAAGAAGTGAAATAGTCTTACGTGGAGGTGAAAAAAAGTTGCTTGCATTGGGAATGCTCTTAACAGGTGTTGCTTCTTGATTGCCCTTGGAGCCCTTGAAGGGAATATGGCTGGGAGCAAAAAATAACTCGTGCTGAGGTGGTAGAAAAGTTCAATTTGCTGAGCCAGTTTTTGGAAGTCGGTCATGAAAAAGTAGATATGAGGTTCTCTGAGGCCCATTCTTTGCCCTTTGCAAGGCCTTAAGAAGGTGACACATATGAACTTAGAAAGGTCACAGCCAAACCGTTGGATTTGCATCGATGTTGCCCAATCTTTCAAACTCGCCGAACCGATCAGTATAAAAGGAGCCAATTTTTGAACCTATTCTTGGTTCTCATTTGAAAGAAAGAAAGAAAGAAAGATGGAAAAAGGAAACAGCAAAAATAAGAAGTTCGACGGACCTGTGATTGCGAGCGAAGACAGTGGACTGTTGTTGTTTTGCAAAAAAGAGGATAAGAATTGGCTTACCATCGACCCATGGTTTGTGAACAAAGAAGAAGATGTGTCTAGTACTCTAGTGGTGGTTTTCGGGTTGTTGGAGAGATTAATTGTCCAATCAGCTGTGGTCGATAACTAGAACGCCTGGACTCGTACTGTTGCTGCCTCGTCCTGGATGAAAAGTTGCTACTACACTGATGATGAAGACATGTACGAGTGTCATGATGAGTTCTCGAGGAAGGTGTTTACTTATAACCTCGAAAATTGCCAGACATTATCCGGCAGTGGTAGCTATTGGAAGACGCATTTATGTTTTCAGATCTAGAACTCAACATTGTTGTACAAAGGAGAAGTGGGGTGAGTATTTTATGTAAGGATTTCTCCACAGCCTAGGATCACATGTCAATCAATAAAGAAAACAAATTGAAATAGGACATACTTGCAGCAATAACGGGTGACCAAGTAAATCCTATAAGCAGTGGAACGTTGTGGTCTTCTACTCCACAACCCTTCTTGTGTTCCCTCACACTGGATGGAAAACTATGAGACTAAGAATCGGGTTTGGGGTGGGGACCTCAACTTATATATTGTGGGTTTATTTCTATTATGATCCCATCATGATAATAGAAATATGCTTAAGCCCAAAAAGTGTATGCACATATAGTTAAGCCCATACTCACTTTATAAATGTGTCATGACCTGACACGTGTGATTTGAGACATGTAAATGACTCGGTCATATTACTTTAAGATCACAGTTTAGTGAGTCTTCCCAATGTCACTCAGACATAGTTCGACAATTAACAATTGTGTAATGTGTATGATCTATATAGGTACACTTTAAAGAGAAAAGTTCTAACAATCTCCAACTTGTACCACATAGATCATAACCTGATATTAAACAATGTTGACCTTAAGAGCTCTAAATTTTATTGTCGAAATAATGAGTGACATCTCAAAAACACAATCTGGTCCATTGAAAATAAAAATATAGGATCACAGCGGCCTTTGCCATATTTAGCATGACTAGACCCATCTGTGGTCACAATACTAATATCTCCAATGACATAGATTAAGTATGGATGTCCCTGAACATGTTCATTTTCAACTGGTCCAACCTTATGATTTATAGTGATTTTCTTTATTCTACTTAATCAAACTTTATATGCGCAACCATAAATGAATAAGTAGATAATTTTATTTCAAAATAATCATCAATTACTGAAGTGACAAGCAAGAGTTACTTAGTAATATAGACTCCCACTGAAATGAAATATCAGAAGGACTAACCACTCCTTTATGAGCTATAAGCTCTTTTAAATGCCTTAAGTGGTAAGCCTAGCTTTAGTAAGTGAATCCATATTTTGGAGATCAGTACTAACATACTCAACTGTCAAATGATAAATGATAATTTTGAACCCTTTCTTCATGTCAATAAACTTTATATCAGTGTCCTACGGGACGCTAATGAACTCTTGTCATTTTCAAAGAAAAAATTTAGCGGCTTTAGTATCAGAATAAATCTTTAACAGTTTCTAAATGAAACTAACAACATAATACTGGAATCCGAATATTCAATCGGTTACCAAATGATTGGTTCTTCGGCATGTGAGTGAAATCTTTTGTTCTTTGCAAATACCGCATAAATCTTTTAGCCGCTTTCATATCCATTCCTGGATTAAATATTTGTCAAGAATTCCAACTACGTACGCAATAACTAGAGGCATACAAACTTGAGCATATATGAGACTCCCTACTGCTAACGCATATGGGATATCTTCTTTATAAATCGTTCTTTGAATAGTTGAGCAAAAGAAACTTATCACCATTACCAAAGGGTGCATTACCTGGTAAATAGTTGTGCATGCCGAAACTACTTAGCACCTTATTGACGTAAGCATTTTGTGAAAGCCAAAAAATATCACGTAATATATCACAGTGATTTGTATGCATATAACAAAATTGCTACACCGTATGTCACTTCTTGCTAGTAGGACATCATCAACATATATGGCCATAATAAATAAATTTGCTCCCACTGATCTTATGATATACACATTAATCCACGTTAATTTAACTTAAAACCAGAAGAGGCGATAACGTGATCAAACTTTAAGTACCACTGACGAGATGTCTGCTTTAATTAAGCCATAGATGAATTCTTCAACTTGCAAACCAAATGTTCTGTGTCTTTGGACTCAAAACCCTGAGGTTGACGTATAGAAAATATCCTAAATGTTGTCATTCAAAAAACCAATCTTAATATCCATCTGGTGTAACTCTAAATCATAATGAGCTACAGGTGCCAGAATAAGTCTTCTCTTTATAATAAATGTCTTCCTTGTGAGTAAAGTCTTTCGAGAAAAGACATCCTTTATATCTTTCGATGTTGCCTTTTGAGTCATGATTGGTTTTGCAATCCCATTAGCAAACCAATTGGTTTGACTCCTTTACGCAACTCGATAAGATCCCAAACGTCATTGCCTTTTACATATACTTTAATTCATTTAACATGGCATTCATCCAATCTAAGGAGTGAGCACTTTGTTTGGCTAGAACAAAAATAATGGGATTATTTTCAGTTCCTATATCAAATTCATGCTCTTGGAGATACACTATATAATTTCCTTAAATAACTAGTTTCCTCCCCTTATGTGAATTCTTTAATGGCACTTCTAATTGAGTTTGTTGAGGTTTTTCTGTAAAAGTAGGAGGCAACTTAGGAATAAAAACTGTATCATCGTTTTGCTTTAATGGTGGCAAAAATAGGGTGATTTATTAATCTTAGGGGTATTTAGGTATTTTCTTAAAAAATTAAAAAAAACATGCAAAAAACAAAAGAATTTAGGTTTGTAGCTGCCGTAAACCCTAGCACACCAGCTATGGTAGGGGATAAGAGTGATGATTCTGACCGAGAGGGGGGTTCAAGTGATGAAGATGAAGACATAGAAGTGGTCAGGAGTGCGCTGCTGAGGAAACATGGCCAAGGGTCTCTCGAAAAACTAAGGAGAAGGCTGGATAAGGGAGAAGTTGCTGGAGAGGATGACCAGAGGCATTCAAGTGAACTAACAAAAGAGGCTTTACTAAAAGAGGCGCATAGACTTTTGGACGCAGTGAATCAGGTACAAGAGGTAGGAGAAACCAGAGAGACGGTGCAACTCAAAACTCTGAAGAGAAGAGAACATCGAGAGGTAGCACGAACTGAAACAGATGGAGATGAGGGAGTTGTTGTGATCAAGCAAAACTCTAGAGAGATGAGTGTTGAAAAGCCGAAAAAAGAGGATCTGGAAACCCAGAATGCGCAATTATCTGAAGAAGAAGAAGAACTTTATAAAGTATCGGGAAAACATACTTCTTGCTTGAGGGCAGAGACAGATACACAGCGACATAGTGACAAAGGAAAAAACAAAAACGCTGGTTTTCTGGTTACTGATAAAGGGGGCACTCAACAAGGAAAAAACACAGATCGGATACAGCAAAACTAGGAGCAAGAATGAGAGCAAGAGGGTGAGGGATGTGGAACAAAAGGTAACACAGGAAAATACTATGAACAAAGCTGCTGCTGAACAGAGAGAAAAGAGGGCAGAGGATGGAGCATCAGAAGCAAAGGCATCATGGGCGGATATTTTAGGGAGAGTGAATGTAGGGAAGAAGAGTCTCAAGTTTGTACAACCTACAGTAGTGAATGGAAAACCGATACTTCATGTGGAGTCCAAAAGTTTTGCGCATTTGCATAAAAAATTCGAAATGCTAGTGGTGGGTAGTTTTGTAGGGAAGAGGCCTAATTTTTCTTATGTGAGAGAGATGGTAAGTCGAACATGGAGGTTAAGGAGTGGCTTTACTATGCTACCATATGGAGATACTATGTTCACTTTCAAATTCGAAAGTGAAGAAGATCGACTGAAGGTGTTAGACATAGGGTCGTTCCACATAGCTAGCAAGCTAGTTATAATCAGACCATGGAAGCTGTTTATGGAGGATGATGATGCAGGTCTGAGAACAATGCCAATATGGGTAGTGATGAAAAAAATACCCAATGGAATTGTGGGATGAAGAGGGATTCAGCCAGGTGGGTAGTGCAATCGGGAACCCATTATTTACTGATAAGCCTACTGAAGAGCGGAAAAGAACAAGTTTTGCGAGGGTTTGTATAGAAATCAGAGCAGATTGTGAGTACCCAAAGGAGTTACCTGTAGTCATTGATAGAAGAAGAGCAATAAAGATAGAGTTTGAGTATAATTGGAAGCCTCCTTGCTGCACACACTGCAAGGTATTTGGGCATACAATGAGTTCATGCATGAAGTCAGACCAAAAGAGAGGGAAAACACAACCAAAAACTGAAGTGTGGATAAAGAAAGAAAAAGTGGAGGAAGTGGAGCGAGAAAACAAAGGGCAGCAAGGAAAACAAGCAAAAGAGAAAGAGCTGGAAGTGCAAGAGATACACAAGGTAGAGGAGGAAGGGAAATGGCAAGTTCCAGCCAAAAAGCATAGCTGCAAAGATCGAAATGAGGGTGATGAAGCTGCTGGAAAACAAAGAGGTAAACACCGAAATGAGGGGCCCAAAGATACTAAACCGTCTGATTTTGAAAAAACAGAGGAAGGGTTGGAGTATGACAAACCAGAGGAGCTGATAGGAAGGGAAAAACTAGAAAAAGAAAGAAAGGCAAAGACAGCTAAAGAAGGATATGCTATAGCAGAATATAAGGTATCTGGGGAATCGAGGAATAGAGAATGCGATAACAGATATGGGAATAAAGCCAGGAACACTGAAAGAGGGAAATAGATTTATATCCCTGCTCACGCTAAACTCTGATTAAATAATGATAAGTATGGGCTGCTGGAACATGAGGGGGTTTAATATGAGATTTAAACACTATGAGGTAAGAGAGCTGATACGAAAGTATGACTTAGGGCTGATGGGCATAGTGGAAACACGAGTGAAAGTAGAAAATATGGAGAGAATCCAAAACAAAGTCTGTAGTGGATGGGAATGGGAACACAACTACAGTGAAGATGATTTGGGCAGAATATGGCTGGGATGGAATACTCAGATGTGTACAATGCAGCTGATACTAAAGGATAGACAGAGCATAACAATGGAGGGAACTTTGAACAATGGTAAGAAATTTTTAGTTACTGTTATTTTGCCTCAAATGACAGGACTGAAAGGAGAAGTTTGTGGAGTAATCTTGTAAATATCTCTGCTACTACACTACCATGGATAGCATTGGGAGATTTTAACACAGTACTAAATGCACAAGAAAGAACTGGAGGTACTGCAACAAGCACTGTACATTTTCAAGATTTGCTAGAATGTGTAACAATGGCTGGATTGGTGGATCTGAGATTTAAAGGGCACAAATTTACGTGGAATAACAAGCAGCGTGTAAGAATATGGAGGAAACTGGATAGAGTTCTAGTCAATGGGGAGTGGATCAGTGAGTTTGAGGATACTGAGGCAGAATTCTTGAACCCAGGAGCAACGTCAGACCATTCATCAATGGTGATGTATCCATGTACACAAAGAAACCAGAAAAAGAAAACTTTCCGTTTTTTTAACTTCTGGGTGGAGGAGGAAGGGTTTAAGGAAACTGTGAAAAACGCATGGGCTATGGAGGCAGTGGGAAATCCGATGTATATGTTTATGAGAAGATTGAAACAAGTCAAGGTAGAACTGATTGCATGGAATAGAAAACGAGTGGGGAAAGTGCAAAACAGAGCAGAGGAAGCAAAGAAATCTATGGATAAGGTGCAAACTGAGCTACAAAGTGATCCAACAAACCAAGAACTAAGTACTAACGAGAGAAGAGCTGTTGGAGAGTATGTGAGAGCGGCAATCTCTGAAGAGTCTCTACAAAAGCAAAAGTCAAGAGACCAAGATGTCATTTTGGGAGATAGCAATACAGAATATTTCTTTAAGTCTGTTAAGGCTAGAAGAAAAAAAAACAGAATAACTTGTCTGAAAGATGGAAGAGGAAATGTCATAGAGGATTTAAATGACATAGGAGAGGAGTGTGTTCAGTACTACAAGCTACTATTCTGCCCGACCTTACCTGAAGTAAGCTATGCTGATTTTGAACCTATACATCCTAGAGAAAGAGTAACACAAGAAGAAAAAGAACAAATGCAAGAGAAAGTGACCAGAGATGAGATTGTTGAAGCTCTGGCAGATATAGATAATGATAAAGCTCCAGGAATAGATGGGTTCAGTTCATTGTTCTTTAAAGCATGCTGGAGAATTGTGGGAGATGATTTTACAAAAGCTATTCAGAATTTCTTCAGGGCTGGCAGAATGCTTTCTAAGGTAAATACTACATGTATTACTTTAGTACCTAAAATACAGAGTCCTTCATCCCTTAGTGATTATAGGCCTATTGCATGCTGTTCGGTGGTGTATAAATGCATCACCAAGATTATAACTGCTAGAATGAAATCCTTCATGCCAAGAGTCATACATCACAACCAGTCTGCATTTATCTCTGGGAGAAGCATACATGGCAATATTCTGCTATCTCATGAATTAGTGCATAATTATCATAGAAATAAGGGGCCACCCAGGTGCATGGCTAAAATTGATCTGAGGAAGGCATATGACTGTGTTAGATGGGAAGCTGTTCTGTTTGCACTGGAAAGGATTGGGGTACCAGACAAGTTCATTGGCTGGATAAGAGAGTGTATGAAGACTGCAAGCTACTCTATCATGTTAAATGGTTCACCTTATGGTCATTTTAGAAGCACTAGAGGAATCAGGCAAGGAGATCCTATGTCACCTTATCTGTTTGTACTTGTAATGGATCTGTTCACTGATATCATGATGCAGAGTGTAGAGGAAGGAAGATATAAACTACATTATAAATGTCATGAGCCTGCTATTACTCACCTATCATTTGCAGATGACTTGCTAGCTTTCATGCATGGTGAGAAGGAGACAGCTATTTGCTTACAACAAAACTTATCAAAATTTAAGAAGTACTCGGGGCTAGAAGTGAATGTGAACAAAAGCCAAGTATTCTTTGCAGGACTGGATCAGACTCAGTGTAATGCTATACAGGATGTGCTACAGTTTCCAGTGGGGGAATTGCCAGTGAAGTATTTAGGACTACCGCTGATTACTACAAGACTGACTGCTTCAGACTGTATGCCATTATATGAGAGAGTGCAGAAGCGCATTCAAAGTTGGAAGGGGAAAACTCTATCCTATGCAGGGAGACTACAACTCATAAAAGCAGTGCTTAATAACCTGAGCATATATTGGACTGCCTCATTCATGCTGCCAATGAAGACTATTGAAGACATTAATAGGATATGTAAAAAATTCCTTTGGAAAGGACCAGAACTACAGAAGTCTCATGCACTAATCAGCTGGAATGATATGTGCTATCCTTATACAGAGGGAGGTTTAGGGATTCGAGACCTCAAAACAGCGAATAAGGCGGCAATACTGAAACATGTATGGCACATTGTAAGTGGAAAGAAGACTTTATGGGTGGAATGGGTGAAGATAAATCATATCAGAAACAAAGAATTTTGGCACATGAAAATACCAGCTGATTGCTCAAGCAGCTGGAGAAACATTCTCAAGTTGAGAACAGAAGCGACGTCGTTCATCATGTATCAAATTGGTAATGGGGAGAGAACAAAAATATGGCATGATCCTTGGCATCCCTCGGGATTGTTAAAAGGTAAATTTCCTCAAGCTTTAAGATATGATTCCACTTGTAATCTTATCGCTTACTGATGGCGAAGGCTGATTGAAAATGAAAGATGGGCAATTCCACCACACATAAGGCATCATATTCCACAGATAGCGCGACAAATGGAAGAAGAGGTATGCATAGAAGGTGGAGAGGATGAAGTGATATGGCTGGCAACACAGACTGGAGGGTATTCTCTGAAAGAAACGTATGAGAAAATGAGGGGCATCAGACAATCACCGGCATGGCAGGGGTTAATATGGTTTTCGAATAGGATACCGAGGCACTCTTTCATAGGGTGGATGCTGTTCAATGAGGGTCTGAAAACAAGAGACAAGATGAAGGAATGGAAAGTGATAAGCTCATATGAGTGTGTGATGTGCTGGAGAGAAGTTGAAACGATAACTCACCTGTTTTTTGAGTGTTCGTACGCCAGAAATGTGTGGGTATCGCTGATGGATATGGCGGGATATGCAAGGACCATAACAACGAGCTGGGAAGATGAGGTAAACTGGATGGTTCAAAAAGCAAAAGGAAATGGACCAAAGCAAGATGCGCTGAAGCTAATAAGCAATGCGTTCTTTTACAACATTTGGCGGGAAAGGAACCAGCGAATATTCAAAAAAGAAATGATGTTTCGGGATCAGCTAATACAACGAATCATGAGAGAAGTTAGAACTAAGATGAGCTCCATTAGAATGAAGATGGCAGAAGGAATGGAAAGGGATGAGTTTGAACAGAGGTGGAACTTGCATGTGGAACCGATTCAAGAGAGGAAGCTGAAATGTAAGTGGGAAAGAGCAGGACCTGACATTGTAAATCTGAACACAGATGGTACATTAAAAGGATTGGAAGGGGGATGGGCAGCAGCGCTAAGAGATGACCATGGAAATGTTATTGCGGCAGCAAAAGGTAAGTCCCAGTTTCAAAACATTGCGTTTATTGAACTTGAAGGGTTACAAAAGGGGCTGGAGCTAGCAAAGCGACACAATGTTAAGAAAATTCGAGCACAAACAGATTCAAAAAATGTGCTTAGTTTTCTAAACATAAAAAAGGTGCAACCATGGAGGCTGAAGAGGATTCTGGAAGACATCAGGCAAAGAACAAACACTTTAGAGTTTTTTTCTATAATACATGTGTTTAGAGAATGTAATAGGTTAGCAGACAGTCTCAAGACTGTCCCAGGAATTTCTTTTATTGAACTCATCCCTAGCTCATTTTCTGAAGATATAAAGAAAATAGTGTATGAAGATGCTAGTGGGAAAGAGTACTTAAGATTGTAATAATTTTTTTATTTCCCTCTATGAGGAAGGGGTAGGGGACCTCTTAATTAAAAAACCCCGCTTACCAACCCAAAAAAAAAAAAAAAAAAACTTAGGAATAATTGGTTGATTTTCAACCGCATACTATCCAAAGACAGGTGTGATCAATCCATTAAAGGAACATCATGTTCTTTTTTCAAATCATTATTCCTAGGTTGTGTACTCCCACTATTCTCAACATTCTCAATAAATATGGCATTATCCGTCACAGATAAATAGGGTATTTGAACAGGGGAAATAAAACATGAAACCCGGCCCCTGTACCTTTTCGAATAGCTAATAAAGTAGTAACTAATCGTTATTAAGTCCAATTTCCTTTTATTAGGCCTGTAAGGCCTAGCCTTAATTGGACAACCTCAAATATGTAAATCCCTCATACTGGGTTTCTTTCCAGTCCATAGTTCATCATATGGGGTTTTAGTTACTGCTTTACTAGGTACTCGAGTAAGGCTATCTATTGTAGTCTTTAAAGTTTCACCTGTAGACATTCTGGTTAGAAGTAGGGCAGGCTATCATACTCGGGTCAGATTCTCTACCCGATCTGATCGAATACATCGAGTTCGAGTGCATTTTCATATCCGTTTATTTATTCGGGTCGGGTTCGGGTATGTCAGGTTCAAGTTTGGATATACTCTTTTTTTTTTTTTTTTAAATTTTAGTGTTATCCGATCGGGTCGGTCGGGTTTGGATATTAACTTTCGGTTTTAATCGGGTTCAGATATTGTGAAACTATTCGGATTCGGATATAGCCATATCCGACCCGAACCCAACCCGATCCCTGCCCTAGTTAAAAGTATGATTTGTCATCCTAATAACCATGTTTTTTAAGGTCTAATTTCATCTCAAATACATAATTTTGACATGGTGTACTAAAGAACGATGTCACATTCCATCAAGTATCTCACAAATAGTCCTGGATGTTGGCCTGATTTATCATACCTACCATAGTATTTACCACTTCGGTCGGTTTGATGGTTTAACTTTATAGGCCTTAAACACATCCAATGATTTATTTTTCACGAATTAAGCATGGATACCCATAGAAAAAAATTTCTATAAAAGTGATACAATACCATTGACCATTCCATGAAACCATATGGAATGAAACACAGATAGCAATATATACGTACCAAATCTAAGACACCTGAAATTATCTTATTGACACCAAACTTCTGTATGTTTGTTTGTTTTCCCCCTTTACTAATTCAATACAAACTTTAAAAGTCTAGAAAATCAAGGGGACCAAGAACTCCATTTTGACACATGCTTTTTAATTCTCAACTTAGAGATATGACCCAAATGCTCGTGTCATAATGTAAAATAGTTCTTATTAATTAATCTACACTTAGTACCATAGTTAATAACATGCAAAGTTTCTTTTGACCTTAAGTGAGAGGCATCCAAGTCTATCTTACATAGATTATCTGTAGAGCATGTACTAGAAAAGTTTTGAATTTTTGCTGAGACTAAAAATTCTTTTCCCCAAAAGAACAAGTATAACTGGATTTGTTCTAAGAGAAAATTGAAAGTACTTAATAGTCTCATTAAAATCCAAACAAAAAAACCATGTTTTTTTCTAATCTAAAGACCATGATATCCTCAACACAATCTTTATTGCCATTTCCTATGAAAATGAAACCTTTGGGTATCACTGCGCTTTCGGCTCCTTGAGCAACTTTGCATGAAAACACTAATGTGAATAGTTGCAATTGTATCTATCTACTATGACTTAGATGGTACTTCAGCTAGATTAAATTTAGAACAAACAAAACTTAAATTCATTATCTTTCTTTGCGAGTCACTTATGATAGTTTGGACAGTCTTTATAAAATGTGACTTGCATGTTTCTTGCAAAAGTAATAGAAGATAACCTTATCATATTTATCTTACACGTACATTTACCTGAGAAGTCACATTATCTGTAATATTTTTCCCCTTATTATTCCATTTTCTTTTCTCAGTGCCCAAATTGCCATTCCAGAAAGTTGCCAAGTGAGCACTATTAGTCTTATCTTGTTTCAACATTTCTCTTATTGCACATATTGAGCAATGAACTCACTAAATTCCTTTAAGTATTATACTTCATCTCAATGGGACCAAATTGCGCTAAAAGAGAAACTAGAATGAGGTGCACATGGAGATTGTCAGAAACTCCAACTTTAGTATCCTCAATTTAGCAACAAGATTAGACATTTCCATAACGTGCTCTCTAAAAATTCATATTTCAGTATACCGCAAGGTGACAAGTTTACTAAGAAGCGTACTTGCCTCCACCTTTCCAATGAAACATCGGTATGCAACTTGGCTTAAGAATTTCTTGCCATTTTCTATCTTAGGCATTGCACAAAGAATTCAGAAACAGAGTACTTTATTATCATAAGATTAAGACTATTATAGCGCTCCCACTTTTCCTAGGTAGCCTTTCATCGGCAAAACTAGCACCAGTAAAGCTTAGGAGGCACATCAACATGCATGGCATAATCCCAAAACCATACATCCAAAAACGATTATAAGATGCTCTTGCTATTAACAAAGTTGGAACAACTAAGAACTAAGTTGTTATTCAAATTGGTAAATATAGAATATGCATTCGTTGAAGCATAACACAAAACATATCTCACATTACTATATATGTCATCTACTATAATGCATTGACAATAATAAATTGGAATATTATCATGCATTCATTAGTCTAAATGAAAATTAATAATCAAGTAGACAAATGACAAGATAGAAAACATTTATAAAACTTTAGTAGTAGGCCTTAACGAGAAACCTAACACGCCATTATAATTCAAGTCTTTAGACAAGCATTTAACGTGTAAGTGGTTCTCTCTAAATACATAAGGTTAATCGACATATGTAAAACAAAGTTAGGCTTGGCCAAACAATAAGTCTTCCTTAAGGCCGACTATTGAATGCATAAGTAACTCCTAAAATTATTTTCCGTATATTAATTACCTTATACCGTCTTTAATCCGGCCAAAATAATAAACTTCTTTTGGGCCGATTATTACTTGCATGGATTAAGACGCAACCATATACAATCCAATAAACTTTGCCATTAAACCCAAATAAATTTTCCATGAAAGAGGCCACTTAGGTAGCGTATCACTTTGAACTTTTCCAAGTTTCATGGTTTAGATTGCTAATTTTTCAAATGTTTGGATCATGTTATCATGCAATTCTACTATACAACATGATAATAATAGAAAAGAAACAAATTCCAATAGCAAACTTAAGAAATCCAAACATGATCAAACTGAAATTTAAGTCTGTCTACTTTATTGGGCTCGAAAAACTCTTCGATTTGACTATTCAACCACCCAAACCGGACTTAAATTGAGTTATATATGCTGAAATAAGTTAATTGGGTCAATAAAAATACCAAATAGGCCCAAAAAACGGGTCAAACTAGGTCCAGTCAGCTTGAGGCAAGCCCAATCAGCGTAGTCAGACTTTGTTTGCAAAGTCAGACCTAGCACACATGGGTCAGACCCAAGCCCAGTCTAGTTCATGGGTCAAATTAGATATTGGGCTTTATAGCTAGGCCTTAATAAAACAAAATTTCTATTTTAGTGGGCTTTCATTTAGTGTTTGGCTTTGTGTGACAGGCCTTACTTTAGGGTCTATTTTCTTTTTCAAACTAAATGAGTCACAATTAAAACTCTGTATTTGGATCGATGAGTTGGCCCAGAGACAACTCATCGTCACCAACCTCAAGTTTGTACCAACAGTAATAGAAAACAAACCCTTTTCCATCAGCAACCTTACTGCCACCCATGAACAACTACCACCAAAAGATGCAAACACAAATCCAACCGTACAGATATAATCTAGAGTGCAGTACGACCCTACCCACCAAATTTCAACACAATCCAAAGATAGATTACAAATTTCCATGGATTTGAAGTCGAGAAAAATCAAATTTTTAACGGGTTATCGGCAACGAATCAAAGCATATTGATTGAAATCCGTCATCCACCTTATGAATATGATTCTTGGATAATGAACTTACGACCATACGAAACCTTTTTACCGAAATAGATTTGGTGATTTGATAAAAACGAAAATATTTCGCAAACCGCGTAACTTTAAAAAAAAACTTGATTTTTACTCAAGTTTACATGAAGTAATAAAATTAAATTGTATGTTCTCTTCATGATTAACATGCAGGCGCCTCTGATACCAATTGTAAGGATTTCTCCATAGCCCAGGATCACATGTCAATCAATAAAGAAAACGAATTGAATCAATAAAGAAAACAAATTGAAATAGGGCGTACCTGTAGCAATAGCGGGTGACCAAGTAAATCCTATAAGCAACGGAACATTGTGGTCTTCTACTTCATAACCTTTCTTGTGTTCTCTCACAATGGATGGAAAACTATGAGACTAAGAATCGGGTTTGGGTAATCAGGTTTGGGGTGGGGACCTCAACTTATATATTGTGGATTTATTTCTATTATGAGCCCATCATGATAATAGAAATATGCTTAAGCCCAAAAAGTGTCTGCTCATATAGTTAAGCTCATACTCACTTTATACACGTGTCATGACCTGACACGTGTGATTTGAGACATGTAAATGACTCGGTCATGTTACTTTAAGATCACGGTTTAGTGAGTCTTCCCAATGTCACTCGGACATAGTTCGATAATTAACAATTGTGTAATGTGTATGATCTATGTATGTACACCTTAAAGAGAAAAGTTCTAACACTTTGATTTGGACACTAACAAGTGGGAATTTCTACTGCCACCTCCACGAAAAGTTATTGATGTCGGTGGCTCTGTTCCTATATATGCTCACTACGAGGAAACCAACTAGATTCTTGTATTTGTGCGGAGCGACGAAGTTTCTTCCTACAATTATACTTCAGTTCACATACCTGAGACCAGCGGTTCCATAATTCTATCTCCCAGTACCATGAGTGTGGCGAAAAAATTGCAGTTCTAGGACACCTCCTTTTTTGGCAAAGTTTTGGGAGGGTTTATGCTTGCAATTTAATCACCCTCAAAACTGACATTGTACACGCTTTGCATAATGGGCAGTAGAGATATTCGGAATACAATATAATTATGGTCATGTTTCTGCATCTTCGAGCTTCGTGAGTGCCGGGAAGGATACTTTTTATCTCTACTAATTACAATAAGGAACTTCATTGCTTCAGGTTTCTGATTGAAACTAAAAATTTCCATGGTTCAAATGTTGGTTTTCGTCTTGTCCCTGCTGGAGAATTGCTTCATGTTTCATCGGGCATTTACATGCTTTATAACTTATTGGCAATGTGAGTTAATTTACTCTGTCCTACCCCTCTCTCCCCCACCCCTTTATTTATTTTAAATATTACCTTTGCAAGTTATGCTATGATTGTTTTTACTCTTTTTCGTTAAAATGCATGATGTTTGGAGAATATATAATTGTGCTAACTAGTGGTTCTGCTTCTGAAAATCCCTTTAATCTAGAGTTCTTGGTAGATTTGATGCAACCAACCATCGTTGCCATTGTTGATCAAATTTAAGGAGAGAGGGGAGAATCAAAGTAAAGTACTAATGCCGAAAAATGAAGTAAGAACTCAGTTTTAATGGCATGAAATGCATAATAACTTTTACAACATTACCAATTTGATTTTGTAAGTTCTTTGATGAAAAGGAACTTTTATAGTGTTTGCAATTTTGCTTTAGTTAGAACCTTGGTATTGTAAGTCCTTGGATGGGAAACAAGGAGCTTTTACAGTGTTTACCAATTTGGTTTTGACAAAACCTTGGTATTGTCAAAGTCGACTGAGAGACTTTCTCTCACTCTCAAGATTAAAAAGAGTATTCTTGCTGAGATTTTTCCGTTTCTTTCAATGGAGAGGCCTCGGTTTAGGTTGCTTAACCTTGAAGTAGTCAAAATAGTGTTCATAGTCTTGCTAAGAACTTTGTGTAAACAAATTTTGTCATCTATATTAACAATACAGAGCAGTGTAGGACCCACAGGGCCCCCATCCTATGGCTCTAACAATGTTTTCTTGGCTTGTGACATGGACAATCTAACTCATACCGGACCGTGTGCTACTTTACATAGGAACATCCGACCCCGTTGGATTTATCTCAGGTATTTTGTTCCACCTCTCCCGATCGTTTCTCTCTTATCTTTCTCTTAATAGCTTTTAGTTGCTCTCGCTCTTCACTTTCTCTCTCTCTCTATTCATGCTCATCTGGTAAGAAGCTTTTGATGTTCCCCAAGCTTTCGATTTTTAAAGTTGGGGAGAATGGGAACTGGGTATTGAATTTTGTAAATTATTTACCACATGATGAAGTTGTTGCTACGGGTCTTGGTGCTGAAGATGGTGCTTTAGATCCAGTTGAGTCCCAGAGAGTTGTTGATCTTCTTAATCGTGACTTGTCCAGGTTGCTTAAGTTAAACCCAAAAGATTTATGGACAGAAGGTTTGTTTCCTTCCTTTTTATCTCCACATTTACCGTAATTATGTTTTACTTGATCATTAAATTATATGTTTTTTTGGTCAGTGGTGAGCGACACTTCATTGCATGAATTTTTGGATAGTTTTCTTCAGTTTAGGAAAAGATGGTATGACTATCCTCATCATGGAACCAAGGGTTTAGTTGCGGGAGTCATTGTTGGAGAGCTCGAGCTATGCCGTAGAGTGTTCATGGCTTTGTATCGCATTTGAGTTTCGTTTGTAACATCATGGTTTTAGGACAATCTTTTTTCAATGGTGAATGTATCATGTCAAACGCTTAACATGCCTTTATTTTTCAACAGATCTTCCAACAGGGATCCGGGTGCGCATGCAAGTCATAGTCTTAGTGCAAAAGAGCATGGATGTATATATATGTGTGTTTTATTTATTTTGTTTTAACACCGTAAACCGAAAAAATTTATCAGGTTATATAAGACTACTGGGAGGGCACTTGAAATTCATCTGCTTAATTACTTCCCTTGGAGATGAGACGACCCGTTCTACTTATATTTATCATATATTACTGATAAAGTTTTTCGTAATAAAACGAAAAAGAAAAGAAAACTAGGGGGCGCGTGTTAAAGACAAGCTTTAATATATTGTTTATAACTATTGTTTTGTTATAGCGTTATTGATTAGAGTTGATAATGAAGTAACTCTTTCTTATGGACAAACCCTTACTAGAATCTATCTTCTAATTTGAATAACAAAAACAGGGCGCATTTTAAGTCAAGATTGCGTCAAAATGTGCATCTCAGGGATTAATGACTTAATAGTTTTTTCAAAGAGTGATGTTGTATGTTCACATTTTTTTAACTTTGAAATATCACGACTTCGGAAGTTATTATCTATATCTGTTTTTCATGAGGTTGGTTTTTTTATATCTTCCGTATGAAATCAAACATCAAGATATCATATCTTCCGCATGATATCTTCGGAAGTTATTGAGTGCGGATGCACGCCTACTGTCAGAAGTAATTTTTGCATTTTTAGTGTTTTGTCATAGATTCTAGATCGTTCTTATTCATTACATCTATTTGTAGCCCTCTTGCAGGGTAAAAAGCTACTTGATTTACCAAAGTTGCTAGATATATGTGCCATCTATGGACATGAAAATGAGGAGCTCACTAAGTTACCGGTAAGTTTCTCATTCACCTCTTGTATTTAGAAGAAGGAAAATGTTTGGCTTGTTCAGTACCAATTCACTTCGCAACATTGTAGTAGTACAATGTTAGACCTTGGAAGTTGAGCAACCGAGGTGTTTCTCAGACACTTCTCTCACTATCTTTACTTTCTGCTCCTTTTAATTTATAACTTCTAATTTTTTATAGTGATACTATCTGTTGATTACTTGATTTAGAATTTCCGTAATGGTATGGGTTTTCAGAAATTCCAATATACATTAATGAATGTAGGATCTGCAATCACTACTATTGACATTAAACATAAACAATATGGTGCCTTCCCATAAACGCAGTTCGACTACTGCAATTCTCTTTATCTTTAAAAGGAATTTCAGTTTTCCACACTATGGTATATGGATGTCATTATTCTAAAATAGCATTGAGATCTAATTGCTAACTTGGGTTTTAGGTTACCAACGCCATGTAGGCTCAACCAATGCTTCACGAAAATCTGTCTGCTGTAGTTTCTCATTTTCTGAGTGTTGTCCAAACAATGCATCAACATTGTGATTCATTGGTGGAGTATTGTATCATTTGTATGTTAACTAAATAATTGTCATTTGATTTCTTTATTAATAGATTTAACATGCCGGTTCATAATTAATCAATCAGAGTTTGTTTCAATTCTCGATATACAGACTTCATATTCTTCTAGAGGTCGTGATGATCCTGGAGATGGTCAAATTCATGCGGATTTGTTAGAGGTGAGTGTCTGCGGAGGCTGGGCATATGCTTCATTTTATACTCTAACATAATGTCTCTCTCCCTCTTTTCAGGTCATGGACTTCATTAATGACACAGTTGCATCATTGAATGCTTTTGTTAACGCATACAACCCTGCAGCTGTATACTTTTCTTGTCCTGTTGAAATGAGGTAGCATGTTCATTTCCGAACCTTGGACATTGAATAATCTATTGTTGCACTATAAAGTTGGTAGTCAATGATCCTCAAAAACATAGTATTAGGATAGTTTGCAAATAAAGTGCTCATATTTAACAAAAAGATAGCGATGCTGGTATCTTACACCGCATAAATATTCAATTAGTACCATGTCTTCATTCGGTTTCATCATTTGCCTTTTCCAATTTATTTTCTTTTTTTAAGTATTGATCGCTTAGCATTCTATGCATGTGTAATTAGACTTCTTCTTTTTTGGGTCATCCTCACAAGTTGGAAACAGTTGTTTATTTTTTTTATACTTGCAAGAATTCCTTCTGTGTTTTGTCAGTAGAAATATTTTAGTTTTATATATATATGAGGTAACTACTTTAGCTTTAGAAAAAGATGGCATCCGTAATCCATGCAGACGGGGTACCTTTACTAATATTTGCCTTAAACTTTATGGTTGTGAAGAGTCGTGTCCCACTCTCTGTAATTGCAAAGGCATAGATGCTTCTTGAAAATGTATTAATGACAACTTTAAGACCTTGCAGTTATGGGAGTGGAGAACTACTTAGCACCCTGGCAAGGTTGCATGATTCATTGCTACCATTTTTTCAACAAGGCGTGGGCATGGGTTTACAGCTGAAGATGGAATTCAGAACGCTGGTGGCTCACTTCCATTAGAGCACCATACATTTTTATTGGTTTTCTTTTGATGAAATATCTGATTTCGGTCGGTACTCTGATTTGAATTTTTGTGTATGAAAACTATATTATAATTTTAGTGTTACTTTACCCCACAAGCTTGAATATTTAATTTCCACAGGTTTGCTTCTGTGGAGTCTACACATTCAACGCCAACCATAAGGTTTGTCATTTTTCACATTACTAAAATACACCTCAGTCCTCCGTCACATATGTATGATTCAAGACTTCACTGTGTTAACATCCACAATTGCTTTGTGCTAAACTGCTAAGCTCAGTATGACAAAGGTATCACACCTAAATCACGCCTAAGCTATATTGTTTGTTTGTTCATGAGCAAGAGTCAAAGCATGATTGCTTATGAGGAGTCTTTAAAGCTTCCCAGGGACTTGGGTGGTAATTTGGGAGTGAGAATGAGAACCATCATACATAGTGAGCATGACTTAGGCCATACTAAGTTCAATGAAATGTTTAAATGCAACTGGATAGGCGTCGAGATGTGTCTCTGTACCTTCTGACGTTTAGTCCCTCATCCTCTATCGTAAGAATCAATGACTTTGGACTGTGTTTAGGTTCTCATACTCATCACCTAATGCTCAATTATATGATCTATAGGGTTTGCCCATTCCCTACATCACTAAATATCTTGCCGCGCCGTTTGAATATTGCACCCTTGACTTTAGGTGTGCAAAGGTAAACTATATATGATTTGCTATTGGACCATTCTTTAGCGCAAATAGAGTTCTTCAAGATCATGTAGAGAAGGATGCTTCTGGAGTACAATATGTAAGATATGTTTCTTGATATATAATACAGGTGGGGGTCTGCCTAACCCTAGCTTAATTTTTTTTAAAAAGGGATATTTCAAAGCATGTCCTACCTTGGTTGAACGTTAATATGAATTGACATGTTCCATAGTCTTAGATATATATAAAGTAATCAATCACCCTAAACATTATTTGTTCTCTCAGAATTCTTAACTCATTTCATGTACATATGATTGCTTCTCTATTGTAATTGTTTACTCTATAATTTGTCATTCCTCTCGCAGGAGTGCAAGGAATATTTTTAGAGGCTTTTTTCCCATATTTGTGTCTTCCATTCCTCTCTATCAGAAGGCGTTACTACACATTTGGACCCACGAGAATTAGATTTCAATGAGGAGAGGTGAATAAGATAGGCCATTGTTTCACTTCGTTTTTTTTTCATCTTCTTTTTAAGTATATATTTTAAGTATATATTCGTACTCACTCTATTTAACAACGTTAAAATAGACAATTGCATTCTTCTTCAATAAAGTTTCCTCAAGGCTTGGGATTTACAAAGAGGACACTGACATTGGGAACTGAGATTAAGATCTTCTTATGGGGTTTATGGAGGACTTATGATGTTCTTTGTACTCTTGCTATTTTAGTTTTTGTACTTGACATACTTTTGTGGGTGCTCTTACAATGTTAACCCACGTTTTTGGAACTATTTCGATGCATGTCCTCATTGAAACCTCACTTTGGTGGAAGTCTTTTAATTTATCTATTTCTTATATTGTTCTTATTCCATTTGGTTGAATTGGTGGTGTTCTATGTTTAATTCCATTGAGATGAATGCTATAGTGGGGAGGTTCTGTCCAAGTGACTGACACGCGCTCCTTTGTGTGTATGAGATGGTATATGGATGATGTAGATAGATGATGATCGTTGAACAAAACAGAAGCGTATCAAAACCTAATTATCCCTCAATAAGTAAATGATGAGTAGGATATCGTTTCACTTTTAAGTATATGTTATATGAAGGACAGGATTGGAAAAGGGGTTTGAGAGATTAAAAACTATGATTATAGATATTGTAGATTCTAATGTTAAACTAAACTAAACTAACTAAACTATTGAAAATTTATAGGAAAGGGAATTCAAGATATTAGAATCCACCAATACCTTTGATCTATGACCTTCTGCTTAATGGTTGTTCTCACAAGTAGACTACAATTAGGCAATCGAGCGAGTGCCAATGCCCTCTTGGACGAAACATCGTTAACGAATAACTCTACTTAAGGTTGTTCCTTTGTTTATGCTATTAATATCTTCTTTCCTTTTATGTAAGCTTGGGCAACCATTCAATGTATTACCGAGAGCAACATCAAGGAGTACTTCCTAATAGGGCGGCTATTCAATGAATCACCACTTAAGGTAAACACAAAGAATACTTCCCCTAGGCAGCCACTGCCTAAGCTACCCCTTCTAGGGCAACACAAAGAATACTTCTCTAACTCTAAAGAACTACACTACTAGAAGAAAAGTAAAGAACACTAGCATGATATTAATATTGTAAAACATAAACCCTATTCTATACTTCCATCCCCTGGTGTGGGCAATGGAAATAATAACTAAAAACATAAAGAACTAACCTAATTGGAGAACACCAAGAACCAAAAGAATCATCAAACCCTAAGCACTGGCTTCATCTTCTCCTTTGAAGGAGAATATTAGCCTTCCATAAAGAAGGAAGAACACGAAGAACGAGAAGAAGAAGAGTCGAAGAACATAAGACTAGAAAGACTAATTTATTAAGACTCGACTAGTTAAAACCGAATCTTTTATTATTAATCTCTCTCTGCCTCAAGTTCTGGAGACAAGAATGTAAGTGAATTGGCGAGTTTCATGAGGCACTTAGGTCTTCTATTTATAGGGGTTATAATGAGTTCTAGAAACATTCCAAATCGTGGTTTGTTTCCTATTACAAATCGACTTCTTTCAGAGTCCAACTTCGTTTCCGAAACAGTAAAAGAGGTGGGCTACAGCGTCAATTCTCACGTCTGAACGCATGAACCTTGCATCTCAGACGCGAGCGTCGCGTCTGGACGTACGATCCTTGCGTCTCCAACGCGAGAGTCTTTTTTTTTCTCTTTTGCTCCATCCTTCTTTCCTCTTTTGCAGGCTTTGGTCCAAGCAACGAATCCTTTTGCCTTGGGTTTCCAAATAGGCTTTAAAATAAGTCCAAGTCGCATCTTTCATAGCTTCAATTTCTTGGCCTTCTCCATGATTGTCCACGGGCTACCCATGTGATCCTTAATGCTCCGAATTGCTCCGTTTTACCCCTTTTTCTCTAATATTCTACAAAACTCTCTTTTCACCTGTAGAATCATAAAACACGACTTACAAGCACTGTTAGTCCACTAAAATGGCTAAACAAGAGGTATAATCGAGGGTTAAAATGTACTTTTTGAGCACTTATCACAACCCTCAACTAGTCTTTTGCTAGTCTCTTAGCAAATAAGATAAAAAAAAAATAGATAAGTGATCAAAATCACATCCTAATAACAAAAATAAAATCCTAACTCACTTTTGCAGGCATCACGATTGCATTTATCATATGCAACAAGGCTTTAAATCTTTAAGTTCCCCAAAAAGGACGAGTTATAGTCTCGTGAGGGTTTCCAGGTGATATACCCACAAAATCAATCAATAACATGTTCAAAAATGATAATATTTTTCAGAGAAAGAAATTCCTTACCCACTTAGTGCTTACTCCAACAGTATGTCTCCATTGCTACAAAGACTCATAGATTATGATGGGAGATAGTAAAAATTGACAAAATTCTCAATCAAGGCTTATATGTGTACTCAGTCAATCTTCTATACTCTCCTATCCAAGAAACGGAATCCCTAGCTTACCTTTAGACATATACTCTCGACTTTCAATCCTCATCGGTTATACTCTCAGAAAAGAATCTCTCAGAAGATGGTCTACTATTTTACCTCATGTATGTGGGTAAAAGAATAATGAATACGAACATCCCACATACTACCTTGAAAAACGAACTTCTGAATGAAAGTAGTCTCATAGAAAGAATGTCAATCACATATGAAGTGTCGGGTCCTTCACTTTAGCATCCTCTCACCTATTCTAGACTTCGTACCATATTATAGTGATAAGTCATGGATTGTAACTTGGCTTGGGTATTGGTTTATGAAGGAAAAGAAAAAAGGATTCAAAGGTTGTTTCTGAAAACACTAAGGGTTTTGCTTCTTTCTTTGGAAGATTTCTTCAAATTCTGTATTGCAGATAAAATTCTTCCTTTGTCTTAGTTTTTCCATCCATTTTATTTAACTTTTTTTTTCCTTTTTGACTTTCTTTTATATTATTATTTTTTTTCGTTTTTTCTTTAGCTCAGTGGTATATCCTTGATTAGTATAGGATATGCTTGTTTTCCACTAGCTTCTTTCACTTTGAACAGAATGATGGTCTTCATTGTATCTCTCTAATATTTCCTTGTAATCTTCCTTTTGTGCTCTTTTTTCCTCCTTGTGCCCCTCGTATTCTTAGAAACATATGGGTATGGCTGATAAAGATTTTGGTTTGTAAAGGATAAATGATTTTGAAAGAAAATGGCTTATTATAAGGCTCAAAAGGGTTTAACATGATGGTCTTACTAGGTGGGATAAAGGCTGAATGGATTCACTACTTGACTTATCAATATGATACTCTGTTTCGAATAGACTACAAGACTTAATGGCAATCTCCCCAGTTGATGTCAATTCATGATTAACCAAATCAACGAATAATGAAACTATATTACAACGACATAAAGAACTGAAAGATGTTGAGTCACTAAGACTCGGATTTTTTGTAAGAATGAACTCTCCAAAGAATGGGTATAAAGCTTAAGTCTCACGGGCTAAGTCTAAAAAATCTACTTCCAGTTTACTAGGGGGTTAAATCTCTCTTCTAACAAAAGTACACAAAACTGACCAAGTATTATGGTGGTGTCTTGATAAAGAATTCTATCAACAAGAACTATATCCAGGCATAATAAATAGTCTAAGTGGTAATGAAATCAATTAATAATATCAACTATCTATCAAACTCAACACTAAGCAGTATAGAATCTATATCCCAGACTTATCATTAAAATTCATTTTTTTTCTCATGCTACTGATATAAAAACAAAAATATTTTCTTATTTTGAAAACTAATTTTCAAAATTCATTTCTCAAGTACACCCTCCCCCTACTTATGTATGTATTGACCTCAATGTATAAAGAAGTAAATGAAATGAATGAGAAAAATGTATGATATTACCATTGATGCTGAATATCAATATTTTAATCTTTCTTTGTCATATAAAGGTTAAACTCACAAAATAGAGAAAATCAAATACAATTGGTTCAAATTAAAATTAATCCTCATAATCAGCATTAGCACCATAATCATGTATCAGTATTTTTTTTTTTTTTTTTTTTTTAGGTCTTTTTACGTCAAATCCCCAAGACGTAATGTGAGTCTTTTAAAGTCAGATTCTCAAGACTTTTGAGTCCTTTATAGTCAGATCCTCAAGACTAGTATTCCCACCCACTAGGTTTCATTTTCAAAACTGATCTCTCAACAACATGCGTACTTCCTGTAGACATTTTATACTCGGTCTACTAAAGTGATGAGACTTTGACTCTGGCGCTTGCAACTCCTCTCAGTAAAAGATAAAGTTATGAAAATCTGAGGGCCCGGCTATCGGTGGCACTTATACTAATGAGATCCTAAGGAGTCAAGCTTACGACGCTTGGATTCCTCATGCAAAAAACTTAAACTAGACAAAGTAACAGGTTCAGCAAGACATAGAATGTAATCTTTAAGGTGTGTAGGTAACTTACCCCAATTTTCCGCTTCAACAGTGGTCTGATAAACCGGATCCTTGAGAAAAACGACCTCCACGTCTCTAGTAGGTAACTCCATAAAAGGTTTTAGTCGATGAGTGTTGACTTTGAAACGAGTCATTCTCTTTATGTCTTCTACTTCAATAGCTCCAAAAGGTGTGACATGTCTTACTACAAACGGTCCCGTCCATCTAGATCTCAACTTTCCAGGGAAAATTTCTAGACGAGAGTTGTAGACCAGAACCTTCTGTCTAGGTTCAAATTCTCTCTTCAGAATTCTTTTGTCATGTAATGCTTTAGTCTTATCCTTGTAAATCCTTGACTTATCATAAGCATCACTTCTCAATTCCTCTAATTGACTGATCTGAAGCTTCCTCCTTTCTCCTGCTTGGTCTAGGCTAAAATTCATCTCTTTCACTACCCAATAGGCTTTATGTTCTAACTCAACAAGTAGATGACACGCTTTTCCATATACTAAGTGATAGGTTGACATCCCTGTGGGTGTTTTGAATGTTGTTCTGTATGCCCATAGTGCATCTTGGAGTCTAAGAGACCAGTCTTTCCTAGAAGGATTAACTGTCTTCTCCAGAATACTCTTGATTTCCCTATTCGAAACTTCTGCTTGACCATTAGTCTGAGGATGATATGGTAAAGCAAGCTTGTGGATTACTCCATACTTTGTCATAAGATTTCCAAATATACGGTTACAAAAGTGAGAACCGTTATCACTGATGATGGCTCTCAGTGCTCCAAATCTTGGTAGAATGTTCTTCTTCAGAAAGTCCACGACGACTTTATGATCGGTGGTCTTTGTAGGAACTGCTTCAATCCACTTTGAAACATAGTCCACAACCAGTAGAATGTAGGTGTAACCAAAAGAAGGTGGAAATGGTCCCATGAAATCTATACCCCATACATCAAAGATTTCTGAGATAAGGATCGGTTGTTGAGGCCACTCGAACCTTTTCGAGGTCTTACCCAAAAATTGGCATCTCGGACATGCTTTGCAATAAACATTTGCATCTTTAAAAAGAGTAGGCCAATAAAATCCAGCTTGTAATACCTTGTCTGCAGTACGCTGCGAGCCAAAGTGTCCTCCGCAAGGCTAATCATGACAGAATGATAGAATGGATTCCTATTCCGATTCTGGGATGCATCTTCGAATAATCTGATCCGAACACTTATTGAATAAGTATGGATCATCCCAAAAATAATATCTGGCCTTTGAGTAGAATAAATCTTTTTCTTGCTTGCTCCAATGCGATGGTACCTTGTCGGTCACAAGATAAATTGTGATATGGCCGTACCATGGTACTTCTAATATACTGAAAAACTGTTCATCAGGAAAAGTCTCACAAATTTGTAAGTTATCTTCCACATTCTCCACTAACAATCTAGAAAGGTGATCAGCAACGACATTCTCTGTTCCTTTCTTATCATGTATCTCCAAATCAAATTCTTGTAAAAGTAGTATCCATCGGATCAACATAGGCTTGGCATCCTGCTTAGCAAGTAAATGATGCAAGGCAGCATAGTCAGTATAGACTATTACCTTTGAACCTATCAGATATTGATGAAATTTGTCAAGAGAATAGACGACGGCTAAGAGTTCCTTCTCAGTGGTAGAATAATTAATCTGAGCTCCATTTAGAGTCTTGCTAGCGTAGTAGATCGCGTACGACACGTTTTTGTCTATTTATCCTAGAACGGCTCCTATAGCATAATCAGATGCATCACACATGATCCCAAACGGTTGGCTCCAATCGGGTGCACGAATGATTGGTGCTGAAGTGAGTGCTTCCTTCAAATTCATAAAAGCTTCGACACATGAGGTATCAAAATCAAAGACAACATCTTTCCCTAACAAATGTGACAGCGGTCTTGCAATTCTGCTGAAATCCTTGATAAATCGATGGTAGAATCCTGCATGAACTAGGAAGGCATGGATATCTTTGATAGTTCTCGGCTTGGGTAGATCTTTTATAATATCAATCTTCGCTCGATCTACTAGAATTCCTTCCTTTGAAACTTGGTGATCCAACACTATCCCTTCCTTTACCATGAAGTGACACTTTTTCCAGTTCAGAACTAAGTTGGTATCGCAACAACGTTTAAGGACTAAAGAGAGATGGTGCAGGCAATCCTCAAAAGATGATCTAAAAACTAAAAAATCATCCATAAAAACTTCCATGTATTTCTCCACCATGTCGTCAAAAATACTCATGCATCGCTGAAAAGTGGTCGGTGCATTGCATAGACCAAAAGGCATATGACGGTAAGCGAATGTTCTGAACGGACATGTGAATGTGGTCTTCTCTTGGTCCTCAAGGTGAATATGGATCTGAAAATATCCTGAGTAACCATCAAGAAAGCAGTAGTAAGCTTGTCCAACTAATCTTTCTAACATCTGATCGATGAAAGGCAATGGAAAATGATCTTTCCTCGATGCACTATTTAGCTTCCTGTAATCGATGCAAACTCGCCATCCAGTCTGAATCCTTGTTGGAATCAACTCATTGTTCTCATTCTCGATCACTGTGGTTCCAGACTTCTTCGGCACAACTTGAACTAGACTAACCCATTGACTATCAGAAATAGGGTAGATAATGTCAGCGACAAGGAGTTTGACGACCTCTTCTCGAACTACTTCCTTCATCTTCGGATTAAGCCTTCTCTGTGGTTGCTTAGAAGTCTTGGAATACTCTTCCAAATGAATCCTATGTTGAACTATCATAGGACTAATCCCCTTGATATCATCAATTGTCCAACCTATAGCTGTCTTATCTTCCTTTAAAAGTGATACTAATCTGGATTCTTGCTCCTCAGTCAAATCTGATGCAATGACTACTGGGTAGGTTCCCAAATCTCCTAAGAAGACATACTTGAGTGTAGATGGCAAAGGCTTTAATTCTAGCTTAGGCGGCTCCTTCCTAAGCTCTTTAAATGGTTCATCATGCATAGGCGATTCAAACTTGTCTTTGAACTTGTTGCCATCCATGACAGGTGATGAATCTAAAATCGCATTGATTGCCTAGACACTAAGTTCCTCACAGTCTGAGTCTGTCAAAGCTTTCAATAACTCGTCAACAGGATATGAATGAGTCAGATAATCCTATGCTAACGCTTCAATCATGTATTCCTCGTTCATAGCACACACCTCCTGTGGTTGCTGTAACATGTGGAAAACATTGGTCTCGACTCTCATATTACCAAAAGATAAAGTCATATTACCATTTTGACAGTTGATGAGTGCATTTGCAGTGGCCAAGAATGGTCTACCTAGAATGATTGGTATCGGCCTACTAGATGTAGATTCTGTGTCGAGTACTATGAAATCAACCGGATAATAGAAATCTTCGATCTTGACTATGACGCGCGTCTTCAATGATTCCTCTAGGTATCTTCACTGATCTATCTACCAACTATAAAGTAACATCAGTCGATTTTATATCTTTCAAGCCCAACTTCTCATAGACGAAATATGGTAGAAGATTCACACTGGCACCCAAATCTAATAAAGCTTGCTCCTCTAAAGAATCTCCAATTCTGCATGTAATAGTTGGACTTCCGGGATCTTTCAGTTTCACAACCGCTAGATTCTATAGGTACGATGAACATCTTTGAGCGATAAAAGCTTCTTTCGGAATGTTGGTCTTCTTCTTCACTAGATCTTTCACAAACTTGGCATACGAGGAAACTTGCTTGATGGCAGTCAGAAATGGGATATTAATCTGTAAATTCTGAAAGACATCACAAATCTCCTTGTACTGGTAATCCTTTCTGGTATTCACTAGTTTTGAAGGAAACGATGCTGGCGGATTCTTCAATATCGGTTCTCTTCTTTCGGCTTCGGTTGGCTTGGTAACAGATAGTGGAGTGACAGGTGGAGTCACTCGTGATGGCTTCTTCTTACTTACTTCCACAGTAGTTCCTTCAACTTCTTTTGCAATAGTTTCTTCAACAGGTGGCACAACATAAGATATATCTGGAATGTTAGAACTGGGTGGGATGGTGGGAACATAAGTTACCTTAGGTTTCACAAAATCTTTTCCTGGTTCATAGACAATCTTGTTATCAACTTTCTTGCATGACCTCAGAGTGGTGACAACATTAACTTGGTCATTCAACTAAGTAATCTCCAAGTTATCCACCTGCAAGACACCTTTTCCTTTCGGATTTTGCTCTGGCTGGCTTGGTAATGCTCCTTTCGATCTTTCCGTTAAGGCGGCAGCGATTTGCCCTATTTGGCCTTGAATGACACTAAAGTTATTCTCCAACTTCTGGGTTCTTTGATTTGTCTGTTTCAGCTCATTGACATTGGTGGTGATAGCTTCTTCTAGATGTGGTGGGATAACTGCTTTGCTCGACTGAGGCGTAGAGGCAATGTATCCACTCATAAGATCTGGTACTAACTCTCTGTTTGTGTTGGTTTGGTATTCTTTGGTTCGGTATTTGTTGATTTACGTATGGTTGCCGGGCGGTCTTGAACCGATCATCGGGTTATTTCGGAATTGATTAGACTGATTCTGGAATCCTGGAGGAAAATTCCTCTGATTTGTATTTTGTGGCTTCCAATAATTCTGTCTCGGATTGAACTAGTTATTTCTTCCTAAATAGTTGATACTACATGCCTCTGCATTAGTATCCAAATATTACGAACACTCTTCAGTGGTGTGGCCTTCATCAGAACATGGCTCACAAATGACATAACAAGGCTTGGATGGCTGAGGTTTAGCTTGGAAATTGTTTGCTTTTGGAGGATTCATAGAGAACTTATCAAACCTCTTGTTCAGAGTTTCAAGTCTTGTAGATAGGCTTGCCATAATTGATAGCATCGCTTGATTTGGGCCTTCACGAATTTGGTTACCAAATTGCTTCGGCACCCCCTCCACTCTAGCTATGTCCTCGTTGCTAGTACTCTATTGTTGAGTGTCTTCAGCTAAATTCTTGAGAAAGTTGTAGGCTTCCTCTCCATCCAATTATGTAAACTTACCTTGATGCATTTACTGTATCATCTGCTTGTTTAAAGTAGAAAGTCCTCGAAAGAAAAAATGAGCCAGTGTACTCTTATCATAACCATGATGTGGACATGAGACTAGCAGATTATTGAATTTCTCCCAACTTTGATGATATTCATCAGTCACCTTTCCTTTGAAATTATTGATGGCTTGCTGCATGGCATCTGTCTTTTAGGGTGGGTTGAACTTGTTCATAAACTTTGTTCTCAACTTCTCCCAGTTGTTGATTGAATTGATCGACTGTGCAGTTAACCATTCGGATGCTTTATCTTCGAATGAGAATTGAAAAAGAATTAACTTGATACTCTCATCCCTGATATTTTGGTTCTTGAAAGTTCTGAGGACTGATAGAAATTTGTTCATGTGAACATAAGGCTGAACATTATCTGAACCATTGAACTTTGGAAGCATAGAGATTTCTGATGCTCTAAGTTCAAACTGGTTAGCTTCTGTCTCTAGAAAAACAAAACTGTTGGGTGGCTCTCCAATGATTGGCAAATAGAAATCACTCAGTCTCTTCCTCTTTTGTGCTTGTATGGGTAGGATAGCTTCAAGATTATTCGGGTCCACAATACCTCCATCATTACGTGCGGCCATTATATCAATTTCGTCTAGAATTCTTGTGAGTCAGTTGTTAAACCTTGTCCACTGTTGTGTTCTTACCGAACGATGATATGGACGACGGGGCATACACTAGAAAATGCTATGCGAAAATGACGAAAAACTATCCTACTATGCTTGAATACAATTAAACTAATATGCAACTATTCTAAATTATACTAAAATGCAATTATACTAATTTTTTAGATTTTTAAAAAAAAATAAAACTACTTTCCTTCAACTGGGTTGGGCTTTGCAGCTAGTATCTCACCCGTTGTCTAAAGCTGTCTCTTATAGGGTTATGGTGAATCACTTGGATTGCTTAAATACCACAGCCCACAGACGATAGTCCATTTGTCAAGATTCAGACAAGAAACAGTAGAGTTTGATGTTTCACTGTGTTGGCTTGGAACTTCAATTGTTGAAAAGATCTTAAATGCAATTATACTATAAAGCAATAATACTAAACTACGATGCAACTAAACTAAGACTGAAATAAAAAGAATGAAGATTCGACAAACCTGGATGGTAGATCCTGTCTTCGAGATGTCCTTCAAGCTTCTCTCTTTCTCAAAAGAATGGATGATGCGACTAAAATTACCTCAAGATCCAAAGTTCTAATCTTGAAAGAAAATGTTAAACATAAACAACTTAAAACGGCAGCGACACCATTTGACACGCGCTCCTTTTGTGTGTATGAGATGGTATATGGATGATATAGATAGATGATGATCGTTGAACAAAACAGAAGCATATCAAAACCTAATTATCCCTCAATAAGTAAAGGATGAGTAGGATATTGTTCCACTTTTAAGTGTATGTTATATGAAGGACAGGATTGGAAAGGGGGTTTGAGGGATTAAAAACTTTGATTATAGATATTGTAGATTCTAATACTAAACTAAACTAAACTATTGAAAATTTATATGAAAGGGAATTCAAGAGATTAGAATTCACCGATACATTTGATCTGTGACCTTCTGCTTAATGGTTGTTCTCATATGTAGACTACAATTAGGCAATCGAGTGAGTGTCGATGCCCTCTTGGACGAAACATTGTTAACAAATAACTCTACTTAAGGTTGTTCCTATGTTTATGCTATTAATATCTTCTTTCCTTTTAAGTAAGCTCGGGCAGCCATTCAATGTATTACCGAGAGCAACATCAAGGAGTACTTCCTAATAGGGCGGTCATTCAATGAATCACCACTTAAGACAAACACAAAGAATACTTCCCCTAGGCAGCCACTCCTTGAGCTACCCCTTCTAGGGCAACACAAAGAATACTTTCCTAACTCTAAAGAACTACACTACTAAAAGAAAAGTGAAGAACACTAGCATGATATTAATATTGCAAAACATAAACCCTATTCTATACTTCCATCCCCTGGTGTGGGCAATGGAACTAATAACTAAAAACATAAAGAACTAACCTAATTGGAGAACACCATGAACCAGAAGAATCATCACACCCTAAGCACCGGCTTCATCTTCTTCCTTAAAGGAGAATATTAGCCTTCAATGAAGAAGAAAGAACAAGAAGAACGAGAAGAAGAAGAGTCGAAGAACATAAGACTAGAAAAACTAATTTATTAAGACTCGACTAGTTAAAACCAAATATTTTATTATTAATCTCTCCCTGCCTCAAGTTTTGGAGACAAGAATGTAAGTGAATTGGCGAGTTTCATGAGGCACTTAGGTCCTCTATTTATAGGGGTTACAATGAGTTCTAAAAACATCCCAAATTGTGGTTTGTTTCCTATTACAAATCGACTTCTTTCATAGTCCAACTTCGTTTCTGAAACAGTAAAAGAGGTGGGCTACAGTGTCGGTTCTCGCATCCGGACGCATGAACCTTTGCGTCTCAGACGCAAGCGTCGCGTCTGGACGCACGATCCTTGCGTCTCAGACGCGAGAGTCTTTTTTTTTTCTCTTTTGCTCCATCCTTCTTTCCTCTTTTGCGGGCTTTGGTCCAAGCAACGAATCCTTTTGCTTTGGGCTTCCAAATTGGCTTTAAAACAAGTCCAAGTCTCATCTTTCATAGCTTCAATTCCTTGGCCTTCTCCATGATTGTCCACTGGCTTCCCATGTGATCCTTAATGCTCCGAATTGCTCCGTTTTACCACTTTTTCTCTAATATTCTACAAAACTCTCTTTTTTACCTGTAGAATCATAAAACACGACTTACAAGCACTATTAGTCCACTAAGATGTCTAAACAAGAGGTATAATCGAGGGTTAAAATGTACTTTTTGAGCACTTATCAGTGACTACCGGATTTAATGCATGTGAACTGCCTTTGCGGGGACAGGATACAAAATTGTGAAAAATCATAAATAGTGGGGAGGTTCTGTCCACATTGCCCACACAGTCCTTTTTTCTCAGGTGGTTAAAATTAGTGCCGAAGGCACGTCAGGGAGTTTATCTGTGTCGGGAGGCATGGGCATAAGTATATTGTTTTCACGCCGAAGGCGCAGGTGACCTTGTGCTGAAGGCGCGACGAGTTGTTTCGCCCCGAAGGCACACGTAAGCCTTGCACCGAAGGCGCGACGAGTTGTCGGGGTAGCGCGTCGAGGTCTCGTGGGCCGTAGGCTCGGGCATACCCTAGTTGTCTTACAATGGGAAGCTTAGCCCCTTGGTTTTCCACATATCTAACAGGGTGGGTCACCTCATCTATAGTCTTTCTATATATCATGAAGGCAATGAGTTATCGAAAAAAAAAAAAAAGGCAATGACATTAGCTGGCTTCTCTTGGGTTCTTTGGCTATCAAGAACTTTATCCCCAAGGAAACTTGATTGTTACATGAGTAGTGGATTCCTTCTTCTAGTTGTACGTGTTAAGATTTTTTTTGTTTTTAACTAGGGACTAATTAGGGGTCTAACCACTAATAAGCGATGATAGTTGATTATAAATCGTAGCCAATATTTTTTGCTCCGAAGGAGGTCGAACAAGGGAGTGAAAGGACTAGAATTTAGAATAAAGGATATGGGTATCCAAAACACCTCGTAGATGGTAAACACAACTAAAGAGAAGAAAATATAAATGATAAAAATAAAAAATAAAAAGCCAAAAAAGTACTTGAACTATCTCCAAAAATTCAATTGAGCTAACCAACTTTTTTTTTCGTTAATTAGGGTAACATACTTAGTGAATTGGTCAATAAGGGTAACTTGTTATCTTTCAGTCCAAAATCACAGTTATCTATAATTAATAATTTTGTTATAAATATTTTAAATCAAATTTTTTTTTTAAAAAATATATATTATTCAATTTAAATAAAAAAATTCAATCTAAATTAGACAAAATCAAATGAACGTAGATATGCTAAATAGTTGGAGAGTTTCAATTTTGAAAATTTTTAGGAATATTTCCCAAGACAAAGCTTGAACTTTTTTTTTTTTTTTTGGAAGATGAATGTTTTTATTATGTTGGAGAACAATAAGGAAAATTATCCAAGGTGGTCAGTTCTTGCAGATAAGTTGAGGTATCCAAATGATTGGTGAGTTGTACAATATGAAATTAATTAAAAGATTTATAAATGTTAGAATTAAACCGACTTAGAGAGAACACCACACTTACTTAACACTAACTTAATATGTATTGAATCATTGAGAGAATAAGATAGAGAGAATTTTTATTCATTGAGGTAAGTCTGAATGGGAGGAGGTTACCTTTATATACAACTAGGTAACCTCCTTTCCAAGATAAAATATTACCAGGATAAACACCAAGATAAAGGATTACACCAAGATAAAGGATTACCAGGATAAACACCAAGAAAAGGATTACACCAAGATAAAGGATTACCAAGATAAACACACATAAGGAGGTGTCCCATATGGGCTCAATGGTGGGCATCCATATAGGCCCACGGATTTCATAACACTCCCTCTTGGATGTCCGCCATTCTTGTGGAAATTTTGGTGGATGCATATTTTGTAACATTCTTCTGGATGCTCTATAACTATCCAATGACAGTTGCCTCATTAAAATCTTGCTAAGGAAAACCCAGTAGGAAAAACCAAAGCGAAGGAAAAAGAGTACAACATTACTTAGAATCATTGTGACTTGCTTTATACTACCTCATTAAAACCTTTACTAGGAAAACCCAGTAGGATAAAACCTAGATAAGGAAAAAGAGTGCAGTGCATATGTCTTAGGATACATTCTTCAAGATGCTCCCCTTGTTCTATTACCCCCTGATAAAAACAAGTCTTTACATGGCTTGGTGGTGAAATTTTTGCAATTTATGGAAGCTATTGCTGGATCTTGCTTTGTCGATTGCCAAGACATAGTTGCATATTTATTAATAAAAATTTAACCTGTTTGAGAGTGACCCTTCTGATGGTCAGATGGATAACCAAAGACTGCATAGCCAACTAGACCATAGTCAGTAGTGGAACCATAAGAATAAAATAGTTTCATACCAGTTATTCATAAAAATATCTCAATATGTGTTTGACATCATTCCAATGTCTAAGTGTATGTGCACAATTATATCTTGATAAGAAACTAATAGAAAATGCAATGTCTGATCTTCTGCATGTATTGTGCTAGATACATAAATGCTTCCATATCACTCAAGTAGGGTATTTTCAAGACCAAGAACTTCCTCATGTTCTTCCTTTAGTTGAAATGGATCATTATCTAAATCCAAGTTTCACACAACCATGTGCTTTGTCCATTTCATTTCAAAAAAATCTATAGTCAGCAGTTTTCTCTAATTCCTTAGGAGTCCCAATCAAGTTTATACCAACCAAACTTGTTGCTATTATATTGAATCCAACCTCGGATTTTACTATAGGTCCACACCACATTTTTCAAAGAGTTTAATTATGCTTGAATAGCAAATTCCAGATTGGCCAATCTTTCCTTTGTCGACAAAACACGGGGTTCATTTATTTTTCATCATTGTCTTTTGATGTTCCAATAGCTATACCATAGCTAAATATGTCATCTATGACAAATTCTTTCCTATCCCACAATTCACCTGAACATGCATGGAATATTGAGATTGATCTCTTAATTTTCAGGTACATGTGCCTCTCCATGGGCAACCATAGGCATTTCAGTGAATTTTGAATATTTGCATGTAATGACCCGGAATTTTACCTAAGGACAATCTGGTCATTTCACGTGTTAGTTCAGTGCTACTATAGAATAATTGATGTAGACTGATATGGGTGACGAGTGTTGGTATCTGTTTTATTTAAATATTCTAGTAATTACAATTTTTGGTATGGTTGACGCGGTAATTTCCAAAGTTAGTGCAAATTTATTGTTGTTACCATTAAATGGAACCAGTTAATTACTAGATATATGGCGGGGTTAACGTTATCATTGACGGGGGTGGTAACGTATATTATTGGCGGACTTTGATGATTATGGGCTTTTCATTGATGATTATTTTTATATTGGGCCTGCTTATTGTATTGGGCTTATTCTGTTGGGTCGTTATATTATATTGGGCATGCTTTATTGTTTTGGGCCTAACTATATCAGGCGAGTTGGGCATGGGCTGTGAAGAAGGCTTTAGATGCTATGGGAGAGACACGAAGTGATAAGGATCGAACTCTTCTCTCTCTACAAACTACCCACGTTTCCTCTCTCTCATTTTTCCTTAAAAAAAACAGTACTCTCACAACCTTCCTGACCAATCATATCCCGACCGACCACCATATCTCGCCATCAAAACCGGCGATCAAACAACGGAAATTGTCCCACCACTACCAAATCTCACTAATTTGGATCCCTTTTTAGTTTATTATTTAGGGGAAAAGTCATTTGCACTAGAATAGAGATGTCTAGATCAGGTAGAGCGACTGGGGTTGTCAAGAAATCCTGTGTTCTTGTGGGGAAACGAAAGGAGGCTGTCGAGCGAGCGTTCGGTGAGAATATTGAGCGGGTCGGTGCATAGATATGGTAGATATCAATTGGATCAGTGTATTTATCAGCTTCAGTCTTCGCGTCGGTGCATTTCTTGGGTTCATCAGCCTTGGTAGCATATGGAGAGAAATCACAGTATTTTTGCACAGCATGATTGCTTTCGTCAAACAAAAGAGCATGTGTCCAGAGGGGATTGGTGAGAATAAGAAATTGAAGAGGATGCCATCGCTTGAATTGAAGAAGCTGCAAGGAAAATTGGTGATAGATGTTTTGAGATTTAGCTAAACTTGGACAGAAATGAACAGAGAAAAGGAAGATAAGGCAGTCACTTTCCTTCCCTTATTATTTTCTTGTCATTTACTTATATTCTATCTTTTAATTAGTATGCTTATTCAGGTACTTATTAGATTCTTTGGCTCTACTGTTAGTATGAATTTTGAGAGAAAAAAAAAATGATGCGCTAATCTCATATATGAATGAAATTTCATCTTTTATGGACTTCGGCTTTATGGCTAAGGGTCTGTTAGTTCTTAAATTTGTTACAGGCCATAGGCCAAGCCGCTACAGACCATGTTAAGTCATAGCGGGCCATTGTCAGGCTGCCACAAGCCGCAACAAGCTTTAATATATTCGTGCATATTTTTATTAACGTATGGTTTTATTTTCCCACCTAATTAATTGTTTGTTAGAATAGTATTGAGATAAGTATATTAATAATGCTATGCGATTGTCATAGGTTCACGTACGCTAAATACTTCTTTTTCTAGGTTGAATAATATATATATATATATATATATTGTGCGTTACTCAAGAATTCGGGAAAAACCTCCAAGATTAAAAGTAAATTGACATACGAGATGGTATACCGATTCGAGTCGGGAATCGGTTGATGAACGTTACATATTAGAACACGAGTGAGGAACCCATACCGCCTTCCTCATCGGAATGGCTTAATCCATTCCCATAGATCCATACACCCTCAATAGGGGAACTACGATTGGCTTGATCCCTAAATGGGTACGTAGGCAACCACCCGGCTCAGCCGCTTCCATAGGAAAACCCCCACCCCTTGTAGTAAGAAAATCGGTTGTTCAAGTTATTTTATTACTGGTTAATTCTAGTACAATTCATTGGCCTATGTGTTAAGCATGATAGAAATCTTGTGAGTATGAATTATATTGAATGCTAATGTTTTCTTGAGATTATGATAATCGATGTACTTACGAGAATTTAATAAGGAAACGGTAAGTGGTATTAAGCAGCTAAAAGTATGTGTTAACCTCGTCTTTTGTTTTCAATTTAATTTCAAGTTGATTATTATATATTGACTACGTATCCAACGTTGAGCGTTGGAGTATCTTCACAGGTACTCCCATAAGACAAGAAAAGGCGTACGGGAAAATTAAGAACAATTTAACGAGAAGCGCACTCTGATTGGCTAAGGCAGTTCTTTTAGCTCTTTCTTGTTTATAAATTTATTCATTTAAGTTGTTTTGTAATAATTTAGTATTTCTTTATTTTCTTTAATAATGAATCCATATTAGGATGCATCCATTAGTTAGAAACTATGACATGGATTAGCGTCAATTGTGAAAGACCGATCTGAGGAGATTTGTTTCGGGGCGCTGCAGCTACTTGATTTAACTGGCATTTGTCGAGATGGTTAAGTAGCCAGTGCCACGAATCAATATCTTTAGTAGTTGGGTTTATGGCTGAGGTTTAATATAATAAATGGAAGTGTATTATTTGATTTTCAGGTTATGACAAATTGTAAATTTATGAAATGTTAGAAATACAGAGGAAATTCTGTTGAATTTTTTTTAGAACGCGATGTTCAGAGGGGTTTTATATTTTAGTTATAGTTTGGACTCGTATGAGTCAAACCCGCTCACGTCTTGGTTTATCAGACGGTTGAATATTTGGATTGAGCTCTTGTATCCATTGTCACCAAGTTCGGCGTTTTTTTGAAAAAAAACCCGTTTAAAACCCGAGATATTGGCAAGGTGTCTAGTTCCAGTTTAAAACCGGGTTTTAAAAAAAAAAAAACCCCCGTTTTAAACGCATTTTAAACTTAAAAAATGTTTAAAACCTGAGATTTTGAAAATCTCCCGTTTAAAACTTTTTTTTTTTAATCTAAAAGAAAACACGAAGAAGAAAAAGGGGTTTTGGAGTTTATCTTTTTGAAGAGTGGGCGTTAGATTGACTTATTGAGACAGTTTTATTTTGTTTTGGACTATTAATAATTAATTATAAATTTTAAAGTTATTAACTTATTTGTAGAACTTGATTATGCCATTATGGTTGGTAATTAGTAGTATCTTATTTAGAGTCGTGTTTTGGTACTGAATCTAAAACTTCTAGTATTTTGGATGAGTAATGATAATTTGATACTTTCATATATTTGAATTTTCTTTCATTTGTATTATTTTTATTTTTATTTTATGTGTCAATTCTTTTTTCCACTCTTATAAAAAAATCAAATTCTTTATCTATTATATTTTTTATCATTGGTTTTTACCGTTTCTTTTACGTATTGTACGTATTATACGTTTTAAACCCGTTTTACCGTTTTAAACCCGTTTTTTATGCCCCACGTTTTTTTACGCTTTTTTTCGTTTTTTTCCCGAGACGTTCCGTTTAAAACACGAACTAAGTTTTTTTCAAATACACCGTTTTAAACCCATACCGTACTTGGTGACAATGCTTGTATTTGAATATTCAATTGTCTAGGAAAACTGGGTCGCTACATTGCACATTTTCATTATTTGTTTATGGAGCTCCAGCCATTACCTGCCTATTATTTGGACAAGATGGTTTCTCAGTTCTCCTCTCCTAGGAGCGCGCTCTTTGGATATTATAGGTCTACCACACTTTTAGCGTATAGTAGATTCATTTGCTACTATGTTTGGATCCCGTCCAAATGGAACATCAATTCTGGTTGGCACATTCATGGTTACTTTTACCATATCATTAAATGCATAGGCATTTTCTCTGCAACCACTTGCAAGTGTATCATTCTCCTTATCTCATATAGTCACATTCATTGTTTGGATTCTTAATGAGATAGAGGACGTGATCCAAGTTGCTTCACGTTGTTCCTTAGAGCAACCATTGCTTTTCTCTCCCTAACGACGAGAATACTGTCTCATTAAATTGACAATTATGTAATATAGACTATCTAAGTGAGCTTCTTGCTCCAAACGTTAGATATGATACACAATGTCTTTCTCATTTATGGGTATAGTCTACCAGACATATATCCATAATACTTTTCTCCATTTATATATCCATACATTTTAACATAAAGCAAAATAAATTTGTAAAGATTGATACTGGCACAAGTGTATTATGAAAAATAAAACTTGAGATTCATAATAAGGAAATTCAAAAATATTAACAACAATCATGGCCTAGTCTTTCCATGAAGAGAACACAATATTAACTGTAAACATTCCATGAACTGGTAATAAAAATATAACTAAATAAATCATTCCAAGTATTAAAGTTTGCTCATCAAATTTGCCCATTGCTATTTGGATCCTCATACTGAACTTCAAGGAAATCGGAACAATCCAAATGAGTACCATCATGAAAGTGGTCACTCTTCCAATTCTCTATCACATTTGTTTCCATTTTCCTAGAGGCTTTATACTTTTCAACCTCTTCTATAGGAGCTCGGCAGTATTTTGCCCAATGTCTATCATTACCACCACATCTGTAGCAAATATCACTGCTCTCCTTTCGTTTGTTATGAGGATTTGAGTCCCCTTTATATGGTGGAGCTGTCCACTTGTTCCAATTTCCCTTTTGTTGGTCATTAGTATTCCAATGATCCTTTTTTCTATTACCATTGCCATCTTTATAAGGATGATAACCTCGACCACCTCTCCCAGTATTTCTGCCTCTTCCATGCCCTCTCCCATGTCCTTTACCACAACTACCACTAGCTCGAAAGCTGGCATTTGCTTCTGGAATTGCCATTGACCCAGTTGGTCTGGAGTTGTGGTTCTTGATTAAAAGGTTACTATTTTGCTCCGCGACAAGGAGACATGTTATAAGATCAAAATATTTGGAGAATCGTCTCTCTCAATACTGCTGCTGTAGGAGCACATTCGAAGCATGAAAGGTAGAAAGAGTTTTCTCTAAGATCTGCTCATCAGTTACTTTTTCACCACACAATTTCAACCGAGAAACTATATTAAAAAAAGCAGAGTTATATTCAAAAACCGTCTTATAGTCTTGGAACCTCAGGTTGAGCCATTCACTTTGAGCATTTGGTAGTATGACCATCTTCTGGTGATCATACCTATCCTTCAGGGATTGCCAAAGACCTGCTGGGTCTTCCTCTGTTAGGTACTCATTCTTTAAGTCGTCATGAATATGATGACGTAGAAATATGAGAGCTGTGGCCTTTTCCTCTGGGTTCATTTTGTTTCCTTCTTTAATAGCATCACCAAGTTTTTTAGATTGTAAATGGATCTTGGCATCCAACTACCATGATAAATAAGTGTTGCCTCTAATTGAAAGAGCTTGAAAATCGAGTTTAGTAAGGTTTGACATCTTTCAAGTAACTGTAACAGAATAAACAAAATTTAGGCATCAAATTTTCACGTTGGATCGATATTTGGACCACTATTTTGAGCCACATGTATAACAATGTAATATCAGTAATTCAAACATAATGGGCAATGGCATCTCAGGAGCAATGCCTCTGTTGCTTACAATGCCAGTGAGATTTGCTTTGTGTGTATTACACTATTCTGAAGAATCACCACAAAATAATTTGTACATCATTTTGGCCATTACATACATTCTTGCTAAATGCTAATTGTTATGTAGAATCATTTAAGTAGACTGAAAGCTTCTCTAATCACAAGAAAGAATAAATGTAAAACTAAACGAAAGATATTCCAGACACAACTATATAAGGCAGAATACAATAATCTAATTATGTAATTGCTGTCAAATGAAGACTATGGCAGATTTCCAATCTATTCCAAACGACAAGGAAGGTAAGTTAGCTTCCCATTGTCTGTGTGTGAGAGTATCCGTGTGTGTATTTTTTTTTTTTTCTCTCTAGATATTATGACCCACCTCCCAATATTTATTTCAATACTTTGAAGATTTAAGGTCTATGCCATGTGATCATTATGATTTGGAGTTGCTGGTTTTGGAATTTAGATGTGGTTACGAGGAACCGGCCAAAAACCATACTTGTGGAAAACCAGTAGGTTCAAAAGCCTTGAAAGCTTTTAATTGGGCTAAACATGATACAGCCCACGAAATTTCAGTCCAAGAGAGTTATCTTTGAAAACGAAGTCAGTAGAGAATCTAACAATCTATTTGTTTTCCAAAATCATTCTACAGTCAAGTTAAATTCGACAGTAACGAATTTAATATGGTATCTTAATATGGTATCAACAGTATCGATTACGATTTAATCACAAGTTAAACACATACCATTAATCTCTACACTATATGATAGCCGAATCTTTAGGAGGAAAATTTCTCAACCGAACTGTGTATTTGTAATCTCTCTATTTTATGATTTTAGAACCACCTCCCTTAATTATTCTAATCAGCTCCCTCCTTTTTAAACAATTTACCAAAAACTCTCTCACTTTATTGAAATTAGAATTAGATTCATATTATTTAAAATAATTTAGAAAACCTCATTCACGTCACTCAAATTATATTCAACCCCTCCTAATATTTTTATATTATTTTTTAGATTATAACTAGAATTCAAAAAATCATACTATCAGAGAGATGTTAGAGAGACAGGTTTAAAGATTTGAAAAAACACCGATGCATAGCACGGTTCGCATACTCGTCATAATTAAAACACATACCTTTAATCCAAAGCTAGAGACTATCGTGTTGATAACGTGTTAGAATTAAACCGACTTAGAGAGAACACCACACTTACTTAACACTAACTTAACATGTATTGAATCATTGAGAGAATGAGATAGAGAGAATTCTTATTCATTTAGGTAAGTCTGAATGGGAGGAGGTTACCTTTATATACAACTAGGTAACCTCCTTTCCAAGATAAAAGATTACCAGGATAAACACCAAGATAAAGGATTACACCACACTTACTTAACACTAACTTAACATGTATTGAATCATTAAGAGAATGAGATAGAGAGAATTCTTATTCATTTAGGTAAGTCTGAATGGGAGGAGGTTACCTTTATATACAATTAGGTAACCTCCTTTCCAAGATAAAAGATTACCAGGATAAACACCAAGATAAAGGATTACCAGGATAAATACCAAGAAAATGATTACACCAAGATAAAGGATTACCAGGATAAACACACATAAGGAGGTGTCCCATATGGGCTCAATGGTGGGCATCCATATAGGCCCACGAATTTCATAACAATAACATATTTATTAATTATCAAATTTATAAAAGATAACTGTGATTTTGGATGGAAGGATAACGGATTATTCTTATTGACCAATTCACTAAGGTTGTGATTGGTTCAAGGAAAGTGAAGGAACAGAAAGCATTTTCTTGGAAAGTAAAAACCCTTGGTTGTTTGGTTCACTTGAGAAAATGGAAAAATGGAAAACATATTCTTCATCTTGGTCAAAATCAGTTAATTCAACATAAAAGGAAGTTGCTTTTCTTATTGACACCAAAGAGAGAACGAGTATGATCCATGAACAGAGGAAGAAGGTTGTTTACGAGAGATTGGGGTTCGGATGGGTATTACTGATTGCTTCTCGAGGTTTGATCCTATGCTTTGAGTGTATGGGACTATTGCTTGATTTAGTCCAGAAATACTTTTCTACATATGAACCAAACACTCAAAAAGTGGAAAATGAATTTCGGCAATTCATTTTCAATGAATTTTATTTCTTGATGAAACCATGTTCGGTGAACCAGCCTAAGTATGTTATCGTAATTGACCAAAAAAAAAGTTAGTGCATGAACCTTTTTGGCTATTTTTTTCTAAAAAAAACCAGACAAAAATATTGAGAAGTACAATGTACGTTCCATGATATTAACCTTACTACATTGTACTTTTTTTGTGACAAAAACATGCAATAATATACTTTTTGCTTTATTACAAAGATTACAACAGGCATGATTCCGTCTGAAACCATAAGCCGGTCTAGCATCAGCAGCCACACTAAGCTAATAGTGAGTCCACTAGCCTCCTCACAGTATGTGATCCATTAAGGAACCCACTAAATCTAAATTCAATGGTGATGAATCATCTAGTAGAACTGCAAGAAGGTCCAATTCTCCTTTAGATTTGATTGATTATAGAGTCGATGTGATGAAACTTTTGCACCTGTTGCCAAACCTACCACCATAAGATTGCTTTTATCCTTAGCTGTTCATTTCAATTTGGATGTCAGACAATTAGATGTTTTCAATGCATTCTTGCATGGTCATCTCAATGCAAGGAAGAAGTCTTAATGAAGCAACCTCAAGGTTTTACCGATCCTTTAAAACTCACTCATGTTTGTAAAGTGTAAACTACTCAAGTCCATCTATGGTCTCAAGCAAGCTCCTAAAGCTTGGTATGAAGAGTTATTTCAAGCCTTAATGTCCATTGGATTCGATACTTCCCAAGCTGATCATTCTTTGTTTATTAAAAAGGATTTTATTTCTATTACATATGTGTTAGTTTATGTGGATGATATTTTGATCACTAGAAGTTCTCCTACTGTCTACATGAGCATCATCAAGCAATTAAGTTCTATGTTTTCTATGAAAGACTTGGGCTTTCTGCATTATTTCTTATGATTGGAAGCTCAAAGATAATCAACAGGATTATTTTTATCTCAAACAAAATATGCTTATGATTTTTTAACTAAAGCCAAGATGTAGGATGCTAAACCTTTTTCTTACTTTTATGTCTTCAAGTTGAAAACTTGATAATCATACTAGTGAAGTTTTAATTGATCCTACTGAATTTAGATCTGTTGTTGGTGCTTTGCAATATCTAGTTTGAACTAGACCTGATATAGCTTTTGCAGTAAATGTTGTTTGTCAATTCATGCACAATCCCAGGATTCCACATATGATAGTTGTTAAAAGGATTTTGATATATTTGAAAGGTACAATAGATTATGGCATTTGGATAAAAAAGAGTTCCCTAATAGTTCAAGCATACACTGATGCTGACTGGGCAGACTGTCCAATGTATCAAAGGTCTATCACAGGCTTTTGCATCTATCTTGGTTCCAATTTTTTGTCATGGTCTGCCAAGAAGCAACACACTGTTACTAGGTCATCTATAGAAGCAGAATACAGAGTTTTGGCACATACAATTGTTGAACTCTACTGGATATGTCCTCTCTTTCAGGATCTCAGAATTCTTTTATTTGTTCCTCCTTTGATATGATATATACTATAACAATATTAGTGCTATCTCCTTAGCTAACAGTCCAGTATTCCATGCACGCACAAAACATGTGGAGATGGACTATCACTACTAGGGGCGGACCTAGGATACGTGTCATTGCCATTGATCATATCTTGAGACTAACTTATTGGATCATCACAATTGGTCATCTCAAGAGTCATGAGTTACCAAATGGTTACAAAATGAACATGAATACATGCATAGAGCAATAATAGCTATCAATGCAATACTAAATGTCATTAACCAATGGAGCATAAAAGGGGGGAGAGAATTCTATATATTTCTTCTCCACTCTCTAACAAAAGGAGGAGAATTCTATGCTTCTTCTCCACTCTCCATCTTCTCCGTTCGTCATCGATCATTCGATCATAGAATCCAAACAATGAACTACATTTGACTTGATTCCAGTTCGTCAGAGAACTGGATACGTAGGCAGTTTGATCCTTCGAACTTAGTCACAACATCATTCTCCCCAAATTTCCTACACTTGTAAGGTTCACCCAATTAGAGCATTTACATTGGCGCCGTCTGTGGATCGAATTTCTTGAAAATTCAAGTCTACTGTTAACTTAATTCTCTACTCAAACTTTCATTTCCAAGCCCACGAAGCATTGGAGAAAAGTCGTAGATTGATTACCCAAAGTGAACAACTACAACTACTGCTCGCTAGAACAGATAAGCAAATTGATTTCCTATCTCAGTTCTTTACCGCATTTTCATTATTACCTTGTTTGTGTAGAACTTCTATGCTATGACTCTAGAATATAGCAGCAACATGGTAATCACGCTCATCATTCATAAAATAAGAGCTGGTGTATCGGCTATAAACAAGTTTTTGAATTTTCCGATCTCCAGAAGAATCTCGTTGTGGGCTTAGCTTCTTATATGTGTTTACAGAAACACTTAAAACTTTGAAGCGGTGATTACTCGATTTGACCTTAACTCTTTAACTGGTCATAGATGAGCATGTGGCACACACATACTTTTACTATCAGACAACGACATGATCTTACCAAAAACGAATCCATGAAGAATTAGTCTTAAACGTTAACGTTTTAGTATTAGTCAAGATGCATATGTACTGTTTGAAGCATAAATTTTGTGCTCCTCTTAAGCGACTTCACGTGAACACGACCTCGTCAAGTCGTTAATATTTGGACTCCATTCTAATTTCCATGGGATTCATCTCATTCCGTGTTAGAAAATATGATCCATCACCCATTTCAACCGTCATATATCCTGAAGAAACACTTACAATTTCTTCTCGACTTTTGAGGCTTATTTATTTTATTCACATGGAGACCGACCTGATCATATAGCCAGTTGCTCTTATTAGCAAAACTCTTGCTATCTCAAATATTGCTTATATATTAGTGTAACTTTAACTCCTTTTTCTATCAACTAATCATGTCGAACTATTGACTATCGACTTTATGTATAAAGATCGACCTATCGACTTAATCATGTCGAATTATCAGAACTCGAGTTACTGTGGCTCGACCTGACAAGAAATTGCACGGTTACTAAACTTATTTGCTTGTTATATGTGTACATTTAATTCTCTTTTGCCAAGAAACTTTCAATTTATAGAGGATGGCCGCATAAGGCCAGGAATCTTCTTCCTCAAATATGTGTACTACTTTCAGGATATGTTAACTACTTTCAGGGATGCTAATAACCTTTTTGGTTAAGGCAATCTAAACAGAATGACATAATCTAAGCCCATGAAGTTTGGTTGAAAAGCACGTCACTGAAGGGTATTAGAAGAGTTTTTGGGAATTATAATATACCACTGAAGTCGGAAATAACAAGTAGACGGCCAGTTCGCAACAATAAAAAAGGCAGCGTCCTAAAGGCATCGTTCTAAAGAGAGTCTCTCTGGGCAGGCCACCTGTACTAGGAATTGCGAACTGCTGAATTATGAGGTCATTCACTTCTCTACCCATTAAGTGCAGGTCGCTTACACAGTCGCGAGTGATCGACCTCTGGCGTAATTTATTAAAGTCAAACTTGATTGATTGAAAATTGTTGCCATCAAGTTTGCATACATGTTACTCAAATTACAAACCAGGAGCTCGCAATAGCCATATGCTCAGTATCCGGCTATGACTTGAGCTCGACGCTCAATTTATCTCCAAATTATCATTTATTTTGTTCTAATTCCTTTTGGATATTAGTTCAATCTAGTGCAAGTCAATAAAGCTTCAAACTGGGGGTTAGCCACAACCATCTCCGGACTGGGGCTTATTATTGCCACCTAAACATGTTCAATTATGTTATTATGCATCTCCAGAATTATTACGTAATGTTAGTTCATACTAACTCTTTGGTGCTAGCTCGCATTTTTTACAGGTCAATCAAGCTCCAAAACTGGGGCTAGCTACAGTACGTTACGCCAATTCAAGGCCAACTGTTAATCATAGTAACGCCCCCTAAAAGGCTAGCTATCAACCAATCAACTTGATGCCCTGCTAAGGATCAAGTTTGGTTCAACTATAGTCATGCCAATTCAAGGCTAGCTATCAACTGTGATCACCAAATCACACGCTAGCTCCATCGAGCTCAAACGCTACATAGCACCACCACTTCTCACTAGTTGGGGACCTATACTTTTAGGACCAACTCAGTGCAGAACGCTCTCTAAGAGCACCAGGCTCCCATGGGCCACATCGCTCACTTAAGCTTGAATGCTACTGGAGCATAACGCTTACATAAGCGTTAAAAGGTCCCTTGACTTACGCTCACTCGAGCAGAACGCTTCCATAAGCGCTAAAAGGTCCCTTGACCTATTGGAGCAAAATGCTTACATAAGCGCTAAAAGGTCCCTTGACCTACGCTCACTCAAGCAGAATGCTTCCATAAGCGCTAAAAGGTCCCTTAACCTACTGGAGCAGAACGCTTACATAAGCGCTAAAAGGTCCCTTGACCTACGCTCACTCGAGCATAACGCTTCCATAAGCGCTAAAAGGCCCCTTGACCTACTGGAGCAGAGCACTTACATAAGTGCTACAAGGTCCCTTGACCTACGCTCACTCGACCATAACGCTTCCATAAGCGCTAAAAGGTCCCTTGACCTACTGGAGTAGAACGCTTACATAAGCGCTAAATGGTCCCTGGACTTACGTTCACTCGAGCATAACACTTACTTAAGCACGAAGAGTCCTAGACCTATGCTCACATGAGCTCCAACACGCTCACTATTCCACTTTGACACGTGTCAAGTTATTTCTCTCGTCATATCGTTCTTAAGAAATCACAACCTAACGAGAGGGGCTATGTGAGGGACATATATCGACACGTGTCATTGCCATTGATCATATCTTTAGACTAACTTATTGGATCATCACAATTGGTCATCTCAAGAGTCATGAGTTACCAAATAGTTACAAAATGAACATGAATACATGCAATAAAGCTATCAATGCAATACTAAATATCATTAACCAATGGAGCACAAAAGGGGGGAGAGAATTCTATATATTTGTCCTCCACTCTCTAACAAAAGGAGGAGAATTCTATGCTTCTTCTCCACTCTCCATCTTCTCCATTTGCCATCGATCATTCGATCATAGAATCCAAACAATGAAATACGTTCGACTTGATTTCAGTTCGTCAGAGAACTGGATACGTAGACAGTTCGATCCTTTGAACTCAGTCACAACATCATTCTCCCCAAATTTCCTACACTCGTAAGGTTCGCCCAATTAGAGCCTTTACACTTTCTATGAAAAAAAAATTACACTATATACTAGTAGTTAACATAAATATACACTACCATTTTAGTGTTATTTTTGCTATGTGAGAGATGATTTATTCCTTTCAATAACATTTCCTAAAGCCCCCCCTGAAAATGATAAAAAAATATATATTGAACTTTGCACTTGGTTTCAAAACAAGCAATGTACTTTTTTTTTATTCAAATAAATATTGTACTTACAAAAAGTTTCAATTTAGGCATTCCGTCCAATTAATTGGATGTCCAGCTTACATGGACCGTTAAAAATTTTCCCAATTCTAATTTGCCTATGTGGCAGTTATTTAGACCATGAGGCGGCATCCATTCAACATTTCGACACACCAACTCATCAAATTACAACTGATATATCGGTTAAACCAAATTTCAAGATCTCCAAATTTAAAAATATTTTGTAACACAGTCAAAATACTTTTTTTCTAGTTCTCAGTATTAACAAAAATTTGATGCTTTCATTCAAAATTATTCAATTTTGAGTAATGGGTATTGTTTTAATTCTCTTTGTTGTTTGTTGTGTTGCATTTCATGGAGAATTCAATGAGCACTACTCACTGCAACTTATGAACACAACAAAGGAAGAAAAAGACTGGTTGGTTTCAATAAGAAGCCAAATTCATGAATACCCAGAGTTCAAATTTGAAGAATTTACAACTAGTGCTCTTATTAGAATAGAACTAGATAAGCATGCATCTCTTACACTTACCTTTTAGCTAAAACAGAGTTCAAATTCATGGTAATGGTTCTCGTCTTTTTGTTGCAATGAATTCATGCTAATTAATATGGATGCTCTTCCTTTGCAAACATAATAAAGACCCTTTGGTTTAATCTTGTTGAATGGCATGTTAGTTTGTTCAATTTTGAATTTTGAATTTTGAAAAAAATATTTAGTAAACAATTTGTAGTTTCCACCGGGCACGTTAATGGAGTTGGAGCATATAATGAGGAAGAAAGAGATAAATAGGGGGGAGGCAACTCACGTGATGCTGAAATATCAGGTCATCTGTTTTTTAAATTTGATTTAACCGATATTCCAGTTGATATTTTTTGAGTTGGTGTGTCGAAATGTTGGATGGATGTCACCTCCATGGTTTAAACAACTGCCACATAGGCAAATTAGAATGGGAGGAATTTTTAATGGTCCATGTAAGCTGGACATCCAATTAATTGGACGGAATGCCTAAATTGAAACTTTGTGAAAGTACAATATTTATTTGAATAAAAAAAAAATACATTGACTGCTTTGAACCCAAGTGCAAAGTTCAACGTATTTTTTTGTCATTTTCCCCAACGTTACCATATCTCAATTCAATATCTCAGCGCTAAGGATCATATCAGTATCTTTACTAAAGCTTACTTTATCAACTGCAATAAGGTTCAAGTTAGTCTACCAGATCTTCAAGTTACTCTCTCGCAAGATTTCAGTTTAACCCTCTCCCTTCAGCTTGATTCTCAGTCAACAAAGTCAATAGAAGCTTCTGAAGATCCAGCTCAGCGCGCAAAGTACACATCAGCATATTTAGTAACAACTGAATATGATTGTAAGAACTCAATTAAGTCATTTTGTAATAAAGTTTTCCTTCTTCACAAAATTCAAAACGAACAATACAAGTCAATAAGTTTATGTACAATGCCTAATAGGTAAGACGATTCTCGTTATTCTCCAAAATTATCGTTTTAGTTTTCTTATGCTTCGAGACGAATTGTTTGTACCAAGTAGCTGATAACTTTGGAGTTCTCTTCAGCGTTGGATAGTCCACATGGTATAAACCAAATCTCTTCGTGTACCCAAAAATCCATTCGAAGTTGTCAAGCAAAGACCAAGAGAAGTATCCCCTCACGTCTGCACCTTTCCTGTGCAAACCAATACATTACAAGGTATTAGATTCCAAAAACAGCCACATCTGGAAACTCTCTACATTTGTTTGTCATATATGATTATATGATACCTGATTGCCGTTGCTAAAGCATCCAAGTAATTGTTCATATAGTTTATTCTGTCCACATCATGTAAGAAATCTTCGACGCTAGCATTGAGGATGTTTTCTTCACCATATCCTATAACACTCAGTAAAATCAGATGACAACAGTATAAACTATAAAGTAAGTTATGATAACAACTTGGTAACAGAAAGATCTATCTAGTATTCTCTCACCATTTTCTGCAATAAACATAGGTATATTGTTGTATCTCTCCTTCATATATGTAATTGTCTTCTCCATTCCTTGTGGATAAACGTAGTAGTACTTCATGGGGGTCTGTACGATTAAGAAGCTCCAACAGTTAGTGACTATACAAGGAGTATATGTACGTGGAGGTACATGAGTAACATTACATACAGTTTCTCCAATTGAAACACCATTCCTCTCCCCCGTTTGTAGAGCGAAACCTTCTGTCCTAGAAGTCCCCATTCCAACTCCACATGTAGAGTAAAGACAATCTTTCACATAGAGGCTAGTATAATGGTTGACACCAATGAAATCCAAACTCCCCTGCAGCTTTGTCAGGTCGTTATTTTCAAACTTAGGCAAACTGGATCCTAGAATCTTTTGCATCTCCATAGGATACTGTCCAAATATAAGGGGGTCCAAGAACCTGCCATAAAGAAGTATTTACAGACTTCGTAAATCTCTGCTTCATGTAACGCTTTGTAATGCATTTATACATATATGTGAATATATGATCAGAAAAAGATCGAGAGAGTAAACGGCGATGCTCACGAGTGCTTAAAATTACCAGTTTACAAGGAACGATCGAGCTCTTCTGGCTGCTAATATGTCCTTGGTCGAATTGCTTATGGGTTCAAACCATATAGCATTTATCACAATCCCAACGCTACCTCTTTGTTCTTCCTGTACATTTGATGAGATGTATATATGAGGCAAATGGCAGGTTCCTTCAATAAAGGGAAAAATGTTCAACGCAATATGCTTTGATGTTAAACATGATGGAGTGAATTGTTTATTGAATGAATACACAGCTAAGTTGCAAGCCAAAGTAATGAATTCAATCCATTATACTCTACAGTTTTCTTCAGAACTTAGTAGCTTCTAAGGAAACAATGTTAGATTCTTTTTCGCCTCTAAGCTCCCATTTACTCTGTTTCTGCACCCTCTACTTTAAAGCATACATCAACATCTTGTCTTGACCAATCAATTTCATCAGAATATTCTGTTGTTTTCAGATTTTCATTCTGTTTTCAACTGAGTACATTTCCTTTTCCTTGTTAATATAAACTGTCCCTCTGGAGGGTTCTATTTGTTGCCTACTACTACTACTACCTAACGTTACTAGTGCTACTACTGCTACACGGCCACAGCAAGGTGTCTAAAATAGTGAAGTTCCTTACTTACTGCTTGATCATTCCAAGTACCTGGTATTTGGTTCTATAAGTTTCAACTGCAGCTGCATGGGAGAGTATGATGTTATGTGCTGCAATGAATGGTTCGGTCTCTGAGTTCCCATATGTACAGTTTCCAAATGATCCTGAACAACGAGATGGTGGGTAAATTCCCGTACGATAACCATGCATGACTACAATGTTTGGCTCGTTAAAGGTGACCCAATACTTGACTCTATCTCCAAAGGCCTCAAAACAGACATCTGAGAAATATCGGAAATCTTCCCTGAAAAGTGAATATCTTTGACAGGTTAGTCTGCAAATAATAAATTTATCTTCCTTTTACTCTTGCATGAAAGCAACCTAAATTCATAACAAAGCATACTATTATTGTGATCTGTACATGCAGGTTTAAAGGTAGTGCACCATATATCAATTGGTTAAAAATTTAAAGCCGGCCATGTTCAGGTCTGGATCATATACTGGAACAACACTTACTGTATGCAAGGGTTCAACCAAGCTTGATATATATCTTCAAGTTCTTGAGGGAAATCATAATGAGATAAAGTCACAAAGGGTTGGATTCCTGCATACAATGAGGAGATACTTTATTAGTTTTTTTCTTTCTCACAATGCATCGATCGATGACTAGAAGTGTTTCTTGACTATGTAGAATGTCGTGAATGTCAGTACCTATGTTTCTCAGAATATATTGGCGAATATATTCCCGTACTCAACTTTAGATGTCCGCACTACTTGTCTATATTACTACTGTTTACTTTTTGGTAACCATCATAACCGGCTTACTTTATGTCAAGTAAACACAACCTATGTGTTGTGCCTATACTTATCTTACTAACAAGCAAACAAGAGTTCATGCATGGAGTCATGAAGGTATTGTTAGAAAAAATGATTTGCTCAAATCCATTTAAATATGAATGAGTAGTTTGTCTCCCAAGTTACCCCACTTAAGATGAAATGGGTTTTTCTTGAAACAGTACGTAATGTGAGAAAAACCTTTTCAAAATGATGCATTTGTTTGAAAAAAGCAGCATTATGCCGAAAAGGTGCGACCTTTCGAAATGTGCAACTGGTTTGAAACAACAGTATCATGCCGAAAAGGTGCAACCTTTCGAAATAGGCACCGGTTCAAAACAAATTCTTTATATGCCGAAATGGTGTGTGTCCTTTTCAAACATGTGACTTTTCAAAGAGTTGCTTATTTTTTTCCAAGAGTCACTGTGTTGTTTCGAAAAGGCACCACTCACCTATAAATAGTGGATGAATTTGGAGAGGAAAAGGACACAAGATCACACAGAGTTCTGATCTTTCTTTTCTCCCTCTGTTCTTAGTCAAATACTATGTTGTGTTCGCTGAGTCTATAGAATTGAAGTGCTAGCTTTCTATAGAAGGAAATCCGTTCTATCTTGGGAGATAGTTTCCCATCAACCTTCAAGCACCGTGAGGGGGAAAATCTGTCTTAAGGACATAGTGTATCTATACTAGGCTCGGATTTAATTAAGAAGTACAAGACACTTGCAAGACAAAATGTTTGTATAGTTTGGTAATTGGTAAAGTGTAAGTACAATTAAGTTGTATATTCCTAACAACTTAAGACAGATTCTGTTTTTCTTCTTCTTCTTTACCGAACAGAATTTGTTTCTGTTTTCTTTTCTTTTTTGGTTTAAGGAAATAACAAAGTGTAGTTATATTTGTAGTTATATTTCAGAATATGGCAACACCACTAGTTACTCCTGTTGTTAATGTCCTCGTCTTTACACAACTCTGAATGAGGTGCTCTATGTGCCTGACATTCGCAAGAACTTGGTTTCTGGGTCGCTGCTGAGCAAGAATGGCTTTAAGTTAGTCTTTGTTTCTGATAAATTTGTACTAACTAAGAATGATGTATTCGTGGGAAAGGGTTATCTTCAGGATGGGCTCTTTAGGATGTCTTGTTTTACTATTATTACCAAAAAGCCAATAAAGTTGAATCTTCTGTTTTACTTGATTGAAGTCTTCACATGTATGGCATGGTAGATTAGGACATGTTAATTATGATACTGCGTAGATTAATTAATTTGGACTATATACCAAAATTAAAAATAGAACCACACCATAAATGTGAAACTTGTGTAGAATCCAAGTTGACCAGATCATCCTTTCATTCCATTGAAAGAAGTACTGAACCTCTAGACTTAATACACACAGATATATGTGATCTTAAGTACGTGCAGACTTTTATTGACGATAGCACTAGATATAGTTATGTTTACTTGTTGAGAAGTAAAGATGAGGCAATTGAAGTGTTCAAACACTATAAAAATGAAGTTGAAAATTAACTAAGCAAAAAGATTAAGGCTATAAGGAGTGATAGAGGAGGTGAATATGAATCACCTTTTGAAGGTTTCTGTTCTGAACATGGAATCATTCATCAAACTACGGCTCCTTATTCACCTCAATCAAACGGTATTTGGAACATAAAACCGAACTCTAAAAGAGATGATGAACGCTATGTTGTTAAGTTCGGTTTACCCCAAAATTTTGTGGGGAAGCTTTGCTTTACGCCAATTACATTCTCAACAAGATTCCTAACAAGAAGACGCTTAAAACACCATACGAATTGTGGAAAGGTCATCAGACTTCCTACAAATTCTTAAAAGTGTGGGGGTGTCTTGCTAAAGTGGAAGTCCCTAAACCTAAGAAGGTGAAGATAGGACCCAAGACTATTGATTGTGTATTCATTGGATATGCAAACAATAGTAGTGCATATCATTTTCTGGTTCATAAATCAAAGATTCAAGATATACATGTTAATACAATTATAGAGTCAAGGAATGCTTCATTCTTTGAAAAGACGTTTCCGTATAACATGTGTATAGAGTCAAGTTCAACAAAGAGAACTTTAGATGCTACAACTAGTAACCATCCTACACAAAGCTTAAATTGAGGAGGAACCTAGACGAAGCAAAAGGTCAAGGACGCCAACGTCTTTTGGACCTGATTTTCTAACATACTTGTTGGAAAATAATCCTCAAACGCTCAAGGAGGCAATGTCATCTCCGAAGCTACTTATTGGAAAGAAGCAATAAATAGCGAGATTGAATCCATAATGCAAAATCATACATGGGAATTGGTAGATTTACCACCGTGATTCCAAGACTTTGGGATATAAGTGGATATTCACAAAGAAATTTAAGACCGATGGATCAATCGACAAGTATAAAGCTAGACTTGTGGTCAAAGGCTTTGCAAAAGGAAGGATTGGATTATTTTGACACTTACTCCCGGTTATAAGAATAACTTTCATAAGGATGCTAATAGCAATAGCATCAATACATGGATTTGAGATACATCAAATGGATGTAAAGACGGCATTCTTGAATGGTGCGAAGTTAGATGAAGAAATATACATGGAACAACCCGGCGGTTTATTGCTCCCGACAAGAAAGGAAAGTTTGCAAGCTTGTTAAATCTTTATATGGATTAAAGCAAGCACCTAAACAATGGCATGAGAAATTTGACAATGCAATGTTGTCAAACGGTTTCAAAATAAACGAGTGTGACAAGTGTGTCTATGTCAAAAGCACTCAAAAGGGAAGTGTCATTGTTTGTCTCTATGTAGACGATATGCTAATTTTGGGTAGTAATATGGATGTCATAAAATCTACCAAACAAATGTTGTCTAGTAAGTTTGACATGAAAGATTTTAGTGTGTATTTGATGTTATTCTAGGAATTAAGATCTCTAGGATAGAGGATGGACTTGTTCTATCACAATCTCATTACATTGAGACGATTCTTGACAAGTTCAAGAAATATAACATCACACAAAAAAGGTCACCAGTTGACGTAAATCTTCATTTAGCCAAAAATACCGGAGATAGCATATCTCAACTAGAATACTCGTGATACTTGGTAGTTTAATGTATGTCATGAATCAGTATAAAGCCCGACATAGCATACTCGTGAGGAGCAAGCTAAGTCGATATAATGAGTAATCCCGGCGGCGATCATTGGGTGACATATTGAGAGTTTTAGGATACTTAAAGTATACTCAGAATTTTGGTTTGCACTATACAAGATATCCGGCCGTTCGTATGGTATCGCGATGCTAGTGGATATCGACACTAAAGACTCAAAGTCCACAAGTGGATATGTCTTTACACTTGGAGGTGCAAATTGTTTTGGAAATCCTCAAAACAAACGCGTGCATAACGAGGTCCACTATGGAATCAGAATTCATAGCATTAGACAAGGCCGAGAAGAAGCGAGTGGCTTCAAATTTCTTAGAGGATATTCCAAACTGGGCTAAACCTATGCCAACGGCGGTGTGTATATACATCGTGATGCCTAATCTGCTATTGGTAGAGTTAACGCAGTAGCATGTATAACGGGAAGTCTCGACATATACGCCGGTAGACATAATACCGATTAGACAATTGTTTCAAATGGAGTTATCTCAATCGACTATGTAAGGTCAAAAGATAACATTGCGGATCCGCTTTACAAAAGGTTTAACAAGAGAGCAAGTAGAAAGATTATCAAGGGAATGGGCTTAAAGCTTTTGAGATAATCAACCAAGAGTCATCATAATGGAAAAACCAACCTAGTTGACTGGAGATCCCAAGATCTAGGTTCAATGGGCCAACTGAATTATATTTGTGACTCAGTTAGCACTGGAGAGTAATATTATACTCTAACACATTCCTATATAAGACAGTGCATATCTGCCGCGAGAACTAGGATAAGTCAAGCTTTTAATGATTTACTATATCTTGGAAAGTTATGTTATCCAAGTGGAGTATTGCAGGATACTCTTTATAGAAATCACCTATGTTAGTGCAAAGTGGGGCCGCTTCTATGAGAATTTTAAAGACAAATGTCTCAAAAGCACTATCTGAAACCAAGAAATGTTCAAGGCCAAAATGAACACAAACGTGAGAACCAACAAGATTCGAGGCGTGATCGCGTGAAGATGATTGTCTAGGTTTATACAAACGGCTGACAGTTCAAGGACATTAATTGAAGTCTACTGATCGTCCAATTAAATCCGATCGTCTTTCACTAAGGCAAGTTTAAGGCCTCCCATGCTACTTGACTCGACGGTATCTTTTCATTTGTAAAAGAACGTAAACCGATGTTTATGATAGAAGAAGCCAAATTTTCATTCATGTGGGGATTGTTAGAAAAAATGATTTGCTCAAATCCATTTAAATATGAATGAGTAGTTTGTCTCCCAAGTTACCCCACTTAAGATGAAATGGGTTTTTCTTGAAACAATGCGTAATGTGAGAAAAACCTTTTCAAAATGATGCATTTGTTTGAAGCGATTGCATTATGCCGAAAAGGTGCGACCTTCGAAATGTGCACCTTGGGTTTGAAACAAGTGTATCATGCCGAAAAGGTGCAACCTTTCGAAATAGGCACCGGTTCAAACGATGCTTATATATGCGAAATGGTGTGTCCTTTTCAAACATGTGACTTTTCAAAGAGTTGCTTACTTTTTCCCAAGAGAGTTTGTGTTGTTTGAAAAGGCACCACTCACCTATAAATAGTGGATGAATTTGGAGAGGAAAAGGACACGAGATCACCACGAGTTTCGATCTTTCTCTTCTCCCTCCGTTCTTAGTCAAATACTATGTTGTGGTTCACGAGTCTATAGAATTGAAGTGCTAGCTTTCTATAGAAGGAAATCCGTTCTATCTTGGGAGATAGTTTCCCATCAACCTTCAAGCACCGTGAGGGGGAAAATCTGTCTTAAGGACATAGTGTATCTACACTAGGCTCGGATTTAATTAAGAAGTACAAGACACTTACAAGACAAAAGGTTTGTATAGTTTTGTAATTGGTAAAGAGTAAGTACAATTAAGTTGTATATTCCTAACAGGTATCTGATATCATATACATATATCAGGACCAAAATACAACAATTTGTAGCTACTCTTTGTGCGTTTTTGTGAGCGTGGTGTGTGTGTGTGAGCGTTCACAAGAATGCACGGCGAGTAAACATTTTTCTGAAAATTATTAAGACGCAATACGGAAGACACACCTTTTCGTAGTAGAGCATCGATAAGATTGTTGTAGTGTTGGATACCGGCTGGATTTACACCTCCAAATTTCCCTCCTGTTTGTAAGTGTCAAAAGTTTAATCAGAATGAGGGGATTAATCTAATAAGCTGTCCTGTGTAGCAATTATACTAAATCACAAGATCATTTCTACTGACTTGGTAGGATTCTAGCCCAGGAGATCGAGAAGCGATAGCTGTTGACTCCAACAGAATGCATTAGTTCTATATCGTCCTGTTTTGCAATAATCAAATTCAGTTGATATAACAACAATTCATTAGTTGCAAACCCTGTTTTAGATATAACAATCTAGTTTATTCTGATGTCCATGTAACGGAAAAAAAGTCTTTTGAAATTTGATCTATCACAACTAGTTTGAAGCAACTTGAGATAATTCGCAATGAGATACAGAAGCACATATTAAAACCATGATTTAGATTAACAGAAACCTAATACGTGAGCTAATAATTAGACATTCTGTTCCAACAAGATGAAATGAAACATTAATTTTGTATGCCAAAAACTGCCTGAAATCCAATAACTGAAAGTCTGTGCCTAATCTATGCCCACCGAGTCAAATATACTGGCCTCACTCCATTAATTTTGATAGTGATGGAGGCAAAGCTGAACTTCTTGTTTTGGCAACTCAACCAAGCCCACTGCTGCAATTAAGGGTGGAATTCGAGCTAAACAAACCGAGCTTTTCTTAAGCTCAGCTCGTTAATTACACGAGCTTTAAATTGAGCTCAAGCTCGGCTCATATAGTTAAACGAGCGAGTTCGAGTCGAGCTCAAGTGGCTCAGTTATTTTACACTACAAATATGTTATTTGAGCTAAACGAGCCGAGCTTCATCAAACTCATTTGTTACATGAGTTTTAATTTGATCTCGAGCTCGGCTCACATAGTTAAACGAGAGAGCTAAATTAGCCTAGCCCGAGCCGCTTAGCCCTCGAATTCCACACTTAGCTGCAATTGCATTTTTAATACGCTACTCATGTTTTTCTTAAGAAAATGGCTATCTACATTTTTCCTATCCCATATGCTTAAGTGCTTAACCAACTAATACCCTTGGGCCTTGGGCCTTGGGTCAGGTTCAGTTTCCTATCCCATATGCTGATATGCTTAAGGGAGGAAGAAAAAAATATATGACGGTACCAAACAAACACAGATGACGTTACCAGATACTGATGATATTGATCAACTGCAACATCTCCATTATTCCCGTCCATGATAGTGCCTGCAGCGACATCAACATATCACCCAGGCCATATAAGAACCCATTATTTAACTAAACAATCATCCCCCCTATTTCTGTTTTGAAATTAAGGTCACCCTACTCACCTGGTTGATGAGTGAACACATCCCAATTGCTTACACCTTTTCCATCACTCAAAAATGCTCCTTCAAACTGATCATAACAATTAAGTTAAAAGTATTATGCATCATAGACGGCATTGAGTTATTAATTACCTGATTTTTGTTCTCTACGGTAGAAAGTAATTTTATTGACTTCAGATGAAAAGATGGGATCATCAAATGGAGATGAAGCTATGGTACACACCTGATAAGAAGAGGATGCAGTTCCAAAGAGGAAGTTGCTGGGAAATGGAGAAGAATGATCTGGGTTCACTCTTTCATTTATGAGAGGATCATCACTTGATATCAATCGCGGGGAAGAGAGAAGCTCTACGTAAACTATAACAAAAAAATATATAGCTAACTTCATGATGATGGAGTTAGTTGGTTGCTATATTACTTGTTGTACAGAACAGGGATATCAAGATGGTGGTGCGAAATAAAATGGAGGATCTACTAATATTAGAGTCGGATAGTTCACGTCTCATACACTGATACACACTTCACATTTAATCACCTTGGTAATGAATCAGTCATAGTTTTTAACAGTTACTAGCTAGCTAGACTTGATATGGTGGATGACTTTGGCCCGAAGGTTAACATCACTAACACCGAAAGTGGTATGTGACGAACAGATCAGTCATCACATATACCCTGATGATCCATGTCCCCTTACCTTGAAGATACCAATTATGATTTTGAAAAATATGGTACATTCAGTGGCTTAAAAGCATCAACAATCAAAATTTTGGTACTAGCCTATGAAACATAACAGAGTTTGTGCATGTAGATGCGTCATGAATCTTAGTACTTATCAAAATTGACGATTTTATTTGTGGATAGATTGGCCATTTAGATCATCATTAAAATATTTGACGTACATGTACATCCAATCAACTGCCCTTTTGAGAGATGTATGCAAAAGACGATCATGACCGTGACCTTGACGATTGGTGTTTAATGTCTATATTCATGATATTTACACTTTAGTAACAGTTAACACTACTAACACCCACAATAACCAAAATAAGAGTTCTTTCAAAATCTGTGTAGGTCCACCGCTTAAGCCTAATTGCCTAAAGCATGGGGTATATTTTCAGTAAATGACCAAATGAATGTTCTCAAGCATGCATACACGTGAAGCCCGTGGAGGAAAATACATGTAAGAAAAGTGAGGAGACGTCTAAACTCTAAACAGTAAATACTCCTTCACCAACGTGCACCCTTTAGCCAAATACAATCGCTACTTTAACCATAGTCCATAGCACACAAAACTTGAAATTTCTAAAATTTCAGTGAGCTCTGAATATTTTTCTGACATTTCATAATCTATCTATCTATCTAATAAAACACAATGGTGTGGGGGCCTCCATCTAATTTAATAGAATATTATCTTTTCTAAGTTGTGATACTCAAGACTTTCAAATTCATCCCAGGTAGTGTCTTTGCATTTCTAAGCTAATAGCAGTTCTATGATATCTCTTCTTCTCTAATTTAGGGTAAAAAAAAGAAATAATCATTTCCTTCCAATATCTGCCCTAACCGCCGCCATCACTCCCACCCATTTTCTCATCTTGTCGAGAACCCGCGGTATACGCCTCAGTTTCGAGAACTCGCGACTGAACAGGTATCCACGCCTCACTGTGCTTTTCTTTCCACAACAACCACAACCCCTGGTGAGTAGCGAAGACCTTACTTGCAGATGTTTAGATCTGAGATCTGGAGCATTTAGATAAAACCACATTGATGTTCTGTGATCTTTAGCACTACTTTGCTTCAAAAGAAATGCTAAAACATCTTCCCATTTTCGCCATGTACCCCTTTTTCCTCAAGACGATTTTTTTCCAATTAGAGGCTGCTTCTACAAATTCGCTCTCTACATATATGTGTGTGAATGATTCTTTTCAAAATATGGAGTTGACAAATTCGTGATAAATTTTGGAAGTGTGATTGCTAAATTTTCTTGACAACTTTCTAACTAAATGTTTGGCTGTTTGCAACCTAATCGACATCCATTTACCCTTTATTCTGGCAAAAGATGCACAATTGGTGATATATTAGGTGTACTCTTGTTTGTAGGGGGCTGTGGAAGTCTCTATGTTGAGTCCTGGAATTGTCTATGAGCCATATGCGCCCCGTGAACCAATTTCGTTTCTGCAAAGGTTGGTTACTTTCTGAAATTTTATTTTAACTGATTACTGTCGTTAACTCTATCTCTATTTGTGTGTGTGAATGTGCGATTGTGCGTGCATGTGTGTTAGTTTTAATCAGTACTATTTAGCATTTGAACAATGAATTTGATTAGGAGGATCATGTCTCTATATCAAGCTGTTTGGACGTGGTTATCAGTGATTTAATCTGTTTTTTTCAAGCTGTTTTTTTCCCACTTCCATATCAAGCTGTTTGGAAACACATGTGATGATTGATCTAGAAATGTTATGATGTACATCAGTGGAAGACCAATTATGACTTAAAAACTGCAAAAAATGTGTGTATGTTCACGTCAACACTGGTTTATTTGTTCATGAAAGTTTCAAACTTACAAAGAAAAACCGCGTTGAATATGAAGAGGAGATGCTGAAATCTAAGTCTTACGTTAGATTATAATATGAAGGTTTTCATTGACATTAGTATGGATTAACTTTATTAATCAGATGCACGACTTGTTTTCTTTTTTATTTGCTTTTTTTTGCACCCCCAATTATTTTCCCAATTGTTGTTGATCGAACTCTCTTACTGATGTCAGAAAAAACACGCCTCAAATTATGTGGATCGAACCCCTAGATTGAATGATTGCTAATTTCTTGAAATTTATACCCTTGAATTTGAGGCGTTTGAAATCCGGAAATTTTTTTTTAGTAACTCTAAAAAAGATAATTTTTGTTTATCTATGAGAAGATATAGTAGTACAACAGACATACTGTAGCTTCTTACCGGATTGACAATCTAGACATTGTAGACATGAACCAGAGAACTCGATTGGCGTAAACAAGATTTGAGTACTTGGAGAAAAACTACTTGGAATCGTACCAGCCATTCTTGTGAAAGATAGATCAAGCTGTTCAATTCCAAATGGAAGTTGTAACAATGAAGATGATGAATTTAAAGTAAATGAGTTCGAGGATAGTTTAAGTACCGATAGTGAGTCAAGTGATGTAAATGGATGGAAAGTAATAGTACCAGCGAGATTGGAGTTGCTAAGATCAAGCTGTGTTACTCTTCCAAGATTACAAGAAACCCCATTCCAAGTGCAGGGGATCATTCTTTAGCTCCCATGTTGACAAAACTCCACTGGGATCTCTTTGAATCATCTTTTTAAACAGTATTAAAGCCTCCCCATCAGTTCTAGCACTTGGTTCAATAGCAACAACATCATAAGGAGATAGCAGCATGAAAAGAAGTGTTAGTATAACTGGAAAAACTGGCTGAAACAAAGCTTTCCCCATCAGAAAGACACAGCATGAAAGCTGAAACAACTTAACAAGGAGTGAAGTGTGAAGAGGTAGTGAGAAAGCATGGTATTATGAAAAGGAAAGAGAAGGGGGGGAAGCTTTTGAAAAAGAGGATGATGTTTTCTTGCTTTTGAATATAGTAAAGAAATATAAAGGAGGGAACGTGCGTAGGAATAAGAAAAGAGAGAAATGAGGATTAGACTTGGTGGAAGAGTACTCAAACGGTTTTCCAGTCAAGTAGCCAGAAACTATGAGAAGGCTACTATGAGAATTCTTGACTTCTAGACTTATTATGACAAAGATAGTATCAAATGATGGTGAGTCCATTTGGCATTTTGAGGAAATCAAAATGTGGATAAATCCCAACATTTGGAGACTTCATTAGAAATAGTGAGTTGTTAGTCGAAACACTTGGATCAGTTGCAACATGGCTTCTATAGTTGGATCAAGGAAGGTCATTGTCTATCAGAGAATCAGCCATCATAACAAAAAAAAACATATACAGAGTAAATGGGAGTGAATATAATCATTTCTTCCCTTACTTGATTAGCAAGGTCTGCTGAACTTACCTTTGCAATATTTCCATCACTTAGTGACAATCTAGGTAATCTACTAAATGGCTCCATCACTTGCCAATAAAGATAAATATTCCCCACTGAAAGGTTCACTGTTTTCTCCAATTAGCAGGGAAAATAATTTTTAAGATGGGATATATAAAGCACAAAGATATATATATCTTTGTTTACACACGCATTGCAGAAAATATACAGATACATCAAAAAATATTGGTGATAACCGTGATATATATCAGAAATCTTCTTATCTATCTATCTAATAAAACACAATGGTGTGGGGCCCATAGGGCCTCCATCCAGTGGTTACCATTGTCTTTTCTAAGTTGTGACATGGCAAAATAAGCCAATCCCAAAGAGTATGCTTCTTTACGTCCTAACACTCGGATCTATTGGATCTTTTCCTCATCTTCAAACAAAACATCAATACCCTATTCTTCTTGCCGCCGTCAAGAGTTGCTGTTTTCCAACTGCGTCTATTCTTGATGCATAACCGGCCGCCGTTTATAGGTTTCCGAAATGGCCTTTGTTCAACACTTTCACTCTTCTCTCTGCTTCAACAAAACTTTTGCGAGAAGGGAGAGTCTGCGTCTTTGCGGTCTACCTGTTTAAGCGAATCTAAAGGTTTGTCATATTCATACCCACTCAATGATTTTTGAAGCGAATCTAGGAGTTTGGTTGTATTATGAATTGTTCAAGTTGGTTGGTTCTTGGAGCCAAACAGCTGAAATTTCTGTTGCTTTTCGATGATTCTAACATTTTATTTGCTTAAGTGGTGGTCATCTGTTGCTTCTGTTATCAAGTGTGTTGAAGTTCAAAAGCAATGTTAGACACATTAATATCTTGATAGGCCGTTTTAATAGCTTATGTTATCAACGTTCGGACATTGGAGCCAAGGTGTTAATAGCTACATTATAGGCATTTATACCATTGATAGCCGTTTTAATGTTCAGACATTGATAGGCGTTTTAAAACAATGTTCCACACATTAATTAATAATAAGACACATTAATATTCGGGAAGATAGGTGTAGTATTTTGGCGGTATATATAACAAACAATCCAAGAATGTAATTAAATAACTTAATCCTATAACACTAAAACAAAGAATCCAAGAATGTTCAGACACATAAATAGGCCGTTTTAATAATAACACTAATAGGCCGTTTTCTAGAACACTAATAGGTGTAGTATTTTGACGGTATATATAACAGCAATTGTTCAATAAAAGTCTTTATCTTCCTGAATTTTACTCTGCAATTTGATTTTTTTGGTTTGGATCTTTCTGAATATTAAAATTCAGTTTCATATCCTATATCTTGTTGTTCTAAGTAGTCCACTTAGAATGAATGGTTAATTTAACCTCGATATCCAAGGTTTAGTGGAAAATATGTGGATCAATGGTATAAATGTGTCGTTTGGCACCCAGCAGCTATCCGAGATTGTTGAGTGGAAAAGATTTAGATCAACGATTGTTCGCAAGCATAATGACGCTTAACCGAGATTGTTGAGTGGAGCAGATTTAGATCATAATTTAGGGATGTTAAGCCTCGATCGATCAATCCAAAGTTAAAGCCTCTCACTCCAACCCGGAAGGACGGTTTTGAGACTTCGAGACGATAAAAAGAAGGATATTTGAGACTTCGAGAGACGATAAAAGGCCCCCGGCAGTTTGAGACTTCGAGAGCGGTGTGTTGAAGCTATTAGATAGATATTTGGAAAGGCGGGCTACATTTGTGATGGATATTCAAGAAATGAAGATCGTGTTAAGTCGCAAGTAAACCGCAATTAATTAGTTGGTCGGGACGTATAGAATTGATAAGAAAATATACTAAGGGATATTGGGTACTAGGTACTACAACATAAACTTCCTCTGTCATTGTTTCACAAAATAAATAAGAGAGAATATGGATAGTCGCAAGAAGGATCATCGTTTGTCATGCTCGAGGTTCACAATTCCATCTTGTAAATTACTTCAAGAGAAGTGGGAGTTCACCCAAATGAATTAAGTGCCAAGTCTTACCTCCCTTTTAGTTAAAATTAAAGCATGTAACTAAATCGTCGATTTTTTTTCTCATTTGTTTTTGTTTTTTTAAAATTTGGTGGTTTACTACCGCCTTTTTTAATCCCTTTTGTTTATTTATCGCCACCTAATTTTTATCCGTGTTTACATGCTAAACCCTACTACTACCTTTACATGCTAAATAATCATCGCTTTCGTGGTTTACTACCGTCACCTACCCCCTCTACTTTTTAAATCCCTTTTGTTTTATTTATTGCCACCTAATTTTTATCCGTGTTTTACGCCTAAGTACTACTACCTTTACATGCAAAATAATCACTACCGCTTTGTCTTTTTTTTTTTTAGGCACCCTTTTTCATTGTAGATTCGACTTTCAATGGTATGTTATCCCCACCTATATCTTTTATGTTTGTTTCTCAGAGGTTTTATTGAGTATCTATTTCTATTTGTTTCTACAGGATCCCATAGATAAAGGGCAAACGCCCAATAGACCTTTATAAGGATCCTTCAACAAGAAAAACAATATTTATGTTCCAGTTCAAGATGGACTCTACCTTGACCACCTACTCCTCAACGACACTGCCGCCTCGTGTATTGATAACTTCTATTAACATACTTTGAGTTACCCCTCTTATTGGTTTTACATCACATTTTTGAACTCTCTTTCAAATATTTATAGCTTCCTACGACCAATTCTTGACAAATGAAAATGCCCTATGGACTCTTTTTAAGGAACCTTCAAACCAAAACAAACATGTCTTTGTTCCCCCCAAGATAGGCTCAATCTTCAACCGCCTCTTGGCTTCCGTGTATTTCTCTCTTGCATTGCCTTATTTATTCTTTTGTTTTATAAATGTCCTCTATCTAATCTCCCGCCATCCGGTTAAAAAAATGTAATGGCGATGTATCGTGGTCTATAAGGTGTTTCACCGCCATTTTAATATACCGACTTTATGAATCTCATTTCCTACTTGCGAATTATTTTTCTACATGTTGCTTATGTATATTGCATTGTCTTATTTTTTCTTTTGCTTTATAAATGTGTAGCCATCGGATAGTGTTCCTCTATCTCATCTCCGCCATCCGATTCTCATGTAAGATGAGCTTTAATTAAAATGTAATACTATAATTGCTTCATGCATTATCCAAAAGGTGTTTTTGTACACTATAATCGTAGTAAATTCACCGCCATTTAATGCTAGCTTATATGTATAAATGTATAATATTTACCCACTAACCGTGTTGCATGTGGTCATCCATCTATTCATTTACAATTTGCTTTTATTTTTGGGTCTTCGATCACTTATTATCCTTGACTACTTTATTCATATCTTTACATTTCACGCGTTTTCTAATTTTAATACTAACGCCATATTTGCTATTATCTATGCATTCATATCTTTACTATTCGCTTGATTATACTTATAATTAGGTGCAGATAACAAATAGAATGCTAGGGACAAATGCTTTCGAAGGGAAAGAGAAAGGAGCACTAAACTAATTGGCAACTGTCATGTCATTGACCACCAGGTGATGGGTTCAACATTGAATGGCTCTCTTTCACTTCCACAAACTCCACTTCAAGCCGACAAGCATCAAGCACTTCTCCCCGCCATCCGGTTCTCATGTAAGAAAAGCTTTAATTAAAATAATACTATAATTGCTCATGCATTGTCAAAAGGTGTTTTTGTACACTATAATTGTAGTAAATTCATCGCTATTTAATAACTTCCATTTAATGCCCGCTTATATGTATAATATTTACCCACCAACCGTGTTGCATGTGGTCATCCATCTTTACATTTCACGTTTTCTAATTTTAATACTAACTACCATCTTTGCTATCATCCATGCATTCCTCTTTTCTCCCAATCTATTCGGTTGATTATACTTATAATTAGGTGCGGATAACAAATAGAATACTAGGACAACGTGCTCGGGCGGAAAGAGAAAGGAGCACTAACCTAATTGGCAAAAGACAAACTTCACCATCCAAAGTGCACAAGTAGTCACCCGTCATGTCATTGACCACCAACCGATGAGTTCAACATTGAATGACTCTCATTCACTTCCACAAACTCCACTTCAAGCCGATAAGCATCAAACACATAATAGTCCGAGTTACACCTCATGCAACACCATACCGACGTCTTTCTTCTTCTTGAGTCTCTTCGAAATCTCTATCATTCCTTAATCCTCGTAGTGCTATTTACGCCCCAAGAACGTGTCACATCAAGTGCCCATGCCGATTCATCGGATCAAAACAACACGTGAGTACTTCACTTAGCGATTTTCTTTAATCAAAATCTATATATAACTCAATTGCAAGTTTCATTGTAGTACATGTATCTCTTTCGCCTCGTGATCCTTACCTCATGCAATTCCACATTCAACCAATGAGAACTTTGTACCAACACCATCTCACCAAAATGCAAGGTTAAGACGTGGTTTATTACATCTTTCTTTTGGTTCTTTGTGGTTTGGTTTATAGTTTCAAAGAAAACCATAAGATCCGACCTAACATCACAAGTTTCTTCGCGAAGACGCTGTGAATCGTAGGTCTTCTACCTCATCCTTTGTTCATCCAACATCACATTCGACAAACGCAGCCTTCTACATCATCATCAACTAACCGAAATTTATGCGGTATACTTCTTCACACTTATTGAAATTGGAATACCAATAAAATAGCACCTTTGTCAAAATATATACAATTATTTATCTTGCGACAACAACCATTTGGGGATCCCGCACAATATTGTGAGGAGTTTCACCATAATGATTTTGACCGGTCCAATTTCTCGCTAATAATGCCGACATAAGTGATGATGAAGACGAAGTTGACAATATTGTTTCTAACCGTCTGATTGAACAAGGAAGACACTCCTTGGGAGAATGGATGTTCAAATGTCCATTTTGTAATGCACTCCATTGGATGGATGAGCGACTAAAAGATTCATCATTATCACGCCCTCGATTCGGGACTTGTTGTTTTGCAAGCGGAAAGTCAAATTGCCTCCACTACGGCCATTACCTCCCAAAATCTTTAAAGCTTTATATGATGGAAATGATCGCAAGTCAAAGTCATTTCGAAGTACATGAGACAATACAACCAAGCTTGCGATTTACGAGCCTGGAGGAAATGGCGTGTCTTTCTTGGGGACGAGGTCCAAGGCCTTTTTACTATACATGGTCGGGTTCATTCGCCATAGAACTGGATCTCTAATTCCCTCGACATCGCGTGAGCCAACTTACTCTCGGCTTTACATATATGATCCCAAAGTCTTTGATTGGATATACGCCAACTTCAGAATCCCCGTTTGAACACGATGTTCGAAGATAATTCATGCAACTATGCTCCAAGATAATTGCTTCTCTCGCTACTTTTCGCCATGCATACGATGTTCTTAGATCCGCCTCTTCAACATGGTGAGAACTTCAATGTACCTCGCTTATTTGCATTACAATGCTACTAGAGACGACGTCGTTATAACTTGCCAACCCGGTAGATGAGATTGTCGTCATTTTAATTCGGGATGGCAAATGAAGCGGGATAATATGAGGGATATTGTGATATATCTTAAAGGAGGCAAGAATTCATGCAGATCGCTGAATGTCATCCAAATTTTACTTGCCTTTGCATTATGTGCTAATGTTTCCTTATGGAGAGCTTGGGTGGTCACCGATATGAGGCGCTCAAATACTAATGACCGATTGACACGGATGGATTTCTACTCTTATCGGATATTTGAACGCCTCGAGAATATTCTCGCAATCTTACGCTGGCACAAACCGTTTCAAGAGTTTAAAGTGGATGGACGGGCGTGGATCGAACGTAACAAAATGAGATATTATAGCTACGAAAGAAGACAAGCTTTCGAAATAACTTTATCAAGGTATCATCGATGTTGGAAATTGAAGCTTTCGACCCAAACCAGATTGGAAGACGAAAGTGGTCTTACCAAAGATCTTGTGGTCGGCAATTTCTAGGCACATGTTCAAATTTTTCGGGATTCAATGGCCATCACACGCTACAATAAGCATCCCGATATATTTCACAATGACCGCAAAACCGCGACTGGGATGAAGTTGTTGAGGCATCATTCGAAAGCACCAAATCAGAACTCATCGACTGAGGTCGGGGGCCCGTCTTTGAACTAAAGCGGGCGGCCTTGATGAATGAAATTAAAAAGAAAGGTGTGTTTGGTAATCGCCGCTGCACATGTCTACACCATTGAAGTTCCGTAAACGCTGGTTGCCCCATATGCATGCACTTTATATATCTCCGACATTCGACAAGATCCGTGATACCGCCAAGTTGATCGTGATTGTATGTGCAGAGTTTCGATCCGTAAAACCAACCCGAAGTTATTTCGACCGCCCTCACATGTATGGTTCATGGTCCATGTGGACTAAATAATCCTAACTCTCCATGCATGGTAAATGGTAGATGCAAGCATCACTATCCCCGGACTTTTGCAGATGCTACCACCATGGATAAAGATGGATATCCTATCTACCGCCGTCGACAATGGACAATGGTAGATCATATATCATGGAGGGGCATGATTGATAACAGTGGATGTTGTTCCTTATAATCCTTATCTTTCTAAGATGTTCAACCGCCATATTAATGTCGAAGTTTGGCTGATCCGCCAGGTTAAATACATTCATAAGTATATATTTAAAGGGCATGACATGACAACAATAGTGTTGAATGAGTTGGATGAGATCCAACAATACTTGGATGCGAGATACATTGGCCCACCGAAGCGGTTTGGAGATTATTAAGTTTTCATCTTCATGAGGAGATTCCCACGGTTAGGCGCTTGGCACTTCATCTCCCCGAATGCACCGCAGTAGTTTATAAAGCCGATGAACCAATACATGATATACTATCAAAGCATGAGCACCAAAAGTCAACTTTGATCGCCTTCTTTGATTGTTGTGCATCGATTTAAGAGCAAGAAGCCTCACTTATCAAGAGTTCCCCGAATACTATGTCCGAACAAACAATCTCGGACTTGGACAAGAAGGATACGAGAGGAAAATTTGCTATTGGTAGAATGTATTTCATCCCCTAACTCCGGTGGGCGATTTTACTTAGCGCTTACTTCTAACCGTTGTAAAAGGACCTCAATCATTTGATGATCCGAAAAGGATTGATAATGGTCCTCCACTTCCAACTTTTAAAGATGCATGTGTCGCGACGTGGACTTCCTCGGAAGATGACAAATAATGGGTGCAATGTCTACAGAAGCTTCCACCATGCAGACGGATATCATCTTCGCCGACTATTTTGTGTTATTCTCGCAGAGTGCAATCCTTTGCAACCCCAAACATTGTGGAATGATTTTTGGGAAAATATATGTGATGACCTTCCACATAAGCTTCGCGACAATGTTCAACATTCCGTAACCTACCCTGGCCAAGTGCAAGATTATGGTTTATTTCTCTTAAATGAGATTTTGATAGAGTCGTAAATCAATCGGGCTAATTTCCCTCTAATGCCGTTGCCTTTGTTAACTACAAGATGGAACTTAGTTGTTGCAAACCGACTCATATGGGACCAATGACAATTTCAGGTTTGATCCTCAAAATGCAAAAGCACATGGCAACGTGGTTCTCCTAAATGCAGAGCAACGCTTTTCATATCAAACAAGTTGATAGATTCCGTTTCCCAAAAAATTTTGGGAAACTCTTCTTTTGAATGGAGCAAACAGAAACAGCAAAACTTTTGTTTACAAACAATCGCCGCTACGGTCGGCCGGAGGGCATATTGTTATTATGGTCGCTTCATCCCGAATAGCTTCATTACTATCGGGTCGGTGGTCGCATCGCTTCACTCGACCTTTTCGCGATCCCACTAGATATTCTTGATACCTCTGTTTGTGGGTTTAGTAAGAATTCAATGCATTAATTATTCAGTGGAAGCTAAACTTATTATTTGGGATGAAGTCCCAATGCAAAATAAGTTTTGTGTGGAGGCAGCTTGATCGCGACACTTCGATACTCGACAATAATAAACCTTTTGGTGGAATAACAACAGTTGTACTTGGTGGTGACTTCCGGCCAATGCCTTCCAGCTTATACCCAAAGCGGGTTCGAGCACGATTGGCGTGCTTCCTTTGCGGTCTTCCTTCCTCCGAGTCACATTCATGTTCTAACTCTTGCCCAAAACACGCGATTGAAAATGGAAACTCGCAAATATCAAGGCGTTATAAATTTCTTAATGGAGGTACCAAACCGTATTTTTTCTTTGTACTATTTTGCTTAATATTGATATTCATTTGCATCATTCTTTGTACTAATATTCATTACTATTTTGGTTAATTAGATAGGAAGTGACCTAAGAGAGACGGTTGAACTACCATCAACAATTCATCGATGTGCAAATCTTCGTGATCTCATTTCTACTACATATCCTCGCCTAAATCAACCTACCACAGCCATACACCGTAATATTTAACCGAAGCGACAATTCTATCTCAAGACGCTAATGATGATGTCAATGATATTAATGCGGCAGCCTTTAAATATGTTCCTGTGGGAAAGTACTCTTTCTAGTCTGCAGACAAGATGGCGACGAGGATGCAACTAATCAAACCAATATTAATCAATACCCAAATGAGTACCTAAACTCACTTGATCCAAATTGGTCTACCACCGCTTCGCCTCAACCTAAAAGTCGGTTGTCCTATAATGTTGTTCATGTAAATATTGCTCCCAAAGATGGATTATGCAATGGAACCCGATTGATGGTGGTCCATCATTGAATTTCACGCTTCTTTCACAAGAATTTTGGTGGTGAAAAGCGGGTAATCATGCATTTATTCCAAGAATATCTTTGTCACCATCGTCTCTCGATTTTCCTTTTCATATGACAAGAAGACAGGTTTTCAAATGCGTGTTGCTTATGCAATGACTATAAATAAGTCACAAGGACAATCGGTGAAGTATGTGGGGATTGACCTTCGCGACCAAGTTTTCAGCCACGGTCAATTATATGTCGCGACTATCAAGGTGCACTTCTTCGCATTTAATCAAGATTCTCCTCCCTCCAAATTGAGAAAAGTCACACCCCAAACTTTGTTTACCCGTAAGTCTTACTATAATCCGTAAGTTCTTTTCATTTATAGTCACGTGTTGAGTAGTTTCTCATTGAATTTATAGTCATCAAATTGATACATTTGTATTTGCTCTTACTTGGTTAATTTGCTTCGTTCAAATTATGTAGGTTTTATGAAGTTGGTGTGTAATTACATTTTGTCAAGAAGATTGCTAAAGAACTTTTTGCTTAACCTTGGTTAGTTATTTTTCCCCTAATTTCTTCTTTTTGATCTTACAACACCGAATTTATAGTTCTATACAAATCTATTTCAATTCCTACTAAATGGTGACGCCTCGTTTTATATGGTATTTAGTCAATCTAAGAAATTTCAATTCTCATATCTTCAAACTTAGTGATCTCTGGCGATTCTCGTGTATGTTCCTTTCATTTTTTCATTTTTCCTTCCCTCGGTCTCTACTTATTGTGTTGTTTAATTTTTTCATCCATGAACGCGGACGATGGGACCTTGGCCAATCACTATAACTTAGTGTGATCTCACGATTCTCAAATCAAGTGAAACAGTAACATCTCTTCTCTTATAACTCAATCTCTTTGATTTTCCATGTAAAGATTCAGTTCATTTTAAAATCGTTTAGCCGAGATGACTTATTTGTTTTCTTCTATGTAAAGGTTTACTCGAAAGCTTTTTCGTGTTGTTATTCTGTATTTATTTGCTTATTTATTAGGTTCTATTTTTTGGTTTTGGGTTTGTCAAAAAGTATTAATTTTGATTGATTTGAGCTTTGATTTGGTTATGTTGCTTTTATAGGTATTTTAGTGTAGGTAGCATTTCGGTGGCTATTGTTTGTTCTTTGATTTATTAGCGTTACAGAAAGTCGCGTTTATGGAACTACCCCAATGAAAATTTTAGAAAATATGGTATATGTATACATTGTAAATATCATTTGTTATGGGTGTAGACCTTTTGATAGTTATGGGACTCTGATGTATGTATTTTACTTGTGTTTTCAGTAATGACTTTGTACGAGGTGCTTTGATGATCTGGCATTAGGTCAAATACTTTGGTGTACTAAGTCATAATGTTGAAGTGGTCTCATTTTTGTAAGCCAAACTTCCGGCATCCGCCGAGACGGTTAAGTAAATGGATTAACCAATGAGAAATATATGATTGTGATTTTCGTGTTATGACATGAGGTTTATATTTATGAAATGTCAAAAATACGAGGAGATCTTTCTTTGAAATTTGACTATAAAACCACGCGGTCATAGGTTTGTAATTGTTTGAGTTTTGGGGCGTTACATATTTGCTTGTTCCAAAACTAGAAAAGAGTCTAGAGGTGAATACAATCGCTCATTGTTTCACTTCTAAATTGTAAATTTCTTCTTCTCTTTAGTATATATAGTATTTCCTACTCACTCTATTTAACTAATTTAAAACAGATAATTACATACTTCTTCGATGAAGTTTCCTCAAGGCTTGGGATTTATGATAATGACATTGACATTTAACGAGGCCGGGTTTCGGAAGAGTTATGATTGTCAACAATGTTATCGTACTTTTGCTACTTTTTTGTTCTTGGCGTACTTTTTGTGGGTGCTCTTTTGGTAATCGCTTTTGATGTCCTCATTCAAACCACTTGTTGGAGTCCGATTATGTATTTGTTTCTCATATTGTTCTTATTTCATTTGGCTTAATTGATGTTCTTCTATGTTTAAGTCCATTTAGATGAATGAGTCTAGAACATATGTGCAAAATCACTACCCGATTTATTGAATGAGAATTGTCTTTCTGACCTTTTAACATGATCCAAAACATTGGAAAATCATCAAATAATGGGGAGGTTCTATCCAAATCACCCTTTCGTGGTTCAAGTTAGTGTGATGTCGAAGTTTCAAATTTAATAATCATCATTCTTGACTATAAATAGAACAATAGCCAGATAATAGAATCAAAACGGGGGGGGGTGTGTTCAAGTTCAGCCGCTTCTATAGAGTTAGCGCCGCAGCGATTCTATCGCGAGTCTTATCGGACACGCATACCCTAGTGTTTAATAAAGCAACTGTCTTGGAAGTTACAAGTGTAGAACTTTTAGCATATGTCATGCCGAGGTACTGGAAAACCAAAATTTTCATCAAATTTCGCCAAAAAATTGTTGCTATGGTGTTAACCTTCTTTTTTCTCCTCTCCTCTGTATGGGTGATGGCCTACGCAACTAAGCAGAACAACCCAACTAACTCTTTATCCATATCTGCATTTTACTCGCAATTGGTGTTGGCATTATCCCTCACATGAGGAGAAAAAGATTTCAGTCTATATGGGAAAGCTTGAGCGCACCCCGCGCTCAGTTTTGTCTTGCTCGGAGTGCGACCTGCGCTCGTGCCTTGATGAATCTCCTGACGAGTGAGCGCACCCTGCGCTCGACTTAGTCTTACCGCGAGCGCGACCTGCGCCCATGCCTATTTTGGAAAGATTCTATTTTTCCGGAACCGCGAGTTTGCCACTATATGTTTGGGTTTTTGGCAAAACCAAACACACGAGAGGCAGCATAAAAGTCAAAGAAAACCCAATCTTGAAAGCTATCAAGATTGAGAGATAACATTTACAAAGATACAACCCTGTAAAGAGATAAAAGTAGTCTAGTAAGGTGAGAGACTGAAAGGAGAGATTATAATCTTCTTTCCCACTTTATAAAAGACTAACTCTTGTGGAAGTAGGTATCATTGGCCGAACCACGGTATATCTTTGTGTTGTGGTATGCGTTTAATTCTGCTTTACATTATTATCTGTTGTTAATAGTTGTTTAGCAAGTTGGACATGTTAGCATAAGTTGTAGTTGATATTTAGAATTTGTCTGGAATTGAATTGTGTTCAAATACAAGTTATCTGTGTAGTGGGAAAATCGATTGGTATTGGTATAAACCCCAACAAGTGGTATTAGAGCTTTGGTTAGATTAGCCTAGGGTGTTATCCAAATCTTAGTCGGAAGGTGTTTGACAAAATTCCTAAGAGAAGATTTGAGTTTAAATAACTTGTAGAAATAGACCATTCCATGAACACTCGCATGACGAGTCTAAATAGGAAGAACTATACCATTTGGAAAGCCAAGATGGAAGACCTCCTTTATTGCAAGCACTTAGCACAACCCATTGAGAATGGAGGAGAAAGACCGAAAACGGTTGCTGCAGTTGAGTGGAGCAAGCTTGACAGAAAAGCAATTGGGTACATTCGACAGTGGATTGACGGCAATGTCTTTCACCATGTATCCCAAGAGACTACAACTTTTGGCTTCTGGAAGAAACTCGAAGACCTTTATGAGAGGAAGTCGGGCGGAAACAAAGTGTTGGTCGTTAAGAAGTTTGCCAACACGAAATACCAAGAAGGTTCTTCAATGTCTGAGCATTTAAACGAATTACATAATACCATCAATTAGATGCATTTGATGAAGATTAATTTGGGAGACGAAGTTGAGGCTTTGTTTCTATTAGGCTCTATACCCGAAAGTTGGGGGACATTAGCGATCTCTACGGAGGAGACCAAGGATGGAATAGTTACCATGGAGATGGCTACCGTCTTTGTTGAATGAGGAGACTAGAAGGAGTTCAAAAGGCGCCTCCTCGCCGAGATCCTTATCACGAGAAACGGGGAAGAGATAGATACGTAAAACCATCTTGTTCTAGAGGTGATGACGTATAAATCTACAGTGAAGCTAGAACTCCTAAAAGAAGATAGACAATGTTACTATATTGTGCCCAAGGGCCACTTCGGATATAAGTCGTAACATTGAAGAGGGATGAGAAGAATAACCGTGCGGTACATGAAGATATGGTGCGGAGGAACGGAAACACACTTGAGAGATACTACCGCGACTAGTCGATGACCTAGTGGGGAATTGTGTCGATTGTGGTGTGTGGCCGCCTTAGTACCTCAAGTCGATACTGAGTGGGTGATAGATACGTAAGCATCCTATCATGTCACAATCAAGACAGGAATTCTTCACTACCTACGAGTGGTGAATATGGTGAAGTGAAGATGGGTAACAGTGGCGTCTCAAAGATTATATGCATTGGTGATGTTCATATAGAAACCAATGTCGCCTACACCTTGACACTCAAGAATGTAAGACATGTCCCTGACATTCGGCTAAGCCTAATTTTGGCTGGGAAGTTAGATGACGATAGCTTTGAAAACTCGTTTGGTAACGGGGTATAGAAAATGAGCAGAGGTTCCATTGTAGCAGCTAGATGGAAGAAAACTTGCTCTCTTTACAAAACACAGGCTATTTTGTGCAAAGCAGAAGTGAATGCGGCAGAAGAAGAAGCTTCCTCCGAACTGTGGCACAAGAAACTGTGTCATATGGGCATAAAAGGGATGGAAGTTCTTCCTAAGCAAAAGGCCTTGCCAAACATTAAAGGTACACATTTAAATACATGTACTCAATATTTGGTAAGAAAGCAACACAGGGTGTCTTTCCAAAGATTCCCGTCTCACAGAAAGGACAATGTCCTTGAACTAGTGCACACAGACTTATGTGGTCCTATAAAAGTGAAGTCCCATAGGGGAGCTTCATACTTCGTGACCTTCATTGATGATGCGTCAAGAAAGATATGGGCCTATAGTCTGAAGACCAAGGATGAAATAGCGTGTTTGAGAAATTCCACAGCATGGTGGAAAGAGAGACTGGGAAGTTATCATAGGTGTATTTCGCCGATAATGGGGGTGAGTACATTGGGCCATTTGAAGAGTATTGCCGAGTCATGGGATTCGTCATGAGCGATCGTTCCCCAAGACACCACAAAAGAATGGAATAGTAGAGAATGAACCGCACCATGTAGAGAGGATGAGATGCATGCTATCTCACTCTAAGCTACCTAAAACCCATGGGTAGAAGCAATGCGCATACCGTAGTGCATGTGATCAACCTATCACCGCCAAAGCCTCTGAATAGTGATTATCCAAAGAGAGTATGGTCATGCAGAGATGTTGATTATGGATACTTGAGGGTATTTGGGTGCAGGGCATTTGTGCATATTCCGAAGGATGATAAATCCAAGCTTGATGACAAAGCCAAGCAGTGCATTTTTTTGGGTTATGGAGATGAAAAGTTTGGTTACAAACTCTATGATCCGATTAACAAGAAGGTAATCCGAAGTCGAGATGTTGTGTTCTTAGAAGACCAAACCATAGCAGACTTTGAGGAGGGTGAGAAGCAACAGGCTTTCACCAATGATCTTGTTGATTCAGAACTAGAAGTTCCTACTGTGGAACGTGCAGAAGGTATTGAGAATACAAAGAACCATGGGCTTGAAGCTCATGATGAGAATCTTATTGCTCATGATAAGATATAACCTATTAGTATAGAAGATGCAAATGAGATGCATGAACCACCACCAAAGCAAGCAGAAGTGCACCCTCTTAAGGCACCAGCAAATGGGGCAAGGAGGTGAAACAGAGAGAGACTAGCTTCAACCAGGTATCCACCACATACATACGTGCTACTATCGGATAGTGGAGAACCTATGTACTATCAAGAGGCACTTGAAAGTACAGACAAAGAAAAGTGGTTGAAGGCCATGCATGACGAGATGGATTTTTTGCATAAGAATCACACTTATGAGTTAGTTGAGAAACCGCAAGGACGAAAAATTCTCAAGAATAAGTGGATATACAAAGTCAAGCATGAGGAGAACAATCCTCACCCAAGGCACAAAGCTTGCCTTGTTGTAAAGGGATTCGGTCAAAGGAAAGGGATTGACTTTGATGAGATTTTCTCTCCTGTAGTGAAGATGACTTCTATCCGAGTGGTGTTGGGTATGACCGCAAGTATGAATCTAGAGGTTGAGCAGCTAGATGTTAAGACTGCTTTTGTTCAAGGAGACCTTGAAGAAGATGTCTACATAGACCAGCCAGAGGGGTTTGAGGTCAAAGGCAAAAAGCACTTAGTATGCAAGCTGATAAAGAGCTTGTATGGGTTGAAGCAGGCACCGAGGCAGTGGTACATAAAATTTGATTCCTTTATGGCGAAGCAAGGATACAAGAAGTCTGCTTCCGATCATTGTGTGTTTGCTCAGAGATTTCCAGATGGGGATTTCATAGTGTTATTACTGTATGTGGATGATATGTTGATAGTTGGCCCAAACATTAACAAGATATCCAAACTGAAGAAAGACTTGAGTAACTCCTTTGAAATGAAAGATTTGGGTCAAGCAAAGCAGATACTTGGTGTCACACCCCGAATTTCGACAGAATTCGGAAAAAACACTATTTGTTCCCGACTCTTCGATTTTTGAGGTGTGATGCACTCTCAACTTCCAAAAACCCATAAACAGTTTAAATATATGGATAATTAAAAACCAATAAAAATTTTAAATTAAACAAAAGTCCTCTTCATTACAAAAATTCACAAATAAGATTAGGTTACAAATCTCTTTTCAATAACTCTTTATTTAAAATTACAAATGAAAATACGAATAACATTGTCTCAATTGAAAATCTATTTCACCTCAAGGGAAAACAAAACCTATCTTGAAATGCGACGCTAACGCTAATGCAAACCACAAACAGCAACCAACCTTTTCCAACACTAAACCTGTCAAAACTTATCAACTATGTTCATTTAATGAACACACCCGATAAGCAAACATGCAAATCGGGTCAGCATTATAAAAATACTGGTGTGAGTAGCTCTAAAATACAATATATACTTATACATATATTTACACACTAAATAAGGCAGTTAGTTCATCCACCGAGGCGCCTTAACATCCAACGAATAATACAACATCCTTAAGTACAATAATTAAAGGCGGTGTAGTTCCTCCAATCGAGGCTTTTTAGCTTCCCAATAATAATACAAAGGCATTTAGTTCCTCCACCCGAGGTGCCTTAGGTTCTAACTAAACTACTAACCAGCCAAACATATTCTATACTTACCGCATTTCATGCTCAATTACAGAGTGGGTCGTCTCTGCACAAGTAATTAGTTTGACCTACCCTTCTGCAAAACTCTATCTAATCATATATTTAAAGATATATCATTAACCAACATATTACCATAATTATATTATTTAAGGCTTTCTTTGCGTGTCCCTAAAATCACGTCATATCTATGTCTTACCTAGTTTTCCTGGCTACCACAATCGCTTCCCAACGTCGAACATGTACATCCACATGCCTCCCCTCACATAATGAACTACTCCGTGCGTAACTACCCTGAGCGGGATGCCACACACCAGGTAACCCTCACACGAAAGCCATTATGTAAGTACTGCCACTACTCGGCATAAAATATCGCGCGTCTCGTTCTAATTTTGCGAACGGAATAATCAAGTCACCATTCGGCTACGCCAGAAGGGCCATTCAGCTTCACTGAAACGCCAGAAAGGCCAATCACATTACTTATGCTAGAAGGGCCATTCAGATTCACTGAAATGCCCGAAGGACCAATCATATCACATACGCCCATCACTAGGGCCAAATCTCATGAGTTGTGGTAGCTAGGTTCTAGGATTTTCGTTACGTAATTTATTCAGGTGTCATACATTTATATCTCAGAATAATTCTTATACTATCTCATGCCAGTATACTTAATTGTATTGAAGCTCAACGTTTCTCGTTAGAAAAAATGACTGTTTAGTACCATAAACTTTGGTGGTTTTATCAATTTAGGCCATGAACTTTTTTTTTGAGCAAATTGGGCCATGACCTTTCTTTTTTGTATCAGTTTGGGCCACCGTTACCATTCCGTTACTTCACATGCTTATGTGGCGTGCCGGATGTATATGTGTCCGACCAAATGCTTATGTGTCACCGTTTAAGTGCACACCTAATCACCGGTGATGTGGCAATGGAATTTCAAAGTGTTTCAAACCCGAAATTTCACAGAAATTTTAACCCTAACATAAAACACTCAAGCCCACATATTAATTTCGGCCCAAGCCTAACAAAACCAAAAAAACTTCACTATTCATCTTCCTCGCCATATTCTTGAGATGAAATTTTAATAACCTATAATTACTCTCTACATAATTAAGAATAACCATTGTCATAAGGAATAGTATTTCAAACTTGTTCTAACTTCTAAGCATTAGAAAAGGTTAGGGAAAAAAGAAGAAGAAGACAATCTTTTGAAACAGAAAGTTTTGGCGAAAAGTTTTGAAACAGTGATTGAAAGTTTTGAAACGTTTAACAATACCCTGAATTAACTGCCCCTTGCCGAACTCCCTCCAAAAATGAGTAAAAGAGATAAGGCTTTCATGAAACAGATTATTTGTTTTGATTATTCTGAAAAGAATGGGGTTACGCTTTCTTCTATATTAAGGTCTTGGGTGAAGATTATGAAGCCTCGTAGAGCTGATTGGTTATTGATTCTTAAAGAAATGACCAAACTGGAAGTCCCATTGGTCTTTGAGGTGATTATGTTTCTATTTAAATCTACATTACTTGTTTCTGTTGTGTTAGAAATTTTAATATGGATTTTTGGCATAGTAGCATTGTGAATATTTAGTGTGTACTTTGGGGAAGGATGTAGACCTCATGAATTGCGTTGCTGTCGCATATAGAGTTTTCAAATTTTAAATCTTTTTTTGGTCGAAGTAGCGTCGGTGTAAGTATGGTTCTTGTTTGTGTTTTTAAGTTGACAATTCTTGTATGCTATATCATTCTTAGGTAACGAGAATATGCCCTCTGGAAGATTCTTTTGAAGCCAATATATCACGGACTACACCAAAGTGATTGATGGCTATGCTAAGCAAAATCGGTTACACGATCTTTGAAAAATACTCTCCGTGCCATGAAGAAAAGAGGCTTCACTTGTGATCAGATAACTTTGACCGTACTTATTAATATGTATAGCAAGGCTGGAAGTCTTGAGCAAGCTGAAGAAATATTTGAAGAATTAAAGCTGCTAGGCTTACCATTTGTCCAAAAAGTTTGGATTTGGGCCCATTGGGTCCATGGGTAAGTCCAGCACACATAACAGACGTTTGTACACATAGGCAGCCGTTTGTACACAGAGACAAATTTTCTAACGGAAATACACCGGTGGCCCAAACTGATACAAAAAAGAAAGGTCATGGCCCAATTTGCTCAAAAAAAAAAGTTCATGGCCCAAATTGATAAAACCACCAAAGTTCATGGTACTAAATGGTCATTTTTTTTCTTCTGGTTATAATACAATCCACATTATCACGTGCCAATACTATTCATTGCATGCTATCCAAGTATCTCTATATCAAATCTCGAAACTTATTATTTCACGTGTCAATCATATATTGCACTACACTCTATGGAATATCTCAAGCCTTCATAAATACTACAATTCATTTAAGTAGCAACTCATAATAGTAATCAATCATGTAATGTATTCGTTCAATATATTTGTGTGAACTCAATTCACCATCAAAGCCCAATACTAAAGTCCATGAATCTAAGTCCGTATATAATTTAATTCTCATAAAAACGTATATATCTAAGTCTTATAAGAACTCCCCTATTATTACGTGACAATATTTATATGTTTTACACACTACTCACGTCAATCTTAATTAGATAATGACAAATAAAGTTATACAATTTTTGACAACATTTTATTACTACATTTGTCCATATTCTTAAGTATGTGAAATCTGAAAAAAGTCAACATTCCACAGTCAACGGTCAACGATCAATGGTCAAACCCAACAGTCACCAGTTCGTCATTCATCCAAATAGGTCCTAACACAAACTCGTAGGTAAAACATGTCAACCCATGGTCCTAATCCAACTAACCAAAATAAAGCCCAAAACCGGGCCGAAACCAAGGCCCAAAAGTCTAAACCCTTAAAGACTCACTTTGACCCATTTTAAGTCAAATGGGTCGGCCCAGAATAAAAATAGAAACTGGCCCCAAACCAAAAAGAAATAAACTGGCCCAACACAACTTAAAATGAAATGGGCCCAACACAACTTAAAATGAAATGGCCCAACAACTTAAACTAGCTAAGGCCCAAGGCCCAAACAGAACAACAGTGTCATCTTCTCCATCAGCTACCACCAGCCACCAAATCGGCCACCACTTGTCCTCCCCTCTTAACCCACCAATTTTAATCCTCATGAAAACCCCTTAAACTTTAACAAAAGCAAAAACCTAAAATCATTAAATCAAAACTCTTCCTCAAACTAGATCTGAAATTCACGACCTCCATTATTGGCTTCTGCAACTTCGACAGCCCCCACCCAATCCAACATTCAATCAAACCTCACTAACCAACCTCAAACCAACACATAAAAATCACCACGACAACAAGAGTTCAAAATAAAAACGGACAGACGACGCCATTGATGTCGGATTCCAAGCAAATGGGATCAGTACACAGCAGGTGAACACTGCATCATGCCCAATGAAGGAATAACACTTGTAACGTATTACTTACAATGTAAGCTGCTCTAATGCTTTATGCATGAGTGGATGGTAGTATTAGGTTGTATCATATATATTGCGCTTATGGGAAGGGTGCTGTCACTTATCGATTTTCATTGAGGTCAAACCTGACCCACAAGGTTGAAGTTCTGGACACAAAGTGGCTGAGATTCTCAAAGAGTTTGCATATGTAATGCCACTAGCAAATTAAACCTCGTCCGGAACCATAGTGCTCCTTGTTGGAATTATACCTCATGTTTATTTCAAAGAAAGATTTCACATGGAATTTCCAAAATGAGAGTCACAGTCCCCAAGCCAACCAACTGTGTTATATACGATAACAAAAGAATGAATGCACCATAACTCAAGCAACTTGGCATAAAACATTAGGGGATTTAAAGGATCACTAACGTAGCAAGAATCGTATAGAAAAACTACTCACCTGTATTAAAACTCGACGAATCCCTCATCGTCCGAATCGTCGCGCTCCAATGCTCTAGCAATTAAGCCTTTATCTCCGCCTCCATTTTTTATTTTATTTTTATCTCAAAAATCATATTCTCTAGAAAAATATGAATATATACCTGGGTTTGAAACCTAAGCCCAACACATACTTGGGCCCAAAAATCAGGCCCACGTATCCCAAATCCAATCCAACCAAATTTAAAATAAATTAATTAATTAATTAATTAATTAATTAATAAATACGTTTTTTAAATCACGGCCCCCCTTTCGACTTAGACTTTACTGAATGGCGACGACCAGCCCATGCCTATTTTGGCAGGATTCTATTTTTCTGGAACCGCGAGTTTGGCACTATATGTTTGGATTTTTGGCAAAACCAAACACATGAGAGGCAGCACAAAAGTTAGAAAAAACCCAATCTTGAAAGCTATCAAGATTGAGAGATAACCTTTACAGAGGTACAGCCCTGTAAAGATATAAGAGTGATCTAGTAAGGTGAGAGACTGAAATAAGAGATTGTAATCTTCCTTCCCACTTTATAAAAGACTAGCTCTTGTGGAAGTAGGTACCATTGGCTGAACCATGATATATCTTTGTGTTGTGGTATGCGTTTAATTCTGCTTTATATTATTATCTGTTGTTAATAGTTGTTTAGTGAGTTGGGCATGTTAGCATAGGTTGTAGTTGATATTTAGAATTTATCTAGAGTTGAATTCTGTTCAAATACAAATTATCTGTATAGTGGGGGAATCAATTGGTATTGGTATCCAACAATAGGAAAATCTGTTCTTTTCTTTTTCCCTCTCATAAATGCCTCCTCTAATGTGACGAATTATTCACCATTAAATTTAATCAAAATAGTGGTCTGCTAAGATACATGTATTTCGCCATATTTTCATTGCTAATGTACTTTTCTCAGCATATTTCGCCAATCATAACAAAGTTTGGAAGTTCAGAAGTTGACTATCCGCGCATGTTTCTGTCAAGGGATATGCATCAATCATGTCATATATAGATGCGCTTCTCTTGTTTTGATCTAATCTGCATGAAAGTAAATATTTCAACAATTAGTTATAAAATGGTTAAATTAATTTATGAAAGTGTACTAAAGAGTAGCAATCCGCACCTTCTTAGCAAGGAAAATGGCAGCATCAATAGCGCCCTCTACATACTATGCCCTTCCACATACATTATGTTTTATCTCTTTAGGAATTATGTAGAAACAAAAAAATTGATGCTTATTAGATGTGAAAGCTCAAGTATGCAACATTCAAACCAAAAATAATACAGAGTGTTTAGTTACTGTTTTTTCGGTGATGTTAAACGATAGGTGTGTAATGCATGGCTATCTAAGTTTTCTTCAGGGACATCCATCAATTCGTCTTGCTGTTTTTTGTATCTATGAAAATGAGAAATAAATTTTGAGTAGATGGAAATCAAGAACACGAAGATGTATTATCAGATCACGATGGACGGCTGAATGTTACTGACAACAATAATCTGTAATGTTCATATTGCCTATGTCAAAGACTCAAAGCACATAATTTCCATACATAAGGAAGCTATCATATATTAGAAGTAATTTTAAGTAAAGAAGATAGCACTATGGAATATTAGTCGTTGATATGATCAACAACACTTGGTTCAAAAAGGAAGATTCTCAAAAAGAGAAATATTGTTCCTGGTGAGAGGTTCCACCTTATTTTTCAGCCAATCCAGGTCTGAAACTATCACACCCCAAATTTCCAGATAATTAAAAAAAGAAATTATCCAAGATATAAATATCTCAATCGTCACCCTATTCAATCATCTGAAAACTCAGGGTGAAACAAAAACCTAATAACCTATTATCAAACATGACATTACGAATAGAGATCAAATAAAAACCAAAACTTACAATCCTTCATCACATTATTAAATTAAAAAAAATCTGACCAACTCTATTACATCTGTTTCAAAAGAAGTTCGTTGCTCTTCCTTTTTTATCAACTTGCACGTCGAAAAAATATTGAGGATTTTCTCGATACTTTCTTCGAAAATAGTTGATAACTGATTGAGCATCACCTTTTTTTTTTTTTTTTTCCCCTCGTTGTCCACAAGTGGTTATAGCAATCTCTTCCACCATAACCAAATTGGTCACCTCCAAAAATAGAAGGAACCTTCGAAATCTACATACTCTACCTATCGAATTTTTCAGTCAAATCCTTCGCAGCCGCAGGCATATTCCTATTCGACGGCAAATGATGTATTTTAATCGGTGTAACAAAATTACGGTTATGCGCATTTTCATAGACATAAACTTTCCACTTCTTAATTTCTTTCATGTATAATATGCGCATACTTGCCAAACAATGTTTTTTCACCATGGAACAACTCTGACTTTTTCCCCTGAGATCGATGTTCTCATCCTTGTTTTTATGAGTCCCCTCACGTGAACATACAAGTAAGACATTTGCGATTGCATCAACGCGAGCTTGAGTTTTCTACGATAATTTTATTCTAATAGTAAATCCTTCTTGTCGACCATACTCTTGATAATTATCCTTAGCTTCATCAATTGAATAAAAAAGCATGCCCGCCTATGGCTCTTTATGATTTTCAACCTCCAAATTTGAACATGTATGCTCCATCTTTTGACTACTTCAGATTGAATCCGAAACATATGGGTAAGTCAGTGGAAGGCATTTATTGGTCTAAAAAATAGACAATTTTTCAAAACTAAGTGTTCAAAAACTAAGTAGTGAAATTTACCTTTCTCCTCTTACTCTGTGTCTGATTCATTTTCAAGGAAAGAGAGACGAAAGGAGGGACAAGTTATAGTGTTGTTGTGTTGCTATAGAGAAAATGGAGTATTGACAAAGTGATATTTTGATGAAACATAATTATTATTATTAGGGCAGGTGAGAAAGAAGATTGGCGAGCTTAGCTTCTTCTTTTTCTTTCCCCATCACTCTCTCGTATTCTGTTTTGAGATGAGAATGGTGAAACCCGAAACCGGTTTCAATTCATTTGTTGAACCGGTTTTCACCCAAAAAACCCAGTCTGAAAATAGCTTGTTCAATTCTCTACTGACCATTAGATCTAGAGTAATCAAAAGGCTGACAACTTGAGTGACTTTGTATGTCAATTTTATATGTTCTTTAAACGCCACCCATGGTTTATATATTTGATATTGAGGCGAGTTGAATGACTATTGTGTTTGAAATCTTTATTAATGATTATACTGTGTGAGAAAATGTTTATTTTATGATGAAAATATTATAATAAATAATAACTCTTGGGTGTTAAAAAGTGTTGTAAAAAGTCTTGTGAAAATTTAATGTGTCGCCCACATCTTTAGATCTCTTCACGCCTCTTCGATGAAAAGAAAAGAAATGAAATGTTTATAACTAATGATATTATGTGAAAAGTCGCCTTAAAGAGGAGGTCTGGATTTTTTGAGTGTACGGGAATGTAGGTCTAGATTCCTTGAATGTACGGGAATGACCTGTTGTTATTTTTATGCCTAAAAGTGGCTTTGTTTATGCGCATTGAAAGCCCAGAGATGGCTGTGACTCACAAATTACAAGTTTATAAGATGGAAATATGTTCCTGTAGGCGATATCCCCACTTGGGACATATGTCTTGTAATGGTACTCGGTATGGATGAGGCACACGGGTATGTGTGATTTGGCAAATGTGTAAAGTGCAAATCGTGGAGTAGGAACTAAAGGTTGGGTTGTGTCTATTAATAATTGAGTTAACGAGATAATTAATAAGCAAAGTGAAATATTGATTTTACGTATGAGTGAGTTATTGCATATGAATATTTATATATTATGATGTATATGATTTCTTATAAAGAAATGTTTATGTGGTTTGTGTGAGTTGATACTCACGAGAGATGAATGTACTCCCTGGTTGTGATATTTCATCATTCTCATAAGTAGACGAGTGGTTTTTAAGTAAAATTTTGGCTTTATGTATGAGTAAGTTGTTGGATATAATTGGTCGTATATATGATGCATATGATTTCTTTTATGATGGAATGTGAATGTGGTTAGCGTGATATGATGGATATGGTGGTGTGATATGAATGTTAATATTGGTGATATATTATGTCATATTGTGTATCCTCATGGTTGTTGTGAGAGTGAAGTATATGTATGAATTAAATGTTTATGTTTGGAAAACCTAACTTTGTTTTGTAGGAAGGTATGACTTATTAACATTTTATGCAAGGACGTTATCCTACCCTATCACGTAAGAGGTTATAGGTACGATTTTAATTAAATTAATTTACAAGATATTGGGATTTAAATCTTACTTGGGGAGAAACTACATGCCGTTTTGAGAAAACATAACTAACTTGTCTTTCGCGTTGAAATGATTGTAATAGTGTATTTCTTTATTTGAAAGATTGAATGTAGTACTATATATTTTATTTTAGTCTTACTCATACCAGCAAATTCAATTTGCTGACCCATGTTTGCTTTCTTTTGCAACGTGGGTATGTTCTTGGGAACATATATGGTGGAGTGCAGTGGATGAGTGAATGAGGACGTTTGATTTGGATTTGCTCTTGGAGTCTTTCTGGTTTAAGTTTTATGGAGTGGACAGTTTTGTTTTGAAACAGATGTAATAGAATTGGTCAGATTCTTTTTAATTTAATAATGTGATTAAGGATTGTAAGTTTTGGTTTTTATTTGATCTCTATTCGTAATGTTGTGTTAGTTTGATAATAGGTTATTAGGTTTTCGTTTCACCCTGAGTTTTCAGATGATTAAATAGGGTGATGATTGAGATATTTATATCTTGGATAATTCCCTATTTTAATTTTCTGGAAATTTGGGGCCCAGAAACTTTCAACAATCTTCATTCCAAAAGTAACTAATATGATTGCAGATTGCAAAAGAAGATCTCAACCAAATCAGCTAGAACCGCCATTATAAAGTCTATCTCTTCAGCTTGAAATGAAGAGGAGAAGATTAGGTTTGTGTTACAGAGAAAATCAAGGAGAAAAACTAACTACTTAATGTCTGTACATCGGTCCATTCATCTCTTTAATACGCACTTTGTCAACCATGTACTTAATGTTATACGGACACTCCATATTTTAAAAATAATATGTGTTGGATTTGTATCCACATGTCTGTCTCAGACACAACACAGACACATATTGTATGTATTATACCTCATCTTTGATATTTCACCGTGTCAGACACTTCATATCCGTGTCAGGATTCGGACACACGTATCCTTGTCAATGTAATGGTGTAGTAGTGTTTAGGTACAAAAGTGAGTACATGGTATAGCTAATGTTAATGAGATCATATGGGATATAGGTGATGACAAAGAGAGGCTAATGGGTCTATAGCTAGATATAGACCTATGATACCTATTCAATAAAGCATCAAAAGGGCCAAACTTAAACCACCTAACAAGAACAATAGTAAAATTCTCTACTTAAGAAGAAAAAGTAAATCCAATGCCAGAGTTGCAAGTATAAAAGGTGGTTTCAAAATCCACCGCTTGGGTGACCACACCGAAGTAATCCAACGAAGGTAGGAGTTGATCCACAATATTTTCATCTATTATTTCAATATAAGTACTTAACAAAGAGTTCACGAGGTACACATACCTCATCAGATTGAAATGAAATTCCTAGTTTCTGAAAGTATGCGACCGCAGCCTTTGCTGTTCTAGAAGTGTCTAATTTGCTTGCTTGATGATATTCGATCACCTAGAAGATTAGCAAAGGTTTCAGATAAGGTTATCATGGTATCAACATCAGATTGTGGAACACAAGCACAAGTGAAAAACAATTTATATAAATACTGAAAGTACTGAAGCCAAACGACAAAGCAAAGACCCCGACTTAAGAAATGTAGATCATGAATAAGGAGAGACCCAAGCAGAGAAAGTAGAAACCATTAATTGTGTAACAGAATTACATAAACTACTTTCTGTCATCACTCATTAGTCATATTTTCCAACATAAAGATCCAACTCCTCTGGGGGAGGGGGGGTGGTTAATACTCGTTAACCCTTGAAATTATTTACTAATGATATTCCTCATTAAAAAGAATATCATTAGTAGATAATTTTTATGATATTCCTCTTAATTAGTAGATAATTTCAAGGGTTAACGAATATTAACACCACCACCCCCCCAAGAGGAATATCATTAGTAGATCATTTTTACGATGGGTTAACGAGTATTAACACCAACACCCCCTCTACCCAAACACACACACAAAAAAAAAGTCAAATTGGGTTGACTGTGTTTTTTTTGTGTGTATTTGGGGGGATGCCCTAATTTCCCATCTAGTGGGGGGGGATCCTAATTGGCTCATCTAGGGGGGGGGGGTAATACTCATTAACCCTAATTGGGAAAGTAGGCATAATTCGCTATTGAACAGTCTAAATTCATCAAAAAGAAGTCCTTCATTCTTCCTAAGTTTGTGCTTGAGTGTCTTACAAAGATCCTTTTACAATGGAAAATATGAGCATAATGCCAAAAAACTTCGATCCTTTAGCAAGGCATTAACAGGAGAGAGCCGCCACAAGATCGAACGACCGAGAATTCTCATGACTATTAGCATCCCAATCTAAAATAAGATCTCTATGTGTGGTTCCCTTTACATAAGCTCTACTCTGAGACTATGACATGAAATTGCCAACTACAACCTGGCATAGGATGATATGTTACTTTATTTATTTTCATATGTTCCCTCGAATAAGATTCTTTCAATCCACCTTGTAAGCCTAGATGGAAAAGGTGTATGAGGTAACAACTCCACAACTTTTTACCAACAAAGCACGATAGTAGCACCCCAAATAAAATATTATCCTTAAATCTAGATCTCTTAATAAACATATCTCGGAGGCTATGAGAGGAAGGTACAACTACTTGAGGGAGAACATCTCTAAGCTAGTGTCATTCCATCATACCCCAAAAAAGCTCTTGTACAAGCTGATACCATTGGAACTTAACAGCAGCAAAAAACTGGCAGAGGAAGAATGTTACCTCTCGATCATAAAGACCTATTGAAATGTTTAGTTCCACATGGGATATGTTAAGCCACACATAAAAATATATAAGTCTTGGGGGCCTCTCCACTTATCACCAATTGGTTTTAAGTTGGATGCTCATCTTTAATATGGTATCGAGCGGGGCTATTGTATTTATTTGGAAGGCCTGTTGTTGTTTACTTTATGCAACCTAAGTATGTTTGTCCACATCACTACAACAAATGAGCTTTTTAGCGACAAAACATTTAGTGATGATGGAAAAATGTGGCTAATGATTGTCTTTGGCGACGTTTATAACGTCCACAATTTCTCTAGTGTCTTACTTTTTATGATAAGTTTTTGGCAACGCGTTTTTTTGTCGATTTGAAAGCCTTATTTACAATTTTTATAAATTTTAGAAATCAGAAAAAGTAAATTGGCGACGAAAGGATTGTTAGTAAATCTTTTTACTAAGGCTGCCAATGGGCTGGGACAAGCCCGAAGCCCGATTGAATCCGAACCGATAAGATAAGGACTTAGACTTTAAATTTAGCCCGATAACATTATTGGGCTAGGTCTGGACATACCTATGTCCGATCTGATAATGGCCGAGCCCAAAATTTATAATAGTTTATGTGTTTTATATTTAATATTATTAATATTAAATATAAAACACATAAACTATGATATGTTACTTTATTTATTTTCATATGTTCCCTCGAATAAGATTCTTTCAATCCACCTTGTAAGCCTAGATGGAAAAGGTGTATGAGGTAACAACTCCACAAACTTTACCAACAAAGCACGATAGTAGCACCCTAAATAAAATATTATCCCCGAAATCTAGATCTCTTAATAAACATATAGGAGGAGGCTATGAGAGGAAGGTACAACTACTTGAGGGAGAACATCTCTAAGCTAGTGTCATTCCATCATACCCCAAAAAGCTCTTGTACAAGCCGATACCATTGGAACTTAACAAAGAAAAACCGCAGAGAGGAAGAATGTTACCTCTCGATCATAAAGACCTATTGAAATGTTTAGTTCCACATGGGATATGTTAAGCCACACATAAAAATATATAAGTCTTGGGGGCCTCTCCACTTATCACCAATTGGTTTTAAGTTGGATGCTCATCTTTAATATGGTATCAGAGCAGGCTATTGTATTTGGCCCGAAGGGCCTGTTGTTTACTTTATGCAACCTAAGTATGTTTGTCCACGTCACTACAACAAATGAGCTTTTTAGCGACAAAACATTTAGTGATGATGGAAAAATGTGGCTAATGATTGTCTTTGGCGACGTTTATAACGTCACAATTTCTCTAGTGTCTTACTTTTTATGATAAGTTTTTGGCAACGTTTTTTTTGTCGTTGAAAGCCTTATTTACAATTTTTATAAATTTTAGAAATCAGAAAAAGTAAATTGGCGACGAAAGGATTGTTAGTAAATCTTTTTACTAAGGCTGCCAATGGGCTGGGACAAGCCCGAAGCCCGATTGAATCCGAACCGATAAGATAAGGACTTAGACTTTAAATTTAGCCCGATAACATTATTGGGCTAGGTCTGGACATACCTATGTCCGATCTGATAATGGCCGAGCCCAAAATTTATAATAGTTTATGTGTTTTATATTTAATATTATTAATATTAAATATAAAACACATAAACTATGATATGTTACTTTATTTATTTTCATATGTTCCCTCGAATAAGATTCTTTCAATCCACCTTGTAAGCCTAGATGGAAAAGGTGTATGAGGTAACAACTCCACAAACTTTACCAACAAAGCACACGATAGTAGCACCCCAAATAAAATATTATCCCGAAATCTAGATCTCTTAATAAACATATCTCGGAGGCTATGAGAGGAAGGTACAACTACTTGAGGGAGAACATCTCTAAGCTAGTGTCATTCCATCATACCCCAAAAAAGCTCTTGTACAAGCTGATACCATTGGAACTTAACAAAGCAAAGAAAAAAACTGGCAGAGGAAGAATGTTACCTCTCGATCATAAAGACCTATTGAAATGTTTAGTTCCACATGGGATATGTTAAGCCACACAAAAAATATATAAGTCTTGGGGCCTCTCCACTTATCACCAATTGGTTTTAAGTTGGATGCTCATCTTTAATATGGTATCGAAAGGGTTATTGTATTTTGGCCCCGGGCCTATTGTTTACTTTATGCAACCTAAGTATGTTTGTCCACGCCACTACAACAAATGAGCTTTTTAGCGACAAAACATTTAGTGATGATGGAAAAATGTGGCTAATGATTGTCTTTGGCGACGTTTATAACGTCACAATTTCTCTAGTGTCTTACTTTTTATGATAAGTTTTTGGCAACGTTTTTTTTGTCGTTGAAAGCCTTATTTACAATTTTTATAAATTTTAGAAATCAGAAAAGTAAATTGGCTTAATTTAAAGGATTGTTAGTAAATCTTTTACTATAGTTTTGCCAATGAAAGTTTGGGACAAGCCCGAAGCCGATTGAATCCGAACCGATAAGATAAGGACTTAGACTTTAAATTTAGCCCGATAACATTATTGGGCCAGGTCTGGACATACCTATGTCCGATCTGATAATGGCCGAGCCCAAAATTTATAATAGTTTATGTGTTTTATATTTAATATTATTAATATATATATTATATTTACTGGAAGTTGGCATAGAAAATTGGAAGCCATATTGGTTAGTATTGTGCGTTCCCATGTATTGCTAATGGACCTAGGCCTGGCCCGAATCCGAACTTGCCCAATAGGACTTAGGCCGGACTTGAACTCAAAATATCAAATATGATTTGGGCCGAGCCTGGACCTAGGTGTGTCCTATTCAGGTCCGGCCCGTTGACAACCCTACTTTTTACCAATGACAACGTTTTTCATCATCGGTGATGATAGTATATCCCGACGTTGGTAGAAAAGTGTCACTAGAAATTATTCTTTCGCGACATTTTGTTATCGTAGCCAATGGTTGGGTATAAATATAGAAATTAAAAGCACAAATGAGCGACGATACTAGTGTCACAAAATGTGGTGTTTCTACCACGTTGTTAAGAAACGTCGCTGATGTTTTGATGTCACTAAAGACAAAAATTTTGTTTCAAAACTTTTCCAACCCGCCCAAAATTTTAGGCTCAAATTTTTTGGTTATCTCGCGCCCATCCAACTACTTGATAAGGTTTTAAATTTTTAATAAAAGAAAAGAAAAAGTTTTAAATGGTTAACAAAAGAAAAATAAAAGAAGAAATAAATAAAAAAAAACCTAGCTTCCACTCTGAACGCGTGTTAGACTCAAATAATGTCACATGTGATAGGACGTGTTGAGATGTTTAGTCCCACATAGAATATATTAAGCTATATATATATACCAATTGCTGATAATTAGAGAGGTCCTAAAACATATATATATATATATATATATATATATATATATATATATATATATATATATATATATATATATATATATATATGCCTCTCAATTATCAGCAATTGGTATTAAGTTGTTTTTTGTTTGGCCCTGAATGAATGAGCAGTGAAGTGTAAGGCCAACTCGGCATATTAGTAAGCATCCACCTAACAAATACCCATAATGGATTTTCTGCAAGGCATAGGATCTAACACAAATAATTCTATCGGTGTAGTATATGTGACAGTTGACAAACAGGTTTCTTGAACCGCAGCCTAGCACGTAAAAAGAAATTAATAATAATAATCAGTAGCACACCCACGTTACCTCAGTGAGATGACTACCCTCACTCGAACTCCAACACGATCCAGCCAAAGTTATTGGATAAAGACTTGAGAAGTAAAGTTGCACATTGAAATAAAGTTGATGGCATTCCAGCATTTTATGCTATAAAAGTAAAAGATTCAAACTAAAAGGGATTCTACCACAGGAAATGGCACCAGGATTAACCAACTAATTATACGGAACAGAGCATTGTGAAATTGACTACACAGAGGAGGATGGCATAAGTGGGACGACAAACAAATCTGTTCCAGCAAAGGTTGTCACACCCCAAATTTCCAAAAAAAAATAAAACTGATATTCAATTATCTGAAACCCAAGACGAAATAAAACCCACTAACATATTATCAACCACGATATTAAAATCTGAGATCAAATTAAAACTGAAAGAACAACGCTTCATTTACAAATAAAATTTTTACTAACCAACTCTATTACCTTTGTTTCAATTCAAAACCGTACACTTTCGAAAAACTTAAACCAGAAGACTCCAAGAGCAAATCCAAGTCACGTGTCTTCATCCACTGACTCCACCATCTATGTTCTCAAGAACACACCCACGTTGTAAAACAAAACAAACATGGGTCAGCAAATTGAATTTGCTGGTATGAGTAGACTAACAACAAAATATATATAATAATCTTTCAAATTAATAAATATAACATTACCAACCATTTCAACTTGGAAGACAATATAGTTCCGTTTTCCAAAACGGCGAGTAGTTTCTTCCCAAGTAAGATTTCACCCCCAATATACAAATTCCAAGAATCTCATCTAACAGTACTCATCATTCCCACTTTCCAAAATAACTCACAACATAAATACCACTTACATTCTATTTATTAAATGCACATAGGATAACCTAATTAAATATGAGTTTGGTATACCTTACTTTTAAGCCAACACGTCGTCTTAGGATAGGATATTTACATCCCTGCAGAAAAGATTAATAGATCTTCCTCCTGCAAAACAGAGTTAGACATCACAATAAAATAATTTATCTCAGTCAGTCAAATTTCCATTCATAACCAAACCTCATTTAAGACATTTAAGTCTAATTGATATAACATGGTTCGCCCCGCATATTCGGGGAATACCACTTATCATAATACATATATTAAGGGTAGTCATTCATATGACATCATTACGTCATAAAGTTTCTGCGTGCATAACCACAGATCTCAGACTATCACAAGTCATTAATATTTTCGTAATAACATATCAAGTTATAGTCATTTCGCAGTCACACTTCACATCCATAACATCACACAATTCATATACTTTTACTTACAAACCACTCGTCTACTTATGAGAATGGAAAAATATCACACCCAAGGAGTACATTCATCCCTTGTGAGTATCAACTCATACAAACCACGTATATATTTCTCATAAGAAATCATATACATCATATGCAATAACTCCATCACACGAAAAATCAATATTATACTTTGCTTATTAATTATCTCGTTGACTCATTTATTAAAAGACACAGCCCAACCTTTAGTTTCTACTCCACGATTTGCACTACACACATTTGCCAAATCACATATATTCGTGTGCCTCACTCACACCAAGTACCACTACAAGACATATGTCTTAAGCGGGATATCGCCTCCAGGAAACATACTTTCATCTTGTAAACTCGTAACTTGTGAGTCACAGCCATCTCTGAGCTTTCCATACACATAATCCACAAAGCCTCTTTTGGCATAACAAAATATCAGGTCATTCATAGCACATTCAATGAATACCTTGAGTCATTCCTGCCACATTCAAGAAATACCCATCATAATACTAACAGGTCATTCATGGCACATTCAATGAATACCTTAGGTCATTCCCGCCACAATCAAGGAATACATATCATAACACTAACAGGTCATTAATGGCACATTCAATGAATACCTTGGGTCATTCCCGCCACATTCAAGGAATATCCACCTACATTCCCGTACATTCAAGGAATACAGCCCATCCGCAAGGCGAATGCCTTAGTTCTTCTCTAAGGCGGCTTTTCACATGACATCGTTAGCCATAAACATTTCTTTTCGTCACAGAGGCGTGGAGAAATCTAAAGATGTGGGCGACACATGAAACTTTCACCGGACACTTTTACACCGGATTTTTAACACTCATGAGTTCTCATTTTATTATAATATTTTTATTACAAAACAAACATCGTCTCAAACAATAATTCATTACTAAAGATTCCAAACACAATAACTAATCAACTCACCTCATTATCAATTATATAAATCGTAGATATCAAAAGGTTCAATCAGAAATAACACATTAGTTAAATGTTTCGTGAATACATTTTAAATAACCACAATCACGTACACAATCACGTTCACATATAGTTACCACAATAACTAATATATAATATTTAATATAATATAGTGGTTGTACTTTTTTGCTCAAAGTCTTTTACGTATCCAAATCTTTCAAGATTGGAATCAAGCCTTAAGTAGTTCTTATTAGCCACATTATCAAAGCTATAGTTTTTCCTACATTCATCCAAATGACATGTAAATTAAATATTTAGAAACTAGGGTATGTAGACATACTTTTCATGTAGAACTCGAAGTCCCAACCTCAGCCCATCTAAAAGAAAACTTAGGTCTAAAAACGGTAAAAATCCTAATTTTCAGCAAACTAGATTTTGACGGACTATCTTCGAATGACACAACTCTTTTCACAAGTATCCAAACACATCGAGGCTGTTTGTGTTGAAAAACTGACACATAAAACTTACTTTCTCATGTTTTACAAAAATACTCAATCTCATTCTAAATGTGCCAAAATTAGGCTCGAACAAAGTCTTGAAGAAACTGATTTCTGACACACTGTTTTCTGCCATCAAACTTCCAAACGTCATAATTAATTTCACAGACCTTCGAATACAATGAGGCCAATTGGAATAGAAAGCAGACTTCCAAATCTTACTTTTTCATGTTTTCATAAAAATCTAGTTCAAACTCTAACTAAATTAAAACTGGACTTGAACACAGTGCGTAGAAACTGATTTCTGACGCACTGTTTTCTGTCGACCAAACTTCCGGACATCATATCTACCACCACAGACCTCGGAATGAAACGAGGCCAATTGGGTTGGAAAGTAGACACATAAAACTTATTTTTTCATGTTTTGGCAAGAGTTTGAATCTGACTCTAACTATGTGAAAACTCGATTCCAAACCAGGCACAGACCGAATTTCTGCAGTCAGAAAATTCTGACATGCCAACTTCCGAACATTGTAACCATATCCATAAACCTCGGAATGCAAGGAGGTCGATTGAGTTGTAAATGAAACAAGCTGTCTCTTGGATGACCCGACTCTTGAGGACGGGAGGGCTGATAACTTTGTAAGAAAAAAGACATGGACACATTGAATCTTTTACTACAATATTTGAATCACAGCAATGGCCACAAGCCAATAGACTCTCATTAATCTATATCTTCTGTTTAAAGATAATATAATTCAATGTTATGGAAACCATATCAGACAAACTGTTTACTACAGCAGGTTACATAATATCCTCCTTCTTTTGTCTATCAACATAGTATATGAAGCGGTCTACAATAGGAAGAATGGCTTTAGTCTAGAGCATGAACTGGTTGTGGCCTATCACCACCAAGTCCACAGCAAGAGATAATTGGAAACCAAATGAATTATGTTTCTTTCATTTTTTTTTTCAGGAAAGATAATGAATTAAGACTGAAAATAATTCCCCTCAATGCGGGACTCAGCACACAACAACCAAAAACAGGCACAATAATATCCACTGTCCAATATAACAATCAAATTGCAGCAAAGACAAAACACATAAATCAAGATGTTACAAGGACTGCAACTGCCATGCAGTACCTATATTTCAAGTATCTAATGTGACACTTTATAATAAAGTTAGTTATTCGAAACGTGCCTCGAGAGAATCAGCCTTTAAGTTTAAGAAGGGGCTAGCTCCCATATTCATATATAGATCTAGCTCCCATATTCATATATAGATCACAATAACAAAACGCTCCTACAGCTTAACACTACAAATGCCTTATGTATTATCATGCACATCGATTCATAAAAAACCATGAGAACGATGGATCATATATTTTGAAATCCCAACGAATAATCCATAAAGTTTAAATCACGTTTCAATCCGTATATATAAGATCTACTCACCTCTGTTGTGTTTACGAGGGGCGTGAAGAAATAAAAACTTGAGAACGAAAACGCCACTAACAATCGTCAGAAAACAATCATAATAATCTTCTCCTTTCTCTCTTTTCCACTCTGTGAAAATAACTCCTTCTCCCTGTTAAAAACTCCCCGCATAAAGTCCTGTGTAAAAAAAAAAAAAATTCCCAAAACTCCCGAAAAATAGGAACTGGGGTTTATCCTCTTTACCTTATCTATTTCAAATCTTTATCCTTTTATTTTATTTTATCTCTTATTATTATTTTTATTATTTATTGTACTAGAAAAATATTAAATTAAAACACGGGGTGTTATAGAGGTAGCATCAAATTTCTGATATGAAGGTATGAACTGGCACATAACATCCAAGACTTCAAATCATTCAAAAGATGATACTCCTAACCTCGGCATCCTGCACATCTCAACTCTTATTATAAATATCTACACTTTATTTTTCTTATTTTGGTTAATTATTGCTTTCCTGAACAGATGTGTAATAGACCTCTCTCCCTCTCTTTGGACATATACAAGTTTTACTGATTTCAAACCTGAACCAATAAGACCCCCTCCCCCTTGGTGAAGGTGGGATGTCCCAAGACATTGGGCCAAACCCTGAATGCTTGACCAGTGGGACACTGAGGAGTGATAGTATAGGCATGGTACAATGCTTTCTCTCAACGCTTGACCAGTGAGCCACTGAGAGTGGAAATTATAGGCATATGACAATGGTTTCTCTCAATGCTTGACCAGTGATCCACTGAGAGTGGAAATTGTAGGCATATGACATTAGTTTCTCTGCTTCATAAAATTCAAGAATGAGTACATATGCTTAACCTTCTAATACTGCAATAACGAATTCCGTATGCATTATGCAGAGGCATCTACGATTTATATGTGATGTTCAGAAACAGATATACTTTCGACCTTTTCAGTGGAACCCAGCCTTTGGAATACTTATTTATGAGTGAAAAAACTTGGTTGAATTGGATAACAGGGCCTGAGGAGATACTATCTATTGATAATATATTGGTAGATATTTTGATTCATGAGCTAACGACACCATTTCCATGTACATAACGGTAACACTTCAGAAGGATACAGAATCGTTGAAGCACAAGAGCATACCTTTAAAGAGTATCCCATTAAAGAATTAGACGAGCGTTCAGCCTGCATTTTCAAGCGGGCAAGGAATTGAACAACCTATGCAGAAGCCAAACATAAAAAAATGTTTCGTTAATAAGTTTCTATACTTAATATACATTTCTGTTATATAATATTATAATATCTTAAGTATAAAGAAAGACGATAAATATGGAGAAAAAGAGATGAGAATACGGCCTTGGGATGCCCTCAAAAATGTCACGTAGAAGAAAACCTCTAACATCTTTTATAACGAAAGAGGTGTTGACTGTTAAACTGCTCAAGAAGACCGAGAAGTTTAATCTCGTTTCTCGAAATCTATTCCTAAAAGGATTCTACCAATTTTGTAGGAAAAGAATAACAATTAAATTATGTGTATTAAATATTTGGCATCCAACTCAAAACTAATTAGTTGAAGTGGAAACGAGAGCTAAATTATATAATACATGTGGGATTAAACATCTCAATATGCTCCTCACTAACTCACTTGTAAAAGAACACACCAAACACAATAGTCTGCTATGATATCATATTAAATTTTTAAGAGCATCCAACTCAAAACAAATTGGAAATTAGTGGAGAGACCAAGAGCTAATATATATTTATGGATTTACATATTCCATGTGGGATCAACCACTCCTATAGTCCTATGTGCATGGTAAAACAGAATAGGTATTCTACTCAGTTTAATTTCTCTTCTAAAATCAAGGGATGCCAATGAATTTAACTTTTTTTTTTTTTTCTAGAAAATACTTGAAATATCGTGATTTTTATCTACATTTCAGATTTCAATATCATTTTGTCACTGTAAACAATTTTTCAAGATAATTCGAGTGTGATCAAGCATAAAATCCTAAATTCTGAAGTATCGAAGTCGGCATGCCGACTTTCATGATATCATAGACAGGGAATACTGCCAATCCTGTGAGAGTCCAAAACATTGGTGTGCCGGATGGACAAGGTATTTCTAGTAACATATGAACCATAGAATGGTTCTCAGTAGTTAAAATCAAGCCATCTGTGGTGATATTACTGCATAAACATGTTACTCTTCCACCGTCTCATGCAGCCTCTCTCCATCACCGCCTGTAGTTCCCATTACAAAAGGCACTCCAACGTTGCAGTATAGCTATGCATTATCTGCAAATCAAAAGCCAAAGCTGAACACACTGCAACAGAAAACTAAAAGTAAGTGAAGCTTAGCCTAGCCGCCTAGGTGCATGGTTTACAACTTGAACCCTGTATTTTATACACACTATGATGTTGGAATTATCTCTCACATGAGGAGAGAACGAAGTTCATTCTGTGTGGAAATGTTTTAAGCGACCAGCTCAGTTGGTTTTGACCAAAGGCGACCCAGCGCCATGCCGTAGAAGACTTCCAATACCTTCATCGCAACCCGCGCTCGACTTGGTCTTGCCCGAGACGCGACCCGTGCCCAAATCTATTTTCATAAGAAATTGTGGACCGTGAGTTTGCAATAAGGGTTAGAGTTTTTGGCAAAACCTAACACCCAGAAAACACACGAGAGGCAGCACAAAATTCAGAGAAAATCCAATCTTGAAAGTTATCAAGATTGAGAGATAACCTTTACAGAGATACAACCTTGTAAAGAGATAAGAGTGATCTAGTAAGGTGAGAGACTGAAAGAAGAGATTGTAATATTCATTCCCACTTTATAAAGGACTAGCTCTTATGGAAGTAGACACCATTGGCTGAACCACGGTATATCTTTGTGTTGTGGTTTGTTTTAATTCTGCTTTACATTATCATATGTTGTTAATAGTTGTTTAGCGAGTTGGGCATGTTAGCATAGATTGTAGTTGATATTTAGAATTTGTCTGGAGCTGAATTGTGTTCAAATACAAGTTATCTATGTAGTGGGGGAATCGATTGGTATTGGTATAAACCCCCAACAAGTGGTATCAGAGTCTTGGTTAGATTAGCCAATGGTACAATTCGCTTTCAGATTCATGTTCTATCTTATTCTATTAACTGAATTGCTTATCTTTATTCATTGCAGGTTGTCACAGCACCAACTTCAGCACCGAATGCTATATCTGTTGAAGCACTCAAAAATACATTTCGGGTGTCACCGATCTGAGAATGGGCGGGTTCTCTTAAATTGTTTCTTAAACTTCTGAATATGGGCTTCACATTGGGATTTTAATTCTTGAATCTTCCATCCGGTTTCTTGATTAGCCACTTACAATTTTTTTGCACGTTAAGAGTTGTATTTTTAAGAATGCGTTATCGCATATTTGTACATTCTCGATTATCACACATTAGATTATTTGGTTTGATGAACAGTTGTTGGTGAAATTAAAATGAGACTGTGTTGTTTTTTTTGTTATGATAGCTTCCCTTTCATAACTTTTTTTTATTACTCTAGCTTTTTTTTTTACTGGTACATGATTTTGATGATTTTGTTTACCATTGTTGATGCCCTTGCTTCTTTTCTCATTATTTGTATAAATAAGCGTCTTCAAATTGAGAGGTGGAGATGTCCCAACACTTATATCCCTTTCGAAGATGTCCTTTAGAACACTAACACATCCGAAGTATTTGATTTTTAGTACTGATGTACAAGGGATGGAAGAAGAGCTGGTGCCTTGCCTATAACTCCATTGAGCTGGAAGTAAGCTTTAAAGTCAGTTTAGTTCAAGTGTTGCTTGCAAATCAGGTTAGGCCGTCATGTTTCAGAGGTAAAAATTTCCACCTTCTTCCATAGCTTATCCCTTTATAGGGCTTCTTATAATATTAGTTTTGAAACTTGGGGTTATCGAGTTGTTCAAAATTGGAAATAGGTTAAATATTTTTGGTGTGAAATCACGCACTAGGCCAAGACAGGGGAGAAAAGATTAATTATTTTGCCAACTGGCTGTGAAATTCATATAAAAAATGAACCCACGGTCTAAATGCATATGGAAACTATGGTGTTTAATTAGTTGTTTAAGTATGTGATTGGCAGTAATTTCCATTCTTTTTAGTGGCTTCCAAGAATTTTAGAGTGCTTTGGATACTTAAAGTTCAAAGCATTCTACAGGTATTTTTCCACCAATTGTTTCTGGTTTACTTTAAATTATGCACGACATATAGGTTTGTGTATGGAAACAATTTTTTATATTAAAATTGTTATTGTACGGTATGAGTGTCTTAGGTATGTTGTTGTTTTGGGCCAAGGTAAGTGTTATCTATTCTGTCAATTGTGTTTATGGACAATCTTTTCTTCTTCGGCTATGGTTATATACTACTACTACAAATAAGAGGTTGTATCCTCCTCCAACACTTTTTGAGGCCCTTTCATTTATCTTCTCTACTGTCTAAATAGTGTTAGTACGTAATAGACCATTTCTTATCAGAGAGTATCAACCGTTACTATGGCCTTCACCCTCTTACCATGTATCTGATTTTACCATATATAGGCACCTATTGTTAGTGGAAGAGAGCCTACGACTTCTAAAGATGAGAGAAAGTTAGGCGTTGAGCGCTCTGGAGAGCTAAGTGGAAAAGCGAATCAGGTAAGTTTCTAAGAAAGAAAATATTTACATATAATTTTGTTGAAGATTGTGACTCTATTAACTCAAAATTGTTATTGTTGTGAATTGCACAATATTAGTAGCTTGTTATTGGTTTACGAGGAAAGCTAATGTTTCCATGTACTTTCAAGATACCGTGTCAGACAGCCACATGTATCTGTCAACTTCACTTAGATAATAAGTTAACAACTAGATACGTAGAGATTATAGAGGTTTTATAGAAAAAAGACAAAAAGTCAATTCCAAACTGTGTTGCACCACAGGTACGGCTGAGACATGGCAAGGACACTCTGCATTCTTAGTTAAATAGGGAGTGCCGACACCGGTGACATGGGGTGCGACTTCCATTTTGAAGTACCTGTGCATTCTAGCACTTAGTCACCCAAACCGTGCACTTGCCCTTCGGCTCCGGCTAAAAAACCGGCGGCCGACGGTTTAAGACCAAAACCTCCCTAAATTCAAGGCTCCCTAAATTTAAAACCGGCTCTACAATATTGCAGACCACGCTCTACAATGTTAGAGCAATTAATCAACAATTTATCATTCATTGAGTTGAGATTACACATCAAAAACCAATTCCATTTATTTGAAGGAAATTATCGCCCCTTGCACACCCCAATTGAATAAATTGGCTAAGAATAAGGAAAATATAGATAGAAGATGAACAAAAGTTGAGGAAGAATTTTGAAATAAGTATTTTGAAACCCAACTGAATGATATGAGATCGAATGAAACTGCTATATTTGTCACTTAACTTTCCTTTCAATGTCATAGATACCAATTAAGCCAATCATGGGTGAACATCCTTGCTTCCCTATAATGTATTCATAAATTTGTGGCTTCTCTGTTCTCTGAACTCGCTCTGAAGTGAAAAAATGGGTATCCTAAAGGAGACTCGCACCACGTATTTCCATTTCAAAATAGCTTCAAGTGGGGCATATTTTCCAATACTCTCCGGCACATTAGTTTATGCAACTTCTAAGCACCGGTTTGAGTCTATAGGGGTCCAAGTGTCAAACATAATTTTGTTACTTTGTCAATTAATAAATATATGTTTTTCTTTTTAATGTATAAACACCTAATTTATTAATTTAAACAATATTTCATACTTCTTTTGGTGATTATTAACTTAGTATTTATTGAATATATTAATTATAAATACTATATTCATAGGCGCTCTATAGACGCTCTTAATTCGGGAGCTTCTCAAGTTGAGCGCTTTGACGCTCTCGCTCTCGCTCGACGATCTGGTGACTAAGTTCTAGCATCTAACATCTATAGACACCAAATACTATGTTCAAAGTAATAACAAATGAAGCATGCTTAGGACAATAATTAAATGTCCAAAATCAAACTATATAGTGGTCGGTATAGATTAATGAGGATAATATTTCTATCCTCTCTTTTCTTCTTTTATCTTCTTTCAAATGTGAAGGGGTAAAACTATTCATGTTTCTTCTTTTATCTTCTTCTACTAATAACATGCATATATGTTGCACTTAATAAGCTTAATGATGGTTTTGGACAGTCTAATTATTTTTTATATATATTTTTTTCAATGCAAGAATTATTCTATTGGGAAAATCTACCTCAGTCATGAAGTCAATGACAGGTGTGACTTTCTTGTTTTTATGAGTCCCCTCACGTGAACATACAAGTAAGACATTTGCGATTGCATCAACGCGAGCTTGAGTTTTCTACGATAATTTTATTCTAATAGTAAATCCTTCTTGTCGACCATACTCTTGATAATTATCCTTAGCTTCATCAATTGAATAAAAAAGCATGCCCGCCTATGGCTCTTTATGATTTTCAACCTCCAAATTTGAACATGTATGCTCCATCTTTTGACTACTTCAGATTGAATCCGAAACATATGGGTAAGTCAGTGGAAGGCATTTATTGGTCTAAAAAATAGACAATTTTTCAAAACTAAGTGTTCAAAAACTAAGTAGTGAAATTTACCTTTCTCCTCTTACTCTGTGTCTGATTCATTTTCAAGGAAAGAGAGACGAAAGGAGGGACAAGTTATAGTGTTGTTGTGTTGCTATAGAGAAAATGGAGTATTGACAAAGTGATATTTTGATGAAACATAATTATTATTATTAGGGCAGGTGAGAAAGAAGATTGGCGAGCTTAGCTTCTTCTTTTTCTTTCCCCATCACTCTCTCGTATTCTGTTTTGAGATGAGAATGGTGAAACCCGAAACCGGTTTCAATTCATTTGTTGAACGAGTTTTTGTTGAACCGGTTTTCACCCAAAAAACCCAGTCTGAAAATAGCTTGTTCAATTCTCTACTGACCGTTAGATCTAGAGTAATCAAAAGGCTGACAACTTGAGTGACTTTGTATGTCAATTTTATATGTTCTTTAAACGCCACCCATGGTTTATATATTTGATATTGAGGCGAGTTGAATGACTATTGTGTTTGAAATCTTTATTAATGATTATACTGTGTGAGAAAATGTTTATTTTATGATGAAAATATTATAATAAATAATAACTCTTGGGTGTTAAAAAGTGTTGTAAAAAGTCTTGTGAAAATTTAATGTGTCGCCCACATCTTTAGATCTCTTCACGCCTCTTCGATGAAAAGAAAAGAAATGAAATGTTTATAACTAATGATATTATGTGAAAAGTCGCCTTAAAGAGGAGGTCTGGATTTTTTGAGTGAATTAATGGAATGTAGGTCTAGATTCCTTGAATGTCTGGGAATGACACATTGTTATTTTTATGCCTAAAAAAGTGGCTTTGTTTATGCGCATTGAAAGCCCAGAGATGGCTGTGACTCACAAATTACAAGTTTATAAGATGGAAATATGTTCCTGTAGGCGATATCCCCACTTGGGACATATGTCTTGTAATGGTACTCGGTATGGATGAGGCACACGGGTATGTGTGATTTGGCAAATGTGTAAAGTGCAAATCGTGGAGTAGGAACTAAAGGTTGGGTTGTGTCTATTAATAATTGAGTTAACGAGATAATTAATAAGCAAAGTGAAATATTGATTTTACGTATGAGTGAGTTATTGCATATGAATATTTATATATTATGATGTATATGATTTCTTATAAAGAAATGTTTATGTGGTTTGTGTGAGTTGATACTCACGAGAGATGAATGTACTCCCTGGTTGTGATATTTCATCATTCTCATAAGTAGACGAGTGGTTTTTAAGTAAAATTTTGGCTTTATGTATGAGCGAGTTGTTGGATATAATTGGTCGTATATATGATGCATATGATTTCTTTTATGATGGAATGTGAATGTGGTTAGCGTGATATGATGGATATGGTGGTGTGATATGAATGTTAATATTGGTGATATATTATGTCATATTGTGTATCCTCATGGTTGTTGTGAGAGTGAAGTATATGTATGAATTAAATGTTTATGTTTGGAAAACCTAACTTTGTTTTGTAGGAAGGTATGACTTATTAACATTTTATGCAAGGACGTTATCCTACCCTATCACGTAAGAGGTTATAGGTACGATTTTAATTAAATTAATTTACAAGATATTGGGATTTAAATCTTACTTGGGGAGAAACTACATGCCGTTTGAGAAAACATAACTAACTTGTCTTTCAGCGTTGAAATGATTGTAATAGTGTATTTCTTTATTTGAAAGATTGAATGTAGTACTATATATTTTATTTTAGTCTTACTCATACCAGCAAATTCAATTTCTTTGACCCATGTTTTTCTTTTTTTAAGCGTGGGTATGTTCTTGGGAACATATATGGTGGAGTGCAGTGGATGAGTGAATGAGGACGTTTGATTTGGATTTGCTCTTGGAGTCTTTCTGGTTTAAGTTTTATGGAGTGGACAGTTTTGTTTTGAAACAGATGTAATAGAATTGGTCAGATTCTTTTTAATTTAATAATGTGATTAAGGATTGTAAGTTTTGGTTTTATTTGATCTCTATTAAGTAATGTTGTGTTAGTTTGATAATAGGTTATTAGGTTTTCGTTTCACCCTGAGTTTTCAGATGATTAAATAGGGTGATGATTGAGATATTTATATCTTGGATAATTCCCTATTTTAATTTTCTGGAAATTTGGGGCCCAGAAACTTTCAGCAATCTTCATTCCAAAAGTAACTAATATGATTGCAGATTGCAAAAGAAGATCTCAACCAAATCAGCTAGAACCGCCATTATAAAGTCTATCTCTTGACTTGAAATGAAGAGGAGAAGATTAGGTTTGTGTTTCTGAGAGAAAATCAAGGAGAAAAACTAACTACTTAATAATCGTACATCGGTCCATTCATCTCTTTAATAATGACACTTTGTCAACCATGTACTTAATGTTATCACGGACCTCCATATTTTAAAAATAATATGTGTTGGATTTGTATCCACATGTCTCGCAACCTAACAACACGAGACACATATTGTATGTATTATACCTCATCTTTGATATTTCACCGTGTCAGACACTTCATATCCGTGTCAGGATTCGGACACACGTATCCTTGTCAATGTAATGGTGTAGTAGTGTTTAGGTACAAAAGTGAGTACATGGTATAGCTAATGTTAATGAGATCATATGGGATATAGGTGATGACAAAGAGAGGCTAATGGGTCTATAGCTAGATATAGACCTATGATACCTATTCAATAAAGCATCAAAAGGGCCAAACTTAAACCACCTAACAAGAACAATAGTAAAATTCTCTACTTAAGAAGAAAAAGTAAATCCAATGCCAGAGTTGCAAGTATAAAAGGTGGTTTCAAAATCCTACCTGTCGGTGACCACACCGAAGTAATCCAACGAAGGTAGGAGTTGATCCACAATATTTTCATCTATTATTTCAATATAAGTACTTAACAAAGAGTTCACGAGGTACACATACCTCATCAGATTGAAATGAAATTCCTAGTTTCTGAAAGTATGCGACCGCAGCCTTTGCTGTTCTAGAAGTGTCTAATTTGCTTGCTTGATGATATTCGATCACCTAGAAGATTAGCAAAGGTTTCAGATAAGGTTATCATGGTATCAACATCAGATTGTGGAACACAAGCACAAGCGAAAAACAATTTATATAAATACTGAAAGTACTGAAGCCAAACGACAAAGCAAAGACCCCGACTTAAGAAATGTAGATCATGAATAAGGAGAGACCCAAGCAGAGAAAGTAGAAACCATTAATTGTGTAACAGAATTACATAAACTACTTTCTGTCATCACTCATTAGTCATATTTTCCAACATAAAGATCCAACTCCTCTGGGGGAGGGGGGGTGGTTAATACTCGTTAACCCTTGAAATTATTTACTAATGATATTCCTCATTAAAAAGAATATCATTAGTAGATAATTTTTATGATATTCCTCTTAATTAGTAGATAATTTCAAGGGTTAACGAATATTAACACCACCACCACCCTAAGAGGAATATCATTAGTAGATCATTTTTACGATGGGTTAACGAGTATTAACACCAACACCCCCTTCTACCCAAACACACACACAAAAAAAAAGTCAAATTGGGTTGACTGTGTTTTTTTTGTGTGTATTTGGGGGGATGCCCTAATTTCCCATCTAGTGGGGGGGGATCCTAATTGGCTCATCTAGGGGGGGGGGGTAATACTCATTAACCCCTAATTGGGAAAGTAGGCATAATTAAGCTATTGAGAAGTCCTAAATTCATCAAAAAGAAGTCCTTCATTCTTCCTAAGTTTGTGCTTGAGTGTCTTACAGAGATCCTTTTACAATGGAAAATATGAGCATAATGCCAAAAAACTTCGATCCTTTAGCAAGGCATTAACAGGAGAGAGCCGCCACAAGATCGAACGACCGAGAATTCTCATGACTATTAGCATCCCAATCTAAAATAAGATCTCTATGTGTGGTTCCCTTTACATAAGCTCTACTCTGAGACTATGACATGAAATTGCCAACTACAACCTGGCATAGGATGATATGTTACTTTATTTATTTTCATATGTTCCCTCGAATAAGATTCTTTCAATCCACCTTGTAAGCCTAGATGGAAAAGGTGTATGAGGTAACAACTCCACAAACTTTACCAACAAAGCACGATAGTAGCACCCCAAATAAAATATTATCCTTAAATCTAGATCTCTTAATAAACATATCTCGGAGGCTATGAGAGGAAGGTACAACTACTTGAGGGAGAACATCTCTAAGCTAGTGTCATTCCATCATACCCCAAAAAAGCTCTTGTACAAGTGATACCATTGGAACTTAACAAAGAAGAAAAAACTGGCGAGGAGGAAGAATGTTACCTCTCGATCATAAAGACCTATTGAAATGTTTAGTTCCACATGGGATATGTTAAGCCACACATAAAAATATATAAGTCTTGGGGGCCTCTCCACTTATCACCAATTGGTTTTAAGTTGGATGCTCATCTTTAATATGGTATCGAAAGCAAGGCTATTGTATTTGGCCCGAAGAACTTTGTTGTTTACTTTATGCAACCTAAGTATGTTTGTCCACGTCACTACAACAAATGAGCTTTTAGCGACAAAACATTTAGTGATGATGGAAAAATGTGGCTAATGATTGTCTTTGGCGGCGTTTATAACGTCACAATTTCTCTAGTGTCTTACTTTTTATGATAAGTTTTTGGCAACGTTTTTTTTTTGTCGTTGAAAGCCTTATTTACAATTTTTATAAATTTTAGAAATCAGAAAAAAGTAAATTGGCTTAACGAAAGGATTGTTAGTAAATCTTTTTACTAAAAAAGCTGCCAATGAAATGGGGGACAAGCCGAAGCCGATTGAATCGAACCGATAAGATAAGGACTTAGACTTTAAATTTAGCCCGATAACATTATTGGGCTAGGTCTGGACATACCTATGTCCGATCTGATAATGGCCGAGCCCAAAATTTATAATAGTTTATGTGTTTTATATTTAATATTATTAATATTAAATATAAAACACATAAACTATGATATGTTACTTTATTTATTTTCATATGTTCCCTCGAATAAGATTCTTTCAATCCACCTTGTAAGCCTAGATGGAAAAGGTGTATGAGGTAACAACTCCACAAACTTTACCAACAAAGCACGATAGTAGCACCCCAAATAAAATATTATCCTGAAATCTAGATCTCTTAATAAACATATCTCGGAGGCTATGAGAGGAAGGTACAACTACTTGAGGGAGAACATCTCTAAGCTAGTGTCATTCCATCATACCCCAAAAAAGCTCTTGTACAAGCTGATACCATTGGAACTTAACAGTGACAAAAACTGGCGAGAGGAAGAATGTTACCTCTCGATCATAAAGACCTATTGAAATGTTTAGTTCCACATGGGATATGTTAAGCCACACATAAAAATATATAAGTCTTGGGGGCCTCTCCACTTATCACCAATTGGTTTTAAGTTGGATGCTCATCTTTAATATGGTATCAGAGCAGGCTATTGTATTTGGCCGAAGGGCCTAGTTTTGTTGTTTACTTTATGCAACCTAAGTATGTTTGTCCACGTCACTACAACAAATGAGCTTTTTAGCGACAAAACATTTAGTGATGATGGAAAAATGTGGCTAATGATTGTCTTTGGCGGCGTTTATAACGCCACAATTTCTCTAGTGTCTTACTTTTTATGATAAGTTTTTGGCAACGTTTTTTTTGTCGTTGAAAGCCTTATTTACAATTTTTATAAATTTTAGAAATCAGAAAAAGTAAATTGGCGACGAAAGGATTGTTAGTAAATCTTTTTACTAAGGCTGCCAATGGGCTGGGACAAGCCCGAAGCCCGATTGAATCCGAACCGATAAGATAAGGACTTAGACTTTAAATTTAGCCCGATAACATTATTGGGCTAGGTCTGGACATACCTATGTCCGATCTGATAATGGCCGAGCCCAAAATTTATAATAGTTTATGTGTTTTATATTTAATATTATTAATATTAAATATAAAACACATAAACTATGATATGTTACTTTATTTATTTTCATATGTTCCCTCGAATAAGATTCTTTCAATCCACCTTGTAAGCCTAGATGGAAAAGGTGTATGAGGTAACAACTCCACAAACTTTACCAACAAAGCACGATAGTAGCACCCCAAATAAAATATTATCCTGAAATCTAGATCTCTTAATAAACATATCTCGGAGGCTATGAGAGGAAGGTACAACTACTTGAGGGAGAACATCTCTAAGCTAGTGTCATTCCATCATACCCCAAAAAAGCTCTTGTACAAGCTGATACCATTGGAACTTAACAGCAGCAAAAAACTGGCAGAGGAAGAATGTTACCTCTCGATCATAAAGACCTATTGAAATGTTTAGTTCCACATGGGATATGTTAAGCCACACATAAAAATATATAAGTCTTGGGGGCCTCTCCACTTATCACCAATTGGTTTTAAGTTGGATGCTCATCTTTAATATGGTATCAGAGCAGGCTATTGTATTTGGCCCGAAGGGCCTATTGTTTACTTTATGCAACCTAAGTATGTTTGTCCACGTCACTACAACAAATGAGCTTTTTAGCGACAAAACATTTAGTGATGATGGAAAAATGTGGCTAATGATTGTCTTTGGCGACGTTTATAACGTCACAATTTCTCTAGTGTCTTACTTTTTATGATAAGTTTTTGGCAACGTTTTTTTTTGTCGTTGAAAGCCTTATTTACAATTTTATAAATTTTAGAAATCAGAAAAAAAGTAAATTGGCTTAATTTAAAGGATTGTTAGTAAATCTTTTACTAAGGTCGCCAATGGAAACAGGACAAGCCCAAGCCCGATTGAATCGAACCGATAAGATAAGGACTTAGACTTTAAATTTAGCCCGATAACATTATTGGGCCAGGTCTGGACATACCTATGTCCGATCTGATAATGGCCGAGCCCAAAATTTATAATAGTTTATGTGTTTTATATTTAATATTATTAATATATATATTATATTTACTGGAAGTTGGCATAGAAAATTGGAAGCCATATTGGTTAGTATTGTGCGTTCCCATGTATTGCTAATGGACCTAGGCCTGGCCCGAATCCGAACTTGCCCAATAGGACTTAGGCCGGACTTGAACTCAAAATATCAAATATGATTTGGGCCGAGCCTGGACCTAGGTGTGTCCTATTCAGGTCCGGCCCGTTGACAACCCTACTTTTTACCAATGACAACGTTTTTCATCATCGGTGATGATAGTATATCCCGACGTTGGTAGAAAAGTGTCACTAGAAATTATTCTTTCGCGACATTTTGTTATCGTAGCCAATGGTTGGGTATAAATATAGAAATTAAAAGCACAAATGAGCGACGATACTAGTGTCACAAAATGTGGTGTTTCTACCACGTTGTTAAGAAACGTCGCTGATGTTTTGATGTCACTAAAGACAAAAATTTTGTTTCAAAACTTTTCCAACCCGCCCAAAATTTTAGGCTCAAATTTTTGGTTATCTCGCGCCCATCCAACTACTTGATAAGGTTTTAAATTTTTAATAAAAGAAAAGAAAAAGTTTTAAATGGTTAACAAAAGAAAAATAAAAGAAGAAATAAATAGAAAAAAAAACCTAGCTTCCACTCTGAACGCGTGTTAGACTCAAATAATGTCACATGTGATAGGACGTGTTGAGATGTTTAGTCCCACATAGAATATATTAAGCTATATATATATACCAATTGCTGATAATTAGAGAGGTCCTAAAACATATATATATATATATATATATATATATATATATATATATATATATATATATATATATATATATATATATATGCCTCTCCAATTATCAGCAATTGGTATTAAGTTGTTTTTTGTTTGGCCCTGAATGAATGAGCAGTGAAGTGTAAGGCCAACTCGGCATATTAGTAAGCATCCACCTAACAAATACCCATAATGGATTTTCTGCAAGGCATAGGATCTAACACAAATAATTCTATCGGTGTAGTATATGTGACAGTTGACAAACAGGTTTCTTGAACCGCAGCCTAGCACGTAAAAAGAAATTAATAATAATAATCAGTAGCACACCCACGTTACCTCAGTGAGATGACTACCCTCACTCGAACTCCAACACGATCCAGCCAAAGTTATTGGATAAAGACTTGAGAAGTAAAGTTGCACATTGAAATAAAGTTGATGGCATTCCAGCATTTTATGCTATAAAAGTAAAAAGATTCAAACTAAAAGGGATTCTACCACAGGAAATGGCACCAGGATTAACCAACTAATTATACGGAACAGAGCATTGTGAAATTGACTACACAGAGGAGGATGGCATAAGTGGGACGACAAACAAATCTGTTCCAGCAAAGGTTGTCACACCCCAAATTTCCAAAAAAAAAAAAAAAAATAAAACTGATATTCAATTATCTGAAACCCAAGACGAAATAAAACCCACTAACATATTATCAACCACGATATTAAAATCTGAGATCAAATTAAAACTGAAAGAACAACGCTTCATTTACAAATAAAATTTTTACTAACCAACTCTATTACCTTTGTTTCAATTCAAAACCGTACACTTTCGAAAAACTTAAACCAGAAGACTCCAAGAGCAAATCCAAGTCACGTGTCTTCATCCATCGACTCCACCATCTATGTTCTCAAGAACACACCCACGTTAATAAAACAAAACAAACATGGATCAACAAATTGAATTTCTTTGGTATGAGTAGACTAACAACAAAATATATATAATAATCTTTCAAATTAATAAATATAACATTACCAACCATTTCAACTTGGAAGACAATATAGTTCCGTTTTCCAAAACGGCGAGTAGTTTCTTCCCAAGTAAGATTTCACCCCCAATATACAAATTCCAAGAATCTCATCTAACAGTACTCATCATTCCCACTTTCCAAAATAACTCACAACATAAATACCACTTACATTCTATTTATTAAATGCACATAGGATAACCTAATTAAATATGAGTTTGGTATACCTTACTTTTAAGCCAACACGTCGTCTTAGGATAGGATATTTACATCCCTGCAGAAAAGATTAATAGATCTTCCTCCTGCAAAACAGAGTTAGACATCACAATAAAATAATTTATCTCAGTCAGTCAAATTTCCATTCATAACCAAACCTCATTTAAGACATTTAAGTCTAATTGATATAACATGGTTAAGCTTCAAGATATTCGGGAATACCACTTATCATAATACATATATTAAGGGTAGTCATTCATATGACATCATTCGTCATAAAGTTTCTGCGTGCATAACCACAGATCTCAGACTATCACAAGTCATTAATATTTTCGTAATAACATATCAAGTTATAGTCATTTCAGCGATCACACTTCACATCCATAACATCACACAATTCATATACTTTTACTTACAAACCCTTTCGTCTACTTATGAGAATGGAAAAATATCACACCCAAGGAGTACATTCATCCCTTGTGAGTATCAACTCATACAAACCACGATATATTTCTCATAAGAAATCATATACATCATATGCAATAACTCCATCACACGAAAAATCAATATTATACTTTGCTTATTAATTATCTCGTTGACTCATTTATTAAAAGACACAGCCCAACCTTTAGTTTCTACTCCACGATTTGCACTACACACATTTGCCAAATCACATATATTCGTGTGCCTCACTCACACCAAGTACCACTACAAGACATATGTCTTAAGCGGGATATCGCCTCCAGGAAACATACTTTCATCTTGTAAACTCGTAACTTGTGAGTCACAGCCATCTTTGGGCTTTCCATACACATAATCCACAAAGCCTCTTTTGGCATAACAAAATATCAGGTCATTCATAGCACATTCAATGAATACCTTGGGTCATTCCTGCCACATTCAAGAAATACCCATCATAATACTAACAGGTCATTCATGGCACATTCAATGAATACCTTAGGTCATTCCCGCCACAATCAAGAAATACATATCATAACACTAACAGGTCATTAATGGCACATTCAATGAATACCTTGGGTCATTCCACATTCAAGGAATATCCACCTACATTCCCATACATTCAAGGAATACGCCCCCATCCAAGAGCGAATGCCTTAGTTCTTCTCTAAAAGGCTTTTCACATGACATCGTTAGCCATAAACATTTCTTTTTCGATCACAGAGGTGGAGAAATCTAAAGATGTGGGCTTACACATGAAACTTTCACCGGACACTTTTACACCGGATTTTTAACACTCATGAGTTCTCATTTTATTATAATATTTTTATTACAAAACAAACATCGTCTCAAACAATAATTCATTACTAAAGATTCCAAACACAATAACTAATCAACTCACCTCATTATCAATTATATAAATCGTAGATATCAAAAGGTTCAATCAGAAATAACACATTAGTTAAATGTTTCGTGAATACATTTTAAATAACCACAATCACGTACACAATCACGTTCACATATAGTTACCACAATAACTAATATATAATATTTAATATAATATAGTGGTTGTACTTTTGCTCAAAGCTGCCTACGTATCCAAATCTTTCAAGATTGGAATCAAGCCTTCGTAGTTCTTATTAGCCACATTATCAAAGCTATAGTTTTTCCTACATTCATCCAAATGACATGTAAATTAAATATTTAGAAACTAGGGTATGTAGACATACTTTTTCATGTAGAACTCGAAGTCCCAACCTCAGCCCATCTAAAAGAAAACTTAGGTCGAAAACGGTAAAAATCCTAATTTTCAGCAAACTAGATTTCTGACGGACTATCTTCCGAATGACACAACTCTTTTCACAAGTATCCAAACACATCGAGGCTGTTTGTGTTGAAAAACTGACACATAAAACTTACTTTCTCATGTTTTACAAAAATACTCAATCTCATTCTAAATGTGCCAAAATTAGGCTCGAACAAAGTGCGAAGAAACTGATTTCTGACACACTGTTTTCTGCCAGTCAAACTTCCAAACGTCATAATTAATTTCACAGACCTTCGAATACAATGAGGCCAATTGGAATAGAAAGCAGACTTCCAAATCTTACTTTTTCATGTTTTCATAAAAATCTAGTTCAAACTCTAACTAAATTAAAACTGGACTTGAACACAGTGCGTAGAAACTGATTTCTGACGCACTGTTTTCTGTCGACCAAACTTCCGGACATCATATCTACCACCACAGACCTCGGAATGAAACGAGGCCAATTGGGTTGGAAAGTAGACACATAAAACTTATTTTTTCATGTTTTGGCAAGAGTTTGAATCTGACTCTAACTATGTGAAAACTCGATTCCAAACCAGGCACAGACCGAATTTCTGCAGTCAGAAAATTCTGACATGCCAACTTCCGAACATTGTAACCATATCCATAAACCTCGGAATGCAAGGAGGTCGATTGAGTTGTAAATGAAACAAGCTGTCTCTTGGATGACCCGACTCTTGAGGACGGGAGGGCTGATAACTTTGTAAGAAAAAAGACATGGACACATTGAATCTTTTACTACAATATTTGAATCACAGCAATGGCCACAAGCCAATAGACTCTCATTAATCTATATCTTCTGTTTAAAGATAATATAATTCAATGTTATGGAAACCATATCAGACAAACTGTTTACTACAGCAGGTTACATAATATCCTCCTTCTTTTGTCTATCAACATAGTATATGAAGCGGTCTACAATAGGAAGAATGGCTTTAGTCTAGAGCATGAACTGGTTGTGGCCTATCACCACCAAGTCCACAGCAAGAGATAATTGGAAACCAAATGAATTATGTTTCTTTTCTTTTTTTTTTTTTCAGGAAAGATAATGAATTAAGACTGAAAATAATTCCCCTCAATGCGGGACTCAGCACACAACAACCAAAAACAGGCACAATAATATCCACTGTCCAATATAACAATCAAATTGCAGCAAAGACAAAACACATAAATCAAGATGTTACAAGGACTGCAACTGCCATGCAGTACCTATATTTCAAGTATCTAATGTGACACTTTATAATAAAGTTAGTTATTCGAAACGTGCCTCGAGAGAATCAGCCTTTAAGTTTAAGAAGGGGCTAGCTCCCATATTCATATATAGATCTAGCTCCCATATTCATATATAGATCACAATAACAAAACGCTCCTACAGCTTAACACTACAAATGCCTTATGTATTATCATGCACATCGATTCATAAAAACCATGAGAACGATGGATCATATATTTTGAAATCCCAACGAATAATCCATAAAGTTTAAATCACGTTTCAATCATCAGATATATAAGATCTACTCACCCTCATTTTGTGTTTACGAGGGGTGAAGAAATAAAAACTTGAGAACTTAAAAACGCCACTAACAATCGTCGAGAAAACAATCATAATAATCTTCTCCTTTCTCTCTTTTCCACACTGTGTGAAAATAACTCCTTCTCCCCTTAAAACTCCCGCGATAAAGTCCCGTGTAAAAAAAAAAAAAAAAAATTCCCAAAACTCCCGAAAAATAGGAACTGGGGTTTATCCTCTTTACCTTATCTATTTCAAATCTTTATCCTTTTATTTTATTTTATCTCTTATTATTATTTTTATTATTTATTGTACTAGAAAAATATTAAATTAAAACACGGGGTGTTATAGAGGTAGCATCAAATTTCTGATATGAAGGTATGAACTGGCACATAACATCCAAGACTTCAAATCATTCAAAAGATGATACTCCTAACCTCGGCATCCTGCACATCTCAACTCTTATTATAAATATCTACACTTTATTTTTCTTATTTTGGTTAATTATTGCTTTCCTGAACAGATGTGTAATAGACCTCTCTCCCTCTCTTTGGACATATACAAGTTTTACTGATTTCAAACCTGAACCAATAAGACCCCCTCCCCCTTGGTGAAGGTGGGATGTCCCAAGACATTGGGCCAAACCCTGAATGCTTGACCAGTGGGACACTGAGGAGTGATAGTATAGGCATGGTACAATGCTTTCTCTCAACGCTTGACCAGTGAGCCACTGAGAGTGGAAATTATAGGCATATGACAATGGTTTCTCTCAATGCTTGACCAGTGATCCACTGAGAGTGGAAATTGTAGGCATATGACATTAGTTTCTCTGCTTCATAAAATTCAAGAATGAGTACATATGCTTAACCTTCTAATACTGCAATAACGAATTCCGTATGCATTATGCAGAGGCATCTACGATTTATATGTGATGTTCAGAAACAGATATACTTTCGACCTTTTCAGTGGAACCCAGCCTTTGGAATACTTATTTATGAGTGAAAAAACTTGGTTGAATTGGATAACAGGGCCTGAGGAGATACTATCTATTGATAATATATTGGTAGATATTTTGATTCATGAGCTAACGACACCATTTCCATGTACATAACGGTAACACTTCAGAAGGATACAGAATCGTTGAAGCACAAGAGCATACCTTTAAAGAGTATCCCATTAAAGAATTAGACGAGCGTTCAGCCTGCATTTTCAAGCGGGCAAGGAATTGAACAACCTATGCAGAAGCCAAACATAAAAAAATGTTTCGTTAATAAGTTTCTATACTTAATATACATTTCTGTTATATAATATTATAATATCTTAAGTATAAAGAAAGACGATAAATATGGAGAAAAAGAGATGAGAATACGGCCTTGGGATGCCCTCAAAAATGTCACGTAGAAGAAAACCTCTAACATCTTTTATAACGAAAGAGGTGTTGACTGTTAAACTGCTCAAGAAGACCGAGAAGTTTAATCTCGTTTCTCGAAATCTATTCCTAAAAGGATTCTACCAATTTTGTAGGAAAAGAATAACAATTAAATTATGTGTATTAAATATTTGGCATCCAACTCAAAACTAATTAGTTGAAGTGGAAACGAGAGCTAAATTATATAATACATGTGGGATTAAACATCTCAATATGCTCCTCACTAACTCACTTGTAAAAGAACACACCAAACACAATAGTCTGCTATGATATCATATTAAATTTTTAAGAGCATCCAACTCAAAACAAATTGGAAATTAGTGGAGAGACCAAGAGCTAATATATATTTATGGATTTACATATTCCATGTGGGATCAACCACTCCTATAGTCCTATGTGCATGGTAAAACAGAATAGGTATTCTACTCAGTTTAATTTCTCTTCTAAAATCAAGGGATGCCAATGAATTTAACTTTTTTTTCTAGAAAATACTTGAAATATCGTGATTTTTATCTACATTTCAGATTTCAATATCATTTTGTCACTGTAAACAATTTTTCAAGATAATTCGAGTGTGATCAAGCATAAAATCCTAAATTCTGAAGTATCGAAGTCGGCATGCCGACTTTCATGATATCATAGACAGGGAATACTGCCAATCCTGTGAGAGTCCAAAACATTGGTGTGCCGGATGGACAAGGTATTTCTAGTAACATATGAACCATAGAATGGTTCTCAGTAGTTAAAATCAAGCCATCTGTGGTGATATTACTGCATAAACATGTTACTCTTCCACCGTCTCATGCAGCCTCTCTCCATCACCGCCTGTAGTTCCCATTACAAAAGGCACTCCAACGTTGCAGTATAGCTATGCATTATCTGCAAATCAAAAGCCAAAGCTGAACACACTGCAACAGAAAACTAAAAGTAAGTGAAGCTTAGCCTAGCCGCCTAGGTGCATGGTTTACAACTTGAACCCTGTATTTTATACACACCATGATGTTGGAATTATCTCTCACATGAGGAGAGAACGAAGTTCATTCTGTGTGGAAATGTTTGAGCGCGACCCGCGCTCAGATTGGCCTTGACCAAGGCGCGACCCGCGCCCATGCCGTAGAAGACTTCCAATACCTTCATCGCAACCCGCGCTCGACTTGGTCTTGCCCGAGACGCGACCCGTGCCCAAATCTATTTTCATAAGAAATTGTGGACCGTGAGTTTGCAATAAGGGTTAGAGTTTTTGGCAAAACCTAACACCCAGAAAACACACGAGAGGCAGCACAAAATTCAGAGAAAATCCAATCTTGAAAGTTATCAAGATTGAGAGATAACCTTTACAGAGATACAACCTTGTAAAGAGATAAGAGTGATCTAGTAAGGTGAGAGACTGAAAGAAGAGATTGTAATATTCATTCCCACTTTATAAAGGACTAGCTCTTATGGAAGTAGACACCATTGGCTGAACCACGGTATATCTTTGTGTTGTGGTTTGTTTTAATTCTGCTTTACATTATCATATGTTGTTAATAGTTGTTTAGCGAGTTGGGCATGTTAGCATAGATTGTAGTTGATATTTAGAATTTGTCTGGAGCTGAATTGTGTTCAAATACAAGTTATCTATGTAGTGGGGGAATCGATTGGTATTGGTATAAACCCCCAACAAGTGGTATCAGAGTCTTGGTTAGATTAGCCAATGGTGTTATCTAAATCTTGGTCAGAAGGTGATTGACAAAATTCCTGAGAGAAGATTTGAGTTTAAATAACTTGTACAAATGGACCATTCCATGAACACTCGCATGACGAGTCAAAATAGGAAGAACTACACCATTTGAAAAGCCAAGATGGAAGACTTGCTTTATTGTAAGCACTTGGCACAACCCATTGAGAATGGAGGAAAAAGACTGGAAACGGTTGCTGCGGTTGAGTGGAGCAAGCTTGACAGAAAAGCAATTGGATACATTCGATAGTGGATTGACGACAGTGTCTTTCACCATGTATCCCAAGAGACTACAGCTTTTGGCTTGTGGAAGAAACTCGAAGACCTTTATGAGAGAAAGTCGGGCGGAAACAAAGTACTGGTCGTTAAGAAGTTTACCTATACGAAGTACCAAGAAGGTTCTTTAATGTCTGAGCATCTTAGCAAATTACAAAATATCATCAATCAAATGCATTTGATGAAGATTGATTTGAGAGACAAAGTTGAGGCTTTGTTTCTATTAGGCTCTCTACCCGAAAGTTGGGAGACATTAGCAGTCTCTCTACACAGAGCAGCCAAGGATGGAATTGTTACCATGAAGATGGCTACTACGTCTTTCTTGAATGAGGAGACTATAAGGAGTTCAAAAGGCAGCTCCTCTCGCTCAGATATCCTTGTCAAAGAGAAACAGGGGAAAGATAGATACAGAAAACTATCTCGTTCTAGAGGTGATGACAGAAGTAAATCTAAGGGTGAAGCTAAAACTCCTAAGGCAGAGAGACAATGTTACTATTGTGTCACCAAGGGCCACTTCAGATATGAGTGCAGAACACTGAAGAGGGATGAGAAGAATAATTGTGTACATGAAGACATGGTGCAGAGGAACGGAAACACAGGCAGAGATACTACCGCACTAGTCGATGACCTAGTGGGAATTGTGTCAGATTGTGGTGTGTGCTGCCTTAGTACCTCATGTCAGGATACAGAATGGGTGATAGATACAGGAGCATCCTAGCACGTCATTCACTACCTACAATGGTGGTGAATATGGTGAAGTGAAGATGGGTAACAGTGGCGTCTCGAAGATTATAGGCATTAGAGATGTTCATGTAGAAACCAATGTCGGCTACACCTTGACACTCAAGGATGTAAGACATGTCCCTGACATTCGGCTAAGTCTAATTTCGGCTGGGAAGTTAGATGACGATGGCTTTGTAAACTCGTTTGGTAACAGGGTATGGAAACTGAGCAGAGATTCCATTATAGCAGCCAGAGGGAAGAAAATTTGCTCTATTTACAAAACATAGGCTACTATGTGTAAAGCAGAAGTGAATGCGGCAGAAGAAGAAGCTTCCTCCGAACTATGGCACAAGAGACTGTGTCATATGGGCATAAAAGGGATTGAAGTTCTTCCTAAGCAAAAGGTCTTGCCAGACATTAAAGGTACACATTTAAATACATGTACTCAATATTTGGTAAGAAAGCAACACAGGGTGTCTTTCCAAAGATTCCCGTCTCACAAAAAGGACAATGTCCTTGAACTAGTGCACATAGACTTATGTGGTCCTATAAAAGTGAAGTCCCATGGGGGAGCTTCATACTTCATGACCTTCATTGATGATGCGTCAAGAAAGATATGGGCCTATAGTATGAAGACCAAAGATGAAGTACTTGGCGTGTTGAGAAATTCTACAGCATGGTGGAAAGAGAGACTGGGAAGTTGTTGAAGTGTATCCGCTCAGATAATGGGGGTGAGTACATTGGGCCGTTTGAAGAGTATTGCCAGAGTCATGGGATTCGTCATGAGCAGACCGTTCCCAAGACACCGCAACATAATGGAATAGCAGAGAGAATGAACCGTACCATTGTAGAGAGGATGAGATGCATGCTATCTCACTCTAAGCTACTTAGAACCTACTGGGTAGAAGCAATGCGTACAGTCGTGCATCTGATCAACCTATCGCCGTCAAAGCCTCTGAATAGTAATTATCCAGAGAGAGTATAGTCAGGCAGAGATACTGATTATGGATACTTTAGGGTATTTAGGTGCAAGTCATTTGTGCATATTCCGAAGGATGAGAGATCCAAGCTTGATGACAAAGCTAAGCAGTGCATTTTTCTGGGTTATGGAGATGAAAAGTTTGGTTACAAACTCTATGATCCGATTAACAAGAAGGTAATCCGAAGTCGAGATGTTGTATTCTTAGAAGACAAAACCATAGCAGACTTTGAGGAGGGTGAGAAGCTACATGCTTTCACCAATGATCTTGTTGATCCAGAACCAGAAGTTCCTACTGTGGAACGTGCATAAGGCATTGAGAATGCAGAGAGCCATGGGCTTAAAGTTCATGATGAGAATCTTATTGTTCATGATGGGATAGAACCTATTGGTATAGAAGATGCATATAAGATGCATGAACCACTACCATAGCAAGCAGAAGTACATCCTCCTAAGGCACCAGCAGATGGGGCAAGGAGGTGAAACAGAGAGAGACTAGCTTCAACTAGGTATCCACCACATACGTATGTGCTACTATCGGATGGTGGAGAACCTATGTACTATCAAGAGGCACTTGAAGGTACAGACAAAGAAAAGTGGTTGAAGGTCATGCATGACGAGATGGATTTTTTGCATAAAAATCACACTTATGAGTTAGTTGAGAAACTGCAAGGACAAAAAATTATCAAGAATAAGTGGATATACAAAGTCAAGCATGAGGAGAACAATCCTCACCCAAGGCACAAAACTCGCCTTGTTGTAAAGGGATTCGGTCAAAGGAAAGGGATTGACTTTGATGAGATTTTCTCTCCTGTAGTGAAGATGACTTCTATCCGGGTGGTATTGGGTATGACTGCAAGTATGAACCTAGAGGTTGAGCAGCTAGATGTTAAGACAACTTTTCTTCATAGAGACCTTGAAGAAGATGTCTACATGGACCAGCCAGAGGGGTTTGAGGTCAAAGGCAAGGAGCACCTAGTATGCAATCTGATAAAGAGCTTGTATAGGTTGAAGTAAGCACCGAGATAGTGGTACATAAAGTTTGATTCCTTTATGGCGAAGCAAGGTTACAAGAAGTCTGCTTCCGATCATTGTGTGTTTGTTCAGAGATTTCCAGATGGGGATTTCATAGTGTTATTGCTGTATGTTGATGATATGTTGATAGTTGGCCCAAACATCAACAAGATATCCAAGCTGAAGAAAGACTTGAGTAAGTCCTTTGAGATGAAGGATTTGGGTCAAGCAAAGCAGATACTTGGGATGTGGATCACTTGTGACAAAAAGAGTAGAAAGTTATGGCTTTCTCAAGAAAGCTACATTGAGAAGGTGTTGAAGAGATTCAACATGGATCAAGCAAAGCCAGTCAGTTGTTCGCTTGGTGGCCAATTCCGTATGACCAAAGAGATGTGTCCAAAGGGTGAGCATGAGCAGAGTCAGATGAAAAAAATTCTTTATGCATCCGCAGTGGGCAGTTTAATGTATATGCAATGGTGTGTACAAGACCGGATATTGCTTTCGTCGTGGGCGTTGTAAACCGTTTTCTGTCAAATCTAGGTAAGGAACATTGGAAAGGTGTTAAGTGGATATTGATATATCTCAAGGGCACTTCCAAATTGTGTTTTTGCTTTGGTGGAAGTAAGCCCTTACTTGAAGGCTACACTGATGCAGACATGGCAGCTGATGTTGACTTGATGAAATCCACCTCCGGTTATTTGGTTACTTTTGCAGGGGGAGCAGTTTCTTGGCAATCAAAGTTTCAAAAGTGTGTTGCCCTCTCCACTACAGAAGTCGAGTATATTGCAACCACTGAGTGTTGCAAAGAGTTGCTATGGATGAAGAGGTTCTTGATGAACTAGGGCTAAAACATAAATAGTTTGTAGTTTTATGTGACAGTCAGAGCGCTATCAATTTGAGCAAGAATCCGAGTTTTCATTCTAGATCAAAGCATATACGCATGCGTTATCATTGGATTAGAGAAGTACTCGAAGACAAGCATTTGTATATCGAGAAGATCCATACCGACAAGAACGGGTCGGATATGATGACCAAAGTCTTACCGAAAGGTAAGTTTGATATTTGTTGTGTTATTGCCGGAATGGCAGCACACTCCTCCTGTTGATTTGGAAGTTGCATGGAGGTATCCCCCCTCATTGTTCGGGTGGGGGAGATTGTTGAAATTATCCCTCACATGAGGAGAGAACGAAGTTCATTCTGTGTGGAAATGTTTGGCGACCGACCCGCTCAAATTGGCTTTTGACAAAGCGCCCATGCTTACGTGGTGGAAGACTTCCAATACCTTCAAAGACGACCACCGACTTTGTCTTTGTCTTGAAGCGAACCCGCCGCTTCAAGTCTATTTTCAGAAGAAATTGTGGAACGCGAGTTTGCAATAAGAGTTAGAGTTTTTGGCAAAACCTAATACCCAGAAAACACACGAGAGGCAGCACAAAAGTCAGAGAAAACCCAATCTTGAAAGCTATCAAGATTAAGAGATAACATTTACAGAGATATAACCCTGTAAAGAGATAAGAGTGATCTAGTAAGGTGAGAGACTGAAAGGAGAGATTGTAATCTTCCTTCCCACTTTATAAATGACTAACTCTTGTGGAAGTAGGCATCATTGACCGAACTACGGTATATCTTTGTGTTGTGGTTTGCTTTACATTATTATCTGTTATTAATAGTTGTTTAGCGAGTTAGGCATGTTAACATAGGTTGCAGTTGATATTTAGAATTTGTCTGGAGTTTAATTATATTCAAATACAAATTATCTGTGTAGTGGGGAAATCGATTGGTATTGGTATAAACCCCAACACATGATGTACATGTTCGCAAACAGAGCAAGCAGGAAAAGTTTACTTTCATACTTCTCCAATATAGTTATTCATTCATATATCCTGGGAATATAATTGAAATTAATAACACCCGTGCTACTATTTCAACATGTTAGTCGTAACACATTATTCCATTTTTTTTTTTATAGGTAAGTTATATTTCATTCCCAAATTTCTTTTTACAGTCACATGGAGTCACCCACATAGTTAGCAAAATGCTAATATTTAGACTCATTACAACCTCAAAAACACTCAAATTACAACACTAAGTTATCCCAATTCACAATAAAATCTTGAAATCTCAACTCCCTAACGTGAACATCATTCCTCGACCAATCATACAAGATCTCTTTAACTTCTATTACCATCTTGTACAATTCTTTCTCATTGCTTTCAAAAATTCTCAATTTCGCTCCAACCAAAGTACCCACACTATTGCCATTGGAAGATGCTCGGCAATCAATTTTGCTTTTGGTGTAAGAACCTCATTACAGAAGTCACTCCCAAGAGCCTCCCTAATATCATCCGGGAGGATCCAAGGCTTAAGAAATGATGTAAAGAACAACTCCCACACCCTTTTTGCCACCCGAAGAAACAAGGAGACGATACACATTTTCTTCTACCTCCTTGCATAATGAGCACACATTGTCAATAACCATACCTTTCGAGTTGAGTTTGTCAATAATTTGGATCCGCATTAGATATGCCATCCAAGTTAAGAAAGCAACTCTAAAAGGAAATGAACTAATCCATATCTTCTTATGTGGAAAATCAACAATAATTTCACGCTCCTCTAACGCCCCTTGTGCTACTTCCTTTGCTAGAAGTCTCAAACCCATAAAGCGACTTAACCGAGAACACATTGCTTTTATCCCATATCCATATTCTATCATCCTGCTCCCTAAACAGTAAAATCCACCACAATTAAATCTGGATGCTTTGACGGATGCAAGAACTGCTTCTCTTTCAGAAGGACCATCTACACGTATATCCAAAACACCTACTTGCAATATTTTTCCGTGCTCCTCTTTACTACTAAATGATATCGGAACTATCCGGATACCTCTTGAAACTGCTTCTTCAATTACACTCTTCCCCATTTTGCCAGAACAACCATTCACCTGCAAAAGGGGAATTAAAGCATAGTTAACCATATGCATATGTACGACTGTTATTACGTTTCTCCATTCATGACATTCATTTCTTTGTTGAAGTTAAATTAAGGGTGTTAATATATTCCAGTATCGCCACTAACCACCTCCATTTCAACAACCAAAAGGATGAAATTGGTAGCCTACCCATGAACAAAAGCTCACAATCCTTCTTAAATAATTAAGGAATTCGAACTCGTTTAGTGGCCATTTGACCCTTTCAAATGGACTACTAAGGAATCTGATTTTACTGGCAAATAAGAAAAACCAATGAAAATATGCGTGCTCTTCCTCTTCAAAGTTCTAACTGAAGATAGAATGAAATATATGCACTTTGAAGAAAAGTACAAAGCTTAAACTACTAAAACTAAAGGTGATTTATTGTTGTATGTTCTATTAACCTTGAAAGAATAGTGCTCTTAGAGTCTTAGAAGAGTGGTTGGAATTGTGAGTTTAAATGAACGTATGGGTGAAGATTTCTTTTTCGTATTATAACTATATCCCATGTGCATGAATTTTTATCTAGTCGCCATTAAAACCTGAGATCATAATTTTAATTTCTTCTTTAAGTGGGGAGGTGTTAATTTGGTTATTCAAAAAACAAGAGTGGTGGTAGTCATCAGGTAAAGGAGGGTGTAATAGGTAAAATGAACTTTTTGCGCTGAACTTATAATTCTCTAGAGGTGAATATATATATTAGCACCCAAAAAAAATAGCCTCTCAAAAGACTTGTATTAAAAAGCAGAGGGGCACATTGAAGTATCATGCCTTTTACAGTTGCCCCAAGGGTCGAGTTCACAAGTCACTTGGGAGTAGAAACTAGAGCCCACCACCTCAAGCGTGTGGATTAAAAACTCTCAAACAAAGACTTATATACTATTACAAACAAAATTTCCAATTTAACCAAAGATACCATCCAAATTAACAAAGACATCATCATAGAACCATAATTCGCCAATAAAAGCACTCTCACTTTGTCACCATTATTTTCTAAACAATCGTCTCTACTACAGCAGGACAACGTCCCGCACAGAACCCGGCTTAGTTCATAAACAAAAAACGACCTATAGCTGTTCTCCCGTATAACAAGATTTATTGCTGCTCATCATTCTTATTATTATATCTACAACATGAACCGCTACAGCTCTGAATGACCAAAATCAAGTAGTAATGGTCACCAAACTAATATCTCTGCCACAGCAACCTTTTTTTTTTTAATCTCCAAATTACATAACAAACAAACGATTTTCTGTCTAGGTTCTTTACTGCTTTGCCTGCAATCAACAAAACAGAATGCTTTTAAGATCACAAGAAAGAATTTGCCAGAAGAAAGAACAGATAATTTCATTTTCTATGTAAATACACGACTTGAAGATTTGCCATTTTTCTTTCATCAGATGCGCTTCGTATATCTTAAAAATTACAGACACAGTAAAGGCTGGAAAAGGGTAGTGGTTCAGACATAAGTTGGTGTAATCTTAAACGTCAAGGGCATGGACAAACTTTAATTACATTATGTCAAGGTCCCTGACAACAAATTCAAACACATTTTGTAGATTACTAGTGGCACCAATTTTATTGATTTAACTTTGATATATGATAGTGAAATGGTGTTGAGGCCACCTACCAAGACACTCCAAAGTACCAAAGCTTCACAGCACCGGTCTAAACTTTGACCTTGTTCACCAAAACTTTCCTGACTTTGCTTCTGTACCTTACAGAGCCTTCATCTTCCTAGTCTTTTTTGGCACTATATTATGGTAAGGCTGAAAAGGTGGCTTTAATGTGGCACTCACTCAATGCATCTAGACACTCAAAGGGAGACCTCTCAACCCTCAGCCTCCCTTTTATTCCTCTAAACAATACTATTTCTGAATTAGCCAATATAAACAACCCAAACACCATATCAATTGTAGCCATTTTTAGCCAGATCAGAAACCAAAGAATTATCATCTCGGCAGATAACTCAAAGATTTTAACATCCCAAAGAAGATAAAGAATTATGAAGCAATGACCAGATAAAATTGGGTTGTAAATTTGTGCAAGTTGGTAATTCAGACCTGGGTTTGATCCCCCCACCCTCAAGAAAATTAAAAAAAAAAAATTGCTGTAAACATATAGCATATTGTTTAGATGAATAGCATGAAATTATGACCACAAACAATTTGCAGAATTGCAAGGCATTTTAGTCAATTGTAGACAAATAACGACATCAAGAGGTTTTCTCAGTCATCAATTTACCTGCGAATAGAGGAAGGTTCCAAAAATTGCAATGGCAGCTCCAAGAGCGTTGACAGGTTGAACAGGTGTGCGGAAGATTATGATGGAAGAGACAATGACTGATATTCGCTTCATGGTGTTTCCGATGCTAAACGTCAAGGGGGAGATCTCATTAAGAGACATGTAGGAGACTTGATTGTACAAGTGATAAAATACACTTTGTGCTGCGACCCACCTGTTATGCATTATTCAGAACCACAAATTAAGAATAAATATTTCCTTTATAAAAGGCCAGTAACAAAAATTGCCACTACTAACAAAATGTGAAACCTAAAACATGAAATGTTTTTCTCGTCATTAAAGTCGGCCAAAGAGTGCACAAACAACATATGTACAAAAGGGGTGAAATACAGCACCAACTTACAACATTTTAAATGCTTAGTCAACCACGAGATTTCATTATGAGAATTTTATCTGGTGTTTGCTGGCATTCCTAGTCAAACAACATGCCTAAGATTTCTTGAGGACTTAAGAGACATACAATCTAATACACTTTCTTATGTACACAGTATCACCATATACCATTAAATATAGAATAATACAGCCTCCTTCCATATTTGCTATACGAATATACAAGGTATAAAATTAATTGACAAAAAGGTGCTTACCAAGTCTACCATATGATTAACTTAAAATAACCAGTAGTGCTGTAAATATTTTTATAACCATCGCCCAAGCAAAGTTGTTAAATTATGTAATTGGTTTTTAAGCACATCTACTAACAGTGGAGTTAAGTCTATCATTTCATAACGCTTTCATCAAGTCCAACACTGTTATTCCCCAAAGAAGGGAAGGCTTCCATAGTATATCTTGGGAACCAAATCAAGGAAAGACAATATACTGCTAGAAACCATGGTAACCATGATGAAAACAATCAGAACCAATCATCTTGAAATGGTAACCAAACTATTAAGGAAAAAATGTACAAACTTTGCTATTCCCATACAACATCGAGAGTCTAACCAATTGTTGAGTGTGGCACCTCATTGACATCATTAAGAAAAAATACAAAAAGTAAGTAATAGCTAGCAAACAGAACATAAAAAAGTGAGCTGTTAAATTTGTTCTTACCATATGAAATTGGGTCCAATCTCAGAGATGGCAGTTTGCCAGCCAGCTGCCCACAACTGAGGGCCCTCCACAGCAATAGCAAAGGGTGTGAGAATCAAAAGAGACAACATAGACAAACAAGCGTAGTAGTTTATCCCACCAACAGACTTCCCTTTCATTCCTCTCTTTGAAAATATGTTGCGGAATACAAACGCCAAATTCGATATCATTGCTCCCATAAACCCTATTAAACGACAAATTCCACCCAACCTCATTCAGAAAAAAACAACCATTCCACAAAGTAAAGCAAATAAATGCCCAAAATGCCCAAAATGAATCAAATCAGTATACTAATCAAATTGTACCAAAATTCTTCAAACAAATAAATAACTTACCAATCATATTGAAATTAAGTTCAGTAACAGCAGCAAGTGCGCAACCACCAATAATCGGAAGAAGCGATAGATAAACCGGTATGGGAAACGATTCACCCAACAAAAACCTTGAAACCAAAACACTGAAAGCAGGTTCACCACTCTTAATAATATGAGTAAACGATACAGCCACCTTTGACATACTCACTGTAGCTGCAACATGCCCAATTGTATGTGCAATAGCCACCTGAAAATATTACCAAAATACCCACACCATCAATAATAAGACCAACTAAAGAAACAAACAAAATCATCATAAATAACAAAAAGACTAAAACCGTAATAAATCTAGTCCTTACCGGAAACAAAGCTTTCCAGAAATCCACATCAGTTTTCGGAGCTTCAACCAGCCTCGTCACCCACGAAATCAACATCATCAACGATCCAGCCGCAAGCGAAAGAGTTGACGTAAGCCATGGGTAAGGAAAAGCGTTGAGAACTTTCTTGTTGTAGATATTAAACACAACATTTAAAGCCCACCATGTAGCAAAATATATACCAATTTTCAACTTCTGAGCTGCTTCTGCTTTTGTCTCTGCTTCACTTAAACCGATCGGTTCAGATTGATCTGCTTCGTAAGCTTTGCATTTTATCAAATCCCGGTTTCGAGATCCGAAATATTGGATAGATGAAACATACAGCGGCTTTGATGAAGCAGAGATGGTAGAGGTGGTGGTTAGACTTTTTTTTGGTTCAAATGATATGGATGATGATGATGATAATAATTTTGGCCGAAAGAGATCGGATGACGAGAGAACGGTAGCAGATTGTTTTACAGAGCAAATCATATTAACTTTTTAGAGAGAAAAAACCTGTTCAATGAGATCAGGATGATAAAACTGTAACTCAATAAACCTTGGAAACTCAGGCTACGGAAATATCAAGAATAAAAAGTAAACGGCCAGAGTTAGTGAGAAGAGTATACTAGAATAGGTGTTGTGATTTATATATTATAAAAGGAAAAAAAAAAAAAAAAAAGGATATTATAAAGGAATAAACGAATCTTGTTGATTGTTTCCTAATCGGAGAGGGAGACGATCACAACGATTGGGGGCATTGAATTTTGAGGGAGTGGAAAACTTGATTTATAAAGGCAACAGGGCGGCAGATTTACAATGTGGGTTGTTGACAAAGTGGAAAGTGTTTGGTTATTAAAGGGACCTTTTCGACTTTTTCCACAGCTGAAAGCTGTTGGTGCGCCCGTGTGGTCAGTTACGGTCGACTTTCTAATGGGTTTTATTCTTCTCAAACCCGCCCAGGTTACCCAACCACAACTCCACAAGTACAGGAAAAATCACACGCGTAAAAATAAGGGTTTCTCAGTGTTGGTCCTACTAGTATAATGCTAAGCAATGGGGGTGAGCGGACTGGGAGAGGAAGATGGAGGAGTGGAGATTTAGAGTGTCTAGAGAGGGAGAGGGAGAGGAAAAGGGAGAGGAAAAGGGACGAAGAGAAAAAACAGAAGGGAAGAGATGAGGACAGACAGACAGAAACCAACCAAGTTGGTTTTTGTCCGCATAACCCCCTTTCTCCCAAAATGTTCGCTCCGCTCACGGAATATTCTGCCACGCGATGCGTCTATTGTTTTTCACATTTATTTTATGCTATTTATTTGAAACCGAAAACAATCGGGTTAATAAAAAAATCCGATTCCAAAATTTAAATTTAAATTAAATCGATTATTAAAAATTTTAATTCCCGACCCGATTTGTTCCTCTAGATGTAAGAAGATCCCACTAACCATAGTTAACAATTCGGCGAATTATTCGTTTAATTCGGAAAACGCTTAAAAATGTTGTATTTTTCATAATACGAAATAATTCATTAATTCGGCAAGAAATCATTAATTCGTGAATTATTCGCAAATTATTCTTATCGTCACTATAAGTTTACTGAGTATGTTGTCAAATTTTATCGTTATTTTTTTATATTTTTAGCTTCCTACTATACTCGAATTACTTACGAACTCAAACTTTTGTCGTTTCCATTTTTTTAATCCGAATTGAAAAAACGAATTCTTATCGAAACTCGTTTTATTCGAATATTTTTCGTATCGAATTTTTGCCGTATTACGAATTGCTAACTATGCCACTAACCCACTAATTTAGACTAAATATGTTAAATTTGTCGGGATTTAAAAAGAAAATGTAATTTCTAAAAATTTGTCTGGAATTTATGATGAAATTGTCGAAATTTCGGATGGAATTGTCGAAAGTTCAAATGTGATAGGTTGTGGCATGGGTTGTAATAATAGTGTGAAAATTTGTTCGGAATTTTCGATGAAATTGTCGAAATTTCAGATGGCATGAGCTGTGGCATAGGTTGTAATAATAGTGTTTGGCGAGGGCAAAATCAGAAAAATGAAAAAACGACGTATGAATTCTATTGTAACTGAGGGCGCGTTCTTTAAAGGAGAGAGATTTGGTTTATTAATTTTTTGTCCAAAAAAATTTGAATATTAGGTTTTGGTCCTATTTTTAGTAGTTGACTCAATTAATTGTGGTCAATCTTTTTGTATTTTACATATGGCAATAATACCCTCGCATACCAAAATCCAGGTTAGACTTTAATACACATAATAATGTCATATTCTAGGACATGGTCTTTACTGTATTTGACATATTAGAGTTTAGTCCTACTTGACAGCCATTAGAGCTTTAAAGTAAGGTAGAGAGGTGGGGAAAATGTACCTGTGGTGCCACAAAAACATGACATACGCTCTACCTATATTTCCAAATTATGTTGTTTTTATAATTTTCGAATAGTGAGATTTGCAAATGATGAATTTGAACTCTTATATAAATCACCACCAACATTTCTAATGTTTTGGCATGCAAGGGTATTATTGTCATGTGCAAAAATACAAACAGATTGACCACAATCAACTACCAGAACTATGATAAAAAACCTAATATTCAAGCTTTTTTAGACCAAACCCTAATAAACCAACTATTATTAAGACCAAGACCTAAAAACCCCTAAAAATAAAAACCAAAAATCTCTTTTTTCTCACTCAAAACATTTATTCTCTTCCCATCCTCATTTTTTTTCGTCATAGTAAACCATTAGTTCTATTGATTTTTCATTATACAACATTAATGTTGCAGTGGTATTTCTCAGTGCAATATTAACGTTGCAGTAATATTTTTTTGTGCAACATTGATGTTGCAGTGATGAAACATTGATGTTGCAATGGTATTTCTCAGTGCAATATTGATGTTGCAGTGGTGGTTTTTTATGTTGCAACAATAGTGTCATGTTACTGTGTCAGCCAACTGTGCCAATGTAGAATTATTGCTTAGTAGCTAGGCTCAAACGCTCGAGCATATATTGCAACAAAACGACCTTAAATATTAGCAAGCCATAAGTCATTCAACATGTGTGAAACAAGTTTGATAAGTGCTTACAAAAAAAATGTCAACCAATTTTACAACCGTACCCACAAGTGCTTCAACAAACCTCTAGACTGTCTTACAAGTCACAAGCGCTTCAACATATTTCATATTAAGTGTTTGTGATTGTAAGATGGTCTCACGTCTTACAAAACTATAAGCGCTTCCGAGACAAAAGATCTATCCCACACAATCTAAGAAGTCACTGGTCTTTTACGCGTGCCTTTAATTACCAGTTCACTAACTCAGTGGTCTTTAACGATCTCCACATCATTGCTACAATTTAGATGTCTAAATATCATGTAACTTAACGTCTAACATTGTTTTGTAAGGAAGGACCTATTTATATCAAGAATAAGCCAAAAACTCCAAATTCTGATTTTAAACACAGTCTAGGCAAGTCGGATTTTGAAACCATTGATTATGACAATTTAGTTGGCTATAAATGCTAGAAAAATAACCCGATTTCCCATTTAATTATGAATAAGGACTAATTGGTGTTGACTTGACTTTTATGTTTCATTCTTTTCAATTTTACCCTTCTCTATATTTTAGAAGCAAGTACTAAAATAGACACATGATCGAGCTGGTGCGTACTTTTTCTGTTGGATTGAAGACTAAAGTTTATCAACCGATTCTTTTCAACTTTTTGTTCCAAACTTAGGGTTTTTGTTCAACTATTTTTTTCTTTAAATTCGTTTTGCTTCATTCATTCTCTTTGTTTTATTTTGTTTTTATTATTATTCATTATTTTGTTTGTTACTATTCGAAGGTTATTTTAAATGTTTCTTTTTTCATATTTCATCTCAATTATATTTAGCTTAGATTTTGTTGGTTTCGTTAAAGATTTGAGTTTTATGAGTAATTCGAAGTTGAATTTATTGATGGATATTATGAAGGTATGCATTGATAATTGTGCATATACCTTGTTGACAATAGTTTGAATATATTAGAAATAGTTTTAGTGTTTTATTTTCTTTGATCTAAACATATTTGCCTTTATGGTATGCACAAACACCTATACATACAATTTTCTTATGATGCTTATTATGCACAGACAGTTGTGCATACAATTTTGTTGTGATACTTGGTATGCACAGACACCTATACATACTATTTTCTTGTGATGTTTGGTATGCATGTCACCTATGCATACCTAAGGTGGTATGCATAGACACGTGTGCATAATTGCATACTATTTTCTTGTGATGCTTGTGATTTTCTTATGAACACTTTATTTAAATTTACATTTTGAAGTGTTTTTTAGTTTTAATTTTTTATAATTTATTCACTTGTTAGTTTTTCGTCTTCCACTTCAGTTTCTTCAATTTTCACTTTAGTTTCTTCAATTTTTGTATAATTTAAATCTCCACTGGGGGGGGGGGGTGTAAAATTACACCTCCACATAGGCGCCACCTAGGTGCCATTATGATTTTACTACTCCAATTGTAAATTATTGTAGAGTCTATAAATATCTACTCTCTATTGTTCCTAATGGAAAAGTGTAAAAACGTTCAATTTTAAACTCAGACGTCTCTTCAAATGACGTTCCTCTTTAAATTAAAGTAGGACCTCACTTCAAGTGACGTCCGAGTTTAAAATTTTAAATTGTGACTTTAGATATAGATAAGGACGACACTCCAAGTGACGTCCGAATTTGTTTTTATTTTATTCAGACGTCTAGATGGCGAGAGAAGAAATTTTCCACCCTCTCTATCAACTAATATTCTATTACTTACTGTATAACACCCCCATTAGAAAGAATTTTTGACATTTAAAATATAAAATTTCCGCTATATACGATTTACACCCCCATTGAAGTGCCCTTAATGTGTTTTACACTCTTACGTGAGGTTCCAAACCTTTTTATGTCGTACAAATAACCTATTTATTGTTAAATAGCCGAGTACCCTGCGCTTAACTGCAAAGTTCTGACCTAATCCGTAACCAAACAACCTAGAAAATATCTCATATATTGCACATATCAATTACTTATAACCCAGATCTGGAAGTCAAGAACTAGACACCTTTTCAAGCTCCTGACACAATCTCTTTCCCACGGGAGATGACCTTTCTAGTGTACCCCCCACAAGGTAAGTTGGACACTATCATTCCATCCCTTGACAGTATCATCGACCAAATAATAGACAGACTGCGAATTTGGCTTGATAAATTAATCCAAAGTTAGAACCGCACATGTGGACGGTCATGAAAAACACATCGTTTTCCACAAAACAACAATTGTTGGCATGCTTCCAAAGCCAAATGAACAACAGAAGACTCAACATCCCTGTACTAGTGTGTAACCTCGTGGAGACTAGACGTCTCACAAACCTGGGAATACGACTTTTCCTCTCAGTAGCCAAAACGAATACAACATCTAACCGGGCCGACTCTTTTCCTTCAAAAGCCCAACCCGGCCCATGCCACACCTTTTAACCTTTCAAGTTTGAAGAGAAAATCAGATCCCTTCCTGGAAGAAGATGGAATTGGAGGTAGTGGGAAGACACACGCTACTTTTCGATGATGACTCAGCATCTAGTTTTGTGAATTCAAGAAACGCACTTGTTGAATGGAACTCTCTATTAATTGACCGTTATGATGTCCGTCACCTTCTTTCTTCTCTTCCACCGCTTCTCAGACGACGTCGCAGCAGCCAATTGGCAGGGGAAGAATCTCAGATTGACCAAATTCGTTACCAAGATTTACCTACTACTACTGATGATGATATTCAAGGTTCGTTTATTTTGATTCCTAACTCAATTTAATTTTATTGTTTATTTTGTGGATATTGTTTTGAATATTATTTTGTTTGGAATTAAATTGAATCTGCTCACTGGAATGACTTAAAATTGTTAGTACCACGTGGTCTATTGCAACTTGTGTTTCTCTCTTGCTTTGAGTTTCTTATGAAAATAGAATAAGAACCAAATCAGAAAATTGTCGATCTATTTTCTTGCCTTAAAGAGTGAAGGCAACATTTTGAAAATAGTAAAGAGGAGTTCTCTGTGGATAGCCTTCCTAGAGGCTTTTACATATCTGAGGAATCTTAGTTTTGGGTTTACTGTATTTTTGTATTATCAATACGTTTTAAGTTTGCAGGCAGGATGTCTCGTATGCATTTTCTTCTCCCACAAGGACAAGTAAGACTATCTTCACCAGAAACTCAACTTCTTCTGCTGGTAGTTGCTTTAGACGATGTATTGCACCTTCTCTGGATGCTTAATGGTTACATAAGCTATACTGACTCTTATTATTATTTTGTTTCCCTAATTTTCTTTGTCCAGAAAACAGTGGGGCTGAGATAGCAGATGGTTCCACTTATTGTGCTGTTCCCTTTTCGTATGGGAACACAGATGTTTCCTTCGACTCAAAGAATTCTGAGGCTCCTAGTTTTCGTCCACCTTTCCCTGTACCTGAAAGCCTACTCCAGAGCCTTGTAAGTGGATGGTTCAATCTTATGTCATCTTTGAATATATATGTTTTTTAATATGACTTGGGTACTGTTTTAAGTATATATACATTAATACTTATATCCAATCTGGCCAAGTGATAACTGTGCAAAGCGTAGATGTAATTTCAAGGCTTACCATGTCTAAGTCCTGATGCTTGGAGCAGGAATGGAGATCTTGTAACCTATGGTAAAATTGTTTACTTTCCCTGTCATTGTGACGAGACCATGCCGGTGGGTTACATGTTCTTAATTTTATGAGCAAATGTCATCTTGATGACCGGCTGAGAACAAATGGGATGACATATTTTCAAAGACTTTTGTTTCTTGTTGTCTGAGTTTATGTGAGATTCCTTGGGTATTTTTTGAGGCTCTATGTTGATTGGCATTTGTTATTTAATTATGAAGTTCTACCAACAATGACAGGAATTTCTGTTTTCTGACTGTTGTATTTGCAGCCTCCTACTGAGAAGTTACATCAGATCATGGCAAGGACTGCTATATTTGTCAGTGAGCATGGAGGACAAGCAGAAATTGTCTTAAGGGTGAAACAGGGGGGAAACACAACATTTGGGTTCTTGATGCCTGACCATCATCTTCATGCATACTTCAGGTTCCTTGTTGATCATCCAGAAGTATTGAAGTCTGATAATGACGCTAAACCTGATGATTTCAAGAAAGTTGATCGAGAGCAGAAGCAGATAGATGTTGGAGGAGAAGCATTGTCCTTACTTGGGTCTTTATATGGGACTGGGGACGATGAGGATGGTGCAGTCCAGACTGTATCAGAAACTAAAGATATTGAACCTGGAAAAATCATTAATGCTGCTAATAGCACTCTTGAGCATGGATCAGAACAGGCAGTACCTTCTGCATATAGATTTGGGTTAGACCTTACGGTTCCCGGGCACCCTATTCTGGTTGCGAAAGAAAAGTCTAAGAAAGTCCACACTGTGAGTGCAATTGCTTCTAGTACTTCATTTGACCAGAAAAAAGAAGGCAATTTGTTGGATTCACTCGGAAGCTCATTAGAGAAACCTTTACTTTTGGAGCCTCCATCAGAAATGAAGAGGATGATGGATAAAATTGTTGAATTTGTTATGAAAAATGGGAAAGAATTTGAAGCAGTGCTGATAGAACAAGACCGCATAAATGGAAGATTTCCGTTTCTTCTTTCATCCAACCAATATCACCCATATTATCTCAATATTCTGCAAAAAGCACAAGAGGTATGTTGTCTTGCATCCTTCATACTTTAATATTTTGATACACCCTTGACATTCTGGATGCATTAGGACACTAGGTGGTGTAAGGCAAGTTGTGTATCGGATACTGTGAACTTTCACTTGCAAGGATTGATATGCCATAAATTGTGTTGCATGGGTATGCCTATATTTTCGTCATGTCGCGTTTCGTGTCGTACCGACACCGACACCGATTTGACACAGATTTGTGGTCGAACTTGAGAGAGAATAAAAGTAGAGAAAAGAGAGAACAGAAGTGGAGAAGAGAGATCAGATCGAACTAGAGAGAGAGAGAGGCAGAACTGTTGGAGAAGAAGACGGAGAAGACTAGGGATTGTTTTGTTTTCGGGCTTTTTTAATTGGTATTTGGGCTTGTAATTTAAATGTTTAATTGGGCCTTTATATTTCTTTTTATTTGGACTGCAAATTGGGCCAAAAAACTTAGAACATTGTTTTAACTTTTAAACTATGCAACAATTACAAACCGGGCCTTCTTTATTGGGCCTATTTTAAAAGGTTTATAACTAACCCATGGTTTTAAAATGGACCAGTTATGCTTTTAGAGTATACTTGTTAAGACTATGCTTTTTAAATAAGGATTGAAATAATTATTTTTTGAGGATGGAAATAATTATTTTTAATAAAAAAAAAAATAATAATAAAATATCAGCCGTGTCCCCGTGTCTTGATATTTAGAGCTTGCCGTGTCCAAATTGCCGTACTCGTGTCCAAATCGGACACTCGTACCTGTACCCATGCAACACAGGCCATAAACTAAGTTGTATAATAAGTGTTGATGTTTTTGTTATTTAGGCTGTAAAATATTAGGAGGAGCATGCTTCATTGTGCTAAACTAGTGTTGTTTGCTATTATCCTATATTTTGTTTGTTGTCCCCTGGATTTGTAGGGAGCACAACCACTACTATAAGGATGCTTTCCTGTGTGTGATACATTAGACACCAGAGTGCTCAGACAAGTGTGTGACGACTTAATTAAGTGTGGCAACTGTATAGATTAGGTGGACACTCTTGATAATTGATACACGGTTTGGGTACGACATAGGCATGGTCAAGATACTCCTTTAATAAGAGTTAACATAAAAAATTGTAGATAAAAAACTAAAAGCACATGGAGTATAGGTGTTGCACTCACTATAGGTGCAAGTGCTCAGCATGATGAACTTTTCAATAACTTAATAGAAACTTTTGTAAATTTTATTTGTTTGTGTGAATCGAACAAACACAGGACAAAGGAAGATCTGAAGCTTGAAGGTTTCCAATTTTAAGGCATTACTTTGTATGGTGGAGAGGAGGAGGATATATGGACTTGTTGTAGTTTCTAATTTGGGACATTTTTATTTAGTCACTAGTAGTAACGGCTAGTGCGCCCCAAAGACGATGCCTTGGACAGTGGTAGAGCCAGGAATTTATCTTAGGCAGGGCACACTCAGAAAACTGCAACTCTTTGATTTTTTAGTTTTTTAGTTTTTAGTTCACAACAAAGTCATATTAGAGTTTTAGTTTCTCCTATATGGTGCAAGTCCCCTTGATTGTTTAAGGGAGTCAGGAAAACAGGGGGGGGGAGGGGAATATGTAAAAGATTGTCATAGGAATAGTACACCATGCTTAAAAGTGGTTGTGTAAGGCCATGCACATTGCAATAACAATATACATATTGAAGCTTAGCTATTGAAGCCTCCTACATTGGCTCTGGTCTGCCGCTCCGCCCGTAATTATGAACCCAATTATTTTTTCCCTTATCCAACACTTGAAGCATCTCATTGAATTATTTTCATGTATTTGGATTGATTGACTATCTTCATTCAAGAAACTGTTTCAAGTTTATTATATGATTAACGTAAGCCAAAAGGTTTGATTCAAGTAAGTTAGTTTATTTCTGGTCTGCTCCCACCGTAATTATGAACCCAATTATTTTTTTGATTATCCAACACTTGAAGCATCTCATTGAATTATTTTCATGTATTTGGATTGATTGACTATCTTCAAAAGGTTTGATTAGAAAAAAAAAGGTTTGATTAGAAAAAAAGAAGAGCGAAGTGAAATTAATAAGTTAGTTATCTTCTTGCTTTGAGACAGAGCTTAATGAGTAAGAAAGAGCTTACTAGCTTCCAGGTGTCAATATTAGAACGTAACTTAGGAGATTGTGTTTTATCTATAGATGATGAATTTATATGTGAAGTTTTATTTATAGCCGATGAATATGTATTATTATATTTGAAGGTATGACAGTTTATGATAAATAGTTCATACTGACTTGAATGAAGATGAATGAGTTTTATATGGATGCTTTGGATATTTGTTACTCTAAGCTTTATGCACTCTGCTCTCCATTCCCATGACTAATACAGAGTAATGCTCATGAAGTAATGGTTGGGGAGAGTGTTTTCACCTAACTACAAAGGTTATTTCCTAATATGTAAAACTTTTTCCCCCTAAGTCTTTAATTCCTCTTTTCCCATGCGGGTCCCAAGGCTTGACTAGTAGGCCACTAGACACTTAATTACTTTTCTACTATACCGTAATGTCATTCTTTTCTCCTGCTTGTCATCTTGTTCACATGTCACAATAGTGAGGACCTAATTTACTCCCATTGTTGTTTTATATATTTTTTTATGTGACAAACTAGAAATGGCGAGGCTTTTTTATTTTATTTTATTTTTTTATTTGTTGGTTGTTGTTGTTGCTGTTGTTTTGTATCTTATTATAGTCTTCATTTTGATATTTTTGTATTTTTGCAGTCAAAGTGGGGGAGTGGAAGTGGTAGGAGAACGTCAGTCCTTAAAGACAGTGAAACTTTATCAAACGGATCTGCCAGTCAGGATTTCCCATACGATTGTGAGCGGAAAGAGAAGTTTAAGATGGTTATTAGTGGTGTAAAGAAGGATACACAAGAGCCACCACCAAAACCCTCTCAACAACAACGTGGAGTGAGTGTTGATGCAGCTGCAGCAATTCTTCAGGCAGCGACAAGAGGCGTGAGAAACCCCAAAAATGAAAGTGCAATGAAAACATTGGATGATTCAGTCCAGAGCATTAGCAGTGAGGGACGCACTTCAAGTCTTTCCGATCTCTCCTATACCTCCCAAATTCGTAGTTCTAACTCGAAGTCTGTATCAAAGGATGATGCCATTGTTTCTGTTGAGTTGTCTAGGTCGATCGGTGAGTCAAAAAGCTCTTGTGGAATCAGGGACTTAGCAGTTGCTAAGGCAGCAAAGACAACAGCTCTTGCTACAGCCAGTGAGGCTGACTCCTCCGAAGCATGCTTAACAATAGAGAAGAAGCGAAAGGCAGAGAGATTGAAACGGGCAAAGATGTTTGTAGCAATGGTAAAGAGTGGTGTAGAACCTCGAGTTGATGATTTATTACCCCACCTATCAGCCGGATTGCCAGTTTCTGGTTGCAAGGCTGAAACAAATGATGGCTCTCTTCAGGTTCTTCATTCCTCTGATATTTATGCTGGGAGTGTTGATATCTTGTGTAGAGAAAGGGAAGGTAGTTCTGTTCCGGTGAATGTGGATGCTACCTCCGATCAAATGGAAAAGTACAAAAAAGTAGACTCCCAGGATGTTAACCATGGAAAAAGGTCAAGGAGAAAGCACCATTCAAGATCTAGGGTCGAAGACTATGAAGATGAAGAAGAAGAAGAAGAAGAAAGGAGTCGTAAGAAACATCACTCTCATCATTTGTCACATCATAGCAAAGACCAGCATAAGCATAGAAGAGGGCATTCCTATTCCAAGGACAGGGAATCCCGACATAGTCACAAATACGATAACTCTTCTGACGATGAGCAAATCCACACACATCACTCGCACAAGCGTATGGTATCCCATTCCAAAAGAAAAGTCGAATCAGAGGATGAGAATAGTGGAAAACTTCCCCTTGAATCAAACACAGTTGGGTCTGGTAAAATTGATAGTAGAGAAGCTTCTTTGGATTTGATTAATGATCGATGGGAAGTTTCAACCCCATTAGTCGATCGACCATCGGCCCCATTAGTCGATGATGGACCATCGGATGATATAAAGGTACCCCATGAGCTCAGAGCAAAAGTTCGTGCCATGTTGATGGAAACAATGTGAAATCACGTTTCTTGGATCTTACTGTAATCAACTAATACACAGTCGTTCTCTCTCTCTCTTGCGCAGGCACATTTGAAGTTTGGAGTAAACAAATCAAATATTGTAGTGTCCTGTTAAGCTTGTCTGCAATCAAATGAACACTTCAATTTTGTTCGTGTGTTTGGTTATGCGTAGGGATAATTTGACTTGGCATTTTACATTCCTAGTTCTGAAAGAAAATTAAGGCAAGAAAATTTACTAATACTAAACTTCTTGAGTATCACTTGGGTGTTTGATAATTGAACCTTTACGTTTCAGGATCAAAGTTTTCCACGAAATAATAATTGGTGTGTTTAGTGACTAGAAAATTATGGAGTTCCTATAATTTTGGCATTTTCTTGGAATGTTTATCTTCAACATCTAATAGATTCTTGGCTCTTATCTTGGAATGTTGATCTTCCACAGAATCTAACACGCATTTTCACATCTCAGTCTTACGCTACCAGTCTACCACCCTTAATCTTGGAATGTTGATCTTCCACAGAATCTAACACGCATTTTCACATCTCAGTCTCACACTACCACCCTTACCACTAGACCACCCCACCATTAGCACTACTGCCCGGCACCACCACTGCTTGGCTTTTGCTTATTGATAGATGATTATTTGTTCTTTTACTTATTTGGAGAAATAAGATCACTTTAGGCGTGTATAGTTGCTTGTGGGCACAATCCAAGAGTATATTTGCAAATAATTATTATGTGCGGAAACCTGCCATAACCTTTCAAAACAACAAAAAAACCGAAAAAGAGAAACAAATCCAAAATCTTCCCAAAATAGCAGAGAGGGATGGACAAAGCAAAGGAGGGATCAGGGATGTGTAGCGTGAGAGGCAACTTAAAAGCAACCCAAATATCTGCTTTGCTTTGTCTGCACGCACGTACTCATTCTGTTGCAACACTATTATCCATATCGTTATCGCAACATCCCATATAACCCCACCACACAACTTGCAAATTTGATGTTCACATTCACAAACAACTCAAATGTAGTCCTTCAAGTTTTGACAAATAAGTATTTCCATCTTAAACTGCTGTCTACTAGTACACCAAAACATAGTTCTTTCCTCTGCTTGCACGAAAACAAGAAAATCGTGAAGTGAAGCTACTTCCAAACCATCATTATTAACGGTCACAATTAAAGTGGTTATGAGATCGAGACCATCCACATTATTTGATACAAAGCCACGTGTCGGAAAATTTGTAACAAAGGTGGCAAGTTCAGTTTTTTTCTCTCTCACACACCCACATGCACAGTGACTGGCTTTCTGTTTGCTCTTTCCTATATATAAGCAACCACCTTTCTTTCTTTCTCCTCATTTCACTACTCACAAACTTAATAATTGTAAACATGGCAACCATTGTCTTGTTTATTTTCCTTTCATCACTTTTGTTTTCTCCAGTTTATTCCACCACCTCAAATGATGATGCGTTGGTTAGAATAACACTGAAGAAGAGGACTTTGGATACGGATAATCAGCGCGTCGCGCGTCTTGAGTCCCAAGAACGTGCTTCTTTACGGATGAAGTACTCCGGTGCGAATAGCGATATTGTTGGACTTAAGAATTATATGGATGCTCAATACTATGGTGAGATTGGTGTTGGCACCCCTCCTCAAAAGTTCACTGTCATTTTTGACACTGGTAGTTCTAATCTCTGGGTGCCTTCTTCAAAGTGCTACTTGTCTGTAAGTTTTGATATTAAACTGTTTCTCTTTAGTGGAAGTTTTTGGATAGAGTATCATTATGATGTTATTGCGTTTTGGCAGGTGGCTTGTTTTTTCCATTCCAAGTACAAGGCAAGTCAATCAAGTACCTACAAGCAAAATGGTTGGTACATTTACTTTCGCATTTCTCTCTTCTTTTCAATTGTTAATTTTTTGGATGCGAGTAACTGGGGTGTTATGCTTTGGAAAAATTTATATATGCTTGTAAATTATGGGTCTTTAGTTGCTTTTTGACAATGATAATAGGACAGCACCTTGAAGAAGTACTCTACTCTCTTCCTTCATATATTATCATGCCTTGGGAAGATTTTTCTCTTTGGCTGTGCAATTAGAAAGTTTGTTTACAAAGCTCTGTTTGAAGATGCACTTTTATCCACTATGCAGGAAAACCGGCTGAAATTCACTACGGGAGTGGATCTATAGCTGGTTATTTTAGCGAAGACGATGTTACAGTTGGGGACATCGTCGTCAAGCAGCAGGTAAATTCCAGGAAATATGAATACTACTAGAAACTGCATAGGTGGTGATCGACGTTAGGTTGCACCAATGGGCATTAAAATTTGAGAGATGGGGAAAAGAAGATTTACGGATGGAAGATAATTACTTGATTTGGGATGAGAGAAAGAGTGTGCGAGTGGGGAGTTTTGATTGTGAGAATCAGAGAGTCCATGTGCCTGGAAAAGAGTAGAGAACGAGGGGAAGGAGAAAGGTTGGGAGGAAACGGATATCCCAATTCCCAAGAGACCTCCTAACGTTGGACCCTAAATGTACTCATTCTTCTGATATTGATGTATAGTGCTTGTACTGATTGGTAATATTCTTCAGGAGTTTATTGAGGCAACTTCGGAGCCTGGCGTAACATTCATGGCGGCTAAGTTTGATGGCATACTTGGGCTTGGATTCCAGGAAATATCAGTTGGAAAAGCTGTCCCCGTGTGGTTAGATTGTTTCTTTTTACTAATAATTTATCCCGTGAAGATACTGATCTAGGAATTGAAGTACAAAACTTTTGGAGGCTTAAGAATGCCACCTTGTAGGATGTAGGAGAAAAGCTAATACTAATCTAGGAATTGAAGATACTAATAATTTCTTTTTACTAACTATTTTCTTTGATCTGCAAATAAAGCTAGTTCAGTTTTAGATAAGCAGGATGTAGGAGAAAAGCATTCCTTTGGTTGTCAATATGAGCTGACTAAGTTACATTGTGGCAGGTACAACATGCTCACTCAAGGTCATATTAAAGAACCTGCTTTCTCATTTTGGCTGAACAGAAATGCACAAGAAGAAGAAGGGGGTGAAATTGTGTTTGGAGGATCTGACCCCAATCATTACAAGGGAAAGCACACATATGTTCCAGTCACCCAGAAAGGCTACTGGCAGGCACGTCATACTTCACTGACTAAGCTTTGTGATATGCCATTAGTTTGTTATCTGTCATTTATCTTCTTTTACTAATTTTCATATGATTTTTCTCATCTTAGTTTGACATGGGTGATGTTCTTATTGGTGGAAAAACAACTGGTAACTATAATTTTTTTTTCGTGTTGCTGTTTCAAGTAAATTAAATTGAGTATGTTATTGCTATGGATTCCTAACTTCAGTTGTTTTTTCTTTTTTCTTTTTCGTTTTTTTCAGGTTATTGTGGTGGTGGTTGTGCAGCAATTGCGGATTCAGGAACTTCTCTGTTGGCAGGTCCTACGGTATGTATCAGCCGTTTATATTTACCAATGCAGATGCTTCTTTTTTTCTCTTTTGTTAATCATCTCCAATATATTTGAGATGCATGAATGGCGTCCTGCTTTCAGAAAACTGCCCAGTGAAACGTTATCCATCTTATTCTGGATTGTTTTTGTCATTTCCATATTTTCCATTCTAATAGCAGTTTTTTCCCCTAGTATGGTTTTGGAGGTTTTATTAACAGCCTTATATAATGTTCTTTTAAACTTTGGAGCATCAAACTCAAACCCAATAGAAGCTGTCTGGATTCATACTTATTAATGCTACACATACATTAAACCCTTGTTGTGGGACTACTATCTTAACACCCCCTCTTGGTATGGTTTGTGATCATCTGTTTATTTTGTTCATGCTGCGGAAATGAGCCCATGGATGGCGTTCATTACCGTGGCAAATTTGGAAATCATATTCTGGAAACTATTATGACATGAAGTTGTGAATTGTTTTCTCATTATCCTTTTCGCATAATGTTTGTGCTGAACATTTTTTGGCAGTGAGATAATTACTCAGTTGAGGTAAGCTTCTATTTGAGGTCATCTTCTGTCTTTTGATTTTTACTGGTGCAAATATAGTTCACGTTCGGTAATTTACTTAATGTCAAGTTGATGATCTCATAGTAGAGAATCTTCAGTCCTTACGCTTGTTTGAATCTAATTTTAGATACTGTGTTTAGTCATGCATTCTCACTGATTTACCTGAACATTTATATGGTCCTTCATCATGGTAGACTTCTATCTCGGATACTTAGTAGGTGTCTCCAGATCAAATTCTTCATTATAATTCTGGGTGCTTTTAAGAACATTTGTTTCCTCTGTCCATATCTGACTCTCAACCATTTATTGTCCTTGTGGTTAGTTTGGGTCCATTTTTTCTACAGTATAAACATGTTCATCTTTTTTATTTCCGACATACTGATCCTATATAGAGATTTTGGATGCTAAGTACTTTGTGGGATTAAGCGTAGCAAAATATGTTTTTTTTTTGTCCTCGAGAGAGATGGATCACTCATGGCTACTTTTGCAACATCAGTTTTTGTACTGGCATTGAGGTGGTGCCTGGATTGACTTGGCAATTTGATTTCTTGTTTTTATATTGGATTATCTTTTTCCAGGCCATAATAACTGAAATCAATCACGCCATTGGAGCTGCTGGGGTTCTCAGCCTGGAATGCAAGGCAGTAGTTTCACAATATGGGGAAGTAATAATGGACTTGTTGTTAAATGAGGTATACACTCCCCCCTTGTCGACAACCAGTGAACATTGATGTTCCATGATGTCCCATACATATTAGTGATCTTTGTTTTTGTTATAAGTAATCATGGGAGGTGCTATGAAGTCTTAAAGTTGAAGTTGCAATCTTTTGCAGGTGCAACCTAAAAAAGTCTGCTCCAAGATTGGTTTGTGTACATTTGATGGAGCTCGAGATGTTAGGTTAGACTTTTTGACGATGTTTATTAAATTTGTTGTGAATTGGTTAATTGATTAGACGATCAACTAATCGAGGTTTTAGTATATCCTTTATAGTGCTGGCATCAAAAGTGTGGTGGACGAGAATGGTGAAGGATTATCTGGTGGTCTAAATGATGCCATGTGCTCTGCTTGTGAGATGACAGTTGTATGGATGAAAAATCAACTTAGTCAGAATCAGACACAAGATCGTGCATTTAGCTACGTCAATGAGGTGAATCTTCCTTAGAACCTAAATCTTTCCAATGAGCTTCTCTTACCACAATTCACATTGTTGCTTATATCCTTACTGTTGATTGCAGCTTTGTGAGAAACTGCCTAATCCAATGGGAGAATCAGCTGTTGACTGCAACCGTCTTCCTACTATGCCTAAAGTTTCTTTCACCATTTCTTCCAAATTGTTTGAACTCGAACCACATGAGGTGTGATAATTACCACACATTTTTCTCAGATTTATTTTGCATTAGTTCTTTTTCTTATGCATATATCCTGTACTGAGCACTGCACTGTCCCCTAGCATTTCCAATTTAGCTCCCCGGATACAAATGAATACCTTTTATCCTTTTTGTTATCAATCTAATTTTAAATTATATCTGTTTTAGTTCACATTGCACTGATGAACTTTCCATGAATGTTGTCTTTCATTGACTTTGTGGACTTCGTTTGGATGTTGATGCTCTCTTATTGTCTTCTGCATTTCTTTTATGACACTGATACTACACACGTCTTTTATTTGCATATCAGTATGTGCTAAAGGTGGGAGAAGGGTCCGCTGCTCAGTGTATTAGCGGATTCATGGCTATGGATGTACCTCGTCCACGTGGTCCTCTCTGGTAGTGTTTCCCGTGCATGCTATTTAGCTTGGTTGTTTATTTTGAATTAGGTTAGGGTGCTGTATAGCCCCTCATATTCCTGTTGCAATAACATAGTTGGTCAGAACAGGGTCATTGCAATTAAAAGGTAACAACGATGATTATTTGTTGCAGGATATTGGGAGATATCTTCATGGGTCGATATCACACGGTCTTTGACTTCGGCGGCCAAAGAGTTGGGTTTGCGGAAGCAGCATAAATGCAGCGACTTGTGTATGGGGTTTTAACACCCCTTTTGTTCATAGCTGTCGTTGTCTTTTCGCTTAAAGAATCGCTTAATATAAACTTTGGTAATGTAAATTATCGTCTGATGTTATATAAACAAATAATCATGGTTGTACTTCCTAGGGAAATAGATAAAATTTTAAGCTTAATTAGCATATAATCAGCATTCTATGAACTTGTTGGATAGCTGTAGATACAGCAACAATCCTCTTTTATTTAGTGTTCCAACAAATACCCATGGTGTTAGTTGTCCCAATAGTACCTATGTCTTCCTATATAACCTTTGGTAGTTAACAACCGAGCAGGTACTCTGTAAAGGGATTATAATAGAAACTGCACCCAAAATTGGACATTTTTACATGTTGGAGGCACAAATTTGGGTCTTTCTTCAAAAACAATTGTAAATAGACCGCCATATCTTATTCTCTTCTCCAGTGTTAGCAGCCTTCGTACAACAATGTCCGTTTGGCGTTTAGAGACGAGGTCCATTATATTGAACTGTGGTGGAATCCATGCCATGGCAGTTCCAAAATATCAGCATCTATGGCTGAGTGACAGCTGTGCAACAGCCACTTGAACCTCTCATGGTAATTTCTCGTCCACGAGTGTGAGATTCCATTTCCTGATTGTTTCACATGTGAACGTTGGTGATGAAACTGCATCATCTGCATGGAAACCATGATGATCACAGCTGATATTAACGCAATTAATAAGAAGTACAAAGGAAGAGCAATTAAAAAAGAAGATTAGTTAGGTTGGTATATATGTGGAACTAATCATACGCCGCCTACATTTTTATTTATATCTCACAATCAGTAGAATTACAATGATGCCTTCAGTAGGAGGGGAATAACAAAAGAAAAGGAAAAAAAAGAGGGTGTGGCATGTGAATTATAATTCTACCCTCCCAGTTACTATCATTTCGACCCTACATCAAACTTCCAGTATTAATGTCATAATGTGATACATGTTGGAGTGTGATAAGGTTCAAAATAAAGGAGTAAAGTGTTGGAATTATTTTAATCCTCATCTTTAACATGTTAATTTATTATTGATTAAAAAAAAATTAAAAGAAAAATACTTTCAAAGTCGGAATTGAAGATTGACAGTAAAGAGAAACTTTCCAAAATTGAATCCAAATCACTTAGTCTTCAGTCTTCTAGTAGTATTCACCACACAATCCGCCACAAACACTTTTACTTTTCTCATACTTTTAGTTGTACTTTTACTTGAAAGACTAATGGTCCCTTTCTCCAAAAACTCATTATCTTATATGTAGAAATTTTGAGAATAGGTAAGTATGTGTAGTGGATCCACTTACAATTCCAAGTCTTATCTTAAGAGGACAAGTCCTTGTCATACAATTATTTGTACTTGATATACTAAAACACTTTTAATATATATCTCTTTAATATGGAAAGTTCCCATTAACAAATCCATATTTATAATAAAGCCCTTGGAACTTTAAAGAAAGTCCTTTCCTACTATTAATTATATCTAAGTCCCTCCACCTTATTTGTATTCACAATTAGACCATTGGGAATTTGTTCTTCACTATCACACCCATGTTTAATTGACCCAATATGACATTTAACATCAATTGAGCATTAAGAAACTATTTCTTATACCGGCCGGGTTTAAGCTCAATTAGTTATGTCACAATTTCCTAATACATAACTCCGTAGAGTGGTGGATCCTTTATTAGAATTCGTGATTCAAGACGTCCTACATTCATTACCCAAAATGTCAAGTCTAGTCTATGAATAGACATTACTTTTTAACGTCTCAAAGTAATAAATTTGAGACACAATGAATTTTCACAATTCCTCAAGTCCAGGGATTAATTGGTAGAGTGAGATTTGCACACTAACCTTAACAGCGAATTTATAGTGTGTTCTCACTTTGATCCCTCGTGTCGATCGTCATGTGACTACACCAATATACAAACTTAGAGTCATACTCAAATGATTGAGATATCATCATCCTATCATATAGCAGTTATGTATATTACAGTCTTATAAGTGAAGCGTCTGACTTCACCCCTAACTGTGAGCATTCTAGGTAAATAGATATAATCAAATCTCCCGCACATGACTCTTCATATGCTTGATTGTTCTAATTTTATTACCTATGGAACTTATAGTTTCATCATATGATATTAGTTCACCCATATGCCTAATAATAAGATTTGTGTATTTAATTATCATATATAAATAATAAATGTTCATTGGCTTTGTAAAAGCCAAATATCCCAACAATCTCCCACTGGCCTTCAAAGCCATTTAGCAACTACTCTGAGACCATATTATCCATGTGACTCTCAAAAGGACTAATAGACAAAGTTTTAGTAAAAGGGTCTGCAAGATTCTCAGCTGTAGGAATCTTTGTAACTGCAATATCACCACGCTGACAATGTCACGTATCAAATGATACTTACGCTCTACATACTTTGACCTCTTATGATACCTAGGCTCTTTGGATTGAGCTACTGCACCACTATTGTCACAAAACAATGTTATAGGAGTCTGTTCTTGAGGAACTACTCCTAATTCCATCAAAAACTTCTTAAACCAGACTGCCTCTTTTGTTGCTTCACTAGCAGCAACATTCTCTACCTCTGTAGTCGAATTTGCAATACATTGTTGTTTTACACTTCTCTAACTAACTGCTCCACCACCAAGTGTAAACACATATCAAGATGTAGACTTTCTAGAGTCCTTATCTGACTGAAAGTCCGAGTCAGCATAACCAATAGGCACAAGGTCTGTATTACCATATACCAACATATAGTCTTTGGTCCTCCTAAGATATTTTAGGATATGCTTGACCGCAGTCCAGTGGTCTGGACTTGGATCACTTTGGTATCTACTGACCATCCTAACTGCATAGCAAATGTCTGGTCTAGTACACAACATGGCGTACATCAAACTTCCTACTGCCGAAACATAAGGACATGCATGCATTTTCTTATTTTCCTCATGTGTTTTAGGACACTGATCCTTGGAAAGAGAAATTCCATGTTTAAAAGGCATTAAGCCTTTCTTGGAATCTTGCATAGCAAACTTGACCAATAATTTATCAACATAAGCCGACTGGGACAATCCTAACATCCTATTCTTGCGATCTCGCAAAAGCTTGATCCCTAGGATGTAGCTTGCATCACCTAAATCTTTCATTTCAAAGTGATTAGATAACCAGATTTTCACCGTAGACAATTTTCCTACATCATTCCCAATGAGTAGTATATCATCTACATATAAGACCAAAAACATATATAACAGTTTTACCCTCAACCTTCTTGTAAACACAATGTTCTTCCTCACATTGATCAAAACCAAACGATTTGATTGCTTGATCAAAGCATACATTCCAACTCCTTGAAGCTTGTTTAAGTCCATAAATGGACTTTTTAAGCTTGCATACTTTATGCTCTTGTCTAGGAACTGTAAAGCCTTCAGGTTGGACCATATAAATGTCCTCCTTGATTGTACCATTCAAAAAGGCGGTCTTTACATCCATCTGCCAAATCTCATAGTCATAATGAGCAGCAATCGAAATAAGGACTCTAATGGACTTAAGCATAGCCAATGGTGAAAAAGTTTCCTAATAATCGATACCCTCTTTTTGAGTAAATCATTTCGCCACCAGTCTCGCTTTAAAAGTTTCTACCTTTCTATCGGCTCCTTTTTTCCTTTTGAATAACCATTTATTCTTAAAGGGTTTAGGGTTTAGGGTTTAGGGATATTTGGCAGAAGATCTACAAGTTCCCAAACATTGTTGGAATACATGGACTCCATTTTCGATCTCATTGCTTCAAGCCATTTTCTCGAATCAATGTCAGAAATTGCTTCTGCGTAGTTCATAGGATCTACATCCTGATTATCTGATATAACAGAGAAAGTTTCCCCTAATAGGGTTAACTTTTCTGGAGGTTTAATTGCCCTCCCCACTGACGAAATCTTTGGAGTAGGTTCAGGTAAACTCGGAACTTCATTTGGAAGGTTTTCATCTAAACTAGGAGTTAATTCAGATTGAACATTACCAGGAGTATCTGCCGTTATTTCTTCAATGACCATTTCACTACGAGGTTTTCGTTTCACAATATAATCTTCCTCGAGATACTTAACATTTGTACTCACACACACTGTTTGTTCTCTTGGATTATAAAATAAACCACCTCGAGTTCCTTTTGGATACACTATAAACATACATACTTCAGTTCTTGATTCTAACTTGTCAGTCTTTCCTTTGAGTACATGCGCAGGACAACCCCATACATGTATGTGGTGTAAACTAGGCTTTTGCCCAAACCATAACTCCCTAGGAGTTTTAGGAACTGACTTAGAAGGAACCAAATTCAAAATATATATTGCTGTTTCTAAGGTGTATCCCCAAAACGATATAGGTAGAGTTGAATAACTCATCATGGATCGAATCATATCCAATAAGGTTCTATTCCTTCTTTCATAAACCCCATTCTGTTGTGGAGTTCTTGGTGCACTTAATTGAGACAAAATCCCATTTTGCATTAAGTACTCTTTGAACTCATCTGAGAGGTATTCACCACCTCGATCTGATCGAAGTGTTTTAATTGGTTTACCAGTTTGCTTTTAAGCTTCTGCTTTGAATTCTTTAAACTTTTCAAAAGATTCAGACTTTTTGTGCATCAAATACACATAACCGTACCTTGAATAATCATCAGTAAAAGTGATAAAATATTTAAAGTTACCTCTTGCTTTCACATTAATGGGTCCACATACATCGGTATGTACTAACTCCAATAACTCTGTGGCTCTTGACCCTTTAGTTTTAAATGATCTCTTAGTTATCTTTCCTTCTAAGCAAGACTCACAAGTTGGGAAAGGTTCTAAAGAGAGTGAACTTAAAACTCCATCTTTCACCAACCTGTCAATCCTGCTTAGATTGATATGACCAAGTCTTAAATGCCATAAGTATGTTGGATTAAAAGAAGTTGACTTCCTCTTTTGAGGCAAGACCTTTGATGAATTACCAACAATAGTATCATTTATTTCTAACATAGGAGAAAGTATATAGAGACCATTTTCTAAAGTACCAGAGGCAATACACTTTCCATTTAGTCTGATTACAACCTTTGAATCAAACGAAGTGGAATATTCTGACTTGTTAAGTGCAGAAACAGAAATCAAATTTCTCCTTATCTCTAGAACATAGTAACAGTCTTCTAAAACTAACATTTTCTCACCTAATGCTAAGCAATAAACTCCTACCGATACTGCATCAACCTTTGCCTTTGTACCTAGTGTCAAGTACACCTCTCCTTCATCAACCTTCTTGTTTCCTGAAACCCATGTAATACATTACAAACGTGGTGAGTGGCCCCTGAGTCCACACACCAGGTGTCAGAAGGAAAAATCAACAAATTGGTTTCAAGAATAAAGGATTGCATACATTCTTTATTTATTTGTTTCAACAACAGATACTTTCTACAGTTCCGCTTCCAATGACCATGCTTTTCACAATGGTAACAATTACCCTTTGTTTTAGCCCAACTTTCAGCAGTCAAGACAGATGCTAAGGGATAGAGATTTGATTGTGACATATCTGGAACATTTACATATACATAAAAATTATTATAATACATTTAATATTGGTTTTGGGAATTTAATAAACCAATTACCCGCTTATATAATAAAAATACAACACCCTCCATATTGTATTAATAAGAGAAATATAAGCAATGGAAACCTAATACTTATGAATACTCTCTTATCCGTAGGGTATCAAAATTATTCAACTTAATTAGGCGAGTTCTTCTAGACCCATCAATTATACATACATGTAATATGATTTCCATTATTATTCTTTTTGCTATTAAAACATAATTGCACAAACCGTAAGTCTGTCAATTATATTTCAGCCAAGTGTACCATCATCATAAGTCATTAATGAATGTGAGATAATGGGAAAACACTCTCACTAGCCATACATGAATTTTCCTTCTTAAGAATAGACAATAGACAAAAATATTTTAGCATGCAATTAATTTATCCGTAGGGATCATATTAATCACATCTAAAAATATAATTCCTATTGAATTGATAATGGTGTAGCAAGAGATTCAATTCGTAAATTAAATGCCTTTACCACTTGCTTTATTTATTGACTGAGGGTAACAATAACATAATGCATCTTTAATATCTAGCATGGGATCACACGTTCCATATAAAAAAAACATGCATTTTCTACTAAAGGACAGAGTCCCTAAGCTATTAATAGCAAGCACTCACGTCCAATTTCCATGTGCATACATCAGGACAAAAGATATATTCCTATGACATAATATTACAGAAACAGAAACTATGCACTTTTCTTCAAAGAAAAATTCTGTCCTTTATTAGCATGTGGTCCCAAAAAAAAACAGTTCTTTTCAAGCCATTATCTAAAGAGTCTCACATGCTTAGTATGTCAAGAGGTCTACTGACTATGCTAACGTACGAGATGATAAACCAGACTCTATAATGGGATCTTTGGACGGCCCGCTTAAGCGAAGTGGGATTACACCATGATGCAACCGCCACCCATACTTTCGGGATAGGCATCTTTCCATCATACCCTTCCGCCGGGCCCTCGCGAGAAGGTATCACATTTCCACCACCTTTAGATCGAGCGTCCTCGGCTCTGATACCATTTTGTTGGAATTACTTTAATCCTCATCTTTAACATGCTAATCTATTATTGATTAAAAAAAATTAAAAGAAAAATACCTTCAAAGCCGGAATTGAAAATTGACAGTAAAGAGAAACTTTCCAAAGCTGAATCCAAATCACTTACTCTTCAGCCTTCTAGTAGTATTCACCACACAACACGTCACAAACACTTTTACTTTTCTCCTACTTTTAGTTGTACTTTTCCTTGAAAGATTAATGGTCCCTTTCTCTAAAAACTCATTATCTTATATAGAAAAACTTTGAGAATACGTAAGTATGTGTAGTGGGATCCACTTACGATTCCAAGTTTTATCTTAAGAGGACAAGTCCTTGTCATACAATTACTTGTACTTGATATACTAAAACACTTTTAATATATATCTCTTTAATATGGAAAGTTCCCATTAACAAATCCATATTTATAATCGTCCTTGGAACTTTCAAGAAAGTCCTTTTCCTACCATTAATTATATCTAAGTCCCTCCACTTTTACTTGTATTCACAATTATACCATTGGGAATTTGTTCTTCACTATCACACCCATGTTTATCAATTAATGTGACATTTAACATCAATTGAGCATTAAGAAACTATTTCTTATACCGGTAGGGTTTGAGCTCAATTAGTTATGTCACAATTTCCTAATACATAACTTTCAGAGTAGAGTGGTGGATCCTTTATTAGAATTAAGTGATTCAAGATGTCCAACATTCATTACCCAAAACGTCAAGTCTAGTCTATGAATAAACATTACTTTTTAACGTCTCAAAGTAATAAATTTGAGACACAATGAATTTTCACAATTCCTCAAGTCCAGGGATTAATTGGTAGAGTGAGATTTGCACACTAACCTTAACAACGAATTTATAGTGTGTTCTCACTTTGATCCCCTCAGTGTCAGTCATCTAACTACACCAATATACAAACTTAGAGTCATACTCAAATGATTGAAATATCATCATCCTATCATATAGCAGTTATGTATATTACAATCTTATAAGTGAAGCGTCCGACTTCACCCCTAACTGTGAGCATTCTAGGTAAATAGATACAATCAATTCTCCCGCACATGACTCTTCATATGCTTGATTGTTATAATTCTAGAACCTATGGAACTTATGGTTTAATCATATGATATTAGTTCACCCATATGCATAATAATAAGATTTGTGTATTTAATTATCCTCTAAGAAATTTTGAAGCCACTATACTTCTTCTCCAGTCTTGTCAACGCTATGAATTTTGATTCCATAGTGGACCTTGATATCTGCGTTTGCTTTGAGGATTTTCTTGAAATTTATGCATCTCTCCTAGAGCAAAACACCACATTTGATGTCTTTTGAGTAATGCTTCAACAAATTTCCAATTTTGAATTGATTAATTCAAGGAGATACATAATCCCCCACATTTTCCAATTTCTCATGACAAAGTCAATAAATTAAAAAACCATTTAGATATATATTTTTCAAGTGAGGTGTCTTGTTAAAGAATGTCACATATCATTCATATAGTGTCTAAACACTTCTAAGACCTCAATTTGCTTACAAGTATGTTGATATTCACAAGATTGAATAGTCAACAATTTAGTACTTCTATTGGTTATTGGTTATGTTCACAAAGAGTCACAAAAACTCCTAGTCTTGAACCTTATCTTACCAACAAGCCGGTGTCCTGTTCGAAATATCTTGGTTCTACTTCCAAGTGTTTGCCTTTTCAAACAGTCGCACCTTTTAGTCAAGTTCACTTTAATTCCACCCATATTCGTCAACCATCTTTATTTAAACCCAAACCATATGACGCCAAGACCATTACAAAGACCATGACGGTTAATTAAGTTACTGGACGTCCATTAAATTGGACACAAACTAGTGTGTTTCAAGCACTTCATCGACGCAAATCGACTTTCCATCCAATCAGTACATGAACCATTCCCTTCTTTCACATCTCTTCAAACGGATTGAAGGAATTTCGAAGGTCACCTTAGTGTTCACTACTAAAGAACTGCCAAAATATAATTTCTGAGTGTGTAATTAACTAGAAATGCTACCTGTTCCATTGCATGGAAAGATCATAGTGATGAACTATGACAAGAAAATGTTTCTGCCACATATCAATCTTTTGACCACCGCTTCTCAACGAAACGTGAACAAAACGCTTTTGTCTTACAAATAATAAAATGCTTTTAGAACCCTTTTAGCACCCGCCATTCCTAATATCTAGAATGAAACAAGGATTCTCGGAATCTTGGATCATAATCCCAAGTGTGGCATTACCACCACCTTGTTTGTTTTCAAGAAGTCCAATCCAAGAATGACTTGAAAATGGTCTAAGCGAGCTACCATCATGTCCACTTTTCCTAGCCAGTTGTTCATCTTAATGTCAACTTCCAAAGCGAGTCCTTTCACTAGTTCGACTTCTTGGTTCAAGCCTCTCATATAACCTTCACATTCTGCAAGTTTCAAGCCTCTCATATAACTTTCCTCGGATAAATACTCTGAGATTAACGTATGAGTCGAACCGGTATCTACCGTTGCTAGTATACACCTGTAGTTGTTGAGTTATACTTCTACGAACATAAAGTCTTCATCCGTGACCAAAATGTTCATACCATTTAATAGGGGTGTGCACGGGTCGGTTCGGTTGGATTTGGATTTAAATCGACTACCGAACCGACCCGTCCGGTTTGCTCAAATAGCCATTCGATCTGAATCGATAAGTTTCAGAAATCGATCAGTAACTGATCTGCAATATCGGGTCGGTTGTGTCGGATTTTCGGTTATAGATCAAATTGGGGAAAAAAAAAATCCAATGAGGCAATTGGAGGCTTGGACTCTCATACTCACTAAAATGGATTCCCCCATATGCAATTGCTTTTAAAATTAATTTTGATGGATCGAGATGAGAAGTGTAATTTAAACTATTTTGATTTGTTTTTTTGGGTTATAAAGAGACCATTGAAGCTTCTCCTGTGGGTGTTGATGGGAGTTTAGATCTGAAGAGTTAGGTAAAAGGTGAGGAGAGAGAGATGGAATCTGATCGGTGGTTGTGGTTGTGTTAACTGTTAATGGTGAGTGAGTTTGATGATAACGAAGATGTGTTAATATTCAGAAATAGGAACTGTTGGCCCATATTTGATATGTGGAATCTTTACAGTATTCAATTTTGAGTGAGATGTGAACATTCAATGCACATCATTTTTTTGTTTTTTCGGTACCTATAAAAAAATCTAAAGTTAGAGGGTCCCATATTTCAAAATTTAAACAAATAATAGCTAAATTAGAGTCGGGTCGGGTTTTCACGATTTTAAACTGTCTTTAACCGAAGACCGAATCGAGGGACTCGGTTTTATGTTTTTTCAAACCGAACTGAACCAATTATACATGAATAACATACCAAAACTGCCCAGGTCGATCGGTTTAGTCGGTTCTCTCGGTTTTATGCAAACCCCTACCATTCAACGAACTAGTAGGACTTGGCTAAAACCTTCTCCTTGTCAGTTTCATCAGGGCTTACATCAGGAGCCTTATCCCACAGAAACCTTGCCAAGTTAAGGGTGGTCAGATAGAAGAGCATCTTCTGTTGCCAGCGCTTGAAATCAGTTCCATTAAACTTTTCAGGCTTCTCCCCATGAAGAACAGAATGGGGAACAACTGTAGGAACAGTAACAGTAGGTGTAGCTGGTGGTGTTGCCATATTCTGAAATATAACCACACTTTGTTATTCCTTTAAACCAAAAAAGAAAAGAAAACAGAAACAAATTCTGTTTGGTAAAGAAGAAAAAGAAAAATGAAATCTATCTTAAGTTTGTAGGAAACTTTTTCCAATAATATACTTATTGTTAAGTAAACAAGAAAATCAAATTGATATAACAAATATATCATGAACAAACCTTTAGTTCAATGAATGAACTTAATTTACCAAAGAAGATTCTGTCTTAAGTTGTTAGCTAGGAATATACAACTTAATTGTACTTACTCTTTACCAATTACCAAACTATAAAAACCTTTTGTTTTGTATGTGTCTTGTATTTCTTAGTTAAATCTGAGCCTAGTGTAGATACACTATGCTCTTAAGACAGATTTTCCCCCTTACGGTGCTTGAAGGTTGATCGGAAACTGTCTCCCAAGATAGAACGGATTTTCTTATATAGAAAGCTAACACTTTAATTCTACATAATCAGCGAACACAACATAGTATTTGACTAAGAACAGAGAGAGAAGAAAAAGATCAGAACTCTGTGTGATTTGGTGTGTTTTTCTCTCCAAATTCATCAACTATTTTATAGGTGAGTGGTGCCTCTTCGAAACAACACAGTGACTCTTGGGAAAAAGTAAGAAATTCTTTGAAAAATCACATGTTTCGAAAGGACACACTATTTCGGCATAAAATATTGTTTCGAACTAGTGTCTATTTCGAAAGGTCACACATTTTCGGCAGGTCGTACATCCTTTCAAAAATGTTTTTCTCACTTTACGTACTGTTTCAAGAGAAATCTATTTCATCTCAAGTGGGATAACTTGAGAGACAAATTACTCATTTATATCTCAATAGATTTGTACAAATCCATTTTTCTAACAGTGATAGTATTACTTCTCTTGTCAAGTTAGGTAAAAAGTTATGTGGTTTTTCATCTCTCTCTCCCATGGCGCAAAGAATAAAACTGTACGGGGCGCGGCATTTTAGTAAATACCCTGGCCAGAAGAAAGCTCTCAAGTTGGCCGTGGGTTCATAACATTTCAATTAATTGGGGTGAAAGAAGAAATTTGACGTAGTGGGACCACCAAAGACCCAAAGTCAAGCTTATCTAATAATAATGTATTTCCCGCTTCTAATTTCTCGTCTCAAAATAAAAATAAAAACAAACCCCACGGCGGAACCCCCCGACACCAGTCCGTAAGTTTTGTTTTTAAATACAAATTTCAATTTGTTTTAGTTAATTCGTTCAGAAACATAGGGTCATTTAAGTGGGTTTAATTTATTAGTTGAATCTAGGTTTATCCTTTCTAGATTCTTTAACATGAAATTCTAGTATGTATTTGTAACATTTTTTCACATACATATAAATCTCGTTTACAGGATTGTACTAGTGAAAAGATGAGAGGAGGAAGAGTAGGCGGTGGTCAAAAAAGGTTGAAGCAAGAAGCTATAAAACAAGAGACTCCTAGTCAATATATCATTGCTAGTAACCGAGATTCCGATGCTAGTTACGCTACCAATCGTCCGTCATCTTCACTTGGCTGTATGTCTAACGTTCCAATTACTGACCGGTCTTACCAGTCTTCTGCCATTCGTGCTATAAGAAATTATCTTTCGTTATATTCCAAACCTTATTTTAACAAACCACCTCCTCCTTCTGCTAAAGACATTACCGACACTATTCGCTTCCTTATCACCCAATTTGACTGGCCTAGTAATAGTGGTAAACTTGAGGACGATTTACCTTCTTTGTTGAAATTCATGAACTGTCCTATTAAACTTAACAAGTCTGCTCTTAAAGCACCTGGTACTCCTCATGCTTGGCCTTCTCTTCTTGGTGTTATATATTGGCTTGTTCAAATCGCGCAGTACAGTGATCATAAGTTGAATAGTTCTGCTACTGCAAATACTTCAAACCACTCGTTTTTTCAAGATAATGAGCTTCTTATGTATGGGCTTGAAAGTTATTCTTATTTTATTAGTGGTGATGACGATTCTGTTGATAAGTTGGATAAGAAATTTGTTGACAAGTTGGCAGCGAAAAATGATGCTGAGGCTGAAGAGGTTAGTGAAATGGAGAAGGAGGTTTTTAATTTGGATGAGAAGCTTCAAGCAATGAGATCTGATCCATCGGCTAAAGAGAAACTTGAGAAGGAGAAGGCCATGCTGGAAGAGGATATAAGGAAATTTCATGTTCTTATCGATGGATTTAAGTGTAATATTATGGAACTAGAGAAGGGGCTGGAGAGAATGGAGAAGGAATTGGAGATGAAGAATTCAGAGAATCAGAGGATAATTGAGGAGAATATGGAGTTGAAGAAGTTTCTGGAATCCCAAATGTTTAATTCGAGGGATGTGGAGAGGATTAGAAGGGATATCCAGGCATTGGAAAGAGAGATTTCAGAGGCTGAAACAGCAAGAAATGAGTGGGAAGAGAAGTCTTGGGATGTCGATGCATTTCTAGGGAAAAAGTACAAGGAGCTTGAGAACCTCTCTGTTGAATGCAACCAGGCTATTAGAAGGTTATTTTCATCTTCTTTTATTAGGCCTGCTTTCTTATATTTGTATTATAGTCTCGTTTTTCTTAGGCACCATTTAGTCTTGTCCAATCAAGAGTCTATTATATTAGTTAGTCTCTATATGACTGTGATTATGTGATACACAGTTTTCATTGTTTCAGGGCAAAATAAAAAATAAAAAATAAAAAATTGAACAATGTATCTCTTTAACATAAAAAACACAAAATGGCACATGCATATATATACCTCCAGAGAAATTGTCAAATTGTAGGACATGAATCATTGGCTCAATGGTTGTGCACTCTCCCCCACGTGCTTGAGGCTGTTCTCGAAACTCACTAGCGTGATGCCGTGACATGCAAGGCAGGCACCTGTAATGTCGTTTTGTTTAGTTTTAGTTCTAACCAAGGTTAAAAAGTGGTCATAAACTTGTAATGGATACAGCCCTTGCATGACCTTGATGGTCCTTACAGAATGGCCTCTACACTTTTTTTATGGTTAATTGTCTCCAAATATTGTCGTCAACTGTTGTTTAAGACTCTTTTTTACATCACTTTATATAAGGGCAACAATTTTAAATGGTATATTTTCTTATTTCAGTATTTTCTTTTATGTTTCTCTCTTCTACTTAGTGGTACTCTTATCATCTTATGAACTTGACAATGGTAAGTTATGGACCCAGTCATTTCACCTTCACAGCAGCTGTTTTAAGACCTTGGTTAAGAGATTTTGTTTTCTTTATGAGTAATATCAGTCTGTTCATGTTCCATTGACTTATCACCAGATTGTTGTTTGTGCTAACCGTGATCCTTAACTTACCATTGTTTGTCCTCATGACTAATTTCTCTAATTTTTTTCAGGTTAAAAATTGGAGATGACTTGCAATATAAGCTGAATAGCAAAGGATCAAAACCTGCTGATATATTGGGTGTTGACGACATATCTTTGCTTAAAAATACACTAATTGCTTTTGCAAATGACTTGAACAAAAGCTCGATGGCAAAGTTGGAGGAATTCATTTCCCTTCAGCAACAATCACAGGATAAGGATAGTAAACTCAAGGAGAAAAGAAGCCTTCTCACAAAATTTTTATCTCGGATTGATGCGGTAAGTATAAAAGAGCTTTATAAAGCATGTCATTTGCTTATTGTTATAAGTATTGTGTCGATTATATAACCGGTATGATGTTGAATAATGTTGAGGCATGTGGCTGTAGGGGTTTAAGAATAAAGTTTGTCCTATCAAAAAGAAAAGCTTTTTTTATCTTAAGTTGGTTAGGTTGCCGAATCTTGACCTGCCAAATTTGGCTAGGCATTCAAGAATTTGAATTTAAGTTCTAATCAAATTTCTAGTACCACTCCTCTATTTAGCTTTTTTTAAGCAGTCTCAACTAAGATATAAATGATAGGTATCATATTAAATAAAACCCTTATACCATTGTTCTGCCAATGGTTAATCACCATTTCAGGTTGAATCTCAACTAAGTGTAGTGGAGAAGGAAATACAGGAGTACGCATCCATGTGTTCTGCGGAAGCTAAAAGAATTACTGAAGATCTTGAACAGGAGATGCATAAATTGGATAAGAGGGAACGAGAAGCAGATGAGTTTCTGAAGGTATATTTCGTTTCACATCATTTCTGTTTCGATTATAATATATTAATATATGGGAAATAGGATGTATTTACTGATATTCCCATAAATATTTGGGCAGACTACTAGCGCGAAGTTACAGGATTTGATTAAGAAAAATGATGAAGAAATCCAGAAGTGTGCTCATGAATTGTTCATACTAGTTGATTCAGTCTCAAAGTACAAAGAGAGTATGGAATCTACATTGCTAAATATTAGGAGGGATGTCTCGGAAACTGCTGAAGCTATCACAAATGTTTACAAGGGCTCCTTGGCAGCTGAGTTAGTCAATGTGTAGGGTACACTTTTAAATTTCATCATACCTTCACTCGACATATTTATACGTGCATGGTCAGGTCTGGGCACCCTGTATAGTTTCTTGCTCATGATTTCACTCTTTTTCTCCAATTGTCTGTCCCTTGAAACTAGAAAAAGGTGTGCAATGTGCATAGCTACATTTCCGTTATGGGCAGTTGTTTTTTGTTTTTTTTAGTGTGATTGAAAGGTGGGGTTGTTAACAGTAGTTAACAGTGATCAATTCGCTCATGACTTCTATCATAATTTCGAAGTTCATAAGGTTTTACCATGTTTATTGTGACGCAACATTCCCATTTTGCCATGTTTTTTCTTTGGCTGGAGCATAGGCTTTGGAGACTCCACTTGAACTTAGATTACTGGTTGTCTTACCTAGTAAAACTCAAGGCTCGGTGATTTTTTTGCAATTACAGGTAGAAGGAGGTTGGAACAAGAGAGCCATGCGGAGGCCTAAATGAAGTGTTTGCTGTGTGTTCTTTGTAGGTTTTGTAGGTTCTTGTGTGTAGCAAGTAATATTTGCTCCTTCCCCTTATTATGTATTCTGAGTTTGCTGTGTGACTGTCTGTAATATTACGGATCTCCATGGAGGATTTATGTTTTTCTTTTGGGCAACAATTCTTTTTGATTTTGTTTGGCAACAAAGTACTTGTTCGCTGATTTATCCCTGGGGAGAAAATAATTTAAAATTAAATTGCAAGCATTACTCAAACATAATCATCACCATTCCCTCTTCCTTATACAAAAGCAACTCGTTTCGATTGAAAATTTTGTTGGCACCATCGCTGTGGTCGTAAAACTATGGTAAGAATTCGTGCCTCACAATTTACAAGCAGAAATATATTTGTCCCAGGTTTGCCTCCTTTAGTTTTCAAACGTACTCTACAGAGAAGTTGATGCGAATGACATTTCGACAAAGATTAGCGGGAAATATGATTTTCAACAGCGATGTACAAATATTACAGATGATTGAATGATGTTGTTCACTGACTATATGAGTCCGTCACAAGCTTGGTTAGTTCTTGACGTATGTCTCCCTGACGATTATTGAAAGGTCAATGGCTCATTCGATGATTATGGAATCAGAATGCGATTTTGAGTAAAAAGAGCAAATGAAAGACTGAGATTCATTCTTACTGTTTATTGCTGTAGGATAAAGTATTTTTGTGCTACTCCTTGAGTTCTTGGAATATATACAATGCGATGGTTACATAATACTTACATTAGAACTACTTCTTCGAAAGTCAAAGCCCTCTTCTGAACCTTTTAAGTATATTTATCTGTTTTACCAAAAAAAAGTATATTTATCTGATGATGGACCATGGAAACTTCAAAATACTTAACCTAGTTATATTGGTGCAGGTCGCCTGGTCTAGTGGTCTCTAGTTTGGCCATGTACTAAGAAATTTTGGTTTTGAATCCAGGGATCCTTCAAACATTACGCAAGGGATGAAGTGGTAACTGACATCTCAATTATTTAAGTACATTCTTGAAACCCTGAGATTGTTCACAAAAGTAAATTAAGTTAATCAACTAATTTTATGATCGCAATCAAGTCAAGTGGCGGTACTCTGAAAAAATCAAATGAGTCAAAAATCGAATTCCAAAAGTTCAAAATAAAAAAGAGTTGATATCAAAAGAAACAAAAGTAAAGTTAGAACTCCCAAAAATCAAAATCATATGGAGTTACAAAGCCAAAGGGCTAAATAATGAATCACAATTCGGAAGCAAAGAACAAAACAATGTTCTTTTCTAGTTACAAGTATCTTGAAGACCCGATTTCTCAACTTATCAGATTTTGTTTTTGTAGGAAAAGTAAACAAGAAAATCAAATTGATATAACAAATATATCATGAACAAACCTTTAGTTCAACGAATGAACTTAATTTACCAAATAAAGATCCGTCTTTAAGTTGTTGGGAATATACAACTTAATTGTACTTACTCTTTTACCAATTACCAAACTATACAAATTTTTTGTCTTGTATATGTCTTGTACTTTTTAGTTAAATCCGAGCCTAGTGTAGATACACTATGTCCTTAAGATAGATTTTCCCCCTCACGGTGCTTGAAGGTTGATGAGAAACCTGTTTCCCAAGATAGAACGGATTTCTTATATATAAAAGCTAGCACTTTAATTCTATAGAATCAACGAACACAATATAGTATTTGACTAAGAATAGAGGGAGAAGAAAAATATCAGAACTTTGTGTGATCTGGTGTTTTTCTCTCCAAATTCATCCACTATTTATAGGTGAGTGGTGTATTTTCGAAACAACACAGTGACTCTTGGAAAAAAGTAAGCAACTATTTAAAAAGTCACATATTTCGAAAGGACACACCATTTCGGCATAAAACACTGTTTCGAACTAGTGCCTATTTCGAAAGGTCACACATTTTCAGCATGATGCACTGTTTCGAACCAGTGCACATTTCGAAAGGTCGTACATTTTCAAAGCATAATACACTGTTTCGAACCAGCGCCCCTTTCAAAAAGGTTTTTTCTCACTTTACGTACTGTCTCAAGAGAAACCAATTTCATCTCAAGTGGAGTAACTTGGGAGACAAATTACTCATTCATATCTCAATGAATTTGTGCAAATCCATTTTTCTAACAGTTTTTCCTTATATTTTTCTTTCTAAACCATCACCCTAGCCCCGAAACTCCTAATAAAAGACCTCTATCTCGATTAGGAATATGTTGGTGTGATAGTAACTGACAATTGTGATCAATCGACCCCGGTTTTCTTTGGACATCATTCGTGTATGTGAGGAATATAAATGTCCACTGCATCTGAGAGAATGAAACTTGAGTGAATTTATTAGAGAGTTTGTGTTTTAACACATCCCTGTGAGAACCCACCTTAAGGACGCTCTCCAAAAGTTTCGAAAACGACTCTGCTTTTACATTTCATTGCTCATGTTTGCGCATTTATCTTTAGATGATTTAATTACTGTACATATGTTATTCTAAGTTCAAAGGAGCTTGTCCTCATTCCCCACTAATGATATGTATAGGCTTATGAGAATAAATAAGGAGACAATGCCCTTTGTGCTAGATAGAATAAGTTTGTGAGTATCTCTGGAAAACGAGATTAAGCTCGTCCACTAGGGAATTCCTAGTGGTTTAAGATATTTTTGCATATGGTCAATGCATTCACACTCCGCGAAACGAGATTAATATAATAAATCACACATTTGTAATCTTAGTTTTGATCTCTCTCATTTTTGCTTAAGGACAAACAAAATGTTATTTGGGGGTTGTTGATCAGACTCCAAATGTGCATTTTATTATCTTTACAATGCTTTAAATATGTTATTTTTATGCTTAATAAACAGACAACTCATAGTTTTTGCTACCCTTTGCAGGTTACAAACTTTTTCAAACTACTTATCGTAAAAGATATACTTTAGCGCCAAAAGAAACTCTATTAACGCTGCTTAGGAAGACTCGACTCAAGCTTATATGAGGAAGTGCAAAAAATTCAAAGTCAACGGTCAACAGTCAATGACTCAAACCCAAAAGATTGAAGATTATGGCCTTGTCTCAAAAGTAGTCTTGCACAGCTTGCTCAAGAAGAAAACCAAAAGCAAAAAGAAAAAAACAAACTCATGAGGTGTCTTGCATCTAGGAAAAAGCATAAAACAAACTCATGAGGTAGTTTGAATCCAAGGGAGAAGGGCAAATCTATAACTTGTAAAAGGTGGCGAATATAAACTAAAAAGTGATCAGAGAGAGAGCACCTATAATTAATCTATGGTAATTTAGGAGTAGTGTAGAATTTTAATTCAAGTCCTTTATTTTCAAGTCTTTTATTTGAATTATTTTATTTCATTTTTGTTGTTTATCAAGCTCTTCAATCTAAAGTTGTTTATCAAGTTTTTCATTCCAACTTTTAAATCAAGTTCTCTATGTTTTGCAAGTTATAATCAATGTTTTCATTCAACTCAAGTTTTCATCTCAAGTCTTTATGTTTGTTTTCATTCCAACCATTCTCTCAACATTTCATTTCATTGTTTTCATTCAAGTCTCCATTTTAAGTTAAGTCATCTTCTTCTTGCAAAACCAAATCAAAGTAGGAACTTAGAAAGATCAAACTCATTGAAACTACATTTCCTCCTTCTCTAAAAACTCTCAATTCATTCTCTTTAGACATTCCATGGTGAACCTCAAATACACCACAATCATACTATAATAGATTAATTGGCTCAACCGCCTTTAGTAGTGAGGGCGAGGCTCACTCCCTGAACTCACTAGGCTTAAGGAAAAGAATGGGGAAGGTGCTATTACGTCTCAAAACTAAACCCATGTAAAATGTTCCAAAGTACCTGAGATTTAAGGATATCATGTTCTAATGCATGAGCATAGAAGAATATTTAGTTATTTCTAATTATATTATTAGTAGTCATATAAGTTCGCAGAGTTTCCTATTTGTTTTAGATCTAGATTATTCAGTAAGGTTTCTATTTTGGTTTCTAAATAGAATTAGGAACAAGGTTTATTATATGAAGGCATCAATGCCTTCATTGTTAGATGGTTATTACTGGATATTTATTCTAAAAGAATTGTCCTTCATGATTGAAGGTTTGTGTTTCGACCCTCACCTATGTGGCAAACGTCCATTAGTAGGGGTCTCCACTTTATTCGTTTAATCGACAGGGCTAAAGCCCAATTTACAATACCATGGATCAATGTATAGGCCATTAACTCATGTGTCTAAGGTTGAACCTTAGCCACATGGCTTGCCACTTACGTACATTAATTTATGTCTAGATTCGTTTATTATCAAAGAGATACTTATCAGTTGAGAGTTATATTCAATTACAATTATTTGAGCTACAAGAAGTCTCTACTCTACCTATATAAAGACCAAACTATTTTTCATATAGAACTACGTTATTGAGACTTGATCCCATCGATAATTTGGATACGTAGGCAACCGAAATGTATAGTCTCATCATTCTCTCAATCACCATTACTTTTCTCACTACTTTTCTATGTTATTCATATTTTTCATCATCATTTAGTATTTTGATCATATTTGGTCGAAACATAATTGGCGCCATCTACGGTTCTTATTCAACGCCCTCGATCACATTCTACAAAAGTTATGACGCATACTTGAAGAGCTCAAGGTCCCGATGCAATTACTGACGATTATCATGAACATGATGTTCAAGGTCAACTTGGCGATAACGGACTAATTCCTCCTACTCCTTTTCCACCACAGGTTGCACGCGACCCTACTGCCATTCCACCAATGTGCCAAACTATTCAACGTGAGATTATAGCCTCTGACGATTCTCCATCATTTGATGTGGATAATGTAAGTCATATGTCTCGTGAAGCACTTCTTAAAAAGTTTAAGAGTGTTCGAAAACAAAACAACTACTATAGGAGTCGTCTAAAACGACCCACTCCACTCGCAGATGATGTTGTATCTGTTACACCATAACATAACACACGCTAAAGACATAACCGTGTGTGGAATCGTTTAAGTGGTGAGGATGAGATTCAAGATATTCGCAACAACCATCAACGATTTCCAAGTAATGGGCTTAGAATTCCCCGACCTCCGACGAGAAACAACCAACCCCCCGATCATGTTCTCGGTAGGCAAGGTAATGCTAATAACTGTTTGACTGCACCCCAAGGTCCTATAGATTATCGGCAAGTCCCGAGGAATTTGGGTGGTGAACAGAATAATGGTTGCACTCATGATTGGAACCATCAGTATGGATAAACACCTCAGTGACGCGATTCTTATCATTCTGAACAATATCGTATTGAAGGCCCAACGTACCGACCACATTCATCTCGACACAGTTATGAATCTTCATCATTTTCTTCTCGTTCCGTTCGTTCCCATAGGCATCATCGCGACAATGATTATGAGCCAACTGATTTGGATCTGATAACTCCTTAACGTGTCAGAGAAATGATAAAAAAAGCCCTTCTTGATAGTGATCCTTTTGAATCGACACTAGAGAATCTTGCAGTTGAAGATGGTATTTTGGAAAAATTTTCTCTCGCCGTCCAACGGGCTACTCATAGCAAAAATTTCAAACAACCAGAGTTTGATCAATATGATGATGTCGAGGGATGCCCTATGCTTCATGTGATTAATTTCACGAACAAACTGGTTTTATCGAGAGGTGATGATGCTTTGAAATGCAAACTTTTCCTTTCTACATTAAAAGGGGAAGCATTGGTATGGTTTAGAGAATTACCCCCGCGATCTATTCGTCGGTTCAAGGACTTAACCGAAAAGTTTTTGAAACGTTTTCATCATAATCTAAAACGTTCAAATGGTGGCCGAGTTCTTTTCAACATCAAGCAACAACGTGATGCTCTGTAGTTTTGTCACTCGTTTCCGCCAAGCTGCAGCTGAGATTTCCGAGCAATCCGATCTAATAGTGGTCTACACTTTTAAAGAAGCTATCTTGTTTGATAAAGACGGGTTGAACAACTCTCTTGTTCGGGACATTCCATCTTCCCGACGTGTGTTATACCAGCAAGTTCAACAATTTATCAATGTTGAGGACGACACGACTGCTCAAACTTCTCATGACAAAGACAATAAAGGAAAAGATTTCAATGATTAGCAAAACAAATAGAAGAATCCGACTTTTGATCAATAACAACCCGGTCAGAAGCCTCCTTATAAGAAAGAAGACACCACTAGCAGGACCCGAAAGCTTTTCAATGATTTTGAATTAACTCCGCTTAATACTAAATATGCAGTAGTTAACGAAAAAATCAAGGATAAAGGTCTGCTCACTCCACCGTTTCCCCTACACGACGACACTAAAACAACTCGCGATAAATCTTTATGGTGTAAATTTCATAATGATTATGGTCATGAGACTGAGAACTGTCAGTCTTTAAGGGGAAGAATTGAAAAGCTTGTGCAGAATGGGAAACTTGATCAATATGTGCAGAAAAAAGTGACAACCCAAGCTTTAACTGTAATAGAACACAATGTCATTAAGGTTGGACATGCCGTCATTGATTCATTGTCCAATACTAAGCGGAAAAATGCTCGTCATTCTAAAGTCAAATATCTTTCTAATTTTTACGAAGTCAACGGGATCAATTTTGTAGAAGGTTTTCGCACAGAGACTATTGAAGACGAACCGTTGTGTTTCACTGACCAAGATCTAATGAGAGTGCATGTTCCTCATTATGATGCTGTCGTGATAACTGCGTATATCAACTGTATGCGCGTATAATGTATAATGATCAACACTGGCAGTTCAGCTAGCGTCATGTTTTCTGGGTGTTATTGTAGTATTTCTTTTATTGATAACTTGGTCACTCCTGAAAATGCGCCTATCGTTGGTTTTGATGGTATCGCTACTCATTGCGTTGGGAATGTTTCTCTCATAGTCACTCTTATGAAGAAGGAAGTCAATATTGATTTCCTATTGATGGATTGTAAATCCCTTTACAATGTCATCCTTGGTCGCGATTGGATTCATTATATGGAAGTTGTCATCTCAACATATCATCAAGCAGTCAAGTTCCCATTCAATGGTAAAGTCTGTAAAGTGCGCAGTGATCAGCTTCCAAATATGCATTTTATTATCCGTATAATACTGCATTACAGTCCCTCTTACGCTTAACGAAAAGACAACTTATAGCTTTTACTGCCTTTTTCAGGTTAAGGAGCATTTTAGACCACTTATTATAAAAGCTGCATCTTAGCACCAAAAGGAACCTTAATCACGCTTATTATGAAGACCAGTAGCTGCTGTGGAAAAGTGCTGAAAAAGTCAAAGTCAACCGGTCAAAATTAACAGTCAAAGTTAACTGGTCAAAGTCAACAGTCAAAGTCCTCAATTCAGAAGACCAAAGATGGAGGCCCTTATCTCAAATTATGAAGAATTTTTCCTAAACCTACCTTGGTCATGAAAAAACCAAAAAGCAAAAAGGGTGAGGTGTCTAGTTTGTAATGGAGAAAGGCAAATCTGTAAAAGGCAAAAGTAGGGGTATATAAGCTAAAAGCAAGGGAGAGAGAAACCATCCATTGTCTTAGGATCCAAACCATTTGGTTTGTTTAATTTTTTGTCTTGTTTTTAAATTTATGTTTTTATTTTATTGTTGTTTTATTTCCTTTCAATCAACTTGTTATTTCCTTGTTCTTTGTTTGAATCAACTTGTTATTTACTTGTCTTTGTTTCAATATTCAATCTTGTTTGCTTGCTTTCATTTCAATGTTTTAATCAATCTCCCCCTTCATGTTTTCAAGTCATTTCAATACAATAATCAAGCTTTCAAGTTTTCATTAGCTTAGAACCATTCTAATCCTACAAGAGTCTACCTTTCTTCTTCATATCTCCCTCACTCAAACTCTAAATAATTTAGGATGAACCTCAACTTTTAATCTAAACTCTTTTGAAGTATACTCACTACAATACTAAAACTTCATGCAGCGATCAACTTGCATCTCTAATTTGCCACGACAATGTTCTCGATGATTATAAGAAGTCTGAAGTTGTTGGACGAACTATTCTTAGTTCCAACGCAGTCAAATAGCAATTACAACATCCAGGACCTTCAGTTTACTCTGCCAATAGAAATGTTGGAGGACCCCCGACTGTCGATCCACTTTTAGAAGTTCAAATTGGCCAACTCCCTGAAGAGACAACTTTTATTTCGGCCAAACTTCCAGAAGTGGAGAGATAAGAGCTTTTTTTGTTATTGAGGAAGAATAGTCATGTTTTTGTTTGGCGAATAGAGCAAATGCTTGGTATAGATCCTTCTGTGGCTTGTCATAAACTCGACATTGATCCCAATGCAAAGCTGGTTAGACAAAATCCCTGAAGGATGGCCCCTGATAGAAAGATGAAGGTGAAAGAAAAAATCGACCGTCTCTTGTCTGTTAATTTTATAAGGCCTGTGACTTATCCAAAATGGCTGTTGAATGTAGTCGCAGTGCTTAAAAGGAACGACAAATTACGGGTTTGTATCGATTTCACGAATCTCAATAAAGCATGTCCGATTCATCAGTATCTATTGCCTCGTATATCTGAAATGGTCGATGCAACAACTGGTTTTCAGCGTTTGTCTTTTAAGGATGCTTATTCTGGTTAGGGTTATTTAGGCTTTAGTCTTACTTTTTATGGGGTATTTAGGCTTTAGTCCTAAAATTATCGATTATTAGGTTTTAGTCCTATTTCCATCTTCGATTTTCTTAAATGACCAGAATACCCTTTGATAATCGTAAAAATGATACTTTTACTAATGAATAAAGCGATGAAACTCTAAACGAAAGTAAAACTAAAAACTGAGCTTGTACTAGACTTATCAAAGATATTTGTTTTCTACTCTCGAATCTATTGACGTAGAGTTGGAATAGAAGATTCGTTCCACTCCTAGTCCTTTAGCATTCAAGTTTTCTACAATTGATGGTCTATCCAAAGTTAAAGAGAGATTTACGAGGGAATTTATACTACGATGTGAATTCAATTAATAAGATACGAATAACGAAATGACAGGATGCTAAGGGTTTGAATCTAGATAAAGAATTAAAGGGAATTGAATCCACCTTAACTCTACTTAATCAACTAACAAAGACTCGTCATGATCCAAATTGCAATGCTTCGCATATCAAAATGGTAATTCTAATCCCTAATTATACATGGCATCTCTACCAATTAATAACTAGCATGTGAGGTCGTCCACCCATTCTCATGGCGAATCAACGACCTTCTAGAGTAGAATAAACTCTCACGACGATTTCTAAGTTAACAAAGATCAAGTTTCATCAAGGCTTCTTCAACCCCTCTAATGGAGGTTTAGCCTTGATTCATCAAGCTATCATTTCCCATTAAATTAACACTAGACATAATATAAAGATTTGAACTTTGCTAATTTTGATTAAACAATACTTCAAATCTAATTAATAACTAAGAATTGAATAACAACAAGAATTGAAATTAGATCTACAAATTTAAATGACAAATTCGAAATGAACAAGGATAAACTATTTTATTTATCTAATCAATGAAGAACAATGATTCAAAGAATTAATCTAAAACAATGAATGAAACTAATTAATTTAACTAATTGAATTCAAAAACTAGATCTACAAGCTATTTTAATGGCTACTTTCTATCATAAGCTATTTAACTATCTTTTCTCCAGAGCTAAGTCTTGTTTTATGTAAAGGAGGAGACCAGATCCACAATTACATGCATGAGCTGAGGAGCCATGTTTTGGGCCAGAAAATCGAGCCCAAAGCCCAATTTCTTCAGTCCACAGAGCCCATTTTAGCTGGCTTTAACTTCAGTAGACTTTTCATCTATTTTTGCTCCTCTGATTGGGTCAAGGCTAGAACCATTGGAAAGCTCTTTCCGAGCCGATCGTTTTGACGTAAGGTAGGCCCAAATCCGAGGCCTGAGTCAAAAGATATGGTTTTCGGAAGTTTTGCTGACTTGTGCACTGTTTCTGCCCGTGTTGACTTTTCAGCTTTTGACTGGGATTTATAAAGGTTTTGTCTCCTTAAATCTTGGCCTTTATCACAGAACTTCTTAACAATCATCCCTTTGCTCTTTTATATCGCCAAAGTGGCACATTTCTGCACATAATTGAGTTCCATGCCTGAAATACATAAAAACACGTAATTAGCATTAACTCTTATTTATCACTCGCATAATTGGTCTAAAAGTAATATTATTAAGGGGTTAAAACTATAGTTTTGGGCTCTTATCAAACCACCCCCAAACAACATTTTGCTTGTCCTCAAGCAAATATGAGAAATTAGCATAAGTGACCAAAAATAGAGTTCTAACTAATCTCGTTTAACGAGCGATTGCATTGACCATATGTAACAAGGCCTTAAACCACTAGGAATTCCCTAGTGGACGAGCTATAGCCTTCGTGAGAGTTTTCGATGAAGGTACTCACAAACTTCATCTATACTACAAGCGACTTCGAAATAAAACTATTGTTTCCTTATCTATGTCTCAATTATCTATACATCTCACTTAGCGAATGAATACTGAGAATAATCAAGTCAAAACCCTACGCTAATATATGCATAATAATCTATCATCTACGAATAAACATATTTACAATGAGTAATACTATGAGATGGACTAGCAGGTCCATTTATGAAAACTCGGAATAGCGTCCTTAAGTAGGTCCTCACATAAATGTCAAGACAAAACCACTGATTTTTTCCATCTCAAGTTTCTCTACTCCTCAAAGGTGTAATTGGGCACACTTTACCTTACAAACTCAATGACACACAAGGAAGCTGGAGTCGATCAAACACATCTGCCACTTACTATCACACTAACCTATTCCTAATTGAGCTAGATGTTTTTATTAGGTGTTGCGGAGATTAGGAGATGGTTTAAGAAGGAAGGAAATGGATATTCAAAGAGAACAAGTCTGAGATAATAGAGTCTTCATATTATGTAACTAGAGAAAATTTTATTATTTACCTTTTGCTTCTACACTTTGTTTCCATCCTTAGCCATATTTTTCTTTTCTTTGGCTTTTGACTCCTTAGATTCTATTTTTTTTTTTTTGGAGTTCTAACTCTTTATTTTCTTTTATTTATTTATTTATTTATTTTTTATTTGGATGGAAACTTCCTTTTCTTATCTGAAGCGACTAACAAATTCTTGATTTCAAAAGTTCTTCTCTTTTCTATTCTTCATCTCTATTCTCAGACTTATTCAACGAATTGGGTAGGTTGATTTTTTATTTTGTTTTGTTTTGTAACAGGGTAAAGGATTTGTGGTTTATGAAAGGCTAAAGAAAGGCTCAGAGGGGCGACTAGCGGAAAATAATTCATAGGTTGGAATTTCTGGCTATATCGATACAAAGAGGGCCTAAATTCTCGCTTAGGATATGGTATAGTGATCAAGCAAGTGGACGTGTGATTCCTCTATCCAGATTTTACTTCTCCCTTGTGTCATTTCTCAAATGTGTCACTCATATAAGACTTAGGCTATATTCTCACAGGATTTGTAGAATAAGTACTCTAGCATAGATTTCAGAAACTTACTGCCAATAATCATAGATACTCATGTAACATATTTATAGATAGATGCAAAGATTATTACCTACATATTAGCCTAAGTTTCTAAAAACTATTCTAATGCAAAAGCTACGTGAGACTTCTAGATTATTGAGAGCATAGAGAAAGAAAACAATACCAATGTTCCTAAGTGTATAGCATACTTTTTATTTATAGTTTTAAAATTTTTGAATTTTTTTAGCTAGAAAACAAGTGCATATTATACATATCTATATCCTAACAGATGCCTTAATTACACGTGTTTCTATGCGTCCCCCAAACAAGAAGCATGCTTTGTCCTCAAAATATTTTAAATAAAGAGGGTAGGAAAATACCATTGAAACGCGTGAAATTCTGGAACATATGCAAAACAAGGTTGTAACATACTAATATAGAAAAGAAAACTGACGCAACTCTATAAGAGTTCCACCTGTAATGTGGTTAATAAGTAACAAATTTGCTTGGGACATAAGTAGACACTAACTGAAATAAAAACTTACCTGCACTCTCGTTTAAACATTGTCCTCCTCATTTCCCTCTTCATCCTTAATAAAGAAATGAGGTTGCTTCGCATCCTGCCATGCCATGGTAATTTGCCAGGCATCACGGCACTTATCGTCTACTATAGCTAACCTGTCAAAGCCACTTGGTCGGATGGGGTGTAAGGCTTAACCCGATGAGGTTGTATCCTCCACCCTTGCCAAGTCATTACGGAACGATCGAATAATACAATTGGTGGGTCTCACAATGTCGAGGCCCGTTGATAATCAAGTGAAACGGGTACAAAAAGCGAGGGAAGAAACATAGCATTATACGGCAAATTAAAACAGGCATAAGAAGGTACTCATGCCTCTTGCCATGGGCTCGGGCTAAACTAGACATTAAGGTTTGGGGAATATCATAGAGTGTACGTCCCCCAACTAAAGCAAGGAAAATATCACAAGTTTCATCATTCACAGAAGAATAACGCCATTCCCCTCTAATGTTGAGCATAATCCAAAACATAACAGTGCCCACGTTCATAGACAGGCTACCAAGGGCGACATTATAATCCCCTTGGTCCTCTATCCTAAAGATTCCTGCCCCGTAATACTCATGCAAATCATCATAGTTATACATGTACATATTATCTACCAAATAGGCCCATGAGTCTTGTATTTCGGCCGGCATAGCAAGTCCAAGCACAAAGGCTATCAAGAACCTGGAAATTTCCATTTGTTCATCCCCGATGGTGATGGAGAACACTTGTTCTCCATCTAGCCTATGAAAGAACTTACAGTTATCATAAAAATAAGATGTAAGTGCGGGAGAATAAAGTTCATCAGGACTTACCAATAGTGGCTCCCATCCTGCTAGAATGATCACTTTGTGAAACCATGCACCATAGGTGTCACTTTGGAATAAATCTTCAAATAATTGTTCCGGTATGATACGAGGGAATGTCATCCCCAATAAACTTGCTGGAATAGATGCGAAGGATCCTGGAACAACCCTCGAAAAACTTGAAATTTTTGGTGCCCACAGGGGTCAGGGCGCAGGTGGCGCTTAAGGTATGCCTAGGATGGGTGCGGGTTGCGCTCTAGTGAAAACTGGAATTCCAGTGTTTTGGGCATAGGTGGCACTCAGGTTTGGGCTGGAGAGGGCGCAGGTTGCGCTCAGGGTAGAATTTCTCGGACTTGATCTTTGAGGGGTGCGGTGGAGCTCCATCAAGGAGTGCGCTCGAGGAGGATTAGGCCGAAGTGCAAAGGAAAAATAAGGTAAAGTGGGAATGAAACGTGAGAGATAAATGTGAGATGTAGTTGGGGTTGTGAGTGTAGAATGAATGCAGTTTTTATAGGATTTAAGTTGCTAAAACGAATCGGAAAGTTACCAAAAAGTTTTAAGGCAATTGCCGAAAATAATAAAATTTCCAAAACCGAAAACGGAAACAACCCATATTCTCTATCCCAAAACAAACCTAATATTTTTTAGGTTGAATTTAGGTTAGATACTGCCTAATTTATCGAAATTTCATCCTTACACAATATCTATTTGTAGCGATGCCCATATCGGCAATATTCTCAACCCTCACTCCAAAACAACTTCTAAAATGGAGGAGCCTATAACAAATCATGCTAGAATAACTAATACCACCCCCAAACAATTCGGGAAGGTGGAATTAATGATAAACAATGCACAATTTGAAAAGAACCAAAGTATATTAAAATTAAAATTCAAATACAATTAACTACTGAATTTAAATTTAACTACTGAATTTAAACAACTTAATATCCGGACTAAGAAAAACAATAAAAAACCACAAACTAACATCGAAACCACATATTTTTAGAAAATCTAGCCACGTGATGAAGATGGATCTTGAGATGGAGATTGGGCCTGGGATGAAGAAGGACCCGAGCCATTCGTTTTTTGGTGACGACGCTCATGCCTCTCAGACTCATCTGAAATAGAACCTTCCAAGGGTGGTATGCGTCGTAGAATCTCTACTCGGAACAAGCACTGTGCTTCCATCTCAGCCTTTATTACTGTATACTGGGCTTGTTGACGCTGGTGGATAGTCTCCATGTCACACAAGATATCTTCCTGACCTTTTTCGAGTACTTCTAAACTCGTTTGAAGGTTCATTTGTTTATTTCGAACTATAATTTGCCTATCTCGTATATCTTCACAAATAGGGTAAATGCAACGCACGCTAGTGTGCAACAATGACATGCGTTCTGAATCAGACGTACACCTCTCCAAGGCATCTTCATCTAAACATGTCATGTCCTCTATTTCCTCATCCGAATCCACCACCCTATCCTCCGGTAACATCCAAGTCTTTTGGATACACTCCTTATAACTGGTTTCATTTGCATGCAATTTCAACATTCTCCGCTCAGTTTTTGGTTTATTCCCCCAAGACAACATTATCTTCGTAATTAAAACAGGAAATGGTGCGATACTCTTTCCAACTCCTCTAATCATATTTAGCAAAAACTCGAGGATACAGAATTCATACCTCTTCTCTTGCAATATCCAGAGAATGTGCAGACATGTGAACCCGATGTCGCTCACTTTCTCCTTCCCAATGACATTCCTACCAATCCACTGAGCTACAGCCAGTTGGTTGGTTCGGAGAGATGACTGTCGAGCATAATGAGAAGTCGTATTATATTGACCCTCCATGAGGGTGTCGTTTATCAATGTAGGAACACCCATATACTGGGATTCCTGCACGGTGGCTTCTATGTGGCGTCCAGGCGTAATGCCTAAAATTTCAGCCAACTTTTCTTTCGATAATTCTCTCCGAGTCCCAGCCACTTTCATGAAAATTTTCTGACCGGCCAACTCTCTCTTCTTGTAGAACTGTTCGACCAAGTCGGAGTGGTAGAAATCATCTGTCGAGTACCACAACCGATTCCAACCCCTGCTAATCATCTCATCACCGTAAAACGGTGCGAAGTGGTCGGTCGTAAACGCTTGTTCCGGCAACAACCTTCATCTTTGAGCCATTGATATCTTAGAACAATTTGGGGTTTAAAAGGACTGTGGGAATGGAGTTTGAGACTCCCTTACTAACAAAATAGTAGTGATGGCGCTGGGGGTGGCGCGGCAGTTCGAGTTTCGTTTGGTTTTAGGTGATTTTTGGTGGTGGAAATTTTTGGGATTGGTGGAAGAGTGTTTTGGAGAAGATTCGAAGTTGGAATTGTATTGTGGCGTGGGTGTATTGAGGTTTATTTTTATTTTTATTTTTTGTTAGGTTTTTGAATTTGGAAATGGTGGAATTGGAAAGAATCGCGATTCTGTTTGTTTTGGAGGAAGGAGACGCACGCGCGTGCGTTGGGCCCAAGCCCAAAATGATTTTTCGATTTTTGTCGATTTTTTTAGCGCAACTTCAAACTAAAATTTCCGCTTCGTTACCTGTCCGATTTATGCGAATGAGATATGGAAATGATCAGGAGAGAATTTCCAATCTAATGATTCATAAAACACTCTATTCTAACCATGAGTGACATATAAGAAGATGGAAAATGCCTCAAAGTGCGTGCATAACGTAAGTTATGCGAACGAATAAAATCTAACTTAATAGAAAATGTCAACCCGAATCGAAATATGATTAAACGGTCTAAACAACATGTATGGAAAGTTGAACAATCCAGGATGGAAACCGGACACCCCACCCCCAAACAAATTTTTGACAACAGAGTTTATAAAATTTGTTTTTAAAAGTGGGTCTTTTAAAGTCAGATTCCCGAGACCTTTAACAATTAATTGAATATATTAATATCTATACCATGCAATTTTTCATATATTAACAACCTAAAGAGTTGTGGGTATTTCCATAAATAATTACCATGGAATGCACTCCTAAATAGAATCAAGCACCAAGATTCTTTATGACGTAACTTATTGACATGAAAGTGAAGTCTGATGGATCTAGAATGTAACTGTGCATGTACCTTTTTTTTCGCCTTTGAACGAGAGGGTTTCCAACTGAATGATCGTGAGAAAATAGATGTTTGTGGAAGATATGGTGGATATGGAGGAATTTTAGATGTAAGGAATGGAAGAAATGAGAATGTAGGTTTGGTACAAAACTCATTCATGGTGTAGGTGGAAACTGTCTCAATTCTGAAAATAAAGGTGTCAAGTGCCTTTCCCTTGGGAATTATTTCTGTATTAAAAGGATTTAGAAAATCATTAAGTACAGAAGAAACAAAAGGGTCAAGCGCAAACTCTAGGTTCCTTTGAAAGGGTGGAAGGTGGGGAATATTAGTGAGGGAAGATAAATGAGTGTCAGCTAGAGCTCTCAGGTCTAGATCATTAGAAGCTTTGAGATATGCCAGACATTCCTCAATAGGTGGGTCAAAAGAATCACTGGGATAGAGGGTGAAAAATTCATCTTCCGTTATAGAGTCAAGGGATAAAGGGATGTTGGCAGGATGGGACTCGCGAGGTGGCAGGAAAGAGTTGCAAAAGAGTTGAAGGAAATCTTCCTCAATTTCCTCTACGTCCAAGGAGTATTTGTTAAAGTTGGAAATTCCAAAGGAAAGGAATTTGTGCATCTGGTCATTCGAAAACGTGGTTTTGAAATAATCATGAGCTAAGCTCTTGATCATGCTAACCTATCCATCAATATTTGTATAAGACAACTGTTTGGTCGTCTTAAAAACGTTAATCGCAACGGAAATATGGCCAAAAGAAAAGGACATCGAACCATTGCGGCAGTTTATAAGTGAGTTGGCAGTTGCCAAGAAAGGGCGTCCTAAAATGATTGGAACAGAATCGTTAGCGACTTCTGTATCTAGGATAACAAAATCCGCAGGATAGTAGAAATCCTGGGCCTTAACTAGCACGTTTTCCACTACACCCTTAGGATACTTGATAGACCTATCAGCTAGTTGCAACGTCATTGTTGTGGTTCCATTTCATGTAGACCTATTTGTTTATATAAATAATGAAGAAGTAAATTAACACTCGCCCCGAGGTCTAATAAGGCAGTGGCCGTGTGAGTATCTCCTAAGGTGCATTTATGCAAGTGGGGCGACCCGTGGTCCTTGTACTTAACTATTCCATTGTGTTCTGTTAAAGTTGGAAACTGTTCCGTTAAAAAGGCGTCCTTAGGAATCTTTGTCTTACGCCTAGTAGTGCACAACTCTTTAAGAAACTTAGCATGGTGAGGTAACTTTTTAATCGCTTCAAGGAAAGGTAAGTTTATCATTAGATTTTTAAAAACTTTCCTAATCTCGTCAAAATTTGTATCCTTGTTTAACATAGCTAATTTCTGAGGAAACGATGGTTTCTCTCCATATTTAATGTATGAGTCAACTGGATGTCTAACCTTTGCTTTATGTTTCTTAAGTTGTGGTTTAACTGGTACCTCTATAGGGGTATGATCTTGATCTACTGTTTGGTATCTAGTATAATATCTAGTGTAGGGACTCTTGGTGGGGGGTAACTATAGACATAGTTACTTTGTTATCTACCACTCCGAACCGGAGAGTGGTGATGGAATTTATCTCCCCTACGTTTGCATTTTTGTTACTAGTATTACCATTTACCTTAAAGGCTGTGTTTGGTGTTTTCGGATTAGGTATCGCTTGTCCTAGAAACACACCTTTGGGTTGCACTTTCTCTTAAGCTAACTGCTGTAAGGAAAGTTGGATGGCTTGTAAAATCTGTTGTTGAGATTGCATAAAGGTATCAAAACGATCCGGTGGTGGAGTAGTATTTGCTGCTGGTTGTGTGACAAGAACTATGTCACGTTGATTATTAATGGGTGGATTTTGGTAGTTATTATTTATCGGAACGATACCTCTATTAGTATTATAATTATTATTGTTATAATTATTATAATTACCATGACCTTGTGCTTGACCTTGTCGTGGTTGCGCTTGGTTGTTATAATTATAATTACCCTGACCTTGTCCTTGTCGTGGTTGAGCTTGGTTATAATTGTTTGCTTGCCTAACATTTGGGTTAAACAACCTTGGAGGTTGTTGATTATTCTGCCAACCGAAGTTGGGGTTTTGTTGCCAAGCTGTGTTAGGTTTGCTATTAATGGAACAAACGTTATCTTGTTGTGATTGTTGTTGCTCATGAGCGAAAGGACAATAGGAGTCGGGATGCTCTGGACTCAAATAGAAATTACATGGATTGGAGTTGACATTCATGACGGGGATAGGCATTTGTTGAACAGAAATAGCCTCTACCTTTTTAGTTAGAGATTCGATTAAATTTTTAAGTTCCGGATCGGGTTTCATCTCAAACATACCGGCGGCCTTTACTGTTGTAGAAGAACTAGCATTGCGGAAGATATCGTCACTACCCCAGTTATTATTACGCTTAGTCTGATCTTCTAAAAATTTATAAGCTTCTGAGGCTCCTTTACTTAAGAAACTACCCCCATTCATTATGTCAAGGACTTCTTTATGGTGGTGTAGAAGTCCCTTGAAAAAGGCGAACTAATGTGTCTTTCACGAGGTTATGATGTGGGACACTCTATAAGTAGATCGGTGAAACGATTCCAAGCCTCGAAAATGATTCATGAGGATTCTCGTCGAAAAGAAATGAATCTTGGAAAGCATTTCATCGGTCTTGAGTGGTGGGTAAAAATGTTCCATGAATAGTTGAACAAGTTTAGCCCACGAAGTCCTGAGAATTAGGCTTTTGGGCGTTAACCAAGACGCCTTTATCGGCTAAGGTGAAGGAAATACCCTTAGTTTAATTTGTTCAAGACCAACCGTAAGATGGTGGAATGTAGTAAGGACTTGGTCAATCCTATGCATGTCGATAAAGTTTTTATGGTCTAACCCATGAAAAGCGGGTAACAAATTAAATATATTTGGGGAATTCGGAAATCCCCAATCGGTCCCGATAGAATGATGCAAGATTTAGGGTTATCGTTCAAGGCTTTGTAAAAGTCGAGAGAGGAGACTCTCTTTCTTCACCATTACTTGGTGGTGGTGTGTGTGGTATGCTAGCTAGAGGTGTAGTGAGTGGTATACTAGAAAGACTTGTTTGTTGCCGTTGTCGGTTAATTACCTTAGGCGTTTTTCTTCGGCCTGACTTTAATCTCATGCAAGGCTAAGACCAATCTTAATGAAACACAACAACACTCCAAACAATCCTGATATGCTAGTATGAACCTCTAACGGTAAGATCGCGAGGTGTGGAAGAAAAGAGTACCTGAAAGCCTCCTTGTTTCGCTTATGAATAGCGTCTTGTTTATTCGTGCTCAGTGTATATAACAAGTTAGAACACTGAAAACTTTGAAGAAATGGAAGTTCGAAACAAACTTGTGGAAATCGGGCGGTTTCAGCAGAGGCTGGTGCGCTTCGAGAATAAGGCCTAGGCAGGGCACGGAGGTTGCATTCGAGGCAAAAGTTAGGATTTAGGTGTGTGTGGCGTAGGTGGCTCCCAAGTTGGCCTTGGTAGGCAGGTCAGTCCTTCGAGGCAAAAGTTGGAATTCTAAAGCGTGTGGTGGGTGCGCTCATGTTTTGCCTTTGCAGTGGTGGTGGCTTCGGCCAAAAGATGGAATTCAGGCGGTTGGAGCGAGGAGTGCGCTCAATTTGGCTTTGCCCGAGGGAGGCGGCGCTCGAGTAATTTTTCGAGGAAAATTTAAGTCTTTGAAACAGACAACCCACGGTGAGAATCAAACAAGGGTGGGTGGGTTATGGGACTTTGAAAAACTATCAATTCTAAAGAAAACAATACTAAAGAGTACTAAGATGGCAAGCGCGCCATTTGATAACCGTAAAAGATAGTCTTACTAATGAATAAAGCGATGAAACTCTCTAGCGCTAAAGTAAAACTAAAACTGGATTGTTACTAGACTTATCAAAGATATTTGTTTTCTACTCTCGAATCTATTGACGTAGAGTTGGAATAGAAGATTCGTTCCACTCCTAGTCCTTTAGCATTCAAGTGTTTTACAATTGATGGTCTATCCAAAGTCAATGAGAGATTTATGAGGGAATTTATACTACGATGTGAATTCAATTAACAAGATACGAATAATGAAATGACAGGATGCTAAGGGTTTGAATCTAGATAAAGAATTAAAGGGAATTGAATCCACCTTAACTCTACTTAATCAACTAACAAAGACTCGTCATGATCCAAATTGCAATGCTTCGCATATCAAAATGGTAATTCTAATCCCTAATTATACATGGCAACTCTACCAATTAATAACTAGCATGTGAGGTCGTCCACCCATTCTCATGAAGAATCAACGACCTTCTAGAGTGGAATAAACTTTCACGATGATTTCTAAGTTAACAAATATCAAGTTTCATCAAGGCTTCTTCAACCCCTCTAATGGAGGTTTAGCCTTGATTCATCAAGTTATCATTTCCCATTGAATTAACACTAGACATAATATAAAGATTTGAACTTTGCTAATTTTGATTAAACAATACTTCAAATCTAATTAATAACTAAGAATTGAATAACAACAAGAATTGAAATTAGATCTACAAATTTAAATGACAAATTCGAAATGAACAAGAATAAACTATTTTATTTATCTAATCAATGAAGAACAATGATTCAAATAATTAATCTAAAACAAGGAATGAAACTAATTAATTTAACTAATTGAATTCAAAAACTAGATCTACAAGCTATTTTAATGGCTACTTTCTATCCTAAGTTATCTAACTATCTTTTCTCCAAAGTGAAGTCTTGTTTTATGTAAAGGAGGAGACCAGATCCACAATTTCGTGCATGGGCTGAGGAGCCATGTTTTGGGCCGGAAAATCGAGCCCAAAGCCCAATTTCTTCAGTCCACAGGTCCCGTTTCAACTGGCTTTGACTTCAGTAGACTTTTCATCTACTTTTGCTCCTCTGATTGGGTCAAGGCTTAAACCATTGGAAAGCTCTTTCCGAGCCGGTCGTTTTGACGTAAGGTAGGCCCAAATCCGAGGCTTGAGTCAAAAGATATGGTCTTCGGAAGTTCTGCTGACTTGTGCACTGTTTCTACCCGTGTTGACTTTTTAGCTTTTGACTGGGCTTTATAAAGGCTTTGTCTCCTTAAATCTTGGCCTTTATCATAGAACTTCTTGGAAACCATCCCTTTGCTCCTTTATATCGCCAAAGTGGCACATTTCTGCACATAATTGAGTTCCATGCATGAAATACATAAAATCACGTAATTAGCATTAATTCTTATTTATTACTCGCATAATTGGTCTAAAAGTAGTATTATTAAGGGGTTAAAACTACAGTTTTGGGCTCTTATCACCCTTAGAGCATGTTTATCACGTGACTTGAAATTGCATAAAGTAGGACCAAAACCTAATTTACCCAATTACAGGAGGCTTACATCCTAAAAATGAGATTCGACTACGCAACACAATGTTGCGTTCATTGAGTCCTTTGAATTATTGGAGTGTTACATTCATAGGATTGAAATCCGTTATGTCTTGGGAGATAATTGTTCATCAACCTTGAGCACCGAGAGGGAGCAAATTTGTCTTAATAAGGACATAGAGATTATCGCTAGGATCGAATTTAATCATTGGTAAATTATGTTAGTTTGTTGAACTAAAGGTTTGTTCATGACATATTTGTTGTATCAATTTGATTTTCTTGTTTACTTAACAATAAATATAATTTTATAATAAGTTTCCTACATAAATTACATCTACCATTCGATAATTGATAGTTTTCATCTTGATGAATTAGGTGAGATAATGAGGGAAAATTCTTATCACTCCCCCCATTTCGTTTAGATTACGAGTGCGTGAGAGAAAACAAGTGGGCAGAGATTTTTTTTTTGTTTAGCCCTACTGGAGCACTAGTTTAATACAATAATGTCCATTTAGTTTTAATCATAAACATTTTAAAAGCGGGCTATACTTGTAAAACCAACTCGTGTAGTAGATTAAGGGCTCACTAAAACCATTTATGGGCTTGGGCTTTTTGAGTTGGAAGGTCTCTCTGTCTCACGTGGCACTCTCTTTAGAGAAGAACCTCAATTCGAAAGTGGTAAATTCTTCACTATATATTTGAATTAAACACGCAACTCGTCAATATTTGTATTTGTATTTGTATTTTTATCCTATGAATGTAGCACACTCCAATTCAAAGGACTCAATGAACACAACATTGTGTTGCGTAGTCGAACAATTTAAAATTAAGACTTATAGAGAGAGAGAGAGAATGCACAAAAACAATGCAATGTCTTTTCCCAAAATACATTTTTTTTAATGTAAGTTAAGAAAATGTTAGAATTTAGTGCATGTCCGAATCTCATTTTTAGGATTTACCCCTCCTGTAATTGGGTAAATTAGGTTTTGGTCCTACTTTTCTGCAGTTTTAAGTCACGTGATAAACATGTTCTAAGGGTATTTTGGTTATTTAAGAAAATTGAAGATGGAAGTAGGACTAAAACCTAATAATCGATAATTTTAGGACTAAAGCCTAAATACCTCATAAAAAGTAGGACTAAAGCCTAAATAACCCTTACGGTTATTACGGATTTTTTCATTGAAGACCAAGAGTTCATTTGCATTCATTATAAACCAAGGAATTTATCATGTTACCAAGTAATGCCTTTTGGTCTGAAAAATGCTGGGGCCACATATCAAAAGCTAGTAAACATCATTTTTTCTGATCTACTTGGAAAGACAGTCAAAGCATACATCGACGACATGGTTGTGAAGCACTTGATTATCTTAGTGATTTGCAAGTTGTTTTCGATAGACTCTCCAATTTCAACATGCATTTGAATCCGGCTAAGTGTATTTCGGTTTATCATTTGGCAAATTATTAGGATACATGATGACTAGATGTGGAATTGAAGCAAATCCAGATCAGATTTGGTCTATCCTTGAAATGCCTTCTCCGACGTCATAGAAAGAGATTCAACGACTTACAGGATGCTTGGTTGCCCTAAATTGCTTTATCTCTCGGTATTGTGATCGATGCCGTCCTTTTTTCCAAACATTGAAAGACACATCAATTTGGATGGAGGACTGTGAATTTGCATTTCGTAACTTGAAAGAGTACTTAGTCCAACCTCCAGTTCTTGCCAGTCCAGCAACGGGGCAGCCTATAGGTCTGTATTTAGCCACTACTGATCATGCCATAAGCACCATCTTATTTATCGATGGTGACGATGGTCGTCCTATATTCTTTGTTAGCAAGACTCTTACAATGCTGAAACAAGGTATTCTCGAGTGAAGAAAATTGCATTGGGCTTGGTTCATGCTGCCAGACGTCTTAAGCCTTATTTACAGGGACGAGTTGTCAAAGTTTATACCGAATATCCACTGCGAAAGCTTTTTCGCATGCAATGCCCAGGAATCGAGTTGCCTCGCAGAATGGGAAAGTTACCTTAATGCTTATAACATTGTCTTTGAAACTCGTACAGTTGAGAAAGGACAAGCTTTAGCTTCGCTAATGGCTGATTTTCCTATTGATGATATTCCTATGTCTGACGCATTATTGGACGAAGAAAATGTCGACGACAACACGCCATTACCTCTTGGGGGCGATGACTTGCCACACTTATTAGATGTATTTGTCGATTGCTGGATTGTCTACACTGATGGTTCGCACAATAAGTCTGGCTCCGGTATAGGGTGTGTAATCTTGCAGCTGAGTGGAGAAAAAATTGAGAAGTCAATACGTTTGGGTTTTGACGCTTCAAATAATGAGCCCGAGTACGAAACTGTCATCTGTGGCATGCGCACTGCTTTTCACATGGGGGTGACTAAGTTATAATTATTCACATATTCTAAGTTAGCCGCTAGCCAGTTTGGAGGATCGTATGCGGCTCATGACGAGAGAATGACAACTTATTTGGACTTAATTCATCGGATTGCTCGAAATTTTGAATCTATCATTATTGTGCAAAGTCCGCATCATGATGTATGACATGCTAATTCTCTTGCATATTTATCCGTAGCAGTTAAGCCGGATGAGCCTTGCCAGATTACCATTGAATTTTAAAAGGAGCCGAGTATCGATTTGTCTATCGAGGACTTGCGAGATATGTACATCACTTAAAGCTGTTTTTTCTTCAAGACATTTTCTGACGAATCACGTCATGCCAATTTGATATCTCCTATGCTGACTGATAAGTGCTCAAAAAGTGCTATTTAACCCTCGATTATGCCTCTTGTTTAGCCATCTTAGTGGACTAATAGTGTTTATAAGTTGTGTTTTAAGATTCTACAGGTGAAAAAGAGAGTTTTGTAGAATATTAGAGAAAATGGGGTAAAACGAAGCAATTCGGAGCATTAAGGATCACATGGGAGGCCCGTGGACAATCATGGAGAAGGCCAAGGAATTGGAGCTGTTAAAGATGCGACTTGGACCTATTTTAAAGTCTATTTGGAAGCCCAAGGCCAAAGGATTCGTTGTTTGGACCAAAGCCCGCAAAAGAGGATAGAAGGATAGAGCAGAAGAGAGAAAATCGGCTTATGCGTCTGGGACGCATGTATCGAGCGTCCAGACGCATTGAGTGCGTCTGGGACGCATAAATCGAGCGTCCAGACGCATTGATTAAGTCTGGGACGCATGAATAATGCGTCCAGACGCATGAATCGACACTGTAGCCAATTCCTTCTCAGTTTTGAAGACGAAGTCGGACTCTGGAAGAAGTCTATTTGTATTAGGAAACAAATGACGGTTTGGAATGCTTCTAGAGCTCATTGTAACCCCTATAAATAGAGGACCTAAGTGCCTCATGTAGGGGGCCAATTCACTTATATTCTTGTCTCCAGAACTTGAGGCAGAGAGAGATTAATAATAAAAGATCGGTTTTAACTAGCTGAGTCTTAATAAATTAGTCTTTCTAGTCTTATGTTCTTCAACTCTTCTTCTTCTTGTTCTTCCTTCTTTATAGAAGGCTAATCTTCTCCTTCAAGGGAGAAAATGAAGCCAGTGCTTAAGGTTTAATGATTCTTCTGGTTCATGGTGTTCTTTAATCAGGTTAGTTCTTTATGTTTGTAGTTATTAGTTCCATTGCCCACACCAGAGGATGGAAGTATAGAATAGAGTTTATGTTTTGCAATATTAATATCATGCTAGTGTTCTTTACTTTTCTTCTAGTAGTATAGTTCTTTAGAGTTAGGGAAGTATTCTTTGTGTTGCCTTAGAAGGGGTAGCTCGGTGGTGTGGCTGCCTAGGGAAGTATTCTTTGTGTTTGCCTTAAGTGGTGATTCATTGAATGGCCGCCCTATTAGGAAGTACTCCTTGATGTTGCTCTTGGTAATACATTGAATGGCTGCCCGAGCTTACATAAAAGGAAAGAAGATATTAATAGCATAAACATAGGAACAACCTTAAGTAGAGTTAATTGTTAGCGATGTTTAGATTCAAGAGGGCATCATTTTCGCTCGATTGCCTAATTGTAGTCTACTTGTAAGAACAACCATGAAGCGAAGGTTATAGATCAAAAAAAGTATTGGTGGATTCTAATATCTTGAATTCCCTCACTTATAAATTCTCAACAGTTTAGTTAGTTTAGCTTAGTTTAGCATTAGAATCTACAATCTCTACAATATTAGTTTTTAATCTCTCAAACCCCCTTTCCAGTCCTGTCCTTCACATAACATACACTTAAAAGTGGAACGATACCCTACTCATCCTTTACTTATTGAGGGATAATTAGGTTTTCATACGCTTCTATTTGTTCAATGATCATCATCTATCTACATCACCCATCATCTCATCTACACACAAAAAAAAGAGGAAGTGTCAAATGGCGCCGCTGCCGTTTTAAGTTGTCTATGTTTAACGTTTTCTTTCAAGATTAGAATTTTGGATCTTGAGGTAATTTTAGCTGCATCATCCATCCTTTTAAGAAAGAAAGAAGTTTGAAGGACATCTCGAAGACAAGATCTACCATCCAGGTTAGTTGAATCTTCATTCTTTTTATTGCTTTCTTAGTATAGTTGCATCATAGTTTAGTTTTATTGCTTTCTAGTATAATTGCATTTAGGACCTTTTCAACAATTGAAGTTGTAAGCCAACACAGCGAAAAATCAAACTCTAGTGTTTCTTGTCTGAATCTTGACAAACGGACTATCGCCCTGTAGGCGATGGTACTTAAGCAATCCAAGTGATTCACCATAACCCTAGAAGAGACGACTTTAGACAACGGCGTAGATACTAGGCAAAGCCCAACCCAGTTGAAGAAAAGTAGTTTTACATTCTAGTATAATTTAGAATAGTTGCATAGTAGGATAGTTTTTGTTATTTTTAGATAGAATTTTCTAGTGTATGCCCCGTCGTCCATATCATCGATCCCAAGAAGAACACAACAAGTGGACAAGGTTTAACAACCGACTCACAAGAATACTAGACGAGATTGATACAATGGCCATTACACAATGATAGAGGTGTTTTGGACACCAATAATCTGAAGCTATCCCACCCATGCAAGCAAATGAGGGAAGAAGTTGAAGCGATTTCTATTCACCAATCATTGGAGACCCACCAAAGCAGTATTGTTTTTCCGAGGAGACGATTAATCAGTTTGAACTTAGAGCATCAAGAATCTCTATGCTTCCAAAGTTCAATGGTTCGCATAATGTTGTTCCTCTTCATTCACATGAACAAATTTCTATCGATCCTCGGAACTTTCAAGAACCGAGAATATCGAGGGATGAGTATCAAGTTAATTCTTTTTCCCACTCTCACCTCGAAGGTAAAGCATCCGAATGGTTAACCGCATACCGATCAATTCAATCAACAACTGGGAGAAGTTGAGAACAAAGTTTATGAACAAGTTCTACCCACCCTGTAAGACATGCATGATGCCATGCGACAAGCCATGACAATTTCAAAGGGAAGGTGACTGAAGAATATCATCAAAGCCTGGGAGAAATTCAATAATCTGCTAGTCTCATGTCCACATCATGGTTATGATAAGAGCACACCGCTCATTTTTTCTTTTCGAGGACTTTCTACTATGAACAAGCGGATGATACAACCAATGCATCAAGGTAAGTTTACATCATTGGATGGAGAGGAAGCCTACAACTTTCTCGAGAATTTAGTCAAGACACTCAACAATGGAGTACTAGCAACCAGGACGTAGCTAGAGTGGAGGGTGTCAAGAAAATTTGGCAACCAAATTCAAGAAGACCCAAATCAAGCAATGCTATCAATTATGGCAAGCCTATCAACCGGGACTTGAAAATCTGAACAAGAAGTTTGATCGGGAGTTCATGAATGAATCCAAAACCAAACAATTTCTAAGCTAAACCTCAACCATCCAAGCCTTGTTATACCATTTGTGAGCTATGTTTTGATGGAGGCCATATCAATTTGAAGAGTGTTCAGATTATCCGGATACTAATGCAGGCATGTAGTATCAACTCTTTAGGAAGAAATAACCAGTTCAATCAGGGACGTAATTATTGGAAGCCACAAAATACAAATCGAGGAATTTTCCTCCGTGGATTTCAGAATCGATCAAATCCGTTCGAATAACCGAAGATCGGTTCCAAAACCGCCAAAGAACCATACTGCAAAAATCAATAGTCATACCGGAACCAAAGAATACCAAGCCAACACAAACAGAGAGTTAGTACCAGATCTTATGAGTGGATATATTGCCCCCTACGCTTAAGTCGAAAGCAGCGGTTATCCCACATCTGGAAGAAGCTATCACCACCATTGTTAATGAAATGAAACGGACAAATCAAAGAACCCGAAGTTGGAGAATAACTTTAGTGTCATTCAAGGCCAGATAGGGCAAATTGCGCCACCTTGACATAGAGATCAAAGGAACATTACCAAGCCAGCCGGAGCTAAACCCGAAAGGAAGAGGTGTCCCGCAAGTAGATAACCGGAGATTACTCATGAACAAGTTAACAATGTCACCACTGGAGGTCGCAAGAAAGTTGATAACAAGATTGTCTATGAACCAGGAAAAGATTACGTGGAGCCTAAGGTAACTTATGTCCCCACCATCCCACCCAGTTCTAACATTCGGATATATCTAGTGTTGTGCCACCAATGAAGTAACTGTTGAGAGAAGTCAAGGAACTATCGCGGAAAGTAAGTAAGAAGATGCCATCACGAAGTGACTCCACTGTCCACTCCACTATTTGTTACCAAACCAACCGAAGCCGAAAGAAGAGAACCGATATTGAAGAATCCGCCAAAGACCGTTTCCTTCAAAACTAGTGAATACCGAAAAGATGAAAAAGACAAAGGAGATTTGCGATGTATTTCAGAATTCTGATTAATATCCCATTTCGACCGCCATCAAGCAAGTTCCCTCATATGCCAAGTTCCCGAAAGATCTAGTAAAGAAGAAGACCAACATTCCGAAGAAGCTTTTTATCACTCAAAGATGTTCATCGCATTCTACGTAATCTATCGGTTGTGAAACCAAAGATCTTGAAGTCCAACCATTACATGCAGGAGTGGAGATTCTTTGGAGGAACAAGCTTTATTAGATTTGGGTGCCGGTGTGAATCTTCTACCATATTTCGCTTCACGAAGTTGGGCTTCTGAAGGATCTAAAATCGAATCGATGTTACTTTATAGTTCAAGTGATAGATCGCTGAAGATACCTAGAGGACTCATTGAAGACGCCATAGTCAAGATCAAGACTTCTATTATCCGGGTTGATTTCATAGTACTGAAAGACACGTAACCTACATCGGTAGGCGATACCAATCATTCTAGGCGCACCATTCTTGGCCACCGCAAATGCACTTCATCATTTGTCGAAGCGGTAATATGACGTTATCCTTTGGTAATATGAGAGTCGAAAACCAATATTTTCCATACTTTACAAAGAACCACGAGGAGGTGTGCGCGTGAACCAGGTTTGTATGATTGAAGCATTAGCACAGGATTATCGGACTCATTCATATCCTGGCCGATGAAGTGTTGAAAGCTCGGATGCACTCGGACTATGAGGAACTTAGTGTTGAGGCAATGCCTAATGGACCATATAAAGAGTTTAATAAGGAGCCGCCTAAGCTAGAATTGAAGCCTTTGCCGTCTACACTCAAGTATGTTTTCTTGGGAGATTTAGAAACCTACCTAGTAGTCATTGCATCAGATTTGACTGAGGAGCAGGAATCCAGGTTAGTAGCACTTTTAAAGGAACACAAGTCAGCTATAGGTTGGACAATTGATGATATCAAGGGGATCAGCCCTATGATAGTTCAACATAGGATTCATTTGGAAGAGGATTCCAATACTTCTAAGCAACGACAGAGGAGGCTTAATCTGAAGATGAAGGAAATAGTTCGAGAAGAGGACGTCAAACTCCTTGATGCCAGCATTATCTACCCTATTTCTGATAGTCAATGGGTTAGTCCAGTTCAAGATGTGCCAAAGAAGTCCGGAACCATAGTGATCGAGAACGAGAACAATGAGTTGATTCCAACCAGGATTCAGACTGGATGGAGAGTTTGCATCGATTATAGGAAGTTGAATAGCGCATCGAGGAAAGATCATTTTCCATTGCCTTTCATCGATCGATATTTGAAAGATTAGTTTGGACAAGCTTCCTACCGCTTTCTTGATGGTTACTTTCGGGATACTTTCAGATCCATATTCACCCCGAGGACCAAGAAAAGACATTCACATGTCCTTTTGAGGATTGTCCGCATCATCTCTCCTTAGTCCTTAAACGTTGTTGCGATACCAACTTAGTTCTAAACTGGGAAAAAGTGTCACTTCATGGTAAAGGAAGGGATACCGTTGGAAGAATTCTAGTAGATCAAAAGTTTAAAATGTCTGGGGAAGTAAGCATGTTATCGAAAGATCAGTTTTGAGATGGAAACCTAAGTATTCCCCACACTGTTAGTTTATGGGATTTACTCCCTGTTGACCTTCAAAGGAAGATTATTTGTATGGCTCGTGTGTAGGGTTGGTAAAAGTCCATTTGCACATAAGAGGAGAGTCGTAAGCTAGGTTGTTGTAAGAATTGCCATTTGAAACTTGTCCCGGGTTCTGACCATTAAGAGAAAATTGTTGGTACAAGGTATACTTTTGTCAATCACATGAGAGAGAGATCGAAGAAATTCCTACAAAGTGGAACCGAGTGGGTGGGAGTACTAGTCTTGAGGATCTGACTATAAAGGACTCAAAAGTCTTGAGGATCTGACTTTAAAAGACTAATATTATGTCTTGAGGATCTGACTTTAAAAGACTCACATTACATCTTGGGGATCTGACGTAAAAAGACCTAAAAATTTGTTTCAACTAATTCTCGATATTCGCATCAAAGGTAATATCCTACCTTTTTCTCATCCATTTCATTTACTTCTTTATACATTGAGGTCAATGCATGCATAAGTAGGGGAGGGTGTACTTGAGAAATGAATTTGAAAATTAGTTTTCAAAACAAAAAAAATTTTTTTGTTTCTATATCAATAGCATGAGAAAAATGAATTTTAATGATGAGTCGGGATATATATTCTATCTTGCTTAGTGTTGAGTTTGATAGATAGTTGATATTATTGATTTCATTACCGCTTAGACTATTTATTATGCTCGGACATAGTTCTTATTTATAGAATTCTTTATCAAGGCATCACCATAATACTTGGTCAGTTTTGTGTACTTTTGCTAGAAGAGATATTTAAACCCCTAGTAAACTAGAAGTAGATTTTTTAGACTTAGCCCGTGAGACTTGAGCTTTATACCCATTCTTTGGAGAGTTCTTACGAAAAATCCGAGTCTTAGTGACTCAACATCTTTCAGTTCTTTATGTCGTTGTAATATAGTCTCATTATTTGTTAATTTGGTTAATCACGAAGTGACATCAACTGGAGAGATAGCCATTAGGTCTTGTAGTCTATTCGAAATAGAGTATCATACTGATAAGTCAAGTAGTGAATCCATTTAGCCTTTATCCCACCTAGTAGGACCATCATGTTAAACCCTTTTGAGCCTTACAATAAGCCATTTTCTTTCATAAAACCTTTACCCGCCACCCAACTCGGACAAGGAGTATAGCCAAAATCTTTATCAGCCCATACCCATATGTTTTGAGAATACTGAGGGACACAAAGAGGAAGAAAGAGCACAAAAGGAAGATTACAAGGAAATACCAGGAGAGATACAATAAAGACCATCATTACGTTTCTAAGTGAAAGAAGCTAGTGGAAAACAAAGCATATCCAAGACTAATCAAGGATATACCACTCGAAAAAAAAAAGTTGAAGCAGAATGGATGGAAAAGCTAAGACAAAGGAAGAATTTTTCTCTGCAATATATAATTTAAAGAAATCTTCCAAAGAAAGAAGCAAAACCCCTTAGTGTTTTTCAGAAACAACCTTAAAATCCTTTTACCTTTTCTTCATAAACCAATACCCAAGCCAAGTTACAACCCATGACTTATCACTATAGTATGGTATGAAGTCTAGAATAGGTGAGAGGATGCTAAAGTGAAGGACCGACACTTCATATGTGATTGACATTCTTTCCATGAGACTACTTTTCTCGAAAGTCTGTTTTTTCAAGGTAGTATGTGGGATGTTCAGATGCATTATTCTTTTCCCCACATACATGAGGTAAAATCGTAAACCATCTTCTGAGAGATTCTTTTCTAAGAGTATGACTGGTGAGGATTGAAAGTCGAGATTATCTACCTATGGTAAACTAAGGATTCCGTTTCTTGGATAGGAGAGTATAGGAGATTGACTAAGTACACACATAAGCCTTGATTAAGAATTTTGTCAATTTTTACTATCTCCCATCATAATCTATGAGTCTTTGCAGCAATGTAGTTAGCAATGGAGACCGTCTGTTGGAGTAAGTACTAAGTGGGTAAGGAATTTCTCCCTCTGAAAATACTATCATTCTTGAACATGCTATTGATTGATTTTGTGGGTATATCACCTGAAAACCCTCACGAGACTATAAATCATCCTTTTTGGGGAACATAAAGGTTTAAAGCCTTATTGCATATGGTAAATGCAATCGCGATGCCTGTGAAAATGAGTTAGGATTTTATTTTTGTTATTAGGATGTGATTTTGATCACTTATCTATTTTTTTATCTTATTTGCTAAGAGACTAGCAAAAGGCTAGTTGGGAGTTGTGATAAGTGCTCAAAATTGCTATTTAACCCTCGATTATGCCTCTTGTTTAGCCATCTTAGTGGACTAATAGTGTTTATAAATTGTGTTTTAAGATTTTACAGGTGAAAAAGAGAGTTTTGTAGAATATTAGAGAAAATGTGGTAAAACGAAGCAATTCGGAGCATTAAGGATCACATGGGAGGCCCGTGGACAATCATGGAGAAGGCCAAGGAATTGGAGCTGTTAAAGATGCGACTTGGACCTATTTTAAAGTCTATTTAGAAGCCCAAGGCCAAAGGATTCGTTGTTTGGACCAAAGCCCGCAAAAGAGGATAGAAGGATAGAGCGTAAGAGAAAATCGGCTTATTGCAGGGGACGATGTATCGGCGCCCAGACGATTGAGTGCGTGCAGGGACGATAAATCGAGCATCCAGATGCATTGATTAAGTCTGGGATGCATGAATAATGCGTCTAGACGCATGAATCCATTAATCGTAGCCAATTCTTCTCGTTTTGAAGATCTAAGTCGGACTCGAAGAAGTCTATTTGTATTAGGAAACAAATGACGGTTTGGAATACTTCTAGAGCTCATTGTAACCCCTATAAATAGGGACCTAAGTGCCTCATGTAGGGGCCAATTCACTTATATTCTTGTCTCCTTAACTTGAGGAGAGAGAGAGATTAATAATAAAAGATCGGTTTTAACTAATTTGAGTCTTAATAAATTAGTCTTTCTAGTCTTATGTTCTTCAACTCTTCTTCTTCTTGTTCTTCCTTCTTTATGGAAGGCTAATCTTCTCCTTCAAGGGAGAAGATGAAGCCAGTGCTTAAGGTTTAATGATTCTTCTAGTTCATGGTGTTCTTCAATCAGGTTAGTTCTTTATATTTATAGTTATTAGTTCCATTGTCCATACCAGGGGATGGAAGTATAGAATAGGGTTTATGTTTTGCAATATTAATATCATGCTAGTGTTCTTTACTTTTCTTCTAGTAGTATAGTTCTTTAGAGTTAGGGAAATATTCTTTGTGTTGCCTTAGAAGGGGTAGCTCACTGAGTGGCTGCCTAGGGGAAGTATTCTTTGTGTTTGCCTTAAGTGGTGATTCATTGAATGGCCGCCCTATTAGGAAGTACTCCTTGATGTTGCTTTTGGTAATACATTGAATGGCTGCCCGAGCTTACATAAAAGGAAAGAAGATATTAATAGCATAAACATTGGAACAACCTTAAGTAGAGTTAATTGTTAACGATGTTTCGTCTAAGAGGGCATCGGCACTTGCTCGATTGCCTAATTGTAGTCTACTTGTAAGAACAACCATGAAGCGAGAAGGTCATAGATCAAAAAGTATTGGTGGATTCTAATCTCTTGAATTCCCTCTCTTATAAATTCTCAACAGTTTAGTTAGTTTAGCTTAGTTTAGCATTAGAATCTACAATCTCTACAATATTAGTTTTTAATCCCTCAAACCCCTTTCCAGTCCTGTCCTTCACATAACATACACTTAAAAGTGGAACGATACCCTACTCATCCTTTACTTATTGAGGGATAATTAGGTTTTGATACGCTTCTATTTGTTCAACGATCATCATCTATCTACATCACCCATCATCTCATCTACACACACAAAAAAGAGGAAGTGTCACTGACTCGGAAGCGCAAGCGTGATCTTGATAATCAAGCTGTCATTGCAGAGCAAACACTTGATCAACAACTTATGCTATCAGATGACCCCAATGAGCCTGTCAATGATATTGTCTCGGTCTATAGTGTCGATGATCATGAAGCTGATAATGCTCTGGAAGTTTATGATGTAGAGCTATGTTTTTCGCTTCCGCCTTGTGACAAGGATGATTGGCGCCTTCCTTATATCACATATTTACATGATCATATCTTGCCTCAAGATCATAAAGTTTGTGACCATGTCAAACGTGATGCTTGGAAATATTGTATCATCTCGACTATAGATGGTCTTTTACAACTCTATCGCAAAGGTTCAAGTCTTAACCCTATGCTTTGTTGTCTGAGTAGAGTGGAATGTTTACTAGTCCTCGGGGAAATTCATTCTGGCTTATGTGGGAATCACTCCCATGGCCTGGCTGAAGTCTCACTCAAAGAGCGATGACACAAGGGTACTGGTGGCCATACATGCAAAAGGATGCTAAGCGTTTGTCCGAGAAGTATGTTCCTTGTCAGAAATATGATAATATGGGAAGACTTCCAACAATGGAACTTCATCCAATCTTGAGCCCTTGGCCATTTGCAAAGTGGGGGTTTTGACATTGTAGGTCCACTTCCGGAAGCCCCTGGCAGTGTTCGTTTCTTACTCGCCGCGAATCGATTATTTCACCAAATGGGGCGTGAAGGCCGCACCCTTTAGCCCAGATCCATGCTTCAGATGTTAAAAAGTTCTTATGGCGTGACATTGTTTGTCGTTTCGGTATTCCAACATTATTGACTTCCGACAATGGCAAGCAATTCGACATTGAAGAAATTTGACAATTTTGTTCTGACTTGAAAATTAGTCACAATTTCTCGGCACCGTACCATCCTCAAGCTAATGGACAAGCTGAAGTTACTAACAAATCCATTCTTGCAATGCTCAAGCGGCGACTTCAATAGGCAAAAATAAATTGGGTTAAGGAACTTCCTGCGGTTATGTGGGCTTATCGAACCACACCTAAGCATTCAACAGGATTTTTTTCCGTTTAATCTTGCTTACGGTACGGAAGCGGTCTTACCCACAGAGTTGATGACTCCAACCGCACGAACTTCTGCCATGGAATTGGAGTCGAATGATCAAGCACTTGCTCAAGCCAAAGCCTTGATAGATGAGACAAGAGATGTTGGTCTTCAACAATTAATTCGTTATCAGGCTAATATGAAACGAAAATATGATAAGAAAGTTCGACTTAAAGTGTTTGAGAAATTAAGATGACTGGGTACTCTGCCGAAAGACGAGGTTGATAGATTTTAGCAAATTTGGAGAAAACTGGATAGGTCCATACATCATTGATCGCCTTGCCACAAAAGGATCTTATTTTCTCCTTGATTTAGATGGGAATGTTTTCGATAAGCCGTGGAATGCGTTTCATCTATGCAAGTTCTATAAGTAAATTTTAGTTGTTTTTCCATTATCCTAAAAAAAAATAAAAAATAAAAAAATGTTAGTTTGTTTCTAGTTCAGTCGTTTGTTTTCTGTTATTATCTTTGCACTTTTCAAGACTCGGTGATCAATAAAGAAGTAGTTCTTTCACTTAAGTTCCAATGGTATAATTATGGTGCTAGCGAACCTTCCTATCACTACAACAAAATCTGACGAAGTTACCACGTTTAGTTTCGCCAGTCTAAGTTTGAATGATTTTACGCTCGCTTAGTTCGTTATTATCGCTACAACAAAATCTGATGAAGTTACCACGTTTAGTTTCATTAGTCTAAGTTTGAATGCTTTTACGCTCGCTTAGTTCGTTATTATCACTACGACAAAATCTGACGAAGTTACCACGTTTACTTTCGTCAGTCTAAGTTTGAACGCTTTTACGCTCGCTTAGTTCATTATTATTGCTACGACAAAATCTGACGAAGTTACAACGTTTAGTTTTGTCAGTCTAAGTTTGAACGCTTTTACGCTTTTTTAGTTCGTTACTATCGTTACGACAAAATCTGAAGTTACCACATTTAGCTTCGTCAGTCTAAGTTTGAACGCTTTTATGCTCGCTTAGTCCGTTACTATCACTACGACAATATCTGACTAAGTTACCACGTTTAGCTTTGTCAGTTGAAGTTTGAATGTTTTTACGCTCGCGTAGTTCGTTATTATCACTATGACCAAATCTAACGAAGTTACCACATTTAGTTTCATCAGTCTAAGCTTGAACGCTTTTAAGCTCGTTTAGTTCGTTATTATCGTTACGACAAAATCTGACGAAATTACCACATTCACCTTCGTCAGTCTAAGTTTGAACGTTTTTACGCTCGCTTAGTCTAATTTTCCCAAGTTAAGTTAGCATTAGGGGCGTTTTTCTCTATATGGGGACATCTCGTTCTATTCCATTTCAACTATATAAATCAACAACACTGTCAGTTTTCCGCAGGTATGTTCTCTAACATCACAACGATATTCAATAGCAAACCCATACTGTATTTTTCTTTTCATCAAAATAAATTGTATCTCTAGGGTGTTACATTCACACAATCACATAATACGTGGTTTGGGAAAATCCAATGGTTCCTTACCAATTTTTCGCTTATACAACTCGTACAAATCTATATAATTCATCTTTCACATTCTAGTTCATCTCCTGTTTCTATTAAATTCTCTGTCAATTGTCTTACGGACAATTCACAATGTGCCATTTGCACGTGATCTTGGCCGAGCCGCTCATTTAAATATGTCATCCGCTTGTTATTTTTCTCTACCTCTTTTTGCGCATGTTTCAGTTCCTGATCTTTGGCCGCCACGAGTGACGTCAATTCTATCACCTCTGCCTTTAAGCGTTTGTGTTCTTCCATTATCTCATAGCCCTTCCTGAATTCTTCGTAATATCTCCGCTCTGCCTCTTCCGTTTGCTAGAGCAAATCTTTGTTTTCGTCTTCTAACTCTCTATTGGTTCTGCTTAACACTTTATTTTCTTTTTCCAATTTTCGGTTAAGTATCTTCACTTTCTTTATTTCTTCTAGGGCATTGACATCATTCGGAACAAAACTTTTCTTCGCGGCCTTTTTGTGAATTTCTTTCGCCCGTAATACTGCCGTTTCAACCTGCGGCAGAAAGATATCTGGTTTTTCGTCAATCTTTTAGACTTAACCAAAATTTTAAGATAACTAATAAAAAATACTGACATACATGTTTCATACTGTCAAAAATCGTTGACACCACTCTATCATATTCTCCGTAATTTTCCGTGTTTTGGTCGCACTTTAAATATTTTTTGAGCCCCTCCATTGTGCACGACACGTTTTCTTTATCCAATACTCTTTGGATAGTCGGCCCCACGTTCTCCCAAAATATCTGGCTCATTTCATCTTTCTTTCTTTTTGGACGTGTTTCTAGATTTTCTTTTTGATCGGACAAATTCTTTTCGTTGCTCCCTTTTTTTTCCTGAGTTTCTGCCAGTGTCCTTGGTACTTTTGGTCCCTGGCGATACGTTCGCTTTGTCTTCCAGACTTGAACATCTCAGTTTCATCTGTAGATTTCATTAGCTTAGTGTTGGAAATTGAACAAGCTAAGTTACGTACAAACACAAAAATAAAGTTCAACAGTCAACTTATTGTTAACAGACTCTGTGGTTTTCCTCCGTGAGTAATATTACCCCTGACAGTAGTTGTCAATGCTCGTGGGATTCTTTGCTCCTGCACTTTGCTCTGCCGTTTGTTTTCTCTCACCAACTTTGTGTTCTTCATTGCATCATCTTTTGCAAGTATCATTATTTCGCTATCTTCCCAGTTATTTTTTTTCTGCATATACCAAAATAGAACAATAATCACATCTCCCCATTCTACAGATTTTTTGTTTATTTTATGGATTCTATTGTATTTCCTTTCTCTTTTGCTAGCTTCTAAAATCTTTTTTGACTTTCCTCTGCTGCTGACTTAGCTTTCTTTCTTTTTGTCTTTACCTGTTTAATTGGTTTAGAGACTTACACTATGTATATAGTAGTAGTGACCCCCTTACCCAACTTGTTACATACTTGTTTGAATTCTATTTTATGCAATTCAATTTTTACCCCACCACTTACTGTTTCGGTATTAGCAACTTGGCATATACACTACTTCCCCACGCTTACTACCCCCAATAAAACTCACACACACTTAGCCTATGTGGTTGCACTTATAGTATATTAGTAGCTAATGTGTGGGATAAAACGACACCCACAGTTGAGGAGCATGACGAGAAACTACCAGATATATGTTTTTCTATGATACATACCTTTTCTTCCTTGTGTTGAGAACATCTTATATTTCATGTGGGTTGTTTTGAACATTGTAGTCTCGTCCCTCGGGGCTTCATACCTTGTCGAGTCGTTTGTTTCTCTTGGTCTTCGTTTGCCCTGTTTCTTGTGAAAAATTTTCTTTAGTAAAGTTCGCTATTTTTGCTTGGCAAGCATAACACTAATTCTCGCTTTGTTAATTCCGTTCCATCTTCTTTTTCACTATCGCTATCACTGCCAAATACTAAACTTTTGAGTTTCTTACTCCTATTCTCCATATCACTATGTGTATCCCTTATGTTTTGACCCCCACCTACGTGGAAAACGTCCATTAGTAGGGGTCTCCACTTTATTCGTTTAATTGACAGGGCTAAAACCCAATTTGCAATACCATGGATCAATGTACATGCCATTAACTCATGTGTCTAAGGTTGAACCTTAACCACATGGCTTGCCACTTATGTACATTAGTTTATGTCAAGATTCATTTCTTATCAAAGAGATAATTATCAGTTGAAAGTTATATTCAATTACAAATACTTAAATTACAAGAATACTTGAGCTACTAGAAGTTTCTACTCTACCTATATAAAGACCAAACTATTTTTCATATAGAACTACGTTCTTGAGACTTGATCCCATCGATAATTTGGGTACATAGGCAACCGAAATGTACAGTCTCATCATTCTCTCGATTATCATCACTTTTCTCACTACTTTTCTATGTTATTCATCTCTTTTGTCATCACTTAGTGTTTTGATCATATTTGGTCGAAACAGTTTGAACCCTAGATTTATGTGTTTGATTTATTAAATATTATTGATGTTTATCAATTGTTGAAGCTTCTATCAACAAGATACATCAAATTTGGTATTACAGCCAAGCGAGTTTTTTTTGGGGGAGGGGGGGGGGGGGTGAATTCGAAAAAGTTCACGAGTATTGTTCACCCGACACTATTCATCGTAGTATTGCTCCCTGTGAAATGTTTTTATCCAATTTTCTTGGTAAATTATTATAGAGTATCAAAGGAAAAGTAGAAGAGAGTCATTGCTGCCCCCCAATTATCGAAGCTTCTATTGATCGAAGTACCATGCAGATCACAATTATGGTAGAACTTATGATTTGGATTGTAGCCACTGTGAGAGTTTTACTCCTTCAAGAAGGTATGAACCTCCTTCCCCTCTATCACCGGTTGTTAGTTTGCAATGAAAATTCAAGTCAAAAGATGATCAACTCGTTATCACCTCTCAAGATGATTTTGAGCTTCTCTCTTGTGCCCATCTTTCTACTTTGGATTGTCAAGTCGAGCAAATTTTACTAGTTACTCAAATTTCAGTTCTTCTAATGATGCCAATGTATTCATGCAACGTGAAAGCTCGTTATCACCTCTCAAGATGATTTTGAACTTCTCTCTCATGCCCATCTTTCTACTTTTGGATTGTCAAGTCTAGCAAATTTTACTAGTGTATCAAATTTCATTCTAATGATGCCAATGCATTCATGCGATGTGAAATAAACTATTTCAGATGATATGCAACAAGCGAAAAGTGAGTATGTAGATCCTTTCCTGTCCAATTTTAAGGAGGATGTTTCTCTCGGGCAGAATAGTGAAACACAGGGTGTATTTGCCGTGTTTAAATCCCATGTTTCTTATCGTTAGAGCCTTCCAAATAATACCACAACAGTATGGTGGTGGTTTCTTTTTATAATTGGATACAAAGGCAAAATTTGAGGCTGAATTTTCTACAACCTAGGCAGGGTGACATATACGGCTATGAAGAGCTTTTGCACATTGGTGGATTTTCATACGTCCAAACTCGAGGACGAGTTTCTTTCAAGCTGGGGAGTATGATACATGAGCATGGAAGAATATTTAGTTATTTCTAATTATATATATTATTAGTAGTCATATAAGTTCGTAGAGTTTCCTATTTGTTTTAGATCTATGTGATTTAGTAAGGTTTATATTTTGGTTTCTAAATAGAATTAGGAACAAAGTTTATTATATAAAGGCATCTAGGCCTTCACTGTTAGATGGTTATTACTTAATATTTATTCTAAAAGAATTGTTCTTCATGATTGAAGGTTTAAACCCTAGATTTAGGTGTTTGATTTATTAAATCTTATTGATGTTTATCAATTATTAATGAAGCTTCCGCCAACAAGATTCATCACGTTCTCTCTCAAGTTCCTCGGAAGAAACAAGTTCACTTGATAAGAATTGTGGCTTTGCTGCGACGACGTGCATTGCCAATTCGGAACCAACTCGGTGAAGAGCATCCAGTAGAACTTTCATGTCTTCTGATTCTAGAGTCACAATATCAGCAAGACGCCCCAAACCTGCATTCATAAGGTAATTATTCCTCACAGATATCAACATTCATATGTACCTCGGTGCTTGTCATTCCCATTAAAAAATATAATATAGTAACAAAATATTGCACTACCTGGTTGAGGACTCTTATGGAGGTATGAAGAAACAACACCATGTGAAGATGTTGACACTATATAGCCCCTTCGAAGCTTCACATTCTCCCCAACAATTGTCGCCACTTCTGTAATTGCACCTTGAACCGTTGTTTCCCCACTTAGTTTTGGATGATCTAGATTTATCTTCAATTCCTATAAAAGAAAATGTATCAAAGCACTACAAAGGAAATAGATCACTTTGAAAGTGAGGAAACATTTAATGAGTTTCGAGTTACTGTATAGGCCCTTCGGAGCTTCACATTCTCCCCAACAATTGCCGCCACTTCTGTAATTGCACCTTGAACTGTTGTTTCCCCACTTAGTTTTGGATGATTTAGATTTATCTTTAATTCCTATAAAAGAAAATGTATCAAAGCACTACAAAGGAAATAGATCACTTTGAAAGTGAGGAAACATTTAATGAGTTTTAAGTTATATAAAAGGTATCCGATTGTATTCTAAGTAAACATAAAATGCATAGAATTATTAGGAAAATAATAGCAACAAGGATCCACACTTTTCAATATCATTGTGATCAGAAAAAAGTATCTAACCCATATAAACGATCATAGTAGCAGTATGTATGACTATACAAAGAGATAAAATATCGAGGGCAATCAACAAAAACAAACTCTATTAGATGTGAGATGTCTCATCTCCAAGTAGTCACATATTTGTCCTAAAGCAAAGATAAAAAGTTAAAAGGATAAGAAGTCAAATACATGCCTTCCTAACTAGTCTCGTTTCGTGGAGTGTGATTGCATTGACCATATGTAACAAGACATTAAACTACTAGGAATTCCTTAATGGACGAGCTTAAGCCTCGGGGGAGTTTTCTAAGGAAGGTACTAACAAACTTCATCTATTTAGTAACAAAGGGTCTTGTTTCCTTAATTATTCTCATAAGTCAATACATCTCATTAGCGGGGAAGTAAGGACAAACTCCTTTGAAACTTAGGATAAAATATGTACAGTAATTTAATTATCTAGAGATAAACGTGCAAACAATGAGCGGTGAAATCCAAAAGCAGAGTCATTTCCAAATTTTTTGGGAAACATCCTTAAGTTGAGTTCTCACAGGTATGTGTCAAGATACAAAACTCTATGATAGATTCATTTACGTTTCGCTCTCTCAAGTGAAGTGGGCACATTTTCCTCACAATCTCAAATGACACCCAAAAAGAGCTAAGGTCAATTGATGATCACAATTGCTACTTACTATCACACCATCTTATTCCTAATTAAGCACGCTTGAGGTCTTTTATTAGGAGTTGTGCTCACATTTTTGACATACAAATGAATTAAGGTCTTGTTTTTTGTAGATATGATTTTCCCACCATGAAGATCATTCTAACGAAAAAATTATTACATTTGGATATGTTTAACCATGTAAAAATTAGTGTTCATTTTTTAATTTTTCATCTAACGGTCTAGAATTTTTGTGAGTATGTTCTAAGGTTAAACCTCTTTGAATGAGCTGAATTTTTGTGAGCATGTTCTCCATAGTGGGGAAATCATATCTACAAAATTTCAGCTCCTTCATTCAACTTTTAAGTTCACAATTTTGCTTGGATTTGTTTACAATGTGGCTCTATCCTTGCATATATATATACTAGAAAAAATGCACGCTCGATGAGCGTGGTATGCATATAATTACAAATTTCGAACTTAGTGGAATTCTGAAATGTTGAAAAATCTAAATTTCGTTCAGAATTTAGCAATATCAAAATTAATTTGCAAGGTATTAAAAACAATTAGAACTCGTCATGACTCCTGATTTTAGATTTTAGATCTTATCATTGTTCATCCACTTAAGTTTAAGAGTTTATAGTTAGGGTTTCTTGAAGTAATTTAGTTATAAATATCTCAAAGTTATTGATGTGGTTCACCATAAATTGTTTAGAGTTTGAATGGTTGGGAGGTTTTTTAGAATAAAGGAAGGTAGAATCTTAGTTTAGGACTTGTATTGGTTAACTAGTTATGAAGAATGATAATCGCACTTTTGCACGTGTAAAGATCACGTTTCTCACACACACTCGAATACGACCGTTCAAATACCCCGCTCACGTGCATGATTCAATATACTTGGAATGAGGGTTTCGTTCCAAACCTAAAGGCTAGAACTCAAATTGAAAACCAAACGGAAATTTCTCTACGAGGAACTTATGTGAGCAAGAATTTACTTTTGATTTTAACCTACTTACTAAGTTACTTGATATGCAAGTACTAATCTTAACAGGAGAAATAGAGAGAACTATAAGTGGAGAGTTTTTACCTCATCTTCCTAACTCAACTTATCATGATATAAGAATGTGAAATATATTAAGTGAAAAACAGATTCTACTTTATATTTAGAAACGATTTTTATTATCGACTACAATTATTTGAAAAGACATTGCAAGATTAACTTAAACAAAACCACAAAAAATACAAATATGAAACTTTTAAACTCCATAACAAAACTAAACTAAGGAGCAAAAGTTATTTCTTGCTCATGAAGCATTCTTTTTATAGAAAATGAGAGTGCTCATTTTCTTTCATCCTATGTAAATTTCCAACTCTCAACTGCATCCTTTAATGTTCATTTGATTTTTTCCATGCCACCACATCATTTGCTAACCAATTAAGACTTTCTTGCCAAAGCTTAATCATTTTCCATCTAATCAAGCCCAAAGCTTAATTTGCATCCACCTAATCAAGACTTTGTCACCAAAATCAAACTTTCAAGCCACCTCATCAAATTTATCAAATTTTTGCAAAGTTATGCACAAAAGTCTTTGATTCATTTCAATACAACTTGACTTGTGCGGAAGCTTGACGTGTGAGCTTGGTCACCAAATTTTGTGGGTCCGCAAGTGGGTCCTTTATGCTTTGACCAGTAGCGTGCGGGGTCCAAAAGTTGACTTTTTACAAAGTCCCGTCTATGTGTAGAGCTCGTCGCACTGATCATTCTGATGGTTCAATTGTTGTTTCATAAGCACCCAAAACTGTATTATAAAACCCCATAGAGACGTAACATTTCGGTTAATTATGTGCTTAATAATCATGAAATAATCGTATTTTCGTGCTTTTGCAGGTTTGCGCAACCAATGTAAAAATGATGATAAAGCCAGTATTTAAGCACGGAATAGTGAGTATCGTAAAAGCTTTCCAATTAAGCCTATGTGAAGCCTTAATAAAGCCGGACTAAATCCCAAAGACTCAAACGGGGACGTAATCAAGTCAGAAACGAGATTACGTGCATAGAAGCATCAAACTTTCGAAGCTCATATCTCTTGAACCAGGACTCCGAATTCGGCAAGTGAGCTGTTTAGACGATCACTAGGACGAAGCCTACGCAAAGGCGGGAAGTTGTAAAAATGCCAAAAGATGGACCCACCACTGGACGTGGCACGTGGACCAACTTTGTGGGACCACGTGCTACGTCCAGTGGTGGGTCCGTCTTTTGGCATTTTTACAACTTCGACCACAAGATTGGATGAGCCATCATGTCCCAAGTCAAGCTCACAAGTCAAACAAATAATTGGCACCACATGACACCTTGCATCTCATTAATTAGCAAGACTTGACTTTGGATTCTTGTAATAGTGATTATTTTGTCTTGATTTAGTTTTAGATAGGATGGAATTTAATGTGGGAGGTGGCTTCACGTGGGATGGAAGAGAGAATGCTCTCATATGTAGTAAATTGGAAAATGAGAGCATTCATTCCTTGTCTTGTATTTTTTCTTTTGCTTGTTTTATGTTAAGCTCTTGTAATAGTTTTAATGGTGGAACACTTATGTTCTTCTAAATAAAATATACATTTCCTTAAGGCAAAGTTAGTTTCTTCTCTTATTCTTCTTCTTGCTCTTTCATAATAACGTAACACATGAGCATGGTAATCCCATGATCATGAGCTAAAACCTTCCTTCGTGGAAGGTTAATAAAGCTCATGTGAGGAATAATTTTTGTTATTGAATTCTAGTTATTTGTTTAGGACAAATAAACTAGACTTTATATCCTATCCCAAAATGGTAGTTGGTGTAGAGTCTAGTTAGGAATTGAAGTGATTTCTTAAAGATAAGTTATTGCTTTTATTTCTCATGCTAGCAATATAATCTTAGAGATGAGTTATATTGTTAGGGATCAAAACTCTAATCTTTATTAAGATTTGTCTATGCATTCTAAGAAAGATTAAAGATGCAATAAACTAGATTCAATCAATAGAGGTTTGTCTTCACATGAGTGGATTTAACTCTCCACCCCTTTCTATCTATCCATTTCTGTTTTATTAGTGGTGCATGTTTATGTAACCTTAATTTAATAATCTAAAAGTAAGCTAAGTAGTTTTAGTATAACTCAATCATCAAAAAAATCCTTCTCACTAGTTTTCCTTGAACAATTCTAGTTGTCTTTGCCATCCTTGTCTTAAGTTGGAACGAACTCTTTACTCTAACAATACACATGAAAAGCGTGAGTAAGGAATTTGAGTGTTGGTACGAAAACGGATAAAGAAACTTCAAATCTTTACCCCACAAAAGTGTTAACACTACTATTGGAGTCCAAGTCTAGTAGATACAGGCTTCGAAAATTTGATGCTTTTCGGCACGTTCATCTTGTTCGACTTGAATTTGTCTCTTTGCTTCCCACGGGCTTTAGTTGGGCTTCACATGGGATAAACTGAAAAACTTCATGTAGAGACCCTATTCCATGCTTAAATACTGGCTTTTATCCTTATTTTCACGTTGATTGCTCAAACCTGCAAAAGCACGAAAATATGATTATTTCATGATTAATATTAAACACATAATTAACCAAAATGCTATGTCTCTATGGGGTTTTATATTACAGTTTTGGGTGCTTATCAAAGAACATTGAAAAGCTTAAGTTGTAATGATTGAAATGACACAAACTTGAAAGAAATGAAATGAAATGATTGCAAAGAAGAACAACAAAGAAAGAAGATTGATTGATTGAATAACAAAAGCAAATAACAAGAAAGTAAATGACTTGAATGAAAAAAAAACTAGAAATTAAATCCTACATGACACTAGATTAAGTCTAGGTGCATTCTCTAGACACTTCACCCTTTACTTTATGCTTTTGCTTTTTTGATTTCTTCTTGATCAAGAAAGATTTTAGAGAAAACCATATTTTGTGTTAAGGACATCTATCTCTGGTCTTCCGAGTTGAGGACTTTGATTTTCAGCTCCTTGGTTATGAGTCCTTGACTTTTGACCTTTGACTTTGACTTTTTTAGCACTTTTTCATAGCATCTTCTAGTCTTCATAATAAGCATAATTAAGGCTCATTTTGGTGATAAAATGCAGCTTTTATGATAAGTGGTTTGAATTTCTCTGTAACTGAAAAAGGCAATAAAAATTATAAGTTGTCTTTTCATTAAGCGTAAGAAGGGCTGTAATACAGTAACGTAAGGGTAATAAAACACACATTTGGGAGCTGATCACCACCCCAAAATAGCATCTTGCTTGTCCTCAAGCAAGGATGAGAGAAAAAACTAAGATCACAAATGAGTGATTTATTGTAAGTTATACTAATCTCATTTCGCGGAGTGCGATTGCATTGACCATATGCAACAAAGCCTTAAACCATTAGGAATTTCCTAGTGGATGAGCTTTAAGCCTCATGAGAGTTTTCCAGTGAAGGCACTCACAAACTTCTTCTATTTAGTACAAATGGTCTTGTTTCCTTATTTATTCTCAGAAGTCCATATATCTCATTAGCAGGAAATAATGACAACCTCCTTTGAACTTAGAATAACATATGTATAGTAATTTAATCATCTAAAGATAAATGTGCAAAACATGAGCAATAAAATGCAAAAGCAGAGTCATTTCGAGACTTTTAGAGAGCATCTTTAAGGTGGGTTCTCACAGGGTGTGTTAAGATCCACAACACTCGATAGATTCACTCAAGTTTCGTTCTCTTAAGTACATCGGACACTTAAATTCCTCACATACTCAAATGACATCAAAAGAAACTGGGGTCGATTGATCACGCTTGCCACTTACTATCACACCATCCTATTCCTAATTGAACTAGAGGTCTTTTATTAGGAGTTACGGGGCTAAGGTGATGGTTTAGAAAGAAAAAGGAAGGGAAAAACAAAAATATGATGAGTTGAGAAATTGGGTCTTCAACATACTTGTATGAGAGAAAAACTCGCGTTTTGTTATTTGCTTCGAATTGTGATTCATTCTTTTAGCCCTTTGGCTTTTGTGACTCCATATATGATTTTGAATTTTGGGAGTTCTAACTTTGCTTTTGTTTCTTTTTGTTTTGTTTACGATATCATCTCCTTTTGATTTTGAACTTTTGGGAGATTTGATTTTGACTCATTCGAATTTTTTGGAGTTTTGGTTTTTTGTGGGTCTTTATTTTCTTTTCGAAGCAACTAACTGATCTGTTTTTGTACAAGGTATTTTTTTTTCCTGATATCCATCCAATTCTCAACTTATCAGTTGGGTAAGTTTTTTATTGTGTGTTGTAACGGGTCAGGAATTTACGGTGAAGAATAAAATGGCTTTTAGAAAATGGCGAAGGCTCAAGAGGGGTAACTAGAGGAAAAACTATCTTTTTGGGTTTTTAACGTTTATTTGGTTGTATCGATCCAAAAAGGGCCTAAATTCTCTTTTAGGATATGGCGTGGTGATCAAACAAGTGGACGTGTGGACTTTCTATCTGGACATCCTTTATGTCATCACTCAATAATCATTCAGATGAGGCTTTTGGCTAGATTATCACAGGATATGGAACTTAATTGTTCTAACCTTGGTCTCGGAAACTCACTACTATATACAATCGAATGTTGATGCATGCCATCCATGACAAGATGCAGAAACTATTGTACGTATATTAGTCTAAGTTCTAAGAACGAATCCTTACTCTATTGCTATAATGAGACTTATCAACTTCTTGTTCATCATAGAAAAGGAAACAAGACTTTTTAATACTAAACAGAAAAATATTTTTGGTATTTTGTGAAAATTGTTTTTAGAAAAGAAGAAATATACTATTATGACGGCTTCTAGGGTGCGCAGGGTGAACCCAAATTTCGTATGTGTAGGAATTTAAACCACACATTTTAAAGGGTAAAACCAGAATAACTGGGAGAAAAAGTTTCCATTGGGTCACTAAGCTACCCATTAAACCACTAGTTATAGCATACTTTTGTTAAACTACTAGATATAGTATATACGTTAGTATCAAACAATAAATGACATATTGACTCTAGTGAACGAGATTAAGCACAGCTGGAAGAGGTGATAGTGTTGATGGAAAATTCAGTGGGACAATTAGAGGAACTTCACGAAGCACCTGTGACCTATTAGCTCGAGGCATAATTGCATATGGCCTTTTGAAAATTAGGGTGCGGTGAAGCACTGTGTTAACTATTGTAGAGAGTCCATGCTCGTTGTCCTTTCTCTATAGAAGCGAAACTTTCGTGCAAAGTATTAGGAAACCCTGTTACTTGCTTGTTGCACTCAAACCATGTCCTATAGAACCCAGGATTACATACTTCAGTAATATGATACTCTTACTCACATAGTCAATAATATGATACTCAAAGTTATATATACTTCAATAGTATGATACTATAAATCACATATTCAATAATATGATACTATTAGTTTCATATATTTTAGGAATATGATACTATAAATCGCATAATACTTTAATAATATGATACTCTTAGTCACAAATTCAATAATATGATACTCTAAGTTACATATACTTCAATAGTATGATACTATTAATCACATATTTAATAATATGATACTTGTAGTTTCATATATTTCAGGAATATGATACTATCAATCACATAATACTTCAATAATATGATACACTTAGTCACATATTCAATAATATGATACTCGAAGTTACATATACTTCAATAGTATGATACTATAAATCACATATTCAATAATATGATATTCTGAGTTTCATATACATTTAAGTGCTACAAAACTAGTGTTGAGATTAATAAGCAATCACTTAAAAGAACTTTAATCATATGATAAAAGTCTGTGTTTAATCATATGATAAAACCATTGTATCTCAAACTATTTTTCCTAAAAAGTTGGCATACTACCTGAGATTGCATCTAGTTAATGCAACTTTGTTGTATGTCACTACATTATGGATTCCATATAGTAAAGAAGATTTATGTTAAAAAGAGAGTTATGGAGTTCTGACAGGTTACTTTCATACTTGTCATGTGTTCACAGTGCAAATGCGTTACATCAGATTGTATTTTAACACTAGCATGGATGAACAGACATAACAAAATGGGCTATTACCGAAAAAGTTACAACAAAACGAGCAAAAAGACACAGATAAGTGCTTAAGTTTAAAAAAGTTGTCAAGCGCTTGTCGAGTGGTTCAGATATATACATCGTGAGCATTATAGACTTGCAATCATAAAAATGTTAGATTACATCTTACCAAGCTAAAACTTGAAATCAGAAAAAGAGAGAAAAATGTTAGAATACATCTTACAAGGAGCCATCTTATAAAGCTATAACTGTGCAGAAGTTCAAAGTTGAACTTTGCATTACACATTACACATTACATTTTTCAATTTATTTTTAGGTTTGAGAATTCAGACAGAGTCATTTTTAGTGTAACAATGAATTCCGCAGTCAAAATGGTTGTTTTCTTTCTTGATGCCATCTTCACTGCATCACGAAGCCATTGAAATCCCTGGCAGCTCTTGCATTTCAAATACTTTTCTCCAATATTTAATCCGTACTTGGTAGTCTTAACAGTCCTCCTCCCCTTACAGTCTTTTGTATTGCATTCACAGTTGACCCAAGGGCACTCGTTCATCCAATGGCCTGGCTGACCACACTTAAAGCATTCGTTTGTTGATGAGCTTGATCCAAAAGTTTATCGTAAAAGCTTGACTTCATCCAACCATTGCAAATAAGCCGACATGAATCATCTTTGGTACTTCAAGTACTTCCTTCTGGATTGCTTGTTGTTTTGCGATATGCCCAACAATCGGATCCCATCACATGTAGCTTCTTTCAGCAAGAGTACATAAATTGGCACTCAATAGTTGAGTGTCCAAGTTGATCACAGACCTGACATTCAACCTGTGGTGAACAAAACATGTACTTCTCAATTTGAAACTCATGAAGATAGCGACAATGAACAAATTTCTCAGCAACTAATGCAGAAATTAAACTTCTTAATAGGCTAGTTCAGACCAATAGCTCAACCAAGTTCAATTATTCAAGAATTACTAATCCATAAAGGAAGGAAAACCTTCACACAACCAACAAATTTTTTCATGCTCTTTATACTCGATAAACTAAAATTTGTCTCTGTTAACATTTAAAGATCAAATTCTTCGTGCTCTTTATGCTTAATAAAATTCAAAGTGAAGAATGACACTCAATAACTCAAAATTTTCTATTATTTACCCCTAAAACTTAAACTTAATCAAACTCATGAATTTAAAGGGAAATTACCTTCATTTTTGCAAAATTAACGTGCTCTTATGCTTGCTTCGGGTTTCTTATGCTTGATTGGATCTTATGTAGCAGAAATAATTGATAATTTTTTTTTAAAAAAAAAGGTAAAAACCCTAAACCCTAACCCTAGATGTTGATGTTGTTTATAAAAGAAAGGTAAAAGAAGGAGGGACGGGTTAGACCGTTGGAGCATACAGAGGGAACAAATGCATTGACCAACTTATATTAAAACAGTAGATGTAGCATACTCCTATTAAACTACCAGATGTAACATACTCCTATTAAACCACTATCTGTAGCATACTCCCATTAAATCACTATATTGGATTTAATAAGTATTCATGAGCGATAGCAAAAGTGGTAGAGCTATATTGGAATAAAAGTCTTTTAGAGATGTACAAAGCGTACATCATAATGAAATATGTCGATGATAATTTGAGCGAAAACGTAGCCATAATTTGAATGTGAACACTCAAGTACCACACATACCTGTAATTTGAATGTGAACACTTAAGTACCAACTATAGTAAGTAATTTCATTTAAAAACATAGCCGTGATTCAAAACCAAACTACAATGTTTAGGCATTGAAACACAAACTTAAACACTTAAGTGTAACCCAAGAGTGAAACACCAAACCACGTTACAACCCAGTCAACCATGATTCTCATATGCTATTTATTGTATCATAGACACATATTATTATGATTGAAAAAGAAGGCGAGGGCTTCTCACATTGTGTTTTTTTCTGCATTTTGATTTACATTTCTTTTCATACTTGTCCTACTTTCTACTATATGAGACCCTAGTATATATGCTATTATTTGAGGTAGGGGACTTTCTTGGATGAACAGTAATGCATTAGACTTTGTCAGAATCCAATGTCAGATTCATTATCGGAAAGCCGTTAGTGGTCATGAACTTGGACTGGAAAAATGCAATGTTTTGCAATTTGACGCTCTTTGTCACATATTCAATAATATTATACTCTGAGTTACATACTAATATGGTACTCTGAGTTACATTTTTAACAAAGGAACGTTGTTTGAGAATATGAAATCATTGAATTTGTACTTAGAGTAACATACTAGGACTACCAAATGGCATTGCATGTAGTAGCCTAATTACAATTTAGTAGAAAGTCAATTATCTTTTCTCTTATTTTATGGCTGTCTCCATAAAATGAAGTCCAAATGTATGTTAATTACCAATAATAAAAGAAAACAATACAAGTTTACAATTTGATATTATGAAGGTGACTATATAATACTGAGAATATTTATGTTCTACCTAATCTAACATGAGCGAGTACTTATCTTTGTCATTTTCTTTTCATGTGCAGAGTAACTTATGTTGTACCTAATCTAACTTGAGCAGCCATCTAACTTCTTTAAAAAAATAAAGTAAATTAAAATAAAAAGCAAAGGCTTTATCAATAAACACGCCCCAAATCTGAAACAATTATATACCTAAGATACGTGACTTTTTTGGAAAAATTTCGGAAGAGTCTCCTCTGTATTTTCAACATTTCATAAATATAAAGGACCTGTCATAACCTGAAAATTAAAACAATATACTTCTCAGTCATTAACCCAGCTACTTAACCGTCTTGACGAATGCCAGAGTAGTTAAATAACCAGTTGACAAAAATGAGATCACTGCAATAGTAGGACTTAGTACGCCAAAAAACTTGAATGCCTCGACTAATTATAGATCATCCAAGCACCTCGTACAAAGCCATTACGAAAACACAAATTAAATATATATTTCTAAGTCGATAGCTATCAAAGGTTTACATCATTAACAAATGGTAATTACTATACAACTTTCTAAAAGAGAAACAAAAAAGGTCCAAAGATAATGCCTAGGGACCTTTTGAGTTCTGATGGTACTTAGAGCAGAACCCTCCAATTGGTTTGTATAACACATATGTTCTGGATACTAAAAAGCATACTCCATCTAAGAACTGATACACGATATCCAACCTACGACATTACAATTGATATGTTGAAAGTAACCTCTAACAAAAAGAAAAAGTTTCCTCTTTTTACCTACAACTCTACCCCACATTACCTACAACTCTACCCCACATCAACTATCCAACATAGCACCTCCATCACATAACTTACACAGATATGGACATAAGTTATAAACTTGAATCATCTAAAAACAAGTTTTATTCCCAAGCTTAGCAACCTAGCTCTCATTCCTCTAACAATTGCCTCTTTGACCTAGTTACTCTGACAGGTGCTTGTTCTTGTACATCTTACTGCACTGGTACTTCTTTCTCCTCCTGTACTGGTACCGGTTCATGGGATCCCAGCACTGCTACTGTGTCAGAGACTAATGAAAGCGTAACACCTAAGGGAGCAAGACATGGAGGCATAGTTAGAGACCTAATGGGAACTAGTATAATGTGTTATACAGCTGAAGCTAGGTCGTACAAGAACAATCTTACATAAGGAATTACAAGCTATTTTTAATGGCTTGAAATTGTGTATACTACTAGGTAGGTTATAAGAAGATAGAGATTGCAACCCGATTTCGAGATATGCAGCACATATTGTGAACAAGAAAGAAACCATACCATGGTGCGTTGAAAATGAGGCGATGGAGATTTGAGAGTTAATGCAACAACATAGCCAAGTGAAGGTTGTTCATTTTTTAAAAAAAAAAAGTCTAATAGAGCGGTTGACTTTTCACCTCCTAAAAGGGGTCTAGAAGGGAAAGATAGATCTTACATGTAGTAATACTATTTATATAGGAAATAGAAATAGGTTGTTATTAGCACGAAAACATAAAATATTCATTAAGTGTTAGTAGAGTTTCACCGAGTTGTGTCGGCAATGCATTTGTCTCCTTCAAAGTTTACTTTTTCTGTGGGTATTTTTTCTAATACATTCGGTATTCCACGGTGACGTTGTAATTAGGTTGAAGGAGCTCTGAAAATATTTTGAATTCATGTCATTACCACTTGCAATAATAAGATGCTTTAGAGTAGCGTGGCTTATAAAAGCCCCACGCCGTGACGATAACAATCTCATTAGGAAATTTAAAATTAATATTGGTTAGACAAACTACCTGGAGTGACATCAAGTGAAACATGTCCGGGTCGTCGGCGCAGGCAAGTTTTATTTGGGAGGCCAGCTTTAATTGCTTGGATGTCTCTCTGTTTGTCCATATCTGGCTTCTTCTTCACTGGACCATCTAGATAAGGAAATAATAAACATTTTAGATGATAAGTCTTCAAGTCCTTATACCTTACAAAAATTTTGGGAAAAATTTAACTTACATGATACACAAATAGATAAGGATGATAACACTATCAACTTACCATCCATTCCACAATCCCCGGTGCTTTCCACAGTAGTCACAACATGAGGTGGAGTTTGTGGATGACAACCTGTTGAACCTACTGCCTCATCGACGGAGATTGCAGCTGCTTGCTCAATCGTCTTGGACCTCTTTTTCACCAGAACATCTATATACACCACAAAATGAAATATATTAAAAAGGTAGATCAAATGGGCATATATAAAGCATCTTCTATTTAAAGAAATTCACACTCTATAAAGCAACAACCTCTATTTGAACATTCTCTACACAATCTTAGACCATCTCTTAATTAACTCCCCATAATTGGTCCATGTAAAGACAAGAGCAGGAGTAGTTCTCATTTTTTATTTATCAAAGCAAATTCAAACTTTCAAGATGATAATAAAAACATATTAAAGTTGCTACCACGAACAGACTTCCTTCTCCTCTCTCTAGTGCGCCTTCCATGTCCACAGAAGTAGGGAGTGCCTCTGTGCTGCAAAAGTCGAACACGGCTAGGGCCCAGGAGTCAAGAGTGACGACACCCTACTTCATTGGAAAACCCTATTTGTCACACCCTCCCATGATTTTGAACACATAACCCCTGAACTCCTTGCCAAGAGCATCTCCATTAACCTCCTATGAAATTGTCTTTTCATAATTATAATTGTAATTGTTTATTGATTTTAATTATTATACACATACATTACTTTTTAATATAATAAAACGTGGGAAAAACGTTGCTCAATACTTGTTCTCAATCACTTTTAGTGGATTCTTAGCTTTAGCATAGCACCAACCTTGGATAACATGTAAAAGCCTCAAAGGTCTTCCCATGTCACCAGAAACTGCATCCAACACGCCCTGTGTTATTTTTCCAAACTCATTTTCAACGGAGTTATTATGCACACAACCAAGTTTTAAATTTTTAATAGAGCCCATATTAGCTGATCAGAAGACTGTATAAACTACATAATCCTTTTCAAAACATGCACATCACCTGAAATAAAAATCAAAATAAAGAAGACCTGTGTGGTGAAGAAACTACATATACATTCCAGTCTAAACATTCCCAAAATTTTACCACTATAACCCAAGTGCATGCGCATGGATCACAATCTAAAGCATGGTTTAATCCTAGGTATAAAAGCAGTTTCCAACTTGCCACCACAGAATGAGCATGGTTTAATCCTAGGAACATAAAATCGTAAGGCATACAAATTAACTTGTGCTATAAGATGTGGGACCCCGTCAGGATCACTGGCCACCCCACAAATCATTCCCTGCAGATCTTTGGCTATAATATTAAGGCTACTCTGCTGTCCTTTATAAGACCAACCACATTCTTCTATATATTCGAGTGATAGACAAGTCTTCAGCCTTTTTATTTTCTTATGGCTATCAGCTCCATTTTCAATTGTTAGGACCATGATCGAGCTGTCAAGTAACACCCTACCTATCCATCATGATCCCTGAGTAATCAACTTAGGCCCTGACACTCGTCCTCCTAAGACTGCCCATGAGTTTTGAGTTTTATAGTTGACCTCTCCAGAGGTGTCAATTACATACAACCTGTACTATCCTATAATCCTCTTGGGCACATCCTTCATCTAGTTCTTCTTCTAAATCTTGCATCTTCACATATTGTTTTTTCTAGGGTTTCTCTCTCTCTCGCACCTCTTATATGGTTTCAAAGTAGTTCTTTTAGCCTACACTGGAAGCAACCACCACAACTTTATACTCAAGAGGGCGGTGCAATTGATGCATTTATTAGCTAGGTAAGCTGATGTTGTTCTATAAACACTTTTTATCTAGTTTGCCATAAATACTCTTTATTCCCTTTTGGTTATTATGCCAAGTCTTTTCTCTACCTTCATAGTGACTCTCTATTAGCTCATAAGTATTTATAGTATCCTAAAATTCAGTCATTGACAGGGGGTCTACCACCTTGCTTTTATTCAATGTTCTAAAAGACGGTAGGCGGACGGTGGGTTTGATATACACAGCAGGGGGGTTCTATATGTTTATTTAAATAAGTAATATTGTAAATGTGTATGTATATATATGAAAAACAACTACCGCAGTTAAACTCGGATTCTGATGGAACAAAAGAAAAAAAGTCAAAGAAGACTAAAGAACCTGATTGGGAACCTCTTCCAAGTCCAGAAACCACGTACATCCCAAATTCTGAACCACAAATGGGGAATCAACTTCAGCAGTCAAAGTTTGATTCTGATGATACAAAAGCAAGAAATTCCCAAAACCCTAGTGGTTTTGATCAGAAACTTACATGCCCAAAAGCTAGGACACCAAATACCTCACTGCCGACCACAACTGATCGTTCGAAGATCAAGTTACAGGAAAGTCTAAAAAACCTAGTTGTTTTTATTAGAAATGTACAAGCCCAGAAGCTAAGACACCAAGTACTTCATTGCGTACCACAACTAAACGTCCGAAGTGGAGTTCAGACTCAGAAAATCAAGTTACACAATAGGTGAGTGAAATTAAATGACCTCCTCTTCCACATCCTGAGAAGCAAAGCAAAAGATTTCTCCCAATGGCAAGGACTAGACGTATCGGTGTCCTCCTCAATTAGTGCATAAAACTTCATCAATCATACACCAACTACAACAATAGGCCAGCGATACAAACAAAATCATCATCAAATCACTATAGCTATAGAAACTCGAGGTTGATACAGATAATTCAAGATGGACACCGGTACCACAACTTGGTTAGCCTTCAAACCAAACAATAAGACCTCTAGCTTAATTAGGAGTAGGATGGTGTGATAATAAGTAGTAAATGTGAATTCTCGACCTTGGCTCCACTAACTGTCATTGAGTATATGAGGAAATATGTGCCCACTGTACACTGGAGTTAGAAAAACTTGAGTGGAAAAATATAAGAGAATTTGTGTTTCGACATATACCTGTCATAACCTATTTAAGGACGCTATCCAAAGGATCCAGAAACGGCCCTACTCGTACATTTCATTGTAAAGATCACTGCATGCATGTTCATATGTAGATGTATTGATTATTGTATGTATATTAACTTGAATTTCAAAGGAATTAATCCTCGTTCCCCTGCTAGTAAGATATATAGATATCTGAGATTAATTAAAGGAACAAGCCTTTGTTACTGAGTCGTTATAGTATAGATGAAGTTGGTGAGTATCTTCTCTAGAAAACTCCCACAAGGCCATAACTCGTCCACTAGGGAATTCCTAGTGGTTTAAGGTCTTGTTGCATACGGTCAATGCAACCACACTCTGCGAAATGGGACTTAGTTTAGGACAACACATTTTTGGCCACTTATCGTTTTAATGTCTCTTCTTTGCTTGTGGACAAGCAAAAGTGCTGTTAGGGGTGGTGTGATAAGCACCCAAAATTGTAATACTAAACCCCATAGAGACATAACATTTTGGTTAATTATGTGTTTAATAATCATGAAATAATTATATTTTATTTTACTTTTGTAGGTTTTCGCAGAGTTAACGGAATATGATGATAAAACTTGCATCAAAGAAACGGGAATATTGTGCATACTTGAAGTCTTCCCACTCAGCCCCAGTGAAGCCCAACAAAGCCTGACTAGAGCTGAAGATTCCAAAGGAACAAAACCAATGCAGAACGAGTCCACGTGTAAAGATGCAGCAAACTTCCAAAACTCACATCTTTCATACCTGGACATCGATTTCGGCAATTGAACTGCCAGAACGATCAGGGCAATAAGCTCTACGCAAAGACAGAAAGTTGTAAAAATGCCAAAATTTGGGCCGCCACTGGGCACATCACGTGGACCCACTCTGTGGGCCCACAAGAAATGATGAGTCATCATGCATGAATAAATGGCATGTTATAAACACTTTGGTGACACCTTGCAAAGAGAGAAAATAACAAAACATTAAATGAGTGATTAGAGTTTTGATTAGGAAAAAAACAAACTTGTGAAATAAAGTTTGGATGTATTAGGAAAGGAAAAGACAAACTAGTGAAATGAAGTTTGGATGTAAGAAAAGACAAACTTACAATAAATAAGGGGGAAGGCTTCACGTGAAAAGGACATATATATGATGGGAGGCTAGAGAAAGTTAAATTCATTCTTGCATTTTCCTTTCGTTGTTTTACACTTTCATACAATAGTAGTTTCCTTTCTTTTGAAGCTTGTATTAGGTTGGTACAGGAAGTATTCACTGCAAATAAAATCTATTTTCTTCAAGTTAAATTCCTGTTCTTCATTCATTTCTTTTTACTTATTCATTGCATACATCAAGAACAATCAATCCATCCAAGGACCATGAGCTAAAATCCTTCCAAGGGGAGGGTTAATGATGCTCATGTGAGGATTAGGCTACAATTTAGTGTTCCAGAGTCACTACTTAGGAAATAGGTTTAGAATATACATCTGGTCCCAAAATGACTGAGTTTGACCAAGTTTAGAGTGCTGATACTCCAGACCGATTTCACGCGAGACCCAGTTTACACTAGGTCAAGTCTCGTGCGAGACCCTATGGTGGCTGTTAGCCCTTTGGTTTGTACAGCTGATGTAGAATCAAACCAGGAGCTGAAATGATATTCTAGAGATGGAATGTTAGTTTAACTTCTTATGTTAGTGAAATAAACTTAGAGATGAGTGCATCTTACTAGGGATCGATACTCGACGCCGTTTCAGGTTTGTCTATAAACTCGAGATGGATTAGAGCTATAGTGATTTGGTACTCTAACTTTTGAAACTGACCTTGCATGATTATGATTAACCCTTTTCCTGTATATCTCTCTCTCTATTTTACGTACAAATCAATCGTTGTAATTTTACATTATTTGCATTCCAAGTTTTAAATGACCTAAACCTAAGAAATAACCTAAAATCCTACTCACTAAAAGTTATAAATCTAGTTGTGAACCTTGCCTAGTCTTAAGGTATTGACAATCCCTTACTCGAGCTATGCTACCAACCCACGTAAGTAAATGACTTTGGACTTGGACTCAAAAGGACAAACCCTAAAGGGCTGATTATCATTTGGGTTTGCTCTCCTAACATGTGACCCGAATATGACATGACACGAACCCGACCCAACACGACCCATTGCTACCCCTACTGTTATATGTGCAAATTTCAACGATATAAGGTGAAATATCGTTAAATTATCAACATTTCATGATACATATATATAAACAAAACTGATATCATCGATATATATACCCCTCCCCCCTTTTGTTAGGTCATTTATTTATTGGGGTTCTAAAGCCTCTTCTTTCTAAATACAAAAGTTAGGTCATTCGGAAAAGAAAGAAGAAAGAAAATAAATAAATAAAAGGCAATTCACCATAAAAAAAAGGCAATTAAAAAGAAAATAAAAAGGGGGTATATGGGTCCAAAGAAATATACATTGAGAAATATCATTCATTACATCATGGAATAGTATGAAGTAATTGTTACGTGCTAAGTTTTTATGCAAAATAGGGGTTCATAGTTTAGTACACGACCCACAAACCCAACACGAATCCGACACTTTTGTAGGGGTTCCGGGGTAGCGGTTGGATAATCTTGACATGTTTATCAACTAGGTTTAGGTTTGGGTTTGCTCCGTCAACCTGTGATTTGGAACCCAGCTCTAACTCTAGATCTTATTTTTATTACATTAGCATTAGTCAACGACATATGATAGAAAAATGTACCCGTTAGTGGTTATATCTTCCAAAAACCTATTATCCTCTCCTCAAATTATACTCGTCTTCTTATTAACCTTATTAAATACTCTAATTTTCTCCCTTTTGAGGATCTCTGAATGTTTGTATCTCTTTCCAAACCCAGGTTTGTTTCCAATTAAATATATTATGGCTTTATAGCTGTAACTTTACAAAACTGATCTCTAACCCTGCTTGTTCCCAATAAAAATGTACACGTTAGTTAGTTAGTTAGTTTGTTGTTTTTTTTCCCGCTAAAAGGTAATTGATTAAAAGAATAAAAGGTTACAAGGAAAAAAAAAATAAGTGTTAAGAACTGTATAGTATGGGTATCATTAGTTGTGTACCCACCTATTACATCATACATTTAGCTTATGAAACGGAAGTAAGTAGTAAAATGGTTCTCCAGATTTCTCACAAAAGGAGGTTTGTTGTCCCACCATTTACTTTCTCCATTTTGCAATGCTGCTCCATGTCTCGCACAGTTATCCGCACCTGAGTTTGTCTCCCTCCATGTAGCTGTAACATTGATCCATGATGTTTTCTCCCTGAGTTGCTTCCAATTTGTTCTAACCTTCCAATGGACTATGTCTTCCTGAAAGGCTTTGACTACCGATTTAGAGTCGGATTCCACCCAAATATATCTCCAATCCCGATCCAGTGCCCTCTGAATCCCTTCTATAATAGTATAAGTTTTTGCAATATAGTTGGTAGCTACCCCAAGGCCTCATGCTGCTGCCACCAAAATGTTACCCTTGTCATCCCTGAGAATCACTCCCCAACCAGCTCTGCCTGGGTTCCCGCATGAACGTCTATCCACATTAATTTTTATGATGCCAGGAGGTGGTAGAAGCCAGTAACATTCTAGAATTTTGGGTGCTCTTCTCAGTTTGTGTTGGAGATTAAAGGTGTGAAGAGCTTTCATTTTGGCCACTGTGTTGTTGATGGTACCCGCTTGTTGATTTTTGGTATGCTTTGATGATGGCTCTTCTAGTCAGAAAGCAAATGTTAGAAAAACTGGAGATTTTCTGATCATAGAGCACCTGATTTCTATCCTTCCATAAGCTTACCAAACTTGTCAGCAAGCAAGCTTTCCACATATCCAGAATCAAAGAGCTATGGTGTTTAGCCTGTTGCATGATGTCATTGAAGGAATCAATATGTGAAGTAATGCTGAAGATATTTCTAGCATGATCCCAAACTCGCTTGGCCAATTCACAGTGATAGAGAATGTGCTCAAGGTTTTCCGTCTCCTGCTTACATATACAACATTGAGAGGCCAGTTGAGTCTTCCATTTTTGTAACATGTCATCTATTCTGGATACCCCCCGAATCAGTTTCCAGGCTATACCTTGTGTCTTTGGAAGAACTTTAGAGCTCCAGATGAACTTGCATCCTTTTTGCTTCGGTGCTTTCGTCCAAATATCCTCATGCGCTGCTGAGACTATAAACTTCCCCTTAACGTCTGAGAGGCAGACTCTCTTATCTTCCTTTGAATTGTCAAGTTGCTGCAGATGAGAGGGATTGATACCGATGAGCTGAAAAACTTGAGTCATGTTGTTTGGAGAAGTTCCAAAGGTTGCCTTGAATGAATTCATTGAGTCGGCCTTGGAGCTTCCTGATATCTTTACATTCTTCCTGGAAAAATTCACAAATCGGTTTGGGACCAAATGCTTGGCGATTCAGAGTGGTAGAAAAATGGGGACCAAATGCTTGTCGATTGGGAGTGAAATAACTTAAGTTATTTAAATGATACAAGACTCCTTGTTTTGCCATTTTAGACAAAAACTAGTTTAGAGAATTAATCTTATCTTCTCATCTTCATCCTTCATCCTATTTTGGGTAAAATCCTCCACTGTCCACAGTGAGAGTTCTAACTTTGGGGTATCTCTTCCTTCCTCTTGGGTAAAATCCTCCACTGCTCTACAGTGAGAGTTCTGGAAGGTGGGAATACAATGTTTGTTTCGTCACTTTCTCATACTCAAGCTCCAAACTTTTCCAGGTAAAATCCAACATTGCTATACAATGTGTGTTATGGAAAGGTTTTTCTAGATGGATCTATATGAGTTGGAGAATCCAAGTTTAACAACTAAGGAAACCCAGCCACAAGATACGCAAGTCACTATTAATGAGAACCTGCTGAACAACCACAGAAAGGTGCTCCAACACTTTCCTATGCGGATGCAGCGAAACAACAAATGTGGCAACCGGTTAAATTCCAGGAATTACCCATTCTAGAAAAAATAGGTGAGTATCCTGCAATCACAATTCCAGAAAAAGCTTATGAGAAAGGTTTGCTCTTTTGCAAGCACTGTTTAGTTGGACGAATTGATTTGCAAAAAGTTTCACTGGAGAGAGTACGGTCAATTGCATCACAAATCTGGAAGCCATCAGGAGAATGGCTCATTAGCCCTATTGGCAAAGGTTTTCTCTTTCTAAGATTTTCGAATGTAGAAGATCTGAACAGAGTTTGGGCCAAAGGATCATGGGACTTTGATAAAATTCCTATGAGAATTAGTCAATGGACTCCGAATTTCAATCCGGAGAGCCAACGACAATCTCATGGTCCGGTTTGGATCAGACTACCTGGACTAGGACATGAATATTGGGAACCAGAATCACTGATGTCCATAGCTCGTGGAGTGGGGTACCCAATGCAAATTGATGAAAAGACTCTTAACAAAGAGTATGGTTACTATGCTAATATCTTGGTGGATGTTGATCTCTCTGAACCAATCCCGACCAAATTTTTGTCAGGACAAAGCACAACACTTTCTGGCAAACGGTGGAGGTGGGAAAACTTCTAAAGATGTGTGCACATTGCAACATTGTAGGGCACTTAGTCACGGAATGTAGGAAGCTACGAAGTGATATGCAGAATAATAAGGAAAAGGGTAATAAAGATAAGGAAGTGGTAGTGGGTGTCACTCCCTCCTTGGAACCTTTAGGCCGGTGACAAACCCTTCAGAAGGCATGGAAGAAAAAAGAATTCAGGAGAAACAAGCAAACAAGGGGTGAGTTTCTAGGGGAAAAACATAGAAAAAAACATAAAGAGTATAGGTCCATAATATGTTTGAAGGGGTGGAAGTGGACTAGATACATTCCATTAAGGACCAGGAACAACAAGGTGATGATCAGGAGGAAATTTCACCTAGTTCCACTGGGCTGGGAGAGACTCATAAACAAAGTTTTGAAGTGGACCTCAATGTGGACTCAGGGATCCAAAATTCCCCTTCTACACGTTAGTTATTACAGTCCAAAATACAGAAATAGTAATTGATATAACCAACTATTGAAGTAGGAGGAGGGTGACTGTATTTGTAAGTTTATTTTCTTTCAATTCAGTGATTCTACTAACTCAATAGGGACTAGGGGTGGCAATTTTGTACACGACCAGCTAACCTGACATTAATCCAATACAAAATTAATGGGTTCGGGTTGGAAAAAAAGGCTTTTGGGTCATTTAAGGGTTCACCAGCCGAACCTGTCAAATAAATGGGTCATTTTGGGTAAGGGCACATATGTTAACCCGAGTAACCCGTTAGTAGACCCGATTTGTTCTCATGTCTAATGGGTCGGGTCATCAACCCGTGACCAATATAACATGTTTTAAGATAACTTTCTCTATTTTTTAAGATCTCATCATCCCAACTACCTAAACTAAACGAAAAAAAAAATGAGAAGGATTAGCCGTCAGATTCATTCGATAAAGATATGTTTTATTATTCAATTTTCATTGATATGTAGTTGAATTAGGGGTGATTTTTTATACAGAATATATGAAATACTAAATATTATTGCTCAATATTAATTTTATGGTGTATTTTACATACATGTTATCTATGAATCTGATCCAAAATTGAATTCACCGCTAGCATAGTGGGTCATCTGTTTGGTAACCTGTTATATAGGCGGGTTGGGTTTGGGGTTGACAAACTTAACATGATTAGTAATTAGGTTGAGTTTCGGTTTGCTCTCCTAACATGTGACCTGAATATGACATGACACGAACCCGACCCAACACAACCCATTGCCACCCCTAATAGGGACATAACGTTTTTTTTTTCTTCATTGTCCAAATTGATTTAGGCGACATTAAACAAAAAAAATTCCAATGTGTCACTTAAAATTTAAATATTTAAGGCTAAAATTATTTAAATTACTTAATTAAATACATGTATTTTCTTCATGGACATCAATAATGAAATGAGGTGCCTAATGAAATTTTGAAATTTCACGAAATTTTTCAACAAGGAAATTTTGGGATGACTATAGTATGTCACAAGAAATGACATACCCGAACAATATTGTCATAGGGTATGCCTTTCGTACCATTTCTCCTAATTTTTTTTGGATGAGTATAGTATGTTAGAAGAAATGAGGACCCAAACAATGTCATATGGATTTGGTGTAGTTGGTAGGTGCCATCATCATGGTTCATTTCTAGAGTTTTACCCGCTGCCCAGTCAATATAATCATGGCTAAATTTAGGTAGGGTGCATGGCTCAAGGGTTAGAGACGTGAGAAAGAGTGCCACATGTAAGAAGCTGGTGGATTGAGTCAAGTCAGTGAACAATATGTGTCTTGCAACTGGATATTCATGGCTCTCTCATGTTTTCTGAAACTTAATGTAACATAACCCATAGTCAAAGTCAATTCCAAGCAAACTAATACCTGCTGAACTAGTGAACCACACAATAATGAGTTGCTCTAATTTACCAACATTACAAGCCATACATATTTAGTGAAATTACATCAATTTCGACATTTCAAATTCAAATGACATATTTTGTGAAATTCCGTTGTTGATGTCCTTGTGGAAATACACATATTTTATAAATGCACAATTAAGTAATTTAAAACTCTGACATGGGGTCTTAAAACATGACTGCCCTTAAAACCTTAAAACATTTATAAATTTAAGTGACAATATGGAATTTGTATAACGCCGTCTAAATATTATGGACATAAATCACTGAATTGAAAAGAAAATAAAAAATAATAAGTTCATTGAGTCACAATTAAATTACTTACAAGGACGCCAAAGTACAACCTCTGTAATAATAAGGAGGACGTCTAGGGTGCGCAGGCTTCTAGGCCCTTGGATAGCACTTTGTGGAGCAATACACCAGTACCTTTTGCTGTTATGAGTGGCCTAGATCCAATACACCACTCTCTCTCCTGCGCACACTAGCTTCACTCTAGTTCTAATTGAAATTTTAATTTAATTTAGGCTCCTCTTAATTTTACTTTTATTCAATACTGCTACATACCAAAAATAAAGACTTTTTTGGAACAAATGATTAAGAAGTTATTCTAAGCAGTAGGTTTTGAATCTCAATACAATGAGCACCAAATAAATGCGAAAGAAATACGCACATCACGTGTGCCAGGAGACTAGTATCATGGGTTAAAGGAGCAAACCCAAACCCAAACCATTTGATAAACAAGTGAAGATTGTCCAACCCTAACCCAAGGTGTCAATTAATAGATAACTCGTTAGTTAATTTTAACTTTTCCATACATAAATTGTTAAACAACAATAACTTAAGGACTAAAGCCATAAATTATTGGGGACATTAATTAAGTTTGAATTTATGTAAAATCTACTATGTGCATGTTGCACCGGTGTGCAGGCATATGGTCCAGTCATTCATTTTTGCCACTTTTTTTTTTTTTTTTTTTATTAAAAGTATGAATTTATTTAAAAAAAATGGGAGCCTTAAAAAAAGACTAAAGCTAGGGTGCGCTGGCTGGACGTGTTAAACTAAAAAAAAGTGAAAGAAAAAGACATACTTAATTTTTAATTTTTACACGACATGATACTACTTCTCTTTCTCTTATGTTTTAGGTTGTTGGGATGATGATATCTAACAAATTAGGGAACATATCTTAAAATAGGTCATTCGGGGTCACGAGGTGATTATTCGACCCATTAGACCGGATAACTAATCAGGTCACCCGTGGGTTAACATAAGTATAGGGTTCACGGGTTATGTATAAAACTGTCACCCCTACAATATAATATTTAAATAATATAGATTATACATAACACGTATGATGACAATTGATAGAGATTTAATTAAAAGTGTCAAAAGGGCGGTTGTTTTCATATGGGAGGGGTTGTGTTGGGTGGCTACTTACGTACCCCTTGAATCACTTCAATCTATTCGTAGTTGATTATGTTGGGGTGTGTGGATCTATGGGAATGGATGAAGCCATTCTTATGATGAAGGCGGCATGGGTTTCTTATTGTTGTTCTAATTATATGGAGCCTAATATAGGTATTCCATAGTCTATAGTACTTTCTCAGTTTGAATCACTTTTAATCATTGGAGATTTTTCCCGAATTCTAATAAGGCACCTCAATATCAGCAAAAAATAAGAGGAAAAAAATAAGAATAAAAATGAAAAAAAAGGATAAAATAAACAATAAATAATAGTAAAAATAAATAAAATAAAATAAAATTCGTAATTAACACCAATAATTAATAAGAAGAGGGCCAAATAATTAACACCAATAATTAACAAAAGATAAAAATAAGAAGATGGCCAAATAAGAAATAAATTTGCTTAGTACTAATTCGTAATTAACACCAATAATTAATATTTTAATTCGTAATAACACTGTAATAATTTAGTCATAGTAATAGTAATTAACCACTATGCGGTGGTCATCATAGATGGTTATCGAGGCCTACATCATGATCCTCATCAAAGCCTACTTCACTAACCCAATTAGTCAATATGCTACACCTGCTTCCATATGATTTTAGTGGCACCTTGCTCATAAAAGCACCACGTGGGAATATCTCTTATTCAGATCGGGTGTATTTGAGATCAAACAACACAAACCCTGTTTTGTAAGTACCTCTCATTACCATTCTATCTAAACCCCACACCCATCAACTTTCTTCTTCGCGCCCTTGCCACAAACAATTAATGCACATCATCGATCCGCGATACTTTTACTCTCTGCCTGTTTTGTAAAATAACCTAACATGAGGCACCTGTAATTATGTGTTGGTAATGATTACTCTCACAGCAGACTTGGGGAATCAAATCAAACAAGGACGACATCAACAATATGTCACAATCTGCTCTTGTTATATCATATATAATGGCTCCCCATAACCACTTCTCTCCAACACTCTCATATATTTCTCAAAATTACCACTCTCAAGCTCTCATTACAAGCTAAGAGAAACAAGGGCTGGTTCTTAAGAGAGAAACCACTCAAACATTTTCAAGGTTTTCATAGTTCCGAAGCAAACATGGTTCTTCTAAGGAAAAGTAAGGAGAGCATGGTTTAATTTGGCGCTGAGTAATTACCTTTATGCAGATTTGCTTTACTTGCGGACTAAACTTGGTTTGGCCTTTCAATTTTTCAATGGGCAACACTAAGTGAAAATGATTAGTGTTGTGAGGACCATAATGTTAATGTGATTCAACACTAAACTCAGTGCTCACTTTACATGATTTGTGTTCATGGTTCTTTAGATCTATGAATATAGCATATGTTACAGCATACTACTATAAAAAAAAGTAAAAAATCCGCTCGAGTTGCATATTCTTACCTTGGTTCAGATATGCATATGCCATATTTTGTTGCATATTAGGAATCTGAGGACTTCAAATTACATACTTGTTACTTAGTTCAAATTAAGTCACTAACAGTTACATAGTATGTACATTTTCTTTGATTATTGGCATGTTGTCCACATATTTTAAATGGTGAAAGATTGGTTCTTAGACAAATGAAACATGTTTTCGAACTAGAAGACTTTTTGGTATGTTTATGTTTAGCTTGCTTCTTTGATACTTGTGTTGAGCACATATGTTTTGATATTCAGATATTATGTTAAAATTAAAATGATCTTACCTTTTTACCTTGGTAGCTGTTTTATATGGACTTGTTTTCTATTGTAGGTGCACAACACTACCGACCACCTAGAGTACCTAGTAACAACTATAATATTTATGAACAGGTCAATTTGGTGCAATCAGAGTTGGAAATTCTTAAACTAGATGTGAAAGATATCAAAAGGGCTTTCAAATCGGCACTAATGGAACTCAAGGACACTGTTATGATAGAGATTTAACCGGTCTAAATAAATAGGCTAATTAAATCCTATAATTGTAATACTTGCAAGCGTATAAGGTCTATTGTAGTAGGTGTGTGAGAACAAGGTCGAACCCACAGGGATTGTGATTTAGGAATAACTGAAGTCTGCAATACTATTTAACCTAATCCGAATATTATGGTTGTTGATTTGAAGATTGTTTACTACTAACTATTTTAATTATACTATGAAAACTATGAATGGTGGAAATACTAAGGCGTTTGATTCCACCCTAGACTCTTGTAGGATCTCTTAATCCACTAATTTAAAGTTCTCTTTTATTGTACGAGTAGCATGAGGGAAATGTAACCCTAGCTTGCTCGAAGATGTGATCGCGTATATCTTATATCAATCTATGTATGAGGTTGCTTGAATTTTCAGCACATAAGTATAAACTCCTAGCAAGAACTGTCTTCTTACAGTACAACTCTTCACAAGCTTATAATAACAGTAAAGGCAAAGATTTGATAATAACAACACTTAATCTAACTATGGACTAGTCAATACATGAAGACTATCAAGAGAGATATAATCCATGAAAGTAGTGCTACTATAATCAGTGAAATTAATCAAGCTAATCATTAAAAATCAAGTTGAGAATAGTAAACAGTAATCAAGAAAATCCTACGCGAGTCTAGGGCTTCCTCTAAGCCCTAGCTTGTTACTTAGCTACTTTTAAACATGATGAAAGAAGCAAGACAATAAAGGAGAGGAGTCATTGACAAAACTGTCTTTCTATATGGTAGCCTCTTCTCCAGCATCGTCTTCTTCTTCTTCTTCAACAGTTTCGGTCTTCAGGTTTTTGATTCTGTGTGTTGGGGGCGAGCGAGAAAGAGCTCTATCCTTCCTTTGTTTATATAGAAGTCCATTAGGGTGTACAAGCCTTGGAATCCCTTTTGGAAACCTTTCCTTTCGTGTTTGAATCCTTTTAGAACTTCCCAAATTGCAATCCAAGTGGTTAGCGCAAAACTGCGAAGGTTCTGGAAAACACTGCTATTCTGCGAAATTAGAAAGGAACGCGGGCGCGCTCTGACCTCTTGACAACAGTACCTCAACTTTTTGCAGTAGCTTTATAATGTCATACACATGTTATTTCATATCTCCTTTTGTGTAGTCTCTCTGTAATCAAGACGTGAGAATCTCACAACTCCGTAAAGGCCTCAGTCTCAACTCGTTTCTTCGTATTTGTGTTGATTTCTGTAAAACCAAGGAAATAAACTAACCAAAGGAACTTATATTAATTAATTAGACAATATAACATAAATATGGGCATACATGTGTAGCATTTATGTGCTTATCATGTTACAACATTGAGTAGCCTGTTTTATGAATGGAAGTAACCCATACATGAAGGCATTGAGATATTTGATGCAGAGAGCTACGAACGAGATTTCTTTAAGACACCTCCCCTTGTGAGAAGATGCAATCTGTTCCCTTCACCAGACACTCCTTTTGTAAAGAGGAAGATAATAATAGAGGTAATTGTGTGAGTTTGCCATTATTTCTTTACTTAGATTAACTTTCATATTTATGATTTGTGAACGACTTTATAGTCTGATCTATTGATGGCTTGTTGGTTGGGATGTTCACAGAGTGTCAAATTGAAAATTATACCACATAAAGTGTCATATTCAGAACTGATTTCATAGTACTGAACACGCCTTAATATGTCACATAGAGTATCATATTGAAAATTATACCACATAAAGTGTGATATTCATAATTAATTTCATAGTAGTGAACACACCTCAATATGTCACATAGATTGTCATATTAAAAATTATACTATATATAGTGTCCTATTCAGAACTGATTTCATAGTCGTGAACTCAATATGTCACATATAGTGTCATATTGCCAATTTGAGCACGTAAAGTGTCATATTTAGAACTGCTTTCATAGTAATGAACACACCTCAATATGTCATATAGTAATTTATTCACTTTCTAGAATCGGACAACAAGGTTGAAGATTATCCATTTAAAGATGTAAAGGCAGACTAGGTACAACAACCTCACGTACTGCTAACAATGGAGGAAGCAACTGTATTCCGCTCAATATACTCACCTTGTGGAAAAACGGGGTAAACAGTGTTGTTTTTTGTACATTATTTATTTCAGTAGAACTTCATCCAACTCATACTGAATTTCTTTTCTTTGGTGTAGGAACTTCATCATGTACTTTAACAGATGGTCGGAGAACAAATCCACATTTAAATGCTTACTTGGGAATGGTAGAGTATCTAGCTTCGTATGTTACGATTGCATTTTGTTGTGATGTTCTGAAATTAGAAACTACTAATGCTTTTGGGATTACAAAATAATTTAATTACCTTGCTACTTGTTATATTTGGTATAGTTGGTATTTGCTTGGTGTGTGTACTTGAACGTCAGAGCAAACCAACAAGCCTACGAACAACAATAGGCACTATTACTACCCTATGCTAATGGGTGAGAGTAAGGTATGAATCGCAAATGGTTTTGTTCTACAATAAAAGGTGTGTGATGATTTTTTCTAATCTAGAAATACAAATATTTTGTTGATGATCAAAGAACAATGAAAAGTATTGGATAAAGAAGAAGAAGAAGAGATGTAGAAGATGATGAGTTGAACCACGTTCTTTAATGGCTGCCTACGTATCTTATGAATATGAATCAAACTCAAAGTGTAGTTCAACTATTCTATTTATAAGAATAGATGAGGTTCCCTAATTAGTGTTTAACTAGGAGACCGTCTCTTGTTAAGTCTCATCTTGACTCTTTCAGAAGCCCCATGTTTCCCAAGTCAAATAGGTCTCCTTTATTAGCTTAAACAATAAAAAAATATATTTAGGTTCGGAGTAGTAGTTAGAGCACCGAGCCTAGTAGTTGAGTTTCGGATTTGGAGTTCATAGTTCGGAGTTGGTTATACGAGCCTACTACTCCAACTAGTTCCAAAGCCCATAAACCTCCTCTTCTTGTCTCACTTCCGAACATAGGAAGTAAGAGGATTTGGACTTGAAGTGTGTTCTGGTACTTTCTACCCACACCAAGACCATATCCGAGCCTTACGAAGATGCTACTATGTGTTACATATCCATTTGCTAAAATATGCACAAACAGATGCCCCCCTTTTTTATTCATGGGTTGTGAATCAAACCCTTAAGGAAAAAGGCCAGGTAAAAATGTATGCAACGTCTTATGCCTCGATTTTCTCTGTGGAATGTATCGGCAAAATTTTGTATTACTTCAGTGCAAGGAACTGTAAATTCGAACATGCCATGACCATGCCCCGAACCTTGTATATTAGGCCGAACTTGGTGAAAACCGGTCCTACCATGCCTTGTGATGATCCGGACTTGGACATTAGGAACTTGGTGAAATACGGACATGCAATGCCTTGTGATGACCCGGACCTGGTCAGATTAATTGAGCTTTACCAACTCTACTCTGAGCCGGACTTGGGTAAGTCAACAACCCATGTTTCACAAAGATCTAGACTTGGGATTACATTTCGGAACTAAACTTCGTGAAAGTCGGACCTGTCATGCCTCGTGATTTACCCGGACTTAGGCAGATTTCACTAAGTCACCTTGACTCGGACTTGAACTCTTGGAAGTGCGACCCAGAACTGAGCCTTGTGAAAATTGAACTGTTCTTGAACTGTTGAACATGAAACTCTTTTAGGTTCGGGCACGTTTATATTATATAACCCGGAACTGTAACTCTTTTTTTTTTAGTATTTCTTTAGGTTCGGACATGGACCCTGAACTTGGGCTCACATCCCGTAAGCCCATAACCAGAACTATAACTTGTTTATGTTCTTTCTTCACTTGGTCAGGAGGTGGGAAGCCGAAGATGCAACTAGCCAATCCGGAATAGAGATGCTCAAGAAGTCCCTTCGCTTCCTTACTTTCTGAAATCCGTTTCTCTTTAAATATTAGAAACTAGAAAATAAACTTACTATCTCATCTGCATGTAAACTTAGGCACCCACTTCTACAAAGTCCTTGCTGCCACCAGAACCAATTTGGTTGTGTCCGCCCTTTGAAGCATCCCATACATCTCTTTAAGTTTGTAGCATTGTGTTTACATCCAACGTTTGTCGATCTCGTCAAAAAGGAAACAGTAAGCTCGAATTTTGGCTCTCACAGTTTACCTTGGTCTAAAGATTCGATTGTTTCTTCTTTATGAAACCACCATTAATGGGTTGTTGAAGCTGCTTGGTCGCCACAAACACAACGCCTTTCTTTTTGCGGAAATTGAGGCTTTTGGTGTAAACAACCACATCTTTTTCTTCAAAAACTGAACTGTCAAACTCGGTCTTGATCAGTTCCGAGTTTGCTAATCGAACCATAACTCCTAGTTCAATCAAGTAAAAAGAACCAGTTCTGGCTTTATCAATTGATCGTGTGCTCTCAATTCCGATGTCTCACCAATCAGTTTTTTAGTTCTCCAATTGGTGAGGTAGTTCCGAATTTAGTAATGGACAATATAGTTCGGATTCTTCAATCCACAAAACAATTTCGGGTTTATTACTTGACAGAGTAGTACAGAACTTGGACTTCCCATAGAAGAAGTGGAGTTTCATATTTGGAGTTCCTAACTAGTTAGAAAGTTGAATTCCGAATATGGAAAATTTTCGAACTAGTGAGGAAGTGGAGTTCCGTACTTGGACAAGTTCCGAACATGGAGTTCCAGACTAGTTAGGAAGTAGTGGAGTTTCGAACTTTGACAAGTTCTGAACATGTATTTCCGAACTTGGAGTTCCTGATGAGAAAGTGGAGTTTCTGTCTTCCAATACTAGTTAGTTCTGAAAATCTAGCAACTCCTCTTGTAGTTCTACTTCCATTCCATAGGAAGTGTGTTGATCTGGAAGTGAGCTCAAAGTATGTTATGGTACTTCTTACCCATACTTACAAGTTATCCAATTACTACAGAAGTGTTTTCACGTGTCTACTCCTTATTTGCATAAATATGTATACACAGATGGCGCCAATTGTGTGATGATTTTTCCAAATCTAGAAACACAAATATTTGTTGATGATCAAAGAACAATGAAAAGTATTGGATCAAGAAGAAGAAGAGATGTAGAAGATGATGAGTTGAACCACGTTCTTTAATGGCTGCCTACGTATCCTGTGAATAAGAATCTAATTCAAAACGTCGTTCAACTATTCTATTTATAAGAATAGATGAGGTTCCCCAATTAGTGTTTACCTAGGAGACCGTCTCTTGTTAAGTCTCATCTTGACTCTTCTAGAAGCCCCATGATTCCTAAGTCAAATTGGTCTCCTTTATTGACTTAAACAACAGTTTAGGTTCGGAGTAGTAGTTAGAGCTCCGAGCCTAGTAGTTAAGTTATGGATTTGGAGTTCATAGTTAGGAGTTGGTTATACGAACCTACTACTCCAACTAGTTCCAAAACCCACGAACCTGCTCCAAACCTAATAGTTGAGTTTTGGATTTGGAGTTCATAGTTAAGAGTTGGTTATACGAATCTACTACTCCAACTAGTTCCAAAGCCCGCGAACCTGCTCCGAACTTAGTAGTTGAGTTCCATTTTTGGAGTTCATAGTTAGGAGTTGGTTATACCTAATTTAGAAACACAAATATTTTGTTGATGATCAAAGAACAATGAAAAGTATTGGATCAAGAAGAAGAAGAGATATAGAATATGATGAGTTGAACCACGTTCTTTAATGGCTGCCTACGTATCCTGTGAATAGGAATCAAACTCAAAGCGTAGTTCAACTATTCTATTTATAAGAATAGATGATGTTCTTCAATTAGTGTTTAACTAGAAGAACATCTCTTGTTAAGTCTCATCTTGACTCTTCTAGAAGCCACATGTTTCCCAAGTCAAATAGGACTCCTTTATTTACTTAAACAACTAAAAAACATGTTTAGATTCGGAGTAGTAGTTAGAGCTCCAAGCCTAGTAGTTGAGTTATGGATTTGGAGTTCATAGTTAGGAGTTGGTTATACGAACCTACTACTCCAAATAGTTCTAAAGCCCATGAACCTGCTCAAAATCTAGTAGTTGAGTTATGGATTTGGAGTTCATAGTTAAGAGTTGGTTATACGAACCTACTACTCCAATTAGTTCCAAAGCTCGCGAACCTGCTCCAAATCTAGTAGTTGAGTTCTAGATTTGGAGTTCATAGTTAGGAGTTGGTTATATGAACCTACTACTCCAACTAGTTTCGAAGTCCACAAACCTGCTCCGAACCTATTAGTTGAGTTCCAGATTTGGAGTTCATAGTTATGAGTTGGCTATACAAACCTACTACTCCAACTAGTTTCAAAGCCCACGAACCTGCTCCGAACATAGTAGTTGAGTTCTAGATTTGGAGTTCATAGTTAGGAGTTGGTTATACGAACCTACTACTCCAACTAGTTCCAAAGCCCACAAACATGCTCTGAACTTAGTAGTTGAGTTCAGGATTTGGAGTTCATAGTTCGGAGTTGGTTATACGAACCTACTACTCTAACTAGTTCCAAAGCCCACGAACCTCTTCTTCTTGTCTCACTTCCGAACCTAGGAAGTAAGAGGATTTGGACTTGAAGTGTGTTCTGGTACTTTTTGCCCACACCAAGACCATATCCGAGCCTTACGAAGATGCTGCTACGTGTTACATATCTATTTGCTAAAATATGCACACATAGATGCCCCCCCCTTTTTATTCATGGGTTGTGAATCAAACCCTTAGGGAAAAAGGCCGGGTAAAAATGTACGCAACGTCTTATGCCTCGATTTTCTCTGTGGAATGTATTGGCAAAATTTTGCATTACTTCAGTGCAAGGAACTGTAAATTCGGACCTGCCATGACCATTCCCCAAACCTTGTATATTAGGCCAAACCTGGTGAAAACCGGTCCTGCCATGCCTTGTGATGATCCGGACTTGGACATTAGGAACTTGGTGAAATCTGGACATACAATGCCTTGTGATGCCTCGGACTTGGTCAGATTAATCAAGCTTTACCAACTCCACTTTGAGCCGGACTTAGGATTACATTCCGGAACGAAACTTCGTGAAAGCCAGACCTGTCATGCCTCGTGTTTACCCGGACCTGGAATACTAGCTCATGTAAGGGACCGAACATGGTCACATGGCCCGGACTTTGGTAGATTTCACTAAGTCACCTTGACTTGGACTTGAACTCTTGCAAGTACAACCAAGAACTGAGCCTTGTGAAACTTGAACTGTTCTTGAACTCTTGAACATGAAACTTTTTTAGGTTCGGGCACGTTTATATTATATAACCCGGAACTGTAACTCTTTTTTTTTAGTCTTTCTTTAGGTTCGGACATGGACCCTGAACTTGGGCTCACATCCCATAAGCCCATAACCAAAATTGTAACTCGTTTATGTTCTTTCTTCACTTGGTCAGGAGGTGGGAGCCGAAGGTGCAGCTAGCCAATCCGGAATAGAGATGCTCAAGAAGTCCCTTCGCTTCCTTACTTTCCGAAATCCATTTCTCTTTAAATATTAGAAACTAGAAAATAAACTTACTATCTCATCCGCATGTAAACTGAAGCACCCACTTCTACAAAGTCCTTGCTACCACCAGAACCAATTTGGTTGTGTCCGCCCTTTGAAGCATCCCATACATCTCTTTAAGTTTGTAATATTGTGCTTACATCCAACGATCTGCCAAAAACGATCTCGAATTTTGGCTCTAAAAAAGAATTGTTTCTTCTAGAAACCTCATTAAATTTTGGCTCTAACAACGCCTTTCTCTTTACTTTTTGGTCTTAAGATTCGATTGTTTCTTCTATATGAAACCACCATTAATGGATTGTTGAAGCTGCTTGGTTGCTTGACTAGTTAGGAAGTTGAATTCCGAACATGGAAAATTTCTTAACTAGTGAGGAAATGGAGTTCCAGACTAGTTAGGAAGTAGTGGAGTTTCGAACTTTGACAAGTTCTGAACATGTATTTCCGAACTTGGAGTTCCTGATGAGAAAGTGGAGTTTCTGTCTTGCAATACTAGTTAGTTGCAAAAATCTAGCAACTCCTCTTGTAGTTCTACTTCCATTCCATAGGAAGTGTGTTGATCTGGAAGTGAGCTCAAAGTATGTTATGGTACTTCTTACCCATACTTATACGTTATCCAATTACTACGAAAGTGTTTTCACGTGTCTACTCCCTATTCACTTAAATATGTTTACATATATGCCCCTATTTTCCCTCTGATGGTTGCACATTCAACCGTTGAGGGAAAATGACAAAAGTGTCAAATTATATTTTATACAAATTTGTATAGCGAATATTAGAAAAGCAAGGTTTTGTAGGAAAATAGGGTTTGCCCCTGTGTCAATTCTTGTAAATACCTTTAGTTTTGTTAAGGAATAAGGTTTTGTAGGAAAACGTAGGGTGTGTCCCTGTATTATTTCTTGTAAAGGCCTTAGATGGTCTGGTATCTAATGCAAAAACCGACACTTATAAGTATAAAGCATTAGTACTGCTCTTAGGGGGATAAAATCCAAGCTAAGTTAAACTTTCTTCATCACACAGGGAACAACATATGAGATTTTTCACTCATAATCCCGAGAAAGCTTTCTAAAGGTTCTGATACAACTTTGGCCAACATATGGGATCTCTCACCCAACATCCAAAAAGTATCCTAGCAGAAAATTATAAAAGGAACAATGCTCTAAAAAAAGAAATATAACTTTTATTGAAAATTGATTGGCAGAGATCATGCCCCCAGTGTAGTGGAAGCAGATCGGCATCTGTGAAAATTTTGTCTCTTAGAAGCTAAGAGTAGTGTAACATTACTTGGAAAAAGTTAGCATCGAGATTCACTGCTAGAGGATCTTTCATCAACATCTTGGTTCCTGGTTAATTTCAAAGATGTCCTCATAAGGATGAGTTAAAGTGGTAAAGTCCCTATCCGGTGGGGGTAGTTTACCACTTTCGAACGTGTCACTAGTATTCTGTCTCTTGGACTTATCATTATAGAAATTTTTATCGAATGACTTTTGCTCCAACTGTGGTCCCTCGGACTTCTTATCATTAGTAGAGCTCATACCGGTTTAAGCGGAGGTAACACTGGTTATCACTCTTTTGTGAAAAGATTCCCTATCCAATTGGTCCTCTTCTAGTTCGGCATACTTATCGATACGAGCCTGCAATTTTGTCATGTTCGTAGGCTTCTTTTCTTCAAAGACATGTATAGACTAGAAGTGGGATATAATCCATTTCTAAATGCCATAATGGCGAGGGTCTCATCGACATTGTTAACATGCAATTGAACCTCGTTAAATCTTTTGGTGAAATCCCTGATACGCTCGTCTTTCCGGATATTCATGTCAAACAGTGCATCAGCGGTTTTAATGTAGGGTCAGTTGCAACTGAATTTCACAATGAAATTGATGGATAACACCTTAAACTCGTGAATGCTGCCCCTGGGAAGCTTCGTGTACCAGATGAGTGCTGAATCTGTCAAACCTGAAGCAAAATACCGGCACAAATAATGATCTTTCGTAGAAAGACCCACCATTGCTTGACGATAACCGAGCACATGAGAGACCGGATCTCCTTTGCCATTAAATTTAGAGAACTTCGGTAGTTTATAATCATGGGGGATGTATCCACTCATAACATGGCGTGAAAAAGGAGTTCCAATGTCTCCCTTGATTGCTGACTGAACAATTAACTCATCCATCTTGGTTGGTTTCGAACCTCGCAGTTTTTCCAGTATTTGCGCCTTGAGCTGTGCAAGAGTAGTCGGTTCATGAATTGGAGTTCTCTCATTGTTGTACCTCGGACCTGGACTCTCATAGTTCTCATCTCGATGATAACGTGGTTCCGATTCCCATGATTGAGTAGACGAGTTTGCAAAACCGGATCGGGGAACTGAGGGATATGATTCCGAGACAATGAAGGTTCCCTTGGAACTGAAAGTCTTCTTTGTACCGAGGGTGACCTTGATAGTTGTGGATTCCGGGCAAACACATTCGGACGTCCATCCCTCGTACCTTGAAAACTTGAATACCAAGAGAAGTTAGTTCCGTGTGAACTCGAGTGTCGGTTTGGTTCCAATTCCGGATTATAATCCGAATCTGGTTGGTCGCTATGATACCCAACGAAGTAAAGGATATAAGGCGTAGGGATGTAACCCTCACCATGGTCGAGATTTAGTGGTCGGAACTGCCCCCTCGAATTTCCATCAATAGGCAACACTTTTGGGGGTGAACGACCCTCCTGCGTGCGGTAGTAGTCTTGTAAAAAACGCAAAAGAGCCTCTTGTCAACCACGTTTGGCCATCACAGCATCCATGATGGCTTGGTTAGTTATGGCAGATTGGGGAATATTGTTGTTAGGCTCATCTTCTTCACGACCCTGTCTCAAAACGACGATCTCCTCTACATTCAGATTATCTTTGAGAAGTAACATGTGGGTTATTGATCTCGTTATTCCCCTCATTACTTTGATTCACATTGGCTCTTGTAGTAACCATGATTTTGAATCAAAGTGAAGAAAAGAATTATTATATATTTTTTTAAAGAACAACAAACCCAAGAAAAATTGGTGGGTAGTAGAACCTAGAACCGAAAATATTTTGACCAAGAAATCAAATTAATTCTGTATGGTTTCCCCACAGACGATGCCAATTGTGTGATGATTTTTCCTAATCTAGAAACACAAATATTTTGTTGATGATCAAAGAACAATGAAAAGTATTAGATCAAGAAGAAGAAGAGATGTAGAAGATGATGAGTTGAACCACGTTCTTTAATGACTGCCTACGTATCCTGTGAATAGGAATCAAACTCAAAGTGTAGTTCAACTATTCTATTTTTAAGAATAGATGAGGTTCCCCAATTAGTGTTTAACTAGGAGACCGTCTCTTGTTAAGTTTCATCTTGACTTTTCTAGAAGCCTCATATTTCCCAAGTCAAATAGGTCTCCTTTATTGACTTAAACAACAAAAAATCATGTTTAGGTTCGAAGTAGTAGTTAGAGCTCCTAACCTAGTAGTTGAGTTCCGGATTTGGAGTTCATAGTTAGGAGTTGGTTATACGAACCTACTACTCCAACTAGTTCCAAAGCCCACGGACCTGCTCCAAACCTAGTAGTTAAGTTCCAGATTTGGAGTTCATAGTTAAGAGTTAGTTATACGAACCTACTACTCCAACTAGTTCCAAAGCCCGCGAACCTGCTCCGAACTTAGTAGTTGAGTTCCGAATTTGGAGTTCATAGTTAGGAGTTAGTTATACGAACCTACTACTCCAACTAGTTCCAAAGCCCACGAACCTGCTCCGAACCTAGTAGTTGAGTTATAGATTTGGAGTTCATAGTTAGGAGTTGGTTATACGAACCTGCTACTCCAACTAGTTTCAAAGCCCACGAACCTGCTCCGAACCTAGTAGTTGAGTTCCGGATTTGGAGTTCATAGTTAGGAGTTGGTTATATGAACCTACTACTCCAACTAGTTCCAAAGCCCATGAACCTGCTCCGAACCTAGTAGTTGAGTTCCAGATTTGGAGTTCATAGTTAGAAGTTGGTTATAAGGACCTACTACTCCAACTAGTTCCAAAGCCCACGAACCTCCTCTTCTTGTCTCATGTCCGACCTAGGAAGTGTATGACTTCCGAACCTAGGAAGTAAGAGGATTTGGACTTGAAGTGTGTTATGGTACTTTCTACCCACACCAAGACCATATCCGAGCCTTATGAAGATGCTGCTATGTGTTACATATATATTTGCTAAAATATGCACACACAAAAGGCTAACATGATGATGTACCTTTTGAGTATCCAATGTTGTTTTTTGTAGGATAAAAACAAAAATGAGATGCAGCTAACTTCCGCGGCTCGTGCAATTCACTTGGACAATGATATTAGCGAATATCGAAGGGTAAGATGATTCTACAATGACTCATGGTTTTATAAGGCAGTTCCCAACTTTGGTAGAAAGTTCCACCTTGAACTACTTTTGATTGTGGTTGTGTAGTGGTTTGTGCTCGTCGTCGACGATAATCAATGGTGGCTATATGTCTTTGATCCTAGTGCTCGCAAATTTGTGATATTGGTGTACGTCACACCCTGAATTTCGACAAAATCGGAAAAACAATATTTGTTCCTGACTCTTCGATTTTCGAGGTGTGATGCACTCTCCACTTCCAAAAACCCATCATCTATTTAATTATTCTAATAATTTGAATCCAATAAAATTTTTAAATAAACAAAAGTCCTCTTCATTACAAAAATTCACAAATATGATTAAGTTACAAATTTCCTTTCAACAACTCTTTAATTATAATTACAAATGAAAATACAAAAACATTGTCTCAACTGAAAATCTATTGCACCTCAAGGGAAAACAAAACATATCCTGTAATGCGACGTTAACACAAACCACAAGCAGCAACCAACCGTCTTCAATACTAATCCTGTCAAGACTTATCAACTGGGTTCATTTTATGAATACACCCGATAGGTAAACATGCAAATTGGGTCAGCATTATAAACAATGCTAGTATGAGTAGCCTTAAAATACAAAATAGGCTTATACATATATATACACAATCCATAAGGCAGTTAGTTCCTCCACCGATACGCCTTAACTTCCAACGACTAATACAACATTCTTAATGACAATAATTAAGGCAGGTAGTTCCTCCACTGAGGCGCCTTAACTTTCAATTCAATAATAATAAGGCATTTAGTTCCTCCACCGAGGTGCCTTAGCTTCAAACCATATTAGATCAACTGCATCTAATAATAAAATAACAAAACTGAAACTTTCTCGATACTTACACTGTGAAAGCCTAATCACATAGTGGGTTACACCTACATAAATAATCAATTCAACCCACCCTTCTACAAAACCATTGTGAATGCAACATAACTTACAATAAATCATTTATTATAGATTTAACGTACACTTGGATATATCATCACAATTATTGTTTAAAGTTTCTTCAAGTGTCTCTAGAATCACGTCGTCTCTATGTCTTACCTAGTTTCCCTGGCTACTACAATCGCTCCCCAATGCCGAACATGTACATCCACATGCCTCCCCTCACGTAATGAACCACTCAGTGCGTAATTACCCTAATCGGGATATTGCATACCAGGTAACCCCCACACGACTGTCATTATGTGGGTACTGCCATTATTCGACATAAAATATCGCGCGTTTCGTTCTAATTTTGCAAATGAGAAAATCAAGCCACTATTCGGCTACGATTGCCCAACACATGGGTCAATCAACATCTTAGATGCCCCATACAAGAGCCAATCATATCACATATGCCCATCACAAGGGCCAAATCACATGAGTTGTGGTAGTTAGGTTCTAGGATTTTCGTTATGTAATTTATTCAGGTGTCATACATATATATCTCATAACCATTTCACTCTATCAAGTGCATGCCAAAATACATCATTGTCCTAAGCCACAATATTTAGAAATATCTCAATACATCTCATAACAACTTTCATTCTTTCACGTGCCAAATCTTTTTTAGATAATGACAAACAAGTTTATACAGGCTTCCACAATATTCTACCATTTGATTAGTCCATAAAATTTAATATATATTGTAACACAATTAAACAGTCAACAGTGAAAGGTCAACGGTCAAAGGGTTGACTGGTCAACAGGTCAAGCCCAACAGTCAACAGTCCTAAACCGGTAGTCATCCAAACAGGTCCTAACCCAAACCCATGTTTAAACATTTCCACCGATAGTCCTCCAATTAAACCAGACAAAGCCCCCAAAACCAAGGCCCAAAACCAAAGCCCAAAAGTCTAAACACTTAAAGACCCAATTGGACCCATTTTAAGTTATATGGACCGGCCCAAAATAAAAATAGAAACTGGCCTAAACAAAACAAACCAACTTAGGTCCGGCCCAAGCCCAAGCCCAACCAAGCTAACAGGTCGTCTCCCTCACCTCACTAGCAGCTCTCCTCCAAAACAAGCCACCACTCATCCGCCACCCTCATCCCAGCGGTTTTGACCCTCCTGAAAAACCTCATCTTTCGATACCAACAAAACCCGATTCCCCCACTCCTCACAATTCGAGGTCGGCGCCATTAACAAACCTTGGGAGCTTCAACAGCCCCCATTCGACAGCCCTCACACACCCCCACTACCACCAACCATTTGTCAACCATACCAACCTATAGTATAGACTATATTAGATTATATTGATACATTTCCTCCAAACTAGACCTGGATTGTCCGCCATTAATGACCCCTCCAAGCTTCGACAGAACCCAACCAAACATCAATTCACATACCCAACACTTTACAACAACAACCAAACATCATTCAACCATACCACAACAAAACAACAAGATTATCAAAGTTCAAATCCAAAAATACTATACAGGGCAATTTCTTGGGCTTGCGCCACCATTACCGGGCCCATAAAGCTTCAGCACTTCATTTTCAGAGTTTCACAATTCACAGTTGCAAAACAATATGCTAACATTTAATAGGTTTTAGCATTTCAACCGGACGTAGAATGACTACAGAAGAATAAACCGGACGTAGAATGACTACAGAAGAATAAGCAGAAATAAAATGAAAACCTTGGATAGAAATAAATATGTCTGTATACACGTAAAATAACTATAGGTTTAATGAAATAGCAAAATAGCTACTCACCTTCGTATCACGAGAAAAAGTGTATAAAGAATATTATGCCAGAAATCCGATCCCAAGCTAGCTAAAAGGTGTTCTATCCGTGTCTCCATTCTTTCTTTTAGTTAACTTGTCTAGTTCAAAGAAAAAACTTATTTTTCTGAAAAATCCTAAATTTATGATAAACCATTCCATTCTTAAGAATTTATATTATGTTAACATTTTAAAAACTTCCTATTTTACCAAATATTTCTATTCCTAATATAGAATATTATTTTCTATTAAAAATATTCTATTTATTACATACCTTATATTAACATCTATTTTGAAAACTTTCTAACTATTAAAAATCTCTACACAAAATTCAAAATTCAAAAATACTAATTCTCCCTCCTTTCTTTTTTTTTTATCAAAAAGTCAAGCCCACATTTACTAGCCCGTTGACCAATAAATAAATATCGAATTCCGAAATACTAAATATTGTTACGAAATAATGTAAAAATAATTTGGGGTCTTACAATTGAACTATCTTACGAGTAGTGCATCCTACATTTATGGAGGGACAGAGTCGATGAAGTCTATGGTTTGTTTTGTAACTTCAAGTATTTTTGTGATCATTTGAGAATATCTCACAATCCACGCTTCATGTTTTTGAACTATAACTGACTTTTATGTTTTCTTAGGTTACCAAAATGCACTACACTTTGTCTGTGATTGGAGATTTCAATGCCAAAAATTGTGGTGTGAAAAACTGGGTTATTGAGAAATGCAAAGATGTGCCATAACAATACAATGGGTATATAACTTATCTTATGGCCCTAACTTATAGTTTCAAATTTGAGTTTAGTGCAATCTTTGAAAGTATAGTAACTACGTATCTTTAAATGTATAGCTTTGAATGTGGGGTGTTCATGATGAAATTCATGGAGCTTTGGGATGAGGAAAAGTTGGTACAGTGGTTTGATCAGGTAACTAACTCACACAATCTAGTATCTTTCTCATCATCTAATTAATTATCTATAGTTTGGTTACCTTACATCTTCATTTTGACTAACCATGCAGATTTGTATATAAACTTGCAGGAGGATATGCCTTATTTCCAGCAACACATTGCTGTCTCAATAGTAATGTCGAAACTAAACAAACTGTGCCCATAGATGATATGGAGAATGTATGCTTTGAGAAGTTTGCACGTCTTTTTTGTTGCCTCGATAGTTTGGAGACGTTGAAACTTGAAGACCTAAGCTTTTTGTGAATCTTGTAATTAGCCTTAACACAACATCTCTATCATAGTGTTGTTCTTTTGGGAACTTTTTGTGAGATATGTAATGTAGGTTGACTTGTGGTTATTTGTTCTGTTTATGATGGGATACAATGTTGTTATTTATCTACTTATATTAACTTTCATATTCATGACTTGTGAACGATTTTATAGTCTGATCTATTCATGGTTTGTTGGTTGGGATGTTCACAGAGTGTCAAATTGAAAATTATACATTCTGTAAGTGTGATATTCACAACTGATTTCATAGTACTGAACACGCCTTAATATGTCACATAGAGTATCATATTGAAAATTATATGACAATAAGTGTGATATTCATAATTGATTTCATAGTACTAAACATGTCTCAATATGTCACATAGAGTATTATATTGAAAATTATACGACAATAAGTGTGATATTCATAACTGATTTTATAGTAGTGAACACACCTCAATATGTCACATAGATTGTCATATTGAAAATTATACCACATATTGTGTGATATTCAGAACTAATTTCATAGTCGTGAACACAGCTCAATATGTCACATAGATTGTCATATTGCAAATTAGATCACATAAAGTGTCATATTCAGAACTGCTTTTATAGTCATGAACACACCGTAATATGTCACATAGAGTATCATATTGCAAATTAGAGTGCATAAAGTGTTATATTTAGAACTACTTTCATAGTACCTCAGTGTCTTGAACACACTTCAATATGTCACATAGAGTGTCATATTCAAAAGTAAAGCACATAAGTGTGATATTGTCAGAACTGCTTTCAACCATCATATCCTCATTCCAAAAATAAAATGAAGTCAAATTAACAGACACCATCTAAAAAGGAAAAGGAAACAAGCCAAGTTTTTTATTTCATAAAATAGCTCATAAGCTAATACAACTAGTCCATTCTTCAAACAAGCAGGTCATGCAAATACAACTACGATACTTAGCTAACATAACTAAAAACAAGCAAACTTAATCCCTAAATCTAATGAAATACGGATACTTCATTCCAACCTCATGAAAAACCCAAGCATCCACAGTCAAATCCATAGCAGCCTCAGTTGTAAGCCCCCAATTAATCTCATTAACATTCATTAGCTTTTCGGGGGTGTTGCTTCTATTATGCTTTCCAGTAGTATGGTTCGTCGGTTAGTAATTTGTACACTAACTCCCCCCTGAAATCAATTATCGCATTTTGGTGTAATTTTGGGAAGTCATCAATGAAACATGCCTTCCACTCCATAAATTTGCACACAAATAGTCCGCAGTCCACCCTAAAGCTAAAAAAAGAAGAAGTATTAAATCTCGAGTCACATTTCCAGTATTAGACTAACATTATCACAAAAGAACTAGGCTAGAAGTACTTACAAATCTGGTCGTTGTTAAGGGCACTTTCCAATTTCCAACAATGTAGCCTTTAAAAGGGCTTCTTGCTATTCTTCTGTGTAATGTGTTCATTTAAAATTGTATAGACACGTTCCATCTGTGTTGCCATTTCAAATTGGTAGAAGATATTACAAATATCATCAGTCACAAATACTCTAACAAAACCTACAAATTAAAATCGACAAAAAAATAGTTTCACATGCAAGTACACAAACTCAAGTTTAGTAACTCACTATTTTCGTGGCATTCCTATAGGGAACGGATGTGAGGGGATATCTTGTGTTCATTGAATCAAAGTGTGTCCATACGTTATCCATCATGTTATAATGTAGGAGTGTCCAATTGTATCCCCATTTTCTTTGACTATTTTGCCACTATTTATAGGAAAGAATAGATTCTGAACATTTTCGTGAGGCTGATGCAGTGGATCAATCAATAAAACCTTCTCAAGGTGTTTTGCAAAAATCACAGTAGTCTGTCTAAAAATATTAATAATAACCTAATAAGAATATGTAATTAATATAGCAATACCAATAGTATGCAACTAACACTGTGTATTATATAACCCTAGGTTTCGAACATTCGCAAGTCATAGTGTCAAAGTAATGGCTAAGTGCTCTATTCTGAGGCTACGACTAGGATAAATTTTCTTCTCTATCTCTCGAGGATACCAATTTAATACTTGCATAGTGCATCCCAGAAGTAAGTCAATTTTCATCGATGATATATGAGAAGTTGAGAACAAAATGTGTGTTTGGCTTCCCTGGCCATTAACAAATCTATCAAGCATCAATTCTTCCAACTGTTTACCATGTACTTGAATTGTGTCTCCATCCCAAGATTCTTCCAACTGTTTACCATGTACTTGAATTGTGTCTCCATCCCAAGAAATGATGCTGCAATGAAACACATACATTACGTACACCAGTTAATACAATAGCATATACATCTCGGTGATGGCAAATTCAATTGTCATTGCAAATACATACAACTATGCATTATTGACAGTCTAATGAACTTGGCATCATAAAAGGTTTTCAGATTGACTTAGCTTTTACATACTTTACATGTGAAGACTTGAAAAACCTCCCAACCACTAGCTACTTTCGAGAATTAAGACATTGAAATGCTGCTGAAGATTCTACTGAAAGTAGCTTTTCATCAAGATTTGTTATAGTCGGACAGTCGTCAACACATATTACCATAACTAGTTTCTGTTTTCCCTCTCTCTCATTCTTCTTCTTCACTTTTTGTGTAGGCTTTCTCATCATTTTCTTTTGATTTACAACCATTGATCGCAACTCCGGTTGTAGCACCTCTTGGTTGGCTTCATTTGTTAGCATCACATCCACTAGAACAAACGGTGTCAATGGCAATGCTTACATATCATTATCTCTAAAAGGTGACATCTCCTTTTCAGCCTCCACCCCAAACTCCTTCTTGGACTCCTCTTTAGCATCCTCCTCGCTTTCCTTCTTACCCTCCTCCTTGTCTTTCTTCTTACTTATAAATTGAGAGCTTCTACACCAACGACTTTCAATTTCTTCTTCTTTTTCTTTTAATTTGGCCTTCAAGGCTTCATTCTCTACCTGTAGGCTTTGATTTTCTTCTTCCAACTTAATACACCTTCCCCTTAAGTCCTCTTCTGTTGGAATCGGATCACTTGTCAACGTAACAAGCTCCACTTCCTTAAATTTGATTTAAGCGGTCACCTGAAAACACCGATAATAACTTCACATAGTAAGAATGCAATGTAAAGTGTTCATTTGACATTGAAAATAGGGATTTATCTAAACAAAAATTACATTGGAAAAAACTACTGCCGAATGCACTTGACATTGGAAATGATCAGTGTCAAGTTCATTTGACATGGGAAATAAGTTGAACTTCACAAGTGATAAAAAATCAAATCAATATCAAATGAACTTGACATTGCAACAGAGTTCGGACAGTGAAAACTACTTCCATAATTGGAATGAAATTCTAACGACATCAAAATTTTGAAGAAGACATCATATAGGGGGAAGGGAAATAACTTCAAATTCTAATACATTCACTCACCTTGTCCACGCTCAAATTTGACAAGGCCTGGGTACGAAGCATTTTGCCGAGTGTTACAATATCCCATCTTGCAAACGAAGGTACATAACCAGCAGGTCTATTTGGCATTGCATCAATCAAATTGATGTGATCGCATAACCAGTACTGATATCAAGGGCCACCAAAAAAAAAAAGTTAGTAAACATGTAAAAAATGAAATTAATAATAAAATGACAAAAAAACAAGGCTAAACTAAAGTGAATCAGATTGTAAGTTACCAAAAGAAGGACTGCGCAAGATTTTACTTTTGTAGGTTCACGGTAGTACATCTTCATTCGGTACATAAGGTTTTTCACTATTGGCCAAGATACTTCATTCATTATTTTTACACTCTCTAAGTACTTCAAAAACCACCATTGTGTTCTTGATGGTGTTGGAAAGAGAAGAGTGGTGATAATATATAATGAAATAAGTTTGATGAAGTCATCTTCATCCTACTTGCCATTCCAGGAATTTACCACTTTATAAATAGCATTTACCATCAATTCCTTAGACAAGTTCATTTCTCCGCCAAAGTAACAAGTCACAAACCCCATTTTACTCAACTTGTCTGCATCTACGTTTGTAGTCACATTCATTGGCATACCAAACACTGTAGAAACATCTTTAGCTGTTAATTTGACAAACACCTCTCCTAACTTGAATGCTTCTTCCCTTTCATCATAAGTTTTAATAATATCCACTATGATGCTTTTTTTTTTACCAACATTTGTTTGTCCAACAAATCATCAAAGAACACTCTAAAAATGTGACCAAATGGTGTTCTACCTATTAGATCATTAAAATCAACACCAACTTTTGACTCATGGAGTTTATTAGCAAGATAAAAAATTGGTAACAAGCTTGAGCGAAAATGATAAGATTTCGTTTCTTTCTTATCTTCATCCACTACCTTCTCTTCCTTCTTGTTCTTGTTATCTTCATCCACTCTCTGAACTACCACTTCCTTCCATTCCCTCTTTTTAGATGCTAACTATATTTCCTGTAGATTATGCATGGAAATAAGTATAAGAAACCAATTTATTTAGATTCGATCATTTAATAACATTACATTCCTCTAAATAATCTAACCTAAAAAAACTCAAATGCCTATGCTTAAAAATCCATAAATTAACAACAAGCTTAAAAATTGTCTTTGACCTTCTCTCCCAGCCATACCTTTTTGCTCCCCCTCCCCATTGACTCTAAATGCACATTTTCCTCATTTTTTTTCTCTTCTTCGCTCTATCAACTTCTTTCATAGGTGTTGCTTTCGTCCTTGCTAGTCTTTTACTGTTGGTTGTTTTCTTCTTCATCTTCTGTAGTGGATTTGCAAGTTCTGTACTTTTAGGTTGTTAGAAGTTTGGAGTTTGGTTCTACCATTTAACTGTTGTCGGAAGTTTGGAGTTTACTGTATTTACTGTTAATAGAGAAGAAAGAAAGAGAAAAGAACAAGGCTAACTGGGGTTTAACATTCGAATTGTGGGCTTTAGGCCCAAACTCTACTTTAACACACTGAGATATGCCACATAAAGTATCATACTGAGAACCACTTTCATAATAGTTAACATACTGCAATATGTCATATAAAGTATCATATTCCAAATTATACCACATAAAGTGTGATATGCAGAAATTTTATCATTTCAAAAGACTCATGGACTGACAAGTTCCAACATCAGTGAACTTCTTCCTAAACTGTAATAAACAAAATCATAATATCTATCTGATTCCTGAAACCAAAATAAATACCGTTGTATAACAATTGCTCTAACTATTACAACAATCGCTAAATCTTTTGAGAAGCTTATCAACAACTGCTTCAAACAACACAAATACTCTACATTGTTCAGTTGGACATCTCTTTCCCTTACATCAAATATCTGTCATGCGGAAAAACACCTGCCCATCATCACTACAAAACTTCTCAACATTGAATTTTTCTTAAGTGTTGTACCCAATATCATAACCTGGAACATCACCACCAGGAACATGACCAATAACTTCACCATTAGGAACATCACTACCATAAAATCCTATAAGTTCAATAGAAAATAAAAATAAAAGAGTTGCGCGAACCATACAATCTAAGTTTACACTATAACGTCATCCCCATCTAAGTTAAACAAGTGTGAAACCAAAACATATGTCGTACCATGCTCACCATTGTGTTTATGCGGATGTGGACACCTAGGCTTTGTGTGCTCCATAGATTGGCAATTGCTACACTTGTACCTTCAAGATCCCGGTGTTCCTTTATCCAATCTCACTAAGGCCACAAAACAAACAACATTTACTTACTTATAACCCAAAGAAATAAAATATCATGTTCTCCAAAAGAAAATTTCTAAAACTAAAAGTGAGATGTACATGCATGCATGTTATTATGTCTTCCCACACCTTGTAGTAACATATTTTGATGTAGGTAAAAGGTAAACGGACACTCTTATCAATGCACGTTATCCACAGGTCTATACGAAAATGAATTTTATAACATTATACTTTCAACTTCCATCCTGTATCTCTGTTCAACTCGTCATCTTCCTCACATAGGTCGGCAACTCGAGCAGTGCGTTCAACATAGTTGTGGTTAATACTTGGACCTATAAAATAGTGCAACACAATGAAAATGTTGCTGAAATAAAGTAGAAACAACAATTAATCAGAAGATACAATTGGAAATATAGACATTACAAAGTTGGGACCATACCAAAGAAAAAACCACAAAGGTAAATAAAACTTACCTCCGTCCTTCGGATGTAAGAGTGTGCATGTGGGTTTTGTGTGACCTGTCTCACCACAGTGGCCACACTTATTCTTTTTCATCTCATTGTGACCTAGAAATCTGTTAGGATTTTGCAGTCGGCCTTTAGATTTTACATGTGGGGGATCATTAACCGATTGCCGATGTGTGGTTTTAGGCAGAGTAAAATGCATCTCAAAAGAAACACGTGGGCTGCTGATAAGAGCCCAAAACTGTAGTTTTAACCCCTTAACAATAATACTTTTAGACCAATTATACGAGTAATAAATAAGAGTTAATGCTGATTATGTGCTTTTATGTATTTTAGGCATTGAAATCAATTATGTGCATAAATGTATCACTTTTGCGAGATAAAGGAGCAAGGGTTGGTTGCTAAGAAGTTCTGTGATTAAAGGCCAAGATTGAAGAGAAAAACCTCTTTAACGCCCAATCAAAGCTGAAAAGTCAAAGTCAACGCGGGCAGAAACAACTCACAAAAGTCAGCAGAACTTTCGAAGACCATATCTTTGGACTCACACCTCAGAATTGGGCCTACCTTTTGTCAAAACGACCATCTTAGAAAGAGCTTTTCAATGGTTCAAACCTCAACCCAATCAGAGGAGCAAAAGTGGACAAAACATTTGTTGAAGTCAAATCTAACTGAAAAGACCTCTGTAGACTAAAGAAATTGGGTTTTGGGCTCGATTTTCCGGCCCAAAATATGGCTCCAGGCCCATGCACAAAATTGGGGATCTCTTTCTCTTCTTGAAAGGAGGAAAAGAGACAGACTCATAAGCTAGACCTAGATTAGAAAATAAATTAGCTTAGCCTCTATTGATTAATTTTATTACCTTGTTTTTAATTTAGTTGTTGAATCAATACTCTTTTATTTCATTAGATCAATAAAGTTAGTTTGTTACTCATAATCTAGTTTTAATTATTAAATCACTTAGATCTAATTTCAATTATTTAGATATTAATCATTTCTTAGTTGTTAATTTAGTTTTGAATTATTGATTAGATCAATATAGTAAATTTATAATTTTTATATCATGTCTTGCTTAAATTCATATAGAAATGATAGTTTAATGACTCAAGGCTAAAACCTCCATTAGAGGGGTTTAATGAAGCCTTAATGAAAACTTGATTTTGTTAGCTTAGAAATCGTCGTGATAATCTATTCAATTTTAGAAAGTAATTAGTTCACCATGAGAATGGGTTTGATTGCTTCACATGCTAGTTATTATTTGATAGAGATTGTCATGAATAATTAGGGATTAGAAATACCAGTTTGTTATGCGAAAGCATTGAAATTTAGATTACGACATTTCTTTGTTAGTTGATTAAGTCGAATCAAGGTGGAATCGAATTCTCCTAATTCATTCTCTATTGTCAAGTTAGTATTTGAATTCCGTCATTTCGTTATTCGCATATTGATTAGTAGTTTCCTATCATAGTATAATTCCATCGTTACTCTCATTAACTTTGGTAGACTGATAATCGTAGTTAACTTAGAATTCTAAAGAACTAGGAGTGGAATGGATCTTCTATTCCAACTATATTGCAATAACATCGAGAGTAGAAAACTTTGAAAATATTAAGAGTGAATTTAGTTTTAGTTTTACTTGCATTTGAGTCTCGTTACTTATGCATAGGTAAAACTATCGTTTTACCATTTATCAAATGGCGCCGCTACCATCTTAGTTCTGTTTAGAATTGTTTTCATTAGTATTGTTAGTTTTCCCAAAGTCCCATTAAACCCACCCACCCTTGTTTGCTTCTAACAGTGATTGTTTGGTTCAGAAACTAAAAAAATTTCAAAGAAACAAAGCGAAGCGGCCAGCGCCATACAAGGCTAACTTCGAAATTTCTAGCAGCAAGCGTGGCGCTGGAACTCGAATTGGACTTGAGCGACCCGCGACATACCAAAGCAAAGTTCGAGCGCCCCCCGTCTGAAGCGCCTGGAACTTGAGTTGGACTTGAGCGCGACCCCGCCCTCTTTTGAACCGCCCGATTTTCACCGGTTAGTACAAACTTCCATTACGTCAAGTTATTTAGTGTTTCTAACTTGTTAAACACACTGAGCTCGCGTATACAAGACGCTATTCATAAGCGAAGCAAGGAGGCATTCATGTACTTCTTTCTTCCACTCCTCGTATCTCCTGTTAGAGGTTTATACTAGCATATCAGGATTGTTTTGCGTTTATCGTGTTTAGTTAAGATTGGTCTTAGCCTTGCATGAGATTAAGATTAGGTAGAAGAAAAATGCCTAACGTAATCAAACGTCAATGTCAACAAACATGCCTATCTAGTATACCACCACTACACCTCTAGCTAGTATACCACACACCACACCTGAAATAATGGATGAATAAAGAGAGTCTCCTCTCTCTGACTTTTATAATGCCTTGAACGATAGCCCAAAATCTTGCATCGTTCTTGTAGACCCAGTGGGGGATTTCCAAATCCCCCCAAATATATTTAATTTATTACCCGTTTTTCATGGGTCCCCCCTTATCAGCACATGCGTAGGATTGAACAAGTCCTTACCATATTCCATCATCCTACGGTTGGTGCAGAACAAATTAAACTGAGGGTGTTTCCTTTCACCCTAGCCGACAAGGCAGCATCTTGGTTAACTGCCTAAGCGCCTAATTCTGTGGACTCATGGGCCAAACTTGTTCAACTATTTATGGAACATTTTTATCCACCACTGAAGACAGATGAAATGATTTCCAAGATTCATTTTTTTCGACAGAATCCTCATGAATCCTTTTCAGAGGCTTGGAATCGTTTCACTGACCTTCTTATAGAGTGTCCACATCATAACCTTGTGAAAGACACGTTAGTTCGTGCCTTTTTCAAGGGACTGTTACACCACCATAAATAGGTGCTTGACATAATGAATGGGGGTAGTTTCCTAAGTAAGGGAGCCTCAGAGGCTTATAAATTTTTAGAAGATCAAATAAAGCGTAATAATGACTAGGGGTAGTGACGATATCTCCCGCTCTACTAGTTCTTCTACAACAGTTAAGGCCGCCGGTATGTTTGAGATTAAACCTGATCCTGAACTAAAAACTTTAATCGAATCTCTCACTAAAAAGTTAAAAGCTATTTATGTTCAACAAAAGCCTATCCCCATCATGAATGTCAACTCTAATCCATGTAATTTCTGTTTGAGTCCTGAGCATCCCGACTCCTATTGTCCTCTCGCATATGAACAACAAACATCACAACAAGATAATATTTGCTTAATTAATAGCTATCATATTCCTAATGCCCCTTGGAGACAACATCCTAACTTTAGTTGGAGAAATAATCAACAAGTTACACCTCCAGGGTTTAATAATCAAAATGTTAGGCCAGCAAACAATTACAACCAAGCTCCACCACGACAAGGACAAGGACAAGGTCAAGGTAATTATAATAATTATAACAATAATAATTATAATGCTAATAGAGGTATCGTTCCGGTTAATCATAACTATCACAACCCACCTATTAATAATCAACATGACATGGTTCCTGTCACACAACCTGTAACAAACACTCCTCCATAACCAGATCATTTTGACGCCTTTATGCAATCCTAACAACAGATTTTACAAGCCATCCAATTTTCCTTACAGCAGTTAGCACAAGAGAAAGTACAACCCAAAGGTGTGTTTCCAGGTCAAGCGATACCTAATCCTAAAATAACAAACACAGCCTTTGAGGTAAACGATAATACTAGTATGGACAATGCAAAAGTAGGTGAGCTAAATGCCATCACCACTCTCCATTCTGGCAGAGTGGTTGATAACGCCATAACTATGCCTATAGTTACCCTACCAGTAGTCCCTACACCAGATATTGAACTAGATACCGAAATAGAAACTGAATATCCTACCCTTGTAGAGGTACCAGTTAAACCACAACCTAAGAAACAGAAAGACAAGGTTAGACATCCTGTTGATTCATACACTAAATAAAGAGAGAAACCACCGTTTCCCCAAAGATTAGCAATGTTAAACAAGGATATGAATTTCGATGAGATTAGGGAAGTTTTCAAAAATCTAACGATAAACCTACCCTTTCTTGAAGCAATTAAAAAGTTACCCCACCATGCTAAGTTTCTTAAAGAGTTGTGCACTACTAGGCGTAAGACAAATATTTCTAAAGACGCATTTTTAACCGAACAATTTCCAACTTTATCATAACATAATGGAATTATTAAGTACAAGGACCCTGGTCATCCTACTATACAATGCACCTTAGGAGATTCTCATATGACGACCGCATTATTAGACCTGGGGACAAGTGTTAACTTACTCCTGTATTATCCATACAAACAAATAGGTCTACAGGAGATGCAACCTACTAAAATGACGTTGCAATTAACGGATCGGTCTATTAAGTATCCTAAGGGTATGGTTGAAAACGTGCTTGTTAAGGTTCAGGATTTCTACTATCCTGCTGATTTTGTTATCCTCGATACGGAAGTCGTTAACGACTCTGTTCCGATCATCTTAGGGCGTCCCTTCTTGGCGACTACCAACGCGCTTATAAATTGTGGCAATGGTTCGATGTCCTTGTCTTTTGGCCATCTTTCTGTTGAGGTAAATGTTTTTAAAATGATGAAACAGTTACCAGATTCATCTGTAGATCGGGAAGTTAGCATGATCGAGAGCTTAGCTCAAGACTATTTTAATAACACATTTCCCGAAAACCAGATGAATAATATCCTTTTTTTTTGGAAGTTCAGATTTCGCCGATGACTCCTACTTAGAGAAAGTCAACACCATCTTCAAGTCTACACCTATCGTAGACCCTTTTGTTGGTCCATCTACTAAGTTTGAAGACTTGCTGCCTAAGCAAGTTTTCACTACTCTAGATGAGGACCCTCAAGAAGCATTTATCGACATTCCTTCCACCCCCGGTGCTTAAACCGCTTCCTTCAAAGTTAAAGTATATTCAACTTGATCCGGATGGTAGTCATCCGATAATTATATCTTCTCTATTATCTAAGGATGAAGAGGCACGTTTGGTTAGGGTGATTAGGGAACATCTTTTGCAATTGGCTGGTCCCTAGCCGACATTAAGGGAATTGACCCTAATGTTTGCACTCATCGTATCCATTTGGAGGATAACGCAAAGACTTCTCACGAACCTCAGCATCGCTTGAACCCTGCCATGAAAGAGTTGGTCAGGGAAGAAGTCTTACGGTTACTCGATGCAGGTATCATATACCCAATCTCTGATAACGAATGGGTAAGTCCCATTCATGTAGTCCCTAAGAAATCAGGGATTACCATGGTACATAATGCCGAGGGTGAATATGTTTCCACGCATGGTCCTATGAAATGGAGAATCTGTATCGATTACAGACGTTTAAATGCCATGACACGAAAGGATCATTTTCCTTTACCCTTTATCGATCAAATGCTTGAATGTCTAGCTGGTTATGTTTTTTATTATTTTTGGATGGCTACTCTGGCTATTTTCAAATTATTATTGATATTGATGACCAAGAAAAGACAACCTTCATATATCTTTTTGGAACATATGCCTATAAACGAATGCCTTCTGGCCTTTGTAACGCTCCTGGTACCTTCCAGCGGTGTATGCTTCATATATTTAGTGACATGGTAGAACGCTTCATGGAAGTTTTCATGGATGATTTTTCTATCTATGGAGACTCTTTCACTGACTGCCTGTCTAACCTGTCTAAGGTTTTGACACGGTGTGAGGAGAAGAGTATGATTTTAAATTGGGAAAAATGTCATTCCATGGTGAAAAAGGGAATTGTCATAAGTCACATTGTATCTAGTGATGGCATCGAAGTAGATAAGGCCAAACTAGATAAGATAGCATCTCTACCCATACCACGGACTGTCCGTGATATTAGAACATTTCTAGGTCATGTAGATTTTTATAGGCGTTTTATCAAAGATTTTTAAAAAATAGCTAGGCCTTTGACTAATTTTCTTTTAAAGGATGCCATCTTTGATTTTAATTATAACTGTAAACAGGCTTTTGAAACTTTAAAAGTCGCCTTAACATTTGCACCCATTATACAGCCTCCCGATTGGTCTAAACCTTTCGAACTCATGTGTGATGCTAGTGATTATCTTTGTTGGTCTTTGTCTTGGGGACGAAACTAGATAATAAGTCCACTATCATTTATTATGCTAGTAAAACTTTAAACAATGCTCAACGGAATTATACTGTAGGAACCGTTATTTCAGAATGAATATTTCTACAAACCGCGAAAACCCACGCGCAGCGGAATTAATGGGGTTCACAGTTTTGGATAGAAAACATACCTGTAGATCCGGCTAATCTAACTCTGAGAATCCAATAGCATGAATCCGAATCAACAATCAACCCCTTGATCTTCTGTTGTATTCCTTTCAATAGATTGGACGTTGTGTGGGCAACGATCTACCAACCCCCTTCTTTCTCACAAAGCTAGATCCAATTTTGGATCTATCTTTCATTGCCTCTCTTTTCAATCTAGAGTGAATAGTGATTTTGACCAAGAGAAAAAAGATTATATTTATAGGCTACAACAGAGACCATGAGGAGAAATTAGGGTTGGCCTCCTGACGGGCTTGGGCTTCCGATGTTCACCCAAAACACACAACCTAAGTCCGTTAACAAATGACTTATTCCACTAAAGGCCATTGTTGCACTACCACCCTAATCCTAAATTATGTGTCAGTGTTTATGGGCTCCATATTATATGCTCATTGATCTCCCCGTGTTTAAGATATCGAATGTCTGTCGATTAAGTCAAGTTACTGACAACTACATTAATCAACTTCATATGTCCTTGAGTAGTACCACTCAACCTCATTGTCATGTCAGAATAAATCTATCTGCAGGGTTTACATGACAATCTTTTTGAGCTCCTCAAGGGGACATCATCAACCCGACTTCTTGCGGGTCACAGATTCCTTCTATAATCAACAACACACCTTACATACAATGTCATTACCTAATCCATCGAGTTTGTTGATTCATAAATGAATCTTACTCATTGATGATTTAAAGCAATGTACAATACACGTAAGTGCCCGTTATTATATCCGGATTAAGAGGACAAGTATCCATAATAACAGAGGCGTTTGTTCTCTTATATAGTCAGTATAAAGAGAAACAACCTCACTTGGTCCTGTTCAATACACACAAAGTGTACTAGTGTAATCCTATAGTCAAAATAGACTAATACCAGATTATACTACAACCGTACCAATGGTTTGTCCAAATCCATCTAGGTTGTGAACGATTACTTAGACTTTATAAGGTACTAATGATATGATCTTCTATATGTTCACACCATATCATCTACAACATAAAGTATTAGACACATGCATATAACTAATAACATATATAATATACATAACTTTTGCCCATATGATTCTCATTCAAAATATAAAGAATTAGAGTTAATATAAAAGTAATACTTTTAGTATATAACCCTATCATATATAACTACTGAAAAAGAATTATTAGCTGTCGTTTATGCTTTAGATAAGTTTCGTCCTTATTTGGTTGGTTCTAAAACGTTAGTTTACAAGGACCATGCAGCCCTTAGGTACCTTCTCGCAAAGAAAGATGCTAAGCAGAGATTAATCTGATGGATTCTTCTCCTGCAAGAGTTCACATTAGAAATAAAGGACAAAAGAGGGGTCGAAAATGTAGTTGCCGACCACTTATCTAGACTAACAAATGACGATGAAAGTGATTCTGAGTCCATACCGGACTCTTTTCCTGATGAGCATCTGTATGCTATTTTCCCTGCACCATGGTATGCTGACATTGTGAATTATTTAGCGTCTGATATTCTTCCTGATGATTGGTCAAGAAATGAACGTAAGAAGTTCTTGGCTAGAGTTAAGCTATACTACTGGGATGAGCTCTACCTTTTTAAGTATTGTGCGGATCAGATTATTCGTCGTTGTATTCTTCAGTGGGAATATAATAAGGTTCTATCATTCTGCCATGACAAAGAGTGTGGTGGCCATTTTAGTGGTATGAAAACAGCTACTAAAATTATTCAATGTGGGTTTTATTGGCCTACTCTTTTTAAAGATGCCCAAGTGCATTGCAAGACGTGTGTTCGTTGCCAACAACTTGGGCGAATCACGAAGCGTAATATGATGCCATTAAATCTAATCATGGTGGTAGAAGTTTTTGATGTATGGGGCATTGATTTCATGGATACTTTTCCTATTTCCCACGGGTTCATTTCTATTCTAGTTGTCATGGACTACATGTCTAAATGGATAGAGGCCATGGCTTGCCGTAGCAATGACCATAAGACAGTTGTGTATTTTGTTAAGGAATACATTTTTTGTCGATTTGGCATTTCTAAAGCCATCATTAGTGATGGTGGAACACATTTTGCAACAGAGTTGTTGCATCTCTAGTGAAAAAGTATGGAGTTACACATAAGGTAGCAACTCCGTATCATCCATAAACTAGCGGACAAGTAGAAGTTTCTAACAAGGAAATCAAAAAAGTCTTAGAAACAACTGTAAATCCTGATAGGAAAGATTGGTCTAAGCGTCTAACTGATACCTTATGGGCATATAAGACTGCTTTTAAAACTCCTATAGGTATGTCTCCCTTTAGACTTGTATTTAGAAAACCTTGTCATTTGCCCGTTGAATTAGAGCACCGTGCTATGTGGGCTATAAAAAGCCTTAACTTTAATTTTGATGAGGTGGGTGTCAAACGCAAGTTGCAATTGAATGAGCTTGAAGAAATCCATAGCAATTCTTATGATCTCGCGAAGGATTATAAAGTTAACTTGAAACGTGTTCATGATAAGAAAATTTTGCACAAAGAGTTTGTGGTAGGTCAAAAGGTCTTGCTTTACAACTCCCATCTACATACTTTTCCAGGGAAATTAAAAACCCGTTGGTCTGGTCCTTTTCTGGTTACTGAAGTCACCCCTTACGGGAAAATCACCTTGGTAAATCCCAAGGACAACAGTACCTTTCAAGTCAATGGCCAACGGTTAAAACATTTTCACGAGCTAATGTCCCCTGATGTGGAGGAAGTCCTTTTACAGGACCCTGTCTATAAGGACTAACCTTTGTTGCTTGGTGTACTTCATTTCACTTCCATATATTGATAAGTGCACCATTCAGGTAACTGGGCCCTCCCTATGGAGTGTGTGGCTATAAGTACCAGATCCTAAGTCCACATTTAACATAATTCATGTTTTCCACTCTTGCATATTTTGTCGGTTTTTGAGTCATGTTCCTCTATGGTGTGAATTATGTCTTTATTGCTTTTCGTTTTTCTTATATTAAATCTTATTCAATAAAAAAAAAAAAAAAAATCAAAATCATAAAAATAGTAATCTAGTAAGTCTAGGGAATCTGACTTTAAAAGACCCACGTTCAAAACAAATTTTCTAAACTCTGTTGTCTAAAATTTGTTTGGGGGGTGGGGTGTCGGTCTTTCCATCTGTGATTGCTAAACTTTCCATTTGTGTTGCTTGTGTCATTTAATCGTACTTTGATTCGGGTTGACATTATCTATGAATTTAGATTTTATTCGATCGTATAACTTACATCACGCATGCACTTCGAGGTGTTTTCTATCTTTTTATATGTCACCTATGGTTAGAGGAGCATGTTTTATGGATCATTGGATTGGAAATTCTCTCCTAATTGTTTCCATATCTCATTCGCAAAAATCGAACAGCTAACAAATTGGCAATTTTAATTTGAAGTTGTGCAAAAAAATCGGAAAATTTCAGAAATCGAATTGGGCTTAGGCCCAAATACCGCACGCACGTGCGCGGCATGTGCGTCTCATTCCTCACAACAAAAACAGATCGCGAGTTTTTGTTTCCAATTCCGCCATTACCAAATTTTAAACCCTAAAAAAAAAAAAAAAAAAACCACCACGCTAAAAGTTTTAACCCACTCCAAAACTTCTCCACAACATTTCCACCACCATTTCCAACCTTTTGAACCACCAAAACATAAAATATTCCAAAAAAATTCGAACCACCACCGCCACCACCGCGCCAACTCCTAAAGTTTTAGTGAGTTTGCTTCAAACTCGTTCCCTACATTGTCTTCATCCCACAAATCGTTTCAAAACTTCAATGGCGCAAAGATGGAGAATTTTGCCGGAACAAGCTTTTACTGTTGCTCGCTTTACGCCATTTTTTTGCGAGATGATTAGGAGAAATTGGAATAGGTTGTGGTATTCGACAGATGATTTCTACCACTACAATTCTATAAGAAGAAGGAGTTGGAGGGTCAGAAATTTTTGTGAAGGTGGCTAGGACGAGGAGAGAAGTTTCTAGAGAGTTGTTGGCTGATATTTTAGGCATTACGCCTGAACGCCACCTTGAAGCCACCTTGCAGGAATCCCAGTATACTGGAGTTCCTGCATTGATGAAAGACACTGTCATGGAGGTTCAATACAATCCGAATTCTCATTGTGTTCGACAATCATCTCTGTGAACCAACCAGCTGACTGTAGCTCAATGGATTGGTAAGAACGTTATCGGGAAGTAGAAAGTCAGCGACATCGGTCTGACATGTCTACACGTTCCCTGGATATTGGAGGAGAAGAGGTATAAATTATGCATCCTCGAGTTTATTTTAAATATGATTAGAAGAGTTGGAAAGAGTATTGTGCCCTTCCCGATATTGATCACTAAGATCATGATGTCTTTTAGAGCTGTTACAAAATCTGTTCGTATTATGATAAAATTGCATTCAAATGCAATTATTTATACGGAGTGTATCCAAAAGACTTGGAAGTTGTCGGAGGATAGGGTGGTTGATTCGGATAAGGAAATGGAGGATATGGCATGTTTGGATGAAAATGCCATGGAGAGGTGTACTTCCGATTTAGAACGCATGTCAGTGCTGCATAGTGGCTTGCGTTGCATTTATGGTATTTGTGAAGATTTACGGGCTAGGCAGATTATAATTCGAAATAAACAAAAGAACCTTTAGACGAGTTATGAACAGCTCAACGATGGTGGGAAGGATCTCCAATATAATATGGAGACTCTCGTCCAGCATCAAGATGCGCATTGGGTGGAAATGAAGGCAGAGATGGAAGCACAACGCCGATTCCGAGTAGAGATTCTAGAACGCATGCCACCCATGGGGGGTTCTTCTTCTGAGGAGGTGTCTGTGAGGCATGAGCGTCATCACCGAAGGACGGATGGCTCGGGCCCATCTTCATCCCAAGCCCAATCTTCATCTCAGGGGCCATCTTCATCTCGTGGGTAGTGGCTTAGGAATTTGTTGTTTCGATATTGTTTTTATTGTTTTTATTAGTTCGGATATTAAGTATTTGAATTAAGTAGTTAAATTTGAATTCGGTAGTTAATTGTATTTGAATTTTGATTTTTAATTTAATTTGGTTCTTTTCAAATTATGCGATGATTTTTGCGTTAATTCCACCTTCCCGAATTGTTTGGGGGTGGTTTTATTTCTTTTAGCATGGTTTATATATGATCCACAAGTTTAGAAGTAATTTTGCGATGATTGTTAGGAATGTTGCCAATATTGGCATGGCTATGATTAGATATTATGGTAGGATGAAATTTCAATGAGTTAGGAAGTTGTTATTCTAAATTCAATCTAAAAGATATTAGGTTTGTTTTGGAATAAAGAATATGGGTTGTTTCCGGGTTTTTTTTCGGCAAATGCCTTAAATTTTTTGGCAACTTGTTAATTCGTTTTAGAAACTAAAACCCTATATAAACTTTCTTCATTCTCCGCACAAAACCCACACATCTCACTTTCATCTCTCACCTTAAACCTCCAATTTTTCCTTTTATTTTTCACTTCACCCTGCTCAGAACACAAGGAGCGTGACCCGCGCCCTCCCAAGACAAATTATGAGTGCGCCTAGCACTGAAATGCCTGTTACTCTATTTGCACCTGAGCGCGACCCGCGCCTTGCCAAGGCTAAATTTGAGCGCCACCCGCGCTCTGACCTCCGTAGGCACGAAAAATTCCGATTTTTTGTGGGTTGTTCTAGGATCGTTTGTAGCTTTTCTAGAGAATAGTTTTGTGATGACATCTCCTACAATCATACCTAAGCAGTCTTTCGAAGACTTGTTGGGAAGCGAGACCTATGGAGGTTGGTTCCGCGACAGGATCTTGCAGTTAGGATGGCAACATCTACTGGTAAGTGATGACAACTAGTATTCACCTCAGCTTAGTGCATATTTCTACAATAATATTAATTTCTATTGTAACCATGATGGAGAACAAAAATTTTCTCTTGCAATTAATAACACGATAATGGAATTCAGTAAGTCTTTAGTAGCGTTAGTTTCGGGATTGCCCTTGCCTGATCCTATACACACGTGGGGATATATGACCGATAATGCATACCTCTATGACTATGCATATTTCCATGAGTATTATGGGGGAGGGGTGTTTCATATAATGGACCAAGGGCGATATAGCATAGCCCTTTGTAGCCTGTCCCTGAATATAGGCACCACCATGTTATTCATCATGATGAATATTTTAGGGGAGTAGCAGTTTACTTCTGCAAATAGTACCACTGGTGACATTTTCCTTGCTTTAGCTGAGGGACGTCGCCGATATGACATTCCCAGAGTTTTAGTGGCTATTCTTAAGAGAGCCCATAACATGCGACATAAGTATCTTCTTATGCCTGTTTTGGTTTGCCGCATCATGCGCGGTTGTTTACCTGAATTCTGTACCCACTTCATGGATTGGAAAAGGGTTGAAGTCATGAGACCCACCAATTGCGTGGTTCGTTCATTTTGAGTTATGACTTGGCCTGGATGGCAGGTGCAACCTCATTTGGTTGCTCCTTACACCCTATCAGACCGAGTAACACTAAACAGGTTAGCACGGGTGGACGACACACGGCAAAGGGCTTGGCAAGTTATCATAGCGTGGCAAGACACAAAAGAGCCTTGGTCCTATGAAGAGGATGAGGATGAGGATGATACTTAAACGCGGGAGATAAGGTAAGTTTTTAGTTTCAGTTAGTGTTTGCTTATGTCCTAAGCAATTTGATTCTAGTTATCCCCATAATGGGTGGAACTCATATAGAGTTACGTATGTTTTACTTTATCTATATTAGTATATGTTTTAACCTTGTTTTGCAGATGTTCCAAATTTCACGCATTTCCATGGTATTTTTCTACCATTTTTATTTCAATACTTTGAGGACAAAACATGCTTCTTGTTTGGGGGTGACATAGAAATACGTGTAATTAAGGCATCTGTTAGGATATAGATATTTACAATATGCACTTGTTTTCTAGTAAAAATTCAAAAATATAAATAAAAAGTTATGTTATACACTTAGAAATATTGGTATTGTTTCCTTTCTCTATGCTTTTAATAATCTAGAAGTCTCACGTTAGCTTTTGCATTATAATAGTTTTTAGAAACTTAGGTTAATATGTAGACAATAATCTTTGCATCTATCTATAAATATATTATATGAGTATCTATGATTGTTTGGCAGTAAGTTTATGAAATCTAGGCTAGAGTACTTATTCTACAAATCATGTGAGAATATAGCCTAAAACCTTATATGAGTGAAATATTTGAGAAATGACACAAGGGAGAAGTAAAATCCGGATAGAGAAATCACACGTCCACTTGCTTGATCACTGAACCATACCCTAAGCGAGAATTTAGGCCCTCTTTGGATCGATATAGCCAGAAATTCAAACCTTATGAAATTATTTTCTGCTAGTCGCCCCTCTAAACCTTTCTTTAGCCTTTCATAAACCACAATTCCTTTACCCTTTTACAAAAACAAAACAAAATAAAAAATCAACCTACCCATTATAGAATGAGTCTGAGAATAGGATGAGTGAAGAAAAGAGAAGAGAAAAACCTGTGTAAACAAAAATTAGTTAGTTACTTCATAAAAGAATAAGAAAAGAAAGTTTCCATCCAAATAAATAAATAAATAAATAAAATAGAAAATAAAGAGTTAGAACTCCAAAAAAAATAAAATGAGTCAAAAAGCCAACATAAAAAGGCTAAAGATGGAAACAAAGTGTAGAAGCAAAAGAACAAGGGTTTCTCTAGTTACGTAATATGAAGACCCTATTATCTCAGACTTGTTCTTTTTGAATATCCATTTCCTTCCTTCTCAAACCATCTCCTAATCCCCGCAACACCTAAATAAGACCTCCAGCTCAATTAGGAATAGGTTAGTGTGATAGTAAGTGGCAGATGTGTTTGATCGACTTTGGCTTCCTTGTGTGTCATTGAGATTGTAAGGTAAAGTGTGCCCACTGCACACTGGAGTAGCGAAACTTGAGCAGAAAAATCAGAGTGTTTTTGTCATGACATTTATGTGAAGACCTACTTAAGGACGCTTATTCCAAAGTTTCAGAAATGGACATGCTAGTGCATTTCATAGTATTACTCATTGTATATATGTTTATTCGTAGATGATTGATGATTATGCATATAGTAGCTTAGGTTTCAACTTGATCATTCTGTATTCACTGCTAGTGAGATGTAAAGATAATTGAGACATAAATAAGGAAACAATAGTTCTATTTCTTAGTCGTTGTAGTATAGATGAAATTTGTGAGTACCTTCACTAGAAAACTCTCACGAGGCTATAACTCGTCCACTGGGAATTTCTAGTGGTTTAAGGTCTTGTTGCATATGGTCAATGCAATCGCACTTGGCGAAACGAGATTAGTTAGAACTCCATTTTTGGTCACTTATTCTAATATCTCATATTTGCTTTAGGACAAGCAAAATGTTGTTTGGGGGTGGTTTGATAAAAGCCCAAAACTGTAGTTTTAACCCCTTAACAATAATACTTTTAGACCAATTATGTGAGTAATAAATAAGAGTTAATGCTGATTACGTGTTTTTATGTATTTCAGGAATTGGAGTCAATTATGTGTAGAAATGTGTCACTTTTGCGAGATAAAGGAGCAAGAGTTGGTTGCTAAGAAGTTCTTTGATAAAATGCCAATATTCAAGGAGAAAAAACATCTTTAAAGCTCGGTCAAAGCTGAAAAGTCAAAGTCAATGCGGGCAGAAACAGCGCACAAAAATCAGCAGAACTTTCGAAGACCGTATCTTTAGACTCAGACCTTGGAATTGGGCCTACCTTATGTCAAAACGACCGTCTTGGAAAGAGCTTTCCAATGGTCCAAACTTTAACCCAATCAGAGAAGCAAAAGTAGAGGAAAAGTCTGTTGAAATTAAATCCAGCTGAAAAAGACTCTGTAGACTGAAGAAATTGGGTATTGGGCTAGATTTTCCGGCCCAAAACATGGCTCCAGGCCCATGCACGAATTGGGGATCTGTTTCTCTTCTTGAAAGGAGGAAAAGAGGCAGACTCATAAGCTAGACCTAGATTAGAAAATAAATTAGCTTAGACTCCATTAATTAGTTTTATTACCTTGTTTTTAATTTAGTTGTTGAATCAATACTCTTTTATTTCATTAGATCAATAAAGTTAGTTTGTTACTCATAATCTAGTTTTAATTATTAAATCACTTAGATCTAATTTCAATCATTTAGTTATTAATCATTTCTTAGTTGTTAATTTAGTTTTGAATTCTTGATTAGATCAATATAGTAAATTTATAATCTTTATATCATGTCTTGCTTAAATTCATATAGAAATGATAGTTTAATGACTCAAGGCTAAAACCTCCATTAGAGGGGTTTGAAGAAGCCTTGATGAAAACTTGATTTTGTTAGCTTAGAAATCGTCATGATAATCTATTCAATTCTAGAAAGTAATTAGTTCACCATGAGAATGGGTTTGATTGCTTCACATGCTAGTTATTATTTGGTAGAGATTGCCATGAATAATTAGGGATTAGAAATACCAGTTTGTTATGCAAAAGTATTGAAATTTGGATTACGACATTTCTTTGTTAGTTGATTAAGTCGAATCAAGGTGGAATCGAATTCTCCTAATTCATTCTCTATTGTCAAGTTAGTATTTGAATTCCGTCATTTCGTTATTGGCATATTGATTAGTAGTTTCCCATCATAGTATAATTCCATCGTTACTCTCATTAACTTTGATAGACTGATAATCGTAGTTAACTTAGAATTCTAAAGAACTAGGAGTGGAACGAATCTTTTATTCAAACTATATTGTAATAACATCGAGGGTAGAAAACTTTGATAATATTAAGCATGAATTTAGTTTTAGTTTTACTTGCGTTTGAGTCTCGTTACTTATACGTAGGTAAAACTATCGTTTTACCATTTATCGGCTGCCTTCATAAGATGGTAAAGTCTCATCGGTTATTGGATTTACCGTTGGACTATTAAGCATCTCAAAAGGAGCATGTAGACTACCTTCAGAAGCAGATGGAGTTTGAATCTTTCTAGAAAAAAAAAAAAAAAAAAAAAAAAACTTTGAAAGCTTCAGTGCTTTCCGTTGTTTGGGAGACCCACGAACATATCTTGCTACATTTGGTTATAAGATCACTGAAACGTATAACAGAGGCTGCTCGGTCAGAAAAGTTTGGATCGCCTAATGGAACAACCAATTTAGCAACCTGTGTCCATCTCCTTAAAAAGCACTTGCTTTGGTTTTACTCGCTGATGACCATAATTGGTCAGAAACTTTTCCTTAATCTCCCTAAAATAGGATATAGATCCCTCTTGCAGAGAACATAACCACTTCAACACCTTCCCCTTCAAACTTGAAAAGAAGGACTTGCATAATAATGAATCTAGATAGGTTGTTCCTTGGTATATCAAAAATTGGTGTTGATATCCAAATAGATGATCCATCGGATTTGACGTCCCATCGTATTGAGTATATTTAGGAATCTTGAACTTAGGTGGAATGGGCATCATCTCGACCTTTTGATGTATTGGATTCCTACTGACATCATCTGCCAATCTTCTTATCGATGCTGAAGTCTTTTCGAGAAGCTGGTTCCCTAACTGCTTCTGCATAATCTCTTGTATCATCTTTTTGGTGATGGGATGTGGTATCGGAATTATAGGTATCGGCGATGCTTCTCTAATTCTTTCGTTTCTTGCTAATACATTTTTTGTGTAGTGACTAACTGACTTTGAACTACAAGCCTCTTCCTCTTCCACATGGAGATCTTTTAAAACCTGACTTGGACTTGCATTCTTCATCTCTTGATTCTCTTTAAGTAATATAACATTCTGTTTTTCCACTTCTCTCAACCTCTTCAAGACTTCCTAAAGTGAAACTTCTACTTCAACATTTTCCTCTTGATATCTCTTACTTACTGATGCTCTTGTATTCCTTGTTTGTAATTGATTATCATTATCCACTCGCTTGTTATTTGCTCTTTTCATTGGAGTCATTATGATTCAATCCTCAATTCCCTACTCACTCTTCTTTTACTCAAACTCAGAACGACTACGGATTCAAAATCAAAGAAGAAGAAAACTTTTAAATTTCCTTGTTCTCGATGCACAGACGACGCCAATGTGATGTCTAAGAACAATCTCTCTTAATTGTTCTAAGATCACTGAGATTAAACGATGGTTTGAATGAAGTTGAAGTAAATTGTAAATCTGATATGAAGTAAATGAAACTCTTTTATTGAACAATCATAAAGGTTTTACAATCACTCTGAATCTATCTTTCTCTCTCCTATTTCTGATAATTTTTGTGGGAATAATCGAATGAATCTTCTTTCACTTCATCAAGTCTTTATATTGTGTCTTCAATTAGCTTTGACCCAATCAACTCATGACACGTGTCTATTGTCTTCCTCCTTTTTTACTTTCAAATATTTGGAATAACCACGAAATATACCGAGATATTGACCCTCATGTCAATATCTCGAGTTTTGAAATATCAAATAAAAATATTTAAAGGCACGATATTTGCCCACTACAATGATATTTGCTTTTTAAATGGTATGATCAGAGAGCCTAAATGGATAAGCTTTTGCATATACTCAGAACGTTTTGGCTGTTCACTTGACAAAAAGTTTACCTAGCAAATTTTAGGCTGGACAAATATTTTCAACAGTTTAGGAGCCCTTACCAATTAAGAATGTCATAGTGCTTACTTCCATCCAAACTTTGCTTCCTTTGCTAAGTTGGATAGAAATCTTGACTACCATTTGCTATCTGATTCTGTACTATGAGGATACAACAGATGCACCCTTCCTGCACTAAATAGCTTGCCATTTCCCCTCATTCTTGTTAATGATGAGTTACTTCCACAAGACGAGAGAGAGAGAAAAAAGAATGGCACACACAACCTGTGTCTTTGAACAAAGTAGAGAGGCAAACACATGGACCTGCTAGATTGTTGATGCCATAGTGCCATACCGTAGTCATTCTTCATAGTATTGATTTTTTTTTTTCCAAACTATTGACTGCTGAAATTTTGGTATGCTGTCAAGTAAACCTTCCGCCAATTGAAGTAGAAATTTGAAGACCAAAACCAGGGTTTGGAATTCTACTCTATAGAAAACATAGGACGTCGAAATTCTAAGCTATTGAAGTATTGATAAAAAAAAAAGGAAAAAACAAAAGAAAACATATCAATAGATAGATTTTTTTTTTTTTTTGGTATGGAGACCGTGATATGATTGAAAAGAAAGGGTTTTGGGTTTTGTTTTGTTCACGTAAACAAAAGGATTCGCCTAAATTGTTGGGAGTAAAAAGGATACTTAAAATTTAATTACGTGGACACCTTCAGAGACCAGGAAAAGAGACTACTATTATACCGTAGTCATTCTTCATAGTATTGATTTTTTTCCAAACTATTGACTGCTGAAATTTTGGTATGCTGTCAAGTAAACCTTCCGCCAATTGAAGTAGAAATTTGAAGACCAAAACCAGGGTTTGGAATTCTACTCTATAGAAAACATAGGACGTCGAAATTCTAAGCTATTGAAGTATTGATAAAAAAAAAGGAAAAACAAAAGAAAACATATCACGTAGATGCGATTTTTTTTTGGTATGGAGACCGTGATATGATTGAAAAGAAAGGGTTTTGGGTTTTGTTTTGTTCACGTAAACAAAAGGATTCGCCTAAATTGTCGGGAGTAAAAAGGATACTTAAAATTTAATTACGTGGACACCTTCAGAGACCAGGAAAAGAGACTACTATTATATATATATATATATGGGGAGGGATAGGGGCACAGGCACTGTAGCCACATTATAACCACAGTCTATCTTAACCGTTCTATTCACTTCAATCCAACAGACGCGACTTAACTAAGAAATTTCATTTCAATTCGGCGATAAAAAAAACCCTTAACCTCTCGCGCGCTCTCTCTCTCCTCCACCACCACTGTAAATTGAAAATTGAAATAACTCAAAAATCAAACCCAAAATTTTCACCCCAAAATCAAACCTAAAATTTCCACCCCAAAATCAAAGCAATCAACCAACTATTTAGTTCGATTTCCAGCACCCAAATTTAAAGAACCCATCTTAAAATTCAATTTGAAGGACCCATCTCTGATTTGGGGTTTAAAATTCGATTTGAACTCATTCTCGATTCTCACAAGGTATGTAATTTTTTAAATTTTGAAATATTTGTTCAATTATTATTATTTTTTTCTTAATTATGTAGTTTGTTTTGTTTTTCATTAAATATCAGCATCCAAAAAACTCAATATGACTGTATGTTTGATTTGGGGTTTATGCTGGATGAAGTTACTGTGGCGAGTGTGTTACCGGTTTTTGGTAACTTGGGGTTGGTTCAAATTGGGAAAATAATGCATTGTTGGGTAATTAGATGTGGGGTTGAATTGAATGTGTTTGTAGAGACAGGTTCGGTGGATATGTATGGAAAATTTGGACTCTTGGGTAATTCACGGAAAGTGTTTGATGGAATGTCTGAGAATAATGTGGTTTCGTGGAATGCGATTATTATGGGGTATTCCAGTAATGGGTTTGGTTGTTAATTGTTTTTTTTTGTTTTCAGACGAGTGAAGAGGCTTCGGAAACAATGAGGTTACTTTTAGAAGGAGCCTTGTATCAACTTTGTCTCTTCATCTGCTTTACCAGTAATTCTCCTTTTTACTCTCTGTTTCCATTTTTTGTTAATTTAAACTAGACAGTGATGACTTAATTATTATTCTATTTTTTTTTAATGGGTAAATTTGACAAAGATGAAGATTGCTGGCGTGCTGAATGTAAGACACGTGTTTTCAAAGGAGAGAGGAAATAATGGGTTTCTCAATGTTAAGAATGGGTATTGGGTGTGAAAGGGAGGAGATTTTCATTATGTCGTGTGGCGTTGTCGATGATGAGTTATCCAAAGTTTGGGTTTTGGTGGAAATTGCGGAAGAGTGCTCGACTTTAGTTGTTTTGGATGTAGCTTCTGGTTTGAATGTTGTTGCTCTGTAGGTAACCATCAGGTAGACTCGGGGCTTCTGTTCCAACGTTTGGTTCGTGAAATTGCACAAGACTTCAAGGTAAAAATCACTTCTCATTATCAAGTTACAGTTAAATTACATGCATGTTCTTTTTTTATTGATGTATGCTTGTTTTTTGGGATTTTGGTTTTGTAGACAAATTTGCGATTCCAGAGCCATGCTGTGCTAGCACTTCAAGAAGCTGCAGAAGCTTATCTCATGGGATTATTTGAAGACACAAATTTCTGTGCAGAAGCTTAGGGATAGGGATAGGAATATTTTAGGTTTTTAGGATAGCTAGGGAACAATTGGTGTTATGTTTTTTACATTGGTGTGTACAAAAAGTACATTATAGTGACTTTTTCTGTTGAAGACAAAAGTAATGTTGGTTACCATTCTTGAAAATCAATCTACTGGATTCTTCGTTGTTATTTTCAATGGGTTTAATTCTTAGTTTCAACTATTTGTGAATGAATGCTGATTTGATTATGTGGCAAATTGTGGTTATATGCATTGAATGATGTGTGTCAATTCTTTACTCCGACCTTGAAATATTTTTATTAGTCAAAATAATCAATAATGTAAAATTTGATCTAGCTAAATTAGGTATCTTTGCAATATCTGTGGAACCATGATGAGCATCCTAGAGATTTTCTTGGTTGGAAAAAGCTCATTTGTGCCTTCTTAGTGGAGATTCCTTTGTTCTTGCGGCTGTGAAATTGTTTCCCAACCTCGAGAGAAAATTCCAAACCATTACGAGCGGATGCTTGTAATGTGCGGTTCTACACACTTGAAATATCATTCGCCTTAATTATCGCCCATTTGAAATAATTCCTACTTGTAATATTAAATTAGCTAATATTATGTTTATGTGATGTATTTGAATTCAGTTACATGAACACAAAACAGAAAAATATTCTAAACCATGCCTGGGAAAGTATTATCAAAACTAAGATGAAATTCCTTAACCAAACAAAGATGCTTCAGTAACCACCTTTAACAATTTCAAGGGTGGCTCCCTCGACCATAAAACAAGGCTGCCTCTTGGTGCTGATCTTCTCTCTGCGGGATTTTGCCTCAGCTTTTTGAACTCTTTGCAGCTTCTTTGATTGCCAAATGAAAATCTTCAAAGCAGTCAGAATGTATCTGCTGCCAGAAATTGTCAGAAACACTTTAACAAAGCTATCAGATGTATCTTCAAAGCTATCAGAATGTATCTTCAAAGCTTCAAAGCTGTCAGAATTTCCTTTAACAAAGTTTGCATCCACTATATACTCTTACTGCCTCGATCTCTCCTGGCAAGCCACCACACTTAGAATGTATATGCTGCAGTATTGAATTTCTGCAGGAAATAAAGAATTCGATGTTCAAAACAAGCAGCATTTTAGGACAAGTTAAATGCAAAATAAATTCTATCTAACACTGATTAATCATAGAGGACCAAGAGCAGGTTCAGGTATGAGTTCCAAGTTCACGCTTTTGCCCAATTTAATTTATTTTTTATTTTTTATTTTTTTTACCTCCTAAAATCTCGAGGATATGAACTTCTCTCAGATTTGCAAAAGGACCAAGACAAAAGTTGATCACTCAAGACTCGGTCAACCAAATGTCCAACCACCTTGCGGTGGTTCCAAATTAGGGCTTTTACCAACAATATACTCTTTTCAAAAGTTTTAAAAATTCTACATGCAATTATAACATATAAGTCGATACAAAGGATAGATAAATTATCTCTCGGATACCTTCGCAGACTTCACCATTCACCAATAAGTCTCCATCGAATGGAACTATCTTGCAAAAACATTGTACCAAAGATTGAAAGCTTCTCCAAATGTTCCTTCACCAACCTTGATTATAGTTCCTGGATCATTTGCAAAATGAAAAATAAATTTCCATCAAAAGACTTGGAAGTCCACATCCAAAGAGTTCCAAACAAAAAAAAAAAAAGCAACAAGGAAGAAGAAGAACAACAGACTAACAACGGGATACTTGGATAACAAGGCTATAGGAACAAGTATAAGTCTTTAAAGCGACAACATGTCAAACCGGTTCAAATAGACACCATATAAATTTCTTCAAATTACTATCAACATGACAAACATTAAAAATTAATGGAGGCAACTAAAGAGATTGTACATACAACCATGAAATTGGATTTTCCTTTCCTTATAACCCATGCACATTTCCTAGCTCCGTTTCTATTCCCGACATTTTGTCGAGGCAGATATTCATTAGTTTTATGAGTGATGAAATTGGTTAGTTTCTCATATTAAATAATTTGTAAAAGTAGAAAGCTAGGATATGACCAAGATGAGACCAAGACGTTCTTTAAAGATCATCCCATTTTATGCGTGATAAAATAACAACAAAGAAAAATCACTACTTAAATTATAATAGCTAAAATTATACCAAAATGTAACCTAGCAACCTAACTTCTCAAATTTAATGAAAAACAAAACAAACTACATAATTAGAAAAAAAAAAAAATAATAATAATAATTGAACAAATATTTCAAAATTTAAAAATTACATACCTTGTGAGAATCGAGAATGGGTTCAAATCGAATTTTAAACCCCAAATCAGAGATGGGTCCTTCAAATTGAATTTTAAGATGAGTTCTTCAAATTTGGGTCTTTGGAAATCGAACTAAATAGTTGGTTGATTGCTTTGATTTTGGGGTGGAAATTTTGGGTTTGATTTTGGGGTGAAAATTTTGGGTTTGATTTTTTGAGTTATTCCAATTTTCAATTTACAATGGTGGTGGTGGAGAGAGAGAGAGGTTAAAGGTTTCAATTGAAATGAAATTTCTTAGTTAAGTATTGTTGGATTGAAGTGAATAGAACGGTTAAGATAGATGTGGTTATAATGTGGCTATAGTGCCTCGTGCCCCTATCCCTCCCCTATATATATATATATATATATATATATATATATATATATATATATATATATATATATATATATATATATATATATATATATATATATAAAGATACTATGAGTCTAACGGCCTACTGGAAATTATGTATTAAGTTTGGTGGGCTTCTTATCCTTAAGTCATGTGTAGGCAGTGAGCTTATCCGGTGAGCGGTGCGAACGGTTTTGTCCCCAAAGAGATAGGGGCCCAAAATGTGATTGGGTCTGACTGTCCGATTGACTGGGCCACTTTCTCCTATATTCAATCTCGTAAACTCTCTCCCATCTTCTCTCCGAAATTCAGCTTTCAAGGAGTCACATTTTTCCCTTTTCAAATAGGAGAGGAGAAACAACAATTGAATTAACGAATCCGGTAAGTTTTTGTTCTCCTTCTACTTTGTTTATTATTATTATACTTTATTATACTTTATACCACACTCTATCTCATCCTTTGATCTTCTGAAGATTAACAATTTAGGAAGGCATAATTATGAACTCGAAACCCCTTCGTGAACGAACCCTCATATCTAATCTAATGGTGTTTTTGTTAGTTAGAAGAAATTGACTCATTTGGATTTTCAATGACCTTCATAAGGCGGCAGTTTTACAATCGCAATTATAATTGATTCTTGGAGTGATTTTCAATTAGATAAAGGGAAATTATAGTGTAACACCAATCAATAAAATTAAGCCACGTGTAGTTTGGTGTTCTTTTCTGGTTGTGTTTGGAGAACAAAAGAAGAAGGTTTAAATGACTATAACATCGGGTGACCTGCACCTGTGTGTGCGTGTGGCTCTAAAGCACACTGACGAATGAGAAATTGTTCAACTTTGGGTTACTTTGGAAACCCCCATGTATTGGTCACATATTTCCGTTACTAACTGAGTAACTGGCCCCAAATAATTTCAGAATCAAAATTTGTTGTATAAACAAATGACGATGATAGACAACCTAGCTGTTTACCAAAGTCTAGTAAATGAGTGGTTCACAGCCCAGCACACCCTGTGCATACTAGCTTTAGCCTAAATGTAACCCTTCAGATTTTTCTGAAACTAGTATTTGCCCGTGCTGTATGACACTGTTGCAAAAACCCATCCCAAATCCACCACTAAAAAATTCCAACAATCCAAATGGTGTAAAGAGGCTAAAAAGCACATCCCAAATAGTTAGAGTGTCCAGTCACAATGTGTAAATGGCCTAACGTTAAAAGCCCAGCCCACGTAGTAGCCTTTGTTGACCAAATGTTTGACCTTGGGTCTGTCAAATCTTTGCTAATGGACTTAGTAGCTTGAATCGCTAAACATGTTCACATGAGAAATGGTGTGGTTATTAATTTTAAGTCATTTAATAAAGTGTATTTGGGTTATGGTATTAAGAAGTTTGGTGGAAGATTTTTTCAGGTATACATTCTGCAACTTTCACTCGTGTTTTTTTTTTTTCACTTTCATTTATGCTATTTTTTGTAGATTTAATCTCCTAATGATTTTTACATATATATTTAAATAATTAAATAAAACCACCTGGCGCCTAGTCCGTCTAGGACTCTAGGCGCTAGGCGTTCCCCCATCTCCCGCCTACTGATTTTTAGAACATTGCACTGAACATGAAACAGTGATGGAAGTATTGGGCTTTTTTGGTGGACCTTTTAATTGAAAATATGTGACTATTTGATAGTCCACTAAGGGCCCAACTTTTTTTGTGGGCCCTTTAATTGAAAATATGTGACTATCTTAGCTCTCGCAGATGCTAGTATAATCTACCAACCATCTGTTGACCCTTTTATTTCGATACATCTAAACTACTTTGAGACAATCTGGGCCAGTCTTTCAATTATCCAATGGACCCACTGAATTTGGGCTTTAGAGAGGTAAGTTCGTTAAACGTTTTCTTACGTGTGGCCCAAATTCACCTTTTTCATGTTAACTTCAGAAGTTGTCATCGATCCCTAGTTCAAACATCATAAACCCCAAATTTCTTTTTATTAAACCTCAGGTTGTAGCCGCTTTGAAAAAATTGTGGTCCTAAAAGACAAGTGTTTCTGCTCAGAACACAATAAACACACAGTTCATACTAGTACAAAAGGATGATAAATTGTCAAAAGAAGGTTAGGAAGAGACTTGTTTAGCCTTGGTTGCAGATAACACTGCCTCAGTTCACTTCCTGCTGTGGGGAACTGAGTGTGATGCATTTGATCCTGGTGATATACTCCGTTTAACTAATGGCATTTTCTCATACCAGAACAACCTTCTGGTGTTGAGGGCGGGCAGGAGAGGGAAGACTAAGAAGGTAGGAGAGTTTACTTTGACATTTGTCGAGACACCTAATATGAGTGAAATCCGTTGGGTTCGTGATCCAAATAATCCAAGGAAGTTTGTGCAAGATGTTGTTTTATCTCCCTCTTCGTGCATCTTTCCCCCACAACCATGAAGCTTGGTTCATGTCATTTCCTGGTTTGAGTTTGTGTAATTTTTATTATTAAGGTCTATGGACCTCTTTTGTATAAGGTAGTCTCAAACTATGGAACATGTATGACACTACACCCTTGATTATATGTATACTTGGAGAAAAATAATAGTATGCTATTTCATTGTATGACGGAATTAGAAGTTCATAGTACAGATCTTGAAGCAGCACTAGTGGAAGCGCCTGTGAGCAGCTTTCGTAGGCAGCACAAGTGAGTGGCCCCAGGCCCCCAACGAAGTCCACTTGTGGTGGTACCAATATGATGGTACATACAACATCAATAATATGAAACGATTCTGATCTTTGCTCACTTTGAAAAGCGAAGGAGATATACATACTTGGAGACATTTTGTGTGTAGAGAAAACTACATTTATTAGTTTTCTCTACACAAAATGTCTCCAAGTATGTGTATCTCCTTCGCTTTTCAAAGTGAGCAAAGATCATAATTGTTTCATATTATTGATGTTGTATGTAAATCAGATTGAATTATTTGTTTTGGAAACCACATACAAAAGGGACTGCTATAAACACACCAAGATCTATTCACTCCTAAAGTGAAACTAAAATAATAATGAGTTCAATTTATTTTAGTTTCACTTTAGGAGTGAATAGATCAAGTTCTTGGTGTTGTAGTTCCACCACCACCGCCTGTACATGAAATGATCCCCGTTACAAAAAGTTGTATTGTGAGTGATGGTTTCTCTATTTATGCCTTGGTGTCCACGTATGCATCTTTTTTAACATCTTCAAAGATTACATTCAAGTGTTACCTATCATCATGTTCTTCATTGGCTTTGGTGATTAGTTTAGAGTATCTACTACTCCCTTTTGTAGCATAGTTGTTACTGATTTTGCTTAATGCATGATAGTTCTGATTTTGTTTAATCGCTATTTTATATTAGTTTAAGTCAAATTAGAAACAAAATGACATATGGTGGAATAGGGCTTTAGTAGAACCTAACAACTCAGCAAATTAATAGAATGGTATTTTTATTTGTGCCCAGTACTATGCAGACCCTTCGAAACATTATCTATTTAACACTACAATTAAAACATGGATGAACACTATTTAATTAAAATAGTACTTTGCATACTGTTTTAATAGATAATGTTTTAATAATGTTTTAATTAGATGACCACTATTTAATTAAAATACTATCTAATTAAAACATTATCTATTTAACACTACAATTCTTCATTCTTCTTCTTCTTTTACATAACATTAGTTGGCATTTGACGCGTTTAGTTATGGTAATTGAATTGCTAAAGGTTTGACATTAGACCATCCCATGAGAGTTTGTTTATGAAGTTATAGTTTTGATCAACTTTATAGGTTTTCAAGTCTATCAAAGGTTTTATCTTCCTATTATATATGGACTTCTTTCATGGTGGATTGCCTAGGTCCCTTATGGTCTTGTGGGTGTACGTAGTTGATGTTCTATTTGATTAGGTCCTCTGATTAAACTTTTCTATGACATTTCTTTTATTTCTTCCGTGTTGTTATCGGAATGAGCACTTACTATTGAGTGTATTGAGATCGACTTGAAAAGTCTGGTGGTTGATAATCATTTAGAGTAGTGTTTCTTTGTGTGCAGTCTTTTTGTGAGGAGAGCAAGTGCGAATGTTGTCAGTATCATTGCCAAGGATGTTGTTCCACTAGCGAACAGACATATTTATTGTCATTCCTGTTTCAGTGCAATCGCCTAAGTGGACGATAGGGAAGTTAAGTGTACCATGCCAATGATAAATTTTTTCCTATGTGCCTCACTTTTATCTGCTAAACAATTTTGTTATGGTTTTTCTAGCCTCCTTTTGCTGCACAATGTGAATGTTTGATTTCGAAATTGTTGAAGTGGATTGTTAGGAATATACAACGTAATTGTACTTACTTTTACCAATTACCAAACTATACAAACTTTTTGTTTTGTATGTGTTTTGTACTTCTTAGTTAAATCTGAAGCTAGTGTAGATACATTATGTTCTTAAGACAGATTTTTTTTCCTCACGGTGCTTGAAGGTTGATGGAAAATTATATTCCAAGATAGAACAGATTTCCTTCTATAGAAAGCTAATACTTCAATTCTATAAAATCAGCGAACACAATATATTATTTGACTAAGAACAGAGGGAGAAGAGAAAGATCAGAACTTTGTGTGATCTGGTGTGTCTTTCTCTCCAAATTCATCTACTATTTATAGGTGAGTGGTGCCTTTCGAAACAACACAGTGACTCTTGGAAAAAAGTAAGCAACTCTTTGAAAAATCACATGTTTCGAAAGGACACACCATTTCGGTATAAAGTACTGTTTCGAACCAGTACCTATTTCGAAAGGTCATATTTTTTCGGTATGATGCACTGTTTTCGAACTAGTGCACATTTCGAAAGGTCTGCTTTTTCGGCATAATGCATTGTTTCGAACCAGTGCACCTTTTGAAAAGTTTTTTTCACTTTACGTACTGTTTTAAGAGAAATCCATTTCATCTCAAGTGGGGTAACTTGGGAGACAAATTACTCATTCATATCTCAATGGATTTGTGCAAATCTATTTTTCTAATAATCCCCCACATGAATGAAAATTTGGCTTATTCTATCATAAACATTGGATTTCTGTTATTTTACAAATAAAAAGATACCGCATCAGGTCAAGTTGTATGGGAGGCATTGAATTTGCCTTAGTGAAAGTCGATCGAATTTAATTGGATGATCAGTAGATTTCAATTAATGTCCTTGAACTGTCAGCCATTTGTATAAACCTAAACAATTATCTGCACGCAGTACCTTCCCGAATATTGTTAGTTCTCACATTTGTGTTCATTTTGGCCTTTAACATTTCTTGGTTTCAGAAAGTGTTTTTCAGACATTTGTTTTAAAATTTTCATAGAAGCGGCCCCATTTCACACTCACATAGGTGATTTCTATAAAAAGTATCCTACAATATTCCACTTGGATAACATAATTTTTCAAGATATAGTAAATTAGTAAAAGTTTGACTTATTCTAGGTCTCGCGACAGATATGTACTGTCTTATATAGAAATGGGTTAGAGTATATTATTACTCTCCAGTGTTAACTGAGTCACAGACATAGTTCCGTTGGCCCTTTGAACCTAGATCTTGGGATCTCTAGTCAACTAGGTTGGTTTTTCCATTATGAGGACTCTTGGTTGATTATCTCAAATGCTTTAAGCCCATTCCCTTTGATAATTTTTCTACTTGCTCTCTTGTTAAATATTTTGTAAGCGGATCTGCAATGTTATCTTTTGACCTTACGTAGTCGATTGAGATAACTCCATTTGAGAGTAATTGTCTAACGGTGTTATGTTTACGACGTATATCTCGAGACTTTCCATTATACATGCTACTCTGTACTCTACCAATAGCAGATTGGCTGTCACAGTATATACACACTGCTGGCACAGGTTTAGCCCAGTTTGGAATATCCTCTAAGAAATTTCGAAGTCATTTTGCTCATTCTACAACTTTGTCCAATGCTATGAATTTTGATTCCATAGTAGACTTTGCTATGCACGTTTGTTTTGAGGATTTTCAAGAAACAACTGCACCTCTAAGTGTAAAGACTATCTACTTGTGGACTTTAGTGTCAGATATCCAATTAGCATCGCAGTACCCTTTTGGAATGGCTGGATATCTTGTATAGTGTAGACCAAAGTTTGAGCATACTTTAAGTATCTCAAAACTCTCAGTATGGCAGTCTAATGATCTCTGGCAGGATGACTCTTGTATATCGACTTAGCTTGCTCACAGAGTATGCTATATTAGGCCTTATACAATTCATGACATACATTAAACTGCCAAGTATACGAGAGTACTCTAGTTGAGATATGCTATCTCCAATATTTTTGGCTAAATGAAGGTTTACGTCAACTGATGACCTTTTTGGTGTGATGTTATATTTCTTGAACTTTTCAAGAATCGTCTCAATGTAATGAGATTGTGATAGAACAAATCCATCCTCTATCTATAAATCTTAATTCTTAGGATAACATTAGTGACACCTAAATCTTTCATGTCAAACTTACTAGACAATATTTGTTTGGTAGATTTTATGACATCCATATTACTATCCAAAATTAGCATATCGTCTATATAGAGACAAACAATGACACATCCCTTTTGAGTGCTTTTGACATAGACACATTTGTCACACTCGTTTATTTTGAAACCGTTTGACAACATTGCATTGTCAAATTTCTCATGTCATTGCTTAGGTGTTTGCTTTAATCTATATAAGGATTTAACAAGCTTGCAAACTTTTCTTTCTTGTCTAGGAGCAATAAACCCTTTGGGTTGTTCCATGTATATTTCTTCATCTAACTTACCATTCAAGAATGTCATCTTTATATCCATTTGATGTATCTCAAATCCATGTATTGATATTATTGTTATTAGTATCCTTATGGAAGTTATTCTTGTAACTGGAGAGTAAGTGTCAAAATAATCTAATTCTTCCTTTTGTCTAAAGCCTTTGACGACAAGTCTAGCTTTATACTTGTTGATTGATCCATCAGTCTTAAATTTCTTTGTGAATATCCACTTATATCCCAAAGTTTTGGAACCTGGTGGTAAATCCACCAATTCCCATGTATGATTTTGCATTATGGATTCAATCTCGCTATTTATTATTTCTTTCCAATAAGTAGCTTCTGGAGATGACATTGCCTCCTTGAACTTTTGAGGATTATTTTCCAACAATTATGTTAGAAAATTAGGTCCAAAAGACGTTGAAGTCCTTGACCTTTTGCTACGTTTAAGTTCCTCCTCAATTTCACTTTGTGTAGGATGGTTACTAGTTGTAGCATCTAAAGTTCTCTTTGTTGAACTTGGGTCTATACATATGTTATACGGAAACGTATTTTCAAAGAATGAAGCATTCCTTGACTCAATAATTGTATTAACATGTATATCTTGAATCTCGATTTATGAACCAGAAAACGATATGCACTACTATTGTTTGCATATCCAATGAATACACAATCAATAGTCTTGGGTCATATCTTCACCTTTTTAGGTGGTTTAGGGACTTCCACTTTAGCAAGACACCCCCACACTTTTAAGAATTCGTAGGAAGTCTGATGACTTTTCCACAATTCATATGGTGTTTTAAGCATCTTCTTGTTAGGAATCTTGTTGATAATATAATTGGCGAAAAACAAAGCTTACCTTCACAAATTCTGGGCTAAACCAGAACTTAACAACATATCATTCATCATCTCTTTTAGAGTTTGATTTTTGCGTTTCCGTAATACCATTTGATTGAGGTGAATAAAAAACCGTAGTTTGATGAATGATTTCATGTTCAGAACAGAAACCTTCAAAAAGTTATTCAAATTCACCTCCTTTATCACTCCTTATAGCTTTCATCTTTTTGCTTAGTTGATTTTCAACTTCATTTTTATAGTGTTTGAATACTTCAATTGCCTCATTTTTACTTCTCAACAAGTAAACATAACTATATCTAGTGATATCGTCAATAAAAGTAATGAAATACTTTTTACCACCTCTAGTTTGCACGTGTTTAAAATCACATATATCTGTGTGTATTAAGTCTAGAGGTTCAATACTTCTTTCAACAGAATAAAATGATGATCTTGTCAACTTGGATTCTACACAAGTTTCACATTTATGGTGTGGGTCTATTTTTATCTTTGGTATATAGTCCAAATTAATTAATCTACGCAAAGTATCATAATTAACATGTCCTAATCTACCATGTCATACATGTGAAGACTCAATCAAGTAAACAGAAGATTCAACTTTATTGGCACTTTTTGGCGTAATAGTAAAACAAGACATCCTAAAGAGCTCATCCTAAAGATAGCCCTTACCCACAAATACATCATTCTTAGTTAGTACAAATTTATCATAAACAAAGACTAACTTAAAGCCATTCTTGCTCAGTAGCGACCCAGAAACTAAGTTCTTGCGAATATCAGGCACATAGAGCACATCATTCAGAGTTATTTCTTTCCCAGAAGTCAACCTCATCACCACCTTTCCTTTGTCTTGAACCTTAGATGTAGAAGAATTTCCCATAAAGAGTTGTTCTTCCTTTTCCACATCATGATAAGTGGTGAATATCGACTTATTGAAGCATATGTGGCGAGTAGCACCAGTATCCACCCACCATTCCCTTTCATTTCCAATCATGAGACATTCAGAAATCACAACAGATAGGTTCATGTCATTAACATTGTCAGAAAGCGTGTCCATTGTCATATTTGCTTCAGTCTTTTGCTTCTTGTACTTCTTTGGCTTGTGATATTCACTTGCCTTATGTCCAGCCTTCCCATAGTTGTAGCACTTGCTCTTGAACTTAGTAGGGGTACTACTCTCTTCGCCTTGAGCTTTGTCTTGGCATTTCCTCTTTCCCTTAGCACTTGATTCTTCCACAACATTGGTCTTTTCCACCATGGGATCCTTGCCCTTTTTCTCAGATAGACGGTTATCTTCCTCTATTCTTAGACGAACAATCAGTTTTTCAAGATTCATATCTTTGCGTTTATGCTTAAGATAGTTTTTAAAATCCTTCTAAGATGGTGGTAATTTCTCAATCATAGTAGCCATTTGGAAATATTCTCCTAGGGTCATTCCTTTAGCAATGACATCATTGAGGATTACTTGAAGTTCTTAAACTTGTCTTATGACGGTCTTACTATCCGTCATTTTGAAATCAAGAAATCTGCCAACTATGAATTTCTTCATACCAGCATATTCACTTGTATTTCTTGTCCAACGAATTCCAAAGTTCCTTAGTAGTCTTGAACACACTATACACATTGTATAATGAGTCAGCCAACCCGTTAAAGACATAATTTCTACACAAGAATCAGCATGAAACCAAGCATCCTTGGCCAAAACCTTCTCCTTCGGTTTCATCAGGACTTACATCAGGAGCCTTATCCCACATAAACTTTGCAAAGTTAAGGGTGGTTAGATAGAATAGCATCTTCTGTTGCCATCGCTTGAAATCAGATCCATTGAACTTTTTAGGCTTTTCCCCATGAGGAACAGAATGGGGAACAACAGTAGGAACAGTAACATCAGGAGTAACTGGTGGTGTTGTTATATTCTGAAATGCAATTACACTTTGTTATTCCTTTAAACCAAAACAGAAACAAATTCTATTCGGTAAAGAAAAAGAAGAAAAAGATATATGTCTTAAGTTGTTAGGAATATACAACTTAATTGTACTTACTTTTTACCAATTACCAAACTATACAATTTTTATTTATTTTTTTTTCCCCGCTAAAAGATAATTGATTAAAAAAATAAAATGTTACAAGAAAAAAGAATAAGAAGTGTTAAGAACTGTATAGTATGGGTATCATCAGTTGTGTACCCACCTATTACATCTTACATTTAGCTTACGAAACAGAAGTAAGTAGTATAGTGGTTCTCCAGATTTCTCACAAAAGGAGGTTTGTTGTCCCACCATTTACTTTCTCTATTTTGCAATGTTGCACAATGTCTCGCACAACTATCTGCACCTGAGTTTGTCTCCCTCCATGTAGCTGTAACATTGATCCATACTGCTTTCTCCCTGAGTTGCTTCCATTTTGTTCTAACCCTCCAATGTACTGTGTCTTTCTGAAAGGCTTTGACTACCGATGCAGAGTCGGATTCCACCCAAATATATTTGCAGTCCTGATCCAGTGCCCTCTGAATCCCTTCTATAATAGCATAAGTTTCTGCTATATATATAGTTGGTAACTACCCCAAGGCATCCTGCTGCTGCCCCCAAAATGTTACCCATGTCATCCCTGAGAATCACTCCCCAACCTGCCCTGCCTGGGTTCCTGCGTGAACTTCCATCCACATTAATTTTTATGATGCCAAGAGGAGGTAGAAGCCAGTAACATTCCAGAATTTTGGGTGCTCTTCTCAGTTTGTGTTGGAGATTAAAGATGTGAAGAATTTTCATATCGGTCACTGTGTTGTTCATGGTACCTGTCGATTTCTGGTATGCTCTGATGATGACTCTTCTAGTCATAAATCAAATGTTAGAAAAACTGGAGATTTTCTGATCATAGAGCACCTGATTTCTATTCTTCCATAAGCTTACCAAACTTGTCAGCGAACAGAATCAAAGAGCTATGGTGTTTGGCCTGTTGCATGATGTCATTGAATTGAAGGAATCAATGTGTGAAGTAATGCTGAAGATATTTCTAGCATGATCCCAAACTCGCTTGGCCTTTTGTCTTGTACGTGTCTTGTACTTTTTAGTTAAATTCGAGCCTAGTGTAGATACACTATGTCTTTAAGACAAATTTTCCCCCTCACGGTGCTTGAAGGTCTCCTAAGATAGAACGGATTTCTTTTTATAGAAAGCTAGCACTTCAATTCTATAGAATCAGCGAACACAATATAATATTTGACTAAGAACAGAGGAAGAAAAAAAATATCAGAACTCTGTGTGATCTGGTGTGTCTCTCTCTAAATTCATCAACTATTTATAGGTGAGTGGTGCCTCTTCGAAACAACACAGTGACTCTTGGAAAAAAGTAAGCAACTCTTTGCAAAGTCACATGTTTCGAAAGGATACACCATTTCGGCATAAAGCACTGTTTCAAACCAGTACTTATTTCGAAAGGTCACACTTTTTCGGCATGATGCACTGTTTCGAACCAGTGCACATTTCAAAAGGTCGCACATTTTTGGCATAATGCACTGTTTTGAACTAGTGTACCATTTCGAAAAGATTTTTCTCACTTTACATACTGTTTCAAGATAAACTCATTTTATTTTAAGTTAAGTAACTTGGAAGACAAATTATTTATTCATATCTCAATAGATTTGTACAAATTCATTTTTCTAACAGATTAATCTGTAGAGAATTTACTGAAGAAACATAGTTGAGATTATAGTACTGCTGAACCTGCTAATGCACCACTTCACTTCATTTGCGCAAAAATGAGTGCTTAGGAGTTTCGAGAAATGGAACTCCATGTTGATTTAGTTATTTTTTATTCACAATGACACAAATAAGTTTACCTCCGTATTTCATTTTCTGTATTGTCAAGTGACATTTTCATTATTTCCGCAAATATGTTAAGAGTCATACTGTCGAATTGTCGTCTTATTTTTTCTTTTTTCCGTATAAAGGAAGATCTCAAAAAATATAGTGATCAATGTGCTATATTCCTTTACATAAAACGGTATATCAGTGCTATGTTTTGATAATCTAATGTCGCCCACGATATAAATACGGTTTGAGCAATTATTCAAGTCCAATTTGTGCAGGTCGAGTTTGAGCAATCCTTTTGGTCACTGTATTGACTCACTTTTAGAAGAAATTGGTTATCAATTAGAAAAGTAATTCATTGAAACACCAACCTTCAATACTGCGTAAACAAATGCAGCATTTTTGCTAGTGTTGTAACTCATCATTCTGCCCATTTCACACCACCGTTGTTATGATTTATGAGATGGCACATATAAATGTATCTACGATTCTATGAGTACATTACTGCTCTAACCAACGCAAATACCTCGACATTGAATCTCCTGGTAACACAAGCTCATCTTGAATCTCTGGCCAGTTTGGATTTGCACATGTGGTAAGAGATATATCCAGATGCCTGCTGTATCGAATAATCACCATAGGGATTTAAACAACATGTCTTGGGAGACGATATGTCAAAATAAACATTATCAATCCTACCTCTGCACAATCATGCACGAATGCGTAAGACAAGCGAGTTCACTCTATTGCATCCCATGCATCAACTTCGTATTCTTGGGACAGAAAACATACTATCAGGCACGACAGGAGACCAACCAAATATCTTCTCCAGGGAATAAAAGAACATAGCGAAGAGGTAGATATGCGGGATTCCACTCACTTATCAACTCTTACCCCGTTCCCATCCAATGAAGAACACTGTCTCATACAATATCAACCTCAACCGCACTCCAATCTCCTGGCAGGACCACAACTAATTCTGTCGAGGGAAGGTGCCAAAACATCGCTGCTGATAACTTCTAAAACTCGTTGTTGATATTAATCAGTTTCATGAATAACCATGACATCTTTGTTGCATTTTTACTGGGAATCGGGCAACCAATCCCTGTACTTTTAGTTATTTACTGCTCCACTCCTAGTTATGACTTATGAGCGCCAACTCCTGCACCTCTTAGTGCCTGTGAGGACCAAAATGAGTGTTTTTCCCTTGTGACGAAATATTCACTAGAAAAGATTTCCTCGACTGAAAACTACGCAGTATGACTTCATACATAATTGTAGAAAAACATTTTTTCACATAATACATAGAAATGGTGGAAACATCGTTAAATCGTTCGAAATATGGGGTGAACATATAAGATAAATCGTTCGAAATATAGTGGCGGCCCCTATACTCTTCTTCTTTTTCCTCTCAAGTATTACGCATAGATGTAACGTAATATTTCATTAATGTTGAATTAGGTATGCTCCTCTTTCGCCCTACAGAATATTTTGACGTGTATTGTGCATTGAAAAAAAAGGAGAGAAAGAAAAAGAACACACTTCAAAAATAATTTACATCAATCAAATTCAAAAAGTTTCAATTAAAATCTTCACAATGTGTTTCCATAAGATGAAGATGGCACATCTCCTTCTCCAGAGAGAGGTGACAGGTGTTTGTCTAACAGGCACACGGTGGATCGCAAACAATTGTCACTAGAATCCAAACATGATTTGGCAATCTCAATCAGTTTCGAGCACATATCTAATATTTCATCATTTGCCTGAAAGAAGTAAACAAAGTTCAAGAATCAGAAACTACAACTTCAAAAAAATTACCAAGGACTTTTCAGAGCTAGATCACCTTAAATTTAAAAGTTATATAGAAAAATTGCCTATTCAGGTACTCCACTGAAAATTGAGAGTTGAAATCCAACCGAAGTTTCAAAATTACTGAAGGATACACTGCTGAATCACAACAAACTGTTTTTAACTTCTAGTAAAACTCAAAAACTATTTTTCTTTTTCTTCACTGTTTCCATGAATCATTCTCAAATTCCCACTGCCCTTCCACTCATGGTTTCTTGGCACGGACCCTGGGTCAGCTCCCAAAAGCTGGTGATAGGACAGCTGCCTCTTGATTGGCGCATTCTAGTGATTTAAATGTTCAGAACTCGGTATCATTTTTGTCTCAAATCTCCAAAAAAGAAAAAGAATCGAGTTCTTCTGTTTCCAATCACACTTTATGAAATCAATTTTTAAATAAAAGTTTTACTTCGAGCCACCTATTAAGAAATACTAATCAAAGACAGTTTAAATGACAGAACAAAGCTAAAAAAACAAGGTAGTAACTTATGATCGACGATAAGAATTTAACCAACAATCAAATTGAGGGTTCCAACTCCTCTTCAGGATCTATATTTTAATGGTTGAAACATTAAAATTATATTCCTAACAAAACAGAAACTACCTTAACAGATGATAAGATGCAATTGCAAGCTTCGAGCGCCATACTTCCTCGAGTGACCTAGTGCCAACATTGAGGACGATTCGATATGAGATCATATATGAACACAGTTGTTTTTTTATTTTTTATTTTCTCAGTAACAACAATAAACGATGCTTACCTGGTGTGACTCTTGAAGAACATCCTGAAAAACTTTTGTAAGAACAGTACTGGCCATAGACGCAAGCTCCTGGCGATAGGTACAATCTCCAAAAAATAGCAAGTCGTTGCCCACAACCTGAGTTGAAGGGAAGATTAGCACAATGAGATCTTGAGATGTACATAAAAAAGGAGTTTTCCTAATAAAGAAAAAAGCTTATCAATGGAGACAGAAATCGAACAAGATGACAATGAACCTCTTTGTTGCAAGCATGGTAAGGGAACTTATTTTGAGATAGTGTTGCTGCCAAGGAAAGAATTGCACAGAATACCCTTAGTCTTAGCTGTGGTGCCATCCTGCAAGTGAGTCAGAAACAATGAAAAAATTCTATGCAGGTTCTATCAGGAAAAAGAATGAGAGAACATAGCAGTGGGCTTACCATAAATGAGATTCAACAAGAGATAATATGCTCCTTGAGAGGTAAGCAACTCCTTGTTCAAGATTACCTACAAAAGTCACTACGCAATTCACTACTGACGCAGAATAAAACAAAAATAATTAGATCAATCGATTATTGTCTTCCTAATTGCCTCATAAACTCTTAGTGCATTAAAGCTATAGCCTCGTACCATTGTCCAAGGCTTGAGGTGGACAATTAAAGCTATAGCCTAGTGGGGCATTTTCCAGTTTTCCGTAAGTATTGCCCCAACACCAACCACTGATTGAAATTTTAGATAATATCCAAGCCCTATTAAACTTCACATAATTTCTCTTTCAAATCAACTCAGTTCGTTCTATAGATTCTTTGTGCTCTAACAGTTGCTATTTATCACTGATGAAACGTATTGGAGTCGTAGAAAATGGCAAAGAGGATGGATATGTGTGGAAGTATTGGATAGAGGTTGATGGTCCAAAAGGAAACACCTACATCCACATAAAACATCTCTATGGAAGGATTGTGAATTAAGAGTGAAATGAAAGTAGGCCGAGGAAGCCTACTATTACAATGAAACAAAATAAAAATAAAAAACACAGCCACAGGAGGCTAACCCGAGAACCACAAATTATCTTACATCTAAATACAAAAGCCTATCCCACCTCACCACAAAAATGTGGGTCATCTAGAGCTATCCACCAAAATGCGGCTTCAATGCATGGCAATCGTACAAGATAAAATTGGAACTCGAAAGACCACACTAGTAATACTTAAGAATTATGATTTTAGGAGGTTAACTTAAAGGAGTATTGTGTGTGTGTGTGTACGAAAAAGAAAGAGTCAAGGCTTGAACAAGCATTTAGGTTATAGCTGGTTGAACTAGTGGGCATGCCTACTAATTTTCTCTCTTAACCACTTGATACTACTGGGCATCCCAATCTTGTTTGACGTCTGAAACATTAACCTCCAACTCTAAACTGTACCCAGATCAACTCTACTATTGTTCCCAACAAGGATACTGTTGCATGTTGGGATATATTGAACTTGTAATCTGGGCAGTTATCACATTGTGCTTTGTTTCACCTTCAATAGTGCCTCGCTAAAGAGGGATTTGATCTATATTTGGGATCCCATGTATCAGCGAAGTATGCTGAACAGAATGGTAGGAACCCAGTGCAGGTCAGACAGTGGATTGCCCATGGAGACGCATGGCTAGGTTCCAAGGTGCATTCATCAATTTTCAGGGGAATGCACACAGCGTTCTGGTAAATTAACTTTGAAACGAAAAGCGGTGTGCAGATCTTGTTCATGAAAATAGTTTTATCGATAAGAAACTCTAATATACTGATTTTCAAATAAAACAGAGATAAAGTTGATTAAAAAACAATAAAACATAAAGATAGCCTTGTTAAGTTAACACAACAGTTTATCAATCGCAATTAACTGCAGTAACAAAACATGAATAACCTGGAATTATAACCAAGAGGCTGCATAATTTCCGTATCAAGGAGAGAAGTTCATTCATGTCATCCTGTAGCAAGGATCCTACAAAAGCAGATAACCAAGTAAGAAAATTGCAGTATTTAGATTAAATACAACCAATGTGGATATATTTCAAATTAAATGTAACCACATTGGCTTGGAGACCAAAGAGTAAACAGAGTATATATATAGCAAAAGAATATGCGGAGTGATGACGTTGTTAAAAATGAGATGTCGTAACATGTTTGAATTCAGTTACTAAAAATAATGTAAAACACAATCCAGCTAGAACTTTGGTTTTCAATAGTGCAATAGTTAGATTTCATCTCTATATAAGAATAATTACTTGTGGGCTTCCAACTCAAAACCAACTGGCAATGAGTGGAGAGGACCCAAGACTAATATATTTTTTATGTGGCTTTAGATACCCTATATAGGATTATAAACCTTAACATGTGTTAGAGCCTAACACGTGCACAATTCTTAAATGGGTGATCTGATGTACATGACTACATGGGCTCTTAGGGCCAGAGAAATAGCCCGCTTTGTACCATATTAAATTTGGGCATCCAACTCGAAACTAATTGGAAATGAGTGGCAAGGCCCCAAGACTTTATACATTTCTACGTGTGGCTTTAGGTACCCGATATGGGATTATAAATCTCAACATAGAAAATAATTTCGAAAGCAAAAACACTGAGTATGCCTTGGTATCCACAATACACCACACTCGCCTAAACAAAATGTTTATACTCGTGTTAGGTAGGTCTGTGCGCATAAATCGGAAAAAAAACAGAAAAACCGAATGCAAGCCGGCTTTAACGGTTTTGGACTGCCTCAGTTCAGTTCTCGGTTTGCTGTTTAAGTACTGAGGCATATCGGTTTGGTTTCCGGTTCAAGTACTTTGGTTTTAACAGTAAACCGAACCGAATCGAACCGTTCAACTAATAATTGCTTTGAAGTTTTAAAAGTATTGATAGTGCTAATGCTTTATTTTGACTATCTAGGAAGACCAAGTACAAAACAGCAATAATCATCTAGGCAATGTGTACAAAGATTTTAATAAGCCATTTGTCCACTTTGACTTTGTTTGTATCCAGTGTGGGACTCAATAGAGCTCCCTGCTCACATTTAACAAAGTCTTTCCCTTATAACTTAGCTTTTCTTTAGTCCCATACCGCCTAAGCAACCAAAGTCTCTTTGTGGAAAAATTTATAAATAGTTAGCTTGGCTGGGACTACTTACCACATCCCCTTTGGGCGTACTCCTTGTAGCTTGAGAGTGATCCTTTTATTAATTGTGTAAGTGGCCAGTTAAAATGGAGGGCTATTTTCGGGGGCGTCCATAACCTTAAAGTTTTAGACTTCTTAAGACTTCACGGTTTGGAACCAATTTTATCCGTTTGTTCTTCCAGAATACAGTATAAAAGGGAAACCCTATCCTAAAAGTGAACCTTAGTAACGCTATGCCTCTTAGAGAATTGTCTCCAGTTGTCTAAAAAACTATTGAGTTTGTGATCGACTTCAGTGCTCTTTAAACACCAGGCGGATGAAGTCTTTGATGCCGATGCTAATGATTAATATTCTTAGTCCTAGCTTTGTAACTACATTTCTTTTTCTTTTTTCTTTTTTATTTTTTTTCTATTTTTTGTTATTACGGTTGTTTGTTTTTGAGAGATACCAACACAATGTTAACTTATCAAGGGTTGCCCTTTTAATGTATGACTTTTGATGTTTAGTATGCATGTTTACATGAATTTTAGGTATTTTATTTAAGAATTATGAACATTTCGTAGAATTAAAAAAAACTTATCCCACACGGACTTAAGGGGCATGCCACTTTTGCACCATGTGCCGTATGGCGATAGCAGATTTTGTGCCTTAAGTGCGCCAAATCGCCATGACAACACCGGGTGTGTCCTCCTACACCTTATCGCGGAGAAACTTCACCATCAAACCCTCGTGGTGAATCCTTCTAATTTAAAATATTGCATCTCTAATCAGCCGCTTTTCTACAAGTTAACTGCATTTGTTTTCACAAAAGGCTTAATCTTTGCACCAAAGAAAATAAGAATGATTTAACTACACCTTCCACCACCCACCTTCAACCTCTGACCTATGATGAGATCCTCAAATACTGCCTTCCAACAGAGAGCGGCTGGGACTGGAGTTGTAGTCACCACTGAGACTCCTTTTTTCTACCTCCCTCATGCCTTCCTCCAAAAACAACCTACCTCGGTCTTTCATCTCCCTCTCAAACCTCTAAACTTAACCATAGGACTTACTTTCTTAACCTTTCAAACCCTCTTCTCATCCACCAAAGTCGGATTGCTTTCTTCCTCGCAACCCCTAATTATCACTACCATCACCACACCCTATTTTGATGAACTTCTTCAGACTTTTAAGGAATACTTCCCATCTCCACCGCTATCCTCTGGAACACAAACATTCTCTTCCCATCTCTCTCACTCTTTCAACCACAATTTCCCCTTCAGTGCATTGCTCCAACCTGTTCTGCAACTTCCTAACAATCCATTCAGCCCCATTTGTTAAAGATTGTTATCTAGAAAGTCATTTACAAATGTTATGCACTTGTGCAGCATGCAACTAGTCCACTTAATTAGAACAGTATAGCATCAATGAGGATGCATTTAATTAGTCTAAACATAATAACCATCATATAATCACTTGGGAAATTCCTTGAGTGGCATCTGTACAAATGATGTCTCATTCAAATTCCTTATTGAAGATAAAGGAAGTGATTGTTTCAGTGCAAGAAAACTACTTAAATGAATAAGTTTCACAACAAGGAGTACGACTAACCATCAGACTGGTTCAAACTCTGCAAGCAGCCAATTGCTAAATCAATAAGGTCATCCGTATGGGATAGTAAGCCACCTAAGAGAGCAACCTGATGTTCAGAAAAGGATATATTTAATGAGAATAGGTGATACAAGTATCTGACTAACATAGAATAGAAGTAAAAGTAAGAAATAAGTATTACTTCAACAGTTTCAAGATAGAGATTCATCTTCGTAGTGGTAGCTGAAATAGAAGGTATTGTGACTTCATTAAACGCTATGCAAGACTTGAGAAAACTGACAACTCCATTTGCATCTTTAATTGCTTTAACTGCCAAATTGTTACTGGAGTGCACAAGAACTTCCTGCCAATAAAGGAAATGATGGACAATGATTTAATTTCTCAGATATAAGTTGTCAGCCTACAAATATCTACAAGAGTTATTAAAAAAATATACATTGCATGTTTTGAAGTGCAGTTGTGCAATTATCGATTGACAATAAAATACCCTCATCAATGTCATTTTAGAAAAAATTTCTACCAAAAGCAATTAGGAATTTACAAAATTGGTATCAAACATGAAGATTCCAAAATTTAGTGTTGGAAATTGCTGGTTCAGAGTAAATATTCTAAATTTGTATTTATATGACAAACATGAGGAATCTAACAGTTACAGAAAAAGGCAAAACTAAATGTCCATTAATAGTGCCTATTTTCTTAGAATCTATCCTTGACGATAGTAATAGAACACTTGAGTGCATGCCTCATCAAAATGGTTTGTAACGCAGGTGCATGACTAATTAGTATATGAGGTTAAACATTCGTCTATGGGTGTGGCACCTTGGTTCGGAGAGTGGTCCCGTTTGTATATCGTATGAGTGGAAGACTGGAAAGGATATTACAAATAGCCTTCCCACTTTATAAGAGTCCTGATATTAAAAGATTGGTCTTTCTAGTATATAGTGTAGTATAAGTTTGCAACCGACAGAGTAAAAAGGATATGCATCTCCATGTGAGCTAACACGCCTGACTCAGAAAAATAGGAAAAACTGACAAGACAGTTCTGAACTTCTAACTGCATATAAAAGACAAAATAAAGAAAGAGAAAAAAAAGAATAAAAAAGATGATTAATCAACTCAAAACCTCATCTTCTTCTTTGTATACTTGCTATTGATTATGTCCCCAAATATTTCCCATTAACATATTGTAACAAAAAGAATTTTACAAAACATGCATGACAGTATATTTGCCAAGTACTTAAACACGCTAAGAGTTTGACACTTTGACCCCAAGTAGTAATCACATGTGTCTAGGGCTCTTATATCCAAGTATGAGTTGGGGTGATTTGAATTTAGTCATTTTTTTGAGGGGCACAAAAAGTTTTATTTTGGTATTAAACATAGATGGTTCAGTTTAAACACAGACCAACTTCATTTTTCACATTTGTATAGATTCTCCATTACACTGCTTTTTGATAAAATTAATGCTCAACAGGTCAAAAACATAAATAAATAAACAGAATAAAAATAAAATAAAATAAACATTCAACGACACTTTAAGTTGCCCAATTTTCCCTTCGGTAAGTACCAAACCCACAATGTCGAATCCTTCCAAACAATTTGCATAAGTCTTAAGAATTTCACCCTAAACACTTACAATGAGATTTGAATCTGAGACCCCATCATCAAATTCTCGTTATACTTTTTGAATTCAAGTTCAAACCAACTTTATACTTGAACAAGACACGGAAAATTTGAGAATTTGGTTTTCAAGTTGTTAATGTTGTGGTTTTAGTTTTGCTATTGTTCATCTTGATCTTTATGTTCTTTTAGAAGAGGGAGAAAGATGTGTTTCAGAGAATGAACAAGAAAAAAGATAAAAGTCCAGGCAACTAGTTTCCCTAACTTTTTGTTTTTGTTTGTAAGGAGAGGAAACTGACGAAGCTCTCTTGTCAATTTCTTGTCTATATTTCCTGCACCTCTGCAAGTAAATGGGTTAGCTCACATGGCGATGCGGGACCTTTTTAATCTGAAGATTGCAAACTTATACCGCATCATATTCTAGAATGACCGGTCTTTTAATATTGGGACACTTGTTAAACTTGTTGTAGGTGATCCGTGATAGTATCCTTTTCAGGAAAGATACTTGGCTATTTCATAACAGGATGAAACCCTTCTCAAGACAAGGGTATATAAGGAGAACAACAATGCTACCTCATCTTTACCCTGGTTCAAATTCTAAATCATAGGAGCAGGGTTCTTCCAACCATAAATTATATTAGTATTGGCGTATTGCATGTAGATTCATTTTCTTAATCCAGAATTATTTTATTTTAACTATATTAAACTGAGGATCTTATTTCAAACATTTCTTTTATTTTTATCAAATAAGAGTATATTTTATTTGATATCCCAGCTAAATCATACAAAACATTTAGAGCTCAAGCGCGCTACAAATTGCGCCACAAGCCCTTTCTGAATAGAAAACCCTACCCTCCTAAACATTTTATTTTATTTTTACTTTTACTTTTTATTTAATGTTTCCCAAGTTAGGACGTCTATAAATAAACAGATTGTAAACTGTTTATTTAAGTTTTGCATCAATTGAGCCTGGTTTTCCGTGTTGGAATGGAACCAACAAGAAGTTGATCAATAATCATTGGTAACTATGATTTCAGAAAATAATGTTGTTTGGGTAGGCGAAACACTTATTGTGACTTGCCACATACATTTGTCTTTTCCTAAAAAAAGCAGATGAAGAACATACACCATTGGCCAACTTTTTCTATAAAAACAGCAAAAAATAGGACGGCGAAGCAATTAAAACTTCTTTAAGAATTAAAAGGTTGAAGATTGAGTTTGACCAAGGCTCGGCAGAATTGACAGTATAGTCTCAAGGCCGTAAGATACAATATATATGATTAAGCATATGGTCTGAAGGCTAAATTTAATAGACTGAAAATATAGAATATATTGATAATAGCAAAGTGAAAATTACATAGGGACTAACTCTCATTAAATAAGGAGAGTGCATGAAACAAAAAGCCTCCTAGCTATTCAATGTGGGACTAAAAACCCACTACAAATACTACTAAGACTAACACTTAGACTGACCTAACACTGACATTCTCAACAAATAGCTTAGCCTCAATGCATATGGCATAAAGAGTAGGCTGTCTGAACAGTAAAGATAGGACCCTAGCAGACAATTTCCTCCGCTTGGGACTAAAAGCTCAGACAAACATATATATTTGAAAATGGTATGAAATATACCAGCATTTAAATTTTAGAGTGTTATCTAGGTATAGAAATGCATACCATAAGCTCATTGAATTTAACAAAAGCTCCACGGCACTCAACTAGAAAAGTAAGGTGTCGTTCCATTGCTGCTCCATAGTCAACCTACAACATCATAGCACTTGTAAACCATTCAATATTACCTATGTTGCATGGACACACCATATTTAAGAAACACTCTGTCGGACACGTGTCCACATATCCGTGTCGGACACGACACACGCAGATATTGTATGTCATATACCTCTAGTTTTGGTATTTCTCCATGTCGGACACTTTGTATTCGTGTTGAATACGGATACACGTACCCATGTCAATGTAACATAGATTATTAAAAATAATTTGTAAGTAACCAATCATGGATAAGAACAAAGAGATAAAAGTGAATGTTGAAAGAACTTACCATGTGGATGAAACGAGAAATAAGATGTGCACATTGTTGGTAATAATCATCTTTGATATCTAAAATATCAATACGATCATGCAGAGCCAGAGAAACTTCAAAAAGCAGTTGTATGGTTGTAGGATTACGAATATACCCTTCCCTATCCAATCAAAATATGTAATGATAAGAAATCAACTGAAATCAAGATTAGACAAAATAATTTAGGAATGTTGGCTCCAAATATATTAGTTAGTATATTCAGCATTAGTCACACATTGCTTTTTTAGCCTTTTTTTTCTTCTTGATAAAACTTAATTCGGCTCGTATAATCATATGGGAATTACATCAATCCGAAGTTAACAAAAAGATAACTTGTTGGATCAAAGGTCCAAAGAAAAGCGGATTCCATAAAAAAGACCACACAATAATTAAACGGAAAAGCGTATTCCTAGTAATCCCTCTACAAGACTATAAGAAGAAAATAATAAAAAACACTGAACATGAAGGAAAGAAAGAATATGAATCAGCACAACCTAGCAGCACTATCCTCGTGGATTTTGACACACCTACCAAAAGGTGGACATACAAAAAGAGTTAGTAGCTGGTTTTTGGTGGAAATGATATCCTCAACGAATATATACACTGAAATGTAGCAAGGAATTTTTTTAAGGGGTATATATATGTGTACACCAAAATGCAGCATGGAATCTTTTCAAGGGGTCCAAATAAGTGTTATATTATTTTATTTTCGATAGCCAAGATATCAAAATGTAGGTCATAAAAATTCCTTCATTACCTTGCTGCCTTACTAACGATTTGCATATATACAACATCCCTAGTACTCCCGTACATCACACGTAAGATCTCAACGAAATGGTTCTGCAAAATGATGATCAATATAACATCAAGAACTGAAATAACCTTAAGTAGGTCTACCTTCTACAACAACAGCATGTGGTCTCTCGAAGAGAGAATTAATAAAATGTTATCTTTTGGTTTGTGTAATTCCATCTCTATTTAATGTATACCTATGATGCACGGATACGGGTATGGGTACCGATACGGCGACACCGGTACAGGGTACGATACGGTTTTTAAATATTAGGATACGGTTACGGCCTATGGGTCGGCTAATTAATATGAATATTTTAAAATATGTGTATTCTGAAAATTATGTTAGTAGTTTTTTGAGTAAAGTTAGTCAGGAACTTGTGAAAAACTATTATAACACATGTCAAAATCAATACAACTTGAAGCCTCGTGAACAATTTACATTTCAATGGAGTAGAACAATTGGATCAGGCCTATTTCAGGGATTCCAGTACCCTAGAAGTATCCAGTACCCGTATCGGTATCGTACCCGACCGATACAGGTGCAATGACATTTTAGGAGTATCCGTGCACCATAGATGTATACTCATTTTGAAAATTGATATTCCATTAGTTTATTTGGATAATTGGATGTAATTTGTTTCATTTTTCATTCCACCATCACCAAATGTCCAAACAATACATTTCCCAAGAATATTTACAATTTTCTTGCAAAACAAACTGAAGTAGTGAAGAACGATTTGCGGAAGAAGCATTACATTTTAGTATCACCTAGTTGGATATAATGCATACTTATCACAATTGCCCAAAAGTTATGTATGTAAAAGTGAAAGGTATTTCAAAAAAAATTAAGAAATAAAACACGAAACATTAAAAGATATTGGGTGTTAATTGCTAATAAAAGTAGCTTACACATAATTGAAAATGACATAATTTGTATTTGCAGTCAAAATAATGAAGAAGTTGTGTGAAATATATATATATAATGAAGTCTAACTACAACGGTCCACCAAATAGTTATTTGGTGGAGCCAAACTCCAACCGTCCACCAAATTGGGAAACTGGAAATCCAAAAACAGTTGTACTCGCATATAATCACAAATGTTCTGCTGATTTTAAGGGGACAGCAATGGGCTCACACACCACATGATATGACAGGGACAAACCACACACCCATATCATGTGGCGTGTGATCTCTACATTTATACCCAATTTCATTCATTTTTACAGTTACTATATTACCCTTTTGATACATTTGCAGTTACCATTCTGCACAGTATAAAATAATTTTACTTTTCAAAACAATTAAAACACATACAAAATTAACTATTAAAAAAATATACTAATTTTATTAATTAAAGCAAATCATTATACTGCAGAATAGGAAATGCATAAGTAACTGACAACACGCTCAAACACGAACACACTATACACACTCAAACATCATTGTTAGTCATAATTCCCTGAGTTCCACTTGTTAAACACACCACCTTCACCATAATTGAAATATGTGTCCTTCCATGTTTGTTGTTTGCGCTGGTGAAATTTCCACTACTATGGCCGTTAGCACTGTGTCGAGCATCATAACAACCCCCATAAGTTCCACAATAAGGGTCGTTATAAGCATCATATTAAAGACCATCAGACCTGGGACTATTTGATAAACTCATTATAATAGTCCATATACCTATTCCTCTGCCATTTCCACTCCTTTTTTGAGAGAAAGGAATCACATTGAAATCGCCACCTCACCCATGGATAACTTCCATAAGCAGGAAGATCATTTAATTCAACCCGAAATTGAACTTTATCAACTTCGTTGACTGGCCCATATACTGTGGTTATGTGGTAAACATCCAAGCGCAGTTGACCTCCACCATCTCACAAACAATAGACAAAGTCAAAGGTCCCTTTATTGTATATTGGTATCCCAAATCAAGAAATAAGTCAAAAGGCCCACTTTCCAATTTTAATCATAGTCTAGGACAGCTGGGTTTTGAAACCATTGATAAGGACATTTTTTGGTTTATAACTACTAGAAAAACCAGATTTCACGTTTTAATTATTAATAAGGACAGACTTCACTTTTTTATCTTTCACTCTTTCCAATTTTACCCTTCTATTCCTTGTATGCACAGACGTCTGCGCATATCAATTGTCTTTGTCGGACAAGAGTCAACTATTGTCCTTAACTTTGTCTTTGAGAGTGTTTTTGAAATGAGGGCGCTTTTTTGGGTTCATTATTTCGGAATTTTGTCCTTATCAGTTTTGTCCTGATCCCAAATTAGGATCTGACCACCAGATATACCAAATAGAGGGGCAAAACTCCCATTCATGAGCTGATCTCTCCCAAAAGTAGACAATCAATCATTCCTCACAATGCTCCCTTTTAGTTTCTAGAAGAAGCAATGGCCTGAAGTTTAGAACCGTTTTCCTCAAACGCCCAACCCTGTCTTTAGATCGAGAACCCCTCATGTTCCATGTTCCCAAGTCAAAATACATCAGAAATGGATTCAACCCTTTGAACTTCTCCGATGCCGCCATACCTCCTCTTACACATCGTCAACTCCTCTTGTGCATGCTGATTGATAGCTTGCAAAATATCACGTTGTGTTTTCTATTTGGAATCATTTATTTCGTAAAGGTTTATGTTAAAATAAGAATCTCATAAACATTAAGTCTGATAAAAAAAGGATACCAAAAGGCGCCTAAACATTACACGGGTACCAATGGAAATTTGAGATAAAGAAATTTGGAAAAAAGAATACAGACATGAATTCTGATGGTTTGAAAGCTGTCATGTCTTTTTGACTACTTAACTAGTAAACAGTGCATTTCTTAATGAGCTGGAAGGCGTTTTCAGAATGTGTGTGCTGCTTGATTATTGCAATGTGGCTTGCAGTCCAACAATATAGTATAGTCGTACACCAGATGAGGTGATCTGATATGCAAACAATAAAGCCCTATAAGAATTTAACAAAACCCGATTAAATGAAACTTGACAGTTTAACAAACTCTTTTTTTTTTATCCCCTGATCCCCACAACTCCCTTTTTCCAGTGAAGGTGGGAATCAAACGCATGACCTTGGGCCCAACCTCCCAAGTCTTGACCAGTAGGCCACTAGACACCTTCATTTTAACAAATTTATTCTCAGGACATACTTATAAAGAATATACATCAAACATATACAAAGCTTAGAGTAGATAATAACTCCATTCCTGCCTTCACTGTTTTTCTAAGCCAATTTATACTTTACTACACGGAGGAGGCGACAAGCGCACTACAAGTTGCGTAGCTAGTCCCTTCTATTCCCTTTTGAATAAAAAACCCTACCCTGCTGAACATAAATTCATTAGCACTAGCAGTCATCACATTTTTTATTTTATTTATTCTTTTACAGAAGAACATAAAAAAGGACTAAAAACAGAAAATGATGAAACGAAACAACCACACCAGAGAGCACAAACCTGGGTGTGTGTGCGTGTTTTTTTTGGGGGGGGGGGACTAATGCTTACAAAATCTTACCAAAGCAAATGCATCTTCCAAGTAACTGTAATATGCAAGAAGCTTCACAAAAATTGATTGCAAACTGTTCATTCCACTTTCAGTGAACCCTTTACTGCAGGCTCTAACTGAAATCCCGTCCAGAATAATTGTCAAATAGTTATCCTGGAATATATTCAGCAGAGGGAAAGCAATAATAAGAATCGCAAATGAGCATAGATATAAATGCTTGAAATTGAATACTTAATACAATGAAACACAAGTAACCGCTTCGGAGTGGTGCACTTGTCTGCACGTAGGGATATGGACGAGACACTCAGGATCACTAACTGGTAATTGTGAGCTACTGCAGTTGTTGTGCGCAACAACCTCAGAAACTCACAATGTGATAAAGGGGATGACAATTTCTCCCTTGTAATCACCCTACAAATGAATAGATCACTTACACGAAACCGAAACTCTTCTCTCACACGTAACACAACATTATTAATCCATTACCCATTTGGCCAATACAAACTTATTTATAAATTTAAACCTCTTCAGAATAGTAACCAGAATTAGCAATTCAAAGTTTTGAACTAAATTAGGAACAATAAACACATAATGAAATCAACCTACAAATAACCCCAGACTAAATAAACTCAAAATAGCGCAAGTGCTAGCTTAGTTGGTAAAACCTCTGGGTGCTGATACCAGAGGTCTTGGATTCGAATCCGCAAGCATCCAAGTTACCCGAGCTACTAATCTCATTTACCACAAACAAACAAACAAAAAAAACCCTCAACTAAACCTATTCCTTAAATCTCTAAAAATATAGAAACCAATTGAACGATAGAGTGAAGGGTTTAGGAACAGCAGAATGCATCATGGAGGGGACGTCGTAGGGAATAATTCTTAAAAGGCATATAATGGGAATGTTGTAAGGAATAAGTTGCATAATAGAAAGGACTTGAAATTGGGTCAGTATCAAATAGACAATACATGAAATACTAAATTACCACAAGGTTTACCACTACAATTATAGTGCACATGCTTTCCATGCTTATCACTGAAGAGGATGTGGTATATGGAGCAAGGGATCGAAACAAACAAGCAAGCAAAGTGTAAAGATGAATCTGCACAGGGCCACTCTAAAGATGGCAGATTGGCAGGGACGTCTTGCCTGCAGAAGAACGCTCAAGCAGTGAATGATCGTTTTGACAAGACAGTTCCTCATTCGAATATTTCTGTAGTATTTAGCCGCTTTTATTCAACTAAAGCCTAGAAGAGTTTTGGTATGTTTTGGTATACTTACCAGAAAGAATAATAGAAAATAATGAAAAAAAATATTTTGTATCAAAATAACCCTTGCATAACAGGATATCTTCTTTTTATTGTTTATTTCCCACAATTTTTATTTTTTTGTAGTTTTTTTATTTATTTTATATCAGTAAAGTGAAGAATTTCATTCAAATAAAAAGCAAACTTACAAGATCATAAAAGCTAAGTTCCATTGACACATGTATCCTTATCTGACAAGTATACACACGGAGAAATACAAAAATTGAGGTATATCACACAATGTGTGGATACGTATCCGACACGGATTATTTTTAAATTATGGTGTGTCCATAACATAGCATAAAATACTAAAACCCTAACAGCCCCAAATCAAGGATCTTTATACATAACACACCCAGTGGCGGAGCCAGAAAATTACTTTAGGGTGGGCAAGATTATTAAGAATTTGATGTTTGGTAAATGCAGGAGTATAATCTAGTGAGTTCTAGTGAGAAAAGAAAACTTATAAACTCATAAAGCATTGATGGGTTCTAGTGGGGGAAAAAAATCACAACTACATATTCAAACAGATGAATTTAATGATTATATGGTATCAAGGGGACGGAGAGAAGAATTTATGATTTTATAGTTTCGTTAAATTGAGATACCGAAACTAGAAAGCATTTTGTTTCCTTCAAGAGTCCAATTGTATCAGTGTATCACACAGCTTAGCGTGCTTAAGGTAGTCAAGCCATTTTAATTCTTTTTGTTATATCCTAGAAGTAACAAATGATAACTACCAATCAAATACATACTACTAGTTGTATTTTCACCAAAAGTTCAGGGTGTGCAACTGCTGACCTTTGCACACCCTTCGCTCTGCCCCTGAACATACCCCCATTTCACAATAATCAATTCAAATAAATGCTTCTACAGTCCACAAGACTTTACTCCAACAGCAGAAGATCCTTTATGGTCAGGACGAAAAAACGGAATATGTTTAAGAGATGTATAGCAATTTGTCAATATTGAAGAAAAATCAGAAAATTGAAAAAAAAAATGAGATTGGTTTCTTTATACACTTACACACCACTCGGTTTCTCTCTACTTTTTGATTGTATCATCCCATCCGATCGATTTCTCATCATTTAACTAGATTTCCTTTCTATACTGGTGAACTTTGAGACACACTTCGACTCAAATTGGTTAGAAAGAGTGGTGTGATCTTATTGGCAGAAGCTTCGATTAAACAAAAATTCTATATGAACAAACTGTTTTGAACAAACTGTGGCAAGTATCACGTGACTTACCGTGTTTACATGTTTTACAACCTTTTTTTGGTAACCAAAAACAGAAATTTATTATTGAAAAAAAACAAAATCAAAACAAACAACAAAGAGGAATGCTAGGAGTAATTCAAAAATTGAATTCTAACTCTTCAACAGTTCTACTTCATTCATTTCCTTCTACTTTTATCATCTTCTTCTTCATTGTAGCAACTCAAAATGCAACTAACTTCAAGTTTAAGGAAAAAAATATTTCATTACTATTACTTCAATGAATCTGCCAAATTTTCCATTGAAGTAGAAAACCACATTTGGATTTGAATGAAAGTCGAAAATAGAATCAGAAATTATCGCATAACTTCACAACGCATTTGATTAAAAATCAACAATTATCAAAAAAAAAAAAAAAAATAGATTAAAACTCAACTTGAAGAAAAAAAGATGGAATTAATAAAAAATATGATTAAACCTCAAAACACAATCATCTAATTACTAATTTGTATGGAATTGATCCTGTAGAAAGGAATTTTCATTAACTGTCAAACCAATATTGAAAATCAATGTCAATCAAAAGTTACTAATGTTTATTACAATTATTGTTTTAATGACTTGATTTTGTGGATAATTAAAAGTGATTTGTCTAATGGAAACTCCTCAATCGAATAATGAGAAAGAGATTTAAAAGATTTAGGAGGAAGAAGAGGCATCAATGGTGGGTGACGAGGGAAAGGAAGAATAAGACTTCTTTCTTATCTCATTCATTTTACAACCTCTTGGGTTTATAAGACACGTGAGATACATGTTGGTTCATATGCCACGTCAGTTTGTTCTATTTAGTTTGTTCATATAGAATTTTTGTCGATTAAATGACCAAACATTGATTTGATAAACACAACACTAAATTACAATAGGGAAAACGGGAATAAAGTGAATAAACCCTAAAATCCACAACTTACATTTTCATTAGTAAAAAATCAATCAACCTCCTAATCTAGTAGAAGACAACAAAGAAAACCAGTAATTTAACGACACATGGACCAACTATAATAAATTCAAAAACAATAACAATAATTGACTAAAGACTTGGACTCGAACATGGACAGGTCCACTACATCTTCCCATCATAGAGAAGCACACATTAGGTCCAAAAATCAATCTAGGTACTTAACTACTTGTGAAATGGGTATTACAATGTTGTCAACTTTCTTAGGGCATATCTTCATTAAGTACGAAATCAATCAAGAATATGGATAATACTTCAGATGACTAACACAGTAACCACAATAGGTTGTACATGTCAGATTTTGAAATTGTAGCAGGGAAGATTTGACAAACAAAGGTGTCCTGCATGCTGTAGTGACCGCTTAATGTATACAGTTGTTTTTCATTTTTTTTCTTTGTTCGATAAAAGTTAATATAATAAAAAAAAAGTTAATATATTAATATAATCATGACAAAAACAATATATTAATATGATCAAGAAAATTACATCAACACTCGAGTGATTAGCTAGAAACTAATATCTCAAGACCAAAAGAAACCCCATCACCCCTATTACAACCTGCAACCCAACAAAAAAATGAAAACAAAAGAAAACAAAATAACAGCACCACCACGTGGCTCAGTCTCATTCACCTATAGAAGCCACCTCACCCCCTTCCTCAATAACCAGTACAGACCTCGTAACGTCTACCCCAACCTCATCAAACATTCTATCCTCCCTGTTAATGGAAGCATCGTGCATGCACAAAACACTACCTCCCCCAACAGTCAACTCCCCTCTAAGAATCGGGGAGGCTGCACACCCAGTTTCCTCTGTAGTTGTTATTTGCTCATCCACAGCTGATGTTTGAAATTCGATGGCTCGTTGTTCATCCTCTAGTCTTTGATCGAAGAGCTTTGTAGATCTTCTTGCGTTGATACACCCTTTCGTACTGTTTAGATTTTCGCTTTCTCTGCGAGGCAGATATCTGGAGAAGACGATCTAATTTGTCTAAGATGAATTCAGTAATTGGGTCTAGACATAGAAGCCCACGTGTATTGACATCTTGTGGAGTAAATTGGGCTGCTGGGTTGAGTCCATCAAGACAATAATGCTCCCCACTAGATAAAGATGACGTCACAGTTAAGTTAGATCCAACTCTATGGGGAACAAAGCTTTGCCCAGGCCCAACTATACCATTAACAAGACCATGTCTAAACTCTTGACTCAAAGATCTTTGCTGATCACATGTCTCCAAATATTCATTTCCCTCATGCAGGAGGCCCCACTCTTCTGTGACAAATGTCCCCTCAACACAATTCAAATTCAAATTCAGGCACTTCATATGATCTGCTACTCCTGTACCTTCTAATCTTAAGTCACACCCGTCTTGTTCCTCCTCTCTACAACCAGACTCTGTTTTAACCACCAATTCTTCTTCTTCATCCACACTCCTACCACCATCAGATTCTCTTTCAGCCACCATATCCCCTAGCTCCCTAGCAACCACAGGTGTTGACTCCCTATTTTGACAGAATCAAATTAAAGTTTAAGGAATCTTCACCTGGAGTCTCCGCCACAACCGACCCTATACCATTTGCTACTGTGTTTTGGTTCACCCTATCTTGACCACCATGTCCTTCTGAAGATGCCCTCTCAGCTGCCATTTCCTCCCTGCTTCCCAAATTCAAAACCTCAATGGAGTATCTCCTCCAAGTCATTGATACCCAAACACCATCTTCACTAAATACCACATTTTTCTCTAGATCACTCCCCCTTCCTTTCTCCTTCAACGCCAAACTTTTGCAAAACAAGAACTTATCTTTCACATTTTCCCAACACAGATCGTCGTTAACGAACCTTACTTGCATATTAACCAAGATCCATTCATTCTCACAGCATCCTTCCTCCTCATCCACCTGATTTTCTGTGCGTCCTCCCTGTCCCAGGCAGTTTTTAGCCAACACTGTTTTTAACTTCCTCAATTTGTTACCAAATTTCTTTCTCAACCAACTGTTTTTGAATTTAAAAAATCAGACGCAACCCCTACTTTAGATACCTTGTCATTTTCCTTTTAAGCTATTTGACCCCTACATGTACTAGCCTCTGACATTGCTTATCTAGCACATGTTCCCAGCCTACCCACCCCTGTCAAGCTTCTGCCTCTGCCATCAGTTGACATTTGACCAACATCTGTCCTTGCATCCAACACTTGACCTCCTTGTTTCTTCACACCATACCCCTTCTTACTAGTATTAATTACTTCTCCAGCCATCATGGCAGGGACTTCCCTGATACCACATATCGAAGTAGTCACCACATCATCATCAGCTCCACCCCACCTAAACTGAACATCTCCAAACGTGCAAGCCCAATATTGGAAGGTATGATTTCAGCCAAGATTTTCAGCTTGTATTCCTGTTCCCCTTCCATAATGGTGATGATTTCGAATTCTGAACTTGGACTTATCATTTAAACTACGACTTCTGCAGCTTCCAATCGCTCTAACTAAATGCTCACTCCATAATTGGCCCATCTCACGCGCTATACCTCATCTACTGGCAATCTCCGTGATGGATGATATGCTCACTCCACAACTGAAGTGGTAATCCCACTCTGTAGATCCACCTCTTGGTTGATAACCAGTCCTCAGTTATCACATTAATGTTGGCTCCCGGGAGGTGAAGAGTACCAACACCTCGTAACGCTGCAACTCTCTGAGCTCCCTTCATGTATCTTCAGTTGCTAACAAACAGAATGAAAGCATGCCTTTCTTTAGCAAATGAGTACGTTGATCTGTTGAACCACCCCCTAGATTCCTGTTAAATGAGGAATAAGGATCACTTTGATTTGACTCTGGCCTTTCAGGAGCAGCTAGTTGCTAGTTTGAAAATAATGTTAGATCTGACTTCTCATATGGAAGTACTTTGGTAAGCCATATGAGCCCTAACTCGGAAACTAATGTTGTACTTGTTTCTTTAGAGAAATTTGTATTTGTTTTGATTTTATTTGTGTTTCCACTTTCTTTTTAACAAAAAGACAGAAATAAAAGAGAGGCCGAGGGCCGCGGGGGGGAGGGGGGGGGAGAGGAGTTGGAAATCAACTTAACAACCAAACTTATGCAATTGACAAGCATATTTATTTCAAACTCAAATGAACAACGATGGAAGCAACCAGAGTAAATAAATAAAAATTTTAAAAAAATAAGAATCCCAATACTCACCATATTATATTTCAGAACAATATCCAGAAAAGCATCCACAACCTCCAGGTACTCATTAAGGCTATTATATTGAGAAACCCCCTACAGTAGTAGAGATAACACAACTTATGACGTTTCATAAAAATAAAAAATAAACCCTACCGATTTAAATAAATCTCATTCTTTCATCACAAATGGTTAGTGAGATACATAAACTACATATGGATAGAGTTTATATGAAACGTGATAGTAGGAAGCAGCTGCATATAGTTCTAAACTTCTAGATAATTTACGCACAAAAGCCAATGAGAACAGAGATGCCTGAATACCTGGAAAACTTTCGCTAATACAGTACGAACATAATCCATATGAGGGTTCCCATCAAACAGCTTAAGCCCAAGCAACCTGAAATTAAGATACTACAGATCGGCCAGTTAAAAAATGCTTAACGGGAAGTTGTAGTTGGATTATATAGCACTGCCTGGATAACTAAGGCTGCGCCATGAGGCTGATGTTTACCTGTTCTAAGGAAATGTCATTGGTGGATTCAATAAGCTGAACTATATATGAAGCATGGGAGCAAACAATTTCAGCCGGAAGTCCCTTGAGGAAATAGTGAAGAATGACTGAGATGTACTGGAAAGCCCCAGACGAGTTTGATAGTTCCCTTCCTAACTGAAGCTCCACGAGCATCTCTTCAAACAGCGTCTACTGGATACACATCAAAAAATTAAACATCGGTAGCTCAAAAGCCTCAAACTATACTTAACTACTAGTTACATGTTATAGTAACTTCTGATACAGAGATTACATTAACAGTTGAGAAAATAGGCAGAAACTTATTTCGCGAGACCAAAGTTATCCCATCACCCCTTGATACAACCTGCAGCCCCACCAAAAAAAAGGAGAGGTTGTCAAGGGTTACCCCATTACCCTTGGCACTTTGTTTTATTCCCATTTTATTGCAAACACTTATATCAAACTTAGGAGCATCCAACTCAACTGCAATGATGGAGCCGCCCCAGGATCTTTATATTGTTATGTCAGGCTTTAAACATCCCATACCGAATATACTAAACATCTAAATATGCCCCCTTGCGTGTGGGGTTACTTGACCCTAACACGTGGACAACATACCTGGGTGACATGGAGTCAATGTGCCCTTTGGGCCATACACGATAGCCTTCTCTGATATTGTATAGGACAAGAAGTATGATTTTGGCAACTAGCATTATTCTATTTCAATTATTAATTGAAGTAGGAATGATTTATTTAGTAGTTTATTGTATCTTATCAGAATTAGGATTGGTTTCTAATTTCAACTACTTGAATTCCAAGGACCATATCTACAAATATTGATTCTCTATGATTTTGTAGAACCAACCATAATCAATATTATCACCTGAATTGAAGTTTATTTTATAATATGAAGCACGGACATGGACGCGGACACCAACGCGGCGACACATGCATATCTTAAAAAAGTAGGATGCGGACACAGCAAGGATGGGGATATTAAATAAAATTTTAAAATTTATTTGTATTTATATAGCATTGGGGTTGGGGTCACATATCATAATATATCCAGATTCAAAACCACAAGAACAATAAAAAGAGTGGTTGTTGGGGGACGAGAGACTTTACAGACTTTTGGAGGCGATTTATGAAGTTAGTTTAGTCGTTTAGACTAGACTATTATTAGGTCGTCCAAATTAGAATTGTTCTTTTGGGATTTTTCATTTCTTTTTATTCCATTCCAACCCTTATCCGCATCCATGATGTGTCCAATCCGCTTCCACACTGTTGTGTCACGTGGGACGCACATGTGCTGCACTGCTGCGTCCAAGCTGGGTCCACGTCCGACACTGACACAATGAAATTTTTGCGGTGTCCGTGCGTTACAGATTTTATACTTATTGAGGGGTGGTAGGGCAAGGTTGATGTACTGAGTTGTAGTTACAATATTCTGGAGATGGATCCAATTGAGGAACATGGGGCAAATATAGAAGATGTAAAGTATTTTTTAAACAACAAAAAGAAAAAATTGGTGAGTCACCTCGATGTTGTCATCTTAGTAGCAATTCAATACTATAAATTTCGCTTCTCCTTTAAGGTTTCTAGTTGCTCCTTGAACTTTGTCTTGTTCCAAAGTACCTCTACACCAAAGAAATCTTCAACTTTTTCAACTCAATAATCTACAACTTTTTCAACTTTGTCCTGTTCCAAAGTACCTCTACACCAAAGAAATCTTCAACTTTTTCAACTCAATAATCTACATGAAATTGTCCATCAAAATAAACAATTGGACAATTCATTCTCGTCGTAGAAATTTGCATCCCAATCAAATATTCATTTATACTTGTCACGAAGCGGATTAGGTTCCAAGCGAGTAGAAATGTGTTGACGATACAACATTAAATCTTGCTTTATAGGTGACAAAGAAGTAGAAGACACTTGAAACTCCATATTCATATTCAAAACCTGTCTAAAACTGACACTGCACAAAAACCTATGATGCACGGATACGGCAAAATTGCCATAACACATGTCGGACCGATATGGGTACAAGACACTGCTAGGCTACAGCCATAATACATGTCCCCCATAAAACAAAAAAATAACAGTGAAATTTTTTAGAGATAGAGAGAAAGACGGGATCAAAGAAGACGAGAGAGAGATGGCGAAGGAAATTTCTTTCTCTTGAATGACCAAGATTTCCATGTCTCCCCTAGTCCCCTTTCTCTAACGAGATTGAACTTATCTAGAAGGTTTCCAGCTGGATTGACTTTGACCTTTCTCACATTGTTAAAAGACCTTTCTCATATTGCTGATTTACTTCATCAAATACAAAGAAAATATTCAGAGTATCACATATAATCAAAATAATTTTATTAATTATCTGTACCCGTATGTCCCGTACCCGTTTCCTAAGATTTTCGAAAAGTTGTATCATACCATGTACCAGTTTCACCGTATCGGTACCTGTATCCGTACATCGTAGATGAAATTGCAATATCTTTTACCTTCGAACTCCAAATGGTAATCCATTCTCTTTAGTTGGAAACTAGACTTCCAGATAATTCTAATGGTATATAGCACGACTTCTCCAAGTATGTTGTTATGTAGAAATTTTTTAAGATGACAAAAATTTCTTGATTAGATTTTTTTTAAAAGGGTGAATGTGATGATGGTTAAGAAACAAATTGGTGGTGACAGGACAAAAGGATCTTCATATGCTGGGAAGATAAAAGATGACATCCTCTCCTTAATCTTAGAAAATCCTACTGTTGAGAAATTTCACATTTACCAACAAAGAGTATTTCTGGAAATCCTTGCCCTCTTTGACAACCTCTTTATCCTTTTCAATAACAGTTTTTTTCAGATGGGGTTCCTTGTTTGGCCATACATGATTGCATCTCTTTGCTTTAGGTTTCTCTAGTAGTTGTAGTTTTCTTTTTTCCAGTATCGATATCGTATCTATCTTTCCTTTTGTTGTATCTTTCCTTTTGTTGTATCTGAGTGGGATATCTCATCCTACAAAGTTGACTTATGATTATATATATACACATCACATTTTACCGATCATAAAAACAAATAACAGCTTTTTGCTCCTTAGAACACTGTTCACATCAATTTGGTGGAGAAACTTGAGCAATAACAACATCTCCGATAGGTGGTGATGTTTGGTAAAGAAATTGAAATTTTGGTTTGGAATATTTAGGATGTGGGGTAGGCAATAATGGAGTTGAGTTTAGGGTAGAGAGTAAACCTTTGGGTGTGGGAAGTAATGCAGGAAGTGAAGATGTGGGAGGGGTTTTGAGTGGAGTTGGGTTAAGAATTATGATTGGTTTACTTTTTGGGGGTTCGTTAGGTTTGAGTTCGATGGTGTCGGAACAGTAAACTTGGGTGATAGGGAAAGGATATTGTGTAATGGTAGACGAAATTAGAGTAGTGGCGGAAGGAAATTGGGTGGTTGAGGAAGGGCATTGAGTAGTGGCGGAACAAAATTGAGTAATGGTGGAAGGGTCAAAGTGAGTAGTGGAAAGGTATTGAGTGGTGATGTAAGAGTATTGAGTGACGGAAGGGTGTTGAGGGGTGGAAGGGTGAAGTTGGGGTACTAGGTTGTAGCTGCAATATTTTGGAGATAGATACAATTGAGGAACATGGCGCAAATATAGAATACGTAAAATATTTTTCATGCAACGAAAACTTTAGGAGCATCTAACTTAAAACCAGTTGGCAATGAGTAGAGCCGCCCCAGGATGTCTATACTGTTATGCAAAGCTTAAAGAGTCACACGTGAGACTGTGCTATACATCTCAGCAACGTAAACACACTGTCAAGGGTAAAATACGCCTAAGAGATCCTGAGACATTGACAACAGGAGCAACCAAAAGGAAAAACCCCAAAAGTCTAGCAAAGCTCAATTGACATGATTGCCAAAAGTATCCTCCAATAATATCTTAAGTGTTAATTTAGTGGCAGAGTGAAATACAAAGAACATTCCTTTTCCTTATCTACACCCAATCACGTAGCTACCTGTCTGGTGCCCGATCAGGTTGTATATATGCCCATTATGTATTGCATATGAACTTAGCATTTGAAGATCTCCTGATTTATTCAATATTTAAGCAGACCGAGGAGGGTACCTTGTGTACAATTATTTGCACAAAAGAATTTGTATATGGATAAGATTCTCTCTCTCTCCCACACACACACAAAAAGTCCACAACCCACACGCACACATTAGACTGACCATCTGACAAACCATTAACATGGCTTTTCTATACGATATGCATTTGGAATCAAGGGATTCACAGAAAGAAAGATCAAGTAAAGTATGATTACCGAAAAAGAAGGTGCCACACATCTATATTCACTACTGACCTTATCCAAGTCCTTACACATGCATTTCATAATCCACTCAATGGTAGGTTCTAACATGCTGATAAGAGACTTTTTATTTTCCCAGAACTTTTTGTGCGTGGTCTCTTTTTCCAAAATAATACTTGTCAATATGATTTTGATGTCACCAACGCATGTAAAGAGATACCCTGTTTGGAAAGTATTCCAGATGAGTTGTTACACAGGAAAAAATAAAATAAACAACGAAGATAAACAAAAACAAAGAGAAAAAAGAGAAGGGCATTGTCCCGGAAAACCGGAAAAGAATGAAAGAAAACATATAAGCAAAGACATATTATTATGAAGATAGCACTATGCATGAGATAACCAACACAGTCGAGTGCGTCAGTGCAGTACTTTATATCTAGTGACAGACATTAATAAAACAAAGCAAGAGGTACAAAAACATACAAGATGGTGTAAAATTTAGCTACCTGTATCATGTGGAAGCATTTTCTGAGCACAACGAACCATGTATAAACGGCAATAAAAAGATGCTAATGGATCAGCTAACCCTCTAATCATCATAACCAGACGATGAAAGATTCCACAAGGTTGCTCATGAACAAAACGCCAGCAGCGCAATATGGCAAGCTCCAAATAACTACAAAAACACAAAAGTATCAATCTTGTGAAAATCCAAGTTAGAAAAGAACGGAAAACAGAAGCAAATAAGTAAATTCAATGGCATTTGCAATACAATACAATCATGAGAGTCCAACCAATGACAAGGACAGACCCTACAAATATTAATGCTTAATCCAGGGAGTCATCAATATGAGTGACTCAACTATGGTATAACCCAATATTCTTCAGCATTTCCTGCAACACACAATCAACCATCTCTACACTAAAAGCCTAGATATGTATATTTGAACTGTCCTATTTGAGACGGGACCTTTGCTAGAATACACTATACCACATTTAAAAAGCATCAAATAATTGACGAGTTGAGCGAGTTCGTAAGCTAGGAAGAGCATATATCCATCTGTCTGTCCCTTCCCTATGTCCCTCTTCTTCCTCCACCCTACCAGCAATATTTTCCTCTTCTACCAGAATTTTTGCTTCGTTTTCATCTCTTCCTACACCTTCCCTCTTGGGTTCTCTCTTTTATGATGTCTTTTCTTTAATCCTAACCTCTGCATAAATTTTGAACCCAACCTCAAGTTCCTCAAGCTGAACTGCTGAAGATCAGTTGAAACCACTCAACATCAGGTTATGTGAAGTCAAAACAGCTCATGATTCCATCAGAATGAAAAAATGGTGTTGAAGTTTGGCACAAACTAGTTTGGAATCTAGTGTGCACCCTTTATATTGAAGGACGATGTTGGAAGATTTTATAAAGAAGTCTGCCTATTGATGAGAATATTAAGAAAATAAATAACAGAGACTGCCTCTAGATGCACATTTGTAAAACAGAGGAGGAAACTCAACGGCATTTAGTTTTTGATTGCTCAGCTGCAACAAACATGTTACGTAAAGCTAATGCGCTTTGTCAACAACAGAGTATAACATCCTCTAATGACATCTTTTGGTTCAGCAATAACAACAGCCCACCAATCTCAGAGTTACAGTGAGCAGTTGTAAGATCTATCATGGTCCAGTTACGGTAATAATAATAATAATCATAATAATAACAATAAAAGAAAAAAAAAACACTCATGATAGGGGTTAAAGAAAGCGAGGTTGGCATTGTCTTTACTAAGTCCATGAAAAATACTGAGAAGGAAATGATAACATTTGGGAAATTCAGCCTTGCCTATAAACGGAATAGATATTTGGCTACCTAGCTCCACCAGAGGGGCTGACAGAGAACACAGATACTCTAGCAGAAAATCTGGCGTCAGAAGACGGGCTGCTGTATTCTCCCATCATTGGAGTCCTAATTTCAGGCCTAGGGACTGAAAAATTGCGAGACACTGAGCATGCCAGTGGTGGAAGGAAACTGATTCTGACGCTAGAGCTCTTACTATCAGAAAAGAAGAATTCAAGTGAAATATGTGGGGATTGGCATATGTTTGACCACCAGAGGTCAATTTTACTGCATATTCATGTGCTAAAAGAAGAGCTGAATTGTAAAAGGGACAGAAAACCAGGTAGGATCACAAGCCCAATTTCTTGAACAGAGTTCAATCTCCCAACTTACTAGTTACTACAGCCTGTAAAACAGAGATATTTCTCTATCTGATGGATGGCTCTCTTATATATTTATTTCTCTTTTTAATTATTTTTTGTAATCACAATTTATAACTTCTTTTTCTCAAAAAGGGAGAAATCAAGATAAAGAACCTCACATGCGTGGAAGAAGCTCAGGGATAGAACCAATTTTGCAAAACCAGTTATAACAGGTTTCTTTGGCATCAGAGCAGACATCTTTCGCACCAAAGTCATCTGCAAACAAACTAATGAAAGTTAAAATTCCAGTCAACAAGTAACTTATCATCATCTTACACAAACCAAATTATGCTTCAATGCTTTTCATTCCTGCTTTACTTACTACCAGAGACAAGAAGCCTTCAAACAATAAACATACATGTATACAACAAAAAAGAAGAAGAAGAGGACATTTAATGTATAAATTTAAGTTATCAACATTGTCGAGCTTCCAAGCGCATATACTAAAAACCGATGGTTGAAGAATAAGACATAGACGAAGAGTACTAGTGAAGACCAATGTTGCAATTGCTTAAATTCAACTATTCAAGTGTCAGAAACAGGAATATGTTGTTTCTAGCTTCAAAAAACAAAAGTAAATTCATAAAAACTCTCAATTGGACCACATCAACTCTCAAAAAGCAATAGAATCGCCACCAAGGAATCAAGGATTGGGTTCCTCCCCTACTATTAGTCCTAGAAAGAGTGGCGAAAAGGGGCCAAAGTAAGAAAAAAAGAAATAAAAAAACTTCTTCATGCTCCGTGAAGACAATAGGTCTATGATGGAAAGGTTGGGAGCTCTGCCTAAGATTGCCAAAGAGAAGGAGAACATGAATGGGAAAGGGATAGGGATAGGTTTAAAAATTGAAGAAGAGAGCAAACAGGTGGTGGAGGAAAATAAACAAATAGAGAAGGTGTTGTAAGCTATGGGTCTTGAAAGCAAGGCCTAAAATATGGAAGTCCGACAACATATCATGTACCCCAAAAACCAATATATTTTGGAAATATCGGAGATATATATCTTTTTGTTGATGACTAGTCAAAATTATTTTTTGTATGTCAATATATCGGAAATATTGCCAATATATATATATATATATATATATATATATATCTTAAACGGACTAGTCTGTTTATGGACTTGTGTCTTGAACAGCTTATATAGTGTCGTGAACAACTTATGTAATGTCTTAAACAACTTTTTTAATTTATGCTTATATATGACACTATATAAGCTGTGCAAGACACTATATAAGCTGCGCAAGACACTATATAACATGTCCGTAAACGAACGTCCGTTTAAGAGCATATATATATATATATATATATATATATATATATATATATATATATATATATAGAAGGTTTAGGTGATCCTCGGAGGTTTAGGTGATCCTCGGATTGTGGTATATAGGGGGTGAGTGTGTTCTTTTTGGTGTTAAGTTTCCTTGTTGTTTTGTTTTCATTTTGGATTTTGGTCTTATACATTGTTTTTAAAGGGTGGTGCATCTCATTGTAAGATTATACGATATTGTATACGTGTGTCCTTTTAAGGTGTGTATACTTGGGTATACACTTGTATCTCTTTTGGGTGCAAGCTATAAATAACATGTTTAATTAATTTTCTGGTATGTTTTAGATTATTACTTAAAGCTTAGTTGTTGGGATATAACCTGTTAACTTTAGACTCTATATAGATTTATTGTTTGGCGTAGTGTTTGTTTGGGTAATCTACGTTCTTTCCTAGAATCTCCAGACGAGATTCCTTTAAAGTGTGTATATTATAACAACCCTATTTTTCAAATAAATAAAAGAATATTTATAACATGTATTTGATTTTGTTTTATTAGCATTATTTGGACATGGGCTTATTATTTACAAAGTGGGCTTTAAAAAAAATAAAAATGATAAGATAAAGATAGAAAGAGAAAAACATGGGGAAAGAGAGGGATAGGGGGTTATAACCACCGAACCTCTTTTTCCTTGTATTTGGGCGTTTCGGAAATACAAAAGAAAAAAAAAACGTGCAACCGAAAAAGGGAGAGAAACAAAAAAAGAGCCTACTGCTTGAAAGTGTTTGAGAGAAAAGAAAAGGGCAGAGGAAGAATAGAATCACTTAATACGCGGACATTCGACTTTCGTTTTTTCGGATTCTTTTGATTTCGTAATCTATTTGTTCGGTTAACAAAAAGTAAGTAGACTAAATTTTATATATACAATTGATTGATTACCATGGATTATTTTAGTTATGTGTTTATTCTAGATATTGGAATGATGACATCGACAATAATTGATTTGATCATAAATGTTTGGTAGCAAATTCATGCTTTAGTGAGTTATTTTCTGCTATCTTTTTATTCTATCTTCCTATTGATTGATTTAAGATAAATATACCAAATTTATTATATGTGTTGGTTAATCATTGTTGGAATCCTTAGGTTATACTTTGATTTTGAATATTCTTGGTATTTCAAGTATACTATGGTTTTAGGAAGTGAACTATTTGTTTTCTTCTCAATCTGCCATGCTGATATAAAACAACTAGTTAACTGACTTTCCCGTATTCAAATGATTAGAAATTTTTATAGTAGATATAAGACATGTACAAGAAACACATATCCAAAAATCAGATCATTTAGGTGTGTGTGGAGAAAGATATGAGCTCCATAAGTTTGTGCGTCATAAATTTGCGCTTCAGGATCAATTTCTGTGCACTATATTACAGTCCAATTTTTATATCGTAGGGATGAGAGTTAGGTGTACGGGAAAACAAGAAAAAGTAAGTTTTTTGAGTCTTCTTTCCAACCCAATTGGCCTCGTCACATTCCGAGTTCTGTGGAGGTAGTTATATGATGTCTACAAGTTTGGTTGACAGAAAACAGTGCGTCAGAAATCAGTTTCTGTGCACTGTGTTCGAGTCCAGTTTTCATATAGCTAGAGTTAGAGTTAGTAATTTTGTAAAACATAAAAGAGTAAGTTCTAAGAGTCTTCTTTTCAACGCAAAAAGCTTTGTAGCGTTTGGACACTTGTGGAAAGAGTTGTGGTCTACGGAAGATAGCGCGTCCGAATTCTAGTTTGCTGAAAATTAGGATTTTTACCAAGTTTAAACTATTTTTAGTCCTAAAAGATAGAATGACATTGGGACTTCGATAGGGCAGGGAATCGGGTCGGGTATACCCAAATCCGACCCGACCCGATTACCGAATACATCGGGTTCGTGTCGATTTTCATATCCGTTTATGTATTTCGGGTTTGGGTTCGGGTTCGGGTTCGGATATAATTTTTGGGCTTTTTTTGAATTTTTCGTGTTATCTGATCGGGTTAGTCGGATTTGGATATTAAATTTCGGATATAATCGGGTTCGGATTCGGATTTGGATACTGTGAAATTATTCGGATTCGGATTCGGATATAGCCATATCCGACCCGAACCCGACCCGATCCCTGCCCTAGACTTCGAGTTCTACATGAAAAAATAAGTGTACATATCATAATTTTCATATAATCAAGTGGTGTATCATTTGGATGATTATAGAAAAAGTTATTGATTCGGCAAGTTAGCTAGATAACCTACCATGTTTTTATTTAGGTGAGCTCTAGTTAACTTTTCTTTTTGTAATGAGATAAACATATGGATGTCTTGATTGCTTAATTTCACATTTGTACAATTGTTGCACAAACCCAAAATGTTAACACGTGACATGTTATAATAAAGTTTGAGTTTAGTATATATATAATTAAGAAATAAAAGGGAAATGAAGTGTGCAACCGTAAGGCATGAATTCTTATTGTTCTTTGACTTTGACTATATGGCTGATAAAAACTACGGAGACTTGATTCCAATCTTGAAAAATTTGGATACGTAGGCAATTTTGAGCAAAAATACAGCCACTATATTATATATTATATATTGGTGATTGTGATAACTATATGTTTACAATATTAGCATTTAATTGGGTATGTGATTGTGGTTGTTTAAAAGTTATTCATTGAATTTGTCATGAATGACCTATTAGTGTTATGATGGGTATTCCTTGAATGTGGTGAAAATGACCTAAGGTATTCATTGAATGTGTCATGAATGACCTGTTAGTGTTATGATGGGTATTCATTGAATGTGGCGAGAATGACCAAAGGTATTTATTGAATGTGCCATAAATAACCTGTTAGTATTATAATGGGTATTCATTGAATGTGGTGGAAATGACCTAAGATATTTATGTTTTGAGTTATTTTGGAAAATGAGAATGAGCATTGTTATATAAGATTTCTTGGAAATGTATATTGGGATTTAAATCTTACTTGGGAAGAAACTACTTACCGTTTTGAGAAAACGGAGCTAAATTGTCTTCCAAGTTGAAATGAGTGTAATAGTATATTTCTTGATTTGAAAGATTGAACATACTACTATATTATTTTGTATTTAGTCTTACTCATAGCAACAAATTCAATTTGCTGACCCATGTTTGCTTTCTTTTACAACGTGAGTGTGTTCTTGGAAACATAGATGGTAGAATGCAGTGGATGACGACGCTTGATTTGGATTCACTTTTGGAGTCTTTCTTGTTTAAGTTTCAAGAGTGGACAGTTTTGTTTTGAGACAGATGTACTGGAGTTGGTTAGTAATTTATGAATTCGTGAATGAAGAGTTGTTCTTTTGGCCTAGTTTGATCTAAGATTTTTAATGTCGTGTAAGAGAATGAGTTATTAGGGTTTCGTTTCATCCTGGGTTTTCAGATGATTAAATAAAGTAACGATTGAGATAATTATATCTTGGATAATTCCCTATTTTAATTTTCTGGAAATTTGGGGTGTGGATGAAACGAAACCCTAATAACCCATTCTCTTACACTATATTAAAAATTTGAGATCAAACTAGGTCAAAAGAACAACTCTTCATCCACGAATTCAAGAATTACTAACCAACTCTATTACATCCGTCTCAAAACAAAATTGTTCCCTCCAGAAACTTAAACCAGAAAGACTCCAAGAGCAAATCCAAATCAAGCGTCGTTATCTACTGCAATCTACTATCTATGTTTCCAAGAACACACCCACATTGTAAAAGAAAGTAAACATGGGTTAGCAAATTGAATTTGCTGCTATGAATAAGACTATTACAATCATTTCAACTTAGAAGACAATTTAGTTCCGTTTTCTCAAAACGGCAAATAGTTTCTTCCCAAGTAAGATTTCAATCCCAGTATACATTTTCAAAAAATCTCAGATAACAGTACTTCTCATTCTCATTATCCAAAATAACTCACAACATAAATACCTTGGGTCATTCCCACTATATTCAATGAATACACATCATAACACTAACAGGTCATTTATGACATATTCAATGAATACCGTGGGTCATTCCCGCCACATTCAAAAAATACCCATTATAATACTAACAGGTCAATCATGACACATTCAATGAATATCTTGGGTCATTCCCGCCACATTCAAGGAATACCCTTCATAACACTAACAGGTCATTCATGACACATTCAATAAATTACATTTAGGTCCTTCCCACCACATTAAAGGAATACCCATCATAACACTAACAGGTCATTCATTGCACATTCAATAAATACCTTTTAAATAACCACAATCACGTACACAATTAAATACTAACATTGTACACATATAGTTATCACAAAAACTAAATATATAATATATAATATAATAGCTACACTTTTGCTCAAAGCTGCCTACGTATCCAAATCTTTTAAGATTGAAATCAATTCTTCGTAGTTTTTATCAGCCACATAATCAAACTCAAAGAACAATAAGAATTCATGTCTTACGGTTGCACACTTCATTTCTCTTTTATTCCTCAATTATATATATACTAAACTCAAACTTTATTGTAACATGTCACATGTTATCTAGCTAAGTTGCCAAATCAATAACTTTTTCCTACAATCATCCAAATGATACACCACTTGATTACTTGAAAACTATAATATGTACATTTACTTTTTCATGTAGAACTCGAAGTCCCAATGTCATTCTATCTAGAACTAAAAATAGCTCAAACTTGGTAAAAATCCTAATTTTCAGCAAACTAGAATTCTGACGCGCTGTCTTCCGTAGGCCACAACTCTTTCCACAAGTGTCCAAACGCTACAAGGCTTGTTTGCGTTGAAAAGAAGACTCTCAAAACTTACTCTTTTATGTTTTACAAAAATACTAACTCCAACTTTAAATATATGAAAACTGGATTCGAACACAGTGCACAGAAACTGTTTTCTGTCAACCAAACTTGCAGACATCATAACTACCTCTACAGAACTCGGAATGTGACGAGGCCAATTGGGTTAAAAAGAAGACTCAGAAAACTTACTTTTTCATATTTTCACGAACACCTAATTCTCATCCCAACGATATAAAAATTGGACTGTAATACAGTGCACAGAAACTGTTCCTGAAGCGCAAATTTCTAACGCGCAGACTTATGGAACTCATATCTTTCTCCACACACACCCAAATTATCTGATTTTTGGATATGTGTTTCTTCTACATGTCTTATATCTACTATAAAAATTTAAAATCATTTGAATACGGGAAAGTCAGTCAACTAGCTGTTTTATATCCGCATGGCAGATTGAGAAGAAAACAAATAGTCCACTTCCTAAAACCATAATATACTTGAAATACCACGAATATTCAAAATCAAAGTATAATCTAAGGATTCCAACAATGATTAACCAACACATACAATAAATTAGGTATATTTATCTTAAATCAATCAACATAAAAATAGAATAAAAAAATAGCAGAAAATAACTCACTAAAGTATGAATTTGCTACCAAACATTTATGATCAAATCAATTATTGTCGATGTCATCATTCCAATATCTAGAATAAACACAACTAAAATAAACCATGTCAATCAATCCATTGTATATATAAAGTTTAGTCTACTCACTTTTTGTTAACTGAACCAATAGATTACGAAAGCAAAAGAATCCAAAAAAAATGAAAGTCGATTGTCGGCGCGTTTAGTGATTGTCTTCTTCCTCCGCCCTTTTTCTTTTTACTCTCAGACACTCTCAAGTAGTAGGCACTTTTTTTTGTTTCTCTCCCTTTTTCTTTTGCACATCTCTTTTTTTCTTTTGTATTATCAAAACCCCCAAATACAAGGAAAGTGTTTCGGTGGTTATAACCTCCTATCCCTCTCTCTCCCCACGTTTTTCTCTTTCCAGCTTTTTCTCATCATTTTTATTTTTTTAAAGCCCGCTAGCCCACTTTGTAAATAATAGGCTCATGTACAAATAATGCTAATAAAACAAAATAAAATACATATTATAAATATTTTTTTATTTATTTGAAAAATAGGGTTGTTATAATATACACACCTTAAAGGAAGCTCGTCCCGAGATTCCAGGAAAAAACACAGATTATCCAAAAAAACACTACGCCAAACAATAAATCTTTATACATTCTAAAGTTAACAGGTTATATCCCAACAACTAAGTTTTTAAGTAATAATCAAAAACATGCCAGAAAATTAATTAAACACGTTATTTATAGCTTGCATCCAAAGGAGATATAAGTGTATACCCAAGTATACACACCTTAAAAGAAATACACGTATACAATATCGTATAATCATACATGTAGACATACATAGATACAAACCACATAATGAGATGAGATGCACCACCTTTTAAAAACAATGTATAAGACCAAAATCCAAAATGAGAACAAAACAACCATGAAAACAACAAGAAAACTTAACACCAAAAAGAAACACTCTCACCACCCATATACCACAATCCGATGATCACCTAGACCTTCTCATTCTAGGCTAACCTAAGCTAATATATATATGGGTCAAAGATTGGTCAAAATCAACAAAGTTAATAATATATCGATCGATATATATTAATATATCGGAAAACCCAATAAGTTCGGAATCATATCATATGTCCATCTGATATATCGAAATATTTCCATATCATATACCCCAAATTCAACCATGCTTGAAAGTGAACTGAAAACGGACATTGTGGAAGCAAGAAAAAAAGTGAATAGAGGAAAACATTCGATCGAAATGTGCAGGGAGGAAATTTCCGCAAAGGCTTGGGGTAAATGTGACGAAAAGTAAAGGTTAATACCCAAAATGGTCAATGATTGGATGGTTGATGACAGAGTATAGCCATGATTTCGATCGAATTGGACTTGGACATTTCGGGGGAAGAGGAATAAGAGGATTTGGGGGGTATTATGATCAATGGAGATGAGTGACTCTACACTTAAGAGACAAGGGGAAAGGGTGACCTCCCTCCCGAAGTGGAGTATATGAAAGTTTGCTTCACGATTCAAGTTCAATGGTGGGTCATTGGTTTTCCCAGTTTTCTGTCTCTCTTTTTCTTTTCTTTTCTTTTTTCTAGATTTGTTGTATTTAAAAAAATAAAAATAAATAAATAAAATAAAATTGTGTTTGGTCTACTTGGGTAGTTGGGTATGGGATTTCTTGGTCTTAAGAAAATAGAACATCTGGTGTTTATCTATCAAAGCGTCGTACCTATAAATTTTCATAGGGCCCCACTGGAATTCCTTCAAAAGCTTGTTGAATAATTTTTATGGATTCCGTCAGGACTTAATAAAAAGCTAATGAATCTCCTTTTTGCCATTGTACTTCCCAATCAAACTCGTCATAACATTCATAAACTAATTTCACAATATTTTCTAGTTTTTCCTAATTTTATGTATATGACAAAAAAAAGGTAAATTTCACAATGAAACAATGAACAAATGTTTACAGTGTTTATCTCGGAAAAAAAAAAAAGGTTCCTTAAAGTTATATTTACCGAAACTGTATTTATATCTATTCTTCACGGACATATGTCAGCCTCATGGGAAGATTGTTCTAGGACAAAATGAGTAAATGAAAAACACACGCATCAAATCATTTAGAAAATGAACAGCTACACACCTGGCAAAGAACTGATTAAGGTTCCGTCATCAGTATATTCAGCCTTCCTTTTGATGCGCTCCCACACCATATCTCCAAGCATATCCATCACATCAATGACTAGAATGAATAATGGAGGATAGAATTCTGAGACAGATGTGTCCATAAGAAGCCTAGCAACCTGCACTAAAAAAAATTCGTAAGAGGCCAAGAATGTGTACTTGAAGTTAAACCTATTAGCTCAATCTTTTCCAGAGAAGTTAGCCTTGCTTCAACAAAAGGTACAGTACTAATACACTAATAGTTTCTTATAAGAAAAGATAGTGAAACGTCTGGTGCACAGGAGAGTGTTATTAGCTTATCCATCTAAGGTGCTTGCCAGACATCTATCAGCTGAGTCCATAGATTCTGAAGGAACACACTGGACTACCACTATGAACTGAGTTCTACAAGTTCGAAGGAACAGAATGAACTAACCCTCAACCTAACAACTTTATGTCGTTAGTGAGATGGGGTCACCTCAATTGAGTACGACATTTCGGTATAAAACAACTCCTACAACATTCTCGAAAATATGAAGAAGTTTAGCCCAAGAGATCCATTCAATCCAAAGTTTGAAGCCTTAGCTACTTAGCTTCCAAGCACAGAAGAGCACAGACTTCTTTTTTCTTTAATAACACTTTATTATCAATTGAAAGTAAATTATCCAATAGCGGAGATCATTAATAGCACTCCCATTAATTTGTACACCTAATGTATTACTCCATTGTTTATAGTTACACGAAAAAGATAGGATAAAAGTGAGATTGACACAGTTACCTTGATGGATAATTTCAAAGATGTTACGCGGTCATCATCCTTCCATGCTTTGCCTATCTCGTCTTTAAGTTCACGCAACCGTGAAACATACTCCTGTCTTGTAATGACTTTGAGTCCATCTTTTTGTGGATTGTCAAGCTCCTCCAAGTGCAAGCTAGTGGATGATTTCTCATAGGCTGCAGAATTCCTTGTAAAATAGCAAAAAGTAAGAGCAAATTACAGCTTTCCGCAGCATCAAGACACAGGGATAAACAAGGAGATAGTGATGACTCACCCTTGCCACTCTTAATTATTACATCCGAAATCTGCAAGAGCAATACTCAATTGAATTTTGGGTAATTTTCTAAAAAAAAATTAACTGGGGTGTAATTAAAAACTTACTGGAGAAATAGAAACAGTCTTGGAAGATGAAAGCGTCTGCATAATTGATCTTTTGAAAGACAACCATTGTTCGTCACTAGGAGTATCTTCTACGTAGACAGTATTATAATCTTGCAGACTTACGGTGGGCCCTCCTCTTAAAGGGTCATAGAAGCTTCCAGAATCAACCTACAAAAATATATATATATATATATTAAATAAATGAAGAGATGGAAATGAGAAAGAAGAGAAATGGGCCCACCTGATTATGATAATTTGTTGAGGAAGGAGGGATTATAAATAGGAGTGGATGATTATTATGTGTGGGTATTCGAGGGAGTGAATGAGCGGCTTCTTCCGCTTCGTAATCGCGAACTCGGAATTCCAATTCCATCTCTCTCTCTCTTTGACTCAAATGAGCACTATTTATTGGGCCCAACGGATATAGAAATGGGTCCGTGGTCCGTTGGACCATTTTCTATTGCACTCAAATGAGCACTATTTATTGGGCCCAACGGATATAGAAATGGGTCCGTGGTCCGTTGGACCATTTTGGCTATATACTGCATAAGAGAAGATCTCGGCAGCTAAATAAAATATAGACTTGAAGAACACATAAATGACCTGCAAAATACGAAAGAGTATAATCACATAATAAAGCATCGATTCAACATAAGTTATAAACTTATAATCAGACGCCAAACTCAAACGATGAACAATCAAACACAAAAAATTTAATGCAATAAAGCATTCGATGATTATCATAAATTGTGAAGTCTTAATTGGAGAAAAATTAGAAACCAATCACAAAGATCGTTACAAACTAATTAAGAAAGAGTAAAACTCACAAATTTTAGCATATTCTAGGTCAACAACCAGACAACCATCCTGAATTTATAAATCATTGTTCACAAATGCAGATCTAAAAATATTTGTATTGGCTCATAACAAGTAGAAAAAGATGCATCAATCAAGACTCATCATCCAAATTGAAACAAAATCTGTTGAATATGATTATATAAAACCCTGCTCAAACAAACAAACCAAATTGTTTCTATGGGAAAAACATTAATGAAAAGAAAAAGAAAAAATCACCAGTAAAAATCCCAAGAACAAAAGAAGCATGTGATCATATACATAAATTAAAGAAAGTAATAGAAGCATATACTTTTTCAAAATATGGGGTTTCTTTTTCTTCTTTAGATCTCATGGCATTTGCAAGACTTGTCTATAGCATTTCAAAGAGAATAGAGAAGGGAATTGAGCGGCACCTATTCCACAACCCCTAAATCTATTTTTTTCATGAATTCACATATTACCCCTAAATCTATTTTTTTCATGAATTCACATATTAGATAACACTCGGCTAGGAAAAAGATGGTGGAAGTTATAATTATATAAGTCTTACTGGGCACAAATAATTGAGAGAGACGAAGAGTAGGAGAGGGAGATGGAGATGGAGAGGGAAGAAGGGAGAGGGAATGTGAGTTTAAGGCGAAGAAGAAGAGAATAGAGAGAGGACAAACAGACAGAAACCTACAAAATAATATTTTGGGTCATATACCCCCACTCCGCCCAAGAACGTTCGCTCATCTCACTTAAATATTTAGTGTGCATAAAATCGGACGAACTGACAAAACTGACCGAACCGGTCAGTTTTAGGTCGGTTATGCTTATGAGTCGGTTCGGTTTGATCATCGGTTTAGTCCCAAACTCGACCCAAACCGACCCACTATATATAATGTATTCAAAAAAAAAAAAAAAAAAAAATATATATATATATATATATATATATATATATATATATATATATATATATATATAATTGATTTAATTTAAAAATATGTGAAAATCGATCGGTTCGGGTCAGTTAGCATCGGTTAAACCATGACCCAATCGGTTTGGTTGGGGTATCAGTTTGGCTAGAAATTAGTTCGGTTCAATTACTATAACATAGCCGGTTTGGTTCGATTCCAAAAAAGTATAAACTGGTATATTTGGTTGTTGGCTTAGACCCAAACCCAACCTGACCCGTGTACACCCCTATGCTATATATACATTTCTATTTTGTGCTCTCTTATTTTTCATCCCAAATTCAGTCTTTATCTCATTTTTCTATGAGTTCAGTCATTCTCTCACTTTCATCCCAAAAATTCAGTGTCAAACATATATATATATCAGTGCAGCTGTTGGAATGGGTCAGGACATTAAAGGGCCAAATTTTGCACCCAGGCAAAATTTTTGGATAGAACTTGTTAAATATCGGAGGGTGGTGGGGACTTAACAGTATGGCATGTTTGCATCGTTTTTTTTATGATTTACAAGTTATGTAATAAATATATTGTCTTGGTGCGTGATCAGCTCCCAAATATGCGTTTTATTACCCTTATATTATTGCATTGCATCCCTTTTTTCTCTAAATAAGCTAGGGTTAGGCAGACCCCCACCTATATTAATTCAATGTTTCCTTACATAGACTTTTCCACTTGCATTGCAGTCCTTCTTACGTTTAATGAAAATACAACTTATAACTTTTATTGCCTTTTCAGGTTACAGAGAATTTCAGACCACTTATCATAAAAGCTGCGTCTTAGCACCAAAAATAGCATTAATCACGCTTATTATGAAAACTAGAAGCTGCTATGAAAAAGTGTTAAAAAGTCAAAGGTCAAAGGTCAAAGGTCAAAGCCCTCAACTCATAAGACCAGAGATGGAGGTCCTTAGCACAAAATATGGCATTCTCTAAAACCTATCTTGATCAAGAAGAAATCAAAAAGCAAAAGCATAGAGTAAAAGGTGAGGTGTCTCAAATGTAATGGAGAAAGGCAAATCATTCATTGACATACAGTAGGGGTATATAAACTAAAAGTTAGAGAGAGAGAAGGCACCTAGACTTAATCTAGTGACATGTAGGATTTATTTTTCTAGTCTCTTTTCATTCAAGTCATTTTACTTTATTGTTCTTTATTTCAATCTTGTTATTTTGCTTTGTTATTCAATCAATCAATATTCTTTTTGTTGTTCTTTGTTCGAATCTTTCATTTCAATCTTTTCTTTCAATGTTTGTGGTATTTCTATCTTTAAAACAATTTAAGCTATCAATGTTCTTCATAAACTAGAAACCAATACAAGTCTTAAACTAATAATCTACCTTCCTTTCTTCAACTCCCAACATTCAAACTCTAAACAATCTATGGTGAACTACAACAAAATTTTGAGATAGTCCAAACTAGACTACTTCAAATGGCGCCACCGTCATGGATTGAAGGAGCAAGAATGCTTGGTTGAGCATCGAAGGAGGAAGCACTATTTTCACCTTTTCACTTCTTATTTTTCTAATTTTTGTTTATTTATTTCGTTGTTTTTCATTACTAACTTACTTTTATGCAAATCCAGGTTCAAGATTAACATACTGGAGAGGAGCTGAAGCTGCAGCTGAAAACCGACACAACTTGGACAAAATTCGACGTGACGCGTGACGAGCGCCCTTGTCGATGGGCGACCGCAAGGCCATCTCAGTATTCCAGTGTCTAATTTTTTTTATAGTTCAATTTTTTTGTGATGTGTAGTTGAACTCCAAATCCGGATTTTGTAATAAAATAGTATAAATTAGTGGAACTTGTTTGTAATATATAGAGATATAAAGAAAAAAAAACGAAAAAAAATATATAAAATATGAGTTTTGCTTAATTGTATGGATGAACTTGGGTAAACACTTGGTTGAAGTTCTAAACTTACCAAGAGATTAGAGTTTTCATTGCCTTGAGAAGTTCAAGTGTGTCAAGCGAGTCGTGAATCATACGCTTGCACACTTTGAATCAATTTGGTAATCAACACTCTAACTAAGGTAGCTATAGTTAATCTAGACAATTTATCTAAACTATTTAATCTATTAGATTAGTATATTATTACTTTAGTTTTATGTTTTTGGCCCTTGAAGGCAAAATTGTTTAATTATCAAAAACCCAACTTGTGGGCTTTTTTTAAGTAGACATTTATTGTAACTTAAAACAGGGAAAAGCTCGGAAGGTTGGGCCTGATTCTCAGATCACACGCCAACCAACGTCGCTTTCTTCTAAAGCAGCGTGTAAGCACAACTTGAGAGGTAAATTCTAAACCTCTTCGAAGCCCATGTAAGAGGATACCTTGTGTGTTCAAGCATGCTTATGTGATTGTTTGAAATTTAATTTCCAAACTGCAATTTATATTCATGCATAAGGCTGAACCCGAGCCACATAATAACCATTGGGAAGTCATTCCTTAATGTAGATAAATTGGACGTTGCTTGATTCTTGAAGCCCTAGACAAAAAAATAATAATAATAAAAAAAACGAATTAAAATCAATCAACTAGAGCCCAAAGTAATCAAGCCCCTCCAAAAAGGACAAAAATATAGCCACGAGGATTTAGATTAATTAGTTACCAGATTCTGGTGGACCAACTACCTTCCTTACTCCCCTCCCCCAGATTCATCGTGAGTAAGATTCTTGGTAGCACACCACTTGGTGAAGTGACAACCTACTCTTTTGAGACGTGTAGTAAATCCATCCTAGTCTCGGGCCCAATTGTTCGTTTGAACACGGTATAGTAAATTATAGACCAAACAAATATTTTCAAAAATCCAAAAAAATGAATTTCTACTGTTTGTGCATCATCATTGATTGAGCATTCATGTCTTATTAATATGCATCGCAACCATCATGGAATTACAATGCAAACCCAAAACCTTATTCTTTTTGCGGTAGTCATTTTCATTGGTGAATTGTCCCATCATATACCGAATTCGAATCTACTACGGGAAATCTTGACTATTACGAACTTCAATTTTCAAACTTCCCTAGTACCCCATACACTCAGGAGTTTTCTAATCATGTCGACAATTCATGGAGTTTCACAACTAATAGTCAACCACCATTCACATATCCACCTGGTTAGTCAGAGTACGGTTTCACCCAAAACCAATTACCATTCACATCACCATCCATATTGAATTCATATCCTAGTCACCCATCTATCACAGACCAACTCTATCGGAAATGACCAAGCAAACAATACTAACTCAGCAAATAGCAACTACTTTATATTTTCTCCAATCCGATACAAAAGATGCCAAATCTGAGACTAATATCTTCCAACTAGTCTAGAACCCAACCGAAAAGAGAAACAAGGTGTTACTATAATAAAGATAATTGCTAAAGCTCATCCTAATACTTCTTACTAGGGCAGGGATCGGGTCGGGTTCGGGTCAGATATGGCTATATCCAAATCCGAATAATTTCACAGTATCCGAACCCAAACCCGACCAAACCCGACTAACCCGATCGGATAACACTAAAAATTCAAAAAAAGCCCAAAAATTATATCCGAATCCGAACCCGAACCCGAACCCGAATCCGACATGAATATATAAACGGATATAAAAATCGGGTCGGATTCGGGTTTACCCGACTTGATTCCCTGCCCTACTTTTGACCAATTAAAAATCCATCAACCTCCACCTGATTATCGTGAGAATTCCAAATCTTATGATGAAGACTATATGCCCGAAGTCACAGTTTCACTCATATGCCTTAATGCATCATCACCTATAAATGATAAAACTTCGGCAGAAGAAACTCAAGAGCATGTATTGGACTCGATACACTTGGAAAATGGCATTGAAAAAATTTACGAAGATCTAGACAGAGAGAACAAAGAAAATGAAGTTCTTGGAAAAGAGGGAATAAAATCTATGGTGAATAGTGGATTTCAATTTAGTTTGGCGGTTAAAGACTTATCGATGGAACAAATTTGTGACTTCCTTACTATTGTAGATATGACTCATAATCTCGTGGAAATGCCAAAACTAAATGAAGAAGTCTCTGAGTCCTCGAGATCATGTGAAGAACCACCATACAACCATCACCATCCCAAATTAACACCTCTTGAAATTCAACCTCCATTCATAAAAAATCCACCAATTTATGAGGACCACACCACGAAAACCATTTAAAAAAAACATCAAATTCTCACTTAAGCCAATTGCCTTTGATATCATTCATAATTTTCTAAACCTTCCAAGTAAAGAGACTTTGCCCAATATACAAACACAAGAGTCCATCATTTCAGTAGTTGGGAAACCTGGTATGTCTTATTCCCCATCATTTGAGCCTCATGAAGGACATCTACTACCAACCTCTCATTCTTTTGGACAATTCAACTATGACGGGTTATTGCATAAGTTCCATGATGGGTTACACAAGCATTATCTTATCATTTTGTATCTTACTCTCCACATACATCATGTCATTCTATTTGGGGGTGTAGGTTTTATATGTTTTTCTATAAAGATCCCCAACTGTTTAGACTATTAGTATATAGTTAACAATATTTTATCCATCTCATATGCATAATATTGGAGAATCTGACTTAAAACAACCCCACATATAGTCTTGAATATCTTATTATAAAAGATTCATGTTATGTTTTCTGGAAGCATTCCATGGGAGTGCATCATTAAGGTAACTAGGGCCCTCATCTTGGAGAGTGTGGTTGTAAGTGTCGGAACTTTATTACACATATATCTCGCATATTCTTTGTAAAACACTTTTTACTCGTCGTTTGAGTAAGTGTGAACCTGTGGAGCGAGTATATAATTTTCTTTTTCTTTCTTTTACATTTCTTTATCAAAATAGTTGTTTTTCTCTGTTCTCATTATGAAAGATTTTCGATACATCAATAGTTATGTGATTTTCCAAAAAAACAAAACGGGCAATGGATTTCACATAAACCAACCTTTAGAAGTACGGAATCTCCATTCTTCTAAGGGCAGTTTGAGGATAAATTATGTGTTACTAAAGGTCGCCCATATCACCATACACTTTCTATCTCAGCTTAAACCACAAAGATACCAATTGTCCCTTGCTCAACAACATATCATCACTTCAACCAGAAGAAATCTGTGCAACCAAATGCACCATGGAGGCAACACCTAAATACTAATCCTAAAACCCAACCACCTCTAGGGTTCATTCAATAACTACATTAAACCACCAAATATATTCAGACAAGGACAATGTACCTATAATAATCAGAACAAAGCATTGGTTCCATCTTATTTTAACTAGAACTACCAAAATCCACCAAAGAGGTCTAGTTCCACCACCCACTAGTGTCCAATCAGCTAAACCCTTCCATTACATCGTGCGCAATAAATCCCCTAACACACATAACTGAAGCCACAGTCTAACTAGATTGGGTTCAATAAAGAGCCGACATGAAAGTTGTCTGAGATTACCTGTTATAATTTGTTTTCAAAAGCTTAATGTTTAGAATCACAACTTTTTTAGTACGAGTATCTTAAAACATCTCTCTATATAGTTTTCAAAACTAGAGGATATAAGAATGAAAATTATACGCACCGGAGTAACCAAAATGATACCAGATTTACGTATAATTTTATTTTCTTGTCAAAACCTCTACATGGTTAGAAATATCTTTTGCTTGAGAAAACCAACTTAAAAATAAAATAAAAATAAAATAAATTCGAGGCATCTCCAAACGAGAATTAAACAAAATAGAGTAACCTAAAGTGATATTATTCTTTATTTAATTTTATCTTTTGCCTCCACCTCTCTATTTGCGCTCCCGCGTAGTGATAGACACGCTAGGACCCGACATCATCAAGGAGAAGGATTTTCTTGACGTCGTGACGAGTCACGCACGGATTCTGACTAGGTAGCTCCCTAGTGTCCGTATAGATAGTTTATAATCTTTAGTCGTTGTTTACTTTTCTTTATTATGATGTTTAATTATATGTTTAATATTATATATGTTTGTTTTATTTGTTTTCTTGTGGAATTTGGTATATGAGTAGAAGTAATACAGATACATCATGCCAAATGTTTCCATTTTTCTTTCATGTATTTCATATATATGTTTTCAAAAATACAAAAACCCAAAAAGATTTCATAGTATAGTAGAATAATTATCCTTAGTATAATAAACTATGTATTTCTCGTTCTATATCAAACAACCCATGCCCCAAACTTATTTGGGGGTGGCGTATTTTCATCATGAAGAACAAAATACAGGTGTATCACCATTTTTGCTCATGTTTCTATGGTAATCTCTTTCCTTATCTCTTCATACTTTGAGGACAAAGAATAGTTCTATTTAGAGGTGGTATAGTAACATTTTACAAAAACTAGGCATTTTCTATAGTAGATATAATAATATATTTCTTCCTTTCTTTTTTTTTTTGAAAAAGAACAAAATTATTTTTCTGTTTTGTATTAAAAAGTCTTGTTTCATTTTCTATGATGAATAAAAAGTTTAGAAGTCTCATTATAGCAATAGAGTAAGGATTCATTCTTCGAACTTAGACTAATATACGTATAATAGTTTCTGCAACTTTTCATAAATGACATGCATCAGCATTTGTTTATATATAACAGTGAGTTTCGGAGACCAAGGTTAGAACAATTAAGTTCTATATCCTGTGAGAATCTAGCAAAAGCCTCATCTGAATGATTATTGAGTGATGACACAAAGGTTGTCTGGATAGAAATACCACACGTCCACTTGCTTGATCACTACGTCATATCCTTTGAGAGAATTTAGGCCCTTTTTGGATCGATATAGCCAAATAAACGTTAAAACCCCAAAAAGATAATTTCTCTCTAGTTACCCCCCTTAAGCCTTCACCATTTTCTAAAAAACCTTTTTATTCTTCACCAAATATTCCTAACTCATTACAACACACAATAAAAACTTACCTAACTGACGAGTTGAGGATTGGATGAATATCTGAAAAAGAGAAGAGAACAGGCCAGTTAGTGCTTCGAAAAGAAAAGAAAGACCCACCAAAAACCAAAACTCCAAAAAAATCAAAGGAGTAAAAAATCGAATCTCCTAAAAGTTCAAAATCAAAAGGAAACGATGTTAGAAACAAAAACAAAAAGAAATGAAAGCAAAGTTAGAACTCCCAAAAATTCAAAATCATATGGAGTCACAAAGCCAAAAGGCTAAAAGATCATAATTCGGAAGCAAAGAACAAAACGAGGTTCTTGTCTAGTTACAACTATCTTAAAGACCCAATTTCTCAACTTATCAGATTTTATTTTTCCCTTCACTTTTTCTTTCTAAACCATCACCCTAGCCCCATAACTCCTAATAAAAAAACCTCTAGCTTAATTAGGAATATGATGGTATCATAGTAAGTGGCAAGCTTGATCAATCGACCCCGATTTCTATGGACGTCATTTGAGTATGCGAGGAATATAAGTGCTCGCTGCACTTGAGAGAACAAACCTTGAGTGAATCTATAAGAGAATTGTGGTTGCAACACACCCCTGTGAGAACCCACCTTAAGGACACTCTCCAAAAGTCTCGAAACTGACTCTGCTTTTGCATTTTATTGCTCATATTTTGCACATTTATCTTTAGGTGATTAAGTTATTGTACACATATTATTCTAAGTTCAAAGGAGCTTGTCCTTATTCCCTGCTAATGAGATGTATGGACTTCTGAGAATAAATAAGAAAACAAGACCCTTTGTACTAAATAGAAAAAGTTTGTGAGTACCTTCACTGTAAAACTCTCACGAGGCTTAAAGCTCATCCACTAGGGAATTCCTAATGGTTTAAGGCCTTGTTATATATGGTCAATGCAATCGAACTCCGCGAAACGAGATTAATATAACTTATAATAAATCTTATAATAAATCACTCATTTGTATCTTAGTTTTTTCTCTTATCCTTGCTTGAGGCAAGCAAGATGCTATTTGGGGGGTGGTGATCAGCTCTTAAATGTGCGCTTTATTACCCTTATATTACTGCATTACAGTTGTTCTTACGTTTAATGAAAAGACAACTCATAACTTTTATTGCCTTTTTCAGGTTACAGAGAATTTCAGACCACTTATCATAAAAGCTGCGTCTTAGCACCAAAAGGAGCCTTAATCAAGCTTATTATGAAGACCAGAAGTTGCTATGAAAAAATGCTGAAAATGTCAAAGTCAAAGGTCAAAGCCATTAACTCAGAATACCAGAGATGGAGGTCCTTAGCACAAAATATGGCATTCTTTAAAACTTATCTTGATTTAAGAAGAAATAAAAAAGCAGAAGGAAAAAGCGAAAAGCATAGAGTAAAGTGTGAGGTGTCTCAAATGTAATAGAGAAGGGAAAATCAGTCATTAGCATAAAGTAGGGGTATATAAACTAAAAGTTAGGGAGAGAGAATGCACCTAGACTTAATCTAGTGTCATGTAGGATTAATTTTTCTAATCTTTTTTCATTCAAGTCATTTTACTTTATTGTTCTTCATTCCAATCTTGTTATTTTGCTTTGTTATTCAATCAATCAATCTTCTTTTTGTTGTTCTTTGTTCCAATCTTTCATTTCAATCCTTTCTTTCAATGTTTGTGTTATTTCAATCTTTAAAACAACTTAAGCTTTCAATATTCTTCATAAACTAGAAACCAATACAAGTCCTAAACTAAGAGTCTACCTTCCCTTCTTCAACTCCCAACATTCAAACTCTAAACAATCTATGATGAACTACATTAAAATCTTTGAGATACTCCAAACTAAACTACTTCAGTGCGTGGACTTGAGGTTGTACATAGGGGTGTTCAAACCGGTAAATTGAGAAACCGAATTGAACCGATCCGAACCGGCTATTTTTTTTCGGATTTCACCAACTACGGTTCGGTTCACGGTTTGTAAATTTAAAAGTTGACCCCTCTAGTGTGGTTCACAATTTTACCTCTCTGAAAACTGGTATAACTGAACTGAACTATTTATCATTAATAACCTCAAAATATTTTATAATTTTTATCAAGTGAACATTTCATTACATGGCAAATATTACCTTGGGAAAGATGCTCTTATCGCATTTATGCCGTGTAAGTAAAGTTTCTCTACTACATTTATAAAAAAAATCATCGGGTGTTTGCTTTGTTGTTTTGTGGATGTGGGACTAAATGTACAAAACACCTATATTTTCAACTTTATTGCGTATGTAAATCCATTTATAAGAGTGGAGCCTTCTTGTAGTATGTAAATCCTGGATCTAACCAGAGTGACCTGGATCTGATCAGAAAGTATATCGGAATGAATTGACGCGATGAAATGGTGCTGGAAAGATATAATAGAAATTTTAATAGGTAAATTTTCTGCCCAAAAGTGGAAATAATCAAAGGACCAAGCTCATAGGGGAGGCAATGTGCATCATTTGTGTAAAACAAATCACATCAAATTCATACCTTGGTCCAATCATTTTCTTGTTTTTTATTCTGTCAAAATTTATATAAAAATCTCACATTTCTTCAAAACAATTATTTATATTTTTTCAATTTGTTATTGATCAGACCCCAAATGTGCGTTTTTATCCCTTTACATTACTGCATTACAACCATTCTTACGCATAATAAATAGACAACTCATAGCTTTTACTGTCATTTGTAGGTTATATGGCATTTCAGACTACTTATCATAAAAGATGCACTTTAGCGCCAAAAGGAGCTCTATTAACGCTGTTTAGGAAGATTCAAGCTTATATGAGAAAGTGTTGAAAAGTCAAAGTCAAAGTCAACGGTCAATGACTAAAACCCAAAAGACTGAAGATAATGTCCTTAGCTCAAAAGATTGAAGATGATGTCCTTATCTCAAAAGTAGCCTTGCTTAACCTTAGCTTGCTCAAGAAAAAATGATGAATGACATGTTGAGAAAGTGGGGTTGGGGTTTATTGTTCATCTTAGATCATTTGTTAGGAGGAAGGGGCTTGATGGTTGGAAAACCTTTTTCTAAACTTTCTACTCTTTCTTTAACTTGTTCTTGATGTTTAAATGGTGGAAACTGATAAGATTAAATTTAAATAGACACCAAAATAGTAGTGAGACAGTATTAAAATCATGGTATCGATCAAGATATGAAACTCTCTATATCATGTGAAATAAAGAGGAGAGTAGTCGTGTTCGGCAAACTCTAGTTGTACACTACTTGGATGCGAGTTTAAATTAGAAGTATGCTTCACTAAATAGAGTCAAAACAGTAGATATGAGGTGAAAACAATGAATTTAAATGATGAATAAAGGTATTAGAAGGGGTTTAATTTGCCACGCGATTCGATTGACTATTAGTTAGTATCGAATCGCTTTGTTAATCCCTAGTGAAGACCAAGTCCTCTCGGATCGAGGTTCCACTAGTATAAGAGTGTAGCTCCACCACAAATCTCTTTGTTGGTGGCTTTATACTCTAGTTCTCCGTTATGAGTTCTATCTCTAGTTACTCATAACGAAGAACTTGACGTTCTTTTATGCAACACAATACAAACTACTAGCTACTCATCCTCACATGCCTTCATAAACCTCTTCCAATGGAGGTTTAGTGGTGATTCATTAGATAAACAATTAAAATAGTAAAGTAAAGACATAATACTATAGAAATTGAATTGAGAATGAAACAAGCTTTTATTTGAATTGGTTCTAATGGTGGCTACAATTGTTAAACCTAATTATAAATTAAAAGAAAAGTAAACCTAATTAAACTAAGGGTTTGCTAGAAGAGGAGTATTAAGTTTAGCCTTAACCCTCTTTATATAGAAAAGGGTTAGGGTTACATTTTCATGCATGGGCCAAAAAGGGGGACTTTGGGCCTATAATATGAGCCTAAAGTCCATTAGGTTAAGTCTAAAGAGGCCATACATGATGGAAATTACTATATTACCCTTTTTGCCTACCTTTACAGCTCTGATTGGGGCAAGACCAGGTCCATTGAAAAGCTTATTCCGAGCTGGTTGTTTTGACATAATGTAGTCCCACTTTCGAGGTTCGAGTTCAAAGATACGCCCATTTGAAGTTCTATTGACTTTTATGTTCTTTTTCTACCCGAATTGACTTTGACTTCCCAGCTTTGACTGGGCTTGAAAAAGGCTTTTCTTCATGATTCTTGGACTTTAAGCCTAGAACTTCTACGACAATCATCTTAACTCATTTTCCATGCAAAATGACATCTTTAAGTACATAAACAACTTCAAGACCTGAAATACGCAAAAACACGTAAACAATACTAACTTTTATTTATTATAAACATAATTGGCCTAAATGTAATACTACACTTTTGGGTGCTTATCAACCCCAAACAGCATTTTGCTTGTCCTCAAGCAAAGATGAGAAATAAAAATAAATAAGTGGCTAAAAATGTGGTCCTAGCTAATCTCGTTTCGCAGAGTGCGATTGCATTAACCATATGCAATAAAGCCTTAAACCACTAGGAATTCCCTAGTGGACGAGTTATAGCCTCGTGAGAGTTTTCCAGAGAAGATACTCACAAACTTCATTTATACTGCAACGACTAAGAAATAAAAGTAATTGTCCCATAATTTTATCTCTGATATTTATACATCTCACTAGCATTTAAACAATGATCATCAATCTAACTCCTAAATTAATACATGCATAATAATCAAATCACCTTATGATAAACAACTATACAATGAACTATGTTATGAAATGCAGTAACAGGTCCATTTATGAAACTTTTGTGTAGCGTGCCTAAGTAGGTTTCACAAGGAATATGTCAAGACACATAACACTCTGATTTTTCCACTCAAGTTTGCTAACTCCAGTGTGCAGTGGGCACACGTTTCCTCATAATCTCAATGACAATCTAAGGAGCTAAGGTCGATCAATCACATCTACCACTTATTATTACACCAAATTAATCCTAATTGAGCTAGAGGTCTTTATTAGGTGATACGGGGCTGAGGTGATAGTTTAAGAAGAAACGTAATGGTTATTCAAATAAACAAGTATGAGATAATAGGGTCTTCAATTATATATAACTAGAGAAAACCTTATTCTTACTTTGCTTCTATACTTAGTTTCCATCATTAACCTTTCTATTTTGGCTTTCTAACTCATTTTATTCTATTTTTGGAGTTTTTGTTTTTGTTTTATTTCTATTTCTATTTTTCTTTTGTTTTGTTTTATTTTATTTTCTTTGGATAGAAACTTCTTTTATTTATTTTTTCTTTTATGAAGTAACTAACTAATTTTGGTTTTCCACAGATTTTTATCTTTATTCTCTACTCATCCTATTCTCAGACTTATTCAAAGATGGGTAGGCTTTATTTTTATATTTTTATTGGTTTAAAAGATAGGTAAAGGATTTGTGGTTGCGAAAAGGCAAACGAAAGGTTCAGTGGGGCGACTAGCGGATAAATATTTATAGGTATGAATTTTTAGCTATATCGATCCAAAGAGGGCCTAAATTCTCGTTTAGGATATGGTATAGTGATCAAGCAAGTGGATGTGTGATTTCTATATTCATATTATATGTCTCCTTTGTGTCATCACTCAAATACTCACTTATATGAGGCTTTTAGGCTAGAATCTCACAGGATATGGAAAATTGAGTAGTCTAACCTAGGTCTCAGAAATTACTACCAAGTATACTCATACATGCTCATGTAAGATGCTAATGAAAAAATGCAATGACTATTACCTACGTATTAACCTAAGTTTCTAAGAACTACGCTTAATTCTATTGCTACTTGAGATTTCTAGACTAATATCATCATAGAAAAGGAAATAATACCATTATCCTAAGTGCATAATATAAACTATTTTTATGCTTTTTCTATTTTTTTAAATGACAAATAATATGTAATATACAACTTAATATGTGCTTGAACATTTACATTGTGTTTCTATACCACCCCCAAACAGAATCATGCTTTGTCCCCAAAGTATGGAATGAAAATAAAGGATAGAGAGTACCATAGAAACGTGCTTGTAAATAGGAGCACCATATATAGTTGGTTCTAATCATGCATTCTCCTCCGGTTGCTCCTCACTTGTGAAATGAGGCTCCTTTAAGTCTTGCATATCTATGACTACTTTCCATGCCTTCATTTTGTTGTCATCTACCCTAGCCAACCTATTAAGTGCAATTTGGTCGGACGGGGTATATGGAGCTATTGGGTGAGGTTGTAGGCGCTAGCTAGGCCAAACCATAGCACGTAAAGAACGAACTATAGCATTGGTCGTGCACATTATATCAACCTTAACCCAATCAGTGAAACATGTACAGAATTTCAGGAAAAAGAATCTCATTATGTGGCAAACCATAATAGGCATAAGAAGGTACGCATGCCTAATTGTATGGGCTCGTGCTAAACTAAACACTATGGTCTTGGGAATATCAAAGTGCATACGTCCCTCAGCTAAAGCAAGGAAGATGTTACAAGTGGCGCTATTCACAGTTGAAAAATGCCATTCCCCTAATATATTAAGCATAATGAAAAACATACTAGAGCCTATGTTAGGGGACATGCTTTTAAGGGCTATGTTATGTTGGCCTTGGTCTTCTAAATGGAAAATGCCCACCCCATAAGTCTCGTGGAAGTATGCATAGTTATAATAGAAGGCATTATCCGACATGTAATCCCATGCATGTGTCTTGGCCAGGAGGCATAGAAAGTCCTAGCGCCAATGCTAACAAAAATTTGCTTAGATCCATTATTTCATTGTTTATGGTGACAGACAACACTTGTTCTCCATTTGGTTATTAGAAAATTTACAATTATCATAGAAATAAGTAGTAAGTTGATATGAATAAGTATCACATGGATATACCAAGAGTGGGTGCCAACCTAGTTGGTTAATCATGTCGTCGAAATAAAAGCCATTAGTGTCACTATCAAGCAAGTCATAAAAAGACTGCTCCGGTATAATTTTTGGACAAGTCATAACAACCGAGTAATGAATTAAAGTACTGGAAGTTAGAAAAGTGGAACTTGGAAATCTGAGTTTGCTGTGTGGCGATGGTGAGGCGTGCGGCGTGCACGTGCTTAAGATATACCTTTGGTGGGAACAGTGCACAAGTAAGAATGTTGATAGCAAATTAATATGAGCACGGTGCGTGCTAAGTTTGTGCGTATGTGAGGCGCATGTGCACTCTGAGATACAACAATGTGTTTAGGGTTTTCAGTTATGAAACTACATGCTTAGAGATTATTTTGATAGTGTTTGGTTGCTAAGTCTAAGTCTGGATGGTTGCTAAAAGAAAAAATGGGAAAAAAACATATTTTTAGAATAGTTTCCTACATATGGATTCTATTTCAGTTTTTGAAATTTTTATATATGATTAGCTTCCGAAATTTAAGGTTCCTAATTACATTATGGATCCCAATTGATTTTAACAAGTCCCATGGGTTGCTTATAATGGGTTTCTCTATTAGATTAGCTTATGAAATTCCTTGAAACTTTGAAAAAATTCCTTGAAATATCAGGTACCTAATTACATTGTGGTCCCAATTGATTTAAACAAGGCCCAAAGGTTCATATATTTTGGCCTAAAACTTATATAAATGTGATTAAGGCATGCAATTTCATACGTTCACATATATTAAAATATACCACCCCCAAACAATTTAAGAGGGGGGGGGGGGATTTCATTACATTGATTAATTAAATTTCCTAAACATGCTAAATATCAACAGAAAAACTATATGGTAAAGAATATGTTATTAACATGCATTAAATTTAACAATACGTCATAGATAAATAATCACATAAACAAATAAATACTAACTACTTAACTAAAAATGAAATTAACAATTAATTAAACTAAAATATTGAAATTAAAACAAGTACAGAAATTAAATAGTTATTACAAAACAAGAATAAATCTAAATCAAATTCATCACAACAATTCAAAAAAAAAAAAAACTATCCCTGAGAAGAAGAAGGTCTCGAACCATCAGACGGATGACGACGATGACGCTCACGTCTATAATCAGAAGAAGATGGCGAACCTCTTGGCTGGGGCAGACGTCTCAAGACCTCAGCCTGAAAAGTTGCCTGCACCTCTTCCATATTCTCTATAGAATTAAGCATGTCGGTGTGGTTATCAGCTATGGTTCAAACGTTATGCTCTAAGCTACGGTGATCATGTTGAATGGAACCCTGACGCTTCTGTATCATTTCACAGAGCGTAGTTAGGTTTCGCTGATGATCATAAAGTGTACGCATTCCGCTATGGAGTAGTGAAAAACATGCAAAATCAGAAAAGCACGATCCATAACATTCTCAGCAAAACAAACAAGATATTCATCTTCATCCTCATCTTGATCTATCCCATCAGCTCTCTTCAGGCAATGTCTAATACATTTGGACACAGTTACTATATGCCTTTGCATTTGAGTGAAGCGTAATATGAGTCTTAGGTGACTCATGCACGCAAACCCAAAATAACATAATCTTAGTAACTAAAACAGGGAGGGGTGCAGTGCTTAGGCCTACAGCCCTAATCTCATCACGCAGAAAATCAATGTGGAAAAAACCATACCTCTTGTTCTGCAAAACCCAACAAACGTGCAGGAATGACAAGCTGATGTTACTCGGCTTGGAAGTGCTATAGTCCTAGCCACTGCGTCACAGCCAACTGGTTAATCCTTTTTTCATGAATGGCATGCCCCAACATTTGTTTGTATATAGCAGTAAATTTTCGAGACCTTGGTTAGAACAATTAAGTTCCACATCCTGTGAAAATCTAGCTAAAAGCTTTATCTGAATGATTATAGAGTGATGACACAATGGATGTTCGGATAGAAAGACCACACGCGCGTCCACTTACTTGATCACCACGCCATATCCTAAGAGAGAATTTAGGCCCCTTTTGGACCGATATAGCTAAATAAATGATAAAACCCCAAAAAGATAATTTTCCTCTAGTTACCCCCCTCGAGCCTTCACCCTTTTCTAAAAATCCTTTTTATTCTTCACCAAAAATTCCTAACCCGTTACAACACACAATAAAAAGCTTACCTAGGTGACGAGTTGAGAATTGTATGGATATCAGAAAAAGAGAAGAAAAGATTTTGTACAAAAACAAATTAGTTAGTTGCTTTGAAAAGAAAAGAAAAAGAAAGAGACGAAAAGAAAGACCCATCAAAAACCAAAACTCCAAAAAAATCAAAGGAGTAAAAAATTGAATCTCCCAAAAGTTCAAAATAAAAAAGAGACGATATTAAAAACAAAAAGAAACAAAAGCAAAGTTAGAACTCCCAAAAATTCAAAATCATATGGAGTCATAAAGCCAAAGGGCTAAAAGAATGTATCACAATTCGGAAGCAAAAGAACAAAATGAGGTTCTTTTTTGGTTACAAGTATCTTGAAGACCCAGTTTCTCAACTTATCAGATTTTGTTTTTCCCTTCTTTTTTCTTTCTAAACAATCACCCTAACCCGTAACTCCTAATAAAAGACCTATAGCTCAATTAGGAATATGATGGTGTGATAGTCAGTGGCAAGCATGATCAATCGACCCCGATTTCTTTGGACGTCATTTGAGTATGTGAGGAATATATGTGCCCGCTGTACTTGAGAGAACAAACTTTGAGTGAATTTATCAGAGAGTTATGATTGTAACACACCCATGTGAGAACCCACCTTAAGGACTGATAAGCACCCAGAAGTGTAGTTTAAACCCCTTAATAGTATTATATTTAAGCCAATTATGTTTATAATAAATAAGAGTTAGTATAGTTTATGTGTTTTTGTGTATTTCATGTCTTGAAGCTGCTTATGTACTTAAAGATACCATTTTGCGTGGAAAAGGAGTTAAGATGATTGCTATAAGAGTTCTATGTTCAAAGCCCAAGAATCAAGAAGAAAAAACCTTTTTTAAGCCCAGTCAAAGTTGGGAAGTCAAAGTCAATTCGGGTAGAAAAAGAATAGAAAAGTCAATAGAACTTTAAATGGGCGTATCTTTGGATTTAGGCCTTAGAATTGTGTCTACTTTATGTCAAAACAACCGGCTCAGAATAATCTTTCCAATGGATCTAACCTTGCTCTAATCAAAGCTCTAAAAGTGGACGAAAAGAGCACTGAAGTAATTTCCAGCAGCTTTGGCTTCTTTAGACTTAACTTAATAGACTTTGGGCTCACATTAGAGACCCAAAGTCTCCCTTTCTAGCCCATACACGAAAATATAACCCTAACCCTCTCCTACATAAAGAGGGCTAAGGCTAAATAAAACTAGGCTACTCCCTCATTAGTATAGTTTAGTTTTAATTAGGTCTCTCTCTCTTTCTCTCCTTTCTTTAGTTTAGTTTAGGTTTAGTTAAATAAGTAGGGTTTTATAATTGTAGCCTCCAAACCTCAATTCAATTCAAGTTCTTTCTTATTAATATCTTATTATTATTGTTTTAGTTTAATTAATCCAATGACACAAGGCTAAAACCTCATTAGAGGGGGTTAATGAAGCCACGTGAGGATGATTTGTTAGTAGTTTAGTTAATATTTTGTATAAGAACTTCAAGTTCTTCATTGTGAATGTCTAAAGATAGAGCTCATAACGGAGAACTAGAGTTTAGAGCCACCATAAAAGAGATTTGTGGTGGAGCTAAACTCTCATGCTAGTGAAGCCTTGATCCGAGACAACTTGGTGTTCACTAGGGATCAAACAAGTGATTCGATAACTAACTAATAGTCAATCGAATCGTGTGGCGGATTAACCTTCTTTAATATCTTCTCTCATCATATAAAACCCTGTTTTTCCATCTCAAATCTACTATTTTTACTCTAACTAGTAAAACATTATTCTAATCTAGACTTGCATTCAAGTAATGTACGACTAGAGTGGACCAAACACGACTACTCCTCATTATTTCTATGATCTATGATATTGAGAGTATTTTAATTACTATTTTTCCATCATAAACTACTATTCACGCATCTCTTAATCTACTGTTCATCAATCTATCTCCAAAACATTATTATCAATGGCACCACTTGACATCTAGTTCGTTTACATTGCGCGTATTTATATTAGAAAACACTATTTTTACTATTAAAAAATAACACTGAAAACACTTCGTTAATTTCTTCAAATTTTTCTGCTACTGTATGAGAGCATACGAGTTGCGCAACCAACTCCTTGCCCTCCCGTGACCTGACCCTAAAAATTTCAAACCCTAGTTTAACTCCCACGAGCGCGCGTGCGCCTTATATTTGCCTTCACAGAGCACGACCCGCATTCCACCCCATAGGCGTGACCCACACCCAATTTGCCTTATTTCTAAGCGTGCACGTGCCCTAGGTTAATTAGCTTAGAATAATAATTTTATATTCATTTCAATATTATCTCACGAGTACAGTACAGTACTCGCATGCTATTAACTATAAAATTTTAAAAATTATTATTTTTCATTCTAAACGGTGTCTAGAAAACTCAAAGAATTGGGGTTCTCTAATTAAGGAACATGCACGCACGGACAACCTCCATCAATTCTTAAGTGGCCTGGCCGTTGGTTTGGTACAAAAATACAAAAAAATTAATTACTATTAGTTAGAAAGCCCACCCACTACCAAAGCCCATTTCACAGGCCTAACATCAAGGCCTAACATGAAGCCCATAGTAAAAAGCCTTAACCTAATTCTTAAAACTCTTGGACTAATAAGGTTAATCTTTTGACAGGACTTCACAATCCACATCATGTACTCGGACCTGTACTCGTATAATTGTTCCAGTAACATAGATGTGGTTCAAGGCTATTGAAGTCGCTATTTATACTCGTAGCAAAGACGTTCCAGGTAACACCTCTTTACATCCTCGAATCTACTGTAAGATGATTCTATTTCTAGTAATAATTAGGCTTATTTTTTTATGCTCATTAGGAATTACTTATTAGACTTAAAACTCGTATGAGATTAAAATCTGGTACTCATAAACCTGCCTTATTAGTTTAACATCGACGCAAAAATAATCGCCTATCTAGAAATTCACACATCACCACCTACACCCACCCCAACTACATTTGTAGCAATGGGTGAAGAAATAGCAGAGAAACCCCTTTTTTATTTCTATAAGGCTTTAAACGATGGAGCCGAGTCCTGCATTATTCTTGCAGATACAACGGGATATTTTAGAATCCCCCTCAATATATTTAATCTACTACCTATTTTCCATGTCTTAGACCATAAGAAGCCTTATCAACACTTACGTAAGATACAACAAGTACTAACAACATTCCATTATCCTAACGTAAGACCTGAACAAATAAAGGTCAGGGTGTTTTCTTTCACCCTAGCTGACAAAGTGGTTGCTTGGCTAACAGCACAAAAGCCGAACTCTGTCGACACATGGGAAAAACTAGTTGAATTATTTATGAAACAATTCTACCCACCACAGAAGACTGACGAAATGCTTCAAAATATTCACTTCTTTCGCCAAAAGCCTCAAGAATTCTTTTCTGAGGCTTGGAATCATTTCACTGATCTTCTAGTAGAATGTCCCCATCATAATCTTGGTAAAGACACACTAGTTCGTGCCTTCTTCAAAGGCCTATCCCAACATCATAAGGAGACTTTAGATATTATGAATGGAGGTCATTTCTTAATTAAAGGAGCCATAAATGTTTATAATTTTTTAGATACTCAATCCAAGAAAAGTAACAACTGGGGAGGTAACGATTACTCCCGCTCCAATACTTCTTTTTCAACAGCTAAGGGAACCAGTATGTTTGAGGTAAAACAAGATCTTGAACTTAGAACTTTAATTGAATCCCTCACTCGGAAGGTTGATGTCCTCTCTGTCCATAAACAAGAAGCGAAACCCATTCCTGTCATGAATATAAACACTAATCCATGTAATATCTGTTTTAATGCCAACCATACAAATTCCTTTTTTCCCTTACTTTACGATTCACCTCGACCACAACCCGTAGATACTTACGCTTTCACCAACCTTAACACAAAATGGATGCATAACACTAATTATAATCAACAACAACAACTTACACCTCCATGCTTTAATTATCAAAACATTCGCCCTATTACAAACTTCCACCAATTTAACCAACATCTAGGGCAATGAGATTTAGGTGACTAGAATAAAAGTTTAGTGCACGTACCTTAGTACTATCAAAATCATAACATAAACACTAAACAAACCTTAATTCTAGTCACTCCTCCTATGACCACTCCACTAGTTAAATCATCTACAGACGAAGTAGTAGTGACCTTGTTGGAAAAACAAAATCAAATTATGCAACAACACTGCCTTCGTTCGGGTAAGGTAGTTGATAACCAAGTGACTATGCATAAATATCACTCGCAAACTAAGAACGAAACCTTACCAAATACTGTAATAGGAACTGAAGACCCTACAACTGTAGAAGTTCTAGTCCAACCACAATGACCAATCCCCAAATGTGTGTTTTATTACCTTTACAATACTTCAATTATGCCTTTTTTATGCTTAATGAACAGACAACTTATAGCTTTTGCTACCGTTTGTAGGTTATAGGTCATTTAGGACGTATATTCCTAATACGTTCATTTTAGCACGAAAATGATTGTTATTGATGCTGCTTGGGAAGATTCCAGCATATGAGCAAAAGATCCGAAAAGTCAAAGTCAACTCTCAAAGACTCAAGGACTAGCTATACTACAACAGAAAGGTTTTTTTTTTTTTTTTAGCGCACACTTTTGCAACGCCAAAAATTGTTGCTATAGGTCACTTATTACAGCGCCTTTTGGGGTTGCTAAAAGTTTGTCATGCTATCAGGTTTGGAGTACATGGATTTATTTGTTGTGACGTCCTCTTGTGTGGCAAATAGTTGTAATTATAATTTTGAGAAAAAAAATGCATTTATTTTATAGGGGCTTTATCATTTACAACGTTGTTGTCATGGCTTAAGTTAAATTTATTATTTGCTACGCCGCGTTCGTTTCAACAAGTTTTTATGAATGCAAATTTTCAACTTGGTATAGTTTTCTTGTGGCCATGGTGGTGTTGCTAATGAGTTTTTATGGGCGGGCTTTTTTTATTTGTTAGCGCTCAACCTAAAAATTGAAAAATTGAAAAACCCGAAAACAAACTCTTTTTTACCCAAAAAAACAAACTTTATTTTTTCTTTTTTCAATCGCCACTCCCATACCCACTTGCAGCGCAACGAGTCTAAACCCTCCTCATGTTCATCGGCTGCTAAGATTCTCTCTCTCGATAACCCATTTCTTATGTTGATTTTGGGTTTCTCCTACCGTCCTACACAACCGCCCAAGCTTTGATTTTTTCAGGCTAGTTCTCTTTACTGGGGTTAATCTATTTTGACTCTCTTTGGATCATTTCAGGTTGACTCGCTTAATTAATTTTATAGGCTGATTAGAAGATCAATGAAATTACAACTAGAGAAAAAAGTTTGAATCTTCAATTTTTCAAGTTGGGTATTCTTTGACTTAGTATGCTTTTCTTTTTGGTTTACATCATATGTATTTTATTTCATCATATGTAGGAGTTACTTTTAGCTTCTTGTTGAAACCACTGACGCATCAAGACTATTGTTGAAATGAAAGACAATTAGTAAGACCAGCCTTGGAAGGATACTAGTGTTTTTCATTTCTTCCAACTTCCAGGTGATGCAAGATTTACTCGATTTTATTTCACTATAAAAAAAGGTTATGCTGGTATAGTGTTAAGATGTGAGTTAGAGAAGGTGAAGTTTTTTACACGTCACTCAAATCTTATTTTTACTCTACGTCCATGGTGGGTATATTGGCTGGCAGTGGGGGACTGTATCCAAGGCCCTGGAATTAATATTCGCACTATCTACTAGGTGGAAATGGTGTTTGTGGTAATGGTTACAAATCACCAGTACAGTACACAAATTGTGGGTATTATTGTCAAACACTAAATTTGAAAAGTAAAGCTCATGAGACTATGATGAACTTTGAAATGCTATGGTCTATTGACACCCATTATTTTGGAAGTGGATATCGTGTGAGGAGCTGTATAGGGACTCTTTTATACTATGATGGACCTAGTTTTCTGCGTTGAATTGATTTGTCATTCTATTGATGGAAGTTTTTCACAGTTCTTGGTTGATTAGACAACCTGAAGCGACTTGGGTCGGGTTAGGACTAGAATTCACCAGCTTGGTTTGTAGCTAACGGAGCGGCTTTGCAAACCAAGTGTGCCGGCCCCTACGTAGTGGAAGCATTTAGAGCTAAAAAAAGTTCCCAATGTTTGGGCACTCTGATTTACATTTTTATGCTAAGTAATTTATCATATGCATATGAACTTGTTTTTTTTTATTATGTTCTGAGCTCTCCTTGTCTGTGTCGTAGTAGTTTGATATTCACTAATAGAAGGTATGGTCAAGAATATTAGCATTTTGATTAGTTGATTGTTGTATGAGGTTTTTTTTTAGTAATAACAAATTAAATGATTTTCTTGAGTACCTATGGCCACTACGCTATGTGCTACATCACAAAATTAAACTCTGCAGAGATATGTATTTACTGCAAGTTCAAACAATTATGAACAAGATCTTTACACTATCTGCAGAGATATATATTTGATCCCAATTATATAAAACCTCATACAACAATCAACTAATCAAAATGCTAATATTCTTGACCAGACCTTCTATTAGTGAATATCAAACTACTACGACACAGACACGGAGAGCTCAGAACATAATAAAAAAAAACAAGTTCACAATTGTTGTGTGTGTGTGTGCGCGCGCGTTTACAATTGCAGTGACTATATTTGAGTTTGTTGTCCCAAAAAGTTAGTCCGTTCTAAATTTTAAGCTCTTATATAGTAAGTTCCATATTCAAGTAAACGGTGAGGGTATAGTCATATTAGAATTTGGATATGGCCTATAAGATAAATTTATGAGGATGTCTATGTTGGATATATCCTTTTCGACCAATAAAAAATTATAGTGTCCACGTGGTCTATAGATAAATTTGTGCTTCTACAAGTCGAGTTTCCTTGAGTCCTTTGATCTGAGGTTGTATTATTGAGGTTGGGTGCCCAAGGGCAATGTATAAAATGAAACAGTTACAGGTAATCTATTTGTAGGTTTCTTGAAGGTGATTTCGATGGTGTATATTATGTAGGTGAGACAAGTTCATATTTGGAGAGCAGAACCTGAGTTACTAATGTCCTCACATGTATTGTAGTAAGTCTTATATATATATATATATATATATATATATATTTCTGTAGTCTATTATAAATTTGTCAATTAAAAGAATTAATCCAAGTTTCGTGATTTTGTTTATGTTTTTGGTTTTGATATTCTACCAGGGACCAATTACACCATTAAGTGTTGAAATTAGTTCTTATTGTGAATTCTAATGATCGACTGCAAAACAGTCATTAACATTGGTGAGGTACACGTAATGCTTTACTACATATGTATCACACTACAATGATTTGTCATAAATTTCTCTATAAATTTTAGATTCTTCTATCAAAATAAAACAGGATATATGTGATTATGTGAACCAATCTTTTTGTAGTTTCCTTAATAGTTTTAAAGTCTTAATAGCCATTTGGCATATAGCTTTGTTTGTAGTAGATGTTAGCTAGATATTATATAACTATTTGCAGTTAGTTAATCTATAAGATGAACTAAATGATGAGTTCATTCTTTTCAGTCCCTTGGCCAACTTGAATGAGATGAGGATTCTCATGACATTCATGTACATAAAGACCAACAAGAACAACTCAAGGAAATGTTAAGAGAAAGACTTGCGCATTTCACAATAGACTTTGTTGGAAAGCTAAGGATTTTGTTTTTTCTACTTTGACCTTGATTTATTTATAATTTTTTTGGTTTAGGTCTTTAACTATGTCATTTTTGAAGCACTTTAGCCGTTTTTAGCAAGTGAATCATGGTATGATTAGTTGATTACTACTCCTGGGATCAGTAGAGAGTTTGATGCGAAACATTTGTTGTGGAAAATAATTTGAATTGTAATGCTAATATTCACATTTTTTTTTATTAGATGCAACAATGTTATCATGCATTACTTACATCAATTCATTTTAGCTATAGTAATGTATCAGACAAGTGTACTTATGTGTCTTTTTCTTAATTTGTTGTTGTACCAGATTGGCATCGGTTGCCGGTAGGTTATTGAAGAAAACTTGGGTGGATGTTCAAATCATCAATCGGCAAAATACGACATTTGGAAATTTCACTAAAATCTAGTTTTGAAGATCGAACATGTCTAATTTATTAGTTTATGGCTTTCAAGATTGTCTGATTCAATGTTTTGGCAAACACCAATGATGTGGATGATTCAAATACTTTCGTAATGATTGATGTTAGTTAATGAAATATATTTTGTTATGATTTGTCAATTGATATGAGGTTGTTAATGTTATCTTCATAAATTGCATTGGGCAGAATTCTATAAATTGAAAGGATTCAAAATATATATAATATAATACGTAAAATGTAGGAGCAGAGCATTTTGAGGTACAATAAAAACAACCTATTTGCCACGTTCTGGGTGTTGGTAATTGTTTAAGCCTTTTGTGACGGACTATATTGTTGCTAAAGGCTTTGGTTTTTGCAACGCTACAAAGTGCAGCTACAGGTGACCCTTTTGCAACGCCATCAAGTGCAGCTACAAGGAGTTTTTTACAACACCATGGGTGGCAAATAGTTCAAAATATTTTCAAAATTATTTTAGTTTCAAAAATAGAAATAGCGACGATGAAAAAGTATTAGCAACGACCCATGGCATTGCAAAAGACTGGAAGCTTTTTGCAACATATATATATTGTGTAAAGTTAGCTTTTGTGACCCTCTTTTTTTCTGCCGCTTTTAACGCCAGTTAAAGCGTTGCAATTAGTCTTTTGCAACACTTTTTAGGACTTTTAGCGACGGTATATAGCATTGTAGATGAGCTTGTCTGTTGTAGTCTCAAAGCTAAAAGCTATGGACTTAAGGACTTAAAACCAAAATCAAGAATTCAATTGTATGGGCTTAAGTCAAAAGCCCACAAAGCTTAAAGGTTGTTTCTAGAAGGAGGGGCAAATATGTAATTGGTGTGCTATATAAACCAAAGAGATGTAGAGAATTAGTTATCCAGTATATTATGGTCTAAACCATTGGCTTTGTTAGGCGTAGAGTAACCCTAGAGCTAATCTTTGGTCATTAGGAGTAGATAATATGGTTTAATTTAATAGTGTAATTTGTTATTTCCTTGTTTTCCATTTTTATGTTCTTTAATCTTTAATGTTTAACCCAAGTTCTTAATCTTTTCAATACAAGTTTTCATCTTCTTTTCAATACACGTTTTCATTACTTATCTCATCTTTGATTCAATCCCACAACACTAGTCATACTCATTTGACAAGTTCAAATGAGTATAACTTTGTGAGCAAGGTATCTATTAAACCATTTCCATACATGTTTTGCAATCAATCCATAGTGTATTTAAGATTTCAACTATTCTAGATAAAGAACTAGTGTTTCCACCATTAAAACTTAAGAACAAGAGTAAGAGAGACTAGAAAATAGTAGAGAGAGATTTTTCCATTCCTCAAACCAAAGGATTCAAGATGAACAACAACAAAACCCAAACCACTATATTATCATAATCAAATGGTGCCGCCGTCATGGATTCAAATGGGAAGAGGAAGATGGAGAAAAAAAATCACTCATTGAACCCTTCTTCTCAATCTTAATTTCAAATTTTTTTAGTTTTTTTTCTTGATTTCATTACTGATGTTTCATTTTCGCATGTTTCCAGCACACTTCTGCTCAAACGGAGCCCGAGAATAGCACGAGACGAATCACCGAACTTGCTGTAGAAAAACGAGTGCAAACGGAGCAAAAGAACCCGCCGCTTTTGTCACCAGTCAGCGTCGCGAGGCACGATATACGCGTGCTCAAGACATGTCGGACATCGTCCCCAAAATCATTCACCTGCTTTCAAGATATGACACACGTCTGCGTCTCGATTTTCTCCTTCTGTTGGCTCAGAACCTTCGTGTGTAAGCCTACTTTGATTCCTCCTAGTTTTTTTAATTCAACTGTTAGTAGATAAAAAAGTAATTTAAAAAGTAATTTTTTTATTAATTAAAATGAATTAGTAATCCATCAGCAAAGTTAAACATAAAAATTAGTTTAATAGCATGTTTAGGTTTTACTTTCTATTAATTGTTGTTTATGTATGATTAGATTAAGATAATATCATATAGTTAAGTCTAAATACAAAAAATTAATAAGGATAAATCCAAATAATTTAAGTTTTGGAAGTTTAGTGTTTTGGCTTAAGTTTACTTACCAAGAGTTGGAGATTCAACCAACTTGGACCGGTTGGATGTGTGAGGCAAGAAAGAGTAGCACCAGACTCGCGCATCAAAACCCAACTTGGGGGTTGAAGTTCCAATCTTTGATGAACACTTTCCAAGCTTTTATGTATTTTGTTTAATTAATCATTAGTGAATAGTTAATTAGCTAAATGTAGTTAAATTTTCGTGTTTATCGCTTTCATAGTTTTAAGCCCACGAAGGCAACCAATTGTATCTTATTGGCTTTGCCACATTTCAATCTGACTTGTGGGGTTTAGATAGATTAAACTTGTAACCGTAAGGAAAAGCTCGAATGGTGGGTTAACACGCAAGACACCAAACACTTCGTCAACCCCACCACGTTGCCTTCACCCCAAGGATCATGTACGCACACCTTGGGCGGTAATTTCTAAACCTCCTCGCTACAAAGTGTAAGAGGATACTTGTGTGTTACTAAGCATGCTTGGATGATTGTATGATTTACATTTCAGTCTCGTCTTTACATTAACGCTAAGGCTAAACCCGAGCCCTAAAAGAACAAAAAGTGGGATTAAGCCCCACTTTAGAACGGACGTTGCGTGAAATATTTGTTACATAGACCAAACTAAAAAGATAAAATCAATCAAGCAGAGCCAACCTAGTCACGTCCATCAGGACAAACATCTAGCACCAACAAAGAGAGTAGTAAACTACTAGATTCTAGTGGGCCAACCACCTTCCTCACTCCCCTCCCTCATAAATACCGTGGGTGAGATTCTTGGTGGCACTCCATCTAGTGAAGTAGCGATCTTCTCCCTCAACACGTGTAGTTCCCAAAACCCAGTTTCGCGCCCACTGTTAAATTCAAATATGGCATAGTTTCTAATCTATAGACATTGCATGCAAACTTTTCAAAAACTTCAAAGCTACAAACGAATTTCGCTGTTTGAGCATCAAATATATTTGTGTGTGCATATAAGTAGATTCCAAATAGTCTCGCAAATGTGCATGAGACTACGCTTAGGCTATACAAAGCTTAGCGTGTTTAAAACTAACCCACGTAGGAGAGCACGTCGATCTCGACATACTCCTATTTCTCATCCCCCAACTACTAGGATGGCGGATGAAGTAGTTCAAGCTGAAGAGCCTCTCTCTAGTTTCTACACAGCTTAATAGCGATTTCCACATCCCACCAAACGTGTTCAATCTCTTACTTGTCTTTCACGGTCTCGAACATGAGTTACCATACAAACACCTACGCTAGGTACATGAGGTATGCAATACATTCAATCATCCAGGTGTTTATGATGTTCAGGTTAAACTGAATGTGTTTCCCTTCACTCTAGCTGGTAAGAGCCACGTATGGCTTCTATCACAGAAGCCCGATTCTTTCGATACATGAGAAAAGGTAGTGTTCTCCTTCATGAAGAAGTACTTTCCACCGAAGAAAACAGAAGAGATAGTAAGCAAGATACAGTTCTTCAGACAGAGTTCGAGTGAGACATTCTCTGAAGCATGGGATAGATTCTCTGACCTGCTCCATTCATGTCCTCACCATAAACTAGAAAAATCCACTCTTGTCCAATGTTTTTTCAAAAGTCTTCTCCAAGAACATAAAGTCACACTGGATATCATGAGTAATGGAAACTTTTTAGATAAAAGTGCTACAGAAGCTCTAACCTTTCTTGAAGACCAAGCAGAAAAGAGTACTCATTAGGGCAACACAAACAATTCTAGAACATCCCAGCCCAGTACTTCCAAAGCCAATGGTATCTTTGAGGTAAAATCCGATTCAGAGATGAAAACACTAATCGAAACCTTCACAAGAAAGATAGATGCCTTTGCAACCAAACAAAAAGGCCATACTCCCCAACTAGTCATGAACATCAATATAGCACCAGCACTTTCTATCTAGATCTAAATAACATATCTACCCACTGTTCCTTGCTCAACAACTAACATCACTTCAACCAGAAGAAGTTTGTGCTTTCAATGTACCAAATACACCATGGAGGCAACACCCAAATTTTCAATAGAATACTAATCAACAAACTCAACCACCTCCAAAGTTCACAAATCATGTCAAACCACAAAATACATTCAATTAGTTCAGACAAGGACAAGGTACTTACAAAAATTAGAATAGAGCGATGGTTCCATCCAACTTTAACCAGAACTACCAAAATCCACCAATCAACAACCAAAGAGACTTAGTACCAGTTGCCCAACCTACTAATGTCCCATTAGATAAAACATCAGAGATGATGTTATCTTTGATGAAACAATAAACACATATCATGGCAACTATAAAGCAAACAATCTAGCTATTATATCAAAGACAAAAACAAGCTACTAATGATCACACTGAAACACAAGAGGTCAAAGCTATCACAACCTTGCGTTCTGGCAAAATAGTTGACAATAGAGTAGTATTGCCTAAAGATCCTACACCTATAGAAATAACTGTTGCAGTACTGGTCAGCTTTCAAATATACATTTTATTACCCATATATTGCTGCATTACAACCTTTCTTACACTTAACGAAAAGACAACTCATAGCTTTTATTTCCATTTTCAGGTTATGGAGTAATTCAAACCACTTATCATAAAAGCCGCATCTTAGCACCAAAAGGAGCCTTAATCACGCTTATTATGAAGACCGATAGCTACTATGGAAAAGTGTCGAAAAAGTCAAAGGTCAAGGTTAAAGGTTAAAGCCCTCAACTCAGAAGACCAGAGATGGAGGTCCTTATCTTAAAATATGACATTCTCTTAAAAACCTACTTTGGTCAAGAAGAAATCAAAAAGCAAAAGCAAAAGCAAAAGTGAAGTGTGATGTGTCTAATATATAACCCAAAAGTAAGGGAGAGAGAAACCATCTATTGTCTTAGGATCCAAACCATTTGGTTTGTTTAATTTATTGTCTAGCTTTTCAATTCAAGTTTTTACTTTATTGTTTGTTTTATTTCCTTTCAATCAAAACTTGTTATTTACTTATTCTTAGTTCAATCTTCAATCTTATTTTACTTGTTCTTCTTTCTATCTTTATTCAATATTTCTTTCAATGTTTTCAAGTCATTTCAAGACCAACAACTAAAGCTTTCATGTTTTCATTAGCTTAAAACCAATCTAATCTATACAAGAGTCTACATTTTTTCTTCATAACTCCCACACTCAAACTCTAAACAATTTAGGATGAACCTCACTTCTAAAACAAACTCTTTTGAAGTTACCACCAATATCTAAAGCTTCAAATGGCACCGTGGTCATGGATTGAAGGAGTGAGAGTGCTTGGTTGAGAATCTAAGAAGGGAGCATCATTCTCATCTTTCCATTTCTATTTTTTTTAAAAATTTTCATCATTTTATTTTATTATTTTTTAGTATTGATCTATTTTCTTACAAATCAGGTTGTGGGACAACAAAGCTGGAGAGGAGCTGAAGACACATCCAAAAGACGACCGATCTTCACCGCAGATCGTACGTAAGGCGATCACAAGTTGGCTAATTTAAGCGACTTACCACCTCTAGAGACATGGGTCCAGTTTTTTGGTAGCTCAATTGGTTTTTGATGAATAATTATACTTCGAGCCCAGATTTTGTAATAGAGTAGGAGAAGTCAGTGGAACTTGTTTGTAATAGTTAGAGATAAAAAGAAAAACGAATTTTTTTTGGAAAAATTGGTTTTTGATTGATTTCTTATGATGACCATGAGTTAAACTTGGTTTAAGTTATATACTTACCAAGGGATTAGAGTTTTAATTGCCTTGGGAAGTTCAAGTGTGTGAGGCAAGTTGTGGATCATAGCTCACACACTATGAATCAACTTGGTAATCAACACTCTAAGTCCATTTGACTCTAGCTAATCTACGTTATTAATCTAAAGCTAGTTAATCTATTAGATTAGTATAATATTAGTTTAGTTTTAAGTTTGGGCCCTTGAAGGCAAAATTGTATAAATTATCAAAAACCCAACTTGTGGGAATTTTAAGTGGGCCTTTATTATAACTTAAAATAGGATAAAGCTCGAAAGGTTGGGCCTGATTCTTAGATCACGCGCTAACCGACATCACCTTCTCCTCAAGCAGCGTGTAAACACGGCTTGAGAGGTAAATTACGTGATTGTTTGAAATTTACTTTCCACACTGTAATTTCCATTCGTACATAAAGCTGAACTCGAGTCACATAACAACCATTGGGAAGTCATTCCCCAATGTAGGTAAATTGGACATTGCTTGATTCTTGAAAGCCCTAGACCAAAAAAAGAAATTAAAATCAATCAACTAGAGCCCAAAGTAGTCACGCTCCTCCAGAAAAGGACAAAAATATAGCCACGAGGATTTAGAGTAATCAGTTACCAGATTCCGATGGACTAACTACCTTCCTCACTCCCCTCCCCCAGATTTATCGTGAGTGAGATTCTTGGTAGCACACCACTTGGTGAAGTGACTGCCTACTATTCTGAGACGTGTAGTAGAGCCATCCTAGTGTCATGCCCAATTCTTCATCTGAATAGGGCATAGTAAAATATAGACCAAAAGAAATTTTTTCAAAATTCCATACTTGCAAATATGAATTTCGAATTCTTGAGTATACATTGCACCATTTGCGCATGTTAGGATAGTTTTGGGGTCTTGCTAAAAGTGTATGATACTGCGTTCAGGCACTTCTAGTATTAGTAAGAATAAAACTTACTAATGTAGGAGAGCTCATCACCCTAGACAATCTCCTATTTCTAGTTCTCCATCTCATAAGATGGCTGACGAAGTAGTGCAAGCTGAAGAGCCTCTCTCCAACTTCTACACACCGTTGCAAGATGGGCCTCCATCTAGTATAGGACTCACACCGCTCACGAGCGATTTTCGCATTCCACTGAACGTGTTTAATCTTCTACCTATCTTCCATTGGTTAGAACACGAGTTACTGTACGAGCATTTACGCCGGATACATGAAGTATGTAATATTTTTCATCATCCGGACGTCACCGACGATCAGGTTAAGCTACGAGTGTTTCCTTTCACTCTAGCTGGTAAGAGTAACACTTGGTTTCTTTCACAGAAGGCCGACTCTTTCGATACACGGGAAAAGGTTGTGTTCTCCTTCATGAAGAAGTACTTTCCGCCGAAGAAAATAGAAAAGATAAGAAGCAAGATATAGTTATTCAGACAGAGTCCGAGTGAGACATTTTCTGACCTACTCCATTCATGTCCTCACCACAAACTAGAAAAATCCATTCTTGTCCAATGTTTCTTCAAAAGCTTTCTCCCAGAACACAAAGTAATCCTCGACATCATGAGTAATGTTAATTTTTTAGATAGAGGTGCAACTGAAGCCTTAACCTTTCTTGAAAACCAAGCAGAAAAGAGCACCCATTGGGGCAACATAAATAATTCCATAACAACCTAACGTAGTACATCCAGTGTGTAGTGGGCACACACTTCCTCACAATCTCAATGACGTCCAAAGGAGCCGAGGTCGATCAATCACATCTACCACTTACTATCACACCAAATTAATCCTAATTGAGCTAGAGGTCTTTATTAGGTGATACGGGGCTGAGGTGATGGTTTATGAAGAAACATAATGGATATTCAAATAAACAAATCTGAGATAATAGGGTCTTCAATTACATGTAACTAGAGAAAACCTTGTTTTTACTTTGCTTCTACACTTACTTAGTTTTCATCCTTAACCTTTTTATTTTGGGTTTTTGACTCCTTTTATTCTAATTTTGGAGTTTTTATTTTATTTCTATTTCTATTTTTCTTTTCTTTTCTTTGGATGTAAACTTCTTTTATTTATTTATTTATTTTTTCTTTTCTGAAGCTAACTAACTGAATTTGGTTTTCCATAGGTCTTTCTTTTTATTCTCTTTACTCATCCTATTCTCAGACTCATTCAAAGATGGGTAGCTTTATTTTTATTTTTTTATTGGTTTAAAAAATGGGTAAAGGATTTGTGGTTGCGAAAAGGCTAATTGAAAGGCTCAGAGGGGTGACTAGCGGATAATTACTTATAGGAATGAATTTTTAGTTATATCGATCCAAAGAGAGACTAAATTCCCACTTAAGATATGGTATGATGATCAAGCAAGTGGATGTGTGATTTCTCTACTTAGATTAGATGTCTCCTTTGTGTCATTACTCAGATACGCACTCATATGAGGCTTTTAAGCTAGAATCTCACAGGATATGTAAAATTAAGTAGTCTAACCTAGGTCTCAAAAAAATACTACCAAGTACACTCATATATGCTCATGCAAGATGTTAATGAAAAGATGCAATGACTATTACCTATGTATTAACCTAAGTTTCTAAGAACTACGCTTAATTCTATTGCTACTTGAGATTTCTAGACTAATATCATCATAGAAAAGGAAATAATACTATTATCCTAAGTGCATAGTATAAACTATTTTTATGTTTTTTCTATTTTTTTAAACGACAAATAATATGTAATATACAACCTAATATGTGCTTAAACATTTACAATGTGTTTCTATACCACCCCCAAATAGAATCATGTTTTGTCCCCAAAGTATGGAATGAAAATAAAGGATAGAGAGTACCATAGAAACGTGCTTGCAAATGGGAGCACCTGTAAGAGAAAATTAAACGATACAAATATAAAGAATTAAAATGCAGACACAACTCCTATAGGAGTTCCATCCATTATGAAGAGAACAGGAAATAAAAATTCCCTTAGGACATAAGCGGACTCTAACAAGAATTATAAATATTGCCATATATAGTTGTTTCTAATCATGCATTCTCCTCCGGTAGCTCCTCACTTATGAAATGAGGGTCCTTTAAGTCTTGCATATCTATGACTACTTTCCATGCCTTCATTCTGTTGTCATCTTCCCAAGCCAACCTATTTAGTGCAATTTGGTCAGTCGGGGTGCGTGGGGCTACTAGGTGAGGTTTAATACGCCAGCCAGGCCACATCATAACATGTAATGAACGGACTATAGCATTGGTCATGCGTATTGTGTCAACTTTAACCTAATCGGTGAAACGTGTACAAAATTCAGGGAAAAAGAATAGCATAATACGAGAGATTGTGACTGGCATAAGAAGGTACTGATACCTTACAATCTGTGCTCTTGCAAGACCATCCACTATGGTTTTGGATATGTCATAATACCAACGCCCTTCGGCTATCCTAGGACATTAAGCTTAAGGAAAAACATAGCAAGGCCCGTATTGAGGGCCATGCTTCCTAAGGATATATTATGTTGGCCTTGGTGTTCTACTTGAATTATACTAGCACCATATGTCTCGTGGAAATTTACCCAATCATAATTGTTGTCATTATTAGCTATATAATCAATGTGGGTATGCTGGGCAGTGGTTGGAATTCCTAATGAAAAAGCAATTAAGTACTTAGTCAATTCAAAGGGTTCGTTATCTAACATGACTCTGAGGGCTTGTTCTCTATGGGAGTGGTCAAAGAAGGTAACATGCTCATAAAAATATTTAGTAAGTGCGGGAGAATAAGTTTGATCATGTCTTACCAGTAGGGTCTCCCATTTATGCTCTAATATCATATCATCAAAGTATGCACCGTACTTCTCAGGGAGATAAAGATCCTCAAAAGACTGTTCCGGTATAAATTTTGGAATAAACATAACAAACAAGTGATGAATTGAAGTACTGGAAGTTAGAAAAGTGGAACCTGGAAATTCGAGCCTGCTGTGTGGTAGTAAGGGCGCGCGCACACTTAAGATATACCTTTGGTGGGAGCGGTACAAATTATTATTGGGAGATTAAACACCTAATTAATACGAAAAGATCAGTCAGCAGCAAGAACACTTTATATAAACTGAACTTTTATTTATATTATGGCACTCTTATCACTCAAAACAAAGAGAAAATTGAAAGCTAAAATGAAAGATGTTCTTCAACAAGGGTGAGGTATCCCTTTTATACTAGTTGGAACTAAAAATATAATTTGGAGTCCGCACATGAAGTGGCTATGTGTGCTAAAGAAGTCGTAGTCTACTGGGCCACCATGACAAGGAATACTTGTCTCTTACTTCTTTCTTGAAAGGATAAGAATCCTTATAATGCTAAAATCCTATCCAACTTTTGACTTTTGAAAAAAGCAAAAGGTAGGATGTCTTCTTCATGGGTCCCTCTGGACAAAGCATTACTTGTGATGATTCCAGCAGCTGTAAGGATAAGAATCTAAAGAAAAATAATGTTGATTATGTTTCTGGTCTTTATCATGGGCCATGATGTCCGCCAATAAGATCAAATATGATCATGAGTGCCAAATTGAGTGTTTAACAGCTCATCAATTTGGGAAAGGAAATATTCTTTTCCTTCATCTGTTCTGAGTTGAAAGTAAAGCCACCTAAATAAATAATGAATTCATAAGGGCCTTCTTCATTAATAAGTTGCCAAGTCTCTATAGCAGATGGGCTAAGTGCCAAGGAACTCTTTCGGCTTATTTTTTCATAGAATTTAGTTCTATTGGAATTATCTAATGATTCTGTTTGGATTAGAAATCTATCAGATTCAGACAAAAGAGTGAACCTTGGATTCTTTTGTGCCGCACTATATCTAATAAACCATTTAATCAGTTGAAAACCAATAACATGAATATCTGCCATTTCTTTGGATTTGTCTTCAGTGGTAATAGTATGAAACTTTTCTTTTGCTTCTGAAGGAGAAAAACCCTTGGAAATATCAACCAGTCTTTGTCGTTAAATTCGGACCAAATGAATTGAAGGATAAGTTTCATATTTAGTATATTCCGGACATACTGTGATAAATTCACAGTAAACATCAGAATGCCATTTCATCATAGCATTATCTATGTCTTGAACAAGAGGAGATGCCAAGAATGTCTTGTTGTTAGCTTTTGCAAATAAAGATACCGATGTACTGATGGTAATGAATTTGATAAATCCCATCTCTAACAGTTCATCAATTAAATACATGTCCAAAATCCTGGAAAACTACCAAAAAGTACTAGGGAGAAACATATGCATGCTGTGAGTTCCTTCTGTAGCATGAGCAATGCCTTTAATAATTAAAGGACAAGTTTCCAAAACAATTGAATACCAATTTTGAAACCATTTCTGATAATGGGAAAGGAGAAGAAGCTGTATTAGCTCTGGTAAAGGTGATGGAAGGGATATTTTGGCTTTATTCCAAAAGGTTTTTACAAAGTCTCTGGAGAGAGTACTCCAAGAAACACAATCAAGGGATCTTTTCAAATTATGAGATATATTAAACTTTCTTTTAAAGTCAGACCAAGTCTTAATCTCATTCTGGTTAATCTTGCTAAAATATTTAGTAGTAATCTTAAGAGTCTGGATAAGACTCCTCTTATCATTTTTGGTGAAAAGAATTGATAACATTGTCCATAATGGACTTCTGAAAGCTATGGAGCTTTTGATGTGTAAAGAATTTATGTCTATTATCATAGACATAAGGTAACTCTAGATCATCAATTCATATTTTTCTTTTACTAGTACTGTTAGACTTTCTAGAAAGATTATGCGAAGAACTCGCAATGGTGCTGATAGAATCAGACTCCAAGAATTTACCCTTGTTGGTGCTGTTAGGTGGACTAACAGACTCCTGGGAATAATCCCAGTTAGGGAGGCCTAAATTGTCCTCAAATTTATTGATAATTTCAACATCAGCAGTATCCTATAAGGATTCAGAGGCCACTGGTGGTTGCTCTGAGGGCTGTCTATATAATGGATTCTCCAATGAGTGGAGCATTCTGGATTCTGTAAAAGACATTAAATTATGTCTTAGATGCATAAGATATAGTCTCAGAGAAATATTCTCTGAATAATAATGAATAGTATGTCGTTTCCAAAATATTTGGATACTCATGGAAAACATCTGTTTGTGAATTATATTTCATAATATTGGTTTTTATGTTCCTGCAAAGAAGAAGAAATAAATTCGAAAACCAAAGGGTGATCCTCGAAGTTAGTGTAAATACCATATTTGTAACGCCCGTATTTAAAATACATATTTATTAATTAATTAATTAATTTAATTTTATATAAAATCGGCTGGATTGGATTTGGGATACGCTGGCCCCGGTTTGGGCCCGAAGTCTGGATTGGCTTGGGTTTCAAACCCAAGTATATATTCGTATTGTTCTGGATAATAGGGTTCTAAGAAAAATAAAATAGTAAAAATGGAGGCGGCTTGTTTGCTCAAGCGTTGGAGCGCGACGACTCGGACTCGGAGGAATTCGTGGAGCTTGGGATTAAGGTGAGTAGCTATTTTGCTATTTCACCGGATTTATGGTTTTCGTGTATCGGTGTATACCGTCTAATGTTTATGTTTTTATATACGCTCATTATATTGTTGTATTCGGTGTCATCCCCGTCATTTGTTAAAACTCTATTGAAAAATTTGTGTTGTTAAAACTCGAACTCGAAATTTGGGATTTGGAACTGTTAGAACTTCGGAAGTCGCCAATGGCGGCGTCGCTGAAGTCCAACAAAGAAGAAATCGCCCAGATTTTTATTTGAACATTTATGATTTTATTTACCGTGGTTGTGGGGTTGGGTTATTAAGTGAGTTTAGTATCGATTTTTATTGAACTGTTGTAGCTCTGTTCAAGCTCTGAACAGGCGCTAATGGCGTCGCAAGAAAACGTCCAGATTATGATTCGAACTTTGTTTTGTTTTTTTTTGTGTTTTGTGGTGATGGGTTGTTTGATGTCGGGGGATTATATGTTTGATGTTGGTTATTGGTGTTTGGGTGGGTGCTGTTGCAGGTGGAAGAAGGCGTTAATGGCGCCAATGGAGAGTGTTGGGAAAACTTGGTTTGGCTATTTTTGGGTTTAATTTGCGTTGTGGGGCTTGCATATAGACTAAAATCAATGGGTTTATGGTTGATTGTAGTGTGTGGGTGAGTACTGATGTATGGGGATGTGGAAGTTTGGAGGAGGTGCGATCCAGTTTGAAGGAGGCGCGATCCATTTTGAAGGAGGGGATGTGAGGTAAGGAATCGAGTTGGAGCTTTCATTAAAGCTATAGGGGTTTTGATTTGGAGCAAAACCACTGGAAGGAGGAGATGAGATGGTGGTGGCCGGGATTCTAGCCGGTGGTGGTGGTGAGGTGAGGAAGACAACCCCGATGTTTTTTCCTTGGGCCGGGGCTTGGGCCTTTGGTGGTTTAGGTGGTTGGGCCGGATTCTTTTCTTTTACTTTTGGTTGGGCCAAAGTCTTTTGGTTTTGTTTTGGGCCGGATTAGATTAAGTGTTGGGCCATTTTAAGTTTAGTCTTTGGGCCCAAGATTAGTTTAGTTTGTTATGCGGCCAGTTTCATTTTAGTGGTTTGTGGGCCGAACCAATTAAGGTTTTGGGCCAGTTTAAGTTTCATTTTCTGTTAGCTTGGGTCTAACCCAATTAGCTTTCTTTGGACCGTTTTTCTGTTTTTGTTTTGGGCTTGGCCAATTGGGTTCGAACCATTACCTTAGCCATGACATGAACTTTGACCTTAGCCATGAACCAGGGCTGTGACTCTGAACCTGTTGAACATGGAAATGACAGTTTGACTTTGACCATGACGTGTTGACTTTGACCTTTCCCCGTTGACTGTGGAATGTTGACTTTTTCCAGTTTTTCTCATATTTAAGAATATGGACAAATATAGTAATAAAATATTGTCGAACATTATATAACGTTGTTTGTCATTATCTAATTAAGATTTGACGTGAGTAGTGTGTAAAACATATATATATTGGGCTTTGATTGTGGACTGTGGACTGTTTAATTGCGCTACATTTTATGTTGTAAATTGTATGGACAAATCAAATGCTAAAATGCTGTGGAAGCTTGTATATATTTGGTTGTCATTATCTAATTAAGATTTGACATTGATATTGTGACATTTTATAATATGTTGGGATATATATATTAAATGCAATAGTTGTGGAGAAATAAATGTATAACCGCTCCATTATTTTATCGGTAAGATGCTAGTAGAGTATTTGTGGATATTTTCCACGGGATGGTGGCGTAGTGCAATAATATATTGGCACGTGAAAGAATGAAAGGGGTTATGAGATATAATTGAGATATTTATAAATATTGTGGCTTAGTGCAATAAGGTATTTGACCTGCATGTGATTTAGTGGAATTATTATGAGTCATAGATGTATGACATTTGAATAAATTACGTAAGGAAAATCCTAGAACCTAGCTACCACAACTCATGTGATTTGCCCTGTGTGGGCGTGTGTAATTTGATTGGCCCTTCTGGCGTTTTAGTGAATCTGAATGGCCCTTCGGGCGTGAGTAATTTGATTGGCCCTTCTGGCGTTTCAGTGAATCTGAATGGCCCTTCTAGCGTAGCCGAATAGTGGCTTGATTATTCCGTTCGCAAAATAGAACGAGACGCGCGATATTTTATGCCGAATAGTGGCAGTACTTACATAATGGCTTTCGTGTGAGGGTTACCTGGTGTGCTGCATCTCGCTCAGGGTAGTTACGCACGGAGTGGTACATTATGTAAGGGGAGGCATGTGGATGTACATGTTCGGCGTTGGGAAGCGATTGTGGTAGCAAGGGAAACTAGGTAAGACATAGATACGACGTGATTTTAGGGACACAAAAAGAAAGCCTTAATTAATATAATTATGGTAATGTGTTGGTTAATAATATATCTTGAAATATATGATTGGATAGAGTTTTGCAGAAGGGTGGGTCAAACTAATTACTTGGGCAGAGACGACCCACTATGTAAGTGAGCATGAAATGCAGTACGGATATAATATGCTTGGTTGGTTATTTGTTTAGTTAGAACCTAAGGCGCCTCGATAAAGGAACTACATGCCTTATTTATTACGCGTATAGTTTGTTGTGTGGTTAGTGGGAAGTTAAGGCGCCTCGGTGGAGGAACTACCTGCCTTAGTTATTGAACTTAAGGATGGTGTATTAGACGTTAAAAGTTAAGGCGCCTCGGTGGAGGAACTAACTGCCGTATGGATTGTGTATATATTTGGTATAAATATATGTTGTATTTTAGGGATACTCACACCAGCATTTTTATAATGCTGACCCGATTTGCATGTTTGCTTATGGGGTGTGTTCATTAAATGAACATAGTTGATAAGTCTTGACAGGTTTAGTGTTGAAGAAGATTAGTTGCTGGTGGTGGTTTGCGTTAGCATCGCATTTCAAGATAGGCTTTGTTTTCCTTTGAGGTGATATAGATTTTCAGTTGAGATAATGTTATTTGTATTTTCATTTGTAAATTGTTTTGTAATGAAGAGGACTTTGTTTAAGTTAAAATTTTTATTGGTTTTTAATTATCCGCATATTTAAACTGTTTATGGGTTTTTGGGAGTTGAGAGTGCGTCACACCTCGAAGATCGAAGAGTCGGGAACAAATAATGTTTTTCGGAATTCTGTCGAAATTCGGGGTGTGACAATACTTATCAATTTTATGAATACAAAGAATGGTATTTAAGAAAGGGGTTCCTAGTATAATTTGCTGGGTAAGAATTTTTATTAATAAAAAGGATAAAAGTATATTAACCTCATTTTTACTAATAGTAACCTTAGTCAACTTATGTTGAATAGCTGATAAGTGCTCCAAAAGTGCTATTTAACCCTCGATTATGCCTCTTGTTTAGCCATATTAGTGGACTAATAGTGTTTGTAAGTTATGTTTTATGATTCTACAGGTCAAAGAGAGAGTTTTGTAGAATATTAGAGAAAAAGGGGTAAAACGGAGCAATTCGGAGCATTAAGGATCACATGGGAAGCCCGTGGACAATCATGGAGAAGGCCAAGGAATTAGAGCTATTAGGATGCACACCTTCAATGGGGAACATTATCTTGGAAAATGGATGCAATATAACCTAAACTAATTCATGATCCTGTATACCTCGTTTTTCCTAGAATAGGAAAAAAACCTCCCAGACTAGTTCCCTTATCCTGTTCTACAGATTTTCTTTTCCACTTAAGGTAAAATCCTTCATTGTTTACAGTGATAGTTCTTGAGTGGAAAAAACTTGTATGAAATATGAACTCCCTTATTCTGAATAGCCAAAATTTCCCATCCCTTCAAACAGCTACCATAGCTGCACAACCACAAAACCCCACGCAAGTGGTGGAAAGAAACAGCCATCAAGGAGCAAATGGAGATAACTCAAGAGGACAACCACGAAACTGGAATACTCTATTCCAGGGAGGTCAAGGAGAATCTATTGCAACAGGGCTGAAACAATTTAATCTGAATTTGGTTGAGGGTGTTGCACAAGTTCCTGAAGAATTAATTACAAAAGGTCGGTCTTTTTGGAAAGATTATGTAGTGGGGTTTTTCTTAGAACAGAAACTACCATATCCGGTGGTCAGAGAACTACTAAGGAAAAAATGGAAAACTAAGGGGGACTATGAGATGGTTGCGGATGCAAATTTGTTTTACTTCAAATTTAACAATGAAGAAGACAAGAGAAAGGTGCTGGAAATGGCACAAATATACATGGCTGGGAAATGCTTCATTGTTACACAATGGAGTCAGGATATTGAAAGGAGAAAAAACACAGTTAAGGCTATCCCTATATGGGTAAATTTATATGATGTGCCAAAGGACTTGTGGAATGGGGAAGGTTTGGGATTTCTAGCAAGCAGAATAGGGGAACCCCAGAGGATGGATGAAGCATTCGCGATCAAGGAAAAGGTTAACTTATGCTAGAGTCAGTGTTTCAGTAGAGATTAATGCTGAGTTGCCTGAAACCTTTGATATCGATATGGGTGGGAGAGACATTAGAACTATTTCGGTGGAATATGGCTGGATTCCCAAGATGTGTGAATGCTGCAGGAAGTTCGGTCATAAGACTGTAGGGTGTTTGAGGAAAGGTGACATAAGGGAGAAGGATCGACAAAAGGAGGTGATGGAGGACAATGTGGACACTAATCCTGAGAGTAGTGCGCTAAGGACTGAAACAGGGGTAGAGATCACAAGAGTTGCTGAAGAAGAAACAAGGCAAAACCCAGACGCCCTATTGGCAGAAAGAGTGGAGATGACAAATAGCAACGCCAATGAGGAAGGAGAACTAAGAAACCCAGATAGTGGTTCTGAGACTGAACACAGCGCAGTGATGCTGCCGGGAATAGTGGAGGTGGTGAGATCTGAGGTCAGAACAGAGAACAACAGAGGGTTCAGAACAAGGATTTTGATGAACACAGAGGCAGTTGAAAATGGTGAAGCAGTAAGAGAGAATGAGCTGAGTGGGGGTTTGACTAGAGACAGCAGAGATGAGAATAGTGAGATGGATCAGGGAGTTCAGACAAGGACAGAATATGAAAATGAGCTAGTTACAGAGATACCAGTATTGGCAAGTGATAGAGAAAATGAACAGGAGCAGGGTAGAGTGGAAACATATGACAACAGGGGGATTACTTCAGAGATGGAAGTGGAGGATTGTGACAATGCCTTAGTGCCGTATGAGGAGACCTCACAAGGTATTGAAATAGCTACAGGGTTTAACCCTTTGATGTGCTATGAGGAGGAGCAAGATGAATTCAATAAATTCAGTGAAAGCACAAGGCTAGGGGAGCTGTCTGACGTAGTAGTATCTGAAGAAGAGACGGAATACTTCAAAGATAGAAATCTGATTCCATTGGCTGCAGAACCTCAAACCGCTCAAGGGGAGATGTGACTCGCAGCCAAGATAAATGGAACACAAGCGGCCGGTGGAAAAAACAGCAAGGAAGTAAAAAGAGGGGGCGACCCAAGGGAACAAAGAACAAAAAAAATCATCACTAATGATAGGTCCGATATGTGTATGGAATGTGAGAGGAGCGAATGACCTTTTGAAAGCAAAGGAAATAAATAAGGTGAGAGTTGAAAAGAAGTTATGTGTGTTTGGGCTTCTCGAAACAAAAGTGAAAAAGGAGAAGTACGATGGAATAAGAAGCATTTGCTGTCCTAACTGGGAGCATGAAAATAATTATGAGAAAGCTGGGTCCGACAGAATCTGGGTATGCTGGGATCCTTTTGTGGTGAAGGTAAAGAAGATAGACATGTCAGAGCAACTCATTCATTGCAGGGTTGAATTCCTACCAAAGGCGGAAGAGTTTTTCCTTACAGTGGTGTATGCGAGCAATTCTTTTCAGGAGAGATTAGATTTGTGGCAAGATGTGATTAGGCTACAGAGCTCAATCACAAAACCTTGGTGTGTAGTGGGGGATTTTAATAACATCAAAACAGCGAATGAAAGAACAGGGGGTGAACCTATGCATCCTAAAGAAGCCCGAGGACTTTATTCATTTGTCTTGAAATCGCCGGATTAACCGATATCAATGCTAGTGGATTCTTCTACACTTGGTGGAATAAATCTGTGGTCGCGCTAGCATTATGTCAAGAATAGATAGATGCCTAATAAACAGTTTGTGGATGCAAAAATATCCTAATCACGAGGGGCTGAATTCCTCCCTCGGGGAGTTTCGATCACTCCCCCCTATGTCGCCACATGGAATGACTTCAGCCGGTCCCCGACTCCTTTTAGATTTTGTAACTTTTGGGTTTATCAACCGGAGTTTAAAGATATGCTAGAAGAAGTTTGGAATACACGTATATATGCTAATCCCATGTATGTTCTAATCCACAAACTCAAGATGCTAAAGGAGAAAATCAGACCTTGGGCCAGGAGAAACTTCTCGAACTTACATGAGAGAGTTATAACCGCAAGGCAGCAGTTAAGTGATGCACAGATACACCTACAGAATAATCCATTGGATGTGGGGCTGGGAAGAAGTGAAAAACAGGCAATGCAGAGATATATTGATCTTGCAAGAGCGGAAGCAATAGATATGGAACAGAAGGATGCAGCTCAATGGATGACAGAAGGGGATAGATGTTCGAGTTTTTTCTTTAACTCATTGAAAGAAAAGGCAGCCAGGAAGGGTATATGGGCAATTGAGAATGATAACGGAGAAACAGTGCATGGGCAGGCAGAAATTACTCAGAGCATAGTGAAGTATTTCACGCAGCAGATGGGTATTGAAGCGCCACCGGTGAGTGAAAGCGAATTTTTCACTGAACTGAATGTCAGAGATATTGTTGACTCAGGTATGTGTACGATGTTGGAAGCTGAGGTGAGTGACACAGAGATCAGGGAAGCCTTGTTTGAGATGGACGACAATAAGGTGCCAGGTCCAGACGGGTATAACCCATTCTTCTTCAAATTTTGTTGGGATACAGTCAGGGTGGATGTTGTGAATGCCATCAAAAATGTCTTTAAAACAAACAAAATGCCTCGGGGAACAAATGCGACATTTCTATGCCTGATTCCAAAAGTGGCTTCGCCAGCTAAAGTGGAAGATTTTAGGCCGATTGCTCTGTGTAACACGATTTACAAATGTGTTTCAAAAGTCATCACCAATAGATTGAAGATGGTGATACCAGAACTAGTGCACGACAATCAGTCAGCGTTCATCCCAGAGAGATCCATATAGGATAACATCCTGCTATCCCATGAAGTTTTGAGAGGATATGATAGAAGATATGGAACTCCAAGATGCTCTATAAAACTGGACATAAGAAAGGCATACGATACGGTGAGTTGGCAGGCGATCTTGAACATGATGGATAGATTTCAGTTTCTCATCCAAGCTGAAAAAGTGGATTCAGATTTATGCATTAGCACACCTTCTTATTCTCGTCCTCATAAATGGAGCTGAAGGTTTTTCCCCGGAGGTAGAGGGTTGAGGCAGGGGAGATCCCCTATCTCCATATTTGTTTGTGCTAATAATGGAAGTTCTTGGTCGCCTAATCGAGAGAGTGTGGAACAAAAAGCGGATCCAATTCCACTCTAAATGCAAAAGGAGTCAACTCACACATCCGGGCGTTTGCGGATGATGTACTTATCTTTCAAAAAGGAGAAGTGGATTCCATATATGCACTCGACAATGTTTGGGGATTTTAGCATAGCTACTTGGGCTACGATAAATTCACGTAAGACCTCTATCATGACCGGTGCTATGGGACAATTGGATAGCTTGGCTTTGGCCTCGGATTCTAGGTATTGAACTTGTCTCCCCCAAATTGAGATACCTAGGACTTCCTCTCATATCAGCTAGATGGGAATCGAGAATGTCAACCACTAATAGATAAGGTCACAAGCGTAATCAAGGATTTGGAAAGCAAAATTGCTATCTCATGCAGGTAGATCGCGAACTCATACTATCGCTTGGCTCACTACGTGTATTGGGCGAACATTCATTACGCCAAAACAGTTCTTGAACAAGTTGAAAAATTTGTGCGACCTTTCGCGGAGTGGTAATCGATACAAAAAGATGTGTGCACCAAGCGAAGCCGAAAAAGAACCACATGTAAGACAAAGGATGAAGGAAATTTGGGGATCATGAATATGGAAGTATGGAACAAAGGAGCATATCTTGTGGTTTGGTCTTCAAAGTAGCGGCGAAGGAAAATAGCATCTGGGTTGACTGGGTATGGAAGAACCTTTTGGCACACAAATACTTGTGGACGATGATTGTACCGCAAGACTGCTCATGGTCATGGCGGAACATTTTACGAAAGCGTAAAAAAAAGAAGAAAAGAGCTCATTCAGTACTCGATCACCAATGGTAGAGATACATTAGTATGGCACGATCTATGGTGTCATAGTAGCCCTCTGTTGTTCAATGCGCAGGCAGTTGCTGAAATTCAGCTACCACTAAATGCCACAGTGGATCAACTTTTAACAGAAGGAGATTGGAACGAAGTGGTACAGAACATCCAGTGTAATAGGCTACGAGAGGATATCTTGGGTACACGAATCAACAAGCATCTAGTTCAAGATCGAGTGGTTTGGACACCGCATCCGAGTGGGAAATTCACGTCGAGAAGTGCCTATGAAGCCCTGAGGGTAAAAGAAGAAAAAGTCAGATGGCAGAGACTTGTGTGGGGCAAAAGGGTTATCCCAAGACACTCCTTTACGACCTGGCAACTGTTCTCGAATAGCTTATCAACGCAAGAAAGGCTGGTGCAGAAAAAAATCATTACTTCCTCCTGCTGCTGCTTGTGTAACCAAAGTCGAGAATACTCAAATCATCTCTTCTTTGAATGTGTGTATTCGCGAGAGATCTTTGATGGTATAAAAGTAGTCCTGGGCATTACAACGGATGTTAGAAGCTCAAATAGGGAGTGGTCATCGCTGCTGAGATTATGTAGAGGATCCAGCTTTGTGGCTGATCCTTACAAGGTCTATATATGCGCGGCAGTTGATGGGATATGGAAAGAAAGGAACGGGAGAAGGTTCAAGAATAGGGAGAGGCCAGCGAAAATAGTCCTGAGGAAAATCAGCAGAGAACTAAAGAGATATGTGCAGATGCAAACAGCTGAGATTGAAGAATCGCTGGAAGCAAGACAGCTTTGTCAGACATTAGGAATTCGAGTAAAGTTCAGAGAAAGGAAGAGGAAAGAATGTAAGTGGCTTCCTCCTGAGGAAGGCAGAGTAAAACTAAACGCAGATGGTGCTTTGACGGCAGAGGGGTCCGGCCATGGAGGTATAATCAGGAACAGTCAAGGAGAGGTGGTTGCAGCCTTTACGGGAAGCGGTGATGTACAAAGTTGTTCTCTATCGAGGCGAAAAGCAATCGCGGATTGGACTAGAGCTATGCACTGAACTAGGATATAAAAAGGTGGAAGTTGAAACCGACTCACTCACAGCAGTGAATATCATCACAAAAATAGCAAAACCACCATGGACGTGTTCGAATTTGGAAGCCATGATATCACAAAAGCCTAGTCGCCACATTCAGCTATTGCTCCTTTGCACATGTCTTCAGGGAAGCTAACAAGCCGGCAGATTTGCTTGCAGGGCTTAAGATTTCTGATTGTAATGTTTTGGTAAAGTTTACACCTCCTCTAGATAGAGAATTGTATAGACTCATAGAGGAGGATGCTATAGGTACGATCTATGTAAGACTTGGTTGAATTATACAGGTGAGGGGGTCAGCCTAACCCTAGCTTAATTCTAAAAAAAAAAAAAAAAGATGACTTGGACCTATTTTAAAGCCTATTTGGAAGCCCAAGGCCAAATGATTCGTTGCTTGGACCAAAGCCCGCAAAAAAGGATAGAAGGATAGAGCAGAAGAGACAAAATCGGCTAACGCGTCTGGGACGCATGGATCAAGCGTCCAGACGCATTGATCGCGTCTGAGACGCATGAATAGTACGTCTAGACGGATGGATCGACACTGTAGCCAATTTCTTCTCAGTTTTGGAGACGAAGTTGGACTCTGAAAGAAGTCTATTTGTATTAGAAAACAAATGACGGTTTGGAATGCTTCTAGAGCTCATTGTAACCTCTATAAATAGAGGACCTAAGTGCCTCATGTAATTTGCCAATTCACTTATACTCTTGTCTCCAGAACTTGAGGCAGAAAGAGATTAATAATAAAAGATCGGTTTTAACTAGCTGAGTCTTAATAAATTAGTTTTTCTAGTCTTATGTTCTTCAACTCTTCTTCTTCTCGTTCTTCGTGTTCTTCCTTCTTTATGGAAGGCTAATCTTCTCCTTCAAGGGAGAAGATGAAGGCGGTGCTTAAGGTTTAATGATTCTTCTGGTTCATGGTGTTCTTCAATCAGGTTAGTTCTTTATGTTTTTAGTTATTAGTTCCATTGCCCAGACCAGGGGGATGGAAGTATAGATTAAGGTTTTTATTTATTGTAATCGAATATCATGCTAGTTTAGGATTTTATTTATTGCAATTGAATATTTGCTAGTGACATGCTTTTATTTATTGCAATCGAATATCATGCTAGAATAGGGTTTTATTTATTGTAATTGAATATTATACTATTATTCTAGTTGTGTAGTGTTTTAGAGTAACGGAAGTATTCCTTATGTTTGCCTTAGATGATGATTTATTGAATAGCTGCCCAAGCTCACATAAAAGGAAAGAAGATACTAGTAACATGAACATAGGAACAACCTTAAGTAGAGTTATTTGTTAACGATGTTTTAGATCCAGAGGGCATCGGCACTATTTCGATTGCCTAATTGTAGTCTACTTGTGGGAACAACCATGAAGCAAAATGTCATTGAATCAAAAGTATTGGTGGATTCTAATCTCTTGAATTCACTTTCTTATAAATTTTCAATAGTTTAGTTTAGTTTAGCATTAGAATATATAATATCTATAATCATAGTTTTTAATCCCTCAAACCCCCTTTCCAGTCCTGTCCTTCATATAAACATACACTTAAAAGTGGAACGATACCCTACTCATCCTTTACTTATTAAGAGATAATTAGATTTTGATACGCTTCTATTTTGTTCAACGACCATCATCTATCATCTATCCATATCCTACATACCATCTACATACACAAAAAGAAGCAGGTCAAATGGCGCCGTTGCCGGGGATATAATTAATTGTAGCCCTAGGAAGCATTGTCAAATGGCGTCGCTGCCATTTTAAGTTGTTTATGTTTAACGTTTTCTTTCAAGATTAGAATTTTGGATCTTGAGGTAATTTTAGCCACATCATTCATCCTTTTGAGAAAGAAAGAAGCTTGAAGGACATCTCGAAGACAAGATCTACCATCCAGGTTAGTCGAATCTTCATTCTTTTTATTTCATTCTTAGTATAATTGGATCGTAGTTTAGTTTTATTGCTTTCTTAGTATAGTTGCATCATAGTTTAGTTTTATTGCTTTCTAGTATAATTGCATTTAAGACCTTTTCAATAATTGAAGTTGTAAGCCAACACAGTGAAACATCAAACTCTAGTGTTTCTTGTTTGAATCTTGACAAACGGACTATCGTCTGTGGGCCATGGTACTTAAGCAATCTAAGTGATTCACCATAACCCTAGAAGAGACAGCTTTAGACAACGAGCAAGATACTAGCTGCAAAGCCCAACCCAGTTGAAGGAAAGTAGTTTTGCATATTAGTAAAATTTAGAATAGTTGCATATTAGTTTAATTGCAGTCAAGCATAGTAGGATAGTTTTTTATCATCTTCACATAGCAAGAATACTAGACAAGATTGATACAATGGTCAAACGCAATGATGGAGGTGTTATGGACAACAATAATCCTGAAGCTATCCCACCCATGCAAGCACAGCAGAGGAAGAAGCTGAGCGATTTCTATTCGCCAATCATTGGAGACCCACCCAGCAGTATTGTTTTTCCAGAGACAGAATCTAACCAGTTTGAACTTAGAGCATCAGTAATCTCTATGCTTCCAAAGTTCAATGGTTTAGACAATGTTCAGTCATATGTTCACATGAACAAATTTCTATCAGTCCTTAGAACTTTCAAGAACTAGAATATCAAAGATGAGAGTATCAAGTTGATTCTTTTTCCGCTCTCACTCGAAGGTAAAGCCTCTGAATGGTTAACTACACAGCTGATCAATTCAATAGACAACTGGGAGAAGTTGAGAACAAAGTTTATTAACAACTTCTACCCACCCCAAAAGACAGATGCCATGCAGCAAGCTATCAGCAATTTCAAAGGAAAAGTGACTGAAGAATATCATCCAAGCTGGGAGAAATTCAATAATCTGCTAGTCTCATGTCCACATCATGGATATGACAAGAGCACACTGGTTCATTTTTTCTATCGAGGACTCTTGATGATGAACAAGCAGATGATACAGTCAATGCACAAAGGCAAGTTTATATCAATGGATGGAGAGGAAGCTTACAAATTTCTCAAGAATTTAGCTGAAGAAACACAACAATGGGCTACTAGCAACGAGGATGTAGCTAGCATGGAGGGGGAGCCAAAGCAATTTGGTTACCAAGCACATGAACAATCAGATCAAGAACTGAAGTCTACATTGGCCAGCCTGGCCACCAGTATTGAAACTTTGAGTAAGAAATTCAACCAGTTCTCTATGAATCCCTCCAAGATCAACAAGTCTCAAGCTAAATCTCTCCCAGTCATGCAAACTAGCCGATACTGTGAAGTCTGTTCGGAAACTTCTTATGCAACTCTAGAATGTCCTGATTACTATCAACTTGCATCAGTTGGAGAGTACAATATAAACTCATTTCAGAGGCCCAACCAAGGTGGTAATAACTTTCAAGGTAATTATTAGAGATAGAATGCTGGACCCCCAGGTTCTCAAGACCAAAGTTACATTCCACAGATAAGTCAAGCTTCACAGTTGGTCCCTCAACAGCAATTATACTCTCAACAGAATTCCAATACAAGTGGAGAGTTAGTGTCTGATCCTAGGAGAAATTATGCCACACCTGCCAACCTGGAGAATGCAATTACTTTTCTATCACAGAAAAATCAGAAGTTTGAAAGTGTTCTAGAGCTTCTTGTAGAGTCTCAGCTCAATCTCCAGCAATCTCAGGCAAGTCAATGTTCTAGAATGGAGTCTCTAGAGGCTAAGGTCGACCAACTCACCACTGCTTTGTTTGTAAAGACACAAGCCACCCAACCTAGCTTATTGGAACAAATATTGAAGAGTGAAGATGTATGCCACATTGGGACAACTTTTAGTACTGATCAGCTCCATGATCATGTTAGCTCAATTACTACTCTCAGATCAGGATTGAAGATAGACAACAAGGTTGACTTACCTTCTCATGATGACATTGCTATAGAGCAATCGGTCAAGATTTCAAATAAAGTTCAAAAGGAAGTGGGGGAAATCCTTTCCACTCCCATTTGTCAAGATGACCAAGACAAGATATGTAAGAATGCCAAAGAGAAAGAAGAGCAAACACATGTTGATGTGTTTGTACCAAAGGCACCTTTTCCTATGTTTTTTGTTCAAAGCAAAAGGACAAGCAATTTTTAGAGATGAAGGAGGCATTTGAGAAAGATAACATTAATATCCCCTTTCTCAAAGCGATCAAGCAGTTGCCATCATATGCCAAATTCTTGAAGGATGCATGCAACATAAAGAGAAGTACTCATGTTCCAAAGCAAGCGTTTCTAGCTGGACAAACAACATCTATTATCCATCAGAGAAGCTCAGTCAAGCTCAAAGATCTAGGAAGTCCTACAATATCATGCAAGATAGGAGAAAAATTCACGGGTAATGCTCTTTTAGACCTTGGTGCTAGTGTTAATCTCTTGCCAAATCATGTGTACCAAACATTGGGCCTGGAGAACCTAAAGCCTACACAAGTCAAATTGAAGTTAGTTGACCGCTCTACCAAGATTTCCAGAGGCATAGTTGAGGATGTTCTTGTTCAAGTAGCCGATTTCTACTATCCAGTGGATTTCATTGTGATAGACACCCAGGAGGCCTTTGATAAAATTCCAATTATTTTAGGCCGACCTTTCCTTGCTACTGCAAAAGCTTTGATAAATTGTCACAACGGTGAAATGAAGATCAACTTTGGTAAGATGTCCATGGACATAAATATCTTTCACCTGTTGCATAAGGATTGTGATGACGCTGAAGGTGGAGAGGTGTACTTCCTTGATAGCATGATACAAGAATCCTTCCCATTCGAAGATACAATTGAGAGTGCTCAATCTACAGAAAACTATGAGGCGTTGCTAGCCATGTTCTTGGAATCTATACAGAAAATTCAGGATTTAAGTGAGTAGAATGGAAAATTGGCAGAGAGAGTATCATACCTTGAGAAGATGAACAACAAACTTCTGCCCAGAAAAATCAGTTACTAGAGAATCAGCTTAAAGAAGTTTTGGAAAAACAATAGAATCTAGAAACTGAAATGAGTCTTCTGAAGCAGAAAGTGGACCATATTGATAAGAAACATTGCATTGTTGAAGCCTCTTTTACACCATCATTGTCTGAACGAGAGAAGTATGTGAACCAGTCTACCGCCCACCTTGAGCCCAAATCGGCCCGGACATCCATTATCATCACTGTGGTGGTAAAGGGCACATCAGATACTATTGTCCTGTTAGAAAGAAAGATTTTCATCAATCTTCTACACAGAGGAACCACAAGGCCTATCATACAATCATCAGACCTGAAATAGTTCAAGGTAGAGAAGCAACTTCACCAGCAATCTTTCCGGCATATCAAGGAGTATTTTTTACAACCCACAAGGTGAGACCCCCTCGTCTTCCAAACATTCGTCAGATTTGGGTAAGAAAATCTGATCTCCTCACTCCAAATTGATAATGCATGATATATAGTCTTAGGGATCTGACTTGAAAAGACCTAACAAAAAAAAAAAATCTTGGTAAAAGGAAATGTTCTTATTTTTGGGATTAATTTTGATATTCGGCATCAATGGTACCATCTTCCCTTTTTCTCATTCATTTCATTTACTTAGTTTCTATACATTGAGGACAATGCATATGTTAAGTTGGGGGAGGGTGTACTTGAGAAGTACTTGAGAAATGAATTTGAAAATTAGTTTTCAAAACAAAATATTTTTGTTTCTATATCAGTAGCATGAGAAAAATGAATTTTAATGATGAGTTTGGGATATAGATTCTATACTGCTTAGTGTTGAGTTTGATAGATAGTTGATATTGTTGATTTGGTTAATCACGAAGTGACATCAACTGGGGAGATAACCATTAGGTCTTGTAGTCTATTCGAAACAGAGTATCATACTGATAAGTCAAGTAGTGAACCCATTCAGCCTTTATCCCACCTAGTAGGACCATCATGTTAAACCCTTTTGAGCCTTACAATAAGCCATTTTCTTTCATAAAACCCTTTACCCTTTACCTAACTCTAGACAAGGAGTATAGCCAAAATCTTTATCAGCCATACCCATATGTTTTTGAGAATACAAGGGGCACAAAGAAAAAGAAATAGCATAAAAGGAAGATTACAAGGAAATACCAGAGAGATACAATGAAGACCATCATTCTGTTCTAAGTGAAAGAAGCTAGTGGAAAACAAGCATATCCAGTACTAATCAAGGATATACCACTGAGCTAAAAAAAAAAAAGTTGAACAGAATGGATGGAAAAGCTAAGACAAAGGAAGAATTTTCTCTGCAATACAGAATTTGAAGAAATTTTCCAAATAATGAAGCAAAACCCTTAGTGTTTTTCAGAAACAACCTTTGAATCCTTTTTACCTTTCCTTCATAAACCAATACCCAAACCAAGTTACAACCCATGACTTATCATTACAGTATGGTACGAAGTCTAGAATAGGTGAGAGGATGCTAAAGTGAAGGACCCGACACTTCATATGTGATTGACATTCTTTACATGAGACTAATTTCATCCAGAAGTCCGTTTTTCAAGGTAGTATATGGGATGTTCGTATTCATTATTCTTTTCCCCACATACATGAGCTAAAATAGTAAACCATCTTCTGAGAGATTCTTTTATGAGAGTATGACCGGTGAGGATTGAAAGTCAAGATTATCTGTCTAAAGGTAAACTAGGGATTCCGTTTCTTGGATAGGAGAGTATAGGAGATTGACTAAGTACACACATAAGTCTTGATTGAGAATTTTGTCAATTTTTACTATCTCCCATCATAATCTATGAGTCTTTGCAGTAATGTAGTTAGCAATGGAGACCGTGTGTTGAAGTAAGCACTAAGTGGGTAAGGAATTTCTCTCTCTGAAAAATACTATCATTCTTGAACATGCTATTGATTGATTTTGTGGGTATATCACCTGAAAACCCTCACGAGACTATAACTCGTCCTTTTTGGGGAACTTAAAGGTTTAAAATCTTGTTGCATATGGTAAATGCAATCGCAATGCCTGAGAAAGTGAGTTAGGATTTTATTTTTGTTCTTAGGATGTGATTTTGATCACTTATCTATTTTTTATCTTATTTGCTAAGAGACTAGCAAAAGGCTAGTTAGGAGTTGTGATAAGTGCTCAAAAAGTGCTATTTAACCCTCGATTATGCCTCTTGTTTAGCCATCTTAGTGGACTAATAGTGTTTGTAAGTTATGTTTTATGATTCTACAGGTCGAAGAGAGAGTTTTGTAGAATATTAGAGAAAAAGTGGTAAAACGGAGCAATTCGGAGCATTAATGATCACATGGGAAGCCCGTGGACAATCATGGAGAAGGCCAAGGAATTGGAGCTATTAAAGATGCAACTTGGACCTATTTTAAAGCCTATTTGGAAGCCCAAGGCCAAATGATTCATTGCTTGGACCAAAGCCAGCAAAAAAGGATAGAAGGATAGAGCAGAAGAGACAAAATTGGCTAACGCGTCTGGGACGCATGGATCGAGCGTCCAGACGCATTGATCGCGTCTGAGACGTATGAATAGTACGTCTAGACGCATGGATCGACACTGTAGCCAATTTATTCTCAGTTTTGGAGACGAAGTTGGACTCTAAAAGAAGTCTATTTGTATTAGGAAACAAATGACGATTTGGAATGCTTCTAGGGCTCATTGTAACCTCTATAAATAGAGGACCTAAGTGCCTCATGTAATTTGCCAATTCACTTATACTCTTGTCTCCGTAACTTGAGGCGTAAAGAGATTAATAATAAAAGATGGGGTTTTAACTAATGAGTCTTAATAAATTAGTCTTTCTAGTCTTATGTTCTTCAACTCTTCTTCTTCTCGATTCTTTCGTGTTCTTCCTTCTTTATGGAAGGCTAATCTTCTCCTTCAAGGAGAAGATGAAGCCCGGTGCTTAAGGTTTAATGATTCTTCTGGTTCATGGTGTTCTTCAATCAGGTTAGTTCTTTATGTTTTTAGTTATTAGTTCCATTGCCCAGACCAGGGGATGGAAGTATAGATTAAGGTTTTTATTTATTGTAATCGAATATCATGCTAGTTTAGGGTTTTATTTATTGCAATTGAATATTTGCTAGTGACATGCTTTTATTTATTGCAATCGAATATCATGCTAGAATAGGGTTTTATTTATTGTAATTGAATATTATACTATTATTCTCTATTTTTCTTCTAGTTGTGTAGTGTTTTAGAGTAACGAAAATATTCCTTGTGTTTACCTTAGATGATGATTCATTGAATAGCTGCCCAAGCTCACATAAAAGGAAAGAAGATACTAGTAACATGAACATAGGAACAACCTTAAGTAGAGTTATTTGTTAACGATGTTTCGTCCAAGAAGGCATCGGTACTCGCTCGATTGCCTAATTGTAGTCTACTTGTGAGAACAACCATGAAGCAAAATGTCATTGAATCAAAAGTATTGGTGGATTCTAATCTCTTGAATTCACTTTCATATAAATTCTCAATAGTTTAGTTTAGTTTAGTTTAGCATTAGAATCTATAATATCTATAATCATAGTTTTTAATCCCTCAAACCCCCTTTCTAGTCCTGTCCTTCATATAAGCATACACTTAAAAGTGGAACGATACCCTACTCATCCTTTACTTATTGAGGGATAATTAGGTTTTGATACGCTTCTATTTTGTTCAACGACCATCATCTATCATCTATCCATATCCCACATACCATCTACATACACAAAAGGAAGCAGGTCAATAGCTATTTTACTACCCTTGGTCATAGTTTGAGTAGTAGTTTCATAATATTTTTGAGGAATTAATCCCTCATGGATGCAATTCATATCTGCACCACTATCACCTAAAGCAATATAATCAGTAAGAATATATTCTTTGTTAATAATCAAAGTTATAAAAATGTCCCATTTTTTGGAAAATATAGTGGAAATAAAATTGCAGTGGTGAAAGTCTTCAACTTGACTTTTCTTCTGTAACTTCCTTAAATTGGTGTTTCTCAATCTGTAACACTCTTAGCTTTAATTGAAGAATCTCTTTATTAAGATTCTGGACCTCAGTTTTCAGGTCTTGAGAGACTAGTGATTTTGAAGAACTAGGTTTATTCTTACCTAGGCGATCAAAAACCTCTTTAAGATTGTACCCTTTAGAGGGAAGAATATCATCCTTAACAGCTTTAAAGCAAGTTTTAATTAACTTTAGCTTAGTATCAAGATTTGTAATAGTATCAATAAGATCCAAAACAGACTGCTAATCCGTGGTTAAAACATTAATAGTCAAATCATTCATTTGTAAGATAGCTTCCATGCTATCACAGTTTGATTGTAGCATGTTACATTGATATGGTGATTCATTATCTGAAGAACAAGAATAAGGATCATCAGATTCATTTTCTGTATCAGAAGAACTAGTATTAAGTAATAATTTACTTAATTGTAATTTAAGATCTTCATCAATCTCTAGATTATTAAGCTTCTGCTTAGTTTGGCACCTGTTGGCATAATGACCAATCTTTCCACATTTCAAACAAATAACATTATTTTTGTGATGTGGATTACTGTGAAACTCCTTATTAGGTTTCCAATTTTTATTGAAAGGCTTTTTACGAGAATATTTTCTCTTGTACAGGTTATAGGTTTTATGAGAAGAAATCTTCTTCTTCCTCTCAGTAGGAATATCATAAGCAAATTGCTCACAAAATTCTCCTAACTTTTTCTTACCAGAAAGATTATGCTTTTTAATCTGGTGCTGTAGCTTTAAATCATTACAAAGGCTAAGACCTTCCTGAATGACATGATTAATAAGACTAGAGAATGATAAGGAATGGTAGATCCTTCATTTAAGTCTCTAAGATTTTTCCTAACTTTTTATGCAAAGAAGTTAGGGAGACCATTGTTTCGACCAAATATGATCAAAACACTAAGTGGTGATGGAAGAGATGAATTATGTAGAAAAGTAATTAGAAAAGTGATGGTGATTGAGAGAATGATGAGACTGTACCTTTTAGTTGCCTACGTACCCAAATTATCGATGGGATCAAGTCTCAAGAACGTAGTTCTTTATGAAAAATAGTTTTGTATTTATATGTGTAGAGTATAGACTTCTTGTAGCTCAAGTAATTGTAATTGAATATGACTCTTAGTTGATGATTATCTCTTTGCTAAGAAACAAATCTGGACATAAATTAATGTACGTAAGTGGCAAGCCATGTGGCTAGGGTTCAGCCCTAGACACATGAGTTAATGAGCCTGTACATCAATCTATGATATTGCAAATTGGACATTAGCCCTGTCGATTTAACAAATAAACTACTAATGGATGTTTGCCACGTAGGTGGGGGTCGAAACACCGCCCCCTCTTTGGCATACGAACAAAGTTCATATGGCAAAGAAGAGAAGAAAAATTAAGGAAAAAATGGAATAAGAAAAGAGTGAGCGAAATGTATAACAAAGTGTCGTGTGAATGTAAACGATATGAAAATGGACTGTTGAGAAAAATGTGTGAATTATTGTGAACAAAACAATGTATAACTAACTTATATGGGATGCAATGTAGTGAGAATTGAAATGGGTGGCACAGAAAAAATTGTAAAAGAAATTGATGGCAAAAACTGTATCGAAATAATTACGTAATAATAATAAAATTGATTTTGACTACTCATGCCAGTGGAAGATTTATATTAGGATTAGACAGTTAAAATTAAATGTAGGGGTAGTTTAGTAATAATAGAAAGAAAAAAAAGTTAAATACGAATCGGATTCGAAGGTGAAGACTTTAGCGAGGATGCCAACTTCGGATTAGATAAGAATGCGAATTAGATAAGAATCCGGATTAGATAAGAGTTTGGATTAGATAAGCGTTTTAGATTAGATAAGAGTTTGGATTAAATAAGAATTTGGATTAGATAAGAGTTCAAGTCTGAGTCCAACCAACTTTAATAACTTAATGTTCGCATTCTAACTTACGATAATATCTCGGTCAATGGACCCATTATTATCATGATCGAGATATTATCAATTAATGATGCCATCATTACGTTATCAATTAAGGAGGCGAATCACGTAATCATTATTATCTTAGTATTGTCATTATATCCAATTAATAACGTAATGTTTGTTATTATCAAGATCAATATTATCTTATTAAACAAAGCCCAAAACAAATGGCCCCAAAGACTAAACAACCAAAACCGAACTCGGATGGGTATGACAACAAATGATGTGGCTCTCCTCTGTAGAGAATTGTGGACATGGCAAACTAGAAAAGTGGACACGGTCGAGAAGAGAAAATTGACGACTCAATTCAATTGGTTCAGTTGAGATGGATTTTGAGACCAGTGCAAAGCGTAAAACAATCAAAGAGAAGTGGAATATCTATAATTGTTTTGCCAAAATCAATTGGGATTAGGAACGCAATTTAGATCGGCAACTTCGAAAAACTGAATGGGTATCAATTGTACTGGTAGAAAAGGTAAGCTACCAATAGGATATTGATCGACTAGCAAACTAATGAGTTTAAATTTTTGGGGATGATCTTGACAGAGGGCAGTCGAAGTAACTAACATTGATGCTTTCTAACTTGGGTTTTGTGATCGGTAATTTCGAATTTAATAGGCAACTAAAGATTGACCAGCATAATCTAGCTTAGGATCAATCAGTTTCAAATTGGATCTACTAGGATATTAAGTTCAAATTGTTGGGTTTCAAGAAAAATTGATTTTGGGCTGCTGACACGCGCTCCTTTTGTGTGTAGATGAGATGGTATATGGATGATGTAAATAGATGATGTAGATGGATGATGTAGATAAATGATGGTCGTTGAATAAATAGAAGCGTATCAAAACCTAATTATCCCTCAATAAGTAAAGGATGAGTAGGGTATCGTTCCACTTTTAAGTGTATGTTATGTGAATGACAAGACTGGAAAGAGATTTGAGGGATTAAAAACTATGATTGTAGAGATTTTAGATTCTAATGCTAAACTAAACTAAACTAAACTAACTAAACTATTGAGAATTTATAAGAGAGGGAATTCAAGAGATTAGAATCCACCAATACTTTTAATCTATGACCTTCTGCTTCATGGTTGTTCTTATAAGTAGACTACAATTAGGTAATCGAGCGAGTGCCGATACCCTATTGGACGAAACATCGTTAACAATTAACTCTACTTAAGGTTGTTCCTATGCTTATGCTATTAATATATTTTTTCCTTTTATGTAAGCTCGGGCAGCCATTCAATGTATTACCGAGAGCAACATCAAGGAGTACTTCCTAATAGGGCGGCCATTCAATAAATCACCACTTAAGGCAAACACAAAGAATACTTCCCCTAGGCAACCACTCCCTGAGCTACCCCTTCTAAGGCAACACAAAGAATACTTCCCTAACTTTAAAGAACTACACTACTAGAATAAAAGTAAAGAACACTAGCATGATATTAATATTGCAAAACATAAACCCTATTCTATACTTCCATCCCCTGGTGTGGGCAATAGAACTAATAACTAAAAACATAAAGAACTAACCTGATTGAAGAACACCATGAACCAGAAGAATCATTTAACCTTAAGCATCGACTTCATCTCCTCCCTTGAAAGAGAAGATTAGCCTTCCATAAAGAAGGAAAAACACAAAGAACGAGAAGAAGAAGAGTCGAAGAACATAAGACTAGAAATACTAATTTATTAAGACTTAAATAGTTAAAACCGAATCTTTTATTATTAGTCGACCTCTGCCTCAAGTTCTGGAGACAAGAATATAAGTGAATTGGCCAATTACATGAGGCACTTAGGTCCTCTATTTATAGGGGTTACAATGAGTTCTAGAAGCATTCCAAACCGCCATTTGTTTCCTAATACAAATAGACTTCTTTCAGAGTCCAACTTTGTCTCTAAAACTGAGAAGGAAGTGGCTACAGTGTCGTTTCATGCGTCTGGACGCACGATCCTTGCATCTTAGACGCGAGCATTGCATCTGGACGCACAATCCTTGCGTCCCAAACGTGGAAGTTTATTTTTCCTCTTTTGCTCTAACCTTCTATCCTCTTTTGCGGGCTTTGGTCCAAGTAACGAATCCTTTGGCCTTGGGCTTCCAAATACGCTTTAAAATAGGACCAAGTCACATCTTTAATAGCTTCAATTCCTTGGCCTTCTCCATGATTGTCCACGGGATTCCCATGTGATCCTTAATGCTCTGAATTGCTCCGTTTTACCCCTTTCTCTCTAATATTCCTCAAAACTTTCTCTTTCACCTGTAAAATCATAAAACATAACTTATAAACACTATTAGTCCACTAAGATGGCTAAACAAAAGGCATAATCGAGGGTTAAATTGCACTTTTTGAGCACTTATCAGCTGCCGAAGAAGACGGAGAAAAGTTCGGAGAATATGAAAAAGCGGTGTCAAAGAGTTTCGACAGCATGAAACAGGTATGTTAGTACTTTTTCTCAGTTATCTTAAAAGTTTGGTTAAGTCTGAAAGACTGACGAAAAGTTTAATCTTGTCGTTGCAGGTAGAAACGGCGGTATGACGGGCGAAAGATATCGATGAAAAGTCTGTGAAGAAAAGTTTTGAGCAGAAACAATAAAGCTGACGGAAAGTTTCACTCGGAAAGTTTCGCTCAGAAAAGACTGGCTTGATGGTTTAGAAAAAACAATGAAGTTGTCAAAAATTTTCGCTCTGAAAATTTCTCGTAGAAAGATCGACACAATGCCTTTGAAAAGATAATGAAGCTGTCAAAAAATTTTGCTTGGAAAATTTCTCGTAGAAAGATCGGCACAATGCCTTAGAAAAAATAATGAAGCTGTCAAAGATTTACACTCGAAAAATTTCTCGTAGAAAGATTGGCACAATGCCTTTGAAAAAAAAAATGAAGCTGACAAAAATTTGCCTTAGAAAAAATAATGAAGCTATCAAAAAAATTCTCTCGAAAAATTTCTCGTAGAAAGATCGGCACAATACCTTAGAAAAAATAATGAAGCTATCGGAAAATATTTAACCGAAAGCGCTAAGCTAAGCGAAGCGAATGCAGATTTCGAAGAAGAAAATAAAGATTTAATCGAGCGATCGTAAGACAATTGACAGAGACAATTAATTAGGTAATTGTGTGAATGTAATACCATAAAGCTAAAAATGTTGTTGATGAAAATAAAAATAAAGTATAAGGTTGCTATTGAATATGGTTGTTTTGTCAGATAACATACCTGCGGAAAATTTACAATGTTGTTGATTTATGTAGTTGAAATGAAATAGAACAAGACGCCCCAATGTAGAGCAAAACGCCCCCAATGCGAACTTAACTTGGCAAAATTAGATTAAGCGAGTGTAAAAATGTTCAAACTTAGACTGACGGAGTTAAACGTGGTAACTTGACCGGAATTTGCCATAACGATAGTAATGTACCAAGCGAGTGTACGAGTGTTCAAACTTAGACTGACAAAGCTAAACGTGGTAACTTCGTCATATTTTGTCGTAGTGATAGTAACGGATGAAGCGAGCGTAAAAGTGTTCAAACTTAGACTGACGAAGCTAAATGTGGTAACTTCGCCAGATTTTGTTGTAGTGATAGTAACATATTAAGCAAGCGTAAAAACGTTCAAACTTAGATTGACGAAGCTAAACGTGGTAACTTCGTCAGATTTTGTCGTAGCGATAGGAACGAACTAAGCGAGGGTAAAATCGTTCAAACTTAGACTGACGAAGTTAAATGTGGTAACTTCGTCAAATTTTGTCGTAGCGATAGTAACGTACTAAGCGAGCGTAAAAACGTTCAAACTTAGACTGACGAAGCTAAATGTGGTAACCTCGTCAGATTTGGTCGTAGCAATAGCAACGTACTAAGCGAGCGTAAAAGCATTCAAACTTAGGTTGACGAAGCTAAACGTGGTAACTTCATCAGATTTTGTCGTAGCAATAGGAACGAACTAAGCGAGCGTAAAAGCGTTCAAACTTAGACTGACGAAGCTAAACGTGGTAACTTCGTTAGATTTTATCGTAGCGAAAGTAACGTACTAAGCGAGTGTAAAAGCGTTCAAACTTAAACTGACGAAGCTAAACGTGGTAACCTCATCAGATTTTGTCGTAGTGATAATAACATACTAAGCGAGCGTAAAAGCGTTCAAACTTAGACTGGTGAAGCTAAATGTGGTAACTTCGTCAGATTTTGTCGTAGCGATAGTAATGTACTAAGCGAGCGTAAAAATGTTTAAACTTAGACTGACGAAGCTAAACATGGTAATCTCGTCAGATTTTGTCGTAGCGATAATAACGTACTAAGCGAGCGTAAAAGCGTTCAAACTTAGACTGATGAAGCTAAACATGGTAACTTCGTCAGATTTTGTCGTAGCGATAGTAACGTACTAAGCGAGTATAAAAGCGTTCAAACATAGACTGGCGAAGCTAAATATGGTAACCTCGTCAGATTTGGTTGTAGCGATAGCAACGTACTAAGCAAGCATAAAAGCATTCAAACTTAGACTGATGAAGCTAAACGTGGTTCATCAGATTTTGTCATAGCGATAAGAACGAATTAAGCGAGCGTAAAAGCGTTCAAACTTAGACTGACGAAGCTAAACGTGGTAACTTCGTTAGATTTTGTCATAGCGATAGTAACGTATTAAGTGAGCGTAAAAGCGTTCAAACTTAGACTTACGAAGCTAAATGTGGTAACTTCGTCAGATTTTTTTCGTAATGATAATAATGTTACGATGGAAACATAATTATACCATTGGAACTAAAGTGAAAGAAATACTTCTTTATTGATAACCAAATCTTGAAAAGTGCAAAAATAATAATGGAAAATAAACTACTGAACGAGAAACAAACGAACAAAGTTTTGTCCGGTTTTTCATTTATCTTGTCTATTGAATAAAGGATAGTATGGTGACGAGAAATTGTGTCGAATCTTAAAGTCAAAACAAAATTGTCAAATTTCTTTGACGACATATTATTTGTCATTGTCAGAAGTCAACGATGATGGAATATCAAAACAGCAAATAATGTCACGCTATAAGAAATTTTTAATGTCTAAAGCATGGATCGGGCCTTCTGCTCACTTAGTAAAATAAGTTGTTGCGACGAGCAAGAAATGAATACTGCCAGGGGCTGTCAGAAATAAACCAACAATGTCAAGGTCCTATTTCGCAAATGACTAAGGTTTATGGATTGGATGAAACTTCATCGCGGGAAGTTTGACCCATATTATATATCATGTTTTTGACAAGGCACACACTTCTCGGACAAACACTTAACATCCTTTGGCATGTGTGGACACCAATACTATTAGGTCACTACTCTGTGACCGAGACTTCACCCCCCGGGAGTGGTGTGCACATATTCCTGAATGAATTTCTTCGAGGCCTAGTAAATCGTTCGTTTTGCTCAAACAACGAATGAGATGATTGAGACTTGTACCGCTGCGATAGAGTTTTTGGTCATCAGGAATTCTGGAGCATCGTCAGCTACATGATCGTCGTCGGTAGATATCGAAACATTATCAGTGCCAAGCTCGTTGGAATCATCTGACAGCATAAGTGGTTAATCCAATGCTGTTGCAATAGAGTTTTTGGTCATCAGGAATTCCGGAGCATCGTCAGCTGCATGATCATTGTCGGTAGATACCGAGACATTATCAGTGTCAAGCTCGTTGGAATCATCTGACATCATAAGTTGTTGATCCAGTGTAGTCTTGACAGCGACGACTTGATTTTTCACGGATAAGTATGCGATAGAATCAGGATGCCTTACATCATAATGTTGATACGACACAATACTAATAGATGCAAAATTTCATGCAATTCGTTGAATTAAGTCAAGATAAACGACCGTTCTATCATTGTGAGCCGTATATTATTATTCAAAGTGGCTAGCGACTAACTTAGAATAATTAATCGTAACTTAGTCGCCCCAATTGAACAGCTGTGTGTATACCGCAAATGACAGTGTCGTACCCGACCATATTATTTGAAGCATCAAAACCTAAACGTAAAGACCTTCTCAATTATGTCTTCATTTAGCTTCAAGATGACAAAACCAATAACGGAGCCAGACTTATTATGCGAACTATCGGTGTAAATTTAGCAATCAGCTTATATATTCGATAAGTATTTCAAGTCATCACCCCCGGGAGGTAATGACAATTAGGGATCGACGTGTTCCTCATCTAGTAATGCGTTTGACATAGGAATATTATCAATAAGAAAATCAGCCACTAGCGAAACCAAAGTTTGTCTCTTTTTAACTGTATAAGTGGCAGAGATAATATTGTAAGCGCTAAGGTAACTTGTCCATTCTGCGACTTGATCCGTAGATATTGCGAAAAAACTTGCGCAGCTGATATTCGATTAGTATAAATTTTGACTATTCCTTCCTTGAAAGAAGCTGAAGACGTCTAATAGCATGAAACAAGGCTAATGCTATTTTCTCAATACAAGAATGCCTCCATTCAGCTGATATAAGAGTCTTACTAACAAATAATATGAGACGACAACATCATGTTTGCGATGATCGTTAGCAATTGCATAGGGACCTTGAGTTCTTCTAGTATTCGTCATAACTTTTGTAGAATGTGATCGAGGGTGTTGAATAAGAACCGCAGACGGCGCCAATTATGTTTTGACCAAATATGATCAAAATACTAAGTGGTGATGAAAAAGATGAATCATGTAGAAAAGTAATGAGAAAAGTGACGGTGATTGAGAGAATGATGAGACTGTACCTTTCGGTTGCCTACGTACCCAAATTATCGATGGGATAAAGTCTCAAGAACGTAGTTCTTTATGAAAAATAGTTTTGTATTTATATGTGTAGAGTATAAACTTCTTGTAGCTCAAGTATGACTCTTAGTTGATGATTATCTTTTTGCTAAGAAACGAATCTGGACATAAATTAATATATGTAAGTGGTAAGCCATGTGGCTAGGGTTCAACCCTAGACACATAAGTTAATGGTCCTGTACATCAATCTATGATATTGCAAATTGGGCCTTAGCCCTGTCGATTTAACAAATAAAATGGCAACCCCTTCTAATGGACGTTTGCCACATAGGTGGGGGTCGAAACAACCATCAATAAACTTAGATTTCCAATGCTCACTATTAGCATCATGTAATTGAAGCACTTTGGCTAAGAACACATCTTTGTACCATCTAAAATGAGATAGGGAAGGATATCTAAGATTTTGGAGAACTTCTCTATTCTTCTCAGTAGTCATTCCTTCTAGTCCCATAAAATGATGGACAATAGACAAACATAAAGTATAAACAACATCTGATGTGGATGCTTCCTGGTTTGCTTCTGAATTAAACTCCGACTTAGTGGAGTTGAAAATCTCATATCTTTGTTCATTAGTGAGAACATTATCCCACCAAACTTTGAGAGTTCTAACAAAACCATAGACTATAAACTTACAGACATTAACATCTATATTACCATGAGCTTTGCAAACACTCGCATACATGAGCATCTGCTGTAAAGTGTGATAAATATGATATTCTGATTTAGCATCAATATTCCAAGTGTAAATAGTCTTAGCATTATAAGACACCTGGTCATTAAAATAAGCTTCTTCATAAAGAATATCCTAGGGTGTAGGATGAGGATAATAATTTCTATTATGACCCACATGTCCTATCTTATGAGTATTCTTATATCATAAGTTATTTTCATAATATTAGGAGAAACAAAATTTGCTTCAATATCCAAAATATCATTTGGCTTAATGTCATCTTCCGAATTAGATTCTTAAGATAGAGTATTAAGGTTCAATTTACTTAATTGACCATATAATTTTTCAATAAAATCATTTTTTGATGATGATTGATCCAACTTAAAATTTGGAATATCCAAAGTGGGTTTAATAGATGGTCGGAAATTACCGTAAGAATTATGTTGTTTTAAATAACAATTGGTTAAGGTTCTTTATCCTTATTCTTATTAGGATTTATCCTTGGGATATGTTTAAGGATGTTTTCTGCATTATTCTCAATTCTAATTAATTGAGCTCCAATAGTTTGTAAACTTATATTAGTGTAATTATTCTGCTTACAAATTTTATTAACATCATCTGTACGAATATATCTATTAAGATCATCTTGTGGTTTGACATAAGCCACAATTTCAAGACTATCTTTTAGCCTTAAATGTGTTGTTGGAGGGTGAACAAATGTCATCTCCTTTTCATCAGAAGTAGTCCACTTTTTTTGATTAAATTCTAAAACACCAATATAATTATCGACAGGGGTAAATATATATTTTCAATAGTAATATTCTTCTTTACTTTAGAAATTACTGGTTGAGAAATAACTTTTCCTGTACTTGCTTAACCTCTTTATTAGGTAAATTAATCATCTTATCAGATAACTTCAACTTTTCCTGTTGTTTTGATTTTAAATAATCACTAATATCCTTACTCAGAGTGGCACGATTAACTCTAGAATTAAGAATTTTATTATTCTGATACTTAAGACAAAACCATTTTGCAAGAGTAGTACGATTCTTTTGGTACCAATTAAAATAATCATTATAAGGTTGAACCATAGGTTTCAACTCTGTAGGAGTAAAATATTTACTCAACTCTTCATATTTTAATTTATAAAATTGATTTGTTTTATTATATGTGTAATCCATTACAAAACCAATTCCATCTCTGAAGCTGTGGGAGATTTCCTAGCTTTTTGTGTATAAATACCATGTGGTATTTGTTGATTAGAGATACGAATCTCTTCTACAGATTGATTATACTGAGATATAGAATCAACTTCTGAAACTGAATGCCTAGAAGATTGTGGTATGGAGATTTTATAAGAGGATCTCAAAGACAAACTTCTACTAACAAAAGGTTTTTTAAAGTTTAATATAACTTCACCTTCAGTTGATTGAATTATTTGATCTAAATAATTATTAATGATTGGCTATGGTTGAACAACGTTTCTGCAAGTCCATGAATCAGGAAATTGAATTTCACTCCAAGGAATCATCCTGGGTGTAGCTACACTAGAAGTTAAAAGATTAGTATCAATTAACACAGTTTTACCTGGTGTAGATTTATTCCGTGCAGTACGAGTTAAAGTTTGTAACACCTTATAGTGAATTTTGTAGGTAATTCCAATCACCTCAGATCCAGGTAAAAAGTTGTAACCTTTAGCCTGAATTTGTAATGATAAAGAATCATAAAGATTTCTATCCGATAAAGACAAACTTAAATTAGGATAGACATCAAAATAGACTAGTCCATGACAAAGACTAGTCTCTACTGCTCCCGTAAGGGAAGGTAAATAGTTGAGACACCTATCATCTCTTAGAGTTGCTTGAATACAAGCATTCATCCCCAAAAGGGTCAAAGGTCTAAATGCAACCTGTATTAATCCTACATGAATAAATTTATAATTTTTCATATAAGGACATAAATCACGAGAACTTAAAAGATGCAAATTATTACTCATGGAATGTAAACTAATAGTTTGTTCTATAGTCTTTACAGTAATTTTACTGGTCAATTTCTCAATCCAGTTACCATATCGATATATGGTCTTGGGATCCATATTATGAATCGTCCATTTGTTCATTTTAAAACTATTCATGATGTGATCATTGTTATATCGTCTTCTTCACCAAGCATTATAAACAGTAAAATCAAAATCAAGTCTTCAATGTTTATAATAGTAAAACCACGTCTGTCAATGCTTTATAGGGAGCAAACAGCCTAAAATGCATATCCTGCTAAATGGCACTGCATATACCCTACGAGACTTAGGTGACGTCCCAAAGTTACCATCATAAATGAAAGAAATAATAGTGACCTATTGCGTATGCAAATAGTCTTATATCAACAAGAATGAAATTAAGTAATCCTAACTTCATCTCTAACAAGATAATATTCATACTACTGGTAAGGAAGAGTTAACAGTATTTTAAGATCCAGGCGGACATTCTTATTGTCGGTAATCCGAGCGTTTAGCAAGTAGTCCTAAAGAGTAACCTTCATGCCTTTTTCCTTAATCATAATGGGGCTATCCCTTACTTACATCTTTTCTTAGGAAATAAAACAATTAATAGAATTGTAAAACATTTTCTCACCGTTAATGCACTAACCTCAATTTAAGCTGCCATGGCTCTCTTTGGTATCATAGCCATGACAGCTTAAATTGAGGTTAGTGCATATACCCCGTTCGACCAAAGAGAGATCAGGTAAAACACCTGATTAATGCAGAAATGTCAGTCAACAGCAAGAACACTTGATAAACAAACTAAACTTTTATTTATATAGATGGATGTTTATGTTACAGGGGGGAAAAGGAGAGCACACTGGACTTAATACAAAGAAAAAAATGAAAGATGTTCCTCAACACGGGTGAGGTATCTCTTTTATACTAGTCGGAACTCAAAATATAATTTGGAGTCCGCACAGGAAGTGGCTACGTGTGCTAAAGTAGTCGCAGTCGACTGGGCCACCATGATAAGGCATACTTGTCTTTTACTTCTGTCTTGAAAGGATAATAATCCTTATAATGCTCAAATTCTATTTAACTTTTTGACTTTAAGAAAAGCAAAAGGTAGGATGCCTTTCTCAAGGGTCCCTCTTGGACAAAGCATTTTAATTCCAGCTATAAGGATAAGAATCCAAAGCAAAATAATGCTGATTCTGTTTCTGGTCCTTATCATGGGCCATGATGTCTGCCAATATAATCAAATATAATCAGGAATGCCAAGTTGAGTGCTTAACAGCTCATCAATTTAGGAAAGGAAGTCTTCTTTTTCTTCATTCGATTCTGAGTCGGAAGTAAAGCCACCTAAATGAGTAATGAATTCATAAGGGCCTTCTTCATTAATAAGTTGCCAACTCTCCATAGCAGATGGGCTAAGTGCCAAAGAACTCTTTCGGCCTATTTTTTCATAAAATTTAGTTATATTGGAATTATCCAATGATTCTGTTTGGATCAGATATCTATCAGATTCAGACCTTGGATTCTTTTATGCCACACTATATCTAATAGACCATTTAATATGTTGAAGAACAATAACACAAATATCTACCATTTATTTGGATCTATCTTCAATGGTAATAATATGAAACTTTTCTTTAGCTTCCAAAAGAGAAAAAACCTTTGAAATATCAGTCGGTCTTTGTCGGTGAATTCATACCAAATGAATTGAAGGATAAGTTTCATATTCAGTATATTTCAGACATGCTGTGGTAAATTCACAGTAAACATCAGAATGCCCTTTCATCATAGCATTATCTATGAGGATAGGCCAAGAATGTCTTGTTGTCAGCTTCTGCAAATAAAGATACCATTGCACTGATGGTAATGGATTTGATGAATCCCATCTCTAATAGTTCATCAATTAAATATATATCCAAAAGCCTGAAAAACTGGCAGAATGTACTAGGGAGAAACACATGCAAATTTGGATGCATGCTGCGAGTTCCTTCTGTAACATGAGCAATGCCTTTAATAATTAAAGGACAAGTTCCCAAAACAGTTGAATTCCAATTTTGAATCCATTTATGATAATGTGAAGGGAGAAGATTCTATATGAGTTATGGTAAAGGTGATGGAAGGGATATTTTGGCTTTATTCCAAAAGATTTCTACAAAGTCTCTAGAGAGAGTACTCCAAGAAACGCAATCAAGGGATCTCTTCAAATCACGAGATCTATTAAACTTTCTTTTGAAGTAAGGCCAAGTCTTAATCTCATTCTGGTTAATCTTGCTAAAATATTTAGCAGTGATTTTGAGGGTCTGGATAAGACTTCTCTTGTCATTTTGGTTAAAGGATTTGATAACATTGTCCAAAATGGACTTATGAAAGCTGTGAAGCTTCAGATGTGTAAAGAACGTATGTCTGTTATCATAGACATAAGGTAACTCTAGATCATCAAATCATACTTGTCTTTTACCAGTACCGTTAGACTTTCTAGAAAGATTATGCGAAGAACTTGCAAAGGTGTTGATATAATCAGACTCTAAGGTTTTACCCTTGTTGGTGCTGTTAGGTTGACTAACAGACTCCTGGGAATAATCCCAGTTAGGGAGGCCTAAATTGTCCTCAAAGTTGTTGATAATTTCAACATCAGCAGTATCTTGTAAGGATTCAGAGGCCACTGGTGGTTGCTCTAAGGGCGGTCCATATAATGGATTCTCCAATGAATGGAACATTCTGGATTTTGTAAAAGACATTAAATTATGTCTTAGATGCACAAGATATAATCTTGGAGAAATATTCTCTGGATAATAATAAAGAGTATGTCGTTTCCAAAATATTTGGATACTCATGGAAAACATCTGTTTGTGAATTATATTTCATAATCTTGGCTCTTCGATTCCTACGAAGAAGAAGAAATAAATTCGAAAACCAAAGGGTGAAATTCAAAGTTAGTGTAAATACCTTATTTATCAATTTTATTAATAGGAAGAATGGTATTTAAGAAAGGGGTTCCCAGTATAATTTGCTGGGTAAGATTTTTTATTAATAAAAAGGATAGATGATTATTAACCTCATTTTCACTAATAGTAACCTTAGTCAATTTATGCTGAATAGCTATTTTACTACCACTAGCACTGGTCATAGTTTGAGTAGTAGTTTCAAAATATTTTTGAGGAATTAATCCTTCTTGGATGCAATTCATATTAGCACCACTATCAACTAAAACAATATAATCAGTAAGAATATATTCTTTGTTAATAATCAAAGTTATAAAAATATTCCATTTTCTGGAAAATATAGTGGAAATAAAATTGCAATGTTGAAAGTCGTTATCTGACTTTTCTTCTGTAACTTCCTTGAATTGGTGTTTCTCAATCTGTAACACTCTTAGTTTTAATTGAAGAATCTCTTTGTTAAGATTCTGGATCTCAGTTTTCAAGTCAGGAGAAACGAGAGATTTTGAAGAATTAGGTTTATTTTTTCCTAGGCGAACAAAAACCTCTTTAAGATTGTACCCTTCAAAGGGATCAACAATATTATTCTTAACTGCTTTCAAGCAAGTTTTAATTAACTTAAGCTTAGTATAAGGATTAGTAATAGTATCTATAAGATCTAAAACAGACTACTGATCCGAGGTTAAAACATTAATAGTCAAACCATTTATCTATAAGATAGCTTCCATGCTATCACATTTTGATTGCAGCATGTTACATTGACATGGTGATTCATTATCTGAAGAACTAAAATAAGGATCATCAGATTCATTATCTGATTCAAAAGAACTAGTATTAAGTAATAATTTACTTAATTGTAATTTAAGATCTTCATCAATCTCTAAATTATTAAGTTTATGTTTAGTTTGGCACCTGTTGGCATAATGACCAATCTTACCACATTTCAAACAAGTAACATTATTTTTCTAATGTGGATTACTATAAAACTCCTTATTAGATTTCCAATTTTTATTGAAAGGCCTTTTATGAGAATATTTTCTCTTGTAAGGTTTCTGGGTTTTACGGGAATAAATCTTCTTCTTCCTTTCAGGAGGAATATCATAAGCAAATTGCTCACAAAATTCTCCTAACTCTTTCTTACCAGAAATATTCTACTTTTTAATATGATGATGTAGCTTTAAATCATTACAAATGCTAAAACCTTTCTGAATGACATGATTAATAAGACTACCATAGGTATGAGAATGATAAGGAATGGTAGATCCTTCATTTAAGTCTTTAAGCTTTTTCCTAACCTTTTCTGCAAATAAGTTAGGGAGACCATCAATAAATTTAGATTTCCAATGCTCACTATTAACACCATGTAATTGAAGCACTTTGGCTAAGAACACATCTTTATACCATCTTAAATGGGATAGAGATGGACATCTAAGATTTTGGAGAAGTTCTTTATTCTTCTTAGCAGTCATACCTTCTGGTCCCATAAAATGATGGAGAATAGACAAGCATAAAGTATAAATAACATATGATGTAGATACTTCCTGGTTTGTTTCTGAATTAAACTCTGACTTAGTGGAGTTGAAAATCTCATATCTTTGCTCATTAGTGAGAACATTATCCCACCAACCTTTTAGAGTTTCAACAAAACCATGGACTATAAACTTATAGACATCAGCATCTGTATTACCATGAGCTTTGCAAACACTCGTATACATGAGCATCTCCTGTAAAGTGTGATAAATATGATATTATGATTTAGCATCAATATTCCAAGTGTAAATAGTTTTAGCCTTATAAGACACTTTGGTCATTAAAATAAGCTTCGTCATAAAGAATATCTTGGGGAGTAGGACGAGGATAATAATTCTTACTATGACCCACATGTCCCATCTTATGAGTATTCTTATCATAAGTTAATTTGTTAATAGTGGGAGAAACAAAATTTGCTTCAATATCCAAAATATCATTTGGCTTAATTTCATCTCCTGAATTAGATTCTTGAGATGAAATATTATGGTTCAATTTACTTAATTGACCATATAATTTTTCAATAAAATCATTTTTGGACGAAGATTGGTCCAACTTAAAATTTGGAATATTAAAAGGAGGTTGAATAGATGGTCTAATATGACCAGAAGGAATATGTTGTTTTAAAGAACAATTGGTTAAAGGTTTTTTATCCTTATTCTTATTAGGATCTATCCTTGGGATATGCTTAAGGATGTTTTCTGTATTATTCTCAATTCTAATTAATTGAGCTCCAGTAGTTTGTAAACATAAATTAGTATAATTATTTTGTTTACAAATTTTATTAACATCATCTATACGAACAAATCTATTAAGATCATCCCGTGATTTGATATAAGCCACAGTTTCAAGACTATCTTTTAGCCTTAAAGGTGGTGTTGGAAGGTGAATAGCAGTTAGAGCATCTTTAGGAGAGAAACCTAAAAATACCAAATTTTTGAACCAAACCAAACACCAAACCAAAAAAACACCAGCCATCTTTAGTAGCAACATCAAATTTTTGACATCAAATGATGCGGTTTTGGATAAACCGCGCCATATAGCCCACACAGTTTTTCCAAAACTATGCCACTAAAGCCCATCTGACAGGCCCAAGTCCACACGATTTTCCAAAAACCGTGCGGTGTTCTCAACACCGCGTGCTATTTCTACATAAAGATGACCAAAACCGCGCGGTTCAATAACTTTTAACTTTTCTCTCAATTTTAAACCCTCTCCTTAGTAAAAAAAAAAACAAAAACCTACCTAAACTCTTGAAATTTTATATGGATCCTTTTTAACCTTTCGACCGTGATGATGATGTGTATTGGTAGTACACAAACGACATTGGTGATGAAGTAGAGGTAGAAGATCCCGAGGAAGTACAAGACGGTAGGGGAGAAGAAGCCGAGGATGTCGTGCCGACTGATAGACATCCCTATGTACTTGAGTATCAAATGAACGACATCGATTGACAATTTAATCCCGGTGAAACACTTGATATGCAAGTTGTGTATTCTACACGTGTCGAGTGCTGTGGCTAATTCTCAGGTAATTAATTAGTTTTTATTAAATATTTTGAATATTATGCATTAATTAGTTGAGTTGGACCAATTAATTATTTATCTTATATGCATTATTTTTTTTTCATAATATCAGGAAGTTATTGACTATCGAGTTAGATCGGCTTTACTTGGTGTTAGAGAGTGGTGGAAAGTTATTAAGAGTTTAGATGAGTTTGTACATACTAGAGATAGTATTTTGTGTACACCTTTGAGTTTTTTGGTTGATGTAGATTATGAGAAGGCTGATTGGGCAGTGGTCATAGCTTTAGTAGAAAGATGGTGGAATACAACTCATACATTTCATTTTCCTTGTGCAAAGTTAGGGTTCACACCACTAGACTTCACCATGATTTATGGGTTGAGTATCGATATAGGCCAACCGATACCTTTTAATACAAATTATGAGAATATTGGTAGTATGCTTATGATTTTTTCTCGCTTGGATGCGGATGCTTCTGATTCTTTTGGTATTAAGCTATCTTATATTAAGATTGCATATATGGAACCCCTATTGGATCCTGATACACGAGCGGAGTTAGTGTTGACTGTTCTACTTGGTAGTGAGGGTGCTGATGTGTATGTTAGGGCTTTTTTGATGTTTTTTATTGGGCATGTTATGTTTCCAAATGGTCATTCTACGGCACGACTTAGATATTATGCTTATGTTTCTGATTTGCATAATATGAGAGATTATGACCTTGGTAACTCAGTATATGCCACATTGATATCGGCGCTAAATAAATCTTTATAGACATTCGGAAGTAGAAGTCCTCAGATTGCAAGATTCACAGGACTTTTAGAGATTTGTTTTTATGAGTACTTTCGTTGTGTTTGTCCTAACATAGACATGATTGCTAATACTCGCCCTAGATTTGCTAGTTGGTCAGGGCCTCACTTGACTCGTAACAGGGGGCAAATTATAAATAATGTCTGTATGGCTCGTGCTCAGATTGATATTAGATCATTGTCATCTATTGAGTGGAGACCTTGGCGTTTGTCTACTGCCTTTGACGATCTAGTTGTGCAGCATGCTTGTGTTTTGTCATGTTACAGAGTTGTTTTTACCGCACGTGACTGTAAGGTTTGGTACTGTGGCGACAGATGTTGGAGACAGATGACTGGACGTTATGGAGTTCCATGTGCTGCCATACCAGATGTTAGTGATGCTAAGTCATGGAGTAGAACTCAAGTTCATGAAGTTCATGCCAATTGTGGTCCTTGGCCAGATATGCCTTCTTTTGTTGTTGAGCAGATTGCTAATCAGTATTATAGATGGTGGAACCATGTCTCTATGGGTCCGTTGTTGCCCCCTGTTGGTCGGGCTAGCAACTTCGAGTTTGTGGGCCTAGAAGGGATGAGACGTGAGCTACACATTCCTCATCCGCCACAGCATGTTTATAACCCACAACCTCTGAATGCATATCATCAAGCTCCTGTGTTTGCCAGTAATCCTTAGATGGTTGCCGTGTGTGGACTTGATGGGGAGGCTACTTACATTTCCATTCCTCAGGTGCCTCGTGCTTGTTGCCATGAGTTAGATCTGTAGATTGATAAGTATACCACGGTGAGTTTAGTTGTTTTATTTTATATATATATATATATATATATATATATATATATATATATATATATATATATATATATATAATATGTACTCACAATCGTATTTTCTTGGATTTTTAGGCTGAGGTTCGGGAAAGATATGAGAACCAGATTTGTTTGTTTGATGGGATGAGGACTACCGTGTATCATTATAGCCAAGAAAGAGAGGAGGCATATTCTCAAACATATCAGCAATCCCAACGTGCATATGACGAGACTCGAAAAGCGTATGAAGATATTCAGCAGGTGTACACGCAACAACATCAGGGATATGAGGAACTTCAGGCTGAGGTAGTTAACCTTCGTGTAGACAGAGAAGATCTTGGTTCTCAGCTTAGAAACTTAGAGGAGCAGCTTCGGAACATCCAAATAGAGAGAGGAGAGGCATTGAGTGGTAAGGGGTGTAAGAAGAGAGCTAAATAAATTTTATGTAATATGATAGATTTTGGATCATTTTTATCGTTTTGGATACATAATCATAATCATAGGTTTTGGATCATTTTTATCATTTTGGATACATAATCATAATCATTTTTTATCATTTTTAGATACAATTGCACAATTCTTAATTTCTTCAATTGCACAGTTCCTAATTTTTAGAATAAGCGCACGCGGTGTTGGCAAAACTGCGCCAATAGAAGCCCAAGCCTAGGCAGTGTTAGAAAAACTGCGCCATAAAAGCCCACTTAGCAGCCCAAGCCTATGCGGTGTTAGAAAAACCGCGTGAGAGATTTGATACATCACCAAAGCTTGAACCAAATTTTGGCCGATTTGGTGTTTGGTTTGGTGTTTTTTTGGTGTTTTCATCAACATGTGAGTCTCCTGAAGATGAAAAAACACCAAATTGTTGGTGTTTGATGTTTGATGCTAGGAAAGTATCTCTCCTAAAGATGCTCTTATCTCTTTTTCATCAGAAGTAGTCCACTTCTTTTGATGAAACTCTAAAACACCAATATAATTATCAACAGGAGTAAAACTAGATTTTTCAATAGTAATATTCTTTTTGACTTCAGAAATTACTGGTTGAGAAATAATCTTTTCCTGTACTTAATTATGACTTACCTCTTTATTAGGTAAATTAATCTTCTTATCAATTAAGTTATTATTGTTAGGTAAATTAATTTTTACCTTGGCAATATGCTTAGCCTGTTCTTTAGATTTTAAATATTCACTAATATCTTTCCTCAGAGTTGCACGATCAACTCTGCAATTAATACTTTTATTATTCTGATACTCAAGACAAAACCATTATGCAAGAGTAGTATGATTCTTCTGGTACCAATTAAAATAATCATTATAAGGTTGAACCATAGGTTTCAACTCTATAGGAGTAAAATATTTACTCAACTCTTCATATTTTAATTTATAAAATTGATTTGTTTCATTAGATGTGTAATCTATTATAAAACAAATTCCATCTCTAAAGCTATGGGAGATTCCCTAGCTTTCTGTGTATAAATACCATATGGTATTTGTTGATTAGAGATATGAATCTCTTCTACAAATTGATTATACTGAGATAAAGATTCAGCTTCTGAAACTGAATGCCTAGAAGATTGTGGTATGGAGATCTTATAAGAGGATCTCGACGACAAACTTTTACTAACAAAAGGTTTCTTAAAGTTTAATATAACTTCACCTTCAGTAAATTGAATTATTTGATCTAAATCATTATTAATGATTAGCTGTGGTTGACAGCGTTTCTGCAAGTCCATGAATCAAGAAATTGAATTTCATTCCAAGGAATCATCCTGGGTGTTGCTACACTAGAAGTTAAAATATTAATATCAATTAACACAGTTTTACCTAGTGTAGATTTATTCCTTGAATTAGGAGTTAAAGTTTGTAACACCTTATAGTGAATTTTATAGGTAATTACAATCACCTTAGATCAAGGTAAAAAGTTGTAACCTTTAGCCTGAATTTGTAATGATAAAGAATCATATAGATTTCTATCCGACAAAGATAAACTTAAATTAGGATAGACATCAAAATAGATTGGTCCATGACAAAGACTAGTCTCTACTGCTCCCATAAGGGATGGTAAATAATCGAGACACCTTGCATCTCTGAGAGTTGCCTGAATACAAGCATTCATACCCAAAAGGGTCAAAGGTCTAAATGCAACCTGTATTAATCCTACATGAATAAATTTATAATTTTTCATATAAGGATATAAATCACGAGGACTTAAAAGATGCAAATTATTACTCATGGAATGTAAACTAATAGTTTGTTCCATAATTTTTACAGCAATTTTACTGGTTAATTTCTCAACCCAGTTACCATATATATATATGGTCTTGGGATCCATATTAGGAATCGTTCATTTATTCATTTTGTCCTGTGTGTCGAGATCATACTCGATTAATTCTGTGTTCTTGATTGAACTCAAATCATCATTTGATGACTGTGCCATGGGTGTTGAGGTGTTAGTGCAATAACAGGTAGAGTATCATGAATTAAAATCATACCAAACAGTATTAAAACTAAACATGATGCAATCATAGATATATTGTCTTCTTCTCCAAATATTAACCACTTCTATCAACGCCTTACGGGTGCAAACGGCCTAAACGCATAACCTGCTAAACGGCACTGCATAATCCCTACGCGACTTGGGTGACGTCCTAGAGTTACCAATATAAACGTAAAGAAATAAAAATGACCTATTGCTTAAGCAAATAGTCTCATATCAACAAGAATGAAATTAAGTAATCCTAACTCCATCTCTAACAAGATATTATTCATAATACTGGAAAGGAAGAGTCAACAACATTTTAGGATCCAGGCGGACATTCTTGTTGTCGGAAAACCGAGCTTTTAGCAAGTAGTCCCAAAGAGTAACCCTCATGCCTTTTTTCCTTAATCATACTGGTACTATCCCTTACTTACATCTTTCTTAGGAAATAAAACAATTAAATATAATTGTAAGACATTTTCTCACTGTTAATGCACTAACCTCAATTTAAACTAGTTAATCTAGATAATCAATCTAAACTAGTGAATATATTAGATTAGTATAGTATTAGTTTAGTTTTAAGTTTTGGGCCCTTGAAGGCATAGTTATTTAATTATCAAAAACCCAACTTGTGGACTTTTTAAATGGACCTTTATTGTAACTTAAAAAAGGGTAAAGCTCGAAAGGTTGGGCCTGATTCTTAGATCACGCGCCAACCGACATCGCCTTCTCCTTAAGCAGCCTGTAAGCAAGGCTTGAGAGGTAAATTCTAAACCTCTTCAAAGCCAATGTAAGAGGATACCTTGTGTGTTCAAGCATGCTTACGTGATTGTTTAAAATTTAATTTCCGCACTGCAATTTACATTCACGTATAAGGCTGAACTCGAACCATATAACAACCATTGGGAAGTAATTCCCCATTAATATAGGTAAATTGGACGTTGCTTGAATCTTGAAGCCCTAGACTAAAAAAATGAATTAAAATCAATCAACTAGAGCCCAAAGTAGTCACGCTCCTCCAGCAAAGGACAAAAAATATAACCACGAGGATTTAGAGTAATCAGTTAACAGATTCCGGTGGATAAACTACCTTCCTCACTCCCGTTCCCCAGATTCATCGTGAGTGAGATTCTTGGTAGCACACCACTTGGTGAAGTGATTGCCTACTCTTCTGAGACATGTAGTAGAACCATCCTAGTCTCGCGCCCAATTGTTCCCTTGAACAGAGAATAGTAATCTATAGACCAAGCAAATATTTTCATAAATCCAATTATATATATATATATGAATTTCTACTGTTTCTGCATTTCTGCATCATCATTGATTGAGCATTCATGTCTTATCAATATGCTTCGCAACCGTCATGGAATTACAATGCAAACTCAGAACCTTGTTCTTTTTGCTGTAGTCCTTATCACTAGATATCCCAATGTCCAGCATATACCAAAGTCGAGTCTACTACGGGAAATCCTTACGATTACGAACTTTAATTTTCAAACTTCCCTAGTACCCCATACACTTAAGAGTTTTCTAATCATGTCGACAATTCATGGAGTTCCAAATAGTCAACCACCATTCATATATCCACATGGTCAGTTAGAGACGGTTTCACCCAAAGCCCATTACTATTCACATCACCATCCATATCAAATTTATATTCCACTACACCATCCATCACAGACCAACTCTAGCAGGAAATAACCAAGCAAACAATACTAACTCAGCAAATAGCAACTACCTTATGTTTTCTCTAATCCGATTCAAAAGATGCCACATCTGAGACTAATATTCTTCTAACCAGTCCAGAACCTAACCGAAAAGAGAAACAATGTGTTACTATAATAAAGCCAATTTGTAAAGCCCATCCTGATACTTCTGACCAATTAAAACCCCATCAACCTCAACCTGACTATCGTGAGAATTCCAAATCTTATGATGATGACTTTATGCCTGAAGTCACAGTTCCTCTCACATACCTTAATGTATCATCACCCATAAATGAGAAAACTCCAGCAAAAGAAACTCAATAGCATGTATTGGACTCGACACATTTGGAAAATGACATTGAGAAAATTTATGAAGATCTAGGTAGAGAGGGCAAAGAAAGTGAAGTGCTTGGAAAAGAGGAAATAAAATCTATGGTGGAAAGTGGATTTCAATTTAGTTTGGCCATTAAAGACTTATCGATGAAACAAATTTGTGACATCCTTACTATTGCAGATATGAACCACAATCTTATAGAAATGCTAAAACTAGATAAAGAATTCTCTATGTCATCGTGATCATGTGAAGAACCATCACCCAACCATCACCATCCCAAATCAACACCTCTTGAAATCTAACCTCCATTTATAAAAAATCCACCAAATTTTGAGGACTGCACCACGAACCCATTTCAAAGAAATCTCAAATTCGCACTTAAGGCCTTTGAGATCATTCATAATTTTCTAAACTTTTCCAGTAAAGAGACTTTACCCAATATACAAACGCAAGAGTCCATCATTTCAATAGTAGAGAAACATGGTATATATGTCCTATTCCCCATCGATTGAGCCTCATGAATGACATATACTACCAACCTCTCACTCTTTTGGACAATACAACTATGATGGGTTTTTGCATAATTTCCATGATGGGTTACACAAACATTCTCTTATCATTCTGCATCTTACCATTTTGCATCTTAACTTCAACTACATCATTTCATTCTGTTTGGGGGTGTATGCTTTCATATGTTTTTTTTTATAAAGATCCCCAACTGTTTAGACTATTAGTATATAGTTAACAGTATATCATCCATCTTATGCATAGTCTTGAGGAATCTGACTTAAAACGACCCCGCACATATAGTCTTGAATATCTGACTATAAAAGATTCATGTTATGTTTTATCGATGCATTCCATGGGAGTGCATCCTTAAGGTAACCGGACCACTCCACTTGGAGTGTGTGGTTGTAAGCGCTGGAACCTTAGTCCATGTATATCTCATGTACTCTTTGTAAAACACTTTTCACTCGTCATTTGAGTAAGTGTGAACCAGTGGAACGAGTATACAATTTTTCGTTTCTTTCTTTTACATTTTCTTTTTCAAAAATAGTTGTTTTTCTCTGTTCTCATTATAAAAGATTCTCAATACACCAAGAGTTATATGATTTTCTAAAACCAAAAACACGGGCAATGAATTCCACATAGACCAACCCTTAGAAGTATGCAATCTCCATTTTTCTAAGGGCGGTTTGAAGATCAGTTATGTGTTACTAAGGGTCGTCCATATCACCATGCACTTTCTATCTCAGCTTAAACCATATAGATACCAATTGTCCCTTGCTCACCAACATATCAACATATCATCACGTCAACCATCAAATACATTCAGACAAGGAGGGTACCTACAACAATCAGAATAGAGCATTGGTTCCTATCCCATTTTAACCAAAACTACCAAAATCCACCAAAGAGACCTAGTTCCACCACCTAACAGTGTCAAATTAGCTAAACCCTTCCATTATGTCTTGCACAGTAAACCCCCCAACACACATAATTGAAGCCATAGTTTGACTGGACTGGGTTTAATAAAGAGCTGACACAAAAATTGCCTGAGATTACCTGTTATGATTTGTTTTCAAAAGTTTAGTGTTTAGAATCACAACTTTTTGAGTACGAGTATCTTAAAACATCTCACTATAGTTTTCAAAAATGAGAGAATATAAAAATGAAAGTTCTACACCCCGGAGTAACCAAAATGATACCGGATTCACGTATAATTTTATTTTCTTGTTAAAACCTCTATATGGTTAGAGATATCTTTTGCTTGAGAAAACGAACTAAAAAATAAAAATAAAAATGTGGTGTCTCCAAACGAGAATAATTAAACAAAATAGAGTAACCAAAAGTGAGACTATTCTCTATTTAATTCTATCTTTTGCCTCCACCTCTCTATTTGCGCTCTTGCATAGTGATAAACACGCTAGGACCCGACGTCATCAAGGAGCTCGACGTCGAGACGAGTCACGCACGGATTCTAACTAGACAGCTCCCTAATGTCCGTATAGATAATTTTATCTTTAGTTCTTGTTTATTTTTCTTTATTATGATGCTAAATTATATGTTTAATATTATATATGCTTGTTTTATTTGTTTTCTTGTGGAATTTGGTATATGAGTAGAAGGTAATACAGATATATCATGCCAATTTTTTTTAATTTTTCTTTTATGCAGGTTTTCAAAAATACTAAAACCCAAAAAGATTTCATAGTAGAATAATTATCCCTAGTATAATAAACCATGTATTTCTCATTTTATATCAAACAACCCACGCCCCAAACTTTGGGGGGGGGGGGGGCGTATTTTCATCATGAAAAAAAGAATACAGGTGTATTGTCGTTTTTGCTCATGTTTCTATGGTAATCTCTTTCTTTATCTCTTCATACTTTGAGAACAAAGCATAGTTCTATTTGGCGGTGGTATAGTAGCATTTTGCAAAAACTAGACATTTTCTATATAGTATATATACTAGTATATTTCTTCCTTTCTTAAAAAAAGAAAAAAAGAAAAACGAAAAAGACCAAAAGTATTTTTCTATTTAGTATTAAAAAGTCTTGTTTCCTTTTTCTATGATGAATAAAAAGTTTAGAAGTCTCATTATAGAAATAGAGTAAGGATTCATTCTTCGTAGTTAGACTAATATACGTACAATAGTTTATGCATCTTTTCTTGAATGGCATGCATTATCATTTGTTTGTAAATATCAGTGAGTTTATGAGACCAAGGTTAGAACAATTAAGTTCCATATCCTATGAGAATCTAGCCAAAAGCTTGTTCTGAATGATTATTGAGTGATGACACAAATGATGTATGAATAGAATGACCACACGTTCACTTGCTTGATCACCACGCCATATCCTAAGTGAGAATCTAGGCCCTTTTTGGATCGATATAGCCAAATAAACGTTAAAAACCCAAAAAGATAGTTTTCCTCTAGTTACCCCCCTTGAGCCTTCACCATTTTCTAAAAAGCATTTTTATTTTTCACCAAAAATTCCTAACCCATTACAACACACAATAAAAAGCCTACCCAGCTGACGAGTTGAGAACTGGATGGATATCAGAAAAAGAGAAGAGAAGACCTTGTACAAAAACAGATCAGTTAGTTGCTTCGAAAAAAAAAGAAAAAGAAAGAGAAGAAAAGTTCAAAAACCAAAACTCTAAAAAAAAATCAAAGGAGTCAAAAATCGAATCTCCCAAAAGTTCAAAATAAAAAAGAGACGATATCAGAAACTAAAACAAAAAGAAACAAAAGCAAAATTAGAACTCCTAAAATACAAAATCTTATAAAGTCACAAATTAAAGCTAAAAGGCTAAAAGAATGTATCACAATTCGGAAGTAAAAGAACAAAATGAGGTTCTTCTCTGGTTACAAGTATCTTGAAGACCCAGTTTCTCAACTTATCAGATTTTGTTTTTCCCTTCTTTTTTCTTTCTAAACCATCACCCTAGCCCCGTAACTCCTAATAAAAGACATATAGCTCAATTAGAAATAGGATGGTGTGATAGTAAGTGGCAAGCGTGATCAATCGACCCCAATTTCTTTGGACGCCATTTGAGTATGCAAGGAATATAAGTGCTCGTTGCACTTCAGAGAATGAACCTTGAGTGAATCTATCAAAGAGTTGTGATTGTAACATACCCCTGTGAGAATCCACCTTAAAGATGCTCTCTAAAAGTCTCGAAAATGACTCTGCTTTTGTATTTCATTGCTCATGTTTTGCACATTTATCTTTAGATGATTAAATTACTATACATATGTTATTCAAAATTCAAAGGAGCTTGACCTTATTCCTCACTAATGAGATGTATAGACTTCTGAGAATAAATAAGGAAACAAGACCCTTTGTACTAAATAGAAGAAGTTTGTGAGTATCTTCACTGGAAAACTCTCACGATGCTTAAAGCTCATCCACTAGGGAATTCCTAGTGGTTTAAGGCCTTGTTGCATATGGTTAATGCAATCACACTCTACGAAATGAGATTAGTATAACTATAATAAATCACTCATTTGTGATCTTAGTTTTTTATCTCATCCTTGCTTGAGGACAAACAAGATGCTATTTGGGGGGTGGTGATCAGTTCCTAAATATGTGTTTTATTACCCTTATATTACTACATTACATCCCTTCTTACGTTTAATGAAAAGACAACTCATAGCTTTTATTGTCTTTTCAGGTTATAGAGAATTTCAGACCACTTATCATGAAAGTTGCGTCTTAGCACCCAAAGGAGCCTTAATCACGCTTATTATGAAGACCAAAAGCTGCTATGAAAAAGTGCTAAAAAGTCAAAGTCAAAGTCAAAAGTCAAAGCCCTCAACTCAGAAGACCAGAGATGGAGGTCCTTATCACCAAATATGGCATTCTCTGAAACCTATCTTAATCAAGAAGAAGTCAAAAAAGCAAAAGCATAAAGTAAAGTGTGAGGTGTCTCAAATGTAATGGAAAAGGGCAAATTAATAAAAGGCATAAAGTAGGGGTATATAAACTAAAAGTTAGGGAGGGAGAAGGCACCTAGACTTAAACTAGTGTCATGTAGGATTAATTTAATTTGTAGTCTTTTATTTTTCAAGTCCTTTTACTTATTGTTCTTCATTTATTCCATTTCAATCTTGTTATTTGATTTGTTAATTGCAGTGGTCATATTTGTGACATAAGATGTTATTGGTGGTGAGTGGGCCATATACATAGTAGTGAAGAGAGGACATGATGCAGCGGATCAGGTCCGCAAAAACCTAATTGCTGAGAACTGTCGTAAATAGAGAGCGACAGGTGGAGAGGTAGGAGATGTGGGATAAGAAAAGATCAACGGACCAAATGGAGAGGGGAGTTGGGAAAAAGAGAGATATAAAGAAAAAAAGGTGGTTAGAAAAAAAGGAGAGAAAAGAAAAAAGAGGGGAGAGAAGAGAAAGAGAGAGAAGTGAGATAATACAAGTAAGTTTATAAGTTGTAATAAGAGACAATACATTTGGCGCCGTCTGTGGGGAAAGTAGGAAAATGGCCACTATAGTGAAAAGAGGAGTAATGATACCTAAGAAAGTAGCAGTTAGAGAAGCGGTCGAGGAAACATAAAGCACTGAAATGGAAGGGGTAGGAGAAGAAGAAATATCAGACGTGGAGGCAGACGCTACCAGACTTATTCAGGAGGAGATAGTTAGGCTAAGGAATGAGAATGACGAGTTGAGAAAGGAGAGGGAGGCGACACGTGGAGAAACGGAGCGGGGGGATCCTCGAGACAGTGAAGTGGAGGGGGAGACCCTCCACCGGACGCAGAACAAATGGCGGGAATCACTTTGGAGGTAGTACAAGCTATGATTGAGAAAGATAGAGAAATGAACCGCGTAGCAGAAAGAGTGAACCAGAGCGCTGCGCAGAAGGAGGTGGCGAGCCTCAATAAAAATCCACTGGCAGAAACGATATGGAATTCGAAAGTGCCTAAGAGGTTCTCCCAACCCAGGTTTGAGAGGTATGATGGGAAGGAAGACCCGACTGATCATTTACATCATTTTCGGCAATAGATGGCATTATGGTAGGAGAGTAAGTATGATGGACTTCGCTGAATGATGTTCCCCGCCAGTCTTAAGGGGGGAGCCTCAGATTGGTATTACAGGTTGGCGTCGCGGAGCATCAGAAGGTTTGAAGAGCTGGAGCGCGCATTTGTTGATCACTTCATACACCAGAAAAGAAGGGTGGTTGATATTGCGGCTCTGTTCAACATCAAACAAAGGTCCGCAGAATCATTAAGGGAGTTTTTGTGCAGATTCAAAGAGGAGACACTGAGAGTGGAGAATCTAGATGAACATACAGCAGTCATAGCCTTCCAACACGGCTTGAGGTCAGGAACTAGAGTTCATGAGTCAGTTTCAAAAATCGAAATCACTACTTTACACGCTTTGTACCCAAAGGTAGAAAAATACATAAGATATGAGGATATAATGCAAAGGAATGCGAAGGAACAGAAAAAGTCAGGGAAGGCAGTGCATGCTATAGATAGAGATGACCAAAAGGGTAAAGGTAGGATAGAGGAAAGAGGGAGTGGATCATACAAAGGGGAGCACTGAGGTCCAGAGAGGACGGAGGATCGAGGCAGAAGGGATATCTGAGAGCGGAAACCATACCGCAAAATAGAACATACTCCTCTAAACCGGCCCTTAGAGGAAATCTTACCTCTAAATAAGGGGCAACAATATTATGAGCGTCCATGGAGTACACCAGGGGAGATAGAGGGGAAACCATTTTGTGCGTATCATCAAATCTAGAATTATGCCACTAATGAATGTTATGCCTTGAAGTGGTTAGTGGAGAGAATGATTGAAAAGGGGATGCTCAGGGAGTTTGTCGCGGAGGTTCATCAAGCCGAGGGAGTGCTAGCTCCGGCTAGAATTTTAGGTACTATCAATGTCATCTTTAGTGGAGAAACATTGGGAAGGAATGCACACAGAGAAAATATAAGAAAGACAGTGAGTTTACAGTAGGTGAATGAGGTGGTGAGCATACCGCAATTAGTCTGTGGAACCGCGATGGGTGAGGAAAACATAATGTTCACCCCAAAGGACTTAGAGTCAGTAATTTCACCGCATGAGGATGCATTGGTAATTACTATAGAAATGGGTAAATATCTGGTAAAGAGGGTGTTGATAGATTGCGGCAGTTCATTGGATTTGCTATTTAAAAGGGCTATGAAAGAGATGAACATCGGCAGAGACCAGTTAAAAGCTAAACAAACCAATTTGTATGGGTTCAATGGCAGTATGACAGAGCCCATGGGGGACCTGGTGCTACCAATAATAGCAGGTCCGACGACTGTATTCACTCGGTTTATGGTGGTGGACACTAGTTCCCAATATAATGCAATTCTAGGGAGAAGGTGGATCTATGAAATGAAGGCCATTCCATCGACATATTACCAGGTGATCCGCTTCCCCACGAATGGGGGGATGTATGAAATAAGGGGGGATCAAGTGGCCACGTAGAACATCCATCAGGTGAATGTAAAGAGTATAGTCCGAGGAATGAAAAGGGAGAGGTCATCACATGAACAAGGATCAACATAGCAATTACAAGGGGCGGCGGTGGCAGAAGTGTACGAGCCTCCCCTTGGGCTGAAAACTTTGGATGAAATTGAGGTAGTAAACCTGGGGGTGGGAGAGGAGGAGAAGTTTACATCAATTGGTTCTGACTTGCCGGAGGAATGGAAAAGTCAACTAGTGCAGTTTTTGGCAGAGAATACAAATATATTTGCATGGGTGATTGAGGATATCACAGGGTTAGACCCAGAGTTTGTCTGTCATCACTTGCACATGAATGAAGATGCTAAGCCTATAAGACAAAAGATGAGAAGCGTGAGACCCAAGTACGCGAATGGGATTTGCGAGGAGGTTATACGACTGAAGGGGGCTGGGATAATAAAGGAGGTAGAATTCACAGAATGGTTGTCCAATGTGGTTGCGGTTCCAAAAAAGAACGACAAGGTCAGAATGTGCGTTGACTTTATGGACGTGAACAAAGAGTGTCCCAAAGATTGTTACCCTATGCTGCGGGTAGACGAGTTAGTGGACAGAACTGCAGGTTTCAAAGTGTTTTCTTTCATGGACACGTCCATGGGGTACAATCAGATCGCAATGTTCGGCCCAGATCAGGAAAAGACCACCTTCATGGTGGAGGGTGGTACCTATTGTTACACCAGGATGCCATTTGGTTAAAAAAATGCTGGGGCTACATTTCAGCGATTAGGAGAAAAAATGTTTGAAGGCAAGATTCGGAAGGGGATGGAGATATATATCGACGATATGGTGGAAAAGAGCATGTCAGGAGAGGAACACTTAAAAGGTCTCTAGGAGACATTTCACATACTGCAGACACATAAGTTGAAACTCAATCCCGAGAAATGCACCTTTAGGGTAACTTCTGGAAAGTTCTTAGGTTACATAGTCACTCACCGTGGAATAGAGGCGAATCCTGAATAGATAAGATCACTAATAGAAATGTCGTCCCTTCAAAATATGAAAGAAGTGCAAAGGATGGCTGGGAGGGTCGCGACACTTAACATGTTTATTTCCAAATCATTGGACAAATGCCGGCCGCTGTATTGTTTGTTGAGGAAAACGCCAGACTTCCAATGGACAACCGAGTGCGGAGAAGCCTTCCAGGAGTTGAAGAGTTATTTAGGAAAGGCACCTTTACTGTCTCGACCGGAACAGGGGGAGAAACTGTACTTGTATTGGTGTGAGTCGTTGAAAAGATAGAAAAGTTGGTTTACTTTCAAAGTAAAACCATGCTGGACGCGGAGACCCGGTATAGCAGGATTGAGAAATATGCTTTGACTTTGGTATTTTCTGCTTTAAAGTTGAAGCCTTATTTCGAGGCTCATTCAGTGGTGGTAATAACAAATCTACCACTCAAGCAAGCGTTGAAGGAAGAGAAGTCAGGCAGAATGCTAAAATGGGCAGTGATGCTCAGTTGTTATGAGATTCAATACCAAATCTGAACGGCAGAAAAGGCACATGCAATGGCGGAGTTTCTAGCAGAGTTCCCAGCCGAGGACCCAACGTGGGGAGAGGAAAGGGTCATGGAACAATAAGGGGAACCTAATCGCGACCACTCGGATCCTTAGGATACGAAGAATGGGTGGAGAGTGTTCACGGATGGCTCTGATACAGGGAACAAAATAAGAGTCGTCTTGGTAACGCCTGAGAACACTCGGCTAGAGTTATCGATGAAACTGGGATTTATGGCTTCTAATAATGAGTCTGAATATGTAGCAGTGATAGCAGGATTGGATTTGGCTTAATATCTGGGGGTGAGAAAATTGTCTGTTTACTCTGATTCTAACTTGGTAATTTGTCAGGTGAATGGGGGGTTTGTGGCTCGCTGCCTAAGGATGGTGAGATACCTGGAGGTCCTACGAAGAAAAGCAAGTAAGTTCAATAAGATCAAGTTTTCCCACTTGGGCCGTGGAGAGAATAGGCATGCCGACGCCTTAGCTTATGTGGCTGCAGTACTGCCAGGGACAGGGGGTCGGTCTATCGAAGTGAGGGTATTGAGTAAACCAAGTACGTCAGAGGAGGAAGGTGTTTGGTTTACAACGGAGAAGGATCCAGGTTGGATGACACCCATAAAAACTTTTTTGATGGGAGTAGAGGTAGAAAACAAACAGGAGAGACGAAAGATGGAACAGGTGAGTCAAAGATACACCTTACTAGATGGGGATCTGTATAGGCAAAATTTCAGCAGACCAATGTTAAAGTGCATAGGGCCACAACAAGTTCAAGAAATTTTATCCGAGGTGCACGAAGGTGATTGTGGAAGTCACTCAGTTGGGCGAACAACCACACATAGATTGATGTCGCAGGGGTATTTTTGGCCCCATATGAAGAGAGATGCCACAGAGTATGCCAAGAGATGTGAGAAATGCCAAAGATTTGCACCACTAATACATTCACCAGCTGAGCCGTTACATAATGTGTTTAGCCCTTGGCCATTCGCCATGTGGGCAATGGATATAGTGGGACCTCTGCCCATGGCGAGCGGTAAACGGAGGTTTATGTTGGCCGCTACAAACTATTTTACAAAGTGGGTTGAAGGAGTGGCATTACAACAAGTTAAGGAAGAAAATGTGAAGAAGTTTATGTGGGAGAATATCATATGTAGGTTTGGGTTTCCACATACAATCATCGTGGATAATGGAACTCAATTTACTGGGGGAAAGGTCCAAAAGTTTCTTCAGGCGTTCAAAGCAAAGCAAAGGTTCTCAGCCCCCTACAATCCTTAAGGAAATGGGCAAGCAGAGTCGTCAAATAAAATCATAATGGATAATCTCAAGAGAAAACTGGAGGAGCGGAAAGGAGCATGGGCTGACAAACTGAATCACGTACTATGGGCTTATCGCACAACACCGCGAACCTCTACAAATGAATCACCATTCACAATGGCATATAGGGTAGAGGCCGTAATACCAGTGGAGATGATAGAGAAAATGACAAAAACCAGAGCTGTGGAATTAGGAATGAATGAGAGGATCTTAGCCACTGATTTGAATCTCATTGAGGAAAGAAGAGAAATAGTGTGCATATGGCTGGAGGAGTATCACCGGAAGTTACAGAGACAATATGATAAGCGAGTGAAGCCGTGAACTTTCAAGGTTGGGGATTGGGTGCTGCGACGGGTTACACCAGCCACCAAGAAGGATAATGAAGGTAAACTGGGTCCCAACTGGGAGGGACCATATGTCGTTACAGAGAAGGGTACTTCTGGGACTTACAGGTTACAGACTTCAGCAGGAGAAAAGATAGAGAAACCATGGAACATTAGAATGCTGAAAAAATTCCATAGCAAAAACCTTGTTTAGTTTTTCAATTAAGTGAGAAGTAACATGCTTTTAAGTAGAGTTATGTGATCCGAGGAATGATATCTTGTGTTTGCATTATTATATCCTTGAAATAAAGAACGTGTTTCTTCCATTCTAGTATGAGTATTGCATGAGGAAAAAGACAGCGGGGGGATGATCCCTTCTCAGACTATATGTCCAAATCAACTTGGGGCAATCGAGCGAGGCCCCCCCACAGGGCTTCACATGCGACCAAAGACAAGTGGGGGGGGATGAGCCCTTCGCGGACTATATGTCCAAATCAACTTGGGGGCAAACTGAGTTGCCCCACTAGCTCACTGGTGACAAAAAGACGGTGGGGGGATGAGCCTTTCGCGGACTATATGTCCAAATCAACTTGGGGGCAAACTAAGGTGCCCCACCAGGCTTCACAGCTAACCAAAGGCAGCGGGGGGGATGAGCATTTGTAGACTATATGTCCAAATCAACTTGGGGGAAAACTGAGGTGCCCTCACTAGGCTTCACAGCTCACCACAGACAGGGGGGGGGGTGGTGAGTCCATCACAGACTACATGTCCAAATCAACTTGGGGGCAAATTAAGTTGCCCCCACTAGGCTTCACAGCTGATCATAGATAGCAAGGGGATGAAATAATCACGGGGTTAAAACCTCATTAATTCTAAAATATGACCTGTACATGAATTCAATGTGGAGTAAATGTAAGTGGAGGAGCGGTAGGACCGCTTGCACGGCTAATGAAGTTGTGATCACACATTATGAAACTAGGGGAGATGGAGTAATAATTGAAAGGAAAAATAAATTTTGGTTAATGGTCTACTGGGCATACCCAGATTACCAGGCTAAAGTTTAAATATACAGACCCAAAAAGTGCAAACAATCATAGTAGGTGACGTCAAAAGAACAAAATTACAAATTTCAGTGCTTCACTGCTGTCCCTCGGCCACGTCCTTCTAGGAGGAAACCTCAGCCACTTCCACAGCTGTGGTAAGATCATCATCCACCTCAGTCGGGGAGGTGACCGCGCTGGGAGTAGCTAGGGGTGACATTGGTGCTGCAGCCTCGGGAACAACCGGGGTGGTGAGGAAGTTTGAGTAGCAGGGACTGGAGGAGGAATGGGAAGGAGACGACCAGTCGTAGAAAGTTCTTCAAGCTGTTGATTAAGTACGTGGGATATCTTCTTCTCAGCTAGGCTTCGGAATCTGTCCATGACATCTTTCACAGCCTTGTACATAGCAGCCTGAGTAGCGACTTTATCCATCTCCTTTTGGCTCTCCATTTTGGAGGCGACCCCCGCTACGTAGTCGCAGTGCTTGTCTTCAGCTTGCTGTAGAGCTTTTTGGGCCTTCACAGTAACGATTCGAAGATCGTCTCGGTCCTTCTCTAGCTTGGCATACTTGGCTTTCCAACCATTAGGACCTTTAATCTCCTGCTTCACAACCTCCAAAGATTCGAGGGTGTTGGTTACTCCGCGCACCACATAGCCAATGTCCAAACTCAACTGAAGACAAATACTTGTTAGAAAGAGTTATAAGGGAAAAGAAGGGGAAAGAGGAAAGTAAAACACACCTTTTCCCATCCGATGTAGATGGATGCTCTATGAGATGCGAACGAGCCAGAGTCGCCATATGCTTGGTCCCTTGGAAGATGAGAGCTAAAGAACAAAGACGCCGCGACAGCGGGATTGTCCAGGGCGGAATCCCGGGTGGTTACCTCTCAATCTCAGGGCCGCGTGGAGTCAACATTTGGTTTAGAGGGGGCTGGAGGCGCGGTCCTGGCCTTTTTTGCTGGGGGGCTCTTGGCCGCAATTTCAATGAGCTCATCACTATCTTAATCATTTTCCCAGAGTTTGGGTTTATTGGTTTTGTTGGTGGCCATGGTAGCAGCAGGAACAACAGAGGAAGGGTGGGCAAAATCGTCTTCCCAGTCCGCTAAAGCAGAATACAGAGAGGGGGCGGTATCTGGAGTAGTAGTGTGGGATTGAGCGGCGGCTCGCGAGTAGGAGATCTTGGTAGTGTATCCAAATGACTTGTGGGCTTTTTGTTTTCTTTTGGGAGGTGGGGAGGATTTTGGTTTTCGTTCTTTGGGGGGCGGCAGACGATAGAGGGGACCTTGGTACTTACCTATGTTTTGTAGAGAGGGGTCAAGCAAAAGAGGGTTGCCTTTTTCAGGATCTATGCCGAGAACCTCACACTGGTTACTCCCTAGATCACGGAGCCCTTGGAAAATTGCAGAGGAGATGCTGGGGTTTTACAGAAGCACTGCAGATTAAGGGGTTTTACTTACCACTTGCAAGAAAATTGAGGTGCCTTAGAGAAACTTCTGAAGGAAGGTCCACGGAAAGAAAACTTCCAGACACATACAATGGATAGTAGTGCCACACCTTGCTAGAAGTTGTAATGCGGAGGACAAAAGACTTATTTCGCAGACTAGTATAGAAGGACTGATACCTTACACTTTCGAATTTGGTACTCTTTTTCAGATAATAATGAGTGATTATGTCACGGAGTTGGATTTTAGGGGTGTGGGTTTTGTTGTAATGGTTAGCGGCGTACATAACACGCTAGAAGTTACCTATACCTTGACATGGCGGAATGTTGAAATGATTGCATACTTCGATATCGAGAAGAGTTAAGGGAAAACGCAAACTGGCCACTATTTGGCCAACGGTCACGACAAGACATCCTGGCCGCGGTTTTACCAAGTGTGGAAAATGAGTGATGCCAGTCACGTGCTCTAATACCACGTCATCGGGGATGCCATAAGCAGCTTTAACTGCAACTAAATTAGGTCTGCGGTAATATGATGGTGGGGGAGGAAGAGTAGCCTTCCTCCCAGAAGTAGATGGTACATCGGCCAGACTGGCAGAGCCTGAAGTCGGGGATTTCGATCGATCGGCGCTGGGGTGGCTATATTTGGATGTGGAGGACTCAGATCCATCAAATCTGGTGGCGGAGGTATCCACCAATTCTGATCCTGACATACTAAAATCAACACCAAGATTGGTAACTCGAAGCAAGGGGGGAGAGTATAAGCTATGAAAGAAAGAAAGAGTGCAGAACAGTACCGAAAATTGAGTATAGCAATAAACGAAGGGAAGAGAGAAGGTGGAGAACAAACCTGAGGTGTAGAGTAGCCAAGGCAACGGAGAAACTGAAAGGGTAACTCGAGTGGCGCTGGCAAGATCCAAGAGATCGAAAAACAGTGGAGAAGAAGTGGAAGAAGTTGAGGAGGATAAAAGGTGAAGAATGAAGAAAAAATGAACTAAGGGTTTTGGATTTTGAGGGAAGTGAGAAGTTTGAGCGGGATTTGAAGAGACAGGGGTAAAAGGGTAATTACCAAGAAAAGGACAAGGGAAAAAGTGACGTGTGGGGTCTCAAAATTCGAAAAGCCAGGTTCAGATGTGCATGCGCCGTTCCCACGTGGAGATAAAGATGGAACACGTGCCACGCAACATTGGGAACAACTTAAAATAATAGAGATATACCGCAAATAGAGAAAGTTAGGTCTCAACCCCATTGTCAGTCCACGGACTATCAATAGGACTGAGAGAGGGCATTTGTAGTGGTCATATTCGTGACATAAGATGTTATTGGTGGCGAGTGGGCCGTATGCAGAGTAGTGAAGAGAGGACATGATGTAGCGGATCAGGTTCGCGGAAACCTAACTGCCGAGAACTGCCGTAAATATAGAGCGACAGGTGGAGAGGTAGGAGACGTGGGATAAGAAAAGATCAATGAACCAAATGGAGAGAGGAGTTGGGAAAAAGAGAGATACAAAGAAAAATAGGTGGTTAGAAAAAAAGGAGAGAAAAGAAAAAAAAAAAAGAGGAGAGAAGAGAAAGAGAGAGAAGTGAGATAATACAAGTAAGCTTATAAGTTGTAATAAGAGACAATACATTAATCAATCAACCAATCTTCATTTTTTGTGTTAGTTCTTTCAATCAATCTTTCCATTACTTCAATGTTTGTGTTTACATCTTCTATTCAACAAGTTTTTTATGTTTGTCATGTTCTTCATTCAACTAGAAACTAAACAAATCCTAAAGAGAAACTACCTTCCTTATTTTAAAACTCCCAATCATTCAACTCCAAACAATCTTTGGTGAACCTCACTTCTATTATTTTAAAAATACTTCCCAATACCACTACTTCAGGTATTAGGGAGGGCGCGTGCATGCTCTAAGATGCAGTGATGTGTTTAGGGATTTTAGTTATGGAAAAGCATGCTTAAAGACTGTTTTTATAGTGTTTGGTTGCTAAGTCTAAGGCCGGATGGTTGCTAAATAATAAGATGTGCAAAAAAAAAAAAAAAAATTAGGAATAGTTTCTAACACATGAATTTTATTTTTGATTTGGGAATTTCTATATATGATTAGCTTCTGAAATTCTATGAAATTTTGATATTCCACGAAATTTAAGGTTCCTAATTACATTATGGATCTAATTAAATTGAACAAGGCCCAAGGATTCTTATATTTTGGCCCAAAACTTATAAAAATGTGATTAAGGCATGCAATTTCATACATGCACATAAATTTAAATATACCACCCCCAAAAAGTGAGGGGGTTCATGAAATATTCAGTAAAATACCTAAACATGCTGATATGCAACATAAACTATATGGTAAAGAATATGTGATTAATCATGCATTAAATTTAACGATACGTGCATAGTAGAGCAATCACATAAACAAATACTAAATACTTAACTAAATAAAATGCAATTAACAAATAATTAAACTATGTTACTAAAATTAAAACAAGTACGGGAATTAAATAGTTATTACAAAACAAAAATAAATCTAAATCAAATTCATCACAACAAATAAAAAAAGAAATGATCTATCCCTGAGAAGAAGATGGTCCAGAACCATAAAAATGACGACGAGGACGCTCACGTCTAGAGTCAGAAGAAGAAGACGAACCTCTGGGCTGGGGCAAACGTCTCAAGACCTCGGCCTGAAAAGCTGCCTGTGCATCCCAATGTTGTTATTGCTCCTGTTCCATATTCTCTAGATAATTAAGCATGTCTGCCTAGTTGTCATCCATGGTCCGGATGTTCTGCTATAAGGTTTGGTAATGATGTTGAATGGAACCCTAGCACTTCTGTATCGAGTCACAGAGCTCAGTTAGGGTTTGCTGGTGATCATAAAGCATACACATCCCGCTATGGAGTACTGAAAAACATGCAAAATCAGAAGAAGCACGATTCATAACATTCTCAAAAAAACAAGTAGGATAGTCATCTTTTTCCTCCTGATCTATACCATCAGCCCTCTCTTTAGGTAGTGACCAATGCCTTTGGACACATTCGTTATATGCCTTGGCATTCAAATGAAGTTTAATATGAGTCCTGGGTAACTCAGGCACCCAACCCCAAGATAATATAATCTTATTTACTAAAATAGGTAGGGTGCAGTGGTCAAGCCTATAGCCATAAGCTCTTCATGCAGAAAATCAATGAGGCAAAAACTATACCTCCTATTCTGCAAAACCCAAAGGACATGCAAGAATGACAAGCTGATGTCACTCAACTTTGAAGTGCTACATATGTTCTTTCCTAGCCACTGCATCACAGCTAGCTGATTAATCCTAAGTGACTGCTGGCACGCGCAGTGAAAATGACTGTTGTATCGACCTTCGAGGAGAGTCTCCAGAATCAACTGATGCACTCCATCAAATTGGGATCTCTGTAAGGTCAGGATGACCTGTTTTGTGGGTATCCCAGTGATGTATGCTAGCAAATCGTGCGTCACATCCATTTGAACTCCGTCCAAATCCACAAACAGCCTCCCTAAAGGAGTTATCCTCTTATTACGATAAAATCTCAAAACCAAATCCTCATGGTAGTACTCATCAGTAGAGTACCACATTCTATCCCACCCTCTAGCATGCATCTTTGTACTGTAAAATGGCTAGAATTGGTATAAGTAGGTTGATGATGCGGGGAAGGTGCTGTAAAAAACTTGGAAAGGTCTATTTCAATGATGGCGCGTGTCACGCTTGGATTTAGGTTTGGATAGGCGCAGATCGCGCTCTGCTCGATTTAGGTCAGATCTATTTTTTTTGGTGAAGATGAAGAAATTAGGTCGAGGCTCGTGGTAAAATGGGGTGGTCGATGGGGTGTAAATATCATGGGTTTGGGTGTGAAAATAAATTTTTGGCCCAAGTCCAAATCTTTTCTAAAATACCAATCATGTCATGCTGCCTCGTAAACTTAAAACTAAGATTCCCGATTCGTTAGCGGTCCGATTTTTGCGAATGATCTATGAAAATGATTAGCATGAAGAATTCTATCTAATGATCTAGGAAAAACTTAAATCTAACCGTGGGTAACTCATAAGGTGATGGAAAAATACCTCGTAATGCGTAAATATCATAAGTTATTTATACGATGGAAATCTAGATGACTAGATTGTGTCACACAAATCTATACAACTTAATGGCAGCATAAACAAAGATAGGAAATTGAGAGAACAAGGTGGGGTGAGGGGTGATTACCCACCCCCAAACAAAATTTTGAAATAGGATGAATGTTTTTTGTTGTGGTGAAAATGTGGGTCTTTTAAAGTTAGATACCTTAGACTTACTAATCTATCTAATATTTATGGGTTTTATATTTTCTAATTTTTATGAAATGGATTTTTAAAAATCAAAGAAACAAAGCAAGTAAAAATGTAAATCACTCCATAGAGAAACACTACTAAAAAAGAATGAGAAAATGTGCAAAATTGGAATATGTGAATTACATGAATGTGAACTAAGGATTCGGCATTTACAACCACACACTTCGAAAGGAGGGTCCAATTACCTTAATGGAGCACTCCCAAAATATGGAATATGGATAGGAAGCACACCAAACATAGAGGGTCAGTCCTTATAAACAGGGACTTGTATAAGGGTTTCTTATACATTTAGCGAATGTAATTCATGGAAATGTTTTAAACGTTAGCCATTAACTTGAAAGGTATTGTTATCCTTAGGATTTACCAAGGTGATTACCTCGTGAAGGGTGATATCAGTAACCAGAAAAGGGCCTGACCAACGTGTTTTTAATTTACCAGGAAAAATATGCAATCGTGAGTTATATAACACAACTTTTTGGCCAAGGTCAAACTCTTTACGGAAAATATGTTTATCATGAATACATTTCATGTTAGCTTTATAATCCTCGTGAGATCGTAAGAATCGCTACGAATTTCTTCAAGCTCATTTAATTGCAATTTGTGCTTGACACCAGCGGCGTTAATGTTAAAATTAAGACTTTTAATAGCCCACAGGGCACGGTATTCCAACTCAACAGGCAAGTGGCAAGGTTTACCAATAACTAAGCGGTAGGGTGACATACCAATAGGTGTTTTAAAAAAGTCGTTCTATATGCCCATAAAGCATCTGTTACGCGTCTAGAACAGTCTTTCCTATCATGATTAATGGTCGTTTCTAATATCTTTTAAATTTCTCTATTGGACACCTCGACTTGACCACTAGTTTGAGGATGATACGGAGTCACCACCTTATGGGTAACTCCATTTTTCTTGACTAAAGCTTCAACAACACTGTTACAAAAATATTTTCCTCCATCACTAATGATGGCCTTAGGTACATCGAAACATGAGAAAATATACTCTTTCATAAACAATACTACAATTTTATGACCATTACTAAGACAAGCCATGGCTTCAATCCATTTAGAAACGTAGTCTACAGCTACAAGGATATAAATAAAACCATGCGAGATGGGAAACAGACCCATAAAATCAATACCCCAAACATAAAAAATCTCCACTATGAGAATGGGATTTAAGGGCATCATATTACGTTGAGTAATACACCCAAGTTGTTGACATCTAATACAGGCTTTGCAGTGTGCATGGACATCTTAAAAATAGGGTTGGCCAATAAAAGCCGCATTGGAGAACTTTGGCGGTAGTTTTCTTTCCATTAAAATGACCCCCACATAATTGTTCATGGCAGAAGGATAATACTTCATTGTGCTCCCACTGGGGAATACAACGATGAATTATCTAATCTGCACAATACTTAAAAAGGTAGGGTTCATCCCAGTAGTAAAACTTAACTTTGGCAAAAAATCTCTTGTGTTCATTTTTAGACCATATATTAGGAATAATCTCGGACACTAAAAAATTAACAATGTCCGCATACCAAGGTGCAGAAAAAATTAAATAAAGATGCTCATCCAGAAAAGAGTCAGATATCAATTCGGAATCAGTGTCATCCTCATTAGTTAACCTAGATAAATGATCTGCAACTACATTTTCAACTCTTTTTTTATCCTTAATTTCTAAGGTAAATTTAGTCAAGAGAAGAATCCAATAGATCAATCTCTATTTAGCATCCTTCTTCGCGAGAAAGTACCTGAGCGCAACATGGTCTGATAGACGATGGCTGTGGAGCCAACCAAGTAGGGACAAAACTTATCTAAGGCATAGAAGACGGATAGAAATTTCTTTTCAGTAATAGTGTAATTACGTTAAGCATCATTTAAGATTTTACTAGCGTAAAAAATAACTGTGGATTTATTATCTAACTTCTGTCCTAGCACAACACCAATGTCATAATCACTAGCATCACACATAAGTTCAAAAGGTTTAGACCAGTCTGGTGGTTGTATGATAGGTGCAAAGCTTAAAGCGGCTTTTAAAGTTTCAAAAGCCTGTTTGTAGTCATGATTAAAATAAAAAATGGCATCTTTTAAAAGCAATTTTGTTAAAGGCTTAGCTATTTTTGAAAAATCTTTTATGAAACGTCTGTAAAAACCTGCATGACCTAGAAAGACCCTAATGTCACAGACAGTCTGTGGTATAGGCAGAGACGATATCTTATCTAATTTAGCTTTATCTACTTCTATTCGATTTTTAGAAACAATATGACCTAAAACTATCCCTTTAGTGACCATAAAATGACATTTTTCCCAGTTTAAAACTAAGTTCTTTTCCTGACACCATTTCAAAACTTTAGAAAGATTTGAAAGACAATCTTCAAAGGAATGCCCATGAATGGAAAAAATCATCCATAAATACTTCCATGAATTTCTCCACCAAGTGACTAAAAATATGTAGCCTACAGTGCTGGAAAGTACCAGGTGTAGTACAAAGGCCAAAGGGCATTCGTTTATATGCATACGTATTGAAGGGATATGTGAATGTAGTCTTCTCTTGGTCGTCAAGGTTAATAATAATCTGGAAATAGCTAGAGTAGCCATCTAAAAAATAATAGTAAGAATGGTCGGCCAGATGTTTAAGCATTTGGTCGACAAAGGATAAATGAAAGTGATCCTTACGTGTCATAGCATTAAGTTTCCTATAGTCAATACAAATCCGCCATGTTGTAGGAACTCGGGTGGAAACTAACTCTCCATCAGCATTACGGATGACTATAACACCTGATTTCTTAGGGACTACATGAACTGGGCTCACCTATTCACTATCTGAGATGGGGTATATAATGCCAGCATCGAGTAATCTCAAAACTTCCACTCTAACTACTTCTTTAATGGAAGGGTTCAAACGACATTGTGGCTCACAGGAGGTTTTCGTATTATCCTCCAAAAGTATATGATGTTTGCATACGCTACGGTCAATACCCTTGATGTTGTCTAAAAACCAACCAATCGCAGAACGATGTTCATGAATAACCCTAATCAAATTTGCCTCTTCAGTGGCAAATAACTGAGATGAGATAATAATTGGATGAGTGCCATCCGGATCAAGATGAATGTACTTTAACTCAGTGGGAAGAGGTTTAAGCTCAGGGGTGGGAGGAGTAGGAATGAGGGATTCAGGAGGGTTTTCCTCCTCTACAACACAGATTTGTTCAGGAATGAGTTCTTCAAACTCACGAGCTATATCTACTGAGGGGTCATGGATAGGAGTAGATTCTAAGAGGGCATATACTTCTTGGATGTAAAAGAAATTGGTGCATCTGGTTTTTGGGAAATTTTTTGTTGAAGTAATCTTGGGCAAGGTTCTCTATCATGCTAATTTCTCCATCTATAGTCATGTCTGGTGTTTGTTACATCATCTTAAAAACATTTACCTCAACAGTAGGGTTACCAAAGGAAATGAACATCGAACCATTGCGACAATTAATGAGGGTATTGGCAATTGCCAAGAAAAGACGCCCTAAGATGATATGAATAGTATCATGAGCGACTTCTGTGTCGAGAATAACGAAGTCGATTGGATAATAGAAGTCTTGAACTTTAATAAGAATATTTTCAACTACGCCTTTAGGATACTTAATAGAGCAATTGGCTAACTGCAAAGTCATTTTAGTCGGTTTTAGATCATGTATACCTAGTTGTTTGTAAAGGTAAAACAGGAGTAAGTTAACACTCGCCCTAGATCTAGAAGAGCAGTTGTCGTGAATGTATCACCTAAGGTGCATTGCATAGTGGGACAACTAGGGTCCTTGTACTTAACGATTCTGTTGTGCTCAGATAAAAAGGGAAATTGTTCCATTAAAAAGGTTTCTTTAGGTAAGACGTTTTATGGCATCGAGGAAAGGTAGGTTTATAGTTAATTTTTTGAAAACTTTCTTAATCTCGTTAAAAGTATCGTCCTTCTTTAGCATGGCTAGTCTTTAGGGAAACGGGAGTTTTTCCCTATATTTTGCATAAGGGTCAATAGGAGTATTGCCCTTTTCTTTATCTTTTGCTGATTTCCCCTTAGGTTGAGGTTTAACTGGTACTTCTACAGTTGTAGGATCTTCAGTTTCAACTACGGTATCTAGTAAGGTTCCATTATCTTTTTCAATTTGGGAATCTTTTGGCGTAATTACTTTGTTGTCGACCACTCTCCCTGAACGAAGAGTAGTTATGGCTTTTAATTCTCCCTAGATTAGATTTTCATTACTAGGATTACCAGTTATTTCAAAGGTTGTGCTTGTTGATTTTAGATTAGGTACAGGTTGACCTGGAAACACGCCTTTTTGTTGGGTTTTTTCTTGGGCTAACTGTTGGATGGATTGTTGGATGGATAGTAAAATCTATTGTTGAGCTTGCATGTATGCATCGAATCTATCAGGTTGGGAAGGTTGAGTGGCCACAGGTTGTGTAATAGGAACTATCTCACGTTGATTATTAACGGGTGGATTTTGATAATTGTTATTTACCGGGGCTAGACTTCTATTATTATTATAATTACCTTGCCCTTGTCCTTGCCTTGGTTGATATTGATTGTAGTTATTGTTAGGCCTAACGTTTTGATTATTAAAACCTGGAGGTATGGCTTGATTGTGATTATTACGCCAACTAAAATTGGGGTTTTGTCTCCAAGGTACGATAGGTATATTAAAAGCGCAGACATCTTCTGGCTGTGGTGGTGGTAGTTCATAAGCAACATGACATTAATGATCGGAATGCTCAAGACTAAAATCGAAATTACAACGAGAGTTTATATTCTTGACTGGAGTGGGTTTCACTTCTTGTTTATTTACAGAGAAGGCATCGACCTTACGAGTGAGGGATTCAATTAAAGTTCCAAGTTCAGGACTGGTTTAATCTCAAACATACTGGCTGCCTTAGCTATAGAAGAAGAAGGGATGGAGTAGGAGTAATCATTACCTCCCCAGTTATTGCTTTTCTTGGATTGATTATCTAGAAAGTTATAAGCATCTATGGCTCCTTTACATAGGAAATTTCCTCCATTTATGATATCTAAAGTTTCTTTATGATGTTGGGATATGCCTTTGAAGAAGGCACGAACTAGTGTGTCTTTACCAAGATTCTGATGGGGACATTCTACTAGAAGATCAGTGAAATGATTCCAAGCCTTAGAAAAAGATTCTTAAGGATTTTAGCCAAAGAAGTGAATATTTTGAAGCATGTCATCAGTCTTCTATGGTGGGTAAAATTGTTCTGTAAATAGTTCAACTAGTTTTTCACATGTGTCGACAAAGTTCGGCTTTTGTGCTGTTAGCCAAACAGTAGCTTTGTCAGCTAGGGTGAAAGGAAACACCCTGAGATTTATTTGTTCAGGTCTTACGTTAGTATGATGAAATGTAGTAAGAACTTGTTGTATCCTACGTAAGTGTTGATAAGGCTTCTCCTAGTCTAAGCCATGGAAAACAGGTAGCAGATTAAATATATTGGGGGGGGAGGATTCTAAAATCTCTCGTAGTATCTACAAGAATGATGCGGGACTCAGGTCCATCGTTTAAAGCCTTGTAAAATTTAGAGAGGGGTCTCTTTGCTATTTCTTCACCCATTGCTACAAATGTAGTGGTGGTGGGTGTAGGTGGTGTGTGTGTGGTGATATGTGCATTTCTAGATAGGTGATTATTTCTGCGTCTACGAGAAACTAATATAGTAGCTTTATGCGCACCAGATCTTAATCTCATGCAAATTTTAAGTCTAATATGCAATTCTTAGTGAGCATGCAATTACTAGAAATAGAATCCTCTTACAGTAGATTCGAGGATGTAAAAAGGTGTTACCTAGAGCGTCCTTGCTACTCGTATAAATAACGTCTTCAATAGCCATGAAGCACGTTTAGTATTACTTGAACAATTATACAAGTACTGGTCTAGGTTCACAGGGTGGATTGTGAAGTCCTATAAAAATTTTAACCTGATTAGTGCTAAAGTTTTAAGAATAATGTTCAGGCTTTTTACTATGGGCTTTGTGTTGGGCCTAGATGTCAGGCCTGTGAAATGGGCTTTGGTAGTGGGTGGGGTTACTAATTTAACTAATATGAATTAATTATTTTGTATTTTTATATCAAACCAATGGTCAGGCCACTTAAGAATTGAGGGAGGTTGTCCACGCGTGAACGTTCCTTAATTAGAAAACCCCAATTCTTTGAGTTTTCTAGACACCGTATAAAATGAAAAATTAATTTTAAAATTTTGTAGTTGGTAGCATACGAATATTGTACTGTACTCGTAAGATAATATTGTAGTTAATATAAAAAATTTTAATTAAAGCTAATTAACCTAGGGCGCGCGCGCACTTCAGAAGTAGGTATATCGGGCGCGGGTCGCGACTAAGGCGTAGAGTGCGTGGCGCGCTCTGTGAAAGCAAAACTAAGGCACCTGTGTGCTCACAAGTGAATAACTAAGGGTGAAATTTTTAGGGACAGGTCACGGGAGGGCAAGGAGTTGGTTTCACAACTCATATGCACTTAAGCAGTAGCAGAAAAATTTCAAGAAATTACGAACAGTGTTTTGTTTTTGAATAGTAAAAACAATTTTTCTACCTAAACATGCGTAGCGTAAACGAACTAGATGGGCAGCGGTGCCATTGATAAGTATAATCAAGTTAGTAAATGTGAGGACAGTAAATAATGATGAAGAAATAGTAGATTGAATAGGAAAAATAGTAAATTGAATACTCTCTAAATCATAAGATATAGAGGAGTAGTCGTGTTCGATCCACTTTAGTTGTATGTTACTAGAATGCACATTTAGATTGCTAAACTATTTTACAAATGAGAGTACTAAGATACTAAAACAGTAGATTTAGTAGTACAAAATAGTGATTCGATGATATGAGAAGAGATTAGAGAGGGGTTGATCCACCACACGATTCGATTGGCTATTAGTTTAGTCATCGAATCACCTTTCTTGATCCCTAATAGACAACTTACATCTCTATAGTCATTGTTTGACTAGCAAGAGAGATTAGCACCCCCACAAATCTCTTTGATAAGGTTTCTAATCCCTAGTTCTCCATTATGAGCTCTGTCTCTAGACACTCACAACGAAGAACTTGAAGTTCTTATGCAAAACAATAATAAAACTAACTACTAATCATTCTCACGTGACTTCATAAACCCCCTCTAATGGAGGTTTAGCCTTGTGTCATCGGATTCATATGAACTAAACAATCAATAGAACACATAATGTAAAAGAAAATTGAATTCAAAACTAAGCTTTTATTGATAAGGTTCTAATGGAGGCTACAATGCTAACCCTAATTCTAAACTAAAAACTAAACTAAACTAATAAGAGGGTAATAATTAAGCGTAAGGAGGAGAGCCTAAGTTTAGTCTTAACCCTCTTTATATAAGAGAGGGTTAAAGTTACATTTTCGTGCATGTGCCAAAAAGGGAGACTTTGGGACTCTAATGTGAGCCCAAAGTCCATTAGGTTAAGTCTAAAGAGGCCACAACTACTGGAAATTACTTCAGTACCATATTCGTCCACTTTTGTAGCTCTGATTGGGACAAGGCTAGGTCTATTAGAAAGCTGATTCTGAGTCGGTCATTTTGACATAAAGTAGGCCCAATTCCGAGGCTCGAGTCCAAAGATACGCCCATTTGAAGTTCTAATGGCTTTTCGTCCTTTTTCTACCCGAATTAACTTTGACTTCTCAGCTTTGACTGGGCTTGAAAAAGGCTTCTCTTCGTGATTCTTGGGCTTTAAATGTAGAACTTCCTTAGCAATCATCTTGACTCGTTTTCCATGCAAAAATGGTGTCTTTAGTCACCTAATCAACTTCAACTCTAAAAATGCACAAAAATACGTAAACAGTACTAACTCTCATTTATTATAAACATAATTGGCCTAAGTAGAATATTATTAAGGGGTTAAAACTACACTTTTGGGTGCTTATCATTAACCTAAGTTTCTAAGAACTACATTTAATTCTATTTCTACTTGAGATTTCTAGAGTAATATCATCACAGAAAGGGAAATAATATCATTATCCTAAGTGTATAGTATAAATATATATTTATGATTTTTGATATTTTATAAAGAAAAGTACGTAATTTACATTCTAAAAGTGCTTAATTTTTGCAAATGTTTCTATCCAACCCCCAAACAGTCGAACGCTTTGTCCTCAAAGTGTAAAGAGATAAGAAAAGAATATACCATAGAAACGTGGCAAACAATTAGTAGTACCTGTAACATCAATGTTATAAAGATAATATGATAACAAGAAGCACAATTAAACTGTTACGTACTAACTAACACAAACTCTACTGGAGTAAACATGACAGACAAAAAATAGCAAAAAAGTTTGAAATGGAAAACCAAAATACGCCACCCCTAAACAAAATTTGAAAACATTTTTTAAGTTTGAAAAATTTTGTAACCTATACTCCAGAAATGTGGTATTGTACGTACAAAAACTTGGGTCTTTTAAAGTTAGATTCCCTAGACTTACTAATATATGTTTATGTTTTTATTTTTATTTTTATTTTTATATGTTTGATTTTTGGAAAAACAAAATTACGAGGAAGAAATAAAAAAAATGAAACTCACTCCATAGAGAAATACTACTCAAATAATGAGAAAAAGTGTAAGAATGGAATGTGTGAGTCACATCAAACGTGGACTAAGGATCCGACACATACAACTACTCACTCAAAAGGAGGGTCCGGTTACCTTAATGGTGCACTCCCATAAAATAAGATTGGAATGGAGTACACCAAAGAGTACAATGAGTCTTTTATAGTCAGATACTCGAGATTTTATCTAAAACATGTATTAACATGCAATTTACAATATATCAACAACCGAAAGAGTTGTGGGTCTTTCCATAAATAATTAACATGGAATGCTCCCCCAAACAGAATCAAGCACCAAGACTTTCTACGATTCAACTTAGTGGAATGAGAGGGAGATCTTATGGACCTATTGTAGGAACCGTTATTTCATAATGAAAATTTCTACAAACCGTGAAAACCCATGCACAGCGGAATTAATGGGTTCTCGATTTTGGATAGAAAACATACCTTTGAATCGGCTAAGATAACTCTGAGAATCCAATAGCTATGAATCCGAATCAACAATCAACCCCTTGATCTTCTGTTGTATTCCTTTAGAATAGATTGGACGTTGTGTGGGCAACGATCTACCAACCCCTTTCATTCTCACAAAGCTAGATCCAATTTTGGATCTATCTTTCCTTGCCTCTCTTTTCAATCCAGTGAATAGTGATTTCCGCCAAGAGAAAAAGGATTCTATTTATAGGCTACAACAGGGACCATGAGGAGAAATTAGGGTTGGGCCTCCTGATGGGCTTGGGCTTCCCATGTTCGCCCAGAACACACGGCCCAAGTCCGTTAACAAATGACTTATTCCACTAAAGGTCATTGTTGCACTACCGCCCTAATCCCAAATTATGTATCAGCATTTATGGGCTCCATATTATATGCTTGTGGATCTCCCCGTGTTTAAGATATCGAATGTCCGTTGATTAAGTCAAGTTACTGAAAACTACATTAATCAACTTCTTATGTCCTTGAGTACCACTCAAACTCATTGTCATGTCGGAATAAATCCACCTGCAGGGTTTACATGACAATCTTTTTGAGCTCCTCAAGGGGACATCATCAACCCGACTTCCTGCGGGTCACGGATTCCTTCTATAATCAACATCACACCTTACATACAATGTCATTACCCAATCCATTGAGTTTGTTGATTCACAAATGAATCTCAATCATTGAAGATTTAAAGCAATGTACAATGCACGTAAGTACCCGTTATTATATCCGGATTAAGACGACAAACATCAATAATAACAGAGGCGTTTGTTATCTTATATAGTCAATATAAAGAGAAACAACCTCACATGGTCCTGTTCAATACACACAAAGTGTAATAGTGTAATCCTATAGTCAAGATAGACTAATACCAGATTATACTACAACCGTACCAATGGTTTGTCCAAATCCATCTAGGATGTGAACGATTACTTATACTTTATAAGGTACTGATGATATAATCTTCTGTGTGTTTACACCATATCATCTACAACATAAATTATTAGACACATGCATATAACTAATAACATATATAATATGTATAACATTTGCCCATATGATTCTCATTCAAAATATAAAGAATTAGAGTTAATGCAAAAGTAATGCTTTTAGTATATAACTCTATCACCTAGAACCTAATCGAGCATGTACTCTCTTCTTTTTCCTCCAACGAAAGGGTCTCCAAGTAAATGATCATGAGAAAAAGGATAGTTGTGGAAAATACTTGGAATGTGGATAAGTGTTAGAGGGAAGGGGTGGAAAGAATAAGAACATGGGTTTAGCATAAAACTCATTGAAAGGGTATGGTTGTACTGTCTCACATCTGAAAATGAAATGATCGGGTTGCTTGTCCGTGGGTATTATTTCCATATCAAGAAGGTTTAGAAAATCATGAAGCACAGGAGAAGCAAGAAGGTCAAGTGCAAACTCAAGATTCCTTTCAAAAGGTGGATAGTGAAGTAGACTAGCTTGAAGTATCTCAAAACTTTTGATGTGGTTCATCCTAGATTGTTTAGAGTTTGAATGTTGGGAGTTGAAGAAAAGATGGTAGATTCATAGTTTAGGACTTGTTTAGTCTTTAGTTATGAAGAACATTGAAAACTTAAGCTGTTTTGAAGATTTAAATGACAAAAACTTGAAGGAAAGTACTGAAATAAAGATTAAAACTAAGAACAACAAAAAGAAGATTGATTGATTGAAATATAAAAGCAAATAACAAGATTGAAATGAAGAACAATAAAGTAAATAACTTGAATAAAAAAAAACTAAAAATTAAATCCTACATGACACTAAATTAAGTCTAGGTGCATTCTCTCTCCTGAACTTTTAGTTTATATACCACTACTTTTTACTTTTTACTGATTTGCCCTTCTCCATTACATTTGAGACACCTCACACTTTACTTTATGCTTTTTCTTTTGCTTTTGTTTTTTGATTTCTTCTTGATCAAGATAAGTTTTGAAGAATGCCATATTTGGTGATAAGGACCTCCATCTCTGGTCTTTTGAGTTGAGGGCTTTGACCTTTGACTTTGACTTTAACTTTTTCTTAGCAGCTTCTGATCTTTATAATAAGCGTGATTAAGGCTCCTTTTGGTGCTAAGATGTAGCTTGTATGATAAGTGGTCTGAATTTCTCTGTAACTTGAAAAGGGCAATAAAAGCTATGAGTTGTCTTTTCATTAAACGTAAGAAGGGTTGTTATGCAGTAATATAAGGGTAATAAAATGTACATTTGGGAGCTGATCACCACCCCCAAATAGCATCTTGCTTGTCCTCAAGCAAGGATGAGAGAAAAAACTAAGATCACAAATGAGTGATTTATTATAATTTATACTAATCTAGTTTCGCAGAGTGCGATTTCATTTACCATATGCAACAAGGCCTTAAACCACTAAGAATTCCCTAGTGGACGAGCTTTAAGCCTCGTGAGAGTATTCTAGTGAAGGTACTCACAAACTTCTTCTATTTAGTACAAAGGGTCTTGTTTCTTTATTTATTCTCAGAAGTTTATCCATCTCATTAGCGGTGAATATAGACAAGCTCCTTTAAACTTTGAATAACATATGTACAATAATTTAATCATCTAAAGATAAATACGCAAAACATGAGAAAAGAAATGCAAAAGCAGAGTTATTTCCGAGAATTTTGGAGAGCGTCCTTAAGGTGAGTTCTCACAGGGGTGTGTGGCAATCACAACTCTTTGATAGATTCACTCAAGGTTCGTTCTCTCAAGCGCAGTGGACACTTATATTCCTCATATACTCAAATGACGTCCAAAGAAACCGGGGTCGATTGATCACGCTTGCCACTTACTATCACACCATCTCATTCCTAATTGAGCTAGAGGTCATTTATTATGAGTTACGAGGCGAGGGTGATGGTTTAGAAAGAAAAGGAAGGGAAAAACAAAATCTGATAAGTTGAGAAATTGGGTCTTCAAGATACTTGTAACCAGAGAAGAACCTCGTTTTGTTCTTTTGCTTCCAAATTGTGATACATTCTTTTAGCCCTTTGGCTTTGTGACTCCATATGATTTTTAAATTTTGGGAGTTCTAACTTTGCTTTTGTTTCTTTTTGTTTTTGATATCGTCTCCTTTTGATTTTGAACTTTTGGGAGATTCGATTTTTGACTCCTTTGATTTTTTTTAGAGTTTTGGTTTTTGATGGGCTTTTCTTTTCTTCTCTTTCTTTTTCTTTTCTTTTCGAAGCAACTAACTGATCTCTTTTTGTACAAGGTCTTCTCTTCACTTTTTCTGAAATTCATCCAGTTCTCAATTCGTTAGCTGGGTAAGCTTTTTATTGTGTGTTGTAACGGGTAAGGAATTTTTGGTAAAAAATAAAATTTTTTTTTAGGAAAGGGTGAAGGCTCAAGAGGGGTAACTAGAGGAAAACTATCTTTTTGGGTTTTTAACATTTATTTGGCTATATAGGTACAAAAAGGGCCTAAATTCTCTCTTAGGATATAGCTTGGTGATCAATCAAGTGGACGTGTGGTCTTTCTTTCCGGACATCCTTTGTGTTATCACTCTATAATCATTCAGATGAGGCTTTTGGGTAAATTCTCACAGGATATGGAACTTAATTGTTCTAACCTTGGTCTTGGAAACTCACTGCTATATACAAACAAATATTGATGCATAGCATTCATGAAAAGATGCAGAAACTATTGTACGTATATTAGTCTAAGTACGAAGAACAAGTCCTTACTCTATTGCTATAATAAGACTTCTAAATTTTTTATTCATCATAGAAAAGGAAACAAGACTTTTAAATACTAAACAGAAAAATATTTTTGGTTTTTTTTTTAATTTTTTTTAGAAAGGAAGAAATATACTGTTATATCTACTATATAGAAAATGCCTAGTTTTTGAAAAATGTTACTATACCACCCCCAAAATAGAACTATGCTTTGTCCTAAAAGTATAAAGAGATAAGAAAAGAGATTATCATAGAAACATGAGCAAAAACGGTAATACACCTGTATTTTGTTCTTCATGATGAAAATACGTCAACCCTAAATAAGTTTGGGGCGTGGGTTGTTTAATATAGAATGAGAAATACATGGTTTATTATATTATGGATAATTATTCTACTATGAAATATTTTTGGGTTTTCTGTATTTTTGAAAACATATATGAAATGCATGAAAGAAAAATAGGAAAATTTGGCATGATGTATATGTATTACCTTCTACTCATGTACCAAATTCCACAAGAAAACAAATAAAAATAAGCATATATAATATTAAATATATAATTAAACTTATACTTAACGTCATATTAAAGAAAAATAAAACAACAAATTAAAGATAAAACATAGATTATAAACTATCTATATGGACACTAGGGAGCTGCCTAGTCAGAATCTGTGCGTGACTCGTCTCGACGTCGAGAAGATCCTTCTCCTTGATGAAGTCGGTTCCTAGTGTGTCTATCACTATGCAGAAGCGCGTCTCTAATGCTCTGCAATGTTCTAGTGACACTATGCTAAAAACGTCACTGCTCCTTTCTGAGGGTTTGCTGTTTCGCTGTGATGACTCCCTGTGTTTGCTTGAGCTGGTGGAGGTACGAATGCAAAATCATATGGCCTCCATGCAGGAAGTGAATTCCGTCCATGGGCTGAGTGAACTGTCAAGTGGCATCTTCAGCGAAGTAATCCACTTTCTCAGTCGGGTGTGCTTGCTCTGGCGGCAGGTGGAAGCTAGAATTTCTGGACACAGTGGGCATAGATTGGACCTGTGGTAGGGTCCTTGACCTCCACTAGGGCGTTTGTGGCCTCGAACCCCCAGTGTTGCATGATCTTGGTGACCAACACTGGTAGAAGAGCGGTTGACTTCTTGGGTTTATAGAGTTGCTCCCAAACGAAGCTGACGATGCAGAAGTTGTTCTTCTACTCTTGAAGAATCCATAGAATATGAAGCATCGCCTTACCGATATCAGAAGGCTTGGCTGAGCCTAGCAGGTTGTGGGCTGTCTACTGAGATACTGCCAACTGATTCCTTCACAGTGAACTCTGAAATGCGCAGTGAAACTTGGGGTTTTTCACCCCCTCGAGAAGTGTCTCTACCATCATCACATCGATGTTGTCTGGGGACTGTTCTGTCTGAACATAAGCCTTTAGAGGGATCCCCAGAACTCCACTCACCACCTCCTTGGTGAGCTCAAACGAGCGACCATCCTTGACAACCGTGATATAATCATCCTCCCCTCTAAGCATACAGTTGTAAAACGAAAGAGAAAGAGAGGGAGAATAACTCTCACCTTCCAACAAAACCAAGGGTTCCCATCCTCTTCTTCTAATCTCAGCCTTGAAGTGCATTGCAAATAAATCGGAATTGAAGTGGTTTTGAAAATTTTGCTCTGGCACGATTTTAAGAACTCAAGCAATTTAGAGTAGGGATTGATAAAATTGGGGGTTTTAGTTGGAATGGGGGTTGAAAATGTAGCAGGCTACGAAAAAAGTAGGTGGTGGTGTGTATGGGTGGATAGGCAATCGCGAGCTAGAAGGGTGCGCTCGCAAGCTGGCTTGGGCGGCTAGGGTTTGGGATTTTTGTGAGGAAGAAGATGAATGTTTGGTGGTCGTGTGGGCTAAAATAGATTTGATGGAATGTGCCTTTTTAAGTGAAAATGAATTTTTGGCCCAAGCCCAAATAAAATTAGGAAATTCCTATCTTGTCCTCAGTGCCTTGCCAACTTCAAGAGCCGATCCGCGCTTCGTTACTAGTCCGATCTTGACCCGTGAGGTACTAAAACGATCAGCATTGTAAATGCAACGTAACGGTATAGGGTACACTCACATCAAATGGTGGATAAATAAATAAATAAAAAACAGATGATGGAAAGAATGAAAAGGAACTATAAGGAAATATGTACAGACAACAGAAGGAAAATTTTAATTAATTATTATTATTTTTTTTTTTGGGTTTTGAATAAGTTTGACTGAAATTTTAAAAAGGTGGGTTGTTTTAAGTCAGATCCCCAAGACTTAGAAGTTTTTGAAAACTTGAGTCAATCCCAACCAGATGGTTGGATTACTCTCTTAGACCGAGCATCATACACTAGAGGATAATACGTGTAGACTTTATAAATAGAATTATTATGAGGTTTAAGACCGGGGCAAGTTGGTGTTTGACAATTCAAGCCCCAGTCTTCTCTCATAGCTCGTCTCTTACGTGCATATAAACTTTTACCTAAACCCGGAATGATATGATTTTTGGTAGATGTGTCCATATCTTTAGCTGCAGTTCTCTGGGAAGTGCTTGCACACGATCATTGAAACTTATCCATCTAGTCTTGCTAGGTGGAGGGTTTTTGTTTGCTACACAAGACATTTTTTGAAAGTTTTTGAAAAGAAATGGGAAATATTTTTAAGAAAGGAAAATTTTTGAAAATTTTGTACAAGTTTGAGTCTTTTAACGTCAGATTCTCGAGACAAAATAGAGAGGTGGAGGCAAAAAATAGAATTAAACAGAGAATAGTATCACTTTGGGTTACTCTATTTGTTTAATTCTCATTTGGAGATGCCTTTTTTTTTTGAAAAAAACCATAACAGATAATCTTAGACAACTTTTAAATTATCGGCCTCTGTGCTTAACCCATTCTAGACAGACAGAGCTTATTCCTATAAGTTGGGGATTTTCTTGTGGCAAGACATAGAATGTCTTGACCCAGGCGAATAGCTCGGTGATATAGGCGACCCTTAGTAAGCAAAACTGATCTCAAACCGCTCCTAGATTGCATTGTTCTAGGGGTTTGTCTGTGTAAAATCTATTGCCCATTTTGTTTTTTTTTTTTCAAAAAAAACACATAACTAATGATGTATCAAGAATCTATCATTAACATAACAAAGAAAACAACTATTTTTGAAAAAGAAACGTAAAATAAAGAAAAGAAAAATTGTATACTTGCTCCATAGGTTCACACTTACTCAAACGACGAGTAAAAAGTGTTTTACAAAGAATATACGAGATATACGTGGACTAAGGCTCCGACACTTATAACCACACACTCCAAATAGAGAGTCTGATTACCTTATTGATGTATTCCCTTAAAGAAAAATGTGGAATGGAATGGGAAAGGAATACATCGGAAAAAAAGGATTTAATCCTCATTTATGGGATCTTGGAGAAGGATTTCTTCGACATTCGTATATTGTAACTCATGAAAATATTTGAGGCGTTGACCATTTACTTGCATTGTGATGTTATCTTTGTGGTTCTTTAAAGTAATAGCCCCATAAGGGGTGACTTCGGTTATTTTAAAGGGACCAGTCCATCGAGTATTCAGTTTTCCTGTGAAAAGATGCAATCTAGAGTTATAAACCAAAACTTTTTGACCAACTTTGAAATATTTTCGTAAAATATGCTTGTCATGAATCCTTTTCATGTTGGTTTTTTAATCTTTTGAAAGGTCATAAGCATCATTTCGAATATCTTTGAGCTCGTTTATTTCTAGTTTACGCTTTTTACCTGCCGTGTCAAGATTATAATTAAGGATTTTTATTGCCCACAGGGCACAATGCTCTAGTTCAACTGGTAGATGACAAGGTTTTTCAAAGACAAGTCTGTAGGGGGACATCCCTATAGGTGTTTTAAAAGTGGTTTTGTATGCCCATAACACATCGTTCAGATGGAGAGACCATTATTTCCTATTTGGATTAACTATTTTCTCCAAGTTATGCTTAATCTCTCGATTGGAGACTTCTACTTGGCCACTTGTTTGAGGATGATATGGAGTTACTGACACTGCCTCCTTTTTGTGTGTGAGATGTGGTATATGGATGATGTAGATAGATGATGGTCGTTGAACAAAAAGAAGCGTATCAAAACCTAATTATCCCTCAATAAGTAAAGGATGAGTAGGGTATTGTTCCACTTTTAAGTGTATGTTTATATGAAGGACAGGACTGGAAAGGGGTTTGAGGGATTAAAAACTATAATTGTAGAGATTTTAGATTCTAATGCTAAACTAAACTAAACTAACTAAACTTATGCTAAAGCTAAGAATTGGAAATAAGGAGAAAGAATATGAGAGAGATGGATTCAGGAGATTCAAATCCACCAATGCTTTTGATTCAATGACATTTTGCTTCATGTTGTTCTCCAAGTAGACTACAATCGGGCAATCGAGCGAGTGTTGATGCCCTCTTGGATGAAACATCGTTAACAATTAAGTCTACTCAAGGTTGTTCCTATGTTCATGTTACTAGTATCTTCTTTCCTTTTATGTGAGCTTGGGCAGCTATTCAATGAATCACCATCTAAGGCAAACATAAGGAATACTTCTCTTACTCTAAAACACTACACAACTAGAAGAAAAGTAGAGAATAATAGTATAATATTCAATTACAATAAATAAAACTCTATTCTAGCATTATATTTAATTGCAATAAATAAAAGTATGTTACTAGCAAATATTCAATTGAAATAAATAAAACCCTAAACTAGCATGATATTCAATTGTAATAAATAAAAACCTTAATCTATACTTCCATCCCCTGGTGTGGGCAATGGAACTAATAACTAAAAACATAAAGAACTAACTTGATTGAAGAATACCATGAACCAGAAGAATCATTAAACCTTAAGCACTGGCTTCATCTCCTCCCTTGAAGGAGAAGATTAGCCTTCCATAAAGAAGGAAGAACACACGAAGAGCGAGAAGAAGAAGAGTTGAAGAACATAAGACTAGAAAGACTAATTTATTAAGACTCGACTAGTTAAAACCGATCTTTTATTATTAATCTCTCTCCTCAAGTTAAGGAGACAAGAATATAAGTGAATTGGCCCATTATATGAGGCACTTAGGTCCTCTATTTATAGGGGTTACAATGAGCTCTAGAAGCATTCCAAACCGTCATTTGTTTCCTAATACAAATAGACTTCTTTAAGAGTCCAACTTCGTCTTCAAAACTGAGAAGGAATTGCCTACAGTGTCGATTCATGCGTCCGGACGTACTATTCATGCGTGCCAGACTTAATCAATGCGTCTGGACGCTCGATCCATGCATCCCATACTTGATCAATGCGTTTGGACGCTCGATCCATGCGTCCCAGACGCATAAGCCGATTTTATCTCTTCTGCTCTATCCTTTTATCCTCTTTTGCGGGCTTTGGTCCAAGCAACGAATCCTTTGGCCTTGGGCTTCCAAATAGGCTTAAAATAGGTCCAAGTTGCATCTTTAATAGCTCCAATTCCTTAGCCTTCTCCATGATTGTCCACGGGCTTCCCATATGATTCTTAATGCTCCGAATTGCTCCATTTTACCCCTTTTTCTCTAATATTCTACAAAACTCTCTTTTTCACCTGTAGAATCTTAAAACACAACTTATAAACATTAATAGTCCACTAAGATGGCTAAATAAGAGGCATAATCGAGGGTTAAATAGCACTTTTTGAGCACTTATCACAACTCCCAACTAGCCATTTGCTAGTCTCTTAGCAAATAAGATAAAAAAATAGATAAGTGATCAAAATCACATCCTAATAACAAAAATAAAATCCTAACTCATTTTCGCAGGCATCGCGATTGCATTTACCATATGCAACAAGACTTTAAACCTTTAAGTTCCCCAAAAGGACGAGTTATAGTCTCGTGAGGGTTTTTCAGGGTGATATACCCACAAAATCAATCAATAGCATGTTCAAGAATGATAGTATTTTTTGAGAGAGAAATTCCTTACCCACTTAGTGCTTACTCCAACAGAGGCGGTATCCATTGCTAACTACATTCTTTGCAAAGACTCATAGATTATGATGGGAGATAGTAAAATTGACAAAATTCTCAATCAAGGCTTAGGTGTGTACTTAGTCAATCTCCTATACTCTCCTATCCAAGAAACGGAATCCCTAGTTTACCATAGGTAGATAATCTCGACTTTCAATCCCTTTTCGTCATACTCTCAACAAAGAATCTCTCGAGGAAGATGGTCTACTATTTTACCTCATGTATGTGGGAAAAAAATAATGCATACGAACATCCCACATACTACCTTGAAAAGCAGACTTCTGAATAAAAGTAGTCTCATGGAAAGAATGTCAATCACATATGAAGTGTCAGGTCCTTCACTTTAGCATCCTCTCACCTATTCTAGACTTAGGTACCATCTTGTAATGATAAGTCATGGGTTGTAACTTGGCTTGGGTATTGGTTTATGAAGGAAAGGTAAAAAGGATTCTAAGGTTGTTACTGAAAACACTAAGGGTTTTGCTTCTTTCTTTGGAAGATTTCTTCAAATTCTATATTGCAGAGAAAATTCTTCTTTTGTCTTAGCTTTTCCATCCATTTTGTTCAACTTTTTTTTTTTTTTTTTTTTAAGTGGTATATCCTTGATTAGTACTGGATATGCTTGTTTTCCACTAGCTTCTTTCACTTTGAACAGAATGATGGACTTCATTGTATCTCTCTGATATTTCCTTGTAATCTTCCTTTTGTGGTCTTTCTTCCTCCTTGTGCCCCTCGTATTCTCAGAAACATATGGGTATGGCTGATAAAGATTTTGGCTATACTCCTTGTCTGGAGTTGGGTGAAGGGTAGAGGGTTTTATGAAAGAAAATGGCTTATTGTAAGGCACAAAAGGGTTTAACATGATGGTTCTACTAGGTGGGATAAAGGCTGAATGAGTTCACTACTTGACTTATCAGTATGATACTCTGTTTCGAATAGACTATAAGACCTAATGGCTATCTCCCTAGTTGATGTCACTTCGTGATTAACCAAATCAACAAAATAATGAGACTATATTACAACGACATAAAGAATTGAAAGATGTTGAGTCACTAAGATTCGGATTTTTCTCGTAAGAACTCTCCAAAAAATGGGTATAAAGCTCAAGTCTCATAGGCTAAGTCTAAAAACTCTACTTCCAGTTTACTAGGGGTTTAAATCTCTCTTCTAGCAAAAGTACACAAAACTGACCAAGTACTATGGTGGTGCCTTGATAAAGAATTCTATCAACAAGAACTATGTCCGAGCATAATAAATAGTCTAAGTGGTAATGAAATCAATAATATCAACTATCTATCAAACTCAACACTAAGCAGTATAGAATATATATATCCCAGACTCATTATTAAAATTCATTTTTCTCATGCTGCTGATATAGAAACAAAAATATTTTTGTTTGTGAAAACTAATTTTCGAAATTCATTTCTCAAGTACACCCTCCCCCAACTTAACATATGCATTGTCCTCAATGTATAGAAATTAAGTAAATGAAATGAATGAGAAAAAGGGAAGATGTTACCATTGATGCCGAATTTTTAGGTCTTTTTACGTCAGATCCCTAAAACGTAATTTGAGTCTTTTAAAGTCAGATTCTCAAGACTTTATATCATGCATTATCAATTTGGAGTGAGGAGATCAGATTTTTTCACCCAAATCTGACGAATGTTTGGAGGGCGAGGAGGTCTCACCTTGTGGGTCATCAAAAATACTCCTTGATATGCTGGAAAGATTGTTGGTGAAGTTGCTTCTCTACCTTGAACTATTTCAGGTCTGATGATTGTGTGATAGGCCTTGTGGTTCCCTGTGTAGAAGGTTGACGAAAATCTCTCTTTCTAACAGGACAATAGTATCGATGTGCCCTTTACCACCCACGGTGATGATAATGGATGTCCGGGCCGACACGTTCGGGGTGGGCGATGACCGGGTTCACATACTTCTCTTGTTCAGACAATGATGGTGTAGAAGAAGCTTCAACAGTGCAATTCTCCTTATCAATATGGTTCACTTTCTGCTTTAGAAGACTCATTTCAGTTTCTAGATTCTGTTGTTTTTCCAAAACTTCTTTAAGCTAATTTTCTAGTAACTGATTTTTCTGGGCAGAAGTTTGTTGTTCATCCTGAAATGTAGAGTTCATCTTCTCAAGATATGATACTCTCTCTGTCAATTTTCCATTATCCTCACTTAAATCCTGAATTTTCTGCATAGATTCTAAGAACATGGCTAGCAACGCCTCTGTGGTGGGGTTCTCAGGTTCATCACAGTTTTCTGTAGATTGAGCACTCTCAATTGTATCTTCGAATGGGAAGGATTCTTGTATCATGCTATCAAGGAAGTACACCTCTCCACCTTTGGTGTTATCACAATCCTTATGCAACAGGTGAAAGATATTTATGTCCATGGACATCTTACCAAAGTTGATCTTCATTTCACCGTTGTGACAATTTATCAAAGCTTTTGCGGTAGCGAGGAAAGGTCGACCTAGAATAATTGGAATTTTATCAAAGGCCTCCTTGGTGTCTATTACAATGAAATCCACTAGATAGTAGAAATCAGCTACTTGAACAAGAACATCCTCAACTATGCCTCTGGGAATCTTGGTAGAGCGGTCAGCTAACTTCAATTTGACTTGTGTAGGCTTTAGGTTTTCCAGGCCCAACGCTTGGTACACATGATATGGCAAGAGATTAACACTAGCACCAAGGTCTAAGAGAGCATTACCCGTGAATTTTTCTCCTATCCTGCATGATATTGTAGGACTTCCTGGATCTTTGAGCTTGACCGAGCTTGTCGATAGATAATAGATGTTGTTTGTCCAACTAGAAATGCTCGCTTTGGAACATGAGTACTTCTCTTTATGTTGCATGCATCCTTCAAGAATTTGGCATATGATGGCAATCGCTTGATCGCTTTGAGAAAGGGATATTGATGTTATCTTTCTCAAATGGCTTCTTCATCTCTAAAATTGCTTGTCCTTTTTGCTTTGAGCAAAAACATAGGAAAAAGGTGCCTTCAAGACAAAACACATCAGCATGTGTTTGCTCTTCTTCTCTTTGGCATTCTTTCATATCTTGTTTTTGTCATCTTGACAAATGGGAGTGGAAAGGATTTCCCCTACTTCCTTTTGAACTTCATTTGAAATCTTGACCGATTGCTCTGTAGCAATGTCATCATGAGAAGGTAAGTTAACCTTGTTGTCTATCTTCAATCGACCCGAGTAGTAATCGAGCTAACATGATCATGGAGGTGATCAATACTAGAAGTTGTCCTAATGTGGCATACATCTTCACTCTTCAATATTGGTTCCAATAAGCTAGGTTGAGTGGCTTGTGTCTTTACAGACAAAGCAGTGGTGAGTTGGTTGACCTTAGCCTCTAGAGACTCCATTCTAGAACATTGACTTGCCCGAGATTCTTGGAGATTGAGTGAGACTCGCAAGAAGCTCTAGAACACTTTCAAACTTCTGATTTTTACGTGATACAAAGTAATTGCATTCTCGTGTTGGCAGGTGCGGCATAATTTCTCCTAGGATCAGGCACTAACTCTCCACTTGTATTGGAATTTTGTTGAGAGTATAATTGTTGTTGAGGGACCAACTGTGAAACTTGACTTGTGCGTGGAATATAACTTTGATCTTGAGAACCTATGGGTCCAAAGATTCGTCTCCAATAATTACCTTGAAACTTATTACCACCTTAGTTGGGCCTCTGAAATGAGTTTATATTGTACTCTCCAACTGATGCATGTTGATAGTAACCAAGACATTCTAGAGTTGCATGGGAATTGTCCGAACAGACTTCGCAGTATTGGCTAGCTTGCATGACTGGGAGAGATTTGTCTTGAGACTTGTTAAACTTGGAGGGATTCATAGAGAACTGATTAAATTTCTTACTCAGAGTTTCAATCTTTGGTGGCCGGCCGCCAATGTAGACTTCAGTTCTTGATCTGATTGTTCATGTGCTTGGTAACCAAATTGCTTTGGCTCCCCCTCCATGCTAGTGACATCCTCGTTGCTAGTAGTCCATTGTTGTGTTTCTTCAGCTAAATTCTTGAGAAAGTTGTAAGCTTCCTCTCCATCTATTGATGTAAACTTGCCTTTGTGCATTGACTGTATCATCTGCTTGTTCATAGTAGAAAGTCCTCGAAAGAAAAAATGAGCCAATGTGCTCTTATCATAACCATGATGTGGACATGAGACTAGCAGATTATTGAATTTCTCCCAACTTTGATGATATTCTTGATCACCACCTTCCCTTTGAAATTGCCGATGGCTTCTCGCATGGCATTTTTGTCTTGGGGTGGGTAGAACTTGTTCATAAACTTTGTTCTTAACTTCTCCCGTTGTTGATTGAATTGATCGGTCGCGGTTAACCATTCGGATGCTTTTACCTTCCGAGTGAGAGTGGAAAAGAATTAACTTGATACTATCATCCCCGATATTACGGTTCTTGAAAGTTCTCGGAGGATCGATAGAAATTTGTTCATGTGAACATAAGGTGAACATTATCGAACCATTGAACTTTGGAAGCATAGAGATTACCGATGCTCTAAGTTCAAACTGGTTAGCTTCGCGTCTCTGGAAAAACAATCTTGCTTGGTGGGTCTCCAATGATTGGTGAATAGAAATCACTTTCAAACTTCTTCCTCTGTTGTGCTTGCATGGGAGGAATAGCTTCGAGGATTATTGGTGTCCAAAACACCTCCATCATTTCTTGGCCATTGTATCAATCTCGTCTAGTATTCTTGTGAGTCGGTTGTTAAACATTGTCCACTGTTGTTGTGTTCTTCTGGGACGATGATATAGACGACGGGGCATACACTAGAAAATTCTATGCGAAAATAACAAAAAACTATCCTACTATGCTTGAATGCAATTAAACTAATATGCAACTATTCTAAATTATACTAATCTGCAAAACTACTTTCCTTCAACTGGGTTGGGCTTTGCAGCTAGTATCTCGCCCGTTGTCTAAAAGTCGTCTCTTCTAGGGTTATGGTGAATCACTTGGATTGCTTAAGTACCCGCCCTACGGGCGATAGTCCGTTTTGTCAAGATTCAGACAAGAAACACTAGAGTTTGATTTTTCGCTATGTTGGCTTACAACTTCAATTGTTGAAAAGATCCTAAATGCAATTATACTAGAAAGCAATAAAACTAAACTATGATGCAACTATACTAAGAAAGCAATAAAAAGAATGAAGATTCGACTAACCTGGATGGTAGATCTTGTCTTCGAGATGTCCTTCAAGCTTCTTTCTTTCTTAAAAGGATGGATGATGCGGCTAAAATTACCTCAAGATCCAAAATTCTAATCTTGAAAGAAAACGTTAAACATAAACAACTTAAAACGGCAGCGGCGCCATTTGACACTGCCTCCTTTTTGTGTGTGAGATGTGGTATATGGATGATGTAGATAGATGATGGTCATTGAACAAAAAGAAGCGTATCAAAACCTAATTATCCCTCAATAAGTAAAGGATGAGTAGGGTATCGTTCCACTTTTAAGTGTATGTTTATATGAAGGACAGGACTGGAAAGGGGGTTTGAGGGATTAAAAACTATAATTGTAGAGATTTTAGATTCTAATGCTAAACTAAACTAAACTACCTAAACTTATACTAAAGCTAAGAATTGGAAATAAGGAGAAAGAATATGAGAGAGATGGATTCAAGAGATTCAAATCCACCAATGCTTTTGATTCAATGACCTTTTGCTTCATGTTGTTCTCCAAGTAGACTACAATCGGGCAATCGAGCGAGTGCCGATGCCCTCTTGGATGAAACATCGTTAACAATTAAGTCTACTCAAGGTTGTTCCTATGTTCATGTTACTAGTATCTTCTTTCCTTTTATGTGAGCTTGGGCAGCTATTCCATGAATCACCATCTAAGGCAAACACAAGGAATACTTCCCTTACTCTAAAACACTACACAACTAGAAGAAAAGTAGAGAATAATAGTATAATATTCAATTACAATAAATAAAACTCTATTCTAGCATTATATTCAATTGCAATAAATAAAAGCATGTTACTAGCAAATATTCAATTGCAATAAATAAAACCCTAAACTAGCATGATATTCAATTGTAATAAATAAAAACCTTAATCTATACTTCCATCCCCGGTGTGGGCAATGGAACTAATAACTAAAAACATAAAGAACTAACTTGATTGAAGAATACCATGAACCGGAAGAATCATTAAACCTTAAGATCGGCTTCATCTCCTCCCTTGAAGGAGAAGATTAGCCTTCCATAAAGAAGGAAGAACACTAAGAACGAGAAGAAGAAGAGTTGAAGAACATAAGACTAGAAAGACTAATTTATTAAGACTCGACTAGTTAAAACCGATCTTTTATTATTAATCTCTCTCGCCTCAAGTTCGAGACAAGAATATAAGTGAATTGGCCCATTACATGAGGCACTTAGGTCCTCTATTTATAGGGGTTACAATGAGCTCTAGAAGCATTCCAAACCGCCCTTTGTTTCCTAATACAAATATACTTCTTTTTCGAGTCCAACCGTCTTCAAACCGGCGAGAAGGAATTGCCTACAGTGTCGATTCATGCGTCTGGACATACTATTCATGCGTCCCAGACTTAATCAATGCGTCTGGATGCTCGATCCATGCGTCCCAGACTTGATCAATGCGTCTGGACGCTCGATCCATGCGTTCCAGACGCATAAGCCGATTTTATCTCTTCTGCTCTATCCTTCTATCTTCTTTTGCGGGCTTTGGTCCAAGCATGAATCCTTTGGCCTTGGGCTTCCAAATAGGCTTAAAATAGGTCCAAGTCGCATCTTTAATAGCTCCAATTCCTTGGCCTTCTCCATGATTGTCCACGGGCTTCCCATGTGATTCTTAATGCTCCGAATTGCTCCATTTTACCCCTTTTTCTCTAATATTCTACAAAACTCTCTTTTTCACCTGTAGAATCTTAAAACACAACTTATAAACATTATTAGTCCACTAAGATAGCTAAAAAAGAGGCATAATCGAGGGTTAAATAGCACTTTTTGAGCACTTATCAGTTATAACCTTATGGGTTACTCCGTATTTTTTCATGATATGTTCAAAAACTTGATTGCAAAACTGTGATCCACCATCACTAATGATGGCTTTTGGAACACCAAATCTTGAAAAAAATGTTTTCTTTTATGAAACTGACAACCGTTTTATTATCATTGTTATGACATGGTATGGCCTCAATCCATTTTGATACATAGTTTACAGCTACTTGGATGTAAATGAAATCGTTGGAAGTTGGGAAAGTTCCATGAAATCGATGCCCCAGACGTCGAAAATCTCCACTACGAGAATGGGATTTAAGGGCATCATGTTTCGTGCAGAAATACGACCAAGATGTTGGTAACAAACGCATGCTTTGCAATGAAGAAATTTATCACGGAAGAGTGTTAACCAATATAATCCACATTGTAAGACTTTAGCAGCGGTTTTATATGTACTAAAATGTCCTCCACAGGATTTCTTATGGCAAAAGGAAAGGACTACAGACTGTTCCTATTATGGACTGAAACGTCGAATGATCTGATCTGGGATGTATTTGAAAAGATATGGGTCATCCCAATGATAGTACTTTACTTAAGCCAGGAACTTTTATTTTTTTCTGATTTCTATTCCATAATGGCGGAGTCTCTTCATTCACCAGATAGTTCACAATATCAGCATACTAAGGTGCAGAAAGGATTGTGTAAAGGTGCTCATGAGGAAAAAAAATCTAAAATGGGTTTGGAATCACTGTCACTATCATTAGTTAATTTAGATAGGTGGTCTACCACTACGTTTTCAACTCTTTTTTTATCTTTTATCTCCAGAGTGAATTCTTATAGGAGGAGAATAAATCAGATCAACCTCTGCTTAGTATCCTTCTTCGCGAGAAGGTACCTAAGTGCTGCATGATCAGTGTAGATTAAGGTTTTTGAACCTATCAAATAAAAATGAAATTTTTCTAAAGCATATACAATGGCTAAGAATTCTTTTTCAGTGGTCGTATAATTCCGTTGAGCATCATTTAGTGTTTTACTTGCATAATAAACAATTGTAGGTCCCTTATCATGTTTTTGACCTAGAACGGTGCCAATAGCATAATCGCTGGCGTCACATATGAGCTCAAATGGTTTTGACAAATCAGGAGGTTGAATTATAGGTGCAGTTATTAAGGCGGCTTTCAACTTTTCAAAAGCATGTATGCAGTTCGAGTTAAACTCATAGGGTGCATCTTTTATAAGAAGATTAGTTAAGGGCTTAGCAATTTTTGAGAAATCTTGGATGAATCTTCGATAAAATCCATCATGGCCTAAAAAGGCTCGTATGTCACGGATGTTTCGGGAAATAGGTAGAGTATAAATTTTGTCTATTTTAGCTTTATCTACTTCTATACCATTTTTAGACACAATGTGACCTAACACTATTCACTTTTTTACTGTGAAGTGACACTTTTCCCAATTAAGGACTAGATTCTTTTCCTGACAATGCGCCAATACTTTGGAAAGGTTGGATAAGCAATCATCGAAAGAATCTCCATAGAGTGAAAAATCATCCATAAACACTTTCATGAATCTCTCCACCATATCGCTAAAAATGTGTAACATGCAACGTTGAAATGTGGCAGGTGCATTGCAGAGACCGAAAGGCTCCAAAAGGGCATGTGAAGGTAGTCTTTTCCTAATCTGCTTCATCAATTCAAATCTAAAAGTATTCTAAATACCCATCCAAGAAATAGTAATAAACATGTCCTACTAAACGTTCAAGCATCTGATCTACAAACGGCAAGGGGAAATGATCTTTCCTTGTGACGACATTCAGCTTTCGATAATCAATACAGATTCTCCACATGATGCGAACTCGTGTTGGAATTAACTCCCCTTCTTCATTTCGTACCATTGTAATCCTGGACTTCTTTGGCACCATATGAATAAGACTAACCAATTCGCTGTCAGATATGGGGTAAATGATTCCAGCATCCAGTAATCTTAAGATCTCTTCCCTTGCTACCTCTTTCATAACTAGATTTAACCGGTGTTATGGCTCTCTAGAAGTCTTGGCATTTTCTTGTAGATGAATCTGGTGGGTGCAAATCTTTGGATCAATTCTGTTTATATCATCAAGAGACCAACCAATGGCAGAATGATGTTCTTGAATCACTCTAACTAAGCTCTCTTCTTCCTCCCCCGATAACTGGGATGAAATGATGATGGGATGAGTACCACCAGTATCAAGATAGATATATTTTAGGTCAGGAGGAAGAGGCTTAAGGGAAGGAGTAGGTGATGTGGGTAACAAGGTCTTTACAGGATTTTGTTCTTCCACAATAAACACTTGGGTTGTTGACAACTCTTCATGTTTTGGTAACTCATCAATCTGAATTGTATAAAGGAACTAATTATTAAGTGGCAGTTGTATCTTCTTTATAATGATCCATATCGAATTCTGAATCTCTGAAAGATAAGAACTGATGCATGTCATTTTCTGGAAAAGTCCTATCACAGCACTCTTGCACTACACTATCTATCATTCTAACTTCTTCATCCAACTCTTCTTCCATCTGGTGTTGCATCATCTTGAAAACATTGACTTGTACTGAGAGATTTCTGAAAGATATGGTCATAGATCCATTACGACAATTTATGAGGGTGTTGGCAGTTGCCAAGAATAGGCGCCCTAGAATGATGGGTATGGAATCATGAGCTATTTCAGTGTCAAGGATGATGAAATCAACTAAGTAATAAAAATCCTTAACCTTGACAAGCATATTTTAGACCACTCCTTTTGGGTATTTGATGGATCGGTCCGCTAATTGCAATGTCATGGTGGTAGGTGTAAGCTCGTGGAAACAGAGTTACTTAAATAGGCAGTACAGAAGGAGGTTAACACTTGCTCCAAGATCGAGCAAGGCAGTGTCAATGTACTTGTCTCCTATAGTGGAAGGGATGGTAGGACAACAAAGATCTTTATATTTGATGATTTCGTTGGTCTCTGTGAGGGATGGAAATTGTTCTATAAGGAAGGCATCTTTTAGAATGTTAGTTTTTCTTTTGTTGGTGCACATATCTTTAAGAAACTTGGCATCTTTGGGTAAATGTTTGATGGCATTGAGAAATGGAAAGTTTATGGTTAGATTCTTGAATGTTTCTCTGATGTCATCAAAACTTTCATCCTCCTTGGGTGTCATTAGGCGAGCTGGAAAAGGTGTCTTTGGTTTGTATTGCCTAACTAGGTTAGACGGATGAATTGATGGTTTAGGAATTGGAACATTGACAGGAATATGTGGAGGTACTAGAACTAGTACTTCTATAGATGCAGGGTCTTCTGGTAAGACTACTTTGTTGTCAACTATTTTGCCAGATTGCAAGGTTGTGACTGCTTTAATCTTTTAGGTTTTAAGGTTTTGAACTTTTTGTCCTGGCAATGCACTTTTCTGGGATTTTTCTTGAGCTAATAAGTTTAGAGATTGTTGCATGGATGCTAGAATTTGGGTTTGTTATTGCATGACAGATAGCATTATTTTAGTGGGCTTATCTATTGGACACTTAGTTGATGGTGTAATGGGATCTAGGTTTCTTTGGTTGTTGATAGGTTAAAATGGGATGGAACCAATGCTCTATTCTGATTGTTATAGGTACCTAGTCCTTGTCGTTGTTTGAATGTATTTGGTGGTTTGTTGAAACCTGGAGGTGGTTGGTTTTGTGGAATGTTAGTCCATGCGAAGTTTGGATGTTGTCTCCATGGTGTATTTGGTACATTGAAAGTACATCCTTCTTCTGGCTGAAGTGATGATAGGTTTGTGATCAAGGGATAGGTGGCATCTATATGATTTAGGCTTAGATAGAATTGTATGGTGATGTATTTATGTTCATGACAGGATGAGGGGTTTGGTCTTTTTGTTTGGTTGTGAGGGCCTCTATCTTTCTTGTGAGGGTTTCGATTAAGGTTTTGATATCTGAATCTGATTTCACCTCAAAAATACCACTAGCTTTGGATGTACTAGGTTAGGTTGTTTTGGAATTGTTTATGTCGCCCCAATAGGTACTCTTTTTAGCTTGGTTTTCAAGAAAGGATAAGGCTTCGATTGCACCTCTATCCAAAAAATTACCATTACTCATGATGTCGAGGGTTACTTTGTGTTCTTGGAGAAGTCCTTTGAAGAAACAGTGGACAATAGTGGATATTTCTAGTTTATGGTGAGGACATGAATGAAGTAGGTCAGAGAATCTATCCCATTCTTCGGAAAATGTCTCACTTGGACTCTATCTGAAGAATTGTATCTTACTTCTATCTCTTCTATTTTCTTCGGTGGAAAGTATTTCTTCATGAAGGAGAACATAACTGTTTCCCATGTATCGAAAAAATCGGGCTTCTAAGAAAGAAGACAAGTGTGACTCTTACCAGCTAGAGTGAAAGTAAACACTCGTAGCTTAACCTGATCGTCGGTGACGCCCGGATGGTGGAAAGTATTGCATACTTCATGTATCCGGCGTAGATGCTCATACGGTAACTCATGTTCTAACCTATGGAATATGGTTAAAAGATTGAACACGTTTGGTGGAATGCAAAAATCGCTCGTGAGCGGTGTGAGTCTTATGCAAGATGGAGGCGCATCTTGCAACGGTGTGTAGAAGTTGGAGAGAGGCTCTTCAGCTTGCACAACTTCGTCGGCCCTCTTAGTAGATGGAGGACTAGAAATAGGAGATTGTCTAGGACAACGTGCTCCCATACGTGAGTAAGTTTTATTCTTGCTAATACCTGTAGTGCCTGAACGCAATATCATGCACTTTTAGCAAGACCACAAAACTAGCCTAACATGTGCAAATGATGCAAAGTATGCTCAAGCAATCAAAATTCGTTTTTGCAAGTTTGGAGTTTTGAAAACTTTGTATTGGTCTATAATTTATTATGCCCTGTTCAAGGGAACAAGTAGGGACGAGACTAGGATGTCTCTACTACATGTCTTAAAAGAGTAGGAAGTCACTTCACCAAGTGGTGTGCTACCAAGAATCTCACTCACGATGAATCTGGGAGAGGGGAGTGAGGAAGGTAGTTGGTCAACCAGAATCTGGTAACTGATTACTCTAAATCCTTGTGGCTATATTTTTGTCATTTTCTGGAAGAACGTGACTACTTTGGGCTCCAGTTGATTGATTTTAATTTATTTTTTTGGTCTAGGGCTTCAAGAATCAAGCTACGTCCAATTTACCTACATTGGGGAATGACTTCCCAATGGATGTTATGTGGCTCGGGTTCAGCCTTATGCATAAATGTAAATTGCAGTGCGGAAGTTAAATTTCAAACATTCATACATGTAAGCATGCTTGAACACATAAGGTATCCTCTTACATGGGCTTCGAGGAGGTTTAGAATTTACCTCTCAAGCTGTGCTTACACACAGCTTTAGGAGATGGCAACGTCGGTTGGCGCGTGATCTGAGAATCAGGCCCAACCTTCCGAGCTTTACCCTGTTTTAAGTTACAATAAAGGTCCACTTAAAAAGCCCACAAGTTGGGATTTTGATAATTAAACAACTTTGCCTTCAAGGGCCAGAACATAAAACTAAACTAATACTATACTAATATAATAGATTAACTAGTTTAGAAAAATTATCTAGATTAATTAGAGTTAAACTTAGCTAGAGTGTTGATTACCAAGTTGATTCAAAGTGTGTGAGCGATGATTCACGACTTGCCTCACACACTTGAACTTCACAAGCCAATGAAAACTCTAATATCTTGATAAGTTTAGAACTTCAACCAAATATTCACCCAAGTTCATCCATACAATCAATCAAAACTCATATTTTCTATATTTTTTTCGTTTTTCTTTTTATCTCTAACTATTACAAACAAGTTCCACTTATTTATACTACTTTATTACAAAATCTAGGTTTGGAGTTCAAATAAACATCTCAAAACAACTGGATCTAGAAAAAAATCAGATGTTGGTGTGCTGACGTGGCCTTGCGGTCACCCGTCAGATTCCGTCTAAAGTTTTTCGGTTTTTGGTTACAGCTTCAACTCCTATCTAGTGTTTTGATCTTGAACTTGGATTTGCAGAAAAGTAAGTTAGTAACAAAAAACAGTGAAATAAAACAACAAAAATTTTAAAAAAAAAAGGTAATGGAAAGGTGAGAATGGTGCTTCCTCCTTAAATGCTCAACCAAGCACTCTTGCTCCTTCAATCCATGACGGCAGCGCCATTTGAAGTAGACTAGTTTGGAGTATCTCAAAGATTTTGATGTGGTTCATTCTAGATTGTTTAGAGTTTGAATGTTGGGAGTTGAAGAAAAAAAGGTAGATTCTTAGTTTAGGACTTGTTTAGTTTTTAGTTATGAAGAACATTGAAAACTTAAGTTGTTTTGAAGATTTAAATGACAAAAACTTGAAAGAAATGATTGAAATGAAGATTGAAACAAAGAACAACAAAAATAAGATTGATTGATTGAAATATAAAAGCAAATAACAAGATTGAAATGACACTAGATTAAGTCTAGGTGCATTCTTCCTCCCTAACTTTTAGTTTATATACCCCTATTTTATGTTTTTTTTTCTGATTTGCCCTTCTCCATTACATTTGAGACACCTCACACTTTACTTTATTCTTTTGCTTTTCCTTTTGCTTTTTGATTTCTTCTTGATCAAGATAGGTTTTGGAGAATGCCATATTTTGTGATAAGGACCTCCATCTCTAGTCTTTTGAGGTGAGGGCTTTGACTTTTGACTTTGACATTTGACTTTGACTTTTTCAGCACTTTTTCATAGTAGTTTCTGATCTTCATAATAAGCGTGATTAAGGCTCCTTTTGGAGCTAAGACACAGCTTTTATGATAAGTGGTCTGAATTTCTTTGTAACTTGAAAAAGGCAATAAAAGCTATGAGTTGTCTTTTCATTAAACGTAAAAACTATTGTAATGCAGTAATATAAGGGTAATAAAATGCACATTTGGGAGCTGATCAGATGGGGGGAACATTGGTGATGGAAGGTGAATGAGGGACATGAGGATGTGAGATGGGTAAATGGTGCTCAGTTAGTTTTCTTAGTTGTAGATTATCAGTAGCCTTGAGATCTGCAAGGCATTCCTCAATAGGTGGCTCAGAAGAATCATTAGGATAGAGGGTGATTTTTTTTTTGTTATGTCATGGCGTCAAGGGATGAATGGATGTTAATAAGAAGGGACTCGCAAGGTGGAAAAGAAAGGTTGCAAAAGAGTCAAAGGCAATCTTCCTCAATTTCATCTATGTCCAGGGAGTCGAAATTGTGATCTTTGTCTTCTTCAATAAGAGGGGTATCTACTAGTGTGGCGACGAAAGCGTCGGCCGCACTAATATGAGATACAAAACTCTCAATGGACTTCACCTCTCCTTTTACAGGCAGACCTAGTTGTCCCTGCTTGAGTCTAAACATGTTAACCTCTTATCAGCTCCCAAATGTGTGTTTTATTACCCTTAATTTACTATATTACAGCCCTTCCTACGTTTAATGAAAAGACAACTTATAGCTTTTATAGCCTTTTTCAGGTTACAGAGAATTTCATACCACTTATCATAAAAGTTGCGTCTTAGCACCAAAAAGAGTCTTAATCATGCTTATTATGAAGACTAGAAGCTGCTATGAAAAAGTGCTAAAAAAGTCAAAGTTAGAGGTCAAAGCACTCAACTCAGAAGACTAGAGATAGAGGTCCTTATCTCAAAATAAGGCATTCTCCAAAACCTATCTTCATCAAGAAGAAATCAAAAAGCAAAAGCAAAAAGTGAAGTGTGAGGTGTCTCAAATGTAATGGAGAAAGGCAAATCAGTAAAAGGCAGAAAAGTAGGGGTATATAATCTAAACGTTAGGGAGACAGAATGCCTTTAGACTTAATCTAGCGTCATGTAGGATTTAATTTCTCGTCTTTTAAATTTTTAAGTCTTTTAATTTATTGTTCTTCATTTCTTTTCATTTCAATCTTGTTATTTGTTTGTTATTCAATTAATCAATCTTTCTTTTATTGTTCTTTGTTTCTATCATTTCAATCACTTTCTTTCAATGTTTTGAGTTATTTCAATCTTCAACGACTAAAGCTTTCAATGTTCTTCATTCATAAACTAAACAAGTTATAAACTAAGAGTCTACCTTATTCTTTCAAACTCACAGCATTCAAACTCTAAACAATCTAGGATGAACCACATCAAAAAACAACTTTGAGATATTCCAAACTAGTCTACTTCAAATGGCGCCGCCATCATGGATTGAAGGAGCAAGAGTGCTTGGTTAAGCATCTAAGGAAGAAACACCATTCCCATCTTTCCATTTTTTTTTTTTTTTTTTTTTTTTTAAATTTTCATTGTTTTATTTCATTGTTTTTCATTATTGACTTACTTTTTTGCAAATCAGGGTTCGAGATCAACATGATGGAGAGGAGCTGAAGCTGTGGACGAAAACTGACAAAAGTTCACCAGAACCGGATGGGTGACTGCGGGCCCACATCAGCACACCAACACCTGATGTTTTTCCAGTTCTAGTTGATTTTTGATGTGTAGTTGAACTCCGAACCTGGATTTTGTAATAAAGTAGGATAAATTAGTGGAACTTGTTTGTAATAGTTAGAGATAAAAAGAAAAACGAATTTTTTTTTGAAAAAATGGTTTTTAATTGATTTTTGTTGATGAACATGAGTTGAACTTGGTTGAAGTTATAAACTTACCAAGAGATTAGAGTTTTCATTGCCTTGGGAAGTTCAAGTGTGTGAGGCAAGTTGTGAATCATCGCTCGCACACTTTGGATCAACTTGGTAATCAACACTGTAACTAAGTTTAACTCTAGTTAATCTAGATAACTTTTCTAAACAAGTTAATCTATTAGATTAGTATAGTATTAGTTTAGTTGTAAGTTTTGGGCCCTTGAAGGCAAAGTTGTTTAATTATCAAAAACCCAACTTGTGGGCTTTTTAAATGGACCTTTATTGTAACTTAAAATAAGGTAAAGCTCGAACGGTTGGGCCTGATTTTCAGATCACGTGCCAACCAACATCACCTTCTCCTCAAGCAGCATCTAAGCAAGGCTTGAGAGGTAAGTTCTAAATCTCCTCAAAGCCCACGTAAGAGGATACCTTGTGTGTTCAAGCATGCTTAATGATAGGATTATATACTAAAAGCATTACTTTTGTAATAACTCTAATTCTTTATATTTTGAATGAGAATCATATGGGCAAATGTTATGCATATTATATATGTTCTTAGTTATATGCATGTGTCTAATACTTTATGTTGTAGATGATATGGTGTGTGGTGACAGACAGAAGATCATATCCTCAGTACTTTATAAAGTATAACTAATCGTTCACAACCTAGATGGATTTAGACAAACCATTGGTACGGTTGTAGTATAATCTGGTATTAGTATATCTTGACTATAGGATTACACTAGTACACTTTGTGTGTATTGAATAGGACCAAGTGAGGTTGTTTCTCTTTATACTGACTATATAAAAGAACAAACGCCTCTGTTATTATGGATGCTTGTCCTCTTAATCCGGATATAATAACGGGCACTTACGTGCATTGTACATTACTTTAAATCATCAGTGAGTTAGATTCATTTGTGAATCAACAAACTCGATGGATTAGGTATTGACATTGTATGTAAGGTGTGTTGTTGATTATAGAAGAAATTCGTGTCCCGCAAGAAGTCGGGCTGATGATGTCCCCTTGAGGAGCTCATAAGAATTTTCATGAAAACCCTGCAGGTGGATTTGATCTGACATGACAATGAGGTTGAGTGGTACAACTCAAGGACATAAGAAGTTGATTAATGTAGTTGTCAGTAACTTGACTTAATCAACGGGCATTCGATATCTTAAACATGGGGAGATCAACGAGCATATAATATGGAGCCCATAAACGCTGACACATAATTTGGGATTAGGGCGGTAGTGCAACAATGGGCTTTAGTGGAATAAGCCATTTGTTGACGGACTTGGGTCGTGTGTTCTGGGCGAACATGGGAAGCCTAAGCCCGTTTGGAGGCCCAACCCTAATTTCTCCTCATGGTCCCTGTTGTAGCCTATAAAAAGAAACCTCTTTCTCTGGCCATTTTTTTTAACACTTAGCTCTCAAGGTTTTACTCAAGCAAAAACAGATGCAAATTCGGTTCTAAGGTTGTGAGACAGAGAGAGAGGCCAAGAGAGAAAGAAGAGGTTGGAAGATCGTTGCCCACACAACGTCCACTCTGTGCATATGAATACAACAGAAGATCAAGACGTTGTTGATTTCATAAAGCTTGGATTCTCAAAGTCATCTTAGCCTATTCTAAAGGTAAATTTCTAACCAAACCGTGACACCCCTTATTCCACTGCGCGTGGGTGTTTCTCGGTTCGTAGTAAATCATTCGGCGAAACCATAACGGTTCCTACACTTACATGATTGTTTGAAATTTAATTTTCGCACTACAATTTACATTCACGCATAAAGTTGAACCCGAGCCACATAACAACCATTGGGAAGTCATTCCCTAATGTAGATAAATTGGACGTTGTTTGATTCTTGAAGCCCTAGACAAAAAAAATGAATTGAAATCAATCAACTAGAGCCCAAAGTAGTCACGCTCCTCCATAAAAGGAGAAAAATATAGCCACGAGGATTTAGAGTAATCAGTTACCAGATTCTGGTGGACCAACTACCTTCCTCAATCACCTCCCCCAGATTCATCATGACTGAGATTCTTGGTAGCACACCACTTGGTGAAGTAACTACCTACTCTTTTGAGAGGTGTAGTAGAGCCATCCTAGTCTCGCGCCCAATTGTTCCCTTGAACAGGGCATAGTAAATTATAAACCAAAGCAAAGTTTTCAAAACTTCATGCTTGCAAATACGAATTTCGATTTCATTAGCATACTTTGCATCGTTTGCGCATGTTAGGATAGTTTTGTGGTCTTGCTAAAAGTGCATGATACTGCGTTCAGGCACTACAGCTATTAGCAAGAACAAAACTTACTCACGTAGACAAGCACGTCGTCCTAGACAATCTCCTGTTTCTCGTCCTCCATCTACTAAGATGGCCGACGAAGTAATGCAAGCTGAGGAGCCTCTCTCCAACTTCTACACACCGTTGCAAGATAGGCCTCCCTCTTGTATACGACTCACACCACTCATGAGCGATTTTCGCATTCCACCGAACGTGTTCAATCTTCTACCCATCTTCCACAGGTTTGAACATGAATTACCGTACGAGCATCTACGCCAAATACATGAAGTATATAATACTTTCCACCATCCGGGCATCACCGATGATCAGGTTAAGCTACGAGTGTTTCCTTTCACTCTAGCTGGTAAGAGTCACACTTGGCTTCTTTCTCAAAAGCCCGATTCTTTCGATACATGGGAAAAGGTTGTGTTCTCCTTCATGAAGAAGTACTTTATGCCGAAGAAAACAGAAGAGATAAGAAACAAGATACAAATCTTTAGACCGAGTCTGAGTGAGATATTTTCCAAAGTATGAGATAGATTCTCTGACCTACTCCATTCATGTCCTCACCATAAACTAGAAAAATCCACTCTTGTCCAATGTTTCTTCAAAGGTCTTCTCCCATAATACTGTAGGAACCGTTATGGTTTCGTCGAATGATTTACTACGAACCGCGAAACACCCACGCGCAGCGGAATAAGGGGTGTCACGGTTTGGCTAGAAATTTACCTTTAGATCCGGCTAAGATAACTCTGAGAATCCAATAGCTATGAAATCAGCAACCACCTCTTGATCTTCTGTTGTATTCCTTTCAATAGATTGGACGTTGTCTGGGCAACGATCTACCAACCCCCTTCTTTCTCACAAAGCTAGAACCGATTTTGGATCTATCTTTTCTTGCCTCTCTTTTCAATCCAGATGAATAGTGAATTTCAGCCAGGAGAGAAGGGTTTCTATTTATAGGTTACAGCAGGGACCATGAGGAGAAATTAGGGTTGGGCCTCCTGACGGGCTTGGGCTTCCCATGTTCGCCCCAAGTCCGTCAACAAATGGCTTATTCCACTAAAGGCCATTGTTGCACTACCACCCTAATCCCAACTTACGTGTTACACTTATGGGCTCCATATTATATGCTCGTTGATCTCCCCGTGTTTAAGATATCGAATGTCTGTTGATTAAGTCAAGTTACTGACAACTACATTAATCAACTTCTTATGTCCTTGAGTAGTACCACTCAACCTCATTGTCATGTCGGATTAAATCCACTTGCAGGGTTTACATGACAATCCTTATGAGCTCCTCAAGGGGACATCATCAACCCGACTTCCTGCGGGTCACGGATTCCTTCTATAATCAACATCACACCTTACATACAATGTCATTACCCAATCAATTGAGTTTGTTGATTCACAAATGAATCTCACTCATTGATGATTTAAAGCAATGTACAATGCACATAAGTGCCCGTTATTATATCCGGATTAAGAGGACAAGCATCCATAATAACAGAGGCGTTTGTTCTCTTATATAGTCAGTATAAAGAGAAGCAACCTCACTTGGTCCTGTTCAATACACACAAAGTGTAATAGTGTAATCCTATAGTCAAGATAAACTAATACCATATTATACTATAACCGTACCAATGGTTTGTCCAAATCCATTTAGGTTGTGAATGTTTACTTATACTTTATAAGGTACTGATGATATGATCTTCTATATGTCACCACACACCATATCATCTACAACATAAAGTATTAGACACATGCATATAACTAATAATATATATAATATGTATAACATTTGCCCATATGATATCATTCAGAATATAAAGAATTAAAGTTAATACAATAATGCTTTTAGTATATAACCCTATCAAATACAAAGTAACCCTCGACATCATGAGTAATGGTAATTTTTTGGATAGAGGTGCAACCGAAGCCTTAACCTTTCTTGAAAATCGAGCTGAAAAGAGTACCTATTGGGGAGACATAAACAATTCTAGAACAGCCCAACCCAGTACATCTAAAGCTAGTGGCATTTTTTAGGTGAAATCCAATCATAAAATCAAAAGCTTAATCAAAACCCTCACAAGAAAGATGGATACCCTCATAACCAAACAAAAAGACCAAAACCCTTATCCTGTCATGAACATAAATACCTCACCATGCAATTTATGTCTAAGCCTAAATCATATAGATGTCACCTATCCCTTGATCACAAACATATCATCACTACAGCGAGAAGAAGTATGTTCTTTTAATGTACCAAATGCACCATGGAGACAACATCCTAACTTTGCATGGACGAACATTCCACAAAACCAACGACCTCCAGGTTTCAACAAACCAACAAATACATTTAGACAAGGAAAAAGACAAGGTACCTATAATAATCAGAACAGAGCATTGGTTCCATCCCATTTCAACCAGAACTACCAAAACCCACCTATCAACAACCAAAGAGACCTAGTTCCTATTACACCATCAACTAGTGTCCAAACAGATAAGCCCACCAAAATAATGATATATGTCATGCAACAACAAACCCAAGTCCTAGCATTTATGAAACAATCTCTAAACTTGTTAGCCCAAGAGAAAACCCAGAAAGGTGTGTTCCCAAGACAAGTTATTTGAAACCCTAAACCGACAAACACAGCCTTTAAAGCAACAAGTGACGTGAACTAAGCTGGAGTGCTAAAAACTCATTCTTAATCATTCCATCTATGAAGATTTATATAACATCCCATATTTTTATTTTTGCTATAGAAAAATAATAAGTATTATTAGTAGGGTTATAATAGTACTATTTAAAAAAAATGGGATAAAGATTAAATAGAAATAGGATAAAATCGTGGAAAAAAAAAAAAAAAAAAAGGCACCTATCTTTCTCACCTTTCTCTCCCACGTTTCTGAAAAGGGAAGGAGGAAAAAAATCCTACTACCCAAAGAAGAAGAAAAGATTAAAAAGCGAAGAATAATAGGAAGAGGAGAAAAGAAGAACGCGTTGGCTCGCCGTAACTACCTCTATTTTCAGTTATCTTCATTTTTGCTTTAAAAAAGTGAGTTAGAATTTATGTTCTTAGTAGAAACATGATATGTTGTGCTTTTGTGTTGTTCATATGATAATAAGTAGAGACTATATGTTAAAGAGATTTGAATTATGATGATTCATGCGTAGGTTTATGTACTAAGTTATTAGATTAAGTTAACGTGCTTTCTTTTGATGATTTGGTGATGGTAGATGTTTTAAATCATGTGTAACTATTTTGATATGAAAAACTACGACTAGGAAGCCATTATCAGTTGTGGAGAATCATTAGAGAAGAAGGTGAATAGTAAAAGGGTAAATAAAAAACTGCACTGCGCAGACAAACGTTTTGTATTAGATGGATCTAAACTTTAATCAGAAGTTGTATAAGACTATGTAGTTTGACATATTCAAATTATAGACAGATCCAACAGTTGAATTTCTGTCGAGGCATGCATAAGCGTGACTGGTTGAAGTATAAAATACGCCAGAAAACTGCACTCCGCAGTCATAAGTTTAGGCATAGATGAAGGATGACCCAGACATGGATTTTCCTCAAATTAAACTTGTAGATATATAACTCGTATTATAATAACATATTCAAATTTAAGACTGATCCACCGGTCGGATATCTGTTGAGGCTTTCATTAGCCAGATTGGTTGTTGTTGAAACTACAGTAGAACACTACAATGTGCAGTCGTACTATTTTGCTTAGATGGAGTTTTATCAATTACCATATTGACTTGAAATTTAATCTGTAAGGTTATCATACATAGTGGTGTGATGTATTTGAATGGTAGATAGATCCAACGGTTGGTTATCTGTCGATGTAGTATAGAAAGACAAGCCTATTGATATCTGTTAAGTTGTAATGGAAACTGTTAGGTGTTTAACTTAAGGGTTTTTTATATAGTATTTGTAGCCTACTTTCAGACCGTGGGTTTATTCGGAACCGACATGGTTCATAAGATCGTTTTTGGAGAATCAAAAGTAGAGAAATATCCATTTTTGAGTTTTTGGATTTAAAGGTTCATAGTGTATCTCTGGGTATGAAACTTTACATATATGATTGTGGGAGTATTTGAAACTGATTGTATGTGATTCTATATAGTATAAATTGTTGTTTTCTTCAAAGGTACATACAAGGATGTTGATATTTATTGGTTAAGAGCTATGTAAGGCTTGATTCTAATCTTGAAAGATTGCATACCTAGGCAGCCTTATGTAAAGGTGCAGCCACCATATTATATATTATATATTAGTTTTAGTGATAACTATATATGTACAATGTTAGTATTAAATTGTGTACGTGATAGTGGTTTTTAAAAAATGTATTCATTGAATGTGCCATGAATGACTTGTTGGTGTTATGATGGGTATTCCTTGAATGTGGCGGGAATGACCCAAGGTATTCATTGAATGTGCCATGAATGACCTGTTGGTGCTATGATGAGTATTCCTTAAATGTGGCGGGAATGACCTAAGGTATTCATAAAATGTGTCATGAATGACCTGTTAGTGTAAGGATAAGTGGTATTCCCTAATATACGGGACGAACCATGTGGTATCAATTAGGATTCAATGTATTAAATGATGTTTTGATTATGAATGGAAATTTGACTGGTTGAGATAAATCTTTTTATTATGATGTCTAACTCTATTTTTGCAAGAGGGTAGGATCCGTTAATCTTGTATGTAGGGACATAAATATCCTACCCTAAGACGACGTGCTGGCATGTAAAGGTAAAGTGTATCAAACTCATATTTAAATAAATTATCATATGTGCATTTAATAAGTGGAAGGTAAGTGGTATTTATATTGTGAGTTAATTTGGAAACTGGGAATAATGCGTACTATTATATGAGTTTCTTTGAAATGTATATTGGGATTGAAATCTTACTTGAGAAGAAACTGCATGCCATTTTGGAGAAAACGGAACTAACTTGTCTTCCAAGTTGAAATGATTGTAATATTTTTATTTGTGAATGAAGAGTTATTCCTTTTGGTTTCATTTGATTTCATTTTTTTTTATATCGTGTTTGATAACCTATAGGGTATTAGGTTTTCGTTTCATCGTGGGTTTCTAGATTATTGAATATCATTGTTTTTTTTATTGTCTGGAAATTTGGGGTGTGACAATTTAATCCTTTTTTCCAATGTATTCCTTTCTCGTTCAATTTCATCTTTTGCTTTAATGGAATACATCAATAAGGTAACCGGACCTCTCCACTTGTAGGGTGTGATTGTAAGTGTCAGAGCCTTGAGTCCACAATATATCTTGCACATTCCACGTTAGCACTTTTACTCGTCGTTTGAGTAGTGTACCCCTATGGAGCAAGTATACAATTTTTATTTTCTTTATTTTACACTTCTTTTTAGAATAGCTTTTATATTCATGTCATTTACAATTCATGTATTTATTTTCATTTCCCTATTTTCTATTTTTATGTTTTATGTTTTTACATAATCATTTTTTCAATCTTCACCTTTGACGCTGAGTAGTCTTTCCTCTTTAAAGAAGAAATGTGATACAAAACAGAGGGCGATGGGGATTGAGTGAAGGTGTCTTACGGTTGCCTTTCATGGTTGTTTAGCATGTCTCGTCTTTCATAGGCATGTCATACCGTGGGATGGTTAGCAGCTGGAGCCCTTGATTTCGAAAACTTTTTCCTTTTATGGGTGGTTTCTAATTGTTTCGAGCTTTGTCTTTCTCTCTAGTTGGAATAACTACTAAATAGGGATAACTAAATATTAGGAGAGGAGAGACTAGATTATCTAGCAATAGAGCTAGTCCTCTTCACTAGATCCACTTTTTTGCAAAATAAGGAAGTGCACAATCTAGGGCAAGCCAAACCCCACGCAGGTTCTCAATTAGAATCACTTAATTTCAAGCATCTTCTATTGGGAGGATCACTTTCGTCAGAGTGATTTTTCATAGTAGTTTTATAGTTTATATTTTTCTGTCATAGTAATTTAGGAACATAAAAATCAAAAAGCCATAAACAAATGCTTCTTTTTTTCCTTAATAAAATTGTTAGTTTTCACTGCGCTTATAATAGATGATTCTCGATACATTAATAGTTATGTGATTTTTCCAAAAACAAAATGGGCAATGGATTTTACACAAACCAACCCCTAGAACAACGCAATCTAGGGGCAGTTTGAGGTCAACTTTGCTTACTAAGGGTCCCCTATATCACCGAGCTATTCACCCGGGTCAGGACATTCCATGTCTTGCGTAGTAAATCCCCCAACTCACGTAGTTGAAGCTCTGTCTGTCTAGATTATATTGGGTTTGCCACAGAGCTGACACGAAAGTTGCCTAAGATTATCTGTTATGATTTGTTTTTAAGTAATAGCATATAGAATCACAGCTTTTGAGTACGATTTTCTTAAAATGTCTCTCCATAGTTTTCAAAACTAGAGGATATAAAAAAGAAAAGTATATGCCCCGAAATAACCAAAATGATACCGGATTCACGTATAATTTTATCTTCTTGTCAAAACCTCTATATAGTTAGAGGCATATTTTTCTTGAGAAAACCACCTAAAAAATAATAATAATACTAAAAAAAAAAAAAAAAAAGATGAGGCGTCTCCAACGAGAATTAAACAAATAGAGTAACCCAAAGTGATACTATTCTCTATTTAATTCTATCTTTTGCCTCTACCTCTCTATTTTGTCTCGAGAATCTGACGTTAAAAGACTCAAATTTGTACAAATTTTCAAAATTTTCTTTTCTTAAAAACCTTTCCCCTTTCATTTAAAATCTTTTCCCCTTCTCAAATCTCTCTCTTTCTAAAAAAGGTTTCAAAAATATCTTCTGTAACGAACAAAAACACCCAATCTAGCAAGACTAGATGGATAAGTTTCAATGATTATGTGCAAGCACTTTCTAGAGAACTACAGCTGAAGATATGGACACATATACCGAAAATCATTCCTAGTTTAGGTAAGAGTTCATACGCACGTAAGAGACGAGCTATGAGAGACAGCTGGTGCTTGAACTTTCAAACATTAACTTACTCCGGTCTTCAAACTCATAGTGAAAATTCAGTTTTTAAGGTTTTCATGTACCAGCCACCTGTTCATCGAGCATAGCTGAGTAGAGCAATCCAACCTTCTGGTTGGGATTGACTAAAGTTTTCAAAAAAACTTCCAAGTCTTGGGGATCTGACTTAAAATGACCCACCTTTTAAAAAATTTAGTCAAACTTATTCAAAACCCAAAAAAATTAATTAAAATTTTCCTTCTGTTGTCTGTTCATATTTCCCTACAGTTCCTTTTTGTTTCTTTCCTTAATCTATATTTTATCCACTGTTGGATGTGAGTGTATCCTATACCATTATGTTACATTTTCAATGCTAATTGTTTTGGTACCTCACGGGTTAAGATCGGACGAGTAATAAAGAACAGATCGGCTATTGAAGTTGGCAAGGCACTGAGGATAAGATCAGAATTTCCTAATTTCATTTGGGCTTGGGCCAAAATTTAATTTTCTTTAAAAAGGCATGTGCCATCAAATCTATTTAGCCCACGCGACCGCCCACATCCCATCTTCTTCCTCATAAAAATCCCTAGCCGCCCACACCAGCTTGCGACCGCCCGTTTGCCCATACATACCACCACCCAATTTTTTTACAATCTGCTCCATTTTCAACCCTCATTCCAACTAAAATCCCCAATTTTATCAATCCCTACTCTAAATGGCTCGAGTTCTTAAAATTGTGCCGGAGCAAAAAATTTAAAACCTCTTCAATTCCGATCTATTTGAAGTGCACTTCAAGGCTAAGATTAGAAAAAGATGATCAGAACCCTTAGTTTTGTTGGAAGGTGCGGCTTATTCTCCCTCTCTTACTCTTTTATTTTATAATTGTATGCTTAGAGGGGAGGATGACCGCATCACGGTTGTCAAGGATGGTCACTCGCTTGAGCTCACCAAGGAGGTAGTGAGTAGAGTTCTGGGGATTCCTCTGAAGGCTTATGTTAAGATAGAACAGTCCCCAGACAACAGGACCATCGATGTGATGATGGTAGAGACACTTCTCGAGGGGGTGAAAAACCCCAAGTCTCACTACGCGTTTCAGAGTTCGCTGCGAAGGAATTAGTTGGCAATATCTCAGTGGACAGCCTATAACCTGCTAGGCTCTGCCAAGCCTTCTGATATTGGTAAGGCGATGCTCCATATTCTATGGATTCTTCAAGAGCAGAAGAACAACTTCGCAATCGTCACCTTCATTTGGGAGCAACTCTGTAAAATCAAGAAGTTCACCGCTCCTTTACCAGTGCTGGTCCCAATGATCATGCAGCACTAGGGGTTCAAGGCCACAGACGCCCTAGTAGAGGTCAAGGACACTACCACAGGTCCTATCTATGCCCACTGCATCCAGAAATTATGGCTTCCACCTGCTGCCAGAGTCGCCGAGCAAGCACGCCCTACTGAGAAAGTGGATTACTTCGCTAAAGATGCCACTCGACAGTTCACTCAACCCATGGATGGATTTCACTTCCTCCATTAAGGCCAGAGGATTCTACATTTGTACTTCCACTAGCTCTGGCAAACTCAAGGAAACATCATAGCGGAATAGCAGACCATCAGAGCGGAACATCATACCTTCAGAGAAGAGCAACGGTCCTTCCAGCAGGAACAGCGACGTTTTCAGCACAGTGTCACTGGAACTCTGCAGAGCATTAAAGACGCGCTCCCGCGTAGTGATAGACATGCTAGGACCAGACGTTATCAAGGAGAACGATCTTCTAGACATCGAGATGAGTCACGCACGGATTCTGACTAGGTAGCTCCCTAGTGTCCGTATAGATAGTTATTATGTATTATTGTTGTTTTATTTTACTTTATTATGACGTTTAATTATATGTGTAATATTATATATGCTTGTTTTATTTGTTTTCTTATGGAATTTGGTATATGAGTAGAAGGTAAAACAGATACATCATGCCAAAATTTTCCATTTTTTTTTTCATACATTTCATATATGTTTTCAAAAAAACAAAACCCAAAAAGATTTCATAGTAGAATAGTTATCCCTAGTATAATAAACCATGTACTTCTCGTTCTATATCAAACAACCCACGCCCCAAATTTATTTGGGGGCGGCATATTTTCATCATGAAGAACAGAATACAGGTGTATCGTCGTTTTTGCTCATATTTCTATTGTAATCTCTTTCCTTATCTCTTCATACTTTGAGGACAAAGCATAATTCTATTTGGGGGCAGTATAGTAACATTTTGTAAAAACTAGGTATTTTCTATATAGTAGATATAATAATATATTTCTTCATTTCTAAAAAAAATTCAAAAAATCACTAAAAATATTTTTCTGTTTAGTATTAAAAAGTCTTGTTTCCTTTTTCTATGATTAATAAAAAAAAAGTCTAGAAGTCTCATTATAGCAATAGAGTAAGGATTCATTCTTCGTATTTAGACTAATATACGCACAATAGTTTCTACATCTTTTCATGAATGGCATGCATCAGCATTTGTTTGTATATAGTAGTGAGTTTTCGAAGCCAAGTAAGTTAGAACAATTAAGTTCCATATCCTATGAGAATCTAGCCAAAAGCCTCATCAGAATGATTATTGAGTGATGACACAAAGGATGTCTGGATAGAAAGACCACACGTCCACTTGCTTGATCACCATGTCATATCCTAAGAGAGAATTTAGGCCCTTTTTGGATCGATATAGCCAAATAAACATTAAAAACCCAAAAATATAGTTTTCCTCTAGTTACCCACCCTTCTTGAGCCTTCAACCTTTTCTTAAAAGCCTTTTTATTCTTCACCAAAAATTCTTAACCCATTACAACACACAATAAAAAGCTTACCCTGCTGATGAGCTGAGAACTGGATGGATATAAGAAAAAGAGAAGAGAAGACCTTGTACAAAAATTGATCAGTTATTTTATTCGAAAAGAAAAGAAAAGAAAGACCCATCCAAAAACCAAAACTCTAAAAAAAAAAATCAAAGGAGTCAAAAATCGAATGGCCCAAAAGTTCAAAATCAAAAGGAGACGATATCAGAAAAAAAAACCAAAAAAAAAAACAAAAAAAAAAACAAAAAAAAAAAAAAAAAAGTAAAGTTAGAACTCCCAAAGTTCAAAATCATATGGAGTCACAAAGCCAAAGGGTTAAAAGAATGTATCACGATTCAGAAGCAGAATAACAAAACGATGTTCTTCTCTGGTTACAAGTATCTTAAAGACCCAGTTTCTCAACTTATCAGATTTTGTTTCTCCTTTCCTTATTCTTTCTAAACAATCACCCTAGCCACTGTAACTCCTAATAAAAGACCTCTAGCTCAATTAGGAATAGGATGGTGTGATAGTAAGTGGCAACCCTGATCAATCGACCCTAGTTTCTTTGGACGTCATTTGAGTATGCAAGGAATATAAGTGCCCGCTGCATTTGGGAGAACAAACCTTGAGTGAATCTATCAGAGAGTTGTGATTGCAACACACCCCTGTGAGAACCCACCTTATTGACGCTACCCAAAAGTCTCAGAAACAACTCTGTTTTTGCATTTCATTGCTCATGTTTTGCACATTTATATTTAGATAGATGATTAAATTATTGTACATATGTTATTCTAAGTTCAAAGGAGCTTGTCCTTATTCCCCGTTAATGAGATGTATGGACTTCTGAGAATAAATAAGAAAACAAGACCCTTTGTACTAAATAGAAGAAGTTTGTGTGTACCTTCACTGGAAAACTCTCACGAGGCTTAAAGCTCGTCCACTAGGAAATTCTTACTAGTTTAAGGCCTTGTTGCATATGGTCAATGCAATCGCACTCTGCGAAATGAGATTAGTATAACTTATAATAAATCACTCATTTATTATCTTAGTTTTTTCTCTCATCCTTGCTTGAGGACAAGTAAGATGCTATTTGGGGGTGGTGATCAGCTCCTAAATGTGCATTTTATTACCCTTAATTTACTGCATTACAACCCTACCTACGTTTAATGAAAAAATAACTAATAGCTTTTATTGCCTTTTTTCGGTTACAGAGAATTTCATACCACTTATTATAAAAGCTGCGTCTTAGCACCAAAAGGAGCCTTAATCACGCTTATTATGAATATCAGAAGCTGCTATGAAAAAGTGTTAAAAAAGTCAAAGTCAAAGGTTAAAACCCTCAACTCAGAAGACCAGAGATAGAAGTCGTGATCTTAAAATATGGCATTCTCCAAAACCTATCTTGATCAAGAAGAAATCAAAAAGGAAAAGGAAAACAAAAGTAAAAAGTGAAGTGTGAGGTGTGAGGTGTCTCAAATGTAATGGAAAAGGGCAAATCAGTAAAAGGCAAAAAGTAATGGGTATATAATCTAAAAGTTAGGGAGACAGAATGCACCTAGACTTAATTTAGTGTCATGTAGGATTTAGTTTCTAGTCTTTTATATTTTCAAATCTTTTACTTTATTGTTCTTCATTTCTTTTCATTTCAATCTTGTTATTTGTTTGTTATTCAATCAATCAATCTTTCTTTTATTGTTATTTGTTTCAATCTATCATTTCAATCACTTTCTTTCAATGTTTTGAGTTATTTCAATCTTCAACGACTAAAACTTTCAATGTTCTTCATTCATAAACTAAACAAGTTCTAAACTAAGAGTCTACCTTCTTCCTTCAAACTCCCAACATTCAAACTCCCAACATTCAAACTCTAAACAATCTAGGATGAACAACATCAAAAAACAACTTTGAGATATTCCAAACTAGTCTACTTCAACCTCCACATAAAGATTTCCAAGGGAAAAAGTCATTGATCCATCCCGACAATTGATTTGGGCATTGGCGGTTACCAAGAAAGGACACCCTATGATGATGGGAATATAATTATGAGCAACTTATGTGTCAAGAATAATGAAATCAACCAAGTAGTAAAATCTTAAACTTTAAATATAATATTTTCAACTACGCCCTTAGGGTATTTAATAGAACGATCGGCTAATTGCAAAGTCATTATGGTTGGTTTAAGTTCATGGAGACCTAGCTGTTTATATAAATAAAAAGGGAGTAAATTAACACTCGCCCCCAGGTCTAATAATGTAGTTGTTATGAAGTAATCTCCCAAGGTGCATTGTACAGTAGGACGACCAAGGTCCTTGTACTTAACAAGTCCGTTATGTTCAGATAAAGAGGGATATTGTTCAGTGAAAAAGGCTTCTTTGGGTATGTTGGTTTACCTCTTCTTGGTGCACAACTCTTTTAGAAACTTAGCGTGTCCAGGTAGACTTTTTATAGCATCTAGAAAAGGTAGGTTTATAGTTAAATTATTAAAAAAATTCCCTAATCTCATTAAAATTCGCGTCTTTCTTAGGCCCAACTAGTCTCCGGGGATACGATGGTTTATCTCTATTTTTAACATAATGGTCAACAGTAATATTAACCTTGTCTTTATCTTTTGCAATTTCCATCTAGGATGCTATCTTGGAACCTCTACAAGTGTAGGATCGTCAATTTCTATTATGGGGTCTTGTAAGGTTTTCCCTTTTGGTTGTGGTTGGACTGGAACTTCTACAATTATAGGTTCTTCAGTTTCTATGACAATATTTGGAATGGTTTCTTTCTCAACTTTCGTTTGTGGGCAATCTTCAGGCATAGTCACTTTGTTATCAACTACTCTCCCTGAACGGAAGGTAGTGAGTGCTTGTAGTTCCCTTGGGATAATATTACCATTAAACTGAATTGTCACACCCTGATTTTTTGTAGAATTTGAATCGACAACAAGTAGATATTTACTCTATTTCCACGTCATCCAAATCCTACAAATCCCGAGGCGTGAACCGAGATCATACCTTTCTGATAAACATGCATTTAATTACAACAAAAAAAAACAAATATTTGAATAAGAATACTTGAATAAATCCAAAATGAATAACCTCCAAATTACAATCATCTTGATAATAAAGTCAAACGAAATAAAGTCTCAACGTTTCAACTTATTAACTCAAAATCCAACATACAATCAAAAAGATAGAATCTCTAAAGAAAAACAGCTCCTAAGCAAAGCCAGCTACTTCAACTGTAGCTCCACGGTTTTCCAACTCAAACAGCTACTACTGCTGCGGTTCCTGCGAAGGGTCTAGGTTCCATAAGGAACATACCCCCGAATGCAAAGCAAACTGGGGTCAGCATTAAAAATGCTGGTGTGAGTGCCCTAAATGCAATGCTCATGATAGTTCATAACAATACACATTATCGCCATGAAGTTACGTATACCACGTCTACATCATTCGGCTACGTTAGAGACATCGATCCCTTGTCACCAACTGACAAGAGAAACTTAGTTTCTCTTAACGTGCAATCCATGTAGCACATACCAATATAATACATAAAACCTAATATAGCATTGTAACCAACTATCTAAATAATAACTTTAAGAAGTATACAATACCTTAGCACCTCACAGTCTAGAGTGGGCTTCATCCCTGCAATAAGGATTAGGTAGCCCACCCTCCTACAAAACAGAGTTAATTCAATGATAACAATAAAATATAAAAATAATGTCTCAAGTATTATATAAATTATTAGTACACTTTTTAATTAAGACCCCCTCCCCCCATGATTTATTAAATTATCTTAGACATCTTTTATATTTCCTAAAGGACCATTTCCCATTTCCGCACTATGAACTTTTGAAATACCAATATCATGTAAATTCACATAACCAAGGTTTACGTCACATCTCTTAGTGAGGCAAATGACATTTAGTTTCTCCCCTAAAAGATGGAACATTGCCATAAATTTTAATCCCGCATATACGTCACATCTCACAAGGATGGAATGCGTCATAAAATATCATATGAATCCACATATCCAAGGTTTACGTCACATCTCTTAGTGAGGCAAATGACATTTAGTTCCTCCCCTAAAAGATGGAACCTTGTTATAAATTTTAATCCCGCATTTACGTCACATCTCACAAGGATGGAATGCGTCATAAAACATATCCAAACCCGTATTTACGTCACATCTCACAAGGATGGAATGCGTCATAAAATATATCCAAACCCGCATTTACGTCACATCTCACAAGGATGGAATGCATCAAAACATCAAATATATCCAACCCGCATTCACGTCACATCTCCTAGAGATGGAATGATATCATTAATATGGGAAATGTCCATCTTATTCTAATATTGTCATAATTTTTCTAATAATTTCACATCCATATAGTATATATGCTATACAAAACAAAATAAATTTCCACGATCAACAATACTTTCCAGGGAATATTTCTTATAACACACTCCCAAGAGCGATAGTTTGCACAAGCTCAATCAATTACCATGTTTATATTCAAATAAACCAAGGTTACACTTTTATGTAAATATACTAATTTCAGGCAGTAGCAAATCATGCACAATAATCATAAACAACAATCCATTCAATAGATTAACCCTTTTCCATTCATTCACAACTTTATCCCAAATCAATAGTCTTGTATTGCAATGCCTCGACTGAGATCCCACCGTCGGATTGCCCTCCAATATTAATGGTTATGACTACTGTGTGTTGTAAATATGCAGATCAAATTTGAGGAAGATCTAATATGTGGTCATCCTTCATCTATGCCTAAACCTATGACTGCATAGTGCAGTTTTCTGGCGTAGTATATACTACGACTAGTCACGCTTATGCGTGCCTCGACAAAAACTCCATGGTTGGATCTGTCTAATATTTATATATGTCCTAGCTAAATGTATCAAGTAACTAAGGATTAAATTTGAGAGACATCCGACTAAAGGAAGATCTCCTTCTGAACAGAATAAAAAGAGTGCGCAGATAAGTTGTTTTTGGAATGATGTTTATTGTTAACTGTTAATCTTCTTCACAAAACTCTATACAGTTCATTAATGGCTTTATACTCCCAATATACAGTCCATATGATCACACATAACAAACAACATATCCTATTTCTATGGAAACAAAAAAAAAAGAAATAAATATAACTCACCTTATTAAATCTACAAGATGTAAACAAACTATGAATATCAATAGTGCGGTGAGCCCAATACTTTGCATTCCCCCTTTCTCTTTTCTTCTTCTCTTTTATTTTCTTCTTCTTTTTCAGTAGGGTTTTTTTTTTTTTTGTTTTGAAAACGTGGGAGAAAAAGAAAAAGTTAGCTACGTGAGTTATCCTTGATAACTATCCCACGTTTCTCTCCTAGAGTCCTAGTTTTGCTAAACCAAAATTTCTATTTTCTATATTTTTGAAATTTTCAAAAATTATATCGATAAATAATAATACCACACTTAATTAGATAAATAAATAAATAAATTGAGTTTTACAATATACACACCTAAAAAGAATCTCGTCCCGAGATCCAAATGATTTTTTTTTTTTTTTGCCAAAGCACAATGAGACAAATAATTACTAGTACACACAGAGAATCTATTGTTCCTTTCTAATGCAACACCTGCCCTAATAGATTGCATGTGTATACCCCCAGTATATACATCTAAAAAGGAACTAACCAATATCAAACAAAACATGCAAACTATAAAGTTGTGTGTCAGCGATACCTTCTACACGATTTCTCACTGATAAAGTTGCAATTTGAACTGGCGTTGGTCCTTGCGGATTTAGCCTATTGACTTGGTTATGTCCTTGTCTGCCCTGGTTCAACCTCCTCTATGGGCAGTCACGTGCATGATGATCAGCTTGGCCACACTCATAACATCCAGAATTAATTCCACCTCCCTGAAACCTCGGTGGTGGTGGTCTCTGAAACTGACCGCTCTGAGCTGTATCATATGGCATGTACCTAATCAAATGTTTGTTTTCAGAATGTTGAGGGCTAATAGCTGGTAGCTCTCCAAACTTCTTTTTCCCTCTCGACTCTCTAAGGGCTGCATTATGCTCCTCATATTTCAATGCCAAATCCAACACACGATCAAATGTGTCCCCGTCAAAAGGAATCAATTTGCTAGCCAAGTAAGAATCTAGTCCACGTATGAACTTCTGATTCTTCTTCTTATCAGTATCCACAATGTGAGGAGCAAACCTCGATAGCTCATTAAACTTTGTCACATACTCAGTAACGGATTTCCCGCCTTTGGTCAACTCAGAGAATTTTTGAGCCAACTGCTCTTTTAATGCTTCGGGAATAAACTTGCTCTCGAATCTAGTCTTAAAGTCCTCCCAAGTCAAGGTATTAGTGTCGAGACTAGGGACGAGAGCTCTCCACCAAAACCTAGCAGCGTCATCAAGTTGGTGAGCAACCAACTCCTGTTTCTGTACCTCAAAAAGCTGCATACGCTCAAAAACATTTTCACAACTTTGGATCCAAGCCTCTACTACTATCGCATTCCCAGTACCAGTAAATCATTGCCCACCAAGAGTACCAAACTCCTTATTATGCTTAGCAAATGGATCACCTTGAACAGGTTGGTTATTCTGCATCGCCTGCAACAACTGAGCTAACTTGTTATGTGTCATTTGGATGGGAGTGTTCCCAGATGGTCCATTACCACTGTCGTTTTGTGTTCTAGACATAATCTACAATTAAATGAAAACCCTAAATTAATATCCTCAAACTTTTCCATGCACTCCTTTATCTTTTACCCATATTCCACATTTCCGAGGATCACCTAGACTCAGCTAGTCTAGGGTAACCAAATGCTCCAATACCAAATAACTGAATACTATTTACTTCGAAGGTAGTGTTTGTTGACTTAAGATTAGGCACAGCTGGACCTAGAAAACATGCCTATTTGGTTATTATTTTGGGTAGGAGACATGTCAATAACCTTTTGGCACAAAGACTACATCATTTGCATCGTTTGTTGTAGCATGTTAAAGTTTGATCATTCTGATCTTTCATCAATCTAGAGATTTGTTCATTTTGTTCCTTCATCAAGTTGGATTTTTGTTGCATAATATGATTTTGATGTTGCAGCAAAGTCAATACTAGTTCCTCTGTAAATGGTTTAACTGGGTGAGTGGCCATAAAAGGAATGCATGGGCTTGAATTGATTTTGTCTTTTTTTTTTCCCGAATTGACTTTGACTTTCCAGCTTTGAATGGGCTTGAAAATCTTTTTTTTTCCTTGATTCTTGGGCTTTAAACATAGAACTCTCTCAGCAATTAATCATCTTAATTCGTTTTCCATGCAAAAATGGTGTCTTTAGTCACCTAATTAGCTTCAAGACCTGAAATACACAAAAATGCGTAAACAGTACTAACTCTCATTTATTGTAAACATAATTGGGATAAATGTAATACTAGTAAGGGGTTAAAACTACAGTTTTGGGTGCTTATCTATCCCAAAATCACAAAAAGTCTCCATGAAGTAGTCCGAAATCGACCATGTTCATGCTACTAAACCTGATCATTTGTTGCAAGAGAACATGAGTTAGAATCTGCAACACATTTATGTCAGTATTCTTGTAGTTTTGGCTACTCAATTTAGCTTCACATAAGCATATCACCCAAAAAATACAAACAAATAACACTTAATTGAATTAAAACAATCCAAAACCAATAGTACCCATCACAAGATTATGGATAACATATAAAATAAAACACCCCCACCAAGTGATCTTTTGCCATCCTTAACATTACACCACAAACATATATATATATATATATATATATATATATATATATATATATATATATATATATATATATATATATATATATATACAAAGAAATAATAAGAAAATGGCAAATAGATAAACTAGGTAGCATGTTTATTTGAAGAAGACAATAAGATCAAAACAAAGTCACTTGAAATTCACTTACAAGTTTAGAATCTGCAACAACTAACACGCCCACATAACTACATCATGAGACAATATGCGAGAACAAGCTTGTACAAGTGTTATGATCAACTCCCAAATGTGCATTTTATTACCCTTACATTACTGCATTACAACCCTTCTTACACATAATGAAAAGACAACTCATAGCTTTTATTATATTTTTTAGGTTATAGAGCAATTCAGACCACTTACAATAAAAGCTGCATCTTGGCATCAAAAGGAGACTTATTTACGCTTATTATAAAGACTCGAAGCTACTATGAAAAAGTGCTAAAAAAGTCAAAGTCAAAGTCAAAGGTCAAAGGTTAAGGACTCCAAACCAGAGAGTTGAAAGTCAAGTCCTTAACTCGAAAGACTAGAGATAGATGTCATTAACACAAAAGAAGGTTTTCTCTAAAACCTAGCTTGATTAAGAAGAAATCAAAGCATAAAGCATAAAGCATAAAGCAAACTTGGTAAGGTGTCTTAATTGTAAAAGGAGAAGGCAAATCAGTCTTTTGTAAAAATAGGGGTATAAGAACTCAAAAGTAGGATGAGAGAATGCACCTAGACTTATTCTAGTATCATGTAGGAGTAGTGTAGGATTTTATTTTTCAAGTCATTTATATTCAATTTCTTTATTTTTTTGTTATTCAATTCAATCAAGTTATTTCTTTATTTGTTCTTTATTTCAATCAAGTTATTTCCTTAAAGTTGTTCTTCATTTCTTCAAGTTATTTCTTCCTTTCAATGTTTGTGCTTTCAATCCTTCATTCAACAACTCTTTCTATTGTTCTTCATGCAACTAGAGTTAACAAAACAAGTCTTAAAAGAAACCTGCCTTCCTTCCTTCTAAAACTCCCAAATCATTCAAGCTTCAAACAATTTATGGTGAACCTCTTTCAATACAACTTCATGTTACCAGACACACCCCATAGTCAAGGTAGTGCAACAACTAGACCTTTAGTAATGGAGACAACTCGTTACTCGCTAGACACTCTCATTTCGGTAAATTGTATCATCTAGGATTTATAAGATTTTAATCAAGAAAATACTTAAATGTTATAGATTCATAATTATTAACTAAGGAGTGTCAAAGAAAAGAATAGATATGTTATGCAGAGTGTTTCAGCCATTAACATTGTTAGTGCTCGCTAGGTAAAGTTCAATTCTCATTTCCCTATTTTTAATCATTCTCTACCATCTGTAGTTCTTTCATATTTTCTTAAGAAGCATTGATATAATTAATTAAGGAAACTCAACTAACCAACACTGTTTGAAATTACGCAACACCAAAACAGAATGACACTTCACATTTCAATGTATTGGCATGTACGATGTAAATCAAATGTTTTAAGCACATCAATAATAACCATACATATGTGTGTGTGTGTGTGTGTGTGTGTGTGTGTGTGTGTGTGTGTGTGTATTTAGCTTTTGGGCCACTTTTTAATTTGATAATTTGCAGTTAGTCACCAATTGATCGTTTATTTGCGTTTGGGCCAAAATTGACGGTTGACTGCGTTGACTTTGAGTTGACCGTCTTGTTCCATGTATAATTTCATAAAAATGGCTAAAATGCCCTGCGCATGCCATACACATGACTTACTTGTGGACCAAGCACAAATATTACTATTAATAGTATGACCAAATACTAAAAATTCTAAATAATAGTCAAACACACAAAATCTAAGATTTGATTCAATAGCCATATATATAAGAATCGTTTTGTGACCATAACTTAACCAACTTACATCATGCATCTAAGCCAAGTTAATTAAAAAAATTATTGGAAAGAAAAACAAAACAAAAAAAATAAAAACAAGTTAATTAACATATATTAATTCTTTTTGCATAATTAATTAAATAGTCGATTACCCAAAGGTGATGATGGAAGAAAAACAAAATGCATGAGCTAGATTCGGCTTCAACAGACTTTTCGTCCACTTTTCCTTTGATTACAGGGAATTCAAAACTTAGACATAAAGGTCGTTTTCATGCAAATATTATTAATTTTGCATAATTATATTCTAAGAAAATTAAATAGTCTCGAAATCATTTTACACAAATTTTTGTAGTAGAGAAAAACGAATCCAAAACTTCCACGTAGAATGTTGTAATATTATTATGAACACATTTGAGGTTGTCATAATTCAATTGCTATACTTAGAGGTTAGAAGGTGTTTGCTTTTTATTAGATTAAAACTAAACTTTCATACTAAAATAATTGTAAAAAAGATATTGTTCTAAAAATTGGACTATCTCAAGCCTAAATTTGAACAAGATTCTTACATCTATATAAATATGACTAAGCTTTTGTTTTTATACATCCAGATCCAAAAAACACCTCGGAGAATCGATTTATTAATTTAGATTGTTAGTCATGGGGTTGAACAATCTATTGTTGATTCGATTGCTATCATTAGGTATAAATTAGAATATAATAAATGTTTGTAAAAGAGATCGAGTGGATATTTGAGTGGCACAGGTTTTATCCAATTAGAGAGTTTTAACTTTCAAGGAGATTGTTCAAATTGGGTGGTGAACTTATGCTAATGGGAGAGGTGGAAGAATAGAATATAATAAAGGGTATAATAGATAATATCATGGAAGAATAGGCGGGTATAATAGATAATATCATTTTTTAAGGGTGAGTTTATAGACGTAACAAGGAGAATATTAACACTCTAAAATTATTGTTTAATGGTACCAAAACATAAAATTGTACACCCCAATTAGAAGCTAATTTTATGTCAATTTAGAGTTGGTTATTGTATTTAGGGTCAATTATCAATTACATGAAAGATGCATCATAATTAGAGCATACAATCGGAATTAGAACAAATTTAGGCCTTTTATTAAATGCCCAAGTCTTATCTCAAAATTAGGGTTTGGCCCCAAAGTTTAACTGTAAATTAGTTTGGTCCTAAGGGTAAATGTGTCAATATATAAAATATGGATGGGTAACCCTGTCAATTTTTGGCCGAAATGCAAATAAACGATCAATTGGTGACCAACTACAAATTATCCAATTAAAAAGTGGCCCAAAAGCTAAATAGCATATATATATATTCACATCTAACGTATCAGTTTAACATACCATCCCCATAACCAAATATGAAAACTACCCATAACTCGCGATATACCCAAAACTCATTATTAGTCCAACAATTCGTATGTATTATCTAAGAAGCAAGGAAATAAGAAAGGCTAAGGACTAATTAAGTGCTCTAAAAGGTGGTAGGTTGAAGAAATATAGATACTATGATTGTCTTAAAGAGTTTAGAAAACATGTAAAAAGTTTGCACATTTATGAAGTGGATATAGTTTAAGGGGCGAAAAAAGTTGCGGTTGATTTGCTCAGCCGCTTCAAATTGGCTAAAGATATCATTGAGTCAATTGAATTTCCACATTTGTTGTCCATACATGTCATGTAATGGCGACATCTTATTTTACTTTTTATTTTTTTTACACACTACAAAAAAAAAAAAAAAAAAAAACTAAGATAATAATAGTAATAAGCCATGGGACTAGAAGAAAATACGTCTTCTTCGCATGCTAAGGAAATTCTTTATCCAAAAGATATCATCAACCATGTGAAATAGAGTATTTCTTCATTCTAATATTCTGCAACCTCCTCATTCAGTTTAGCTTTGGTGACCTTTGTCTTTGTTGCAGCAAGATCACATCCGCAAAAGACATGTGCACCATTAGTCTAATAGAAACTTGACCAGCAAAAATATAGAAATAAAATAAAAGATAATCCAAAACAAACAATCCCTACTCTGCTCACAACCCATTAATTGTTATGCAGTTAATCTAGTAGTTATATACGCTATACTCAATACATATTAATAATAATGTACAAGATTAAGAGATAATAAATTGTTGAGAGACTACAAAGTGCAAAAAGTTGAAATGAAATGAGATTAGAAAACTAGAGACATACACAAACTCTCAAAACTTTATTTAGAAAATCTACACTGCGACTTCCATGCCCGTCCAACCTTTCTTTGGTGAATCAAGTAAACACTGCTCTGTTCTTTGAATCAAAGTTAAGTGAGTAACCATTTTGTTCTTTTTAAAAACGCTTTCTAAGTTTGGACACACATGGTGCATCATCACCGTGTTTTCAACAATAATGATGCCTTCTTTATATTCACAATTCTAATCTTATGCTCTTCCATTACAACAATTCCACCACAAAAATAACAAAATAGAAAGACGTTTAAAAGCATACACCCAAAATAGAAAGAGATTTTCATTAATTAAACAATTTATTTTCCTAGACCTAGAAAACTACATGTACTTTTCAAATTGTGAATGTTTACTGAAGTAGTGTATATTGGAGTATCTTCAAAAGTGATTGAAGTGAAGTTCACCATAGATTGTTTAGAGTTTGAATGTTGGGAGTTGAAGAAAGGAAGGTAGACTCTTAGTTTAGGAGTTGTACTAGTTTATAGTTTATGAAGAACATTGAAAGCTTTAGTTGTTTTAAAAATTAAAATAACACAAACATTGAAAGAAATGATTGAAATGAAAGATTGGAACAAAGAACAACAAAAAGAAGATTGATTGATTGAATAACAAAGCAAATAACAAGATTTAAATGAAGAACAATAAAGTAAAATGACTTAAATGAAAAAAGACTAGAAAAATAAATCCTACATAACACTAGATTAAGTCTAGGTGCATTCTCTACTCCTACAAACCAATTGGTTTGGACCCTAAATGTAATGGATACCTAATTCTCTACATCTCTTTGGCTTATATACGACACCATTACAAAACTACCCCTCTCTTATAGATTCAGGACACCTCACAACTTGCTTTTACTTTACGATTTTCTTCTTGACCAAGATAGGTTTTAAAGAATGCCATATTTTGTGCTAAGGACCTCCATCTCTGGTCTTCTGAGTTGAGGGCTTTGACCTTTGACTTTGACCTTTGAATTTGAGTTTTTCAGCACTTTTTCATAATAGCTTATGGTCTTCATAATAAACGTGATTAAGGCTCCTTTTGGTGTTAAAACGCAGCTTTTATGATAAGTGGTCTAAATTTCTCTATAACCTGAAAAAAGCAATAAAAGTTATGAGTTGTTTTTTCATTAAACGTAAGAAGGGCTGTAATGTAATAATATAATGGTAATAAAATATACATTTGGGAGGTGATCACCACCCCCAAATAGCATCTTGCTTGTCGTCAAGCAAAGATTAGAGAAAAAACTAAGATCACAAATGAGTGATTTTTTATAAGTTACACTAATCTCATTTCGCGCAGAGTGCAATTGTATTAACCATATGCAACAAGGCCTTAAACCACTAGGAATTCCCTAGGGGATGAGCTTTAAGCCTCATGAGAGTTTTCCAGTGAAGGTACTCACAAACTTCTTCTATTTAGTACAAAAGGTCATGTTTCCTTATTTATTCTTAGAAGTCCATACATCTCATTAGTGGAGAATAAGGATAAACTCCTTTGAACTTAGAATAACATATTTACAGTAATTTAATCATCTAAAGATAAATAGGCAAAACATGAGCAATAAAATGCAAAAGTAGAGTTGTTTCCGAGACTTTTGGAGAGCGTCCTTAAGGTGGGTTCTCACAGGGGTGTGTTGCAATCATAACTCTCTGATAGATTCACTCAAGGTTCATTCTCTCAAGTGCAGTGGACACTTATATTTCTTACATACTCAAATGACGTCTAAAGAAACTGGGTTCGATTGATCATGCTTCTCACTTACTTTCACATCATCCTATTCGTAACTGAGTTAGAGGTCTTTTATTAGGAGTTATGGGGCTAGGGTGATGGTTTAGAAAGGAAAAACAAAGGAAAAACAAAATCTGATAAGTTGAGAAACTGGGTCTTCAAGATTCTTGTAACTAGAGAAAATCCTTATTTTGTTCTTTGTTTCTGAATTGTGATACATTCTTTTAGCCCTTTGGCTTTGTGACTCCATATGATTTTGAATTTTGGGAGTTCTAACTTTGCTTTTCTTTTTGCTTTTGTTTCTGATATCGTCTCCTTTTAATTTTGAACTTTTGGGAGATTTGATTTTTTTGGAGTTTTGGTTTTTGATGGGTCTTTCTTTTCTTCTCTTTATTTTTTTTAAAGCAACTAACTGATCTGTTTTTGTACAAGGTCCCTATTCCCTTTTTCTGATATCCATCCAGTTCTCAACTCGTCATCTGGGTAAATGATAAGAGCCCAAAACTGTAGTTTTAACCCCTTAATATCATTACATTTAGACCAATTATGTATATAATAAATAATAGTTAGTATTAATTACGTGACTTTTGTGTATTTCAGGTATTGGAGTCAAATATGCGAAGAAAATATGTCACTTTTGTAAGAGAAATGAGCAAAGGTTAGTTGCTAAGAAGTTCTATGATTAAAGGCCAAGATTCAAGAAGAAAAACCCTTTTTAAAGCCTAGTAAAAGCTGAAAAGTCAAAGTCAACGAGGGTAGAAAAAGAGTAGAAAAATTAATAGAATTTCCGCAGGCCGTATCTTTGGACTCAGACCTAAGAATTAGGACTATTATATGTCAAAACGACCGGCTCGGAAAAAGATTTCTAATTGTCAAAGCCCTTGACCCAATCAGAATAGTAAAAGTGGATGAAAAGGGTGTTAAAGTAATTTCACGCAGAGAAACCCTTTTTGGACATATGTAATTGGGTTTTGGGCTTGATTTCATGGCCCAAAACATGGCTCCAAGCCCATGCATGAAATTGTAACCTAACTCTCTCCTATATAAAAAGGGTTAAGTCTAAAACAAGACTTGGCTACTCCCACTTTAGTTTAATATAGTTTAGGGTTCTCTCTCTCTCTCTCCCTTTTTAGTTTAGTTTAGTTTTAGTTAATTAGTTTAGTTTGTAGCCTCCATTAGATTAATAAAAGTCAAATTATTGTTCTTTATTATGTCTTCTATTTGTTATTATATTAATGATGGTCTAATGGCTTCTATCTAAACCTCCATTAGAGTGGTTTGATGAAGCTTGATGAAGACTTGATATGTTAGTTAGAATTATCGCTGATTTAAGAGTTTCACTGTAGTAGGTTAGTTGATTCACCATGATAATGAGTTGAACTTTCTCACATGCTAATTATTAGTTGGCAAAGATTGCCATGAATAATTAGGGATCAAATACTTAATCTTAATTGGTTAGGATTGCAATAATCTACACTAGCATATTAGGAATTTATCTAAGTGAAATCAAGTCCCCCTAATTCCTTCTCTATTCTTCTCCATATTTTATTCAAGTCATATTAATTGCTTAGTTAAATTAGTATAAGTTAAATTCATATATTTAGTTTCATAGTATAAATTCACCTCTATAAATATTGCTCTCACCATTATTTCCTTATGTTTGATTAATTTGATTTTATTATGTCTTGGTAGTTTAGGAGTAAAACAATTCTGTACTCTATATATTGCACGAATATATATGTGAGAGTAGGAAATAAATAAATTGATACCGTAAGAATAAAGATAGAGTAATCTAGTAGATTTTTTACGGATATCAAATGGCGCCGCTGCCATCTTAAACTCATTTAGGACAAGAATTCAATTGGTTGAATCCAAGAGGCAATCCCCTATTCTCAACCCACCCACCCTTTTAACTTTTCTTTCTTATTTCTAGTATTTTCAGTACTGTTCACTGTTTTAGGCACGGGGGCGCATGCCCTCCATTTTGCCTTGTTTAGAGCGCACCCCGCCCTCCCTTGTGTCTGCAGATTCACAGTGAAGAACACTGTGGCAAAGGTATTTGTAAATTTCGAAACATTCTGATAATTTACAGGCATAATCTTTAAGGTGTTTTTGATTTATTGGAATATTTTCATATTTTTCCTAGTTGATTCACCTAGCGAACTAATACCATCATATTTTCATATTTCAGCTTTCAAACCGTAAGTTATGGGAAACACTGACGAGTAAGGTTACTTAGGCAGCTCCAAAAATTCTAAGATTTTGACAGTTGTATCTATCATACGTCAAACTTTTGTAGTAAAAATTTGAAGTGTTTTTTATTTGTTTTGACTACCTAACTAGTGGATTGTTTCGAGTGTGTTTCTACAATTTTGCAACACTTTATTTCTGGAACAACAGTCGATAAGGAGGGTTTGTAGAACTCCAATTGCTCTAAAAGTTTTACAAAAACCCGTATGATCTGTCAGAAGTCTCCAGTAATTTTTGGCAATTTTTTGCTCTGTTTTGATTGGTTAACCATTCGGTTATTTGTGTTATGTCCGAACACTGTTTCACAAACTTTGCAGGGAAGTAGAAGGACTTTCATAACTCCAATTGATCTGAAAATTTATAGGAGGCTTATTGGATATCTTAGAAAATTACTGTATAAATTTCAAATTTTTTGGAGCATGTGCCTGTACCATATTAACCCTATCATTTGAGTGTGCCCCGCCCTCAAAGTACTGGACATCGGGTAAAGCAAGAGCGCGCACACGCCCTATTAAGCGTGTTTCCAAGCGCGCCCACGCCCTTCTAAAGGAAGCCCGATTTTCCTAGGTGAGTCACTGGCTCTAGTTTTGTTCATATTTTTATATATATTCAGTGTTTCCATCTTCTTAAATATACTGGGACTGCGTATACAAGACGTTATTCAAACGCATAGCAAGGAGGCATTCGGGTACTCTTTCTTTTACTCCTCATCTCTTCTATTAGAGGAGTTTTAATTCTAGTATATCAGGTTGTTATTTGACTATTGTTCATATTTCTTTCATATTGGACTTAGCCTTGCATGAGATTAAGGTCTGGTAAGAAATAAACCATCTAGCGTTATATATCGTAAATGTCAACGCACAAGCCTATCTAAAAATTTATAGTCAGAGTTTTGTTTGCATATTAATTGTCCTAGAATATATATATAACTATTATGGCATATCAATATATAGACGAACAATCATGTGATTCTTATGCACACCCTTCACCATGTTCATGTTGTGGTAGTTCTTACCATTGGGCTTCTCATTACCCATCATATCAAGAGCAATCATGTGATAATTATGAAAACCCTTCACCATGTTCATATTGTGGTAGTCCTTACTATTGGGCTTCTCATTGCCCATCATGTCAAGAGTCTGAGCCTACTATAGGTAATAATAATTATGAGCCTCAATTTTCAAATTTTTATAGTGACCCATATAATCAAGAGTTTTCTAGTCATCCAAACTATACAGGGACTCAACCAGTGTCGTCTACTTCTAGTTCCATAATGAGTGTGTACAACGAACCAAACACTTTTCCGTGCACAATTTGTTCAGATCCAGACCACACCGCCCATTCATGTCCCATATTTATTCAACTTCAACCTAACCCATCACAGTATGATATCAACCAGAGTCACTCAAACACTAATAACTATGACTATCAAACACCATACCAGCCAGACCTTTCAACCATACCAGATATCACCCACCCATCTAGTTCGCCACCCTTCCCAGACCAAATTTTCTAACAAATGACTAACGCACAACAAACATTTATGGACCTAATAGCCACTCATGAAAAATCATTTAGAGAACAAAATGATAAAACTCAAACTATGATTCAGAATCTAGCCCAAATGATTTCCATGATCCCCTCACCTAACAAAAAACTTTCAACCTTGCCAGAGATCGACACACAAGTAGAACAACCTATTCCCATAACCACACCATTTGACCTAGTTAAGACCTACCCTGAATTTCATGAACCATTACCTTCCCATGACCCTCCCATTAACCATTCTGTTGACTCCACACCCCACCTGGATGAGGAAATTCTTGAAGATGACTCTTTAGGACTTGTTTTAGATGACCACTCAAATTTGAGTGATGCCTCTGAGGAACCTCCCACTGATCCATCTGAAGATGAATATAATGATGACATATTAGAAGATATTTATAAAGATGTGATGGAGAAAGAATTTGATAACTATTGGCATTCTCTTAATATGGACCCTCCTGTTGAGCATGTCCAAGCCTTTACGTTTGCTAATCGCACTCGGCTGGATGATTCCTCGAGACATTCGAATGATACCATTGAGGATACTTATATTGTTTTAGAGGAATAGGGTGAAGAAATAGAGATTAACAATTCTACTCTAAGGCATGAACAAGTTAATGTGCAAGAAAAAGAGGAAGTAACATCTTTAGAGCAATGTAAATCTTAATTTAGTTTGGCAGCTGAGGAAATAACAATGGAAGAAATAGATGAATTTCTTAAAGATAAAGCCACGAACCACAACTTTATGGATTCAGCTAAGCTAGATGAAGATTTCTATGATTTGTTAAAAGTGTGTGAGGATCCACTAACTAATGCACCACCAACCAACCACCATCCACCTGAGTTACCACCTCCTAAAATTCAACCATCTACCACAACTAAGCCATCCATTCACCTACCATTTCAGAGGAACCTTGAATTTGCACTTGAGCCAATTGCCTCAGAGATCCTCTATAATTTTTTCAACCCTCACGGTGAAGAGTTTTTGCCAAGCACACAATCCCATGAGTACACCATTCCTGTAGTTGAGAGCCAACCTTTGACCGAGTGTAGTGAGAAACCTAGTTTGTCTTATTTTTCCTTATCTGAGCCTCATGAAAGATATCAGGATCCATACTTCATTCTTTTCTCACCTAAAGTATCACTAATTCATCTTTTGGGTCATTCTAACTCTTTAACACAGCTACAACATGATAGTTTGCATATGTTCTTTGATGGGTTGCATAAATTTTCTTTAATTCTTCTACATGATTGCTCCTAATTATACAACTTCATTATTTTTGGGGTGCATTTAGTATCACATTTTTATGGCTAGACCCCCAACTCTTTCAACTATTAGTTTATAGTTGACCACGCATCATCCATTTTGTGCCACCCCAGTTTCTTACTTGTTTGGGGGTGTGCACAGTCTAGGGGAATTTGACTTAAAACGACCCCACATTAAGTCTAAGGGAATCTAACTTTAAAAGACCCACGTGTTTAAACAAATTTTCTAACCATGTTTTCAAAAATTTGTTTGGGGGTAGGGTGTTTGGTCTTTCCATTCTTGATCACTCAACTTCCTATTCTTATTCCATTCTCGTAACGTGGCTAGTTTATTTTGTATTATTATTGTGTTAAGACTTGTTTTCTTGTTTTTCGTAGATTTTAATTCCGAATTGTTTAGTTAAATAGTTAATATTTGAATTCTGTATTTGTTAATTTTTTAAATTTGATGTTGTTTTAGTTTCCATGTATTTTTGTCGAAATATTATTGTCGGCTTGATGACGATTGAATTATAAATGTCTTATTCCATCATGTTGCCTTAATGAGTTGGGAAGCTTGTGGAACTTAGAAACTAGTTCTCTATAAATCTTTGGTGCACTCTCAACTTCACATCACACCTCTCACTTTGCATCTCTCACTTTGCCTTTGAATTTTCACTTCATAGCACTAATTATACTCGGAGCACGCACGACCTCTATTTTGCCTAAACTCAAGGAGCGCACACGCTAAAATCACTAGACATCGAGCAAGGCAAGAGCACACCCGCGCCCTCCCAGAGACAAAGTTGAGCACGTCCGCGCCCTTCACCTCCGCAGCCACTTCCAATTCTAATTTTTGTAGGTTCTTCCGAATGACGCCACTTGTGATGTTTTCCTTGCTCTAGCTGAGAGACATATGCTCTATGACCTTCCCCGGACCTTAGTTTCTAGTTTAGCTCGAGCTCACAATATGAGGCATAAGTATCTTCTTATGCCTGTATTAGTTTGTCGAATAATGCTATGTTTCTTTTTGGATTTTTGTGCACGTTTCACGAATTGGGTTGGGGTTGACACTGTGCGACCTACCAACACCATTATACAATCATTCCGTGCAATGACTTGGCTAGGGTGGAAGCTATATCCTAATTGGGTTGCCCCTTACACCCTATCCAACCAAGTGGCGCTTGACCGGTTAGCAATTGTAGATGATAAATGGCGTGAGGCCTGGCAAATTATCATAGCATAGCAGGATGCCAAGGAACCTCAATTCATTATTGAGGAGGAGGACAACGAGTAAATGCGGGATATGAGGTAAGTTTTTTTTATTTTTGTTCGTATCTGCGTATGTCCTAAGCAATTTACTTCTTGTTATCCATATAACGGGTGGAACTCGTAAAGAGTTGTGTTTGTTTTTCTTTACCTATATTAGTATGTTAAAATTTGTTTTGCAGGTGTTCGTCAATTTTCACGAGTTTCAATGGTATTTCCTAACCTTCTTATTTTAATACTTTGAGGACAAAGCATGTTCTTGTTTGGGGGTGGCATAGAAACACGCGTAAATTAAGGAACCTATTAGGATATAATAGATGTATAATATGCACTTATTTTCTAGTAAAAAAAAAAATTCAAAAATATAAATATATAAAAAGTTTATGCTATACACTTTGGAATATTGGTATTTCTTTCTCTATGATGATATTAGTCTAGATATTTCACATTAGCTCTTATATTAGAATAGTTTTTAGAAATTTAGGTTAATATGTAAGTAATAATCATTGCATCTTTCTATAAATATATTGCATGAGTATCTATGATTGTTTGGCAGTAAGTTTCTGAAATTTAGGCTAGAGTACTTATTCTACAAATCCTGTGAGAATATAGCCTAAAGTCTTATATGAGTGAAATATTTGAGAAATGACACAAAGGAGAAGTAAATTCCGAAAAGAGAAATCACACGTCCACTTGTTTGATCACTATACCTTATCCTAAGCGAGAATTTAGGCCCTCTTTGGATCGATATAGCCAGAAATTCAAACCTATATGAAATTATTTCCGCTAGTCGCCCCTCTGAGCCTTTCTTCAGCCTTTCATAAACCACAAATCCTTTGCCCTTTTATAAAAATAAAATAAAAATAAAAATCAGCCTACCCATTTTTGAATGAGTTTGAGAATAGAGATGAAATGAAGAATAGGAAAGAGAAAGACCTGTGAAACCAAGAATTTGTTAGTTGCTTCAAATAAGAAAAAGAAGTTTCCATCCAAAGAAAAGAAAAGAAAAAGTTAGAACTCCAAAAATAGAATCAAAGGAGTCAAAAGCCAAAAGAAAAAAAAATGGTTAAGGATGGAAACAAAGTGTAGAAGCAAAGTAAATAACAAGGTTCTCTCTATTTCTATAATATGAAAACTCTATTATCTCAGACTGGTTCTTTTTGAATATCCATTTCCTTCATTCTTAAACCATCACCTAATCCCCGTAACACATAATAAAGAACTCTAGCTCAATTAGGAATAGGTCAGTGTGATAGTAAGTGGCAGATGTGTTTGATTGGCTTCAACTTCCTTGTGTGTCATTGAGATTGTAAGGTAAAGTGTGCCCACTGCACACTGGAGTGAGCGAAACTTGAGTGAAAAAAATCAAAGTGGTTTTTGTCTTGACATATATGTGAGGACCTACTTAAGGATGTTATTCCAAAGTTTTAGAAACGGACCTGTTACTACATTTCATAGCATAGTTCATTATATATATATATATATTTATTTATTTATTTATTTATTCGTAGATGATTGATTATTATGCACGTATTAGCTTAGATTTCGACTTGAATATTCTGTATTTATTGCTAGTGAAATGTATATATATCTGAGGATAAAGTAGGAAACAATATTTTTATTTCTATGTCGTTATAGTATAGATGAAGTTTGTGAGTACCTTCTTTGGAAAACTCTCATGAGGCTATAACTCGTCCACTAGGGAATTCCTAGTGGTTTAAGGCCTTGTTGTATATGGTCAATGCAATCGCACTCGGCGAAAAGAGATTAGTTAGAACTCCATTTTTGGTCACTTATATTAATTTCTCATATTTGCTTGAGGACAAACAAAATGTTATTTGGGGGTGGTTTGATAAGAGCCCAAAACTGTAGTTTTAACCCCTTAATATCATTACATTTAGACCAATTATGTGTATAATAAATAAGAGTTAGTACTTATTACGTGCTTTTGTGTATTTCAGGTATTGAAGTCAAATATGCGAAGAAATATGTCACTTTTGCAAGAGAAATGAGCAAAGGTTGGTTGCTAAGAAGTTCAATGATTAAAGGCCAAGATTCAAGGAGAAAAAGCTTTTTTAATGCCCAGTCAAAGCTGAAAAGTCAAAGTCAACTCGGGTAGAAAAAGAGCAGAAAAGTTAACAGAACTTCCGCAGCCGTATCTTTGGACTCAGACCTCATAATTGGGCCTATTATATGTCAAAACAACCGGCTTGGAAAGACCTTTCTAATAGTCTAAGCCTTTACCCAATAAGAGTAGTAAAATGACATATGTAATTAGGTTTTGGGCTTGATTTCATGGCCCAAAACATGGCTCCAAGCACATGCGCGATGAAATTGTAAACTAACCCTCTGCTATATAAAAAGGGTTAAGGCTAAAATAAAACTTGGCTACTCCCACTTTAGTTTAATATAGTTTAGGGTTCTCTCTCTCTCTCTCTCCTTTTTAGTTTAGTTTAGTTTTAGTTAATTAGTTTAGTTTGTAGCCTCCATTAGATTAATAAAAGTCAAGTTATTGTTTTTCATTATATCTTCTATTTATTATTATATTAATGATAGTCTAATGACTTTTAGCTAAACGTCTATTAGAAGGGTTTGATGAAGCTTGATGAAGACTTGATATGTTAGTTAGAATTATTGCTTGTTTAAGAGTTTCACTCTAGTAGGTTAGTTGATTTGCCATGAGAATGGGTTGAACTTCCTCACATGCTAATTATTAGTTGGCAGAGATTGCCATGAATAATTAGAGATCAAATACTTAATCTTAATTGGTTAGGATTGCAATAATCTACACTAGCATATTAGGAATTTATCTAAGTGAAATCAAGTCCCCCTAATTCCTTCTCTATTCTTCTCCATATTTTATTCAAGTCATATTCAATTGCTTAGTTAAATTAGTATAAGTTAAATTCATATATTTAGTTTCATAGTATAAATTCACCTCTATAAATATTGCTCTCACCATTGTTTTCTTGTGTTTGATTAATTTGATTCTATTATGTCTTGGTAGTTTAGGAGTGGAACTATTCCGTACTCTATATATCGCATGAATATACATGTGAAAGTAGGAAATAAATAAATTGATACCATAAGAATAAAGTTAAAGTTACGGATATCAGTAAGTTTTTTATTGAGTATTGTAACGGGTTAGGAATTTTTTGTGAAGAATAAAATACTTTTTTTGAAAATGGTGAAGGTTCAAGGGGTGTAACTAGAAGAAAAACTAATTTTTCAGATTTTTAACGTTTATTTGGCTCTATCGATCCAAAAATGGCCTAAATTCTCTCTTAGGATATGGTGTGGTAATCAAACAAATGGACGTGTGGTCTTTCTATCCAGATATCCTTTGTATCATCTCTCAATAAGCATTCAGATGAGGCTTTTGGTTAGATTCTCACAGGATATAGAACTTAATTGTTCTAACCTTGGTCTCCAAAACTCACTGCTATATACAAACAAATGTTGATGCATGTCATTCATAAAAAGATGCAGAAACTATTGTACATATATTAGTCTATCTACGAAGAACGAATCCTTACTCTATTGCTATAATGAGACTTCTAAACTTTTTATTCATCATAGAAAAGGAAATAAGACTTTTTAATACTAAACAGAAAAATATTTTTGGTCTTTTTCGAAAAAAAATTTAGAAAGGAAGAAATATACTATTATATCTACTATATAGAAAATGTATAGGTTTTACAAAATGTTACTATACCACCCCCAAATAGAACTATGTTTTGTCCTCAAAGTATGAAGAGATAAGGAAAAAGATTACCATAGAAACATGAGCAAAAATGACGATACACCTGTATTCTGTTCTTCATGATGAAAATACGCCACCCCCAAATAAGTTTGGGGCGTGGGTTGTTTGATATAGAACAAGAAATACATGGTTTATTGTACTAGAGTTAATTATTCTACTATGAAATATCTTTTTGGATTTTTGGGTTTTTGAAACCATATATGAAATAAATAAATAAATGGAAAATTTTGGCATGATGTATCTATAGTACCTTCTACTCATATACCAAATTCGACAATAAAACAATTAAAAGAAGCATATATAATATTATACATATAATTAAACATCATAATAAAGAAAAATAAACAACAACTAAAGATTATAAACTATCTATACGGACACAAGGGAACTACCTAGTCAGAATCCATGTGTGACTCGTCTCAATGTCTAGAAAATCCTTCTCCTTGATGACGTCGGGTCCTAGCGTGTCTATCACTACGCGAGAGCACAAATAGATAGGTGGAGGCAAAAGATAGAATTAAACAGAGAATAGTATCACTTTGGGTTACTCTATTTGTTTAATTCTCGTTTGGAGACACCTCTTTTTTTTATTATTTTTTTATTTTTAAGTGGAAATTTTATTGATAATGATAATGAATTTTAACAAATAATTAGGACAAACGTGCAACAAGCTGCGCCGCCAGTCCTTTATGAATAGCAAATCATATCCTTCTAAAAACAAACTCGTTAGAACCAACTGTCATAACATTACAGTCCATAACTTTCTGAAGTCTCTTGAGGAGCTCAATAGACTGTTGTTCCAAGAACCTGAAAGTGTCGAAACTAAACGGAATGAAACAATGTTGGTTAGCCCTGCAAGCTTCCTCATGCTCCTCCATCTTCCTTGGCTGCTCTCTTAGCTGCTTCTCCTACCTTAAAGTCACCATTCCCCAACCTTACCAACGGAGAGACTCCAGTTACATCAACACATACATGTTTTCCTTCAGACCAACTATAAATCAAGACATCCGTAGGTCGTAGAGTCGATCTTCCCTCATTCGGATCAGTGAGAAAGTTAACAGGAGCTTCTTTCTTCACTTGTACCCCAGCCCTCCAAAATGCATCGCATAAAATATCTCTGACATGATCATGTCGGTATTTGAAACCTGAAAAATGTCGACAATATGCTGCATGGTCCCCGAAAGCATCCAATCTACTCTTTTTGCAAACAGGGCATAAACCACCGTCAGAGTACAAAGGGATCATGAGACGATACTAGAGAATAGAACGATAATCTACCAGTGACATACACTATCCAAGTCCCTCCATCGGAATAGCAAGTAGAAAATCATTTGCGTGTTCCAATTGCAAGCATCCCATGACAGCCTTTTAACGAGCAGATAAATCAAACTCTCTCTCAAGACAAGCAACAATCCTATCGTAGAACGCTTCTACCAAAATGTTTTATGGTCTTGAGGGGATGGTAACATTTGTAGCTAGAGAATTTAGGTCAAAATTGGGTAGGCAGAGACTCAATGCACTGCTAACAACATCAAGAATCTCATCCACGGGCAATGTACCACAACTCCTAAGAATGTGGTTCTGAAGCTCAGAAGTCTGAAAACGGGATGCCACAAAAGCAAATGTAGAGACATCAGTGGCACAACACATACCTAAACCACCTAGACGTAATGGGAGTGTCGATAAACGCCACTGCAAATCATCGAAGCCAGGACCATTAGAAACCACAATACCCTAGAGAACACTACGGCGATGCCGATCAAAAGTCTAAGTTGCCTCTCTGAAAAAGGATGGTGGACAAGTACGAATAGCAAAGACCAACTTAGAGAGCCCATCATGAGCTCGTAAGAGCGCTAACTCACACTGTGGATCTTCCAATATAGCTAAATGATCTATCAAAGTCCTAGCCTTGTCAATACGCTTGTGAGCAAGACCCATGACAAAAGATGCATCAGTGCTAACTGCACCTCAAAGCAACCTAACCCCCTGCTGAGGATTGGACAAATCTGAAGGAAAGAGATAAGGAGTAAAGCGACATGGATCCGGTGATGGCCAAAATATCTTAGTTTTAGCCACATTAAGAACCAACCCGTAAGAAGGTCCTTCTTCCTAAATCATACCCAAAGCTGTCGCCACTTGTTCTGTATCCCCGGTCAGAGTCCCATCATCTAGGCACAAGCCTGTAGCAATAACTGACAACTGGATTGGATCCGTAGAATCAGAGGATGCAACACCAGTGCAAATAGAAGGGGACCTAAAGGGTCGCCTTGCTGGACCCCAGTAGCATACCATATGTAATCATCCCCCACGTATAACCTTGCAGGTTGACAATACAAGTACTCGACCCTAGGGGCAATAGCTGGGCATCGGACACGAACCTCCCTCAACATGGTGGTCCCATCAACCATGTTAAAAGCATTCTAAAAATCTACCAACAACATAAAAAGAGAGGTATTGTCACCGTTAGCATACACCATACGATTAACAGCGTGCAAAATCGCCTCTACTCCACCAGAAACACCCACCCCATACTGGAAATCCTGTAAGTACCCAACCACATCTTTGGAAACTCCTTTCATTGCAATCTTGGAGACCAGACGACGCCAAGCCATGCCTACAACTATAGGGCAAATATTATTATCTGGCTTAAAAAGTGGAGTAAGCGGAGCACTAGCTATGAATTCGGCTAACGACTGTGGACATCGTCCCTGTAATCAAAGATTCACCATAGGGGTTAATGCATCTAGCAAATCAGACGATATAGCTGCTGCAACACCACTCATGGCATCTAATAAGAAGTACCTTTCGGGAACGACCTAATGCATGACAATATGGTGTCTCTCTCTACCAATAAAGGGGACTCAGCAAAAGGAATAGTTGGTCTCATAGGTGGTTGTCGCATTGGGTGCTTATCCTCTAATACTTGAATAGTCTTCACCAAGTTAGGGGCAACCCTTAATGATGACAAAACTTTCACCGCTACATTAAAATGCCCATCGGCAACTTTATGTAAGCATCGACGCACATTCTAAGTGGAAACAAATCTTTAGGGTGGCTAGATTGAAGGAGGCTCTACTGCAGACTCTAAGAGGCAAAACAGTCCACCAGGCTCACTCCATATCGTCAAAGCATGGAGAATCTGTTTCTACTCAAGGTTTTTCCTATTACCGACCAACATTCCTGATGATTCTGTGATTGAAAAACCTGTAAAGTACAGCATGGAAAAGAAGAAGACGAACCCAAGACATAACTGATCCAGGATCAGCCGTGATATCCCAAAGGGCTTATTTCAGTGCACCAGAAAAGGCTAAACGACAAGCACGTGGCATACTTTTTACAGTACGGAAAGGTATACGGAATGCGCTATCAAGTAAAGTCTCATCGAGAGAGAACACATCAACAAGCGAATTAGGGGTATTATCGTCACCCCTCTGTGTTGTGGGTGTAAGGTCTATAGTGTTGGGCTTAGGGGGTGGTTGTGGTATGCCCACAATGACACATTCGAGTTCCCCATTCTCCATCAAAGCAGGTGATTGTATGGTATCATCTGGATGATGACATGGTATACCACATGCGTGGATGCAAAGGCAAATGCCACAAATCCATTTGTCTAATTACTTTAAGGAATCCTCTAATGACAAAAAAACTTCACGATCCTCCTTAAGTTCATTCCGACCCTGTCGATACTCAACTGACAATCCATGTGTTGTTTATCGAAATGCATGAAAATATAGGGAATAGTAAACCCATTACTGTTTACTCCATTGGTGCATCCATGACGACCCCAGAAAGGACAGTGAACACGCTTATTAGGTGTTGGGGCAAAGAAACCAGAAGAAGCAACCGAGAGAGCAAGACTTTTCTTCCCTCTCATAGACAAATCTTGTCTGAAACTCAAAAAATCCGGTCAATCAAAACCCAAATCCCGAAATCGACAAATCCCAACTCCCGTAGAACAAATCACAAATCGGCAAAACCAAATCCCATCCAACAAATATCAAAACGGCAAAACCAAATTACGTCGACAGTTCAACAAAACCCAAAACTCATCCCATAAAATCTAAAGATCCTAATCAATTAATAATAATAATAAGAATAAGAATAAGGATAAGAATTAAAATATATATTTTTTGAAGGGTGCTGAAAAGGTAGAAGGATTTGGGCTCGGGTGAAATGGGAAGTTGTGGGTTCACAGTTGTGATAAAGGTTGGGTATTGGGTGGTGTGTGAATTGGGCAGTGGAGATTAGGTTGTAGTAAAGGTGTTGGTAGTGACTACTATTTTGAGGATATTATGGAGGTTGGGTTATGATGGTGGTACAGGTAGTAAGGATGAGGAGAAGTTGGCTAAAGGAAGTTATTAAGGAGGTGGTTGATAAGAGCCCAAAATTGTAGTTTTAACCCCTTAACAATATTACTTTTAGACCAATTATGTGATTAATAAGTAAGAGTTAGTAATGTTATCGTGTTCTTATGTATTTCAGGCATTGGAGTTGAATATGTGCAGAAAATGCCCCTTTTGTGAGATAATGGAGCAAGGGTTGGCTGCTTAAAAGTTCTATGATTAAAGGCCAAGATTTAAGGAGAAAAAGCCTTTTTAAAGCCCGATCAAAGCTGAAAAGTCAAAGTCAATGCGGGCAGAAATAGCGCATAAAAGTTAACAGAACTTTCGTATGCCGTATCTTTGGACTCAGACCTCAGAATTAGGCCTACCTTATGTCAAAACGACTGGCTCGGAACGAGCTTTCTAATTGTCCAAGCCTTGACCCAATCAGAGGAGCAGAAGTGGATGAAAAGGCTATTTAATTCATTTCCAGCTGAAAACCCCTTTGTGGACTGAAGTAATGAGGTTTTGGGCTTGATTTTCCGGCCCAAAACATGGCTCCTTAGCCCATGCACAAAATTGTGGATCTGGTCTCTTCTATATGAAGAGACAAAGACTTAGCTTTTAAGCTACTTAGGCTACTTCATAAAATTAGTTTTTAGTTAGTTTGGATCTAGTTATTTTTTCATAGAATTAGTTTTTAGAACAAAAATTTAGTTTGTAGAATCAATAACTTAGTTTTTATCTAGTGAATTATCAATAAATTAGTTAGAACAGTAAATTTAGTTTTTAGAATCCATTACTTAGTTCATTTCATTTAGTTTGTCTTAAATTGATAATTAGTTATTCATAATCTTAGTTTTACTTTCAGTATTTATTCATTTTGAATCATCATACTATTGTTCAATTAGATTAATAAAGTTTAATACTTATTCAATAATGACTTGTTCTATTTGTTCTTGTGTTAGAAATGATAGTGTAATTATTCAAAGTTAAAACCTCCATTAGAGGGGTTTGAGGAAACCTTTATGAAACTTGATTTCGATTAGCGTAGAAATGGTCGTAGTAATCTATTCCATTCTAGAAAGTAATTAGTTATCCATGAGAATGGGTTTGATTGTTTCACATGCTGATTGTTAGTTGGTAGAGATTACCATGAATGATTAGGGATTAGATAGACCCAATTGTTATGCAAAAACATAGCAATTCAGATTACGACAATTCTTCGTTAGTTTATTAAGTCGAATTAAGGTGAAATCAAATCCCACTAATTCCTCCCCATATTGTCAAGTTAGAATTTCCATAGTTTGATTTATATCATCTTGATTGTTGATTCACCATTGTAGTTAAATTTCAATTCCATTACTCTCACGACTTTGTTAGCTTACACGAACTAGGAAACTTTCACATCTAAACAACTAGGAGTGGAACGAATTCTCTACTCTAACCATATTGCATTGATAACGGGAGTAGAATCTTTGATATATAAGCACGAAAATAGTTTTAGTTTTACTTACATTTGAGTTTCATCGCTTATTCGTAGGTAAAACTATCATTTTCCTTTTTATCAAATGGCATCGCTGCCATCTTAGTTGTGTTTAGTTACATTTTCATTAATAGTGTTAATCATACCAAAGTCCCATTAAACTCACCCACCCTTGTTTGGTTCTACCTGTGGTTGTTTGCTTAAGAACTGATTTTTTTTTTCTCGCAGAAATACATTGAGTGCGCCCCATGCCTCTTTGGCCTATTTCTCGAGCGCGCCCCGCGCTAAAGTGCCTGGACATCGTCCAAGGCAAGAGTGCACCCTACACCCATCCAAGGCAAATTCAGAGCACACCGCGCGCTGAAGTGCCTGGACCTCGAAGTCACCAAGAAAGCGCGAATTCGCGCCCCTACCTAGGCAATTTCGAAGCGCATTCGCGCCTCTTCCGAAAGAGCCCGATTTTCACAGGTTAGTCCAAATTTCCATTTCTTCAAGTTCTTCAGTGTTTCTAACTTGTTAATTACACTAAGCTCGCATATACAAGACGCTATTCATAAGCGAAGCAAGCAGGCATTCAGGTACTTCTTTCTTCCACTCCTCACATCTCCTGTTAGAGGATTTATACTAGCATATTAGGGTTGTTTTGACTATTATCGTGTTTCTTTAATATTGGACTTAGCTTTGCATAAGATTAAGGCTAGGTCGAGAAAAAACAACTAACGTAATCTATCGTGAACGTCAACACACACACCTATCTAGTATACCACACACTACACCTGAAATAATGGCTGAAGAAAGAGAGTCTCCTCTCTCTGACTTTTACAAAGCCCTGAATGATAGCCCAAAATCTTGCATCGTCCTTGTAGACCCAGTGGGGGATTTCCGTATCCCCCAGAATATATTTAATTTGTTACCAGTTTTTCATGGGTTAGACCATGAAAAACCTTATCAGCATATGCATATGATTGAACAAGTTCCTATCACATTCCATCATCCTATGGTAGGTGCAGAACAAATTAAACTGAGGGTATTTCCTTTCACCCTAGCCGATAAGGTGACGTCTTGGTTAACTGCCCAACGCCTAATTTTGTGGACTTATGGGCCAAACTTGTTAAACTATTTATGGAACATTTTTACCCACCACTGAAGACAGATGAAATACTTTCCAAGATTTACCTTTTTAGACAGAATCCTCATGAATCCTTTTCAGAGGCTTGGAATAGTTTCACTGACCTTTTATAGAGTGTCCACATCATAACCTTGCGAAAGACACGTTAGTTCGTGCTTTTTTTAAGGGACTTTTACACCACCATAAAGAGGTCCTTGATATAATGAATGGGGGTAGTTTCCTCAGTAAAAGAGCTTCAGAGGCCTATAGGTTTTTAGAAGATCAAACAAAGCGTAATAATAACTAGGGGGTAGTGACGATATCCCCCACTTCGCTAGTTTTTCTTCAACAATTAAGGCTGCCGGTATGTTTGAGATTAAACCCAATCCTGAGCTTAAAACTTTAATTGAATATCTCACTAGAAAGATAGAAGCTATTTCTGTTCAACAAAAGCATATTCCGGTCATGAATGTCAACTCTAATCCATGTAATTTTTGTTTGAGTCCAGAACATCCCGACTCCTATTGTCCTCTCGCCTATGAACAACAACAATCATAACCAAATAATGTTTGCTCCATTAATAGCTATCCTATTCCTAACGCCCCTTGGAGACAAAATCCCAACTTCAGTTGGAAAAATAATCAACAAGTTACACCTCTAGAGTATAATAATCAAAATGTTAGGCCAGCAAACAATTATAACCAAGCTCCACCAAGGCAAGGACAAGGAAATTATAATAATTATAACAATAATAATTATAATGCTAATAGAGGTATCGTTCCAGTTAATCATAACTATCACAACCCACCTATTAATAATCAACGTGGCATAGTTCCTGTCACACAACCTGTAACAAACACTCCTCCATAACCGGATCGTTTCGATGCCTTTATGCAAACCCAACAACATGTTTTATAGTCCATCCAACTTTCCTTACAGCAGCTAGCCCAAGAGAAAGTACAACCCAAAGGTGTGTTTTCAGGTCAAGCGATACCTAATCCTAAAACAACAAACACAGCCTTTGAAGTAAACGGTAATACTAGTAATGAAAATGGAAACATAGGTGAGCTAAATGCCATCACCACTCTCCGTTCTGGCAGAGTGGTTGATAACGCCGTAACTATGCCTGTAGTTACCCCACCAGTAGTCCCCACACCGGATATTGTACTAGATACCGAAGTAATAACTAAAGATCCTACCCCAGTAGAGGTACCAGTTAAATCACAACCTAAGAAATAAAAAGCCAAGGTTAGACATCATGTTGATCCATACGCTAAATATAGAGAGAAAAAACCGTTTCCCCAGAGATTAGCCATGTTAACCAAGAATATGAATTTTGATGAGATTAGGGAGGTTTTCAAAAATCTAACGATAAACCTACCCTTTCTGGAAGCGATTAAAAAGTTACCTCACCATGCTAAGTTTCTTAAAGAGTTGTGCACTACTAGGCGTAAGACAAATATTTCTAAAGACGTCTTTTTAACTGAACAGTTTCCAACTTTAACCAAACATAATAGAATAGTTAAGTATAAGGACCCTAGTCATCCTACTGTACAATGCACCTTAGGAGATTCCCACACGACGACCGCACTATTAGACTTGGGCGGAAGTGTTAACTTACTCCCTTATTATTTATATAAACAAATAGGTCTACAGGAGATGCAACCTACTAAAATGACATTACAATTAGCGGATCGATCTATTAAGTATCCTAAGGGTGTGGTTGAAAACGTGCTTGTTAAGGTTCAAGATTTCTACTATCCTGCTGATTTTGTTATCCTCGATACAGAAGTCGCTAACGACTCTGTTTCGATCATCTTAGGGCGTCCCTTCTTGGCAACTTCCAACGCGCTTATAAACTGCCACAATGGTTCGATGTCCATGTCTTTCGGCCATCTTTCTGTTGAGGTAAATGTTTTTAAAATAATGAAACAGATACCAGATTCGTCTGTAGATGGGGAGGTTAGCATGATCGAGAGCTTAGCTCAAGACTATTTTAATAACACGTTTCTGGAAAACCATATACATAAATTCCTTTCCTTTGGAAGTTCAGATTTTGAGGATGACTCCTACGTAGAGGAAGTCAATGCCCTATTTGAGTCTACACCTACCTTAGACCCTTCTGTTGCTCCATCTACTGAGTTTGAAGACCTGCTACTTAAACAAGTCTTCACTACTCAAGATGAGGACCCTCCAAAAGCATTTATCGACATTCCTCCCACCCCGGTGCTTAAACCTCTTCCTTCTAAGTTAAAGTATATTCAACTTGATCCGGATGGTAGTCATCCGGTAATTATATCTTCTCTGTTATCTACGGATGAAGAGGCACGATTGATTAAGGTAATTAGGGAACATCATTCAACGATTAGGTGGTCCATAGATGACATTAAGGGAATTGACCCTAATGTATGCACACATCGTATCCATTTGGAGGATAATGCAAAGACTTCTCGTGAACCTTAGCGTCGTTTGAACCCTGCCATGAAAGAGGTGGTCAGGGAAGAAGTTTTACGTTTACTCGATGTGGGTATCATATACCCAATCTCCGATATCGAATGGGTAAGTCCCATTCATGTAGTTCCTAAGAAATCGGGGGTTACTATGGTAAGTAATGCTAAGGGTGAATATGTTTTCACACGAGTCCTGTTAAAATGGAGGATCTTTATTGATTACAGACGTTTAAATGCCATGACACGAAAGGATCATTTTCCTTTACCTTTTATAGATCAGATGCTCTAACGTCTAGCTGGTCACGCATATTATTGTTTTTTAGATGGCTACTCTGGCTATTTTCATATTATTATCGATATTGATGACCAAGAAAAGACTACCTTCACATGTCCTTTTGGAACATACGCCTATAAACAAATGCCTTTTAGCCTTTGTAATGTTCCTGGTACCTTCCAGCGGTGTATGCTTTATATATTTAGTGACATGGTAGAGCGCTTCATGGAAGTTTTCATGGATGATTTTTCTATCTATGAAGATTCTTTCACTGACTGCCTGTCTAACCTATCTAAGGTTTTCACACGGTGTGAAGAGAAAAGTCTAGTTTTAAATTGGGAAAAATGTTATTTCATGGTGAAAAAGGGAATAGTGCTAGGTCACATTGTGTCTAGTGATGGCATCAAAGTAGATAAGGCCAAACTAGATAAGATAGCATATTTACCTATACCACGGACTGTCCATGACATTATAGCCTTTTTAGGCCATGCAGGTTTTTATAGGCGTTTCATCAAGGATTTTTCAAAAATAGCTAGGCCTTTAACTAATTTGCTTTTAAAAGATGCCATTTTTTATTTCAATTATAACTGTAAACAGGCTTTTGAAATTTTAAAAGCCACTTTAACATCTGCACCCGTTATACAGCCTCCCGATTGGTCTAAACCTTTCGAACTCATGTGTGATGATAGTGATTATGCCGTTGGTGCTAGGAGTGTAAAAAAAATCATTGACCCATCATCCGATAGGGTACCCGGTCTTCACCCGCCACCCAAACCCGCACCGACCCAAAAACAGACCCGCCCCGCCCTACCACCATTTTTACACGGTTGGGCTATGGGTGTAGGTTATATGCTCAAACCCAACCCGTCAAGCCGCCCGACTCGCACTGTGTCAAAAGTCGTTAACCCAACCCCATTGACCCGTACAATTTCAAGACTCTAACTCTAATATTTTTGTATTTTGTTTATATTTTCTTTTAACTTTTGTAGGAATTTGGGAGATATGAATACAAACTTATGAGTTCAACATCAATTTCAAATATTCAAGTTTGAACATTTGGCAGATATCAAAAGTTCAAATTCAACTTTCGAATTTTGGAAAAGATGAATCATTCATCCTTGTATTAATTTTGAATTCTTTTAGTTTATATTTTATTGTTTTGTACCATAGATCTAAGCTCCCATCTTCATTTTATCATGCTATGAAAAATAATCAATTTACAAATGGTAAATCACGATAAAGAAGTTTCGAATTTGCAAATATTGTTTTGGGTTCAAGTTCAAGTTTTTTTATTTTTGTTTATTTTTTATTGATTGATTCTATTTTTTTCTCTATGTTGTGAATTGAAAATATATTACTTGCAGAATTAGAAAGTTTTTTTTTGGATTAAAATGGTAATTTCCACCCGACCCGGATGGCCTGCCCAAAACCCGCCCCATAAGCTGACCCAACAGACCGGGTGATGGTACTAAGACATGATATTTCAACCCGCCCCACCCCGACCCATCACTATTTGACCCGCGGTTGACCCGCCCCGCCCCGTATTACACCCCTAGTTGGTGCTATGTTAGGTTAGAAACTAGATAATAAGTCCACTGTCATTTATTATGTTAGTAAAACTTTAAACGATGCTCGAAGGAATTATACAACTACGGAAAAAGAATTCTTAGCTATCGTTTATGCTTTAGATAAGTTTCATCCTTATTTGGTTGGTACTAAGACTTTAGTTTACACGGACCATGCAGCCCTTAAGTACCTTCTCGCAAAGAAGGATGCTAAGAAAAGATTGATCCGATGGATTCTTCTCCTGCAAAAGCTCACCTTAGAAATTAAAGACAAAATAGGGGTAAAAAATGCAGTTGTCAACCACTTATCTAGACTAACAAATGACGATGATAGTGATTCTGAGTCTATACCTGACTCTTTTCCTGATGAGCATATGTATGCTATTTTTTCTACACCATAGTATGCCGACATTGTTAATTATTTAGCTTCTAATATTATTCCTGATGTTTGGTCAAGAAATGAACGTAAGAAGTTCTTGGCCAGAGTTAAGCTATACTACTGGGATGAGCCCTACCTTTTTAAGTATTGTGCGGATCAGATTATTCCTCGTTGTATTCCCCAGTGGGAATACAATGAGGTTCTATCATTCTACCATGACAAAGAGTGTGGTGGCCATTTTAGTGGTATGAAAATAGCTGCTAAAATTCTTCAATGTGGGTTTTATTGGTCTACCCTTTTTAAAGATGCCCAAGTGCATTACAAGACGTGTGTTCATTGCCAACAACTTGGGCGAATCACTAAGTGTAATATGATGCCATTAAATCCTATCATGGTAGTAGAAATTTTTGACGTATGGGGCATTGATTTCATGGGTCCTTTTCCTATTTCCCACGGCTTCATTTATATTCTAGTTACCATGGACTACGTGTCTAAATAGATAGAGGTCATGACTTGTCGTAGCAATGACCATAAGACAGTGGTGTTTTTTGTTAATGAATATATTTTCTATCGATTTGGCATTTCTAAAGCTATCATTAATGATGGCGGAACACATTTTTGCAACAGAGTTGTTGCATCCCTAGTTAAAAAGTACGGAGTTATCCATAAGGTGGCAACTCCTTATCATCCACAAACTAGCGGCCAAGTAGAAGTTTCAAATAGGAAAATCAAAAAAATCTTAGAAATAACTGTAAATCCTGATAGGAAAGATTGGTCTAAGCATCTAACTGATGTTTTATGGGCATATAGGACTACTTTTAAAACTCCTATAGGTATGTCTCCCTTCATACTAGTATTTAGAAAATTTTGTCATTTGCCCATTGAATTGGAGCACCGTGCTATGTGGGCTATAAAAAGCCTTAACTTCAATTTTGATGAGGCGGGTGTCAAGCACAAGTTGCAATTGAATGAGCTTGAAAAAATTCGTAGCGATTCTTATGATCTCGCAAAGGATTATAAAGCTAATATGAAACGTATTCATGATAAGCAAATCTTGCGCAAAGAGTTTGTGGTTAGTCAAAAGGTCTTGCTTTATAACTCCCGTTTGCATATTTTCCCCGGGAAATGAAAAACCCATTGGTCTGGTCCTTTTCTGGTTACTGAAGTCACCCACTTACGAGGCAATCACCTTGGTAAATCCCAAGGACAACAATACCTTTCAAGTCAATGGCCAACGGTTAAAACATTTTCACGAGTTAATGTCCCCTGATATGGAGGAAGTCCTTTTACAGGACCCTGTTTACGAGAACTGACCTTTGTTGTTTGATGTACTTCCTTTCACTTCCATATATTGGTAAGTGCACCATTCAAGTAACCGGGCCGGCCTCCTATTGGAGTGTGTGGCTGTAAGTACCGAATTCTAAGTCCACGTTTAACGTAATTCATGTTTTCCACTCTCGCATGTTTTCTCAGTTTTTTAGTCATGTTTATTTATGGAGTAACTTACGTCTTTACTGCTTATTGTTTTCTTATATTAATCCATATTCATAAAAAATAAAAAATTATTAAAGCCATAAAAATAATAATTTAGGAAGTCTCGGGAATCTAACTTTAAAAGACCCACGTTTAAAACAAATTTTCTAAACTATGTTCTATAAAATTTGTTTGGGGGGGGTGTTGGTATTTCCATCCTTGATTGTTCAACTTTCCATTTTTGTTGCTTATGCCGTTTAATCGTATTTTAATTTGGGTTGACATTATCTATGAATTTAGATTTTATTTGTTCGCATAACTTACATTATTCACGCACTACGAGGTGTTTTCCACCTTTTTATATGTCAACCACGGTTAAAATAGAGTGTTTTATGGATCATTGGATTGGAAATTCTCTCCTGATCGTTTTCATATCTCATTCACAAAAATCGAACCGGTAACGAGTCGAGAATTTCAATTTTAATTTTGCGCGCATAGGAATAAAATGGGTATTTCCAAAATTGTTTGGGCTTGGGCCCAAATCCACAGTAAAACCCAAGAACGCATCACGTTCTTCTTCTTCCTTCACGCCTCCAAGCTCCATTAATGAACCAAAACCTAAAAAAACACACACACACACACACAACCGAATTAAACCACCACCGATTCTTCCCCACTCAAATCAACCCACTCACACCAAATTTCACCCCCTCCAGTTCACTTCTCTCTCCAACAGTTCAAAAAAAAAATCAAAAATTTTGCCCAAATCAAACGACCATTCAAACCAAGGTTTGATTCCTTGTTCCATTTACTCTCCCCCACCTTATTCAAACCCACATTTTGAATTCCAATACTCAATGGCCCAAAAATGAAAAATCCTCCCGAAACAATTTTTCAAGTTGGACCATTTTGCGCCATTTTACGATGACGAGATGAAACGTAGGAGTTGGCAGAGGTTGTGGTATACGGAGGATGCTTTTTACCATGAGGATTTGGTTTTGAATTTTTATAAGAAGTAGGAAATCGAGGGTAGGAAGATTTTTGTAAAGTTGAATGGTGCGAAAAAAGAAGTGTCTGCTTCGATGTTGGCTCATGTTCTGAACATTATGCCAAAACGCCAGCTTGTAGCCACCACGCAGGAATCCCAGTATGGCGGGGTAGAGGCGTTGATGAAAGACACTGTGTTGGAAGGACAATATAATACAAAGTCGCATTGTGTCCGACAGTCGTCTTTGAGAACCAACCAGCTGGCTGTAGCTCAGTGGGTTGGTAAGAATGTCATTGGGAAAGAGAAGTTCAGTGACATCAGTCTTAACTGTCTGCACGTACTCTGGATACTACAGCAACAGAAGTATGATTTTTGTATCATTGACTTCTTGTTAACTATGATTCGAGGAGTTGGAGTGAGTACCGCACCCTTTCTTGTTCTAATTACTAAGATTATGATGTCTTATGGTGAGAAACCGAAAACTGAGCGAACTATGTTGAAGTTGCATGCAAATGCAATTGCTTATGGGGACTGTATTCAGAAGGTGTGGAGATTGCCTGGAGATAAGGTTGTGGAAAATGTTAATTCGGATGAGGAGGAGGACACGGCATGTTTTGATGCCAATGCCTTGGAGAGGTGTAATTCGGATATGGAACGCATGTCCGTGCTGCATCGTGGTTTGCGTTCCCTGAACCATATTTGTGAAGACTTGCGGAATAGGCAAGTTGCCATTCACGATGAAAATGTTAACCTGCAGAAGACTGTGGAGACAAACGCCCAGCGCGATGATGAGCGTTGGGTGGAGATGAAGGCATTTATGGAAGCACAGCGCAGGTTCCGAGTGGAACTTCTATAGCACATGCCACCCCACGAGGGTTCTTCTTCAAATGAGTTTGTGAGGCATGAGTGTCATCGCAGAAGGACGAATGACTCTGGCCCATCTTCATCTCATGGCCCTTCCTCATCGCATGGCCCTTCCTCGTCTCATGGCGAGTAGTCTAGTTGATTGGTGTTTAGTTTATTAATTAGATTTATATTATGTAATCGTTTCCGAATATTTGATTGTTAGTTGAATTTTTAATATAATTTGGTTTTTGTCCAAGCATGCGATGAACTTTCCATGAATCCCACCTTCCCAAATTGTTTGGAGGTGGTATTATTATTTTTTGCATTGTTTTTATCTTATCCACTGTTTTAGAAGTTAAATCTTGCAAATCATGGAAATATGAGTTGTTGGGAATGTTGTCGATATTGGTGTGGGTAAGAATAGATATTTTTGTAGAATGGAATTTCAATGAATAGAATTAGGAAGTTGCTACTTTGAATAAAACCAAAAAGCTATTGGTTTATATTTAGAATATGCACCTAACTTGTTTCCGTTTTGGTTTTAGAATATTTTCTTTCCGACAATTGCCTTAAATTTTTGGCAACTTGTGGATATCCGTTTTAGAAACTAAAACCCTATAAATACTTGATTCACTCTACACTCACAACCCACACCTCTCACCTTGCATTCTCACCTTTCACTCCTCACTTTTCTCTTAGTTTTCCACGACAAAGCACTCAAGTTATACGGAGCACACCCCGCACCTATAACAGGCAAAATCCAAGCGTGCCACGCGCTGAAGTGCCTAGATCTCGAGCAAGGCAAGAGCGCGCCCTGCGCCCTTCACAGGCAAAATCCGAGCACACCCCGCGCTGAAGTGCCTGGACCTCAAGCAAGGCAAGAGCGTACCCCGTGCCCTGCCCTTCGCAGCCACTTAAATTTCTAATTTTTTGTGAGTTTTTTCAGGGTTGTTTGCAGCATTTCTAGAGAGTATTTGTTGTGATGACATCTCCTACAATCATACCTGAGCAGTCTTTCGAAGACTTGTTAGGAAGCGAGACCTATGGAGGATGGTTCCGCGACAGGATCCTGCAGTTAGGATGGAAGCATCTACTGGTAAGTCCTGATGATTCGTATTCACCTCAACTTACTTCATATTTCTATAATAATGCTGAATTCTTTTGTCAACCTGATGGAGAACAAAAAATCTCCGTCGTAGTTAATGACACAATAATGGAATTCAGTAAGTATTTGGTAGCGTTGGTTGTGGGAATGCCTTTGCCTGATCCTACAAACACGTGGGGATATATGACAAATAATGCATACCTTTATAACTATACGTATTTTCACGAGTATTATGGGGGAGGGGTGTTTCGTGAAATGAACCAAGGGTAATATAACATAGCCCTTGGTAGCTTGTCCCTGAACGTAGGCACTACCATGTTATTTATCCTGATGAATATTTTAGGAAAGTGGCAGTTTACTTCTGTGCATAGTACCGTTGGTGACGTTTTCCTTGCTTTAGCTGAGGGATGTTTCCTATATGACATTCCCATAGTTTTAGTGGCTAGTCTAGCGAGATCCCATAGCATTAGGCATAAGTATCTTCTTATGCCTGTTTTGGTTTGCCGCATCATGCGCGCTTGTTTACCTGAATTATATACTCACTACACGGATTGGGATGGGGTTGAAATCATGAGACCCACCAATTGTGTTGTTCGTTCATTTCGAGTTATGACTTGGCCGGGATGGCAGGTGCAACCTCATTTGGTTACTCCTTACACCCCAGCAGACCGAGTAACGCTTGACAGGTTAGCACGAGTTGATGATACAAGGAGACAAGCTTGGCAAGTTATCATGGCATGGCAGGCCACAAAAGAACCTCATTTCTATGTAAACGAGGACGATGACGCCTAAATGCTGGATAAGAGGTAAGTTTTTATTTTTGTTCGTGTCTGCTTATGTCCCAAGCAATTTACTTCTTGTAACCCCATAACAGGTGGAACTCATATAGAGTTGCGTCTATTTTTATTTATCTATATTAGTATGTTTTAACTTTGTTTTGCAGATGTTCCCAAATTTCACGAGTTTCCATAGTATTTTTCTACCTTTTTATTTCAATACATTGAGGACAAAGCATGTTTTTTGCTTGGGGGTGGCATAAAAACACATGTAATTTAATGCATCTGTTAGGATATAGATAGTATAATATGCACTTGTTTTCTAGTAAAAAAATCAAAAATTCAAAAATATAAATAAAAAGTTTATGCTATGCACTTAGGAATATTGGTATTGTTTTCTTTCTATACTCTTAATAATCTAGAAGTTTCACGTTAGCTTTGCATTAGAATAGTTTTTAGAAACTTAGGTTAATATGTAGGTAATAATCTTTTCATCCTTCTATAAATATATTACATGAGTATCTATGTTGCATTGGCAGTAAGTTTCTGAAATCTAGGCTAGAGTACTTATTCTACAAATCCTGTGAGAATATAGCCTAAAGCCTTATATGAGTGAAATATTTGAGAAATGACACAAGAGAGAAGTAAATTCCGAATAGATAAATCACACGTCCACTTGCTTGATCACTATGTCATATTCTATGCAAGAATTTAGGCCCTCTTTGGATCGATATAGATAGAAATTCAAACTTTATGAAATTATTTTCCGCTAGTTGCCCCTCTGAGCCTTTCTTTAGCCTTTCATATCCCGCAAATTTTTTACCCGTTTAGTTTCGACACTTTTGGTTTCTTGGAACAATAGTCTGTTGAGCTTCTCAAGAGACTTCAGAAAGTTATGGACAGTAATGTTATGACAACTGGTTTTAACGAGTTTGTTTTTGAAGAATAGGATTTGCTATTCAGAAAGGACTTGCGGCGCAGCTTGTTGCACGCTTGTCCTAATTATTTGTAAAATTCTTTATCAATATCAATAAAATTTCCACTTAAAAAAAAAAAAAAAATAAAAAAATCGACCTACCCATTCCTTGAATGAGTCTGGGAATAGAGATGAAGAATAGAAAAAAGAAAGACCTTTGAAACCAAGATTATGTTAGTGTTTCAAATAAGAAAAGAAAGTTTCCATCCAAAAAAAATAATAAAAAAATAAAAAATAAAATAAAGAGTTAGAACTTCAAAAACAGAATCAAATGAGTCAAAAGCCAAAGAAAAATAAAAAAAATGGATAAGGATAGAAACAAAGTAAAGAACAAGGTTTTCTCTAGTTACGTAATATGAAGACTCTATTATCTCAGACTGGTTCTTTTTTATATCCATTTCCTTCATTCTTAAACCATCACCTAATCCCCGCAACACCTAATAAAGACCTCTATCTCAATTAGGAATAGGTTAGTATGATAGTAAGTGGCATATGTGTTTGATCGACTTCGGCTTCCTTGTGTGTCATTGAGATTGTAAGGTAAAGTGTGCCCACCGCATTAATCGGAGTAGCAAAACTTGAGCGGAAAAATCAGAGTATTTTTGTCTTGACATTTATGTGAGGACCTACTTAAGGACGCTATTCCAAGGTTTCAGAAACGAACCTGTTAGTGCATTTCATAGCATTACTCATTGTATATATGTTTATTCATAGATGATTGATTATTATGCATATATTAGCATAGGTTTCGACTTGATTATTCTGTATTCATTGCTAGTGAGATGTATAGATGTTTGAGAATAAATAAGGAAACAATAGTTTTATTTCTTAGTCGTTGTAGTATAGATGAAGTTTGTGAGTACTTTCACTGAAAAACTCTCACGAGGCTATAATACGTCCACTAGGGAATTCCTAGTGGTTTAAGGCCTTGTTGCATATGGTCAATGCAATCACACTTGGCGAAACGAGATTAGTTAAAACTCCATTTTTGGTCACTTATTCTAATTTCTCATATTTGCTTGAAGACAAGCAAAATGCTGTTTGGGGGTGGTTTGATAAAAGCCCAAAACTGTAGTTTTAACCCCTTAACAATATTACTTTTAGACCAATTATGTGATTAATAAGTAAGAGTTAGTACTATTATCGTGTTCTTATGTATTTCAGGCATTGGAGTCAAATTTGTGTAGAAATGCATCCCTTTTGCGAGATAATGGAGCAAGGGTTGGTTGCTAAGAAGTTCTATGATTAAAGGCCAAGATTCAAGGAGAAAAAGTCTTTTAAAGCCCGGTCAAAACTAAAAAGTCAAAGTCAACGCAGACAAAAATAGCGCACAAAAGTCAGCAGAACTTCCGTAGGCCGTATCTTTGGAGAGATGTTTTAAGATACTCGTACTAAAAAAACTGTGATTCTAAACGCTAAGTTTTTGAAAACAAATCATAATAGGTCATCTCAGGCAACTTTCGTGTCAGCTCTTTATTGAACCAAATCCAATCAGATTATGGCTTCAGTTATGTGTGTTGGGTGGTTTACTGTGCAAGACATAATGGAAGGGTTTGGCTTATTGGACACTAGTGGGTGGTGGAACTAGGTCTTTTTGGTGGATTTTGGTAGTTCTAATTAAAATGGGATGGGAACCAATGCTCTGTTCTAATTATTGTAGGTACATTGTCCTTGTCTGAACGTATTTGATGGTTGACGTGATGATATGTTGGGGAGCAAGGGACAATTGGTATCTATATGGTTTAAGTTGAGACAGAAAGTGCATGGTGATATGGGCAACCCTTAGTAATACATAACTGATCCTCAAACCGCCCTTAGAAGAATGGAGATTGCGTACTTCTAAAGGTTGGTCTATGTGGAATCCATTGCCCGTTTTATTTTTGGAAAACCACATCATTATTGATGTATCGAGAATCTTTCATAATGAGAATGGACAAAAACAACTATTTTGAAAAAGAAATGTAAAATAAAGAAAAAAAAATTGTATACTCGCTCTATAGGTTCACACTTACTCAAACAATGAGTAAAAAATGTTTTATAAAGAAAATGCGAGATATACGTGGACTAAGGCTCTGGCACTTACAACCACACACTCCAAGTGGAGTGGTCTGGTTACCTTAAGGATGCACTCCCATGGAATGTATCGAGAAAGCATAACATGAATATTTTATAGTCAAATGTTCAAGACTATATGTGCGGGGTAGTTTTAAGTCAGATTCCCTAAGTACTATGCATAAAATGGATGATATGCTGTTAACTATATACTAATAGTCTAAACAGTTGGGGATCAATATAGAAAAACATATGAAAGGATACACCCCCAAACATAATGAAATTATGCATGTGGAGAGTTATGTTAGAAAATTATGAATGATCTCAAAGGCAATTGGTAGTAGATGTCATTCATGAGGCTCAAATGTGGGGAGAATTTGATGGTTTCTTTGAAATGGTTTGAAGTGGTGAGAATTTGAGGTTTCTTTTGAAATTTGGTGGATTTTTTTTATGAATGGAGGTTGGATTTCAAGAGGTGTTAAATTGGGATGGTGATGGTTGGGTGGTGGTTCTTCACATGATCTCGAGGACTCAAATAATTCTTCATCAAGTTTTGGTGTTTCCATAAGATTGTGGTTCATATCTGAAATAGTAAGGATGTCACAAATTTGTTTCATCAATAAGTCTTTAATGGCCAAACTAAATTGAAATCCACTTTCCACCATAGGTTTTATTCCCTTTTCTCCAAGCACTTCATTTTCTTTGTCCTCTCTGCCTAGAACTTTATAAATTTTCTCAATGCCATTTTCCAAATGTGTCAAGTCCAATACATGTTCTTGAGTTTCTTCTGCTAGAGTTTTCTCATTTATGGGTGATGATGCCTTAAGGCATGTGAGAGAAATTGTAACTTCAGGCATATAGTCATCATAATAAGATTTGGAATTCTCACGATAGTCAGGTGGAGGTTAATGGGGATTTAACTGGTCGAAAGTATCAGGATGGGCTTTAGCAATTTGCTTTATTATAGCAACACCTTGTTCCTCTTGTTGAATTTTGACTGGTGGGAAGAATATTAGTCTCAGATGTGGCATCATCGGATTGGAGAAAACATAAAGAAGTTGCTATTTGCTGAGCTAGTATTGTTTGCTTGACCATTTCCTATTCGAGTTAGCTTGTGATGGATGGTGTAGTGCAATATGGATAGTGATGTGAATGATAATGGGCTTTGGGTGAAACCGTATTCTAACTGACCAGGTGGATGTATGAAAGGTGGTTGACTATTTGTGGTACAATGGAACTCCATGAATTGTCGGCATAATTGGAAAACTCTTGAGTGTATGGGGTACTAGGGAAGTTTGAAAATTAAAGTTCGTAATCGTAAGGATTTTTCGTAGTAGAATCGAATTTGGTATATGATGGTTAATGGGATAACTAGTGATAAGGACTACCACAAAATAATCAAGGTTCTAGGTTTGCATTGTAATTCCAAGACGGTTGCAATGTATATTGATAGGACATGAATGCTCAATCAATGATGATGCACAAATAGTAGAAATTCATTTTTTTAGATTTTTGAAAATATTTGCTTGGTCTATAATTTACTATGCCTTGTACAAACGAACAATTGGGCGCGAGACTAAGATGACTCTACTACACGTCTCAAAAGAGTAGGCAGTCACTTCACCAAGTGGTGTGCTACCAAGAATCTCACTCACAATGAATCTGGGGGAGGGGAGTGAAAAAGGTAGTTGGTCCACCGGAATCTGGTAACTGATTATTACTCTAAATCCTCGTGACTATATTTTTGTCCTTTTATGGAGGAGCGTGACTACTTTGGGCTCTAGTTGATTGATTTTAATTCATTTTTTGGTCTAGGACTTCAAGAATCAAGCAACGTCCAATTTATCTACATTGGGGAATGACTTCCCAATAGTTGTTATGTGGCTCGGGTTTAGCTTTATGCATGAATGTAAATTGCAGTGCGGAAATTAAATTTCAAACAATCACGTAAGCATGCTTGAACACACAAGGTATCCTCTTACATGGGTTTCGAGGAGGTTTAGAATTTACCTCTCAAGCCATACTTACACGCTGCTTGAGGAGAAGGCGACGTTGGTTGGCGCGTGATCTAAGAATCAGGCTCAACCTTTCGAGTTTTTCCCTATTTTAAGTTACAATAAAAGTTCACTTAAAAAGCCCATAAGTTGGGTTTTTGATAATTAAACAATTTCGCTTTTAAGGGCCCAAAACATAAACTAAACTAATACTATGCTAATCTAATAAATTAACTATTTTAGAAAGATTATCTAGATTAACTAAAGCAAACTTAGTTAGAGTGTTGATTACCAAGTTGATTCAAAGGGTGCGAACGTATAATTCACAACTCACCTCACACACTTGAACTTCTCAAGGCAATAAAAACTCTAATCTCTTGGTAAGTTTAGAACTTCAACCAAGTGTTCACCCAAATTCATCCATACATTCAATCAAAACTCATATTTTCTATATTTTTTTGTTTTTTTTTTGTTTTATATATATATATATATATAATCCGGGTCTGAAGTTCAAATAAACATCTCAAAACAACTAGAACTGAAAAAACTAGATCTTTGGTGTCTTGACGCGGGCCTCATGAGCCGCCACCGGCAAGTGGCTCGATCGCCCCGTCGGATTCCAAAAGGTTATGTCGATTTTCAGCTGCAGCTTCAACTCCTCTCCAGTATGTTGATCTTGAACCTGGATTTGCAGAAAAGTAAGTCAGTAATAAAAAATAACGAAATAAAACAACGAAAATTAGAAAAATAAGAAATGAAAAGGTGAGAATAGTGCATCCTCCTTAGATGCTAAACCAAGCATTCTTGCTCCTTCAATCCATGACGGCGGTACCATTTGAAGTAATGTATATTGGAGTATCTTTTAAAGTGATTGAAGTGAGGTTCACCATAGATTGTTTAAAGTTTGAATGTTGGGAGTTGAAGAAAGGAAGGTAGACTCTTAGTTTATGACTTGTATTGGTTTCTAGTTTATGAAGAACATTGAAAGCTTAAGTTGTTTTACAGATTGAAATAACACAAACATTGAAAGAAAGGATTGAAATGAAAGATTGGAACAAAGAACAACAAAAAGAAGATTGATTGATTGAATAACAAAGCAAATAACAAGATTGAAATGAAGAACAATAAAGTAAAATGATCGACTTGAATGAAAAAAGACTAGAAAAATAAATCCTACATTACACTAGATTAAGTCTAGGTGCATTCTCTACTTCTACAAACCAATTGGTTTGGACCCTAAATACAATGGATACCTAATTCTCTACATCTTTTTGGCTTATATATGACACCATTACAAAACTAACCCTCTCCCATAGATTCATGACACCTCACAACTTGTTTTTACTTTATGCTTTTCTTCTTGACCAAGATAGGTTTTAGAGAATGTCATATTTTGTGCTAAGGACCTCTGTCACACCCCGAATTTCGACAGAATTCGGAAAAACATGATTTGTTTCCGACTCTTCGATCTCCGAGGTGTGACGCACTCTCAACTCCCAAAACCCAAAACAGTTTAAATATGCGGATAATAAAAACCCATAAAAATTTTAACTTAAACAAAAGTCTTCTTCATGACAAAGATTCACAAATCAGATTAGGTTACAACTCTCCTTTCAATAACTCTTTAATAAAATTTACAAATGAAATACAAAAACATTGTCTAGACTGAAATTCTATATCACCTCAAGGAAAACAAAACAAATCCGAGATGCAACGCTAACGCAAAACCACAAGCAAAGAACCACTCTTCTTCAACACTAAACTCTGTCAAAACTTATCAACTATGTTCATTGAATGAACACACCGATAAGCAAACATGCAAATCGGTCAACATTATAAAATCTTTGGTGTGAGTAGCTATAAAACAACATATACTTATACAAATATATACATAATCCATAATGGCAGCTTAGTTCCTCCACCGAGGCCTTTAACTTTCAACGACTAATATGACATACTCAAGTACAATAATTAAGGTAGGTAGTTCCTCCATCGAGGCCTTTAACTTCCCACTAACCACACAACAAACTATACGCGATCATAAATAAGGCATGTAGTTCCTCCATCGTAGCATTAGGTTCTAACTAAACAAATAACCAACCAAGCATATTACCATAATTAGATTATTTCGGGGCTTCCTTTGCGTCCCTAAAATTCACGTCAGATCTATGTCTTACCTAGTTTCCTGGCTACCACAATCGATACCCAACGCCCGAACATGTACATCCACATGCCTCCCCTTACATAATGAACCACTCCGGTGCGTGAACCACCCCGGCGGGATGCGCGACACCGTAAATCCTCACACGGAAGCAATTATGTAAGTAATGCCACTATTATTCGGCATAAAATATCGCGTCATCGTTCTATTTTGCGAACGGAATAATCAAGCTACTATTATTTACGGAGGGCCATTCAAATTTTCATGAAACGCCAAGAGGGCCAATCACATTACTTACGGCCGAAGGCCATTCAGATTAACTGAAACGCCAGAAGGGCCAATCACATGAGTTGTGGTAGCTAGGTTCTAGGATTTTCGTTACGTAATTTATTCAAGTGTCATACATTAATGACTCATAATAAATCCACTATATCATGATCAGGTCAATTACCTTATTGCACTAAGCCATAATATTTAGAAATATCTCAATTATATCTCATAACCACTTTCATACTTTCACGTGCCAATATATTATTGCACTACACCACACTCCTATGGGAAATATTCCCAAATACTATGCTACCTCATAGTAGCATCTCACATATATAATAATAGAGCGGTTATACCTTTATTTCTCCAAAACTATTGCATTCTATATATATCCCAACATATTATATAATATTACAATATCCACGTCAAATCTTAATTAGATAATGACCACCAAATTTATACAATTTACAACATCAAATGCAAAGACAATTATTAAGCGATCCACGATCCACAATCAAAGCCCAATATATATATGTTTTACACACTACTCACGTCAAATCTTAATTAGATAATGACAAACAACGTTATATAATGTTCGAGAATATTTTATTATTATATTTGTCCATATAATCAAATGTGTGAAAAACTGGAAAAGTCCACATTCCACAGTCAACGGTCAAAGGTCAAAGTCAACGGTCAAAGGTCAACAGTCAAAGGTCAACGGTCAAAGTCAAAGGTCAATGGTCAAAGTCAAAGTCCAATGTCAACGGTCAATGGTCAACGGTCAAGTCAACGGTCAATGGTAATGGTCAATGGTCAAAGTCGACACGCCATGGTCAAAGTCAAACTGTCATTGTCAAAGTCAAAGTCAAACTGGTTTTATGTTCAATGGGTTCATGGTCATAGCCATGGTTCATGGCTAAGGTCAAAGGTGCATGGCTCATGGGCTCATGACCAAGGTAATGGTTCAGACCCAACTCGCCAAGCCCAAACCTTATAACCCGAAAGTCCAAACATTTAAAGACCAATTAGATCTATTTTAAGTCCTATGGACTGGCCCCAAGCAATATTAGAAACGGGCCCAAAAACTTATACTGAACTTGCCCAAAACACAACTGAGTTCGGCCCGAAAATTTAAACTGAAACCGGCCCAATCAAAACAAATAAAACGGGCCCCTAGACTAATATTAGAACTGGCCCATACAAAACAACTAAGTTTTCGGCCCTAAAAACTAAAACTGAAATTTCGGCCAAGCCACTAAAAGAATTTGGCCCAAACCAAACACTTAAACATTTCGGCCCAACTAAACAATAAGGGGTTTGGCCCAAATAACTTAACCCACACTCGGGCCCAACCTTAACAGCTAAGGCCCAAGCCCAATTTGGCTACACCAGGTCGTCTTCTCCAAATTTCTTCTTCAACAGCCTCCACCAAAACCGGCCACCGCTAGCCACCATTAATCCCTTCCCCCTCATCTCGGTTTGACTCCTTTGGAAAAACCAAACCACATTAACTAATCCACCACCCCCTTTCAACGACTGTCGAGATCGATCCCCAATCAAAATCTCGACCGCCATTAATGGCTATCGAAGCTTCCAACAGCCCCTATCGACAGCCCACTACCACCATTCATCAAACCATAATCACACAACCAACAAAATCCATCCAAGCAAAACAACACAACCAATTAATTAAACCAAAAATTTCAACCACCCCGCGCCATTAATGCCTCCAAGCTTCCCCACCTCGACCACCCTCATCAGTCCACAACCAAACACCAACAACCAATACAGAAAGTTCAACAAGCCAAAAAAAAGATTTCGGTACTGGTTTGGGCGACGCCATTAGCGCCCATAAAGCTTGGACAGTCCAAATGTGGATTTCCTAGCCTCCACAGAGTTTCGACAGCCTATATCAAATCCGAATTCACTCGAGTTTTAACAACTCGACAACACGACCTCGAATCAAAACAATATAATGAACAGTAAAAACAAAAACATTAAACAGTATACCGATATGCGAAAAACTATAAATTTGGTGAAATAGCCAAATAGCTACTCACCTGAATTAAAACCCGACGAATCCTCCGTAGTCCGAACCGTCGCGCTCCACCTCTCCAGCAAACCAGCTTCTCTCTCTGCCTCCATTTTCATTATTTTTATTATTTTTTAAAACCCTATTATCTAGAAAAATGTGTTTATATACTTGGGTCCGAAACCCAAGCCCAAAACAGACTCGGGCCCAAAAACCAGGCCCACATGTTCCTAGTCCAATCCAACCAATTTTTTTAAAATAAATTATTTAATTAATTAATAAATAAATAAAAACGTATTTTAAAAATACGGGCGTTACAACCTCTATCTCTGGTCATCTGAGTTGAAGCTTTTGACCTTTGACTTTGCCATTTGACTTTGACTTTTTCAGCATTTTTTCGTTGCAGCTTTTGGTCTTTATAATAAGTATGATTAAGGCTCTTTTGGTGCTAAGGCGCAACTTTTATGATAAATGGTTTGAATTTATCTGTAACCTGAAAAAGACAATAAAAGTTATGAATTGTCTTTTCATTAAACATAAGAAGGGTTGTAATGCAGTAATATAAGGGTAATAAAACACACATTTAGGAGTTGATCACTTACATTTCAAAATTAGCTAGTAATCATAAAGAATCGAATCAAGCACGTACAATAACTGAAAAAGAAAAAAATTCCAAGTTTTAAATTTGCATAAAAAGCACAATCTTGGAAGTTTATATATTATCTTATTTATTTATTTTTTGATAATGTGAGTTTCTAAGCAATTAGTGTATCCGTCTCAATGTCACCTAGGTTGGTAGGTAGTCCCACCAACAAAAAAAAAATTCCAAAAAGAACTGCAGACGCATATGCCAGGGTCCAAAATCTAGTTACAATAGTAAAATTAGATTTAGGGACAATCCCCCGTAATAGTTACAGTTTTTGCGATGAACCTCATTTTGATAATTTCTTAGGTTTATTAAGCCCTTCTAACAATTATTGACAATGAGTTGAGTGGCTTAATGACACAATTGCCTATTCATCTTATTCTTCTAAACCATCTTCTTCTACAACTCCACCTACCACCACCACCACCACCACCACCACCATGGGACCACCATTTCATCACATTACAAACCTAAAAAACTAAGAATTGAAATTTGATCTTGTCGTCTAATCAATTGTCTGAATTGACAAACCCAAAACATCAACACCATTTGTAAATCCTTTGCCACCATAACCAAAAAGACCAACAAACTCTTCCAAAATCGCCACCAAATCCACCATTATCTAAATACATCTCTTTTGCCAATCAACATACATTAATTTTTTGGTGGTAGATTATTGCAACCAAATGCACCTCAAGTTTTGGTGGTATGGTTTATTCTTTTATGTTAATGATGCTTGATTGTTTAAGTTAACAAGTTTTAATTAGTAGGAACAAAATTGGTGGTGGCGACGGCAAAGGTGGGGTGGAGATGGTAGTAGTGTGAAGAAGATGATGAATAAAGAAGATGGACATGTGGTTTAACACCGTCCGTTGATTTGGGTTATAGAGATGTTGACATGTGTCCCACTAACTAAGTAATTACAAAAGCATAATAGGTAATTTCACCATTAAAAAAATACCAACGTCCATCCATCACCATCTACTTATGTGGTCAAATGTTCTATGCCATAATGTATTCCAAGCAACAAGTAATTGGGATTTTCCAATTTTTTTTTGCCCCAAGTCCACCATGTATTTTAATTACGGATTAGAATAAAAACAGGGCTAGCGTCAGTAATATAAATTTATATTTACATATGAAAATTTAAATTTACACAAAACAACTAATATAAATATAATTTTACTAATTTCTTCAATTGCGAAAAATAATGTGTAAATTTAAATTTCCACATGTAAAATGTACATTGTCATATGTAAATACAAATGTTCATATGAAAATTTAAATTTACATTGATAAAAAAAACTATGTAATAAATTTATTGACATCAGGTCGGTTTGTTCTAAAATCAAAATTATTAACGAAGATTTGTCCTAAAACCAACAGAGGTGCCCGGTTTTGTCCTTGAGCCGAAATTCAATTCGGTCTTTTATTGTTGGGCCGTAATCCCTGAGCCCATTAAAAAGTGGCCCAAAAGTTTCCTATATATGGTGGCACACAATAAACCAAGTGGAGTAAATAAATGGAAAACCATATCGAAGAAGAGGAACTACTAAAAACGAAGACAAAAAAACTTATACGTCCAAAATGGCCGCGCCTGCTATGGAGGGTGCAGTAGTAACAGCTTTGCGTACAATAATGTACAGAGTCCAGTCAGCAGCCGAAAAATCCGCACGTAAGTCAGACCAAGTCAGAGTAGTGGCAGTCAGCAAAACAAAACCAGTCTCACTCATTCGCCAAGTCTATGATGCTGGTCACCGCTGTTTCGGTGAAAATTATGTTCAAGAATTTATTGAAAAAGCTCCCCAGGTCATTTACTTACTTGACAAAGAAACTATTTAGAGTTTTTTTTTATCATGGAAATATAAGTTTTATGTCTTTCTTGCAGCTTCCAGATGATATTGAGTGGCATTTTATTGGGAATTTGCAAAGCAACAAAGTCAAACCCCTTCTAAGTATAATCAGTGTATTTTATAATTTATATATAGTTTTATTACTGTAGTGGATTTTTCTGGTGGACACATGGTCATATCTAGATTTAGTCCTGATGGCCTCCTGGGCAAGGGAAGCACTTAAACTTGGAATTTTACAGGAGCATGGAAATAAATTTACCCAATATTATGTGATCAAGTTACCCAACACTGTCAAATGAGTATAAACTGGCTCTAATGGTATCCCTTATGGTTTGTTTTGGCTAATTGAGCATATATATTATACGATAAGAATAAAAGGCTTTTTACAAGGGGATAAAGAAGAGATTACAGGGGACTGTGTCATTTTGAAACACAGGACGGTAGGCACCCCATACCCTCTAGCTCAACCCTCGTTCGCAGAACGAAAGTATGATTGATGTGGAACCTCTCATTTGTGTAGCTATGGGGGTTTACCGTAATACAAAAAAGCTTGTTGTGTGTCCATAGAAGTGGCTTTGTTTGCTGCGATATCTGCAGTCTAAACAGTTTGAGAACGAGGTTACTGTAGTCCCCATCTTTGTGTTTTCCAGTGCGCTTAAAACGTCTTGTCTTTTATTGTATTTGCCTGGGTTGGTGTCCTTTGGCTTTTCAAGTTTTGAATTCTACTCGCCTCAAGGAAGGCTCTTTTACATTTGTTTTTTAGTAAGCAATGGATTCTTTTTTGGATAGCATTCTAAGAATGACCTTTTGTACCTTATCAGTTGCAGCAGGTGCTTGAAAAAGGTCTATTTGAGTTCTTTAGTTTAGACTGCTTGCTAGTTCAGAAGACTTCGACTGAAGCTAAGATTCTGATTGGAACAAACAGCAAATTGTGTTCATATTGAAAGAAGCAAAATGTGTGGAATTGTTGGAAATAGTAGCTCGTATAGTTATTGTGGGATTCTGATCATTTATTGTATGACGTCCCATGTCTTGAGCAGAGTTTGTACTTGTATTGCGAAAGTAACTACAGACCTTCACATTGAACACTTGTGAACTCCAACCAGTCTCCCCCCCACAACACACACACACACACACAGTAACACATTTTGTTTTGGTACTGGAGTTCTGTTAAGTTGATACATTTTATTTATATTTTTTGAAACTCAAAATGAGAACAAACAATGCACACCATTTAAAATAGAAGAAAAAAAATGTGTTGTTATGCTTCTGGCTAATATTAATACTATTAATGCCTTTCTGCTTATTTTGCAGCTGCAGTCCCAAATCTTGCAATGGTTGAGAGTGTAGATGATGAGAAGGTGAGAACTTGTACAGAATCTAACTTCTAAAACATTAGCCAACTCTTTCTGTTACTCTTTTTTCATTTTCTAGTTCGTTTTTTTAAAGAGGGGAGAAAAGGGGAGCATACTAAGTCGGCATGTGAATTTCTTTTATCTGGAAAAGATATTTGCATTGATTTGGTCATGTTATATATGTTTGTAAGCTTCTATGGGCTTGGTTTTGAGAACCTCTTTCTTGGGGGCTAAGATCTTGGATGTAAGGCATGGATGCATTGTAGTTTCGTGATCTGTAGTGCCATAGACTTTATTAAATTACTTAGAAAAAGTAAAACTCTGTTTACCAATAAATAAGTAAAAAGAAAATCATTAGGAGTAACACTGTTAGTGGTAATTAGCATTAAGGTACATTTATGTCCAGTTACAGAGATGGCATCACCAAGAACACAATGAGCTACCCTGAAATTTCATTATCCCACCCGAAGAAGAGGTCCTCTAGTCTAAGGCCTTCCAACCTATTATCATTAGAATCCAAATCCAAATCCAAAGACACTTCTTACGTACATATTCCTTATCGGTAGAAGAGACTATCTTCATAGACACTTCTATCCTTACCATGGACCAAAAAAAGCATGTAATAGCATCTTCTTGTAAAGCTTCCCTGTAGGATAGTGAAGATCACATCTCCAAGCACAACAAGTGCCGAGGAGTTGACCACCATCGGTGTTCCCAAGTTTTAAGCTGATCAACAGATAATCCGAAACAGCTTTGCAAAAATACACTCCCTAATTAGTAATGAAGAACAAAGTAGAGATTTGGAAGAAAGAGATTAAGAAATCTCAATTGTGGAAGTAAAGAAGAAGGGAGATTAGAAGATTAGACAAATTAAAACAATAGGTTAAAAGATGAAGATAAAGATAATAACAAAGATAACTCAATTGAGAAATTTCTTGAATATAAATCAAATCATAATTATCATAATGGGTTCATTCTTACAAACTACTAGAGAAGCCATATTTATAGATATGGTTTCTTGGACTCTAAACAATGCAAAATAGAAACTACTTCTAATTCTATTTCCACACAAATTAAGAAATAACTTAACTACTAATTAAAACTCTTCTAGAACCAACCATAGCTAGATATCCTATCCTACATCAATTAGATACTGAATACTCTTGTCCTCTTGCGCACACCTGATGCACCTATCAGCCACAATCTACCTCCTTTTCGTAAAGTTATCAGTGCTAAGTAATCTTCCATGTAGCAATGTCTACATAAAGAGACGCATCTAAGAAGACTTGTTTCAATTTGTCTTGCAATTTAGGGAAATGCAAAACCCAAAACCTATAAGAAATCTTTGCAAGTGGTGGTGGAAATTTGGAGGAGAGATTAATATTCTGTGGAGAAGCTCTTACTTTCTCGTTTCTGGTCCTGTCACTAAAATTGGCAGAGTTGTCCTTTATGCACCCCTTCATCCTAGTCTCTTACTCATAGAGCAAATAGGGTCTCACCATTTCTTCTTTCTCCTGGCTTGTCTAAGATATGTTTTTCTTTTTTATTAACTTGCTGTGCACCCTTGTAAGTTATTCTCACCATTGACGTCTTTGAAGAGGGAAAACGATACTATTGTGAACTGTTGTCCTTTATGTCTCCAAGATGGGGTATCAATGACCCATGTCTTTCAGTTTATCCTTAACGTGGTGGGTTAGTCCTAGCAGAATGATAGGCCTTCTCACTTTATGGCACATCGTCCACTTCCCCAAAGTGTAAACAAGTTCAGAGTGGTAACCTGTATGTTGGGCTCTCAAGCTAATAAATGTCTTTTTCAAGGTATTCTGGAGGTCTCAAGGAGATGGATTTTGTATATGAAAGGCTTTTTGTTCTTGAAGGCCAAATCTTTACCGTATCTTAGGATTTAAAAAGAGCATTTTTAGCCTCTAAGTGGAATACTAGCCTCAAAGGCGTGCGAGGCGTAAGTTCAATGTCTAATAGAAATGCAAAAAGTTTACAAAAAATATAATTAAATCTAGAAAATTTGAGACCTGTCTCTTGTGACTAAAACTACCAAAAACCAACCAACCAACCAAACAAACAAACAAACAACACACAAGTTGTAGAGACCAAAGCTTTTATGGGACAATGACACTGTTGAGATACATATATGAAAGCTAAGTAGCTAACAAAAGTTTTGAAATCTTAGTAGAGTTTGATATGATTTATCAAAAAAGGACTAAAAGAATGAAAAAGAAAAGAAAAAAAGAAGGCAAAATAAAGGGATGTGTAAAAAGCTGGACTTTTAGGGATTTACTGTGCTCCAGTGAGGTTATAGCCTTATCGCAGCTCGAGGTTATAGCCTCAAGGCGTGTGCCTGTTATTGTGTTTGTAAGGCTTAATCTTCAAGGCATTTCGTCATGGACGGCTGTGAGGTTCGCTCATGATATTTTGTTATAGATTGGGTCATTATGTGGTTAAATGAGACCATATCATGCATTGAGATTCTCATATTAGGGGAGGGTTTACATGACTTTTGTTCGGACGGACCAAAACTACGAAAATGCATTGTTCTTTACATACCTCTGCTCTAATTTCATGGTATCAATAAGTAGGGGCGTCAAAGTGAAGATGGGCAGAAACTGGTGTCAACTGCAGTCTGCAGGTTGGGTATTCGACTTTCATTCATAAATTGAATATTTAGTGAAGAAGCTACTTCTATTTAAGAACATTTGTTGAAGATGACTGAGATAGTCCAAAAGTGAGTTGGTGGGTAGTCCTTCATTTAGAAAGAATAGCTAGTTAATTTTTGATCATTTGCAGAGTGGATATGTGAGAACCAAGAGGATTTTGTTTAGAAAACTTAGTGGATAAGCAAGTGTACAACAAAATTTGGGATGGATATGATATCTAAATTGGTAAGCATGGATAATTAGGTCAAAATCTCGCAAAAAAAGAATATATACGTGGACAACGTCCAAGTGGAGGAAAAACCATGATTGGAAAGAAATAATTATAAGAAAAAGTATTATATTATCTTCTTCTTAATAAGAAGAAAACTACCTAGAATGTCACTGTATTAATACGGTGATAAAGAGTGGCTTTGTTTTGTTGGATGGTTTATCTAAAAATAATTTAAACCATCGATTACTTGAATTGGAGAGGCATGGATGTCCCGAATCTTTGGTGAAAAAAGATGTGAATCACCTTATAACTTATCCAGGTTCTAAACTTCTATGATCTGATCTTAGGTTGACCGGAATATAAATACCAGTAACTGAATTTGATACTGAAGTTAAGTAATAACAAGAGAACTGAAGTCACTTATTATAAAAGCAAATACAGAACTTTTACAATGTTACCAACTTGGTTCTAATACAACCTTGGTATTGCAAAATTCTAGAGAATCTATCTCTCACTCTCTCTCAAGATTACAAGAGTAACTTTTCCTGAAATTTTCTCATGTCCCTCAATGAAGAACAAGAGGGATTTATGTAGGCCTAAGAACAGATTTCTTAACATTGAAGTCTTCAAACCTATATTCAATTCAGATTTGAACACGTGGTTGCAATCTTTGTCCTTTTCTGAAACTTGGTTACTTGGCCTCCCACATAATGACAAGAGTCATATTCTCTATATTGTCACCATGTGATTTATGAAGGCTTGAGACCAGCTATCTTCGTTTCAGCTGCTCTCTTGCTAAGAAACTTCCTTCCTAAGAAAACTTGCTGGTTAAGAAACCAACTGATTTCCTTGCGCAGCTTAAGTGTTCCCATCTGCAGCTATTGCATGGTTTGCTACCTCCACTTTGGATGCAATTGCAGCTCCTTTGCTAACCATCATGGCAAACTTTTCAATAGGTTCAGATGACCCTTCAACCACCTAATCTTCAACACATGTATCTTTCCCCTTTTGGTACTTGTCTTTCCACCAAGACGGTTTGAATTTTGGATGCAATTTCAAAAATCCATTCTTAGACTGTTGATGGGTGTTACAGTTATCACAATATTGTTAGCCTTTACTCGCCACAGAGAAATTCTTTCTCCTTCCATTTTGGGAACCTAGCCAGCGGAAATTTCTGTTGTTTGGACTTTCGTCCGAGTTTTTGAGGTATCCTTTCCCTGAAGGTTGGTTTTCATCTCAATGTACATAGCTTTCTTGCATGCAGCATCAATATCAGCCACTGGAAAAGTGATAATTATGTCCACAAAGAGAATTACAATCCTCCCTTGTATTTGTCAATGAAGATTCACCTCAAAGTGAATGTCCTCATTTATAACAATAGGATAGAATCGGTTTTGTACAGATGTAGCAAAGTGGTGCCAAGTGGTTACTGGGGGATGGGGGTTCATGGTTTAGAGCCAACTCAGATGTGTGTGCTTCCCACCAAGTGGTGAGAGCATTTCCACCAAGTTTCAGTCGTGCAAAGATTTATTTTTTCGCTTCTGTATACACTTTTGTACTGAAATAAACTTCCTAGGATTTCAACCAACCATCCAATTTTCTGGATTGCTCCTTGAGGTTGACAAGTTCAACCCTTTCATGGTCTCCATCGTCATCAGCATAGTCTGCCTCGACTCTTGCATTTCTTGTGTGAGTTTTTCCAAGGACATGGGATGTTCTTCTTGATAACTTGGCATAGTGATCTTTCTTTTGCCTATTTCAGGATTAAAAGGAACAATCTCCTCACACTTAGACCATCTGAACTTAAATCCCCTCAGGAGATGTCCTCTTAGAACTCTAACAAGGATGTTTTGCTCTCATCCTTCAACAATTGTTGGGCTCAACGCCTCATTCTCATAATAGTTCGTAAGCTTTCGGTAGTTAATCTACATACTATGAAGGCCAAGTGGTTGTGTGGAGCACATTCCAAGGCGACCATTTGGGCTTTGTGGAAAAGACAGGAAATGGAGGAATTTGAAAAGTGAAGATAAGAAAGTGCAATGGGTCATTCTTGATGTAAAGGAATGATGGCAAGTCTAGGAATCCAACTCTTAGGCGACTCAATTTCCATGGTTTTGTTTGTAATTTGGAAGTTGTTGTATTGCAACCTCATGATGTGATGCACTTATGTTGTGGATTTCTTTCGGTTGTATAACTTACCTTAGTGACTTTCTAAGGGGAGCAACCGAGCAAGAGGTGGTTGACAAAGGGTGAGTGTTCTAATGGATTCTAACTCTGTCAAAGTACTATGCTTAGTTAGAAACTCACTTAGTTAACATGTGGATGCCTATTTACTCTCTCTATCATGGTTGCAAAGTAGTATTCTTTCTTATCAATAAAGTTTAATTTAATCAATAAAACCATTGTTTGTTGGTAGCCCTCTCCTTCAGCAACACTAACCAATTTACTTTTCATCTCTCTTGAGCTATTTCTCCAACGAAGTGCCTTAAATGCTTCATTCTGTATCATTTTCACACTCTGGTTACCTTGACTAGAGAACATTGTGACGAGGTTTATGGCCATGATCTAAACTTGTTAGCAGAAGCTTCAACAAGATACTGCATGTTAATCTTTCTAAACAAGATCCGTAAATTCACACGAAAAAACTCACTGGTCAGAATTTCAGCCTGATTACCCCTAATGGGTGGAACTGGTAGGGGGATTTGTGAAAATACTCCTGAGAGTTATCGAGACTATCTTCGACAGGTCTTATCTTTTGACCTGGGAATTAAAATTTGGATCCTTGGATGCAGTGCAAAGAGGACTTTGATATCTATCAAAGCTAATCTCATGACAAACTCAAGATTTGTACGGTTTGAAGGTCAAAGTTGCGTTTTGGGTTTCAGCATATGAGCGGTGACAGGAACACTAAATTTTTGTTTAGTATTGAATTGATCTTATTAATATTTTCTTATTCTAATTCCGTTCAGGCTATAGTATTTAAGATTTTCATGCCTTATTTGGGTGTTTGCTATATTGAAATAAACCCAAGAGTGCCTGGTGTTATTGTGGGAAGGGCTCTGCTTGAGTTGCTTCAAATGAAGTTGATTTTGTTCTAGTGGTTGATTGAATTCTTCATGTGTTTATTTCTTTTTAGATCATTATCGTAGTTTCCACCAAAAGCTTTACATCGTTTGGATTTGGGGACTTCAAACATATGTTTCTCTTAGAATTTTTTAACAAGGTATGAAATACTCAAAATCGTAGGTGGTATGTTAATGCAAATTGCTGATTAAAATGATTATTAGCAAACCTGTGAACAAAACCTTGTATAAAGAGATTTTGATTGAAACAACTTGTACCCAAGAAAGGAACGAAAAGATATAGCAGTTAAATGTGAAGTTTATTTTTATCTATCTTGAGTTATGATTGCATAAGCTCCAACTTCCGTTTTCAAATGTCTCACTATTGAAATTTTAGTGGTCATGAACCAAACTCTCCAAATGTTTTTCCTGTTTATATACCTGTATCTCACTTGATGTTAAGTGTATCACAGATTGCCAATTATCTCGATCGCTATATTGCAAGTTTTGGAAGAAAGCCTCTGAAGGTTTTGGTCCAAGTGAATACAAGTGGGGAAGCATGTAAGTGAATTGATAACCATAACCACTACTTGAAACTCCACAAAGTCGAAGCTCTTGAACTGGTTTTACTTAATAAACGCATAAACGTCCCTGTTTTTCGACCGACTAGTTGTTCTGAGCTATTTTTTCCTTTTCCTAATAACCTTTCTCCTGTTTTTTATGTTGTTATTAGTGGAGTGTCCTGTGGTTTCTCGTCTCATAAACGCATGTGACTTATGTTTCAGCAAAATCTGGTGTAGAACCCTCAAGTTGCGTAGAGCTTGCAAAACATGTCAAGATGGGCTGCCCAAACCTTGAGTTTTCTGGACTAATGACAATTGGGATGTTGGACTATACGTCGACTCCAGAGAACTTTAAGGTGATTATCTGGATTCGAACTTCAATATTGTATTTGGTTTCAGTTTTTATTATATTCCACTTTATTTGATACTCAATTGCATGTACTGGTGAGACAGACGTTATCAAATTGTAGAGCTGAGGTATGCAAAGCACTTGGAATGACAGAGGAGCAATGCGAGCTATCAATGGGCATGTCTGGTGACTTTGAGAAAGCTGTAAGAATATATTCTCTTGGATTTCTAATTTACGTCTTAGTTGCAGTATATTTTCAGTTCGTAGATTCCAACAGTGGGTTTGAAACGGAAAGGGTCCCGAAAATTCATTTACTACAACTAATTGTATTTTTCAGCACATTCATGTCAAGTCTTGAACATTTAAAACTGTATATTGTTTTGTGCTATGTATAGTTTCGCAAGTCACAACCACATGTAGCATTATTTGCAATCTGGGACGCCTAGTCACCTCTGACCACTAGTAGTGCCATGATTGAATCTGCTGTTCTTAATATTTTGCATACAATTTTTCGATAAGGTGTGAATGTGTGATGGAACTGATGTATAAATGAAATATATAGCTGGTATTTATAGGTTCCTTAGGTTTTGACGCTGGTAGTACTCCCTATTTTGTTACTTAATCCATACTCCGTAGCAGTGGGCTGAAAAAGCTTAAATTTTTTATTTCTCTTGCAGATTGAAATGGGCAGTACCAATGTGAGAATCGGATCAACCATATTTGGACCCAGAGAGTATCCAAAGAAGCAAGGGAACTAGAATATAAATCTTATGTGCCATAGTGGAGAACCCATGACCATCTTGTGGGATTTTGCCAATTAGATACTGAGACTTTTTTTTTGATTATTTATGTGACGACAGAAAATACTCTTAAAGTGTACATGCAATGTTCTGCAGTTTCTGCTATTCACTATATATCTACAAGCAAGAGGATAAAAGACAGGTCTAGAGTCTACAGATTACAGTCATCATTGCCCTCAAATCCTTAGTTTTTGTTCCGCAGTTCTGTTTATATACGAGAAACGACTATATTAGGTATTGTTCAGGCTGTTGGCTGGAGTGGTGGTCTAGATGACGAAACAATATTTCTCTCTATTGGTGAAAATGACTAGAAACGCTCAGTAACCTGTTTGCTGCAAATCGTTTTCCATTACTTAACCTTAACCACCTCAGGTCCCTTTGTAAAATAGTATATTGAAGAGTTCTAAAAATTGTACATTTGTAAAAAACAAACTAATATCTTAGCTGCGATTTCGTTAATGGTATGTCGGGTAATTCATTTGAAATTGTATAAGCAGGTCATGACTCATGAGGAAATCATCTCTCTATAAATCGTAGCTTAGAGTGGTTGTCTCATACGGATTACAGAGTGAGGAATCAAAATTTTGACTGGCCAAGGAACAGTACCTTGTAAGTGGATTAGGCCCGTTTGCCAAAGTTCTCAATAGTAATTATGCTAACCACTTAATTGGCATAATATACAATGTACTATACATGTTTTTGCACTTTGGATACTATACAATTTTTCAGGCACTAAACTACATTGTACAATCAAAACATTATCACTTTGCGACTTGGAAGTATTTCCGGTCAATTTTTGCTGATGTGGCCACCGTCCTATACCACGTGTCCAGCCATCTAGACATGTGGCATTTTTTGAAATACACGTGACCTGGTACCTCATGTGATCTAGTTTCGCAATTTTGAAAACTTGAAACACCGAAATTGCGAGTTTAACCTTCTTCCTCCCTTTGAAAACCCTAATTCTCAATTTGAATAGTTCAAAATGTCATCCACCTCTATCAATTCGAATCATTCATGCTTTTGTGGAGAGCCATCTCCTTTGATAATGTCAAAGACTATTGGAAATTTGGGAAGAAGATTTTTTGGTTGTACAAATTACAAAACTCACGACTGTGGCTACTTTGATTGGGAGGACAAAGTTCCAAAATCAACAAAGCAAAGGTTCATTGATTTGTACAAAGAGGTTGACGGATTGAAAGAAAATTTGGAGGAAGCTAACATGGAAAAGGTGGAGTTGCAAGGAAAATTGAATGTAATTGTTCACTTTGAGAAGAAGAAGAGAACAGAGTTGAAGAAAAAGGTGACAACTTTGGAATGCTAGAATTATAAGATGAAGAAAACTTGTTTGATTTTGGTCGTTGTATTCCTGTTTTACAAGTATTTGTTTGGTTAATAAGTGATGTGCATTGTATTTCTGTAATGTTCTGTAACATGGTTTTTGTAATGTAATAAGTTGAATGAAAATGAAAATGGAATGAAATTGTAGAGTTCTCTAGTTTCTGTGTTTCTGTAACATTGGTTTCTGTCACTGTATGTATATAATGAAAAATGCATTTGATAATTTAACATAGCAAAAGTAAACATTAAACATCACTACACTACATCAGGACTTGATAATTTAACATAGAACAAGACAACCAAGCTAAAAAAACATCAAAACATAGAAACAAGAACAAGACACAAGACACTGCCTAGATAAACCTAACAAACACACTTCAAACATCAGTTCACTTCAAACATACACCAAGACATCACTTCTTAGACTTAGACTTCTTGGACTTCATACAAAACCCAGGATAAGCTGTAGCAGCAGCAAGACACAGGATAACCTCTTGAACTTGCTGCTTGGATGGTGTTGGTGCTGATTCCCTCACTGCTACTTCATTTACTGCTGCTGCTAGTAACCTTGGAGATTTCCTGAGCTTATGTTCGAATCCAGGTGGAACTTCTAGACTTGGTTCTCTAGGTCGACTTGCCTCTCCCTCTTCCAATAGCTCAATGATGCACACCCTTCCACAGTCATCACAAGGTTTCAGATTAATGGCATCATTCTCATAAACAACCTCCATGAGCACTCTCTCCCCCTCCTTTGTTTTGATGAGGTCCCAAACTGCAATCAGTGCTCTTTCAAAAGTTTTGGGTTCTCCCTTACCCTCAACATGGATCATCTGACCCTTGGTCATTATTTTTTCGAATCTAAACCTATTGCATACAACCTCTACCCATCTAGGATGGTTTTATAGATTGCATACCAAACACCATTAATTATCACCAACTATAAAGTCCAAAATTAAAACTATAACACTATTTACAAGACATTAGTCAAATCAGTTTTCAATATATTCAATAAAGCATTCTCCTTGACCCAAAAAAAAAAAAAAATGTTTCCTTACATTCAAAATATGACACTTGTTCTTTGCATGACCATGTTTGAGAGAAACATACAAAACGTGACACTTGTTCATTAAAGCAACAAGTCTGAAACCATTAATACACTCTTAAAACACCAAAATGAGCTAGATCAATTTTACCAAATAATTCATGGGATGCCTTCTGCTATACTCTTTGCAGTACTTGATTCCTGTGTTCCAAGTGGTGTATTATTTGACCCTTGACTACTTCCAACTTGATCACTTGCACTTGAAGTCTTCCTTTGTACAACTCTCCTTTCTTGTGGTGGCTATATAAGAAATAAAGCATAATGAATAAAAACTTACCAAACTAAACTAAAGAATAAAGAAATAAACTAAACTAAATTTTAAATTGCAGACACTTAAATGAATAAAAAACTTAAAATAATAACTTACATGAAAATATTTTCTTCTAGTTGGAGGTAATATGTGTACTCCATCACCCATTGACACAGTTACTCTTGGTGGAAGTGGAACAGTTAATCTTGAAGCAGTCTACACAGTCATGCACAATGAATAAGCCAATGCACTCAAACTAATTTATTGAAAAAACTAAACTAAAACACTCACATTGATGTCAGCTTCTCCTTCAATAGTATTAGTGTTTACACCAAGTGGAACAGTAATTGGCTCACTGCTTCCTCTTCCTCTTCCTTTTTCACCCCTAGCCCTTGTACCTTTACCCCTTGTACCTCTACCCCTTGTACTTGGTTGCTGATTAGTTGCACTCTCATCTGTTAAAGTACTTGGCCCTTCATTACTTGGAGATGGTTCATTTGAATTCAAGGGTGTCAATCTTGAAGCAGTCTACACATAATGCACTATGAATAAGATAATGCACAAAACATAATGAATGAAAAATACATTAAATATATTAGAAGACTCACATTGATGTAAGTTTCTCCTTTAGGACTAGTGTATACTCCAAAGCCTATAAGGACTGGTTCCCTTCTTCCTCTCCCTCTTTGACCTCTACCCCTTGTACCTCTGCCTCTTGTACACCTACCTTCATTACTGGCATTCTCAGCTGTTACAGTAGTTGGCCCTTCATTAGTTGCATCCTCAACTGGGACATTATTCACTTGTCCTTTCTTTTTCCTCACCTAATGTTATATTAACATATTTAAATACAATCAAAACCACTTGTAAAAATAACTTATAAAAGTAAAAGACAAATGCGTACTCACTTGTTTCTTTCTAAGTGGTGGGTCTGTAGACTTGCATAACCTTATGTTGTGTTCCTCACTATTGCATCTAGAACAATGCATTTTCCTACCCTTCCTACATAGTTGGTGAGAAGCCTTGTCTTCTATCACTCTTCTAGTTCCCACTGCTACTCCTTTTTTCCTTCTATTCTTCTTGGGTTTGCCAGGCATCCTCCTTGCTATGGGAGGCAAAATAGCAGGCCTCTTTGTCCTATGCCACATGTTTTGACCATTCAAAGGCTATATATCTTTGACTATATATCTATATATCTTCTTGTACTCTGCCACACTATACCAACTAGATACATGCTGCAATGGATCAATGTTGAGATAATACATAATTGAAATGGCATGTGGACATGGGATGCCATTCATTTCCCACATTCTACAGCTGTATCTCATAGCAGTTGCATCCACAGTAAAGGCTTCATATTTGTTCTTCCTGGCCTCAAATGAGTTGCTTCCATTGTAATGTGCAGCCCAAAACCTATGATCTTCTTTATTTTTTTCTAACTTTTGCATTATAATAGGACAAAAGGCAGTCTTCCAGTTAGCCATTGCTACAATCTTCTTTTGCATTGTAGCCATTACTTGCTATCTGATATCCTCAAGCATTTCTATGATGTTCTTTTTCCTTGCTTCCACTATTGTTGAGTTAAATATCTCACATATGTTGTTGTCAACAGAATCCAAACAAGGAAACATGCTAAAAAAAGCTCTTGACCACTGTCTTGGGTTTTGCTTCACCATGTAGTGGTGATATGCATTCTCAGAATACTTTTTCATTTCATCCATGTTTTGTTCAAACTCTTGAGGAGTCCCACATTTGCTAGCCTTTCAAAATAGAAACTTATACTGTAAACCAGGGAATGTCTTCTTGAAATTGGCATATATATGCCTGGCACAATTTCTGTGCTCAGCAAAAGGCAAATAGTCTTTTATCACTTGTACAAGACTCTTTTGCTGGTCACTAATAATAGTCAACCCAAGACCCTGACCTTCACTATAACCCAAGTCTTGCATCAGCAAATCTAAAAACCACATCCAACTATCTAAGTTTTCCACTTCTACAACTGCCCATGCTATTGGGAACATTTGATTGTTTGCAACTCTACCAATGGCTGCCAGTAGCTCCCCCTTGTAGTACCCCTTCAAGAAACATTCATCAACTCCAATAACTGGTATGCAACCACTCTTCCATGCATTTATAAGTGCAGCAAACCCTATATACATATGCTTGAACACTGCAGGTTCATTAGGTGTAGGATAAATAATTCTATCTCAATAGTACTCCCAGGATAACTCCTTCTTAGTTCAAATTGGTAGTCCCATAACTTTGCATATACACTAGCCAACCTATTTTCCACTGCATCTAGAACTTTGCGCTTAGCTCTGTGATAAACACCCAAAACTGTAATATGAAACCCCATTGAGATATATAAATTTGGTTAATTATGTGTTTAATAATCATGAAATAAATATATTTTCGTACTTTTGCAGGTATTCGCAGTAAACATGAAAATATTGGTTAAACCTGCGTAAAAGCACGGAGAACGACGTATATATGAATTCTTCTAAATCAGCCATGTAAAGCCCAACAAATCCGCATAGAAGCATCAAACTTCCGAAGCTCCTACCTCTTGAACCAGGACTCCGATTGTGACAAGTGAGTTGCTCAAACAATCAGGGGGATGAACTTTACGCATAAGCGGGAAGTTGTAAAATTGCCAAAAGACCGGACCGCCACTTGACTGCACGTGGACCCATTATGCGGGCCTGCAAGATTTGATTAGTCATCAATCATGGAGCATGTCAAGACAAAAATGTCAAATTATTGGTGCAAAGTTGACACCTTGCATGTAATTAATTAGATTAGGTGTTAATAGTGAAAAAAAAGGCAAGGTGTCACTTTGTTTTAATGTGGTGGGGGGTAAAAATGAAGTAAATGTGGTTTGGTATTTCACGTGGGAGGAAATGAGATTTCTCTCAAATGGAGAAGAAAACAAAACAAGGGGGGGACAATCCATTTACTCCCTTGACTTCTTTTCCTTTACCATGTATTATTTTAGTTCCTTAGCCTTAGTTTTTATTTAGTTTTTGGTTTTGAAAAAAAAGCTTGTAATAGTTTTAATGGAGGAAACTTTGTTTTCTTCTAGTGGAAATAAAATCTAAATGCAAGTGAGTTTTTATAGTTAGTTTTCTTTTTGTTCTCTCTCCCTCTTTTTACATTCTACATTAGTCATCTTTTAGCCCAAGGACCATGAGCTAAACCTCCCCTTTGTGGGGAGTTAATAATACTCATGTGAGGGAAATCTTTGTTATTTGGTTTAGTAAGTTGTTTAGGAAGAACAACTAGACCTACATCCTATCCCAAAATGATAGTTGGTGTAGTGTCTAGTTAGGGATCAAAGTGATGAGCTTAGAGATAAGTCATTGCTTTGGTTCTACATGCTAGCATGTATGAGCTTAGAGATGAGTCATATATGTTAGGGATCAAGGTTTTTTTTATTAGGACTTGTCTAAGAGTTCTAGGAAGATTAGATGCACTTACTAAAATCAAATAACAAAAGTTATCTTCACATGAGGAGAATTAACTCTCCACTTTTGTTTTATTAAAATTTTATCTTGTCTTAGTTGCATGTTTACGTAACTTAATGTTTTAAATTTTTATGTAGTAAAGAAACCAATTATTTAGTATTTATACAATCATAGCTAAACTTACTCACTAGTTTCCTAAAAAAATAAAACCAAGTTGTAAGTGGTCCTAGAATTTAGGTTGGTTCGAATCCCTACTCCAAACAATATGAACACAAAGATCGTGAGTAAGGAAAAATATCTTTGAATTCGCACTTTGGCCAAATAAGAGATTCAAATCTCTAATATAGCAAAAAGGTGAATATCACTCTGCTACACTGACACAATGTCACATCAAGCTTAAACTTGTGCATTATATGCTCTTTCAAATCCTTCAATTTCATTTTAGGATACTTCAGTATCTTCTCTCCATATATCCTAGCAATCCATTTACAGTTAGCAATATGGACATCAAATATCCTTGAACACTTATGTTCTTCTATATAAGACTTTATCTAGAAGCTTCTCTTGCTTGTCATCCAACTAGCATATGGTCTAAATGGGCAATCCTCAGCACATAATGCAAGGATTCTTTTTGGTTGTTTAACTTCAACCAAAGTTGGTACCCATGAGCAACTGCAAAATGCTTCAAACAATCCTTGAGCTGATTAGGGGATGCAAACAACATCCCTAGTCTTGGTTGCACATGAAATACATCAGTCTTGGGAACAAAACTAGGGTACCTAAACTTCTTGGTTTTTCTAATACCATCATCCTCATCAGTATCTGGACTTTCATAATCACTTGAATCTATATAGTCACTATCAATATCCCCATGGTTAACTTCATCATCACTAATAAAGTACATTGTTGGCTTCATCAACATAAAGCCCATCCACTACTACAACACCAGTACTGGCATTCATTGCTTCAACATCATCATCACCTTCAGCATTCATTGCTTGCTCAACTCCAATACCATTCACTTCAGGTTCATGACCACCATCATCCCAAGTTTATTTCATTCTTTCAAGTCTTTTTCGTTTTTTCCTTTCTTCTATTATTTTCCTAACTTTAATAAGCTCCTCATCATTATCAGGCAAATCCTCAAACCTAAAATCTTCCTCATTTGACTCATTATCATCTGAAATACAAACCTTATCACTCTGTAACTAAGTTTGTATCTCAATGTCTTATCCATTCTCTAACTCAACTACTTCAATATCATGCACAACACTTTGTTCACTTGAATCCACCTCAACATCATGTTTAATGTATACCTCAATTCTATTCCCAGCCCTAGCTTCTTGCAGCATTTTCATAATACTAGTATCATCAAAAATTAACATATAACCCTGACTGCTGGCTTGACCATAGTGCATTTTACTCACATTATAATACCCCAACTCCTCCACCATTGATTTTAAATCAAAATATCCAAACCTATCTGGATCAATATTGTCCAAGCACTCTACCTTACAACCAAGGTAATGAAGGTCTGGACTAGTAACAAATGAACCCCCATGATGGAGATTACTTACAACTGTTTCTAATGTAGTAATTTAGCAACAATATATTAATAATATAACAACAATCAACTGTGTAACAATATATATTTAAATTGAAAAGCAAAGCACTATCATAGTATAATATTCATGTATAATAGCCGACAACAATATGACAAAAAACAATATAAAAAACATTAACTTAAGAATAAAAAAAACATTTTAATAACGGACCAGATTCCTATGGATTAGTGTTTTATATAGGTTAGGGTTTGTGTGAATTAGGCAATTTAATCTTAAAGACAACGAATTTTGGTCAATTAGGGTTTCTGATGAAATCCCCAATTTTTGGGTGTTGATCAAAAGAGAGGGAAAAGTTGGAGAGGGAAAATGTGGGAAATGACATTCAACTTGTTGGCTATTCAGCTTGTGTGGCAAATTTGGCCACGTCAACACATGTTTTTTATGATAAATAAAATGACATGTCTTCACATAAGATTATAAAACCTCCAAATTTGGCCACGTCAGCATATTTTGGCCAGAATATTTGCCCAGGTCGCAACCTGAATTTTTTTTGATAGTACAATGTAGTTTAGTGCCTAGAAAATTGTATAGTATCCAAAGTGCAAAAACATGTATAATACGTTGTATACTATGCCAATTAAGTGTTATGCTAACTGGTATTTTACCTAGCTATTTTGAAAGTTGGTTATTATATATTTCTCTGCGGCTAATTGATCATGTTAGTATGTTACTACCCGTACACTCCCATTAGAAGGCTAGAGAAAGCTCCCTACTTGGAGAGTTGGAGTAACCATCCCACACGACTAGGAAGCACTGGCTACTTACCACTTTGATCAAGAACTTTGACAAATCAATGGAAAATGGTGAAAAACGTTGAAAAACCACAAGCTTTCAGCTTACGTATCCGCCAATGTTGGACAGGTTTTTAGAAGCCAATTCTTATCATAAGGATATCCTTGTAGGCTTGTAGAAAAACACAGTTGTTCCAATAGTTTAAACTTTAACGAAACAAATATTGTTTTTTTGAAAATTGGAAATTCTAAAGATCATGTAAAAAAAATCGTCAATGGTTTCTATAGTATATGACATAATGCTTGTTATTAAGCAAAATTCAAACAAGTTTAACTTTCGTACGTGCGGTATAATTTGGTTTAGTTTTCATGAAGAAAAGTTGATACAACTAAGAAGTAAAGAGAACTTTCGTGAGATCTCAAAGTTTCAAGTTATTGACGTGGTAGTGTGATGTTTCAAATATTTTGACACTCGTCTGAAATCGGTCGTTCTGTATGTATCAAATTACTTTTAGCAAATATCAGTATAGCTCTAGAAGTTGCAAGTTGCAACCATACCGACATTTTTTTTCGTTACCCAACTATTTAGAACTGCTAAAACACCCCAAACCCACTTGAGACAACGTTAAAAGAGCTTTTCCTTTCTTTTCAAAAACTTGAACTTACATTCGACATGAAATTTTGTTACAAAGATTTTATCCTAACTTCTTCTCACAATTTGCCATAGTATATCAGCTCCAGCATATTTGATTACAATAACTACTAACTAGACAAAGGAAGTCATTTATAACAACGTTTAATGGAAGATGAGTAGATATCAGGCCAAGTAATCAGAAAGTTGTAGCATATAGAAAACAATTCATTCCACTCGATCCATTCTGCAGAGTACCACAACTAATGGAGTAACTCGGGCAACCATTTTGGCCTTTGTTTCGGATACCTCACAATCTGACATCGCCATCCTCAATCCAAGGATTAAATGTTGTAGGAACTCTTCATTTGCAGAGCAAACTCCATTGGTCATTGGGCTCAATCACCACAATTATATGTTTGACATATGTATTATGTATGTGTTATGTGCTAAATGTGTGGGAGCATGGGGTACGCGGGTGATGGTGGTGTTAGTGTTAGAAATGGGTTATGTATTTGAGTTAGTCCTAGTAGTGGAAAAGTGGGTTTGGTAGTCGGATATTTGTTAGTTGTTTGACGTGTTATTTAAGTGGTTGAATGAATAATAAAGGGGTGCGGTATTGACACCCCACTTTATGGGATTGGCACCCTTTCGGCAAAATGATAGAACAATAATGGTTATTCCTTATATGTTCTTTACACCCACATGCTAGATAGTTCCACGACATTGCGTTGCCGCGAGATCGCATATTCCACGGCACGACATCGGGTTACCGTGAGATTCCATATCCTATGACAGGGAGTTGCCGTAGAGGATTTTTTTGTCTTTTTTCTTTTTTTAAATCAAATGAAATTTTTATTAATAATGATAATGAGTTTTACAAATAATTATGATAGACCTACAACAAGTTGCGCCACAAGTCCTATGTCGATTGTACATTTCTTTTTCATGGTTTTGGTGTTGTTCTTAGAGTGTATAAAGAAGCTCTAAAGAATAAAATGAGGTATCCGTATGCCGTGTGTGTTCAAAATTTGAAATGAAGAAGAGTTTTGATAATTAACACAACCAAATACTCTATTTTGGTGAACACAACCATCTCGCGGCAATTGAATTTTTTTATGGTGGCTATCAAAAAAATTTTAAAACAAAGAAAGACCCACGACAACAAACTTTTGTGGATTTGCCATCTTGCGGCAACTCCTTGTTGCGGGCATTACCTTTTCGCGGCAACTTCTTGCCGTGGGTGATTTTTTTCATTTTTTTTTCAAATTTGCATTGTTATGTGTGCTTGTCGTCAAAGTTTACAAGATTGAGCGATGAACGAGGTTTTAGATGCCACGAGTTGAGCGCCAAAGTTTTCTTCTTTTGTATTTTTTTTGTTTGATTATATTTATGTGCAAAGAACTAGATTTAATAAGAATTAGAAGAGGGGGGGGGGGCTTAAAAAAAATGAGGGGTTTACAACTATTTATATGATTAATGGAGGGGGGTGCCACTACCTTGGAATTGGTCAAAGGGGTGCTAATCCTATTAGTTTGGGTGTCAATACCACTACCCATAATAAAAGGGAGGCTAAAATTATTGTTATTGTTTAACCTTGAGTTGTAATAGAGGTCACGGTTCCTCAATAAACCAATTTGGAGGTCGGAATCTCCTCAAATTGATTCCATTTTATCTTCTCATATTTTTATTTTGCACTTTTATTTAATTTTCCGATACATTCACATTGAGATTATATCAAGTGGTATCAGAGCTAGACATGGAACAAAATGTGGAAAATCTGGAGAAAACCATGGAGACACTTGTGTCTGGCCAAAATGAAATCTTGAACAAGTTTACCAAGATGCATGGTTAACTTAACGCACGTATGGATCTGTTGGCAAGTCATTCTATTCACGAAGCTGCTGAAAACTCTACAAACACCAAGTGCACCAATGGAGGACGTATAAACGGTGTTAGCCATGCTCATATTTCTATTTGCTCAATGGTGTCGATAGTTCTCATAGTATGTCATGCAAATGCTAACGAGAAAAAGATCCCTTCCAAGCATGTCGACACTTTTGCTGGCAATGAAACGATGGTGCTACCTCTTTATGCTTTCAAAGTCTGTCATGGAGAATTACATGGTGGACAAAAAAAATGCAATGTTGGAGTTCATGATCCTTAGTGTGTGGAGTTCTTTCCAAGAAACAATAGAGTATGGGAGTGACAAATCTAAGCTGTTCAAGCTTTACGCCGCTTGTGGGATCGAGGAAGAAGATCATTTCTTTCAACTTTGAGGACAAAGTTGTTTTCAAGAGGGGTGGAGTTGTTATGTGCTAAATGTGTGGGAGCATGGGGTATGCAGGTGATGGTATGGTGTTAGTGTTAAAATTGGGTTATGTATTTGAGTTAGTCCTGGTAGTGGATAAGTGGGTCTTGTTAGTGGGGTATTTGTTAGTTGTTTGATGTGTTATTTAAGTGGTTGAATGAATAATAAAAGGGAGGCTAAAATTATTGTTATTGTTTAACCTTGAGTTGCAATAGAGGTCACGGTTCCTCAATAAACCAATTTGGAGGCTGGAATCTCCTTGAATTGATTCCATTTTATCTTCTCATATTTTTATTTTGCACTTTTAATTTATTTGATTTTCCGATACATTCACATCGAGATTGTATCAGTATGCTGACTCGTGGTGCTTGTAGGAGCACTGGAAAGTATTTTCAAAGCGAGAATGGCACCATGAACCCCAATCACAGTCTGAGTTGATTACTTTAGGAAGCCATTAGTGGTCAAAACTCCATCAAAAAATATGTTTCAGGAAGTTGCCTGATCGAACAAACGCAGTGAAAGCTTCACATGAAACCGATGAAACGTATTTACTATATTAAAGAAATGCAAGTCTGAACAAAATAAGCAATCTTAGCCATCAGGCTTTGGTAGGATGATTGGGCAGGAATTGTAATAGCAGACAGAGTACAAGGCATCAACTGGAGAGACTTTAAGGCCACTGTTGATGACATCATAACTGAAAACAATTGGCATATTCCAGCTCGAGTGCACCAAGTCTTTGAAAGAGTGGGAATAGATCTAAATGCTTTCCAACCTCCAACTAGCGAAACAACCGATAACAGGATCTGGAAACCAACAAAGGATGGGATGTTCTCAGTGAAAGAAGCTTTTGATGCTATTAGAAAAAAAGAACAAAAGGTCCGCTGAAACAAATGGGTTTGGAACAAGATTCTACACCCGAGAACAGCAGCGCTTGTATGGAAACTTCTACAAAATGCAGTGTCCACTGATGACAAAGTCAAGAAGAAGGGAATACACATGGCTTCTCGATGCTGACTTTGTAAAAAAGAGGAAGAAAGTGTTAATCACATAATCTCGGAATATGTTGCAGTTAAGGAATTATGGGTCTGGCTAGCTGATGTCTTCAAGGTAAGCCCTTCGTTGAACTTGCAAGATGTCATTTTGGCCCCAAAGCTTCTTAGCCTCATAAGAAAAGAACTATGGAATGTAGGAGTTGCGTACCTAATTGCAAAGATATGGAAAACTAGCTAGGAATCGTATTCTATTTGATGAGAAGAAGATGAACCTTATTCTTATCAAGTATGAATTGAACAAAAAATTTCAAGCTGCAGGGTTGGTTGCTACTGGGCACATGTTTAATACAGTGGAAAATTTGGAAGTTCTCCACTCTCTTAATATTATAGGCATCCCTAAGCCACCATGCTGCCCAAAAGAAGTCTACTGGAATCTCCCCCAACTTGACACTGTCAAAGCCAATATTGATGGCTCATCCATGGGGAACCCAGGGAATGGAGGTGCGGGAATTATATTTTGAGACCACAACTATCAAGTCCTGGGGGTAATGGCTTTTGGTCTAGGAGTTACCACAAACTTCGTAGCTGAATGTGAAGCAATTGTTATGGCGGTGGAGATAACAACATCAAAAGGTTGGACAAGACTATGGATTGAATCAGATTCATAGCCTGCCATCCTAGCATTCAGCAAGGGGAACATTCCATGGACCATCAAAGCAAGATGGTTACAAGCAACTCAGAAAATGGTTTCTTGGAAACTCTCTCATATCTATCGTGAAGCTAACTTTGGAGCTGATGTGGCATCAAAGAAAGGATCATCTATGCAATGAGCAATATCCTTTTGGAGCTGCACCAAGCCAGACTTCATCAAATGCTTAGAAAATCCTCATAGGACCTACTACCGGTTTAATTAGCTATGGTCATGTATCACCCTAAGCTTTAAGCTCTTAAATCTCTTGTAACATTATTATTATATTAATAATATATCCTTGTGTGCAAAAAAAAAAATCCATCAACTATTCTGACATGTTTGTCAGGTCAAATAATCATGTATCTACATAAGATAAGAACATGAAACTGATACCGTCACAATTTTTTAGCATGTTTTTTCTCATATCCTCGATGTTCCATCTCATCCTTATTTCTTATGCTATGTGAAATCAAGTTAAAATAGAGCACAAGAAAGTACCTTCTAAAGCCAGATGGAGATGGCTTGAATGCTAACATTTGTTGCTCTGAGGGAAGCGATGAATAAATAGAATCAGTTATAATATTTTGATTACCTTTAACTTGTTCTTTGACAAGCCTTTCTACAGATTCTATCTTGTCTTGCCCAGTCAAAAATACAAGTATATCACCAGGGCTTCCTCCCGATGAATCTAACATTGAGAAAGGAAGTATGCTATTCATCATGAAATTGTTACTTAAAACAACTAATATTAGACAATATTTGTTTCTATTTTTTGTGACAAGATATAAGACATCTTATCAAGTGCTTGTAACTCACACAGTCTAGTGGACTCCTTTCGAAACATTTATTTTACAGTTGGGTATCAACAAGACCTGATATAGCTTTATGGCGCTTCAGAAGGATGTGCATTTGGCAAAGCTGAAATTGATATATGGTTGTCTTAAATGGTGAAATGTAGTTAAATCTGCAAGTCAAAAAGTTGAATGGATCTCCAATGAAAGCTCCAGGAGCTTTCACATTCAATGAGATTAAGTGAAACACAATCCACTAATGTTGTTCTCCAGCTTTCGCATACATTAAAAAGTACATTTCACTATATCTTTTTGAATAAGGGAATGTGTAAAGAAAAATTAAAATGAAGAACCTAGTTGATTTTAAGTTTCAAGTTACTAACCTAATTTTTAGGACATAAAACATTTGAAAAGAAATGCTCGAGTCCCAGACTAGCCCATATGCTATAGTACAATAGGAACCATTTTTTATTTATCGATATCACAATACGAACCCAAGAGAGTATGGTATCAATAAAGTACCTGGAAGATAGTAATCATGGCTGCTTCAAGGAAATCAGGCTCAGTTTGACGAGTATAAAGTATATCTACAGGATATTGTTTCCCTTGAACGTGGAAAGCTTTAGCTCCAAAAAACTAATAAGAAAACCCTTTGCCTCTAAACTCGCTGACATAATGATCAACTTTAGTGGACGAAACTTTCTGCCCTGTCATGGCTTCAGAAGACAAAAGCCATTACTAGACTTTGTTTTGTCTAGATGGAATTGTGGACTTCTAGATTTTGACCTTGCTTGCACATTTTTAACCAACCAAGTAGCACATCAGTATGTATGGACTGTTCTCTTATGAGCTTCGTCTACAATGATATTTGCATACCCAGAGCTTGTCAAAACAGGGGACATATATTAGTTGTCATCGGACTCAGCATTGTACGCCGGTCCGTAACAAAACTGGGGGCAAATATTAGTTTTCCCCGGACTTGGCACAGTACGCCGACTCTGAATGATAGTTGTAAAGGGGATTTCCCGTCATTGGATAGATGAGATGTGTATGGGAAATAACCCAGGACTATAGATGTCCAGAATGAGACGTGGACCATCGGATCAATTCTGCGAATAAGTGATCTTGTGCTTAGCACGAGTGTTTAGTGGACACGTGCCAGGCACGTGACTGACTGCCTCTAAGCATAACAGTTCTCAAAGTCGTTAGGAACTGATATGGACAGTTCCTAAACATAAAGAAACTGAAGAAGGCGATCTTTGATGATAAGGAATGAATCGTGATGGCATATCTTTAAGAGTTACTTTATAGATATAATCTTCCCATATACGATGGGACATTATGATCAGCAAGAAAACCTACCGCTCATAAGATATGGTATAGATTCAGACTTCCATAAAGAGAGAATTCCTAATAGGAAGGTAGAGTCCAAAGATGGAAGAGAAATCACAAGCAGTGCGGATAGCCCTAACCCTAGGACTCTTAAATCTCTTCCTATATAAACCACAGGGATTCTCTCTTAGAAACTACGCAAAATAGGGTTTGATTCTCCAAAATAAACAAGGAGATACATAGGCAGCCACCAGCCGATTCAACCCTGAACTCAAAATCATCTCATCCCTTCTCTAATAAGTAACATCTTCTAGATCACAAGGCACAGAGGAAGATCAGGGGATACTTAGAAAATCTTCTACATCTTGTGGTGCCGTCTGTGGAGACGAAAGCAGGTAAACATTCGTTCAAACGATTGAAGTAATTTAAAAACTCTTACCATTGTGATGGCAGGATAAAAAAAAACAAAGGGTGGTGCTACCACACACAACATCGCTGTCAGAGAAAAAGAGCACGAGATGCCTGAAGAGGGGGGGGGAGGAGAATGTTGATCACCATGATGTGAATAATCCTTCCAAGGACCAGTGACCAGCACCGATGGACCAGTTGCTCCCGGTGTAGGCCCTAAGAATAATGCTCAAGAGGAACGTCAAGATGGTGAGAATGTTGTTCTCACCAAACCAGAGTCTATTTAGGCGAGTCAGGCGGTACAAGCTTTAGAACAGCAAAGAAGCAACCTTGAGCGAGAGTTACAATTGCTGAGGCATTTGTATCAATCTGACACAGGGAAGGATCCACTCATCGATCTCGATGATGACGGCCTTCCAGAAGGCGGTCGAACTAGGAACCCAAGGCGTGGGGAACAAGTCCGACGTGAACCATCAGAGTCGGAATACAGTAACTCGGATGAGGATTCAGATACAGCATCGACCCAGAGTCAACTGACCAGGATCATGATGTCGAACCCCGACACCGAAAAAGAACCCAAGACAAGAAACTTTCTACCAAAGAAAGTGCATGGGAAACTGAGAAGAACGACCTAATCCGTCAGATGCATCAAATGACAGGCAAGGGGAGAAAAATGAATTGAAAGACTCCCTTGTTCAATCTGCTATCATGGGGGTAGGAAGATATCCTTTCGCATCCCGATTAATGAGAAAGCCATATCCCCGCGGTTATAGACAACCGAAGTTCAGTGTCTTCAGTGGCAAGTCAGATCCGGTGGATCATGTGTTCAGATATCGTGCCACTATGGGACAATATGAAAGGTATGACCACGTCATGTGTCAATAGTTCAAAGCTTCCTTGTCAAGATCTACGCTCCAGTGGTACCACAGGTTACCTGAGAGGCAGATCATGTCCTCAGAAGAAATGTTCAAGACCTTCATAGACAGGTATTCATGCAACAAGCACCAACCAAAATGGATCGATGCACTATTCAATATCAAGAAAGAGGACGAAGAGGCATTGAGGTCCTACATGTAACGGTTCATGGAAATTTCCATCCAGATAGAGTTTTGTGACGAACATACTACTATAATAGCTTTCAAACAAGAGTTGGATGAAAACAACGCCTTATTTGGATCTCTTTCTAGAAACCGTGATTTGGAGGAACTCCTAGACATGGTTGAAACTCATGTGGGGTGGGAGGAGGATGTCCTAAACCGACGTCAGGAAGCAAAGAAGACAAACTAGACAACTCCTATGGCCCCTCGAGAGGGGAACGAAAGCTCTTCCCCTCAAAAGCCAAAAAAAGACCGTCATCGTGGTTGCCAAAGGGCTGAATCCCCATCAAAGGGATGAATGCCCAAATGGCAGTACCAAAATGTAGCCAGTAGTGCAGATGGAAAACCACAAAAGAAGCCACGTATGGAAGGAGCTGAAGAAGCTCTACCCTCGATGGACAGAAACTTCGCCCCTTTAAACAAAATGCTAGATGAGGTCTTGGACTCGATAAAGAACTAGAGTTGCCTCAAATGGCTAGCTCCACTCAAGCCAGGCTCCTTTGGTACCAGAGACCAGAGGACCTACTACAAGTTCCATAAGAGTAAGGGTCATAGTACCAGAGGCTGCAAGACCTTGAAAAATGAACTACAAGATCTAATTGAAAGGTGGTATTTGAAGCAGTTTGTAGCACATGAGCAGGTGAGTATTTGACAACCCGAGGGAGATTAGCACGCCGTTCGGGATCCCCAAATCTTGGACCACTCAATGGCCAGCTCCAGATAAACATGATTTCAGGAAAGGTAAGCAAACACAGTGGCCAGGTTACAGAAAAGGGGGCACGATACCAAATCCGTGTTGCCAAGCAAATGAGGATCATGAACAGTAAACTAACCATAAGTGTTCGAGTCGATGCGTTACCCCATAAAGATCCACTCATTCTTTTCACCAAGGTTGACTGTCTCTACATCCAGAGTCCACATGAGGATGCACTGGTTCTTACACTCCCTTTTGGAGATTATGATTTGCATCGCATTTTGGTTGACCCAGGAAGTTCAGCAGATGTGTTATACTGTGATGAATTCAAAAAACTACAGATTCCTGATTCGGAGATGGTCGCTACCAACTCCAACCTATATGGATTCAGCGGAGACAAAACTCTAATAGTTGGGGAGATCCAGCTACCCGTAGCTACCGGTTCGGTAACTCTCATCATAAATTTTGTTGTGGTAAAAGCTAACACACCTTATCACATAATCTTGGGCAGGACCTGGCTGCATAGACTCCGTGCTGTTCATAGCACCTATCACCAATGTCTAAAGTTCCCGCATAAAAGGAAAATTGAGACAATCAGAGGATATCAGGTGGCTGCCAAGACATGCTATGCTTTGGCGACAAAGCAGTCCCCACTCCCTTTTGAACCAATGGAGGTTGGGCAACCAGCCAAATAGCAATTACAGTTGGATCCCCCTCTCTCGGACCTAGTCCCAAGAGAGAGGGAGAATCCCCCCTCACTGGAGCCATTAGAGGAAGTGGAAATTGTGGGAGGCAGCTCGCCAAAAACCACTTTTATCGACACTTTGTTGAGTTCTGAAGAATGCCAGGCTCTAATACACTTTCTCTAAGAACACAAAGATGTGTTTTCTTGGTCATTTGAAGAAATGCCAGGAATTGACCCCCATGTGGCATGCCATCGGCTCAATGTCCGCAGTGATGCAGTAGTAGTCAAACAGAAACTGAGAAAGATAGGTGCTGACATATCCAAAACGGTAAAAGCCAAAGTTGAAAAGCTAAAGGCGACTAATTTTGTCAAGGAGATTAATTTCCCCACTTGGATTTCTAACATTGTCCCAGTACGAAAGAAGAATGGGTCATGGAGAATCTGTGTCGACTTCACGGATCTGAACCACGCATGTCCAAAAGACAGTTACCCTCTGCCACGGCTGGACATGAACCAGATCCCATTACATTAAGAAGACCACAAGCATGCTAGTTTCACAATCGAGGATGGTCTGTACTGTTATCAGGTCATGCCATTTGGACTGAAAAATGCAGGAGCCATGTACCAAAGTTTGGTAAACAAAATGTTTGAAGGATTGATAGGCGACATTGTGGAGGTGTATCTAGACGATCTCTTGATTAAAAGCCTAAGACGAGGAGATCACCTCTCCCACCTGAAGCGTGCATTTGACATTCTCCGAGAGTATCGTATGAAGCTCAACCCTGCAAAATGTGCTTTTGCTGTCTTATCCGGGAAGTTTTTAGAGTATCTAGTTACTAAGAGAGGAATCGAGGCAAACCCAGATTAGATCCGGGCACTCATAGAAATGTCTTCACCTAAAAACATGAAAGAGGTTCAAAAAGTTACAGGCAGGTTAGCAGCTTTGAATAGGTTCATCTCCAAGAGTTCAGATAAGTGCAAACCTCTGTTCCAGTTACTGCGAAAAAATACCTCATTTGCATGGACGGATTAATGCCAAAAAGCATTCGATCAACTCAAAACATACCTGGGGGCACCACATATCCTTTCCAAACCAGTTGAAGTATAAGTTTTGGGTCTTTACCTCTATTCATTTGACTACGGTATCAGTTCTGTAATGATACGAGTGGATGAAAAGAAGGTTGAAAAACCTGTCTATTTCTTGAGCCGAACGCTTCTACCAGCAGAAACAAGGTACCCTAAACTCGAAAGAGTAGCTTTAGCCCTTGTTTTTGTAGCAGAGAAATTACGACCATACTTCCAGTCTCACACTATCAGAGTAATCACAGAGTACCAGTTACGATCAGTTCGAAATGCCAAACAGATCAGGAAATGGTTCGTGCAACTATTAGAATATGATATTGTTTACGTCCCAAGGATCTCAGAGAAGGGCCAGGCACTAGCAGAATTCTTGGGAGATTTCCCAATGACCTACACCGGGTACGACTTAACAACCCCCAGTTCAGATGAAGGCATCCTACCTAAATCCCAAAACACCCGACCAGACCCTTGGGAGCCGAGCTCCGGAAGGCGATTGTTTGTGGATAGGTTTTCCAATGACAAAGGCGTAGGAGTTGGAGCTGTGTTAGTCACTCCTGACAACATGTGGTTGGAGAAATCCATCTGGTTAGGTTGGAATGCCTCTAACAATGAGGCAGAATATAAGGCGACACTTGCTGGCCTCATAATGGCTCTCTACTTGGGCCTAACACACCTCACAGTTTTTAGTGACTCATAGCTGGTTGTGTTTCAAGTTGATGGATGATATGAGGCTAGGGATGAACGAATGGTCAAATACCTGGAATTGGTCTTCAGAGCAAGTTTGAGAATATTCAGTTCTATCAGTTGTAAGACCCTAATTATTTTTACATTATTTTGTAACAATATTTAGTATTTTGGAATTTGATATTTATTTCCTGGTAAAACGTGCTAGTAAATGTGGGTTGACTTTTTGATAGAAATATAAAGGAGGGAAAAATTAGTATTTTGAATTTTGAATTTTTGTGTAGAGATTTTTAATATTTCTACACAAAAATCTCTACTTAAACTAATTTTAAACTAAGAAAATATCTACTTAAACTAAGAATCTCTACTAAGAATCTCTACAAAAATCTCTACTTAAACTAAAAAAGGACGGAAAAATTAGTATTTTAATTTTCAAATATTAAAAATCTCTACACAAAAATTCAAAATACTAATTTTTCCCTCCTTTCTCTTTCTATCAAAAAGTTAACCCACATTTACTAGCACGTTTGACCAGGAAATAAATATCAAATTCCGAAATACTAAATATTGTTACAAAATAATATAAAAATAATTGGGGTCTTACAGCTATACACATCTCAAAAGAATCTTGTCTTGGGATTCGAAAGTAAGGTAAGCTATACGAACAAATAACGTTGGTTATTAACTTAGAACCTACATAAGAATGTACCGAGATTAAATTTAAGCAAAATAACGTTGATATTAATTATTTTTAAATAATTTAATAATATATGTCCTCATGCCACTACAAAATCTATTATAGTTTAACTGTCTATATTAAAATAAAATATTACTACTTTCACTTAAACACAAGACAAATATATCGTTTCTCATTAGCATGCAGTTTCTTGACACGTAGCAACCTCTACGAAAAAATAATATTCTACTTAAACTAATTAATAATGTGGGGTAAGTTCATCCCTGCATAAAACATTAGAGAGTTTTTCATTGTCATGCACAAAAGAACATTAGTGTCCTAATACACTTAAAATAAAAATCACTCATGTCATTGAAACTACAATAAAAAAACTCAAATATTTTAATTAAGCATACTCCCGTATCATATTGATAAAATGTAAATCAATAGTTTTACCTACTCTTAACTATTTATGCTATGAATAAGTAAAACTAAATGCTTGTTTACTGCTATGATATCAAAGTTATCTACTCTCGATTATCGAGAAATATATGGAGTAGAGAATTCGTTCCACTCCTAGTCCTTTAAACGTAAGTTTCCGCTAATTTAATCTATTCTACCAAAACAAGTGAGAGTAATGAATTGAAATTAGACTAATATGACAATTGAACTTAATTAAAATGTATAGCTTATACTATGATAATTGAATATTAAAATGTGAATATGGAGAGGGGATTAGGGGGATTTGAATCCACTTGATGTACTCCTAATATGCTAGTGTAGATTATTGCAATCCTAATCAAATAAGATTAAGTGTTTGATCCCTAATTACTCATGGCAATCTTTGCCAACTAATAATTAGATTGTGAGGAATTCCAACCCATTCTCATAGCGAATCAACTATCCTACAAGAGTGAAACTCTTGAAAAGCAATAATCTTAACTAACACATCAAGTCTTCATCAAGCTTCATCAAACCCCTCTAATGGAGGTTTAGCTAGAAGTCATTAGACTATCACAAATATATAAATAAGAAGAAGACATAATGAAGAACAAATTTGGATTTTATTAATCTAATTGAATAATGAAAAACAATAATTAGCTTAAGTTTTAAACTAATAACTAAGTCTAAGTTCTAACTATCTATCTCTAATTAATTATATCTATCTAAGTCTAAGTATGTGAGAGTTATGCTTAGTCCTTTTTATATAAGAGAGGACTAAGTTTACAATTTCGTGTATGGGCTTTGGAGCCATGTTTTGGGCCCTTAAATCAAGCCCAAAACCTAATTAAGTAAGTCCAAAAAGGGTTTCTCTGCTGGAAATTACTACAATAGTTTTTTTGTCCACTTCTGTTCCTCCTCGATTAGGTCAAGGCTTGGATCGTTAGAAATCTCTTTTCGAGACAATCGTTTTTACATATAATAGGCCTAATTCTAAGGTTTAAGTCCAAAGATATAGCCTGCAGAAGTTCTATTGACTTTTCTGCTCTATTTCTGCCTGCGTTGACTTTGACTTTTCAGCTTTGACCGGGCTTTAAAAAGGTTTTTTCTCCTTGAATCTTAGCCTTTAATCATAGAACTTCTTAGCAACCAACCTTTGCTCCTTTATCTCGCAAAAGTGACATGTTTCTTCACATATTTGACTTCAATGTCTGAAATACATAAACGCACGTAAACAGTAATAACTTATATTTATTATACACATAATTGGTATAAATGTAATGATATTAAGGGGTTAAAACTATAGTTTTAGGCTCTTATCAAACCACCCCCAAAGAGCATTTTGCTAGTCCTCAAGCAAATATGAGAAATTAATATAAGTGACCAAAAATGAAGTTCTAACTAATCGCTTTTCGTCGAGTGCGATTGCATTGACCATATGCAACAAGGCCTTAAACCACTAGCAATTTCCTAGTGGATGAGTTATAGCCTCGTAAGAGTTTTCCAGAGAAGGTACTCACAAACTTCATCTATACTACAACGACTAAGAAATAAAAGTATTGTTTCCTACTTTATTCTCATATATCTATACATTTCACTAGCAATGAATACAGAATAATCAAGTTAAAATCTAAGCTAATACGTGCATAATGATCAATCATCTACGAATAAACATATATATATATATATAATGAACTATGCTATGAAATATAATAATAGCTCCATTTCTAAAACTTTGGAATAACATCCTTAAGTAGGTCCTCACATATATGTCAAGACAAAAACCACTCTGATTTTTTCACTCAAGTTTCGCTCACTCCAGTGTCCAGTGGGCATACTTTACCTTACAATCTCAATGACACATAAGGAAGCCGAAGTCGATCAAACACATCTGCCACTTACTATCACACTAACCTATTCCTAATTGAGCTAGAAATATTTATTAGGTGTTGTGGGGATTAGGTGATGGTTTAAGAATGAAGGAAATGGATATTCAAAAAGAACCAGTCTGAGATAATAGAGTCTTCATATTATGTAACTAGAGAAAACCATGTTCTTTACTTTGCTTCTACACTTTGTTTCCATCCTTAGCCATTTTTTTTTCTTTTTCTTTTGGCTTTTGACTCATTTGAATATGTTTTTGGAGTTCTAAATTTTTATTTTATTTTATTTTTCTTTTCTTTTATTTGGATGGAAACTTTCTTTTCTCATTTGAAGCAACTAACAAATTCTTGGTTTCACGGGTCTTTATCTTTCCTATTCTTCATTTCATTTCTATTCTCAAACTCATTCAAAGATGGGTAGGCTGATTTTTATTTTTATTTTGTTTTGTAAAAGGGTAAAGGATTTGCGGTTTATGAAAGGCTAAAGAAAGGCTCAGAGGGGTGACTAGCGGAAAATTATTTCATAAGGTTTGAATTTCTGGCTATATCGATCCAAAGAGGGCCTAAATTCTCGCGTAGGATATGATATAGTGATCAAGCAAGTGGACGTGTGATTTCTTTATTCGGAATTTACTTCTCCCTTGTGTCATTTCTCAAATATTTCACTCATATAAGGCTTTAGGCTATATTCTCACTAGATTTGTAGAATAAGTACTCTAGCCTAGATTTCATAAACTTACTGCCAAACAATCATAGATACTCATGCAATATATTTATAGAAAGATGCAATGATTATTACCTACATATTAACCTAAATTTCTAAAAACTATTCTAATATAAGAGCTAATGTGAAATATCTAGACTATTATCATCATAAAGAAAGAAATAATACCAATATTCCTAAATGTATAACAGAAAATTTTTATTTATATTTTTGAATTTTTGAATTTTTTTACTAAAAAACAAGTGCATATTATACATGTATTATCCTAAGAGCATTTGCAATGCAGGTGATAGAGGAGGGGAAGTGAAAACTATCACCTACTTGGGTCTAAAAGTGCTGTGCAATGCAGGGTGATAAACTCGGTGATAATTTTCCCCAGTTCAAAACAAGGTGAAACCTTCCACCGAGTTTTTTTCATCGACTTGTTAACCGGACGGGATGTTGGATTCGTCGCCCGGATTACAAAACTCACCGGATCGAAATCCAACATCCCGTCCGGAGTCCTAACGGCTAGTTTACCAACGGTCAAAAAGTCAGAACGGTCAAAATAAAAAACTTTGGTATATATACAACATTTGTTTCATTTCAACTCACACTTCCAACAATCATATATCATATTTCTTCTTCTTTAAAACCAGTTCTTAAAAAAACCAAATATCAAATGGCATCAACTCAAGCATCTCAAGCAAGTGGTAGCACTCAAGTAAAAGCGAGAGCTCACTTTAGCATGTCCGATGATCAAGCTCTATGTCTTGTTTGGATAAAAATTAGTGAAGACTCCATTGTTGGTGCTTTCCAAAATGCAAAAGGATTTTGGAATCGTGTAACAAACGAAGTTCAATCAAGCATGGGTCGGATAGGTCTCGATTCAATTAGTGGTAGGTGGAAATATATTTCAAAAATGATGAACAAATGTGTTGCAATTGTGAATGTGGTGGAGGCTCGACATGCAAGTGGTACAACAATACAAAGCCGGGTAATTACAACGTTGTCAATTTGGAATTTATTGATTATCTTAGTCTTTGTCTAATTATTTCCGTCTTAGTCTAATTATTTTAGTGTATTTATTATTTCCATTTTAGTCTTAGTCTAATTATTATCTTAGTCTAATTATTATTTTAGTTTAATTATCTTATTCCTAGTGATTATTTTAGTCTAATTACCACCATTTTATTTTTTAGTTGTCCGAGGCAAGGATGACGTACCAATTACAAGAAAAATCGGCTTTTTCACTTGATCATTGTTATGTTATACTCAAGGATAATCCAAAGTAGAGTAACGTTTTTGAGGCAAGGTCAAGCCGCCCCACAAAGGGAAAAGGTCGCAAAAATGATGGTGACGATTCAACTTCTAATTCACCAAGTGTTGGTGGAGTTGAATTGGAGGGTTCTCAAGAAATAGAGCGTCCAAAAGAAAATGAGCGTCCTCTTGGATCGAAGAAAGCCAAGTCCAAAAGGAACCAAGAAAAATCAGTTGGTATGTTGGAGGGTTACTTTACACGTTTAGAGGATACATTTTCACAGGATGCAAATGAAACACAAAAATGCTTAGAACTTAGGGAAAGGGAACTTGCATATGGTCAAAGAACTGTGATGGCAAGAGAAGAAAAAAAATCGGATTCAAGCAGAAAAAAATCAGGTTCAATTGGAAAAAACCGCTTCAAAAGATGCAATATGAAGCTAAGATTTTAGCGACCGATACAAGTGTCCTCCATCCCGATACCGCTTTTATAATCGAGCAACAACAAGCTGAAATACGTGCTGAATGGGCAAGGGCTAGAGGTGGTTCTAGCTCTAACTAAGCTTATGTAATATCTAGTATTTTATTTTAATTAAAGCACTATATATTTTAATTAATGCACTATATATTTTAATTTCACTGTCTTTTTAATTAATGCACTATGTATTTTAATTTCATTGTATTTTTAATTAATGAACTATGTATTTTTATCCAACTTTTTTTTTTAATTAATGCACTATGTATGTTTTGTCCAATATAATTATTTTCATAGAAATACAATTACCAATAAAATTAAAATACATTGTAATATAGTTCATTAAAACACAACTCATTAAACACATAATAACTTATAGGAATTACATACGAAATACATTAGGAAATACGTTGGAACTTAATAGTTCACGTTAGGAAATACATAGGAAATACACTTTCATTTCCATTTTAATTTTCGCCTCCTGATAAAGCATAAAATTGAATAGTTTACCTATGAAATGAACGATGAAACTCAAAACGTAAGTAAACTAAAACTATCTTACGTGCCTATATGTTTATCAAAGATTTTACTCTCAATCCTATGAGATATAGTGGAGTAGAGTGATTCGTTCCACTCCTAGTCCTTCCGCATGTTAATGTTCTTTACGTATAAGTACTCTTAACTAAAAAGTCTAATGAGAGATTTACGAAGTGACAACTAGACTACGATGCAACTACCCACAAGATGCAACTAGTCGATTATCAGAACAACTATGGGAATGCTACGTTGATTCGATGATAAGGAGTTAGAGGGGGATTGATTCCGCCTTAACTCAACTTAATCCTATTAACGACGAATCGTCGAAATCCGACTTGAACTGCTTCGCAGAACAATAGGTTCGTCCTAATCCCTAATTACACATGGCATTTCTACCAATTCATAACTAGCATGTGAACGATTAAACCCATTCTCATGGTGAACTAATCGTTTCTAGAGTGGAAAGAAAATTACGATGACTCTACGATAATCGGAATCAAGCTTTCATCAAGGCTTCTCAACCCCCTCTAATGGAGGTTTAGCCGAGAATCATTATGCAATCATTTCCGATTAAATTAAAACTAAACATAATATAAATAATTGAAATTTTACTAATCTAAATTAAACAATAATTAAAATCTAATTAATAACTAAGAATTGAATAACAAGTAATAAATGAAATCAAATCTAACACAAATGTAAATGACAAGAATCGAAATTGACAAATAGCTATTTTATTAATCAAACTAATTAAGAGTAATGATTCTAAGAGTTTAATCTAAAACAAGAATTGAATATAAAATAAACTCAATTTAATTAAATAAAACTAGATCTAGAATTATCTAATGTTTTTGGTCTAAAACTAGCTACCTTAACTATCTACCCTATCTACCATTAACTATCTACCCTATCTACCATTAACAAAGAGCTAAGCTTTGGTTTTTATACTTTCAGATCCAAAAATCATGCATGGGCTTGAAGCCATGTTTTGGGCCAGAGAATCAGGCCCAAAACCCAATTCTTTCAGTCCAAAAAGGCCTCTTCAGCTGCAGTTGGTTTCAACAGACTTGTCGTCCACTTCTGCTCCTCTGATTGGGTCAAGGCTTGGACCATTGGAAATTTCATTCCGAGCCGGTCGTTTTGACATAAGGTAGGCCCCATTCCGAGGTCTGAGTCCAAAGATACGGCCTTCGAAAGTTCTGCTGACTTGTGTGCTATTTACGCCCAGCGTCTTTTTTTTTCAGCTTTTGATCGGGCTTTAGAAAGGCTTTATCTTCTTGAATCTTGGCCTTTAATCACGGAACTCCTTAGTAACCGACTTTTGCTCCTTTATCTCGCTAAAGTGGCACATTTCTACACATAATGGACTTTGAAGCCTGAAATGCATAAAAACACGTAATCAGTGTTAACTCTTAATTATTACTCACATAATTGGTCTAATAGTATGACTGTTACAGGGTTAAAACTACAGTTTTGGGCTCTTATCAAACCACCCCCAAACATCATTTTGCTTGTCCTCAAGCAAAGATGAGAAATTAGAATAAGTGACCAAAAATAGAGTTCTAGCTACTCGTTTTATTTGAGTCGCGATTGCATTGACCATATGCAACAAGGCTTTAAACCACTAGGAATTCCCTAGTGGACGAAGTTATAGCCTCGTGAGAGTTTTCCAATGAAGGTACTCACAAACTTCATCTATACTACTGGCGACTAAGAAATAAAACTATTGTTTCGTGATTCATGCTCTAAATTAACTATACCTCTCACTAGCAATGCATATAGAGTAATCAAGTAAAACCTAAGCTAATATATGCATAATAATCAATCATCTACAATAAACATATATACAATGAGTAATACTATGAAATGCCTAGCAGGTTCATTTCTGAAACTTCGAATAAGCGTCCTTAAGTAGGTTCTCACAATAATAGTCAAGATACAACACTGATTTTTCCACTCAAGTTCAGCTACTCCGATTAAAGCAAGCACACTTTACCTTACAATCTCAATGACAACAAGGAAGCCGGAGTCGATCAAACACATCTTCCACTTACTATCACACTAACCTATTCCTAATTGAGCTAGAGGTCTTTATTAGGTGTTGCGGGGATTAGGAGATGATTTAAGAAGGAAAGAAATAGATATTCAAAAAGGACAAGTCTGAGATAATAGAGTTTTCATATTATGTAACTTAGAGAAAACCTTGTTATTTTCTTTTGCTTCTATACTTTGTTTCCATCCTTAGCCATATTTTTCTCTTTATTTTCTTTGACTTTTGACTCCCTTTTATTCTATTTTTGGAGTTTTTTTTTTTTATTTATTTCTATTATTTTCTTTTCCTTTTCCTTGGATGGAAACTTCTTTTCTTTTCTGAAGCAACTAACTAATTTTTGTTTACACAGGTTTTTCTCTTCTTCTTTCTTCACTCATTCTATTCTCAGACTTATTCTAGATTGGGTAAGTTGAATTTTTTATTTTGTTTTGTTTTTGTAATGGGGTAAAGGAATTGTGGTTTATGGAAGGCTAAAGAAAGGCTCGAGGGGCGACTAGCGGGAAAATAATTCATAGGTTTGAATTTCTGGCTATATCGATCCAAAGAGGGCCTAAATTCTCGCTTAGGATATGACATAGTGATCAAGCAAGTGGACGTGTGATTTCTCTATCCGGATTTTACTTCTCCCTTATGTCATTTCTCAAATGTTTTATTTCATATAAAGGCTTTAGGCTATATTCTCACAGGATTTGTAGAATAAGTACTCTAGCCTAGATTTTAAACTTTATGCTAACAATCATAAATACTCATGTAATATATTTATAGATAGATGCAAAGATTATTACCTACATATTAACCTAAGTTTCTAACAATTATTCTGATGCAAAAGCTACGTGAGACTTCTAGATTGTTAAGAGCATAGATAAAGAAAACAATACCACTATTCTTAAGTGTATAGCATAACTTATTTATTTATATTTTTGAATTTTTGAAATTTTAACTAGAAAACAAATGCATATTATACATATCTATATCCTAACAGATGCCTTAATTACACGTGTTTCTATGCCCCCCCAAACAAGAAGCATGCTTTGTCCTCAAAGTATTGTAAATAAAGAGGGTAGGAAAAATACCATTGAAACGTGTGAAATTCAGGAACATCTGCAAAATAAAGTTAGAACGTACTAACATAGGAAATAAAACCGACGAACTCTCGCGAAGTTCTACCCATTATGGGGTTAACAAGAATGAAATTGCTTGGGACATAAGAAGACACTAACTAGAATGAAAACTTACCTTATCTCCCGCATTACTCATCATCTTCCTCTTCCTCTTCTTCCATAAAGAAGTGAGGTTCCTTTGCGTCCTGCCATGCCATGATAATTTTCCAGGCTTCCCGCCATTTATCATCTATTATTGCTAACCTATTAAGAGCCACTTGGTCTGACGGGGTGTAGGGTGCAACCTGATGAGGTTGTATCCTCCACCGTTGCCAAGTCATTGCACGGAAAGATCGAATAATACTATTGGTGGGTCGTCACGATTGTCGGCCGTAATCCAATCCGCGTGAAACGTGTACAAAAAGCGGGGAAAGAAACATAGCATAATACGGGAAACTAGAACAGGCATAAGAAGGAACTTATGCCTCATGCTATGGGATCGAGCTAAACTAGACATCAAGGTTCGGGGAAGGTCATGACACATACGTCCCATGGCTAAAGCAAGGAAGACGCTACAAGTGGCATCATTCACAGAAGAAAAACGCCATTCCCCTAAAATGTTTAGCATGATCCAAAACATAACAGTTCCTATGTTCATGGACAGGCTACCAAAGGCGACGTTATATTCCCCTTGGTCCTCGATACGGAAAATGCCTGCCCCATAGGACTCATGCAAAAACTCATAAGTGTAGACATACATATTATCTACCCAATAGCACCATGGGTCTTGTATTTCAGTGGGCATAGCAAGTCCAAGAACAAATGCTAGCAAGAACCTGGTAATTTCCATTGGTTCATTATCAATGTTGATGGAGAACACTTGTTCTCCATCTGGTCTTTCAAAGAAAATGCAGTTATCGTAAAAATAAGATGCTAGTGTTGGAGAATAAAGTGCATCGAGGTCTTACCATAAGCGGCTCCCAATAACGTATGTGATTGCCTCGCAAAACCAAACACCATAAGTAGTGCTTTGGAACAAATCCTCGAAAAGACTGTTCCGTATCAATGTTGGAGATGTCATCTCAAAATTATGCTCGGAATAGCTTTAATGATCCGAAACTACCCAGAAAACCGGAATTTTTCTGGTCCACGGAAGAAGTCGCGAGTGGCGCTCTCTTAGAAGCCGAAAGTGTGCTCAAGATTTGAAATCCAGTGTTTGGCTGGTCGCCAGCCTTCAGCTGAAAAGGCCTCGACAAAAAAATCTGAAAAAAATTGCGAAAAGCGCCTGTAGGAGGCTGAAAAGCGCTTCGGAGTTCTTTGAAACTTCGGAAAATGAGACAAAACGTGGGAATCATGGGAGTGAAAGGTGAGTGATGGAGGTTAGGTGTAGTGTGAGTTGTGAGTGTAGAATGTATGAAGTTTATATAGGTTTTAAGTTGCTAAAACGGATCGGGAAGTTACCAAAAGGTTTTTACGGCAGTTTTCGGAAATACCAAAATTTCCAAACCCGAAAACGGAAACAACTCATTTTCTTGATTCTAAAACAAACCTAGTATCTTTTAGGTTGAAGTTATGATAGAATCTACCTATTTAATCGAGATTTCATCCTACAATGATACTTATTCATAGATATGCCTAAACGGCCATATTTTCACCTTGACTCCGCAATAAATTCTAAGACGAGGGTCATATAAAACCACCCCCAAACAATTTGGGAAGGTGGGATCAATATTAAACAACCACGCACAATGAAAATAACCGCATTATATTAAAATTTTCATACGAAGTACATTTCACTACAAAATTCAAATTACGGAAATAAAACTTACATGAAAATAAATGACAATAATGAAACTACAAATAAAAATAGAACATCAAACGATACTATCCCTAACCACTCCTATACTGGTAGCGGAGGGCACACGCTCAGGAGATGGCTCCTGAGCTCCCGATGGGCCAGCACCATTCGTCCTTCGGCGACGACGCTCGTGCCTCGATGGTGTGTCCTCAGAAGGAGAATCCCCGTGAGGTGGGAATCGGCAAGCATGTCGGTCCGAACCGGCGCCGAGCTTCTAGCTCGCCCTCATCTGTTCCCACCTCTCATCCTCTCCGGGTAACGGATCTCGGTTATGATGGATAGTTGCCTGTCGAAGTCCGGAGGTCTTCGCAGAGAAAGTGTTGAGTGAACGATGCCATGATGAATCACAGCCATCGCGCTCGTGATCCGACCAAAGACCTCTCCAAGGCATCCACATCAAAACAAGTCAAGTCCTCCTCATCCTCCGAGGCATTCTCGTTTCCCCCATCCTCCTCGGCATTCTCATTTCCATCATACTCCTCGTCCTCTACCCTATCCTCAGGCAACCTCCAAACTCGTTGGACACACTCCTTATAGATGCGAGGGTTTCGGTGTAGGGTGATGTAAGTCCTATCGACGCCCGAGGCGCTCTCAACTTCAAGATGATCTTGGTTATCAACACAGGGGAGAGGTGCAACAGCCTTCCCTACCCCCTAATCATGCTAAGCAAAACTCCAAGATACGAGAACTCGTGACTTGCCTACCGAGTATCCATAAAATGTGGAGGCAGTTCAGGCCGATGTCGCCGACCTTCTCCTTTCCCAGACGCCCAATCCGAGCTGCGAGCCAGGCTAGTTGGTTCTTAGGGATGCCTGGTGAACACAATGCGATCTCGCATTGTAGTTCCCTTCGGTAACTATCACGTTCATCAATGGCTCTACCCCATTATATTGGGACTCCTGCAACATGACATCCAGATGGATTCTAGGCGGAATGCCTAGAATCTCAGCCAACAACCCAGTAGTCACTTCCTTCCTCCTCTTCGCCACCATAACAAAAATCCTAGTCCCCTCCAACTCCCTTGTATTGTAGAACCGTCGGACTAAGTCTTCGTGGTAATAGGCTTCAGTCGAGTACCACAAGCTATTCCAGTCTCTACTGATCATTTCGTCACATTAAAACGGCGCGAAGTGGTCGCCAGTAAAAGCTTGTTCTGGTAAAATTCGGCGTTGTTGAGCCATTGGAAGTTTGAATACGGTTTGAGGTTTGTATAAGATAGGGGGAAGCAATGAGGGACAGCTCGCTAAAAAGAACGATGGTGGTGGTGGTGTGGTGGCGCGGCAGCACCAATTTTTTATTTTATTTTATTTTATTTTATTTTATTTTGATTTTCCGGTGGTTTTTGTTGATGTAAATTGGTGGAGGTTGAGGCGTGGTTGAGTAGATTTGGGTTGGGTCTTGGATTATGGGCGTGGGTTAATTAGGTTTTGTTTTTAATTTATTTTTTGGTCGGGTTTGAAGCTTTGTTAATGGCGGTTTGTGAAAAAATGATGAACCGATGGTGAAGGGTATATGTCTTTGCCGGGTGGGCTGTGGGGCCCAAGCCCAATTCGAAATTTTTGAATTTTTCGATTTTTTCACAAAACTTCAAATCAAAATTGCCGCTTCGTTACCGGTCCGATTTTTGCGAATGAGATATGGAAATGATCAGGAGAGAATTTCCAATCCAATGATCCATAAAACACTCTATTCCGACCGTGGATGACATATAAGATAGTGGAAAACGCCTCAAAGTGCGTGCATGACGTACGTTATGTGAACGACTAAACTCTAAATTCATAGATTATGTCAACCTGAATCGGAATACAATTAAACGGCCTAAGCAATTCTAATGGGACATAAAACATTTTAGGATGGAAACACGAACACCCCACCCCCAAACAAATTTTTTACAACAAAGTTTAGAAAATTCGTTTTTTAACAGTGGGTCTTTTAAAGTCAGATTCCCGAGACTTCCTAGATTACTATGTTTATTATTTAATATTTTTTACTTTTATAAGGAAAAACAATGAGCAAGAAAGACATAATTCACCCCATAGAGAAACATGACTCAAAAATCCGAGAAAAACATGCAAGAGTGGAAAACGTGAATTATGTTAATCGTAGACTTAGGATCCGGTTCTTACAGCCACACACTCCTAAGGGAGGGCCCGGTTACCTTAATGGTGCACTCACCAATATATGAAAATGAAAGGAAATGCACCAAACACAAAAGTTGAGTCGTTTATAGTCAGATACTCGAGACTTTATCTAAACATATGTATGAACATGCGGTTTATCATATATCAACAAAATTAAATAGTTGTGGATCATTCCATAAATAAATATCATAGAAAATATATCCAAACACAATCAAGCACCAAGATTTCCTATGACGCAACCTAGTGAATTGAAAAGCTAAGTCGGATAACCCTATTACGTAACCTAGCATGCACCTTCTTTTTCATTTTTGAACGAGTGGGTGTTCTAGTAAATAAGTGTGGAAAAGTGAATGGTTGTGGAGAATATGGTGGATATGGATAAGTTGTAGAAGGACAGAATGTAACCAATGAGGATGTGGTTTTAGCACAAAACTCATTCATGGTGTGTGTAGGGACTGTTTCAAGTCTGAAAATGAAGGTGTCAAACGCTTTTGTCTTCTGAAGTATTTGTTTACTAGGTGGATTTAAAAACTTATGAAGTACAGAAGAAACAAAAGGATCGAGTGCAAACTCGAGATTCCTTTGAAAGGGTGGAAGGAGGGAAGTCGAGGTGGATGTTGTGCAAAGTAGTTCTTGATAGGGTGAATCATCACCGCTTTTAAGAAACTCATCGAATTGCTCATCTAGATTGGTCATATCCTCGTTACTATGATAGTCCTCTACATCTTTGAGAAAGTCATCTATCTCATCCTCATCCGTAATATGTGTATCGACTAGTGTAGGGATGGAAATGTCGAGTCTGAACTTCCAAAGGAAAGAAATTTGGGCATATGATTATCGGGGAACGTGTTGTTGAAATAATCTCGAAAGCAAAGCTCTCGATCATGCTAACCTCTCCATCCATAGATGAATCGGGTAATCGCGTGTCTTTGTTTTAAAACATTGACTTCAACAAACAAGATGGCCAAAAGACATGGACATTGAACCATCGCGCAATTAATGAGTGCATTGGCGGTTGCCGTGAAAGGGGCTTCCCTAAGATGATCGGACAGAGTCGTTAACGACTTCTTCGTATCGAGGATGACAAAATCACCCGGATAGTAGAAATCCCTGAAATTTTTACCAAAGACATTTTCGACCACACCCTTAGGATACTTAATAGACCGATCAGCTAATTGCAACGCCATTTTAGTGGGTTGCATCTCGCCTAGACCTATATGTCTATACAAATAAAACGGGAGTAAGTTAACACTAGCCCCCGTGTCTAATAAACGGTCGTCGATAAGAATCTCCTAAGGTGCATTATCAAGAGGATCGACCAGTGGTCCTTGTACTTAACAATTCCATTATGTTCAGATAGAGTTGGGAATTGTTCTATTAAAAAGGCGTCTCTTGGTATATTGGTCTTACGCCTAGTAGTACACAATTCCTTAAGAAACTTAGCATGGTGTGGTAGTTTTTTAATAGCTTCGAGGAAGGAAGGTTTATAGTTAGATTCTTGAAAACGCGTCTAATCTCCTCATAATTAGTATCCCTAGTTAACACGGCTAATTTTTGTGGAAACGGTGGTTTATGTCTATATTTAGCAATGGTATCACCGGATGTTTAACCGTGACTTTCTCGTTTCTTAGGTTGTGTTGAAACGGTACCTTTACAAAGTGGTAGGCTCTTCAGTTTCTATTTCGTATCTAATAAAATAGCAGGTGTAGAGGCCATCGGTGGGGGTACCTATAGGCATAGTTATTTTGTTATCAACCACTCTGCTTAATCGGAGAGTGGTGATGGCCTTTAGCTCACCTACATTTTCATATTCATTACTAGTATTATCGGTTACCTCAAAGCTGTATTTGTTGTTTTAGGATTAGGTATTTCGTGACTGAAACACACCTTTGGGTTGGGCTTTATCTTGAGCCAACTGTTGGGTTAAATTATTAACGGATTGTAGAAATTTGTTGGTTAGATTGAGCCATGGTTTGGAAAAGTTTTGGCTCACTTGTATGAAGGTGTCAAGACGATCCGGTTGTGTGGGTGTAGTAGTCACGGGTGGTGTGGATCGAACTATTTCACGTGAATTATTTATGGGTGGATTTTGATAGTTATTATTTACCGGAACGATATCTCTATTAGCATTATAATTATTATAACTACCTTGACTTTGTGCTTGACTTTGTCGAGGTTGCACTTGGTTGTTATAATTATTAAAATTACCCTGACCCTGTCCTTGTCGTGGTGGAGCTTGGTTAAAACTTTGTGTTGGCCTAACATATTGATTATTGTACCCTGGAGGTGTGACGTGTTGGTTATTTCTCCAACCGAAGTTGGGATTTTGTCTCCAAAGGGCGTTAGGTTCACTATTAATGGAACAAGCCTGTTCATAGGCTATAGGACGATTAAAGTCGGGATGCTTTCGTGGCTCCAACAGAAACTACATGAATTTGAATTTACGTTCATGCGGGGATAGGCTTTTGTTGAACTGTAAAATGGCCTCTACCTTTTTAGTGAGTGATTCGATTAGAGTTTTAAGTTCGGGATCGTGGTTTTATTTCAAACATACCGCGGCCTTAATCGTATTTGATGAACTAGCGAGCTGGTGGATATCATCACTACCCCCGGTTGTTATTTCGCTTTAGTTTGATCCTCTAAAATTTATAAGCCTCCGAGGCTCCTTTGCTTAAGAAACTACCCCATTTATTATGTCTAGGACTTCTTTATGGTGGTGTAGAAGTCCTTTGAAAAAGGCACGAACTAACGTGTCTTTCGCTAAGTTATGATGTGGACACTCTATAAGGAGATCGGTGAAACGATTCCAAGCCTCTGAAAATGTTTCAGGGGATTTTGTCGAAAAGAAATGAATCTTGGAAAGCATCTCATCCGTCTTTAGGGGTGGGTAAAAATGTTCCATAAACAATTTGAACAAGTTTAGCCCACGAGTCCACAGAATTAGGCGTTTGGGCAGTTAACCAAGACGCCGCCTTATCGGCTAAGGTGAAAGGGAATACCTTTAGTTTAATTTGTTCCGCACCAACCGTAGGATGGTGGAATGTCATTAGGACTTGTTCAATCCTACGATGTAGCCGATAAGGTTTTTCATGGTCTAATCCATGAAAACGGGTAACAAATTAAAATATTTGGGGATTCGAAATCCCCAATCGGGTCCGCTAGAACGATGCAAGATTTGGGGCTATCACTCAAGGCTTTGTAGAAGTCGAGAGAGGAGTCTCTTCTTCGTCCGGGCATCAGGTCGTCGTGATGTGTGTGAAATAGTAGTTAGAGGTGTAGTGGGTGGTATACTAGATAGACTTGTTTGTTGACGTTGTTGGGTAATTACGTTCGGTGTTTTTGTTCGGCCAGACCTTAATCTCATACAAGGCTAAAACCAAACTTAGCTAAACACATCAACACTCCAAACAAATCTGATATACTAGTATAAACCTCTAACAGAGATGCGAGGTGTGGAAGAAAGGAATACCGATTGCGTCCTTGCTTTCGCTTTATGAATAGCGTCTTGTTTACGCGTGTTCGTATATGACAAGTTAGAACACTGAAAAACTTGCAAAATCAAAGTTCGAGTCAAAACCGTAGAATTCCTGAAAAATATATCTTAGGCTGGTCGTTCCAAAGAACTGGTAGGACGTGTTCGGTATAACTTATGGGAAGGGTCGCTTCGTGCGGCTCCAGGCTATAGGGCGCAGGTGCGCTCCTTATAGGCGCGATCGCGCTCAGTGTAATTTTGTCGCGGAATTTTTCAACGATGAAACGGAAAACCACAGTAGGAATCAAACAAGGGTGGGTGGGTTTAATGGGACTTTACGAAAAGTACAAAAACAATGCGAAAGTGAAACTAAGATGGCAGCGGCGCCATTTGATAAAGCATAAAATTGAATAGTTTACCTACGAAATGAAGGATGAAACTCAAAACGTAAGTAAACTAAAACTATCTTATGTGCCTATATGTTTATCAAAGATTCTACTCTCAATCCTATGAGATATAGTGGAGTAGAGTGATTCGTTCCACTCCTAGTCCTTCCGCATGTTAATGTTCTCTACGATAAGTACTCTTAACTAAAAAGTCTAATGAGAGATTTAACGAAGTGGCAACTAGACTACGATGCAACTACCCACAAGATGCAACTAGTCGATTATCAGAACAACTATGGGAATGCTACGTTGATTCGATGATAAGGAGTTAGAGGGGGATTGATTCCGCCTTAACTCAACTTAATCCTATTAACGATGAATCGTCGAAATCCGACTTGAACTGCTTCGTAGAACAATTGGTTATTCCTAATCCCTAATTACACATGACATTTCTACCAATTCATAACTAGCATGTGAACGATTAAACCCATTCTCATGGTGAACTAATCATTTCTAGAGTGGAAAGGAAATTACGACGACTTTACGATAATCGGAATCAAGCTTTCATCAAGGCTTCTCAACCCCCTCTAATGGAGGTTTAGCCGAGAATCATTACGCAATCTTTTCCGATTAAATTAAAACTAAACATAATATAAAGAATTGAAATTTTACTAATCTAAATTAAACAATAATTAAAATCTAATTATTAACTAAGAATTGAATAACAAGTAATAAATGAAATCAAATCTAACACAAATGTAAATGACAACAATCGAAATTGACAAATAGCTATTTTATTAATCAAACTAATTAAGAGTAATGATTCTAAGAGTTTAATCTAAAACAAGAATTGAATATAAACTAAACTCAATTTAATTAAATAAAACTAGATCTAGAATTATCTAATGTTTTAGGTCTAAAACTAGCTACCTTAACTATCTACCCTATCTACCATTAACTATCTACCCTATCTACCATTAACAAAGAGCTAAGCTTTGGTTTTTATACTTTCAGATCCAAAAATCGTGCATGGGCTTGGAGCCATGTTTTAGGCCAGAGAATCAGGCCCAAACCCAATTCTTTCAGTCCAAAAAGGCCTATTCAGCTGCAGTTGGCTTCAACAGACTTTTCATCCACTTTTGCTCCTCTGATTGGGTCAAGGCTTAGACCATTGGAAAGCTCTTTCCGAGCCGGTCGTTTTGACATAAGGTAGGCCCCATTCCGAGGTCTGAGTCCAAAGATACGCCCGGAAGTTCTAGCGACTTGTGTCTGTTTGTTCACTTTTCGCGTCGACTTTTCAGCTTTTGACCGGGCTTTAGAAAGGCTTTATCTTCTTGAATCTTGGCCTTTAATCACGGAACTCCTTAGTAACCGACCTTTGCTCCTTTATCTCACTAAAGTGGCACATTTCTGCACATAATGGACTTTGAAGCCTGAAATGCATAAAAACACGTAATCAGTGTTAACTCTTAATTATTACTCACATAATTGGTCTAATAGTATGACTGTTACAGGGTTAAAACTACAGTTTTGGGCTCTTATCACCTCCTTCTCCCTCATCTGGATCCGACCAATTTGGATCATAAATTGGTACCGGATCTGCTGTTTCTTCAATGCCAGTGCAATTAAAAACATGTTCAACTAAGTCCTTTTGAAGATTAGTATGTGTAACTTCATTTATGATCTTATTTCTTGCTTCAATCATCTGATAGACAAAATGAAAACCATCATCTTCTTGAAAGAGCGCAGGTATTGTTTCTTTCCTCTGACCTTTCCAATTCCAAACTCCACTTTCACGTTCATTCTCAACAATCATATTATGCATTATAATGCATGCCTTCATTATATCTCCAAGAATAACAACACTATGACAACGTGCAGAAGCCTTAACAATATGCCATCGTGCCTGCAAAACTCCAAATGTCCTTTCAACATCCTTTCTTGCAGCTTCTTGATGTTGAGTAAAGATCTTTTCATGCTTATTTCTTGGATAACGAATGGCTTGAACAAATGTGCCCCATTTTGGGTAAATACCATCAGCAAGATAATATCCCATATCATAGCCATTACCATTCACAATAAATGCAATAGCAGGAGCCTCACCTTGCTCTAATGATTCAAAAACATGAGAACGATGAAGCACGTTAATGTCATTATGCGAATCTGGTAGGCCGAAGAAGCAATGTCAGATCCAACAATGTTTGTCTGCAACGGCTTCAAGTATCAAAGTTAGTTCCTTCTTGTACCCTACATGTGTTCCGCCCTATCCACTTGGACAATTCTTCCACACCGGTGCATAAGGCATCGATTGATCCAAGCATTCTGGAAAACCCTTGCCGTGATTTTCAGCTAATATCCTAGCGATTAATGCGCGCTCGGTTGGTCGCTCTCAAGTACTCTTCCTCAAACGCCGTGATAATTGCCTTGCACCAACGCTTCATAGATACATTTGCTGTGGAATCTCCAAATTGTAAATACTCATCCGTTGAATCGGAAGAACAACCGGTTGCTAATTGTGGTAACCGCAGCTAGTCCCTTTTGTAACCCAGAAATTGCTTGCCGACCCAATCCATCCACCTTGACTTTAAAGTAATCGTCGAATGATGCAACAGTATGCAACATATATGATAAGAGCCCAAAACTGTAGTTTTAACCCTGTAACAGTCATACTTTTAGACCAATTATGTGAGTAATAATTAAGAGTTAACACTGATTATGTGTTTTTATGCATTTCAGGCTTCAAAGTCCATTATGTGCAGAAATGTGCCACTTTAGCGAGATAAAGGAGCAAAGGTCGGTTACTAAGGAGTTCCATGATTAAAGGCCAAGATTCAAGAAGACAAAGCCTTTCTAAAGCCCGGTCAAAGCTGAAAAGTCAAAGTCCACACAGGCAGAAACAGTGCACAAAGTCAACAGAACTTCCGAAGACCATATCTTTGGACTTAGACCTCGGAATTGGGCCTACCTTATGTCAAAACGACCGGATCGGAAAGAGCTTTCCAATGGTCCAAGCCTTGACCCAATCAGAGGAGCAAAAGTGGATGGAAAGTCTGTTGAAGCCAACTGCAGCTGAAGAGGCCTTTTTGGACTGAAAGAATTGGGTTTTAGGCCTGATTCTCTGGCCCAAAACATGGCTCCAAGCCCATGCAAGATTTTTGGATCTGAGAGTATAAAAACCAAAGCTTCACTCTTTGTTAATGGTAGATAGTTAGACCTGGATTAGTTAGCCTCCATTAATTAGTTTTAGAACTTAGTTTAATTAGTTTCAATTCATTGTATTAGATTAAACCTTTGAATCTTGTTCTTCATTTGATTAGATCAATAAAGTAGTATTTTTATCAATTTCGATTTTTGTCATTTCCATTTCTAGATCTAATTTCAATTCTTGTTCTTATTTCATTTTAGTCATTAAAGTAGATGTCATTATTGTTTGATTAAGTAAATTTCAATTCTTTACATTATGTTTAGTTTAGATTCAATGGGAAATGTTAGTTTGATGAATCAAGGCTAAAACCTCCATTAGAGGGGTTGATGAAGCCTTGATGAAAACTTAGTTGTTAGTGTAGAATTGTTTGTAGATTCTATTCCACTCTAGAAGGTCGTGTTTCGCCATGAGAATGAGTGGACGACCTCACATGCTAGTTAGTATTTGGTAGAAATGCCACTTAACACTAGGGATTAGAACTTCGAAATTCTTGCCAGAAGAACGCATTTAATCGAGATACAACAACCTATGCTAGGTTATTAAGTTGGATTCGAGGTGGATTCAATTCCCCTCTAATCCTTTATCTAGATTCAAAAACAATCATATTTCCATAGCATTCGTAGTTCAAATTAAAATAATCAATTTCATATTGCATCGTGAGTATAATTCCCCTCAAGTAAAACTCTCATCGACTTAAGACCGATTAGTTAACTAGAAAACATCCCATGCTAGAGAACTAGGAGTGGAACGAATTTGTTACTCCACTCTATTTCGATAGATTTGAGAGTAGAAACTTTGATAACATAGCATCAAAAATAGTTTTAGTTTACTTACGTTTTGAGTTCATTGTTCATTTCGTAGGTAGACTATTCAATTTTACAATTTATCAAATGGCGCCGCTGCCATCTTAGTTGCACTTTAGCATTATTTTCATAGTAGAATTAGTCATTTTTAAGTCCCATTAAACCCACCCACCCTTGTTTGATTCATACTGTGGTTGTCCATTTCAGCGTTGAAAAAGTTCTGCAAAAATATATACGCCGCGATCGGCTTATAAGGAGAGCGCTGCTATATTACTGGAACGACTGGCACGCCTTCCTTGAGCGCGACCCGCCCTATAGTTACTGGACCACGAGCGCGCCCGCGCCTTCCTTGAGCGTGACCCGCCCTATAGTTACTGGACCACGAGCCCGGCGACCAGGACCGGCGCGACCAGCTAAGTCATGGAACAAGGACCGGCGCTTCCTGGAAACGACGGGCCCTATGCAAAATTTTGCAGATTTCTACAGGTTTGTTTCGAACTTCAATTTTTAAGTTTTTTCAGTGTTCTAACTTGTTATTTACATTGAACACGCGTAAACAAGACGCTATTCATAAGCGAAGCAAGGACGCTATCAGGTATTCCTTTCTTCCATACCTCGCATCTCCAGTTAGAGGTTCATACTAATATATTAAGATTGTTTGGATTGTTTTCGTGTTTAGACTTAGACTTGCATGAGATTAAGGTTTGGTCGAAGAAAAACAACTAACGTAATTACACGGCAACGTCAACAAACAAGTCTATCTAGTTTCCCACCCACTACACCTCTAGCTACTATTTCACACACACCACCTGATATTATGGTGAAGAAAGAGAGACTCCTCTCTCGACTTTTATAAAGCCTTGAGCGATAGCCCTAAATCTTGCATCGTTCTAGCAGACCCAAATGGGGATTTCCGTGATCCCCCAAATATATTTAATTTGTTACCCGCTTTTCATGGTTTAGACCATGAAAATCCTTATCGGCACACGCGTGGGATTGAACAAGTCCTTATAACATTCCACCATCCTACGGTTTGGTGCGGAACAAATTAAATTGAGGGTATTCCCTTTCACCTTAGCTGATAAAGGCGCATCTTGGTTAATCGCCAAGCCTAATTACGTGGACTCATGGGCCAAACTTGTTCGGTTGTTTATGGAACATTTTACCCACCCCTAAAGACGGATGAAATGCTTTCCAAGATTCACTTCTTTTCACGTAATCCTCATGAATCATTTTCGAGGCTTGGAACCTTTCACCGATCCGCTTTATAGAGTGTCCACACCATAATCTAGCAAAAGACCGTTAGTCGTGCTTTTTCAAAGGACTTCAACATCACCATAAAGAAGTCCTTGACATAATGAATGGGGTAGTTTCCTAAGTAAAGGAGCCTGGGAGGCTTACAAAATTTTAGAAGAACAAACTAAACGCTAATAACAATTGGGGAGTGATGATATCCCCCTCCGCTAGTTCTTCTTCAATGATTAAGGGCGTGCGGTATGTTTGAGATGAAACCCGATCCGAACTTAAAAATTTAATCGAATCTCTAACTAAAAGGTAGAGGCTATTTCTATTCAACAAAAGCCTATCCCCGTCATGAATGTAAATTCAAATCCATGTAGTTTCGCATTTGGAGTCCCGAAGCATCCCGACTTTAACCGGCCCTATAGCCTATGAACATTCTTGTTCCATTAATAGTGAACCTAACGCCCTTTGGAGACAAAATCCCAACTTCGGTTGGAGAAATAACCAACAAGTCACACCTACGTGGTACAATAATCAATATGTTAGGCCAACGATAGTTATAACCAAGCTCCACCACAACAAGGGCGATGGTCAGGGTAATTATAATAATTATAACAACCAAGCTTAACCTCGACAAGGTCAAGCACAAGGTCAATGTAGTTATAATAATTATAATGCTAATAGAGGTATCGTTCCGGTAAATAATAACTATCACAATCCGCCCATAAATAATCAACGCGAGATAGTTCCAGTTACACCACTCGTGACTACTACACCCACACAACCAGATCGTCTTGACACCTTCATACAAGTGAGCCAACAACTTTTCCAAACCATGGCTCAATCTAACCAACACATTCTACAATCCGTTAATAATTTAAACCAACAGTTAGCCCAAGAGAAGCCCAACCAAAAGCATGGTTTCCGTGCCAAGCGATACCCAACCCTAGAGCAAACAAACACAGCCTTTGAGGTAGACGGTAATACTAGTATGGAAACTACAACCGTAGGTGAGCTAAATGCCATCACCACTCTCCGTTCTGGAAGAGTGATTGATAACAAAGTAACTATGCCTATAGTTACCCCATCAATATCTCTACACCGGATATCGAACTAGATACCCGAAATAGAAACCGAAGAACCTACCACTATAGAGGTACCGGTTAAAACCACAACATAAGAAACAGAAAGCCAAGGTTACACATCAAGTCGAGCCATACGCTAAATATAGAATATAAACCACCGTTTCCCCTCAGAAATTAGCCATGCTAACCGGGGATACTAACTTTGAGGAGATTAGGAACGTTTTCAAAAATCTAACGATAAACCTTCCTTTTCTCAAGCAATTAAAAACTACCTAATCACACTAAGTTTCTTAAAGAGTTGTGCACTACTAGGCGTAAGACCAACATACCTAAAGGCGCCTTTCTAACTGAGCGGTCCCAACTTTATCCTAAAAATAATGGAATTGTTAAGTACAAGGGACCTCGGTAGATCCCATCGCACAATGCACCTTAGGAGATTCTCACACGACAACCACGCTTACTAGACACGGGGGCTAGTGTTAACTTACTCCCATTTTATTTGTATAAACAAATAGGTCTAAAGGAGATGCAACCTTCTAAAATGACATTGCAATTAGCCGATCGGGTCTATTAAGTATCCTAAGGGTGTGGTTGAAAACGGTTGGTTAAAGTCCAAAATTTTTACTACCGGCCCGACTTCGTTATCCTCGACCACGAAGTCACTAACGACTCGTACCTATCATTTTAGGGCCCTTCTTGGCACACGCCAACGGCTCATAAACTGCTGCGATGGTTCGATGTCCTTGTCCTTTGGCCATCTTTCTCGTTGAGGTAAATGTTTTCAAAACGAGGACAAAGATCCCGATTCATCTACAAATGGCGAGGTTAGCATGATCGAGAGCTTAGCTCAAGATTACTTCAAAAACATGTTTCCGAGAAACATATTAACAAATTCCTTTCTTTCGAAATTCGACTTTTAACAATGACTCCTCGGGTGGTAGATTTAAATCGAAGAAGAATTCCTCAAGAACTCTTTTCACCGCTTCTTTACCACTTCATGAAGTCCCCTTGCCAACAACCATTCATCCCTTGATGCTATGACGGAAGATGAATTTTTCAATCTCTATCCCAGTGATCCTTTGACCCACCTATTGAGGAATGTCTTGCATATATCAAGATTTCGATGATATGGACTTGAGAGCTCTAGCTGAGAATCATTCACCTTCCATCACCAATATTCCCCACCCTCCACCTTTTCAAAGGAACCTCGAAGTTTGCACTCGATTCTTTAGTTTCTCCTGTGCTTCATGATTTTTAAATCCACCTAGTAAACAAATACTTGCCAAGGATAAACCACTTGACACCTTCATTTTCAGACTTGAGACAACCCCCTAACTACACCATGAATGAGTTTTGTGCTAAACCCACATCCTCATTTTTTCCATGCTTTCCCTCTAAAACTTATCCCAATCCACCATATTTTCCACAACCATTCACTTTTCCACACTTATTCACTAGGACACCCTCTCGCTCAAAGATGAAACATAAGGTGCATGCTCGGTTATGTTATAGGTCTATCCGACTTCGCTTTCATTCCACTAGGTCAAGGCCAGTAGGAAATCTTGGTGCTTGATTGTGTTTGGATATGTTTTCTGTGATATTTATTTATGGAACGATCCACAACTATTTTGGTTGTTGATATATGATAAACCCTGCATATTCATACATATGTTTAGATAAGTCTAGGGAATCGACTTTAAAAGGCCCAAGTTTTCGTGACAATACCAACTTTTCTCGAGATAGGCCAAACAAAATTTTCAAACTTAAAAAAGAGTTTTCCAATTTTGTTGGGGGTATGATTTTGGCATCCATTTCAAATCATGTTGCCACCCTAAGCCCTGGTCATGGTTACTCCAAAGTAGAGTTTGTGTTAGTTAGCACGTTACCAATTTAATTGTGCTTCATATTATCATATCATCTTTACAATATTTTCATTATGTGTAATGCCAATTTTTGCCACGTTTCTATGGTAAATTCTTTCCTTATCTCTTTACACTTTGAGAACAAAGCCGCTCGATTGTTTGGGGGTGGGATAGAAACATTTGCAAAAATTAGACACTTTTAGGATGTAAATTATGCACTTTTATTTATAAAATGTTAAAAATTATAAAAATTAGTTAGTTATATAATTTAATTGTGCTATTGAATTGTTTCATGAACCCCTTCTCCCAAATTGTTTGGGGGTGGTATAGAAACACGATGTAAATGTTAAGCACATATTAGGTTGTATATTACGATTATTTGTCTTAAAAAATAATAAAAATAAAATAAAAAAAAAGTTTATGCTATACACTTAGGAATATTAGTATTGTTTCTTTCTCTATGCTCTTAATAATCTAGAAGTTTCAATGTAGCTTTTGCATTAGAATAGTTTTAGAAACTTAGGTTAATATGTAGATAATAATCTTTGCATCTATCTATAAATATATTACATGAGTATCTATGATTGTTGGGCAAGAAGTTTTCAAATCTAGGCTAGAGTACTTATTCTACAAATCCTGTGAGAATAAAGCCTAAAAAGCCTTATATGAGTGAAACATTTAAGAAATGACACAAGCGGAGAAGTATATTCAATAGAGAAATCACACGCCCACTTGCTTGATCACTAAACCATATCCTAAGCGAGAATTTAGGCCCTTTGGATCGATATAGCTAGAAATTCAAACCTATGAATTATTTTCGGTTAGTAAGCCCCTCTCGAGCCTTTTTTAGCCTTTCATAAGCCACAAATCCTTTACCCCTGCAAAAAAAAAAAAAAAAAAATAAAAAAGCAACCTACCCAATTTAGAATAAGTCCGAGAATAATGAGGAAGAAAGAAGAAGAGAGAAAACATGTGTAAACAAAAATTAGTTAGTTGCTTCAAAAAATAAAGAAAAGAAGTTTCCATCCAAAGAAAAGAAAAATAAAAATAGAAATAAAATAAAACTCTAAAAAAATAGAATAAAAGGAGTCAAAAGCCAAAAAAAAAAAAAAATATGGCTAAGGATGGAAACAAAGTGTAGAAGCAAAAAGTAAATAACAAGGTTTTTCTAGTTACATAATATGAAGACTCTTTTATCTCAGACTTGTCCTTTTGAATATCCATTTCCTTCCTTCTTAAACCATCTCCTAATCCCCAAAACACCTAATAAAGACCTCTAACTCAATTAGGAATAGGTTAGTGTGATAGTAAGTGGCGATGTGTTTGATCGACTCGGCTTCCTTGTGTGTCATTGAGATTGTAAGGTAAAGTGTGCCCATCGCAACACTCGGAGTAAATGTAAACTTGAGTAGAAAAATCGTGAGTGTCAGATCTTGACTATTATTGTCATGGAGAACCTACTTAAGGACGCTATTTCTCGAAGTTTCGTAAAACTTAACCTGCTATTGCATTTCATAGTATTACTCATTGTATATATGTTTATTGTAGATGATTGATTATTATGCATATATTAGCTTAGGGTTTCGACTTGATTACTCTATATGCATTGCTAGTGAGAGGTATAGTTAATTTAGAGCATGAATAAGGAAACAATAGTTTTATTTCTTAGTCGTTGTAGTATAGATGAAGTTTGTGAGTACCTTCTTTTTGGGAAACTCTCACGAGGGCTATAACTCGTCCACTAGGAATTCCTAGTGGTTTAAGGCCTTGTTGCATATATATGGTCAATGCAATCGCGACTCAAAAAACTTGAGAGTAGATAGAACTCCATTTTTGGTCACTTATTCTAATTTTCATCTTTGCTTGAGGACAAGCAAAATGCTGTTTTGGGGTGGTTTGATAAGAGCCCAAAACTGTAGTTTTAACCCCTGTAATATCATACTTTTTAGACCAATTATGTGAGTAATAATTAAGAGTTAACACCGACATTTGTTTTTATGCATTTTAGGCTTCAAAGTCCATTATGTACATAAATGTGCCACTTTAGCGAGATAAAGGAGCAAAGGTCGGTTACTAAGGAGTTCCGTGATTAAAGGCCAAGATTCAAGAAGACAAAGCCTTTCTAAAGCCCGGTCAAAGCTGAAAAGTCAAAGTCCACGCAGGCAGAAATAGTGCACAAAGTCAATAGAACTTCCGAAGACTATATCTTTGGACTCAGACCTCGGAATTGGGCCTATCTTATGTCAAAACGACCGACTCGGAAAGAGCTTTCCAATGGTTCAAGCCTTGACCCAATCAGAGGAGCAAAAGTGGACGAAAAGTCTGTTGAAGCCAACTGCAGCTGAAGAGGCCTTTTTGGACTGAAAGAATTGGGTTTTGGGCCTGATTCTCTGGCCCAAAACATGGCTCCAAGCCCATGCACGATTTTTGGATCTGAGAGTATAAAAACCAAAGCTTCACTCTTTGTTAATGGTAGATAGTTAGACCTGGATTAGTTAGCCTCCATTAATTAGTTTTAGAACTTAGTTTAATTAGTTTCAATTCATCAGATTAGATTAAACCTTTGAATCTTGTTCTTCATTTGATTAGATCAATAAAGTAGTATTTTTATCAATTTCGATTTTTGTCATTTCCATTTCTAGATCTAATTTCAATTCTTGTTCTTATTTCATTTTAGTCATTAAATTAGATGTCATTATTGTTTGATTAAGTAAATTTCAATTCTTTTACATTATGTTTAGTTTAGATTCAATGGGAAATGTTAGTTTGATGAATCAAGGCTAAAACCTCCATTAGAGGGGTTGATGAAGCCTTGATGAAAACTTAGTTGTTAGTGTAGAATTGTTTGTAGATTCTATTCCACTCTAGAAGGTCGTGTTTAAGCCATGAGAATGGGTGGACGACCTCACATGCTAGTTAGTATTTGGTAGAAATGCCACGAACACTAGGGATTAGAACTTCAAATTTCTTCGTAAGAACGCATTTAATCGAGATACAACAATCTATGCTAGGTTATTAAGTTGGATTCGAGGTGGATTCAATTCCCTCTAATCCTTTTATCTAGATTCAAAACAATCATATTTCCATAGCATTCAGAGTTCAAATTAAAATAATCAATTTCATATTGCATCGAAGTATAATTCCCCTCGTAAAACTTTCATAGACTTAAGACCCATTAGTTAACTAGAGAACATCCCATGCTAGAGAACTAGTTGAACAATTTGTTACTCCACTCTATTTCGATAGATTTGAGAGTAGAAACTTTGATAACATAGCTGAGAGATCATAAGCATCACTCGAATCTCCTCCGGCTTATTTAATTGCAGTTTTAAGCTTAAATGCCTCGATGATATTATGTAATTAAGGCTTTTGATGGCCCAAAGGGCACGCGATGCTCAAGTTCAACTGGCAAATGACAAGGTTTTTCAAAAACAATGCGATAAGGAGACATCCCTATAGGTGTCTTAAATGTCGTTCGGTATGCCCACAAGGCATCCGATAAAAGAGACGATCCTTTCTTAATGGGTTGGAGTTTTTCTCAGAATAGACTTTATCTCTATTGGAGACTTCCATTTGGCCACTCGTTTGTGGGTGGTATGGAGTAGTAACCTTGTGAGTAACTCCATATTTCTTCATTAAAAACCCAAAAATTTTGTTACAAAAATGTGTACCCCCATCACTGATGATAGTTTTGGGAACACCAAAACGAGAGAAAATGTTTTCTTTTACAAATCTCACGACAGTCTTATGGTCATTTGAGCGACATGCGAGTGCCTCAATCCATTTGGACACATAGTCTATAGCGACTAAAATGTATAGAAAACCTTGAGAAATAGGGAAGGGTCCCATAAAATCAATGCCCCAAACATAAAAAATTTCCACAATCAAGATAGATTTTAGGGCATCATATTTCATTTGGTAATTTGACCTAGGTGCCGATAACGAATGCAAGCTATGCAATGTTTGTGTGCATCGCGAAAAAGGGTAGGCTAGTAAAACCACATTGTAACACCTTGGCGCAGTTTTCTTTCCTTGAAATGACCTCCCAAAGATTGTTCATGGCAAAGGATAATACGTCGATTGTGTTCCCGGTCCGGAATGCAGCGAATAACGAGTTGGTCGGAACAATACTTAAAAAGGTAGGGTTCATCCCGTAAATAATATTTTTACAGTGGATAAGAACTTTTATGATCGGACGTGACCAAAAGGAGGGACTTCCTCAAGTAACTAGGTAGTTAACGATATCCGCGTACCATGGAGATGAGAGAAAATAGAGTACAAGTATTAGATGCGGGAAGGAATCACCGATAGCTTCAGAATCACTATCGATGTCACCAACCAACCTTGATAAATGGTCGGCTATGACATTTTCGGTTCCTTTCTTGTCTTTGATTTCCAGGGTGAATTTTTGTAAGAGAAGGATCTAGCGGAACAATCATTGTTTTGCGTCCTTTTTCGCGAGTAAGTACCGAATTGCGGCATGGTCAGTATATACGATGGTCGATGTTCCAACTAGGTAGGGGTGAAACTTATCCAAAACATAGACAATAGCTAGGAACTCTTTCTCAATTGTGGTATAATTACATTGAGCGTCGTTAAGAGTTTTACTAGCGTAGTAAATGACAATGGGTTTGTCGTCACGTCGTTGTCCTAGCACGGCACCAATAGCAAAGTCGCTAGCGTCACACATCAATTCGAATGGTTGAGACCAATCAGGGGGTTGAATGATAGGAGCGGTAGTCAGAGCGGTTTTTAGAGTATCAAAAGCTTGTTTGCAATTGAAATTGAAGTCGAATACATCCTTAAGCGAGGAGATTGGTTAATGGTCGAGCAACTTTAGAAAAATCCTGAATGAATCTCTCAGTAAAACCAGTATTGGCCTAACACGGATATCACGAATTGTACGTGGGAAAGGTAGCGAAGAAATTTTAACAATTTTAGCTTTATCGACCTCTATCCCGTCTTTTGAAACAATATGACCTAGAACAAGTCCTTTGGTAACCATGAAATGACACTTCTCCCAATTGAGTACCAAATTTTTCTCTTCGCAATGCGTTAATACTTTAGAAAGGTTGGATAAACAGTCGTCAAAGGAATTTCTGTAAATGGAAAAGTCATCCATGAAGATTTCCATATAACGTTCCACCATATCACTAAAAATGTGAAGCATGCAGCATTGGAAAGTGCCTGGGGCATTACAAAGGCCAAAAGGCATTCGTCGTATGCAAAGGTTCAAAGGGACCGGAAAGTTGTCTTTTTCTTGATCGGTAGGGATCGATGACAATTTGGAAGTATCGGAATAGCCATCAAGAAAACAAATGAAGTAGGCATGACCGGCTAAAACGTTCTAGCATCCGGGTCAATGAATGGGAGAGGGAAGTGATCTTTACGGGTTCGGCATTAAGTTTCGCGATAGTCAATGCAAATTCTCCATTTCAAAGGAATCGCGAAAGTGGAGATGCACTCACCATTTTCATTTTGCACAACTTGAATGCCGGACTTCTTGGGAACAACGTGGGACGGGACTAACCAAGTCACTATCGAGGAGATAGGGTATATGATACCCGCATCAAGTAAACGTAAAACTTCCTCTCTCACTACTTCCTTCATGGCGGGATTAAGGCGGCGTTGTGGTTCTCGCGATGTCTTTGTGCGTCATCATCAAGATGTATGCGATCGTGCATATGCTAGGGTCTATTCCCTTGATATCATCTAAGGACCATCCGATAGCGGGCGGTGTTCACGAATGGCGTGAATCAAACGTGCCTCTTAATTCGGTAGTCAAGTGAGCAGAAATTATTATAGGGTGACTACCATCGAGATCGAGATGCACGTTACTTTAACTTCGGAGGGTAGAGGTTTTAAACCGAGTTGGAGGATTGGGGATCAAGGATTCGTGAGGGATCATCTCTTCAATGGAAAAGAGCGAATTTTTTTTACGAATCGGTTTGCAACGCAAAGACTAGGGTCAAATAGTGGTGATGCCGACTCTAATAATGCATGGACATCCTTTATGTAATGCGAGTCATCGTCAAACTCCGGATTATCAAAAGAAAGAAATTGGTGTATCTCGTCTCTGGGGAAAAGAGTTTGTGAAATATTCATGTTCCGGGCTATCAACCAAGCTAATCTCGCCTTCCATTATAGGATCGGAAACTGTTTCATTAATTTGAACACGTTGAGTTTGATGAAAAGGTTTCGAAAGACAATGTCATTGAACCGGTCCGACAATTTATGAGAGGCGTTAGCGATTGCAAGAAAAGGGCGTCCCAAGATGATAGGAATGGAGTCACATGCCACCTCGATTATCTAAAATGACAAAATCCACCGGGTAGTAAAATCTTGGACCTTTACTATAACGTTCTCTACTATGCCTTTTGGGTACTTGATGGAGCGATCCGCGAGTTGCAGAGTCATATTGGTAGGTTTTAATTCATGAAGACCTAACTGCTTGAATAAGTAGTAGGGAAGTAGGTTAACGCTGGCACCTAGGTCTAAAAGTGCAGTAGCGGTATACTTGTCATATGGTATAGTTGGTCAACCTGGGTCCTTGTACTTTACCACACCATTGGTAGTGGTAATCGAGGGAAACTGCTCAGTGAGGAACGCTTGTTGAAGTACATTCGTACGTCGTTTGGTGGTGCACATGTCCTTCAAGAACTTGGCATGCTTGGACAAATGCTTTAGCGCATCTAGGAAAGGTAAGTTTATGGTCAAATTTTTGAAGGTTTCACGGATCTCATCAAAATGTTCGTCATGTTTGTTCTTTACCAAACGGGAAGTGGAACGGAGCTTTTAGGCGGAATCGCGTATAAGGATCAGTGGTATCTTTTCCTAGGGGACGTGGGTGTAGATTTTGAAGGTACAACTTCGTCCGTTATAGGTTGCGAGGTAGGAGTTGGAAGGGCGTCGATCGTGGCTTCCGTCGATTTCTCGTCGCATATCGTATATTATTGTCGATGGTTTGGCCGTAAGCGAAGAGTGGTAATGACATTTACCTCACCACGGCTTGGATTACTAGGTCTTGGTGCATTGTTGAGTTCAAAGGCAGCAGTGTTTGTAGGCTTAGGGTTTGGGCTGCTTGGCGGGGAACGCCTTTTGACTTTTATCTTGAGCTAACTGTTCGAAGAGACTGTTGGATAGAAGCTAGGATTTGATTATGTTGATTCATGTATGTCGGGGAAAGTTTCAGCCATTTTTATACGGTATGGATTGTACAAAGGAGTAGCGGGAACTAGTTCACGGTTATTATTCACGGGTTGATTTTGGTAGCCATATCCTTGATTAGCGGGAACAAGGTGGCGGTTGTTTTGGTACCCTATATTTGCGTTGTTGGGAAAATTACTTTGCCCTTGCTGGAATTGTGGAGGAATTCCTTGACGATAGGAATTGTAGTTCGCGGGTGGTCGTACAGGAACGTTGTTGCCACCTGGAGGAGCTTGTTGTTGGATAGGGGGTGCCCAAGCTAAATTCGGATGTTGTCGCCAAGGTGCATTAGGGATGTTGAAAGCACAAGCCTCTTCAGAAGGTTGGGGAGGACACTCGTATACCAAAGGACAATAAAAATCGGCGTGCTCAGGACTTAAGCAAAGAGGGCATGGGGAAGCGCAGCCATGAGCTGTTTGGATTTTTGTTCATTTACTTGTACCAAAAGAGCATTGACCTTTTTGTTTAAGGACTCGATTAGAGTTTTTAATTCCGGATCGGGTTTGACCTCGAACATAGACGTAACTTTGGTAGGAGTGTCTTTAGAAGATCTAGAAGAATCAGTGTTTCCCCGATGGGTATTTCGTGAAGCCTGTTTCTCAAGAAAAGTGTATGCTTCAGTAGCGCCCTTGTCCATAAAACAACCGCCGTTCATGATATCTAATGTTTCCTTTTGATGGTCAGAGAGACCATTAAAGAATGAATGGACTAATACAGCGGTGTCGAGTTGATGATGGGGACATTCGAGAAGTAGATCGAGAAAATCGCTCCACGCTTCTTTCCGAAAGGATTCCTCGGGGGTCGCGGGCGAAAAGAATTGAATTTTTTGAAGCATTTCTGTAGTTTTCTTCTGAGTATAAAACTTTATCATGAATGCTTGAACAAGTTTGGCCCATGTGTCAATGGATTACGGCGTTTGTCCGGCGAGCCAAACTGAAGCTTTATCAGCTAAGGTGAAGGGAAACAACCTAAGCAAGACTTGTTCGTTGGTAACGGTCGGATGGCGGAAAGTGGTGACTACTTGTTGCATCCGACGAAGATGATTGTACGGTTTTTCATGGTCTAAACCATGGTAAATGATAAGTGCCCAAAACTATAGTTTTAACCCCTTAACAATCGTACTTTTAGACCAATTATGTGAATAATAAGTAAGAGTTAATACTGATTACGTGTTTTTATGCATTTCAGGCTTCAAAGTCCATTATGTGCAGAAATATGCCACTTTAGCGAGATAAAGGAGCAAAGGTCGGTTGCTAAGGAGTTCTGTGATTAAAGGCCAAGATTCAAGAAGACAAAGCCTCTGTAAAGCCCGGTCAAAAGATGAAAAGTCAAAGTCCACGCGGGCAGAAACAGTGCACAAAGTCAACAGAACTTCCGAAGACCATATCGTTGGACTCAGACCTCGAAATTGGGCATACCTTACGTCAAAACGACCGGCTCGGAAAGAGCTTTCCAATGGTCTAAGCCTTGACCCAATCAGAGGAGCAAAAGTGGACGAAAAGTCTATCGAAGTCAGCTGCAGCTGAAGAGGCCTTTTCGGACTGAAAGTATTGGGTTTTGGGCCTGATTCTCTGGCCCGAAACATGGATCCAAGCCCATGCATGATTTTTGGATCTGAACATATAAAAACCAAAGCTTAGCTCTTTGTTAATGGCAGTTAGGTTAGGAAGCTAATGTTAATGGAGTTTAGGGTTAGAAAAAGATAGATCTAGATCTAGTTTTGAGTTTTATCCCATTAATTAATTAGTTTTCATACCTTGTTTTAATATAGATTATTGAATCATTGTTACTTTTCATTAGATTAATAAAGTTAGTTGTTTTTGATAATCTAGCTTCATTTTCCATTAAACATCTATTGCAATTCATTGATTTAGTATTTGTCACTATTAGTTTAAATCAATTATTGCATGAGTAGTTTCAAATTGAGTTTAAATAAATAAAGTTCAAATCTTTATATTATGTCTTGTTTAGATTCAATTATTGGGAATGGTAGAATATAAATTTCACATCAAATCATTACTCTCACCATTGTTCCTTTTGGGTTTGATTAGTTGAATTCAATTTAAGTCTTGAGGGTTTAAGAGTGGAACGAATCCTGACTCTAATATATTACTTCGTTATTGAGAGTAGGAAATATTGATATAAACACATATTTACGTATTTCGATTATTTGTGTTTATGCATAGATAGTTAGAATACGTAAAATTACGTTTATCAAATGGCGCCGCTGCCATCTTAATCTCGTTCTAGACAAGAATTCAATTTCTTAAATCCAAGGGGCAATCCCCCATTCTCTACCCACCTTTTAATTTTTCATTCTTATTTCTTGAATTTTCGGAACTGTTCATTGTTTCAGGCATAGGGGCTGCGGATTCATAGAGAAAAATACTGCGGTGAAGGTATTTCTAAATTTTCGAAAATTCTGAAAATTTTCATACATAATATCTAATGTGTTGTTAATTTACTGAAATATTTTCAGATTTTTCAAAGTTGGTTTACCTTGTGAAAAAAATACGATCTTTACAGTGCTGCATTTCAGTTTTCACACCGTATGTTCTTGAAAAACAGACAAGTAAGGTTACTTAGGGAGTTCTAAAAATTCTATAATTTTTACAGAAGTATCTATCCTAAGTCAGTAGTTTGTAGTAAAAATTTTATGAGTTTTTGATTTGTTTTGACCTCCTAAATAGTAGAGTGTTTCCAGTGTGTTTCTGCAGTGTTGCAAACACTTAATATCTGGAACACCAGCCAATAAGGAGAGGTTGTAGAACTCCAATTGCTCTAAATTTTTTACAGTAAAAATTAGGATCTGTCAGGAGTCTCCAGTAAAAATTTGGAAATTTTTGGATTTGTTTTGATGGGTTAACCATTCGGTTGTTTGTATTGTGTCCAAAAACCGTTTCGCAAACTTTGAAGGGATATAGAGGGATTTTCACAGCTCTGATTGATCTGAAATTTTACAGGCTACTTGATAGACGTCTTAGAAAATTACTGTAAAAATTTCAGATTTTTTGGAGTACGATAAAAGGCCTAAAACTTGAAAACTCTGGAGCGCGACCCGCGCCCAAACCGAGCGTGACCGCGCCCAAAACAGAGGGCACCCGCGCCCAAACAGAGGGCACTCGCGCACTCAAGGGAAAATTCAGTGTGAATAGCCCAATTTTCATAGGTAAATGCAAATTTTTATGTCTTCAAGTTACTCAGTGTTTCTAACTTGTTAAATACACTGAGATCGCAGATACAAGACGTATTTATTCAAACGCTGCAGTAGCAAATGAGGCATTCAGTACTCCTTCTTCCACTCCCTCGCCTCTTACGTCAGAGGAGTTTTAATTTAGTATAATCAGGCTTGTTTTTCATAGAAATAAATACAACACGCCTATCTAGAATTTCACACACTACACTTACATCAATGGCTAAAGAACAAGAGACTCCCTCTCTCGATTTTTATAAAGCCCTAAATGATGGCCCTAAGTCGTGCATCGTTCTTGTAGACCTAGTGGGGATTTTTGAATCCCCCCTAATATATTTAACTTGTTACCGGTTTTCATGGTTTAGACCACGAGAAGCTTTTACCAACACATCGCGTAGGATAGACCAAGTTCTCACTACATTCCATCATCCTAGCGTAAGTCCGGATCAAGTTAAACTTAGGATGTTTCCTTTCACCCTAGCCGACAAAAGGGCCTTGGTTAACTGCCCAAATACCAAACTCTGTGGACTCATGGGCTCAACTTGTTCAATTGTTCATGGAACAATTTTACCCACCACTAAAGACAGATGAAATGCTTCACAAGATTCATTTCTTCAGCCAGAATCCTCATGAATCCTTTTCAGAGGCCTGGAATTGTTTCACTGATCTTCTTATTGAATGCCCGCATCATAATCTTGTGAAAGACACGCTTGTTCGTTCTTTCTTCAAGGGGCTTTCACATTATCATAAGGAGGTTCTAGATATCATGACTTGGGGGTAGCTTTCTTAGTAAAGGAGCCTTGGAGGCTTATAAATTCTTAGAAGATCAATCTAAGAAGAACAACAATTGGGGATGAAAGGATTCCTCCCTCCTCTCCTCCTTCTTCTTTGAGGTTAAACATGATCCCGAAGCTTAAAACTCTTATCGATGCCCTTACTAAAAGGTAGATGCCATCTCGCTCAACAACAACCCACTCCGGTCATGAACATTAACTTTACTCGTTGTAATGTGCATTTGTAGTCTTGAGCATTCCGACTTCTATTGTCCTCTTGTCTATGCACAAACACCACCACAACCATCACACTTCAACCGGTTAACTCAACATCAAAGACAAGGGAACTTAGGTGACCGGAATAGAGGTTTAGTACCCATAACCTTAACTATCAACATCAAGACATGAATGCTCAACAAGCTTTAATTCCAATACAACCATCTATGACACAAAGTAGTAGTGACCTTGTTGGAGAAACAAAATCAAATTATGCAACAAAACTCCAACTTGATGAAAGATCAAGCATGATCAAAACTCTAATATGATGAAACAAACGATGCAAATGATGCAGTCTTTGTGCCAAAAGGTTATTGACATGTCTTCTAACCAAAATAATAACCAAACCGGCGTGTTTCCAAGTCAAGCAATTGCCTAATCCTAAGTTAACAAACATCACCTTTGAAATAAACAGCGGTATTTCTTGTAATGGTAATATAAACCAAGGGGACCTACTGTGTAGTCACTACCCCTTCGCTCGTGGTGAGTAGTTGATAACCAAGTGACTATGCCTAAAGATTACCCGCAAACTAAAATGATGCCATACCAAATACTATAATAGAAACCGAAGACCCTACAACCGTAGAAGTACCGGTTAAACCACAACCAAAAGTGGCAAACATTACAAGACCCAATAATAGAAAGTGAAGACCCTACACTGTAGAGGTTCCAATATGGATACCTAGATGGAAAACGGATAGAGATAAAGCAAAGACTAATAATACTTTTATCCCTTCGTTAAAAATAGCGATAAAGCACCATATCCCCAAAGACTAGTTGTGTTTAAAAGGGCGAGAATTTTGATGAGATTAGGGAAGTGCTTAAAAATTTGACTATAAACCTACCTTTTCTAGAAGCTATAAAAGTCTCTACTGGACACACTTAAGTTTCTAAAAGAGTTGTGCACCAAGAAGAGGAAAACCAACATACCCCATTTAAGCATTCTTAACTCAACAATATCCCTATTTATCCGAACATAATGGAATTGTTAAGTACAAGGACCCCGGTCGTCCTATCAGATAATGCACCTTAGGTGATACCTTCATAACAACCGCTTTTTATTAGACCTGGGGGCTTAGTGTTAACTTACTCCCTTTTTATTTATATAAACAACTAGGTCTAACAAAACTTCAACCAACCAAAATGACTTTGCAGTTAGCCGATCGTTCTATTAAGTATCCCAAGGGTGTAGTTGAAAATATTCTCTAAAGTTCAGGATTTTTACTATCCGCCGACTTTGTTATTCTTGACACGAAGTTGCTCATGATTCCATTCCCATCATCTTAGGGCGCGTCCTTTCTTGGCAACCGCCAATGCCCAAATCAATTGTCGGGATGGCTCAATGACTCTTTTTTTGGAAATCTTTCTGTAGAAGTTAACATGTTTAGACAAAAACAGGGACAACTAGGTTTGCCTGTAGAAGGGGAAGTGAAGTCCATTGAGAGTTTTGTACCTCACATTAGTGCGGCTGACACTTTAGTTCCCACACTAGTAGATACCCCTCTTATGGAAGAAGACAAGGATCACAATTTCTACTCCCTAGACGTAGATAACATCAAGGAGGATTTCCTTCGACTCTTTTGCAACCCTTCTTTGCCTCCTCGCGAGTTCTCTCCTATTGACATCCATTCATCTCTTGACGCCATGACGGAAGAAGAATTTTTCGCCCTCTATCCCTGTGATTCTTCTTACCCACCTATTGAGGAATGTCTTGCATATCTCAAGGCCTCTGATGATATAGACCTAAGAACACTAGTTGAACACCATTCACCCACCTCACATCCTCATGTCACTCATTCACCTTCCATCACGCATGTCCCTCGCCCTCTACCTTTTCAAAGAACCATTGAGTTTGTACTTGACCTTGGCGTTTCTCCTATGCTTCATAACTATCTAAAACTAACTGGTGAAGAAGTAACACCCAAGGACAAGCCACCTGACACTTTTTCATTTTTTCCATTTTTTCCTTCTCAAAATTATCCACATCCTAATTATCTTCCACAACCATCAATTTTCTCACGTTCATTTATTTGGCATCCCTTAGTGGGAGGACAAAGAAGAAACTCAGATGCTCGATTAGGGTTTTAGATCTATAAGGCTTTTACTCTCATTCCACTAAGCTACATCATAGGAAATCTTGGTGCTTAATTACGTTTTGATGGTGCATTCCATGTTAATTATTTGTGGAAAGACCCACAACTTTTAGATTATTGATATATGGGAAACTGCATGTAAATACATATATATCACTTTTAAGTCTAGGGAATCGACTTTAAAAACCCACGTTTTAAAACAAATTTTTACAAACCTGTTTTCAAAAATTTGTTTGGGGGGGGGGTGTTTGGGTTTTTCCATGCTTGATCACTAAACTTCCTATTCTTATCCCCACCTCGCCCCTTTAAGAGTAGCTAGATTTCTCTTTGTTTGTTGTTTTGATGTTGTCTTTTATTATTTTTTAGTAGATAGGATGTTACGTTGTTAAATTCGTGAGTTAACTTTGAATTTGGTAGTTAAATGTTGTTTGAATTTCAATTTTAATATAATGTTGTTCTTTTCAAATTGTGCATGGATTTTATTGTTAATCCCACCTTCCCAAATTGTTTGGGGGTGGTATTATTTATTCTATCATGATTTGTAGAAGATCCTCCATTTTAGAGTTTGTTTTGGAGTGAAGGTTAAGAATATTGTCGTGAATTGGCATACCTATGATTAGATGTGGTGGTATGATGAAATCTAAGAGAGTTTAGAAGTTACTAGTCTAAATCCAAAGATAAAAAGATATTAGGGTTATTATAGAATCAAGAATATGAGTTGTTTCCGTTTTCGGGTTCGAAATTTTATTGTTTTCGAAATTGCCTTAAAGCTTTTGGCAACCTACCGATTCGTTTTAACAATTCAAAACCTATAAAAACTTCATTCATTCTACACTCACAACCCACACTACACCTAACTTCCATCTCTCACCTTTCACGTTTCCCAATTGTTCTTCACCATTTTCACAAATCAGCACCTCTACACATTTTTCAGAATTTTTTTGTGCCCTACACATTTTTTCAGAATTTTTGTACAGAGCGACTCAGGCCAAACACTGGAATTTAAAATCTTGAGCTTTTCGCTCAAGTAGATGCACTCGAAGTTCCATAGACTGGAAATTTCCAGTTTTCTGCGGGTTGTTCCGGGTGATTTGCAGCTGTTCTAGAGCGTAGTTTTGAGATGACATCTCCTACAATAATACCGAACAGTCTTTTAAAGATTTGTTTCAAAGCACTACTTATGGTGCTTGGTTTTGAGGTGATGATCACACACGTAGGTTGGGAACCGCTTATGGTTCTTGCTAGCATTTGTTCTTGGACTTGCCATGCCCGCTAAAATACAAGACCCATGATGCTATTGGGTAGATAATATGCATGTCTACACTTATGACTTTTGCATGAGGCTTATGGGTCCGCATTTTCGTGTAGAGGACCAAGGGACATATAACGTAGCCCTTGGTAGCTTGTCCCTTAATGTGATACGGTAATGTTCTTTATCATGCTAAACATATTAGGGGAGTGGCATTTTTCTTCTGCGAATGATGCCACTTGCGAGTTTTCCTTGCTTTAGCTGAGGAACGCCTGCTATATGACCTTCCTAAGACCTTAATATCTAGTTTAGCACGAGCCCATAGCATGAGGCATAAATATTTTCTTATGCCTATATTAGTTTGCCGTATTATACTATGTTTCTTCCCTGTTTTTGTGCCTATTTTACGGACTGGGTTGGGGTCGACATTGTGAGACCCACCAATTCTATTATTCGATCTTTCCGTGCAATGACTTGGCAAGGGTGGAGGATACAACCTCATCAGGTTGCACCTTACACCCCATCCGACCAAGTGGCGCTTAACAGGTTAGCATCTGTAGATGATAAATGGCAGCAAGCTTGGCAAATTATCATGGCATGGCAGGACGTGAAGGAACCTCACTTCTTTATAGAAGAGAAGGATGACGAGTAAACGCTGGAGTGGAGGTAAGTTTTTAGTTTCAGTTAGTGTCTGCTTATGTCCCAAGCAATTTAATTCTGTTAACCCCATAATGGGTGGAACTCTTATAGAGTTGCGTCATTTTTTTTATTTCCTATATTAGTATGTTCTAACCTTGTTTTGCAGATGTTCCAGAATTTCACGCATTTCCATGGTATTTTTCTACCCTCTTTATTTAAATGCTTTGAGGACAAAGCATGCTTCTTGTTTGGGGGGGGCATAGAAATACGTGTAATTAATGCATCTGTTAAGATATAGATATGTATAATATGCATTTGTTTTCAAGTTAAAATTTTTAAAAATATAAATAAATAAGTTTATGCTATACACTTAGGAATATTGGTATTGTTTTCTTTCTCTATGCTCTTAACAATCTAGAAGTATCACGTAGCTTTTGCATCAGAATAATTGTTAGAAACTTAGGTTAATATGTAGGTAATAATCTTTGCATCTATCTATAAATATATTACATGAGTATCTATGATTGTTAGCAGTAAGTTTCTGAAATCTAGGCTAGAGTACTTATTCTACAAATCCTGTGAGAATATAGCCTAAAGCCTTATATGAATAAAACATTTGAGAAATGACACAAGGGAGAAGTAAAATCCGGATAGAGAAATCACACGCCCACTTGCTTGATCACTATGCCATATCCTAAGCGAGAATTTAGGCCCTCTTTGATCGATATAGCCAAAAAAATTCAAACCTATGAATTATTTTCCGCTAGTAAGCCCCTCGAGCCTTTCTTTAGCCTTCCATAAACCACAATTCCTTTACCCTGTTACAAAAACAAAACAAAATAAAAAATTCAACTTACCCAATCTAGAATAAGTCCGAGAATAGAATGAGTGAAGAAAGAAGAAGAGAAAACCTGTGTAAACAAAAAATTAGTTAGTTGCTTGAGGAAAAGAAAAGAAGTTTCCATCCAAGGAAAAAAAAAAAATAGAAATAAATAAAAACTCCAAAAAATCGAATAAAAGGGAGTCAAAAAAGCCAAAGAAAGAAAAAGAAAAAATATGGCTAAGGATGGAAACAAAGTATAGAAGCAAAAGAAAATAACAAGGTTTTATCTAAGTTACATAATATGAAGACTCTATTATCTCGGACTTGTCCTTTTGAATATCCATTTCCTTCCTTCTTAAACCATCTCCTAATCCCCAAGAATAACACCTAATAAAGACCTCTAGCTCAATTAGGAATATGTTAGTGTGATAGTAAGTGGCAGATGTGTTTGATCGACTCCGCTTCCTTGTTGTCATTGAGATTGTAAGGTAAAGTGTGCCCATCGCATTAATCGGAGTAAATAAACTCGAGTGGAAAAATCAGAGTGGTTTTGTCTTGACATTTATGTGAGGACCTACTTAAGGACGCTTATTCGAAGTTTTCAGAAAAACGAACCTGCTAGGCATTTCATAGTATTACTCATAGTATATATATTTGTATCATAGATGATTGATTATTATGCATATATTAGTTTAGGTTTTGACTTGGTTATTCTTATTCAATTGCTAGTGAGATGTATAGATAGTTGAGACATGAATGAGGAAACAATAGTTTTATTTCTTAGTCGTTGTAGTATAGATGAAGTTTGTGAGTACCTTTCATGGAAAACTCTCACGAGGCTATAACTCGCCCACTAGGGAATTCCTAGTGGTTTAAGGCCTTGTTGCATATGGTCAATGCAATCGCACTTAGCGAAACGAGAGTAGTTAGAACTCCATTTTTGGTCACTTATTCTAATTTCTCATATTTGCTTGAGGACAAGCAAAATGCTGTTTGAGGGTGGTTTGATAAGAGCCCAAAACTGTAGTTTTAACCCCTTAACAATCGTACTTTTAGACCAATTATGTGAATAATAAGTAAGAGTTAATACTGATTACGTGTTTTTATGCATTCTAGGCTTCAAAGTCCATTATGTGCAGAAATGTGCCACTTTAGCGAGATAAAGGAGCAAATGTCAGTTGCTAAGGAGTTCTGTGATTAAAGGACAAGATTCAAGAAGACAAAGCCTCTGTAAAGCCTGGTCAAAAGATGAAAAGTCAAAGTCCACGTGGGCAGAAACAGTGCACAAAGTCAACAGAACTTCCGAAGACCATATCTTTGGACTCAGACCTCGGAATTGGGCATACCTTACGTCAAAACGACTGGCTCGGAAAGAGCTTTCCAATGGTCCAAGCCTTGACCCAATCAGAGGAGCAAAAGTGGACGAAAAGTCTGTCGAAGTCAGCTACAGCTGAAGAGGCCTTTCCGGACTGAAAGTATTGGGTTTTGGGCCTGATTCTTTGGCCGAAACATGGATCCAAGCCCATGCACGATTTTTGGATCTGAACATATAAAAACCAAAGCTTAGCTATTTGTTAATGGCAGTTAGGTTAGGAAGCTAATGTTAATGGAGTTTAGGGTTAGAAAAAGATAGATCTAGATCTAGTTTTGAGTTTTATCCCATTAATTAATTAGTTTTCATACCTTGTTTGAATATAGATTATTGAATCATTGTTACTTTTCATTAGATTAATAAAGTTAGTTGTTTTTGATAATCTAGCTTCATTTTCCATTAAACATCTATTGCAATTCATTGATTTAGTATTTGTCACTATTAGTTTAAATCAATTATTGCATGAGTAGTTTCGAATTGAGTTTAAATAAATAAAGTTCAAATCTTTATATTATGTCTTGTTTAGATTCAATTGTTGGGAATGGTAGAATAGAAATTTCACATCAAATCATTACTCTCACCATTGTTCCTTTTGGGTTTGATTAGTTGAATTTGTTTAAGTCTTGAGAGTTAAGAGTGGAACGAATCCTTACTCATTATATTGCATGATTATGACTTGAGAGTAAGAAGAATTGATTTAAACGTAAGAACGGTATGATTACGTATTAGTGTTGTTAACATTAATATTATGATTTTATTATTATTATGGTTATCAGTAAACAGGTAACAAACCGAAAATGTTTGGTGGAATACGAAAATCACCTACAATCGCATCGAATTTAATGCAGGAAGCAGGTCCTTCCTGTAAGGCAGTATAGAAATCTGAAAGGGGTTTTTCGACTATGAGATTTTCTTCAGCCATAGTTAAAGGAGATAATGGCAACGGAGATGTTTGACGAGGTTGATTTAGGGAGGAGGGACTATGTCTAGGAGATAACATAAACAATTGTTTCTTGTATTTTCGACGATGATATGTAAGTTCTAATTCCTTATGTTTACCAGACCGTAGTCTCATACAAATATAAATTTTAATTTAAGGCTCATAAGGAACGAATAATGATTGGAGGTTTAGAATTTAGGAAGGAGGGAGTGAAGCACGTCTTCTTGAGCTGTTGCTAACTCGAGCAGGGAAGCTAGGATAACGTGTGAGTATTCCAGCAGCCAGGTCGCCTGAGAGAATTGAGGGAGGTTGTTCGTGCTAGCACGTTCCTTAATTAGGCAACCTCAATTTTTTTTCAAGTTTCCTAGGCACTGATGGAATAGGATGATGATTTATGATGGTGTATTATGCGGGGTGTTATTAAGATGATTTAGATGAAATTTTTAATTACTATAATTTTTTATTTTTTTAATTTTTAATTTTTTAATTTTAATTTTATTTTAATTTTATTATTTATTATTATTATTATTATTTTTTACGTAATTAATGTATTATGGAGATGTGATTACGAAATATGCAATTAAAACGATAGATGCCAAAATAGAAACTAACTAACATATACTAGTTTACGCAGAAAGTCTACCCATGCAAATCTATATTACATATCATGCAACTATGTGTAAGTTATACATGAGCTAGGGGAATGTTGAGAACGAACTCATGCAATTGAATACCGTGTACGTGAATTGATGTAACATACACATACAAAAATATTCTAAGCAGATGGTTTGATGCTACGCATATATCAAAATATATTTGAATCATATTGTGTTAACGTGAATATGTAATGACGAATCACCTTTACATGCAAGGAGTCCTCATGCCAACATACAAATATACGAGGTAAAACAGGTTATAGCAAATAATATCCTCGACAAAGTTTGAGGAGTTTAAGAGTTTGAAACCTGGCGTCCCGCGATTCCTCGTATAGCGATCGACTAACTCCCGAGCTTACGCTTACTAGAAAAACAGGACCAGAGAGCCCAAAAGAGTACTGAAAAGGAAAGTGGCCTGTACCTGAAAACCGGAGTGTTGATACTCCAGGTTAGTCTCGCGTGCTACTAATTCAGTCTCGTCCGAGACTCTTTTGTCTGTTCAGTACTTCAAATTCCTACGGAGTACTTAGACTGTGCTAATGAAAATAAACAAAACTTGGTTCACAGATATTTGTTAGTAGAAAAATTAAGGTAAACTGTTCCGTAACTCGTTAGTATTGTAACAGAAATGAAAATTAAAAAGATGAGGAGGTAGGGGAGGGGGTTTTTATGGATGTATTCCAGTTATTACGTTAAGTCCAGAGTCCTTCGGCGTGCAGCGGCACCATTTGGTAAAAACACATTTATACACATTTTGGTTTTCAGTTACTTATTTTCTTAAGTCCGAGGTCCACAGTCCAAAGTCCGAAGTCCAAAGACCCAAGTCCAAAGTCCAAATTCCAATGTCCAGATAGTCGACGCGTTTTAGTCAAGTTACCTTACTCACGTGGGTTTGGTAGGATAGGTCGAGTAAGGGATCGCCCAAACCTTAGTGGTTCGGATAGGTTCTGGTTGGAATTACAACTTTTTAGTGAGTAGGATTTTTAGGTTTTTTTTAATTGGTTTAATAAATTTTATGGTAATGCAATTAATGTAAATTACTACGGTGATTTTTATGTAGGTAAACAAAGGTGGAGAAACAGGGAGAGAGTTAATCATGCTCATGTAAAAATCGTTTTTCAACAGTTTACTATTACATCACTATATCTTTAATTCGTCTCGTGTTCGGAGACGACGTCGAGTATTGATCCCTAGTGCATGCCCACATCTTTAGGTCGCATTTCACTAGCATAAGGAGTTTCAATAATATCTCATCTCTAGTATATTATTTCAGCTCCTGGCTCGATTTCACATCAGTTGGACGAATTGGAGAGTCATGCCCGACACTAGAGAGTCGCTACGAGAGAGTGTCTGGAGCATCGCCAGTCAACTTTGTACGATCTCGATCATTTTGGGACCGGATATCAAATCTAAGCCTAATTCCTAAGTAGTGACTCTAGAATATTAAAGAGTCAATCCGGATTTTTTCACGAGCAGCATAACCCTCCCCCTGAGGGGGGGAATTAGCTCATGGTCATAGAAGGAATAATAAAACTTGTTGTATACATTAAGTAAATAAATGCAGGGCAGAATTAAACTAGAAAAGAAATGATATTATTAAGGGTAAAATAACTTATTATTTAAAATTTCTTTGGAATGGAAATGGCGGAATGTGGTCTTGAAAAAAATCTAACTAAAGCGGAAGCTAAAGCATTAATATGTCGGGAAGGGGTAATAATGAAGGCGACCCCTCATATATATATAGGCCGGAGATCTGGAAGACGGTTTAATTTGATGTTGTTTGTTTGCTAATTGAGTTTTTCAAAACTTTGAGAATCAAAGTTTTGTTTTTTACCTATTTTGTTTTGTCTTTTGTCGATTTAAGGTTTTGTTTGTTAGTTTCATTTCAATTCAAAACCACCGGTTTGAATTGGTACATCTTCTCTCTTGCCAGGTGGTACCAAATTGAAACCATCCTTTGCCACCTGCCTATGCCGACTTATCATGCCTTCGGGCCCGTAGAGTGGGTCCACTTAGTGTGTCGATGGTCGCGGGCCGATTTTGGTATTTTTACGACTTTTTTGTCCTTGCAGAGTTTTGTCGCCAGTCGCTATGGCAGCTTCACTAGCCAACGTCGGCATCTATATTTATCCGATTTGAGCTCGGAAGTTTGTCGCTTCTTTATATGTGGACCCGCTCGCAGATTTGGTTTTGTTCTTTTGGAAACTTGGCTCTCTAGTCGCTCTGTTGGGCTTCACGGGGGTTGAGTGGGAAACTTCAAATATTCCCATATTCCGTGCCCGATGCATGTTTTATCACTATATTTATTTTAATTGCGAAATCCTGCAAAAGTACGAAAATATAATTATTACATGATTATTAAACATATAATCGACCAAAATGCTATTTCTCTCGGGGTTTAATATTACAGTTTTGGGTGCTTATCAATGCTGATACCCGACCTGCTAAGGTCGCACGGGTAATGGAAGCCGTGTTTAGGGGCGGCTCTAGAACTGGTGGTGAAGGACAAACTGGGGGGAGGACGGCTCGTAGCTCAAAGGCGAGGCCGATGCCCGACTTTAACGTCTTGGGTGAGGAGGCCACGGAGGTCGCTCGACCAGGGTTGCTGGAGATACTTCCGGCAAGATGAAGGGGAAGGCTAGTATGAAAGAGACTGGTAAAAGGCATGCTAGTGCTGGGAAAGATGAGCTGGAGTGCAACCTAATGTATGTAGATGAAGCGTCTGGTAAAAAGCGCTATGTGAGGAGGTCGGATTGTAGCTAGAAGTCCACACCGATAGCTGCTTGTTTGCTCGAGGGGATGACGCTGGATGGAGACAGAAAAGACTTGGACTCCAAGGAGTTGGACTTGAACCTCAAAGGCATGGATAAAGGTAATCGCGGTCCGTAAGTTCCTACGTATTTAGGCCGTTTTTTCAGATTGTGCATCTTTGTTATTGCTCGGTGTTAATGGGGATCATTGTGCGAATTATCTTAGCTTATTGCTGGGTATCAAAAGCTGAAGACGGCCGTTCAGTTCGCCGAGCTAGAGAAGACAGAGGTCGAGACGCTGAGGGACGAGCAGTCGACTCTTCGAGAGGTGGAGCAGTCTGAAAAGAAAGAACTGGATGCGTTGACTCCGCAACTCACTTCTTTGATGCTGGAGAGGATGTCTGCTGTGAACGAGTCGGTCGAGCTGAAGCACGAGGTGGAAGTGCTGAAGAGTAAGCTGGCTACAGCGACCGCCTATGCTAAACGATATAAAACTGCCACCTTGCAGGCGAAGGATGCCTATCTTGCCATTCGTGCTGAGGTGGAGGAGTTGGAGAAAAAATACGAGGAGCTGCAAGGAGAATAGGAATGTGGAGCTTCGGGGGAACGCGAGGTCGGGCCACTCGAAGGTGCTAGTATTGTTCATGTGGTCGTACTTCCTCCTGCTACTGGGGTGGTGATTGATCAGCCTCGGGCCTCTAGGGAGTTGGATGGGACCATAATCGAGGCAGTTGTGGCGCTTTCTGGTGATCCGAGCTCTTCCCAAGTGTTGAACGTCTCTCTTGCTGAAAGTTTTGATGATGTTGTTTGAGAACGGTAGTTGGTGTGTGTGTTTGTACTGGGCTTTGGGCCGGAAATAATAGAACTGGTTTCCTGGGATAACCCGGGCAGTTCGTTTTTCTGCTTTGTTTGTGATTATGATGAATAGTGGTTAACTGAGATGGATTTCCTGAGTATCCTTAGCAGCTCGGTTAGTCTGCGAACTGAGGCTTAACTGAGGTCGTCAGTTCGCTCCTTTTCGTGAATGGGAAATACGTTGTCTTTCTTTATTCAAGTAGGATTGTGTATGATATGTGTGTTTGTAATCTGTAAGCGTGTGTATGATGTTGCGACTTGTCGTACAGATGGTATAGTCTCGACGACCTGTGACTTTGTTGATCTGTCGTGCTTGTTATTTGATTTAAACGTTACAGGTTGCACATATCTTGAGGACGCAAGGGGCGTTCTCTACACTGGAGCTGCTTGAGCTACAGTGCGTGTGGCGTGTAGGAATATGGGCGGTCGGGAGACATGAAATGATGGCTGCCAAGTGGCCTGCCGTTTGGGCGTCTCGATGCCATCATGACCTGTCTTGGGAAGATACGCTACTTCACCATAAGTAGGAGTGTTCTTGGAAGAGCAAAGGCATTTGCTCTTCCTTTGCTCTTCTTATTGCCGCAACTTCTCTTCTCTCAACTGTGGTACGACGTTTGCTTTGCCGGTTTACTCAGGTACGTTTGGCTTCTCTATTTGGCTGTCTCTCTTTTTTTTTTTTGAAAAGAAACCGGTGGCTTGTTTGTTTAACCTGCGTTCTGCGTAGGTTTCATTATGGCCAGGTGTCGCAAATATGTTAGGGGAGAGGAGAGTTTGAGAGAGACCTCCCCTTTGATAATGGAGGAAATGGAGTTCCACCCGTATGTGCATGGAGATCGTGGCAAAAGAAAGGCTGTAGCTCGGGGCCAAGAACCACAAGCGACCCAAGAGTTCAGGTCGCTCGACGGGTGGCATTGTCTTCAGGTCGCCTTGGCAAGTTGATGACACCGATCGGGTTGCTGAGGGAGCTAGTGACCTGGGGCAAGGTCACCACATTACTGGTGAGAGTTTGCCTCCTCGTATCGGGGATGTGGGGAGCGAATTCTACTATATGGGGAGGACAGGGAAGAAGCATGCTGTGAAATGTTCTGATTGCAGCTTCCACTCGGCGCCCATAGCGACCAGTCTTTTGAAGGGAATCGTGTTGGACGGCGACAAAGCTGAGGTTAAGGATGAAGATATGGACACGTTGTTGGGAATCATGGACATGGCTACTTGTTTGGTGAGTGTTTATTTGTTAGGCTTGTAGCTCTGTTTCGTGAGGGATCGTGACCTTGATTTTTGTACTGTAGTTCCCGGGCGGGTACGAAAAGTGAAGAACGCGCGGCAAAAAGACGCGATATCGATGTCAACTCCCGAGTCGAGCTGGGATGTCTGCGAGCTGTGTGGGGAGTTGACAAGACGAAGTTGGACGTGATGACAAATAAGTACCGTGCAGCTGCTGATGAGAACGCTAAGCTTGTTGCAGCGATGACTGATCTGCAAGGGAAGTTAGCGTAAGTCACCGAGTATGTGAAGCGATGTCAGGGGTCGCACGCAAAGTGCAAGATGCGTATACCACGGCCTGTATCCAATATGCCGAACTGGATGAGAAATACTTCCAGTTGAGGAAGTCACATGGGGACCAGGGTATGCGCATTGTGCTGAGATCTGCAAGGCACACTCCGTTGACCAGTGCTGCCCCAAAGGATAAACATGTTGTGGCTGCTCCTTGATGGTGATTTCTCATCTTGTTTTTTAAAAGTTTTTAAGTTGGATGATTGTTTTGTCTATTCTCCTCTCTATGAGAGTTAAATAATAGAGCTGTGTTTTCAGGCTTGCCTGAGCAGTTCGCCTTAGTTGATACCGAGAACTGGTTTCCACGAAAGTGCCAGTTCGTTAATTTGCTCCCATTGTTCAAAGAACCGATCTGGATTTTCTGGGTAGACCTAACAGATCGGTAGATTGGAACTGGCTTCCTGGCATTGGCCGGGCAGTTCGATTGGTGAATGTATATGTAATGCCAGCTTTTGCTTGACTGCTTGTAGTTATTATTCTGTTTATGATGCTTGTGGTATATAGTGGCTATGGAATCTGAGATTTTGTTTAAGAAAGCGTTATGCTTGTGAAGTACTGCTCAAGAGAGGGACCTTCCTGAGCTGATCTTAGAGATATAGGTCCCCGACTAGTGAGAATTAGGGAGGCCATGAGCCTGTAAGCTCCTGAGAGCATTTTCACGGAGTTGACCCAAGAAGTATAGGTGCTCAACTTGGCGAGATTTGGGAGAGGAATGAGCCCCTGTAAGTTCCTGAGAGCCGCGCTGCTCATGAAGGGTGTATTTAGCCTCTGAAGGCGTGTTACTTATTGAGAGCGCATGTAGCCCCTGAAGGCGTACTGCTCAGTGAGAGTGTTCTCACGGAGTTGATCCTAGAAGTATAGGTCCTCAACTTAGCAAGATTTGGAGAGGCTATGAGCCTGTAAGCTCCTGAGAGCGTTCTGCTCGTGAAGAGCGTAGTTAGCCTCTGAAGGTGTGTTGCTCGCTGAGAGCGTTTGTAGCCTCTGAAGGCGTACTGCTCACTGAGAGTGTTCTCACGGAGTTGATCCTAGAAGTATAGGTCCTCAACTTAGCGAGATTTGGAGAGGCTATGAGCCTATAAGCTCCTGAGAGCGTTCTGCTTGCGAAGAGCGTAGTTAGCCTCGAAGCGCGTCGCCGGCCGAGAGCGTTAAGAGCCCCCGAGGGCGCATCGCCATCGAGAGTGTTCTCACGGAGTTGATCCTAGAAGTATAGGTCCTCAACTTAGTGAGATTTGGAGAGGCTCTGAGCCTATAAGCTCCTGAGAGCGTTCTGCTCGCGAAGAGTGTAGTTAGCCTCTGAAGGTGTGCTGCTCGCTGAGAGTGTTTGTATCCCCTAAGGGCGTACTGCTCACTGAAAGCGTTCTCACGGAGTTGTTCCTAAAAATATAGGTCCTCAACTTAGCGAGATTTGGAGAGGCTTTGAGCCTATAAGCTCCCCGAGAGCGCTCGCGCTTAAGAGCGTGAAGTTAGCCTCGGCGTCTTTGCTTTCGGCCGGTAGCGTTTGATGCCCCCGGAGGGCGTATTGCTTCATCGGAGCGTTCTCACAGAGTTGATCGTAGAAGTATTTTAACAGAGTGGTTGACAATACAAATATAATTAAACTACCTGAATTGACAAAGATTAAAAAACATGACTGTGTACAAGACTAAATCTTTATTGATAAAATCTCTTTAACAAGTAAGTGTTCCAGGGTCGTGGTAGTGGTTTCCCTTCTTGTGTCTTGATCTAGTACGCCCCATTGCCAACAACTTGGTCTACCATGTACGGTCCTTCCCATGTTGCTGCTAGTTTGGAGTCATCTTGTGTTTTTTTTCAGAACTAGATCACCAGGTTGGAAGGATCTAGGATGTACTCGTTTGTTGTAGGACCTCTTTAGAATCTGTTGATACGATGGCACTCTGATAGCTGCCAGGTCGCGGCATTCTTCCAGCAAATCGACCTCTTGGGCTAGGAATGAGTCATTGTGTCCTGACTTAACAAGCTCGGATCTAGTAGTTGTGATTGTCAGTTCGGTGGGAATAACAGTTTCTGTGCCATAACATAAGGAGAATGGTGATTCTCCTGTGGTGGAGCAAGCTATGGTGTGATGAGCCCACATAATGTTCTCTAGCTGGTTTGGCCATTGGCTCTTGTTCTTTTCAATCTTTTTCTTTAAGTTTTCTAATATGGCCTTATTGTTGGCCTCTGCTTGACCATTGCTTTGAGCATACTGTGGAGTGGAGAATGCGTGAACAATCTTCCACTTTACCAAAAAATCTTTGACCATTCTGCCTTTGAACTGGGAACCATTGTCCATCACCAGGGTGTGTGGCAGACAAAATCTGGTGATAATGTGAGTCTAAATGAAGTTTCTAACATGTGACTCCTTGAAATGTGCCAAAAGAACTGCTTCGATCCACTTAGTGAAGTAATCGGTTGCAGCTAAGACGAAGCGGAACCCGGTGCTTTTCTGTGGGGTGAATGGTCCCATGATGTCCATGCCCCACATGTGGAATGGCTAAGGACTTGCAATGCTGATCAACTCGCGAGCCGGTTGGATGATGTTGTGGCCAAAGGTTTGGCATTTGATGCATTTGAGAACATATGTTTTGGCGTCGATCTGCATGCGAGGCCAAAAGTATCCTTGAGAGATTGCTTTGTGGGCCAAAAAATGACCTCCAACATGATTGCCGCATTCTCCTTCATGAATCTCAACAAAAATCAATTGACTTTGAGTTGGACTTATGCACCTCAAGTGAGGTTCTCCAGTAGATTTTCGAAATAACTTGTTATTCAGAACACAATAACGACGTGCTTGTTATGGTATCTGCCTGGCTTTGCTCTATTTTGCTGGGAGTGTGCCATTCTGAATGTACTTTATTATGGGATGCATCCATGTCTGACTCATCTGATCCTCAGAAAGTGGACATAGGTCGCTGACTTCTAAGACGTGCTCTACTTGGTAGGCAGGTTGGTCAACTACTTCAATGAGTAGTTGTCTCGGGGCGCAGCTCGATGTTTGTGTGGCCAAGTAAGCTAAACTGTCTGCGTGACGGTTCTCGTCACGCAAAAAATGATGCATGGTGGCCTTCTTGAAAGATGGAAGTAACTGATTAACAACTTTAAGGTATTTAGAAAGGTTACCTTCGTGGGTAGTGTACTCTTTAGCAATCTGGCGAACGACCAGTTGCGAGTCACTAAAAACTTGAAGTTCCTGTACACCGAGCTGTAGCACCATTATGAGTCCCATAATTAATGCCTCGTACTCCACCTCATTATTGGAGGTCACGAAGTCGATGCGAATTGATTTCTCCATCTTTGCTCCGGCGGGAGACACTAACACAACGCCAACTCTACTTCCACCGGGATTGCTGGAGCCATCTATGAAGAGAGACCAAACTGCTCTTGGGGGGTAGGACATCTGTCTCTGTTTCCCAATGTAGATCATCCACAGGGAAGTCCACGAGGAAATCAGCCACGACCTGTCCTTTCTGCGATGTGCGTGGGACGAACTCGATGTGGTGTTCCCCGAGCTCTTCGGTCCAAACTGCCATGCGAGTTGTCTTGTTTTCCTTATGAAGAATTTTTTTCAATGGGAGGTCGGTGAGCACTTTGATTGGGTGCGCTTGAAAATACGGCCTGAACTTCCTTGCAGAATATAATAGTGCTAAGACTGCTCTTTCGATGTAAGAGTAGTTCTTTTCGGTTAGAGTTAGTGTCTTACTTGTAAAGTAGATTGGTTTCTCTGAGTTGTTGTCTTCCTTGAAGAGAACTGAACTGATAGCAAAATCCAATACTGATAGATAAAGCCCCAACATTTCTCCGTTTGTTGGTTTGGCTAGGACGGGAGGTGTTGTGCGATACTCTTTGAGAGTGGAGAAGGCCTGGTGACATTGGTTGTTCCATGAGAACTGCTCGCCTTTTTTGAGGAGTTGTAGGAACGGTCGACACTTGTCTGATGCCCTGGATATGAATCGGTTGAGTGCATCGACCATGCCTGCCAGCTTCTGTATCTGTTTCTTTGTATGCGGGTCGGGGATATCCAAGAACGCCGGATTTAATCTAGGTTAGCTTCGATCCCGCGCTGTGAGACCTAATAGCCCAGAAATTTGTCGGAGGACGCTCCGAAAAGGCATTTTTCTGGGTTCAGCTTCATGCAAGTTAGGCGTAACCTGGAGAACGCTTGCTCAAGGTGAGTGAGGTGGTCACCTGCTTTTTTGCTCTTGACGACCATGTCATCAATATAGACTTCCATGGTATCGCCTAACATGTCCTGGAACATGTCAGTTACCAGTCGTTAATACGTCGCTCCAGCGTTCTTGAGGCCGAACGGGAGGACGTTGTAGCAATAAATTCTCTATTCAGTAATGAAGGACGTCTTCTCTTGATCATCCTCAGCAAGTGGTATTTGGTTGTACCCATTATAGGCATCCATGAAGGAGAGGAGCTTGTGGCCACAGGTCAGTCCATAAGTCAGTCGATCCTTGGTAATGGGAAGCTGTCTTTGGGTGTTTCTTGGTTGACATTGGTGAAGTCAACGCAAAGGTGGACCGTGCCATTCTTTTTGGAACTGCCACTATGTTAGCGATCCAATCTGGGTAGTCGACCTTTCGGATGAAACCGACTTACTTGAGTTTATCGACCTCGTCATTGATTGCTTTTTGAAAATGTAGTGATAGTATCCTAGGTCGCTGTCGAACTGGTCTGGCACTAGGGTTGACATTCAACTTATGGCATGCAACGCTAGGATCTATACCTGGCACATCAATATACGACTAAGCGAAAACATCTTTATTCATGGATAAAAAGTTTACAAGCTGGGCTTTGAGTGTGGGGTCGAGGTTAGCCCCTACATAGACGAACTTAGGGTTGTCTTCTGTTCCTAGATTCACTCGCTGCCTCTCTTCAGTTGGTGCCGTAGCTTGTGTTGGGAGAGCGTCCTCTGGGGGATTGAGCTCTGTGGATGCTTTGTTGGTCTGATGAGTGATGGGAGTTGCTGCAGGAACCAGAGCGTCTTCTGTGGTTATGACCACAGGGTCTGGGATGACTTTTGTGGTTATAACAACAGAGGCTAGAGTACATTGCAGAAGTTGTTTTGGTTGTATGGGATCTGGTGGGGCGACCTCTGGGGTCTAAACAGGTGGAGCACTGACTGCGGGAGCGACCTCTGGGGTCCTAACGAGTGAATCAATAACTTCCTTGGCGACTTTCGGGGTCTATATAGATGGATAGACCTTCTTGCTGGAGCCCCCAACGCTTTAAGTTGGTGCGTTGCCTCTGACCTCAGCGACCAAGTCTTTGGCCATGGTATAGTTGGTGGGCTCGTTTCTTATGCTGATGGGAGCCTCAGCGGTCTTGTTCGCTGAGAGAATTTGATTACAATGATAGGCTTCGAGCTGGTTGCTTCGAAGCTCCATCATGTCCCTAGGGCCTGGAAAACGGATAACTTGATGTAAAGTAGACGGTATAGCCTGCATTTGATAAATCCACCGTCATCCTAGGATATGATGGCGTTGTAGGACGACTTGATATCCAAGACGCTGAAATGCGTATTGACGCTGACCTTATCCTCTCGGGATCCTATTGAAACTGGAAATATGATGTCGCCTATTGGGTCGGCCCTGGAGCCGTTGAATCCATACAAAGGAGCAATCGGATTGATGAAGACCGACTTGGGTAGGTTCATTTCCTGAATTGTGTGGTAGAACAAACTGTCGCACGAACTCCTAGGGTCTATCAGGATGCGCTTAACTGTCCAGTCACTGATCTTAACATAGACGACAAGCGCGTCGTTGTGAGGGAGACAAACCTTGTTGAGGTCAGCCTTTGTGAAGGTGATATCCCCTGAATGGTGACCCAAATTTCGTGGGGTGTGTGCTGCTTGTGAAGAAAAATGATAAACTTCTTGAAGAGCACTGACACGCCTTCGTTTCTCTCTGGAAGAAATAACGGAATCATTTGGGAAAGTGATCATATGGATGGTCTGCCGTTGTCACGATCTGACGAGTGTTGGCGTCGATTATGACGAGAACGGTCTATGGGGCATCCTCGGCTACAGGAGAGCGAGCTTGAATGCTTTGGCATTCCTGGCGGGGTGGAGATCTCTTTGCACTCGGCGGGCCATAAGCTTATGGTGCAAGTCACCGTCGGTAATGTTGGTGTACTGTTTGATCTGTCCCACTTCAATAAGATCCTGGAGATAATGCTTGAGCCCCCAGCAAGCATCAGTCTCGTGACATTTTGCTTTGTGGAATGCATAGTAGGGCTTGTCAGGTCGGTTTGCTGGTTGCCGTACGTCAAGTTGGAAATATGAAGCTCGCTTGATCTTTTCCAGTATGTAACTGGGAGAGTGTGTCAAGACAGCGAACTCTCTGTTGTTATCTAAGCGGTTGCCTAATTTGGGTGCTTGCGACCTGGACCGCTTTTTGGCAGGTGGAGTGTCATCAGAGATCGCCGCGACTTCTTGGTCGTCTAGTAGACTGTGGTGTCGCAAACCTTCTTATTGCTTAATATATTTGTCGACCCGAGCGTACAGCTCTGACAGGGTTTCTGGACGCGACCTCATCAGTGACCTAGAGAGGTCTGTGTTACGCACCCGACAGGCGTTGGAGAATGCCAGTGTGGCAAAAGACTCTTTGAGGCCACTCTCCATGCATAACAGTTCGGCTTTGAACCGACCTAGGAACTGGCGGATGGTCTCATCCTCTCCAAATGATAACTGGAAGAGTGAATCCAAATATGCTTTTTACGCCTATCAGGCGTCATCGACCGGGCAAACAGATCAGTGAGCTGCTCGAAGGTCTTGATCGAGTCTGACTCGAGTGAAAAAAACCAATCGAGTGGGCCATCTTTGAGACTGGATGGAAAGAGACGACAGGGAAGATGTTCAAACTCCGGGGAGCTTTAAAGGGCCAGGCTTTGAATGTAGCGGGCTACATGTTGGCCGGGACATGTGCTGCCATCGTACTTTGGAAAACGTGGCTGAACAAAATCTTGAGGAGAGGGTTTACTGAGTACCTCTGTGGTGAATGGGGAAGCGCGGTATGTCTTGAGCATTTTCTAAACGATCTGGGTTGCGTCTTTGCGTACTACGCTCTGGTCGATCCGTTGCGACAGCTCGTTAATCTGTTGATTAACTTCGTTGATGTTGTTTTCAGCGACGTTACCAGCTGGCTGTTGTTGAGTGTCAACTTGTGAACGAAGAGTAGCATTTTCTTGCCTGAGTAAGGAAATGCTCTCATTGGTTAAGCCTAGCTAGTTTGCGAGGCCTTGAACTTGAGCTTCGAGGCTTGCCATGCTTAGTGGGTTTGAGATATTCGGTTTTTGGTTTTTGGTTCTTTTGGTTTGTGTGAAGATGGTGTCTCAAGTAATCGAGACCACAAACGACGCCAATGTAAAGGCGTGATTCAGCTTTCCTTTACATACACAGTTAAATGGGAATTGGAATGGATTATTATAGGGACCGAGTTCCGCTTAGGAGCGAACTGCCTACGTATCTTGCTCTCGATTCTGAGGGGAGAGAAGAATCAGGTTTGGCGTAGTTCATAGGAGGGGTATTTATAGATGTTGAGAGTGAATCCTCACCCACCACGTGTAAAGTGCATCACAATCGTGGGGTGTAGATAAGGGATGCGTGCAAGAACTGTCTTTATAGGTCTGCTGTGATGATGGGGATTAGTAGTCTGGGCAAGTAGCTTGGCGGCAGTGGTCAGTAGCTGGTGGCAGTGATTTGTGCACATGCATCTCTGTTCATGATTGCTTCTAAAAGGTAAGCTGAGTCACGTTATAACCTGATTCGCGTACTGGTGCGAACTGTGTTGGAGCGTTCTCTTAGCTTGTAGATGCGATCTGATTCCCCAGGTCGGTATGGTATTTCTATCATGCTAAGTACGCGCCTGATATCTCTAAAGGAGGATATCACTCCCTTACACCAAGTTACTGGAGTTGATCTACTGCTGTTCCAGTCTGTTTTAGCTACTACTTTGGAGCTTGCTGTGGATATAGACTGGATGATTTTTAGGTGTGTAGTAATACAATACCTACCTCTATTGGCAAGTCAGTTTGATGTGAGTTTTTACGGTACTGCATTTGGAGGTATTTGCAGAGAGGGGTTGAGAGATGAGGTTTACTTTGTTCGTGATGCGGCTGCTAGAAGCTCCAAGCAGATAACTGGAAGTGCAGTGTAGAATTTTGTAAGCGGGCCCACAACAATGTCATGGGTGCAAGAAACTTATTCCAAAAATATACTTATCTATATCTATTTATCTAGGTATGGCTACGTTGACATATTATTCTGACACCTTATTTTGACATCCACAACTAACACAATGAACTAAGGGCTGATTTTATGGGAATATGTTCTCCATACAAAAGAGATTATCTCCACAAAATATCAAGATATTTGAACATGTCTAACCTTGTCAAAAATTGTGTTTAAGTTCAATATTTATCTAACGGTCCACAATTTTAACAATATTTTTAATAAAATTAGACATATCCAATTGAGACGAGTTTTGGTAGAGATTCTATCCATGGTAGGAAGATCTTCTCTACCAAAAATCAACCCTTAGTTCATTGTGTAAGTTGTAGATGTCAAAATAAAGTGTCAGAATAAGATGTCAACGTAGCTTAACCCATATATATGGGATTCCGTTTACAACACTTTTTATACAATGTTTTATACACTACCACTTGAAAATATGAATTAAGTCTTGATTCTTTTTTGATATGATCTGCACACCATGGAGATCATCTCCACAAAAATTCAACTCATTTGAAAACTCCTAACTATGAGAAAAATTGCTCTTAACCTATGAATTTTTTTCAACGGTCCAAAAATATCGATTTTGTAACCCTTTTTTGGCAAATTTAGAAATGGTCAAAAGACCTGATTTTTTGTGGAGGTCATATCCATGGTGAGAACATCTTATCCACAAAATGTTAGCCCTTAAATCATCTTAGAGGGTCCGATGGGGGGGGGGGGGGTATTGTATAAAAAGTGTTGTAAACGGAACCTACCCATATATATCGGTTTGGCTAGGGAGACATAAGTTTCCGAAACATCCAAAAAAACTACCAAAAACAGTCGTTGGATCCAAACCATCCTGAATCAAGATTAAAAAATGAAATTTCAAAATTAACCTCACAAAATACGAAACAAAATTTCAAAAAATCAAAATTTTAGTAAACTCACATAAACAAACTCATGAAGGGTTTTGAATTGGGTGTTTTCATATCACCGAAAATTAAACCACAAAAACTGTTTTCATATCACTGAAAATTAAACAAACAACAAACAAACTCAACAAAAGAAGGAAGGACGAAGCTAATCACGAGTTGATTTTTCCTAAAATGAAGGTAATTTAGATTAAGTTTATAACTTTGATTAAGTTTGAGTTTTCCCTTGCTAGCTAGCTGATAGGGTTATATACTAAAAACATTACTTTTATATTAACTCTAATTCTTTATATTTTGAATGAGAATCATATGGGCAAATGTTATGCATATTATATATGTTATTAGTTATATGCATCTGTCTAATACTTTATGTTGTAGATGATATGGTGTGAACACACAAAAGATCATATCATCAGTACCTTATAAAGTATAAGTAATCGTTCACAATCTAGATGGATATTTGAATAAACCATTAGTACGGTTGTAGTATAATCTGGTATTAGTCTATCTTGACTATAGGATTACACTAGTACACTTTGCGTGTATTGAACAGGACCAAGTGAGGTTGTTTCTCTTTATACTGACTATGTAAGAGAACAAACGCCTATGTTATTATGGATGTTTGTCCTCTTAATCCGGATATAATAACGGGCACTTACGTGCATTGTACATTGCTTTAAATCATCAATGAGTGAGATTCATTTGTGAATCAACAAACTCGATGGTTTGGGTAATGACATTGTATGTGTGCTGTTGATTATAGAAGGAATCAGTGACCCGTAGGAAGTCGGGTTGATAATGTCCCCTTGAGGAGCTCAAAAAGATTGTCATATAAACCCTACAGGTTGATTTATTCCGACATGACAATGAGGTTGAGTGGTACTACTCAAGGACATAAGAAGTTGATTAATATAGTTGTCAGTAACTTGACTTAATCAACGGACATTCGATATCTTAAACACGGGGATATCAACGAGCATATAATATGGAGCCCATAAACACTGACACGTAATTTGGGATTAGGGTGGTAGTCCAATAGTGGCCTTTAGTGGAATAAGACATTTGTTGACGGACTTGGGCCGTGTGTTCTGGGCGAACATGGGAAGCCCAAGCTCGTCAGGAGGCCCAACCCTAATTTCTCCTCATGGTCCCTGTTGTAGCCTATAAATAGAATACTCTCTCTCTGGCTGAAATTTCACTATTCATTGTATTAGAAAAAGAGACAAGGAAAGATAGATCCAAAAATTGGATCTAGCTTTGTGAGAAAGAAGAGGATTGGCAGATCGTTGCCCACATAACGTCCAATCTATTCTAAAGGAATACAACAGAAGATCAAGGGGTTGATTGTTGATTCAGATTCATAAAGCTTGGATTCTCAGAGTTATCTAAACCGGATCGAAAAGGTATGTTTTCTATCCAAAACCGTGAACCCCATTGATTCCGCTGCGCGTGGGTTCTCGCGGTTTGTAGAAATTTGTGTTCTAAAAGTAACGGTTCCTACACTAGCATTTGAACTCGAACCCAAAATTTAGAAATGGAGTCAATGGGAGATAATGTAAGAATCAGTATCGACAGGGACATAGTTGTTGGGTCTTCGTCGAATAAATCCCCAGATACACTAGTTGCTCCGTTTGTAGGTATGGTTTTTAGTAGTGTTGACGACACAAAGACTTACAACAAACAATATGGTCAACAAGAGGGATTTGAGACTCGTGTTCGATCAACAGAACGGAAAAAAGGCGGTGCGGATTTTGTTACAGGATTTTTAATAGTTTGTTCGCGTGAAGGGGTCCATAACAAGAGAGAAGTGGTAGAAGTGGGTGTTTCTAGAAATACTAGCACTGTCAAGTGTAGTTGCCCTACTATAATGCGTGTTACAAAAAAAAACACGAAGATATATACTATGTAAGTTGCGCTGATAATGACCATAACCACGGTTTGGTTAGTCCAGCAAAGAGAAATTGCATGAGATCGAACAAAAATATGCTTGAAGTGGCGAAAAAGTTGATTGAGATTTTTGGTGAACATGGTTTACCTGTCGGTAAAGTTGCAGCTTTGTTTTAGTGGGGAAGAAGTTGGGTTTACAAATAAGGATTGCTGGAACCATCATTATGGGTTGACTAGAAAGATGCCTAAAGAAGGTGATGCAACTGCCGTGCTTAAATATTCTATGTAAAAGAGTGCCGAGAATCCCCAGTTTTACTACGCTATTGATCTAGATCAAAATGGGACTGCAGTAAACTTTTTCTGGGTTGATGGGAAGTCTCGAGTGTAGTATGAGTATTTCGGGGATGTTGTCTCTTTTGATAACTCATATCGTTCGAATGCATACTCTATGCCTTTTGCTCCTTTTACTAGAGTCAATCATCATATGCAGTCGATTCAGTTTGGTTGCGTGCTGTTACTTGATGAGACATAAGATATATTCATATGGTTGTTTAAGGTCTGGCTTGCAGCCATGGGTGGTCATGCGCCAACTGCAATCATCACTAACCAGGATAGAGCGATGACTACAACCATTACAAAAGTGTTCCCTGATACTCGTCATCGTTACTGTCATTGACATATTATGCAGAAATTTCAAGAGAAGCTATCCTTTACTAAAATTGAGACTTTGGTAACTGACCTGAAAAACACTATTTCTTATTTGTATAAGATTGCTGATTTTGAAAGAAGATGGTGTACAATAATAGAGAAGAATGAGTTGTCTTCAAATCCTTGGTTGACAGAAATGTATAATATGCGGGAGAAATAGGTTCCTTGTTATCTCAGTGACACATTTTTTGCTGGTATGCATACAACTGGGAGGAGTGAATCGATGAATTCTCATTACGATGTGAGGAGTAGTGTTGAGGCTTATTCATATTTTATAGAAAAGATGGATGAAATGGCTAAGCATGTCTCAACGATGAATATAGCTTTGAACGAAGGAGATGAAGATAATGAAGATGATCTAGTTGAAGAGTCTTTCGTTGATACCTCACAGGTTATGATTGTGATATTAATGTTTAATTTGATATAGGTGTAGTGTTTAATGTTATTTGATCTATTATAATGTTTAATTTGATATATATATATATATATATATATATATATATATATATATATATATATATATATATATATATATATATTTTAACTTCCAAATCTTTATTTCAAATATTGATTTTGAATCCCAACATTTCTCAAACAAAAGGGAGGAAGAAGAAAGCGGAGAGATGGAAATCCTCTAGAGAGATAGCCCTAAACAATCCAGGAAGAATGTGTAGAAATTGTGGAAAGATTGCTAACCATGACTCGAGAAATTGTCTAGAGAAAAATAAGACGTAATTTGTGAAATGTAAGTATTTTTGGTTGCTAGGTTGCTTGGTTTGTTGGTTAATACATAATCTATGATATGTTAGAATGGTGCACATGCTTTGTGCATTTTGGTATTTTTCTGACCCTCCACTTGATATATGAAAGTGATTATGATGTGGTTGTTCATACCTATTTGGGGTATGAACAATCACTGTTCATACCCCAATATGAGCTATGAACACTCATTGTTCATATCTATTTGGGGTATGAACAATCAATGTTCATACCATAATATAATATATGATCAATAAGAACACATTTTAGAGTATGAACAATTATTGTTCATATCTTAACATGAGCTATGAACACTCATTGTTCATATGAACAATCATTGATGATGCAGTAGCCAATGCATGTCTTTGAATTTGGCATATGTGATGTAGTACAGGTTGCCAATGCATATGTCAATGAATTGGAAAAGCGGGCAACAAAGTCGGAAAGACATGGACGCGGCCATATTTGATTGGAAACGTCAAAATAAGCATAACCCACGACTAAGCCATGGGCACCACCCTCTCGGGCCCTAAATCCATCGTTTAGGCCTTCAAAATCACGTTTTTGCCGTTTTAGGAAAGTTTTGTTTTTGGTATATCTTTTGATATGAGAGTCCGTTTTCGATTTGGTCACTTGGATTAATTCTATTTTGATTAGTAGTTTCTTAATATGTGGTTATCAAAAACTTTCCATTTTTGGAAATTTCGAGTTTTGTGGTAATTAGGGCATTTCGCCTATATAAGTTGGTAGTCTGTATTAGTGTTTTTTAGTTTTGGTTTGAGTTAATAATATTAAGAGTTACTTCTCTTGTTCCATTGTTTGGTATTCCTTGTGTGTGAATTGTTTTGACCAAATATGATCAAAACACTAAGTGTTGATAAAAGAGACGAAGAACGTAGAAAAGTAATTAGAAAAATGATGGTGATCGGGAGAATGATGAGACTGTACCTTGCGGTTGCCTATGTACCCAAATTATCAATGGGATCAAGTCTCAAGAACGTAGTTATGTATGAAAAATAGTTTTGTATTTATATGTGTAGAGTAGAGACTTCTTGTAGCTCAAGTATTCTTGTAGCTTAAGTAATTGTAATTGAATATAACTCTCAACTGATAATTATCTCTTTGATAAGAAACGAATCTGGACATAAATTAACGTTCATTAGTGGCAAGCCAGGTGGCTAAGGTTCAGCCTTAGACACATGAGTTAATGGGCCTGTACATTGATCCATGGTATTGCAAATTAGGCTTTAGCCCTGTCGATTAAACGAATAAAATAGAGATCCCTACTAATGGATGTTTGCCACGTAGGTGGGGGTTGAAACACCGCCCACTCTTTGGCATGCGAACAAAGTTCATATGGCAAAGAAGAGAAGAAAAACCAAGGAAAAAATGGAATAAGAAAAGAGTGAACGGAATGTATAACAAAATGTCGTGTGAACGTAAACGTATGAAAATGGACAGTCGGGATAAATTCGTGAATTATCGGGAACGAAAAAATGTCAAACTAACGTATACGGGATGCAATGTAGTTAAAAAATGGCTGAAAAATGCACAGAAAAACTAAAAGATGCACAAAAAAAATTTCGAAAGAAATTGATTGCCGAAAACTATACCGAACGCATTACGTAACAATACGAAAGTTGATTTCGACGATGCGTGCCAGTGGAATAGCGATACTAGGATTAGACCGTTGAAATTAAACGTAGGGGCAGTTTAGTAATAATAGTAATAAAAGAAAGTTAAATACTAATTGGACTCAAAGTGTTCGGATGAGATAAGAATGTAGAGTAGATAAGAATTGAGATGAGAGATGAAGTTTGGAACAGAAAAGAATCCCACCGGTACTGGAAAACAGCTCGAACCTTATATAAGTGCCGTGCCGCATATTCCAATCTATGAAAAACCATTGACAATCATCAACCAACATTAGATCAAGGCTCCCATTAGGCAAGTATCGTAAAACGCGAATCGCACTTTGTTCGTAAACAATGACCTAACAACGGCGACGAGAGTTACAAATTTTGACTTGGCGTTGCCTTTTACAGTGCGTTCCCTCGATATTAATCTTGGTTTAGATATAGATTTGCTTAGGTTTTTTTAGAACGTTGCATGTGGAGGAAGCGCTAGACACGCAAAAATACAAAGGCTGAGGAAGAAACGTTGTGATGGTGATACTGACGATGGTGCCGATTAAGCTTTGGGTGCGTTATGAACGGTGGTATCATGTTTTTCCTTTCCCTTAACTGTTCTCCACCGGCATCTAATCAGAACAGAAAGTATCATGAAAAGGAAGCTCGTCATTTGCAAAAACACAACTCTATTGTCGCGAAAGAAGAAGGTGTCAGTATTTCAAAACCGATGTTTAACAAACATGATACGGTGCAGCGCCAACAAAGGAGGGGCACCGTACCTACACTGCATTGATTTAGCCCAAGTGAACTCGGTTTTTGAGCTATCTGACCCAATTTTTTTTAGTGAATCCTCCAATGCCTTCCATTTTTTTCTTTTCATTTTTTTTTTGAAAATTTTATTGATACTGATAAGTTTTTTTTTTTTTTTTTGCCACAGATAGAAATGACCATATTATACGGGCGAAACATAATCGAGAAGAAGAAGACTCGATGACGATCGTAGACTCGGTGAGGTGGAAAGAAGGTGACAGAAACAACGAATACACAATGCCGCGACAATGGTCAAATTAACTTGCGGGAGTGCAATTCCGTTGAGTAAAAAAAAAATGCAATTATTGAGTTATTTTGGGTTGCCGAAGAAGACGAAGAAAAGTTTGGAGAATATGATAAGTGCAGGTACGGTGCCCTTCTTTTCCTTGCACTGCACCGTATCATGTTAGTTAATTTTAGTTTTTGAAGATTGGCGCCTTCATTTGTATCGCCATCACAGAACAAACACGAGTTCAGCAATGAGATACTCAGCAGAGACATGTGATTTTTGATCGTGCAAAACTCTGATATTTGGATCACGTGAGTACCTCGTAAACACAGCTTCATGGCAACAGCATGTACAATGCCTTAACACGAAGCTTCACAGCAACAGCACATACAACGCCTTAACACGAAGCTTCATGGCGAGAGCACGTACCGATGGCCTGTCACAACAAAACAGACTTCTCTTGTGGGATTGGTGGTACCGGCTTTCCACTTGCTGCACAGACCATCTACGTCGATAGATATGGGGCAAGAATGAACGCGAGTCGCTAGCGTGTTTTGCCACCAAAGGTCCTGTTGCTTGGCCAGCCAGCCTTGTCTCCTGAGCCTACCGGAAACTGACACAAGTTTCTATATAGGCAGAGTTGATGGACAAGACGTACCTGTGGGTTGACGCGAATAAGGATCACAGAGTTATAAAGCAGCAGTGTTGGCGGTACTGCTGACGACAGAGCTGACAGCGCCGACTCTCTTGTTTTTGTTTTGCTATAGCTTTCTACGATTGTAGGGTAAGGATGTGCAGAGCACTTAACACTGATAATTCCTGGTTGTCGTATCTGCTGAAGTAAGTTCGTGTTGGTTGCTGAACTTCCACGTAGAACTCTCGTCAGGTTGTTGGGTTTGTGTTTCGACAACGGAGTGACAATACTTGTTTATGAATACTTGCTTCAGGGGAGCCTTGGCCACGTTCTGTTTGATGAGAGTCACTGTTTTTTCCTGGATTGCGATATGCGGGAGCTACACTAGCGCTTATATAGGGTTTCTGAGCAGGTTTTCCATTGCTGGTGGGATTCTTTTCTAATCCAACTTCATCTCTCTTAATTCTTATCTACTCCACATTCTTATCTCATCCGAACACTTTGAGTCCAATTAGTATTTAATTTCCTTTTATTACTATGATTACTAAATTGCCCCTACGTTTAATTTCAACGGTCTAATCCTAGTATCGCTATTCAGCTGGCACGCGTCGTCGAAATCAACTTTCGTGTTGTTATGTAATGCGTTCGGTATAGTTTTCAGCAATCAATTTCTTTTGAAATTTTTTCTGTGCATTTTTCAGCTATTTTTTAACTACAATGTGTCCCATATACGTTAGTTTGACATTATTTCATTTACGATAATTCACGAATTTTTTCCGATTGTCCATTTCCTATCGTTTACGTTCACACAACACTTTGTTATACATTCCGGTTACTCTTTTCTTATTCCATTTTTTCCTTGATTTTTCTTCTCTTCTTTGCCATATGAACTTTGTTCGCATGTCAAAGAGGGGGCGGTGTTTCGACCCCCACCTACGTGGAAAACGTCCATTGGTAGGAGTCTCCACTTTATTCGTTTAATCAACAAGGCTAAAGCCCAATTTGCAATACCATAGATCAATGTACATGCCTATTAACTCATGTGTCTAAGGTTGAACCTTAGCCACATGACTTGCCACTAACGTACATTAATTTATGTACAGATTCGTTTCTTATCAAAGAAATAATTATCAGTTGAGAGTTATATTCAATTACAATTAATTAAGCTACAAGAATACTTAAGCTACAAGAAGTCTCTACTCTACACATATAAATACAAAACTATTTTTCATACAGAACTACGTTCTTGAGACTTGATCCCATTGATAATTTGGGTACGTAGGCAACCGAAAGGTACAGTCTTATCATTCACTCAATCACCATCGCCTTTTTACTACTTTTCTATGTTCTTCATCTCTTTCGCCACTACTTAATATTTTGATCATATTTGGTCGAAACATGAATCAACAAACCTTCAAGCCATTAATCCCTGGTATTTCACAAGAAATCAACAGGCTTTAGTGTAGGTTATGAAAATTTGCAACTTATAAGTTCTTCCCTACATCAATTGTTCTTACTTATCATACATTATGTGATGTATGAACAATATGAACATTTATTGGAGTATGAACAATGATTGTTCATACCTATTTGGGGTATGAATAATCAATGTTCATAAATAGATATGAACAATCATTGTTCATACCTATTTGAGATACGAACAATCAATGTTCATACCTCACTGTATAAGCTGTGCACAACACTATATAACAGAGAAAGTTTATATACGACAATGTATAAGTTTATATGACAATGTATAAGCTGTGCACGACAATGTATAATTTTCGGACACTATTTCGGAAACTCATGCAGTGGTCGACTCGGGTGGACAATGTATAGCATTTTGTAGTCTCGCTTTTACATATCTTTTTTACTTTTTAGATTGTATTTCATTATTGTGATAGTTTTTGCCTTATTGCTAAAGAAGATATGTAAAGAATTTATCACAAACTTATGTCTGACCCTCTACTTGATATAAGAAAGTGATTATGCTGTGGTTGTGATCCTTCGATGCTTCTGAATTTTGTGTAAACTGATCCGTTGCTTATGAATTATTTAGGTTTTAACTTGCTCAAAGAGTATCAGGGCTTATAGTTTGTTAGAGATGGCATTACTTGCATACCTACAGTTTTGCAGTAGCTTTGGATTGAATCTTGCGGTGATTTTACTTGTTGGGAAGACTTCAGCACTTACGATGAATGTAGCTGGTGTTGTGAAGGATTGGTTATTGATGCAAGCTGAGTTCTGTCAGAGTTAAAGGTGTGTTATGCCAGAGTTTTTAGTTATTTCAGAGTTTTTAGTTTCAGTTCTGTCAGAGTTTTCAGTTTCAATTCTGTCAGAGTTAAAGGTGTGTAATAGCAAATCCAATTTTGAATTTTGTATTGATGACCATACTATTTCATCTAAGAACTAATAAGAATTTCCAAACTTCATTGTAACATACTTCGTGTCAGAGTTTTGGGCTGGACTGTCAGAGTTTTGGTGCAAGTTTTGGCTGTCTGAGTTTTGGCATAGTTAGTTCTAGCTCCACAATGAACATGGCTTGACGTTTTAATTTGTGTTTGGCCTTACATTTCATCTACACAATGAACACGGCCCCTATGTATCTCCATATTTGCTGAAGTTTGAAGAATTAATTAATAATCCATACACTGATACACTCTGTAAGATCAAAATAATCGGCAAATATTTTCATTTTTGTACTTTCAGTAGTCGGCACATTTCAAGACTTGGCAATTGGCACTTCTGTTGGCATTGTTACTTTGAACTCTAAAATGTGCTATTGCACTCGCAACAAAACTATAGCTTGACCTTCTATTGAACCATGTATAATTACCCACGTCGCACTCAATCCTTAAGTAGAATACTATGAAATTCACCTCCCTTCAGGGGAAGAATTTTTCTGTAGAAAGTACCAGAGGCATGTGCAGTGTGACACTACACTGCTAGTGTATCACTGAGTACCATATTTGAAATATTGTTGGAGAACAAAAGAGAACAAAAAACTCATTGGTGGATCTTCTGAAAACCTTTCAAATAGAAATGGAGTATGATGGTCAATATATAAGAAACTTTACATTGTCATCACAAAATGGTATGCACATCCCAAGTAACACCATGCCAAAAAATACAAGGGAACAAAAAGTAGTACAACTTTCCTGTCTAAACAAGCTAGACTTCTTGCTCCATCAGAAGTATAAATTAGTTAAAAGTCCCAAAAAGATCTATGCACAATAGCTAAATGACTTGCCGTGAAGAGGCGATGACTAACAAACCTCACTAGCCAATTTCACCAAATGAGAAGAAAACACACAATTTGATTCAAACACTATCCATTCAAATCTCTCAAGCCTGATCAGTTAACACTGTACATTTTCAGTCTTTGTCTAGGGGATGCTGAAGGTTTGCCAAAGTCTGTTCTCAAAATATTGCGTGAACTTAATAGCCCCTGGTTCTTCGGTAACTAACACTATTCGAATCCACTTGCTAAGCTTGCAAACTAGCACACAAAATCTGACTAAATTCTAGTTAGCTGATTCGAATCCACTTGCTAAGCTTACAAAAGACTAAATACTAGTTAGCTGACTAGGAGCTGGAGCTGTCTTGCAAACTAGCACACAAAACCTTCTGCTCTCTAAAGATTTTTTCCACAATTCACCTTCTCTTTATATAGCAGAAATGGGAAGAGACCTTCGCTGTATTGGTTATCACTATCCCGTGTAAATTTGAACTTCAAGATCAATCATGATCGATGAATGTAAATACTACACCATATTAGGCTATTTGCAACGGCAAAAAAAAGTTGCTAATAATTTTCGCAACACTTTTTAAGCGTTGCAAATATGGCGTGGGTAAAGTGTTGGAAAATTTTGCAACGGTTAATAAGCGTTGCAAACAGAAATTTCCAACGCTTATTAACCGTTGCAAGAAAAACTTTCCAACAGTTTTTAAAGCGTTGCAAATATTATTTGTAATGCTTTTGTATGTCTGTTTCGGACAAAATTTTAGCAACATTTTTAAATTTGTAATGATTATGAAACGTTGCTAATGGATTGCAAATACAAAAAATAAATCTCATATTTTGTAGCAAAATAGCTAAACATGCCCCATTTTATTAGGACGTACTTAACCTGCAAAAATAACACTACTTATTCTATATTGAAACAAACATCTCATTTCCATATTGAAACAAACATCTCAATTCCATGATAAAGTCCCCATTGCCTTTTCATACCATTTGATAAGTAAATAATAGGAAGCACAAGCAAAAGACTGAAAAAATAGGATATTCGTTAAATATGAAATATAACTTCAAAATATTTTCTAAGAGACAAATTCATATTTACAAATAAGGGTAATATATTCAATACGATTTTCTAAGCAATCTCGAATCATTGCAATACCAAGTATTGGTGATGGCTTCACTCACTATAAATCCTAGTGCGGCTCCACAAAGTCCATCTAATTTCTAAAAATTCACAAAACAAATAATGAACTTAGAAATACAATAGTACTAATTAAACTCATGCAATTAATTAAATATTTGAAGTCGCATCTTGAGTTTCAAAAAAAGGTCATATGTAAACATTTCTGGTATCCAACAAAGAAAGATAACGACAGATGGAGTAATTAGATCGTGTGAAATTCAAACAATTAAAAAACAGAGGCTCGTCGCTAGCAACATATAAGAAGCAGAAGAGATACTATTATTTACACAATACCATGCGGATTATGCTGAACCAAAATTCAATTCCTACAAGTTGAATGCAAATTTAAAATGAAAAGTGAACGAGTTGACCAGAAACCAATTTCATTCTTAAAAAGGCATTTCTTAAGAACAAACATAACATCCTTTTCTCACTTTAAAATGTGAAAGGTTTTAGCATTTCTTTTACCTCAGTCCTCAAGACAGAGCACATTGATACGGATTCCTTGACGTATGTACAGAAGAAGTGATCTAGTAAATAACACCACACCACCTATGGTATTACCATACCAAGGAACAATGCATCAGGCAGCAAAAAAAGACAAGTATGCATTCATAAGTGAATAGCAACTAAGAAAAATAAAAGAAAACACACATTTGGAGCCAGAGTATATAGGGTCTGGAAACATCAGATAAAGTCCCGAAGCAGACGCCATGTTTATAATCACACCCTGCTTCTTCCACCCTAGCATGGCTTGTATCTGCACATGGAACAAAAATTGAATATGGCTTATATAATGTCTGATAAATTTGTAATAACAAAAACAAGACGCATACCGCACACTGTGTAGGCAATAACAGCAACCAAGTTAACATTAACAACATGTCTCCAAGAACTAGTACCATTAGTTTTATCATCATAAAATGATATCGGAGTACTTATACCAGCACAATTAATACATATATCCAATCCTCCATATGTTTCCAAATGCTTCTCAAAAGCAGCGGCCACTTCTCCTGCACCATTACCAATTATTACATCATGTTATAATAAATATATATATATATATATATATATATATATATATATATATATATATATATATATATATATATATATATATATATATATATTCACCATATGTAAAGCAAAAAAGGTCAGTGTTGCAAATATCCTATTATGGTGTAGTGGTGGATAAAACTTTTAAGTGTTTCTACGCATGTGTCTTACCTTTTTACGCTCAAATTGTTCTTCTTGTTACCGCACTTGCTTTATCTCGTCCTCCTAGTTTTCTTTTTTCCAACTGCTCCCCTGCCCCACACGATAAATTAGCAATATTACAATAAAAATATATGAACGTTAATCTGAACTCTAAGGACCGGATAACAGTATATAAATCAAATTATCCAAATCTTGGTTGCTACCTTGCTACTACGTTAATAGATATCAACAGCAAAAAAAAAAAAAAAAAAAAAAAAAACAAAAAACAAAACACACCTGATATTTCCTCTGCTCTTCAGCTTTATGATGAGCTTCCTCAGCCAAGGCTACTTGACGAGCAACCTCAAGCCTCTGCCTATTCTGCAGCTCTTCGTGCTCAGCTGCCTTACAATGAACCTTTGCAGCATCAAGCAAATGCTTGCAATATCCAACGTGAGTCTCTATCTTTTTTTCATCAAATCCATGAATGTGGTGGTTCGATGCTGCAAACAATTGGCTAAAGACACGAACAACATTCGTCAACTCTGCCACTGTGGAGCGTACTTGCAAATGTTAGAAAATAAGCTCAATGAAATGCAATTCGACAGAAATAAGAAAATGAAAAAGATTGTGCATGACCAGCATAACAATAGTAGAGATTACTAACATAATTTAGACAATTAACTGAACTAATATATTGTCTAAAACATTCGAGTTCAAATCAGCTTGAATATGGAACAACCTTGTGAATACATTGAGAAATAACTCTCTCCAGTGTTCCTATGTAATCATACATTGGGCTACTCTTGAAGCAAACTTGTTGTGTGTTGGAAATGTGCCTCTAAATTAGACTTCTTTTCTCATTTCATTCCCTTGTTGGGAGAATTAGGGGGTGAGGAGGTTTGGGGACAAGGAGTTGTATTAATAATTTATGAAAGGTAAATTTCAAGCAATACATAATAAGCCACCTGCATGAACCTAAGACATCCCATTAGGTAGGTACCCCAAGCCCGTGGGACCACTCAGAATGTGACACCACTCACTCGGCTACTACAAAAACAAGGAATTGTACTAATATTTTATGAAAGGTAAATCACATAGAAATACATAAGAAAGGGGTGAGTACGCCACCTACATGAACCTAAGACATCCCCACTAGGTTGGTGATAAGAGCCCAAAACTGTAGTTTTAACCCCTTAACAATAATATTTTTAGACCAATTATGCGAGTAATAAATAAGAGTTAATGCTGATTACATGCTTTTATGTATTTCAGGCATTGGAGTTGATTATGTGCAGAAATGTGTCACTTTTGTGAGATAAAGAAGCAAGGGTTGGTTGCTAAGAAGTTCTGTGATTAAAGGCCAAGATTCAAGGAGAAAAAACCTTTTTAAAGCCCGGTCAAAGTTAAAAAGTCAATGTCAACGCAAGTAGAAACAGCGCACAAAAGTCAGCAGAACTTCAAAAGGCCATATCTTTGGATTCAGACCTTGGAATTTGGGTTTACCTTATGTCAAAACGACTGCATTGGAAAGGGCTTTCCAATGGTCTAAACATTGATCCAATCAGAAGAGCAGAAGTAGATGAAAAGTCTGTTGAAGCAAAATCTAGCTGAAAAGGCCTCTGTGGACTAAAGAAATTGAGTTTTGGGATCGATTTTCCGGCCCAAAACATGGCTCCTCAGCCCATGCACAAAAAAGTGGATCTTGTCTCTTCCATTTCAAGAGACAAGACTTAGCTCTTACGCATTCTAGTTTGGAGTTAGCGATTAGCCAATAATTTTAGATTTTGTTTTTAGACTCCATTAATTAGTTTATTTTACCTTGTTTTTAATTTAGTATTTAGTTCATTAGATTAATAAAAGTAGTTAGTTATTCATAATTTTAGTTTTGGTTTATTAAATTACTTAGATCTAAATTCAGTTATTAGTTGTTAATCATTTCTTAGTTGTTAATTTAGATTTGAATTCTTGATTAGATCAATATAGTAAATTTATAATCCTTATATCATGTCTTGCTCAAATTCATATAGAAATGATAGTTTTATGAATCAAGACTAAACCTCCATTAGAGGGGTTTGAGGAAGCCTTGATGAAAACTTGATTGTGTAGTGTAGAAATAGTTGTAAGATTCTATTCCACTCTAGAAGGTAGTTGATTCGCCATGAGAATAGGTTGAACTTCCTCACATGCTAGTCATTATTTGGTAGAGATTGCCATGAATGATTAGGAATTAGAACGATCAATTCTTATCGTAAGAACGTAAGAATTGGATTACAACAATCTTTGCTAGTTTATTAAGTTGAATTCAAGGTGGAATCAAATTCCCCTAATTCTTAATCTAGATTCGAACCTTAGTATTTTAATTGTCATTGTAGTATTTAGAACATTACGATTACGTCATTCATCATTGTTAGCACAGTTACATAATCATTACTTTCACGACTTTGGTAGAACTGATAATCTTAGTAAACGTAAATTCTAAAGAATTAGGAGTGGAACAAATCTTCTATTCCAACTCCATTGCAATAGCATTGAGAGTGTAGAAAACTTTAATAACACAATCGTAAACTAGTTTTAGTTTTATTTGCGTTGTCGTAATTGTGTTCATAGGTAAAACTAGCGTTTTCCCTATAGTTTTTGTTAGTATTGTTAGTCTTCCCAAAGTCCCATTAAACCTACCCACCCTTGTTTGTTTCTAACTGTGGTTGTTTGCTTCGGAACTGATTTTTTTTTTGCAGAAATACACTGAGCGCACCCCGCGCCCTTGTAGGCCAAAAGTGGAGCACACCCCGCGCTGAAGTGCCTGGACATCAGCTAAGGCACGAGCGCACCCCGCGCCCATCCTAGACAAAATCAAAGGCATAACACGTGCTGAAGTGCCTAAACATCAGCTAAGGCACGAGCGCACCCTGCGCCCTCCCAAGGCTTAACCAGAGCACACCCTGCGCCCAAAGTGCCTGGACTCGAAGTCGCATTACGAGGCGCACGCAGCGCCTCTTTTCGAACCCCAATTTCCACAGGTTAGTTCAAATTTCCATTACTTCAAGTTATTTAGTGTTTCTAACTTGTTAGACACACTGAGCTCGCGTATACAAGATGTTATTCATAAGCGAAGCAAAGGAGGCATTCAGGTACTTCTTTCTTCCGCTCCTCGTATCTCCTGTTAGAGGTTTATACTAGCATATCAAGATTGGTTTGAGTGTTGTCGTGTTTAGTTAAGATTGGTCTTAGCCTTGCATGAGATTAAGGTTAGGCAGAAGAAAAACGCCTAACATAATCAACTGGCAACGTCAACAAACACGCCTTTCTAGTATAGCACTCACTACACCTCTAGCGAGCATACCACACACTACACCTGATATAATGGCTGAAGAAAGAGAGTTACCTCTCTCTGACTTTTACAAAGCCTTAAACGATAGCCCAAAATCTTGCATCGTTCTTGCAGACCCAATGGGGGATTTTCGAATCCTTCCAAATATATTTAATTTGTTACCCATTTTTCATGGGTTAGACCATGAAAAACCTTATTAGCACATGCGTAGGATTGAACAAGTCCTTACTACATTCCACCATCCTACGGTTGGTGCTGAACAAATTAAACTAAGGGTATTTCCCTTCACTTTAGCCGGTAAGGCGGCGTCTTGGTTAACTGCTCAAGCTCCTAATTCTGTGGACTCATGGGCCAAACTTGTTCAACTATTTATGGAACATTTTTACCCACCACTGAAGATAGATGAAATGCTTTTCAAGATTCATTTCTTTTAACATAATCATCATGAATCATTTTTAGAGGCTTGGAATCGTTTCACCGATCTTCTTATAGAGTGTCCATACCATAACCTTGCAAAAGACACGTTAGTTCATGCGCTTTTTCAAGGGACTGTTACACCACCACAAAGAGGTGCTTGACATAATGAATAGGGGTAGTTTCCTCAGTAAAGGAGCCTCATAGGCTTATAAATTTTTAGAAGATCAAACAAAGCGTAATAATAACTGGGGCGTAGTGACGATATCTCCCGTTCCCGTTCCGCTAGTTCTTCTACAATAGTTAAGGTCGCCGGTATGTTTGAGATTAAACCCGATCTTGAACAAAAAACTTTAATCGAATCTCTCACTAAAAAGGTAGAGGCTATTTCTGTTCAACAAAAGCCTATCCCCATTATGAATGTTAACTCCAATCCATCTAATTTCTGTTTGAGTCATGAGCATTCCGACTCCTATTGTCCCCTCGCTTATGAACAACAAACATCACAACAAGATAATGTTTGCTTAATTAATAGTTATCCTATTCCTAACGCCCCTTGGAGATAACATCCCAACTTCAGTTGGAGAAATAATCAACAAGTAACACCTCCAGGGTTTAATAATCAAAATGTTAGGCCAACAAACAATTACAACCAAGCTCCACCACGACAAGGACAAGGTCAAGGCCAAGGTCAGGGTAATTATAATAATTATAACAATAATAATTATAATGCTAATAGAGGTATCGTTCCAGTAAATAATAACTATTACAACCCACCCATTAATAATCAACGTAACGTAGTTCCTGTCACACAACCTATAGCTAACACACCTCCACAACCGGATCATTGTGATGCCTTTATGCAAACCCAACAATAGATTTTACAAGCCATCCAACTTTCCTTCTAGCAGTTAGCACAAGAGAAAGTACAACCCAAAGGTGTGTTTCCAGGACAAGCGAGACCTAATCCTAAAACAACAAACACAGCCTTTGAGGTAAACGGTAATACTAGTAAGAAAAATGCAAACGTAGGTAAGCTAAATGCCATCACCACTCTCCGCTCTGGCAGAGTGGTTGATAACAATGTAACTATGCCTATAGTTACTCCACCAGTGGTCCCTACACCAGATATTATACTAGATACTGACGTAGAAACTGAAGATCCTACCCCTATAGAGGTACCAGTTAAACCACAACCTAAGAAACAGAAAGCCAAGGTTAGACATCCAGTTGATCCATACGCTAAATATAGAGAGAAACCACCGTTTCCCCATAGATTAGCTATGTTGAACAAGGATACAAATTACGATGAGATTAGGAAAGTTTTTAAAAATCTAACAATAAACCTTCCTTTTCTTGAAGCGATTAAAAAGTTACCTCACACGCTAAGTTTCTTAAAGAGTTGTGCACAACTAGGCGTAAGACAAATATTCCTAAAGACGCCTTTCTAACTGAACAGTTTCCAATGTTATCAGAACATAATGGAATCATTAAGTACAAAGACCCTGGTCATCCTACTGTACAATGCACCTTAGGAGATTCCCACACGACCACCGCTTTATTAGACCTGGGGGCGAGTGTTAGCTTACTCCGTGTTATTTATACAAACAAATAGGTCTACAAGAGATGCAACCTACTAAAATAACGTTGCAATTAGCGGATTGATCTATTAAGTATCCTAAGGGTGTGGTTGAAATTGTGCTTGTTAAGGTTCAGGATTTCTACTATCTTGTGGATTTTGTTATCCTCGATACAGAAGTCATTAACAACTCTGTTCCGATCATTTTAGGGCGTCCCTTCTTGGCAACTGCCAACGCACTTATAAACTACCGCGATGGTTCGATGTCCTTATTTTTTGGTCATCTTTCTGTTGAGGTAAATGTTTTTAAAATGATGAAACTATTACCATATTCATCTGTAGATGGGGAGGTTAGCATGATCGAGAGCTTAGCTCAAGATTATTTTAATAACATATTTCTAGAAAACCAGATGCATAAATTCCTTTCTTTTGGAAGTTCAGATTTCGCCGATGACTCCTACTTAGAGGAAGTCAACACCATCTTCAAGTCTACACCTATCGAAGACCCTTCTATTGCTCCATCTATTGAGTTTGAAGACTTGCTGCCTAAACAAGTATTCATTACTCAAGATGAGGACCCTAGAAGCATTTATCGACATTCCTTCCACCCCGGTGCCTAAACCTCTTCCTTCTGAGTTAAAATATATTCAACTTGATCCGGATGGTAGTCATCCGGTAATAATATCTTCTCTGTTATCTAAGGATGAAGAGGCACATTTGATTAGGGTGATTAGGGAACATTGTTCTGCGATTGGTTGGTCCCTAGCCGACATTAAGGGAATTGACCCTAATGTTTGCACTCATCGTATCCATTTGGAGGATAACGCAAAGACTTCTCGCAAACCTCAGCGTCGCTTGAACCCTTCCATGAAAGAGGTGGTCAGGGAAGAAGTCTTATAGTTACTCGATGCAGGTATCATATACCCAATCTCTGATAGCGAATTGGTAAGTCCCATTCATGTGGTTCCTAAGAAATCAGGGATTACCATGGTACGTAATGCCAAGGGTGAATATGTTGCCATGCATGGTCCTATGAAATAGAGGATCTGTCTTGATTACAGATGTTTAAATGCCATGACACGAAAGGATCATTTTCCTTTACCCTTTATAGATCAGATGCTAGAACGTCTAGCTGGTCATGCTTTTTATTGTTTTTTGGATGGCTACTCTGGCTATTTCCAAATTATTATTGATATTGATGACCAAGAAAAGACTACCTTCACATGTCCATTTGGAACATATGCCTATAAACGAATGCCTTTTGGCCTTTGTAATGCTCCTAGTACCTTCCAGCGGTGTATGCTTCATATATTTAGTGACATGGTAGAACGCTTCATAGAAGTTTTCATGGATGACTTTTCTATCTATGGAGACTCTTTCACTAACTGCCTGTCTAACCTATCTAAGGTTTTGACATGGTGTGAAGAGAAGAGTCTGGTTTTAAATTGGGAAAAATGTCATTTCATGGTGAAAAAAGGAATAGTGCTAGGGCACATTGTATCTAGTGATGGCATCAAAGTAGATAAGGCAAAACTAGATAAGATAGCGACTCTGCCTATACCACGGACTGTCCATGATATTAGAGCCTTTCTAGGCCATGCAGGTTTTTATAGGCGCTTTATCAAAGATTTTTCAAAAATAGCTAGGCCTTTAACTAATATGCTTTTAAAGGATGTCATCTTTAATTTTAATTTTATCTGTAAACAGGCTTTTGAAACTTTAAAAGCCACCTTAACCTCTGCACCCATTATACAGCCTCCCGATTGGTCTAAACCTTTCGAGCTCATGTGTGATGCTAGTGATTATGCTGTTGGTGCTGTCTTGGGACAGAAACTAGATAATAAATCCACAATTATTTATTATGCTAGTAAAAATTTAAACGATGCTCAAAAGAATTATACAACTATTAAAAAAGAATTCTTAACTATCGTTTATGCTTTAGATAAGTTTCGTCCTTATTTGGTTGGTTCTAAGACTCTAGTTTACACGAACCATGCAACCCTTAGGTATCTTCTCGCAAAGAAGGATGCTAAGCAGAGATTAATCCGATGTATTCTTCTCCTGCAAGAGTTCACATTAGAAATTAAGGACAAAAGAGGGGCCGAAAACGTAGTTGCCGATCACTTATCTAGACTTACAAACGACGATGATAGTGATTCTGAGTCCAAACCGGACTCTTTTTCTGATGAGCATCTGTATGCTATTTTTTATGCATCATGGTATGCTGACATTGTGAATTATTTAGTGTCTGATATTATTCCTGATGATTAGTCAAGAAATGAACATAAGAAGTTCTTGGCCAGAGTTAAGTTATACTACTGGGATGATCCCTACCTTTTTAAGTATTGTGCATATCAGATTATTCGTCGTTGTATTCCCCAGTAGGAATATAATAAGGTTCTCTCATTCTGCCATGACAAAGAGTGTGGTGGCCATTTTAGTGGTATGAAAACAGCTGATAAAATTCTTCAATGTGGGTTTTATTGGCCTACTCTTTTTAAAGATGCCCAAGTGCATTGTAAGACGTGTGTTCGTTGCCAACAACTTGGGCGAATCACGAAGCGTAATATGATGCCATTAAATCAAATAATGGTGGTATAATTTTTTGACATATGGGGCATTGATTTCATGGGTCCTTTTCCTATTTCCCACGGTTTTATATATATTCTAGTTGTCGTGGACTACGTGTCTAAATGGATAGAGGCCATGGCTTGCCATAGCAATGACCATAAAACAGTTTATGTTTTTGTTAAGGAGTATATTTTCTATCGATTTGGCATTCCTAAAGCCATCATTAGTGATGGTGGAACACATTTTTGCAACAGAGTTGTTGCATCTTTAGTGAAAAAGTATGGAGTTACACATAAGGTAGCAACTCCTTATCATCCACAAACTAGCATACAAGTAGAAGTTTCTAATAGGGAAATAAAAAAGATCTTAGAAACAACTGTAAATCCTGATAGGAAAGATTGGTCGAAGCGTCTATCTGATGCCTTATGGGCGTATAGGACTGCTTTCAAAACTCCTATAGGTATGTCTCCCTTTAGACTTGTATTTGGGAAACCTTGTCATTTGCCTGTTGAATTGGAGCATCGTGCTATGTGGGCTATAAAAAGCCTTAACTTCAATTTTGATGAGGCGGGTGTCAAGCACAAGTTGCAATTGAATGAGCTTGAAGAAATCCGTAGTGATTCTTATGATCTCGCGAAGGATTATAAAGCTAACATGAAACATGTTCATGATAAGAAAATCTTGCGCAAAGAATTTGTGGTAGGTCAAAAGGTCTTACTTTACAACTCCCGTCTACATATTTTTCCAAGGAAATTAAAAACCCGTTGGTCTGGTCCTTTTCTGGTTACTGAAGTCACCTCTTACAGGGCAATCATCTTGGTAAATCCCAAGGACAATAATACCTTTCAAGTCACTGACTAACAGTTAAAATATTTTCATAACCTAATGTCCCCTGATGTGGAGGAAGTCCTTTTACAGGACCCTGTCTTTGAGGACTGACCTTTGTTGCTTGGTGTACTTTTTTTCACTTCCATATATTAATAAGTGCACCATTCAGATAACTGGGCCCTCCCTATGGAGTGTGTGGTTGTAAGTACCGGATCCTAAGTCTACATTTAATATAATTCACGTTTTCCACTCTTGCATATTTTCTCGGTTTTTGAGTCATGTTCCTCTGTGGTGTGAATTATGTCTATATGCCTTTTTGCTTTACTTATATTAAATCTTATTCATAAAAAGTAAAAAAAATTAAAACCATAAATAGTAATCTAGGAAGTCTTGGGAATCTGACTTTAAAAGACCCACGTTTAAAACAAATTTTCTAAACTCAGTTGTCTAAAATTTGTTTGGGGGTGGGGTCTTGGGCTTTTCATCTATGATTGCTAAACTTTCCATTTTTGTTACTTAGGCCATTTAATCGTTGACAAATTTTACGTCACGCACTATCTATGAATTTAGATTTCATTCGTTCGCATAACTTACGTCACGCACGCACTTTGAGGCATTTTCCATCTTCTTATATGTCACCCATGGTTAGACTAGAGTGTTTTATGGATCATTGGATTGGAAATTCTCTCCTGATCGTTTCCATATCTCATTCACAAAAATCGGACTGGTAACAAATCGAAAATTTTAGTTTGAAGTTGTGCGAAAAAATCGCAAAAATTCAGAAATCGAATTGGGCTTGGGCACAAATCTCGCACACACGTGCGTCCCCTTCCTCAAAACAAATAGTCACGAGTTTGTTTTCACTTCCGCCATTAACGACTTTAAACCCTATAAAAAAAAGGCAGTTAAGACGTTTGATCGGCATCTCCGCAGTGTTCCCCAGGGTATTGTGGTTTATGATGGTCCTAACTTCGGTGATTTGCAGTGCGTTTATCAACACTCCCATTACGTCTGGGTGGGTTAGGTATTTATTGTGCCAATGATGTGTCTACTTTTGCTTTAGTGGCCTCCCGTTATCAAACTTCTGAGCTTTAGAACCACATTCTTAGGAGTTGTGGGCCAGTGCCTTTAGATGAGATTCTTGATGTTGCTAGCAGTGCATTGAGTCTTTGTCTACCCGATTTTGACCTCAGTTCTATGGCTGGAAATGCTACCGTCCCCTCAAAACCATAAAAAGTTTTGGCGGAAGCGTTCTATAGTAAGATTGTTGCTGGTCTTGAGAGGGAGTTTGTGTTATCTGCTCATCAGAAAGCAGTCATTGGATGCTTGCAGTCATAACACACAAAGGATTTTCTACTTGCTATTCCGATGGAGGGACTTGGACAGTGTATTTCATCGGTGGAGTATCGTTTTATTCTCCGGTACCGTCTCATGATTCCTTTGTACTCTGATTGTGGTCTATTCCCTGTTTGCAAAAAGAGTAGACTAGATGCTTTCCGGGACCATGCAGCACACTGTAGATATTTTCCAAGTTTCAAATACCGACATGATCATGTCAGAGATATTTTATGTGATGCATTTTGGAGGGCTAGGGTACAAGTGAAGAAGGAGGCTCCTGTGAATTTTCTCACTGATCCGAATGAGGGAAGATCTACACTTCGGCCTACGAATGTATTGATATACAGTTGGTCTGAGGGGAGACATGCATGTGTTGATGTAATTGGAGCCTCTCCGTTAGTAGGGCTTGGGAATGGAGTCTTTGAGGTGGGGGAAGCAGCTAAGAGAGCAGCAGTAGGGAAGATGGAGAAGCATGAGGAAGCTTGCACGGCTAACCAGCATTGTTTCATTCCGTTTAGTTTCGACACTTTCGACTTCTTGGAATAACTGTCTGTTGAGCTTCTCAAGAGACTTTAGAAAGTTATGGACAGTAATGTTATGACAACTGGTTCTAACGAATTTGTTTTTAGAAGAATAGGATTTGCTATTCAGAAAGGACTTGTGGCGCAGCTTGTTGCACGCTTGTCCTAATTATTTGTAAAATTCCTTTATCAGTATCAATAAAATTTCCAATTAAAAAAAAAAAAAAAAAAAAAAAAAACCTAAATCCCACCTTCCCAAATTGTTTGGGGGTGGTATTATTTCTTTTAGCATGATTTTTATATGATCCACAATTTTAGAAGTAGTTTTGCAATGATTGTTAGGAATGTTGCCGATATTCGCATGTCTATGATTATATTTTGTGGTAGGATGAAATTTTAATGAGTTAGGAAGTTAATATTTTAAATTCAATCTAAACAATATTAGGTTTGTGTTAGAATAATGAATATGGGTTGTTTCCATTTTAAGTTTTGAAAATATTTTGTTTCCGGCAATTGCCTTAAAGCTTTTTGGCAACTTGTCAATTCGTTTTAGAAACTAAAACCCTATATAAACTTCCGTCTTTCTACACTCACAACCCACACTTCAAACCTTGCATTCTAACCTTTCACTTCCTATTTTTATCTCTTTTCTTTTTCACTTTAGCACTCAAGCTGCATGGAGCGCGCCCTGCGCCTCAGTGAGCGCACCCTGCGCTTGAACCGCCTATTACTCAACTTAGACCAGAGCGCACCTTGTGCCCATCCCAGGCTAAAAGTGAGCGCACTGTGCCCAAGTGCCTGGAACTAGACCATAGCCAGAGCACACCCCGCGCCGATACAAGGCATAGTTTGAGCACCCCCGGCGTTCTGACATCCGAAGGCACAAAAAATTCCAAATTTTTGTGGGTTGTTCCAGGATCGTTTGCAGCTGTTCTAGAGAGTAGTTTTGTGATGACCTCCCCTCGTATCATACCGGAACAATCTTTTGAAGACTTGTTCCAAAGTGACACCTATGGTGCGTGGTTTCGCGAAGTAATTATACAAGCAGGATGACAATCTTTAATGGTAAGTTCTGATGAACTTTACTCTCCTGCACTTACCTTGTATTTTTATGACCATTGTAAATTCTTTTATCGGATGGATGGAGAACACGTGTTCTCCATCAACATTGATGACGAAACAATGGAAATAACCAAGTTCTTGTTGGCTTTTGTTGTTGAGCTTCCTATGCCTGTTGAGATTCAAGACCCATGGGGCTACATAGTTGATAATTTCTCTGCCTACAACTATGAGCTTTTGCATGAGAATTATGGGGCCGACATTTTCCGTGTAGAGGACCAAGGGACATATAACGTAGCCCTTGGTAGCTTGTCCCTTAACGTGGGCACGGTCATGTTCTTTATCATGCTAAACATATTAGGGGAGTGGCATTTTTCTTTTGCGAATGATGCCACTTGCAACGTTTTCCTTGCTCTATCTGAGGGATGCCTGTTATATGACCTTCCTAAGACATTAATGTCTAGTTTAGCACGAGCCCAGAGTATGAGGCATAAATACCTTCTTATGCCTGTTTTAGTTTGTTATATTATGCTATGTTTCTTCCCTGTTTTTTGTGCCCGTTTCACGGATTGGGTTGGGGTCGACATTGTGAGACCCACCAATTGTATTATTCAATCTTTCCATGCTATGACTTGGTCGGGATGGCAGATGCAACATCATTAGGTTGCCCCCAACACCCCATCCGACCAAGTGGCGCTAAACAGGTTAGCGATTGTAGATGATAAATGGCGTGAAGCCTGGCAAATTATCATGGCATGGCAGGACACGAAGGAACCTCATTTCTTTGGAGAGGATGAGGATGACGCTTAAACACTGGAGATAAGGTAAGTTTTTTATTTCAGTTAGTATCTACTTATGTCCCAAGCAATTTAATTCTTGTTAACCCCATAACGGGTGGAACTCCTATAGAGTTGCGTCAATTTTTTATTTTCTATATTAGTATGTTTAACCTTATTTTACAGATGTTCTCGAATTTTACGCGTTTCCATGGTATTTTTCTACCCTTTTTTATTTCAATACTTTGAGGACAAAGCATGCTTCTTGTTTGGGGGTTATAGAAAATAAAATACCAAGCAATTTAATTCTTGTTAACCCCATAACGGGTGGAACTCCTATAGAGTTGCATCAATTTTTTATTTTCTATATTAGTATGTTTAACCTTATTTTGCAGATGTTCCTGAATTTCACTAATTTCCATGGTATTTTTCTACCCTTTTTGTTTCAATACTTTGAGGACAAAGCATGCTTCTTGTTTGGGGGTGGCATAGAAACACGTGTAATTAAGGCATCTGTTAGGATATAGATATGTACAATATGCACTTTTTTTCTAATAAAAATTCAAAAAAAATTCAAAATTTCAAAAATATAATCTAGAAGCACTTAGGAATATTGGTATTGTTTTCTTTCTTTATGCTCTTAATAATCTAGAAGTCTCATGTAGCTTTTGCATTAGAATAGTTTTTAGAAATTTAGGTTAATATGTAGATAATAATCTTTGTATCTTTCTAAAAATATATTGCATGAATATCTATGATTGTTTGGCAGTAAGTTTCTGAAATCTAGGCTAGAGTACTTATTCTACAAATCCTGTGAGAATATAGCCTAAAGCCTTATATGAGTGAAACATTTGAGAAATGACACAAGGGAGAAGTAAAATCCGGATAGAAAAATCACACATCCACTTGCTTGATCACTATACCATATCCTAAGATAGAATTTAGGCCCTCTTTGGATCGATATAGCCAGAAATTCAAACCTTATGAAATTATTTTCCGCTAGTCGCCCCTCTGAGCCTTTCTTTAGCCTTTCATAAATCGCAAATCCTTTAATCTTTTACAAAACAAAATAAAAATAAAAAAATCAGCCTCCCCATTCTTTGAATGAGTTTGAGAATAGAGATGAAGAATAGAAAAGAGAAAGACTTTTGAAATCAAGAATCTGTTAGTCGCTTCAAATAAGAAAAGAAAGTTTCCATCCAAATAAAAAAATAAATAAAATAAATAAAAGAAAATAAAGAGTTAAAACTCCAAAATAGAATCAAAGGAGTCAAACGCCAAAGAAAAAGAAAAATATGGCTAAGGATGGAAACAAAGTGTAGAAGCAAAAGTAAAGAACAAGGTTCTCTCTAGTTACCCTACATAATATGAAGACTCTATTATCTCAGACTTGTTCTTTTTGAATATCCATTTTCTTCCTTCTTAAATCATCTCCTAATCCTCGCAACACCTAATAAAGACCTCTAGCTCAATTAGGAATAGGTTAGTGTGATAGTAAGTGGCAGATGTGTTTGATCGACTCCGGCTTCCTTGTGTGTCATTGAGATTGTAAGGTAAAGTGTGCCCACCGCAAGACTAGAGTAGCTTAAACTTGAGGAGGAAAAATCAGAGTGGTTTTTGTCTTGACATTTATGTGAGGACCTACTTAAGGACGCTATTCCGAGTTTTCAGAAACGGACCAACTAGTGCATTTCATAGTATTACTCATTGTATATATGTTTATTCATAGATGATTGATTATTGTGCATATATTAGCTTAGGTTTCGACTTGATTATCCCGTATTCATTGCTAGTGAGATATATAGATAATTGGGAGCATACATAAGGAAACAATAGTTTTATTTCTTAGTCATTGTAGTATATATGACGTTTGTGAGTACCTTCACTAGAAAACTCTCACAAGGCTATAACTCGTCCACTAGGGAATTCCTAGTGGTTTAAGGCCTTGTTGCATATGGTCAATGAATTCGCACTTGGCGAAACGAGAAGTAATTAGAACTCTATTTTTTGTAACTTATGCTAATTTCTCATATTTCCGGAAAAGGCCTCTGTGGACTGAAGAAATTGGGTTTTGGGTTCGATTTCCGGCCCAAAACATGGCTCCTCAGCCCATGCATGAAAAAGTGGATCTTGTCTCCTCCATTTCAAGAGAAAAGACTTAGCTCTTATGTCACACCCCGAATTTGGACACAATTCGGAAAAACAATATTTGTTCTCGACTCTTCGATTTTCGAGGTGTGATGCACTCTCAACTTCTAAAAACCCATAAACAGTTTAAATATGCGGATAATTAAAAACCAATAAAATTTTGAAGATTAAACAAAAGTCCTCTTCATTACAAAAATTCAGAAATAAGATTAGGTTATAAATCTCTTTTCAATTACTCTTTATTTGAAATTACAAATGAAAATACAAATAACATTGTCTCAACTGAAAATCTATTTCATCTCAAGGGAAAACAAAACCTATCTTGAAATGCAACGCTAATGCAAACCACAAGCAGCAACCAACCTTCTTCAACACTAAACTTGTCAAGACTTATCAATTATGTTCATTTAATGAACACACCCGATAAGCAAACATGCAAATCAAGTCAGCATTATAAACAATGCTGGTGTGAGTAGCCCTAAAATACAACATATACTTATACATATATATACACACTAAATAAGGCAGTTAGTTCCTCCACCGAGGCGCCTTAACATCCAACGAATAATACAACATCCTTAAGTACAATAATTAAAAGGCGTAGTAGTCCTCCAATCGAGGCTTTAGCTTCCTAACAATAATACAAAGGCATTTAGTTCCTCCACCGAGGAGCCTTAGGTTCTAACTAAACTAATAACCAGCTAAGCATATTCTATACTTACCGCATTATATGCTCAATTACATAGTGGGTCGTCTCTGCACAAGTAATTAGTTTGACCTACCCTTCTGCAAAACTATATACAATCATATATTTAAAGATATATCATTAACTAACATATTACCATAATTATATTATTTAAGACTTTCTTTGCGTGTCCCTAAAATCATGTCGTATATATGTCTTACCTAGTTTCCTTGGCTACCACAATCGCTACCCAACGCCGAACATGTATATCCACATGCCTCCCCTCACATAATGAACCACTCCATGCGTAGCTACCCTGAGCGGGATGCCGCACACCAGGTAACCCTTACACGAAAGTCATTATGTAAGTACTGCCACTATTCGGCATAAAATATTGCGCGTCTCGTTCTAAATTTTGCGAACGGAATAATCAAGCCACTATTAGGCTACGCCAGAAAGGCCATTCAGATTCACTGAAACGCCAGAAGAGCCAATCAAATTACTTACGCCAGACGGGCCATTCAGATTCACTGAAACGCCCGAAGGGCTAATCATATCACATACGCCCATCACAAGGGCCAAATCACATGAGTTGTGGTAGCTAGGTTCTAGGATTTTCGTTACATAATTTATTCAAGTGTCATACATTTATATCTCATAATAATTTCACTATATCATGTGCATGTCAAATACCTTATCGCACTAAGCCACAATATTTAGAAATATCTCAATATATCTCATAACCACTTTTATTCTTTCACGTGCCAATATATTATTGCACTAAGCCACAATCCCGTGGGAAATATCCACAAATACTCTACTACCTTTTAGGCATCTCACAGATAAAATAATGGAGCGTTTATATATTTCTTTCTCCAAAACTATTGCATTTAATATAGATATCCCAACATATTTTATAATGTCACAATTGATTCAAACGTATCGCATAACATTTTTATAGCGTTTTAGGAATATTATATCTCCTAAAGTTTCTATCTTGTCACATGTCAAAATATACACAATATCAACGTCAAATCTTTCTTAGATAATGACAACCAAATTTATACAAGCTTCCACAGCATTTTAGCATTTGATTTGTCCATACAATTTACAACATAAAACGTAGCACAATTAAACAGTCCACAGTCCACAATCAAAGCCCAAAAAAAAATCTAAATATTTAAAGACCTCATTTTTTGTCTATATTAAGTTATATGAACCGGCCCCAAAACTAACTTAGAAACTAGCCCAAAGAAAACACTAGTTAGTTTTGGCCCAAGCCCAAAAGTCTAAAACCAACTTATTTATTCAACCTGACCCAATTAGGGACATAAGGACCAGCTCACATGAAATTAGAAACCGGCCCAAAGAATACTAATAGGTTTTGGCCCAAGCCAACAAAAATGAAACTTAAACTGGCCCAAAACTTTAATTAGTTTGGCCCATAGAACTGAACCTAAACCGGCCCAAAGGAAATTAAGGTGGTCCGGCCCAACAACAAACTAATAGAACTGGCCCAAACCAAACTGATTTAGTTCCAGCCCCCAACTAACAAAACCAAAAGGCTTTGGCCCAAGGCCCAAGCCTAAACCGACCAACAGTGTCATCTTCTCCCTCCAGCAGCCTCTTCCACCACCAGCCACCACCAGTTCCGATTGCCACCCCTCCAAACATACTCGAAAATGATCAGGGCAAAAATCCCAACTACTTTAACAAAAGCGAAATCCCCAACTCATTAAATCAATACCCTTCATCAAATCTAGATCTCGAATTCGTGCCGCCATTAAAGCTTCTTCAGGCTTCAATCTTACCCCTTTCGACAGCCCTCACACACACTACGCTACCCCACTTCAACCAATCATCAATCAACCAACAAAATCAACCAAATAACAGTTCGATTACTAGAGGATGTCTGGGCGTGCCGCCATTAACGCTCCTCCGGAGCTTCTGCAGCACTCACCCCAAACCATTACACAACCAAGATAACAAATCAACTACCACCATTCACCCAACAACCGATTCTAAACATAGTTCAATCAACACCCTTCACCCATGAACCCCGACAGTGTAACCACCGATTTCAACCATCACCATTACACCCTAACAGTTTAACCACCGATTTCAACCAACAAATAACACCATACCCTAGTTTAAATAAAAAAATATCCACACCACCTCATTATCCCAGTTCGACAGTATAAAGGAGAGGGTGATTGTTTGGGGCTCGCGCCTCATGAACCATCACTTAAGAGTTTTCAACAGTTTAACACTTCAACAGAATTTAACAATGCAACAGGACGCCAAATAAAAACATGATAATGAGCAGTAACAATAGACAGAAACCTTAGACAGAGAAATATGTCTGTATACACCGATACACGGAAACTATAGATTCAATGAAATAGCAAAAATAACTGCTCACCTAATTAACAGCTCGACGAATCCCTCCTAGTCCGAATCGTCGCGCTCCAACGCTCTAGCCAATGAGCTTTTATCTCCGCCTCCATTTTTTTATTTTATTTTTATCTCAAAACCCTATTCTCTAGAAAAATATGTATATATACCTGGGTTTGAAACCTAAGCCCAACACAGACTCGGGCCCAGAAATCAGGCCCACGTATCCCAAATCCAATCCAACCAATTTTAAATAAAAATTAATAAATAAATAAGTAAATACGTATTTTAAATACGGGCGTTACATCTTAAGCATTCTAGTTTAGAGTTAGCGATTAGCCAATAATTTTAGATCTAGTTTTTAGACTCCATTAATTAGTTTCTTTTACCTTGTTTTTAATTTAGTATTTGAATAATTGATAATTCTTCATTAGATTAATAAAAGTAGTTAATTTCAATTTTGGTTTATTAAATTACTTAGATCTAAATTCAGTTATTAGTTGTTAATTATTTATTAGTTGTTAATTTAGATTTGAATTTTTGATTAGATAAATATTGTAAATTTATAATCCTTATATCATGTCTTGCTCAAATTCATATAGAAATGATAGTTTTATGAATCAAGGCTAAACCTCCATTAGAGGGGTTTGAGGAAGCCTTGATGAAAACTTGATTGTGTAGTGTAGAAATAGTTGTAAGATTTTATTCCACTCTAGAAGGTAGTTGATTCGCCATGAGAATGGGTTGAACTTCCTCACATGCTAGTCATTATTTGGTAGAGATTGCCATGAAGGATTAGGGATTAGAACGATCAATTCTTATCTTAAGAACGTAAGAATTGGATTACAACAATCTATGCTAGTTTATTAAGTTGAATTCAAGGTGGAATCAAATTCCCCTAATTCTTAATCTAGATTCGAACCTTAGTATTTGAATTGTCATCGTAGTATTTAGAACATTTCGATTACGTCATTCATCGTTGTTAGCATAGTTACATAATCATTACTCTCACGACTTTGGTAGAACCGATAATCTTAGTTAGCATTGAATTCTGAAGAACTAGGAGTGGAACGAATTCTCTACTCTACTTAGTGCAATAGCATTGAGAGTGTAGAAAACTTTAATAACATTAAGCGTAAATCAGCTTTAGTTTTACTTGCGTTGTCATAATTGTATTCGTAGGTAAAACTATCGTTTTCCCTATTTATCAGTGGGTACCCCTGGAACCACTCATAATGTGACACCCAAGAGTCCAGGAGGGTTTCACTCGGCTACTTCAAAAAACAAGGGAAATGCAGCAATTTAAATCAACACTGCAAAATAACATCCTTCTAGTTCACCACAAAACCTCTAAATTTTCGTCTTCTTTTTTCCTCTTTTCTTTTTAAGTATTACCCAATCCCCTTTTCTCCCTGGTGAAGGGAATCCAAGACCATGGGCCAAACTTCCCAAGTTTTGAGTCTTGATCAGTAGGCCGCTGGACGACCACAAGATCCTCTAAAACTGAAACTCTTCCTGCCTTCACACAAGGATGACCAATAAAGGAATAACTATGTTCATGACACTACCAACATTTACTTCAATGGATGATATAGGAAAAAAAAACAATTGAATTCAGGTCAGGTTCAGAATAGGGCTCCAACTGGAAGGAATGCACACACAATGAGCTCTCAGGTGCACTTACAAATGGCGAGAAGAAAGAAATTGGGTCACTGACCTCATCTGCAGTCCTCTTTGTCTTTCGTAGTGTAAGTAGATGTTGAGAACTTTTGCAATGCAACACCGTGATCGAACCGAGAGCTTAATAATTTGAAGGTGCCAAATGGATGGCTCTAAGCAACGTCTTCTTGCAATCTTGCCATTGCTCAGCCTCATAATGTGTATGAGCAAGATAAAGAAGTACTTGAGTGTCGGTGTTATAGTAAAATTTCCGCAAAACAATTTTGATAATCGTAAAAGGCTTAAAAGCAAATAATAAGTGTATCTTGAAATAGCAATAAATGATGAATAAAATATACATAATAAATGAAAAGAAGGAGTCATAAGGTTGACTTGCCATTTTGACAAATTTTGAGGTAAATTGTCCCCGAAAGCAAAATAAACATGTGCTAAATTTATCCAAACATCGGCATTTGGACAAAAATGCTTCCCCTAGCGACTTCTTGAACCTAAATTAACAAAGATTAAATCAGATCTCAAAAGTTCAATTAGACATGAATGTTTAGACTTCTATCAGGATCTTGAGAATTGGGAATAGTCGATTCAGCCAACTGCGTAAAAATATCTTTGGAAACGTCAAATTGTCCTTTTTCTGTGAGAACCACGCAAGTACCATTGGCAAAGATATAAATTTTGGGGATGTTAAACTAGAACCTACATCATAGCATTAAGTGATATTTGAGGATCTTTGTTGATTTTTAAATACCTCAGCAATTTCTTCAGAATAAATGAGAAAAGTGAATACAAATTAGTTACCAATAATAAAAACCTCACATGTGGTAAGGCGAAAAATAACATATAATTAGAAGAAGTGACCTACTGTTTTACAAACTTGAGCTCCTAAGAAAACATAGGAATGCAATGGTATCCCAGACTCCTCCTCCAGAAGGGCTCACTTTTTTTTATAACCAACATAATATAATGCTTTTGTTATAATCCTCACAAATTCTACCTTTTTAATAACTTGCTTAGAACCAACCATCTCTTCCCCCCCTTCAAAAGGTAAAGGTCGAGCCATTGATTCTCCCTAGAAGCTGGTGACAGGTTTAGAAAGAGATAAACTGCCCGAGAAGCTCCTCACTCCTGTGGAAGACACTTTCACGCGTTTTGACGCTGGTTCATCGTCCTCTACACCTCCCATGAAATGCCCAAACTCAGCCCATATATACTCAACAAGGAAGTAAGTAAAAGATTATGCCTAAGAAGAAAAAAAAAAATCAACTCAGACGCCACCATATGAGTCACAGAGAACAAAAAGATAAACTCAAATAATAATGTCCCCATAGATTGGTCAAACACAATAGAAAAACTGTCACAAGCAGTATACCATCAAACATATACACAAGCATCCACGATTTCATTCTAACTTGAGGAAATTCAAGTATAACAAAAGGAATCACAATGCATTTGCATCTATCAAGTCATTCAACCGAAACACATTAAAACAATCTAATCTCTCATAAAAAAAAAAAAAAAAACCAATCCATAAACAAAACATGAAGGTGTATAATCAAACAACCATAGTGCATAATAGGACATTGTCTAACACAATATACAGTGACAATTGCAACAACAAGATTAGCCCAATAACTAGAAAAAATCAAAATTAAAAACCTTTCTTCATCAATAAAGTAGCATAATTTATCAAAATTTAAAGATCCTAATAATCATCAAGTTCTTTTATCATTTTAGAAACAAATAACCAATTGACTACATAGCATTAAAAATTAATTAAATACAAACAAGCCCACCATATAAAAAACAACAAAACCAAGAATCAAACGATTAAAACAAACTTAATCCAAGAAAAAGATCAAACCTTAGCAGATAATTGGGTTGCAAAACAAAGCCGAATCTCCCGATCTAACTGAGAAAAACTGAATAAGCAAGAATTGATTTTTGCTTAATAGAATTAGATTAAAAGTCAAAATGGGTAAAATCCAATTCAAAACAAAACAAAAAATCAGTCAAAATCAATATAAGAAATTATTACTTTGAATAGTCTGGATCTGAAAACTCTTCTTCATCTTCTTTTGAGTTGGTGGAGTGTGTGTGTGGGCAGAAAGAAATGGAGGAGACTGGAGAGTGTAGCGGCGGTGAAAGAGAGAGAGAGAAAGAGAGGAGAAAAAGTAAAGTTATGTTTTATATTTCGAGATTTTAATTTGCAACACTTCTCAAACGATTTTTAAGCGTTAGCAATTAATTCTTGAAATTCACCGAAATAAAGTAACGCTTTATAACATTGCTAACGTTATATAAGCGTTGGCAACTTCCTAACGGTAAATAACCGTTGCAAAGAAAAAAAAGGTCCATGTTGCAAATATCCTATTATGGTGTAATAGCTCTTCGGCAAATCTAAGTCAGGCACCCCAACTATGATTCTTTTCATACAAATATTTTTCATACTTTTGGCATAACACCGACTTTCCCAGTAGCTGCACAAAGAAGAAGGATGAGTAAAAACCAAGAAATCTCTAAAACTACACTGAACAAGAAATGACCCTGAACTTATCAAACGCAAGAGAAGAACTTAGAAACAACAAAAACCAATTGATAAAACAAAAGCAAGGCAAACTGAAGCTTAGCACTGAAACTATTTAATTAAGACCGAAATTCTATTGATTTTTTTATCATGCAACCAAACCCCAAAGAAACGAAATTATCCCAATTGGGATTTGGGAGCATAAATTTAGATTCCACTGTTACACCTCCCACACAAACTTCATTTCCCCAATTTTTTCTGCAATGCAACCAAATTAACCTAACTTGAACATTTCAAGGACCACAATTAAAACAAAAGGCTTGGAAATTCAAGAGAGAGAGAAAATAGATCAAGAGAGGGAGAGAGAAAGCATACCTGTTTGAATCCTTCTTTGTCAGTAGAGAGGAAATAATTCAAAACCCTCGTGAGTTTGTTGAGTTTGTTTGTTGTTTGTTCAATTTTCGGTGATATGAAAACGGTTTAATTTTAGGTGATATGAAAACGGTTTAATTTTTTGTGGTTTAATTTTCGGTGATATGAAAACGCCCAATTCAAAACCCTTCGTGAGTTTGTTTTTGTGAGTTTACGAAAATTTTGAGTTTTCGAAATTTTGTTTCATATTTTGTGAGGTTAATTTTGAAATTTCATTTTTTTAATTTTGATTCAGGATGGTTTGGATCCAACGGCTATTTTTGACAGTTTTTTTGGTTGTTTCGGAATTGAAACTCATGTCTCCCTAGCCAAACCGTATATAAGCTCGTGCATATTTTCTCTTCTCACCATATATCACTCTATTTTCCAACCGAGCAATATTAGAGGCTCCTAAAAAATAGGAGGTGCTAATAATTAGAAACACCTCCCTATATTTGTTTAATTCTCCTTCGTCTATTCTCAAATTATAATCACCTCCCCATCACATTGAAATTTCACCCAATTTTGAAATTATCATATTAAAAACACCAAAATTTTTGGAAAAAATAAAAAACCTTATGTATCCTAAATCTCACTTTTATCTTCTTCCCTACTGAGCCAGAGTTCTATCAAAATAAAAAAGCCAGTGTTTAAAAGTTTCATTTGCCGCGTTCACAATATTATAGACCTATAAAACTAAAATTCTTTTATTATTACCTAAAAAGCTTTGAAAACCCCAAACCACGAAAAAAAAAAAAAAAAAACATAGAAATCTCAATTTCCCAAATTTTCTTATACTTCAGGTATGGTCTTCTCCTTTTCATTTTAATGTTTTTGTTTTTTGATTTTTTTACGAATTTCTCTTCAGTTTTTTTTTTTTCTTTTCAACAGTCTGTTTATCTGATTTCAATGGGAATGAATAAAAATAAAAGCTTTAAACCCCAATCACAATGAAGAAGAAGACACTAATGCCATTCCAGGCAGTTCAATCAAGTAAGCATTTTTTTAATCTTCAATTTCGATAGGGTTATTTTCAATTTCCCCAATCCAAAATGATGTAGATTTAATTGGCGGAAGCTTCAGTTAAATAAAATCTACACTTTATAAAATCGTAAAAGTCTCACTTTTATTGATAATCAGTCAATAATTCATAACACACATAAACACAACTAAAAAAACTCTCTAAAACCATAACCATAAGCTCTTATTTATACTAACCCTGACAACAAAGCAAACCAATAGAAAATAGACACGCGGCAAATAATAACTAATGAACTCCTAATTGCACACACAAAACACAACCATGGGTTTGGACTTGAACTAGGGGCGCACGCCCTTGACACTAACAGTAACAACTTCAACGTCTACATCATTCTCTCTAGGTTGAAGAAGCTTATCCATAAGCTTGTTAACATGGAAACCCACCAATATGCAAAAACTTTCCAAACTTCAAACTTGTATTCGTCACCCACCCGTGGTTATGAGGAATTTGACCGTGATTTTTGCCCCAATATCAGCTAAAACGAATAACATGGCACCACAATGCTGCTAGTACTCCTTCATTGAAACACAACGGATATTGGAAGTCACAAAGTATGCATTGAAGAGCTTTGTGGCTGCGAGCAAAAACCTTCTCAAAATTGGTTAGAAAAGGATCAATATAACCAACACTTTCTGTTTGCTGAATTGGAGGAACAAGACCTTCATAGATCTGGTCAGTAGGACATCTTTGTTGCATAGGAAGGTGATGAACTTGCTGATTTCGTTTGTTATCACACTCAAGATATGACACAACGGCTTCATAAATTCCTTCATTCTCTTTGTTGTCATCGACAACAACTGGTGTTTTACGTTGGGCTATAGAAGATCCACCAACGATGGGGGGTTTCGGCTGCAAAAGCTCCACCATAGCCTCCCTAAGTCGACTAGTCGCTTCTTCTAATCAATCAAACTTGTTTTGCATCAAGGCTTTTCTCCACTCTTCTAATCAAGCAACCCATACTCTAGGGGTTAATATGAATCCATGAGTTCTCCATGAATTCTTCATCTCTGACGTTGTAGACATATCTTGATTTAGAGGAATAAAATTGGATTCGCGGTGAACAATATTGTGAACAGTGTTTCTGTACAAACCTCCCGAAAAGCAACTTCTCCGATACCAAATGATGTAGATTTAACTGGTGGAAGCTTCAGTTAAATAAAATCTATACTTTATAAAACCCTAAAAGTCTCACATTTATTGATAATCACTCAATAATTTATAACACACATAAACACAACTAAAAAAACTTTCTGAAACTATAACCATAAGCCCTTATTTATACTTGCCCTGACAACAAAGCAAACCAATATAAAACAGACATGTGGCAAATAATAACTAATGGACTCCTAATTGCACACACAAAATACGACCATGGGTTTGGACTTGAACTAGGGGCGCACACCCTTGACATTGACAACAACAACTTCAACATCTACATCACAAAAGCTATATCTTCAGTTCATTGGATTTGACTTTCTAAATAAAAGGTAACCATTCCAAAGTGTTGATATTTGTGACTTTCAATTTGTTGAAGTTACCTCCGGTTCTTGGTGGTGCTGACAATTTTGTTTTAATTGCTGGATGGAGTGGGTATTGGAATTATAGACATCAGGTAATGCCCATGTTTTAATTACCTTGAATTTCCATGTTATATATATACTGTAAGATTGTTGAGGACATTTTCAAATTTGAAATTGTGTATATGCCAGTTGATGTTTGATTGCATTAATAATCAAGCACAATGTTCTTTGGGCACTGTCTTTGCTATTTAGTGTTGTTAAAACGATGAGCTTCAATACATAAATCAGGCCTTAGTTTCTTTAGTTGATATGGATTCCTTGAACATATCTCCATAGAAAAATAGTTTTCGCTCTCTTAAATTAAAACGTTTTCAATCTCTTAAGTGCATACATACTAGATTTTCTTTTGAAGCAAGCTATTCTTTTATTGCAATATTGCATTAACTGAAAACCATACAATGTGTCTTGAGTAATATTATTGAATTTCAGTTATTTTAAAAAAAATCCCTACTTATATTTCCTTTCATATTTTTTTTGATGACATAAATTATTTTGAGTTGTTGCTGAATGAAGGTTCCAATTATTTTTCATTTAACTTCCAAGCTGTATAGTGAACTTTATTTCGATAATAGCCATTAGATTATGTACTGTATGTATTATTTTATAAAACTACAATTCAATTGTTTGATTCAATTGCCTAATTTTCATTGGAGAATATACCAATTAATATATTGATTTGCTGAACTTTTATGGAACACCAAGCCAAACTAAGTTACACTCCTTCCTCATTTGAATTACCTTTATTGGTCAATCAAAGCACTCTCTAAACCAAAAGCCAATGTACTCTGATCAGCTCCCAAATATGCATTTTATTACCTATTTATTAATGCAGTACCGTCTATCTTACGCTTAACGAAAAGACAACTCATAGCTTTTACTGCTTTTTTCAGGTTAAGGAGTATTTTAGACTACTTATCATAATAGCTACGTCTTAGCACCAAAATGAGCATTAATCACGCTTATTATGAAGATCAGTAGTGGCTATGGAAAAGTGCTAAAAAGTCAAGTCAACCGGTCAAAGTCAATAGTCAAAGGACTCAAATCCGAAGACCAAAGATGGAGGCCCTTATCTCAAATTATGAAGACTTATCCCTAAACCTATCTTGGTCAATAAGGCACCCATAAAGCAAAAGCAAAAGCAAAAGTGAAAGGGGTGAGGTGTCTAGTTTAGAATGGATGAGGGAGAATCTATAATTGGCAAAAGGAGGGGTATATAATCAAAAAGCAAAGAAGAGAGAACTCATCCATTGTATTAGGATCCAAACCATTTGGTTTGCTTTACTTTTCTAGTCTTGTTTTTCAATTCAAGTTTTACTTTATTGTTTTTTATTATCTTTTATTTCAATCTTGTTATTTTGTCTTGTTTATTTCAATCAATTAATATTTCCTTGTTCTTCTTGTTTTAATCTTTCATTCAATCATTTGCTTTCAATATTTTGAGTCATTTCAATCTTTAACAACTTGTTTTTCAATGTTTTCATTCACAACTAAACTAGCCAAGTCCTAATCTAAGAGTCTACCTTCTTCCCTAAACTCCCAATCTCTTCAACTTTAAACAATCTAGGATGAACCTCAATTTCTTTTAAATCTTTGAAGTATACATACCACAATCAATAGCTTTAAATAGCACCTCCATCATGGATTGGAGGAGGAGAAGGGCTTGGTTGAGCATCTAAGGAGGAAGCACCCTTCTTACCCTTTCATTTCTATTCCTTTTATTTTTTGTCATTTTATTTCGTTGTTATTTTGTTACTGATCTATTTTTTACAAATCAGGGTACATAACCAATAACCTGAAGAGGAGCTAAAAAAGTAGCAGGAAGATGATCAACTTTGGCCGGAGTTAAGCGGTGTCTGCACGGGCGACCGCGGGCTAGCTAAGGGGCGCTAGTAAGTCCACCTCCACAGAAGGGTATCCAGTTTTTTGGCAATCTAGTTGATTTGTGATGAACAGTGGTACACCGAACCCAAATTGTGTAAAAGAGTAGGATAAATCAGTGGAACTTGTTTGTAATAGTTAGAGATAAAGAGAAAAATGAAAAATAATTAGGAAAGGTGGTTTTTGATTGATTTCTTATTATGAACATGAGTTAAACTTGGTTTAAGTTATACATTTACCAAGGGGTTAGAGTTTTAATTGCCTTGGGAAGTTCAAGTGTGTGAGGCAAGTTGTGGATCATAGCCTACACACTATGGATCAACTTGGTAATCAACACTCTAAGTCCATTTGACTCTAATTAATCTAAGGGATTAATTTAAAACTAGTTAATTAGATTAGTATAATATTAGTTTAGTTTTAAGCTTGGGCCCTTGAAGGCAAAGTTGTATAAATTGTCAAAAACCCAACTTGTGAGCTTTTTAAGTGGACCTTTATTGTAACTTAAAACAGGGTAAAACTCAAAAGGTTGGGCTTGATTCTTAGATCAAGCGCCAACAGACGTCGCCTTCACCCCAAGGGTCGTGTATGCACACCCTGGGGGGTAATTTCTAAACCTCCTCCCTACAAAGTGTAAGAGGATACTTGTGTGTTACTAAGCATGCTTGGATGATTGTATAATTTACATTTCAGTCTCGTCTTTACATTTAACGCTAAGGATGAATCTGAGCCCTAAAAGAACAAAAAAGTGGGGTTAAGACACACTTTGGAATGGACATTGCGTGAAATGTGTGTTACAGAAACCAAAATAAAAATATAAAATCAACCAAGTAGAGCCAATTTAGTCACGTCCAAACATCTAGCACGAACAAAGAAAGTAGTAAACTACCAAATTCCAGTGGACCAACCACCTTCCTTACTCCCTTCCCTCAGAAATACCATGGGTGAGATTCTTGGTGGTACACCATCTGGTGAAGTAGCAATCTTCTCCCTTGACGTGTGTAGAGCCAAAATCCTAGTTCCGCTCCCAACTATTCCTCTGAACAGGGCATAATAAAATATAGACCAAAAGCAAAATTTTCAAAACTCCATACTTGCAAAAATGAATTTCGATTTCTTGAGCATACATTGCACCGTTTGCGCATGTTAGGATAGTTTTGGTCTTGCTAAAAGTGTATGATACTGCGTTCTGGCACTTCTAGTATTAGCAAGAATAAAACAAACTCACATAGGAGAGTTTGTCAACCTAGACAATCTCTTGTTTCTAGTCTTCCATCTCATAAGATGGCAGGCGAGGTAGTGCAAGCTAAAGAGCCTTTCTCCAACTTATACACACCGTTGCTGTAGGAACCGTTATAGTTTCATTGAATGATTTATGAAGCACGAAAACCCATGCGCAGCGGAATTAAAGGGTGTTCATGGTTTGGTTAGAACTTCATACCTTTTAATCAGCTGTGATAACTCTGAGAATCCAAGCTCTATGAAATCAGCAACCTCTTGATCTTCTGTTGTATTCCTATCCTTAGAATGGACGTTATGTGGGCAACGATCTACCAACCCTTTCTTTCTCTCTTTCCTTGCCTCTCTTTTCTAATCAAAATGAATAGTGAATTCGGCCAGAAGAGAAGGGTTTCTATTTATAGGCTACAACAGGGACCATGAGGAGAAATTAGGGTTGGGCCTCCTGACGGGATTGGGCTTCCCATGTTCGCCCAGAACACACAGCCCAAGTCCGCCAACAAATGGCTTATTCCACTAAAGGCCATTGTTGCACTACCTCCTAATCCCAAATTATGTGTTACGTTTATGGGCTCCATATTATATGCTTGTTGATCTCCCGTGTTTAAGATATCGAATGCCCGTTGATTAAGTCAAGTTACTGACAACTACATTAATCAACTTCTTATGTTCTTGAGTAATACCACTCAACCTCATTGTCATGTCAGATTAAATCCACCTGTAGGGTTTACATGACAATCCTTATGAGCTCCTCAAAGGGACATCATCAGCCCGGCTTGTTGGGGTCACAAATTTCTTCTATAATCAACAGCACACCTTACATATAATGTCATTACCCAATCCATCGAGTTTGTTGATTCACAAATGAATCTCACTCATTGATAATTTAAAGCAATGTACAATGCACGTAAGTGCCCGTTATTATATCCGGATTAAGAGGACAAGCATCCATAATAACAGAGGTGTTTGTTCTCTTATATAGTCAGTATAAAGAGAAACAACCTCACTTGGTCCTGTTCAATACACACAAAGTGTACTAGTATAATCCTATAGTCAAGATAGACTAATACCATATTATACTACAACCGTACCAATGGTTTGTCCAAATCCATCTAGGTTGTGAACGTTTACTTATACTTTATAAGGTACTGATGATATGATCTTCTGTGTGTCACCACATACCATATCATCTACAACATAAAGTATTAGATGCATGCATATAACTAATAACATATATAATATGCATAACATTTGCCCATATGATTCTCATTCAAAATATAAAGAATTAGAGTTAATACAAAAGTAATGCTTTTAGTATATAAGCCTATCAGTTGCAAGATGGACCTCCATCTTATATATGACTCACACCACTTACGAGTGATTTTAGGATTCCACCAAATGTCTTCAATGTTCTACCCATCTTTCACAGGTTAGAACACGAGTTACCGTACAAGCATCTACGTCGGATACATGAAGTATGTAATACCTTTCATCATCCGGGCGACACCGACGATCAGGTTAAGCTACAAGTGTTTCCCTTCACTCTAGATGGTAAGAGTCATGCTTGGGTTCTCTCACAGAAGGCCGACTCTTTCGATACATGGGAAAATGTTGTGTTCTCCTTCATGAAGAAGTACTTTCCGCCGAAGAAAACATAAGAGATAAGAAGCAAGATACATTTTTTCAGACAGAGTCCTAGTGAGAAATTTTCTGAAGCATGGGATAGATTCTCTGGCCTACTCCATTCATGTCCTCACCATAAACCAGAAAAATCAACTCTTATCCAATGTTTCTTCAAAGACCTTCTCCCAGAACACAAAGTAACCCTCGACATCATGAGTAATGGTAATTTTTTGGATAGAAGTGCAACTGAAACTTTAACTTTTCTTGAAAACCAAGCCTAAAAGAGTACCCATTGGGGAGACATAAACAATTCCATAACAGCCCAACCTAGTACAGCTAAAGGTTAGTGGTATTTTTTAGGTGAAATTAGATCCTGAGATCAAGACCTTAATCGAAACCTTCACAAGAAAGATAGATGCCCTCATAACCAAACCAAAAGACCAAACTTCTCAGCATGTCATGAACATAAATACCTCACCATGCAATTTCTGTTTAAACCTAAATCATATAGATGTCACCTGTCCCTTGATCACAAACCTATCATCACTTCAACCAGAAGAAGTGTGTGCTTTAATGTACCAAATGCACCATGGAGACAACATCCAAACTTTGCATGGACCAACATCCCACAAATCCAAACACCACCAGGTTTCAACAAACCACCAAATGCATTCAGACAAGGATAATGACAAAGTACCTATAGCAATCAGAATAGAGCATTGGTTCCATCTCAGTTTAATCGGAACTATCAAAACCTACCTATCAACAACCAAAGAGACCTAGTTCCAGTCACACCATCAACTAGCGTCCAGACAGATAAACCTATAAAAATAATGATATCTGTCATGCAACAGCAAACCCAAATCCTAGAATCCATGCAACAATCTCTGAACTTGTTAGCCAAAGATAAAACCAAGAAAGGTGTGTTCCCAGGTCAAGCTATCCCGAACCCTAAAGCAACAAGCACAACCTTCGAAGCAACAAGTGATGTGAACGAAGATGGAGCTCTAAAAACTCTTTCTTAATCATCACATCTATGAGGATTGAATCCTCTTTTCTGATGTACTCCTTTCCTTTCCATTCCATCTTTTGCTTTAAGGGGATACATCAATAAGGTAACCAGATCTCTCCATTTGGAGGGTGTGGTTGTAAGTTTCGAAGCCTTAGTCCACAGTATATCTTGCATATTCTTTGTAAAACAGTTTTTACTCGTCGTTGGAGTAAGTGTGAACCTGTGGAGTGAGTATACAAATTTTATTTTTTTATTTTACACTTATTTTTCAAAAATGTTTGATTTCTTTGTGTTGTTAATGATAGATTCTCGATACATCAATAGTTAAGTGATTTTTCAAAAATGGGCAATGGATTTTACACAGACCAACCCCTAGAACTACGCAATCTAGGGGCGGTTTGAGATCAGCTTTTCTTACTAAGGGTCTCCTATATTACCGATCTATTCACCCGGGTTAGGACATTCCATGTCTTGCGCATTAAATCCCCCAACTCGCGTAGCTGAATCTCTGTCTGTCTAGATTGGGTTCGCCACAGAGCCGACACGAAAGTTGCCTAAGAATATTTGCTATGATTTGTTTTAAAGTAGTAACATCTAGAATCACTGCTTTTGAGTATGAGTTTCTTAAAACATCTCTCCTTAGTTTTCAAAACCAGAAGATATAAAAATGGAAGGTATACGTCCGGAGTAACCAAAATGATACCTGGTTAACGTATAATTTTATTTTCTTGGCAAAACCTTTATATGGATAGAGATATATTTTGAATGTGAAAACAAACCCAAAAAAAAAAAAGACGGGGTGTCTTTTCTAGAGAATTATATAAATAGAGTAACTCAAAGTGATATTATTCTCTGTTTAATTCTATCTTATTGCCTCCACCTCTCTATTTTGTCTCGAGAATCTGACATTAAAAGACTCAAAAATTTCTAAAAAAAATTTCAAAAAAATCTACCTTTCTTAAAAAAATTCCCTTCTTGTTTAAATCTTTTCCCCTTCTAAATCTCTCTCGTTTCTAAAAAAAAAACTTTTCAAAAATGTCTTCCAAAAACAAAAACCATCCACTTAGTAAGACTAAATGGATCAGTTTCAATGATCGTGTGCAAGCACTTCCTAGAGAGCTACAGCTTAAGATATGGACACATATACCGAAAATTATTCCCGGTTTGGATAAGAGTTCATATGCACGTAAGATATGTGCTATGAGAGAAGGCTGGTGCTTGAATTGTCAAACACCAACTTACCCCGGTCTTCAACCTCATAACAATTCTGTTTATAAGTCTACACGTGTTATCCTCTAGTACACTACGCTTAGTCTAAGAGAGTAATCCAACCATCTGGTTGGGATTAACTCAAGTTTTCAAAAACTTCCAAGTCTTGGGGATATAACTTTAAACGACCCAACTTTTTTAAAAAATTATGTCAAACTTATTCAAAACCCCAAAAAAAAATTAATTAAAATTTTCTTTCCGTTCTCTGTACATATTTCCCTACAGTTCCTGTACAGTTATTTCCTTTATCTGTTCTTTTTTCACTGTTGGATATGAGTATATCTTATACCGTTATGTTGCATTTTCGATGCTGATCGTTTTGGTACCTCACGGGTTAAGATCGGACGAGTAACGAAGCGCTGATCGGTTCCTGAAGTTGGCAAGGCACTAAGGACAGGATCAAAATTTCCTTTATTCATATGGGCTTGGGCCAAAATTTTGAGTTTCTTAAAAAGGCTTGTGTGAGGCACGTGCCATCAAACTACTTAACCCACGTGGGCACCTTCCCTTCTTCTTCCTCACAAAATCCCCAACCCTAGCCACCCAATTCAACTCACGATCGCCCCCATCCAACTCGCAACCGCGACCTCACCTCAACATACCACCACCCAATTTTTTCACAGCCTGCTCCATTTTTGATAATCGTAAAAATGATAGTTTTACTAATGAATAAAGCGATGAAACTCTAAACGAAAGTAAAACTAAAACTGAACTTATACTAGACTTATCAAAGATTTCTACTCTCGATACTATTGAAGTAGAGATGGAATAGAAGATTCGTTCCACTCCTAGTTCTTTAGCATTCAAGTTTCCTACGACTATCAATCCTACCAAAGTCAATGAGAGAATTATGAATTATACTACGAAATACTACGGAATACTAAGGTTTGAATCTAGAATAAGAATTAAGGGGGAATTGAATCCACCTCAAATCCAACTTAAGAAACTAGCATAGATTGTTGTAATTCAATTCTTATATTCTTACGGTAAGAATTGGTCGTTTTAATCCCTAATTATACATGGCATCTCTACCAATTCATAACTAGCATGTGAGGACGTCCACCCATTCTCATGGCAAATCAACGACCTTCTAGAGTGGGATAGACTCTTACAACCATTCTAAGCTAACAAAATCAAGTTTTCATCAAGGCTTCATCAAACCCCTCTAATGGAGGTTTAGCCTCGATTCATCAAACTATCATTTCCAAATGAAATTGAATAAGACATAATATAAAAATTCTAACTTTATTAAATTTAACCAAACAATAATTGAAATCTAATTTAACACTAAGAAATCATTAAATAATAATAATCTAAATTAATCTAAACAATCATTAAATAACAATATCGAATTTAACAAGAACTAACTATTTTATTTATCTAATGAATGATATTCAATGATTCAAATAACTAATTTAAAAAAGGAATGAAACTAATTAATGGAATGGAAACTAATTAATTAAATCCCATAAAAACTAGATCTAGAACTATGCTTTTTAATGGCTACTCTAATGGCTACCTTTTAACCTAAGCTAATTGATACTTAAGAGCTAAGTTTTGTGTGTGGAAATGGAGGAGACCAGATCCATATTTTCGTGCATGGGCTGAGGGTCCATGTTTTGGGCCGGAAAATCAAACCCAAAGCCCAATTTCTTCAGTCCACAAGCCCCTTTTCAGCTGGCTTTGACTTCAACAGGCTTTTCGTCCAATTTTGCTCCTCTAATTGGGTCAAGGTTTGGACCATTGGAAATCTCTTTCCAAGCCAGTCATTTTGACATAAGGTATGCCCAATTCTAAAACTTAAGTCCAAAGATACAATCTTCGAAAGTTCTGCTGACTTTTGTGTACTGTTTCTACCAGTCTTGGCCTTTAATCCCAGAACTTCTTAGCAACTAACCCTTTGCTCCTTTATATCGCCAAAGTGGCACATTTCTGCACATAATTGACTTCAATGCCTGAAATACATAAAAGTACATAATTAGCATTAACTTTATTTATTACTCGCATAATTGGTCTAAAAGTATTATTGTTAAGGGGTTAAAACTACAGTTTTGGGCTCTTATCAAACCACTCCCAAACAGCATTTTGCTTGTCCTCAAGCAAATATGAGAAATTAGCATAAGTGACCAAAAATAGAGTTCTAGCTAATCTCGTTTCGCCGAGTGCGATTGCATTGACCATATGCAACAAGGCCTTAAACCACTAGGAATTCCCTAGTGGACGGGTTATAGCCTTGTGAGAGTTTTCCAGCGAAGGTACTCACAAACTTCATCTATACTACAACGACTTAAAAATAAAACTATTATTTCCTTATCTATGTCTCAATTATATATACATCTCACTAGCAATGAATACAAAATAATCAAGTCAAAACCTAAGCTAATATATCCATAATAATCAATCATCTACGAGTAAACATATATACAATGAGTAATACTATGAGATGAACTAGCAGGTTCCGTTTTGAAAACTCGGAACAGCGTCTTTAAGTAGGTCCTCATATAAATGTCAAGACAAAAACCACTCTGATTTTTCCGCTCAAGTTTCCCTACTCCAGTGTGCAGTGGGCACACTTTACCTTACAATCTCAATGACACACAAGGAAGCCGGAGTCGATCAAACACATCTGCCACTTACTATCACACTAACCTATTCCTAATTGAGATAGATGTCTTTATTAGGTGTTGCGGGGATTAGGAGATGGTTTAAGAAGAAAAGAAATGGATATTCAAAGAGGACAAGTCTGAGATAATAGAGTCTTCATATTATGTAACTAGAGAAAACTTTATTCTTTACTTTTGCTTCTACACTTTGTTTCCATCCTTAGCCATATATATTTTTTTTCTTTGGCTTTTGACTCCTTGATTCTATTTTTGGAGTTCTAACTCTTTATTTCCTTTTATTTTATTTTATTTTATTTTATTTTATTTTTTTTATTTGGATGGAAACTTACTTTTCTCTTCTGAAGCGACTAACGAATTCTTGATTTCAAAGATTCTTCTCTTTTCTATTCTTTATCTCTATTCTCAAAATTATTCAAAGAATTGGGTAGGTTTATTTTTTATTTTGTTTTGTTTTGTAACAGGGTAAAGGATTTGTGGTTTATGAAAGGCTAAAGAAAGGCTCAGAGGGGCGACTAGCGGAAAATAATTCATAGGTTGGAATTTCTGGCTATATCGATCCAAAGAAGGCCGAAATTCTCGCTTAGGATATGGTATAGTAATCAAGCAAGTGGACGTGTGATTTCTCTATCCGGATTTTACTTCTCCCTTGTGTCATTTCTCAAATGTTCACTCATATAAGGCTTTAGGCTATATTCTCACAGGATTTGTAGAATAAGTACTCTAGCCTAGATTTCAGAAACTTAGTGCCAACAATCATAGATACTCATGTAACATATTTATAGATAGATGCAAGGATTATTACCTACATATTAGCCTAAGTTTCTAAAAACTTATTCTACCGCAAAAGCTACGTGAGACTTCTAGATTATTGAGAGCATAGAGAAAGAAAACAATACCAATATTCCTAAGTGTATACTGTATAGCATACTTTTTATTTATATTTTTAAAATTTTTGAATTTTTTTTAACAATAAAACAAATGCATATTATACATATCTATATCTTAACAGATGCCTTAATTACATGTGTTTCTATGCCCCCAAAACAAGAAGCATGCTTTGTCCTTAAAGTATTTAAATAACTAGGGTAGAGAAATACCATTGAAACGCGTGAAATTCTAGAGCATCTGCAAAATAAGGCTAAACATACTAATATAGAAAAGAAAAACTGACGCAACTCTATAAGAGTTCCACCCGTTATGGGGTTAATGAGAAATAGATTGCTTGGGACATAAGCAGACACTAACTAAAATAAAAACTAACCTTAAATCCCATTTAAACATTTTCCTCGTCATCCTTAATAAAGAATTGAGGTTCCTTCGCATCCTGCCATGCCATGGTAATTTGCCAGACTTCACGCCACTTATCGTCTACTATAGCTAACCTGTCAAGCGCCACTTGGTCGGATGGGGTGTAAACCACAACTTGATGAGGTTGTATCCTCCACCCTTGCCAAGTCATTACACAGAACGATTGAATAATACAATTGGTGGGTCTCACAATGTCGACCCCAACCCAATCCGTGAAATGGGCACAAAAAACAAGGAAGAAACATAGCATTATACGACAAATTAAACTAGACATTAGGGTCTGGGGAATATCATAGAGTGTACGTCCCCCAGCTAAAGCAAGGAAAATATCACAAGTTTCGTCATTCACAGAAGAATAACACCATTCCCCTCTAATATTTAACACCATTCCCCTCTAATATTTAGCATGATCCAAAATATAACAGTGCCCGTTCATAGACAGGCTACCAAGGGTGACGTTATAATCCCCTTGGTCCTCTATCCTAAAGACTCCCGCCCCATAATGATCATGCAAATCATCATAGTTATACATGTATATATTATCTACCAAATAGGCCCATGAGTATTGTATTTCGACCGGCATAGCAAGTCCAAGCACAAAGACTATCAAGAACCTAGAAATTTCCATTGGTTCATCCCCGATGGTGATGGAGAACACTTGTTCTCCATCTGGTCTATCAAAGAACTTACAATTATCATAAAAATAAGATGTAAGTGCGGGAGAATAAAGTTCATCAGGACTTACCAATAGTGGCTCCCATCCTGCTAGAATGATCACCGCGGAAACCACGCACCATAGGTGTCACTTTGGAACAAGTCTTCAAAAGACTGGTTCGGTATGATACCGAGGGAATGTCATCCCCAATAAACTCGCTGGAATAGCTGCGAAGGATCCTAGAACAACCCACAAAAAATTGGAATTTTTCTTGCCCACGGGGTTCTAAGCGCAGGGTGCGCTCCACCTAGGCCTGGATAGGGCGCGGGTTGCGCCTTGGTGATTTCTGAGTTCCACGCACTTGGGCGCAAGTCGCGCTCACTTTGTGCCTGGGATAGGCGCGGGTCACACTCAGGATGAAAACTGGAATTCCAGTGTTGTGGGCGCAGGTCGCGCTCAGCTCAGGGCTTGGTAGGGCGCGGGTCGCACTCTGATGAAATTATGTCAGAGAGTGCCTAAAAGCGAGGTCGGCGCTCCATCAGGCCCTTGAACGCAGAAATGATGATAGTGCTAAAATGGATAAGAATATGGGAATCGTGGGAGTGAAAGGTGAGAGATGAAAGTGAGGTGTAGTGTGGGTTGTGAGTGTAGAATGAATGAAGTTTTTATAGGTTTTAAGTTGCTAAAACAAATCGGGAAGTTACCAAAAAGTTTTAAGGCAATTGCCAGAAACAAAAAATTTCCAAAACCGAAAACGGAAACAACCCATATTCTCTATTCCGAAACAAACCTAATATCTTTTAGGTTGAATTTAGGATATAAACTGCCTAATTCATCGAGATTTCATCCTATCACAATATCTATTCATAGTGATGCCTATATCGGCAATATTCTCAACCCTCACTCCAACACAAATTCTAAACCGGAGGAGCATATAAAAAATCATGCTAGAATACATAATACCACCCCCAAACAATTCGGGAAGGTGGGATTAATGATAAAAACAATGCACAATTTAAAAAGAACTAGATTATATTAAAACGGAAATTCAAACAACATTTAACAACCAAATTCAAAATTAAATACAGAATTCATAAATTAACATCCGAACTAAAATAAAAAGCAAATACAAAACAACATCAACTCATAATATTCCTAAACCACTCGCTGCTGGTAGTGGAAGGGACATGGGAAGGTGATGTCTCCTGAGCTCCTGATGGGCCAGAGCCATCCATCCTACGGCGATGACGCTCGTGCCTCACAGACTGCTCCTTTGAAGAAGCACCCCCCTGGGGTGGAAAACGTGCAAGCATATCGTCTCTGAACTTGTGCTGAGCTTCCATCTCTGCCGTCGTCTGTTCCCACCGCTCATCCTCGCGCTGGGCACAAGTCTCGAAGTTATGATACATGGTAGCCTGCCGAGTTCGAAGGTCTTTACAAATAGTATTGAGAGAATGCATGCCACGATGAATCACAGCCATGCATTCTGCATCCGACCTACACCTCTCCAAGGCATCGGCATCAAAACATGTTGTGTCCTCCTTATCCTCTGAGTCATCCTCTTCGACTACCCTCTCTTTAGGAAACCTCCAAACTCTTTGGATAGACTCCGTATAAATATGAGGATTTCGGTGCTCTTTTTAGGCAAATCCTATCAAAAGTCGGAGTCACTCTCAAGGTTATCATGATCTTGGTTATCAAAATAGGGAGATGTGTAATACTCTTCCCAACTCCCCTAATCATGTTACCCAAAAACTCAAAATATAGAACTCGTACTTCTGCTCTTGGAGTATCCATAGAATGTGAAGGCAGTTCAGACCGATGTCACTAACTTTCTCCTTCCTTATGACATTCCTACCAATCCACTGAGCTACAACCAACTGGTTGGTTTTGAGAGACGATGACTGACGAACACAATTCAAACTCGCATTATAGTTCCCTTCCGAAACAGTCGCGTTCATCAAAGGTTCGACCCCAGTAAATTGGGAATCCTGTAGTGTGGCAACGAGGCGGAATGCCTAAAATCTCAGCTAACAACGCAGTAGATACTTCCCTCCTCCTCCCAGCCACCTTAACAAAAATCCTATTTCCATCTAACTCCCTCGTCCTATAAAACTATCGGACCAAATCTTCATGGTAAAAATCTTCTGTCGAGTACCACAAACCACTCCAATCTCTCCGAACCATCTCGTCACCGTAAAAGGGTGCGAAGTGGTCGGCAGTAACCGCGTGCTCATGCAAAATCCGACGTCTTTGAGCCATTTTAAGATTTGGGACGAGTTGGGGCTTTAATTTGAATGTGGGGATGGTGTTTGAGACAACCTGACTAACCAAACAGTGGTGGTGGCGCGGCAGTTCAAATTCAACTTTTTTTTTTTTGTAATGTTTTGGTGGTGAGAATTTGTGGGGATGGTGGTGGGTGTAGTTTGGAGAAGATTTGGGGTCGATTTAATTGATTGGCGTCGGTGTAGTTAGATATTTTTTTATTTTAGGTTATGGTTTTGAATTTGGTAATGGCGGTTTTGGAAGAGGAACGCGACTGTTGTGTTAAGGATGGAGACGCACGTGCGTTGCACGTGTGCGCGAGATTGGGCCCAAGCCCAATTTGATTTTTTTGTTTTTTTCGCGCAACTTCAAACTAAATTTGCCGCTTCGTTACCGGTCCAATTTTTGCGAATGAGCTATGGAAATGATCAGGAGAGAATTTCCAATCCAATGATCTTTAAAAAACTCTATTCTGACTATGGATGACATATAAGAAGATGGAAAATGCCTCGAAGTACGTGTGTGACGTAAGTTATGCGAACTAATGAATTCTAATTTCATAGATAAAGTCAACCCGAATCGAAATACAATTAAACGGCCTAAGCAACACAAATGGAAATTTGAACAATCCAGTACATAAATGAACACTCCACCCCAAAACAAATTTTTGGCAACGAAGTTTAGAAAATTTGTTTTAAAAATAGGTCTTTTAAAGTCAGATTCCCAAGACTTCCTAAATTACTATTTTGTATGATTTTAACAATTTTTATTTTTTATGAATAAGGTTTAATATAAGAAAAACAATAAAGCAATAAATGCATAATTCACACCATAGAAGAACATGACTCAAAATCTGAGAAAACATGCAAGAGTGGAAAACGTGAATTATGTTTAACGTGGACTTAGGATCCGGTACTTACAGCCACACACTCCATAGGGAGGGCCCGGTTACCTGAATGGTGCACTTATCAATATATGGAAATGAAAGGGAGTACACCAAACAACAAAATGAGCCATTTATAGTCAGATACTTGGGACTTTAACAAATAATTGGATATATATATATATACCCTTCAGTTTTTTCATATATCAACAGTCTAAAGAGTTGGGGGTCTTTCCATAAATAAATAACATGGAATTCACCCCCAAACAGAATCAAGCACTAAGATTCTCTACAACGCAACTTATTGAAATGAAAGCGAAATCTGATGGATCTAGAATGTAACCGCGCATGCACCTTCTTTTTTGCCTTTGAACAAGAGGGTGTCCAAGTGAATGATCGTGAGAAAATGGATGTTTGTGGAAGATATGGTGGATATGGATGAATTTTAGACGTTAGGAATGGAAGAAATGAGAATGTAGGTTTGGCACAAAATTCATTTATGGTGTAGGTGGGAACTGTCTCAATTCTGAAAATGAAGGTGGCAAGTGACTTTCCCTTAGGAATTATCTCTGTATGAATAGGATTTATAAAATCATTAAGTACAGAAGAAACAAAAGGGTCAAGCGCAAACTCCAGGTTCCTTTGAAAGGGTGGAAGGTGGGGAATATTGGTGAGGGAAGATGAATGTGTAAAGTCATGAATTATTATTAAGGGTAAATTAGTAAAAGACACTTGAACCTTAGGGGCGATTATGTACTGGGCCAGTCGGATAGACGGTTAGCCTGACGTAACGTAAATTTATTTAACACCGATCGAGAAACCAAGTTAGTTCAGGAAAACCTCTCGAAAAATTCTAAGGTTTCATATAACTGGCTACTTAGAATATTCGAAAAAAAAATCGAAAAGAAGATAAATAATATGTGATAAAATAATTCGATACCGGGTAAATTCGTGTGCGCATAATTAAATACTTGCATAATCACTAAGAGTCTGTCGCCTATAAACCGGAAAAAAAAAAAAAAAAAAACTGGACAAGTCATTCGACGACAGCGTCGTAGTTTCAATATCGCAAAGAAAACTTAAGGCTTACACGCCAGAGAGGGGATTCAAAACCTTGTTGGAGGCTAAATTACAAGGTAAGGGGTAAGATGGTCATTTGGCTAAAAATTAGACTAAACCAAACCAAACAAAAATCGCACGACCAAAAAAATCGCACCTAATTCTCAATTTCGCCCTCTTAAACCCTAGGAGAGAGAAACCCCAAATTCACCCAAAATTCAGTGATTTAAAACCTCAATTCGCACACCCAATCCTTAAAGGCAGTAAAACCAAAGGTGAGGATTCGGAATCTCCTTGAAATTCGAGCGTACCAAGCGAAATCAAAGGGAGAGGTGAGTTATTTTCGCCCTAATTAAATAGTTTAAAGTCGATGTTGATAGCTTGTGGTGTATTAATGTAATTAATTGAATGGGGTGGTTTGTAATGTTGACAGTAGCTGTTGGTGGAGATAGAGTGGAGCAATTTTGGTGGAGTAGAAAGCTAGGAGCTATTTTTTTTTTTTACTGACTTGGTAAGGATTTCGGTATCTTCAATCTATTGTAGAGAATTTAGGTTAGTTCACACTCGTTTAAGATTTTGTTGATTATTGGATTTAATGTGAATGGAAGAGTGGAATTTGTTGTTGTTGTCGGAGTCGAGAAAAATCTTAATCGTTATGGACGCGATATGATTGGCATTAACGTGTGGGCCTGTAGTGGCTCGAAATATCCCGTAGAGACCGTCAGAGTAACAGTGCCAGAAATGGCCTGTAGCTCTGTTAACGGTAGTTAGATGAAAATTTACCCGAAACCAAATTCTTAACGTCGAGATTCTTCTCAACTTTCGTAGATAAGAATTTCCTTGTTAGTTTGATAAACTTTAACGACCGACGTATACATATGATGTTATAGGAGTGAATTCGAGTGGATTTAGTTAAGTGGACTCGATTCGGTTAAGTGGGCTTGAGGAGAACGGAGCTTGCTAAGGTAGGAACCTACATACCAATATATAGCATGCTTATTTTCATGCATGATTTGATTTGTTTAAATTGTTAAGAAATAGTTGGCGTATCAACCATGCATGTATATATAGTATTCATGTTTTGCATTTGTATTTTTCCGCGATATAAACTAAATATACGGATAGCTTTTGTGTGAAAAATGGTTTTTTGTGAAATCAGGGTAGCGGGGATTTATTTTGTTTGTTAAAAGAGCAAAACTGGTTTTGGGAAGGGTTCGCATCTCTTATCTCAGTAAGGAGACAGAGAGATGGATTTTGTATGCAGGTAAGGATTACCCAGTTGTTTGTAACTAGGTGGGAGGTTCTGGATTGTTCCCGGGATGGTTGTTGTTATTTACGATGATTCGCCGTTTGGGAATCATCGGTTGTTATTTACTATGACTGGCCCGTTTGGGAGTCATAGGTTGTTTTTACTCGATTGTGGGAAATCCAGGAACTCACACCTACAGAATCAACAGTTTAAAAGAAAAACTAAATATGTAATTATAGTATTTTGAAATAACCGGTAATACGAGTATATATATATATATATTACTATGCTTATCACGAGGGGATTTGGAAAAGAATTGGTGAATTCCTATAAAGAAGGAACTGTTGTCGCATTTCCGGAGATGGCAGTTCGCTATAGGATTCCAACTGTGGTGTACACCTTTTGAGGTGGTGGGCCACCTTTAAAGGGATGTATCACAGGATGTAGTCCGGGAATTCCTTTTCTACTTTTCTAGATAACCATGTTTGTACGTGTCACGCTGTATGGTGATTAGCTTGTGTGAGATTACATGCTACCTCGATGATGTTTAGACGCGAGGAGTGAGAGTTTAGTCCACTCCTGGATGTGTGTCAGGATCCTGAGCAGTCTGCAGTCGTCGAACGGTTTACCACCGTAAGTTAGGTGACAGCCCGTATGGGGTCGTGGGTCATGAGGCCCCGAGCCCTAAAAGCTTTGGGGATTTTGTGTGTACGAACACAACAACGGCATTTCAGCTCCTTGCCGGTAAAATCAGGAAATAACGGTGCATGGTTCACACTGGAAAGTACTTAACCGAGATTTGCCTCGCGGATCATTGAGTACGGTCGTACCCTCACCATTCTAATAGGATGCAGCGGCCACAATAGTTGTATGATGATTGTGAAAACTATATTTTGAATATTAACGAAGCATGTTGAAATGATTTCTGCTAGTTAGTGATATGATGTATGTATATAGTCAAGATATTTGAATATTTTTATGGAAACCCTGCATGTTTTAAATGTTTTGTTATAAGTAGTCTATTTATTGGTTATGTGCGTTTCTACTGGGCATAGTTGTTTGCTCATCCTACTTAACATTTCAGACGAGCCAGTTGCGGAGGAGGATTTTCCTAACCCTAGCGATGATGGTTATGGGGATTTGGGAGGATTCCCCCTTGCTTGACGAGAGACAGAGTCAAGTTCATATTTTGGGTTGTATAGAGATAGTCTAGTTTATTCTTTTGTTGTATATAGAGAGCATAGCTCTTTTCTTTTGGTTGTATAGAGAGAGACTAGTTCTTTTGTTGTATATATAGAGAGCTAGGTCATTTTGATGTAATAATAGATGTATCTGGCAACGGTTCTCTTTGTTTTGTAGATATACCGTCATATCCCTGCAGTATCTAAAGTTAAGAGTAGTATATATGGTTGTTGGATATATATATGGTTGGAAGGATGAATTATGGGATGTCCATGTTTTATGACAGGTTTTTGTATACGAAATATCGATTAAACAAAGGAAACTCTGTCGAAATTTTGTTAGAAGATGGTGTCGGCCTCGAGATTCACTCCTCGTCCTCAGGATGTGTGTTGGGGTCTCGGGGCGTCATAGAATGAGTGTCAGTTAGAGCTCTCAAGTCTAGATCATTAGAAGCCTTGAGATATGCCAAACATTCCTCAATAGGTGGGTCAAAAGAATCACTGGGATAGAGGGTGAAAAATTCATCTTCCGTCATAGCGTCAAGGGATAAATGGATGTTGGCAGGGTGGGACTCGCGAGGTGGCAGGGAAGAGTTGCAAAAGAGTTTAAGGAAATCTTCCTCAATTTCCTCTACATCCAAGGAGTGTTTGTCGAAGTTGGAACTTCCAAAGGAAAGGAATTTGTGCATTTGGTCATTCGGAATCGTGGTTTTGAAATAGTCATGAGCTAAGCTCTCGATCATGCTAACCTCTCCATCGATATTTGGATAAGGCAACTGTTTGATTGTCTTAAAAATGTTAACCGCAATGGAAAGATGGCCAAAAGACAAGGACATCGAACCATCACGGCAGTTTATAAGCGTGTTGGCAGTTGCCAAGAAAGGGCATCCTAAAATGATTGGAACAGAATCATTAGTGACTTCTGTATCGAGAATAACAAAATCCGTATGATAGTAGAAATCCTGAACCTTAACCAGCACGTTTTCCACTACACCCTTAGGATACTTGATAGACCTATCAGCTAGTTCCAACGTCATTGTTGTAGGTTGCATTTCATGTAGACCTATTTGTTTATATAAATAATAAGGGAGTAAATTAACACTCTCCCGAGGTCTAATAAAGCAGTGGTCGTGTGAGTATCCTCTAAGGTGCATTGTACAATAAGACGACCATGGTCCTTGTACTTAACTATTCCATTGTATTCTGTTAAAGTTGGAAACTGTTCCGTTAAAAAGGCGTCTTTAGGAATCTTTGACTTACGCCTAGTAGTGCACAACTCTTTAAGAAACTTAGCATGGTGAGGTAACTTTTTAATCTCTTCAAGAAAAGGTAAGTTTATTGTTAGATTTTTAAAAACTTCTCTAATCTCGTCAAAATTTGTTGTTTAACATAGCTAATTTCTGAGGAAACGATGGTTTCTCTCTATATTTAGCGTATGGATCAATTGGATGTCTAACCTTTGTTTTCTATTTCTTAGGTTGTGGTTTAACTGGTATCTAGTGTAATATCTAGTGTAGGGACAACTTGTGGGGTAACTATAGACATAGTTACTTTGTTATCCACCACTCTGCCTGAACGGAGAGTGGTGATGGAATTTATCTCACCTACTTTTGCATTTTTGTTACTAGTATTACCGTTTACCTCAAAGGCTGTGTTTGGTGTTTTAGGATTAGGTATCACTTGTCCTGGAAACACACCTTTGGGTTGCACTTTTTCTTGAGCTAACTGCTGTAAGGAAAGTTGGATGGCTTGTAAAATCTATTGTTGAGATTGCATAAAGGTATCAAAATGATCCGGTTGTGGAGTAGTATTTGCTACTGGTTGTGTGACAGGAACTATGTCACGTTGATTATTAATGGGTGGATTTTGGTAGTTATTATTTACCGGAACGATACCTCTATTAGTATTATAATTATTATTGTTATAATTATTATAATTACCCTAACCTTGTCCTTGTCGTGGTTGAGCTTGGTTGTTATAATTATAATTGCCCTTACCTTGTCCTTGCCTTGGTGGACCTTGGTTGTAATTGTTTGTTGGCCTAACATTTGGGTTAAACAACCTTGGAGGTTGTTAATTATTTCGCCAACCGAAATTGGGATTTTGTCGCCAAGCTGCATTAGGTTCGCTATTAATAGAACAAACATTATCTTGTTGTGACTGTTGTTGTTCATAGGCGAAAGGACAATAGGAGTCGGGATGCTCTGGACTCAAACAGAAATTACATGGATTGGAGTTGACATTCATGACGGGGATAGGCATTTGTTGAACAGAAATAGCCTCTACCTTTTTAGTTAGAGATTCGATTAAATTTTTAAGTTCTGGATCGGGTTTCATCTCAAACATACCGGCGGCTTTAACTGTTGTAGAAGAACTAGCGGAACGGGAGAAATCGTCACTACCCCCCCCCTAGTTATTATTACGCTTAGTTTGATCTTCTAAAAATTTATAAGCCTCTGAGGCTCCCTTACTTAGGAAACTACCCCTATTCATTATGTCAAGCACCTCCTTGTAGTGGTGTAACAGTCCCTTGAAAATTGTACGAACTAGCGTGTCTTTCGCGAGGTTATGGTGTGGACACTCTATAAGTAGATCGGTGAAACGATTCCAAGCCTCTGAAAATGATTCATGAGGATTCTATCAAAAGAAATGAATCTTGGAAAGCATTTCATCGGTCTTCAGTGGTGGGTAAAAATGTTCCATAAATAGTTGAACTAGTTTAGCCCACGAGTCCATTGAAATTGGGCCAAGGCGTTAACCAAGACGCCGCCTTATCGGCTAAAGTGAAGGGAAATACCCTTAGTTTAATTTGTTCAGCACCAACCATAGGATGGTAGAATATAGTAAGGACTTGGTCAATCCTATGCATATGCTGATAAGGCTTTTCATGGTTTAACCCATGAAAAACGGGCAACAAATTAAATATATTTGGGGGGATTCGAAAATCCCCCACTGGGTTGATAGAACGATGCAAGATTTTGGGCTATCGTTCAAGGCTTTGTAAAAGTCAGAGAGAGGAGACTCTCTTTTTTCAGCTATTACTTCAGGTGGTATGTGTGGTATATTAGTTAGAGGTGTAGTGAGTGGTATACTAGAAAGGCATGTTTGTTGACGTTGCCGGTTGATTACGTTAGGCATTTTTCTTCGGCATGACCTTAATCACATGCAAGGCTAAGCCAATCTTAACGAAACACAACAACACTCCAAACAATCCTAATATGCTAATATGAACCTCTAACAGGAGATGCGAGGTGTGGAAGAAAAGAGTACCTGAATGCCTCCTTGCTTCGCTTATAAATAGCGTCTTGTCTACGCGTGCTCAGTGTGTATAACAAGTTAAAACACTGAAAACTATGAAGAAATGGAAATTTGAAACAAACCTGTGGAAATCGGGCGAGTTTTAGCGGAGAGGGCTTCGAGAATAGTCCTAAGTAGGACACAGTGTAACTTCGGTTCGAAGTTGGAGTTCCGTGCTCTTGGGGCCAGGCACGCCCAATTTAGCCTTGGTAGGGCACAGGTAGCACTCAGGGAAAACCTTGAGGTCTAGGTGCTTCAGTGCGGGGGGCGCTCGTGTTTTGCCTTGGCAAGGCGCGGGTCGCGCTCATCCAAATAGTGGAGTTCCAGGGCTTAGGCTCGGGTGGCGCTCCAATTATGCATATCCAGGGTGCGGGTCGTGCTTTCGTGTAATTTTTCGAGGAAAATTTTTAGTGCTGAAATGGACAACCACAGTGAGAATCAAACAAGGGTGGGTGGGTTATGGGACTTTGGAAAATTAACAATTCTAAAGAAAACAATGCTAAAGGCAACTAAGATGGCAGCGGTGCCATTTGATAATCATAAAAATGATAGTTTTACTAATGAATAAAGCGATGAAACTCTAAACGAAAGTAAAACTAAAACTGAACTTATACTAGACTTATCAAAGATTTCTACTCTCGATACTATTGAAGTAGAGATGGAATAGAAGATTCATTCCACTCCTAGTTCTTTAGCATTCAAGTTTTCTACGACTATCAATCCTACCAAAGTCAATGTAGAGAATTACGAATTATACTACGAAATGCTACGGAATATTAAGGTTTGAATCTAGAATAAGAATTATGGGGGAATTGAATCCACCTCGAATTCAACTTAAGAAACTAGCATAAATTTTTGTAATCCAATTCTTACGTTCTTAAGGTAAGAATTGGCCGTTCTAATCCCTAATTATACATGACATCTCTACCAATTCATAACTAGCATGTGAGGACGTCCACCCATTCTCATGGCAAATCAACGACCTTCTAGAGTGGAATAGACTCTTACAACCATTTTAAGGTAACAAAATCAAGTTTTCATCAAGGCTTCATCAAACCTCTCTAATGGAGGTTTAGCCTCGATTCATCAAACTATCATTTCCAAATGAAATTGAATAAGACATAATATAAAAATTCTAACTTTATTAAATTTAACCAAACAATAATTGAAATCTAATTTAACACTAAGAAATCATTAAATAACAATAATCTAAATTAATCTAAACAATCATTAAATAACAAGATTGAATTTAACAAGAACTAACTATTTTATTTATCTAATGAATGATATTCAATGATTCAAATAACTAATCTAAAACAAAGAATGAAACTAATTAATGGAATGGAAACTAATTAATTAAATCCCAAAAAAACTAGATCTAGAACTAAGCTTTTTAATGGCTACTCTAATGGCTACCTTCTAACCTAAGCTAATTGATACTTAAGAGCTAAGTCTTGTGTGTGGAAATGGAGGAGACCAGATCCACATTTTCGTGCATGGGCTGAGGGTCCATGTTTTGGGCCAGAAAATCGAGCCCAAAGCCCAATTTCTTCAGTCCACAGGCCCCTTTTCAGCTGGCTTTGACTTCCATAGACTTTTCATCCACTTCTGCTTCTCTGATTGGATCAAGGTTTGGACCATTGGAAATCTCTTTCCGAACCGGTCGTTTTGACATAAGGTACGCCCAATTCCGAGGCGTGGAGTCCAAAGATACAATCTTTGGAAGTTCTCACGACTTTTTGTGTCTTTTTACGCGGTCTTGGACTTTAATCCCAGAACTTCTTAGCAACCAACCCTTTGCTCCTTTATATCGCCAAAGTGGCACATTTTTTCACATAATTGACTTCATTGCCTGAAATACATAAAAACACGTAATTAGCATTAACTCTTATTTATTATTCGCATAATTGGTCTAAAAGTATTATTGTTAAGGGGTTAAAACTACAGTTTTGGGCTCTTATCAATTTTCCACTACCATTCCAACTCACAACCCTAATTTAATTAATTTATACTCTAAAATTGCTCAAGTTCTCAAAATCGTGCCGGAGCAAAATTTTCAAGACTTCTTCTATTCCGACCTGTTTGAAGTGCACTTCAGGACAGAGATAAGGAGAAGATGATGGGAATCTTTTGTTATGATGGAAGAAGTGGTTTATTCTCCTTCTCTTATGCTTTTGTTTTATAATTTCATGGTTAGAGGGGATGGCAGAATGCTGGAGCTCACCAAGGAGGTGGTGAGTGCTATTCTGGGGATTCCTCTGAAAGCTTATGTTCAGACAGAATAGTCCCCAGATAATAAGACCATCGACGTGATGATGGTAGAGACTTTTCTCGAGGGGGTTAAAAACCCCAAGTCTCACTGCACTTATCAGAGTTCGCTACGAAGGAACCAGCTAGCAGTATCTCAGTGGACAGCATACAACCTGCTAGGCTCGACCAAGCCTTCGGATATAGGTAAGGCAATGCTTCACATTTTATGGATTCTTCAAGAGCAGAAGAATAGCTTCTGCATCGTCTCCTTTATCTTCGAGCAGCTCTGTATAAATCGAGGCAGACATCTACCCCTCTACCACTGCTGGTCACCAAGATCATGCAACATTAGGGCTTTGAAGTACCGGACGCCTTAGTGGAAGTCAGGGATGCTACCTTAGGTCCCATCTATGCCCACTGTGTCCAGGGTTTTAGTATCCCCCTGCCGTTAGAGCAGCCGAGCAAGTGCAGCCTACAGAGCGAGTGAACTACTTCGCTGAAGGTGCCACCCGAGTGTTCACCTAGCCCATGGACGGAATTCACTTCCTCCATGGAGGCCAGAGGATTCTGGTTTAACACGTCAGCCAGCTCAAGCATACACATCAAGATATCATGGCATCTCAGCAGAACATCAGGGAGGAGCATCAGTCTTTCCAACAGGAGCAGATACGCTTCCAGCACAGTGTCACTAGAATACTGTAGAGCATTCAAGATGTGCTCTCGTGGAGTGATAGACATGCTAGGACCCGTCGTCAAGGAGAAGGATTTTCTAGACGCCGCAACGAGTCACGCACGGATTTTGACAAGGAAATCTCCCTAATGTCCATATAGTTGGATATATTTATTTGTATTTTTCTTTTTACGTGTATGACGTAGTATAAGTTAGATTATATATATTATTATCTGCTTGTTTCATCTCTTTTGAGGAATTTGGTATATGAATAGAAGGTAATATAAATACATCATGCCAAAATTTTTTGGATTTTTTTTCATTCTTTTTTGCATTTGCATAAGTTTTCAAAAATACAAAAACCCAAAAAGATTTTCATAGTAGAATAATTATCCTTAGTATAATAAACTATGTATTTCTCGTTCTATAACAAACAATCCCCGCCCCAAACCTATTTGGGGGTGGTATATTTTCATCATGAAGAACATAATACAGAGGTATAACTGGTTTTGCTCATGTTTCTATGGTAATCTCTTTCCTTATCTCTTCATACTTTGAGGACAAAGCAAATTTTCCTTTGGGGGTAGTATAGTAACATTTTGCAAAAACTAGGCATTTTTTATATAGTATATAATAGTATATTTCTTCCTTTCTAAAAAAATTCAAAAAAAACCAAAAATATTTTTCTGTTTAGTATTAAAAGTCTTGTTTCCTTTTTCTATGATGAATAAATAGTCTAAAAGTCTCATTATAGCAATAGAGTAAAGATTTGTTCTTCAAACTTAGACTAATATACGCAAAATAGTTTCTGCATCTTTTCATGAATGGCATGCATCAACATTTGTATGTATATAGCAGTGAGTTTCCGAGACCAAGGTTAGAACAGTTAAGTTCCATATCCTGTGAGAATCTAGCCAAAAGCCTCATCTGAATGATTATTGAGTGATGACACAAAGAATGTCCGGATAGAAAGACCACACGTCCACTTGCTTGATCACCATGCCATATCCTAGAAGAGAATTTAGGTCCTTTTTAGATCGATATAGCCAAATAAACGTTAAAAACCTAAAAAGATAGTTTTTTCCTTTAGTTACCCCTTTTTGAGCCTTCACCTTTTTCTAAAAGCCTTTTTATTCTTCACCATAAAATCCTAACCCGTTACAAAACCCAATAAAAAGCTTACCCAGCCGACGAGTTGAAAATCAGATGGATATCAGAAAAAGAGAAGAGAAGACCTTATACAAAAACAGATCGGTTAGTTACTTCGAAAAGAAAAGAAAGACCCATTAAAAACCAAAAACTCCAAAAAAAAAATTGAATTTCCCAAAGTTCAAAATCAAAAGAAGACGATATCAAAAACAAAAAGAGAAACAAAAGCAAGTTAGAACTCCCAAAATTCAAAATCATATGGAGTCACAAAGCCAAAGGGCTAAAAGAATGTATTTCAATTTAGAAGCAAAGAACAAAATAAGGTTCTTCTCTAGTTACAAGTATCATGAAGACCCAGTTTCTCAACTTATCAGATTTTGTTTTTCCCTTTCTTTTTCTTTCTAGACCATCACCCTAGCCCCGTAACTCCTAATAAAAGACCTCTAGCTCAATTAGGAATAGGATGGTGTGATAATGAAGTATCAAGCGTAATCAACCGACCTCGGTTCCTTTGGATTTCATTTGAGTATGTGAAGAATATAACTGTTTGCTGCACTTGAGAGAACGAAACTTGAGTGAATCTATCAGAGAGTTGTGATTACAACACACCCCTGTGAGAACCCACCTTAAGGGCGCTCTCCAAAAGTCTTGGAAACAACTCTGCTTTTGCATTTCATTGCTCATGTTTTACACATTTATCCTTAGATGTACATACGTTATTCTAAGTTCAAAGGAGTTTTTCCTTATTCACCGCTAATGAGATGTATGGACATCTGAGAATAAATAAGGAAACAAGATTCTTTGTATTAAATAGAAGAAGTTTGTGAGTACCATCACTGGAAAACTCTCATGAGGTTTAAAGCTCGTCCACTAGGGAATTTGTAGTGGTTTAAGGCATTGTTGCATATAGTTAATACAATCGCTCTCTGCGAAAAGAGATGTTTAGTTGATAATAAATCACACATTTGTGATCTTAGTGGGTGTTTGGTTCTCATTTTTTCAAAAAATCATTTTTTCTTAAAAAACATTTTTATGAAAAAGTATTTATTCTAAAAACAGTTTTTCAATAAACATGTTTGGTTGTGATTTTTCTTAAAAGCTATTTTATGAAAACAGATTTCGCACTATGTTTCTCGATATATTTTGGCATATCGTGGCATAAATCACTAAAGTCTAAAACATCCGGGGAGTTCATTTGCCTTTAGCACCCAAAGTGTTTCCTTCAAAGAAAAATAATATTTTAACTTGAAAAACAAGTTTTATCTAATTATCATAAAACAACTTTTTGGGATCAAAAAGTGTTTTTTGGATGAAAAACTATTTTTTTTTAAATAGAAACCAAACACATTTATTTTTTCAAAAAATGTTTTTTCACTAATAAACACTTTTTGACAATAAATAAATAGGATCCAAACACCCCCTTAGTTTTTTCTCTCATCCTTACTTGAGGACAAGCAAGATGCTATTTAGGGGTGGTGATCAGCTCCCAAATATGTGTTTTATTACCCCTTTATTAATGCATTACAGTCCCTCTTACGTTTAACGAAAAAACAACTCATAGCTTTTATTGCCTTTTTCAGGTTAAGGAGTATTTCAAACCACTTATAATAAAAGCTGCGTCTTAGCACCAAAAGGGGCATTAATCACGTTTATTATGAAGACTAGTAGCTGCTATAGAACAGTGCTGAAAAAGTCAATTCAACCGGTTAAAATCAACGATCAAAGTCAGCAGTCAAAGTCAACATTCAAAGGAGTCAAATCCAAATACTAAAGATGGAGGTCCTTATCTCAAATTATGAAGACTTATCCCTAAACCTATATTGGTCAAGAAGGCAACCATAAAGCAAAAGCAAAAGCAAAAGTGAAAGGGGTGAGGTGTCTAGTTTAGAATGGATGAAGGCAAATATGTAATTGGCAAAAGGAGGGGTATATAATCAAAAAGCAAAAGAGATTGAACTCATCCATTATATTAGGATCCAAACCATTTGGTTTGCTTTACTTTTCTAGTCTTGTTTTTCAATTCAAGTTTTACTTTATTGTTCTTTATTTTCTTGTATTTCAATCTTGTTATTTTATCTTGTTTATTTCAATCAATCAATATTTCCTTGTTCTTCTTGTTTTAATCTTTCATTCAATCATGTGCTTTCAATGTTTTGAGTCATTTCAATCTTCAACAACTTGCTTTTCAATGTTTTCATTCACAACTAAACTAGCCAAGTCCTAAACTAAGAGTCTACCTTCTTCCCTAAACTCCCAATCTCTTCAACTCTAGACAATCTAGGATGAACCTCAACTTCTTACAAATCTTTGAAGTATACACACCACAATCAACAGCTTCATACTCATTCTTTCCTTTTTTTCTTCCTTTCGTTTTTTCTTTTGTTGTCTCTTTTAGGTGATGGTTGCTTTAGTATGTATTTTTTTTAAGACCATTTTAAACGGATGAACTAGAACACTAGAATCAATAACACTACCAGACCTTTTCTATTTCTCCTCTTTTCAACCATACCTAAAACCTAATTTTGTGCTAAGTACATATTTGTTGGTATTTAGTTGTTGTTGTTGTTTCATGAACACGTTGTACAATGTAATTACAAAATATTGGACATGCTTGAACAATTTGATTGGCTCATTGCAATCAACATAACACATTTGTAGGTTTTTAGATTCATGTTTTCCTAGATTTTATTTTGATAATGGTTTTTTTTTGTTTGGTCACATTGTATTTGGATATCAGGGATCAAAATATAAATATTAATCTTTGGCAATGTGCAAGCAGAAGCATTGTGAGCCTTAGACATGTGCCTCTCGACACAACAATAGATTTGACAAGTAGCGTGCATAGAAGAAATCAAATAACATACCTGAATAGTAGGTATATATTATGTTTTCTGTGCAGTTGACCTTCAATTGTGTTATTGAAGCACTACTATACCTAGATGGGACAAAGGCACAACTTCAAACTAGAAAATAACAGAGATGATTGATAATCAGTGTTTTTAGGTTTGTGATTTTGAGTCCAAAGTACGTAAAATGTCCGACTAGTCAAGTTACCTTACTCACGTGGGTTGGTAGAATAGTTCGAGTAAGGGATCGTCCAAATATTAGGACTAGGCAAAGTTCACAACTGGATTTACAGCTACAAGGGAATTAATGAGTAGGATTTTATGTTATTTCTTATGTTGCGCAATTAAAACTTAGAATACAAGTTAACGTAGAATTACAAAGATTAATTTATTTAGTAAACTAGATAGAAAGATAGGGCTAATAATACATGAAGAGGGTTAATAATAATCATGCAAGATCAATTACAAATTTTTAGAGTACCTTGTCACTACAACTCTAATCCGTCTCGAGTTCATAGACAAACCTAGAACGGCGTCGAGTACCAATCCCTAGTAAGATGTACTCATCTCTGAGTTCATCTCACTAGCATGAGGAGTTTAATTAATATTCTATCTCTGGAATATCATTTCAATTCCTGGTTCAATTATACACCAGCTAGGCAAACTAGAGGGCTAACGGCTACCATAGGATCTTGCACGAGACTTAACCTAGAATTAACTAGGTCTCGCAAGAGACTGATCTGGAGTATCAGCACTCCAAAGTTTATCAGACTCAATTATTTTAGGACCAGATGTATAATAAAAACCTATTTTCCTAAGTAGTGATTCTGGACTACTAAAATGCAGTCTGATCCTCACATGAGCATCATTAACCCTCCCCTTGAGAGGATTTTAGCTCATGGTCCTTAGATGGATTTTATGTCTTGCATGTATGAAATTAAAAAATAAGAAGAAGCAAAGGAAGAACTGGAAATTTAACTTGAAGAAAATAGATTTTATTAGAAGTTCAAGACCTCCTATATCAACCTAACACAAAAGCTTCAAATGGGAGAAAATACCATGCATGAAAAGTAAATAGCAAAAATAGAATGCAAGAATGAAAATGGAATGCCCACTTTCTCCAACATCCCCAAAAGATATACCCCTCTCTCTCACGTGAAGCCTGCCCACATTTATTACGAGTTTGCCTTTTTCTTTTCAAATCATCCAAATTTTTTTCACACTTTTTCTAATCAAAAGTCTAGTCATGCATTTAATTTCTTGTCTTATCTTGTTTTGCAAGGTGTCCAAGAGTGTCCATAACTTGCCACTTGTCCATGCATGATGACTCATCACTTTTTGTGGGTCCACAGAGTGGGTCCACGTGTTGTGTCCAGGGGCGGCTTGGGATGTTGGTGTTTTTATAACTTTCCGTCTTTGCAAAGAGCTAGTCGTCCTGGTCATTCTGGCAGTTCACTTGCCGAAATTGGAGTCCAAGTTTGAAAGATGTGAGCTTCGGAAGTTTGTTACTTCTCTACACTTGGTCTCGTTCTGCACTGGTTTTGTCCCGTTAGAATCTTCGGCTCTAGTTAGGCTTTATTGGGCTTCACTGGGGCTGAGTGGGAAGACTTCAAGTATACACAATATTCTTGTGCTTTGATGCAGGTTTTATCATCATATTCACGTTAACTGCGAAAACCTACAAAAGTACGAAAATATAATTATTTCATGATTATTAAACACATCATTACCCAAAATGCTATGTCTCTACAGGGTTTATTATTACAGTTTTGGGTGCTTATCACACCACCCCCAAATAGCACTTTGCTTGTCCTCAAGTAAAAAAGAGACATTAAAATGATAAGTGGCTAAAAATGTGTTTTCCTAAACTAAGTCTCATTTCGCGGAGTGCAATTGCATTGACCGTATGCAACAAGGCCTTAAACCACTAGGAATTCCCTAGTGGATGAGTTATAGCCTCATGAGAGTTTTCCAGAGAAGATACTCACAAACTTCATCTATACTACCACGATTCAGTAACAAAGGCTTGTTCCCTTAATTAATCTCAGACATCTATACATCTCACTAGAGGGGGAAACAATGATTAATTCCTTTGAAATTCAAGTTAATATACATATAATAATCAAAACATCTACATATGAATATGCATGCAATGATCTTTACAGTGAACTGTACAAGCATGGTCGTTTCTGGATCCTTTGGATATCGTCCTTAAGTATGTTCTCACAGGTATGTGTCGAAACACAAATTCTCTCATATTTTTCCACTCAAGTTTTTCTAACTCCATTGTGCAATGGGCACACATTTCCTCACATACTCAATGACAGTCAGAGGAACCGAGGTCGAGAATTCACATCTACTACTTATTATCACACCATCCTACTCCTAATTGAGCTTGAGGTCTTTATTAGGTGTTATGGGGCATAGGTGGTAGTGTAGAAGAAAATGGAATGGAAAATTCAAAAATGATAAGTATGAAAAAATAAGGTCTTTGAGATATTTACACTAGAGAAATCCTTATTTTATTTCCTACTTCTAACATGAGTTTCCATACTTAGCCTTTTTAAGCTTTTGTATTCCCTTTTGATTTGATTTTGGGAAAGTTCTAACTTGATTTTTCTTTTGATTTTTGGAAAATATTTCTATTTTTCTTTTTCTTTTCTTTCTGAAGTAGGTAACTAATTTTGATTTGTGATCTCTTCATTTTTCCACACTTCATCCTATTTCTCATACTCATCATCTAGGTGGGCTTATTTATTTGTGGTTAATAGATAATTAAGGATTTTTTGGTGAAAATGAAATGGTTAATGAAAGGTTCAGTGGGGCAACTAGTAGTAAATTTTTTATAGGTATGAATTTTTGGCTATATCGATCTAAAAAAGGCCTAAATTCTCGCCTAGGATTCGTGTAGTTATCAAGTAAGTAGACGTGTGATTTTCTCTATTCAGAAAAGTTACTCCTCTGTGTCATTACTCAAACATCACACATGTTGAGGCTTTTTATTTAGATTCCCAAAGGATATGGAAATTAAGTTATCTAACCGTGGGTCCTAAAAACTTACTGCTATGTACATTCAATGGCAGTCAGTGCATGAAAGCTCATGAAAAGATATAAAAACTATTGCATACATATTAACTCAAGTTTCTAATAACAAATCCTAATTCTAATACTAGGGTGAGATTTCTAGATATTTTTCATCGCAGAAAAAGAAACGAGACTTTATCATTAAATACACTTATTTAGACATAAAATAAAGTTATATACAACCTAGAAATGCTTAATTTTTTTGCAAAAGGTTTTAACCACCCCCAAACATTCGAACGTTGTGTCCTCAAAGTGTCAAGAGAAAGAAAGAATATACCTGAGAGGCTTGAGCAAAAATAGAGCTGATATCTTCAACAGAAAATTATGCTAACACAACATATAATATACAAAAACAAAAGGGGAAGGGCACATCAAGAACTAAAATAACAAATATGTACATCAACTTATACTACCCTAATTAAGAATTAGGGGTATGTCCATTCTAGCTTCATCTTTATCAAAGTGTCATTCTTTAACGTCACGCCAGTTTATCATGGTCTGCCAAACTTCGCTCCACTTTCTCTTTTTAGAAGCGCCCAAATGAGCTATCATGTCTTTGTCTTTGGGGAAGCAACGAACATACTTCAGGTACTTTGAAAAGCGCCGACGCCAGACCCGAAATCTCAAAGAACGAATTATCCTGTTCGCCGGACACATAGAATCTACTCGTACCCAGTCATGAAAAGTGGCCGAAAATTGTAGGAAGAATGCCCTCATTATCCGGCATGCGGTAATAGGCAAGGTGATATAATGGTGTCAAAAATGACTAGCCCTTTTCAGGTTCTCAATTAAGAGGTTCGTGATGTCGAAGAAGTTGTGTTGCTGAGCGAGAGCATGGAAAGTCTTGCAAACTGATTTGGTGGTAATGGAAAAATGACAATCCCCCATGATGTTCAGAAGGATAAACAACATGGCAGTCCCGACATTCATTGTCATACTTGCTTGGGGAATTGTTTTGCCTGGCCATCGGCCAGCTTCCTCACGTTCAACGACTCGGGTGAGGCCATCACCATAGAGGCCAGCGAAATCTTCCCAAAAGTAGTGATTAAAGGAGTTTTGTATGATGTATTGAATGGTGGAGGTCGGCTGATTATAGGGAAGGTCCAAAGTCATAACAACTGTTGGCTCGTAAAAGATATGTCGGGTGTTACCCATACGGATTGTGAATCTGTTCAAAAAGAAACCATGTGCACCATTAAATGTTGTTGTATCCTCCATATGATCATAAAAATAAGCCGCTAAATGTGGAGAGTATGTCTACTCATGTTGCAGAACGAGGGAGGACCAACCGGCTTGGGTGATAAGGTCCCGAAGTGAAATCCATATGAAGGAGAATCTAACATAGCCTGGAAGGATTGTTCAAGGATGATCTTTGGAGGTTCCATTATTAGAGATGCATATAGGAAGGCAGGAAATGGATGAAAGAAGACGTGTGATGAAAGACACCACCTGTAGACAAAGATAAACCAATTTTTAGAATTTGATGGAAATGACTGAGTAAAAACAAATGACATTGATTACAATAGGAAAATTGCACTACACTTAATTAGGGTTACTAAAAAAAAAAAAAACATAAAATGACAAAGAACAGAAATTTGAACGGAAATTTACAAAATTTAATTTGGGCCATGTCCCGGGTAATGGCGAGGATCCTTAGGTGGGAGAAATCCATTTATAAGATTTTCGATGAAGTCAATCCGTGCAATAGCCCGTTGCAACAGGGCGCTCTGTGTCTAGTAAATCTCAGATTGGTTCTCCATTATGAGATTGTGATTTGCCAAGACTGGTTGTGGCTGTGCAAGAATTGTGCTTGTTCCTCGTCATGCATTGTTTGAAGCTCGTGAAATTCAAGAAGACTAGTGATGATGATGTTCTGACATGTGTATAATGTCATTAGTCCTTGGTGAATTAAATGAAGACCTTCCATAAGATTAAATACGTTGTGTATTGCATTGTCAGCGAAGATGTTGACAGAGGAAAAAGCTTCGCCGGTTTCTGCACTGGCATGGTTCTTTGCAACGTTGGGAGTCCAAAAACCGTTCATACAGATGGAGTAAATGGTGAGAATGTTAGCTGTTCTGAGATAGGTAGTAGGAGCAGTAATAGGAAAACCACAACACACCATGATAAGTGTCACAATGGTTGGCAAAGGAGCTAACTTTTTCCTGGCACGTGTGATCGCGTTATAGAAAAATTGAATTATGCAAAAATCATTGCTTTTAGTTTGCATGACCCAAAGTAGATGAAGGAGGGGTTTTGTTATTTCAGAAGTCTTAGATGTGTCGAGCACATTATGGGCTAGCCATTGGATCACAGCTAATTGGTTCTTTTGCAAGGATCGGTGATAAACAATGCGGTTTTTCTGGTTGTATTCGCCGTAAAGGATAGTTGCAAACATTAGATGCCTTATATTGTTAAATGGTGAATCCTGAAGGTGTACCCCAGGGTTCGTTATGGGAATTTGAAGTACCTCGGAGATGATTTCCAGAGTTAATTCACGCTCGTATCCGTTTGCACGGACAAAGAATTGCCTGTTTTGGAAATAACCGTGTGTATAGAAATGCATAACCAACTCTCTGGAATAAACTACCTCCTTATGATGTAATAGAGGGAACCATCTGCGACATAAAATTTCAGTGTCAAAATATGGTTGAAATAGACCACGCACTCTGAAAATTTTCCATAAAGTTTTGCTCGGGCACGAAAATTTGAGTGAGGGCCATTGAAGATGGAAAGATTGGAGTGGTGAAGACAATTCAGTGAAAAAGGGAAGACTGGATTGTAGAGGTGTCTAACCTAGCTATAAATAGACACCAATTCGAAAGTTTAGAAAATACAGATCAAGGTGTCACAGGGTAATTAGACCATGCGTATCTTCTAAAATAATTTTATCAAGGTGCTTGCCCAAAAGATCGTTTAAAGTCAGATCTCTGAGACTATGAGTCAGATGTGGGAAGAGATATAATATATGAGAGAAGGTTTCACAGGGTAGTTTGACCAACTTGTATATTCATAAATCAATTAAACAAGGCGCAAAAGTGGATGTAGTGTGGAGGGAAAAGAATAGGGCATGCGACTACAAGGAGTGGCGCACTCTACCTAATTTTTTTTTTAATTTTTTAGCAAGATCTCTAGACATAATGTAAGTAGAAGAACAAGTAATACGAATACGTAGATAGGATCTTACATTAAGTTGTAACAATGTACAGGGATGTGAAAATACACCATAATGACAACAGAAAAAATACAGATCTAGATATTAGATATGACTATATGCCACATCAACAACATTACGATAATAAAACTACCGAGCATGAAGACGTGAGTAGCATATTCAATTTGCTGCTGCTCGAACTTTTCTAGTGCATCCATGAAGCTGAAGATTGGTAAGAACTTAAAAAAAAATGTAATTGGAATTAAAGAAAAAGTGTAGAAGGGAGAAGATGAAAGGAGTGAATGTGAAGGATGTGGTGAATTTTCTATTTATAGAAAGGAAATAGAGCCGTTTTCTGACCATTACAGATCGTTAGTTGACGGTAAAACTTCTCGTTATGTGTGACGTCAACTGTTATATATATATCCTTCTCTAAAAAGTAGCTACTTAAGTTAACTTAAAAATAAGTACGTAAGGAAAATTTTATCTTGAAAATGAATTCAACCCTAATATTTTGTGGTTATGAAGCACTCATCATAAAGATTATCTCTACAAAATTTCAATGCATTTTAAAACCTCTAACATAGATAAAAAAAATTAAATGGTCCAGAAATGTCTAGTTTTTGCAATCATTTTTTGCCAATTTTAGAGGTTTCCAAATGAGCTGAAATTTTGTGGAGATGATCTTAATGTTAAGTATATCATATCCACAAAAAATTAGGGTTGAATTCATTTTCTAGGTGAAGTTTTACTTAGGGCATCTCCAATGGAGAGTGTATATATACACCTCCAATGTTAAGTATATATATGGTTTTATTTTTATACAAGAGAGATTAATGTGAACAACACTGGATGGCCATAAGACTCTCTATCTAAACTCTCAGGAAATTGTCATGTCGGCTCTAGAATGAACCCAATCTATCCAAACTGTGGCTTCACCTTTATGTATTGTGGATTTAGGGTGCAGGACGGTACCATTCTTGATCGTGCGCGCTACGGTCTAATAATATTACCCTTATCACATATGGCTAGCCTCAAACCGCCCCAAAGGGAACTCAAAGTAACCAATATCTAGTGGTTGGCCTGGTGGAATCCATTGCCCGTGTCCCAAGTAGGAAACATCTGAGGTTGAACACGAATCTCTTTGTGCACAACATTAATGCAAGTGGAATTTTAAAAGACATCAATATCTCCATATATACAAGGTGAGTCTTTTAATGATAGATCCTCAAGACGAATCCCAACCTATGGGAGGAACGACCTGGCAAAGTTGATCTTGAGCTGCTGGTGTCAAACAAGTGTATACGTTATAATAAACACCTTCACTAAGCGGCTGAAGACCAGGTCAGTTAGGGGTTTGACAATGCATACACCACCCCATTCTGCATGCACGTCATCGATGAGCAAAAGTACTGCGACCTTGTCTAATTCGAGAAGGGTGAGACTTTGTCCAAATGACGATTTGAACGTGGGCAAGAAGAGAGTAGAAAAGAGTGGAGAAAGAAAAAGAGAAATTTTTGGAACCCATCATTTACCAGTAGGAACATTTGCTCGCGTTTCAGAAGACATTTATACTCAGTTCTGAAATAGAGTTTTTGTGGACTACAGCTCCGGTGCTTGCAACTACACACTTCAAAGGAATTTTGATATCATAAAATAGAAGATGGCCCGACTACCAAAATGACGTACCCTCTACAGAAAAACAAGATTGAGTACGCCGAACGAAACATCTAGTCTATGTAGATTGGATCCTGAAGCGTTGGCCATTTACTTGAAATTCGCTGTTATCTTGTCGATTAAGCAAAGAGATTGCCCCGCAATGGGTCACAGTTGACACAATGAAAGGACCAGCAGACCATCGTGTTTTCAATTTACCAGGAAAAATGTGTAATATGGAGTTGTAAAGTAAAATTTTTGGCCAATTTTGAAATCATTATGAAAAATGTGCTTGTCGTGTACTCTTTTCATATTAGCTTTTTAGGATTTCAAGAGATCATATGCATCACTCCAAATCTCTTCAAGCTCATTTAATTACAGTTTTCACTTCTCACCTGCCACATTGATATTATAATTGAAGCTTTTGATGGCCTATAAAGCACGATGCTCAAGTTCAACCGGCATATGACAAGGTTTTTCAAAAATGATAAGGTAAGGAGACATCCTTATAGGTGTTTTAAAGGTCGTTCGGTATGCCCACAAGGCATCCGATAAGCGAAGAGACCAGTCTTTCCTTAAGGGATTGACAGTTTTCTCCAGAATAGATTTTATCTCTCTGTTGGAGACTTCCACTTGGCCACTCGTCTGTGGGTGATACGGAGTAGTAACATTTTGAGTAACTCCATATTTCTTCATTAAAAACCCAAAAAAATTATTACAAAATGTGTATCCCCATCACCGATGATAGCTTTGGGGACACCAAAACGAGAGAAAATGTTTTCTTTTACAAATTTCCCGACAGTCTTATAGTTATTTGAGCGACATGCGAGTGCCTCAATCCATTTGGACAAATAGTCCACAACGACTAAAATGTAGAGAAAACCTTGAGAAATAGGGAAGGATCCCATAAAATCAATGCCCCAAACATAAAAAATTTCCACGATTAAAATGGGATTTAGGGGCATCATATTGCATTGGGTAATGCGACCCAGGTGCTGACAATGAATGTAAGATTTGTAATGTTTGTGCACATCGCAAAAAAGGGTAGGCCAGTAAAAACCACATTGTAAAACCTTGGTTGTAGTTTTCTTCCCACTGAAATGACCACCGCAAGATTGTTCATGGCAAAAAGATAACATGTCGGTGTGTTCCCAGTTGGAAATGCAACGATGAATGAGTTGGTCAGAACAATACTTAAAGAGGTAGGGGTCATCCCATAAATAATATTTTACATTGGATAAGAACTTTTTACGATCAGGGCATGACCAAGAGGAAGGAACATCCTCAGTAACTAGGTAGTTAACGATATCCGTGTACTATAGAGAGGAGAAAATGGAGTACAAATGCTCATCTGGGAAGGAATCACAGATGGCATCAGAATCACTATCAATGTCACCAACCAGCCTTGATAAATGGTCGGCCACCACATTTTTGGTTCCTTTCTTGTCTTTGATTTCCAGGGTGAATTCTTGCAAGAGAAGGATCCAGCGGAACAATCTCTGTTTCACATTTTTTTTCGCGAGTAGGTACCGAAGTGCGGCATGATTAATATATACGATGGTTGAAGATCTGACCAGGTAAGGGAAAAACTTATCCAAAGCATAGACAACAACTAGGAACTCTTTCTCAGTTGTCGTGTAATTACGTTGAGCGTCATTAAGAGTTTTACTAGTGTAGTAAATTACAATGGGTTTGTCATCACGTCGTTGGCCTAGTACGGTGCCAATAGCAAAATCACTAGCGTCACACATCAGTTCGAATGGTTGAGACCAATCAGGGGGTTGAATGATAGGAACAGTAGTCAGGGCAATTTTTCGAGTTCCAAAACTTTGTTTGCAATTGAAATTAAAGTCGAAGACCACATCCTTAAGCAGGAGATAGGTTAAGGGTCGAGCAACTTTAGAAAAATCCTTAATGAATCACCTATAAAACCCGGCGTGGCATAAAAAGGCACAGATATCGCGAACTGTTCGGGGGATAGGTAGAGAAGCAATTTAAACAATTTTTTCTTTATCAACCTCTATCCCGTCTTCTGAAACAACATGACCTAGAACAATTCCTTTGGTAACCATAAAATGACACTTCTCTCAATTAAGTACCAGATTTTTCTCTTCATAACGCGTTAACAATTTAGAAAGGTTGGATAGGTAGTCATCAAAGGAGTTTCCATAAATAAAAAAAGTCATCCATAAAGACTTCCATATAACGTTCCACCATATCACTGAAAATGTGAAGCATGCAGCATTGGAAAGTACCAGGGGCATTGCGAAGACCAAAAGGCATTCGTTTGTATGCAAAGGTTCCAAAGGGACATGTGAACGTTGTCTTTTCTTGATCAGCTGGATCGATGACAATTTAGAAGTAGCCGGAATAGCCGTTAAGAAAACAATAGTAAGAATGACTGGCTAAACGTTCCAGCATCTGGTCAATGAATGGAAAAGGGAAGTGATATTTACATGTTACGGCATTAAGTTTGCGATAGTCAATGCAAATTCTCCATTTCACTGGAATGCGAGTGGAGATGCATTCATCATTTTCATTTCACTCAACTATAATGCCGGACTTCTTTGGAACAATGTGGACATGACTAACCCAAACACTATCAGAGATAGGGTATATGATACCCACATCAAGTAAACGTAAAACTTCCTCCCTCAACACCTCTTTCATGGCGGGGTTAAGGCGACATTGCGGTTCCCGCAATGTCTTTGTGCCATCATCTAGATGTACATGATGTGTTCATACACTAGGGTGTATTCCTTTGATATCATCTAAGGGCCAACCGATATCTGAGCGGTGTTAACGAATTATATGAATCAAACACGCTTATTTGTCGGTAGTCAAGTGGGAAGCAATTATTATAGGGTGACTACCATCGGGATCGAGATGCACGTACTTCAAATCAGAGGGTCAAGGTTTTAAATCTGGAGTTGGAGGATTGGGGATCAAGGATTCGTGAGAGGCCACCTCTTCAATGGAAAAGAGCGAGTCAGGCTCTTCTGAATTGGTTAGTAATGCAGTAGTAAGGTCAAATAGTGGTACTGACTCTAATAATGCGTAGACATCCTTAATGTATGAGTCATCGTCAAACTCAGGATTATGAAAAGAAAGAAATTGGTGTACCTCGTCTGCAAGAAAAGAGTTTGTGAAATATTCCTGTGCCAGACTATTAACCATGTTAATCTCACCCTCAATGTCAGGATCAAGAAGTTGTTTCATTAAGTTGAACACATTGACTTCTACAAAAAGGTTCCCGAAAGACATTGTCATTGAACCATCCCGACAATTGATGAGAGCGTTAGTAGATGCAAGAAATAGACGTCCTAAAATGATAGGAATGGAGTCACAGGCAACTTCGGTATCTAGAATGACAAAATCAACTGGGTAGTAAAAATCTTAGACCCTGACTAGGACGTTTTCTACTATGCCCTTTAGGTACTTGATGGAGCGATCCGCGAGTTACATGGTCATGCTGGTAGGTTTTAATTCATGAAGACCTAACTTCTTGAATAAGTAGTAAGGAAGTAAGTTAACACTCGCACCTTAGGTCTAAAAGGGCGGTAGCGGTATACTTGTCGCCCAACCATGACATAGTTGGTCGACCTAGGTCTTTATATTTAACCACACCATTGGTAGTAGTAATGGAGGGAAACTGCTCAGTGAGGAACGCTTGTTGAGAAACATTCGTTCGTCGTTTGGTGGTGCACATGTCCTTCAAAAACTTGGCATGTTTTGGCAAATGCTTAAGTGCATTGAGAAAAGGTAGGTTTATGGTCAAATTTTTGAAGGTATCTCAAATCTCATCGAAATGCTCATCTGGTTTGTTCTTTACCAAATGAGTAGGGAACGGAGCTTTTGGGCAGAATCGCGCATATGGATCAGTGGCGTCTTTCCCCAGGGATGTGGTTGCAGATTTGAAAGGAACAACTTTGTCCGATATAGGTTGCGAGGTAGGAGTTGGAAGGACTTTTATCCTGTGCTAACAACTGATGATTCATGTAAGTCAGTAAAGTTTCAGCCATTTTATCGGCAGTGGATTGTACTAGTGGGCAGCAGGAACAAGTTCACGGTTATTGTTTACGGTTGATTTTTGTAACCATAACCTGGAGTAGCGGGAACAAGGCTGCAGTTGTTTTGGTACCCTATATTGGCGGTGTTGGGAAACTGACTTTGCCCTTGGAGGAACTACTAAGGATTCCCTTGACGGTAGGAATTGTAGTTCATGGATGGCCGTATAGGAGGGTTGTTGAAAGCTGGAGGAGCTGGCTGTTGGGCAGGGGTACGCCAAGTGAAATTCAGATGTTGTCACCAAGGTGTATTAGGGATGTTGAAAGCACAAGCCTCTTCAGATGGTTGGGGAGGGCACTCATATGCCAAAGGGCAATATGAATCGGAGTGCTCATGACTTAAGCAAAGAAGGCATGGGGAAGCGTTGAGCGGCCATGACTTGTTTGGGTTTTTGATCATTCACTTGAACCGAAAGAGCATCAACCTTTTTGGTTAAAGACTTGATTAGAGTTTTTAATTCCGGGTCGAGTTTGACCTTGAACATAGACATAACTTTGGTAGGAGTGTCTTTAGAAGATCTGGAAGAATCAGTGTTACCCCAATGGGTGTTTCGTGAAGCTTGTTTCTCGAGAAAAGTGTATGCTTCAATAGCACCTTTGTCCATGAAACAGTCGTTGTTCATGATATCTAGTGTTTCCCTTTGATGGTTAGAGAAACCATTAAAAAATGACCGGACTAATATAGCGGTGTCGAGTTGATGATGGGGACATTCGAGAAGCATATCAGTAAATCTGCTCCATGCTTCCATAAAGGATTCATGGGGATGTTGGCGAAAGAATTGAATCTTCTGAAGCATCTCTGTAGTTTTCTTCTAACTATAGAACTTTATCATGAATGCTTGTACGAGCTTGGCCATTGTGTCAAGGGATTGCAGCGCTTCGCCCGCGAGCCAAGCTGAAGCTTTATCAACTAAGGTGAAGGGAAACAACCTAAGCAAGACTTGTTCATTGGTAACGGTCGGATGGTGGAAAGTGGTGGCCACTTGCTAGATTTTACGAAGGTGATTGTATGGTTTTTCATGGTCTAGACCATGGTAAACAGGTAACAATCTGAAAACATTTGGCGGAATGCGAAAATCACCTGCAATCTCATCAAGTTTAATGCAAGAAGCAGGTCCTTCCTGTAAGGCAGTATAGAAGTCCGAAAGGGGTTTCTCTACTGTGGGATTTTCCTGGGCCATAACTATGGGAGGTAATGGCAACTGAGATACTTGACGAGGTTGGTTTACGGAGGAAGAACTATGTCTAGGGGATAACTTATGCAGTTGTTTATCGTATTTCTGACGACGATATGTATGTTCTAATTCCTTATTAGTACCAGACCGTAGTCTCATGCAAACACAAATTTTAATTCTATGCTCATAAGGAACGAGTTATGACATGAGGATTAGTAATTACAGAAGGAGGGAGGTGAACCACGTCCCCCTGAGATGTTGCTAACGTGAGCAGGTAAGCTAGGATAACGTGTGAATATTCCAGCAGCCAAGGCACATGAGAGAATTGAGGGAGGTTGTCCATGCTAGCATGTTCCTTAATTAGAGAACCTCAATCTTTCAAGTTTGCTAGACACTGATGGAATAGGAGGATGATTGATGATGGTATATTATGCGATTATTATATAATTTTGATGAAATTTTTTTATTAGGATTTTTTTTTTTTTTTTAAAGTTTACATAATTAATGTATTATGGAAAAGGGGGAAAAACATAGGTAATATATTCGCGCAACCGTATATATAGCCTAAACATGTGATTAGATTACGAAATATGCAAATAAAAACGAGAAATGCCAAAATAGATGACTAATCATGCAATAAGCCCATGCTAGTTATACACAGGAAGGCTACACATGCAACCCTATATTACTCATACGTCAATAGAAACATGTCCTATGCATGCAATAATATATAGCTACGCATACATAAAATATAACCTACCCGTGCAACTAGATGCGAGATAGAGGAATATCGAGAACGAACTCATGCAAAATAATGTCGCGTATGTGAATGGATGTGTAACATACACATACAAAAATAATCTAAGCAGGCGGGTTGAAATCACGCAGACATCCAAATATATTCGAATCATATTAACCGTATTAACGTCAATATGCAATGACGAACCACACATACTCAAGAAACATTCTATACATGCAAAGAATTCTTATGCCAACATACAAATACGCGATGTAAAATAGGTTATAGAAATCAACCAAATAATTTCCTTGACAAAGTTTGACGAAGAGTGTAAAAATGCGAAATTAGGAGCTTCCCGCAACTCCACCTATTAGAATTAAGCGACCAAATTAACTTCTGAACTCGTGAACGTACTGGAAGTTAGTTAAATAGGTCAAGAGAGTCTAAAACAACACTGAGAATAGAACTGATTTGGGCCTGAAAAATGGAGTGCTGATACTCCAGGGCTGTCTCGCTCGCAACCCGTCAAAGTTTCGTCCGGGACTATGAGATAAGTTCAGTAGTTCAACTTCTTACAACATTCTTAGAATGTCCTAAGGATGATAATTCCGATCTTGTTCACAGTTACATGTAAGCAGAAAAATAAAAGTCGGTACAAGTAGTTAAGAGAAACGGTAGAATTGCAAAATAAATGAAAAATCGAAAAGAGGAGAGGGTAGGATAGGGGGGTTTATCCAGTGATGTATTCCAGTTGTTATATTAAATGTTCAGAGTCCTTAGGCGTGCAGCAGTGCCATTCAATAAACAGTGTTTTTAGGTTTGTGATTTTGAGTCCAAAGTTCGTAAAACGTATGACTAGTCAAGTTACCTTACTCACGTGGGTTGGTAGCATAGTTCGAGTAAGGGATCGTCCAAACCTTAGGACAAGGCAACGTTCACAACTGAATTTATAGCTTCAAGGGAATTAGTGAGTAGGATTTTAGGTTATTTCTTATGTTGCTCAATTAAAACTTGGAATGCAAGTTAACGTAGAATTACAAAGATTGTTTTCTTTTGTAAACTAGATAGAGAGAGAGATACATGAAGAGGGTTAATCATAATCATGCAAGATTAGTTACAAATTTTTAGATTACCTTATCATTACATCTCTAATCCGTCTCAAGTTTATAGACAAACCCGAAATGGCATCGAGTATCGATCCTTAGTAAGATGTACTCATCTCTGAGTTCATCTCACTAGCATAAGGAGTTGAATTAACATTCCATCTCTGGAATATCACTTCAACTCCTGGTTTAATTATACACCAACTGGCCAAACTAGAGGGCTAACGGCTACCATAGGATCTCACACGAAACTTGACCTAGTGTTAACTAGGTCTCGCACGAGACTGATTTGGAGTATCAACACTCCAAACTTGATTAGACTCAGTCATTTTAGGACCAGATGTATAATCAAAACCTATATTCCTAAGTAGTGATTCTGAACTACTAAAATGCAGCCTGATCCTCACATGAGAATCATTAACCCTCCCTTTGGGAATATTTTAGCTCATGGTCCTTGGATGGATTTTATGTCTTGCATGTATGAAATGAAAAAGTAAGAAGAAGCAAAGGAAGAACTGGAAATTTAACTTGAAGAAAATAGATTTTATTAGAAGTTCAAGACCTCATGTATCAACCTAACACGAAAGCTTCAAATGGGAGAAAATACCATCCATGAAAAGTAAACAGCAAAAATAGAATGCTAGAATGAAAATGGAATGCCCCCTTTCTCCAACATCCCCAAAAGATATACAAAAGTATCTTTTTTCACACCTTTTCTAATCAAAAGTCTAGTCATGCATTTAATTTCTTGTCTTATCTTGTTTTGCAAGGTGTCCAAGAGTGTCTATAACTTGCCATTTGTCCATGCATGATGACTCATCACTTTTTGTGGGCCCGCAGAGTGGGTCCACGTATTGTGTCCAGTGGCAGCCCGAGATGTTGGCATTTTTACAACTTTCTATCTTTGCGTAGAGCTAGTCACCTTGGTCGTTATGGAAGTTCACTTGCCGAAATTGGAGTCCATGTTTGAAAGATGTGAGCTTCGGAAGTTTTTGTCTTCTTTTGCGACGCGGGTCCCGTTTCGCGACCGGTTTTGTCCCGTAGGAATCTTCGGCTCTAGTCAAGCTTTGTTGGGCTTCACTGGGGCTAAATGGGAAGACTTCAAGTATGCACAGTATTCTCGTGCTTTGATGTAGGTTTTATCATCATATTTACATTAACTGTGGAAACCTGCAAAAGTAGAAAAATATAATTATTTCATGATTATTAAACACATAATTACCCAAAATGCAATGTCTCTACGGGGTTTAGTATTACAATTTTGGGTGCTTATCAATGATGCAGTTAATAATGAAGATTGTACATTATTCAAGATTCCCAGAATCCTTGCTTCATTCCTGTAGTTAGGAATGGCAGGTGCTAATAGAATTCTAAAGTATTATATTTTTTGTAAGATGTATGTGTTTAGTCTTGCACCATAAGAGTGTGTCAATAAAGAAGATTGCACAAAATATTGTTCTGTCAGTATACTTGTAAGCAAAAATGAGGTCTTAGAAATGTTTAAACACTATATGAATGATATGTTACATTCTTTAACAGGACTCCTCAGTTGAAAAATATACATCTAAATGGTTTTTCCAATTTATTGACTTTGTCATGAGAAATTGGAAAATGTGGAGGATTATGTATCTCCTTGAATTATTCAATTCAAAATTGGAAATTTGTTGACGCATTACTGCAAAAGACATAAAATGTGGGGTGTTTTACTCTAGGAGATGCATAAAATTCAAAGGAAGATAAATTATTGCTCTCAAATGAAGTTATCTCGATTGCCTATGTAAGGTCAAAAGATAACAGTGCGTGTGGATCCATTGATAAAATGTTTAATAATAGAGCAAATGGAAAGATTATTGAGGGGAATGGGCTTGAAGCCTTTCAGAAAATTAAGAGTCCTAATAATGGAAAAACCAATTCACCTAATTGATTGGAGATCCCAAGATCTAAGTTCAAAGGGCCAACTGAATTATGTTTGTGACTCAGTTAGCACTAGAGAGTAATACTATACTCTAACCCATTCCTATGATAGGACAGTGCATATCTGCTGTGAGAACCAGGATAAGTTAAGCTTTTAATGATTTACTATATCTTGGAAAGTTATGTTATCCAAGTGGAGTATTGCAGGATACTCTTTATAGATATCGTCTATATGAGTGTGAATTGAAGTGGGCCGCTTCTATGAGAATTTTTAAGGCAAATGTCTCAAAAACACTCTCTGAAACCAAAAAGTGTTCAAGGCCAAAATGAACACAAACGTGAGAACCAACTGTGTTCGAAAAGGTACTGCGTAAAGATGATTGTCTAGGTATATACAAATGGCTAACAGTTCAAGGACATTAATTGAAGTTTACTGATCTTCTAATTAAATGTAATTATCTTTCACTATGGCAAGTTCAAGGCCACCCATGCTACTTGACTTGATGCTGTAACTTTTCATTAGTACTCAAACATGTGTCTTCATACTTTTTGCATTTTATAAAGCCAATTTTACATTCATGTGGGGGATTGTTGGAAAAATGGTTTAGAAATGAAGTTCCTTGTGTTAGGAATTCTTAGACATTTGAGTAGTCTAAAAACCATTTAATAATGAATGAGAAATTGTCTCTAGTGTACCCACTTGAGTAGAAATAATGTGACTTATACTTTAGGCTTAAGCTTATGGCGTATAAGTAATATTTCTTCTAGGAGGTAGGTTATGTAACTACCATAACCAAATTTGGCTTTTTGCTTGAACGGTCGTGTCTTTTTGAAAAGGTGCACCTCTTCGAAAAGGTACATTCTTTCTATAAAACTCGACTACATGTTTTGTTTAAAGGATCGAAGGAAAAAGTCCTTTGCATTATTTTTCATACATTCTCTGTCTCTACAAGTTTTTCGTTGTTTGAGTACAAACACAATGTTGCGTTCGTTGGTTATTTGGAATTGAAGTGCTACATCCCTTAGAATGAAATCCGTTCTATCTTGGGAGACAATTGCTTATTAGCCTTAGCTTAAGCACCGAGAGGGAGCAAATTTGTCTTAAGGACAGTGATCATCACTAGGCTCGGATTTAATCATTGGTAAATTAAGTTTGTTTAACTAAAAGGTTTGTTTGTTTGTTGAACTAAAAGTTTGTTCATGATATATTTGTTATATCAATTTGATTTTCTTGGTTACTTAACAACTAGATTTTTGGACCCGTTCATCGAACGAGGACCGTTTTTATATAATGTTTTTTCATTTTATTATTATGTATCAAAAATCTTACTTCCAAACTATATGGAAACTCATACAGTAAATTAATTGATCAAAGTTCTCAGTGCCAATAATTTATTATGGCTATTAAACAAAGTTACAAACATAGAGCGCTGAGCAAAATCCATTAAAAAGTAAAAACTTGCGTTGTTGGTCATCAGTGTGGGGAAGATTGGCACAAAGGAGCTCCACTGACATTTCCTTATAGCATTTGCTGCTTCTAACCCCAATACCTACAACATTTGGACCCACTAAAGAAAGCAATTAATTATACCTCTTTGCTTCCACTTATATTTGTAAACGACATATTAAAATGAGATTTTCATATATGAGAAGCCACAATTGGTTTTAATCTAAGGGTTCAATCTAAGTTTGTTTTTTTCTTATTCCAAAAAACTACAAAAGAGAACCAATCTTAGAATACTCATTTTTTAGTATTTAATCTCAGAAAACTCATATCGTCAAATAAAATTAAGCACAAAACAAAATTTTGTTGAAATCTTATATGTAGCTAGTAGAGCTTATGCATCAAAATCGATTAAACAAATATATGGAAAGAAAACCCGATAAAGAAAGCAATTAATTATACCTCTTTTTTTCTTCCACTTATACTTGGACCCGACATTAAAATGATATTTTCACAAATGAGAAGCCGCAATTGGTTTTAATCTATGCCGGGTAATCGAAGCGTTCATTTTTCCCTTATTTAAAAAAAAATAAAAAGAGAACTATTGTGTATGTCTCGAGTGTTCAAAGCCAGCATATGATAAGAATAAAGACAAAGATATTCAATATCATCAAAAGATGGTTGTATAGAATGGAGGTGAACAAAGGATTTTTCGTGGGTTTTTCGCATGGAGAAGTTTTGGGGTTTCCATCTCATTAAGGAGATCCCCATTATCATTCCCAAGCAAGGCCACCCTAGAGATATTTTTTTTTATAAAAGATCGACTTGCAACTATTTATAATTAATTCATAACATTTGACGTGTGCATTAAAAATGTCAAACAACTTAATTTCAAACATTTTCATTAATGTACATGAATAGGTCATATTTTGAAAGGCAATGAATTTGTCTTTGATAATCAACATTAATGTTCTTTTTATTTTTACTCAAAAGTAGTTAATCAAATTGAAGCCATGACGATACTACCATCAACCATCTCTATGTGGAAGAAGAAGGAAAATAAATTGTATCCTACACTGGTTTACACAAAAGTGTACATCATCGACCATCTCTCTATGTAGCATGGGACATCTTTATTTTTAATATTTCCAATTGCCATATTAATAGGTGTGATCAGAATTGATATACCTGCTGAAGCGTTTCTTGAAACTACATCTTGTATCAATATTGTGCACCACAGGACCGTGGAGATGAAAAGGAAATTGGGATAGGTGTTAAGCCTTCGCATTGTGACAACAATCTGTTTGAGGTCCATGACTATGCCAACAAATATATACAATGGTTGCCAAATAAGGTTTCATAGTAATTGACGTCATAAAAACTGCAAGGGTATACTAATGTGGTGAGGTATCAAGCATGCCATTGTGTCCAAATCACTTTTCAGATGGGGAAAATAACATTGTAGCATTGAAATTTACACTCCAAGAAAAGTATTAAAAACCTTGTAATTTTCTAGGCTATAGCCTTAGCAACTTGAAATAAAAAATATAACGTAGAAATACTATATAGATAATCACTAAAGAAATACAAACAGTGAGCATAATGACCATACCAGCGGGATGCTTGGTCACTCCAACTATTCTTCAAATTTGAATCCCTAGTGTGTTTTGGTTCGTGTTCTTGACCATTGCCACCACAGCCTTCATAACTTTCATGTGGGGTTACTCAGTTCAACTTTCCCATCGCCAGGTGCATTGTTGTATTTCCTTAGGTTATCCTCTGAAGAGTTTTACGAAATATATGTAATAAAAAATAAAAAAAATAATTGACATAAGAAACCACTAATGCCTAGCTGACACTGCCTCCTTTTGTGTGTGAGATGTGGTATATGGATGATGTAGATAGATGATGGTCGTTGAACAAAAAGAAGCGTATCAAAACCTAATTATCCCTCAATAAGTAAAGGATGAGTAGGGTATCGTTCCACTTTTAAGTGTATGTTTATATGAAGGACAGGACTGGAAAGGGGGGTTGGAGGGATTAAAACTATAATTGTAGAGATTTTAGATTCTAATGCTAAACTAAACTAAACTAACTAAACTTATACTAAAGCTAAGAATTGGAAATAGGGAGAGAATATGAGAGAGATAGGTTCAAGAGATTCAAATCCACCAATGCTTTTGATTCAATGACCTTTTGCTTCATGTTGTTCTCCAAGTAGACTACAATCGGGCAATTGAGCGAGTGCCGATGCCCTCTTGGATGAAATATCGTTAACAATTAACTCTACTTAAGGTTGTTCCTATGTTCATGTTACTAGTATCTTCTTTCCTTTTATGTGAGCTTGGACAGCTATTCAATGAATCACCATCTAAGGCAAACACAAGGAATACTTCCCTTACTCTAAAACACTACACAATTAGAAGAAAAGTAGAGAATAATAGTATAATATTCAATTACAATAAATAAAACTCTATTCTAGCATTATATTCAATTGCAATAAATAAAAGCATATTACTAGCAAATATTCAATTGCAATAAATAAAACCCTAAACTAGCATGATATTCAATTGTAATAAATAAAAACCTTAATCTATACTTCCATCCCCTGGTGTGGACAATGGAACTAATAACTAAAAACATAAAGAACTAACCTGATTGAAGAACACCATAAACCAGAAGAATCATTAAACCTTAAGCACCGGCTTCATCTCCTCCCTTGAAGGAGAAGATTAGCCTTCCATAAAGAAGGAAGAACACGAAGAACGAGAAGAAGAAGAGTCGAAGAACATAAGACTAGAAAGACTAATTTATTTAAGACCACCTAGTTAAAACCGATCTTTTATTATTAATCTCTCTCGCCTCAAGTTAAGGAGACAAGAATATAAGTGAATTGGCCAATTACATGAGGCACTTAGGTCCTCTATTTATGGGGGTTACAATGAGCTCTAGAAGCATTCAAACCATCATTTGTTTCCTAATACAAATAGACTTCTTCGAGTCCAACTTCATGTCCAAACCGAGAAGGAATTGGCTACGATTGTCGATTCATGCGTGCGGGCGCATTATCCATCGTCTCGGACTCAAGCAATGCGTCCGGACTCACGATCTATCGTCCCCGGACATGAGCATTGAGTCCAGACTCACGATCCATGAGTTTCAGACTCAGAAGTCTATTTTCCCTATTTTGCTCCATCCTTCTATCCTCTTTTGCGGGCTTTGGTCCAAGCAACGAATCCTTTGGCCTTGGGCTTCCAAATAGGCTTTAAAATAGGTCCAAGTCACATCTTTAATAGCTCCAATTCCTTGGCCTTCTCCATGATTGTCCACGGGCTTCCCATGTGATCCTTAAAGCTCCGAATTGCTCCGTTTTACCCCATTTTCTCTAATATTCTACAAAACTCTCTTTTTATCTGTAGAATCTTAAAACACAACTTATAAACACTATTAGTCCACTAAGATGGCTAAACAAGAGGCATAATCGAGGGTTAAATAGCACTTTTTGAGCACTTATCACAACTCCTAACTAGCCTTTTGCTAGTCTCTTAGCAAATAAGATAAAAAAATAGATAAGTGATCAAAATCACATCCTAATAACAAAAATAAAATCCTAACTCATTTTCGCAGGCATCGCGATTGCATTTACCATATGCAACAAGGCTTTAAACCTTTAAGTTCCCCAAAAAGGACAAGTTATAGTCTCGTGAGGGTTTTCAGGTGATATACCCACAAAATCAATCAATAGCATGTTCAAGAATGATAGTATTTTTTAGAGAGAGAAATTCCTTACCCACTTAGTGCTTACTCCAATAGACAATCTCTATTGCTAACTACATTGCTGCAAAGACTCATAGATTATGATGAGAGATAGTAAAAATTGACAAAAATTCTCAATCAAGGCTTATGTGTGTACTTAGTCAATTTCCTATACTCTCCTATCCAATAAACGGAATCCCTAGTTTACCTTTAGACAGATAATCTCGACTTTCAATCCTCACCAGTCATACTCTCAACAAAGAATCTCTCAGAAGATGGTCTACTATTTTACCCCATTTAATGTGGGGAAAAGAATAATGCATACGAACATCCCACATACTACCTTGAAAAAACAGACTTCTGAATAAAAGTAGTCTCATGGAAAGAATGTCAATCACATATGAAGTGTCGGGTCATTCACTTTAGCATCCTCTCACCTATTCTAGACTTTGTACCATACTGTAGTGATAAGTCATGGGTTGTAACTTGGCTTGGGTATTGGCTTATGAAGAAAAGGTAAAAAGGATTCTAAGGTTGTTTCTGAAAAAACACTAAGGGTTTTGCTTCTTTCTTTGGAAGATTTCTTTAAATTCTACATTGCAGAGAAAATTCTTCCTTTGTCTTAGCTTTTCCATCTATTCTGTTCAACTTTTTTTTTTTTCTCAGTGGTATATCCTTGATTAGTACTGGATATGCTTGTTTTCCACTAGCTTCTTTCACTTAGAACAGAATGATGGTCTTTATTGTATCTCTCTGGTATTTCCTTGTAATCTTCCTTTTGTGCTCTTTCTTCCTCTTTGTGTCCCTCATTATTCGAGAAACATATGGGTATGGCTGATAAAGATTTTGGCTATACTCCTTGTCCGGAGTTGGGTAAAGGGTAGGGGTTTTATGAAAGAAAATGGCTTATTGTAAAGGCACAAAAGGGTTTAACATGATGGTCCTACTAGGTGGGATAAAATTTGAATGGGTTTACTACTTGACTTATCGATTATGATACTGTTTTGAATAGACTACAATACCTAATGGCTATCTCCCCAGTTGATGTCACTTCGTGATTAACCAAATCAACGAATAATGAGACTATATTACAACGACATAAAGAACTGAAAGATATTGAGTCACTAAGACTCGGATTTTTCGTAAGAACTCTCCAAAGAATGGGTATAAAGCTCAAGTCTCACGGGCTAAGTCTAAAAAATCTACTTCTAGTTTACTAGGGGTTTAAATCTCTCTTCTAGCAAAAGTACACAACACTGACCAAGTATTATGGTGATGCCTTGATAAAGAATTCTATCAATAAGAACTATGTCTGAGCATAATAAATAGTCTAAGCGGTAATGAAATCAATAATATCAACTATCTATCAAACTCAACACTAAGCAGTATAGAATATATATCCCAGACTCATCATTAAAATTCATTTTTCTCATGCAACTGATATAGAAACAAAAATATTTTTGTTTTTGAAAACTAATTTTTGAAATTCATTTCTCAAGTTCTTCTCAAGTACACCCTCCCCCTACTTATGCATGCATTGACCTCAATGTATAAAGAAGTAAATGAAATGAATGAGAAAAAGATAGGATATTACCATTGATGTAGAATATCAGAATTAGTTCAAGAAACAAATTTTTAGGTCTTTTTACGTCACATCCCCAAGACGTAATGTGAGTATTTTAAAGTCAGATTCTCAAGACTTTATATCATGCATTATCAATTTGGAGTGAAGAGATCATATTTTCTCACCCAAATCTGACGAATGTTTGGAGGGCGAGGAGGTCTCACCTTGTGGGTCATAAAAAATACTCCTTGATATGCTGGAAAGATTGTTGGTGAAGTTACTTCTCTACCTTGAACTATTTCAGGTCTGATGATTTTTTGATAGGCCTTGTGGTTCCTCTGTGTAGAAGATTGACGAAAATCTTTCTTTCTAACATGACAATAATATCTGATGTGCCCTTTACCACCACAGTATTGATAATAGATATCTGGCTAACTACACTCAAGGTGGTTGGTAGACTGGTTCACATACTTCTCTCGTTCAGACAATAATGGTGTAGAAGAGGCTTCAACAGTGCAATTCTTCTTATCAATATGGTCCACTTTCTGCTTCAGAAGACTCATTTCAGTTTCTAGATTCTGTTGTTTTTCCAAAACTTCTTTAAGCTGATTTTCTAGTAACTGATTTTTCTGGGCAGAAGTTTGTTGTTCATCCTGAAATGTAGAGTTCATCTTCTCAAGATATGATACTCTCTCTGTCAATTTTCCACTATGCTCACTTAAATCCTGAATTTTCTGCATAGATTCTAAGAACATGGCTAGCAACGCCTCTGTGGTGGGGTTCTCAGGTTCATCACAGTTTTCTGTAGATTGAGCACTTTCAATTGTATCTTCGAATGGGAAGAATTCTTGTATCATACTATCAAGGAACTACACCTCTCCACCTTCGGCTTCATCACAATCTTTATGCAACAGGTGAAAGATATTTATGTCCATGGACATCTTACCAAAGTTGATCTTCATTTCACCGTTGTGACAATTTATCAAAGCTTTTGCGGTAGCGAGGAAAGGTCGGCCTAGAATAATTGGAATTTTATCAAAGGCTTCCTTGGTATCTATTACAATGAAATCTACTGGATAGTAGAAATCAGCTACTTGAACAAGAACATCCTCAACTATGCCTCTGGGAATCTTGGTAGAACGGTCAGCTAACTTTAATTTGACTTTTGTAGGCTTTAGGTTCTCGTGCCCAACGCTTTGGTACACATGATATGGCAAGAGATTAACACTAGCACCAAGGTCTAAAAGAGCATTACCCATGAATTTTTCTCCTATCCCGCATGATATTGTAGGACTTCACGGATCTTTGAGCTTAATTTGGAGCTTGTCGATGGATAATAGATGTTGTTTGTCCAAATTAGAAACGCTTCGCTTTGGAACATGAGTACTTCTCTTTATGTTGCATACATCCTTCAAGAATTTGGCATATGATGGCAATCGCTTGATCGCTTTGAGAAAGGGGATATTGATGTTATCTTTCTCAAATGCCTCCTTCATCTCTAAAATTGCTTATCCTTTTTGCTTTGAGCAAAAATATAGGAAAAAGGTAGCCGGTACAAAACACATCAGCATGTGTTTGCTCTTCTTTCTCTTTGCCATTCTTGCATATCTTGTCTTGGTCATCTTGACAAATAGGAGTGGAAAGGATTTCCCCCACTTCCTTTTGAACTTTATTTGAAATCTTGACCGATTGCTCTGTAACAATGTCATCATGAAAAGGTAAGTCAACCTTGTTGTCTATCTTCAATCCTAATCTGAGAGTAGTAACTGAGTTGACATGATCATGGAGGTGATCAGTACTAGAAGTTGTCCCAATGTGGCATACATCTTCACTCTTCAATATTGGTTCCAATATGCTAGGTTGAGTGGCTTGTGTCTTTATAAACAAAGTAGTGGTGAGTTTGTCGACCTTAGCCTCTAGAGACTCCATTCTAGAACATTGACTTGCCTGAGATTGCTGGAGATTGAGCTAAGACTGTGCAATAAGCTCTAGAACACTTTCAAACTTCTGATTTTTCTGTGATAGCAAAGTAATTGCATTCTCCAGGTTGGCAGGTGTGGCATAATTTCTCCTAGGATCAGGCACTAACTCTCCACTTGTACTAGAATTTTGTTGAGAGTATAATTGTTGTTGAGGGACCAACTGTGAAACTTGACTTGTCTGTGGAATATAACTTTGATCTTGAGAACACGGGGGTCCGGATTCTGTCTCCAATAATTACCTTGAAAGTTATTACCACCTTGGTTGGGCCTCTGAAATGAGTTTATATTGTACTCTAAGCGATGCATGTTGATAGTAACTAGGACATTCTAGAGTTGCATGAGAAGTGTTGAATAGACTTCGCAGATATTGGCTAGCTTGCATGACTGGGAGAGATTTAGCTTGAGACTTGTTGAACTTGGAGGGATTCATAGAAGGCCGATTAAATTTCTTACTCGAGTTTCAATCTTTGGTGGCGGTGGCCAATGTAGACTTCGAGTTCTTGATCCGATTGTTCATGTGCTTGGTAGCCAAATTGCTTTGGCTCCCCCCTCCATGCTAGCGACATCCTCGTTGCTAGTAGTCAGTTGTTGTGTTTTTCTCAAACTAAATTCTCGAGAAAGTTGTAAGCTTCCTCTCCATCCATCGATGTAAACTTGCCTTTGTGCATTGACTATATCATCTGCTTGTTCATCATCGAGAGTCCTCGATAGAAAAAATGAGCAAGTGTGCTCTTATCGTATCCATGATGTGGACATGAGACTAGCAGATTATTGAATTTCTCCAAGCTTTGATGATATTCTTGGTCCACCTTCCCTTTGAAATTGTTTGTTGGCATGCTTGTTCATAAACTTTGCACTTCTCCGGTTTGTCTATTGAATTGATGGGTAGTTAACTTGTTCATAAACTTTGTTCTCAACTTGTCCCGATATTTGTTCTTGAAATTGAACATTGTTCTATTGAATTGATCGAACCGGTTGAACTTTGGAAATGCGAGATTAACCATTCTTCTGGTTGCTTTGCGGAAAAATGGGTGGGATAATGATTGGCTTAATAGATTATTGGTGTCAAAACACTTCCATCATGGGATGTCAGGGATTATTGGTGGCCATTATATCAATCTGTCTAGTATTCTTGCTATCGCGAAGATGATGAAAACTATCCTATTATGCTTGAATGCAATTAAACTAATATGCAACTATTCTAAATTATACTAATATGCAAAACTACTTTCCTTCAACTTGGTTGGGCTTTGCAGCTAGTATCTCGCCCGTTGTCTAAAGCTGTCTCTTCTAGGGTTATGGTGAATCACTTGGATTGCTTAAGTACCACGTCCCACAGACGATAGTCCGTTTGTCAAGATTCAGACAAGAAATACTAGAGTTTGATATTTCGCTGTGTTGGCTTACAACTTCAATTGTTGAAAAGATCCTAAATGCAATTATAGTAGAAAGCAATAAACTAAACTATGATGCAACTATACTAAGAAAGCAATAAAAAGAATGAAGATTCGACTAACCTGGATGGTAGATCTTGTCTTCGAGATGTCCTTCAAGCTTCTCTCTTTCTCAAAAGGTTGGATGATGCGACTAAAATTGCCTCAAGATCCAAAGTTCTAATCTTGAAAGGAAACGTTAAATATAAACAACTTAAAGCGGCAGCGGCGCCATTTGACACTGCCTCCTTTTGTGTGTGAGATGTGGTATATGGATGATGTAGATAGATGATGGTCGTTGAACAAAAAGAAGCATATCAAAACCTAATTATCCCTCAATAAGTAAAGGATGAGTAGGGTATCGTTCCACTTTTAAGTGTATGTTTATATGAAGGATAGGATTTGGAAAGGGGGGTTTGAGGGATTAAAACTATAATTGTAGAGATTTTAGATTCTAATGCTAAACTAAACTAAACTAACTAAACTTATACTAAAGCTAAGAATTGGAAATAGGGAGAGAATATGAGAGAGATAGATTCAAGAGATTCAAATCCACCAATGCTTTTGATTCAATGACCTTTTGCTTCATGTTGTTCTCAAGTAGACTACAATCGGACAATCGAGCGAGTGCCGATGCCCTCTTGGATGAAACATCATTAACAATTAACTCTTTTTAAGGTTGTTCCTATGTTCATGTTACTAGTATCTTCTTTCCTTTTATGTGAGCTTGGACAGCTATTCAATGAATCACCATCTAAGGCAAACACAAGGAATACTTCCCTTACTCTAAAACACTACACAATTAGAAGAAAAAAAGAGAATAATAGTATAATATTCAATTACAATAAATAAAACTCTATTCTAGCATTATATTCAATTGCAATAAATAAAAGCATATTACTAGCAAATATTCAATTGCAATAAATAAAACCCTAAACTAGCATGATATTCAATTGTAATAAATAAAAACCTTAATCTATACTTCCATCCCCTAGTGTGGGCAATGGAACTAATAACTAAAAACATAAAGAACTAACCTGATTGAAGAACACCATAAACCCGGAAGAATCATTAAACCTTAAGCACCGGCTTCATCTCCTCCCTTGAAGGAGAAGATTAGCCTTCCATAAAGAAGGAAGAACAAGAAGAACGAGAAGAAGAAGAGTCGAAGAACATAAGACTAGAAAGACTAATTTATTAAGACTCAGCTAGTTAAAACCGATCTTTTATTATTAATCTCTCTCTGCCTCAAGTTCTGGAGACAAGAATATAAGTGAATTGGCCAATTACATGAGGCACTTAGGTCCTCTATTTATAGGGTTTACAATGAGCTCTAGAAGCATTCCAAACCGTCATTTGTTTCCTAATACAAATAGACTTCTTTCAGAGTCCAACTTCATGTCCAAAACTGAGAAGGAATTGGCTACAATGTCGATTCATGTGTCTCAGACTCAAGCAATGCATCTGGACTCACGATCTATGCGTCCCAGACGCGAGCATTGAGTCCAGACTCACGATCCATGAGTTTCAGACTCAAAAGTCTATTTTCCCTCTTTTGCTCCATCCTTCTATCCTCTTTTGCGGGCTTTGGTCCAAGCAATGAATCCTTTGGCCTTGGGCTTCCAAATAGGCTTTAAAATAGGTCCAAGTCACATCTTTAATAGCTCCAATTCCTTGGCCTTCTCCATGATTGTCCACGGGCTTCCCATGTGATCCTTAATGCTCCGAATTGCTCCGTTTTACCCCATTTTCTCTAATATTCTACAAAACTCTCTTTTTTACCTGTAGAATCTTAAAACACAACTTATAAACACTATTAGTCCACTAAGATGGCTAAACAAGAGGCATAATTGAGGGTTAAATAGCACTTTTTGAGCACTTATCACTAGCACGCATAGAATGACTAAGACTTAGCAACGTCAAATACATGTAAAAGCGAAGACAAAAATGCTTTGGTACAGTACGATGCACAACTGCAAGCAAGTATTAGGTCTTAATATCCAAGTGTCTGCTTAAAATTCAAAAATCTAAATACCCAATATAATATGGTACGGTCGGGCATGTTAAATTTAGTTGGAAACTTTATCTTCATAGCCTGGACATCATTATGTTAGCGACAACAGGATCTCTTCATTGCATGTTTCCAAATGTGTTGACTCAAAGAAAAAAAAATGTTAAAGTAAAAGACAATGCATTCTGCGCGTATAACTATGCTAGAAATTTACAAATGAAAAACATATCTATATTGACCAAGAATAAAAATATTGGTGAAGTTTCACCCTGTCTTAACTTTCTTTGGTAACTAATATTACAGTTATTGTGCAAAGTCTCTGTCAAATATAATCTACTCAAGTTGTGACCTACAACCCTAAAAATTCAAAAGTAATAATAATATCACAATGTCACTCATCACAAAGTCACTCCACTAACACCAACATAAAAATCCCAGCAAATTACCTAGAACTGGAGTAGAGGTTTTGGCTGGGACACCATCTTCACTGCAAGAGTGAATGGAAGAAATAAATGAAACTTTTTCATCCAAAAAAAGGATGAAACCATGAGAAGAAATCCGAGAGCAAACTGTAAGCATCAGTGACAAATAATATACGTAGTGACCTGGAAACACAATCCAACATACTTACCCTTTGATTTCTAATTGTTATTTTCAACAATACAATAGGAAGTCCAGTTAGCACTTTGAATACCACGTCCATACAGTCCTTCACAACACTCTTTGCAAGAGTGACTTGCACCTTGAATCTGGAACATCATATCATTAGTGATTAGCCGAATTAATTTAACTTGTTATTGGCTAACTACAGTACTTGGAGCAACACTAATTAAGAATATGAGTATATGCCAATATATTTTCTAACCTTATAGATGTATTCCCTTCAAAGTAAAAGGTGGGATGGAATGGAAAGGAATACATCATGGAAAAAGACGATTTAATCTTCGTAGATAGGATGACCATGAAAGAATTTTTAGCGCTTCAGCTTCGTTCACATCACTTGTTGCTTCAAAGGCTATGTTTGTTGGTTTAGGGTTTGGAATAACTTTTCCTGGGAAAACACCTTTTTGGGTTTTGTCTTGGGCTAACAAGTTTAGAGATTGTTGTATGGAGGCTAGAATTTGGGTTTGTTGTTGCATGACAGATAACATTATCTCAGTGGGCTTATCTGTTTGGACACTAGTTGATGATGTAACTGGAACTAGGTCTCTTTGGTTGTTGTTAGGTGGATTTTGGTAGTTCTGGTTAAAATGGGATGGAACCAATGCTCTGTTATGTTTGTTGTAGGTACATTGTCCTTGTATGAATGTATTTGGTGATTTATTGAAACCTAAAGGTGTTTAGGTTTATGAATTATTAATCCATGCGAAGTTCGGATGTTGTCTCCATGGTGCATTTGGTACATTGAAAGCACATACTTCTTATGGTTGCAGTGATGATAGGTTTGAAATCATAGGATAGGTGGCATCTATATGATTTAAGCTTAAATAGAAATTGCATGGTAAGGTATTTATGTTCATGACAGGATGAGGAGTTTGGTCTTTTTGTTTGGTTGTGAGGGTGTCTATCTTTCTTGTGAGGGTTTCGATTAAAGTTTTGATTTCAGGATCGGATTTCCCCTAAAAAATACCACTAGCCTTAAATGTACTGCATTGGACTATTCTGGAATTATTTATATCTTCCCAATGGGTATTCTTTTCAACTTAGTTTTCAAGAAAGGTTAAAGCTTCGGTTGCATCTCTATCCCAAAAACTACCATTACTCATGATGTCGAGGGTTACTTTGTGTTCTTGGAGAAGAACTTTGAAGAAATATTGGACAAGAGTGGATTTTACTAGTTTATGGTGAGGACATGAATGGAGTAGGTCAGAGAATCTATCCCATTCTTTTGAAAATGTGCACTCGGGCTCTGTCTGAAGAACTGTATCTTACTTCTTATCTCTTCTATTTTCTTCGACGGAAAGTACTTCTTCATGAAGGAGAACACAACCTTTTTCCATGTATCAAAGGAATCGGGCTTCTGAGAAAGAAGTCATGCATGACTCTTACCTGCTGGAGTGAAAGGAAATATTTGTAGCTTTACTTGATCGTCGGTGACACCCAAATGGTGGAAAGTATTACATACTTCATGTATCCGGCGGGATGTTCGTATGGTAACTCGTGTTCACACCCATGGAAGATGGGTAGAAGATTAAACACATTTGGTGGAATGCGAAAATCACTCGTGAGCAGTGTGAGTCATATACAAGATGGAGGTCCATCTTACAACGGTGTGTAGAAGTTGGAGGGAGGCTCTTTAGCTTGCACTACTTCGTCGGCCATCTTAGAAGGTGGGGGACAAGAAATTGGAGATTGTCTAGGACGACATGCTCTCCTTCATGAGTAAGTTTTGTTCTCGCTAATACTTGTAGTGCCTGAACGCAGTATCATGCACTTTTAGCAAGATGAAAAAAATATCCCAACATGCGCAAACTATGCAGTGTATGATCAAGTAATCAAAATTCGTTTTTGCAAGTTGGGAGTTTTGAAAATCTTTGATGGCCTATAATTTACTATGCCCTATTCAAGGGAACAATTGGGCGCGAGACTATGATGGTTCTACTGCACGGCTCAGGAGAGTAAGCAATCACTTCACCAAGTGGTGTGTTACCAAGAATCTCACTCACGATAAATCTGGGGGAGGGGAGTGAGGAAGGTAGTTGATCCACCGGAATCTGGTAATTGATTACTTTAAATTCTCGTGGCTATATTTTTGTCATTTTCTAGAGAAGCGTGATTAATTTAGGCTCTAGTTGATTGATTTTAATTTATATGTTTGGTTTAGTGCTTCAAGAATCAAACAACGTCCGATTTATCTATATTGGGAATGACTTCCCAATGGTTGTTATATGGCTTCGGGTTCAGCCTTATGCGTGAATTTAAATTGAAGTGCGGAAATTAAAATTCAAATAATCACATAAGCATGCTTGAACACACAAGGTATCCTCTTACATGGGCTTCAAGGAGGTTTAAAATTTACCTCTCAAGCCGTGCTTACATGCTGCTTGAGGAGAAGGCGATATTGGTTGGCGCAAGATCTGAGAATCAGGCCCAACCGTTCGAGCGTTCCTTGTTTTAGGTTACAAAAAAGGTCCACTTAAAAAGCCCACAATTCGGGTTTTTAATAATTAAACAACTTTGCCTTCAAAGGCCCAAAACATAAAAGTAACAGAAAGAGTTGCAGGCCTTTCCATAAATAATTAACATGGAATGCACTCCCAAACAAAATTAGGCACCAAGATTTCCTATGATGTAGCTTAGTGGAATGAGAGCAAAGCTTGATGAACCTAGAACGTAACCTAGCATGCCTTCTTCGTCTTCTTTAACCGAAAGGGTGTCCAAGTGAATGAACATGAGAAAATGGACGGTTTTGAAAAATACTTGGGATGTGGATAAGTTCTAGAAGGAAAGGGTGAAATGAACAAAAAAGTGGGTTTAACAAAAAACTTATTCATGGTGTAGGTCTTAACTGTCTCATATCTGAAGTTGAAGGTGTCAGGTGGCTTGTCCTTGGGTATTATTTCCATATCAGGAGAGTTTAGAAAATCATGAAGCACAGGAGAAGCAAGAAGGTCAAGTGCAAACTCATGGTTCCATTGAAAAGGTGGAGGGCTAGGAACATAGGTGATAGAAGGTGGAGGGTGGTCGGGTGGTGCTCTATGTTCTTGAAAGGGAGGATCATCACAGGCTCTTAGAAACTCGTCGAATTCCTCATCTAGGTTGTTCACATCCACATAATTAAGGTATTCATCTGCATCTTTAAGGAATTCATCTATCTCGTCCATTGTGAGATTGACTCCATCTTTCATAGGGTCGGAAGGTAGGTTGGAAAATTCTTCCTCTATTTCAATTATGTTCAGGGAGTCAAAATTGTGAACTTTTTTTTTTTTTTTTTTTTTTTATATCAGTAAGCGAGGTTGTTAACAGGCTCCCCTACCCCTTTATTAATAATTAAAATCTTTGAACTAGGTGATTACAATCTCTCATACTTTCTCCCTATTACATCATCATCTATAATTTTCATTACATCAGGAGATAAATAATCTATACTAATATCTATAAAATCTTCAGCAGGTATTGTACTCACTAGGGCATCCGCTAGCTTATTTGCCTCTCTATAGATGTGCACTATAGAGAATTCTTCAAAATCTGTCTCCATTCTTCTAATGCTTCTCATCATCTTGTTTGCCTCCTAAGGAAACACATACTTATGTAAAAAAGCAATTACATTTTGTGAGTTCGTTTGTGCTTGAAGCTTCCTGATGTTGTGTGCACGCACTAACCTCATTCCTTGTTCAACTCCTTGTAATTCCACCAAAGCAGTGGTGTGGTACTCTGACTTTCCTTTTGCTGCAGCTTTCACTTGTCCATTTTCATCTCTTATAGCTACTGCCCATGCCCCTAGCTGTCCTTGAAGTGTACCATCTGAATTCAAATTTTGTATGTCTTCAGGTGCCCTTTCCCATCTAACAAATACCCTTCGTTTTTTTATTTTCGCTATTGCCAAATTCCAAAGTTCAGAGAACCTCTCTCTCTCTCTAGCCCTTCCTCCATCTTCACGTTCATTGCAGAAAGCCTTGTCTTCACATCTCTCATAATGTTGAATACAATTCCATCCTCCAATATAGTTTTCTGTTGAAAAATTCTCGCATTCCTCTCCCTCCAAATCCAATAACAAAAAGCATTAAAAACAAGTCTGACCGCATCTTGTTTGCATCCTTTTGCAGTGGTAGCCATTGTTACCCATTTCACCTCTTCCTGCCAATTCGCTACTCTTGTTCTTACATACCCACACATTGTTAGCAACTTACTCCACACAGCTTGCGCAAATGTACAATCATAGAATAAGTGTTCTTCTGTTTCCCTAAGAGGGGTATCTACTAGTGTGGGGACGAAAGCGTCGGCTACACTAATGTGAGATACAAAACTCTCAATGGACTTCAGTTCTCCGTCTATAGGCAAACCTAGTTATCCCTGCTTGAGTCTAAACATGTTAACCTCCACAAAAGATTACCAAAGGAAAGAGTCATTGATCCATCCCGAAAATTGATTTGTGCATTGACGGTTGCCAAAAAAGGACACCCTAAGATGATGGGAATAGAATTATTATCAACTTCTGTGTCAAGAATAACAAAGTCGGCTGGGTAGTAAAAATCCTAAATTTTAACGAGAAGGTTTTCAACTACGCTCTTGGGGTATTTAATAGAATGATCGGCTAACTGCAAAGTCATTTTGCGTTGGGTTAAGTTCATGGAGACCTAGCTATTTTTATAAATAAAAAGGGAGTAAGTTAACACTCGCCCCCAAGTCTAATAGTGCAGTTGTTATGAAGTTATCTCCCAAAGTGCATTGTACATTAGGACTACTAGGGTCCTTGTACTTAACGATTCCATTATGTTCAGATAAAGAGGGATATTGTTCAGTTATAAAGGCTTCTTGGGGTATGTTTGTTTTCATTTTTGTGGTGCACAACTATTTCAGAAACTTAGCGTATCTAGGTAGACTTTTTATAGTATGTAGAAAAGGTAAGTGGATAATCAGATTCTTAAAGACTTCCTTAATCTCATCAAAGGTCTTGTCTTTTTTAAACACAACTAGTCTCTGGAGAAATGGTGGTTTATCTTTATACTTAGCATAAGGGTCAATAGTAGTATTAACCTTGTCTTTATCTTTAACATGGGGGGTTTATCTTTAGCATTTTCTAGCACAGTCGGAATGCTCAAGACTAAAACATAAATTACAACAAGGAAAGTTTATGTTTATGATAGGAGTGGGTTTCGTTTCTTGTTTATGCATAGAGAGGGCATCAACCTTTCAAGTGAGGGATTAAATTAAAGTTCTAAGTTCAGGATCTGGTTTTACCTCAAACATACTAGTTGCCTTAACTGTTGAAGAAGACGAAGTGGAGCGGGAGTAATTGTTACCTCCCCAGTTGTTACTTTCCTTGGATTAATTAATTATCTAAGAAGTTATAAGCATCTGTGGCTCCTTTACTTAAGAAATTACCTCCATTCATGATGTCTAAAGTCTCCTTATGGTGTTGAGATAAACCTTTGACAAAGGCACGAACGAGTGTGTTTTTTCCAAGGTTATGATGGAGACACTCTACTAGAAAATCAGTGAAACGATTCCAAGCCTCAAAAAAGATTCTTGTGGTTTTTGGCGAAAGAAGTGAATATTTTGAAGCATTTCATCAATCTTTTGTGGTGGGTAGAATTGCTCCATAAATAATTCAACTAGTTTTTCCTATGTGTCGACAGAGTTTGGCTTTTGTACTGTTAGCCAAGCAGCCGCTTTGTCAACTAGGGTGAAAGAAAACACTCTAATTTTTATTTGTTCAGGACCTACTTCAGGATGATGGAAGGTGGTTAGTACTTGTTGTATCCTACGTAAGTGGTGATAGGGTTCCTCATGGTCTAAACCATGGAAAACTGGTAGCATATTAAAGATATTAAGGGGATTCTAAAATCTCCCGTTATATCTGCAAGAACAGTGCAAGATTGTGGTGCATCATTCAATGCTTTATAAAAATTAGAGAGAGGTCTCTCTGTCTCTTGAGTCATTGCTACATATGTGGTGTGTGACTTTATAGATGGGCGTGTGGTATTGCATCTACAGTAAACAAGTAAAGTAGGTTTATGTGTACTAGATCTTAATCTCATACAAATTTTAAGTCTAATATACAATTAACCTAATTAAGCATGCAAAATAGCCTGATTATTACTAAAAATTTAATCCTCTTACAGCAGATGCAATGATGTAAAGAGGTCTTACCTGGAGTGTCCTTTCTACGTGTATAAATAGCGCCTTCAACAGCCTTGAAGTACGTCTTTTGCTACTGGAACACTTATACGAGTATTGGATGTGGTGATGTACTAATTTCACTATTAAAATCTTCCCAAACTAACGGCGATACCACTTAAGAATAGAGGGAGGTTGTCCGTGCATGAACGTTCCTTAATTAAATAACTTCAATCCTTTATGTTTTCTAGACATTGTATAGTATGAGAAAAAATTTGTGAATCTAGGTGTTGTTCGGTACACAATACAAACAAACCAATGGTTAACCAATCAAAACAGAGTCAAAAATCACCCAAATTTTAGTGGAGACTCCTGGCAGATCATGTGTGTTTCTATAAAAAATTTAGAGCAATTGGAATTCTACAAACCCTCCTTATCAGCTGTTGTTCCAGAAATTAAGTGTTGCAAAACTGCATAAACACACTGGAAACAATCAACTAGTTAGGTGCTCAAAACAAGTCAAACACTCTTACAATATTTACTGCAAACTCCTGACTTATGATAGATACTCCTGTCAAAATCTTTGAATTTTTGGAACTTCCTAAGTAACCTACTCGTCTATTTTTCCAGACACTTACGGTTTGAAAGATGAAATGCAGCACTATAAAGATGATATTAGTTCACTAAGTAATACAACTAGGAAAAATATGAATAAATTCCAATAAATCAACAACATCCTAAGGATTATTCCTACAAACCCTCAGAATTTTCTAAAATTTACAAATGTTTTTACCGCAGTGTTCTTCACTGTGACTCCATAGTCACAAGGAAGGGCGGGGCACGCTCTGTGTAAGGCAAATTGGAGCGCGGGCACCCCCTAATTTTAACCAATGAAATTGAACTTTTGACATATGATTTCAATTGACGTCTGGACAACTTTTCTTTAGTTGTATGCCCCAATCGGGCGTCTGAAAAAAATCACAATAAGAATATCCAGTTATAAATTAATGAAAACGTGAAAAACAAGAACGAAAAATTAAAAGTGTGGGTGGGTTGAGAATGGGGGTTTTTCCTTTAGATTCAACCAATTGAATTCTTGTCTTAAATGAGTTTAAGATGGCAGCGACACCATTTAATAAACATAAAAACATTTAAACACTAATATTAATGCTAAATAACACTAACACTTACCGTTCTTATGCTATCAATTCTAAATACTTACTCTAAATATATATCATCATGTAATATACTACAAGTAACAAGTTCGTTCCACTCCTAAACTACCAAGACATAAATATAATTCAACCAATTTGATATAAGGGAAGAACACGTGAGAGTAATGATTTGAATAAGAAATTAACTATTATGATGATACTACGAATTTATACTAAATTAACTTAAACAATATAAATATGTGAATCAAAGATAGAGAATGTTAGAGAGAGAATTAAATCTAATTTTCAATTTCTAGAAGTGTTAGAATAGATTGTTGAGAAACCCCAATCTTTATATTCTCACTAAAAGCTTAAATATAAATCTTTGACTTTTATGATTCCTAATTCAATTATACCATCTCTAGTCATAATCAAATTAGTATGAGAAGAAGGTTTGTTTTCCATTCTCATGGAAAAACTCACAATCTTCTAGTTTAGATTTTTCTCTTCTTAATCTCTAAGTCAAGAAAAATCCAAACTTTAAACCCTAATCAACAAATCTATACTAAACAAATCAAGTCCTTTTAAAGTTTAATTAACCTCCCTCCAATGGGAGTTTGGCTTTGCTTCATTGGATGGTCTAAACTAAAACAATAAAAGAAAGACATAATATAAAAGAAGAGAATTGAATATTGAAGAAACTAAGTTTTTATTGAAAGGTTTAATGGAGGCTACACTCTAAAACTACTTAACTAAACCTAAACTATACTATTCTAAAGAAAGAGGGACTAGAAGAGAGAAAAAAACCCTAATTAAAACTAAACTAATGAGTGAGAGAGGAGGGAGAGATTAAGTTTAGCCTTAATGCTCTTTATATAGAAAAGGATTAGGTTACATTTTTGTGTATAAGCCTGGAAGGGAGACTTTGGGCCTCTAATGTGAGCCCAAACTTTACAGCTTTGATTGAGATAACGCTAGGTCCATTGGAAATCTTGTTCCGAGCCAATCGTTTTGACATAAAGTAGGCCTAATTCCGAGGTCTGAGTACAAAAATACGCCATTTTGAAGTTCTGATAGCTTTTGTCATTTTTCTACCCGAATTGACTTTGACTTTCCAGCTTTAACTGGGCTTGAAAAGGCTTTTTCTTCTTGATTCTTAGGCATTAAATCTAGAACTCTTCTAGCCATCATCTTGACTCATTTTTCATGCAAAAATGGCATCTTTAAGCACATAAACAGCTTCAAGACCTAAAATACACATAAACAATACTAACTCTTATTTATTATAAATATAATTGGCCTAAATGTAATATTATTAAGGGGTTAAAACTACAATTTTGATTGCTTATCATACATGATCAATGAAATTGATCCACCTAGTCTTTCTAGGTGGAAGGATCTTGTTATGAACAGAAGACATTTTTGGAAATCGATAAAGTTTTAAAAGAGTTTGAGATAGAGAAAGTTTTAAAGATTTAAACAAGAAGGGGAAATTTTTTTGAAAATTTGTACAAGTTTGAGTCTTTTTAACGTCAAATTCTCGAGACAAATATAGAGAGACGAAGGCAAAAGATAGAATTAAACAGAGAAAAGTATCACTTTGGGTTACACTATTTGTTTAATTCGTGTTTAAGAATGCCTCGTCTTTTTTTTTAATAGTTTTCCCAAGTGAAATATATCTTTAACCATATAGAGGTTTTGATAAGAAGATAAAATTATACGTTGATCCGGTATCATTTTGGTTACTCCGGCCGGGGCGGCCGAGACGTATAATTTTCATTTTTATATATCCTTAAGTTTTGAAAACTAGGTAGAGATGTTATAAGATACTCATACTTAAAAGCAGTGATTCTTAACTCTAATTTTGAAACAAACCATAACAGGTAATCGCAGGAAGCTTTCGTGTCGGCTCTGGGGCGAACCTAATCTAGACAGACCAAGCTTCAGTTATGTGATTTCAGGGATTTACTGCGCAAGAAATTAATTATCCTGACCTGTGTGAATAGCATGGTGATATAGGCGACCCGTACTAAACAAAACTGATCTCAAACCGCCCCTAGATTGTGTTTTTCTAGAGGGTCTGTGTAGAATCCATTGCCCGTTTTGTTATTTTGGAAAATTCACATGACTATTGATGTATCAAGAATCTTGCATTAAGAGAATGGGGAAAAAACTATTTTGAAAACAAACTGTAAAATAAAGAAAAAGAAAATTGTATACTCGCTCCATAGGGTCACACTTACTTAAACAACGAGTAAAAAAGTTTTTTACAAAGAATATGCAAGATATACGTGGACTAAGGCTCCAGCACTTTCAACAACACAATCCAATTGGAGGGTCCGATTACCTTAATGATGTATTCATTTAAAAAAAAAAGATGGAATGGAAAGAAAGGGAAAGGAATACATCATGGAAAAGATGACTTAATCCTCACAAGCATTATCTTGGAGAAGGGTTTCTTCTACATCCGTAGACCGTAACTCATGAAAGTGTTTTAGGCGCCAGCTTTGTCACATGTTGCTTCACAGGCTATGTTTGCTTGTTTAGGATTTGGGATTGCTTGGCCTGCGAACACACCTTTCTGGGTTTTGTTTTGAACTAGCAGGTTTAGAGATTGTTGCATGGATGCTAAGTTTTGAGTTTGTTATTGCATTACGGCTAGCATTATCTCGGATGGTTTATTTGATTGGACACTAGTGAGTGGTGTAACTGGAACTAGCTTAGGTCTCTTTGGTTGTTAATCGGTGGATTTTAGTAGTTCTGGTTAAACTGGGATAGAACCAATGCTCTGTTCTGATTGTTATAGTTACCTTGTCCTTGTCTGAATATATTTGGTGGTTTGACGTGATTAGTGAACCCTGAAGGTGGTTGGGTTTGTGGATTAATAGTCCATGTGAAATTAGGGTGTTGCCTCCATGGTGCATTTGGTACATTGAAAGCACAAACATCTTCTGGTTGAATTGATGATATATTGGTGAGCAAGGGACAATTGGTATCTATGTGATTTAAAATTAGACAGAAAGTGTGATAAGCACCCAAAAGTGTAGTTTAAACCCTTTAATAGTATTACATTTACGCCAATTATGTTTATAATAAATAAGAGTTAATATTGTTTACGTGTTTTTGTGTATTTCAGGTCTTAAAGCTATTTATGTGCTTAAATATGTCATTTTGTATGGAAAACGAGTCAAGATGATTGCTGAGGAAGTTTTGCATTTAAAGCCCAAGAATCATGAAGAAAAGCATTTTCAAGCCCAGTCAAAGTCAATTCGGATAGAAAAAGAATAGAAAAGTCAATAGAATTTCAAATGGGAGTATCTTTGGACTTGGGCCTCGGAATTGGGCCTACGTTATGTCAAAACGACCATCTCAGAATAAGTTTTCCAATGGATCTGACCTTGCCTTAATCAGAGTTGTTAAAGTAGACAAAAAAAGGCACTAAAGTAATTTTCAACAATTGTGGCCTCTTTAGACTTAACCTAATGGACTTTGGCCTCACATTAGAGGTCCAAAGTCCCCATTTTGGCCCATGCACGAAAATATAACCCTAACTCTCTCCTATATAAAAAGGGTTAAGGCTAAACTTATTCTTCCTGCCTCCCCTTAGTCTCTAATTAGTTTAGTATAGTTGTAGTTTAGTTTAGGTAAAGTAGTTTAGTTTGTAGCCTCCATTAAACCTTCAATAAAAATACCTTCAGGTTCTTTTATTATGCTTTCTCTTTATTGTTTTAGTAGAATAAATCCGATGAAACAAGGGTAAACCTCCAAATAGAGGGGGTTTTATGAAGCCTATGTGAGGATTATGATTGTTTAATCTTACTTGCTGTTTTTAATCAAGTTCTTCAAGTTTGGTTCTTATGAATTTCAGAGATAAAATTCATAAGAATTAAACTAAAGATTAGAAACTTCATCAAAGAGATTTGTGGAGGTGCTAATCTCTCATGCTAATGAAACCAGGGTAAGAGATAACTCGGTGTGTACTAGGGATCAATAAAACTAAATCAATTATTAGGTTAAATGGTTGCTTGAATCATGTAGGTGGATTAACCGCTCTCTATTATCTTTCTCATTCATCAATTTACTGTTTTAGTATATTTAATTTACTGTTTTCATATCATATTACTCTCATTAGTTAATAGTTGTTTAGTCTAGATCCGTTTTAAGTATGTGCAAGCAAGAGTGGAGAACACGATTACTTCCTATATTCTATCATGTTGGGAGTATTATAATAACTTGATAACATGATTTTAGTACTGTTTAACTACTGTTTTTACACAATCAAATCTTAGTTATCAAAGTGCATGGTGAGGTATTTATGTTCATGACAGGATGAGGAGTTTGGTCCTTTTTTTTGGTTGTGAGAGCATTTATCTTTCTTGTGAGGGATTCAATTAATGTTTTAATTTCCAGATTGGATTTTACCTAAAAAATACCACTAGCCTTAGATGTATTTGGTTGGGTTGTTCCAGAATTGGTTACGTCGCCCCAATGGATACTCTTTTCAGCTTGGCTTTCAAGAAAGGTTAAAGCTTCGGTTGCACCTCTATCCAAAAAAATTCCATTACTCATGATGTCGGGGGTTGTTTTGTGTTTTTGGAGAAGTCTTTTGAAGAAACATTGGACAAGAGTGGATTTTTCTAGTTTATGGTGAGGACATTAATGGAGTAGATCAGAGAATCTATCCCATGCTTCGGAGAATGTCTCACTCGGACTCTGTCTGAAGAACTGTATCTTGCTTATAATCTCTTCTATTTTCTTCGGTGGAAAGTACTTCTTCATGAAAGAGAACACAACATTTTCCCATGTATTGAACGAATCGGGCTTCTGAGAAAGAAGTCATGCATGACTTTTACCAGCTATAGTGAAAGGAAACACTCGTAACTTCACTTGATCGTCAGTGACACTGGATGGTGAAAAGTATTGCATACTTCATATATCCGGCGTAGATGTTCGTACGATAACTCATGTTCAAACCTGTGGAAGATGGGTAGAAGATTGAACACGTTAAGTGGAATGCGAAAATCGCTCGTGAGCGGTGTGTGTCGAATACAAGATGGAGGTCCATCTTATAATGGTGTATAGAAGTTGGAGAGAGGCTTTTCAACTTGCACGACTTCGTCAACCATCTTAGAATGTGGAGGATGAGCGATAGGAGTTTGTTTAGGACGACGTGCTCTCCTGTGTGAGTAAGTTTTATGCTCACTAAATCTTGTAGTGCCTAAACGCAGTATCATGCACCTTAGCAAGACTAGCAAACCTACCTAAAAATGCACAAATGATGCAGTGGATGCTCAAACAATCAAAACTCGTTTTTGCAATTTGGAGTTTTGAAAATGTTTGCTTGGTCTATAGGTTAATATGCCTATTCAGACGAACAGTTGGGCGTGGGACTAGGTGGGATCTACTAATTGGCTCAGAAGGGTAAGTAATCACTTCACCAAGTGGTGTGCTACCAAGAAACTAACTCACGGTGAATCTGGGGGAGGGGAGTGAGGAAGGTAGTTGGTCCACCGGAATCTAGTAATTCTTTACTCTAAATCCTCGTGGCTATAATTTTGTCCTTTTTTGGAGGAGCATGACTACTTTAGGCTCTAGTTGATTGATTTTAATTTGTTTGTTCGACTGGGCCTCAAGTAACAAGCAACGTCCGGTTTATCTACATGGGGTAATAACCTCCCAATGGTAGTTATTTGGCTCGGGTTCAACCTTATGCATGAATTGAAAATACAGTGCAAAAATTTAACTCAAACAATCATATAAGCATGCTCAAAACATTCAAGGTATCCTCTTATAGGGGCTTCGAGGATGTTTAAAGCTTACCTCTCAAGCCGTGTTTACATGCTGCTTGAGTGAAGGCGACGTTGGTTGGTGCGTGATATGAGAATCAGGCCCAACCATTCGAGTGTTCCCTATTTTAGGTTACAAAAACCTACTTAAAAAACCCACAGTACGGGTTTTTAATAATTATACAACTTTGCCTTCAAGGGCCCAAAACATAAAAGTAAAACTAATAATAATATATTAATAGATTAACTAGAGCTAATCGTAATTAGAGTGTTGATTACAAAGTTGATTCAAAGTGTGTGAGCGTATGATACATGACTCGCCTAGCCCACTCAAACTTCCCAAGACAATAAAAACTCTAATTCTTGGTAAGTTGCACAACTTCAACCAAGTGATCAACTCATCCTAATATAATATAACTAATATTAACTAATTTTTTTGTTATTTTATTATTATTATTATTATTAATATCAAAACAAGGTTTACTGATGTACATGTTGTACACTACTTTATTACAAAATTTGAATATGTAGTTAAAACCATGAAATCAAGTAGATCTGACTGTTAAAAAATTGTTGATCTCTTACTAGAGGTGGGTGGGTGGTCACGGTCTGGTCCACGCGCGGTCGCCCCTCTAGTTCTGGTGAAGTTGTCCTGGTTTCCATCAGTAGCTCCAGCTCCTCTCCAGCTGTTCAACTATGTACCTAGATTTGAAACAAAATAGATCAGCAATGAAAATAAATGAAATAAAATGACGAAAATGAAATAAAACAAGAAATGAAGGTGGTAGAATGTTGCTTCCCTCCTTAGAGCTCAACCATGAATCCAACTCCTCCAATCCATGACGGTGGCGCCATTATAATGTTTTAATGTAGTGTTGTTATTGGGTTGTGAGGTTCACCATAACTTTTGAAGATGAATGAAAGGGAGTTTAATTAAGGTGGGAATGTAGTGGTTCTTTAAAGCTTATGACTTGTTTTGTTTGTGAAGAAAGAAATGACTTGTATTGCAAAGATGCTTGAATGAAACTAATTAAAAGACACTTGGTTTGGAATAAAATGCATTGATTAGAGATTGCAAACAACATAAGAACGTGAATAACAAACTTGGATTGAAAACTGATGTTTTTTATTAGTGGTGAATATTGTTGTTGGGAGTTTGATTGAAGTTCATCATAAATCTTAAGATGGGAGGAATGGTGATGAATGAAAACAAGAACTTTTTAACATTTCTTATTCATCTTTTCTTCTAAATCTAATGAGTGTTAAAAGACTAGTTGTGAAAAGAGGAAAACATTGAAAACAATGAAGTTGTGAAAGATTAAAACATGGAAGAAAATGAGAGGAAATGAGATAACTTTATCACTAAGTTACACTCATTGATGTTTTCAATGAGAGTAACTAGTGTTCTTGATATTTAATGACAAGATTAAACAACAAGTATCAAAAACAAGTATTAAAATGAAATGAAGAACATGAAAACAAGAAAACAAAATAGATTGAAATAAATAAATAACAAGACAATAAAATAAATTGCAATAATGTAAATCTACCTAAGAAAGTATGATAAAATTGATCTCCAATTTTTGGGTTGTCAAACCAAAAATTGGATAATGCTTTCTCTCCCTACTTTTTGCTTTTATACTCCTACTTTTACAACGACTGATTTACCATTTCCCTCTACAATCAAGACACCTCACACATTTGTTTTTTATTTTTCCTTTATGCTTTTGCTTTTTCTCTTTCTTCTTGAGCAAGCTAGGTTTTGAGCAAGACTACTTTTGTAACAAGGTCATGCATCTCTAGTCTTCTGAGTTAAGGACATGATTTTCGGTCTTCTGGGTTTGAGTTCTTGACCTTTGACCTTTGACTTTTTTTTACTTTTTCAACACTTTTTCATATAAACTTGAGTCTTCATAAGAAGCGTTAATAAAGCTCCTTTTAATTGGTGCTAAAATACATCTTTTATGATAAGTGGTCTGAAATGGCCTGTAACCTGCAAAATGCAGTAAAAACTATGAGTTGTCTATTTATTATACGTAAGAAAAGTTGTAATGCAGTAATGTAAAAAGTAAAAACACACATTTGGGAGTTGATAAAAAACTTGACTAACAAACTTGGATTGAAAACTTGTATTGAAGAACAAACTTAGATTGAAACTTGAATAACAAACTTGAATTGAAAACTTATATTAATGAACAAACTTGGATAGAAACTTGAATTGAAAACTTGTATTGAAGAACAAAGTAAATAAACCAATAAAAACTTGAATGTAAAGGACTTGAAATTAAAATCTACACTACTCCTACATGACAATAGATTAAATCTAGGTGCTCTCTCTCCTCTCACTTTTTGGCTTATATATTACACATTTTTCCAAGTTACAGATTTTCCCCTCACCATTGGATTTAAGCCACCTCATGAGGTTGCTTTATGCTTTCTCTAGATTCAAGCCACCTCATGAGTTGTTTTTTCCTTTATGCTTTATGATTTTTACTTTTGCTTTTGAATTTCTTCATGAGCAAGCTTGGTTATAGAAGGCTACTTTTGAGTTGAGGCCATAAGCTTCAGTCTTCTAGGTTTGGGTCCTTGACAGCTGACCATTGACTTTGACTTTGACCTTGACTTTGACTTTTTAGCATTTTCTCCTATAAACTAGAGTCTTCATAACAAGCGTTAATAGAGCTCCTTTTGATGATAAAATGCATCTTTTTATAATAAGTGGTCTGAAAATGCATGTAACATGCAAATGGCAGTAAAAACTATGAGTTGTATGTTTATAAAGCATAAGAATGACATATTTGAAGCATTGTAAAGGTAATAAAATGCACATTTAGAGTCTGATCAAAGGCCATATACCTTCCAGATCTAAGGCAATAAAAAATTGCACAACCAAGGTTAGCCAGCTTCTGCATGAAGGCCATTGGTTTCTTCTTAATGCTTTTATCAGTTACTACAAGCACATGATATAGACATGGATGTATTTATTCGTCCGGTAATAATGGAGCCTGATCATAGAGTTTGGCTGGTGCCCTGACTTGCATGGGATTTTCTCAGTGGCTTCAGCTCATAAGGAAATTAGAGTTAAAAGAAATAAAATAGCTTGGCATAAAGTCTTATGGAGTAAGCACAAGCGACAGCTTGGAAGCTCATTCACAACTGTGCTGCAACAGAAGAAAAGCTTCAGTCCATTGGTCTTGCACGAGCCACTAGATGTTGTGTTTGCAAAAGGGACCTTGAAAATCTAAAACATCTTATTTGGGAGTGTCCATTTGCTACCCAGCTATGGAATTGGTTGTCATTGAGTTTTAAGGTTCCTAATACCTTCAACAACCTTCAGCAAACGCTAAAACTAACTAAAAGTAGAAGCTCGTTTTTTAATCATATTTGGGAGGCAGCAGTTGTTGGTTGCATGGTGGGGATTTGGGATTTGGCTTCATAGAAATAGAATACACTTCGATGATTTAGAGTGCAATGTGACTTTCTGCAAACAGTACATCTTTATGCAAGTCAATATTGCAGCCCACTTATCTAGAGGCTACATGAGAAACTCTAACCCAGACAAGGCGGTGTTGTCAAAATGGGGATTGGTAGTAAGCCACCAAGGATTCGACAATGTAGATGGCTAGTGCCGCCTCCACCGATACTGAAAATTAATGTTGATGGCTCTTTGGAAATCCTGGTCGTGTTGGATGGGCTGCTCTGCTTATAGAGATGCCTTTGGTGTCTTTAAGCTTGTTTGCAGTAAGGGTATTGGTATCAAAACAAACTTCATTGCTGAATGTTTCGATATTTTAGGAAGCATAGAGATAGCCATTGCTCGAAAATGGTTACACATACGGGTGGAATCAGACTCACAAGCAACTATTTCTGCTTTTAGTTTTGGAACCATTCCATGGGAATTGAAAAGTAGATGGGCAACATGCAAGTCAAATGTCCAGTACCTATTATTATCTCATACTTGGCCAGAGGCCAATTTCACGGCTGATGCAAAAGTGGGGGCAAACTTAGAGAACCACGAGTTATTATATGAAGGAAAACCTCCACACACACACACACACACATATATATATAGAGCCACAAAATAGAGCTCTTCTTCTAGTTTTTGAAAATGCCTTTGCAGAGATCCTCTTTTCCGATGGAAAATATTCAGACAACTTTGCTAGGATTTTATATGAATTGACATCTAGACCTAACAGCAAAGTGGGTGCGGCTCATGGCATTTGGGGTGTAGGCGTCTGATTCAGATTGTTCTAGAGGGCGACTATCACTCTTGCATGTAAAATATTGAAAAAGGTATTTATAGCAGTTGTACCTTTGTTTCAACATGTTATCCTTTTGTAGCAAATATATTCTGTTTGATCAACATTTGTTTTTCATGATAAACTCTACTCTATACTACTTGATACATGATGGTGTATAAGATTGGCTCTCACTCTTTTGTGTTGTTTAAAAAAAAAAAATGTCAGAGGTACAGCCAACAGAATAGGGAAAGGGCTGCCATCTGCTACCAGATGCGGAATTACACCATATGCTCATTTTCACGTTCATTTCAGCACAGAATCTTTCTTGTACTCTTGCATTTCATTCATCAATAGACCAGCAAAACCACAATTCTTGTTTTGCACAAAATAAGGAAGAAGCATAGCTTAATACTAATCAATACTCATTAAACATAAACCTTTGAATCACATCCAACAATTACATCTAACAAGTCGGAAAATAGAACAATTGCAAATACATGTTATCTAGAAAACTGTATTCTCCTGTTAATCAGAGATACAAAGAACAAATACACCCAACAGATTAGGGAAAAGAATACTATCAATATCGGTTAAGCTCAAAGACTCAAGAAGCGGGCAGAGAAGATCTTAGTGGCATTCTTAGGGAGAGAGTCGCGATAATACTGAGAGAGAATAGGAGAGAGAGTGAGATTCGCGAAGGAGTAGAGAGAATCACGAATGAAGATATGGGAGAGAGAATAGGGGAGAGAGAATAGGAGTGGAGTTTGGGGTTTTTTTTTAAACCCTTCGTAAGTATATTTCGTATTTCGATATTTAAGTTGAGTCCGCTTACGGACGTCCGCTTAAGAGCGGGGCTATATATATATATATATATGTGTGTGTGTGTGTGTGTGTGTGTGTCTCGGAGGATCCTAATGCATTATATTTCAGATTTGACTAAACTTAGGGAAGTAGTTTACCATGGTACTAGTGGTACGTTAGTTTTCTTGTAATTCTCCTTATTCTTATTAATACATTCTGCATACCTAGCAAAATATATATATATAGGATTCGACTTCTAACACTTTTGTGAGAGAGAGTGTATTTCACTGATTTTTTGAATATCTAGTTCAAGTCGGTTTAAAGACGTTCTTCAGAGAGTCAGGCGGTATATATACATATTTTTAAATGAGCCGAATTTTTGTGGAAAATCTATCCATAGTTTGGAGATCATATCTACAAAATATTAGTTTTTAACTCATCTTGTAAAGGAGCGTGGTATAAACCATGGTAAACGGATCCCTCCCCTATTGACAAAAAATGTCAATGGGATAAAACCACCCCAGACAAGATCACGCGTCACAAGTACTACATCCCCAAAATATTACCAACGGACTAGCTGGACAAATACATCCACCTGAAGGAAATACAATTGTGAAACTAGGCTTTCTAATTCCCATATAAACTTAGGCCATTCAGGCACTTGAATTTATAAGCAAAGTATTAAGTAAGGGTTCCTAAAATGAACATTTCTAAGAACAAAACCAATTTTACTAGCGAAAGCGCACACTTGGTCAGCTCAATAGGCTTTGATGATTGAACGAGCACAAATATAGGCCCAAACACAAACTGAAATAATCACGTGTAAATTTGTATTTACATATAACAATATGAATTGTTTTTCACAATAACCTGTAACATGTCTATAACCCTATGTAAGATTATATTTACTTACCTATGTAATTTTACATATGTAAATACAAATTTATATTGCTGATATCAGCCCATGTTTTTTGTCCTAAAACCAAAATTATCTTTATCCTTGTACTATGGGCCCGTTCCTGGACGTTAGCCCTTTTCTAATTTGAATTACCACAGAGAACTAGAAGTTCTATTAAGAGTTAGTTATAGAGCCCTTCATGCTAACACCTACTTTTCTTACAGCTCAAGCCCAGACAAGTATACGACCCAAAGGAGTAGATAATAAACAGGGAAAGTGAAATTGATGCTGCTGAAGCTTCAGCATACCACGGCAAAAGTCCAGGCCTAATTGGTCGCAAAGACTAACATCTACAGAGACGAATCGAATCAAGGGGGACAGATTCATCAACAAAGTCGGGAAGCAATGGTGTTAGGTCAGGTTTATATAGTCTAGCCCAAATATTTTATGGGCTGATGCTAGTATGCTACAGGCAGATCTACTCCATGAGATTCACTTGTCTACGTAACCTCTACGTAGTTTGATAATTGAATGAATTATTTGCTAAACTAACCAAAAATAAGGCTTAAAGCAGGCTTTTCCATAAACTCTGACAGATGTAAACAACTTTTTTCTGCTCCACGAGATTTGTCCAATCTGATATTGGAAGTAATTGTGTACATCAACCAATTACCAATAACATAGATATTGCTGATTAGCAACTCTTGAAACACTATAGCCCCTTCCTATGGTGCCTCTGAGGAGAAACGGAAGACATTAATAGATAATTGCTGTCACAACTATTCATCCTAGTATATGCTCGAGTCCAGCCAGACCCTGCGGCGCAGCCAGTCGATTTCCTCCAGAAACAGCATGGAGCAGCTGTTGTAACCACCTCTTTGTTGTAGCATCATCCTAAAAATGCAAAATGGAATACAGTGAGAAAGAATGTAAAGAAGAGCGGAGGAACCAAACTGCAATTTAAGTGAACCAAACCACATATCAGAAGCGAATTTAAGGAGCAACTCATACAGCCACATGTCAAGAAAGAGGAGACTGTTAAAAATAGTCTTGAGTTTAAAAAACTGCATTCGGAATTTCTACTTTCACATGTTACACACTATCTGCCTGATGTATGTTTTCCAAACCCATTGAGCCACTAAAGAGTAATCACCATATGACAGCTCATCTGACATCTATGCACAACCGACCACATCTTGGGGTTTCAACTATCTAGTCCTATTACATTTTTCTTTCCATTGTTCTCCCTGCTATCCACTTTATTAGGCTTTCCACATTGCTTCTATGCGTAAAAGCCTTTTCTATGGCCAAAGATATGCAAGACAACTCAATTAGAGTTTGTTTCAACTTATCAGGACTTTCAGGGGATGATCTCAAGTCCGGTAGACCCTTTTTCTGATTTCTCCACTTCATCCCCTCTCGGCGTATGGATTACAAATATATCTATGTTGCTTTATAGGGCTCCCCACTCCTCAAGTTCTGTAGACCCTTGTGGGTTACATAATTTTATTAATTATAGCCAAGTAACATGGACAATTCATATTTTAAAATAAATCCGTGTTGCACACAGACACTCGTGTCAGACACATGGACACCACGTTGTGCATACAATTTCAAACTAGGGTTTCTTCTATACCCTAAAAGACTAAGAAAAAAGTCTATTAGTATAGTTACGCCATGATACACCATTTTCATAGTTCTTAATATGTAAGCAGGCACTTTCTAAGGTCTTCTTCCAGAAATGAATTTAAAAGGCATGCCAAACTAAGGGATTAGAAGGCTCCTCCTCATCTTGCCAATGCCATTTCTATGGAAACCATCAAGTTTTTGCAATATTGATGAGACAATTATCAACAGAATTTTCCATCCAGTCTTCTGAAAGACTTCATTGGTGCAAACGGCACAATGTAACGGTTTCAATCGTGTATGGGAAAAAGTTCACTAGAGCTATTTGGTTCGGTATTTCCTTTTTGCTCCACTTGTTTATGAGAGCCAAAGGCTGCATCCCATATCCTACTAATGTTTTTTTTTCCTTTAATCTATATACTTACTAAAGGGGCTCTTGCGACTTAGCAGTGAGACTATGACGTAAGAAAGTTTGGGTTTCCTTCACTATTTTGTCGTTATGTGTTTCACACATTAAAGTGCGGCATAAAAAACTCTATATTTCCTATTTTCACAGCCAATTAGTTATTACATGTATGACGTCGCTAATAATTACTGATTACAAAATGTGTTCGTGTCTAATATAGTTCTTAATTTTTACTGCGATTTTCTGAAAAAATCCTCCATGTGGGGCCACCACATGGCATCAAATTCTTCAAAACTTAAAATGGCATCACGTGTCTCTTTGTCCTATATTTTCTCATATTTTTGCTGTGTTTTTTTCCATTAATATGCGCCAATAAACGCCATTTCTTCTCCGACTAGCTATTTCGTCAATAAATGCCTTTTATGACATTCTTTAATAGTACCCACAGAGCACATTAATAACCCAATTAGGGAAGAATAATAGCATATCTATTTCCTACTGTTTTCAGATAAGATTTCTTCCTTCACAATATCTAATTGATAAATACGATTACATTAATTATATCTTTACTAAAAAAACCCAAATACGTAATCTCCTATTTTGCATTTGTTTTTTTGGAAACACAAATTAACGTGGTTCCATATTTTGAAATCGCACAGCATGCATACGTGCACATTTGTATGTATTATGATTTCCTTACCCCTACTATGCATATGAAAAAACCAAGAAACAGAGAAACATCAAATTGATACTGAACATATAAAACAAATACACAAGGTTTCATAACTTTCATAAGTAGCACATACACGAAGGCAATTATTGAAGGACCCATCTCTCAACATTTCAGGAAGGCAATTCCTTAGTGCATCACATGCCCTGCATTAAAAATAAAACAAAACAAAAAATCAATAAGAACAAAAATAGAATCGGAATCAGTATGTACACACAGATGCTTGTTCTAGGTATAATCATTCCCATCTTCGCAGACATGGGAAATAGTCGCAAATATGCTTAGGTTACAGATAACATACCTAGGATTATCGGACAATCTGAGATAACAGCGGATAATATGTTTAAGCAGCCTGGAGGAGGGTTGCTCAGAAAGAGATGTAACCATGGTTCCCAGAACACGACCTACTGCAAAAAACCGCTCTGCTGTAGTACATATATAACGCAGGCCCACATCATCCAACAGAATCTTTTGAACAATAAAGGTAGCAACCTGAATGATTTTTTTCAACAATTTCAACGCTTAATTAAAAGGGACCCTGCTGGAAAGTAGTACAGTTCAACCCATCACACAATAGCAGATCACATAAACCAAGATTATAAGCACGCCAATCATTTTCTTGTCATTCCTTTTGGGTTTGCTAAAAATAAGTCGATTTATTTTATGTTTTTTTCCTTCTTTAATTCAGTAGAATTCAATGTCAACGTAGATTACAATATCTAATAATGATCATAGGTAGCGAGATACTGAAAGACCCACCACCACCACCACCACCCACAACAACTAACAAGATCATTCCAATTACACATGATGTCAACAAAAGTCATCCGCGAATGGTTGGTCTAAAAGAAAATAGAAACAGAAGACTCATTAAACTACTCCCCTACTAAAAAGAGAAAGCAACTTTCATTAATTTATACATCAAAACTACTTTGCTAAATCAAAAAGGGTAGTGTTATTGTTTTGTTAGACAAAAGTGTCCGTATTATTGTTGATTGTTGACTGCACTTAACAACAAGATTTCTTTTAATCTCTACGCATTAAAAAGAAGGGTTTTCTTCTTCTTCCCGCCAAGGTTCTTTATCACCTTAGTATCTTCGTATTCATCACTTTTAATCACTTTTCCCAACTTTTCCAAGCTTATCAAATAGAGCTTATGCATTTTCAATAGTGATTGCATAATTAACTTGACAACTGCGGAGATCTTACTTTTTATATTTTTTTTTTACAAAATTATTGATTTGGTATTTACCTTCCTTCTAATTGATTGTATTATTTTTCCCATTAGCCCGGACATTTTCAACTATTTATGTTCTCAAAATTTTGAGGAAAAAAAAAAGAACAGACTTTATAATCCTAGTATGATAAAGAATAGAGAAAAATTATAATGTGGGTTATTGAACAAGGCAACTCCTTAGAAAGGTGGGTTTCATAAAGTGGGTGTGGTGCATAATAAGCACCAGCCATAAAAATAGAACTACTTTCTTTTGGATCAATCCTAAACTCTTGGTCAAGATAACTCATGGCATAGATGGCAACTCCTTAGAAAGGTGGGTTTCATAAAGTGGGTGTGGTGCATAATAAGCACCAGCCATAAAAATAGAACTACTTTCTTTTGGATCAATCCTAAACTCTTGGTCAAGATAACTCATGGCATAGATGTTTAATGCCAACTCTTGAACCCAACATCACCCTCGAAGCAATGTACAAGTTGTAAAACTGTATATATATCCCGAGTTGACATCCCTACCAAAAGGGGCACTTCCACAGTGAGTTAAGGGCAGATTTTTTCCAGATACGATCTCCAAAACAATCAGCTCGTTTCAATGTGTCTACCCTTGTCAAAAGTTGAGTTTAAGTTTGTGATTTTTATGAAGGTTCACATTTTTTCCGTTTTGTAAATCGCATTTGACAAGGCTAGAGATTTCAAAATGAGCTGATTTAAACAACCCTGAAGTGCACATTTTGGTAGGGATCTCAATGTATCCTGACCGATATATATATATATATATAAAGATATAATCCATTAATTTCACATCCCATTACAATAAAGGTAATCCCGCCTAGCAAGATGCTAAGTTTTGAGATTACAAACTCCCCTCACACCCAAAATACATGACATAGTGTCACCCCCGCAGCAAGAAGAGGTTGTTGTCATTTGAAATGAAACACTCTAACCCCAAAAGGGCGCCCTCGCCCTCTTGGCAAAACGGTTCGAAAGAAGAACATCTCTACAAGGCCCTGCCTATATCGTTCTTTGACAAAAACCCAATTAGTAAGCGACACAGGACAAAAAAGATGAAGAGAGAAAATAAACTTTACTTAGTGGAAGACTATAATTGATTGCAGGAATTCAGCTTCCTGGAGAATCAAGGATTTTTGTAAAGATAGAACAGAAAATTGAAATTCATTTGGTATAAAGGTAACATTTTCATTGATAATTGTAAGCAAATAACCAACAATTCAGTCTCATATTCTTCCAAGGGTATATGACACTCAAGGAAAGCGCGTCCTTTCTAGATGAACGATTGAGTAGGTGGGATAACTTTCTCTTCTACCCTTCTTCCCTCTGTCTCTCTCATTTTTAAGGAATCTTATTTCCTTGAATCAAACATCGCCAAATTATCACCAAATATAATTCCTAAATCACTACAACAAACATCCATTCTTTGTTTGTAGGACTTAAAAAAACATATAACATTTGTATCATTGTCAATATTAGAACCACTTTTAAGGTATTTTCTATTATGACCAGCAAAGGTCACCTTTTTTTCCCCTTTTGGAATGGTCACAAAATTTAAAAACAAAAAACAAATAAACAAACAAACAAACAAACAAACAGTAGTTGCTATGCATAAATATAATGACAATGTATCAGAATCCAAATTTTGAATGGAAAACAACCAAAACAAGAAAACAATTTTATCATGAATGACTAATTACCGTTTTCGAAAGTTCACTACCCATCTCCATGGTGCGCAAACACAACGGAATTATTTCTGTTGAGAGAAGGAAACTAATAACTTCTGTATCATCAACCTGCGACACAATGAGAAAAATTGTGATACTTGTGAGAAAAGAAATTGATTTTAAAGGAAAGTGTACTGGATGTGAAATTTTTTTCACAAAGGTTAAGATATACAAAAACTACATGCTTCATGTGGGAGAGAAGAGGATAGCATACATCTATTCTGTGACAGTAGCTTTTGCAAATTACTAAAAACAGGACTACAATTTTGCTAACACTAGAAGGGGGGCACCTCTTACTAGTTTCGTGCAAAATCCCATTTAATGGTTCATTGTTGAACCATTTGCACTAGTGGCACACCCTAAATTGTCTTCAATAGACTCTTCTGGAATATATTATTCAATGTTATTTGATGTAATATATGGAAGGAAAGGAACCTCACAAATTTTGATGATACATTCTCCACTGTTGGAAAAATTGTTTGTAAAAGAGTCAATATGAGCGGGCAACTTCCAAATGTAAGGGTAAGAGGGCTTGAGGTTTGAGAATCTCATGTTTAATGGGAGACTTGTAATACCGATATAACCATGGTCCCTGTATATAACCATGGTCCTTGTACATTTGAGGATGGAAGGGGATTGCAAGGGGCCTCTTCTTCCGTGATATTTATTTCTTCGTTCTCTTTCTCCCCCATATCGAGTGAAATTCAAACCTCCAAAGTCCAAATGGTAACCAGGCCCAACTTGCTTTGTAGTAGCAGCCTCATGAAGTCTGGGCTTGTTCCCTCCTAACAGAAGATAAACTTGGTTGAAACACCTGTTTCTATCACCAACTGCTCCAGGCCCGTGTTCTGTTCTACCAGGTAAAGTGACAACCTAGGAAGCACGGATACCGACACGCGAAACGTATACGACACGACACGGATATGCGGACACGGCATTTTTCAAAAATATAGGATACGGATACGTCATGGACATGTTTGAATAATATATATATTTCGCCGTCACAGAAAAGGCACGGAGCCAGCGGAAGACGAACCAGATTTTTTTGGGCTTTCTATATTGTAAATTGACTATTTTCCTATATAAGAAAAGTGTGAGGGGCTGAAACCTAACTAAGCCGTCCTCTTTTCTCTCTCAAAAATTTCTTATATGCGTAAGATTACTATTCTGACATGTCCCCGGCGTGTCGCAAATTAAAAAAAATAATTATAAAATCGGATACTCCAAATCGCGTATCCGACACGTATCGGGGAGTATCCGTGTCGGACACGGATACTTCACCCTTAGAGACGTATCGGTGCTTCATAGGCGACAACCCAATATATTAGTGCTCACCTGACCCATATCAAACATTTCCTTCTACGTGGGTGATCCGTGAACCACAACCACCGCTTGTAGTACTGAATTTTGAACTGCTCCCATTGCCAACCCGAGTGCACTACCTACCATTCTCCTCTCGAATGGACGCTGCTATGTTTTATTCCATTACTTACCATGTAAGCAAACGAACCATCCTGCCCAGATCGCCACTCATCGTCTTCACCATTTCTCTACCAGAACTAGCGGACTTTTACTAATTTTTTTAACCGATAAAAATCATTTTATTTCACTAATATCACCCTTGTTACAATCAGTTACAGCAAGTGGACCTTGCAGCAACATTCTACTTGACTTTTGAAAGTACTCATAACCTGGATCAGACCCTCACTGCATTTCAAGACGATCCAAGCTACAAAAAATCTTGGTTGGACACCCTCTTGAAGCAAGGATTAGCACAAACCTAACTGTTAAGCTCCTCCTTGATCCTATCCACAACCTTGTGGATTTCCTTTTGTAATTGCTCAAACAACCTTGTATTTCTTTCTTTCCATACAGGCACACAATTGCTCTTAGGATATGCTCTGCAGGCCCTGTTGCTTTGGTAGAAAGAGATAGAAAGTGTTAGAAGGCGGCCTTGAAGGTTTGTTGAAAAACGAAAAAGAATAACTCAAGAAAACCTTTGAAGAAACCAGAATTAAGGAGAATATGATCCACCCTCTCTTCTTCCCCTTTACATAGTAAACAAATGTTATCTAGCTTCATACTTCTTTTCAATATGTTGATGGTATGAATTCTCCCCAAGAAAGCAAGCCAACAAAAAAAACCACTTTGAATATCCATCCATATCCAATTATATCACAATTATGAATCACCTCCGCTCTTCATTAATCAATGAAAGCATACACCGTGGCCAAACTTTTTAGAAAAACCTCATTGATATTCCTCTTTGTTGTCCCATTGATATTCCTCTTTAAGAGAAAGACTATATATATATATATATATATATATATATATATATATATATATATATATTTTAAATTTAATTGTTTGGTGAGTTGTGACCTATGCTATAACGTGTAAAAGTGTCTTGCCAACAAAATAAAAAAGTGACGAGGTGATTAAGTCATCATATGAGAAAGAAAAGAGATTTATGGAATGAATAATAATTCAACTTTCTATGATGTTGTAAAAGCATTGGAGTATTGCATGGAGATAGAAGACTCTAGTTGGCATTGTAGTAATAAATGCATGCTGACAAAAGACTTTAGTTGCCTCAACCAACACATGGTAATATCAGGGGCTTGGTTAGAGGAGGAATTAATGGTTCAGATGTGTGGTGGGATTAAACTTTGTTGATACCCTAAAGGTACTGTTCATTCACCACAATATTCAACAAAGGCTGTTCCTAGATACTGTAAATCATTAAATGTCAAATAAGCCGACTAGTGAATAAATTCAAGGGCCTTTTTCACCGTGGGCTGTAGGCCCGAGCACATACTAGTTTACAAAACATTAAAAGAATTCAAGCAACATGAAGTACCTTTACAAGTGCACCAATAACTCCCAAGCTAGTAAGCCTCAGATACTCAAATGGTCTCGTCTTGCTGGTAGTATTTAGGAAAGGGTACAGATATAAAGGTATATGAGCTGAAAAGGACAAAAAATGACATTCTCTTAATGAAATCTTCAAACTAGATCAATAAAAATTGATGCATCTGTATTAATAGAAGATAAGGCTAATCAAACACTAAAAATATTTTTTCTAAAATATGCTAAGTTTAGTGTTTATTGACAAAATCCATCTACTGATATACGCGAATTAAACATTTACATCCCCAAATAAAAAGCCCCCTAACAACACCCTATACGCGAAATCCAAATGGGTGTGATTGGGTGAAATCTCAACCCATATTCCTCATCTCATTCGTCATCAGTCATAGTTGACTAACTATTCGTCTTCACCTTCCTCTTCATAATCACTGAATCCGTCACTACTATTGAAATCCCTTCAATCATCAACCTCTATACAATCTTCAAGTCTTTTATTGTTGCCTTGAACCTTGCCCAACCTCCACATTATAGCCCCACCCTTTCCCAAAGCTAAGTGTACTTTCTTTGCTATCCTCTCTCCCAACCAATTTTTCTTTTCCAACTTGCACTGAGAATCAAGCTAGCAGTGCAACCTTTTTTATTGGGAAAAAAAAGCTGGATTCGGCGGGGCTAAAACCATGACCAATGGGTTAAACCCGACTTCGGTTGGGTCCGACTTTGGATTTTGATGACTTGGGTCGGCTCAGATTGAAAAAGTGAAACCCAACCAAAACTTGGGTTGGGCTCAGGTTAAGATGTTAGAAAGCCCAACCACCCTGAGCCCAAACATTTGCTAGTGTCAAGACCGTCAACTATGACTTTTTATGTATAACGCTCTTTTCTTGACGCAGTTAGACTTCTAAGTCTTATGGTTCCTACTTTCATATAATTTCTTTTATATTTCTTCACTATAAAAGCTAAGCATCCAATGTGATGCATTTCAAATTTCAAGAAAAACAAAAAAACATAAGCAAATGATGCAACCCCTTCAACCCAACTTGCCCGACATAACCTGAATCAAACATGCGTTGAGGAACTTGTATTTCGAGTCAGGATGAATCTGGGGTAAGAGACTGATAGACATAGGAACTTAATTTGGCTCTGGTTAACTCAAAACCGGGCCCAACAATGCCCAAGCTGCGGCTCTAAATCAAGTGCTGGAATCTGGTGGCAACAATCAGAAAACTTCTGCTTAGCCTAAATGAAGTGGTAGTACTTCATGTCTACTGCAAAGAAAACAGAGCTGCAGATCATCTTGCAAAACTCTCTTTAGGTGCCAACGTGGAGCCTTTTGTTTTTACATCTCCCTTACGTAATACTTTGAGTACAATAGTACAATATGATGCAACAAAGGTTTATGAAAGATTATAAAAACAGATGGGGATCTGCAAAATTCCAGCATCAGCCCCTTTCTCATAATCATACCCCTCGAAACCACCGTGGTTTATCCCTACACCAGCATTTCTTCATCTGTTCATTCTCTTTTCCTCCACCCCTGCTTCCTTTTGACATTTTTTTGTAAGCCCTGATTTTTTAACCTCCCTACTTGTCCCATCCCTGTCTCTGACCTTCCATCGTTCTCCACTCTTCCAAAGTCCCCTCTTTCCCCTTCGACTGGCCCTCGCACTCTTGTCCCTGATACCCTTTTCATGTCCTCTAAAACCCTTGATAATGGACCTACCCCTTTTCATGTCCTCTAAAACAACACTTCCTAATCGATTTCAGCCTCTTCCATTTTATTATATAGGATTATAGGCCTTACCTAAATCTTGGGCCCTCCACCCATCAGACCTGCTTGATCCCTTCAAATGACCACCCATATTGGTCTCTCTTTAACGTGATATTTATGGCAAACTGGAGCTATCTTTTGTAAGAACCTCTAGCTTTTTATTTGATTACGAGATATACAAAAGGGTTTGCAAAAACAGTTATGGACGGTTGCATAAACAAACAAACAAATGAACGCAGAAAATTAGATTAAACGAATGAATGTAAAATTAAACAAACCATTCTTTACAACAATGTAAATGGGAGCATGGTCAACTTAAAATGTATATACTTTAAGCAAATAATAATGCCAGAACCAGAAAATATCATTTTCCCCGATAGGACTAGTTGTTTAAAGCGAACTTTCCCAATAAAAGGTTGTGAAAAATGGTTTTCAGATGTTGTACGGTATCTGTAGTTGTACAGTGTACATAGGGAAGATCTAATGTGTTCCTGCAAGGTAATCTTACAGTTGTGTACCCATAAGCCATAAACATACAACATCAGAAAAGGTAATGCATCCGTTTCCTAGGTGTGGCCAGTCTCTGAGATATCTCCATCGAAGCCTTGTAGGTCGTGATTCTAATTTATGAATTATGCAAGATCAGAAGCAAGAGAAAGAGATTAAACCAAACCCTATGTCTATCTATTGTTCGGCGGACTTCTTTTTTACAACAGTAGGTTTTAGTTTCTATCAATCTTTATATGAAACCTAATTTTGAACACACCATTATTAGATTAGGCCTTCTTTGCCTGCGCATTACCCTACTTCCTTAATCCAAATAGCCCTAGGAGAAGCTGAGCTAGCTAACCTAAGTCGCTCCCTTCATTCGTTATGACATATGGGAGATCCATATCTTTTTCTGTGCTATTGAGCCACCCTATGTGAGGAGGGGAGAAAGAGATGGAGATATATGGGAAGTTAACTTTACTTAGTTTATACAATCTTTACATCCTTTGTGCACATCACATAACATGGTTAACCAAATGATGATATGTTACTTTGCTTTTATATCAAGTGCACTGAGATATGTGTACTACCACCAACATGGGTTGTTGCTATATACTACCGAGTCACAATTGCAATCCACAGGAATGTGCATGCTAAAGTGGGACATGACACATGTTATGGAAATTCACTTTCTTTTTCTTTTTTTTCTTTAAGCAGACAAATATATATATCATTCATTTATATAAAGTAACAAAAGTACATTACAAATACCCTCAACTAAGTAAGTCACAAAGGTAAAGAACTTCATTAAAACCATAGTTCGGGATTTCGGAATTCTCGGAATTCCGACAAATCCAAAAACCGAAATTCATCAAATTTTGACCCCTATCATATTCGGAATTTCGATTGATTTCGGAATAATCAATATTTCAACTCTATATTCGGAATTCCGGTTTTTTGAAAAACCAAGATATTGGGCGGAATTCCGAGGTTTCGTTCGGAATCACGAACACTGATTAAAACACATTACTTAAATTTAGAATTGATATTAAGAAGGGTAAAAATACCTTCCAAGATAAACCAACATAATTATAGGAATGAGAAAGACTACACAGAAAATGATAATACATAAAGACATTTAGAGAATTAAATATATAAATTGTGTCCATTGACAAAAACAAAAAGAAAAAAGAAGTTCATAATAATTTTACCACATTGAAGGATGAAGAAAAGTGAAAGAGGTGACACTATATCAAACAATCCAAATGACTAGTCAAGGCTGCTATCATGATTCATGACATGCAATCTTCTTGGGAGGTGTTGCACAAAAGGCAAAGATTTGGAATGTCATAAATTGCATTGAAGTTGCCAATTGAAGCCGGGCACCAAACCTATCACCTATGTTTATCATGAGAAAGAGGATACGGCCTTATTAGTTTCAGCCTCGTATCACTTCAATATGTATATATGAAAAATAAGAGTTTACAATAATAGAAACTTTCTAAAATATTCGGGTCGGGTGCACTGCCCCCAACCCCCAATGGACGGATGGCACACAACGAACGTAACATTGTGAGACATCTCCCTCGGGGCGGACTGGGCCGCACAATCCTTAAACCCACTCGAGAGATTTCCTCTTAGAACTCTTTGGGAACAGAAGGTGTATATGCAATAGACGCTCCCTAGAGGCAAGAATAAGCATTAGCAACACTAGGAAAGCACTCGTTATTTAAGAAAGCTTCTAGAACATTCTTATCAGAATTCTAAGTTATTTTTTATTGTTGTGTCCAATGAGAAATATAACTTGCATTTGTTTAGAGTTCATATTGTTTTGTAAGAAACCAATTATTATGATTATTATCACTTAAATTGATGTTTATTATATTTGAACCAACTATCATTCTTCTTAAACATTATGAGCATCCAACTTAAAACCAATTGGTAATAAGTTGGGAGGCCCATCAACATTTACAGTATACTGCAATGCTTTTCAAATCCCATGTGGGACTATAAAAAACATCTAAACAAGCCTCCTCACATGTGGCATTACAAGAGCCTAACACGTGGACAATACACTTGGGCGACGTGGAGTAAACCAACCCTTTGGGCCAAACACAATAGCCTGCCTGCTCTGATATCATTTTAAACATTATGAGCATCCAACTTAAAACCAATCAGTGATTAGTGGAGAGGCCCATCAACATTTGTACTTCACTGCAAGGCTTCGCAAATCCCAAGTGAGACATAACAAACATCTCAACAATTATTATTATATATACCCCACTAAAAGATCTTCATGTTCTTGATCGTCTAATTTTTAATTCTCTTTTCTTCAATTCTTCTCTAATTGAGATTTTCACATCTCTTTCCCGAAATCATACCATGTTCTTCATTAAAAATACTTTAAATGTTTCAAGGTGGGCCGTCCAACAAAAAAGCAACTTTTCAGGGGGATACTATGGCACCAAATGATCTTACAAGGAAGTTGTCATCACCAAAAGCTTGATACATGGTATCCACAAAGTCACAATTAAAATGTAATTTCAAAAAAGTTCCATTGCATCACACTGCTACTCTTCTTGTAATAGTTTTGTTTGCAATACTAGCATTTTGTTCAAGGCTATGTTGCAGGGAGCATTAAAGTCTCCCTCATAAGGGATTTACTAACCCACGCATCAGCCATAAAAGAAAGTTTCAGGCGATTGGGGATAAAGCATATTTTTACTCGTGCATTGTGATCTCTTTATGTCATAGGTGTTTCTCTTCTACATTGTACACCACAACCACTCAGCATAGAGAGTTTTATTAGTTAAGGTTACGTATATAAACCCAAGACCACACTTTTTTTTGTCAAGGCATTTCACCCAATGGATTTTGGAATTTCCTCTAAGACCACGCATAAGAAACTTATAAAGAACGAATTTCACTTAAACACAATTAACCAAAAAATAATTTTTTTTAAATTAAAATTCAATTGCAAATGTTCTCATGCATGCCAAAGATGAAAGAGAACTTACCGTTAAGGAATAATGTTCTGGTGTCTGGATGAGAAGCTACACACTACATAAACAGAAATGCATTCAGCATTGGTTTGACAAAAAAAGCTAGAAGCGGAAAGAAAATCCTAATTGCTTTAGGACATATACCACATTTAAATATCCAAAAATAGAATTTGAGTTGCAATGAACGAAATGTAAAACAACCATTGTGATAATTAAGAATATAGTCACCATCTCAAGATTATACATACAAGAAGCAAATAGTTCCAACGCTTACAGCAAGAAAGCTTTTAGAGACAATGTGAACATAAATATGGCATGGATACACCATGATTCTAGGTCTATCCATAATAAACCTGACCAATGAGATAAACAGTTGACAACCAACTAGCTTATCACTGCTAATCCATGACATGAGACCATTTTATTCACTCTGCACCTTCCACAATTTCACAATCCATACTGGGATCCCACATTAATCAAAGCATGAAAACCACAAGGCTACTGAAATATTTCAGATTGTTGATCGATTACACTCATGAGGCAGTCAATGTGTAAGATCCAACTAAGGACAACAGGGAGGGTTTCCCCGGACAGGAGTCAGATTGCTTAGTCGAGTGCTTCATATTTTCAAGAAACTTTATGAAAACAGGGCCTTGTCAAGCTGTAAGAAATTTTATAAAATTGGCCACTGCCTAAGGCACTTTTGGGGAAGGCCCCAAAGCTTGCATGAAGAGATGGCATCATATTAGCAAACTTTGTAAAAGACAGGCCAACCCCGAACAATCCTTTAAAACGAGGATCTTATGGAATCAATGCCCAATGTACAGAAACCTCATTTTGGTTACTCATTCCTTTTTACCTTGGTTAGAAACAGAAATAGAACAGTTACTTTGCATTTTATTTTCTTTAATCATTTGGCCGGTAAAACAATATATTCTACTAACAATAATGTGATGGAAAGAGTCGCACTATATCCCATTTATAAAGTTCTTAGGACAATACAGACAGCATGATATTGTTCCAGTTCACCTAAAACATCAATCTGATACCTTGCATGATGGGATCAAAGAAAACTAAATTCCATACAACAGAATTAATCCCCTACTGACGTTTCTCTGCCTTCAAAGATTTTATTGTTTCTACATAACCATATGCATTACCAATGTTCTAAAAAAACGCTAGGCAGTAGTCGGGTAGTGGGAGATCGCCTAGTGCTTAGGCCTTCTAGGGCAGCGCCTAGACATGATAAACGGTTTTTTTCATAATATACATATTATTATATATAGTCACACACACCCATACTACAAGAAATGAAGAAATAAAACATTTTCCATAATTCAAACTATAAACAAAAACAAAAGTACTTATTACAAAAAGGTGTAATAGTTGAAGAAGATGACAAGTGATCTGCTCTGAGTTGAACAGGTAGACCGAAGAACGACTCCATGTAAAAACACCCTCTCCTTATAGTGGCATATAATTTACATTTGGCATTAGTCTTTAAACCCATTCAAATCTTAAGCCTTCATGGGCCTTTTATTTTCGACATTTAATCATTTTTTTCGGAAAAAAAAATAAAAATAAAGAAATAACTGAGCCCGACTAGAGGTTGATTAATCTGGCTAGCCCAACTAATCGACCCCCCTAGACCCACCTAATTGGTCCATCGGTTTTTTAACCAATTTAGGCCTAGGCGAATTGGTTGGGCACCGCCTAGCGCCTAAAACGCTTTTTAGGACATTGTGCATTACCAACATATAACATGTGAATCACCAACATATAGGATGTAAGAGCACGGGCACCCACCACAGTAACAGAAATTGAAGATTTTCTTGGTGAATCGGAAATTTAAAAGAGATGATGAATGGATTGTTTGCCTGAGAACACATAACACATCTATTAGCAATTGATTTGCCCGCCTTTCTCAGGTTATCCGTAGTCAATGCCCTCCCCGAACTCAGAGACTAGACGAAGAAGCAAATTCTTCATGGTACTTTTGGGTTCCATGACTTTTCATATGGAAAATATACGCGCTGAAAGAGAGCGTGAGGAAATGTATACAAAGATTAGCAAAGACTTTGAAGTGGATGGGGGAGAAGAAATCCAACTTGGAATTCTTTAACGAAGACAGGAACGATGAAGATAAAGTTATATTTGTCAGGGTAGTTGTTATAGGATTTGCATTGGGGATTTTCTAGGTTTGTGGTTTTAAGCTTTTGGTGTCTTTCTTGTAGGGGTATTTGTTGGGACTACAGGGTGGTTTCCTTTAGGAGCGTGCTAATCACTGGAGTGGTAATATATTATAAAGGACCTATAGATATATAAGATTCCATTTCTTTTCACTGACTATGATTTCTTACCAACAAACAAAGAAAACAATATCAACAATTACGTGAAAGCAATGATATCTGAAACTGAAGACTGGTTGTCAAAGCCAAGCATTAACTATTCATAAGGTTGATCATGCATCTTTGAACTCCATGTAAAGAGTAGAGATGATAAGTAACTGACCTGAAGAAGAGCAAGTGCATTACAAACACGATTGGATGCTCCAGGAGTTAGAGTTGGAGGTGATAGCACAGGGTATATCGAAACTATTTCCTGCAAGAAATGAGCTTTTTGATGCATTAGTAAACAAGACAGTAGAATTCAATAAATTTAGCATCTTTCCGCAAAACATTTACTTGTAAAAGGGCAGCAATAGTCCCAAAAGAATTCCACAGCAAGGGAGCCAAATCCTGGAAAATCTCTCTCTTCTACAAAAGGATGAAATCAATTAATATTATATATAATTAAATAAAAAATAAGTAAGTAATTAAATTAAATAAAGAACCTTGGATAAATCAAGAAGAGCATTTTCACGAAGATCAGGATTACTCAATTCGAAAACCAATTGTTCAGCGGAAGCCATTTTCTGGTCTTTGTCGGTGTTATTATTATTATTGTTATTGGAAAGAGAAAGAGCGGAAGCTGCAGATGAAAATGAGGATCGATTAAATGACGCAACGAATTGCTGCTGACCCAAATTCGCCATGCAAACCAAAAAAAACAAAACTAATAATTATTGTCCTGGAAAAATTTGACTCACTGCCGCCTCAAGTTGATATAAATGTGGGGATGTGGGGTCTGGGTCACTTATTTTATTTTATATCGGGTTTTGTATTTATTATAATAAAACTAAATGATATGACAAAAATTATGGGAATTTCATGAGAATCTGAGTTAGATGTGTGTGGGAATTTGTACAGAGATGGTTTTTAAATACAAATTCAATAAATACATTGGATGCTTAATATAATTAATATTTTAATTAATTAAAATAAATTTGTGTTCAATACATATATTGGTTATATATTGGATGCCTAACTAATTAATATTTTAATTAATAAAAATTTAGTATGCTAAAAATAGAAAACCGTAAGTATTGGGACTACAAAAAAAAAATTGTGTTCATTGCATACATCTATTGGACGTTTTTGTGTTCTAATTAATTTGTTTTATGTTCATGCAAATCAAGAGATCACAAAATAGCTCATAAATAGCATTTAATATATATATAATTAAAACAAAGTAAAATGGAAACGATTTTTTTTTTGTAAGTCACGTCAATTAAGAGCCCACTAAACCATTTGATTTTCAACACCTATCAGAAAATAAGAAATCACGGCACATTACGCTTGCTTCAAAAGTTTACATTTACTTTTCGACCGTTTCAATTTGTTTGCCCTCCTAAGACTTCTCGAGCCCATTTTTCTACAAACTAATCTCCTCTTCTTTCTTCCTCTTCAGGTATCTCTAGACCATTTTGATTTCTTTTGGATTTTCTATGAAGCTTTTGTAGCTATTGTATGAAGGTCTTATTATATTTTTGTTATGGACGGTTTCATATCTGTTTTGGCCTCTCTTAGGAAATAATATATTAAGATGCTAGCTTATTTGTTTTGTAAATTTTTGAAATGTTTTTCTCCGGTGCATCTATTCATCTCAATCTAGAATTCTCATTTTTTCCCTCTCTTTTTGCAGGTGTCTCGCCTATCCTTTCCGCACTCACATTTACAGTATAAGTTTATTATTTTCTTTTTCCCCTTTGTGTTAGTTCCTTTATTTTTCCAATTTAATTTTTTGTTTCCTCTCTAATTTAATTTTTCACTCCCTTTTGCATTTGGATTGGCATAATTGCTTAGAGAGGAGCAAAAAGATTACCAAGACTTTTCTTTTTTGGTCACAATAACCAAAGAAAATCAGTAATTTTCCTGTCTAAATATTATGTGATCTCCATAAAGTTCAAGTTTCTAATTGTTTTCTTATATACAATCTGGAATTCTCCTTTTCCTCAACTAACATTTCTGTTAGTTTTTCACTGTGCACCACAAATAAATGTTGATTAAGAGCGTTGCCTATAATATCGTTCAGGTGATCGAAGTGTACCTATATCTGTAATTGGTTTAAAGTAGACAGTGATTCCAATGATGACTATATTTAGTATAGATTGCCGTGTTTTCCATTCCATCTATTCTTTGAGGCGCAAGGCTTGGGGTTGATTTTAGACTAATTTCCCTCTTTAAGTTATGAATTTCAATGTTGTTTTGTTGTTTTTTTTGTTGTTATAATATGCAATGCACTATTGACACCATTTCTTGCACCCTTCTCTTATATAATTATGTAGTTCCATTTCTTTTTATCTGTTTGGGTCTGTGACTACAAGAAATGATGGAAATAGAATGACTCCTTTATATTCAAAAGGTCTTAGTGACAGAGGGCTTTGGAACTCATTGCTTCGATTTCAAAGCACGACATGCATTCAGGTATCATTTTGAAGCTTAATATGGATCACCAATTGTGACGAACAAAATTTGATTACCTAAATTTTGCTAGATTTTTTCGCAAATCATTTTGGAATTAAAAGCTTACTACATATGTAGTGGATCAGCATGGATTTTGTCAAGATTATAGTTTGAGAATGTACTTTTATTTTAATTGATGAAATTCTTTTTTATTAATTTCAAATGAGAACAATTGTTGCTATGAAGAAATTCAATCTAAGGTTGAGCTATATAATAATTTCGGGCATGTTGTACAGTTGTTAAACGATCATAGTTCCATATCTCATCTGATCAGTTTACACCTATTTTGTAGATTCCATATAACTATGAGTGCTATTTGTTTGGGCATTTTTCAGAGTAACAAGGTAAAATCTCTTATGGGTATTTTTCAGAGCAATACTTTATGTCAATTAGGATTTATTACTACTTTGAAAAAAAAAAAAAAGAACAATTGGTTGTATACATTTATGAAATATTTTAAAGCAATGAGTTCCTATAACACATCCTTAATTCATACTATATCAATACCTCGACATATACCATATTATCTTCAATGGTATATGGAATACGTTTATTGTCTTTAGCACATTTGGATTTCTACCACTGATACAAGTCACATAACCCCATGCGGACATTAGCAAGACGGTTGTTTTTGAAGAACAATAATTTAAGATCAAACCAGATTGGATCAAACTTGATCTTAAGGATAATTTTAGACTAACATAAACCAAACATAAACCAATATATCTTAAGGATCATTTGTGGAGATTTATGATACTATAGATCAGTATAGATATGTGATACTAAGACTCTTTTTCGACCAACATCGTAATGGCTCATTTTAGATTTTACATGTGTAGTCGTCACTGACATGGTTTACATGGTATTTGAACACATGGAATGGTTGTAGTGCGAATCTATGGATTGGTAATGTCCTATACAGGAAACCTTTTGGGAATGTTTTTATTTCTCGCAACGATTATTACAAGTCAATGATTGAATTCCAAGTTGTATTCCCTTGACCTTCCTTCAGTGTGCATTTTCTTAAGGTTTAATTAGTGTAAGTAAGCTCTTGGAGATTGCATTGTAGACGAGATTCTTATTATAGTTATTATATTTTTTTTTCTTACTTCTACCTATTAACAGGCTTTGGTCTCGAGTTTAACATGCATCACTTTAGTCGCCTACGTACTGTAACCCATTCTCTTCCTTTGATATAAAAGTGTGTACGATGCGTATTGTGTTTTTCTATTTTCTTTGTCGTTGTGTTTTGATATTTATACGAGTATTGCATTGTGTAGAAACTATTGATAAGCTTAAGAGGCCATCCAATTTTTGTTAGCTTATACTGTGGCAATACCATGTGTGGAATAGATCTTAACACAGTTAAGATTGATTACAAGCTCCAAGTTGGCTAACCACTAGGTAAGCTGCTACAAACTCCATTTGTTGATTCTTCATATTACTCAATTTAAAGTTGGCAATGCATTGTAGGATTTAATATCCATTTACTCAAAATGGTGTATAAAAAGGAGGAAAAAAAATCAAATAAGACAATCTAACGTCAAGGTTTTCATTTATTGTTTTTGTTTCTTTCGTCTTATTGTGTTCATAGTATCCCCATTTAGGCATTTACCATTGTAAGTTTGTAACTATGGCATCTGCAAGGAAGAAGCAAAAAAGTTCAAGGGAAAAAACACTAACATGTGATGCTTTACCATATAATTCCACTAACATTTAGTTTTTTAGTTTAGTTTATTTTATTTGCTCAGTATCTAATTTACAATTTTGTAAAACTAAACAAAATGAAGAGGATTGAACTACAAAGCATGCAATCGATTGGAGTGTGATCTGCAACATATGTAACTTGGAGGTATGAACCCCAACAATTTATTTTTATCCATTAAAAAAAAAATTATTTTTTCGTTTGATTCTTGACTACATAATAAGAACTAAGTTATCAAATATGACCCTTTGGCATGTATTTTCTTTTTATTCATCTTAGTGGTTCCATATCATGTTGAGAATTTACACTAAGGTGTCATTTAAAATCTGATTTACATAGGATTTGTTTTGAAACGCGCGCATTCCTTTTTTTTTTTATTGAGCTGAAAGGCATTCCTGTTCAGTTAATGATAGTTCATATTGCCTTTGCGTATTTTTGAGATTTTCTCCTTCATAATGTGAATTTGTACTAGAATGGTATCGTGGCTACGTTCTAATAATCCATTCTTATTGTATGTTTTTTATTAGCATTTCTTATGCAGTAGTAGTGGAACAAATTGAATGCATAAAACTTTCATGTTTCAATTTTTTTTATTATACACAAACTTGCTAATAAGAAGAACTTGAATCTGTCTATTGATCTAGCGAGTGGTGAAGAAAGCATGAACTTCATTCTAATGCCATTTTTTTTTATGGTTATTTGAGATTTGGAATCCATGTTGGCATCAATTTAATTGTAGATTATTTAGCATTGATGCACTAATGTGTGGTTTCCTTAGTTAGAATATCGGTGGCAGTAATAACTTAGAGGAATAAGCAACTTCGGCAATATTGTCAAGGTCATTGTATTTGTTACGGTTAGATTATCATTCTTAGTGTATAATGTCTTTGTACTTGATATAGAACCCCGACATGATAACACAGACTGCAGATAACAACCATCACATCAATTAATATTTAGGAACTCAAATGAGGAGTATGCTGACTTACCATAGTTGGTTGCCTTTGTATTAGCAACCTGAGTAACAAACTATATATATATTATTATGTAATTGGGTTATTCAGATAATGCAATGCAAAAAGTCCAATCTAGGTGTGATCTTAATTTTTTAGCATGTTTAGTTAGTTTGGGGTATACACAAAGTAGGAGCTCCACCTTAGGTACACGTACATTTGAGTATAAATTTTGTATGAGATGAAACACCGAGGCAAGACTGCCCGCTTTGGATTCAAGTCTAAGCATTTAGATTTCTTAATATTTTCTCAACTCTCTTGATCTATGTTAATCAGTTTGTGCTTTTGGAAAAATTACCCTTTTATCGCTTTAATTCAACACTTTCTATATTTGCAAGTAGGATGGGAGCTGCTGCTGTTTTTGGAGGGGTTAGAGTTATTATTGACTTTTGTAATGCACACTAGATTGAAAAGGAAAAGCTTTATGTCCAAATGTGTGATGAAACAGTAGACGTGGTTGATACCCAGCTTCCCCGATGTCCACAATGAGATTTTGTTTCAATGTACTAATAAAGTGTATCAAAGGACCTCACTATGACTAATATTAACAGGTTATTGGGATTAGTTTACCATTGTAATCCTCTAAGTGCTTTTAATAGAATAATTTGATTCTCACCATATCAAAGGTAAAAATGTCATTTATTTTTTCAAGAATCAGAGTAAACATGTCCTATAGTGAAAGGGCATCGTGTTGATAGAATACTTTGATTCACCATATCAATAGTAAATATGTCATTGTTTTTTTTTTTGAGAATCAGAGTAAATATGTCCTACAGCTTGCTAAGGGCATCGTGTCGAAGGCACGCTATATCTAGGAGCTATATTTTTCTGCTTTGTATTGCCATTTTAACTCCATGGTTTTGCCGACAAAAGGCCTAAAGGGAGTGAACTTGCTATTGTTGAAATCAAAATACAGGTCCCTTTCATACAAAATGTTCACAAACTGATGTCCACTGTGGCTATTGAATTTCCCTGTCATACAAAATGTCCACTCTGAGCCATGTATGTTGTTACAGTGGTTATCTGCAAAACGCTCTTTATCTCATTTGACTACACTACTAAAAATATGATTTTTTGTCACGGCCATTTGTGGTGGCTAAAAGTCCAAAATTCGTGGCAAAATGTGTTTTGCCGCGGAAAAATGTTTAGCCACACCGGTGGCAATATAGGGTGTGGAAAGAAGTTTTTTGCCACGGCTAATATGGGCGCTGCTAAATGTTGCACTTCTTGCCACAGAAGTTTTCGCTGCAAAATGTATTTCCCCATTTAATACATTTAATACATTGTTATTATTTTTATTGGAAAAAACTTTTTGCCACGGTCATTCCGTCACAAAAAGCTAATAAAAGCATTCATATTGGAATATTGGATAACCCTTTCGCCACGACTTGACCGCTGCTAAAAAAGTGCATTATTTTATTTTTATTTTTATTTTTATTTTTTGGGGGAAACATAAACTGACCAAAAACAATATATAAGGTACTTCAAAATAATTTTAACAATGAGATCCCACATTTTCAATTGAATCGAATATGGCTTCGTCGAGTACAAAATATCACTTGATCAAACAAATAATAACTTGGAACAAAGAAAAAAAAATGTACTAGGAAACAAGAAACCATTTCCAGTAGCCATCTATCTCGGTCTTTCTTGAAGTAATCCTTAAATGCAAAGTTCAAGGCCTAGTGGAAATTACAGAAACTTTGTTAGTATGCAAACACCCAAGATATAAAATAACTTTGTTGATGTTACTTCAATTATGACAAGAAAAGAAATTTCACCTGAGTAGGGAAGTAATGACTAATGAATCACATTTGAAGTGTTTCCTCTCCATAATGACCCAACTCTTTCTTCCTTGATTATTCTGTTGAAGCATTCCGCAACACCCTTGTATGGCGTAGAGAGATACCCTGACTTGATCATCTCATCCTAGTTTTGGATCAAAAGCTTCACATGTTCAATGGGGCAGCTCCAGCGGCAGAGACACCACCCATTAGAAAGTCAAGGGCAAAGTTAGCAAAACCTTTCTAAGAAGGTCCTTCAACAAAGACAGGTGAGGTGTAGCTAGTAACAGACGATAAGTCAAGACTACTCCAGCAGGGCTGTTGCATTCCAAGATATTGCAACCCCCATGTAGGACCCTAATTTATTTTTACATTATTTTATAACAATATTTAACATTTCAGAATTTAATATTTATTTATGGGTCAACGGTCTAGTAAATGTGGGCTTGACTTTTTGATAGAAAATAGAAAAGAGGGAAAACAAGTATTTTGAATTTTTGTGTAAAGATTTTTAATAGTTGGAAAGTTTTCAAAAGAGATGTTAATATAAGGTATGTAATAGATAGAATATTTTTAATAGAAAATAATATTCTATATTAGGAATAGAAATATTTGGTAAAATAGGAGTTTCTAAAATGTTAAACAATATATAAATTCTTAAGAATGGAAGGATTTATCATAAATTCAGGGTTTTCAGAAAAACAAGGTTTTCTTAAGAATTAAACTATTTTAACTAAAAGAAAGAAGAAGGAGAAGAGGCGGATTCGTGCGTCTTCTAGCTAGCTTGGAATTTGCTTTCTCGCGTGATTTTCTATATACACTTTTTCTGTAGGAATACGAAGGTGAGTAGTTATGTTGATATTTCATCAAATCTATAGTTTCACAGTTTTGTGTATACAGACAATTTTAATATCTGTCCAAGGTTTTCGCCCATTTTTTTTAGTGCTCATTCTCCTATTATTATTCTGCATCCTGTGGCATTGTTAAACTCTGTTGAAACTCTAAAATTGGAATTTAACTGTCGAAGCTTTATGGGCCGTTAATGGCAGTGAAAGCCCAATAAAGAAAGAAATTGTACTGTATATCGTTCTGTATATGATTTGAACCTGTGGTATGTTTATATTGTTGTTGTTTTGGGTTGTTGGTTGATGTCGGGGGAGTAAGGGATTGATATTGGTTGTTGGTTGATTGGGTGGGGGCTATCGAAGCTGTGAAACAGGTTGTTAATGGCGTCGCCTGTCTTGATTGTTATGGTTTGAACTCTTATTACTGTGGTTAGGATTGATTTATGCTTGGTTGTTGTTGTGAAGTGTTGGGTATGTGATTTGGCATTTGGTTGGGGGCTGTTGAAGCTCCTAAAGGGGCATTAATGGAGGTCGAGAATTTCAAATCTAGTTTGATGAAGAGTTTTGATTTAATGATTTTAGGTTTTTGCTTCTGTCAAAGTTGTAGGAGTTTTCAGAAGGAGAAAAATCGGTGGGTTAAGAGGGGAGGACGAGTGGTGGCTGGTGGTGGAGGAGAGCTGCTCACCAGGTGAGGAAGACGACCTTAGTTGGGCTTGGGCCCGAACAACTCATTTTTGTTTGGTTGGGCCAATTTCATTTTAGTGGTTTGTGGGTCGTACCAATTTGTTTGTTTTCTTTGGGCCAGATTTTAGTTTTGTTTAGTTGGGCCAAAACTAATTAGTATTCTTTAGGCCAGACCTAAGTTGGTTTTTGTTTGGGTCAGTTTATGTTTTTATTTTTGGGCATGTCCATATAATTTAAGATGGGTCAGTTGAGTCTTTAAATGTTTAGACTCCTGGACTTTGTTTTGGACCTTGATTGTGAACTATTGACTGTTAATTACGTTACTTGTTAACATTTGTATGGACAAATCTAATGATAGAATATTGTGAAAGCATGTATAAATTGGTTTGTCATTATCAAAGAAAAATTTGACGTTGATATTGTGTATTTATTGACACGTGACGAGATAGAAATTTTAGGAGACATAATATTCCTAAAACGCTATAAAAATGTTATGTGGTATGGGAAAATTGTTGTTTAGTTAAATGATATCATATGTTAGGATATATATTGTTCCGGCCCCCACAAATGTGGCCCAATATAAGCCCAATTCAATACAAGCCCATGCTCAGAGCCCAACTATAAACAAGCCCACGCTCAGAGCCCAACTATAAACAAGCCCACGCTCAGAGCCCATGCTTTCGAGCTTAACTATAAACAAGCCCCGCCGCCGAGCCCAACTATAAACAAGCCCATGCTTTCAGAGCCCATGCTCAGAGCTTAACTATAAACAAGCCCACGCTCAGAGCCCATGCTCAGAGCTTATCTATGAAAAAGCCCATGCTCAAAGCCTACATTTCCGCGGTGGCGGTTCTCCCCCGATTCTCCAACTTCATTCCACGAGTGACAAATGTCCCCCGGTTCTCAACTTCATCCCACGAGCCGACCCGATGTCCGTCGGTTCTCAACTTCAATCCACGAACCGGCAGTTCTCCGCCCGATTCTCAACTTCATCCCACGAGTGACCCGATGTCCCGCCAGTTCTCAACTTCATTCCACGAAGCCGGATGTCCCGCCGGTTCTCAACTTCATCCCACGAAGTGACCGATGTCCCGCCGGTTCTCCAACTTCAATCCACGAACCGACATTTCTCCCCAGTTCTCCAACTTCATCCCACGCTGGCCAGTTCTCCGCCAATTCTCAACTTCATCCCTACGGTGGCGGATGTCCCGCCGGTTCTCAACTTCATCCCACGACGAGCCGACAGTTTTTCCGCCCGACTCTCCAACTTCATCCCATGATTGGGCCGGTTCTCCGCCAGTTCTCAACTTCTTCCCACGATTGGAATATTGGAGAGCGAGGAAGTAACTATCACCAATGCTACCTATAAAATCCAACGTTCGTCATTTTTCCGAACTTCATTTAATCGAGACTTGATCCCAAGCAATATCTTTGGATGCGTAGGCAACTTCAAAACCGAAGTCGGTCTCATCTTTCCCCAATCACCATCTCCTTCACCATCTCCAAAAACATTACTCACAACCCTTGGTGTGTTTTGGCAAATCTTCTTTGAAACATATTTGGAAGCCCGTCGTGGGGATACTCTCAACCACAAAAGTTGCGTCAATAGCTTCACAAAGAACAAACAACTGTGAAGGCTCTCCTCTTGCCGCTCAAGTTCAACATTCAAGTTTTGCGAATGAGAATTCCCTTTCCAAGTCCGATGGTTCTCAGCTATCTGCGATTGAGAGAGTGAGTATTCATATTGCAGATACAACAACTCAAGTCGACTGTTGTCTCCGAAAATTGAAGAAACAGATACATGTATAGCTGTCGGGCGAAGTAACTGCATAATCAAAGCACTTCCTCACACACCAAAAAGAATCATGTGATTAAGGGAAGCAAACAAAACTACAATATGAAGACGCATAGTTTCAAGTGTGATCGTGAGTGAGTTCAAAAACCCTTCTGCTAACTTTACTGTCGAACACTCATGGAGGGGTAGACAACTCATCAAAGATATGAATAAAAGCAATGTTGGTGTAGCCAATCCTAGCCAAAAGGCTATAAGAGATCGGCTCTCTCCTAGAAGAAATTATTTGAATGCACTTACCATGCTTTAGTAGCTCAACCTCTCTGAAAGGTCCCTCTACAAGTCGTGGTCCCAACCCTCAAGCTCATTGTCGACCAATGCATGTTTAGATTACATGTCAGTTGACAATAGTAGTTCTGTAAATGGTGACTCACTTACAGAGGACCACAAAAAAAAATTTGATCCTAACCTTCCATCCATATACTCCAAATGTTCACCCTAGGTGAAGAAATAACCGATCTTCATAATTGGCTCGGTCTTTTTCATTGCCAATTTGCAATATCTAATTTTACGTACCTTAAAAAAAAAAAAAAAAAAAAAAACTTTCCGACCATCAATTCATATTTAGTTCGATCATCAAGATATAACTACGAGAAATTGGTATACAACAAGGACAGTAGTTGACCTCGTCATGGAACTCGCACAGTTGATAGTAGCCCAAACCTTAGGGCTCATCGACGTGGCTGATCTGTTCCATATGATGATGTCGATAGCATTCTATTTGTAGCCTCACTAAAGAATGGATCGGCATATAATAAGGAGTGGTTGACTTGTCATGGAACTCGCACAGTTGATAGTAGCCCAAACCTTAGGGCTTATCAACATGATGATCTGTCCATATGATGGTCAATAACCCTTCTATTTGTTGCCTCACTGAAGAATGGATTGGCATATAACAAGGAGTGGTTGACTTGTCATGGAACTCGCACAGTTGATAGTAGCCCAAACCTTAGGGCTTATCAACATGCTGATATGTCCATATGATGGTCGATAACTCTTCTAGGTGTTGCCTCATTGAAGAATGGATCGACATATAACAAGGAGTGGTTGACTTGTCATGGAACTCGCACAGTCGATAGTAGCCCAAACCTTAGGGCTGATCGACATGTTGATATGTCCATATGATAATGTCGATAACTTTCTATTTGTTGCCTCACTAAAGAAGGGATCGACATATAACAAGGAGTGTTTGACCTCATAATGGAACTCGCACAGTCGATAGTAGCCCAAATCTTAGGGCTCATCGACATGCTGATATGTCCATATGATGATGTCGATAACTTTTTATATTTGTTGTCTCCACGAAGAATGGATCAACCATCACGACAAGAAGCTTTACCAATTGCTGATACTTACAATCAATCTGCCGCCTCAAAGTCATATTGATTCACAAAAAAAAAAAAAAAAAATCTTGCAATAACAAGTATCACTTTGTCATCAAATAAAAGACCTTCCATTCATACATGGGCGTCTTAAATATCTTTTACATTTATAATTCATTTGTCATTCATACATACATGCATACATTTAAATTAGCATTCATAACATTTCATTATATTCATACATTTTAACCATTAAATTAAATCATTATATTATCATTACACTTTGGGGGCGGCGATACCCCAAATTTCATTACGTTATCATTACACTTTGGGGGCGGCAATACTCCAAATTTCATTACGTTATCATTACACTATGGGGGCAGTGACACCCCAAATTTAATTACGTTATCATTACACTATGGGGGCGGCGACACCCCAAATTTTGATATATTATCATTATACTATGGGGGCAGCGACACCCCAAATTTCATTACGTTATCATTACACTATAGGGGCGACGACACCCCAAATTTCATTACATTATCTTGGGGGCGGCTACCCCCCAAATTTCATTACATTATCTTGGGGGCGGCTACCCCCCAAATTTCATTACGTTATCATTACACTATGGGGGCGGCGACACCCCAAATTTCATTATGTTATCATTACACTTGGGGGGCAACACCCCAAATTTTATTGTTATCATTACACTATGGGGGCGGCGACACCCTAAATCTTGTTACGTTATCATTACACTGGGGGCGGCGACACCCCAAATTTCATTACGTTATCATTACACTATAGGGGCGACGACACCCCAAATTTCATTACATAATCTTGGGGGCGGCTACCCCCAAAATTTCATTACGTTATCATTGCACTATGGGGGCGGCGACACCCCAAATTTCATTATGTTATCATTACACTTTGGGGGCGGCAACACCCCAAATTTTATTGTTATCATTACACTATGGGGGCGGCGACACCCTAAATCTCGTTACGTTATCATTACACTGGGGGCGGCGACACCCCAAATTTTGATATATTATCATTACACTATGGGGGCGGCGACACCCCAAATTTCATTACGTTATCATTACACTATAGGGCAATTGACACCCCAAATTTCATTACATTATCTTGGGGGCGGCTACCCCCCAAATTTCATTACGTTATCATTGCACTATGGGGGCGGCGACACCCCAAATTTCATTATGTTATCATTACACTTTGGGGGCGGCAACACCCCAAATTTTATTGTTATCATTACACTATGGGGGCAGCGACACCCTAAATCTCGTTACGTTATCATTACACTGGGGGCGGCGACACCCCAAATTTTGATATATTATCATTACACTATGGGGGCGGTGACACCCTAAATCTCGTTACGTTATCATTACACTGGGGGCGGCGACACCCTAAATTTTGAACTTGATCAGTCAAATTGTTTACCACCCCAAATTAAACTCCCAAATTGATCAGTCAAGGGCAAGCAATTACCTTTTTGATCAGTCCAAATTTAATGCACCCAAAATTTCGTCCCAAATTGATCAGTCAAGGGCAAGCAATTATCCTTTTGAACTTGACGATCTCTATTATTTGCCAATCCAATTATTTGCCGCTCAATCACTATTGTCTAATACCCAATTTCCAAATATTTTGATAAACCAAATAACTTATTTGCCGACCAACTGTATAGCAATTGAATAAACTGATCTAGCTAATCACTCCTTGCCGATCTATGTTTTGCCGCCCATGTGAAGTTCTTTTTTTATTTTGCCAATCCTATTAGTGAAAGCAAGCCTGATATCTAATTAGCTCATTAGTAACCCACTAATATTTTGCAGACCCTATTCATACAATAAAAGAACAAGAAATTTGGAAGGACAAGAAGCCCAACAAAAAACATTTCGAGCTACAAAATAGAAGGGGTAGAATATCATTGTATTGCCCTTCATAGATTTTCGATCCCTTTATTCAAAAAAAAAAAAAAAAAAAAACCGTTGACACTATAGAATTCCTTCCAACAAAATAGCATTTGCCGACCCTATTCAACACTAAAATAACAAGAAAATCTATTCTGGCCTTTGAGTTACCGCTGGAAAGAATTGCTGCTCGATTATATTGCCGATCAATTTGAACTGCTCAACTTTGAATTTTGAGCCGATCAGTTTTATTTCGAAAAAGGAAGTTGCCGATCAAAATTCATGTATCCAGTATGATCTGAAGCCTATCCTAAATACCAGATCCGTATAAGGCGCTGAAACTTTGTTAAGAGTTTGCAGTTGTACATGCATGAGTCCTTGATAGATCCCAAAAAAATCAATTGCAGAGAAAACTGGGTATATAACTAGAGGCAGCCCTGCTTGCAATCTTTGGTTATTCTTGCAAAGGATATTCAAGAATGTAGCAAGGACTAGACCAAGGCTATCGAAACACACTGATTGAGTCTGTGATTTCGCAGAAAGTGCACCAAGATTATCTTTCTCTGCAAAGCTTCGATGAACAGCAGAACCAGTTGCAAGGTGATAAGTACCCAAAATTGTGTTTTAAACCCCGCAGAGACATTACATTTGGGTCAATTATGTGTTTAATAAATGTAAATTAATTGTATTTTCATGTTTTCACAGGTTTCAACGGTCGGCGATAAAATACATGAACCTGCGTTTTAGCATGAAATCTGACCGAATAAAGCTTGGACTTGAAATCTTGATGTATCGACTCATTTAAAGCTCCAAAAAGCAAAGCTCATGGACTCAGAAAACCATGAAACAAGTTGAAGAATCCAAACTTGAGTTCTTGAACTAGCCAAAGGAGTCATGTTCGGGTCAAGACTTGGTCAAACCGACTTTTAACAAATTCGAAAATCGGTAGAAAGTTCAAATGGTGACATCTTTCGTCTCCTAACTCCGATTGAAGCATATGACTGTCAAAATGATCAAGAAAGCAGAAAACTCTACACAACGGTATATTGCTTTTACAAAATGGACATATGGTTTGAAATCAGAGATAAAGCCAAGCACGCCACTATTCATCGAAGGCGGCGTAGATATTTTAGATTTTTATTATTTAACTTTTTGTAAAGTCAAAAGATGAATAGTTCGAATAGTGTCAAATAATGTTGAATAGTGTCAAATAGTGATTACTATTCCTTAAAGTCAAAAAGTTGAATAGTGATCAAATCTCGGTCGTTGGATCAGATTTACGAGATTCGATCACGAATAATCCCATTCAACTATAAATAGAAGGGTCTAGTTTTAGTTTTTCTCATGGAATGGTTAGCATTCCATCGATAGAGTAGAGTAGTTTACTGCTTTCCTAGTGTAATGAAGAATTTAATTTCCAGGTTTTTAATTAAAATATTTTTTAATTCAGTTTTATTTTCTGTTAATTAGAATAAAACTTTAGTTATGTTGATCTGTGATCTAAACTCGCCGAAAGTGAGAATTATATCCGTTTGGGGAGTTAATAAAACTCATGTGAGGAAAAACAATTGTTGTTGGTTTGGTAGGTTATTAGGAAGAACAACTAGCTCTACATCCTATCCCAAAATGATAGTTGGTGTAGTGTCTAGTTAGGAATCAAAGCAATGAGCTTAGAGATATAAGTCATTGCTTAGTTCCACTTGCTAGCATGTGTGAGCTCTTAAGTGAGCCATACATGCTAGGGATCAAGTTTTCTTCCATATTAGACTTGTCTATGAGTTCTAGGAAGAATAAAATGAACTTATCAAACAACAAAACTTATTAAAATCATTGAGATGAAATATTTTGCAATTTTATTGAAATGTGAACGAAATGACAAACCCGACCGCTGTTTTACAGTTAGATCACAAGGTAGCATGCTAGACTTACTTGCTTCGCAATGTTGGCCACAGTTGCAAGTAGTGAGAAGTAATGCGGAAAAAATGGAGTCAGCAACTCGATACCAATGCTCAAACTGAACACTATGGAAGTCGAAAACCTGACCCTCTTCAAATTGGTGTCAAACGCCGAAGCCAAAGTAGCAGTATATATGCATCAACTAAGATGTCCAAGTCCATCCTTCAACACCCAATTCAAAGCAGCAGCCGATGGAAGCGAACGTTCGTAACCAACTCCCATAGCTCGAAACATTGCCTGAGTAGCAAGAACTTGGAGAGCAGAGCTAAAAAACAGACTCACAAACTTCCACTTAACATACTCAATATAATTCTCTTTCACTCCACTTGGTATAAAAATGTGAGTTTTACACTAACTTTCTACTATTGCCGCCAGTTCATATGGAACATGATTCCAAAAAATATCGAAATCCAACAATTATCCCTGCCCCAATTTGTTTCCAGAACAATTTGCCGATTGTATCATTCTATCTTCTTGCAGACCGAATTTTTTTTTTGGGTCAATCAATTTGTATATTTGCCGATCAAACTCAACAAATAATCAAGTTGCCGCTCCAACACTTAACTGATTATCCTAAACAAGTGTACTTCAATCATTCCCATAAGCTTTGAACTGCGGATCCTTTTTGCCGATCACTATCTCTTTTTGCCGATCACTTTTGCCAATCCCATTGAGCTGCCGATCCCTTCGATTGAATTTCCGCTGTTACGGCCGATCCCTTCAAATTGAAATGCCGCTAGATCTCTTTGAGCTGTTGCTTCTTCGATACTATTGCCGCTTAAAAGAAGTGCCGATCAAGTTGATGGGTAGAAATCTTTTGGTTTTTGCCGATCCTGAGAGGTGACCGACGAGGAACTCTTCTCAGACTTGCCGCTGAAAAAGTTTGAACCATCCGCGATTTTTTTGAATTGCCGCTGGTTTAAAAACAATCTACTCAGAATTGATGTGAAATGATCATGAATTGCCGCTCGAGTTTAGATTGCCGCTCGAGTTTAGATTGCCGCAGAAGTTTGAATTACCGCTGGACTTGATCATGAATTGCCGCTCGAGTTTAGATTGCCGCAGAAGTCTGAATTACCGCTGGACTTGATCATACCAGCACTAATGCACCGGATCCCATCATTTTTTACCAATTTACTAACCTATCAAGTACCATAAATATTAATACTTCTTTGCCACACAGGCCTTGCCCATGTAACAAAGAGAGGGCGATGTTCCGGCCCCCACAAATGTGGCCCAATATAAGCCCAATTCAATACAAGCCCATGCTCAGAGCCCAACTATAAACAAGCCCACGCTCAGAGCCCAACTATAAACAAGCCCACGCTCAGAGCCCATGCTCAGAGCTTAACTATAAACAAGCCCACGCTCAGAGCCCAACTATAAACAAGCCCATGCTCAGAGCCCATGCTCAGAGCTTAACTATAAACAAGCCCACGCTCAGAGCCCATGCTCAGAGCTTATCTATGAAAAAGCCCATGCTCAAAGCCTACATTTCACGAGCTGACAGTTCTCCCGCCAGTTCTCCAACTTCATTCCACGAGCTGACAGATGTCCCGCCAGTTCTCCAACTTCATCCCACGAGCTGACCGATGTCCCGCCAGTTCTCCAACTTCAATCCACGAACTGACGGTTCTCCGCGAGTTCTCAACTTCATCCCACGGTGACCGATGTCCCGCCAGTTCTCAACTTCATTCCACGAGCTGACAGATGTCCCGCCAGTTCTCCAACTTCATCCCACGAGCTGACCGATGTCCCGCCAGTTCTCCAACTTCAATCCACGAACTGACATTTCTCCCGCCAGTTCTCCAACTTCATCCCACGAGCTGACAGTTCTCCCGCCAGTTCTCCAACTTCATCCTACGAGCTGACAGATGTCCCGCCAGTTCTCCAACTTCATCCCACGAGCTGACAGTTTTCCCGCCAGCTCTCCAACTTCATCCCATGATTGGACAGTTCTCCCGCCAGTTCTCCAACTTCTTCCCACGATTGGAATATTGGAGAACGAGGAAGTAACTATCACCAATGCTACCTATAAAATCCAACGTTAGGTCATTTTTCCGAACTTCATTAATCGAGACTTGATCCCAAGCAATATCTTTGGGTACGTAGGCAACTTCAAAACCGAAGTCCAGTCTCATCTTTCCCCAATCACCATCTCCTTCACTATCTCCAAAAAACATTACTCACAACCCTCAACTGGTGTGTTTTGGCAAATCTTGCTGAAACATATATTAAATGCAATATTTTTGAGAAATAAATGTAAATGCTCCATCATTATATTTGTTAGATGCTACTATGAGGTAGTATAATATTTGTGGATATTTCCCATGGAATTGTGGCTTAGTGCAATAATTTATTTGGCACGTGAAAGAATGAAAGTCGTTATGAGATGTATTGAGATATTTCTAAATATTGTGGCTTAGTGCAATAATGTATTTTGGCATACACTTGATAGAGTGAAATGGTTATGAGATATAAACGTATGATACCTGAATAAATTACGTAACGAAAATCTTGGAACCTAGCTACCACAACTCATGTGATTGGCCCATGTGAAGGGCGTATATGATTTGATTGGCCCTTCTGGAGTTTCAGTGAATTTGAATGACCCTTCTGGCATAACCGAATAGTGGCTTGATTATTCTGTTTGCAAAATTAGAACGCAACGCACGATATTTTATGCTGAATAGTGGCAGTACCCACGTAATGACGTTCGTGTGGGGGTTACCTAGTATGCGATATCCCGGTTAGGATAATTACGCATGGAGTGGTTCATTACGTGAGAGGAGGTATGTGGATATACATGTTCGGCTTTGGGGAGCGATTGTGGTAGTCAGGGAAACTAGGTAAAACATAGAGACGATGTGATTCTAGGGACACTTGAAGAAACTCTAAACAATAATGGTGATGATATATCAAAGTGTACGTTAAATCTATAATAAATAATTTATTGTAATTTATGTTGCGTTCATAATGGTTTGCAGAAGGGTGGGTTGCATTCATTATTGATGTAGTTGTGACCCATTTTGTGATTAGGCTTACACCCGTGTAAGTATAGAGTAAGTTTTAGTTTTGTTCTTTTATTATTAGATGTAATTAATCTAGTACGGTTTGAAGCTAAGGCGCCTCGGTAGAGGAACTAAATGCTTTGTTATTATTGAATTGGAAGCTAAGGCGCCTCGGTGGAGGAACTAACTGCCTTATTAATTGTGTATGTATATGTATAAGTATATTTTGTATTTTAGGGCTACTTATACTAGCATTGTTTATAATGCTGACCCAATTTGCATGTTTGCTTATCGGGTGTGTTCATAAATGAACCCAGTTGATAAGTCTTGACATGATTAGTGTTGACAAAGGTTGGTTGTTGCTTGTGATTTGCGCTAGCATCTCATTTCAGGATATGTTTTGTTTTCCCTTGAGGTGCAATAGATTTTTAATTAAGACAATATTTTTTTGTATTTCAGTTGTAATTATAATTAAAGAGTTGTTGAAAGGAAATTTGTAACTTAATCATATTTGTGAATTTTTGTAATGAAGAAGACTTTTGTTTATTTAAAATTTTTATTAGTTTCAAATTATTGGAATAGTTAAACGGATAATGGGTTTTTGGAAGTTGAGAGTGCATCACACCTCGAAAATCAAAGAGTCGGGAACAAATATTGTTTTTCTGATTTTGTCAAAATTTGGGGTGTGACACCCCATTTCTATACTGTCTACTGGCAATAATGCACCTCTCATACAAACCAGCGGTAAGACCCAGTACTGTTACGTGCACTGTGGCTAAAGTTGGAAGAAAGATGTACCTAGCTAGCTACCTTCTGATTTCTGAAACACAAGCAGATGATATGGCTTTTCAGCCATCTTAAGTTGCAAAATTAGACACCCTACAATCAAAGGATTGTGTATCAGATGTAGACAGTGCAAAAATATTCATGGCTAGTTAATTATAGTATTTGAACACACTTTCTAGTTGTATTTGACTTTTCGTCGTCACTAATTAAAATGTCCATTTATCATCCACAAACATTAACCTAAACATTTTAAACAAGAATAAGATGAACACTGTACAATTCATATATCAAACTTGTACACAAATACCCATATACACCAAGCAAACAAAGAATAGCATTTGTGCGTAGCACAAGGATACTACTCAATTATCAATTGGTAACTATATAAGCAAATCCATTACGATGAAGAACATATAAGAAGAAAATAAAATGAAAGATACACAAGCCAAAAGCTCAAATAAACATGGAAAGGCCCTGACTAGCTAAAGATCAGTGTAAAAGTGTAATCACTACAAATTTATATTTATGCCCTGTGAAAAATGCATTAAAAGAATTTTTCTCCTCTTCCAATTAAGTTAACCAATGCAGAAAGATCGGAATTCATACCTGTCTAGGAAGATATGAAAAAGCAATTGTCATTCACTACACATTCAGCTACGTAAACAAAGAAACTATAAACTTGTTTAAGATTACTTGTCAAGGTCCTGCAACTAAAAGCATAAGATCCATCAGAGTACACTCCCATAAGGTAAAATACCATACTGAAATAAACTTTCAATCTTAAGAGCCACATTGCCAAGAGAGAGTTTACTGAACTTTATTGATGTAATTCCTAGAGGCAGATGTTCTTCCCACAGTGGTTCAACAATTCTCTTACAACCATCTTTACTGCCTGAGGAAAAGCAAATTTTAAGATACTAATTAAAATTAACGAATTAACGAATTATTAGCAGGTGAAAAGGAAGTTGTACAATACAATCAAAAGTTCAAAAGCCACAAAGTGATATGACACGATATCATTATCAACTTTACACATATCAGGGTATCAATTTTTCAGCCACAACTTAACAGCAAACTGGGGTGGAATTTGGATGAAGTTATTTTATACAAGTCCATCCCCTACTAAACAGCTACAACACGTACATATAATTAACTTATGAAGGAACTATCCCTGAAGAAATGCAATAGAACATTAGAATCAATTCTAATTGTTGTGACACCTACAAGGTCTTCATGAAAAAACAGACCAAGTCATGACGAAGAAATGAAACACCAAGACCATATTGTTGACCATACTAATAGTAAAAACTTTTCAATTCTATGTGTTGTAGTCAAACAATACAAAATAAAATGATAAACACAATAAAGTAATGCAAAACATATATAGTTAACCTTAGATTAACAAAACATACAATCACTCAAAGTTACTGACCAACATTAATCTAAAAAACAGTTGTGTACAATCGACGTAAACCTATCTACATTAAACATCCCAATTTTACAAGTCCAAAAAATATCTACAAACCAAAACAAAAGGATAGGGACCCCTCACTCACAGATCCATCTAAAACAAGATAAATTAAATACACAAATTTTAAACTTTACCTTTAAATAAGAAGAAAGTACAAGCTTTAAGCTTAAAAGCCATGCCTTTTGCCTAGAAATAGTGTAGATAAGATTAGAATCACAATCCATTGATTCCATTGCAAATACAAAATTAGAGGACCTAAAAATCAAGATAAATTGTAAACGTTCGGCCAAGAAAGTTAATACTTGTGAAGCTAGGATAAAGAATGAACCAGGAAGAAGGAGATTAGCAAAGTGAAGAACGAAGCAGTGGCCGAGTGAAGAAGATAAAAGGGGGTTTATGGTTTTCTTTTTCTTTTTTTGTTATTTGAGCCTTTGAGGTTATGGATTCAAATTTTCACAAAACGGGGGGGGGGGGGGAGGAACAAAAACAGCCGCGAGAGCTAATTAGTTTTTAGAAAATAAATTAATAATAAAAAAAAAAAAAAAAAACTTTTCGCCACCGCTATCGCTTTATATATACTTAAAGTCGCGACCAGAACTTCTTTGTTGCAAAAGGCCAAACCTAAAGCCACGGCTAGAGTACATTTGTTACCTTTGGACACGGAAGGAGATAGGTGAAGCAAAATATAACTTCTTTCCACGACTTCCACAAGTTGTGGCAACAAGCACCATCTAGCCACCAAACTCTTAACCGCGGCAAAAAACTCGTCGCAAAAAGCCACTTATTTGGTAGTGATCTTAATGTGCAAAGGTTGAAGGTGTTCAATGGAGAAGTATGGAGTGGTTAAGATTGCATTATATGTTATCATCATTTCATTTGCCTTAGGCGTTTCATGTTGTTGCTTGTGTTATTTGTCTATTTTAGTTAATATTTCTCTTGGATGGTATGTAATTTGAAGTAGAGAGATGTTTTCAAAATATTGTAAAGAGATGTTCACTTGGTATTCACAATTTTTAAATGCAGATAAATAAGCACAACCAAATTTATTCACTTTTTTACTCTCCTTTTGATATTGAATTTGTCTAAGAGCTCTTATCTTGCTAAGAAAGAAAAGGACTCCCACCTCCCTAAAGTTTTTTTTTTTTTTAAATTGTAAAGTTCGTATCCTTTCTCTAATTTTTCTTCAAGTTTTCCTCACATTTCATCAAGGTTTTGTTTATAACTCTTGGATTTTATTGGAGTAGAACTGGCGCAACTTTTTAAATGTATTTACAAGGGTGTATGAATTGTCAATATTTTTTATTAATTTTAATGGAGTAGATTTAGTACGTAAAGTTGATTTTCTTTTTGCCTATGAACAAACTACTAATTAGTTGTTGTATTTTAGAATGATAATTGTTCTTTTCTCCCGCATTCAAAGAGGCTCTCAAGTCACTTGAAATTTTGTTACATCTCGAGCAGTATGTCTGTTTAGCAAATGGTTGCATTTTCTCAAAAAAAAAAAAAAAAAAAAAAAAAAAATTATTTACATGTGTGTTTTAATATGTTGGATATAAATCTTGACATGCCACAAGTGTTATGGGTTGATTGATAAAGTTGGTTTGTTTGTTGTTGGTTGTATGGATTGGATTTTTCACATTTTTGTTTGGTAGACACCCCATGATAAGAGTTTGTTTGGGTGAGAATTTGAGAGTTAATGCGCTATGCTGTATGTCTTGGGTTGCTGAAGTACTAACAGGAAAAAATTACAATGTCAATCCCATTACTCAGCGTCATGTTTCTTATAAAAATATAATAATAATAATAATAAGATACAACCATCCACCCTCAACTCAATTATATCCAGTAATTGCTTATTGAAAAAGTTATATCCATAAATTTAGGCATAATAATTGTTTTTTATGTTTTTTTTTTCATCCTTAGTTATAGTTTGTTTGTCTCAATTGAATGCGTTTTTTTTCTTTAATTGACATTTAATAGTTTATTTGCAGAATGAATAATCTTTCCAAAGTGCCGGATGAGACATGCAATAAAGTTCTTACTTCTGGTGAAGACAAATTACCGGTTTATAAACCTATATGCACCCTCGGCACTTTAGGTCATCAAACAGTCTTAACAATATACGACTACATTTGCAAAGCTCAGCGGTCTAAATCCGACTGTCACGATTGGGGAAAAAATTAATAAAATAATAATAATAAATGAAGAAAATGTCTCAACAGAACCAAAATGCCTCTGTGGTTTTGGCTAATCAAACCGGTGTGACTTTTCTAACAATTCATAATGCATTGAGAGCATAATTAAGTGTTCTTTGAAATTTAGAAGATTAGTAAGACAATAAGAAAAGGTGATGTCGACAATTTCTGGTTTGAGGTTATACAATAATAATTGACATTAATTTTATCATTTTTATATTATTTTTTAAAAAATATATTAAATGTGAACAACTATCCATTGGTGAGAGTACGGTGGATGAAATTGTGTTTAATTCATGACTTCAAATTGGGTTTTATAAATAAAGCTTGATCTATACTATTTCAAAAAATGTATTCATTACCACATATTGGCATCCACAAAATAAACAACGACAGAGAAGTATGCTATCCAACGAGTACCACTTCAAAATAAAATGTCTACAAATTCTCACATAGGCTACACATTTGAAAATATTAGGGTGTACCAAGATTAATGTCATAAACAACATAATAATAAGCACCTCATAACAAATCGTGCCTACGCCGTAGGCACGGGTAATACCTAGTTAATTTATATATCAACTTTATAAATGACTTTGACAGCGAATTTGTACCATAGAAATGTTGTCCACGGGACAACAAAAGTTTATTGGGCCACGTTTCAAACTTTGCAACCTGGACTCCAACCGTTTAACACGTCATTTTTATTTCTTTATTTTCATTATTTTTTATCTTTTGTTTTAGCAAAATTTAAATAAATAAATAACAGAGAATAACACCACCATCTTCTCAATTTTCACAGCAATCTTCTATGGTTCTACCCAAGGCCTAATATTTCGAAATCGCTTGATATTTCGGACCTTTCAAAAAACAAAATATATCAGAAATATCGAAATATCGATGGATATATCTCTTTTTGTTGACCAGTAAATTTTTTTGAGTCAATATATCGGAAAATATCAGACATATCGTCGATATATATAAAAAATATCATAAAAAATAAGTAAAAAATTGGTCAAAGTCAAAGATCAAAGTCAGATATATCGAATATATCGATCAATATATATTGATATATCGGAAAATATGATATATATCAGATTTGAATTGTGTCAATATATCTTTCCGATTTATCTCAATATATCTATTTCAGACCTTTAAAAAATGAAATATATCACCGATATATCGATGATCGGATGATATTTTCGACCATGGTTCTACCATATGTCCACATAGCTAAACAATCAACAAATTGAAATAATACAATAAATAAATAAAAAATAGGATTGGGGCAAAGTTTTGGTGACACCATAACAAATCTGATAAAAGTGATTTTACGTATTCTAACTATCTATGCGTAAACACAAATAATCAATTTACGTAAATACGTATTTATATCAATATTCCTACTCTCAATAACGAAGTAATATCAGAGAGTCAGGATTCGTTCCACTCTTAAACCTTCAAGACTTAAATAGAATTCAACTACTCGACACAAGGAACAATGGTGAACAATGAGAGTAGTGTGTGATGTGAATTTTCTAATATCATTATACTATCATTTCCCAAGCAAATCAAACAAGACATGGTATAAAGGGTTGAACTTTGCTTGTTCGAATTTAAAAGGAAACTACTCATGTAAGAATTGATTTAAACTAATAGTGACAAATACTAAATCAATGAATTGCAATAGATGTTTAATGGAAAATGAAGCTAGATTATAAAAAACAACTAACTTTATTAATCTAATGAAAAGTAACAATGATTCAATAATCTATATTAAAACAAGGTATGAAAACTAATTAATTAATGGGATAAAACTCAAAACTAGATCTAGATCTATCTTTTTCTAACCATAAACTCCATTAACATTAGCTTCCTAACCTAACTGCCATTAACAAAGAGTCAAGCTTTTGTTTTTATACTTCCAGATCCAAAAATCGTGCATGGGCTTGGAGCCATGTTTTGGGCGGAAAATCGGGGCCAAAACCCAATTTCTTTAGTCCAAAATGGGCTCTTCAGCTGCAGTTAGCTTCGACAGATGTTTTGTCCACTTCTGCTCCTCTGATTGGGCCAAGGCTTGGACCATTGGAAAGCTCTTTCCGAGCCGGTCGTTTTGACATAAGATACTCCCAATTCCGATGTCTGAGTCCAAAGATACGGCCTTCGGAAGTTCTGGTGACTTGTGCACTGTTTCTGCCCGTGTTGACTTTTCAGCTTTTGACCGGGCTTTACAAAGGCTTTGTCTCCTTGAATCTTGGTCTTTATTCACAGAACTCCTTAGCAACCGACCTTTGCTCCTTTATCTCGCTAAAGTGGCACATTTCTGCACATAATAGACTTTGAAGCCTGAAATGCATAAAAATACGTAATCAGTATTAACTCTTAATTATTACTCACATAATTGGTCTAAAAGTATGATTGTTAAGGGGTTAAAACTACAGTTTTGGGCTCTTATCAAACCACCCCCAAACAGCATTTTGCTTGTCCTCAAGCAAAGATGAGAAATTAGAATAAGTGACCAAAAATGGAGTTCTATCTCTACTCGTTTATTTGAGTCGCGATTGCATTGACCATATCTTGACAAGACCTTAAACCACTAGGAATTCCCTAGTGGGACGAGTTATAGCCTCGTGAGAGTTTTTCAGTGAAGGTACTCACAAACTTCATCTATACTACAACGACTAAGAAATAAAACTATTGTTTCCTCGTTCATGTCTCAACTATCTATACATCTCACTAGCAATTGAATAAGAATAACCAAGTCAAAAAACCTAAACTAATATATGCATAATAATCAATCATCTATGATACAAATATATATACTATGAGTAATACTATGAAATGCCTAGCAGGTTAGTTTTGAAAACTTCGAATAAGCGTCTTTAAGTAGGTCCTCACATAAATGTCAAGACAAAACCACTCACGATTTTTCCGCTCGAGTTTAGCTACTCCGGTGTGCGGTGGGCACACTTTACCTAACAATCTCAATGACAAACAAGGAAGCGAGTCGATCAAACACATCGCCACTTACTATCACACTAACCTATTCCTAATTGAGCTAGAGGTCTTTATTAGGTGTTGCGGGGATTAGGAGATGGTTTAAAAGGAAGGAAATGGATATTCAAAAGGACAAGTCCGAGATAATAGAGTCTTCATATTATGTAACTTAGAAAACCTTGTTATTTTCTTTTGCTTCTATACTTTGTTTCCATCCTTAGCCATATTTTTCTTTTTTCTTTTCTTTGGCTTTTGACTCCCTTTTATTCTATTTTTGGAGTTTTTATTTATTTTTTTTTTTTTCTTTTCCTTGGATGGAAACTTCTTTTCTTTTTGAAGCAACCAACTAATTTTTGTTTACACAGGTTTTTCTCTTCTTCTTTCTTCACTCATTCTATTCTCGGACTTATTCTAGATTGGGTAAGTTGAATTTTTTATTTTGTTTTGTTTTGTAACAGGGGTAAAGGAATTGTGGTTTATAGAAGGCTAAAAGAAAGGCTCGAGGAGGGGCGACTAGCGGAAAATAATTCATAGGTTTGAATTTTTTTTGGCTATATCGATCCAAAGAGGGCCTAAATTCTCGCTTAGGATATGGCATAGTGATCAAGCAAGTGGACGTGTGATTTCTCTATCCGGATTTTACTTCTCCCTTGTGTCATTTCTCAAATGTTTAATTTCATATAAGGCTTTAGGCTATATTCTCCACGGGATTTGTAGAATAAGTACTCTAGCCTAGATTTGAAACTTACTTGCTAACAATCATAGATACTCATGTAATATATTTATAGATAGATGCAAAGATTATTACCTCCATATTAACCTAAGTTTCTAACAATTATTACGATGTAAAAGCTACATTGAGACTTCTAGATTGTTAAGAGCATAGAGAAAGAAAACAATACCAATATTCCTAAGTGTATAGCATAAACTTATTTATTTATATTTTAAAAATTTTAACTTGAAAACAAATGCATATTATACATATCTATATCCTAACGGATGCCTTAATTACCGTGATTTCTATGCCCCCCAAACAAGAAGCATGCTTTGTCCTCAAAGCATTTAAATAAAGAGGGTAGAAAAATACCATGGAAATCGTGAAATGCGGAACATCTGCAAAATAAGGTTAGAACATACTAATATAGGAAATAAAAAACCGACGCTTAACTCTATAAGAGTTCCACCCATTATGGGGTTAACAGCAATAAATTGCTTGGGACATAAGCGGACACTAAGCTGAAACTAAAACTTACCTCCACTCCAGCGTTTACTCGTCATCCTCCTCTTCTATAAAGAAGTGAGGTTCCTTCGCTTCCTGCCATGCCATGATAATTTGCCAAGCTTGCCGCCATTTATCATCTATGGATGCTAACATGTTAAGCGCCACTTGGTCGGATGGGGTGTAAGGTGCAACCTGATGAGGTTGTATCCTCCACCCTTGCCAAGTCATTGCACGGAAAGATCGAATAATAGAATTGGTGGGTCTCACAATGTCGACCCCAACCCAGTCCGTGAAACGGGTACAAAAAACAGGGAAGAAACATAGTATAATACGGCAAACTAATATAGGCATAAGAAGATACTTATGCCTCATGCTATGGGCTCGTGCTAAACTAGACATTAAGGTCTTAGGAAGGTCATATAGCAGGCGTTCCTCTGCTAAAGCAAGGAAAACATCATAAAGTGGCATCATTCGCGGAAGAAAAATGCCACTCCCCTAATATGTTTAGCATGATAAAGAACATTACCGTATCACATTAAGGGACAAGCTACCAAGGGCTACGTTATATGTCCCTTGGTCCTCTACACGGAAAATGCCGGACCCATAAGCCTCATGCAAAAAGTCATAAGTCTAGACATGCATATTATCTACCCAATAGCATCATGGGTCTTGTATTTCAGCGGGCATGGCAAGTCCAAGAACAAATGCTAGCAAGAACCATAAAAGCGGTTCCCGACTACGTGTGTGATCACCTCGCGAAACCAAGCACCATAAGTAGTGCTTTGAAACAAATCTTTGAAAGACTGTTCTGGTATTATTGTAGGAGATGTCATCTCAAAACTACACTCTGGAACCGCTGCAAATCACCCGGGAACAACCTTCAGAAAACTGGAAATTTCCTGGTCTATGGAAGTCGTAGCGCGAGCGCTCTACTTGCCTTGAGTCGCGCTGAAGATTTTGGAATTCCAGTGTTTGAGCACAAGTCGCGCTCACCTTGAAGCGCGAAAGCGCTCTGCAATACAAAAATTGAAAAAAAATGTGTAGAAAGAGTCGCTCGCAAAAGCTCCTCAGAAGCTGGCCTCAGGAATCTTGATTTGTGAAAATGGTGAAGAACAACGGGGAAGCGTGGGAGTGAAAGGTGAGAGATGGAAGTTAGGTGTAGTGTGGGTTGTGAGTGTAGAATGAATGAAGTTTTTATAGGTTTTGAATTGTTAAAATGAATTGGTAGGTTGCCAAAAAGCTTTAAGGCAATTTCGAAAATAATAAAATTTCGAACCAAAAGCGGAAACAACTCATATTCTTGATTCTATAACAACCAAATATCTTTTATCTTTGGATTTAGACTAGTAACTTCTAAACTCTCTTAGATTTCATCATACCACCATATCTAATCATAGGTATGCCAATTACGACAATATTCTCAACCTTCACTCCAAAACAAACTCTAAAATGGAGGATCTTCTACAAATCATGATAGAATAAATAATACCACCCCAAACAATTCGGGAAGGTGGGATTAACAATAAAATCCATGCACAATTTGAAAAGAACAACATTATATTAAAATTGAAATTCAAACAACATTTAACTACCAACTTCAAAGTTAACTACGGAATTTAACAACGTAACATCCTATCTACTAAAAATAATAAAAGACAACATCAAAACAACAAACAAAGAGAAATCTAGCTACTCTTAAAAGGGGCGAGGTGGGGATAAGAATAGGAAGTTTAGTGATCAAGCATGGAAAAACCAAACACCCCACCCCAAACAAATTTTTGAAAACAGGGTTTGTAAAATTTGTTTTAAAACGTCAGGGTCTTTTAAAGTCGATTCCCTAGACTTAAAGTGATATATATGTATTTACATGCAGTTTCCCATATATCAATAATCTAAAAAGTTGTGGGTCTTTCCACAAATAATTAACATGGAATGCACCATCAAACAGAATTAAGCACCAAGATTTCCTATGACGTAGCTTAGTGGAATGAGAGCAAAGCCTTATAGATCTAAAACCTAATCGAGCATACAGTTTCTTCTTTGTCCTCCTACGAAGGGGATGCCAAGTAAATGAACGTGAGAAAATTGATGGTTGTGGAAGATACGTAGGATGTGGAATGTAGTGAGAAGGAAACGCCGCCTTGTCGGCTAGGGTGAAAGGAAACACCCTAAGTTTAACTTGATCTGGACTTACGCTAGGATGATGGAATGTAGTGAGAACTTGGTCTATCCTACGCATGTGTTGGTAAGGCTTCTCGTGGTCTAAACCATGAAAAACCGGTAACAAGTTAAATATATTAGGGGGGATTCGAAAATCCCCTACTAGGTCTGCAAGAACGATACACGACTTAGGGCCATCGTTTAGGGCTTTATAAAAATCAGAGAGAGGAGTCTCTTGTTCTTTAGCCATTGATGCAAGTGTAGTGTGTGAAATTCTAGATAGGCGTGTTGTATTTATTTCTACGAAAAACAAGCCTGATTATACTAGAATTAAAACTCTTCTAAGAGAAGAGGCGAGGAGTGGAAGAAGGAGTACCTGAATGCCTCCTTGCTACGCGTTTGAATAGCGTCTTGTATACGCGATCTCAGTGTATTTAACAAGTTAGAAACACTGAGTAACTTGAAGACATAAAAATATGCATTTACGTATGAAAATTGGGCTGTTCACACTGAATTTTCCTTTGAGGGCGCGAGTGCCCTCTGTTTGGGCGCGGGTGCCCTCTGTTTTGTCGAATGTCCAGTGTTTTGAGCGCGGTCGCGCTCGGTTTGGGCGCGGGTCGCGCTGCAGGGTTTTCAAGTTTTAGGCCTTTTATCGTACTCCAAAAAATCTGAAATATTTACAGTAATTTTCTAAGACGTCTATCAAGTAGCCTGTAAAATTTCAGATTAATCGGAGCTGTGAAAGTCCCTCTACAGCCCTTCAAAATTTGCGAAACGGTTTTCGGACACAATACAAACAACCGAATGGTTAACCCATCAAAACAAATCCAAAAATTGCCAAATTTTTACTGGAGACTCCTGACAGATCCTAATTGTTCCTGTAAAACATTTAGAGCAATTGGAGTTCTACAACCTCTCCTTATTGGCTGGTGTTCCAGATATTAAGTGTTTGCAACACTGCAGAAACACACTGGAAACACTCTACTATTTAGGAGGTTAAAACAAATAAAAAACTCATCAAATTTTTACTACAAACTATTGACTTAGGATAGATACTCCTGTAAAAATTATAGAATTTTTAGAACTCCCTAAGTAACCTTACTCGTCTGTTTTTCAAGAACATACGGTGTGAAAACTGAAATGCAGCACTGTAAAGATCGTATTTTTTTCACAAGGTAAAACCAACTTTGAAAAATCTGAAAATATTCCAGTAAATCAACAACACATTAAATAATATGTATGAAAATTTTCAGAATTTTCAAAAATTTAAAAATACCTTCACCGCAGTGTTTTTCTCTGTGAATCCGCATCCGCTATGCCTGAAACAGTGAACAGTTCCGAAAATTCAAGAAATAAGAATGAAAAATTAAAAGGGTGGGTGGGTAGAGAATGGGGGATTGCCCCTTGGATTCAAGCAATTGAATTCTTGTCATGAACGAGATTAAGATGGCAGCGGCGCCATTTGATAATCGTAAAAATAGTAGAATCCTAATATCATGTTAACAACACTAATACGTAATCCTACCGTTCTTACGTTTAAATCAATTCTTCTTACTCTTAAGTCATAATCATGCAATATAATGAGTAAGGATTCGTTCCACTCTTAAACCTTCAAGACTTAAATAGAATTCAACTACTCGACACAAGGAACAATGGTGAACAATGAGAGTAGTGTGTGATGTGAATTTTCTAATATCATTATATTATCATTTCCCAAGCAAATCAAACAAGACATGGTATAAAGGGTTGAACTTTGCTTGTTCGAATTTAAAAGGAAACTACTCATGTAAGAATTGATTTAAACTAATAGTGACAAATACTAAATCAATGAATTGCAATAGATGTTTAATGGAAAATGAAGCTAGATTATCAAAAACAACTAACTTTATTAATCTAATGAAAATTAACAATGATTCAATAATCTATATTAAAACAAGGTATGAAAACTAATTAATTAATGGGATAAAACTCAAAACTAGATCTAGATCTATCTTTTTCTAACCCTAAACTCCATTAACATTAGCTTCCTAACCAAACTGCCATTAACAAAGAGTCAAGCTTTTGTTTTTATACTTCCAGATCCAAAAATCGTGCATGGGCTTGGAGCCATGTTTTTGGTAGGAAAAATCGGGCCAAAACCCAATTTCTTTAGTCCAAAATGGGCTCTTCAGCTGCAGTTGGCTTCGACAGATGTTTCGTCCACTTCTGCTCCTTTGATTGGGCCAAGGCTTAGACCATTGGAAAGCTCTTTCCGAGCCGGTCGTTTTGACATAAGATACTCCCAATTCCGAGGTCTGAGTCCAAAGACTCCCAAAGAGGTGCGAGTCCCGCGGAAGTTCTATTTGACTTGTCAATCTTTTTTACTTTGTGTTGACTTTTCAGCTTTTGACCGGGCTTTACAAAGGCTTTGTCTCCTTGAATCTTGGCCTTTATTCACAGAACTCCTTAACAACCGACCTTTGCTCCTTTATCTCGCTAAAGTGGCATATTTCTGCACATAATAGACTTTGAAGCCTGAAATGTATAAAAACACGTAATCAGTATTAACTCTTAATTATTACTCACATAATTGGTCTAAAAGTATGATTGTTAAGGGGTTAAAACTACAGTTTTGGGCTCTTATCAAAATCCAAATAGAAGTTCCGGAGTCGGGGTTGAGCTACCGATGTTGAAGCAATCACCAAACTATTTTGGTGAGTGTTGGGTAAATTCATCCAAAAAAACACAGTTAGTTGAGAAGAAATTGACAACTGTCTCATTTTAAGATAACTTCTAATTGAACATAATTAGGAGTTTTAAGTTAAAAATTAGTTTTACATTTTTGGACAATTTTCTATTGATAGTGTTGGAAGTTGGATTTATTGTGGTTTTTAACTAGAGAAGATGGTGTAAAGATATATACAACTGCAAATATCGATGATATTTATGATATTTTCCATATTTTAGGATATTTTCCAATATTTGGGGATATTTTGTTTAGATAACAATTTTATTTAATATTTACCATTATATTTCAAATAAATATAAATGATGTATCGTGATATATTAAGAAATATCCATAATATCCACGATATTTGTCGATATTTTAGATATATCCATGATATTTGCATATCAAACAATGTAAAATATCCCCCAAAGAGGAAGATATATCCACGATATATATCAAGAAATTGAGTATCGATAAACACCCATATCCTGATATTTTGTACTATGTTGTAAACAACATTTTTGTGCCTGTCCACAAGTGCCTGTCCACAAATTCGTTCTTGAAATTTTTTTGGGCTTTATCATATCTAACGACCTGCATTATTCATCATTGGTAAATAACAACTGCCCCTCTTTACTTGGAAGGATGGAACTACCATTGTTTCATGAGATGATTACTTAAGAAATGGCTTTTGGAACCTTGAGTTCATCTTCCCAAACTAATTAAACGTCATTTTTTTTATTTAAAACTAGTATATCGTGTGACAATGAGCGAACTAGTGAATTGTCATTGAAAAGTTTAAATTCATAATTGAAAATAGGATTGGTGTAAGAAGAGAAGTAAGAAAGAAGAAAGTAGATGGAAAGAAAAGAGGAGATTTGATGAACAATAGCAAAATACTAATTCAACATAGAAAGAGAGAGACACACAAAATATGATTATATGATTCTAAAGGATGAAAAAAATCGAGGGAGAGAGAAGAGAAGAAGAAAGGAAAGGAAGATGAAAAAAATGCATATCACATGAAGACATGAACAAGACGATATTTTCAAACCCCCCCCCCCCCCCACATTGCAAGAGAACTCAATATCGGTCGTTTGGATCATCAAAAATAACACTTTAATAAGGGTGAAATTGTGGTGGGGTTGTATAATGACTAATAACTTAACCATTTTTACTAGTGTTTCTTGAGATTGCATTGGGAGACACTAATGGAAAGTGTTTATTTCTATAAGGCGATTTGGGGAGGCATGTATGTCAAATGATAAGTACCCAAAACTATAGTTTAAACTTCTTAATAATATTTAAATTATGCCAATTATGTTATTAATAACGTAAACTTATCACAATTTACATGTGTTTATGGGTTACAAATTTTGGATATGAATATGTATTGAAAAAACATCACTTTTGCATGAAAAATGATTTAATATGATTGTTGGAGAAGTTCTATAGTTAAAGCCCAAGTTTCAAGGAGAAAAAGGATTTTAAAGCCAAGTCAAAGTTGGGGAATCAGAGTCAACTCGGGAATTGAAGAAAAAAAGACAGAAAGTCAACTGAACTTCAAAAGGTCATATCTTTGGACTCATACCTCAGAATTGGACATATTTTATATCAAAACGACTAGTTTAGAAAAGGTTTTTTAATGGTCCAATCCTCAAATCATTTAGAGTAGTAAAAATGAATGAAAAAGGTATTGCAGTAAATTCCAACAATGACTTAATCCATTAGGCTTTTGACTTGATTTTGTGGCCTGAAACTTAGCTCCCAAGCCTAATCCCGAATTTGTAACCCTAATCATCTATTTTATAAAGGGGACTAAGACAAAACTCTAATCATCTTCTATCTCATAGTTTAGAATAATTTAGGGTTTATGTTTCTAGCCTCCAGCTCCACCATAATTTAGAGTAATGGGCAGACATGAGGTAGGAACTCATTAAACCAGTCTTTTACTGAGATTTTCACTTCTGATCAATTCAACTTGATAGAAATGAGCATATTCTTGATTTATTTCAACCTTGTATTACTGATAGGGAGAATGAAATCATTACTGCTATTCCTAATAAGGATGATATCTGGTTTGTTGTCAAGAAAATGGGAAGTTTAAAATCTCCTGGCCTTGATGGGTTCTAATTAAGGAGTGTTTTATAAAAAAAATGTTGGGATATTGTTGGTCCCAGTGTGATTGCTTTTGTGCATGATTTATTCATTTATGGGTATTTTAATATTAGTTTCAATGAAACATATACTGCTTTAATTAATAAAATAGCTAACCTTGATCATGCTTCAAAGTTTAGGGTTATAAGTTTATATAACTTTGGTTATAAAATTATCTCCAAGATTCTTGATAGTAGGCTTAAAGGTTATATTAATAAAATTGTCTCCCCCTTCCAAGGGGCCTTTATTAAAGGTAGAAGCATTGGAGACAATGTAGGTTTAGCTTTTGAAGTTTTCCATAACATGAAAAATATGAAAACAAATAATCAAGACAGGGCGAATGTTACTACTATGGTGTTTCGAGCCAGGTGCAAAGAGCTGAAAAATGATTTACTCAACCACCATGTACTGGGTAAGGTGATTGCACATGTACATGTCATTGAATTTCAAAAGAGAGGTTTACCCCATGCTCACTTTCTTCTAATATTTGATGAATGCGACAAAGTACAGACTCCTGATGACTACAACAAATTAGTTTGTGCAGAAATTCTAGATCCATCTATAGAGCCCGAGTTATTTAACATTGTCTTAAAGCATATGATTCACATGCCATGTGGGAGTCTGAATTCATCTTGCATTTGCATGAAGAATGAAAAATGCAAAAAGAACTTTCCAAAAAGTTTGCAAGTGTTACTCTACAAGGTAACGATTCCTATCCGATATATCAACAAAGAAACATTGGCCGAGTTGTCCATGTTCATCACGGCACGCAGGAGATCGATAATCAGTAGGTAGTTCCTTTTCATCCTTGGCTCCTGAAGAAATATGGTTGCCATATCAATGTCGAGATCTGCTCTAGCATCAAAAGTGTTAAATATTTCTATAATAAGTATGTCTATAAAGGAGGTGATTGTGTTTCTATGGAGGTCTCATCGAAGTCTAACAATGATAGAGATGAGATAAAACAATTTGTTGATGGTTGCTAAATATGTCCACATGAAGCTTTATAGAGAATATATATGTTTCCTCTAAAGATAATGTACCCTTCTGTTTATACCTTACTGGTTCACCTTCCGAACATGCATCAAGTAACCTTCCATTCGAGAGCTAATGAGGGATGAACAAATGTCTCGCACGATGTTAACAAAATATTTTTGTATGAATAGTATTGACCATGAAGCAAGACAATATTTGTATCAAGAATTCCCAAACATTATACATGGTGCAAACAACGCAAAGTTTGGCGTAAGAGAGGAAACAAAAACTGAGTTATTAGAAGACTGTTGACTTTAAGATAGTGGTGGTATTTGGGTTTTGAAGTTGTTCATCTTAGATCTAAATGTGAGTAGAAGTGTGATGGAGAAAAACCAAAATTTTCTTAACTTTTCTATTTGTTCTTGGTAAGACTTGGTGTATGAAGATGTAGACAACTAGTTATTAAGGTTTTGTGGATTAAAACATGAATTCTATGGTGGGTTGAGTGTAAAACATGTAGATTTTGATATGTAAAGGTAGCTTGGTTAGCAAGTTATACTCATTTGAATCCCCTTATACTCATTTGATTGATTCAAATGAGTATAACCAACTTTGATTGGTTGAATGAATGATTGAGAAGATGTTTTGAAGAACTATTGTGATGAAAAATAAGATTAAACACTTTGAATGGAAGAAAACCAACTAGATTCAGCAAAGTTTAAAGCTTTAAAACAATGAATTAAAAGTAAATAAAAACAATTAACTAAGTTATTATCTCCTACTAAAGTCTAGCTATTAGTTAACTAGCTCCCTTATTTTGTGGGCATCTCTACACTTATATATGTGTAGAGATGTACAAATTTTCCCTCATCTTATCTTATCCAACAAGCAACCTAATATAGAACCTTCTTGTGTCTTCTTTGAGTGGATATGGTCAAACCTTTTGGGCCCAAGCCAATATCTTGGGGATTTGATCATTTGGTCTTTTGAGGCTTTTGTGCTTAGTCCTTGTCTTACAAATGGTTGAGTCCTTGGTCTTTGAAGCCTCAGAGTGTTTTCTGAGCTTTTGAGTTTTTGGACCATTTAGTTGACTTTGACCGTTGATAAGATAAATTATAACTTTATTTTATATATTTGATGAACAGTAGATAAGAAGATGGAGAAACAGTACTTATCAAGATATGAAACTGTCTAAATCATGTGATAGAGAGAGGAGTAGTCTTGTTCGTACCACTCTAGCCGTACACTACTTGAATGCAAGTTTAGATTAGACTTGTGCTTTTACTAGTGAGAGTAATATGATGTGAAAACAGTAGATAAACATTGAATTAAATTATGATGAAAGATATTAGAAGGGGTTTAATCCGCCACACGATTTGATTAACTATTAGTTAGTATCGAATTGTTTGTTTTAATCCCTAGTGAACACCAAGTCCTCTCGGATCGATGTTTCACTAGCATGAAAGTTTAGCTTCACCACAAATTTCTTTGGTGGTGGCTCTAAACTCTAGTTCTCCATTATAAGCTCTATCTTTAGACACTCACAACGAAGAACTTGACGTTCTTATTGCAAACAATACTAAACTAGTGGTTAATCATCCTCACATGGCTTCATAAACCTCCTCTAATGGAGGTTTAGCCTTGTGTCTTCGGAATCATGCTAACTAAACAATAATAATAAGACATAATGCAAAGAAGAACAGAATATTAAAGAACTAAGCTTTTATTGATAGGAATTAATGGTGGCTACAAACTAAATTATTATAACCCTAAACTACAACTAGAGAGAGAGAGAGAGAGAGAGAGAGAGAGAGAGAGAGAGAGCCCTAATATTAGTGTTTAGCCTTAACCCTATTTATATAGGAGAGGGTTAGGGTTACATTTTCGTGCATGAGCCAAAAAGGAGGACTTTGGGCCTCTAAAGTGAGCCTAAAGTCCATTAGGCTAAGTCTAAAAAGGATAGAACTGTTGGAAATTACTTCCGTAGCCTTTTCATCCACTTTTATAGCTCTGACTGAGGCAAGGCTGGGTCTATTGAAATGCTGGTTTCGAGCCAATCATTTTGACATAAAGTAAGCCCAATTCTGATGCCCGAGTCCAAAGATACAACCTGTTGAAGTTCTATTAACTTTTCTTTTCTTTTTCTACCCAGATTAACTTTGACTTCCCAGCTTTGACTGGGCTTGAAAAAGGCTTTTCTTCATGAATCTTGGACTTTAAACATAGAACTTCCTCAGCAATCATCTTGACTCATTTTCCATGCAAAAGTGGTGATTTTAGTCATCTAATCAACTTCAAGTCCTGAAATACACAAAAACACGTAAACAGTACTAACTCTTATTTATTATAAACATAACTGACCTAAGTAGAATACTATTAAAGGGTTTAAAATGCACTTTTGGGTGCTTATCACACCACCCCCAAACAACATTTTGCTTGTCTTTTAAGCAAAGATGAGAAATAAAAACAGATAAGTGGCTAAAAATATGGGCCTAACTAATCTCGTTTCACAGAGTGCGATTGCATTGACCATATGCAATAAGGCCTTAAACCACTAGGAATTCCCTAGTGGACAAGTTATAGCCTCGTGAGAGTTTTTCAGAGAAGATACTCACAAACTTCATTTATACTACAACGACTAAGAGATAAAAGTAAAATTTCCTAATTAATCTCACATATCTATACATCTCAATAACAATATAATAAGAACAATGCTTTTCAAACCTAAGCTAATACACGCATAATAATCAAATCATCTAAAGATACACATGCATGCTATGAACTATGTTATAAAATGCAATGGCAAGTTCGTTTATGAAACTTTTAGAATAACGTCCTTAAGTAGGTCCTCACAATTTGTCAAGGCAAAAATACTCTGATTTTTCCACTGAAGTTAGCTCACTCCAGTGTGCAGTGGAGAAATTTCCTCACAATCTCAATGACGTCCAAAGGAGCCGTGGTCGATCAATCACATCTACCACTTACTATCACACCAAATTAATCCTAATTGAGTTAGAGGTCTTTATTAGGTGATATGGGGCTGAGGTGATAGTTTAAGAAGAAACGGAATGGATATTCAAATAAACAAGTATGAGATATGGGGCTTTTTGAATCCTTTTATTCTATTTTTTTGAAGTTTTTAACTTTTTATTCCAATTTCAAATTTTCTTTTCTTTTCTTTTTCTTTTCTTTGGATAGAAACTTCTTTTATTTTTCTTTTCTGAAGCAACTAATTAATTAATTTTGGTTTTCCACATGTCTTTCTCTTTATTCTCTTTAACCCTCTCGAGAAGTGTCTCTACCATCATCACGTCAATGATCTTTCTGTCTAGTGCTGTTCTGTCTGAACATAAGCCTTTATAGGAATCCCCAGAACTCCACTCACCACCTCCTTGGTGAGCTCCAGCGAGCGGCCATCCTTAACAACTGTAATGCGGTCATCCTCCCCTCTAATCATGCAGTTATAAAATGAAATAGTAAGAGAGGGAGAATAAGTCGCACCTTCCAACAAAACCAAGGGTTCCCACCTTTCTTTTTCACATCTCCCTCATTCAAAAGAGTTTGAAGCTTTAGAAGTGAGTACATATACTTCAAAAGAGTTTGTTTTAGAAGCTGAGGTTTATCCTAAATTGTTTAGAGTTTGAGTGAAGGAGATGTGAAGAAGAAAGGTAGACTCTTGTAGGATTAGAATGGTTCTAAGCTAATGAAAACTTGAAAGCTTTGATTGTTGTATTGAAATAAATTGAAAACATGAAGAGGAAGATTGATTAAAACAATGAAATAAAAGCAAGCAAACAAGATTGAAGATTGAAACAAAGAACAAGTAAACAACAAGTTTGATTGAAATAAGAACAAGGAAATAACAAGTTGATTGAAAGGAAATAAAACAACAAGAAACATAAAAACATAAATTGAAAAACAAGACAAGAAATTAAACAAACAAAATGGTTTGGATCCTAAGACAATGGATGGTTTCTCTTTCCCTTGTTTTTTGTTTATATACCCCTACTTTTGCCTTTTACAGATTTGTCCTTCTCCATTATAATTTAGACACCTCACACTTTACTTTTTCTTTTGCTTTTTGGTTTCTTCATGATCAAGGTAGGTTTAGGGAGAAAGTCATCATATTTTATGATAAGGGCCTCCATCTTTGGTATTTTGATTTGAGGGCTTTGACTTTTGACTTTGACCGGTTGACCTTGACTTTTTCAGTACTTTTCTATAACAACTACTGGTCTTTATAAAGAGCGTGATTAAGGCTCCTTTTGGTGCTAAGATGCAGCTTTTATGATAAGTGGTATGAAATACTTCTTAACCTGAAAAAAGTAGCAAAAGCTATGAGTTGTCTTTTCGTTAAGCATAAGAAAGGTTGTAATACAACAATATACGGGTAATAAAACATACATTTGGGAGCTAATCACCACCCCCAAATAGCATCTTGTTTGTCCTCCAGCAAGGATGAGAGAAAAAAACTAAGATCACAAATGAGTGATTTACTATAAGTTATACTAATCTTGTTTTGAGTGCGATTGCATTGACCATATGCAACGAGGCCTTAAACCACTAGAAATTCCCTAGTGGACGAGCTTTAAGCCTCGTGAGAGTTTTCCAGTGAAGGTACTCACAAACTTTTTTTATTTAGTACAAAAGGTCTTGTTTTTTTTATTTATTCTCATAAGTTCATACATCTCATTAGCGGTGAATAAGGATAAGCTCCTTTGAACTTAGAATAACATATGTACAATAATTTAATCATCTAAAGATAAATGTACAAAATATGAGAAGCAGAGTTGTTTCTGAGGCTTCTGGAGAGCTTCCTTAAGGTGGGTTCTCACAGGGGTGTGTTGCAATCACAGCTCTCTGATTCACTTAAGGTTCGTTCTCTCAAGTGCAGCGGGCACTTATATTCCTCACATACTCAAATGACGTCCAAAGAAACTGGGCTCGATTGATCAAGTTTTCCACTTACTATCATACTATCCTATTCCTAATCAAGCTAGAGGTATTTTATTTAGGAGTTACAGGGCTAGGGTGATGGTTTTGAAAGAAAAAGGAAGGGAAAAATAAAATTTGATAAGTCAAAAAACTGGGTCTTCAAGATACTTGTAACCAAAGAAGAACCTCGTTTTGTTCTTTTGCTTCCGAATTGTGATACATTGTTTTAGCCCTTTGGCTTTATGACTCCATATGATTTTGAATTTTGGGAGTTCTAACTTTTCTTTTGTTTATTTTTGTTTTTGATATCTCCTCCTTTTGATTTTGAACTTTTGGGAGATTCGATTTTTTACTCCTTTGAATTTTTTGGAGTTTTAGTTTTGGATGGTTCTTTATTTTCATCTCTTTCTTTTCTTTTCTTTTTGAAGCAAATAATTGTTCTGTTTTTGTACAAGGTCTTCTCTTCTCTTTTTCTGATATCCATCCAGTTCTCCACTTATCAACTAGCCTTGGGTAAGCTTTTTATTGTGTGTTGTAACGGGTTAGGAATTTTTGGTGAAGAATAAAAAGGCTTTTAGAAAGGGTGAAGGCTCAAGAGGGGTAACTAGAGGAAAACTATCTTTTTGGGGTTTTAACATTTATTTGGCTATATCGGTCCGAAAAGGGCCTAAATTCTCTCATAGGATATAACGTGGTGATCAAGCAAGTGGACGTGTGGTCTTTCTATCCGGACATCTTCTGTGTCAGCACTCAATAATCATTTAGATAAGGCTTTTGGCTAGATTCTCACAGGATATGAAGCTTAATTGTTCTAACCTTGGCTTCAAAAACTCACTGCTATATACAAACAAATGCTGATGCATGCCATTCATGAAACGATGCAGAAACTATTGATCAATGATTAATGATCAAGGAAATGGATGTGTGATTTCTCTACTTAGATTATACTTCTCCATTGTGTCATCACTCAGATACTAACTCATATGAGGCTTTTAGGCTAGCATCTCACAGGATATGTAAAATTAAGTAGTCTAACCTAGGTCTCAGAAAAATACTGCCAAGTACACTCATACATGTTCATGCAAGATGTTAATGAAAAGATGCAATGACTATTACCTACATATTAACCTAAGTTTCTAAGAACTATACTTAATTCTATTGCTACTTGATTTCTAGACTAATATCATCATGGAAAAGGAAATAATACTATTATCCTAAGTGCATAGTATAAACTATTTTTATGTTTTTTCCATTTTTATATAACAAATAATACGTAATATACAACCTAATATGTGCTTAAACATTTACATCGTGTTTCTATACCACCCCCAAACATAATAATGTTTTGTCCCCAAAGTATGGAATGAAAATAAAGGAAGTGAGTACCATTGAAACGTGCTTGGAAATGGGAGCACTTGTAAAAGAAAATTAAATGATACAAATATAAAGAATTAAATTGCAGACGGAACTCCTATATGAGTTCCATCCATAATGGAGATAACAGGAAATAAAAATCGCTTGGGACATGAGCGAACTCTAATAGGAATTATAAATATTACCATATATAGTTGTTTCTAATCATTCATTATCCTCCGGTTGCTCCTCACTTGTGAAATGAGGCTCCTTTAAGTCTTGACTATCTATGACTACTTTCCATGCCTTCATTTTGTTTTCATCTACCCTAACCAACCTATTTAGTGCAATTTGGTCGGACGGGGTATATGGGGTTACTAGGTGGGGTTGTAGGCGCCAGCCACGCCAAACCATAGAACATAAAGAACGGACTATAGCATTGGTCGTGCCCATTGTATCAACCTTGACCCAATCGGTGAAACGTGTACAGAATTCTGGGAAAAAGAAGGTCATTATACGTGTGATTGTGACTAGCATAAGAAGGTACTGATGCCTTACAGTCTGTGATTTGGCAAGACCAGCCACTATGGTTTTGGATATATCATAATACTAATGCCCCTCAGCTAAAGCAATTAAGGCGTTATATGCGTGGGAATCTACAAATTTGAAGTGCCAATCTCCTAGGACATTAAGCTTAAGGAAAAGCATAGCAAGGCCCATATTAAGGGCCATGCTTCCTAAGGATACATTATGTTGGCCTTGGTGTACTACTTGAAATATACCCGCACCATAGGTCTCGTGGAAGTTTACCCAATCATAATTGTTGTCATTATCAGCTATATAATCAATATGGGTGTCTTGGGTAGCAGTTGGTATTCCTAACTTTACTCTGAGAACTTGTTCTCCATGGGAGCGTGTAAAGAATTCAACATGCTCATAAAAATATTTAGTAAGGGTAGAATAATAAGTTTGATCAGGTCTTACCAGGGCTCCATTACCATATCCTCAAAGTATGCACCGTACTTATCATTGAGAAATAGGTCCTCAAAAGACTATTCCGGTATAATTTTTGGAGTAGACATCGCAAACAAGTAATGAAATTAAATACTGGAAGTGTTAGAAGAAGAACCTGAAAATCCGAGCCTAGAAGCTTGCGGAGAGGGAGCTTGAGATATACCTTCTGAAGGCACGGGGCACGAGTAAGAATGCTGATACCAACTTTATACGAGGGCGGCTTAGTTTGCTGTGGGATGGGGCGCGTGCGCGCTCTGAGATGCAACGATGTGTTTAGGGAATTTAAGTATGGAAGAGCATGCTTAGAGATTGTTTTATAGTGTTTAGTAACTAAGTCTAAGGCCGGATGGTTGCTAATTAAAAAATGTGAAAAAAACATATTTTTAGAATAGTTTCCTACACATGAATTCTATTTCAGTTTTTGAAATTTATATATATGATTAGCTTCTGAAATTCCCTAAAATTTTGACATTTCATGAAATTTAGGGTTCCTAATTACATTATGGATCCCAATTGAATGAAACAAGGCCCATGGGTTGCATATAATGGATTTTCTCTATTAGCTTAGCTTCTGAAATTCCACGAAACTTTGAAATTCCTTGAAATATCATGTACCTAATTATATTGTGGATCCCAATTAAATTAAACAAGGCACAAGGGTTCTTATATTTTGGCCCAAAACTTATAAAAATGTGATTAAGGCATGCAATTTCATACGTGCACATATATGAAAATATACCATCCCTAAACAATTTGAGAGGGGGGTTCATGACATTGATCAATTAAATTACCTAAACATGCTGAATATTAATAGAAAAACTATATGGTAAAGAATATGTGATTAATCATGCATTAAATGTAACGATACGTGCATAGTAGAGCAATCACATAAACAAATAAATACTAACTACTTACTAAAGAAAATGCAATTAACAAATAATTAAACTAAAGTACTGAAATTAAAACAAGTGCAGAAATTAAATAGTTATTACAAAACAAAAATAAATTTAAATCAAATGCATCACAGCAAATTATAAAGAAATAATCTATCCCTGGGAAGAAGATCGTCCAGAACTATCAGAAGGATGACGACGACACTCACGTCTAGAGTCAGAAGAAGAAGGCGAACCTCCTGGCTGGGGCAAACGTCTCAAGACCTCGGCCTGAAAAGCTACCTGCACCTCTTCCATATTATCTATAGAATTAAGCATGTCAGCGTGGTTGTTAGCTATGGTTCGAATGTTCTACTTTAAGATGTGGTGATGACGTTGAATGGAACCCTGACGCTTCTGTATTGATTCATAAAGCGTAGATAAGGTTCGCTAATGATCATAAAGCGTACACATTGAAGTGGTGTGTAACTTTAAAAGAGTATTGTAAGAAGTGAGGTTCATCTTAAATTGTTTAGAGTTTGAGTATGGGAGTTAAGAAGAAGAAAGGTAGACTCTTGGTAAAGATTTGTTTAGTTTAGGCTAATGAAAACATGAAAACTCAAGTTGTTTGGTATGTAAATGACATGAAAATATTAAAATAAGTATTGATTGAAGATTGAAACAAGAACAACAAAATAAGATTGATTGATTGAAACAAACAAAACAAAATAACAAGATTTAAATAAAAGGAAATTAAGAACAATAAAGTAAAAGACTTGAATTGAAAAAGAAGACTAATTCCTACAAACCAAATGGTTTGGACCCTAAAACAATAAATGTCTTCTCTCTCCCTTGCTTTTAGATTATATACCCCTACTTTTGCCTTTTACTGATTTGCCCTCCTACATCACTTTTGAGACACCTCACACTTCACTTTTGCTTTTTCTTTTGTTTTTTGATTTCTTCTTGAAAAAGGTAGGTTTTTGAGAATGCCATATTTTCATATAAGGGCCTCCATCTCTGGTCTTCTGAGTTTAGGGCTTTGACATTTGACCGTTGATTTTGACCGTTGACTTTGACTTTCTCAGCACTTTTTCATAGCATCTTCTGGTCTTCATAATAAGTGTGATTAAGGCTCCTTTTGGTGCTAAGACGCAGTTTTTATAATAAGTGGTCTGAAATTCTCTATAACCTGAAAAAGGCAATAAAAGCTATGATCGAGTTGTCTTTTCATTAAACGTAAAATAGGTTGTAATGCAGTAATAATATAAGGGTAATAAAACTCACATTTGGGAACTAATCACCACCCCTAAATAGCATCTTGCTTGTCCTCAAGCAATGATAAGAGAAAAACCAAGATCACAACTGAGTGATTTATTATAAGTTATACTAATCTCGTTTCGCAGAGTGCGATTGCATTGACTATATGTAAGAAGGCCTTAAAACACTAGAAATTCCTTAGTAGACGAGCTTTAAGCCTTGTGAGAGTTTTCCAGTGAAGGTACTCACAAACTTCTTCTATTTAGTACAAAGGGTCTCATTTCTTTATTTATTCTCAGAAGTTCATACATCTCATTAGCGGAGAATACGGACAAACTCCTTTGAACTTAAAATAACATATGTACAGTAATTTAATCATCTAAAGATAAATGTGCAAAACATGAGCAATAAAATGCAAAAGTAGAGTTGTTTCCGAGAATTTTGGAGAGCGTCTTTAAGGTGGGTTCTCAAAGGGGTGTGTTGCAATCACAACTCTCTAAGAGATTCACTCAAGGTTCGTTCTTTCAAGTGCAGTGGGCACTTATATTCCTCGCATACTCAAATGATGTCCAAAGAAATCGGGGTCGATTGATCACACTTGCCACTTACTATCATACCATCCTATTCCTAATCGAGCTAGAGGTCTTTTATTAGGAGTTACGGGGCTAGGGTGATGGTTTATAAAGAAAAAGGAAGGGAAAAACAAAATTTGATAAGTTGAGAAACTGGGTCTTCAAGATACTTATAATCAGAGAAGAACCTCATTTTGTTATTTTGCTTCTGAATTGTGATACATTCTTTTAGCCCTTTGGTTTTGTGACTCCATATGATTTTAAATTTTTGGGAGTTCTAACTTTTCTTTTGTTTTCTTTTGTTTCTGATATCGTCTCCTTTTTATTTTGACTTTTGGGAGATTTGATTTTTGACTCCTTTTATTTTTTTGGAGTTTTGGTTTTTAATTGGTATTTCTTTTCTTTTCTTTTTGAAGCAACTAACTGTTCTGTTTTTGTACAAGGTCTTCTATTTTTTTTTTTTTTTTGATATCCATCCAGTTCTCAACTTATCAAGCTGGATAAGCTTTTTATTGTGTGTTGTAACAGGTTAGGAGTTTTTGGTGAAGAATAAAAAGGCTTTTAGAAAAGGGTGAAGGCTCAAGAGAGATAACTAGATGAAAACTATCTTTTTGGGGTTTTATCATTTATTTGGCTATATCGATCCAAAAAAGGCCTAAATTTTCTCATATGATATGGCGTGGTGATCAAGCAAGTGGACGTGTGGTCTTTCTATCCGGACATCCTTTGTGTCATCACTCAATAATCATTCAGATGAGGCTTTTGGCTTGATTCTCATAGGATATGGAACTTAATTGTTCTAACCTTGGCTTTGGAAATTTATTGTTATATACAAACAAATGCTGATGCATGTCATTCATTAAAAAATGCAGAAACTATTGTATGTATATTAGTCTAAGTACGAAGAATGAATCTTTACTCTATTGCTATAATGAGACTTCTAAACTTTTTATTCATCCTAGAAAAAGGAAACAAGATTTTTTAATACTAAACAGAAAAATATTTTTGGTCTTTTTCAAAAAAAAATTTAGAAAGGAAGGAATATACTATTATCTATACTATATAGAAAATGCATAGTTTTTACAAAATGTTACTATACCACCCCCAAATAGAACTATGCTTTGTCCTCAAAGTATGAAGAGATAAGGAAAGAGATTACCTAAGAAATATGAGCAAAAATGGCGATACACATGTATTCTGTTCTTCATGATGAAAATAAGTCACCCCCAAATAAGTTTGGGGCGTGGTTTGTTTGATATAGAACAAGAAATACATGGTTTATTATACTAGGGATATTTATTCTACTATGAAATCTTTTTGGGTTTTTGTACTTTTTGAAACATATATGAAATGCAAAAAATCTAACATGCATACATGATTATTATTACACTAAAAAGTTAGAAATCTAAAGTATGTAAACAACTATCAATACAGACACATGAAATGTGTGTGTGTGTGTGTGGTGTTTTTTTGTTTTTTTGTTTTTTTGTTTTGAGTAATTGTTTTTATCAATCTAAAAGTATCTCTAACTATATAGAGGTTTTGACAAGAAGATAAAAGTATACGTTAATCCGGTATCATTTTGGTTACTCCCGGGGAGTATACTTTTCATTTTTATATACCCTAGTTTTGAAAACTATGGAGAGATGTTTTAAGATACTAGTACTCAAAAAGTTGTGATTCTAAACGATAAGCTTTTGAAAACAAATCATAACAGGTAATCTTGGGCAATTTTCGTGTCGGCTCTTTATTGAACCCAATCCAGTCAGACTGTGGCTTCAGTTATATGTGTTGGGGGATTTATTGCACAAGACATGGAATGTCTTGACCTGGGCGAATAGCTTAATGATATAGGTGACCCTTAGTAAGCAAAGCTTATCTCAAACTGCCCCTAGATTGCATTGTTCTTGGGGTTGGTCTGTGTAAAATCCATTGCCCACTTTGAAAAATCATTTAACTATTGATGTATCGAGAATCTATCATTAACAGAACAAAGAAAACAAATTTTTTTGTAAAAGAAATGTAAAATAAAGAAAAGATAATTTTATACTCGCTCCACAGGTTCACACTTACTCCAATCATGAGTAAAAAGTGTTTTACAAAGAATATGCGAGATATATTATGGACTAAGGCTCCGGTACTTACAATCACACCCTCCAAGTGGAGAGGTCCGGTTACCTTATTGATGTATCCCCTTAAAAGAAAAGATGGAATGGAATGGGAAAGGAATACATCAGAAAAGAGGATTCAATCCTCGTAGATGAGATGATTAAGAAAAAGTTTTAAGCGCTCCAACTTCGTTCACGCAACATGTTGCTTCAAAGGCTATGTTTGCTGGTTTAAGATTTATGATAGCTTGTCCTGGGAACACACCTTTCTGGGTTTTATCTTGGGCTAACAAGTTAAGAGATTGTTGCATGAATGCTAGGATTTGGGTTTGTGTTGTTGCATGACAAATAACATTATTTTGGTGGGCTTATCCGTTTGGACACTATTTGATGGTATAATGGGAACTAGGTCTCTTTGGTTGTTGACAGGTGGGTTTTGGTAGTTCTGGTTAAACTGGGATAGAACCAATGCTCTATTTTGATTGTTATAGGCACCTTGTCCTTGTCCTTGTCTGAATGTATTTGATGTTTTGTTGAAACCTGGAGGTGGTTGGTTTTGTGGAATGTTGGTCCATGCGAAGTTTGGATGTTGTCTCTATGGTGCATTTGGTATATTGAAAATGCATACTTCTTCTGGCTGAAGTGATGATAGGTTTCTGATTAAGGGACATGTGGCATCAATATGATTTAGGCTTAGACAGAAATTGCATGGTGAGGTATTTATGTTCATGACAGGATGAGGGGTTTGGTCTTTTTGTTTGGTTGTGAGGGCATCTATATTTTTTGTGAGGGTTTTGATTAAGGTTTTAATTTATTGATCTGATTTCACCTCAATAATACCACTAACCTTAGATGTACTGGGTTGGGCTATTCTGGAATTGTTTATGTCGCCCCAATGGATACTCTTTTCAGCTTGGCTTTCAAGAAAGGTTAAGGCTTCAGTTGCACCTCTATCTAAACAATTACCATTACTCATAATGTCGAAGGTTATTTTGTGTTCTGGGAGAAGGCCTTTGAAGAAACATTGGACAAGAGTGGATTTTTCTAGTTTATGGTGAGGAAATGAATGGAGTAGGTCAGAGAATCTATCCCATGCTTTGGAAAATGTCTTACTTGGACTCTGTTTGAAGAACTGTATCTTGCTTCTTATCTCTTCTATTTTCTTCGGCGGAAAGTACATCTTCATGAAGGAGAACACAACATTTTCCCATGTATCGAAAGAGTCGGCCTTCTGCGAAAGAAGCCAAGCGTGACTCTTACCAGCTAAAGTAAAAGGAAACACTCGTAGCTTAACCTGATCGTTTGTGACGCCAGGATGGTGGAAAGTATTACATACTTCATGTATCCGGCGTAGATGTTTGTACAGTAACTCGTGTTCTAACTTGTGGAATATGGGTAGAAGATTGAACATGTTCAGTGGAATGCAAAAATCGCTCATGAGCGGTGTGAGTCATATACACGATGGAGGTCAATCTTGCAACGGTGTGTAGAAGTTGGAGAGAGGCTCTTCAGCTTGCACTACTTCGTCAGCCATCTTAGTAGATGGAGGACTAGAAATAGGAGATTGTCTAGGGCGATGTGCTCTCCTACATGAGTAAGGTTTATTCTTGCTAATACTTGAAGTGCCTGAATGCAGTATCATGCACTTTTAGCAAGACCCCAAAACTATCATAACATGAGCAAACGGTGCAATGTATGCTCAAGAAATTGAAATTCGTTTTTGCAAGTATGGAGTTCTGAAAACTTTGCTTTTGGTCTATATTTTACTATGCCCTGTTCAGGAGAACACTTAGGCGCGAGACTAGGATGGCTCTACTACACGTCTTAGAAGAGTAGGCAGTTGCTTCATCAAGTCGTGTGCTACCAAGAATCTCACTCACGATGAATCTGGGGGAGGGGAGTGAGGAAGGTAGTTGGTCCACCGGAATCTGGTAACTGATTACTCTAAATCCTTTTGGCTATATTTTTGTCCTTTTCTGGAGGAGCGTGACTACTTTGGGCTCTAGTTAATTGATTTTACTTAATTTTTTTTTGGTCTAGGGCTTCAAGAATCAAGCAACGTCCAATTTACCTATGATAAGCACCCAAAAATGTAATATTAAACCCCATTGAGACATATAAATTGGTTAATTATGTGTTTAATAATCATGAAATAAGTATGTTTTCGTACTTTTGCAGGTCTACGCAGTAAACATGAAAATATTGGTTAAACCTGTGTTAAAGCACGGGGAACGATGTATATATGAATTCTTCGAAATCAGCCATGTGAAGCCTAACAAATCCGCACAGAAGCATCAAACTTCTGAAGCTCCCACCTCTTTAACCAGGACTCCGAATGCGACAAGTGAGCTGCTCAGACAATCAGGGCGATGAACTCTACGCATAGGCGGGAAGTTGTAAAACTGCCAAAAGACCGGACCGCCACTGGACTGCATGTGGACCCACTATGCGGGCCAGCAAGATTTGATGAGTCATCATACAAGTCAAGACAAAGGTGCAAATAATTGGTGCAAAAGTGACACCTTGCATGTAGTTAATAAAGTTAGATAAGATTAGGTGTTAATAGTGAAAAAAGATAGGTGTCACTTTGTTGTGGATTGTGTGGTTAAGAAGAAAGTAAATGTGGTTTGGTGTTTCACGTGGGAGGAAATGAGATTTCTCTCAAAAGAAGAAGAAAACAAAACAAGGGGGGACAATCCATTTACCCCCTTGACTTTTTTTCCTTTACCATGCATTATTTTAGTTCCTTAGTCTTAGATTTTATTTTAGTTTTTAGTTTTGGTAGAAAGCTTGTAATAGTTTTAATGGAGGAAACCTTGTGTTCTTCTAGTTGAAAATAAATCTAAATGCAAGTGAGTTTATATAGATAGTTCTTCTTCTTTTAGTTCTCTCTCTCTTTTTACAATTATATTTTGTACTTCTCATCTTTTAGCCCAAGGATTATGAGCTAAACCTTCCCTTTGTGGGGAGTTAATAATACTCATGTGAGGGAAAATCTTTGTTATTTGGTTTAGTAAGTTGTTTAGGAAGAACAACTAGACCTGCATCCTATCCCAAAATGATAGTTGGTGTAGAGTCTAGTTAGGGATCAAAGTGATGAGTTTAGAGATAAGTCATTGCTTTGGTTATGCATGCTAGCATGTATGAAGCTTAGAGATGAGTCATATATGTTAGGGATCAAGTTTTCTTTTATTAGGACTTGTCTCAGAGTTCTAGGAAGATTAAGATGCACTTACTAAAATCAAATAACAAAAGTTATTTTCACATGAGGAGAATTAACTCTCCACTTTCGTTTTAAGTAAAATTTTATCGTGTCTTAGTAGCATGTTTACATAACTTAATGTTTTCAATTTTTGTGTAGTAAAGAAACCAAATATTTAGTATTTACACAATCATAGCTAAACTTACTCACTAGTTTCCTAAAATAGTAAAACCAAGTTGTAAGTGGTCCTAGAATTTAGGTTGGTTTGAATCTCTACTAAAAAATATACGAACACAAAGATCGTGAGTAAGGAAATACTTTGTTTTTGCATTTTGGCCAAGGAAGAGATTCAAATCTCTAACATATCAAAAGGTGAGTATCAACCTACATTGGGGAATGACTTCCCAATGGTTATTATGTGGCTCAGGTTCAGCCTTATGCATGAATGTAAATTACAGTGCGGAAATTAAATTTCAAACAATCATGTAAGAATGCTTGAACACACAAGGTATCCTCTTATTTAGGCTTCGAGGAGGTTTAGAATTTACCTCTCAAGCCGTGCTTACACGTTGCTTGAGGAGAAGGCGACGTCGATCGGAATGTGATTTGAGAATCAGGCCCAAACTTTCGAGCTTTACCCTGTTTTAAGTTACAATAGAGGCCCAGTTAAAAAGCCCACAAGTTGGATTTTTGATAATTTAGACAAGTTTGCCTTTAAGGGCCCAAAACTTAAAACTAAACTATTACTATATTAATCTACTAGATTAATCTAATAGATTAACTAGTTTAGATTGATTACCTAGATTAACTAGATTCAAATAGATTTAAAGTGTTGATTACCAAGTTGATTCAAAGTGTGTGAGCTATGATTCACAACTTGCCTCACACACTTGAACTTCCCACGGCAATGAAAACTTTAATCCCTTGGTAAGTATATAACTTAAACCAAGTTTAACTCATGTTCATTATAAGGAATCAATCAAAACTCATATTTTCTATTTTTTTTTTCGTTTTTCTTATTTATCTCTAACTATTACAAACAAGATCCATTGATTAGACTACTTTATTACAAAATCTAAGCCTGGTGTTCAACTATTCATAAAAAACAACTAAACTGCCAAAAAACGGACCCTTGTGCTTGGAGATGACTAGGCGGTCCCCCCTGACTAGGCCGCGGTCGCTCACCAGCTCCGGTAAAGTTTGGTAGTCTTTCGGTTGTAACTTCAGCTCCTCTCCAGCTTGTTGGTCCCGAACCCTGATTTGCAAGAAAGTAAATCAGTTACTGAAAAACAACGAAATAAAATAACGAAAAATTTAAAAAAAAAAGAAATGGAAAGATGAGAATGGTGCTTCCTCCTTAGATTCTTAACCAAGCACTCTTGCTCCTTCAATCCATGACGGCGACGCCATTTGAAATTGTGTAAGTGGTGTATAACTTCAAAAGAGTATTGTAAGAAGTAAGGTTCATCCTAAATTGTTTAGAGTTTGAGTAAGGGAGTTAAGAAGAAGAAATATAGACTCTTGGTAAAGATTTGTTTAGTTTAAGCTAATGAAAACATGAAAACTCAAGTTGTTTGGTATGTAAATGACATGAAAACATTGAAATAAGTATTGATTGAAAATTGAAATAAGAACAACAAAATAAGATTGATTGATTGAAACAATCAAAGAAAAATAACAAGATTTAAGTAAAAGGAAATGAAGAACAATAAAGTAAAAGACTTGAATTGAAAAACAAAACTAATTCCTAAAAACCAAATAGTTTGGACCCTAAAACAATATATGCCTTCTCTCTCTATAAATTTTAAATTATATACCCCTACTTTTGCCTTTAACTGATTTGCCCTCCTCCATCACTTTTGAAACACCTCACACTTCACTTTTACTTTTGTTTTTTCTTTTGCTTTTTGATTTCTTCTTGACCAAGGTAGGTTTTTGAGAATGCCATATTTTCAGATAAGGGCCTCCATCTCTGGTCTTCTGAGTTGAGGTCTTTGAAATTTGACTTTGACCTTTGACTTTGACTATTAACTTTGACCATTGAATTTGACTTTTTCAGCACTTTTTTCATAGCAGCTTCTGGTCTTCACAATAAGCGTGATTAATGTTCCTTTAAGTGCTAAGACGCATCTTTTATGATAAGTGGCCTAATCCAAATTCTCCATAACCTGAAAAAGGCTATAAAAGCTATGAGTTATTTTTTCATTAAATATAAGACGGGCTGTATTGCAGTAATATAAGGGTAATAAAACACACATTTGGAAGTTGATCACCACCCCTAAATAGCATCTTGTTTGTCCTCAAGCAAGGATGAGAGAAAAATCAAGATCACAAATGAGTGATTTATTATAAGTTATACTCATCTCGTTTCGCAGAGTGCGCGATTGCATTGACCATATGCAACAAGGCCTTAAACCACTAGGAATTCCCTAGTGGACGAGCTTTAAGTCTCGTGAGAGTTTTCTAGTGAAGGTACTCACAAACTTCTTCTATTTTGTACCTTAGACTTTCTAATCTATCTAATATTTATGGGTTTTATATTTTCTAATTTTTATGAAAAGGATTTTTGAAAAGCATAAAACAAACAAAGCAAATAAAAATGTAAATTACTCCATAGAGAAACACTACTCAAAAGAAATGAGAAAAAGTGCAAGAAAGGAATACGTGAATTACATGAACGTGGACTAAGGATATGACACTTACAACCACACACTCCGAAAGGAGGGTCCGGTTACCTTAATGGAGTACTCCCAAAATATGGAATTAATATAGGAAGTACACCAAACATGGTCAGTCCTCATAAACAGGGTCTTATAGAAGGGTTTCTTATACAGCATGCGAACGTAATTCGTGGAAATGTTTTAAGCGTTGTCCATTTACTTGAAAGGTATTGTTGTCCTTAGGATTTACTAAGGTAATTACTTCTTGAGGGGTGACATCAGTAACCATAAAAGGTCCAGACCAACGTGTTTTTAATTTACCAGGAAAAATATACAAACGTGAGTTATATAGCAAAACGTTTTTACCAAGATCAAACTTTTTACGCAAAGTATGTTTATCATGAATATGTTTCATGTTAGCTTTATAATCCTTCACTAAATCGTAAAAATCGCTACGGATTTCTTCAAGCTCATTTAATTGTAATTTGCGCTTGACACCAGCGGCATTAATGTTGAAGTTAAGACTTTTAATAGCCTATAGGGCACGGTATTCTAACTCAACATGTAAGTGACAAGGTTTACCAAAAACTAAGCGGTAGGGGGACAAACCAATAGGTGTTTTAAAAGCCATTCTACATGCCCATAAAGCATCTGTTAGGTGTCTGGACCAGTCTTTCTTATCAGGATTAATTGTCGTCTCTAAAATCTTTTTTATTTCTTTATTGCACACCTCTACTTGACCACTAGTTTGAGGGTGATATGGAGTCGCTACCTTATGGGTAACTCCATATTTCTTGACTAAAGCTTCAATAACTCTATTACAAAAATGTTTTCCTCCATCACTAATGATGGCCTTAACTATGCCGAAATGTGAAAAGATATACTCCTTCATAAACAATACTACAGTTTTATGGTCATTATTACGACAAGCCATGACTTCAATCTATTTAGAAACGTAGTCTACAACTACAAGAATATAAATGAAACCATGCGAAACGGAAAACAGACCCATGAAATCAATACCCCAGACATAAAAAATCTCCACTATGAGAATGGGATTTAATAGCATCATATTAGGTTGAGTAATACAACCAAGTTGTTGACATCTAATACACGCTTTGCAATGTGCATGGGTATCTTGAAACAGGGTCGGCCAATAAAAACCGCATTGAAGAACTTTGGAGACAGTTTTCTTTCCACTAAAATGGCCCCCGCATGATTGTTTATGGCAGAAGGATAAGACTTCATTGTGCTCCCACTGGGGAATGCAACGATGAATTATCTGATCCGCATAATACTTAAAAATGTAGGGTTCATCCCAGTAGTAAAACTTAAAGTTTGCCAAAAATCTCTTACGTTCATTCTTGGTCCATAATTCAGGAATGATCTCAGACACTAAAAAATTAACAATGTCTGCATACCAAGGTGCAGAAAAAATTGAATAAAGATGCTCATCTGAAAAAGAGTCAAATATCGATTCGGAATCACTGTCATCCTCATTAGTTAACCTAGATAAGTGATCAACAACTACATTTTTAGCTCCTTTTTTATCCTTAATTTCTAAGGTAAATTCAGTTAGGAGAAGAATCCAATAAATCAATCTCTGTTTAGCATCCTTCTTCGCGAAAAGGTACCTAAGCGTGGCATAGTCTGTATAGACGATGGTTGTTGAACCAACCAAGTTGGGACGGAACTTATCTAAGGCATAGACAATGGCTAGAAATTCCTTTTTAGTAGTAGTGTAATTACATTGAGCATCATTTAAGGTTTTACTAGCATTAAAATAACTGTGGATTTATTATCTAACTTCTGTCCTAGCACAACACCAACGGCATAATCACTAGCATCACACATAAGTTCAAAAGGTTTTGACCAGTCTGGTGGTTGTATGATAGGTGCAAAGGTTAAAGCGGCTTTTTAAGTTTCAAAAGCCTGTTTGCAGTCATGATTAAAATATAAAATGATATCTTTTAAAAGTAATTGTGTTAAAGGCTTAGCTATTTTTGAAAAATCTTTTATGAAACGTCTGTAGAAGCCTGCATGGCCTAGAAAGGCTATAATATCACGAACAATCCGTGGTATAGGCAGAGACGCTATCTTATCTATTTTAGCTTTATCTACTTCTATTCCATTTTGAGAAACAATATGACCTAAAACTATGCCTTTAGTGACCATAAAATTACATTTTTCCCAGTTTAATATTAAGTTCTTTTCCTGACACCGTTTCAAAACTTTAGAAAGATTTGAAAGACAATCTTCAAATGAATGACCATGAATAGAAAAATAATCCATAAACACTTCCATGAATTTCTCCACCATGTCACTAAAAATATGTAGCATACAACGCTGAAAAGTACTAGGTGCATTACAAAGGCCAAAGGGCATTCTTTTATATGCATACGTACCGAAGGGACATGTGAATGTAGTCTTCTCTTGGTCATCAGGGTCAATAATAATATGAAAATAGCCAGAGTAGCCATTTAAAAAACAATAGTACGCATGGTCGGCTAGACGTTCAAGTATTTGGTTGACAAAGGGTAAAGGAAAGTGATCCTTACGTGTCATAGCATTAACCTTTCTATAATCAATACACATCCGCCACATTATAGGAACTCGGGTGGAAACAAACTCTCCATTGACATTATAAATGATTGTAACACCAGATTTCTTAGGGACTACATGAACTGGGCTCACCCATTCATTATCTGAGATGTGGTATATAATGCCAGCATCGAGTAATCTTAAAACTTCCGCTCTAACTACCTCTTTCATGGCAGGGTTCAAATGACATTGTGGCTCACAGGAGGTTTTTGCATTATCCTCCAAATGTATACGATGTTTTCATACGCTAGGGTCAATACCTTTAATGTCATCTAAAGACCAACCAATCGGAGAACGATGTTCACGAATAACCCTAATCAAATTTGCCTCTTCAGTAGCAGACAACTGAGATGATATAATAATCAGATGAGTGTCATCTGGATCAAGATGAAGATATTTTAACTCATCGGGAAGAGGTTTAAGCTCAGGGGTGGGAGGAGTGGGAATGAGGGATTCAGGAGGGCCTTCCTCCTCTACAACGCGAATTTGTTTAGGAATGAGTTATTCAAACTCAGGAGCTTGATCATGGATAGGAGTAGATTCTAATAGGGCATGTACTTCTTGGATGTAAGAATCCTCAGTACTGCCAAAGGAAAGAAATTGGTGCATCTAATTATTAGGAAAAGTTTTGTTAAAGTAATCTTGGGCAAGGCTCTCTATCATGCTAATTTTGCCATCTATTGTCATGTTTGGTGTCTGTTGCATCATCTTAAAAACATTTACCTTAACAACAAGGTTTCCAAAGGAAATGGACGTCGAACCATCGTAGCAATTAATGAAGGCATTGGCAGTTGCCAAGAAAGGACGCCTTAAGATGATAGGAACAGAGTCATGAGCGAATTCAGTGTCTAGAATGACAAAATTGGCTAGATAATAGAAGTCTTGCATGTATTTTAACAAGAATATTTTCAACTACACCCTTGGGATACTTAATTGAACGATCGGCTAACTGCAAAGTCATTTTATTCGGTTTTAGATCATGTATACATAGTTGTTTATAAAGGTAAAATGGGAGTAAGTTAACACTCGCCCCTAGATCTAGAAGAGCAGTTGTGGTGAAAGTATCGCCTAAGGTGCATTGTACAGTGGGACGACCAGGGTCCTTGCACTTAACGATTCCGTTGTGCTTAGTTAAAGAGGAAAATTGTTTTGTTAAGAAGGCTTCTTTAGGTATATTTGTTTTTCTCTTTGTGTGCACAAATATTTAAGAAACTTAGCGTGTTTTGGAAGACGTTTTATGGCATCGAGAAAAGGTAGGTTTATAGTTAAATTTTTGAAAACTTCCCTAATCTCATTAAAGTTATCGTCATTCTTTAGCATAGCTAGTCTCTGGGGCATCGAGGAAAGGTAGGTTTATAGTTAAATTTTTGAAAACTTCCCTAATTTCATTAAAGTTATCGTCATTCTTTAGCATAGCTAGTCTCTGGGAAAACATGGGCCCTATATTTAGCATACGGGTCAATAGGAGTATTGCCCTTTCCTTTAACTGTTGTCGGTTTCCTCTTTAGTTGAGGTTTAACTGGTACTTCTACAGTGGTAGGATCTTTAGTTTTAACTATGGTATCTAGTAAGGTTCCTTTATCTTTATTAGTTTGTGGAATCCTCAGGAATTATTACATTGTTGTCAACCACTTTCCCTGAACAGAAAGTAGTTATGGCCTTTAATTCTCCTTGTATTAAATTTTCATTACTAGGATTACCGGTTAATTCAAAAACTGTGTTTGCTGATTTTGGATCAAGTACAGGTTGACTTGGAAACATGCCTTTTTGTTGGGTTTTTTCTTGGGATAGATGTTGGATGGATTGTTGGATTGCTAGTAATATCTGTTGTTGAGTTTGCATGTATGCATTGATATTCAGTCCTTTAGGGTTTTGTCCTTTAAGTCCACAGTCCAAAGTCCGTAAACGTCCAATTAGTCAAGTTACCTTACTCACGTGGGTTGGTAGCATAGGTCGAGTAAGGGATCATCCATATATTAGGACTAGGCAAGGTTCACGACTGAATTTACAACCTTAAGGTATTAGTCAGTAGGATTTTATTTTGTTACTTAATTAAAACTTGGAATGCAAGTAACGCAAAATTACGATGATTGATTTCTACGTAAACTAAATAGAGAGATACAGGAAAAGGGTTAATTATAATCATGCAAGCTCAGTTTCAACAGTTAGAGTACCATGTCACTACAGCTCTAATCCATCTCGAGTTCATAGACAAACCCAAAATGGCGTCAAGTATCGATCCCTAGTGAGATGCACTTATCTCTGAGATCATCTCACTAGCATGAGAAGTTGACTTAACATTCCATCTCTAGAATATCACTTCAGCTCCTAGTTTGAATTTACATCAGCTGGATAAACCAGAGGGCTGACGGCCACTATAGGGTCTCGCACGAGACTGGCCCTAGTGTTAACTGGGTCTCGCGTGATACTGGTCTGGAGCATCAACACTCCAACTTTGGTCAGACTTAGTCATTTTGGGGCCGGATGTATAATCTATACCTATTTCCTAAGTAGTGATTCTGGAACACTAAATTTCAACCTGATCCTCACATGAGCATCATTAACCCTCCCCTTGGGAGGATTTTAGCTCATGGTCCTTGGATAGATTGATTGTTTTTGCTGTATGCAATGAATAAGTAACAAGAAATGAATGAAGAACAGGAATTTAACTTGAAGAAAAATAGATTTTATTGAAGTGAATACTTACTATACCAAATACACAAGCTTGAAAATAAAAGAAACTACTACTGTATGAAATATAAGTACTGGAATGGAAAATGCAAGAATGAAAAACTAGCCCTTTCTTTAGCCTCCTAACAAATATATATCCCCCCTTCTCTCATGTAAAGCCCTTATACATTCATTTCCCTTTTGGCTTTTTGTTTCCAAGACATCCAAACTTTTTCACAAGTTTGTCTTTTTGTCTCCAAAAAAATCCAAACCATTTCATTAACAAAGTTTGTCTTTTTCTAGTCATGTATTTATTTCTTTGTCTTTTCTTTATTTGCAAGGTGTCACACAAGTGACCATCACTTGCCACCTGTCTATGCTGACTCGTCATTTCTTGTGGGCCCACAGAGTGGGTCCACGTGCTGTGTCCAATGGCGGCTCAGATTTTGGCATTTTTACAACTTTCTATCTTTGTATAGAGCTCGTCACCCTGGTTGTTTTGGCAGATCACTTGCCGAAATTGGCGTCCAAGTTTGAAAGATGTGAGCTTCGGAAGTTTGCTGCTTCTTTACACGTGGACCCATTCTGCACTGGTTTTGTCCCTTTGGAAACTTCGGCTCTAGTCAGGCTTTGTTGGGCTTCACTGGGGATGAGTGGGAAGACTTCAAGTATGCACATTATTCTCGTACTTTGATGCAGGTTTTATCATCATATTCACGTTAACTGCGAAAACCTGCAAAAGCATGAAAATATAATTATTTCATGATTATTAAACACATAATTAACCAAAATGCTATGTCTCTATGGGGTTTAGTATTACAGTTTTGGGTGCTTATCACACCACCCCCAAACAGCACTTTGCTTGTCCTCGAGCAAAGAAGAGACATTAAAACGATAAGTGGCCAAAAATGTGTTGTCCTATACTAAGTCTCATTTCGCAGAGTGTGGTTGCATTGACTGTATGCAACAAGGCCTTAAACCACTAGGAATTCCCTAGTGGACTAGTTATAGCCTCGTGAGAGTTTTCCAGAGAAGATACTCACAAACTTCATTTATACTACAACGACTCAGTAACAAAGGCTTGTTCCCTTAATTAATCTCAGATATCTATACATCTCACTAGCGGGGAAAAAAAGGATTAATTCTTTTGAAATTCCAGTTAATATACATACAATAAGCAAAACATCTATATATGAGCATGTATACAGGGATATTTACAATGAATTATACGAGCAGGGCCGTTTCTGGATCCTTTGGATAACATCCTTAAGTAGGTTCTCACAAGTATGTGTCGAAACACAGTTTCTCTCTTATTTTTCCACTCAAGTTTTGCTAACTCCAGTGTGCAGTGGGCACACATTTCCTCACATACTTAATGACAGTCAGAGGAGTCGAGGTCGAGAATTCACATCTACTACTTATTAGCACACCATCATACTCCTAATTGAGCTAGAGGTCTTTATTATGTGCTATGGGGCTTAGGTGGTAATATTGAAGAAAATGGAATGGAAAATTCAAAAAATGATAAGTATGAGAAAATAAGGTCTTCGAGATATTTACACTAGAGAAATCCTTATTTTCTTTCCTGCTTCTAACATGAGTTTCCATACTTGGCTTTTTTATGCTTTTGTATTCCCTTTTGATTTGATTTTGGGGGAAATTCTAACTTTGATTTTTCTTTTGATTTTTGGAAACATATTTCTATTTTTGTTTTTCTTTTCTTCTGAAACAGGTAACTGATTTTGATTTGTGACAAGTTTTTTTCTTCATTTATCCACACTTCATCTTATTTCTCATTCTCATCATCTAGGTAGGCTTATTTATTTGTGGCTAATAGATGGGTAAGGATTTTTTTATTTATTTATTTTTTATTTATTTTTTTTTGTGGAAATGAAAGGTTTAGTGGGGCGACTAGCGGTAAATTTTTTTACAAGTATGAATTTTTTGCTATATCGATCCAAAGAAGGCCTAAATTCTCGCCTAGGATTCGGGTAGTGATCAAGTAAGTAGACGCGTGAACTTCTCTATTCGGAAAAACTACTCCTCTATGTCATTACTCACGTATCACACATTTTGAAGCTTTTTGGTTAGATTCTCACAGGATATGGAAATTAAGTTGTCTAACCATGGGTCCCAAAAACTTACTGTTATGTACATTTAATGACAGTCAGAGCTTGAATGCTCATGAAAAGATGTAAAAACTACTGCATACGTGTTAACTTAAGTTTCTAAGAACAAATCCTAATTCTAATGCTAGGGTGAGATTTCTAGATATTTTTCATCACAAAAAAGGAAACAAGACTTTGTCACTAAATACACTTATTTAGACATAAAATAAAGCTATATACAACCTATAAATGCTTAATTTTTGCAAAAGATTATAACCACCCCCAAACAATAGGACGATGTGTCCTCAAAGTGTCAAGAGGAAGAAAGAATATACCTGAAAGGCTTGAGCAAAAATAAAGCTGATATCTTTAACAAAAAATTATGCTAACAAAAGGGAAAGGACACTGTTAGGTTATTTATTTTTCACATCAAAAAGTAAAACAATAAATATGTACATCAACTTACACTGCCCTAATTACGAATTAAGAGTATGTCCATTCTAGCTTCATCTCTATCGAAGTGCCATTCCTTGGCATCACACCAGTTTATCATGGTCTGCCAAACTTCGCTCTACTTTCTCTTTTTAGAAGTGTCCAAATGAGCTATCATGTCTTTGTCTTTAGGAAAGCAACGAACGTACCTCAGGTACCTTGAAGAGTGCCTATGTCAGACTCAAAATCTCAAAGAACAAATTATCATGTTCGCCGAACACATAGAATCTACTCGTACCTAGTCATGAAAAGTGGCCGAAAATTGTGGGAAGAATGCCCTCATTATCCGGCATGCAGTGACTGGCATGGTGATATAATGGTGTCAAAAAAGATGAGCTCTTTTCAGGTTCTCAATTATGAGGTTCATGATGTCGAAGGCAGTATGCTGCTAGGCGAGAGCATGGAAAGTCTTGCAAGCTGATTCGGAGGTAGTGGAAAAATGCCAATCCCCCATGATGTTCAGAAGCATAAACAACATGGCAGTCCCGACATTCATTGTCATACTTGCCAGGGAAATTGTCTTGTCCGGCCATCGTCTAGGTTCCTCATGTTCAATGACTTGGGTGAGGCCATTGCCATAGAGGCCGGCGAAATCTTCCCAAAAATAGTGATTAAAGGAGTTTTGTATGATGTATTGAATTGTGGCGGTCGGCAGATTATAGGGAAGGTCCAAAGTCATAGCAACTGTCGGCTCGTAAAAGAGATGTTTGGTTTTACCAATACGGATTGCAAATCCATTCAAAAAGAAACCTCTTGCAGCATTAAATGTAGTTGTATCCTCCATATGATCATAAAAATAAGCTGCTAAACCTAGATAGGATGTCTACTCAGGGTGCAGAATGAAGGAGGTCCAACCGACTTGGGTGATGAGGTCTCTGAAATGAAGTACATACGCAGGAGAATATAACAAAGCCTGGAAGGATTGTTCAGGGATGATCTTTGGCGGTGCCATTATTGGAGATGTAGAAGACGTGTGATAAAAGATACCACCTGTAGACAAAGATAAACCAAATACTATAATACGATGGAAATGACTAAGTAAAAACAAATGACATTGATTACAACAGGTAAATTGCATTACACTTAATTAGGGTTACTAAAAACTAAAAAAAAAAGAAAATGACAAAGAACGGAAATTTTAACAGAAATTTGCGAAATTTAATTTGGGTCATGGCCCAGGTAACGGCGAGGATCCTTAGGTGGGAGAAATCCATTTAAAAGATTCTCGATAAAGTCAATCCGTGCAACAGCCTGTTGCAATAGGGCGTTCTATGTCTGGTAAATCTCGGATTGGTTCTCCATTATGAGATTGTGATTTGCCAATAACTGGTTGTGGCTGTGCAAGAATTGTGTTTGTTCCTCGTCTTGTATTGTCCGCAGGTCATGAAATTCAAGAAGACTAGTGATGATGATGTTCTGACGTGTGTATAACGTCATTAGTCCTTAGTGAATTAAACGAAGGCCTTCCATAGGATTGAATACGTTGTGTATTGCATTTTCAATGAAAATGTTGACAGAGGAACAAACTTCTTTGGTTTTTGCACCGGCATGGTTCTTTGCAACGTCGGGGGTCCAAAAACTGTTCTAAATGGTGAGAATGTTAGCTATTCTGAGATAGGTAGTAGGAGCAATAATAAGAAAACCCCAATGCACCATGATAAGTGTCACAATGGTTGGCAAAGGAGCTAACTTTTTCCTGACACGTGCGATCGCGTTCTAGAGAAATTGAATTATGCAAAAATCATTGCATTTAGTCTGCAGTACCCAAAGTAGATAGAGGAGGGGCTTTGTAATTTCCGAAATCTTAGATGTGCCAAACACATTGATAAGAGCCTAAAACTGTAGTTTTAACTCCTTAATAATATTACATTTAGACCAATTATGTGATTATTAAATAAAAGTTAGTACTATTTACGTGCTTTTGTGTATTACAGGCATTGGAGTCGAATATGAGAAGAAATATGTCACTTTTGCGAGATAAAGGAGCAAAGGTTGGTTGCAAAGAAGTTCTGTGATTAAAGGCTAAGATTCAAGGAGAAAATGCCTTTTTAAAACCCGGTCAAAGCTGAAAAATCAAAGTCAACGCGGGCAGAAATATAGCAGAAAGGTCAATAGAACTTCCGGAAGGCTGTATCTTTAGACTCAGGCCTCGGAATTAGGCCTATTATATGTCAAAATGATCGGCTCAAAAAGAGATTTCTAATGGTCTAGACCTCGATCCAATCAGAGGAGTAAAAGTGGACAAAAAGGCTGTTGCAATAATTTCCAGTAGAGAAACTCTTTTTGAACTTAAGTAATTAGGTTTGGGCTTGATTTAAGGGCCCAAAACATGGCTCCAAAACCCATGCACGAAATTGTAAACCTAGCCCTCTCTTATATAAAGAGGACTAAGGCATAACTCTTAGCTAACTAGGATTTAATTCATATAACTCTTTCATTAGTTTTAAGTAAGTTGATTATTCAATATTTAGTCTTTAATATAGCTTTTAATTCTTAGACTCTTTTCTAATTAGATTAATAAAAGCCAAGTTATTGTTCTTCATTATGCTCTTTTCTTATTTTTCTATTAATGATAGTCTAATGACTTCTAGCTAAACCTCTATTAGAGGGGTTTGATGAAGCTTGATGAAGACTTGATGTGTTAGTTAGGATTATTGCATTTTCAAGAGTTTCACTCTAGTAGGTTAGTTGATTCACCATGAGAATGGGTTGAACTTCCTCACATGCTAATTATTAGTTGGTAGAGATTACCATGAATAATTAGAGATCAATTACTTAATCTTTATTAGTTAGGATTGCAATAATCTATACTAGCATGTTAAGAATAAATCAATGTGGAATCAAATCCCCCTAATCATTTCTCCATATTCACATCTTAGTATTTAATTGTCATAGTACAAGTTAGAACATTTTAATTAGTTCAATCACCATATTAGTATAATCACAATCCATTACTCTCATTGATTTTGTTATAATAGATTAAACTAGTGAAACTTACGTCTAAATAAACTAAGAGTGGAACGAATTCTCTACTCCATATATTGCATGATAAACGAGAGTAGAACTTTGATAATCTAGTAGTAAAACACCTTTTAGTTTTACTTATTCCTAGCATAATTAGTTAAGAGCAGGTAAAACTATTGTTTTACATTTATCAAATGGCGTCACTACCATATTAGTTAATTTTAGATTCGTTTCCCTTTGTATTTTCTATCCTACCAAAACCCCATTAAACCCACCCACCCTTGTTTGGTTCTAACTGTGTTTATTTGGTTCAGAATATAATTTTTTTTTTGAAATTCTATTTTGAGCGCGCCCACGCCCTAGGTACTCTATTTCATGAGCGTACATGCCCTCAAGTTACTGGAATTCGTGTCAAGCAAGAGCGCGCCCGCGCCTTTGTAAGCCTGTTTCCAGTGCCCCGCGCCCCTTCTGAAGAAAACCCGATTTTTCACAGGTTAGTTTCCAACTCTCTTCGTTTAAGTTATTCAGTGTTTCCAACTTCATAAATACACTGAGATTGCGTATACAAGATGCTATTCAAACGCGTAGCAAGGAGGCATTCAGGTACTCCTTCTTCCACTCCTCGCCTCTTCTGTCAAAGGAGTTTTTAATTCTAGCATATTAGGACTGTTTTGACTGTTGTTAGTGGTTTATATTTATATTGGCCTTAGCCTTACATGAGATTACGGTCTGGTACTAGTAAACCATCTTTTGTTATTTATCGTAAGCGTCAACGCACACGCCTATCTAGAATACCACACACTACACCTGCATCAATGGCTGACGAAACAGAGGCTCCTCTCTCTGATTTTTACAAGGCCTTTAACGATAGCCTTAAGTCTTGCATCGTTCTTGCAGACCTAGTGAGGGATTTTCGAAATCCCCCGAATATATTTAATTTGTTACCGGTTTTTCATGGTTTTGACCACGAGAAGCCTTATCAGCATATGCATAGGATTAAACAAGTTCTTACCACATTTCATCATCCGACCGTAGGTTCGGAACAAATTAAACTTAGGGTGTTTTCTTTCACCCTAGCCGATAAGGCGGGGTCTTGGTTAACTGCCCAATCGCCTAATTTAGTGGACTCATAGGTAAACCTCGTTAAATTATTCATGGAACGGTTTTACCCACCTCTGAAGACAGATGAAATGCTTCAAAAGATTCATTTCTTCCCCCAAAATCCTCATGAATCCTTTTTAGATGCCTGAAATTGTTTCACTGATCTTCTCATTGAGTGTCCACATCATAACCTTGCGAAAGACACGCTTGTTCGTGCCTTTTTCAAAGGGTTTTTTTTATCACCATAAAGAGGTTCTTGATATAATGACTGGGGTAGTTTCCTTAGTAAAGGTGCCTCAGAGGCTTATAGGTTTTTAGAAGATCAATCTAAACGTCAAAATAACTGGGGGGATAATGACATCCCCCGGTCCAATAATTCTTCTTCTACAGTTAAGGCTGCCAGTATGTTTGAGGTTAAATCTGATCCCGAGCTTAGAACTCTAATCAAATCTCTCACTAAAAAGGTAGAAGCCATTTCTATTCAACATAAGCCTACTCCTGTCTTGAACGTCAACACTCTTTCATGTAATTTCTATTACAGCCTTGAGCATTCCGACTCCTATTTTCTTCTCCTCTATAAACAACCACCCGCATAGCCGGATAATGTTTGTTCCATAAATAGTGAACCTAACCCACCTTGGAGACAACACCCCAACTTCAGTTGGCGAAATAATCACCAAGTTACACCTCCGGGGTTTAATAATCAAAATGTTAAGCCAGCGACCAATTACAACCAAGCTCCACTGAGACAAGGACAAGGACAAGGTAATTATAATGCTAATAAAGGTATCGTTCTGGTTAATAATAACTATTGCAACCCACCCGTTAATAATCAACGGGAGATAGTTCCAGTCACACCACCTGTGGCCACTACACTTTCACAACCGGATCATTTCGAAGCCTACATGCATGCTAACCAACATATTTTACAATCCATTAATCATTCCATACAACAGTTAGCCCAAGAGAAAGCCTAACCAAAAGGTGTGTTTCCAGGTCAAGCTATATCTAATCTTAAAATGTCAAACACAACCTTTGAAGTAACCGGTAATACTAGTAATGAAAATATAAACGTAGGTGAGTTAAATGCCATCACCATTCTCTGTTTTGACAGAGTGGTTGATAACGCTGTAACTATGCCAGTTGTTACCCCACCAGTGGTCATTACACCTGATAATTTACTAGATACCGAAGTAGTAATTGAAGATCCTACTCCTGTAGAGGTACCATTTAAACCTCAACCCAAGAGGAAAGCGGTCAAGGTTAAAACTCCTATTGATCCATATGTTAAATATAGAGAGAACCCACCGTTTCCCCAGAGACTAACCATGTTACACAAGGATACCAATTTTAATGAGATTGGGGAAGTTTTTAAAAATTTAATGATAAACCTACCTTTTCTTGATGCTATTAAAAAGTTACCATAACATGCTAAGTTTCTAAAAGAGTTGTACACTACTAGGCGGACCAAAAGACGCCTTTTTAACTGAATAGTTTGAAATCTATCTGAACATAATGGAATTGTTAAGTACAAGGACCCTGGTCCTTCTAGTGTACAATGCACCTTAGGGAATACCCACACGACGACTGCACAATTAGACCTGGGGGCGAGTGTTAACTTACTCTCTTATTATCTATATAAACAAATAGGTCTACAAGAGATAGAACCAACTAAAATAACGTTGCAATTAGCTGATCGTTCTCTTAAGTATCCTAAGGGTGTTGTTGAAAACGTGCTGGTTAAGGTTCAAGATTTTTACTACCCAACAAACTTCATTATCCTAGACACAGAAATCGCTAACGACTCTGTTCGTATCATTTTAGGGTGTCCCTTCTTGGCTACTACCAACACACTCATAAACTGCCGCGATGGTTCGATGTCCATGTCCTTTGGCCATCTTTCTGTTGAGGTAAATGTTTTCAAAATGATGAAACAGTTACCCGATTCATCTATAAATGGGGAAGTTAGCATGATCGAGGCTTAGCTCAAGATTATGTCAACAATACGTTTCCCAAAAATCAAATGCACCAATTCCTTTCTTTCGGTAGTTTCGACTTTGATGACAACTCCTACTTGAAGGAAGTCAATGCCCTTTCCGAGTCTACTCCTATCTTAGATCCATCTATAGCTCCTTCTTCCAAGTTTGAAGACCTCTTACCTAAACAGGTCTTCACTACTCAAGACGAGGCCCCTCCGGAATCCTTTTTACCCATTCTTCCCTCCCCTGTGCTTAAGCCTTTTCCTGCTGAGTTGAAATATATCCAGCTTGATCCGGATGGTAATCATCCGATGATTATATCTTCTCAGTTATCTGCTGATGAAGAGGCATGTTTGATTAGGGTGATTAGGGAATATCGTTCCGCGATCAGTTGGTCCCTAGACGGCATTAAGAGGATTGACCATGGTGTATGCACGCATCACATACATTTGGAGAATAATGCGAAGACTTCGCATGAACCTCAGTGTCGCTTAAACCCTGCCATGAAAGAAGTGGTCAGGGAAGAAGTCTTACGGTTATTTGATGCGGGTATCATATATCTCATCTCTGATAGCGAATGGGTTAGCCCTATTCACGTAGTCCCTAAGAAATTAGGGGTTACCATTGTTCATAATGTCGCGGGTGAATATGTTTCCACGTGAGTTCCTATGAAATGGAGGATCTGTATTGATTACAGATGCTTAAACGTCATGACACATAAGGATCACTTTCCTTTACCCTTTATAGATCAGATGCTCGAACGTATAGCTGGTCATGCTTATTATTATTTTTTAGATGGCTACTCTGACTATTTTCAGATCATTATCGATCCTGATGACCAAGACAAGACTACCTTCACATGTTCTTTTGGAAGATATGTTTATAAACGGATGCCTTTTGGTCTCTGTAATGCTCCTAGTACCTTCAAGCGGTGTATGCTTCATATCTTTAGTGATATGGTGGAGCACTTTATGGAAGTTTTCATGGATGATTTTTCTATCTATGGAGACTCTTTTAGTGAATGCCTATCTAACCTTTCCCAGGTGTTGACACAGTTTGAGAAGAAAAATCTGGTTTTAAATTAGGAGAAGTGTCATTTTATGGTAAATAAAGGAATAGTGCTAGGTCATATTGTATCTAGTGACGACATAGAAGTAGATAAGGCTAAATTGGATAAGATAGCGTCTTTACCTATATCACAGACTGTCCGTGACATTAGAGCCTTTTTAGGCCATACATGTTTCTATAGGCGTTTTATCAAGGATTTTTCAAAAATTGGTAGACTTTTAACTAATCTACTTTTAAAAGATGCCATCTTTGATTTCAATTTTGACTGCAAAAAGGCTTTTGAAACATTAAAAGCCGCTTTAACATCTGCACCAATTATACAGCCTCCTGATTGGTCTAAACCTTTCAAGCATATATGCGACGCTAGCGATTATGTTGTTGGGGCTGTGTTAGGCCAGAAACTAGATGATAAGTCCACTGTTATTTATTATGCTAGTAAGACTTTAAATGATGCTCAACGAAATTACACTACTACTGAAAAGGAATTTTTAGTTGTGGTTTATGCTTTAGATAAGTTCCGCCCTTATTTGGTTGGTTCCAAGACCTTAGTTTACACTGACCATGTAGCTCTTAGGTACCTTCTAGCCAAGAAAGATGCAAAACAGAGATTAATCCGATGGATTCTTCTCCTGCAAAAGTTTACCTTAGAAATTAAGGATAAACGAGGGGTCGAAAATGTAGTTGCCGATCACTTATCTAGACTTAGTAATGACAGTGATTGTGATTTTGAGTCCATACCTGATTCTTTTTCTGATGAGCATTTTTATTCTATTTTTTCTGCACCGTGGTATGCCGACATTGTGAATTATTTAGCTTCTGATATTATTCCTGATGTTTGGTCAAGAAATGAACATAAGAAGTTTTTGGCTAGAGTTAAGCTATATTACTGGGATGAGCCCTACCTTTTTAAGTATTATGCGAATCAGATTATTCGTTGTTGTATCCCTCAGTGGGAATATAATGAGGTTTTATCCTTCTGTCATGACAAAGAGTGTGATCCATTTTAGTGGTATGAAAATGGCAGCTAAAGTTCTGCAATGTGGTTTTTATTGGCCTTCCCTTTTTAAAGATGCCTAGGTTCACTGCAAGACGTGTGTTCGCTGCCAACAACTTGGGCATATCACTAAATGTAATATGATGCCTTTAAATCCCATTATGGTTGTAGAAATTTTTGATGTCTGGGGCATTAATTTCATGGGTCTTTTTCCTATTTCCCACGGTTTTCTTTATAATCTTGTTGTCGTAGACTACATTTCCAAATGGATAGATGCCATGACTTGCCGTAGCAATGACCATAAGACAGTTGTGTTTTTTTGTTAAGGAATATATTTTTTGTCGTTTTGGCAATCCTAAAGCCTTCATCAGTGGTGGCAGCCCTCATTTTTGCAATAGAGTTGTTGCCTCTTTAGTGAAGAAGCACGGAGTTACCCATAAGGTGGCTACTCCTTATCATCCACAGACTAGTGGCCAAGTAGAAGTCTCTAATAGGGAAATTAAAAAAAATATTAGAAATGACTGTAAATCCTGACAAGAAAGATTGGTCTAAGTGCCTAACTGATGCCTTATGGGCATATCGGATAGCTTTTAAAACTCCTATAAGAATGTCTCCCTTTAGACTTGTGTTTGGGAAACCTTGTCACTTGCCCGTTGAATTGGAGTACTGTGCTATGTGGGCTATAAAGAGCCTTAACTTCAATATGGATGAGGCGGGTGTCAAGCGTAAATTATAATTAAATGAGCTTGAAAAAATTCGTAGCGATTCTTATGATCTCGCGAAGGATTATAAAGCTAACATGAAACATGTTCATGATAAACGAATTTTGCGTAAAGAGTTTGTGGTTGGTCAAAAGGTCTTGCTTTACAACTCCCGTTTGTATATTTTCCCAGGGAAGTTAAAAATCCGTTAGTTTGGCCCTTTTCTGGCTACTGAAGTCACCCCTTACGAGGCAATCACCTTAGTAAATGCCAAGGACAACAGTACCTTTAAAGTTAATGACCAACGGTTAAAACATTTTCACGAGTTAATGTCCTCACATGTGGAGGATGTCCTTTTACAGGACCCTGTCTATGAGGACTGACCTTTGATGTTTGGTGTACTTTCTTTCATTTCCATATATTGGTGAGTGCATCATTCAGGTAACCGGGCCCTTCTTTGGAGTGTGTGGCTGTAAGTACCAGATCTTAAGTCCACGTTTAACATATTCACGCTTTCGACTCTTGCATGTTTTCTCGGTTTTTGAGTCATGTTTCTCTATGTGGTGATTTATGTTTTTATTGCTTTATTGTTTTCCTTTATATTAAAACTTCTTCATAAAAAAATAAAAAATATTAAACCATAAAAATAGTAATCTAGCAAGTCTCGGGAATCTGACTTTAAAAGACCCATGTGTATAAACAAATTTTCTAACCATGATTTCAAAAAATTGTTTGGGGGTGGGGTGTTTGGTCTTTCAATTCTTGATTTCTCAACTTCCTATTCTTGTTGTTTATATCGTTTAGTCGTATTTTGATTCGGGTTGACACTATCTATGAATTTAGATTTTTTTTTATCACATAACTTATGTCATTCACGCACTTCAAGGCATTTTCTATTTTCTTATATGTCATCCATGCTTAGATTTGAGTTTTTTTTATAGATCATTGGATTGTACTCTCTTTGATGATCGTTTTCATAGCTCATTTGCAAAAATCGGATAGTTAACGAATTGGGTATTTCAGTTTTAAGATATACGAGGCATGGGACAGGATGGGTATTATCTGTATTGTTTTGGGCTTGGGCCCAACTAGTTAAACCCTACGCGGTCACGTGCCCTGCACATGGCACCCTTTTAAACCCCACGCGTTTTGTTCTTCTTCTCTGCCTCCATCAAACCAAAACCCCGAAAAGCTTAAGCGCGCACGCCCTCGTGTCGTGCCTTAACCTCCACACAACCTATACTCAAATCTTGATCGAGTGATCCTTTCCTTAAACCCCTCTTTGCATTAACCCCAATTTTTGAAATCCTAACCATGGCTCCAACACAACCCAAGATTCTTCTAGAACAAGTTTTCGATTTTAATCAATTCTCACCCTTTTACAATAATGAGATGATTAGTAGGAAGTGGAAAAGTTCGTGGTATTCAACAAATTATTTTTATCACACCGATTTGGTGTATAATTTTTATAAGAAGAAGGAGACTGAGGGTCGTCGGGTTTTTGTGAAGGTGGGTGGTAGTAGGAGGGAGTTGGATACAGTTGTGTTGTCTGAGATTCTTGGCATTGGGCAATGGCCACTCATACACACACTGCAAGAAGCTCAGTTTGGTGGGATTGGTCTTTTGATGACTGAGACCATATTGGAATGACAATACAATGCTGGCTCACATTATGTCCTACAGACGTCTCTGAGAAAGAATCAGCTGGTTGTCGCTCAGTAGGTTGGTAGGAATATTACTATCTCCACGAAAGTGAGTGACGTCAATATGAATTGCCTGCACGTTCTCTGGATCCTTCAGAAGAAGAGGTATGATTTTTGTATCCTCGATTTTTTGCTAAGTGAGATTAGATCAGTTGGTGTATATACCGCCCCTTTCCTTACTTTGATTACCAAGATTATGATGCTATGGGGCTGTGTTCTGAAGCCTGATAGTATTAAATTGAAGGAGCATGTGAATCTACAGATTTATAAGGAATGTATTCAGAGGAGATGGAATGTACTTGAGGTTTTGATTGCGGAGACAGTATTGGATGAGGAGGATGAGGACGACACGTCATGTTTTGATGCCGAAGTTTGGGAAAGGGCTACTACGGATGAAGGCCATGCCTCCTTACTTCATTGTGGCATGCGAACTCTCTATACTCAGTATGAAGAGATTCAGACTAAGCAAGGTACCATTATCAGTAACCAAGCCGAGCTTCAGACCAATTTGTGGTTGCTAGATGATGGCTATAAGGATCTCCACGCTAACATGGAGGTTCTCGCCCAGCGTGATAATGAGCGTGGGGAAACCATGAATGCATTTATGGAGCAAAAGCAAAGATTTCAAGTAGAAGTTCTACGTCACTTGCCACCTCATGAGGGTTCTTCTTCTGATGACTCTGGACGACATGAGCGTCGTAGACGTGGGACGGATGATTCTGGACCATCCTCGTCTCGTGGCTAGTTTTATTGTATTATTGTTGTGTTAAGATTATTTTCCCTATTTTTAGTAGATTTTGATTCCTAATTGTTTAGTTAAGTAGTTAATATTGAATTTTGTCTTTGTTATTTTATATTTGAAGTTGTTTTAAATTTCGGCATATGCTATGTTTTGTATCGTGAATCCCACCCTTCCAACTTGTTTGGGGGTGGACTTATTTATTTTAGCAATGCCTCTAATCATATCCACGTATTTTTTGTTGAAATATTATTGCCTGCTTGATAATAATCGGTTTATGTGAGTATGTTGCTAAATTGGTGTAGCTAGAATTAGCTAGTGTTGTTTGGTGCAACCTCAAGGAGTAGTAATTAGATGATTGCTATTTTAATTCCAGCTAAAAAGCTATTGGTTTGGTTTTGAAGTATGCATCTTGTCTGTTTCTATTTTGGTTTTAGAAATTTTCTTTTTCCATCTTGTTGCCTTAACTATTTGGGCAACTTGTGGAACTTAGAAACTAGTCCTCTATAAATACAGGGTTCACTATCAACTTAACATCACACCTCTCACTTTGCACCTCTCATTTTTCCTTTCACTTTCACTTCATAGCACTTCTATTACACGGAGCGCGCACGCCCCCAAAGTACTGGAATTCTTGTCAAGCCAGAGCGCACCCACGCCTTTCTATAGGCTATCACAAGCGTGCCCACGCCTTCAACTCATCACAACTCTAGTTCTGCTTTGTGGGTTCTTCTGCAGTCACTTCCAGGAGTTCCATGGTAAGTTTGTTTGCTATGAAATCACCTAGAATCATTTTGGGGCAGTCCTCTGAAGATTTGTTTGCGAGCGACACCTATGGGTCTTGGTTCCGCGATTTGATTATACAGGCAGGATGGCAGCCTCTAATGGTACATTCTGATGAACTATATTCTCCTGCACTTACAGCTTATTTTTATGATCATTGTAACTTCTTTGATCGACCGGATGGAGAACAAGTGTTCTCTGTCACCATTGATGATGAAACAATGGACATAACTAAGTTCTTGTTGGCCTTTGCTATTGAACTTTCAATGCCTGCTAAAACCCAAAACTCATGGGGCTATTTGATAGATAATATGTACACCTACAACTATGAGTTTTTGCATGAGACCTATGGGGCAGGAATTTTCCGTGTAGAGGACTAAGGGTAATATAACGTAGCCCTTGGTAGCTTGTCCCTTAACGTGGGCACTGTTATGTTTTATTATCATGCTAATATCTTAGGGGAATGACGTTTTTCTTCTGCGAATGACGCCACTTGTGACGCCTTGCTCTAGCTGAGGGACGTATGCTCTATGACCTTCCCCTAACCTTAGTGTTAAGTTTAGCACGAGCCCATAGTATGGGGCATAATACCTTCTTATGTCTGTCTTGGTTTGCCGCATAATGCTATGTTTCTTTCCTGAATTTTGTACCCATTTCATGGATTGGATTGGGGTTGACATCGTAAGACCCACCAATTGTATTATACGCTCATTCCATGCAATGACTTGGTGGGGGTGGAGGTTACAACCTAATTGGGTTGCCCCTTACATCCCCCATCCGACCAAGTGGCGATTAACAGGTTAGCAAAGGTAGATTATAAGTAGTGTGAGGCCTGGCAAATTATCATGACGTGGCAGGATGCAAAGGAATCTCACTTCTTTATAGAAGAGGAGGACAACACTTAAATGCTGGATATGAGGTAAGTTTTATTTTTTGTTCGTGTCTGCTTATGTCCCAAGCAATTTAATTTTTGTTATCTCCATAATAGGTGGAACTCATATAGAGTTGCGTCTGTTTTTATTATATATATTAGTATGTTCTAAATTTGTTTTCCAAGACAAAGCATGTTCTTGTTTGGGGGTGGCATAGAAACACGCATAATTTAAGGCACCTATTAGGATATATATATGTTTAATATGCACTTGTTTTATAGTAAAAAAATAAAAACTTCAAAAATAAAAATAAAAATTTTATGCTATACACTTAGGAATATTGGTATTATTTCTTTTTCCATGATGATATTAATCTAGAAGTTTCACGTTAGCTTTTAAATTAGAATAGTTTTTAGAAATTTAGGTTAATATGTAGGTAATAATCATTGCATCTTTCCATAAATATATTGCATGAGCATCTATGTTTGTATTGGCAGTAAGTTTATGAAATCTAGGTTAAAGTACTTATTATACAAATCCTGTGAGAATATAGCCTAAAGTCTTATATTTGTGAAATATTTGAGAAATGACACAAGGGAGAAGTAAATTCCAAATAGAGAAATTACGCGTCCACTTGTTTGATTACTATACCATATCTTAAGCGAGAATTTAGGCCCTTTTTGGATCGATATAGCTAGAAATTCAAACCTATATGAAATTATTTTCTGCTAGTAGCCCCTCTGAGCCTTTCTTTAGCCTTTCATAAACCGCAAATCCTTTACCTTTTTATACAAAACAAAATAAAAATAAAAATCTGCCTACCCATTTTTTAATGAGTCTGAGAATAGAGATGAAATGAAGAATAGAAAAAAGAAAGAGTTGTGAAACCAAGAATTTGTCAGTTGCTTCAAATAAGAAAAGAAAGTTTCCATCTAAAAAAAAATAAAAAATTAGAACTCCAAAAATATAATCAAAGGAGTCAAAAGTCGAAAAAAAAAAAAAAAAATGCTAAGGATGGAAACAAGGTGTAGAAGCAAAGTAAGAACAAGGTTTTCTCTAGTTACATAATATGAAGACTCTATTATCTCAGACTTGTCCTTTTGAATATCCATTTCCTTCTTTCTTAAACCATCACCTAATCCCTGCAACACCTAATAAAGACCTCTAGCTCAATTAGGAATAGGTTAGTGTGATAGTAAGTGGCAGATGTGTTTGATCAACTTTGGCTTCCTTGTGTGTCATTGAGATTGTAAGGTAAAGTGTGCCCACTGCACACTGGAGTGAGAGAAACTTGAGTGGAAAAATCAGTGTTTTTGTCTTGACATATATGGGAGAACCTACTTAAGGACTCTATTCCAAAGTTTCAAAAACAGGCATGTTATTGCATTTCATAGCATAGTTCATTATATATGTTTATCCGTAGATGATTGATTATTATGCACGTATTAGCTTAGGTTTCCAATTGATTATTTTGTATTCATTGCTAGTGAGATGTATAGATATCTAAGAATAAAGTAGGAAACAGTAATTTTATTTCTTATTTGTTGTAGTATAGATGAAGTTTGTGAGTACCTTCTTTGAAAAACTCTTACGAGGCTATAACTCGTCCACTAGGGAATTCCTAGTGGTTTAAGGCCTTACTGCATATGGTCAATGCAATCGCACCCGGCGAAACGAGATTAGTTAGAACTCCATTTTTGGTCACTTATATTAATTTATCATATTTGCTTGAGGACAAGCAAAATGCTGTTTGAGAGTGGTTTGATAAGAGCCCAAAACTGTAGTTTTAACCCCTTAATAATATTACATTTAGACCAATTATGTGATTATTAAATAAGAGTTAGTAATGTTTACGTGTTTTTGTGTATTTCAGGCATTAGAGTCGAATATGAGAAGAAATATGTCACTTTTGCGAGATAAAGGAGCAAAGGTTGGTTGCTAAGAAGTTTTGTGATTAAAGGCCAAGATTCAAGAGAAAAAGCCTTTTTAAAACCCAGTCAAAGCTGAAAAATCAAAGTCAACGCGGGTAGAAATAGAGCAGAAAAGTCAATAGAACCTCCGCAGGCTGTATCTTTGGACTCAGACCTTGGAATTGGGCCTAATATATGTCAACACGACCGGCTCAAAAAGAGCTTTCCAATGGTCCAGGCCTTGATCCAATCAGATGAGTAAAGGTGGATGAAAAGGCTGTTGCAGTAATTTCCAACAGAGAAACCCTTTTTGGACTTAAGTAATTAGGTTTTGGGCTTGATTTAAGGGCCCAAAACATGGCTCCAAATCCCATGCACGAAATTGTAAACCTAGCCCTCTCTTATATAAAGAGGACTAAGGCATAACTCTTAGCTACCTAGGATTTAATTCGTATAACTCTTTCATTAATTTTAAGTAAGTTGATTATTCAATACTTAGTCTTTAATATAGCTTTTAATTCTTAGACTCTTTTCCAATTAGATTAATAAAAGCCAAGTTATTGTTCTTCATTATGCCTTCTTCTTATTCTTCTATTAATGATAGTCTAATGACTTCTAGCTAAACCTTCATTAGAAGGGTTTGATGAAGACTTGATGTGTTAGCTAGGATTATTGCCTTTTCAAGAGTTTCACTCTAGTATGTTAGTTGATTCACCATGAGAATGGGTTGAACTTCCTCACATGTTAATTATTAGTTGGTAGAGATTGCCATAAATAATTAGGGATCAATTACTTAATCTTTATTTGTTATGATTGCAATAATCTATACTAGCATGTTAAGAATAAATCAATGTGGAATCAAATCCCCCTAATCCCTTCTCCATATTCACATCTTAGTATTTAATTGTCATAGTACAAGTTAGAACATTTTAATTAGTTCAATCACCATATTAGTATAATCACAATCCATTATTCTCATTGATTTTGTTAGAATAGATTAAACTAGTGAAACTTACTTCTAAATAAACTAAGATTGGAACGAATTCTCTACTCCACATATTGCATGATAAATGAGAGTAGAACTTTGATCATCTAGTAGTAAAATACCTTTTAGTTTTACTTATTCCTAGCATAATTAGTTAAGAGTAGGTAAAACTATTGTTTTACATTTATCGCACATTATGAGCTAGCCATTGGATCACAGATAATTGGTTCCTTTGCAAGGATCGCTGAAAAACAATGCGGTTTTTCTGGTTGTATTCGCTGTAAAGGATAGTTGCAAACATTAGATGCCTTATATTGTCGAATGGTGAATCCTGATGGTGTATGTCAGGGTTCGTTATGGGAATTTGAAGGACCTCAGAGATGATTTCCAGAGTCAATTCGCGCTCGCATGCGTTTGCACGGACAAAGAATTGTCTGTTTTGGAATTACCGTGTTTATAGAAATGAATAACCAATTCTCTGGAATAAAGTCCCTCCTTATGATGTAATAGAGGGAACCATCCTCAACGTAAAATTTTAGTATCAAAATATGGGTGAAATAGACCGCTCTGAAAATTTTCCATAAAGTTTTGCTCTGATACAAAAATTTGAGTGAGGGCCATTAAAGATGGAAGGAATGGAGTGGTGAAGATAATTTAGTGAAAAAAAGGAAGACTGGATTTGATAGGTGTCTAGCTTTGCTATAAATAGGCACCAATCTGAAAGTAAAAAAAAATACGGATCGAGGTGTCACAGGCCGGGTAGTTAGACCACGTGTATCTTCTAAAATAATTCTATAGAGGTGTTTGCCCAAAAGATCATTTAAAGTCAAATCCCTGAGACTGTGAATCAAACGTGGGAAGAGATAGAATATACGAGAGAAAGTTTCGCTGGGTAGTTTGACCAACTTGTATATTCATAAATCAATTCAACAAGGCGCAAAAGTGGATGTAGTGTGGAGGAAAAAGAATAGGGCATGCAACTACAGGGTAGTTTGGATGTTTTTTTTGTTTTTTTTTTTTTTTTTTTTGAGCTTAAGTAGCGTAAGTAGAATAACATGGAATACATAAATGTCATCTCACATTAAGTTGTAACAATGTATAGGGATGTGAAAACACACCATAATGACAACGGGAAAACAAAATACAAATCTAGATATTAGATAGGACTATATGCCACATCAACAACATTACGATAATAAAACTAACGAGCATAAAGATTTGAGTAGCATATTCAATTTGCTGCTGCTCGAACTTTTCTAGCATATCCATGAAGCTGAAGATTGGTAAGAACTTTAAGAAAAACGTTATTAGAATTAAAGAAAAAGTGTAGAGAGAAGAAGATAAAAGGAGTGAATGTGAAGGATGTGGTGAACTTTCTATTTATAGAAAGGAAATGGAGCCGTTTTCTTACTGTTGTGATGGCGGTTTTATGATCGTTTTCTGACCATTTTGGTGGCGGGTCTATGACCGTTTTCTGACCGTTGTTATGGCGGTTTTATGACCGTTTTCTGACTGTTGCATATCGTTAGTTAACGGTAAAATTTGTCATTATGTGTAACGTCAACTGTTATATATATATATCGGTTTGGCTATAGTGACACTCTTATCTCACACCCCTCCTAGTCCCTCAGATTTCATCCTGATCTAACAGCTAAAATGAGTTGGCCCAAATAAAAAACAAGTGGGGGTATAATCATCATTTCTAACACAAATTAGATTTTGGAAGCTGACAATGCCACTTTTTGTGTGTGTAGATGGTATATGGATGATGTAGATAGATGATGGTCGTTGAACAAAATAGAAGCGTATCAAAACCTAATTATCCCTCAATAAGTAAAGGATGAGTAGGGTATTATTCCACTTTTAAGTGTATGTTTATATGAAGGACAGGACTGGAAAGGGGGTTTGAGGGATTAAAAACTATGATTATAGATATAATAGATTCTAATGCTAAACTAAACTAAACTAACTAAACTTATACTAAAGCTAAAAATTGGAAATAGGGAGAGAATATGAGAGAGATAGATTCAAGAGATTCAAATCCACCAATGCTTTTGATTCAATGACTTTTTGCTTCATGTTGTTCTCCAAATAGACTCTGTCCGAACAATCGAAGCGAAAGTGCGATGCCTTTGGAGGTGAAACATCGTTAAATAATTAACTCTACTTAAGGTTGTTCCTATGTTCATGTTACTAGTATCTTCTTTCCTTTTATGTGAGCTTGGGCAGCTATTCAATGAATCACCATCTAAGGCAAACACAAGGAATACTTCCCTTACTCTAAAACACTACACAATTAGAAGAAAAGTAGAGAATAATAGTATAATATTCAATTACAATAAATAAAACTCTATTCTAGCATTATATTCAATTGCAATAAATAAAACCCTAAACTAGCATGATATTCAATTGTAATAAATAAAAACCTTAATCTATACTTCCATCCCCTGGTGTGGGAAATGGAACTAATAACTAAAAACATAAAAAACTAACCTGATTGAAGAACATCATGAACCAGAAGAATCTTTAAACCTTAAGCACTGGCTTCATCTCCTCCCTTGAAAGAGAAGATTAGCCTTCCATATAGAAGGAAGAACACGAAGAACGAGAAGAAGAAGAGTCGAAGAACATAAGACTAGAAAGACTAATTTATTAAGACTCAACTAGTTAAAACCTATCTTTTATTATTAATCTCTCTCTGCCTCAAGTTTTGGAGACAAGAATATAAGTGGAATTAGCAAATTACATGAGGCACTTAGGTCCTCTATTTATAGGGGTTACAATGAGCTCTAGAAGCATTCCAAACCGTCATTTGTTTCCTAATACAAATAGACTTCTTCCAGAGTCCAACTTCATCTCCAAAACTGAGAAGGAATTGGCTACAGTATCGATTCATGCGTCTGGACGCACTATACATGCATCCCAGACTTAATCAATGCGTCTGGACACTCGATCCATGCGTCCTAGACTTGATCAATCGCCCGACGGGCCGATCGATCTATCCCCAGATCGTAAGCCTATTTTGTCTCTTCTGCTCTATCCTTTTATCCTCTTTTGCGGGCTTTGGTCCAAGTAACGAATTCTTTGGCCTTGGGCTTCCAAATAGGCTTTAAAATAGGTCCAAGTCGCATCTTTAATAGCTTCAATTCCTTGGCCTTTTCCATGATTGTCCACGGGCTTCCCATGTGATCCTTAATGATCCGTATTGCTCTGTTTTACCCATTTTTCTCTAATATTCTACAAAACTCTCTTTTTCACCTGTAGAATCCTAAAACATAACTTACAAACACTATTAGTCCACTAAGATGGCTAAACAAGATGCATAATCGAGGGTTAAATTGCACTTTTTGAGCACTTATCACAACTCCCAACTAGCCTTTTGCTAGTCTCCTAGCAAATAAGATAAAAAAAAAATAGATAAGTGATCAAAATTACATCCTTAAAAATAAAATCCTAACTTACTTTCGCAGGCATCGCGATTGCATTTACCATATGCAACAAGACTTTAAACCTTTAAGTTCCCCAAAAAGGACGAGTTATAGTCTCGTTAGGGTTTTCAGGTGATATACCCACAAAATCAATCAATAGCATGTTCAAGAATGATAGTATTTTTCAGAGAGAGAAATTCCTTACCCACTTAGTGCTTACTCCAACAGACGGTATCCATTGCTAACTACATTGCTGCAAAGACTCATAGATTATGATGGGAGATAGTAAAAATTGACAAAATTCTCAATCAAGGCTTATGTTTGTACTTAGTCAATCTCATATACTCTTCTATCCAAGAAATGGAATCCCTAGTTTACCTTTAGACAGAAAATCTCGACTTTCAATCCTTACCGATCATACTCTCAACAAAGAATCTCTCAGAAGATGGTCTACTATTTTACCTCATGTATGTGGGGAAAAGAATAATGCATACGAACATCCCACATACTACCTTGAAAAACAGACTTCTAAATGAAAGTAGTCTCATGAAAAGAATGTCAATCACATATGAAGTGTCGGGTCCTTCACTTTAGCATCCTCTCACCTATTCTAGACTTTGTACCATAATGTAGTGATAAGTCATGGATTGTAACTTGGCTTGGGTATTGGTTTATGAAGGAAAGGTAAAAAGGATTCTAAAGTTGTTTCTGAAAACACTAAGGGTTTTGCTTCTTTCTTTGGAAGATTTCTTCAAATTCTGACAGATTGAGAGAAAATTCTTCCTTTGTCTTAGCTTTTCCATCCATTCATTTCTTTTTTTTTTTTTTTTTTTTTTTAAACTCGGTGGTATATCCTTGATTAGTCTTTGGATATGCTTGTTTTCCACTAGCTTCTTTCACTTTGAAACGGAATGATGGTCTTCTTTGTATCTCTCTGATATTTCCTTGTAATCTTCCTTTTGTGGTCTTTCTTCCTCCTTGTGCCCCTCGTATTCTCATAAACATACAGGTATGGCTGATAAAGATTTTGGTTATACTCCTTGTCTGGAGTTGGGTAAAGGATAAAGGGTTTTGGAAGAAAATAGCTTATTGTAAGGCTCAAACAGGTTTAATATGATGGTCCTACTAGGTGGGATACAGGCTGAATGGGTTCACTACTTAACTTATCAGTATGATACTCTGTTTCGAATAGACTACAAGACCTAATGGCTATCTCCCCAGCTGATGTCACTTCATGATTAACCAAATCAACGAATAATGAGACTATATTACAACGACATAAAGAACTGAAAGATGTTAAGTCACTAAGACTCGGATTTTTCTCGTAAGAACTCTCCAAAAAATGGGTATAAAGCTCAAGTCTCACAGGCTAAGTCTAAAAATTCTACTTCTAGTTTACTAGGGGTTTAAATCTCTATTCTAGCAAAAGTACACAAAACTGACCAAGTACTATGGTGGTGCCTTGATAAAGAATTCTATCAATAAGAACTATGTCTGAGCATAATAAATAGTCTAAGCGGTAATGAAATCAATAATATTAACTATCTATAAAACTCAACACTAAGCAGTATAGAATATATATCCCAAACTCATTATTAAAATTCATTTTTCTCATGCTACTGATATAGAAACCAAAAATATTTTTGTTTTTTTTTGAAAACTAATTTTCGAAATTCATTTCTCAAGTACACCCTCCCCCTACTTATGCATGCATTGACCTCAATGTATAAAGAAGTAAATGAAATGGATGAGAAAAAGGTAGGATATTACCATTGATGCCGAATATCAAAATTAGTTCAAGAAACAAATTTTTAGGTCTTTTTACGTCAGATCCCCAAGACGTAATGTGAGTCTTTTAAAGTCAGATTCTCAAGACTTTTGAGTCCTTTATAGTCAGATCCTCAAGACTTGTGGGTTGTCAAAAATACTCCTTGATATGTTGGAAAGATTGATGGTGAAGTTGCTTCTCTACCTTGAACTATTTCAGGTCTGATGATTTTGTGATAGGCCTTGTGGTTCCTCTGTGTAGAAGATTGACGAAAATCTTTCTTTCTAATAGGACAATAATATCTGATGTGCCCTTTACCACCACAGTAATGATAATGGATGTCTGGCTGACTGTGCTCAAGGTGGGCAGTAGACTGGTTCACATAATTCTCTTGTTTAGATAATGATGGTGTAGAAGAGGCTTCAACAGTGCAATGCTTCTTATCAATATGGTCCACTTTCTGCTTTAGAACACTCATTTCAGTTTCTAGATTCTGTTGTTTTTCCAAAACTTCTTTAAGCTGATTCTCTAGTAACTGATTTTTCTGGGTAGAAGTATGTTGTTCATCTTAAAATGTAGAGTTCATCTTCTCAAGGTATGATACTCTCTCTGCCAATTTTCCATTATGCTCACTTAAACCCTGAATTTTCTGCAGAGATTCCAAGAACATGGCTAGCAACGCCTCTGTGGTGGGGTTCTCAGGTTCATCACAGTTTTCTGTAGATTGAGCACTCTCAATTGTATCTTCGAATGGGAAGGATTCTTGTATCATGCTATCAAGGAAGTACACCTCTCCACCTTTGGCTTCATCACAATCCTTATGCAACAGGTGAAAGATATTTATGTCCATGGACATCTTACTAAAGTTGATCTTCATTTCACCGTTGTGACAATTTATCAAAGCTTTTGCGGTAGCGAGGAAAGGTCGGCCTAGAATAATTGGAATTTTATCAAAGGCCTCCTGGGTGTCTATCACAATGAAATCCACTAGATAGTAGAAATTGGCTACTTGAACAAGAACATCCTCAACTATGCCTATGGGAATCTTGGTAGAACGGTCAACTAACTTCAATTTGACTTTTGTAGGCTTTAGGTTCTCCAGGCCCAACGCTTGGTACACATAATATGGCAAGAGATTAACACTAGCACCAAGGTCTAAAAGAGCATTACCTATGAATTTTTCTCCTATCTTGCATGATATTGTAGGACTTCCTGGATCTTTGAGCTTGACTGGAGCTTGCTGATGGATAATAGATGTTGTTTGTCCAGCTAGAAACGCTCGCTTTTGAACATGAGTACTTCTCTTTATGTTGCATGCATCCTTCAAGAATTTGACATATGATGGCAACTGCTTGATCGCTTTGAGAAAGGGGATATTGATGTTATCTTTCTCAAATGCCTCTTTCATCTCTAAAAATTGCTTGTCCTTTTTGCTTTGAGCAAAAAATATAGGAAAATGTGTCTTTGGTACAAACACATTAGCATGTGTCTGCTCTTCTTTCTCTTTGGCATTCTTGCATATCTTGTCTTGGTTGTCTTGACAAATGGGAGTTGAAAGGATTTCTCCCACTTCCTTTCGAACTTCATTTGAAATCTTGACCGATTGCTCTGTAGCAATGTCATCATGAGAAGGTAAGTCAACCTTGTTGTCTATCTTCAATCCTGATCTGAGAGTAGTAACTGAGCTAACATGATCATGGAAGTGATCAATACTAGAAGTTGTCCCAATGTGGCATACATCTTCACTCCTCGATATCGGTTCCAATAAGCTAGGTTGAGTGGCTTGTGTCTTTACAGACAAAGCAGTAGTGAGTTGGTCGATCTTAGCCTCTAGAGACTCCATTCTAGAACATTGGCTTGCCTGAGATTGTTGGAGATTGAGCTGAGACTGTGCAAGAAGCTCTAGAACACTTTCAAACTTTTGATTTTTCTGTGATAGCAAAGTAATTGCATTCTCCAGGTTGGCAGGTGTGGCATAATTTCTCATAGGATCAGGCATTAACTCTCCACTTGTATTGGAATTCTGCTGAGAGTATAACTGTTGTTGAGGAACCAACTGTGAAGCTTGACTTGTCTGTGGAATATAACTTTGATCTTGTGAACCTGGTGGTCCATCGTTCTGTCCCCAATAATTGCCTTGAAAGTTATTACCACCTTGGTTGGGCCTCTGAAATGAGTTAATATTGTACTCTCCAACTGATGCATATTGATAGTAAACAGGACATTCTAGAGTTGCATGAGAAGTGTCCGAACAGACTTCGTAGCATTGGCTAGCTTGCATGACTGGGAAAGATTTAGCTTGAGACTTGTTGATCTTGGAGGGATTCATGGAGAACTGATTAAATTTCTTACTCAAAATTTCAATGCTAGTGGCCAGGCTGGCCAATGTAGACTTCAGTTCTTGATCTGCTTGTTCATGTGCTTGGTAGCCAAATTGCTTTGGCTCCCCCTCCATGCTAGCGACATCCTCATTGCTAGTAGTCCATTGTTGTGTTTCTTCAACTAAATTCTCGAGAAAGTTGTAAGCTTCCTCTCCATCCATTGATGTAAATTTGCCTTTGTGCATTGACTGTATCATCTGCTTGTTCATCATCGAGAGTCCTCGATAGAAAAAATGAGCCAGTGTGATCTTGTCATATCCATGATGTGGACATGAGACTAGCAGATTATTGAATTTATCCCAGCTTTGATGATATTCTTCAGTCACTTTTCCTTTGAAATTGCTAATGGCTTGCTGCATGGCATCTGTCTTCTGGGGTGGGTAGAACTTGTTCATAAACTTTGTTCTCAACTTCTCTCAATTATCTATTGAATTGATCGGCTGTGCAGTTAACCATTCGGAGGCTTTACCTTCGAGTGAGAGCGGAGAAAGAATCAACTTGATACTCTCATCTTTGATATTTTGGTTCTTGAAAGTTCTGAGGACTGATAGAAATTTGTTCATGTGAACATATGGCTGAACATTGTCTGAACCGTTGAACTTTGGAAGCATAGAGATTACTGATGCTTTAAGTTCAAACTGGTTAGATTCTGTCTCTTGAAAAACAATACTGCTTGGTGGGTCTCCAATGATTGGTGAATAGAAATCACTCAGCTTCTTCCTCTGTTGTGCTTGCATGGGTGGGATAGCTTCAAAATTATTTGGATTCATAACACCTCCATCATTGCTTGTGACCATTGTTTCAATCTCGTCTAGTATTCTTGTGAGTCGGTTGTTAAACCTTGTCCACTGTTGTGTTCTTACCGGACGATGATATGGACGACGGGGCATACACTAGAAAAAAATCTTATGCGAAAATGGCGAAAAACTATCCTACTATGCTTGAATGCAATTAAACTAATATGTAACTATTCTAAATTATACTAATATGCAAAACTACTTTCCTTCATTTGGGTTGGGCTTTTGCGACTAGTATCTCGCCCCGTTGTCTAAAAGTTTGTCTCTTCTAGGGTTATGGTGAATCACTTGGATTGCTTAAGTACCACGTCCCACAGACGATAGTCTATTTGTCAAGATTCAGACAAGAAACACTAGAGTTTGATTTTTCGCTGTGTTGGCTTACAACTTCAATTGTTGAAAAGATCATAAATTCAATTATACTAGAAAACAATAAAACTAAACTAATTATGATGCAACTAAACTAAGAATGAAGATTCGACTAACCTGGATGGTAGATCTTGTCTTCGAGATGTCCTTCAAGCTTCTCTCTTTCTCAAAAGGATGGATGATGCGGCTAAAATTACCTTAAGATCCAAACTTCTAATCTTAAAAGAAAATGTTAAACATAAACAACTTAACCCGGCAGCGGCGCCATTTGGCAATGCCTCTTTTTGTGTGTGTAGATGATATATGGATGATGTAGATAGATGATGGTCGTTGAACAAAATAGAAGCGTATCAAAACCTAATTATCCCTCAATAAGTAAAGGATGAGTAGGGTATCATTCCACTTTTAAATGTATGTTTATATGAAGGACATGACTGGAAAGGGGGTTTGAGGGATTAAAAACTATGATTATAGATATAGTAGATTCTAATGCTAAACTAAACTAAACTAACTAAACTTATATTAAAGCTAAGAATTGGAAATAGGGAAAGAATATGAGAGAGATAGATTCAAGAGATTCAAATCCACCAATGCTTTTGATTCAATGACTTTTTGCTTCATGTTGTTCTCCAAGTAGACTACTGAAATCGGAAATCGAAAGTGTCGATGCCTTTTTGGGTGAAACATCGTTAAACAATTAACTCTACTTAAGGTTGTTCCAATGTTCATGTTACTAGTATCTTCTTTCCTTTTATGTGAGCTTGGGCAGCTATTCAATGAATCACCATCTAAGGCAAACACAAGGAATACTTCTCTTACTCTAAAACACTACACAATTAGAAGAAAAGTAGAGAATAATAGTATAATATTCAATTACAATAAATAAAACTCTATTCTAGCATTATATTCAATTGCAATAAATAAAAGCATGTTAGTAGGAAATATTCAATTGCAATAAAAATAAAACCCTAAACTAGCATGATATTCAATTGTAATAAATAAAAACCTTAATCTATACTTCCATCCCCTGGTGTGGGCAATGGAACTAATAACTAAAAACATAAAGAACTAACTTTGATTGAAGAACATCATGAACCGGAAGAATCATTAAACCTTAATCGGGCTTCATCTCCTCCCTTGAAGGAGAAGATTAGCCTTCCATATAGAAGGAAGAACACGATGAACGAGAAGAAGAAGAGTCGAAGAACATAAGACTAGAAAGACTAATTTATTAAGACTCGGACTAGTTAAAACCGATCTTTTATTATTAATCTCTCTGTTTCAAGTTAAGGAGACAAGAATATAAGTGAATTGGCAAATTACATGAGGCACTTAGGTCCTCTATTTATAGGGGTTACAATGAGCTCTAGAAGCATTCCAAACCATCATTTGTTTCCTAATACAAATAGACTTCTTCCAAAGTCCAACTTCATCTCTAAAACTGAGAGGAAGGAATTGGCTGATTGTCGATTCATGCGTGCGGGCCTATTCTATTCATCATCGGACTTAATCAATGCATCCGGATGCTCGATCCATCGTCCCGGACTTGATCAATGTGTCTCGACGCTCGATCTATGCGTCCCAGACGCGTAAGCCTATTTTGTCTCTTCTGCTCTATCCTTTTTTCCTCTTTTGTGGGCTTTGGTCTAAGCAACTAATCCTTTGGCATTGGGCTTCCAAATAGGCTTTAAAATAGGTCCAAGTCGTATCTTTAATAGCTTCAATTCCTTGGCCTTTTCCATGATTGTCCATGGGCTTCCCATGTGATCCTTAATGCTCCGAATTGCTCTGTTTTACCCCTTTTTCTCTAATATTCTACAAAACTATCTTTTTCACCTGTAGAATCCTAAAACATAACTTATAAACACTATTAGTCCACTAAGATGGATAAACAAGAGGCATAATTGAGGGTTAAATTGCACTTTTTGAGCACTTATCAGAAGCAAAACCCACGCCACTTTCTTTTTCCTCACTACCTCATTCTCTACTGACCTAACCTCCCTGTTCTTGATATTCTCCTCAACAATGAACATGATCTGATGAAAAGAAATAGTCTTGTTGATGTTAAACCCACTACTCACCTCTAAAATCTTAGCCCCATTTTTCTACTACTTGGCCACAGCATTATCGGTTTCTAATGGTGGAAGGCAAGCAGAGAGACATCCTCACATGTACAGAAGCTCAACTGAGCGACAGAAAGCTCTGAATTCATGTCCATGAGATGGTTGCAAGGTGAATCCAAGGTCAAATGCAGCCAAGAAGTATCAGTTAAGATTAGAAGCAATGTCTTGAAAGTATCGATGTGCTCACAGTTTATACAGGTGAATTTCATGAAGTGGTTTCTAGGAAGCGGATTCATTAAACATCATAAGGATAATGAGATGTTTCACAACTTCTTTGACTTTCGAAGGATGGCTGAAAACACAAGAAAATAAGCATCACACCACTCTACTGCTGTACAGACAAAGCGAGCACGCGCTTTTCTAACACACATCCAGAGCGCACACGCGCTCATGCTTCACTAGACGCAACTTGAGAGAGAGAGAGTTAATCGTCATTTGGCATGCGCTTTTCAATTCACTTGAGATGGAGAAAACACAAAGAAATCATGGTTTCTCTTGCTGTCGAGTTAGGGGAGAGAGAGATCCAAGGTTGTGGATTTCTAATGTGAGCTAGGAAATGACAATTATAACCCCACTTGTTTTTTATTTGGGCCACATCATTTTAGCTGTTAGATCAGGATGAAATCTGAGGGACCAGGAGGGGTGTGAGACTAGAGTGTCGTTATAGCCAAACCGTATATATATATTGGATATTAGCATAGATATTGGATATATATATTAGTATATATATTGGAGATATATAATACCAGGAAATATAAGACATACTTAGGTAGAAAATTAAAATGGAAATACGTAAATAAAATATCCGACATAAATAAAATACAAGGCCAGGAAAATAAAACGTCAACTAGGAATCCTTATGAGCTGCTGAAGAAGAACAAGGAGTTCTGCAATGGCATGCAGTACGAGCTCCCATGGAGGCTAACTGCTCCTGGATATCACCTAGAGTATGCATCACCTGATCTTGAAACTGGTGCTGGTTGGCCATGAGCATTTGCTGAAACAGATTTTGGCGAGTAGTCATATGATCCTGAAATGCATTCATGGAAGTGTGCATTTCTTGCTGAAATTCACCCATGGAGTTGGTCAGTGAATCGTGGCAAGTGCTTATATCCTCCCTAAATTCGCCCATGTTATGTTCCATTGATACTTGGCTAGTATACATGTCTCGCATGTCACTGTTCATAGTGCGGAGGGCATCTATAGGATGGCTCATTTGGCTCATAGCAGCCTTATCAAAGAAAGGTGGAGGTGGTAAGGGAGGTGGAGCCACGTTATCGTGTTCAATTTCCATGCATGTTGTGGGTTCCCATGGGGACAGTATGCACTTCTTGAAAATATTCATACTCTCATATGGCAGCATAGGAACTAATGGTGTGGCAGACAGGAAACCCAAATTAATCATAACTTGTGTGACAAGAACGGTAAGAGGGGCTGATGATAAGAGCCCAAAACTGTAGTTTTAACCCCTTAACAATAATACTTTTAGACCAATTATGCGAGTAATAAATAAGAGTTAATGCTGATTACGTTCTTTTATGTATTTCAGGCATTGGAGTCGATTATGTGCAGAAATGTTTCACTTTTGTGAGATAAAGAAGCAAGGGTTGGTTGCTAAGGAGTTCTGTGATTAAAGGCCAAGATTCAAGGAGAAAAAGCCTTTAAAAAGTCCGGTCAAAGCTGAAAAGTCAAAGTCAACGCGGGCAGAAATAGCGCACAAAAGTCAGTAGAACTTCCGAAGACCGTATCTTTACACTCAGACCTCGGAATTGGGCCTACCTTATGTTCTTGGAAAGAGTTTTCCAATGGTCCAAACCTTGACCCAATTAGAGGAACATAAGTGGATGAAAAATCTATTGATGTCAAATCCAGCTGAAAAAGCCTATGTGGACTGAAGAATTTGGGTTTCGGCTCGATTTTTCGGCCCAAAACATGGCTCCTCATGCCATGCACAAAAATGTGGATCTGGTCTCCTCCATTTCAAGACACAAGACTTAACTCTTTAATAATCTAGTTTTTAGGTAGCCATTAGCCAATAATTTTAGATCTAGTTTTAGACTCCATTAATTAGTTCAATAGCTTGTTTTAGATCTAGATTTTATTTCATTCAGTTAATTAGTTTTTACTTTGCAATAGATTAGTTATAACAAAGTAGATTGTTATTTTAGAATCAATTTTAGTTTTACAATAAAGTATTAGTTTTTCTATTCAATTTAGTTTCATTAGATCAATAAAGTTAGTTGTTACTCATAATCTAGTTTTAAGTATTAAATCACTTAGATCTAATTTCAATCATTTAGTTATAAATCATTTCTTAGTTTTTAATTTAGTTTTGAATTCTTGATTAGTTTGTCATTAGTAAATTTACAATCTTTATATCATGTCTTGCTTAATTTCATATAAAAATGATAGTTTTATGAATCAAGGCTAAACCTCCATTAGAGGGGTTTAAGGAAGCCTTGATGAAAACTTGATTGAGTAGTGTAGAAATGGTTGTAAGATTCTATTCCACTCTAGAAGGTAGTTGATTCGCCATGACAATGGGTTGAACTTCCTCATATGCTAGTTATTATTTGGTAGAGATTGGCATGAATGATTAGGGATTAGAATGACCAATTCTTATCGTAAGAACGTAAGAATTGGATTACAATAATCTATGCTAGTTCATTAAGTTGGGTTCAAGGTGGAATTAAATTCCCCTAATTCTTTATCTAGATTCAAACCTTAGTATTTCCATAGTTTGAATTATCGTAGTTAATATTTTAGTATTCGAATTGCCATCGTAGTATAATTTTCGTGTTACTCTTATTGACTTTAGTAGGACCGATAATCTTAGTAAACGCTAATTCTAAAGAACTAGGAGTGGAACGAATTCTTTACTCCACTTAGTGCAATAGCATCGAGAGTGTAGAAAACTTTGATAATTAGCACACAAAATAGTTCTAGTTTTACTTGCATTTGAGTCTCGTAACTTATTCGTAGGTAAAACTATCATTTTACGTCTATCAAATGGCGCCGCTTCCGGTGTTGAATAAATAATTAGACGCTAAAAGGAGCTAAAGTGATTGCTATGAAAGTTCCATGAATAAAGCCCAAGTTTCATAGAGAAAAAGCCCTTAAAAAGTCCAAGTCAAGCTGTTAAGTGAAAGTCAAACCGGATTAGGAAGCTGAAGAAAAGTTAATAGAACTTCAAAAGGCTATATCTTTGGGCTCAGACCTCGGATTTGGGCCCATTTTATATCAAAATGACCGGATCAGAAAGTTCTTTCCAATGGTTTAGACCTTGACTCGATCAGAGCAGCATAAGTTAGTGAAAACTCGTGCTACAGTAACACGACCAGAATGTTAAGTCTTGGATTCAACGAATTGGGTTTTGGGCTCGATTTTTCGGCCCAAAACATGTCTCCTCAGCCCATGCACAAATTTGGGAATCTAACTCTTCTATATCAAGAGACAAAAGCTTAGCTCTTAATCTATCTAGATCAAAACCTAGTTCTAGTTCATAAAAATTTAGTTTTGTAATATATAATTAGTTTTAATTCATTAAATTAGTTTTTATAGATTAATCTAGTTAGTTGTCAATTTTATTAATTGTTAAAACAAGAATGAATATTATTTATATTAGCTAGACCTAGATTAGAAAATAAATTAGCTTAGACTCTATTAATTAATTTTATTACCTTGTTTTTAATTTAGTTATTGAATCATTGATAATTCTTCATTGGATTAATAAAAGTCAAGTTATTGTTCTTCATTATGTTTTCTTATTATTCATAGATTAATGATAGTCTAATGAATTCTAGCTAAACCTCCATTAGAGGGGTTTGATGAAAATTGGATGAAGACTTGATGTGTTAGTTAGAATTATTGCATTTAAGAGTTCACTCTAGTAGGTTAGTTGATTCGCCATGAAAATGGGTTGAACTTCCTCACATGCTAATTATTAGTTGGTAGAGATTACCATGAATAATTAGGGATCACAATTAATCTTAATTGGTTATGATTGCAATAATCTACACTAGCATATTAGGAATTTATTTAAGTGAAATCAAATCCCCCTAATCTCTTCTCCATATTCTTCTCTATATTTTATTCAATTCATATTCAATTGTTTAGTTAAATTATTATAAGTAAATTCATATAATTAGTTTCATAGTGTAAATTCATCTCTATAAATATTGCTCTCACCATTGTTCCCTTGTGTTGATTAATTGATTTCTTTATGTCTTGGTAGTTTAGGAGTGGAACGATTCCGTACTCTATATATTGCATAAATCTATATGTGAGAGTAGGAAATTGAGTACAAGGACCCTGGTCGTCTTACTGTACAATGCACCTTAGGGGATACTCACACGACCACTGCTTTATTAGACCTGGGGACGAGTGTTAACTTACTCCCTTATTATTTATATAAACAAATAGGTCTACAGGATATGCAACCTACAAAAATGACGTTGCAATTAGCTGATCGGTCTATCAAGTATCCTAAGGGTGTAGTTGAAAACGTGCTTGTTAAGGTTCAGGATTTCTACTATCCTACGGATTTTGTTATCCTCGATACAGAAGTCGCTAATGACTCTATTCCGATCATTTTAGAGCGCCTTTTCTTGGCAACTGCCAATGCACTTATAAACTGCCGCGATGGTTCGATATCTTTGTCCTTTGGCCATCTTTCTGTTGAGGTCAATGTTTTTAAAACAATGAAACAGTTTTATGATACGAATATCGATGGAAAAGTTAACATGATAGAGATCTTAGCTCAAAAGTATTTTAACAACACGTTTCCTGAGCGTCATATGCACCAATTCATTTCCTTTGGAAGTTCTAATTTCGACAAGGACTCCCTGGACGTAGATGAAATTAAGGAAGATTTCCTTCAACTCTTTTGCAACTCTTCTTTGCCACCTCGCGAGTCCCCACTTATCAACATCCATTCATCCCTCGACGCCATGACAGAAGAAGAATTTTTCACCCTTTATCCCAGTGATTCTTCTAACCCACCTATTGAGGAATGTCTTGCATATTTAAAAGATTCTGATGATCTAGAACTGAGAGCATTAGATAAGCGCCATTTACCTACCTCATATCATCATGTTACTTATTCACCTTCCATCAACGTTCCCCGCCCTCCACCTTTTCAAGGGAACCTTGAGTTTGCGCTTGACCCTCTTGCTTCTTCTGTGCTTAAGGATTTTCTAAATCCTCCTAATACAGAAATAACTCCCAAGGAAAAGTACTTGACACCTTCATTTTCAGAATTGAGACAGTTCCTACCTATACCATGAATGAGTTTTGTGCTAAACCCACATCCTCATTTATTCCATTCTTTACTTCTAAAACTAATCCATATCCAACATATCTTCCATAAACATCCATTTTCTCATGATCATTCACTTAGACACCCTCTCGTTCAAAGATGAAGACGAAGGTGCATTCTCGGTTACGTTCTAGATCTATCAGACTTCGTTTTCATTTCACTAAGTTGCGTCGTAGAAAATCTTGGTGCTTGATTCTACTTGGGGGTGCATTCCATATTATTTATTTATGGAAAGACCCACAACTCTTTAGGTTGTTGATATATGGTAAACTGTATGTTCATTATATACATATGTCTTAAATATAGTCTTGAGTTTCTGACTATAAAAGACTCATTTTGATGTTTGGTATACTTTCTTTCACTTCCATATATTGGTAAGTATACCATTCAGATAATCGGGCCCTCCCTTTGGAGTGTGTGGCTGTAAGTACTGGATCCTAAGTCCACGGTTAACATAATTCACGTTTTCCACTCTTGCATGTTTTCTCAGTTTTTGAGCCATGTTTCTTTATGGTGTGAATTATGTCTTTATTGCTTTTCATTTTTCTTATATTAAATCTTATTCATAAAAAGTAAAAAAAATATCAAAACCATAAAAATAGTAATCTAGGAAGTCTCGGGAATTTGACTTTAAAAGACCCACGTTTAAAACAAATTTCCTAATCTTCGTTGCCAAAAATTTGTTTGGGGGTGGGGTGTTGGTTTTCCATCCTTGATTGCTAAACTTTTCATTTTTGTTACGTAGGCCGTTTAATCGTATTTTGATTTGGGTTGACATTATCTATGAATTTAGATTTTATTCGTTCGCATAACTTACATCACGCACACACTTTGAGGCATTTTCCATCTTCTTATATGTCACCTACGGTTAGAATAGAGTGTTTTATGGATCACTAGATTGGAAATTCTCTCCTGATCGTTTCCATATCTCATTCGCAAAAATCGGACCGGTAACGAGTCGGGAATTTTAGTTTGAAGTTGAGCGAAAAAATCGAAAAATTTCGGAAATTGAATTGGGCTTGGGCCCAAATCTCGCACGCACATGCCACACACGTGCGTCCCCTTCCTCAAGACAAACAGTCGCGAGTTTATTTTCACTTCCGCCATTAATGACTTTAAACTCTAACCAAAAAAAAAACCTAAATACCACCAAGCCAAAAGTTTAACCCACTCCACAACATCCCCACCACCATTTCCAACCTTTTGCACCACCGAAAATAAATAAATAAATAAACAAACTATAAAAAATTTCGAACCACCACCGCACCTCCTCCCAAATATTTAGTGAGTTTGCTCAAACTCATCTCCTCCACCTTATTCAAACCCACAAATCATTTCAAAACTTCAATGGCTCTAAGACGAAGAATTTTGCCGGAACAAGCTTTTATTGCCACCGCCCGTTTTACACCGTTTTTTCGTGACGAGATGATTAGGAGGAATTGGAATAGGTTGTGGTACTCGACAGATGATTTCTACCACTCTGATTTGATCGAACAATTCTATAAGAAGAGAGAGTTAGAGGGTCAAAAACTTTTCGTGAAGGTGGCTGGGACTAGGAGAGAAGTATCGAGAGAGTTGTTGGCTGAGATTTTAGGCATTACGCTTGAACGCCACCTCGAAGCCACCTTGCAGGAATCAAGATATCTTTGGAGTTCTGCATTGATGAAAGACACTGTCATGGACGGTCAATACAATCCAAATTCTCATTGTGCTCGACAGTCATCTCTGCGAACCAACCAACTGGCTGTAGCTCAGTGGATTGGTAAGAACGTCATCGGGAAGGAGAAAGTCAGCGACATCGGTCTGACATGTGTGCACGTTCTCTAGATATTACAGGAGAAGAGGTATAACTTCTACATCCTCGAGTTTATTTTAACTATGATTAGAGGCGTTGGAAAGAGTGTCGCGCCATTTCCAGTATTGATCACTAAGATCATGCTGTCTTTTAGAGCGAATACAAAATATGTTCGTATTATGCTAAAATTGCATTCAAATGCAATTATTTATACGGAGTGTATCCAAAAGACTTGGAAGTTGCCGGAGGATAGGGTGGTTGATTCGGATGATGAAATAGAGGATATGACATGTTTGGATGAAAATGCCTTGTAGAGGTATACTTCTGAGTTAGAACGCATGTCAATGTTGCATACTGGCTTGCGTTGCGTTTATGGTATTTGTGAAGATGTACGGGATAGGCATATTATAATTCGAAATAAACAAAAGAACCTTCAGACGAGTTTTGAAGCGCTTGACAAGGGTCAGGTGGATCTCCAGTATAACATGGAGACTCTCGTCCAGCGTCAGGATGCGCATTATACAGAAATGAAGGCAGAGATGGAAGCACAGCGCCGGTTCCGAGTAGAGATTTTATGACGCATGCCACCCCTGGAGGGTTCTGTTTCAGATTATCTGCTGCCATCTTAAACTCTTTCAGGACAAAAATTCAATTGCTTGAATCCAAGGGGCAATCCCCCATTCTCTACCACCCACCCTTTTAATTTTTCTTTCTTGTTTCTCATATTTTCGTTACTGTTCATGCTTGAAATTCACTGTTTTAATCCACCCTCCCTTTTGCCTTACACAAAGCACGCCCGCTCTCCCTTAAGATTGTGGGATCACAGTGACGAATACTACGGTAAAGGTATTTCTAAATTTTCGAAAATTCTGAAAATTTTCAGACATAATATATAATGTGTTGTTGGTTTACTGGAATATTTTCAGATTTTTCCTAGTTGTTTTACCTAGTGACCTAATATGACCTTTACAATGTTGCATTTTAGTTTTCAAACCGTAAGTTCTTGAGGAACAGACGAGTAGGGTTACTTAGGCAGTTCCAAAAAATTTAAAATTTTTACAGGAGTATCTATCATAAGTCAAGAGTTTTTACTAAACATTTGACGAGTTTTTGATTTGTTTTGACTACCTAACTAGTGGATTGTTTTTAGTGTGTTTCTGCGGTTTTGCAAACACTTAATTTCTGGAACACCAGCCGATAAGGAGGGTTTGTAGAACTCCAATTGCTCTAAAAATTTTACAGGAACAAGTAGTATCTGTCAGGAGTCTTCAGTAACATTATGGCGATTTTTGGCTTTGTTTTGATTGGTTAACCATTCGATTGTTTGTATTGTATCTGAAAACTGTTTCACAAACTTTGAAGGGCAGTAGAAGCACTTTCATAGCTCAAATTAATCTGAAATTTTACAAACTACTTGATAGACGTCTTAGCAAACTACTGTAAAAATTTCAAATTTTTTGGAGTATGTTAAACTTACTGGACATTGCCAAAGGCAAGAGCGCGACCTGCGCCCGTGTCAGACAAATTTTGAGCCCCAGCTCAACTCATCGAAATCGCCCACCTCGACACGCAGAACTTGACTTGCGCCCTTCACAGGCAAATTCTAAGCGCACCCCGTGCCCTCTTCTGGAGCAACCCGATTTTCACAGGTCAGTTCAAACTTCCATTTTTCAAGTTATTCGGTGTTTCTAACTTCTTCAATATACTGATATTGCATATACAAGACCTTATTCATATGCGTAGCAAGGAGGCATTCAGGTACTCCTTCTTCCACTCCTCATCTCTTCTGTCAGAGGAGTTTCAATTCTAGTATAATGAGGCTTGTTTATCATAAACGTTAACATACATGCCTATCTAAAAATTTATAGTTAGAGTTTTGTTTGCATATTAATTGTCTTATAATATATTTGTAAAACCAATATGGCATATCAATATGTAGACCAACAATCATATGATTATTATGCAAACCCTTCACCATGTTCATGTTGTGGTAGTCCTAACCATTGGGCTTCTCATTGCCCATCATATCAAAAGTTTGAGCCTACTATAGGATATAATAATAATTATGAACCTCAATTTTCAAATTTTTATAGTGACCCATACAATCAAAAGTTTTCTAGTCATCCAAACTATACAGGGAGTCAACCAGTGTCGCCTACTTCTAGTTCCGTGATGAGTGTGTACAACAAACCAAACACTTTTCCGTGCACAATTTGTTCAGATCCAGACCACACCGCCCATTCATGTCCCATATTTATTCAACCTCAACCTATCCCATCACAATACGAGATGAACCAGAGTCACTCAAACGACAATAACTATGACTATCAAACACCATACCAACAAGACATTTCCACCATGCCAGAAATTACCCACCCATCTAGTTCACCACCTTTCCCAGACCGAATTTCTCAAACTATGCTTCAGAACATAGCCCAGATAATTTCCATGATCCCCTCACCTAACAAAGAACTTTCAACCTTGCCAGAGATCGACCCACAAGTAGAACAACCTATTCCCATAACCACACCATTCGACCTAGTTAAGACCTACCCTGAATTTCATGAACCATTTCCTACCCATGACCCTCCCATTAACCATTATGTTGACTCCACACCCCACTTGGATGAGGAAATTCTTGCAGACGAGTCTTTAGGACTAGTTTTGGATGACCACTCAAATTTAAGCGATGCCTCTGAGGAACCTCCCATTGATCCATCTGACGATGAATATAATGATGACACTTTAGAAGATATTTATAAAGGTGTGATGAAGGAAGAATTTGATAACTATTGACATTCTCTTAATATGGACCCTCCTGTTGAGCATGTCCAGGCCTTTGTGTTTGCTAACCACACTCGGCTGGATGATTCCTCGACACATTCGAATGATGCCATTGAGGATACTTATAGTGTTTTAGAGGAAGAGGGTGAGGACATAGAGATTAACAATTATAATCTAAGGCATGAACAAGTTAATGTGCAAGAAAAAGAGGAAGTTACATCTTTAGAGCAATGTGAATCTCAATTTAGTTTGGCAGCTGAGGAAATAATAATGGAAGGAATAGATGACTTTCTTAAAGATAAAGCCACGAACCACAACCTTGTGGATTCAGCCAAGACAGATGTAGAGTTCTTAAGATCGTGTGAGGATCCACTAACTGACCACTATCCACCTGAGCCACAACCTCATATAATCCAACCATCTACCATAACTAAGCCATCCATTCACCCAACATTTAAGAGGATCCTCAACTTTGCACTAGAGCCAGTTGCCTCAGAGACCCTCTATAATTTTTTTAACCCTCACGGTGAAGAGTGTTTGCCTAGCACACAATCCCATTAGTACACCATTCCTACAGTTGAGAGCCAAGTTTTGACTGAGTGTAGTGAGAAACCTAGTTTGTCGTATTTTCCCTCATCTGAGCCTCATGAAAGACATCAGGATCCATACTTTATTCCTTTCTCACCTAAAGTATCGCTAATTCATTTTTAGGGTCATTCCAACTTTTTAACACAGCTACAACATGATGGTTTGCAGATGTTCTTTGATGGGTTGCATAAGTTTTCTTTTATTCTTCTACATGATTGTTTCCAATTATACAACTTCATTTTGTTTGAGGGTGCATTTAGTATCATGTTTTTATGGCTACACCCCAAACTCTTTTGACTACTAGTTTATAGTTGACCACATATCATCTATTTTGTGTCACCCCAGTTTCTTGTTTGTTTGGGGGTGTGCACAGTTTAGGAGAATCTGACTTAAAATGACCCCACATTAAGTCTAGGGAAATCTGACTTTAAAAGACCAATATAATTTTTTGTAAAATACCACCTTAATTGAATATAGGCCACAAAATTTTTCAAACTTCAAAAAGAGTTTTCACATTTTGTTTGGGGGTGGTTCATTCACTTCGAGTTATGACTTGGCCGGGATGGCAGGTGCAACCTCATTTGGTTGCTCCTTACACCCCATCAGACCTAGCAACACTCGACAGGTTAGCACGAGTTGATGACACACGGCGGCAGGCTTGGCAAGTTATCATGGGATGGCAGGACGCGAAGGATACTCATCTCTTTGAAGACGAAGATGAGGTGGATGACGATTAAACAAGAGATAAGGTAAGTTTTTAGTTTCAATTAGTGTCTGCTTATGTCCCAAGCAATTTGATTCTTGTTAACCCCATAACGGGTGGAACTCATATAGAGTTGCGTCTGTTTTTCTTTTTCTATATTAGTATGTTTTAACCATGTTTTGCAGATGTTTCTGAATTTCACGCGTTTCCATGGTATTTTTCTACCATTTTTATTTCAATACTTTGAGGACAAAGCATGCTTCTTGTTTGGGGGTGGCATAGAAACACGTGTAATTAAGGCATCTGTTAGGATATAGATATGTATAATATGCACTTGTTTTCTAGTAAAAATTCAAAAATTTCAAAAAATATAAATATAAAGTTTATGTTATATACTTAGGAATATTGGTATTGTTTTTTTCTCTATGCTCTTAATAATCTAGAAGTCTCACGTTAGCTTTTGCATTAAAATAGTTTTTAGAAACTTAGATTAATATGTAGGTAATAATCTTTGCATCTATCTATAAATATATTACATGAGTATCTATGATTGTTTGGCAGTAAGTTTCTGAAATCTAGGCTAGAGTACTTATTCTACAAATCCTGTGAGAATATAGCCTAAAGCCTTATATGAGTGAAACATTTGAGAAATGACAAAAGGGAGAAGTAAAATCCGGATAGAGAAATCACACGTCCACTTGCTTGATCACTATATCATATCCTAAATGAGAATTTAGGCCCTCTTTGGATCGATATAGCTAGAAATTCAAATCTATGAATTATTTTCCGCTAGTCGCCCCTTTGAGCCTTTCTTTAGCCTTTCATAAACCGCAAATCTTTTACCCTGTTACAAAAACAAAACAAAATAAAAAATCAACCTACCCATTATAGAATGAGTCTGAGAATAGGATGAGTGAAGAAAAGATAAAGGAAAAACCTGTGTAAACAAAAATTAGTTAGTTACTTCAGAAAAGAAAAATAAAAGAAGTTTCCATCCAACGAAAAGAAAAGAAAAATAAAAGTAGAAACAAAATAAAAACTCTAAAAATAGAACAAAATGAGTCAAAAAGCCAAAATAAAAAGGCTAAGGATGGAAACAAAGTGTAGAAACAAAAGAAGAAAGGTTTCTCTAGTTACATAATATGAAGACCCTATTATCTCAGACTTGTCCTTTTTGAATATCCATTTCCTTCCTTCTTAAACCATCTCATAATCCCTGCAACACCTAATGAAAACCTCTAGCTCAATTAGGAATAGGTTAGTGTGATAGTTAGTAGCAGATGTGTTTGATCGACTCTGGCTTCCTTGTGTGTCATTGAGATTGTAAGGTAAAGTGTGCCCACTGCGCACTGGAGTAGCAAAACTTGAGCGGAAAAATCAGAGTGGTTTTTGTCTTGACATTTATGTGAGGACCTATTTAAGGACGCTATTCCGAGTTTTCAGAAACGGACCTACTAATGCATTTCATAGTATTACTCAATGTATATATGTTTATTCGTAGATGATTGATTATTATGCATATATTAGTTTAGGTTTCGACTTGATTATTGTGTATTCATTGCTAGAGAGATGTATAGATAATTAAGACATAAATAAGGAAACAATAGTTTTATTTCTTAGTCGTTGTAGTATAGATGAAGTTCGTGAGTACCTTCACTGGAAAACTCTCACGAGGCTATAACTCGTCTACTAGGGAATTCCTAGTAGTTTAAGGCCTTGTTGCATATGGTCAATGCAATCACACTCGGCGAAACGAGAGTAGTTAGAACTCCATTTTTGGTCACTTATGCTAATTTCTCATATTTGCTTGAGGACAAGCAAAATGCTGTTTGGGGGTGGTTTGATAAGAGCCCAAAACTGTAGTTTTAACCCCTTAACAATAATACTTTTAGACCAATTATGCGAGTAATAAATAAGAGTTAATGCTAATTACGTGCTTTTATGTATTTCAGGCATTGGAGTCGATTATGTGCAGAAATGTGTCACTTTTGTGAGGTAAAGGAACAAGGGTTGGTTGCTAAGGAGTTCTGTGATTAAAGGCCAAGATTCAAGGAGAAAAATCCTTTAATAAGCCCAGTCAAAGCTGAAAAGTCAAAGTCAACGCGGGCAGAAACAGCGCACAAAAGTCAGTAAAACTTCCGAAGACTATATCTTTGGACTCAGACCTCGGAATTGGGCCTACCTTATGTCAAAATGACCGTCTTGGAAAGAGCTTTCTAATAGTCCAAACCTTGACCTAATCAAAGGAGAAGAAGTAGACGAAAAGTTTATTGAAGTCAAATCATACTGAAAATGCCTCTGTGGACTGAAGAATTTGGGTTTTGGGCTGGATTTTCCGGCCCAAAACATGGCTCCTCAAGCCATGCACGAAAATATGGATCTGGTCTCCTCCATTTCAAGACACAAGACTTAACTCTTTAGCAATCTAGTTTTTAGGTAGCCATTAGCCAATAATTTTAGATCTAGTTTTAGACTCCATTAATTAGTTCAATAGCTTGTTTTAGATCTAGATTTTATTTCATTCAATTAATTAGTTTTTACTTTGCAATAGATTAGTTATAACAAAGTAGATTGTTATTTTAGAATCAATTTTAGTTTTACAATAAAGTATTAGTTTTTCTATTCAATTTAGTTTCATTAGATCAATAAAGTTAGTTGTTACTCATAATCTAGTTTTAAGTATTAAATCACTTAGATCTAATTTCAATCATTTAGTTATAAATCATTTCTTAGTTGTTAATTTAGTTTTGAATTCTTGATTAGTATGTCATTAGTAAATTTATAATCTTTATATCATGTCTTGCTTAATTTCATATAGAAATGATAGTTTTATGAATCAAGGTTAAACCTCCATTAGAGGGGTTTGAGGAAGCCTTGATGAAAACTTGATTGAGTAGTGTAGAAATGGTTGTAAGATTCTATTCCACTCTAGAAGGTAGTTGATTTGCCATGAGAATGGGTTGAACTTCCTCACATGCTAGTTATTATTTGGTAGAGATTACCATGAATGATTAGGGATTAGAATAACCAATTCTTATCGTAAAAATGTAAGAATTGGATTACAACAATCTATGCTAGTTCATTAAGTTGGATTCAAGGTGGAATCAAATTCCCCTAATTCTTTATCTAGATTTAAACCTTAGTATTTCCATAGTTTGAATTATCGTAGTTAATATTTTAGTATTCGAATTGTCATCGTAGTATAATTTTCGTGTTACTCTCATTGACTTTAGTAGGACCGATAATCTTAGTAAACGCTAATTCTAAAGAACTAGGAGTGGAACGAATTCTCTACTCCACTTAGTGTAATAGCATCGAGAGTATAGAAAACTTTGATAATTAGCACACAAAATAGTTCTAGTTTTACTTGCATTTGAGTCTCGTAACTTATTCGTAGGTAAAACTATCATTTTACGTCTATCAGCTGACTTGAGTGTGGCATGCATAATGATGTCGAATAGAAAGGTCACTATACAGAAGTTTCCATTTTGCTCCTGGAGGACCCAGAGTAGGTCGAGAAATGTCTTGTTAATGTCAGATGGCTTAGAGGTGCTAATGACATTCTGACCCAGCCATTGAATCACAACAAGCTAGTTCCGCCACACAGAACATTAATACGCGCATTTCCCATCCATATTATACTCGCCCTCGATTAGCGTGTCGAGCATGAGGTTGTAAGTCCGTGGATACATGGACTGTTGCTGAGTCAACACATGGTTGACCCGAGGTATGCCCGTGATCCCGGAGATCAAGGCAAGTGTGACTTAGCGGGGCACGTTGTCGATGGTGACCCAAAAATGGTCGCAATTAAAGCAGCCATTATTGTAGAACTTCAACACCAAATCCATCGAATACAGACCGCCATTAGCATACAATAGATACTCCCATCCTCTAAATTGTATTTCTGTATCAAAAAAATGGGGCAAACATCCCACTTTCAAATAGTGATCCAAAATTTTGTTCCACAGAAATTCACCTGTTTCCGCCATTTTGTGATCACAGGAAGAGGACGGGTATTGTTTTGAGATGAGGGGAAGAATTTCAAGTTGGTGGCAGAACAAAATTTGAATCGGTGCTGTGGTGGTTGCACGCGAGGCTCGATTTGAACTAGGGGTTGTCTCATGCGAGACTGGATTTGGAGGGGACGAGATCCGGTTTTTGTGGGGGAAGAAAGAGGGAATAGTGACGCGTGGGAAAGGTGTCTTGGTTTATAAATGGACTGAGAATCACAAGATTTGGTCGAGCCCAAATGTTTTTTCCAATCCCAAATCAAGCCTAAAAAATGTAAACGTGCACACATGACTCGTTCGGACTCTAAATTGGATAAAAGAGCTATCGAAATGATCGGCATGAAAAATTCCATCCAATTATGTATGTCATGCTCATAGGCCAAAAGAGTTTTTGAAAAGAATGAGGGATGTTTTATTTATATACAATGGTTTTTTTTTATGGTTTTATTTCTATACAAGGGAGATTAATGTGAACAACACTGAATGTCTAGAAGACTCACCATCTAAACTCTTAGGCAATTGTTATGTCGGCTCTGGAGCGAACCCAATCCAACCAGACTGTGACTTTACCTTTATGTATTATGGGTCTAGAGGCAAGACAGTACCATCCTAGACCGTGCGCGCTACGATCTAATAATATTACCCTTATTACAAATGGCTATCCTCAAACCGCCCCAAAGGGAACTCAAAGTAACCAATTCTAGGGGTTGGCCTGGTGGAATAGGCAACATCCAAGGTTGAACACGAATCTCTATGTGCACAGCTTAATGCAAAGGGAATTTTAAAAGACAACAATATATACATATCTACAAGGTAAGTCTTTTAACATTAGATCCTCAAGACGAATCGAGTCTTTAAACGTCAGATCCTCAAGACGTTTGCGAGTCTTTTAACATCAGATCCTCAAGACGATTCTCAACCCGTGGGAGAAATGGCGCGGCGATGAAGTTTATCCTTCTCAGCTGGTGTCAGACAAAAGTATACCTTATACCGGCTAGTATTGGATAGGAAGTCAAGACCTAAACAGAAAGGTGTTTGATAATGCATACACCACCCCATCCTTCGCGCACGTCGTTTACGAGCAAAAGTACTACGACCATTACCTATTCGTGATGAGTGAGACTTACACCAAATGATTAGCTGAAGTTCGTGAGGTAAAGAGTAGAAAAGGGAAGAGAAGGAAGGAGGGGAAATTTTTGGTACCCATCATTTATCAGCAGGAATGTTTGCTCACGTTTCAGAAGACATTTATACTCAATTCTAAAATAGAGTTTTTGTGGACTATGGCTTCGGCACTTGCAACCACACACTTCAAAGTACTTTTGAGATCATAAAATAGAAGATGGCCCGACTACCAAAATGACGTACCCTTTACAGAAAAACAAGATTGAGTACATCAAATAAAACATCTAGTCTATGTAGACCGGATCCTGAAGAAGAGTATGTTCAACAATTAGGGAGCGTAACTCATGGTAATGTTTGAGGCGTTGTCCATTTACTTGAAATTCACTATTATCTTGTGGATTAAGCAAAGAGATTGCCCCGTAATGGGTCACAGCTGACACAATGAATGGACTAAACCATCGTGTTTTCAATTTACCAGGAAAAATGTGTAATCTAGAGTTGTAAAGTAAAACTTTTTGGGCAATTTTGAAATCTTTACGCAAAATGTGTTTGTCGTGCACTCTTTTCATATTAGCTTTGTAAGATTTTGAGAGATCATAAACATCACTCCGAGTCTCCTCAAGCTCATTTAATTGTAGTTTTCGCTTCTCGCCTGCTGTGTTGATATTAAAATTAAAGCTTTTAATGGCCCATAGGGCACGATGCTCAAGTTCAACCGGCAGATGACAAAGTTTTCCAAAAATAATGCGATAAGGAGACATCCCTATAAGTGTCTTAAAGGTCGTTCGGTATGCCCACAAGACATCTGATAAGCGGAGAGACCAGTCTTTTCTTGAGGGATCGACAGTTTTCTCCATAATGGACTTTATCTCTCTGTTGGAGACTTCCACTTGGCCACTTGTCTGTGGGTGATACGGAGTAGCAACTTTGTGAGTAACTCCATATTTCTTCATTAAAAACCCAAAAATTTTATTACAAAAATGTGTACCCCCATCATTGATGATAACTTTGGGGACACTAAAATGAGAGAAAATGTTTTTTTTTACAAATTTCACGACAATCTTATGGTCATTTGAGCGACATGCGAGTGCCTCAATCCATTTAGACACATAGTCCACAGCGACTAGAATGTAGAGAAACCCTTGAGAAATAGGGAAGGGTCCTATAAAAGCAATGCCCCAAACATAAAAAAAAATTCCACAATTAAAATGGGATTTAGTGGCATCATATTACGTTGGGTAATGCAACCCAGGCGCTGACAACGAATGCAAGCTTTGCAATGTTCGTGTGCATCATGAAAAAAGGTAGGCCAGTAAAAACCACATTGTAAAACCTTGGCCGCAGTTTTCTTCCCACTGAAATGACCACCACAAGATTGTTCATGGTAAAAAGATAACACGTCGATGTGTTCCCAGTCGGAAATGCAGCAACGAATGGGTTGGTCAGAACAATACTTAAAGAGATAGGGGTCATCCCAGAAATAATATTTTACAATGGATAAGAAATTTTTACGATCAGGGCGTGACTAAAAGGAAGGAACTTCCTCAGTAACTAGGTAGTTAACAATATGCACGTACCATGGAGAGGAGAAAATGGAGTACAAATGCTCATCTGGGAAGGAATCACAGATGGCGTCATAATCACTATCAATGTCACCAACCAGCCTTGATAAATGGTCAGCCACGACATTTTTGGTTCCTTTCTTGTCTTTGATTTCCAGGGTGAATTCTTGCAAGAGAAGGATCCAGCGAAATAATCTCTGTTTCACATCATTTTTCACGAGTAGGTACCAAAGTGCGGCATAGTCAGTATATACAATGGTTAAAGATCCAACCAGGTAAGGGCGAAACTTATCCAAAGCATATACAACAGCTAGTAACTCTTTCTCAGTTGTTGTGTAATTACGTTGAGCATCATTAAGAGTTTTACTAGTGTAGTAAATGACAACGGGTTTGTCATCACATCGTTGTCCTAGCACGGCGCCAATATCAAAGTTGCTAGCATCACACATCAGTTCAAATGGTTGAGACCAATCAGGGGGTTGAATAATAGGAGCGGTAGTCAGAGCAATTTTTAGAGTTTCAAAAGCTTGTTTGCAATTGAAATTGAAGTCAAAAACCGCATCCTTAAGCAGTTGATTGGTTAAGGGTCGAGCAACTTTAGAAAAATTCCTGAACGAATCGTCTGTAAAACCCAGCGTGCACAGATATCCCGAACTATTTGGGGGATAGGTAGAGAAACAATTTTAACAATTTTAGCTTTATCAACCTCTATCCCGTCTTTCGAAACAACATGACCTAGAACAATGCCTCTGGTAACCATGAAATGACACTTCTCCTAATTAAGTACCAGATTTTTCTCTTCACAACACGTTAACACTTTAGAAAGGTTGGATAGGCAGTCGTCAAAGGAGTTTCCATAAATGGAAAAGTCTTCCATATAACATTCCACCATATCACTGAAAATGTGAAGCATGCAGTGTTGGAAAGTACCAGGGGCATTGCAAAGACCAAAAGGCATTCATTTGTATGCAAATGGACATGTGAAAGTTGTCTTCTCTTGATCAGCTGGATCGATGACAATTTGGAAGTAGCCGGAATAGCCAGCAAGAAAACAATAGTAAGCATGACCGGTTAAACGTTCTAGGATCTGGTCAACTAATGGAAGAGGGAAGTGATCTTTACATGTTACGGCGTTAAGTTTGCGATAGTCAATGCGAATTCTCCATTTCACCAGGACGCGAGTGGAGATGCATTCATCATTTTCATTCTGCACAACTGTAATGCCAGACTTCTTGAGAACAACGTGGACAGGACTAACCCAAACACTATCAGAGATAGGGTATATGATACCTGCATCTAGTAAACATAAAACTTCCTCCCTCACCACCTCTTTCATGGCGGGGTTAAGCCAACATTGCGGTTCTCATGATGTCTTTGTGCCTTCATCTAGATGATAGGGTTATATACTAAAAACATTACTTTTGTAATAACTCTAATTCTTTATATTTTGAATGAGAATCATATGGGCAAATATTATGCATATTATATATATTATTAGTTATATGCATGTGTCTAATACTTTATGTTGTAGATGATATGATCTGTGGTGACACACAGAAGATCATATCATCAGTACCTTATAAAGTATAAGTAAACGATCATAACCTAGATGGATTTGGACAAACCATTGGTACGGTTGTAGTATAATCTGGTATTAGTCTATCTTGACTATAGGATTACACTAATACACTTTGTGTGTATTGAACAGACCAAGTGAGGTTGTTTCTCTTTATACTGACTATATAATAGAACAAACGCCTCTGTTATTATGGATGTTTGTCCTCTTAATCCGGATATAATAACGGGCACTTACGTGCATTGTACATTACTTTAAATCATCAATGAGTGAGATTCATTTGTGAATCAACAAACTCGATGGATTGGATAATGACATTGTCTGTAAGGTGTGTTGTTGATTATAGAAGAAATTTGTGTCCTGCAAGAAGTCGGGCTGATGATGTCCTCTTGAAAAGCTCATAAGGATTGTCATGTAAACCCTGCAGGTGGATTTGATCTGACAAGACAATGAGGTTGAGTGGTACTACTCAAGGACATAAGAAGTTGATTAATGTAGTTGTCAGTAACTTGACTTAATCAACGGGCATTCGATATCTTAAACACGGGGAGATCAACGAGCATATAATATGGAGCCCATAAATGTTGACACGTAATTTGGGATTAGGGCGGTAGTACAACAATGACCTTTAGTGGAATAAGTCATTTGTTGATGGACTTGGGCTGTGTTTTCTGGGCGAACATGGGAAGCCCAAGCCCGTCAAGAGGCCCAACCCTAATTTCTCCTCATGGTCCCTGTTGTAGCCTATAAAAACAAACCCTTCTCTCCTGGCTGAATTCACTATTCATTGGTTGAAAAAGAGAGGCAAGAAAAGTATATCTGAATTCGTTTCTAGCTTTGTGAGTGAGATAGGCCAAGAGAGAAAGAAGGGGGTTGGTAGATCGTTGCCCACACAACGTCCAATCTATTGATAGGAATACAATAGAAGATCAAGAGGTTGTTGATTTCATAGCTATTGGATTCTCAGAGTTATCTTAGCAGATCTCAAAGGTATGTTTTCCAATCAAAATCGTGAGAACCCATTAATTCCGCTGCACATGGTTTTCACGGTTTGTAGAAATTTACATTCTGAAATAACGGTTCCTACACTAGATGTATGCGATGCGTGCATACACTAGGGTGTATGCCTTTGATATCATCTAAAGACCAACTAATAGCGGAGCGGTGTTCACGAATGACATGAATCAAACGTGCTTCTTCATCGATAGTCAAATGGGAAGAAATTATTATATGGTAACTACCATCAGGATCGAGATGCACATACTTCAAATCAGAGGGTAGAGGTTTTAAATCCAGAGTTGGAGGATTGGGGATCAAGGATTCGTGAGGGGCCTCCTCTTCAATAGAAAAGAGCGAGTCAGGTTCTTCTGAATCGGTTGGTAATGCAATAGTAGGGTCAAATAGTGGTATTGACTCTAATAATGCATGGACATCCTTAACGTACGAGTCATCATCAAACTCAGGATTATCAAAAGAAATAAATTGGTGTACCTCATCTGGGGGAAAAGAGTTTGTGAAATATTCCAGTGCCAGATTATCAACCATGATAATCTCACCCTAAATGTCAGGATCGGGAAGTTGTCTCATTAAGTTGAACACATTTACTTCTATAGAAAGGTTCCCGAAAGACATTGTCATAGAACCATTCCAATAATTGATGAGAGCGTTAGCAGTTGCAAGAAATGGACGTCCTAAAATGATAGGAATGGAGTCACAGGTAACTTCCATATCTAGAATGACAAAATCAACGGGGTAGTAAAAATCTTGGACCTTGACTAGGACGTTTTCTATGATGCCCTTTGGGTACTTAATGGAGCGATCCCCGAGTTACAGGGTCATGCTGGTAGGTTTTAATTCATGAAGACCTAACCGCTTAAATAAGTAGTAGGGAAGTATGTTAACACTCGCGCCTAGGTCTAAAAGAGCGGTAGCGGTATACTTGTCGCCCAACGTGCATGGTACAGTTAGTCGACCTGGGTCCTTATATTTAACCACACCATTGGTAGCAATAATAGAAGGAAACTGCTCAGTGAGGAACGCTTGTTGAGGAATATTCATTCGTCGTTTGGTGGTGCACATGTCCTTCAAAAACTTGGCATGCTTGGGCAAATGCTTAAGTGCATCGAGAAAAAGGTAGGTTTATGGTCAAATTTTTGAAGGTTTCTCGGATCTCATCGAAATGCTCGTCAGGTTTGTGTTTTACCAAACGGGCAGAGAACGAAGCTTTTGGGCGGAATCACGCATATTGATCAGTGGCGTATTTCCCCAAAGACATGGTTTTAAATTTAGAAAGAACAACTTCGTCTGATATAGGTTGGGAGGTAGGAGTTGGAAGGATGTCAGTCGCGGCTTTTGTTGGTTGAATGTCTGACATATGTATGTGATTGTCGATAGTTCGACCAAAACGAAAGGTGGTGATGGCATTCACTTCACCTTGGCTGGGATTACTAGATCCTGGTGCATTAGTGAGTTCAAAAGCAGTGTTTCTGGGCTTAAGGTTGGGAACGGCTTGTCTAGGAAACACGCCCTTTTGACTTTTATCCTGTGGGAACAGCTGAAGAGACTATTGGATAGATGCTAGGATTTGAGATTGTTGATTCATGTAAGTCAGAAAAGTTTCAGCTGTTTTATCGGCAGTGGATTATCCCAGTGGAGCAGCAGGGACAAGTTCACGGTTATTGCTTATGGGTTGATTTAGGTAGCCATAACCTGGATTAGCGGGAACAAGGCTGCGGTTGTTTTGGTACCCTATATTGGCAGTGTTGGGAAACTGACTTTGCCCTTGTGGAAATTGTGGAGGATTCCCTTGACGGATAGGAATTGTAGTTCGTGGATGGCCGTAGTTGAAACCCGGAGGAAGTGGTTGTTGGGTAGGGGGACGCCAAGCCAAATTCGGATGTTTTTGCCAAGGTGCATTAAGGATGTTGAAAGCACAAGCCTCTTCAGATGGTTGGGGAGGGCACTCATATGCCAAAGGACAATAAAAATCGGAGTGCTCATAACTTAAGCAAAGAAGACATGGGGAAGCGTTGGCGCCCATAACTTGTTTGGGTTTTTGATCATTTACTTGAACTAAAAGAGCGTCGACTTTTTTGGTTAGGGACTCGATCAGAGTTTTTAATTCTGGATTGGGTTTGACCTCGAACATAGATGTAACTTTGATAGGAGTGTCTTTAGAAAATCTGGAAGAATCAGTGTTACCCCAATGGGTGTTTCGTGAAGCCTATTTCTCGAGAAAAGTGTATGCTTCAATAGCGCCTTTGTCCATGAAATAACCGCTGTTCATGATATCTAGTGTTTCCTTTTGATGGTCAAAGAGACCATTAAAAAATGACCGGACTAAGACAACGGTGTCGAGTCGATGATGGGGACATTCGAGAAGCAAATCAGTAAATCTGCTCCATGCTTCCGTAAATGATTCATGGGGATGCTAGCAAAAGAATTGAATTTTCTGAAGCATCTTTGTAGTTTTCTTCTGAGTATAAAACTTTATCATGAATGCTTGTATGAGCTTGGCCCATGTGTTAAGGGATTGCGGTGCTTCACCCGTGAGCCAAACTGAAGCTTTATCAGCTAAGGTGAAGGGAAACAACCTAAGCAAGACTTCTTGTTCATTAGTAACGATCGGATGGTGGAACGTGGTGACCACTTGCTGAATCCGACGAAGGTGATTGTATGGTTTTTCATGGTCTAGACCATGGTAAACAGGTAACAAACTAAAAATGTTTGGCGGAATGCAAAAATCACCTGCAATCTCATCGAGTTTAATGCAGGAAGCAGGTCCTTCCTGTAAGGCAGTATAAAAGTTCGGAAGGGGCTTTTCTACTGTGAGATTTTCTTGGGCCATAACTATGGGAGGTAATGGCAACTGAGTTACTTGATGAGGTTAGTTTACGGAGGAAGAGCTCTGTCTAGGGAATAACTTATGCAGTTGTTTATCGTATTTCTGACGATGATATGTATGTTCTAATTCCTTATTAGTACCAAACCGTAGTCTCATGCAAACACAAAATTTAATTCAAGGCTCATAAGGAACAAATTATGACATGAAGATTAGTAATTATGGAAGGAGGGAGGTGAACCACGTCCTCCTGAGCTGTTGCTAACGTGAGCAGGTAAGCTATGATAACGTGTGAATATTCCAGCAGCCAGGTCACATGAGAGAATTGAGGGAGGTTTTCCGTGCTAGCACATTCCTTAATTATGTAATCTCAATCTTTCACGTTTGCTAGACACTGATGGAATAGGATGATGATTGATGATAATGTAGTATGCAATTATTATTAATATGATTATGATGAATTTATTATTATTATTATGATTTTATTTTATTATTATTATTATTATTATTATTATTATTATTTAGTTTACGTAATTAATATATTATGGAGAAGGGAGAAAAACACAGGTAATATATTCGCGCAACCTAAAAATGTGATTAGATTACAAAACATGCAAATAAAGACGAGAAATGCCAAAATATGACTAATCATACAATAAGCACATGCTAGTTATACACAGGAAAGGTACACATGCAACCCTATATTACTCAAATGTGAATAGTGCAAGCCTTATGCATGTAATAATATATAGCTACACATACATAAAATAAAACCTATATGTGCAACTATATGTGAGCTAGGGGAATATCGAGAACGAACTCATGCAAAGTAATGTCGCGTATGTGAATGGATATAACATACACATACAAAAATAATCTAAGCAGGTGGTTTGAAATCACGTAGACATCCAAATATATTCAAATCATATTAACCGTATTAACGTCAAATGACGAACCACACATACTTAGGAAAATTTCTATCCATGCAAAGAATTCTCATGCCAACATACAATTATTCGATATAAAACAGGTTAGAGCAATCAACCAAATAATTTTTTTGACAAAGTTTGAGGAGTTTAAGAATGTGAAACCTGGCGTCCGGCAACTTCACCTAATAGAATTAAACGACCGAAGTAACTCCTGAGCTATTGAACGTACTGGAAGGTAGTTAAACAGGTCCAGAGTTCCAAAATAGCACTCAGAAGGGAAGTGACTTAGGCCTGAAAACTGGAGTGCTGATATATAGGAACCGTTATGGTTGCAAGTCATCGACTACAAACCGTGAAACCCCATGCGCAGCGGAATAAGGGTGTTTACGATTTTGGTTAGGAATCATACCTTCTATCAACTGTGATATCTTTGAGAATCCAAGTTCTACGAATCAGCAATCTCTTGATCTTCTGTTGTATTTCTATCCTTAGAATGGATGTTGTGTGGGCAACGATCTTCCAGCCCTTTCTTTCTCTCTTGGCCTCTCTCACTCACAAAGTTGGAACCGAATTTTGGAACTCACTTTTCTTGAGCAATCAATCAGTATTTCGGCCAGAAAGAAGGGTTTCTTTTTATAGGCTATAATAGGGACCATAAGGAGAAATTAGGGTTAGGTCTCCTGACGGGATTGGGCTTCCCATGTTCGCCCAGAACACACGGCCCAAGTCCATCAACAAATGGCTTATTCCACTAAAGGCCATTGTTGCACTACCGCCCTATCATTGATGATTTAAAACTATGTACAATGCACGTAAATGCCCATTATTATATCCGGATTAAGAGGACAAGCATCCATAATAACATAGGTGTTTGTTATCTTATATAGTTAGTATAAAGAGAAATAACCTCACTTGGTCCTGTTCAATACACACAAAGCGTACTAGTGTAATTTTGTAGTCAAGATAGACTAATACCAGATTATACTATAACCGTACCAATGGTTTGTCCAAATCCATTTAGGTTGTGAACGTTTACTTATACTTTATAAGGTACTAATGATATGATCTTCTGTGTGTCACCACACACCATATGTGACACACACCATATCATCTACAACATAAAGTATTAGACGCATGCATATAACTAATAACATATATAATATGCATAACATTTGCCTATATGATTCTCAATCAAAATATAAAGAATTAGAGTTAATACAAAAGTAATGCTTTTAGTATATAACCCTATCATGATACTCCAGGTCAGTCTCGCGCGCTACCCCAGAAAGTCTCGTCCGAGACTATGAGATCAAAGCAGTACTTCAACTTCCTACGGAATTCTTAGAATGTGCTAATGATGATAATCCCAATCTAGTTCATAGATACCTGTAAGCAGAAAAATAAAAGTTGGTACAAGCAAGTAAAAGAAACGTTAATATCGCAAAATAAATGAAAATAAAAAAGATGAGGGGGTAGGACAAGGGGGGTTGTCCAATAATGTATTCCAGTTGTTATGCTAATTGTCTGGAGCCCTTAGGTGTGCAGCGGCGCCATTTGATATTCAGTCCTTTAGGGTTTTATCCTTTAAGTCCGTCAGTCCGAAGTCTAAAGTCCGTAAACGTCCGATTAGTCAAGTTACCTTACTCACGTAGGTTGGTAACATATGTCGCATAAGAGATCGTCCATACCTTAGGACTAGGCAAGGTTCACAACTGGATTTACAACCTTAAGGGATTAGTGAGTAGGATTTTAGTTTGTTGCTTAATTAAAACTTGGAATGCAAGTAACGTAAAATTACGACGATTGATTTCTACATAAACTAAATAGAGAGATATAGAAAAAGGGTTAATCATAATCATGCAAGGTCAGTTTCAACAGTTAGAGTACCATGTCACTATAGCTCTAATCCTTCTCGAGTTCATAGACAAACCCGAAACGGCGTCGAGTATCGATCCCTACTGAGATGCACTCATTTATGAGATCATCTCAAGAGCATGAGAAGTTGACTTAACATTCTATCTCTGGAATATATCACTTCAGCTCCTGGTTTAAATTTACATCAGCATCAGCACTCCAACTTTGGTCAGACTCAGTTATTTTGGGGTCGAATGTATAATCTAAACCTATTTCGTAAGTAGTGATTCTGGAACTCTAAATTTCAACCTGATCCTCACATGAGCATTATTAACCTTCCCCTTGGAAGGATTTTAGCTCATGGTCCTTGGATAGATTGATTGTTCTTACTGTATGCAATGAATAAGTAACAAGAAATGAATGAAGAACATGAATTTAACTTGAAGAAAAGTAGATTTTATTGAAGTGAATACTTACTATACCAAATACACAAGCTTGAAAATAAAAGAAACTACTATTGTATGAAATGTAAGTACTGGAATGGAAAATGCAAGAATTAAAAACTAGCCCTTTCTATAGCCTCCCAACAAATATATATCCCCCCTTCTCTCACGTAAAGCCCTCATACATTAATTTCCCTTTTGGCTTTTTGTTTCCAAGACATCCAAACTTTTTCACAAGTTTGTCTTTTTGTCTCCAAAAAAATCCAAACCATTTCATTAACAAAGTTTGTCTTTTTCTAGTCATGTATTTATTTCTGTGTAGTGTCCAATGAATGCATTAACAAAAAAATCCAATCCAATGAATACCACACACGTGTCCAACACACACATAACTACCAACCGACCTCGTATCCTCGTCCTCATAGCTCATTTCATAGTGACTCTAGTCAGGCAAGAAACATATTCAACTCGCGCCCAGAGCGACGACACCACCAACTGATCTCACTCATTCGTCCTGCGAGCTCGCTTCAAAATGACTCGAGTCGAGTGGACGATCTCATCCAGAAACGACCTACATAGCGTTCACTCCTCTTGTTCTGCAACGGCTTGTAACGTATGTCTTTATTACAACCATCAAGACCGGATCTTTAGGCACACTTCATGATAAATGTCCATAACTCACCATCAAGGCTGGATCTGACCTGACGTGGGAATGCCAGAGGCGCGGGCACCTTGCCTATATAAAGAGGATGAGAAACTACGTCTGACCTGATTCAAGTCTCTCCCTAGCAGAGATAACTTGATACGTAGGCAGTTCATCCAAACGAACTTAGTCAAACCCAATCAGTCAACCCATCACCCTCGAATTGCCTACTCCGGTAAGGTTAAACGAAATATAACCTTTACATTGGCGCCGTCTGTGGGGAGATTTCTTGAGTTCACAAACCTTCAAACAAAAAACCCTTGAACAAAATCTCAATCCCACGAAGCATGGAAAGCCTCCAGGATCAGTTGAAGAGTATGGCCACCCAGATGAAAGCCATGAACGGTAGCATCACCGTGCTCCGGTAGGAGAACGCAGCACTAAAAAGCCAGGCCGAGTCCCATAACCCGAATGGAATCACTGTTGAGGACAGAATTAACGAAGTCAGTCAACAAATCAACAGCCTCTCCAAGCGGATCGAACAAAGCACTAGCAAAAAGGACGCCACTCAGGTCGTTTAGAAGATGTTAAAGACGTATCGAGTGTCCCCCTTCACAACTGAGGTACTCAATAAACCCTCCCCCCCCCCCCCCCCCTAAGATTTCATTCAATCTTAGTTCGCGAATGTATGACGATGGCAAAGACGCGTGCCTCGGGTCAAAGACGTAGCTCACTACATTAAAAGCCTAGCAATTTACATTACGTAGGAGTTTGACCACCTACAGTGCCATTTATTTCCAGCAAGCTTAAAAGATGGAGCTCTCGATTGGTTCTACTTACTGGGACCAAACTCAATCGGCAGCTTCGAAAAACTAACTGACTAGTTCGCCAGCCAATACGTCCACAACATACATAAGAAAGCCGACCTCAATTCACTCTTCCAATTGTCTCGAAAGAGTGACGAACCAATTCGTACCTTCTTGGGGCGTTTCAAGACAGAGCTACTGTCCATGGAGAGCGGCCTCAAGGAGTCGTTCGCCACAGTGGCCTTCACCAACGCGATCAAGAAGAACATTGATCTGTCCAGGTCACTCATAAAGGAACACCCTGAAACACTGGCCGAACTGTACGCATGTGTAGAGAAGTACATCAAGCTTGCAGAAGGCCTCGAAAAAGAAAGACTGAAGGACGTAGGGGAGGTCGATGCGATCTCAGATATCGCCCCATCTTCTAAGAAGCGACCTAGGCAACAGGGTCAGTAGACCAATACCTAAACCCAAACCAAAAGAGAGTTCGCTGTGCTTACAAGATCTCCAAGTTACATACTGGAAAAGATAAAAAAAAATAATAATAATAAAAAAAAATAACAACCTATTACTGATTTGAGGTAAAACGGCCATAAGACACACCAGGAAAGCCATACTGCGTTTTCCATAGAACAAAGAGTCATGAGACCAACGAATGTCGGGGGCTCAAGCACTACATTCAAGACCTCATTGAGGCAGGGCATATCAAACATTATACTAATATTGCCGATGGCGACCTGCGCCACAAGCTCATGGCTCACAGAGAGCGAAGCCGAACTTCACCACGTAACCACAACAGAGATTGCTCCCACGCTCGAGGACGCTCAATGGATCGATCTCGTCATGAGCGCCGCCAGCACTTATCAAATTTAAATGGTTAATTTACAACAGTTAAATAAATAGTATGAGCTCGTGACATTGTATCATCTACATTAGTACCAATAGCATTCACTCTCGATGATTGATTGATGATTCTCTTACCATAAAATTTTGTATACAAATCTCTTCTTACTTCGGGCAGTGATGACATATATGGTGTACGGTGTACCGAACGGTTGGATGAAGAACTCGACTACAAAGCAAAGACAAGTTCAGGCCCAAAAGATCGGCCCACGAGAGCAGATATTCACTCACCCTGACTGACCTGATTTTCATATATTTTTTTTTGTCGGTCTCGATGGCATTAGCAATCCGTTCTCGATCATTCCAAAACATTCTCAGAGCTCAATTCCAGCGATCCATCTTCCAAACCATCAATCCCGAAAACCCTAATCTCACTTCTTCTCAGGTATAATTAACATTTTTCGAAATATTAATTTATTCCACATTTTATTTAAATTATTATTATGTTTACTTTAATTGTGTAGGTATCGAGGAGTTATGCAACTGCATCGGCCTCCAAAGAAAAGCAAATTAAGGTTAGTTGGATACCATTTTTACTTGTTCATTTATACAACTAATTGCCAATAATATTTACTTTGAATTTCAAAATGAGATTTATTCTACCAGAAATAAGTTTTTATCTATATGTGTTTGTTCTGAATAACATTTCAGGTTCCTGTGTCTTTGTTTGGAGGGGCTGGAAATTATGCATCTGCATTGTATCTCTCAGCTGTAAAAGCAAATGTGTTGGACAAAGTTGAGTCTGAGATCGTTGACCTTGTTGAGGCTTCCAAGAACAGTTCTATGTTTTCTCAGTTCATAAGGGATGTATCAGTGCCTGGCGTCACCAGAGTGAAGGCCATAAACGACATTTCCTCTGCAGCTAAATTCTCAGAAGTCACAAAGAACTTTTTGGGTAGGTCAAGTTGCTGAAAAAGGAAGTTTAGATGTCCTTTATTTTACTGGATGTTTGATGATCTATACTCAGCATATGCAAATAGACTTTTTATGGATCTACCCTATTGGTACCTAACACATATTTGTGGATGTTGTATACGTTTTACTGACTTATGACTTGTGAACCTATAATTGTATACTTTTAGGTGATTTGGAAGCTCCTGGTCCGTAGGTGGAATTCATTTTTACTCTAGCTAGCACAGCTGTGCCTTTTGCTGAATAAGACACCATAGTGTAGAAATGGAGTAGAAACCTAGGACTTATGTACTGATATTTATATCCTTGTAGGTGTTTTGGTATTGCTTGGTTCGGGGAATCCCATATTTATTGAAGTGGGTTCCCATGTAAAACATGCCTTGTTCATTAGTTTGACCTAAGATAAGAGGATCCTATGTTATTAGACCTAATAGACTTCTCTTTTTTTCCTTGATTGGTTTGGGCCTAATAGAATGCAGGATATAATAAATGTGCATTTAAGATTCTGTTATTTTTAGTTCCATCCAATGTTCTAATTCCTTTTCTGTATTTTATATTTTGAGCGGGAAGAGAAACTAAATCATATCTAACAACTACATAAGAAATAAAAAGCCTGATATTGTTTAGGTTGACCTTCTTAAAAAATGATGATATAATGTTGATAGAATTATGGCTATTATTTTATTGATGCTATATTTTTATTTCCATCATCTTCTGTGGTGATACCATACCGTACCAGTAATAGTAAATGTATTTACTACTAATAAAAACGCTGATAACGACGATGAATTGTAAATCCTGATCTTTGAAACTTTATTCCAATTTAATTAATGTGAAAGTGTTCTTATAAATCGTCTGTTACTCAATCTTGTTTTACGAAATTTGTGCACTATCTGCGTACTTGTTTTGATCATTTATTTATTTTCAAATTGGATGCATTGCATTGGTCGAAGTCTTACATTATATTTTACTTATTGTCTTTTATGCACAAGCTGTCGTTGCTGACAATGGAAGGCTTAGAAACATCGACGCTATTGCTAAGAAATTTGTGCAGTTAACCATGGCACACAAGGGAGAAGTGAAAGCCATTGTAACAACTGTTATTGTAAGTTCAGTTTTTCCCATCTACTTCTTCAATTTTTTAAGCTTAGTTGTGACGGCCACGTTCCTGTTATTTTTACTAATGGGTGCATGGGCGCCTGGAATTGGACGCATTCCTGAATTGAGTGACATGATTTGTGGAATATGTATAGTTGCCATTATGATAAATGAAGAGATACATGATTGTTGCTACAAACACACACACGTCAAAGATAGTTTATGGGGATGTCATTGGAAAGGTATTGGCTAGATCTTTCGACAGTACTAGCTAATCAAAATGCAATATGAGATAGAGGTTGCATTAAGTTCAGTACGTAGGAATTATAGGAGTGGTATTGTTGGAACTTGGAAGTGTGATAACTAATATAGGATAAAATGGGAAGAGAAGTTACTTTCATAGTTACATGTGACACAGACACAATTTCTTGGCACTGTCTTCTTGATTAAGGGAATTTGTTTCCTTTTCTTTTTGCATAGCGTTGCTTAGAAACTCCAGCTTTCTAAATGAAGTCAGCAATTCTAATATGATAGCACCGATATGGTTGCTAGAGGCATTATAGGCACTACTGTGTACCTACTGATTGGCAGAGTGGGTACATGATGGATAGAAATATAGTACAATGGTTGATCACAAACTTGAGGTGTCCTATATAACCAGCACAAGCATTATGCCGTTATCCTGCAAGTCACAAGCTCCCTCTACTGATCTTTTCAATTGAGTTCAAATATCCTACAACCTTTATATGAATGTGTTTGCTGGCTGAAAAACCCAACAAAGTATGTTATTATTTTTTTTTGCTGGCTGAAAAACTCAAGAAAGCATGTTAAATACTTGGAACACATATCACGACCACTAATTTTGGTTATTTTCCTTTTCTCATCAGCCCCTTCCTGCAGAAGAGGAGAAAGAACTGAAGGAGACACTGCAGGATATTATTGGTCAAGGGAAGACTGTTAAGCTCGAACAGAAGGTGAGTTTCTCCCCTAATTAACAACATACGACCTGCGTTGATGTCGTGACCTGCGTTGATGTTGTGAAATGTGAACATGCTTATCTTTCTTCTCATCCTGTGGCACTCACATTTAATGTTTCAATCTTCAAATAACACACACACACACACACACACACACACACAAATCTCTGTCTAGAAGATTTTTGGTCCTGTTTGAGTCCATAACGGTAAATAGTACTAACATTTCTTTTGTTGTTTTTCTTAATCTAATATGATCCGTTTATAATTTATTTTGAGTATGTATTCTCATTACCATTCATCTCTTTAATGATTTTTGTTTTTGCCTTTTTGGTTGTTGGGAAGTCGTCATCTCTTTTATTTTATTTTCATTTTTCATAAAATAGCTTCTCTGGATAAGACATCAATTTTTACCCCAAGAGAAAGCATTATTAGCAAATAAATACTGAGTTATGTTGTCCCAACAACCTAGCATCAAAGAATTCATATGTCATGTCTCAATCAACATGATCCTATTGGTTGTGATTGCATGAAACATTAATTACCATGTTTATCGTCTTCCAAAGAGAGACCGTATAAAATGTTTGAGTGGAGAATAAACTTTCCTAGGATCTTTCTTACTATTTTCTCTTGGCATGAACAATTGAACACATTGATGGTGTGTTCCAAAACGAAGCTTCAGTTTTGACTATCTATTTTCTTATCAATGTGCTATTCTCCCTCAAATATTGGTCTACTGCTGAACTTACAGTATGGTTTAGGCACAGTCAGGTTGTCTTCTATAATGTATGCTCCCATCGTTGTTAATGACTTCTCCAAAAAATTAATGTTCTGGCATTACAAAGTTGTATTGAGGGATTTCTAAAGCTTCTTTAAATTTACTAAGTCAAACAACATTTACCTGCAGATTGATCCAAGCATTCTTGGTGGATTGGTGGTTGAATTCGAGCTGAAGGTTTTTGATATGTCAATCAGGACACGGGCCCGGCAAATGGAGAGGTTCCTGCGTGACCCTGTTAACTTTGATACCATATGAGAGAGGTTTGAACAAGTTCTGTAGCATAATGAAGCTGCTACAAGAATTTTCAATTTATTTCTGTTGCTCTGGCCATGGGGACTTCTAAAAGATTTTTATTTTTCTTGGTAAACCTGGATATCTTTTACCCCATTTTGTTGGGTAATGTATTTCCATGCTGAAAATAAAGCTTACCTTTTTTGTCTTTTACTTGAAAATTCCTGTTTCATATTTTTCCTCTGTTTATCATCTCATTTATGTACTCTGTGGAGGTCGTTTACAGAAGGAAAGACAGTTTTGTGCTGTGAAATTGAAGATTATTGAATCATTGCAGTACCTTTCATCCTGTTCCATTTATTTACCTTTCTTGTTTCCTTTCATATTATTGGGCTTTGTACAGCTAGTGCAGAACTGTAGATCTTGCTATATGAAAGCACGGGGACCTCTGTTGGGATTTTAAGCTACATTGCGTGTTATTTGGGTTCCTTTTAGGTGAGGGGCATCGAATAATTTTGACGGTACTTTATTGAATCAACAGATCGTCAGATCATAACACAAGGAAGTTACTTGTGCCGTGTGCGAGACAATTAATCACACAGCACCCGACTCTTTCATCATTTGCTGCTATTGGCACAAGGCCTCAACTATTTATGATTGACAAATTCCTTTACTTCTGTATGTACTCAATTCAACTTACCTAATGCTAGCTGCGTTCTACATAATACTTCCAGTTCCAGATGCTCTGTATCTCAAGCTTTGCAACATCTCAAGCTTGACACTGAATTTAATTTCTCTCAAGCTTGAACCCTCTCTATCCGAAACCAGATAGAAACATAGAAACGGAAAAAAAAAAAAAAAAAAAAAAAAAGGTAAAAATTGAAGTTAATTATCGGTCCAAAAAATAGCTCGTGCTCGAAGAAAAAACGAAAAAAAGGACTAGTTTGCCTGCCGCCAACTCTATACTCCTGTTTAACAATTTCTACCTCCTGTTTTTCTACATCCTGTTTCTGATTTCAAGTCATCGCCTGGTTGTGGAGTCGACTTGCGATACATGTGGCATATATTATGAGTTGCACTACAGCAACAAGTGCTCCAAGGCCGCTTTTAACCTACACTATATTCAAATGATCAAATTTAGATCAGCGCCAAGAGAAATTAAGTTGACTAATTGATAGAAATCTAATGAGGACCACAATGATAAACATAAGTAACTAAGGGTGTGTTTGTTAATTGACAAACTTCTAGTGGGAAAATATAAGATTTGTCAGTATTTTCCCACTATAGATTTGTCAGGCAAATCTCTAGTGAGAAAATTTTAGTTTGCCAGTGTTTGTTTGCAAAAATTTATAGTGGAAAAGTATAAAATTTGTCAGTTTTGCCAGTGTTTGTTTACATGGTTTTTCTCCCAAGGCAAATGATATTTCAACTTTTTAGAGATAGTTTCTTTTTTTGTTTTCAAACTCAATAAAATATAACAAAAAATTAAATTAAATACATCATCAGATTGGACTGTGTTACACTGCAGAGGCACCACAGGCTAGACCAAATATGAAGGAGGTATTATTGATGCTGATCAAGATTTCTAACGATGATAATAAAAAGGAATTCATACACTCATCTCCGACCAAAAGCACTAAAGACGCTTGAATAGAGCCCTTGAAATTGTGCATACATCATCAGATTTAGTTAGCTTACACAAATATATGTATACTGTTTCTCTTTCTTTTATATATTACAATTCTTCTCTGTACACAAAACATTCTTTGAGTTGAACAGTACAAAATTTTGCCTTACACAAAGCTCACATAGAAAATAAAGCAATGTTAAAGAGACGGATAATTTCCAGAAACTTTAGTTACAAAAACAGGTGCTACAATCCTACTATTGTCTCATATTATCACGCAACTATAACCACCATATCTGTTATTTAAACCATAACTCAAACCACTGCACTTTCATACAACTGAAAAATAACAACATAAACAAGTTAAATGTACAAGCCTACGTACAAGGAATAGTGTCTCCTCCCCATTTTCCAATGGAGATCTCCATCACCAATTTGTTGTGCTACCAAATTCTTCCAAGAGGCGCTCAATGGTCTTCCTCGATGTTATCTTGTTGTCAATCTCAAATGCTCTTAACTCGTCCCTCAAACCTGGTTGATGCAAAACTTTAAGTGGCAATTGGGACGCATTGGTATTGAAGAAGTGGAGCAGATTCCTCATAAGATCCACAGATTCCTCATAAGACCTTCACTTGATTAAAATGTGTGTTTGTTAGTCTATTCACATTTGGATTTCTTTATTTCTAGGATGCTACATGAGACATTGTTGAACACAATGAAGATGAAGGAAAAGATATACACGATCCAAGCTAAACATATTGGTTTTCCTTTACTCTTGATTGTGGGATTTAATAAGAATAGAAAACACAAAGGGATGTGGAGAACCAATATGATTCTAACCTTGAATGTGGAGAACAATATTTCTTTTAGAACCCTGGCGACTATCTTATGCTACCAATTTTCCACCTGGGATGAAAAATTATCTTTGCCCAACATAGAAATATGCAAAAAATAAACCAAATCAGCATAACCTTGAATGTGGAGAACACTTGAATCAGCATAACGGTGGTTTAGTCGGCAATATTCTAACCTTGAATGTGGAGAACACTTGAATTTTCTTCATTTTGGCCATGAATACTAAATCAGCACCACAGCAGCAGCAACAACATCGCAGCAGCAGCACCAGCACAGCAGCAGCAGCATCACACCACCACCACTCCACCACAACTCCACCACACACACCACCTACACCAGCCCACTACACGCACACAGAGACTCAACAAGCACACACAATAAAATATCCAAAAGTAACAACAATGCCACTTAACAATAATATATCGGTCCACCACTTAACAACAATGCAACAAAAACATATAGTTCAAACATAGAAATAAACCAAAAAACAATGTGGCATCAACGCCCTGCTTGTATACATCTTACCCAATACAATTCTCCGCACTTGATCCCAATTCCTACGAGGACCTCTAATAAGAGCAGGAGGAGCCCTACGCCTAGGCCCATACCTCCCCATATACATTCTCTTATACCACCATGTCATCATCATATATGCACTTATAACTATAAGTAGAAATGTCACTAATCTACGCTGACATTCGGTAATCATTCTACAATATCTCAAAAAGAAAAAAGAAAAAAATAATGAAGTAAACAAATTCATGTACTCAATTAACGAAAAGTGCAAAATGACTAAACGAAATGACTCGACTCCATATACATTGAAGAAATGACTAAAGGAAGTCCAAAAATCACTGATAAAAAAAAAATCCAAAAATCAAACAAGAACAAAAAACAACAACCACTAATCATCGGTTTAACAATCGTGAATTACACTAATATAAAAAAGGCCTTAACAACAACCCATTCGAGATTCTATCACTTTGTATTGGTTCTCAATCTCTCAAACATTAGTGGGGGCTTTAAAATCAAAACCAAAATGAAAGCAAACTAAATTAAAACCCAAAAAACGAATATTAAATCAGGTATTACGTCTCAAAATATGTTACACTACACGGATATCAGCTATGCCAAGCAAAACAGCATCAACAAGGTTACATAGGTACAAGGGTGGGTGTTGAGTTCACCCTGTCAATACTATTAAACAGTAACATAAACTCGTGAAACTCAATTATTCTGCTCTCGTTTTTTATTAAACTTTCTTTCCAAACACAGCCAAACCCAACTAATATTACAAGACCAAGCAAAAATTTTGTTTCCATAACACCCAACATAGCTTGACACCAAATTACTAATCTTCTTTCCCACCAAATGCATTACAGCTCAAATTCCTCCAACTATGTTAAGGAGAATCTGTTTAGACAACTTCCTATCTTCTCGTACTGCCAAAAACTGGTATTTTCAAACGTTTAAGACACAAAATTACTTTAGCAGCCTTCTAAGACACAAAACCAATCATGTGAACAATGGAAAATTTTAAAACTCATAACCCTGTTATATTGATTACATAATATAATTGAGATAAGATGAAAGATCCAAGTGGTTTTAAACTAATAAACATTAGAAACAGAAACTTTAGGGTTTACCTTCCACGAGGTGAATCTTTGTCCTGCAAAATGATCCAAGGTAAAAGAAAGATAGAAACGAAAAAAAAAACAGTGAAAAAATGTGAGACAAAGAGATTGAGAGAAAGAGAAACCGAGAGTTTGAGAGAGAAACCGAGAGTTTGAGAGAAAGAGAGGAGAGATAAGAGATAAGAGAGAGAAGAGAGTGAGAGAGAAGAGCTAAGAAGAGAGCGAGTTGATGAGAAACGGCAGTGAGAAAGAAAGGAGAGATCGAGTGGGAGAGTTATTTCTATTTTGCTACCACAGGCGAAAATACCGGGTGACTAATTCAACTTTGTTTGGAGAGACTTGTTTTCTATTTTCCCACTTCTAGTGGGAAAATTTGATTTGCCGGCTAATTCTAAATAGTATTTGCCAATGCCCTTAAATACATCCAAACATTGGTAAATTGTACTTCTATTGGGAAAATACAATTAACCACCCCCATTTGCCATTTAACAAACACACCGGGAGGCTTGGCTTGGCAGAAGAAGATGAAATACAAACAACCGCGTTGGTAAGAGTTTGTTGAGGATTGCTAGCGTCTTGCCCCTCTAAAGGGGTAAGACCGTCCTAACTCACTTAAAGACAAAAAATATTTACTTAGCAATTGTTCAGCGGATTAGACTTTACATGGTTTAGAAATTAAAAATAGGGTTAATTTGTCCAAACCCCCCACTTTTGTCACCACTTTATAATTTGTAAACATCACCCCCTCGCTCCGTCTGACTTCCATCCAAGTTCCATTGGTATTTCACCTAATACCAAAAGTACCCCTCAGTGATGTACATTGACTAAATTACCCTTGAAGATTTCTTTTGTCATTTTTTCACTTTATTACAGAAACTACCATTTAAATTAGTGGGAAAACTATTTGGGTTTTTATTATAGTAAACCCCTCTAATTTTATTGAACCCTAGTACTTAATCTCTGTCTGACGATTCAACACTCTCCATTGACGGCATTCTCAACTCTTCTCTCCAACTTTGATTCGGCAATAAGTGAAGTTTAATCTACTGATTCCACTCTATTTTCTCTCTCTTTGCAACACGATTCGACGGCAAGTGGAGTAAATTTGTTGTAAACCAATTTTCCCTTGCATGTTTCCATTTTTATGTTTTGATACATGAAAGTATGATATTTTTTACTTTGATTTGTATAGTTTGCTGTAAATGTGGGGGGTTTACACAAGTTAACCTTTTGTATTATTGCAGAAATGGTAGAGTATGGTTTCAGGACTTTAAAATTTCATTATGAATGAGAGTTTAGAGTAGATTCAAAGAAGGGTGTAAAAGTGTTCAATTACATGGGTGGGGATGTAGTTGATTCTTCATTATTGGATGGTGATCTTGCAAACTTGATGGACATGATTGCATGGATCAAAGACCATGTTCCAAGTCCTCCTGATCTTGTAATTGAAATAGAGTGGGTTGATGGTGAAAATGTAAGGAAAGTAACTTCTGATAGGGATTTGTTATACATGTGGGTGCATGCAAAGCCTGATAGGCCTAGTTATATATACTCATTTGTATTTAAAGCTGACTAAAATGATAACTATGAGTAGTGATAGTGATGGGGAGAGTTTCCACAATGATAGTAGCCCCTCAAGTGGTAATGAGAGTGAAAGGGGTTTCCAGGGTAATAATGAAGAAGACTTGTATAATATGGTAGAAGATGAAGGGGAAGAGGATGAAAGTGGGGATAAAAGTGGGGGAAGCATGCCTATGCATGAGGGTAGAACATACATAATGGGAGAAGTGTTTTGACTTAGATGAGTGGCATGAGGTGAAAGTATATGACAAACTTGAGAAGTTGACCAATAATAGTTCCCAAAGGCCCAAACTTTTAATATATAAAACAGGAGCTTTAGATAGTGGGGAACAAGAACCACATGAGAGGGACCACAATAAAGCAAGTCTTGACAAACCTTAGAAAATGACACAAAATATATCTTCAGAGAGACAGAGGAAGGGGAAGTATATCCAGACAGAAGGAAGGACACAAAATGATGGTTTGCCTCCTGATTTGAGCAATGATGATGGTTTACCTCCTGATCTGAACAGTAATGATTTTCCTGCTGCTTGTGAGTTTCTGACCCTTTTTAATTTTATTTTAAGACTATTTTTAACCCTAATTTGTTTGTTTGTTGTACATCATTTTTAACCCTAACTTATGTTTGTTTGCAGCTGGTAAGTTTCATAGGAATAAAAAGATAAATGTTTAACAGATTGATGCAGATGATATATTTCAAGTTCATCTAATAAGGAATATGAGCCAGGGGATGAGAATTCTGGCAGTGATGGTGAAGGTTATGTGGGTTTAGTAGATGAGAATGAAGATTGTAGTAGACAACAAGATGAGAATGAAGTGCCTGTAAATGATGATTTACTAAGTAAGGTAGTTCACAATACATTTGAGATACCAACTGATGAGGGTGTGGCTGGTGAGGAACATGGGCCTAACCTATATGTGGGTCAAAAATGGAAGGATAGATATGAATGTAGAGATTACCTCAGAATGTATGCTATCAAGAATAAGTTTGTGATTTGGTTCAAGAGGAATGATAGCAATAGGATTGAAGATTTCTGTGTGAACAAAGGCAAAGAAACATGTGGTTGGAGGGTTTATGTCAGGATAATGACAAATAACCACACCATGAAGCTCAGAGGTTTAACAGATAAACATTGTTGTGAGGCTGATGCTGAAGATAAGAATCCAATGGCTAATGTTACATGGATTGCAGCTCAGGTTGAGAATGATATAAGGATGTTTCGTGGGAGTTTTAATGCTAAGGACATCAAGTCAATAATAATGACTAGATTTCAGGTGAGGATGAAGTACTGGCAGGCTTGGAATGCATGGAACCTAGCCATGGAGAGGATACATGGTAATTATGATTTGTCATATGCTAAAGTACCTGAGATGTATAGGCAACTGCTACTTTTTAACCCTGTAAGTATTGCAAAATATAGTTTCCATCAAAACTATAAAAGTTTTGAATATTGTTGTATATCTTTCAAGGCATGTATAAATGGTTTCACAGTAGGGTGTAGACCTCTCATAGGACTTGATGGGTGTTTTCTGAAAGGGATGTATGGGGGTGTTTGTCTATCAATTATCGCACTAGATGATAATAATGGGTTGTTTACTCTAGCATTCTATATATGTGGTTAAGAGAACATAGAAACATGGACACATTTCTTGGATATTATGGCTCCACATATCAGTAGGTACCCTACAAAATTAACCATTATTTCTGATAGATAGAAAGGGTTGATTAATGCAGTTGCAACTCATTTCCCTAATTGCAACCAAAGGTTCTGCTTTAGACACATGATGAAGAACATGAAGACCAAGTTTAAAGGCCTGGAACTTGAATCATGGAATGCTGCAAAGACTTTCTCACCATCAGAGTTTGTGAAGCTTCTGGATAAAGTAACTAAAAGAGATGATAAGGCAACAGAGTATTTGATGAGTGAACACCCTTCTCTTTGGGCAAGATCTCAGTTTGATGTAACTTCTAAGTCAGATCATCTTTCAAACAACTTCATTGAAGCTTGGAATAGTTATATCTTAGAAGCTAGGGACAAGCCAATTGTTAAGATGGTGTAAGCTATTATGGTTTTGCATAGGGGTGTAACTCGGGTGGGTTGAGTCTGGTTGAGGTATAACCCGAGTTTCAAATGCTTTAACCCGAGCATGGGACCAAGCCCTAGTCGGTCTTTAAATTTTCAGCCCAAGCCCTAGCCCGACTAATTCGGGTTGGGTCGGGTTATGTCAGGTTGGTCAAACTTCTCGGGTTTTTTTTGGAATTATGAGATAAAAAATACTGAAATTGAAATCTTCTAATGAAATAAAAAAAAGATTTGATTATTTGAAAGGGAAACTAACCTTATTGATTATATTATTATCTCTAAAATAGAGATTCTCAACCTTATTTTTTACAAAAATAGAATGATTGAAAGATATACGTACATATATGCACACGGGCTTGGATTTTTCAGTTTTTTGATATTATAACCCAAGCCCAACCCAAAATCGAGTCGGGCTTTCATTATTTTACAAAACCAAGCTCGGACTACGGATCAGACATGTTAGCCTATGACCAACAAAAGTCGGGTTTTAGTCCATCGAGCTTGGGCTAACTCGACCCAAGTTCCACCCCTAGTTTTGTAGATGAAGTTGTTATATGATAGAAAGGAGAAATGTGAGAGTTGGAGTGATGATGACTTGGTGCCTAGGGTTAAGAATATCCTCAAAAAAAAAGCGAAGATGAAATTGGCCCTTATCATGTCAGTCCTTCAGATAACAACACTTACATAGTGATGCTTATAAATGGTGTTTGGTGGAATGTAAGTTTAATTAATAGGACTTGTAACTGTAATGAATGGCAAGTTACAGGGATTCCTTGCATTCATGTTGTGGCTGTGATCAAGCCAAGGAGATTTTCAATAGCTCAGTAAGTTTTAATTAAACTTTCAATTCATATTTTCAATTTAATTAGTTAATTTAATTGTGTTAATTGAAGTTCTATTTCATATAGGTTCTGTAGTCCTTATTTTACTGCAAAAGCATACAAAGTTGCTTGTAGTAGACATATAACACCATACTTGCATGAGGATGAATGACAGATAGTGAGTACCTTACAATGTTTGCTACAATGTTTACAGTTGTTTGCGTGCTACAAAGTTTATACTTGTACCCTACAATGTTTGATTGTTTTATATGTTTATTTTTGGTACAGCCTACAGAAACTAATTGGGTCTACCCACCAATCAGAACCAGATAACCAGGGAGGCCTCGAGTTAATAGAAAAAGGGGTGATGATGAAAATAGAAAAAAGATGTTCTGGGTGTGGAGAGCATGACCACAATATTAGGGGCTGTCAAGGTGGACCAATTGGTGGCAATGATGCTATTAATGCTCAAATTGGAGCCTAAGTTGGAAGAACAAGAGGAAGAGGTGGGAGACCAAGAACTAGAGTACAAAAGAATCCTTTTCTTTAAAGACCATTCAATCCTGAAACTGGATCTCAAGTTCCTGAAGGTGAATGTGGGAAAGGGAGAGGAAAGGGTGGTAGAAGAGGAAGGGGAAGGGGAAGGAGTGTTGAATGCCAGAGTGAAGACCAAGTTGTTGAAAGCCAGAGTGAAGGTCAGCCAGGAAGAGAGAGAGGAAGAGGGAGATGAAGGGGTGAATGCCAGAGTGAAGAGCAAGTTTTTGAAAGCCAGAATGAAGGTGAGCCAGGAAGAGGGAGAGGGAGAGGGAGAGGAAGGGGTGTTCAAACTCAAAGTCAAGGTGAGACAGAAATAGGAAGGGGTGGGGGTGTTCAAAATCAAAGTCAAGGTGAGACAGAAACAGGAAGTGGTGGGGATGTTCCAACTCAGATTAGAGGAAGAGGAAGAAGTGGTCGAAGAGGGGGCATGCCACCCATGCCTCTTCCACCAAAGAGAAGGAAGCAACAAGGAATGACATCAACTCAAGCATCATGCACTAGTGGAGCTTCACAGCCTACTAAAGTTTGGAAACCATGACTGAAGTGTTGGAGTGTTTGATTAGGTATTTTGTATGGTTTATGGGTTTTTTTTACTTTTTGATGGGATGTTGTTAGGTACTTTTGGGTCATATGTTATTCTAGTACTCTATTTTTATGTTGTTTGTGTTCTTCTACTACTCTACATCAGTAGTGTTTTAAGTATTTTTATGATGTTATTGTCATATGGTATTGAATGCGTTTGCAGTTATTGTCATATACTTGGTGCATGTTGTTTTGTTTTTGTTATTTGTTAGGTATGTTACTAGTACTAGTAATTGCAGAATGAATGTGCTGACAGAGAAGTGAATGTGCTAACAGGAAAAAAAACAGAGAAGTGAATGTGCTGATACAAAAAAAAAATATTGCCATTAATTTAGAAGTAATAGGTTCTTAATAAGTTGTGTTACATCAGAAACATTGCCCTCTATTTGTATATTCACAGGGCCATCAATACAAAGCTTCAATTTCCTTTCTTCCATATTTTTTCCCTTCATTTTGTCATGAGCATTTTCTACATGCAACTCTGCTAGAACTTCGTCAAACCACAAGCCTCTGTATACAGGGGAAACATTACAGCTCAAAACCCTTTTTCTTTTATTATGTTCCACTCCACTTAACTTAACTTTCATGGTTTGTCCACAACTTTTGACACAAGGATAGTGTAGGTAGCCAAGGACAGTCAGGCTTCCAGTGGTCACACTCCACAATTAAAACAAGGGTCATATGTGCTACTTGATGGTACCATTTGTCCTTGAAAGTAAAAAACTTCAAAATTAAAACAACTTCACACCTTTGTCTAAACCCCCCAAAAATGGATTACATTTTGTCTAACCACCCCTCCAAAAGAATATTTCATTTTGTCTAAACCCCCAAAAATAATATTTTCATTTGACTCTACCCTAGGGGTGGGAATTTGGCTCTAACGACTCTAACCCGACCCTGACCGACCCGACCCTAAGCCCTATAAAGCCCTCACAACTAAAGCCCTCACAAAGTTTAGGGCAGGGCCGACCCGGCCCTAATGCCTTCTAGGGCAGGGTTAGGGCTAAAGTTCTAAAACATAGGCCCGATCCTAATTCAGCCCTTATTAGCTCAGCCCTAACCAAGCCCTAACCGGCCCTGTTTCACACTTTCACTATTAATACACAATACACATACCATAATTGTCCAACTCTTTGTTAAATATTTTCAATTAAAATAACATTGTCCTTTGTAATTTATCACTTACACCCAAGGGTACTTCCAATAACTTGTCTTATATAACAAAAAATTGTCAACTTAGCAGCCATGAAGAACAATGAGCACTAGCCTAATAAAAAATTATACTTTATTCCTTTGATCATCAAGTCAAAGTCCAAAACTTATTATTCTCAATTTCTTTTTCCACTTACTTCTTATAAATTATATTTTTATTCACATCCAAGCCAAGTCTAGAACTAAAGGTTTCCTTCCACACCATTAAAGTGAAATACAGAGCAGACATTTGTAACATAGAAACCAAAAAACAACCTTTGTCAGAAAAATGGCATTTGTAATCTCAAATCTTTCTCCATCACTTGTTCAAAAGCCAATATTTTCATTTCCACATACAAAGCTTGAATCACTTTTAAATTAGAAGAAAGGTAATATTATATTTGTTTAAATCTATTATGGAAACAATTTATGATATTAGAAACAATTTAACAACTTCCCTGGCCCTTAACCAAAGCTATTTTGTTCTTCTTTATATCTATTACTTCTTCCTTTAAAATTATAATATAATTATTTGTCTATGTATTTCAATGTTAAATGTAATTTTAGTGAGGTTTGAGTACAAAGAATAACAAATTCTGAACTCTTGATGTACTTCAGTTCATTAGATTGTGGATGTGCATTTTAAATTGTTGAACTTATTCAGAATTATTACTAGATTGGTGGGGCTTTGAGTTTGTAGATCATTGTACATTTTTGTAATATAAATGAGTTTTAAAACTGATGTAGTAAAAAGAAGAAAATATATATGCCCGGCCCTAAAACCTTTAAATAGGGCTTAGGGCAGGGTCAGGGCTTGAGATTTAGACTTGTGACCCGGCTCGACCCGACACTATGCTGACTTTAGGGTCGGGCCGACCCAGCCTTAATATCTGAAGGGCTTTAAATGTTTAGGGTCGGGCTAGCCCTACCCGGCTCATTGCCCACCCCTACTCTACCCCCATAAAAAACCAAAATGTGTTTTCAACAAACGACAAACGACGAACCCAAAAAAATAAGGGTAAAGAATCGAATCGAAGAACTAAAAAAATTAGGGATCCCAAAAATTTAGGAAGATCAAGCCATATAAATGTTTTCAACAGACGACGAACCAAAAGATTAAAGAATCAAAGATAAATCCCAAAAATTTAGGAATATTAAGCAAGAAGAAAAGTTAAACCACCGCCACTCATCATGACAAATAACGTTGTTACTCTAAGAATTAAATGCTTCTAAAAAAATGAGGAAGACGAATTGTATTTAGGGTCAACGAAAGAATTGTCAAATATGTATGGGGGTGGACCAAAGGTTATAATGGGTATTTCATAACTGGTATTTTTTTGGACAAAGGTAAAATTTGATAACGGCTCTTTTTGAGGGGTACTTTTGGTATTAGGTGAAATACCAACGGAATTTGGATGAAAGTCAGACGGAGTGATGGGGGGGGATCGCGATGTTTACCAATGTGAGGGGTTTATTATAAAGTGGTGACAAAAGTGGGGGGTTGGGACAAATTTCCTCTTAAAAATAAGATTATCAAAAACAAGAAGTAAAGACTTATAACACAAAAAAATCAAAACAACCACCAACTTCTAAACAAGCTTTCTCGAAAGGAATTGTTGGGCTGCGTATTTTGTAATAGAGTCAAACTATGTTCAACGTCATTGATTTAGGGGCCATTTGTTTTTGCCTCTTATAAGATGTGGCCCAGTGATTTTGGACATTTTTTTGGTTTGTTTTTTGCCTCTTATAAGAGGTATTCTACTAGAAATGTCTTATAAGAGGCTCCGATTCTATAAGTACCAAAATTGGATCTACTTCAATTCTATAAGTTTTATAACTTGAAAAATGACTCAAACACCCCCATCCATATACCCCTAGCCTCATTTATCTCTTCTTTCATTTTCATTATCTTCTTCTCCAAATAACTCCATTGTCCTAGCCACCGCCACCACCACCGCCACCAAGCTATTAAAAGCACCACCACCACTACCACCATCATCACCACCATCATAACCTCCACCACCACTACCACCGTACTATTAAGACTATCACCACCACCACCACCGTGCTATTAAGACCACCATCACTACCACCGTGCTATTAAGACCAATATCATCACCTCTACTGCCACCGCCACCACCACTACCACCGTACTATTAAGACTATCACCGTACACCACGTACCACCACTGTGTTATTAAGACATCCACCACTTCTACTACCACCACCACCACCGTGCTATTAAGACCAATATCATCACCTCTATTACCACCACCACCGTGCTATTAAGACCACTACCACTACCACCATGCTATTAAGACCACTACCACCACCACCACCAATTAAGGTAGTTTCCTAAAATCAATATTCTAATTATCAAAATTGATTTGAAACAAAAAATCAAACTATACGCTTGTTTCAAATTAATCTATTCAAGTTAAATGTGGTGTAAAGCAGGGTTATATTTGTCAAATAACCATCTATAAGATGTCATGTATTTGTTTTTTCTATTTTTACAAGTGCTTATAAGAGGAACTTAAAATGAAAAACAAACCACTTTATAAGACCATCTTATAAGACCCTCTTATAACTTAACCAAAAAAAAACAAATAGCCCCTTAGAGTATATGAAGAATACATTGTGGTTTGGAAGGATGGATTATCATTTGGAAATAATGCTAAGAAGCATTCTCTCTCTCTTCATTTCTTTTTGAAAAATTTGATATTGTCATGGGATAATTCACCTTCTTATGGATCTTGGGATTGAATTTGCCAAAAAAAAAAGGGAACTTTTGAATTTCAACAAGGGTTTTCTCATTTGGCTTTTACTACCGTTCTTAATTATTAGAGAAGGCAAAGAATAAGATCCAGATAAATAAACTTGAATGATTTGCAATTGTGGTGTTTTGCCAAGCATATGGAAAGAGTGGGAAACAACACAATAGAAAGAGAGAAATCAAACAATAGAAAGAGATAGAGATCTCAAAGAGATAAATCAGGAGGACTCTTATACTTGCTTGGTCTTCTCCAGTATTTAGTTGTGGTTGGCGGTGGACTGGAAATGAAAAAAGAAGTGGTCAGGGGTTTTGAAAGTTTGAGAAGATGAAGTCTTTCCTAATTTCTTTTTCTCAATAAAAAGTTAAACTGGTTAATAAAGTTATCAAGTGTTTATTTTTGTCTTCAAACGGCGGGTTAGAATGGTCCTATCCCTTTAGAGGGCAGGAGTGCAGGACGCTAGCAATTCTCAAGTTTGTTTGACGAGAAGTCCGTAATAACAAGTTAACAACAATACAACATAATTACAACGACAATAATTACAGCGACACCTCATTTGCACAAAGACGATATTACTTTGTCCGGGACAATATATTTTGGAAGTTAATAATGGTCTTGTGTTGGACACTCATCAAATTGGATTAGGCAACTCCAAAAAGAAAAATATATTACAAGTTTATCATATTATAAGTTTGCCATCAAAGCCTAGGTCCAACAACCAATCCAACCGGTCTCGCCATAACAAATTCCTTGAGTCGTTTGAGTGTACACTCGAACGGTCTCGCCTATACTGAAACGGTTTATCTATGTCGTTTGAGTGTACACTCAAACGATTTCGCCATATAGTTTGAATGTACACTCAAACGACTTCACCATATAGTTTGAGTGTACACTCAAACGGTCTTGCCTATACTCAAACGGTTTATCCATGTCGTTTGAGTGTACACTCAAACGATCTTGCCATGTAGTTTGAATGTACACTCTAAACGACCTCACCATGTAGTTTGAGTGTACACTCGAGTGGTCTGTGCGTGTTGTTTGAGACAAAACTCTTGGTTTTTTGCTAGACGATATGGTGGGGTCGTTTGGGCAGTCTCCAGGACAACATAGCAGGGTCGTTCGGAGACTCTCTTGGGCAACATAGCTGGGTCGTTTGGACTTAAAAAATTCAGTTTGTTTGTCACGATGTTCATTTTAAAAATCAACTTCCACTTAATCAATCCAAACTCGAACTCAAACTCGAAAACGACTTCATCAAGCTTAGGGCAAACTCGAACTCAAGTTTAATCAACCCAATCTTCTACCCAAACTTTAAAAAAACATCAAGTTTGAAATCATCAAATTTAATCAACCCAATCTTCCACCCCAATCAAATTTAATCAACCCAATCTTCCACCCAATCAAATTTAATCAACCTAATCAAGTTTAATCAACCCAACCAAGTTTGAGTATATACTCAAACGGGACACGACTCGAATTGGGTGAAGTTGCCAATTTCAATTTTCATTGTTGATTCACAACTCAATACTCGAAGTATGAACACGACAGAAAACTCGAAGTTTTTTTATTTTTTTTTGGGTTCAGTCTCGTAAAAGATATGATACCAACTATAAAATATTTAAAAATAAATAGTAGCCGGTACATGTTGAGAGAGGATGTATTGGGCTATTGTTGTTGGACTTAGTTGTCGCTAATGAGTGACGAGATTCAACGACCCAAACCACCCAACAAAAGCAACAACAATGCCACCCAATAAATACACTCTGTAACCGACTAGAAACTGGCCCCACTAAGACTTGACCAAAATTCCAAAACCATATGTGTAGAAGAATATCAACCGTCAATCACAAGATTCTGTACGGCCCTGAATCTCGGATTCCCCAAAGTCATTCACGTGTCAGATGACTTAAGATCCCTCCTCGTAACACTTTTGTTTTTGTCAGAAGAAAAAACCTGTTAACTGTTAAGCCGCCACCCAAAAAACACACATGGCGATCTCAGCTGCTTTAAATAATCAGTCGACTTCTCGTTTTCCATCTTTTCGTAAACTCAATCACCCCCGTAGACCATTTTCCTCCACGTCATCACTCCACACTAACACCACATTTCATCACTCCATCTCTTTACTCAAATTCCAATCTAGCAAAAGTAGCGTCATCGTTCGGTTATCCGGTGGGGACGGTAGTAACAACAATAATAATGGGAACGGAGGAGGAGGAGATAATGGGGGAGAAGGTGAAGGTGAGAGTGATGATGATGGTAAGAGTAAGGGGGAGTTGGTGTTAGCATTAGCGCAATTCGGGAGGTCGTTAGAGAGTGTACCGAGCGATTTAGCCAAGGCAGTTGAGTCTGGAAGAATTCCTGTATCGATTTTGGAACGTTATTTTGAATTAGAGAAGTCGCCTTTTTTGAAATGGCTACTTCAGTTTGGTGGGTTTAGAGAAAGGTTATTAGCTGATGATTTATTTTTGGCCAAGATTTCTATGGAATGTGGTGTTGGCATTTTTACTAAGGTAGATTGTTTTTTTTAATTTCGATGTGGGATTATGTTTTCATGACAATGTAGCTTGGTTGGAAATGTTTTCTGATTTTTGTATTGCTAGTATGCTTTGTTTAGTTAGTTAGATCATATACTTCTTTCATTGTTCAAGTGATTAACTGTGCTAGGTTGCTTAGTGTTTAATGTTTGCCAGCATGAATTATATATATATAATCTGCTTGCATAATGCACTCTGCCCCTCCAATTCTATCCACTAGGCTCTACTCATTTCTTATAGTAATGAAGACTGTTTTCTCGGTTCGAGGGTATTTTTCCCGTGTTTTGTTTTCGGGAATTGGTTTTGGCCCCCTTAATGCAGCTGGACTATTACTTGTATATGAACAGATGAAGTCCTGATTTTATTGAGTGTCTTTCTTTTATGCTGATAGAGTAACTTCTTGTATAGTGTATTTTCTTTAGAATAAAGCATTTATCAAATGCATGAAATCTTATTCCTTATTGGTACTTTGTCCAGACTGCTGCAGAGTATGAAAAGCGCAAAGAAAATTTTATGAAGGAACTGGATTTTGTTATAGCTGATGTGGTATGACTCTTCACACTAAACATGACGCACTTTTGAATCATGTGGTTCTTGTGTAGTTTTGTCTATGAAAATGTTTTTGTTCGTGTTTGTGTTGGTCAATCTGGTATGAAAGATATAGCATTCTTGAGGACCATTCCTTAACCAGTTATTACCACATCAGTTTGGAGATCAGTATAGACATTGTTACTAAAAGCTTATAAAATCTATCTTCATTGACCATTCCCCATATAATGGGAAAGATGATATAAGATGCATGGTTTTTCCCCATATATTGGCAATGCTGTTCATTTGTTTATTCATTAGGAATTTATTCAGTTATTTAGAACATTAACATTTATAGCCATTTTTTTCTAGGTAATGGCCGTAGTTGCTGATTTTATGCTTGTCTGGCTTCCTGCTCCAACTGTTTCTCTTCGACCACCACTTGCCGGTAGTGCTGGACCCATTGCGAAGTTCTTCTTCAGCTGTCCGGATAATGCTTTTCAGGTTAGTGTTTACTATTTGAACCTATCAACTAAACATAAGATTGTATATTTCTCCAAAATGTTTTACTTACTATATATAGATATATAAATTACTTCAATTATTTCTTCTTTGTGCGTGTTTGCAGGTTGCTTTGGGTGGAGCTTCTTACTCACTATTACAGAGAATAGGTGCAATAGCTGTAAGTTAACATTAATCGCACTGATCCTCGTATATACTGTAGTAAATGAGATATTGTTTCATTTGATCTTATTGTGGTTGAATTCATTCTGCAGCGAAATGGTGCCAAGCTTTTTGCAGTTGGGACGACTGCTTCTCTGGTAGGACATCCGTTTCTCTTTTTGTAATGCTCTTTGCTTCAGCTTAAGCTGTTCATTATATTGTTTCTTTTCCACTCAGTATACCCTTGGATTTTTCTGTTGTTTACTGCTCCCATATCTTTTGAACTCTAGAAGTTGTCATGGTGTTGCACTCACTTTCCCATGAAACCGTGTATTGCTATTATGCCTATGGAACACTGTTGAAGAGACTTGTTTCAAATGAACTATTGATTTTAAGAAGCAAGGTTTGCATCGATGTGATTGATTGAAAATATCTATTTTCTCTTTCTTACATTGCAGCAGTCATACACTCATACTGTATTTTGATGACCCAACTTGTAGCACAGTGCATACTTCTTTTCTCCTGGATAAGAACAGTTCATATATACACAAAATACTTTAGAATGTCTCAACATGTTCCTTACGTTAGATTATGGGCATCTGAATATGGTAGTAGCTTGTGTATCAGTAATCTAAGAACGTTATGACTATCCTAGGCTTTGCATTATTTCCCCAAAAGGCTTCTCATTGTCCTCTAAAAAAGAAATTAATAATGCTACTTATGCTGTTATGCACTAAACAACAGCATATCTGATCATGAAACTAATTTATTCTAGGACATTGGGCTTTTCTAGTTGAAACTTCTGGATTAAACAATACTGTGAGTCTCCTTTAGTTTTTTTTTCTTATTGCTGTCATAGCATAATGTACTAATCTTGTAAAAGAACTGGCTTTTCTAGTTTATGTAATTGGACCATTTATGTGCACTTTGAAGTTGTGAAAGAAGTGGATATGGTTCTAGAGGTGTCAATGTGAAAATTGGTATATGATCAATTTTTTTGTTTTCCAGGTTGGTACAGGTGTAACAAATGCCTTAATTAAAGCAAGAAAGACAGTTGACAAGTCTTTCGGGGGTGATGTTGAAGAACTCCCTATAGTATCAACTAGTGCTGCCTACGGTGTCTACATGGCAATTTCTAGTAATCTTAGGTATGTGTCTTTTTTTCCCCTTCTCTCCTATGGTGTGTATTTGTACTCGTTTTGCCAGCATGCCCCCCCGCCCCCCCTTCTCCTCTTTCCTCACTTTCCCATTCTCCTTTTCCCCCCAGTTTTGGCCACCCTACTTCTTTTGCAAAGTGTTTTTCTTGGGTTTCACCTATAATCTCTGTGATTAATAATGGTTATAAACTTCAAAAACAATCAAGCAAACGAATTTTGATGCAAGGATATGAATGCTAGAATTGGAGGTGGCTTGATGCCTTGTACACATACTTATGATTGTGAAGTTGATAGGTTATTTACATGGAGAGAAAAAATATTAACCGGTGGCACTTTACAAACGAGGGATATGATAACGCCTTATTGTCACAGACAAGTTAACATTTCAACAACGGATTTGCTTTGTGCATTTGCATTAAAATATTGTTGAGAATGTCTTATTTTGTCCACAGATACCAATTACTGGCAGGTGTAATTGAACAAAGAGTTCTGGAGCCCTTGCTTCACCAACACAAGATTTTACTAAGTGCACTCTGCTTTGCTGTCCGTACTGGCAACACATACTTGGGTTCATTGCTGTAAGATTCAGACTCATACTCTTACTTGGGATTACAATCATGTCAACCTTGTGTTTCGAATGCCATATATATATATATATTGTTTCTTTACAATGTCAATATGTTTGTTTGGTTTGTTAACAGGTGGGTGGATTACGCTCGATGGATTGGAATTCAGTAGACTGGTGAATAAAACCACAGGCTCAGAGATAGCTACACTCCTGTTATGAAGTTTTTCTTACTGGATCCTTACCAAGATTTGAGATAATTGATTCTTAAAGTGCATTGGTTTCTTTAATTTTTTTACTGTACGTTATGCAGCGCTGGGTATATGGCCATAATTCCTAGTAAAAGGTGACGACAGAGATGTTGGATTTAACTGTACTTCAAACTGGCGAGGCTGGCTTCTGTATTCTGCTTCTGGTCTTTGAATGTTGTACAACTTTTTAACATTTTTAGAGTACTCCAAGTGGTTCAATCATTTGTATTACTTTATTTTTAAACTATTCGTGAACATATTGCTTTTCAAATAAGTTTCACCATCATCCTATGTTCTGCCGACCAGTTCATGGCCATCTGTGATCAGAGTATCAGACCTTGATTTCATGATATATTTCCCTGGCAGTTTTGAGGTTGTAGGGGAGTTGACACTGTTTCCTTTTCATTTTAATGTAATTACAGAAGAAACACTAGTTCAAACTTCAAACCCAAAAGAAGAAACTATGGATACTCAGTCGATTTGGAACTGGCCAAAATGAGCCTTCACTTTCTCTTGTTTGAGTTTAGGAATTTTAAGTTGCAGCCAGCCATCCTTCATCTCTGATGTAGCTTGATCCAGCTTGCAAAGCTCTTTGGGAATTCCAACAGTGATGTAGTGGGAATAATAGTTTGTATCAGAATATTTAAATCCTTCCATAACTAAGAAGGGCTGGAGGGTGGAGGGAGACTTTCTTGAAAGCTTCCTTACCCGGTCACAAGTATAATAGCATCAGTTCACTTGGTTGAACACACAGAGATAAACACCAAAAATTACATGAAAAAATCAAGACAAGTTCATTCAATCATCATAAAGCTTTCACATATATTTAAAACTGACCAGGCTCTCAACGTGGTAATCAACACTGATCGTGGTAGCCCGTAAACTTTGACTTCCTTGAACAGCTGATTCCGTTTATCGTAGTGGCATACATAGTGGCACTGGTCCTGCTTTGTTTACCCACTTTAGGGAAAGGAAACTAGGAAAGGAAAACTCGTTAGTAGTCACAATGGAATAGAAAAGCTAAATAATGGAATGGAAAAAATACGAGGCAGTTGCATATCAAATCAACTTTTTACTTGAACAAGTTTATATGTACCGGTTCGGTTCTGGTTCTTGTGGGTACCCATTGGGCTTGGGTAATAACCATTGGATACCAGTTCGGTTCTTTTTGGATCCACTTCTTAATCAGTTCTTAAAAGGAGAGCACCGGAACCTTAATTTTTCTTTGTGGTTCCGGTTCCACTTAACCATTCAACTTTATTGAAACCTAACTTTCACTAGTCAAGCTGATCAATAAATTAATTATGTCTCATAATTTTTTTTGGTAAACCTGTTTTAAATGAGATCAATAATTTTTTGATGCTGGCGGGGTTTGAGCTCCATACTTCTAGTATCATCACCCAAAGGTTTTTCCTTCTGAAATGAGACAAAACTCCTTTGTTGGCTCATCTTCAAATGTTTTTAGAGCTCTGAGCTTGCATATCATCTTGACAAGTCTCTATCATGGGTGCTACGATATCAAATTTCTTAGTGTTTATATCTCTCGTTCCCTCCCTTAGTTAACTTACATTATTCTTTTTTATACTTTCAAGTCTGCAAACTCCTCTCAGCCCTCGATCTTCCTTTCCATCCTCCCGTCTCTCCTCATCCACATGTCCTTCTCTGCCTTGTATTTCACTACTTATCTCTTTTTATCTTGGATTCCCCTTAGCCCATTCAACTGGCACACTCAGACCATTAGGCTCAATGGGCCTAAATAAAGCCATAACAGTTGCCCCTCTTGGTACGGCAGACCATTCTTTTGGTCTGTGATGCCAATTAAGAAGCCATAGTTTCCATTCCACCATTATTGCTTCCGCAAATGCCATACATACTATCTTTATACTTGACCTCATAGCCTATGAAGACGGTTGCCAAGATTTTGAAGAAGCAACAGCTATCATTGTGGTATATAAAAGGTAGTCTATAAATTAGTTGGACAAATATTAGTTATCAATTGTGAATAATTCATACTCATTAGGTCCTTGAACAAACCAACTACACTGTTGTAGCATCCACTATACAAGTACCCGCAAAGCATTGTGTTCCATGCACTTCCACGTTTCCAATGTTAGCAACCCCTGATATCATAATATTAAAGGATATATGATCCTTACTGGGCATCAAACTGAACAAATTGATTGCCAAAATCATGGATCCAAATCCGCTTTTCATTATTTTGCCCATGGAGTACAGATCCAATATGTGCAGATGAAAGAAGGCCAACCGCTTTTAGAAGGATGGGGAAGGTATAGCACAGATTAAAGTTTACTAGTTTAAGAATACTGTTCATATGAGAGTTCTGACATCCGCATAATAGCAATTGCTTCACAATAAATTCCTCGAGCAGAGCAAATGCGCTAATAAAACAGGGAGGTAAATTGTAAAACAGGGAGGTAAATTGAGTATATCTCGACAAACTTAATGAGGCATTCTCTCCATTTCACTTGGTACCCTTCCACTTAAATGGCATCATTGTTTACAAGATGCGAAGATAAAGCTAGTTATTCGCAACACGTACAGCGGTACAGGTCATATCCTAAGCTCCATTAGATTTCTTATCAAAATAATGAATGCTCAGAGGATGATAAATCATATACCTTAGAGTTCAGAAATACACTTTCTGCTTATGAACTCTACAACTTAGCAGTTGCTGACTATCAAAGTCGGTAGAACCTTTGGGTGATGATACCAGAGGTTTGGGCTCGAACCCAGCCAGCATCAAAGAGTTACTGATCTCATTTAAAACAGGCTTGTCAATAAATAAATAAAAAAACTCTACAACTTCAAAGACAGATTAAAATGCAGCAGTTACAACTACTAAATTATTTAGGAATTCCTTTGCCAGTTTATTAGTTATTGACGATATGGCTGTTTTCTGACTCGCGACTGGGATTTAGTTTCAGGGTATAAATCGACTGTCGGGACAAGTGCCACGATGACAGCATGAGGTGGATTAGAAATTAATTAGAGTATTAATTATGAAATTAAACAAAAAAACCCTTCGTCTTTTCCAAACTTCCTTCACCCTCTCAATTCTCCACTTTATGTCTCCCCTTCAAATTTTTTTTTTGAAGAATTTGAAGGTAAATGAAGAATTTGTTCGAATTTTTTTGAAGGTAAATGAAGAATTTGTTCAATTTTTTTTATTATTGATAGCCTTAATTCGAGTTTTTGTAATGATATATGATAACTGTAATTCATGATTTATCAATTTTCAAACCACTCCCTTCTATTTTCATCTTCTTCCTCTCTTCACTCACACAAGCCTAGAAAAATTCCACTTATGCTCCGTTCCATTTCTAATATTTATCACACCAACTGCCAATTCCCCTTCTCCTCTAAAAAATTTAGGTGTTAGTAATCTTCCTCCCTCCCTCTAAAAACCCTAAATCCATCTAGACTACCACAATAAATTTTTTCAGCACTCTCTCTCTCTCTCTCTTTTTGAATTTCATGAAAGTTCTCTTTCTTCTCTCTTCTTCTCTCTCTTGGAACTGAAGAATATTTTCTTTAATATTTCCATATTAATTAATTTATTTATTTGAGAATGTTCTCATTATATGGTTTCTCTAATTCTTCCTCTTTATTAATTATGTTTTGCAGGATTATTTTCGTGCACGGAGATTAGTCTTTCAAAGATATCAACTGTAAATAAGCCAGGTCTATTTTGTATTTGATATTGACTTAATTTTGCTATTTTTATTTGAGTTTACTAGTTTTTGAACCCGATCCTACGAACGGGTGTCATTGAATGAAAATGTTTATTTGTTTTTCTTTGGCAAAAAGGTAGTTTTCACCCTCGAACTTGTCACGTTTTACTACTTACCCCCTAAACTTCACTTTAGGCAATTTTAACCCTAGACTTATAAAACGTATCGAGCTCCATTTTTCCAGTTCATTTCCAGCACCTAAAAAGACTAACATTATTTTAAATGCTGAACTATATTTGTTAAGATATTCTTATTACTTATTCTATATCTATTATTCTCACCCTCTTGTGTGCTTTGAGGTTTAATTAATTTTTTTTTGCTTCTATTTTCCGATTTTCCGTTAATTATTAAAATTAGTCTAATAGCCATTTATGTTGATCATTCTGTGGTGTTTCTATAAAAATTGTCACAAAAAAAATATTAAATTCACATCCCTGCCACTATAGGCCACGATTTCTAACTTCAAAGATCTTTTTTTAAAACTTAATTTGTCAAACATCATTATTAAATATAAAATAATAGATAGTTAAGATATTCTGCATTTGAAATCAGCAATAACCTTTATCATTTGTCATTTGTGAATCCACAAACTGTAAGTTTTGGAAGATAAAGGATTTAGAAAAGTTTTGTACAATCATACATGTAGACGATCTCCAATTGCAAGTTTGCAACCCAAACACCAACATTCATTGTCAGCACATCATAGTTAATCATGTCTCAAAGTGCTTACCTAAACTAACTAACCCTAGATTAGCTTCTATGTTTTCCAAGTTGCCATGTACGATCTCCCAATATTCTTGCAACACATGTATTACCAATGTTTGAATAACCTATACAATTCAAAAACGTTGAGTAGCTAGAATGCCTCACAACTTCTTCATAGCAAATCATGAGAAAGATTGGTGTCATCATTTAAACCTCGATCATAAGCAATACTATATTTTACAAAGTCATAATTAGATACAATATAGTCAGTTGGTGTTAAAAAAGTCTCTTTTACCAATTTTAAATGAAATTTACAAACAATTTATCTGTGCTAATTTGAAATACGCAACTTGCATTTTTTGTCAGAACTACAACTATTAAAAGAGTAGTCATATAAAATTTCAAAAATTTGAGATAAAAAAAAAACTTGTTGTTCATGACGTCAAATATATCCATCTAGCTAACCTATTATCAAGTACTATCAAGTTACCAACCTAGAGTAAATAATTGTAAATTGTTCACAGCAATAATAGATAAGAGTGCAATTTTTGTCGTACAGAGTAACAATGGGTATGCAGAAGCCAAATTTCTTCTAATGTCAAATTCAATATCTACAGCATACTATAGATCAATTTCATCCCAGTCAATTAATGGGCCACATCATCACTATTCCCAACTTAAAAATCACTTACAACATATCATTCTTTAGGCCCAATATTCAGTATCACCGAGTTTAATGAGGTCTCTAGCCGAAGTACTATGTAAATACTATTTGACTAACAAACAATACCATCGGCACCTCCAAACAAATTCATGGTAAGTACATAATGAATTCCACAGGCTCCCCTTCTTTTCTTGCAACATTTGATTAACCATAAGCAGAAGCCTATACAGATGTATACATATCGATTAGAATCGGACAATAATGGACATAGGTTCCGTTACTTGCAGGTAGCAAACTTATTTTCAAATGAAGAAGTTTCTATACCTTTATGACACTGAGATGAAGGGATTCTCCCAGAGCTGGACTGATAAAGACTCCCTAAGGAGACATGAAGCAAGGGCTGATATAACATCAAACAACAGATCTACAATCACCAATAGTATATATTCCCAATCATCTCGGCAGTACTTGGCATTGTCTCAAGCATGCACGATTGCATTGCCTCTATGTATTCCTTTAAAAACCTCCTGCATCAAAAAGAAATGTCATGCATACTTTGATCATATCTATAAACCAATACATAGTTCAAACTTCAAGCAACATAGCTTCCTCTAAAGCTCCATTCCCTTTGTACAAAAGAAAAGGGAAGGGAAAAAAAGTACTCTGTAGATGATGTTGCTGTCCTTGCATTGCTCCCTATGTCAATATAGAAAACCAATAGTCTAAGAAAGCCAATATAGGTAGTCAAACCCCACAAAGCCTCCCTGTATAGGTTTTTTACCCATATGGTATCCCTGCCAATATCACCCAATGCATTCTATGATCTCTCGAATCTATAGTTGGGATAGGAAGTTTTACATTACCTTCTCAATAAGTTCTCTACAATTCAATTGCAAACTTGGATGGGATGAGGAAAGATAGGAGATTAGAGCATGTTGCATTACTTTCAGAACTGCGAGGGACTAAGGGAGAAGATTAAAAAGCCACAATGAGCTGAGTCATTTTAGGAATGTTGGGCTCGAGACCTCATGGACACAGATCCTTCCACTCCTGTTGTTGCTCAGGCTCGGCCGTTAAAGGACGTACCCGCAATGTATGTATAGGACGCGAAAGAAAGATAAGATGCAAAAAATCGTATTGTCAATCAGCTTCTAAATGATCCATTGTGCTCTACCGCCTGGAACATCAAGCGGTAGCAAAGGCGTCTCTCAAGGATGCCTTCAGTAATGCAAGGATTTTGAATAAACGTCGCTCACGTTCTTAACAGTTCCTACAATTGAACCACAAAGGGAAAAAAAAAGGATAGTAATCAGTATTAAATAGAGTAAATGACTATCAATAAAAAAAATATTTTTTTTAATACTACTGAACCGTACAACTTTTTCCCTTCTTCATGTCAGGTATATATGCGGTGTGCCTGTGTTGTAAACCAAAACTTTGAGTTCAAATTAGAACTTATTTAAGTCATTGACAAAACACAAATGGTTCACATGAAAGTAAAGGGAAAGTACCTTTTGTATGCCACTTCCATTTACGTGTATCCTTATGCCGCTACATCGGTAGCCACCAAAATTGGAGTCTGACAACCATTCTTAAATGAGCTCAATGCATGCTCCCTTTCCTGCAAATACAATCATATGACTTGGAACACATTAGAATAAGACTATAAAAAATGTCACCATTTTTGTATTGGTCTTTAACTTAAAATAACTTAGGCTGAGTCCAATGGCTCCCTATCCCTTTAAAAGTAGTGTTAAAGTCAATAAAGTAGAGCTAAAGTCAACAAAATAGATATATAGAGAGTAAAATAGAGATAGAAAGTAGAATCCTTTGTATATATAAAGAGAAAATTAATGATAGAGAGTAAAATCTGTTGACTTTAGCTCTACTTTTAAAGGGATAGGGAGCCATTGGACTCAGCCTTAGAAGCTTATCTAATACTTATTTTTACCTTTTTGGAGAAACCAAAAAGTGACCCTTTAACTCCAGATTTCTTATCAGATGGTTAAGACTGTCTGTCCATACAACTATTCATTTTCACTCTATAACTTCCTAAGGTACTTGCACAATCCATTAAAAACAAATTCTTGATATATCTGAAATTACTCTTTGACCCATCTATATTAATAAATAGGACGTGATATAAACCAACTAACCAAAGTGTAGACTGTAGACACACAAAGGAACAAAGAGTAATGTAGACACTTCTCAAAATGACGTTCTAAGCAAGATGACTAACGTGTTTTGCATATCGATCATTTAGGAAAATAGAATTCTACAATTGAACATTGAAGAAGTGAGCAAGGAATACAATAAACAGGATATATTAAGCTAACCAAAGCTTTTACGGTTCAATTACATCTTTGTGATCTATCACCATAAATTGTAGTTCTTTGGAAAACCATTCGAAAGCACAACCAATATTCCGATTGAGTCGGCTCCTTTCTTTGTCTCCACAAAAATTAAAGTCAGAGCTTGCTGTGAAAGCAATAACAGGAATCACTAAACAACAGTTCACACAATAAAATATTAAAGAAACCAAGTTAAAAAGGGGAAAGTAAGATAGGAAGAATAGAAGACTATATGAAGCCAGCATTGACAAATTATCCAGTGACATGGTAGGGAAAGCTATAGGAAACAACCCATATCAACTGTACTACCTTTCCATGAGATCCATTCTCCCTTTGAGCATGAAAAAGGTCCATGAGGTGGCTTCTCTTATCTTACTCCTGAACATACTCAACTCTTTGAACAATCAAATTGGTACTTGAACCAATCTTTCCAACAGCCAGAAAAATGTAATTTGCGAGTTTTTTCAAATAAATATGAGTTGCCAGCATGTTTTTTTTCTACTGAAAGAAAAGGAAAGTTGTATGGAAGTGTAACTATGTAAGTATTTAGGAATTCTAGCACGCAACTCAATGGGATTGTATAGTGGATAACCAACGTCATGTCCTTTAGGTGAACAAATTTGATAGAGTAGATAATCAAACTAAGAGAGTGAGAAAGACACATAATTTTACAATTATGAAAGAAAATTATAGCTTATGGAATTAGTACATTAGTGATAAGGAAAACAGAGAATATATCAAACCTACTTGGGCAACACACCACACCCACCATGAATGAAATCACTCACTTCAACAAATTGAATGACACAAATAATGATACTATCTTCTTCGTCTTCACGTCGAGTTCTTATTTGGTTTTAAACTATATATTTTCTTGTCCCATGGCAAAGAAAGTTTAAGATTAAAAAAGAACAAAGCTATACATATATTTCTCAATCTCTATGGAGCAATCCGTTACCAAGACTGATACAATGTAAGCCTAGTAATATTGACTCAGATGATTCGTAGGAATTCACTAAAATAAGTTTATTCTAACCATTGTAACTGTTCCTCAAGTTCCTTGCTAGCGGTGAATTACGCTTTCAATTTTGTAATAGTTGTTCTTTTGACCCGATTCTAGCTAACTCTCGATTCTTGGTGTCCCGAGACCCTCCGTTTTCCATTTCCATTCAGGTCTAATTATAGAGTTTAACGGAACAAGTAGGAATAGTAAGGCGCTTCTTTCATTACCCTTTATAATAAAAAAAAACATAACAATATACAATCAAGACAGATCGCTATCAATGCTCAAATTACATATAAGAGTTCTCGTCATGTATGCAAGTACTTATAATAGTTTTTTCTGTAAGGATTTTTGTATTATAGACTGTGTATGCATTAGTCAATTAACTGTAAGATCTATCGGGGAGTTAAGGCACACAAATTTATAAAGGCGTGTTTTCTTTGGAAAATAGGTACCTAAGTTTAATTTGTACATATCGCCATGTCCAAGACACTAAATCAAATAAAAATACTCTATACATGTAGATATGGCTCACTCAAAATAACCAATTTGCATAGCTTCAAAGCGTTCAAGTAATTATTATCCGCTCCAAAGACTTTAAGCTTGAAGCTAGCTATCTCTACTAATTGCTTAATTGTCTTAAAGTTAATTGGGTGTTATGTTTAATTATCTCTTTGTAAGGTTCGTCATATATGTTATTTCTTTGTAAGGTTCGTCATATCTCGAGAACTACAGATTCTACACCTTACCAACTGTACAAATAGTAAAGGTGAATCTAGCTAAGAGCACGATGAATAGATGAACAATTATCCCTTGGTCAAAATTTGAGGATATACCGATATAGTTGATTACTTGATTGTTTCAGAAACTCAATATTCACAAATATTTTACAACAAATATGTTGTTAGATTCCTTGTGGGTTTAGATGTAGTAGTTCATTGTAAGAGTAATACACTACTTAATATACTTGGAAGCAGATTAGGAAAAAAAAACAAAGTACAACTTAACATTTAACATTGTACCCAAGTTTTCAACTTAACATTATTACCTTGAGAGCCACCCAACATCTTAAGGGCATTTGCAGATCGTCGGTGCAAATTTGGTGACCGACATCTCCTCGCTTTGCTATGAATTTGTGAGTTTGGAGTAGAGGCCATTAAAAATTAAAGATTATCTTCTTCGTTGCAAAACCATGAGGTGATTTCTTCTTCATCAGTATATATATATTTTTAAAAAAATACCTCAATTTTTCTCAAAATCGTAAAAAAAAATGAAAATCTTTAGAGATAATTTGTTTGGGTTCTTTACCGGAGTTGAATCAGGAAAGTAAGAGGAGAAGAAAGTGTTTTTAGGCGGAGAAGAAAGGGTTTTTTGAGTGTTGTGACCGAATTGGTTTTTTGGGTTTAACTTTAATATTGGAGAGGAAACCACAAATTACTACATAGGGGTTTATCGAGTTTTTTAGTGTTTTGTTCGATGTAAAGGTTTTTTTACTTCCTATTTAGTCTCATATTTTTCTAAATTCCCCCTGGCGTGGTGGGCCCCAATGAGCCGAAAAGGGACTGCTATTATATATATATATATATAATATATATATATATATATAAAGATAAAGAGGGGCTTTGTAATGTTCAATGAAGTCTTAGTATATGTATAGATTCAAGTTTAGGATAATACCTTTTGGCTAACCGCGATGGATTTGAATCTTATGTGGCATCTTAAATGGCACACATAGGTATATAGGTCTTAAATTAGCATCAGTACCAATCACACTTTCAATTTGTCATAAATTACCCATTTTGTTTGCTTTATAAACACAAAAAAAGAGAGGAAAATTAAGACCTGATAATTAAGTTTAGTGTACTTTCGTAGCACAGTGAGACGAAACAACAGATGGCCCCAAAGCCATTTTTCAGATCCTACTTCATCTTTAGAGAGTTTTATTTGTGAGAGACTTCGAGTGTTTGACAAAGGTTGGGTTTTGTTTTATTGTTGATTGATGTGTTGGGTTTTGGTATTGGAAGATATACAATCTAATTGAAAATAGAGACGGAGTGTTTTAAAACGAAACGAAGGTTCAATGGGTTTTGCTAATACGCTTTCCATTTTAAGTAGGAGACTTTTTTTCTCCGCTTTTTTCTTAATCCATCCTGATTTCCCGTGAGTAAAAAGTAGGTACTTAAAATTTGCTGACGTGGACACCCTCAAAGAAGAGGAAAAGGGACTACTATTATATATATATAAAGATATTATGAGAAGAAATTGCACAAAGGGGCATTGTGGTTCTATTAGTATAGGCCCTACTCATAAAGGCAATAAAGGAAAACAATTACTTTAACTTCGAGGACAAACACCCAAATGACCAAAAGTTGACATGCTAATCCATATATACAAAGAGAGAAATTATATACCTTCAGTATGTGTCTTGTATTAGCCAAGAACATTGGAATGGAATCAAGATTAGCAATTTTTTTTTGTTTTTTGCAACCTGTTGTGACCATAGTTAGGGATTTCGGAATTCTCGGAATTCCAACAAATCCAAAAACCGAAATTCATTAAATTTCGACCCTATCACATTCGGAATTTCGAATGCTTTCGGATATTTCGACTCTATATTGAATTCGGTTTTGAAAACCAAAATATTAGGCGGAATTCCGAAGTTTCGTTCGGAATCACGAACACTCTGGTTGTGATCAAACAAGCCCATTAGCAACCGCCAAATGGAATTTCTAATTTCTAACAAAATAAGTTACATACATGTACAAAAAATTGCCTTTTATTTTTTTATGAGATATCTAGTCTCAATACCTTCCATATAGATTCAAACACCAAACTCCGCTACCAAGATATGTATGCGTGTAGTATAGGATGGTGGTCATATCAGCAAATGACAATGTTCACCTAAAAGCATATAGCAACAAATTCAAAGTTAACAATTTTCAGCCAGAGAGACAATCAAAGATCCAAATAAAAGAAGAATTATGACACTATGCAATAAGCTTTTCACAATTACTAAACTGAAAGTGCAGCAGACAATTAAGAAATCTTCACATTATGACACCCAAACCATATCATTATATTTGGTGAAAAAGAAAAATCCCACAAAAACTTATAAAAACAAAGTAATAATGAAAATTAATAGATAGGAACTCGGTGGATTTAAACCACCATCTCTTGAGATATACTTCAACACTCAAGTGCTCTTCCATGGAGCTAAAGATCTAGATCTTAATACATAGAAGCATAACGTGCAATGCAAGATAAACCAAATTAGAATAGGTATTGGTATTTGACAATTTCATATTTTTATTAAAACTTTGTAATCATAATGGCAACTATAAATCAAATTAGATATATTATTGAAGCTTACTCACAGTTTCTTGTGTATGTTATGGTATGAACATCTTGGAAATAGAAGCCTTTGATGCTTGTGCTATTAATAATAATTAGAGTCCAATGATCTACTCGAGGGTTGGAAAGGTCGTGATATCATCGTTTTGAGGTGTATATGGATTCAAGGTGCAAGATGCTCAAACTAAAGCTTCTTACTTGCTAGTCACTTGGTTTTAGTCCACAACAACAAAAATTGATATCAACATGAAAATATTCAATAGACATACATTAATATTAAGAGTATGGTATCTTACCAATGGAGAGTTTTTTATAATTTATGGACCCTGTCTAAGTGTCCACGCATTTGAATGTTCAGGTTGGGACCTAAGGGTCCTTGCAACTGTAGAGAAAATCATTAGATATGCATGTTGGTCTGGAGTTATTGACATCATAAAGAAATGTATGATCCACATAGGTCTTGCAACATTCAAACATTCACGATACCCCATTTTAAAGTTAGCTAAATACATATATAAATAGGTGCAAAAGAGAATGAAGTGAAATCCGCACTGAGAAGGAAACCAAGTAACCATATAAACAAAGTAAGAGCAATCAATTGATAGGGATTACCTAACCTGAAAAATTTGTGATGCTTACAAAGGTTACCCTCATATGGATATTATTCTCAACTGGTGTGACATGTATCAAGTTAACCAACAATTTCCAGGGTATTTCATTCCGTTACCAAATTCACATTTGTAAGGTAACCTGTCAAGAGCGGGAAACTAAGTTAACCAACAAATACGACTATGAAGAGGCAAAGGGTCATGCACTTTAGAAAGGAGGGTTACTTGAACATAATGGTTCCAATGAAAGTGACCCAAACAGCAGCATCCCAAATGGTGGAGAAATGAGAGCTTTTAAGAATACACACGGTGGTAATCTAAGTTGGCCATCTGCAATTAATATTCTAAAACTGTTACGTTATGGAAAAAAATAATAATTATGTGCATAAATAATAATGTAGGTAGTCACAACCTAAATACATTTGCAATTCACTCACAAAATTTATATACAACACTCAATAATAAAAGGATAATAAAATGGAAATAGTAAATAAAGTGATTCGAAGTCATTTTATATTCTTCACAAATGATTTAATGATGTTGCCACAAAAAAAAACAATGGGCTAAATTAAAAATTCTTTGTGATGAGATGGATAAGCATGTTGTAAATATTTACTTGGGCCCAACCCGAATTTCAATGGGCTAATTTGTTTTGCCGGCCCGTGCTTCACATTGCATTGGTCTAGTACGTGTATTAACACTTTTTAAATTATGTTAATCTCCTGCCGTTCGTACCTTCTAATACCAATGTCTCCCTCCAATCAAAACTCTTGGCAACTTCTAGAGTGTGGTATCATCCTTTTTCTATTAGTTTTATTCTCTGGACCAATCATGAATACAACATTCACTTACGAATAAGTATTACATGAACAAAATTTAGGCATAGTGCAAATAACTTCACAAAAACTATAAATTACTACTACTTAAAAGTTAAAAATGACTAAATTCTTGGAAATAAAGATGCTTATTTAAAATGTAAATGAATGAAATTCTTCATCTGTGATTCACACATACCTTTGCCACACTAAAACCCCTGAAGTCTTCATTGGTCAAGTTGACTTCTTGATATATGCGGATGAGTTTCCTAACAGGTTATGTGATTGTAAATGCGGATATCAATCTTAGAACTATATCGAACCCACTACTTGTATCTAAAATTTACTTGAGAAAAAACTACATATTACATTAACAAATGTGCAAAACAAATGAAAAAAATTAGAAAAAAAAATCAAAGAAAGTGATGGCACAATTCTGTAGTCATGTAAGTTCAAAGCTGTCAACAAATGCAATCGTGTTAAACTACAAAAAAGAACCTCTGGCAAAGAAAAGAAAACCCACAACTAAAAACCCAAGTAGGAAGAAAAAAAAAAAAAAAAACTTGCTTTTACCCATTGATTATGCCCACCATTATGAAGTTAATTCCCGAAGATTAATCTTCATGGGATGAGAGAGGAGGAAAGATGATGGGTTTTGTGGAGTCGGTTAAACTTCTTTTTTTTCTCCACTTTTTCGTAATCCCCTTTGACATATAAGAAACGCTTCATGAGCCATTTAATAACCGATTCACATCGATTGTAATCATCAATTAAAATCTTAGTATACCACTAAGCATGTAGGATCTAATTAAGTAATCAACAGTCAAACACATATAGACCACACAAAAAAAAGACTACGCGGGTACGAATAAAAAGGTCGTTATTTAGTTGGCTAACAAAAATAAATGAGAATATAAACCAATTGCATAAAAGCAAAGGCTATTCACATGGTTTTAAAATTTTCTGGTCGAAGTTGCCTACAACATTAATGGCAACAACAAAGCAACTACTCAAAAAAGAAGAAAACGACAAATACCAAAAGTAATATCTTGTTTACTACATTAGTCACCGACATTTTGGGACTAACAAAATTTTCTAAGAATTCTTTTTTGTTTTATGACGATATGCCTTTGTCTTCTTACATAAATCTTAGTGGTGTCTTGTAGTATCTATGCATTAAGTATAGTGTGACATTTGTTCGATTTGACAAAGTATAAACAAAAATAAATTTATACCTTTTTCTCAAGCGAAGTTTGAATCCCACCCAAACCCAAACTAAGACTAATCTTGCTTATTAGGAGTCATGCCTTTCCCTTCTTTTCTTCTATAAAATTTATTCTCTTTTATTCTTCCGATCTCAACCATATTATCTTCTCTTCTTATGTATCTACTGCTACTTTATACCTATTCCTTCTCACTTCAGTACTCGTGTTTGGTCATAAAGACATATTTAATACTCAAATATAATCAATATCTGGATCTTGAAAACAGTTTAATTATTTGAAAACAGATCTAATTTGGAGATGAAAAAGGTTTTGGGGTTTTTGAGGATTGGGAATTTTTTCTTAGGGTCGGCGGAAGAGAAAAGAAGGTTTGGTTTTTTAAATGTTGGGGTTTTTGGGTTTAGCCTTTCTATTTTGAGTGGGAGACTTGGAGGGCCAGTTTTCTTGGGCAGTTTTTAAGCCTAATCTTTTTGAATTTCAGCTTCCATAATATGCCATTAGGCCACAAAAGCATCATCATGTTCCCAACTATTGGTATTGATAGTTAAAGAGTTTGAGATGAGCTATATCTAAATTTTAGAGAGTCCAAATAAACAGGGGAATGTTGAAAATTAGGAGCACCTCCCGATATTTGTTGTTTTCTCCTTTGTTTATTCAGAAAACATAGTCACTCCCCCGATCTTGATTGCCATTAAAAATAGTAACACTTAACCTAAAACCAAAGGAACGAAGGGTTTTGGTTTTCTTAGAAATAGAGATAACAAAAACAAAAACACTCCATCTTCGTCTCAATTCACTTACCAAGCCCTTCTCAGCTCCCGTTTCAAAGCAAGGTCCAACGAACTAAAATAGTATAGCCTAGCAGTCAAGATTTATGACTCAAAAGCTATTGTTCCTAAAATGGTAACGATCCTAGTTCCATAATAAAGTCCTTTACTTGGGTTCAAATTCCCAAGCAACATAATAGGTACTCCAACTTTTCATTGAAGAACATGTGTTAGTTTACACACCAAACATTTCCAATGTTTTAGAAATTGATAGGATACAAAATTAATAAACCAACTACTTTGCTCACGGAATCGAGACTAATTGAGTATTGTTTATAACCCCACCCCACTTAAATGTTTTGCATGAACCAACTATTTTTTCCATTACTATGGCATAGTAATTAATAAACTGAAAAAAAAAATTACCCAAAAACTACATGTGAGTGTGTGAATGATAAAACAAAGAATCTCATCTTTTTACTAATTCAATTTCTCAAATGAGAGAAGTAAGCATTGCAGTAAGTAACTATATGTTGCATGTGTCTATCTATTGGAGGAATCAAGTGTTGTTGTTCTTTACTTCTTTTACTGTTTGAAGTAGAAAAGTTAATATGCAGTAAGAACTGATAATTAATAAGACCAAATGGAATAATAGTTAAGTAAATGAAGAACAACAAAAAGTACTATCCAGTGAAAAAGTGAGCATGGTATGAGTGGCGGTTATTTAAAGCATTTAGACCTTGACAAAGGACTGCAATTTAAAAGATATGTCACCCTACTGTACTCAAAAAGCATAAAGTCATAGATACGTACTGTTCATCAATCAATAGAAGATCCAAGCTTATACAGTGGTTGCCTTCATTTTGATCTGCAACTGAAAAAAGATACAAACATATCAATCAACTCTACGATATCTAATACAAAGAAGAAGAGCTGCTATAAAAGAAACAATACAGTGTTGTTAAACAACAGTACTAATCGGGAATAATTAATTGCACATAGTGATGGTAATGAATTCAAATGTAAACATATAGTATGAATCTAATTTACCTATTGCTGGCCTTCAAAACCATATGAATCACGATTTGAAAGGAACATTCTCGCTAGAATATTGCTTGGCATTTTGTCAAACAGCATATGGTATAGAGAAAGTGTGGAAGAAGGAGAACAGAATGGGATGGAGAGAAGAGAAGAAGAGCCTTCCTAAAGAGGCCATTTTCTCTGTTGTCGGGAAGAATCCGATTCAAGTTTGATGAAGGAATTGCCATTTATATATATATATATATTTTTATAAAAATAGAGAGTGATGAATCGACTGAAGTGTGGCAACCATTGAGAACAAAGCAGTGAAATGAAAAGTTCTTAAATTTGTTGTTTTTGGATTAAAAAAAAAACAAAATAAACTTTAGCAAACAATTAAATAGAAGGTTACTAAATTTTGTTATTTAGATAGGTACCTCAGAGAATGCATCGAAAGCAGAAGGAAGAATGGAATTATTTGGCTGATCTGAATCCTCGAATCTTGAACTGTTTCTATCTGATTCTTTTTCTTCTTTGGTGTTGTCGTAGTCATCGTGATCATCTTCTTCACTTAGAAAACTTTTGAAGTTGGGTTGTTTTTAATTTTAGTTTTTTTTTTTTGGGGAACAATCGTGGGTTTTTTAGGCGGGTTTCCGTTCTAAGTGGGAGACATCTATCGCAGTTTTTTTCTCCATTTTTTTTTCGTAATCTCTCTCTCCTCCTGATTTCTCGTGAGTAAAAATGGTACTTAAAATTAGCCTACGTGGACACCCTCAGAGAGCAGGAAAAGGGACTGCTATTATATATATATAAAGATTTGTTTCTTGCTGTGATAATCAATAATTGTTACTATATATAATGGTTGTCACTGGCTAGAATGTCTAATTAGCATAAATGGTTTTCATTTTGATCATTTTTTGCTTTCATATCTTTCAAGGTTTATTTGTTTGATTTTTTCCATTTGCACTTACTATGAAATTGTAGTTCCATGTTTTAATATATTTTTCATATATGACTACTTAGTTGATTTGATAACATAAAATCCATAAGGTAAAATGAACAATCGTATGCTATTTGTTCTTCAAAAAAAAAAAAGGTTCCAAAGATATTGCAATTTGATAAACTCTATCCAAGTTCAGAGCTTCCTATATATATTCAGTACCAGTTTACTCTCTTTAAATATAACTAATACTTTGATAATTCTTGGACTCTTTTCGCCTTTTCGACATCTTTTTTTTTTTGCAAAGGGGTTTATTGACTATTTATAAAAGAGAACCGGTGGATTCAGTATGAGACTTTTGATTTTCATTTTAAAATTTTGTTATTTAGTAAGACACGCATAGTTCTTGAAGTCATTAGCCACATCGTTTTATAAACCAAGTTTATGATTTCTATGTTGAGTGGCAACTTGACTGGGTCATTTGTTCATTTTTCCTTGAGTAGGTCATTGCACATGTGGCCTTGCTTTTAGCTTGCCACAACTGAAAAGTCAGATCCCTTTGACCAGTTAATTTGTCATGTATGTTTCTCTATCTACATTTCTTATATTGCTCTGCTTACATTGTTGTAGTGCCTTGCTTAAATAATGTTTTGAGGGCATTGGTCTTTAGTTAATTATGAATCAAGGGTCAAAACCGAAGACACATGTAAAATTAGAAAAGAATTAATGAGTAAGCCTGCCCTTTCTTGATTCCAATCAACCCTTTGGGTTCTTAAAATTAGAAAAGAATTACGTGTTTACCTTCTTCGACAAAACTCTTTACATTCGCTCAATTCTGAACATAATTAGGAGTTTGACCGAATAGTCATTCTCTCTTCTCCAATTCACCAAACTTCTACAGATCTCTCTCCCGGCTATTACCAATGTTGTGGTCTTCTTCACCAAAGCCAATTGATGCATTTACAAGGTAAAATTTCTATCCTCTTTTCTTCTTTTGCTTCGGTTGTTCTTTATTCCCAAATTTTAAATGGTTTATGTTTTGGGTCTCACATAACTATGAAACTATTTACTTGAAATTGTGCAACCACTGATTCGTTTGTTTTTTATAGCTCAACTTGTGGTTGCACGATTTTCATTGGATGGGCTATTGCTTCATAGTTTTCATCTCTTCTAACGGCTGGGATTCAATTTCAGGGGTATAAATTGAGGGTTGGGACGACTGCCACGATGACAGCCTATGAGTTGGATTGGAAATTAATTAGATTATTAATTGTGAAATTAAACAAAAAAATCCCTTCGTTTCTCCGAACTTCCGTCTCCCTCTCAATTTTCCACTTTACCTCTCCCCCTTTCGATTAAAAAAATAGAGACCAGTTAATTAGATGCTTTGAAAAAAAAAACCCAACCGTCCCAACGTTAAAACCCCCGCAAACTTCCCACCAATTTAAACAACAAAACTCTTCGTTCTCCATCTTCCTCTTTGGTTTTCCTCCTTTTTCCTTCTTCAAACCCAGCCTATTCAAATCAAGTATGAATCTTTTGCTTTTTTCTTTTGTTTTTTCAGGAAATAGGAACAATGGTTTTGGACTTGCTTCGTTGTCGTTGTGGTATCTCTCATCGTCTTTAATCATTTTTCAGGTATTAACAATGAGCAAATTAAAGAGCATTGACATCATAAGCTACAGGTATCCAGCAACCCTTCACTCACTTGCATATAGTTGGGTGGAGTCAAATTCCAGATTCAACAGCGTCATCCCTTCAATATTCGGCATCGGCGCTAGAGTCTATGGATCGTAAAGTATTGCTAAACTCTGGGAAAAGTAGACAAACCGTGAGTCATGCTCTTTAGTAAGTTTGTTCTCATCTCCCACTTTAGGACTTTTAGCTCAAGTGCTTACACCCTAGAATAGAGCAAGTAAGAAAATATTTTTTGGATTGTGAATCATTTTCTGATGGCTACGTACCTCTTTATGAAATCCCTCCTTCATTCCAGATTGGTCCTCTTCTTCCATTATTAGTGGCATGTTTAGTCAACTGATGAATTCTTTTAGTTTGGTCTTCCTTTAAATTTAGTTCAGTATTAGTTGTACTCCATTTTCGATTTGTGGTACTCTTTGTGCATGCTCTTCAAGTAGTGGGAATGGGGTAACATGATGTGATTTGGTGGAACACAGTTTCAACGTTGTTGCTAATAAATAACTTTTAATGGGCGTGTTGATTTCACTTTGCATACTGTGTATTTGATTTCAATGATCATGTTTTAATTTCCCTGTGTTCAGAAAGGAAGGAAGAAAGAAAGACCTATTAAACCTCTTTCGCGTAATCTCTTCGAATCAGGTGTGTCAAAGCCTTATATATATTTATCTTTGTTTCATATTGCTATGTACATATGTACTGTATGAGAACATTTTGTATAGATTTTTGGGTGGATGCAAGTCAAAGACCCACCAAAAGGAAAAAGTCAGCCAATATGACGTTCTATATATATTCATTAATTGAAGGAGCTATATTTGAATACTCTTATATGTTTTTGTGTCTAGGATTACCCCTACACTAAGAAGTTACTGGAGCTTGAGTAGTGCAAGGAAATGACATCATCAGTCCATACAGTAAGTATACAATTGAGGCAAGCATGGGTTTACCATGATGAAGTCCGACTGAAGTGAAGTAGCAGCTTATATTCAAGAGTAAGTTCGAGTTGGTGAGAGCCTTATAGTAAGTTCGAGTTGGTGAGAGCCTTATAGGTTTCATTTAGTGAGTCCATTGTATATTTGAAACTTAACTCTTAAAATGAAAAGTAAATAATGCTAGATTAGGAGAATTACATGTATTCCAAGATAAATTTGGAACATGGGAATATTTATATAGATATCAACCACAACTTCTACTCCTGCTTCCATCTAAGATTGTGATACTCGGAGGCTTCATTAAGATTTTAAACCCTAGAATATTGTTAATAGGAAAAAGATGTATTTTATGGTTACACTTAGATACAAAAAAATCATTCATTTAAAAAATTAATGTCGGAAGATTGTTGCTGCCTTTATGTAGCCCTGTTTTAGCAATATTTTCAAAAACAAACATAGCATTCAAGAATTACAGCCCAATCAACGTTGATGTTAGTTCACTATTCTTAAGTTATTGATGCATTGTGGAGAAGATTGAGTACTACAACATGGAGCAGTGAATGCTGCCTATTTATGAAATTAATATGGATTCCTCATCTATGCCATATTTGTGTAGTTATCTAATATCAAGTTCATCGGCACATCAAGTGCATATTGGATCTCTGCCTCATTTTTTGGACAACAATTGCAATAATCTACTGATAAATAGTAACTGTTTCTATTCATTCACTAACAAACTTTATTGCCGTCTTCTTTCTTGCAGCCATTACTTCAATGATTTGACTTCAACTTCAGGCTTTACAATATCAGCTTGCTTGGTAACACTCAGATGCCTTATAGGTATGGCAAGTGTCATTTTTACACTATTTCTGATCCCATTCATGATTTGGTTAAATGCGATATAATCCATTACTCATTGGCTTCTACATGTCATGAAATATTTCAAATAATGAGATGATGTAATTGTTTTGAACCACATCATGATAGCTGTTTTGAATTTTCAATCACCACCTAGCAGTCACAAACCTAAGTTTTTGTTCGGTGTGGACTTTCTTTTCATTATGGGGTTTGTCCTTATTTGGTATGAAGCAGTTTGTATTCTTATATATATATATATATATATATATATATATGTATATTATTTTTTTATTATTTTTTTGTGTCTGTGAATGTTGAGCATTGCTGGATAATGTTGTGCATTGCTGGATAATGTTGTAGGATTAGGAATTTAAGGAGATATATGAGTCAATTAGTGGTGCCGATTTGCACCTACAATGAGTGCAAATGATTCAAGTTAAATTGCGTAGCTGAGGCTATACAATTTTTTGGTTAAGGTGTAGACTGCACTGTGACATTATTTAGAAGATTGTTGGAACCAATATTACGTTGGCTCCATTTGGGTGAAGGTGGCTCGGGTCAGAAGCTTGGGTTTCACGTTTAATTTAAACTCTTATCTTAAATGTCGATTTTCGAGGTCTCTCTTGATTTCAAATTGATATGGCTGCGGTCTGCAGCTTGCCGTTGCAAAATAATTCTTTCGTGAGTGTGATAACATGAAAGGTGAGCATGTCTGATGGAAATATCAATCTCAGCTTTGATGTACAGTGTCACGGGATGCATGCTCATTAATCTTATTTAATGAACCTATGCACAACCTGTTTTCAAGTTGCACTATCGTTTTTATTGCATTCTTCCAAATGGCAGACTATTGATGAATATTGTTCTGTATTGTGACCGGTTCTTTTTTTTTTGCTAAATTGAGCACAAATATTTTGCAGGTCAAGTTCTTTAGGAAAGTGCTCAATACATGTTGTTGGCCACGTACTTTTAGAAAAAAGAAGGTAAGGTAATACATTATAACTTTTTTTGACATTGTGTAAGAAGAAATTATAAACTCAGTTCAGGTTTTTTCCTGCTTCGGAATCACTGAGAGTTGTACTAAAGCCAACCCACCTTGCTGTTGGAATGAAGTCTGAATCTGATGGATACCTTTTAGGAGGTGTACAAAGAGTGTCAGTAGATTTACTGAAAAACAAAATAGGTTATCAATTGAGACACCAACCCCCATTATAAACTCAGTTCAGGTTTTCCTATGCTTCAAAATCACTGAGAGTTGTACCAAAGCCAACCCACCTTCATGTTGTCATTAAGTCTGAATCTAATGGATACATTTTAGGAGGCGTACATAGATTGTCACATGCTTTACCGAAAAACGAAGTAGGTAATCGAGACCCCCGACACGCATTACACCCACTTTATGTTAATTCAATTGATTTTTCCCTGTTATCATATAGTTACAGTACAACCAAATAATGATCACTTCCAAAGTCCAGGTACAGCTGACACTTACACAGTTACGCTGACCAGTGACCATATGGATTAGGTGTTAAGAGACCTCATTGGGCTTCTCTTATGTTGGAAAGTGTATCCACCTCACTTTCCATTCTCCTTTTCATATAATTAGTTGCCATTGATTTTTATAGGTGTGCTATGGAAATATCTCCCGCAGACCGCAGTTTTCTCCTTTCTTTGGTGAGCTAAGTTACATCGATTGTGATGGCTTGATTACTGGCGCTGAAGCAAAAAATCAATTTGACACTATATTAGTATTTCATAGTTCTCTGAAAACAACACTTTTTTTGGATGGGGTTTTCCTATTGATATTAGATGAACCACTTTGTCGTTTCATTAATTTAAACACTTGCTTTGCCGAAGTTATGGATCAGTCTTCAATAGATGTTATATATCTAATATATATCTTTGCACACTAACTGACTTGAGCAGCAAGCTAGCTAACTACTGTGTTCAATGTTGGGTGGAGACTACCCTTCTATATTAGTTATCACAGAAAGTTATAACGTGGTGAGGGTTCACAAATACATTGCAATTTTGCAACACAATTATGGCCATGCCTTATACCTTTTCCAGGAATGTTGCGGATGTTATTTGCCCTTCCTTTTACCTTGACTCAACACATTTCCAACAATGTAGAAAAAAAAATTATAAAAAACTTTTAAGCTAATACAATAACATCAATCTAATGATAATACATGGCTGCTGCGAATATCTCTAGGTACTCGAAAAGGATTACAAAACAATCCTGGATACATTGCTAATTTACAAACTTTTAGAAAAAAAAACATTGGAGTCACAATGTCACCAAAGGTAACTGCTCTCTATGAGTCTCTTCACATATATATATTTTCCGATAATCACGAAATTTCAAGAGATTTCCTTTGTTCTTAACAGTGTCCAACCCTCTTGACATTCCTTAATAATAAAATCTCTTTGATACTCTCTTACCCAGTGTTCATGATTCCGAACAAAATATCGAAATTATGTCTAATATTTTGGTTTTTCAAAAAATTAGGAAAAAACAACATAAGATCGAAATATTGATGATTATGAAATTAGTTGAAATTCTGAATAAGACATGGGTTGAAATATTATGAATTTCGGTTTTTGAATTTGTCAGAATTCTGATAATTCCGAAATCCCAAATTATGCTATAACCACAATTTCTACAAGAAGAATTTTGTTGTTATTACGTTTTCCAATAGTTTTGTATCGTACATTTTCTTTTTCGAAATGCTCCACGTTACTATCCTACTTCAAAATGCTTTCTATTAATTTGATATAACAATTATCAAAGTTAACTAATATACATCATTGAATAATTTTTTTTTAGCACATTAATTACACTTTTCATCGAGCTGGTTACTTATAAATTTTTTTTTCTATCACAATAAATAGTAAATGCACGTTAAATTTTAAATCACATTATCAAACATGCTTTTTTATGGAATCCGTACGGAAAGCACATACATTAACTAGTAATATAATAAGGGAGGGAAGTTTTATGACCCACGGCTAGAATTCCATCTTAGGGTGGGCTGAGTGGTGTATGTGGGATTGAATATAATGTCTCGAACGCAGTGCTGGAGCGAGCTGGGGTTTTTAGACATTGGCTTATTTTAAATGGGGCAAGGGAAAAACGAAAAACCAAATTAATTTCGGACGATCTGTTAAAATCTGAAATGTCAATATATTAGTGTGTTAAGTCCTAATCAATGCTAATTTTAACAAGGAAATTCTCTCCTCAGATAAAGATCTAAGGGATTTTTCTTAACTTTTATAAACATGATTTAAGAGCCCTAACTTTATGGTTTAATTTAGTCCCATTAAAAGTACATTTCACTAGTACAAGTTTATTGTTATCTTTTGAAGGAATTTCTCTCAAACAGCCAAAGGGTTCGTCATCACTCTTGTTAATAAAGTTTTCCTTTACCTCTTCTTTTTTATTGTTATTATATTCTTTGAAAAGTAGAATGCTTCTGTGTAAAGTTTTTTTTACAAAGCAAATAGCGAGCTACTTGCTGGATGATTGCCATCTGTGCTTGGAGAAGTGGTGAATTGCCATCTGCCATCTGTGCTTGGAGAAGTGGTGAATTGCCATCTTTGTGTTTCAGTGGTACACATTTATTCACTATTGAAGATATATTCTCAGTTATTTCCGGTTCTCTATGGGTTTGAATATTGGTGAGCATATTTTTGTTATAATTAAGGTCTTAGAATCTATATATGGGCAATTGAGCAGTTTTTTCCTTGATCATTTCACTCAGCTGAATGCATCTAGCTACGAGCGCTTTGTATATGGCGCTTGCTAAAGAAATTAATATCCATCTTATTTATTACAGTAGAGCATTTTTTTTTAACATTTTTTGATTTTTTTAACTTTATAGTATTCTCTTCTATTCAGCTTTCGATTTTTGGTTGGAGGCGAGAGGTCCATGTTGAGTTTGTTGAACCCCCATTCGTACACCTTGAATCTATACCTCAAAGAGTTGTGCTATGTTGAGCCCCTTGAAAATTTGTATTGGTTTCAATATATAACAGAGTCTGAATAGTGAAAGGTGTTTCTTCTTCAGAACTCCACATCCAATCTTGGTGACCTCTGAACTAACTGTTTTTGCACATTTTTTTTCCCTTTTATAAATGAATTCTCTGTAGTTGTTCCTTTTTTTTTGATTCCTCATAATAGGACTACTGAGCCGTGAGAACAAATTATTTGGGGATATTTGTCTGGTGACACAACGAAGGATATATGTTATCTATGGTAAAAAGATAATTGATTAAGATAAGCAAAGGAATACAAGCTACACAGAAATGTCCAAATGAACCAAAAACTAATGCTTAAGGAAGTGGGTATCTCCTTTATCTGCCATTCCCAACTATGGTTAAAAAAGAGGTACTCTGACTCCATTTTATGCTCCAATAATTCTCATTGTAACAACTAGGAAAATCTGTAACATTTGAGGTCCATAAGAGGCTAAGACGACCTTAGCTAAAGGGAAACTTACTGGATGCTTTTAATGTAGATACAACTTTCAGATGAATGTTTTGTTGTGTCTCATTTTATAGTTACAAGTTTTGAGTATGTTATCTGTTCTAAAGTTTTCTGTCAGGTATTGATATTACACATTGTTTCTTCCAACTGTAGTGGGTGAGCCAAGGATGAAGGTAAATCGTATTGCATGCTATTTTTTCGTCTCCGGTAGTACATATCTCCATGGATTTTGCAGGAACAGATTGGGATAATCTACATTAAACTTACTAAGGGTCTTGAGATTGTCATGGTGATATTTGTGGGCTTTGTCATTGTGGACATTGTCGTGAAGGGGAGGAAAACAAGGCTATGATGCTTATGGAAGAAATGAAGAGTTGCGGAGTTCATTGCTACAACACTGTGATTGATGGTTTCTGCCAATGGAAAATAAGCGGCTTAGTTAGATAGCCATAGCTTTGCTTTTGGAAGGTCATTTAAGCGTGGACCAAGAAAAAACATGGCAGTGAATATGATCAAAGGAATTGAATTCACACATTTCGTTACAAGCATTACCAGATTTTTAAAACATCTTGATTAACAATTATTGATTTGGATGGCAGTTTGAACTGTCATGAAGCTTGGTGTGGGGGCTCAATCAGGAAAAGGGTGCTAGGTCAGCGGACATCGTGGGGATGCAGCGTAATACAATAGCCGGAGGGCATGGGAACATAGCCACGAAAGAGACCAGGTCAGTGGGACACCGAATGGGATGCAACATAGCGATATAAACTGGGGAGTATGGGAACATAACCGCGGAACCCTAGATCACGGACGTGGCATAGGTACGGCATAGGAGAAAACCGTCAGATGGAAGGACAGATGGACGGTCAAGAAAGAAGGGGGAGGGGGTATAAAGAGAAGGAGATGGGTAGAGAAAGAAGGGGCCGCATCTAGAGAGAATAGAGAGGAGAGAAGTAGAGAGAAGAAAGAAAGAGAGAGTGTAGAGAGAATTGTAGTTTGGGTGAGATTTAAGGTTCATATATTTGGCGCCGTCTGTGGGAACAGATAAAAGCAACCTAAAAATGGCACCAAAGAGAGCAGCGGGTAGACCAAAGAAGGTGAGGGTTCAGGAACTGATGCTGGAAGCGGTGATTGAGGAGGGGGAAGAACGAGAAGAGGGGTGAGCAGTTGAAGAAACACGACTGATGCGAGAAGAGATTGAGAGGTTGAGAGAGGAGAACGATGAGTTGAGAAGAGAGAGGGAGAAGGTGGAGGAAGAGGTCATGGAAGAGCTAAGTGAGGGGTCTGAGAATGAGGGATCTGAAGATGAGGAGGAGGCCAGACCGAATCTTGTGGAAAATCCGGTAGCTGGCTTGACAATAGAGCAAGTATAAGAAATGATAAACAATGATAGAGTCAAACCGGACGGCAGGCTAATGAGCACAGAGGAGCGGCCAGTCAGGTGGTGGCTGGGTTGAACCCTTTAGCAGATGACATATGGGATTCGGAAGTCCCAAAGCAGTTCGCTCAGCCGAGATTCGAGAGGTACGACAGCAAAGGAGTTCCGGCCGATCACATCTATCATTTTAGGCAACAAATACCACTTTGGCAGGAGTCTAGGTATGATGGTCTGCGGTGTATGATGTTCCCGGCTAGCCTTAAAGGAGGGGCGTCGGATTGGTACTACAGGTTGCCTGCGGGGAGCATCAAAAGTTTTCAGGAATTGGAGCAGGCGTTCATAGAGCACTTCATACATCAGAAGAAACGGGTAGTTGACATCGCTGTTCTATTCAACGTGCGACAAAGATCTGCAGAGTCAGTTAGGGAGTTTCTGTGCCGGTTCAAGGCAGAGACACTGAAAGTGGAAAATCTGGATGAGAGGACAGCAGTGATAGCTTTTGAAAGAGGCTTGCGTCCGGGGACAGGAGTGCACCAGTCCGTAGCCAAAAATGAGATCGCGAAGTTACACAAGCTGTACCTGCGAGTGGAAAAATATATAAGATATGAAGGTTCTATGCAGAAGGATTCCAAGAGGTCGGGGAAGGCAGTGTTGTCTTTGGAGAAGGAACGGGAGCACCGGAAGGCAGAGACATCAGAAAAAGAAGGTAAGGGATATCGCGGATACAGAGGATGGGCAGAAGGAAACCGGAAAGGCATCCGAAGGGAGTACAGGGAGAGGAAACCATACCGCGATATGGAACAGACACCCCTGAATAAACCGTTAAGTGAGATCTTGCCCTTAATCAAGGATTTTCCGGTGTATAAGGGACAGCAAAACACACCAATATAGATACCAGAAAAACCTTTCTGTGCATATCATCAGATACGGAATCATGAGACGAATAACTGTTACGCACTGAAATAGTTGATTCAAAGGATGGTGGAAAAAGGGAGGATGGGAGAGTTCGTGAGAGGCGCCCAGAACGAAGAGAGCATGCCACCTCAGGGAAGAATATTGGGAACCATCAATGTGATTTACAGCGGAGAGGTTCTGAGTCACAATGCTTATAGAGACAAGATAAGGCGGGCCGCGAGTATCCAACAAATCAATGAGAGAACGGATAGACCACGACAAAGAGCGGTATCTGCGGCAAAAAAGGACCAAATTGTGTTTAGTAGCGCGGGCCTCTGGGAAGTGGACTGGCCACACGAAGATGCGCTGGTCATTACAGTCGTGATGAAAAATTATATGGTAAAGAAGGTATTGATTGATTGTGGAAGTGCAGTAGATTTGTTATCCAGAGGTGCTTTGGAGGAAATGGGCGTCGATCCTAAGCAGCTACGGCCTTCGCAAACCAATTTGTATGGATTCAACGGGAGCATGACAGAGCCCATGGGGGAACTCTTACTGCCCATGACAACAGGACCAGTGACGATTTTTGCCCGATTCATGTTGGTAGATTCAGCTTTGCAGTATAATGCAATCTTAGGAAGGATGTGGATTCACGAGATGAAGGCGGTCCCATCAACGTACTATCAAAGACGCTCGACGGAGGGGGAGGCGGAACCATTGAGGGAACCAAAGACGCTCGACGAGATTGAGTTGGTGAATATTGGAAAGGGGGATGAAGAGAAATTCACATCGATAGGATCCAATTTGCAGAAGAATGGAAGAATAAGTTGATACAGTTCTTGTCCGAAAACAAAGATGTGTTCGCTTGGGCGATAGAGGAGGTTACTGGGTTGGACCCTGAATTTGCTTGTCACCACTTGCATATGAAGAAAAAAACGCCAGACCGGTGAGGCAAAGGATGCGCGGCATTAGACCTAAATATGCCGAGGGAATACGTGAGGAAGTCGCGAGGCTGAAAGGGGCGGGGATAATTCGAGGAGTTGAGTTCACGTACTGGTTGTCTAATATAGTCGCGGTACCTAAAAAGAATGGCAAGGTTCGTATGTACGTCGATTTCACGGATGTGAATACCGAGTGTCCGAAGGATAGCTATCCCATGCCGCGGGTAGATGAGTTGGTGGATAGGATAGCAGGGTACAAAATATTCTCATTCATGGATGCGTCTATGGGGTATAACCAGGTCGCGATGTATAGACCAGATCAGGAGAAAATAACATTTGTGGTAGAAGGTGGCACGTACTGCTATACAAGGATGCCATTTGGGCTGAAGAATGCTGGAGCCACTTTTCAAAGATTGGGAGAGAAAATGTTCAAAAGCAAGATTCGGAAGGGGATTGGAATATACATAGATGGCATGGTTGAAAAAAGCATGTCTGAGGAGCATTTAGAGGGCTTACGGGAGACATTCGGGATACTGCAGAAGTACAATTTGAAGTTGAATTCAGAGAAATGCACATTCGGAGTGATCACGGGAAAGTTCTTGGGCTACATCGTAACTCATCGGGGAATAGAGGCTAATCTGGAACAGATAAGAGCCTTGATAGAGATGTCGTCGCCACAAAATGTTAAGGAGGTACAACGGCTAGCTGGAAGGGTGGCGACATTGAACTGGTTCATTTCCAAGTCATCCGATAAATGCAAACCGCTGTATCGGTTGCTGAGAAGTACCCCGGATTTCTCATGGACAGCGGAATGTGAGGAGGCATTTCAAGAGTTGAAGGGGTACTTGGGCAAGGCTCCTTTATTGTCTCGGTCAGAAGAAGGGGAGAAGTTGTACTTGTATTTGGGACCCACCGAGTATGCAGTAAGTTTAGTATTGATCCGCCTAGTAGACAGAGTGGAGAAACCGGTGTATTTTCAAAGCAAAACGTTGCTAGATCCAGAGACGCGGTATAGTAGAATCGAGAGGTATGCCATGACATTAATCTTCTCAGCTCTGAAGCTGAAGCCCTACTTCGAGTCGCACTCTGTGGTGGTGGTGACAAACCTACCTCTCAAACAAGCATTAAGGACAGAAAAGTCAGGGAGAATGTTGAAATGGGTAGTGATGCTTAGCGCGCATGATATACAATATCAGGTAAGGACCGCGGAGAAGGCGTAGGTGATGGTGGAGTTTCTGGCTGAGTTCCCCGCCGAGGTTCCCACTTGGGGGAAAGAGATGGTCATGGAACCAGAGAGGGATGGGGAGCCCGACTTATTGGACCCTTGGGATAAGAGGAATGGATGAAGGGTATTCGCAGATGGGTCTGCCACTGATGCATGCAGCGGCATAGAAGTTGTGTTGGTTACACCTGATAATAACAGAATAGAACAGACCATGAAGTTAGGTTTAGCGACATCCAGTAATGAAGCGGAGTATGAGGTAGTGATAGCGGGATTGAGAATGGCCGAGGATCTGGGAGTAAAGGAACTGATCGTGTATTCAGACTCAAATCTCGTGGTGTGTCAAGCCAATGGAGGGTTTGCTTCTCGGTGCCCGCGAATGGCTAAGTATTTGAAGGTGGTGTGCGAGAGATCCAGCAAGTTTGTGAAGCTCCAATTTGTACATCTGGGTCGCGGTGAGAATAGACACGCGGACGCACTAGCATACGTTGCGGCAGCCATGCCTGGGTCAGAGGAAAGGACGATACGGGTAGGGAGATTGGATAAGCCAAGCACGGAAGAGGTGGTAGAGGTGTGTCAGGTTACTAAAGAAGAAGGGGGATGGATGGATCCCATTAGATATTTTTTAGAGGCAAAGGAGGTGACAGACAAGAAAGAAAAGAGAAGATTGGAATAGACGTCTCAGAGATATGTTATGGTGGAAGGTGAATTATACCGAAAGAACTTTAGTGGGCCCTTGTTAAAATGTCTAGGACCGCGGTTAGCATCAGAAGTGTTGGAAGAATTGCACGAAGGGGACTGTGGGAGCCATTATGCAGGAAGAACTACTGCGCACCGACTCTTGACACAATGCTACTTTTGGCCTCATATGAAGGAGGCAGTGGACTTCGCTAAGAAATGCGACAAGTGTCAAAGATTCTCACAGCTGATATTTGCCCTAGCTCCCCCTTGTATAATGTCTCGAGTCTGTGGCCTTTTGCCATATGGGCTATGGATATTATAGGGCCGTTGCCCATGGCAGCGGCAAAAGGAGATATATGCTGGCAGCCACGGACTATTTTACTAAATGGATAGAAGTCGTCCCTTTGCAGCAAGTCAATGAGACACAAGTGATTAAGTTTCTATAGGAGAACATCATATGTCGGTTTGGGTTGCAGTATGCCATCATTGCAAACAATGAGACACAGTTAACGGGAGCTAAGGTAGCGGCGTTTCTACAGGTGCACAAGGTGAAACAAGGATTCTCTGCCCCCTACAATCCCGAAGGCAACGGACAGGCAGAATCTTCTAACAAAACAATAATGAACAATCTGAAAAGGAAATTGGAAGATAAGAAGGGCATGTGGGCCGACGAGTTGAACCATGTGCTCTGGGCTTACTGAACCACACCGCGGACAAGCACCAAGGAGACCCCCTTCGCCTTAGCATACGACGTCGAGGCAGTAATTCCTTCAGAAATGGTGGCGGCTACTATGAGAACCAAGGCTGTGGAGGTGAGATCAAATTGGTGCATATTGGCAGGGGACTTGAACCTGGCAGAAGAGAAAAGAGACTCAGTTCGCATTCGACTAGAGGAGTATCATAGGAGACTGCAGAGACAATACAACAAGAGGGTCAGACCACGACATTTCAAGATAGGGGAATTGGTACTACGCCGAGTGACACCGAGTACAAAAGAGGAGAAGGATGGGAAGTTGGGTCCTAATTGGGAGGGGCCGTACACCATGGTGGAAGTGGGAGGTTCTGGTACTTATAAGTTGCAGACCATGAAGGGTAAACTGATAGAAAGGCCTTGGAATATAAGAAAGTTGAATTTTTTTTTACAACTGAATATAATGAAGTCACCAAGCAATGTAAGGAAGGTCTAGAACAGTGGACTAGAGCTATATGTAAATGTATAAAACCACAACACTTTTGTGAATGGAAATGTATTTGCTATGTGTAATGCTTAAAGAATAATATAAACCGCGGATTGGAGACGTAGAAAATACATGGGGCAAGGAGAGTGTCCCCAGCAGGCATGAACGCTTCTCAGAGGGAGAGGCAGCAGAGGGGATGAGCTCTTCGCTGACGCTAGAGATGGAGAGAGCCTGGAACAAGGGGAGTTGTTCCAGCAGGCTTGAGAGCCTAATCGAACCCGCAGAGGGAGATGAGCCCTCCGCGGATTAAAGATGCAAGAGACACATGGGGCAAAAAGAGTGACCCCAGCCGGCTTTAACGCTTCTCAGACGGAGAGGCAGCGGAGGGGATGAGCCTTTTGCTGACACTAGAGATGGAGAGAGTCTAGAACAAGAGGGGTTGTTCCAGCAGGCTTGAGGGATTGACCAAGCCCACAGAGTGGGATGAGCTCTCCGCGGATCAGAGATGCAAGAGACACCTGGGGCAAAGAGAGTGGCCCCAGCAGGCTTTCACGCTTCTCAGAGGGAGAGGCAATGGAGGGGATGAACCCTTCGCTGACACTAGAGATGGAGAGTTTGGAATCAGGGAGTTGTTCCAGCAGGCTTGAGGGCCTGATCGAGCCCGCGGAATGGGATGAGCCCTCCGCGGATCAAAGATGCAAGAGACACGTGGAGCAAAGAGAGTGGCCCTAACAGGCTTCCACGCTTCTCAGAGGGAGAGGCAGTGGAGGGGATGAACCCTTCGCTGACACTAGAGATGGAGAGTCTGGAATCAGGGAGTTGTTCCAGCAGGCTTGAGGGCCTGATCGAGCCCGTGGAGTGGGATGAGCCCTCCACGGATCAGAGATGCAAGAGACACGTGGGGCAAAGAGAGTGTCCCCAGCAGGCTTCCACACTTCTCAGAGGGAGAGGTAGCGGAGGGGATGAGCCCTTCGCTGACACTAGAGATGGAGAGAGCTTGGAACAAGAGGAGTTGTTCCAACAGGCTTGAGAGTTTGATCGAGCCTGTGGAACGGGATGAGCCATCCGCGGATCATAGATACAAGAGATACATGGGCAAGGAGAGTGACCCTAGCTGACTTCAACGCCTACCAGAGAGGAAGGCAGCGGAGGGGATGAGACCTTCGTTGATCCTAGAGATGGAGTGAGTCGGGAGCTATGGAAGTTATCCCAGCAGGCTTGAGAGCCAAATCGAGCCAGATAAAGAAACAGGGGCAAGAAAGTGGAGGGAAAGAAGTAAAGATTTGCATAAAGAGAGAAGTTGTAATCTAAGCGGATAGTTAGAATCAAAAGGTAAAGAGGCAACAATATAGCATACAAAATCCAATATCATGTTAAAGGAAATAATGGCGGAAGGAGAAGTGTGACAAACAACAGGTCCGGGAAAGTACAAATATCTGATTACAAAACAAAGATCACTAAATCATTTCGGAAGCAGAATCATGGACTGGCAACACATTAACAACTTGTTGGGTAGCAGCAGTGGGGATATCTTTCGTAGTTTCTTCGGGTAGTGCCGCGGTTATCTCAAGGGAGAAGGCTCCATGATCACCAGGTGTTTAGGAAGGACCTCTTGAGCCGATAACGCTTCCCCGGTGGCTTCGGGGGAATCGATCACAGGAGTGGCAGGCATTTCAGGGATAAGGCGGCCTTCTCGGGTGAGCCTCTCAAGCTCTTCTCGGAGTTTTTTGGCCACCCTCTTGTCGGCCAGAAGTTTGAAGCGATCACGGAATGTGTTCATGTCGGCCAGGTTTTGTTGTGACAAAACGGCAGAGTCCTCATGGTGCTTCTGTTTGAGAGCCGCCATGGCCTCCTGATTTTGTTGGGCGAGTGCATCCAAGTTGAGCTGATGGTGCTGGAGGAGCGACTCATGTTGCTGGTTCAGACGTTCATTGACCTGGTCCATGTATTGTTGATGTGACTTCTCCGCAGATTTGAGCTCGTTTTGGGCCTTGAGTCTAGCCAAATTGGCAGCGGACAAATCCGATTGGAGGCTGGTATAGGCTGCTCTCAAGCAAGTCGGGCCGTTAAGCGGATCCGCTTTCGCTTTACTTTTGGTTGGGATTTTAAGTCCTCGGAGAGATTACAAAGGCGGATCGGGGGGGGCGGGAGCTAATTCTTTCCCAGTCCGACGTGTGCGGGGGAAGGAAATGGCGGGGTGCTGGGGTGAGAGAGAGAGAGAGAGGAACCTTTTTCCATGTACAATGAAGTACGGTGCTGGTCGAACGAACCTCCGTCTGCATACGCTATGTCCTTGGGCAGGTGAGCATTATAAAACAAGGAGGAGGCGACAACGGCATTGTCCAGAGCGGAGTCTGCCGTATTTACTCTTTGGTTGGGCACCTTGAATATGGGACAGAAGTCCTCGGCAGTTACAAGGGCGGATGCTGGGGCAGGAGCGGGAGCTAATTCTTTCCCAGTCCGACGTGTGCGGGGGGAGGAAATGGCGGGGTGCTGGGGTGAAGAGTTAGGGGTGGGCATTTCGGAGGTTGAGATCCGCAGCCTCTTGGAGGGTGGCTGTTCAACGGGTGCTCGGACCTCAGTAGATGGAACCTCTCTCACATCTTCCTCATCAGTATCGCTATCAAACAACTTTTGTTTATGAACATCCATGTCTTCAGTAGGAGAGGTATACTGATTGTCCCAATCGGAGATAGATCGGAAGGAAGGGACGTCTTCTGGAACGGAGGAGGTGTGAGGGTTTTGAGATTCACAGGAGATGGGGGAAGGGGTGGAGGTTTTGGGGTGTTTACGGCGGGATGCATGGGAGTGGGACCTTTTTTTTGGAGGAGGGGATGCTCGGGGTTTGCATTCTTTGGGAGGAGGAGGGCGGTAAAAAGGAGCTGAAAATTTGCCTATATTGCGTAGGTCGGGGACTGGTAATAGTGGGGTCGCGGTAGTTGGGTGGATACCCAGGAGGGCTGCTTGGTTGTGGCCGAGGTCTCAAAGCTTTTGAAAGATAGGACTCGACAGGCCAGAGTAGATTTGAGACTTGGAATCGGACTGCCAACCTGCAAAATAAAGATAAACCACGGTCAGGTTTAACAAGGACAATATATCAAGAGAGAAAGGAAGAACAGAGATACGCACCACGGGGTATGAAGGCAAGGTGATTAAGAGATAAATCGGAAGGAAGGTCCGCGGACAGAAATTGGCCTGATACATACAACGGGTAGTGATGCCACACTTTATCTGAGGTGGTGACGTGAAGTAGGAAGGTCTTCTTGCGAGGGCGCACACAAAAAGACTGGTACCCTACACCGACATCTTTGGTGCTTTTCTTGATAAAATATTGAGAAAAGATGTCGCGGCTCGTGATCTTAGGGTCTCCGGTCTTACTGTACGAGTTCGCAGTATACATAACTCTCCAAAAATTCCCTATGCCTTGGCAAGGGGGAATGTTGAAATAATTACATATCTCTACGTCCAATAAAGTAAGAGGTAGCTGCAAACCGGCGACAATTTGACCCACCGTGACTACAAGGTACCCCGGACGTCAGGGAACTAGGTGGGGGTAGTGAGTGATAGATGGCACATGTTCTGAAACTATGTCAGCTGGAATGCCGTAAGCAGCTCTAATTGCGGCCAAATTAGGTTTACGGTACTGGGAAGGGGGCGGCAATAGTGAGACTGGGCGGCCAGAAGTAGAGGGGACTGCAGCATTGGACCGGAGGGGCGGAGACGCTACCCCACCGGACTGAGAAGACGAAGAGCCACCGGATTCAGAACCCGACATCGAGTGAGGGGATGAATAGGTGCGAGAAGTTGAATAATTTCAAATAAAAGTGAAAACTAAAAAAAAAAAAGTCAGGCGTAGAAAACTTACCAAGGGAAGCTAGTAGAGAAGGGAGTAGCCCAAAGAGAATGCTCGGAAGGGAAGAAGTTCACCGGAAGAAGAGAGGACGTACCCACAAGCTGGAAGTTTGCCGGAGGAGAGAAAAGGGGCAGAACAGTAGAAGGCGCAAAAGAGAAATGTAGAAGGGGAAATGGGAGAGGAAGGAGAAGGAGAGGAGGTTATATAGTGAAGGGGTAAAATGGTACTTTCAAAGAAGTTGGGAGAATCGAAGGGACGGGGGGTAAAAAGGTAATTGCAGAAAGTTGGGGGAAACCGGGCGGCGGTGACAAGAAAGCCAACCAAAAGAGACGCTGGCGTGGCAGCACAAGGTACGAGAGGCGGCCGAAACGCGCGTGATGATTGCAATCACCATCACATGCAACCCAAGGAGTGGGGATGAAATTGCACAGAGAACGAGGCGAAGAGTGTTCTCGACCTCGGGTCCATAACTAGAATCGCGGAGTCGAGAAGGGTCATTTATGGGGGCTCAATAAGGAAAAGGGTGCCAGGTCAGCGGACATCGTGGGGATGCAGTGTAATACAATAGCCGGAGGGCATGCATGGGAACATAGCCACGAAAGAGACCAGGTCAGCGGGACACCGAATGGGATGCATCATAGCAATATAAACAGGGGAGTATGGGAACATAACTGCGGAATCCTAGATTGCGGACGTGGCATAGGTACAGCATAGGAGAAAACCGTCAGATGGAAGGACAGATGGACGGTTGAGAAAGAAGGGAGAGGGGGTATAAAGAGAAGGAGATGGGTAGAGAAAGAAAGGGCCGCATCAGAGAGAATAGAGAGGAGAGAAGTAAAGAGAAGAAAGAAAGAGAGAGTGTAGAGAGAACTGTATCTTGGGTGAGATTTGATGTTCATACACAGATTTTGATGAAAATTGAAAATCAAATGCATAGAAAAGGAAGGTGGAATTTGTACCCATTTTTTATTAGTATATGTTGTTTTAAAATCCAGAGATGTCATTTGATCAAACTGCTTTTGTTCGTTTATTCGATGTTTATCTCTTTTCTCTTTTGCATTAATGATTCAATGAATATAGAGTCTGAAAAAATCGATTATTTTTTTTTTTTTTTTTTTTTTTTTTTTTTTTTTTTTTACCTATTTGTGTTTATATATGTTTCTCCATCTTAATTATTTCCTCAAATCAGCCAATTTGGAAAAAAGTTATGTGTCGAAGACACGGGCATTACCTAGTAGTTTATACATGTGAGATTCAAACTAAACCAACGACAAAGCAAATGTGAATGATGAGGTTCCACCCTCTGGAGATCCAATAAGTTTGTTGACATTCAACAATAGAGCTTATGGATATGAAATCAACAATCTAACAAGGTTAAACAAACTCCACCTATTGTGACTCCAATCTAACGCCAAATCTTGACCGACCAATTGTGAACTATCCAACGCATGAATATGTTCAAACTACTAAGCTAATTATAAAGGGTATTTTCGTCTTTCCAAACATCCTTTTAGGCAATTAGAAAAAAAAACTCACGCGACCACTTCGTCTTCCCAACTCCACGACGTGCCTCTTCTCTGGAGCAAAAGAAGGAGGAGCACTAACTCCATCTTCTTAATACAACGCCAACGTCTGCTCCACCATCTCTTACTCATTTTCTTCGTCGCCACCAAGTCTTCATTCCCCCAAAAGTTCATGCTTTACTTATAACTAAGAAATACCAAATCAGAAGTGAGTTTTTTTTAAAGCTTTTTGTACAACTAGACTAGATTAGTGGCGTTTGAAATTAGAATCCGTAAGAAACTTGTAGACCTGCAATCAAATTGGTTTTATGTTTCATACCAAAAAAAAAAAAAAAAAAAAAAGCTATTTTGCTGGTTCACAATGCAACCACGTTTCCCGCCTAAAAATTTGTTTTCATGTTGATTTTTTTTATTACGCTTTCAATTTAATTTTTCTAAATGCATCTCAAGCGTGCTTAATTAAATTACATATTGCATTTATATTTCGTCGTCCGACATTTTTATTGCAGCTGAATTTTATTAATTTGTATTTTTTTTATACTTTTCATTATTGATTTGTTCAGAATGGACGAGGAAGTGGAGGTCACAAACTTCTCTCCCGGTGAAGAAGTGGAGGAAATGATCTTGTATAATGATGGAGTAGTTCCCAACAATGAATTTCCTTCTTTATCCGTTGAAACTCCAAATGAAGTGTTAGAGAAATTGGCTGTACCAAAAGTGGGAATGAGTTGTCAAAGTCTAGAGGAAGCAAAATCATATTATTTGGAGTATGGTAAACAAAATGGTTTCTCAACTCGTGTTCATAGTACCTAAAAAAGATCCAGAGACTGTAATGATGATGAGGTGACAGTTTGTGATATGATTTGTGCCCGAGAAGGAAAACGTGACAGGGTAGAAGACAACTCGGAGAGTAAAGTGAAAAGAAGAAGCACTTCAACAATTAGATGTGAATGCAAAGCACGAATGAGAGTAGTCAAGCAAGATGATAAGTCATGGATGGTGAAATATTTTGATGATACCCACAACCACAAGATGGTCACTCCTAACAAGAGGGTGAAATTGAGAACAATGAAAACTATGCCTAAAGCGGTTAAGATTTTGGTAAAGAGGTTTGATGATCTAAACTTACCCATAGGAAGAATTCTTGCACTTCTTGGTGGAGAGGCGATGGGGTATAGTGGTAGAGATTGTTACAATCACTTGAACTCCAAATGGAAGAAGTACAAAATACCGAAGGAAAATGATGCAAGCGCAGCTTATGCATATTTTCAAAAAAAGAAAGTAGAAGACCCCTAATTTTTTTTTTATGCCATAGAGTGTGATACCACGGGTAGGGGGGTGAATTTTTTTTGGGTGGATGGGCGATCATGTGCTCAGTACCAACATTTTGGAGATGTTGTTTGTTTCGATACCACAAATCAATATGAGATGCCTTTTGGGCCCTTCACTGGAATTAATCACCATCTTCAATCTATTCAATTTGGTTGTGCTTTGCTTCTTGATGAGATATAAGAAAGCTTTTTGTGGTTGTTCAAGACGTGGCTTGGGGCTATGGGTGAGCGTCACCCGATTTCTATAATTACGGATCAAGATAAAACTATGAGAGCAACTGTTGCCAAAGTATTTCCTAATACACGACATCGGTTTTGTCTTTGGCACATCACACTACACCATAATAGGATATTTGCAACACACACCTGTCTTGCTTTGCAACGGTTATTTACCGTTAGCAAATTGCCAACGCTATATAAGCGTTAGTAATGTTGTAAAGCGTTACTTTATTTCGTTAAATTTCAAGAATTAATTGCTAACGCTTAAAAATCGTTGGAGAAGTGTTACAAATTGAAATATAAAACGTAATTTTACTTTCTCTCCTCTCTCTCACCGCTGCTACACTCTCCAGTCTCCTCCCTCTCTCTCTCACCGCCGCTACACTTTCTGGCTCTCCCTCTCTCTAATCAAGAAGCTCAAGTTTTATATCATCATCTCGTACGCATTTCAAAATCCCTAAAATTGAAATTCTTTTTCCTCAAAATCATCATCTCGATCCAGATCCTGTTTTATAACATCATCTCGTACGCCATTTCTTTCGATCCCCTCCCCCTTACTTTCCAAATGAAACACTATTTACTAATTCAATTACTAATATTACATTTTTTTTTTTAATATTTGCAGACGTTCAAGCGTAGGAATGGTGGCCGTAACAAGCACGGTCGTGGTCACGCCAAGTTCATCCGTTGTTCCAACTGTGGAAAATGCTGCCCCAAGGTTATTAGATCCCCTCAATTTTTACTTATTGTAATATTACAGACTTGTGTTTATTTATTAATTGGATAATAATAATAATAATAGGACAAGGTTTTTGCTGTTAGAGATGTTCAAGAAGCTTGTGTCAATGAAGGTAGCCTCAATATCATTTTCAATGTTTTCGATTTTTTTTAAGTATCATTTTTTATGATGGGTAATTTGGAATGAAGGGTATACTCTACCTAAGATGTATGATATGATGCGGTACTGTGTTTCTTGTGCAATTCACTCACATGTGGTGAGGGTTCGTTCCAGGACTAACAGGAGGAACCATGAGCCACCACAGAGATTCAGGCACAGGAACCTTTTTCTTGAAATTTCATTTTGGAATTGGAAAATTGATTGGCGGTTTTTTTTTTTTCTTTGGCAGGGGACTGCATAATCTATAAATAAGGGGTTGGAAACTGCTTTTTCAGGGGCTGATGTTATTCTTGCAAACTACCCACCTGCCCTTCCGAAATGCATACTTAGCAAGGCCGTACCTGTGTTTCAAGTTGGAGTTATGGGGATAGTTTTGGGTGGTGAACACATCTTTCCAAGGCTAGGATACATGACCCCTCCTGCTTGGTATGCGCCAAAATATATTTGGAACCATCGCAACCACTTGGCTTCTTGGAAATGTCATGCAATCCTTCAATTGTAAAAAATCTTTTTTTTTTTTTTTTTTTTTTTTGACTACTTATGATGGATCTTTTTAAGTTGATTTTGAGTGATCTGTATTGATTCATTTTTATTTATTTTTTGTTTAATTATGTGGATGTAATTTATGTTAGGATGGGGTTAGGTGTTAGACATATAGATATAGGGTTCATAAAAAGAATTAGATTGGAAATTTTGTTGCACCCCCTAGTTTTATAGTTATGGTATAAAGGACTAAATGATATGTAAAAATAGAATTGTGTTTCAGGAAAGATTGGTAACTGATGGTTTTGTGACTGGTAGTGGAAAAAAATATTGATGGTTTTGATGATTATGTGCAATTTAAGTGAATTTTTTAAAATAGTTATGGAAAAGTGTTGGAGACTTGGAGTGGGAATATCGATTTTGGTTGGGGGAGTTTTGATTTTTGTTTTTTTTTTTGTATATGGATCTGATGACCTTATAAAGTTATGTTCTCTATGATGGAGAAAAATTAGGTTTTTGTTATTTGAGGTTTGCAGACTATTTTGTTTGCCTTGTTGTATCAGTTTTATCTAAAAATTGTAGGTTGCCTATGTGCAAAATTTTATTTATGCAATTTTGATTGTTGGGACATTACGTGCATGAGCATCTCCTTTGATATGCGGTATAAGTGCAGGTCATAACTCATGAGGCGCATTGCTGACATTGTAGCATGACATGTAGCCGTTAATGCATTGTCTCAAGGTGTTATCATTCTTCTGGATTTCTAGATGATGGATTACTTGTTATATTCTTTGAAGCACTAGTTGGTACTTGGAATTTGTAAGGATTGTATTGAAGTAGCAAGTCAAGCATCTTTCACATATATTAACTGACAACAGGAAATAGTCCAGACTTCTCTTTTGGGTGAGTGTCAGCGTTTTGCCATTTTCCTATTTCCTTAAGATATCCTGAGGTTGTGTTTAGGTGCGTGCTTGCCCCATATAATTGATGTTCCATTTTTTCCATGTAATTTGTGCATGATATTTACTGGAGTAGGTAACTCTTTCCGGTTGATTAATGGTCCTTAGACTCATACTTCTGGATTGATATTCACTCTCCATCTTTGTTTGTTCCAAACTTTTTATTCAATATACATGTCATGGGACTTTTGAGCCCCAATATCTCATCATAGTTAACCTTCACTAAAGCATTAGTCATAATCTTAAGAGAGTGCCTTGTGTAGAAGGGATGCATGGTATATAAGTGGTGCATGTTAACTGGGCATACTGTGGGGTTACAGGTTTAGTGCATGGCATATTTTGTCATTCATAGCCCTCTTTTCGTCTTTTGTGATTTGGAAGATAAGAATGTGTTTACTAGGAATATGTAATAAATAAGTAACACTGTTGACCCATTGAAATAAACTAGCTCATGTTTTATTGATCCTTCTTTACCATATTTTCTACGCTAATTTATATATTTTACCATTTTTTTTTGTCTTACAACTGTCCATATTGCTGTATGAGAAAAACAGTTCGTTTAGTTGCACTGGACTTTAGTTGCTATGATCTAGTTATGTTTCGTTACTGAAGTATCTACTACTGGTTTGATGAGTTTAGTGTTTGCAGTAGCTTGTGCATCCAAGATGACAGATATGAAAGGAAGCACATCACTTGGCATAGATGATAGTGTGCTGCACAAGGAATGGGATGATGCTTTATGTCCAATCTGCACGGACCATCCACATAATGTTGTTCTCCTCCTGTGCAGTTCATTTGATAATGGTTGCGGGCCTTATATCTGTGATTCAAGTTACAGGCATTCAAATTGCCTTGATAGATTTAAGAAGTACTTTAGGAGCGGCCCTTCGCAACCTGATTCTGTCTTTATTGAAAACCCAGAAAATCCAAGGCTTGATACTAGTGAGTCTATATTCAGAGCTTGAAAACCCAGAAAATCCAAGGCCTGATTCTGTCTTTAGATGAGTTGGTAGAGGAAGGTTCAGAGATTATGGATGTAAGGAACAAGGATGAAGTTGCTCTCCGCATGAAAGCTGCTGTTGCTAGTAAACAATATGGCCAAGAAGATATTTTGTGCCCTCTAATTGATGATGTAAGTATGGTCATTATTTGTTGACCATTAGTATTGGTATCATAATTGTTATTATTATAACTAATTACTGTTTTTAAGATTTTGTTCCAATTCGGAAGTTTACTTTGCAGACTTGTAAAGTTGTAATTTTGGCTTTGATTATGCTTGCACATAAAGCAATGTGGCTACAAAATATGAGAAATTAATTTTTTTTATCAGCAACGGTTTATAACCGTTACAAATGACTTTTATTTTTTTTTTTAAAATTAACAAACAACTTTGCAACGGTTAAGAACCGTTGGTAATATTTTTAACATATTACTAACGCTTATTAATCGTTGGAAATTTTTGTTTGCAACGCTTATTAACCGTTGCAAAAATTTCCAACGCTTTACCCACGCCATATTTGCAACGCTTAAAAAGCGTTGCGAAAATTATTAGCAACGGTTTTTTGTCGTTGAAAATAGCCTGTTATGGTGTAGTGTCACAAGCAAATTTTCCGAGTATTTGGGACATGCATATGCAAAGAGCACCACATTTGAAGATGAAATGCAGCGGTGTCTTCGAAGGACTTATAGTGTAAGTGAATTTGAAATGTTGTGGCAAGAGATGTTGTAGAAGAATGACTTGGTGGAAAATAAGTGGCTACAAACAATGTATGCAATTCGAGCAAAATGGGTTCCAGTATATCACTAAAACACTTTTTATGCAGGAATGAATACCACGAGGCACTGTGAATCTATGAATTCTTTTTACAAAGAATAATTTACAGTAGACACTAATCTCCAGAAATTTGTTTACCAGAACGAGAGGTGTTTGCGAAGAATTGCACAAAGAGAAAGAGAAGAAGACTATGAAACTGAACATAAAGACCGCATTGTGGGTAGGCAGGAATATCTACTAAAGAATGCAGCAAAAGTGTTCACAAGAAGTGTGTATATGAAGTTTAAAGAAGAATGGTCTAAAGCCCAAGACTACAAACTTCTAACAGAAAAACCCGATATCAACTTCAAGTCTTACACCATGATGTCGAGAAGGTATAAAGGCCAGAGAGTTTGGAATGTTAACTTTAATCGAGAAACTAATATGGGCACATGTGAATGCAAGTTTTTTGAATTCATGGGGATTCCTTGCCAACATCTTTTGAAGTTGCTTATCCACTATGACATTGATGAAATACCAGAACACTTTATTTTGAGAAGATGGATGAAAGGAGCAAACTATTAGAGAGTCTTGGATGGGAGCGCAATAGTGAGTAGTGCACAAGAATCAGAGGTGTTAAGACATACACACGGCTTCTTTGTGGCCAATCAAGTAGTTTATGAAGCAGCGAGAGATAATGAGAAGTTTAAAATGTTCATTGATGCCATGACCACACTGATTGAAAGTTATGTTATGCTCGATGCAACTAGAAAGGTGCAAGTGCCTTCACTAATTGAAGCTAATGAAGAACAAGAGCCTCCAATTGATGTCTCCCAATTATTGCTTTTAAACCCAAATATTTCACAAAGAAAAGGGAGGAAGAAAGATACAGGTAGACATAAAAAGCCAATCGAGATCTCTCAGGAGAAAGGTTTGAGGACATGTGGACAAACAATGCAATCATAAAACAACCCATGACAAAAGGAATTGTCCACGGAATCCATATAAGAAAAACAAATGTTTAACTGAAGTTATAGAACAAAGTAAGAACCTTTCTTTCTTTCATTTTTTTAAGTTCCTTTTGTCATCACACTATTATTTAATATGTGCTTAATAGCAGGTGGTAGAGCTTTGAATTGAGATGGCGTCACTATGTCGGCAAGCTTTTGGAGCAGATTTCTTAGGAGTGACTTTGTGGTAGTAGATTTTGGTGGTAGATTTCTAGAAGAATGACATTGGTGTATAAATTTTGATAGCAAGTTGTCTTAGGCATTTTGTATTAGGCAGTTTGCTTAGATATTTTTTTGGGCACCAATTTGTAACTGAGGATTGCGACAATTGTAATTTTGAGAAGTCAATGTGGTCTCGTACATTTAATTCAATAGATGAATTCAGCAGCTTTGTTTTGTTTAGTAGCAGCTCTGCTCTTTTCTTCAGTATTGATAGGGAGTTCAATAACATTGTTTTGTGTAAGGCATGTTGTTCAGGTTGATAAATGAGAATATCCTCATTACCAAGCATTTTTCCAGGTTGCTCAGGTGTTTAACGCATTCTCTAGGCCACATTATCAGTCATAAGATTACCAATTGCAACACAACAACCATTATCAGTCATAAGATTACCAATTGCAACATAACAACTATATTCCAGCACCAAAATTCCCACACGTTACTAGTTCTTGGACAGAAAATTTAAATCATTCCAACACCAATCTTATTAAATTTTTGTTACTAATTAAAGGATCTTAGTGGATTTGAACCACCATCATCTTTGGATGTCTCCAAAGTGCTCTACCATTTGAGCTAAAGATCCACCAACTAAAAAAACATCAAAGAAAACAATCTCAACTTTCCGAATAAGTAAAAACTCCATAAAAATCACTAACGGGCATTTGATCAAGCACATACTATGTTCCCTATATATGTCCAAAATCCATGTGGCGTTACTTTGTGCAACTTCATATCCATATCCAAGTTCATATGAGTACAGTACAAATGCTTTCTCTAAGTAAGACTCCAATGCCCATCTTGATAAGGAACTTCATGGTATAACACAACCAGTGGAGATGAAACAACCATTACAAATGAGAGCACTAAAACAAAATAAGTCACCTGAATAAACAAACTTACCGTCGCACCTTACGAATTGTGTTTGAAAGCTTGAAATCAAAAAATGGTTTTACTTGATAATCAACCATAACATCCGAACCCCTAAACTCATTGTGAAACTCAAGCAACCACACAATTAAAACACGAATTGAACAAAATTTGCTCGAAAATCTTGAACTCCAAATTAAATGAAAAATAAAATGGTATTTTCCTGTTTATATTTAACCCGAAATGAGAGGTGATTAAAAGAGGGAGACTACGATAAAGAGTTTGGAGACAACTTTAGTGGTGCTCCAAAAGAAGTCAGAGTTGGGAAGTTTTATTTGTCAGAAAAGATGGAGATGAGAAGAGAGTTGGGAAAGATGAGTGCGTAGTGGTTCTTTGAGTTTTTTCTTCAATACCGAAATTGTCCCGCCTAGAATTCTTTAGGTCCAGAAAATAGATCTCATGCGTTGGATAGTTTACAATTGGACAGTCAGGATTTGGCGTTAGATTGGAGTCACAATAGATGGAGTTCATTTAACCGGCCCCATCTAACAAATAGACAAACAAAATGACAACTTATTAAACAATCTAGTTGCCTCTTGAGAACCACGAACCTGTCACACCTGAAATTGACTTTGTTAACAAAATACATCATTCCAATTAGACCAACAAAAAAAAAACATTTCCAAACCAATACTTTGTTGGCAATATTCACTGAATGCACACCACATTTATAAGGTACCTTAAATACCATATTTTTTATCAAGTTTTTTGTCATCTACGTGCTAACACGTGTATTTTTGCTAGTTTGCATAATGAATGTGGTAGGAACAACAAGTACACATGTGTCAAGCTCAATTCTTCTTTTCAGTCCATACTCCATATCACTTCAAACGAATACCCCCTAATTCTTTTCAATCTTTACATACTTGTCCATATATCATTGGTCAATTTTATTTGGCATAAGCATTTCTAATTAAATCAACTAGTTTTTTTTTTTCGATAATCTATCAACTAGATTGATGCGCACACATACATTGTGTGTTTTGCTTAAAGTATAGAAGAATAATATTATCAATTTACTAAAATATATAGGATAAAATAGTCAAAATAAAACCATATAAAACAAAAAATAACTAAGAGATTTAGGGATACATAAAAATAAAAAAAAAAAAAAAAAAAAAAAAAAAAAAAAATCTACTGTACAGGTACGCCGTAGCTGTGGTGTGCAGCTCAGAGGTAGTGTGCAGCCTTCTGAGCCACATGTGCTACTGCCATAGTAGAAGCTCTAAAAAAAAAATAGTTTCTCACTATTGCGGGACTGTAGATGATAGTTGCAGGTGTATATTAATGCTTTCAAGACGCTCTGGAGTCTCAACAATATGAATTTTTTGAGTTAGCCGGTCTAACGCTCCCGCTTTACACTTTGGTTGCTAAGTGCAAGACCCACATCATCTTCTTCCCTTTTTCCTTCTTTCTTTCTCTGCTTTCTCTTAAGTGCAAGACCCACATCATCTTCTTCCCTTTTTCCTTCTTTCTTTCTCTACTTTCTGTGTAACAACTGAATTCTTCACTTCTTCTTCTCCCAAGAGACTGCTCCTACACCACCGTCCTTCATAATGTATTCTAAATCTATTGAACATTTTGTTGTTTGTGAGAGACGCTCTTTGTTTTCCACGCTTAACTGCTTATAAATTTCATTGACTTCCATTTACACCAATACATAACAAGGAAAATGAAGAAACATGATAAATTCTTTAGAAGTTTTTAATTAATAGGGAAAAAGCAATAGAAGGATCTTCTAAACCTACTCGAACTGGATTGACTCATGAAATACCCACGTATTTGGGATTGCCTGACCCCATCTTCTGTAAACTCCTTTTCCAATTTTCCGACAAGTTCACTAGAAGAAGGAAGTGGGAGTAAAAGGAGAATTACATGTGGTAGGACCTACATGATGTCAGCTTCTAATAGAGACAATATGATTCGCAATATCTTGGTGCAGGTTTCCGGAAAAACCAGCATATTCCGCGATATGTCGCGAAAAGCTATGGCATTTTGTACTATGACGTAGGTGTTTCTTTCTAGACCGCCTCTATTTCTATTTCAGATTGCCAAAAGGAGTGACAGGCCGGTGTTATATACGAATACGACTCGTGTAAGTTTTCATACTTGTTAAAATCTTCCCAACTCTCCTCTCTTTATTTATTTTCATTAATAATTTGGGTCATGGCGGATGCCCATACAGTATACTGGTTCGACAAATTTCCAGCTTTCTCAAATTTCACAGAAGAAGATTTCGATAGTTTTTCGTTTGACCAATTTCATGTTGCTTTTTCAAATTTCACATAAGAAGATTTCGATAGGTTTTAAAAAAAAGTTAGGCTCGCTTGCTAATTTTGAAGACCCTATGCTCACACAAGTTAATATGCCTACTGCCTATGAAGATGACAATGTACAAGAATTAGAAGTTTGTGATGTGGAAGGATATGAGTTCAAAGAGGATGATGCGGACGAAGTGGTTACAATGGATTTATTTTAATGACATTATGTTGTGTTGGTGTTGAAACATATCGTCAATCAAGATTTAGTGTTCGACAATATATATATGGTTTTAATTAATATCAATAATACTTCACTTTTTTTTTTAATAATTAATGCTTATATATATATATATATATATATATATATATATTATATATGTGTGTATGAATATATTGATTAAGACAATCTGTATGAATATAAAAAATTGATAAAAGCTCAGTTCACACAACAAAAATACTAAATAAATATGCTTCATATTTAACAATAAACTATAGTATACAAGCATATATCTTATATATAATGCGAAAACCTGATTTCCTCAATTAGGCCCCGTATTACCAGTTTTAATCCAAACTTTTTAATCTTATCTTATATATCTTATATATAATGCGAAAACCTGATTTCCTCAATTAGGCCCCGTATTACCAGTTTTAATCCAAACTTTTTAATCTCGAAGGTACCCAAAAGTTTCACCCCCTAAATTTCCAGGTAGTACAAATTGTAAGGGTAAAGACATAGTTACATATTTCCAGGCTCTTAAAAGTTAAAATTCGAGCAACAGAAGTATTGTTTCGGATCCAATCTTCGTGAATAAACAATGATCCAGGTTCTCTTCGTCTCTCTTCCTCCAAAATATCAAGAACTTTACCCACACTATAAAATATAACTGTTCATATTCTCTACCACAATAACTAATCTCTTTCTATCTTGAACTAATCTCATTTATCCATCATTTCATTGCGTCAAGCACCGATGCTCCCTCACTTCTCTACTTTCTAACTCTCTGTCAAGACAAATTCGTGAATTCCATCTTTTTTTTTATGCTTCAAAGCCATTTCACGAATGCAATAATGGGATCCCAAATGGAATTATGCAAAACTTTACAGGCCTTCGCATAAACCGATCTCCTCTACAAGTTGCTTACTCGCCGCATCAAATTTTTTTAAGTCTTCACAGCCAAAATAGAACGCAACTTCAAGTCTTCAACCAAGGAACTCTCGAGCTCCTGATAACCAAAATTGCAAAACCATAAGATAAACCATCCCAGTTCTGAAGAACACTTCGAAGAGAGTCAGGATACGATGCCTGAGCATTGCCCTTAGGTCGAGAATGTCATTAATGAAAAAGGGGTTCTCATCTGACACAAAAGCCTCCCAATCTTTGCTGAAAAGGTTCCTGAATCCAACTTATTTCCCACCTGTGATCTTATACTTTATCATAAACTCTTTTGTTAGCTTAGACCTTGCTGCAAATTCATACTCCACCAATAATACTTTAGGGCATCGGGCATTTCCAATGGGGGGTGTAAAATTACACCTCCACATAGGTGCCACCTAAGTGCCATTAGGATTTTACAACTCCAATTGTAAATTATTGTAGAGTCCATAAATTGTGACTTTAGAAATAGATAAGGACGACACTCCAAGTGATGTCCGAATTTTTTTTTACTCAGATGTCTGTTCGAGTGTCGCTCGGGCTTTTTATTAGTTGATAGCAAGAGGGGGAATTCCTCATCCTCTCTATCAACTAATACTCTATTACCTACGGTATAACAACCTCATTGGAAAGAGTTTTTTGACATTTAGAGTGTAAAATATTTTTCCACTCTATACGGTTTACACCCCCCATTGGAGATGCCCTAATCATAAACTCTTCTGTTAGCTTAGACCCAGCACTAGATATACTCCAAAGTGGGCCAACATGATGAATGAAATGCATTTCTTTTTGTGGATATATCGATATTGATTTACTCTCAATGCAGATCGGTCTCATAACTAGTTAACAAATAATTTCTTTTCTTTTATTGTTTGTTTCATGGAGAGGGAGGGTGTCAAATACCCACTAAGTAATAGAGGAAACTCAAAAAAATCCCTTATAATGCTAGTATGTATCTAAATTGAATCTAATTTTCAGCGTTTTAAGTTTTTGACAAATCTATGAGACAGGAGATGTGTCCTATTATAGTTAGCAAATAATTGTTTTCTTTCTTGAAAATATTAATTTCCACTAGATAGTTATCTCCCATACTCACAGCCTCTGAAAGTAATTATATATCAAATGAAACAGTTTAGCACCTGGAGGTGTTTCTTCAATCATTGCTACAGCTTCCCCGTCTTGATTTTCACAAACCAACAAATCTACATTTTCAGGTTGGCCAGAACTCAAGACACGCTTCTCTCCAGACGTGAATTCCAGAGCTTATTTTAGAAAAAAAAAGTTGTGATCAGTGACACATTCTAGAGCTAATAGAAAAAAGGAAGCCGTGATCAGTGATATAACATAAACACACATACATGTATATTGCAGGAGTAAAAAGTCATCAGCGAAATCAATGAATAGTCATATAAAGTTCACTGCATAATTATTCTACCATGTAACAAGAAATAATTCTATTCCAGATCACCTTGAAAGGAAGATGACAAACTTTCAAGGGGTTTACTTTAACTTAAGCACTAAGGTAATAAAGCAAGAACTAGAATTTCAAACAACGCTCAGTGCTTGGCACAAGAACTACATTTAGCAAACATTTGAATCCAGTGCTTGGCACAGGGGATCATAAGAGAAAAACAATTGCTACACAGTTAATGGCCAACTAGGCGATACAGATGAGCCTAGGGGCTGCCTAGCCGTGGTGAACCTAGGCACTTGGGGTGAGGCAGTGAGCCTTTGACTACATAGCTGTATCTCTAAAGCAATCTTTTAAAATGTGGAAGCGCCAACGCGAGGTTTTTGGCTAGTCCTTGACACGAGGCGTAAGCCTCAAGCGCAAGACATTTTTTTTTTAATTCTGAAAAATTGCTAGCTATTATGTAAATAAAAAGATCCAAGTTGTATAATTAAAAGTATAACAATAAAAATCATAAAACGAAGTACACTAACTGATACCCAATTACAGACAAGAATTTTTTATTAAGTTGAGATATTACTCATAATTTAATATGGGAATTGCTATATACAGACCCCATATATCTCAAGGCAGACCCCATTTAAAAAAAAAAATTAATACGAGATATGTCCCAAAATAATCTCTTAAGGCAGACTCCATTTAAAAAGTGAAACACATAAATTTCAACTTTTGTCTTTTTACTCAAATTTTGTCTTTTTACTCTCTCTCAAGAAACCTTCCTTAAACCCATACTTTTTTTTTCCACTCCTCTAATTTTCCAATCCAAATAAACTTAACCCACACATCTCTTCTTTCTCTACACATATTCATCTTATTTTTCAAATTCTTTTGTTCTATTTCTATTTACAACCCATCTTTTTGTTTTTCATTTTTTTTTTTGATGACATTGAGTGAAATGGAATGGGCATATGATGTTTTTAATGTGAAAAATGAACTATTTAATAAAGAGAAATTTCAATCAAGTGACCAAGACGGCGACCAAGACGAGGTAACTCCATATACAACTATTGTTCATAATGATTCCAATATCAATTTATTATGAAATCATTATGAGGATGACTTGTACAAAATGTGATTACAAAGTATTTATGCAAACTCAATCTATAAGGACGATCTCTTTGGTTTAATGGTTGATTTGAATAGTGAGTGTTGGGAAATGGGAATAGTCTTACGTTCGAGACGTCCCAGGCCAACTAACTTTCTAAGACTCTGGCCTATTTGGAGCGACTTATGAAGCATTAGACAGTCTAATTTGGCCGTCTCTTAGTTACTTTGATAGATATCCTATATTTTTCTTGTGACAAATTTTTAGCTAACATTATAATTCAATGTAAATGTTATATGATCCTCTATCTGAATCACAATGAGGTACCAATTGATGCACTTCGGACTTCACAAAATTTAAATGCATCTTCGGAGGAGCACTACATAGATCAAACTGAACATTTTAACACCAACATGGTATGCATGGATGAATATATGTTTTGAAACTTACTTTTTTGATTTAATACTTTCTTACCCATGGATTAATGAATACTTAAATTGATTTATAGGTATTTGATAGTCGTCAAGATTTGATTGATTGGAAGAACATAAAGGAAGTGAAGTGGCAGCTATTATCGTCACTGGGAAATCTCAAAATGCAATTGGTGGGAAGGCTCCTAGACTTATTTTGATATGTGAGCGTGGTGGTAAATTTCGATCTCATAAAAAGGTAGAAGCAAACGAGAAGGCAGTGAGAAAGACTAGAACAAAAAAGATGAATTGTCCTTTTAAATTAAAAGCATGTTTTGAACGTGGTAGTTTAGATAGATGGACACTAAGAGTTGATTGTGGTCGTCATAATCATGGGATGGCAAAAACTATGGAAGGTTACTCTTATATGGGAATGTTTAATAAGATGTAAATGATTCTTGTATCTGAGATGAGTAGAGTTGGAGTCAAACCAAAAGAGGTCATGAATCTTTGTCAAAGCAAGAGATATATTAAACTCGTCCTCCATGAGACAAATGTATAACGCAAAGACAAGCAATTAGACTTGATGAAATGGAAAATAGAACACAGTTGCAAGAGTTGGATAGATTGTTAAGGGAAAATGGATATGTGGAGTCTGATGAACGTCGAGAAGGTAGCAATGAGGTTTTGCGAATTGTTTTGGGCCCATCCGGGTTCGATCCAAATGGCTAAGACTTTTAACCAAAATTTTCTCATGGATTGTACGTATAGGACAAACAAGTATCATTTCAAGTTGTTAGAGATTGCAGGAGTGACATCGACCAATATGACTTTCACTGCATGTCATGTGTTGATGGAAAAGGAAAAAGATTATGACTACACTTGGGCATTGGAAAGGTTTCGAGAGATACTTATGCCTGAAGTTCCAGTGTTGATTGTGACTGATAGGGAGCTAGCTTTGAAGATTGCGGCTGATGTAGTCTTTCCAAATGCAAAGAAGCACTTGTGTCGATGGCACATTTCCTAATGTGTCTTGAAAATGGGAAAAAATATTCTCAGTGACGAGCAAAACATAAATAAACTTTGTGCCATGTGGACTAATGTGGTAAAGTCAAAGACACAGGAGAGTTTTTTGAGAAAGTTTGCTTCTATAGAATTAGCTTTTAAAGATTATCCTGTGCTCATCCAATATTTGCGTAAAACATGGTTGCCTTACAAAGAAGCATTTGTTGCTTACTGGATAGAACAACAAAAGCACTATGGAAACACACTACTACCTAATAGGGTGGAAGGATTGCATGCTTCGATTTGAAGTCGAGCTTGAAGGGAACATGCAAACATGATTTTCTTGGAATGTGGAAATTGATCCATCCAGTTATCAATATTGAGATGAGCGAAATTAGATCCTCTTTTGAGAGGAGTTTAACTAGATTTCAGCATGAGCACAATGACGAGTTTTTTAGTGAGCTCAGAGGATTTATTTCAAAGAGAGCTTTAGATTTGATTTTGGAAGAGATGAGACATATAGATGTCATTGGGGTAGATGATAGTGTTTACGACCACACTTTGCGTACTTCACACGGTTTGTCGTGTGCGCATGAGCTAGTGATACTCAAACAAAAAGGGTGTAGAATACCTCTTTATGAAATTGATAAATTTTGGAAAAAGTTGTCTATTGAACCGAGAGCCAGTGATCCCATTGGTGTTGATTACAAACCAACTATGGATTTATTTATTCAACGACTAGGATCGATTTCTAAAGACCAACAGAGATCTATGATAAAGATGCTCATGGAACTTGCAACGCCTGAAAGTTCATCATTGGAGCCACCAAAGGAGGATGCTACACCAAAAGGCCCGTCCTAAGGGCAGTACTAAGAAGAGGCCAGCAAAAGAAGAGTGATCAACTACCCGAGATCCGTCATGGTTTGAGTACCCTCCGGATGCTCCACCCGTGACTCCACAATCTATAACGAAGCCCAAGGCCAAACCATTTGTTCCAAAGAGGAAGAAACCAAATTTTGATGTTGGTTGCTCCATTAATGAAATTGAACATCCTCCAGATGCTCCACCCGTGACTCCACAATCTATAACGAAGCCCAAGGCCAAACCATATGTTTCAAAGAGGAAGAAACAAAATGTTGATGTTGGTTGCTCCATTAATGAAATTGAGCATCTTCCAGATGCTCCACCTGTGACTCTACAATCTATAACGAAGCCCAAGGCCAAACCATATATTTCAAAGGGGAAGAAGAAACTGAGTTTTGATATCAGTTGCTCCATTGCTCAATCTGGATATAAAATGTGTTTTTCGTGTGAATTGCTACAGTTTATTGTTGGTTTTGAAGACCCCGTCAGCGATGGAAATTGTGGTTTCAGGGCTCTCTGCTTGGCTTTGGGAAGAAAAGAAACCGACTGGTTTTGGATGAGACAAGAGTTATTAAGTGAGTTAATGTCAAATGAGGAATATTATGTGAGGATATTTTCCAGGAAGTTGTTGATGGATTAAATAAAAGGATAAGGAAAAAAAGAGAACTTCGTGCCAAGAGGAACAAATGGATGGATATGCCTATTCTTGGGTATTTGTTTGCGTCGAGATTTGACGTTGTGCTTATACAGTTCTCTACATCATATTGTTATACCTTTCTCCCTATGAGATCTCCAGTGGATCTAAACAATGTTAATGTGCTTGGGATCGGTTATGTTAATAGTAATCATTACATTAAACTAGATTTGGAAGATGGTTGCCCAATTCCAAAAATAGTGTTGTTTTGGAGCAGGAATAGTCTACAAATAGCAAAAGGCTGGGAAATTCTAGTGAAAACCCGTGTGGAGGCATTCCAAGGGTTGAATGTTCAAGGGATTGCTTAAGCGGAGGCTTTCGAAGGAGATCCAATTTTTGTCGATTAGTGTAGTTGGGCAAATAGATGTTTGAAATATTTTATACTTTTACAGAGGATACATGAAGAAACATTTTTTGCGATGAAAAGTTTTTGTAAAGACTTTGATAGAATGGAATTGAGTTTCTTATATATATTTTGGAACCAAACATTTTACATATTTTAATTTTGATGTTTCGACTTTCATTGTTTACATGTATTGGTCTGAAATATTTTGCCAAAATTTCAAATTAGTTAGAGTTTTAATTTTGATCAAAACTAACCTAAAAATAAAAGATGTTCAAATTAGGCTAACTCTGTGTGCTTTGGATGGTTGGACTGGACCGTTTTATAAAGATAGGAGATTGTGTTGGACCTGTCTTAAGAACGGTTCATTGGAACCAACTTTAAAATAAAAGATGTTCATATTAGGCTAACTCCGTTTGCATTGGATGGTTGGACTGGACCGTCTTAGAAAGATAGGAGATTGTGTTGGACTTGTCTTAAGAATGGTTCATTGGAACCAACTTTAAAATAAAAGACGTTCATATTAGGCTAACTCCGTTTGCATTGGATGGTTGGACTGGACCATCTTAGAAAGATAGGAGATTGTGTTGGACCTGTCTTAAGAACGGTTCATTGGAACCAACTTTAAAATAAAAGACGTTCATATTAGGCTAACTCCGTGCATTGGATGGTTGGATTTGGACTATCCCATCTCGTTTTGGATAGCTGATCTAAACTATTTAATTGGTCAAAATTGGTCAATTTTTAGTAATTCACTCAAATTTGGTTCACAGTGGCTGACAAAATCTTTATTTTAAGACAATAATTAAAAAAACATTACTAACCATTGTTTATACACCTAAATGTTACATATTCATTTTATGGTCTTCCCCACTACACTATATGAGTTTAGGGTTTAAGGTTTATGGGTAAGGTTTTGTACTTTACAGAGATGTGAATGAAATTAAATTTGAACAATATATTTTTTTTCTTTAATTCAAAATTTATTATTGAATTTTGGCTCACAAAATTAGTTTTGGAATTTAAATACACGACTCAGTTTAGGGTTTTGGGTTTATAAACCGTTTAGTTGGTCAAAATTGGTCAATTTTTAATAATTCACTCAAATTTGGTTCACAGTGGCTGACAAAATCTTTATTTTAAGACAATAATTAAAAGAATATTACTAACCATTGTTTATACACCTAAATGTTACATATTTATTTTATGGTATTCTCCACTACACTATAGCCTATAGATGTACATATGGGTTCAGGGTTTAAGGTTTATGAATAAGGTTTTGTACTTTACAAAAATGTGAATGAAATTGAATTTGAACAACATTTTTTTTTTCTTTAATTCAAAATTTATTATTGAATTTTGGCTCACAAAATTATTTTTGGAATTTAAATACACGACTCAATTTAGGATTTAGGGTTTTGGGTTCAGAGCATATATATAGTGAAGGAAAACTTTGATTCAAATTTTTTGGTCAATTGATTTGTAGTTTTTTTTTTTTTTTTTTTTTTTTTTCATATGAAGTCTTGAATATGAAATTTAAATTGAAATTTCCTGCCCAAATTTTAAAATTTGAATTTTAAATTTTAGTAAAATTTCGAACACAATATTTTGGTAATTTGGTTTGTATTCTTCATTTCATGTTCAATACAATATGAAAACATGAATTGAATTGAAATTGGAGTTAGTGATAACACAAAACCAACTTGAAATTCAAAACACAAAATTGAAATTGAAATTTTTTGCCCAAAATTTCAAATTTCAAATTGGATTTTAAATTTCGGTGAAATCTCGAATCCCGCCCAAAATTTGAATTTGAATTTTGAAATCCGACCTTAGAGTAAGTTGTACCGAAATATTTTGTCAAAATTTCAAATTTCAAATGAAGAGAGATGTGTTGGTCAGAATGGTTCAATTTAACTAACTTAAAAAAAGTAGATGTTCACATTGGGCTACTCTATGCCCCCTTTTGTTAGTTGGAATGGACCGTCTTATACATAGACGAAATGTGTAGGTCCTGCATTAGGAATGGTTTAATTGAACTAACTTATATAAACAAAGGTGTTCCAGTTAGACTATCCCTTTATGCCTCTATTGGTTGGACCGGACTGTCTTACACTTAGATTAGATTTTGCTGGCTAGCTTTGTTTGATTTAGTTGGTTGGACTGGACTGTCTTATAGTTAGATTAGATTTTGCTAGTCCTATATTAAGATCGGTTTAAATAAACTAACTTAAAGCGAAAAGACGTTCTTACTAGGCTAGCGTTTGGCTTTAGTTGGTTGGATTTGGACTGCCTTTACACTTAGATTAGATTTTGCTAGTCTTGTATTAAGATCAGTTTAAATAAACTAACTTAAAGTTTAAAAAGACGTTCTCAAACTGGCTAGCATTTTTGCTTTAGTTAGTTGAACCGGGTATCTTTTACCGAAAGATGGAATTTTTCTAGCAAGTTATTAGTAAGTTATCACATTTACGTAAAGATGGATATCACATTTCTTTCTCCACCAAAATTTGTTTGAAACACTTACGACATTTAGGAAGAGATTACAACAACCAAAGTCGAGTTAAATCGAAACTTTTTAGCATCTCGGTGATCCATCAAATAGTGGGGTTTATTCTCGAATTCTAACTTCCAATTTCTATTCCATTTGAGAACAAGTTTGAAGTTCAAAGAGGTGACATATCAAGGAGCCTTTATTTTTTCCTCAAAAAGCAAGTTGGGCTTTGGCAGACCCTCCAATTTTAACTTGGATTTAATGTTTCAAGGTACACAGATGTTACACAATCTCTTCCTGGCTTCCTGTAATAATCTAGTTTGTAGTACTACTACTACGAAATTGACAGAAAACAAGGAAAAATCGGAAGTGTGCTTAAAATTGTTTCTATCAAATCTTTGTAAGGGCTGCTTTGACTGCAACATATACAAATACAGAACCGTCTGTAGTTCTCCAAGCAATCCTACAAAAAACATAAACGGACAACTTCCCCAACTTAGCAGGTGGTTGAGTCCAATGAACATGTTAGCAAGAACAGAGGATTAGGAGATAAAATCCCCCATCCCGATAACACTTCAGTTATCCAGATAATAAGAGATAAAACACTTAAATAACAGTTAAGTTAGCTAGATAATATAATAAGAGATAAAATCCCACAACCTGAAGAATCATCCCAACCCACTACAAAACCCCTAGTATAAAGTCATCAAAGACACAAGTTTTAGACAGGAGACAAAATGAGAGCATCTATTAGATGTTCCATGATAAAAAAAAAACCCCAATTAGATAGAAACACCAACATTAACACCATCACTTCTTTCTCTTCTGCCTCATTGCAAGTTGTCGTTTTGTCAACTTTGTTGTGTCAATGTCCATGTTATCTCCACTATTTTCACCACCATCTCCACCATTATCTTGACCACCCCCACTATTTTCACCAACATCTCCACTATTTTCACCCCCACCTCGACTTCGTGAACTTTCTTGAATAATTTGTTGGAATTGGAGAATGTTGTATATCATCTTCTCACGTGCTAACATCCCATGAACATCTTGGGTTCCTCCTATGTCCAACTATTCTTTAAGCAACCTTGTCGCTTCTGTTACAATAAGTTCCTATATATAAAGTAATTTGACAATTAAATGCATATCACAAATATGACTAACATTAGATATATTATATTTTTCGAACATAATGAAATCAAATTCGAGTAGGAATAAAAAAAAATATATACATCTTACCCAATTTACAGGTGGAAGTCTATGAACTTGTGAAAAGTGTTTCGGATTCCGCATACAAGGATGGCTAATATTGTTGAACCAATCTATGTATCTATTAACGCAATCCGAGGAAGCCACAACACGTTCATCACGTTCAAACTTAGACAAAACATGATTATTCCCCGACGTCCACAATCGGGAAAAAGTGTGATGATTCACATTGTATCGCACATTTGTTTTTTTACTACCATATTTAGGTTGAATCGGCATACTAGGAATCCTTTGACCATATCCAACCTGACTTAGAACTCGGTCAATATTGTAGCCTTCAACTATATCAAGCACACACAATACGCCATTAAAAAAAGTAACGTCGTCTAATGGTCGGATGTCACAAACATCTTTGTAAGGGTCCCAGTAAACCTAACACACAAAAATTCATAATTGTTATTCTCTTCCATCATTTTACAAACTAACAAATTTTAATAAGAAAGTATTAAACTTATATCCTTACTTCTCTAGCTGATAATAAGTCTATCTCCTCCCGAAGGTAGATCAAAGAAGACACTGTGGCCATTGAAAGTGAGGGATATACCATCCACCGTCTCATACGAGGCATATCCCTTTTAAAGTCCATATTGATCATGGGAGAATTCTGAAGAGGAAAGTGTTCATACACCCAAGCCTACAAAAGTATTTTGTGAACAAATCAAATTTTAAAAATAAGATAACTCCCTACAATAATAAAATACTACTTACTTCCAACAATGTCATACACCCGGCAACTTGTCTCCTATTTTGTTGAGATGCTTTTGCCAACTCCCTATATAAATAAGCCAACACAGTAGCAGCCCAAGCATACTTTGAAACATTGTCAACCTCCAGCAACACCTGCAAGTAGGCAATGTGTACACCAACTCCTGACTTGTCATTGAAGATTGTACACCCCAAAAGAAACAACAAATAAGCTCGAACATGACAGTCAACAATTTCAGCCGTAGCATCTTCGGGCGTGTTAGAGAATGTCTTTCTTAACCACTCTAGAGTCACATGCCCCTTTTTCACTTTGGGTACATTTTCGGTCGTCAAACCAAGCCCTTGTATAAGCAATTCTTCTGCTTTTCCTTTATCTAACAAATAGATTCCCTCCACTGGAAGACCTTTGATTGGAATCCCCAAAATTTGGCTGACATCATCGAGAGTAATGGTCATCTCGCCAAATGGGAGATGGAAAGTAGTTGTTTCTTGATGCCATCTCTCACAAAATGCTGAAATCACTATTGCATTGAAGTTCTTCCACGAATACAAGGCTAAAGTTTAACAACCCAGTAGCTTCTAGCTTCTTTTGGAAAAGAGGTGGTTCTTCACTTATGTCCCATTGCTCTAGTTTGACGGTATGGTGGTGCAGTTTTAGAATACCCCTTTCCTACAAAATTAAACAAGATTTTAATTTAATAAATAAATAAATAAATAACATGACTACAAAATGAATTAAGCATAGATGTAAAAAAAAAAAAACCTTTCCAGCCCAAATCTTGCGAGCAATATGGTCCTCATAATCGACCAAAACTTTACTATCTATAGGACCTCTGGAATATATTCCCAATTTAGACTCTCCATCGCTCTCGTTCTCATCAACTTGATGCAAATTTTCTTCTTGCCCATTAGAAACATCTATCTCCTCATCATGTTCTTCTTCCAACTCAACATTATCTACTTGCTGCAAATTTTCTTCTTGCCCATTAGAAACCTCTATGTCCTCATCATGTTCTTCTTCCAACTCAACATTCTCGTCTTCTTCAATATGGTCTTCTACAACTATTGCTTTTTTGGTTTTTCGTATTCGATGAGATGCCTTTTGGGGCACTGATAAAAGCCCAAAACTGTAGTTTTAACCCCTTAACCATCTTACTTTTAGACCAATTATGTGAGTAATAATTAAAAGTTAATACTGATTACGTGTTTTTTATGCATTTCAGGCTTCAAAGTCCATGATGTGCAGAAATGTGCCACTTTAGCGAGATAAAGGAGCAAAGGTCGGTTGCTAAGGAGTTCCGTGATTAAAGGCCAAGATTCAAGAAGACAAAGCCTTTGTAAAGCCCGGTCAAAAGCTGAAAAGTCGACGGCGTAAAACAAAGACACAAAGTCAGCAGAACTTCCGAAGGCCGTATCTTTGGACTCAGACCTCGGAATTGGGCCTACCTTATGTCAAAACGACCGGCTCGGAAAGAGCTTTCCAATGGTCTAAGCCTTGACCCAATCAGAGGAGCAAAAGTAGACGAAAAGTTTGTCGAAGCCAATTATAGCTGAAGAGCCCATTTTGGACTAAAGAAATTGGGTTTTGGGCCCGATTTTCCGGCCCAAAACATGGCTCCAAGCCCATGCACGATTTTTGGATCTGAAAGTATAAAAGCAAAAGCTTGACTCTTTGTAGAGAGGTAGATAGTTAGACCTAGATTAAAAATTGGATTAGTTAGCCTCCATTAATTAGTTTTAGAACTTAGTTTTAGAATTTTAATTAGTTAATTAATTAGTTATTCATATCTTGTTTTAGATCTAGTTTCATGTTTAATTAATTACTTTAGAACAAAGTAGATTATTAATTTAGTATTTGAATCATTGTTTTATTATTCATTAGATTAATAAAATAGTGTTCTTGGTAATCTAGTTTTATTTTCCATTTACTTATTTAGTTCAATTCTTAGATTCAATTATTTGTCTTTATTAGATTGAATAGATTTTTGCATGAGTAGTTTCCATTTGAGTTTAAATAAGCAAAGTTTCAATCTTTATATCATGTCTTGTTCGAATTTGATTGGGAATGATAGCGTGATGATTCTCGGCTAAACCTCCATTAGAGGGGGTTGAGAAGCTTTGATGAAAGCTTGATTCTGATTATCGTAGAGTCGTTGTAATTTCCTTTCCACTCTAGAAATGATTAGTTCACCATGAGAATGGGTGTAATCGTTCACATGCTAGTTATGAATTGGTAGAAATGCCATGTGTAATTAGGGATTAGGAATAACCAGGATTGTTTCGATGAAGCGATTCGGATTCGTTCTGACGATTAATTCGTTAGTGGATTAAGTTGAGCTAAGGTGGAATCAATCCCCCTCTAACTCCGTATCATAGAATCGACGTAGTATTCCCATAGTTGTTTAAATAGTCGACTAGTTGCATCTTGTGGGTAGTTGCATCGTAGTCTAGTTATTATTTCGTAAATCTCTCATTAGACTTAGAGTAGAGTGATTAGACTAGAAAACACAGCATGCGGAAGGACTAGGAGTGGAACGAACTTTCTACTCCACTATATCTGTTCAATAGATCGAGAGTAGAACAATTTTTGATAAATTTAGCCACGTAATATAAGTTTTAGTTTACTTACGTTTTGAGTTTCATCGTTCATTTCATAGGTAAACTATATCTTTTTATGATTTATCAGGCACCCTAACTGAAGGCTGGTGACTAGAGACAACTTTCCCTTTCTTTTTTCGGGGCGACATGACTATCCCTGTAATATGTCAATAGCTAACAATAGTCAAATTTCAATTACAACCCAAACTTTATGATGCAAGACAGAAAATGCAAGCTTTTGAAGTGAACGAATTTAGTAAGTGAAACCCCAAGCACAACATGCAAGGAAATGAGATAAAAGTCATAAAACTAGACAGACACATTTTTGTGTATGCGACTATGTACTATCCTAGTATGTGATACCGTCTTTTGCATATTCATTTTCCTCTTTATTCTGTGCATTTTCAGAAATAAAATCCACAATTTAATAATTGGGAACAAAGCTTCTTACATTAATTAAAATGAACAAATCAAATCAAGTTTCCTAGTTGATCTGATGTTAGAGCTACAGTAACTTACAGTCAATGTTTCGTTATGACACCCTGAAGAATTGTAAAACTACTATGCGTGTTTGTGGTTGACGTGTTGATCTACGCCATCCCGGATAGTAGTCCTGAAATCAGTGAACCCAAATAAAAAACAGGGCGTGATTCAATGGTTTATTTCTTTCTCAATAAGCATCAGTGCCCATGTACTGAAGGGTCTCATGCAATATCAGCCTAAGTGCCTAATGCATATAGCTAGGGTAATTTAGTTAAGAGCAATAGCAATCTACCAATCTTGTATCCTCTGTACGGTAGACAGGTATATCAACTTATCAAGTGTGAACAAACTATATAGTAATACTGACCCCTAACATTTCAAGAAGACAGCAACAACCTTTATTAAACAAAATATAGTACGCACTACTACAGAATGACACATATACCACGGTCAATAAGAACGTTTATACCACGGTTCTTCCAAAACCGTGGGAAATACTTATATACCATGGAAATTTCTTTGGTCATTGGTTTACTAGTATATGTCACAGTTACATGAAAATCGTGGGATAAGTTGGACCATATACCATGGTTGGTTTTTTTTCCAGCATGAGAGTACTCCACATCCCCACTACCTTAAACATAAACAGTGGTATATAAATTTTCCACTTTCTACCGTGGTTTATGACTTTATGCCAATTGCCAAATAGTTAGATAAAGCGGATACCAGATTTCCCAATTAGTTCCCATATTCCCGGTTTTACACCAAAGTTTTTTATCCTAAGGGTACCGGAAAGTTAGACAGCCATTTCTTTTTTGCTCTTTGTAGAAAGGGTAAATCGGTAATTGATCTTTTTTTTCGCTCTAAGGGCCTGCTTGATAACCCATTTTCCCGCTGGCAAATCGATATTTTCCCCACTTAAAACCAAAAGATTTGCCGTTGCTTGTTGCGATATATGGGTCGGCAAAAATAAAACCATTTAAAAAAACCCTCACGTGACCCTTTTTTCCCACTCCACAAAAAAAATAATCCAATCGAGGGCTAGATATATTTTGCTAAGGAAAATCGATGACAATTTTCCCACTTCAACTTAGGGTCTGCTTTGATAACCCATTTTCCCATTGGCAAATCGATATTTTCCCACTTAAAACACATATTTGCCGCCGCTTGTTGCGATATATGGGTACGGCAAAAATAAAACCAATTTGTCGGCAAAACACTCACGTAACCATCTTATCCCACCGGAAGCAAAGTAAAAATTTATCCATGTGGGAGACGGATTTATTTTGCCACAAGAAAATTGACCAAAATTTTCCCACTCCATTTTCTTGTTTCGATCAACCACCCTAGTCTGCGACAAACCCATTTGCTTTCTCCCTCTCTCTCTCAAGGTAAACTCTGCAACTCTCTCCCTCCCTCTCTCTCTAATTTGATTTTATTAAAAAATCAATTTTAATTGGGTAACTGTTATTTCAATTTCAATTCAGATTTTGGGATAAAGTTTATTGATATAGTGAGTTTTAAGATGAAAGATTCAATATTGATTGTTCAGAAAGGAAAACAAATGCATGCCCAATTCTTTAAATTGAGAGAAATACTACATTATGGTGAAACTATGTTGAGTTTATCTTTATGAAGGTTTTATTTTGATCAGGTGTGGAGACAAATGATACGAACATCATTAGAAGTGGTTTGCTCTCCGGAAATTTTGAAAGAAGAAGCAAAGTTATCCGGGCTTCAGGAGTTAGGGAAGGTAATATCGAAAGTAATTACAACTAATTTCATGTTTTAAGTAAAGTCTGCATGAGGGTGGTTTCTATAGACTAGAACACACCGATATTTTTATTATATTCTAGAAGTGTGATTAGTTGATGATTAGCATTTATCTTGTACGGGACAATGTCATTGATCTTTGGAATGTTGATGGCTCATTAGGTATAGTTTGTGCAGTGTCTGCAGTTAAGGTTTTGAAGATCGAAGGAAAGTTAGAAAATATAAGAAGACCGATAGAGGTCAGTGAAATATGATGCCACTTCGTGTTTTTGCTTTGCTGTGATGACTATGCCAGCGGTGCACTATGTTGATATATTCCATGTGAATGCTTTTGGGGGTACCTTACGTAGTTTATGAATCATAATTCAAAAGTGAGTCCTGCTTGTTAAAGAAATATATACTAGCACCCGTTATAAATAGGTTTCACTTTGAGCACTGAATCGTGGTTATGTTCAGATCCGCAGTTGATTGAATACACGATAGGGAAACTAGACTACCATTTGACAAATTGAACCTTGACTTCCTGCGAGTGTTGTTTAACTTCCTATTAAGTAGAGCTAGAACAAACTTCTTGTCAAAGTACTTAAGAATTGGATCACAAGAACATAAGATATAGGCATGATACTTGGTTGTTAGATAATCTGATCTTTCCCAGTTATTGCATACAGGTTTACATTTTGTTGAGCTAACATGCATGTCGGGTTTATAGCTATCCATCTTCAATTTGATTGTTCCCCGACATAATGAAGAGTTGATGCATCACAATTGTTTATTATAACCTGGCTTATTGTTGCTTCACTGCTTTCGAAACTTGCGGTGATTGCATTTAGTGATGAAGAGGGTGTTAGCTTTAAGACGACTTTTTAGGAAGTCTTCGCTTTAGTTGGAACTCTACCAGTCTCGGCATTGCTAATATCGATAAGAGGTTTAACCGACTCACTCAATTTATACATGGAATAATGCTTCTCTTTTTCACCTTGAGTTTGATGGATAAAACCTCATTCAGTGGGCAAAATCAAATCCAACATGCTCTCAAAGAGAACTCATTTGAGGGTACTTGAGGAAAGTCTTCTTCAACTCAAGTATAAGGAAGGATCGGTTTGGGGTTATATTGAGGTACTACTACATATCTTTGGCACTCTCACCGCCTATCACCGGATATATGTATATTCCTATCGTTCTCAAAGTCTTTTTGATTTTTGTCTCTTTTTTCCAAAGGTTCACATTGAACAAGGCCCATCTTTGGAATCACTTGGTCTTCCTCTTGGAGTAGTCAACGGCATATTTGGACAAACACGATTAAAGGTATGTAACATGTTACCTTGTTTTATCTGTTAAATTATTGTTTTAGTAGGTAGCTTCCAAGCTTTGGACTACCTTCCATTACTTATCGCTCGGGTACTTATTCTTCTTGGGGAACTACATCCTTTTTAGACTCTTTATGGGTTTTGGAGAAGTTGTTAACCAAAGCTGGTCCGTGACACCCATTCATTCCTCACACTTGCATGATTACTTGTATCTTTTGGTTCTCCATCCATGAAATGGTGATGTTGAAGGTTTGGAGACTTGTTTGGAAGTGAATAGATTGTTTAGTTGTAGTGTAACTGTGTGAGGGTTCTTTTAGTTGTGTTGTTATGTTCCAAGTTAAATTTTGTAGGCGGAGTGGAGTGTGTGTTGTGCAGGTGTGTGGGTGATGCTGCTGCTGACAAGTGTTGTTGTTGCTGCTGCTAACAAGTGATGCTGCCAGGTGATGGTGAGTGGTGCTACGGTGTTGCAGGTGTTGGTGGGTGGTGCTAAGGTGTTGCAGGTAGTGAGTGAGTGGTGCTCCTGAGAAATGCGTAAAAGTTTCACAAAGCTCCTGAGAAATTGTTCGAGTATAAACTGCAACTAGGTGACTTTGTTTTGTTATGCTTGTATTTTGTAGTAGCTGCACTCTTGAACCCAACACTGTGAAGTGTTTTTATCAATTTTTATTCGGAGAACAAAGATGGGTGCAAAGTAAGAAATGTAATTTTCCTTCATGAGATCACAAGTCAATGTAAAAATATTCAGGGGTTCTTACTTGTAGACACATTACAATTTAACTTCCAATGATATATCACTCTTTCTATCCATATGAACATGAATAATTTAAAGACGTGCACTAGTTGTTATGTGTTTTATCTTTTAAAATGTATGAACCATTTTAAATACAAAATAATAAATTTTAAAATTTATTTGCCAGTGGAAAATTTTGTGTTATCAAGCACCGACAAAACTGGCAAATGACATTTGCCAAACATTTGCCGATTGATGCAAATTGTGCAAATAAGCAACGGCAAAACAAAAATTTTCCCACTAGGTATTTGTCTGGCAAATTTTTAAGTGGGAAATTATTTTCCTATTATTTATTAGCCCAACAAGTGGGAAAATTTATCAAGCAGGCCCTTAGTGATTGGCAAATCATAATCGCTACTCTCTCCCTCTTTTTCTCAAAGCCGACGGTGTTGATTCGACCAAGGTCTGAATCTCTTTCTTGAAATAAATAAATATTTCGATTAGTTAAAATAATAAATATTTTGGTTTGTAGTTGCAGGAGTTGGATGAGATGAAGAAAAGATTGAAAGAGATGGAAGATGAAGCAAAATTTGCTTTGAGAGAAATGCAAGCTAAAGTTGAAAAAGAAATGGGTGCTGTTCAAGGTCACCAATCTTTTCTTTTTTTAATTTATTAAACACTGTTCATTTCTTGTTATTTATTATTTTGTCTTTTTTATGTAGATCCTGCTAATGCAGCTTGCGAATCAAGTTTAATAAGGAGGAAATTGATTCTCGGTCGGTGTTCGTTGGTAATGTAAGTTTTTTTAATGCGATCTTAAGGAGTCAAATTAGTGAGTTATCGACCTAGATAGTTCCAAATATCTTAATATGGTGACAGTCATGAACTAAATGAGTTTCCAGCAAGTCACATGGACGTGTATGATTGATCGACAAGTGACAACTAATGCGAAGTTTGCCATAAAATTTTGTTTGAACTTGGGATTAGCGGCACCATTTTAAACCGCCCTTTTACTACAACGATGCTTTAAGTGACTAAGTGTCCGGTTCTTATCCACTAGGGATTTCAACCATTATTTTATGTAGATTGAAAAGGAAAAGGAAAAGGAAAAATGATTTGGAGATCGAAGGGGGAAGTCCGGAACGCGCGGTAGAAGAATAACAAATGAGACTGGGGAGAGCAATGGAAAAGCGAGTTGTAGTAACCTACTTGAGAGGTTAAGAGTGCATAAGAAAAAAGCTTCCAAGTAAAACAAAGAAGCATATAGTGCATGATTGGAACTTGAGATGCTTGTTGTGAGTTGTGGCAATGCTCCTATAAAATCCTTTATAGATGATTGACCATTTTGCATCGTTTTGAGACGATAATTGTCATTAGTTTGCACCTTGAGATAGAAAGTCATTACCTCCGTGATGTATGTTTCTAGAGGTTTACATTAACTTTCTCTCTCAAATTTTCACCCTATTTTTCTTATTCAAAGATTTCAAACTAGTGTTTTTCATGTTTATGTAGATTGAATTGGATTTTGAGTTGTTCGAGTAGATCGATATGTTTTCTTCATCAAATTAGTGATTTCGAAATGTTGATTGAAGTAGTTGTTTGATACTCTGCTATGTAAGTATGTAACATTCATTTTTCATATTTATTTCATTTAGTTGTTCGATTGAGTTATTTCAATTTGAAATCATTTTATTTCAATTATTTCGATTGAATAATTTTAGTTTAATCTCTCGTGGAGATGCTACTATTGCTAGTTGAAACAAGAGTTGTGACCGCATGTTGAAACAAGATAACTATATGCATTGCATGGATTGACTGTTATTGTTAGTTGTTTGGACACTTAACCTTGAACTTTTGAATCTAGCCATACATTCTACTCTCCAATTTGATAAATCTTCCATATCAATGCCCTGATTTTGTGCCTTAATGATTTATTGCTTCATCGCTCTTAAATCCATAAAATATGTGTGCTTCGATTAAGTAGAATGTCCTGTCTTTTTATGTTTCGATTTCTTCCGCGTTGCTAAGTTAGTACTTTAAATCCGACTACTAATATTTATCACCAAATTATGTGTAATAGCACAAACTTTATGTTTTTCAATTTGGGGTTAAAAGGGCATGTATGGTTGACATTTTTTCTTTGAAAGAATTAAAGTTGGTTCATTTGTGAGTTTGATTTGTTTGTTTGGGATAATTTTGACCTGTTTTTGTTTTAGCTTAATGTTAAGATCATTCAAACCATGTCCTAAGGGTGTCTTAGTGTAACAAATTGAGTAAAATATGTTTATAGTTTATTAATGACTTGTTTTAATATGTAATAATTATAGCTAAAATGGGCAATTAAAACATGCCTTGCAGTAATGAATAATCAATGGAAAACATAGTCATGGGTTTTATTAAAAGAAGAATCATTGGTAAATGGAAGTAGTGTGTTTTTTTCAGTGTTATGGAAATTGGTAAAAGGTGTCACCATACTTAGGTACTTACTCATTCGACATTGTTATTGAGTACCTTTCTTATTTTGAATGATTAATTACTTATTTTGATATTGAGTACCTTTCTTACAGGGATTGTGAGCATGATGGTTAGTTGATAGTTGCTTCGGTAAGGCCTTAAAGAAAGATTAGGGGGGGTGATTGAGTTACTCAAATTTCTTTTCTATAGGGGTAGTCCTAAATCAGGTTGTTAGTGCTTATAGTGATTGGCCTTACTATTTTTGTTGGACAGATTTGGGTGTATTTGTTTTGACCTAGGGTGTATTTGTTATGATTATGAATGCTGGTTAGTGTCTCTTCACTTGAATAAGGAAAAAATACTACATTTTTGGCAAAACTTACTCGCTTAGTTAACCAGTGGTAGCATCCAACTCAACTTGCAGGGGTGCACTGATTGGATTGCTTATTGCCCCCCTAAATAGATCATAAATGCTCTCCTTCTCCAAGTACCCACATGCTCCTAGAACTTCACCGACCTAATTTATAGAGAGACTCTAATCAATATACACAAATATGCTCGACCTACGACCAAACAGTTTCACACACTTAAGCCGGGTGAAATGGAAGTACGTCCTTAGAATGCGTTGTTTTGACCAACACTAGAAGGCTCTAGCGATGATCACTAACACTAGAGGATTCCTATTTCAAGTATAACAACAAAAGTTCTCTTTTTCTTGAAGCAAGATTTATTCTCGTAAATGAATGGGTTAAGGTGGAGTTCCATCCAAGATGCTCCCTGTTGAGGCTCACAAGATCGCAACTTACCCTACTTTTCCAGTACCAGATTTTCATATTCAAAGATTCATATCTCTCGCATCGACATCACGCTGCTGCCTACGTTGGGACCATTTCTCTCGTGCTAACTGCCCCACAGTTCACACTTATATGCAATTTTTAATTTCCGATTCGCTATGATTTTAATGCCTGGTAATTTTGAATTTTCAAAAATTTAGGAAGAGACAAGTAAAAGTAGTACCATAGTGAAGGTACATAAAGGATTAAATTAAATGAAGTACTAAAGACGTCTCCAATTAGACTTCCCACTAGCGATTGTGAATTAAATGTTTTGCATTTATCTTATTGTGAAGTCGCGGGTCCTCACATTGCAAAGGGTTGATGGGAAACGAGTTCATTTGAAGTGGGACAAGTTGATCAAGGTAAACAAATCCTACACATTATTGTCTTTTTCTTTGAAAAGTATATGTTTACATATGTTGTGAGTCTATATGTTAGGGCCCATATCAACCAGGTGGCACAGAGTGTGGGTATTATACAATGAAGTTTATGAGGGAAATAGTAGAAGGATGTTCAACTAGATTAGTTGAAAATAAGGTATTCGAAAGTTTTGACGAACACTTTATTTGGCTCAAAGACTTCGCCTTATTCTTATATATATAGTAACTCCACATGTTGTGCTTTGACTCATCCAGATGACAAATTTAGAACTGAAGGAGACATACACGCCAGATGAACTTGACGGTGTTCGACTCGATATTATTCAGTTCATCCAGGAAAATGGGGTGTTTTAAGTTTAATGAGGATGAGTTTTAGCTATGTTAGGACCACTCCAGGTTTAATTTATGAGTCTTACCTTTTAATTTATGAAAAGGAATTTGAAGTTTGTTTTCTTAGTGCACTCAAAAATTAATGAAAGTTTATTATTATTATTATTATCTTTTTTGCAATGTTTGATAGTTTATTGTACATTTTGGAATTTGTTAGGAAGATGGAAATGTTGTATGTAGGTGGCCGTGGTAAATTTTGTTATGAGGTTCGGTTTTAAGTGGAAGAATTTACTAGCATTATTATTAAAAAAACAATATATATATATATATATATATACCACGGTTTGGCATAAACCGTAGTGTTTAGTATAACTATATATCACGGTATTATAACACATACACTAATATAAACCACGGTTTCAATAGCTTATATGCCACGGTTACATTGACAACCGTGGTATATAATGGGCATACAAACCACGGTTCTTTGAAAAAACCGTGGTATCAATTTAAACATATATACCACAGTTTTGTTATTATTATATACCACACCACCTATTGTCACGGTTGTATAACAGTGGTAAATATATTTATACCACACTTAAAAACAGTGGTATAAGTGTCATTCTGTAGTAGTGAGTTGACAGCCAGTTTTTATTGGAGACGGAAGTATGGATTGCGGAGAACTTCTTATAACTGATTTTGTCCATTTTCCATGGTTAGGAAGGAAAAAGAGAGGGAAAAAAAGGGGACCATCTAAAGATACCCTATAGAAACTAGGAATTTTCAAACATTATGAGGAAAACGATAGTGTGTAGAACAGTGACAATTTTCCTTTTTTTTTATATACAGAACACAGTTGACATTCAAGATGCCAAATTGAATCCAATTCCAGTTCCTGTGGGCAAACATGAAGTTATAGGCCTATAACTTCTAATGGCTTCCTAAACTTGGTTTTCATCAATAATAGCATCATAGTTCATAGTTCAAACAGAATGTTACATCTTATGGTGATTTTGTTTCCTCATTCAAAGTATACTTCAAAGACAAATGATAGGACACACTGAATACTATCAGTGTATCAGAGTTCAAAATTTAAGGATTAATGTTTCCTTATACCTTTTAGTTTTCCTTATACCTTTTATGACCAACAGTTTGAAAAATAAGAGTTGTTCCTTGTTTCTACAACTTAAAACCTAACATTTACAAGATCGATCTTGTGAAATGATTGTCATCCAACTGGCACAAAACTATAAGCACAAGACACCCCTAAAAATGACACAAACATAAGGTGCCTCCATCCAACCTTATGCCCTACCACAACTCACTCTCACCTGAAAAAGATGAAATGAACTTCGCTTCAACCATTTCTCTGAGGGCGGCGTACCACCACAGGAAATTGTCTGATATGCCAATCACCAACCTATAGGTTATGACCTAAACAGAAACATCTTAGCTTTTACAGATGCGCTCCATGAACCTATGCATATGGAGATTCACAACGATTGAAATCGAAGGCACAAAAATCACCTGGTGCTATGGGTAAAACAATTCTAGCAACAAGGTGTCGCGAGCGTTGGTTATATAAATGTGAAACATAGTCATTCAAAGTATACTTCAAAGACAAATGATAGGACACACTGAATACTGTAAGTGTATCAGAGTTCAAAATTTAAGGTATAAGGTATATTTGGAACAAAGTCGACTTATATAGACCAAATATGCATTTCTAGTTCTAAAATACTTGCATTATTCTTGTCCTACTTGGAAAACTAAAACGTTTTCTTCACAAATTTGTAAACACAAACAAGAACTCGAGTAAAAAACTAACTACATAGCTATGAATCAAGTATGAAGATTATACCCATTACCCAAATCTTAAAAACAAATAATCAAACCATAAGACAACACAGTTAAACAAAAGTTAAGTTAAAATGGGTAATAAAAAAGTTCTTATTACCTTAAACACTTGGTTTCCTCAAATTATCAAGAGTCGCCTGGTGGTAATGGTCATTCAATGAAAAAATCAAATCTTGCAGCTGCCAATAAAACATCACCACATATCAGCTAAACACGTTAAAAACTTATACATTACAACATTGAAATAAACATAACATTACCAGATAACCTAGCCTTTAAACATGATTCAAGGACTTCCACAGATTGCGATTTGGGCCCAAGTGTTCCAACGATTTTAGTCAAATATGGTAAAAAACTTAACACGTTTTAAAACTCATTTTTTATTATAACATCTTAAAAATAGGAAGAAGAATTTAAAAAAAAAAAGGTGGCTCACAATGTTGTATTTTAGAGGAGGAAGAAAGAGAACAGCCGAAAGAGAAAGTGAAAAGTGAAAAGTGAAAAGAGAAAACAAAGTTTTTGGTTTTTGAGGCCCAGGGGGGGTGTGCCCAATGATAATTTTAAATTTGGAGTCTGCTTTGAGAAAAAATGGGGTCTGCCTTGAGAGATATGGGGTCTGTATATAGTCCTTCCCAATACATATTATAAATACGAAAAGATAAACACTTTCAAAAGATTGGTTAGTTAATAATACTGAAAGTTTGACGTCTTCTTTATAATGAAAAAAAAATTCTAAATGTTATAGTAATGTGGACAAATTATTTTGCAATGGAGGCGTACGCATACACTTCAGGATCGCCTCAGCGCTTCATGAAAGCCTCACACATTGAAGCGTACGCTTCCAATGTAAAAGGCACCTCGCTCAACGCTTCTAGGTCCGCCTCGCCTCAAACGCCTTTTAAAACACTGCTCTAAAGTACTAGAATTACAATCTGGTGTTTCATTATTTCAGCTGAAAACTTCCATTCTTCAAACTATTCAATAAAATTCCAAATAATGAAAGCCCAAGTCAAGGTATAAAGAAATATGCTCATCCGTTTTCCTTGATAAGTCCTTCTCTTGTTCGTTTACGAACTCTAGCCGAATCACCAATAATAGTAGGAACAATCTCGAGTTTAAGAACTCGATCAGAGAAATTAATATCATTGAATGCAAACTGAAAATCAGGTTTAGATGATGATGTAACTCTTCCACTACTTCCAACTGAACCAAAATCTGATTCCATACTACTGTGGTTTGGGAAACGAAAGCAGCCAAGCAGGTAATGCATGTAGTGCTCGTTTCAGTATCCTTACTTCGCCCAGTTGAATCATGGTTAATGTGAAGCCCAAGCCCAAGACCAATCAATATCCTCGTACACATTCAGGCTTTTGTAATTCAAAAAGGAAACGTTTTTGTATTTAGTGAATTTTAGTTTTTGATCCATTTTTTCTTGTTGGTGAAGGCTGTGTTTAAAGCTGATCTTAACCTTCTAACTATAAATTGCATTACTAACTAGTATACTCCATTGCAATGGGGCGTGAGCAGAGCAGGGCTTTAGATAAAATTTTAACAAAAATGAAGACAGCATAATAACAAGTTAACCAAAAACTGAAAAAGTGCATTAGGAGCATGCTTATGACCTACGCTAGAAACTCTGGCAGTACTCAAACTCAATACCTCTAGAATGTCATTCATTTTCTTACTATACAAAACAAAAAAAGTCCCAATCTTCATCAAGATTCAAGAGATATGTTTAACGTTTCTTATTTCTTATATACTCTTTTCCACAATGCGACATTTTCACACTTTTGCAGTATTACCATATCCTAATAATACCCACTCCAGCCACTTCTGTATCGAGGGTTCAACCATTCTAAGCCTAGAACTAAGAGACCAAAAATAACAGTTCTAATGTTTTTTACATAATTACAACTTGCTCCAACCAAAAAAACACTAACACCATTACTTCGACCAACACTCAAAACAAGCATTCTCGCGTATTCTTCAAAATAAAATAGTAAATTATTCACATCATGAGATAATGCATTCTCAACTTCCTAAAATTATGGGTTCAAGACTTGGACATAGACATTTAGTAGAAATCTAATTGAACTCTACTATGACTCAAGTTTATAAACAATAAGCATACAAAGATCAAAATACCATTTAACTAAACAAACTAATATCAATCCATAATTTTTTAGTACCAGAAATTTTATAGTAATACCAGACCCTTCATCAGTAAGAATTTCAGTAAGTAAAGAATGTTTTACCTTTCATTTGAGCAAGAGAATCTCAGCAATATCAGTCAACAATATCAACTTATTAGCCCAAATCCGGTGCCCGTTGTACAGTAGTGGGGTATCGAGAAAGATGATGGGGGGTATCGAGAGAGAGATGGGGAGAGGGCGAGAGAGAAATTTTGAGCAGAGATAAGAATCGTAGCAGAGACGAGAGAGAGAGAGAGAGGAGGAGATGAGGGGCATCGAGAGAGAGATGAGGGGCAAAGAGAGAGAGAATGAGGACAAACAAACAAAAACCAAAGAAATTACATTTTGGGCCACGCCCCCCCTCCCCTCGCCCAGAACGTTCGCTCCACTCACTTGATTATCTATCTGGACAAAATTTTTGTTGCAAGGCGATATGAATTGTAATTAGAGTTACTTAGGGATGACCTCCATGCTACAATGTACAGACTAAACAGTTAGAAAGGTTTGTCGTTCCAGCCCTTGCCAAAAACAAAAGATGTACACCGAAAACATTGAGTTGAACTTGTGCTATATGGAAAGTCTATTTGCACAAAAATGGAGGTAAATAATTCCGAGTGCACAGAAGAGAAATGCTAAATATAAATAATATGGGAACTGTTTTTTAGGGCTTGTGCCTAAAATTACATGCCGGTAGTATTTGTTACATACTCATGTTTTCTGGAAGCTCTTATACGAAATGAGTAGAGTTTGTTTTACGAATTTACATTACACTATAAATATTTTAGCAAGTGCATATCAACTTCATACCCTGTTAAAAAAAAACGAGACCAACACTTGTGAGTGAAAACTTGACATTCTCAAATTTGAGTAACAACTTTCTCTACTCCTGTTAGTTTGAACATTGGACAGAAATGTTGGGGTTAATACCAATATCAATTGATCTCCACTACACAGATAATTTGTATTTGAACTCTTTTCAACTCCAGACAACAATCTAAATATAAACTACAACCTAGCTAACATGTCCAACTCTCTAAATAACTATTAACAACAGATAATAATGTAAAGAAGTAAAGCGCATACCACAACACAAAGATATACCATGGTTCAGGCTAATGGTGCCTACTTCCACAAAAGCTAATCCTTTTATAAAGTGGGAAGGAATATTACAATCACTCATTTCAGTCTCTCACCTTACTAGATCACTCCTCTCTCTTTACAGGCTTGTTTCTCTATAAAGGTTATCTCTCAATTTTGATAGCTCTCAAAATTGGGTTTCTTTTCTCTGTGTTCTAGGTTTTCCAAAACCTTGTTTTAGGTTTATATATCAAAAACCAAATTCGCGGTTATTGTAGCGAATTAGAAACCGCACTTATAGGCATGGGTGTGGGCACGCTCTCGGCAAGGCCAATGTCGAGCACGTGCGCCCTCAAAGTACTAGAAGTTGTTCACGGCATAGGCGCGGGCGTGCCTTAGTCAAGACCAAACTTAGCGCGTGCGCACTCAGCCTTCTTCATGCAAACTGATTTTTTTTTTCTCTCCTCATGTGAGGGATAACTCCAAAAATCTCCCCCTCCGGCCCGAACAGTGAGGGGGGATACCTCCATGTAATTTCCAAATCAACAGGAGGAGTGTGCTACTATTCCGGCGGTAGCACAACAAACATCAAACTTACCTTTTCACTAAGACTTTGGTCATCATATCTAATCCGTTCTTGTCAGTATGGATCTTCTCGATGCACAAATGCTTATCTTCGAGTACTTCTCTAATCTAATGATAACGCACATGTATGTGCTTGGATCTAGAATAAAAACTCGAATTCTTGCTCAAATGGATGGCGCTCTGACTGTCACATAGAACTACAAACTGTCTCTGCTTTAGCCCTAGTTCGTCGAAGAACCTCTTCATCCATAGCATCTCTTTGCAACACTCTGTGGCTGCAATATACTCGGCTTCTGTAGTAGAGAGGGCAACAAACTTTTGCAACTTAGATTGCCAAGAAACTGCTCCCCCTGCAAAAGTAACCAGATAACCGGAGGTGGACTTCATCAAGTCAACATCACCTGCCATGTCTGTATCAGTGTAGCCTTCAAGTAAGGGCTTACTTCCACTAAAACACAAACACGATTTGGAAGTGCCCTTGAGATATCTCAATATCCACTTAACACCTTCCCAATGCTCCTTACTCGGATTTGACAGAAATCGCCTTACAACACCAACGACGAAAGCAATATCCGGTCTTGTATACACCATTGCATACATCAAGCAACCCACTGCGGATGCATAAGGATTATTTTCCATCTGACTCTGCTGATGCTCATCCTTTGGACACATCTTTTTGGTCATGCAGAATTGGCCACCAAGCGGACAACCGACTGGCTTCGCTTGATCCATGTTGAATCTCTTCAACACCTTCTCAATGTAGCTTTCTTGAGAAAGCCACAACTTCCCACTCTTTTTGTCACGAGTGATTCACATCCCAAATATCTGCTTTGCTTGACCCAAATCCTTCATCTCAAAGGACTTACTCAAGTCTTTCTTCAGCTTGGATATCTTGTTGATGTTTGGATCAACTATCAACATATCATCCACATACAACAAGAGCACTATGAAATCCCCATTTGGAAATTTCTTAACAAACACACAGTGATCGGAAGCAGACTTCTTGTATTCTTGCTTCGCCATAAAGGAATCAAACTTTATGTACCACTGTCTTGGTGCTTGCTTCAACCCATACAAACTCTTTATCAGCTTGCATACTAGGTGCTCATTGCCTTTGACCTTAAACCCCTATGGCTGGTCCATGTAGACATCTTCTTCAAGGTATCCATGAAGAAAAGCTGTCTTAACATCTAGCTGCTCAACCTCTAGGTTCATACTTGCGGTCATACCCAATACCACCATGATAGAAGTCATCTTCACTATGGGAGAGAAAATTTCATCAAAGTCAATCCCTTTCCTTTGACTGAATCCCTTCACTACAAGGCGAGCTTTGTGCCTTGGGTGTGGATTATTCTCCTCATGCTTGACTTTGTAGATCCACTTATTCTTGAGAGTTTTTCTTCCTTTCAGTTTCTCAACTAACTCATAAGTGTGATTCTTATGCAAAGAATCCATCTCATCATGCATGGCCTTCAACCACTTCTCTTTGTCTGTACCTTCAAGTGCCTTTTGATAGTACATAGATTCTCCACCATCAGATAGTAAAATATACGTATGTGGTGGATACCTAGTTGAAGTTTCTCTCTCTATCTGACCTCCTTGCCCCATCTGCTGGTGCCTCAAGAGGATGCACTTTTAGTTGCTCAGGTGGTGGTTCATGCACTTCATCTGCATCTTATATATCAATAAGTTATATCCCATCATGAGTAATAGGATCATCATCATGAGCTTCAAACCCATGGTTTTTTGCATTCTCAATGCCTTCTACACGTTCCACAGTAGGAACTTATGGTTCTGAATCAACAAGATCATTAGTGAAAGTTTGTGGCTTCTCACCCTCCTCAAAGTCTGCTATGGTTTGGTCTTCTAAAAACACAACATCTCGACTTCGGATTACCTTCTTGATAATCGGATCATAGAGTTTGTAGGCAAACTTCTCATCCCCATAACCCAGAAAAATGCCCTGCTTGGCTTTGTCATCAAGCTTGGATCTCTCATAATTGGGAATATGAATATATGCCCTGCACCCAAATACCCTCAAGTATCCATAATCAACATCTCTGCCTGACCATACTCTCTTTAGATAATCACTATTTAGAGGCTTTGATGGCGATAGGTTGATCACATGCACGACTGTACGCATTGCTTCTACCCATTAACTTCTAAGAACTTAGAGTGAGACATCATGCATCTCATCCTCTCTACAATGGTCCGGTTCATTCTCTTGGCTATTCTATTATGTTGCGGTGTCTTGGGAACGGTCTACTCATAACAAATCATATGACTCTTGCAATACTCTTCAAACGGCCCTATGTACTCACCCCCATTATCTGAGCGAATACATTTCAAAGGTTTCCATGTCTCTCTTTCCACCATGTTATGGAAAGTCTTGAACACGCCAAGTACTTCATCCTTGGTCTTCAGACTATATGCCCATATCTTTCTTGACGAATCATCAATGAAAGTCAAGAAGTACAAAGCTCCCCCGTGGGACTTTACTCTCATAGTACCATATAAGTCAGTGTGAACTAGCTCAAGGACATTGTCCTTTCTGTGAGACGGGAATCCTTGGAAAGACACCCTGTGTTGCTTTCCTACCAAATAGTGAGTACATCTATTTAAATGTGTACCTTTGATGTCTGGCAAGGTCTTTTGCTTGGCAAGAACTTCCATGCCACACAGTCTCTTGTGCCATAGTTCGGAGGAAGCTTCTTCTTCTGCCGCATTCACTTCTGCTTTACACAAACTAGCCCGTGTCTTCTAAAGAGAGCAATTTTTCTTCCCTTTGGCTACTACTATGGAAACTCTGCTCAGTTTTCATACCCCGTTACCAAACGGGTTTAGAAAGCCATCATCATCTACCTTCCTAGTGGAAATTAGGCTTAGCCGAATGTCAGGGACATGTCTTACATCCTTGAGTGTTAAGGTGTAGCCGACATTGGTTTCTATATGAACATCACCATTGCCTACAATCTTCGAGACGCCACTGTTACCCATCTTTACCTCACCAAACTCACCACAGCTGTAGGTAGTGAAGAATCCCCTATACTGTGTGGCGTGATAGGATGCTCTTGTATCTATCACCTACTTTGTATCCTGGCATGAGGTACTAAGACAGCACACACTACAATCTGACACAATTCCCACTAGATCGTCGACTAGTGCGGTAGTATCTCTGCCTGTGTATCCGTTTCTCTGTACCATGTCTTCATGTACACAGTTATTCTTCTTATCCCTCTTCATTGTTCTGCACTCATACCTGAAGTGACCCTTGGTGGCACAGTAGTAACATTGCTTCTCTGCCTTAGGAGTTCTATCTTCACCCCTAGATTTGCTTCTGTCATCACCTCTAGAATGAGATGGTTTTCTGCTTTTACCTCTCCCCCGCTTCTCTGTGATAAGGATCTCTGAGTGAGAGGAGTTGCTTCTTGAACCCCTTATTGTCTCCTCATTCAACAATGCCCCAGTAGCCATCTCCATGGAAATAACTCCATCCTTAGCGGCACCGTTAAGAGAAATTGCTAACGTTTCCCAACTTTCGGGTAGAAAGGTTAATAAGAACAAAGCCTCAACTTCGTCACCCATATTAATCTTCATCAAATGCAACTGATTGATGGTATTCTGCAGTTCATTAAGATGCTCAGACATTGAAGAACCTTCTTTGTACTTCGTGTTGGCAAACATCTTAATGAGCAACACTTTGTTCCCGGCCGACTTCCTCTCATAGAGGTCTTCGAGTTTCTTCCACAAGCCAAAAACGGTAGTCTCTTGGGATACATGATGAAAAACACTGTCGTCAATCCACTGTCTAATGTACCCTATTGCTTTTCTGTCAAGCTTGCTCCACGCAGCCAAAGGAATCATTTCCAGTTTTTCTTCTCCATTCTCAATGGGTTGTGCCAAGTCCTTACAGTATATCAAGTCTTCCATCTTGGCTTTCCAAATGGTGTAGTTTGCTCTATTCAGACTAATCATGCGAGTGTTCATAGAATGGTCCATCTCTCTAAGTTATTTAAACTTAAATCTTCTCTCAGGAATTTCGTCAAACACCTTCCGAGCAAAATTTGGATAACACCCTAAGTTAATCTAACTAAGGCTATGATACCACTTGTTGGGGTTAATACCAATATCAATCGATCCCCACTACACAGATAACTTCAACTCCAGACAACAATCTAAATATTAATTACAACCTAACTAACATGACTAACTCTCTAAACAACTATTAACAACAGATAATAATGTAAAGAAGTAAAATACATACCACAACACAAAGATATACCGTGGTTTGGCCAATGGTGCCTACTTCCACAAGAACTAATCCTTTTATAAAGTGGGAAATAAGATTACAATCACTCATTTCAGGCTCTCACCTTACTAGATCACTCCTCTTTCTTTACAGGCTTGTCTCTCTGTAAAGGTTATCTCTTAATTTTGATAGCTCTCAAAATTGGATTTCTTTTCTCTGTGTTCTATAGGTTTTCCAAAACCTTGTTTTAGGTTTATATACAAAAAACCAAATTCGCGGTTACTGTAGCGAATTAGAAACCGCACTTATAGGCATGGGCGCGGGCGCGCTCTCGACAAGGCCAATGTCGAGCGCTACAAGACAAAAAATCTTGGAAGTTGTTCACGGCATGGGTGTGGTGGCTTTGGCAAGACTAAACCGAAGGCCAAGACGCCGGCCAACCTTATTCACGCAAACTGAACTTCTTTTTCTCTCCTTATGTGAGGGATAACTCCAACAAGAAACTGTGGTATATACAGTATACAATATACATACAGATATAAAACTAAGCAAAATTACATAGGCCTTCACATAAGCAGATCTCCTCTACAAGTGAACTACATTCAAGCAGCTAAACTCTTACTAGAGCATAAAAACTTTTCTGTAAGCCTTCTCAGCCAAAATATAACTTGTCAATTTCAACCAAGGAAATCTCAAGCTCCGGATAAATCATGTACTAGCTAACCCGAAATACAAAACACAAAAATAGGATAAGCAAGTAAACCATCCCAAAAGTTCAGGAAAAGACCTCAACGAGAGTCATGATTTGAGGGTGAGCACTGCCCTCAGCTGGAGAATGCCATTGATGAAACAGGAGCTCTCACCTGACACAACAGACTCCCAATCTGTGGTGAAAAGGTTCCTGAACCGCTTTACCACCTGTGAAGTTATACTGGTGTTTATACGTTGTCATAAACTCTTCTGCGGGCTTAAACCTTGCTGCAAATTCATACTCCACCAAAACGCTTTCCGATCCCTTCTCTTGCATCCCCAAGAACAGACCAAAACAGTTAAAATCTTTCTATTTGGCTGTTGGTCAATATATTGCAATGGCCTGACAGGAAATAACTGTGTCCACCCAGGTGAATTAGTTGAGAGTAAATACAAGGATAGAAATGGTTCAGCAGCCAAAGTGTTTTTCAACGGTCCCCTACAGACTACTTCAAAAGGAAAAATTGTAATAAAATAACCTATACAAACACAGTGTTCGCTATACAATACTCAGAACTACCCTCGGGTGCAACATGGCATTCATGAATAGGACCTTGCTGGACAGAAACGACTCCCAATCCATGGAAAACAAATTCTTGATTTCAATTGCTTTCCCATCAGTGAAGTTTTCTTGTCCTTTATATCTAACCACATATTCTTGTGTTGGCAAGGACCTTTCCTGCAAATTCAAATTCCAGTAAGCATTCTGAACCCTTCCTCATCAGCAAAGAAAGCCCGAAACTACCACGCACTCCATTGGGCTGTTCATCATGGCTGCAACGAGCTGCAAGGTAAAAAGTATGTTCACCCAGGTAACTTCCTTCAGAGAAAACACGCTCTGCTGGAAACATGCTACAGCAATCTTCCCTTCTCAGCTCAAAGTATACTACAGTCTGCGGCTTTGGAAGCTCAAACTCGACCACTTTTACAGGCCTATATATGTAGTTACGCTGCACAAACCTAGCGACAGGATCCTCAACAGAGAGAAGACGCTGTCTGTGTGGAGTCTCAGCTTTAAACATAAGTGCATGGAATGCATATCCACGTGCCACCGACTGGCTCAAATCATTCAGATTGAGGAGTTCACTGAGCTTTCTGCAGGTCATGTATTGAAATCGAATTAAGTGATGAAGACAGGAATCCAGAACTTCACGTTGATCCTCCAGCTTTGGATAGCGGGTTCGTGACCACTTCAGAAGAAACTCAAAAACATAATCTTCAGATGGTACTTTGATAACATTGCTGGACAAGACAATCTCCATTGCCGTCAAACCTGAGCAATAAAAAAGAGCGTCAGCCAAACGAATAATAAAGAAAAAAACGAAAAGGCACACTCCAACATTCTTACTTTGTGAAGTCCTTGTACCATCCAAGCAAATGTTCTCTAGCTCTCTTAGTCAATTGTTGAACTATTTCAACACACAGCACTGCAGACGGAAGGTTCAAATAATCCAATGCTATATCAAGTGTCATGGGCAAGTTCTGCAGCAGCTTGCAGCAGTACCTCATGCACGAAGGAACCTCATATTTATCAGCAGTAACAAGAAGATCCAATAATGAAGTAGCGCAGGTAACTGACAAGGTGTTGCTGTAGATGAAAAATATGAGTGCGAATACTGCAGCTTCCTCTGACACAAAATCAAATAAGGTCTCATCATTACCTGATGTATTATTAAAATTAAGTACCAAGTAAAATCATGCATATTCAGATTCCAGAAAGCAACCTATTTGTTATAAGATCGACCAGGAAGGTGTACAAACCCATATATCTATCAAAGGAACTTAGGTTGGAAAAAAGTAATACAGAAATCTCCCCTCCCCGAAGGGGGGAAAAAACAATCAAAAAGCAAAAAAAATATTATTTACCTGAAGCATTTATACGAAGAGTTACAAGTCGCTCCTCTGATTCTTTCATGCCATTTGAGAAAAGCTGAAATGCAGATCAAACCACTAAGTATGTATGAACAAAAAGAAAACAAGGACAGACAATGTATTAATGATAGTGAACATACCTTATGGAAATACTGACTTTTTGCAGCTAAAATAGGAGAACTAACATGTAAAGTCCTAACTCTTGAACCCTCTGAACAAACCATGCTCTTAGAAGAATCAATGGCCTCTACAGCCTCTTCCCCTGTGAATAACCATTCAATGATGTTATTCAATACTGCTGGAGTACTGTAATTGATGTTGCAACATGAATTTCAAAGAGTAGACAACGTGGCTAGTTGGGATGACTTCCTCACCATGCTTTTCACAAGCCAATGAATCTGTGTTACCAGGTTGGCCACAGTTCAACACATGCTCTTCATAAGTGCCTTCCAGAGCTAAAGATATGGGAAAAACAGGATATTAATTATATTATGATCAGTCATGCATTTGAGAAAGTTGTGTATGCAACAAAAACATTCATTTATACAGCAGGAGTAAAAAGTCATAAGCTAAAAGACAAAATACTCCTAAGGTGGAATACAGTTATGAGTTATTGCCTACAATGTAATAGGAAATAATTCTATGCGATACCGCCTTACTTTACCAAAAAAAATTCTATGCGACAAGGAAGACACCAAACCTTCAAGGTGTTTACTTAAGCTAAAGCATCAAATTTAAAAAAGTAATTCTCGGACAACATCAAATTTCAGGTACCAACATCTCAACATTGTTTTTCCAACTTTGGCTCAAGCATAAAAACATCAAGCACGAGAAGTACATTTAACTAACACTTTAAATCAGTGCTTTACACAGGTCATCATAAAGAATATCGAAATATTTTCACTACTAATTGGCAGTACATAAAACCTTAAAGAGTACAACTTGGAATCATCTTATCTTACATATAATGGGAAAAATTATTATTTTTTTTTTTTTTATTATTATTTCCCGTATCTTATATCTTCTTCACTTTTGTTCTAATGGGGAAAGCATTTACATATTAATATATTTTGTTTTATTTTTCAGAAAAGCAATACTCATTAGTAGAGGCACAATAGAAACCAAGCCTCATCAACTAGATATTCAACCTCTAATCCACATATCTGAAAATCGGTACTAACAGCTCGATAAGTAGGGCAGGGATCGGGTCGGATATGGCTATATCCGAATTTGAATAGTTTCGTAATATCCGAATCCGACTAACCCGATCGGATAACACTAAAAATTCAAAAAAAATCCAAAAAATATATCCGAACCCCAACCCGAATAAGTAAACGGATATAAAAATCGACTCGAACCCGAACTATTCGGGTCTGGGTCGAGTCGGATTCGGGTCAAACCCGACCCGATTCCTTGCCCTATCGATAAGTCAGTGAACTCGATCGAGTATGATGATGACGGGCTGTATCTACTTTTTCCGTCATACATAAAGAGGACACGTCAGCAAGTGTAACAAACAAGATTTAGTTAGAATCTTGACAAGTGTGTATTGATAACAACCTGTAACAACTTTGTAAGAGTTAGTATATAAAGAGTATTATGTAACAATTGAAAATAAGAAATGAAAAATACATTTTTAGTTTTCAGTGTTTATCTCAAAACATTATCATGGTATCAGAGCTTTTACCAGACGGTTTAAAGATCCACCATTAAAGAAAGCAATCAAAGCTTCTTTTATTCATTTATTCTTTTAAATCAAATGGCACGAACAAATCAAGTTCAAGTTCCTTCGTCGAATCAAGTTCAAGAGTCTGATGCTCAAATTCCAGAAACCCTAAATTCATCTCAAGTTCAAGAAATATTCAATCAAACTTCAAATCAAAGTTCTAATGCTCAAATTCCAGAAACCCTAAATTCATCTCAAGTTCAAGGGAATTTATTTTCAAATAAAATGAATTCATCTCAAATTCCAATGAATTCAACTCAAATTCCTATGGATATCAATCAAAATTCAAATTTCAATTCATTATATCCAAATATATGGAATCCAAATCTCTGGAATAATGTTTTTTATTCTCAAGGTCAACATCCAGTTTTCCAGAATCAAGCTATGAGTATGCCGATGGTTGTTCCTCCTTCAAACACAAATTTCTCTTTTCAGAACATTGCAAGCATGGTTCCTTTGAAGCTAACGAGGGAAAATTATTTGATGTGGAAGCAGTTCTTTCTTCCGATTCTAATGAATTTTGATCTACAAGGCTTAGTTGAAGGTACTGATCTCTCACCTTCAAAGTTTCTAGTTGATAATTTGGGAAATAATACAAGCCAAATTAATCCTGCTTTTGTCACTTGGACAAAACGAGATCAAACTGTGTTAATCTGGATGAATTCTATGTTATCTATGGAAGTATTACCCTATGTTGTGGGTCTCTCAACATCCAGAGAATTGTGGGTAGCTTTGGAAAAATGGTTTTCTACTGCTTCAATAGCACATGTAAATCAGTTGAAAAAAAAAAAAACTCAGTGATTTGAAGAAAGGAAGTTTATCCATGAATGGGTATTTACAAAAGAGCAAATCACTCTCAGATAGTCTTGCTGCTTCAGGTGCAAAAATGGATGAAAGGGACTTGGTATATCAAACACTTCGTGGATTGTCCATTGAGTATGAAGCATTTGTCATTGCTATTGAAGTGAGATCTGAACCTGTTCATGTGGAAGAACTTCATGGTTTATTACTCAGTGAGGAACTCAGGATAGAATACAAAAACAAGAATATACTTCACTCAGAACAAGTTCATCAGGTAGTTGCTGTCACTAGGGAGTTCAATGACAATTCTGGCTACAATAATAACACCAATTCTGGTTCCTATCATTCTCCGAATTACAGAGGTAACAATAGAGGAAATTACAGAGGGAATTATAGAGGAAATGGAAGAAATGGAGGCAGAGGAAGAGGCAACTATAGAGGCAACAACAATTCTAATGGTTATAATGGTTATGGAAACTACAATAACTTAAATGGTAGCAGTTCTGGGAACTTCAATAGTTCTGGAAATTATAATGGTTCTGGAAACTACAGTGGTTCTACAAGCAACCATAGTGGTTCACAAAACTCAAGCTATGGAAGCAATACATTTGGAAGACCACAATGCCAAATTTGTAACAAAGTTGGGCATCTGGCAATTGATTGTTATAACCGACTTAATTACTCTTATGTTGGTCGCATTCCTCTTGCAAAATTAGCCATGTTAGCTAGCATGCCTGAAGCATCCAGTTCTGACTATGCTCCAAAAGAGTCTTATTGGTATGCGGACACAGGTGCTACAAATCATCTTACTTCAGACTTATCCAATCTTTCAGTACATTCAGAGTACAAAGGTCAAGATAAAGTGTTTGTGGGAAATGGACAAGGTTTGCCTATCCTCCATACTGGTTCTACTACCTTTAAATCTTCCTCATCATCTCATGAATTTCAGTTAAATAATATTCTCCATGTTCCTCATATCACTCACAATCTATTGTCAGTTCATAAGTTTTTTAAATGATAATCAGCGTGTTTTGATTTTCACACCAAATTCTTTTCATGTTAAGGATATTGCATCGGGGAAGATGCTTTTCCAAGGCCCAACCTGACAATGGTCTTTATCCACTTCAACTTTCCAACACATCATCACACAAGATCTCCTCACCTTCTGTTGCTTTGGTTGCAATAAAAGCTTCTGCTTCTACCTGGCACAACAGATTCCAACTTCTAATGTACTTCAAAAGCTTCATCAAGCTAATTCTATAAACATTGCAGGCCCTGTTGCTACTTCTTTTTGTTCTCATTGTACTTTAGGCAAAATACATAAACTGCCATTTTCTAGTTCAGTGTGTAAATCAACTGTTCCTTTACAACTGTTACATATTGATTTGTGGGGACCTTCTCCAATTCAATCTATAAGTGGTTTTCGACATTATGTGAGTATCATTGATGATTTTAGTCGATATTGTTGGTTCTTTCCTATTCATCAAAAATCAGATTTTTCAGCTGTTTTTGTCAAATTTAAACTTCTTTATGAAAATAATCTCAATTCCAAAATAAAGTGTATACATACTGATGGTGGTGGTGAATTTATAAGTACTACCTTCAAATCTTTTCTAACCTCTAGTGGCATAATGTATCTATTTACATGTCCACATACACTAGAACAAGGTGGTATTGTAGAAAGAAAGCATCGTCATATTGTTGAGAAGGGTAGAACCTTATTTTCTCAGTCCCACCTACCCAAAAGCTACTAGGTTGAAGTATTTTCTACTTCATTCTATCTCATAAACAAACTTCCTTCTCCATCTCTACATAATATCTCACCTTGGGAGAAGCTTTTTCGCAAAGTACTAGACTATTCTTTTCTTAAAACATATGGGTGTAGATGTTATCCTTGGTTAAAGCCTTACACAACCAACAAACTTGAGTTTAGAACTAAACCTTGCATATTCATTGGTTATAGTCTGAACCACAAAGGATACAGATGTCTTGATTTTGATACTGGCAGAGTTTACTTATCTCAGCATGTAGTTTTTAATGAACAAGAATTTCCTTTTCATCAGTCTAAATCATCTACTTCTTCAACAATTTTTTTTTCTCCGTATAATCAATTTGTAGATACCTTTTTTATTCATAAACCTACTTCTCCAATTGAGTTTTCTGACATTTCTTTGCAATCTATTCATTCTGACACAATCCTTCAGTCTCCCAGTTCTAACTCTGATTCTAGTACTTCCTCATCCTCGAATAGTATTTTACCGTTATCCATTCCTTCGTTTGTTTCTAATACTCACTCCATGCAAACAAGACTAAAAAGTGATATTACAAAACCAAAATCACTCATTGTCATCTCTTCCCTCTACTCCAAGATGTTACTCTTAAGCTATTAAGGATGAAAACTGGAGGAAAGCTATGGTACAAAAGTTTAATGCACTGATAAAAAATGATACATGGGATCTAGTACCTTTCTCTCACCTGATGAATTTAGTTGATCACAAATGGGTTTTCAGACTCAAACAGAAATCAGATGGAAGTATTGACAAGTTCAAGGCAAGGTTAGTGGCTAAAGGGTATCATCAAAAGAGTGGATTGGACTATAATGAAACCTTTAGTCCAGTAGCTAAGCCTACTACTATTAGATTGATTCTCTCTCTTGTAGTACATTTCAGCTGGGACATTCGACAACTCGATGTGTCAAATGCATTTTTGCATGGTTATCTAAAGGAGTAGGTCTTTATGACATAACCTCAAGGTTTTGTGAATCCTGATAAACCGAATCATGTATGTAGATTAAAGAGATCTTTATATGGCCTGAAACAGGCTCCTCGTGCATGGTATGAAAGGTTATATCAAGTATTACTTTCTATTGGATTTGAAAGCTTTGAAGCAGATCATTCTTTATTTGTTAAGAAGGATCCCAACTCCATCACTTATGTCTTGGTTTATGTCGATGACATTCTAATAACTGGTATTTTTGCTTCAGTGTATCGGTCCATCATCAAGCAATTACACTCAGTATTTGAAATGAAAGATCTAGGCTCACTACACTTCTTTCTTGGCCTGGAAGTTCATAGAGATCACAGAGGTTTGTTTCTTTCACAGAGCAAATATATATTTGATCTTTTACAAAAGTCAAAGATGTCAGATGCAAAATCATGTAGTACGCCTATTTCTACTAGTTGCAGATTTGATGCTCATTCAGGTGAATCAATGCCTGCACAATCCTAAGCTACCATATATGCAAGCTGTCAAACGAATTCTGAGGTATCTCAAAGGTACTATTGATCACGGTGTTTGGTTTACAAAGTCTAATCTTAAACTTCAGGCATTCTCTGATGCGGATTGGGCTGGCTGTCCTATGGATAGATCGAAGGTCAATCACAGGGTTTTGCATAGTTTTAGGTACCAATCTTTTATCATGGTCAGCAAAGAAGCAACATACAGTTGCTAGATCATCTACTGAAGCTAAATATAGAGCCTTAGCTCATACAGCAGCTGACATTTATTGGATTTGTCATCTTCTCAAGGATCTCAGAATCATGTTGCCTTCACCTCCTTTGGTACATTGTGATAACATAAGTGCGATAATGTTAGCCAGAAATGCTTTGTTTCATGGTCGAACGAAACATGTGGAAATTGATTACCACTACATCAGAGAATTGGTAATTCAAAAACTTTTAGATGTTCAATATCTATGTACACAAGACCAGCTTGCTGACATCTTCACAAAAGGCTTGTCTGCTCCACGCTTCAAGTTTCTTCTATCCAAGCTTTCAGTGAGACAAACTCCCTTAAGCTTGAGGGAGGGTAAATAGGACACGTCAGCAAGTGTAACAAACAAGATTCAGTTAGAATCTTGACAATTGTGTATTGATAACAACCTATAACAACTTTGTAAGAGTTAGTATATAAAGAGTATTCTGTAACAATTGAAAGTAAGAAATGAAAAATACATTTTTAGTTTTCAGTGTTTGTCTCAAAACATTATCAATGTCTGGAAGTTGGTCTCTTCACCTTAAACTCATTTGCCGAGTCATTTCCTAACAGTGAGTTCTCAGTCTTGAGGTATGCATACTCATAAACTTAAAATTAAATATAATTTAATACCACAAAAAACCATTACCATCCAAGAAACTTAATACAACAACTCAAAACCATTACCCACATATCAAAGCTAAAAACATCTTCAAGAAATCTGAAATATTATTCAAGAATGCTAAATCTCTAAATGTTTTCACCAAACTTTGATCAAGGACAGTGAAGGAGCAAGATTCTAAACTAGGAGGTGCGAGATTATGTGCACACCCCACCCAAAAAAAAAAAAAAAAAAAAGTATGCAATTTTTTTTTGTCAAAATGTCTAAACAATAAATATAACAAAATTATGTATTTATTTCAATTTAAAAACTAGAGTGGCTTTGATTACTAAGAATTTAATATTGACTGACAAAGTTAACTACTTAAGCACTTAAGCCATTAATTGATATTACTGTGTCTATATATATCTACATAATTTAGTCTACAAGTCTACAACAATTCAACAAATTGTTAACTTCCTATAATAATATAAGTCTATATAACCCTACTATAATGTGGAGAAAACTATAAAATATTAACATTGAAAGTAAAAAATTACCTTGTTTTGTTTTATTATATATTTGTTTTTTTTTTTTAAGTGGAAATTTTGTTGATAATAATAACGAGTTTTACAAATAATTAGGACAAACGCTATGTCTATATATATCTACATAATCTAGTCCACAAATCTACAACAATTCAATAAATTGTTAACTTCATATAATACTATAAGCCTATATAACCCTACTATTATGTGGAAAAAACTATAAAAAATTAACATTGAAAGTAAAAATTACCTTGTTTTGTTTTGTTATTTGTTTTTTTTAAATAGAAATTTTATTGATAATGAGAACGAGTTTTACAAATAATTAGGATAAGCATGCAACAAGCTGCGTCGCAACGCAAGTCCTTTATGAATGTGTTTTTTGTTTTTTATTTGGGTGGAGGTCTGAGGCTTGTTTAAGAATTGAGAGTGAAAGAAATGAGGTAGAGCTTACGGGTTTGTTATGGGTGATTAGAATTATACAAACTGGCCTGTTGGGCTTTGGGCCTTTGGCTATTTGTTTTAGTCTAATTAACCCATCAAACCTTCAAAGACACATTTGTCCATCTTTAATGATTTTGGACTTAAAATAAATGATAAATGATAATTTTGTAAGGTAAAAAATAGAAGTAAAAAAAAAAAAACGTTGGTTTATTGGAATGTTTTTTTTTTTTTTTCATACTATTAGTTTTTTGTTGATTATATTCTCACTATAGTTGTGAAAATTTTGGGGGTGCGGTAGTGGAAGTTTGTTAAAAAAATTAAGGGGTATGAGTCCTTATAGTTTGAAGATTTTTATAGGCAATTAGTTATGTGGTAGTGGAGCCTTTTTTAATCTCAGGGGGTGCGACTGACCCCCACACGCACCCCTCTATATCCATTTATTATCAAGGATACATACACTTTTCCTCGCGCCTTGTCCGTTTTCTATCTGCACCGAAATCTGAATTAGCAACAGGAGAATCAGGGACTATTTCAATGCGAAGAATTCGGTCAAAAATTTGCTATCATTGTAGGCGAACGTATAATTAGGTGGTATAGATTCAGGTTCTTCTTCCATTTTTAGGGTTCTTGAATTCAATTTTGAAAAAAGAGCGAAAAAGAAGAAATGAAAATTTTAAATACAGAGAAGAGTACAACACACGTTATTTATTTGGAAACTTTGGAACCCAATCGGGTCGGGTCAACAAACATATCCATTTTTATATTCAGGTCGGGGGTTGAGTTTGGGTATGGCCATAGTCGACCCAGTCCCAACTCCCCAAGCCTAGCCTAGTTAGTAAATTCAGGGATGGAAATTATTCGGAACGGGAATCCATCGGGTATAATTCGGTTTTAATTTTGAAATATTTGGAAAAATATACGGTCATATATTCGCTAAATGGAAAATATTTGTCTATACGTTTGTTCATGTATAATTCAATTTTCTCTAATAAAAATTTGTGAAAAATTTGTAGATATGAACCACTTTCGTTTCACAAATATAAGTCAAAACCATACACAATTACTTATATTAAGTGCTATAAGTAGTAATTTAATGTAGCTACCCATTTTGAACCACACATCACATACTAAACAAATAGTCTCTATTTTTTTTCTCAAGATATATATATATTTTTAAAGTGCCGAATTTTGGGCCGAATTATTTCTGAATTTGAACTTTATCCATCTAATACTTTTGATTGCAGACAATGGGTTTAATCTCCCTGGTACTTAAATGGTTGCACAAAAACCCCCTGTTAGCGAACAAATGCATAAAACCTCCCTATTATTTAAAACATAACATCAAAGCCAAAACAGACCAAAATACCCCTGTGAAAACCGGGCTGACGTCATCAATCTTTACTTATAATTTCGGCTTAAGGACAAACCGGGCTGACATCATCCTATGTAAATTTGTATTTACATATGACAATATAAAATTACACAGTCTTCTTAACCTATTTAAATTTAAATTTTCATATTGAAATTTTTTTTTCATAGGAAAATTTAAATTTATATTTGTCTGGTGTCGTTGGAAAATTTTCAATCCCAAAAAAAGTTACTATGTAAATTTAAGTTTTTTATAGCTCCAATGACTATATAAATATAGTTTTACATATATATAACTATGTAAAAATACATTTACATATATTCATCGGTATTGGGAAATTTTCAATCCCAAAAGTTACTATATAAATTTAAGTTTTATAGCTCCAATGACTATGCAAATATATATATATATATATATATATATATATATATATATATATATATATATATATATATATATATGGAAAAAATACATTTACATATAGTCGGGAAATTTTCAATCCCAAAAGGGTAAAAAAGAAAATAAGATAATTCGTTTTGATTGCTTTTGATTGCCGAATTATACCCGAATCTGAATAATTGCTGAATGTTTCCCCAATAATTCGTTTTAAAAAATTCATGTTTAATACGGCGAATTAAAGGTGAACATACTAATAAGGCAGTCCCAAGCACATTTTGCCAATGCGGATATTGGATTTTGTGATAAGCCCCTTTTACCATTGTACTGAGACTGCTATATTTACTTATTTAGTAGATTGTTACTATATTTTTGGGTGGACCAACCCAAGGGCCTAAAATAAATTACCTGACATTGGATCGTGATTTGGGCTCTATCATGATGAATAAGGCTGGAATTTGAGCCAAACTTGAGCCAAGCTTGAGCCAACATTATAGCTTGCTTAATAAATGAGCAGTAAAATAGCCGGACTCGGCTCGTGCTCGTTTATAATTCCACCCTGATAACTAAGAAATTGGTTCAAAACTTCTATGTTTTTCTTTTTGTACGTAGAAAATATTTTATCAGGGGCAGCGCGATGATCTACTTTATTTTGAAAGGACGGTTTTGTAATCTCAAGCTCTGGTTAACTCATTGGTTTCAGTTTGGACGTAGGGCAAAACTTGTTCTGGGGCTTTGTCCTATACTCCTATGGGATGGGATTAGTTCTTGGGGCTTATGGCAATGAACAAAGACCAAAGCGTATTCTATGGACAATTGGACAGGTATAATTAACTCTATTGAGTATTGACTCTCTTGAATAGGCCATGAGGTGATGATATAGCTAAAGAGCTTAGCACAAAATCTCGTGTCTAATCAAATTATAAATTGTGTTGGTAGGAATAGGTTTGATATCAGTGATAATGTGCTCAACTAACCATGAAGATCACCTTGTATATTTGATTTTTAGGAGTAGTGATAGGATGCTAGTGAGTAATGATAAGTGATGTATCAAACATGAGGCTTTCAGTTCGTATTCAGTTACCGAGTTATGAAATTAGAGACCGAGTCAGGGCAGAATCAGACTGAGTCATGCACTGAGTTTTATAGATCCGACTGATTGGCACTGTTTTTTCGAGTGTAATTCATCAATTGAGAGGTGGAGAAGAAGATCAGAACTCAAGTCGCTGGTTCGTGCTCGGGATAGCCGGCTTGAGAGGCGAAAAAGGAATGAGCTTTGGGAAGAAGACAACTGAACGTAATCTTATTTGAGGCAACTAAATTGGTTAGTGTGTTTCTTCTCATCACATTATCTTTCAAGTTGAATCTGGTTAGTTTTTTGCTCCCAGTTTGATTGCGGTGCCTGCCTAAGTTGGTAGTTTATTGATAAGAGCCTAAAACTGTAGTTTTAACTCTGTAACAGTCATACTTTTAGACCAATTATGTGAGTAATAATTAAGAGTTAATACCGACACGTGTTTTTATCGTCCAGGGCTTCAAAGTCAATTATGTGCAGAAATGTGCCACTTTGATGAGATAAAGGAACAATGGTTGGTTGCTAAGAGTTTCGTGATTAAAGGCCAAGATTTAAGAGAAGACAAAGCCTTTCTAAAGCCCGGTCAAAGCTGAAAAGTCAAAGTCAACGACGCGTAAACATCACACAAAGTCAGTGAGAACTTCCGAAGGCCATATATTTGGACTCAAACCTCGGAATTGGGTCTACCTTATGTCAAAACGACCGGCTCGGAAAGAGCTTTCCAATGGTCCAAGCCTTGGCCCAATCAGAGGAGCAAAAGTGGACGAAAAGTCTGTCGAAGACAACTGTAGCTGAAGAGGCCTTTTTGGACTGAAAGAATTGGGTTTTGGGCCTGATTCTCTGGTCCAAAACATGGCTCCAAGCCCATGCACGATTTTTGGATCTGAAGCATATAAAAACAAAAGCTTAGCCCTTTGTTAATGGTAGCTAGTTAGACCTAAAACTATAGAAAATTATAGATCTAGTTTTCATTAAATAAAATTAAGTTTAGTTCATTTCAATTTTTGTTTTAGATTAATCTTTAGAATCATTGTTCTTCATTAGTTTGATAAATAAAATAGCTAGTTTGTCAATTTTGATTTTGTCATTTCAATTTATAGATCTAATTTTAATTCTTGTTGAGTATCATTTCTGAGTTGTTAAATTAGATTGAAGTATTGTTAGTTAAATTAGTCAAGTTAGAATTTTGGTATGATGTTTAGTTATAATTCAATGAGAAATAATGGTTTGATGAATCAAGGCTAAAATCTCTATTAGAGGGGTTGATAAAGCCTTGATGAAAACTTAGTTGTATAGTGTAGAATCGTTGTAGAGTCTATTCCATTCTAGAAGGTCCGTGTTTCGCTATGAGAATGGGTGGACGACCTCACATGCTAGTTATAATTGGCAGAAATGCCATGCTAATTAGGGATTAGAACGAGCAATTCTTACCGTAAGAATGTAAGAATTGGATTACAACAGTCTATGCTAGGTGATTAAGTTGGATTCGAGGTGGATTCACTTCCCCTCTAATTCTTTATCTAGATTCACATTTCAGTATTCCGTAGCATTCCGTTATTCGTAACTTGTCAATTGAATCCACCCCGTAGTATAGAATTCCCCTCGTAAATATCTCACTAGACATAAGACTGATTAGTTAAGTAAGAAATCATCGCATGCTAAAGAACTAGGAGTGGAACGAATTTGTTACTCCACTCTATTTCGATAAAATTGAGAGTAGAAATCTTTGATAAATTAGGCACGTAATAAGTTTTAGTTTACTTACGTTTTGAGTTTTATCGTTCATTTCGTAGGTAAACTTTATTCTTTTTATGTTTATCAAATGGCGCCGCTGCCATCTTAGTTACCTTTAGGATTGTTTCCTTACTATAATTAGTCATTTTTAAGTCCCATTAAACCCACCCACCCTTGTTCGATTCTAAGCGTGGTTGTCTTTTTCAAAGATTAAACTTCCTCGTCGAAAAACGGAGCGGGGCGCGCGCCCAAAAGGAGCACACACCTGCGCTAAAGTTATTGGAAGCCGAGCGTGACCGCGCCCGGACCGAAAGCGACCAGCGCCAAACATCAGAACTTCGAAGTTTACACCGAGCGCACTAGCGCTTCAAACCGAAGCCCAGGCCAAACACGAACTCGAAGTTTACTTCGAAGTTTGCACCAAAGTGAGCACTAAGCCACTAAGCTGAATTTTGCCGGATTTCCACGAGTTTATTTGAACTTCGATTTTTTAAGTTTTTCAGTGTTCTAACTTGTTATATACACCGAACACGCCGTAAACAAGACGCTATTCATAAGCGAAGCAGGGCCGAATCAGGTATTCCTTTCTTCCATACCTCGTGATCTCGAAGTTAGAGGTTTATACTAATATATCAAGATTGTTTGGAGTGTTTTATCGTGTTTAGACTTAGACTTGCATGAGATTAAGGTCCGGTGGGAGAAAAACACCGAACGTAATTAACCGTCCAACGCCAACGGACAAGTCTATCGAAAGTATACCAATCACTACACCTCTAGCTACTATCCCACCCACCACACCGACATAATGGTGAAGAAAGAGAGACTCCTCTCTCCGACTTTTACAAAGCCTTGAGCGATAACCCTAAATCTTGCATCGTTTTAGCAGACCCAGTGGGGGATTTTCGAATCCCCCCAAACATATTTAATTTGTTACCCGTTTTTCCACATGCGTAGGATTGAACAAGTCCTTACAACATTCCATCATCCTACGGTTGGTGCGAAACAAATTAAACTGAGGGTATTTCCCTTCACCTTAGCCGATAAGGCAGCGTCTTGGTTAACTACCCAAGCTCCTAACTCTGTGGACTCGTGGGCTAAACTTGTTCAGCTGTTTATGGAACATTTTTACCCACCCCTAAAGACGGATGAGATGCTTTCCAAGATTCATTTTTTCGGCGTAATCCTCATGAATCATTTTTCGAGGCTTGGAATCGTTTCATCGATCTGCTTATAGAGTGTCCACACCATAACCTAGCAAAAGACAGGTTAGTTTGTGCCTTTTTCAAAGGACTTCTACATCACCATAAAAAAGTCCTTGACATAATGAATGGGGGTAGTTTTCTAAGTAAAGTAGCCTGGGAGGCTTACAAATTTTAGAAGATCAAACTAAATGCAATAATAATTGGGGGTAGTGATGATATCCCCGCCTCGCTAGTTCTTCTTCAACAGATTAAGGCGCTGGTATGTTTGAGATGAAACCCGATCAAGAACTTAAAAATTTAATCGAATCTCTAACTAAAAAAGGTTGAGGCTATTTTCGCTCAACAAAAGCCTATCCCCCGTCATGAATGTAAACTCCAACCCATGTAATTTCTGTTTGAGTCCCGAAAGCACCCGACTCTATTATCCTCTAGCCTATGAACAACAACAATCGAGCAAGATAATGTTTGCTCCATTAATAGCTATCCTATTCCTAATGCCCCATAGAGACAACATCCCAACTTTAGTTGGTGAAACAATCAACAAGTTACACCTCCAGGGTTTAATAACCAAAATGTTAGGAAAGCAAACAACTATAACCAAGCTCCACCTAGACAAGGACAAAGTCAGGGGAATTATAATAATTATAACAACTGCCTTAAACCACGACAAGGTCAAACACAAGGTCAGGGTAATTATAATAGTTATAATACCAATAGAGGTATCGTTCCGGTTAACAATAGTAACTATCACAACCAAGGTCAGGGTAATTATAATAGTTATAATACCAATAGAGGTATCGTTCCGGTTAACAATAGTAACTATCACAACCCACCCATAAATAATCAACGTGAGATAGTTCGGTCGCACCATCCGTGACTACTACACCTACACAACGGATCGATCGACGCTTTTTTATCTGAGGTTACCCAACAACTTTTCCAAACAATGACTCAATCAAACCAACAGATCTTACAATCCATAAATCAGTGCATACAACAGTTAGCCCAAGAGAAAGCCCAACCAAAAGGCGTGTTTCCAGGACAAGCAATACCAAACCCAAAAACGGCAAAGGCGGCCTTTTGAGATAAGCGGTAATACTAGTACGGAAACTACAATCGTAGGTGACCTAAATGCTATCACCACTCTCCGTTCTGGAAGAGTAGTTGATAACAAAGTAACTATGCCTATAGTTACCCCATCAGTACTCCCTACACCGGATATCGAACTAGATACCGAAATAGAAAACCCGAAGAGCCTACCATTGTAGAGGTACCAGTTAAACCACAAACTAAGAAACAGAAAGCCAAGGTTACACATCAAGTCGAGCCATACACTAAATATAGAGCGAAACCACCGTTCCCTCAGAAATTAACCATGCTAACCAGGGATACAAACTTTGAGGAGATTAGGAACATTTTCAAAAATTTAACGATAAACCTTCCTTTTCTCGAAGCTATTAAAAAGCTACCTAACCACGCTAAGTTTCTTAAGGAGTTGTGCACTACTAGGCATAAGACCAACATACCTAAAGACACCTTTCTAATTGAACAGTTCCTAACTTTATTCAAAAATAATGGAATTGTTAAGTACAAGGACCCTGGTTGTCCTACTGTAAAATGCACCTTAGGAGAATCCCACACGACGATCGCCTTATTAGACTTGGGGTCGAGTGTTAACTTGCTCCCATTTTATTTGTATAAACAAATAGGTCTACAAGAAATGCAACCTACAAAAATGACGTTGCAGTTAGTGGACAGGTCTATAAAGTATCCTAAGGGTGTAGTGGAAAACGTGCTTGTTAAGGTTCAGGATTTCTACTATCCTGCAGATTTTGTTATCCTCGATACAGAAGTCACTAACGACTCTGTACCGATCATCCTAGGGCGTCCCTTCTTGGCAACTGCCAACGCACTTATAAATTGCCGCGATGGTAAGATGTCCTTATCTTTTGGCCATCTTTCTATTGAGGTAAATGTTTTTAAAATGATGAAACAGTTACCAGAATCGTCTATAGATGGGGAGGTTAGCATGATTGAGAGCTTAGCTCAAGATTATTTTAACAACATGTTTCCCAAAAACCATATGTATAAATTCCTTTCTTTTGGAACTTCAGATTTTGTAAATGACTCCTACTTAGAGGAAGTCAACACCATCCTTGAGTCCACACCGATTGTAGACCCTTCGGTTGCTCCTTATATTGAGTATGAAGACTTGCTACCTAAGCAAGTATTCATTACATAAAGATAAGGACCTCAATTTTAAAACATCTAAGACTTTCCTTCCACCCCGGTGCTTAAACCTCTTCCCCCAGAGTTAAAATATATTCAACTTGATCCAGATGGTAGTCATCCGGTAATTATATCTTCTCTGTTATCTAAAGATGAAGAGACACGTTTAATCAGGGTGATTAGGGAACATCGGTCTGCGATTGGTTGGTCCCTAGCCGACATTAAGGGAATTGACCCTAATGTTTGCACTCATCGCATCCATTTGGAGGATAACGCGAAGACTTCTCGTGAACCTCAGCATCGTTTGAACCCTGCCATGAAAGAGGTGGTTAGGGAAGAAGTCTTATGATTACTCGATGCGGGTATCATATACCCAATCTCTGATAGCGAATGGGTAAGCCCCATTCATGTAGTTCCTAAGAAATCGGGAGTTACCATGGTACGTAACGGAAAAGGTGACTATGTTGTCACACAAGGTCCTATGAAATGGAGAATCTGTATTGATTACAGACGTTTAAATGCTATGACATGAAAGGATCACTTTCCTTTACCTTTTATAGATCAGATGCTCGAACGCCTAGCTGGTCATGCTTTTTATTGTTTTCTGGATGGATACTCAGGCTATTTTTAGATTATTATTGATATTGATGATGAAGAAAAGACTACCTTCACATGTCCCTTTAGAACGTATGCCTATAAACGAATGCCATTTGGCCTTTGTAATGCTCCTGGTACCTTCTATCGGTGTATGCTTCATATATTTAGTGACATGGTAGAGCGCTTTATGGAAGTTTTCATGGATGATTTTTCTATCTATGGAGACTCCTTCACAGACTGCTTGTCTAACATGTCTAAGGTTTTGACACGGTGTGAAGAAAAGAGCCTCGCTTTTAAATTGGGAAAAGTGTCATTTCATGGTGAAAAAGGGCATAGTACTAGGTCACATTGTATCTAGTGATGGCTTCAAGCAGATAAGGCCAAACTAGATAAGATAGCGACTCTACCTAAAACCACGGTTGTCCGCGTGATATTAAAGCCTTTCTAGGCCATGCGAGGGTTTTTATAGCGCGTTTTATTAAAGATTTCTAAAAATAGCTAGGCCTTTAACTAATCTTCTTTTTGAAGGATGCAATCTTTGATTTTAATTTTAAATGTAACCAGGCTTTTGAAACTTTAAAAGCCGCCTAACCTCTCGCACCAATTCTACTGACCTCCCGATTGGTCTAAACCTTTCGAACTCATGTGTGATGCTAGTGATTATGCAATTGGTGCCGTCTTGGGACGTAAAACTAGATAATAAGTCCCTTTGTTATTTATTATGCTAGTAAAACTTTAAATGATGCTCAACGGAATTATACAACTACTGAAAAAGAATTCTTAGCTGTCATTTATGCTTTATATAAGTTTCGTCCTTATTTGGTTGGTTCTAAAACTTTAGTTTACAAAGACCATGCAGCCCTTAGGTACCTTCTTGCAAAGAAGGATGCTAAGCAGAGATTAATCCAATGGATTCTTCTTCTACAAGAGTTCACATTAGAAATAAAGGACAAAAGAGGGGTCGAAAACATAGTTGCCGACCACTTATCTAGACTTACAAACGACGATAATAGTGATTCTGAGTCCATACCGGACTCTTTTCCTGATGAGCATCTGTATGCTATTTTTTCAGCACCATGGTATACTGATGTTATGCCTTATAATTGGTCGAGAAATGAACGTAAGAAGTTCTTGGCCAGAGTTAAGTTATACTACTGGGATGAGCCCTACCTTTTTAAGTATTGTGCGGATCGTTATTATTCGTTTGCATTCCCGGTGGGAATATAATGAAGTTCTATCGTTCTGCCATGACAAAGAGTGTGGTGGCCATTTTAGTGGAATGAAAACAGCTGCTAAAGTTCTTCAATGTGGATTTTATTGGCCTACCCTTTTTAAGGATGCCCAAGTGCATTGCAAGACGTGTTTTCGTTGCCAACAACTTGGGTGAATCATGAAGCGTAATATGATGCCATTAAATCCAATCTTGATAGTAGAAATTTTTGATGTTTGGGGCATTGATTTCATGGGTCCCTTCCCTGTTTCCCACGGTTACATTTATATTCTAGTTGCCGTGGACTGCGTGTCTAAATGGATAGAGGCCATGGCTTGCCGTAGCAATGACCATAAGACAGTGGTATTTTTTATTAAGGAGTATATTTTCTGTCGTTTTGGCATTCCTAAAGCCATCATTAGTGATGGTGGAACACATTTTTGCAACAGAGTGGTTGCATCCCTAGTGAAAAAGTATGGAGTTACACACAAAGTAGCAACTCCTTATCATCCACAAACTAGCGGACAAGTAGAAGTTTTTAATAGGGAAATCAAAAAGATTTTAGAAACAATTGTAAATCCTGATAGGAAAGACTGGTTGAAGCGTCTATTAGATGCCTTATGGGCGTATAGGACGACTTTCAAAACTCCTATAGGTATGTCTCCCTTTAGACTTGTATTTGGGAAACCATGTCATTTGCCCGTTGAATTAGAGCACCGTGTTTTGTGGGCTATAAAAAGCCTTAACTTCAATATTGATGAGGCGGGTGTCAAACGCAAGTTGCAATTGAATGAGCTTGAAGAAATCCGTAGCGATTCTTACGATCTCGCGAAGGATTACAAAGCTAACATGAAACGTGTTCATGATAAGCAAATCTTGCGCAAAGAGTTTGTGGTCGGTCAAAAGGTCTTGCTTTACAACTCCCGTCTACATATTTTCCCAGGGAAACTAAAAACACGTTAGTCTGGTCCTTTTCTGGTTACTGAAGTCACCCCTTACGGGGCAATCACCTTGGTAAATCCCAAGGACAACAGTACCTTTTAAGTTAATGGTCAACGGTTAAAACATTTTCACGAACTTCTGTCCCCTGATGTAGAGGAAGTCCTTTTACAGGACCCTGTCTATAAGGATTGACCTTTGTCATTTGGTGTACTTCCTTTCACTTCCATATAGTGGTAAGTGCATCATTCAGGTAACCGGGCCCTCCCTATGGAGTGTGTGGCTGTAAGTATCGGATCCTAAGTCCACGTTTCACATAATTCACGTTTTCCACTTTTGCATGTTTTCTCAGTTTTTGAGTCATGTTCCTCTATGGGGTGAATTATGTATTTATTGTTTTTTCGTGTTTCTTATAATAAACTAATAAAAAATAAAAAAATAAAAATAAAAATAAAAATTCTAAAATCATAGAAATAGCAATCCAACAAGTCTTGGGAATCTGACTTTAAACGACCTGACGTTTAAAACAAATTTTGTGTTTAAAAATTTGTTTTTCGGGTGGCGTCGGTCTTTCCATCCGGATTGCTCGAACTTTCCATTTGTGTTGGTTAGGCCCATTAGTTGTAGTTCATTTGGGTGGACGTTATCTAAAACTTAGATTTCCTTCGTTCGCATAACTTACATCACACACGCACTTTGAGGCATTTTTCCACCTTCTTATACGTCACCCATGGTTGGAATTAAGTGTTTTATGGATCATTGGATTGAAAATTCTCTACTGATCATTTCCATAACTCATTCGCCAAAATCGGACTAGTAACGAAGCGGTAAATGTTATTTGAAATTGCGCAAAATATCGAAAAAAATTCGAAAAATTTGAATTGGGCTTGGGTCCAACTCGCGCGCACTGGCAGCGCACTTGCACCCCCTTTGTTTGCACAAACAGTATCGGGTTCTAATCCCATCACCGCCATTAACAAAGTTTTCAACCTAAAAAAAAAAAAAAAAAAAGAAAAGAAAACCTAACTACACCCACGCCAAGCATGTAAATCAATCTGAAATCTTCTCCAAACCATTACCACCAACAACCCCAACAATTTTAAAACTCCGAAAACCACCAAAAATCTAAAAATTTGGAGCTGCTGCGCCACTGACGCGCCACCACCATCGGTTCTTTTTAGTAAAGTTGTCTAAAATTGCATCCCCACACTCCATTATACAAACCCGTAGATTGTTTCAATATTTCCCATGGTTATTTTAAGACGTCGGATTTTGCCGGAGCACGCGTTTGCGGCCGACCGCTTCGCGCCATTTTACGACGCGGAGATGATTAGGAGAAATTGGAATGGACTGTGGTACTCGACTGAGGAATTCTATCACTACGATTTGGTAGAACAGTTTTATAAGAAGCGAGAATTGGAGGGGGATAGGATTTTCATTAAGGTAGCAGAGAAGGAGGGGAAGTAACGGAGACGCTTGTTGGTCGAAATTTTGTTAGGAATTACGCGAAAAGCAACCTAGAAATGACCATTCAGGAATCCCAAAGATATCTTTGGAGTTCCTACTTTGATGAAAGATACTGTCGTGGAGGGTGAATACAATCCGAGATCTCATTCGCCCGCCAACAGTTCGAGAAGAACCAACCAACCGATCAGAGCTCAGTGGATTGGTAGGAACGTCCTCGGGAAAGACAAAGTCAGCGATATCGGTCTGCAATGTCTGCACGTTCTCTGGATTTTGCAAACGAATAAGTATAATTTCTGCATCCTCGATTTAATTTTTAATGTGATTAGAGGAGTGGGAAAGAGCATTGCGCCTCTTCCCGTATTGATCACTAAGATCATGCTCTCATTTAGAGCTGTCGCAAAATCTGCTCCTATTAAGATCAAATTGCATTCTAATGCAAGTATTTATACGGATTGCATCCAAGAGACTTGGCCGTTGTCTGAAGGAAATGTGGTTGAGTCGGAGGATGAAAGGGAGGATATGACATGTCTGGATGACGATGCATTAGATAGTTGTAGTTCTAATTTAGAACGCATGCAAGTGTTGCAAACTGGCTTGCGTTGCGTTTATGGTATTTGTGAAGATATCCGAGATAGACAGATTGTAGTTCAAAATAAACAAACGAACCTTCAGACGAGAGTTGAAATGCTCGAAAGGGGTCAGGAAGATATCTTGTCTAACATGGAGACTATCCACTAGCATCACCAAGCCCAAGATGCGCGATTTTCGGATCTGAGATGGAAGCACAAAGACTTGTTCGAATAGAGATGCTACGACGATGCCACCCGTGGAGGATTTTGTTTTAGCCGAGTCTGACAGGCATGAGCGTCGTCGCCGAAGGACAGATGGCTCAAGCCATTCTTCATCCCGGGACCAATCTCCATCTCAGGGTCCATCTTCATCACATGGCTAAGTGTTCACCATCAGTTTGTGTTCGTTGTTATTTCATTGTTTTTATTGTTTTATTAGTTGGATTTTAATTCAGTTGTTAAATTTAAATATTAATGTGTTTGTTTTATGTTGTTTGGATTTAAATTTTTAATATAATTGGTTATTTTCGAATTGTGCGTGTTTTTATCATTAATCCCACCTTCCCAAATTGTTTGGGGGTGGTAATATTTATACCGAGCATAATTCGTTATATGATCATCTTCTGTAAAGTTGTCTTGGAGTAAAGGTTGAGAATTTGGCCGATATCGGCATATCAATGATTATGTGTGGTGGTAGCACGAAATCTAGGAGAGTTTAGAAGTTACTATTCTAAATCCAATATAAAAGATACCAGGGTTGTTATAAAATAAAAAATATGGTTTGTTTCCGTATTCGGGTTTGGAAATTTTCTATTTCCGGAAATTGCCTTAAACAATTTGGCAACTTGCCGATTCGTTCTGGAAACTCAGAACCTATTTAAACTTCCTCCATTCTACACTCACAACCCACACTACACCCCACCATCATCTCTCACCTTTCACTCCAAGCTTTTCCTTCTTTTTTTCCTTGTAAACTTCGTTTCAAGACTTTTACGGCATTAGCGCGCGCCCTAGATTAATGTCTGCCGAAATTTTACTCGAGCGCATTCTGCGCCATTTTGAGGCGACTCGCGCCCAAACACTGTAACTACAAAAACACCCGAAGCACCACCGCTTCAAGCCGCCGAGCCGCTACTTCACAACCTGTAACTCTAAAAACACGAGCGCACTGCGCGCTCCCCCAAGTAAACCCAAAAATTCCAATTTTTTGAGGGTTGTTCCAGGATTTTTGGAGCTGTTCAAAAGAGTAGTTAAGATAACATCTCCTATAGTCATACGAACAGTCTTTCGAAGGCGTGTTGGGAACCGAGACCTATGGACATTGGTTCAAACAGATCCCGCGATTAGGATGGCCATCTATTGGTAAGTGATGACGATTCATATTCAAAGAAAGACTTCATCGCTTATTTCTACGACCACATTAGTTTCTATTGTAATCAGGATGGAAAACAAGAATTCTCCGTCATAGTCGATGACACGACACTAGAATTCAATAAACATGTGGTCGCTTTAGTTTCAGGATTACCAATACCTGATCCTATTCACACATGGGGATATATGACTGATAATGCATACCTTTATGATTATACATATTTCCATGAGTATTATGGGGGAGGGGTATTTCGAGTAATGGAACAGGGGCGATATAACATTGCCCTTGGTAGCCTGTCCCTAAACGTAGGCACCACCATGTTATTCATCTTGATGAATATTTTGGGGGAATGGTAGTTCACTTCTGCAAACAGTATTGCTGGTGACATTTTCCTCGCTTTAGCTGAGGGACGTCGCCGATATGACATTCCCCGAGTTTTAGTCGCTAGTCTTAAGAGAGCCCAAAACATGAGGCGTAAGTATCTTCTTATGCCTGTTTTGGTAAGCTGCATCATGCGTAGTTGTTTACCTATTTTCTGTGCACAATTCATAGATTGGAAAAGGGTTGAAGTCATGAGACCCACCAATTGGGTGGTTTGCTCATTGCGAATTATGACTTGGCCGGGATGGCAGGTGCAGCCTCATTTGGTCGCCCCGTACATCCCATCAGACATAATAACACTTAACAGGTTAGCATTAGTAGATGATAAATGGCGGCAAGCTTGGCAAGTTATAATGGCCGGCGGGGATGCGAAGGAACCTCATCTCTTTGATGAGGAGGAGGATGCTTAAGCGGGAGATAAGGTAAGTTTTTAGTTTTGTTATTGTCTGCTTATGTCCCAAGCAATTTAATTCTGTTAACCCCATAATAGATGGAACTCTTATAGAGTTGCGTCAGTTTTTTTTTTATTAGTTCCTATATTAGTATGTTCTAACCTTGTTTTGCAGATGTTTCAGAATTTCACGCGTTTCCATGGTATTTTTCTACCCTTTTTATTTAAATGCTTTGAGGACAAAGCATGCTTCTTGTTTGGGGGCATAGAAACACGTGTAATTAAGGCATCTGTTAGGATATAGATATGTATAATATACATTTGTTTTCAAGTTAAAAATTTCAAAAATATAAATAAATAAGTTTATGCTATACACTTAGGAATATTGGTATTGTTTTTTTTTCTTTATGCTCTTAACAATCTAGAAGTCTCCGTAGCTTTTGCATGAATAATAATTGTTAGAAACTTAGGTTAATATGTAGGTAATAATCTTTGCATTTATCTATAAATATATTACATGAGTATCTATAATTGTTAGCAAGAAGTTTTGGAAATCTAGGCTAGAGTACTTATTCTACAAATCCTGTGAGAATATAGCCTAAAGTCTTATATGAGCGAAACATTTGAGAAATGACACAAGGGAGAGGTAAAATCCGGATAGAGAAATCACAAGTCCACTTGCTTGATCACTATGCCATATCCTAAGCGAGAATTTAGGCCTTCTTTGGATCGATATAGCCAGAAATTCAAACCTATGAAGTATTTTCCGCTAGTCGCCCCTCTGAGCCTTTCTTTAGCCTTCCATAAACCACAATTCCTTTACCTTGTTACAAAAAAAAAAAACAAAAAAAAAAAATTCAACTTACCCAATCTAGAATAAGTCTGAGAATAGAATGAGTGAAGAAAGAAGAAGAGAAAAACCTGTGTAAACAAAAATTAGTTAGTTGCTTCACAAAAAAAAAAGAAAAAGAAAAGAAAAGAAGTTTCCATCCAAGGAAAAGAAAAAGAGAAATAGAAATAAATAAAAACTCCAAATATAGAATAAAAGGGAGTCAAAGCCAAAGAAAAGAAAAAGAAAAATATGGCTAAGGATGAAAACAAAGTATAGAAGCAAAAAGAAAATAACAAGGTTTTCTAAGTTATATAATGTGAAGACTCTATTATCTCGGACTTGTCCTTTGAATATCCATTTCCTTCCTTCTTAAACCATCTCCTAATCCCCGTAACACCTAATAAAGACCTCTAGCTCAATTAGGAATAGGTTAGTGTGATAGTAAGTGGCAGATGTGTTTGATCGACTCCGGCTTCCTTGTTTGTCATTGAGATTGTAAGGTAAAGTGTGCCCACTGCACACTGGAGCAGCGAAACTTGAGCGGAAAAATCAGAGTGGTTTTTGTCTTGACATTTATGTGAGGACCTACTTAAGGACGCTATTCCAAGTTTTAAGAAACGAACCTGCTAGGCATTTCATAGTATAACTCATAGTATATATATATATTTGTATCATAGATGATTGATTATTATGCATATATTAGTTTAGGTTTTTGACTTGGTTATTCTTATTCATTTGCTAGTGAGATGTATAGATAGTTGAGACATGAATGAGGAAACAATAGTTTTATTTCTTAGTCGTTGTAGTATAGATGAAGTTTGTGAGTACCTTCACTAGAAAACTCTCACGAGGTTATAACTCGTCCCCACTAGGAATTCCTAGTGGTTTAAGGCCTTGTCAGATATAGTCAATGCAATCGCGACTCAAATAAACGAAGTAGTTAGGACTCCATTTTTTGGTCACTTATTCTAATTTCTCATATTTGCTTGAGGACAAGAAAAATGCTGTTTGGGGGTGGTTTGATAAGAGCCCAAAATTGTAGTTTTAACCCCTGTAGAATCATACTTTTAGACCAATTATGTGAGTAATAATTAAGAGTTAACACCGATTACGTGTTTTATGCGTTTAGGGCTTCAAAGTCAATTATGTGCAGAAATGTGCCACTTTGATGAGATAAAGGAACAATGGTTGGTTGCTAAGGAGTTCTGTGATTAAAGGCCAAGATTCAAGAAGACAAAGCCTTTCTAAAGCCCGGTCAAAGCTGAAAAGTCAAAGTTAACACGCGGGAAACAAAGACACAAAGTCGTGAGAACTTCCGAAGGCCGTATCTTTGGACTCAGACCTCGGATATAGGTCTACCTTATGTCAAAACGACCGTCTCGGAAAGAGATTTCCAATGGTCTAAGACTTGGCCCAATCAAAGGAGCAAAGGTGGATGAAAAGTCTGTCGAAGCTAACTGCAGTTGAAGAGGCCTTTTTGGACTGAAAGAATTGAGTTTTGGGCCTGATTCTCTGGCCTAAAACATGGCTCCAAGCCCATGCACGATTTTTGGATCTGAAACATATAAAAACAAAAGCTTAACTCTTTGTTAATGGTAGCTAGTTAGACCTAAAATTATAGATAATTCTAGATCTAGTTTTCATTAAATAAAATTAAGTTTAGTTCATTTCAATTCTTGTTTTAGATTAATCTTTAGAATCATTGTTCTTCATTAGTTTGATAAATAAAATAGCTAGTTTGTCAATTTCGATTTTGTCATTTCAATTTATAGATCTAATTTTAATTCTTGTTGAGTATCATGTCTGAGTTGTTAAATTAGATTGAAGTATTGTTAGTTAAATTAGTCAAGTTAGAATTTTGGTATGATGTTTAGTTATAATTCAATGAGAAATAATGGTTTGATGAATCAAGGCTAAAACCTCCATTAGAGGGGCTGATGAAGCCTTGATGAAAACTTAGTTATATAGTATAGAATCATTGTAGAGTCTATTCCATTCTAGAAGGTCGTGTTTCACCATGAGAATGGGTAGACGACCTCACATGCTAGTTATAATTGGCAGAAATGCCATGCTAATTAGGGATTAGAACGAGCAATTCATACCGTAAGAACGTAAGAATTGGATTACAACAGTCTATGCTAGGTGATTAAGTTGGATTCGAGGTGGATTCACTTCCCCTCTAATTCTTTATCTAGATTCACATTTCAGTATTCCGTAGCATTCCGTTATTCGTAACTTGTTAATTGAATCCACCCCATAGTATAGAATTCCCCTCGTAAATCTCTCACTAGACATAAGACTGATTAGTTAAGTAAGAAATCATCGCATGCTAAAGAACTAGGAGTGGAACGAATTTGTTACTCCACTCTATTTCGATAGAATTGAGAGTAGAAATCTTTGATAAATTAGGCACGTAATAAGTTTTAGTTTACTTACGTTTTGAGTTTTATCGTTCATTTCGTAGGTAAACTTTATTTTTTTATGTTTATCATTTATCCAAATGTTACGGCCGCCCAGAGTGATTCCGGTGAGATCCAGGTCAACTCCGACCATCTTCATGCCAATTCCTAGTTGTATAAGATGGTGATTTTAATTCCCAGTAGCTAATTATTTCAATCACTTTCCTGCACCTACTCCGGAATTGTCTTTTCTACTGTATTTCAAGTTTCTTGTCCGGTTTCTTCTGAATAAAGTTTGTAGTAGAGGTGCATCAGTTGTTGTGTATTTGTATCAGCAGCCAATTGGGTTAAAAGTGACGATAATTCCAATGACATATTGCTTTTATGAAAGGAAACTAGGTCTTGATCCACTGATTTCCTATTTGTTAGTTAGGGATGAATTGTTGGAGAGAGGATTTTTCCATTGATAGCTGGGCTTTTTGTTGTGGTGGAGTGTATGTCCTTTTACAGGTCTTTCTGAGCTGGTGGAACATCAATTTATGGATGATCTTGATGAGTTTCTATTCAGAGATAATGGTTCAGATTCAATATTTTTTTTTTCAGTTTTGATGAGCCTTCTGGATGGTGGTTAGAAAGTGATTGAATGTTTTTTCTCTTTGGGTTTTCGAAATAGGTTAACAGCTACGTTTTGATTTGATTCCATCTGATTTATTCTGAGTTCGATTGGTTTAGTCTATGTTTCTTTCTTCAAGGAGCTGGAGTTGTATTGTGTGAGTAGTTGCTTGAAAGACTGGTGAGTTAGTTAGGTTTTGGAAGCGTTCTAGAGGATATCGACCACCTCGTATATAATGTTGATGTGGAATTGTCGGGGTATGGGAACCTCCATGGTAGCTCAGACTCTAAAGGACATGATTTAGAGACACAACCCGGATGTTATATTTCTAGTAGAAACTAAAGCTAGCAGTATTAAAATAAAGAGTTTACAAAAATCCTTGAGGTATCCTAATGCTTTTGTGGTAGATGCTGAAGGTCATAGTGGTGGTTTGGCTTTGCTATACAAGGACAAGGTTGATCTGGAAATCAATGGAGCTGGGAAACATGCTATCACAGGTAAATTTTCAAACTATCTTGCGGAAGGTGACTGGTTTATTACTTTAGTATATGGTCATCCCATTTCTCACAAATGCATTTTAGTCTAGAATCATTTACGTACTATTGCTACTAGTTGTGTGGGTCCTTGGCTGTTATGGGGTGATTTTAGTGCTATTCTCAGCATGGATGAGAAACTGGGTGGTAGTAAAGTGAACCTAAAAGTCGTACAAGAGTTTCAAGACTTGACTTCTGATTTGAACCTTGTTGATCTTAGTTTCTCTAGTCCTAAATATACCTGGTGTAATAATAGAAAATGTATAACTAATAGTAAGGAGAGACTTGATCGAGGCTTAGCTAATACTGACTGGTTTAACCTCTTCCTACAAGCTAAAATCCATCATCCACCTAATGCTACATCTGATCATCTCATTTTACTTCTCAACTTCTTTCTCAAACAAAAAATCAGGAAAAAACCTTTCAGGTTCCAAGAGATGTGGGTTAGAGAACCTTCTTGTGCTCAAGTTATTAAGGAAGCCTGGAATCTCGCTGTTTCTGGCTCTTCCTCTTTCATTCTTCACTCTAAGATTTCTAATCTACAAAAATCTCTTTCTCACTGGGATAAGGAAATTTTTGGCAATGTTTTTCATCAGATAAGGGTATGTGAAAATAAATTAGCTTCTCTCAAAGATCTTAATCCTTCCGATGTTATTCATCTGTCCACTATTAGCATTAGGGCAACCATGGAAGAATTTTTGCTCTGAGAAGAGCATTATTAGAGACATAATTCTAGGACTACCAGTATTAAGTGTGGGGACAAAAACACAAGGTTCTTTCATACCTATGCTTCATATTGGAGGAGTAAGAATTCTATATATAGGCTTCTTCTGGATAATGGAACTTGGTGTAGTGATCCTAGTATCATTGAGAAGTCTGTTAATGAGTATTATATTGAGATGTTTACTTCTTCTAAGCCTTCTCCCAACCAAAACATTCTCTCTCTTTTCAATCCATGCATTTCTGAGTCACAAAATGATAATCTTATCTCCATTCCCTCTCCTACCGAGATTTTTAAAGTCCTAAAAAAATGAGTAATCTGAAGGCTCCAGGACCTGATGGCTTTTAGCCTATTTTCTATAAGAAATTTTAGAATGTGGTCAAAACAGATATTATAGAGGTAGTTCAAACCTTTTTTTACGGCAGAGCAGTTTGGAACTATTCTCAATAAGACTTTCATTTCTCTCATCCCCAAAATCTCAAATCCAACCAAGATCCAACACTTCAGACCCATAAGTCTTTGCAATGTTATATATAAGATTCTCTCTAAGATATTAGCAAATAGACTCAAACCTCTCCTTTCATTGATCATTTCCCCTCACTAAGGAGCCTTTGCACCTAAAAGAGATATTGGAGACAATGTTGGGGTTGTTCATGAGGTCCTTTATAAGATCAAGTCTATGAGAAAACAAAAAAAATGAGTGGACTTTTATTGCCCAAATCTTTCACAGCCTAGGTTTCTCTACCAAATGGATAAAACTCATTAACTTTTGCCTCTCCACTGTCCAATATAACATTATTGTTAATGGGATTCCCTTAAAGACCATTATTCCCTCTCGTGGCATCAAACAAGGGGATCCTTTGTCACCTTACCTCTTCATTTTGGTATCAGAATCTTTGTCAAGACTTTTCTTTAAAGCTGAACAAACTGACCTCATGACAAGTTTGAAAGTCTCTAGAGGGGCTCCTGGTATTACCCATATGGCCTATGCTGATGATTTGATAGTCTTTTGTCAAACTTGTATTAAAGATGTTGAGGTTGTGAGTGATATTATAGATGAGTACTATAAAATATCTGGGCAACTAGTGAATTATGACAAGTCAAGTGTATCTTTTAGCCCAAATGCTCAAGTTCACCAACAAAAAATCATTAAATCCATTCTCTGTATTAACTATGTTAGTTTGAAGGATTTATACTTGGGTTCTCCTTTATCTTTCTCAAAATCCAAAGTTCAAGATTTCTCTTTCCTAGCAGACAAAGTTTCTAAAGCTATAGATGGTTGGCAAGCCAACCTTCTTTCCCAAGCTGGCAGAACAACCTTGATCAAATCTGTTGCCCAAGCTATTCCCATTACAGTTTCTTACAGATTGGATAAGATTTGCGGAGATTTCTGGTGGAAGGGATCCCCAAATTCCAAGGCCATTCACACTTGTAAATGGGATAAAATTTGTCAAAAGAAAGAAGAGGGAGGGCTAGGGCTGAGATTTTTCAAGGAAGTAAATTTAGCACTTTTGGCTAAGTTGTATTAGAAGGTTCTAACAGGAGAGGATTGTTTGTGGACAAAACTGATGCTAGCCAAATATGAAAAATTTCTTAAGCCCATGTCAGATGATACTTCTAGACCTTCTAATTCTTCTTTCATGTTTAGTAGCATCTCTAAGGCTAAGAAAGTAGTGGCCACAGGTATTGCATGGCAAGTTGGCAATGGAAGCGCTATAAGTTTTTGAAATGATCCATGGGTGCTCTTCTTGGGAGAGTATAAGCCTCTGAAGCATTGGGTAGAGAGCATTACTACTAAAAAAATGGCTTTTTGTGTCCCTTTTTAAGTGACACAAGAAGTCACTTGTGTCACTTTTGAAATTAATTCTGAAGTGACCTAACAACCCCCGTCACATAAAGTTCAACCAAAAGTGACACAAAAGCCTTACTAAATGTGTCACTTTTTGTTAATAAAATGACACTTAAGAATAACCTTTTGTGTCATATTTAATAAAGAGCGTTACATGGTTTGTCAAAAGTGACACATTAAGTATCACTTTTGGACCAGAGAGTGACATAAGTACGTCAAAAGCGACACATTAAGTATACTAGTTGTGTCACTTTTGGACCAGAGCGTGACATAAGTACGTTAAAATCAACACATTAAGTAATTAGTTGTCACTTTTGGACTAGAGCGTGACATAAGTACATCAAAAGTGACACAAAAGCCCCCCACTTCTTGTGTCACTTTTGGGAATCAACTCCATGTAACTTGTATGAAAAAGAAAGTGACACATAAGAGTGGTCAGTTATTCACTTTTAACAGATATTATGTCGCGTTTCCCAAAAGCGACATTAATGTAAATATATTTTTTAAAATTTTTTTTTCATTTTTGTATTTGATCATATACATTCATTTCTCAGCCTGCATCCTGTACGTCATAACCAAAATCTCATTAACCTGCTTGATGACATAAACAAAATCCACATTATCAAAACATCACAACCAAAATCACATTAACCTGCTTTATGATGGAAGCATCCACTAGGGAAAAAAGAGACAACGTTCAAAACAATTAACTTCTATTGATTTCATTGATCAAACTAAGTATTTATCATCTAGTTTAACTCCCAACAAAATAAGTCATTCCAATACCAAAAGAATCATAATAAAGCAAAAAAAAAAAAAAAAAAAAAAAAACGCTAACGCTATCCTAGTTATATCTTAGCTTGTTATGCGCACTTCCAACGTACACCAAAAAACTTAGCTGCCATCTATTCATCTATTCAACTCGTCTACCTACATTTTCGATCTTTTTGTAAACCCATCCACCAAACCCTTGTTCAAACTCTACAAAAACAAAAACAAAAAAAATCGAATTAGCTAGTATAACATAACAATGACAGTGCAACATCAAAATTATCAATCTACTAGGACATGTGAATGTTTAAACAACTTTTTCGGGTCAACCTAAACCAAAACCACATAATAGATCCGAAGGCAAGAAGTGAATGCATAAACAAATACAAATCACACCATGCAAAGCATTTTGCCACACAGAACCTAGGCAAGCACCTTACAAATCATTTTCACTTACCAGCAAAACAAGCGAAGTATAACACCAGAGTAAAAAAATTGGGAAATTCTTAAGTAAACTCAATGTAAGTTTGTAACAAAAAAATAGATATGGTGGCCTACTTTAAGGTTGAAATAGTAGTTACAGTTTGTGGATATAAAATACAAGGAAAAGATCATGCTACATGTGGGAAGAGTGAGGTGACCCCTAAAGGCCTCAAAGTTAAAACAAATTATACTAAGGTAACTATTAGTTCAATCAATTTATTAAAATAAGCATTACATAACCTAAAATAGGAATAACTACCATGGTCTGTGCATAATGGAGTTCATGATATATGACAACAAACGATTAGCCAAAAATGAAAAAGCCACCACACATATAAAAGTCACCAAGAAGAAAAATTATATCAAATGAAACAGAGGATGGACAACTACTTTGTCATTCAAAATGTACAACCAATTTGCCCCATTAATGGAAATCTTAAATACCAAGAACCATATGCAATCAAGTTCAAGCGTGAACAAAACAAAGCAGTACCTAATTAGGCCTAGCTCCATTACCCAAAAGACATCGTTATCCATTTGTTAGTCCATCCACCAAAACTTCTCATTCAAAGTGTAATGCCCCAAAACCCTATAACCTTGTCAGACACCTTGACGAAAGACATAAAAATTTCAGCAGAGTCTCCTTTCTATTTTCAACATTTCATAGACATAAATTCTGTCACAACTTGAAAATAAAATAATATACTTCCATAACATATATTAAAACCTCAGACCTCGGTCATAAACCCAACTACTCAAATATATACTAATTTGTAGAACCAGCTACTTAACCATCTAGACCAATGCCAATTAAGTCAAATAACCAATCCTCGAATCAAAATGACACTATAAATTATACACAAAAATTAAAATTAAAACAACATATACATCACTTCCACTTATATCAGTGTTATACACCTGATAAGAGCCCAAAACTGTAGTTTTAACCCCTTAACAATAATACTTTTTGACCAATTATGCGAGTAATAAATAAGAGTTAATGCTGATTACGTGCTTTTATGTATTTCAGGCATTGAAGTCTACTATGTGCAGAAATGTGCCACTTTGGCGATATAAAGGAGCAATGGTTGGTTACTAAGAAGTTCTATGATTAAAGGCCAAGATTCAAGGAGAAAAAGCCTTTGTAAAGACCGGTCAGAAGCTGAAAAGTTGGAGTCAACGTGGGTAGAAACAACATACAAAAGTCAGCAGAACTTCCGAAGACTGTATCTTTGGACTCAGGCCTCGGAATTGGGCCTACCTTATGTAAAAACGACCGGCTCGAAAAGAACTTTCCAATGGTCGAAGCCTTGTCCCAACCAGAGGAGCAGAAGTGGTCCTCAGCCCATGAACAAAAATGTGGATCTAGTCTCCTTCATTTCCACACACAAGACTTAGCTCTTAAGTATCAATTAGCTTAGGATAGAAAGTAGCCATTAGAGAATAATCTAGATCTAGTTTTGAGTTTTTAAATTAGTTAATTAATTAGTTTTCATTCCATTAATTAGTTTCATCCCTTGTTTTAGATTAGTTATTGGAATCATTGTTTATCATTCATTAGATTAATAAAAATAGTTAGTTCTTGATAATTTCGATTTTGTTATTTAAAATTGTTTAGATCTAATTTCAAGTCTTGCTATTTAATGATTTTTTAGTTGTTAATTTAGATTTCAATTATTGTTTAGTTGAATTTAATAAAGTTAGAATCTTTATATTATGTGTAATTCAATTTCATATGGAAATAATAACATAATGATTCTAGGCTAAACCTCCATTAGAGGGGGTTGAAGAAGCCTTGATGAAGCTTGATCTTTGTTAATTTAGGAATTGTCGTGATAATCTATTCAATTCTAGAAAGTAATTAGTTTACCATGAGAATGGGTTTGGTTGCTTCACATGCTAGTTATGAATTGGTAGAGATGCCATGTATAATTAGGGATTAGAATTACCATTTTTGACATGCGAAGCATTGAAATTTGGATCACAATGAATCTTTGTTAGTTGATTAAGTCAAGTTAAGGTGGATTCAATCCCCCATAATTCTTTATTTAGATTCAAACCTTAGTATTTCGTAGCATTTCGTAGTTGAATCATTATAGTTAGTATCTTGTTATTTGAATTTGCATCGTAATATAATCCCACCATTACTCTCATTAGACTTTGGATAGATTCACAATATTAGAAAACATTGAATGCTAAGGAACTAGGAGTGGAACGAATCTTCTATTCTAACTCTATTTCAATAGTATCGAGAGTAGAAATCTTTGATAAGAACTGTCAGCGTATAAAATTTTAGTTTTACTTGCGTTTGAATTTCATCATTTATTTGTGAGTAGAACTATTAATTTTTACGTTTATCAACACCTCTATTAGTTCCAACCAGAGATACCACACTTCGAATATATATACACTATACCTTCACACTACTCACATGTAAGAACCCATCTTCCAAAACAAAACTCATGAATATTCCAACATTTGCATACAATTGTCACATATGAAACGAAAGAAAACTAAACAAGGACCTACATTTCATTAACGGCTAGGTCTCTTGTTGCTGCTCTCCATCTACGTTCTAATTCCAGCAGCATCTCTAATGCATTCATCCTCTTCTAGGTAATTCTTCAGTAGTCAATTAGCTCAATGGAAAACAAAAATATACTTAAATAAGTTAAATGGCATTTAAATAAGATATAGCAGACAATCAAATAGGAATTACCAAGTAGAAGCATGATGGAAAGTTCCTTCACTGCTGACTGCCTTTAAGATAAATTTACTAGCTTGCACCTAGTAAATTTGCAACAACAGTTGAACCTGAACTCCAATATTTTATATTATATTGTAGACAATATAGCGAGTGTAGACGATATAACGATGTTGCGAAACTACTGAGAAGGACAAGTAAGGGGTCGAAGTACAAATGACCACCACACAAAGGGTAAACTTGCCTACTAATGAGAATGTGTGAGTAGAAGCAAATGAAGCTCAAAAAAAATAGAAGGAACTAAATTAAAAATAATCTCTAAGGATATAGAATGTCCAATGCATGACTAAATTCTTAAACATTACGCACTTTATACCTCCAGATGAACAAAAAGAAGGAACTTATATGAACATGATCAATCGAAACTATAGTTATAGTTCATTTTTCTACTAGTGGATTTCAAGGGCCACAAGTAGGAATGTAGGGTCACTTGCCTCAGTAATATATTGAGGGTGAGACTTGTCTACTAGTGAATTCCCACCTTGAAAATTGCATTTTCTGTCCCTTAATTAGACCAAAGTTTTCTCTTGCCTTAATAGGATGAAGGAATCGTCGCGTGTTTTGATTTCATGATTCAAATCATATAATATCCAGTAGTGATTTCACTATATTGCAAAAAACATGTAAGCAATGGAAGGAATGATTGTTTACCGTTAGTTAGCCTCCTCCCTTTCTCTTTTCTCGATCAGACCTTCTATTAAGTTGAAATTGATTCCTTCCATTTCGACTTCCTGAATCATTACAACCAATTCAATTCTATTCAATAATATTAGAAACAGAGAAGGAAACAAACCCCAAAACCACTCAATGTACAGTCCACTCTTCAAAGAACACAAGCAAGCACTTGAAAGCAACAAAGATATTTCCAATTGTCTATTTAAGAGAACCCCAAAAAATTCAGCACACATAACCCAAACTAGGCAAAAGGGAAGTAGCAGAATAATTTTTAAGTGTCGGATTTTATCTCCCAAAAAAATCCCAAAACCGATCAACCACATGATGATAGCTCTTCCTTCCCATTTGTTGGGTTTCTTTTTGGTATGGTAAGCAACTAGCTAACTCATGTTGTTACAAGCAGGAAGGTGATGCCAAAACTGTAATCCAAGCTTATGGAGACATATCGGAAGCATCTTCCTGGACCTAGAACCAAGCTCTGCTATATATTTCTTCTATTTCAAATAGTTTCAATTCTCTTTTGTTTAGATTTACTCCCAAAACTTGTAATGTTTCTGCTCATAAACTTGCAAAATGGGCATGGCATAAGGAGTTTCCTACTGAACTGGAAGTTTGTAATAGCTTTTTAGACCAATTTCTAAATAATGAATGAATTATGGAGCCTGTGAATTCCTCATTGGCCATCACAATAAAACAAAAATAAAAATAAAAAATGAAGATCACCTCTATAAAATTTTTAACTTTGTAACTCCATTAAATAGATAGTGTCAAAAGATTTTTGAACAAGATTTGTAAAAAAAAAAAAGTCGAAATGAATCTAAATGGAGGTTAAATAGCTATGAAGAGTGAAAACGGTGATTATCTAGAAATAAAGCTATTATTCTAAGTCTTATATCAAAGTTCTATTCTAGTTTATCATGCAACATGTAGAGTAAAGATTTCGTTCCACTCCTAGTTGTTTAGACGTTACAGTTTCAATAGTTTTAACAATTTTACGTATATCAATGAGAGCAATGGATTGTAATTTTACTAATATGATAAAAATAACTAATTACGAAGATTTAATGGTTTAGTTTATACTAAGGCAATTTACTACGAAGATTTTAAATGGGAATAATGGATTAGGGGGATTTGATATTCACATAAATAAATTCCTAATATGCTAGTGTAGATTATTGCAACCCCAACTAATAAAGATTAAGTATTTGATCCCTAACTATTCATGGAATCTCAAACTAAATAATAATTAGCATGAGAGGAAGTTTAACCCATTCTCATAGTGAATAAACTAACCTTTAGATTGAAACTCTTGCATAAGCAATAATTCTAACTAACACATCAAGTCTTCATCAAACTTCATCAAACCCCTCTAATGGAGGTTTAGCTAAAATTCATTAGACTATCATTAATAGAAGAAGAATAAGACATAATGAAGGCAATAACAATAACTTGGTTTTATTAATGGAGGCTAGGTTTTAGAAACAATAATTAGGTTATACTAAAGAGAGAGAGAGAGAGAGAGAGAGAGAGAGAGCTAATTTAATTAAGATAGTTATACTTAATGGGAGGAGTCTAAGTATTAAAAACTAAGTACTAGAGAGTTATGACTTAGTCCTCTTTATATAGGAGAGGGCTAGGTTTACAATTTTGTGCATGGGCTTTGGAGCTATGTTTTGGCCTCTTAAATCAAGCCCGAAACATAATTACTTAAGTCAAAAAGGGTTTCTCTGTTGGAAATTACTGCAACAGACCTTTCATCCACTTTTAATCTTATTATTGGATCAAGGCTTAAACCATTAGAAAGCTTTCGAGTTGGTCATTTTGACATATAGTAGGCCCAATTCCGAGGTCTGAGTCCAAAGATACGGTCAGCAGAAGTTATGTTGACAATTCTGCTCTATTTCTGCCCACGTTGACTTTTACTTTTCAGCTTTGATTGGGCTTTAAAAAGGCTTTTTCTATTTGAAAATAGGTCTTCAATTATAGAACTTCTTAGCAACCAACTTTTGCTTATTTCTCTTGCAAAAGTGACATATTTCTTCACATAGTTAACTAAAAGATCTGAAATACATAAAAGTACGTAAACAGTGCTAACTCTTATTTATTATAAACATAATTGGTATAAATGTAATATTATTAAGGGGTTAAAACTACAGTTTTGGGCTCTTATCAGACAGATTGAATCACATCTTGCTATAAAGTATAAATGGACTAAAAAAGTTACAACACATAAGATCCTTAAAAGCTTGATGGAAGAAAACTCAAACGAAACAACTTGAATCAGAAACCCAAAATAACCTCAAAACTCCGCCACCAGCAAGAGCGCCTTTAAAGGTTGGAAAACTTTCGGTCAACTTGACAATTTTCTGGAGAACCCAAAATGCAAAGGGTATCTAGTCTTTTTGTGCCAAAGTGCCACATGATTAGTGCCGGAAGTGCCTCACGTTGGTAAAGAGAAGAAAAAGTCCATACTTATTACAACAGTTTATGGCATCATTATGTCTTATGCTTCCACCAGGTTCAGCAGTGGCCCCAATCCCACTCTTACATGCTTCTTCTACAACGTCATTCCAAGCTGCCAACAGTAGTCCCAAATGAGTCAAAATCATAAGTAGATAAGGACAAAGCATATATTAGGTTTATTTTTTTTCTTCTTAATTTTGCGTGCATGCAAGATTAAGGGTTTGTAAATATAGGAACCAGAATGCAAAACGAATGCTTGTCAACGAGTACATTCCAGTAAATAAAGTACCTAATTTCCTTCATATGGCAAGTACATTTAAATTAGATCTGACTTAAGTAGCAACCATATCTATATTCATTGAGAAAACTAATAAAATAGATGCTTTCGATTGTTTTTGTTTATATCAGTGCAACGAGTGAGTCAAAAAAGGTAATGGGCCAAGCATAATTAACCCAACTCACACACCATCTGAATCATTGTTAATGTAGATGCATAAAACACTGAAAGTTTGACATTTGGATTTAATGAGAACATAATACTTACAGTGAAATTTTATTATTGTTAATGGAGAATAAAGTTGAGAGAGAAGATAGTTTGGCTTAGTTAGTTTTGACCTCCTCCCACTTTTCTTATATAGGAAAACAATCTAATTACAATATAGAAAACCCTAAAAAATCTGATTCATGGGGGGCCTTTAATCCCCACGAATTGGGGGGAGACACTTTGCCGCAGCCTTCGGCTGGCTACGTGTCCCATCTGTCATGGATTACAAGAACACCCCCCCCCCCTTCAAGCTGGAGCATAGAGATCACAAATGCCTAGCTTGACACAAATAGAATGAAATGAAGCAACACACAGTAGCGGCTTAGTGAGTACATTTGCAAGATCGTCTCCAGAGCACATGAAAGGAGTAACAATCCTTTTACACATAACCAAGTCCTGGATGAAGTGACAATCAACCTTCACATGCTTTTACGCTCATGAAATACCGAATTACTCGCAATAAAGATAGAAGCTTGATTATCACAAAACATCTGCATAGGAGATCGAAGGAACAACAATACCCATCTCAGAAAAGAAGTGAGTGAACCCACATCATCTTACAAGCTGTATGAGCCATAACTCAATCTATACTTAGCTTCAGCACTGGACTTGGCAACAACATTCTGTTTCTTCCTATGCCATGTGATAAACGTAAAAATAATCGTTTTACCTAATCTTAACTAATTATGCTAGGAATAAGAAAACATATGAATTTACTCTATGATCAAAGTTCTACTATCTTTTATCATGCAATATGTGGAGTAGAGAATTCATTCTACTCCTAGTTGTTTAGACGTTAAGTTTCGATAGTTTTAACAATTCTAACAATATCAATGAGAGTAATGGATTATAATTATACTGATATGATAAAAATAACTAATTTCAAAGGTTTAATACGAAGTAATTTCTAGTTTATACTAACGCAATTTAATACGAAGATTTTATGGAAAAAAGGGATCAGGGGGATTTGATTTCACCTTGATTGATTCCTAATATGCTAGTGTAGATTATTGTAATCTTAACCAATAAAGATTAAGTATTTGATCCCTAACTATTCATGGTATCTCTAACCAAATAATAATTAGCATGAGAGGAAGTTTAACCCATTCTCATGGTGAATAAACTAATCTCTAGAGTGAAACTCTTGAATAAGCAATAATTTTGACTAACACATCAAGTCTTCATCAAACCCCTCTAATGGAGGTTTAATTAAGATTCATTAGATTGTCATTAATAGAATAATAAGAAGAAGACATCACAATAATAATAACTTGGCTTTATTAATCTAATGTAAGAGAGTCTAAGACTTAAAAACTATATTAAAAACTAAGTACTAAATAATTAACTAAATCTTACTAATGGAAGGGTTATATCAAAGAGAAGAAAACTAATTAATTAACTAATAGGTAAAATCTAGGATAGTCTAAGAGTTTGGCCTTAGTCCTCTTTATATAGGAGAGGGCTAGGTTTACAATTTCATGCATGGGCTTTTGAGCTATGTTTTGGGCCATTAAATCAAGCCTAAAACCTAATTACTTAAGTCCAAAAAGGGTTTCTCTACTGGAAATTACTATAACAGTCTTTTCATCCACTTTTACTCATCTGATTGAATAAACGCCTAAAAAATTAGAAAGTTGATTCGAGCTGGTCGTTTTGACATAAGGTAGGCCTAATTCGGAGGTCTGAGTCCAAAGATACGGCCTGCGGAAGTTCTATTAACTTTTATGCTTTATTTCTACCCACGTTGACTTTGACTTTTCAGCTTTGACTGGGCTTTAAAATGGCTTTTTATCCTTGAATCTTGGCCTTTAGTTATAGAACTTCTTAGCAACCAACCTTTGCTCATTTTTTTTTTGTAAAAGTGACATATTTCTTCACATATTTGACTCCAATGCCTGAAATACACAAAAACACATAAACAATACTAACTCTTATTTATTATAAACATAATTGGTCTAAATGTAATATTATTAAGGGGTTAAAAGTACAGTTTTGGGCTCTTATCAAACTACCCCCAAACAGTATTTTGCTTGTTCTCAAGCAAATATGTGAAATTAAAATAAGTGACCAAAAATAGAGTTCTAACTAATCTCGTTTCACCGAGTGCGATTGCATTGACCATATACAACAAGGCCTTAAACCACTAGGAATTTCCTAGTGGACGAGTTATAGCCTCGTGAGAGTTTTCCAGAGTAGATACTCACAAACTTCGTTTATACTACAACGACTAAGAAATAAAATTACTATTTTCTTATTTATTCTCAGATATCTATACATTTTGCTAGCAATGAATACATAATAATTAATTCGAAATCTAAGCAAATACATGCATAATAATCAATCATCTATGGATAAACATATATATAATGAACTATGCTATGAAATGCAATGACATGTTTGTTTATGAAACTTTGGAATGGCGTCCTTAAGTAGGTCCTCACATATTTGTCAAGACAAAAACACTCTGATTTTTCTACTCAAGTTTCGCTCACTCCAGTGTGCAGTGGGCATATTTTACCTTACAATCTCAATGACGTACAAGAAAGTCGAAGTCGATCAAACACATCTGCCACTTACTATCACACTAACCTATTCCTAATTGAGCTAGAGGTCTTTATTAGGTGTTGTGGAGATTAGGTGATGGTTTAAGAATGAAGGAAATTGATATTCAAAAGGACAAGACTGAGATAATAGAGTCTTCATATTATGTAACTAGAGAAAACTTTGTTCTTACTTTGCTTCTACACTTTGTTCACATTCGTAGCCATTTTTTTTTTCTTTGGCTTTTGACTCCTTTGATTCTATTTTTTGGAGTTCTAAGCTTTTTATTTTATTTATTAATTTTTTTCTTTCTTTTCTTTGAATGGAAACTTTCTTTTCTTATTTGATGCAACTAACAAATTCTTGGTTTCACAGGTCTTTCTCTTTTCTATTCTTCATTTCATCTCTATTCTTAGACTCATTCAAAAATGGGTTGGCTGATTTTTATTTTGTTTTGTTTTTGTAAAAGGGTAAAGCATTTGTGGTTTATGAAAGGCTAAAGGAAGGCTCAGAGGGGCGACTAGCAGAAAATAATTTCATATAGGTTTGAATTTCTAGCTATATCGATCTAAAAAGGGCCTAAATTCTCGCTTATGATATGGTATAGTGATCAAGCAAGTGGACGTGTGATTTCTCTATTCGGAATTTACTTCTCCCTTGTGTCATTACTCAGATATTTAACTCATAAGTCTTTTAGGCTATATTCTCACAGGATTTGTAGAATAAGTACTCTAGCCTAGATTTCAGAAACTTACTGCCAATACAAATTTAGATGCTCATACAATATATTTATGGAAAGATGCAATGATTATTACCTACATATTAACCTAAGTTTCTAAAAACTATTCTAATTTAAAAGTTAACGTGAAACTTCTAGACTGTGAATTGGCCAAGTGAGTTTGGGATCATGCTAGAAATATATTCGGCATTACATCACACATTGAGTCCTTCAATGACATCATGCAACAGGCTAAACACCATAGCTCTTTGATTCTGGATATGTGGAAAGCTTGCTCGCTGACAAGTTTGGTAAGCTTATGGAATAATAGAAATTAGGTGCTCTATAATCAGAAAATCTCCAGCTTTTCTAACATTTGCTTCCTGACTAGAAGAGCCATCATCAAAGCATACCAAAAATCGACAGGTACCATGAACAACATAGTGACCGAAATGAAAATTCTTCACATCTTTAATCTCTAACGCAAACTGAGAAGAGCACCCAAAATTTTGAAGTGTTATTGGCTTCTACCACCCCTTGGCATCATAAAAATTAATGTGGATGGAAGTTCACACGGGAACCCAGGCAGGGTTGGTTGGGGTGTGGTTCTTAGGGATGACATGGGTAACATTTTGGGGGCAGCAGCAGGAGGCCTTGGGGTAGCTACTAACTATATAGCATAAACTTATGCTATTATAGAAGGGATTCAGAGGGCACTAGATCGAGACTGGCGATATATTTGGGTGGAATCCGACTCTGCATCGGTAGTCAAAGCCTTTCAAGAAGACATAATGCATTGGAGGGTTAGAACAAAATGGAAGCAACTCAGGGAGAAAGCATCATGGATCAATGTTACAACTACATGGAGGGAGACAAACTTAGGTGCAGATAGCTGTGCGAGACATGGAGCAACATTGCAAAATGGAGAAAGTAAATGGTGGGATAACAAACCTCCTTTTGTGAGAAATCTGGAGAACTACTTTACTACTTACTTCCATTTCATAAACTAAATGTAGGATGTAATAGGTGGGTACACAACTGATGATACCCATACTATACAGTTCTTAACACTTCTTATTATTTTTCCTTGTAACATTTTATTCTTTTAATCAATTACCTTTTAGCGAAAAAAAAGTGAAACTTCTAGACTATTATCATCATAGAAAAAGAAACAATACAAGTATTCCTAAGTGTATAACATAAACTTTTTAATTATATTTTTGAATTTTTGAATTTTTTACTAGAAAACAAGTGCATATTATACATATATATATATCCTAATAGGTGCCTTAAATTACGTGTGTTTCTATGCCACCCCCAAACAAAAACATGTTTTGTCCTTAAAGTATAGAAATAAGAATGGTAGGAAATACCATGGAAACGTGTGAAAATTTTAGAGCACCTGCAAAACAAATTTAGAACATACTAATTTAGATAAATAAAAATAGACACAACTCTATATGAGTTCTACCCGTTATGGGGATAACACAAATTAAATTGCTTGGGACATAAGCAAACACGAACAAAAAGTAAAACTTACCTCATATCCAGCACTTAAACGTTGTCCTCCTCTTCTATAAAGAAGTAAGGTTCCTTTGCATCCTGCCAATCCATGATAATTTGCCAGGCCTTACGCCATGTATCATCAACCCTTGGTAACCTGTTAAGTGTTACTCGGTCTGATGGGGTGTAAGGGGCAACCAAATGAGGTTGTAGCTTCCACCCCGGCCAAGTCATTGCACATAATGAACGTATAATGCAATTAGCACAATGTCAACCCCAACCCAATCCATGAAACGGAATGCGAAATCAGGAAAGTAACATACCATGATGCGGCAAACCAAGACATGCATAAGAAGGTACTTATGCCTCATACTATGGGCTCGTTCTAAACTGGACACTAAGGTCTGGGGAATGTCATATAGTATACGTCCCTCAGCTAAAGCAAGGAAGACGTCACCGGCGGCATTATTCGCAGAAGAAAACCGCCATTCCCCTAAGATATTCAGCATGATAAAAAACATAATAGTACCTACGTTAAGGGACAGGCTACCAAGGGTTACATTAAGATGCCCTTGGTCCTCTATGCAAAAAATCCCTGCCCCATAAGTCTCTTGGAAATACTCACAGTTATAGAGGTATATATTATCAGACATATAGCCCCATGAGTTTCGGGGAGGAGGCATATTCATCCCAACAGCAAAGGCTACCAAAAAATTGCTGAAATCCATAGTTATATCATCTATGGCGACAGAGGACACTTGTTCCCCATCTGGTCGATAAAAGAATTTACAATGATCATAGAAATAAGCAGTAAATGTAGGAGAATAAGATTTATTGGCACTTATCAGTAGATTCTACCATCCTAACTGCACAATCCTGTCTCAGAACCAGTATCTATACGTGTCACTATCGAGCAATTCGTCAAAAGACTGCTCCGGTATGATTTGAGGAGACTTCATATCAAACAAATACACTATGGAACTCCTTGAAGTGACTGCATAAAACCACAAAAAGCAGAATTGGCTTTGTGTTAAGGTGAAGGTGCGGGTGCGCTTAGGATAGCCTACAGAAAGGCGCAGGCGCGCTCAACTCTGACTCAGACTTCCAGTACCTTGGGCGCGGGCGCGCTCTATGTACTATTGCTGGTGTGAAGTGAAAGGTGCGAGGGAAAAGTGTGAGTGAGAGGTTTAGAGTCTTCCATGTATTTATAGAGAACTAGTTTCTTAAACAAAAGTCCTCAAAGTTCTTAATTTTGATAAGGAAAGAGGTGGAATAAGAAAAAAACTTCTAAAACCAAAATAGAAACAGCTGAGAGCACATGCTCCATAGCAATTCTAGATGGTTTTAATAGCCTATCAAAATAGCAATCTTAATTCTTTTCTCCCTTGGGGTTGCACCAAACAACACTAGCCAATTCTAGCTACACCAATTTAGCAACATGCTCACATAAACCATATTCTCAAAACCTTGCAATATTAACTTCCAAAAACAGGTGGATAGGGTAAAATACAATGCTCAACAAATAATGCCACCCTCAAACAAGTAGGGAAGGTGTGATTCATGAAAAATAGATAGCATGCTTAAACAAAAATTTAATTAACTTGAAATTCAAATAACAACTAAATACATAATCCAATATTAACTACTTAACTAAACAACTTGGAATCAAATTCTACTAAAAATAGAGAAATTTCCTAAAATGACAATAATACAACAAAGAACTAGCCACGAGATGATGATGGGCTAGAGCCATCCGTCCTACGTCTACGACGCTCATGTCTTCTAGAGTCATCAAAAGAAGAACCCTCGTGAGGTGGCAAGCGACGTAGAACTTCTACATGAAATTTTCGTTGTTGCTCCATAAATGCATTCATGGCTTCCCAACTCTCATTATCATCTGGACGAGAGTCTCCATGTTAGCGTGGAGATCCTAGTGACTATCACCTAGCAACTGAAAATTGTTCTGAAGCTTCTCTTGGTTACTAAGAATGGTACCCTGCCTAGCCTGAATGGCCTCACAGAGGTCATCAAGGGAACGTTGGCCTATTCGAATCATCTCATACTGAGTATGGAGAGTTTGCAGGCCACGGTGAAGTAACGAGATGCGGGAAAGCATCCACATCAAAACACATAGTGTCGTCCTTATCATCCTCATCGTCTGCCGTCTCAAAACACCTAGCTTCCGGTAAATTCCAATCTCGCTTAATACATTCTTGATAGATACGTCCATTTTCATGCAACTTCAAATTAATCTTACCAGACTTCGGAACACCTCCCCAATACATCATAACCTTTGTAATCAAAGTAGGGAAAAGTGCGGTCGATTTACCAACAACCTTAATCTCATTCAAAAAAAATTCAAGGATGCAGAACCCATACCTCCTATTTTGAAGGGTCCAGAGAATGTGCAAACAACTTAAATTGATGTCACTGGCTTTCGTGGTGGCAATCATATTTCTACCAACCATTGAGCCACATCCAGCTGGTTCCGTCTCAGAGACGTCTGACTAACACAGTGCGAGTTTGGATTGTAAACTCCCTCCAAGACAGTCTCCTTCATCAAGGGACCAATTCTACCAAGCTGAGATTCCTGCATTGTGAGTACAATGGGTCTTCGGTCAATGCCAGTAATCTCAGCCAAAACTTCTATCGTCAACTCCCTCCGACTACCATCTACTTTAACAAAAACCCGACCACCATCAATCTCCTTCTTTTTATAAAATTCATACACCAAATCAGTGTGATAAAAAACCTCTTGAGAATACCACAAATTATGCCACTTCCTAACAACCATTTTGGCACCGTAAAAGGGGAAAAATTGTGTTTGGGTAAAAACTTGTTCCGGAAGAATCTTTGGTGGTGGAAGGAGCCATTGGGTTTTGGGGGATTTTTTTTTTATTTGGGGTGAATGTAAGGTGGGGAAGAGTTTTAATTCTATCGAAAATTAGGAGGGGTGGGGATTAGGTCGCGGTGGTTGTTGTTGTTGTTGTTGTTGTTGTTTTTTTTTTTTTTTTTTTTTAAATTTTATTTTGGTCGATTTCGTGGAGGCGGAGGAGAAGAAAACACGAATGGTTTTTCTCTCTCTATTTAGATTTTGGAAATCATGTGTGAGACACGTGACTACGTAGGGATAAACTGGTTTAGGCCCAAGCCCAAAACAAATTCCAAAATACCCATCTTGTCCTATGCCTCGTAAAATTAAAACTAGCTAGAATTCCTGATTTGTTAACGGTCTGATTTTGGCGAATGAGCTATGAAAACGATCGGCAGAGAAAGTACAATCCAATGATCTATAGAAAACTAAAATCTAACCGTGGTTGACATATAAAAAGATGGAAAACGCCTCGAAACACGTAAATGACATATGTTATGTGATCATAAGAAATTTAAATTCATAGATAGTGTCAGCCCGAATCAAAATATGACTAAACGGTATAAACAACAAGAATATGAAGTTAAGCGATCAAGAAAGCAAAGACCAAACACCCCACCCCAAACAAATTTTTGAAAACATAGTTTATAAAATTTGTTTTAAAAATGTGGGTCTTTTAAAGTCAGATTCCCGAGACTTGCTAGATTACTGTTTATAGGGTTTTAATATGTTTTTTTTATGAATAAGTTTAATATAAAGGATAACAATAAAACAATAAAGACATAAATCACCCCATAAAGAAACATGACTCAAAAATCGAGAAAATATGCAAGAGTGGAAAATGTGATTTATGTTAAACGTGAACTTAGGATCCGATACTTACATCCACACACTCCAAAGGAGGGCCCGGTTACCTTAATGGTGCACTCCTATAATATAAGATAGGAATGGAGTACACCGAAGACTAAAAGGAGTCTTTTATAGTCAGATACTCGAGACTTTATCTAAAATAGGTATTAACATATAGTTTACTATATGTCAACAATCTAAATAGTTGCGGATCTGTCCATAAATAGTTAACACGGAATGGACCATCAAATAGAATTAAGCACCAAGATTTCCTATGACGTGGTGTAACAGAATGAGAGTGAATACTGGTAGAGCTAGAACCTAACCTAGCACGCAATTTCTCTTTTTTTCCGCAACAAAAGGGTGGCTAAGTGAATGATCGTTAGAAAATGGATGTTTGTGGAAGAGATGTTGGATATGGGTAAGTTATGGAAGTAAGGAATGGAAAAAATGAGAATGTGGGTTTAGCATAAAACTCATTGGTGGCATGGGTGGGGATAATCACACATCTGAAAATGAAAAGGGTCGGGTGGATTGTCCTCAGATAGTATTGTCTTACGAGGAGATTTTAGAAAATCATGAAGCATAAGAGAAGCAAGAGGGTCAAGGGCAAACTCAAGGTTCCTTTGAAAGGGTAGAGGGCGGGGAACATTGATTGTAGGTGAATGAGTGACAGAATGATGTGAGGTGGGTAAATGGTGCTCAGCTAGTGCTCTCAGTTCTAGATCATCAGAAACTTTTAGAAATGCAAGACATTCCTCAATAGGTGGGTTAGAAGAATCACTGGGATAGAAGGTGAAATTTTTTTCTTCTGTCATGGCGTCAATGGAGTCATCGTTAAGGTCGGAATTTCTAAAGGAAAAAATTCGTACATCTGATTCTATGGAAATGTATTGGTAAAATAATCTTGAGCTAAGATCTCGATCATGCTAACTTCTCTATCGATAGTCGTATCGGGTAACTATTTCATCATCTTGAAAATATTTACCTCAACAGAAAGATGGCCAAAGAACATGGACATCGAACCATCGCAGCAGTTTATGAGCGCGTTGGTAGTTGCCAAGAAAAGACGCGCTAAAATGATAGGAATAGAGTCGTTAACGACTTCTGTGTTTAGGATAACGAAGTCTGCTTGATAGTAAAAACCTTGAACTTTAACCAGCACATTTTCAACCACACCCTTAGGATACTTAATAGAACGATCAGCTAATTGCAACATCATTTTAGTTGGTTGCATCTCTTGTAGGCCTATTTGTTTATATAGATAATATGGGAGTAAGTTAACACTCGCCCCAAGGTCTAATAGAGTAGTTATCGTGTGAGTATCCCCTAAGGTGCATTGTACAGTAGGACGACCAAGGTCCTTGTACTTAATAATTCCATTATGTTCAGAAAGAGTGGGAAACTGTTCAGTTAAAAATGTGTCTTTTGGAATGTTCATTTTCCACCTAGTAGTGCACAACTCTTTTAGAAACTTATCATGTTGTGGTAGTTTTTTAATAGCTTCAAGAAAAGGTAGGCTTATCGTTAGATTCTTAAAAACTTCCCTAATCTCGTCAAAATTTGTATCCTTGTTTAATATGGTTAGTCTATGGGGAAACGGTGGTTTCTCTCTATATTTAGCATATGGATCAATAAGAGTTTTAACCTTGGCCGCTTTCCTCTTAGGTTATGGTTTAACTAGTTCGTCTACAGGAGTAGGATCTTCAATTTCTATATCGGTATCTAGTAAATTTTCATTTTCAACGACCACTGGTGGTGTATTAATGGGCATAGTTATAGCGTTATCAACCACTTTGCCAGAATGGAGAGTGGTGATGACATTTAACTCACCTACGTTAAAATTATCATTACTAGAATTACCGGTTACTTCAAAGGCTGTGTTTGGCGCTTTCAGATTTGGTATAGCTTGATCGAGAAACACACCTTTCGGTTGGTTTTTCTCTTGGGCTAATTGTTGTATGGATTGTTATATGGATTGTAAATTATGTTGGTTAGCTTGCATGTAGGCTTTGAAACGATCTAGTTGTGGATGTGTAGTGGTCACAGGTGGTGTGACAGGAACTATCTCACGTTGATTATTAATGGGTGGGTTACGATAGTTGTTATTAATCGGAATGATACCTCGATTATTATTATAATTTTATTATAATTACCTTGTCCTTGTCCTTGTCATGGTGGAGCTTGGTTGTAATTGTTTGCTGGCCTAACGTTTTGATTATTATACCCCGGAGGTGTAATTTGTTGATTATTTCGCCAACCGAAGTTGGGGTTTTGTCTCCAAAGTGCATTAGGTTCACTATTAATGGAACAAACATTGTCTGGCTATGCGGATGGTTATTCATAGACAAGAGGACAATAGGAGTAGGGATGCTCAGGACTCAAACATAAATTACATGGAATAGAATTGACGTTCATGACATGAGTAGGCTTTTAGTGAACAGAATTAGCTTCTACCTTTTTTGTGAGAGATTCTATTAAAGTTCTAAGCTCTTGATCAGATTTAACCTCAAACATATTGGCAGCCTTAACTATAGAAGAAGAATTAGCGGAGAGGGGGATGTCATTACCCCCCAGTTATTATTACGCTTAGATTGATCTTCTAAAAACCTATATGCCTCTGAAGCTCCTTTACTAAGGAAACTACCCTCAGTCATTATATCAAAAACCTCTTGATGATGATGTAAAAGCCCTTTTAAAAAGGCACAAACAAGCGTGTCTTTCGCAAGGTTATGATGTAGACACTCAATAAGAAGATCAGTGAAACGATTCCAAGCCTTTGAAAAGGATTCATGAGAATTATGGTAGATGAAATGAATCTTTTGAAGTATTTCATATGTCTTCAGTGGTGGGAAAAATTGTTCCATGAACAATTGAACAAGTTTGGCCCATGAGTCCACAGAATTAGGCACTTGGGCAGTTAACCAAGATGCTGCCTTATCATTTAGGGTGAAAGGAAACACCCTAAGTTTAATTTGTTCCGAACCTACAGTAGGATGATGAAATGTGGTAAGAACTTGTTCTATCCTACGCATATGCTTGACATGCGCTCCTCTTGTGTGTAAGAGATGGTATATGGATGATGGTCGTTGAACAAAACAGAAGCGTATCAAAACCTTTTTTTTTTTTTTTTTTTTTTGGGAAAAGCTAGGGGTTAAGGTTTCCCCAACCTTTATTTGATCATGATCTCAAGTACAACTTACCCTCTTCATCCTCTTTGACCAAAACATGCAGTTTTTGGTCTAAAGGGGGAATGAAATACAAAACACTATCATCTATAGAATCACGAAGCTTAGATAAATAATCTGCAGCCTGGTTCCCTTCTCTGTAAACATGTTCAAAGTCCACCAATTCAAACTCAACAATAATGCGCTTTATCTGTGCTATGCTATTCCTCTCCGTCCAAGGTGGCTCCTCCTTCAAGTTCAGAATACGTACAACCTTCATGGAGTCAGATTGTACATGCAGTCTCTTTACGCCCAGCTGGGCAGCTCCTTGTAGGCCTTTCATGATTCCTAGCAGTTCCTGACGAAGCACTGAGGGAGATTTTGACGATCCAGTAAACCCAAAGAGGACCCTGCCATCTAAGTTTCTCATTAGCCCACCATACCCTGCCTTGCCGAGTTTCAGCGAACCATCAGTATTCAACACCGGTACCTGATCATTCGGCTTTGACCAACACACCCACTGTTCCTCAACTGGCTTGTAGTTTCCTTCTATACCTAGTCTTTGCAGCAACTCCCGCATTGCATGACTCTCCTTAGTAGACTGCAGTGTTTTTCCAAGATACACTTTCATATCATTTAGAATCTGCATACTCAAGATACTCGGTAGTCTTTTCCTACCTTTCTTTAGACGCCAGTTCCGTTCATTCCATATCGCATGGACTGTTGCACAAGTGAATGTCCGCAGAATTTCATTTTGCATTTAGTTCGCTCTGCATAGTCTCATTAAGAAGTACCACTCTTCATGTGATCGCTGCACCTGCCCAGACAAGCCCATAGCTAGCTTTATCCTCGCCCAAACTTGCGTTGAGTACGCACAGTAAAAAAGAAGATGCGAAGAACATTCCGCGTGACCAGTGCATAGACAACAGTTGGATACATTTATGACTTTTTTAAACATAAGTCGATTTTGGGTGGGCAAGGATCCAGAGAAGAGCTGCCCACTGATAAAAGAGTGTTTGGGCACCGATAACTTACCCCAAACAAGCTTGAACCATTTTACTTTTCCTCTAATTTTCTTGAGCGAGAGATACGCCGATGCAAGGGAGAAGCGACCAGTGCTTGTTGGTGTCCAGATGACTCGATCCTCTGTCAAGAAGCTATTTACCTCCGTTTCCATGATACACTTTTTCAGTTCACAGCTTGGTAATTGACAAATGACATTTGACCAACTCCCGTTTTCAATAATTGATCCAACACAAGCATCATCAGGAATAGAAGTCGCTAGCAGTTCTCTAGCTTGGGCGTTAAAGATCAAAGGACCAGAACACCACGGATCATGCCAGAAGCTCGTTTTCCAACCATCAGCAATACTGTATCTCACACTCTTCTAGGTAGCCTCCCTGTGCCTAAGGATGCCTCTCCACACCCAGGAACAGTCCTTGGGTTCTTTCATAGTCCAGAAATGTCCCCCCTTTATTTGATGCTCCCATGTCCATTTCACCCACAAGCAATCATATTTCTGAGCAATCTTGACAACAAGCCCACAGTACGCCGCTTTATTCCAAGTTCTAGGATCGAGCAGCCCAAGCCCACCTTGATTTTTAGCCACTCTCATAGTTTCATGACTCGCATGATGCATCTTTCTCTCCATGGAAGGTCCAGCCCATATAAACCTGTTACATAGCTTTGCCACCTTGTCCAGCACCATTTTCAGCAAAACAAAGGTTTTCGCCCAATACGTTTGGAAGGAGGATAGGATAGACTGAACAAGCTGCACCCTTCCTGCTCGGCTAAGAGATGCATTTTTCCAATTTGAAATTCTCCCCGTTATTTTCTCAATGAGTGGGAAGCATTCCTTAATACCCAACTGGGTCTTTGTGAGAGGTAGGCCTAGGTAGGAGACTGGAGGAGTAACCAAGGAGATTCCTAGAACAACTGCAAGTTGTAGCCCTTCTTCCTCAGACATGCTACCCGTGAGGAGGGTAGTTTTTGCATTACTGAACTATAGCCCTGTTGCATTGGAAAATGTGGCCAAAATATCTTTTATCTCCAGAAGAGACTCCATATCACCTTTACAGAAAAGCATTACATCATCGGCAAAACAAAGATGCGAGATACCAATCTTTTTACACTTGGAGTGAGCATGGATAGACTTAGACCTAAGCCCTTGTTGCAGCATAGCACTTAACACCTCCATCACAAGAACAAAAAGATACGGAGAGATCGGGTCGCCTTGCCTTAGCCCTCGCTTTCCTTCAAAATATCCTTCAGGTGTCCCATTAACTAGAATGGAGTAAAACGGGGACGAGAAGCACATCTTCAGCCATTCAACAAACAACGGGGGGAACTTAAATCTCTGTAGGATCACCAAGTGGGAATTCCAGCTTATAGAGTCGTAGGCCTTCTTGATGTCCAACTTTATTGCACACCTTTTTGGTCCTCTCTTTCGGCCATAACCTCTCAAAAGTTCATGAGCAAGCAACAAGTTATCCTGTATAGTCCTCCCAGGAACAAAAGCCGATTGTGCACAAGAAATCAAAGGAGAAATACATAATTTCATTATGTTTGTGAGAACTTTAGATACACATTTATAAATAATATTGCAACATGCAATAGGTCTAAAAGAATCAACACAAGAAGACATTCTATTCTTCAGAAGAAGACTGAGGATTGTGGAATTTATACCTCTCGGCATCTGCTTGTGTTTGAAAATGTGCTGGATGGCTCTTATTACGTCATTACAAACAACATCCCAACACTTCTTGAAAAAGAAAGCGTTAAACCCATCAGGGTCCGGAGCTTTATTATCATTCATATCAAAAGAACTTCTTTTATCTCTGCATCCGTGATAGGGGAAACCAGCTGTAAACTTGTGCAATTATCCACTTCAGTGATACTAAGATCATTAAAGACTGCACGGTCACAAGTTGCAGGTGAGGTGACACTCAGAAGGTCCTTGTAGTACTCAATAAAAGCATATTTCACCTCCATCTGGCCCTCTCTGAGATATCCCTCCTTGTCTTTTATACACCATACCACGCTCCTAGACTTCTTCTCTTTTATAGCATTAAAGAAAAAAGCATTGCATTTTTCCCGAAACAAAGCCACTCAATATTAGTCTTCTGAAAAAGGTCCGCCTCCTCCATCTTGATCAAAAGACAAAGTTTGCGCCTTGTGGCACTCTCTTGACAGCATAGAGAAGAATCTAGAGGGTTCACCTGTAGTCTCACTTGAAGTTGTCTCAGTTCTTCTCTTGTTTCCTCCACTAGCCTGTGGGCATCATAACAAAAGGAGTGAGCCCAGCCCTTAAGAACAGCCTTTAACACTTTCAGTTTGCATGATAGCATGTACGGTGGGTTACCATGGTCTTGAATGTTCCAACATTGAGCAAGGGTGGGAGCAAAATCCTCATGAAGTCGCCAAAAGTTGCAAAACTGAAACGGTGGTCGACTTCTTATTTTATTCAGAAAAGACATAACTATTGGGCAGTGGTTAGAAAACTCCTGAGTTAGAAATTCCACGCTCGTAGCCAACTATAAGGACGCCCAGGAAGAATTCACCAGACACCGATCTAGCTTTGACCATTTCCTGACAACCTCACCCCCATTGTTCCAAGTATAGAAGCATCCTGTTGCGGTATGATCAAAAAGCCCAAAAGCATTTAAGTAGTTTGCTAGTGGACTTGTTTCCCTCTGGTGGACTGCCACATCCCCTATTCTTTCGTGCGAGAAGAGTACATTGTTCAGGTCACCTATAACACACCACGGACCTTGAATGCCATAATTGAGTAACTTCAGCTCCTCCCAGAGAGTCAGTCTCTCTGCATTGTTATTACTAGCATATATAACTGTCAAGGTAAATTGGAAATCATATTGTAAGATAGACACCTTACAGTGAATAAATTGCGCCGTCTCCAACTCTTTCGTAATCTCCATAATTTCCGGATTCCATACAATCCAAACTCTACCACTATCATCGCTTGCATAGTTATGAATTATTTCCCACGAGGGACAAACTATTCCAGATATAGCGAGGAATTTCTCTCTTTTCACCTTTGTTTCCAAAATTCCCATACAACTAATGTTCTTTTTTTTACTAAACAAATTAAGTTGTCTAGCTTTTGTGTGGTCATTTAACCCTCGCACATTCCAGCTACACACTCTTATCATAATGAGAATCAGTGAGCCTTTCTCTTTCCATGCCCTCGGCCTCTCTCTTTTCCTCTATTACTAGAAACTGCCTGTGCTTGGTGTTGATTCTGGTTTCTATTCTTCTTTTGGCTTCGAGTCTGTACTGACAGAGTAGCTGGTATAGGTGGAGGAGTCCTATCACCAAAAGCTCGGTATCGAAAGGTGGAGGAGTCCTATCACCAAAAGAAACTATTAAGTGTTATGTTATGTGATGGATATCGTTCCACTTTTAAGTGTATGTTATGTGGAAAAGGGGTTTGAGGGATTAAAAACTATGATTATAGATATTATAGATTCTAATGCTAATCTAAACTAAACTAAATAAACTATTAAGAATTTATAAGAGAGGAAATTCAAGAGATTAGAATCCACCGATACCTTTGATCTGTGACCTTTTGCTTCATGGTTGTTTTCACAAGTAGACTACAATTAGGCAATTGAGCGAGTGCCGATGCCCTCTTAGACAAAACATCGTTAACAAATAACACTACTTAAGGTTGTTCCTATGTTTATGCTATTAATATCTTCTTTCCTTTTATGTAAGCTTGGGCAGCTATTCAATGAATCACCTTCTAAGGCAAACTCTAAAACACTATACAACTATAAGAAAAGTAGAGAATAATAATATAATATTCAATTATAAGAAATAAAACCCTATTCTAGCGTTATATTCAATTGCAATAAATAAAAAGCATGTCACTAGCAAATATTCAATTGCAATAAATAAAACCTTACACTAGCATGATATTCAATTGCAATAAATAAAAACCTTAATCTATACTTCCATCCCTTGGTCTGGGTAATGGAACTAATAACTAAAAACATAAAAAACTAACCTGATTGGAGAATACCATGAACCAGAAGAATCAACGAACCCTAAGCACCGACTTCATCTTCTCCCTTGAAGGAGAAGATTAGCCTTCCATAAAGAAGGAATAACACAAAGAATGAGAAGAAGAAGAGTCGAAAAACATAAGACTAGAAAGACTAATTTATTAAGACTCGATTAGTTAAAACCGAATCTTTTATTATTAATCTTTCTCTGCCTCAAGTTTTGGAAACAAGAATGTAAGTGAATTGGCAAGTTTCATGAGGCACTTATGTCCTCTATTTATAGGGATTACAATGAGTTCTAGAAGCATCCCAAATCGTGGTTTGTTTCCTAATACAGATCAACTTCTTTGAGAGTCCAACTTCGTTTCCAAAACTGTGAAAGAAGTGGCTATAATGTCAGTTCATGTGTTTGGACGCACGATCCTTGTGTCTCAAATGCGAGCGTCGCGTTTGGACGCACGATTCTTGTGTCCCAAACGTGAGAGTCTATTTTTCTCTTTTGCTCCATCCTTCATTCCTCTTTTGTGGGCTTTGGTCCAAGCAATGAATCCTTTCGCCTTGGGCTTCCAAATAGGTTTTAAAATAGGTCTAAGTCGCATCTTCCATAGCTTCAATTCCTTGGCCTTCTCCATGATTGTCCACGGGCTTCGCATGTGATTCTTAATGCTCCGAATTGCTCCGTTTTACCCCTTTTTCTCTAATATTCTACAAAACTCTCTTTTTCACTTGTAGAATCATAAAACATAACTTACAAGCACTATTAGGTCTCTAAGATGGCTAAACAAGAGGTATAATCGAGGGTTAAAATGCACCTTTTGAGAACTTATCACAACCCCCAACTAGCCTTTTGCTAGTCTCTTAGCAAATAAGATAAAAAGAGATAAGTGATCAAAATCACATCCTAATAACAAAAATAAAATCCTAACTCACTTTTGCAGGCATCGCGATTACATTTACCATAGGCAACAAGGCTTTAAACCTTTAAGTTCCTCAAAAAGGACGAGTTATAGTCTCGTGAGGGTTTTCAGGTGATATACCCACAAAATCAATCAATAGGATGTTCAAGAATGATAGTATTTTTCAGAGAGAGAAATTCCTTACCCACTTAGTGCTTACTCCAACAGACGATCTCCATTGCTAACTACATTGCTGCAAAGACTCATAGATTATGATGGGAGATAGTAAAAATCAACAAAATTCTCAATCAAGGCTTATGTGTGTACTCAGTCAATCTCCTATACTTTCCTATCCAAGAAACAGAATCCCTAGTTTACCATAGGTAGATAATCTCGACTTTCAATCCTTATTGGTCATACTCTCATAAAAGAATCTCTCAGAAGATGGTCTACTATTTTACCTCATGTATGTGGGGAAAAAAAATAATGATTATGAACATCCCACATACTACCTTGAAAAATGGACTTTTGGATGAAAGTAGTCTCATGGAAAGAATGTCAAACACGTATGAAGTGTTGGGTCCTTCACTTTAGCATCCTCTTACCTATTCTAGACTTCGTACCATACTGTAGTGATAAGTCATGGGTTGTAACTTGGCTTGGGTATTGGTTTATAAAGGAAAGGTAAAAAGGATTCAAAGGTTGTTTCTGAAAACATTAAGGGTTTTGCTTCTTTTTTTGGAAGATTTCTTCAAATCCTGTATTGCAGAGAAAATTCTTCATTTGTTTTTAGCTTTTCCATTCATTCTGTTCAACTTTTTTTTTAGCTCAGTGGTATATCGTTGATTAGTACTGGATATGTTTGTTTTCCACTAGCTTCTTTCACTTAGAACAGAATGATGATCTTCATTGTATCTCTCTGATATTTCCTTTTAATCTTCCTTTTGTGCTCTTTCTTCCTCCTTGTGCCCCTCGTATTCTTAGAAACATATGGGTATGGCTGATAAAGATTTTGGGTTGTACTTCTTGTCTGGAGTTGGGTAAAGGATAAAGGGTTTTGAAAGGAATAGCTTGATGTAAGTCTCAAAAGTGTTTAACATGATGGTCCTACTAAGTGGGATAAATGCCGAATGAGTTCATTATTTGACTTATCAGTATGATACTCTATTTCGAATAGACTACAAGACCTAATGGCTATCTCCCTAGTTGATGTCACTTTGTGATTAACCAAATCAACGAATAATGTGACTATATTACAACGACATAAAGAACTGAAAGATGTTGAGTCACTAAGACTCGGATTTTTCATAAGAACTCTCCAAAGAATGGGTATAAAGCTCAAGTCTCACGAGCTAAATTTAAAAAAATCTACTTCCAGTTTACTAGGGGTTAAATATCTCTTCTAGCAATAGTACACAAAACTGACCAAGTACTATGGTGGTGCCTTGATAAAGAATTCTATCAACAAGAACTATGTCCGAGCATAATAAATAGTCTAAGCGGTAATTAAATCAATAATATCAGCTATCTATCAAACTCAACACTAAACAGTATATAATATATATCCTAGACTCATCATTAAAATTCATTTTTCTCATGCTACTGCTATAGAAACAAAAATATTTTTGTTTTTGAAAACTAATTTTTGAAATTCATTTCTTAAGTACATTCTCCCCCAACTTAACATACGCATTGTCCTCAATGTATAGAAATTAAGTAAATGAAATGAATAAGAAAAGGGAAGATGTTACCATTGATGGCCGAATTACATGATTCTTTCCTATCAAATAAAGGTTAAGCTCACAAAAATAGAGAAAATCATGTATAATTAGTCCAAATCAAAATTAATACAAAAAATAAGGACATTTCCCTTTACCAAGATTTTTTTTTTTTTTTATTTTTGTTAGGTCTTTTTAAGTTAGATCCCTAAGACTATATATTATACCATGTATTATCAATTTAGAGTGAGGAGATCATATTTTCTTACCCAAATCTGACGAATGTTTGGAGGACGAGGAGGTCTCACCTTGTGGGTCGTCCAAAAATACTTCTTGATATGCTGGAAAGATTGTTGGTAAAGTTCTTCTTTACCTTGAACTATTTCAGGTTTGATGATTGTGTGATAAGCCTTGTGGTTCCTCTGTGTAGAAGATTGACAAAAATCTTTCTTTCGAACAGGACAATAGTATCTGATGTGCCCTTTACCACCACATTAATGCTAATGGATGTCTGGTTGACTGCGCTCAAGGTGGGTGGTAGACTGGTTCACATACTTCTCTCGTTCAGACAATGATGGTGTAGAAGAAGCTTTAACAGTGCAATGCTTCTTATCAATATGGTCTACTTTCTGCTTCAGAAGACTCATTTCAGTTTCTAGATTCTGTTGTTTTTCCAAAACTTCTTTAAGCTGATTCTCTAGCAACTGATTTTTCTGGATAGAAGTCTGCTGTTCATCCTTAAATGTAGAGTTCATCTTCTCAAGATATGATACTATCTCTGCTAATTTTCCATTTTGCTCACTTAAATCCTGAATTTTCTGCAGAGATTTCAAGAACATGGCTAGCAACGCCTCTGTGGTTGGGTTCTCAGGTTTGTCACAGTTTTATGTAGATTGAGCATTCTCAATTGTATCTTCGAATGGGAAGAATTCTTGTATCATGCTATCAAGGAAGTACACCTCTCCACCTTCGGTGTCATCACAATCCTTATGCAACAGGTGAAAGATATTTATCTCCATGGACATCTTACCAAAGTTGATCTTCATTTTCACCGTTGTGACAATTTATCAAAGCTTTTGCGGTAGCGAGGAAAGGTCGGCCTAGAATAATTGGTATTTTATCAAAGGCCTCCTGGGTGTCTATCACAATGAAATCTACTAGATAGTAGAAATCGGCTACTTGAACAAGAACATCCTCAACTATGCCTCTGGGAATCTTGGTAGAACGGTCAGCCAACTTCAATTTGACTTTTGTAGGCTTTAGGTTCTCCAGGCCTAATGCTTGGTACACATGATATGGCAAGAGATTAACACTAGCACTAAGGTCTAAAAGAGCATTACCTGTGAATTTTTCTCCTATCTTGCATGATATTGTAGGACTTCCTAGATCTTTGAGCTTGACTGGAGCTTGCTGATATATAATAGATGTTTGTGCAGCTAGAAATGCTCGCTTTGGAACATGAGTAATTCTCTTTATGTTGCATGCATCTTTCAAGAATTTGGCATATGATGGCAACTGCTTGATGGCTGTGAGAAAGGGGATATTTATTTTATCTTTCTCAAATGCCTCCTTCATCTAAAAAAATTGCTTATCCTTTTTGCTTTGAGCAAAAAACATAGGAAAAGGTGATTTTGGTATAAACACATCAGCATGTGTCTGCTTTTCTTTCTCTTTGGCGTTCTTGCATATCTTGTCTTGGTTATCTTGACAAATGGGAGTGGAAAGGATTTCTCCCACTTCCTTTTGAACTTCATTTGAAATCTTGACTGATTGCTCTATAGCAATGTCATCATGAGAAGGTAAGTCAACTTTGTTGTCTATCTTCAATCTTGATCTGAGAGTAGTAACTGATTTGACATGATCATGGAGGTGATCAGAACTAGAAGTTGTCCCAATGTGGCATACATCTTCACTCCTCAATATTGGTTCCAATGAGCTATGTTGAGTGGCTTGTGTCTTTACAGACAAAGCAGTAGTGAGTTGGTCGACCTTAACCTCTAGAGACTCTATTCTAGACCATTTACTTGCCTGAGATTGTTGGAGATTGAGCTGAGACTGTGCAAGAAGCTCTAAAACACTTTCAAACTTCTTATTTTTCTGTGATAGCAAAGTAATAACATTCACCAAGTTGGCAGCACTACTACAAAAATGGCCATAGATAGCTTTTATTTAATTGCATTTGTAAAAAAATGCTATGCTAAAATAGGCATTGCACTTGGTAAACCTATATCCTAACTAGGATGCGTTTTCCATGTTTGGTGTCCCAAAATTCTTCTAAACGCTTTATCTCAAACGGGTGGCACTTAAACTTCACACACGTGACAGATTTAGCGAAGGATATAACCCATTAACACGGTGAAAAAGAAATTGAAATCCCTAGAAACAAAATCGGAGAAAGGAACTCGATTGTTCAAGAGATTTGAAGTTTAAACACCACCCAATCGAGTTTGATGCTACAAGATTGACAATGCTAAACTTGCAAAAAAGATTTCCGGGTAGTTTTAAAAGAGTTTTAGAAGGCTCAACGTCTTGCGGTGGCGGGGAAACATCATATTCTCGCGGTCCCATGTACTTCCCCTCTTCCGGTATTCCACCAAGTTTGTGTATGTTCTCATCAATCTTGATTATAGAGACTGTGTCACTCAATAAGTTTGTCTAGTTCTAGCATTTTATTTCTTTGAGTGGTCACTCTGCATTTGCATCTTTATGCATTTTACCTCATTATAAACTCTTCCAAGAGTTTTAAATTTACAATTGCTATTACGACACTCTCCAAGCATATTGCTGAAATTCATAATATATGTTAACAAGGGCTTTAACCCATCACGTTTCAAATAAATATGATACCATAATAAAGAATCTGGTATAAACGATGATATTGTGGAGGGAAATTTGAAGTGTCAACTGAATTTGATTTGAAACAACACGAGCAGTCCGATTAATTTGCAGATGCATCAATTTGATTGCATCACCTAAATTGTATATTAACATCTTGGTGTTCTTTTGGAGTTCAAATAGGAATAATCACTCTGTTGAAGAGGTTAAATTTTATCATGTATTGTAACATGTTAAGCATTGTAAAACAAACACCTTATTATTATAGTTTCAAACAGATTGTAATAATGACATTCTCCTTTCTTAGCTTTCCACCTAATCAATATTTTATTAACTGGTTCACCGTGGTGTAGGTTTAGTTGCTTCTATATGGATGTCATCACGGAATTGAAACAGGGAGTCCCCTGAAGAGCTCCCTTCCCTCTTCAAGCATGTATCATCCAAAGCTATTGATGGATTTTGGTGAATCTGTGTCCTATAGATTTTGATCCCTCACCGGGTTTGGTAGGCAGCAAATAAGCATTGGTTTTAAGTTTTACCAAAGTATCTTGAAACAATTTTTTTGTTTTTATCTGCTTGAGCACATCCTTATTATTTAGCTTTTTCTATGTTCTCCGACCATGTTGAGTTGTTTCTAGAACTCTATCCCAACTCTTGGGTGTGACATTAGATTCAGATTGATATACATATTGCTGGAGATAAGAATTATAAAACATTTTACTTTTTAGAATCCAGGAAATGCATGAAAATATCAAAAAGTGACATTGGATTCAGATCGATATACATATTGCTGGTGATAAGAATTATAAAACATTTTGCTTTTCTTTGTTTCTAAATCTTTGTTATATAAATTTTAACTATTTGCCTATTTTTTTTTGGAATATTGTGGAAATGGTTTAGAATCTTCGCGGACCTAGTTAGCTAGATACACGGTATTCTGCTTCAAAGTACTAGTAACTCAATATTATATTCCATGGTAATGGGGGAAACTGTCATAAAATAATGAGCCATTGTTGAAGATCTGATTGATGATGATGATCATGGAAGTAAAAATAATAAGGCCGTAAGTGAAGTCCTCCAATAGAATTGAGGAGTATCTTGGTCGAGAACTTACCTTCGAATGGTGGGCTTTGCTTATTGGTTGGGAGTTGAGACAAATATGGAGCCTCTATGGATTGCGCGTAATTATATTTGTTTTCAATTTTATCTTTGAGTTTAGTTACTTCGGATGTTTATTAGACTATATGGGTAGCTTTGAAGCTTTTGGTGCATCCATGGCTATTCTTGAAATTCAAGGACTTGCTTTCATCATCATGGTAAGTACTTTTGTTCTCATTGATCCCTGTCTCTCTTTGATCCCGCTAACTAGCTTATTGATTCTTCATCTAGATGGGAATGGCAAAGCGGTGCAAAGTCTCCGTGGTGAAGCATTTGAAGCTAATTCTGCGGGTACTATATGCCAACAAGCCATTATATTGCACTTGGGAACAGCAGTGGTTCTTTCTTCTCTTTATTGGTACTTTCGGACACAATCTTGCAAACATTTGGCCTATGGGCAGCTATAGCCGACCAAAGCCGGATTTAAGATTACTCCTTCATTTCTTTATTATGCTCACAACTTCCCACTACAAAGATTTCTTCAAGCTGAAAACATCATCAACCCGTTAGTTTTCACAGCTGTAGGGTTCTTTTTTTCTTACATCGCTTTCAACCGGGTGGTGGTTGATGTGCTCAATCGATTTCTAACATTGAGTTTCTCTTGGTGGCTTCAAGTCATTGTAATTGGGATTTATATAATTTTTAGCCCTCTTGTGAGAAAACATGGGCATGCTTTTCCACCAAGGCTTTCGAGGAGGGCTTTGGTGCTACTCAAAGATAGCATTTTCATCTTTTTTTCTTTCGAGGTATATAACTTCATTCAATCTTTAATATATCGAACACGCATTTTAAAGTATACATTTTTGAAGAACCGATTGCCATCAACTTAACTTGATTGTGTATATTGGTTCGAAGTCATGGTTCAATATTGGACTTGTGCTTTAAATTTGGTTTCTTTGGATCCAACGGTCTCAATCACCTCGTTTGCTATATGGTAAACTATTGATCCTTATTTGAACATTCCTTCACACAAAAAATGCACAACATGCATAAAGTAAGATTTGTTATTTGTGCACTTATTTTTCATTTCTTTTTCTGTATCAGCCTAAATTACTTACATTTGGATCTCGTGTTTATGTTGGGAGTATGTACAGCAGCCAGGTTTGTTTGGAACTACTAATTATGTACCTTATGACCTATTTATGTTGTGTCCAATTCTAGCTAGTTGTTTCGGCATTGTTCAATATGGAAGATGGGGCAATATGTGTGGATGGTATCAACTATACATTCTCTTATTCGTTGTCTTCAAAAATTTATCAAGCCATGACAAAGCTCACAAGTTTTAAGGTATGGAATCTTTTTATGCAAATTGTTTTAATACTTTGCTTTTTAAGCTTCTTCATAGATCCTCGACAAAGAAGGTGCTATATGCGAACATGTGTTTGCCTACTTGACCTTTATAAAAGTCTTGAACTTCCTCGTCTTTGTGTGGAAGTTGTGAAAGGGTTCATACTAACAAAGGATAAGTGAAGTGGTTGGTCACTGAACTGAATTTTGTTTTGATGTATTTAACAATGACTCGGTATACATTCTTTTGGTATATTTCAGTACTTTAGTTTAATTTGAATTGGGTCAAGTTTGTTAGATATTTCACTAGTTCATATGGTGGAATTATCGACGTCTTCTAGCATGGAATTTGACCAAAATAACCAGCAGGAAGGCTGAATGTATGATTTGTAATTAAGTATTTTCCTATCATTATAGGTGAACTATATAAAATGGCAAATTAGGGGGCTAAAATACAATGGATCCATAAGCTCGAAATGGAAGAGCGCTCAAATAATTGAGAGGTTGATGGTTCGAATCCATCTGGATCCAATTCATTTTTTATTTACTTATTTAATAATTTTAATATGTATTTGAATTTTTTTATTTTATATTAACAAAAACAATAGCATTTTCTTAACGTTATAGAAGTTTAATAGCATGAAAGAAATGCTATCGTTTTGAGGCAAAAACGCTATGGAATTTATAGCATTTTTAACAAACGCTATAAAATACGCTATCATTTTGATAGCATTTGTATCCAAAACGCTATCAAATTAATAGTGTTTTGTCTGAAAATGCTATCTTAAAAAGCATAGCATGGCCATAGATAGCGTTTTGTAAATGCTATAAAGTCAAATTCATAGCGTTTTCTGTAGTGCAGGTGTGGCATAATTTGTCATAGGATCAGGCACTAACTCTCCACTTGTATTGGAATTCTGTTGAGAGTATAATTGTTGTTTTAAGCTTGACTTGTCCGTGGAATACAACTTTGATTTCATCCAGCCGTTTCGTCTCCAATAATTGCCTTGAAAGTTATTACCATCTTAGTTGGGCCTCTGAAATGAGTTCATATTATACTCTCCAACTAATGCATGTTGATAGTAACCAGGACATTCTAGAGTTGCATGGGAAGTGTTCGAAAAGACTTCGCAGTATCGGCTAGCTTGCATGACTAGGAGAGATTTAGCTTGAGACTTGTTGATCTTGGAAGGATTCATGGAGAACTGATTGAATTTCTTACTCAGAGTTTTAATGCTGGTGGCTAGGCTGGCAAATGTAGACTTCAGTTCTTGATCTGATTGTTCATGTGCTTTGTAACCAAATTGCTTTGGCTCCCCTTCCATTCTAGTTACATCCTCATTGCTAGTAGTCTATTGTTGTGTTTCTTCAGCTAACTTACCAAGAAAGTTGTAAGTTTCCTCTCCATCCATTGATGTAAACTTGCCTTTGTGCATTGACTGTATCATATGGTTGTTCATCATCGAGAGTCCTCGATAGAAAAAATGAGCCAGTGTGCTCTTGTTGTATCCATGATGTGGACACGAGACTAGCATATTGTTGAATCGCTCCCAACTATAATGATATTTTTCAGTCGCTTTTCCTTTGAAATTGCTGATAGCTTCCTGCATGGTATCAGTCTTCTGGGGTGGTGGGTAAAACTTGTTCATAAACTTCGTTCTTAACTTCTCCCAGTTGTCTATTGAATTGATTGGTTATGTAGTTAACCATTCGGAGGCTTTACCTTCAAGTGAGAGCGGAAAAAGAATCAAGTTAATACTCTCATATTTGATATTCTGGTTCTTGAAAGTTCTGAGGACTGATAGAAATTTGTTCATGTGAACATATGGGTGAACATTGTTTGAACTATTGAACTTTGGAAGAATAGAGATTACTGATGCTCTAAGTTCAAACTGGTTAGATTTTGTCTCTGGAAAAACAATACTACTGGGTGGGTCTCCAATGATTGGTGAATAGAAATCGCTCAGCTTCTTCCTCTGCTGTGCTTGCATGGGTGGGATAGCTTCAGGATTATTCAGGTCCACAACACCTCCATCATTGCGTGCGGCTATGGTATCAATCTTGTCTAGTATTCTTGTGAGTCGGTTGTTAAACCTTGTCTACTGTTGTGTTCTTACTGGACGACGATTGGGATGACGGGGCATACATTATAAAATGGTATGCGAAGATGATGAAAAACTATCCTACTATGCTTGAATGCAATTAAACTAATATGCAACTATTCTAAGTTATACTAAAATGCAATTATAATAATTTTTTGGATTTTTTTTAAAAAATAAATAAAAAAATAAAAAATAAAACTACTTTCCTTCAACTGGGTTGGGCTTTGCAGCTAGTATCTTGCCCGTTGTCTAAAGCTATCTCTTCTAGGGTTATGGTGAATCACTTGGATTGCTTAAATACCACGGCCCACAGACAATAGTCCGTTTGTCAAGATTCAGACAAGAAACACTAGAGTTTCATGTTTCACTATGTTGGCTTGCAACTTCAATTGTTGAAAAGGTCTTAAATGCAATTATACTAGAAAGCAATAAAACTAAACTACGATGCAACTATACTAAGAATGAAATAAAAAGAATGAAGATTCGACTAACCTGGATGGTAGATCTTGTTCCGAGATGTCCTTCAAGCTTCTCTCTTTCTCAAAAGGATGGATGATATGGCTAAAATTACCTCAAGATCTAAAGTTCTAATCTTGAAAGAAAACGTTAAACATAAACAACTTAAAATAGCAGCGGCGCCATTTGACACGCGCTCCTCTTGTGTGTAAGAGATGGTATATGGATGATGGTCGTTGAACAAAACAGAAGCGTATCAAAACCTAATTATCCCTCAATGAGTAAATGATGAGTAGGATATTGTTCCACTTTTAAATGTATGTTATGTGAAGGACAGGACTGGAGAAGGGGTTTGAGGGATTAAAAACTATGATTATAGATTTTGTAGATTCTAATGCTAATCTAAACTAAACTAAATAAACTATTGAGAATTTATAAGAGAGGGAATTCAAGAGATTAAAATCCACCGATACCTTTGATTTGTGACCTTTTGCTTCATGGTTATTCTCACAAGTAGACTACAATTAGGCAATCGAGCGAGTGTCGATGCCCTCTTGGATGAAACATCATTAACGAATAACTCTACTTAAGGTTGTTCCTATGTTTATGCTATTAATATCTTCTTTCCTTTTATATAAGCTTGGACAACTATTCAATGAATCACCATCTAAGACAAACATAATGAATACTTCCTTTACTCTAAAACACTATACAACTATAAGAAAAGTAGAGAATAATAGTATAATATTCAATTACAAGAAATAAAACCCTATTCTAGCGTTATATTCAATTGCAATAAATAAAAGTATGTCACTAGCAAATATTCAATTGCAATAAATTAAGCCTTAAACTAGCATGATATTCAATTGTAATAAATAAAAACCTTAATCTATACTTCCATCTCTTGGTCTGGGTAATGAAACTAATAACTAAAAACATAAAAAACTAACCTGATTGGAGAATACCATGAACCAGAAGAATCAACGAACCCTAATCACCGACTTCATCTTCTCCCTTGAAGGAGAAGATTAGCCTTCCATAAAGAAAGAATAACATGAAGAACGAGAAGAAAAGTCATAAGACTAGAAAGACTAATTTATTAAGACTCAACTAGTTAAAACCGAATCTTTTATTATTAATCTCTCTCTGCCTCAAGTTTTGGAGACAAGAATGTAAGTGAATTGGCAAGTTTCATGAGGCACTTAGGTCCTCTATTTATAGGGGTTACAATAAGTTTTAGAAGCATCCCAAATCGTGGTTTGTTTCCTAATACAAATCAACTTCTTTGAGAGTCCAACTTCGTTTCCAAAACTGTGAAAGAAGTGGCTATAGTGTCGGTTCATGCGTCTGGATGCACGATCCTTGCGTCCCAGACGTGAGGGTCTATTTTTCTCTCTTGCTCCATCCTTCTTTCCTCTTTTATGGGCTTTGGTCTAAGCAACGAATCCTTTCACCTTGGGCTTCCAAATATGTTTTAAAATAGGTCAAAGTCACATCTTTCATAGCTTCAATTCCTTGGCTTTCTCTATGATTGTCCACGGGCTTCGCATATGATCCTTAATGCTCCGAATTGCTCCGTTTTACCCCTTTTTCTCTAATATTCTACAAAACTCTCTTTTTCATCTGTAGAATCATAAAACATAACTTACAAGCACTATTAGTTCACTAAGATGGCTAAACAAGAGGTATAATCGAGGGTTAAAATGCACTTTTTGAGCACTTATCAATGCTGATAAGGCTTCTCATGGTCTAACCCATAAAAAACTGATAACAAATTAAATATATTTGGGGGAATTAGAAAATCCCCCACTGGGTCTACAAGAACAATGCATGACTTAGGGCTATGAATAAAGACTTTGTAAAAGTTAGAGAGAGGAGTCTCTGTTACGTTAGCCATTAATGCAGGTGTAGTGTGTGATATTCTAGATAGGCATGTGTGTTGGCATTTACGATAAATAACAGAAGATCGTTTACTCTTACCGGACCTTAATCTCATGCAAGGCTAAGGCCAATATGAATACAAACCACTAACAGCAGTCAAACAAGCCTGATATGCTAGAATGAAAAATCCTCTAATAGAAAAAGACGAAGAGTGAAGGAAAGAGTACCTGAAGGCCTCCTTGCTTCGCGTATGAATAACGTCTTGTATATACAATCCCAGTGTATTTAAAAAGTTGAAAACACTGAATAGGAAAAATAATTTGAACAAAATGAGAGTTTGTAACTCACTTGTGAAAATCAGGCTGTCTTCAGAAGGGCCGCGGGTGCGCTTGGAAATAGGCTTATAAAGGTGCGGAGACGCTTAAGTTATTCTTTCGAAAAAGAAAATTTCCAATAACTTGAGGGCGGGCACACTTCCAAAATAGAGTACTTAGGGCGCGTGCGCGCTTAAGGTACTTCTTCGAAAAAAAATATTTTGAACAAAACAAACTTAGTTAGAACCAAACAATTGGGTGAGTGGGTTTAATGGGATTTTGGTAAGATCGAAAACACTACGGGAAACAAATTTAAACACAATTAAGATAGCAGCGGCTCCATTTGATAAACGTAAAAACAATCGTTTTACCTAATCTTAACTAATTATGCTAGGAATAAGAAAACGCATGAATTTACTCTATGATCAAAGTTCTACTCTCTTTTATCATGCAATATGTGGAGTAGAGAATTCGTTCCACTCCTAGTTGTTTAGACATTAAGTTTCGATAGTTTTAACAATTCTAATAATATCAATGAGAGTAATGGATTATAATTATACTAATATGATAAAAATAACTAATTTCGAAGGTTTAATATGAAGTAATTTCTAGTTTATACTAAAGCAATCCCAAAACCTAATTACTTAAGTCCAAAAAGGGTCTCTGTTAGAAATTACTGCAATAGCCTTTTCATCCACTTTTACTACTTTGATTTGATTAAGACCTAGAACATTAGAAAGAGGATTCCGAGCCGGTCGTTTTGACATATGGCAGGCCCAATTCCGAGGTCTGAGTCCAAAGATACGGCCTGTGGAAGTTCTGTTGACTTTTTTGCTCTATTTCTGCCCACATTGACTTTGACTTTTCAGCTTTGACCGGGCTTTAAAAAGGCTTTTTCTCTTTGAATCTTGGCCTTTAGTCATAGAACTTCTTAGCAACCAAGTTTTGCTCCTTTCTCTTGCAAAAGTGACATATTTTTTTCACATATTTGACTACAATGCCTGTAATACACAAAAGCACGTAAACAGTACTAACTCTTATTTATTATAAACATAATTGGTCTAAGTGTAATATTATTAAGGGGTTAAAAGTACAATTTTGGGCTCTTATCACCATGTAACAAGATTCCCACCAACAAAGGTACAATACCCAGAAGTAGAACGACGATCAGTATGACTACTAGCCTAGTCAGCATTAGAATATCAAATAATAGACAGGGACTGTGAACGTTTGTACAGTAGACCTTGACTTGGAGAACCTTTCAAATACCTTAGAACTCGAATAACAGCCTCCCAGTTGATCAGTCCCCAAATGTGCGTTTAACAACCTTTACAATGCTTCAAATATGCCCTTCTTATGCTTAATGAACAGACAACTCATAGCTTTTGCTACCTTTTGCAGGATACATGCCATTTATGACTTATACTCCTAATACATGCATTTTAGCACAAAAAGGAGTGCTATTGCTGCTGCTTAGGAAGATTCAAGCTTAGGAGGAAAAGTGCCAAAAAGTCAAGGTCAAAGTCAACGGTCAACAGTTAGGAATTCAAAACTAAAAGATGGAAGATCATGTCCTTAACTCAAAAGAACAAAGATTATGTCCTCAACTCAAAAGTGGGCATCTTTAGCAAGCTTGTTCAAGAAGATACCTAAAGCATAAAGCAACCCTAATGAGGTGTCTTATTTCTAAAGGATGAGGGCAAAGTTGTAAAATATAAAAGGTGTAGTATATATTATATAAGCCAAAGTGAGAGGAGAGAGAACTTACCCTAGAATTAATCTTTGGTCATTAGGAGTAGTTTAATATGTTTTAATTAATAGCTTAAGTGTTATTTACTTTGTTTTCCATTTTCATGTTCTTCAATCTTTAGTTAATGAATCAAGTTCTTATTTGTCTTCAATACAAAGTTTTCAATCTTGTTTCCACTACTCTTATCTCATTACATCTTTCTAATCTTGCATTCACAACCCCAACACAAGTTCACTCATTTGACAAGTTCAAATGAGTGTTACTTTGTGACTAAGCAATACAAACTTCTTCCCACACTTGTTTTCATATTAACAATCTTAAAAGTCTAGTTTTCAAGTTCCCCATTAAGCAACCCATAGTTTGATTAGAAAAGCTTAGAGAGTGAGAGTTTCCATCATCAAAACCATCTTTCTTTGCATAGATTTAAGATGAACAACACAACCTAAACCACTACTATCTACCACACTTCAAATGGTTGCTGGGATACTAACTCGGGTCACCCGCGTGACAGGCGGGAATACTCACCACTATACCAAGAGTGATATTCTTGGTGGCACACCATCTGGTGAAGTGGAAATCTTCCTTCTTGACGCGTGTAGAGCCAAAGTCCTAGATTTTTGCCCACTGTTCTATTCGAACAGGGCATAGTATATAATCTACATACATTGTATGCAAACTTTTCAAAAACTTTAAGGTCACAAATGAATTTCTACAGATTGTGCATCATTCTTATTTGAGCATTCATGGATTACCAATATATGGAACAACCATTATGGGATTACAATGCAAACACAGAACCATGTTCTTGTTGTGGTAGTTCATATCATTGGGCGTCTCAATGCACATCATATGCCGAGGTTGAGTATACTATAACAATTTTGAATCTCAATTTTCAAACTTTCGTAGTACCTAATACACCCCAGAGTTTTCTAATCATGCAAACAATTCATGGAGTTCCATCACAGATAGTCAACCACCATTCATGTATCCATATGGTAAGTCAGAGTGTGGTTTCACCCAAAGCCCATTACCATTCACATCACCATCCATATCTAATTCATGTCCCACTCCACTATCTATCACAGACCAACTTTACCAAGTAATGGCCGAGCAAACAATTCAAGTACAACAAATAGCAAAGTCCTTCTGTTCTCTCAAATACATTTCAATCAATACCACATCTGAGATTAATGTTCTTTCCACCAGTCCAAAAACCAACCAACAAGAGAAACAAGGTGTTGCTATAACAAAACCAATTGCTAAAGTCCATCTTGATATTTATGACCAATTAAAACCCTATCACCATCCACTTGACTATCGTGTGAATTCTAGTTCTTATAATGATTACATGCCTAAAGTTACAGTTTCTCCCTTTTATCTTCGTACACCCATGGATGAGAACACTCCGGCAGAAGAAAATCTAGAACATGTGTTTGAAAATGACTCGACACACTTGGACAATGACAAAGAGGACAAAGAAATTCAAGTGTCTGGAGAAGAGGATATAAATTATATAGTGAAAAGTGGATCTAATTTTAGTTTATCCATTAAATATTTATCGATGGAACAAATTTATGACATCCTTAATATTGCCGATTTGAACCACAAATTTATGGAAACGCTAAAGCCAGATGAAGTGTCCTCTGAGTCCTCGAGATCATATGAAGAACCACCACCCGACCATCATTCTCCCGAGTTAACACCTCTCGAAAGCCAACCTCCATTCATAGAAAATCCACCAAATTCTGAGGACTGCACCATTAAACCATTTCAAAGAAATCTCAAGCTCGCACTTAAGCCAATTGCCTTTGAAATCCTTCATAATTTTCTAAACCTTCCCAGTAAAGAACCTTTGCCCAACATACAAACTCCCGAGACTATCATTCTAGTTGAGAAGAGCCCCGCATTGATTGAAGTGCTAGAAAAAGAGGAAATAGAATCTAAGGTGGAATATGAGTTCTTGAGAGCATACGATGATCCATTTATTCAAGTGGTTGAAAAACCCAGTTTGCCATATGTCACATCATCTAAGCCTCATGAAGAATAACTACTACCACACTCACACACTCTTGGACAATTCAAACATGATGAGTTGTTGCATAAATTCCATGATACATTACATAAGCTTTCTCTTATCATTTTGCATCTTACATTCCACATACATTATATCATTCTATTTGGGGATAAATGCTCTACTATGTTTTTCTGTATTAATCCTCAATTTTTTAGGCTATTAGTATATAGATAATAATGTATCATCCTTCTTATGCATAGTCTTGGAAAATCTGACTTAAAATGACCCCATACCCCATATATAGTCTCTACTATATAAGATCCTATCTATGAGGATTAAATCCTCCTTTCCATGATGTATTTCCAATCCATTAATTCTCTTATATTTGCTTTAATGGAAGACATCATAAAAGGTAATCGGATTACTCCACTTGGAGCGTGTGGTTGTAAGTGTTAGAGCCTTGAGTCCACGTATACCTTGCATATTCCTTGTTAGCACTTTTACTCGTAGTTTGAGTAGTGTACCTCTATGGAGCAAGTATACATTTTTTATTTCTTTATTTTACATTCTTTTTAAAATAGTTTTCTTTTCCTGTAATTTACTTTACATTTCCTGCTTTTTGTTATTTCTCAGTTTTCTGTCTTATATAAGCTGCTTTATGTTATTTCCTAGTTTTCTGTCTTACATAAGTTATTTCATTCAATCTTCACATTTGACGCTTGAGTAGTCTTTCCTCTATAAAGAAGAGATGTGAAACAAAGTAGAGGTGAGATGGTGATTGAGTGGAGGTGTCTTATGGTTGCCTTTCATGGTTATTTAGCATGCTTTGTCTTATATAGGCATGCCAAACCATGGGATGGTTGGCAATTGGAGCCCTTTTAATTCAATTTTTTTCTTTTTTTGTGGGCAGTTTCTAGTTATTTCAAGTTTCGTCTTACAATCTAGTTGGAATGGCTTTAACAAGGGCTAACTAGAGAATAGGAGAGAAGAGACTATATTATCTAGAAATAGAGCTAGTCCTCTTCACTAGATTTGCCTACTTGCAAAACAAGAGGTGGAAGATCTAGGGAGGCCAAACTATGGGATGGTTCGCAATTTGAGTCACCTAAATTCAAAAATTATTTTCCTTATATTGGGTGGATCACTCTCCTCATAGTGATTTTTCTTAGTAGTTTTCTTTTTTTTTATGTTATTTTTTTTTCAAAAGATAAGCTAGGGTTTAGGATGACCCTCACCTGCATTATGTTATTGTTATTGTTTATGTTATTGTTTTATTGTTTTAAGTAATTTAGGGACACAAACCCAAAAAGCCAAAAAGAAAGACCCTTCTCTCACCCTTTCATAAATGTTGTTTTCTCTATTCTATTAATGCAAAATTATTGATACATCAATAGTTATTTGATTTTTAAAAAACAAAATGGGCAATGGATTCTACATAGACTAATCCCTTGAACAACATAATCTAGGGGCGGTTTGAGATTAGTTTTGCTTATTAAGGGTAGCTTATATCATCGCACTATTCGCACGAGTCAGGACATTCCATGTCTTATGCAGTAAATCCCCAAACTCGCGTAGCTGAAACTCTGTCTGTCTAGATTGGGTTTGCCCCATAACCGACATGAAAGTTGCCTGAGATTTCCTATTATGGTTTGTTTTTAAAAAATTAGCGTTTAGAATCATAGCTTCTGAGTACGAGTATCTTAAAAACATCTCTCCATAGTTTTCAAAACTAGAGGATATAAAAATGAAAATTATACTCCCGGGAGTAACCAAAATGATACCGGATTCACCTATAATTTTATCTTATTGTCAAAAGCTCTATATGGTTAAAGATATCTTTTGCTTGAGAAAACCAACTAAAAAAAAAGAAAAAAAAAGAAATGAGGCGTCTCCAAATAAGAATTAATCAAATAGAGTAACCTAAAGTGATACTATTCTCTGTTTAATTCTATCTTTTGCCTCCACCTCTCTATTTTGTCTCGAGAATCTGAAGTTAAAAGACTCAAAATTGTACAAAATTTTCAGCTGCCAAAAATTGCAAAAATTTCTTTTCTCCCCCCTTTTCTAAAAACCTTTCAAAATGACTAAAAACGGTTCTTCTCCATCGAGCAATGCTCAATGGAGATGTGTTCCCTTCGATTATGAAGTTTTTGCATCTCTTCCGGTTGATATTCAACTTGATATATGGAAGAGAATTCACACCATCACACTTGGTGTAGGAAAATGATCTTACGCATGGAGACAGAGTACAGTCAGAGAGAACTGGTGTTTGAGATGTCAAACACCAGACTGCCCTGGACTTCAGCCAATAAGCAAGGGTTCAGTATTTATAGTCTACATGTGTACCTTACACCAAAACACAGAGCCCATCTTCACAAAGTAATCAAACCATCTAGTTGGGATTGACTCGAGTATTGGGAATCTCACTGAAAACAACCCACCTTTTTACAGTTTTTCAAAATTTAATCCAAAAAATTTAATTAGTCTTTAATTTCATCTTTGTATATTCTTTCCACCATTCGTTCCTTTTGCTATTGTAAAATTCTTTTTGATTCATTCCGCTATTTGTACATATTTGCTTTCAAGTTGGCATACTTTATTATTTTTTAGAGCTTATTCGTGTATACAACTTATGTCATCTACACGCTTCAAGGCGTTCATCTATCATCTTGTGTGTCATACACCCTTGGATCAAAGCATGTGATATACCGTTGGATATGATTTTTTGCGCTGATCGTTTAGACAGTTCGTTTGTCCAAATTGGATCGGTAACGAAGCAGGGATTTACAGTTTACGTCGTTACGAGAAGGAACAAGACCTTCTCGGTATTTCCGAATTTCATATGGGCTTAGGCCAAAATTTCAAAACTCTAAAAACCTAACAACTGACGGTCGTATGCGAGTTTAGAATCCAATAGCCCGACTCACCTTTCTCTTTCACAAAAACCCTAACTAAAAAAAAATCAACACGAGCCGCACCCGCGCCTCATCAAAACACGCCGTGCCTCTTTCTTCCTTAAATTCAAAACCCTTCCTATAGATTCTAGCAAACCTTCACCCCACCTCATATCCACTTTCAATTTAACAAAACATCTACCCATGGCTGCCAATCGACAGATTGTACCCAAAATGGATTTTTCAAATCTATTTGATTAAGGGGTTTTTGATGTCTTCTTCAAGGGTTAGATCCTTAGAAGTGGTTGGAGGTCACTTTTGATAGAACCCACTAGTCACTACTCCCTTTCTCTTGTTCAAGCTTTCTATCGTGGCTTAGCTCGCGATAACGAGGGTTTAGTTACCATTTCGTTTAGGGGAGGTTTGCATGAGTTGACTAGACAATCAATTGGGTCGGTTTTGGGTATCCAACGCGACACGACGTCCCTGTGAGTTAGTAGTTCTATGGCATAGTGTTCGATTTGATGCATGCGACTGTCTTAGAGGGCGAGTACGTCACTAGTTCCACCTGCGTGAGGCAGACTTCCTTGAGAAAGAACTAGCTGGCAGTGGCAACTTGGATTGCGCACAACCTTGTGGGGATGACGAAACCTTCAGATATAGGTTAAGTCGATCCTTCACATTCTTTGGATCTTATAGACTCGGAACAACTGGTTCTGTATTTGTTTTTTCTTGTGGGAGTAGCTTATTTAGACTAGATGGAGTACTGCTCCCCTTCCTACCCTTGTAACTAAGCTCATGCTTGTTTGGGGAGTAGTAGTTCCGAGTGACTTTATGGCAGTGAAATCTACCACATTCACTCCTGTCTACCTTCACTGCGTTTAGCACGACTGGTCCCCAGAGGCTGTAGAAGAGATTGAGCACGGTCTCGACGACGTCGCCGCTCCACCTCCACCTCCAGTAGAATACTTTGCTCCAAGAGCTCTGTCTCAGTTCATGCAACCCATGGATGCTTTGAGATTAATACAATAGTTTCTGCATCTTTTCATGAATGGCATGCATCAGCATCATTGATTGTATATAGCAGTAAGTCTCCGAAGCAGAGGTTAGAATAATTAAGTTCCATATCTTGTGAGAATCTAGCCAAAAGCCTTATCTGAATGATTATTGAGTGATGACACAAAGGATGTCCGGATAAAAAGACCACACGTCCACTTGCTTGATCACCACGCCATATCTTAGAAGAGAATTTAGGCCCTTTTTGGATCGATATAGCCAAATAAATGTTAAAAATCCAAAAAGATAGTTTTTCCTATAGTTATCCCCCTTGAACCTTCACCAATTTCTAAAAGACTTTTTATTTCTTCGCCATCAATCTTTGAACCGTTAGTAAACACAATAAAAAGCGTACCCAGCTAACAAGTTGAGAATTGGATGAACATTAAAAAGAAAAGAGAAGGCCTTGTACAAAAATCCTTGAACCGTTAGTAAACAAAATAGTTAGTTGCTTCGAAAAGAAAAGAAAAGAAAAGAAATGATTCAAAAATCTAAATCTCCCAAAAGTTCAAAATCAAAAGGAGTCGATTTCAAAAGAAACAAAAGAAAAGTTAGAACTCCCAAAAATCAACATCATATGGACTCACAAAGCCAAACGGCAAAAGAATGAATCACAAATTCGGAAACAAAAGAACAAAACGAGGTTCTTCTCTAGTTACAAATATCCTAAAGACCCAATTTCTCAACTTATCAGAGTTTGTTTTACCTTCCTTTTATTTCTAAAACACTATCTTAGCCTCATAATTCCTAATAAATTAAAGACCTCTAGCTCAATTAGGAATAGGATGGTGTGATAGTAAGGGGATACTGTGATCAATCGACCCCGATTTCTTTAGACGTCATTTGTGTATGTGAGGAATATAAGTGCCCTCTGTAGTTAAGAGAATGAAACTTGAGTGAATCTATCAGAGAGTTGTGATTGTAACACACCCCTATGAGAACCCACCTTAAGGACGCTCTCCAAAAGTTTCAGAAACGACTCTGCTTTTGCATTTCATTGCTCATGTTTTGCATGTTTATCTTTAGATGATTAAATTACTGTGCATATGTTATTTTGAGTTCAAAGGAGCTTTTCCTTATTCCCCCGCTAATGAGATATATAGACTTCTGAGAATAAAATAAGGAAATAGGACCCTTTGCACTAGAGAGAGGAAGTTTGTGAGTACCTTCTATGGAAAACTCTCACGAGGCTTAAGCTCGTCCACTAGAGAATTCCTAGTGGTTTAAGGCCTTGTTGCATATGGTCAATGCAATCACACTCCGCGAAACGAGACTAGTATAATAATTCACACATTTGTGATCTTAGTTTTTCTCTCATATTTGCTTGAGGACATGCAAAATGTTATTTAGGGTTAGTTAATCAGTCCCCAAATGTGCGTTTAACTACCTTTACAATGCTTCAAATATGCCATTCTTATGCTTAATTACTAAACAAACAACTTATAGCTTTTGCTACCTTTTGCAGGATACGGGCCATTTAGGACTTATACTCCTAATTAATACATGCATTTTAGCACAAAAAGGAGTGTTATCGACGCTGCTTGGGAAGATTCCAGCTTAGGACAAAAAGTGCCAAAAAGTCAAGGTCAAAGTCAAAGGTCAACAATTAGGGACTCAAAACCAAAAGATGGAAGATCATGTCCTTAACCCAAAAGATCAAAGATTATGTCCTCAAGTCAAAAGTGGGCATCCTTAGCACGCTTGTTAAAGAAGATACCTAAAGCATAAAACAACCCTAATGAGGTGTCTTATTTCTAAAGGATGAGGGCAAAGTTGTAAAATGTAAAAGGTGTAGTATATAAGCCAAAGTGAGAGGAGAGAGAACTTACCCTAGAATTAATCTTTGGTAATTATGAGTAGTTTAATATGTTTTAATTAATAGTTTAATTGTTATTTACTTTGTTTTCCATTTTCATGTTCTTCAAGTTAATGAATCAAGTTCTTATTTGTCTTCAATACAAAGTTTTCAATCTTGTTTCCACTACTCTTATCTTATTACATCTATCTAATCTTGCATTCAAAACCCCAACACAAGTTCACTCATTTGACAAGTTCAAATGATTGTTACTTGGTGACTAAGCAATACAAACTGCTTCCCATACTTGTTTTCATATTAACAATCTTAAAAGTCTAGTTTTCAAGTTTCCCATTAAGCAACCCATAGTTTGATTAGAAAAGCTTAGAGAGTGAGAATTTCCATAATCAAAACCATCCTTCTTTGTATAGATTTAAGATGAACAACACAACCCAAACCACCACTATCTACCACACTTCACCAGTAAGGCGTGTGAGGTGCAGGCATGAACTAACTAACCACACTTGCAGCAAATATAATATTAGGATGAGTAACAGTAAGATAAATCAGATACCACTCTTTTTTATAATGGTAAAAGTGTTTTAACCATGATTATAGCTACCATGACTAATAATCTTAGTAAAACCGTGGTATAAGTCTGCCGTATTTACCACAGTTTGTATAGATCCGTGGTATAATATATTCCTGAACCATGGCTAATGCCCAATATATGATGCTGGAATTGACAATAACCGTGGGTATAAGTCACAGTGTATACCACATCTTTGAAAGAATGGTGGGCTCAAGTGAACCAACAATTGGCATAGTCTCCTTAAAACTGTGGTATATAGTTATTTTTAAAAAAATAAATAAAAATAAAATGGATTTAATTCAATAATCAAATCACCACCTTACTAACAAATTGTAAAATAGATTTTGAACCCAACTTCCATCTTGTTCAATTTACTACCCTGTGATAAAACATTCCACATCCAACTTAAAAGAAAAACATGGCGCAACTAACAAAAGAAAATAATTTAGACTTCTACCAAGCATGAAATTCCATTGTAGACTAATTTCAAATGATTTCGAGTACAATAAGAAAAGAACCTTTCAAGACTACTTGTTTCCAACTTGTACACATCAAAATAGTAATCTAATTGGTTACGCTAATAATTTGGTCATTAGTTTGTGCAATAATTGTCATCCCTTGTGAGCATTCACCTGCAACAATAAACATATGGTAAGATCAACCAAGCAAAAAGAAAAAAAAACAAATGGTAAGATTTTGTATATAGATATGTATTCCTAGCTAGTTGGCCTGGGTTAAGCTGATTTCAATTGTTTTCATGGAAATAAAATGCAAAAGATCAAAGATATGATGTTAAGTTAATGATAATTAAAACCCATGTCCACTGCAAAGAAGAAATAAAATATTTAACACTATACAATAGCCCTAGTACATGGTTATTATACTAGCCTAGCCAAGGAATGGTGCTACTAGTGACATAATTTTGATCCACAATTCTCTCTAAGCATGGTTATTGTTTAAGCCTAGTACAGTTTTGATGTTTGGCGTATGATCGAGCTTCAGTTCTTCTTACTTCACCCAGATACAAGCCAAGTAAAAAGAAACTACACTCCTTATTAAATTTCCTTAATATAACTTTTAACTTAACAAGCATGTAGTTGTGTACAGCCAATCAATATCCTTACCCTGGGTTGCAAGGGGTGAGAACAACTTTCTTTTTGCTTGCATTCTGTAGACTTTCTATAATAGTTTGAGTCTTCCAATTCCCACCAACTTTCGCGAAGGATGAATTATTGACATATTCGACGACAACACGACAACTCGCAAATCCTTCATAAAGAATTCTGGATATATATATATATATATATATATAGTAATTCTCTAAAATGTAGCTATTTAAGTTAACTTAAAATAAGTACGTACGTAAAACTTCACCTACAAAATGAATTCAAACCTAATTGTTTGTGGTTATGAAGCACTCACCATAATGATTATCTTCCCAAAATTTCAGCTCATTTGGAAATCTCTAACATATATAAAAATTGTTGTCATCTTTAAAAAGAAATCTAACGGTCCAGAAATGTTGAATTTTTGTAATTGTTTTTTGCCAATGTTAGAGGTTTCCAAATGAGCTGAAATTTTTTAGAGATGATCTTAATATTGAGTATATCATATCCACAAAAAAATAGGTTTAAATTCATTTTGTAGGTGAAGTTTTACTTACGTACTTATTTTAAAGTTAACTTAAGTAGCTACTTTTAAGAGAATGACTATATATATATATATAAATTTTCTAAAAAGTAGCTACTTACGTTAACTTAAAATAAGCCATGGTCAGTGGCGGCAGGCCGGCAGATATCTTTAGAAACGAGGTGGCCACTATTCCGGTGTAAAGAAAGTTGTTGGACGTACCAAAGGAGATGTGGACCTTTGAAGGTCTATCATATCTCGCGAAGTTTGATTGGAGGGACTCCAAAGTTTATGGATGATACGACTGCTAAATTCAAAAGATTATCCTTTGCTCGATTTTGCATTGAATTCCTTGTCAATCACAGTTACAAAGAATCTATAATGATAAAAGCGGGAGCTTGAGAAATTGTCATCCCTCTAGAGTACCCATGGAAGCCACTATCCTGTGAAAAATGTAACTATTTTGGGCATGTCACAAATCAGTGTGGAGTAAGGACCACGAGTGTGTGGACACGAAGGCAAAATGGGCAAACTAATGGTACAAGAGCTAGTAGAGAAGAGCCTACACAGAGGGTCACAGCGGGCACAGTTACTGGGCCGCAAAATGGGAACACCAATGAATAGGGGGCTGTAGAAAGAGTATTACCAATTGTCAGTGTAGTTGATTCACACGAGAGTAGGCATCAAGAAGTTAGTGCTGGGACATGTAGTGAACTCGAGGTGTCGAGATCAAGTAGGAGTGAGCAATCACAGCGAGCATCGGAAGAACATGATCATGAAGGGGTGGGTAACCATGGAGGTACTAGCATCCAACTTGTATCACCTGGAAGAGTTGAATGCTCCTTCCAAGAGAATTTTACAAACCCAGAGGAACAAGCACTTGTTGTAGTGCAAACTCCCCCTTTCCCTCTTTGCAGAACTGAACATCCGGCAGCTAGTGAGTTTATAGTTGCGAGAAATATCTTTGAGGAGTTGGCTGACATGGAAAATGATGACTTATCGTGCCTTGAGAACCGAGTTGTTCGATTGACAACCCCATGCCAAATCCGCTGAGTAGGATTATCGAAAGTTCATCAGTCCAAACTAGAGCACAAAAGAAAAAGAACAATGAACAGCAAACAACCTCTGGGAAGAGTGGTAGGGCAGGGCAAAAGGTCGTGGTAAATGATGAGGTCACTAAACAGTTTGTTTTTCCCAATGATAAGAGTGTGTAGTTGGAATGTAAGGGGGTTAAATGATACCATTAAAGCGAGGAATTTGAATAGGTTCCTTATGGATAACAGGATCAGTTGCATGGGTCTTTTGGAAATGATGATAAAGATGGAGAAGTATATCAATATTGCCGGTCTGGTTTGCCCATCTTGGGTAGTCGTACATAATTACTCGAGTGGTGAACATGGAAGAGTAAGGCTTACATGGGATACTAGTATTTTGAATGTACAGAGAGAAGTGGAAAGAGCATAGTTCATCCACTGCAAGGTCACCAGTTTACAACATGGGTTTTGTTTCTCCTTAACTGTTATCTATGCGAGTAATAAGAGTCAAGATAGGCTTCTTTTGTGGGAAGAGTTGAAGGCAATAAGTGTGGGAACCCAAGGACCTTGGTGTGTCATAGGAGACATGTTCTCTTTTCCTTTGAGAGGGCAGGCGACAGAGCTGTTCACCCGAGGGAAACTCTGCCTTTTGCAAACTGCCTAAATGTAGCAAGTATGTTTGATCATGCAGCTTCTGGTAGCTTTTATACATGGAATAGTGGTGGCGATAGCATCAGGAAGTGGTCAAGGATCGATAGATGTTTGATAAATGCTACTTGGACTTCTATTCCTTTAGCAACAAAGGTTGAGTTTCTCACTCAAGGTCTTTCTGATCATTGCCCGGTGGTTATGACCTTTTTGGCGGTAGATAGAAGGCATCCTCCTTTTCGATTCTGTAATGTTTGGACTTTGCACCAGGGTTTTGTGCCTATTGTTAAAATAAGCTGGGACATAGCTGATCATGGGAGCCCTCCTTTCATGTTATCACGAAAGCTCAAAAGTTTAAAAGGTTTGTTGAAGGGTTGGGCACGATCTTTTCGAAATGACACTCAGAGGCTAGTGGCGGAAATAAGTACAAAATTGAGAGAGATTCAAGAAAGGCTTAACCAAAGCCCTCTAAATATTTCTCTTAGTGCACAGGAGTATAGTTTAAGGGAGAAGTTGTGCCTCTTAATTAAACTGGAGGAAGCAGAGCTGTGCCATAAAACTGATATTGACTGGCTAAGCTTTAGGGATAAGTGTAGTGCATTTTTCTTCAATACTCTAAAGGAGAAACAGACTAGAAACCATGTATGGAGTATCACTGATGTGCAAGGTACTAGTAGAGAAGGAAAAAATCCAGTGGCAGAAGCTTTCATAGAATATTACAAAGATTTGCTTGGGGTGACTTCTTCGGTATAATGTGATACTAAATTTTTGAATGGTGTACAAGTGGCTGAGGTAAATCTTGGTACTAGCTAGTTCTTAGTTGCCCCGAATAGTGATACAGAGATCAAGGAAGCACTCTTTGATATGGAGGATAATTAGGCCCTAGGTCCGGATGGATTTAGTGCTTGTTTTTTCAAGAAAAGTTGGGATACCGTTGGAGAGGATTTCATTAAAGCTATAAAGTACATCTTTAGCCATAAGCTTACAGGAGGTATAAACTCTACATTTTTTAGTATTATTCCTAAAATGAAAAATGCCTCTCATGTTTCTTCCTTTAGGCCTATTGCATGTTGTAACATTGTGTATAAATGCATTTCCAAAGTACTAACAAACAGGATGAATAGTTGTATTTCATTGTTAGTTTCATGCTCCCAATCTGCATTTGTTCCTGGAAGATCTATTCAGGATAACCTTCTCTTGGTGCATGAGCTTCTGAGAGGGTACTCAAGGAAGAATGGGCTAAAAAGATGCGCCATAAAGCTGGACATCCAGAAAGCCTATGATTCAGTTTCTTGGCAAGCACTTGAAGCTATCCTTTACAAGTTCAAGTTCCCTAAATTATTCATTGAATGGTTCCATATGTGTTATGCTTCTCCTTTCTACTCGGTAATGGTGAATGGGTTGCCAGAAGGATACTTTCAAGGGAAGAGAGGGCTTAGACAGGGGGACCCTGTGTCACCATACCTCTTTGTGCTAGTTATGGAAATCCTAAGTGCTTTTTTGCTTCAGGGACTACAGTCGAAAAGAATTTCAGCCCACTCAAAGTGTAAGAAGCTGGCCATATCTCACCTTTGCTTTGCGGATGATGTACTCATGTTTTGTAAAGGTAACATGGAATCCATTATGGCTATCAAGGACATCTTGCTACCGTTCTCTAAAGCTAAATGGCTCTATCTCAGTAATGCAAAGACGGCTCTCCTGACTGGGAGTATGATTGAAGCGGAAGGGCTAGAAGTAGCAGCAGCTATGAACATCTCTTTGGTAACCCCACCAGTAACTTATCTGGGATTACCTCTCACAGCTACTAGACTTGGGATAAGAGAATGTCTGCCACTCATAGAGAAGATTACCGGTATAATCTCAAACTGGAAGAATAAAGATTTGGAGTTATGAGATTCACTTTCCTTCAATTGAGTATCACCACCACTTACTACTTCAACTAAAATGAGGATAAGGCCAGATGAAGCTGAGCATGTAACGATCGTTGTTGAAGTAAATTGGAATGTATCAAAATGGTTTATAAGGCCGCATATGCTCAAAAGTAGAATACATTAACTAGTGTGAAATTAAAATTAAAAAATATATAATATGCACTTTCTCCCTCTTTAGTTACTATGAAACCAACATCAAAATCTGCTTCTTTCTTTTATTTTACAAACAATCAGCCAATTCTTATACTTATCCAGAAAAAACATGAATGCTAAGAACTAGCCATAACTGTAGGAACCGTTATTTCAGAATGTAAATTTCTACAAACCGTGAAAACCATGAGCAACGGAATTAATGGGGTTCACGATTTTGATTGGAAAACATACCTATAAATCGGCTAAGATAACTCTGAGAATATAAGATATATGAATTGGCAACCTTTTGATCTTCTATTGTATTCCTATCCTTAGATTGGACGTTGTGTGGGCAACGATCTACCAACCCTTTCTTTCTCTCTTTCCTTGCCTCTCATTTTTTAATCAAAAATGAAATAAATAATAGTGAATTCGCTACTAGGAGAGGAGGGTTTCTATTTATAGGCTACAACAGGGACCATGAGGAGAAATTTGGGTTGGGCCTCGATGGGCTTGGGCTTCCCATGTTTGCCTAGAACACACGGCCTAAGTCCGTCAACAAATGGCTTATTCCAATAAAAGCCATTGTTGCACTACCGCCCTAATACCAAATTACGTGTTACGTTTATGGGCTCCATATTATATGCTTGTTGATCTCCCTGTATTTAAGATATCGAATGCCCATTGATTAAGTTAAGTTACTGACAACTACATCAATGAACTTCTTATGTCCTTGAGTAGTACCACTCAACCTCATTCTCATGTCGAATAAATCCACCTGCAGGGTTTACATGACAATCCTTATGAGCTCCTCAAGGGGACATCATCAACCCAACTTCCTGCAGGTCACGGATTCCTTCTATAATCAACATCACACCTTACATACAATGTCATTATTCAATCCATTGAGTTTGTTGATTCACAAATGAATCTCACTCATTGATGATTTAAATCAATGTACAATGCACGTAAGTGCCCATTATTATATCCAGATTAAGAGGATAAATATCCATAATAAAAGAGGTTTTTGTTCTCTTATATAGTTAGTATAAAGAGAAATAATCTCACTTGGTCCTGTTCAATACACATAAAGTGTACTAGTGTAATCCTATAGTCAAGATAGACTAATACCAGATTATACTACAACCTTACCAATGGTTTGTCCAAATCCATCTAGGTTGTGAATGTTTACTTATACTTTATAAGGTACTGATGATATGATCTTTTGTGTGTTCACACCATATCATCTACAATATAAAATATTAGACACATGCATATAACTAATAACATATATAATATGCATAACATTTGCGCATATGATTCTCATTCAAAATATAAAAAATTAGAGTTATTACAAAAGTAATGCTTTTAGTATATAACCCTATCAATAACCACATGTGTTAAACTGTTGAACATTCGGTACTATTCTTAATTTCAAAATCCTTTAATTTTTTCTACATTGTCCACCAATATGATCCTTACACGTTTGGTCATCCTTTCAATGTTTCTGGAGTTTGGACTAGTTTTTGTTAATCCCTTCCAAAAAAATTGCATACTTTGAGAATTTGGTCAAGCATCACAATTGTATAACATTTTTCTTAGTTTTGAGTTATCCATTAGTTGATGTAGTGGTGAACCATTCGTCCCTCCACATTAGAGGATGGACTGCCTGAATCCAATGCCCACTTCATCCCTCCAAATGTTGTTTTCAAGTGTTTGTGTTTTAGAAGAAAAAAGTTTAGGGTATATAGGCTTTAGTCCTACTATTAATTGCAATATTAGGCTTTGGTCATACGATGAGGCTGGGGTATTCTTGCCATATTGATAAAAACAATCAGAATGACCAAGGTCAACTATGTTGACTCACGGTTAAGGAAAAAAGTAGGACTAAAATTTGAAAAGAGTGACCAAACCTTAATATTGCTATTAATAGTAGGACCAAAACCTAAAACCCATATATATATATATATATATATATATATATATATATATATATATATATATATATATATATATATATATATATATATATATACAACTTGGCTCTTAAAAGGGCCTTAAATAAGTACCAAATCTAAAACAACCCACAACTTCACCTACAAAATGATTTAAAACCTAATCTTTTGTGCATATGATATACTAACCACAAAGAACATCCTTACAAAAATTCAACTTGTTTGATATCCTTTAACTTAGATAAAAATTGTTGTCCACTTTTGAAAAGATATATAACGATCCAGAAATGTCTAGTTTTTGCAATTATCTTTTGCCAATGTTAAAAATTGTCAAAAAAGTTGAATTTTTGTAGAGATATTATTTGTGGTTAGTAGATCATATACACAAAATGGGTATCTTTGCATGCACCCTGTCAAATCCTACCCATATTGAATATTCATGCCTTAAAAAATATACGAAGGAGTGATTGACAATGGTGCAACCAAAAGTAGTAACCAGTCGACATGACAGTTCAATTTCAGTCAGAAATATGTCCTAAACCTAGTCACTAAATCACTTATAGAGTACCAATATTAGAAAATTAAGTTTGACCCTGAATAATTAAGGGAAGGTCTGTTTCAAATGTTCAAATACTGCAAAGACCATATGCTATGAACCAAGGTGGCCTTCAAAGGTTTTGGGAACTAGACAACACACAAAGGTGACTACAATTAAACTCCAAGTTTCGAAGAACCTACTGTATTTAGATGGAATTAACCCAAGAATATCCAAATAATGTAAAAGCCATGCCAATCATGTGGATCACTAGACTATTTAATCCATCTCAAACTTTTAGGCCGGACATACTTTCCATAAGGAAGATCTGCCTAATTCTTGTTAACATTTTTCCAATGATAAGAAAGTTCTCATTACTAAGTCAAGCCAGTGCTACCACATATCAAGAAAAAACATTAAAAGTGAATTGAATTCTACTACCATAAAGTAGTTTCAATTTTTTTAACAAAAAATGACTAAAAAGGGCATCGAACTTTACAAGTTTTGACAATATGGGAACTAAACTTTTTTTTTCGGTCAATTTGGGGACCAAACTTTTTAATTTTTGCAATGTGGGGACTAGTTACACATGTAGTCTAAATTTCTCACACGCTGTTTCATAATTCACAAGTTACATACATTGTTATACACCATGCTAACATTCTACAACCTCATGACCATGGAAATTAATTCGAATTGTGAAATACCGTGTGAGAAATTTAGATGTCATATTACACATGTCCCCACATTGCAAAAATTAAAAAGTTTGGTTCCCAAATTGACCGAAAAAAAATATTTAGTCCCCATATTGTCAAAACTTGTAAAGTTCAATACCTTTTTTAATCGTTTTTTGTTTTTTTAACAAAACCGAGTAAAAGCACTGACCTTTCCAAAAGAAAATTTGATGTGTAACCCCCTTCCCTCTGCAGAACATATAATTTGGCTCAAGAAAAACAACATTGCAACCTCAAATACCAACAAACATGAAAATGACTACTTACACGGAATCCAAAAATAAAATACAAACAAAACAATAACGAAAGTGCTAAAGTAAAAGAAACCCACAATAATTTCAAGCAATAAGTTGGTTCATTTGGAAATCCTATTATGTTCTGAGATCTCGAATCTGTGCCTAAGAATTAAAAAACTAAAGTTAGGAAACCATAAAATTGATACCAATTACAAAGTGCAAGAAACTAGGAACTGCAAGAAAACAATTGTTTCAAAAAAGAAAATAAGTTTGTTACTTAGCACAGTATATAAGCAACACTAGTGTCGACACGAACAAATATAAGCTGCTAAAAATAGGCATAGATACTAGTGTCGAATGTCGATACAGACAAATACATGCTAAAGAATTCAGACATGGACATTGATGTTGACACGTAAATAGGCATATATATTGGACACTAGTGTCGAACAATAGAACTGGCATATATATATATATATATACATGAACACTTTTTTATAAGAAGAATTTTAAAAATCACACTTACAGTTTCATTAGTTTCTTATTCTTTTTGTTTCCTTAATCAACCTTAGCTAGCTTCATGTGATAAATGAAACACTTGGGAACAATAAACAAATATTTTTGAAGTATGGATCGTGTGTACATATAGTGGCAATCAAACCAATAAGAAATACACGTACACAAGCAGAATTTGGAATAAGGTAAAGCTACTTTGACAATGCTATTAAATGAACTTCACTGAAGAATCAAGATCAAATTCCAGGAAAAAAAAAAGGTTTTACTTCTTCTAAGCGAACTTATACAAATCTAGTGTCTCAGAAAAAAGACAATGTGATAAGATAACCAAGTCTAAATATATATATATATATATATATATATATATAAGTAGATACTTAAGTTAACTTAAAATAAGTACGTACGAAAAACTTCACCTATAAAATGAATTCAAACCTAATTTTTTGTGGTTATGAAGCACTCACCATAATGATTATCTTCCCAAAATTTCAACTTATTTGGAAATTTCTAACATAGATAAAAATTGTTGTCATCTTTAAAAAGAAATCTAACGGTCCAGAAATGTTTAATTTTTGTAATTGTTTTTTGCCAATGTTAGAGGTTTCCAAATGAGTTGAAATTTGGTAGAGATGATCTTAATATTGAGTATATCATATCCACAAAAAAATAGATTTAAATTCATTTTGTAGGTGAAGTTTTACTTACGTACTTATTTTAAAGTTAACTTAAGTAGCTACTTTTAAGAGAAGGACTGTATAACCTAGTTCCTGTTTTTGTGCTCTTTGATCTGATTTAATTGAAGTTTTTTTTTATTGAAAAGAAACAAGAGTATTTTCCTGTTGTACTAATTCACATTAGAGAAAAGTAGTCATGCATTGCCTTCCCCAAGGCGCGTTAATATAAGAATTGACCTGCTTGGGTGTAGATTTTCCCTATTGTTTGATTTGGATTATAATGCTTATATTAACGCATTATAATCTACACCAATAAGGAACTATTATATAAGCATTATAATCCAAATCAAACAATAGGGAAAATCTACACCCAAGCAGGTCAATTCTTATATTAACGCGCCTTGGGGAAGGCAATGCATGACTACTTTTCTCTAATGTGAATTAGTACAACAGGAAAATACTCTTGTTTCTTTTCAATAAAAAAAAAAAACTTCAATTAAATAAGATCAAAGCGCACAGAAATAGGAACTAGGTTCTTTTGCTATTGTTCCTATACACCCAGTAAGCAGAGAGAATTGAACTAGTACATACTGACTAATTAAGAAAGAGCTATTGGTGATTAGAAGATATTGGATTAGATATATTCCAATCTTGGTCGGAGATAAAGCCCAGCATAAAACCCCACTTTAAAAGCCCCAATAATCCAATGACAAAAATTAATTGAAATTGAAAGTTAGGAAAGATAAATGGATAAAGAGAGTTTTGTTCGCCAACCTGTTTCTTTGCTCTCTTTCAAAATGCACCCGAGAACGATGCTTCAAGATCAACGTAAGAAGAAGGGAAATAAAGGTTTGAACTTTGGAAGAGAGAAGAAAGAGGTTTGAAGAACTAGAAAAAGGTGTAATTTTTACCAATCAAATCTTATGTCTCAGCAATGTTGAACAAAGAACTATAGGTTAAGTATTAATTCAGTAAGTCAAGTTTTTTTTTTTTTTTTTTTTTTTTTTTTTTTTTTTTTTTTTTTTTTTTTTTTATTTTTTTATTTTTTTTTTATAAATTACCATAAATACTGGGAAAAAAAATGAATAGCTTGAATTGAAATACTAACCACCAAGTGAAAAATTAACCTGTAACTAAAGATGTCAGAGAGTCTTGAGAAATTAACCAAAATTCGTAAAATTAAAATCAAAGGAGAAATTAGATAGATAAGGTGGTGTTATATTCCTTAAGGGTTCATCAAGATCTAAATTAAGTGATGGCCATAAAGTTGAAGAAAGTATGAATTGAAGAAACAATACATGGTCGAATGAGTTACTTTATATAGGCACAGGTACAAAAAGACTACGCTTAATACTAAGGTATTTGTACATGGAATTAATAATGGATACTACTCTATATAAGCACTGTTAAGAATGGTGTCGAGAAAAAAAAATCAAGAATGGCTGAACAATCACACCCATGCTTAACTATCCCCCAGGCAACTGATAAATCATTCCATCATTTAAAGAAATAAAAAAAACCCCAGGCAACAGAGCATGAAATTAAAGAAACCCATAAGCCAAACAACACACACTCAGAAGCAAGCAAGACTATTCTTCAAAGTCTCGCATTACTTCATTCAATAATTCTGATTCAAATTTTGTTCATTCAACCATTTACACTAATTATCATAGTACAATCATCAACACAGCCATATTTAGAGCTATGATTAATAAAAACAAACTTGAATCATGCAAAATAAGGGCCCATGTTCATAATATACAATATCTCAATGTTTAACCCCCAATATGGACCAATCAGCATATCACTGACCCAATCCGGAAAGTTATATCAGTGCCTTCATTATATACTCTGAAGGCTTGAGTATATATACAAAAAAACCTCTTCGTTTCTCCAACAAGAAGAATCTTTGTAATCTGATTTGGCCATTTATTTCAATTTCAGGAAATTTAACACTTGTTGCTCCCGAAGTGTGTGAGTTTGCTGATCATGTCGCTTCCTTCAGCGTACTTTTCCATTTATAGTCACGCCTACAACATTTGATAAGAGATGTAAAGGCTTTGTGGTTGGAAGTTTTATTTTTCTTTCTTTCTTTTATTATTATTATTTTTTGAGTTCAGGTAACCATGGCATATTAGCTGCATCTTGATCACACCTCCTCTTAAAAGGTCGCATATGATACTTATGGAATTATAGTGTACTATGAGGCTCTTTTATTCAAAGATAGGACTTTGCTCTAACAATCCACAACTAATATAATTAAATTTTATTTAACAGTGAACACAATTCATTCTCACTATAGATTGGTAATCTATCTGTTGCTATCTCTCAGAACGTACTCTAAGCTTTTATATATGTTTATTACATTTTTCACCTATTTAGAATCCTGAGTAACTCTATTGTTAGGATTAATGTTTGAGAAAAACTTTTAAGTATATTCAGTTGTATATGAAGATTTCCTAATGGAAGATATGTTTGGAGCTTCTATAATGGAATGCTTCGATCAAGAGCGTTCCGGAGCTCTCAGATCAGAAAAAAAATGGTAAGTTCAACTTCACAAGTTAAATTTGAGTTTGTGGTGAATTTTAAAGAAAATATATTTCATATCTATGTACTGTGAACAAAATGTTTGATCATTTATAAGATTTGGCCATTGTTTAATTGGTTGAGAAGTAAAATAGTGATATTTCCTATATTTATTTAATATGCATATATTGTAGGTATTGGCAAGCAAATGACTATATATAGGTAGTTTACGTGGATTTATACACTTTCTCTACTAGATTTTCTACATTGCTCCAATGTTGGGTGTAAGTGAGAATTAAAACATGTTACAAAAATCGAAAAGACGACTTCGTAAGTGTTGTTATGGTTTATGGCTACCTACTTTCTGTATTGATTAGGTCAACAACTTTGTTTCTTATTAGTTAACCAAGTTATAGTCTTGAACTTGCAGAGCAAATAGCGAGCTACTTGCTAGATGATTGCCATCTGTGCTTGGAGAAGTGGTTAATTGCCATCTTTGTGTTTCAGAGGTACACATTTATTCAATGTTGGAGATATATTCTCAGTAATTTCCGGTTCTCTGCGGGTTTGAATATTGATGAGCATATTTTGTTCTAATTAAGGTCTTATAATCTATATATGTGCAATTGCGATGTTTTTTCCTTGATCATTTTACTCAGTTGAATTCATCTAGCTATGATCGCTTTGTATACGATTCTTGCAAAAGAAATTAACATGTATCTTATTTCATTTTCTTTGTTGTTTAAGTATATGTTTGACACTGAGACAAAAGAGGACTATATAAGCATCCTTAATGAACATTGGAGCTGTAGTGTTTTTGTTTATTGATATAGTGGGGAATTCATATATTGGGTCTGTCTACACTCTACAAGTTAATTACAAAGATATGTCCTATTAAAAGCTGGAATCACTGTCATTATGAAATTCAAATCACATTTAATTATTGCCATATAACCACATAAACTTTACTAAAGTTTGTACTGTAAATTAAATGTGGGCGGTTTCTTTTTGTCAGGTTTGCTTAGTGTTTCGTTGGTATATAGGTTGTTTACTAATTGAGTTAGCACTTAGTAAATCTGTATTTGAATAAATTTTTTTTCATAAATGATTCAATTATGGAATCCATGCCGAAATATCAACTTAAATGTTACAAAATATCAACTTAACAAAACATGGTTGCTTTGATATGATAACCAACGGTTGGGAATTAATCTAAGGGTGGATAAATCAATGGTTCGCAATGAACCATTAGAAATTAATTTGGATATTAATTATATTATTAATTATGAAATTAAACAATTAAAACATGATGAATAAAAATTAGAGAGATTAATTATCATCACAATTTATTAGGCATTAAAATTTTACGTTACCCACTCTATCTCCCTCTCCTTTTCATCTTCTCCATGAATCCATTTTTTATCTAAATACAATATCAATCTTGGGAATCCCCTCAGCCATTAGAATTTTGGTGTGGTTCATCTTCTTATAAACCATCAGAAATTTTAGTTTCTTTTCGCTATACCGAATTTTAGTTTAGTTGATTACCAAAACAAGTTCAAGAAGAAAAGAAGTTCTCATGTTTGCGAAGGCGAGGGACTAAAGGTACAAAGATGGACAATGAGTTAATTTTTCTTACAAAGCCCAGGTAACCCAACTTAACCAATTTGGGTTTTTTATTTTCTCGCAGTCATTAAATCACCAACTTGATATCTTATTTTCTTATTTCTTAACCACTTTTAAGATTTTGTTTATGTAGCATATTTAAATTGACGGTTGCCCATGAGAATCAAGGTTCCAAATGCAAATGCAGCTCATTACACCCGTGTCTCTTAAATCGGTAAGTTTCTCATCAAAAGAAAAATTAAATTCAAGTCCTTTGAGAGCAATTATTTATACTAGCATTTTGGGCACGCTCTATGAGCGTGAAATTGAGAACTGTCCAATGAACCAAACCATAAAAGCAAGCCCACCAAAAGCCCAGTCCATGTGGCAATGTTGATTTTAAAAAAATTGCAACTGAATCCTAGTCAAAATAAGCCTAACCAAATTGCAACCGATGCGCTGTTTTTTTCGCACTTATTTTATACTACCTATCCGAAACCAAAATCAATCGGGTTAATAAAAAAACCCCGATTCCAAAATTCAAATTTGAATCGATCATAAATTTTTTAATTCCCAACCCGATTTGTCGCTCTAGATGTAAAGAGGTCCCACTAACCCACTAATTTAGACTAAATATGTTAAATTTGGGGAGATAAAAAAAAATGAAATAATTTCTGAATTTTAAAAGAGCGTGAAATTGAGAGTTGTCCAATTAACCAAGCCAGGAAAGCAAGCCCAACAAAAGCCCAATCCATGTGGCAAGATTGATTTTAAAAAAATTGCAACCGAAACCTACTTAAATTAAGCCCAACCAAATTGCAATCGAAGCCCAGTAATAAAAAGCCCATCAAATTTCAGCCCAACCGCAATTGTTGACCAAGCTAGTGAGAGAGTTGAATATTATATTTACACATTTAACCTTATCAAATATAATAAATTACAAATAAAAATCAGATGATAGCATTGTAAATAGAAATTATGAGCAAGGGCAAAATTGAAAAGCAAAAAATCCGATTGATGGAAATAACACTGTTGCTTGGGGAGTTTTCTTTATAGGTAAAAGATATAGTCCGCGTTGTATACATATCATATTTTGAACCACTATTGCCTATGGAGTTCTGCCAGAAGAAGAGACTTTGTGTATATGTTAGATTCTTTGACTCATAATTCAGTATTTTGGTATGAAATTAATGATGCGTTGGTAGGACTTCAGCGTGAACACCCGTATTTCAATTTTGATTATTACATTCTTGAAGGTTGATAATTCATGAAAGATATGCTCATTACGAAGATCCCGGGGAACCATCTTTTCTGAACTTGTTTCATTTTATCCGTTATACTTTTCATCACAGACAAAATCGTTTGGTAACTTAATCATTATTTTTTCTTATCTTTTTCGGCATTAATTTTCTCGGCAAAACAACTAATAAGTTTTTTTTATTTATTTCTTTCGTTTGTTTGTTTGTTTTACAGAATTTCCTAACTCTCCAACAGATAGAATATGAACTCCACCAGACTTTCCCTTTTGCTTTTAATATGTTATGTCTCAACCTTGGAAGTTCCAATTTTCTTCAAAGGTTTTGGTCCACAGGTACCATATTTTAGCCTTCTCTTTTTTTATTTAACTACTTCCAAATATTTTGATAACTATTTACAACTGAGGTAGATTTGTCTATCGGACACGAATGTAGAAAAAAGTGGTTGATGTTGGAGCTAGCAGGTGTTGATCAAGATACCATTAGATTCAATACGTTGATTGCAAGCCTTTGTAAACATTGGAAAGTGGCAAGAGTGGAATTTTTATCTATCAATAAACTGACTGAAAGTCTTAACTCTGCTTCATTTTTTTTTCCCATCCTTCTGTGTTCCAGGACCTGTCAACGAGGAAGCTGATTGGAATGAGTGAACTAAGAGATAGACTTTATCACTATGTGTCGTCTAATATTCTAATAACTTCTCCTCAGTAGTCATGCCAGTGAGTCGTCACCATGAATCCAGTGTTAGGCATATGCACCTTGGACATCCGTCTTTAAATAAAATTTCTTCTAGTTGCCCTTCTGTCTTTACGTTTAATTCTCATTGTGTTGTGTGTTCATTCTAAACAAACTTGTAAACCCCTCAGCTTTCTTTGCTTTATTTTTCATCCTTTGTCTTCTTTATCCTCTCTTTGATTTCACTGTCCCCCAAAATAAAATAATGGTTAATACAATGCAAAAAAAAAAAAGCTTGGAAGTTGGGCTTGGAAGTTGTGCACATACTCATAACAGCAAAAGACAAATTCCTCCTAGGCATCATCAAAGAAAGGAGAAAAACAAACTTACTGGGAGAGTGGCTTCCGCGGGTTGCATCGGGAGCTTGGTCTTTTTAACGGATAACCTCCAAGGTAGCACCAACAATAGACCTAGAGTATGGCTTCTTTGTGGCGCGACGCCTTGTCTTTACAGCCTCTGCAGCAATTCCTGCCATGCATGCGAAATAAGACAAAAAACTTAAAATCAACCATGAAGACATGCATGGCCAATAACACCAATGACAGGGCAAGAAGAAAAATATAAACTCACCTTCTTATGTTGCTTCCTATACGTGGCCATCCAGGTAAGCTTTGAAGGCTTGAGGCGGTTGTAGAAGTACCTCTTGCATTTTGAAATTAAATAGAGGAAAACCTGAGGGCATGAAAGAGGACCAGTTTACTTGAAAGGTTTGGAAAATGAGATTGCCACGTAAACTACAACCATACATGAATGAAACTGTGTAAAAGTTACTACCATAACTTACCTGAGAATCAGCGCACACAAATTTGATACCCCTGCCAGGATATATCTTAGCACCACTGAAACGACAGAGTTCAGTCCTGAAAAGAATTCAAAGTCATTATCACGATTCAGGAGCTCTATCATTATTTATTTTGTTACTGGTAAAGAAAACAGAGCCAGTAGATGCCATAATCAAGGGGTGGAAAGTTTTGATTACCCAAGAAGAATCTGAAGTCAGACATATTTCAGGAAACAAACAAACAATTGTTAAAAAAAAATCCTAAATTCAAAAGATACAAAATTTTCCACTCATGACAGATGCATAGGAAACAGTCAAACAGATATACTCCATGTAAATGACATTACCTGTTTATGCCCTCTTGTATGTAGGTGTGGTGTAGCAAAAGTAATGAAATTCATGGGTTCCAATCCAGCGATTTTCCTTTTGACTTGTCACCCACAAACGAAACTCCATTTCCTTGATCAGTTTCCCTCAAGATGTCTAGTTTATATAGCCTACCAATAGCGTACCTTGCTACTAAACCACCCAATGAGTGAGCCACAAAGGATATCTTTTGAAGCTTTGGCCTTCGGTTTATGACTGGCATTACCTGCAAAATATACATAAATTCAAAACTATCATATTGTTGCTATGATAAATGGAAGTATACATGACCAGGGGAAATGTATACCTCTTGGCCAATCTTTCTGCCATTACATCAACACCATCCGAGTAGTAAACATAAATATCTCTAAAATTGTATTCAAACAAATCTATTAACTTATAAAAAAAGGATTAAACAATTATAATTAACCAATTAAATAAATGACTAAAAACAACCCCTTGAATTATCCAATCCGAACAGTAATGCCAACTGTTAGTGAATGGGGTGATAACAGCTTAAACTAAATGATAGGGATCCAAGAAAGTAAATGAAGGAAATTATCGAAAAAAGAATCTCTGAGTTGAAGAATTTCTTACCGCAATTAAACTCACCAAGTTTCCACTATCAAAATTACAAAGCAATCGTTCTCTACAACCACGATACCAATATGCTGACACCGGCCATTCGTTTAGTAAACCATCCAATTTAGTTTCCCACCCAATTGAAGAACACCTTGATTGATAAACTGGAAAAAAAATAAAAAAAATAAAAAATACTGAGTTGGAGAGTTTCTTTCCGAAATCAAATTCACTAAGCTCCCATAATCAAATTTACCAAATAGCCGTTATATATAACCCACTTAACGAAACTCTACTTGTTAAGTAGATTAATTTGATAAAGATAGAGATAGAGATAGAGGCACTTAGATTAATGCCCCGAGTTCACTTAGATATCTTATCGGATAGCCTTGTTGGCTTACATACATATGTTATACATGAACTCTGTATTCGCAGAATCCACAAATATTAAGTAGGAAGTGATCTTACTCATAGTATGTTGCTTCATCCACAACGATATCCCAGCTTGCACCTGCATATTTGTGCATTTCTCAGACGTAAGATAGGAAGATGAATTAGTCTTGAATCCAGTACAGTTGGATATAGTTAATACATGAGCACAAAAGTGTCTCAAGTACAATTTTATCTAAATCAAGGGCCTCCGCCTGAAACATCACCAGATTGATCTCATTAATAATGAGTTTACATGCAGAACCCCAGTGGCAAATTCTTCTTATGGATGAAGACAACTTTATCAAATAAAGAATAGAAACAGAAACATAGACCAGGGCAACTTATAGGCAACGTCATTTTTTTTGGACATTTCTTCACCAAAAACAATAGGCACCAACCTAAGAATTGAAGCAGGACTTTTTATTATTCAGGGGCAACAAAACCCCAGATACCTAAGCACATGATAATATCGATGACGTACTACATAGCTAAGACAAACAGGGCAACCTCAGCAAATGTAAGAACACCTCAAGTAGTAGCAAACCTAGCTCTGTTCAAAATAGTTCGGGAGAACATTGTGCTCCCCAATCAACACTTCACCTCCTCTAGGCTTCTCTAAACCCATAATCAGTTTAAGTAAAGTAATTTTTCCACATCCATTTGGGCCAATGATAGTGATTTTCTCTTCGCTCTGAATTATAAGACTTGCAATGTTAAACAACACCTAGCAACCAAAAGAAAGTGAATTAGTGAATGACTAATGACTAAAAGAAGGTATGACGCTCAAACAGAATTTGATATTAATTTATCATATCTAGCATGTGTTGCAAGATGCACAACCCACCTTGTCCCCAAAGCCAAATTCTAGATTTTTCATATGTACAACAAATTTTCCACTTCTTCCCCGCTAAGGAAATCTGATCATTAATTGTTTCCGTTGAAACGGCTTCTCTATTTGCTCCTCTTCTTGAAGCTTTTCTAGCTTCTGTTATCCACAAAAAAAAACAAAAAAAAAAAAAAAACAAAAAAAACAAAACAAAATTAAGTGTTGGTTGCAATCCACAGAAGTATGAAACATCACATCTTGACACTAAAAATTGAATGGCATGTCAAGGATATTTAATAATTCTATCTTTTCACTATGAAAAAATTTCAATGATTGTGATGTAACAAAAAAAGAAAGTAACATGCAACTTATCTACTTGAGTATAGAATAATAGAAATATACACCAACTCAATGGAGATGGAAGAAATAAAGGAAAGACCCATTTTATTTGTTTGTAAAATCAGGTTCCCATTTGAATGGTGAGGTTCATAATTTCCACAATGAGAATCCCATGTTATAATAGAATAAATATGTTATAGTGTTATACTGCATCAGCCCCTACACAATCAATCCCTAGTTATAGTATACTACATTGCTTCCTTCCAACACTTAAGGTTGTCTTGTCAATGCATGAGAAATGGGATCACCTGCTAAATAAATAGTATGCGAAAGATGTTTTTTTTTTTCATTTTAGAACGTAAATGTAACTTGATGCCATTTCAGTAAAGAGGGTAAAATTTATACTAAAACAGTGACAATAAGATATAGCTGCAAAAGAAGATGGTCAAAATACATAGTATCTAAGTAATCTAACAGATGTTTTCAAATTTCCCTTTAGAACTTATACAAAACTTCTGAGTTACATTGACACGAACACATGTGTTCGTATTATTCTACACAGATCCGAAGTGTCTGACACATGGCGAAATATCAAAAACTGAGATATATCACATACAATATGTGTCCGCATTGAATCAGACACGGACACATGGATACCTGTCCGACACGAATTGTTCTTAAAATATGGTGTGTCCATGTAACTTAGCAAAACTTAAAGCAGTTCCAAAATAGTTTCGGATATCGTTTGATAATACATGCAATATATTGCTACAGGAAAGATATAGCGGCTCTATGACCTTACCAATTGAAGCTAATAAGGATTCCAATTTTAGTTAGCAATGATATGCTTGTGGTATGACTTGAAGTTTAGATAACTCAAATAAATTAAATAACCTTACACCACATCTAACCATACCTTCTCTGCAGTAAATGCACGACCAGCGTTTGCTCCAACGCTCAATCGGCTAATTATGTCTCGTGTCTGATCAATTTGCTTCTGCTGCCTTTCCCATGCAATGTATTATGATTCAAACCATGCTGCTTTTGAAGCAATATACTGAGAACAATTACCAGCATATGTTCTGGATACGCCCATATATGTCTCTACAATTTTATTACACAGTCGATCGAGGAAAGCCTTGTCAGGAGATATGATGACCATTGTAACTTGAATTTTGTGGACTTAAGTGGGGCGGGTGGGTGTTCTTTTGGTTCTTGAGCAGGCGAGAAGAGAGGAATAAGATCAATTCGACCGATTGAAATCCGAAGTAAGGAAAGAGACAATTAGGGATATATGTTTTTTTTTTTTGGCTTTCAGTTTTAGTTTTTTTTTAAAAGAGAGCAAAGTAGGGGAGATTTGGGAGAGAGAAACGGGTGCATAAGAAGGAAGAAGAAGAAGATAAGAAGAGAGAGACGGTTGGTTGCCTTCCATTTAATTTCGGAATAAATGGTATTTATTTGGCAATTATTGAAGGTAAGCCGCGAACTATTGAATAAGGGCGTATAGTTGATTTCCAACCTGAATTTACACATACGTCCTTAAGTGATTATGTAATATTAAGGGTATAGATGGTATTAAATTTTGAAATGACAAAATAGTCCTTTTTAAAGGTATTGAATAATTGATTTTAATATTTTATCAAGGGTATTTGATGGTAGAAAAAAGGCTGGTTCAATTTAAATGTCCATGTTAATTATGGTATACTCTACTAATTGAGATTCATATGATTTTAACTTTCATGTATTGACCTATTCAAATTTTCCTCAACATAGTTCCATCAGTTTGTTCAAGTTCACCGTTACACCATTTTCTTACATTTTATATAATGTTACAGTTTTGGCACTAACTTTATCTATTGTTGATGGGAATATACGCCTTCGCAGGTTAGAAACTACCATTTTTTGACTAATCTAAAAAGTTGGGGTAAATTTGGTTATGAAAGTGATTCGACTGTTGGGAATATAAGTGAATGCTGATAAACTTGGGGTTGATTCACATTCCATTGCTTTTTCTCCTGACGACCATGTGGAAATCCATAGGTAATAATCTCCTGTTATAATGCTTTGTTTTTCTAGATTGTGGTAACCCTTTTGAATCCCCCAAATATTACCCCTGTCATATTTTCTCCTTATTGTTATGAACTTTACATGACCTTTTTTGTTTCTCCTTTTTCCCAAGGTTGTTAATAACCTTATTTGGCAATCACTGCATACGTGGTTAATAAGTTATATTCTTATTGTTTAATTATAATTTAACTTAGAGTTTGTTTTCAGGTCATCTTTATTTTAACATGGTATATCTCTCTTTATTCAAATAAGGATTATCTATGCTGTTGTGGTGAATGGATTAATTATTTTTTATAAAGGGGTAGTGGTCGAGTTGGATTACATTTTGTTATGTATCTAATCTTAGTATGACATTGTATAAATTTCACTTGAATTGCACATATCACTTCTCAATACATTTTACAAATTACTTGGAAAGTTTTGACCATGGCATCTCTATGTTTCTTTGGAAAGTTATGGTTGTTTACGTTAACATTTTTTTAACAATTAAGCTTCCATTGAAACGTCGTTGATAGTGGAAATTTAAGCTATTTTTTTTGTTATTGCAACTCTTTCCAATTTTATTACCAACATATATAATGTACTTAGTATTATTTGAATTATTGCTAAAAAGAAATACATTGCATAGTGAGTGATATTTATAGGTGTTCAAGATGATATTAGTGAAGGGTTCGTACCGCTATTCTAATAGGAAATTGTAGTGGTAGTATGGGGGCCCGAAGTGTCAAAGGGAGGATACGCCCGAGTCAACGAAAGGTATTGAGCATGTTCTGGGATCAATGCTAAGGCACATGGTGTGATCACGGAAACCACACACTCGGAGAAGGAGACCCTTGAGATGGAAGGGCAGGTGGAAGGCCCGGATGGAGTAAGAAACCGATATAAAGAGAAAGAGAAGAAAAAAGGGGGGAGGAGGGGAGTGGAGGCCATCGAGAAGAGAGAGGGAATAGGGCTTCAAGATCTAGGGAATAGTATGATAACAAGGTGTGAGTTGTAACATTTGGCGCCGTGTGGGGAGCGTGGAAATGGCACCAAAAGAAGGCGGCGGGTAGACCTCGGAAGGTAAGAGTCTTAGAACAAATACGAAGCGGGCGGTGGAGGAAAGGGAAGAGGGGAGGGAAGGGGGAAGAAGAAGAAGCTCGGCTTATATGCGGGGAAGAGATTGAAAGGCGAGGGAAGAAAATGAGGAGCTGAGAAGAGAAAGAGAGGAGTAAGGAGGAGTCCGGGGAAGAGAGAGGGGAGGAATCAGAGAACGAAAAGGCGGAAGATGAGGAGGAACAGGGACCGACACTGGTAGACAACCCGGTGACAGGATTAACAATGGAGCAAGTCCAACAAATGATAAACAATGACCGGGAGGCGAATCTTCTGCAAAGCGAAAGTTCAAAGCGGGTGCGGCGGTCGGTGGTGGCGGGGCCTGAGCATAAACCGGCTGGCAGAATCGCGATATGGACCGAGGTGCCAAAACGCTTCAATCAGCCAAGATTCGAGAGATCTGACGGAGCAGGGAGACCCGGCAGATCACATCCATCACTTTCGGCAACAGATGCCTCTCGGCAAGCGCGAGTAACGATAATGCGGTGTATGATGTTCCGGCGATCTTAAAGGGGGCTTCCGACCCGGTACTATCGGTTGCCGTCAAGGAGCATAACCAATTTCAAGAGTTGGAGCAAGCATTTGTTGATCACTTTATACATCGAAGAGGAGGGTGGTAGACATCAGCGGCCTTATTTAATGTCGGACAAAGGTCCGCCCGAATCGCGGGGAGTATCTATGTCGCTTCAAGGTGGAAACACTTAAAGTGGAAAATTTGGATGAAAGGGCCGGTAATAATAAGCGTTCGAGAGGGCTACGACCGAGGGGACGGCGATACATCGATCTGTGGCGAAGAATGAGATTGCAACATTGCACGAGAGCTATATCCGCGGGTAGAAGTATATCGATCTGAGGACACTATGCAGAAAGGACTCAAAGAGGGAGCCAAGGTAGTTACATGGTAGAAAAAGGAAAGGGCCGCAGAAAAGCGGAGAGAAAGGCGAGGTGGGGAGAGGTACCGGTCGATCATCCGCGGCCGGGAGGAAGAGAAATGGCGCGCAGAGAGCAGAGGGAGAAAAGGCCATACCGCGAGGTAGAACAAGTGCCCTTAACGAGACCGTTGAGCGAGATACTTCCGTTGATAAAAAACGTGCCAGGATATGAAGGGCCGCGAACATTTCCTGCCGAAATGCCTGACAAGCCATACTGCGAATATCACCAGGTGCACAATCATGGAACAAACGACTGCTATGCCTTAAAGTGGTTAGTTCAGAGGTTAGTTGAGAAGGGAGTGATAAGGGAGTTCGTAGCGGAACCACAAAATAGGGAGCCGGTGCCCAACGCAGGAAGAATATTGGGGACCATAAATGTTATCTTTAGTGGGGAAGCACTGAGTCACAATGCCCACCGGGATAAGGTCAGGAGGACAGCGAGCATTCAACAAGTCAATGAGTCCCACCGAGGGCAGAGATACGGCACGGCTGACGAGCGGGGAAGAGAGGATTGCCTTTTCCAGTGCAGACCTCCGAACCGTGGATACTCCACATGAAGATGCGCTAGTCATCACGGTAGCAATGGGTAATTATGTGGTCAAAAGGGTCCTGATTGACTGTGGCAGCGCCGTGGATTTGCTATTCAAGGGAGCTCTTGAGGAGATGGGGATAGACCTGGGGCAACTACGACCCCCGCGGACCAGTTTGTATGGGTTCAATGGTAGCGTCACGGAGCTTATGGGTGAACTTTTGCTACCGGTAATGATGGGTCCGGTGACGGTGTTCTCGAGATTTATGGTGGTCGACTCCCATTCCCAATACAACGCGATCCTGGGGAGGAGATGGATACATGAGATGAGAGCGGTACCCTCGACCTATTATCAAGTCATACGCTTCCCGACCCCTATAGGAACATACGAGGTCCGCGGAGATCAGGTGACCTCCAAGAACAGTCACCAGAACACAATTAAGAGGATGTCCCGCGAACCGATATGTGGACCGGTGAACCCTAGGGAGAGGTCAGCATAGCAATTATAGTACGGGGCCGTGGAAGGGGCGGAGGAGGCCGCGATGGTTCCAAAGACTTAAGATGAAACGGAAATAGTGAACCTGGGAGAGGGCAGAGAGGAGAAGTTGACGTCGATTGGATCGAGACTGATGGACGAATGGAAGGATAAGTTGGTGCAATGTTTGGTGGATAACAAGGACGTATTCACCTGGGGGATAGAGGATGTTACAGGCTTAGATCCTGGATTTGCATGTTATCGCTTACATATGAGGGAGGACGCAAAGCCAGTGAGACAGAAGATGAGGGGAATGAGAACTAAATACGCGGAAGGGATCCGGGAAGAGGTTGCGGACTAAAAAAGTCAGGGAGGGATCATGGAGTTCACGGAATGGTACATCTAATATAGTCGCGGTTCCAAAGAAAAATGGGAAGATGCTAATGTGTGTTGACTTCACGGGGCGTAAACACAGGTGTCAGAAGGGCGAGTTATCTATGCCATGAGTGGACGAATTGGTAGACAGGATAGCAGGATTCAGCATATTCTCATTTATGGATGCGTCCATGGGGTACAACTAGGTTGCGATGTATGGACCTGATCAGGAGAAGACCTCATTCGTGGTAGAAGGAGGCACATACTGCTATACGAGGATGCCATTTGGGTTGAAGAATGCAGGGGCTACATTCCAGCGGTTGGGAGAGAAAATGTTTGAGGGCAAGATTCAAAGGGGCATCAAGATATACATCGATGATATGGTGGAGAAAAGCATGTCAGAACTAGAGCACCTGGAGGGGTTGAAGGAGACGTTCAGATACTGTGGGTCCACAATTTGAAACTCAATCCAGAGAAATGCACATTTGGAGTCACCCAGGGGAAATTTACGGGGTACATTGTGACACAGTAGGGGAATAGAGGCAAACCCGAAGCAGATAAGATCATTTGGTGGAGATGCCATCACCACAGAACGATGAAAGAGGAGCGGCGGTTGGCAAGGTAGAGTCGCGGCTCTAAAACAGATTCATCTCAAAGTCATCCGACAAATGTAGGCGGCTGTGTCATCGGTTGAGGAACACAACAGATTTCAAATGGACAGCCGGAGTCGCGAAGAAGAGGCATTCGAGGGGCTTTAAGAGGTATCCGGAGGAAACACCATTGTTGTTGTCGGCCCGGAGTGGGAGAAAAGTTATTTTGTACACAGGTGTCACAGATTATGCAATCAGCTCGGTCCTCGTCCGGGTAGTGGATAAAGTAGAAAGACCAGTGTACTTCCAGAGCAAGACCTTATTAGACGCAGAGACTAGGTATAGTCGAGTAGAGAAGTACACCCTAGCCTTGGAGTTCTCTGCCCTAAAGCTGAAACCCTATTTCGAAGCCCACGTAGTAATTGTGGTAACCAACTTGCCTCTCAAGCAGGCTCTGAGGGCAGAAAAATGAAGGAGAATGCTGAAATGGGCTGTGATGCTTAGTTCATATGAGATTCAGTATCAAGTTAGGACGGCAGAGAAGGCTCGAGGCGTGGGGGATTCTTGGTCGAGTTCCTGAGAGGATCCTAACGGGGGAGGAGATGGTTTGGGAGAGAGAGAAGAGGAACTGGATTGTCGAACCCATGGGATGTGCGGAGCGGTTGGAGGGTGTTTGCCGATGGATCGGCAACGGATGCAGGCAGCGGAATAGTTGTGGTACTGGTCACTCTGGAGAACAATAGGTTAGAGTAGACGATGAAATTGGGCTTCGTAGCATCAAATAACGAGGTGGAATATGAAGGCGGTGATCGCGAGGCATGAGAATGGCGATGGACACGGGCGTGAAGGAACTCATTTTGTATACTCAGACTCAATTTGGTGGTATGCGGCGAATGGAGGGTTTGGCGGCTAGATGTCCTAGAATGGCAAGGTATTTGGGAGTCCTGAGGCGTGGGCCTTGAAGTTTGACCAAATCCGATTCATCCATCTGAGCGAGGGGGAGAATCGCCCGCGCCGATGCTCGGCTGCACGTGGCGCCGCCATTCGAGTGCGAAGAAAGGACAATCAAGATAAGGAATTGAAGCGGGACCGAGTACGAGGAAAGATTGGAGGTAATGATCACGGCGGAGGGAGACGAGGGATGGATGGGACCTTTCAAGCAGTTCTTGGAAGGGGTGGAGGTGACCGACCCTAGAGAAAGGCGGAGATTGGAACAGGCATCGCGGAGATACACACTGATTCGAGGAGAATTATATTGAAGGAACTTCAACGGGCCTTTGTTGAAATGTTTGGGGCCGAAGCTGGCTCAAGAGGTGCTCAGTGAGATGCATGAAGGAGACTGCGGGAGCCATTCAGCGGGCCGGACAACGGTGCACAGGTTGTTAACACAAGGTTACTTTTGGCCGCACATGAAAAGAGATGCTGTGGAATTAGCCAGAAAGTGTGAGAAATGTCAAAGATTCTCTCAACTAATATGGGCCCCAGCAGAGCCGCTGCACTGTGTATCTAGCCCATGGCCATTTGCAATGTGGGCCCTTGACATAGTGGGACCATTGCCAACGGCCAGAGGTAAGAGGAGGTTTCTTTTGGTCGCGACGGACTACTTTACAAAGTGGATCGAGGCCGTGCCTCTGCAATTGGTAAAGGAGGTCCAAGTAATCAAGTTCTTGTGGGAGAACATTATTTGCCGTTTCGGGTTGCCTTATGCTATCATTGCAGATAATGGAACGCAGTTCACGGGATCAAGAGTTAAGAGCTTTCTACAGGCCTATCATGTGAAGCAGGGATTCGGCCCGCATACAACCCCCGGGCAATGGGGCAGGCGAGAATCCTCCAACAAGACCATACTAAACAATCTCAAGAGAAAACCGGAGAGCAAAAGAAGGGTCCCGGGCGGCGACGAGCTCAATCATGTACTATAGGAATATCGGACGACTCCGCGGACCACTACAATGGAGACCCCCTTTTCGTTAGCATATGGTGTGAAGGCCGTGATACAAGTAACCGGGGGCGGCGACTACTAGAACCTTAGCCATCGAGGATGGCTCAAACCGGGCATCCTTGCGGAGATATGAATCTAGCGGAGGAAAGAAGAGACACACGCTAGCGCGGGACTAGAAAGAGTACCATCGCCGCCTCAACGGCAAAGACAACAAGAAGGTGAAGCTAAGGAGCTTTAAGGTGGGAGACAAGGTACTCGGGCGGTGACCCCCAACACAAGAAAGTGGCGAGGGAAAGTTGGGTCCAACATGGGAGGGGCCTTATGTGGTGGTTGAGGTGGGAGGATCGGGCACCTACGGGTTCTGCGGACCTTGGAAAGGAAAACGGTTGAAAAACCGTGGAATGTAAGGCTGCTAAAAAAATTTCATGAGTAAATGTAATGGGAGTGGCTGTAAACTGCATGAGCTAGTTGTACATATATAAAACCTTAGCACTTTTGAGATGAGTAATGTCGCATGAATTTTTACTGCCTTCATAGTAAAGGGAATGGAAGGGGGGAGCCTTCCAAGGACAAGAGGTCTAGAACTCAGTCGGGGCAAAAAGAGTTGTCCACGACGGGTGCGAAATCACACACGAGCCAGGGCGAGTGTAGTCACCCCGGACAAGATGTGAGATGCCTGCAAGAGGAAGCGAAGAGGCTTCCTCTCACCACGGACAAGGGGTCCGACATGTGGAGAGAGGGAGGGCGGGGCCCCGATCTTAACATGGGGCAAAGGGAGCGAGTGCTCCCGACCAAACAGGTGAAAACGATGATAGAGGTTCACTACTGCTAAAGCCACGCAGGTATCGGGTACCGACAAGAGAACTTGGAATTCACAAAGACAAAATATAAGATAAATACCAAAATCAGTTATCCTCAACCAGAGGGAGTAAAAATCAAACGAAATGTATCAGAAGTATTACAGATTACAACAAAAGAAGCCTGGCCAGGACACAAAACAAGCCACTTCAAGCGAAACCCATTTAAACATTTTCATGTATCACTGACTCGGCGGCTTCTCCTATGACGGCATCCGCAGCAGCGTCTATCACCCCGACCACTAAGACAGCGGCCTCATCGACCACTTTGGGTAGATGCAGGAGGTGGTACAACAACAACCTCGCGGGGGGCAATGGCGAAACTTCAGGAAAAAGCCGCCCATCTTTGATCAGCCGCTCATGCTCCTCCTTGATCTTCTTGGCTACTCTCTTGTCTGCCTAGGCACGGAAGTAATCCTGGAGCTCATCCATGTCGGTGTCGTGCTGCCTATGGAGGGCCGCCATTTCAGCTTGGTGCTTCTCAGAGAGGGAGGCCAGAGCGGCGGTATGCTGCGCTAGGAGGGTTTCCCGCTGATTACTCAGGCGGTCATTAACTTTATCCATGTAAGCAAGGTGGGGGCCTCCGCAGTCTTCAACTTGTCCTGTGCCCTGAGCGTCTCTAAGTCCGCGGCCGCGTTTTTCTACTCCAGGCGGGCAACGTCACCATCCAGCTGGTCGATCCTTGCCCTTGCACCAAAAAGGCCTCGGATCATATAAGAGATGTCCAAGCTCATCTGAAAAGAAGCAACGGTAGTTAGAATATTCAGTGGGAGGAAGGGAAGACACCCAGTAAGAGGGGGAGAGTACCTTCTCCCAACCAGTGTAAAATGAGGTTCGGTGAGAGTCAAACGTTCCCCCGTCAGCATATGCCATGTCTCTAGGAAGATGAGACCCGTAGAACAGAGAAGAGGCCATGGCGGCGTTGTCCAAGGCCGAATCGCGGATGTTGAGAGTGCGGTTTCGAACCTTGAAGGTGGGGCAGAAAGTAGGAATGGGCTCAGTGCCCCTCCTTTCAGAGCGGGGGGCCACCTCCTTCCCAGGCTGCTGCTCGGCACGAGAGGGAGCAATAGGGTGGTCGGTGGGCTGATGGGCGGGGTCCTCTTCAGACGCAGAAGTCCGCGGACATTTAGACGCCGGGGGAGGAGAGGATTGAGCCACAGCTGTAGGGATAACAACGGATACCTCATCATCTGAGTCACTGTCGAAGAGCTTACGCTTGTGGGCGCCCATGTCGGAATGGGGAGAAGTGGTAGAGAGTGAATGAGGAGAAGAGTATTGATCTTCCCAAGTGGTCAGGGACCGATAAGGGTGAGGGTCAACGGAATGAGGTGGGAAGCGGGAGGATGAGGTGGGGACGAACGGCTGTGGTGGCGGGGAGGCTTTCTTGGAATGGCGCTTCTTCTTGGGAGGGGGTGTATCCCGAGCCTTTCTCTCTTTGGGCGGTGGGGGGCGATAAAAAGGGAAACAATATTTTCCGATAAGTTTGGTTGAGGATCGAGAAAAGGAGAAGTAAGCGTGATGACGTGGTCAATCCCTAGTACCGCAGATTGTTCCGGTCCCAGGTCGCGAATCTTCCGAAGGGTGGTGGAAAAGAAATTATCATAGGGCTGTGACTTCGAGTCCGGACGCCAACCTATAAAAGAAACGGTCAAGTCAGAGGGTTGAACAAAAGACCTATACCAAGGGGATTAGTAGAGAGGCAGACTCACCGCTGGGGAGAAAAGCCAGGTGATTAAGGTTCAAGTTGGGAGGAAGATCCACGGATAGAAAGTTCCCAGAGATGTAAAGAGGGTAATGGTGCCACAACTTGTCCGAGGAGGTGACACGGAGTATGAAGTGCTGCTTTCTAGGTCGAACGCAGAAAGAATGGTATCCCACGCTGACATCCTTGGTGCTCTTTTTTATGTAAAATGGCGATCATGTGTCATTTATTTTGAGGACTTGGACCCGGTTGTAGTGGTTCGCAGCATACATAACCCTCCAGAAATTGCCAATGCCTTGGCAAGGAGGGATGTTGAAGTGATTGCACACCTCGATGTCAAGACGGGTGAGGGGCAAATGGAGGCCGGCTACAATCTGCCCTACCGTGGCAACTAGACAGCCCGGCTTGTAGGGAACCAAGTGAGGGTAGTAGGTTAAGCCTGGGACATGTTCTAAGATGACGTAAGCGGGTATGCCGTAAGCCGCCTTAACAGCTTCGAGATTAGGTCGACGGCCTGGGCGGGGGCGGCGGAAGGGCAAAGGGGCGTCCAGAGGTGGAAGGAGCCCCGATTTGGTCGGGGTGGGGTGGGGAGGCGACACCGTGGGACGGGGAGGAGGATGAGGTGTCGGATCTGGAAACCGACATCGAGGTCAGGGAAGAAGTCACACAGTCAAGACAGGTTGAAGAGAGGAGAAACCGAATAGTCTCAAACTCAAGAGAGAAACACGCAATATAGCAAATAAATGGATTAAAGAGGAAAAGGGACCAAACGAGAGAAGGGGGCAGCGGGGAACAAAACTCGGCAAAAGAAAACAGGGAAAGGACAGCGTGGCGGACCGAGTAGTTAACCAGGAAGAAGAGTAGAGAGAGAGGGAGAGCAACTGGGAAGAAAACGAAAGACTAAATGGAGGAGAGGAAGAATCGAGCGGGCTTTTTATAATAGGAAGGGGCAAAATGGTAATTGGAGGGGGCTGAAATCGAGGCGACATCAAAGGGATCAGTCAGGGAGTGACGTGTGGATGTGCAAGGAACGAGGGGGCACAAGTTATAATTGCGATGGGACTCGTGAGTCCAGCGGTGAAAAAGAATCTTTGGGGGCCGCGGATGGAAGCGTGACGTGGTGGACTCTCGACTCCCCGACCACCAAATGGTCGCGGACTCGAGAGGGGGCATCTGTAGTGGTAGTATGGGGGCCCGAAGTGTCAAAGGGAGGATACGCCCGAGTCAATGAAAGGTATTGAGCGCGCTGGGGATGTGATCAATGCTAAGGCACATGGTCGCAGTACGGAAACCCTACACGCGGAGAGAAGGAGACCGCGAGATGGAAAGGACAGGTGGAAGGCCCGGATGGAGTAAGAAACCGATATAAAGAGAAAGAGAGAGAAGAAAAAGGGGGGAGGAGGGGGAGTGAGCGGCCATCAGAGAAGAGAGAGAGGGAATAGGGCTTCAAGATCTAGGGAATAGTGACAGTAACAAGGTGTGAGTTGTAACAGAAATATACCTATATTAAGTATTTTTTTTATTCAGTAATTTTGATTCGTCTTATGATTTTGGAGGAGGCAATAGTACGAGCGAGAAGAACTTAACATAAGATAGAGGAGATTTTATTGGAACCAACAATGACAATGATGTGAACAATGAAGAACCCGACCACTATAGTTACACACTTCACCTAATGCCTTGTTTTTATTAGTAGGTGCAGCTCTTATGTAAAGCTAGGTTGGGGTTGGCAGGTTGCACCAGTTTTTATATGGTCTTCTTTTCATGGCTTATGGTGAGGCTTTTCCAAGGAGGCTATATATGGATAAAATTTGCAGTGTGCTTCCATAAAATGTTGGAATGTTGTAAAGTCCTAAATGCTTGTAGAGGTAAGAATACATTGTCAGTCCTCCTTTTGCACTGTTCGGTTCTCTGGGGGAATATATACATACATGGAAGCAACACATCTGCTTATGTTTTTTAACTCATAGATGCTAGCTATTGATGTTAAGTCTTTTTGTAATAATTTATTTATTCTTTAACAAAAATGATGTACTTTAAATTGTATCTGGGTTTCATGATGCAGTTGTTTAAAATTATGCAAAATTTTATTTTCAAAGTGCTACTGATGTATTTGATGAGTTAAGCCTTATGGCTACTTTCTACAGATGGCATGAAATTTAATGAATATATTTCATTTATATTCCCCCCCTCCTTTTTTTATCACATTCTATTTTAATTAATAAAATTTAAAAATTCCGTGCTGAAGGCACGGGCATTAACTATTGCTGCTACAAACAAGAGATCTTCCATATATGCTACAACTACTCCCTCCATATCTTTAACAATCACATCATTTGCAGTGATTGCTACTTCATCTATAGGAACACATCAAGAGAATCTCCAGTAGACAATTTTCAAACCTTCAACAAATTAGGTGTTGAAAGTGTCTCCTTTCCACAGATACCAAACTGATAAAAAAATGGTATAAGGATTAACAAAAGATTTTTCTCTAGTTAAACAAGTGCATTATGACAAGTTTTACTAGTATAGAAACACCTCTCAAAGAGAATAAGTTCAATATCTAACAATTTTTAGTTAATAGATAAGAGCATCCCCATTCAAACAAGTTCATAATATAAAGAACTGCTTGGAAAGCCATATAAAGTTGTATTTGATGACACCTAACACCCAAATAAACCATTTTTTAGAAGAAGCTAGGTTAAGGATACCTCACCTTTTATTCATAGAATCAGCTAACTCTTGGGTACAGAGTTCCTTTTTTATCCTCCCTAACAATGGAATCTAGATTTGAGTGTAGGGGAGGTATAAAGTACACCATATCCATATCCAGATAGTAATAGACTTTAGACAAGTAATCAGCTGCCTTATTACCTTCTCTAAAAATATGAACTATGCGGAATGATACAAACAAAGTACTAAGACTCTTAATCTCGACTGTTAGATTCTTGCAGTGCCATGGCATTTGCTCCTTCCAGTTTACAATGTTTATTGCTTTAAGGGAATCAGATGCAACTTTAATAGACCATGTGCTGATCATAAGAGTATCCTTTAGACCAACAACTATTGCTTGTAGTTCCTGGTATATGACTAAAATTTCTTGATTGATAATGCAAGCAACCTTCACTTGACCCGCTTCATCTCTTATTTTCCACCATATCTTGCTATATTTTCCTTTACTGAACCATCTGAGTTAAGCATATACTTATCGACTGCTAGTCTTACCCAACTACATACATAACCTAGTTTCCTTCTGCTGGTATCTTGGTGAGATACCCAACCTCTGTAGTAGTATTCTCAATTGGATAGTGTCAGGCACTTCTATCAAGCATTTGTCCAAGTATTCCTTCATGGTGTAGTTTAAATTTTTGCTAACGTCTTTTTCTATCTTAACCTAACTCTTTAGTCTTCTCCTATTCCTTTCACACCAAATGGCATGCACATCAGCACAAATCAAGGCCCTAACTACTTCTAAGAACATTGAGTTGCATCTACACAACCTCAAAAGGTAGGTTTATTCTTCTTGTGAACTGATAAATACCCAAAACTGTATTTTAAACCTCTTAATAGTATTATTCTTAGGCTAATTATATTTATAATAAATGAGAGTTAATACTGTTTACGTGTTTTTGTGCATTTCATGACTTAAAGTTGATTAGGTGACTAAAAACACCACTTTTGCATGGAAAATGAGTCAAGATGATTGCTGAGGAAGTTCTACATTTAAAGCCTAAGAATCATGAAAAAAAACCATTTTCAAGCCCAGTAAAAGCTGGGAAGTCAAAGTCAATCCGGGTAGAAAAAGAATAGAAAAGTTAACAGAACTTCAACAGGCCGTATCTTTAGACTTGGGCCTCGGAATTGGGCCTACTTTATGTAAAAACGACCATTTCGGAACTAGCTTTCCAATGGACCCAACCTTGCCTCAATTAGAGCTACAAAAATGGGCACAAAAGTAATTTTTAGCAGCTGTGGCCTCTTTAGACTTAACCTAATGGACTTTGGGCCCACTTTAGAGGCCCAAAGCCCTCCTTTTTGACCCATGCACGAAAATGTAACCCTAACCCTCTCTTATATAAAGTGGGTTAAGGCTAAACACTAATCCTCTTCTTCTTTTCTCAACCCTTAGTTTATAATTAGTTTTAGTGTAGTTTAGGGTTAGAATAATTTTAGTTTGTAGCCACCATTAATTCCCATCAATAAAAAGCTTTAGTATTTTAATTTTAATTATTGTCTTTTCAATTATGTCTTATATTAATTGTTTAGTTAATATGATTCCAATTATACAACGCTAAGTTTATGAAGCCATGTGAGGATGAGTAGCCATTAGTTTTTACTGTTTTGCATAAAAGAACATCAAGTTCTTCGTTGTGAGTGTCTAGAGAAAGAATAATGGAGAACTAGAGTTTAGAGCCACCACCAAAGAGATTTGTGGTGGAGCTAAACTCTCATGCTAGTGAAACCTTGATTCGAGAGGACTTGGTGTTCACTAGGGATTAAAACAAGCGATTTGATACTAACTAGTAGTCAATCGAATTGCGTAGCGGATTAAATCCCTTCTAATATCTTTTATCATCTTATTAAACACTGTTTTTCACCCTTAAATCTACCGTTTTGACTCTCACTAGTAAAACATTATTCTAATCTAGATTTGCATTCAAGTAGTGTATGACTAGAGTGGTACGAACACGACTACTCCTCATTATTTCTACGATTTTAAGAGTATTTATCTATTGTTTTTCCATCATAATCTACTGTTCACGCATCTCTTATGCACTACTCATCTGCATATTTTTAATCTATCTTATCAATGGCCTTTGCCATCTAGTTTGTTTATATTACGTGTGTTTAGATTAGAAAACACTGTTTTTACTATTCACAAAACCAACACTGAAAACACTGTTTGCAATTTCTTCGAATTTTTTTGCTACTGTTCGAGAGCATTCGAGTTCTTCAACCAACTCCTTGCCCTACCGTGACCTGACCCTAAAAATTTCAAACCCTAGTTTTAATTCACGAGCATGCGTGCCTTATATTTGCCTTCACTGAGCGCGACCCGAATTCTACTATTAGCTGCGACCTGCGCCCAATTTTCCTTAATTCTAAGCGCGCATGCACCCTAGGTTAATTAGCTTAAATTAAGTTTTTAATATTATTTGCAGTATTATCTCACGAGTACAGTACAATACTCGTATGCTATCAACTACAACATTTTTAAAAATAATTTTCTCATTCTAAACGGTGACTAGAAAACTTAAAGAATTGGGGTTATCTAATTAAGGAACGTGCACGCATGGACAACCTCCCTCAATTCTTAGGTGGCCTGGCCGTTGGTTTGATACAAAAATACCAAAAAAATTAATTAATATTAGTTAGTAATCCCACCCATTACCGAAGCCCGTTTCACAGGCCTGACATCCAGGCCCAACACGAAACCCATAGTAAAAAGCCTTAACCTAATTCTTAAAACTCTTGGACTAAATAACAAGGTTAATCTTTTTACAGGACTTCACAATCCACACCGCGTACCCGGACCAGTACTCGTGTAATTGTTCAAGTAACACAAACGTACTTCAAGGCTATTCAAGACGTTATTTAAACGCGTAGCAAGGATGCTCCAGGTAACACCTCTATACATCCTTGAATCTACTGTAAGAGGATTCAATTTTTAGTAATAATCAAGCTATTTTTTGCATGCTCATTAGGACTTGCCTATTTGACTTAAAACTTGCTTGAGATTAAGATCTGGTACGCATAAACCTGCTATATTAGTTTATCATAGATGCAGAAATAATCACCTATCTAGAAATTCACTAATTTCACACACACACCACTTACACCCACTACAACTACATTTGTAGCAATGGGTTAGGAAATAGTAGAGAAACCCTTCTCTGATTTCTATAAGGCTTTAAACGATGGACCTGAGTCATGCATAATTCTTGCAGATACTACTAGAGATTTTAGAATCCCCCCCAATATATTTAATCTGCAACTTGTTTTCCATGGGTTAGACCATGAGAAACCTTATCAACACTTACGTAGGATATAACAAGTTCTTACTACATTTCATCATCCTAACGTAAGACCTGAACAAATAAAACTCAGGGTGTTTCCTTTCACCCTAGCTAACAAAGCGGTTGCTTGGCTAATAGCATAAAAGCTGAACTCTGTTGACATGATAAGAGCCAAAAACTGTAGTTTTAACCCTTTAACAGTCATACTTTTGGACCAATTATGTGAGTAATAATTAAGAGTTAACACCGACATTCGTGTTTTATGCATTTCAGGCTTCAAAGTCCATTATGTGCAGAAATGTGCCACTTTAGTGAGATAAAGGAGAAAAGGTCGGTTACTAAGGAGTTCCGTGATTAAAGGCCAAGATTCCAGAAGATAAAGCCTTCCTAAAGCCCGGTCAAAAGCTGAAAAGTCGACACGAACTGAAATAGCACACAAGTCAGCAGAACTTCCGAAAGTCGTATCTTTGGACTCAGACCTCAGAATTGGGCCTACCTTATGTCAAAACGACCGTCTTGGAAAGAGCTTTCCAATGGTCTAAGCCTTGACCCAATCAGAGGAGCAGAAGTGGACAAAAAGTCTGTGGAACCCAACTGTAGCTGAAGAGGCCTTTTGGAATTTGAAGAAGATTGGGTTTTGGGCACGATTCTCGCCCAAAACATGGCTCCAAGCCCATGCACGATTTTTGGATCTGAAAGTATAAAAACAAAAGTTTAGCTCTTTGTTAATGGTAGCTAGTTAGACCTAAAATAATATAGATAATTCTAGATCTGTTTTCATTAATTAAATTAAGCTTTAGTTCCATTTTCAATTCTTGTTTTAGATTAAGTCTTTGAATCATTGTTCTTGATTGATTAGATAAATAAAATAGTTGTTTTCTCAATTTCAAATTGTGTTATTTCAATTTATAGATCTGATTTTAATTCTTATTGATTATCATTCTGTAGTTTAAGTAGATTGAACCATTGTTAGTTAATTTAGTTAAGTTAGAATTTTAATATGATGTGTAGTTATAATGAAATGGGAAATGATGGTTTGATGACTCAAGGCTAAAACCTCCATTAGAGGGGTTGATAAAGCCTTGATGAAAACTTAGTGGTATAGTGTAGAAACATTGTAGAATCTATTCCAATCTAGAAGGTCGTGATTAAGCCATGAGAATGGGTGGGCGACCTCACATGCTAGTTAGTACTTTCGGTAGAAATGCCATGAACACTAGGGATTAGAACTCGAATTTCTTGCCGTAAGAACGTAAAAATCGAGATACAAGAATCTATGTTAGGCTATTAAGTTGGATTCGAGGTGGATTCAATTCCCCTCTAATCCTTTATCTAGATTCAAGCACAATCATATTTCCATAGCATTCATAGTTAAATTCAAGTAATCAAATTCAGTAAGTATCGTAGTATATCACCTTCGTAAAGATCTCATTGACTTAAGACCAACTAATTAGATTAGAAAACATTCCATGCTAGAGCACTAGGAATGGAACGAACTTCCTACTCCACTATATCTCATAGGATTGAGAGTAGAGAAACTTTGATAAATATAAGCATCATAAGATAGTTTTAGTTTACTTACGTTTTGAGTTTCATCGTTCATTTCGTAGGTAGACTATCAATTTTATTCTTTTATCAAATGGCGCCGCTGCCATCTTAGTTGCACTTTAGCATTGTTTTCATAGTAGAATTAGTCATTTTTAAGTTCCATTAAATCCAGCCACCCTTGTTTGATTCATACTGTGGTTATTCGTTTCAGCGTTGAAAAATTCCGGGACGAATTATACCTGAGCGCCCATATAGTGGACGGACTTCGATCGCGACCGCCCTCATACTTAGAGCGACGCCACCCTCGGCTACTTGGACTTGGACGAGGAGCATCATACCAATGAGCGACCGCACTTATCGCTTGGACAATGCAAAAATTTTATGGATTTCTACAGTTTGTTTTGAACTTCGATTTTTAAGTTTTTTTTCAGTGTTTTAACTTGTTATTTACATCGAACACGCGTAAAACAAGACGCTATTCATAAGCAAAGCAAGGACGCTTATCAGGTATTCTTTTCTTCCATACCTCGCGATCTCCGGTTAGAGGTTCATACTAATATATCAAGATTGTTTGGATTTTTTCGTGTTTAGACTTAGACTTGCATGAGATTAAGGTGCGGTGGGAGAAAACACCGAACGTAATTAACCATCAACAAACAAACATATCGAGTATACCAATCACTACACCTCTAACTACTATCCCACCAACCATACCTGACATAATGGCTGAAGAAAGAGAGACTCCTCTCTCCGACTTCTACAAAGCTTTGAGCGATAGCCCTAAATCTTGCATCGTTCTCTAGCGGACCGATTGGGGATTTTTGAATTCCCTAAACATATTTAATTTGTTACCCATTTTCCATGGTTTAGGCCATGAAAAACCTTACCAACACATGCGTAGGATTGAACAAGTCCTTACAACATTCCATCATCCTACGGTTGGTGCGGAACAAATTAAACTGAGGGTATTTCCCTTCACCTTAGCCGATAAGGCAGCGTCTTGGTTAACTGCCCAAGCGCCTAACTCTGTGGACTCGTGGGCTAAACTTGTTCAGCTATTTATGGAACATTTTTACCTACCCCTAAAGACGGATGAAATGCTTTCCAAGATTCATTTCTTCCGACAGAACCCTCATGAATCATTTTCTGAGGCTTGGAATCATTTCACCGATCTGCTAATAGAGTGTCCACACCATAACCTAGCAAAAGACACGTTAGTTCGTGCCTTTTTCAAAGGACTTCAACATCACCATAAAGAAGTCCTTGACATAATGAATGGGGGTAGTTTCCTAAGTAAAGGAGCCTCGGAGGCTTATAAATTTTTAGAAGAACAAACTAAACGCTAATAACAATTGGGGAGTGATGATATCCCCCGCCTCGCTAGTTCTTCTTCAATGTTTAAGGTCACGCGGTATGTTTGAGATGAAACCCGAATCTTAACTTAAAAATTTAATCGAATCTCTAACTAAAAAAGTAGAGGTTATTTCTATTCAACAAAAGCCTATTCCCGTCATGAATGTCAACTCCAACCCATGTAATTTCTGTTTGAGTCCTGAGCACCCTGACTCCTATTGTCCTCTCGCCTATGAACAACAACAATTAGAGCAAGATAATGTTTGCTCCATTAATAACTATCCTATTCCTAATGCCCCATGGAGACAACATCCCAACTTTAGTTGGCGAAACAATCAACAAGTTACAACTCCAGGGTTTAATAACCAAAATGTTAGGCAAACAAACAAGTATAATCAAGCTCCACCTAGGCAAGGAGGGGACAAGGTTAGGGAAATTATAATAATTATAACAACCAAAGCTTAACAACCACGACAAGGTGTAGCACAAGGTCAGAATAATTATAATAATTATAATACCAATAGAGGTATCGTTCCGGTTAACAATAGTAACTATCAAAACCCACCCATAAATAATCAACGTGAGATAGTTCCAGTCGCACCACCTGTGACTACTACACCTACACAACCAGACCGTATCGACGCCTTTATACAGGTTACCCAACAAATTTTCCAATCAATGACTCAATCAAACCAACAGATATTACAATCCATAAATCAGGGCATACAACAGTTAGCCCAAGAGAAAGCCCAAACAAAAGACGTGTTTCCAGGACAAGCGATACCAAACCCTAAAATAACAAACACAGCCTTTGAGGTAAACGGTAATACTAGTAACGGGAAACGACAATAGTAGGTGACCTAAATGCCATCACCACCACTCTCCGCCACGGAAAAGTGGTTGATAACAAAGTAACTATGCCTATAGTTACCCCATCACCCTCCCTACACCGGATATCGAACTAGATACTGAAATAGAAACTGAAGAACCTACCTTTGTAGAGGTACCCGGTTAAACCACAACCTAAGAAACGTAAAGCCAAGGTTACACATCAAGTCGAGCCATACGCTAAAATATAGAGTTTAAACCACCATTCCCTCAAAAATTAGCCATGCTAACCGGGGATACCAACTTCGAGGAGATTAGGAACATTTTCAAAAATCTAACGATAAACCTTCCTTTTCTCGAAGCTATTAAAAGCTACCTAATCACGCTTAAGTTTCTTAAAGAGTTGTGCACTACTAGGCGAAGACCAACATACCTAAATACGCTTTTAACTGAACAATTCCCAACTTTATCCAAAAATAATGGAATTGTTAAGTACAAGGACCCTAGTCGCCCCATCGTAAAATGCACCTTAGGAGATTCCCACACGACGACCGCTTTATTAGACACGGGGGAAGTGTTAACTTACTCCCCGTGATTATTTGTATAAACAAATAGGTCTACAGGAAATGCAACCTACAAAAATAACGTTGCAATTAGCGGATGTGTCTATTAAGTATCCTAAGGGTGTAGTGGAAAACATGCTTATTAAGGTTCAGGATTTCTACTATCCTGCGGATTTTGTTATCCTCGATACAAAAGTCGCTAATGACTCTGTACCGATCATCTTTAGGGCCCTTTTAGCAACTTCCGCCAACGACTTATTAATTGCCGCGATGGTAAGATGTCCTTATCTTTTGGCCATCTCAAAGTTGAGGTAAATGTTTTTAAAATGATGAAACAGTTACCAGATTCGTCTATAGATGGGGAGGTTAGCATGATCGAGAGCTTAGCTCAAGATTATTTAACAACACATTTTCGAAAACAATATGTACAAATTCCTTTCTTTTGGAAAGTCAGATTTTGTAAATGACTCCTACTTAGAGGAAGTCAACACCATCATTGAGTCCACACCAATTGTAGACACTTCGGTTGCTCCACATATTGAGTATGAAGACTTGCTACCTAAGCAAGTATTCATTATGCAAAATGAGGACCCCGATTTAAACATCTATTGATTTTCCTCCCCCCCGGTGCTTAAACCCCTTCCCCGTGAGTTAAAATATATTCAACTCGATCCGGATGGTAGTCATCCGGTAATTATATCTTCTGTTATCTATGGATGAAGAGACACGCGTTTAATCCGGGTGATTAGGGAACATCGGTCTCCGCGGATTGGTTGGTCCTTTAGTCGACATTAAGGGAATTGACTCTAATGTTTGCACTCATCGTGATCCATTTGGAGGATAACGCCAAGACTTCTCGCGAACCTCGCGCTTGAACTGAAACCCGCCATGAAAAAGGTGGTTAGGGAAGAAGTCTTAAGATTACTACTTTCGACGCGCGGTATCATATACCCCATCTCTCGATAGCGAATGGGTAAGCCCCATTCATGTAGTTCCTAAGAAATCGGGGAGTTACCATGGTTCGAAGCGGAAAGGGTGACTATGTTGTCACACAAGGTCCTATGAAATGGAGGATCTGTATTGATTACAGACGTTTAAATGCTATGACACGAAAGGATCACTTTCCTTTACCCTTTATAGATCAAATGCTCAAACGCCTAGCTGGTCATGCTTTTTATTGTTTTCTGGATGGCTACTCAGGCTATTTTCAGATTATTATTGATATTGATGACCAAGAAAAGACTACCTTCACATGTCCCTTTGGAACGTATGCCTATAAACGAATGCCTTTTGGCCTTTGTAATGCTCTCCCGAACCTTCCAAATGTGTATGCTTCATATATTTAGTGACATGGTAGAGCGCTTTATGGAAGTTTTCATGGATGATTTTTCTATCTATGGAGACTCTTTCACAGACTGTTTGTCTAACCTGTCTTAGGTTTTGACAAGGTGTGAAGAAAAGAGCCTCGTTTTAAATTGGGAAAAGTGTCATTTCATGGTGGAAAAGGGCATAGTACTAGATCACATTGTATCTAGTGATGGCATCGAAGTGGATAAGGCCAAACTAGATAAGATAGCTTACTCTACCTAAACCATGGACCGTCCGTGATATTAGAGCCTTTCTAGGCCATGCAGGGTTTTATAGGCGCATTTATTAAAGACTTCTCGAAAATAGCTAGGCTTTTTAACTAATCTGCTTTTGAAAGATGCAATCTTTGATTTTAATTTTAACTGTAAGCATGCTTTTGAAACTTTAAAAGCTGCCCTAACCTCTCGCACCAATTATACTGACCTCCGATTGGTCTAAACCCTTTTCGAACTCATGTGTGATGCTAGTGACTATGCACGGTTGGTGCAAATCTTGGGACAAAAACTAGATAATAAGTCCATTGTCATTTATTATGCTAGTAAAACATTAAACGATGCTCAATGAAATTATTCAACTACGTAAAAGAATTCTTAGCCGTCATTTATGCTTTAGATAAGTTTCATCCTTATTTGGTTGGTTCTAAAACTTTAGTTTACACGGACCATGCAGCCTTTTAAGTACCTTCTTGCAAAGAAGGATGCTAAATGCAGATTAATCCGATGGATCCTTCTCCGCAAGAGTTCACATTAGAAATAAAGGACAAAAAGAGGGTCGAAAACGTAGTTGCCGACCACTTATCTAGACTCACAAACGACGATCGATGATTCGAGTCCATACGGACTCTTTTTCTTGATGAGCATCAGATGCCATTTTTTCAAAGCACCATGGTATCCGACATTGTAAATTATCTAGCGGCTGATGTTATGCCTTATAATTTGTCAAGGAATGAACGTAAAAGTTTTTGCCAGAGTTAAGTTATACTTTGGGATGAGCCCTACCTTTTAAGTATTGTGCGGATCAGATTATTCGTCGTTGTATTCCCCAAAGATTGGGAATATAATGAAGTTCTATCGCTCTGCCATGACAAAGAGTGTGGTGGACATTTTAGTGGGATGAAAACAGCCGCTAAAGTTCTGCAATGTGGATTTTATTGGCCTACCCCTTTTTAAGGATGCCCAAGTGCATTGCAAGGCGTGTATACGTTGCCAACAACTTGGGCTTAATTACTTAAACGTAATATGATGCCATTAAATCCAATCTTGATCGTGAGAAATTTTCGACGTTTGGGGCATTGATTTTCATGGGTCCTTTCCCGTTTCCCACAATTTCATTTATATTCTAGTTGCCATGGACTACGTGTCTAAATGGATAGAGGCCCTAGCTTGCCGTGAGCAATGACCATAAGACCGTTGTATTTTTTATTAAAGAATATATTTTCTGTCGGGTTTGGCATTCCTAAAGCCATCATTAGTAATGGTGGAACACATTTTTTGCAACAGAGTTGTTGCATCCCTAGTGAAAAAGTATGGAGTTACACACAAAGTAGCAACTCCTTATCATCCACAAACTAGCGGACAAGTAGAAGTTTCTAATAGGGAAATCAAAAGATTTTAGAAACAACTGTAAACCTTGATAGGAAAAACTGGTCAAAGCGCCTATCGGATGCCTTATGGGCGATAGAACTGCTTTCAAAACTCCTATAGGTATGTCTCCCTTTAGACTTGTATTTGGGAAACCATGTCATTTGCTCGTTGAATTAGAGCACCGCGGCTCGTGGGCTATAAAAAGCCTTAACTTTAATATTGATGAGGCAGGTGTCAAACGCGAAGTTGCAATTGAATGAGCTTGAAGAAATCCGAAGCGATTCGTGACGATCATGAAGGATTATAAAGCTAACATGAAACGTGTTCATGATAAGCATATCTTGCTTAAAAGAGTTTGTGGTCGGTCAAAAGGTTTTGCTTTACAACTCCCCGCCTACATGTTTTCCCGTGCAAACTAAAACCCGTTGGTCCGGCCCTTTCTAGTTATGAAGTCACCCCTTATGGGGCAATCACCTTGGTAAATCCAAATGACAACAGTAACTTTCAAGTTAATGGTCAATGGTGAAAACATTTTTCATGAACTTTTGTCCCCGATGTAAAGGAAGTCCTTTTACGGGACTGTCTATGAGGATCGACTTTTTGTCATTGGTGTACTTACTTTCATTTCCATATCTCGATAAGTACACCATTCAGGTAACCGGGCCCTCCCTATGGTGTGTGGTCGTAAGTACCGGATCCTAAGTCCACGGTTTATATAATTCACGTTTTCCACTTTTGCATGTTTTTCGGTTTTTGAGTCATGTTCCTCTATGGAGTGAATTATGTATTTATTGTTTTCGTGTTTCTTATAATAAACATATAAAATTAAAATTAAAATTCTTAAAATCATAGAAATAGCAATCCAACAAGTCTTGGGAATCTGACTTTAAACGACCCACGTTGTAAACAAATTTTGTGTTTAAAATTTGTTTGGGGGTGGGCAGTCGATCTTTCCATCATGATTGTTCGAACTTTCCATTGGTTTTGTTTAGGCCCATTAGTTCAATTGGGTTGACGTAATCTAAACTAAGATTTCCTTCGTTCGCATAACTTACGTCACACACGCACTTCGAGGCATTTTTCCACCCTCTTATACGTCACCCATGGTTGGAATTGAGTATTTTATGGATCATTGGATTGGAAATTCTCTACTGATCATTTCCATAACTCATTCGCCAAAATCGGGCCAGTAACGAAGCGGCAAATTGAGTTTGAATTTGCGCGAAAAATCGGAAAATTTAGGAATTCAAACTGGGCTTGGGCCCAACCCGCACGCACGTTGCGCATCTCCTTCCTTCCCAACCCGCACACACAGTGTTTCCACTTCAATCCCAAACCGCCGGTTACATGTTAAATTAAATTTTGGAAACCAAAATAAAAAAATAAATATAGAGAGAGGGAAGAAAACCTAACTACACCTACACCAAGGAAATCAAATCCACCTAAATCTTCTCTAAACAAACCACCAACGCCACCAACGCCGTTTTTAGTAGTTTTCTTCAAAACTCGCCTCCCCCACAGTCTACAAACCATTAGTAGTCTAAGAAATTTCAATGGCGCTATGACGTAGAATTTTGCCGGAACACGCGTTTGCTTCCGAGTTTAGCCATTTTACAACGCGGAGATGTTCAAGAGACATTGGAACGGATTGTGGTACTCAACCGAGGAGTTCTATCACTATGATTTGGTAGAACAGTTTTATAAAAGCGAGAATTGGAAGGGGATAGGATTTTCATAAAGTTAGGAGGAACGCGGAGAGAAGTAACGCGACAGTTGTTAGCTGAACTGTTAGGAATTATGCTTGAAAACAACCTAGTAACGACAATTCAGGAACCCCAGTATACTGGAGTTTCTGCTTTGATGAAAGATACTGTCGTGGAGGGTGAATACAATCCAACATCCCATTGCGTCCGCCAGACCACCCTGAGAACCAATCAACTGGCTGTAGCTCAGTGGATTGGTAGGAACGTCCTCGGGAAAGACAAAGTCAGTGATATCGGCCTGCAATGTCTGCACGTTCTCTGGATTTTGCAAACAAAGAAGTATAATTTTGCATCCTTGATTTAATGTTTAATGTGATTTCGAGGAGTGGGGAAGAGTTTAGCCTCTTCCCCGTATTGATCACTAAGATCATGCTCTCCTTTAGAGCTGTCGCAAGATCCGCTCCTATTAAGATCAAATTGCATTCTAATGCAAGTATCTATAATGGATTGCATCCAAGAGACTTGGCCATTGTCGAAGAAAAATGGATGAGTCGGAGGATGAAAGGGAAGATATGACATGGATGGATGAAGATGCATTAGAGAAGTGTAATTCTAATGTAGAACGATGCAAGTGTTGCAAACCGCCTTTGCGATGCGTTTATGATATTTGTGGAGATATCCGAAATAGGCGGATAGTAGTTCAAAAGAAGCAAAGGAACCTTCAGAGGAGATTTGAAATGTTCGAAGGGGTTCGACGATATCTTGTATAACATAGAGACTATCCACCGGAACAACAAACCCAAGATATCACGATTACTTTCGATGAGATGGAAGCCCAACGCTTGTTCCGAATAGAGATGCTACTGACGCGATGCCACCCGTGGAGGACTCTGTTTCAGCCGAGAGTCCGAGCATGCATGAGTCGTCGCCAAAGGACGAGGGTTCAAGCCAATCTCCATCAGGGTCCATCATCATCAAAAAACTAGGTGTTCACGGTTGGGTTGAGTTTCACTGTTATTTCATAAATTCGTTTTATTAGAAGGATTTTAATTCAAGAGTTAAATTTAAATAGTAATGTGTTTATTTAATGTTGTTTGGATTTATATTTTATTTTATTTTTAATATAATTGGTTATTTTTTTAGTACTGTTTGTTTTATCATTTATCCCACCTTCCTAACTTGTTTAGGGGGGAAATATTTGGAAATATTTAGACCGAGGCATAATTTGTCTGAATTCTTTATATGATCATATATAACCCGTTCCTCGCCTTTGTTTCTATTGCATTCTAAGTTGTCACATTTCGCAATATTTGAGAGGAAAGGTTGATAATTTGTTCCATAGCCCGGGGCTATTATCAATTAAAATTATATCATATATGAGTTGTCTTGGAGGAAAGGTTGATAATTTGCCAATATGATATCTATGTGGTGGTAGCATGAAATCTAGGAGAGTTTAGAAGTTCCTATTCTAAATCCAAGATGAAATATACCAAGATTTTTAGGAAATCATGAAAATGGCTTGTTTCCGTTTTGGGTTTTGGGAATTTTCCTATTTCAAAAATTGCCTTCAAATAAATAGGGAACTTCCCGATTTGTTTTGGAAGCTCCTAACCTATTTAAACTCCATCCTTTCTACACTAACAAACCATAATACATCCCACCATCATCCCGCACCATCCATCCTCCAAGTTTTACCTTCTTTTTGCTCTAAACTCCGATTTCAATAAGCTTTACGAAGGCCAAGGCTTTGTCGAGGCGGCGCTCTTTACTTTTTTTTGAAGAATTTTGTCGTCGAGCGACCGCCCTCATCATCGAAGCCACCACCCTCGCCCTCAGCTATCGGACCTCCAGCGACCGCCCTCATACCAAAGCGACCAGCGCCATAACATCATAGAATCGCGATTTACACAAGAGCGACATGCGCCTATATACGAGCGCCAAGACGCCTGCCTTCGCGGAACGCGGAAATTTCCAATTTTCACAAGGTCATTCCAAGATTTTTTGTGGAACTGTTCAAAGAGTAGTTAAGATGACATCTCCCGTAGTCATACCGAACAGTCTTTCAAGATGTGTTGGGCACGAGACCTATGGACACCGGTTCCGGCCACGGGATCCCGCATTAGGATGGCATCATCTATCGGTAAGTGATGACGAGTCATATTCACCACAACTTACCGCTTATTTCTATGACCACGTTAAATTCTATTGTAATCGGGATGGAGATCAAGAATTCTCCGCCGAGTCGATGACACGACACATGAATTCAATAAAAATTTGGTCGCCTTTAGTTTTAGGAATACCAATACCGATCCCCGTTCACACATGGGCATATATGACTGATAATGCATATCTTTATGATTATACATATTTCCATGATTATTATGGGGAGGGTATTTGAGTAATGGACCGGGCTTATATATAGCATTGCCCTTGGTAGCCTTTCCTTAAACGTAGGAACCACCATGTTATTCATCCCGATGAATATTTTGGGGAATGGCGGTTCATTTCTGCAAAAACAAGATCTTGCTAGTGACATTTTCCTCGCTTTAGGCGAGGGACGCCGCCCTATAACATTCCCCGAAGTTTTGGTCACTAGTCTTAAGAGAGCCTAAACCATGAGGCATAAGTATCTTCTTATGCCCGTGTTGGTAAGCCGCATCACGCGCGTAGTTGTTTACCTGTATTCTGTGCACAATTCACAGATTGGAAAAGGGTTGAAGTCATGAGACCCACCAATAGGGTGGTTCGCTCATTGCGAATAATGACTTGGCTGGGATGGCAGGTGCAGCCTCATTTGGTCGCCCCGTACATCCCATCAGACATAATAACACTTAACAGGTTAGCATTAGTAGATGATAAATGGCGGCAAGCTTGGCAAGTTATAATGGACTGGCAGGATGCGAAGGAACCTCATATCTTTAATGAGGAGGAGGATGCTTAAGCGGGAGATAAGGTAAGTTTTTAGTTTTTTTAGTGTCTGCTTATGTCCCAAGCAATTTCATTTTTGTTAACCCCATAATGGGTGGAACTCGTATAGAGTTGCGTCAGTTTATTTCCTATAGTAGTACGTTCTAACTTTGTTTTGCAGATGTTCCTGAATTTCACACGTTTCAATGGTATTTTTCCTACCCTCTTTATTACAATACTTTGAGGACAAAACATGATTCTTGTTTTGGGGCATAGGGATATAGATATGTATAATATGCATTTGTTTTCTAGTTAAAATTTTAAAAAAAAAATTCAATTCAAAATTATAATTAAATAAGTTATGCTATACACTTAGGAATATTGGTATTGTTTTCTTTCTCCATGCTCTTAACAATCTAGAAGTCTCACGTAGCTTTTGCATCAGAATAATTGTTAGAAACTTAGGTTAATATATAGGTAATAATCTTTGCATCTATCTATAAATATATTACATGAGTATCTATGATTGTTAGCAGTAAGTTTCTGAAATCTAGGCTAGAGTACTTATTCTACAAATCCTGTGAGAATATAGCCTAAAGCCTTATATGAGCGAAACATTTGAGAAATGACACAAGGGAGAAGTAAAATCTAGATAGAGATATCACACGTCCACTTGCTTGATCATTATGCCATATCTAAAAGCGAGAATTTAGGCCCTTTTTGGATCGATATAGCCAGAAATTCAAACCTATGAATTATTTTCCGCTAGTAAGCCTTTGAGCCTTTCTTTAGCCTTCCATAAACCATAATTCCTTTACCTTTACAAAACAAAAACAAAATAAATAAAATAAAATAAATAAATCAACCTACCCAATTTAGAATAAGTCCGAGAATAGAATGAGTGAAAAAAAGAAGAAGAGAAAAACCCGCGGTAAACAAAAATTAGTTAGTTGCTTGAGGAAAAGAAAAGAAGTTTCCATCCAAGGAAAAAAAAAAAAATAATATAGAAATAAATAAAAACTCCAAAAATAGAATAAAAGGAGTTAAAAGGCAAAGAAAAGAAAAAGAAAAATATGGCTAAGGATGGAAACAAAGTATAGAAGCAAAAGAAAATAACAAGATTTTTCTAAGTTACATAATATGAAGACTCTATTATCTCGGACTTGTCCTTTTGAATATCCATTTCCTTCCTTCTTTAAACCATCTCCTAATCCCCCAAACACCTAATAAAGACCTCTAGCTCAATTAGGAATAGGTTAGTGTGATAGTAAGTGGCAGATGTGTTTGATCGACCCGGCTTCCTTGTTGTCATTGAGAGATTATAAGGTAAAGTGTGCCCATCGCATTAATCGGAGCAATAAACTTGAGTGGAAAAATCAGAGTGGTTTTTGTCTTGACATTTATGTGGGGCCTACTTAAGGACGCCTATTCCGAGTTTTCAGAAACGAACCTGCTAGGCATTTCATAGTATTACTCATAGTATATATATTTGTATCATAGATGATTGATTATTATGCATATAATAGTTTAGGTTTTTGACTTAGTTATTCTTATTCAATTGCTAGTGAGATGTATAGATAGTTGGGACATGAATGAGGAAAACAATAGTTTTATTTCTTAGTCGTTGTAGTATAGTTGAAGTTTGTGAGTACCTTCACTAGAAAACTCTCACGAGGCTATAACTCGTCCACTAGGGAATTCCTAGTGGTTTAAGGCCTTATTGCATAGGTCAATGCAATCGCACTCAGCGAAACGAGAGTAGATAGAACTCCATTTTTGGTCACTTATTTTAATTTCTCATCTTTGCTTGAGGACAAACAAAATGCTGTTTGGGGGTGGTTTGATAAGAGCCCAAAATGTAGTTTTAACCCCTTTAATGATCATACTTTTGGACCAATTATGTGAGTAATAATTAAGAGTTAACACCGACACATGTTTTATGCATTTCAGGCTTCAAAGTCCATTATGTGCAAAAATGTGCCACTTTAGTGAGATAAAGGAGAAAAGGTCGGTTACTAAGGAGTTCCGTGATTAAAGGCCAAGATTCCAGAAGATAAAGCCTTCCTAAAGCCCGATCAAAAGCTGAAAAGTCGACACGGGCTGAAACAGCACACAAGTCAGCAGAACTTCCGAAAGCCGTATCTTTGGACTCAGACCTCGGAATTGGGCCTATCTTATGTCAAAACGACCGTCTCGGAAAGAGCTTTCCAATGGTCTAAGCCTTGACCCAATCAGAGGAGCAAAATGGACGAAAAGTCTGTGGAAGCCAACTGCAGCTGAAGAGGCCTTTTTGGACTGAAAGAATTGGGTTTTGGGCCTGATTCTCTGGCCCAAAACATGGCTCCAAGCCCATGCACGATTTTTGGATCTGAAAGTATAAAAACAAAAGTTTAGCTCTTTGTTAATGGTAGCTAGTTAGACCTAAAATAATATAGATAATTTTAGATCTATTTTCATTAATTAAATTAAGCTTTAGTTCCATTTTCAATTCTTGTTTTAGATTAAGTCTTTGAATCATTGTTCTTAATTGATTAGATAAATAAAATAGTTGTTTTCTCAATTTTGAATTGTGTTATTTCAATTTATAGATCTGATTTTAATTCTTATTGATTATCATTCCGTAGTTTAAGTAGATTGAACTATTGTTAGTTAATTTAGTTAAGTTAGAATTTTAATATGATGTGTAGTTATAATGAAATGGGAAATGATGGTTTGATGACTCAAGGCTAAAACCTCCATTAGAGGGGTTGATGAAGCCTTGATGAAAACTTAGTGGTATAGTGTAGAAACATTGTAGAATCTATTCCAATCTAGAAGGTCGTGATTCGCCATGAGAATGGGTGGACGACCTCACATGCTAGTTAGTACTCGGTAGAAATGCCATGAACACTAGGGATTAGAACTCGAATTTCTTGCCGTAAGAACGTAAAAATCAAGATACAAGAATCTATGTTAGGCTATTAAGTTGGATTCGAGGTGGATTCAATTCCCTCTAATCCTTTATCTAGATTCAAGCACAATCATATTTCCATAGCATTCAGTAGTTAAATTCAAGTAATCAAATTCAGTAAGTATCGTAGTATATCACCTTTCAGAAAGCTCTCATTGACTTAAGACCTAACTAATTAGATTAGAAAACATTCCATGCTAGAGCACTAGGAGTGGAAGCTTAACTTCCTACTCCACTATATCTCATAGGATTGAGAGTAGAGAAACTTTGATAAATATAAGCATCATAAGATAGTTTTAGTTTACTTACGTTTTGAGTTTCATCGTTCATTTCGTAGGTAGACTATCAATTTTATTCTTTTATCACGACACATGGGAAAAACTAGTTGAATTATTTATGGAATAGTTTTACCCACCACAGAAGACTGATGAGATGCTATCACATATTCATTTCTTTCGCCAAAAGCCTCAAGAATCCTTTTCTGAGGCTTGGAATCGCTTCATTGATCTTCTAGTAGAATGTCCACATCATAATCTTGGTAAAGATACATTAGTTCATGCCTTCTTCAAATGCCTATCCCAACATCATAAATAGACTTTAGATATCATGAACGAAGGTAATTTCCTAGGTTAAAGGAGCCACAAATGCTTATAACTTTCTAGTTAATCAATTCAAGAAAAGTAACAACTAGGGAGGTTACAATTACTCCCGCTATATTCCTTCTTCTTCTACAACTAAGGTAGCCAGTATGTTTGAGGTTAAACTAGATCCTGAACTTAGAACTTTAATTGAATTGAATCCTTTACACGTAGGATAGATGCCCTTTCTATAAATAAACAAGAAGCGAAACCCATTCCTGTCATGAATATAAACTCTTTTTGCTGTAATTTATGTTTTAGTCTTGAGCATTCTGATCATTATTGTCCTCTTGCCTATGAACAATCACAACCACAACCACCACCACAACCAGAAGATGTCAGCGCTTTTAATATACCTAACGCACCTTGGAGACAAAATCCTAATTTTAGTTGGCATAATAATCACCAGTAAGCAACACCTCAAAGTTTTAATAATCAAAATGTTAGGCCTACCAATAACTACAATGAATATCAACCAAGGCAAGGACAAGGGCAAGATAATTATAATAATAATAATAGAAGTTTAGTCCCGGTAAATAACAACTATCAAAATTCATCAGTTAATAATCAATGTGAGATAGCTCCTGTTACACAACCTGTGGCAACTCAACCTTCCCAGCCTGATAGATTCGATGCATACATGCAAACTCAACAACATATATTACTAGCCATCTAACAATCCATCCAACAATTATCCCAAGAAAAAACCAAACAAAAAGGCATGTTTCTAGGTCAACCCGTACTTAATCCAAAATTAACAAACACAATGTTTGAATTAACCGGTAATCCTTGTAATGAAAATTTAATACAAGGAGAATTAACTGCCGTAAAGGAAAGTGGTTAACAACAAAGTAATAATGCCTGAGGATTCCCCACAAACTAATAAATATAAAGGAACCTTACTAGATAATCGTAGTTGAAACTGAAGATCCTACCACTGTAGAAGTACCAGTTAAACCTCAACCTATGGGGAATCGACAACTGTTAAAGAAAAGGGCAATACTCCTATTGACCCTTATGCTAAATATAGGGAAAAAACCCCGTTTCCCCAGACACTAGCCATGCTAAAAAAGGACGATAATTTTGACGAGATTAGGGAAGTTTTCAAAAATTTAACTATAAACCTACCTTTCCTCGAAGCTATAAAACATTTTCCAAAACACGCTAAGTTTGTTAAAGATTTGTGCACCACAAAGAGGAAAACAAACATACCTAAAGAAGCCTTCTTAACATAACAATTTCCATTTTTATCTGAACCTAACGGAATCGTTAAGTACAAGGACCCTCGTCATCCCACTGTACAATGTACCTTAGGTGGTACTTTCACCACAATTGCTCTTCTAGATCTAGGGGTGAGTGTTAACTTACTCTCATTTTACCTTTATAAACAACTAGGTATACACGATCTAAAACCGACTAAAATGACTTTGTAGTTAGCCGATCGTTTAATTAAGTATCCTAAGGGCGTAATTGAAAATATTCTTGTTAAAGTTCAAGACTTCTATTATCCATCCAATTTTGTCATTCTTGACACATAAGTTACTCATGACTCTATTCCTATCATCTGAGGGCGTCCTTTCTTGGAAACTACTAATGCCCTCATTAATTGTCGCGATGGTTTGATGTTCATTTCCTTTGGAAACCTTACTATTGAGGTAAATATTTTTAAGATGATGCAATGGACACCAGACACGACGATAGATGGCGAAGTTACCATGATAGAAAGTCTAGCTCAAGATTATTTTAACAAAACTTTTCCAGAAAATCAGATGCACCAATTTCTTTCCTTTGACAGTACTGAGGATTCTTACATCAAAGAAGTACATGCCCTATTAGAATCTACTCCTATTCATGATCTAGCTCATGAGTTTGAAGAACTCATTCCTGAACAAATCTGCGTTGTAGAGGAGGAAGACCCTCCTGAATCCCTCATTCCCACTCCTCCCACCCCTGAGCTTAAACTTCTTCCTGCTGAGTTAAAATATATTCATCTTGATATGGATGGCACTCATCCGATTATTACATCTTAGTTGCCTGCTACTGAAGAGGTAAATTTGATTAGGGTTATTTGTGAACATCGTTCTGTGATTGGTTGGTCTTTAGATGACATCAAGGGTATTGACCCTAGCGTATGCAAACATCGCATACATTTGGAGGATAATGTGAACCTCCCGTGAGCCACAACATCGTTTGAACCCTGCCATGAAAGAGGTAGTTAGAGCAGAAGTTTTGAGATTACTCGATGCTGTCATTATATACCCTATCTCAGATAGTGAATGGATGAGCCTAGTTCATGTAGTCCCTAAGAAATTAGGTGTTACAATAATTTGTAATGCCGATAGAGAGTTAGTTTCCACCCAAATTCCTATAAAGTGTCAGATTTGTATTGATTATAGGAAGCTTAATGCTATGACACATAAAGATCATTTTTCTTTACCCTTTCTTGACCAAATGCTTGAACGTCTAGCCGGCCATGCTTGCTATTATTTTTTAGATGGCTACTCTGGCTATTTCCAGATTATTATTAACCCTGATGACTAAGAGAAGACTACATTCACATGTCCCTTTGGTACATATGCATATAAAAGAATGCCCTTTGGCTTTTGTAATGCACCTGGTACTTTCCAGCGTTGTATGGTGCATATTTTTAATGACATGGTAGAGAAATTCATGGAAGTATTTATGGATGATTTTTCCATTCATGGGAATTCTTTTGAAGATTGTCTTTCAAATCTTTCTAAAGTTTTGAAACGGTGTCAGGAAAAGAACTTTGTCTTAAACTGGGAAAAATGTCATTTTATGGTCACTAAAGGCATAATTTTAGGTCATATTGTTTCTAAAAATGGAATAGAAGTAGATAAAGCTAAAATAGATAAGATAACGTCTTTGCCTATACCACGGACTATCTGTGATGTTAGAGCCTTTCTAGGCCATGCATGTTTCTACAGACGTTTCATAAAAGATTTTTCAAAAATAGCTAAGCCCTTTCACACAATTGCTTTTAAAAGATGCAATTTTTTATTTTAATCATGACTGCAAACAAGCTTTTGAAACATTAAAAGATGCTTTAACCTCTGCACCTATCATACAGCTACGAGACTGGTCAAAACCTTTTGAACTTATGTGTGATGCTAGTGATTATGCCATTGGTGTTGTGCTAGGACAGAAGTTAGATAATAAATCCATAGGCAGTTATTTTTTATGCTAGTAAAACCTTAAATGATGCTCAACATAATTACACTACTACTGAAAAGGAATTTTAAGTCATTGTCTATGCCTTAGATAAGTTCCATCCCTACTTGGTTGGTTCCACGACCATCGACTATATAGACTATGCCGCGCATAGGTACCTTCTCGCGAAGAAGGATGCTAAATGGAGATTGATCCATTGGATTCTTCTCCTAATTGAATTTACCTTAGAAATTAAGGATAAAAAAGAGCTAAAAATGTAGATGCATATCACTTATCTAGGTTAACTAATGAGGATGACAGTGATTTTGAATCAATATCTTACTCTTTTCCGGATGAGCATCTGTATTCAATTTTTTCTGCACCTTGGTATGTAGACATTGGTAATTTTTTAGTGTCTAAAATCATTCCTGAGATATGGTCCAGGAATGAACGCAAGAGATTTTTGGCAAAAATTAAGTTATATTACTTGGATGAACCCTACTTTTTAAAATATTGTGCAAATAAGATAATTCATCGTTGCATTCCCCAGTGGGAGCCTGATAAGAGCCCAAAACTGTAGTTTTAACCCTTAACAATAATACTTTTAGACCAATTAGTGAGTAATAAATAAGAGTTAATGCTAATTACGTACTTTTATGTATTTCAGGCATTGAAGTCAATTATGTGCAGAAATGTACCACTTTGGTGATATAAAGGAGCAAGGGTTGGTTGCTAAGAAGTTCTATGATTAAAGGCCAAGATTCAAAGAGAAAAAGCCTTTGTAAAGCCCGGTTAGAAGCTGAAAAGTCAGAGTCAACGCTGGCAGAAACAACACACAAAAGTTAGCAGAACTTCCGAAGACCGTATCTTTGGACTCAGGCCTCAGAATTGGGCGTACCTTATGTCAAAACGACCGGATCGGAAAGAGATTTCCAATGGTCCAAACCTTGACCCAATGAGAGGAGCAAAAGTGGACAAAAACCTCATTGAAGTCAAAGCTAGCTGAAAATAGCCCTGTGGACTAAAGAAATTGGGCTTTGGGCTCGATTTCTGCCCAAAACATGGACCCTCAGTCCATGCATGAAAATGTGGATCTGGTCTCCTCCATTTACACACACAAGACTTAACTCTTAAGTATCAATTAGGAGGATAGAAAGTAGCCATTAGAGAATAGCTTCTAGATCTAGTTTTGAGTTTTTGAATTAGTTAATTAATTAGTTTTCATTCCATTAATTAGTTTCATTCTTTGTTTTAGATTAGTTATTTGAATCATTGAGTATCATTCATTAGATAAATAAAATAGTTAGTTCTTGTTAAATTCGATCTTTGTTATTTAATGATTGTTTAGATTAATTTCGATTCTTGTTATTTAATGATTTCTTAGTTGTTAATTTAGATTTCTATTATTGTTTAGTTAAATTTAATAAAGTTAGAATCTTTATATTATGTCTTATTCAATTTCATATGGAAATGATAGTTTGATGAATCAAGGCTAAACCTCCATTAGAGGGGTTTGATAAAGCCTTGATGAAAACTTGATTGTGTAGTATAGAATCGTTGTAAGAGTATATTCCACTCTAGAAGGTCGTTGATTCGCCATGAGAATGGGTGGACATCCTCACATGCTAGTTATGAATTGGTAGAGATGCCATGTATAATTAGCGATTAGAACGATCAATTTCTTACCGTAAGAACGTGAGAATTGGATTACAACAATCTATGCTAGTCTATTAAGTTGGATTCAAGGTGGAATCAATTCCCCCCTAATTCTTATTCTAGATTCAAACTTTAGTATTACGTAGCATATCGTAGTATAATTCGTAAAACTCTCATTGACTTTAGTAGGATTGATAGTCGTAGGAAACTTGAATGCTAAAGAATTAGGAGTGGAACGAATCTTTTATTCCAACTCTACTTCAGCAATATCGAGAGTAGAAATCTTTGATAAACACTGTCTTCGTATCAGTTTTAGTTTTACTTGCGTTTAGAGTTTCATCGCTTTATTCATTAGTTAAACTATCAATTTTACGTTTATCAGAGCCTAATGAAGTCTTATCTTTCTGCCATGATCAATCATGCGGGGGTCATTTTAGTGGAAAGAAAATTGCCGCCAAAGTTCTTCAATGTGGTTTTTATTGGCCTACACTATTTCAAGATGCCCATGCATACTGCAAAGCGTGTATTAGATGTCAACAACTTAGGCATATTACTCAACGTAATATGATGCCCTAAATCCCATTCTTATAGTGGAGATTTTTTATGTCTGGGGCATTGATTTTATGGGCCCGTTTCCGGTTTCGCATGGTTTTCATTTATATTCTTGTAGCTGTAGACTACATTTCTTAATGGATTGAAGCTATGGCTTATCGTAGTAATGACCATAAAACTGTGGTTTTTATGAAGGAGCATATCTTCTCATATTTTGGCATACCTAAGGCCATCATTAGTTATGGATGAAAACATTTTTATAATAGAGTTATTGAAGATTTAGTCAAGAAATATGGAGTTACCCATAAGGTGATGACTCTGTATCACCCATAAACTAGTGGACAAGTAGAGGTGTCTAATAGAGAAATAATTTTTTTTTTAGAAACGACAGTTAATCCTGATAGGAAAGACTGGTCTAGACGCCTAATAGATGCTTTATGGGCATATACAACGACTTTTAAAACACCTATTGGTATGTCCCCCTACCGCTTAGTTTTTGGTAAACCTTGTCACTTGCCTGTTAAATTGGAATACCGTGCCCTATGGGCTATTAAAAGTCTTAATTTCAATATTAATGCCGCTGGTGTCAAGCGCAAATTACAATTAAATGAGCTTGAAGTAATATGTAGCGATTCTTACAATTTAGCGAAGGATTATAAAGCTAACATGAAACGTATTCATGATAAACATATTTTGAGTAAAGAGTTTGATCTTGGTCAAAATGTTTTGCTATATAACTCATGTTTGCATATTTTTCTTGGTAAATTAAAAACATGTTGGTCCAGACCTTTTATAGTTACTGTGTCACTCTTCATGGGGCAATCACTTTGGTAAATCCCAAAGACAACAATACCTTTCAAGTAAATGGCCAATGTTTAAAATATTTCCACGAATTATGTTCCCTCGCTGTAGAAGAAACCCTTCTATAAGACCCTGTTTATGAGGATTGACCCTCTATGCTTGGTGTACTTCCTATCCATATTCTATATTTTGGGAATACTCCATTAAGGTAACTGACAAGTTGAGAAAGGAAGAGTTGGGTTTGTTGTTCATCTTAGATCCTTTTGTTTTGAGGAATGGTGTACGTGATGGTTGAAAACTCTCTCTCTAAACTCTTCTAAACCTTCTTATGGTGGAAAACACTAGCTAAAGGGATGGGGTTTAAAACATGAAAATGAAAAAAAGGATTAAAACAAGGGATACTTTGTAGAGAATAAAACTTGATAGAAACTTTGATTGAAGAGAACTTGTAGAGAATGAAAACTTGATTGAAAGGAACTTAATTGAACTTGAAATAAGAACTTAAAGTAAGAACTTGAAGACAACAATGGAAATTACGAATAAAGCAATTAAAATAAAATAAAAAGACTTGAAATTAAATTTAGGTTACACTACTCCTAACAAACCAAATGGTTTGGACCCTAAAATATTGGATAACTAATTCTCTACATCTCTTTGGTTTATATAGGACACCATTTACAATTATGCCCTTCTTTCTAGAAACAACCTTGTGGGCTTTTGACCTAAGCCCATGAACTAGAATTCTTGATTTTGGCTTTAGGTCCCTGAGTCCATAGCATCCAGTCTTGAGTCCTTTGAGTCTTTGACTTTGACAGTTGACTTGAGTTTTGACTTTGACTTTTGACCTTGACTTTCTAGCACTTTTGCTCCTAAGCTGGAATCTTCCCAAGCAGCGTAAATAGCCATCCTTTTTGTGCTAAAATGCACGTATTAGGAATATGCGTCCTAAATGTCTTGTATCCTGCAAACGGTAGCAAAAGCTATAAGTTGTCTATTCATTAAGTATAAGTAGGGCATATTTGAAGCATTGTAAATGTAATAAAACACATATTTGGGGGCTGATCAATTACCCCCAAACAACATTTTGCTTGTCCTCAAGCAAAAGATGAGAGAGAAAAAACTAAGAGCACAAATGTGTGATTTATTATACTAGTCTCGTTTTGCGGAGTGCAATTACATTGACCATATGCAACAAAGTCTTAAACCACTAAGACTTCCCTAGTGGACGGGTTTAAGTCTTGTGAGAGTTTTCTAGAGAAGGTATTCACAAACTTCCTCTATTTAGTACAAAGAGTTTTGTTTCATTATTTATTCTCAGAGGTTTATACATCTAATTAGCGGGGGAATAAAGAAAAGATCATTTGAACTTAGAATAATAAATACACAGTAGTTTAATCATCTAAAGATAAACGTGCAAAACATAAGCGGTGACATGCAAAAGGAGCATCGTTTACAAAAATTTTTGGAAAGTGTCCTTAAGTTGGGTCCTCACTGGGGTGTGTTGCAATCACAACTCTCTGATAGATTCACTAAAGTTTCATTTTCTCAAGGGTAGAGGGCACTTATATTCCTCAAATACTCGAATGGCGTCCAAAGAAACTGGGGTCGATTGATCACAATATCCACTTACTATCACATCATTCTATTCCTAGTTGAGCTAGAGATCTTTTATTAGGAATTATGGGGCTAAGGTAGTGGTTTAGAAATAAAGGGAAGGGAAAACAAACTCTGATAAGTTGAGAAATTGGGTATTCAGGATATTTGTAACTAAAGAAGAACCTTGTTTTAATTTGTTTTTTGCTTCCGGAATTGTGATTCATTCTTTTAGCCCATTGGCTTTGTGACTCCATAGGATTTTGAATTTTGGGAGTTCTAACTTTGCTTTTGTTTCTTTTGAAATCAACTCCTTTTGATTTTGAACTTTTAGGAGATTTCGATATTTGAATCTTTTCTTTCTTTTTCATTCTTTTAAAGTTTCTAACTATTCTATTTTTATACAAGGCTTTCTCTTCTCTTTTTATTGTTAATCCAATTCTCAACTCGTCAGCTGGGTAAGCTTTTTATTGTGTGTAGTAACGGTTTAGGGATTGATGGCATAGAAATAAAAAGGCTTTTAAAATTTGGTGAAGGCTCAAAGGGGCTGGGGTAACTAGAGGAAAAATTATCTTTTTAGGTTTTTAACGTTTATTTGGCTATATCGATCCAAAAAGGGCCTAAATTTTCTTCTAGGATATGGCGTGTGGACGTGTTATCTTTCTATCGAACATCTTTGTGTCATCACTCAATAATCATTCAGATAAGGCTTTTGGCAAAATTCTCACAGGATATGGAACTTAGCTGTTCTAACCTTGGTCTCAGAAACTCACTGCTATATATAATCAAATGCTGATGCATGCCATTCATGAAAAGATGCAGAAACTATTGTATGTATATTAGTCTGAGTTTAAAGAACGAATCTTTACTTTATTGCTATAATGAGACTTCTAAACCTTTTATTCATCATAGAAAAAGGAAAACAAGACTTTTGGTACTAAACAGAAAAAATATTTTTGGTCTTTTCGAAATATTTTAAGAAAGAAAGAAATATAGAAATATACTAAATCTCTCTAATATAAGGAATGCTATATAATAAATGTCTAGTTTTCACAGAATGTTACTATACCACCCCGAAACAGAAATATGCTTTTTCTTCAAAGTATGAAGAAAAGGAAAGAGATTATCATAGGAACATGAGCAAAAACGGCATTAACCTGTACTCTGTTCTTCGTTATGAAAATATACCACCCCCAAACAAGTTTGAAGCATGGTTTGATAGATATAGAACAAGATGTACATGGGTTAACTATATTAGGGATTTACATAATTAATATACTATGAAATACTTTAACATGCATGCAGAATTATACTTAGAAGTAAAAAGATGGGAAATGCATGTATGTAAACAACTATCTATATGAAATGTGTGTGTGTGTGTGTGTTTTGAACATGTTGTTTTTCTCAATCTAAATGTATCTCTAACCATATAGAGGGTTTATACAAGAGAATAAAATCATAAATGGAGAATGGTCGTTCCAACAGCATATAAGGCCCCATCTAAGAGAGATTATCGAATTGATTGAAGATGAAGTGGAAATCATGGGTGGATATGATAAAATAGTCTAGAATGCATCGATCAATGGTGAATACAACATGAAAGATACTTATGACAGCTTGAGGGGTATAAAGCAATCTGTACAGTGGAGAAGATTGGTCTGGTACACGAACAAAATCCCAAGACACTCGTTCATCAGCTGGATGGCACTGAGTGGAGGGTTAAAAATAATGAAGAAGATGAAGGAATGGAAAGTGATAGCAACTGATTTGTGCGTGCTTTGTTAGAGGGATACAGAAACAGAGGAGCATCTCTTCCATTTGTGCAATTTCTCTCGAGTAGTTTGGAGTATTTTGCTAGGGAAGATGGGGTATACAAGACATATGCCTTTGACTTGGGAAGAAGAGATACAGTGGGTAGGAATAGTTACGAAAGGAAAGGGGTATGAGCAAGACGCGATGAGATTGGTGTGGAATGGGTTCAATTACTGGGTCTGGAAAACAAGAAACGAGCGAATTTTTGAGAACAAAAAGAAAAATGCTCCTCAAGTTTCCCAATCAAGTCTAGGAGATGTACGAATCAAGTTGGTCACAATGAATATTACAATGGCACCATGACCAGAGGAACATGCAGGTCAAAATTCGCCAAAAACAAAAAAAGCTTTGCACATGGGAGAGGGCAGAGGAAGGAACTTCTATTCTTAACACTGATGGCACTCTACAAGGCATCACTGGGGGATGGGCAGCAGCTATCAGGAATGAAAGAGGTGAAGTTGTTGCGGCAAGTCGAGGCAAATCCAACAAGCACAGTATAGAGCTTATTAAGTTACAAGCTGTTGAGAACAGAATGAGTATGGCTCTAAGACATGGCATAAAGAGGATCAGAGCGCAAACATATTCAAAGAATGTAATCTCTTTCCTAACAAAGAAATTACAACAACCATGGCAAGCAGAGAAGATGATTCGAAGCATTGGAAGGATGAAGACAGAGTTTGAGGTTTTTAGTATTATCCATGTCTTTCGTGAAGCTAACAAACTAGCTGATGCTTTAGCTAGTAATATACCGGCTGTTAGCTACATAGAGTTAGTCCCTAGCTCATTTTCAAAAGATGTAAAGAAAATTATTTTTGATGATGCAAGTGGCAAACAATATGTGAGAGAATGTAACAAGCTATGATATTATTTTATTTAATGAAAAGGGGTAGGGGACCTCTATAAAAACTTCGCTTTCCAACCAAAATAAAAAATTAAATAAAAAAAAAAATAAAATCATACGTCTATCTAGTATCATTTTGGTTACTCTGGGGCGTAAGATTTTAATTTTTTTATATCCTCAAGTTTTTGAAAAACTATGTAGAGATGTTTTAAAGATAACTCGTACAAAAGCTGTGATTTCTAATACTAAGTTTGAAAACAAAACAAGTGATCTTAAATTAGGCAACTTTTGTGTTGGCTCTTTATTGAACCCAATCCAGTCAGACTATGACTTTAGTTATGTGTGTTGCGGGATTTACTGCATAGAACATAGTGGGATGGTTTATTTGATTGGACACTAGTGGATGGTGGAACTAGGTCTTTTTGGTGGATTTTGGTAGTTCTGGTTAAAATGGGGTGGAACCAATGCTCTGTTCTGATTGTTGTAGGTATGATGTCCTTGTCTGAATGTATTTTTTGGTTTGACGAACCCTGGAGGTGGTTGGGTTTGTGGCTTTGGGTGTTGCCTCTATGGTGCATTTGGTATATTGAATGAACATACTTCTTATGGTGGAAGTGATGGTATGATGGTGAGCAAAGGCCAATTGGTATCTGGTTTAAGATGGGACATAAAGTGCATGGTGATATGCACGACCCTTAATAACACATAACTAATCCTCAAACTGCCCTTAGAAGAATGGAGATTGTGTACTTCTAAGGGTTGGTCTATGTGGAATCCATTGCCTATTTTTTTTTTTTTTTTTGGAAAAATCACATAACTATTGATGTATTGAGAACCTTCTATTATAAGCGCGGTGAAAACAACAATTTTATTAAAGAAAGAAAGAAACATTTGTTTTTGGCATTTTGGTTTTTATGTTTCTAAATTACTATGACAGGAAAATATAAACTATAAAACTACTAATAAAAATCACTATGACGAAACTGATCCTCCCAATAGAAAATGCTTGAATTTAAGTAATTCTAATTGCGAACCATCCCATGGTTTGGCCTCCCTAGATCTTCCACCTCTTGTTTGGCAAGTAGGCAAATCTAGTGAAGAGGACTAGCTCTATTCCTAGATAATCTAGCCTCTCCTCACCTAATATCTAGTTAGCCATATTTTGTAGCTATTCCAACCAGAGAGAAAGACGAAGCTTGAAACAATTAGAAATCACCCATAGAAGTAAAAAGCTTTCAAAATCAAGGGCTCCAGTTGCTAACCTTCCCATGGTTTGACATGTCTATGGAAGATGAGACATGCTAAACAACCATGAGAGACAACCGTAAGGCACCTTCACTCAATCCCCATCGCCCTCTGCTTTGTTTCACATCTCTTCTTTATAGAGGAAAGACTACTCAGCGTCAAAGGTGAGATTGAATGAAAAATGCTTATGTGAAAATAGAAAATAGGGAAATGAAAATAAAGACAGGAATTGTAAATGACAATAATATAAAAACTATTCTAAAAAGAGTGTAAAATAAAGAAAAAGAAAATTGTATACTTGCTCCATAGGGGTACACTACTCAAACTACTAGTAAAAGTGCTAACAAGGAATATGAAAGTATACTTGGACTCAAGGCTCCGGCACTTACAACCACATACTCCAAGTGGAGTGGTCCGGTTACCTTTGTGATGCACTCCCATGGAAAGCATCGAGAAAAATGATGTGTCTTTTATAGTCAAGACAATATGTGGGGTTATTTTAAGTCAGATTCCCAAGACTATGAATATGAGATGGATGATATGATGTTAACTATATACTAATAGCCTAAACAGTTGGGGATATTTATAGAAAAACATATACAAGCATTTACCCCCAAACAGAATGAAATGATGCATTTGGAGTGTAAGATGCAGAATGATAAAAGAAAGCTTTTGTAAACTATCATGGAATTTATACAATAACCCATCATTGAATTGTGTAAGAGAGTGTGAGTGTGGTATTAGTTGTTCTCCATTAGGCTTAGATGATACGAGATATGGCAAACTGGGTTTTTCAACCACTTGAATAAATGGATCATCGTATGCTATCAAGAACTCATATTCCACCTTAGATTATATTTCCTTTTTTTATGGCATTTTAATCAATACGGGGCTCTTCTCAACTGGAATCATAGTCTCGGGAGTTTGTATGTTTGGCAAAGTCTTTTTACTGGGAAGATTTAGACAATTATGAAGGATTTCAAAGGTAATTGGCTTAAGTGCGACCTTGAGGTTTCTTTGAAATGGTTTAGTGGTGCAGTCCTCAGAATCTGGTGGATTTTTTTATGAATGGAGGTTAAATTTCGAGAGGTGTTAACTCGTGGAAATGATGGTCTAGTGGTGGTTCTGCATATGATCTCGAGGACTCAGGGAAGTCTTCATCTAGTTTTGTCGTTTCAACAAATTTTTGGTTCATATCAGTAGTATTAAGGATGTCACAAATTTGTTCCATCGATAAGTCTTTAACGACCAAACTAAAATTAGACCCACTTTCCACCACAAAATTTATATCCTCTTCTCCAAGCACTTTATTTTCTTTGTCCTCTTTATCTAGAACTTCATAATTTTCCTCAATGTCATCGTCTAAGTTTGTCGAGTTACTCTCCAACACAGGTTCTAGAGTTTGTTTTGTTGAAGTGTTCTCATGCATATAGTTATCATCATAGAATATGTAATTCACACGATAGTCAGGTGGATGGTGATGTGGTTTTAATTGGTCATAAATATCAGGATGGGCTTTAGCAATTGACTCTATTATAGAAAACCTTGTTCCTATTTTTGGTTGGGTTCTGGACTGGTGGGAAGAATATTAGTCTCAGAGGTGGTATCGATTAAAATAGATTGGAGAGAACAGAAGGCTTTTGCCATTTGTTGTATTTGAATTGTTTGCTCAACTATTGCTTGGTAAAGTTGGTCTGTGATAGATGGTGGAGTGGGATATAAATTAAATATGGATGATGATGTGAATGGTAATCGACTATTAGTGAACCCATATTCTGACTGACCGGGTGGATATAAGAATGATGGATGACTATTTGTGGTGGAACTCCATGAATTGTCTGCATGATTAGAAAACTCTGGGGTGTATTGGGTACTATGGAAATTTTAAAATTAAGGTTCGTAATCATAAGAATATTTTATATGAGGCTCGAACTCGGTCATTGAGATGCCCAATGATATGGACTACCACAATAAGAACAAGGTTTTGGGTTTGCATTGTAATTCCATGATGGTTGCGATGCATATTGATAAGACATGAATGCTCAAACAAGAATGATGCACAATCTGTAGAAATTCATTTGTGACTTTGAAGTTTTTGAAAAGTTTGCATGCAATGTCTGTAGATTAGAAACTATGACCTGTTTGAATATAACAGTGTGCACGAAACTGGGTTTGGGAACTACACATGTCAAGGGAGAAGACCGCTACTTCACTAGATGGTGTGCCACCAAGAATCTCACCCACGGTATTTCTGAGGGAGGGGAGTGAGGAAGGTGGTTGGTCAACTGGAATTTGGTAGTTTACTACTCTCTTTGTTCGTGCTAGATGTTTGTCTTGATGGACGTGACTAATTTGGCTCTGTTTGATTGATTTTAAATTTTTATTTTGGTCTATGTAACAAATATTTCACACAACGTCCGTTCTAAAGTGGGTCTTAATCCCACTTTTTGTTCTTTTAGGGCTCGGGTTTAGCCTTAGCGTTAATGTAAAGATGAGACTGAAATGTAAATCACACAATCATCCAAGCATGTTTAGTAACACACAAGTATCCTCTTACACTTTGTAGCGAGGAGGTTTAGAAATTATCGCCCAAGGTGTGCGTACATGACCCTTAGGGTGAAGGTGACATTGTGGGGTTGACGAAGTGTTTGGTGTCTTCCATGTCAACCCACCATTCGAGCTTTTCCTTACAATTACAAGTTTAATCTAACTAAGACCCACAAGTTAGGTAGAAATGTTGGCAAAGCCAATAAATTACAATTGATTGCCTTCGTGGGCTTAAACTATGAAAGCGGTAAACACAAAAATTAACTACGTTTAACTTAATTAACTATTCCCTAATTAAACAAAATACGTAAAAATTTGGAAAGTGTTCGTCAAAGATTGGAACTTCAACCCCCAAGTTGGGTTGTGATGTTCGCGCGCGCGTGGTACTACTCTTTCGTGCCACGCACATCTAACCGATCCAAGTTGGTTAAATCTCCAACTCTTGGTAAGTAAACTTAAACAAAAAGGCTAAACTTCCAAAGCTTAAACTATTTTGTATTTAACCTAATTAATTTTTTTTTGTATTTTGACTTAACTATATGATATCATCTTAATTTAATCATGCATAAACAATAATTAATAAAAACTACAACCTAAACATGCTACTAAATTAATTTTAATATTTAACCTTGCTGATGGATTACTAATTAATTTTAATTAATAAAAACTTTTAATTTTTAAATTGCTTTTTTAATTGATTTTTTTTGTTTTTGAAAACTCAAAAACTTGTAAATCTATTTACCTTTTATCTACTAACATTTAAATTAAAAGACTATGGTAAATTAAAGTGGACTTACATATGAAGATTCCTAGCCAACATAATCTTCATCTAACAAAACTGAGGGTGGCATGGGAAAATGAGGTGCAGTCGGGTGTCATTTGCAGGCGTAGGGAAATGGTTCACGGGTGCGTGTTGTACGCGGACACGGGGAAACAGTTCGTGGGTACGTTTCGTGCACGGGCGCGCATGTGATAGGCACAACGCAAGTTCTTTTTCTCCGTTTGCACTCTGTTTTCTACAACAAGTTCCGGTGATTCGTTTTGTGCCACTGTCAGGCTCCGTTTGCATAGAAATATACTGGAAAGATACGAAAATGAAACGTCACTAGCAAAATTTAGAAAAAAAAAAATAAAAAATTTGAAATGAAGATTGAGAAGAAGGGTTTCAATGAGTGTTGTTTTTCTCCATCTTCCTCTTCCCATATGAATCCATGACGGTGGCGCCATTTGAAGAGTATTTAATAGTGGTCGAAATGGTTGTGTTGTTTATTATAGATTCTTGTTTGGAGGATGGTTTTGATGGATGAAACACTAAACTTTGTAACTCTTCTCTCCTATTCTCTTATGGTTAATTGGAATTACTCTCAATCTTAACTATTGGTTGACTTGTAGATCAAGGGATGAAAAGATGTAATGAACTAGTATTGAAAAAATGTTATGGAAACTTGTATTGAAATGATTAAGAACTTGGTTTACATTAAAGCTTGAAGAATATGAAAATAGAAAATATGTAAATAACAATTTAATTTAAAAACATTTAATCTACTCCTAATGACCAAAGATTAGCTCTAGGGTTCTACTCCTAACAAACCAAATGGTTTGGACCCTAAAACATTGGATAACTAATTCTCTATATCTATTTGGTTTATAGGACACCATTTATAATTATGCCCTTCTTTCTAGAAACAACCTTGTGGGCTTTTGACTTAAGCCCACGAAATAGAATTCTTGATTTTGGCTTTAGGTCCCTGAGTCCATAGCGTTCAGCCTTGAGTCCTTGAGTCTTTGACTTTGACAGTTGACTTGACTTTTGACTTTGACTTTTGACCTTGACTTTCTGAAACTTTTGCTCCAAGCTGGCATAAATAGCCATCCTTTTTGTGCTAAAATGCACGTATTAGGAATATGCGTCTTAAATGGCATGTATCCTGCAAACGATAGCAAAAGCTATAAGTTGTTTGTTCATTAAGCATAAGAAGGGCATATTTAAATCATTGTAAAGGTAATAAAATGCACATTTGGGGGCTGATCAGTAATCGGACCCTCCTTTCGAAGTGTGTGGTTGTAAGTGCTGGATCTTTAGTCCACGTTCATGTAATTCATGCATTCCTTTCTTGCACTTTTTCTGGTTTCTTTTGAGTAGTGTTTCTCTATGGAGTGATTTACACTTTTATTTGTTTTGTTGTTTTATGCTTTTCATTTTCACAAAAAAATTAAAAATATAAAACTCATAAATATTAGATAGATTAGAAAGTCTAGGGTATCAGACTTTAAAAGACATTCTTTTTCACCACAACAAAAATGTTTACATCCTATTCCAAAATTTTGTTTGGGGGTGGGTAATCACCCCACCTTGTTCTTTCAATTTCCTATATTTGTTTATGCTACCCTTTAATCGTATAGATTCGTGTGACACATTCTAGTCTTCTAGATTTTTCTTTCGCACATAACTTATGCAATTTACGCATTTCGAGGAGATCTTACATCATTTCATATGTCACCCACGGTTAGATTTGAGTTTTTCCTAGATTATTGATAACATTCTTCATGCTGATCATTTTCATAGCTCATTCGCAAAAATCAGACTGCTAACGAATCAAGTATCTTAGTTTTAAGTTTTACAAAGCAGCAAAACATGATGGGTATTTCAAAAAAGATTTGGGCTTGGGCCAAAATTCATTTTTCCACCCAACCCATGATATTTACAACCCACCAACCATCCCATTTAACCTTGCACACTAGCCCATTCACTTTATCTTCTCAAACAGAATTCGATCTGACCTAAATCGAGACCAGAATGCACTACACCTAACCAAACCTAAATCAAGGCGCGCCACTCGCCTTCATCAAAACAGACCTTACCAATTTTTTTACAGCACCTTCCTATCATCATTCCCTACTTATACCCCTACCCGTATTCCAAATCCAACCTACCCATGGCCAGACCAGCAAAAATCATGCCGAAATTTGTATTTAACGCCGACTAATTCCAACCATTTTATGGTACCGAGATGCATGCTAGAGGGTAGGATAGAATGTGGTACTCTACTGAGGAGTACTACCATGAGGATTTGGTGTTGTGATTTTATCGGAATAAAAGGATGCTCTCTTCAGGGAGGATGTTTGTGGATTTGGACGGCATTCAAATGGATGTGACGCATGATTTGCTCGTAACCATCAATGGGATACAGGCAAAACAGGTCACCCTGACCTTATAGAGATCCCAATTTGACGGTGTGCATCAGTTGATGCTAGAGATGCTACTCGAGGGGTCGTTACAACAATCGTTCTCACTGTGCCAGGCAACAGTCACTGAAGATTAACCAGCTAGCTATGATGTAGTGGCTAGGCAAGAACCTCTGTAGCACTTCAAAGTCGAGTGACATCAGCTTGTCATTCTTGCACGTCCTTTGGGTTTTGCAGAACAAGAGGTATGGTTTTTGCCTCATTGATTTTCTGCATGAAGTGCTTATGGTTGTAGGCCTGACCACTGCACCCCTACCTGTTTTAGTTACTAAGATTATGTTATCTTGGGGTTGTGTGCCTGAGTCACAGCTTCACTCAAATGCAAAGGCGTATAGTGACTGTGTTCAAAGTCATTGGAAACTGCTTGAGGAGAGGGCTAATGGTATAGATCAGGATCAGGATGAGGATGAGGATGAATATCATGTTTATTTTGCTGAGAATGCTATTAATCATGCTTTTTCTGATTTTTCACATTTTTCACTACTCCATAGCGAGATGTGTATGCTTTATGATCATCAGTGAACCCTATCTACCCTCTGTGAATCCATACGTAGTGATGATTGGGGTTCCATTCGCCATCACCATAGCTTATAGCGAACAACCCGACAACCGACACATGCTTAATACTATAGAGAATATAGAAGAGGCACATGTAGCTTTTCAAGCCGAGGTCTTGAGACGTTTGCCCCAGCCAGGAGGGTCGCCTTCTTCTTCTGACTCTAGACATGAGCATCGTCGTCCTTCTGATGGTTCTGGACCATTTTCTTCTCAGGGATAACTTATTTCCTTTTGATTTGTTGTATGCAATTGATTTAGATTTATTTTTGTTTTGTAATAACTATTTAATTTCCATACTTGTTTTAATTTCAGTACTTTAGTTTAATTATTTGTATATTGCATTTTCTTTAGTTAAGTAATTAGTATTTATTTGTTTATGTGATTACTCATCTATGCACGTATCGTTAAATTTAATGCATGATTAATCACATATTCTTTACCATATAGTTTTTCTGTTGAAATTCAGCATGTTTAGGTAATTTAATTGATCTATATCATGAACCCCCCCTCTCAAATTGTTTGGGGATGGTATATAATTTAGCACAATGTATGTGTACGTATGGAATTGCATGTCTTAATCACATTTTTATAAGTTTTGGGCAAAAATATAAGAACCCTTGGGCCTTGTTGAAATCAATTGGGATTCATAATGTAATTAGGAACCCTAAATTTTGTAGAATGTCAAAATTTCAGGGAATTTCAGAAGCTAATCATATATACAAATTCCAAAAAACTAAAATAGAATTCATGTGTAGGAAATTATTCTAAAAATATGTTTTTTCACATCTTTTTATTTAGCAACCATCTGGCCTTAGACTTAGCAACCAAACACTATAAAAACAATATCTAAGCATGCTCTTCCATAACTCAAATCCCTAAACACATCGCTGCATCTCATAGCGCGCACACGCCTAACACAAGAACAAATGGAGCGTGCACCGCCCTCGTATAAAGTTGGTATCAACATTCCTACTCGCGCCATGCGCCTTCCAAAGATATATCTCAGGAGTGCGCGCGCCCTCACCGAAAGCTTCCAGGATCGGATTTCCAAGTTCTTCTTCTAACACTTCTAGTACTTAAGTTCATTACTTGTTTACTATGTCTACTCCAAAAATTATACCGGAACATTCTTTTGAGGACCTATTTCTTAATGATAAGTATGGTGCATACTTTGATGATTTGGTAATGGAGCACAAATGGGAAATCCTACTGGGAAGACCTGATCAAACTTATTCTCCTACCCTTACTAAATATTTTTATGAGCATATTGAATTTTTTACATGCTCCCATGGAGAACAAGCTCTCAGAGTGATGTTAGATGACGAACCCTTTGAATTGACTAAGTACTTAATTGCATGTGCATTAGGAATTCCAACCCCTTCCCCACACACCCATATTAATTATATGATGATAATGACAACTATTATGATTGGGTAAACTTCCACGAGACCTATGGTGCGGGTATATTCCAAGACTTAAAGGAGCCTCATTTCACAAATGAAAAGCAACCGGAGGATAATGCCTGATTAACTCAACTATATATGGTAATATTTATAATTTTCTGTTAGTGTCCGTGATAAGCACCCAAAACTGTAATACTAAGCCCCGTAGAGACATAGCATTTTGGTTAATTATGTCTTTAATAATCATAAAATAATTATATTTTCGTACTTTTGCAAGTTTTCGCAGTTAACGTGAATATAATGATAAAACCTGCATCAAAGTACTGGAATAATGTGCATACTTGAAGTCTTCCCACCCCAGTGAAGCCCAACAAAGCCTGACTAGAGTTGAAGATTCCAAAGGGACAAAACCAGTGTAGAACGGGACCACGTGTAAAGAAGCATCAAACTTCCGAAGCTCACATCTTTCAAGCCTGGACGCCGATTTTGGCAAGTGAACTGCCAGAACGACCAGGGCAACGAGCTATACTCAAAGACAGAAAGTTGTAAAAATGCCAAAATCTGGGCCACCACTAGACACAACACATGGACCCACTCTGTAGGCTCACAAGAAATGATGAGTCATCATGCATAGACAAGTGGCAAGTTATGGACACTTTTGTGACACCTTGCAAGAAAAGACAAGACAAGAAATTAAATGCATGATTATATGGTTGATTAGAAAAGGGTGAAAAAGTTTGGATGTTTTGAAATGAAAAAGACAAACTTTGTGAAAAAAAATTGGATGTTTTGAAAAAGGAAAAGACAAACTTATAAATATGGGAAGGCATCATGTGAGATTCCCATGGGATATATATTTTGGATGTTGGAGAAAGGAGGGAGAGCTTCTTGCATTTCATTTTGGTACAATTTCATGCTTAATATTTTCTCATTTTGAAGCTTTTGTATTAGGTTGGTACAGAAGTCTTAAACTTCTAATAAAATCTATTTTCTTCAAGTTCAAGTTCCAGTTTTTCCTTTACTTCTTTTCACTTTTTCATTTCATACATGTAAGACATAAAATCAATCCAAGGACTATGAGCTAAAACCCTCCCAAGGGAGGGTTAATGATGCTCATGTGAGGATCAAGCTGCAATTTAGTAGTCCAGAATCATTACTTAGGGAATATGGTTTGATTATACATCCGGTCCCAAAATGATTGAGTTTGACCAAGTTTGGAGTGCTGATACTCTAGACCAGTCTCGTGCAAGACCCATTAACACTAGGTCAAGTCTCGTGTGAGACCCTATGGTGACCGTTAGTCCTCTGGTTTGTCCAGTTGGTGTATATTTAAACCAGGAGTTGAAGTGATACTCCAGAATGTTAATTCAACTCCTCATGCTAGTGAGATGAACTCAGAGATGAGTACATCTTACTAGGGATCGATACTCGACGTCGTTTTGGGTTTGTCTATGAACTCGAGATGGATTAGAGCTGTAGTGATAAGGTACTCTAAACTTTTGTAATTGACCTTGCATGATTATGATTAACCTTCTTCCTGTATCTCTATCTCTATCTAGTTTATTAAGTAATCAATCTTTGTAATTCTAATTTAACTTGCATTCCAAGTTTTAATTGAGCAACACAAGAAATAACAAAGTAAATCCTACTCACTAATTGCCTTGATGTTGTAAATCCAGTTGTGAACCTTGCCTAGTCCTAAGGTTTGGATGATCCCTTACTCGATCTATGCTACCAACCCATGTGAGTAAGGTAACTTGACTAGTCGGATGTTTTACAGACTTTGGACTCAAAAGAATAAACCCTAAAATACTTATTATCAGTCCGCTTATGTCCCAAACTTTTTTTTTTAATTTATTGTTATCTCCATTATGGATGGAACTCATATAGGAGTTGTTTTTGCATTTCATTCTTTATATTTGTATTATTTAACTTTCTTTTATAGGTGCTCCTATTTACAAGCACGTTTCTATGGTACTCTCTATTCCTTTATTTTCATTCCATACTTTGGGGACAAAGCATGATTCTGTTTGGGGGTGGTATAGAAATATGCTATAAATGTTTAGGCACATATTAGGTTGTATATTATATATTATTTGTCGTATAAAAATAGAAAAAGTTTAAAAATAGTTTATACTATGCACTTAGGATAATTGTATTATTTTCTTTTCCATGATGATATTAGTCTAGAAATCTCAAGTAGTAATAGAATTAAGTGTAGTTCTTAGAAACTTAGGTTAATATGTAGGTAATAGTCATTGCAAATTTTCATTAACATCTTGCATGAGCATGTATGAGTGTACTTGGCAGTATTTTTCTGAGACCTAGGTTATACTACTTAATTTTACATATCCTGTAAGATTCTAGCCTAAAAGCCTCATATGAGTGAGTATCTAAGTGATGACACAAAGGAGACATATAATCTGAGTAGAGAAATCACAAATCCACTTGCTTGATCACCATACCATATCCTAAGTGAGAATTTAGGCCCTCTTTGGATCGATATAGCTAAAAATTCATACCTATAAGTAATTATCCGCTAGTCGCCCCACTGAGCCTTTTCATTAGCCTTTTCACAACCTCAAATCCTTTATCCATCTTTAAAACCAATAATAATAATAAAAAAAAAGACTACCCATCTTTGAATGAGTCTTAGAAATAGGATGAGTAAAGAGAATAAAGAGAAAGACTTGTGGAAAACCAAAATTAGATAGTTGCTTCAAAAAAGAAAAAGAAAAAGAGTTTCCATCCAAAGAAAAAAAAAACAAAACAAAACAAAAAAAAATAGAAAATAAAACAAAACAAAACCTCCAAAAAAATAGAATATAAGGAGTCAAAAAGCCAAAATAAAAAATCTAAAGATGGAAACTAAGTGTTGAAGCAAAGTAAGAACAAGGTTTTCTCTAGTTACATATAATTGAAGACCCTATTATCTCAAACTTGTTTATTTGAATATCCATTCCATTTCTTCTTAAACTATCACCTCAGCCTCGTATCACCTAATAAAGACCTCTAACTCAATTAGGATTAATTTGGTGTGATAGTAAGTGGTAGATGTGATTGATCGACCTCGGCTCCTTTGGACGTCATTGAGATTGTGAGGAGACGTGTGCCCACTACACACTGGAGTAAGCTAACTTGAGTGGAAAAATCAGAGTATTTTTTGTCTTGACAAATTGTGAGGACCTACTTAAGGACGCTATTCTAAAAGTTTCAGAAATGGACCTGCCATTGCATTTCATAACATAGTTCATAGCATGCATATATATTTTTAGATGATTTGATTATTATGCGTGTATTAGCTTAGGTTTCAAAAGCATTATTCTTATTATATTGTTATTGAGATGTATAGATATCTGAGATTAATTAGAAAATTTTATTTTTATCTCTTAGTCATTGTAGTATAAATGAAGTTTGTGAGTATCTTCTCTGGAAAACTCTCATGAGGCTATAACTTGTCCACTAGAGAATTCCTAGTAGTTTAAGGCCTTATTGCATATGGTCAATGTAGGAACCGTTATTTCAGAATGTAAATTTCTACAAACCGTGAAAACCATGCGCAGAGGAATTAATGGGGTTCACAATTTTGATTGGAAAACATACCTGTAAATCGGCTAAGATAACTCTGAGAATATAAGATATATGAATCAGTAACCTCATGATCTTCTGTTGTATTCCTATCCTTAGATTGGATGTTGTGCGGGCAACGATCTACCATACCCTTTCTTTCTCTCTTTCCTTGCCTCTTTTTTTTTTTTTTTTTTTAAATAAAAAATGAAATAAATGAATAGTGAGTTCGGCCAGGAGAGAAGGGTTTATATATATAGGCTACAACAGGGACCATGAGGAGAAATTAGGGTTGGGCCTCCTGATAGGCTTGGGCTTCCCATGTTCTCCCAGAACACACGGCCCAAGTCTATCAACAAATGTCTTATTCCACTAAAGGCCATTGTTGCACTACCGCCCTAATCCCAAATTACATGTTACGTTTATGGGCTCCATATTATATGCTTGTTGATCTCCCCATGTTTAAGATATCGAATGCCAATTGATTAAGCCAAGTTACTAACAACTACATCAATCAACTTCTTATGTCCTTGAATAGTACCACTCAACCTCATTGTCATGTCGGAATAAATCGACCTGCAGGGTTTACATGACAATCCTTATAAGCTCCTCAAGGGGACATCATCAACCCGACTTCCTGCGGGTCACGGATTCCTTCTATAATCAACAACACACCTTACATACAATGTCATTACCCAATCCATCGAGTTTGTTGATTAACAAATGAATCTCACTCATTGATGATTTAAAGCAATGTACAATGCACGTAAGTGCCCGTTATTATATCCGGATTAAGAGGACAAGCATCCATAATAACAGAGGTTTTTGTTCTCTTATATAGTCAGTATAAAGATAAATAACCTCACTTGGTCCTGTTCAATACACACAAAGTGTACTAGTGTAATCCTATAGTCAAGATAGACTAATACCAGATTATACTACAACCTTAGTTTGTCCAAATCCATCTAGGCTGTGAACGTTTACTTATACTTTATAAGGTACTGATGATATGATCTTCTATGTTTCACCACACACCATATCATCTACAACATAAAGTATTAGACACATGCATATAACTAATAACATATATAATATACATAACATTTCCCCATATGATTCTCATTCAAAATATAAAGAATTAGAGTTATTACAAAAGTAATGTTTTTAGTATATAACCCTATCAATCTCCCACTTATACTCAAAATATTGCTTTTTAGTATACTACTAACAGTCAATGCAATCGCACTCTGCGAAACGAGACTAGTTAGGACCACATTTTTGGCCACTTATCTTTATTTATTTCTCATCTTTGCTTGAGGACAAGCAAAATGCTATTTGGGGGTGGTGTGGTAAGCACCCAAAAGTGTATTTTAAACCCCTTAATAGTATTCTAATTAGTCTAATTATGTTTATAATAAATGAGAGTTAGTACTGTTTACTTGTTTTTGTGCATTTCAGGACTTGAAGTTGATTAGGTGACTAAAAGCACCACTTTTGCATGGAAAATGAGTCAAGATGATTGCTGAGGAAGTTCTAGGTTTAAAGCCCAAGAATCATGAAGAAAAACCTTTTTCAAGCCCAGTCAAAGATGGAAAGTCAAAGCCAATTTGGGTAGAAAAAGAACTAGAAAAGTCAACAAAACTTCAACAGGTCGTATTTTTGTACTCGAGCCTCAGAATTGGGCATACTTTATGTCAAAACGACCAGCTCGGAACCAGATTTCCAATGGACTTAGTCTTGTCCCAATCAGAGCTATAAAGGTCGACAAAAAGAGCATGGAAGTAATTTCTTGTAGCTGTGGCCTCTTTAGACTTAACCTAATGGACTTTGGGCTCAATTTAGAAGCCCAAAGTCCCCCTTTTTGACATACCCATGCACGAAAATGTAGCCCTAACCCTCTCCTATATAAAGAGGGTTAAGGCTAAACACTAGTCTTCATCTTCTTTTCTCAACCCCTTAGTTTATAATTAGTTTTAGTGTAGTTTAGGGTTATAATATTTTTAGTTTGTAGCCACCATTAATTCCCATCAATAAAAAGCTTTAGTATTAATTTCAATTATTATGTCTTTTCAATTATGTCTTATATTAATTGTTTAGTTAATATGATTCCAATGATACAGGACTAAACCTCCATTAGAGGAGGTTTATGAAGCCATGTGAGGATGAGTAGCCATTAGTTTTTATTATTTTTCATAAAAGAACTTCAAGTTCTTCATTGTGAGTGTCTAGAGATAGAGCTCATAATGGACAACTAGAGTCTAGAGTCACTGATAAACACGTAAATGTTACATATATTTACACCTAGTTTTATATTAGTTATTTCATTTATTTCATTTGTTTGATTTAGTTTTTGTGTTTCTAGTGACTTTGCAGGAATTGGAGTTAACGTAGAAATATTAATGCATAACTACTATTTTGTCAGCAGTACATTCCAGGGAGTAGGCGTTGATTGAGTTAGTACAATGGTTCTAGTTGGACTGGCATGGAACGTGTATGGTGCGAGATAGGGCTTAGTCTATGGGAACTGGCGGATATGGGGCCTTGAATATATTGGCTCAAGGATATTGAGTAGCATGTGGACAGTACAAGCTTGTGAGCTATGTACCAACATCTAAAGTCTAAACTCACATGACTAAAGGAGGTGCTGAAGACCAGACCATGTGCACCCATGTACAACTAATTAGACCAACCCATAACTAACATCAAAGCCCACACTTCCAAGCCCATACAAACATATAACCCACCAAGCCATATTATAACTATGTTGCACCTTGGACTACTGAATCAAAGAGTTAGTTCCTTCCCCAATTCATTCTCATGAACTAAAGAAACCCAGAAACCGATCTCTCTAATTTCGGCGATCCAAATTGAAGCTTCCAGAACTAAACAAATACTCCACCTACTCCTACTACCGAATCAAAGCCATTTGTTATTCTCTATTTCACACAAGTCAAAAGATAACTAACAGTAATTAAAACCCCACACTCCTCTTTCCGAATCGATCGCCCAATCACCGAAATGCTCGCAAAGACCAGTCTAATTGTAGTCACGAATCCCTTCTAATTCCAATCCACTTTTGGTACGAAATATTCGATTCCTACTATTAAGAGATGTGAGAAATAAATCTTTGGGGGTTTCTAATGTCGATAGAATTCCGAATCTTGCAAAAGCTAAACCGAATTAGATCTTTCCCAATTCGGGGGACCTAAAGAAAAGCTATAAAAACAGGGGCGAGGGACAAAACAGGGGGCGCTCCAGAACACTGAAACAGAGAACGGGAGAGACAGAAAAGTGGAGTTCGAGTTAGTACGCGGATTAAAGCTTGGGGACAGAACGAATTGGAGGAGAAGACTTCAACGCGAGACTACGGTTTTTGCAATGATTAATTCTTCTATTAATTTCGTTTTTCTGTTCATTGTTATGTATAGCTAAACTCCAAGTCTAGGGCAGATGAAACCCTAGGCTAATGTTTGTGTTTTCTGGATTAATTTTGATGATTTCCAGTTAGTTTAAATTGCTATACTCTTCTAGTTTCATGTATTGATAGCTAGCTTATATCTTTCATATAGTATGTCACACATGCTTTATAGTTCGATATTCGTTGCTATTAGTTAAGCCTGTTTTAACTGTTGACATCAAATTTATATATTATTTGTGCCGTAAAAAGACGAGTAATTTTTTGAGTTTGATCTGTAGTGCCGAAACTTTAGAAGATACATGTTTATTTAAGATTATCACGATCATATCATCGAGAAAGCAAGGGTTACCTTTCCCTCATGATACTCGTATTAAATCTGGAACATTAAAATTACTCTTAGAAATATAAACAGAAGTCTACGGTGGATTCTATAGTCCTAGAGTTCTTCCCATTTGATAAAACCCAATTATTTAGTTTATAGTTTTCATAGTTTAAATAGTTTAGTGAGTAGTTAATTCAATCTTTCTCTAAACCACCATTGTTCGCATTAGGATAAATAATCAGTTAGTACTCAGTTGTTCTAAGTAGCAGTCCCTGTGGGATCGACCCGTTTGCCGTCGCAACTATTTTCAACGATAGCTGTGGGCTTGCAGTTTAATTAGGGTTAGATTAGTCTAATTAATTTAGACCGACTAATTTCCTATCAGCCACCACAAAAGAGGTTTGTGGTGGAGCTAAACTCTCATGCTAGTGAAACCTCGATCCAAGAGGACTTGGTGTTCACTAGGGATTAAAACAAGTGATTCAATACTAACTAATACTCAATCGAATCACGTGGTGGATTAAACTTTTTCTAATATCTTTTATCATCTTATTAAACACTATTTTTCACCTTTAAATCTACTATTTTGACTCTCACTAGTAAAACATTATTCTAATATGGATTTGCATTCAAGTAGTGTACGACTAGAGTGGTACTAACACGACTACTCATTATTTCTATGATTTTGAGAGTATTTATCTACTATTTTTCCATCATAATCTACTATTCACGGATCTTATGCACTACTCATCACACGCCTTTTAATTTATCTTATCATGAACTAAAGACCGTCTTCCGTAAACCAATACTATCTTTCACTACTCATCACACGACTTTTAATTTATCTTATCATGAACCAAGGACTGCCTTTGGTAAACCAATACTATCTTTCACTACTTCCCAAACAACCTTTGAGAAATGGCAGTCGAAGAAAAGTTGTGAGGTACTCTCCTTATGAGAGTTGCATAAGATGCATTTCGACTGAGAGAGGATCTTCTTCTGCACCAACCTGTTGTGGGTAGGCAAGCATCCAATGAAGGCTTGCCAGGTAGTAAAGGAATGTTGTGGAACCTACAACTTTCCCAACACCAATTTGAACTATTTTACCTTCGGTTTGATGTTCTTAATGACGGCATATGCTAACTTGACACTGAATTCTCCTGTACTGCTCGGTCCCCATATAACATTATCCTTTTCTAAGAAAGAGTTAACCTCAGTTCACATAATTAGGTCCTTAACTTCACCATCAGGTAGCCCTTGTATCACATAGTTCCATTGGTTGTCTTCTATGATGACACTAACCTTTGTATTATCTGGGATAATCTCTCCTAAATTGGCTCGAGCATTGTCCATATGGATTAAAGGAACAGAGTGTCACCAATGGTCATGCCAAAAGCTTGTGCTCTCCCCCATTAACAATCAGATATTTTACAAACTTTATAGCTAGTTGTCTATGTTCCAGAATGCCTCTCCACACCCATGATGAATTTGTTGGAGCCTTCATAGTCCAGAAGTTTTTCACTCTTATTTGTTGGTCCCATGTCTAGTTGACCCATAAAGAGTCTCCTTTCTGTGCAATCTTTAACACTAACCCACAAATATCAGCTTTATTCCAAGTGATAGGGTCAAGAATCCCCAATCCACCCTGTTCTTTCTCTATCCTTAGTGTTTCGTGACTAGCATGGTGCATGGTCCTCTTCATGTTTGGCCTTGCCCATAGAAATCTATTACAAATCTTCCTAACTTTTTCAAGGATAGTTTTGGTAGCACAAAGGTTTGTGACCAATATGTTTAAAAAGACGAAAGGATAGATTGCACAAGCTGTAGCCTCCCATCTCTGGATAAGGTTATATTCTTCAAGTTTGGGATACGCGTAGTAATATTTTCAATAAGGGGGAGACAATCCTTTATGCCCAGCTCTGTAGAAGTCAAAGGCAAGCCCAAGTATGAAACTGGAGGAGAGATGAGTTCAATGCCTAGGATGTCTGCCAACTCTTTACTATCTTCGAAAGACATACTACCAGTCATCATAGTTGTCTTTGCATAGTCAAGGTTCAGTCCTGTAGCTTGAGATAAGGCTAAAAGAATTTCCTTGAATGCATGAATAAAGGCTGACTCACCTCTACAAAATAAGAGTACATCGTCAGCAAAGCACAAGTGGGAGATCTGCTACTTTTTGCACTTTGAGTGAGGGAGAATGTCTTCTGAACTCATTCCTTGATGTAGGAGACTGCTCAGTACCTCCATGACTAACATAAAGAGTTATAGGTGTAGGAATCGTTATTTCAGAATGAACATTTCCACAAACCGTGAAAACCACGCACAACGAAATTAATGGTTCTCATGATTTTGGATTGGAAAACATACCTGTAGATCCGGCTAATCTAACTCTGAGAATCCAATATCTATGAATCTGAATCAACAATCAACCCCTTCATCTTTTGTTGTATTCCTTTCAATGGATTGGACGTTGTGTGGGCAACGATCTACCAACCCCCTTCTTTCTTACAAAGCTAGATCCAATTTTGGATCTATCTTTCCTTGCCTCTCTTTTCAATCTAGAGTGAATAGTGAATTTCGGCCAAGAAGAAAGGATTCTATTTATAGGCTACAACAGGGACCATGAGGAGAAATTAGGGTTGGGCCTCCTAACGGGCTTGGGCTTTCCATGTTCGCCCATAACACATGGCACAAGTCCGTTAACAAATGACTTCTTCCACTAAAAGCCATTATTGCACTACTGCCCTAATCCCAAATTACGTGTCAGCATTTATGGGCTCCATATTATATGCTCGTTGATCTCCCCGTGTTTAAGATATCGAATGTCCGTTGATTAAGTCAAGTTACTGACAACTACATTAATTAACTTCTTATGTCCTTGAATAGTACCACTCAACCTCATTGTCATGTCGGATCAAATCCACCTGCAGGGTTTATATGACAATCCTTATGAGCTCCTCAACAGGACATCATCAGCCCAACTTCTTGCGGACACGAATTATTTTTATAATCAATATCACACCTTACATACAATGTCATTACCCAATCCATCGAGTTTGTTGATTCACAAATGAATCTCACTCATTGATGATTTAAAGCAATGTACAATGCACGTAAGTGCCCGTTATTATATTCGGATTAGGAGGACAAGCATCCATAATAACAGAGACGTTTGTTCTCTTATATAGTCAGTATAAAAAGAAACAACCTCACTTGGTCCTGTTCAATACACACAAAGTGTACTAGTGTAATCCTATAGTTAACATAGACTAATACCAGATTATACTACAACCGTACCAATGGTTTGTCCAAATCCATCTAGGTTGTGAACGATTACTTATACTTTATAAGGTACTAATGATATGATCTTCTGTGTGTTCACACCTTATCATCTACAACATAAGGTATTAGACACATGCATATAACTAATAACATATATAATATGCATAACATTTGCCCATATGATTCTCATTCAAAATATAACGAATTAGAGTTATTACAAAAGTAATGCTTTTAGTATATAACCCTATCAATAGGGAGATGGGGTCGCCCTATCGTAAACCTTTTTTGCCATCAAAATAACCTTCTGGGGTCCCATTAACCAGAATAGAATAAGAGGGAGTGGTAAAGCACATCTTTATCTAAGTTATGAAGGCATGTGGGAACTTGAATCTATGAAGAATCAACTTTAGTGTACTCCAACTAATTGAATCATAGGCCTTCTTAATATCCAGCTTTATGGTACATCTAGGAGGCCCTCTTTTCCTTTTATATCCTCTCAAAAGTTCTTGGGCAAGGAGGATGTTCTCTTGTATAGTTCTCCCATGAACAAAGGCAGATTGGTTATAAGAAATCAAAGAGGAAATACATGCTTTTAGCCTGTTAGTCAGAATCTTAGTAACACACTTATAAATGATATTACAACATGCAATAGGTCAAAATTCATCTACTCTAGCAGGGGAAAGGCATTTAGGGATTAAACATATTAATATGGAATTTGTACCATTATGTATGTAGTTGTGTTCAAAAATATGTTTAATAGCTTTTGAAAAATCCTCTCCCACTAAGTTCCAGCATTTCTTGGAAAGAACGCATTGAATCTGACTGGTCCTAGAGCTTTGTTATCATCCATCTCAAACAAGGCTTTCCTGATTTCATCTCCTGTAATATGGGCCGTGAGTTGCAACCTAGTTTCATGATCAACTTCATTCAAGTCTATATTATTCAGGAACTATGGAGTACAAACTGCTGGAGATGGGACCCCCAAAAGCTTTTTATAGTAGTCCACAAAAGCACTAGCCATATCTGCCTGCCCTTCTCTTTTGTTGCCATCCATATCCTCAATAGACCATAACCACCTTCTACTCTTATTTTCCTTCAGAACATTAAAGAAGTATTTGTTGTATCTCTCACCATACTACATCCAGTCAATATTGGTTTTATGCTTCACATCCATTTCCTCCATTCTGGCAAGCTAAATCAACCTATCTCTGATAGAGCATTCAATAACACCAGCCACTTGATCAAGAGGGTTGGACTTGAGTTTCTCTTGTATCTCTTTTAACTAAAACCTCGCTGCTTTGACTTCCCTTTATAGGTTTGAATAGTTAACTCTAGACCATTATTTTAAAGAACTCTTTAAGTGCTTGAGCTTTTTAAACAACATGAAAGAAGGGCTCCCTTGTGTAGGTATAGTCCAACTTTCTGTTAAACTCCGAGTGCATACTTTAAAAATTGCGAACGTGAAAAGGTGGTCGAGGTCTTACCAAGTGAGACAAGGTAAGCATAATGGGGTTGTGATATGAGTATGCTCCATTTGTTAAAACTCTACAATGGATGTGTTCAACTGGTTTGCCAAGTATACATTTATCAGACATCGGTTTAACTTGGACCATTTTCTAGTAGCTCTGTTTCCATTATTTGTCCAAGTGAAAAAATAGCCCGTAGCTTAATGGTTATATAATCTAGTAGGATTTAAACATCTTGCCAAGGGTAAGGTTTCCCTTGGGTGCACTGGATCCCTTCCTATTCTTTCTGAGGACAGTAACACATTGTTAAAATCCCCCATCACCTCCCATAGACATAATCTCTTTGCCCGAGCATTGCTAGCATAAATCATAGTAAACTTAAACTGCTGAGCCTATTGAAGCATAGTCACAATACAATGGATCATTTGAGAGCTCTCCACTTGCTTGACCACCTCCATAACCTCAGGATTCCATGCTAACCATAATCTACCCGTAAGGTCACTAGAGTAGTTGTTTACACACTCCCAATTTGGGCAGCAAATGCTCATAATCGACGCATCCTTATCTCTTATAACCTTAGTTTCCAAAAATCCAAAGCAAGTTAACTTATTTTCTTTTCTAAAGCTATTTAGATCTTTAGCTTCGTTTAAATTATTCAAGCCCCTTATATTCCATATACATACCTTCAAAATTAATCAAACTTAGAAATTTAGTGATGTTTGTTCTTTTTCCCTGACCCTTTTGGCCTGCCCATTTTCTTCTTACCGGGGTTGTTAATTTGAGTCTGCCCTTGCACACTAGGTTCCACCTCCTTTTGACTACCCTATTTGTTTCTTTTTTGTTGAGCTTTTGATCTTGTTTCCACTGCAGGGGTTATCATAGGAGTAGTACTATTATCCCTAAAGAATTCCTCCTCTAGTTCTGACAAGTCATCCTCAAGTTCATCCCCTTCCTCTACAAGTTGGGCATACATATTGTGTTGTAAGGAGTAAGTTACCTCCTTCTCATTACTACATAAGGGGTTGTATTAGCTGCAAACTCCAGACTTGTGTTATCTCCTATTCCATCTAGCCCTGAGTATGTACACATCACCCTGCCTGGGGACAGTAAATAGATTTGGCTCATTTCACCTTGTTCTCGAGCTACTACTGCAGAACTATTAATGGATTCAACCCTCACCGGTTGAATAAATGGAACAATTTCCAGTCCTGTAAGATTTGCTTCTCTTTATGGGTTTGTAAAGTGCACAACCACCATGTTCACACATATATTTTCTTCCACAAAGTTCTGTTCCATTATTTTAGAACCAACTGTTGATTAAGATGTTTCTGCATTTGTTTCTCTGTGTGGTTCTACCCTCCTTTCCTGCACTGGTCGCCTTGGTGCCCAAACTCTAGTAGTTCTTCAAGTGCACTTATCTGGTTCATGCCCAAACTTGTTACATTTTGTGCAAGTGATCGGCTTCCATGGATACTCCAGTAGGATTATAACCTCACGGTTTCCTGCTTTCACATTGATTGTTTCTTTGTATTCATAATTTACTGGAAACTCAATACAAAATTGAGCAAATGATAGCCTTTTCCTTTTCATAGTGGCATCATCCATGAACATTAGAGTGCTGAAGCTATGATAGAGTGATGAGTCTTCAAAAGTTTGTAAGAAGTGAAGCTCATCCTAGATTTTTTGGGCTTAAATGATGGGAGTTTGAAGAAAGGAAGGTAGAGTTCTTATCTTAGGGCTTGAATGATGGGAGTTTGAAGAACATTGAAAGCAAAGTTTAAGTTGTTGAATGATTGAAATAAACATAACTTGTAAACAAGGAAACGAGATTGATTGTTTGAACAATAACAATAATAAAAGAAGATTGATTGATTGAAATAAAGAAAAATAACAAGATTGAAATAAAAGAAATGAAGAATAATAAAGTAAATGACTTGAATTAAAAAACAAGAAAAATAAATCCTAATGACACTAGATTAAGTCTAGGTGCATTCTCTCTCCTTAACTTTTAGATTATATGCCCATACTTTATACTTTTTTATTGATTTGCCTTTCTCCATTATATTTGAGGCACCTCACACCTCACACTTCACTTTATGCTTTTGTTTTTTGATCGACTCCCAAATGTGTATTTTATTACCTATATATTGCTGCATTACAACCTTTTTTACGCTTAACGAAAAGACAACTCATAGCTTTTACTGCCTTTTTCAGGTTAAGGAGTATTTCAGACCACTTATCATAAAAGTTGTGTCTTAGCACCAAAAGGAGCTTTAATCACGCTTATTATGAAGACCAGTAGATGCTATGGAAAAATGCTAAAAAAGTTAAAGTTAACCAGTCAAAGTCAAAATTCAAAGGCCTTAAATCAGAAGACTAGAGATGGAGGCCCTTATCTCAAAATATGATGACTTTCTCCTAAACCTACCTTGGTCATGAAGAAACCAAAAAGCAAAAGAAAAAGTAAAGTGTGAGGTGTCAAAATTATAATAGAGAAGGGCAAATCTGTAAAAGGCAAAAGTTGGGGTATATAATCAAAAAGCAAGGGAGAGAGAAACCATCCATTGTCTTAGGATCCAAACCATTTAGTTTGTTTAATTTCTTGTCTTATTTTTTCAATTCATGTTTTTATTTTCTTGTTGTTTTATTTCATTTAATCAACTTGTTATTTTCTTGTTCTTATTTCAATCAATCTTGTTTATTTGTTCTTTGTTTCAATTTTTAATCTTGCTCACTTGTTCTTATTTCAATGTTTTAATCAATCTTCCCTTTCATGTTTTTAAGTCATTTCAATACAAAATCAAAGCTTTCAAGTTTTCATTAGCTTAGAACCATTCTAATCCATATAAGAGTCTACTTTTTTTCTTCACATCTCCCTTACTCAAACCATAAATAATTTAGGATGAATCTCACTCTTAAACAAACTTTTTGAAGTATACTCACTACAATTTAAAACTTCAAATGGCGCTACCGTCATGGATTAAAGGAATGAGAGTGATTGGTAGAGAATCTAAGAAGGGAGCATCATTCTCATCTCTCCATTTCTATTTTTTTTCAATTTTTTGTTATTTTATTTTATTATTTCTTAGTATTGATCTACTTTTTTACAAATCAGGTTGCGGGACAACAAGGCTGGAGAGGAGCTGAAGACAAACACAAAAGCCAACAAAAAGTCACTGGTACCAGTGGGCGACCACGGGCTAGGTTGGGGGTGCTCGCAAGTTCACCTCTACAAAAGTGTATCTAGTTTTTTGGCAGTCCAGTTGATTTGTGATGAACAGTTATACTCTGAACTCGGATTTTGTAATAGAGTAGGAGAAAATAGTGGAACTTGATTGTAATAATTAGTAATAAAAAGAAAAACGAAAAAAATTAGGAAAAATTGGTTTTTGATTGATTTCTTATGATGAACATGAGTTAAACTTAGTTTAAGTTATATACTTACCAAGGGATTAGAGTTTTAATTGTCTTGGGAAGTTCAAGTATATGAGGCAAGCTATGGATCATAGCTCACACACTTTGAATCAACTTGGTCATCAACACTCTAAGTCCATTTTACTCTAGTTAATCTAGGTTATTAATCTAAAACTAGTTAATTAGATTAGTATAATATTAGTTTAGTTTTAAGTTTGGGCCTTTGAAGGCAAAGTTGTATAAATTGTCAAAAACCCAACTTGTGGGCTTTTTAAGTGGGCCTTTATTGTAACTCAAAACAAGGTAAAGCTCGAAAAGTCTTCTCCTCAAGTAGCGTGTAAGCATGGCTTGAGAGGTAAATTCTAAACCTCCTTGAAGCCCAAGTAAGAGGATACTTGTGTGTTCAAGCATGCTTACGTAATTGTTTGAAATTTACTTTCCGTACTGCAATTTACATTCGCATAAGGCTGAACCCGAGCCACATAACAACCATTGGGAAGTCATTACCCAATGTAGGTAAATTGGACGTTTCTTGATTCTTGAAAGCCCTATACCAAAAAAATTAATTAAAATCAATCAACTAGAGCCCAAAGTAGTCACGCTCCTCCAGAAAAGGACAAAAATATAGCCATGAGGATTTAGAGTAATTAGTTACCAGTTTCTGGTGGACCAACTACCTTCCTCACTCCCCTCCCTAGATTCATTGTGAGTGAGATTCTTGGTAGTGTTGTATCCCTCTCTCACTACCCCCTATTTTTTCTCTTATTTTCCTCCTTTTCTCTAGGTCTCCTCATTTTCTTCTTATACCCCCCCTTCTCTCCCTTAGCAGTGCACCTGTCTTCCTATCTCACGGTCTCCTGTCTTCCACGTGACTATCCCATATTGCGGTCTAGGTATCTGCTGCCATGATTCCATACTCCACTATTCCATTTCTTATCTTGCACCCCAGACCATCCATCGTCTATTTGAGGCCTCCGCAGATTATGACACTACAAATGCCCCTTCTCAAGTCCGCGAACATGCCTGTGTTCGAGGGTTGAGAATACCCTTTTTTCTCCTTGCCTTAGGCTCGGTCCCATCTATTCTTACGCTTACATCATCCCAGTAGATATGTTATCCCACGTGGTCCTCACCCGTGTTTTGGTTAGTGACTCCTCATTTCTTGCGCCTCCATGTGTCGTGCTTCCTACGGTCACCCTAGCGGCTCCTCGATTTCCACTCAAGGTCTTTTACCCTTATACCCCTCCCTAGCTTCAAGTCCCGCTCGATTCCCCTTCTTTCTCCCATTCATTCAAGCCAACTCTTTTCCTCACTTTCGTCTGCCATTTTTGCTCCTCTTCCCTTGAACCTATTACAACTCCCCTTTCACCAGCGCCGTTCTCCATTCCGGTTCTCTCTTTGCTCCTTCTTCAGGGTGACTATTTGCATACACTTTTGCTCATTCGGTGCATTGATCAAGGTTGGTTCTCTCTATCTTCCCTTTTTTTTTTTCTTCTTTCACTGTTCTTAAAGTTTCTATATTGTCGGATCTGCCACTCTTTGTCTTCTCGTTTCCTATAATGTTTGAATCTCAGTTCGAGGACTCATCCTCCTCACAGTCCAACTTAGTAGCATCCCCTCCTTAAGAGGATCCAATCACAGCCCCCTCTACCTTCGGACGGCCCTCCGCCCTTCCGCCTCCGCCACCCCGATACCGTAGACCTAACTTAGAAGCGATTAGGGCTGCCTATGAAATTCCTGATGACATACTCTTAGAGGACGTCCCCGGAGTAACTCATTATCCTCATCTAGTTCCCCCTCGACCGGGGTAGCTTGTAACCATGGTCGGTCAAATCATTGCCGGCATATGATTTCCACTGTCGGTTCTCGACGTTGAAGTTTGCAATCATTTCCACATCCCCCCCTGTCAAGGCATTGGCAACTTTTGGAGAATCATGTACGCTACTAACCATTATAACAAATCCCGGGAACCCAAAATCACACTCTGTGATATGATCTCTCATTACTATATAAAAAAAAGTACCAAAAGGTCAGTGTAGGATACCATTCTTTCTGTGCCCGTCCCGGGTAACAATCCTTCGTCCTTCGCATTACCACCTCGGACAAGGCCTATCAACACTATCCCTTATACGTGTCAGGGAACTTCCTATCCGCGGACCTACCACGCGATGTGACTCTTATTCACCTAGCTTTTCTGACCCGTGGTGAGTGTCTCCTCCTATTTCCTTTCATACACAGGATATATGTTGTGAACTAACCCTTTGTTCTCTCTTTGTGCTGGAGGTCTGACTATAAGTTAAGCATCTACGTGGGGATCATTTTGTCCATCTTCCAACAATTTTGCAACTTGGGACCCGCTCAAACCGAAGTCCTCGGTATTGACCCCAGTAGCGGGACACCGTTACTGTCTCACCCTGCTCTCCACACCCTCGGGAAGTATTCCGCTCCATTATACCATTCCCCGCTTCCCAAGGAAAGGAAGCATCGGTTTTCTCCACCTCTCCCCCGCAGATCTCAACCACTGAAAGGCCCTTCTGGTAAGCACACCAGCCGTGGCTTTACCCGCAAAACTTATAAATCCCAGGCTCGTGTCCAAGCCTTAGAGGCCATAGCTCACAAAGCCCAAGCCAATCTTCACTTTCCCTCCAGCAGAGCCGCGACCCCATCGTTCAGATCCATCTCCACTTGGGAGGACCAGTATATTTCTCCAGAAACCCTATCCGATGATTTTGCTCCCCCTGCCATGGATATTTCCAAGGTAAAATTGTTTGACAATGATTCTGACGATGACGTAATGGAAATTTCCCTATCTGCGACTGTCCCTTCTATTGTGGAGGTCTCTTCCCCTGCCAACACTTCTCCCGGTGAGCCTCCCAAAAAGCGGAGCTGAACCTCAATATCTGCAGAGCCCACTCCACTGTCTCACATACTCTCCCAGCTCACCGTCCTAACAAAGAGGTAGCTGCCCCCAACAAAGGGGCCCCCACTTCGGAGATCTTTCACCTAACCTTCAAGGTTCGCAGCTTCCATGTCATCGTCACGGATTCCGCTCTGGATAACCCCACGGTCGCGTTGGCCTTGTTTTATGGCTCACACCTCCCCAGGGACCTTTCTTATGCTGAAGGAGGTTCTTTCGAGCAACACTGGACCTCACTGTACACTAACTGGGATAAGGTATTCATGTCTTGCACCGCGGCCTTTTCATTGTACCTTCTTTTATCTCATCCTCTCTTTTCTTTCTAGGTGAGCCTGGACGTGTCTTATATGATCCGCGGACTTTTCTCCTCCCTAAACACTGTTGAGAAGCTGGAGAAAGAGATTGGTGGCTCTGACGGGCTGCGAGCCACTAGTGCTCATTTACGGGTGGAATTGTAGGCCGCTGTGTTGTCTAAGGTGCAGGCAGAGGATGAACTTAAAATCGCTGAATCCAACCACCAGCGGTACATGGACAACTTCAATGAACGTTTGAGCAAGCAGCGGGAAACTCTCATTCTCCAACAATAGGACAGCACTGAAACTCTTATCCGTCAACATGAAAAGGACATCGCCGCCCTTCAACAACGACACGTAGAATACATGAAATAGCTACAACAACGTTTTAAGATTCAAGCTGACAAACGGGAAGTGAAGAAGGTCCAAGAGGAACATGCCCGTCTAACTAAAGAGGGTCGTCTCCTCCCTAAAACCTTTTGCCTTCCATCCTGGGAACTCATGATATCACACTCTCCACCACCATCGACCCGTCTCCCATCGAACTAATCATTGAGGCTGCACTGTTTGGGTCTACTGCGGCATATGAAGAAGTTACTGTTGAACCTGTAGCATATAGGATTGATGTATTTGGTTTTGCCCATTGGGCTTGGATTTGAAACTTGGAATTTGAGTCTTTGAATATTTCCTTATTGGTTTTTCTCTATCTTTCTAGTTTAAGGAAGTTTGTTTTTAACTCTCTCATTTTCTATGTGTGGGTACCAATAATGTTTGAGTTTTAAAGGAGATATTTAACTTTTTTAGTACCCTTTTTGTCTCCCCTTACTCTGTGCTTAAAAGGCGATATTTCCATTTGTTGGCATTGGATTCAAATATATGTTGTTTGCTCTATATTGAATCTGCATGGACACTCATTTGGGGGGGCAGCTCAGCTTGCCGCCAAGTTTGATTTGGACCTCATGTCCGCAGAGGGCTCATCCCCACTGCTGTCTCTACTTGGCTATGAAGCCTGTTGAGGGCAACTTAGTTTCCCCCCAAGTTTGATTCAGACCTCCTGTCCGCGGAGGGCCTATCCCCCCCATTGTCTCCACTTGGCCGTGAAGCCGGTTAAGGGGCAACTCAGTTTGCCCCAAAGTTTGATTCGGACCTCATGTCTGCAGAGGGTTCATCCCCCCCACTATCTCTACTTGGCTGTGAAGCCTATTGAGGGGCAACTCAGTTTGCCCCCAAGTTTGATTTGAACCTCATGTCCACGGAGGGCTTATCCCCCCCGTTGTCTCTACTTGGCTATGAAACCTGTTGAGGGCCCACTCAGTATGCCCCCAAGTTTGATTCGGACCTCATGTCCATGGAGGGCTCACCCCCCCTGTCTCTATTCAATGTTTACCCGTGGTATTTCCCTCCCAAAAGTGTTGTATTATTTATATTGCATACAACTACAGTCTTTCTCATCAAACTTGCATTACATTTAAGTAAGAAAAATTTTCAACAACCTCACATTCCATGGTCTGTCTATCAGTTTGTCTCGCACTGTTTTCAGCTTGTAAGTGCTAGACCCTCTAATATCAAACACGATATACGGTCCTCCCAATTGGGGCCCAACTTTCCATTATTCTCTTTCCTGGTGCTAGGTGTTACTCTGCGGAGCACGACATATCCAATTCAAAATTTCAGCGACCTTACTCTTTTGGTGTATTGTCTATGCAATCCCCTGTGGTACTCTTCTAACTTGATATCGCGGTGTCTCTTGTCTCCTCCGCCAAGTTCAAATCTCTGGCCAATATGCCCCAGTTCACACCCGACTCCATGACCTTAGTTCTGGTGGTGGTGGAGGCTGCCATTTATGATGGGATAACAGCCTCTACACTATAAGCTAGTGCGAAGGGGGTCTCCCGAGTGGAGGGACGTGGAGTAGTACGGTACGCCCAGGGAACATGGTTCAGCTCTCGTCGGCCCATGCCCCTTTCTTTTTCTAATTTTCCTTTCAGATTGTTCATTATAGTTTTGTTGGACGACTCGGTCTGTCCATTTTCCTCCGGGTTGTAGGGGGCAGAAAAACCTTCCTTCACCTTGTATGCTTGCAAGAATGCTTGCACCTTTGCCCATGTGAACTGCATTCCGTTGTCCGCGATGATAGAGTAAGGTAGTCCAAATCTGCAAATGATATTTTCCCACAAGAATTTAATCACTTGCTCCTCCTTTATCTGCTGCAATGGCACCGCTTCTACCCACTTAGTGAAGTAATCCGTCGTGGCCAACATGAATATCCTCTTCTCGCTAGCCATGGGCAGAAGTCCCACTATGTCCATGGACCACATGGCGAAAGGTTAAGGACTTGACATATTATGTAATGGTTCTGACATTTTCTGACATTTCTCGCATTTCTTGGCAAATTCCCCCGCGTCTCTTTTCATATGCGGCCAGAAGTACCCCTGAGTGAACAGCTGGTGTGTCGTGGTTCTTCCTGCCGAATGACTCCCGCAGTCCCTTTCATGCAGCTCCGCTAGCACCTCCAGTGCCAACTTCGGTCCTAGACATTTTAGCAGTGGCCCATTGAAATTCTTTCGATATAACTCTCCCCCTAGCAAGCAACGTGTATCTCTGGGAAGTCTGTTCCAACCTTCTCCACTCTTTCTTATCAGTCACCTCCTTCCCAGATAGAAAATGCTTGGTAAGATCCATCCAACCCCTTTCCTCTTCTGTGGTTTGGAACACCTCTTTTGATTCCTCAGTGCTTAGTTTTTTCAGCCTCCCCACTTTGATTGTTTTTTCCTCGGATCCCTGAATAGCTGTGGCTACATAGGCCTAAGGCGACTGCATGACAATTCTCACTGCGACTCAGATGAATGAACCTGACCTTTTCAAACCTCATGGACCTCATTTGTAGAACCTTCAAATATTTAGCCATTCATGGGCATCGAGCATCGAACCCCCCGTTTGCTTGACACATTACTAAGTTCGAGTCAGAATATACCGTCAATTCATTTATCCCCAAATCCTCTGCCATTCTCAATCCTGCTATCATAGCCTCGTATTCTGCTTCGTTATTAGATGCCACAAAACCCAACTTCATAGTGAGTTCTATCCTGTTGTTATCTGGCGTAACCAACACGACACCTATACCGCTGCATCTGTCTGTTGCTGATCCATCAGCGAACACTCTCCACCCATTCCTCTTAACCCAGGGGTCCAGTAGATCCTGCTCCCAATCATGTTTAGGCTCCATGATCATCTCTTCCCCCCAAGTGGGATCCTCCGCCGGGAATTCTGCCAAAAACTCCGCTATAGGTTGAGCCTTCTCGTGGTCCATACTTGATATTAGATTTCATATGAACTTAACATTACTGCCCATTTTAGCATTCTCTCGGACTTCTCAGCCTTCAGCACTTACTTGAGGGGCAGGTTCGTCACCACCACTACGGAATGTGCTTCAAAGTAGGGTTTCAACTTTAAGGCTAAGAATATCAACGCCAATGCATACTTCTCAACTCTGCTGTATCGAGTCTTGGCATCCAACAAGGTTTTGCTTTGGAAGTACACCGGTTTTTCTATCTTGTTGGCAACCCGGACGAGGACTGAGCTAACTGCGTATTTTTTGACCCCAAGATACATATATAACTTCTCCCCTTGTTCCGGCCGTGACATCAAAGGAGCCTTGCCCAAGTAACTCTTCAATTCCTGAAATGTATCCTCACATTCTGATGTCCATAAGAAATCTGGGGTATTCCTTAACAAGCGATACAACGGCCTGCACTTGTCAGACGATTTTGAAATGAATATGTTTAATGCCGCGATCCTTCCCGTTAGTCGCTGTACTTCTTTAACATTCTGAGAAGAGGGCATTTCCACCAAGGCTCTTATCTGTTCGGGGTTCGCCTCTATTTTCTGATGAGTAACAATGTACCCCAACAAATTTCCTGTGGTCACTCCGAATCTGCACTTCTCGAGATTGAGTTTCAAATTATGTGCCTGCAGTATGCTGAATGTCTCCCTCAACCCTTCTAAATGCTCTTCCTCTGACATGCTCTTTTCCACCATTTCATCTATATATATTTCTATTCCCTTTCGGATCTTGCTCTCAAACATTTTTTCTCCCAACCGTTAGAAGGTGGCCCCCGCGTTCTTCAAACCAAACGACATTCTTGTATAACAATAGGTACCCCCTTCCACCACGAAGGAAGTCTTCTCCTAATTCAGCATGTACATCGTGACTTGGTTATATCCCATAAATGCATCCATGAACAAAAAATATTTTGAATCCTGCTGTTCTATCCACCAACTCATCCACTCGTAGCATAGGGTAACTGACTTTAGGACACTCTAGGTTGACGTCTGTAAAGTCGATGCACATACGGACCTTACCATTTTTCTTCGGTATCTCGACGATGTTAGACAGCCAGTCTGTGAACTCCACCTCCCTTATTATACCTGCTTTTTTAAACCTTTCAACCTCCTTCCGAATTCCCTCAACATACTTCGGCCTAATGCTCCTCATCTTCTGTCTCACAGGTTTGGCGTCTTCTTTCATGTGCAAGCGGTGACACACGAAGCCCGAGTCTAACCAAGTGATATCCTCAATCACCCACGCAAAGACATCCTTATTTTCTGACAAAAACGTACCAGCTTACTCTTCCACTCATCCTATAAATTGGATCCAATTGATGTAAATTTCTCCTCCTCCCCTATCCCTAAGTTCACTATTTCAATCTCGTTGAGGGTCTTTAGTTCCATCGATGGTTCCACCTCTTCCTCTATGATGGTGCACTATAATTGCTATGCCTGCCTCTTCTTGGGACATGAGGTCTCTCCTTCTGTTCCATGAATCATACCTTTCACTGTACTCTGATGGCTATTCTTAGCTGCCACCTGATCACCGCGGACTTCGTACATCCCAGTTGTGGTGGGGAATTGAATCACTTGATAGTATGTAGATGGTACTGCCTTCATCTCATGGATCCACCGTCTTCCAAGAATCACGTTATATTGCGAGTTTGAATCTACTACCATGAATCGGGTGAACACCGTCACCGGTCCCATTGTCACAGGCAGCAAGAGTTCTCTCATGGGCTCCGTCATACTCCCATTTTATCTGTACAATCAAGTTTGTTCGATGAGCTCGTAACTGCCTAGGGTCGATCCTCATCTCTTCCAAGGCCCATCTAAATAATAAGTCCACTACACTTCCACAATCAATCAACACCCTCTTAACCATGTAATTGCCCATCGTTACTGTAATAACCAACACATCTTTGTGGGGGGAATCCACCACTCTGAGATCCGCACTAGTGAATACAATCTAATCCCCTCCCCCTGTCACCTTATTGACCTGCTGAATACTTGTCGTTCTCCTGATCTTCTCCCTATGGGCGTTATGACTCAGCACTTTCCCACCGAAAATCACATTAATAGTTCCCAATATCCTCCCCTGAGCCGCCCCCTGTTCCTCATTCTAGGCTACCGCTATAAACTCTCTCATCATTCCCTTTTCTACTAACCTCTGAATGAACCATTTTAACGTATAGCAGTCATTAGTCTCATGATTTTGTACCTGGTGATATGCACAATATGGTTTGTTTGGTATCTTGATTGGTTTGTTCCGCGGTCCTTCATTGCCCTGAAGATTTTTGATTAACAGCAAGATTTCACTCAATAGTCTATTCAGCGGCGTCTGTTCTATATCGCGGTATGGCTTTCTCTCCCTGTTCACTTGCCTGACTCCCTCTCTGCTTCTTCCAGGCCTCGACGAGTATCCGCGATACCCACTACTCTCTCTATCTAACATCTATGTCCTCCGGTGATCCCCTCCTTTTTCTAAAGATAACACTGCCTTCCCTGACTTCTTGGATTCTTTCTGCATTGCATCCTCATACCTTATGTACTTTTCCACCCGGGGATACAACTCGTGAAAGGTCGCGATCTCATTCCTAGCCACGGACTGATGCACTCCAGTTCCTGTTCGCAACCCTCTTTCAAACGCTATTACCACAGTCCTTTCATCCATGCGTTCCACCTTCAACGTCTCGGCCTTGAATCGACACAAATAATCCCTAACTGATTCTGCAGATCTTTGCCTAACGTTAAACAACGCTGCGATGTCAACCACATACCTTTTCTGATGTATGTAATGGTCTATGAACGCCTGTTCCAATTCCTGAAAATTATTTATACTCTTCGATGACAATCAGTAGTACCTGTCTAACGCCCCCCCCCCCTTTTGAGGCTAGCTGGCAACATCATGCACCACAACCCGTCGTATCGAGTCTCCTGCCAAAAAGGCATCTGTTATAAAAAATGGTGAATGTGATCCGTTGTGTCCCTTTTGCCATCATACCTTTCGAATCGGGGCTGATTGAAATGCTTCGGAACCTCTGAAGCCCATATGGCGTCCACTAACGGGTTACGATTCAAACCCGCTAACACTTGACTAGCCACTCCTCCTTGGACTTTCACCTGCTGAAGGTTCACTTCCCTGTCGTTGTTTATCATCTCTTGAACTTGTTCCACCAAAAGACCAGTCACCGGGTTCTCAACGACGTCTGGCTTGCCTTCTTCCTTATTAGACTCTTTGCTAGCCTCCTTTCTCACTTCCTTCTCCTCCTCCCTTTCTTTTCTGAGCACATCGTTCTCCTCTCTCATCCTCACAATTTCTTCTCGTATCAACCTTGTTTCCTCTAACGCCGACCCCTCGGTTGTCTACTTCGTTTCGTTTTCCCCTCCATCGCTCACCACCTCTGCCACTGGCTCCCGAACTACCACCTTTTTTGGTCTGCCTACCCTTCTCTTCCCTACTATTGCCATCTTTGAGTTGCTTTAATCTTTTCCCCATAGACGGCGGAAAATGTTGTATCCCTCTCTCACTACTCCCTATTTTTCTCGTCTTTTCCTCTTCTTTTATAGGTCTCCTCATTTTCTTCTTATACCCTCCCCTCTTCCTTCTCTCCCTTAACCGTCCACTTTGTCTTCCTATCTCACGGTCTTCTGTCTTCCACGTGGCTATCCCGTACTGTGGTCTAGGTATCCGCAGCCATAATTCCATACTCCACTATTCCATTTCTTATCTTGCACTCCAGCCCATCCACCGTCTATCCAATGCCTCCGCAGATTATGACATTATAGGTAGCACACCACTTGATGAAGTGACTGCATACTTTTCTGAGACGTGTAGTAGAGCCATCCTAGTCTCGCGCCCAATTGTTCCCTTGAATAGGGCATAGTAAATTATAGACCAAGGCAAATATTTTCAAAAATCCAAAAAAATGAATTTCTACTGTTTGTGCATCATCATTGATTAAGCATTCATGTCTTATGAATATGTATCGCGACCGTCATGGAATTACAATGCAAACCCAGAACCTTGTTCTTTTTGTTGTAGTCCTTATCACTGGTTATCATATTGTCCATCATATTCCGAATTTGAGTCTACTACAGGAAATCTTGATGATTATGAACCTCAATTTTCAAACTTCCTGAGTACCCAATACACTCAAGAGTTTTCTAATCATGTCGACAATTCATGGAGTTCCACCACAAATAGTCAACCACCATTCATATATCCACCTACTCAGTCAGAGTACGGTTTCACCCAAAACCTATTACCATTCACATCACCATCCATATCAAATTCATATCCCACTCCACCATCCATCACAGACCAACTCTACCAAGAAATGGCCAAGCAAACAATACTAACTCAGCAAATAGCAACTATCTTATGTTTTCTCCAATCTGATTCAAATAATGCCACATCTGAGACTATTATTATTCCTACCAATCCAAAACCCATCCAACAAGAGAAACAAGGTGTTACTATAACAAAGGCCATTGCTAAAGCCTATCCTGATATTAATGACCAATTAAAATCTCATCACAATCTACCTAACTATCATGTGAATTCCAAATATTATGACGATGACTATATGCCCGTAGTCACAGTTTCTCTCATATGCCTTAATGCATTATCACCCATAAATGAGGAAATTATGGCAGAATAAACTCAAGAGCATGTATTGGACTCAACACATTTGGAAAATGGCATTGAGAAATTTTATGAAGATCTAGGCAGAGAGGACAAAGAAAATGAAGTGCTTAGAAAATAGGGAATACAATCTATGGTGGAAAGTGGATTTCAATTTAGTTTGGCCATTCAAGCCTTATCGATGGAACAAATTTGTGACATCCTTACTATTGCATATATGAACCACAATCTTGTGGAAATGCTAAAACTAGATGAAGAATTCTCTGAGTCATCGAGATCATGTGAAGAACCACCACCCAACCATTACCATCCCAAATTAACACCTCTTGAAATCCAACATCCATTCATAAAAAATCCACCAATTTCTGAGGACTGCACCATGAACCCATTTCAAAGAAACCTCAAATTTGCACTTAAGCTAATTACCTTTGACATGATTCATAATTCTCTAAAACTTCCCAGTATAGAGACTTTGCCCATTATAGAAACACAAGAGTCTATCATTTCAGTAGTTGAGAAACCTGGTATGTCCTATTCCCCATCATCTGAGCCTCATGAAGGATATCTACTACCAACCTCTCACTCTTTTGGACAATTCAACTATGACAGGTTATTACATAAGTTTCATGATGGGTTACATAAGCATCATCTTATTATTCTGCATCTTACACTCCAACTACATCATTTTATTTTGTTTGGGGGTTTATGCTTTCATTTCTTTTTCTATAAAGATCCCCAACTGTTTAGATTATTAGTGATAAGCACCCAAAAGTGTAGTTTCAAACCCCTTAATAGTATTACATTTAGGCCAATTATGTTTATAATAAATTAGAGTTAGTATTGTTTATGTATTTTTGTGTATTTCAGACCTTGGAGTTGTTTATGTGCTTAAAGATGTCATTTTGCATAGAAAATGAGTCAAGATGATTGCCAAGGAAGTTCTACATTTAAAGCCCAAGAATCATGAAGACAAGACTTTTTCAAACCCAGTCAAAGTCAATTCAAGAAGAAAAAAAATAGAAAAGTCAACAGAACTTCAAATGGGTGTATCTTTGGACTATGGCCTACTTTATGTCAAAACAACTGGCTCGGAATAAGCTTTCCAATGGATCCGGCCTTACCCCAATTAGAGCTTTAAAAATGCACAAAAAGGGCATTGAAGTAATTTCCAGCAGAATTGGCCCTTTTAGACTTAACCTAATAAACTTTGGGCTCACATTAGAGGCTCAAAGTCCCCCTTTTTGGCCCATGCATGAAAATGTAACCCTAACCCTCTCGTATATAAAGAGGGTTAATGTTCAACTTAATACTCCTCTTCCAGTACCCCTTTCTTTAGTTTAGTGTAGTTGTAGTTCAATTTACGGTTAGAATAATTTAGTTTAATTGTAGCCTCCATTATTCCCCATCAGTAAAAGCTTTAGTTTATTTTCAATTATTGTTCTTTAAATCATGTCTTCTATTCAATTTTTAGTTAATATGATTCCTATGACACAAGGCTAAACCTCCATTAAAGGAGGTTTTTGAAGCCATGTGAGGATAATTGGTAATTAGTTTTGTCATTGTTTCGCAAAAAAGTTTCAAGTTTGATTCTTGTGATTGTTTAGAGATAAAGATCATAAGAGTTAAACTAGAGTTTAGAACCACCATCAAAGAGATTTGTGATGGAGCTAAACTTTCATGCTAGTGAAGCCTTGATCCGAGAGGACTTAGTGTTCACTAGGGATCAATAAGCAATTCGATAATCAACCTAATGGTCAATCAAATTGCGTGGTGGATTGAATCTTCTCTATACCCTTTTGTCATCATTATATCTACTATTTTGACATCTTATTTATTGTTTTCACATCACATATTACTCTCATATAAGTTAATAGTTTGATTAGTCTAGATTCGTTACAAGTACATGCAAGCAAGAGTGGAGAACACGATTACTCCTCTTTATTCTATGATGTTTAGAGAGTATTATTTTATATTGATATGTATGATTTAGTACTATTTTAAACACTATTTTTACATCTATTAAATCATAGTTATCAAATGGCGCCGCTGCCCATCTTGTTTTGTTAAATATAGCGTGTTTAGAATAAACAAAACTGTTTTCACTATTCACAAAAAACATTATCAAAATACTGTTCGTAATTTCTTGAAATTTTCCTGGTACTATTCGAGAGCATACGAGTTGTTCAACCAACTCTCGACCTTACCGTGACCTGACCCTAAAAGTTTCAACCCTAGTTATTAACTTGTGAGCGCGCGCACGCCTCATATTTGCCTTAACTAAGCGCGACCCACCTTCTACATCTTAAGCGCGACCCACACCCAAATTACCCTATTCTGAAGCACGCCCGTGCCCTAGCATAATTAGAATAATTTAATTTTTTGCAATTAGATTCGATACTATCTCACGAGTATAGTACAATACTCGTATACCCAACAAAAAAAAGTACAAATCGCGACCCGCGCCTAATTTAGCCTATTTTTGAGTGTGTGCGCCTTAGCTTATTTAGATTAAATTAAGTTTTTTATACTAACTGCAATATTACGTCGCAGGTACAGTACAGTACTCATATGCTCTACCACTCCAGTAATTGCATAATTTTTTTTCATACTATACGGTGTCTAGAACACTCAAAGAATTGTGGGGTTATCTAATTAAAGAACGTGCACACATGGACAACCTCCCTCAATACTTAAGTGGCCTGGTCATTGGTTTGAAAAGTTTTTAGTAGACGTGCTTCAAGGCTGTTGAAGGCGCTACTCATACGCGTAGCAAGGACGCTCTAGGTAACACCTCTTTACATTCTCTAATTTACTGTAAGAGGATTCTATTTCTAGTAATAATCAGGTTATTTTTGCATGTATGCTCATTAGAAATTGCATATTAAACTTAAAACTTGCGTGAGATTAAGATCTGCTACACATAAACCTGTCATATTAGTTTATCATAGACGCAAAAAATAATCGCCTATCTAGAAATTTATAGTTAGAGTTTTTGTATATTAATTAACATAGAATATATATTTAAAACCAATACGGTCTATCAATATGTAGACCAACAATCATGTGGTTATTATGCAGACCCTTCACCATGTTCATGCTGTGGTAGTCCTTACCATTGGGCTTCTCAGTGCCCATCATACCAAGAGTTTGGGCCTACTATATGATATAATTATAATCGTGAGCCTCAATTGTCAAATTTTCATAGTAACACTTACAATCAAGAGTTTCCTAATCATCCAAACTATTCATGGAGTTCCACCAATAACAATCAGCTAGCTATTCAGCCTCAACCTAACCCAGCTTAGTACGAAATCAACCAAAGTCACTCAAATGCCAATAACTATGAATATCAAACACCATACCAACCAGAACCACACAACCAAGTTTCCCCTCCGCTAACAACATTTGAGAAAATAATGGCCCAAAACAAAATAATACTTCAGAACCTAGAACAGACAAGATTGATGCTAACCTCACCTACGCCAAACCTTTCCACCATGCCAGAAACCAACCACCCATCTAGTTCGCCACCCTTCCCAGACCAAATTTCCCAACTAGTAGCGGACTCAACAAACATATTTAGGGAACAAAAAACTGACTCAGAACAAACATTTAATGAACAAATAGCCGACTCAATTAGGGAACAAAATGTCATCACCCAAACTATGCTTCAAAATCTATCTCAGATGATTTCCATGATCCCCTCACCTAACACAAAACTTTCAACTTTGCTAGAGATCAACACATAAGTAGAACAACCTATTCCCATAACCAAACCATTCGACCTAGTTGAGACCCACCCTAAATTTCATGAACCATTACCTTCCTATGACCCTCCTATTAACCATTGTATTGAATCCACACCCTACCTAGATGGGAAAATTCTAGATGACGACTCTTTACGATATGTTTTGGATGACCACTCAATAAATTTGAACGATGCCATTGAGGAACCTTATATTATTTTAGAATACAAGAGTGAAGAAATAGAAATTAACAATTATAATCTAAGGCATGAACAAGTTAATGTACAAGAATTAAAGGAAGTAACTTTTTTAGTGCAATGTGAATCTCAATTAAGTTTGGCAGATGGAGTCGATCTCACAATGGACGAGATAGATGAATTCCTCAAAGATGCAGATAGATGCAGATGAATACCACAATTATATGGATGTGAATAACCTAGATGAGGAATTCGATGAGTTTCTAAGAGCGTGTGAGGATTCACCACCAACCAACCACCATCCAACTGAGTTACAACCTCCTGAAATCCAACCATCTACCATAACTAAGGCATCCATTCCTCCACCATTTCAAAGGAACCTTAAAGTTGCACTAGAACTTTTTTCCTCAGAGATCCTAAATAATTTTTTCAACCCTCACGGTGAAGAGTTTTTGCATAGAACACAAACCCATGAGTACACCATTCCTATAGTTGAGAGCCAAGCTTTAACTGAGTGTAGTGAGAAACCTAGTTTGTCTTATTTTTCATCATTTAAGCCTCATAAAAGACATCATGATCCATACATCATTCCTTTCTCACCTAAAGTATCACTAGTTCATCTTTTGGGCCATTCTAACTCTTTAAAATAGCTACAACATGATGGTTTGCATATGTTCTTTGATAGGTTGCATAAATTTTCATTCATTCTTCCAATTATACCATTTCATTCTGTTTGGGGATGCATTTAGTATCATGTTTTTATGGCTAGACCCCCAAATCTTTTGACTATTAGTTTATAGTTGACCACGCATCATCCATCTTGTACCACCCCAGTTTCTCGCTTGTTTGGGGTGTCCACAGTCTTGGATAATCTGACTTAAAAGGACCCCACATTAAGTCTAGGGAATCTGACTTTAAAAGACCCATATAATTTTTTTTGTAACATACCACCTTAATGGAGTATAGGCCACAAAAATTTTCAAATTTAAAAAAAATGTTTTCAAATTTTGTTTGGGGGTGGTGTATTTTGGTCCTTCATTTCAAAACTTTTTGCCACCTTTTGCCTTTCTTGTTTACTCCAGTTGAGTCTATTAAATTATGCTATTGAATTCTAGGTTAGTTAGTTATATAATTTAAATGTGCTATTGAATTATTTCATGAACCCCCTTCTCCCAAGTTGTTTGGGGGTGGCAAATTTAATTTTAGCACATTGTACATTCACGTATTAAAATTGTATGTATAAATATCAAAATATTGATGCATAATGTAATTAGGTACCTTAATTTCGTAAAATTTTACTATTTTGCAGAATTTCGGAAGCTAATCCTATAGGAGCCACGATATGCGCATGCTTGATTTGTGACGTATAATATTATTTTATTTATGTTAGAGTCCGCCTATGTTCCAAACGCTAATTATTATTTAATGTTATCTCCATTATAGATAGAACTCATATAGGAGTCGCATATGTTTTTATTTCTTTATATTAGTATAGATTAACATTATTTTACAGGTGCTCCCATTTACACACACATTTCTATGGTACTCTCTATCCTTTATTTAATTTCATTCCATACTTTGGAGACAAAGCATGATTATGTTTGGGGGTGGGATAGAAACATGTTGTAAATGTTTAAGCATATATTAGGTTTTATATTATGTATTATTTGTCGTATAAAAATTAGAAAAATATAAAAGATCATAAATATAGTTTATACTATGCACTTAGTGATAATGGTATTGTTCCTTTCTCCATGATGATATTAGTCTAGAAATATCACGTAGTACTTAAATTAGGATTTAATTTTTGAAACTTAGATTAATATGTAGGTATTAAGTCATTGCATCTTTTCTTGAATATCTTGCATGAGCATCTATGATTGTACTTGGCATTATTTTTTTGAGACCTAGGTTAAAGTACTTAATCCATACCCTATGAGCATCTAGCCTAAAAGCCTCATAAAAGTAAAATATCTGAGTGATGACATAAGGGAAAAGTAAATTCCGAGTAGAGAAATCACACATCCACTTGCTTGATCACCATACCATATTCTAAACGAGAACTTAGGCTCTCTTTGGATCGATATAGCTAAAAATTCATACCTATAAGTAATTATCTGCTAGTCACCCCACTGAGCATTTTCATTAGCCTTTTCACAACCACAAATCCTTTAACCATATTTAAAACTAATAAAAAAAATAAATAAAAATAAGCCTACCTATCTTGAATGAGTCTGAGAAATAGGATGAGTAAAGAAAATAAAGAGAAAGACCTGTGGAAAACCAAAATTAGTTAGTTGCTTCAGAAAAGAAAAAGAAAAAAAGTTTCCATCCAAAGAAAAAAAATAGAAAATTAAAAATAGAAATAAAATAAAGGGTTATTTAGCTTTTGGGCCGAATTATAATTGGATAATTTGCGTTTAGCCACCAATTGATCATTTATTAGACATTGGGCCAAAATTGACGGTTGACTGCGTTGTGTATTTTTTGTGACTCCACTGTTGGGCCTAAAAACAACTTTTGTGTAATGCCTAAAACACCCTTGCACGTGTTTATCTCAAGACTTTTCAAATATTATCAAAATAACGGGCATATCTGAGATATAATCTAACGGTCCCAATTAAATAGCTGTTAGAAGTCGGCTTCTTCACTCATCTTCACTCTCTTTATATTGTGAAGAAGTTCCACCATGAGAGCCTCCATTAACAATTATCCAATTTACAACTTTTTCAATTTTTACAACAAACAATGGGTGGAAGTTGTGAAATTGTTCTTGTCTCTTTCCCAAAGGTATGTTTCACACCTCTTGACATGTTGGAGCTTTAACTTCTATAATGGAAGTTCAGTTGGCCCAAACGCAAAATAAACTATCTTTATTAGGACTAATCCCTAATATGGTAGATAAATGTTGGCACTAACCACTAATATAATAAGCATCTAGGTTTTTTTTTCCAAGTCTGCCAATTTCATAAGGACAAAGGGCATTATGCTTCAACATGCTCCTACATAGGTCTTCACTGCCTTAAAGCATACTGTTGTGGCTTTATGTGTGTGGTTATAGAGTACAATGAGACTAGAACCCTAAAAAAAAAGTTTCTTAGGTGCTCAAGGAATGGTTGTGGTGTTGTGCAGGAGATTTACTCAAACAAAGAGGTGATTGCACTAGTCTGTTAACTATGCAAGGAAGAATCTCCTATCTGTAGGGGTTGTCTCCTTTGTGAACAATGTCATCTACCTACTAGTGCAGATGGTGTGACTGACTGTGTGATTGTGTGAGAGTACTGCAAGGGAGTGTGAGAGACTGAGAGGATGTAATCAGTACTTTATATGAATAAACATAAATCTTCTAGCTACCTATTACAGTCATTACAAAACTTCAAAAAACATGTTTAGTCTTCATTAATTCATTAAAGCAGAGACACAGATGCTTAAGTTTGTAAACAACCAACAAAATACCACCAAAATGCTTCAACATGCCATCATCAACAAATTCAACATTCAGTCTATCTCCACCATCAAAATGAAATGACAAACCAAAAACATATCATTGCCTAATAAACAGAGTATCTCAACTAAGCAAGACATCCACTAATTGGGTTGGGATTGAGTAAGAGTCTCACTAAACACAAGGCAAGGTGTTGATTGTCCTGGTGTGGAGGGTGGTTGTGAATCTTCACCTAACCACCAACCCAAGCCTCTACCACCTCCTCTGCTTGCAGCACTTCTTGTACTATATCTTCTTTGGTTCTCAGCTCTACCACCAGTTATACCACCAGCTGTACCACCAACTCTACCACCAGCTCTACCACCAACTATACCACCAGTTGTACCACCAGCTCTACCACCAACTCTACCACCAGTTATGCCACCAGCTCTACCACCTCTAGTTGCTCTAGGGATATTATTCACCACTTCCTGAACTTCAGGTTCATTCACTACTTCATGCACATTGACATTGTGATCCCTACCTCTTCTGCCACCACCTCTAGTTTCTCTAGGGATATCATTCACTACTTCCTGAACTTTAGGTTCATTCACTACTTCATGCACATTAACATTGTGATCCATACCTCTTCTGCCACCACCTCTAGTTGTTATAGGGATATCATTCACTTGAGGTTCACCTTCTTTGTTGTCCACATTCTCAACTAGAGGTTCACCTTCATTGATGTCCACATTCTCAACTTAAGGTTCACCTTCATTGTTGTCCACATTTTGAGGCTCAGCTTCATTGGCTTCATTGTCTTCATTGGTTTCAGTTGATTGCTTTGATTTTTTGGATTTCCTACATTCACCCTTTCCTAGTGGACATGTCCTCCTATTGTGCCCTGGCTCATGACATTTCTTGCACTTTCTGTTACTTGTCGCCTTCTCTTCATCATTAGCTCTTATTCTCTATTTTCCAGGCCTACCTGGATTCCTTTCAAGTGGTGGAGGGTCTACATGGTTTTCTGGTTGAACCTATCATTAACATTAAACAATGTACAAGTCAAACCCTTATAAGTAACCTAACCAGTTCATATAACAACATGCACAAGTCAAAAGCAATTTACCTTGCCCCAATCCTCCTCATTATCAAATAGAAATATAAAACCAACATAAGTTGCTCTGAATGTATTAACATGATAGTATGAACTACAATACCTGTTTACATTCAAATTTCAACTGTTATACTTAGGGTTTAGAATCTATTAGCATATCAATATCCTATCATTTAAAGGTTAATAGTTGCACAAGGTTTATCTGAGAGAAATCCAGTTGCCCCTACGTTGGGTTCCACTAGATCAGCATCTGAGCGAAGTCCTGTCGGCGTAGAGCAAGGTATAAAGCATATGGCTGCTACCAGTGAACCCACGTCTCAGGCAACAGAGACACTAAATCAGCATGCTACAGTACAAAATAACTGTGGTGGATCTAGGAGGAGTGCTTTGTTTGGTCGGAATGGTAACCAAGAATCTACAGTAGCTTTCACATTGTATTCTCTAATTATTATAGATGGAGTTGCTCAAGTACCAGAGGACCTGGTTGAACAGGGGATAAAACAATGGGATGAGTACTTGGTTGGATACTTTTTAGATAACCGGTTGTCATTTCCTATGCTAAAAGAATTCCTGGGAAAGAAGTGGAAGCTTAAAGGAGAGTTTGATATTACGACTGATAAGGAGTTGTTCTATATGAATTTTACCTATTTAGAAGATCGGCAAATGATATTAGATAAAGGACCGGTGTTTATTGCGGGGAAAGTGTTTGTGATAAAGCCTTGGACAATAGAAGTCAACAGCTACAGGAATAAGGAGAGTACAATACCGTTATGGGTGAAGCTGATGGACGTACCAAAGGAGATGTAGACTTTGGATGGATTATCTTTTTTGGCGAGTTTGGTTGGTGGAACACCAAGGTTTATGGATGATGCTACTGCCAAGCGGAAAAGGTTGACGTTTGCTCGGTTTTGTATTGAATTTCCGGTAAACCACGAGTATAAGGATAACATAAAGATTAAGGTTGGGGATCGCGAAATTGATATACCTTTGGAGTATCCATGGAAGCCTCAGTCCTGCAAAAAGTGTAATCGGTTTGGGCACACTACTCAGCAATGTGGTAGTCAGGCAACGAGGTCGGGGTTAATTATGAAGGGATGGACAGCCGTATGTTGGTGGAGGGACAAGTAGAGTGTGGATACGAAGGTAGAATGGACAGAGCGGAATAAGTGAACACAGAGAAGAAAGTCGCCAGATGGCAACAGAGAGGGATGTATATAGGGAACAAGAGGGTGTATGTCGGGGTGAGCAGCTGGCAGAAGGAGAAGCAGTTCATGCCCTTGTGGTTCCGGAAGCGCCCTTGTGGTTACCGGAACGCTGAACGGATTAACGGAAGTTTGAGCAGTGGTGAACAGGAACAGGGTGACTTGAGCTATCAGTGTCCTAATGTAGAAAGTCAGCAAGGTACTCAAAACAGTATTCAACAAGTTTCTTCAGGTAGAGTGGAATGTACCTTTCAAGGGCAGGAGGATGACGCTGATGAGCTAAGGTTGATGGTAGTGCAATCCCCCCTACAGCAAGGCAGACCTATACATCCTGAAACTAGAGTGTTCTCTACTGAGAGGAACATCTTTGAGGAGCTCTTGATTTGGAGGAGGACAACCTTGGGGATGCGGAACCCGAGTCGTTTAGTGACTCGCAGCCCACTCTGTCCCGGTGAGAGTAGTACCGAGAGAATAGTGCTATCCAAACAAGAGCCCAGAAAAACGAGACTCGAAAGCGGCAAAGCAACATCGGGGAAGAGAGGAAAGGGATGGCCGAAAGGGCGTGGAAAGAGGCGGGGACACTAAACCAATTCCTCATCAATGATTAGGGTGTGTAGTTGGAATATAAGAGGGTTGAATGATCACATGAAAGCGAAAAACTTAAATAAGTTTATTGTAGAGAAGAAGATTAGTTGCATGGGCTTGTTGGAAACAAAAGTGAAGATGGAAAAACACCTAACTATTTCCGATATGGTTTGCCCCTCATGGGAATGCATACATAATTATGCGAGTGATGAACATGGACGTATATGGATTGCATGGGATACGAGCAGTTTGGATGTACATAGAGAGGTGGAAGGGGCCCAGTTCTTAAATTGCAAGGTTCAGAGCCTACAGCATGGGTTCTCCTTTTTCCTTACCATTGTTTATGCTAGTAATAGGAGTCATGAGAGGCTCATTTTGTGGGATGAGCTGAAAATGATAAGTGCCGGAACTCAAGGTGCGTGGTGTGTGATGGGAGACTTTAACAATGTATTGTTTTCACACGAAAGAGTGGGGGATAGGGTTGTTCACCCAAGAGAGACTTTCCCTTTTGCGAATTGTCTAAATACAGCAGGGCTATTTGATCACGCAGAAACTGGATGCTTTTACACATGGAACAACGGTGGGGATAAAATAAGAAAGTGGTCAAAGATTGATCGGTGTCTTATCAATGCGCCTTGGACGTCCATTCCAGTAGCAACAAAGGTGGAGATTTTAATCCAAGGGCTCTCGATCATTGCGGATTGATTCGAAGTTTTTGGAAACTTTTAGAAGAAACAAATCCTTTCCGTTCAAAGAAATGTGGACAATGAGTCAGGATTTTCTGCCTATTGTTAGAGCTTGTTGGGAAATCGATGATCATGGGAGTCCGCCATTCATCCTAACAAGTAAACTCAAAAGTTTAAAAGGAGTATTGAAAGGGTGGACACGATCGGTCAGGAATGATACTCAGAAAAGGGTGGCTGAAACAAAAGTGAACTGGAAGCGATTCAAGAAAAACTGAACAGTAAGCCACTCGACCTTATTCTTAGTGCACAAGAGTTTGCTGTGAGGGAAAAGCTGTGTCACCTACTCAAGCTGGAGGAAGATGAGTGGTACTATAAAATGGATATTGATTGGCTAAGCTTCGGGGATAAATGTAATACGTTTTTCTTCAATGCTTTGAAGGAAAAACATATCAAAAATAGGGTGTGGAGTATCACAGATGCGCAAGGAACCAGAATGGAATGAAAAAAACCAGTGGCTGAAGCATTTCTAAAGTACTATACAGAGCTACTTGGGGTGTCGTCAGCAGCTTGTTGTGACACCGAGTTTCTGAATGGTGTGCATGTTATTGAGGTAGAACTTGGTACACGTCAGCTATTAGTTTCCCCTATTAGTGACCTGGAGATCAAAGACGCACTGTTTGCGATGGGAGATAACAAGGCACCAGGTCCGAATGGTTTCAACTCTTGCTTTTTGCAAAAAAAGCTGGGATATTATTGGCGATGATTTCATTCGAGCTATTCAAAGATATTTTCAGCCATAAGCAGATCCCAGGAGGTATAAACTCTACCTTTCTGTGTCTCATCCCGAAGATGAAAAATGCCTCGCATATTGCTTCCTTTCGACCTATCGCATGTTGCAACATTGTTTATAAATGTGTCTCAAAAGTGTTAACAAACAGAATGAAAGGTTGCATTTCATCTTTGGTATCAAGTCCCCAATCTGCTTTTATCCCTGGACGATCGATTTAGGACAATCTTTTGATGGCCCATGAACTGCTGTGTGGGTATTCAAGGAAGAATGGGCAGAAAAGATGTGTAATAAACCTAGACATTCAGAAAGCTTATGACTCTGTCTCTTGGGTAGCAATAGAAGCAATTCTACACAAGTTCAAGTTCCCACACTTATTCATAGAATGGCTTCAGATGTGCTATACTTCGCCGTACTTCTCGGTGATGGTAAATGGGTCTCCTAAAGGGTATTTTCAAGGGAAGCGAGGCTTAAGACAGGGAGACCCTGTGTCTCCTTATCTGTTTGTGCTAGTCATGGAGATTCTGAGTGCACTACTCCTCCAAGGGCTGCAGTCTCGGAAAATTTCAGCCCACTCTAAGTGCAAAAAGCTAGAGATATCTCACTTATGTTTTGCTGATGACGTGCTCCTGTTCTGTAAAGGTAACATGGACTCTATTATGGCTATTAAGGATATCTTGCATTCTTTCTCTGAAGCTACAAGACTAAAGATCAGTAATGCAAAGACAACTCTTCTAACTGGAAGTATGACTGCAGTGGAAGGGCTAGCATTAGCAGAAGCCATGAACATTGATAAACATAAAATGAATAGTTTACCTACGAAATGAACGATGCAACTCAAAACGTAAGTAAACTAAAACTTTAACGTGTCTATATTTATCAAAGTTTCTACTCTCAATTCTATCGAAATAGAGTGGAGTAACAAATTCGTTCCACTCCTATTTTTCTAGCATGGAATGTTTTATAATCTAATTAGTCGGTCTTAAGTCTAATGAGAGCTTTAAGAAGGGGAATTATACTACGATGCAATATGAAAAGCAATATGTTGAATGTCACTACTAAATATATGGAAATACTAATGTTCTTGAATCTAGATAAAGAATTAGAGGGGAATTGAATCTACCTCGAATCCAACTTAATCACCTAGAATAGACTGTTGTAATCCAATTCTTACGTTCTTACGGTAAGAATTGCTCGTTCTAATCCCTAATTAACATGACATTTCTACCAATTATAATTAGCATGTGAGGTCGTCCACCCATTCTCATGGCGAAACACGACCTTCTAGAATGGAATAGACTCTACAACGCTTCTACACTTATACAACTAAGTTTTCATCAAGGCTTCATCAACCCCTCTAATGGAGGTTTTAGTCTTGATTCATCAAACTATCATTTTCCATTGAAATTGAATACAACATATTACAAAGATTCTAACTTTATGAAATTTAACTAAACAATAATCGAAATCTAATTAATAACTAAGAATTGAATGATAACAAGAATTGAAATTAGATCTAATAAATTGTAAATGACAAAAATCAAAATTGACTAGAATAACTATTTTATTTATCTAATCAATAAAGAACAATTATTTAAAGTTTTAATCTAAAACAGGGAATGAAATTCTAAAACTGAGATCTAAAACTAATTAATGGAGGCTACTAATCTAATTTCTAATCTAGGTCTAACTATCTACCATTAACAAAGAGTGAAGCTTTGGTTTTATACATTCAGATCAAAAATCGTGCATGGGCTTGGAGCCATGTTTTGGGCGAGAATCAGCCCAAAACCCATTCTTCAAATTCAAAAGGCCTCTTCAGCTGCAGTTGGCTTCAACAGACTTTTCATTCACTTCTGCTCCTTTGATTGGATCAAGGCTTGGACCATTGGAAATCTCTTTCCGAGCCGGTCGTTTTGACATAAGGTAGGCCCCATTCCGAGGTCTGAGTCCAAAATACGGCCGGAAAAGTTCTGGCGACTTTGTGTCTTTGTTTACGCCCGCGTGGACTTTAACTTTTCATCTTTTGATCGGGCTTTACAGAGGCTTTGTCTTCTTGAAAATTGGCCTTTAATCACAGAACTCCTTAGCAACCGACCTTTTCTCCTTTATCTCGCTAAAGTGGCACATTTCTGCACATAATGGACTTTGAAGCCTGAAATGCATAAAAACACGTAATCAGTATTAACTCTTACTTATTATTCACATAATTGGTCTAAAAGTATGATTGTTAAGGGGTTAAAAATACAGTTTTGGGCTCTTATCAAACCACCCCCAAACAGCATTTTTCTTGTCCTCAAGCAAAGATGAGAAATTAGAATAAGTGACAAAAATGGAGTTCTATCTACTCGTTTTTTGAGTGCGATTGCATTGACCATATGCAACAAGGCCTTAAACCACTAGGAATTCCCTAATGGACGAGTTATAGCCTCGTGAGAGTTTTCCAGTGAAGGTACTCACAAACTTCATCTATACTACAACGACTAAGAAATAAAACTATTTTTTCCTTATTCATGCTCTAAATTAACTATACCTCTCTCACTAGCAATGCATATAGAGTAATCAAGTTGAAACCTAAGCTAATATATGCATAATAATCAATCATCTACTTAATAAACATATATACAATGAGTAATGCTATGAAATGCAGATAACAGTCCGTTTCAAACTTTGGAATAGCGTCCTTAAGTAGGTTCTCACATAAAAGTCAAGACAAAAATCACTCGATTTTTCCACTCAAGTTTTGCTACTCAGATTAATGCGGTGGGCATACTTTACCTTACAATCTCAATGACACACAAGGAAGCGAAGTTGATCAAACACATCTGCCACTTACTATCCCACTAACCTATTCCTAATTGAGCTAGAGGTCTTTATTAGGTGTTGCGGGGATTAGGAGATGGTTTAAGAAGGAAGGAAATGGATATTCAAAAGGGACAAGTCTGAGATAATTGAGTCTTCATATTATGTAACTAGAGAAAACCTTCTTATTTACCTTTGCTTCTACACTTTGTTTCCATCCTTAGCCATATTTTTTTTTCCTTTTTCTTTGGCTTTTGACTCCTTTTATTATATTTTTTTGGAGTTTTTATTTTATTTCTATTTTTATTTTTCTTTTCTTTGGATGAAAACTTCTTTTCTTTATTTTCTGAAGCAATTAACTAACTTTTGTTTACACAGGTTTTTCTCTTCTTCTTTCTTCCTTATTCTATTCTCAGACTTATCTAAATTGGGTAGGTTGAATTTTTTTTTTTATTTTGTTTTGTTTTGTAACAGGGTAAAGGATTTGTGGTTTATGAAAGGGCTAATAAAAGGCTCAGTGGGGCGACTAGCGGAAAATATACTTAGGTCGGAATTTCTAGCTATATCGATCAAAAAAGGGCCTAAATTCTCTCTTAGGACATGGTATAGTGGTCAAGCAAGTGGACGTGTGATTTCTCTATTCGGAATATACTTCTCCCTTGTGTCATTTCTCAAATGTTTCACTCATATAAGGCTTTAGGCTATATTCTCACAGGATTTGTAGAATAAGTACTCTAGCCTAGATTTCATAAACTTACTACCAAACAATCATAGATACTCATGTAATATATTTATAGATAGATGCAAAGATTATTACCTACATATTAACCTAAGTTTCTAAAAACTATTCTAATGCAAAAGCTACGTGAGACTTCTAGATTATTAAGAGCATAGAGAAAGAAACAATACCAATATTCCTAAGTGTATAGCATAAACTTTTTATTTTTATTTTTATTTTTTATTTTTTTTAAGAAAAATAATCGTAATATACAACCTAATATGTGCTTAACATTTACATCGTGTTTCTATACCACCCCCAAACAATTTGGGAGAAGGGGTTCATGAAACAATTCAATAGCACAATTAAATTATGTAACTAACTAATTTTTATAATTTTTAACATTTTATAAATAAAAGTGCATAATTTACATCCTAAAAATGTCTAATTTTTGCAAATGTTTCTATCCCACCCCAAACAATCGAACGCTTTGTCCTCAAAGTGTAAAGAGACAAGGAAAGAATTTACCATAGAAACGTGGCAAAAATTGGCGATACACATGAATGAGAAATATTGTAAAGATGATATGATAATATGAAGCACAATTAAAACTGTTACGTGCTAACTAACACAAACTCTTTGGAGTAAACATGACAGGCTTAGGGTGGCAACAAGATTTGAAATGAATACCAAAATCGCCACCCCAAACAAAATTGGAAAACTTTTTTTAAGTTTGAAATTTTTGTTTGGCCTATACTCAGAAAGTTGGTATTGTCTGAAAACTTGGGTCTTTTAAGGTCGATTCGAGACTTGCTAGATTACTATTTTTATAGATTTAAACTTTTTTACTTTTTATGAATTAGGTTTAATATAAAGGAAAACAATAAGCAGATAAAGACATAATTCACACCATAGAGAAACATGACTCAAAACCAAGAAAACATGCAAGAGTGGAAAAGCGTGAATTATGTGAACCGTGGACTTAGGATCCGTACTTACAACCACACACTCCATAGGGAGGGCCCGGTTACCTGAATGGTGCATTCACCAATATATGGAAATGAAAGGAAATGCACCAAACACAAAAATTGAGTCGTTTATAGTCAGATACTTGAGACTTTATCTAAATATATGTATGAATATGCAATTTATCATATATCAACAACCGAAATAGTTATGGATCGTTCCATAAATAAATATCATAGAAAACATATCCAAACACAATCAAACACCAAGATTTCCTACGACGCAGCCTAGTGGAATGAAAGTGAAGTCGGATAGACCTATAACATAACCGAGCATGCACCTGAGCTCAAATAGCATGGGAATATATGATAATTTGAATGAAGTCTTCTATGGAGAAACACGGTTATGAAATCGTAATCAGGTAAACTATTTACTTTATTTAGAGTATTTTATCCTGTCCAACAGATAAGAGAACGGATTAGAAGTAAAAACTTCCCCCTTTTGGGGGGGTTTCCTTCCCGTCTGTTTTGAATCAACTTCATCACTACCGATGGATCTTTCGGAATTTGAGATAACACCGCTCGCAAGAGTAAGAATAGCTGAAGAAAGATTCTTAGTAGCAGCAAGTTCAGCTCTTTTGGCTCCAAACCAAGTCAAGAATCAAGCTCAACGAAGTAAGGTTTCTTTTGCTAACAAGGTTAGAGGTGACCAACCTCAGCACTTGGATGTAGAGGACCTACCTACTCCGGAAATCAAAGGAAACATGCCGTCTATCAAGCTACCCAAGAAAGCAGTAGAAAGGGGTCGACTTTATTGTAAGTATTGTTTGGTGGGTCGGTTTGATTTGCAGAAAATCAAGCTGGAAGACGTACGTTCTATAGCGGCAGAAAAATGGAAGCCTAAAGGTGACTGGAAGATTATTCCTTTGGGAAAAGGCTTCTTTATCATTCGGCTAACCCGTGAAACTGATTGGAGGATAATTTGGGTAGGGGGTCCGTGGAGATTTGGGGAACAAACTCTAAGGCTATCAAAATGGACACCAGACTTTGATACTGAGGTTCATATCAAAACCAAAGCTCTGGTCTGGATAAAATTCCCTAAGTTGGGTCAGCAGTCTTGGGATTACGAAATATCGATGTCAATGGGTAAAACTATCGGTTACCCAATTGGTGTGGACAAACACACACTAGAAAGAGACTATGGTTTCTATGCGGTGTTCTTGTTGATGTTGACATCTCTAAACCTATCCCAACTCAGATATGGGTGGAAGAGGAGGAAGGAATTTCTTTTGTGCGGGATATTGAAGTAGTCAAAATGCCAAAGTTACGTGGACACCGCAAGTCGAGTGGGTCACCTGGAAACGAGAATGTAGAGTGCTCCGGAGGAACACAAGAAACGGAGGCAACGAAAAAGGAAGTCAATTTTGTTATTCGGGACCGGTTCTAATGCTAGGAAACTTAACAAGAAGAGAAGGAGAAACAAGGATAAGCAACATACCGAAACAAGTGGTACTAAGGACTCAACTGGAGACTACATCTCTACTCCTCCAATAGCAACACAACCAACTGCTATTGATGTAGAGCCTGTAAATATGCAAGTTAATGCTACAGTAAACGAGGATAATAATGTTGGGGAACAAGACTTGCAAGAGGCTTAAGCAGCTCAACTGATGGCAGAGGCAACAAGAGGCACTATACAGAATGTGGTTGAGGTTGGGACTGGGACTGGTATGGCTGAGCAAGAGGTCCATCACATGGGGGGAGTCCGCTAGAGGTAACGGGCGAAGAATGAGGCGATTCGATGGATGGGACTGGCTTGGATGGGAATCAGTCTCAAGAAAGAAATGAGACACTCTTAGAGGGGGAAACTAGGGCAGTATCTCCTGTCATGATGACCCCAGCAGTTTTAGTTGTTGAGACATCCATCCCATTTTCTGGAGATGGAAACAAGCTAACATTAGTAAATGAGTGTAATGATCTTACGAGATCGAGGTCGGGGGCTGATTTAGCGGATGATGAGTCTGACGAGTCTGCTGAGGACGGTGAAACGCCATGGCAGACGATAACTAAGAAAAAGTCTAAGCCGGAATGGATGTTGCAGAAGTACTCACCTCCATCTACAAGGGCAAGGAAAGGAACTCGGCATAACCAACGATGAATGTCGATCCTAACATTAGGACCTTATTTTGTAATCAAAATCGACAATGCAGTCAAGTCGTACTTTAGAGTTCTCTAGGGTATGCTCATTATTTTGCTTCATGGTGGGAACCTATCCTGTAACTTGAAGACTTTGTCTCCTCTTGTACTCTTATACTTATATTAATAATATATTCACATTTTGCCTGCAAAAAAAAAAACCCCCGAGCATGCACCTTATGTTTCATCTTTGAACGAGAGGGTGTCTTAGTGAATAAGTGTGGAAAAGTGAATGGTTGTGGAAAATATGGTGGATTGGGATAAGTTTTAGAGGGAAAGCATGGAAAAAATGAGGATGTGGGTTTAGCACAAAACTCATTCATGGTGTAGTTAGGATTTGTCTCAAGTCCGAAAATGAAGGTGTCAAGTGGTTTATCCTTGGCAAGTATTTGTTTACTAGGTGGATTTAAAAATCATGAAGCACGGGGAGAAACTAAAGGATCGAAGTGCAAACTCGAGGTTCCTTTGAAAAAAAGTGGAGGTGGGGAATATTGGTGATGGAAGGTGAATGATTCTCGGCTAGAGCTCTCAAGTCCATATCATCAGAAATCTTGATATATGCAAGACATTCCTCAATAGGTGGGTCAAAAGGATCACTGGGATAGAGATTGAAAAATTCATCTTCCGTCATAGCATCAAGGGATGAATGGTTGTTGGCAAGGGGGACTCGCGAAGTGGTAAAGAAGCGGTGCAAAAAAGAGTTGCGAGGAATTCTTCTTCGATTCGCCTACTACCGTGGAGTCATTGTTAAAGTCGGAATTTCCAAAGGAAAGGAATTTGTTAATCTGTTTCTCCATAAACATGTTTTTGAAGTAATCTTGAGCTAAGCTCTCGATCATGCTAACCTCGCCATTTGTAGATGAATCGGGATATTTGTGTCCTCGTTTTGAAAACATTTACCTCAAAGAAAAGATGGCCAAAGGACAAGGACATCGAACCATCATTTGGCAGTTTATGAGCGTTGGCGTAGCAAAAAGGGACGCCTACTAAAATGATAGGTACAGAGTCGTTAGTGACTTACGTGTCAAGGATAACAAAGTCTATTTTGGGTAGTAAAAATTTTGGACTTTAACCAAAGACGTTTTCAACCACACCCTTAGGATATTTAATAGACCGATCAGCTAATTGCAATGTCATTTTAGTAGGTTGCATCTCCTCTAGACCTATTTGTTTATACAAATAAAACGGGAGTAAGTTAACACTAGCCCCCAGGTCTAGTAGCGCGGTCGTCGTGTGAGAATCTCCTAAGGTGCATTGTACAGTAGGACGACCAGGGTCCTTGTACTTAACAATTCCATTATTTTTAGATAAAGTTGGGAACTGTTCGGTTAGAAAGGCGTCTTTAGGTATGTTGGTCTTACGCCTAGTAGTGCACAACTCCTTAAGAAACTTAGCGTGGTTAGGTAGCTTTTTTATAGCTTCAAGAAAAGGAAGGTTTATCGTTAGATTTTTGAAAACGTTCCTAATCTCCTCAAAGTTAGTATCCCTGGTTAGCATGGCTAATTTTTGAGGGAACGGTGGTTCAGATCTATATTTAGCGTATGGCTCGACTTGATGTGTAACCTTGGCTTCTGTTTCTTAGGTTGTGGTTTAACCGGTACCTCTACGGTGGTAGGTTCTTGAGTTTCTATTTCGGTATCTAGTTTGATATCCGTGTAGGGAGTATCTAATGGGGTAACTATAGGCATAGTTACTTTGTTATTAACCACTCTTCCGTAAGCGGAGAGTGGTGATGGCATTTAGCTGACCCTACGGATGTAGTTTCCGTACTAGTATTATCGTTTACCTCAAAGGCTGTGTTTGCTGTTCTAGGGTTGGGTATCGCTTGGCCTGGAAACATGCCTTTTGGTTGGGCTTTCTCTTGGGCTAACTATTGGTTTAAATTATTAACGGATTGTAGAATGTGTTGGTTAGATTGAGCCATGGTTTGGAAAAGTTGTTGGCTCACTTGTATGAAGGTGTCAAGACGATCCGGTTGTGTGGGTGTAGTAGTCACGGGTGTTGTGACTGGAACTATCTCGCGTTGATTATTTATGGGCAGATTATGATAGTTATTATTTACTGGAACGATACCTCTATTAGCATTATAATTATTATAACTACATTGACCTTGTGCTTGACTTTGTCGAGGTTGCGCTTGGTTGTTATAATTATTATAATTACCACGATCTGTCCTTGTTGTGGTGGAGCTTGGTTATAACTGTGTGTTGGCCTAACATATTGATTATTGTACCCTGTAGGTGTGACTTGTTGGTTATTTCTCCAACCGAGGTTGGGGTTTTGTCTCCAAGGGGCGTTAGGTTTACTATTAATAGAACAAGAATGTTCATAGGCTATAGGACAGTGGGAGTCGGGATGCTTTCGGGACTCAAATGAAACTACATGGATTTGAATTTACATTCATTACGGGGATAGACTTTTGTTGTACAGAAATGGCCTCTACCTTTTTTGTCAGGGATTCAATTAGAGTTTTAAGCTCAGGATCTGATTTAACCTCAAAGATACTGGTAGCCTTAACTGTTGAAGAAGAACTAGCGGAGCGGAGTAATCGTCACTACCCCCCCAATTATTATTACTCTTAGTCTGATCTTCCAAAAATTTATATGCCTCTGAGGCTCCTTTACTTAGGAAACTACCCCCATTCATTATGTCTAGGACTTCTTTATGGTGGTGTATAAGTCCTTTGAAAAAGGCACGAACTAACGTGTCTTTTGCTAGGTGATGGTGTGGACACTCTATAAGGAGATCGGTGAAACGATTCCAAGTCTCTGAAAATGATTCATGAGGATTACGAAAAAAGAAGTGAATCTTGGAAAGCATTTCATCCGTCTTTAGGGGTGGGTAAAATGTTCCATAAACAATTGAACAAGTTTGGCCCACGAGTCCACAGAATTAGGACTTTAGGCGTTAACCAAGATGCCGCTTTATCGGCTAAGGTGAAAGGGAATACCCTCAATTTCATTTGTTCGCACCAACCGTAGGATGGTGGAATGTTGTAAGGACTTGTTCAATCCCTACGCGTAGCCGATAAGGTTTTTCATGGTCTAAACCATGAAAAGCGGGTAACAAATTAAATATGTTTGGGGAATTCGAAAATCCCCCTGGGTCCGCTAGAACGATGCAAGATTTAGGGCTATCGCCAAGGCTTTGTAAAAGTCGGAGAGAGGAGTCTCTCTTTCTTCAACCATCAGGTCGAGGTGTGGTTGGTGGGATAGTAGTTAGAGGTGTAGTGATTGGTATACTCGATAGATTTGTTTGTTGGCGTTGACGGTTAATTACGTTTGGTGTTTTCTCCCACCGGACCTTAATCTCATGCAAGTCTAAGTCTAAACACGACAACAATCCAAACAATCTTGATATATTAGTATGAACCTCTAACCGGAGATCGCGAGGTATGGAAGAAAGGAATACCGATAAGCGTCCTTGCTTCGCTTATGAATATCATCTTGTTTACGGCGTGTTGGTGTAATTAACAAGTTAGAACACGAAAAACTTAAAAAAATCGAAGTTCAAAACAAACTGTAGAAACCGGAAAATTTTGGTTAGAGCGCAGGCTCGCATAGAAGCGCGTGATCGCTCCAGGTGTTCGATAAGTTAGCTGGTCGCTTTCGGTATGAGTGGGTCAGCTCATGGTCCATAGAAAATCAGAGTGGGTCGGCTTCGGTATATTTCGTGTTCGAGCTATAGGGTGCAGGTGCGCTCCTTATAGGCGCGGTCGCGCTCAGTGTAATTTTTCGCGGAATTTTTCAACGCTGAAACGGATAACCACAGTATGAATCAAACAAGGGTGGGTGGGTGAAATGGGACTTAAAAATGACTAATTATACTATGAAAATAATGCTAAAGTGAAACTAAGATGGCAGTGGCGCGGCGCCATTTGATAAACATAAAATGAATAGTTTACCTACGAAATGAACGATGCAACTCAAAACGTAAGTAAACTAAAACTTTAACGTGTCTATATTTATCAAAGTTTCTACTCTCAATTCTATCGAAATAGAGTGGAGTAACAAATTCGTTCCATTCCTAGTTCTCTAGCATGGAATGTTTTCTAATCTAATTAGTCGGTCTTAAGTCTAATGAGAGCTTTACAAAGGGGAATTATACTACGATGCAATATGAAAAGCAATATGTTGAATGTCACTACGAAATATATGGAAATACTAATGTTCTTGAATCTAGATAAAGAATTAGAGGGGAATTGAATCCACCTCGAATCCAACTTAATCACCTAGAATAGACTGTTGTAATCCAATTCTTACGTTCTTACGATAAGAATTGCTCGTTCTAATCCCTAATTAACATGGCATTTCTACCAATTATAACTAGCATGTGAGGTCGTCTACCCATTCTCATGGCGAAACACGACCTTCTAGAATGGAATAGACTCTACAACGCTTCTACACTTATACAACTAAGTTTTCATCAAGGCTTCATCACCCCCTAATGGAGGTTTTAGTCTTGATTCATCAAACCATCATTTCCCATTGAAATTGAATACAACATATTACAAAGATTCTAACTTTATGAAATTTAACTAAACAATAATCGAAATCTAATTAATAACTAAGAATTGAATGATAACAAGAATTGAAATTAGATCTAATAAATTGTAAATGACAAAAATCGAAATTGACAAGAATAACTATTTTATTTATCTAATCAATAAAGAACAATGATTTAAAGTTTTAATCTAAAGCGAGGGAATGAAATTCTAAACTGAGATCTAAAACTAATTAATGGAGGCTACTAATCTAATTTCTAATCTAGGTCTAACTATCTACCATTAACAAAGAGTGAAGCTTTGGTTTTTATACATTCAGATCCAAAAATTGTGCATGGGCTTGGAGCCATGTTTTGGGCCAGAGAATCAGGCCCAAAACCCAATTCTTTCACTCCAAAAAGGCCTCTTCAGCTGCAGTTGGCTTCAACAGACTTTTCGTCCACTTCTGCTCCTTTGATTGGATCAAAGCTTGGACCATTGGAAAGCTCTTTCCGATTCGGTCGTTTTGAGATAAGGTAGGCCCCATTCTGAGATCTGAGTCCAAAGATACGGCCTTCGGAAGTTCTGCTGACTTGTGTGATGTTTCTGCCCGCGTGGACTTTAACTTTTCATCTTTTGACCGGGCTTTACAGAGGCTTTGTCTTCTTGAAAATTGGCCTTTAATCACAGAACTCCTTAGCAACCGACCTTTGCTCCTTTATCTCACTAAAGTGGCACATTTCTGCACATAATGGACTTTGAAGCCTGAAATGCATAAAAACACGTAATCAGTATTAACTCTTACTTATTATTCACATAATTGGTCTAAAAGTATGATTGTTAAGGGGTTAAAACTACAGTTTTGGGCTCTTATCAAACATCTCTCTTGTAACCCCACCAGTCACTTACTTGGGGCTGCCACTCACGGCTACAAGATTAGGGGTAAAAGAATGCTTGCCACTCATAGAGAAGATTACCAGAAGAATCTCAAACTGGAAAAACAAGGAGTTGAACAGAGCGGGCAGAGTGCATCTTGTGAAGTCAGTGCTTTCATCCTTTCAGAACTATTAGGCAACAACATTTGTTCTCCCGAGAGCAGTGTTGGATAAAGTAGCTAAACTATGTAACAGATTCATCTGGGCAGGACCGAGTATGGCGAAAAAAATGCACCATGCGAGCCACGCTACTCTCAGGCTTGACAAAGAGCAAGGCGGACTTGGTTTGGTGGATCCACGGGTTTGGAATCAAGCTGCATATTGTGGATTAGTGGTGAAATTGGCCCAGAAAACTGATTGTGTATGGGTTAAGTGGGCTTGGGAGAACCACATAAAGAAGAAGCATTTTTAGACCATGAAAATTCCGCAGGACTGCTCATGGGTGTGGCGAGGGATACTAAAGAACAGAGAGACTGCCTGGAAGTTTGTTAGATACAACATAGCAAATGGTAATGGGACGAGTTTTTGGCACGACCCATGGTGTGCAGGCCCACTCATCTTGGACCCTAATGCAAGGGCACTTCTGGCTGAAGTAGTTCCAATGGATGCCCTAGTCAGTTCGGTGATTATAAATGGAGAGTGGGCAAGGAGTATCATCGACTTACCTGAATGTGAGGTGAAGAGGCTGATCATGAACACAGAGATTAACTCGTACACATCGGAGGACCAAGTAGTTTGGACACCATCGAAGTTCGGGCTTTTTCTCGCGGTCCTCTGCCTATCGCGGTCTTGAAGAATGTTAGAAGTAAAGTAAAATGGTATAAGATTGTATGGGGAAAGTCGCCGGTCTTTGAAGCATTCATTCACCATATGGCAGCTGTTTTCTGGATCGCTACCAACCCAAAACAGACTCATGGCGAAGAAAGTGATTGGGTACTCGCGATGCTGCCTCGTGTGATTTACATGAGGAAAGTTCGGCGCATTTGTTCTTTGAGTGCTCCTATTCGAAACTGGTGTGGAGCAGCTTTAAAGAGGTGATGGGGTTACCAGGAAGAGTTCGGAATTCCCATGCAGAATGGTATTACATCATGCGTATTTGCAGACCAAAATCCATATCCTCTGAAGTGTTGAGCGCTTAACCGTCTTTGCGCAGTGCAAGCTATATGGAATGAGAGGAATTGGAGGCTCAAGAGGAGGCGATTCCTCGATCTTGATTCAGATGAGCATGAAGGCTTTGAACAATATGAAATTGTATTTGGGGAAATCGCTGGAAGCAGTGAAGGATGATGTCGCAGTGCGAACTGTTTTGACTATGCTCGGAATTGGTGTTGCGTACACGCGAAGGGAGGACCAGTGGGTCAAATGGACAAAACCTGAATCTGACATTCTTGTCCTTAACACGGATAGATCATTACAGCAAGGCAAAGCAGGCTATGGAGGGGTTTTAAGGGATCGAAATGGAGAGGTTCTCATGGCATTCTGCGGAAACTCCACAAAATAGTCAGTCTTATATCAGGAGCTACTTGGGGTCCAAAAAGGCATTGAAGGAGTGGAAAGAATGAACATAAAGGAGGTGGTAGTAGTACCGGACTCACTCTCGAGAGTGATACAGATCTTGGAAAGAGGAAGCTCCACCTTGGTATTGTAAGAACCTGGTGGCTCAGATTGGGTGTGCACAAGCAAGATTTGCAGAGGTTAAATTCCAACATGTGTTCAGAGAAGGAAATCAAGTTGCGGATTACCTGTCAAGAGTTAGTAGTAATTGTAGCACCCATAGTACATAATGTAGTAACCAATGCATGTACTTTCTGCCCCCCATGGATCAAAAACTTAGTGAATTGATCAAGGGGGATAAAGAAGGAAAGTTGTACTTAAGATTTTGTCATTAATAAAATGGTTGGGGTCTCCTTAACCCCTAGTTGTGGGGAAAAAAAAAAAGGTTAATAGTAAAAATTTACCTTGCCCAACTTTTCTTTTCTTGGCTTCAACATTAGAGACAACTTCAAGTAAATGCCCAAACAAAGTTTCTTGGCTTTCATAGGTACTGTTGGTGTAGGCTGAAGTCTTGGTGACTTTCTTAGCTGAACATTGATTGAGTTTGGAGCTTTTGGTGTTGTTGGGGTATTGGAAGGAATATGGTTAAGCCTACGTGATTTCCTGACTTCAACCACCCTTTGTTTTTTGGCTTTTGGTGTTGTTGGGATTGTTGGGTTAAGTCTAGGTGATTTCCTTATTTCATCGTTGATTGGGTTTGTTGGTTTTGATGTGGTTAGGATTAGAGACTGGTTTGTGGATATTGGAGGCTTGAAGGGCTTATTCATATTGGGTTTGGCTTTATGTTGTTGTTGTTGATTGGGCCTAATTTTGGGAGGGCCTTTACTTAGGATTGGGGTTTCTTCCAAAGTGGCCAATGTGACAAATAAATGATACAAGCCATTCCTTTCAGGTTTAACCAAATCCCACATCTTTAACATATCATTATCATTACTAAAATAAGTCAAATGTCCCGTAGCAATGAGTTGGACACATGAGACTGGTTTCTCATCCCCAAAATTCTCATGTATCTCCTTAAGCAAATCAAGGTAACACATCTCATCACCATTCACCTCATAGTTATAACTCCCCACACCCCTATAGTAAGAGTAACTAAGCTTGCCAGGTGCAAAAGGCATCCAAAAACCATCATAGTGCAACCTAAATATCTTATCACCCCTCAAAGTACCCATAACTGATACAACCATAGAATAACAATAAGGGTAAATAACTGATATCAAGACATAAAACATATGATAACTTCATTTCATTTCATAAACTTCAAAACATTGAAACATCATATAAAAACCATAGCACCATTCACAAAAAACATAAACATAAGTTTAACAACCAAAAATAGCAACCTAAACATAACACAGTAGCATCCTCACATACTTAACAACCAAACATAACATAATAACATTGAAACGGTCATAACATAAAGCTTTAAAACCATCACTTCTTCCTCTTATTCTTGAGTGCAGTCTGTAGAGCTTGGTACTCTTCAAGACACATTAAAGCTTGCATAACCATCTTAGGTTGTGCTTGATTTCCCTGTCCAAGATGTGTTTGACTTGAACTTCCCTCACCTTTAAGCTTACCCTTACACTTACCCTTCCTAAAACAGTCCTCAAAATAATCCTCCTCATATGATGAATATAAAGGTAGTCCTATAGCCACCCTTTGTACTTCTTTCTTGTCTTTATATTCACCTTTGTACTTCTTTCTTGTCTTTATATTCAAAAGATGCTCATGGACTTCCTGACGAGAAACATCATCACCATGCTCATTAACATAAGCTCTAGCAAGCATAACCTCATCATCAGGGTAATTGTTATACCCAAATCTACAAACGCCTATTAAATGGGGTGGATAATCCTCACCCCTCCTTCGTGATGGACCCTTGCCCTTTCTAACACCCTTGCCCTTACTTTTAACCATTTTATATTCAACTATGTGATAGAGAGACAAGTCTGTGAGAGACAATAAGCAACAAGTTACTTTACAACACATACAATACAGATGAGTCTCACTTGAACCTATCTGACATTATTCAAATTCAAAGTGTGTCCAGTTTTAGTAAAAAACACCAATTTATTTGTTTCCAAAATTAGGGTTTGGGACCACATTATTATTAAAAAGTTAGGATTAGGGCAATTTTTTAATAGACAATTAGATTTTGGGCCAATTTTTTTAATAGCAAATTAGGGTTTGGTCAACCACATATATTTTAAAAAACAAACATTCAAAACATGCAAATTGTAAAAACAACAACTAAACAAATGAAACTAAACAATGAAGTGAAAAGTTTGTACTTACAAACTGACTTTCCTTAAGCTTTAATCCAAAGATCAAATCATAAAGTGCTAAAAGCTACCACATTTACTTCCACCCAGTAATCTAGGGTTTGAGCTGATACTCTAAAATGTGTTACTTTAAGAAGCTTGTCTGGGTATTTTAAGAAAAATATGAAAAAAGTGAATTGAGAGAATGATGAGAGAGTGTTATCTGAAGATGATAATGAGAGAGTGTTGTCTGAAGATGAAAGAGGTTAGGGTGAGAGAGGCGGTTAACTAAGTCTTTTTCCCGCTAATAGGATAGGTAGTGAGAGATTACGACACATGTTACAACTAAACGGTCGGGATATAAAGTCGTGCTGGTCGTTGATCTCAAAATAACATTGATCTTTGCCCTATTCATTTTAATCGTGTGTAGTACATGTGTAAGGGTAAATTAGCCATTTCAAAAAGTATAGACGAATCATCGTCAATTTTACCCCAATGTCTAATAAACGATCAATTAGTGACCAAACGTAAATTATCTAATTATAATTGGGCCCAAAAGCTAAATAACCTTAAAATAAAAACTCCAAAATAATAGAATAAAAGGAGTCAAAAAGCCAAAACAAAAAGGCTAAGGATGGAAACTAAGTATAGAAGCAAAGTAAGAACAAGTTTTTCTCTAGTTACATGCAATTGAAGACCATATTATCTCATACTTGTTTATTTAAATATACATTCCATTTCTTCTTAAACCATCACCTCAGCCCCGTATCACCTAATAAAGACCTCTAGCTCAATTAGGAATAGGTTGGTGTGATAGTAAGTGGTAGATGTGTTTAATCGACCTCGGCTTCCTTGGATTGTCATTGAGATTGTGAAGAAACGTGTTCCCATTGCACACTAGAGTTAGCAAACTTGAGTGGAAAAATCAGTGTTATGTGTCTTGACACATTCCTTGTGTGAACGTACTTAGGCACGCTACCCAAAAGTTTTAGAAATTGACTTGCCATTGTATTTCATAGCATAGTTCATTGTATAGTTGTTTATCTTAAAATGATTTGATTATTATGCATATATTAATTTTTGAGTTAGATTGATGATTCTTGTTTAACTGCTAGTGAGATGTATAGATTCTGAGATAAAATTAGGGGACAATTACTTTTATTTCTTAGTCGTTGTAGTATAAATGAAGTTTGTGAGTATCTACTCTGAAAAACACTGATGAGGCTATAACTCATCCACTATGGAATTTCTAGTGGTTTAAGGCCTTATTACATATGGCCAATGCAATCGCACTCTGCGAAACGAGATTAGTTAGGACCACATTTTTGGCCATTTATCTGTTTTTATTTCTTATTTTTGCTTGAGGACAAGAAAAATCCTGTTTGGGGATGGTTGATAAGCACCTAAAAGTGTAGTTTAAACCCCCCTTAATAGTATTACATTTAGGCCAATTATGTTTATAATAAATAAAAGTTAGTATTGTTTACGTGTTGTTGTGTATTTCAGGTCTTGAAGCTGTATATGTGCTTAAAGATGTCATTTTGCATGAAAAATGACTCAAGATAATTGCCGAGGAAGTTCTACATTTAAATCCCAAGAATCATGAAGAAAAGCCTTTTTCAATCCCAATCAAAGCTGGGAAGTCAAAATCAATTCGGGTAGAAAAATAATAGAAAAGTCAACAGAACTTCAAATAGGCATATCTTTGGACACGGGCCTCGAATTACTCCTACTTTATTTCAAAATGACCATCTCGGAATAAGCTTTCCAATGGACCCAGCCTTGCCCTAATCAAAACTTTAAAAGTAGACGAAAAAGGCACTGAAGTAATTTCCAGCAGAATTGGCCCTTTTAGACTTAACCTAATGGACTTTAGGCTCACATTAGAGGCCCAAAGTCCCACTTTTTGGCCCATGCACGAAAATGTAACCCTAACCCTCTCCTATATAAAGAGGGTTAAGGCTAAACTTAATACTCCTCTTCCAATACCCCTTTCTTTAGTTTAGTATAGTTGTAGTTTAGTTCAGGGTTAGAATAATTTAGTTTAATTGTAGCCTCCATTATTCTCCATCAATAAAAGCTTTAGTTTACTTTCAATTATTGTTCTTTAAATTATGTCTTCTATTCAATCTTTAGTTAATATGATTCCTATGATACAAGGCTAAACCTCCATTAGATGAGGTTTATGAAGCCATGTGAGGATGATTGGTAATTAGTTTTGTCATTGTTTTGCAAAAGTTTCAAGTTTGATTCTTATAATTGTTTAAAGATAAAGATCATGAGAGTTAAACTAGACTTTAGAGCCACCATCAAAGAGATTTGTGGTGGATCTAGACTCTCATGCTAGTGAAGCCTTGATCCAAGAGGACTTGGTGTTCACTAGGGATCAATAGGCAATTCGATAATCAACCTAATGGTTAATCAAATTGTGTGGTGGATTGAATCTTCTCTATACGCTTTTATCATCATTATATCTACTATTTTGACATCTTATTTATTGTTTTCACATCACATATTACTCTCTCATAAGTTAATAGTTTGATTAGTCAAGATTCGTTACAAGAACGTGTAAGCAAGAGTGGAGAACATGATTACTCCTCTTTATTCTATGTTGTTTAGAGAGTATTATTATATATTAATATGCATGATTTAGTACTATTTTAAACACTGTTTTTACACTATTAAATCTTAGTTATCAATTAGTATATAGTTAACATCATATCATCCATCATATGCATAGTCTTGGGGGATCTGATTTAAAACGACCCCACATATAGTCTTGAATTTCTGACTATAAAAGATTCATGTTATGTTTTCTCGATGCATTCCATGGGAGTGCATTCTTAAGGTAATCGGACCACTCCAGTTGGAGTATGTGGTTGTAAGTGCCGGAACCTTAGTCCAGTTATATCTCACATATTTTTTGTAAAACATTTTTTACTTGTCGTTTGAGTAAGTGTGACCCTATGGAACGAGTATACAATTTTCTTTTTCTTTATTTTACATTTCTTTTTTCAAAATAGTTGTTTTTCTCCGTTCTCATTATAAAAGATTTTTGATACATAAATAGTTATGTAATTTTAAAAAACGGCCAATGGATTCCATATAGACCAACCCTTAGAAGTACACATCCTCCATTCTTCTAAGGGTGGTTTGAGGATCAGTTATGTGTTATTAAGGGTCACCCATATCACCATGCAATTTCTGTCTCAGTTTAAACTATATAGATACCAATTGTCCCTTGCTCACCAATATATCATCACATCAACCATCAAATACATTCAGACAAGGACAAAGTACTTACAACAATCAGAACAGAGCATTGGGTCCCATCCTATTTTAACTAGAACTACCAAAATCCAACAAAGAGACCTAGTTCTACCACCTACTAGTTCCCAATCAGCTAAACCCTTCCATTATGTCTTGCATAGTAAACCCCCAAACAAACATAACTGAAGCCACAGTCTGACTGGATTGGGTTCAATAAAGAGCCAACATGAAAGTTGCCTTAGATTGCTTGTTATGATTTGTTTTCAAAAGATTAGCATTTAGAATCATAGCTTTTTGAGTACGAGTATCTTCAAATATCTCTCCATAGTTTTAAAAACTAGAGGATATAAAAATGAAAATTATACGCCCCGGAGTAACCAAAATGATACCGGATCAACGTATAATTTTATCTTCTTGTCAAAACCTCTATATGGTTAGAGATACCTTTAGATTGAGAAAAACAATTACTTAAACACACACACACACACACACACACACACACACACACACACACACACACACACACACACACACACACACACACACACACACACACACACACACAATTCTTATGTGTCTGCATAGATAGTTGTTTACATACTTGCATTTCCCATATTTTTATTTTTTAAACTTCTAGTATAATCATGCATGCATGTTATACTTTCATGCATTTCATACGTATTTTCAAAAAATACAAAAACTCAAAAAGATTTCATAGTAGAATAAATTTCCCTAGTATAATTAACCATGTATTTCTCATTCTATATCAAACAACCCACGCCCCAAACTTATTTGGGGGTGACATATTTTCATCATGAAGAACATAATACAGGTGTATCACCATTTTTGCTCATGTTTCTATGGTAATCTCTTTCCTAATCTCTTCATACTTTGAGGACAAAGTATAGTTCTATTTGATGGTGGTATAGTAACATTTTGCAAAACTAGGCATTTTTTTCGCTAAAAGGTAATTGATTAAAAGAATAAAAGGTTACAAGGAAAAAGAATATGAAGTGTTAAGAATTGTATAGTATGGGTATCATCAGTTGTGTACCCACCTATTACATCCTACATTTAGCTTATAAAACGGAAGTAAGTAGTAAAGTGGTTCTCCAGATTTCTCACAAAAGGAGGTTTATTGTCCCACCATTTACTTTTTCCATTTTGCAATGCTGCTCCATGTCTCGCATAGCTATCCACACCTAAGTTTGTCTCCCTCCATGTAGTTGTAACATTGATCCATGATGCTTTCTCCCGGAGTTGCTTCCATTTTGTTCTAACCCTCCAATGCACTGTGTCTTCCTGAAAGGCTTTGACTATCGATGCAGAGTCGGATTCCACCCAAATATATCGCTAGTCCCGATCCAGTGCCCTATGAATCCCTTATATAATAGCATAAGTTTATGTCATATAGTTTGGCCTCCTGCTACTGCCCCAAAATGTTACCCATGTCATCCCTGAGAATCACTCCCAACCAGCCCTGCCTGGGTTCCCGCGTGAACTTCCATCCACATTAATTTTTATGATGCTAGGAGGTGGGAGAAGCCAGTAACATTCCAGAATTTTGGGTGCTCTTCTTAGTTTTTGTTGGAGATTAAGTGTGTGAAGAATTTTCATTTCGGTCACTGTGTTGTTCATGGTACCTATCGATTTGTGGTATGCTCTGATAATGGCTCTTCTAGTCAGAAAGCAAATGTTAGAAAAGCTAGATTTTTTCTAATCATAAAGCACCTGATTTCTATTCTTCCATAAGCTTACCAGACTTGTCAGCAAGCAAGCTTTCCACATATCTAGAATCAAAGAGATATGGTGTTTGGCCTGTTGCATGATGTCATTGAAGGAATTAATGTGTGATGTAATGCTAAAGATATTTCTAGCATGATCCCAAACTCTCTTGGCCAATTCGCAGTGATAGAGAATGTGCTCAAGGTTTTCTGTCTCCTGGTTACATATACAACATCGAGAGGCCAACTGTGTCTTCCATTTTTGTAACATGTCATCTGTTCTGGAGACCCCCCGAATCAGTTTCCATGTTATACCTTGTGTCTTTGGAAGAATTTTAGAGCTCCAGATGAACTTGCATCCTTTTTGCTTAGGTGCTTTCGTCCGAATATCCTCATGCACTGCTGAGACTGAAAACTTCCCTTTAACGTCTGAGAGCCAGACTCTCTCATCTTCCTTTGAATTGTCAGGTTGCTGCAGATAAGAGGGATTGATACCGATGAGCTGTAAAACTTGAGTCATGTTGCTGGAGAAGTTCCAAAGGTTGCCTTGTATGAATTCATTGAGTCGGCCTTGGAGCTTCCTGATATCTTTACATTCTTCCTGGAAAAATTCACAAATCGGTTTTTGATGGATCCAATGCTCTTTCCAAACATTAATTGAGACCCCATTTACTACCACCCATCCATGCATATGATTTATTTCTTTGAGAGCCCATCCAATACCCTTCTAGACTATCAAGGTCTTATAGTCAGTCCATGTACCCGACCTGTTTATATATTTGCCTTGCATGAAGGCAGACTAATCACTCTCCTTAGTGAGCAAGCCCCAGGCTTGTTTCATTAGCATTGAAAGGTTGATATCCTTGAGTCTCTTGATGCCCAGTTCTCCCTCTTCTAGAGGTTTACATGTTTTTTCCCATGACACCATAAAAGATTTCCTTTCCACAGGGTTACCACTCCAAATGAAATTTTGAATTATGCTCTCACATTCTTTTATCACTGAGTTTGGCCATTTGTAGATTGCCATGTTGTGAACTGGTATGCTATTAAGAACATGTCTTGCTAATACTACTTTTCCTTGGAAGGAGAGCATTTTGCTAGCCCACCCTATAGCTCTGTTCCTGATCTTGTCCACTAGAGGTGCTAACGCAGCTTTTGTCACTCTGCCCATGATCAGTGGAACCCCAAGATACTTTTAAGGTAGCATGCCTTCTTTTATACCCATAACCTCTTGAATCAAAAAATTTCTCCTGTTATTCATTGGACTCAAAAAGATCTTACACTTCTCCTTATTTATGAGTTAGCTAGAGGTATCCTGATATATGTTAAGAAGTTTGACAAGTTGCTTGATGCCCCTTATGTTAGCATTGCAGAAAAGGAAAATGTCATCTGTAAACAATAAGTGAGAAGGACTGGAATATTTGGAGTTCACCACCATGTGCTGAATTTTCTTATCAAGAGCTAATCTGTTGATGGTTCTACTTAGACACTCTTCCGCCAAGAGCAAAAAGCATCGGAGGGAGAGGATCCCCTTGTTATATAATAGTATATTTCTTCCTTTATAAAATTTTTTTTCGAAAAAGACCAAAAATATTTTTCCATTTAGTATTAAAAAGTTTTGTTTCCTTTTTCTATGATGAATAAAAGGTTTAGAAGTCTCATTATAGCAATAGAGTAAGGACTTGTTCTTCGTACTTAGACTAATATACGTACAATAGTTTCTGCATCTTTTCATAAATGGCATGCATCAACATTTGTTTGTATATAGCAGTGAGTTTCGAAGCCAAGGTTAGAACAATTAAGTTCCATATCTTGTGAGAATCTAGCCAAAAGCCTCATCTAAATGATTATTAAGTGATTGCACAAAAGATGTCCGAATAGGAAGACCACACGTCCACTTGCTTGATTACCACACCATATTCTATGAGAGAATTTAGGCCCTTTTTGGATCGATATAGCCAAATAAACGTTAAAAACCCAAAAAGATAGTTTTCCTCTAGTTACCCCTCTTAAGCCTTCACCCTTTCTAAAAGCCTTTTTATTCTTCACCAAAAATTCTTAACCCAATACAACACACAATAAAAAGCTTACCCAGCTGACAAGTTGAGAACTGGATGGATATCAGAAAAAGAGAAGAGAAAACCTTGTACAAAAACAAATCAGTTATTTGCTTCAAAAAGAAAAGAAAAGAAACACCCATCCAAAACCAAAACTCCAAAAAATTCAAATGAGTCAAACAATCGAATCTCCCAAAAGTTCAAAATCAAAAGGAGACGATATCAGAAACAAAAAGAAACAAAAGAAAAGTTAGAACTCCCAAAAGTCAAAATCATATGGAGTCACAAAGCCAAAAGGGCAAAAAGAATGCATCACAATTCAAAAGTAAAAGAACAAAACGAGGTTCTTCTCTGGTTACAAGTATCTTGAAGACCCAGTTCTTGACTTATTAGATTTTGTTTTTTCCTTCCTTTTTCTTTCTAAACCATCACCCTTGCCCCGTAACTCTTATATAAAAGACCTCTAGCTCGATTAGGAATAGGATGGTGTGATAGTAAGTGGCCGGCAAGCGTGATCAATCAACCTCGCTTTCTTTGGATGACATTTGAGTGTGTGAGGAATATAAGTGCCCGCTGCACTTGAGAGAATGAACCTTGAGTGAATCTATCTGAGAGTTGTGATTGCAACACACCCCTGTGAGAACCCACCTTAAGGAAGCTCTCAAAAAGCCTCAGAAACAACTCTGCTTTTGCATTTTATTGCTCATGTTTTGTACATTTATCTTTAGATGATTAAATTATTGTATATAGGTTATTCTAAGTTCAAAGGAGCTTGTCCTTATTCACCGCTAATGAGATGTGTAAGGGGATTTCCCGTCATTGAACAGATGACACATGTATGGGAAATAATCTAAGACTATAGATGTCCAGAATGAGACGAGGACCATCGTATCGGTTCTGTGAATAAGTGATCTCGTGCTTAGCACGAGTGTTTAGTGGACATGTGCTAGGCACGTGGCTGACCGCCTCTGAGTATGATAGTTCTCTAAGTCGTTGGGAACTGATATAGATAGTTTTTTAACAGAAGGAAACTGAAGATGGCGATCTCTGATGATAAGGAAGGAATCGTGATGACATATCTTAGGAGTTACCTTTTAGATATAATATTCCCATACACGATGGGACATTATGATTAACAAGGAAAACTTACCTCTCATAAGATATGGTCTAGATTCAGACTTCCATAAGGAGAAGAATCCTAATAGGAAGGCAGAGTCCAAAGATGGAAGGGAACTCACAAGCGGTGAGGACAGTCTTAACCCTAGGACTCTCGTAGCTCTTCCTATATAAACCATAGGGATTCGCTCTTAGGAACTACACAAAATAGGGTTTGATTCTCCTAAATAAACAAGGAGACACGTAGGTAGTCGCCAGGTGGTTCAACCCTGAACTCACAATCATCTCATCCCTTCTCTACTCAGTGAAAGCTTCTGGATCACAAGGCACAGAGGAAGATCAGGGGATACTCAAAAACTCCCCTACATCTTGTGGCGTCGTCTGTGGGGACGAAAACAGGTAAACATTCATTCAAACGACTAATTTAGTTTAAAAACTCTTACCATTATGATGGTAGGAGCAAAGAAAACAAAGAGTGGCGCTACCACGCGCAGTAGGTCACCGTGAGAGAAGAAGATCAGGGGATACTCGAAAACTCCCCTACATTTTGTGGTGCCGTCTGATACCTTCACTATCTAGAGCACAAGATACCTAAAGGGGGGGAGAATGTCGGTTACTATGACGTGAATGACCCCCTCCAAAGACCTATGACCAACACCGATGGACCAGTTGCTCCCGGTGCAGGCCCCTGGAATAACGCTCAAGGGGAGCGTCAAGATGGTGAGAATACTGTCCTCACCAACCTAGAGTTTGTTCAGGCAGTACATGCTCTGGAATAACAAAGAACCAATCTTGAACAAGAAGTACAACTGTTGAGGCATTTGTATCAATCTGACACGGGGAAGGAGCCACTCATTGATCTTGATGATGACGACCTTCCAGAAGGTGGTCATGCAAAGAACCCAAGGCGTGGGGGGCCAATTCGATGCGAGACATCTGAGTCAGAATACAACAACTCAGATGAGTACTCGGATACGGCATCAGAACTAGTGTCAACTGACCAGGACTATGACATCGACCCTAAACACAGGAAAAAAGCTCAGACCAAGAAGCATTCCAAAAAAGCTACATGGGAAACTAAGAAAAATGACCTGATATGTCAGATGCATCGGATGACAGGCAAAGGGAGAAAAATGCAAGACTCCCTTATTCAGTCCACCATAATGGGGGTAGGCAGATCTCCTTTTGCATCTCGAATAATGAGAAAGCCTGACCCCCACGGCTACCGGCAACCGAAGTTTAGTGTCTTCAATGGCAAGTCAGATCCGGTGGATCACGTATTCAGATATTGAGCAACTATGGGACAATATGAAAGGTATTACCACATTATATGTCAAAAGTTCGAAGCCTCCCTGTCTAGATTTACGTTCCAGTGGTACCATAGGTTACATGAACGGTAGATCAGGTCCTCAGAAGAGATGTTTAGGACCTTCATAGACAAGCACCAACCAAAGCAGATTGACGCATTGTTCAACATCAAGAAAAAGGACGGAGAAGCATTAAGGTCCTACATGCAATAATTCATGGAAATTTCAATCCAGATAGAGTCTTACAATGAACAGACTACCATAATAGCTTTCAAACAAGGGTTGGATGAAAACAACACCTTATTCGGATCCCTCTCCAAGAAACAACCCCATGATTTAGAGGAGCTCCTAGACAGGGTTGAGACTCATGCGGGGTGGGAGGAGGATATCCTAAACAGATGTCAGGAAGAAAAAAGGCTAGTCGGGCAGCTCCTGTGGCCCCACGAGAAGGGAACTCTTCCCCTCAAAAGCTGAAAAGAGACCGTAATCATGGCCACCAAAAGGTTGAATCCCCATCAAAGGGACGGATACCCAAAGGATAATACCATAATGTAACCAATAGCGCAGATGGAAAACCACAGAAGAAACCACGAGTGGAAGGAGCTGAAGAGCTCCTTCCTTGATGGACAAAAACTTTGCCCCTTTGAACAAAATACTAGATGAGGTCCTGGACTCGATCAAGAATCAGAGTTATCTCAAATGGCCAGCTCTGCTTAAGCCAGGCTCCTTGGGTACTGATAACTGTAAAATGTATAGTCTACCTACGAAATGAACGATGAATTCAATCCGTAAGTAAACTAAAACTAGACTTTTACGAGTCTCAATTATCAAAGCTTCTACTCTCGATGCGAATTGCACTAAGTGGAGTAGGAAGTTCGTTCCACTCCTAGTTCCCTAGCATGGATTGTTTTCTAAGTCTAAGAAATCAGTCTTAAGTCAATGAGAGCTTTACGAAGGGGAATTAGACTAAGATGCAACTACCCACGAAATGCAACTAGTCGATTATCAGACAACTAAGGGAATGCTACGTTGATTCGATGATAAGGAGTTGAGGGGGATTGATTCCACCTTAACTCAACTTAATCCACTAGACACGGCCAGTCGTCGAATTGAATTGAACTGCCACGCAGAACAATCGGTTCTTCCTAATCCCTAATTACACATGGCATTTCTACCAATTAATAATTAGCATGTGAACGATTAAACCCATTCTCATGGTGAACTAAACGTTTCTAGAGTGGAAAGGAAATTACGACAATCTCCGATAATTGGAATCAAGCTTTCATCAAGGTTTCTCAACCCCTCTAATGGAGGTTTAGCCTTGAATCATTCAATCATTTCCATTTAAATTAAATCTAAACATAATATAAAGCAATGAAATTTACTTAATTAAACAATAATGAAATCTAAATTAATGACTAAAATGAAATAAGAACAAGAATTGAAATTAGATCTAGAAATGGAAATGACAAAAATCAAAATTGATAAAAAATACTACTTTATTGATCTAATCAAATGAAGAACAAGATTCAAAGGTTTAATCTAATACAATGAATTGAAACTAATTAAACTAAGTTCTAAAACTAATTAATGGAGGCTAACTAATCTAGGTCTAACTATCTACCTAACCTAACTGCCATTAACAATGAGTCAAGCTTTTGTTTTATACATCCAGATCCAAAATCGTGCATGGGCTTGGAGCCATGTTTTGGGCCGCAGAATCAGCCCAAACCCAATTCTTTCAAATTCAAAAGGGCCGCTTCAGCTGCAGTTGGCTTCCACAGACGTTTCGTCCACTTTTGCTCCTCTGATTGGGTCAAGGCTTAGACCATTGCAAAGCTCTTGCCGAGCCGGTCGTTTTGACATAAGGTAGGCCCAATTCGAGGTCTGAGTCCAAAGATATGGAATTGAAGTTTCACGACTTTTGCTCCTTTATCTCGCTAAAGTGGCACATTTCGCACATAATGGACTTTGAAGCCCCGAAATGCATAAAAACACGTAATCAGCATTAACTCTTACTTATTATTCACATAATTGGTCTAACAATATGATTATTAAGGGTTAAAACTATAGTTTTGGGCTCTTATCAAACCACCCCAAACAAATTTTTGCTTGTCCTCAAGCAAAAGATGAGAAATTAGAATAAGTGACCAAAAATGGAGTTCTAACTACTCTCATTTATTTGAGTGCGATTGCATTGACCATATGCAACAAGGCCTTAAACCACTAGGAATTCCCTAGTGGACGAAGTTATAGCCTCGTGAGAGTTTTCAGTGAAGGTACTCACAAACTTCATCTATACTACAACGACTAAGAAAATAAAACTATTGTTTCCTTATTCATGCTCAACTATCTATACATCTCTCTAGCAATTGAATAAGAATAACCAAGTCAGAAACCTAAGCTAATATATGCATAATAATCTATCATCTACAATAAACATATACACAATGAGTAGTACTATAAAATGTTTAGCGGGGTTTGTTTCGAGAACTTCGAATAAGCCCTTAAGTAGGTTCTCACAATAATAGTCAAGAAACAACACTCTGATTTTTCCACTCAAGTTTCACTACTCCGTATTAATGGTGCACTTTTACCTTACAATCTCAATGACACACAGGAAGCTTCGGAGTCGATCAAACACATCGCCACTTACTATCACACTAACCTATTCCTAATTGAGCTAAAGGTCTTTATTAGGTGTTCATGAGGGGATTAGGAGATGGTTTAAGAAGGAAGGAAATGGATATTCAAAAGGACAAGTCTGAGATAATAGAGTCTTCATATTATGTAACTAGAGAAAACCTTGTTATTTACTTTTTTGCTTCTACACTTTGTTTCCATCCTTAGCCATATTTTTTTTTTCTTTTCTTTGGCTTTTGACTCCCTTTTATTCTATTTTTGGAGTTTTAATTTATTTCTATTTTTATTTTTCTTTTCTTTGGATGGAAACTTATTTTCTTTATTTTTCGAAGCACTAACTAATTTTTGTTTACATGTTTTTCTCTTCTTCTTTCTTCATCATTCTATTCTCAGACTTATTCTAAATTGGGTAGGTTGATTTTTTTTTTTATTTTGTTATGTTTTTGTAACAGGGTAAAGGAATTGTGGTTTATGGAAGGCTAAAGAAAGGCTCAGTGGGGCGACTAGCGGAAAATATACTTAGGTCAGAATTTCTAGCTATATCGATCCAAAAAGGGCCTAAATTCTCGCTTAGGATATGGTTTAGTGATCAAGCAAGTGGACGTGTGATTTCTCTATCCGGATTTTACTTCTCCCTTGTGTCATTTCTCAAATGTTTCACTCATATAAGGCTTTAGGCTATATTCTCACAGGATTTGTAGAATAAGTACTCTAGCCTAGATTTCAGAAACTTCTTTGCCAAACAATCATAGATACTCATGTAATATATTTATAGATAGATGCAAAGATTATTACCTACATATTAACCTAAGTTTCTAACTATTATTCGATGCAAAAGCTATTGAGACTTCTAGATTGTTAAGAGCATAGAGAAAGAAAACAATACCAATATTCCTAAGTGTATAGCATGGACTTATTTATTTATATTTTTAAATTTTTGAAATTTTAACTAGAAAACAAATGCATATTATATCTATCTATATCCTAACAGATGCCTTAATTACACGAAGTTTCTATGCCCCCAAACAAGAAGCATGCTTTGTCCTCAAAGCATTTAAATAAAGAGGGTAGAAAAAATACCATTCAGCGCCGTGGAAATTCAAAACATCTGCAAAACAAGGTTAGAACGTACTAATATAGGAAATAAAACCGGACGAACTCTATAACGAAGTTCTACCCATTATGGGGGTTAATGAATTAAATTGCTTAGGACATAGCGGACACTAACAGAAACTAAAACTTACCTCCACTCCGGGCTGTTATTCGTCATCTTTCGTCATCCTCTACTTCTATAAAGAAGTGAGGCTCCTTCGCGATCCCCGCCATGCAATGATAATTTGCCAGGCTTCACGCCATTTATCATCTATGGTTGCTAACCTATTAAGTGCCACTTGGTCTGATGGGGTGTAGGGTGCAACCTGGTGAGGTTGTATCCGCCACCCTTGCCAAGTCATTGCACGGAAAGATCGAATAAGACTATTGGTGGGTCGCACCGTCTATCCTAATCCAATCCGTGAAACGTGTACAAAAAACAGGAAAGAAACATAGCATAATACGTGAAATTAGAACAGGCATAAGAAGGTACTTATGCCTCATGGTATAGGCTCGTGCTAAACTAGACATCAAAGTTCTGGGAAGGTCATAGAACCGGCGCCCCGTGGCTAAAGCAAGGAAAACGCTGCAAGTGGCGTCATTCACGTAAGAAAACGCCATTCCCCTAAAATGTTTAGCATAATCCAAAACATAACAGGTTCCTATGTTCATGGACGGGGCTACCAAGGGCAATGTTATAGTCCCCTTTGGTCCTCAATACGGAAAATGCCCCGCCCCCATAAGCCTGCGGCAAAAACTCATAAGTGTAGACATGCATATTATCGACCCAATAGCACCATGGGTCTTGTATCTCGGTGGGCATAGCAAGTCCAAGAACAAATGCTAGCAAGAACCGGTAATTTCCATTGGTTCATCGTCAATGTTGATGGAGAATACTTGTTCTCCATCCGGTCTCTCAAAGAAAATGCAGTTATTATAAAAATAAGATGCAAGTCTTTGGAGAATAAAGTTCAGCCGGTCTTACCATAAGAGGTTCCCAACCAACATATGTGATCACCTGTTAAAACCAAGCACCGTAAGTAGTGCTTTGGAACAAATCTTCGAAAAGACTGTTCGGTATTATTATAGGAGATGTCATCTCAAAACTACCTCTGGAACAGCTGCAAAACAACCGGGCACAACTCGCGAAAAACTGGAATTTTTTCTGGTCCACGGAAGGTAGCGAAAGCCTTGCCATTAACTAGGGCGCGAAGTCGCTCTTTGTATTTTTGAATTCCAGTGTTTTAAGAAGTCGTTTTGCTTTGCGCTGGGCGCCGCCTCGAGTAAAAATTTTTGTCGAAGTGTGTGAAGGGCCTCCTGGCGCTGAAGGCCGCCTCTATGGCGCTGGAAGCCCGAAGCTGATTTGCAAAAATGGAGGCGAAACGGGAATCGCGGGTGTGAAAGGTGCGTGATGGAGTTTAGGTGTAGTGTGAGTTGTGAGGATAGATTGTATCAAGTTTATATAGGTTTTAAGTTGCTAAAATGGGTCGGAAAGTTGCCAAAACTAATTACGGTAGTTTCAGGAGATCCTAAAATTTCCAAACCCGAAAACGGAAACAACTCATTTTCTTGATTCTAATTCAAACCCAGTATCTTTTAGGTTGATTATATGATTGAATGTACCTATTTAATCTAGATTTCATTCTACAATGATACTTAATCATATTTCTGCCTAAACAACCATATTTTCACCTTGACTCATAATAAATTCTACTTGGTAGGGTTATATAAAAATAAAGCTTGAATTGATAAAACCACCCCCAAACAAGTTGGGAAGGTGGGATCAATATGAAACAACCACACATACTGAAAATAACCCCTTATATTAAAATTTTCATTCAGAGTACCTTTCACTACAAAATTCAAATTACGAAAATAAAAGTTACATTACAATAAAAACAACAAAAATAAATAAAACAACAACCACTATCAATCCTCACACTCTCTAAATACCTCGCCACTGGTGGCGGAGGGCACACTCTCTAGTGGTGGCTCTCCGGCTCCCGAGAAGGTCCAAAGAGCAGTCGTCCTTTCGTCGACGACGCCATGCCTCGTAGAGCTGTGTCCTCGAAGGCGAGTCCAGATGAGGTGGGAAGCGTGCAAGCATATCCACTCTAAACCGGCGGGCTTCCATCTCACCCTGCTTTGTTCCCATCTCTCATCCTCTCCGGGGCGCGGAGCTCGAAGTTGTGATGAATAGTCGCCGTCGAGTCCGGAGGTCCGCATGATAGTGTTTAGTGAACGATGCCCCTATGAACAGCCATGTTTCGTTCAAGATCAGACCAACACCTCTCGGGAGGCATCTGCGATCAAAGCAAGTCAAGTCTTCCTCATCCCCGAGGCATCCCGATGTTCCCCCCTCCTCTTCATTCTCAGCTCCACCATCCTCTTCTTCTTCTTCTCTATCCTCAGCCCTCCTCCAAACTTGTTGGACACACTCCTATAGATACGCGTGTTACGGTGCAGGTAATGTAAATCCTATCGACGCCAAAGTCGCTTTCATCTTCAAAGATGATCTTGGTGATTAACACGGTGAAGAGGTGCCAAAGACTTTCCGACCCCCTAATCATGTTTTCAAAGAAAACTCCAAGATACAGAAATCGTACTTCTGCCCTCCGGAGTACCCATAAGACGCGGAGGCAGGTCGGACCGATGTCGCCGACCTTGTCCTTCCCTTAGGACATTCCGACCAATCCACCGGGGTCAGAAACTGGTTGGTCCCGAGGGATGCCTGGCGTACACAATGGGAGTTTGTATTGTAGCTCCCATTGATGACAGTCACGCCCATCAGAGGCTCTACCCCGTCAAACTGGGGCTCCTGTAGAGTGGCATCCAGATGGATTCTAGGCGGAATGCCTAGAATCTCAGCCAACAGTCCAGTAGTCAACTCCCTCCTCTTCTTCCTTACCATCACAAAAATCCTACTCCCCTCCAACTCCCTGGTGTTGTAGAACCGTCGGACCAAGTCTTCATGGTAGAAGGCTTCGGTCGAGTACCACAAACTACCCCAGTCTCTACTAGCCATTTCGTCACCGTAAAACGGTGCGAAGTGGTCGGCAGTGAAAACTTGCTCCGGTATAATTCGGCGTTGTTGAGCCATCTAGTGTTTGGAATGGAGTGAAGGTTTAAATATGATGTGGTGGTGGTGGTTTAAATTGACCGACCGAAAGAGCAGTGGTGGTGGTGGAGTGGTGGCGGCGCAGCACCAAAATTTGTAAATTTCGGTGGTTTTTAGTGATTTAAATCGGTGGGGGTTGTGGTGGTTTGGTTTTAGAGAAGATTTGGGGTTAGGATTTGATTTTGGGCGTGGGTTTATTGTATTTTCTTTTTAATTTTTATTTTGTTTTAGGTTTTGGAGCTTTGTTAATGGCGGAATGGAAGATGAAAACGATGAACTGATGGTGAGAAGGTAAGGGCGCGAGCGCGCTGGTCGTGGGCGCGGGTTGGCCCCAAGCCCAAAATCGAAATTTTTGATTTTTTCGATTTTTTTGCTAATTTCAATTCAAAATTGCCGCTTCGCTATCGGGTCCGATTTTCGCGAATGAGATATGGAAATGATCAGGAGAGAATTTCCTATCCAATGAACCATAAAACACTCTATTCCGACTTCGGATGACATACGAGATAGTGGAAAATGCCTCGAAGTGCGTGCATGACGTAAGTTATGCTTAACGAATGAACTCTAAATTAATAGATTATGTCAATCCGAATCGTAATACAATAAAACGGCCTAAGCAACTGTAATGGGACATAAAATTTTAGTACGAACATTTAACACCCTTGACCCCCCAAACAAATTTTTACAACGAAGCTTAGAAAATTTGTTTTAGCAATAAGGTCTTTTTAAAGTCGATTCCGAGACTTCCTAGATTACTATGTGTATTTTTATTTTTTTTTTTTTTTTTTTTTTTTTTTTATTTTTAGAAGGAAAACAATAAGCAATAAAGACATAATTCACACCATAGAGAAACATGACTAAAAAAAAATTCGAGAAAAAACATGCAAGAGTGGAAAATGTGAACTATGTGAACCGTGGACTTAGGATCCGTACTTACAGCCACACACTCCATAGGGAGGGCCGGTTACTTTAATGGTGCACTCACCAATATATTAAAGTGAAAGGAAGTGCACCAAACACAACAATTGAGTCGTTTTATAGTCGATACTTTCGAGACTTTATCTAAAATATATGTATGAACATGCAGATTGATCATATATCAACAACCTAAATAGTTGTGGATCATTCCATAAATAAATATCACAGAAAACATATCCAAACACAATCAAGCACCAAGATTTCCTACGACGCAGCCTAGTGGAATGAAAACGAAGTCGGATAACCCTATCAGGTAACCTATCATGCACCTTCTTTTTAATTTTTGAATGAGTGGGTGTTCTAGTAAATAAGTGTGGAAAAGTGAATGGTTGTGGAGAATATGGTGGATATGGATAAGTTGTAGAAAGACAGCCCGCATAACAATGAGGATGTGGTTTTAGTACCGAATTCATTCATTGTGTGTGTAGGACCGCCTCAATTCTGAAAATGACGGTGTCAAATAGTTTGTCCTTTCAAGTATCCGTTTGCTAGGAGGATTTAAAAATTATGAAGCACAGGAGAAACAAAAGGATCGAGTGCAAACTCGAGATTCCTTTGAAAGGGTGGAAGGAGGGGAATCGAGGTGGATGTTGTGCAAGGTAGATCTTGATAGGGTGAATCGTCACCTACTCGAAGAAACTCATCGAATTCCTCATCTAGATTGGTCATATCCACATTACTATGGTAGTCCTCTACATCTTTGAGAAAATCATCTATCCCTTCCTCATCAATAACATGTGTATCGACTAGTGTAGGAATGAAAATGTTGGAGTCTGACTTTCCAAAGGAAAGAATTTTGGGCATATGACTATCAGGGAACGTGTTGTTGAAATAATCTCGAACAACGCTTTCGATCATGCTTACCTCTCCATCCATAGATCTAATCGGGTAACTGCGGTCCTTGTTTTAGAAACATTGACTTCAACAACAAGATGGCCAAAAGACATGGACATTGAACCATCACGGCAATTAATGAGCGCATTGGCAGTTGCCGTGAAAGGACGCCCTAAAATGATCGGACAGAGTCGTTAGCTTAATTTCGTGATCGAGGACTACAAAATCAGCCGGATAGTAGAAATCCTCGAACTTTTACCGGGACATTTTTTCGACTACACCCTTAGGATACTTAATAGACCGTCGACTAATTGCAACGCCATTTTAGTGGGTTGCATCTTGCCTAGACCTATTTGTCTATACAAATAAAATGGGAGTAAGTTAACACTAGCCCCCGTGTCTAATAACGCCGTCGTCGTAGATAGGAATCTCCTAAGGTGCATTCATGACAAAGAGATCGACCCGGGGTCCTTGTACTTAACAATTCCATTATGTTCGGATAAGGTTGGGAATTGTTCGTTAAAAAAGCGTCTCTTTTGGTATATTTGTCTTACGCCTAGTAGTACACAATTCCTTAAGAAACTTAACATGATGTGGTAGCTTTTAATAGCTTCGAGGAAAGGAAGGTTTATAGTTAGATTCTTAAAAACGTCCCTAATCTCCTCGTAATTTGTATCCCTAGTTAACATGGCTAATTTTTGTGGAAACGGTGGTTTCGTCTTCTATATTTAGCAATGGTATCACCGGATGTTTAACCGTGGCTTTCTATTTCTTAGGTTGTGTTGTAACCGGTACCTCTACGGTGGTAGGCTCTTGGGTTTCTATTTCGTATCTAGTAAAATAGTAGTAGGTGTAGGGGTTATTGGTGGGGTAACTATAGGCATAGTTACCTTTGTTATCAACCACTCTTTAACGAGAGAGTGGTGATGGCATTTATCTCACCTACATTTTCATATTCATTAATAATATTAGCGGTTACCTCAAAGGTCGTGTTTGTTGTTTTAGGATTAGGGTATTGCGTGACACGGCAACACACCTTTGGTTTGGGCTTTATCTTGAGCCAACTGTTGGGTTAAATTATTAACGGATTGTAGAAGCCGTTGGTTAGATTGAGCCATGGTTTGAAAAGTTTTGGCTCACTTGTATGAAGGTGTCAAGGCGATCCGTTGTGTGGGTGTAGTAGTCACGGAATTGGTGGTGTGACTGGAACTATTTCACGTGAATTATTTATGGGTGGATTTTGATAATTATTATTGACCGAACGATACCTCTATTAGCATTATAATTATTATAATTACCTTGACCTTGTGCTTGACCTTGTCGAGGTTGCACTTGGTTGTTATAATTATTAAAATTACCCCGACCCTCGCCCCCTTGTCGTAGTGGAGCTTGGTTAAAGCCGTTCGTTGGCCTAACATATTGATTATTGTACCCTTGAGGTGTGGCGTGTTGGTTATTTCTCCAACCGAGTTGGGATTTTGTCTCCAAGGGCGTTAGGTTCACTATTAATGGAACAAGCCCGTTCATAGGCTATAGGACGATGGGAGTCGGGATGCTCGGGGACTCCAAACGTAAACTACATGGGTTTGAATTTACATTCATGACGGGATAGGATTTTGTTGTACGTAAATGGCCTCTACCTTTTAGTGAAAGTGATTCGATTAGAGTTTTAATCTCGAATCGTGTTTAATTTCAAACATACCCGGTGGCCTTAATCGTTGAAGAAGAACTAGCGGAGCGGGGAGTAATCGTCACTACCCCCAATTATTATTTCGCTTAGTTTGGTCCTCTAAAAATTTATAAGCCTCCAGGCTCCTTTGCTTAAGAAACTACCCCCATTCATTATGTCAAGGACTTCTTTATGGTGGTGTAGAAGTCCTTTGAAAAAGGCACCTAACTAACGTGTCTTTTCGCTAAGTTATGGTGTGGACACTCTATAAGCGATCGGTGAAATGATTCCAAGCCTCTGAAAATGATTCATGAGGATTTTGTCGAAAGAAATGAATCTTGGAAAGCATCTCATCTGTCTTTAGGGGTGGGTAAAAATGTTCCATAAACAATTTGAACAAGTTTAGCCCACGAAGTCCACGTAATTATTTGGGCGTTAACCAAGACGCCGCCTTTATCGGCTAAGGTGAAAGGGAATACCCTTAATTTAATTTGTTCCGCACCAACCGTTGGATGGTGGAATGTTGTTAAGACTTGTTCAATCCCACGATGTTGATAAGGTTTTTCATGGTCTAAACCATGAAAAACGGGTAACAAATTAAAATATTTGGAGGGATTCTGAAATCCCCACTGGGTCCGCTAGAACGATGCAAGATTTGGGGCTATCGCCAAGGCTTTGTAGAAGTCCGAGAAAGGAGTCTCTCTTTCTTCCCCATTATATCGGTGGTGTGTGTGAAATAGTAGTTAGAGGTGTAGTGGGTGGTATACTAGATAGATTTGATTGTTGATGTTGTTGTGTATTTACGCTCGGTGTTTTGTTCGGCCGGACCTTAATCTCATGCAAGACTAAGTCGAACTTAACTAAACATGCAACACTCCAAACAATTCTTATATACTAGTATAAACCTCTAACAGGAGATGCGAGGTGTGGAAGAAAGGAATACCGATTGCGGCCCTTGCTTCGCTTTTATGAATAGCGCCTTGTTTACGCTTTGTTCAGTGTATAGAGCAGGTTAGAACACGAAAAAATATGAAAGACCAAAGTTCGAATCAAAACCGAAATCCGATAAATTTAACACGAGGGCCGTATTCCGGTAATTTTCAAATTACAGTGTTTTTAGCGCTGGTCGCTTCCACATGGGCGAGGTCGATTGTAAAGTCAAATTCAAAGAACTTAGCTGGTCGCTCTCTGAAGCCTTGGCTGGCGCTTCAGGTATTTTCTCGCGGAATTTGTCAACGCTGAAATGGGCAACCACAGTATGAAACAAACAAGGGTGGGTGGGTTTAATGGGACTTAAAAATGACTACTTCTACAAGGAAAACAATGCTAAAGTGCAACTAAGATGGCAGCGGCGCCATTTGATAAACGTAAAATGTATAGTCTACCTACGAAATGAACGATGAATTCAAAACGTAAGTAAACTAAAACTATCCTTTTACACTCAATTATCAAAGCTTCTACTCTCGATGCGAATTGCACTAAGTGGAGTAGGAAGTTCGTTCCACTCCTAGTTCCCTAGCATGGATTGTTTTCTAAGTCTAAGAAATCAGTCTTAAGTCAATGAGAGCTTTACTGAAGGGAATTAGACTAAGATGCAACTACCACCTAAATGCAACTAGTCGATTATCGGACAACTAAGGGAATGCTACGTTGATTCGATGATAAGGAGTTAGAGGGGGTTGATTCCACCTTAACTCAACTTAATCCACTAGCTTAACAGTCGTCAGTAATCCGAATGAAACTGCTATGCAGAACAATCGGTTCTTCCTAATCCCTAATTACACATGGCATTCCTACCAATTAATAATTAGCATGTGAACGATTAAACCCATTCTCATGGTGAACTAAACGTTTCTAGAGTGGAAACGAAATTACGACGATTCTACGATAGTCGGAATCAAGCTTTCATCAAGGCTTCTCAACCCCCTCTAATGGAGGTTTAGCCTTGAATCATTCCGCAATCATTTCCATTTAGATTAAAACTAAACATAATATAAAGCATTGAGATTTACTTAATTAAACAATAATGAATCTAATTTAATGGCTGGAATGGAATAAGAACAAGAATTTAAATTAGATCTAGAATGGAAATGACAAGAACGAAATTGAATAATAACTATTTTATTTATCTAATCAATCAAGAACAATGATTCAAAGGTTTAATCTAATACAATGAATTGAAACTAATTAAACTAAGTTCTAAAACTAATTAATGGAGGCTAACTAATCTAGGTCTAACTATCTACCTAACCTAACTGCCATTAACAATGAGTCAAGCTTTTGTTTTTATACATCCAGATCCAAAAATCGTGCATGGGCTTGGAGCCATGTTTTGGGCCAGAGAATCAGGCCCAAAACCCAATTCTTTCAGTCCAAAAAGGCCTCTTCAGCTGCAGTTGGCTTCCACAGACTTTTCGTCCACCTCTGCTCCTCTGATTGGGTCAAAGCTTAGACCATTGCAAAGCTTTTTCCGAGCCGGTCGTTTTGACATAAGGTAGGCCCAATTCCGAGGTCTGAGTCCAAAGATATGGCATTCAGAAGTTCTGCTAACTTTTGCTCCTTTATCTCGCTAAAGTGGCACATTTCTGCACATAATGGACTTTGAAGCCTGAAATGCATAAAAACATGTAATCAGTATTAACTCTTACTTATTATTCACATAATTGGTCTAACAAGATGATTATTAAGGGGTTAAAACTACAGTTTTGGGCTCTTATCAAACCACCTAAAAAAAAGATTTTGCTTGTCCTCAAGCAAAGATGAGAAATTAGAATAAGTGACCAAAAATGGAGTTCTAACTACTCGCTTTCATTGAGTGCGATTGCATTGACCATATGCAACAAGGCCTTAAACCACTAGGAATTCCCTAGTGGACGAAGTTATAGCCTCGTGAGAGTTTTCCAAAGGAAGGTACTCACAAACTTCATCTATACTACAACGACTAAGAAAATAAAACTATTGTTTCCTTTATTCATGCTCAACTATCTATACATCTCTCTAGCAATTGAATAAGAATAACCAAGTCAGAAACCTAAGTTAATATATGCATAATAATCCATCATCTACAATAAACATATACACAATGAGTAGTACTATAAAATGTTTAGCAGTGTTTGTTTCGGAGAACTCGAATAAGCGCCCTTAAGTAGGTTCTCACAATAATAGTCAAGAAACAACACTCTAATTTTTCCACTCAAGTTTAATTTACTCCGATTAAGGCACACTTTACCTTACAATCTCAATGACACACAGAAAGAGTCGATCAAAACACATCTGCCAGTTACTATCACACTAACCTATTCCTAATTAAGCTAGAGAGGTCTTTATTAGGTGTTACGGGATTAGGAGATGGTTTAAGAAGGAAGGAAATGGATATTCAAAAGGACAAGTCTGAGATAATAGAGTCTTCATATTATGTAACTTAGAGAAAACCTTGTTATTTTTTTTGCTTCTATACTTTGTTTCCATCCTTAGCCATATTTTTTTTTTTTCTTTGGCTTTTGACTACTTTTTATTCTATTTTGGAGTTTTTATTTTATTTCTATTTTTATTTTCTTTTCTTTGGATGGAAACTTATTTTCTTTATTTTCTCAAGCACTAACTAATTTTTGTTTACATGTGTTTTTCTCTTCTTCTTTCTTCATCATTCTATTCTCAGACTTATTCTAAATTGGGTAGGTTGATTTATTTTTTTTTCTTTTATTTTGTTTTGTTTTTGTAACAGGGTAAAGGAATTGTGGTTTATGGAAGGGCTAATGAAAGGCTCGGGGCTTAATTAGCGGAAAATAATTCATAGGTTTGAATTTCTCGCTATATCGATCCAAAGAGGCCTAAATTCTCGCTAGGATATGGTTTAGTGATCAAGCAAGTGGACGTGTGATTTCTCTATCCGGATTTTACTTCTCCCTTGTGTCATTTCTCAAATGTTTCACTCATATAAGGCTTTAGGCTATATTCTCACAGGATTTGTAGAATAAGTACTCTAGCCTAGATTTCAGAAACTTACTGCTAACAATCAGAGATTATTACCTATATATTAACCTAAGTTTCTAACAATTATTCTGACGCAACAGCTACGTGAGACTTCTAGATTGTTAAGAGCATGGAGAAAGAAACAATACCAATATTCCTAAGTGTATAGCATAACTTATTTATTTATATTTTTGAATTTTTGAAATTTTAACTAGAAAACAAATGCATATTATATATATTTATATCCTAGCAGATGTCTTAATTACACGTGTTTCTATGCCCCCAAACAAGAAGCATGCTTTGTCCTCAAAGCATTTAAATAAAGAGGGTAGGAAAAATACCATTGAATCGCGTGAAATTCAGAAACATCTGCAAAACAAGGTTAGAACGTACTAATATAGGAAATAAAAACTGACGCAACTCTATAAGAGTTCCACAAAGTGAGTAGTTTTGAATTCATAAGACTATACATTTTATATATTTGATAACTATAAAATGAGTAGTTTACCTACGAAATGAACAATGAATTCACAACGTAAGTAAACTAAAACTATTCTTTTACACTCAATTATCAAAGCTTCTACTCTCGATGCAAATTGCACAAAGTGGAGTAGGAAGTTCGTTCCACTCCTAGTTCCCTAGCATGGATTGTTTTCTAAGTCTAAGAAATCAGTCTTAAGTCAATGAGAGCTTTACGAAATGTTATGGATTGTTTTCTATGCTAACAAGACGCGTTAATTTAACTAACGAGATATAATAAGTAACAAGATAAAATATAAACTAAAGTTAAATACGAGAGCTACGGAAATACAATTGTTTGAATCTAGATAAATAAATTAGAGGGGAATTGAATCCACCTCGAATCCAACTTAACGACCTAGAGTAGAATGTTGTATTTCAATTCTCACGTTCTTACGGCGAGAATTTTGAGTTCTAATCCCTAGTGTTCATGGCATTCCTACCGGATACTAACTAGCATGTGAGGTCGTCCACCCATTCTCATGGCTTAAACACTCGACCTTCTAGAGTGGAATAGATTCTACAACCAATTCTATACTAACCACTAAGTTTTCATCAAGGCTTCACAACCCTCTAATGGAGGTTTTAGCCTTGATTCATCAAACTAACATTTCCCATATTATTATAACTAAACATATTATCAAGATTCGAAATTTACTTAATCTAACAATAATGAATCTAATTTAATGGTTGGAATGAAGTAAGAACAAGAATTGAAATTAGATCTAGAATGGAAATAACCAAATTCGAAATTGACAAACTAACTATTTTATTTATCTAATCAATCAAGAACAATGATTCAAGAATTTAATCTAAAACAGGAATTGAAATGGAACTAACACTTAATTAATTAATAAAACTAGATCTAGAATTCTATATCTTAATTTAGGTCTAACTAGCTACCATTAACAAAGAGCTAAGCTTTTGTTTTTATACATCCAGATCCAAAAATCGTGCATGGGCTTGGAGCCATGTTTTGGGCCAGAGAATCAGGCCCAAAACCCAATTCTTTCAGTCCAAAAAGGCCTCTTCAGCTGCAGTTCGCTTCAACAGACTTTTCGTCCACTTCTGCTCCTCTGATTGGGTCAAGGCTTGGACCATTGGGAAGCTCTTTCCGAGCCGGTCGTTTTGACATAAGGTAGGCCCAATTCCGAGGTCTGAGTCCAAAGATATGGCATTCGGAAGTTCTGCTGACTGTTGCTCCTTTATCTCGCTAAAGTGGCACATTTCTCGCATTATAATGGACTTTGAAGCCTGAAATGCATAAAAACACGTAATCAGTATTAACTCTTACTTATTATTCACATAATTGGTCTAACAGTATGATTATTAAGGGGTTAAAACTACAGTTACTTACGTTCTATAAGATATAGAATTGGTCTAACAGTCTACTCTATTTACGTAGGTTAGAATGTAAATATATTCTAGTTGCCGTAGACTACGTGTCTAAATGGATAAAGGCCCTAGCTTACCGTAGCAATGACCATAAAACCGTTGTATTTTTTATTAAAGAATATATTTTCTGTCGGTTTGGCATTCCTAAAGCCATCATTAGTGATGGTGGAACACATTTTGCAACAGAGTTGTTGCATCCCTAGTGAAAAAGTATGGAGTTACACACAAAGTTGCAACTCCTTATCATCCACAAACTAGCTGCCAAGTAGAAGTTTCTAATAGGGAAATCAAAAAGATTTTAGAAAAACAACGAAAACCCCGATAGGAAAGACCGGTCGAAGCGCCTATCGGATGCCTTATGTATGATAGAACTGCTTTCAAAACTCCTATAGGTATGTCTCCCTTTAGACTTGTATTTGGGAAACCATGTCATTTGCGGATTAAATTAGAGCACCGTGCTCGTGGGCTATAAAAAGCCTTAACTACAATATTGATGAGGCGGGTGTTAAACGCTTGAAGTTACAATTAAATGAGCTTGAAGAAATCCGTGGCGATTCTTACGATCTCGCCAAGGATTATAAAGCTAACATGAAACGTGTTCATGATAAACATATCTTGCGCAAAGAGTTTGTGGTCGGACAAAAGGTTTTTGCTTTACAACTCCCCGCCTACATATTTTCCTAGGGAAACTAAAACCCGTTGGTCCGGGTCCTTTTCTCGTTATCAAGTCACCCCCTTACGGGGCAATTACCTTGGTAAATCCCAAGGACAACAAGTACCTTTCAAGTTAACGGTCAACGGTTAAAACATTTTCACTTAACTTCGCCCCCTCGATAGAGGAAGTCCTTTTACATGACCCTATATATGAGGAATGACCCTTGTCATTGGTGTACTTCCTTTCACTTCCATTTAATGGTAAGTGCACCATTAAGGTAACCGGCCCTCCCTATGGAGTGTGTGGTGTAAGTACGGATCCTAAGTCCACGCGGTTCACATAGTTCACGTTTTCCACTCTTGCATGTTTTCGGATTTTTGAGTCATGTTTCTCTATGGTGTGAATTATGTCTTTAATTGCTTATTGTTTTTAGCAATTTAAAAAAATAAAATAAAAATAAATAAATAAATAAATAATAATAATAATAATAATAATTGTTTTCATTTTTAGATATAGATATATATCTAAACCCAGAGAACTGGCAATCCAACAAGTCTTGGGAATCTGACTTTAAACGACCCATGTTAAAACAAATTTTGTGTTTAAAAATTTGTTTGGGGGTGGGAAATCAGTCTTTCCATCCGGATTGCTCGAACTTTCTATTTGTGTTGCTTAGGTCCATTAGTATAGTTCATTGGGGTTGACGTCATCTAATTTAGTGTTCATTCGTTCGCATAACTTACATCATGCACGCACTTCGAGGCATTTTCCACTATCTTATATGTCACCCACGGTCGGAATAGAGTAGTTTATGGATCATTGGATTGGAAATTCTCTCCTGATTATTTCCATATCTCATTCACAAAAATCGGACCGATAACTAAGCGGAAATTTAGTTTGAAGTTTGCTTAAAAATCGGATTTAAAGTCGAAAAATCGAATTGGGCTTTGGGCCAACTCGCTACAAGACTCCATAGCTACCTCCCATCCTTCAAAAACTTAATCGCACTTCATCTTCTCAAGCCGACTTTCACTAATTAAACCCTAGCAACCAAAAATTCAAAAATAAATAAATAAAAATAAAAATAGAATACATCAAAATAGAAACACCACCCACGCCCTTTGTGAAACACCAACACAATCTCCAACCGTTTCCACCAAGAAAACACCCACCAATTCAAGTTTTCAAACCTGCCACCGTAACCACCACCGCCACCACCATTGTTTCTCGTTGTTTTTCATCAAACTTGCATCCACCTCCATCTACAAACCCCAAATCAGTTGAAACTTCAATGGCGCTACGACGAAGAATGTTGCCGGAGCACGCGTTTGAGGCCGACCATTTCGCACCATTTTTGGCCAATATGATTAAGAGGGATTGGAACAGACTGTGGTATTCGACGGAGGAGTTCTATCACTATGATTTGGTAGAACAGTTTTATAAGAAACGAGAATTGGAGGGAAATAGGATTTTCATTAGGATAGCAGGAACGAGGAGGGAAGTAACGAGACAGTTGTTGGCTGAGCTATTAGGAATCACGCCTGTAACCAACCTAGATACGACCATTCAGGAATCCCAAAGATATACTGCAGTTCCTCGCTTTGATGAAAGATACGGTCATAGAGGGTGAATACAATACGATATCTCATCAAGCGTTCGCCAGACGACTCGAAACCAATCAACCGGGTCAGTAGCTCGCTGGATTGGTAGGAACGCCCCAAGAAAAGCAAAGACAAAGTCGGCGACATCGGACTTCGATCCGTGACGTTCTCGGATTTTGCAAACGAATGAGTGTAATTTCTGCATCCTCGATGTAATTTTGAATGTGATTAGAGGAGTGGGAAAGAGCATGGCCTCTTCCCGTATTGATCACTAAGATTATGCTCTCATTTAGAGCCGCCGCTAAATCTGCTCCTATTAAGATCAAATTGCATTCTAATGCAAGTATTTATAAGGAATGCATCCAAGAGACTTGGCCGTTGTCCCGCAGAGAATAAAGTTGAGTCGAATAATGAAGGCTAAGATATGACATGGTTGGTTGAGGATAATTTCGATAGTCATACTTCTAATTTAGAACTAATGATAATGCCGCGAACCGGTTCGCGATGCGCTTATCGATTCGTGAAGATATCCGACATAGAAAAATTGTAATTCGCAATAAGCAAAACGAACTTTCGAGACGAGTTGAAATGCTCGTGCGGGTCGAGGAAGATATCTTGTCTAACTTGGAGATTATCCACTTAATCACCAAGCCCGATTAGATGATACTCAAGATCGGAGATGGAAGCACAGTAGCTTGTTAAGGATAGAGATGCTACGACGATGCCACTCGTGGATGAGTCTGTCTCACCGAAGTCCGAGAGGCATGAGCGTCGTCGCCGCCAGGCCAGATGGCTCAAGCCATTCTTCACCACGTAACCGATCTCCATCGGGGACCATCTTCTTCACACGCCTAAGTGTTCACCATCACCAGGTCCCGTTATTTCATTGTTTTATTGTTTTGTTAGTGGAATTTTATTTCAGTAGTTAGATTTAAATATTAAGTTGTTTGTTTTAGATTGCTTGGATTTCATATTATTTTAATATAATTTATTTAGATCATCTTTCGTAAGGATGTCTTGGAGTCAAAGTTGAAAATTAGGCCGACATCGCATATCTATGATTTTTGTAGTGGTAGCATGATATGTAGGAGAGTTTAGAAGTTACTATTCTAAACCAAGTTTAAAAGATACCAGGGTTGTTAGGAAATCAAAACTATGGTTAGTTTTCGTTTTCGGGTTTGGCAGTTTTCTATTTCCGGAAATTGCCTTAAAACAATTTGGCAACTTGCCGATTCATTTTGGAAACCCAGAACCTATTTAAACTTCCATCATTCTACACTCACAACCCACACTACACCCCACAATCATCTCTCACCTTTCACTCCAAGCTTTTTCAACTTGTTTTTCTTGTAAACTCTCGCTTTACGAACTATTTGGCCCAGCCTTTAGGAGGAAGCGCTCGGCTTTACACTTTGTCGAATTTTGTTCAGAGCGCCGCTTTTAAGCAGAGCGACGCAAAAAACACCGTAAATTGAAAAAAAAACTCAAGAGCGCCAGCTTAAGCAGAGCCGAATTCCAGCCAAACACCGTAATTCAAAACCCCACGAAGCGACGCGCTCTATAATGCCGCGCCCTCCTCCCGTAAGCAATGGGAAATTCCAATTTTTCTGAGGGTTCTTCCAGGTTTTCGCGAGCTGTTCTACGAGTAGTTTTGAGATGACACCTCCTATAGTGATTCCCGGTCATTTGAAGACTTGATGGGAACCGATACCTATGGAGCATCGTTCGCGGCGGATCGTGCGATTAGGATGGCTGCATCTTCGGTGAGTGATGACGATTCTTTTCACCTAAGCTAACTGAATTCTTCTATAATAATATTACTTTTATTGTACCCAAGAAGGAGAACAAAAATTTTCCCTTGCTATTGATGGCACGACTATGAAATTCAGTAAGCAATTGATAGCTTTGGTTTCGGGGTTGCCATTACCCCGACCCTATGCACACGTGGGGATATATGACGATAACTCATACCTATATGAATATGCCTATTTCCATGAGTATTATGGGGGAGGGTGTTTTCAGATCATGGACCAAGACCAATATAACATCGCCTCGAAAGTAGCCTATCGCTGAATGTAGGCACAACCATGTTGTTCATCATGATGAACATTCTAGGGAACGGCAGTTTACTTACGCCAATAATAACCGGCGGTGACGTTTTCCTTGCTTTAGCCGGGGACGCCGTCGGGTATGACATTCCCCGAAGTTTTAGTTGCTACTTTGAAGCGAGGCCATACCTTGAGGCATAAGTACCTTCTTATGCCTGCCTTGGTTTGCCGTGACCTACCCTTGCCTACCCATATTCTCAGACCGCATACACAGATTGGGGAAAGGGTCGAAACCATGAGACCCACCAATCGTGGTGGTAAGATCATTCCGAGCCATGACTTGGCGGGATGGCAGATGCAACCACATTTGGTTGCCCCTTACACCCCATCGGACCAAATAACACTAGAGAGGTTAGCACTAGTTGATGATGATACACGGAAGGAAGGTGGCAAGTTGTTATGGCATGGCGGGGATGCGAAAGAACCTCATATAGAAGAGGAGGGATGATGAGTAAATCTTTGGGGTGCAGGTAAGTTTTAGTTAAGTTAGTGTCCGCTTATGTCCCAAGCAATTTCATTCTCGTTAACCCCATAATGGGTGGAACTCTTATAGAGTTCGTCCATTTTTATATTACTATATTTGTATGTTTTAACCTTGTTTTGCGAGATGTTCCTGAATTCACGCTACCAATGGTATTTTTCCTACCATCTTTATTTAAATGCTTTGAGGACAAAGCATGCTTCTTGTTTTGGGGTATAGAAACACGTGTAATTAAGACATCTGTTAGGATATAGATATGTATAATATGCACTTGTTTTCTAGTTAAAATTTCAAAAATTCAAAAATATAAATAAAAAGTATGTTATACACTTAGGAATATTGGTATTGTTTTTTTCTCTATGCTCTTAACAATTTAGAAGTCTCACATAGCTTTTGCATCGAATAAATGTTAGAAACTTAGGTTAATATGTAGGTAATAATCTTTGCATCTATCTATAAATTTATTACATGAGTATCTATGATTGTTAGCGAAGAAGTTTCTAAAATCTAGGCTAGAGTACCTATTCTACAAATCCTGTGGAGAATATAGCCTAAAGTCTTATATGAAAGGAAACATTTGAGAAATGACACAAGGGAGAAGTAAAACCGGATAGAGAAATCACACGCCCACTTGCTTGATCACTAAGCCATATCCTAAGCGAGAATTTAGGCCCTCTTTTGGATCGATATAGCCGTAAATTCAAACCTATGAATTATTTTCCGCTATTAGCCCCTCGAGCCTTTCTTTAGCCTTCCATAAACCACAATTCCTTTACCCTCTGTTACAAAACAAAACAAAAAAAAAAAAAAAAAAAAGAGAATATATCAACCTACCCAATTTAGAATAAGTCCGAGAATAGAATGAGTGGAGAAAGAAGAAGAGAAAACCCGCGGTAAACAAAAATTAGTTAGTTTGAGAAAAAAAAAAGAAGTTTCCATCCAAGGAAAAAAAAAAAAAAAATATATATATATAGAAATAAATAAAAACTCCAAAAAATAGAATAAAGGAGTCAAAAAGCCAAAGAAAAGAAAAGAAAAATATGGCTAAGGATGGAAACAAAGTATAGAAGCAAAAGGAAATAACAAGGTTTTTCTAAGTTACATAATATGAAGACTCTATTATCTCAGACTTGTCCTTTTTGAATATCCATTTCCTTCATTCTTAAACCATCTCCTAATCCCCACAACACCTAATAAAGACCTCTAGCTCAATTAGGAATAGGTTAGTGTGATAGTAAGTGGCGGATGTGTTTGATCGACTCCGGCTTCCTTGTTGTCATTGAGATTGTAAGATAAAGTGTGCCCAATTGCGACATTAATGGAGCAAATAAACTTGAGTGGAAAAATCAGAGTGGTTTTGTCTTGACATTTATGTGAGGACCTACTTAAGGACGCTTATTCGAAGTTTTTAAACGGACTGCTATTACATTTCATAGTATTACTCATTGTTATATGTTTATTTTAGATGATTGATTATTATGCATATATTAGCTTAGGTTCTCGACCGGGTTATTCTTATGTATTTGCGAAGTGAGATGTATAGATAGTTGAGACATGAATGAGAAAACAATAGTTTTATTTCTTAGTCGATTGAAGTATAGATGAAGTTTGTGAGTACCTTCATTGGAAAACTCTCACGAGGCTATAACTTCGTCCACTAGGGAATTCCTAGTGGTTTAAGGCCTTGTTGCATATGGTCAATGCAATCGACTCAAATAAAACGAGAGTAGTTAGAACTCCATTTTTGGTCACTTATTCTAATTTCTCATCTTTGCTTTCGAGGACAAGCAAAATCTTTGTTTGGGGGTGGTTTGATAAGAGCCCAAAACTGTAGTTTTAACCCTTAATAATCATATTGTTAGACCAATTATGTGAATAATAAGTAAGAGTTAATACTGATTACGTGTTTTTATGCATTCCGGGCTTCAAAGTCCATTATGTGCGAGAAATGTGCCACTTTAGCGAGATAAAGGAAAACAATCGTGAGAACTTCGAATGCCATATCTTTGGACTCATACCTCGGAATTGGGCCTACCTTATGTCAAAACAACCGGCTCAGAAAGAGCTTCCCAATGGTCTAAGCCTTGACCCAATCAGAGGAACAAAAGTGGACGAAAAGTCTGTTGAAGCGAACTGCAGCTGAAGAGGCCTTTTGGATTTGAAAGAATTGGGTTTTGGGCTGATTCTGGCCCAAAACATGGCTCCAAGCCCATGCACGATTTTTGGATCTGGATGTATAAAACAAAAGCTTAGCTCTTTGTTAATGGTAGCTAGTTAGACCTAAATTAAGATATAGAATTCTAGATCTAGTTTTATTAATTAATTAAGTGTTAGTTCCATTTCAATTCCTGTTTTAGATTAAATTCTTGAATCATTGTTCTTGATTGATTAGATAAATAAAATAGTTAGTTTGTCAATTTTGAATTTGGTTATTTCCATTCTAGATCTAATTTCAATTCTTGTTCTTACTTCATTCCAGCCATTAAATTAGATTCATTATTGTTAGATTAAGTAAATTTCGAATCTTGATATTATGTTTAGTTATAATAATATGGGAAATGTTAGTTTGATGAATCAAGGCTAAAACCTCCATTAGAGGGGTTGACGAAGCCTTGATGAAAACTTAGTGGTTAGTATAGAATTGGTTGTAGAATCTATTCCACTCTAGAAGGTCGTGTTTCGCCATGAGAATGGGTGGACGACCTCACATGCTAGTTAGTATCCGGTAGGAATGCCATGAACACTAGGGATTAGAACTTGAAATTCTCCGAAGAAGCGTGAGAATTGAGATACAACATTCTACGTTAGGTCGTTAAGTTGGATTCGAGGTGGATTCAATTCCCCTCTAATTTATTTATCTAGATTCAAACAATCGTATTTCCGTAGCTCTCGTATTTAACTTTAGTTTATATTTTATCTTGTTACTTATTATATCTCGTTAGTTAAATTAACGCGTCTTGTTAGCATAACATTTCATAAAGCTCTCATTGACTTAAGACTGATTTCTTAGACTTAGAAAACAATCCATGCTAGGGAACTAGGAGTGGAACGAACTTCCTACTCCACTTTGTGCAATTTGATAACTGTAAAATGTATAGTCTACCTACGAAATGAACGATGAATTCAATCCGTAAGTAAACTAAAACTGGACTTTTACGAGTCTCAATTATCAAAGCTTCTACTCTCGATGCGAATTGCACTAAGTGGAGTAGGAAGTTCGTTCCACTCCTAGTTCCCTAGCATGGATTGTTTTCTAAGTCTAAGAAATCAGTCTTAAGTCAATGAGAGCTTTTCTGAAGGGAATTAGACTAAGATGCAACTACCCACCTAAATGCAACTAGTCGATTATCGACAACCAAGGGAATGCTACGTTGATTCGATGATAAGGAGTTAGAGGGGATTGATTCCACCTTAACTCAACTTAATCCACTAGCGACGAAGTCGTCGAATCCGAATTGAACCGCTATCTGAGAACAATCGGTTCTTCCTAATCCCTAATTACACATGGCATTTCTACCAATTAATAATTAGCATGTGAGCGATTAAACCCATTCTCATGGTGAACTAAACGCGTTTCTAGAGTGGAAAGGAAATTACGACAATCTCCAGATAATTGGAATCAAGCTTTCATCAAGGTTTCTCAACCCCTCTAATGGAGGTTTAGCCTTGAATCATTCATAATCATTTCCATTTAAATTAAATCTAAACATAATATAAAGCATTGAAATTTACTTAATTAAACAATAATGAAATCTAAATTAATGACTAAAATGAAATAAGAACAAGAATTGAAATTAGATCCAGAAATGGAAATGACAAAAATCGAAATTGATAAAAAATACTACTTTATTGATCTAATCAAATGAAGAACAAGATTCAAAGGTTTAATCTAATACAATGAATTGAAACTAATTAAACTAAGTTCTAAAACTAATTAATAGAGGCTAACTAATCTAGGTCTAACTATCTACCTAACCTAACTGCCATTAACAATGAGTCAAGCTTTTGTTTTTATACATCCAGATCCAAAAATCGTGCATGGGCTTGGAGCCATGTTTTGGGCCAGAGAATCAGGCCCAAAACCCAATTCTTTCAGTCCAAAAAGACCTCTTCAGCTGCAGTTGTCTTCCACAGACTTTTCGTCCATTTCTGCTGCTCTGATTGGGTCAAGGCTTGGACCATTGCAAAGCTCTTTCCGAGCCGGTCGTTTTGACATAAGGTAGGCCCAATTCCGAGGTCCGAGTCCAAAGATATAGCATTCGGAAGTTCTCAACGACTTTTGCTCCTTTATCTCGCTAAAGTGGCACATTTTCGCACATAATGGACTTTGAAGCCCGAAATGCATAAAACACGTAATCAGTATTAACTCTTACTTATTATTCACATAATTGGTCTAACAGTATGATTATTAAGGGGTTAAAACTACAGTTTTGGGCTCTTATCAGGTACCAGAGACCAAAAGACCTACTATAAGTTCCATAAGAGTAAGGGTCACAGCACTAGAGCCTGCAGAACCCTAAAAAATAAACTACAGGATCTGATTCAAAGGGGGTATTTGAAGCAGTTTGTAGCACACGAACAGGCGAACGCAGTACAGCCTGAGGAGATCAGTACGCCAGTTCAGGATCCCCCAGGAACTGGACCTCTCAATGGCTGCCTCCAGCTAAATATGATTTTCGGAAAGGCCAGCAAATGAAGTGGGCTGGTCACTAAAAAAAGCGCGCGATATCAAATGCGCATCGTCAAGCAAATGAGGATCATGAACAGCGAACTGACTACGTGTGCACAGGTCAATGCGGTACCCCACAAAGATCCACTTATCCTTTTTACTGAGGGCGACTGTTATAGCATCCAAAGCCCACATGAAGATGCACTTATTTTGACACTCTCTTTTGGAGATTATGATTTGCATCGCATATTGGTTGATCCAGGCAGCTCAGCAGATGTGCTATACTACGACACATTCAAGAAGCTGCAGATTCCTAATTTTGAGATGGTCTCCACCAACTCCAACCTATATGGATTCAATGAAGACAAAGCTTTGACAATTGGGGAGATCCAACTGCCAGTAGCTACTGGTCCGGTAACTCTCATCATAAACTTTGTTGTGGTAAAAGCTAATACACCCTATCACATGATCTTGGGCAGGACTTGGCTGCATAGACTCCAAGCTGTTCCCAACACCTATCACTAATGTCTAAAGTTCCCACACAACAGGAAAATTGAGACAATTAGAAGGGATCATCGGTGGCTGCCAAAGCATGCTACGTTATGGCAACGAAGCAGGCCCTACTCCCTTTTAAACCAATAGAGGTAGGCAACCCACCAAATAGCAATTACAGTTAGACCCCCTCCTCCCAGATCTGGTCCCAAGAGAGAGAGAGAGAGGGTTGCCCCTCATTGGAGTCGTTAGAGAAAGTGGAAATTGTTGGAGGTAGCTCGCCAAAAACCACTTTCATCGGCACTTTGTTGAGTTCTGAAGAGCTAGCGTCAGGCTCTAATACATTTTCTTCGACATCACATAGACATGTTTGCTTGATCATTCGAAGAAATGCCAGGAATTGACCCCCACGTGGCATGCCACTGACTCAATGTCGGCAGTGATGCAGTAGTAGTCAAGTAGAAACCGAGAAGGATAGGGGCTGACAGGTCCAAAGCAATAAAAGCCGAAGTTGAAAAACTAAAGGCAACTAATTTTGTAAGGGAGATCAATTTTCCCACCTGGATCTCTAATATTATCCCAGTACGTAAGAAGAATGGGTCATGGAGAATATTTATCGACTTAATGGATCTAAACCGCGCATGTCCAAAAGACAGTTACCCTCTAAACCGCGAATTGACAAATTAGTAGATGCACGACGACTATACATGAACTGTTATCTTTCACAGATGGGTCACCTGGCTACAACCATATCCAATTGCATGAGGAAGACCACAAGCATGCAAGTTTCACAACCAAGGATGGCTTGTACTGTTATCAGGTCATACCATTCGGATGAAAAAATACGGGGCCACATACCAGCACTTGGTGAACAAAATGTTTGGAAGATTGATAGGAGACATTGTGGAGGTGTATGTAAACGATCTCCTGATCAAGAGTCTAAAGTGTGGAGATCATCTCTCCCACTTGAAACGTGCATTCGACGTTCTCCGAGAGTATCGCATGAAAGTAAACCCTGCGAAATGTGCTTTCGCTATATCATCAGGGAAGTTTTTAGGGTATCTAGTTACTAAGCGAGGAATCGAGGCAACCTCAGATCAGATTCGGGTGCTCAGAGAAATTCCTTCATCTAAGAATATGAAAGAGGTTAAAAAAGTCATAGGTAGGTTAGCAGCTCTGAAACAGGTTCATCTCTAAGAGTTTAGATAAGTGCAAATATCTGTTTTAGTTACTTAGAAAAAATACCTCCTTTACATGGACGAAAGAATGCGAGAAAGCATTCAATCAGCTCAAAACATACCTAGGGGCACCACCAATCTTTTTTAAGCCAATTGAGGGAGAAGTTTTAGGTCTTTATCTCTGTTCATCTAACTATGGTATTAGTTCTGTACTGATACGTGTGGATGAAAAGAAGGTTCAGAAACCTATCTATTTCTTGAACCGAACGCTCCTACCAGGTAGAAACAAGATATCCTAAACTCGAAAGAGTCGCTTTTGCCCTTGTTTTTGCAGTAGAGAAGTTACGACCGTACTTCCAGTCCCATACTATCAGGGTAATCACAGAATACTAGTTATGATTAGTTCTGGAAAGGCCGAACAGGTCAGGGAGGTTAGCTAAGTGGTTCATGCAACTGTCAGAATATGATATTATCTATATTACACGAATCACATAGAAGGGTCAGGCACTAGCAAAATTCTTGAGAGATTTACCAATGACCTACACTGGGTACGACTCAACAACCCTAAGTTCAGATGAGGGCATCCTGCCTGAACCTCCAAATGCTTGTCCAGATCCATGGGAGTCGAGCTCGGATGGTGACTGTTTGTGGATGGGTTTTCAAATGACAGAGGTGCAGGAGTGGGAGTTGTATTAGTTACTTCTGACAACATGCGATTGGAGAAATCCATCCGGTTGGATTAGAACGCCTCTAACAACGAGGCAGAATATGAGGCGACATTTGCTGGCCTCACAATGGCTCTTGACCTGGGTCTGACATACCTTACAGTGTTTAGTAACTCACAACTTGTTGTGTTCCAAGTTGATGGAAGATATGAGGCCAGGGACGAACGAATGGCCAAATACCTGGAACTGGTGAGGGTCTTCAAGGCAAGTTTGAGAACATTCAGTCTTATCAGCTGCCTCGATCTGAAAATCGGCAAGCAGATGCTTTAGCATATGTTGCCTCGATGTTAGGCAACAGCGAGTCTCATTCCATCCCTATAGAGTTCCAAGATAAATCCAACATCCATTCACTCACAGTTACAATAGTTATTCCAGCCACCGCTCCAAATTAGATGGATCCCTACAAGTCCTACCTTAAAGATGGAACACTCCCTGAGGATAAGAATGTAGCAAGGTGTTTGCTTGCAAAGACACAAAGATTCACCCTCATTAAAGATGATCTGTAGAAGAAGTCCTTTCTGGGACCTCATCTCAGATGTTTCTCCCCACTTCTCACTGAACAGGTTATGCGAGAGGTTCATGAAGGAATTTGTGGCAACCACACTGGGGGTAGAACACTAGTGACACGCGCTCTTTTTGTGTGTAGATGAGATATGGATGATGTAGATAGATGATGTAGATGGATGATGGTCGTTGAACAAAATAGAAGTGTATCAAAACCTAATTATTCCTTAATAAGTAAAGGATGAGTAGGGTATCGTTCAACTTTTAAGTATATGTTATGTGAAGGACAGGACTGGAAAGAGGGATTAAAAACTATGATTGTAGAGATTTTAGATTCTAATGCTAAACTAAACTAAATTAACTAAAATATTGAGAATTTATAAGAGAGGGAATTTGATAAAACAAACATTTATACACGTTTATTGGTTTTCAATTACTTATTTTCTTAAGTCTGAGGTCCACAGTCCAAAGTCCGAAGTCCAAAGACCCAAGTCCAAAGTCCAAATTCCAACGTCCGTATAGTCGTACGTTTTAGTCAAGTTACCTTACTCACGTGGGTTTGGTAGGATAGGTCGAGTAAGGGATCGTCCAAACCTTAGGGCTCGGATAGGTTCACAACTGGAATTACAACTTTTGGTGAGTAGGATTTTTAGGTTTCTTTTTAGTTGGTTTTAATTAAATTAACGGTAATGCAAATAATGTAAATTACTACGGCGATTATATGTAGGTAAACAAAAATAGAGAAACAGGGAGAGAGTTAATCATGCTCATGCAAGAATTATTTTTTAATAGTTTATATTACCAAGTCACTACATCTCTACTTCGTCTCGTTTTCGGAGACGATGTCGAGTATTGATCCCTAGCGCATGCCCACATCTCTAGGTCGCATTTCACTAGCATAAGGAGTTTCAATAATACCTCATCTCTGGTATATTATTTCAGCTCCTGGCTCGATTTCACATTATTGGGCCGAATGGAGAGAGCATCGACACGAGAGTCGTAGCGAGAGGCGTCTGGAGCATCAATGATCCAACTTTTGCAGTCTCAGTCATTTTGGGACCGGATGTCAATTCTATGCCTAATTCCTAAATAGTGATTCTAGAATATTAACGAGTCAATCCGGATTTTCACACAAGAAGATAACCCCCCCGGAGGGGGATTAGCTCATGGTCATAGAAGGAATAATAAAACTTGTTGTATACATTAAGTAAATAAATGTAGGACAGAAATTAAACTAGAAAAGAAATGACTGTTATTAAGGGTAAAATAACTTACAGTATTTAAACTGCTGGAATGGAAATGGCAGAATGTAAGTACTGAAGGAAAAATCTAACTAAGCGGAAGCTAAAGCATTAATATGCTGAAGGGGTAATAATGAAGGCGACCCCCTCATATATATATGCGGGAGACTGAAAACCCATTTAATTGAGTTTTGTTCGGTAGCTAATTGATTTCTTCAAAACTTTGAGAATCAAAGTTTTGTTTTGATCTGTTTTAATTTTTTGTCTTTTTGCTGATTTAAGGTTTTGTTTGTTAGCTCATTTCAATTCAAAACCACCTGGTTTGAATTGGTATGTGTCTTCTCTCTTGCTAGGTGGTATCAAATTGAAACCATCCTTTGCCACCTTCCTATCTTTGACTCATCATGCCTTACGGGCCGCAAAGTGGATCTACCTAGTGTGTCCGATTGGTCGTGCCAATTTTGGCGTTTTTACAACTTTTTGTCCTTGCGCTGAGTTCGTCGCCCGGGTCGCTATGGCAGCTTCACTAGCCAACGTCGGCATCTAGATTTCTCCGATTTGAGCTTCGAAAGTTTGTTGCTTCTTTATATGTGGACCCGCTCTGCACTGGTTTTGTTCTTTTGGAAACTTCGCTAGTCAAGCTTTGTTGGGCTTCACGGGATTGAGTGGGAAACTCCAAATATTCCGTATTCTTGTATTTTGGCGGCTTCACTAGCCAACGCGTCGGCATCTAGATTTATCCGATTTGAGCTTTGAAGTTTTGTCTTCTTTATATGTGGACCCGTTACAAGACCGGTTTTGTTCTTTTGGAAACTTCGCTTTAGTCGGGGCTTTGTTGGGCTTCCGCGGGGTCGAGTGGGAAACTTCAATTATTCCGTATTCCGTGCCCGATGCATGTTTTATCACTATATTTATTTTAATTGTGGAATCCTACAAAAGTACGAAAATATAATTATTACATGATTATTAAACACATAATCGACCAAAATGTTATGTCTCTTGGGGTTTAATATTACAGTTTTGGGTGCTTATCACACCACCCCCAAACAGCACTTTCCTTGTCCTCAAGCAAAGAAGAGACATTAAAACGATAAGTGGTCAAAAATGTGTTGTCCTAAGCTAAATCTCATTTCGCAGAGTGCGGTTGCATTGACCGTATGCAACAAGGCCTTGAACCACTAGGAATTCCCTAGTGCACGAGTTATAGCCTCGTGAGAGTTTTCCAGAAAAGATACTCACAAACTTCATTTATACTACAACGACTCAGTAACAAAGGCTTGTTTCCTTAATTAATCTCAGGTATCTAGACATCTCACTAGCAAGGGAAACAAGGATTTGTCTTTCAAAATTCAAGTTAATATACATACAATAATTGAAACATCTACGTATGAGTATGCATGCAGTAATCTAATAATGAAATGTACGAGCAGGGCCGTTTCTAGATCCTTTGGATAGCATCCTTAATTAGGTTCTCACAGGTATGTGTCAAAACACAATTTCTCTCTTATTTTTCCACTCAAGCTTTGCTATCTCCAGTGTGCAGTGGGCACACGTTTCCTCACATACTCAATGACAGTTAGAGGAGCGAGAATTAGAAGTCACAACTACTACTTATTATCACACTATCCTATTCCTAATTGAGCTAGAGGTCTTTATTAGGTGTTATGGGGCTTAGGTGGTAGTGTAGAAGAAAATGGAATGGAAAGTTCAAAAATGATAAGTATGAGAGAATAAGGTCTTCGAGATATTTATACTAGAGAATCCTTATTTTTCTTTCTTGCTTAACATAACATGGGTTTCCATCCCTTTTGATTGGATTTTTTTTCAACCTTGACATTTTTTGTATTTTTTATTTGATTTGATTTTTTTTTTTTTTTTTTTTATATATAAATATATAATTTTTTTTTTTTTTGATTTGTGACAAGGTTTTCTCTTCATTTTTCTGCACTTCATCCTATTTTTTCATACTCATCATCTAGGTAGGCTTATTTATTTGTGGTTACTAGATGGGTAATGATTTTTTTTGTGAAGTAGAAAGGATTAATGAAAGGTTCAGTGGGGCGACTAGCGGTAAATTTTTTTTACAGGTGTGAATTTTTGGCTATATCGATCCAAAGAAGGCCTAAATTCTCGCCTAGGATTTGGGTAGTGATCAAGTAAGTAGACGTGTGAACTTCTCTATTCGGAAGAACTACTCCTCTGTGTCATTACTCATATATCATACATTTTGAGGCTTTTGGTTAGATTCTTACAGGATATGGAAACTAAGTTGTCTAACCGTGGGTCCTAGAAACTTACTCGGGCGTGTACATTTAATGATAGTCGGTGCATGAATGCTCATGAAAAGATGTAAAACTATTGCATAATGTATTAAATTAAGTTTCTAAAAACAAGTCCTAATTTTGATGCTAGGGTGAGATTTCTAAATATTTTTCATCATAGAAAGAGAAACGAGAATTTGTCACTAAACACGTTTATTTAGACATTAAGTAAACTATATACAACTATGCATGCCTAATTTTTGCAAAAGGTTCTCACCACCCCAAAAGCGGTCGGACAATCGTGTGTCCTCAAAGTGTTAAGAGGAAGAAAGAGTATACCGTGAGGCTTTGAGCAAAAATAAAGTGACATCTTCCACGTAAATTTATTGTAACACACTATATATTATACATCATAAAAGTAGAAGCAATAATCGTTAGAGTAGCACATCGTTAGGTTATTTATTTATTTCACATCAAAGCGTAAAACAAATATGTACATGCATCAACTCACATTGCCCCATCCTTGGGCGGGGGATAGTCCCTCCTTGCCTCCGCCCCTATAGAAATGTCATTCCTTTGCATCCCGCCAATCTATCATAGCTTTCCGGACTTCACTCCACTTCCTCTTCTTTGCATTGTCTAGATGAGCTATCATTTTTCATCATCAGGGAAAGAACGAACTTTCTTAAGATACCTTGCAGGGCGTGTCCATGTCTGAAATCGCAAAGAACGAATTATCTTGTTTGTTGGACACATAGAGTCGACCTTTACCCAGTCCTGAAAGGTGGCCGCAAACTCAGGGAAGTACGTCCTCACTATCCTGCATGCTATAACTGGCAGGGTGATATAGTGTTGCTGAAAAGACCGAGCCTTTTTAAGATTCTCAATTACTAGTTCTGTAATGTCGAAGGTGGTATGTTGCTGGGCCAATGCATGGAATGTCTTACATGCTGATTTTGATGTAGTGGAAAAATGCCAATCCCCCATGATGTTGAGAAGAATAAATAGCATGGCAATTCCAACATTCATGGTCATACTGGCTAGTGGAATAGTGAATTTCGGCCATCGGCCAGCTTCGGCACGTTCTTTGATGTGGGCAAGGCCATCACCATACCGAGCAGCAAAATCTTCCCTAGAATAGTCATTAAGGTCATTCTCTATCATGTATTGAATGGGGAGATCTGGCTGAAGAGGCGGAAGGTCTAGAGCCATAGCCACTGTTGGCTCATAAAAAGCGTGTCGGGTGTTACCAATACGTAGTGTAAAACCATTTAAAGGGAAACCCTGGATAGCTGGTAGATCTTCCATGTTGTCATAAAAATAAGTTGCCAAACCTGGGGAGTATGTCTGCTCCGGGTGTAGAATGAGAGAGTTCCAACCAACTTGAGTGATGTAGTCTCTGAAAAGATGTCCATATGCCGGAGAATTCAGCAATGAATGGAAAGATTGTTCTGGAATCATCTTTGGAGCTTCCATTGTGAAAAAATTGTGACCTGTTTAGACAAGGATAAACAAATATTAGAGTATGATGAGAATAATTAAGTAAAAACAAATTACCATACGAAAATTAAAAACTAAAAAGAAAATGATAGATAATATAAAATTGCAAAATTTAAATGGTTTCATTGGCCCAAGTAACGGCGAGGATCCTTTTGTGGGAGGGATCCGTTTATAAGATTTTCTATGCCGTCAATCCGTGCAACAGCCTGTTGCAACATTTTTTTGTTTTAAATGCGGTAAAATCTCGCGTGGTTCTCCATTATGAGAGTGTGATTTGCCAAGAATTGGTTGTGGCTGTGCAAGAATTGTGCTTGTTCCTCTTCGTTTATTGTCCGCAGGTCCTGAAATTCAAGAAGGCTGGTGATAATAATGTTCTGACGTTTGAATAATGTCATCAGTCCTTGTTGAATTAAGCGAAGCCCTTCCATGGGATTAAATATATTGCATAATGCATTTTCAGTAAAGATGTTGTCGGTGGAACAATCTTCGTTTGGTTCTGTACCGACATGGTTCTTTGCAACGTCGGGGTTCCAGAATCCGTTCCTACATACTGAGTGAATGGTAAGAATGTTAGCTGTTCAAAGAGGTGTATGAGGAGAAGTACTAGAAAAACCCCAATGTATCATGATAAGTGTCACAATGGTTGGTAAAGGAGCTGCCTTTTTCCTGGCACATGCGATCGCATTCCAGAGAAATTTAATAAGGCAAAAATCATTGCAGTTACTCTGCAAGACCCAGAGTAAATGGAGGAGGGGTTTGGTTATTTCGGAAGTCTTAGACGTGCCTAGGACATTATGAGCTACCCATTGGATCACAGATAATTGGTTCTTTTGTAAAGATCACTGATAAACAATACGATTTTCCGGTTGTATTCGGCCGTGAAGGATAGTTGCAAACATCGGATGCCGGATATTATCGAAAAGGTGAATCGAAGGTGTACTCCTTGGTTTGTAATAGGAATTTGAAGTACCTCAGAGATGATTTCCATAGTCAATTCATGTTAAGATCCGTTAGCACGGACAAAGAATTGTCCGTTTTTTTATTACCAATTCTCGGAATAAAGGGTACCATGTAAAAAGAGCGTAATATTCGATGTAATATTTCAGTGTCAAAAAGGATGAAAAGACCATTTTGGAAATTTTTCCATAAAAATTTTGCTCGGCACTAAACTTCGAGTGAGGGCCATTAAAGATGGAGTGGTGAAAAAAAATATATTATTTTGGAAAAAGGGAAGTTAAATTTTTGAGGTGTCTATCCTTGTTATAAATAGGCACACATCCGAAAATATAAAATATACGTTTCGAGGTGTCACAAGGTAGTTAGACCACGTGTATCTTCTAAGATATGAACAAAAGTGGATGTAGTGTGGATGAGAAGAATGGGGCATGTGACAAGGAGTTTTTTTTTTTTTTTTTAGAAAAACGTAAGTAGAAAGACAAGGAAATTGCAGATATACGATTACAATAAGATGTAAGAACGTACAACGGTATGGAAACACAACATAATGATACGATGACTTAAATACAAACCTAAATATTAGATATAACTATATGCCACATTAACAACATGACTATAATAAAACAACCGAGCATGAAGACTTGAGTAGCATATTCAATCTGCTGCTGCTCAAACTTTTCTAGTGCATCCATGAATTTTGAGCTTGGAGTGATCTAAAAACGTTTTTTAGAATAAGAAGTGTAGAGGGAAGAATATGAAATGAGTGAATATGGAGGAAGAGTTGAACTTATTTATAGAAAGAAAATTGCCGTTTTCTGACCGTTTTCTAGATGTGGTTCATGACCGTTTTCTGACCGTTTTTTTTTTTTTTTTTTTTTTTTCATTATCGGTTTTTGAACGGTTTATAAACGCGTTAGTTACGTTAAAATTTGTTGTTTAAGTATGACATGTAAAATATATATTTATATATATGTATATAATTTATTATTACCAATATATGTTCCTACCTATATACTATAATATTAGATATAACTAATATATCAAGATAGAAATATTTAGGAACCATCTACTATTAAGCTGGAAAATGCAAACACGTAAATAAAATATCCGATATAAATATTATACAAGACCGGAAAAATAAATCTAGCTACCGATGATCTCGGTCTTTGTAGCGAGAATCCTCGGGCCGCGAAGAAGAACCGAGGAGTCCTGCGACGTCGTGGCAAGACTGAGCTCCATGGAAGCTAACTACTCCTGGATATCACCAAGAGTATCCATCACCGAGCACGAATCGATCTTTGGCTCGCCATGAACATTATTTGAAATTGGTTACGGCGAGTAAGTAAGCATATTGTCTGAAATGCAGTCATGGAGGCTCTCATTTCTGCTTTGGAATTCGCCCATCTTTATGTCATCGACTTCGTGGTGAGTGGTCATATCTGTCCTTAACTCGCCCAAAGGTACGCCTCATCGATACCGGCAAGTGTACACATGTCTCGGACCCGCTGTTCAAAGACGTAAGGGCCTCTATGGGTTGGGTGATCTTACTCATGGCGTCTCATCAAAGTATGGTGGGTGAGAGGATCCCACGCTTAGCGTGCTTTCGGCAGCCCTAGGGTTTGTGGGTTCCCAAGGGTTTTGTATGCATTTCTTGAAGACAAGCATATTCTCATATTGTGGTATAGGGAGTAGTGGGGTGGATGATTGAAAACCCAGTTAATCATAACTTGCGTTACTAGAGCGGCAAGAGGGGTGACCTAAGAGTGGCATGTGTGATAATATCAAAAAGAAAGGTAACGATCGAAGTTACCCTTTCGCCTCTGGAGGATCGAGAGAAGGTGGAGGAAGGTCTTGTTGATGTCGGAAGGCTTCGAGGTGCCAATGACGTTGATCCCCACCATTGAGTCATCGCTAGCTGGTTCCGTCGCGACCGGCCGCCGATACGCGCATTTTCCGTCGATGTTGTACTCTCCCTCGATTAAGCGTGTTGCGTGTCGAGCATTAGGTCATAAGTTCGTGGGTACACGGACTGCCTGCTAAGTCAAGATGCGTGGTCGACCGTGAGGAATGCCCGTGATCCCGGATAGCAACACGGTGTGTGACTTTCGTGGCGACACCCTCGACGGTGACCCAAAAATGGTCGCCATTAAAGCTCCCATTGTCGTAGAATTTCATCACCAAATCCTTGGAATAAAGCCCTCCATTGGCATATAACAAACTCTCCCATCCTCTAGAGTGAATTTCGTGATCAAAGAATGGAGCAAACATCCGTTTTTCAAACAAATTTCCAAAATTTCTTTCCACACAAATCCGTCGTTTCCGGCCATTGCTGGTCTTTAGAGAGGATGGCTATTGATTTCTTGATGAGGGAAGAAATGGGATGTTCTCGATGGAAGGAAAACTTGGTGGGAGATGTGAGGGTCTCGCGCGAGACATGGTTTTAGTGTGGGCCTGTCTCGTGCAAGACTTAATCGAGAAGGGGCAAGATCCGGTTTTTGAGGAAGAAGAGTGATGTAAATGTGATGCGTGTTATCGGTTTTTTTGGGTTTAAATGGACCGAGAAATCAATATTTTGGTTGGGCCAAAAATTTTTTCTAAGCCCAAATCAAGCCTAAAGCCCGATTTAAACCTAAAAAATCTAAATGTTTACCCACGACTCGTTTGGACTCCAAATTGGACGAATGAGATACCGAAACGATCAGCACGAAAAATGCTATCCAATTATATGAGTCATTCTTGAAAGTCACAATTTATTTTTATTATTATTTTTTTAAAAAAAAGAGAGTGTTTTATTTATAAAACAAAGGTTTTATTTATATACAAGGGAGATATCGTGAAAAACACTGGATGTCGGGAGTCACCATCTTAAATCATAGACAATTGTCATGTCGGCTCTGGAGCAAACCCAATCCTAGATCTGTGGCTTCACCTCTATGTATTATGGGGTTAGGGGCAGGACGGTACCATCCTGGACCGTGCGCGCTACGGTCTAATAAAATTGCCCTTATTACATATGACTATCCTCAAACTGCCCCAAGGGACTCAAAGTAACCAATTCTAGGGTTGGTCTGGTGGAATCCATTGCCCGTTTGTGTTCCAAGTATGCAACATCTGAGGTTTGACACGAATCCCATGTGCAAAACTTAATGCAAAGGGAAAAGGCAACAATATAAACATATTTACAAGGTGAGTCTTTTAACATCAGATCCTCAAGACGAGTCGAGTCTTTTAACGTCAGATTCTCAAGACGAATCGAGTCTTTTAACGTCAGATTCTCAAGACGAATCCCAACCTGTGGGAGAAACGGCGCGGCGACGAAGATTATCCTGCGCAGCTGGTGTTAGACAAAAGTATACCTTAAACTGGCTAGTATCGGATAGGAAGTCAGAGCCTAGACAGAAGGGTGTTTGGCAATGCATACACCAGCCCATCCTTCGCGCACGTCGTTTATGAGCAAAAGAACTATGACCATTCCCTATTCGTGATGAGTGAGACTTACACCAAATGATTAGCTGAAGTTCACGAGGTAGAGAGTAGAAAAGGGAAGAGAAGGAAGGAGGTGAAATTTTAGGTACCCATCGTTTACCGAAAGGTACGCGTTTGCTTTCGTGTTGCGAGAAGACATTTATACTTCGAGTTATGAAAAAGTTTTCGTGGACTAAGGTTCCGGCTTGCAACCACACACTTCAAAGAACTTTGGAGATCATAAGATAGAAGATGGCCCAGCTACCAAAATGGTGTACCCTCTATAGAAACAAGATTGAGTATGCCAAACGAAATATCTAGTCACTGTATACTGGATTCTGAAGAAGAGTCTGTTCAACATCTGGTGAGCGTAATTTGTGGTAATGTTTTAGGCATTGTCCATTGACTTGAAATTCACTGTTATCTTTTGGATTAAGCAAAGAGATTGCCCCATAATGTTTCACAGCTGACACAATGAAAGGACCGGACCATCGTGTTTTCAATTTACCGGGGAAAGATGTGTAATCGGAGTTGTACTGGTAAAACTTTTTGGCCAATTTTGAAATCCTTACGCGAAAATGTGCTTGTCGTGCACTCTTTTCATATTAGCTTTGTAGGATTTGAGAGATCATAAGCATCACTCGAATCTCCCATTTCATTTAATTGTAGTTTTAGCTTCGCACCGCCTCGATGATATTGTAATTGTAAGGCTTTTGATGGCCCAAAAGGCACGATGCTCAAGTTCAACCGGCAGATGACAAGGTTTTCCAAAAACAATGCGGTAAGGAGACATCCCTATAGGTGTCTTAAATGTTGTTCGATATGCCCACAAGGCATCCGATAAAAGCGGAGAGACCGATCCTTCCTTAAAGGGGTTGATGGTTTTCTCGAGAATAGACTTTATCTCTGTTGGAGACTTCCACTTGACCCTTTCGTTTGTGGGTGGTATGGAGTAGCAACCTTGTGAGTAACTCCATATTTCTTCATTAAAACCCAAAAAATTTTGTTACAAAAATGTGTACCCCATCACTAATGATAGCTTTGGGAACACCAAAGCGAGAAAATGTTTTCTTTTACAATTCTCATGACAGATCTTATGGTCATTTGAGCGACATGTGAGTGCCTCAATCCATTTGGACACATAGTCTACAAATGACTAAAATGTATAGAAAACCTTGAGAAATAGGGAAGGGTCCCATAAAATCAATGCCCCAAACATCAAAAATTTCCACAATCAAGATAGGATTTAAGGGCATCATATTTCGTTTGGTAATTCGACCTAGGTGTTGACAACGAATGTAAGCTATGCAATGTTCGTGTGCATCGAGAAAAAGGGTAGGCCAGTAAAAACCACATTGTAACACCTTGGCCGCAGTTTTCTTCCCACTGAAATGACCTCCGCAAGATTGTTCATGGCAAAAGAGGATAATACGTCGGTGTGTTCCCAGTCAAGAATGCAGCGACGAATGAGTTGGTCGGAACAATACTTAAAGAGGTAGGGTTCATCCCAGAAATAATATTTTACAGTGGATAAGAACTTTTTATGATCAGGACATGACCAAAAGGAGGGGACTTTCTTAGTAACTAGGTAGTTAACTATATCCGCGTACCATGGGGATGAGAAAATAGAGTACAAGTATTCGTCCGGGAAGGAATCACCGATAGCTTCAGAATCACTATCGATGTCACCAACCAGCCTTGATAAATGGTCGGCTACGACATTTTCGGTTCCTTTCTTGTCTTTGATTTCCAGGGTGAATTCTTGTAAGAGAAGGATCCAGCGGAACAATCGTTGTTTTGCGTCCTTTTTCGCGAGTAAGTACCGAATTGCTGCATGGTCAGTATATACGATGGTCGATGTTCCAACTAGGTAGGGGCGAAACTTATCCAAAGCATAGACAACGGCTAGGAACTCTTTCTCAGTTGTGGTATAATTACGTTGAGCGTCGTTAAGAGTTTTACTAGCATAGTAAATGACAATGGGTTTGTCGTCACGTCGTTGGCCTAGCACGACACCAATAGCAAAGTCGCTAGAGCGTCACACGATTCGAATGGTTGAGACCAATCAGGGGGTTGAATGATAGGAGCGGTAGTCAGAGCAGTTTTTAGAGTATCAAAAGCTTGTTTGCAATTGAAATTGAAGTCGAATACTGCATCCTTAAGTAGGAGATTGGTTAAGGGTTGAGCAACTTTAGAAAAATCCTGAATGAATCTCCTGTAAAACCCAGCGTGGCCTAAAAAGGCACGGATATCACGAACTGTACGTGGGAAAGGTAGCGAAGAAATTTTAACAATTTTAGCTTTATCAACCTCTATCCCGTCTTTTGAAACAATATGACCTAGAACAAGTCCTTTGGTAACCATGAAATGACACTTCTCCCAATTGAGTACCAGATTTTTCTCTTCGCAACGCGTTAATACTTTAGAAAGGTTGGATAAACAGTCGTTAAAGGAATTTCCGTAAATGGAAAAGTCGTCCATGAAGACTTCCATATAACGTTCCACCATATCACTAAAAATGTGAAGCATGCAGCATTGGAAAGTGTCTGGGGCATTACAAAGACCAAAAGGCATTCGTCTGTATGCAAAGGTTCCAAAGGGACACGTGAAAGTTGTATTTTCTTGATCGGCGGGATAGATGACAATTTGGAAGTATCCGGAATAGCCATCAAGAAAATAGTAGTAAGCGTGACCGGCTAAACGTTCTAGCATCTGGTCAATGAATGGGAGAGGGAAGTGATCTTTACGGGTTATGGCATTAAGTTTGGCGATAGTCAATGCAAATTCTCCATTTCAAAGGAATGCGAAAGTGGAGATGCACTCACCATTTTCATTTTGTACAACTTGAATGCCGGACTTTTTGGGAACAACATGGGATAGGACTAACCCAGTCACTATCGAGATAGGGTATATGATACCCGCGATCAAGTAAACGTAAAACTTCCTCTCTCACTATTTCCTTCATGGTGGGATTAAAGCGGCGTTGTGGTCTTCGCGATGTCTTTGTGCCGTCATCAAGATGTATACGATGCGTGCATATGCTAGGGTCTATTCCCTTGATATCATCTAAAGACCATCGGATAGCGGAGCGGTGTTCACGAATGACATGAATCAAACGTGCCTCTTCGTCGGTAGTCAAGTGAGTAAAATTATTATAGGGTGACTACCATCGAGATCGAGATGCACGTACTTCAAATAAGAGGGTAGAGGTTTTAAATCTGGAGTTGGAGGATTGGGGATCAAGGATTCGTGAGGGATCATCTCTTCAATGGAAAAGAGCGAATCCGGTTCTTCTGAATCAATTTGCACCAAAGCATTAGGGTCAAATAGTGGTACTGACTCTAATAATGCATGGACATCCTTTATGTACGAGTCATCGTCAAACTCCGGATTATCAAAAGAAAGAAATTGGTGTATCTCGTCTGGGGGAAAAGAGTTTGTGAAATAATCATATTCCAGACTATCAACCAAGCTAATCTCGCCCTCCATTATAGGATCGGGAAACTGTTTCATTAATTTGAACACGTTGAGTTTGACAGAAAGGTTCCCGAAAAACAATGTCATTGAACCGTCCTGACAATTTATGAGAGCGTTAGCAGTTGCAAGGAAAGGACGTCCCAAGATGATAGGGATGGAGTCACAGGCTACTTCAGTATCTAGAATGACAAAATCCACTGGGTAGTAAAAATCTCGGACCTTTACTATAACGTTCTCTACTATGCCTTTTGGGTACTTGATGGAGCGATCTGCGAGTTGCAGAGTCATATTGGTAGGTTTTAATTCATGAAGACCTAACTGCTTAAATAAGTAGTAGGGAACTAGGTTAACACTGGCACCTAGGTCTAAAAGTGCAGTAGCAGTATACTTGTCACCCAACGTGCATGGTACAGTTGGTCGACCTGGGTCCTTGTACTTTACCACACCATTGGTAGTGGTAATCGAGGGAAACTGCTCAGTGAGGAACGCTTGTTGAGGTACATTCGTACGTCGTTTGGTGGTGCACATGTCCTTCAAAAACTTGGCATGCTTGGGCAAATGCTTTAGCGTATCTAGGAAATGTAAGTTTATGGTCAAATTTTTGAAGGTTTCACGGATCTCATCAAAATGTTCATCATGTTTGTTCTTTACCAAACGGGCAGGGAATGGAGATTTTGGACGGAATCGCGTATAAGGATCAGTGGCGTCTTTCCCTAGGGACGTAGGTGTAGATTTTGAAGGTACAACTTCGTCCGTTATAGGTTGCGAGGTAGGAGTTGGAAGGACGTCTGTCGTGGCTTCCGTCAATTCCTCGTCTGGCATACGTATATTATTGTCGATGGTTCGCCGTAGCGAAGAGTGGTAATGGCATTTTACCTCACCTCGGCTTGGATTACTAGGTCCCTGGTGCATTGTTGAGTTCAAAGGCGGTGTTTGTAGCTTAGGGTTTGAACCGCTTGGCGGGGAACAGGCCTTTTTGACTTTTATCCTGAGCTAACAGCTAAAGAGACTGTTGGATAGAAGCTAGGATTTGATTCTGTTGATTCATGTATGTCAGGAAAGTTTCAGCCGTTTTATCGGCTGTGGATTGTACCAAAGGAGCAGCAGGAACTAGTTCACGGTTATTATTCACGGGTTGATTTTGGTAGCCATATCCTTGATTAGCGGGAACAAGGTTGCGGTTGTTTTGGTACCCTATATTTGCGTTGTTGGGAAAATTACTTTGCCCTTGCTGGAATTGTGGAGGATTTCCTTGACGATAGGAATTGTAGTTCGCGGGTGGTCGTACAGGAACGTTGTTGCCACCTGGAGGAGCTTGTTGTTGGACAGGGGGTGCCCAAGCTAAATTCGGATGTTGTCGCCAAGGTGCATTAGGGATGTTGAAAGCACAAGCCTCTTCAGAAGGTTGGGGAGGACACTCGTATACCAAAGGACAATAAGAATCGCATGCGGGGACTTAAGCAAAGAGGGCATGGGGAAGCGTTGGCAGCCATGACCTGTTTGGGTTTTTGTTCATTTACTTGTACCGAAAGAGCATCGACCTTTTTGTTTAGGGACTAGATTAGAGTTTTTAATTCCCGATCGGGTTTGACCTCGAACATAGATGTAACTTTGGTAGGAGTGTCTTTAGAAGATCTAAAAGAATCAGTGTTTCCCAATGGGGGTGCTTGAGGCCTATTTCTCAAGAAAAGTGTATGCTTCAAGAAGCCCTTGTCCATGAAACAACCGCCGTTCATGATATCTAATGTTTCCTTTTGATGGTCGAGAGACCATTAAAGAATGAACGGACTAATACAAGCGTGTCGAAGTTGATGATGGGGACATTCGAGAAGTAGATCAGTAAATCTGCTCCACGCTTCTTAAAAGGATTCCTGGGGGTGCTGGCGAAAGAATTGAATCTTTTGAAGCATTTCTGTAGTTTTCTTCTAAGTATAAAACTTTATCATGAATGCTTGAACAAGTTTGGCCCATGTGTCAATGGATTGCGGCGCTTGTCCGGCGAGCCAAACAGAAGCTTTATCAGCTAAGGTGAAGGGAAACAACCTAAGCAAGACTTGTTCGTTGGTAACGGTCGGATGGCGGAAAGTGGTGACTACTTGTTGCATCCAACGAAGATGATTGTACGGTTTTTCATGGTCTAACCCATGGTAAACAGGTAACAAACCGAAAATGTTTGGCGGAATACGAAAATCACCTACAATCTCATCGAGTTTAATGCAGGAAGCAGGTCCTTCCTGTAAGGCAGTATAGAAATCCGAAAGGGGTTTCTCGACTATGAGATTTTCCTCAGACATAATTAAAGGAGATAATGGCAACGGAGATGTTTGACGAGGTTGATTTACGGAGGAGGGACTATAAACAGTTGTTTCTTGTATTTTCGACGATGATATGTAAGTTCTAATTCCTTATGTTTACGGGACCGTAGTCTCATACAAATATAAATTTTAATTTAAGGCTCATAAGGAACGAACAATGACTGGAGGTTTTAGATTTTAGGAAGGAGGGAGTTGAAACACGTCTTCCTGAGGTGTTGCTAACTCGAGCAGGGAAGCTAGGATAACGTGTGAATATTCCGGCAGCTAGGTCAGCTGAGAGAATTGAGGGAGGTTGTTCGTGCTAACACGTTCCTTAATTAGGCAACCTCAATTTTTTTTTTCAAGTTTCCTAGGCACTGATGGAATAGGATGATGATTTATGATGGTGTATTATGCAAGGTGTTATTAAGATGATTTAGATGAAATTTTTAATTACTATGATTTTTTATTTTTTTATTTTTTTTATTTATTTATTTTTATTTATTTTAATTTACGTAATTAGTGTATTATGGAGACATGATTACGAAATATGCAATTAAAAACGATAGATGCCAAAATAGAAACTAACTAACATATACTAGTTTATGTAGAAAGTCTACTCATGCAAATCTATATGACCTATACGTGCAACTATATGTAAGTTATACGTGAGCTAGGGAAATGTCGAGAACGAACTCATGCAATTGAATACCGCGTACGTGAATTGATGTAACATACACATACAAAAATATTCTAAGCAGGTGGTTTGACGTTACGCATATATCAAAATATATTCGAATCATATTAATTGTGTTACGTGAATATGTAATGACGAACCACCTTTACATGCACGGAGTATTCATGCCAACATACAAATATACGAGGTAAAACAGGTTATAGCGAATAATATCCTCGACAAAGTTTGAGGAGTTTAAGAGTTTGAAACTTGGCGTCCCGCGATTCCTCGTATAGCGATGACTACTCCCGAGCTTATGCTTACTAGAAAATAGGACCAAAGAGCCCAAAAGAGTACTGAAAAGGAAAGTGGCCTGTACCTGAAAACCGGAGTGTTGATACTCCAGGTTAGTCTCGCGTGCTACTAATTCAGTCTCGTCCGAGACTCTTTTGTCTGCTCAGTACTTCAAATTCCTACGGAGTACTTAGACTGTGCTAATGAAAATAACAAACTTGGTTCACAGATATTTGTTAGTAGAAAAAGTTAAGATAAACTGTTCCGTAACTCGTTAGTATTGTAACAGAAATGAAAATTGAAAAGATGAGGAGGTAGGGGAGGGGGTTTTTATGGATGTATTCCAGTTATTACGTTAAGTCCAGAGTCCTTCGGCGTGCAGCGGTGCCATTTGATAGAACGCTCTCTTTACACATTTATTGGTTTTCAGTTACTTATTTTCTTAAGTCCGAGGACCCAAGTCCAAAGTCCAAATTCCAACGTCCGTATAGTCGTATGTTTTAGTCAAGTTACCTTACTCACGTGGGTTTGGTAGGATAGGTCGAGTAAGGGATCGTCCAAACCTTAGGGCTCGGATAGGTTCACAACTGGAATTACAACTTTTAGTGAGTAGGATTTTTAGGTTTTTTTTAATTGGTTTAATAAATTTTACGGTAATGCAATTAATGTAAAATTACTACGGTGATTTTTATGTAGGTAAACAAAGGTGGAGAAACAGGAGAGAGTTAATCATGCTCATGCAAAAATCGCTTTTTTCAACAGCGGTTTACTATTACATCACTACATCTCTAATTCGCCTCGTGTTCGAGACGACGCCGAAGTATTGATCCCTAGTGCATGCCCACATCTCTAGGTCGCATTTCACTAGCATAAGGAGTTTCAATAATATCTCATCTCGGTATATTATTTCGCTCCGCTCGATTTCACATCATTTGGGCCGAATTGGAGAGTCATATGCGACACCGAGACAGAAGTCGCTGAAGATGTCCCTAGAGCATCGCAGATTCAACTTTTATGTCTGATCTCGATCATTTTGGGACCGGATATCAAATCTAAGCCTAATTCCTAAGTAGTGACTCTAGAATATTAAAGAGTCAATCCGGATTTTTACACGAGCAGCATAACCCTCCCCCTGAGGGGGGGGATTAGCTCATGGTCATAGAAGGAATAATAAAACTTGCTGTATACATTAAGTAAATAAATGCAGGACAGGAATTAAACTAGAAAAGAAATTACTGTTATTAAGGGTAAAATAACTTACAGTATTTAAGCTGCTGGAATGGAAATGGCAGAATGTAAGTACTGAAAAAAATCTAACTAGGTGGAAGCTAAAGCATTAATATGCTGAAGGGGTAATAATGAAGGCGACCCCCTCATATATATAGGCTGGAGACTGAAGACCCATTTAATTGAGTTTTGTTCGGTAGCTAATTGATTTCTTCAAAACTTTGAGAATCAAAGTTTTGTTTTGATCTGTTTTAATTTTTGTCTTTTGCCGATTGAAGGTTTTGTTTGTTAGTTTCATTTCAATTCAAACCACCCGGTTTGAATTGGTGCGCGTCTTTCTCTCTTGCGGTGGTATCAAATTGAAACCATCCTTTGCCACCTGCCTATGCTAACTCATCATGCCTTCTCGGCCCCGCAGAGTGGATCCACCTAGTGTGTCCGTGGTCGCGCCCGATTTTGGCGTTTTACGACTTTTGTCCTTGTCTGGCCGAAGTTAAATTAGGGCCTAGCTATGGCAGCTTGACTTCACTAGCAACGTCGGCATCTAGATTTATCCGATTTGAGCCGGAAGTTTGTCGCTTCTTTATATGTGGACCCGCCTCCTTTGGTTTTGTTCTTTTGGAAACTTCGCTCTAGTCGGGCTTTGTTGGGCTTCAGGGGGGATTGAATGGGAAACTCCAAATATTCCCGTATTATTCAGACTTGGCGGCTTCACTAGCCAACGTCTAAGATCTGGATTTATCCGATTTGAGCCGGAAGTTTTCGCTTCTTTATATGTGGACCATTTCTCGCATTGGTTTTGTTCTTTTGGAAACTTCGGCTCTAGTCGGGCTTTGTTGGGCTTCACGGGTCGAGAGTGGGAAACTTTAATTATTCCCCGTATTCGCATGCCGATGCATGTTTTATCACTATATTTATTTTAATTGCGGAATCCCCGCAAAAGTAATGAAAATATAATTATTACATGATTATTAAACACATAATCGACCAAAATGTTATGTCTCTCGGGGTTTAATATTACAGTTTTGGGTGCTTATTAGTTAGATTGAGCCATGGATTGGAAAAGTTGTTGGCTAACCTGTATGAAGGCGTCAAGGCGATCCGATTGTGTAGGTGTAGTGGTAACAGGTGGTGTGACTGGAACTATCTCACGTTGATTATTAATAGGTGGGTTGTGATTGTTATTATTAACCGGAACATTACCTCTATTAGCATTATAATTATTATTGTTGTAATTATTATAATTACCTTGTCTTTGTCCTTGTCTCTGGGGAGCTTGGTTGTAATTGGGTGCTGGCCTAACATTTTGATTATTATACCCTGGAGGTGTAACTTGTTGATTATTTTGCCAACCGAAATTGGGGTTTTGTCTCCAAAGTGTGTTAGGTTTGCTATTAATGGAATAAACATTGTCCGACTGTGCAGATGGATGTTCATAAACTAGAGGACAATAGGAGTCGAGATGGCCAAGACTCAAGCATAAATTACAGGGAATAGAGTTGACATTCATGAAAGGGGTAGGCTTTTGATGAACAAAAATAGCTTCTACCTTCTTAATGAGGGATTCAATTAGAGCTTTAAGCTCAAGATCAGATTTAACCTCAAACATACTGGTAACTTTAACTGTTGAAGAAGAACTAGCAGAACAGGGGATATCGTCACTACCCCCCCCCCCTACCCAGTTATTATTACGCTTTTTTTGATCTTCAAGAAATGTATATGCCTCTGAGGCTCCTTTACTGAGGAAACTACCCCCATTCATTATGTCAAGCGCCGCTTTGTGGTGGTGTAACAGTCCCTTGAAAAAAGGCACAAACTAACGTGTCTTTCGTGAGGTTATGGTGTGGACACTCTATAAGAAGATCAGTGAAATGATTCTAAGCATCTGAAAATGATTCATGAGGATTCTGTCGAAAGAAATGAATCTTGGAAAGAATTTCATTTGTCTTCAGTGGTGGGTAAAAATGTTCCATAAATAGTTGAACAAGTTTGGTCCATGAGTCCACAGAATTAGGCGCTTGGGCAGTTAACCAAGACGTCGCCTTATCGGCTAAGGTGAAAGGAAACATCATCAGTTTAATTTGTTCAGCATCAACCGTAGGATGGTGGAATGTAGTAAGGATTTAGTCAATCCTACGCATGTGCTGATAAGATTTTTCATGGTCTAACCCATGAAAAACGGGTAACAAATAAAATATATTTGGGGGGATTCGAAAATCCCCCATTGGATCTGATAGAACAATGCAAGATTTTGGGCTATCGTTCAAGGCTTTGTAAAAGTCAGAGAGATGAGACTCTCTTTCTTCAGCCATTATTTTAGGTGTGGTGTGTGGTATACTAGATAGGTGTGTGTGTTGACGTTCACGATAGATTACGTTAGTCGTTTTTTCTCTACCTGACCTTAATCTCATGCAAGGCTAAGTCCAATATTGAAGAAACACGACAACAATCAAAACAACCCTGATATGCTAGTATAAGAACTCCTCTGACAGAAGATTCAAGGAGTGGAAGAAAAAAATACCTGAATGCCTCCTTGTTTCGCTTATGAATAGCGTTTTGTTTACGCTAGCTCAGTGTATTTAACAAGTTAGAAACACTGAATAACTTGAAGAAATGGAAGTTTGTACTAACCTGTGAAAATCGGGCGGTTCAAGAAGAGGGCGCGGGGGGCGCTCTGGTTAAGCCTTGGTAGGGCGCGGGTTGCGCTCAAGTGAAACTCAAGATCCAGGTGCTTCAGCGCGGGGGGCGCTCGAACTTTGCCTTGGTAGGGCGCGGGTCGTGCTCATGTGTTTTTCGAGTTCCAGGCGCTTCAGCACGGGGGGTGCTCAGGCTTTGCCATGATAGGGAGCGGATTGCGCTCAAGTCCAAGTCGAGTTCTAGGCGCTTCAGCGCTAGGGACGCTCGAAGTTAGCCTTGTAGGGGCGCGGGGAGCGCTCAGGCCTGTTCTTTGAAAAATTTTAAGTTTCTGAACCAAACAATCACTATTAGAAAACAAACAAAGGTGGGTGGGTAATTTATTTACGAATAAGTGGTGAGTAGAAATTTAAACAGGGAGAAGATTATCAAAGTTAAAAATTATTCTACTAGTTTCCTACTCTCACATTTATGTAAACTGTAGTTTTAACCAATGGTTTACCTCACCATTGCTAAGAATGGTGATAAGAAATTAACCGGCCTAAATAAACAGGCTAATTAAATCCTATTTTATTTATTCTAATACTCACAAGTGCACGAGGTCTATCGTAATAGGTGCGCAAGAACGATGTCGATCCCACAGGGATTGCTGTTTAGAAACAATTGAATACTAAAATATTACTTATCCTAATTCGAACAATATTTGTTGATTTGAATTGATTACTACTAAAATTATTTTACTTAACTACAGTCTAAAACGGAACTAAACTAAATAAATGGGTTTCTGTTACGTGGAGGGAATACTAGGACTATGACTCCATCTTAAACCGTTATTTGTATTTGTATGATTGGATTCTCTATTTCAGTTTTTATACGAGCGGCATTGGCAATGAGTATTGACTACCGTCTCGATGATATGAACGTGGTAACTTTTAATCGATAAGTATCTTCTAACGGTTCAGCACTAAGGTCAGGGTCACATAAATATTCGTCTTCTTACAGCACAAATAATACACAACCTGGACTTAAACAGTAAAAATGTGTTTAACTAATAACAAAAGTGACCAAACAATATCGCATGCATCACATACCATATGAAAGACTAAACCTTTTGTTAATTAATCATGAATAGTGAAGAATTTATATAAAAATGAAGCATACTGAAAATCAGATAACCAATCCCAAACACAAACAACCTGTTCCAGACTTCGTCTGTCCTAGCTTGGAACTTAGTTACACATTATATATATAACAGTGAAAGTAAAAGTAAAAGAGCCCATAAAACAAAACCGAAATCCTGCCGTAAAGGTTTCCCTTCTTTTCCACTTCCTCTGCGTCAACAGTTGCGTCCCAAGCTTCCAAACTTCGGTTCCTACAGCTAAAAACCCCTTTTTCTATTTGAGACTCTCCACCTCTCCTCCTTTCCCCCCGTTCTAAATAAAGGAGCTGCTGTTTTTTGGGTCCTCTTTCCTATTCGCGAGAATCAATTTGAGAAGGAAACTCAAGATTTGATTCGGTGGTTATGGGCTTTTAGTCTCTCGGTTGTTTAATTGTTTGGTTCGATTTGTATCGATTTGTATCGGCAGGATTTGAGGGATTGTTTGCTGTTTGTATGGAATGAATTTGGAGAAGGTAAGATGGGTTCCTACGGTGCTTCTCGGCTACACAAGAAATGGTGTGACCAGTAATTAGTGGGTACGGGCTTTTTAGTGTGTGTATATGGACTGCTCTAAGGAAATGGGCTCATAAAGGTTCATGGATCAAAATTGAAGTTTAGGCTTAAATTTAAAACATCCACCCTTTGCTGGTCACAACTCTACTTCACTTCACTATTACTAAGGCCCAACTAAGGGTGGCCCATCCTTCTACTGCTTCAACACATGTATTCAGTGAACAATTTACGCTTTTACCACACTTTCATATATTATTTTGATTTCCTGCAAAATCACCGAAAATGCACTAATTTAATCAAACAAATAAAATAAACAGACTAACTAATATAAAATTGGGCTAAAATATGTAACATTTACGTACTTATCAAATACCCCCAAACTTATATTTTGCTAGTCCTCGAGCAAAACTAAAACTAAACTAATAACAAAAATTAAAAATCCTAACTCATTTTTGTAGGAATCACGATTACACTTAGCATGTGCAACAAGCCTTTTAAACCCCTAGGTTTACCCTAGTGGACGAGTCTAGTCTCGTGAGAGTTTTCAGAGAAGTTACTCACAAACTTCATCTACATTATAACGACTCAGAAATAACAGTAATGTTTCTTTAATTTAATCTCAGGTATTCATGCATCTCACTAGTCACAAATAAAGAATAATCATAAGGAAACCTAAGTTAACATATGCATAATAATCAAATCATCTAAAAATAAACATACATGCAATGAACAAAACTATGAAATGCAGTGGCAGGTCCGTTTCTAAAACTTCGGAATAGCGTCCCTAAGTAGGTCCTCACAAATGTGTCAAGACAAAAATACTCTAATTTTTCCACTCAGGTTTCGCTCACTCCAGTGTGCAGTGGGCACACTTTTCCTTTCAATCTCAATGACATCCAAAGGAGCCGAGGTCGATCAAACACATCTGCCGCTTACTATCACACCAATCTATTCCTAATTGAGCTAAAGGTCTTTATTAGGTGTTATGTATGGCTTAGGTGATAGTTTAAGAATAAATGGAATGGATAAACAAAATAGACAAGTCTGAGAAAATAAGGTCTTCAAATTCCGTAACTAGAGAAAGTCTTGTTCTTACTTTGCTTCTACACTTTGTTTCCATCCTTAGCCCTTTTGTTTTGGCTTTTTGACTCCTTTGATTCTATTTTTGGAGTTCTAACTTTTTTATTTTATTTCTATTCATTTTTCTTTTCTTTGGATGGAAACTTTCTTTTCTTTATTGTTCTTTTGAAACAACTAACAAATTCTTGATTTTCCACAGGTCTTTCTCATTTCTTTTCTTCATTTCATCCTATTTCTCAAACTTATCAAATGGGTAGGCTATTTTTATTTATTTATTTTTTTTCTCTTATATAGGGTAAGGAATTTGCGGTTTATGAAAAGGCTAATAAAAGGCTCAGTGGGACGACTAACGGAAAAAATATTCTTTAGGTTTGAATTTCTGGCTATATCGATCCAAAGATGGCATAAATTCTCTTTTAGGATATGGTATGGTGATCAAGCAAGTGGATGTGTGTTTTCTCTACTCGGAATTAACTTCTCCCTTGTGTCATCACTCAGATATCAACTCATATGAGGCTTTTAGGTTAGATTCTCACCGGATATGTAAAATTAAGCACTCTAATCTAGGTATCAGAAAAGTACTGCCAAATACAAATATAACGTTCATGCAAGACATTTATGAAAAGATGCAGAGACTATTACCTATATCTTAACCTAAGTTTCTTAATAACTACTCTTAATTCTAATGCTAACTGAGATTTCTAGACTATAATCATCATAGAAAAGGAAACAATACCACTACCCCTAAGTGCATAGTATACATAAGTTTTATTTTTCGCTAAACAAAACATTTTGTTCCCACCCCCAAACTTAGTTTAGACATTGTCCTCAATGTTGACAGATACGCTTAATTCCAAAAATTAATAACATGGACAAGTAAAAGAATAAGGAAATAAGTTACCAATAGCTCCATGAACGAAAAATAAAACTCGAGTCACCTGTAGAAATTAGTACCTCACTAAAGATATAATATCGATAAAATAGAAAAGGAACCAATTTACTATGACGACTAACCTGTGGCACGTATCTCATTCCATAGAGTTACACGTCTCCAAAAACACGGAGAAAAGGTGCTAAAGTGGAATGCATGAGATATGCGAAAGGTACACATGACTCAAAAATAAAAACATGGGTTGCCTCCCACAAGCGCTACAGTTAACGTCTCTAGCAGATGAATGCTTCACACAACTGTTCAGTGCTATGTGGGCTTAGTTTCGCAAACATCCATAAATAAAAACATGCATATAGAATAAGCAAATGTGAACAATAAAATGGAACATAAATTCCCAACTATAATGGGCATATTCATTGCTCCATCCTGTTCACCGAACTCTTTTTGGTTGTCTTCGCTTAGTTCAGTGGGGTTCGACCTGACCAGTCCTCAGAAAACTGGAAATTTTTTCGCGGTTGTCCGAGGTCGTATGCCGGTGCACTCCACTTTGGGCGAAAGGTGCTCGATGTTTTGGAGTTACAAGTGTTTTGAGGTGAAAAGGCAGAGAGTTGAATTCTCTGACAGAGCTTAGGGCGTAGGTGCGCTCCACTTGGGCGCAGTTGCGCTCCGATGTTTTTGATTTGTGAAAATGGTTAAGAACAACGGGAAACGTGGGAGTGAAAGGTGAGAGATGGAAGTTAGGTGTAGTGTGGGTTGTGAGTGTAGAATGAATGAAGTTTTTAGAGGTTTTAAGTTGCTAAAACGAATCGGGAAGTTGCCAAAAAGCTTTTACAGCAATTTCCGGAAATACTAAAAACATGGGTTGCCTCCCACAAGCGCTACGGTTAACGTCTCTAGCAGACGAATGCTTCACACAACTGATCAGTGCTATGTGGGCTTATCAACAAGCTGGATACTCAATCAGTCATGATAAATAGGATCAAGCAGACTTACCTCTTCCACATCCTGCCCGGCCAAACCGTCAAGGTATGGTTTCAAACGTTGACCATTTACCTTAAACACACGACCATCCGTAGGATCTTTTATCTCAACAGCACCATGAGGAAAAATAGTTTTAACAATGAAAGGACCAGTCCACCTAGAACATAACTTATCAGGAAAAAGACGCAAACGAGAATTATATAGCAAGACTTTTTTATTAGGTTCAAAAGACTTTTGAAGAATAGATTTATCATGAAAAATCTTAGTCCGCTCTTTGTAAATCTTGGCATTCTCATATGCCTCATTCCTTAACTCAGCTAACTCATTCAACTGAAGTTTACGTTGTGAACCAAATTTTTACATATATCGGTTAAACGTTTTAATGGCCCAAAAAACACGATGTTCCAATTCTACAGGCAAATGACATGCCTTTCCAAACACAAACCTATAAGGAGACATACCAATAGGAGTTTTATAAGCAGTTCTATAAGCCCAAAGAGAATCATTAAGACGTTGAGACCAATCCTTACGGTCAGGTCATACAATCTTTTCTAAAATCCGCTTAATCTCCCTATTAGATACTTCAACTTGGCTACTAGTTTGAGGATGATATGGGGTAGCAAGCTTATGAGTAATAAAGTACTTTTTCATTAAAGATTCAAATGCTCGGTGTGTAAAATGAGTACCATTATCACTTATAATTGCACGAGGAGTACCAAAACGAGAAAATATATTATATTTTAAAAAGTTAACTACGACTTTATGATCATTCGTTTTATATGGCACCGCCTCAACCCACTTAGAAACATAGTCTACGGCAACAAGGATATAAAGATAACAAAAGGAAGGAGGGAAAGGACCCATGAAGTCTATACCCCATACATAAAAGAACTCCACAACTAAAATAGGGGAAAGAGGCATCATGTTCCTATGGGAAATATTACCTGTACGGTGGCATCTATCACAATTCAAACAAAACTCATGTGCATCCCTAAATAGAGTAGGCTAATAAAACCACAATCGCAAAACCTTCAAGAGCCGTCTTTTTAGGACCAAAGTGACCACCACATGCATGGTCATGGCAAAAAGAGAGAATACTATGAGACTCACTCTCAGAGACACATCTCCTAACAATCTGGTCAGGGCATGACTTAAACAAGTATGGATCATCCCAGAAAAAATTCCTAACCTCAACAAGAAACTTAGATTTATCCGGTTGTCTCCAATGAGAGGGAAACTGTTTCGTTATAAGATAATTAACAATATCTGCATACCAAGGCGATTGTGATATAACAAAAAGTTGCTCATCAGGAAAAGATTCATTTATAGGCAAAATATCAGTAGAAGATTCTACTATAAGTCTAGACAAGTGGTCAGCAACCACGTTCTCCGTACCCTTCTTATCCTTAATCTCTATATCAAACTCTTGCAACAAGAATACCCCAAATAATCAAACGGCTTTTAGCGCCCTTCTTAGTAAGGAGATATTTCAAAGCCGAATGATCAGTAAACATGACAACCTTAGACCCTATGAGGTAAGACCTAAATTTGTCTAAAGCAAACACAACAGCTAACAACTCTTTCTCAGTTGTAGTGTAGTTCATCTATGCATCATTAAGGGTTCGACTAGCATAATAAATAACATGGGGAAACTTTTCAAACCGTTGACCTAAAACAACCCAACTGCATAGTCAGACGCATCACATATTAACTCAAAAGGCTCACTCCAATCAGGCAGCTGTATGATAGGAGCGGTAGTCACTAAATGCTTAAGCTTCTCAAAAGCTTTCAAACAATCATTATCAAAGACAAAAGCGACGTCCTTACCAAGTAAATTGCATAAGGGACGAGAAATCTTGCTAAAGTCTTTAATGAAACGCCTATAAAATCCAGCATGACCTAAGAATGACCTAATATCTTTCACAATCTTAGGTGGTGGAAGACCAGAAATGACATCAACCTTGGCCTTATCGACCTCAATTCATTTACTAGAAACAATATGACCAAGAACAATACCCTGTTGAACCATAAAATGACACTTCTCCCAATTCAACATAAGATTCTTCTCCTTGCACCTAATTAACACTAATTCTAAACGGTGCAAACCCTCATCAAAAGAATCCCCAAATACTGAGAAGTCATCCATAAACACCTCAAGAAACCTTTCTACCATATCGGAAAAAAAATACTAAGCATGCATTGCTGGAAGGCACCAGGTGCATTACATAATCCAAAAGGCATACGACGATAGGCAAAAGTTCCAAAAGAACAAGTAAAAGTAGTTTTTTCTTGATCCTCAGGGATAATATATATTTGGTAATAACCGGAATAACCATCAAGAAAACAATAATATTTATGACCGGCTAACCTCTCGAGCATCTGGTCAATAAACGGAAAAGGAAAGTGATCTTTCCTAGTGGCCAAATTCAACTTACGATAGTCAATGCAAAAACGCCATCCGGTAGTCATATGGGTGGGAACTAACTCGCCCTTCGCATTCTTAACTACTGTAAGCCCAGACTTTTTAGGGACAACACGAGCGGGACTCACCCATTTACTATCGGAAATGGGATAAATGATACCCGCATCTAACAACTTGAGAATCTCGGCTCTCACTACCTCTTTCATGTTAGGATTAAGCCGTCTCTGAAACTCACGGGTTGGTTTAGCATCCTTCTCAAGATGAATATGATGCATACAATCGGTTGGGCTTATACCATTAATATCGCCAATATTCCACCCTAAAGCTGCTCTATGCTCTTTAAGAACCCTAATCAATTTACCTTCTTGTTCATTATCCAGATTAGAAGCAATAATAAGCGGCAAAGAATCATCAGTCCCCAGAAAAACATACTTAAGAGTATCAGGTAATGGTTTCAACTCTAGCTTAGGAGGACTCTTTATAGAAGAGACTGGGGTAGACTCAGATGGAGTCAGATGCTCTATTGTGGCTCTCCACATATCAGTTTCTAAAATTGGGGCTGCATCCAGCAACGCATTAACTTCACAAATTACATCATCCACATCACAACCTCTACCAGAATTAGTTAAACAAGACTCAAGAGGGTCATCAGAATAACTCTCCAAGAAAGTCTCGTGAACTATACTATCAATAAGATTAACATCCCAAAAATCATCAGGTTCAGGAGGTTCTTGACCCACATTAAACACATTAAGTTCTGTAGTCATATTACCAAAAGAAAGTTTTAACACTCCATTACGACAGTTAATGATAGCATTAGAAGTGGCTAAAAAGGGACGACCTAAAATGACCGGAATATGGTGTTTAGGATCTTGAACAGGTTGTGTATCCAGAATAACAAAGTCAACAAGGAAATAAAATTTATCAACCTGAATCAAAACATCCTCAACAACACCACGTGGAATCCTAATAGACCTATCTGCCAATTGAAGGGTAATTGGTGTAGGTTTCAACTTACCAAGACCAAGCTCTAAATAAACTGAATAAGGTAACAAATTAACGCTAGCTCCTAAATCAAGTAATGCCTTCTCAATCATATGATCACCAATAACACAAGAAATAGTAGGGCATCCTGGATCTCTAAACTTAGGCCGGGTTCGGTTTTGGATAATAGAACTCACTTGCTCAGTTAAGAAAGCTTTCTTATGCAGATTCAACTTACGTTTTTGTGTACACAAATCTTTAAGAAACTTGGCATAGGAAGGAACTTGTTTTATAGCATCAACTAACGGAATATTTATTTGAACTTGTTTAAACATCTCCATTATTTCATTAAGATTAGAACCTTTCTTAGCCTGAATCAAACGTTGGGGAAAAGGAGCTTTAGGTATATAAGATGGCACAGGGTTAGTCTCCACAGCAGTAGGAGGTTCTACACCCTTCCTAGAAGTATTATGGCTATTAGATTCACTCACCTCACTCTCCTCCTGCTCACACTCTATAGGGTCAGATCTGACCTCAGCGTCCTTAGACATCTCAACCCTATTATCAACATGTTTTCCACTCCTAAGAATAGTGATAACCTTGGCTTGCTCCTGGTTAGCCTGGCTTCCGTTAGAACTTATTTCCAACTGACTCTTCGGATTAGCCACTGGTTGACTAGGAAACCTACCCTTGTCCCTCTCATTCAAAGTATTAGCAATTTGACCTATGGTGATTTCAATCTTCCTAATGGCTTGAGCATTATCCTGAGTAGCCATTTGACTGGCTTGCATAAACTGTTGTGTTGTGTCCTGGAATTTCATGGTGTTTTGTGTTAATTGAGCAATGGCCTCTTCTATAGGTGAAAGTTTAGGTGGTTGAGGTGCATACTGTGGTACTGGGTTTGAGTTAACCACGGGGCCTCCCTGATGTATACCTTTAGACCAAGACAAATTGGGATGGTTACGCCATCCAGGGTTATACGTGTTAGAAAAAGGATTATTGCCTGGCTTTTGGTATGAATTAAAAGCATTGACTTGTGCATTTACACTAGGGCAATTATCTATAACGTGATCAAGACTTTCACACAACAGACACCCAGGGACTTCAACATTGTTAACTGGAGCTAGAGAGTTTGCCTCTTTTTCTAGCTCGAGAGCTTCAACTCTTCTAATTAAAGCGGCCACCTTAGCGTTCGTGTCGAATTTCTTGTCAACGCGGAACAAACCATTTTGTGTAGTACTACTAGCCACCTTCTTAGGCTCACGACTAGTTTCCCATTGCTGGACCTTCTCAAAGACTTCTTCTAAAAAGGTCCACGCTTCTTCTACAGTCTTATCACAGAAATCCCCAGTACTCATGGTCTCAATCATAGCCTTAAAATTAAAATCGAGACCCTCATAGAGAATCTGCACTAGCCTACCGTTCTCTAGGCCGTGGTTAGGACACTGCAAGAGCTTGTCCTTAAACCTCTCCATACACTTCCATAATGACTCTCCATCAGTTTGGCAAAAAGATGATAAGTCTTTTCTAAAAGCAGTCGCCTTATGATTAGGGAAAAAGTTCTTTAAAAAGACAATGCATAACTTTTCCCATCCCGTTATGGAATTCGATGGGAGAGTGTGAAACCAACTCTTGGCTTTTTCTTAAAGAGAAAATGGGAACAATTTTAATTTTATAGCTTCATCACTAAATTGTTGAAGTTTAATAGTCCCACAAATATCCTCAAATTCCCTCACATGAAGATATGGGTCTTCCTTTTCCGTTCCCCTAAACTTAGGAAGGAGCCCCAACAGATTGGGCTTCAACTCAAAGTGATTAACATTGGTTGCAGGGGGAATGATGCAAGATAGTCGGGTTATCCTAGTAGGATATATATATTCCTTAATAGATCTAGGTACTTGGGCAACCACGTTATTGTTATTACCCTCCATGTCAGCAAAAATTGGTGTATTGCCAACAAAAGTTACGGGTACCTCTAATTCGGGATGCCTACCTCTCCTAAGGAGAGTGCGTTCAATCTCAGGATCAAACGGTGCAACAGGTGTGTTATCAGACCGAGTTACTACCATAAACTACTTCTAAAACCTAAGACTCTAATAAAAGATGTAGACGATTCACACAAACAATACCAAACAAAAATTCCAACCCAGATTGAATTTTAAAACTTGTTTAATATATATTTGCTCCTAAACCCAAATAACACGATTCCCATTTCTTGTGTAAAAAGCACCGTCACTCGATCCACGCGTAAACAAGGTTTTCCTAGTGAGCGGGCTAAAACCTGTCCTAATGCAAGATGCCTAAGGCTGGTCAATGTGATTTAACCTTCCTAAATCCAAGAAACAATAAAACAAGCACAACCCACAAAACAAACAAAATTCAACCCCACAAAGGAAAAAGACGTACCTCCGGCGTGAGCCTTCGAGGGCTACTTGTGACGTCGGGTGACGACAGCAAGCACTTCACAATGTCCACAACAAAGTCACGACTATCCCTTGTAAGAAGAAATCTATGCTTAATTATCTGCAAAAATAACTAAAATTAGACACGTAAACTATGAAATAATATAACTATGACTAAACTTAAACTACGAATCACGATAAATAAAACTTTAAAACTCAATTGTACTACTACAATCTCCGACAGCGGTGCCAAAAACTTGATAGGAAATTAACCAGCCTAAATAAACAGGCTAATTAAATCATATTTTATTTATTCTAATACTCACAAGCGCACGAGGTCTATCGTAATAGGTGTGCAAGAACGAGGTTGATCCCACAGGGATTGCTGTTTAGAAAGAATTGAATACTAAAATATTACATATCCTAATTCAAACAATATTTGTTGATTTGAATTGATTACTACTAAAACTATTTTACTTACCTACGGTCTAAAACGGAACTAAACTAAATAATTGGGTTTCTATTACGTGGAGGGAATACTAGGACTATGGCTCCATCTTAAACCGTTATTTGTATTTGTATGATTAGATTCTCTATTTCAGTTTTTATACGAGCAGCATTGGCAATGAGTATTAACTGCCGTCTCGATGATATGAACGTGGTAACTCTTAATCGATAAGTATCTTCTAACGGTTCAACACTAAGGTCAGGGTCACATAAATATTCGTCTTCTTACAGCACGAATAGTACACAACCTGGACTTAAACAGTAAAAACGTGTTTAAATAATAACAAAAGTGACCAAACAATATCGCATGCATCACATACCATATGAAAGACTAAACCTTTTGTTAATTAGTCATGAACAGTGAAGAATTTATATAAAAATGAAGCATACTGAAAATAAGATAACCAATCTCAAACACAAACAACCTATTCCAGACTTCATCTGTCCTAGCTTGGAACTTAGTTACACATTATATATATAACAGTGAAAGTAAAAGTAAAATAGCCCATAAAACAAAACCGAAATCCTGCCGTAAAGGTTTCCCTTCTTTTCCACTTCCTTTGTGTCAACAGTTTCGTCCACAGCTTCCAAACTTCAGTCCCTACAGCTAAAAACCCCTTTTTCTATTTGAGACTCTCCACCTCTCCTCCTTTCCCCCCGTTCTAAATAAAGGAGCTGCTGTTTTTTGGGTCCTCTTTCCTATTCGCGAGAATCAATTTGAGAAGGAAACTCAAGATTTGATTCGGTGGTTATGGGCTTTTAGTCTCTCGGTTGTTTAATTGTTTGGTTCGATTTGTATCGATTTGTATCGGCGGGATTTGAGGGATTGTTTGCTGTTCTTATGGAATGAATTTGGAGAAGGTAAAATGGGTTCCTACGGTGCTTCTCGGCTAGACAAGAAATGGTGTGACCAGTAATTAGTGGGTACGGGCTTTTTAGTGTGTGTATATGGACTGCTCTAAGGAAATGGGCTCATAAAGGTTCATGGATCAAAACTAAAGTTTAGGCTTAAATTTAAAACATCCACCCTTTGCTGGTCACGGCTCTACTTCACTTCACTATTACTAAGGCCCAACTAAGGGTGGCCCATCCTTCTACTGCTTCAACATATGTATTCAGTGAACAATTTACGCTTTTACCACACTTTCATATATTATTTCAATTTCCTGCAAAATCACCGAAAATGCACTAATTTAATCAAACAAATAAAATAAACGGACTAACTAATATAAAATTGGGCGTAAATATGTAACATTTACGTACTTATCAAATGGTTTACCTCACCATTGTTAAGGGGTTAAAAATCATTTCATTAAGCTGCTTCGTAGAAAATCTTGGTGTTTGATTCTGTTTGGAGGTGTATTCCATGTTATTTATTTATGGAAAGACCCATAACTCTTTAGGTTGTTGATATATGGAAAACTGCATGGTATTATATATATACAGTTATTTGTTAAAGTCTTGAGTATCTGACTATAAAAGACTCATTTTGTGTTTGGTGTACTTCCTTTCACTTCCATATATTGGAACGTGCACCATTCAGGTAACCGGGCCCTCCGTATGGAGTGTGTGGTTGTAAGTATCGGATCCTAAGTCCACGGTTAACATAATTCACGTTTTCCACTCTTACATGTTTTCTCGATTTTTGAGTCATGTTTCTCTATGGTGTAAATTATGCATTTATTGTTTTATTGTTTTTCTTCTATTAAATCTTATTCATAAAAAGTAAAAATATTAAATCCATAAAAATAGTAATCTAGGGAGTTTCGGGAATCTGACTTTAAAAGACCCAAGTTTAAAACAAATTTCCTAATCTTCGTTGCCAAAAATTTGTTTTGGGGTGGGGTGTTGGATTTCCGTCCTTGTTTGCTAAACTTTCCATTGTTGTTACTTAGGCCGTTTAATCGTAATTTGATTCGGGTTGACATTGCCTATGAATTTAGATTTCATTTGTACTCATAACTTATGTCATTCACGCATTTCGAGGCATTTACCACCTTTCTATATGTCATCCGTGGTTAGATTAGAATGTGGTATGGATCATTGGATTGGAAATTCTCTCCTGATCGTTTTCATACCTCATTCGTAAAAATCGAACCGGTAACGAGTCGAGAATTCCAATTTTAATTTTTGCGCTCATGAGGACAAAATGGGCATTTCCAAATTTTATTGGGCTTGGGCCCAAGTCAACAGTACAACCCAAGAACACATCGCGTTCTTCTTCTTCTTCCTCACTCCATATTCCGCCATTACCAAATTTTAAACCCTAAACAAAAAAAAAAAAAAATAGAAAACCTAAACAACACCATGCCAAACTAGTTTCACCCACTACAAAACTTCTCCAAAACATCCCTACCACCATTCCCAACCTTTTGAACCAACGAAAATAAACAAAAAATCACCAAACTATAAACATAATTGAACCACCACCGCGCCTACTCCCATATATATTAGTGAGTTTGCTCAAACTCGTCTCCTCCACCTTATTCAAACCCACAAATCGTTTCAAAAGTTCAATGGCGCTAAGATGAAGAATTTTGGCGGAACAAGCTTTTACTGCAGCCCGCTTTACGCCATTTTTTCGTGATGAGATGATTAGGAGGGATTGGAATAGGTTGTGGTATTCGACAGATGATTTCTACCACGCTGATTTGGTCGAACAATTATATAAGAAGAGAGAGTTAGACGGTCAGAGAATTTTTGTGAAGGTGGCTGGGACGAGGAGAGAAGTATCGAGAGAGTTGTTGGTTGAGATTTTAGGCATTACGCCTGAATGCCACCTAGAAGCCACGTTGCAGGAATCTTAGTATACGGGAGTTCCTATATTGATGAAAGACACTGTCATGGAGGGTCAGTACAATTCGAATTCTCATTGTGTTCGACAATCAGCTCTGCGAACCAACCAATTGGTTGTAGCTCAGTGGATTGGTAGGAATGTCACGGGAAAAGAGAAGGTCAGTGACATCAGCTTGAACTGTCTTCACATTCTTTGGATATTGCAGGAGAAGAGGTATAACTTCTGCATCCTCGAGTTTATTTTAACTATGATTAGAGGCATTGGAAAGAGTGTCGCACCCTTTCCGGTATTGATCACTACGATCGTGCTGTCTTTTAGAGCTAATACAAAATTTGTTCGTATTATGCTAAAATTGCATTAAAATGCAAGTATTTATACGGAGTGTATCCAAAAGACTTGGAAGTTGCCGGAGGATAGGGTGGTTGATACGGATGAGGAAATGGAGGATATGACATGTTTGGATGAAGATGCCTTGGAGAGGTGTACTTTTGATTTAGAATGCATGTCAGTACTGCATACTAGCTTGTGTTGCGTTTATGGTATTTGTGAAGATGTACGGGATAGGCAAATTATAATTCGAAATAAACAAAAGAACCTTTGACGAGTTTTGAAATGCTCGACAAAGGTCAGGAGGATCTCTTGTGTAACATGGAGACTCTCGTTTAGCGTCAAAATGTGCATCATACAGAGATGAAGGCAGAAATGGAAGCACAACGCCTGTTCCGAGTAGAGATTCTATGACGCATGCCACCCCTGGGGGGTTCTATTTCAGATGAGTCTGAGAGGCATGAGTGTCGTCGCCAAAGGACGGATGGCTCGGGCCCTTCTTCATCTCAGGCCCCATCTTCATCCCAAGCCCAATCTCCATCTCAGGTCCATCTTCATCACGTGGCTAGTTATTTAGAAAAAATTGTTGTTTTGATGTTAGTTAGTTATTTTATTGTTTTTATTAGTTCAGATGTTAATTATGAATTTAGTAGTTAAATTTGAATTCGGTAGTTAATTATATTTGAATTTGAATTTTAATATAATTTGGTTATTTTCAAATTATGCGTTGATTTTAGTGTCAATCCCACCTTCCCAAATTGTTTGGGGGTGGTATTATTTCTTTTAGCATGGTTTTTTATATGATACAAAATTTATTATGTAATTTTGCGATGATTGTTGGGAATGTTGCCGTTAGTGGTGATAAGCACCCAAAACTGTAATATGAAACCCCATTGAGACATATAAATTTGGTTAATTATGTATTTAATAATCATGAAATAAATATATTTTCGAACTTTTGCAGGTATTCGCAGTAACCATGAAAATATTGGTTAAACCTGCATTAAAGCACGGGGAACAACGTATATATGAATTCTTCCAAATCAGCCATGTAAAGCCCAACAAATCCGCACAGAAACATCAAACTTCTGAAGCTCTTACCTCTTGAACCAAGACTCCGAATGCGACAAGTGAGCTGGCTCAGACAATCAGGGCGATGAACTCTACGTATAGGCGGGAAGTTGTAAAATTGCCAAAAGATCGGACCGCCGCTGGAGTGCACGTGGACCCACTATACGATCTTGCAAGATTTGATGAGTCATCAATCATGGAGCATGTCAAGACAAAAATGCCAAATTATTGGTGCAAAGTTGACACCTTGCATGTAATTAATTAGATTAGGTGTTAATAGTGAAAAAAAAGGTAAGGTGTCACTTTGTTTTAATGTGGTGGATAAAAATGAAGTAAATGTGGTTTGGTGTTTCACGTGGGAGGAAATGAGATTTCTCTCAAATGGAGAAGAAAACAAAACAAGGGGGGGACAATCCATTTACTCCATTGACTTCTTTTCCTTTACCATGTATTATTTTAGTTCCTTAGCTTTAGTTTTTATTTTAGTTTTTAGTTTTGGTAGAAAGCTTGTAATAGTTTTAATGGAGGTAACCTTGTGTTCTTCTAGTTAAAAACAAAATCTAAATGCAAGTGAGTTCATCTATATATTTTCTTCTTCTTTTAGTTCTCTCTCTTTTTACATTCCACATTTATTTTAGTTTTAGCCTAAGGATCATGAGCTAAACCTTCCCTTTGTGGGGAGTTAATAACACTCATGTGAGGGAAAAGTCTTGTTATTTGGTTTAGTAAGTGTTAGGAAGAACAACTAGGCCTACATCCTATCCCAAAATGATAGTTGGTGTAAAGTCTAGTTAGGGATCAAGTGATGAGCTTAGAGATAAGTCATTGCTTGGTTCCACATGCTAGCATGTATGAGCTTAGAGATGAGTCATATTTGTTAGGGATCAAGTTTTCTTTTAGTAGAACTTGTCTATGAGTTCTAGGAAGATTTTAATGCACTTACTAAAATCAAATAACAAAAGTAATCTTCACATGAGGAGAATTAACTCTCCACTTTTGTTTTAGTAAAATTTTATTGTGTCTTAGTTGCATGATTTCGTAACTTAATGTTTTTAATTTTTGTGTAGTAAAGAAACCAAATATTTAGTATTAATATAATCATATTTAAACTTACTCACTAGTTCTCTAAAAGAGTAAAAACCAAGTTGTAAGTGGTCCTAGAATTTAGGTTGGTTCGAATCCTTACTCCAAACTATATGAACACGAAGATCGTGAGTAAGGAAAATCTTTGAATTCGCACTTTCGCCAAAGAAGAGATTCAAATCTCTAACGTAGCAAAAAGGCAAATATCAAGTGGCATGGCTATGAATAGATGTTGTGGTAGGATGAAATCTCAATGAGTTAGGCAGTTACTATCCTAAATTCAACCTAAAAGATATTAGGTTTGTTTTAGAATAAAGAATATGGGTTGTTTCCGTTTTAGGATTTAAAACTATTTTGTTTCCGGCAATTGTCTTAAAGCTTTTTGGCAACTTGCCGATTCATTTTGGAAACCCAAACCCTATATAAACTTCCTTCATTCTCCACACAAAACCTACATATCTCACTTCCATCTCTCACCTTTCACTCCCAAATTTTTCCTTTTTTCTTTTTCACTTCAGCACTTAAGCTGCACAGAGCGCGCCTGCGCCTCAGTTGAGCGCCACCTGGACTTGCCCACCTATAACTCGAAATTCACCTGAGCGCGACCTGCGCCCATCCTAGGCAAAAAGTGAGCGTGCCCTGCGCCTAACCGCCTGTTCCTCAATTTAGACCTAAGCGCACCCCACGCCTTCACAAGACCAAATTTGAGCGCGACCCGCACCTAAGTGCCTAACTGCCTGTTCCTCAATTTAGACCAGAGCGCACCTTGCGCCCTACCCAGGCTAAATTTGAGTGCCACCCGCTCTTTAACATCTGTAGGCATGAAAAAATTCCGATTTTTGTGGACTGTTCCAGGATCGGTTACAGCTGTTCTAGAGAGTAGTCTGGTGATGACATCCCCTCGTATCATATCGAAGCAGTCTTTTGAAGACTTGTTCCAAAGTGAAACCTATGGTGCGTGGTTTCGCGAAGTAATCATACAAGCAGGATGGCAATTTTTAATGGTAAGTTCTGATGAACTTTACTTTCCTGCACTTACCTCGTATTTTTATGACCATTGTAAATTCTTTTATCTGATGGATGGAGAACACGTGTTCTCTATCAACATTGATGACGAAACAATGGAAATAACCAAGTTCTTGTTGGCTTTTGTTGTTGAGCTTCCTATGCCTGCTGAGATTCAAGACCCATGGGGCTATATAGTTGATAATTTATCTGCCTACAACTATGCGCTTTTGCATGGGAATTATGGGGTCGACATTTTCCGTATAAAGGACCAAGGGACATATAACATAGCCCTTGGTAGCTTGTCCCTTAACGTGGGCACGGTCATGTTTTTTATCATGCTAAACAAATTAGGGGAGTGGCATTTTTCTTCTGCGAATGACGCCACTTGCAACATTTTCCTTGCTCTAGCTGAGGGACGCCTGCTGTATGACCTTCCCAAGACATTAATGTCTAGTTTAGCACGAGCCCAGAGTATGAGGCATAAGTACCTTCTTATGCCTGTTTTAGTTTGCAGTATTATGCTATGTTTCTTCCCTATTTTTTGTGTCCATTTCACGGATTGGTTTGGGGTCGACATTCTGAGACCCAACAATTGTATTATTCTATCTTTTCGTGCTATGACTTGGCCGGGATGGCAGGTGCAACCTTATTGGGTTGCCTCCTACACCCCATCCGACTAAGTGGCGCTAAACATGTTAGCGATGCTAGATGATAAATGGCGTGAAGCTTGGCAAGTTACCATGGCGTGGCAGGATGCGAATGAACCTCATTTCTTTATCGAAGAGGATGAGGATGACGCTTAAATGTGGGAGACAATGTAAGTTTTTAGTTTCAGTTAGTGTCTGCTTATGTCCGAAGCAATTTACTTCTTCTAACCACATAATGAGTGGAACTCCTATAGAGTTACGTCAGTTTTTATTTTTCTATATTAGTATGTTTTAACCTTGTTTTGTAGATGTTCCAGAATTTCACGCATTTCCATGGTATTTTTTCAATCATTTTTATTTAAATACTTTGAGGACAAAGCATGCTTCTTGTTTGGGGGTGGCATAGAAACACATGTAATTAAGGTATCTGTTAGGATATAGATATGTACAATATGCACTTGTTTTCTAGTAAAAATTCAAATATTTCAAAAATATAAATAAAAAGTTTATGTTATACACTTCGGAATATTTGTATTGTTTTCTTTCTCTAAGCTCTCAATAATCTAGAAGTCTCGCGTAGCTTTTCCATGAGAATAGTTTTTAGAAACTTAGGTTAATATGTACGTAATAATCTCTGCATCTATCTATAACTATATTACATGAGTGTCTATGATTGTTTGGCAGTAAGTTTCTGAAATCTACGCTAGAGTACTTATTCTTCAAATCCTGTGAGAATATAGCCTAAAGCCTTATATGAGTGAAACATTTGAGAAATGACAAAAGGGAGAAGTAAAATCCATATAGAGAAATCACACATCCACTTGCTTGATCACTATACCATATCCTAAGTGAGAATTTAGGCCCTCTTTTGATCGATATAGCCAGAAATTCAAACCTATGAATTATTTTCCACTAGTCGCTCCTTTAAGCCTTTCTTTAGCCTTTCATAAACCGCAAATCCTTTAACCTATTACAAAAAAAAAAAAAAAAAAAAAAAAAAAAAAGCCAACCCATTCTTTGAATGAGTCTGAGAATAGAAATGAAGAATAGAAAAGAGAAAGACCTTTGAAATCAAGAATTTGTTAGTCGCTTCAAATAAGAAACGGAAGTTTCCATCCAAATAAAAAAAATAAATAAAAAAATAAAAGAAAATAAAGAGTTAGAACTCCAAAAATAGAATCAAAGGAGTCAAAAACCAAAGAAAAAGAAAAAAATATGGCTAAGGATGGAAGCAAAGTGTAGAAGCAAAAGTAAAGAACAAGGTTTTCTCTAGTTTCATAATATGAAGACTCTATTATCTCAGACTTGTCCTTTTTGAATATCCATTTCCTTCCTTCTTAAACCATCTCTTAATCCCCGCAACACCTAATAAAGATCTCTAGCTCAATTAGGAATAGGTTAGTATGATAGTAAGTGTCAGATGTGTTTGATCGACTCCGGTTTCCTTGTGTGTCATTGAGATTGTAAGGTAAAGTGTACCCACTACACTGGAGTAGCGAAACTTGAGTGGAAAAATCAGAGTGGTTTTTGTCTTGACATTTATGTGAGGACCTACTTAAGGACGCTATTCCGAGTTTTCAGAAATGGACCTGCTAGTGCATTTCATAGTATTACTCATTGTATATATGTTTATTCGTAGATGATTGATTATTATGCATATATTAGTTTAGGTTTCGACTTGATTATTCTGTATTCATTGCTAGTGAGATGTATATATAATTGAGGCATAAATAAGGAAACAATAGTTTTATTTCTTAGTCGTGGTAGTATAGATGAAGTTTGTAAGTACCTACACTGGAAAACTCTCACGAGGATATAACTCGTCCACTAGGGAATTCCTAGTGGTTTAAGGCCTTGTTGCATATGGTCAATGCAATCGCACTCGGCGACACGAGAGTAGTTAAAACTCCATTTTTTGTCACTTATTCTAATTTCTCATATTTTCTTGAGGACAAGCAAAATGCTGTTTGGGGGTGGTTTGATAAGAGCCCAAAACTGTAGTTTTAACCCCCTAACAATAATACTTTTAGACCAATTATGCGAGTAATAAATAATAGTTAATACTGATTACGTGCTTTTATGTATTTCAGGCATTGGAGTCAATTATATGCAGAAATGTGTCACTTTGGCGAGATAAAGGAGCAAGGGTTGGTTGCTAAGAAGTTTTGTGATTAAAGGCCAAGATTCAAGGAGAAAAAACCTTTAAAAAGCTCGGTCAAAGCTGAAAAGTCAAAGTCAATGCGGGCAGAAACAACGCACAAAAGTCAGCAAAACTTCCGGAAGCCATATCTTTGGACTCAAACCTCGGAATTGGGCCTACCTTATGTCAAAACGACCAGCTCGGAAAGAGATTTTCAATAGTCTAAGATTTGATCAAATCAGAGTAGCAAAAATGGACGAAAAACTGCTGATATCAAATCCATCTGAAAAGAGCTCTGTAGACTGAAGAAATTGGGATTTGGGCTCGATTTTCCGGCCCAAAACATGGCTCCTCAACCGATGCACAAAAATGTGGATCTGGTCTCCTCTATTTCAACACACAAGACTTAACTCTTGAGCAATCTAGTTTTTAGGTAGCCATTAGTGAATACTTTTAGATCTAGATTTAGACTCCATTAATTAATTAGTTTTCACTATCTTGTTTTAATTTAGTTATTGAATCAATTTTTTTTTCTTCATTAGATCAATAAAGTTAGTTAGTTCTTCATAATATAGTTTAATTTTCCATTAATTATTTAGTTTCAGTTCATAGATTTAGTTATTTGTCATTACTAGTTTCAATTACTTCTTCCATGATTAGATTTCCATTTGAATTCAAATAAGCAAATTTAGAATCTTTATATCATATCTTGTTTAAATTCAATTGGAAATGATAGTTTAATGACTCTAGGCTAAACCTCCATTAGAGGGGTTTGAGGAAGCCTTGATGAAAGCTTGATTGTTGTTAGCGTAGAATAGTTTTCCATTCCAATCTAGAAAGTAATTAGTTCACCGTTAGAATGGGGTTGATTGCTTCACATACTAGTTGTTAGTTGGTAGAGATTACCATGAACAATTAGGAATTAGGAACACCTAATTGCTATGTGAAAGTATTGCAATTCGGATTATGACGAATCTTCGCTAGTTAATTAAGTCGATTTAAGGTGGAATCAATCCCCCTAATTCCTTATCATATAGTCAAATTAGTATTTGAATTCCATCATTTTGTTAGTTGCATATTGTTTTCTAGTTCCCATCGTAGTATAATTCCATCATACTCTCATTAACTTTGGATAGACCAATAATCTTAGAAAACGTTAATACTAAAGAACTAGGAGTGGAACAAATCTTCTACTCTAACTCTATTGTGATAGCATTCGAGAGTAGTAAACTTTGATAAATTCTAAGCGTAAAATAGCTTTAGTTTTACTTGTGTTTGAGTCTCGTTCTTATTTGTAGGTAAAACTATCATTTTATATTTATCAAATAAATAAGTTGCTTCACCATTGGGTAGCTATCAATTACCTCAAACCGGATATGGTTAAAACTATCATACTCTCATTGACTCCATTAGAGAAGATTTCTAGATCTAGCTTTAGACTCTATTAATTTGTTCAATAGCTTGTTTTAGATCTAGTTTTATTTCATTCAGTTAATTAGTTTTTCAATTAGATTATGATTGAAATTTCATTCATTAATTCATTCAATTAGTTTTTCAATTGAATTTAAATAAGCAAATTTAGAATCTTTATATCATGTCTTGTTTAAATTCAATTGGAAATGATAGTTTAATGACTCTAGGCTAAACTTCCATTAGAGGGGTTTGAGGAAGCCTTGATGAAAGCTTGATTGTTGTTGGCGTAGAATAGTCGTAATTTTCCATTCCAATCTATAAAGTAATTAGTTCACCATGAGAATGGGTTTGATTGCTTCACATGCTAGATGTTAGTTGGTAGAGATTACCATGAACAACTAGGGATTAGGAAAGAACCAATTGTTATGGGAAATCATTGCAATTCAGATTACGACAAATCTTCGCTAGTTAATTAAGTCAAGTTAAGGTGGAATCAATCCCCCCTAATTCCTTATCATAGTATCAATTTAGCATTTTGTAGTTAAATTATCATATCTTGTTAGTATAATTTGCATCGTAGTATAAATTCCATCATACTCTCATTAACTTTGGTAGACCGATATTCTTAGAAAATGCAAATTCTAAAGAACTATGAGTGGAACAGATCTTCTACTCTAACTCTATTGCGATAGCATTTGAGAGTAGAAAAACTTTGATAAATATGAAGCACACAAAGTTTAGTTTTAGTTTTACTTGCGTTTGAGTCTCGTTACTTATTCGTATGTAAAACTATCATTTTACGGGTTAACAAATGGCGTCGCTGCCATCTTAGTTCCTTTAGTATTGTTTTCGGTAGTATTGTTATCTTTTCAAAGTCCCATTAAACCCACCAACCCTTGTTTGATTCTAACTGTGGTTGTTTGTTTCAGAATAGAATTTTTCCTCACAAGAATACATGGAGTGCAACCCGCCCCCTACCAAGGCAAAGTTCGAGCGACCCCCACGCTGAAGCGCCTGGAACTTGAATTTTACCTGAGCATGACCCGCGCCCTTGGTAGGCAAAGTTTGAGCGCCCCCCTCGCTAAAGCGCCTGGAACTTGAGTTTTATCTGAGCTCGACCCGCGCCCTACCAAGGCAAAGTTCGAGCGCCCCCCACGCTGAAGCTCCTGGAACTTGAATTTTACCTGAGCGTGACCCGCGCCCTACCAAGGCAAAGTTCGAGCGCCCCCCGCACTGAAGTGCTTGCCTGGAACTTAAGTTTCACTTGAGCACGACCCGCGCCCTCTCAAGGCTGAACCAGAGCTTTGGCCCTATTCTGAACCGCCCAATTTCCACAGGTTAGTTCAAACTACCATTACTTCAAGTTATTCAGTGTTCTAACTTGTTAAATACACTGAGTTCGCGTATACAAGACGATATTCATAAGGGAAGCAAGGAGGCATTCATGTACTTCTTTCTTCCGCTCCTCGCATCTCCTGTTAGAGGTTTATACTAGCATATCAGGATTGTTTTGAGTGTTGTCATGTTTAGTTAAGATTGGTCTTAGCCTTGCAAGAGATTAAGGTCAGGCAGAAGAAAAACGCCTAACGTAATAAATTGGCAACATCAACAAACACGCCTTTCTAGTATACCACTCACTCCACCTGAAATAATGGCTGAAGAAAGAGAGTCTCCTCTCTCTGACTTTTATAAAGCCTTGAACGATAACCCAAAATCTTGCATCGTTCTATCAAACCCAGTGGGGGATTTTCGAATCCCCCCAAATATATTTAATTTGTTACCCATTTTTCATGGGTTAGACCATGAAAAACCTTATCAGCACATGCGTAAGATTGACCAAGTCCTTACTACATTCCACTATCCTACGGTTGGTACTGAACAATATAAATTGAGGGTGTTTCCTTTCACCTTAGCCGATAAGGCGGCGCCTTGGTTAACTGCCCATACGCCTAATTCTGTGAACTCATGGGCCAAACTTATTCAACTATTTATGGAACACTTTTACCCACCACTGAAGATAGATGAAATGCTTTCCAAGATTCATTTCTTTCGACAGAATCCTCATGAATCATTTTCAGAGGCTTGGAATCGTTTCACCGATCTTCTTATAGAGTGTCATCACCATAACCTCGCGAAAGACACGTTAGTTCGTGCCTTTTCAAAGGACTTTTACACCACCACAAAGAGGTGCTTGACATAATGAATGGGGGTAGTTTCCTCAGTAAGGGAGCCTCAGAGGTTTATAAATTTTTAGAAGATCAAACAAAGCATAATAATAACTAGGGGGATAGTGACAATATCTCCCGCTCCGCTAGTTCTTCTACAACAGTTAAGGCCGCCGGTATGTTTGAGATGAAACCCGATCCTGAGCTTAAAAATTTAATCGAATCTCTCACTACAAAGGTAGAGGCTATTGCTGTTCAACAAAAGCCTACCCCTGTCATGAATGTCAACTCTATTCTATGTAATTTCTATTTGAGTCCTAAGCATCCCGACTCCTATTGTCCTCTAGTCTATGAGCATCCATCCGCACAGCCGGACAATGTTTATTCCATTAATAGTGAACCTAACGCACCTTGGAGACAAAACACCAATTTCAGTTGGCGAAATAATCAACAAGTTACACCTCCAGGGTATAATAATCAAAATGTTAGGCCATCACCCAATTACAACGAAGCTCCCCAAAGACAAGGACAAGGACAATGTAATTATAATAATTATAACAATAATAATTATAATGCTAATAGAGGTATCATTCTGGTTAATAATAACTATCACAACCCACCTATTAATAATCAATGTGAGATAGTTCCAGTCACACCACCTGTGACCACTACACCTACACAATCGGATTGTCTTGATGCCTTCATACAGGTTAGCCAACAATTTTCCAAACCATTGCTCAATCTAACCAACAACTTTTCCAATCCATGGTTCAATCTAACCAACAGGTTTTACAATCCATTAATCATTTAACCCAACAGTTAGCCCAAGAGAAAGACCAACAGGCATAAGACAAATATTTCTAAAGACGCCTTTTTAGCTGAATAGTTCCCAACTCTATCTGAAAATAATGGAATCGTTAAGTACAAGGACCATGGTCGTCTTACTGTACAATGAACCTTGGGGGATAATCACACGACAACTGCTCTATTAGACCTGGGGGCAAGTGTTAACTTACTCCCTTATTATTTATATAAACAAATCGGTCTACAAGAGATGCAACCAACCAAAATAACGTTGCAATTAGCGGATCGTTCTATTAAGTATCCTAAGGGTGTGGTTGAAAACGTGCTAGTTAAAGTTCAAAATTTTTACTACCCAGCCAGGGCCGTTATCCTTGACATAGAAGTCTCTAACAACTCTATTCCTATCATTTTAGGATGTCCCTTCTTGGCTACTGCCAACGTGCTCATAAATTTCCGTGATGGTTCGATGTCCTTATCTTTTGGCCATCATTCTGTTGAGGTAAATATTTTTAAGACGATTCAATAGTACCCAGATACGACTGTCGACAGAGAGGTTAGCATGATCGAGAGCTTCGCTCGAGATTATTTTGACAACATGTTTCCTGATAATCAGATGCCCAAATTTCTTTCCTTTAGAAGTTCAGACTCCGACGTTTTCGTCCCTATACTAGTCGATACCCATCTTATGGATGAGGTCGAGATTGATGACTTTCTCAAAGATACAGAGGAATACCATAGTAATGTGGATGTGACCAAGCTGGATGAGGAATTCGACGAGTTTGTTAGAGTAGGAGATGATTCACCCTATCAAGAACTACCTTGCGCACCGTCCACCTCGATTCCCCTCCTTCCACCCTTACAAAGGAACTTAGAGTTTTCACTTGACCCTCTTGTTTCTCCTGTGCTTCATGATTTTCTAAACTCTCCTATTAAGAAAATACTACCTAAAGAGCCACCTGACACTTTCATTTTTAGTTGTGTGATAATAACAACCCATGCCACAAATGAGTTTTATACTAAACCCACATTCTCATTTTTTTCAATTCCTTACTTCTAAAATTCATCCATATCCACCATATCTTCCATAACTCATTTTTAGTCATGTTTCACTATGGTGTGAATTATATCTTTATTGCTTTTTGTTTTTTATATATTAAATCTTATTCAGAAAAAGTAAAAAATACCAAAACCATAAAAATAGAAATCTAGGAAGTCTCGGGAATCTGACTTTAAAAGACCCACGTTTAAAACAAATTTTCTAAACTCTGTTGTCTAAAATTTGTTTGGGGGTGGGGTGTTGGTTTTTCCGTCCTTGATTGTTCAACTTTCCATTTTGTTACTTGTGTCGTTTAATCGTAATTAGATTCGGGTTGACATTACCTATGAATTTAGATTACATTCGTACGCATAACTCACATCATTCACGCATTCCGAGGTGTTTACCACCTTTCTATATGTCATCCGCTGTTAGATTAAAATGTGGTATGAATCATTGGATTGGAAATTCTCTCCTAATCGTTTTCATACCTCATTAGCAAAATCGGACTGGTAACGAGTCGAGAATTCCAATTTTAATTTTGTGCGCATGAGGACAAAATGGGCATTTTTGAATTTGATTGGGCTTGGGCCTAAGTCAACAGCATGAACCAAGAACGCATCGCGTTCTTCTTTTTCCTCACTCCATATTCCGCCATTAACAACTCAAAACCCTAACATTAAAAAAAAAAATGAAAACCTAAATACCACCATGCTAACAGTTTAACCCCCTCCAAAAACTCCTCCTCAATATCCCCACCACCATCTCCATCGATTTCAACCGCCAAAAGAGTAAAAATTTCAAAAAAAAACTCGAACCACCAGCGCCACCGCCCAAACTTTAAGTGAGTTTGATTCAAACTCCATTCCCACATTGTATTTAAACCTTCAAATCATTTCAAAACTTCAATGGCACAAAGACGGAGAATTTTGCTGGAACAAGTTTTTACGGCCGACCGCTTCGCGCCATTTTACAGTGACGAGATGATTAGGAAGGATTGGAATAGGTTGTGGTATTCGACAGATGATTTCTACCACTCCGATTTGGTGGAACAATTCTATAAGAATAGGGAGTTGGATGGGAATAGAATTTTTGTTAAGGTGGTTGGGACGAGAAGAGAAGTATATAGGAGGTTGCTGGCTGAGATTTTAGGCATTCCGCTTAGATGCCATCTCGACGCCACATTGCAGGAATCCCAATTTGGTGGGATCGAGCCTTTGATAAATGAGATGGTTTTGGAGGAAAACTACAATGCGAGCTCACAGTGTGTTCGCCAGTCGTCTCTGCGAACCAGCCAGTTGGCTGTAGCTCAGTGAATTGATAGGAATGTCACTGGAAAAAAGAAGGTCAGTGACATCAGTCTGAACTGTCTTCACATTCTATGGATACTCCAGGAGTAGAAGTATGAATTCTGTATTCTCGAGTTTTTGATTAATATGATTAGGGGAGTTGGGAAGAGTATTGCACCTCTCCCTGTTTTGATAACAAAGATCATGATGAGTTTGAGAGCAACTCCGAAGACTGAGCGTACTATGATTAAGTTGCATACGAATGTCATAGCGTATACGGATTGTGTTCAGAAGGTTTGGAGGTTGCCTGGAGAGAGGGTAGTGGAAGAGATTGAGTCGGATGATGAGGGGGACACAACATGTTTTGATGTCGATGCCCTGGAGAGATGTAATTCTGATGCAGAACACATGCTAGTGCTTCATCGTGGCATGCGTTCTCTTAATACAATTTGTGAAGACCTTCGGACTCGCTAGATTACCATACATCATAACTATGAGACTCGTGCCCAGCGCGAGGATGAACGTTGGGAAGAGCTGAAGGCAGAGATGGAAGCACAGCGCAAGTTTCGAGAATAAATGTTTGAACGCTTCCCAACCCACGGTGGTTCTTCTTCTGAGGAGGCGTCTGTGAGGCATGAGCATCGTCGCCGAAGGACAGATGGCTTGGGCCTATCTTCATCTCATGCTCCATCTTCAACTAGTAGCGCATGGTTTAGGGAATATATTGATTGATGTTGTTTTTATTAGTCCGGATGTTAGTTTTGTATTCAGTAGTTAAATTTGTATTCGGTAGTTAATTGTATTTGAATTTGAATTTTAATATAATGTCGTTCTTTTCAAATTATGCGTTGATTTTTGTGTTAATCCCACCTTCCCGAATTGTTTGGGGATGGTATTATTTCTTTTAGCATGGTTTTTATATAAGCCAAAAAATTATTATGTAATTTTGCGATGATTGTTGGGAATATTGCCGATATTGGCATGGCTATGAGTAGATATTGGGGTAGGATGAAATCTCAATGAGTTAGGCAGTTACTATCCTAAATTCAACCTAAAAGATATTAGGTTTGTTTTGAAATAAATAATATGGGTTGTTTCTGCTTTCGGTCTTGGAAATATTTTGTTTCCGGCAACTGCCTTAAACCTTTTTGGCAACTCGCCAATTCGTTTTGGAAACTCAAAACCCTATATAAACTTCCTTCATTCTACACTCACAATCCACACTACTTCTCACTTTCATCTCTCACCTTTCACTCCCTATTTTTCCTTTTTTCTTCTTCATTTCAGCACTTAAGCTGCATGGAGCGCACCTGTGCCTCAGTTGAGCGCCACCTACGCTTGCCCACCTATAACTCAAAATTCACCTGAGCACGACCTGCGCCCATCCTAGGCTAAAAGTGAGCGCGCCCTGCGCCTAAGTGCCTGTTACTCAATTTAAACCAGAGTGCACCTCGCGCCCATCCTAACCTAAAAGTGAGCGCGCGCCCTGTGCCTAAGTGTTTGGAACTCAATTATAGCCTGAGCGCACCCTGCGCCCTACCCAGGCATAGTTTGAGCTCCCCTCGCGCCCTGACCTCGTAGGCACGAAAAATTCCGAATTTTTTTGTGGGTTGTTCCAGGATCGTTTGCAGCTTTTCCAGAGAGTAGTTTGGTGATGACATTTCCTACAGTCATACCTGAGCAGTCTTTCAAAGACTTGTTGGGATACGAGACTTACGGAGGATTCTGCAGTTAGGATGGCGGCATCAACTAGTAAGTGATGACGACTAGTATACACCTCAGGTTACTGCATTTTTCTACAATAATATTACTTTCTATTGTAACCAAGATGGAGAACAAAAATTCTCCCTTGCAATTGAAAACACAACAATGGAATTCAGTAAGTCTTTGGTAGCATTAGTTTTGGGATTTCCCTTGCCTGATCCTATGCACACGTGGGGATATATGACCGATAATGCATACCTCTATGACTATACATATTTCCATGAGTATTATGGGGGAAGGGTATTTCTTATAATGGACCAAAGGCGATATAACATAGCCCTTGGTAGCCTGTCCTTGAATGTAGGCACCACCATGTTATTCATCATGATAAATATTTTAGGGAAGTGGCAGTTTAATTCTGCAAATAGTACCGCTGGTGACGTTTTCCTTGCTTTAGCTGAGGGACGTCGCCAATATGACATTCCCCGAGTATCAGTGGCTAGTCTAAAGATAACCCAAAGCATGAGGCATAAGTATCATCTTATGCCTGTTTTGGTTTGCCGCATCATGCACGGTTGTTTACCTGTATTCTGTACCCAGTTCACAGATTGGAAAAGGGTTGAAGTCATGAGACCCACCAATTGCGTGGTTCGTTCCTTTCGAGTTATGACTTGGCTGGGTTGGCAGGTGCAACCTCATTTGGTTGCTCCTTACACCCCATCAGACCAAGTCACACTAGACAGATTAGCATGGGTGGATGACACACGGCGAAAGGCTTGGCAAGTTATCATGGCATGGCAGGATGTGAAAGAACCTTATCTCTTTGAAAAGGAAGATGAGGAGGATGATGCTTAAATGTGGGAGTTAAAGTAAGTTTTTATTTCAGTTAGTGTCTGCTTATGTCCAAAGCAATTTACTTCTTCTAACCCCATAACAGGTGGAACTCTTATAGAGTTGCGTCAGTTTTTCTTTTCTATATTAGTATGTTTTAACCTTGTTTTGTAGATGTTCAAGAATTTCAAGCGTTTCCATGGTATTTTTCTACCCTTTTTATTTCAATACTTTGAGGACAAAGCATGCTTCTTGTTGGGGGCATAGAAACACATGTAATTAAGGCATCTGTTAGGATATAGATATTTACAATATGCACTTGTTTCTAGTAAATATTCAAAATTTTCAAAAATATAAATAAAAAGTTTATGCTATACACTTAGGAACATTGGTATTGTTTTCTTTCTCTATGCTCTCAATAATCTAGAAGTCTCACGTAGCTTTTGCATGAGAATAGTTTTTAGAAACTTAGGTTAATATGTAGATAATAATCTTTGCATCTATCTATAAATATATTACATGAGTATCTACGATTGTTTGGCGGTAAGTTTCTGAAATCTAGGCTAGATTACTTATTTTACAAATCCTGTAAGAATATAGCCTAAAGCCTTATATGAGTGAAACATTTGAGAAATGACACAAGAGAGAAGTAAAATCCGGATAGAGAAATCACACGTCCACTTGCTTGATCACTATACCATATCCTAAGCGAGAATTTAGGCCCTCGTTGGATCGATATAGCCAGAAATTCAAACCTATGAATTATTTTCCGCTAGTCACCCCTATGAGCCTTTCTTTAGCCTTTCATAAACCGCAAATCCTTTACCCTATTACAAAAACAAAACAAAATAAAAAAATCAACCTACCCATTATAGAATGAGTCTGAGAATAGGATGAGTAAAGAAAAGATAAGAGATAAACCTGTGTAAACAAAAATTAGTTAGTTGCTTCTGAAAAGGAAAAGAAAATAAGTTTCCATCCAAAGAAAAGAAAAGAAAAATAAAAATAGAAATAAAATAGAAACTCCAAAAATAGAATAAAGGAGTCAAAAAGCCAAAATAAAAAGGCTAAGGATGGAAACAAAGTGTGGAAGCAAAAAGTAAAGAACAAATTTTTTTCTCTAGTTACATAATATGAAGACTCTATTATCTCAGACTTGTCCTTTTTGAATATCCATTTCCTTCCTTCTTAAACCATCTCCTAATCCCCGCAACACCTTATAAATACTTCTAGCTCAATTAGGAATAGGTTAGTGTAATAGTAAGTGGCAGATGTGTTTGATCGACTCTGGCTTCCTTGTGTGTCATTGAGATTGTAAGGTAAAGTGTGCCCACTGCATACTGGAGTAGCAAAACTTGAGCGGAAAAATCAGAGTGGTTTTTGTCTTGACATTTATGTGAGGACCAACTTAAGGACTCTATTCCGAGTTTTCAGAAACGGACCTACTAGTGCATTTCATAGTATTACTCATTGTATTTATGTTTATTCATAGATGATTTATTATTATGCACATATTAGCTTAGGTTTCAACTTGATTATGTTGTATTCATTGCTAAGTGAGATGTATAGATAGTTGAGGCATAAATAAAGAAACAATAGTTTTATTTCTTAGTCGTTGTAGTATAGATGAAGTTTGTGAGTACCTTTACTTGAAAACTCTCACGAGGCTATAACTCGTCCACTAGGGAATTCCTAGTGGTTTAAGGCCTTGTTGCATATGGTCAATGCAATCGTACTCGACGAAACGAGATTAGTTAGAACTCCATTTTTGGTCACTTATGCTAATTTCTCATATTTCCTTGAGGACAAGCAAAACTGTAGTTTTAACCCCTTAACAATAATACTTTTAGACCAATTATGCGAGTAATAAATAAGAGTTAATGCTGATTACGTACTTTTATGTATTACAAGCATTTGAGTTAAATATGTGCAGAAATGTGTCACTTTGGCAAGATAAAGGAGCAAGGGTTGGTTGTTAAGAAGTTCTGTGATTAAAGGACAAGATTCAAAGAGAAAAAGCTTTTAAAAAGCCCGGTCAAAGTTGAAAAGTCAAAGTTAACGCGGGCTGAAACAACGCACAAAAGTCAGCAAAGCTTCCAAAGACCGTATCCTTGGACTCAAACCTTCAAATTGGGCCTACCTTATGGCAAAACGACCGGCTCGGAAAGAGCTTTCCAATAGTCCAAGCCTTGATCTAATCAGAGGAGCATAAAAGGACAAAAAGTCTACTGAAGTCAAATCCAGCTGAAAAGGGCTTTGTGGACTGAAGGAATTGGGCTTTAGGCTCGATTTTTCGGCCCAAAACATGGCTCGTCAGCCCATGCACGAAAATGTGGATCTGGTCTCCTTCATTTCAACACACAAGACTTAACTCTTAAAGATGGAAGTTTGTAGGTAGCCATTGGGGAATAATTTTAGATCTAGATTTAAACTCCATTAATTAGTTTTCATATCTTGTTTTAGATCTAGTTTTACCTTTCAATTAATTAATGTTAGAACAAGTAGATTATTATTTTAGAATCAAATATTAGTTTCATAATAAAGTATTCATTTTCATCTCAATTTAGTTTATTAATTAAATTCTTATTTAGTTTAGTATTGTTAAATTCATAAATTAGGTTGTCTTCAATTTCATAATTAGTTACATCATAATCATAGTTTTAAATTAGTTCTTAATCTTGTTTAATTTGATTGAATTCATTACTATTGTAGTTCAAATTAGTAAATTTACAATCTTTATATGATGTCTTGTTTACATTCATATAGAAATGATAGTTTAATGACTCTAGGCTAAACCTCTATTAGAGGGGTTTGAGGAAGCCTTGATGAAAGCTTAATTGTTGTTAGCGTAGAATAGTCGTAATTTTCCATTCCAATTTAGAAAACAATTAGTTCACCATGAGAATGGGCTTGATTTATTCACATGCTAGTTGTTAGTTGGTAGAAATTACCATAAACAATTAGGGACTAGGAACACAAAATTTCTATGCAAAAGCATTGCAATTCGGATTACGACGAATCTTCGCTAGTTAATTAAGTCAAGTTAAGGTGGAATCAATCCCCCCTAATTCCTTATCATAATGTCAATTTAGCATTTCGTAGTTGAATTATTGAATCTTGTTAGCATAATTTGCATCGTAATATAAATTCCATCATACTCTCATTGACTTTGGATAGACTGATAACCTTAGGAAACATTGAATACTAAAGAACTAGGAGTGGAATGAATCTTCTACTCCAACTTTATTGTGATAGCATTCGAGAGTAGAATAACTTTGATAAATATTAAGCACACAAAGTTTAGTCTTAGTTTTACTTGCGTTTGAGTCTCGTTACTTATTCGTAGGTAAAACTATCATCTGTAGTAAATTCAAAGTTTTCTACCTTTTGACCCATTTAAAATTATTAAATGTAACTTAATATTAAAATTAAGTTTTCCAAACTAAATGCTATACTCAAACAGAATTAAATGTAACTATCATTCTCGTTACTTATTCACATTCGTATGTGAATAAATAAGTAGGTAGCCATTGGAGAATAGTTTTAGATCTAGATTTAGACTCCATTAATTAATTAGTTTTATTTACCTTGTTTTAAATTAGTTATTGAATTAATTGTTATTTCTTCATTAGATCAATAAAGTTAGTTAGTTCTTCATAATCTAGTTTCATTTTCCATTAATTATTTAGTTTCAATTCATAGATTTAGTTATTTGTCATTACTAGTTTCAATTAATTCTTGCATGATTAGATTTCCATTTGAATTCAAATAAGCAAATTAAGAATCTTTATATCATGTCTTGCTTAAATTCATATAGAAATGATAGTTTTATGAATCAAGGCTAAACCTCCATTAGAGGGGTTTTAGGAAGCCTTGATGAAAGCTTGATTGTTGTTAGCGTAGAATAATCGTAATTTTCCTTTCCAATCTAGAAAGTAATTAGTTCACCATGAGAATGGGTTCGATTGCTTCACATGCTAGTTGCTAGTTGGTAGAGATTACCATGAACAATTAGGGATTAGGAACACCCAATTGCTATACGAAAGCATTGCAATTCGGATTACGACGAATCTTTGCTAGTTAATTAAGTCGAGTTAAGGTGGAATAAATCCCCCCTAATTCCTTATCATAGTGTCAATTTAGCATTTTGTAGTTGAATTATCGTATCTTGTTAGTATAATTTGCATCGTAGTATAAATTCTATCATACTCTCATTAACTTTGGATAGACTGATAACCTTAGGAAATATTGAATACTAAAGAACTAGGAGTGGAACGAATCTTCTACTCCAACTCTATTCCGATAGCATTCGAAAGTAGAATAACTTTGATAATTAGACACATAAGTTAAGTTTTAGTTTTACTTGTGTTTGAGTATCGTTAATTATTCGTAGTATTTTTCAAAGCGTGGATTAAAACCTGTGGGTACATTTAATTCTGTTGGTTAGAATCATAGTTTATCAAAATTTCATCAAGGCTACCTACTAGACTATCAACGCTATCGTTTTAATTTAACAATGGCATTTTACCTTTTGTTTGAGCAAATAATCGATGCTCAAACAAGATAAATGAAAATGCTTTAGTTTTAGCATTAGAAATTCTTGTCATGCCGGGGCTGTTGATAAGAGCCCAAAACTGTAGTTTTAACCCCTCAACAATAATACTTTTTGACCAATTATGCGAGTAATAAATAAGAGTTAATGATGATTATGTGTTTTTATGTATTTCTGGCATTGGAGTCAATTATGTGCAGAAATGTGTCACTTTTACTAGAAAAAGGAGTAAGGGTTGGTTGCTAAGAAGTTCTATGATTAAAGGCCAAGATTCAAGTAGAAAAAACATTTATAAAGCCCGGTCAAAGCTGAAAAGTCAAAGTCAACGCGGGCAGAAATAATGCACAAAAGTCAGTAGAACTTCGAAGACTATATCCTTGAACTCAGACCTCGGAATTGGGCCTACCTTCTGTCAAAATGACCAGCTCGGAAAGAGATTTCCAATGGTCTAAACCTTGACCCAATTAAATTAGTATAATTGGACAAAAACTCTGTTGAAGTCAAATCCAGCTTAAAAGGGCTCTGTGGAGAAATTGGGTTTTGGGCTCGATTTTCCGACCCAAATCATGGCTCCTCAGCCCATGCACGAAAATGTGGATCTGGTCTCCTCTATTTGAGGACACAAGAATTAACTCTTAAGCATTCAAGTTTTTAGGTAGCCATTAGCCAATAGTTTTAGATCTAGTTTTTAGTCTCCATTAATTAGTTTTTCATATCTTGCTTTAGATCTAGTTATACCTTTCAATTAATTAGTGTTAGAACAAGTAGATTATTATTTGAGAATCAATTTTAGTTTTACAATAAAGTATTAGTTTTTAATTCCAATTAGTTTAGTGATTAAATTCTTATTAGTTTTAGTATTGTTAAATTCATAAATTAGGTTGTCTTCATTTGATAATTAGTTAATCATAATCTAGTTTTAATTATTAAATTACTTAGATCTAGTTTCGATCATTTAGTTATAAATCATTTTTTAGTGTTAATTTAGTTTTGAATTATTGATTAGATCAAATTATTAAATTTACAATCTTTATATCATGTCTTGCTTAGATTCGTATAGAAATGATAGTTTGATGACTCTAGGCTAAAACCTCCATTAGAGGTGGTTGAAGAAGCCTTGATGAAGCTTGATTTTAGTTAGCTTAGAAATCGTTGTGATAATCTATTCAATTCTAGAAAGTAATTAGTTCACCATGAGAATGAGTTTGATTGATTAACATGCTAGTTATTATTTGGTAGAGATTGCCATGAATAATTAAGGATTAGAATTACCAGTTTGTTATGCGAAAGCATTGAAAATTGGATTACGATATTTCTTTATTAGTTGATTAAGTCGAATCAATATTCCCTAATTCCTTATCATATAGTCAATTTTGTATTCCGTAGTTTGAATTATCGTATCTTGTTAGTATAATTTTCATCGTAGTATAATTTCCATCATACTCTCATTGACTTTGGATAGACTGATAACCTTAGGAAACATTGACTACTAAAGAACTAGGAGTGGAACGAATCTTCTACTCCAACTTTTATTGCGATAGCATCGAGAGTAGAAAACTTTGATAAACCCTAAGCGTAAAATAGCTTTAGTTTTACTTGTGTTGGAGTATCGTTCTTATTCATAGGTAAAACTATCATTTTACTTTTAACAAACAATTGAAATAGTTGTGGATCGTTCCATAAGTAATTACCATGGAATGCACCCCCAAATAGAATCAAGCACCAAGATTTTCTACGATGCAACTTAGTAAAATGAAAGCGAAGTCTGATAAACCTAGAATGTAACCGAGCGTGCACCTTCTTCTTCATCTTTGAACGAGAGGGTGTCCAAGTGAATGATTGTGAGAAAATAGATGTTTGTAGAAGATATGTTGGATATGGATAAGTTTTAGAAGTAAGGAATGGAAGAAATGAGAATGTGTGTTTAGCACAAAACTCATTCATGGTGTAGGTGGGAACTGTCTCAATAATATTATGTTGTTTGCTGTTTGATAATTAGACACATAAGTGAAGTTCTAGTTTTACTTGCAGACAAGCAATTCATTTAGAAATAGAACTAAATAATATTACCTATAGCAAAATAGTTTTGGGCTCTTATCAAACCTAATGAATTTACGTAAAATAACTAGAACTATCATTTGATAAACATAAAATGATAGTTTTACCTACGAATAAGTAACAAGACTCAAACGCAAGTAAAACTAAAACTTAACTTATGTGTCTAATTATCAAAGTTATTCTACTCTCGAATGCTATCGCAATAGAGTTGGAGTAGAAGATTCGTTCCACTTCTAGTTCTTTAGAATTAACGTTTCCTAAGGTTATCAGTCTATCCAAAGTCAATGAGAGTATGATGGAATTTATACTACGATGCAAATTATGCTAACAAGATACGATAATTCAACTACGAAATGCTAAATTGATACTATGAGAAGGAATTAGGGGGGATTGATTCCACCTTAACTCGACTTAATTAACTAGCGAAGATTCGTCGTAATCCGAATTGCAATGCTTTCGTATAGCAATTGGTTCTTCCTAATCCCTAATTGTTCATGGTAATCTCTACCAACTAACATCTAGCATGTGAAGCAATCAAACCCATTCTCATGGTGAACTAATTACTTTCTAGATTGGAATGGAAAATTACGACTATTCTATGCTAACAACAATCAAGCTTTCATAAAGGCTTCCACAACCCCTCTAATAGAGGTTTAGCCTAAAGTCATTAAACTATCATTTCTATATGAATGTAAACAAGACATCATATAAAGATTCTAAATTTGCTTATTTGAACTAAATGGAAGCTAATCATGCAAGAATTAATTGAAACTAGTAATGAGAAATAACTAAATCTATGAATTGAAACTAAATAATTAATGGAAAATGAAACTAGATTATGTAGAACAAACTAACTTTATTGATCTAATACAGAAATATCAATTGATTCAATAACTAATTTAAAACAAGGTAAATAAAACTAATTAATTAATGTAGTCTAAATCTAGATCTAAAACTATTCTCTAATGGCTACCTACAAAACTAGATTTCTTAAGAGTTAATTCTTGTCTATTGAATGGAGGAGACCAGATCCACATTTTCGTGCATTGGCTGAGGAGCCATGATTTGGGCCGGAAAATTGAGCTCAAAACCCAATTTCTTCAGTCCACAAACCCCTTTTTAGCTGGATTTGACTTCGGCAGACTTTTGACCATTTTTGCTCCTCTTATTAGGTCTAGGTATGGACCATTGGAAATATCTTTCCGAGCTGGTCATTTTGACATAAGGTAGGCCCAATTCCGAGGTCTGAGTCCAAAGATACGGTCTTCAGAAGTTCTGCTGACTTTTGTGCGCTGTTTCTGCTTGCGTTGACTTTGACTTTTCAGCTTTGACCGAGCTTTTTAAAGGCTTTTTCTCCTTGAATCTTGGCCTTTAATCACATAACTCTTTAGCAACCAACCCTTGCTCCTTTATCTCGCAAAAGTGACACATTTCTGCACATAATCAACTCCAATGCCTGTAATACATAAAAGCACATAATCAGCATTAACTCTTATTTATTACTCGCATAATTGGTCTAAAAGTATTATTGTTAAGGGGTTAAAACTACAGTTTTGGGCTCTTATCAAACCACCCCCAAACAGCATTTTGCTTGTCCTCAAACAAATATGAGAAATTAGAATAAGTGACCAAAACTGGAGTTCTAACTACTTTCGTTTCGCCAAGTGCGATTGCATTGACCATATGCAACAAGGCCTTAAACTACTAGGAATTCCCTAGTGGATGAGTGATAGCCTCGTGAGAGTTTTCCAGTGAAGGTACTCACAAACTTCATCTATACTACAACGATTAAGAAATAAAACTATTGCTTACTTATTTATGCCTCAATTATCTATACGTCTCACTTGCAATGAATACAGAATAATCAAGTCGAAACCTAAGCTAATATATGCATAATAATTAATCATCTACGAATAAACATATATACAATGAGTAATACTATGAGATGCACTAGCAAGTCCGTTTATGAAAACTCAAAATAACGTCCTTAAGTAGGTCCTCACATAAATGTCAAGACAAAAACCACTCTGATTTTTCCTCTCAAGTTTTGCTACTCCAGTGCACAGTGGGCACACTTTACCTTACAATCTCAATGACACACAAGGAAGTCGGAGTCGATCAAACACATCTGCCACTTACTATCACACTAACATATTCCTAATTGAGCTAGAGGTCTTTATTAGGTATTGCGGGGATTAGGAGATGGTTTAAGAAGGAAGAAAATGGATATTCAAAAAGGGCAAGTCTGAGATAATAGAGTCTTCATATTATGTAACTAGAAAAAACCTTGTTCTTTACTTTTGCTTCTACACTTTGTTTCCATCCTTAGCCATTTTTTTTTTGGCTTTTGACTTCTTTGATTCTATTTTTGGAGTTCTAACTCTTTATTTTCTTTTATTTATTTATTATTATTTTTATTTGGATGGAAACTTCGTTTTCTTATTTGAAGCGACTAACAAATTCTTTATTTCAAAGGTCTTTCTCGTTTCTATTCTTCATCTCTATTCTCAGACTCATTCAAAGAATAGGTAGGCTGATTTTTTTTTTTTTTTTATTTTGTTTTGTAAGAGCTTAAAGGATTTACGGTTTATGAAAGTCTAAAGAAAGGCTCAATGGGGCGACTAGCGGAAAATAATTCATAGGTTTGAATTTCTGGCTATATCGATCAAAAGAGGGCCTAAATTCTCGCTTAGGATATGGTATAGTGATCAAGTAAGTGGACATGTGATTTCTCTATCCGAATTTTACTTCTCCCTTTTGTCATTCTCAAATGTTTCGCTCATATAAGGCTTTAGGATATATTCTCACAGGATTTGAAGAGTAAGTACTCTAGCCTAGATTTCAGAAACTTACTGCCAGACAATCATAGATACTCATGTAATATAGTTATAGATAGATGTAAAGATTATTACGTACATTTTAACCTAAGTTTCTAAAAACTATTCTCATGCAGCTACGTGAGACTTCAAGATTATTGAGAGCATAGAGAAAGAAAATAATACCAATATTCCTAAGTGTATAGCATAAACTTTTTATTTATATTTTTGAATTTTTTGAATTTTTACTAGAAAACAAGTGCATATTATACATATATATATCCTAACAGATGTCTTAATTACGCGTGTTTCTATGCCACCCCCAAACAAGAATCATGCTTTGTCCTCAAAGTATTTAAATAAAAAGGGTAGAAAAGTACCATGGAAACGTGTGAAATTCTGGAACATCTGCAAAACAAGGTTAAATATACTAATATATAAAAAGAAAAACAGACGCAACTCTATATGAGTTCCACCCTTTATGGAGTTAACAAGAATTAAATTGCTTGGGACATAAGCAGACACTAACTAAAACTAAAAAAACTTACCTTATCTCCCGTTTAATCGTCATCCTTCTCATCTTCCTCCTCAAAGAGATGAGGTTCTTTCGCATCCTGCCATGCCATGATAACTTGCCATTCCCGCCGTCGAGTGTCATCAACTCGTGTTAACCTGTCGAGTGTTGCTAGGTCTGATGGGGTGTAAGGAGCAACCAAATGAGGTCGCAGTTGCCATCTCGGCCAAGTCATAACTTCGAAATGAACGAACTACCCAAATGGTGGGTCTCATGACTTCAACCCTCTTCCAATCCGTGAACTGGGTACAAAATTTAGGTAAACAACCGTGCATGATGCGACAAACCAAAACAGGCATAAGAAGATACTTATGCCTCATGCTTTGGGCTTTCTTAAGACTAGCCACTAATACTAGGGGAATGTCATATCAGTGATGTCCCTCACCTAAAGGAAGGAAAACATCACTAGCGGTACTATTTGTAGAAGTCAACTGCCACACCCCTAAAATATTCATCATGATGAATAACATGGTGGTGCCTACTGATAAGAGCCCAAAACTGTAGTTTTAACCCTGTAACAGTCATACTTTTAGACCAATTATGTGAGTAATAATTAAGAGTTAACACTGATCACGTGTTTTTATGCATTTCAGGTTTCAAAGTCCATTATGTGCAGAAATGTGCCACTTTAGCGAGATAAAGGAGCAAAGGTCGGTTACTAAGTAGTTCCATGATTAAAGGCCAAGATTCAAGAAGACAAAGCCTTCCTAAAGCCCGGTCAAAAGCTGAAAAGTCAACACGGGCAAAAACAGCACACAAGTCAGCAGAACTTCCGAAGGCCGTATCTTTGGACTCAGACCTTGGAATGGGGCCTACCTTATGTCAAAACGACTGGCTCGGAAAGAGCTTTCCAATGGTTTAAGCCTTGATCCAATCAGAGGAGCAAAAGTGGATGAAAAGTCTGTTAAAGACAACTGCAGCTGAAAAGGCCTTTTTGGACTGAAAGAATTGGGTTTTGGGCCTGATTCTCTGGCCCAAAACATGGCTCCAAACCCATGCACGATTTTTGGATCTGAAAGTATAAAAACCAAAGCTTAGCTCTTTGTTAATGGTAGCTAGTTAGACCTAAGACAATATAGATAATGGTAGCTAGTTTTCAGTAGATTAATTAAGTTTTAGTTCCATTTTCAATTCTTGTTTTAGATTAAGTCTTTGAATCATTGTTCTTGATTGATTAGATAAATAAAATAGTTATTTTGTCAATTTCTATTCTTGTCATTTACATTGTGTTAGATTTGATTTCATTTATTACTTGGTATTCAATTCTTAGTTATTAATTCGATTTTAATTATTGTTTAATTTAGATTAGTAAATTTCAATTCTTTATATCATGTTTAGTTTTAATTTAATCGGAAATGATTGCATAATGATTCTCGGCTAAACCTCCATTAGAGGGGGTTGAGAAGCCTTGATGAAAGCTTGATTCCGATTATCGTAGAGTCGTCGTAATTTCCTTTCCACTCTAGAAACAATTAGTTCACCATGAGAATGAGTTTAATCGTTCACATGCTAGTTATGAATTGGTATAAATGCCATGTGTAATTAGGGATTAGGAAGAACCAATTCTTCTGCGAAGCAGTTCAAGTCGGATTTCGACGATTCGTCGTTAATAGGATTAAGTTGAGTTAAGGTGGAATCAATCCCCCTCTAACTCTTTATCATCGAATCAACGTAGCATTCCCATAGTTGTTCTGATAATCGACTAGTTGCATCTTGTTGGTAGTTGCATCGTAGTCTAGTTGCTCTTTTCGTAAATCTCTCATTTGACTTAGAGTAGAGTAATTAGACTTGAAAACACAACATACGGAAGGACTAGGAGTGGAACGAATCACTCTACTCCATTATATCTCATAGGATTGAGAGTAGAATCTTTGATAAAAAATAGACTCGTAAATAAGTTTTAGTTTACTTACGTTTTGAGTTCATCGTTCATTTCGTAGGTAAATTATTCAATTTTATGTTTATCAAATGGCGCCGCTGCCGTCTTAGTTGCACTTTCGCATTGTTTTCATAGTGTAAGTACTTTTCTTTAAGTCCCATTTCACCCACCCACCCTTGTTTGATTCATACTGTGGTTTTCCGATTCAGCGTTGAAAAGTTCCGGACAAAAATACACCGAAGCCATCGGCGCCTATAAAGGAGACTGCGCCTCTATAACTGGAACACGAGCGCGACCGCCCCCATGTGGAGCGCGACCCGCCCTAAAAACACTGTAATTTGAAAATTACCGCGAGTTTGACCACTCTATGTGGCGCACCAGCGCCCTTTGCTAATTTTTTCGAATTCTACAGGTTTTGATTCGAACTTTGATTTTTCAAGTTTTTCGGTGTTCTAACTTGTTATATATACGAACATAAATAAACAAGACGCTATTCATAAGCGAAAGCAAGGGCCTTAATCAGGTATTCCTTTCTTCCACACCTCGCATCTCCTGTTAGAGGTTTATACTAGTATATCAGAATTGTTTGGAGTGTTGATGTGTTTAGCTAAGTTTGGTTTTAGCCTTGTATGAGATTAAGGTCTGGCCGAACAAAAACACCGAACGTAATTACACAACAATGTCAACAAACAAGTCTATCTAGTATACCACCCACTACACCTCTAGCTACTATTTCACACACATCACCTGACACAATACCGGACGAAGAAGAGACTCCTCTCTCTGACTTCTACAAAGCTTTGAGCAATAGCCCCAAATCTTGCATCGTTCTAGCAAACCCAGTGGGGGATTTCCGAATCCCCTCAAATATTTTTAATTTGTTACCCGTTTTTCATGGATTAGACCATGAAAAACCTTATCAGCACATGCATAGGATTGAACAAGTCCAAACAACATTCCACCATCTTACGGTTGGTGCGGAACAAATTAAACTCAGGGTATATCCTTTCACCTTAGCCGGTAAGGCAGTGTCTTGGTTAACTGCCCAAACGCCTAATTCTGTGGACTCGTGGGCTAAACTTGTTCAGCTGTTTATGGAACATTTTTACCCACCCCTAAAGACGGATGAGATGCTTTCCAAGATTCATTTCTTTCGACAAAATCCTCATGAATCATTTTCAGAGGCTAGGAATCGTTTCACCGATCTCCTTATAAAGTGTCCACATCATAACTTAGAGAAAGACACGTTAGTTCGTGCCTTTTTCAAAGGACTTCTACACCACCATAAAGAAGTCCTAGACATTATGAATGGGGGTAGTTTCTTAAGCAAAGGAGCCTCGGAGGCTTATAAATTTTTAGAGGATCAAACTAAAGCTTAAATAACAAACGGGGGGTAGTGATGATATCCACCGCTCCGCTAGTTCATCAAATACAGTTAAGGCCGCCGATATGTTTGAAGTTAAACACGATTCCGAGCTTAAAACTCTAATCGAATCACTCACTAAAAAGGTAGAGGCCATTTACGTTCAACAAAAGCCTATCCCCGTCATGAGCGTAAATTCAAATCCATGTAGTTTCATTTGAGCCCCGAAAGCATCCCCGACTTTAATCGTCCCTATTGCCTATGAACAGGCTTGTTCTATTAATAGTGAACCTAACGCCCCTTGGAGACAAAATCCCAACTTCGGTTAGAGAAATAACCAACACGTCACACCTCCAGGGTACAATAATCAATATGTTAGTCCAACACAAAGTTTTAACCAAGCTCCACCTCGACAAGGACAGGGTCAGGGTAATTTTAATAATTATAACAACCAAATGCAACCTCGACAAGGTCAAACACAAAGTCAAGGTATTTATAATAATTATAATGCTAATAGAGGTATCGTTCCGGTAAATAATAACTATCAAAATCCACCCATAAATAATTCACGCGAAATAGTTCTAGTCACACCACCCGGTGACTACTACACCCACACAACCGGATCGTCTTGACACCTTCATACAAGTGAGCCAAAACTTTTCCAAACCATGGCTCAATCTAACAGCGGCTTCTATAATCCGTTAATAATTTAACCCAACAGTTGGCTCAAGATAAAGCCCAACCCAAAGGTGTGTTTCAAGTCACAAAATACCTAATCCTAAAACAACAAATACAGCCTTTGAGGTAACCGATAATACTAGTAATGAATATGAAAATGTAGGTGAGCTAAAGGCCATCACCACTCTGGATTCGGGCAGAGTGGTTGATAACAAAGTAACTATGCCTATAGTTACCCCACCAAGATAGCCCTACACTTGCTATTTTCTTTGGATAATTGAAATAGAAACTGAAGAGCCTACCACTGTAGAGGTACCAGTTACAACACAACCTAAGAAACAGAAAGCCACGGTTAAACATCCAGGTGATACCATTGCTAAATATAAACAGAAACCACCGTTTCCACAAAAATTAGCCGTGTTAACTAGGGATACTAATTATGAGGAGATTAGGGACGTTTTCAAGAATCTAACTATAAACCTTCCTTTCCTCGAAGCTATTAAAAAGCTACCACACCATGCTAAGTTTCTTAAGGAATTGTCTACTACTAGGCGTAAGACCAATATACCAAACGACGCCTTTTTAACAGAACAATTCCCAACTATATCTGAATATAATGGAATTGTTAAGTACAAGGACTCTGGTCGTCCTACTGTACAATGCACCTTAGGAGATTCTTATACGACGACCGCGTTATTAGACTTGGGGGCTAGTGTTAACTTACTCCCGTTTTATTTGTATAGACAAATAGGTCTAGACGAGATGCAAGCCACTAAAATGACGTTGCAATTAGCTGATCGGTCTATTAAGTATCCTAAGGGAGTCGTCGAAAATGTTCTGGTAAAAGTTCAGGATTTTTACTATTCGGGCTGATTTTGTCATCCTCGACGTAAGTCGTTATCGACTGGTCCCGATCATCTTAGCGTCATTTCGGCAACCGCCAATGCGCTCATTAATTGCCGTGATGGTTCAATGTCCATGTCTTTTGGCCATCTTTGTGTTGAAGTCAATGTTTTAAAACAAAGACCGCGGTTACCCGATTCGATCTATGGATGGAGAGGTTAGCATGATCGAGAGCTTTGCTCGAGATTATTTCAACAATACGTTCCCTGATAATCATATACCCAAATTTCTTTCCTTTGGAAGTTCAGACTCCAACATTTCCATCCCTACTCTAGTCGATACACATATTACGGATGAGGATGAGATAGATGACTTTCTCAAAGATGTAGAGGACTATCATAGTAACAAGGATATGACCAATCTAGATGAGCAATTAGATGAGTTTCTTAGAGTAGGTGATGATTCACCCTATCAAGAACTACTTTGCACAACATCCACCTCGACTTCCCTCCTTCCACCCTTTCAAAGGAATCTCGAGTTTGCACTCGATCCTTTTGTTTCTTCTGTGCTTCATAAGTTTTTAAATCCACCTAGTAAACAAATACTTCAGAAGACAAAAGCGTTTGACACCTTCATTTTCAGACTTGAGATAGTCCCTACACACACCATGAATGAGTTTTGTGCTAAACCCACATCCTCATTTTTTACATGCTATCCTTCTACAACTTATCCATATCCACCATATTCTCCAAAACCATTCACTTTTCCACACTTATTCACTAGAACACCCACTCGTTCAAAAATGAAAAAGAAGGTGCATGTTAGGTTACGTAATAGGGTGATCCGACTTCGCTTTCACTTCACTAGGTTGCGTCATAGGAAATCTTGGTGTTTGATTGTGTTTCGATATGTTTTCTGTGATATTTATTTATGGAATGATCCACAACTATTTCGGTTGTTGATATATGATAAACTGCATGTTCATACATATGTTTAGATAAAGTCTCGAGTATCTAACTATAAACGACTCAACTTTTATGTTTGGTGCATTTCCTTTCATTTCCATATATTGGTGAGTGCACCATTAAGGTAACCGGGCCCTCCCTATGGAGTTTGTGGCTGTAAGTATCGGATCCTAAGTCCACGTTTAACATAATTCACGTTTTCCACTCTTGCATGTTTTTATCGGATTTTTGAGTCATGTTTCTCTATGGGGTGAATTATGTCTTTCTTGTTTATTGTGTTTCTTTTTTAAAAGTATAAATATATATATATATATATATATATATATATATATATATATATATATATATATATATATATATATTAAATAATAAACATAGTAATCTAGAAAGTCTCGAATCGACTTTAAAAGACCCACTGCTAAAAACAAATTTTCTAAGCTTCGTTGTAAAAAAAAAAAAAACTGTTTGGGGGTGGGGTGTTCGTGTTTCCATCCTAAAATATTTTATGTCCCATTAGAATTGCTTAGGCCGTTTAATTGTAGTCCGATTCGGGTTGACATAATCTATGAATTTAGAGTTCAGTCGTTCGCATAACGTACGACATGCACGCACTTCGAAGCATTTTCCACTATCTTATATGTCATCCACAGTCGGAATAGAGTGTTTTATGGATCATTGGATTGGAAATTCTCTCCTGATCATTTCCATATCTCATTCGCAAAAATCGGACCGGTAACGAAGCGGCAATTTTGATTTGAAGTTTCGCGAAAAAATCGAAAAATTCACAAATTTCGATTTGGGCTTGGGCCCAACCCGCGCCCATCGACATAGCCAAGACTACGCCTTTACCTTCACCATCAGTTCATCGTTTTTTTTTACAAACCGCCATTAACAAAGCTTCAAACAAAACCTAAAAAATAAAATAAAATAAAATAAAAAGAAAACCTAATTAACCCACGCCCATAATCAAGACCCAACCCAAATCGACTCCAACCGCACCGCCCCACAACCTCCACCAATTTACATCAACAAAAACCATCGGAAATCAAAATAAAATAAAAAATTTTGGTGCTGCCGCGCCACCACACCACCACCACCATCGTTCCTTTTAGTGAGGTGTCCCTCATTGCTTCCCCTTACCTTCTACAAACCTCAAACCGTATTCAAACTTCCAATGGCTCAACAACGCCGAATTTTACCAGAGCAAGCTTTTACAGGCGACCACTTCGCTACCGCTTTTTACGGTGGACGAAATGATCGGTCGAGACTCGAATAGCTTGTGGTACTTCGACCGAAGCCTATTACCACGAAGACTTAGTCGGGGACGGTTCTACAATACTGAGGGAGTTGGAAGGGACTAGGATTTTGTTGTGGTGGCGAAGAGGAGGAAGGAAGTGATCATCGGTTGTTGGTGAGATTCTAGGCATTCGCCTAGAATCCATCCGATGTCGCGTTACAGAGTCCCAATATAATGGGGTAGAGCCATTGATGAACGTGAAAGCGATTCTAGTGGAACTACAATGCGAGATCGATTGGTTCGCCAGCATCCTTAAGGACCAACCACCGGGCCGCAGTCGGTGGATTGGTCTAACGCCCCGGGAAGGAGAAGGTCGGCGTCGTCGGCCCGAATCGCCTCCACATCTTATGGATACTCCGGGAGCAGAAGTACGAAGTTCTCGTATCTTGGAGTTTTACTTAGCATGATTAGGGGAGTAGGGAAGTCTGTTGCACCTCTCCCCGTGTTGATAACCAAGATCATCCGAAGTTGAGAAAGCAGCCAAAGCGCCCGATAGGTCTTACATCACCCTAACCAAACCCCGCGATCTATAAGGAGTGTGTCCAACGGATTTGGAGGCTGCCTAAGGATAGAGAATAAGACGAGGAGGATGGTGGAGATGAGAATGCCGAGGAGGATGGGGAAACGAGAATTCCTCGGAGGATGAGGAGGATTTGACTTGTTTTGATGTGGATGCCTTGGAGAGGTGTTGGTCGACGCTTAACGCATGGTTGTGATTCATCGTGGCACGCGTTCGCTAACACTATCTCTGCGAAGACCTCCGGACTCGACGACGGGCAACTATCCATCATAACCGAGATCCGCACCGAGAGAGGATGAGAGGTGGGAACAGTGAGGGCGCTAGAAGCAGAAGCCCAGTTCGGACCGACATGCTTGCACGATTCCCACCTCACGGGGATTCTCCTTCTGAGGACACACCATCGAGGCACGAGCGTCATCGCCGAAGGACGGATGGTGCTGGCCCATCGGGAGCTCAGGAGCTATCTCCGGACCGTGTGCCCTCCGCTACCAGTACCGGAGTGATTAGGGATAGTATCGTTTGATGTTTCTATTTTTATTTGTAGTTTCATTATTGCCATTTATTTTAATGTAAGTTTTATTTCCGTAATTTGAATTTTGTAGTGAAATGTACTTCGAATGAAAATTTTAATATAATGTGGTTATTTTCATTATGCGTGGTTGTTTAATATTGATCCCACCTTCCCAAATTGTTTGGGGGTGGTTTTATCTATTCCAGCATTATTTTTATATGACCCTCGTCTTAGAATTTATTGTGGAGTCAAGGTGAAAATATGGTCGTTTAGGCATATCTATGAATAAGTATCATGGTAGGATGAAATATCGATTAAATAGGTAGATTCTATCATAAATTCAACCTAAAATATACTAGGTTTGTTTTAGAATCAAGAAAATGAGTTGTTTCCGTTTTCGGGTTTGGAAATTTTGGTATTTCCAGAAACTGCCGTAAAAACCTTTTGGCAACTTCCCGATCCGTTTTAGCAACTTAAAACCTATATAAACTTCATACATTCTACACTCACAACCCACAATACACCTAACCTCCATCACTCACCGTTCACTCCCACCTAATCCCACGTTTGCGTCTCATTTTCGAGTTTCAAGAACTCAGAAAGCACTTTTCGGCCTCGCAATTTTTTCAGTTTTTGTCGAGCGCTTTTCGCACTCGACTTCCGTGGAACTGAAAAATTCTAGTTTTCTCGCGGGTAGTTTCGGATCACTTTCGCACCTATTCCGAGGCGTAATTTTGAGATGACATCTCCAACATTGATACCGGAACAGTCTTCCGAAGATTTGTTCCAAAGCACTACTTATGGTGCTTGGTTTCGCGAAGCGATCACATACGTTGGTTGGGAGCCGCTTATGGTAAGACCTGATGCACTTTATTCTCCAACACTAGCATCTTATTTTTACGATAACTGCATTTTCTTTGAAAGACCAGATGGAGAACAAGTGTTCTCCATCAACATTGATAATGAACCAATGGAAATTACCAGGTTCTTGCTAGCATTTGTTCTTGGACTTGCTATGCCCGCTAAAATACAAGACCCATGGTGTTATTGGGTAGATAATATGTATGTCTACACTTATAAGTTTTTGCATGAGTCGTATGGGGCGGGCATTTTCCGTATCGAGGACCAAGGGGACTATAACGTCGCTTTTGGTAGCCTGTCCATGAACATAGGAACTGTTATGTTTTGGATCATGCTAAACATTTTAGGGGAATGGCGTTTTTCTTCTGTGAATGATGCCACTTGCAGCGTTTTCCTTGCTTTAGCCACGGGACGTATGTGTCATGACCTTCCCCGAACCATGATGTCTAGTTTAGCTCAATCCCATAGCATGAGGCATAAGTTCCTTCTTATGCCGTTTTCTAGTTTCCCCGTATTATGCTATGTTTCTTTCCGCTTTTTGTACACGTTCCATGGATTGGATTACGGATTCCACAATCGCACGACCCACCCAATAGTATTATTCGATCCTTCCGTGTAATGACTTGGCAAGGGTGGAGGATACAACCTCATCAGGTTGCACCCTACACCCCGTCAGACCAAGTGGCTCTTAATAGGTTAGCAATAATAGATGATAAAATAGCGGGAAGCCGGCAAATTATCATGGCATGGCGGGGCTTAAAGGAACCTCACTTCTTCTTTTGGAGGAAGAGGATGAGGAAGATGATGAGTAACGGGAGATAAGGTAAGTTTTCATTCTAGTTAGTGTCCGCTTATGTCCCAAGCAATTTCATTCTTGTTAACCCCATAATGGGTAGAACTCAGATAGAGTTGCGGGTTTTTATTTCCTATATTAGTACATTCTAACTTTGTTTTGCAGATGTTCACGAATTTCACACGCGTTTCAATGGTATTTTTCCTACCCTTTTTCTTTACAATACTTTGAGGACAAAGCATGCTTCTTGTGAGGGGGGGGCATAGAAACACGATGTAATTAAGGCATCTGTTAGGATATAGATATGTATAATATGCATTTGTTTTCTAGTTAAAATTTCAAAAAATTCAAAAATATAAATAAATAAGTTATGTTATACACTTAGGAATAGTGGTATTGCTCTTAACAATCTAGAAGTCTCACGTAGATTTTGCATTAGAATAATTTTTAGAAACTTAGGTTAATATATAGGTAATAATCTTTGCATCCATCTATAAATATATTACATGAGTATCGATGATTGTTGCTTGAAGAAAGTTTCAAATCTAGGCTAGAGTACTTATTCTACAAATCCGTAAGAATATAGCCTAAAGCCTTATATGAGCGAAACATTTGAGAAATGACACAAGGGAGAAGTAAATCCGGATAGAGAAATAACACGTCCACTTGCTTGATCACTATGCCATATCCTAAGCGAGAATTTAGGCCCTCTTTGGATCGATATAGTCAGAAATTCAAACCTATGAAATATTTTCCGCTACTCACCCCTCTGAGCCTTTCTTTAGCCTTTCATAAACCACAATTCCTTTACCCTGTTACAAAAACAAAACAAAATAAGAAATTCAACTTACCCAATCTAGAATAAGTCTAAGAATAGAATGAGTAAAAAAAGAAGAAGAGAAAAACCTGTGTAAACAAAAGTTAGTTAATTGCTTCAGAAAATAAAGAAAAGAAGTTTCCATCCAAAGAAAAGAAAAATAAAAATAGAAATAAAATAGAAACACAAAAAAATAGAATAAAAGGAGTCAAAAAGCCAAAGAAAAGAAAAAGAAAATATGGCTAAGGATGGAAACAAAGTATAGAAGCAAAAGAAAATAACAAGGTTTTCTCTAAGTTACATAATATGAAAACTCTATTATCTCAGACTTGTCCTTTTTGAATATCCATTTCTTTCCTTCTTAAACCATCTCCTAATCCCCGCAACACCTAATAAAGACCTATAACTCAATTAGGAATAGGTTAGTGTGATAGTAAGTGGCAGATGTGTTTGATCGACTCCGGCTTCCTTGTTGTCATTGAGATTGTAAGGTAAAGTGTGCCCACTGCACACTGGAGTAGCGGAACTTGAGTGGAAAAATCAGAGTGTTGTATCTTGACTATTATTGTGAGAACCTACTTAAGGACGCTATTCCGAGTTTCAGAAACGAACTTGCTAGGCATTTCATAGTATTACTCATTGTATATATGTTTATTGTAGATGATTGATTATTATGCATATATTAGCTTAGGTTTCGACTTAATTACTCTATATGCATTGCTAGAGAGAGGAATAGTTAATTTAGAGCATGAATAAGGAAACAATAGTTTTATTTCTTAGTCGTTGTAGTATAGATGAAGTTTGTGAGTACCTTCTTTGGAAAAAAACTCTCACGAGGGCTATAACTCGTCCACTAGGGAATTCCTAGTGGTTTAAGGCCTTGTTGCATATGGTCAATGCAATCGCACTCAGCGAAACGAGAGTAGATAAAACTCCATTTTTTGGTCACTTATTCTAATTTCTCATCTTTGCTTGAGGACAAGCAAAATGCTGTTTGGGGGTGGTTTGATAAGAGCCCAAAACTGTAGTTTTAACCCAATTGATCATACTTTTAGACCAATTATGTGAGTAATAATTAAGAGTTAACACCGACACGTGTTTTATGCATTTCAGGTTTCAAAGTCCATTATGTGCAGAAATGTGCCACTTTAGCGAGATAAAGGAGCAAAGGTCGGTTACTAAGTAGTTACGTGATTAAAGGCCAAGTTTCAAGAAGACAAAGCCTTCCTAAAGCCCGGTCAAAAGCTGAAAAGTCGACACGGGCAGAAACAGCACACAAGTCAGCAGAACTTCCAAAGGCCGTATCTTTGGACTCAGACCTCGGAATGGGGCCTACCTTATGTCAAAACGACTGGCTCGGAAAGAGCTTTCCAATGGTCTAAGCCTTGATCCAATCAGAGGAGCAGAAGTGGGTGAAAAGTCTGTTAAAGACAACTGCAGCTGAAAAGGCCTTTTTGGACTGAAAGAATTGGGTTTTGGGCCTGATTCTCTGGCCCAAAACATGGCTCCAAGCCCATGCACGATTTTTGGATCTGAAAGTATAAAAACCAAAGCTTAGCTCTTTGTTAATAGTAGCTAGTTAGACCTAAGACAATATAGATAATTCTAGATCTAGTTTTCAGTAGATTAATTAAGTTTTAGTTCCATTTTCAATTCTTGTTTTAGATTAAGTCTTTGAATCATTGTTCTTGATTGATTAGATAAATAAAATAGTTATTTTGTCAATTTCTATTCTTGTCATTTACATTGTGTTAGATTTGATTTCATTTATTACTTGGTATTCAATTCTTAATTATTAATTCGATTTTAAATATTGTTTAATTTAGATTAGTAAATTTCAATTCTTTATATCATGTTTAGTTTTAATTTAATCGGAAATGATTGCGTAATGATTCTCGGCTAAACCTCCATTAGAGGGGGTTGAGAAGCCTTGATGAAAGCTTGATTCCGATTATCGTAGAGTCATCGTAATTTCCTTTCCACTCTAGAAACGATTAGTTTACCATGAGAATGGGTTTAATCGTTCACATGCTAGTTAAGAATTGGTAGAAATGCCATGTGTAATTAGGGATTAGGAAGAACCAATTGTTCTGCGAAGCAGTTCAAGTCGGATTTCGACGATTTGTCGTTAATAGGATTAAGTTGAGTTAAGGTGGAATCAATCCCCCTCTAACTCTTTATCATCGAATCAACGTAGCATTCCCATAGTTGTTCTGATAATTGACTAGTTGCATCTTGTGGGTAGTTGCATCGTAGTCTAGTTGCCCTTTTCGTAAATCTCTCATTTGACTTAAAGTAGAGTAATTAGACTTGAAAACAGAACATGCGGAAGGACTAGGAGTGGAACGAATCACTCTACTCCACTATATCTTATAGGATTGAGAGTAGAGTCTTTGATAAAAAATTGACTCGTAAATAAGTTTTAGTTTACTTACGTTTTGAGTTCATCGTTCATTTCGTAGGTAAATTATTCAATTTTATGTTTATCACCTACATTCAAGGACAGGCTACCAAGGGCGATGTTATATCGCCTTTGGTAGCATTATATGAAATACTCCTCCCCCATAATACTTATGGAAATAGGTATAGTCATAAAGGTATGCATTATCGGTCATATATCCCCACGTGTACATAGGGTCAGGCAAAGGCAATCCCGAAACTAACGCTACCAAAGACTTACTGAATTCCATTTTCGTGTCATTAATTGCAAGGGAGAATTTTTGTTCTCCATCTTGGTTACAATAGAAAGTAATATTATTGTAGAAAAATGCAGTAAGCTGAGGTGAGTACGAGTCATCATCACTTACCAGTAGATGCCGCCATCCTAACTGCACGATCCTCTTGCGGAACGATCCTCCGTAAGTCTCGCTTCCCAACAAGTCTTCGAAAGACTGCTCAAGTATGATTGTAGGATATGTTCACCAAACTACTCTTTAGAAAAACCGCAAATGATCCAGGAACAACCTACAAAAAAAATTGGAATTTTTCGTGCCTACAGAGGTCAGGGCGCGGGGGGAGCTCAAACTATGCAGGTAGTAGCGAGGGCGCTTCGGCTATGATCGAAGTTCGTGCACTTACTTAGTGGCGTGCTCACTTTTAACTTGGAATGTGCGCAGGGTGCGCTCTGGTCTAAATTGAGTAACAGGCACTTAGAAGCAGGGCAGCTCACTTTTGCCAGGATGCAGTCAGGAGCTTCGAGGTCAATTTCGAGTTATAGGTGGGCAAGCGCAGGTGGTGCTCAACTGAGGGGCAGGCGCGCTCGTGCAGCTTAAGTGTTGAAGTGAAAAAGAAAAAAATAAAAAATTGGGAGTGAAAGGTGAGAGATAAAAGTGAGATATGTGGGTTTTGTGTGGAGAATGAAGGAACTTTATATAGGGTTTGGGTTTCCAAAACGAATCGGCAAGTTGCCAAAAAGCTTTAAGGCAATTGCCAGAAACAAAATATTTCCAAATCCGAAAATGGAAACAACCCATATTCTTTAATCCAAAACAAACCTAATATCTTTTAGATTGAATTTTGGATAGTAAATGCCTAACTCATTGAGATTTCATCCTACCACAACATCTAATCATAGGCATGTCAATATCGGCAATATTCCTAAAAATCACCGCAAAACTACTTCTAACATTTTGGATCATCTAAAAATCATGCTAGAAGAAATAATACCACCCCCAAACAATTTGGGAAGGTGGGATTAACACAAGAATCAACGCATAATTTGAAAAGAACCACATTATATTAAAATTCAAATTCAAATATAATTAACAACTGAATACAAATTTAACTATTGAATTCAAAATTAACATCTGAACTAATAAAAACAATAAAAACAAATGAAACAACATCAATCCATAAATTCCCTAAGCCACTCGCTACTGGTTGAAGATGGAGCATGAGATGAAGATGGGCCCGAGCCATCCGACCTTTGGCGACAACGCTCGTGCCTCACAAATGCCTCCTCAGAAGAAGAACCCCCCTGGGTAGGAAGCGTTCAAGCATTTCTTCTCAGAACTTGCGCTATGCTTCCATTTCTGCCTTCATTTTTTCCCAACGCTCATCCTCGTGCTGGGCACGAGTCTCATAGTTATGATGTATGGCAGTCTAGGGAGTCCAAAGGTCTTCACAAATTGTATTAAGAGAACGCATTCCACGATGAAGCACTGATATGCGTTCTGCATCAGAATTACATCTCTCCAGGGCATCGGCATCAAAACATGTCGTGTCCCCCTCATCCGACTTAATCTCTTCCACTACCCTCTCTCCAGGCAACCTCCAAACCTTCTGAACACAGTTCGTATACACTATGAAATTCGTATGCAACTTAATCATAATACGCTCAGTTTTCATAGTTGCTCTCAAACTCATCATGATGTTTGTTATCAAAATAGGGAGATGTGCAATACTCTTCCCAACTCCCCTAATCATATTAATCAAAAAATTGAGAATACAGAATTCATACTTCTTCTCCTGGAGTATCCATAGAATGTGAAGACAGTTCATACTGATGTCACTGACCTTCTCTTTTCCAGTGACATTCCTACCAATCCACTGAGATACAACCAGCTGGTTGGTTAGCAGAGACGACTGGCGAACACAATACGAGCTCGCATTGTAGTTTCCCTCCAAAATTGCCGCGTTCATCAAAAGCTCGATCCCTCCAAATTGGGATTCTTGCAATGTGGCATCGAGATGGCATTTAGGCGGAATGCCTAAAATCTCAGCCAACAACATCCTAGATACTTCTCTCCTCGTCCCAGCCACCTTAACAAAAATTCTATTTCCATCCAACTCCCTCTTCTTATAGAATTGTTCCACCAAATTGGAGTGGTAGAAATCATCTGTCGAATACCACAACCTATTCCAATCCCTCCTAATCATCTCGTCACTATAAAACGGCGTGAAGCAGTCGGCCGTAAAAGCTTGTTCTGGCAAAATTCTCCGTCTTTGCGCCATTGAAGTTTTGAAACGATTTGAGGGTTTAAAAGTAATGTGGGGATGGAGTTTAAATCAAACTGACTTAAAGTTTGGGCGGTGGTGGCGCAGTGGTTCGAGTTATTTTTTGAAATTTTTACTGTTTTGGTGGTTGAAATCGATGGAGATGGTGGTGGGGATGTTGAGGAGAAGTTTTTGGAGTGGGTTAAATTGTTGGCGTGATGGTATTTAAGTTTTCATTTTTTTTTATGTTAGGGTTTTGAGTTATTAATGGCGGAATATGGAGTGAGGAAGAAGAAGAACGCGATGCGTTCTTGGTTCGTACTGTTGACTTGGGCCCAAGCCCAATCAAATTCGGAAATGCCCATTTTGTCCTCTTGCGCGCAAAAATTAAAATTGGAATTCTCGAATCGTTACCTGTCCGATTTTTGTAAATGAGGTATGAAAACGATCAGGAGAGAATTTCCAATCCAATGATCCATATCACATTCTAATCTAACCATAGATGACATATAGAAAGGTGGTAAATGTCTCGAAATGTGTGAATGACGTAAGTTATGCGAACGAATGAAATCTAAATTCATAGGTAATGTCAACTCGAATCAAATTACAATTAAATGACATAAGTAACAAAATGGAAAGTTGAACAATCAAAGATGGAAAAACCAACACCCCACCCCCAAACAATTAGAAAACAGAGTTTAGAAAATTTATTTTAAACATGGGTCTTTTAAAGTCAGATTCCCGAGACTTCCTAGATTACTATTTTTATGGTTTTGATATTTTTTACTTTTTATTAATAAGATTTAATATAAGAAAAACAATAAAGCAATAAATGCATAATTCACATCATAGAGAAACATGACTCAAAAACTAAGAAAATATGCAAGAGTGGAAAACATGAATTATGTGAAACGTGGACTTAAGATCCAGTACTTACAGCCACACACTCCATAGGGAGGGCCCAGTTACCTAAATGGTGCACTTATCACTATATGGAAGTGAAAGGAAGTACACCAACAACAAAGGTCAATCCTTATAGGCAGTGTCCTATAAAAGGACTTCCTCCACATCAGGGGTTATTAACTCGTGGAAATGTTTTAACCTTTGGCCATTGACTTGAAAGGTATTGTTGTCCTTGGGATTTACCCAGGTGATTGCTCTATAAGGGGTGACTTCAGTAACCAGAAAAGGACCAGACCAATGGGATTTTAATTTCCTGGGAAAAATATGTAGACGGGAGTTGTAAAGTAAGACCTTTTGACCTACCACAAACTCTTTGCGCAAGATTTGCTTATCATGAACACGTTTTATATTAGCTTTATAATCTTTTGCGAGATCATAAGAATCGCTACAGATTTCTTCATGATCATTCAATTGCAACTTGCACTTGACACCCGACCTCATCAAAATTAAAGTTAAGGCATTTTATAGCCCACATAGCACGGTGCTCCAATTCAATGGGCAAATGACAAGGTTTCCCAAATACAAGTCTAAAGGGAGACATACCTATAGGAGTTTTAAAAGTCGTCCTATACGCCCATAAGGCATCAGATAGACGCTTTGACCAATCTTTCCTATCAGGATTTACAATTGTTTCTAAGATCTTTTTATTTCCCTATTAGAAACTTCTACTTGTCCGCTAGTTTGTGGATTATACGGAGTTGCTACCTTATATGTAACTCCATACTTTTTTACTAAGGACGCAACAACTCTATTGCAAAAATGTATTCCACCATCACTAATGATGGCTTTATGAATGCCAAAACGACAGAAAATGTACTCCTTAACAAAAAACACAACTGTCTTATGTTCATTGCTATGACAAGCCATGGCCTCTATCCATTTCAACATGTTGTCCACGGCAACTAAAATATATATAAAACCATGGGACACAGGAAAAGGGCCCATGAAATCAATGCCCCAAATGTCAAAAACTTCTACCACCATGATTGGATTTAATGGCATCATATTACACTTAGTGATTCGCCCAAGTTGTTGGCAACGAACACACGTCTTACAATACACTTGGGCATCTTTACAAAGAGTAGGCTAATAAAACCCACATTGGAGAATTTTAGTAGCTGTTTTCATACCACTAAAATGGACACCACACTCTTTGTCATGGCAGAATGAGAGAACCTCATTATATTCCCACTGGGGAGTACAATGACGAATAATCTGATCCGCACAATACTTAAAGAGGTAGGGCTCATTCTAGTAGTATAGCTTAATTATGGCCAAGAACTTCTTACGTTCATTTCTTGACCAATCATCAGGAATAATATCCGACGCTAAATAATTCACAATGTTAGCATATCATAGTGCAGAAAAAATAGCATACAGATGCTCATCAGGAAAAGAGTCAGGTATGGACTCAGAATCACTATCATCGTCATTTGTAAGTCTAGATAAGTGGTCGGCAACTATGTTTTCAACCCCTCTTTTGTCCTTTATTTCTAATGTGAACTCTTGTAGGAGAAGAATCCATCGGATTAATCTCTGCTTAGCATCCTTCTTTACGAGAAGGTACCTAAGGGCTGCATGGTCCGTTTAAACTAGAGTCTTAGAACCAACCAAATAAGGATGAAACTTATCTAAAACATAAACGACAGCTAAGAATTCTTTTTCAATGGTTGTATAATTCCTTTGAGCATCGTTTAGAGTTTTACTAGGATAATAAATAACAGTGGACTTATTATCTAGTTTCTGTCCCAAGACAGCACTAACATCATAATCACTAGCATCACACATGAGTTCGAAAGGTTTAGACCAATCAGGAGGCTGTATAATGGGTGCAGAGGTTAAGGTAGCTTTTAAAGTTTCAAAAGCCTGTTTACAGATAAAATTAAAATAAAAAATGGCATCCTTTAAAAGTAAATTAGTTAAAGGCCTAGCTATTTTTGAAAAATCTTTGATAAAACGCCTGTAAAAATTTCGTGTCTTAGAAATGCTCTAATATCACGGACAGTCTGTGGTATGGGTAAAGTTGTTATCTTATCTAGTTTGGCCTTATCTACTTCGATGCCATCACTATATACAATGTGCCCTAGCACTATTCCTTTTTTCACCATGGAATGACTTTTTTTCCAATTCAAAACCAGATTTTTTTTTTTTTTTTTTAAAGATAAGCTAGGGTTAGGCTGACCCTCACCTCTATTAATTAACCATATCTTACATAGATAGTACCTCGTGCATCTTCCTCTATTAGTTTTTGCAATTCTCTATTTAAAGGAGGAATAAACAATGATAACTCATTACATAGAGTTGGATTAAGCCCAGCAAGTAAGTCTGTCGGCTTATTAACTTCCCTAAAAACATGCGAGAAGGAAGAAAAACTAAATTGTTCAGCTACCTTTGATATCTGGGATTGTATATCCACGCATGTCCATGGTGGTTTTGCTATCTTATTGATGATGTTCAATGGTGTTAGGGAATCTGATTCAACTTCTACCTTTTGGACTCCTATCTCATAGCATACCTTGAGCCCAATTCCTATAGCTTTTAGCTCCTAAAAAATCACCACCTGCTTATCTCCACTTCTCGAGTAAGCAGCCAGCACCGCTCCATCACTATCTCTGATTATACCTCTATGACCAGCTCTGGTCTCCGTCAATGCACCATAAGTATTCAGCTTTGCTATTCCCTATTTCGGTGGTATCCAGCTGCACTCTTGCTTCTTCTGCGCTTGAAACTTTATTTGTATGCCCAGCGACTGGTATAGATTCCTTGCTTCAGTGGATTTTGTAGCTTCAGCAACTTGTGTCTGGATGTACGCCTTTGTCTATCTAAGTATTCTCCTTAGCACCAATGCAGCTGGTCTCTCATTGTTCTTGAATCTGCGCCCATTCCTTTCTTTCCAAATTCCATCCACAGCCGCACAAATGTAAACCTTGTAGACGTTAGCCACTACACTCGACCCTTTGCATACTCTCAACAGTGACGACCATTCTCTGTTTGAGCTTCTACAGTCTGCCTTAATTCCCAGAGCAGTTTTTATGCCTTCAATGATCTCGCATGAGTATGAACACTCAAAGAAAAGGTGATTAGAAAACTCTACGCTCTGATTACACAAACAGCAGGACGAGAAGGAGATGATCTTCTTATAGACTAACCTATCTTGTGTGGATACATTGTTAGAGAACAGCTGCCAGGTAGTAAAGGAATGTCTTTGTATAACCAATCTGCCCCAAACAAGTCTCTGCCATTTTACTTTATCACCTTTTCTTCTCAAGGCTTCATACGCCTTGTTCGATGTAAACTTGCCACTAGGATGAGGCTTCCACACTACTCAATCCTGATCAAGATGTTTATTGATCCTTGTGTTCAGAATGTTCTCTCGTAACCTGTTACATTGGATTTTCTGTACCACTTCATTCCAGCGTCCTTCTGATATGAGCTCATCAACTGTGGCGTTGATAGGAATTTGTAATTCAGTTGCTACCTGTGCATTGAGCAAGAGAGGACTACTGTTGCACTAGATATTGTGCCATAATAGCATGCCTTGTCCATTTGAGATAGAGTACAGGATTAGTTCTCGCGCTTCTTTTCTTCTCTGTAGGATGTTCCTCCAAGACCATGAACAATCTTGCAGGATTGTCATAGTCCACAAGAACTTGTTAGCCAACTGATTCTTCCACACCCGATCAACCCAAATACTACTCTCCTTGACAACTACTTTGAATAGCATCCCACAATAAGCACCTGTATTCCATACTTCCATATTCATGATGCCTAATCCGCCTTCTTCTTTCGTCTTGCAGATGGTTCTGAGGCTCGCTTGATGCACACATCTCTTGGTTTCAGTTCCACTCCAGAGAAAAGTTGCACATATCTTTTCCACATTCTCTAATACCATTTTTGGTAGGATGAATGGTCTAGTCCAATATATATGTAGTGAACTGAGCACTGATAAGATCAGTTCCAGTCTGCATGAGAGAGTAATTTTGCTTTCCAGTACTTGATTCTGCTTGTGACCTTATCTATCAAAGGCTGACATTCTTTGACACCAAGACGAGCAGAGAATAGTGGAAATCCTAGATATCTTACTGGAGGAGTTACCAGTTCGATGCCTAGTATCTGAGCCAAATCCAAAGAGGCTTGTTGACTCATGGCACCAGTCATAATAGTTATATTGTGCGAATTTATCTGTAGGCCAGTCGCTGCACTGAATTCCAACAAACAATCTCTGAGAGCATGGATTGAATTCACTTCACCTTTGCAGAAAATTAGTACATCATCAGCAAACGCCAGGTGTGTGAGCTGATTTCTCTTGCATTTAGAATGGTATTGAATAAGTATGTTTTCAATACTCACTCTAATCAGACAACCTAGAACTTCCATGATAAGCACAAACAAATATGGAGACATGGGGTCTCCCTGCCTTAAGCCTCTGCTTCCAGGAAAGAACCCTTCCGGAGAGCCATTTATGAGGACAGAATAAGAAGGTGAGCTGATGCACATCTGAATCCACAATATCATCTTCGGCGGAAACTGGAATCTGTCCAGCATGTAGAGGATGGATTGCCAAATCACCATGTCATAGGCCTTTTTGATATCCAGTTTCACTGAGCATCTGGGGGTGCCGTGTCTTCTTTCATAGCCTCTTAGAACTTCATGAGACATGAATATATTATCCTGTATCAATCTTTCTGGAATGAAAGCCGACTGGTTTTCGTATACTATCTCAGTCATCACCATTTTCAACGTATTGGTAATGACTTTGGCCACACCTTTGTAGATCGTGTTGCACAAAGCTATAGGTCAAAAATCTTCAACTTTGGAGGGTGATATCACTTTTGGGATTAGACAGGAAAATTACATTAATACCCGAGGCAACTTATGTGTTCTAAACACATTCTTAATTGCGTTCACAACATCCACCCCTACCGTGTCCCACCAGTATTTGAAAAAGAAAGGATTATATCCATCAGGTCCTGGCACCTTATTATTTTCCATCTCAAGGAAAGCTTCCCTGATCTCTGTTTCAGTCACCTCAGCTTCCAGCACCGCACTCATACCTGGCTCAATGATTTCTTTAACTTTCAGCTCCATGAAGAAGTCTCTGTTGCTAACTGGTGGTCCTGTAGCACCCACCATTTGTGTGAAGTATTTCACAATACTATGAGTTACTTCTGCTTGACCATGCGATATGCCACCATTACCATTCTCTATTGCCCATATACCTTTTATGGCTGCCTTTTCCTTTAAAGAGTTAAAGAAAAACTGCGAACATTTATCTCTTTTTGTCATCCATTGGGCCTCAGACTTTTGATCCATATCTATTGCTTCGGCTCTTGCTAAATCAACATATTTCTTCATAGCCTCTTTTTCACCTCTTCCCAACCACACATCAGTTGGATTGTTTTAAAGTAGTATCTGTGCATCTTGTAGCTGTTGCCTTGCTGAAATAACCCGCTCATGTAGGTTAGAAAAGTTTTTTCTGGCCCACGGTCTAATCCTCTCCTTAAGCATATTAAGCTTTTATATGAGAACATACATAGGATTTGCATAAATATTTGTATTCCAAACTTCCTCTAGCATGGTTCTGAACTCCGGTTGATACACCCAAAAGTTGCAAAAACAAAATGGTGTTGGGGCTCGACCAAAATTATGTCATGTGAGGAGCATGGGGGAGTGATCAGATACTCCCTGAGGTAAGAATTCGGCCCCTGAGTTTGGATATGCTTTTAACCACAGGCTGTTCACTAGGCATCTATCTATTCTAGATATAATACTTGCAGAACTAATAGATTTATTCCACCAAGTATAAAAAAATCCGCTAGAGTTGATGTCCGTTAGTCCTGCATTCTGAAGACAGAGTATAAAGTTATGGGCTTCCCTTGGATGCATAGGGTCCCCACCTACTCTTTCATTAGCAGTCCTGATGTTGTTAAAATCTCCCGCTACACTCCACGGTTTATGTATTGATCCTTGTATCCTGATCAAATCTTTCCATAATACTAGCCTTTCTTGAAAAGAATTACTCACATACCCCACTGTAAGAAAAAATTCTTCTGCCTTGGGAAGGTATTCGACAACAATGGATGAATTGCTCAGACATCTCTATTCTCTATACCTTCACAACAAAAAGATCCCAACAAATCCAAATTCTTCCTGACGAGGCCTTTTCATAGTTATTCTCTTCCTCCCAGCAAAGGCAACACACTTTACGAATGCTATCATACTTATCCTTTTTCACTTTTGTTACGAGTATCCCAAACAAACATAATTTCTTGTCTATCCTCACCTTATTTATTTCTTTGGTTTTCAAAAGGTCATTTGCTCCTCTCACATTCCAAATACATATATGACCTATTATTAATGATGATGTTTTATTCTTTGCTCCCTTGGGTCTCCCCTTACTTTTGCTACCTTGCTTTTTTTTTTCCACTAGCTGTTTGGTTTTGTTTTCCCTTACTTCGAGTCACCACTCCTTCACGAGGTGTTAGAGTATGAGGCTCTTTAGATATAGGCAGAAAGTTTTTATCTTGAAAATATGTAGTTTCTTCCTCAGACACTTCATCATCAGATATCTCCCAAGTCGTGCACTTTCATAGATGTTATTATATTCCTCCTATTCCGCTTCGTACTGTGTCAATGGGTTGAAACCAATAGCTTGTTCAAGGCCTTGTATGCTCTCCACATAAGGCACTAAGGCGTTAACATTCTCTCCCAAATACTCCACTGACAAGCTATCCCTGTTCTCATAATTAGCCACACTATTCTGCTCCTATACTAACTTAGACCCCTTAGTGCTCTGATCTGACCTCATCTGAGCCCCCAGAACCACCTCATAGCTCCCATCCCTATTCTCTCTGTTCAGCCCTTCACTGTACTAAGACCCCTCTCTCTTTCATCCTCTCCTACTACCACTATTTCATTACTGACCACTATCTCGCCTCTAGCTGAGTTTCTGCTCTATCAATGGTATCAAAAACTCTTTCTGGGCTCTCTGTCTCACTACTCCGATCCCTGTTTTCCTCAGACTCTCTAGCCTCTACATCTGCTACTTTTGCTACAACCTGAGACCGAAGCACTTCCTCTCTTTCTGACATCATTTTTGCACTACTACCTGAGACAACTGCTCTCTCTGAAATCACTGTGCCCACTTCCTCATTAGTGTTGCAGCCTAACTGCTCCTCTCTCTCAGCTAGTTCCTCTCTCTCAGCTGGTTCCTCTCTCTCAGCTACCTAAGACAACTGCTCCTCTCTCTCAGCTTGGGTCTGTCTCGCTATAACTTCAGGAGGACTAGTGATTTCTTCCCCTCTTTCATTTCTAAACATACTACTTTCAGGTATGGTAACTGAATTCTCTACATGCACTTCCTTTTGTCTCTCAATCCCTATCGTGTTATCCCTTCGCAAACACCCATCAGTCTTATGCCCAAACTTACGACAGTGGTCACACATCTTTAGGATCCATCCATATTCCACATTAATCCTTCTAATATCCTCATCTCCAATATCTATCTCAAAAGTGCTAGGTAGCTCTGCATCAATCTTTATAAGTACATTAACTCTCGCAAATGCCAATCTTTTCCTTGTGGCAGTTGCTTCATCCATCCTCTGGGGTTCCCCTATTCTGCTTGCGAAAAACCCCAATCCTTCACCAGTCCATAAATCTTTTGGCACATTGTATAGATTAATCCATATCGAAATAGCCTTTACTGTATTTTTCCTCTTCTCAACATCTTGATTCCATTGGGTAACTATGAAACACTTTCATGCCATAAATATTTGAGCCATCCCCAGAACCTTTCTCTTATCTTCTTCATTAGTGATTGAAGTAGAAAAGATTTGAGTCCGCCACCATCTTATAATCCCCCTTTGTTTGCCATTTTTTCTTGAGGAATTCCCAGACCACTGGGTATGGAAGTTTTTGTTCTAAAAAGAACCCCACAACATAGTCTTTCCAAATACTTCACCCTTTACAGATGAAATCCTCTGGTACTTGCGTTACCCCCAACTATATTGAGACTATACTGTTTGAGACCAGTTTCCAAAGATGATTCTTTATCTCCCTGAAATAGCTCATTCCAATTTCATGTTTGTGCTCCTGGGTTTGCTGCATTTGTTCCTTGAAAATGGTCACTATCCACCATGTTGTGTGTTTGAGCTTGTACATTAGTCTGAATGGTTTGAAGAGGTGGGAAGTTCTGAACATTCAGAAAATGGGAACTCATGGTTCATCTAAAGGCTTGTTTTTCCACTGATGAACTCACACTGTGTACAATGTAGGATTTTACCAATAGTGGAAAAAAACATGCACACGGATTGGATAAGAGAAGTTGATGAAAGGTGGTATTTCTACAAGGAATGGGTTTTTTGCCCGATAAGGAAAAGAACAGCGGAGTGTTTTTGATAAGAAAAGAGAACCAAAAGTTTTTTAACTAAACGCGGCAAGAAAAGGATTACTAGATCACTGGGACAACTTAAATTATGTCGCATCCAGTCGCCCAAACTTTGGTCCCCATTTCTAAGTTCCTTCTAGTTCGCTTGTTCAAAAAAACCAGACTCTTCTCTTCACACCATGTCAAAACCTTAGACAGGTTAGACAGGCAGTAAGTGAAAAAGTCTCCATAGATAGAAAAATCATCCATGAAAACTTCCATGAAGCGTTCTACCATGTCACTAAATATATCAAGCATACACCGCTGGAAGGTACAAAGAGCGTTACCAAGGCCAAAAAGCATTCGTTTATAGGCGTATGTTCCGAAAGGACATGCGAAGGTAGTTTTTTCTTGGTCATCAATATCAATAATAATTTGAAAATAGGCAGAGTAGCCATCCAAAAAACAGTAAAAAGCAAGACCAGCTAGACGTTCGAGCATCTGATCTATAAAGGGCAAAGGAAAATGATCCTTTTGTGTCATGGCATTTAAACGTCTGTAATCAATACAGATCCTCCATTTCATAGGACCATGTGTGGCAACATATTCACCCTTGGCATTACGTACCATGGTAATCCCTAATTTCTTAGGAACCACATGAATGCGACTTACCCATTCGCTATCAGAGATTGGGTATATGATACCTGCACCGAGTAACCGTAAGACTTCTTCCTTGACCACCTCTTTAATGGCAGGGTTCAAGCGATGCTGAGGTTTGTGAGAAGTCTTTGCATTCTCCTCCAAGTGGATGCGATGAGTGCAGACATTAGGGTTGATTCCTTTAATGTCGGCTAGGGACCACCCAATCGCAGAACGATGTTCCCTAATCACACTAATCAAACATGTCTCTTCCTCCTTAGATAACAAAGACGATATAATTACTTAATGACTACCATCCGGATCAAGTTGAATATACTTTAACTCATAAGGAAGAGGTTTAAGCACCGGGGTGGTGGGAATGTCGATAAATGCTTCTAGAGGGTCCTCATCCTAAGTAATGAAGACTTACTTAGGCAACATGTCTTCAAACTCAGTAGATGGAGCATTAGAAGGGTCTACGATAGGTGTAGACTCGAAGATGGTGTTGACTTCCTCTAAGTAGGAGTCATCAGAGAAATCAAACTTCCAAAAGAAAGGAATTTATGCATCTGGTTTTCTGGAAACGTGTTATTAAAATAATTTTGAGCTAAGCTCTCGATCATGCTAACCTCCCCATCTAAAGACAAATCTGGTAACTGTTTCATCATTTTAAAAACATTTACCTCAACAGAAAGATGGCCAAAAGATAAGGACATCAAACCATTCGCGGCAGTTTATGAGCGCGTTGATAGTTGCCAAGAAAGGACGCCCTAAAATGATTGGAACAGAGTCGTTAGCGACTTATGTATCGAGGATAACAAAATCTGCAGGATAGTAGAAATCCTGGACCTTAACAAGCACATTTTCAACCACACCTTAGGGTACTTAATAGATCGATCCGCTAATTGCAACATCATTTTAGTAGGTTGCACCTCTTGTAGGCCTATTTGTTTGTATAGATAATACGGGAGTAAGTTAACACTCGGCCCCAGGTCTAGTAAAGCGGTCATCGTGTGGGAATCTCCTAAGGTGCATTGTACAGTAGGACGACCAGGGTCCTTTTACTTAACGATTCCATTATGTTCTGATAAAGTTGGAAACTGTTCAGTTAAAAATGCGTCTTTAGGAATATTTGTCTTACGCCTTTTAGTGCACAACTCTTTGAGAAACTTAGCATGGTGAGGTAATTTTTTAATTGCTTCGAGAAAAGGTAGGTTTATTGTTAGATTTTTAAAAACTTTTCTAATCTCCTCAAAATTTGTATCCTTGTTTAACATTGCTAATCTCTGGAGAAATGGTGGTTTCTCTCTATATTTAGCGTATGGATCAACAGGATGTCTAACCTTGGCTTTCTGTTTCTTAGGCTGTGGTTTAACTGGTACCTCTACAGGGGTAGGATCATCAGTTTTTATTTCGGTATCTAGTTCAATATCCAGTGTAGGGACTACTAGTTGGGTAACTATAGGCATAGTTACGTTGTTATCAACCACTCTGCTAGAATGGAGAGTGGTGATGGCATTTAGCTCACCTACATTTTCATTTTCGTTACTAGTATTACCATTTATCTAAAAGGCTGTGTTTGTTGTTGTAGGATTAGATATCACTTGTCCTAGAAACACACCCTTGGGTTGTACTTTCTCTTGTGCTAACTGATGTAAAGAAAGTTGGATGGCTTGTAAAATCTGTTGTTGGGCTTGCATAAAGGCATCGAAACGATCAGGTTGTGGAGGACTGTTAGCTATAGGTTGTGTGACAGGAACCATGTCACGTTGATTATTAATGGGTGGATTTTGATAGTTATTATTTGCCGGAACGATACCTCTATTAGCATTATAATTATTATTATAATTATTATAATTATTACCCAGACCTTGTCCTTGTCGTGGTGGAGCTTGGTTGTTATAATTATTATAATTACCCTGACCTTGCCGTGGTGGGGCTTGGTTATAATTGTTTGCTGGCCTAACATTTTGATTATTAAACACTGGTGGTGTTACTTGTTGATTATTTCTCCAACTGAAGTTGGGATGTTGTCTCCAAGGGGCGTTAGGAATAGGATAACTATTAATTGAGCAAACATTATCTTATTGTGATGTCTGTTGTTCATAAGGGAAATGACAATAGGAGTCGGGATGCTCAGGACTCAAACAGAAATTACATGGATTGGAGTTGACATTCATGACAGGGATAGGTTTTGGTTAATCAGAGATAGCCTCTACCTTTTTAGTGAGAGATTAGATTAAATTTTTAAGCTGAGGGTCGGGTTTCATCTCAAACATACCGGCGGCCTTAACTGTTGTAGAAGAACTAGTGGAGCGAGAGATATCGTCACTTCCCCCCCAGTTATTATTATGCTTTGTTTGATATTCTAAAAATTTATAAGCCTCTGAGGCTCCTTTACTGAGGAAACTACCCCCATTCATTATGTCAAGCACCTCTTTGTGGTGGTGTAACAGTCCCTTGAAAAAGGCACGAACTAACGTGTCTTTCGCAAGGTTATGATGTGGACACTCTATAAGAAAATCGGTGAAACGATTCCAAGCCTATGAAAATGATTCATAAGGATTCTGTCGAAAGAAATGAATCTTGGAAAGCATTTCATCTGTCTTCAGTGGTGGGTAAAAATGTTCCATAAATAGTTGAACAAGTTTGGCCCATGAGTCCAGAGAATTAGGTGCTTGGGTAGTTAACCAAGACGGCGCCTTATCGGCTAAGGTGAAATGAAGCACCCTCAGTTTAATTTGTTCAGCACCAACCGTAGGATGGTGGAATGTAGTAAGGACTTGGTCAATCCTACGCATGTGCTGATAAGATTTTTCATGGTCTAACCCATGAAAAATGGGTAACAAATTAAATATATTTGGGGGGATTCAGAAATCCCCCACTGGGTCTGATAGAACGATACAAGATTTTGGGCTATCGTTTAAAGCTTTGCAAAAGTTAGAGAGAGGAGACTATCTCTCTTCAGCCATTATTTCAGGTGGAGTGTGTGGTATACTAGATAGGTGTGTGTGTTGACATTCACGATAGATTACGTTAGTCATTTTTTCTCTACTTGACCTTAATCTCATGCAAGGCTAAGTCCAATATTTAAGAAACATGACAACATTCAAAACAACCCTGATATTTTAGTGTAAGAACTCTGATAGAAGATTTGAGGAGTGGAAGAAAGAAGTACCTGAATGCCTCCTTGCTTCGCGTATGAATAGCGACTTGTTTACGCTAGCTCAGTATATTTAACGAGTTAAAAACACGGAATAACTTGAAGTAATGATAGTTTGAACTAACCTGTGGAAATCAGGCGGTTCAGAATAGGGCGCGGGGTGCGCTCTGGTTAAGCCTTGGGAGGTCGCGGGTCACGCTCGGGTGAAATTCAAGTTCCAGGTGCTTTAGCACGGGGAGCGCTCGAACTTTGCCTTGGTAGGGCGCGGGTCGCGCTCAGGTAAAACTCAAGTTCCAGGCGCTTCAGCGCGGGGGGCGCTCAAACTTTTCCTTGGTAGGGCGCGGGTCGCACTCAGGTAAAACTCAAGTTCTAGGAGCTTCAGCGCGGGGGCACTCGAACTTTTCCTTGGTAGGGCACGGGTCGCGCTCAGGTAAAACTCAAGTTCCAGGCACTTTAGTGTGGGTGGTGCTCGAACTTTTCATTGGTAGGGCACGGGGCGCGCTCCGTGTCTTCCTATGAAGAAAAATTCAGTTCTGAAACTAACAACCACAGTTAGAATCAAACAAGGGTGGGTGGGTTTAATGGGACTTTGGGAAGACTAACAATACTACCGAAAACAATACTAAAGGGAACTAAGATGGCAGCAGCGCCATTTGATAAACATAAAATGATAGCTTTACCTACGAATAAGTAACGAGACTCAAACGCAAGTAAAACTAAAACTTAACTTATGTGTTTAATTATCAAAGTTATTCTACTCTTGGATGCTATCGCAATAAAGTTGGAGTAGAAGATTCGTTCCACTCCTAGTTCTTTAGAATTATCGTTTCCTAAGGTTATCAGTCTATCCAAAATCAATAAGAGTATGATAGAATTAATATTACGATGCAAATTATGCTAACAAGATATGATAATTCAACTACGAAATGCTAAATTGATACTATGATAAAGAATTAGGGGGGATTGATTCCACCTTAACTCGACTTAATTAACTAGCGAAGATTCATCGTAATCCAAATTGCAATGTTTTCGCATAGCAATTGGTTCTTCCTAATCCCTAGTTGTTCATGGTAATCTCTATCAACTAACATCTAGCATGTGAAGCAGTCAAACCCATTCTCATGGTGAACTAATTGCTTTCTAGATTGGAATGGAAAATTACGACTATTCTTCGCTAACAACAATCAAGCTTTCATCAAGGCTTCCTCAACCCCTCTAATGGAGGTTTAGCCTAGAGTAATTAAACAATCATTTCTATATGAATTTAAACAAGACATCATATAAAGATTCTAAATTTGCTTATTTGAACTAAATGGAATCTAATCATGCAAGAATTAATTGACACTAGTAATGACAAATAACTAAATCTATGAATTGAAACTAAATAATTAATGGAAAATAAAACTAGATTATGTAGAACTAACTAACTTAATTGATCTAATGAAGAAATAAAAATTGATTCAATAACTAATTTAAAACAAGATAAATAAAACTAATTAATTAATGGAGTCTAAATCTAGATCTAAAATTATTCTCTAATGGCTACCTACAAAACTAGATTTCTTAAGAGTTAAGTCTTATCTATTGAATGGAGGAGACTAGATCCACATTTTCGTGAATGGGCTGAGGAGCCATGATTTGGGCCGGAAAATTGAGCCCAAAACCCAATTTCTTCCGTCCACAGAGAGCTTTTCAGTCGGATTTGACTTCAGTAGACATTTCATCCACTTTTGCTCCTCTGATTGGGTCAAGGTTTGGATCATTGGAAATCTATTTCCGAGCCAGTCGTTTTGACATAAGGTAGGAGCAATTCTAAGGTCTGAGTCCAAATATACGGTCTTCGGAAGTTCTGCTAACTTTTGTGTGCTATTTCTGCCCGCGTTGACTTTGACTTTTCAGCTTTGATCAGGCTTTTTAAAGGCTTTTTCTTCTTGAATGTTGGCCTTTAATCACATAACTCCTTAGCAACCAACCCTTGCTCATTTATCTCACAAAAGTGACACATTTCTACACATAATCGACTCCAATGCCTGAAATTCATAAAAGAACGTAATCAACATTAACTCTTATTTATTACTCGCATAATTGGTCTAAAAATATTATTGTAAAGGAGTTAAAACTACAGTTTTAGGCTCTTATCAAACCTAATGAATTGCTTAAAATAATACTAGAACTAGAACTAGAACAAGAACAAGAATTCAAATGTTGTTCGGGGCTTGGCAAGTTATAATGGCATAGCAGGACGCGAAAGAACCTCATCTCTTTGAAGAGGAAGGTGAGGAGGATGACACTTAAATGCGGGAGTTAAGATAAGTTTTTATTTCAGTTAGTGTCTGCTTATGTCCCCAGCAATTTACTTCTTCTAACCTATAACGGGTGGAACTCCTATAGAGTTGCGTCAGTTTTTATTTTCTATATTAGTATGTTTTAACCTTGTTTTGCAGATGTTCCAGAATTTCACGCGTTTCCATGGTACTTTTCTACCCTTTTTATGTCAATACTTTGAGGAAAAAACGTGCTTCTTCCTGCCAGAGAATTTCAAACGCAAGTAAAACTAGAACTATTTTCGATGCTAATTTATCAAAGATTTCTACTCTCAAATGTTATCGCAATAGAGTTGGAGTAGAAGATTCGTTCCACTCCTTGTTCTTTAGTATTCAATATTTCCTAAGGTTATCAATCTATCCAAAGTCAATGAGAGTATGATGAAATTTATACTACGATGCAAATTATGCTAACAAGATACAATAATTTAATTACGAAATGCTAAATTGACACTATGATAAGGAATTAGGGGGGATTGATTCCACCTTAACTCGACTTAATTAACTAGAGAAGATTCATCGTAATCCAAATTGTAATGCTTTTGCATAGCAATTGGGTGTTCCTAATCCCTAATTGTTCATGGTAATCTTTACCAACTAACAACTAGCATATGAAGAAATCAAACCCATTCTCATGGTGAACTAATTACTTTCTAGATTGGAATGGAAAATTACAACTATTCTATGCTAACAACAATCAAGCTTTCATCAAGGCTTCCAGATCCACATTTTTGTGCATGGGCTGAGGTGCCATATTTTGGGTCGGAAAATCGAGCCTAAAGCCCAATTTCTTCAGTCCACAGAGCTTTTTTCAGCTAGGTTTGACTTCAGTAGACTTCTCATCCACTTTTATTCCTCTGATTGAGTCAACACTTTGACTACTAAAAATCTCTTTCTGAGACGGTCGTTTTGACATAAGGTAGGCCCAATTCCGAGGTCTGAGTCCAAAGATATGGCCTTCGGAAGTTTTGCTGACTTTTGTGCGCTGTTTCTGCCCGCGTTGACTTTGACTTTTCAGCTTTGACCGGGCTTTTTAAGGCTTTTTCTCCTTGAATCTTGGCCTTTTGATAAGAGCCTAAAACTGTAGTTTTAACCCTATAACAGTCATACTTTTAGACCAATTATGTGAGTAATAATTAAGAGTTAATACTGATTACGTGTTTTTATGCATTTCAGGCGTAAAAGTCCATTATGTGCAGAAATGTGCCACTTTAGAGAGATAAAGGAGCAAAGGTCGGTTGCTAAGGAGTTCTGTGATTAAAGTCCAAGATTCAAGAAGACAAATCCTCTGTAAAGCCCGGTCAAAAGATGAAGAGTCAAGGTCCACGCGGGCAGAAACAGTGCACAAAGTCAACAGAACTTCCGAAGACCATATCTTTGGACTCAGACCTCGGAATTGGACCTACCTTATGTCAAAACGACCGGATCGGAAAGATCTTTCCAATGGTCTAAGCCTTGATCCAATCAGAGGAGCAAAACTGGACGAAAAGTCTGTTGAAGCCAACTGCAGCTGAAGAGGCCTTTTTGGACTGAAAGTATTGTGTTTTGGGCCTGATTCTCTGGCCCAAAACATGGCTCCAAGCCCATGCACGATTTTTGGATCTGAAAGTATAAAAACCAAAGCTTAGCTCTTTGTTAATGGTAGCTAGTTAGACCAAAAACCATATAGATAATTCTAGATCTAGTTTTCGGTAGATTAATTAAGTTTTAGTTCCATTTTCAATTCTTGTTTTAGATTAGGTCTTTGAATCATTGTTCTTGATTGATTAGATAAATAAAATAGTTATTTTGTCAATTTCGATTTTTGTCATCTCAATTTATAGATCTAGTTTTAATTCTTGTTGATTATCATTTCATAGTTTAAGTAGATTGAAACATTATTAGTTAATTTAGTTAAGTTAGAATTTTAATATGATGTGTAGTTATAATTCAATGGGAAATGATGGGTTGATGATTCAAGGCTAAAACCTCCATTAGAGGGGTTGATGAAGCTTTGATGAAAACTTAGTGGTAGAGTGTGGAAGCGTTGTAGAATCTATTCCACTCTAGAAGGTCGTGATTCGCCATGAGAATGGGTGGACGACCTCACATGCTAGTTAGTATTTGGTAGAAATGCTATGAACACTAGGGATTAGAACTCGAAATTCTTGCCGTAAGAACGTAAGAATCGAGATACAAGAATCTATGCTAGGTTATTAAGTTGGATTCGAGGTGGATTCAATTCCCCTCTAATCCTTTATCTAGATTCAAAAACAATCATATTTCCATAGCATTCATAGTTAAATTCAACATAATCAATTTCATATAGGTATCGTAGTATAACACCCTTTGTAAAGCTCTCATTAGACTTAAGACCGACTAATTATACTAGAAAGCATTCCATGCTAGAGCACTAGGAGTGGAATGAATTTGTTACTCCACTCTATTTCGATAGAATTGAGAGTAGAAACTTTGATAAATATATAGGATCATAAGATAGTTTTAGTTTACTTACGTTTTGAGTTCATCGTTCATTTCGTAGGTAAACTAGTCAATTTTATAATTTATCAAATGGCGCCGCTGCCATCTTAGTTGCACTTTAGCATTGTTATCATAGTAGAATTAGTCATTTTTAATTCCCATTAAACCCACCCACCCTCGTTTGATTCATACTGTGGTTATCTGTTTTGTTGAAAAATTCGACAAAAATTACACCGAGCGATCGCCTATAAGGAGACTTTTGCCCCTATAGCCTGGAACACCGAGCGCACCCATTTTCCATAAAGAAGTCCTTGACATAATGAATGGGGGTAGTTTTCTAAGTAAAGGAGCCTCAGAGGCTTACAAATTTTTAGAAGATCAAACTAAACGTAATAACAATTGGGGGGTTAGTGATGATATCCCCTGCGCAGTTAGTTCTTCTTCAATAGTTAAGGCCGCCGGTATGTTTGAGATGAAACCCGATCTAGAACTTAAAAATTTAATCGAATCTCTAACTAAAAAGGTTGAGGCTATTTCTGTGCAACAAAAGCCTACCCCCGTCATGAATGTTAACTCCAACCCATGTAATGTCTGTTTGAGTCTTGAGCACCCTGACTCATATTGTCCTTTCGCCTATGAACATCAACAATTAGAGCAAGATAATGTGTACTCCATTAATAACTATCCTATTCCTAATGCCCCATGGAGACAACATCCCAACTTTAGTTGGCGAAACAATCAACAAGTTTCACCTCCAGGGTCTAATAACCAAAATCTTAGGCAAGGGAACAACTATAATCAAGCTCCACCTAGGCAAGGCCAGGGACTAAGTCAGGGAAATTATAATAATTATAACAACCAAGCGCAACCACGACAAGGTTTAGCACAAGGTCAGGGTAATTATAATCGTTATAATACCAATAGCGGTATCGTTCCGGTTAACAATAGTAACTATCACAACCCACCTATAAATAATCAACGTGAGATAGTTCCAGTCGCACCACCTGTGACTACTACACAATCACAGCCGGATCGTATAGACGCCTTTATACAGGTTACCCAACAACTTTTCCAATCAATGACTCAATCAAACCAACAGATCTTACAATCCATAAATCAGGGCATACAACAGGTTAGCCCAAGAGAAAGCTAAACTAAAAAAAGGCGTGTTTCGGGACATGGCGATACCCAACCCTAAAACAACAAACACGCCTTTGAGGTAAACGGTAATACTAGTACAGAAACGACAATAGTAGGTGACCTGAATGCCATCACCACTCTCCGTTCTGGAAGAGTGGTTGATAACAAAGTAACTATCCCTATAGTTACCCCATCAGTACTCCCTACACCGGATATCGAACTAGATACCGAAGTAGAAACTGAAGAGCCTACCACTATAGAGGTACCAGTTAAACAACAAACTAAGAAATAGAAAGCCAAGGTAACATATCAAGTCGAGCCATACGCTAAATATAGAGCGAAACCACCATTCCCTCAGAAGTTAGCCATGCTAACCAGGGATACAAACTTTGAGGAGATTAGGAACGTTTTCAAGAATCTAACGATAAACCTTCCTTTTCTCGAAGCTATTAAAAAGCTCCATAACCACGCTAAGTTTCTTAAAGAGTTGTGCACTACTAGGCGTAAGACCAACATACCTAAAGACGCCTTTTTAACTGAATAATTCCCAACTTTATCCGAAAATAATGGAATTGTTAAGTACAAGGACCCTGGTCGTCCTACTGTAAAATGCACCTTAGGAGATTCCCACACAACGACCGCGTTATTAGACCTGGGGGTGAGTGTTAACTTACTCCCATATTATTTGTATAAACAAATAGGTCTACAGGAAATGCAACCTACAAAAATAACGTTGCAATTAGCGGACAGGTCAATTAAGTATCCTAAGGATGTAGTGAAAAACGTGCTTGTTAAGGTTCAGGATTTTTACTATCCTGCTGATTTTGTTATCCTCGATACAGAAGTCGCCAACGACTCTGTACCGATCATCTTAGGGCGCCCCTTCTTGGCAACTGCCAACGCACTTATAAATTGCCGCGATGGTAAGATGTCCTTATCTTTTGGCCATCTTACAGTTAAGGTAAATGTTTTTAAAATGATGAAACAATTACCAGATTCGTCTATAGATGGGGAGGTTAGCATGATCGAGAGTTTAGCTCAAGATTATTTAAAAAACACGTTTCGAAAACAATATATACAAATTCCTTTCTTTTAGAATTTCAGATTTTGTAAATGACTCCTACTTAGAGGAAGTCAACACCATCTTTGAATCCACACCAATTGTAGACCCTTCAGTTGCTCCATATATTGAGTATGAAGACTTGCTACCTAAGCAAGTATTCATTATGCAAAATGAGGACCTCGACGGAACATCTATTGATTTTCCTTCCACCCCAGTGCTTAAACCTCTTCCCCCAGAGTTAAAATATATTCAACTTGATCCGGATGGTAGTCATCCGGTAATTATATCTTCTCTGTTATCTAAGAATGAAGAGACACGTTTAATCCGGGTGATTGGGGAACATCGGTCTGCGATTGGTTGGTCCCTAGCCGACATTAAGGGAATTGACCCTAATATTTGCACTCATCATATCCATTTGGAGGATAACGCGAAGACTTCTCGTGAACCTCAGCGTCGCTTGAACCCAGCTAGGAAAGAGGTGGTTAGGGGAAGAAGTCTTACGGTTACTTCGATCGCGGTATCATATACCCAATCTCGATAGCGAATGGGTAAGCCCCATTCATGTAGTTCCTAAGAAATCGGGGAGTTACCATGGTGCGTAACGGAAAGGGTGACTATGTTGTCACACAAGGTCCTATGAAATGGAGGATCTCAGTATTGATTCTGACGTTTAAATGCTATGACACGAAAAGGATCACTTTCCTTTACCTTTTATAGATCAAATGCAAATCGCGCCTAGCTAGTCATGCTTTTTATTGTTTTTCGGATGGCTACTCGGGCTATTTTCAAATTATTATTGATATTGATGACCAAGAAAAGACTACCTTCACATGTCCCTTTGGAACGTATGCCTATAAACGAATGCCTTTTGGCCTTTGTAATGCTCCCGAACCTTCCAAATGTGTATGCTTCATATATTTAGTGACATGGTAGAGCACTTTATGGAAGTTTTCATGGATGATTTTTCTATCTATGGAGACTCCTTCATTGCATTGTTTGTCTAACTTTGTGTAAGGTTTTGACACGGTGTGAAGAAAAGAGCCTCGTTTTAAACCGGGAAAAGTGTCATTTCATGGTGAAAAAGGCATAGTACTAGGTCACATTGTATCTAGTGATGGCATCGAAGTAGATAAGGCCAAACTAGATAAGATAGCGACTCTACCTAAACCACGGACTGTCCGTGATATTAGAGCCTTTCTAGGCCATGCAGGTTTTATAGGTGGTTTATTAAAGACTTCTAAAATAGCTAGGCCTTTAACTAATCTGCTTTTGAAAGATGCAATCTTTGATTTTAATTTTAAGCGTATGCAGGCTTTTGAAACTTTAAAAGCTGCCCTAACCTCTGCACCAATTATCTGACCTCCCGATTGGTCTAAACCTTTCGAACTCATGTGTGATGCTAGTGACTATGCACGGTTGGTGCGGTCTTGGGACAAAAACTAGATAATAAGTCCACTGTTATTTATTATGCTAGTAAAACCTTAAACGATGCTCAACGGAATTATTCAACTACAGAAAAAGAATTATTAGCTGTCATTTATGCTTTAGATAAGTTTCGTCCTTATTTGGTTGGTTCTAAAACTTTAGTTTACACGGACCATGCAGCCCTTAAGTACCTTCTTGCAAAGAAGGATGTTAAGCAGAGATTAATCCGTTGGATCCTTCTCCTGCAAGAGTTCACATTAGAAATAAAAGACAAAAGAGGGGTCGAAAACGTAGTTGCCGACTACTTATCTAGACTCACAAACGACGATCAGAGTGATTCTGAGTCCATACCGGACTCTTTTCCTGATGAGCATCTGTATGCAATTTTTTCAGCACCATGGTATGCTGACATTGTAAATTATTTAGCGGCTGATGTTATGCCTTATAATTGGTCAAGAAATGAACGTAAGAAGTTCTTGGCCAAAGTTAAGTTATACTACTGGGATGAGCCATACCTTTTTAAGTATTGTGCGGATCAGATTATTCGTCGTTGTATTCCCCAGTGGGAATACAATGAAGTTCTATCGTTCTACCATGACAAAGAGTGTGGTGGCCATTTTAGTGGGATGAAAACAGCCGCTAAAGTGCTTCAATGTGGATTTTATTGGCCTACCCTTTTTAAGGATGCCCAAGTGCATTGCAAGACGTGTATTCGTTGCCAACAACTTGGGCTTAATCACTTAAACGTAATATGATGCCATTAAATCCAATCTTAATAGTAGAAATTTTTGACGTTACGCATTGATTTCATGGGTCCTTTCCCTATTTCCCACAGTTTCATTTATATTCTAGTTGCCGTGGACTACGGTCTAAATGGATAGAGGCCCCGGCTTGCCGTGAGCAATGACCATAAGACAGGTTGTATTTTTATTAAAGAATATATTTTCTGTCGGTTTGGCATTCCTAAAGCCATCATTAGTGGTGGTGGAACACATTTTTGCAACAGAGTTGTTGCATCCCTAGTGAAAAAGTATGGAGTTACACACAAAGTAGCAACTCCTTATCATCCACAAACTAGCGGACAAGTAGAAGTTTCTAATAGGGAAATCAAAAAGATTTTAGAAACAACTATAAACCCTGATAGGAAAGACTGGTCAAAGCGTCTATCGGATGCCTTATGGGCGTATAGAACTGCTTTCAAAACTCCTATAGGTATGTCTCCCTTTAGACTTGTATTTGGGAAACCATGTCATTTGCCCGTTGAATTAGAGCACCGTGCTTTGTGGGCTATAAAAAGCCTTAACTTCAATATTTATGAGGCAGGTGTCAAACGCAAGTTGCAATTGAATGAGCTTGAAGAAATCCGTAGCAATTCTTACGATCTCATGAAGGATTATAAAGCTAACATGAAAGCGTGTTCATGATAAGCAAATCTTGGCGCAAAGAGTTTGTGGTCGGTTAAAAGGTCTTGCTTTACAACTCCCGTCTACATATTTTCCCAGGAAAACTAAAAACCCGTTGGTCCGCCCTTTTAAGTTATGAAGTCACCCTTACGGGGCAATCACCTTGGTAAATCCAAATGACAACAGTACCTTTCAAGTTAATGGTCAACGGTTAAAACATTTTCACGAGCTTCTGTCCCCTGATGTAGAGGAAGTCCTTTTACAGGACCCTGTCTATAAGGATTGACCTTTGTCATTGGTGTACTTCCTTTCACTTCCATATAGTGGTAAGTGCACCATTCAGGTAACTGGGCCCTCCCTATGGAATGTGTGGCTGTAAGTACCGGATCCTAAGTCCACGGTTAATATAATTCATGTTTTCCACTTTTGCATGTTTTCTCGGTTTTTGAGTCATGTTTCTCTAAGGGGTGAATTATGTATTTAATGTTTTTGTTTTTCTTATAATACACTAATAAAAAATAAATAAATAAATAAATAAAATTCTTAATCATAGAAATAGCAATCCAACAAGTCTTGGGAATCTGACTTTAAACGACCCGCGTTAGAACAAATTTTTTGATTAAAAATTTGTTTGGGGGTGGGCAATCGGTCTTTCCATCTGGATTGCTCGAACTTTCCATTTGTGTTGCTTAGGCCCATTACTTGTAGTTCAATTGGGTTGATGTAATCTAAACTTAGATTTCCTTCGTTCGCATAACTTACGTCACAGACGCACTTCGAGGCGTTTTTCAACCCTTTTATACATCACCCATGGTTGAAATTGAGTGTTTTATGGATCATTGGATTGGAAATTCTCTACTGATCATTTCCATAACTCATTCGCCAAAATCGGGCCAGTAACGAAGCGGCAAATTGAGTTTGAAATTGCACGGTTTCTTTCTTTTTAGTTAATCCCGCCGGTTATCAAGGTAAAACAAACCTTAAACACCAAAATTAAAAAAAAAAAAAGAGAGAGAGAAGAAAACCTAACTACACCCACACCAAGTAATCAAATCCAACTAAAATCTTCTTTAAACCATTACCACCACCAACCTAACTCCGAAAAACCGCCACCACCGTTATTTTAGTTTGTTTTCTTCAAACTCGCCTCCCCCACAGTCTACAAAACCATTAGTTGTCTCAGAAACTTCAATGGCACTACGACGAAGAATTTTGCCAGAGCACACTTTTGCTTCCGATAGCTTCGCGCCATTTTACGACGCGGAGATGATTAGGAGGCATTGGAACGGACTGTGGTACTTTCATCGAGGAGTTCTATCACTATGATTTGGTAGAACAATTTTATAAGAAGCGAGAATTGAGGGGATAGGATTTTCATAAAGGTAGCGGAACGAGGAGGGGAAGTAATGAGACGGTTGTTGGCTGAATCTGTTAGGAATTACGCTTTGAAAGCAACTCGGTAGCGACAATTCGGGAATCGGTATAATTTGGAGTTCTGCTTTGATGAAGGATACTGTCGTGGAGGGTGAATACAATCCGACATCTCATTGCGTCCGCCAGTCAACCCTGAGAACCAATCAACTGGCTGTAGCTCAGTGGATTGGTAGGAACGTCCTCGGGAAAGACAAAGTCGAGTGATATCGGCCCGCAATGTCGACGTTTCTCGGATTTTGCAAACAAATAAGTATAATTTCTGCATCCTCGATTTAATGTTTAATGTGATTCGAGGAGTGGGGAAGAGCTTGGCGCCTCTTCCCATATTGATCACTAAGATCATGCTCTCCTTTAGAGCTGTCGCAAGATCTGCTCCTATTAAGATCAAATTGCATTCTAATGCAAGTATCTATACGGATTGCATCCAAGAGACTTGGTCGTTGTCTGAAGAAAAAATGGTTGAGTTGGAGGATGAAAGGGAGGATATGACATGTCTGGATGACGATGCATTAGATAAATGTAGTTCTAATTTAGAACGCATGCAAGTATTGCAAACTGCCTTGCGTTGCGTTTATGGTATTTGTGAAAATATCCGAGATAGACAGATTATAGTTCGAAGGGGTTCAGGACGATATCTTGTCTAACATGGAGACTATCCACCAGCATCAACAATCCCAGTATGTAGTACTCCAGACTGAGATGGAAGCACAGCGCTTGTTCCGAATAGAGATGCTACGACGCATGCCACCCGTGGAGGACTCTGTTTCAGCCGAGTCCGACAGGCATGAGCGTCGTCGCCGAAGGACAGATGGTTCAAGCCATTCTCCATGCCAGGACCAATCTCCATCTCCGGGCCCATCTTCATCACATGGCTAGGTGTTCACCATCAGTTGTGTTCAATGTTATTTCATGGTTTTGATTGTTTTATTAGTTGGATTTTAATTAAGTAGTTAAATTTAAATATTAATGTGTTTGTTTAATGTTGTTTAGATTTAAATTTTATTTTTAATATAATTGGTTAATTTCGAGTAATGCTTGTTTTTATCATTAATCCCACCTTCCCGACTTGTTTGGGGGTGGTAATATTTATACCGAGCATAATTCGTTATATGATCATCCACGGTAAAATAGTCTTGAAGGAAAGGTTTATAATTTGGCCGATATCGGCATATCTATGATTTGTGTGGTGGTAGCATGAAATGTAGGAAAGTTTAGAAGTTACTATTCTAAATCCATTATGAAATATACCAGGATTTTTAGAAAATCACAAAAATGGTTTGTTTCCGTTTTCGAGTTTGGAATTTTTCTATTTCCGGAAATTGCCTTAAAACAATTTGGGAACTTGCCGATTCGTTTTGGAAGCTCAAAACCTATTTAAACTCCCTTCATTCTACACTAACAAACCATACTACACCCCACCATCATCCCAGACCTTTCACTCCAAGCTTTTCCTTCTTTTTCCTCCAAATTTCTGTTTCAAAGATTCTACGAAAGCGCTAGCTACCGCATAATTTCACAAAGTTTAGTCAGAGCGCGACCCGCGCCCTCCTTGAGCGCGACTCGTGCCCAAACACTGTAATAGCAAAAACCCACGAGCGACGGGCTTCTATCTGGCGCACCAGCGCCAGCCTTTTTTATCAACTATGCCTATGTTGGTAAGCCGATCACGCGTAGTTGTTTACTTGTATTCTCGTGCATAATTCACAGATTGGAAAAGGGTTGAAGTCATGAGACCCACCAATTGGGTGGTTAAGCTCATTGCGAATAATGACTTGGCCGGATGGCGGTGCAGACCTCATTTGGTCGCCCGTTACATCCCATCGCACATAATAACACTTTAACGTGTTAGCATTAGTAGATGATAAATAAAATGCAAGCTTGGCAAGTTATAATGGACTGGCGGGGATGCGAAGGAACCTCATCTCTTTAATGAGGAGGAGGACATTTAAGCGGAGATAAGGTAAGTTTTAGTTTTGTTATTGTGTCGCTTATGTCCCAAGCATATTTAATTCGTTAACCCCATAATGGGTGGAACTCTTATAGAGTTCAGTCAAGATTTTTATTTCCTATATTAGTATGTTCTAACCTGGTTTTGCAGATGTCCCAGAATTTCACGAAGTTTCCATGGTATTGTTCTACCCTCTTTATTTAAATGCTTTGAGGACAAAGCATGCTTCTTGTTGGGGGCATAGAAACACGCGTGTAATTAAGGCATCCGTTAGGATATAGATATGTATAATATGCATTTGTTTTCAAGTTAAAAAATTTCAAAAATATAAATAAATAAGTTTATGTTATACACTTAGGAATATTGGTATTGTTTTCCTTCTTTATGTGCTTAACAATCTAGAAGTCTCACGTAGCTTTTGCATCAGAATAATTGTTAGCAACTTAGGTTAATATGTAGGTAATAATCTTTGCATCTATCCATAAATATATTACATGAGTATCTATGATTGTTAGCAAGAGTTTTCAAATCTAGGCTAGAGTACTTATTCTACAAATCTGTGAGAATATAGCCTAAAGCCTTATATGAGCGAAACATTTGAGAAATGACACAAGGGAGAAGTAAAATCCGGATAAAGAAATTACACGTCCACTTGCTTGATCACTATGCCATATCCTAAGCGAGAATTTAGGCCCTATTTGGATCGATATAGCCAGAAATTCAAACCTATGAATTATTTTTCGCTAGTCGCCCCTCTGAGCCTTTCTTTAGCCTTCCATAAACCACAATTCCTTTACCCATTGCTACAAAACAAACAAAATAAAAATTCAACTTATTCAATCTAGAATAAGTCCGAGAATAGAATGAGTGAAGAAAGAAGAAGAGAAAAACCTGTGTAAACAAAAATTAGTAGTTGCTTCAGAAAAAGAAAAGAAGTTTCCATCCAAGGAAAAGAAATAAATAATAATAAAAATAGAAATAAATAAAACTCCAAAAATAGAATAAAAGGAGTCAAAAGCCAAAGAAAAGAAAAAAAAAAAATATGGCTAAGGATGGAAACAAAGTATAGAAGCAAAAGAAAATAACAAGGTTTTCTAAGTTACATAATATAAATACTCTATTATCTCGGACTTGTCCTTTTGAATATCCATTTCCTTCCTTCTTAAACCATCTCCTAATCTCCAAGAACACCTAATAAAGACCTCTAGCTCAATTAGGAATAGGTTAGTGTGATAGTAAGTGCGGATGTGTTTGATCGACTCCGGCTTCCTTGTTGTCATTGAGATTGTAGGTAAAAGTGTGCCCACGCATTAATCGGAGTAGCAAAACTTGAGCGAAAAATCGAGTGGTTTTCGATCTTGACAATTATGTGAGGACCTACTTAAGGACGCTTATTCGAAGTTTTCAAAACTTAACCCGCTAGGCATTTCATAGTATTACTCATAGTATATATATTTGTATCATAGATGATTGATTATTATGCATATATTAGTTTAGGTTTTTAACTTGGTTATTCTTATTCAGTTGCTATTGAGATGTATAGATAGTTGGGACATGAATGAGGAAACAATTGTTTTATTTCTTAGTCGTTGTAGTATAGTTGAAGTTTGTGAGTACCTTCACTAGAAAACTCTCACGAGGCTATAACTCATCCACTAGGGAATTCCTAGTGGTTTAAGGCCTTGTTGCATATGGTCAATGCAATCGCACTCAGCGAAACGAGAGTAGATAAAACTTCATTTTTGGTCACTTATTCTAATTTCTCATCTTTGCTTGAGGACAAGCAAAATGCTGTTTGGGGGTGCTTTGATAAGAGCTCAAAACTGTAGTTTTAACCCTGTAACAGTCATACTTTTAGACCAATTATGTGAGTAATAATTAAGAGTTAATACTGATACGTGTTTTTATGCATTTCAGGCGTAAAAGTCCATTATGTGCAGAAATGTGCCACTTTAGCGAGATAAAGGAGCAAAGGTCGGTTGCTAAGGAGTTATGTGATTAAAGGTCAAGATTCAAGAAGACAAAGCCTCTGTAAAGCCCGGTCAAAAGATGAAGAGTCAAGGTCCACGCGGGCAGAAACAATGCACAAAGTGAACAAAAATTCCGAAGACCATATCTTTGGATTCAGACCTCAGAATTGGGCCTACCTTATGTCAAAACGACCGTCTCGGAAAGAGCTTTCCAATGATCTAGGCCTTGATCCAATCAGAGGAGCAGAAGTGGAAGAAAAGTCTGTTGAAGCCAACTGCAGCTGAAGAGGCCTTTTTGGACTGAAAGTATTGGGTTCTGGCCATCTGGCCCAAAACATGGCTCCAAGCCCATGCACGATTTTTGGATCTGAAAGTATAAAAACCAAAGCTTAACTCTTTGTTAATGGTAGCTAGTTAGACCAAAAACCATATATATAATTCTAGATCTAGTTTTCAGTAGATTAATCAAGTTTTAGTTCCATTTTCAATTCTTGTTTTAGATTAAGTCTTTGAATCATTGTTCTTGATTGATTAGATAAATAAAATAGTTATTTTGTCAATTTCGATTTTGGTCATCTCAATTTATAGATCTAGTTTTAATTCTTGTTGATTATCATTTCGTAGTTTAAGTAGATTGAAACATTGTTAGTTAATTTAGTTAAGTTAGAATTTTAATATGATGAGTAGTTATAATTCAATGGGAAATGATGGTTTGATGACTCAAGGCTAAAACCTCCATTAGAGGGGTTGATGAAGCCTTGATGAAAACTTAGTGGTATAGTGTAGAAGCATTGTAGAATCTATTCCACTCTAGAAGGTCGTGATTCGGCCATGAGAATGGTGGGACGACCTCACATGCTAGTTAGTATTAGGTAGAAATGCCATGAACACTAGGGATTAGAACTTCGAATTTCTTGCCGTAAGAACGTAAGAATCGAGATACAAGAATCTATGCTAGGTTATTAAGTTGGATTCGAGGTGGATTCAATTCCCCTCTAATCCTTTATCTAGATTCAAAAACAATCATATTTCCATAGCATTCGTAGTTAAATTCAACATAATCAATTTCATATAGGTATCGTAGTATAACACCCTTCGTAAAGCTCTCATTAAACATAAGACCGACTAATTATACTAGAAAACATTCCATGCTAGAGCACTAGGAGTGGAACGAATTTGTTACTCCACTCTATTTCGATAAAATTGAGAGTAGAAACTTTGATAAACATATAAGATCATAAGATAGTTTTAGTTTACTTACGTTTTGAGTTCATCGTTCATTTCGTAGGTAAACTAGTCAATTTTATAATTTATCACCTTTAATCACAAAACTTGTGAGCAACCAACCCTTGCTCCTTTATCTCGCCAAAGTGACACATTTCTACACATAATTGACTCCAATGCCTGAAATACATAAAAGCACGTAATCAACATTAACTCTTATTTATTACTCGCATAATCGATCTAAAAGTATTATTGTTAAGGGGTTAAAACTACAGTTTTGGGCTCTTATCAAATCACCCCCAAACAGCATTTCGCTTGTCCTCAAGAAAATATGAGAAATTAGAATAACTGACCAAAAATGGAGTTCTAACTACTCTCGTTTCGCCGAATGGGATTGCATTGACCATATGCAACAAGGCCTTAAACCACTTGGAATTCCCTAGTAGACGAGTTATAGCCTCGTGAGAGTTTTCCAGTGAAGTTACTAACAAACTTCATCTATACTACAACGACTAAGAAATAAAACTATTGTTTCCTTATTTATGCCTTAACTATCAATACATCTCACTTTGCAATAAATACAGCATAATCAAGTCGAAACCTAAGCTAATGTGTGCATAATAATCAATCATCTACAAATAAACATATATATAATGAGTAATATTATGAAATGCACTAGCAGGTCCATTTCTGAAAACTCATAATAGCGTTCTTAAGTAGGTTCTCACATAAATGTCAAGACAGAAACCACTCTGATTTTTCCGCTGAAGTTTCTCTAATCCAGTGTGCAGTGGGCACACTTTACCCTACAATCTCAATGACACACAAGGAAGTCGGGTTCGATAAAACATGCCACTTACTATCACACTAATGATAAGATACAATTTGAATAGTTTACCTACGAAATGAACGATGAACTCAAAACATAAGTAAACTAAAACTATATTATGTGCCTAAGATTTATCAAAGATTTCTACTCTCAATCCTATGAGATATAGTGGAGTAGGAAGTTCGTTCCACTCCTAGTCCTTCCGCATGTTGTGTTTTCAAGTCTAATTACTCTACTCTAAGTCAAATGAGAGATTTACGAAGTGGCAACTAGACTACGATGCAATTACCCACAAGATGCAACTAGTCGATTATCAAAATAACTATGGTTATACTACGTTGATTCGATGATAAAGAGTTAGATGGGGATTGATTCCACCTTAACTCAACTTAATCCTATTAACGACAAATCGTCGAAATCCGACTTGAACTACTTCGCAGAACAATTGGTTCTTCCTAATCCCTAATTACACATGGCATTTCTACCAATTCATAACTAGCATGTGAACGATTAAACCCATTCTCATGGTAAACTAATCGTTTCTAGAGTGGAAAGGAAATTACGACGATTTTTCTACGATAATCGAATCAAGCTTTCATCAAGGCTTCTCACCCCCTCTAATGGAGGTTTAGCCGAGAATCATTACTTAATCATTTCGATTAAATTAAAACTAAACATGATATAAAGAATTGAAATTTACTAATCTAAATTAAACAATAATTAAAATCGAATTAATAACTAAGAATTGAATACCAAGTAATAAATGAAATCAAATCTAACACAATGTAAATGACAAGAATAGAAATTGCCAAAATAACTATTTTATTTATCTAATCAATCAAGAACAATGATTCAAAGACTTAATCTAAAACAAGGATTGAAAATGGAACTAAAACTTAATTAATCTACTGAAAACTAGATCTAGAATTATCTATATTGTTTTAGGTCTAACTAGCTACCATTAACAAAGAGCTAAGCTTTGGTTTTTATACTTTCAGATCCAAAAATCGTGCATGGGCTTGGAGCCATGTTTTGGGCCAGAGAATCAGGCCCAAAACCCAATTCTTTCAGTCCAAAAAGGCCTCTTAAGCTGCAGTTGGCTTCAACAGACTTTTCGTCTTCTTCTGCTCCTCTGATTGGGTCAAGGCTTGGACCATTGGAAAGCTCTTTCCGAGCCGGTCGTTTTGACATAAGGTAGGCCCCATTCCAAGGTCTAAGTCCAAAGATACGGCCTTCGAAAGTTTCACGACTTTGTGTCTTTGTTTTTCGCCCGTGTCGACTTTTCAGCTTTTGACCGGGCTTTAGGAAGGCTTTGTCTTCTTGAATCTTGGCCTTTAATCACGGAACTACTTAGTAACCGACCTTTGCTCCTTTATCTCGCTAAAATGGCACATTTCTGCACATAATGGACTTTGAAACCTTAAATGCATAAAAACACGTAATCAGTGTTAACTCTTAATTATTACTCACATAATTGGTCTAAAAATATGACTATTATAGGGTTAAAACTACAGTTTTGGGCTCTTATCAAACCACCCCCAAACAGCATTTTGCTTGTCCTCAAGCAAAGATGAGAAATTAGAATAAGTGACCAAAAAATAGAGTTTTATCTACTCTCGTTTCGCTGAGTGCGATTGCATTGACCATATGCAACAAGGCCTTAAACCACTAGGAATTCCCTAGTGGACGAGTTATAGCCTCGTAAGAGTTTTCCTAGTGAAGGTACTCACAAACTTCATCTATACTACAACGACTAAGAAATAAAACTATTGTTTCCTTATTCATGCTCTAAATTAACTATTCCTCTCACTAGCAATGCATATAGAGTAATCAAGTCGAAACCTAAGCTAATATATGCATAATAATCAATCATCTACTATAAACATATATAAAATGACTAATACTATGAAATGCCTAGCAGTTTCGTTTCTGAAACTCGGAATAGCGTCCTTAAGTAGGTTCTCACAATAATAGTCAAGATACAACACTCTGATTTTTCCACTCAAGTTCCGCTACTCCAGTATGCAGTGGGAACACTTTACCTTACAATCTCAATGACGACAAGGAAGCCGGAGTCGATCAAACACATTTGCCACTTACTATCACACTAACCTATTCCTAATTGAGCTATAGGTCTTTATTAGGTGTTGTGGGGATTAGGAGATGGTTTAAGAAGGAAAGAAAATGGATATTCAAAAAGGACAAGTCTGAGATAATAGAGTTTTCATATTATGTAACTTAGAGAAAACCTTGTTATTTTCTTTTGCTTCTATACTTTGTTTCCATCCTTAGCCATATTTTCTTTTTCTTTTCTTTGGCTTTTGACTCCTTTTATTCTATTTTTTTGGAGTTTCTATTTTATTTCTATTTTTTTTTTTCTTTTCTTTGAATGAAAACTTCTTTTCTTTATTTTCTGAAGCAATTAACTAACTTTTGTTTACACAGGTTTTTCTCTTCTTCTTTCTTCACTCATTCTATTCTCAGACTTATTCTAGATTGGGTAAGTTGAATTTTTTATTTTGTTTTGTTTTTGTAACAGGGTAAAGGAATTGTGGTTTATGAAAGGCTAAAGAAAGGCTCGAGGGGCTTAATTAGCGGAAAATAATTCATAGGTTTGAATTTCGACTATATCGATCCAAAGAGGGCCTAAATTCTCGCTTTTAGGATATGGCATAGTGATCAAGCAAGTGGACGTGTGATTTCTTTATCCGGATTTACTTCTCCCTTGTGTCATTTCTCAAATGTTTCGCTTCATATAAGGCTTTAGGCTATATTCTCACAGAATTTGTAGAATAAGTACTCTAGCCTAGATTTTAAACTTTATCGCTAACAATCATCGATACTCATGTAATATATTTATAGATAGATGCAAAGATTATTACCTATATATTAACCTAAGTTTCTAAAAATTATTCTAATGCAAAATCTACGTGAGACTTCTAGATTGTTAAGAGCATAGAGAAAGAAAACTTTTTGAACTTATTTATTTATATTTTTGAACTTTTTGAAATTTTAACTAGAAAACAAATGCATATTATACATATCTATATCCTAACAGATGCCTTAATTACACGTGTTTCTATGCCCCTCCCCCCCCCCCCCCAAACAAGAAGCATGCTTTGTCCTCAAAGTATTGTAAATAAAAAGGGTAGGAAAAATACCATTGAAACGTGTGAAATTCAGGAACATCTACAAAACAAAGTTAGAACGCACTAATATAGGAAATAAAACTGACCTTAACTCTATAACGAAGTTCTACCCATTATGGGGTTAACAAGAATGAAATTGCTTAGGACATAGCAGACACTAACTAGAATGAAAACTTACCTTATCTCCCCACATTACTCATCATCTTCCTCATCCTCTTCTTCCAAAAAAGAGGTGAGGTTCCTTTCAAGGCCCTGCCATGCCATGATAATTTGCCGGGCTTCCCGCCATTTATCATCTATTATTGCTAACCTATTAAGAGCCACTTGGTCTGACGGGTTGTAGGGTGCAACCTGATGAGGTTGTATCCTCCACCCTTGCCAAGTCATTGCACGGAAGGATCGAATAATACTATTAGTGGGTCGCATGTGTCGACCGTGAATCCAATCAATCCGTGAAAGCGTGTACAAAAAATAGGAAAGAAACATAGCATAATACGGGAAACTAGAACAGGCATAAGAAGGAACTTATGCCTCATGCTATGGGATCGAACTAAACTAGACATCAAGGTTCGGGGAAGGTCATGACACATACGTCCCGTGGCTAAAGCAAGGAAAACGTGGCAAGTGGCATCATTCACAGAAGAAAAACGCCATTCCCCTAAAATGTTTAGCATTATCCAAAACATAACAGTTCCTATGTTCATGGAAAGGCTACCAAAAGCGACACTATAGTCCCCTTGGTCCTCGATACGGAAAATGCCCGCCCCATACGACTCATGCAAAAACTCATAAGTGTAGACATACATATTATCTACCCAATAACACCATGGGTCTTGTATTTTCCGGGCATAGCAAGTCCAAGAACAAATGCTAGCAAGAACTTGGTAATTTCCATTGGTTCATTATCAATGTTGATGGAGAACACTTGTTCTCCATCTGGTCTTTCAAAGAAAATGCAGTTATCGTAAAAATAAGATGCTAGTGTTGGAGAATAAAGTGCATCAGGTCTTACCATAAGCGGCTCCCAACCAACGTATGTGATCGCTTCGCGAAACCAAACACCATAAGTAGTGCTTTGGAACAAATCTTCGAAAGACTGTTCCGGTATCAATGTTGGAGATGTCATCTCAAAATTACGCTCTGGAATAGGTGCGAATGATTCGGAAACTACCCGCAGAAAACTGGAATTTTTCAGGTCCACGGAAGTCAGGGCGCGAGTGCGCTCTCTTAGGGCGCGAGTGCGTTCTGAAGAATTGGAAATCCAGTGTTTGAGCACGGGTCGCTCACCTTTGTCTTGAGCGCGCCTCGAAAAAAAAAAACTGAAAAAATTGCAGAGAGCGAAAGCGCGCCTCTGTAGGGCCTTGAAAAGCCTTCGAGTTGCTAAACCTCGGAAAATGAGACGAAACGTGGGATTCGTGGGAGTGAACGGTGAGTGATGGAGGGTAGGTGTATTGTGAGTTGTGAGTGTAGAATCAATGAAGTTTATATAGGTTTTAAGTTGCTAAAACGGATCGGGAAGTTGCCAAAAGGTTTTTACGGCAGTTTCCGGAAATACCAAAATTTCCAAACCCAAAAACGGAAATAACTCATTTTCTTGATTCTAAAACAAACCTAGTATCTTTTAGGTTGAATTTATGATAGAATCTACCTATTTAATCGATATTTCATCCTACCATGATACTTATTCATAGATATGCCTAAACGGCCATATTTTCACCTTGACTCAATAATAAATTCTAAGGCGAGGGTCATATAAAAATCATCTTTGGAATAGATAAAACCACCCCAAACAATTTGGGAAGGTGGGATCACTATTAAACAACCACGATAATGAAAATAACCGTGATTATATTAAAATTTTCATTCGAAGTACATTTCACTATAAAATTCAAATTACGGAAATAAAACTTACATTAAAATAAATGGCAATAATGAAACTACAAATAAAAATAGAAACATCAAACGATACTATCCCTAATCACTCCGGTCATCGGTAGCGGAGGGCACACGGTCCGGAGATAGCTCCCGAGCTCCCCGATGGGCCCAGCACCATCCGATCCTTCGGCGATGCGCGCTCGTGCCTCGATGGTGTGTCCTCGGAAGGAGAATCCCCGTGAGGTGGGAATCGTGCAAGCATGTCACCGAACGGGCGCCGAGCTTCTAGCTCGGCCCTCATCCGTTCCCACCTCTCATCCTCTCTCGGGTACAGATCTCGGTTATGATGGATAGTTGCCCGTCGAGTCCGGAGGTCTTCGTAGATAGTGTTGAGCTTAACGCATGCCCACGATGAATCACAGCCATGCGTTACGCGCCCCGACCAACACCTCTCCATGGCATCCGTGATCAAAACAAGTCAAATCCTCCTCATCCTCCGAGGCATTCTCGTTTCCCCATCCTCCTCGGCATTCTCATCTCCACCATCCTCCCTCGTCTTCTATCTATCGTGGGGCAGCCTCCAAACCCATTGGACACACTCCTTATAGATGTGAGGGTTTCGGTGTAGGGTGATGTAAGACCTATCAGACGCCTGAGCTGCTCTCAACTTCAGCATGATCTTGGTTATCAACATAGGGAGAGGTGCAACAAACTTCCATACTCCCCTAATCATGTTAAGTAAAAACTCCAAGATACAAAACGGGTACTACGCTCTGGAGTATCCATAAGATGTGGAGGCAGATTCGGGCCGATGTCGCTAACCTTCTCCTTCCCCAGGACGTTCTGACCAATCCACTGAGCTGCAGCCAGCTGGTTGGTCCTTAGGGATGCCTGGTGAACACAATGCGATCTCGCGATTGTAGTTCCCTTCTCAGAATAACTATCTCGTTCAATCAATGGCTCTACCCATTATATTGGGACTCCGTAACGTGACATCCGGATGGATTCTAGGCGGAATGCCTAGAATCTCAGCCAACAACCCAAGAGTCACTTCCTTCCTCCTCTTCGCCACCACAACAAAATCCTAGTTCCTTCCAACTCCCTCGTATTGTAGAACCGTCGACTAAGTCTTCGTGGTAATAGGAAGCGGTCGAGTACCACAAGCTATTCCATCTCGACCGATCATTTCATCACCGTAAAAACGGCGCGAAGTGGTCGCTGTAAAAGCTTGCTCGTAAAATTCGGCGTTATTGAGCCATTGGAAGTTTGAATACGGTTTGAGGTTTGTAAAAGGTAAGGGGAAGCAATGAGGGACACCTCACTAAAAGGAACGATGGTGGTGGTGGTGTGGTGGCGCGGCAGCACCAAATTTTTTTATTTTATTTTGATTTCCGGTGGTTTTTGTTGATGTAAATTGGTGGAGGTTGTGGGCGGTGCGGTTGGAGTCGATTTGGGTTGGGTCTTGGATGGATTGGGTTTTGGGTAATTTTTTTTTTTTTTTTTTTTTTTAGGTTTTTGGAAGCTTTGTTAATGGCGGTAATGGCGGTTTGGAGAAGATGAACGCGACTGTTGAAGGTAAGGGCGTGGGTGCGCTGTCGGTGGGAGCGGGTTGGGCCCAAGCCCAATTCGAAATTTGTGAATTTTTCGATTTTTTCGCGAAACTTCAAATCAAAATTGCCGCTTCGTTACCGGTCCGATTTTTGTGAATGAGATATGGAAATGATCAGGAGAGAATTTCCAATCCAATGATCCATAAAACACTCTATTCCGACCGTGGATGACATATAAGATAGGGAAAAATGCCTCGAAGTACGTGCATGACGTACGTTATGCGAACGACTGAACTCTAAATTCAAGATTATGTTAACCCGGATCGTAATACAATTAAACGGCCTAAGCAACTGTAATGGGACATAAACATTCTAGTACGGAATCACGAACACCCCACCCCCAAACAATTTTTTTTTTTTTTTTACAAAGCTTAGAAAATTTGTTTTTAGCAGTGGGTCTTTTAAAGTCAGATTCCCGAGACTTCCTAGATTACTATGTTTATTCTTTTTAATATATATATATATATATATATATATATATATATATATATTTATTCTTTTAAAAAAAGAAAAACAATAAACAAGAAAGACATAATTCAACCCATACAGAAACATGACTCAAAAATCCGAGAAAAACATGCAAGAGTGGAAACCGTTAATTATGTTAAACGTGGACGGAAATGGAAGGAAATGCACCAACACAAAAGTTGAGTCGTTTATAGTCAGATACTCGAGACTTTATCTAAACATATATATGAACATGCAGTTTATCATATATCAACAACCGAAATAGTTGAGGATCATTCCATAAATAAATATCACAGAAAACATATCCAAACACAATCAAGCACCAAGATTTCCTATGACGCAACCTAGTGAAATGAAAGCGAAGTCGGATCACCATATTACGTAACCTAGCATGCACCTTCTTTTTCATTTTTGAACGAGTGGGTGTTCTAGTAAATAAGTGTGGAAAAGTGAATGGTTGTGGAGAATATGGTGGATATGGATAAGTTGTAGAAGGATAGCATGTAAAAAATGAGGATGTGGGTTTAGCACAAAACTCATTCATAGTGTAGGTAGGGACTGTCTCAAGTCTGAAAATGAAGGTGTCAAACGCTTTTGTCTTCTGAAGTATTTGTTTACTAGGTGGATTTAAAAAATTATGAAGCACAGAAGAAACAAAAGGATCGAGTGCAAACTCGAGATTCCTTTGAAAGGGTGGAAGGAGGGAAGTCGAGGTGGATGTTGTGGAAAGTAGTTCTTGATAAGGTGAATTATCACCTGCTCTAAGAAACTCATCGAATTGCTCATCTAGATTGGTCATATCCTCGTTACTATGATAGTCCTCTACATCTTTGAGAAAGTCGTCTATCTCATCCTCATCCGTAATATGTGTATCGACTAGTGTAGGGATGGAAATGTTGGAGTCTGAACTTCCAAAGGAAAGAAATTTGGGCATATGATTATCGGGAACGTGTTGTTGAAATAATCTCAAGCAAAGCTCTCGATCATGCTAACCTCTCCATCCATAGGCTAATCAGGTAACGCGGTGTCTTTGTTTTAAAACATTGACTTCAACAACAAGATGGCCAAAAGACATGGACATTGAAACATCACGCAATTAATGAGCGCATTGGCGGGTTGCCGGAAAGGGCGCCCTAAGATGATCGGAGAGAGTCGTTAACGACCACGTCGCGGTCGAGGATGACAAAATCAGCCCGGATAGTAAAAATCCACGAACTTTTACCGAGAACATTTTCGACGACTCCATTAGGATACTTAATAGACCGATCAGCTAATTACAACGTCATTTTAGTGGGTTGCATCTCGTCTAAACCTATTTGTCTATACAAATAAAACGGGAGTAAGTTAACACTAGCCCCCAAGTCTAATAACGCAGTCGTCGTATAAGAATCTCCTAAGGTGCATTGTATAGTAGGACGACCAAGGTCCTTGTACTTAACAATTCCATTATGTTCAGATAGAGTTGGGAATTGTTCTGTTAAAAAGGCGACGTTTGGTATATTGGTCTTACGCCTAGTAGTACACAATTCCTTAAGAAACTTAGCATGGTGTGGTAGCTTTTTAATAGCTTCGAGGAAAGGAAGGTTTATAGTTAGATTCTTGAAAACGTCCCTAATCTCCTCATAATTAGTATCCCTAGTTAACACGACTAATTTTTGTGGAAACGGTGGTTTCTGTTTATATTTAGCAATGGTATCACCTGGATGTTTAACCGTGGCTTTCTGTTTCTTAGGTTGTGTTGTAACTGGTACCTCTACAGTGGTAGGCTCTTCAGTTTCTATTTAATTATCTAGTAAAATAGCGGTGTAGGGTGTAGGGGCTATAGGCATAGTTACTTTGTTATCAACCACTCTGCCGAAGCGAGAGAGTGGTGATGGCCTTTAGCTCACCTACATTTTCATATTCATTACTAGTATTATCGGTTACCTCAAAGGATTTATTTGTTGTTTTAGGATTAGGTATTTCGTGACTTGGAAACACACCTTTGGGTTGGGCTTTATCTTGAGCCAACTGTTGGGTTAAATTATTAACGGATTGTAGAAATTTGTTGGTTAGATTGAGCCATGGTTTGGAAAAAATTTGGCTCACTTGTATGAAGGTGTCAAGACGATCGGGTTGTGTGGGTGTAGTAGTCGCGGGTGGTGGTGTGACTGAACTATTTCGCGTGAATTATTTATGGGTGGATTTTGATAGTTATTATTTACCTGGGAACGATACCTCTATTAGCATTATAATTATTATAAATACCTTGACTTTGTGCTTGACCTTGTCGAGGTTGCATTTGGTTGTTATAATTATTAAAATTACCCCGACCGCATCCTTGTCGTGGTGGAGCTTGGTTAAAACTTTGTGTTGGACTAACATATTGATTATTGTAGACTCGGAGGTGTGGACGTGTTGGTTATTTCTCCAACCGAAGTTGGGATTTTGTCTCCAAGGGGCGTTAGGTTACTATTAATGGAACAAGCCTGTTCATAGGCAATAGGACAGTGGGAGTCGGGATGCTCAGGGCTCCAACAGAAACTACATGGATTTGAATTTACGTTCATGACGGGGATAGGCTTTTGTTGAACAGAAATGGCCTCTACCTTTTTAGTGAGTGATTCGATTAGAGTTTTAAGCTCGGAATCGTGTTTAACTTCAAACATACCGGTGGCCTTAACTGTATTTGATGAACTAGCGGAGCGGTGGATATCATCACTACCCCCCCAGTTGTTATTTCGCTTAGTTTGATCCTCTAAAAATTTATAAGCCTCCGAGGCTCCTTTGCTTAAGAAACTACCCCCATTCATAATGTCTAGGACTTATTTATGGTGGTGTAGAAGTCCTTTGAAAAAGGCACGAACTAACGTGTCTTTCGCTAAGTTATGATGTGGACACTCTACAAGGAGATCGGTGAAACGATTCCAAGCCTCTGAAAATGATTCATGAGGATTTTGTCGAAAGAAATGAATCTTGGAAAGCATCTCATCCGTCTTTAGGGGTAGGTAAAAATGTTCCATAAAAAGCTGAACAAGTTTAGCCCACGAGTCCACAGAATTAGGCGTTTGGGCAGTTAACCAAGACGCCGCCTTATCGGCTAAGGTGAAAGGGAATACCTTGAGTTTCATTTGTTCCACACCAACCGTAGGATGGTGGAATGTTGTTAGGACTTGTTCAATCCTACGCATGTGCTGATAAGGTTTTTCATGGTCTAATCCATGAAAAACGGGTAACAAATTAAAATATTTGGGGATTCAGAAATCCCCAATCGGTCCGCTAGAACGATGCAAGATTTGGGGCTATCGCCAAGGGTTTGTAGAAGTCAGAGAGAGGAGTCTCTTCTTCGTCGGGCATTGTGTCAGGTGATGTGTGTGAAATAGTAGCTAGAGGTGTAGTGGGTGGTATACTAGATAGACTTGTTTGTTGATGTTGTTGTGTAATTACGTTCGGTGTTTTGTTCGCCGGACCTTAATCTCATACAAGGCTAAAACCAAACTTAGCTAAACACATCAACACTCCAAACAATTCGATATACTAGTATAAACCTCTAACGGGGAGATGCGAGGTGTGGAAGAAAGGAATACCTGATTGCGTCCTTGCTTCGCTTATGAATAGCGTCTTGTTTATGCATTTTCAGTGTATATAACAAGTTAGAACACTGAAAAACTTGAAAAATCAAAGTTTGAGTCAAAACTGTTGAATTCCGGAAAAATTAGCAAAGGGCGCGGGTGCGCTCTCATAGGGCGCGGTCGTGCTCTGTGTAATTTTCAAATTACAGTGTTTTTAGGGCGGGTCGTGCTCGTGTTCCAGGCTATAGGGCGCAGGTGCGGTCCTTATAGGCGCGGTCGCGCACTCAGTGTATTTTTGTCCGGAACTTTTCAACGCTGAATCGGAAAACCACAGTAGGAATCAAACAAGGGTGGGTGGGTGAAATGGGACTTTAAGAAAAGTACTTACTCTACAAAAACAATGCAAATGTGAAACTAAGATGGCAGCAGCGCCATTTGATAAGATAAAATTTGAATAGTTTACCTACGAAATGAACGATGAACTCAAAACGTAACTAAACTAAAACTATATTATGTGCCTAAGATTTATCAAAGATTTCTACTCTCAATCCTATGAGATATAGTGGAGTAGGAAGTTCGTTCCACTCCTAGTCCTTCCACATGTTGTGTTTTCAAGTCTAATTACTCTACTCTAAGTCAAATGAGAGATTTACGAAGTGGCAACTAGACTACGATGCAACTACCCACAAGATGCAACTAGTCGATTATCAAAATAACTATGGTTATGCTACGTTGATTCGATGATAAAGAGTTAGAGGGGGATTGATTCCACCTTAACTCAACTTAATCCTATTAACGACGAATCATCGAAATCCAACTTGAACTGCTTCGCAGAACAATTGGTTCTTCCTAATCCCTAATTACACATGACATTTCTACCAATTCATAACTAGCATGTGAACGATTAAACCCATTCTCATGGTGAACTAATCGTTTCTAGAGTGGAAAGGAAATTACGACGACTCTACGATAATCGGAATCAAGCTTTCATCAAGGCTTCTCAACCCCCTCTAATGGAGGTTTAGCCGAGAATCATTACGCAATCATTTTCGATTAAATTAAAACTAAACATGATATAAAGAATTGAAATTTACTAATCTAAATTAAACAATAATTAAAACCGAATTAATAACTAAGAATTGAATACCAAGTAATAAATGAAATCAAATCTAACACAATGTAAATGACAAGAATAAAAATTGACAAAATAACTATTTTATTTATCTAATCAATCAAGAACAATGATTCAAAGACTTAATCTAAAACAAGGATTGAAAATGGAACTAAAACTTAATTAATCTACTGAAAACTAGATCTAGAATTATCTATATTGTTTTAGGTCTAACTAGCTACCATTAACAAAGAGCTAAGCTTTGGTTTTTATACTTTCAGATCCAAAAATCGTGCATGGGCTTGGAGCCATGTTTTGGGCCAGAGAATCAGGCCCAAAACCCAATTCTTTCAGTCCAAAAAGGCCTCTTAAGCTGCAGTTGGATTCAACAGACTTTTCGTCTATTTTTTCTCCTCTGATTGGGTCAAGTCTTGGACCATTGGAAAGCTCTTTCCGAGCCGGTCGTTTTGACATAAGATAGGCCCCATTCCGAGGTCTGAGTCCAAAAATACGGCCTTTGGAAGTTCTGCTGACTTGTGTGCTGTTTCTGCCCGTGTCGACTTTTCAGCTTTTGACCGGGCTTTAGGAAGGCTTTGTCTTCTTGAATCTTGGCCTTTAATCACGGAACTAGTTAGTAACCGACCTTTGCTCCTTTATCTCGCTAAAATGGCACATTTCTACACATAATGAACTTTGAAACTTGAAATGCATAAAAACACGTAATCAGTGTTAACTCTTAATTATTACTCACATAATTGGTCTAAAAGTATGACTGTTACAGGGTTAAAACTATAGTTTTGGGCTCTTATCAACTAACCTATTCCTAATTGAGCTAGAAGTCTTTATTAGGTGTTGCGGGGATTAGGAGATGGTTTAAGAAGGAAGGAAATGGATATTCAAAAAGGGCATATATGAGATAATAGAGTTTTCATATTATGTAACTAGAGAAAACCATGTTCTTTACTTTTGCTTCTACACTTTGTTTCCATCCTTAGCCATATTTTTTTTCTTTTTCTTTAGCTTTTGACTCCTTTGATTCTATTTTTGGAGTTCTAACTCTTTATTTTCTTTTATTTATTTATTTATTTGGATGGAAACTTCCTTTTCTTATTTGAAGCGACTAACAAATTTTTAATTTCAAAGGTATTTCTTTTTTCTATTATTCATCTCTATTCTCAGACTTATTCAAAGAATGAGTAGGTTTTTTTTTTTTTTTTTTTTTTTTAATTTTGTTTTGTAAAAGGTTAAAGGAATTTGCGGTTTATGAAAGGCTAAAGAAAGGCTCAAAGGGGCGACTAGCAGAAAATAATTCATAGGTTTGAATTTTTGGCTATATCGATTCAAAGAGGGCCTAAATTCTTACTTCGGATATGGTATAGTGATCAAGTAAGTGGACGTGTGATTTCTCTATCCGGATTTTACTTCTCCCTTGTGTCATTCTCAAATGTTTCGCTCATATAAGGCTTTAGGCTATATTCTCACAGGATTTGTAGAATAAGTACTCTAGCCTAGATTTCAGAAACTTACTGCCAAACAATCATAGATACTCATGTAATATAGTTATAGATATATGCAGAGATTATTACGTACATATTAACCTAAGTTTCTAAAAACTATTCCCATGCTGAAGCTACGTGAGACTTCTAGATTATTGAGAACATAGAGAAAGAAAACAATACCAATATTCCTAAGTGTATAGCATGAACTTTTTATTCATATTTTTAAATTTTTTGAAAACTTACTAGAAAACAAGTGCATATTATAGATATCTATATCCTAACAGATGCCTTATTTACACTTATTTCTATCCCACCCCAAACAAAAAGCATGCTTTGTCCTCAAAATATTTAAATAAAAAGGGTAGGAAAATACCATGGAAACGCGTGAAATTCTGGAACATCTACAAAACAAGGTTAAACATACTAATATAGAAAAAGAAAAATAGACGCAACTCTATATGAGTTCCACCTGTTATGGGGTTAACAAGAATTAAATTGCTTGGGACATAAGCAGACACTAACTGAAACTAAAAGACTTACCTTATCTCCCGTTTAATCGCCATCCGCCTCCTCTTCTATAAAGAAATGGGGTTCCTTCGCATCCTACCCCTCCATGGTAACTTGCCAAGCTTCACGCCATTTATCATCTACAACTGCTAACCTGTTTAGCGCCACTTAGTCGGATGGGGTGTAGGGGGCAACCCAATGAGGTTGCACCTGCCATCTGGGCCAAGTCATAGCACGGAAAGATCGAATAATACAATTGGTGGGTCTCACAATGTCGACCCCAACCCAATCCGTGAAACAGGCACAAAAAACAGGAAAGAAACAGAGCATAATACGACAAATTAAAACAGGCATAAGAAGGTACTTATGCCTCATACTCTGGGCTTGTGCTAAACTAGATATTAATGTCTTGGGAAGGTCATATAACAGGCATCCCTCAGCTAGAGCAAGGAAAACATCGCAAGTGGCGTCATTCGTAGAAGAAAAACGCCACTCCCCTAATATGTTTAGCATGATAAAAAAACATGACCGTGCCCATGTTAAGAGACAAGCTACCAAGGGCTACATTATATGTCCCTTGGTCCTCTACACGGAAAATGTCAGCCCCATAATTCGCATGCAAAAGCTCATAGTTGTAGGCAGAGAAATTATCAACTATGTTGCCCCGTGGGTCTTGAATCTCAGCAGGCATAGGAAGCTCAACAACAAAAGCCAACAAGAACTTGGTTATTTCCATTGTTTTGTCATCAATGTTGATGGAGAACACGTGTTCTCCATCCATCGGATAAAAGAATTTACAATGGTTAAAATACGAGGTAAGTGCAGGAGAGTAAAGTTCATCAGAACTTTCCATTAAAAATTGACATCCTGCTTGTATGATTACTTCGCAAAACCACGCACCATAGGTGTCACTTTGGAACAAGTCTTCAAAAGATTATTCCGGTATGATACGAGGGGATATCTTCACCAGACTACTCTCTAGAATAGCTACAACGGATCCTAGAACAATCCACAAAAATTGGAATTTTTTTTCCGTGCCTACAGATGTTAGAGCGTGGGTGGCGCTCCAATTTAGCCTGGGTAGGGCGCAAGGTGCGCTCAGGCTATGATTGAGTTCCAGGCACTTAGGCGCAGGGCGAGCTCATTTTTAGCTTGGGATGGGCGGGTACGCTCTGGTCTAAATTGAGTAATAGGCACTTAGGCGGGGTGCGCGCTCACTTTTTGCCTGGGATGGGCGCAGGTCGCGCTCAGGTGTATTTCGAGTTACATGTGGGCAAGCACAGGTGGCACTCAACTGAGGCGCAGGCGCGCTCTGTGCAGCTTAAATGCTGAAGTGAAGAAGAAAAAAAGGAAAAATTGGGAGTGAAAGGTGAGAGATGAAAGTGAGATATGTGGGTTTGTGTGGAGAATGAAGGAAGTTTATATAAGGTTTGAGTTTCCAAAACGAATCGGCAAGTTGCCAAAACGCTTTAAGGTAATTGCCGAAAACAAAATTTTTCCAAAACCAAAAATGGAAACAACCCATATTCTTTATTCCAAAACAAACCTAATATCTTTTAGGTTGAATTTAGGATAGTACTGCCTAACTTATTGAGATTTCATCCGAACACAATATCTACTCATAGCCATACCAATATCGGCAACATTCCCAACAATCATCGCAAAATTACATAATAAATTATGGATCATATAAAAACCACGCTAAAATAAATAATACCACCCCCAAACAATTCGAGAAGGTGGGATTAACACAATAATCAACGCATAATTTGAAAGGAACCACATTATATTAAAATCAAAATTCAAATACAATTAACTACCGAATACAAATTTAACTACTGAATTCAAAATTAACATCCGAACTAATAAATACAATAAAAACAACATCAATCAATATATTCCCTAAACCACGCGCAACTGGTTGAAAATGGAGCATGATAAATGATAAAGTTGAATAGTCTACCTACGAAATGAACGATGAAATCAAAACGTAAGTAAACTAAACTATTTATGTTGCTATGTTATCAAAGTTTCCTACTCTCAAGTCTATCGAAATAGAGTGGAGTAACAAATTCGTTCCACTCCTAGTGCTCTAGCATGGAATGTTTTCTAATCTAATTAGTCGGTCTTAAGTCGATGAGAGCTTTACGAAGTGATATGCTACGATACTTACTGAATTTGATTACTTGACTTTTAAACTACTAATGCTATGGAAATATGATTGTTTTGAATCTAGATAAAAGATTAGAGGGGAATTGAATCCACCTCGAATCCAACTTAATAGCCTAACATAGATTCTTGTATCTCGATTATTACGTTCTTACGGCAAGAAATTCGAGTTCTAATCCCTAGTGTTCATGGCATTTCTACAGAGTACTAACTAGCATGTGAGGTCGTCCACCCATTCTCATGGCGAATCACGACCTTCTAGATTGGAATAGATTCTATAATGTTTCTACACTATACCACCAAGTTTTCATCAAGGCTTCATCAACCCCTCTAATGGAGGTTTTAGCCTTGAATCATTCCACAATCATTTCCATATGAATCTAAACTAAACATATTATCAAGATTCGAAAATTACTAATCTAAACTAAACAATGATTAAAATTCTAATTAACAACTAAGAGATGGTAACCAACAATAATTAAAACTAGATCTAATAGATTGAAATAACACAATTCAAAATTGATAAAACAACTATTTTATTTATCTAATCAATCAAGAACAATGATTCAAAGACTTAATCTAAAACAAGAATTGAAAATGGAACTAAAGCTTAATTTAATTAATGAAAACAGATCTAGAATTATCTATATTATTTTAGGTCTAACTAGCTACCATTAACAAAAAGCTAAACTTTGGTTTTTATACTTTCAGATCCAAAAATCGTGCATGGGCTTGGAGCCATGTTTTGGGCCAGAGAATCAGGCCCAAAACCCAATTCTTTCAGTCCAAAAAGGCCTCTTCAGCTGCAGTTAGCTTCTACAGACTTTTCGTCTGCTTTTACTCCTCTGATTGGGTCAAGGCTTAGACCATTGGAAAGCTCTTTCCGAGCCGGTCATTTTGACATAAGGTAGGCCCAATTCCAAGGTCTGAGTCCAAAGATACGGCTTTCGGAAGTTCTGCTGACTTGTGTGCTGTTTCAGCCCGTGTCAACTTTTCAGCTTTTGACCGGGCTTTAGGAAGTCTTTATCTTCTTGAATCTTGGCCTTTAATCACGGAACTCCTTAGTAACCGACCTTTTCTCCTTTATCTCACAAAAGTGGCACATTTCTGCACATAATGGACTTTGAAGCCTGAAATGCATAAAAACACGTAATCAGTGTTAACTCTTAATTATTACTCACATAATTGGTCCAAAAGTATGACTGTTAAAGGGTTAAAACTACAATTTTGGGCTCTTATCAAACCACCCCCAAACAGCATTTTGCTTGTCCTCAAGCAAAGATGAGAAATTAAAATAAGTGACCAAAAATGGAGTTCTATCTACTCTCGTTTCGCTGAGTGCGATTGCATTGACCCTATGCAATAAGGCCTTAAACCACTAGGAATTCCCTAGTGGACAAGTTATAGCCTCGTGAGAGTTTTCCAGTGAAGGTACTCACAAACTTCAACTATACTACAACGACTAAGAAATAAAACTAATGTTTTCCTCATTCATGTCCCAACTATCTATACATCTCACTAGCAATTGAATAAGAATAACCAAGTCAAAAACCTAAACTAATATATGCATAATAATCAATCATCTATGATACAAATATATATACTATGAGTAATACTATGAAATGCCTAGCAGGTTCGTTTCTGAAAACTTCGAATAGCGCCCTTAAGTAGGTCCTCACATAAATGTCAAGACAAAACTACTCTGATTTTTTCCTCAAGTTTCATTTGCTCCATTAGGCAAGTGGGCACACTTTACCTTACAAATCTCAATGACAACAAGGAAGCCTGAGGGGCCGATCAAACACATCTGCCACTTACTATCACACTAACCTATTCCTAATTGAGCTAGAGGTCTTTATTAGGTGTCATGGGGATTAGGAGATGGTTTAAGAAGGAAGGAAATGGATATTCAAAAGGACAAGTCCGAGATAATAGAGTCTTCATATTATGTAACTTAGAGAAAACCTTGTTATTTTCTTTTTGCTTCTATACTTTGTTTCCATCCTTAGCCATATTTTTTCTTTTTCTTTTCTTTGGCTTTTGACTCCCTTTTTATTCTATTTTTGGAGTTTTTATTTATTTCTATATTATTTTTTTTTTCTTTTCCTTGGATGGAAACTTTTTTTTTTTCTAAAGCAACTAACTAATTTTTGTTTACACGGTTTTTCTCTTCTTCTTTCTTCACTCATTCTATTCGGACTTATTCTAAATTAGGTAGGTTGATTTATTTTTTTTTTATTTTGTTTTTGTTTTTGTAATGGGGTAAAGGAATTGTGGTTTATGGAAGGCTAAAGAAAGGCTCGAGGGGCTTACTAGCGGAAAATAATTCATAGGTTTGAATTTCTGGCTATATCGATCCAAAGAGGGCCTAAATTCTCGCTTAGGATATGGCATAGTGATCAAGCAAGTGGACGTGTGATATCTCTATCCAGATTTTACTTCTCCCTTGTGTCATTTCTCAATTGTTTCGCTCATATAAGGCTTTAGGCTATATTCTCACAGGATTTGTAGAATAAGTACTCTAGCCTAGATTTCAGAACTTACTGCTAACAATCATAGATACTCATGTAATATATTTATAGATAGATGCAGAGATTATTACCTACATATTAACCTAAGTTTCTAACAATTATTCTCGATGCAAAAGCTACACATGACACTTCTAGATTGTTAAGAGCATAGAGAAAGAAAACAATACCAATATTCCTAAGTGTATAGCATAACTTATTTATTTATATTTTTGAATTTTAAAAATTTTAACTAGAAAACAAATGCATATTATACATATCTATATCCTAACAGATGCCTCAATTACACGTGTTTCTATGCCCCCAAACAAGAATCATGCTTTGTCCTCAAAGTATTGTAAATAAAAAGGGTAGGAAAATTACCATTGAAACGTGTGAAATTCAGGAACATCTGCAAAACAAAGTTAGAACGTACTACTATAGGAAATAAAACCGACGAACTCTATAATGAAGTTCCACCCATTATGGGGTTAACAAAAATGAAATTGCTTGGGACATAAGCAGACACTTACTAAAAACTTACCTTATCTCCCGCTTAAACATCCTCCTCCTCATTAAAGATATGAGGTTCCTTCGCATCCTGCCAGTCCATTATAACTTGCCAAGCTTGCCGCCATTTATCATCTACTAATGCTAACCTGTTAAGTGTTATTATGTCTGATGGGATGTACGGGGCGACCAAATAAGGCTGCACCTGCCATCCCAGCCAAGTCATTATTCGCAATGAGCGAACCACCCTATTGGTGGGTCTCATGACTTCAACCCTTTTCCAATCTGTGAATTGTGCACAGAATACAGGTAAACAACTACGCATGATGCGGCTTACCAACACAGGCATAAGAAGATACTTACGCCTCATGGTTTGGGCTCTCTTAAGACTAGTGACCAAAACTCGGGGAATGTCATAGCGGCGACGTCCCTCAGCTAAAGCGAGGAAAATGTCACCAGCAGTATTGTTTGCAGAAATGAACTGCCATTCCCCCAAAATATTCATCAGGATGAATAACATGGTGGTGCCTACGTTTAAGGAAAGGCTACCAAGGGCAATGCTATATCGCCCCTGGTCCATTACTCGAAATACCCCTCCCCCATAATAATCATGGAAATATGTATAATCATAAAGATATGCATTATCAGTCATATATGCCCATGTGTGAACAGGATCAGGTATTGGTATTCCTAAAACTAAGGCGACCAAATTTTTATTGAATTCATGTGTCGTGTCATCGACTACGACGGAGAATTCTTGATCTCCATCCTGATTACAATAGAATTTAACGTGGTCATAGAAATAAGCAGTAAGTTGTGGTGAATATGACTCGTCATCACTTACCAGTAGATGACGCCATCCTAACTGCAGGATCCTGTGTCGGAACCAGTGTCCATAGGTCTCGGTGCCCAACACATCTTCGAAAGACTGTTCAGGTATGACTACAGGAGATGTCATCTTAACTACTCTTTGAACAGTTCCACAAAAAATCTTGGAATGACCCTGTGAAAATTGGAAATTTCCGCGTTCACAAAAGGAAGAAGCCGCGTCTTGGCGCCAGAGGGCGGTGGCGGCGGTCTCTTGTGTAAAGATCGCGATTTGATGTTATGGCGTGGGTCGCGCTTTGGTATGAGGGTGGGTAATTTCTAGGGCCAGAGCCGAGGATGGGTCGCTTTCATTATGAGGGCGGTCGCTCGACAAAATTCAAAAAAAAAGTAAAAGGTGCAAGCCGCTCGACAAAAGCGCAGCGCCGTAAGTTTTTGAAACCGGAGTTTAGAGCAAAAAAGAAGGTAAAACTTGGAGTGGATGGTGCGGGATGATGGTGGGATGTATTGTGGTTTGTTAGTGTAGAAAGGATGGAGTTTAAATAGGTTAGAGCTTCCAAAACGAATCGAAGTTCCCTATTTGTTTGAAGGCAATTTCCGAAATAGGAAAATTCCCAAAACCGAAAACGAAACAAGCCATTTTCATGATTTCCTAAAAATCCCGGTATCTTTCATCTTTGGATTTAGAATAGTAACTTCTAAACTCTCCTAGATTTCATGCTACCACCACACAAGTCATAGATATGCCGACATCGGCCAAATTATCAACCTTTCCTCCAAGACAACTTAACATATATATGATCAGATAACGACTTATGCTCGGTCTAAATATTTCCACCCCCAAACAAGTCGGGAAGGTGGGATAAATGATAAAACAAGCAAGTACTCAAAAAAAATAACCAATTATATTAAAAATAAAATAAAATATAAATCCAAACAACATTAAATAAACACATTACTATTTAAATTTAACTCTTGAATTAAAATCCTTCTAATAAAACGAAATTATGAAATAACAACGAACTCAGTTGGGGTGAACACCTAGTTTTGTGATGATGATGGACCCCGAGATGGAGATTAGCTCGGGATGGAGAATGACTTGAACCATCTCGTCCTTCGGGCGACGATGCTCATGCTGTCGGACTCGGCCGAAACAGAGTCCTCCACGGTGGCATCGCGTCAGAAGCATCTCTATTCGAACAAGCGTTGGGCTTCCATCTCGCATCGAAGTAATCGTGATACCGGGTTTGTTGTTCTTTGGTGGATAGTCTCCATGTTATACAAGATATCGTCCAGAATGCCTTCGAGCATTTCAAATCTCCTCTGAAGATTCCCTTGCTTCTTTTGAACTACTATCTGTCTATTTCGGATATCTCCACAAATACCATAAACGCACCGCAAGGCAGTTTGCAACACTTGCATGCGTTCTACATTAGAATTACACTTCTCTAATGCATCTTCATCCATCCATGTCATATCTTCCCTTTCATCCTCCGACTCATCCATTTTTTCTTCAGACAACGGCCAAGTCTCTTGGATGCAATCCGAATAGATACTTGCATTAGAATGCAATTTGATCTTAGTAGGAGTAGATCTTGCGACAGCTCTAAAGGAGAGCATGATCTTAGTGATCAATACGGGAAGAGGCGCTAAACTCTTCCCCACTCCTCGAATCACATTAAACATTAAATCAAGGATGCAAAAATTATACTTTGTTTGCAAAATCCAGAGAACGCGCACATTGCAGCCGATATCATCGACTTTGTCTTTCCAGGGGCGTTCCTACCAATCCACTGAGCTACAGCCAGTTGATTGGTTCTCAGGGTGGTCTGGCGGACGCAATGGGATGTCGGATTGTATTCACCCTCCACGACAGTATCCTTCATCAAAGCAGGAACTCCAGTATACTGGGATTCCTGAATTGTCGTTACTAGGTTGCTTTCAAGCGTAATTCCTAACAGTTCAGCTAACAACTGTCGCGTTACTTCTCTCCGCGTTCCTCCTAACTTTATGAAAATCCTATCCCCTTCCAATTCTCGCTTTTTATAAAACTGTTCTACCAAATCATAGTGATAGAACTCCTCAGTTGAGTACCACAGTCCGTTCCAATGTCTCTTGAACATCTCCGCGTCGTAAAATGGCGCGAAACTGTCGGAAGCAAACGCGTGTTCCGGCAAAATTCTACGTCATAGCGCCATTGAAATTTCTTAGACTACTAATGGTTTGTAGACTGTGGGGGAGGCGAGTTTTGAAGAAAACTACTAAAAACAGCGTTGGTGGCGGTGGTGGTGGTGGTGGAAACTATAATTGTTGGCTGTTTTTCGAAGTTGGGTTGGTGGTGATGATTGTTTAGAGAAGATTTAGGTGGATTTGATTTCCTTGGTGTAGGTGTAGTTAGGTTTTCTTCCCTCTCTCTATATTTATTTTTTTTTATTTTGGTTTCCAAAATTTAATTTAACTTGTAACCGGCGGTTTGGGATTGAAGTGGAAACACTGTGCGTGCGGGTTGGGAAGGAAGGAGACGCCGCACGCGCAAGCGCGGGTTGGGCCCAAGCCCAGTTTGAATTCCGAAATTTTCGATTTTTCGCGCAAATTCAAACTCAATTTGCCGCTTCGTTACTGGCCCGATTTTGGCGAATGAGTTATGGAAATGATCAGTAGAGAATTTCCAATCCAATGATCCATAAAACACTCAATTCCAACCATGGGTGACGTATAAGAGGGTGGAAGAACGCCTCGAAGTGCGTGTGTGACGTAAGTTATGCGAACGAAGGAAATCTTAGTTTAGATTACGTCAACCCAATTGAACTAATGGGCCTAAACAAAACCAATGGGAAGTTCGAACAATCCCGATGGAAAGATCGACTGCCTACCCCCAAACAAATTTTTAAACACAAAATTTGTTTACAACGTGGGTCGTTTTAAAGTCAGATTCCCAAGACTTGTTGGATTGCTATTTCTATGATTTTAAGAATTTTAATTTTATTTTTATATGTTTATTATAAGAAACACGAAAAACAATAAATACATAATTCACTCCATAGAGGATCATGACTCAAAACCGAGAAAACATGCAAAAGTGGAAAACGCGGAATTATGTAAACTGTGGACTTAGGATCCGGTACTTATAGCCACACACTCCATAGGGAGGGCCCGGTTACCTGAATGGTGTACTTATCAGTATATGGAAATGAAAGTAAGTACACCAAATGACAAGGGTCAGTCCTCATAGACAGGGTCCTGTAAAAGGACTTCCTCTACATCGAGGGGGACGAAGTTAAGAAAAAATGTTTTAACCGTTGACCATTAACCTGAAAGGTACTATTATCATTTGGATTTACCAAGGTGATTGCCCCGTAAGGGGTGACTTCAGTAACTAGAAAAGGGCCAGACCAACGGGTTTTTAGTTTGCCTGGGAAAACATGTAGACGGGAGTTGTAAAGCAAAACCTTTTGACCGACCACAAACTCTTTGCGCAAGATATGCTTATCATGAACACGTTTCATGTTAGCTTTATAATCCTTCGCGAGATCGTACGAATCGCTACGGATTTCTTCAAGCTCATTCAATTGCAACTTGTGTTTGACACCTGCCTCATCAATATTGAAGTTAAGGCTTTTTATAGCCCACAGAGCACGGTGCTCTAATTCAACGGGAAAATGACATGGTTTCCCAAAAACAAGTATAAAGGGAGACATACCTATAGGAGTTTTGAAAGCAGTTCTATACGCCCATAAGGCATCCGATAGGCGCTTTGACCAGTCTTTCCTATCGGGTTTACATTGTTTCTAAAATCTTTTTGATTTCCTATTAGAAACTTCTACTTGTCCGCTAGTTTTGTGGATGATAAGGAGTTGCTACTTTGTGTGTAACTCCATACTTTTTCACTAGGGATGCAACAACTCTATTGCTTTAGGAAAAAATGTGTTCCACCATCACTAATGATGGTCATTGCTACGCAAGCTAGGGCCTCTATCCATTTAGACCACGTAGTCCACGGCAACTAGAATATAAATGAAACCGTGGGAAACCGGAAAGGACCCATGAAATCAATGCCCCAAACGCCGAAAAATTTCTAACGATCAAGATTGGATTTAATGGCATCATATTACGTTCGTAATTAAGCCCAAGTTGTTGGCAACGATACACGCGTCTTGCAATGCACTTGGGCATCCTTAAAAAGGGTAGGCCAATAAAATCCACAGAACTTTAGCGGCTGTTTTCATCCCACTAAAATGTCCACCACACTCTTTTGTCATGGCAGAACGATAGAACTTCATTATATTCCCACCGGGAATACAACATTTTAATAATCTGATCCGCACAATACTTAAAAAGGTAGGGCTCATCCCAAAGAGTATAACTTAACTCTAGCCAAAAACTTTTTATGTTCATTCCTTGACCAATTATAAGGCATAACATCAGCCGCTAGATAATTTACAATGTCAAAGATACCATGGTCTTTGAAAAATGGCATACGATGCTCATCGGGGAAAAGAGTCCGGTATGGACTCAGAATCACTCTGATCGTCGTTTGTGAGTCTAGATAAGTGGTCGGCAACTACGTTTTCGACCCCTCTTTTGTCCTTTATTTCTAATGTGAACTCTTGCAAGAGAAGGATCCATCGGATTAATCTCTGCTTAGCATCCTTCTTTGCAAGAAGGTACTTAAGGGCTGCATGGTCCGTGTAAACTAAAGTTTTAGAACCAACCAAATAAGGACGAAACTTATCTAAAGCATAAATGACGGCTAAGAATTCTTTTTCTGTAGTTGAATAATTTCGTTGAGCATCGTTTAATGTTTTACTAGCATAATAAATGACAGTGGACTTATTATCTAGTTTTTGTCCCAAGACTGCACCCACTGCATAGTCACTAGCATCACACATGAGTTCGAAAGGTTTAGACCAATCGGGAGGCTGTATAATTGGTGTAGAGGTTAGGGCGGCTTTTAAAGTTTCAAAAGCCTGCTTACAGTTAAAATTAAAATAAAAGATTGCATCTTTCAAAAGCAGATTAGTTAAAGGCCTAGCTATTTTCGAGAAGTCTTTAATAAATCGCCTATAAAAACCTGCATGGCCTAGAAAGGCTCTAATATCATGGACAGTCCGTGGTTTAGGTAGAGTCGCTATCTTATCTAGTTTGGTCTTATCCACTTCGATGCCATCCCTAGATACAATGTGACCTAGTACTATGCCCTTTTTTAACATGAAATGACATTTTTCCCAATTTAAAACTAGACTCTTCTCTTCACACCGTGTCAAAACCTTAGATAGGTTAGACAGGCAGTCAGTGAAAGAGTCTCCATAGATAGAAAAATCATCCATGAATATTTCCATGAAACGCTCTACCATGTCACTAAATATATGAAGCATACACTGCTGGAAGGTACCAGGAGCATTACAAAGGCCAAAAGGCATTCGTTTATAGGTGTATGTTCCAAAAGGACATGTAAAGGTAGTCTTTTCTTGGTCATCAATATCAATAATAATTTGGAAATAGCCAGAGTAGCCATCCAAAAAACATTAAAAAGCATGACCAGCTAGACGTTCTAGCATCTGATCAATAAACGGTAATGGAAAATGATCCTTTCGTGTCATGGCATTTTAATGTCTGTAATCAATACAGATCCTCCATTTCATAGGACCATGTGTGGCAACATAGTCACCCTTTCCGTTACGAACCATGGTAACTCCTGATTTCTTAGGAACTACATGAATGGGGCTTACCCATTCGCTATCAGAGATGGGGTATATGATACCGCGATCGAAAGTAATCGTAAAGACTTCTTCCCTAACCACCTCTTTCATGGCAGGGGTTCAAGACGGCGAGATTCGCGAGAAGTCTTCGTGTTATCCTCCAAATGGATACGATGAGTGCAAACATTAGGGTCAATTCCCTTAATGTCAGCTAGGGACCAACCAATCGCAGACCGATGTTCCCTAATCACCCGGATTAAACATGTCTCTTCATCCATAGATAACAGAGAAGATATAATTACCGAATGACTACCATCCGGATCGAGTTGAATATATTTTAACTCTGGGGGAAGGGGTTTAAGCACTGGGGTGGAAGGAAAATCAATAGATGTTTCGTCGGGGTCCTCATTTTGCATAATGAATACTTGCTTAGGTAGCAAGTCTTCATACTCAATATGTGGAGCAACCGAAGTGTCTACAATTGGTGTGGACTCAAGGATGGTGTTGACTTCCTCTAAGTAGGAGTCATTTACAAAATCTGACTTTCTAAAAGAAAGGAATTTGTACATATTGTTTTAGGAAGCGTGTTGTTAAAATAATCTTGAGCTAAGCTCTCGATCATGCTAATCTCCCTATCTATATAGGCGAATCCGGGTAGCTGTTTCATCATTTTAAAACATTTACCTCAATTGTAAGATGGCCAAAAGATAAGGACATCTTACCATCGCGACAATTAATAAGTCGTTGGCGGTTGCTAAAAGGGGCACCCTAAAATGATCGGTACAGAGTTATTAGCGACTTCTGTATCGAGGATAACAAAATCAGCAGGGATAGTAGAAATCCTGAACTTTAACAAGCACGTTTTCCACTACACCCCTTAGGATACTTAATAGACACGTCCGCTAATTGCAATGTTATTTTTGTAGGTTGCATTTCTGTAGACCTATTTGTTTATACAAGTAATACGGGAGTAAGTTAACACTCGCCCCGGGTCTAATAAAGCGGTCATCGTGTGGGAATCTCCTAAGGTGCATTTTACAATGGGGGCGACCGGGGGTCCTTGTACTTAACAATTCCATTATTTTCGGATAAAGTTGGAAATTGTTCAGTTAAAAAGGCGTCTTTAGGTATGTTGGTCTTACGCCTAGTAGTGCACAACTCTTTAAGAAACTTAGCGTGATTAGGTAGCTTTTTAATAGCTTCGAGAAAAGGAAGGTTTATCGTTAGATTTTTGAAAACGTTCCTAATCTCCTCGAAGTTGGTATCCCTGGTTAGCATGGCTAATTTTTTAGGGAATGGTGGTTTTGCTCTATATTTAGCGTATGGCTCGACTTGATGTGTAACCTTGGCTTTCTGTTTCTTAGGTTGTGGTTTAACTGGTACCTCTACAGTGGTAGGTTCTTCAGTTTCTATTTTAGTATCTAGTTCGATATCCGGTGTAGGGAGTACTGATGGGGTAACTATAGGCATAGTTACTTTGTTATCAACCACTTTTCCAAAGCGGAGAGTGGTGATGGCATTTAGGTCACCTACTATTGTCGTTTCCGTACTAGTATTACCGTTTACCTCAAAGGCTGTGTTTGTTGTTTTAGGGTTTGGTATCGCTTGTCCTGGAAACACGCCTTTTGGTTGGGCTTTCTCTTGGGCTAACTGTTGTATGCCCTGATTTATGGATTGTAATATCTGTTGGTTTGATTGAGTCATTGATTGGAAAAGTTGTTGGGTAACTCAGTATAAAAGGCGTCGATCACGGTCCGGTTGTGTAGGTGTAGTAGTCACAGGTGGTGCATTTGGAACTATCTCACGTTGATTATTTATGGGTGGGTTTTGATAGTTACAATTGTTAACGGAACGATACCTCTATTGGTATTATAATTATTATAATTATTCTGACCTTGTGCTACACCTTGTCGTGGTTCAAGCTTGGTTGTTATAATTATTATAATTTCCCCGACCTTGTCCCCGTCCTTGCCTAGGTGGAGCTTGATTACGAGTTGTTTGTTTGCCTAACATTTTGGTTATTAAACCACGAGTTGTAACTTGTTGATTGTTTCGCCAACTAAAGTTGGGATGTTGTCTCCATGGGGCATTAGGAATAGCATAGTTATTAATGGAGCAAACATTATCTTGCTCTCTAATTGTTGTTGTTCATAGGCGAGAGGACAATAGAGTCAGGGTGCTCGGGACTCAAACAGAAATTACATGGGTTGGAGTTGACATTCATGACGGGGAATAGGCTTTTGTTGAATAGAAATAGCCTCTACTTTTTAGTTAGAGATTCGATTAAATTTTTAAGTTCGGATCGGGTTTCATCTCAAACATACCGTGCCTTAAGCTGTTGAAGATGAACTAGCAAAGCGGGGATATCATCACACCCCCCAATTGTTATTGCGTTTAGTTTGTTCTTCTTCTAAAAATTTGTAAGCCTCTCGAGGCTCCTTTACTTAGGAAACTACCCCATTCATTATGTCAAGGACTTCTTTATGGTGATGTTGAAGTCCTTTGAAAAGGCACTAACTAACGTGTCTTTTGCTAGGTTATGGTGTGGACACTCTATTAGCATATCGGTGAAACGATTCCAAGCCTCGAGAAAATGATTCATGAGGGGTTCCGCCGGAAGAAATGAATCTTGGAAAGCATTTCATCCGTCTTTAGGGGTGGGTAAAATGTTCCATAAATAGTGAACAAGTTTAGCCCACGAGTCCACAGAGTTAAAGCTTGGGCGCTTAACCAAGGAACTTTGCCTTATCGGCTAAGGTGAAGGGAAATACCCTCGGTTTAATTTGTTCCGCACCAACCGTAGGATGATGGAATGTTGTAAGGACTTGTTCAATCCACGCGATGTGTTGGTAAGGTTTTTCATGGCCTAAACCATGGAAAACGGGTAACAAATTAAATATGTTTGGGGATTCGAAAATCCCCATCGGGTCCGCTAGAACGATGCAAGATTTAGGGCTATCGCTCAAAGCTTTGTAGAAGTCGGAGAGAGGAGTCTCTTTCTTCACCCATTATGTCAGGTATGGTTGGTGGGATAGTAGTTAGAGGTGTTGTGATTGGTATACTCGATATGTTTGTTTGTTGATGGTTAATTACGTTCGGTGTTTTTTTCTCCGACCAGACCTTAATCTCATGCAAGTCTAAGTCTAAACACGAAAACAATCCAAACAATCTTGATATATTAGTATGAACCTCTAACCGGAGATGCGAGGTATGGAAGAAAGGAATACCGATAGCGTCCTTGTTTTCGCTTTATGAATAGCTTCTTGTTTTACGCGTGTTGAGTGTAAATAACAAGTTAGAACAAAAAAAAAACTTAAAAATTAAAGTTGAAACAAACTGTAGAAATTTGCAAAATTTTGCATAGGCTGGTCGCTCCTTGTCGCTCCTTGTCCGATAAGTGAGCTGGTCGCGCTTTGGTATGAGGGGGCGCCGGTCGCTCGAAGTCCAGTCCGGCCAAGTCAGCGCCAAGGAGCGGTGGTCGCTCGAAGTCCGGACTATAGAGGCAGCGGCTCCTTTATAGCGATCAAGGCTCGTGTAATTCTGTCCCGGAATTTTTCAACGCTGAAACGAATAACCACAGTATGAATCAAACAAGGGTGGGTGGGTTTAATGGGACTTAAAAGTGACTAATTCTACTATGAAAACAATGCTAAAGTGCAACTAAGATGGCAGCGGCGCCATTTGATAAATGATAAAGTTGAATAGTCTACCTACGAAATGAACGATGAAATCAAAACGTAAGTAAACTAAACTATTTATGTTGCTATGTTATCAAAGTTTCCTACTCTCAAGTCTATCGAAATAGAGTGGAGTAACAAATTCGTTCCACTCCTAGTGCTCTAGCATGGAATGTTTTCTAATCTAATTAGTCGGTCTTAAGTCGATGAGAGCTTTACGAAGTGATATGCTACGATACTTACTGAATTTGATTACTTGACTTTTAAACTACTATTGCTATGGAAATATGATTGTTTTGAATCTAGATAAAGGATTAGAGGGGAATTGAATCCACCTCGAATCCAACTTAATAGCCTAACATAGATTCTTGTATCTCGATTCTTACGTTCTTACGGCAAGAAATTCGAGTTCTAATCCCTAGTGTTCATGGCATTTCTACCGAGTACTAACTAGCATGTGAGGTCGTCCACCCATTCTCATGGCGAATCACGACCTTCTAGATTAGAATAGATTCTACAATGTTTCTACACTATACCACCAAGTTTTCATCAAGGCTTCATCAACCCCTCTAATGGAGGTTTTAGCTTAGAATCATTCCACAATCATTTCCTTATGAATCTAAACTAAACATATTATCAAGATTCAAAAATTACTAATCTAAACTAAACAATGATTAAAATTCTAATTAACAACTAAGAGATGGTAACCAACAATAATTAAAACTAGATCTAATAGACTGAAATAACACAATTCGAAATTGATAAAATAACTATTTTATTTATCTAATCAATCAAGAACAATGATTCAAAGACTTAATCTAAAACAAGAATTGAAAATGGAACTAAAGCTTAATTTAATTAATGAAAACAGATCTAGAATTATCTATATTATTTTAGGTCTAACTAGCTACCATTAACAAAGAGCTAAACTTTGGTTTTTATACTTTCAGATCCAAAAATCGTGCATGGGCTTGGAGCCATGTTTTGGGCCAGAGAATCAGGCCCAAAACCCAATTCTTTCAGTCCAAAAAGGCCTCTTCAGCTGCAGTTGGCTTCCACAGACTTTTCGTCCACTTCTGCTCCTCTGATTGGGTCAATGCTTAGACCATTGGAAAGCTCTTTCCGAGCTGGTCGTTTTGACATAAGGTAGGCCCAATTCAGAGGTCTGAGTCCAAAGATACGGTTTTCAGAAGTTCTGCTGACTTGTGTGCTGTTTCAGCCCGTGTCGACTTTTCAGCTTTTGACCGGGCTTTAGGAAGGCTTTATCTTCTTGAATCTTGGCCTTTAATCACGGGACTCCTTAGTAACCGACCTTTTCTCCTTTATCTCACTAAAGTGGCACATTTCTGCACATAATGGACTTTGAAGCCTGAAATGCATAAAAACACGTAATCAGTGTTAACTCTTAATTATTACTCACATAATTGGTCCAAAAGTATGACTGTTAAAGGGTTAAAACTACAGTTTTGGGCTCTTATCAGAGCATGAGATGAAGATGGGCCCGAGCCATCTGTCCTTCGGCGACGACGCTCGTGCCTCATGGATGCCTCCTCAGAAGAAGAACCCTCCTAGGGTAGGAAGCGTTCAAGCATTTCTTCTCAAAACTTGCGCTGTTCTTCCATCTCTTCCCAACGCTCATCTCCAACGCTCATCTTTGCGCTGGGCAGGAGTCTCATAGTTACGTTGTATCGCAGTCTGGTGAGTCCGAAGGTCTTCATAAATTGCATTAAGAGAACGCATGCCACGATGAAGCACTGACATGCATTCTACATCAGAATTACATCTCTCCAAGGCATCGACATCAAAACATGTCATGTCCCCCTTATCATCCGACTTAGTCTCTTCCACTACGCTCTCTCCAAGCAACCTCCAAACCTTCTGAACACTGTCCATATACGCTATGACATTCGTATGCAACTTAATCATAGTACGGTCAATTTTCGGAGTTGCTCTCAAACTTATCATGATCTTTGTTATCAAAACAGGGAGAGGTGCAATACTTTTTCTAACTCCCTAATCATATTAATCAAAAACTCGAGAATACAGAATTCATACTTCTTCTCCTGGAGTATCCATAGAACATGAAGACAGTTCAGACTGATGTCACTGAGCTTCTCTTTTCCAGTGACATTCCTACCAATCCATTAAGCTACAGCCAGCTGGTAGGTTCGCAGAGACGACTGGCGAAAACAATGCGAGCTGAGCTTGCATTGTAGTTTCCCTCCAAAATCGTCGTGTTCATCAAAGGCTCGATCCCACCAAATTGGGATTCCTGCAATGTGGTGTCGAGATGGCATCTAGGCGGAATGCCTAAAATCTCAGCCAGCAACCTCCTAGATACTTCTCTCCTCGTCCCAGCCACCTTAACAAAAATTCTATTTCCATCCAACTCCCTCTTCTTATACAATTGTTCCACCAAATTGGAGTGGTAGAAATCATCTGTCGAATACCACAACCGATTCCAATCCCTCCTAATCATCTCGTCACTGTAAAACGGCTCGAAGTGGTCGGCCGTAAAAGCTTGTTCCGGCAAAATTCTCCTTCTTTGTGCCATTGAAGTTTTGAAATGATTTGAGAGTTTAAATGCAATGTGGGGATAGAGTTTGAATCAAAATCACTTAAAGTTTGGGTGCTGGTGCAGTGGTGGCGCGGTGATTCGAAGTTTTTTTTTTTTGAATTTTTTACTATTTTGGTGGTTGAAATTTGTGGAGATGGTGGTGGGGATGTTGAGGAGGAGTTTTTGGAGTAGGTTAAACTGTTTGCGTGGTGGAGTTTAGGTTTTCATTTTTTTTTATGATAGGGTTTTGAGTTGTTAATGGCGGAATATGGAGTGAGGAAGAAGAAGAACACGATGCGTTCTTAGTTCGTACTGTTGACTTGGGCCCAAGCCCAATCAAATTCGGAAAAATTAAAATTAGAATTATCGACTCGTTATAGGTCTGATTTTTGCGAATGAGATATGAAAACGATCAGGAGAGAATTTGCAATCTAATGATCCATACCACATTCTAATCTAACCATGGGTGACATATAAGAAGATTGAAAATGCCTCCAAGTGCGTGAATGACGTAAGTTATGTGAACAAATAAAATATAAATGCATAGATAATGTCAACCCGAATCAAAATACGATTAACGGCATAAGCAACACAAATGGAAAGTTTAGCAATCAAGGACGGAAAACCCAACATCCTACCCCCAAACAAATTTTTGACAACGAAGTTTAAGAAATTTGTTTTAAACGTGGGTCTTTTAAAGTCAGATTCCCGAGACTTCCTAGATGACTATTTTTATGGTTTTAATATTTTTTACTTTTTATGAATAAGATTTAATATAAGAAAAACGAAAAGCATTAAAGACATAATTCACACCATAGAGAAACATGACTCAAAAATTGAGAAAACATGCAAGAGTGGAAAACATGAATTATGTTAACTGTGGACTTAGGATTCAGTGCTTACAGCCACACACTCCATAGGGAGGGCCCGGTTACCTGAATGGTGTGCTTACTAATATATGAAAGTGAAATGTAGCACACCGAAGAATAAAATAAGTCTTTTATAGTCAAATACTCAAGACTTTATCTAACACAAATGTATATAATGAACATGTAGTTTACCATATATCAATAATTGAAATAGTTGTGGATCGTTCCATAAATAATGATCACAGGAAACACACCCAAACACAATCAAGCACCATGATTGCCCAAAACGTGGGCTAGCGGGATGACAGCGAATACTGATGAATCTAGAACCTAACCTAGCATGCAAAATCTTCTTTTTCCTCCAACAAAAAGGTGGCCAAGTGAATGAGTGTGAAAAAATGGATGATTGTGGAAGATATGGTGGATATGGATGAATTTTAGAAGTAAGGAATTGAAAAAATGAGAATGTGGGTTTAGCATAAAACTCATTTGTGGCATGGGTTGGTATTATCACACAACTGAAAATGAAAGTGTCAGGTGGCTCTTTAGGTAGTATTTTCTTAATAGGAGAGTTTAGAAAATCATAAAGCACAGGAGAAACAAGAGGATCAAGTGCAAACTCTAGGTTCCTTTGAAAGGGTGGAAGGAGGGGAATCGAGGCGGATGGTGCGCAAGGTAGTTCTTGATAGGGTGAATCATCACCTGCTCTAAGAAACTCGTCGAATTCCTCATCTATCTTGGTCACATCCACATTACTATGGTATTCCTCTGTATCTTTAAGAAAGTCATCAATCTCGCCCTCATCCATAAGATGGGTATCAACTAGTGTAGGGACGAAAACGTCAGAGTCTGAACTACCAAAGGAAAGAAATTTGGGTAACTGATTATCAAGAAACGTGTTGTCAAAATAATCTCGAGCGAAGCTCTCGATCATGCTAACCTCTCCATTGACAGTCGTATCTTGGTACTGTTGAATCATCTTAAAAACATTTACCTCAACAGAAAGATGGCCAAAGGATAAGGACAACAAACCATCACGACAGTTTATGAGCGCGTTGGCAGTAGCCAAGAAGGGAAGCCCTAAAATGATAGGAACAGAGTCGTTAGCGACTTCTGTGTCGAGGATAACGAAATCGGCTTGGTAGTAAAAATTTTGAACTTTAACAGCACGTTTTCAACCACACCCTTAGGATACTTAATAGAACGATCCGCTAATTACAACGTCATTTTCGTTGGTTGCATCTATTGTAGACCAATTTGTTTATATAAATAATAAGGGAGTAAGTTAACACTCGCCCCTAGGTCTAATAGAGCAGTTGTTGTGTGATTATCCCCCAAGGTGCATTGTATAGTAGGATGACCAGGGTCCTTGTACTTAACGATTCCATTATTTTCAAATAGAGTTGGGAACTGTTCAATTAAAAAGGTGTCTTTAGAAATATTTGTCTTACACCAAGTAGTGCACAACTCTTTATGAAACTTAGCATGGTGAGGTAACTTTTTTATCGCTTCAAGAAAAGGAAGGTTTATCGTTAGATTTTTGAAAACCTCCCTAATCTCATCGAAATTTGTATCCTTGGTTAACATTGCTAATCTCTGGGGAAACGGTGGTTTCTCTTTATTTTTAGCATAAGGATCAACAGGATGTTTAACCTTAGCTTTTTGTTTCCTAGGTTGTGGTTTAACTGGTACCTCTACAGGGGTAGGATCTTCAGTTTCTATTTTAGTATCTAGTTCAATATCCAGTGTAGGGACTACTGGTGGGGTAACTATAGGCATAGTTACGTTGTTATCAACCACTCTGCCAGAACGGAGAGTGGTGATAGCATTTAACTCACCTACGTTTTCATTTTCATTACTAGTATTATCGATTATCTCAAAGGATGTGTTTGGTGTTTTAGGATTAGGTAATGCTTGGCCTGGAAACACGCCTTTTTGTTGGGCTTTCTCTTGGGCTAACTGTTAGGTTAAATGATTAATGGAGTAAAACATGTTGGTTAGATTGAGCCATGGATTGGAAAAGTTGTTTGCTAACCAGTATGAAGGCGTCAAGACGATCCGGTTGTGTAGGTGTAGTGGTAACAGGTGGTGTGACTGGAACTATCTCACGTTGATTATTAGCAGGTGGGTTGTGATAGTTATTATTAACCAGAACGTTACCTCTATTAGCATTATAATTATTATAATTACCTTGTCCTTGTCCTTGTCTCTGGGGAGCTTGGTTGTAATTGGGTGCTGGCCTAACATTTTGATTATTATACCCTGGAGGTATAACTTGTTGATTATTTCGCCAACCAAAATTGGGGTTTTGTCTCCAAGGTGCGTTAGGTTTGCTATTAATGGAATAAATATTATCCGACTTTGCAGATGGATGCTCATAGACTAGAGGACAATAGGAGTCGGGATTCCCAAGAATCAAACATAAATTACAGGGAATAAAGTTTACATTCATGATAGGGGTAGGCTTTTGATGAACAGAAATAGCTTCTACCTTTTTAGTGAGGGATTCATTTAGAGCTTTAAGCTCAGGATCAAATTTAACCTCAAACATACTGGTAGCCTTAACTATTGAAGAAGAACTAGCGGAACTGGGGATATCGGCACTACCCCCCCTAGTTATTATTACGCTTTGTTTGATCTTCTAAAAATTTATAAGCCTCTGAGGCTCCCTTACTGAGGAAACTACCCCCATTCATTATGTCAAGCACCTCTTTGTGGTGGTGTAATAGTCCTTTGAAAAAAGGCACAAACTAATGTGTCTTTCGCGAGGTTATGGTGTGGACACTCTATAAGAAGATCGGTGAAATGATTCCAAGCCTCTGAAAATGATTCATGAGGATTCTGTCGAAAGAAATGAATCTTGGAAAGCATTTCATCTGTCTTCAGTGGTGGGTAAAAATGTTCTATAAATAGTTGAACAAGTTTGGCTCATGAGTCCACAGAATTAGGCACTTGGGCAGTTAACCAAGACGCTACCTTATCGGCTAAGGTGAAAGGAAACACCCTCAGTTTAATTTGTTCAGCACCAACCGTAAGATGGTGGAATGTAGTAAGGACTTGGTCAATCCTACACATATGTTGAAGGTTTTTCATGGTCTAACCAATGAAAAACGGGTAACAAATTAAATATATTTGGGGGGATTCGAAAATCCCCCACTGGGTCTGATAGAACGATGCAAGATTTTAGGCTATCGTTCAAGGCTTTGTAAAAGTCAGAGAGAGGAGACTCTCTTTCTTCAGCCATTATTTCGGGTGTGGTGTGTGGTATGCTAGCTAGAGGTGTAGTGAGTGGTATACTAAAAAGGCGTGTTTGTTGACATTGCCGGTTGATTACGTTAGGCATTTTTCTTCTGCCTGACCTTAATCTCATGCAAGGCTAAGACCAATCATCTAGAAGTTAAACTAAAACAAAGCTTTGAACGAATCTTCTACTCCAACTCTATTGCGATAGCATTCGAGAGTAGAAAACTTTGATAATTAGACACATAAGTTAAGTTTTAGTTTTACTTGCGTTTGAGTCTCGTTACTTAATCGTAGGTAAAACTATCATTTTACATTTATCAAATGGCACCGCTGCCATCTTAATTCCCTTTAGTATTGTTTTTGGTAGTATTGTTAGTCTTTTCAAAGTCCCATTAAACCCTTCCACCCTTGTTTGATTCTAACTGTGGTTGTTTGTTTCAAAACTGAATTTTTCCTCGCTTGCAGAATACAAGGAGCTGACCACCTTGGTAGGCAAAGTTAGAGCCCCCAAATGAAGCACCGAACTTGAGTTTTACCTGAGCGCAACCCGTGCCCTACCAAGGAAAAGCTAAAAGTGAGCGCGCCCTATGCCTAAGTGCTTGGAACTCGATCATAGCCTGAGCTTACCCTGCGCCCTACCTAGGCATAGTTTGAGCACCCCCCGCGCTCTGACATCCGTAGGCACGAAAAATTCCAATTTTTTGTGGGTTGTTCCAGGATCATTTGAAGCTGTTCTAGAGAGTAGTCTGGTGATGACATCCCCTCGTATTATACCAGAACAGTCTTTTGAAGACTTGTTCCAAAGTGACACCTATGGTGCGTGGTTTCGCGAAGTAATCATACAAGCAGAATGGCAATTTTTAATGGTAAGTTATGATGAACTTTACTCTCTTGCACTTACCTCGTATTTGTATGACCATTGTAAATTCTTTTATCGTATGGATGTGTTCTCCATCAACATTGATGATGAAACAATGGAAATAACCAAGTTCTTGTTGGCTTTTGTTGTTGAGCTTCCTATGCCTGCTGAGATTCAAGACCCACGAGGCTACATAGTTGATAATTTCTTTGCCTATAACTATGTGCTTTTGCATGAGAATTATGGGGCCGGCATTTTCCGTATAGAGGACCAAGGGACATATAACGTAGCCCTTGGTAGCTTGTCCCTCAACGTGGGCATGGTCATGTTCTTTATCATGCTAAACATATTAGGGGAGTGGCATTTTTCTTCGGCGAATGACGCCACTTGCGATGTTTTCCTTGCTCTAGTTGAGGGACGCCTGCTATATGACCTTCCCAAGACATTAATGTCTAGTTTAGCATGAGCCCAGAGTATGAGGCATAAGTACCTTCTTATGCCTGTTTTAGTTTGTCGTATTATGCTATGTTTCGTCCCTTGTTTTTGTGCCCGTTTCACGGATTGGGTTGGGGTCGACACTGTGAGACTCACTAATTATATTATTCGATCTTTCCATGCTATGACTTGGCCGGGATGGCAGGTGCAACCTTATTGGGTTGCCCCCTACACCCCATCCAACCAAGTGGTGCTAAACAGGTTAGCGATTGTAGATGATAAATGGCGTGAAGCTTGGAAAGTTACCATGGCGTGGTAGGATGCGAAGGAACCTCATTTCTTTATAAAAGAGGATGAGGATGACGTTTAAATACGGGAGAAAAGGTAAGTTTTTAGTTTCAGTTAGTGTCTGCTTATGTCCCAAGCAATTTACTTCTTCTAACCCCATAACGGGTGGAACTTCTATAGAGTCGCGCCTGTTTTTCTTTTTCTATATTAGTATGTTTTACTATTGTTTTGCAGATGTTGAATAATTTCACGCGTTCCCATGGTATTTTTCTACCCTTTTTATTTCAATACTTTGAGGACAAAGCATGCTTCTTGTGTGGTGGGGGGGCATAGAAACACGTGTAATTAAGGCATCTGTTAGGATATAGATATGTACAATATGCACTTATTTTCTAGTAAAAATTCTAAAAAATTCTAAAAATATAAATAAAAAGTTTATGCTATACACTTAGGAACATTTGTATTGTTTTCTTTCTCTATGCTCTCAATAATCTAGAAGTGTCACGTAGCTTTTGCATGAGAATTGTTTTTAGAAACTTAGGTTAATATGTAGGTAATAATCTTTGCATCTATCTATAACTATATTACATGAGTATCTACGATTGTTTGGTAGTAAGTTTCTAAAATCTAGGCTAGAGTACTTATTCTACAAATCCTGTGAGAATATAGCCTAAAGCTTTATATGAGCGAAACATTTGAAAATGACACAAGGGAGAAGTAAAATCCGGATAGAGAAATCACACGTCCACTTACTTGATCAATATACCATATCCTAAGCGAGAATTTAGGCCCTCTTTGGATCGATATAGACAGAAATTCAAACCTATGAATTATTTTCAACTAGTTGCCCCGTTGAGCCTTTCATAAACCGCAAATCCTTTAACCTTTTACAAAACAAAATTAAAAAAAAAAAAAAAAAAAAAAAAAACCTACCCATTCTTTGAATGAATCTGAGAATAGAGATGAAGAATAGAAAAAGAGAAAGACTTTTGAAATCAAGAATTTGTTAGTCGCTTCAAATAAGAAAATGAAGTTTCCATTCAAATAAAAAAAAATAATAATAATAAATAAATAAAAGAACATAAAGAGTTAGAACTCCAAAAATATAATCAAATGAGTCAAAAGCCAAAAAAAAAAAAAAAAATATGTCTAAGGATGGAAACAAAGTGTAGAAGCAAAAGTAGAAAACAAGGTTTCTCTAGTTACATAATATGAAGACTCTATTGTCTCAGACTTGTCTTTTTTCAATTCCATTTTCTTCGTTCTTAAACCATCTCCTAATCCCCGCAACAGCTAATAATGACCTCTAGCTCAATTAGGAATAGGTTAGTGTGATACTAAGTGGCAAATGTGTTTGATCTACTCCAGCTTCCTTGTGTGTCATTGAGATTGTAAGGTAAAGTGTGCCCACTACGACACTGGAGTAACGAAACCTTAGCGGAAAAATCAGAGTGGTTTTTGTCTTAACATTTATGTGAGGACCTACTTAAGGACGCTATTACGAAGTTTTAAAACGGACCTGCTAATGCATTTCATAGTATTACTCATTGTATATATATTTATTCGTAGATGATTGATTATTATGCATATATTAGCTTAGGTTTCGAATTTATTATTCTGTATTCATTGCTAAGTGATATGTATAGATAGTTGAGACATAAATAAGGAAACAATAGTTTTATTTCTTAGTCGATGTAGTATAGATGAAGTTTGTGAGTACCTTCACTAGAAAACCCTCACGAGGCTATAACTCGTCCACTAGGGAATTCCTATTGGTTTAAAGCCTTGTTGCATATGGTCAATGTAATCACACTCGGCGAAACGAGATTAGCTAGAACTCCATTTTTGGTCACTTATTCTAATTTCTCATATTGGCTTGAGAACAAGCAAAATGCTGTTTGGGGGTGGTTTGATAAGAGCCCAAAACTTTAGTTTTAACCCCTTAACAATAATACTTTTAGACCAATTATGCGAGTAATAAATAAAAGTTAATGCTAATTACGTGCTTTTATATATTTCAGGCATTGGAGTCAATTATGTGCAGAAATGTGTCACTTGTGCGAGATAAAGGAGCAAGGGTTGGTTGCTAAGAAGTTCTATGATTAAAGGCCAAGATCCAAGGAGAAAAAGCCTTTTTAAAGCCCAGTCAAAGCTGAAAAGTCAAAGTCAACGCGGGCAGAAACAGCGCACAAAAGTCAACAAAACTTCCGAAAACCGTATTTTTGGATTCAGACCTTGGAATTGGTCCTACCTTATGTCAAAACGACCGTCTTAGAAAGATCTTTCCAATGTCATAAGACTTGACCCAATCAGAAGAGCAGAAATGGATGAAAAGTCTGGTGAAGTCAAATCTGGCTGGAAAGGGCTCTATGGACTGAAGCAATTAAGCTTAGAAATTAAGCTTTGGGCTTGATTTTCCAGCCCAAATCATGGCTCCTCAGCCCATGCATGAAAATGTGGATCTGGTCTCCTCCATTTCAACATACAAGATTGAACTCTGAAGCAATCTAGTTTTGTAGGTAGCCATTAGAGAATAGTTTTAGATCTAGATTTAGACTTCATTAATTAATTAGTTTTATTTACCTTGTTTTAAATTAGCGATTGAATCAATTGTTATTTCTTCATTATATCAATAAAGATAGTTAGTTATACATAATCTAGTTTCATTTTCCATTAATTATTTAGTTTTAATTCATAGATTTAGTTATTTTTCATTACTAGTTTCAATTAATTCTTGCATGATTAGATTCCATTTAGTTCAAATAAGCAAATTTAGAATATTTATATGATGACTTGTTTAAATTCATATAGAAATGATAGTTTAATGACTCTAGGCTAAACCTCCATTAGAGGGGTTGAGGAAGCCTTAATGAAAGCTTGATTGTTGTTAGCGCAGAATAGTCGTAATTTTCCATTCCAATCTAGAAAGTAATTAGTTCACCATGAGAATGGGTTTGATTGATTTACATGCTAGATGTTAGTTGGTAGAGATAACCATGAACAACTAGGGATTAGGAAGAACAAATTGCTATGCAAAAGCATTGCAATTCGGATTACGACGAATCTTCGCTAATTAATTAAGTCGAGTTAAGGTGGAATCAATCCCCCCTAATTCCTTATCATAGTATCAATTTAGCATTTCGTAGTTGAATTATCGTATCTTGTTAGCATAATTTGCATCGTAGTATAAATTACATCATACTCTCATTGACTTTAGATAGACTGGTAACCTTAGGAAACGTTAATTCTAAAGAACTAGGAGTGGAACGAATCTTCTACTCCAACTTTATTGCGATATCATTCAAGAGTAGAATAACTTTGATAATTAGACACATGAGTTAAGTTTTAGTTTTACTTGTGTTTTAGTCTCGTTAATTATTCGTAGGTAAAACTATCATTTTACGTTTATCAAATGGGGCCGCTGATTACTAGAACTAAGTACGAAAAGAGCCCAAAACTGTAGAAACTATAAGAGCCCAATGGTGATTTCTACTCTCAAATGTGATAAATGTAAGCTCAAAACTGTAGAAACTATAAGAGCCCAATGGTGATTTCTACTCTCAAATGTGATAAATGTAAGCTTATGTCGTTCCATTTATAAGAACTTTATGTAAATTATTCTACTAGTTTCCTACTCTCACATTAGGTAATTTATTAGACACATAAATTTTGATATTTTTAGTAAATGATAGTTTTACCCACGACTAAGTACGAGACTCGAACGCAAGTAAAACTAGAACTTAACTTATGTGTCTAATTATCAAAGTTTTCTACTCTCGAATGCTATCGCAATAGAGTTGGAGTAAAAAATTCGTTCACTCCTAGTTCTTTAGAATTCGTGTTTTCTAAGACTATCGGTCCTACCAAAGTTAATGAGAGTAAGATGAAATTATACTACGATGCAAATTATGCTAGCAAGATACGATAATTTCAACTACAAAATGCTAAATTGATACTATGATAAGGAATTATGGGGGATTGATTCGACCTTAACTCGACTTAATTAAGTAGCGAAGATTCGTCATAATCCGTATTGCAATGCTTTCGCATAACAATTGGTTCTTCCTAATCCCTAGTTGTTAATGGTAATCTCTACCAACTAACATCTAACATGTAAAGCAATCAAACCCATTCTCATAGTGAACTAATTACTTTCTAGATTGGAATAGAAAATTACGACAATATTACGCTAACAAAAATCAAGTTTTCATCAAGGCTTTCTCAAACCCCTCTAATGGAGGTTTAGCCTAGAGTCATCAAACTACCATTTCTAATTAATCTTCTCCCTGTTTTATTCATTCCCCGGCAGCGGCGCCATTTGATAAATGTAAAATGATAGTTTATCTAGGAATAAGTAACGAGACTCAAACGCAAGTAAAACTAAAACTTAACTTATGTGTCTAATTATCAAAGTTATTATACTCTTAAATGCTATTGCATTAGAGTTGGAGTAGAATATTCGTTCCACACCTAGTTCTTTAGTATTCAATATTTCCTAAGGTTATCAGTCTATCCAAAGTCAATGAGAGTATGATGGAATTTATGCTACAATGCAAATTATACTAACAAAATACGATAATTCAACTACGAAATGCTAAATTGATACTATGATAAGGAATTAGGGGGGATTGATTCCACCTTAACTCGACTTAATTAACTAGCGAAGATTTGTCGTAATCCAAATTGCAATACTTTCACATTACAATTGGTTCTTCCTAATCCCTAGTTGTTCATGGTAATCTCTACCAACTAACATCTAGCATGTGAAGCAATCAAACCCATTCTCATGGTGAACTAATTACTTTCTAGATTAGAATGGAAAATTATGACTATTCTACGCTAACAACAATCAAGCTTTCATAAAGGCTTTCTCAAACCCCTCTAATGGAGGTTTAGCCTAAAGTCATTAAACTATTATTTCCAATTGAATTTAAACAAGACATGATATAAATATTCTAAATTTGCTTATTTGAATTCAAATGGAAATCTAATCATGCAAGAATTAATTGGAAATAGTAATGACAAATAACTAAATTTATGAATTGAAACTAAATAATTAATGGAAAATGAAACTAGATTATGAAGAACTATCTAACTTTATTGATCTAATGATTAAATAACAATTGATTCAATAACTAAATTAAAACAAGATAATAAAAACTAATTAATTAATGGAGTCTAAATCTAGATCCAAAATTATTCACTAATGGCTACCTACAAACTAGATTGCTTAAGACTTAAGTTTTCTGTGTTCTAATGGAGGAGACTAGATCCAAATTTTCGTGCATGGGCTGAGGAGCCATGTTTTGGGCCGGAAAATCGAGCCCAAAGCTTAATTTCTTCAGTCCACAGAGCCCTTTTCAGCTAGATTTGACTTCAGCCGACTTTTCATCCACTTATTCTTCTCTGATTGGGTCAAGGCTTGGACCATTGGAAAGAGATTTTCGAGCCGGTCGTTTTGACATAAGGTAGGCTTAATTCTGAGGTTTGAGTCCAAAGCTATGTCCTTCGGACGTTCTGCTGACTTTTGTGCACTATTTCTACCCGCGTTGACTTTGACTTTTCAACTTTGATCGGGCTTTTTAAAGGCTTTTTCTCCTTGAATCTTGGCCTTTAATCATAGAACTTCTTAGCAACCAACCCTCGCTCCTGTATATCGCCAAAGTGACACATTTCTGCACATAATTGACTCCAATGCCTGAAATATATAAAAGCACGTAATCATCATTAACTCTTATTTATTACTCGCATAATTGGTCTAAAAGTGTTATTTTTAGGGGGTTAAAACTACTTTTTTGGGGTCTTATCAAGTACTCCACCACATCCCGCTCCTTCAGATTTACTGCCCCATATGTATTTTTCTTTATCATTCCAAGAGGTGGTTTCTCCCATTGTCCTTGTACTGGCTATAAGACAATATTGATACTGCCTGTGATCTTCCTGGCTTCAGATGAGTCTTCTACTTCTTTTATCACTCTCTGGAGGTAGTTTCTCATCCTTTCAACAATGACTTTAGAGAGAGTGTCAGCGGAGTGTGTTTTGTTCTTGAACTTCTTGTTGTTCCGTTCGTTCCAGATTCCATAGACTGTGGCACAAACAAATGTTTTGACTATCTCACTTGTCACCGAGCTTTCTCTACTAATCTGCATAATACTTTGCCATTCTAAAGTAGATTCACTTATAGTTGTTTGTAACCCCAGTCGGTTCTTTACTGCTGCCCACACTTTGCGTGAATACTCGCAGTTGAAAAAAAAAAAAAAAAAAAGATGTTTTGAATTTTCAAGATGGGCCTCACAGAAACAACATCTTGAGGTGGTGATAATCCTCCTGTGTATTAACCTGTCTTGTGTGGCTAGGCACCTGGCAAACAGTTGACAAGTTATGAACGAGTGCTTTAGGACTGTGTACTTACCCCAAACCAGCTTGTACCATTTCACTTTCTCTCTTACCTTCTTAATAGCCATATATGCAGATTTAGTAGTAAACTTACTACTACTGGAAGGTGTCCACACAACTAGATCTTTCCCTATGTTAGGGTTGAAACTCGTTTGCAGGATGTTCACTTTCAGTTCTCCATCTGGTAACTATGCTACCACCTTATTCCATCTACCATTGGTGATCAATACACTGTCTTTGGCGTTCTCTGGTAAGTCCTGCAACATGTTTCGAGCTTGATTATCATGGATCAGCAGTTTTGATGACATCCAAGGATCATGCCACAAGCTAGTCTCCTCTCCATCTGCTATCAAACATCGAATGAATTTTCTAGCAATCTTTTCGGTGCTTAAGAATGCATCTCCAGGCCCAAGAATAGTCTTGCGGTATCTTCATGGTCCAAAAGTGCTTACTCCTTATGTGATATTCCCAGGCCCACTTTGTCCCTAAAGATTCCTGTTTACTCACCATTTTGACGACTAGCCCACAATATATAGCTTTGATCCACACTCTCCGGTCCATAATGCTTAGCCCCCTTTCTGATTTGTGTAATCTCCGTTTTGCATGACTGGTTTTATGCATTTTAGTTTGCATGGACACTCCAGCCCAAAGAAACCAATTGCATAGCTTGGCCACCTTATCAAGTACCCCCATAGGCAAGATAAAGGTCTTAGCCCAATAGATGTGGAATGAAGAAAGGATGGATTGTATACGCTGCAATCTTCCCGCATAAGATAAAGCTCTATTTTTCCAAATAGAAATTCTGACCATTATTCTTTCTATCAAAGGCAGGCAGTCCTTGGAGCTTATTCTCACAGAGGTAAGAGGCAATCCGAGGTACTTAACAGGAGGAGTAGCCTTCTGAATCCCGAGCAAGTCCATCATCCTCTGTCATGCTACCAGTGAGCATAAAAGTTTTCATGGAGTTAATCTTGAGCCCCGTTAGGGTGGAGAAACAATCATTGGAATCCTTTACAGCAGTAATAGACACTACTTCCCCTTTACAGAAAAAAAAAAAAGGACATCATCTGCAAAGCTCAAATGAGTGATAGTGAGTCTTCTACATTTAGAATGTGGGATAATACTTCGTGAGTTCAGACCCTGCTTTAAGAGACCCCCCCAGCAGTTCCATGATCAACACAAACATATATGGAGATAATGGGTCTCCTTGCCGAAGCCCTCTCTTGCCTTCGAAATAACCTTGTGGGCATCTTGTAGGGGGGATTTCCCGTCACTGAACAGATGACACGTGTATGGGAAATAACCTAAAATTATAGATGTCCAGAATGAGATGAGGACCATCAGACAGTTCCTGAACAGAAGGAAACTGAAGATGGCAATCTTTGATGATAAGGAAAGAATTGTGATAACATATCTTAGGAGTTACCTTTTAGATAAAATCTTCCCACACACGATGAGATATTATGATCAACAAGGAAACTTACCTCTCATAAGATATAGTCTAGATTCAAACTTCCATAAGAAGAGGAATCCTAATAGGAAGGCAGAGTCCAAAGATAGAAAGGAACTCACAAGCGGTGAGGACAACCTTAACCCTAGGACTCTCGTAGCCCTTTCTATATAAACCATAGGGATTTGTTCTTAGGAACTATGCAAAATAGGGTTTGATTCTCCTTAAGAACAAAGGAGATACATACGCAGCCATCAGGTGGTTCAACCCTGAACTCACTATCATCTCATCCCTTCTCTATCCAGTAGAGGTGTTAAGATCACAAGGCACAGAGTTCCTCTACATCTTTTGGCGCCGTCTGTGGGGATGAAAGCAGGTAAATATTCATTTTAAACGATTGATTTAGTCTAAAAACTCTTACTGTTGTGATGGCAGGAGCAAAGAAAACAAAGGGTGGTGCTAGCACGCGCAGCATCGCCATCAGAGAAGAAGAACACAAGATGCCTGAAGGGGCTGAGAATGTTGGTCACCAAGACGCGAATGATGCGCCCCCCCTAAGGACTTGTGACCAGCCCCAATGGACCAGTTGTTCCCGGAGCAGGTCCCAGAAATAACGCTCAGGAGGAACGTCAAAATGGTGAGAATGCTATCCTCACCAACCCAGAGTCTATTCAGGCGAGTCAGGTGATGTAGGCTGATATAAGTGGCTAAGGCACTTATATCAGCCTGACACAGGGAAGGAGCCACTCATTGATCTCGATGATGACGACTTTTTGGAAGGTGGTCGTGCTAGGAACCCAAGGCATGGGGATCCAATATGACGTGAGCCATCTGAGTCAGAATGCAGCAATTCAAATGAGGACTCAGGAACATCCTCAGAACTGGAGTCCACTGACCAGGATCATGATGTCGACCCTCGACACCATAAAAGAGCTCAGAACAGGAAACTTTCTACCAAAGAAAGTGCATGGGAAACTGAGAAGAATGACCTGATCCGTTAGATGCATTAGATGACAGGCAAAGGGAGAAAAATGCAAGACTCTTTTGTTCAATCCGCTATAATGGGGGCAGGCATATCCCCTTTTGCATCACGAGGTGATGAGGAAGCCATATCCCCATGGTTACAGACAACCGAAGTTCAGTGTCTTTGGTGGCAAGTCAGATCTGGTGGATCACGTATTCAGGTATCGTGCCACTATGGGCCAATGTGAGAGATATGACCATGTCATATGTCAAGAGTTCAAAGCCTCCCTGTCTAGATCAACGCTCCAGTGGTACCACAGATTACCTAAGCGTCAGATCAGGTCCTCAGAAGAACTATTTAGGACCTTCATAGACAGGTACTCATGCAACAAACATTAGCCAAAATGGATCGATGCATTGTTCAACATCAAGAAAAATGATGGAGAGGCATTGAGATCCTACATGCAACGGTTCATGGAAATCTCAATCCAAATAGAGTCTTGTGATGAATAGACTGCTATAATACCTTTCAAGCAAGGGTTGGATGAAAACAATGGCTTATTCGGATCTCTCTCCAGGAAGCCACCCCACGATTTAGAGGAACTCCTTGACAGGGTTGAAACTCATGCGGGGTGGGAAGAGGATGTCCTGAACAGACGTCATGAAGCGAAGAATACTAGTCGGACAGTTCTTGGGGTTCCTCAAGAACGGAATGGAAATTCTTCCCCTCAAAAATCTAAGAGACCGTAATCGTGGTCGCCAAAAGGCCGAATCCCAATCAAAGGGACGAATGCCCAGAGGGCAATACCAAAATGTAGCCAGTAGTGCAGATGGAAAATCACAGAAGAAGCCACGTGTGGAGGGAGCTGAAGGAGCTCTTCCCTCAATGGATAGAAACTTTGCCCCTCTGAACAAAATACCAGATGAGGTTCTGGACTCGATAAAAAAATCAGAGTTATCTCAAATGGCCAGCTCCGCTAAAGCCAGGCTCCCTGGGTACAAGAGACCAAAGGACCTACTGCAAGTTCCATAAAAGTAAGGGTCACAGCACCAGAGCCTGCAAGACCCTGAAAAATAAACTACAATATCTTATTGAAAGGGGGTATTTGAAGTAATTTGTGGCGCATGAACAGGCAAATGCAGTACAGACTGAGGAGATCAGCACATCATTTCAGGATCCCCCAGGTACTAGACCGCTCAATGGCCGACTCTAAATAAATATGATTTCCAAAAAAGCAAGCAAACGAAGTGGACAGATCATTGAAAAGGGTGTGCGATATCAAATGTGCATCGCCAAGTATATGAGAATCATGAACATCGAACTGACTACAGGAGCTCATGTTAACGCGGTACCTCACAAAGATCCTCTCATCCTCTATACTGAGGCTGACTGTTATAGCATCCAGAGCCCCCATGAGGATCCACTTGTTCTGACACTTCCTTTTGGAGATTATGATTTACATCGCATATTGGTTGATCCAGGCAGCTTCAACAGATGTGTTATACTATGACGCATTCAAGAAGCTGCAAATTCCTAATTCCGAAATGGTTGCCACCAACTCCAACCTACATGGATTCAGTGGGGACAAAGCTCTAACAGTTGAGGAGATCCAACTACCCATAGCTACTGGTCTGGTAACTCTCATCATAAACTTTGTTGTGGTAAAAGCTAACATACCCTATCATATGATCTTGGGCAGGACTTGGCTGCATAGACTCTAAGCTGTTCCTAGCACCTATCACCAATGTCTGAAGTTCCCGCATAATGGGACAATTGAGACGATTAGAGGGGATCAGGTGGCTGCCAAAACATGCTACACTCTAGCGACGAAGTAGTCCCTACTCCCTTTTGAACCAATAGAGGTGGGGCAACCCACCAAATAGCAATTACAGTTGGATCCACCTCTCCCGGACCTAGTCCCACGAGAGAGGGAGGATCCCCCTTCACTAAAGCCGTTAGAGGAAGTGGAAATTGTAGGAGGTAGCTCGCCAAAAACCACTTTCATCAGCACCTTGTTGAGTTTTGAAGAGCATCATGCTCTGATACAGTTCCTCCGAGAGCACAGAGATGTGTTTGCTTGGTCATTCAAAGAAATATCAGGAACTGACCCCCACGTGGCATGCCACCAGCTCAATGTCCGTAGTGATGCAGTAGTTGTCAAGCAGAAACCAAGAAGGATAGGTGATGACAGATCCAAAGCAGTAAAAGCTGAAGTTGAAAAACTAAAGGCAGCTAATTTTGTCAAGGAAATCAATTTCCCCACCTGGATTTCTAATATTGTCCCAATAAGAAAGAAGAATGGGTCATGGAGAATCTATATTGACTTCACGGATCTGAATCGTGCATGTCCGAAAGACAACTACCCTCTGCCACGAATTGACAAGTTGGTGGATGCGACGGCTAGACATGAACTGTTATCTTTCATAGATGGATCATCTGGATACAACCAGATCCCATTGCATGAGGAAGACCACAAGCATACAAGTTTCACAATTGAGGATGGCCTGTACTGTTATCAAGTCATGTCGTTTCGACTAAAAAATGCAGGGGCCTCGTACCACCGTTTGGTGAACAAAATGTTTGAAGGATTGATAGGTGACATTATGGAAGTGTATGTAGATGATCTCTTGATCAAAAGTCTGAAACGGGGAGATCATTTCTCCCACTTGCAATGTGCATTTGACGTTCTTCCAGAATATCACATGAAGCTCAACCATACGAAATGTTCTTTCACTGTATCATCAGGAAAGTTTTTAGGGTACCTAGTTACTAAGAGAGGGATTGAGGTGAACCCAGATCAGATCCGAGTGCTCATAGAAATGCCTTCACCAAAATATATGAAAGAGGTTCAAAAAGTTACAGGCAGGTTAGGTGCTCTGAACAGGTTCATCTCCAAGAGTTTAGATAAGTGCAAATCCCTCTTTTAGTTATTGCGAAAGAACACCTCCTTCGTATGGACGGAAGAATGCCAAAAGGAGTTCGATCAACTCAAAACATACCTGGGGGCATTGCCAATCCTTTCAAAGCCTGTTGAGGGAGAAATCCTAGGTCTTTATCTCTGTTCATCTGACTACAACATCAATTCTATTCTAATACGCGTGGATGAAAAGAAGGTTGAAAAACTTGTCTATTTCTTGAGCCGGACGCTCCTACCAGCAGCAACAAGGTACCCTAAACTAGAAAGAGTCATTTTAGAACTTGTTTTTGCCGTAGAGAAATTACAACCGTACTTCCAGTCCCATACCATTAAAATGATCACAGAGTACCAATTGTGATCACTTCTGGAATGAACGAACAGGTCGGGAAGGCTAGCTAAATGGTATCTATAACTGTAAGAATATGATATTATTTATGTCCCCAAAATATCATAGAAGGGTCAGGCACTAGCAGAATACTTGGGAGATTTCCTAATGACCTACACGGGGTACGACTCAACCACCCCCATTTCCGATAATGGCATCCTACCTGAATTTCTAAACACCCGTCCAGACCCATGGGAGTCAAGCTCTGGATGGCCGCTGTTCATGGATGGATCTTCAAATGACAGAGGCGCAGGAGTTGGAGTTATTTTAGTTACTCTTGACAATATGCGGCTGGAGAAATCCATTTGATTAGGTTAGAACGCCTCTAACAATGAGGCAGAGTATGAGGCAACACTTACTGGCCTCACAATGGCCCTCGACCTAGGCCTAACACACCTCACAATTTTTAGTGAATCACAGCTGGTTATGTTCCAAGTTGATGGAGGGTATGAGGCCAGGGATGAACGAATGGTTAAATACCTGGAAATGGTGAGGGGTCTTCAAGGAAAGTTTGAGAACATTCAGTTCTAACAGCTACCTCAATCTAAAAATCGACACGCAGATGCTTTGGCATATGTTGCTTCGATGTTGGGCAACAGTGAGTCACGTTCCATCCCTATAGAGTTCCAGGATAAATCTGGCATTCAGATCCCAGTTAGAATAGTTTGTGTTGTTCTGGCCATTACTCTAAGTTGGATGGATCCATATAAGTCCTACCTCAAAGACGGGACACTCCCTGAGGATAAGAATGTAGCAAGGCGTCTGCTTGTAAAGATACAAAGATTCACCCTCATTGGAGATAATCTGTACAAGAAGTCCTTTCTGGGACCTCATCTCAGATGTCTCTCTCCACACCTCGCTGAACAGGTTATGCAAGAAGTTCATGAAGGAATTTGTGGCAACCATGCTGGGGGCAGAACACTAGCTCTCAAGATCCTAAGGCAAGAGTATTTTTGGCCTTATATGCAAAAGGATGCAAAGGTTTTTGCCTGCAAATATGAAAATTGTCAATGATATGCTCCGTTGATCCATGCCCCAGCAATAGAACTGCACCCATTGGCCAGCCCATGGCCATTTGCACAGTGGGGAACTGACATCTTAGGACCTTTACCACTTGCTCCTAGCAATGTCTGATTCTTACCGGTTGTGACAGATTACTTCACCAAGTGGATAGTAGCAGTTCCCCTTGTCTTCATTCGAGAATAGGACGTCAGAAAGTTCATTTGGAACAACATTGTCTGCAGGTTTGGCATACCCAAAGTTATCATCTTAGATAATGGGCAACAGTTCGCTGGAGGAATGGCCGTTAACTCTGTGAGGAGTTTCACATTACCCATTTGTTCTCAACTCCAAGGTACCCACAAGGCAATGGCCAGGCTGAAGCCTCTAATAGGGTCATCTTGGATAACATGAAACATAAATTAGACGACGCAAAAGGTTTATGGGTCAAGGAACTACCTAAGGTCTTATAGGCATACCAAACTACACCGAGACGGTCAACTGGTGAGTCCCCATTTTCACTAACCTACGGAACTGAAGCTGTCATACCTCCAGAACTGGTAGCTCCCACTCAGAAGTCAGATGTTGTGCACACTCTGGACAATGAGGGGTCGTTATGTAGAGAAATGGATCTCCTAGATGAAAAACGAGAAGGTGCCACACTTCGCTTAGCTGCTAACCAGCAGATTCTAAAAAGATCATACGACAAAAGAGTATGGATTCTATCTTTCAAATCTGGAGATCTAGTTTTGTGTTAGATCCCATAGCCCAACGACAAGCTTAGGCCCAACTGGGAAGGACCATATATCATCGACAAGGTTAGTCAAACTGGTTTTTATTATCTACGCTGTTAAAGGGGATGTTCTTGTCAAACCATGGAACACACAGCACCTTTGCAAGTACTATCAGTAAATTACTATTTTATACTTTTTTACGTATTGTTTACTCCTCTCCAAGTCATCAATAAAGTTCTCCACATTTCTATCGAATTTATTCCTTGCATTAGTTCTTTATTTATAATCCACAATGAACTAAGCCTTTAGGGAATTATCTTCTCACTATCTATTCAAGAATATTGTATGCCAATTTGCTTTAGAACCAGTAATACTGAGTATGGGAAAGTTGAACTGTATGCCAGATCCTTTCCCATTCCCATGCAGCTGGAACTGTACGCTAATTCTTTTAAGCAGCGATTATCCTCGATTGGTTAAGCCTTTAGGGAAACAGACCACACTTACTATTTAGTAAACTATATGCCAGTTTAACTTTGGGCAAGAGATAGTGTTCTTGAGAGCCTGAACTATATGCCAGTTCCTGGCACTCTCGAAACATCAACATAGGAGTTGCTAGGAAGATCTGGTTGGATCCAGATCCTAGCACGCAAATTATAGGCACGAACTCAGATTCGGCATGATGATGGCGAGGAAGACTCCCCCACTGTTGTTCTGGCGATACCTTATTTATTTTTTAAATAAATAGAACCTATCGTTATTAAACACAGTGTCGTGCTCATGGTACCAAGTTACTTTCGCAAAGACATATAACTCTATTGCAATCGAACTCCTAATTACAGTTAACTTGAATTGCTTCCATGATATCCTCATCAGATTCTGGTCATGCCTTATTTTAATCTGTTTAGCCTACTATGGTCACCTATTGTTGTTCCAAATAAACTTTGTTGGCATCAGGGGTAGAGTATGCATAGTAACATATGTCATATAACATAAATGCTTCTAATGTATACATAAACTAGAATAGCTACAGAGCTCAGTAAGTAAATAGCATGCATGCATAAAATAGAAGAGCTATAGAGCTCAGTAAGTAAATTATATGTGAGCTACATAGCTCAATATTATAGACCTATAGAATAACTATTTAAAAATAATTGTTTATATGAATCATTAACTGAAAGGGTTATGAAGCAGGGGCAAATCAAACTTTGGTTCACCATCAGTGCTTGCTGCTGCACCATCGTTCAGGAACTCTTGTTTCACTCTCAAGAATAGACTATGTGGTAGCTGGAACAGTTGAAGGCTGAACAGAACACACACCTGAAATTGGAACTAGCAGGAAAGGAAGTTGAACGGGAGGCATGTCATCATCGGTGTCTTCTTCAGAAGATGAGGCGGCAGCAGGCATAAGTTCAGTTTGAATAGCAAAGATACTGGTGTCCAAGTCAGGAAAGAAGACAAAAGGGTTGGTTACCCACCCTTGATCATCCAACTTAGAAATGTACCAAGTAGCCTCAATTGCCTCCTCAAACTTTACTTGTTTGGCCGCATTGAAGGACTCTTCAGAAACATCTAGTACTCTCAGAGCAAAACGAATGGCATTTTTAGCTGATCTCTTCTTCACCTCCTGCACTACCATGGAATAGAACTCAGAGGTCTCAGCCAGGAGGTCATCAGCCTTCTTATTATAACGAAAACAATTCTCTTTCAAAGCTCTCTCATAACCTGACATGACCTCATTTGCATGGGCAATGGCTTGACCAAGGATTCTCATCTCGGTGTTCCTACAGTGAAGTTCCCCTTGGACCTGGTCATGCTTTGCTTGCAAGGTGGTTAAATGGGAGCGCAGTTCCAAGAACTTCACCTTCTAAGTAGCAGCATCAGTAGCTCCTTTCTAGGCTTTTTTCAGAGAGCCCTGAAGGTTGGAGATCATATCTCTCATGTTTTTGAAACCAGTATCAGATTTCCTCTCTCTGGCTAAGAGTTGTTCAACCTGGATCTCCAGCTCCTCAGCTTTTTTTTCAGCAGCCTCTTTTGCCTAAATCAGCTCGCCAGTAGCCATGTCATCAGTGGATGTACCGGCTGAGGCTACAAAGATAGGCTCTTTCATGGCTAAAAAGTCATTCACTAACTGGAAAAGGATATAGAGTGTGTAAGTGACACAATGAGAGAAACTAACATTGAACAGAGAGGGAAAGCTTTACCTTAGCAAGATGAATAGTAGATCGATGAAAGGACAAGTCCAGGCTCCCAGCCATGCTGGCCTCAGCCTTGTCAACAGGAAGTCGTGCAGCTTCCAGAACTCCAAACGGGATGTCAACATCATTTACAAAATGCTTGTTGGTAACAGGAAGTTCATCAATTAGTTTGTCCCCAATGCCTCATCTCTACAATCATCTCCCTTTCAGGGGAATCCAGAGATCGAGGCAAGAAGGGGATGTCATCACTCACCCTCTTCCTATCACCAAATTAAGGAGGAGGGAGAGCGATAGTTACGACCGTAGTTTCAGCAATACCATTCTCCTTACGATTACTAGGGAGGGAAGGGTCAACAGTCAAAGGGACATTGTCACCAATTTGTTCAGAACCTACAAGAGGATCTAGAACTGATAGGGATACAACTACATTCTTACAAGACTTAACAGGAGGGGGAATACTAGCAGGGACCTTGAAAAGTGTTTCTTCATTTACGGTGAGAGGACAAAATTTCATTTTCTTACCAGATGGGGCAACATCAGAAGCAGTATCAGATCTCTTCAATCTAGAACGGTTGGACGCACGCACCTCCCTTTTAAAATTGCTGGCCACCAGCAGTTCATGAGGCAGTTCAGGGCCCCTCCCGCCAGTGATCACACAATTATCACTAACAGCAGGCTCCTAAACTAAACCCGACATGGCAGCATCACTAGAGATGGCCACATAACCCTTCTCCTTGCAGTTTCCTCTTCTTCTAGTAATCAAAGAAGATTCATCCTGAACTAGAGGAGGAAGAAGTCCGGCATCCTAATCAATAGGAGGAGGAAGTGTTGTGGGCCCAGAATTCACAGTATTTATCCCAAAAGGGGAAAATCCAGGGACAAGTTGCAGCAATTCTTCAGTAGACCTGTTGAAATATTCAAAAAGATGGGTGAGATCAGGAACTATCACCCAAGGCATCCTCTGTTCCTTGGGGATCTTCTTGATAATGTCCACCGTAACAGTATCAGTTGCAGTTAGTTGATTCTAGGGAAAGAGTCATCTAAGGAATAATAGCAAAGAAATTTAGGTGAAAGACTCTTATATTAAGTTATAAGGTACCTGAGTAAGAAGACTTACTAGTTGGAGCATGGGTGTGTTTTCTGGGAACAGGAATTCCCATTGGCATCACCCAACACAAGAAGGTGGTGATCAGCCCAGCCTTCATCATACTTCCCCTCAAAAAAGACAACCAAAGAGTTCTTGTCTCTGGTCATGAGATAATAGTATGATTGGTCTCGAATATGCCGGACCTTATAAAAGTAACCAAACACCCAACGGTTTAGAGAAAATCCATGTCTCTTGGCAAGAAAGGTAGAATACATGACAGTTCTCTAAAATAGGGGTGCTGCCTAACCAAGAGCAAGATTGAAGTGAATCAGACACTCTCTTAGCAATGGGTGGAGGGGAAGAGTGAGTTCGGCCCTAAGCTGACCAATGGTGATGAGCGCCACCTCCTTGTAGGCCAACTCATCAAATAGCCTCCCCCACTCCCGGCTAATATCTTTAGGGATGTGACATTTCTCGTGGATCAATTCCAGGGAGGAAAGATCTCCAAAGTTTACAAGTGACCAGTTGGGATTCATGATCGAAAAAGAGGAAAAGTTTCAAGTTTTAGTTAAACCCTAACGGGAGATCAAAAGGTTCATTATGCAGAAAAAGGTAGCAGAAGAGATAAAGAGAGTTCTCTCAATAAATCCTTTATATACAGATAAGATGGACAGTTAAGATGAGCCAAAGCGGTGTGTCTTTTCGAGATGGAACTGCCATCATTACCTTTTTCGGGGAATGGCGTGTCTGTTTGAGCCGTCTTTTCAGTGCCTTAATTAGTTAAATACGTTAGCAGTTCTAGTAACAGTTTTGGAAAAAGATTCTCCTGCCAAAAGCAGTGTTGCTTCAAGCGCCCACGTGCTAGATGGCAAGAAAGGGGGCATCTATAGGATGATTTCCCGTCAGTGAACAGATGACACGTGTATGGGAAATAACCTAAGACTATAGATGTCCAGAATGAGACGAGGTCCACCAGATCAGTTCTATGAATAAGTAATCTCGTGGTCAGCACGAGTATTTAGTGGACATGTGCCAGGCACATGACTGACCGCCTTCAAACATAATAGTTACCCCAGTCGTTAGGAACTGATATAGACAATTCCTAAACATAAAGAAACTGAAGATGGCGGTCTTTGATGATAAGGAAAGAATCGTGATGACATATCTTATGAGTTACCTTTTTGATATAATTTTCCCATACACGATGGGACATTATGATCAACAAGGAAACTTACCTCTTATAAGATATGGTCTAGATTCAAACTTCCATAAGAAGAGGAATCCTAATAGGAAGGCAGAGTCCAAAGATGGAAGGGATCTCACAAGCGATGAGGACAGCCCTAACCCTAGGGCTCTCTTAGCCCTTCCTATATAAACCATAAGGATTCGCGCTTAGGAACTACGCAAAATAAGGTTTGACTCTCCATAAGAACAAAGGAGATACGTAGGCACCCGTCAGATGGTTCAACCCTGAACTCACCATCATCTCATCCCTTCTTTATTCAGTAGAGGCTTCAAGATCACAAGGCACAAAGGAAGATCAGGGGATACTCGGAATTTCCCCTACACATCCATTCACCAATATAGAGTAAGCAGGAGAGGTGAAGCACATGACAAGCCATTTGATGAACTTTGACGGAAACTCAAATTTTTTAAGGACTAGAATCAATATTTCCCAGCTGACCTTGTCGTAGGCTTTCTGAATGTCAACTTTGATTGTACATCTCTGGGGACCATGCTTCCTTGTATATCCTCTGAGAAGCTCATGCGCTAGTAGAAGATTGTCTTAAATACACCTTCCAAGGATAAAGGTCGATTGGTTTAGCTCTATCAGTTCTTCCAGCTGATGTTTCATCCTGTTACTTAAAACCTTAGCAACACATTTGTAAGTAACATTACAGCAAGCAATCAGTCTATACTCATCAACCTTATACACAATAGCTTTCTTTTGAATTAAACACAGAAAAGTAGCATTGGTAACTTTACGTATGTTGTTATTCTTGAAGATAAAATGGATAGCTCTAAGGAAATCACTGCCCACTATATCCCATGTTTTCTTGTAAAAGCAAGCATTATAACCATCCGGGCCTGGAGCTTTAGCATCTTCCATGGAGAAAAGAGCGTTCTTGATCCCATTATCTAATATATCTTCAGAAAGCATATCTGCCATCTCTTGATCCACCACATTTCTTACAGGAATCTCTTATAGCAGAGTTTCAGAGCACATAGCTTGGGATTGAACTCCCAAGAGACCTTGATAAAACTGAATGAAGGCTTTACAGACATCGACCCTTTCATGTTTTACACCCTCCATATCAGTCACTGCCTAAATGGAGTTTTTATTCTTCCTTTCCTTGATAACTTGATGAAAGAATTTGTTTCCTTTATCCCTATAGTCAAGCCAATCATTTTCTGCCCTGGTTTTTAAATCCATAAACTCTATCTCTATCAATTTACAAAGTCTAGCTCTAGCATCTTTTTCCTGACCAGTTAAAAGAGCATCTTGAGGGAACTGTTGTAGTTTCCTTTGTACCTTGTTCAACTCAGCTCTTGATGCCTCTGTTTTAAGATGAAGGTCCGACATGTGTGTTCTGGCCCATCCGCGCAATCTATTTTTCAGCAGCTTCAACTTGTGTAACAGGATATAAAGCGGACTCCCAACCACTTCAACATTCCAAACTTGCAGGACAACCTCCTTGAACTCGTTGGGTAGTGTCCAGACATTGCAGAAATGAAACGGAACTTTACCCCTTTCTATATCAACAAGATGCACCAACATGGGTGAGTGGTCTGAGATACTTTGAGTTAAGAATTCAGCAGAGGCATATGCAAACACTCTAGACCATTCAACATTTACAAGCACTCTATCAATCTTAGAGACCCATAATTTGCTTCTAGACCCATAATTTGTCCAAGTGTAAAAACAACCTGAAGCTTTTAAATCATATAGCCCTGTGTCAGCTAGACATTCCCCAAAAGGTATAGTTTTCCTTAATTGCACTGCTTCCCCAATCCTTTCATGAGAAAAAAGGACATTGTTAAAATCATCCAGGACACACCATTATTTAGAGATGCTTTGGTGTAGCTGTCTAAGGCCCATCCATAGTCCCACCCTTTCCTGACTATTATTACTTGCATAAATAACTGTTGCAAAGAACCTACAGGAGTTAAGATACACTGACACCTTACAATGGATAAATTAAGAGGTTTCATGCAGCTTGTGTACTGATACTAGGTTAGGATCCCATATAATCCAAATTCTTCCATTTGGGTTGCTATTGTAGTTGTTTACAAAACTCCAATTTGGTGCACACATTCCACTGATAACGCTGCTCTTTGCCTCTTTTACTTTAGTTTCCATCAATCTCAAGAGACATACTTTATTCTTAAAAATGAATTTATTTATTTCATCCACTTTCTTGAAATCATTAAGCCCTCTTATATTCCAAGAGCAAAATTTAATCATCGAAACCATTTAGTATTTTTTCTTCCTTGACCACTTGGGTCTGCCCGTCCTTTTCTTCTTCTCGTTGTTGTTGTTTTCCTTTCTCTTCTCAGATTTGGAATTCTCACTTTCTTTCTCAAGCTCAACAGCTCTTTTTTGAGCTCGAGTCTTAGCTTTTACCACCACATCCCTAGGGGGTACATGATCACTGAAGTATTCAAATATATCATCTTCTATCTCATTTCCACTCTCAGCTAGAGCTTGAAAAGAATTATGTTCATTTACATAATCTTCTTGTACCCTCTTCCCTTTTCCTTGTGCTTGCATAGAAACAACATTATAGTCTTCAGTTCTGTTAGCAAAGGAGATCTAGTACTCCTCAACTTCTGTCCTATGTATAGCTCAAACAGTTTTGTTAGTGACTGGTATGAAACTTTGCTCATCCTCTTGCTGAACAGGTATCACTGGTGGTTCATACTGTACTATCTCTAACCCCGAGGTATGCATCTCCATAACCTCACTCGGCATAGGTAGAGCCTCCATCAATAGAGATATCTTCTTGACTTGTTTTTTCCCCCATATTTGGTGTTGTGCTATCTTTATGTATAGTTTTGGCTCTCTAAACTTGCTTTGGTCGAGCTGGGCAATTTGAGAGTTTATGCCCAAATAAGTTACACCTTGTACAGGATGTAGGCACCCAAGGATATTCTAGTGCCAGTTCTACAACTCTTCCCCCATTTTCACTAGTATTAAAGTCCTATAAGAGAAATCTATTGGGACCTTAACACATATCTTAGCAAAATTGAGCTTGGGTCTTGCCTTTGTAGCCTCAACCATACTTACGGGTTTCCCTATCAAGCTCGCTACATAACCTAGACCATCATCAGTCCATAGTTCTTTTGGCATATTCATGATCTTAACCCAGATGGGAATTTTTGTGATCTTGTGTCTCTGAGCTTCAACTTCTCGAGTCCAGTGTCGAACAACAAATAATCAACAAGCAATGAAAATGGGGTCTACTTCCAACACTTTTCTTCTATCCTCATCTAGATTAAACTTGAAATAGAGCAATTCCCTATCTATAGATATGGTATAGCTGCCTTTTATCTTCCATAATCTAGCCAGCGTGGCTTTGACCAAAGGGAATGGAAGTCTTTTCTCAACAAAGAAACCAACGACATAGTCACTCCAAAAAAGATACTCCTTGCTCTAATATACTAGCTGGAATTTCAGCGACTCCATCATCTTGATGAGTTTCAAAGCTTCTCAGAGAATTGATTATGTTACTAGACCCTCCTCTAAAAAGAGAACTCCATGAGCCTTGGTTACGCAAACCAGCTGAAACATCTATAGCAGCAGGGGGGTTTGAGGAGGAGGAAGGTAGATCAGCCATTTGTGTCTAGAAACATGAAGGGATGGAGCTGATCTATCTTTTTTGTTAATTAACTGAAAAAGGGATTTGATGGTGGGAAAGGTTTGGTCAGGGAGGTCAAACAAAACTAAAAAATAAAGAAAAATTGTTAAAATTGGGTAGACCTGAAGGAGAAGTCTAAATTTAGTCAAAAAGAGCTGAAAGCGGTGCACCTAATAGCAGAATTAGGTTAAACTATGTTACTCCCTTTCTCCAACTAAAGTCCCCCAAAAGAGCTAGTTAGCTAATAGCTAGACTCTAGTAGGAATAGGAGATAAGAATTAGTTAATTGTTTTTATTTACTTTAATTCATTTGTTTCCCATTTTCATTACTTTAAAGCTTGAAGTTTTGTTGAATCTAGTTGGTTTTCTTCCATTCAAAGTGATTTATCTTGCTTTTCATAACAATAGTTCTTTAAAATATCTTCTTAATCATTCATTCAACCAACCAAAATTGGTTATTGATAAGCACCCAAAACTGTAATACTAAACCCCGTAGAGACATAGCATTTTGTTTAATTATGTGTTTAATAATCATAAAATAATTATATTTTTGTACTTTTGCAGGTTTTCGCAGTTAACGTGAATATGATGATAAAACCTACATCAAAGTATGGGAATATTGTGTATACTTGAAGTCTTCCCACTCAGCCCCAGTGAAGCCCAACAAAGTCTGACTAGAGCCGAAGATTCCCAAGGGACAAAACTAGTGTAGAATGAGACCACGTGTAAAGAAGTAGCAAACTTCCAAACCTCACATCTTTCAAACTTGGACTTCGATTTTGGCAAGTGAACTGCCAGAACGACCAGGGCGACGAGATCTATGCAAAGACAGAAAGTTGTAAAAATGCCAAAATTCGGGCCGCCACTGGACACAGCACTTTGACCCACTCTATAGGCCCACAAGAAATGATGAGTCATCATGCATGGACAAGTGGCAAGTTATGGACACTTTTGGGATACTTTGCAAGAAAAGACAAGACAAAATAATAAATGCATAACTAGATTGTTGAAAAGAAAAAGACAAACTTTGTGAAAAAATGTTTGGATTTTTTGGAAACAAAAAGACAAAGGTGAAATAAATGTAGGAAGGCTTTACGTGAGAGAGGGAGGATATATATTTTGGGAGGTTGGAGAAAGGCAAGGGGAATCTGGCATTTCCATTTTGTATTTACATTTCATACGTAGTATTTTCTTTCTTTGAAGCATATGTATTAGGTTGGTATAGGAAGTCTTGAACTTCAAATAAAGTCTATTTTCTTTAAGTTAAATTCCAATTCTTCTTTTACTTCTTTTCACTTTTTCCTTTCATACATCAAAGAAATCAATCCATCCAAGGACCATGAGCTAAAACCCTCCCAAGGGGAGGTTAATGATGCTCATGTGAGGATCAGGCTGCAATTTAGTAGTCTAGAATCACTACTTAGGAAATAGGTTTAGATTATACATCTGATCCCAAAATGACTGAGTCTGACCAAGTTTGGAGTGTTGATACTCTAGACCAATCTCGTGTGAGACCCTATGGTGGTCGTTAGCCCTCTGGTTTGTCCAGCTGGTATAAAATCAAACCAGGAGCTGAAGTAATATTCTAGAGATGGAATGTTAATTCAACTCCTCATGCTAGTGAGATGAACTCAGAGATGAGTACATCTCACTAGGGATCGATACTCGATGCCATTTCAGGTTTGTCTATGAACTCTAGACGGATTAGAGTTATAGTGATAAGGTACTTTAAACTTTTGTAACTGACCTTGCATGATTATGATTAACCTTCTTCCTGTATCTCTCTCTATTTAGTTTACTTAGAAATCAATCTTTGTAATTTTACGTTAACTTGCATTCCAAGTTTAATTGAGCAACATAAGAAATAAACTAAAATCCTACTCACTAATCCCTTAAAGCTATAAACCCAGTTGTAAACCTTGCTTATTAGTCCTAAGGTTTGGACGATCCCTTACTCGATCTATACTACTAACCCACGTGAGTAAGGTAACTTGACTAATTGAACATTTTACAGACTTTGGACTCAAAAGAATAAAACCCTAAATTACTAATTATCAAATGGCACTGCTACACGCCTAAGGACTCCGGACATTTAACATAACAACTGGAATACATCACTGGACAACCCCCCCTCTCTTGCCCTCTCCTTTTTTCGATTTTTCATTTATTTTGCGATTCTAATGTTTCTCTTAACTGTTCGTACCAACTTTTATTTTTCTACTACCTATGAACCAGATCGGAATTATCATCCTTAGGACATCCTAAGAACGATGTAAGAAGTTGAAGCACTGTATTTCTATCATAGTCTCGGACGAGACTTTCTAGGGTTGTGCGCAAGACTATACTGGAGTATCAACCCTCCATTTTTCAGGCCCAAGTCACTTCTCTTCTTGGTGCTATTTTGGACTCTCTGGGCATGTTTATCTAACTTCCAGTACGTGCATGAGTTCAACTTGTTTAAGGAGTTAATTCGGTCATTTAATTCTAATAGGTGGAATTACAGGAAGCTCCTCCTCAAACTTTGTCGTGGAAATTATTTGGTTGATTGCTATAACCTGTTTTACGTCATATATTTGTATGTTGGCATGATAACTCTTTGCATATATAGAATTTTTCCTGAGTATGTGTGGTTTGTCATTGCATATTGTCGTTAATACGGTTAATATGATTCGAATATACTTGGATGTCTGCGTGATTTCAACCTGCCTGCTTAGATTATTTTTGTATATGTATATTACATCCATTCACATACGTGACATTACTTTGCATGAGTTCGTTCTCGATATTCCTCTAGCTCGCATCTAGTTGCAAGTGTAGGGTATATTTTATGTATGCGTAGCTGTATATTATTGCAAATGTAGTACGTGTTTCTATTCACGTATGAGTAATATAGAGTTGCATGTGTAGCCTTCCTGTGTATAACTAGTATGTGTTAATTGCATGATTAGTCATCTATTTTGGCATCTCTCATCTTTATTTGCATGTTTCGTAATCACATGTTTAGGCTACATATATAGTTGCGTGAATATATTACCTGTGTTTTTCCCCCCTTCTCCATAATACATTAATTACGTAAACTTAAAAAAAAAAAAAAAAAAAAAAAAAAAAAAAAAAAAAAAAAATCCTAATAATAAATTGTCATCATAATTATATTAATAATAATCACATAATATACCATCATTAATCATCATCCTATTCCATCAGTGTCTAGCAAACTTGAAAGAATGAGGTTACCGAATTAAGGAACGTACTAGCACGGACAACCTCCCTCAATTCTCTCAGGTGACTTGGCTATTGGAATATTCACACGTTATCCTAGCTTACCTGCTCAAGTTAGCAACAGCTCAAGAGGTCGTGGTTCACCTCCCTCCTTACGTAATTACTAATCCTCATATCATAATTCATTCCTTATGAACCTGGAATTAAAAATAGTGTTTGCATGAGACTACGGTCTGGTACTAATAAGGAATTAGAACATACATATCGTCGTCGAAAATACGATAAACAACTGCATAAGTTATCCCCTAGACAGAGTTCTTCCTCCGTAAACCAACTTCGTCAAATATCTCAGTTTTCATTACCTCCCATAGTTATGGCCCAGGAAAATCCCACAGTAAATAAACCTCTTTCAGACTTCTATACTGCCTTACAGGAAGGACCTGCTTCCTGCATTAAACTCGATGAGATTGCAGGTGGTAAGACACTCAGGCATCATTGTAAACATTATAAACACAGTTTGTGGAGATTATAATAGCGAGACAAACCTAACATCTCTTGAAATTGTACATTCTCCTGGACCCACCTCCTGGATCTGGAACTCAACAAATAACCATGAAAAGTTAATGCGAGGAGACCTGGCAATTTATCTTCACTGATAAAAAATGTTTTTTAATCAATTCATATATATTTATTAATCTAACATTGGACTCATGAAGGTAAATTTCATAGACCATGTAGATACAAACTTAAAACTCCACTGAGTTGGTTTGATTGTTGATGGTGTCGCGAATCCATAGCTAATTCCAAAGGATTTATTGCCTGCAGAAACACATCATAAACTTAAGCTCTCACTGCAAAGATTGAGGACAAGAGACTATATCATTTCGTCAATTCTTTGCCTGCAATGTAATATGGAGTATAGAGTCCTCGATTTTCTCTCTCTTCTTTTTCCTTTTTTTCTTTATACATTCAAGAATAATTGTGTTTCTAATATGTGTTGTAATTGTTTAATAAAATGGACCTCACTCCATAATTATATACTAACTTTAGGTGCCCAATAGATATGATGGCTCTACCAATATCATATTTCAAGAAAAGCTACAGTGGAGATATCCTACCTACATTAATATCCATTCTCCCAGGATACTCATAGTGAGCCACGTTAGCAAAATTTTCATAAAAGTCCTCACTTAACAAATAATTAGTTGGTTGATTACCAAATTAATTATTATTGGTGTGTATAGTAATTTATAAAAGAATCTTTTGGTCTTTTCAATTGTGTCTAAAATGAAAAAGTAAACACATGCATGATTTTCCTATTCGCCGTTAGAAATACAAAACCCAATAAACACAATAAAAACGATGAATGCAAAAGTACATCTTCCCTCTTCATCCTTACTGAATTGATGATGATTGCAAGTAATCCAATCAAAAAGTCTTATAGTGGCCCTCCGAAAAAGAGTGATTGGGAGGGTAATTCTACCTTGAAAATTAAATACTAAATACTGATGTTTGTATATATATATATGGGTTCTAAGTACTATTATATAGCAATATATTAATATGAAATTATAATGTATGAGATGTTGAGATGTTTTTATCTTCTAAAGATTACTTGGAAGAACCAACATTATACAAAGAGTGAATTGAAAGAAGTACTTTGACTGGTCATTGTTACTTTTTGTTGTTAAAAAGGATACGAATATCAGAAATATATTCACGGTTATCATCTCATCATCACCGTCCTCAACTAAAGCATTTTTTTCTTGCATAAATTGATGACGTTATTTGTGAATCTCATTCTACATCAACCTATCCATTACAGTATGCATTGGAGCCTCGAAAATAAGATCAACCCATTGTTATTAATTGTTAGTTGTGGTTGTTCTTGATCCTAGGTTCAAGTTGGAATATGTGAGGTTTAGTTTGATAGATTTATATGAAGCCTCGAAGATCAATTCGATTGTAAGGAAAGTGAAGACTACATTACAGCATTTGCATGAGTGGTATGCTGGGAATAGCTTAAGTATGGCATCACAGAATGAGACTGAAGAAATTGTCTCTGACGATGAGGTCAACGACTTTGCTACTGAATGGAGAAGGTATATCCAGAAGCAACAAAGGTTGGGGAGTGTGTCAGAGGTTGAGAAGTATTTGACATATCCTCTTGAAGAAGAAAGTGGACATAAAGCTTTTGAAATCTTGGGTTGGTGGAAGAATAATGCCACCGAGTATCCGTTCGTCTCTCTCCTGGTGCGGGATATACTGGCCATTCCTGTGACTTCGGTTGCATTAGAGTCTGCTTTTAGCACAACAGGTCATATACTTTATCCATTTCACAGTTCCTTGCAGCCTAACACGGTTGAAGCCCTCATATGCATGCAAAATTGGCTCCGGTCTAATGCAAAGCCAATCGATCTTCAAGCTTCAATGAAAGAAATAGAACAATATGATGCAATGGATGCAGGTACACTTTTTCAGCAGCTTTGTACTGATATCTTTTGTTTATAGCTTTAATTGGTTATTTATTTAATCAGAATTGTTCGAAGCAACAACTTCATCGTTATTATTGCAGACTTCTTCTTCTCAAAAACTTGAAAGTTCCATCTAACTCTATCGTTTCTTTTCAATATAGCCTTCAAGCCCCTGCAACATTTTTTATATCGATCAATGATAAGTGACTATCTCATCCCCAAGATGCGGTCAGCGAGAATTATTTATTGGGGTCTTGGGGACTATATACACAACCAAACGCAGGAAAAAGGCTCAAGATCTAAATCAAATTAAGGTATGTGATGAAAAAAGGCTCTAGATCTAAATCGAATTAAGGTATGTGATGAAAAAAGGCAAGGTCAATATTTGTTATTTGAATTATTGTGTTCTCATTTTGTTTTTCTTTCTCTTCTCTTGGTTAGTTATTTATGATTTTTAGTTATTTATTTTTTGTATCTATTTCAAAAATATGCATGTTATTGTGAGGTTCTTCTTTGTTTTGCTCCTGGTAATGACCTGACTTTGTTTTGGTGTCCTTTTTCTATTTGAAGAAACACTTATTGAGATGTATTGAATTTGGGCTAGAAAGAGCATACTTCTTGACCTTTTTTTTTGTCATTTAATTGTTTTTTAAATTGATGATGAAGTATGTTTAAATTCTCCTTTTGTTTCTAATATATTTTTTCTAAAAACGTTTGTTCTGTGTTGTCATTTTTATATTTTGATGGAGAAATTGGGACACTGGAAGGAATTCAAGACATGAGGTGGAAGTTCAGTGGGCAATGCCACCGAGCAATGGTGCTCTCAAAGTGCTAAACATATGCATATTAAGGTGTTTATAACAATATTATAATTAAGAGATGGAATAGGAGACAACAGAGTGGATGACAAAATTTCTTAGGATTTAACTTCTCAAGCTCTTCCGAAACAGACAATGATACATACCATAGATTGTTGCAAAGGTGTCTAGAAAGGGAGTTGCTATAGTAACTATTTTGTCATTAGTGAAAAATATGGCATCGGGCTAGCTATTATATATAGATATAGCTAATCTGAATAAGCATTAGCTATAAGCATGACTTATTGGAGGTATTTATTTGCACCTGACTTTAGGACTACTAATGAGATCATTTAGTTATGTAAATGTATTGCTCTCTATGTGAAATGTGAAAGAGAAATATAAAGTTGAACGTGCGGAATTTTGTCGTATTTTTGTGTCGATTGATATTTTTGTGTATCTAACTTATCTACTGATATGTTCAATGGCAATGGAAGTTCATTTTTGTGTTTCCAATGATCATCTTCTCTTTACTTCTTCAAGTTTTTTAGTCTTCTTTTAACATTATGTTCTTTTCAAGGCAAGTTAGAAGTTTGCAACTACTCTTCAACAACAAATATCTCCTCTTTCACCAAGTTCCAAGCATCACAGCCCTTACCTTATCTTTTGTTTCATGGCTAGGATTGCATCACACAATCATTAGGTGAGGTTCTTTGGCTAGCTATGAATAAATAATAGGAAAATAAAAGACCATTAATCGATATAAGACCATGTTAAGTTCTTAGTGATGTCCACGTCTTAAAAGTTATAACTCATGTAATTTCCGTTCATTGAGAAACTTTGAATACAATGGTTTGCTAACATTGTTAAATAATATGTGAGAACTTTCTTACTCTTAAAATTGTTCTTCAATAACATTCATTTTTCTCCATTGTTATGTTAACAAGTTTGGGATTAATTTGAAAGGAATCGAACTTATAATCTTCAGTTAATTATATTTGTAACTTCATAATGTTACTGTTTCGGCAAAAACTAACACTAGGAACTATATATATATTATACAAATGGGCTTAAGCACATCAACCAAAATTAAAAGCCTGAAAATTAACAGGCCTACACATAATGAGTTTAAGAATAGTAGGCTCGACCACAGGTCGAGTTGCATGGCTGGTTGAATATAAGTAATCTAATCAATTTGGTCATTTTTCCATTCAACATTTTAGTAACCCTGAAAAGAAAAACTAAAAATAGAAAATAGAAATAAAATAAAATAAAAATAAGGGGGAAAAGGTAATAACACGATAGAAAAAGGTAAATTCTTTTGAAATGCTCTCCATCCTTTACAAATAGAGTAATATAACCTAACTGTGTTACATATCGTGTACATAATCCTCATACATTTGAACAGAAACAAGTATTCTCAAAAAATGAAAGAAAAATAGTACTTATCAAGAAGATCAAGCCTCATATATTATTGAATCTGCTTAACTAAACAAGCACCTATGGATGTGCTGAGTAAGATTTTGTATATTCAATACACGTTACTATTGATTTATTTTTTCTTTTATGTATGTTGGAGGTGTATTTTGAGAGTTCTGCAGATTTAAGAAACTGATTGTTGTGCTGGACTCTATCCTCTTATGATAGGCGACAAAAGTAATTATGCAATGGAGACTGGAGTACCTTGTGTGCTACACTGCTAGACCACTACGGAAAAGCTTCCCTGTTGCATGAAGATTCCAAGATAACATACCACTTGTCCCAACACAAGGTTGTTTGTCGGCAATATCAATCCCAAACCTGTGTAGAGAACACGAAATCGCTAACGAATCTTAGTTCCATGAAAATTAACTTTGCCTTTCGCTAATCAGTTTCAATAGCCTAATGCCACATGATGTGATCTACTTACAGAGGGTCTTTCTTAAGCTGGTTAAGCAATCCATCTTTGACAAGCATATCCACACCGATACCAGCAATCGAAGAGTTTTCTTCATTAGTGTAAGTGGGTTGGACCACTTAGGTCAGCCCACATGGATCAAGGATCCATCCCCAATATAAGCTATTTGCTTGGTTGGTTTTATATACCTTACGTAGGTATTAGAAACACAACAAGTAGAAGAAAAAGAAATCAATCTCGCATTAAAAACTCTCTTCTTTCTCCATTCACCAAGGGGTGGGGTTTAAAGTGTGGTTACAAAGGATTCATTATGGTAATAATCCTACTCAAGAGACAAAGCAAGTTACAACTCTCAAGGTTATCATTCTTTATATTCGGGTTTCTTCCGTTGGACGACTGAGGTATGTTCATAACTCGAATAGCATGTTAATGTATATTTTACATTGGTATCGGAGCTGTTTATGTTTGTTGATTCGCCATTGTAACATGCATTGATGAAAAACAAGTTTTGTGAGTTTTTTCTCAAAAACCATTAATAAACAATCTGTTAATTTTTTATCTCTACATGTCATGATTTTTTAAAAACTAATTAGTAGGGTTTTTTAATCTAAGTGAGAGGAACGTTCTCCCAAAATTTCATGGAAAACCGTTGAGTAGGTTGAGAGAAAACTCAAATTAAAGTTTTTGATAAAAACTATTTTTTGTGGTTTTTTCAGAACTTTGGCCTGTTTTATGATTGATTTATAGATTTTATTAATGCTTAAAGTTTGCATGTTTGTAATCTATGTTGTGAGATCTTCGTAACAGTATAAAGTATGTTTCGTTTGAATCTATAATGAAAAAGATACTCGTCTCTAAACATACCTGCCTCGCCATTTTTTTCTGCATGTTTACTGAATAAGATGACCGAGTTAGCTCACAAGTGGATTCGATCAGAACTGGTTCAAATCAGTGTAATAAGTTGAGTTGACTCAGTTCCTAGTTTCTGTTTCGTGACTCTTTTTCTGCACCTGGACCAACCCGACCACTGAACCCGGTTCGATCCGGTTAAGTGTGAACCATTTATTTTGTTTGGGCCGGTTCAGGCCTTGTTTGAAGACTGATTGACCTGAAATTCACACCCAAGAGTTTTTTACCCTTCGAAATCTGTTGGAATCATCGGTTGATCGAAATTCCAGGTATAAATTTCTGTAACAGTATATCTTAGATAAACCAGTATAATGTTTATGAGCCGGTTCAAGCCTTTGGAGAGGGCCAAATGATATGGTTGTTTGTATACAAGGGTTTTTTACCCTTATGAATCCATTGGGATAGATCCCAGGTCGTGATTCCGAGTATTACATATAGTTACAGTATAACCATATGATTTTTTATGCCATAAAATATTAAATATTATGCAAATTGATATTTTTGATGGAGCTTATATATATATATATTGGAATAGGCTCTAAAATATCAATTGAGGTCCATATGGGACTAGCAATCATTTCTTTGTTTTGCTTAGCATTTTTTTTATCATATTAAGTGGAATATGATTAGTAGAGGTTTTGTTCCTCCTAACAAGGAATTTGTTCAAAAATCAATTAGAAGATATACTCTTTATTTACATTGTTGGGAGATGATTATGAGCTTTGCAAGTTTTCGATCCCAATATGTGGAATAAGATAATATTTTTTGGATTGGATTTTTTGGAATAAATTTAAAGAATGTGTATAAACTAATGTTATATCCACCATTGCATATATATATATATATATAGAAAATGGATACAGAAAACTTAGTTGCTGACATATGTCAATCCTTGCGCAATCTAAATATAGTGATGGCCACCAAGACCATAGTTGCAGACCTTAACCATGGAACTAAACTTGATGGGACAAACTATGATATATGGCATGGGAAAATTCAATACCTCTTGAATGAGCAAGAACTCCAGGAACACTTAACCATTTCGATGGCCCAACTTGAAATTGGGACAACAACCCAAAATCGTTGTGACCATGAGACTTATCAAGCATGAACCAAAATGGATCGTCGTGCGTGCTACATTATGTTAAGCAGCATGCATGATGATCTGATTGGAGAATATGAGACATTCTCCACAGCTAAGGATATGTGGGATCAACTGAAATTTGCTTTCGGTGGAACATCTACTACTAGACTTAGAAGTCTAGTTTTAATGCTTGAGATGTTCAGAAAAGATCCCAAGACAACCATGCCTGAACACCTAAGGGTGTTATCAAGCATGATTTGCGAGTTAAAGGCGGCTAGAAATGTCCTTACTAATGAGCAGCAAGTCCAAGCTGTGATAAGATCTCTCCCTAATTCTTGGATGCATATGAAGCAAATCATGACTCACAATGAGAGTATTAAGAATTTTTTTGATATTTCTCAACATTGTGAGCTTGAGGCGGAGCGCCAGGATACGAACCGTAATGCTTCTGCCCTAATCGCATCTGGTGAGCGCAAGACAAATGGGTCTAAGCGCAAGGCTAATAACAAACCCAAGAAGCAAGGAAGGGTTAATAAGTTGGCTCCTAAGGCAGGCATAGCCAAGTGCCACAGAGGCAAGTGTGGTGGAAAGAAAGAAATTGGTATGACCAAGGTGAAATGCTACAACTGTAAGCAGATGGGACACTTCGCTCGTGATTGCACTAAGCGGAAGCAGGTATCCATTTCCCCTGACTCTCATTACATAAGTGTATGTACACATCTTTTAGTTGCTCATTCTCTCCCTGAATGGATTGTAGATACAGGAGCAACCAGGCATGTAGCTCGAGAGCGAGTAGGGTTTGTAGATTATCGTCGAATTCCAGCAAACACCTAAAGGCTTTATATGGGAAATGGCACTAGTGAAGATGCATTAGGAATTGGTACATACCAACTCTCATTACGCACTGGGCGCGTACTTCTTCTACATGATGTGCTTTATGTTCCTGGAATTCAGCATAATTTGCTTTCTGTTTTAGCACTTCTTTCTTTTGGATATTCTTTTGATTTTAAGGCTGATAGGTTGGATATTAAGTTGGATGGTATTGTTTATGGACATGGATTTCTTATGAATAATTTCTTTAAAGTTGAATTGAATGATTCTATTTCTTCATTATCTTACATGGCTAGTGCAAGTAGAAATATTGATTATGTTACTTAGCATGCTAGACTAGGTCATATAGGACAAGATAGGATGACCAGATTAGCGAGAGAAGGCCTATTAGGTCCACTCGCTAAGGTTGACCTACCTATATGTGAACCATGTTTAGCTGGTAAAGCATGTAGAAAGCCTTTTGGAAAGGCAGTAAGACTACTCAGCCGCTTGAGCTAATCCACTCAGATATTTGTGGGCCTATGAATGTGAAGGCATGTCATGGCGCCTCTTATTTTCTCACTTTTATAGATGATTACTCATGATATGGTTATGTCTATCTGATAGCTCACTGCTATGAAGCTTTGAATTGTTTTAAACGCTTTATAGCAGAGGTTGAGACACAGAAAGCAGGGAGCTTAAAAACTCTTCGAACTGACTGAGGACGTGAATACTTATCTGATTAGTTCAAGGAACTATGTAAGAAAAAGGGGATACGCAGACAATTAACTATTCCTTATACTCCGCAACAAAATGGTGTAGCGGAGAGAAGAAATAGAACTCTTTTAGATATGGTTAGATCAATGATGGCGCAAAGTAATCTCCTTATATCATTTTGGGGGGATGCACTTTTGACTGTTGCCTACATACTTAACCGAGTGCCTTCTCAATTAGTTCCTTCAACACCTTATGAACTATGGAAAGGCGAAAAGCCCCATTTGGAGCATTTGCGCCCATGGGGTTCAGCAGGTTCTGTTCACAACATCTCTCACAAGTATGGGAAACTAGGCCCTAAAGCTAGAAAGTGAATCTTTATAAGGTATTCTGATAGCTCAAAAGGTTATGTTATGTATGGTGAACATCCTGATGGATTTTATTCGCAATATAGATTTCATTGAGAATGATTTTCCTAGCATACGTAACGCAAAGAAAGATCTTGACCTCTATGAGATAGAGGAGTATGAAGACATCCTACCATCTTCTCGCAAGGGTGGGGAATTAATTTCTCATCCTGTAATCGCTGAAGATAGTGGGAGTGTACCACTAGATCCTCCACAAGATCTTCAAGTGCGTAGGAGTAAACGTGGAAATATTCCCCATCATCATTTCGAGATTGAAGGGGATATTTTTATGGGTACTCCATTAGATGAGGAAGAACCTAGTTCTTTCAAAGAAGTAATTTATTCTTCTGCTAGAGACAAGTGGATGGTTGCTATGCAAGATGAGATGAGCTCAATGGGGAAAAATGAGGTCTGGGAGTTAGTTGATCTTCTGCCTGGGCGTAAAACTATTGAAAATAAATGGATTTTTAAAGTTAAACGCAAGGACTTAGAAGAGACATTCTCCCCTGTGGTGAGATTCACTTCAATTCACCTCATTCTAGCCATTGTCGCACAATAGGACTTAGAACTTTTTCAAATGGATGTTAATACCGCATTTGTCAATGGAGAATTAAAGGAAGAGATCTATATGGCTCAACCGATTGGTTTTGAGGTCCAGGGACAAGAGCGCAAAGTTTGCCGCCTAAAACGTTCTATATATGGCCTTAAACAGCGTCTAGGCAATGGTATCTCAGATTTCACAATTCAATTACCTCAATTGGTTTTGAGATGATTGAAGAAGATCACTGTGTGTACACTAAACAATCCAGAAAGAGTTTTCTTATCCTTTCGTTGTATGTTGATGACATTCTTTTAGATGGGAATGATATGGATTCCATTGTTGCCACTAAGAAGTGGTTGTCCTCCAATTTTGATATGAAGGATATGGGTGAAGCAGACTATGTGTTAGGAGTTAAAATCACGAGATATCACAAAAAGAAATTTCTTGGTTTGTCTCAGGAGACTTACATTAAAAAAATTCTTGAGCGTTTCCATATGCAAAACTCCAAACCAATAGACACCCCATTGGAAAAAGGATGTGACTTAAACCTTGATCAGTGTCCCAAAACTAATAAAGAAAATAATCAAATGTCCAATGTGCCATATGCGGCTGCAATTGGTAGTCTGATATATTCCATGATGTGTACTCGACCAGATATCAGCTTTGCAGTCGGGCTAGTCAGTCATTATCAGAGTAATCCTGGTCCAACTCATTGGAAAGCTGTGAAAAGGATACTCAGATATCTACAAGGGACTACTGATTTTGTCCTAAGTTACCATGGTAAAGACTTAAAACTAAAAGGTTACACCGATGCAGACTGGGCTGGTGATAATGATGAGCGTAAGTCCACTTCAGGTTATGCTTTTATGCTCGGAAGTGGAATTATTACTTGGTGTAGCCAGAAACAAAAATGTGTTGTTTTGTCTACAATGGAATCAGAGTATGTTGCTTGCTCAGCTGCAGTCCAAGAAGCTCTTTGGCTAAGGAAATTCTTGATACACTTAGATATCACAGCTCATGTAGAGAATGCAGTATTACTTTATAGTGATAGTACTGCAGCTCTAGCATTTGCAAAGGATCCTAAGTATCATGGGAAGCCAAAACACATAGAGACTCGTTTTCACTACATTTGAGATAAGGTTGCAACAGGAGAAGTGGTCTTGAAACATATCTCCACGCTTAACATGTTGGCTGATCCCATGACTAAACTTATTGCACGAGATGCATTTAAATCTCATGTTAGGAGTATGAGACTTCATAGGATTTGATATGTTTGGACATCTTTTATGTAATTGACATTGTTTTTATATATTTCATTAATTCAGATTTTTTTGGAATATTCTTTTAATTACACATTCTTTATTTGTTTTTGTCACCAGGCTTGAATCGACCTACTCACATGGGTGATTCACCTTGGTGCTCGGAGAGCAAGCAAGATGAGACATCTATATTCTTAGCACTAAAAGAGCGAAAAGAATATATATTTTTTTTAAATTCTTGAATGTCGCCTTAGTTGAACTAAGATGAGACCTTATAAAACAAAGGTCAAACATAAAATTTGTCCACAACTTTATGTAGCCTGTAGTTAAGCCGAATATGAGTGTTTTTCTTTACAGGTGCTAGAGAGTGACTGGGATAAAACTCAAGTTAGGCGCTTGTTTAGCGACTAGACTAAGATTCGTATGGTGCTACAGTTTAGCAAGTTACATACCCATTTTAATGGGATAACACCATAGCATACATAACATATTGAATGTACTTTGCCGACCGATAGTGAGAACAATGAATGAATCCCTTCTTCATTGTTATATGAGCCATAATTAAAACATTTTCCCATTGTATGCCTTCTTAACCTAAGATTATGTCATGAAGACAATATTTGGTGACACTACTTTAGTGTGCTTCCTAAGTACGACGAGATTTACCGTATTACAGGGCATTTCTAAGAAAGCGACTGAATATAATTGAAATGGCATGAATGTTTAGGGAAGACTTTTTAATATTACATCTATTTTGTGACTCATAGCAGGCCCGCGACTATATTTTAATATGTCATGAGTAGCAAAACAAGGAGGGGATGTAGCACTGCTTTATACGAGGGATTAAGAGTGCTGATTCTAGTGTAATCAACAATGTCTAAGGCATATACGAGATGCTTCTGGGTGATGCCTTTTTATTAGTTGGGTGAAAACTTAATAATATCGCTCCTGTTGCTCTTTGTTCTTCTCGTGAGGTCGCACACCTTATTCCCTATATGCAAAGATGAGTAATAGAGATATTGAGATTTGCCCCATGTGGGCGAGTGGGAGATGTAAGTGGGTTGGACCACTTAGATCAGCCCACATGGATCAAGGATCCATCCCCAATATAAGCTACTCCTTGGATCGTAAGATCCTATGTAGTCCTACTGGATAGAATATAATCTATCCTGAATCTTTACGCAAGAGTCGTGGGAGTTAGCTATTTGCTTGGTTGGTTTTATATACCTTACGTAGGTATTAGAAACACAACAAGTAGAAGAAAGAGAAAATCAATCTCACATTAAAAACTCTCTTCTTTCTCCATTCACCAAGGGGTGGGGTTTAAGGTGTGGTTACAAAGGATTCATTCTGGTAATAATCCTACTCAAGAGATAAGGCTAGTAACAACTCTCAAGGTTATCATTCTTTATATTTGGGTTTCTTCCGCTGGACGACTAAGGTATGTTCATAATTCGAATAGCATGTTAATGTATATTTTACAATTAGCAATAAAGACAGCAACAACAATTGATTTCAATGTCGGTTTTGTTTCTCCTAGCCGCCTCATGAGCTCAGTTACAAGAGCAACATGCCCCAAACAATCAGTTGTTCCACGACCTTGAAGTTTGTCCCCATCAATATTAAGTGAGGAAGGATTAAAATCATGCAGATAAGACATAACAATACAGAGGCTCCTATAAAACAAAACGTATAATGAGAACTTCAAACATGGCTTGCATGTTGCCAGAATATTATTTGTCAGGGGCGAGGTGAGGTGAGGCAAAGCACAAGACATTTACTAAACTAACGCCTTGGCGCTGCCTTAGGAAAGCCTTTGAAAACTACCTGCATGTATTCTCATTAAAATGCCGCCTTGGCCTTTGAGGCTTGGACCACCTGAGCACCTCCTTTGACAACATAGCCAAAACAATTACTGAGAATCTGAGACCATAACATAATGTTCTCAAATACCATAACTATTTATTTATGCAAACGAAGGTGCAACTTCTCAATAATAAAATTTCAATATTTCTGTGGAATGTTTAATCAAATTAAGGGTAACACAGGTGGCAAAGTTTAAGAACCAATGGGAGGCACTGGGTTTATCAATATTAAGCCCACATGGATAGGGCTGTCAATGGGTTTCGATTACTCGATAACCGACCTGAACCAAAATGATAAAAAAAAAATGGTTTGGGTGTTGGTAGGTAATTTGGTTTGCCCTCCACCGACCCGAAACCGAACCAAACTTGCTCTCCACCGAACCGATAAGATGGCACTTTAGTAATATTTATGATTAACTTTGTATATGTTTATCAATTGTGTGGCTGAAATTAATCAATTTAATTTTGGAATTAATTGATTTTATAGTTTTCGGTTTGGGGTCGGTTCGATTTCATTTTGTAATATATCTTATCGGTTCAATTCGGTTTTGGGTTCCCAATTTTCTTATCAGTTCAATTCGGTTTTGGGTTCCCACTTTTCTTATCGGTTTGGGTTCGGATTTGCCAGAATCCAACCCAAACCGATCCATTGATAGCCCTACACATGACGCAAATTGATGCACTGCTGCTACTCACGATAGGAAACCAACTTCTTATTGATGTTTTGATGAATTTTTTTTTATCTAATTATGTAATGGAAGCGGCACATTTTTGTCTGCTATACTAATTTGAGATAGTTTCATTTGATGAAGTTCTTTTAAATATACAAATTGTAAAAGCAAGATTACCTGCTTTGAGATCCGGCGTAGCCGGGTTCCCAATTCTACAACGCTTCATCGATTCCTAACGCATCGCTCCAACTTGTCCTGTGCAAAAGCAACTTAATTAAAGAGAAGGCATTTATGAAAAAATAGATAATTTTTCCCCTTTTAATCAGTATGTGCAGACTAAAACGCCAGTTGAAAGACTAGACAAGATTAAGTTTTCCAAAAGAAGAGTCCAAATGACTTGGAAATCCCACTTCTAAAACTCGACCTACAAAAGAAACTACCTCGGAAACTGGCAAACCACAAGCCAGGGAAATGGACATAAGCACGAGATGAGTCCTATATCATATTCACTACTTTCGAAAAATCTTAGGGGGTGTTTGTTTTCCCTACTTATAAGTGCTAGACCACTTATAAGCACTTGTAAGTGGTGGACCACTTGTTTTTTCCCATTTGTTTTTCCCACTTATAAGTAGCCAACGGTCAAAAAACTTGAAACTAGGGCACTGAACTATATAACCATATCCGATATATACGACTAGAAAACTAGAAACAGTAATGTTACATAAAACTAGCCAATATGCCGGCCTATGGCCGGCTTACTACATTAATAGTTGACTTGCTCCGGCCTATTATAAGTGTATTATGCTACATTAATAGTTGATTTGCTCCGTGCTTTTTGTCAGAATCATTCTTAATCCTTCTTGATCATACTCCTCAAATTAACTCTATCAAAAAAAAATTATATGTGTGGTTGGAAAACACACCTGGCCCTCTGGGCTCTTCTTCATCCTCTCAAGAACTCTCTGGAAAAATGGTCTTCCAGTAGTTTCCCCCAATGCCACTATTAAATCTGCTCTCCTTGGGTCCAATAGTGCCCAACCTGCTAGCCCTCTTCTAATAACCAAACCTGACCAGAAGAGATGAATACTTTAAAATTTAGTAAATGCCTGGTTCATCACTTAACTTCCTAGAGTATGGAATTTAAAGGCTAGTGAATCCAACACCAAGTTAACCTAAAAATTCATTATCTTCACAAAAAAAAATAAATTACTCAATCATGTATTAGAAATTCAGAATGACAGTAATAACCAAAATTCAAAGATTGTTCAAGCAAGTTCAAGCAAATGGGTTATAAAAAAATCGCTTATTGTATGCTCTGAAGAAACAAAGTGATGGAATTTTGAGCAACAACAATGGTACTCAAATTAATCAATCAGCACATAAATTGACCAACAACAATGGTACCCAAATCTCTGTCAATAGAAGCAAAATCATACCTTTCTTCTTTTTCTGGCATTTTTCAGATCATTATATTCTTCTTCTATTCTTCTTCTTCAGAATGATTTTGAGAGAGAGAGATTTGAAATATGTTGATCAACAAATAAGTAACTTAGTTTTGTGAAATGTCAAGAAGTAACATTGAACAAAGATGAGATAGATGAGATGAAGTTTTTGGGGGGGAAAGTCAAGACTTTTGTTTTGTTTTATGTTTTTGTTTTTTGATTGGTTTTAATAGGGTAAGAACGACGAACAATTGAAATTGGGAAAAGAGGGCGTAGATTTCCTTTTTTCCTGCCGAATTATTGGAAAAGCCCTGACGTGGCTTCCTGGGAGCATTCTCAACTACTCAATATACATGAGTCTAATATCTGCAAGCATCCTACTTCAAAACTTGAAGGCACCAATACCTCACTTTACCGAATTCTTCATAATACAACAACATCGAAAGTATATCAAGGGATAGATAAAAGTAGGATGTATGTGAAAAAAAAAATCATAATGAAATAACTTGTTTTATATTATTTAAGACTGCTGATAAAATTTTATTGACTTTTTGTTGTTGTTTAATAATAGAAGTTTGATTGAAATTTTGTGAGAATGCCCAATGAGGCGAAGATAATATTGAAGCTACTTGAATAGCAAGACATTCCCGTTCATACGCAAAAAGATGTGATAAGCGCACACCATTTTAAATGCAATGATTTTAAAATGTACATGGTTCATCAAATAGTGTGTTGTGTGCGAACATCGTTTCAAAGCTTCCAATGGCTTCTACCTGGTCGAGTGCACTCACAATTTAGGAAGTTATGAGCCATAGATTCAAACTCTAACAAATTAAACAAAAAGGGTAATGTTGGTCACTTGAGAAATACCTTGAAAAAGAATATGATCCTTCATAGGCAGCTGGCAAACAAAGGTATGGATCAATGGTTTGATATCCCCTTATTAGGGTGATTCCCAAGGTAGTAGGCAACAATCTCCTTCCCACATGCACCTTCGATTTAAAAGAAGAGTTACACATTTAAAGGAGATATGACATAAATTACATCCTTTATACCGATTTAGGTGCCCAAAAAGAAGAAATACTTTTGCTATGATGATAATAACAATGTTTATTAAAATTTAAAAGGAAGTGCTGATGAATATATGGCTATGGGAAAAGAGGATATGCGTGCAAAAAATTGTGCCCACAAATGTTGTTTATATGGAAAAGTACGGATGCATCTGTGCCTATCCCCTCCCTTGCTAAATACTTCCATGATACTGAGAAAAATGACTGTTGGGATTATCCCTTTAATGAAAAAACTGGACTGACACTATACTACAAAACAAACTATACTACTAAAACAAAGAAAAATTAAATTATACCCCAAGTAGTTCTTATCCGTCACCATGTTTAATTTGCAACCAAGAAGCCTTTCTTCGGATTGACTAATTCAGGCAAAATTTAAATTTGGGTATCTTAAAAATTAAAACAACGAAGTAGTGTTGCTCTAAGTGAAGACAAATCGCAACCTCATATCCATATAGAAAAACTCAGACAAACTAGTTTCTGACCCCAGTTTCCCACCTTTTCTAACAGACATTCTCAAGGATTGGGACCTAGTCCAATAGTCCATTACTGAGGCATAAACTTTTCAAAACATATATATTATGTCCAAATTCACAACTAGCAATAAAACCAACACACATGAGATTGATATCGATTATCAACACCCTAGAACCTCCTTCTGCATATCCCGCACTAAAGCTAAATCATATACGATACAATGCACAAATGGAATACAACTCAAAAATAATAAAAGATATCTAACAACACTCTATTGCCCAAGAAAATATTGAACTCCAACACTAAATAAGTGTGCATTAAAAAACATTAGTTGTGTGTGCATTTTGCTTAAGTACAACCCAATAAATCACATATACTTTATAATTTGGCATAAAACTATAAACTTACATTTACAACTGCAGGAAGAATAAATGCCCGAGCATCGTTTGCAAATCACATGTAATCTGTTCCTCAACCTTGCTCAAGTCTATTAGTTATCAACTGAGGAGAAAATAGTTAAGAGCTTAAAACAGATAGAGTTGTGAACCATGGACCTAAACCCAAAGATGACCATTGAATAGGAAAAAATTATAACATGGCCCCACGTTGTTACAATAGCATGCAAATTAATAATTAAAAATTGAATGATGAAATTTGAGTTATCTCTTTGACAACAACGCCTTCCAGTTTCATAATAAAACCCCACTAATCAATTTTTCCAAATAAAAACAACAATTCAATCAATACGATACCCTATTCAGTCAATACATAATAATATGTTAATTATTAATTACCTGTTATCTTGGTTGAAAAAAGCACATAGAATTCGCGAAAAAGATGTCGAAGAAGAAGAATGGAGCTCGAGTGAAAGAGAGATGCTAGATGTTTTGAGAGAAGAATGGAGAGTTTTGAGGTTTCGGGTTTGTTTTGAAGAAAGGTTTGTTTTTTTATTTTTTTGGGTTATTATTACTAGAGAACAATTGAAATTAGGAAAAAAAGGGCGTGAAATTTCTTTTTTTCTTCTGAACTTTTGTTTACGTGTCCACATTAGAGTAAAACTGTTAGCATCTATGTGTCCTGAGACCTTAGTGCATTCTACATGTAGAAGTTTCAAAATGAAAAGCATATAACACACACAAAACAAACGTCCACCAAATAAAATATATATTACCATAAGAAAACATCAACAAAAGAGAAAGAATAGTTGTGGAATTCCATCAAACCTCACTTCTTCCTACTATCAAAAGACGATTCCATATTGTTGAAGGAGATACCTAACATAGATTTGAAATATTATGTATTTAAGCCTAAGCAAATAACTTCTATTGCAGTCTAAGTTTATGCATAGAATATATATTCCTCAGTATGAGATTTAAAACTGAAGTGTCAAAGCGTAAACGCTGGTGAAGAGAAATGGTAATAGAACTCAAAGCACAAATTTACTTCTTCGATTACTAAAAGAGTTACGATCCTACCATTATTCCAAATTTCCATTATTTCACCTTGAAGAAATTTGAAGATTAGGAAGAGACTAAAAAGTTAAATGACATGAGTGCATACTTGACACAGCTTAATTTCCTTTCTTTAAACATTACAAATTAGTAAAATATGACCTATATATATAACAGTTCCCTAAGGACTGTCTCTTTACTTGTAGTTCGTAATAACAGTTCAAAGAGAATGAAGAAACCTTGATTCGATTTTAAGCTACTACTTGTAAAAGATGTAGTATACTTTATATTAGTACTTAGGCTAGATGCATCAACAATCTAAGAGAATAAACTACTTTCTATAGTTATATAACATATCAGAGGAATAATGGTGGGAAGTGTCCCTGTAAATCGAGCAAATAGAACCGACATTTATCTTCATATGCTCATCAAAGATTATACACTTAATCTTATTGTTATCAATTTTGCTAGTACATCACACTCAATATCATTATGGTCGAAGAATGACACCAGCCTGGACCACTGAAAAGAATCATATATGGTCGTCTTCTTCTTCAACGATGCCTATGAATTGAAATAACTATGGCATTTTCCAATTGCAAATCATTAAGAAACTTCAAACATGTAGCCTCAACAACCCCCAACAACATATGAAACATAGGATCTCTTCTTCAAGCTTTGATGAATATTTGGGGTTTGATGACGGGTTTTTTAGGTTTTTGCACGGGTTTGTTTTGACGTTTTTGGGAATAACCGATCATTCAAACCCCTTTTTTTTTATAGAAGTGATGAAGGTTTTGGACGGGGAAGAAAGGTTTTTTTATGCGATGAATTGTTTTTTCTTTTGGGTTTTGGGTTTAAGTGTTTAACTTTTTGAGGTCTACGTAAAATTCCATTTTTCTCTCCTCTTTTTTCGTAATCCCCCTACTGATGTGGACAACCTTATAGAGCTTGAAAAGGGACTACTATGTCGATTCTACATTCAATATAGGAATATTGAATGAACTAATAGCTAGTATAGGCGTGATCTTCAACAAAATTCTAAATGAGCTTTTGTTCTCCTGGATTCAACTCCCACTTAACCTCCGATCTTGTGTAACTTAAGTAATCGATGTAAGTCAAGATACTCCAAGTTTTAATGTTTAAAACAGACTTAAGGACTCATAAAACTTTCAAAAATAAGAGATAGATAATATGATAATTACATAACTAAAATGCAACATCAAAATTAAGAAGATAAATTAGATAAAAAATGATTATTAAGAGCAGATTACTAATTACATATGCACACATTTCTTTCCTTCTATACACCTATATCAAACAAACTTAAAAATCAATCAACCAATCAAAAATAAATGAAGAATATATTCATAGGAAATTCAAAAAATAAACTGCCGCTTCATCAACTTCACTAAGGTTATCTTCTGCCCATTTTACGTTCCATTTTCAACGTGTACTTCCACCACCTTTTTCTACGTTACAACCCTTTTCAACCTTTGCATGGAGAGCAGTCATTGATGGACTCTCTAGTGCCTTTGCACTCATTGCAAGGATGCTAGTTGCATCTGTTGAATCATAGATGGGCCAAGGTGTCTAATTGAAACCTTCATACCAGATCCTTAACAACCACCACATGTCATTGAAGCACCTGACTTTGATTTACTTCAATATTTACAAAAGAAAATGGGTAAGATGAATAGCAACCCTCTTTTGTATATCCATAACAACATAAAACCATAAGCGTGGTGCCGTGGACCCCTTTGCACTCGGAGCATATGACATTTCATGAGAATGATAGCTTCTTGGATGTCCAATTGTAAAGCTCCTCCCAGCTAACCTTCAGTGGATGCATCACATCCTCGCCCCTTCTCTGGCTTCATCCTCTACTGCTCCCACCACCTAGTGGCAAATTTCTTGTCAGACTTGCATTCCCATATACATAATATATTTAAATATAAAAAATCAATAGATTTACACAAATTCATAACTTTAAAACGAACTATTGAATTAAGATATGTCCATAACCTATATATTATACTCACAAAAAGATATGAGCCAAGAGAGTGATAAAGGAGAAAAGGTGCTATAATACTACTTACGTCAATCAAAGGGATTTCAACCGTTTGCTTGGTTGCTAGTTTAATAGTAACCATAGTAACTGCATGCATCAACTAATACTGGATAGTGATGGTATTCAACCATGATGGATATGGAAATGTAACTCGCATCATGCAAACCATTCACTAACATTTTGTATGCCTTACACATGTAAATGTAGTCCTTTTAAGCTCATACAATAGAAAAAGAATTATTGTTGTTGGCTTGCAACAATCACATTAAATTGATTAATACAAACTTCACGGAAATAATGTCTAATGTTTAAACACCGTATGTTCAAAATATATGTGTAAAAAAATAGCTCTCTTCAAAAAGTTTCTTGGCTAATAAATTATTAAACAAAGCTTAATATACATGAATGAGAACCAATTCTAATTCACATAATTAATAGGAATAGGTGTCTGACTATTTCTTAGAAATATAATGGTTTAGTAAGCATAGTATTGTGTTTAGACTCGATATAAAGTGAGCTATGCTAAGAGGTTTTTTACAGCTAGCTACATTAGGTGAACTATTAAAGCTTCAACCAAGTCGGTCTAACTCCAACATAGTTTTAAAGTTAGTCTAAATCGAACATAGCTTCAACCAAGAGGAAAATACCTTTGTGTTTTGCCGAAAGGAGGGCGTTCACGGCGATCCATAATTGTTCTAGTTCTTGTCGAGTGTGCTTCTACTGTACATGGCTATCCTGCTCTTACTCTAAGCATACTCAAGTGTGCTGCCACTGTACTTGTCTATCCTACTCTTGTTTTAAGTAGAAACCGAAGTGCTGCCACTGTATATGCATGGCCATCTTGCTCATGTTATAGTTGTTGTCGGTCTTGCAACCATTGCTCAATCCCATAGTTCTCTAAGTTCAGTATATTCCACAATCCAGTTTCTAATACCACACAAAGTGCAATTCTAAATTGATAACCGTTCAACCAAAAAAGATCCTTGCGTGGATGGCATACACCTTATATCGATTCTAAGTATATAAGTGTATATATTCAAATACACAAATAAACAATTTCCTAAGAATTATAGAATAACATGTCAAAGAAATTGTAACTTACCATAATTCATGCATGCACTTGAAAAAATCATGTTGGAAATGACAAAAAAAAAATTGAACATCAAAACCCAAAATAAACCTTTTCAATATCTAAAGCAAGTAGTTTACTTGAAAAAAGCATGGTAACCTACCAAAGAAGCGCCTTTATAAGTTCTGGAGGACACCAAGGATGTATCTTAGAATGAAAACATTTAAAAACACAACATATAATCTAGGATCTTTTAGTATTACCCCCCTACTAGATGAGCCAATTAGGATTTACCCCAACTAGATGGGGAAATTAGGGTCTCCCCCCTGAATTAACACAAAAAATAAGTCAACTTAGGTTGACCGTGTTTTTTTTTTGTGTGTACTCAGGGGGGAGACCCTAATTTCTCCATCTAGTTGGGGGAAATCCTAATTGGCTCATCTAGTAGGGGGTAATACTAGTTAACCCTATAATCTATTGTAATATAAACAACAAAGTAGAGAACCAACGTATTTTGAAATCATGACAACATCTAACATGTTCTTCATTGTAAATAATGTCAGAGAGAATGTATATAACATCTGAAGGTAGACAAAAAAAAACAATGAAAATGATTACCTTCGCTTAGTTAAAATACATAGACCTACTATCTCCTACCATCTCCTCCAGTGTGAACAATAGTCACTATCAATCAAGATGCTTCATCCTAAAGTTTGTGTCTTAGAACTATTTGTAAACACATGCCATCTTCCTTATCAATTAATTCAACTATCTCTACAGCATATATCTACCATTATAACATTGATTACTACATGATTACGGCTAGCTTGTTAATATGAGCTTAATAAAAAGGTGCTCATCCATTGTCACCTTAAATAAAAGGCATTTCTTACTGGAAAGACATCCATGGACCCTTTACTTGTGAATAACCGGTAGTTGCTCCCTTGTACTTCAATTGTAAGATTATACGAACCAAGTAAATGCGATAGCCATTAAACCTAATAAACCAAAAATAATCTGGAGCGACCACTCCCCCTTTACTTTCCTTGTCCATAAGGATATATATACTGAATTACTGACCACCCTAGGTTCGTTAATTGTCGACTCCTGCTCTGCTCTCTAAATTTTGCTTAATAACCAAATTTTATTCCAATGCTATTATTAAAAAAGAGTATAGTAGATAGTTGGAGTAGAGAATAATGTAAAATCAAATACCTTGAGCGGAAATCCAAGCACTCTGAAGGTCAAAACCAAGCTTCAACAATGCAGATTAAGAATTTATAAAAGATCTCTTAAACTCATATTAATTCATTACAAAGTCTTTGCCAATTGCCACCATCCACCTAGGGTTCTATTATCCAGTTTGAATAAAAGTATGCCTCCATTCAATGATGTTTAAACTTAATTATGTATATTGAGCCTTGGCTATAGACATTAGTGGAAATGAATAAAGCTCAAAGATTCACCTTTATTAAAAAATGATTTCATTAAAGCCTATAACCATGTGAAAGGAATCTATGACTTCATTTTCACTAAGATGAATTTTTCCAAATCTATACAAACCCTTCTTAATTTCACGTGAAAGGCATTCAAAAAGTTATAATGGCCATAGGCCAGGAAAAACATTTTGTCTGCTTTCTACCTGATACCTTACTGTGGTGCTTCATGGTATAATCTGAAGAACAATTGAAGGATAGGAACTTACCTTGGGTGTTAAGGTAGCATTGAAAAGACTATCTCGTATAGTTGCAATCCCATTAACCCCCGTTCAGATTTCGAGAGACCTGGATTGCATGTCTAGAATTTTCATTCCATGTGTTCAACTTATTTGTTTTTGAATATGAGATTGAACCCATTAAAATTATTATTATCCCTATTTAAATAAATATAATTCTACCACAAAACTTAATAATTCCTCAAACATAGTGAAAAAGATAAACACAATTCAATGTTTTGTAAGGAAATTTTTCGTACCTGAACTCGAGTATCAAGGTTTGCAACTTATTAGGTTGATGATCGTGATGAAAATCTGTATCAGATTTATAGAAGTGACGAGGTTTTGGATAGGGAAGAAAGGTTTTTTTTTATGCGATTTTCTTTTGGGTTTAGGTTTAAGTGTTTAACTTTATGAGGTCTACGTAAAATGCCATTTTTCTCTCCACTTTTTTTGTAATCCCCCTGGTGACGTGGATAGTAAAAATCCCATTTGAGCTTTATGAGGAACACTGGCACAGTGCTAATTAAGCAGCTGGTGGTGTTTCTGCGACATCAGAATCTTCATCAACAGGCCCCCACCTGCACAAAGAGCCAATGAGTAACAATAGACATGGCTGCTTGAATCATCTAGAATAGAACTTGTATGGAAAACTAAAATATTCTCATTCAAACGGATAGAAGACAAAAACTACCTTCGTTTAGTAAGTCAACAGCAAAGAGAGATGTAATAAGTTGGCATGAACTTATTAAAACTTTTATAGGTGCCTTCATTAATATTTCTAGCTAAGAATCCATACTAACGCATTCAATTTTGTGAATTTTCCAAACCAAGTCCATGTCCCTATACTTACCTAAGTTATAGAAAATATATTGGCCCTAACAGCATCTATAGATCTGTACTCAATCAAAATGATTAAAGTCAAATGAGTTTTAAAGAAAAGTGTTGTATCCTCTGTTTGGAGTTGTGTGGTTATGATGTTGACTAAGGTGTTATCTATGACTTCATTTTTAAGTCCAATCTTATACTAATACCTTAATGCAAAGAAGAAGAACAAAATTATGTGCATCAGTCTTAAGTACAAATTTCAAATGTTACCTTACCTTTATATGTATCCACGTGTCTGTGTCGGACACATATTGTATGTGATATACCTCCATTTTTAATATTTTGCCATGTCAGACACTTCGTATCCGTGTCGGATTCGGACACACCTATCCATGTCAATGTAACTTAGGTTATACAACTATCAGGACAAATAAATGTATACCTGAGCAATAATGTGGTGGCCTATAAAGAACACAGTCCACAAAATCTTCACAGCTCAAAATTCCAGTCCCAGATCAATTCCAACCTTAAATTCCAAATTGTTAGGATTAGTTATAAAATTATGCTGCATGCCCACAATCTATATATATACACTATTTGCATAGAAAAATCACCTTTAAAGGAATGGGCCTTATGCGATAGTTCCCAAACTACATCGAGGATTCATGGTGTGAACTTCTGATTCACTTCTTGGTGATTCAATATAAATCAACTCCTCTTGTTGTAGTGATCTTCTCAAGGTATTGTCACATTCACAATATATATCCTGATAAAGAACAGTTCGTATCAACTAAATACAATGGATTAAAACAATATATACCAACTGGTAAATCTTGCTTCTCTCTGTGATATTTACACCCACCATGTCTCCCTCCTCTCTGGTCGACAGCATCCTCGGCTAAGAGGTCCTGACACCTACATAAGACATTAAAAAAAAACAAAAGAAACTTTAGCAAACAATTAAATAGAAGCTCATTATTATTATTATTATTGAGTTTTGACAATTATACTCCAACGGCAATGAATACTGATAATTTTCCCTACAATGGCCAACTGGGATTGTAAAACTTGTAGACTTGCCTGATACCTCTAAACTTACTTTAGGGACATCCCTATTCGAGGCGACCATGCATCTATTCTGACCGTGATTTGCTGGTAGTTTCACCAGTGCCAAGCCAAGCATTAGTCTTGTTTTCATCTAGAAAATCTCCTTTTTCTCCCTCGAATCAACTCCATGATAAAAAAGAATTCAACTCCACAAAAAAAAATCATAAAGAATTGAAGCTCTCCGGCTCTCCCCCAATGAAGAAGAACTCGATCAAAGCTTTAACACCACCGTCGAAGAAGAAAAAATTGACTCCAATGGTTCTCTCTCGTCTCCCTCGATTTTGAAGTTCTAACCGATAATGAAATAATTAATTTTGAGAATTAGGTATATTTGATTTGGTAGGTGTCCTTTTGAATGTTAGTGATTTTGGCTCGAATGGTTGTTGTTATTGTCCTTTGGTGTAGATGAGTTGAGATGGTAAATAATATAGGTGCAATCCAGAATGAAAGCTCAAAAGAAAATGATGAACGATAGTAGAATGATTGAAATTGGCAAAACACTGCAGAGTTAAGAAGGATGTGAATTCAAAGGTGGAGAAAGAAGGATTTGGGGGACTCATGGGGTTTAGAATCTTATAAACCCTAATATATCTTTACTTAATAGATAATCCAAATCACTGGTCCAGTTTTATTTTTATTGAGTGAGACTACAATGGAAATCTGATTAATCAGTTCAATACAAATACAAACTAAAAGATATTTTAAAATAAATAAATATATAAATAATCTTTGGCATAAGAAGAGGAGGATTGAGAGAACGCACATGTGAGTATGTGACTGAGAAGACCTGTTATTCAGAAGAGAGACTTGAAGATGAACACTCGTAAGTCATAAGGAGAGGGGTGGTATTGTAGCATCGGGGTGAAGTTGCGGTTATAAGAAGACAATGTTAGTAATCACGTCTGACCAATAGTTCAACATAGTAAAACTTCAAGGTTATAAGTTTGTTTTATTTTGGCCACAATCATAATTAGACACCACAATGTCAAAGAAGTGTTTTTACAACTTCAACGTTATTATTGTATTGGTTATGTGCTGGTCCTGAGTTTTTGGAGGAAAAGATTTTCCTGTAACTTATTGTTTATTTCCGTATATCTTTTTTCCCACCCTAACCTTTCCCATTATTGTTTTGACCTTTCTTACTATACAATATAGTGTAATGCTTTTATATAGATGTTATCAATAACAATATAGTGTAATGCGTTTATATGTGCAATATAGACATTCTTTGTTTATTCAAGGTTTGACATCAAAGTAAATTGAATTAATAATTCGAACTTTGCTACTTAATTGATAAATCGTGAATAGTGTGAGATCCTGGTACTTTGCTACTTTGCTACTCACCCATATTGAAGGTATGCAAACCCTTGTTTGTAGTTGTAAGTGATTGGCTGGTGATAACTGGGGCTTCCAATGTAAGGCCTCGAGCTTTGCCCACTTGCAAAGTAAGGGGTCATTGCCCTCAAATGCCCTAGGGGAAATAGCAGAAACATAAAATTATACTTGCCACACGGAATGCAAAAAAAGCTATTGTACCTATACATTTTACACCTATTGTAAGGGTAGCAATTAAATGATAGAAAAAGAGAATTAGTTCTAAGATGACTCTCAAACAGCTATCGTATACATTTACACATAAATGACATTTTTTAGCCTTCCATTTAGTAATCACGAAATAATAAGGAGGAAATAAAACTACAATAAGGCGGTGGAGGGCGAGGTCGTCCAAGTGAAGCCAAATTGCAATTCGCCCATCTCCCGTCAATAACAGGACTTGGGTCAAGACAGGCTCTCTTGGAAGCTTCAAGATCATGAAAAGTCACCTAAATAAATAAATTGTTTTTAGCAAAATGAAGAATAATAAGTCAATCAATTGTTTAAAATAAAAAAGAAGGAATATTGACAAAACCATAGCCTTTGGATCTTTTAGTGATCCTATCGGTAATGACGACAGCCTCGGGGATGTCTCTGAACTGGTCAAAATAACGACACATTCAGAGTCTCCTATCTTAAAGAACTAACCAATTTGAAGCCGCTTTCAGAGTCCTATCTTAAGGAACTAACACTGCCAATCTGATTTCTACCTCATCTAAATACGAAGAAACAATTGTGCAAAATAAGAAGAGGCGGAAATCTTTAGAACCATTCGGTGGAATAGTCACACTCGGGTTGTTCAATCGTGTCATCTTATAATATTCTGATTTTGCACAATCGGGTATACTGATGAAAATATTTGCAATAGCAATGACATTGTAGTAAACATATACACAATATTAAATAGAACTTTGTTATACAGAGGAATTGGTTAGCAACATGCCAACATATTTAATACAATTTTAAATAGAACTTAACAAACACTGTTTATAGCCGATGGTGCATTATTTTAAGAATAAAAATAGTGTTTCTATCAATAACAACTTTGAGGAATTTAACTAACAGTTAAAATTTGATTTCGCAAGACAAAAAGAACTGATATCTCATTAACATCAAAGGTGATGAAATAAAATTGAGATAAAAAATCAACCTCCAATACTTTGAATCTGCGAATCCTTTGAACCAATCCTTGACAACATAATAAAATTAAACGGTCTATCAATTAAAAATGTGATATTGAAAACGCTCAAAATGTCAAACCCTAACCCTATAAGAAGAAGAGGAGGAGGAGAATGAGATCGTTGCAAGAATCGAGATTGAAGGGGAAGGCAGGAAGGCTTTATTGTTTATCAAGGTAGGTTTTTTTTTCTTCTTTTTTTTTGGTAAAGGTCGGGGTGGGGTTTTGATTTTTGACAAAAGGGTTTATTTTTATCTTTTTCTTTTCTTGGGTTATTGGTTATTAAGCTTGTTACACGAACAGTTCCTAAAAACTGGGCGTAAGTTTTTTTTGTTACACCGAATCATTGGAAAAATGGGCGTGAGTTTGTATGTCACCGAATCATTGGACTACTCAGTATTAATGGTCTTTGATGATTTGCATGTCAACATGTTTAAGGTGCATGCTTCTATTTATGGAGCTTATTAAACTCAATCCAAATCCTATTTACCAGCTAAGATCGACCTTCTTCTAAATGACCCTATGAAAATGGTCCAAATTCTAGCTTAATAATCAAGATTAATTATGACGCTCATCAAAGATTAGAACCTGTCAATGCACATAATTAAATTGTATTGATCACAACTTCCAACAATATAGACCATAACACACTAAAACTAGTGCAATTATTTAATATAAAGTGCAACCTAATGAATATAGAATTTTGACGCCATGTTTTAATTCTTGTATCTATGACATATTGATAAGAATTACACAACGGAATAATAAACAAACAAATCATCAACTAGGGTTTCAACCCAATTTGACACTCAAATTCATGATCTCTTCAGAATCACTCAATAATAATAATATTCTTCTTAATAAACATTCTCTTAATAAAAATAAGAACCTACCGACAAAGGAGGCTACATATCCTATATATAACATACCACCTCCTCAATCCTAAGAAACTAGAACCTATCTAATTGGGCTTTATTTTACAGGCCAACATAACTAATAAAGACAAATAGATAAAAGCCCGACTAACTACCGATCAGTAATAAGTTTCATATAAAATATATCTATTCTATCTATCTATCTATATATCTTAATTAGTAGAGTACACCATAATTAACATGGACATTTAAATTGGACTAGCCTTTTTTCTACCACTAAATACCCTTTGATAAAATATTCAAACAAATTATTCAATGCATTTAAGAATGACTACTTTGTCATTTCAAAATTTACTACCATTTATACTCTTAAGATTACATAGTACTTTAAGGACATATGTGTAAATTCAAGTCAGAAATCAACTACACGCCACTATTTAATTGTTTGCGACTTAGCCTTCATATTAACTGCCAAATTATTACAATTTATACCAAATTTAAATGAAAGGAAACCAGCCGTCTCTCTCTTCATCTTCTTCTCTTCTTCTTATGCGCCCATTTCTCTCTCTCTCTTAAAAGCTAAAAGCCAAAAACAAACAAAAAAAAAACATATCCCATTCATCTTTCTCTTTTCTCTTTTATGAGTTTTATCTCTCTCAAATCTCTCCTCATTCAGTTATCAAAAAAGAAATCTCCCCTCATTCCTCATTCGCTCTCTCTTAAAAAAGCTAAAAGCCAAAAAAAAACAAACAAAGATCCCCTCTCTACTCCACTGCCTCCACTGCCGATTATTTGTAAACGGGAATGGTTAAAGGCTTAAAGCAAGTGGGTGCGAGATATAATAGTAGTTGATTGTGAGTGTCACATAACATTTTCCATCAAATTATCCAAAGCCTAATAAAATCAGCGACTGTTTGCGCTCAAGAATGCACCCAACTCACTTACCAGTCAATCAGCACTCAGGTGTGGAATCAATTAGAGGTCATTACTTTCACCATTATTTTCTTCTTTATGTTTATTTATTTTGATAACACTATTCAATTAGAGAAAATAGTGAGAGAACAGCTGCAAAACAGGGACCCATGTGCTTGATGAGGAATTGGGTCATTTTCTAACACAACTCTACCAATTTACCATATTGGATTTGTCCAAATTGTCAGTTCTGTAGGAATTGAACCTATTACTGTTACACTTAACATTGTATTCAATTGCTATTGTTATGTGGGTAGCGGGGATTTTGGTTTTGCTGTTTTGAAACTTGGATTGGAACCAAAATGTTGTTACTTTCACCACTCTTCTTAGAAGCTGTGGAGTTACACGACATAATCTATTTACGGGAGTTGTGGTCAACGGGCTCATATGTATGATGCATGATGTGGCAAAACTCCATCTTTTAGGAATGCATGTTAGACACTCTATGTACCCTGTGTTTTAAAAAAAAATAAAAAGTTTTTTTCTGAATTCCTATTTCAACTTTTCCCTTTCAATGTATGTGCTCGAAGTTCAAATTTCTTGGAACCTCGACCAGGGTCTTGCCAGGTAACCCGCTGGCCAAGTTCTATTACTTTCTGTTGCTTGGAAATAAACTGCAATAGAATTTGTGTATTAGGTTTATCAGGGTCAGTGTGTTGGACACTCTGTAGTAGTGTTCAGTACATGCATTTCTTTCATTGTTTATCTGAGTCAACTGTTTAAGTATAAAATTTAAATGGATACCTAAGCTTGCAAGTGAAACATAAAAGTTCTATTGTCACGCCTGACTGTGTCGAGTCAAATAAGCCAATCCTATTTCACCGATTCAATTATCGACATGAATATCAGAGTTGGTGTAGGTAAATAAGTTTATGAGGATAATAAGTCGTGCAAACAGTCATCCTTTAACAGTTTGAGGTCATTCCATTTGTTGTTATATGGGGCATCTGGCTGGCGAGGAACAGGAGACACTTTAAAGGCAAAGCTCAGTCTATGGAGTAGACCATTATTTCGGTCAATGATGTGAGGGGAGCTTAGGCGTACCCCATTTGCAAGTTCTGTTGATTGTTGATTGTTAGTCTGGAGTGTGGAGTTTCTCTTATGTTTTAGAATATATTCTCCCATAACTTTCTTTCGATTGGGTTAGATGTATCATAAATATCTTAGAAATAAAAAGATAAGTGTGTACCATTGCATCTATTATATTATACGTACATGTCTATGTTTAATATGTATGTATGTATGTTTTAATAATGCATAGTCCAATAATCATGTCTCTTTAGATTTACCCAATTTGATGCCAATGCTAGCATCAAACTATTGGACATGATGGTCAATTATATGGACCATGGCATGATAGCAGTACCCTTAAAACTTATTACCCATCACCAACCCATCCTAATGAGGCATATAATCCATTTCAAATGCTGCTCGTAAGTCATCTTTGCTTAAAATTGAGTTACATATACCACACTTATCCATGGTTACTGCAAAGTGGGTGAGCTAAATTAGGCTTTTGATCTTCACAACTATATGATTCATATAGCATTGCCCTCTAATGTTGTCACATACACTGCACTGCCTGATGGTCTTTGTAAGCATGGCGGGAGTTGGAAACTGCAAACGATATTCTTCATGAGATGTGTGGGAAGGATCTAGAGTTGAATGTTGTTATGTGCAACTCACTTATCATTGGTCTTTGCAAGTTAGGAAATATATGGCGGCATGCAGTTAAGATCATGGAGGATATGGAGACAACTAGGCTTCGCCCTGACAGTACTCTTCTTTGCAACTCCTCTTTCAATTTCCAGCAAGATTCCTCACTAGTAACTAGCAACCAGGTTTGCATCATCTTCTTTAAGCCAATTGATGCAATAGATAACAATCCTACCATACATAATTGGAGAACGAGAGTTTAGAAAGAGGTTTATAATTTCTAATGAGTTTTTTGTTGACTCTGTAAGCGTAAGTTTGTTAATTATGATTTTTTAATTTAAGATATGTTGTGAGTTCATAAACAACAACGTTTTAATTACCAAAGGCAGTTTTACTATCACAAAGATTGTTTTTCTGATTGTCTATCCCCAATTTTCCTTTAATCATCAGGTATGGTTCTAATTGCATGATTTTGGGTGTTTATAGTTCTTCAAAGGTATACTGCTACAACCATATTGAGTAACTTCCACATTTTTTGGGCAAACTTCAGGTTCGCAGTACTCTCTTTACACCTTAGTTTATTTTTTTGATAAGCTGCACCTTAGTTATTGTTGCTTTCTTTCTTCACCAGATCGGCATGGACATGCCCATTGGTTATGGAAAAAAAATAAAAGAAAAGAAAAGGACTAAAAAATCATTGAGAAAGCGTGGAGAATATCAATTCATGGAAATGGTACCTAAAGATATAGTTTTTTACAGCAAATACATCCATTCATGTTTTTTGGGATTTATTTGGAATAAGAATGTATCTTACTTAAGTTTCTTTTGGTGGATAGTAGCGCTAAGGAGTGGACATGGGTGGCACTATCGCATAGTATATATGGGGCGGTGTTGCTTGCAATGTACGAGTAAGTTGATTGGTCCTTTAATATGCTGGTTCTTGGCTTATAAATTGTATTTGAATTGATGTACATTGTTGAAACTTGATGATTGTCAAATTTATGTAGTATATATATTTCAATTTGATTTGCGTAATTTTGTCATGTTCATGTCCTTCTAACTACGCTATAAGCTTAGGTTTTTTCTTCTCAAAACTGTGTATCAACTTGGATTCTTATAATTATTTTCCTTTAGTCATTGTAACTTGAGTTGGCCATCATTTTATTTCTGCATAAGTAAGAAGAGGAACTTGACAGAAAAAACAAATGACATGAAAACAAACAACGAGAGATCTTAGAATAGAATTTCTAAGTGTCATATGGAAAGGGTTTTTGATTGCGTGTGGATGGTAGTGTGTAGTCGACACAAAACTAGCATAAGCTTTTTTGTTATTGTTTTGGTCATTATATTCAATTTTTCATTGTTTCATTACATAGATTGCATAATAGAGTAGATTGTTGATTTGTTGTACATTAGTTTTTTTGCCTTTGGATTTAATTGCTGGTTCTCTGTACTTAATTCCATTTTGTTACATGTATACAAGTTGAACAAGTTACTTCAGGATGCCTTGGTAAGATGCATGCAAATAGACAAAATGAAGTGTCACTCCTATCGTTGCTTTGCTTTATGTAAATGTTTTGATTGTTTGTAGCTTATTGCTTTTTTTAACATCAATATAAGTATTAATATAAGTACTACTTTGCTATGATTAATGATATGTCCTCTTAATTTTTATTTCAATGAGTATAACAAACGGGTTTGTGGTCTTTCAGCGGTGTTCTAAAAGATTTGGTTAAGACTTTCAAACATTTAGCTAAGTTAATCTAAATGTACACAACAAGAGAAAATTCCATAAGGAAGATTTCTTAAATGATTAGCATATCCATCAAGGTTCTAACATAAAAAAGGTCTAACACCTTGATTATTGGAATGTTTCTTTAGCTGACGAGGGTGTTTTTTTTTACCTCATTTGAAAGTTTTAATTTGTAGGTCATCTAAAGCTTTCCTCTATATCTATTTATTCTTCCTATTGTATTAATTAATCAAGTTTCAGAACAAGTTAGTTATTTTTATTTTTTTAGTTGCTGATTATTAAAATCATTTGATTAGCTTACAATTTGGGTAATTGCTTGAAGATGACTTTCGATTTTTAGGTACTTCGTTTGCCAAGTTGAGATCAATCTATAATGTCCATAGTCCTGCCTTATAACTTTCGTGTGAATAGATTTGGGTGCTAAGTTAGTTATACAATTTATCAAGTTTGAGACCTTGAAGGGTTCAACCTAGAGGTTGATAGATTACAGAGCAAAAGCTATACAAATTGAAAGGTACTTGCTCAGTATTACATTTTTTTTAATGCTTCTGCCTTTCCTCATTTTTACTTAATTGTAAAAGGATTGGTTGGTTTCTTTTTGTTATTTGAAGGTAGAACGTACTGTTGTTAATTCCTCTTACAAATTTCAGCAAGGGGACTGAGGGTAATTAATTAAGCTGCCTAGCTAAGGAATGTTTCTTTCCTACACATTTTAAGCCTCCACTTTGGGATTTGAACTGTTCGGAATCTTTCTAATGTGGTTACAACACAGTGGACATCAGACAATTGTGGCATATTGAAGTCATGTCCCTATTGAGCCGAATTATAATGGACCTATAAAATTGAAAAACGTATGTTGTGCATGAAAATTACTATTTCTTTTTAATCCTTAGCATGTATCTTGATGTACTGAAAACGTTGTTATGATCTATCTGATTGATCTCATCAACTACTTCATACAAATTCAGATCAATTTTCCCTGGTAGCTGAGAATTTTACCTTTTTGGCTCAACTTCTCATGCCCTAAATCGTGTGCTCTTTCTGTGTAGTGGGGCACTGCAGGGCAAGAATGTTTCTAGACAATCACTAGTAGCTATTACCGTGGAACTCACGGTGTCATTGTAAGCAGTCTTATCCTTGATATTGATCGCTACACAAGTAAAAATATGAACAAGCTTTTTGATGGAAACAGGTTTGACCTTACAACAAATAAAATCGTGTCATATGAGACAGTTAAGGTAAAACCCTACTACTCCTCTAATTTATTTTGTGGGATAAACCAGCATCGTATTATTAAAGGAGGGTAGAAGGGGAGGGGTGCGCGTGACACTGGCCTAAATATAAATATTTTTTATCGTTAATACTTTTACCATAATATCAAGGAAAAGGCTCTATGTGTGGAGTGTTTGAAGAAATTAATGTTATTCTAAGAGCTTTTTTTATTTGGCTTCATGGGCTTATATTTCTAGCTCTAGCTGAAATTGTTTCCTTTTTTTTCCTATTTGGCTTCAATAATTTTTTCTGGTTGGACTAAATGGTGAATTGGTAACTACCTTTAAGGTTATAATGTCAAGAAGTGAGATTGAGGTATGTCCTCTGCTCAAGGTCCTTATCCCGAGTGATATATTGTGAAGGCGTAATGAGAGACGATGTTGTCTAAGTGGTACATCTGTAAATATGTAATGGCATATACTATTTATGGATAAGGAAATACTTTTGGCAAGTGTTTGATAAAGTGAGTTAATACCTTTTCTCTACAAATTAAGAAAGCATCTTCGTGATCTAATTTTTGCACCATGTCGACACCATCAATGTATTTGTGTGGGTCTGCCTCTATATGTATTTTACAAAGTTGAGAAACATATGTTGTTAAGGAATATTGTGATTGAAAGTATTTTCAAGTCTGTCAAAGGTTTTATCTTCCTATTGTAAATGGACTTCTTACGTGGTGGACGGACTAGGTCTTTATGGCCTTGTGGGTGTGGGTAGTTGATATTCTATTTGACTAGGTCCTCATTAAACTTTTCTCTATGACATTAATTTTATTTCTTCTGTGTTGTTATTGGAATGAGCACTTAATACTGAGTGTATTTGGACTTGAAAATTTTGGAGGTTGATAATCATTTAGAGTAATGTTTCTTTACAGTCCTCTTGTGAGGAGAGCAAGTGCGAATGTTGTCAATATCATTGCTAAGAAGCTTTTAACCCCATATTATATTGGGATTTTATATAGAGAACTGTCCATAGTGTTGTTAATGATTTCTTGGTTCCAACATCCAATATATTTCAGGTACAACTTGAAAGATGTTATTCTTTAATGGAGGTTCTCCATTTACCAAGGCCCATGGGATTCCCCTTTTCCAATACTCAAGTGTAAACCCAAGGTTCAATCAAGTTTTCAACTCTACAATGTTTCACGCTACATCCCTAATGATGAATGAAATCTTCATCGGTAAATATAAAGGTTTTGAAAACATGAAAGAGGTAATTGATATTGGTGGTGGAATTGGGATTGGCAGCATGCTAACTGCCAAGTATCTTTTGATAAAGGGTATTAACTTTGATTTGCCCCATGTTGTCCAGTAAGCACCAGCCTATCCTGGTAAGATCACATTTCATTATTTTCTACCCGTATCTTATTTAATCCACTATGAAGAAAATTACTATAGCAATGGTATTATATATCAGTTTTACCAATATGTTCTTGCTTTTAAAAGGAACATATGAATCGGGATGCCAATTGCAGAAAGCATGCCAATTTATCTTTCAGTGTTCTATAGTACTTTTTGGTCTATTAGCATATTATTTTCAATTTTGTTTCTTTGATTTGTTTGTGCATTTTATATTTTTAGAACTTTAGGATTATTGGTTGTATGAATGATCTTCACTACACTTTCTTCGTAGGCCTAGGTTTGTTCCTTTGCGATATATCAATTGTTGAACATGTTTTCTCATATCAAATTAATTGTACATTTTTCCATTCCTAAACTATATTTTTCATTGTCTACATAGTGGTCTGGCCACGTGTGGCGCTCCCTGAGGAACCACGTCTACGTTGCCGTAGCTTCGACATGGGTAATTGATTGGTAAAACCTTGCTTCCATATATATGCCACCTAAACACCATATAAATTCAAAAGAAACTTGCCTTTGCTGCTTCTTTACTGCTTGATGGGTTGGGTTAAGGATTTTTGGAAAAAAGTATCATCCATCTCGATGTTGAGTTTTCATCACCTCTTTGGGAGTGCATATCTTTTTTTATTTTTTTATTTTGATTTTTCTTTTTCTTTTTTCTTTTTCTGGGGATCCATTTCTTAATGGGAGGCTAAATAGGTTAACGGAAAAATAGGCCTTCCGGATTTGAGAAGAGCAACCTTTAAGGAGCAGTTAATAGTGGAACTCGGGATTGCATCGTTAAACATAAGCTGATGTACAATGTATTTGCACGCGCTGTAGATAAAAGAATGCAATCATGTACATATTTTTTTTATTTCTTTTTCTTTTTATTTTTGAAATAGTTGAAGCTACGTACAACTCATTCTTATTTGCACTTCCGCTAAGATTTGTGAAATCTAGCTGTGACTAACAACACTCCGCACTGTGCACTCCTGAAATATATGGTGGAGGGGAGTTGTAGCCATAAAGCGATTGCTCGCCCTTTTTGCCAATTGAGTTTAACTTTAGTGTTTGAGTACCTGATGTATCTTTTGCGCATATTTATATAAAATTGCCATTAACTCATTCTTTCGTTATGTGTAGTCTTATATAGTTATATGTATCCATTAAATACTTATTATTGTTTAGGTATCTAATTAGTATGAACTATTAAAAATTGCACTATAGACTTACGTACATGAATAGTTGAATACATATTGACAAGCTTCCAAATCTCAAGATCTTTTGTCTTGCAGGTCCTATATAGTTATGTAGTTGCACTGTTGCAGCCAAGCTTATTTTGTAGAAGCTTTTGTTATTACATTTTCTCTTTTTCTCATGACTATATTTGCCAACGTTAAGTAGGGGTTTCAATTCAAACTTATAATGAACATAGTGGAAGAGATTTGTTTTTGGCAGGTTAAAGAGATTCATGGACATATCGATGGAGTTTTAATCATCTTGCATTTGAACCTGTTTGACCTACTTACATATAAATGTAAGAATACTGTATGAACCTAAAATCTAAGCACAAAATATAATTAGGAACTCAAGAATTACAACCTCAAACTAACCCTAGATCTCTCTCTCTTTTTTTCTCTTTCTTTTCTCCTCCCTCTTCTTACTGTGCAGCCTCCCCTTTTCTATCTCTATCTTCTTCTTATACCCCTTCCCCTTTGGATCTCGATCGTCCATCTGCCCTCTCATCTGATGAATACCTTTTACGCCGTACATAGGCCACGTCTGCGGTCCATCTCTCCTTCCATCCATCGGCGCATCTTATAGTCGTACCAGTAGCCACGTTCGTGGTCTAGGGTTTCACAGACATGATCCCATACTCCCCAGCCTTCCCTGTTATACTACATTCCCCTTTTGTCTTTGACCCAGTCCATTATTCTACAATGGGCTACTACAAATGCCCCTTCTCGATTTTGCAGCCATATAATTGGCCCGGGGTCGAGAACCTCCACCGCTTAGTCTCCTTTTCACCTAATATTCGTCCTCGTTGGTATGCGTGTGATGTGAAAGGTACTCATCACGCGTGTTTTTTGGCGGCCCCTTGTTTCCTGTGTTCTTACGTGTCACCCTTCGGCTAGAGCCCCTGCTGACGCCTCGATTTCATCACTGCCCTGAAATTACCCCTTTACTCTCAGCCTATTTAAACCCCACTCCTTCTTCTTCTTCCCTCACTTTGTTTTCTTTTTCGCTGTCTCTTCTTCTTCCTTCACCTTGCTCCAGCCCTCCATTATCCTCTCCTCCGATCCTTCGCTAGTTAGCTTGCACTTCATCATAGTGGTCTCTCCGGTACCTCTCTTTGCTTTCGGACACCTTCTACGAGTTCACCATCTCTCTCTCCACCTTGATTGGTATGTTTTCTAGGCCCTCTCTCCTTTAGTTTGAACTGTTTTTCTTTTCTTTTTCTCTTTTTGTTTTGAAGTAGTTCAACCTATAGAATCTGTTCCTCTCCCTTTCCAATGTCGGACCGCAAATTCGGCGACTCTTCCTCTTCCCGGTCCGCAGGAGTAGCATCTCCCCCTCCTCTTGCCTCCACTGCGGTACCCTCCACTTCTAGTCATCTCGCCCCTTTATTGCCACCTCCACCCCGCCTCAGTCTCATAGACCTAATTTAGATGCAATTAGAGCCGCCTACGGAGTCCCAGCCAATGTAATGCTGGAGCACGTGCCCTCTGTCACACACTACCCACACTTAGTTCCCCGCCGTCCGGGTTCCCTTGTTATTACTGTAGGCCAAATTGTTGCCGGTCTACGGCTTCCCCTCACTCTCCTGGATGTCAAAGTTTGTAACCATTTTAACATTCCCCCTTGCCAAGGCATAGGAAATTTATGGTGAATAATGTATGCCACGAACTCTTATAATAGGACAGGGGAACCCAAAATCACAAGCCGCGATATCTACTCTCACTACTACCTCAAAATCAGCACCAAAAACGTCAGCATAAGGTACCAATATTTCTGTGTACGCCCCAAAAAACAATCTTTTCTCCTCCGAATTACATCTTCAAACAAAGTATGACACCACTATCTGCTATATATATCAGGAAACTTTCTGTCCCCGAACATTCCCTCCTCCCTAACTCTTAATCACCTCGCCTTCCGAATTTGTGGTAAGTATCGCAGTTCTTTCCACATTTCTCGAGGTGTTTTCCATTTTGTCCACTAAACCTCGATTGTTCTTATTTGCAGGTTGGCAACCAGACTCTAAATCCGGGATCTATGCTAGCATCTCTTGTCCAATCTTTGCAAAGCTCAGAGACCTTGGTTCTGCCCAGGCTGATCTCCTAGGTATACATCCCACCACCGCTACTCCCTTATTGCCCATCCCCAATCTCAACACTTTCCACGGCTTATCAGGTCCCTTTTTCCGTCCTCCCCCTCCCAAGGAGAAAAAACCCCGAGCGTCTCCTCCTCCAAAGAAGAGGTCTTGCACCCCTACTTCTCATCGCCATCCTCCCCGAACCTCCTCACATTCACCCGCCTCCCTTGACTCTCAAGATCCTCCCCCCTCCTACCGCTCTATCTCCCATTGGGACGATCAGTACGCCTCTCCCCTCTCCCCTCCTGAAGACATGGATGTCCACAAGCAGAAGTTATTTGACAGTGATTCAAACGATGATGTGAGGGAGGTTCCTCCCACAGAACTGTGGGCACCTATTGACCATCCACCCTCCAAGAGGCCGTGAACCTCAACATCCGAAGATCCTGCCCCAACCACTCAACAGGCCTCCATACCTGAGGAACAAGCCCCTAACTCTTCACCCCCTCAACAGGCCTCCATACCAGCTCAGTCTACCGCCCCAGCATCCACACTTGTAACTGCAGAGGACCTCTGTCCCATATTCAAGCTGCGCAACCGTAAGGTAAATACGGCAGACTCCGCTCTAGACAATGCCGATGTAGCCTCCTCCTTGTTTTACAATGCTCACCTGCCCAAGGACATAGCATATGCAGACGGAGGTTCATTCAACCAGCACCGCACTTCGTTGTACACCAACTAGGAAAGGGTACAACTTTCCCTCTCTCCATTTTTTTTTTTAATCCATCTTCCTCTTTGATCCTAGGTGAGCCTGGACATCTCCTTTACGATCCGGCGACTGTTTAGTGCCAAGACTAAGGTGACAACCTTGGAGCAAAAACTTAATGGCCCAACTGGCTTAAGAGTTGCCTATGCCAGACTTCAATCAAATATGGCAGCTGCCAATCTGGCCAAAGTCAAGGCCCAGGATGAACTCAAGTCCACAGAGTCATCTCATGAACGATACATGGATACGGTCAACGAGTGCCTGAGCCGTCAGAGGGAAACGCTCCTCCACCAACACCAACTCAACTTGGACGCCCTCACCCTTCAACACCAATAGACCGTGGACACCCTCAATCAAACCCATAAGGATGATACTGCCAAGCTGCTGGAGCAGCACCAATCGGACATGACGGTTGTTCGCGACCGCTTCAAGGCCCTGGCTGATAAGAGGGTGGCCAAGAAGATCTAGGAAGAGCTTAAGTGGATCACACAGGAAGGCCGCCTTCTCCTCGAAAGACATGCCACCCTGGTGATCGAATCCCCAGAGATCGCCAGGGAAGGAGTCTCGGCCCCTGATGTCACTCCCGAGAACCTTGTGATGGGTGAAGACACCTCCCCTGCGGCAGCCACTGAGGAGACCCCTGCTGCCACTGCTGAAGGAACTACCGATGAGATGATTGTTGAGGAGACCACCTAGGGAATGCCCTAGATCTCTTTTGTATTAAAACCTTGTTACTAACTCGCGATTTGATTCGCCCCATGTTTAGTGATTTTAATGTTTGATTACTCATACCATGCATGTTGTCTTTTATCTTCGAGCTTTATATACTTGTTTGACTTGCAAAGTATACCCACATGTAATTCTCCACATCTTTTGTCAGTCATTTGCCCTCTCCTTGGCACATTCCTAAAATTTTCACCCTCGAATCTTTCCTTCTCTCATTAGGGCACTCTGCGGACTCTACTGAGTTGTGCGACGTGCCCAGTCAGGCGGTATAGTCAGACGTAGGCCAATTTCTTTGCCCCATGTATCTCTTACATCTCTGATCCATGGAAGGCTCATCCCGCTTCGCAGGCTCGATCACACCATGACCTCTTAGAACAACTCATCTTGTTCCAGGCCCCCTCCAGCTCTAGTGTCAGCGAAGGACAGCTTCTCCCTCTAATAGGCGTAGACACTCTGCGAGCTCAATCAAGCCATGAAGCCTGCTGGAATGACTCCTCTCGCTCCAGGCTCACTCCAGCTCTAGCGTCAGCGAAGGGCTCATACCCTCCGTTGACTCTCCCTCGGATAAGCGTGGATGCCTGATGGGTTCACTCTCTTTGCCCCATGTGTCTCTTACATCCCTAATCCGCGGAGGGCTCACCCTACTCCACGAGCTCTATCAGGCCATGAAGCCTGCTAGAACAACTCATCGTGTTCCAGGCTCCCTCCCGCTCTTGTGCCAGCGAAGGGCTCATCCCTTCCGCTGCTTCTCCCTCTGATGGACATAGAAGCCCAATGGGGTCACTCTCCTTGCCCCAGGTGTCTCTTGCATCCCTGATCTGCGGAGGGCTCACCCCGCTCTACGGGCTCGGTCAGGCCATGAAACCTACTAGAACAACTCATCTTGTTCCAGGCTCCCTCCAGCTCTAGTGTCAGCGAAGGGCTCATCCCCTCCGCTGCTTCTCCCTTTGATGGGCATGGAAGCCTGATAGGGCCACTCTCCTTGCCCTGTTTGTCTCTTGCCTCTCTAATCCGTGGAGGGCTCACCCCACTCCGTGGGCTCGATCAGACCATGAAGCCTACTGGAACATCTCATCTTACTCCAAGCTCCCCCCAGCTCTAATGTGAAGGGCTCGTCCCCTCCGCTACTTCTCCCTCTGATGGGCGTTGAAGCCAGACGAGGTCACTCTCCTTGCCCCATGTGTTTCTTGTACCTCTTGTTCGTGATTCCCATTCTCATTAAGACACCATACATAGTAATCAAATTTCCTTTCACAAAAGTGCTGTGGTTTTATATATTTACAAACATCTCTAGTCCTCTGCTCTGGACTTTCTTTACATTGCTTTGTAACCTCGTTACATTTAATTGTAAAATCTTTTCAACATTCTTACATTCCAAGGCTTCTCTATCAGTTTATCCCCCATTGTACCTAACTTATAAGTTCCAGATCCTCCCACCTCCACCACGGTGTACGGCCCTTCCCAATTTGGTCCCAGCTTCCCATCCCTTTCTCTCTTTGTGCTTGGAGTAACCCGGTGGAGCACCAATTCTCCTATCTTGAACTGACGCAGCTTGACCCACTTGTTGTATTATCTCTGCAGTCGCCTGTGGTACTCTTCTAATCGGATGCAAGTTGAGTCTCTTTTCTCTTCTGCCAAATTCAAATCCTCTGCCAAGATGCGCCAATTCAATCCATCTTCCATGGCCCTGGTTCTCATTGTAGCTACCACCATCTCTTAAGGAATCATGGCCTCGACGCCATATGCTAAGGCGAATGGGGTCTCCTTGGTGGTTGTCTAAGGTGTGGTTCGATAAGCCCAAAGAACATGGTTCAACTCGTCCGCCCACGCACCCTTCTTGTCTTCTAACTTTCTTTTCAAGTTGTTCATTATTGTTTTGTTGGAAGACTCCGCCTGTTCGTTGCCCTCGGGGTTGTAGGAAGCAGAGAACCCTTGTTTCACCTTGTATATATGACTGAAGAAATTTAGTCACCCTCGCTCCTGTGAACTGTGTCCCATTGTCCGCAATGATGGTATGTGGTAGCGCAAACCGGCATATAATGTTCTCCTATAGAAATTTAATCACCTACGTCTCCTTCACTTGTTGCAAAGGTACGGCTTCTATCCATTTGGTGAAATAGTCCGTGGTTGCCAACATATATCTCCTTTTGTCACTCGCTATGGGCAGCGGTCCTACGATATCTATCGCCCACATGGCGAAAGGCCACGAACTTGAGACATTATGTAAAGGTTCCGCGGGAGAGGATATCAGCTGTGAAAATCTCTAACACTTGTCACACTTTTTAGCGAATTCTACTGCATTTCTTTTCATGTAGGGACAGAAATATCCCTACATCAATAACCGGTGTACCATAGTTCTCCTAGCATAATGACTCCCATAGTCCCCTTCGTGTAATTCTGCGAGCACCTCCAAGGCTAACCGCGGTCCTAGACATTTCAACAATGGCCCATTAAATTTCTTTCGGTATAGTTCACCTTCCAACAAAACATATCGCTGAGTAGTCTGTTCCAATCTTCTTCTTTCTTTCTTATCGATCACCTCCTTTCTTTCTAAGAACTATTTTATGGGATCCATCTGCCTTCCTTCTTCTTCTGCAATCTAACACACCTCTATCACCTCCTCCGTGCTTAGCTTATCCAATCTTCCTACCCGTATCGTTCTTTCCTCTGACCCAGGTATGGCTGCAGCCACGAATGTCAGGGCATCCGCGTGCCTATTCTCTCCACGACCTAAGTGTACAAATCGAATATTTGCAAACTTGCTGGACCTTTCGCGCACCACCTTCACATACTTAGCCATTCGTGGACACCAAGCAGTGAACCCTCCATTAGCCTGACACACCACTAGATTCGAGTCAGAATACACAATCAATTCCTTTACTCCCAAATCCTCGGCCATTCTCAATCCTATTATCACTGCCTCATGCTCTGCTTCGTTACTGGATGCCGCGAACCCTAATTTCATGGTATGTTCTATTCTGTTATTATCAGGCGTAACCAACACAACTCCTAGGCCGTTGCATGCGTCAGTGGCAGATCCATCTACGAATACTCTCCACCCATTCTTCTTATCCCAAGGATCTAGTAAGTCGGGCTCCCCATCCTTCTCCGGTTCTATGACCATCTCTTCTCCCCAAGTGGGATCCTCTGCGGGGAACTCAGCCAGAAACTCTGCTACCGCCTGCGCCTTCTCCGTTGTCCTTATCTGGTATTGTATCTCGTATGCACTAAGCATCACTGCCCACTTCAACATTCTCCCTGATTTCTCAGTCCTTAATGCTTGTTTGAGAGGCAAGTTTGTCACCACCACCACCGAGTGTGACTCAAAGTAGGGCTTCAGCTTTAGGGCTGAGAAGATTAACGCAATGGCATACCTCTCAATTCTACTATATTACGTCTCCGCATCCAGCAATGCTTTGATTTGAAAATACACTGGCTTCTCCACTCTGTCGACTAGACGGACAAGAACTGAACTAACTGCATACTCAGTAGCCCCTAAATACAAGTACAACTTTTCCCCCTGTTCTGGCCGAGACAACAAAGGTGCCTTGCCCGAGTAACCCTTCAACTCTTGAAATGCCTCCTCGCATTCTGCGGTCCACGAGAAATCAGGGATGCTTCTCAATAACCGATACAACGGTCTACATTTATCAGACGATTTGGAAATGAACCTATTCAAAGCCGCTACCCTACCTGCAAGCCGCTGCACTTCCTTGACATTCTGCGGTGAAGGCATCTCTATCAAGGCTCTTATCTGTTCAGGGTTAGCCTCTATTCCCCGATGAGTAATGATGTAGCCCAAGAATTTTCCCGTGGTCACTCCGAATGTGCATTTCTCTGGATTCAACTTCAAATTATACTTCCATAGTATCCCGAATGTCTCCCTTAAGCCTTATAAATGCTCCTCCTCAGTCATGCTTTTTTCCACCATGTCATCTATGTATATTTCAATCCCCTTCCGAATCTTACTCTCGAACATTTTCTCTCCCAACCGTTGAAAAGTGGCTCCGGCATTCTTCAGCCCAAATGGCATCCTTGTATAGCAGTACGTGCCACCTTCTACCACAAATGTTGCCTTCTCCGAATCCGGTCCATACATCGCGACCTGGTTATACCCCATAGATGCATCCATGAATGAGAATATTTTGTAGCCTACCGTCCTATCCACCAACTTGTCTACCCGCGGCATGGGATAGCTATCCTTCGGACACTCTACATTCACATCTGTAAAATCGATGCACATACAAACTTTGCCATTCTTTTTTGGTACCGCGACCACATTGGATAGCCAATCGGTGAATTCTGTCTCTCATATTATTCCAGCCCCTTTTAACCACGCCACCTCTTCGCGAATGCCCTCTACATATTTTTCTCTAATGCTCCGTATCCTTTGCCTCACTGGCTTGGCATCTTCCTTCATGTGTAACCGATGACACGCGAACTCTGGGTCTAATCCTGTAACATCCTCAATTGTCCATGCAAACACATCTCTGTTTTCTAACAAAAATTATATTAACTTACTTTTCCATTCCTCCGACAAACTGGACCCTACTGACGTGAACTTCTCCTCCTCCCCCTCTCCTATATTTACTACTTCAATCTCATCAAGCGTCTTCAGCCCCACCACTGACTCCTCTTCTCTTTCCCCAGTGTTACACTGTAATTGTTATACTTGCCTCTTTCTGGGGTTTGAGTTCTCCTCTTCTGGTCCGCAGATTAACCGTTTCACTATACCCCAATGGCTGTTCTTGGATGTCACCTGATCTCTGTGAACTTCACACATGCCTGTCGGGGTGGGAAACCATATCACTTGGTAGTACGTAGATGGAACAGCCTTCATCTCGTAAATCCACCATCTCCCTAAAATCGCGTTGTACTGAGAAGAGGAATCTACCACCATAAACCGTGCGATAACCGTCACTGGTCTCGTGGTTACCGGCAACAAAAGTTCTCCCATGGGCTCCGTCATACTCCCATTGAACCCATATAAATTGATTCGCAGCGGTTTCAATTGTCTAGGATCAATCCCCATTTCTTCCAAAGCTCCTTTAAACAGCAAATCCACTGCACTACCACAATCGATCAACACCCTCTTCACCATATAATTGCACATTGCTACTGTGATGACCAACGCATCTTCATGGGGGGAATCCACTACCCATAGATCCGTACTGCTAAAAACAATCCTGTCTCTCTCTTCCGCTGACACTACCCTAGGTCGCGGCCTTTCTGACCCATCATTGATTTGCTGGATGCTTGCAGTCCTCCTCACACTGTCTGTATTAGCATTATGACTTAATACCTCTCCACTGAAAATCACATTAATAGTTCCTAGTATATGATCCTAACATGGCACCCGTTCCTCATTCTGTGCTCCCCTTACAAACTCTCTCATCCTCCCTTTTTCCACCAAACGTTGAACCATCCACTTTAGTGCATAACAGTCATCGGTCTCATGATTGCGTATCTGGTGATAGGCGCAGAAAGGTTTATTAGGTAATTCTCCTGGGGTGTTTCGCGGCCCTTCATATCCCTGCAGGTTCTTGATCAACGGTAATATTTTGCCCAAGGGTCTATTCAGCGGCGTCACTTCTATCTCACAGTATGGCTTCCTTTCTCTGTTTTCTCTCCGAATCCCCTCCCGGCTTCTCTCTGTCCTTGGTGAGTATCTGCGATACCCCCCGCCTTCCTTTTCGGTTGCGCCTGCCTTTCAGTGTTCCCTGTCTTTCTCCAATGATAGCACTGCTTTCCCTGACCTCTTAGATTCCTTCTCATATTGTCCTCATATATGATATATTTTTCCACTCGTGGATATAGTTCATGCAAGGTTGCAATCTCGTTCTTCACCACCGACTGGTGTACTCCTGTTCCTGGCCGCAGCCCTCTTTCAAATGCGTTCACTGCGGTTCTCTCATCCAAATTTTCAACCTTCAAGGTCTCGGCCTTGAATCAACACAGGTACTCCCTCACTGACTCTGCTGATCTCTGACATTTAATAGTGCTGCGATATCCACAACACGCTTTTTCTGGTGTATGAAGTGATCTATAAACGCTTATTCTAATTCTTGAAAATTTCTTATGCTCCCCGCTAGTAACCTGTAATACTAGTCCGATGCCCCTCCTTTTAGACTAGCCGGGAACATCATACACCGCAGCCCGTCATATCGAGACTCTTGCCATAGTGGCATCTGCTACCGAAAATGAAGGATGTCATTCCGCTAGGTCTCCTTTATAGTCGTACCTCTCGAATCTGGGCTGGTTGAAATGCTTTGGGACCTCAGAAGCCCAGATATTGTCTGCTAGTGGGTTGTGGTTTAGTTCGGCTACCACCTGACTGACGGCTCCCCCACGACCCTTCGTCTGCTGCCGGTTCGCTTCCCTATCATTATTTATCATCTCTTGCACCTGTTCGACTGTCAAGCCCATCACTAGATTTTCAGCTAGATTCGGCCCGTCCTCTTCCTCTTCCGCACCCTCACTTGCTTCTTCGCCTTCTTCTTCCTCTTTCCTTTCCATCTCTCTTCTCAACTCTTCATTCTCCTCTCTTAACCTCCCGATCTCTTCTCTCATAAGCCGTGTCTCTTCTGCTTCCTGCTCCTATCTTCTGTCTCCCACTTCATCAATCACCGCCTCTGGCATTGGTTCCTACACCGCCACCCTCTTCGGTCTACCTACCTATTTCTTAGGTGCCATTTCTAACTTGCTTTTATCTCTTTCCACAGACAGTGCCAAATGTATGAACCTAAAATCTAAGCACAAAATATAATTAGGAACTCAAGAATTTCAACCTCAAACTAACCCTAAATCTCTCTCTCTTCTTTTCTCTTTCTTTTCTCCTCCCTCTTCTTACTGTGCGGCCTCCCCTTTTCTATCTCTATCTTCTTCTTCTTATACCCCTTCCCCTTTGGATCTCGATCGTCCATCTGCCCTCTCATCTGATGACTACCTTTTACGTCGTATATAGGCCACGTCCGCGGTCCAGGGTTCCACGGCTAGGTTTCCCTGCTCTCCGAGTTATTTTATTAAGCTGCATACCATTCTTCGTCCCGCTGACTTGGTCTCCTTCCCTTTACTGGGTCGCCCAATCCGGATCGTCCATCTCTCCTTCCATCCATCAGCGCATCTTATAGCTGTATCAGTGCCACGTCTGTGGTCTAGGGTTTTGCAGACATGATCCCATACTCCCCAACCTTCCCTGTTATACTACATTCCCCTTTTATCTTTGACCTAGTCCATTATTCGATCTATAATGGGCTACTACAAATACCAACCATTACCTTCTTCGGCTTGCTCCAAATCCTCATTCCTCTTCTTTTTCCTTGAAGTTGAACATTGTCTTCCAAGGTTTGCATGTAATGCCATGAGCTTTTTGATGAAATTTCAGTTGATCAAACCAGTTAAACCACTAACGATAATCAGGGGTGAGCAAAACATTTGAATTTTGGAGGCATTAGTTATCTATGTCACTTTATGAATTACCTTTTTTTAGAACATGTTTGTGGTCTTTTAATTAAGTTCCCTGTTGTTGTATGACTTTTGTTGAAGCTAATTGTAAGTGAATAAAGTTGTCTCATCCTTCAATTATTTTGATGAGGCTGATATTTGTTGTAATTATTACTTTGTCACCTCAGGGAGGAGCATGGTTGTTTGTGATACCTTGACACAAATGTACATGTAGTTGCTCAAATAAATTGTGGTTAAAAGAGGGGGGGCAACAAGCTAGGAACTTCTATTTGGGTCTTCAAGGGGTTCGATTGAGCTATGTACGCTCTTATTAACCACACCCAATTGTATGAGAGAAGTGGTTTAATCATTCATAAGTCATAATTGTAAAGATGTACTAATGTCAAACTAGATTATATGCTCTCCAATAGATTTCATTTCTCACCAACGTGTAGAGCACATGTATTTGGCTAGTATATATAAAAACTTGCGCATATTCTCTCTCCTCACCATATCGCTATATTTTCCAACCCAAGCAATATTAGTGATTCCTAAAAAAGATGAGGTACTAATAATTAGAAACACCTCCCTACATTTGTTTAATTCTCCTTTGTTTATTTCTCAATTATAATCACCTCCCTGACAAGGTTAAAAGCGAAAATTTTGCCAAAAACTAATTTGTGTTATCGTAATCTCTTATTAATCGGAAATTTTCTATAACCATAATCATCTTCCTGGAAAGCTCAAACCTGACCTAGGGGTCGTTTGTTTTTCTGAGCCTATGAATGTTGAATCTTTGAATCTTTGAATGGCTCATCCTCACGAATGCTAAATGCCGATTCTTTGAATTCTAAAAAAACATGTTTGTTTTACGTTAGAATAACACGGCTCTGAAGAAATTTGAATATAAATCATTAGGACAATTTTACTCATACTATCTATTTTAAACACTAACTTGATTTCTTGTTAAACAAAATATATATTATATTTGAGGAGAAGAGATGGATTATCGAAAAAATAAATGATAAATAAATTTATTTAAAATATGCTTTTCAAAAATATATTTTAACGGTTTATTTTCATATTTTGTTTATTTTCAGAATATATATTATGTAATTCTATTTTTAACAAAGTGGATATCATTCACCCAAAAAAAATGAAAAAACCTGTGACGCCAACATCAAATTTTGAAGAACCTATTTTGAAACCATAAAAGTCAAGGTAAGAAAGTAGATGGGTTCTTAAGAAAGGGCAAGAAGGGACTTTTTTGTTTCAAGTATTAGAATTCAGCATTCAGAAGAAATTTTGGTGCTGAATGTTGAATGCTAAAAGTACCACTTAATGCTTAAACTACTTAAAAAAAACAAACAAGTTTTGAGCCTCAGAATACTTAAAACTTAAGTTTAAGAGGTTCTGAATGCTGAATTCAAAAAAAACAAACAACCCCCTAATAACCCCTGCAGATTACATTTTTATAAGCTAAAGAAACTCCAATCTAACAACATGCAGATGCAGCCCCTTAACAAAATTGCCTTCTACCGACCCTTCTCAACTGATCTCAAAGAGGAAAAACTGTAACCAAACGTCTGATCTGTTATGATGGGTTGTACAATATAAGTCAGCCTTCGCAACTTGAGAATCCAAGCCTCCAAAGCTGAAACAAATGCTTCAATTTATTCACACACTCTACATAGTCCTCTGGGTTCACTGAAAGACTTACAGAGAGCTTTAGTTCTACTGTCTTAAGAAATTTTTGAGAATTCAAAAAACCATCTGAGAAGTGGTTATTCTATGGAACTCATTCAAAAATAGCTTAAGCTATTTCTTCAGGCCATTGCTTGAGAGGATCTTCTTCCCATATGGACTGGTACGGAGGGCCGGAACATGGTCGGATAGCCTCTAACAACGCAGCATGAGCAGCCCCCTGAAAAACAGACGAGATAACCACCCCAATGAGAATAAGAGGTGAATAAAAATGGTAGGGAAAGCATTACCTTTGAATTATTCAGTGTAGCTTGAATAACGTAATTGCCATAGGGATCCTGCAATATCTGATCCAAGCGAGAATCACTTACGAGTTCTTGAACAATTCGAGGACGACGATCTTCTCCAGCAAATTTAAGGCATTTCTCAACAACATTACTGCTGCTCTCTATCTTATCTTATCTGTATGTACGTGGTCCACCCAAAACTTATGGCTTGAGTCTTGCTCTCTTTGATCATTGATCAATAGGTATTCAACAACAAGTAAGCAATTTTCTTCCATTTAAAGACTTTCTGTTTCAGAAACTATTTGGATTGGTAAATGCTCTTCAATTGAAACAATTTGAAAGCAATAATGATCATTAATTGAAAATGTTCATCACATATTGATCTTCTCATTTATCGCAATCACTGCGAATCAGGTCCGTCTCATCTTTTTCCATTTTGTTGGAATATTAATATGGGTTAGTTATTTAGTTAATGTGGTTTGAAAGTACGTTTGAGACTAGCGTGTGTATGTATCTCCTATTTTTCAAGTTTATTGTCTTACATGCCTACTAAGCTATATGATTGAGAAAAAGTTTGTTTTGTGAATCTGGCACTAATATTTAGACGTTCAATTAAAATCTCCAATTCCAACAATGCATAGTATCATGTTCATTACATTGACTATGTGGTAAATTTTGTTTTGTTACAAGAGAGGGTATTTCCACCAAATATTGTTTATGAATCAGGTCAGCTAGAATTAGTTATTCTCTTTTAATTTGAATTAATTAATTGGAATATAAGTACGCAAAGAGAAAATTTGCATACAATTTAATACATACTCCTATGACACTCTGAAATAGGACAATGCACTACTCAACCAAAAGCGAATACATCCACGTAATAACACTATTGTAATTAGAAAGTCAAGGCAAGAACGTAATTAGAAGTTAAGGCACTATGGTTATGGTATGGTACACAAATTCAAGTAGCTCTAGCATTGCTTAAGGCAATTTTTAAAGCCCTAACTTTCTTTTACTCGCCATAAATCAATTTTTTATAGAATTAGATTGGTCAAGCAATCAAAAGTGTTTGAGCCTGAAAATAATGGCAACTTTCTTCTATTGCCAACATTTCTTAAAACAATGTGTAGATGGAATTACAAACAAGTGAATGGTGGATGTGGACCGAGTTTGTGAAGATCTAATATCTTTGAAAGAGGAACAGGAAGTCATTTTACGATGGAGGTAGCTCCCTTCTTTATTGTTGCTATATATGATTGAATTGCTCTAGATTAAAAGTGTTTTGCTTTATATGATCGGTGTTGAGTTCAAATTTGCACTGGAGTTGATTGTCATTGTTGTGGTCGTGTTCTTTAGGATTTATATGCTATTCTTTTTCTCTTAGTTATTCACTTGAGTGATCATGTGTTATTATATTCTAACCAAAACTTGGGTATGGTCCCTCTTAACTTTCTCACGAGATCATAGTGATTTAGCTAAAATGCCCACAAAATGAGAAAGTGAATGCAAAGTTATAGCAAATTTGTTAACCAAAATAGATTTTATGATGAGAAGTCCCTGAAGCACCCATTCATAGGGCATTTTCTACTCGCAAAAAAAAGGAGGCCAAATTAAAACTTCACAAATAGTCCCATAAAAATAGGGAAAAAAAACTAAATGAATATAAGCAGGGTTTCTCATGATTTTTCAATTAAAACCCAAAAAGAATCCCAAAGAATTGTGTTTGTGTGTGTGTGAAACGCTGTAAGTTTTTTTCCCACTAAACTTCTACTTGCCAACTTTATATTTTATTACTCTACATATTTTATTGGTTTAAATAATCCATTAGCATTTAAACTATATGTTTAAGGTGATAATTATATGCCCTTCCTTCTGAAATGAAGAAGAGCTTTATTGCATTAATTTGTACCAATTAGCAGGTTAAATTTTACGTACTATCTCTTACTTTTGATTATTGCGAGATTGTCATGATGTATACATAAGGACCACGATATGGTATACTTTTGAGTAGCCTAATTTTTTATTACTATGGTATATGGTTATATTACATGTGGAATTGTTGATTATTAAAGAAAAGTTATTATTATTGATTTTTCGTTTGAATTGAGCAGGGAATTTCTATGTAGACCTGATTTTACTTGTTGTAACCTAGCTTGAAATTCATGCTACTTCACCTATTTGTCGTGAAACTAAGCATGTGTGTTTATTGTTGATGTCAAATACTCTTTGTGTTCTTTTTCGCTCATTGAATATTGACTTGATTTAATTGATCTTCATTAATACTCCATTGCTTTCGTTAAGATGATTAGCCCTTTCTTGACTGTGACGACAACAAGTTTATTTTTGCAAGCCATTGAGATTTGCTGATAACCTTTTCAAGTTGGTCTTAAATTATTTTTCTTATTGGATTACAGCGACGTCGAATCTAGATCAAGTCAAATTTTTGAATCCTCTTTCAGTTTTGATGCAATCTCTTGCAAACTCGAATCCGCAAATTAGGTAACTTTTCCTAATTGTTTTTATTGTTGTACTTGCACTGATTTTAGACTTTAAACCCTTTATAATTCGAAGAAGATTTTGCAAATCATTATATAACAAGTGTGTTTCGATTAAGTTTTTCAAAAAATGTGTGGTCATTTCATTTCTCTATTTTCATCTTGATTTTCATGTTTGATTAGGAATTGCCAAAGATCAAAGAGTTATCGATCTCATTTAAAACAGGCTTATCAAACAAAAAAAAAAAAAAAAAAAAAAAAGTATTGTTTATGCTGCCAAAACCATCATATCTACCAAATAGAAGGACCATTGAAATTTTAAGCCCTTTAGAAGCACTTGATAACTTAATGGAATTAGCTGTTGTCATTGGGGAAAAAAATCGCTATGACCCCGAAGCGATTGCTATGGATTACGTACGAGGCCCCAGAACACAGCCTCAATGTTTATGAGAGTAATCACTGTCCACTTGATTGGAAGTTTGAGTGTCTTATGTGGGACTAATGATTGAAAAAGATCAACTGATCACAATTTCTTTTGAGGCGGGGAAAAAATAGTTACGATAGTATATTCTTACAAACTTTCAATTTTCTTTTTCTTCTCTTTGCTTTATTTTTCTCTTAATACGTTGTATATTTATCTTTGTACTGCTTTCAAAATTCTGCACTGTTTGGTTAGGATTTATAAGTTGCTTGGATGTGATATTAGAGAAAAAAATTAGTTGGTATCAGAAATTGTTAATTTTTTAGTGGATTATATCTTTCATAAAATAAATAAATAGGGAAATTGCATGGTAAGATGGATGATTTGTGAAGTGAATGGTATCTTAGATGCTATGAAAAATGTATGACAAGATTTGGGATAGAATTACTTAATAGAATACAAAGTTGTATCCGTTCTCATAATTAAACGTACTAATAATTTATGAAAACAAACTCTTCTGAGGTTTTAATGGTATTTTTTATGCTAATGGAGTTCCATATGTAAGTAGTTGCATAGATTAAAAATATTTTTACGAAACTGATTTAACTTTATGTATTTATGTGTGACTGATTCTTATGCTTGGTATTTCAGTATTTCACGTAATTAAGTAGGATGCAATATTCTTTTTTCAGTTTGGGGATAAATTTCTGATATAGATAAAGATCTAAAGGTCCCATAAACATATTCACGGCTAAAAACATACTGGTAAATAAAGTGGCAATATGCAAAGGACAGAAGACCTATGATTTGTGATTATGACTTATGAAGATTGACTTGTACTTAAATGACAAAAAAGATGTATGTTCTATCGTTGCATACTAAATATTTGTTATGTTTTGTTTAGATGGGTGGTTGTCTCAATTGATTGAAGCCTTTAGTACTTCCTCCACTTCTACGATAACTTTGACCTATCAAAGAGACTACCCTAATATAAATGTTTGTTTCAAGCCTTATATTTTGAAAAATCGCTCTAAAAGCCCAAGCTGGCTACTATAATTTAAATTTGTGAGTAACTATAATATAATAAGATCTTCAACATGAAAAAAAATTAACCGCGGGTAAATATGCTTCTTAGTTTTATGGATAATCAAGGCAGTATAATATTTTTAATGAGGTTTGTTTAGGTAAGTTAGTTAGGAGAATATAAAAGGATTAGTTGTTATAGGATCAAAAATGTGGGTTTGATTAGAGAGTTGAATAACAATATTATGAGGGTGTTTGATCTTTATGGTAGTCTTTCATGTTCTTTCACTAAGTCAATGGAAACTTTGTCCGAGGGTGCGTGATTCTGGTGGAACGATGAGATCCAATGGGAAGGCTGGTAAGAAAAGAATCAGCTTTGGGCAGTAGTTCGAGAATCCAAAATGAGTGTTTAATCGGAAATCTGTATCCATTCTTTTATGAGCCAAGAGAGGAAGATATATCGACACTAGTCGAATGGAACTCAATTCTGTAACTCCTCTGTATCGGTAGAAGAACATTGCCTTAGTTCTAATTAGAACTTGCCTCACTTGATGTTGTTAGTAAGCGAGCCCTTTCCCTCCACTACTTTGCATGTTTAATTTGTTTCCTCACATCTCTTTATTAAATTGGTTGGTGTAAATTGCACCAAGAATAAGATCACTTAAAATGTGGATTTATATATATAAGGTTTTTATAAGCGGTAATAACTGAGTTAGTTTTCTGTAGCTTGAATTGTATCGTAAATATCTAAACATCTTGGCACATTTATAAAACACACATCAAGTATTACATACAGAAAAGGTTGACAAAATTTTGTTCAACTTTCGATGTTGATTATGACCGCTGTCAGTCATTTTTCAGTGATTTAATTTTTTTATTTTTTATTTTTATGGAATAAGTTGTTAATTATATTTGACTGCTAGAATTTTTGGTTGAATAGGATTTGGAGTCATTGCAGTTATCTTCTTCATCGCCATAAAGATCACACGGCTTATGCAATCGGTGGCATGGGTAATTTCCATTTTGTCATTGTCTGTGTTTCTCTTTATATACACTTAAGTTGCAGTGTTAATTAAGTGTATATAAAATGTTGAATAATCTCTAGATTCTTTTTTTTTTAAGAAAAAATAAAAAATATAAATCGACAAAAGCTCGAATATGAGGATTCTCGGCTCATATAATATTTTTCTGAACCATGTGTGTATGGAAACATTGTGTCTCGAATCTAATTATCTAATATGTAGATGATGATCATCTATTGGCTTTGATATATTATATGAATATAATGTTAGTTATTAAGTGTGTTCATGCACATGCATCTAATTGTTACTAACACCCTTTTTTTTGACAATATAATGTGACACTATAATGGGATGCTTCTGCATGAAATAATAATTTTGTTATCTGATGAATATATTTGTAACTCAAATTGCAAGTGCTAATTCCTATTGTTTGTTATCATGGTTGCAGAATTTTTTGGAGCAGTTCAAACTGATGGAAATCAGATGTGCAATCCTACCAGGCCATTACAAATGTAAGCATTCTACATTTATCGTGTATAATAAATGAAATATCGGTATATGGTTTCTATGAACCTTCTTACAAATGGTCTCACCTTCTATATCTGGAAGTGAGTAATATTAACAAACCCATATTTTGAAGTGGTTCAATATTTTGGATGCTACTGACTTAATTACCCAAGGAAATTAAAGATAAAACACAACTGAGTCATTTTTTAGGTTTAATGGTTTTACTTCTTGAGAGTGAAGTTAACTTATGACCGTTGTATCTCAAATTCACAATGTTTTGGTTAACCCACTTGGCCAAAGGTGTTGTAGTTGTAAGAGGGGGATCATTATATAGGGTGCTTCTACAGTATGTTACACAATTTGATAAAATGGTGATGATCATGACCAGTCTTATCAAATCAAAAAATGTAAAAGGAGCCTCTTCGACATAAGCTCCATTTTCAAGCAAATTTTGTTATTATGACTTTATTGTTTCTCATGGTTTTGATATATGTGTCAATTGAATTGATTTAATTGTTTAATTAAAAAAAACACAATTTTAATGTTAGTTTAGTTACTGCTTACCCTTCCTTAATCATGCACAACATGTAAGTGAGATGAATAACGTCCACTAGCATGATTGAATGGGAGATGGATATTGTGCTTCCAAAAGAGAGCATATAATGGAACATTGGATTCTCACACTTCATCTTCACAAGGATTTTTAACTTCGTACTACTTTAGCGTTGCCTCTTAATTCACTTTGTGGATAATCTCAAGCAACATCCATTTGTAAAGTTCTTGGGATAAAGAATACTATATATACATACCAGATATTCGCAAATATCATTGGAATAAACTATTTAAGTTGTGAAGGACCTGACATAGCTAAGGAATACATGTGGGGTTTGAACCAAACTCTTAATTGAAGCTTATTGATAAGCTAGATATGGTTATGGGTTGGTAAATTGCTTACTGACGTGAACATATTTATTATCGAAATGTTTATAGGAATGTCGCGTGGTATGTCAAGCTCTGTGGAGAATTAATACATGCATAACATTGTAAAGGCTATTGTATATAGATCACTATAGCATCTCAGCAAAATGGTCATCCAAACATTGTTTGGTTAAGGTACATAAAAATGGCATTAGTATTCTTTCATTCACTTTTCCTTTTTGGTTCAGGCCACATTCCACATATTTGTCTTTGATGGACTTCAAATGTATTTCCATTAGTGGAGTTCCTTAATTCTTTGGGAAAATGGATATTTGAACAATCTTGATTTATTAAGGTACTATTCATATCTAATGTCATTATGATCTTTAAGTTTTTTATATGAACTAATCATGCTTTAGTATCACTTGCATCATCATTGTTAACTGTTAAAGGCTCTACATTGTCTACCCTATTTGAGTGTTTTACTTAACAAAATAATAATAAATAAAAAAAAAAAATATTTCTCTACCTTAAGGACACGTCACAGATAGGGTTGTTAGCAGATTATGCTGATTTATTTAGGTCAATTGAATGAAGAAATACCCTCTATCAACTTAATGGTTGAATTAATTTTGAACATGGAGAAATGGATATGTCGTAATGACTTTATTCTAATTCATTGGAGTGATTCGAGAGAGACCCATTTTATTGTTCAATTTTGAGTTTCTTTAACGGTTTGGCAATTTATTTAATACGAGATCGAATTGGATTTGTTTGAATTGGAAAACAACTGGATTATTTGAAGATACCATTTCCATGGATGAGCACCTACTCATGGTTGCATTAGAATGCTACTCATGGTTTGCCAAGTGTTTGTTTCAATGTCTCATCAATATGTCGGTTTTATGTGATTTTCATTTTTATGTAGGTTTCAATATCACCTCCCATATTTTTACTGAATACCTATTGCCTATTGTTAAAGTGTGCAGTGTTTATGTTCCTTGCTTGATACGTTGCTTTGTTTATTTCCTTAATACATTTTGTTTTTTGTTTTTTTTTTGGATTTTTGTTGTTCATAGTGCTACCGAAAATGCAGAGAGCTTCCATTGGTCAAATAACTGGATTGAATAGGTGATCAGGTAGGACTTTCTCTTTGGATATGTTACCGGAATGTTGTTGATCATGGTAGTATTTTTTTTAGATGTTATTTTGATCCATATTTAGTTGGGTTTTAATGATTGGATCCTTTTTTAAAGATAACACATTAGTTACCGCGTATTTTATTAATTGTATAATTCATAATTATGATATGGATTGCCTAACTAAAGGACTGGCCAACATGGCCATATATATGCTTTTCATGTTGTAAATTATTTTCTTTAAGTTGGAGAGTTCTTCAAGTTGTATGTACCGAATTTCTAGAAAACCCTTATATGCTTCAGGGTAATGCATTATAATTAGATATGAATCTGTAGAAATTTTGGCTTGCGGGACATGTCGGCTGCGCATTGGCATACTTAGTACACCTATAAAAAGTTGTATTCAATGAATGTTACATAATCGGCAATGTGATGGACTGGGGTGGGTAGTCCTTGGTTAAAACCAATTTAGGGTATCATTGTTCTCCCTTGCACTTTTAAGTTTTGGTTGACATGAGTTTTCAAGTTTTTCAATAAGATTAACTTTTCACTTTTCACATCTGATTATTATAGTATATGACTTCTACGTGAATTTTAAATTGTAATTGGATTAAGCATGTTAATGGTTATAGCCCAGAGCCCTAGTAACCCATGTAAGTTTTTTCTACCACCTAATAACAATGTTTGTTTAAAAAAAAAAAAAAAAAAAAAAACACACACACACACATGCTTCAAGTTGAGTTTGTGAATATGTTCCTACCTAAAAGACTTCTAAGCAGTGAGTGTTACCTTTTTATTCTTATGATTCCTTCATCTCTATTTATTTATTTTATTTTATTAAAAAAAAATCATTCAAGTGTTAAGTTGGAACTCGATGTCACTAAACGACTTCTTTTCTTTTCAGATGCAGTTGTAAGAACTCATATGGAAAGTTATTATATTTTGATATGCCGATAAGCACTCTACCTTATTTACTTAAGTGTCATTTTCCTTGATTGATTAAAAGTAATAAAGTGTTTTTTCTTATGTAGCGTCGCAACTGCTCTGAGGAGGCTGAAGAGGAGGATTTCGTTTCTTTGTAGTTGATAAAATCTTGGTACCTAGATACTGTTGATCCTCTTTTATTAATTTAACTAATTATTGTTGAATTCTTTTGGAGTTTAATGTGTAGTGTATTTATGCATAGAATGGCAGACTTGGTAAATATGGACGGAATCATTACATTTGGACTTTATGTCAAGATCTGTTGAACAAGCTTTTGATCTCTTTTTTTGGAAGTTCCGCAATATTTTGTAGGAAAGTACATACCTCCGCCTATGAAATTGTCAAAGGAAGCTATTGCCCTGTCACCCAAGCTAAAAACAAAAATGGCTAAGCAGGTAGACCTGTATGAATTTTAAATAAACAAATTCCTTTTTTATATTAGAGACACCACTTTGAGCTTTTGTTCCTTTATTGATACGACTTGATAGTAAATATTTTAGTTACATAAGTGTAGTAGAAGTATATGAATAGTTTTTCATGCATCTGCGCTTCTCAATATCATGTCAGTAGAAACAACTCCTATAACACTGGAAACTGTTGGTGGATTTCAAAGGTTACCCATGGTGAAGCCTCCACTTGATATTCTTTATTAAGTAGTATATATGCAACTAGAAAGTTAATTGCCTTAATTGCACAACTCTGCCAAATTAATAAGATGGTTAGAAGATAAATCAATAGATTTTCAAGTGGTGGTAGGAGTTACCAACACTTTGGCATGCCATGGCTGCATGTGGATGTACGTGCAAATTGCATTGTGAAGGCCATTGCATAACTAAGAAGGCAAAGAGCTCTCCTACAAAGGACCTCATCAACATGTTATGAAAATACTAATAGCCAATTCTCCCATTTGTTGTTTGTGTGATTGTTTGGTTTGTATTACAAAGTGTGTTCCTTGGGTGGCCCAAAAGTTTAACCAAGGGATCTCTGACAATCTACTGATAGTGGTGAGTTAAGGGATTGAAGCTTCACTAAAAGCTATGTTGTTTTAACTATGAGTTGGTTTACACACCAACAATTTATGCATCGTGATTCTTTTTTGATGCAGGAGGTTTTGAAGGGAATACAAGGAAGCAACACGAGCGAGTGGGCTTATGACGACACCAAGTATGCTTAAAGGATTAAGAATCAACAGAGATGGTGATCATAGAGATAATAAAACAGCTGATATGGTGCATAATTTTTTTTTTTAAATGAGGGGGCTGAGTTGCTAATTTGAATTCAAATTGGTAACTGTAAAATTAAATATTATAGTAGTGTAGTATATATTGTAGTCCATTATGTTGTATCAAAGGTAGCTGTAATGATATTGATTTTGTTGGAGGAGCTTAAATGTGGATACTTGAAGTCATGAACTATAAGTCTGTATAATTTTTTCTTAGTCTATTTTTTTTTCCTTCTTTATGCTAAGTGAGCCAAACCAAGATATCAAGTAGTGTTTTATCACGTGCGTTTTTCATTGAAACGGTTTTTATATATATATATATATGGCGTTGTGTTGAAGGCATGCTTCCTCTTGGTTGAATAATATGTGTTTCACGAGTTCCAAATCTTTAATTATGGGAATATAATAGGAATTGGATGAGAGAGGACCCCATAAATAAAAAGCTTAAGATGTGCATTTATTTTGAATTATGAATCGACGGTTTTTTGGATAGGAGACTTCTTTTGTATCGTGAAATTTATTACATAATGTAGTATAAGTTGTTGTACTGCTCAGGGATATGGTAGAAATACTTGGAATCTAGAAGGGGTGAAGATTTGTCTTAGCAATGAATATAGATTCAGATTATTAGAGAGCTATCTAAGCTATAAATGGAAGAAAAAATATCGTTTTTAGAGCTGCTACAATTTGACACAATAACACATCACTTGGAACACGCATAAAGAATTGACACAACAATTTCCAGACATCTACAAAGAACTAATGTTATTCATTTAATTACAAATAGTTGCAAGTCTTTTAACAAAAAAAAAATATATTCATTTAACGGCACCCGTCCAAGTATGAAAACACATCATTAATGAATAGTATAAAAATAAACAACCACTCAAGGACACCAGCAAATAAACCAGCCGTAAACCCCTAAGAATACGTCAATACTTTGACAAATTTAACTCTTCGCGCAGCCACTCCCAGCGCAAATGCTTTAGAAATCAATCAAGAGATTAAAAGCCTATAAATTTACTCACCAACAACCTATAAATTTTAGCATTGAATTTCTTTACCGTGCCAAATGAAAAACCTTACTTTACACATTATATGTACATCAGTAAGGTTATCATGAACTTGGCAATGAACTAACGATAGAAAATTAGGAAACTATAAAAAACGAGAGCGAGTTCAAGGGATATTGGGAAAAATAAAAGTACCTTTTAAGAGGGACTGAATTTACTTCTTTGCTAAAGTCAATTGAAGATAGATACTCGAGAGATAGGTTAACCCATTTGCTTTTAAAAAAAAATGAAAGTGAAAATACACATGTCGAAATTAGAGATACAAGTGGTGAAAGTGAGACCACGTGTTAAGGATACTAATGGGCTAAGAATTAAGCCAACATTTATCATAAAACCCATTAAAAAAATGAAAATTAAAAGACAACCCAAAATTTCGATATCTTAATACACTATAAGGCCCATTGATACAAAAGAAAAATCTTTTAGTCTAACAAATTATTAGGGCTGGAAACTTTGATCAATTAATTTACTTTATGAGTTTCAATATAGTTTAGAAGTAAAAATTTTGATACATAATAAAAAAAAATGAAAAAAAAATGGTAAGCAGAATTTAATAGGGAGTTACCATACTGACATAAGGTGGATTTAATAGGTATTAGTAATCAATACGAAAAACGACTAAAAAGGGTATCAAACTTTACACCTTTTGATAATATGGGGACTAAACTTTTTTTCCCGACAGTTTAGGAACTGATAAGTGCTCAAAAAGTGCTATTTAACCCTCAATTATGCCTCTTGTTTAGCCATCTTAATGGACTAATAGTGTTTATAAGTTATGTTTTATGATTCTACAGGTGAAAGTGAGAGTTTTGTGGAATATTAGAGAAAAAGGGGTAAAACGGAGCAATTCGGAGCATTAAGGATCACATGGGAAGCCCGTGGACAATCATGGAGAAGGCCAAAGAATTGGAGCTATTAAAGATGCGACTTGGACCTATTTTAAAGCCTATTTGGAAGCCCAAGGCCAAAGGATTTGTTGCTTGGACCAAAGCCCGCAAAAGAGGATAGAATGATAGAGCATAAGAGACAAAATAGGCTTACGCGTGCGGGGACTGATGGATCGAGCGCCCAGACGATTGATCGCGTCGAGAGACGATGAATAGTGCGGCCCGGACGCATGGATCGAATTAATTGTAGCCAATTTCTTCTCAGTTTTGGAGACGAAGTTTGACTCTGAAAGAAGTCTATTTGTATTAGGAAACAAATGATAGTTTGGAATGCTTCTAGAGCTCATTGTAACCTCTATAAATAGAGGACCTAAGTGCCTCATGTAATTTGCCAATTCACTTATACTCTTGTCTCCAGAACTTGAGGCAAAGAGAGATTAATAATAAAAGATCGGTTTTAACTAGTTGAGTCTTAATAAATTAGTCTTTCTAGTCTTATGTTCTTCGACTCTTCTTCTTCTCGTTCTTCGTGTTCTTCCTTCTATATGGAAAGCTAATCTTCTCCTTCAAGGGAGGAGATGAAGCCAGTGCTTAAGGTTTAATGATTCTTTTGGTTCATGGTGTTCTTCAATCAGGTTAGTTCTTTATATTTTTAGCTATTAGTTCCATTGCCCACACTAGGGGATGGAAGTATATAATAGGGTTTATGTTTTGCAATATTAATATCATGCTAGTGTTCTTTACTTTTCTTCTAGCAGTATAGTTCTTTAGAGTTAGGGAAGTATTCTTTGTGTTGCCTTAGAAGGGTAGCTCGGGTGGGCCGCTTTAGGGAAGTATTCTTTGTGTTTGTTTGCCTTAAGTGGTAATTCATTGAATGGCCGCCCTATTAGGAAGTACTCCTTGATGTTGCTCTCGGTAATACATTGAATGGCTTCCCGAGCTTACATAAAAGGAAAGAATATATTAATAGCATAAACATAGGAACAACCTTAAGTAGAGTTAATTGTTAACGATGTTTCGTCCAAGAGGGCATCGACACTCGCTCGATTGCCTAATTGTAGTCTACTTGTAAGAACAACCATAAAGCAAAAGGTCATAGATTAAAAGTATTGGTGCATTTTAATCTCTTGAATTCCCTCTCTTATAAATTCTCAATAGTTTAGCAATTTAGTTTAGTTTAGCATTAGAATCTAAAATCTCTACAATCATAGTTTTTAATCCCTTAAACCCCCTTTCCAGTCTTGTCCTTCACATAACATACACTTAAAAGTGGAACGATATCCTACTCATCATTTACTTATTAAGGGATAATTAGGTTTTGATACGCTTCTATTTTGTTCAACGACCATACACCATCTACATACACAAAAAGAAGCGTGTCAAGGACCAAACTGTTTGATTTTTACAATGTAGGAACTTCCGTTAAATTTCTCTAACACCGTTTCTAATTTATATTAATTTGTTTTTTTTTTTTCAACATTGCAAATTATAAAATTTATATTAATTTTTTTCAACATTACAAATTAATTTATATTAATTTTTTTTTAACATTACAAATTAATTTTCATTTGTATTAATTTATAAAATGAAAATTAATACAAATTATAAATGGTGTTAAAGAAATTTGACAGAAGTTCCTACATTGCAAAAATCAAACAGTTTGATCCCCATATTGTCAAAACGTGTAAAGTTTGATACCTTTTTTAGTTGTTTTTTCTAATCAATATGGATACTAATTAATTGCCAACAGAAACCATAGTCAATAGTCAAACCCGACCGAAAGTACATGTGATGAAATAAAAAAATGAAAGCCAATCAAGCTCGCGACAACACATCTCAGACAGCTGAGGAACCACTGAACCATCATGGATAAATTAGGAATTGGACCTCAAAATTCCACAGTCACAACACCAACAGGAAAATGATTTCAACTTCATATCACAACAGTAATATAAGTCAAATTTTTAACAAAAATGGAGAACAGGAAAGGTATAGAAGCTCACAAGACTGCTAATTTGCGTAAGTGGGTAAAGGTGCAGTTAATTTGGAATACACATTTGTGGTTACAACTCTCCAAAATTAACAATGATTTCATTTATGCTATGCTTTGCACATGAGGAATTTTAACTAAAAGCTGGACAAATATAAGTTTAAGAGATAAGTTCTAAGGGTTTTGGTTATGCCTCAACAGGTGGTTCTACTACCATCTTAACTACCAAGATGGCTTAAACCCACTTGTTGCCGCCAATTAGGATCACTAGAAAACTGGTCAAATCTGTCCTTCATGCCAAGACTATGGTTTTATTGGTGATATATAATCCCTGATCCCCTTAAATCCCTTTTCCCAGTGAAGTTGGGAATCTAATATGAGACCTAGGGCCCAACCCCCAAGTTTTAACCAGTAGCTGAGCACATTCATGCCAAGAGTGCAGTGAGGTTTATAACAAAACGTGACCACAGCCTGATCCCCTCATGACCTAATATACACAATAATTAGTCAATCATTTGCTTTATAGTTTATACCCAAGTGAAGTCTTAGTATGTATATTCATTTGTTGTGTAACAATAGTTAGCTGATGAAGAAAACAGAACTTCAACTTACTTTAGCAAGAAGGTTGGTATGTTTTATTAGAACACCTTATTACCAAAGAAGTACTAGTCGAAACACATGATATGGAAATTTTGTAGCGAATTTTCTCCCTACCTAGCTTAGGCTGTGTGACTTTTTTTGCCATGCAGCGGATGGTATAGCAGCCTTTGTGCCTTAAGTGTGCCATATTGTCAAGACAATACTGTCCAGAATTCATTGATTGCCATTCTTTTGCACTACACCAGAACTGTTAAAATACGACAAAATCTTTTTAACCCAAACGACATTTGTCATCTATCGGCGGTTCCAACACAAATAAGGTCGGATCATCTAGGAATTTACTCAAAAGTAGTCAAAATAGGAAATACGGTTTCTTCCTCCTCATTTTCATTTTCCAAGTTTCTCCGAGATTTAAATGGCTTAAAACCCAGGGTTTTGATTCACTTATTTTTCCTCTACTCAATTCTTCATCTTCTCTCCCAAACTCCCAATCATGCAGTTGTTTTCTTTGGTTAACGGAAACATGAACAACGATTCTGGTAAGTGTTCTTCTTTCCATGGTTGTTTTCTTTCAATCAATTTCAATCAATTTCCATGGTATATTGGTATTTGTTCAAGTAATGTTAGTTAAAATATTATTTAGAACTAAGAATCGCATAATATATCCTAATTATAACCTTTAGTTTGGATTAAATTTATTTGTCTCATTTTCAGAATTGCAAATCAAATTTTGTGATTGAATGGAACTCAATGAAATCAAATTTTCAAGTTTTTATATAAGACCTAGAAGAATTAATACACATACTAAGTTGAAGCTCACAAGAGAAGATCGATTATGATGGCGAGAGAAAGCTTGTAGCCTGGTAAAACAGTTCTTCTTCCAAGCTAGGTTTGATAGAGAGTATTGATGAAGAATTTATTACAATTTTTGACATATGTGTTGTCTCGCTGATTTGGCATATGATAGTTGTTCACAAAAGTCAAGATTGTGGGGTCAAAGGCGCCCATCTAGTCGATAACACACTAGTACCAACAAAGATATTTTGTAGGAAGACAAAGAGAGAATGTAATGAAGAAAATAGCTAAGACATCAAACCTTGAATAGGTATGGTTTAAAGTTGATGTTTCTAAGAAAGTAATAAAATTTGTGTTGTTTCTAATAAAAATATGCCATGGATTTGACATATGTGCCATTCACCAACAGCAACAATAAGTCTTTGCTTATTAACTTCAGGTGGGTAACTTGTCATGTGCATCGTAGGCAGGCAATTAAACATTTAAACCCCTTGTGAAGCTTTTACGGATTGTACTTGTCTTTCTTGACGGGTTTAATTAAAGACGCAAGTTCCGTGGATCCTTGGTGGAGGAAGATATTAATGTTAAGTTCTTGGTCCAGCTGGACAAGTTGATCCGCTTGCTTGAGACTCCAATCTTTTCTTACCTTAGACTGCAGGTGCACAGCTCATTTCATTTTGTGTAATCTCCAAAAGTTGTGTTTACTTTTTGTAATGGTCTATATTATTTCAGTTTTGTAAAACCACATTCGACAAGGCTAGAATCTTGAAATGAGCTGATTTTTCCTAATTATATTGGAATCAATATTGATTCCAATATAATTAGGGCTCTTCAAGCTAGGTTCTTACCTGCTGCACAAGTTCCTCAGTCCACTCTTAGCATCCTGACTTTGTTCATATCATTCGTCACTTTTAAAAAATCGATATTCCACTCCAACGGTCCAAATATGCATGCACAAGTAATCTTGAAAAAAGGGAGGGAAGATATGGTATTGTGGATGAGAAGGATCCTTAAATCTTCACTTTTGAAAATTGAAAACTTTGTCTTAAACTTAAAAGAGGAGATGGGCAAAGTGACACAACATTTAGTATAAACAATCTTTTCATATCTTTATTCTCTTTTAGTACTACTATTATTGCGAGACTTCTCTTGTAGTACTAGTGTACTACTACTATACTAATACTTGTATGGCGGAAATAGTCGAGAAATCTTCTTGATTGAGTTTCCAATCTCCCGTGGCTAAGATGGGGTCCAGAGAAGAAGGTGTTCGATAGATTATGTTGTTTCTCTCTCTATGAATGAGAATACAATTCCAAGGGGACGACGAAGAATGTTCCACAAGGAGGTGAAAGAAGAGGAATTTTCATATGCAAATACAAATTGTCTTTCGTTTACATGTTGTATTTGTTGCTTTCGTCTTGCTATAATGGTAAGTTGGATTTCTTTGTTGGTTTTATGCACGTTTAGAAATTTTATCAAACAATGTGGTCATCGGTTGCACCGCCGCTTGTTATGTATTTTTAACCAAGTTAAGCTCTTTCATTCCTCTCAATGAACGGTTCTCGAAAGGTTTACCAATTCATATAAGTCTTAAATAAATTGCACTCGTCCGCCTACTAGTAGTTCGAGATGCGGATGTTTTGTTGTTAAGAGAGAATATTCCGCTTCTAATTTTAATAACGAGAGCACGTGATATTTGTGATTCTACAAGTCTATTGATGAGAAACCCATTATTCCTCTCTAAATTTTAATGCAGGTCATGCTTTGCGATTTTAATTGGGATGCTAACCGCAGTTGGCACTTCACCAAATCCTATACAACGAAATCAATAAACACCTTAGCGTATGGCCTTCGTTACATTTAACTTCTACAAATGGGATCCCATATTGAGGATGTGGAATATATTGAAAACCGTGGAAATAACACGTGCTCAGTCAAGCTTTCTGAATTTGTTATCGACATTATGATAAGTGATGCAAGCAAAGACATCTTGAGGTGGATCTTGATCCATGATACATTTTACCAACTTCTTTCTTTCTTTCGCTCGCTTGTTTGTTCGTTTCATTAATTATTTTATTCTGTTTTTGGCTAGAGTCTCATGAACACCTTTCTAAATCATGTATTCCTAGCATTCATTTATTGAAGAGAATTGTGGTATGTTCACATTTTGGGTGTTATGAAGTGATGAGGAATGTGACATGGGCCCTCTTTGCAAGTCGAAGGGCTCTCAATGCTATAACCATTAGATACAAAAATGGTGTTGTCCAAGCTTTCCATAGAGACCGTGGGAGTAACTATATCGCTCTACATCTACTCACGAACTTGTAAACTCTTGATATTATCGATCAAGGTTGGGGCAAAGACAACATCATAACTCTGCAGTTTGGTATCATGGAATCACTTGATCCTATAACCGGTGAGACTAGAGGAAATCCCAAACCAATCCCACCAGATGATCTAATCAACATTGTAGGAATATCGGTACCAGATGGTGCGGCTTCTTGGCATGTGAAAGTAAGCAAATTTCTGATTCGCCATCATTATTCCGGCATTGCCTATCAAGGACTCTCCCAATGGAAGTATAGTAGCAGTTGTAGGTGTTACTACAAAGACTATATAGTGTAGGTCAGTGATGAAGGAACGGTAGAATTCCACGGTGGATATATGTACCGACTACTCAAGAGGGTATGTAATCGCGCCACTTCAACAAATGCTCCATTATCGGAGAAATTTGTCTAAGCGGGCCTAAGCTTATGGTGCTTGTAGATTCGGAAGATCGAATCATAAGGTTAGGAGCCAAATGGTTGGAGAAAGCTTTTGGGAATCATTCTAGCCTTAAACTCAAGGTTCATGAGAGAATGTCGGTTTTGGGACATCAAAAATATTACATTGATTCATTCTTTCTAAATCTAAAGAGACTTCCTCTGGTGAGCTTCAACAACTTATTAGTTTATTCTTCGGTCTTGTAATTCTTGTTCCTCAAAGTGAGGAGAACTTGATAAGTGAAAAGTACCAAAATGCATTGATTTTGATTTTTTTTTTTCTCCTTTCTATTTCGTATCAGATGGTGAGTAGTAAGTGAAAATGTGATTCCAGTTTCAATACTATCGAATTTTGCCATGGGGAACCTTATGAGAAGGTAAGGACAAATCAATATTTGACGAGATTGAAAACTTCTTTGGTTTTCCACAACTCCTAGTGTCATGCCTTCTTGCGTAGGTTTTACCTATATAGATAAATTGGTTATTACTTCTTTATTATCCTTTTTGTTTTTCCTGAAACCTTCATTTAAATCGAGTTACAGGTTTATTCAATCCTCTATTGAGATTGCAGCTATTGCGAGCCCCTATGGAGCCATTTTTGAAATATTTTATCATAGGGCTAAATTTTCAGGAGACGGACAAGATGCGGTGAGTCGATTTATTCTTTCGGGGCTCATGATCACTTAGATATACAACATTTCAAACTTCCATTACAATGTTGCCCGTAAATAGCAAAAACTCTTATCCAAATTCATTGTACTTGCATGTAATTGGGTTTTGCATTCACTAACTATGCCAACGTTTAAGATATTCTTAGGGTCCTATCAAAGTCACTTGGTTGATTAGAGGCATTGGCGGAGTTTTGCAGCTTCAATAGGATTTTATGTATGGGGATGGAAACTAACTTCGCGCCTAGGGCGGAAGCTTACTTATATGAGCAATTCTAGAGGATTGGCCTCACAATTGTGTAATCTTGTGGCAACTATGATCATGATGACTACGTTGAAACTTCGGTGTCAAGTTGCCATGTTTTCGTTGGTTCCTTGATAGGCATAGGCATTCGATCCTTGGGTGAGTTTTACAAATATAATTACACGAACGGGACTGCTCTTAAAGACCTCTAATACATTATTTTCTTAAGCATTCTATGGTTTTATTTTTGGCAGTAGCGTGAACCGAAGCTCTTCATCAAATTCTTATTTGGATGGGTGTTCACCATAGTATTTTGCGGTGTGGTTGCTTGTGGAATCTACTCCTTCACAATATTCTCCCCGCCTACGTAGTCCCCCGATTTTTCCTTTGCCACATCGATATGGACATAACATTCAATTTACTTTACATTAATTTGTTTTGTTTCTCGAATCTTTGCTTATACTTAGGACGTTATACTACTTTGGTTGTTGAATTGGTCTTAGAATCAATCTGTTGTGAGAAGCTCATTGATTGATTGGTTAGCTTTAATAGAAATGCAGATTAGTAGATTCTCGATGCAATGTACTTGCAGATCTTAATTACACGCATGCCTGTGGTATTGTTAGTGGGTTGTAAAAGTACTAAAAAAGCTGCAATGGTTTGTTAGTGAGTAACTTCTTGATGGGAACCTTTAACTGTTGTTATTAGTTTGAGATCTTTGAGTAGGCTATAAAATTGTTACTATTAGCCATTTGATGATGGATGAGGACTGGGCTTTGTCTATTACTACACACTTCAAAAGGCACAAGTATCTGTTTATTACTGATGCTATTAATGCTTCTGAACTGTAGGGGCATTTTTTGCCCTCGATTCGCATTTTTTTTAAAAATGAAAAACAAAACCGACACTTGTCAAGTGTTGTAGAAAAAAAGCGCAAAAAAACGGGTCACCATACGAAACCCAAAAGTGTCTTTTTTTTTTAAAAATGACACCCAAAAGTGTCTTTTTTCAACAGATATGGTGTAGTGTTGAATCCTCATCCAAAGGTCGGATCATGGGAGTTATGCCTCTTAATATGTTCATGTTCATACCTTGCATGCAGTGTTTTAAGAAACACATCAAAGCCTTGAGGCTCATTGCCTCTGTGAGGCTTACGGCAAGCCTCCGAGTCACTTGAGGCTTAAGCCTCAATAAAATAGAATAAAGAAAAATTGGGATTTGATGGCGATAGTTTGGGATTTCTAATAGAATAAGGTGTTTTGATGCTCAAAACATAGCCTAATAGGGATTGCTTAATTTGTAAAGAAGTTATGAGGGGGTTAAGTGTCAAAAAACAGAAAAGAAAAATGGAGGAAAAAAAGTATTAGTGTGAAAACCTGTGAGGCTTAAGGCGCACCTTGAGGCTTAAGCCTCAGTGCATTTTCTTAGACCTTGCTTGCATGTAATCCACTCAATATAACAAAAATACATTAATCCAATTAGCTAAAGGTGGTTAAATGATTAAATGATTAAATGATTCCAATTCTCACTTTCCTAATGCACAACATTGTTGGGAGATTTCACTAGAAAGTCACACCTCAATTTAGCTACTTTCTATCCCAAATGATTTCAACTTGGAGCTCACACCAAGGAAATCACCCACCCAAGACTTTGGTAGTTATCACAACAAACTCAAACAAGCAAAGTCACTAATTTATCATCACCCATAACAAGCAAACAATAAATAAGAAAGTAAATATGCAAAGAGACACAAATATTTAGGTGGTTCGGTAAATGTTACCTACATCCACACAAGAGCCGAGTTTCCGTTATAGCAAAGATTGGAGAGTTTACAAGAGATATCAAGAATCAAGAACAAGAGGCCTCACTCAAACCCTTGCTCAATAGAGCTCCCACAATACCCAAGAAATGAATCTCTCAAAGTTGTCTCAAAACCCTAATCTATTTCCTTTAACGAGAAAAAGGTGAAAATGGGCTTTGGGCGAAATTTCATTAAAGCTGTCAAAATTCGGAAAGTTTGAACTTTAACTTCAAAACGACACCATCAGTCGTTGGGAGGTAAAACCAACAACATTACTTCCAAGCGGTGCACGCTGATTTCGGTGCTTTTCCCAAACGACTTCACCAAGTCGTTTGGCTCTCTTCCCACACGATGCCCACATGTCATTCAAGCTCTTTGGTGAGATACCGTGAGCTTCATTATTTCGGCGGTTTGGACCAACAATCTCCCACTTGGAACCTTCGAGATTCTACATGCACATCACATCTCAATTGTAACAACTCCATCCAATTCCAATTTTACTAAAGACACACTCGGCTCATCCATCATGGTCTTCAATCAAGAAGACCCCACCGGTTGAACACAACTTCAACTTCTCGATGAAACCTGGTCTTGGTCAACATATCCGCCGAATTATCACTCCCTTGGATCTTCTCAAGTGCCAAAACCTCATCCTCCAACAGAGATCGGATAAAATGATACCGAAGACCAATATGCTTGGTCATAGAATGAAAGGTGGAATTCTTAGCAAGATGTATAGCACTCTGACTGTCACTGTGTAACACACTCCTCTCTTGCTTCATCCCAAGCTCTTCCATCAATCCCTGTAACCAGATCATCTCCTTGCTTGCCTCTGTAACGGCCACATACTCTGCTTTTGTGGTAGACAAAGCAACAATCTTCTATAACTGAGAAATCCAACTCACTGTAGTAGCACCTACTGTAAAGACATAACCAGTAGTGCTTTTTCTGCGATCTACCTCACCTGCAAAATCGGCATCCACATACCCTTGCAGGTTCACAACACCCCTTCCATAACATAGGCATATTTCTCTGTGGTACATCTTAGATATCTCAATATCCACTTCACAGCTTCCCAATGTTGCTTGCCAGGATTAGACATAAATCGACTGACAGCTCCCACTGTTTGGGCTATATTCGGACGCGTGCAAACCATGGCATACATAAGACTTCCAATGGCAGAGGCGTATGGTACCTTAGCCATGAAGTTTCTTTCCTCAACAGTTTTGGGAGAGTGTTCTTTGGACAACTTGAAGTGGACTGCCAAAGGTGTGCAAACTGGTTTCACAGTACCCATGTTGAACCTCTTCAATACCTTCTTAACATATCATCCGAGACAACTTGGAATACCTTTCGCTTTATCTCTTCTGATCCTCATCCCTAGAATCTGTTTCGCTGCACCCAAGTCCTTCATAAAGAACTGATCACTTGCCAACTTCCCTTTCAATCTCCCAATTTCTAACATATCAGAACTCGCTACTAACATATCATCAACATATAGTAATAGGATGATGTAGCTGGAGTCGAACCTCTTGAAGTAGCAACAATGGTCAGCGTTGCACTTATAGTAGCCATTTCCTTGCATGAAGTTATCAAACTTCCTGTACCACTGCCTAGGGGCTTGTTTCAAACTATACAAACTCTTTCTGAGCCTACATACCATATTCTCTTTACTCTTCTTGATGAAACCCTCCGGTTGTTGCATGTAAATTTCCTCAACTAGGTCACCATGGAGGAAGGCAATTTTAACATCCAACTGCTCAAGATACAAATCTTCCGCTGCAACAATACTCAACACTGACCGAATAGTATTCAGTTTCACCACTGGGGAGAATATCTCTATGAAGTCAACGCCTGCTTTCTGCTGAAAACCCTTGACTACTAGCCTTGCTTTGTATCTCTGGGAACCATCATGTTCCTCTTTGACTCTAAACACCCATTTGTTCTGTAGAGTCTTCTTGCCTATGGGTAGTTTGGCTAACTCCCACGTGTCATTAGAGATGAGGGACTTCATCTCATCTTGCATAGCAAGCTCCCACTTGCTTGCATCACTCGCCTCCAATGCTTCATCATAGCATTAAGGCTCGTCACCATCAGTAAGTAGCAAGTAATTCACATAGGTGGAGGGCCGGATATCTCGTACTCGGTACATGTGGCCTGGATGTCTTCCTTGGGGCACGAGGTGGAGATGGACTCGGTGGTGTAGTATCCTCATTATTCTCTGAGTCACTACTACTGTCATCCTCTGACTATGGGGCTCCCACTATACCACGACTTACATCGAAGTCTTCTAACTCAACATACTCTGTGCCGCTCTCTGTACCCGATTTCTTGGTTTGTGCTTCATCTATGTCATTGTACATCACCTTCTCATTAAACACAACATCTCTACTACGAATGATTTTCCGATTTTGATCATCCCAAAAGCGATACCCAAAATCATTATCGCCATAGCTGATGAAGGTGCACTTTAGTGACTTAGCATCAAGCTTGCTTCTAGCTTGGTCACTAATGTGGACATAGGACACACAACCAAACACCTTCAAATAGGAAAGGTTCACATCTTTCCCGCTTCCACACTTCCTCTAGAATCTTAAAGTCCAAAAGTATTGATGGTCATTGATCAGGTAAGCTGCTGTGCTAACACTTTCTGTCCAGAACTGCTTGGGCAAGCCTACTAGTGTACGCATACACCTAGCTCTCTTTGTCAGTGTTCTATTCATCCGCTCTGCAACCCCATTCTGATGAGGTGTCCCTGACAAAGTCTTTTCCATCTTGATGCCATTGTCAGCACAGTACTTCTTAAAACCTGAATCCTCATACTCTCCACCGTTGTCGGATCTCAGCTTCTTTACTTTCAAGCTTGTCTCATTCTCAGCCATGGCCTTCCAAGTCTTGAACACTTCAAATACTTCTGACTTGTGTCTCAAGAAATAAACCCACACCTTCCTAGTATGGTCATCAATGAAAGTCATAAAATATAACTTTTCACCAAGTGAAGAGACATTAGCTGGCCCCCAGACATCTATATGAATCAACTCAAGCTTTCTAGCTTTCGGAGTCTGACCCATTCTTTGAAAACTCACCCGCTTCTGCTTTCCAAATACACAGTTCTCACAGAAGTCAATTTCAGTCGCCTGTAACTTTGGGAGTTTACTAGAAGACTGAAGGATTTTCATTCCTTTCTCACTCATGTGACCAAGTTTGCGGTGCCAAACATTCAGATCCTCTTTGCCATGTACCACAACAATCGACTCACACCCATGTGTAGTCATGTGGAGAGTACCATCTTTCTTACCATTTGCAACAACCATTGAACCCTTCGAGACTTTCCAAGTATCACCGGTGAAGACTGTAACAAATCCTTCACTTGCCAATTGCCCCACAGAAATCAAATTCTTTCTCAAATCCGGAACGTGTTTGATGTCCCTCAATAACCATGATGAGCCATTCATCTTGACATGCACGTCACCCTTGCCGACAATATCACAAGGTTGGTCATCACCGAGGGGACCGTTCCAAGGTCACCTTCGGTGTAGTTCTCAAGGAACTCTCGATGTGAGGTAGCATAGAAAGATGCGCCGGAATCAAGTACCCAAGACTCCTTCTTGTACTCCATCGAACATATCAAAGCATCATCTACCATCTCAATAATATTAGCTTCTTGATTCTTTTTCTTGTTCTTATTAATGTTGTTGTTGTTTCTTGGTGTTGGGCAATTGTTACTATAGTGGTCATGCTTACCACAATTGTAACATACAACTTCACTTATGTCTCGAGGATTGTGTTCAAACGCTTTGCAATTGAGGGGATTGAGATTTCGATCTCCCCCTCCACTTTTTCTTACTACGACTCCTGTTTGAATTTATTCCCCTACTTTCAATGTTCAATACCGACCCTGAGAAGATGAAGGACAATCTTGTCTCCGGTTTCCTCGGTTAGTATCATACTAACAACGTGCTCAAACTTCAACTTGGTAATTCCCGCAGAGCCACTAATAGCCGCCATAGTCGCCTTCCAACTTGGAGGCAATTGTCCAAGTATCGCCAAAGCTAGCACCTCATCACTAAATGTAATCTCAACCGACTCCAATTGGTCCTTAGTTTGGTTGAATTCATTTAGGTGATCCTTGAAGGAGGTCCCCTCCGACATTCTCATACTAAATAGCTTGGTGATCAAATAGACTTTGTTCGCGGCCGAGGGTTGTTCATACATCTTAGTAAGTGCCTCCATGAGAGACTTCGCCGTCTTCTCGGTTTTAATATTGAAGACTACCGACTTCGAGAGACTCAATCGGATTGTGGCCAATGCCTTTCTATCTTGCAAATCCCATTTGTCTTGTGGAATCTCATCGAGCTTCTCACTTATCAATGTTTCCATCAAATCATTTTGATAGAGTACGTCCTCGATTTGCATCTTCCAATAGCCGAAGTTTGTTCAGTCAAACTTCTTTATCTTGTAGCTTTCCTTTTCGGTTGTCATGACTTCCACTGAACCAAAACAACGGTGGAGAACCTCTCAGAGGAGTTTCTTCAAATACCTAGCTCTCAATGCTAAATGTGAAGTCTTTCCTCACTCACCTTGTTTCAATGATTCAAAACCGTGCTCTGATACCACTTGTTGGGAGATTTCACTAGAAAGTCACACCTCAATCTAGCTACTTTCTATCCCAAATGATTTCAACTTGGAGCTCACACCAAGAAAATCACCCACTCAAGACTTTGGTAGTTATCATAACAAACTCAAACAAGCAAAACCACTAATTTATCATTACTCATAACAAGCAAACAATAAATAAGAAAATAAATATTTGAAGAGACACAAAGATTTAGGTGGTTTGGTAAATGTTACCTACATCCACACAAGAGCCGAGTTTCCGTTATAGCAAAGATTGGAGAGTTTATAAGAGATATTAAGAATCAAGAACAAGAGGTCTCACTCAAACCCTAGCTCAATAGAGCTCCCACAATACCCAAGAAATGAATCTTTCAAAGTTGTCTCAAAACCCTAATTTATTTTCTTTATATAGGTGTACATAGAAAAAGGTGAGAAAATAGGCTTTGGGCCGAAATTTCATTAAACTGTCGAAATTCCGGAAAGTTTCAGAACTTTAACTTCAAACGACACCATCAGGTCGTTGGGAGGTAAAACCAACAACATTACTTCCAAACGGTGCATGTAGACCGCTCAGTGCTTTTCCCAAACGACTTCACCAAGTCGTTTGGCTCTCTTCCCACACGATGCCCACATGTCGTTCAAGCTTGCTGGTGAGATACCAGAGCTTCATTCGCTCGACGGTTCCACAGACCAACAAACATGAATCTTGAGCTACTCTCAATCAAAAATCAGTTCGAAACATTTGAAATTCCAAATTTCCTACACTTGCGAGAATCCACGCCACAAGTAGTGGACTAAATTTTTTTTTTATCTGTAAAATTCACTTTGTATTTATAATAGTAATAGTAATGATTACAATGTTTTTGGTCCATGTAGCAAGGGGCTACTCGTCCAATTAGTGGACTAAACTATACGCCTACTAAAAACAAAGAAAATACAGTTTTAATCTCTGGAACAACATTACATCTTAGAGACCATACATTTCTAGAACATAGAAAAGCCCGACTTGCAGTACTCTGGAGAACGGTTGGAAGAGGAGTGGGACAGGTACAATTGATGGTTGGGATAGATCAGGATCATGTGCTTGGGTGGATCGTTCGCAGTTTCTGGTGGAGAGGTCTGATGGCAACTGCGGTACTGGTGTTGCTTTGGTGGTCCAGTTTGCTTGTTTTTAATGCTTCATTTTCTACACACTTTTGTTTGTACTTTTTGGTCTGAAGGTTGGCAATGATGACCATGGTGGTTTGTTGGACTTGTGAGTATCGAGTTTTGCATCATTGCATGTATGTGGGGTTTAGGATCATGGCATTTCAGCCCTATTAGCTATTGGCTAATTCTATAGGTGTTGATATAACTCTCCTTATGTCAATTTGATATCTGGCCATCGATCAAAACAAAACACCCCATGAACCTTCCAAAAAGCCGCATATGCAGAATTTTGTGAATTTAACCTCTATATGTATGACAATTTGTAAAAGCAATAAATAAATAAACCTCACCTGAGATACCACCTCCTTTCACAGTACACTTGATATCCCAAAGACCCAAAGTTTTTGTCTCGCACGATGATCGTAATCGGAAAGTAAACATCAAATTGCTTATCGTTCGCAAGAAATTTTCCCTCATCAGGTTCAATCCAAACACGAGCTACACTGCACTTCCTTCTTCCAGTTCCATAAGCTCTTCCTTTCTCATCGACTCGCCTCACTCGTGATTTGTCAATTTCCTCCTGCTTCCGGCGTTCTATTTCAGCTCTTGTATAACTCTTCTGACTTTTCTCAGAAATAGTGTCTTCAATTTCACTTAGAGGGGACAATCCCTCCACTCCTTCTAAATCCTTCAGAGCGATCAAACTGTCTAGCATGGCATCTGTTATTCCGGCTGCTGCAATCAGGTCTCCAAAAGCACGGTTCGGACCTGCCAGTTGTTCAAATGGAACAGTTAAATTAATGACTCGCACTTAGAAAAAATATAATTCTATTACATTTTCCAAATTTTCTCTCCAAGCCAAGTATAGGGGTGCAGTTCATATAGGAAAAGCCATAATGAAAATTAAAATTGCCTTGTTAAGCTACGACACAGCTTAAGTGCATGAATGTCTCAACTTTAGAACAAAAATCTCACAATATGTAGGAAAAAGTTTTATCTGAGAACAAAACTCTTCATATTAGTTTTGGATAATTAGGCAATATCTATCCATCAAGAAGATATTGACCAGTACAATTTTAGCTCTGCACTTTTGCTTCTTTTCATTTAAAATGAGTTAAAACTTATTTCCATGAAGTCACGACTTGCATAAGAAATTCTTCACCAAAAACCAACTCATAATAGAGTTCAAGTTCCTAGAAACCATATCACGGAAGCAAGGATATGCCCTTTTCCCGCAATGGTTTGCATCTTTGAAGAACATCAAAGAAACTTATCATTAAGGGAAGCTAATGCCATCTAACACCTCACCCATCACCATGTTTAATTTCAAAGAGAAAACATCGAATTGTACTCATTATCCTATACTCTGTCTGGCATCAAATGCTGAAGACTATGGCTATAACTTTCTTAGTCGTATATCCATGTGTATATTGTTGGAGTTATCCCTCACATGAGGAGAGAAACTGGAGCTGGACAGAAACGGGCAAACTCGACATCGCTAGAAGTCGCTTTACCAAGGCCGAGAGAAAGTGACTTCGGCTCGAGTTCCAAGAACATAGAGGCGACCCTTTCGGCTTCAGTCTTTAGCCGACCGGCCAGAGTGTGAGCCAGCGCTTTCAGTCTATTTTCGTGGGCCCTACTACGATTGCTGAAATTTGGTTTTTGGAGATAAACCCAAAATCAAGGTTTTGGAAAACCTAACCAAACAAGTCAGAAGGATTGGAATCCAGACTAAAACAAAGAGAGAGTACCTTTACAGAGATACAACCCTGTAAAGAGATAAGAGTGATCTAGTAAGGTGAGAGATCAGAAGGAGAGATTGTAATCTTCCTTCCCATTTTATTAAGAACTGGCTCTTGTGGAAGTAGGCATCATTGGCCGAACCACGGTAAATCTTTGTGTTGTGGTTTGCTTTTACTGCTTTACATTATTATCTGTTGTTAATAGTTGTTTAGTGAGTTGGGCATGTTAGTATAGGTTGTAGTTGATATTTGAGATTTATCTGTAGTTGAAGTGTGTTCATACAAGTTATCTGTGTAGTGGGGGAATCGATTGGTATTGATATAATCCCCAACAAGTGGTATCAGAGCCTTGGTTAGAATAGCCTAGGGTGTTATCCGAATCTTGGTCGGGAAGGTGTTTGTTAAAATTCGAGAGAAGATTTGAGGTTAAATAACTTGTAGAGATAGACCATTCCGTGAACACTTCGTGATGATGAGTCCGAATAGGAAGAACTACACCATCCGGAAAGCCAAGATGGAAGACTTGCTATTTTGAAAGGACTTGGCACTTCCCATTGAGAATGAGGGAGTAAAACCGAAAAAAGGCCCGAGGCCGAAAGTGGAAAAAGCTTGACGTAAAGCCGATTGGATACATTCGACGATGGATTGACGAATTGTCTTTCACCATGTGGCCCAAGATTAAACCTTGAGCCTATGGAAGAAACTTCGAAGACCTTTATGAGAGAAAGTCGAGGTGGAAACAAAGTGCTAGTCGTTAAGAAGTTTGCGAACCACGAGAAGTACCAAGAAGGTTCTTCAATGTCCGAGCATCTTAATGAAGTACAGAATATCATCAATCGGATGCATTTGATGAAGATCAATTTGGGAGACGAAGTTGAGGCTTTGTTTCTATTAGGCTCTCTACCGAGACATTAGCGGTTTCTCTACATGGAGCGACCAAGGATGGAATTGTTACCATGGAGATGGCTACCACGCCTTTGTTGAATGAGGAGACTAGAAGGAGTGCAAGAATGCTCTTCTAACTCGGAGGTCCTTTTCACAGAGAAACGGGGAGAGGTCGGCGAAAACCATCTCGTTCTAGAGGTGATGATGTAGTAAATCTAGGGGTGAAGCTAGAACTCCTAAGGCAGAGGCAATGTTACTATTGTGCCACCAAAGGCCACTTCGGATATGAAAGTCGTAAGAATCAAGAGGGATGAGAAGAATAACTGGTACATGAAGACATGGTGCGGAGGAACGGAAACACAAAGCGGAGATACTACCGCACTAGTTCTTGTCGATGTGGTGCGTCTTTGTCTTAGTACCTCATGTCGATACTGAGTGGGTGATAGATCTGAGGAGCATCCTATCACGCCACACCGCGACATTGGGGATTCTTCACTACCTACGGTACCGTGGTGAATATGGTGAAGTAAGGATGGGTAATGATGGAGTCTCAAGATTATAGGCATTGGAGATGTTCATGTAGAAACCAATGTCGGCTACACCTTGACACTCAAGGATGTAAGACATGTCCCCGACATACGGCTAAAGCCTAATTTCGGCCGGAAATTAGATGATGATGGCTTTGTAAACTCGTTTTGGTAACGGGGTATGGAACCCACCGCAGGTTCCATTGTAGCGAGCGGAGGAAAGAAAAAACTTGCTCTCTTTACAAAACACGGGCTAGTTTGTGTAAAGCGAAGCGAATCAAAGAAAAGAAGCTTCATCCGAATCGTGGCACAAGAGATCGTGTCACATGGGCATAAAAAGGGATGGAAGTTCTTGCTAAGCAAAAGGCCATGCCGGACATTAAAGGTACACATTTAAATACATGTACTCATTGTTTGGTAGGAAAGCAACACAGGTGTCTTTCCAAAGATTCCGAATCTCACAAAAGGACACCGCCCTCGAAGCTAGTGCATACGGACTTATGTGGTCCTATGAGAGTGAAGTCCCACCGGGGAGTTTTCAGACTTTTGACATTCATTGATGATCGTCCAAGAAAGATATGGGCCTATAGTCAAGACCAAGGATGAAGTACTTGGCGTGTTTGAGAAATTCCACAAACATGGTGGAAAGAGAATTTGGGAAGTTGTTGAAGTGTATTCGCCGGATAATGGGGGTGAGTACATTGGGCCATTTGAAGAGTATTTGCCGAGTCATGGGATTCGTCATGAGCGGACCGTTCCCAAGACACCGCAAATGTAATGGAATAGCAGAGAGAATGAACCGTACCATTGTAGAGAGGATAAGATGTATGCTATCTCACTCTAAGCTACCTAGAAGCTCTTGGGTAGAAGCAATCGTCTGCATACCAGTGCATGTGATCAACTGTCACCAAAGAAAGCCTCCTCGAATAGTGATTATCCGAGAGAGAGTATGGTCAGCAGAGATTTTGATTATGGATACTTGAGGGTATTTGGGTGCGAGGGCATTTGTGCATATTCGAAGGATGAGAGATCCAAGCTTGATGACAAAGCCAAGCGGTGCATTTTTCCGGGTTATGGAGATGAAAAGTTTGGTTACAAACTCTATGATCCGATCAACAAGAAGGTAATCTGAAGTCGAGATGTTGTGTTCTTAGAAGACCAAACCATAGCAGACTTTGAGGAGGGTGAGAAGCTACGCCTTTCACCAATGATCTTGTTGATTCGAACCGAAGTTCCTCTTGTGGAACGTCGCGTAAGGCATTGAGAATGCAGAGAACCATGAGTTTGAAGCTCATGATGAGAATCCTATTGCTCATGATGGGATAGAACCTATTGGTATAGAAGATGCAGATGAGATGCATGAACCACCACCGAGCAAGCGAAGTGTATCCTCCGAGGCACCGGCCAGATGGGGCAAGGAGGTCCGAGGAAGGGAGAATAGCTTCAACCGGTATCCACCACATGCGTGCGTGCTACTATCGGATGGTGGAGAAACTATATACTATCAAGAGGCCTTTGCAGACAAAGAAAAATGGTTGAAGGCCATGCATGGCGAGATGGATTCTTTGCATAAGAATCACACTTATGAAGTTAGTTGAGAAACCCACGGGGAGAAAAGTTCTCAAGAATAAGTGGATATACAAAGTCAAGCATAGGAGAACAATCCTCACCCAAGGCACAAAGCTTCGCCTTGTTGTGAAGGGATTCGGTCAAAGGAAAGGGATTGACTTTGATGAGATTTTTCTCTCAGAGTGAAGATGACTTCTATCCGGGTGGTATTAGGTATGGCCGCAAGTATGAACCTAGAGGTTGACTAGATGTTAAGATGCTTTTCTTCATGGAGACCTTGAAGAAGATGTCTACATGGAAGGGTTTGAGGTCAAAGGCAAGGAGCACCTAGTATGCAAGCCGATAAAGAGCTTGTATGGATTGAAAGCAAGCACCGAGACGGTGGTACATAAAGTTTGATTCCTTTATGGCGAAGCAAGGATACAAGAAGTCCGCTTAGATCATTGTGTGTTTGTTGAGAGATTTCCGGATGGGGATTTTTCATTGTCTTATTCTTTGTATGTGGATGATATGTTGATAGTTGGCCCAAACATCAACAAGATATCCAAGTGAAGAAAGACTTGAGTAAGTCCTTTGAGATGAAGGATTTGGGTCAAGCAAAACAGATACTTGGGATGCGGATCACTTTCGTGATGTAAAGAGTGGAAAGTTGTGGCTTTCTCAAGAAAGCTACATCGGTGAAAGGTGTTGAAGAGATTCAACATGGATCAATGCGCCGATCGGTTAATCGCTTGGTGGCGAGTTCCGCATGACCAAAGAGATGTGTCCTGGGGGTGAGCATGAGCGAGTCGGATGGAAAAGATTCCTTATGCATCCCATGATGGGCGCTTTGATGTATGCCATGGTGTGTACTAGACGGATATTGCTTTGCCGTTGGGGTGGTAAGCGATTCAATCCAAATCCGGGTAAAGAGCATTGGGAAGGTGTTAAGTGGATATTGAGATATCTCAAAGGCACTTCCAAATCGTGTTTGTGTTTTGGTGGAAGTAAGCCCTTACTTGAAGGCAATCGATGCGGACATGGCGGTGATGTTGACTCGATGAAGTCCACCTCGGTTATCCGGTTACTTTTGCGGGGGAGCGGTTTCTTGGCAATCTAAGTTGCAAAAGTGTGTTGCCCTCTCCACTTCATTTAAAAGTATATTGCCACCGAAAGTGTTGCAAAAGAGTTGCTATGGATGAAGAGGTTCTTCGACGAAATAGGGCTAAAGCGTAAAACAGCGGTTTGTAGTTCTATGTGATATCGAGGCGCCATCCACTTGAGCAAGAATCCGAGTTTTCATTCTAGATCCAAGCACATACACGTGCGTTATCATTGGATTAGAGAAGTACTTTCGAAGACAAGCATTTGTGTATCGAGAAGATCCATACCGTCAAGAACGGGTCGGGATATGATGACAAAGTCTTACCGAAAGGTAAGTTTGATGTTTGTTGTGCTATCACGGAATGGCAAAAGACTCCCTCTCTTGATTTGGCAATTGCATGGAGGTTTCGAGGTGGGGCATTGAGTTATCCCTCACATGAGGAGAGAAACCGAGCCGACGTAAACGGGCAAACTCGACATCGCGGAAGTCGATACCGGGCCAGATAGGCGACTCATAATCGAGTTCCAAAGAAGGCGACCAGCTCAAAAGAAGCGCCAGCCATCTTTCCAGTCTTTAAGCTACGACGCCAGCTTGAGTGCGCCCGGCCAGTTCTATTTTCGTGGGCCCTTGCTAATTTCGAAATTTGGTTTTGGAGATAAAACCAAAATCAAGGTTTTGGAAAACCTAACCAAACAAGTCGGAAGGATTGGAATCGGACTAAAACAAAGAGAGTACCTTTGAGAGATACAACCACAGAAAAGAGATAAGAGTGATCTAGTAAGGTGAGATTTGTAAGGAGAGATTGTAATCTTCCTTCCCATTTTATTAAGAATGGCTCTTGTGGAAGTAGGCATCATTGGCAACCACTCGGTAAATCTTTGTGTTGTGGTTTTGCTTTTATCGCTTTACATTATTATCATTTGTTAATAGTTGTTTAGTGAGTTGGGCATGTTAGTATAGGTTGTAGTTGATATTTGAGATTTATCTGGAGTTGAAGTGTGTTCATACAAGTTATCTGTGTAGTGGGGGAATCGATTGGTATTGATATAATCCCCAACATATATATCCTGCTATATATAAAACCAGGTCAGAAACATATGCATCCTGCTATATACAGTAGCAAACATGTGATGACATATTGACATTTATCTATATTAAGTCACTAACTTATATTATAAAGAATTCTTCACTGAATAAACAGCTCATCTTGGAATTCAAGTTCCTAGGAACATACTTATTGGAGGCTCGTGAACTTAGTCTCAGCACATGGTGAATCTTTCAAACCACACCTTTACGCAACGCAAGGATACACCTTTTCTTACAATGGTTTGCATCTTTGAAGAACATCAAATAAACTTATCTTTAAAATTTTGAGTCAAGCTCTATCCCTTTAAAAGTAGTGTTAAAAGAATCTTTCAATAAAGTAAAATTTAAAACACCTTTAGAAATTTTAAAGTCAATAAATAAAGGCTAAAGTCAACATTCTCATTCTATTTTACTCTATTATGATAGTTTGAAATATGTTGACTTTGACTTTAGAACAGCCTACTTTCAAATACTTTATCGACTTTAACACTCTTTTAAAAGGGATAGAGAGCTATCGGAAGGAAGCTGAGGCCATCTTGCACCTTGCCATGTTTAATTCTAATGAGAACACATTGCATGTTGTTACTCATTAATCTATAATTTTATAGTGACAATACATACTTAAGCCTATGGCTGTAACTTTATTAGTATTACACCATGTAATTTCATCCCTACCAAAAAATTACATATCCTGTTATTTAAAAATAGAGGTTCTAGAGTACGCAGGTTTCTGGTCCAAGTATTTTTTTTAAAATATTTTTTTGATAACCGGCTAAGTAAATTTAATGATATTTAATTAAAAAGGTGAAAACGTAATTTAAAACGTAGATTTTAATTTAGATTAAAGAAAAACCAACGCCCTCTTCATCTCTTTCCTTTCCATTTCCATTGTTACCACCGTTCAACTGCCACCAGCCATTTGAAGCTTTTTATTCTCGTCTCTCTCTCTCTCTTCTCTCGCACAAACAAAAATATGCAAAACTTCATTCTCCGTTGTGCAACGCAGCTGATGCAGTTTAATAACAAAACAGCCGCAATCAAATAAAGGTATTTAACTAATTCTCATTAATCCATCTTCCTGAAGAAGTTATTTTTTTAATTGTGTTCCTGAAAGGTATTGTCACTACTTACGGCATCCGTTTGCTCATTATTAACTGTCAAGTTTTTAGTAACAAACATCCAACGAAGAGCACCAATGTACATGACATGTAAATGGCTGTTGTCGTTCTTGATGCTCTCACTAGGTATTTTTTCTTTCTGTTTAAATTTCATGTCATTATTTGTTTCTTCAATTTCTTATTTTTTGTTTTTGTTTTAAAAGTTTGAATATTTTTTAAAATATTTTTTGTTTAACAATTTGTCTCACTAGCGTATTATTTTTTGTTTTTGTTTCAAATTTTTTAACAATTTTGATTAATTTGAACTAGTGACTAGTGTGGAATTAAGTGTTTTAAGTAAGTTAATGTGTGAGAATAAATTTTTGGTAATTTTATTTTTTAAAAAAATTAGATATTCCCGCTTGATATCGAAAGGGTTAACAAATTTGAAAGTTTGAACTTTTGTTAGTTACTTATTTATATACAAGCATAATAAAATCTATCCTTAATTGTATCTTGTAGACCATCTTCATTTTCGTTGTTTTAAAATCATTTCTGACTTTTTACGATGCTTCAACTTAATAAATTTACAATTTAATGAATGTTTCATGTAAATAACTACTTTATTTGATATTTTAGTGCATGTGTTTATATTTAGTGTGATTTGATTCAGTCGGACTTATCCAGGTACTTTGTTTGACTCGGCAAGTGTGAAGTAAAAGTAGTATTACGTCAAGTTGATTCCAATTCTACGCGACAAATTTTTACATTCTGCAAAACAAAAAATAATAATTTGAAGGAAAACCATTTTGTTTCTCTGAGTGGCCCACATGCAACACATTTCTGGCTCCAGTGCTGAGCCTTTGTGCTTTATGGATACGGCTAATCAAGTTTATACGCTCAAGTTTTTGTTGTTATTTACTCTGTTAATGCATTTGTGGATTGATAATTATAATGACTTCATTGGTGTTTCTTCTTCCTTAATCTGGAACCTGAATCACTTCCATCTCCTGCCTCTTGAGAAATGGATGGAATTTCTTGTAGTTTTGAGATTAGTATTGTGCATTTCCATTTTACCTAATTACAATTTGAGGATGAGAATTCTATCTAGCATACTGTATAAAAGTTTGTTCCCTGTATATGCTAACGTCAATGTCTTCCGGTTTTAGATCCTTTCTTTATAATGTTATAAATGAGCTTGATTCTGGCAAGATAATCTAGTAGATCAGGAGATCACCCACGTGGAGAATAGCCAGTCAACTTATTTCTGTGTGGGTCCCATGCATTTCTGTAACGACATGAGTTTGATTTCTACTAGTTTATTTTTTATTGCTAATTGTTTAGGCATATTTGTTGGGGGTTAGTATGTCTAAGATGTTAAACACGTGTAAGGCACTAACTTGTCTCTCCTGTTTTTGTTATTCTTCTACCCATAGTCCTTGTTGACATTTTGTTCTACATACAAATTTCTTATGGAGCATTGTTCGGCCTTAATGAATTGGCTTTGACCTAAGCCCTTTTCCGCCTGTTTGTCAATTCTTAGCGGTGGCTTTTTTCTTATTCAGGCTTCAATGGGTTAGAGAAGAAGATTTGGCAAAGGATTTAAAGCTGCACTCAAAGCAACTCCGACGGACTTTGCGCTTCTTTGAAGAGGAAAAGCTAGTCACCAGGGATCATAGGAAAGAGGTTGGTTTCTTTGTAATACCATTATAGAAGTTGCCTTCCAAGGGGCGAAGCACTTAAATAATAATTACTAGTGTGATGCTGTGATGATGATCTAACTATCATAGTTGTCATACCATATCTAGCCTGTATTGTCAGTAACAAAGAGAAAAAAAAATGCGGGTTTATGTGATGTCAACTAAATATGCTGCAAATGTCTGTTTTGTCCTTATATCTTTCCTTACATTGTTTAAAAGATAATATGTATGAAATCTGCTAGAAGTTGAAAGGTTGTGATAACTTGCAAAACAAAGAACGAGAGGAGAATAGATTGAAAGAAGAAGGAAAAAGAAACTATAAGAAAAGATAACTCACAATAATAACTTTAGTTTGTTGGTTCGAAAGCACATTAGAATTAGGTATAACTTGAAATATACACCTCGATATGTTTTTCCACTTTCTTTTAATCTTTCTTGAACTTATTGTGTATCTTGTTGGCGGAAGATTTAACAATGAAGGATACCAATTAATTTAATTGAAGTAACTAGGATGTAACTTTGAAACTAAAACTAAAGAGTTCTCTTAAAATAATATTCATTAACAGCCCCTTATACCAATGAAGGCTAACCTGCATTTAAATATGAACATATTTAGTTGGATACTTGGATCCCAAATAGGAAACCACCCAACTCTTGTTCCTTATCGAGTTAGGAAACCAAAATAGATAGCACTAAAAAGCTATTGGAAACTACTAATCACATAATACTGATCCTACTTAAAGTGAATTAAACTATGATTCCTAATTTAGAAGCTAGTAATAAAATAGAATAACTGCTAAAGAGCACTGTTTTCCAGCAAGTCTGAAGGTGCTAATGTCCGCCATCTTTTTTTCCTACATCAATCTTTCCATGATTTAATAGCGTGAAGCTCTGCAAAAATTCAACATAGCTCTTGCGCATCACAGTGTGTTAAATATGCTTCACTAATGCACTCATTCAAACACACACAAATATTTGTTGGTGGTGCTTATCTGAAATATTGGTTTGTACAGACAGCTAAGGGTGCAAAATTGTTTAGCGCCGCAGTAGCTGCCACTGCTGATGGTCATCAAACTGGGAAGGAGGGTGAAGAAAAGATCAAGCTGCACACCCACTCTTACTGTTGCTTAGATTATGCTTAGGTTACTCTTTACAGATGTCTGGAAGCTTATACTTTAATATTGTTCTATGCCACATTGGTTTCTAATTGTTATCTGTAACAAGAAGGTTAAAGCGTAACTTGTAAATGAGTGTTAACACAACATTCAGTGATGTATCATTTTAACCAGTTTTTGAGAATGTAGTATTTGTTGCCTGGATTAGAAGTATTAAATATGTCATGTTTGTTTGTATGAAACATAAGGTCTAATGGAATATATATTGCAGATATATGACGTTGTGAGATACAGGCTGCATCGAATGAGAAAAAAACTGAAGGATGAACTGGAGAACAGGAACACAGTTCAAGAATATGTATGTCCTTGTCAGAGAAGGTTTGTCACTCATGGTCTTGAGCTCTCCATTTTCCATATCTACATTTACTTGTTTATCCCAATAGCTCATAGTTGTCTGGTCTTTAGGTATACAGCTTTTGATGCCCTGCAGCTGGTTTCTCCTGATGATGAATCTTTTCGCTGTGAAAGCTGTCGTGGTGAACTTGTTGCCGAGAGCGACAAATTTGCTGCTGAAGAGGGAGATATTGACGACAATGCGAGGAAGAGGCGGCGCAATTTAAACGGGTATCGTACATCAAATTAAATTACCATATATGTGTAAGTTAACATTTAAAATGACATACCAAATTAAACGGGCAATTTCTAGTTGGGTTACATATTCAGACACTTCCAATCACAAATCACCGGATCACCCACAAGGTATCCACTGTCTTGATTCTTTCCGATTGAAATTTGTCTTCTAATTTGCCTTGATTCTAATAATTTAATAAAGTGGAGGAGCAAAGTCAATTTTCCTTTTCATAACACCCTACCAAATCGCCTCCCTTGAGAATCAATTGCACTAGGTTGAAAACAGGGTTGGTGGTCTAGTTGGATTAAGTACTTCAGTTTTAAAACAACTGCATGACACATGGACAGGATTTTCTTTCCATTGCGTTAGACATTTTTCTTTGTTGCTCTAGTTGATAGTTTTTCTTGCAGCGTTTGTTACGACTAGAAATCTCTTGGAAGAAAACAGTTACTGAAATAGCGTTGAACATAAAGATCAGATCCTTCATATTAGTTGCTTTGCTTATAATTTACATATAGTATTTGACTGTGTGGCAGGTGGAAGTTGCTCTATCTGGTGTTGCAGTAATGGAAGAGGACACCAAACCTTAAGCTGGGGCCATGAAGGTTGTGCCTCCGTGGTTGATCAAGCAGGGTATGAATCTGACAAGTGAACAACGTGGAGATTTGAAGCAGGACTTGGAAATGGAAAACAGTTCAGCTACTGAAGGTTCATCTGAAGACAAAAAATCAAGAGTTGATGAGAAAGATGAGAAGAGTATATAGGTTCGTGAAAGTGATTGACTTTGTGTTTTGTTTCATGCAATTTGAAGATTTACTAACTGGAAGTTATTTTATTCTTTTTATTTTATTCTTTCTTTTTCTAATGGCTCATCTGGTGTAGGATGAGTATGTTAAAGCTTATTATGCTGCTTTACTCAAGAGGCAACAAGAACAGGAAGAAGCTGCCCGGAGGGAACATCAAGAATTAGAAGAAGCGAATGATATTTCAAATGAAGAAATACCCTCTGATCGCCGAGTTGGCATGAAATCAAGGCGTGAAGAAAATGGCAGTGATGCTGTTGTATGGGAAGAAGCTCCAACTTCAGGTACAAAGATAGTTGCTGTTTTTTTGTTTCGTTTCTTTCTTCTTTTGGTTAGCCCAACTTTGGAATTGTAAAACCTTTTCAAGGTAACTGGTAAAGTAAATACTGTTTAATCCTCATTCAGTTCGTGTTGTTTTGATGGGCTGTGAGCCTGTGAGTCATGAATAAGAAGGAGCTTACGCTTTTAACTTAAGATTAGTGACAGTTAACTCATGTCTTTTGACCTTCTCTTTTGGTTTGCTTTATAGTTCTACTTCCAATACTGGATCTGCTTTGCTTACTTATTTTCTAACTTTGCTGCATTATTTGCTTGTGGTCCAAGCTAGTAATGTAGAAACCAAAAGAAACTGATCAAATACTCATTCTGCCTGATAGTATTATCCTGAAAAAATATGCTTAGCTAATATTACCATGTGTTTGCTGAATGACTAACATTTTTAAGAAGCCTCCCAACATGCTTTGCTCCTGTGTCCTGTCACAGTATGTTAAACATACTATGTCACTATTATTCAACTTGAGAAATACCTATATCTAATTGCTTATGGCTTTTGAGAGCTTATTCGACAACATGCACTCATTTGTTTTTTAAATCCAAGTATAATGTTGGTCTTGTATTTGGACCTTTTGGGTTGTAGGTAACATTAGATTCCCTGATTCTGAATTTCGTGGTACATCCTAATGGTTTTGCACACGGACAACCCAAGTCACATAAAGCATTGCTTGAAGATTGGCGTTGTTGGGTTTGGAGTGCTTACTTGGTAGTTTAGTTATTTCTTTTCTAGGTTACATGGACACGCCATATTTTGAAAAAAATCCGTGTCGGATACGTATCCACGTGTCCGTGTCGGACACATATTGCATGTAATTTACCTCGAATTTTGATATTTTGCCGTGTTCGACAATTCGTATCCGTGTCCGATACGGCGTGTCAATGTAACCTAGTTTCTTTTAGGGTTCTATGTTCATGGATCTGAAAATATAGAATTGAGTGGTTTAGATTGGAAATATGTTAAAAGATTATTATATGGATGAGGTTATTGATGGTGGGTTATTGTTGGGTCATCAAACTTTGAGATTTATGACTTACAAGTGTGTTTATCGAAATTGTCAATCTGTTCATTTCACCATATTATGCTTAATAATTCTCACTAAAATGTTGTCGGAGCTATTTTGTTTCTCAAAACAAAATCTAATTTCTCGTTAGGGCCAAACATGATATGAATACAAGTAAAGGAGTGTAGTTGAACTAGCGATGGCCAAAGAGTTTGAGGATGGAGTGTTTGTAGTTTCCAAAAAGCCTTCTTTACAAATCTTATCCACTTAAGGTACGCCCACATAAGTATTTTGTGATTAAAACGTATATTATAATGGCATTGTTTGTGTTAGATCGAGAATTCTATCTAATGGGAGGTTTGAAACTATTTGTGGATAAGTTTGGAGGTGGACAATTTGTATTAACTATTAAGACTACTGCTAAGCAGTGACACATTTTTTATATATAGTTTTTATAGAAAGTTCACACTGGCCATGGGTTTTGAATTTTAGTTCCTAAGTATTTCTTTGTTACCATCTTCAACTATTTGTAGTTCTTCACTATTTAAGTCGCGATAAGATCACGCATTTCTAATGAAATCAAAACTGCATATTAGTATGGTTGAGTTTGTTGCTAGTGGAATAACTGGTTTGGTTTTTACTTCTCTTTTGGTGTTTGCATGAACTTGAATTTTACTTGTGTTTTAAAAATGTGCTAGGCTTATTATCCAAGAATTTAAAATTTTCATATATTTGCTACACTTTAACTTTAAAGTTGGCATTTGCATATATTTGTGCTTTTCCACATTTTTTTACTGCACTGATCTTTCTTTATTAATTTGTGAATTCCAGGACTACCTTGAGTAAGATGATACAGAAGTTGAACTCACTTAGTGTAGATCTTTTACCTTCACATGTTAATTAGTTATATGCACGGGAGATGCGTTTGTATATGATTTAATTTAATAAGAAATAAAATTTATCCATTTGAATCATGTTTTATAAATGAATTTTTGTATATTATGTTCTTTATATTATTTATATTGTGTACATCTAATAGTAGAACAGATTGTAGCTGCGTGTAGTACTACAGTCTTTCGGTGTAGTTTCTATATGTAATAAAACAATGTTATCTTCTTTTATGTAATATATGGAGGTTGACTTATTTGAGTACATGAAGGTACCACACTTGATAGATTGTATGGCAAGCTCTTATGGTTTTTTTGCTTTTGTTGGATTTATTGGAAAATGATTGGATTCGGTTGAGAATGCATTATGATAGGTTTCACACTTAAAAGCGTTAAAAATACAAAGGAGGCTGTGTCAAAATTAAATTTTGAATGGAATGATTTGTGTTGAGATGTAGTATTCGTTTTAATATGATTTGTATCGAGATACTTTCCAATTGGGGTTTATTCTGTTCAGTGAGAAGTCTTTTCTTTCCATTGATATATTCTTTTTTCCTCATAAAATTCTCGTTCAATTATAACCTAGCATGAAACTGAGTTAACAAGTGAATGAGCCGAGTCATCATCAATGAATTAGCATTATGTTATGTTCTTATAAGGTGTCTAATAGAAAGATTCACTAAGTAATCCCTTACCAATAGAAGTTTGGAAGGTAGATCTTGTCTTCTCATTGCTTCTGAACGAAAGATGATTGAGGATCTCTTCAGCCTAATAATTATTTTGTAGTGGTGCGTAGTATATAGGTTTATCATTACACCCAGTGGTTTTTCTTTCAAATATGTGATTATATTAGTATTTATACATTAATTGATTTTATTATTACACATATTTTAACATATCAATTGCATCATATAATATAATTTGGTAAAATTTCATCACATGGGAAATTATCATATGATCTAAAGAAAGAGAGTGATGGATTGTCAGTGTATTGTCATGTATGTATATGTAGAATTGTAGAGGGAGAATAAAAATGATGGATTGTCTTCGCACTCAAGGTTTTGTTGGTGATTATATAGATTGAAGAGATGGTCAACATGGTGATGTAACCAAATAGTGGTAATGGAGTTGTCATTGCAACGAGCAAATAAAATATGCAAATCAAATGTTTGATTTGGTTCAAAAGAAAATACTTAGGTATGAAAAACACGAGTCCATATATTTCCAAATTGGGTTAAATGCATAGATAGGTAACAAACTATATACGAAATCAAGCATTGGTATATAAACTTTGTTTGAGCAATTTTGGGTAACGAAGTGTACCACGTTTTGCAACGTTTGGTTTTGTTTCACTTCCGTCCAATTTTTTTCATACGTGTCAAGTTTTTTCATACGTGTAAGATTGCCACTAGATCGCCACATAGGAAAATAAGTGACACATAATTAGAGAAAAAAAAGAAAAAAAAAAAAAAAAAAAAAAAAAAAAAAAAAAAAAAAAAAAAAAAAAAAAAACTTAACACGTGTAAAAAAATGGACGGAAGTGAAACAGAAGCCAACGTTGCAAAACGTGGTACACTTCGTTACCCAAATTTGCTAAAAAAAAGTTTATACACCAATGTTTGATTTTGTTTATAGTTTGTTACTTGTATTTTTTTCCTTCCAACGGTCAACTCAGGTTACATAACCACCCATCTATAGACTCGAACACTTTCCATATGTGGAACATGCGTTACCATTGTTTATTTATAAGTATTAATAAATACAATAAATTGGTCCCAATGCCCATTTTCGAGTGAAAATCACTTTCAAAATAAATGATTTTTTTCAATCACTCTCAGGGACAAATTTTTGGTGAAAATAACCCGGAAAACTAATTTTCAAATGAAAATAACCCTTAAAGACAAATGGCCCGAATTTGAAATAAATATTTTCCAATTTTACCCGTTATGTCATTTTGCTATGAACAATGAGTGTTCATACCTTATGCTGATGTATAAGCAATGATTATTCATACCCAAATAGGTGAACGTACATCATACAATATATTGATGTATGAACAATGATTGTTCATAGCTCATGTATAGGTATAAACAATGATTGTTCATACTCTAATAGGTGTTTTATTGATCATACATTATGTTGAGATATGAACATTGATTGTTCATACCCCAAATAGGTATGAATAATGATTGTTCATAGCTCATGCATGTAGATGTATGAACAATGATTGTTCATATCCCAAATAGCTCATACAATAACGTACCCTATGTATGAACAATGATTGTTCATAACTCATGTTGAGGTATAAATAGTGATATATTGTTCATACTCCAATAGGTGTTTTTACTAATCATACATTATGTTGAGGTTGTTTATACTCCAAATAGATATAAACAATTAACAATGATTGTTCATATGAACAATTAGTGTTCATAACTCATGTTAAGGTATGAATAGTGATTGTTTATACCCATAAATCGGGTCATTTCGGTAGGGCTGGGCCGTTTATTATTTTGTAACAGGGGTATACTTGACCTTTCATCTACCCGAGCCTTTTTAATTTCGCGTCAAGGGTATGCTTGACTTTTCATCTACATAGTCCTTGTGAGTGATTAAAAAAAAATGTGCCCTCTAGAGTTATTTTTTCCCCGATCTGTCCTAAGAGTCACTCCCTATAACAAATACATCTAATAGGAGATAGTGTGCTTATCATGAGTTTCAAGTATTGTAATTGTTAAGCCAGTAAGTTTAGTAAAGTAGAATGAAATTAAGATTATAACAATTGACCAATTTATTTAAATGAGTATAATGCTGAATGCAATCGAGTGTTTAATTTGGACAAAACATATATAGTTGTGGCTTCGAAAGTGGTAAAAGTTGCCTACTCACCTAATAGGTAGGGATCAAAATTAAGCCAAGTAGTTATGGTTCTCCTATTTATAGGTGATTGTTGAGGCGTGACTATTGATTGTTGATAGCAACACCAGTTCTGTGTATGTAATGTGAGTTATTGTATTTGACTTGACATTTGAGCATCTCCAGAGAAATACTGCTTAGCTAATCTCCACGTTTTACATATTTTATACTAGGAGATTCATAATTCAAAGAAGACATCTACGCAAAAGTCGACGCCAAGGTTGTATTAATTAAACTCTGTGATGGGCACTACTAGGGATGGAAATGGGTCGGGTTCGGGTGGGTTAGATCATGGTATATCCTGGCTACAACCTTTGGGAGCTATGGGCAATATCTGTGTGTTTTCAGTTTAGGTTTTGGTTTTTCACCACGGTCATGTTTCTATCTCTATGAACCGTAGATATTGACAAGTGTTTTTATATCGGCTAGATCTCTTGAAAAGTAAAGGAGCGCGAAATGAAAAGTAAGACAACCAAATATTCTACCTAGAATTATGGTAACTATCTTTCTTGTTAATTCAAAATCCAAAATCTAGAGTACTCTAGAAGCTTTAAATTCAAAATCCTTTTTTCATCGGAAAAAAAAAAAAAAAATGGTAACCATCTCTCTCTTTCTCTCTCTCTGAACACCACCACACACACTCGAAGAGAAGAGCGGCTGTCTCAACTCACTCCCTCACTTCTTTAGCTCATCTCACTTCCTCACAGGTACGTTTTTTTTCCATCTCTCGTTTGGTTTGGGTTATGGAAATAATTTCATTTATTATTGTTGTTCGTGTTAGACTTTTCTGATTACACAATGTTTGGTCTAAAGTAGTTTTCTTTTGAATCCGGTTTGTCTTGCACTTTCAAGACCTAACCAGTCCTCTTGGATTCATATTGGGTTCTGTTCTGACTCAACTATCTCGAGGAGAACGTTCGGGAAGAAACAAACTGGTTAATTTTAACAACAAGTTTTTTTTTTTTTTTTTTTTTTTTTTTTTTGGTGATGGTTTTGAAAGCACGAGGTAGATGATGTCCAAAAATTTCATAAAATTGAAAACTTTTTGCAAAATTGATCAATTTGGGTTAAAATTTGTATTTTGAAATATCCAACCGAGTTTTCTAATTGATGGACAGGATTGTTTTAGGATTTTAAACAATAATTTCAAATGAAAAGAACTTTAATTTTCTTTTTAGACGTGGAGAATCAAAGTGCATGTTGGTCTTTTGTGATTTGGAGCTGCAAAGTAGTGTACGTTTTCTCTTTATGTTGCCATACTTTGCTTTCATGTATGTCAATACTATTTTTTGTATTGCTTTGTGGTTACTATTACTGTTGTATCGGTGTATTCTTTGTTGTATGCTTTGGTTGAAGCTTTTATAAACTATGTTGCAAGAAATGTGCGTGATAGAACAAGGAAGCAGTAATCTGATAGCTTTATATTGCTATAGAAATAGGCGCAACTGTTTTCAATGCTGGGAAGGGTGCAAATGCTTTCAGGTTGATATATGAATGCAGGGATGGATAATTCTATATGTTTCTAGATGGCCATATGCATATTGCCGAGTTCTTGCATTGAATAATCCATGTCCTTTGTTATATCATGTCTTATGTATTGTTTGCCCGATTTGATCATGAGTACGTCTGAAGTCCTGTCTTTTCTTGTTTTATAACAAGTGTTGCAATGACCTTACGTGATGGTTTTAGAATGAATATGTAATACCTTGAATTTTTACACAATGGTATTTCGGTAAATTTAACGTACCATTTTAAGTGATGCTAGTGGAGTCAGTGTTATTGTGAGCTTGGTTATTAAAATGATTTAATTTCGAGTATTGGTTAGTGAATGTGTGTCCTTGATATTATTTACTGGGCCGAAATACGTTTTACGTGCTTTCTAGTTAGATTGTGTTCCTGAGTTTTGTCGCGCATGTCGGAAATTTTAAGGATTGAGAGGGAGTCAATTGTTTCATTAAGCACATATATATATACTAGGGAAGTACTACCAAGTACCAATTCATCTAGTTTTACAACAATTAATAGGATTTAATTTAACAATGTTAGTTGATTTCATGGGTGCAATTTACTATATATGAACTTGGGAGCACTATATACCAATATAATTAGTTAAATCATATGCATATGTATTTAGAGTATTATTAGTTGTAGCTAAGGGTTGAGTGGTTGACCGTGACAAAGAATACCAAGAGTTGGTCATTAGTCTACATTGCATGGTTGCTGAGCATGTAAACACCTCAGCTCCTACTTGAGTTTAATTAAGAGTTGGTGTGGTTCACCACTTTATTGCTGTTTTGGCTCATCTTAGTTGGGGGGGACACCTCCTTCGGGAAAGGCACAAGAGCTTGTCATCTAAATTAGCTAAAAGTGAGAAAAGGGACGCCTCTTCACCTGGCCTGAAATGAATTATCACCATTATAAGCTTGGAAGGCTACAACCATGAACTCAACATCTCCTGCTAGTTACTAATAGAAAGAGGAGCTGGAATCAGGTAAGTAGCACTTTGGTAAGGGAGTTTAAAAGCCATATATTGTTAGAGGTAGGAAAAAGAAAAGAGATAAGGACAACCAAAAAATGGAACAACAAGAAATGAGATATGGAGGAAGCTAAGCTTGTATAGGAAGAGGAAAAAAAGAAAACTCTAATTCTCCTTATTTTAGTGTTGATAAAAGCTGGTTTCTCACTAGTTTAAGGGTTGGGTATATGGATCGTTCAAGGTGGTTAAAAAGATTGAGTTTGAACATTTAATTGATATGTTTGATGGTGTGGAGATTTCAATATGCAATTGAGGACAGAAAAGGGGGCAGACTATTGGATATCATTGCTTTAGTTTTGGAGTGGCACTTCTTTTAATTGATCAATATACTTTCTAGCTTGGTGAATCAAAAGGAGATCAAGACCTTAAGCTAGCTTGGTGGGAAAAGGACGACACCAAGTCATGTGATTCCAATCTCCACAGTATATGCATACAAGATACAAGGTAAGTCAAAGTACCAGTGTGACAATGAATCCAAATAAGTGCACTTCAGTGGTGGTGGGTGAAATTGTCAAAGTTCAGTCTTATGGTGGTAATATCCTAACAATCTCTTGTATGGTTTTTAACAAATTCACTAAGTTGGTAGTTCAAACACCAGATAAGTAGAAATTCTACTATGTTTAGTCATTCTTCCATATTGTAGACTAGAGGTTTAAGAATACTTGTGCCGCAGTCTGCCCAGGGAAGATGCGCTGGACTGACTTCGCACTAGATTTTGTCGTAGTTAGGTTCCATTGACCTAGGGAGAAAAGTTAGTTCTCTGTGTCTAGTTTCTAATGGTTCTAGTTTCACTGTATTTGGATAACTGAGCTGGGAGTTGTGTTTTGAAAGGTTGACTATTCCAATTCAATTTCGTGCACCTCTTACACATATTTATTGTAATCTAATCGCTACCATGGACTGGTTTGATCTTTTCTTGCTTTATTTACGTCTTTGGATGTTCAAGGGTCAAGTAAGTAGTTACTCAAATATATCCATAGTCATGGTTTTCTACTTGTATGATTGTTAGAAGGTTGAACACACGTGTTGTAGTCTGCTATAGGAAGCTGCACTGGTCTGATTTTGAGCTCACTTTTGACATAGTTTGAGTCAAATTTAGGCTTCAGTTACCTAGACAGAAAAGATAGAGCTATATGTCAATTTTCAAATGAACCAAGTTTCATTTGATTTGGACATCTATGCAAGAAGTTATGAATTAGGAAAGACAGGCAGTTACAACTTTATTTTTATGCTCGTTTTACTTTCAATTATATTCTATCGTGTAGGTGGCACATATAGTTGTCAATATGCGTGTTTATATTATTGTCGTATCCTTTCTTTTGACGTAAGTTTTCTTGGAAAAAAAATGTTTAGGGATCCCAGTGAGAAAAATAATAAGATAGAACCAAAAAGAGAGACTAATAATCAACACTTGTGGCCTTCCTAATTGGAACGAGCAACCTTACACATTATTTAATTTGAGTATATTGTGTAGACTTAGCTAGAACTTGTTAATTTGTCAATATTGTAATCCCCGAAATTAATACTAACTTGGACATATAGACTTAGAAAATAAGGGAATCGAAAGTTGGGAAATTTGTTTGAATTGTTGTGTTGTTGAATTGGAAATAAGGAAATTTGCTTAAATTGTAAAATTGTTGTATTGTTGTATTGTTGTGTTGAATTGGAAATAGGGATATTTTCATCAAGTGTGTGTTTAGTTTGATACATGGTCATGAAATAAACGCTTAATTGGAACGATGTATTATGTCAAACATTGTTAGATCTAAATTTAAGCTCTATTGACATAGCATTTACTTATCAAATTGATTAAATTGTTATTGATGTAATCCTCTTGCTATTGTTTCTAATTTAGGTTCCTGAGAACTTATATTAGATTATGGTGTCGAAGCGAAAGAGGTCTTCTCAGTCCATTGGTAATAGGGCCTCGACTGTGAAAAGTTGTGAGGTTTCTCATCAAGATTTTGTATCTCCGTCAGCTTATGCAACATACTTGGACGAGATTTGTAATAATAGATCGTTGGCTTTGGAACGCGAGGTTTTGCTCGATGAGATCGGTGACAATATTATTACCAAATGGATCAAGAGGATGAACTGGCAAAACTTGATGAAAATAAAAGGAGTGGCATACCCCTATTTGGTCAAGTTATTTTACGCAAATATTCATGGAGTGGAAATGAAAAAACTCATTTTTAAACAAATGTCTGTGGGAAAGATATTGTAGTTACTCCTGCAAGCATCGCGTCAACCCTTTAGGTTTCTTGAGGAGACGTTCATCTTCTTTATCCATTGAAGGCCAATTTTCAACACCGTCACAAAGATTTTATTGCCAACTTTGTTGTAGTGGGGTCTTATGAAAACAGTTTGCTATCGACTAGGATGAAGCCGCGGTTCCGTATTCTCCATCGGATATTATTCTCAACTACCCTACCAAAATGTGGTCATTTTAACCACATCAATGACTTTGGGCTTTATCTGATCAATGCAATGCGGAAAGGGGATAAACTCGACTTGGGAACTATAATCTGGCATAACATTGTGGAGCATTCTGGTAAAACCAAAAAGAATATATGTATGCCTCATGGCATTCTTATCAGCAAAATCATCATAAGCGCTGGTGTTCCTCCCCATTGCATGTGTATTCAGCAGGATTCCCCCATTAGCCGACTTAGTGTTTCAAGGATGACAAGTAGGACTGTGTACAAACAAGATAGTGATAACCACTCCCCAATAGCCCTTGTTGCTGCCAAAACAAAAGACTTATACCGGCTAACGCTGAGTACAAAATCCCAACTGGACTTAGTGCTAGAATACTTGAGGAAGACATGGCCAAACTTTCCATCCTCCTTGGAACTCGGTACAAACAGTTCCTTTCACGAACTAGATAGTGATAACGACTACCCAATAGTCTCTGTTGCTGCCAAAACAAAATACTTTTACTAGCTAGCGCTGAGTAACAGATCCCAACTGGACTTAGTGGTAGAATACTTGAGGAAGACATGCCCAAACTTTCCGTTATCCTCCTTGGAACTCAATACAATCAGTTCCTTTGGATCGCATTTAGACTGTATCCCATTTGATTATGAGGGTCCTGAGGAAGAAGAGGGGAAGAAGAGGATCCCATTAGATATTAATCTGGAGGAAAATGCTAATGATAATGTGGAAGTTGAGACGGAAGTGGATGGTGACAGTGAGGAAGTTGAGGCGGAAGCAGATGGTGACAATGAGGAAGATGAGGAAGTTGAGACATAAGTGGATGGTGTGATGAGGAGGAAGTTGAGGAAAGGAAGGTGCGATGGAGGAAGTTGATGGTGGTGGTGGAGGAAGTTGAGGCGGAAGTAGATGGTGACAGTGAGGAAGATGAAGAAGTTGAGACGGTAGCGGATGGTGACAGTGAGGAAGTTAAGGTGGAAGCAGATGGTGACGAGGAGTAATTTGAATGCGTTGTTAATCAGGTATGCCATCATGTACTTGTCGCCGCTTTATCTTATTTATCTTGACAATAGAGCATGTTTTTGGATTTAGTTCTCCCGTTGACTCATTTTTATTTAATTGTTCAGGTGAATTGCAACGAACAATGAAAGAGATGATGGGTTGCGTTAAAGGGACATAAGTATCTTCTACTATTGAATCTAGGGTTATGTACATTAAATGAAATTCACCCCTCTTGTTGTAATCCCCTAACTCTATTCCGAGATGATTTACTCGGTAGCACACTTTTTATCTTGTTTTATGATGGTTTGGCACTTCGGTTGATTATATGGACATTTTAAATAAAATATTTGGCAATTGCATTTCTATTACAGTTTTATCTTATCATTAATACATACAACTCCGTTGTTTACTTCTAATCAAGTATGAATTGCTATTAAATATAAATATATTTTTTACAGTACTTTATGAGGTAGGATGGAACTCTGACGCTTTTCGTTAAGGCTTTAAAGATTGCTAAACAACAGCTGTTTTTGTCATCTGCAAGTGAATTTCCAAGGTCTGATTGAAGGTCAGTAAATCTTACTGAAGGCTAGATATTTGCTGCAAGGGTACTTCTTGTTTTAATTGTTTATTTTGTCTTCTTGGCCTTACAAAAATGAATATTTAGATTGTTGGCTCACTTGTATGAATGCTTAACAAGCCCTTAACACCATGCAGAAACATTCCCCGATCAACTGCTCCTTGTTTGTGTACTTCTGAAGCAGCTTGAATTGGTGACAGGCAGCTTGAATCAGTGTGGGAGGTGAGTTCCTTGAATCAGTGTGGATGGACAAGAACTTTGGTTTAGTGGCTGGTCATTAGGTAGCAGTAGAAGGTCCAAAACTCATGTACTTAGAACTTTCCTTGTGTTTAAAAGTGACAGATCCTTATGCATATTCAGTCTTATGATCGTTACTTAGTTAACGCAGCATAACCACGGCCAAAGTGAAAGAAAGAAAGAATATATGATTTGATTGGATGCGTAAAGTAGGTATTCCCAAATGATAAGTATTCTTCTATGCTTTAAGGACCACCAGTGCAGCAACAGTGTCCACCACTCCAGCAAGGAGGTGGTCGTGGTGCAGGGCAACAGGGTGGAAGAGGTTGGGGACCTTCTCAACCTCAACAGGGGGGCCGAGGAGGATACAGTGGTGGCCCTCAGGGAGGACCTCAGCAAGGAGGCCGAGGACGATATGTTGGTGGCATCTGTTGGTCCAATGAATTTTGGTTGTTGGTCTGTGCTGTAGAATCAGATCAGATTACCCAATAAGCTCCAACCCATTTCGATTCGTATAAACACTCACACGGTGGCTGGTCTCATCTATTTACTATGGTTTTCTAGTTTCTAGAAATTTCTAGCCACTTGATCTGTGTTGGCTGTGATACTGGTGTAAAGTGATTTCTTTAGTTGATTACGCTTTACTAGGCGCTGTGTTGAAACTGACGTTTGGTACAATATTAGCTGAGAGTGATTCATTGCTAAGTGGTGATTTCCTTTTGTGACTAATAGCCTATCCTTCATCCAAGCCGAGTTATGCATTCCTTATCTTGAGATTTGGCTGGTGAAGAGAAGTAGTGATCATTTGTTTTTCTAATCTTTTGGTGGTGGTCTGGTGGATAACGAATAAATTCATTTTCTGGCAAATAAATGAGTAATACAAACATGGTTGGGAGGAAAAAACATGATGGTAGGGAATGAAATAGGGGAGTCACAACAATATGGGGGGTAATGAACAAACTTGGGTAAGCTAATTTAGTACGGTGGTTAATGATTTAGCATCTGTGACTTGCAAATTTTGCTGCGTATTGTATTATATATTGCTTTTGTCCAGTGCTCATCCAATGCTCATTGACAAAGTTTTTATTCAATATGCAGGCGAGGCAGACAGCTCTTTTTTCAGCTATACAGACTAAGAAGGTATGTAGATGTTATTTTTTCAATATTACGGTGATCCAAATAGCGTGTAAAATATCTTCAGATATATCGGTTTATAGTGGAACCAATCTAAAGAGATATATCAGCATCTAACCCCTCTCCTGTAATATTTAAAATACGTATTTATTTATTAATTAATTAATGTAATTATTTATTTAAAATTCGCTGGATTGGATTTGGGATACGTGGGCCGATTTACGGCCCGAAGTAAATGTGAGGCTTAGGTTTCAAACCCAAATATATATTCATATTTTTCTAGAAAATAGGGTTTTGGAGATAAAAATAAAATAAAAATGGAGGCGGCTCGTTTGCTAAAGGGTTGGAGCGTAATGATTCGGACTACGAGAGATTCGTGGAGCTTTTAATTAAGGTGAGTAGTTATGTTTTCCTTTTTCATCGAAACTAGAGTTTTACGTCTACGAATTTAAAACATTTACTGCGAATAAAAACATTTACTGCCGAGTTTTTCAGCTCAGTTTCTATGCGCTGCCATTATTCTTCTTTCGATATTTTTCTTATCGCGCTGAAGTGTTAAACTTGTCAGATTGTTAAACTGGTTACTTATATATTGTTTGTGGTTCGTAACTACTGAAATTATTGAAACTGTTGGAACGGTTTAAACTCTGGAGATTTGTTAATGGAGGCGTGAGCCCCTGGGAATCGTACTGCCTTTATTATGTTGTTTGTGTTAGTGGGGTTATGTTGTTGAGTAATCAAACGAGTAAACAAATCGGTGGGTAAATTGTTGGGTGGTATGGGAAGAGTGTGGGTTTTGATGTTTGGTTATTGATGGTTGAATGGGTGCTGGAAAGGGGTAAGATTGAAGCTTGAAGAAGCTTTAATGGCAGCGATAAATTCTAGATCTAGTTTTGATGAAGAATAGTAATTGAATGATGTGAGGTTTTTGTGTGAATTAAAGTTGTAGGGGTTTTTTTTTGTGAGTATTTTCGGTTAGGTTGGAGTGCCGAACAAGTGGGGATTAGTGGTGGTGACTGGTGGTGGAAGAGAAGCTGCCGGCGCTGGTGAGGAAGATGACTCTGTGGGTTGGGCCGAAATCTAATTTTCTATTTTCGGTCGAAATTAATCTTTTGGTTTGGGCCGGTTTCAGTTTTTGGGTTTAGATTTTAGTTCTTGGGCCAGACTAAGTTAGTTAGTGGTTTGGGCCATTTTCAATTAGCTTTCTTTGGGCTGAAGCACTTAATTGTTTGGGGCCATTTTCTAATATTTATTTGGGGGAGTCCATAGGACTTAATAGAGATCCAAATGGGTCTTTCAACATTTAGACTTTTGGGTTCTAAGGTTTGGGTTTGGGGCTCGGCTAGTTGGGTCCGAACCATTACCTTAGTCATGAGCCCATGAGCCATGCACCTTTGACCTTAGCCATGAACCATGGCTATGACCCTGAACCTCTTGAACATGGAAACGACAGTTTGACTTTGACATTGACCATTGACCATTGACCGTTGACTGTGGAATGTTGACTTTTTCCAGATTTTCACATATTTACGAATATGGACAAATATAGTAATAAAATATTGTCGAAAAGGGTATAATTTTATTTGTCATTATCTAATTAAGATTTGACATGAGTAATGTGTAATGAATATAAATATTGGCACGTAACAAAAGGGGAATTCTTATAATAAGACTTAGATATATACGTTTTTATGAAAATTAAACTACACATGGACTCAGATTCATGGACTGTAGTTTTGGGCTTTTTGATGGTTGATCAGTTTGACCTGACTTGTGATTTGGACTCGAATAATTATGCGTGATATTTGGACTTGAGTTGTTCTTTCTTTTTAAAGTCATTTCATTTTGATATTTGGTGGAATGGACTTATATTTTGATTATTTATATACTATTTATATTGTGCACAAATGAAAATAATGCGTGCCTTTGATGGTGAATTGAGTTCACATAAATATATGGAACGAATACGTTACAGGATTGATTACTATTATGAGTTGCTACTTAAATTAATTGTAGTATTTATGAAGGCTTCAGATATTCCATATGGTGTAATGCAATATATAATTGGCACGTGAATTGAAATAATAAGTTTCAAGATTTGATATAGAGATATTTTGATATCATGCAATGAATAGTATTGGCACGGGATAATGTGGATTGTATTATAACGAGAAACGTTGAGCTTCAGTACAATTAAGTATACTGGCATGAGATAGAATAAGAATTATTCTGAGATATAAAGGTATGACACTTGAATAAATTATGTAACGAAAATCCTAGAACCTAGCTACCACAACTCATGTGATTTGGCCCTTCTGGCGTTTCAGTGAATTTGAATGGCCCTTCTGGCGTAGCCGAATGGTGGCTTGATTATTCCGTTCGCAAATTTAGAACGAGACGCGCGATATTTTTTATGCCGTATAATGGCGGTACTCACATAATGGCTTCCGTGTAAGGGTTACCTGGAATGCGATATCCCGCTTAGGGTAGCTTCGCACGGAGTGGTTCATTATGTGAGGGGAGGCATATGGATGTACATGTTCGGCATTGGGTAGCGATTGTGGTAGCCAGGAAAACTAGGTAAGACATAAATACGACGTGATTTTAGGGACACACAAAGAAAGCCTTAAATAATATAATTATGGTAATATATTGGTTAATGATATATCTTTTAATATATGAGTGTATGTAGAGACGACCCACTCTGTAATTGAGTATGAAATGCGGTAAATATAGAATATGCTTGGCTGGTTAGTAGTTTAGTTAGAACCTAAGGCGCCTTGGTGGAGGAACTAAATGCCTTTGTATTATTGTTGGGAAGCTAAAAGCCTCGGATTGGAGGAACCACTGCTTTAATTATTGTACTTAAGGATGTTGTATTATTCGTTGGATGTTAAGGCGCCTCGGTGGAGGAACTAACTGCCTTATTTAGTGTGTAAATATATGTATAAGTATAAATTGTATTTTAGGGCTACTCACACCAGCATTGTTTATAATGCGGACCCGATTTGCATGTTTGCTTATCGGGTGTGTTCATTAAATGAACATAGTTGATAAATCTTGACAGGTTTAATGTTGAAGAAGGTTGGTTGCTGCTTGTGATTTGCTTTAGCGTCGCATTCAGAATATGTTTTGTTTTCACTTAAGGTGTAATAGATTTTAGTCAAGACAAACGTTGTTTTATATTTTCAGTTGTAATTATAACTAAAGAGGGTTGAAATGAGATTTGTAACTTAATTAGATTTGTGAATTTTTGGTAACAAATAGGACTTTTGTTTAATTCGAAATTTTTATTGGTTTTTAATTAGCCGCGTATTTAAACTGATTATGGGTTTTTGGGAGTTAAGAGTATATCACACCTCGAAAATCGAAAAGTCGGAAACAAATATTGTTTTTCCGAATTCTATCGAAATTCGTGGTGTGACATCTCCCCTCCTCCCCATAGTAAGCCTTGACGCCCAATAGATTGAATGATATTTTTGATAAATTAGCGGTACATATTGATTTTATTGGGTGGATCGAACATAGCAATTAATATGGAAATTTGAAGACATTATCCATGATCATTTCTCATTATCCCCATATTGGACTTGTGGTTTCCATTACATTCTGTAGGTTGAAGATTTGGCACGTTTGTCATTTCAAACAACTCCAGTGTATATATTATGGAAGGTCAAAGGTACATAAATAATATATAGTGTTTACAAAAGTATTGTCATTGTTCTTTGTGCTGACAAGGTGCCTAGCAATGTAGGTTACTGTAGAAGGTTTGCAACAAGGTTGCTGTGTTGCGCCAAGTGACGAGATTTCTTCTTCTATATTCATTCTTGAAAAGGAATTTATCAAAGAAAGTGATGGTTTTCTTTTCTTCATGTAATTCGGTCAAGTATCATTCGGAACTTCTCAAATACATTCAAGTGGATTGTTCTGATATACATGGAAAGCAGAAGCAGCAAAAACGTACCTCCATTTTTTTTGACTTTTGTAAGGCAGAGAAGGGCATCTTATTATGTACCGACGTTGCTGCTCGTGGGCTTGATATTCCTGCCATGGTATGCTTCCTCAACGTGTTCCTTTGATTTCAATGATATTCATTATACAGTTTTTGAATGAGTCTGAGTACTCACATAATATTTCTTTTTTTCAAATTCTTCCCAATGCATAGGACTGGATTGTGCAGTATGACCCTCCAGATGAACCTAAGGTGCCACTTATTCCCACTGTATTGTGAATTTCGAGTCTCGTGGATAGATTTGATCTTAAGTGATTTTTGGTTGTTATTTTCATCAGGAGTACGTTCATCGCGTTGGTCGGACAGCTCGTGGAGAAGGCGGAAAAGGACATGCTCTACTCATCCTTATACCTGAAGAGTTGAAATTTCTTAGCTATCTAAAGGTCGCATATTCTTGTGATCAATAGCAGCTCTTTTCTGCCTATCTGATGAAAATAAGAAAATAGCAAAAGAAGAGGGCGAGCAGCCCTTTTCTTTGCTTGACAAAGAAAACATATCATTCAAATCCTTTCTCTTTTTGCTAATAGTTTTCATGTTGTTTCACTATCTACTGGCAGGCAGCCAAAGTACCTCTTAAAGAGTATGAGTTTGATCAGACGAAGCTGGCAAATGTGCAATCCCACTTGGTATTTTTTTTTTATTATTCAAAGTTTAGTTTCATGTTTTCTTTTTCTCTCTTTTTCTCAATTGAGGGGCAACAACATGGTTGCTATGTAATCCTAAAAGGTTAGGCTCGTTTAAAGCAGGAATTGGCCCTAAAAGAGTGAAGATTCTATGTGACCAGTTCAAAACAGATAACCTATTACATCTGTGCTTGTGTATGCAAGTCTGAGCCAGCGTGTTCGTAAATAATGTAGATAGGTGCATTGAGGGTGACAGGTTGACTTCATTTAACTTAACTGAATATTAGATAAACAAACTTAACTGAATATGAGTTTGTAGGTCTTTGGAAAGGATGGAAGGGGTCGAGTACTAGGCATGGGTGGTGGTGTCTCCAAGACCACTCTTATGGCTGCAGCTCCTTATAAAAGGAAAACCAAAGAAGTGGAGAGATCAAAGTTGGAATTCCAAAGCCAAATAGATGATTTGAAACAGCAGGTGATTGATGGGAAAAAGACACAAATGGAGATACAGTCTCAAGTGAATGCAATGCTCACAATGCAAGGAATTAATCAGGGAGTACCAACGCGAATCTCTACAAACTCTCCATCTGATTAGGTATTTGGTTAAAATTAGTGTACCATTTTAATTTGTAAATTGCAAATCGTAAATATGCTATCACTACATAATCCCACTCTGAAATACTTAAGAACACATACTCTAATCAATTCTTTCCGAGCTTCATCATTGCCCCTTTTATTAATAATAAAAATAAATAAATCATAGGTTGTTACATTCTCACTCTCACTGGGAAGTAACTCTATGTAACTAGTTGTGGAAAAATACGAGCTAAAGTTTAGCTAGTTGACATGTTTGTCGTATTGAGATTTTCTTATTACTTCATATCTTGTTCGTCGCAAACAACTGATCATTTATTTTCTAGGTGACCAATGGTATCACGTTCTGCACAAACGTGTGAGCTGCAAAGCATGGGGGAAGAGTGGTTGCCATTGGAAGAATGTTTGGTGATCGAGAGGATGTACTTGAGAATGCATATCGGATTATAGTGGACGAGATCCTGGAATTTAACGCTAGGTTGTTTGGTGCTAGATGAAAGATCTTTAGTGACATTGACGTGGGATCTTCTATTACATGGCCTAAAGCCGTTACTAATGTAATCTAAACTATTTTCTTAAGTTATATGAAAGACTTGGTTATGTACAAAGTTGTATGATAGGATTTGTTCAATTTGTTGGATGAGATTTTTTTGGTTAAGTTTCAAGTATCCAATGAAAATATTTTGCTTTGATTTAGGTTCTTGTTCTTGTTTTATATTTTGTTATTGTTCTTTAGTTATAACTGATGTATTTTGTTGGCGGAAGCTTCAATAATGGATGAACTTCAATAAGATTTAATAAAACAAACACCTAAATCTAGGGTTTAAACCTTCAAACATGAAGAACAATTCACAAAGAATTAATAATCAATAATAACCAACCTAACAATGAAAGCCTAGATGCCTTTATATAAGAAAACAACTACTAAACCAAATTGGAAACCAAATAGGAAACTATCATAAATCCTATTTCTAATTGAATTAGGAAACCAAATAAAATATAAACTACTAATTAATTAATAATCCATGCTCATGCATCATACTCCCCCGCTTGAAAGAAACTCATCCTCGAGTTTGTTTTGAAAATCTTCAAACCCGCAAAAGTTCTTCATAATCGAATACGGCACCACCCTCCCTGGGTTGCAGAAAATTCGTCCTCGAATTTTGGCTTTGTATTGGTTTTCAAACGGAATTAAGTACCACAATGCTATTATGGTGTAATTCTGGGAATAGTTGGTAGGCTTCCATTCATGATACAAGCACCAAAGGAACTTGTTTGTGAACCAAGAAATATTCTTTTCCTGAACCGACTCAAAAGGATCCACATACTGGTTGAAAGTAACTTCTGGAATTGGATCAAATAATTGGCGGGCTTGAGGCAAAAGTTCCTTGGTAGTGGACTGGTTCTCCTTATCATTGATAGTAGTTTCCTGTGCTGGAAATTTTACGTAACTGCCATTTTCCGCTTTTTCTATGCACATATATGCACTATAAGGCAATATGACCCAAGCATCATCGTCAACTCGTCTTTCACTAACAACAATGAGCAAGTTGTTCTGAACCTCACCCAAGACTTGATGGACATCGTCAGTTGGTAGGAAAATAGGACCTTTGGAAACATTTGACTTAACGTCCCCCACTGTCGGTTGCCGACATTGATATTGCTGATTTTGACAAAAAGGTGTTTGTTGTAACGGCTTGTCATCATGGCCATGGGGATGTTGTAGTTCTGTTTCCATAAGACTGAAGGGAAACCTGTTGTTAAAACTAGAGTTCCAAAGAGAAGGTTCATTGAAACAATGACCAATTGGCGAAGCAACATATGCCACGTCAGTCTATTTAGCTGCTGGATTTTGACTTAGCAGATTTACCACTGACAATAATTTCTGCCTGCCCTGCTTGTCTTCTCTTAAATTTGGTGGCCTGTTCTCGTCTATTGTGCTCCCATATTCACTTTCTAGTGCTAAAAGATCAATATTGAGCTGGGGTGGCGGGCTTTGAACATGGGGTGATGGGCGGTGATAACTTAGACCATGTTGTAGGCTTGGAGCAACTAGTGGGGTGGGCTTGTCGCATAGGGTTTGAGGAATAGGTTGTGAGCAGGATGATAGGTAGGTGTTTTGAAACAAAAGGTGTTGACATTGCCGTTCACTTTCATAGGATTGAGGTGGAGGAATTTCCCAAGCAAGTTCATCACAATGGCGAGGTTTTCCTACTTTAGATGACTTACTAAGTTGATCAAGAAGAGAAGGTGAGAGAGTTCGCTTGACTAACAAAGGTAAGTTTTTTTTGTGGTGGTGGTAGTGACAATTTTTAAGAGGGGAAACACCATTCCTCTTTGTGTGGTCGGAATCGGAATTATACATCGATTCGTGGGAGGAAAATTCGCATCCCTTCTCTTACTTGAATTTTCGTCGCAAACTAACAACCGGTGATGGAGGAGGGGAAGGAAGTTCATACCTTCTTGAATGAATAAAACTCTCGTGGCAGCTGCAATCCATATCATAAGTTCTCCCATAATTGTGATCGGCATAATACTTCAACCCATGGAAACTTCAATGATCGGGCGGCAGCGTTGACTCTCTGCTACTTCTCCTACGATACTCTATGACAAATAACCAAGAAAATTGAAGATTTTTTTTTCCCCGCAGTGAATAGTGTTTGGTGAACAGTAATCCGCGATGAACAATGTTCCTGTGAACAGTACTCGTGAACAGTGCTTCTTTTTAAAAAAAATCCCAAAAATCGATTAGCTCTTGATACCAAATTTGATGTATCTTGTTGGCGGAAGCTTCAACAATGGATGAACATCAATAAGATTTAATAAAACAAACACCTAAATCTAGGGTTTAAACCTTCAAACATGAAGAACAATTCAAAAAGAATTAATAATCAATAATAACCAACCTAACAATGAAGGCCTAGATGCCTTTATATAAGAAAACAACTACTAAACCTAATTGGAAACTGTCGGGGCAAAAAGTTAACCCGACACTCCCGATATGATGGTGCTTCCGAAAGCTCAAAAGAGATGGGGATTGGGATTTTTGAGGAAGAGAGACTGCACCAACGTTCTGGTTGCCTACGTACCCTGTGAAGAATCCGGGATCAAGTCTCTTAAAAATTTAGTTCTGGAGGATGCAGAAGCCTCCGTATATATAGCAATCCCCTGCCTTGGCGGCCAAGAAAGGGATTCTCGGAGATTGCCGTTCTTGATGAATCCTAGTATGATCCTATCTAAAATAGGATCATTCCCCAAGATTTCATTCTATCCTTGCGCAAGATCTTATCGGATTGCACTAGGATTTTTAGCTTCTGCGGATCGGATTATTGGATCAGAATCATCCGAACGGATTGGATCCATGGATCTGGGCCACTCGGATGGGCCCTGGACCTATTCTGAACTTTGATGGATTCGAAGACCGAACGATCCGAAAGTGTTTATTTGGACAGCCACTGGACTGGTCGGCTGCTGGGCCCATATCCGGTCCATGGTTCGAGTACACTTTAGACTGGAAATATAATGTATGGTACACACAGAAACTATCCTAAATCCTATTCCTAATTGAATTAGGAAACCAAATAAAATATAAACTACTAATTAATTAATAATCCATGCTCATGCATCAATAACTTTATAGGAATATATTTTGTTTCTATCAGATACCAAAAAAAAAAAAAAAATACTAAATAAATAAATGAAAGGAAGAACCACTAAAATATTTCCTCTATAAATAACGGCTTGAGTCTGTTTTTCTATTCTAAATATAGGTGGGACAAATTTAAAAGGAAATATGTGCTAACAACCATCATTATTTTACAAGTGTTAAAAGCCGTCGTTGTTTTTTAAACTTTACAAGTGCCCCGGGCCGTCGTATTTCAAAAACTACAACGGTTTTTATGACGGCCGTAACAACGAAATATAACACATGTTTTCTTCTTAAACAACAGCTATGGGTCGTTGTTTCTTGACTTTTTTTTTGTAGTGATGCCCCCTTATTAATTTCTTGCCAATACATGTATATATGATTGGTTTGATGAAATTATCATTGTTGCTATATATAATATAGTTTCATGCACCTGGTAGGACTATCTAATTTTCAATTTACCCGATCATTTAATGTTGGGTGTTATTATGTACTCCTGATAAAATTCACTGCTATTGTTGTCTTATGAATTATTTTGGAATGATTTACTAGGTCCTACTTGTTAATTTAATTTATTTTATTATGGTTTAGCACTTGGGTTGATTCAGTGACCATTTTAACATTTCGCAATTTCCTTTACCAAACAGTTTTTTCTCATCATGAATACATAGAACTCGTTGTTTACTATTTGGCAGGTGTATTTCTATGACAGTATTATCAGGAATACAACTTAGTTGTTTAATGACAGTTGTATAATATTTCGCACTTGGTTTATTATGGATTATTTTTATCATGAACTAAACTCTGGACTTTATGGGGAAACTACGCACTATATTTTTTCTCTGAATTAGAACTCCGTCATTATGCACTCATCGCACTTGGTTTACTATGCTCTCATCTAACACTAGATTTTGGTTAATTTTATGTTGCCTTTATGTTGTGTTATATTGTTTTTTTTTTTTTTTTTTTTTAAATCAGTTTGGGGCAAGGACGAAAATATCGAATTCGAGCAATATATCATGTACCCCATAAACCAAGATATATAGGTTATCCTTTTGTTGACGGGAATGGTTATATTAACTCCACATTATAATGACTCCAAAGTTACTCCACTCCTAAAAGTTGACCTACGATATGAATTGAGGGCTAATTTTTTGTAGAGAGATATATCACATGATGAAGAACACATCTACAAAAAATCAGCTTAATTGAATAAGTTTAATCTTGTCAAAAGTTGTTATGAATTTAATTACATTCTAAACGATTTTTTATAATGTTGTAGATCTTCAAATGAACTGCCAAAGTATAGCATATAGCATTCTTTTGGTCTGCCAAAATAAGGATGATACATTGTATATAGCATCCATTATTTGGAATGCTACATACCATATACCATCATTTTGAGCACCATTATCACTTGGTTGTCACCATTCTTACTAGAAGTTTTGGTCTGCCAAAATAAGGATGATACGTACTATATAACATCCATTATTTGGAATGCTATATACCATATACCATCCTTTTGAGCACCATTATCACTTGGTTCTCACCATTCTTACTGGAAGTTTTGGTCTGCCAAAGTAAGGATGATACATAGTATATAACATCCATTATTTGGAATGCTACATACCCTATACCATCCTTTTGAGCACTATTATCACTTGGTTCTCACCATTCTTACTGGAAGTTTTGGTCTGCCAAAGTAAGGATGATACATAATATATAACATCCATTATTTGGAATGTTAGATACCATATACCATCCTTTTGAGCACCATTATCACTTGGTTCTCACCATTCTTACTGGAAGTTTTGGTCTGCCAAAGTAAGGATGATACATAGTATATAACATCCATTATTTGAAATGTTACATACCATATACCATCCTTTTGAGCACCATTATCACTTGGTTCTCACCATTTTTACTGGAAGTTTTGGTCTGCCAAAGTAAGGATGATACATAGTATATAACATCCATTATTTGGAATGCTACATACCATATACCATCCTTTTGAGCACCATTATCACTTGGTTCTCACCATTTTTACTGGAAGTTTTGGTCTGCCAAAGTAAAGACGATACATAGTATATAACATCCATTATTTGGAATGCTACATACAATATACCATCCTTTTGAGTACCATTATCACTTGGTTCTTACTATTTTTACTAGAAGTTTTGGTCTGCCAAAGTAAGGATGATACATAGTATATAACATCCATTATTTGGAATGCTACATACAATATACCATCCTTTTGAGCACCATTATCACTTGGTTCTCACCATTTTTACTAGAAGTTTTGGTCTGACAAAGTAAGGATGATACATACTATATAACATCCATTATTTGGAATCTTGCATACCATATACCATCCTTTTGAGCACCATTATCACTTGGTTCTCACCATTCTTATTGGAAGTTTTGGTCTGCCAAAGTAAGGATGATACATAGTATATAACATCCATTATTTAGAATGTTATATACCATATATCATCCTTTTGAGCACCATTATCACTTGGTTCTCACCATTTTTACTGGAAGTTTTGGTCTGCCAAAGTAAGGATGATACATAGTATATAACATCCATTATTTGGAATGTTACATACTATATACCATCCTTTTGAGCACCATTATCACTTGGTTCTCACCATTTTTACTGGAAGTTTTGGTCTGCTAAAGTAAGGATGATACATACAATGTATACTGTAATGTTTAATATTTCGCACTTGGTTTATTATGGATCATTTTTATCATGAACAAAACTCTGGACTTTATGGGGAAACTATGCACTATTTTTTTTTTCTGAATGAGAACTCCATTCTGACATCAGCACTTAACTTGTCAATGTCGATAGAGTTAGATGAGTTTCAAGGTGAGTGGTCATATATATTTGCTGCATGGCTAATGGCATGATGTCTTACATATGTAGTTATCCATTTCACAAGCCTGCGCACTGTAGATTTTGGCATCTTTTTTTTGCCTAGTGAGCTTAGAATTGTATTAAGTATGGGAAAGGGGTAGGAGATTACAAGAGTTTAAGTGTAAAATAAAGAATATAAATAAAGAAAGGGGAAAAGATGGCAGCATACACTGATGAAGTGAGATTGTAACCCGTAGGCCTCCAATATATCACTGCATCAAGTACCACTTCCATTCAATCAAATCTAAAATAAACGCTAGTGTAAGCCTCCCATTTATATAGCCATCGAGGCTTACCATGATATATAAAGGGGGACTCAGAAGACATAGTTGTTGCTCAACAAACTCTTTTCATTAGTAAATAATTTCATTATGTAACATTAGTTTACAACCAACCAACCAAGATACAACTTCAAACGTTTAAAAAACCAACAAAATAAAACCCAACACCATGCGGAAAATCGTTTCACGTCTAGCTTATGCATCCATCCAGCCATCATAGCATCGTTCTATTAAGTTCAATCTATAAAAAAGAAAAACAAAACAAAAACAGATAGTAGTTAGGTTCAACAAATCGTAAAGCGACAAAATTTAATATAGTACAGTGTGCAAGTATGCTACATAAGGGCTACTAGTTCAAATGGAAGAACCTCAAATATATTCTTCAAAGGTATTGAAGTAAGTGATCATACACAAACGAAAAATATAGCGGTAATGTCATGACCCAAATTTCAAAATAACTTAATACTAAAGGCACCACTACACCATAATAGGCTATTACTAACGGCAAACAACCGTTGCGAATAATTGTTGCAACGCTTAGAACGTTGCAAATAGAGCGTGGGGTAAAGTGTTGGAAATATTTACAATGATTAAAAAGCATTGCAAACTAACTTTTCCAACTATTATTTAACTGTTGAAGAGTGACAATTACTAACGGTTAAAAGCGTTGCAAACCAAATTTTTCAACAGTTATTAACCGTTGCAGATTTATAAGCATTGCGTATTTTGATTTGTAACAATTATTGATAAATGCTTTAAAATTTATTTTTTGCTTTGCAACAGTTTACAACTGTTACTAATGTGTTGATATGGTAAATAAAATTATTTTAATTTTTTTCCTGCCCTGAACCTCCTGGTTTCATATAGAAGCAAATAAAATTACCAATACTTTTTCATACCATTTGACAAATAAAATTAATACAATCAAACGCTTGAAAAAAAATATTATATTCATCAAACCATATATATAACTTCAAAAGAGTTTTAAGGGTTACAAATTCAGATTTACTAAAGGTTATAAATTTCTATACGATTTTCCAAGCAATCCCGAATCTTCAAAATACAATAACAAGCTTTAGTGACGATGGCTTCACTCAATAATTTTCTAGTGCCGCTCCACAAAGCTTCTAATTCCAAAAAAATCACAAAACAAATAATGAACTCAAAAAAACAATCATACTAATTAAATCAATCAATTAACAAACTATCAACAATGATTCCACATAAATACTACCCAAAAAAATAAAAAATTACAGAAAACTAACCTACCCTGAACTCAGCATATGATTTTATCACCAAAGCCAAAGAATAAGTTCTCATGTATAGTTGACATTCTATAACCTCACTCAAGGGTCAAGCCCTGACCTTGAGAACCCTGCTACTTGCTCTATAAAAGAAAAAAATAAAGATATAAGGAAACAGGTCCTAACTCCTAAGAGTCAAACAAGACTGTGTCACGCAGAAACAGCAGTCGGCTCATCCCACCCTGACGGCCAACCTTTCCATTTCCAACATTGTGCTCAACCCGTTGATAGCCATCACCACCACATCCTTATTGGTGGCTCAAGAATAGCCATCAACATTGTGAATTAAAATTTAAATAGAAAAAGTAGGAAGGACTAAAAATAGGAAGTATAAAAACACATCAAAATAATGCCTTACTGTTCAAAATATATTAATATAGTGATAAATGGAGAAACATTATTTGTGCTAACAATCCTAATATTTGGGGTAATTCGAGGATCATAATGAAATTAAAAGTAAACTCACAAGACCTCTGGCTACACAATTAAAGAACAGTCAAGTCTAATAGAGTCAACAATCCTTCACTAATTTGAAGCATGAAATTTAGAGCATCATATATACATCATAATTGTTGATAGAAAAAAATTCTCCAAAGGTCAATGTTCATTAAAAAGGTCTTATGACTTCATGGTTAAAAACCTCGATCGACCGAACCATAAATACTTCAAGATAGTGTATGACAGAGTTGACAGTTTACTTCATTTAAGCATCTGTGCGCTTCTAAAACAGATTTTAGATTCAACATTGGCTCGCCGATTCCCATAAAGACAACATTTGAAACCCTATGCTTAAAGAGCTCTTCTACACTTAAGACCTGAATAAATACAACAAGATATGCAACAGATATAGAGTAATTGATCATAAACAAAGTTTCTAAAAGAAAATTCGTCAAAGCGAACCCACAAGATGACCTGCTCAACAATTTCATGCCGCTTTAGATTCCTCGAGTATCCTCCCTTGCCAGTAGCACAGAATGAGCAACGCAATTGGCAGCCAACCTTGAAGTAACTTTACCATTCACTACAACGGACAAATGCACTAAGCTGGAAACATAGTCCAGAAAGACTGTGAACAGAATGTCAAGGGTAATTCAAAATTATTTCTGATTTGATGTGCAACCATTACGAGTAACCCTACCTTAGATTTCGGTCCAAAGAAGTTGTGGGCCGCAACATTACATTGCGTAATGAAGGACCTGCTACATTTGAAGATGCTTCTAGTCTCCGTTGGTGGAAGGGTTGAATTGCCTCATCTTGTTCGAGACTGCAATAAAATGGACACATTTTGGCCAGAAGATACAAAGTTAAAGAGCATAAGCATCTCAGAACAAAGAGTAGATATAACCGGGGGGAAGGGCAGTTATTTTTATTTTGCAAGTTAGATTTTATTGTCCGAAGTTGTTTGCCTAGTGCAAGGAGATGGAGTCCTTCTATAGGCAGGGTTTCTTGTGTTATTGTCTTGTGTGTGGGGTTCCACTGAAGAAGGTTTCTGACCATTCTCTTTCTATTTTGGGTTATGAACTGCTGATTAAACTCATATTCTGATAGAAGAAAAGGCCAGGGAGTATAATATTCGTACCATTTGGCGTCTGCTCTATCTGCATATCCATAAAGGGGACTGTTTGGTTCAAGTGGAGAATCACAGGAGTCATTCTCAGCAGAGTCACTTTCCCCTGCAGCAGCAATATGAGACATGAAGATTGCCCTGGTTGAACAGGGTATTAGCTGGCCAGGGAACCGCATAAGATCAACAAGTAGTTCGACAGACTTCAGTACAACTATCACAGATATGCTTGTACGAATCTGCGCGCTCAATAGCTCCATCGCTAGGCAGACCCTAACAATATAAATAAACACGATAAGAGCTAACAGATTAGCTAGGACGAAAGAAATTAATCAAAACAGGAACATTTGTATCATGGTTTGATGACTAAATCTCACAAGATAGTGAAAGAGGTAAAAGAGGCTTTGTTCATTTGGCTAGTGCGTGTGCAAGCTTTTGGAGAGTGGGCTTTACGGACTTTATGTGTAATTGTGATAAACTTGTAATTTGAGGGACATGTCTTATCATGGTCTAGTAACATCTTGCTACACACGATCATCATTTGCAACTTCTATCAAGTTGCAACTTGACTTCCAAAGGAGTTCAATTGAACTTTACCAAGAAAAAAAAAGAAAACAAAAAACTACAACCAGAGTGGACTGGAGGCAAATACAACAGTAAACGAAAAGAATAAAAAAAAACACATGGAGCAACTACCAGTCTACCACAGAGAGAGAGAGAGAGATCAGAAACCTGGCAAAGCATTGTGTGATAAGCACGGGATCAAATACTGATTACGGAGAGGGGAAGAATCCCAATATTAACCGCGAAAGGAAAAAAGACAGTGCACAAATGTATTGTATTACAGCAATTTCTGGATAATCTTCCATTGAAAAAATAAGGCATTGCATCCATGCTTTCAAGGGAACAGTTGAAGTTAAATAGAAAATGGTGGATGCAAAACAAACTACCTCATCTACACAGCAACCAAATAAAAAATACAATTTTATGAAATCAAGTAAACAGGCAGGGTTCCGGCCTTGACCTGTGTTCATTATACCTGAGATGAGACGCAGGCAGTGAGGCGGGAAGAACCTTTATTATCTTCGACAGGTATACCAACAGTTTCAATGAGCCTATTATCCTCCAATTTTATAAGTGCCTGAAGGATCAGAAATGAGAGGAAAAGAAGAAGAGGCCTAAGAGTGCATTTCATTCAATCCATCAAATAGTAGCTGTTATCACAAACTCAGGTTAATGTCTACTTTCATAAACAGTAGCAGGTCCCCAGATTAATGCGCACTAGATCTTTATAGTATAGCGCACTCCTTTTCGTTACGAATAAAAGCAGCAGTCCACTTGGACACTGGAGATCATTTGTTCATGCATGAAGGGGAGAAAGGGTGGGGCAACTGAACATGAGCTATGTCTCAGGCCAACCAACGACTCTGAACTATAAACGACTCAGTAAGATTAGCAATAGAATATACCAATATGTTCTTGTAATCTACCACATGTACCCCCTAAACCTTCAAAGAAGCTTCAAGTAGTAAGATCATACATTTCCAACTCTCTAGCAACGCAAGGTGGATAGAAACATAAGCAGGAAGAAACTCACAAGTTAGTGGAGGAATCAACGAGGAGCTCTATGACTTCCATGTGCTAATCCTACCTTAAAGTGGTTATATATAAATTGACATATGTTTGTAACGTAATTGAGGGTGTTGTGTGTTGTAGGTGGAGGGGTGTAGATTAAAGGTCTTGTATAACATCTTGCTAGGAGAGCCATTACTTGTAAATTGTAATCAATGGACACAACATGGATTCGTCATAACTATGGAAAGGCATTCAACAAAAAAAAAAACATAATAATATCCACCATAACTTTTCTAATAAACCAAACCTTAATAGTGCCATCAGCAGCAGTAACAACTTGATGAATAGGCGATCTCCCGACTTTATATCCAGCTTCCTGAAGGTCATTTCTGAATGCTTGTGGCACTGTGTTCAACATTATCCAATATCAGTAACAAAAACAATATCATTAAAATAAAACAAGAAAGAGGTCAGGACTCCCAGTGACTAAAATCTTGAATCTCTTTAGCTTTAGTCTTGTACAAAAGATGATGCAACTGTTTCCCTTGGTAGCTTTGCTGACCAAAGTCAATAGCTAGTTGTTGTAGGTCTTGTTCAGACATGCCTAGCATAAAAGTAGCTGAATTTTATTAATTAAGGCTATAATCTGATCCCATAGCCTAAACATTAACTTATCGACTCTCCCAAGAGCTTCTACTAACATTCAAGTGGTAATACACACCTTTATTCTTGACTGAACAAGTGATGCCCGTTTTGCATTGTAGCGGAACTTTTCAATGAAAGCCTGTAAGGTGAAAGAACAAAGAATTGGCCGTCAAACCACCAAAATCAAAATCATTCAAGGAAAAGAAAACCAAAAAATAAAAATCAGATTCTCAAAAACGTTCCAAGCTTGATTACAAGAAACTATTTATCTACTATGAAAGAAGGTTGAGCACCATGAACAAGACAAAACAAGAACTTGATAAAAAAAATTAGTGCCAGCAACGCAGAAGATTTTTCTGTATCTTCTTCAGACAATTGAAAATAATCTAATACTTGTTCAGTAAAAAAGAGAGCAAAGAATCCAAATGTCAGCATCTTTAAACTACATTATACACCATTCTCAATTTACTAGGTAAAACTATATACTGTCTAACATGGAGGATGTAGAAGACGAATTTGATCGTCCACTAAACTTTACCTTGAGGCACTCAGTTACTATCTATGTATTTACAATTTGTTAAACTTCAACTTGGATATGATAATACATATATGAACTACATGGTTTTTCCAAATTTAAAAACAAGCATTCACCTATTCAGCCATTCAGCTTTGAACTGCACTGATAGTCTGATAGTGGTTTTTCCTTTATATGTCGTAAAATAGAAACTATATGAAATGTACAAGACTAGTGTGAGAGAGAACCTTAATGAAGAGGAGTACCAGAAGTTGCAAGTTAGTGAACCAGGATAGTCAAAGAAAATATTTGGATTCCATTGCTTCTATACCAAGTCATTATTTCACACAAACTATGTTGTTTTCCGTGGTTTCTACACTCAAAAGATCTTTTCGAAAGAGGATTACAACTCCTAACGCATCGAGACAAATAGCGAATTCAAAACTCATAGTACCTGTCTACTTGAACTACGCCTCTCAAACATTGTTAACTCAATTCTATGAAAACACAGGAGGATATTTTTCAGTGTTATCAAATAGTGATTCTATAAAGAACGTACCTGCATATGCGCTTTTTTTTGTTCACTCGACTCCAAAGCCTTTTGTTGATTCTTGAGCTGTTCCTCACGTGTCCTCTCAAATGTATCATAATCTCCTTTATAGGAAGTCAACTTTTGTCCATGTAAATGGAGAATATCTGTAACAACCTGTAAGAAAATGTTGACATAAGCGAGACAATCAGGCATGAACAAGGATGATCTCTGTTACCAAAATTTTACGAGAAGGGAGAGTGATACCAAATTCAAGAACTCTCTAGCATGGGAAACCACTATAAATGTCTTCGGCCATTTCACAAGGTATGATTCTAGCCATAGAACAGCATGAAGATCAAGATGATTCTGCAAATGTCAATTTGTTAAATTAACACTATCAAACAAAACCAATCAAAAAGGGAAAGAAAAAAACCTAGCAAACAGAATTACAGTTTATGAAACTTATTGAAAGTATAAACTGAAAGAAGGTTTCAACTTTCCATAGGAGGCGGCGAGTTGCGAAGAACGCTAGAAAGCCACGGAAGAGGGAAGGTGCGTGAAACCCTGGCCTTCTTTCATTTTTCTTTTTCTTGTTATTTAGTTCGTAGGATTAACTTGTTCACTCATTGTTCCGGTTTTACCCTCGCAGTACATGTGGCTTAGAATACTGTGCACCAAAGGCTATAGTGCAGCAGGCGTACTCTAGATTTTGGTAAACAGGTCAAAAACATATGCATCATGTAACTTACAAAGGTCCACAACTCTATATACACTATACAGCAGCAAACATGCATAAAAGACCGTAAAACCGAAAATGTCCCCAATATTACACATTTCCCGTACAAAGGTCCTACAGTAATACTGGTTTCTATGCAGATGTAAAAGTGCGGCCGCAAATTTATAATTTGTGATGGGCACATGCTTTGGATGGGTTACTCATTAACCTATCTAGCAATAATATATGCTGAAGAGTAAGACTAGGACTATAAATTTGTCAGTCTTATATCATGTAATTTATGAAATCACATCAGAAACATGTCCATGTCTCCTGTAACTAACAAAATTCCTTAACTCTATATACATAACCAAATCATACATAGAAAACGTAAAAGATAAAAGGATGTACACAAATGTAAAGTATGGTCTTAAATCACTTCCTACATCTTCATTAAAATCAATTGTTCCCTATCATACATCTCCTGCAATTCAAAAAGGTCCCTTACTAATACCAGTTTGTAAACTATGGTCTTAAATCTCTTCTTACATCTTCATTAAAATCAATTGTTCCCTAAACAAAACAAGGATTTTGCATGCAAATGGACCTTTCAATTGAAGTAAAAGTTGTTTTTTCTCCATCTCAAGTTACTGCTGGGCCTCATTCTTCGCATTCCTATCGTCCTCGACTTCACTAGACAAATCCTCAATCCCACCTTCCTCTCCACCAATATTAAAAATATCATTTACTTTATCATCATCCCCAATACTCCAACCCTTCATCCCTTGTGCACCTCCCATTCCTCCTCCCCACCACCTCCACTCTCTTTCCCCACAAACTCCTTGTCAATATCCCCAAACACATCTCCATTCGTCTCATTCGTATTCCATGACTCCACATTACCTACATATTCTTGACACATACACATGCAATGGTAAACTGGGCTAGCCCATTTTATAACAGCTAAGAGATGATCTAGTATGCTATTTTTTTTTCAGATAAAAAGACAGACAATTCCAAAACTAGGAAGAGCTCCCAACAGTCGTTACATCCATACATAAGCTAATAAGTGACCTTGCCGTAGGAGGGTTCACTGATTAAACAAGTCTTTAATATGCATGTCTATGCCACAGCTCTCAAGTGAAGCAGTGTTATTGTTGTATAGCCTGTGTTTTCCTTCCTTTAGTAGTCTCACATCTCTTCAACGTCCGGGGAAGCGTCAATAGCTTCCTGCAAGCATGAACTAATTAGGTTATGACAAACCCACAACAACATTTATGTACACGTAGATCTCTGTTACTCTTCTTAACACAAATGTCAATCTTCCAAAGATGTAAATCTTAATACCCAACTAAGAACTATGATTAAGACGATCACTATCATCACAAGTGGATTTTCGTTAACAATAAGAAGAAACAAAGCAAATAGGGCTAGTAACATTTTCTCATCGACCTGTCACATTTTGAGCCAATAACAGCTAAAGAGGAAGGGAAGAAACTCAAGGTTAATGTTGTAGCGGAGATTGAGCCATCAGATATTAGTGACTCTGAACCAATTATGGCGGCTACAGTGGTGCGAGGGGGACATATAAAAGGCAATGACGTGGCAATAAGGGCCCAAAAGAAGTCCTGTTGGCACTGGGTAAGACCTGATGGGTGAGCTAAAAAGGGGTATTTACATCTCATTAGAATGTGTTTGGATGAATTCTAAGGATACAATGATTCCAACTATATTTGTTATCTTACCATAAGAAACTTCAGACACTAAAATAACATTTTACATTTAATATGAATACTATGAACAGGGTAGGTATAGGATTTGTTCACGTATATGCTTATAGCATCTGTCAACAGAAAACAAAGATTAGCTCACAGAGTGAACTCCTGAACAATAGAATCCTTATTAAGAGTCACTAATTTGGTAAATTTCCAATTGTCACGATAATAACAGCAGTATCCTTCCACTAGCAATCTTAACATAGTTAACCTCAATCGGGTGCAATAGAGCACATGATATCACCTAAGCCCAAAAGAAAAGTAAAATAACAATATCTTAAAACATAAGAAGTCACATGAAATAAATGGATATAGTAAAAGCTATATCTTACTTGGAATTCTTTAAGCAAGGAAGCCATGCTGGAAGGCAATATGGAATGACAGGGTATATATGATTAGGATCGAAATTGTTGATGAGCTCAATCTTTGCCGTGCCGGTGTGATATATATATGTCTCCAAGCTAGTAAGATAGCGACAATTGGGTACACTCCATAACTTCACCAAGACAAGCTCAGGATTTAATGGATGAATAGCAAAAGGATGAAAACCAACTCCAGATTTAAATATCTGTGGAAACTCATTTCTCAAGCTTATATAATCAATATTATGCTTCAAAGACCATGTGCCTCCATCAGTCTGAGAGCTCTGAGCATAATATAATGATCCAGCAGAAACCATCAAAGGAAAATGTTCATAACTCATGGGGGGAAGTTCCAATAAACTTAAAGTGGGTGTTTGGATCTCATTTTTTCAAAAAATCAGTTTTTATCTTTTTCTGAAAAAACATTTATTCTAAAAACAATTTTTAAACCTCCAATCCATTCCAATGTGCATCAATCTCAGCCACACATCTGGATTTTTGTTAGAAAAACGAAATTCTAAAGCAAACTTGTTAACCGGAGAAACTGGTTAGATAATGAAACAAGTATAGAAAATACCGAATCTACCCATGATACTAATTCAAAAGATAAAAGCAAAAAAGTAACCATCGTACTCTCAGAAATTTTGAACCTTCGGAAATGAAACAGTTACACACTCTCTTTTCGACAGAGTTATGATTTCTCCGTCAATTCAAGATACCAACTCGACACGCTATCACCATTCTCAACTTTACACACCAAACCTGCTTTTACAAATCGATAACCCAGACCACCACACTCGAACCCCAAAATCTCATCATTCCAACCCACTCTATATCCTTCTGATTTCCTCCAGAAGTCCTTGTCAAGAGGATCAAGAGCTAGAATTTTATATCTCAGCTCACTTAAGTCATGTTCCTTGTCTTCAGATGACTTAGCTTTAATGTATACAGTCCTGCAAGTAACTAAACTAGTAAAATGATTAGCTGAAATAAAATAAATAATAGAACTCAATTGTAATTTTTATGGAACGTTCAGCTCTAGACAAGGAGAAAAAGAGAGAAATATCAAAACATGATCTTGCATCCAGGATGAACTTTCGCAATCAGTAATCTACGTAAACAGTCATAATAATTCAGTAGAAACCAATAACAGTTGATTAAACTGAGTTTCTAAATGATATACACACAAACAAGTCTATGTCCAATAGTCTATCGTCAGTTTCACACAAATGATATAGCCCCATAAGTATTGTATTGGATTCTGGGAGTGATGATAATTAATAGCTTTACCTGTACTTCTGAAGTAAATCTATGCAAGTCACAAAGTTGTTAGATATATTTGGGTTTGAATTTAGGTGGACCCTTCCATTTTGAAACAGGATTGCAACTCACAGCCACAAACTAACAACATTTGCTGTCTAATTCACTTAAAAATCTCCAGAATTCCCACTCAATCAGATAGCAAGATAGCAAGAATGCCCGTTCTTAACTCTTGATAGATAGAATCCTTTGTGTCCTGTCTCTCTTGTAAGGAAAGAGAAAAGCTTCTTAACCATGTTAAATGATAGTGATCCTGGCAATAGCGAAAATATGTGATAGTTTAACTTGAAGCATAAAGTTATATATGAAGAGAACTATATATCAATTGGCACTGAAAAGTCAGCACAAGTCACCTTTTCCTAGCATAGGAGGGGTAGCGGGGTAGGGCATCTAATTTATTTTCCCCCTGTTAAGCAATTTGGGGACTCAGACCTTAGAAAATGTAAATGTCATATACTCAAACTCATTATACAAAGTTGATGCAGAAATTTTTCTGGCAATCCTTGAAGACAAACAAAAGTGATTAAGCTAATAACTTGACAAAGTAGACCACAACTGTCTTGGTTTATCTAAGCATGACTGTGTCGAAGTTTTCTCACCATAAAAGTAAATCATTCAAGTTATACTTGCCGCTCAAATGATCATTCGACCCTACCTTGTTCAAAGACTAATCAAATTGATGCAAATATTGTTTGCGCCTTTGAAACTTAACGAAGTAGATTCATTATTTCAGATGTATTCCTATCACCATCCCTTAGTTAGTACATGTCAACTGTAAAGAAAAACCCGGTGTTACAGAAACTGATTCAGACAATCAGTACCCTCATCAAAGAGTACTTGTTTCAAATATTGAAACTAAGTTATTAATTCTTTTTTCGTGTGCACGTAAGATCATTCTCAATCTCATTTGCCAATTTTTTCATTTTAAAAATAGTAATTAATTGTTCATGGTCAAATCGGGTTAAAGAGAGAGAGGTATCACTTTCAACTTAAGAAATAATTCGCACGCGGATCCAGATGGATTCGAACCATCAACCACTCAAATAATGAGTGTTCTTACCCTTTTGAGCTTATGGATCCATAAATGAAAACAAACACTAACTGAAAAAACTATTTATAAATATACCCCTAATTCGACCTAATTCAAGATACCAACTTGACACGCTATCACCATTCTCAACTTGACACACCAAACCTGCTTATCCAAATCAATAACCCAGACAACAGTCATTAAAAGCAAGTAACAATAGCCAAGAAAATGAAAACTTGTCCAACTTCCCACACGCTTGTCTCAAGATGTGCTATTTAAATTGTGCACATGCAGGAGGTGCACTGAGGGCAATAGAAAAGCCAAAAACTATATTTGATTCTTACTTTGTACAATCATAGAAGTACATTTAGTACTAAGAAATAAAATACATAATGAATGGCCATGAACACCACCAATCATTATACACAGAACAAAGTCTAAGCTCAGATTTATAAAGTGTCCTAAAAAACTTATCATTGACATTGAAAGTGAACTGAGCCAGTAGTGATACCCAAGTCACTGCTCTTTGGCTTCCCTTTCACATTTACGAGCTAATTAGCAGGCTTTATGTCTGTGTGGACAAAATGTCTAACTCCATGCAAGTAAGTTGGACTAGTGAAAAACTAAAGTAAATTCGATTGGTTTATGGACAAAAGATAGAATACATAAAGGTAAGTTACAAAGACTTCAAGAGCGTGGAAGATACTGAAAAGATGGGATACATTAAAAGAAGCTGTAAAGTGCTAAAAACATCGATATGAGTTCAGGCATTCTCACTGATACATTAAGAGAAATAACCCTCTGCTTTTGTAATGATCTCAGCATATGAAGACTGAGATGAAACAACCAAATATGACAAGCTAAGTGAGGTTAAACAGGGTGGAGTGTGGAACTACAATTACCTTTATTTCATGACGGCATGTACGCATGTGCAAAGCTTGTTCCATCCATCTGATAAATCCAAAGAAACATAGCAAAAGTGGTCTCCTTTGCAAAGCAGTAAAGAATTTATCGGAGGTTAGGTTTTTATTTGAGAATGTATGTTGGTTTTGTTAGTGAAAATTTGGGAAAAGGAAGGAAGCTGTTTCTTTGAGAAATAGTCATAGAGAAACCAATTAAATATTTCTACCGGTTTTAGCCTTTACCCATTTTTGTTCGGGGCAGATGGACAATCTACTGTTTGCGCATTAAGTTGCATAGAAACTTGTGCGCATTGGAGATTTGTAATTTTTAAATCAGAATAAATTTGTGGACAGACAGTGTTTGTTGTCCACAAGAAATCATCAACTGCTGATGTTTTGCTGCTCGAAAAAATTTAATTTAATTTAATTTAATTTAATTTTTTTTTTTTGTTTTTTAACACACTATGCACACCATGTTAAACAAAATTTATCTAAAAATGTAAACATAATTTGGGTGAGCACACTTACAATTGATATTATGTGTGAGCAGACACACTAGGCCGCCGTTTAAATTTTAAATTGAATGGAACTCCATTCCTATTTGATTTCCAGACACACTTAAGTAATAAATTTTTAAGTATAGCTCCAAATAACATGTACTTGGAGCCTCTCATCCTAGCAAGTGCACGTTGCAAACGACAAAGATAAAAAAGTTAGTGCATCAAAAGCATCTATGTAACGCTATTCACTAAAATCAGTATCCAACCCTTAGGTAAATTGGACATGCTTGATGAGCCTAAAGTGGAGAGGTAGTCTTGAGTAATTGCTTCTATTTAACCGAAGACATTGGCTATGGTATTTCACAATGTCGGTTGGCATGATGACATGTGTTGTAGAACATAGACAACGAAAATTTTGAATATTTAAACAAAAAAAATTGTTTGTGTATCTCAAATACATGGCATCAAATTAAAGATAATGGTGATATAGATGGTAAGAGAAAAAAAGGTTGAGTTATGATGTTAGAAGAGAAAGGATGAAGCCTTGTGAATTGCATACCGCTTCAAGCTGGGAAATGCTCCGAGCAAATAATATGACACTTGGATGTTGGAATAGTGTTATGTAGTAGAAGCACAAACTTATATATCTGACCATCACAATCCAATATGTTCAATATTTTACTTGTCAAAGCAACGACACCGATCCTAGATAGAAGAAGCACTAAGAGTCATGCAACTGAAATACAAATTGTTGTTTTTGTTCTGTATGCAATAATTTGGCAGTTCAACCGTACGCTGCAAATTAAATAGTAAGATGAATTTGAGTATTTACATGTGTCACATTAATATTAAAGCAACATCAAAAGTAGATTACAGAATAGGTTTTCATGTTTATACAACATAAGTAAAACTCAGCCTAAAATTACAAAATTGTTTATACTACTAATTTGTCAGCCTCTTGCAAGGTTTGATAATTTTAAATCGAGGTTTTTTAACTTAGTTGCCAATAATGGTCCAAAGTTGTTTGGCTCACGCAGCTTGCTCTTAACTAATGACCCTACAAAAAAAAAAAGGAGTCCAGATTTAATTTTATATAAGGAGGAAGAGCATAGTACTAAAGAAATTAAATAAAGAAGAGCTTATTAAAAGTTCAAATGCAATTAAATGAGTCTGCCTAATGATAGATGCATAAAACAACCCCATTCAGAAGTATGAACCTTTGCTAATACCAGTTGAATGGAGATGTAATAATGGTATCTTTGAGGGTTCACTAAGAAAGACTAAAAATCAAAGGTGAGAGCTTATATGGGATTGCGAAATCGTTGGAGGTGTTAACAACTTGCAAAACCATCCAATTGAAGAATTGAAGTCTATTACCCTAGGGACTTCAAGATAAAGTTTAGTTACTAATCCCATTGAGGTAACACGGTTTCTAGCTTAGCTTATGCATTCAATATTACTATAGAAGCTATTGTCTTCCAATAACAGAGATAAAATAAAAAAAAAGTTATATTTTATCCTTTGAATATGCAACTATATATCTTAGCAAACACTCAAACTAACTCCATACATCAGCCCAAATATACTAAGAGATTCTTACCTTATACCTTATACATTTCTTTGTCTTGTTTGGAATTGTATCCACATTTATATTCCTTCTGACAGTAGCATCGTGAAATAGATATTCCTCCTGAGTTGTTGAGCTAATTTCAATTATGTACGGTATATGACTTATAGAACTATGGCTAGCTAGCATGACCCTGGTAAGAGGGGCAAAAAAAAAATCAAAGAAAGTAGATTTTACAATATCAAATCACAATCACCTAGAAACACGCCAAATAATAATTATTATATATATTGATAAAATAGATATCAGCATGTGCACGGTGAAGTATTCGTATTTACAACATCTTGCCTGAGTGATAAAATTACTAAAGAAGCAATAATCATCTCCTCCAACAAATATAGTGTCCAGAAGTTCAAAGAAATAGGTCATTGGTGAAAATAAAAAGTCATATACCTTGACTATCCATAGTCATATTATGCTAAAAACCATGCTTGCTCCTCAAAGAGGTTGTTACCGCGTTTAAGGCGAATATATCATAGATATCCTTGACAAACCCTCTTTTTGTGTGTATGTAGATGAGATATGGATGATGTAGATATATGATGGTCATTGAACAAAATAGAAGCGTATCAAAACCTAATTATCCCTCAATGAGTAAAGGATGAGTAAGGTATCGTTCCACTTTTAAATGTATGTTTATATGAAGGACTGGACTGGAAAGGGGGTTTGAGGGATTAAAAACTATTATTATAGATATTATAGATTCTAATGCTAAACTAAACTAAACTAAACTAAACTATAATAAACTAAACTATTGAGAATTTATAAGAGAGGAAATTCAAGAGATTAGAATCCACCAATACTTTTGATTCAATGACCTTTTGCTTCATGGTTGTTCTCACAAGTAGACTACAATTAGGCAATCGAGCGAGTGCCGATGCCCTCTTGGACGAAACATCGTTAACGAATAACTCTACTTAAGGTTGTTCCTATATTCATGTTACTAGTATCTTCTTTCCTTTTATGTGAGCTTGGGTAGCTATTCAATGAATCACCATCTAAGGAAAACACAAGGAATACTTTTCTTACTCTAAAACAATACACAACTAGAAGAAAAGTAAAAAATAATAGTATAATATTCCATTACAATAAATAAAACCCTATTCTAGCATTGTATTCAATTGCAATAAATAAAAGCATGTTACTAACAAATATTCAATTGCAATAAATACAACCCTAAACTAGCGTGATATTCGATTGCAATAAATAAAAACTTTAATCTATACTTCCATCTCCTGGTTTGGGCAATGGAACTAATAACTAAAAACATAAAGAACTAACCTGATTGGAGAATACCATGAACCAGAAGAATCATTAAACCTTAAGCACCGGCTTCATCTTCTCCCTTGAAAGAGAAGATTAGCTTTCCATAAAGAAGGAAGAACACGAAGAACGAGAAAAGAAGAGTCAAAGAACATAAAACTAGAAAAACTAATTTATTAAGACTCAGCTAGTTAAAACCGATCTTTTATTATTAATCTCTCTCTGCCTCAAGTTCTAGAGACAAGAGTATAAGTGAATTGACAAATTACATGAGGCACTTAGGTCCTCTATTTATAGAGGTTACAATGAGCTCTAGAAGCATTCCAAACCATCATTTGTTTCCTAATACAAATAGACTTCTTTCAGAGTCCAACTTCGTCTCCAAAACTAAGAAGAAATTGGCTACAAGATTAATCGATCCATGCGTCTCGACGCGCGTTTAACGCGTCTAGGACTTTCGATCCATCGGCCCCAGGGCCGTAAGCCTATTTTGTCTCTTACGCTTTCTATCCTTCTATCATCTTTTGCGGGCTTTGGTCCAAGCAACGAATCCTTTGGCCTTAGGCTTCCAAATAGGCTTTAAAATAGGTCCAAGTCGCATCTTTAATAGCTCCAATTCCTTGGCCTTCTTCATGATTGTCCACAGGCTTCCCATGTGATCCTTAATGCTCCGAATTGCTCCAGTTTACCCCATTTTCTCTAATATTCCACAAAACTCTCTCTTGGACCTGTAGAATCATAAAATATAACTTACAAACACTATTAGTCCACTAAGATGGCTAAATAAGAGGCATAATCGAATGATAAATAACACTTTTTGAGCACTTATCACAACTCCCAACTAGCCTTTTGCTACTCTCTTAGCAAATAAGATAAAAAAAATAGATAAGTAATCAAAATCACATCCTAATAACAAAAATAAAATCTTAACTCATTTTCGCAGGCATCGCGATTGTATTTACCATATGCAACAAGGCTTTAAACCTTTAAGTTCCCCAAAAAGGACGAGTTATAGTCTTGTGAGGGTTTTCAGGTGATATACCCACAAAATCAATCAATAGCATGTTCAAGAATGATAGTATTTTTCAGAGAGAGAAATTCCTTACCCACTTAGTGCTTACTCCAATAGGCAAGATCCATTGTTAACTACATTGTCGAAAAAAGACTCATAAATTATGATGGGAGATAGTAAAAATTGACAAAATTCTCAATCAAGGCTTATGTGTGTACTTAGTCAATCTCCTATACTCTCCTATCCAAGAAACGGAATCCCTAGTTTACCATAGGTAGATAATCTCGACTTTCAACCTTCACCGGTCATACTCTCAGAAATGAATCTCTCAGAAGATGGTCTACTATTTTACCTCATATATGTGGGGAAAAGAATAATGAATACTAACATCCCACATACTACCTTGAAAAATGGATTTCTGGATGAAATTAGTCTCATGGAAAGAATGTCAATCACATATGAAGTGTCGGGTCCTTCACTTTAGCATCCTCTCACCTATTTTAGACTTCGTACCATACTGAATGATAAGTCATGGGTTGTAACTTGGCTTGGGTATTGGTTTATGAAGGAAAGGTAAAAAAGATTCAAAGGTTGTTTCTGAAAAACACTAAGGGCCGGGTTTTGCTTCATTATTTGGAAGATTTTTTCAAATTCTTCTTTTGTCTTAGCTTTTCTATCCATTCTGTTCAACTTTTTTTTTTTTATTATTATTATTATTATTATCATTTTTCTTTAGCTCAGTGGTATATCCTTGATTAGTACTGGATATGCTTGTTTTCCACTAACTTCTTTCACTTAGAACAGAATGATGGTCTTCATTGTATCTCTCTGGTATTTTCTTGTAATCTTCCTTTTGTGCTATTTCTTCCTCAATGTGCCCCTCGTATTCTCAGAAACATATGGGTATGGCTGATAAATATTTTGGCTATACTCCTTATCTGGAGTTGGGTAAAGGGTAAAGGGTTTTATGAAAGAAAATGGCTTATTGTAAGGCTCAAAAGGGTTTAACATTATGGTCCTACTAGGTGGGATAAAGGCTGAATGGGTTCACTACTTCACTTATCAGTATGATACTTTGTTTCGAATAGACTACAAGACCTAATGGCTATCTCCCTAGTTGATGTCACTTCGTGATTAACCAAATCAATAAATAATGAGACTATATTACAACGACATAAAGAACTGAAAGATGTTGAGTCACTAAGACTCGGATTTTTCGTAAGAACTCTCCAAAGAATGGGTATAAAGCTCAAGTCTCACGAGCTAAGTCTAAAAATTCTACTTCAGTTTACTAGGGGTTTAAATCTCTTCTAGCAAAAGTACACAAAACCCGACCAAGTACTTATGGTGGTGCCTTGATAAAGAATTCTATCAACAAGAACTATGTCCGAGCATAATAAATAGTCTAAGCGGTAATGAAATCAATAATATCAACTATCTATCAAACTCAACACTAAGCAGTATAAAATCTATATCCCAGACTCATCATTAAAATTCATTTTTCTCATGCTACTAATATAGAAACAAAAATATTTTTGTTTTTGAAAACTAATTTTTGAAATTCATTTCTCAAGTACACCTCCTCCCCCGACTTAACATATGCATTGTCCTCAATGTATAGAAATTAAGTAAATGAAATGAATGAGAAAAAGGGAAGATGTTACCATTGATGCCGAATATCAAAATTAATCCCAAAAATAAGAACATTTCCTTTTACCAAGATTTTTTTTTTTTTTTTGTTAGGTCTTTTTAAGTCAGATCCCTAAGATTATATATCATGCATTATCAATTTGGAGTGAGGAGATCAGATTTTCTTACCCAAATTGATTTTAATGTTTGGAGGACGAGGAGGTCTCACCTTGTGGTTTGTCAAAAATACTCCTTGATATGCTGGAAAGATTGTTGGTGAAGTTGCTTCCCTACCTTGAACTATTTCAGGTCTGATGATTGTGTGATAGGCTTTGTGGTTATTCTGTGTAGAAGATTGATGAAAATCTTTCTTTCTAACAGATAATAGTATCCGATGTGCCCCTTTACCACAACAACAGATGATGATAATGGATGTCCGGCCGATTGGCCAAGGTGGGCGGTAGACCGGTTCACATACTTCTCTCGTTCGCTCGACAATGATGGTGTAGAAGAGGCTTCAACAAAGGCAATGCTTCTTATCAATATGGTCCACTTTCGCTCGTAAGACTTCATTTCAGTTTCTAGAATCGTTGTTTTTCCAAAACTTCTTTAAGCTGATTCTCTAACAACTAATTTTTCTGGGTAGAAGTCTGTTGTTCATCCTGAAATGTATAGTTCATCTTCTCAAGATATGATACTCTCTCTGTTAATTTTCCATTCTGCTCACTTAAATCCTGAATTTTCTGCAGAGATTCCAAGAACATGGCTAGCAACGCCTCTGTGGTGGGGTTCTCAGGTTCACCACAGTTTTCTGTAGATTGAGCACTCTCAATTGTATCTTCGAATGGGAAGGATTCTTGTATCATGCTATCAAGAAAGTACACCTCTCCACCTTCGATGTCTTCACAATCCTTATGCAACAGGTGAAAGATATTTATGTCCATCGACATCTTACCAAAGTTGATCTTCATTTCACTATTGTGACAATTTATCAAAGATTTTGCGGTAGCGAGGAAAGGTCGGCCTAGAATAATTGGAATTTTATCAAAAGCCTCATTGGTGTCTATCACAATGAAATTGTAACGCCCGTATTTTAAAATACGTATTTTTCTATTTATTAATTAATTAAATTATTTTATTTTCAAAATTCGTCGGATCGGACTCGGGATACGTGGGCCTGGTTTTTGGGCCCGAGTCGGTGTTGGGCTTGGGTTTCGGACCCAAGTATATAAACACATTTTTCTAGAAAATAGGGTTCAGAGAAAAATAAAATAATGAAAATGGAGGCAGAGATGAAAGCTGGATTTCTGGAAGGTGGAGCGCGACGGCTCGGACTCGGAGAAATTCGTAGGAGCTGTTCATACAGGTGAGTAGCTATTTTGCTATTTCACCAAGAGTTATAGTTTTCGTATATCGGTGCATGGGTTTCTGTTTTTATATTTTGGTTAAATTGTCGAACTGTAATATTGTTAAATCGTTGAAGCTGTGATTACTCGAACTTAAAGCCGAAAAGCTCGACAGAAGCGTTAATGTCGGTTAACAAAACTAAAATAAAGAAGTCGCATCTTGCCTGCGTGTTGTTTGAACTCTTAATGGAGGTTTGAATCTCGAACCTTGTTTGGGCTTGGCGCTAAAGCCCAAAGAACAATATCGCCGATATGTAGATTGAGCTGAATTGTATGATTTTGGTTGGTTGTGTGATTATGGTTTGATGATGGTGGTAGTGGGATTTGGTCGATTGGGTCTTTGGAGAGTGGAGTTGAGCTTGAAGGAAGGTCTAGAAGCTTCGCAGGCGCCCTTCAAGAATTTGATATTTTATTGTTTTGTTGTTTTGTTGTTGATTGAAGATGGAGGAATTGGTTATTGGTTGGTTAGTGGTGGTTGAGGGTTGTGTTGTCGATTGAAGCTTGAAAACAAGCTTTAATGGAGGTCGGATTTTAGATCTAGATCGGAGGAGAAATCGGGATGGAATGAATTAGAGTTATGGTCTTTGTTAATGTTGTTTGTTTTCTTATGGGGATCAAAACTAACTTGTTGAAATGGGGAGGGGGTGGGTTTTGGTGGTGGTGGTGGAGGAGAGAATGGGTGAGGAAGAAGATTGTGGCCGACGGGCTTGGGCTTGGGTCATCGGTTTAAGTTTTGGGCCGGCCTAATTTCATTTGTTGCTTAGGCGCGAAATGTTTAAGTTTTGGGCCCGGTTTGTTTTAGTTGTATGGGCCAAATTCTATTAGCTATTTGGGCCGGTTTTGTTTTAATTTGTGGACGGATTCAGGTTAAATTGACGGGTCGAACCATTTGTGTGTTTACCCGGTTTAATTAGTTTCCTTTGGGCGATCACTTAACCGTTTGGGCCAATTTATAATATTGTTTGGGGCCAGTCCATAGGACGTAAAATAGATCTAAATGGGTCCTTCAATGTTTAGACTTTCGGGTTTTAAGGTTTGGTTTTGGCCAGTTGGGTCCGAACCATGACCTTAGTCATGAGCCCATGAGCCATGCACCCTTAACCTTAGCCATGAACCATGGCTATGACCCTGAACCTGTCGAATATGGAAACGACAGTTTGACTTTGACGATGACAGTTTGACTTTGACTATCGACCGTTGACTTTGACGGTTGACTTTGACCTTTGACCGTTGACTTTGACCTTTGACCATGGCATGTTGACTTTGACTTTGACCATGACATGTTGAGTTTGACCTTGACCATGATGTGTTGACCTTTGACCTTTGACCGTTGACTTTGACCGTTGACCGTTGACTTTGACCGTTGACTTTTCCAGTTTTTCACATATTTGACTATATGGATAAATGTAATAATAAAACGTTGTCGAATATTATATAACTTGATTGGTCATTATCTAATTTAGATTTGACGTGAGTAGTGTGTAAAGCATATATATATTGGGCTTTGATTGTGGACTGTGGACTGTTTATTTGTGCTACGTTTTATGTGTATATTATATGGACACATATAGTAATAAAATGCTGTGGAAGCTTGTAAAATTTGGTGGTCATTATCTAAGAAAGATTTGACCTTGATGTTGTGTATTTTTGACACGTGACGATATTGAGATGTTAGGAGACATTATATTCCTAATACGTTATAATAAAAATGTATGTGATACGTTGAAGCATTGGGACATGAGATAATATGCTGGGATATTTATATTAATGCAATATATTGGAGAAATGTATATACACTCCATTATTATATATATGTGAGATGCTACTATGAGGTAGCATAGTATTGGTGAATATTTGCCCATGGGAGTGTGCAATAATATATTGGCACGTGAAAGAATGAAAGTGACTATGAGATATAATTGAGATGTTTCTAGATATTATGGCTTAGTGCAATAAGGTAATTGACCTAGACGTGATATATAGTAGAAATGTTTATGAGTCATTAATGTATGACACCTGAATAAATTACGTAACGAAAATCCTAGAACCTGACTACCACAACTCATGTGATTGGCCCTCTTGGCGTTTCAGTTAATTTCCCTTCCGGGCGTTCATAAAATTTGAATGGCCCTCCGGGCGAGCCGAATAGTGGCTTGATTATTTTCCGCCAAAATAGAACGATGATCATAATATTTTATGCCGAATAGTGGCGGTGCTTACATAGATTTGGCTTCCGTGTGAGGATTTACCGTGTCGCGGCATCCCTACCGGTGGTGGTTATACGGAGTGGCTCATTATGTAAGGGAGGCATGTGGATGTACATGTTCGGCGTGGGTAGCGATTGTGGTAGCCGGGGAAACTAGGTAAGACATAGATACGACGTGATTTTAGGGACACACAAAGAAAGCCTGAAATAATCTAATTATGGTAATATGTTTGGTTGGTTATTTGTTTAGTTAGAACCTAAAGGCCTCGATGGAGGAACTACATGCCTTATTTATGATGTGTATAGTTTGTTGTGTGGTTAGTGGGAAGTTAAAGAGCCTCGGTGGAGGAAGGAACTGCCTAGATTATTGAACTTAAGGATGTTCAGATTAGTCGTTAAAAGTGCCTCGATGGAGGAACTAACTGCCGTATGGATTGTGTATGTATATGTATAATTATATGTTGTATTTTTAGGGCTACTCACACCAAAGATTTTTATAATGCCGACCGATTTGCATGTTTGTTTATCGGGTGTGTTCATTCAATGAACATAGTTGATAAGTTTTGACAGTTTAGTGTTGAAGAAGGTTGGTCATTTTGCTTGTGGTTTGCATTAGCGTTACATCTCCGGACACGCTTTTGTTTTTCCCTCGAGGTGATATAGCTTTTCAGTCTAGACAATGTTTTTGTATTCTCATTTGTATATTTTAATTAAAGAGTTATTGAAAAGAGATTTGTAACCTAATCTTAATTGGGAATTTTTGTAATGAAGAGGACTTATGTATAATTGAAATTTTTATTGGTTTTTAATTATCCGCCTATTTTAAACTGTTTATGGGTTTTGGAAGTGGAGTCGTCACACCTCGAAAATCAAGAGTCGGGAGGGATAATGTTTTTCCAGATTAATGAAATTCGGGTGTGATGTAAATCTTTGGATAGTAGAAATCGGCTACTTGAACAAGAACATCCTCAACTATGCCTCTGGGAATCTTGGTAGAGCGGTTAGCTAACTTCAATTTGACTTGTGTAGGCTTTAGGTTCTCCAGGCCCAATGTTTGGTACACATGATATGGCAAGAGATTAACACTAGCACCAAGGTCTAAGAGCATTACCCGTGAATTTTTCTCCTATCTTGCATGATATTGTAGGACTTCCGGATCTTTGAGCTTATTTGGAGCTTGTTGATGGATAATAGATGTTGTTTGTCCGCTAAGAAACGCTCGCTTTGGAACATGAGTACTTCTCTTTATGTTGTATGCATCCTTCAAGAATTTGGCATATGATGGCAACTGCTTGATCGCTTTGAGAAAGAGGATATTAATGTTATCTTTCTCAAATGCATTCTTCATCTCTAAAAATTGCTTATCATTTTTGCTTTGAGCAAAAAACATAGGAAAAGGTGCTTTTGGTACAAACACATCACATGTGTTTGCTCTTCTTTCTCTTTGGCATTCTTGCATATCTTGTCTTGGTCATCTTGATGAATGGAAGTGGAAAGGATTTCCCCCACTTCCTTTCGAACTTCATTTGAAATCTTGACCGATTGCTCTGTAGCAATGTCATCATGAGAAGGTAAGTCAACCTTGTTGTCTATTTTCAATCCTGATCTGAGAGTAGTAACTGAGTTGACATGATCATGGAAGTGATCAGTACTAGAAGTTGTCCCATTGTGGTATACATCTTCACTCCTTGATATTGGTTCCAATAAGCTAGGTTGAGTGGCTTGTGTCTTTACAGACAAAGCAGTGGTGAGTTGGTCGACCTTAGCCTATAGAGACTCCATTCTAGAACATTGATTTGGGATTCTTTGGAGATTGAATTGAGACTATGCAAGAAGCTCTAGCACACTTTGAAACTTCTGATTTTTCTGTGATAGCAAAGTAATAGCATTCTCCAGGTTGGCAGGTGCGGCATAATTTCTCCTAGGATCAGGCACTAACTCTTCACTTGTATTGGAATTATGCTGAGAGTAAAATTGTTGTTGAGGAACCAACTATGAAGCTTGACTTGTCTGTGGAATATAACTTTGATCTTGAGAACCTGGGGGTCCAGCGTTATGTTTCCAATAATTACCTTGAAAGTTATTACCACCTTGGTTGGGCCTCTGAAATGAGTTTATATTGTACTCCAACTGATGCATGTTGATAGTAACCAGGACATTCTAGAGTTGCATGGGAAGTGTCCGAACAGACTTCGCAGTATTGGCTAGCTTGCATGATTGGTAGAGATTTAGCTTGAGACTTGTTGATCTTGGAGGGATTCATAGAGAACTGGTTAAATTTCTTACTCAGAGTTTCAATTCTGGTGGCCAAGCTGGCCAATGTAGACTTCAATTCTTGATCTGCTTGTTCATGTGCTTGGTAACCCAATTGCTTTGGCTCCCCTTCCATGCTAGCGACATCCTCGTTGCTAATAGTCCATTGTTGTGTTTTTCAGCTAAATTCTCGAGAAAGTTGTAAGTTTCCTCTCCATCCATTGACGTAAACTTGCCTTTGTGCATTAACTGTATCATCTGCTTGTTCATAGTAGAAAGTCCTCGAAAGAAAAAATGAGCCAGTGTGCTCTTATCATAACCATGATGTGGACATGAGACTAGCAGATTATTGAATTTCTCTCAGCTTTGATGATATTCTTCAATCACCTTCCCCTTGAAATTGATGATGGCTTGCTGCATGGAATCTGTCTTCTAGGGTGGGTAGAATTTCTTCATAAACTTTGTTCTCAACTTCTCCCAGTTGTCTATTGAATTGATCGGCTGTGCAGTTAACCATTCGGAGGCTTTACCTTCAAGTGAGAGCGGAAAAAGAATCAACTTGATACTCTCATCTTTGTTATTCTGGTTCTTGAAAGTTCTGAGGACTGATAGAAATTTGTTCATGTGAACATATGGCTGAACATTGTCTGAACCATTGAACTTTGGAAGCATAGAGATTACTGATGCTCTAAGTTCAAATTGGTTAGCTTCTGTCTCTGGAAAAACAATACTACTGGGTGGGTCTCCAATGATTGGCGAATAGAAATCGCTCAGCTTCTTCCTCTGTTGTGTTTGCATGGGTGGGATAACTTTAGGATTATTGGTGTCCATAAGACCTCCATCATTGCGTGCGGCCATTGTTTCAATCTTGTCTAGTATTCTTGCTATGCGAAGATGATGAAAAACTATACTACTATGCTTGACTGCAATTAAACTAATATGCAACTATTCTAAATTATACTAATATGCAAAACTACTTTCCTTCAACTGGGTTGGGCTTTGCAGCTAGTATCGCGCCCGTTGTCTAAAGCTGTCTCTTTTAGGGTTATGGTGAATCACTTGGATTGCTTAAGTACCACGGCCCATATATGATAATCCATTTGTCAAGATTCAGACAAGAAACACTAGTGTTTGATATTTCACTGTGTTGGCTTACAACTTCAATTGTTGAAAATGTCCTAAATGCAATTATACTAGAAAGCAATAAAAATAAACTATGATGCAACTATACTAAGAAAGCAATAAAACTAAACTACGATGCAACTATACTAAGAATGAAATAAAAAGAATGAAGATTCGACTAACCTGGATGGTAAATCTTGTCTTGAGATGTCCTTCAAGCTTCTCTCTTTTTCAAAAGGATGGATGATGCTGCTAAAATTACCTCAAGATCCAAAATTTTAATCTTGAAAGAAAACGTTAAACATAAACAACTTAAAATGGCAGCGGCGCCATTTGACAAGCCCTCTTTTTGTGTGTATGTAGATGAGATATGGATGATGTAGATAGATGATGGTCGTTGAACAAAATAGAAGCGTATCAAAACCTAATTATCTCTTAATGAGTAGGGTATCATTCCATTTTTAAGTGTATGTTTATATGAAGGACTGGACTGGAAAGGGGGTTTGAGGGATTAAAAACTATTATTATAGATATTGTAGATTCTAATGCTAAACTAAACTAAACTAAACTATTGAGAATTTATAAGAGAGGGAATTCAAGAGATTAGAATCCACCAATACTTTTGATTCAATGACCTTTTGCTTCATGGTTGTTCTCACAAGTAGACTACAATTAGGCAATCGAATGAAAGTGTCGATGCCCCTTCGATCTAAACATCGTTAACGAATAACTCTACTTAAGGTTGTTCCTATATTCATGTTACTAGTATCTTCTTTCCTTTTATGTGAACTTGGGTAGCTATTCAATGAATCACTATCTAAGGCAAACACAATGAATACTTCCTTTACTCTAAAACAATACACAACTAGAAGAAAAGTAGAGAATAATAGTATAATATTCAGTTACAATAAATAAAACCCTATTCTAGCATTGTATTCAATTGTAATAAATAAAAGCATGTTACTAACAAATATTCAATTGCAATAAATACAACCCTAAACTAGCGTGATATTCGATTGCAATAAATAAAAACCTTAATCTATATTTCCATCTCCTGGTCTGGGCAATGGAACTAATAACTAAAAACATAAAGAACTAACCTGATTGGAGAATACCATGAACCAGAAGAATCATTAAACCTTAAGCACCGGCTTCATCTTCTCCCTTGAAGGAGAATATTAGCCTTCCATAAAGAAGGAAGAACACAAAGAACGAGAAGAAGAAGAGTCGAAGAACATAAAACTAGAAAGACTAATTTATTAAGACTCAGCTAGTTAAAACCGATCTTTTATTATTAATCTCTCTCTGCCTCAAGTTCTGGAGACAAGAGTATAAGTGAATTGGAAAATTACATGAGGCACTTAGGTCCTCTATTTATAGAGGTTACAATGAACTCTAGAAGCATTTCAAACCATCATTTGTTTCCTAATATAAATAAATTTCTTTCAGAGTCCAACTTCATCTCCAAAACTGAGAAGAAATTGGAAATTGGACTATTCATGTGAAATAATCAATGCCGACACTCGATCCATCGTCGGCACGCGTAGAAGCCTATTTTGTCTCTTCTTCTCGCTTCTATCCTTCTATCCTCTTTTGCCGGGCTTTGGTCCAAGCAACAAATCCTTTGGCCTTGGGCTTCCAAATAGGCTTTAAAATAGGTCCAAGTCGCATCTTTAATAGCTTCAATTCCTTGGCCTTCTTCATGATTGTCCACGGGCTTCCCATGTGATCCTTGTTCAATTGCTTGACGACTATTCATGCGTCCGAGACGAATCAATCCTCGACGACTATTCATCGCCTCGTGGACGCAATCAATGCCTGGACATTTTGATCCATCTCTTTTGCTCTATCCTTCTATCCTCTTTTGCAGGCTTTGGTCCAAGCAACGAATCCTTTGGCCTTGGGCTTCCAAATAGGCTTTAAAATAGGTCCAAGTCGCATATTTAATAGCTTCAATTCCTTGGCCTTCTTCATGATTGTCCACGGGCTTCCCATGTGATCCTTAATGCTCCGAATTGCTCATTTTTACCCCATTTTCTCTAATATTCCACAAAACTCTCTCTTTGACCTGTAGAATCATAAAATATAACTTACAAACACTATTAGTCCACTAAGATGGCTAAACAAGAGGCATAATCGAGGGTTAAATAGCACTTTTTGAGCACTTATCAATCCTATATATGCAATAACATTTTGTCCATCTTAAAATTGTGAGTTCTGGTTAATCTCTACAAGTGACCATGTTATTTATGTTTCGCTACCCATCTGTTAATCAGGTACAATATTAAACTAATGGTCATGCTTCTTTTCAGGTGTGCAATGTTTTCTCCTATCCTATCTATCAATGGTGTCGCCAGTAACATGGGATGAATTTAAAGGAAATAGAAGAATGCATGCATGCTTTGGACCATACCATTAAAAAAAATCGGTTACCACCACCATACATTAATTCAAAATACGGTGGACATGCATTAAATCTACGTAAGAATACATACAGTTTTAATAAAGAAACTTTTGAATAAAAAAAATTTGAAGCCCTATTTGAAGCTCATACATATAGTAAACATTCACCTAACTAACCTAAGGATCATCTCAATGTAAATGGGAGAAAAAAAATCTACCTCAGTTTACCTCTCTCCATTTGGACATGAGCTGAGCGACCTAAAAACGTAAGGATGGCTATATAGGAAGATGATGGGAGAAAGTGGTTCCTCTACATACCAACAACGCCATATTACAAAGTTGATATTATATATCCATTCAATTCTATGGTTATAACCAAGCTACTTGTGTCGGAACCAAAAACGGAATTGGTGAAACCCCAAGCTAAATCAAGAACACACCATATTCAATCAGCATGAATTAAGAGCTAACCCAACAATCTAAAGGTTTTGCTAGGAAAAAATTTGAGAGCACAGATTTGAAATGAAGACCATAATCTTTGTAACTATTATAATCATGCTAAAGTAGTGATGTTGTAACCTTAATCCCCCGTATTGTCATATATACTGAAAAACAACATAACAACCTTGATCGTTATGATTTTTTCTATGCAACACAGAAGCTTAAATTTCCAATTGAAACAAACAATATGATAAAATCCACTTACGGGCAAAAAAAAAAACCATAGTTATCATACTTGGATTCCAACACGTACACTTCAAACCACATGCACATCCAAATCAACTATCCATTGGTACAAAAGATTAAACAGTAGATGTGTTGCATAAAGTAGGAAGATATGTATGTAGAACTAGCCTTGAGTTCCAAGAGACTACACCTTGATAGTGCTTGATCTTTATGAAGAACTAACATTCAGTTCCTAGAACTAACCTTGTCCAAGGGGGGTATGGATTACTTGCGCTTTATTCGCATACTTACTTTAAGTGTGAAACACTTTTTGTTTCAACTTTGGGACGTGGTCATGAAAAATGACACCTGCTAAACATAATATAAAAAGCAAATCAGTAGACCTATTAACTCATTTAATAGTAGAAAATCTAAGAAAGGTCACATAATTGTATTATAAATCAGCATGGAGGTAATTAAAAAAAAAAAAAAAATCCACTAATCTACTTTAAACTTTTAAGCTGCAAAACTAAAATCCGTTGATGGCATGCCCTATTAGTTCTTCATAGATAGTGCTTTGGTGGTATACTTAATGAGAGGGCTGACTTCAATTTCGTTTTCTGCTTCTTCGAATCCAATGAAGCTAAATTGGTGCCTAATCCAGTAGGAGCCTTATCTTCTCGACCTGTGACAACTCCATTTTTTTTAACATCACCTTGCTTATCCGACAGACCAGCTGTCTCTTTCTTAGGTTCCTCTAACTCTGCATTGCTCAGAGATTATGTGGTTACCCCATAATTGATGATATTAAGAATTTGTGAGTGAAGGCACAACTTGAACTATAACACCATGTGGGCATACAGGAAGGCCTTTTGCTGCCGCGCTCTTCCTAACCTCTATTGTCGCACGAGCAGCTCGTTCATCGACACCCATACCTCGATTTAGGTTCTCCCCCATTATTGATGTACCAAAGGGTTTGTTGGCTGTTAATCCAAAGCATTTCCAGACCCTTCAGTTGCAGCAGCTTGGAAAGCTTGAATCAACTCCGGATTGGCCTGCTATCCAAAACACATTTCTTCAATACCTCGCATATATTTTCAAAATTTTCGTATGAAGCTATCTTATCAAGATAATAATAATCAGCAAGTACCTTCAATATATCAAAAAACTTTGAGCATAAGCAACATTGGTTGCTTGCCCTTTTTGCTTATGTGCAGTTGCCTACATAAGTTAAAACCACCAAGTGAGGGGTGAAACAAACATCTTTTTGTGAATTGACAAACTCCAATATAGCACTTAAAGGTAACACTTGTAACTTTAAGACATCCTTTGACCTGAAGATCGTGCATCTTAAATGTCTTGATCTAGTTCTGAGAATCCCGCGTCCTTGAACCTCTTCACCAAGCTATTTCACAAGTATGTCGTATGTCTTCTTTTCGTGCTACAAACAAAAAACTTTGTATGATTTTACAAGCATTCAATTTCCTGGGCATACTACCCTATACATGAAACAATCCTTACAAAGACTTACATGGAGAGAAAGTTTGAAAGCCCCCATACAACTGAATGCAATGGCCAGAGTAGGATAGCATTCAACGGTCTGAATATGCTCCTTACCAAGAAGGCGCTCATTCTTTTTTAAGGCTTCTTGCAAATAATGAAGAGTTGTATTCATCTTCCCAATGTCCTGGTACATCATAGCAACATTTATGAAAGTTGCAGCCAAGTCAGGATGATCAGGGCCACATAAATACATAGAATTTGAATTTTACATAGAATTTGATCTGGTAAGAAAACTATTAACCATTCTTTACAGATAGTACTACCCTATACATGAAACAATCCTAACAAAGACTTACCTGTAGAGAAAGTTTGAAAGCCCCCATACAATTGAATGTAATGGCCAGAGCATGACAGCATGCAGTGGTCTGAATATGCTCCTCACTAAGAAGGTGCTCATTCTTTTTTAAGGCTTCTTGCAAATAACGAAGAGCTGTATTCATCTTCCCAATGTCCTGGTACATCATAGGTACATTTATGAAAGTTGCAGCCACGACAAGATGATCGGGACCACATGATAAACTTAGTAGGAGCAATGTCTAGGATATATGTCGTAGAGCGAGCTCCGTTTGGTTCAGACCATGATAGAAGAGAGCCATATTGCCATAGTTGTAACAATGAAAGACACACATACACAAACCAACAATAATTTGATCGAAAGCTAGTATACAACGTTAAATAAGGAATCGGAAAGCTCTTTGTGTGTTGCTTTATGGAGGAGTTTTCCCTTCTACAGCTATAATTATGAGGGTATTGACAGATTAATTGGTACCTGTGAGCAGTATCTGGGTGGTCCAATCCAAGGTAGCACTCATTTATGATAAGTTCTTTGTGCTGCTACATTTTTGCTCCTGCCATGTCTCCACCATTGCAAGGTACCTAATGATAGAAAAATTACATTATCAACACCATGCACATAAAAAAAATTATAGACACTATAAATACTAGATCTACTCACTACATTATGTTTTTAGTTCAAAAACCCGTCAATGCAAGAGTCGAATAGAAAAGATAATAAATGTGCAATCTCTTGCATGGACGATGAGACCTTAGTTTTCAAAGAAAATTCATAAAAAAGTTTATGGTACCACTAAGATAGTTGGTAAGGAAGAACAATAGATGTCTCATCCACCCAACAGATGTATCACAGAAAAAGAAACCAAGGGGTATATAAGAAGGGAGAAAAGTCAATATATAAATGGTAATTACGGCCAACAGCAATTTGCAACCTCTCGATGCATGGGACTAGTAGTAACTGCGTTGCACCCGCGGTCAAACAGAAGCACAGAGAAGTTAAATTATTTTATTGGTAGCACTAAAACGTGATGCTTAATATAAAAAAGGAAAAAAAAATAGAAACCATGAAATGTGGGTATATGGAAAGAGCATACTTGCTGAAGCATGGAAAATGCTTCCGAAAACAAAGTGTAAGCCTTATTAAACATTCCCTTAAACAATTCCCAAAGCAGAACATAGTATCCACTACCAATTACTACACAAAACAAAAAGAAAATTTCTATGGAAACGAATCGCTCAGAGAGGATGAAACACAAAAAAAAAATACCTCTGCCAACCAAACTTTCCCAGTTTCCACAAGATCCCTAGCTTCTCAACATACAGGCACTGAATGCTTCACCATAGGTTGGAGATCAAATATATCTAAAGTTTGGAATGGTGTTGTTGCATCAAAATCATATTTGTGTGCTGTAACTGTAACGCCCACTTGTTAAGATATGAGCAACCCACACTTAGCATATAAACAGTAAAAGCATTTCAAAACTAATACATCTGTGCATCTATGCTAAGAAATCTCATTCGGGACAAAGCAGATATAAGAAGTTAAACGATTTACCTCAAAACTATAATGCACAACAACTTGTTGAGACAGTGCGCTTAATCCAAAATATCTCGACATAGCATATGTTGAAAGGCCAAAAATTCAATAAAAAAAATAGAAAAAAATTAAGGCAGAAGACCAAACCTTTGCATTTGAAATGAGAAGTTGCAAATTGCACTTGATGAGACAGCAGTACCCTGAAATTGGAACAATCCTTGAAATGAATATTCGAAGTGTAAACCGTAAAAAAGGAATCAAAACATAAATTATATGATTATTTAGAACACAATTAAAGTTAACCAGAAAAGAGAATAACTTGCGTACCTTATGGATTTATCATACGGTAAGTAGGGTGATCTTGGTCTTTCATTGTGTAGTGATCCCTACTATTACTTATCTTTATCTTCATTGAGTTTGAGTGATTGACTAACTATAAACTGTAATAGTACCTCATCAAGCACATGATTTATTTCAAGATTGAACCTTATTTTGTGTCTAGCGTTTGTCTCTCTCGAAAATCTGAAACCAACTCGCCGAGGTGAATAATCAGTTGCATTCACGAAATAAAAACTAAATAATCATATGGAATATTGAAAAAATTAAAGATGAGAGCAACCCTTCGTTGGTGAGAGAGAAGTTTAAGGTCTTTTCGTTTTTTTTAACGGCTAATAAATTAAATTGCTTAATTAAATGCATTTATGGTGGCGTACAATTGAAATGATGGCGTGGTTTTGTTTTTTTTTATTCACCGGCACATGAAATGACCAATTACTCCTAATTAAAGCACTAACCAATAGTTTCATTTAAGGACAATATGGCTACCATATATTTACTAAAGCAGAAAAAGACCAAGTTATCCTGGTAAATGGTATTTGGGTGTTTTGATTTAATTATTTATTTAGGGGCATTATGCGGAAGAAAAATACCCGGATGAATTTAAGAGGCTAGGATCATTATAGGATATGCTACTAGTATATATATATATATATATATATCGAGCTTTAGAGTCTTGAATATTACATGTACTTAGATCATCCTGCAATTGGCTTTGTAACCAAATGGAAGCTTCCATCTCGCAAAAACATTCCTGGAGATGATCAGCCTTGATTGCTAACTGATGTGCAACCTTATTACAAGATCTATCTATATGGGTTACAAGCCAGGAAACAAAAGATGATGAAAATTCCTGTGCATCTATAATTATATTTGGGGTTGTCCTCCCGATGTTAGTAGCTAGCCTATTCCAAAAATCAGCTACTGTCTTGCAATCAATTTGTAGTATTATGCTTTGGTAGCCTAGGACGTATGCCCATTGAATGGTGCATTTGAGCCCCCTGCTTTCTCCCTCCTTGGCGTCTCGTCTATACTTGTTCTGGTGTGTTTGCGACTAAGAAAAAACCATTGTCATCTCACATAACATAACCAATACCAATAGGTTTACATTCCAAAAAGAAAGCAATGTCCACATTGATTTTGACATAGGACGATGGTGGAGTTATCCAGCTTTTATAGCCCCGTATAAGAGTGGATGGTTGTGATGGTTTTTTATATAGTTTGATTAGGTGGAGTGATGTGAGATGGGTGGCTGTTTTCGCAATGTCAAAAGGTGATGGCTGTTTTTTTGTCGAGAAAATAATGCTACATCTCTCTTTCCAAATGGTCCAGTAAATGTAAAGGCATGTCAACTTCCATTCATCTAATTTTACACTCCAATCAGGTGGTGGTTTAAACCATAGGCCAACAAAATCTTTAACAGTTAAATTTTTGAAAAAGTCAATACGAATATGCCAAGGAGTAGCAAACCAAACAGCCCTAGTGAAAGGGCAAGCAATAAGCAGATGGTGTAAAGTTTCAACCGGTGCTTTACAAAAAACACACCGTTGATCTTTGATGGCAAAGATATGATTGATTCTCTCTTGAGTCAGTACAATGTCATGAACACATTTCCACGCAAAAATCTCGGTTCTTGGGTTCCCCTAAGACTTCCAAATTTTAAGGAAAAAACTTGGATTATTAATAATGGGTTTTTTAATTTTAGCAAGACTCGGGTACTCATAGAAGGATTTGATACTGAAAGACCCCCATTTTTTGTCTCTCTCCCCCCGCAAACAAAGATTCTTCTTGCGAATCATCTTTCACATAAATGTTCAAAATATTTCCCACGATAAATTCCTAGAAGAGAGACTCAAACAGGTTGATGTTCCAAGATTTTGTGGTAGGGTGAAAGAGTTCAGAAAGTCTTTCAGGTGCGAATCCTGAAAAAACTATTTAGCTGCCCGAAAAATTTGTTTTTCTGCCCAAAAATTGATTGAACCAATCAAAACTTGATGTTTGTGGACAAGTCTATCCACAAATTCGTTCTCTAATTAAATAAACATGTTTTGTTGAGATTTTTTCTTAAACCCTATTTTATCAAACTAGGAAATTTCGTGATGTTTCTCAAAATATCTTAGCATATCTCGACATTTTTCACTAATGGGCAATCCATATGCTTTTGGAGCTGGATGAGAAAGTGAGAAGAAAAAATTATTTTTTTATTTGAAAAACAAGTTTTTGCCTAGATGGAAACACGCCACCAAGAATTTACAAGAACTTAAGCTAACTCACATCTGGTAGGAAGGCAATTTTGGAGCAAATTCGGCAGCCCGAAAGAGTTCTTCAATGCCACTATGAACCATATCTTCGAGCACAAACAGACCTGACTTTGTGACACATATAAAAAGTCCTTTCACAACTTATTATAGGTTTAATTAATGTATGATGTAAAGCAATGTCTCTCACTTTCATTTCTTTCTAATATAATTTCTTACTTGTGTGCAAAAAAAAAGACAAGTTTTTGCTATTTATCATAAAACATGTTTTTTAGACCAATAAATGTTTTTTTTGGTGAAAAACTACTTTCTACAGAAATAGAGACCAAACATGTTTATTTTTTCAAAAAACATTTTTTTTCACTAATAAATGTTTATTGGCAATAAATAAATAGGATCCAAACACCCCCTAAGTTTCCTTCCTCTAAATTATAAGCAAACATATATCGAGGTCCCCAAAAGTACACAGAATCATTAAACAAAATTCCATGCCTTAAGGAAAAGGTTTCATGATGAGAGATACAAGACTTATTCCATTTTCCTATCTCTAAACAATATGTATCCACTTTTAGATCGGTGGCGTCCGAAGGTATGAAAGAAACTACCTTAAATCTTATTTCTTGGATATCATAATCTTCATTACCGTAAAAAAAAAAAAAGTAGTATCCTTTATAAGACGGTTGCGTTGGGGTTTGGTTAAAGGGTTGCAAATGATATATTGTGGGCGGAAGTCAAGGAAGAACCTACATTGGTTTGTCTTCTCAGCACAAAGCACAAACCCATTGTGAGAGGCAACAACTACAACGGAGCATCGGAGAAAGCTCAAATTGGTATCCAACGGTGTATCATTCGAGTGGATTTCACTACCAAAATCATAAAAGCTCACCCCCGTGACATCTATATATAGGGTTACTGGGATTGATATGCCCCCCAAAAATACCAGTTATAAGAGGGCTGAATGACTTCGATCTCATCCTAAATCTATTAATAAAGGCAGGGTGATATATCAAACTTCGCCAACTTTTGCACACGCACTGACGCACAAACATCCAAACAATATTTTTGTAAGGGCTCGAATGAGTATCTCTACAAGCAAATCCTCGGTAATGGGCAACTGAGGTAAGATAACCCCTTTTCCTCTTTTCACCATTGACATTTTTAAACCCCTAGCTTGGATTTTCTTTCTAGCTGTTTTGTATACCCATCTCCCTTGTTTGTTCTTTACACAATTTTGTATTCGTTTTCTATTCTGTCCGATTGCTAGATCTAACATTTTAGATTAGTTTGGGCTGCAAGGCAGGCCACCAAAAAAAAAAAAAAAACCACTCACGCGAGGAATACGTGACTCTTTCCCTCTATTTTTTCCAGTTTGGCAACTACTCTAACGTTGGGAAGTTCAACGGTCTAGATAATGGACCGAGAAGAGGATTATTTCAATTGATTTTTTACATTTTGTTATTGGAAACAAGGAGGTGTATATAATATTTAATAAATCTCCTTCATTTATTAAATAGTATATACACCTCCTTGTTTCCAATAACAAATTGATTGAAATTTCAAATAACAATATGTAAAAAATCAATTGAAATAATCTTTCTTATGCCCCCAAAAAAAAAACAGAGAACATAAAAATGGAAAAGGCTTTGTGTGACTTCTACCTTCTTAGAAAAAAAAAACAAAAAAAAAACAAACCTTCGAAAACTTGAGAAACCTTACGAAAGTTCTCATTAATCTCTTGCGATGGGTTGCCGCATCTTGGGGTAAGAAATTACAAGGTAATGAATTTGGGTTATGATTTCCATATATTCTTCTATCTTCTTAGGTTTTATATATGTGTGTGTGTGTATTTCTTTTTGTATATCATCATGATTCACAAAAAATTGCTTCTTTTTCACCTTTCTTATTTTTTCATTTATGCTCATATTTAGATTTATACTCGAATGTAACGTCTAAGAACAACATATTTCCATCATAATTCATTAAGGTTATCACTTTGTTAGTTTTGTTGATTACAACCCAACTCAATGTGCATATGAAAGAGTTTGTTAGTGGGAGGTTGTGTTCAAGGGTCTTCAATGTTCATGGTATTAAAGTTGATCTTCTTTTTTGTGGCAGTGATTATTTAGGATTTGGTGATAATGAATTAGTTTTAATATGGACTCCATACATGTAGGGAGCGCTGAAATGCCAGGTCATGTACTTATCGTACGTGAAAGATTTGGCCAAATCATGATTATTAGACTAGAGTATTTGATGAAATTTTATATAGGAGAGAGATTTGGTTCCCAATAATAATGATTCACTGGCATCGGCCTTTTGCATAGCTTTTTCCAAGAAAATGCCATGTGGATTTTTATTTTATTGCAATGTTTAGTACACACACACGTACAACTGCCGCATGTGGGAGTTCTATAGGAACTCCATAATCGAAGTCATTTGTTTTTCCTCTAATAAGGCACATAGAAAGGTGCTCTATATGTTCTCATTGTTTGGTTTCTTTCTTTTTTTCATCCAGTATGTAAATTTGTTGCTTGGGGTGTATATAAGTATTTACCAATGCCAAGCATCTGTTTCGGCTCCAAAGGTTAGTTTTATTGTTTTGCCATACTACTAAATAGTAGTTGAAAGTTGAAATCAAAATAAATTAATCTCATATATCGTATGTTGTATTGAATGGAATATATGATACATTTGCTATCTAGGGTGAAACTTCTTTAGAACTCAGGCAATTGGCTTTACATCTTATTCATAATTCACTGAATAATTGATTAGGACTGTCATATGACTTGGTGTAACTCAGAATGCTCACATGCACACTATTATTAAATACGGTCAACTCGATTACGATCCTTTGAATTCCAAAAATGAGGTTCACAATCATAATACTTCCAAGATCAAATAATGAGGTCAATTCACGATCCTTTTTTTTTTTTTTTTACTGTACATCAGCAGTTTTTTTCCCTAACTTTGCTTTTGAATTCATTTGTTAATTGTTGTTGATTTTCGTTTATTTCAGCTATGTATATGTAATCTTCAATCTTAATTACAATAATGCCCACTGATAAGAGTTTATTAGATGTTACTCTAACTCACACTTAAGTCAAGTACATTACTCTCGATTCATGTTGAAATTTAGTTCGAGTAAGGGAATTGTCCCATGCCTAAACATTAAAGCACTTGTTCATACCTTTGCTAGACTACTCAAGAGAGAACTTAAATGAGAGAAGGATTTTGTTTGGAAGTTTTTACACTACACTTGAATTCTTTTTACCTTAACTTATAAATTACATAAACTCAACTTTTAAACACTTATACAAAGAGAATTAAGAGAGAAAGAAAATTTTGGAGAGTTAAATCCACTCATGTAGGTTACTCCTACACTGCTTACAACTTGTCTTGCATCTCTAATCTCTCATTTGATTCATAGACAAATCAAATGTGAGTTTTGAGTCGTGATCCCTAACACGATGAACTCATCTCTGAGAACATCCTGTTAGCATGAGGAGTTAAACACATACCTCATCTCTAAGAGTATTTTTCAACTCCTAGCGTAACTTTACACCTATCGTTCAAAGATCGGAGTCTACTCTTACAAACGAGTCGTGGGCGCTACTAAAGTAGTCACGCCCCACTATGGAATTCTGAATCCAAGTCCTCAAATTCGGCCGTTTGCTACCATTTTGTGATAGGATGTAAGATCAGGTTTGAACGCCCTGAGAAAATGACTAGAAGATAGAAGCAGAGTCGAATTCCTCACATGAGCTTCATTAACCCTCCGCAAGGAGGGTTTTAGCTCATGATCATAGAATGTATGAACTAAATAAGAAGAAGAAGTAAGAGAGAAAATAGGTTGAGAGAGAAAAATTCCTATTTCCTATGGAGAAGACTTCATTAACAAGTTACAAGCTTTCTATTCTAAAACTAGAAAACAAAAAACCAAAAAAAGATGTTTTACAAAAACTAACTTATATCTAAAAATGGAAATTAGTACAAATCACAAGTGCTCTCTCCATTTCCTTTTGTGCTCCACTTATTCATTTAGTGCTCCACTTCACTTTGTCTTTAATTAGTGCTCAAATAATGGAGCAACCACTAAGTGATGGCCCCACATTTTTTGACCAATGGTGGGTCTATGTGGGCCCTGGTGATTTTTACAACTTCATGTCTTTGCGTAGAGCTTGCCGCACTGATCGTTTTGACAACTCCCATGCCAAATTTGGAGTCCATAATCAGAATATATAATCAACAGAAGTTCCACAACTTTTCTGCATCATTGTCTTGATTTGACCTGGAAATGGTCGGTGTTGAGTACACGGGCTTTATTCTAGCCGTTTTTGAGCTTCAAAAGGGCAGAGAGAGAAGACTTCATGTTCAAGCACTATTCCATACAACTTTTTCATGCTAAAATGCAGGTTTTGCTACAATTTTGTCGTTAACTGCGAAACCTGTGAAAGCACGAAAATACAATTAATTTACTTTTATTAAACATATAATCAACCAATATGTAGTGTCTCTACAGGGTTTATAACACTGTTTTTGGTGCTTATCACCCACAACATACATACATTGAAAGTATGCTACTTCTCGCTTCCACCATGGTAGTATTAATCACCAATGTATTTTTTGACGTAAATATCTTTGGTGATTGTCGATTTGGTCTTCTATGTAGCTATATGTTTGATTAATATTTACCTTTTCAGTCATTTTTTAAATAAAAAAAATCATTCTACATTTACATTTATGAGTATGAAAGTTGATTATATATAATCAGGATTGAAAAACCTTGAATTGTAAATGGGAAGTGCTCTTGCTTTCTTGTAATATGTTATGATATTTTATGTTTAGTTTTATTGTATTCTTAGCTATGGAAATTGTTTTGTTTTGATTCCATAATTAGTAATATTATTCAGCTTTAGTTCATTGAAATCATGTTTGCTATTGCTTAATTTGGACAAAAGCGGAAGTACGGGAGAATACAATAGTGTGTCCTATGATGTTTTTCCAAGTAAATACAGATGTGTTAAGATTATAGAAGGAATCTAAACATATGAGCAACTATTATTTATCTAATACTGAAAATAATTTTTTTTTGTTTATATATATATATATATATATATATATATATATCATGTTATCTAGCCAAAATGACCTCAAGAAACAGCCCATAATAAGAACTCACTCAAAGTAATGCCTCCATCTATTGATAAAAATAAGGCTTAATTACATAAATATGCAATGTACTTAGGTCCTCTTAACACTTGTATCAACATACAATTTTTTTTAACAAATGTATCGACGTACTAATATCAATTTAACAAAAATAGCAATCCATTAGGATCTGTTAGTTAAATGCTGATGTGTCTGGTTTTTTTTTTCAATTTCATTTTTTTGCATTTTCCGCCCGACATAATACAAGGACATGATGTGGCAAAATGTTGGTTACAAAATATGGATCTTTTTAAAACCCACAGTTTGAGTAAGAATGGGTCTCAAACCGACCCATTTGTCCTTCTTCACCCATTAAACCTGTTTTCACCAACTCAGCAGATCTGACACACAGAGCATAATCCCCCAAAGTATGCACCTCTTCCCATTTTTTGCTGCCAAAATCCAATTTAAAGACTTTGAAGTAATAACAGCCCTCATCCTCATCGTCTTCCGAACCACGCGAATCTCATAACTAAAAAATTTCACAACCATATGCAGATCACCAAACAATTCCACAAGATAAAGGTTCTGACATTCATCTTTTATATCTTTGGGAGGTAAAGCGATTTCAATTCCAACACGCCTGGTAATGTCAAAACACCACAACACACCTTCCGTATCAATAATGTAAAACTTATTATTGAACAGTAAGATGTCTTCATGAGAAGTATTTGAGATTTTCATGGTTGTCTAGGCTCTATTAGTTGGTCTAGCAAAAGCCAATTTCTTGTCTTCACGAAAAAGTACAAAAGCAACAAATAGTTCTTTTAAAGGGACTGTTGATGAGGAAGAAGGGAGAATGACTAAATGGGTACTGTTAATACAATATGAGGGATCTGAACCAACAAAGTCTTCCAACATAGAGATTGGTGGGAGAAGAAAACTAACACGAGACAGTGGATTTAGAATTTCCATCTTTTGATTGCCGCATAGAAATGGGAAAAGGTGCATACTTTGGGGGATTATGCTCTCTATGTCAGATTTGATGAGTTGGTGAAAACGGGTTTAATGGGTGAAGAAGAATGACAAATGGGTCGGTTTGAGACCCATTCTAACTCGAACTTTGGGTTTCATAAAGATCCATATTTTGTAACCAACATTTTGCCACATTATGTCCTTGTATTATGTCGAGTGGAAAATGCAAAAAAAATGAAATTGAAAAAAAAACAGACACATCAGCACTTGACTGACAGATCCTAACGGATTGCTATTTTTGTTAAATCGATATTAGTACGTTGATACATTTGTTAAAAAAACTTGTATGTTGAAACAAGTGTTAAGAGGACCTAAGTACGTTGCATATTTATGTAATTAAGCCTAAAAATAACAAACAAAAGACACTATTGTCAGCAATTTCTTTTAATTCCTAGAGAAATGGACCAGATAATTTGGTAGACATAGACCATGTATTTCGAAAAATAACACCATTAAACCCAATGAAAGTCATTAAGTTCAATCAAATGCACAAAAAAATAAACTCAAAACAATAATACGGCTGATTATCTAAAAATAATACAACATTTTTTTTATAAATGTTAACAATAATTTACTTGAATCCAGATCCAAGCTTTGGTAAAAGAGAAATAAAGTTAATATTTTTAAGGAAACTCAAGTAGTGGGCAATACCAATAGCTATAAATCTGTTGGAGAGTAGTGACTGCAAATACAAATGTGTCATATGGATGGAAGACTACAAAACCCAAAAAAAATAACCAAATTTATCATGTAAACAATATTTTTTTATTTTATTTTAAAACATTAAACATTCAAAAGGCTAACAGTTTGACTAATCAAACCCTACGAAATTAATCTACTGGAAACGAAAAAGGACTTGTACCTACGGAATCTCATTCCGTTAAAGAGGAGGCATAGTCGCGGCTCTTGTTTCTCCTTTTTCTCCAAGCTTCTGACGGTATCTTCAGGATCTCCGCCGTGTTCTAATGGTGGTCTCCGTTTGATTTAATCTGCAGTAAAACAAGAAAACATGAATCAATAATTGCTAAAAAAAAATAAAAAAAAAAACTTGAAAACTTGATAAGAAAATAAATGACAAAGAATGAAGAAAAAAAGTTTAGAAATGGTTGTTTGTCTTCATCCTCTTCCCAAGCTCAGGTCCATGACGGCCGCGCCATTTGAAGTTTTGTGATAAGTGGTGAGTATTTGAAGTTCATCCTAAATCTTAAGATGGGAAGAATGGTTGATGATTAAAAACAAAAACTTTTTCAACTTTTCTTATTCATTGTTCTAGATTTAAAGGGTATGGAAAAACAAGTTGCTTATAAAGGAGAAAACATTGAAAGCATTGAAGTTGTTGTGGGATTAAAACATGAAGTAGGAAGAAAATAACGGGGATAACTTTATCACCAAGTCACACTCATTTGATGTCTTCAAATGAGTACAATTTGTGTTCTTGAGATTTAAATGACAATGAAGTAAAAACAAGTAGATTGGAATGAAAGATTTCAACAAGTATTAAAAACAAGTATTGAAAACAAATATTAATCGCAATGAAGAATTGAAAACAAAGAAAAAGAAATATATTGAAATAAAAGAAATACCAAGACAAGAAAAATAAATTGCAATAATGTAAATCTACCTAAGAAAACATGATAAAATTTGATCTCAATTTTTGGGTTGTCAAACCAAAAATTGGATAATGCTTTCTCTCCCTGCTATTGCTTTTATACTCCTACTTTTACAATGATTGATTTGCCCTCTACAATTGAGATACCTCACACATTTGTTTTTTCTTTTATGCTTTTGTTTTTCTTCTTTCTTCTTAAACAAGCTAGGGTTTGAGCAAGGCTACTTTTGAGACAAGGTCATCCATCTCTAGCCTTCTGAGTTAAGGACATAATCTTTCGTTTTCTGGGTTTGAGTCTTTTACCGTTGACCGTTGACTTTGACTTTTTAGCACTTTTTCATATAAGCTCGAGTCTTCATAAGAAGCATTAATAGAGCCCATTTTGGTGCTAAAATGCATCTTTTATGATAAGTGGTTTGAAATGGTATATAACCTGTAAAAACTATGAGTTGTTTGTTTATTATGCGTAAGAAAGACTGTAATGCAGTAATATAAAGGTAATAAAACACACATTACAAGCCATAGAGCACATTTCAATACTTAGTGGTGGTTAATGATGAGGATGCTTTGTAATATGTCTATAGGTTCACACTTATATACCTTATGTAGCATTTGGAAGACCCATCCATAATTACTATACTATTAATTGAAAGAAGGTGTTGTTATGATAGGCAATGTATCTCCTCTATTTTGCATTTTTTGTTTAACACATACTTATAGTAGTTGAATCACCATACCAGATCTTATAACATCTGGAAGACGAGTAGCATTTGGAAAATATATCCATAATTATTTTTCATTGAAAGAAGACATTATTATAGATTTTGGAAATAATTTATTGCTTCTAGGTGCGTGATGTGGTCAGCTCCTTCTATGTTTTTTAACTAGCATATCGTTAATGTAGATTTCCATTGTTTTTCCCGGCATGTCATTGAAAATGTTGTTGACGAGTCGTCCAAATGTGGTTCCTATATTTTTTAGGCCGAACAGCAGTGTACGGTGCTGCAGTATAAACCGTCTTCAATGATGAATGTTCACTGCACCATAGCAGTCATTTTCAATGTTTTCTTTTCTTGGTCGTCTAAATAGAATTCGATTGTAACCATTGTATGCATCCATGAATGATAAGAGGGCGTAGCCGCATGTTTTGTTAACAAGCCAGTCGATGCGAGGTGAGGGAAAACTATCTTTGGTGCATGCTTTGTTGATATCTATGAAGTTGATGCATATACTCTAATTGTGCCATTCTTTTTTGGTATTGCCACAAGAAGTTATACCCATCCTTAAACGATCCCAACAGGTTTCGGTGGCTACAACAGGGCTGCGCACCTTAAGGAAGCTTCACTAAGGCCATCCCCAACCAATCAAAATGTTGAAGACACCACAGATGCATTAAAGCAAACAACCACCGCCAAACTCAGGTATTGAAGAATCAGATGACGCAAGGGCTCCTAGATAATCTGAGCTGACCGATCATACGTCCTGCATGGTCTACGTTCTACCTAGCTTCCTCACAACATGCTCTTCACTCAACTCACTGTTGAGAGAGCACAGTTTACACTACTTTAGTCACCCAACACACTACATAGGGATCATATATTGGATTCAAGCCAGCCTTCTCATGCCATGCAACCTAAGGAAGTTCAATATTACAAAGAATCCATGTAGCACATATTGCCTATCCCCCAGGTCGAATCCAACTATTGTGACTCCGCCATCAAAGAACACCTCATCTTTGCCTCCCCCACCACTAGGAAACGGTAATGAGACGACATTCAATCCCCACCACAAAATCCTCCTCTTCATTTTACAAGATAACCCACCAGCACTACGATCCCAAAAATTCCAATGAATATAAAAACAATTAATTACCACTCCGAACTTCGTCATCACTAGAAGAAAACAACTCGTATACTCTAACAACAAACATCCTAGACAGACAAAGCGAGACAACATTAGTTTTTTCCAACAACGAAAACAAAAGAAGCAAAAGGTACGAAGGTGCATAAGATAGAAAGAATGTTCCTCCTCCCACTTTATATAGAGAATACAGATGCAGTTCCAACCACATGATCAATAGACAGCCTAAGATTAGATCAACGACTACAAAAGCAGCACCTCATTTAATGTCTTCAAAAGCCAGCTCGGGACATTAAAAGTGACAATCTCAAAAGTTCAGAACAACTCAATCCAACGATTTAGAGCAAGTGCCATAACCGCAAAAAAAAGAATCACGAAAAAATAGGCACGTGTCCATTTTCCTCTCAAGTCACTCAATTGTCAAATCACCAACGGTTATTGCCATAATTGCTTTTCCAAACGACCCTCCTTCAACAACATCCACATGTCCAACCCTTTCCATACTTTCTCGTCAGCATACCCTCTACAAAGTCGTCCTAACGAGAGAGGGCTATGTAAGTATATATATATTTCCACATACACCAACCAAACATAGAAGGGCACGTGGCAAACACTTCATCAATATTCACCCAAGTATAAACCAAGACTCAATGACTTACACTATAAGACGATCTACCAACATAAGCATTCAACGATTTATCAACAGAAGCTCGCTTCATACAAAGGACGTCCTAAGCACAGCCCAGGACATCCCCCTCTCTATCATACGTCTGCATGATGTTGTCATCAGCACTCCAAGTATCAGCATCACACTTTCCCATCGACTGCAACAAACACTCTTCTCCATTGCCTGAATCAAATCACTAGTTGTGACTCACCTCCTACTAGCTGACACAACTCAAAATATCTATCTACGACTCAACTCAAAATATTTATCTATGACTCATATCCAAAATATCTAAATCGTGACTCACCAGCTATAGTCATCATGACTCACACCACAACTATAAAAGCTAATCCCCATAATTATGTTGGCTTGATTCCAAGTTGCATACTCTATACACAATTGGATATAACCATTACCACACTACCAAAACCTCCCCCTCCTAACCTGTCCTAATCACATATTAGTATAATATTAGATAGGGTCCTAAAGAGACTCCATTTTAGTATTTACAACCATATTGTAGAAGTAGTTACAAATTAACATGAGGTTTTTTTGTCAATTGCTTCAGAAAATGGGTTTAACATGTGTCAAATTCCGATTTTAGTCAAATATGGGTGTAGAAACTAAAAATATTATGCATCTGGATTTGGAGTCCAAACAATTATTAACCGACTCCCTTAAACTAATTTTATGTTTTCTGATAATACCGGTCAAGTGCCTTATACAAAATACCATGATAGAACAATATTACGGATTTCTCAAACTCCGATATCTTTGGCTGGTTCACTATGTAATGCATTGGCAAGTTGAGGTTTGGCAAAATTGATTTCCTGATAAATTGTCTAAATATCATAATTTATTAGAAAGTTTCGACGATAAGATGAATTCTTAGAATTTAAAGAATTTCGCAAGTGATTTCTAAGTTTCTAAGTAATTTCTAACTAATAAAATGAAGGGTTCTCTTAATTCTTAAATGAAATGGAATCTGGTTGCAAACATGTTTAGAATGAGAAAAAATCATCACAATGAAAAGTCCACAAACGCTCAAATTGAAATTTAGAATGAACAATTCAATTGAATTGAAATTTAGAGTGGAAAGCAACAACTATAATGGAATGGTAATGCTTCTCAACTCAAGTGTGTGTTGTTGTAGTGCTAGGTATTTGTGAGGGACTAATATACACAATTAATGTATCTTATACACGTGTCTAGCACAACTTATCAGAGAACACTTCTCCCGACGACCTCATTACGAACTCATAGCAAACTGACAGTCTCTCCATGAGATCGCCGAGCAGGTTGCCCGAATACTCATTCACGAACTGCTATAATGAATTGTCATCACAATGCGCCATCGTAACAGTCAGTAACGGACGAGCCAGCTGTCTCCATCAAGTCTAGAACTTCAGCTATGCTCATCAATACTTCGCCATCAATGCTCCATAAAGTTTCACATCAATACGACCTGACCGGACGGAAGAGAAAATAAAGGATCACCAAGAACACTATAAAAGCAGACTCCATTCTCCTTCCAAAGGGGCAGGAGGAACTCCATCCATGGAGGCTGGATCCATTCCATCAGCTCACCCCAAATCGACTCCATCCGCTGGGGCTGGATCAACTCTCTCCGAGAGATCACCAGATTTACTCCATCTTCCCCCTAGGCTCTCTAGAAGAGACCTCTCTATCTACCACACCAGATCTAATCACACCAAATCATGAACTATGTCTGACTTGATTCAGGTTCCTCATGGAGAATATGATACGTAGGCAGTTCGTCCAGAACGAATTCAATCATATCCACAATCTTCCCCCAATTTCCCCCAAATCTATACATCTGTAAGGTTAGACCAAACTTAACCTTTACAGTATTACTGTACTTGGTGCTTCTTCTTGCACAAGCTCGTTAATCGACTTGAACAGAAATAGAGAAATTATAAACAAGGTTGACTCAAACACATCACAAGAACTGTGAATTTGTTGAGATATTTTTTGGCATCGTTTCACCATTTAAGACTTGAATTTTAGCCTTGAGAAAATCACATGTTTATAATGTTTCAGAAACATTTCGTAATAGAATGGAGTTTAGATTGTCGCGGGAGTGGAATAAAAAAATAGTGATATTCCACTTGTGAAGAAAGAAGCATAGTAAATTAGTAAGTTGTAAGTTAAACGAAATACGAATATTATATTGGGATATAATCTTAACGGTATATATTGTTATACCAATCCTTATATATATTCAGACATCGTAGTGATCTTTTTTTTTTTTATGAAAATCATACTACTTTATATTATCAACCATCAAACAACTACAGGAACGCAGTTTGCACTTAACATACACCTTGGAAGCTTAGAGCTCCCTAACTGTTGGTTAGTCCAAGCTGCTAGGGAGTCTGCATCCCCATTAAAGTCCCTACTAATCCATCTAAACACAGAAGAACTGAAGTTTGAACCCAAGGATATTATATTGGCTTTTACAGCTACCCAATCCCATCTACAAGACTGGCCTTGCAAAGCTCTAATAACCTCTATATTATCTCCTTCAAACACAAAATATTGGAGCCTCAGCTGCTTTGCCAACACAATTGCAACTTCTGTTGCTTCCAGCTCAGCTTCTTCTACCTCAATATGCCCTAAACCTTCTAACTGCTACTCCCACTATACATCCTTCACTGTCGGTAGCTATAGCCCCAGCTCCAGCCCATCCTATCTGCCTGTAGAAAGATGCATCAAACCTAATTACTATAATGTCGTTTGGAATAACAGGAAATAAATTCTCAAAATAATTATCATCTGTATTTAAAGAAATGATAGGATTGAGATGGTCTTCTCTAAATGCCAAATAGCATTTGTCTGCCAGAGCTCTACTCTCCTCTCTCGATTTGCCATTCTATTTTCAAACTTGAGTTCATTCCTAGTTTTCCAAATATGCTGTAATAAGCATGCTGTAAAGGTGCCAGCCAGCCTTTTATCTCTGTCTGAGCTGCAGCTCCAAGATATAAAGAGATCCACTCTTTCTCTCATAGTAGGTTATTGATCCTGCTGCATCGTTAGTCCCATTGGAGAGCTAAACCATATAGTTCTTGCCCATTCACAATTAAAGAACAAGTGTTATGCAGATTTAATCTCTTTTAGGCAAAAAGGACAAGAGAATTCTCCCTTTATCCTCCTCTCAGCTAGCATATCCCCCATAGGAAGTATGTGCATGTACAGCTTCCATATGAAATGTTTGATATAGGCTCGAAGGGGAGCTTTCCAAATATGATTGAGAGTGAGTGGATTGCAGCTTGAGCATTGTCCCACCTCATCCTCTGGCTTGAGGAATTTATAAGTAGACTTAACAGTTAGGTAGCCATACTTATCCTTTGCCCATCTCATCTTATCATCAGAGTTTGCCTTAGGTCTAACTTTGACCTCCAAAATTTTTTTGCAAATAAAAGAATCAAAATGATGACTAAGCTTAGCCTCATCCCAACCACTTTTATCTTGCAAAAAAAGATCAGATACAACACTATTTTGTAGAGAGGGCACTACCACCCCCAGTTCTGCCAGAGTAGTTGGTTTATCCTGGCATTTCAGCCAAGGATCTTTCAAAATGGAGGTGGTATCCCCTCTTCCAATACCCCATATCAGGCATCCACTTATGGTGTTGAAGACATTTGTGTATGCCTTTCCAAAAGTGGGAGGCTTCATCTGGTGGTTTGTCCACATCTCCAATCCAGTGTTTGCCATAGATGTTAAACATAGTTCTAGTCTAGAGGACCTGGATATTTGTAGCAGCTTTATAAGGCAACTTAGCCAACATTTCTACATTCATATCTCTAGCTTTCCTTAACCCTAAACCTCCAGTTTGTTTTGGTTACATTTAGAATGTTCCTTTCCATACCACCAGAAATCTCTACATGCCTTATTAATCTTATTGCAAGTGGAGATAGAAAGCAAATAAGTTGACATTGCATACAGAGGTGTGGCCTGAATGACAGCTTGAATAAGGGTAGTTTTCTGCCTGGGACAACACCTTAGCTTTCCAACCTTTAATATTATTGTGAATTTTATCCACCAAATAATCAAAGTCCTCAGACTTTTTCCTAGATAACATAATAGGGACTCCTAGATATTTCTCTTTGGGTGCAAAATTCCTAATGTTCCAGAATCTCTTAAGCCTGATTTTTTTGTCTGTAATTGACATTCCTGCTAAAGAACACACTGGATTTCTCATAGTTTATCATTTGACCAAAGGCCCTACAATAATCATCCAGAATCTTCTTAAGCTTCCCACTCTCTACCACATTTGCTTTAGAGAATAATATCAGATCATCAGCATAAAGCAAATGAGTTAGAGCAAGGGAATACCTTTTGATCTTAATACCATGCAACTCCTCATCTTGCTCTGCTTTTGCCACCATCCTAGACAAAGCCTCAGAGACCAAGATAAATAAATATGGGGACAGAGGATCCTCTTGTCTGATCCCTCTTTCAAGGACAATCTTCTCAATAGGAGATCCATTTAGCATCACTTGAAAGGACACAGTAGAGACACATTGGTGAACCATATGTTTCCACTTAGTATTAAACCCAAGTTTCTCAAAGATGCTATCAAGAAAAGACCATTCCACCCTGTCATAAGCTTTAGCCATGTCCAATTTTAAAGCTATCCAACCCTCATTTTTAGTTCTCATGTTTTTCATATTGTGAAAGACTTCACAAGCTAGGCCAACATTATCTCTTATGTTTCTGCCTTTAATAAAAGCCCCTTGGAATGGGGATATAAATTTATTAATCAGACCTTTGAGTCTATTGGCAAGAAGTTTAGATATAATCTTGTACCCAAAATTACACAAGCTAATAGGTCTAAACTTGGAAGCATGATTTGGATTAGCAATCTTTGGAATCAAAGCTATGTAAGTCTCATTAAAAACAGGATTTAGGATACCAGAATTGAAGAAGTCTTGAACAAAGGCAGTCACAGAATGGCCTATGATGTCCCAGCATTTTTGGTAGAAGATCCCTTGAAACCATCATTTTAAGCTGCCCATTTTTTTTAACAGCCCATATATCCTCTTTGGTTGGGACAGCAGTGAGAATATCATTCTCTCTTGTAGTAACACAAGGTTGGAACAACCCCAGAATCTGCTCATTTCTCCCAAGGTGATCAGAAGTGAAGATCTCTTTAAAATATTGGTTTAAAGAGACCCTACTTCTGTTCTTCCCTCCTTCCAATCTCCATCATTGTTTTTAATTTTATCAATGGTGTATTTCCTTCTCCTGTAAATGGTGAAGAGATGGAAAAACTTGGTATTCCTACCTCCATCTTTAAGCCAAGAGTTAGAGGACTTTTGTCTCCAAAAATTCTCATCTTTTGTATACCAACCCAACAAATCTTCTTTCAGCACCTTAGCCTTATTGTAATTATCAATGCTAAAAGGTATAGCCAACACAAAATCCAGCTTAGCTTGTGTAGCTTTTATGTTGGTAAAAATGTTACCAAACACATACTTATTCCATATAGTAAGATCATGTTTAGTCTTATCCAGCTTATGTTTGAGGTTTCTATCAGGAAGCTCATGAATAATAGAGTTCCAGTCTTTCTCTATGACATCCATGCACTCCTCATTGTTAAACCACATATCAAAGAATTTAAAAGGTCTAGGAAGTTTTTCCTCCCTCTTAGCCAGATTAATGAATAAGGAGATGTGGTCAGAAGTAGCATTAGCAAAAGTTCTGATCTGGGCATTAGGGAAAGCTGCAAGCCAATCAGGCGTGGCCGGAGCTCTATCAAGCCTCTCCAGAACATGATCACTAGGCTTCCTATTATTACTACAAGTGTATTTTGGGCCTTTGAAGCCCAAATCCACTAATCCCAGATCATTAATCAAACTGTTGAATTCATTCATGCTTTTGGTAATTCTACTTCTGCCCCCAATCTTTTCATCTAGACTAGATATAGTATTAAAGTCCCCAAACAAGCACCAAGGGCCGGGAACCAGAGGGGCTACTTCCCTCAGTTCATTCCACACCTTATTCCTATTATGAGCAACTAGCTCATCATAAATAAACGAGAAAAACCACAGGTATTTATGAAAGTAATTTAAAATTTTACCTGTCACTTGGTTTCGTGAAGCCCCAAGGATCTCCAGCTCTACTCCTTCCTTCCACAAGATGGCCAATCCACCACTTAGGCCTATAGCTGGAACCGCAAAATGCCCACTGAACTTGATCTATTTTCCTAACTTAACTATTCCTTCCTTACTTGCCTTAGTTTCTACCAGACACACAATATCTACATCAAACTTCCCAATCAGGTCCTTTAGTTGATGAACTGCCGTGGTGGTACCTATCCCAAGCAATTCCAGGCGTGTATCGTCATGGAGAGAAAGGTAGCTGTGTAGGGACAGCCACTGTGAACCCTGGAGGAGAATTGTACAGACCCCCACTGTTTGCTACACCAGCACTCTCTTCAGAACTCTTGAAATCTCCTGAACTCTCTTCCCCCCTTTCTCCATTCCTTGTACTCCCTTGACCTTGCTCTTGACTACCATAGTTCTGGATCTTTTTCACCACTATGGAATCATCCATAGCTAGTGGTTCTGGTTGGAACTCGAAATCATCACTATCGTTTTCAAACCCAACCATGTCCTGGGCTTCATAATTTATCACTTCTTGTCCTAGATTCATAGCTGCATCTTGATCATCATAAATTTGTATTTCTTCCTCCATCTCCTCAGATTCATCAGTCTCTTCATACACTTCAGACTCTGTGTCCAATTCATCTAATTTCGTTGATGAGGGCTCTGGTGATGGTTCTGATGATGTAGCCATTCCATCATCTGTTGACGAACATTAGGATCCAGCTGAATCACTTGATATGGGTATGATGTTTGCCTCTGTTAGAATCAGTATATGACCCTCCCCTCTATTTCTCATATCATATGCTTGCCTCTTAGCCTGCTTTGATCTCTTTACAGATTTCTAATACTTCTACGCAGCCATCCACCCCCTCTAATATTTGCTATAATTAACTTTTCAAATTCTTCCGAGCACCCCTTTCTTTTTTCTCCAATTTGAACCACTCCCCTTGACAACTCTTCCTGACCTCTTCTATTAGCCACCCTACTTGCTTTGCCCTGCTTTTTCCTTTTTCCTCAAGAAACCATCGTCTTAACACCTCTACCACATGTTGCTTTGCTTTGGAACCGATATCCTGGTGTTGGATTTGGTAAGCTGGCCACAGCCATTTTGCTTGGTTGAATATCCTCAGCTATCGAGGCATCTTTCTTAGAACTAGACGAGAGTAGGTGTGTAGAGCGGTTGAGCCTACTACCTCTACTCCACGTAAATATCTCCTCATTCGATCCATCTCCTTGGGCCCAAGTCTTGATCAACACCCTGTCTCTTTGGCCCATCGGGACTATGGCCCAACTTCGATTTGGGTCTTCCTGTTCTTGTTCCTGACCCATAGGACTATCCGTTTCTTAGCCCATATATCCCATCCTACCATTTATCTCAAAACTTGTTGCTAATCCCCTATCTAGGTCCAGCCCTAGAACTCCAGGCCCATCTCGTCTATCTTTACTTAGATCAGGCCCATGTCCTCCTGTATTCATTGAGCCTCTAGACACCTGGCTAATAGCCGTTATAGATACTTCCAACTGATTTCTAGCCGTTGTAGCTCCCGTTATTTCTGTCATTTGGGTCTCAGTCCTGTTATCTGCCTCTGACTCATGTTGTTTGTCTCTATTTGCAGGTGTCCCCCCCCCCCTCCCATGAACTTGCTCCATCTTTCTTGTCTTGCTCGTATATTGTACCCCCTACCACCGTGAGAGGAGGCTGCCGGTGTCTCCTCGAACCTGAGTTTCTGTGGTGTACCAGATATGGTGATAGTCTGTTTCTTGGAGTATGCAATACCATTGAAAAATTTATTTGCTTTCATCTGACTTGTAAAGAAAGGTTTGATATTCTTAGGTGAGCCTCCACATTTTTATATGTTGTATATGTGTTGCTCTCGATCCGGCATGTGTATTGACCATGTCCGATGACTCCGCAGAAGTAACAGAATAGATCCAGTTTTTCATATTTGAATCGTACCTCAAAAATGTCTCATGTTTCCAGTCTCACCTTCTGATCTTTTGACAATCTTTCCTTGATGTCCAACTCAACTCTGATTCTGGCCACTGGTTGATTGAAATCCGGAGGGCATGAAAGGTCAGCTTCATAGACTGTACCCAGATCAACTTCTATCTTCCATACATTCGCTTTATTTATGCGTGCTTTTGGAAGATCCCATATCTAGACCCAAAATTTAACGAAATCGAAATTATACTCTTCCATTTTACTAGCTCCGATCCATTCCTTGATTGAGAAAATGTGTCCATACATCATCCATGAACCGTTTTCCAGTACATGTTTTCTTTCTGTATCCTCTTCAAAAGTGATCCGAACATGCTCCCTATCAATCAATTCCAAACAGACTTCTTTTTTTGTTTGCCACGTTCTATGTAGATCCTCACTTAACCCCTCCAGGTCTATATTGTGGCTTCCATACAACTTCCCCATTAGAGTGAGTTTCCCATTGAATTGTTCCTCTACATTGAATTGTTCCTCTATATTAAGACAATCTAGTTCTACCACTCTGTTTCTTAGCAAAGAATAATTTGAACATATCTTTTTGGAGCTCTTCTATTTTACTGCTTCCTTCAGTTACTACTGTCATATCTTGTTGGTTATTAATTTCTGTTTCCATGTTGTAAACTGGTTCCTTGAACCTCAGCCCCCTTGGACCAAACCGTGTACTTAAACTAAAAGGTTGTAGATCTTGAAACAAGAAAGAGAGATGAGAAGGAGTAGAAAGGAGAAGACAGACTCTAGAACCTAAGTTAAAAAGTCAGCAAGGAAGATGTTGGATTTTAGATTGCAACTCTGCTTTCACCCGCAGGAGAGGCCATTTCACTGATCAGGCACATAGCGATCGAGGATGACTTTACCATGAAAAAATAAGAGAAAGAATAAATTGCCTGCACAAACGCTATACACATTAAAATACATTGTTAAGTTTCAAACATCCCACATCATACTGTAACTCCAACATCATACTGTAACTTCAAATCCCGCAATCAATAAGCCGAAGCCAGTAGATGAATATCACCTATCTGGGCACTATATTAATTGGTCTATTCAACTTCTTTTTCAATTGGGAAATGGGACTTTTTTTTTCCAATTACCGTACTATCTATATCCTATCCATCTCTTACCATTCCTCTAAACACATTACAACATTACCAAAGAAATTATTCAGATTATAAAGTATGTGATCCCATAAAGTATTATACAAACTTCAGGAAAGGAGATTGCCAAAGTCACTTAATATACCGCTCAAGATATGAACATGATCTTGGTCGATTTGATTCGTATAATTATTTTGTACCGCAACAAGAAAGAGAAGTCACAGAATATCCTTTAAATGGTATGTCTTTTTAGTTATCATCTTCTAACTGAGAGATGATGCTGACAAACACTTGGAAGCCTTGGCATATATCAGAGAAAAGACAGTATTCATTCTTTGCATGGTATGTGGCCATTAATCCTGCACGCAGTACAAAAGGTTCCAGTCTTTACAATCAAAGCATAAATGAAGTTCAGACGTCTCAAAATAGAAAATCATGCTATACACCATTTAATATGCTTACAATCTTTTCCTAATTATTACTAGATACAAGGCAAGCAGCTTACGAAGAACTTTCTGTCAGAGATCGATATCAAGAAAATTGGGGAGTATCTCGCAGGATAAAGATGCTATGAAGAACATTTTGTGAAGTTGTGGATGTACCCATATAATTTAGTGTTGCAGACTAACTAAAGCAAGTACCTATAATATTACTATAACAACTGACGAGCATATACCTGCCAACATACAGTGTCTAAAAGAAGTAAGTTGTATGCAGTAATTTTATGAAAGTTCTTAAGCAAAAAGAAAAAAAGGCAGCTTCTGCAAAGATTGATCGAGTTTGTTTAGTCAGTGTTGGCACTGCCATTTAGTAAACATGCGAAACTGTAAACCTCAACCATTGAACGCTACATCGCTAAGTTGCTAACCCTAAGTTATGTTTGACGGGAACTTGCTAAATGTTTTGTCAGGCTATTACAGAATATGGACATATCAAAGCTCATATTCACTTAAAGAAGCACAATTACCTGCATTTCTAGCAAAGGAAAATGAAGCTTGCCCAATTTGGGATAACTTTGACACGAAGTTAAAATCCAAACCCCAGTGACCAAGTCAAGTCGAGGAAATTTTGACCAAATAAAGTTAACAAAGTAATTTGAGGACCAAAAACCAAGAGTGGTTCCCAAACTTTGCTTGGCTGGAGACATAACGACCAACCAAGTAAGGCACAGCTGAAAGTCAGCCTGCAAGGACTGTTATCATGACACTAAAAGTGCCACCTCAGCAACAGTCTGATTTTCCAGTCCACCATCCCTTGTACAGTGGCAATTATCAATAACTTGTATAAAGTTCCTCCATGCATTGGCCATGCTCAGGGGAGGTATTTAAAGAAGGAAAATGGGTTTTTGGTACTTAAAGTGATGCATGAGCATGGAAGTATATTTAATTAGTAGTTTAATTAAATTAGTAATAGGTTATTAGAGTTTCCTACTTGTTTTTGAACTGGGTTATTAGGTTATTTAGTAGTTTCTATTTTGGTTTCCTTTCAAAATTAGGAACAAAGATTATTATATAAAGGCATTTAGGCCTTCATTGTTAGATTGGTTATTATTGAATATTATTTCTTTCTTCATGTTTGAAGGTTTAAACCCTAGTTTTAGGTGTTTTTTTTATTAATCGTGATTGATGTTCAACCATTGTTGAAGCTTTTGCCAACAAGATACATCACAAAGAGAGGCTAGATAGAGAAGGAATCAAGCTTAAACCCGTCTAGTGTTTCATTTAAGAGAACCTGTGCGGAGATAAATTTGCACGAGTGAGAATTGAAATATAAGAATTAATTTTACTTTGGTCTTTTGTTACTTTAAAATTCCAAGTATTTACTTTCTGTTTTTCACTAGACTTGCCTTATCAAAACTAAAACCCGTCTTGTGTTTCCTTACAAAGACTCCCGAGACTCCAGGGGGAAAGAAATTCGTACATGTGAGAATTGGAAAAGAAGAATTTATTTTACTTTTGTGTTATTACTTTAACATTCCAAGTTTTTCCTTTCCCTTTTTCGATTGACTTGCCTTATCCTTACTGATGGAGGGCTAATAGCTCCCCACCCCGCCCAGTGGATGAACTTTTAAGACAAAGTGAGATACCCCACCAATATGTTTGCCTAAATTGTTCTAAGCAACTCCGACACAAGGACATAAGACCTTAAATGATAGTAATGTAGTTGGCATACTTATATATACCTACTAGCCTTATGCAACGTGCCAGGCACGTGGGAACAATCCCAAGATGGTGGGCCCCACCTCTTTTCTTATTTTTTAAAAATAAATTTATAATAGAAGTGAAATTACTATTTTGCCCCCCCATGTGTAAACCTTTCTCCCGACACAGGGGCCCACCGACACATTTGACAAAAAAAAAATTTAACTGCGAAATTACAGCTTTGCCCCTTCAAAAAAAAATATACTAAAACTGCGCCTGTGAAGTACATGAATTCACTGTTGCTAAGACCGAAGATTCTTATAAGTAGTTATATATACCATACAAATGACATAATATAAATATCTGGAGGATTGGAGGGTGATTTAGGAGTTGAGCTTGGTTCAGAGTGAGTGACAAAGAGATAGCGAGGTGAGAGTGAATTAAAGGGAACAAAGTTGGAAATGGAATGAAGTGTTATTAAATTATCCTACAGAACAATCTTGGAGGTGGATTAAAAGTTGATCAACTCTTATAAATTTAATACTCTCGACGCAATCTCACCAACTGGTTATCTCTTCAAGAAGGTCATCATCCATGCTTATGTGGGTCATTTGGCTTGAAAGTGGTCTACGGATCTTCAAAGACAAGTTTAGCAGTTTCCAAAAAGTTAGGTGTCTTATGTTCCTATTGTTAGAGGACTTAGACATGATGATTTGATGGCAAGATGGGAAGATACTATAATCTTCCATCTTGAAGATGGTTTTGTACTTCTGGGTCTGTTGTGTAAAATATCTCACACAACAGTTTCTATTAAAGGAGGGGTTCTAGGGACATATATTTCAAAAACACGTAAATAAACTCATGATTGTTAGAGCATTTCTAAGTTTTAGAATTGGCTAAGTTTTTGTACATATGATATTCAAACTACTTTAAACATTGTCACAAAAAATTATTCAAATCTGAAATTGTAACCCATCGAATGTTGTCAACAAATTAAGAATTGTGACCGTTCCATTTTCATGATTCTTGATACTACATTTGACAAGTTTAATTTATTATTATTATTATTATTATTTGTGATAATGTCTAGAATATTTAAGAGATCATATCTACAAAAAATTAGCCTAATCTATAACTTTTAAATGCCCTAAGGATTTTGAGTTTGTTTACGTGTTTTTATAAAATATGTCCCTAGAACACCTCCCTTATATTTATATAATTATTGCTTAAAGAAGAAATAAAGTAAGTTAGAGCCAATAACATTCCCTTTCCCTGACAGAATCAGCAACAACATTCAACACTTGAAAAACGACAAACGGATTACAGGATCTCATATAAACACACAAAAGCATTCTTCACTTTGAACTATCAATAACAAAGCAATGGAGTTATTTAAGAGAATCAACTTGTAAGTCCTCAAAGTAGGCTTTTCAAGTTCCCAAAAGATTTCAAGGTATGCTATGTAACAAGATTTGAAGATGCTCTAAAAACCTCATTTGAGTTATTTCAAACTTGTTACCTCAAAAGTCGAGGGTGCCAAAGAAGACTATTGCATTCTGATAAATGGATTAAGTATGGGCTAGGAATTACATATCAAGGGTGTGACAAGCTAAGCATCTAGTAATAACTACTTTATAATAAGCTAATACAACATCTTAAAAGGAGTATTATGAACAACATACCATAGCCTGCAGTTTGAACATCAAAACCTTCATCCTACAGCACAATAAGTGACAGGGTAAGAGTCAATTTCATGTCAGAGAGATCTGCAAGGTAAACTTCAAAGTAAGCTGACAAACTGACCTGCAATTCTCGAATCAACGGCAAACTGCCTGTAATCGAGTAGGGCTTCACATATCCAACCACATCCTTAGTTGCTTTGCATAACACATGGAAGCCACGTGAATCAAGATCACAAGCAACTCCAGACATCGGTGCCTCGCCATAACTAATTGAAATACTGAAAACAAACAAATGCATACTTGTAATTAGAAAGAATAAATACAGAGAACACTAGCACATAGCACTCATACAGAGTTCAACAGTTGTAATGACCCATGTTCATGGAAGCAATTGTTGTCTACTCCCACAAAGTGAGCATTTTTGCAATAAATTGGAAAGCAGAAAACGATCAACCTGTTATCAGTAAACAAATCAATGAAAGAGAATCACACCTTCCCCTGAGGTTTTCATCTGGGAGGACATATTTTGAAACTGGACCTCGCACATCGAGCTTCTCTATGTTTGTATTTATATCATCCACGTAGTTCGTTAACATCTTTGTCACATCTTCTATGCTGAAATGGAGTATCAAGTAAACAAGAGGAATCAGAACCTGAACTTACTTATTCTTATAGTGAGGGATATCTATGTTCTATTTTTCTTTTTTCCGTGGAACGTATATATATAAAACAAATGCGGAGCTGGAAACTTACTCGTAAAAAGGAGTTAACCTGCAGTGTATATTAGCAGAGTAAGACAGTCAGGCTTCGTTGTAAAAATTATAAACACAGTTTGTGGAGATTATAATAGCAAGACAAACCTGACATCTCCTGAAATTGTACATTCTCCTGGAATCTGATTGACCCCACCTCCTGGATCTGGCTCAACAAATAACCATGAAACGTTTATGCGAGGAGACCTGACAATTTATCTTGACTGATAAAAAATGTTTTTTAATCAATTCATATATTTATTAATCTTATAATCTAACAATGAGCTCATGAAGGTAAATTCCATAGACCATGTAGATACAAACTTACAACTCCACTGAGTTGGTTTGATTGTTGATGGTGTCGCGAATCCATAGACCTCTTCCTTTGGATGGGGAGGGAAGTCCCTGTAGAACCGGGACTGAATCTCTTTAAGTGCTTCCATAGCTAATTCCAAAGGATTTATTGCCTGCAGAAACACATCATAGACTTAAGCTCTCACTGCAAAGATTGAGGACAAGACACTATATCATTTTGTCAATTCTTCACCTGCAATGTAATATGGAGTATAGAGTCCTCGATTTCTCAGCTCTCTCTTCTTTTTCCTCTTTTTCTTTATACATTCAAGAATAATTGTGCTTCTAATACATGTAATTGTTTAATAAAATGGACCTCACTCCATAATTATATACTAACTTTAGGCGCTCAACAGATATGATGGCTCTACCAATATCATATTTCAAGAAAAGCTACAATGGAGATATTGAATATAAGTAATCTAATCAATTTGGTCATTTTTCCATTCAACATTTTAGTAACCCCGAAAAGAAAAAACTAAAAACAGAAAATAGAAATAAAATAAAATAAAAAGAAGGGAGGAAAGGTAATAACACGTTAGAAAAAGCTAAATTCTTTTGAAATGTTCTCCATCCTTTACAAACAGAGTAATATAACCTAACTGTGTTACATGTCGTGTACATAATCCTCATACACAGTGATTTGAACAGAAACAAGTATTCTCAAAAAATAAGAGAAAAACAGTACTTATCAAGAAGATCAAGCCTCGCATGGTCTTGAATCTGCTTAACTGAACAAGCACCTAAGTGCTGAATAAGATTTTGTATATTCAATACATGTTACTATTGATTTTTTTTTTCTTTTATGTATGCTGGAGGTGTATTTTGAGAGTTCTGCAGATGCAAGAAACTGATTGTTGTGCTGGACTCTATCCTCTTATGATAGGCAACAAAAGTAATTATGCAATGGAGACTGGAGTACCTTGTGTGCTAGACCACTATGGAAAAGCTTCCCTGTTGCATGAAGATTCCAAGATAACATACCACCTGTCCCAACACAAGGTTGTTTGTCGGCAGTATCAATCCAAAACCTGTGCAGAGAACACGACATCGCTAACGAATCTTAGTTCCATGAAAAGTAACTTTGCCTTTCTCTGATCCATTTCAATAGCCTAATATCACATGATGTGATCTACTTACAGAGGGCCTTTCTTAAGCTGGTTCAGCAATCCATCTTTGACAAGCATATCCACACCGATACCAGCAATCGAAGAGTTTTCTTCATTAGCTATAAAGACAGCAACAACAGTTGATTTCAATGTCGGTTTTGTTTCTCCTAGCCGCCTCATGAGCTCAGTTACAAGAGCAACATGCCCCAAACAATCAGTTGTTCCACGACCTTGAAGTTTGTCCCCATCAATACTAAGTGAGAAAGGATCAAAATCCTGCAGATAAGACATAACAATACAAAGGCTCCTATAAGACAAAACGTATAACGAGAACTTCAAACATGGCTTGCATGGGTTGCCATAATATTATCTGTCAGGGGGGCGAGGTGAGGTGAGGCAAAGCACAAGGCATTTACTAAACTAACGCCTTGGCGCTGCCTTAGGAAACCCTTTGAAAACTACTTGCAAGTATTTCATTAAAATGCCGCCTTGGCCGCTGGGGCTTGGACCACCTGAGCACCTCCTTTGACAACATAGCCAAAACAATTACTGAGAGTCTGAGACCATAACATAATGTTCTCAAATATCAGCTACCCTAATTAGAGTAAGTTACATCGCATGGAATTTCACTTATGCATTGTTATCTAAGCAGTTAACATGACCCCTAGAATGCAACCCACCCCTGCTTGGCTGCTCCTCATATAATGCATCTTCTTATGTTATGTGCACTCACGCCAGGTGCCAAGACCGTGTAAGCCATTAAGTTGTCATAGTGTTTGTACTTTTATACGCATGTGAAGAAATAACCAAGTCACACTGATTTTGCTTCTAAATAACACTCTTTCCTTTAGATAACACTACCATGTCTCTCTCCACTCATGACATGTTCTTTTTCTCTCATTCACAGTATAATGGTAGTAGGGGCAACTTAGGATCGGATCAAAGGCTTTTGGAAAAATTTCCAGTTTTTTTCGGGAGACAAAATCCTCTCCGGTTCCAATCCAATTATTTTCGGATTCGGCATTTCGGAAAATCCTTTTTTTCGCAACCATTTTGGACATGCTAATGAAATTCATTCAGCAACCATTTTGAACATGTTAATACATCCATTCAGCAACCATTTTGAACTTCTCAATGTATTGATTCGGTAAGAATTTTCAACATGTTATAACATTCATATTCATTTTGTCCAAAACAGGTACAACCCAAGTAACAGTCCAAACCAATTCATGAAGTAATAACTAAAACATAACATGAAAAGCTGGTCAAACTAGACTTAAATAATATCATGGCTTTTGATTTGGTTGTAAATTATTTGTGGTTATAAGTTCGTGTTAGTATATGACATGGAAAGTTAAGATGTGTATATGTTGCAACTTATAAGTCCACATGATTTCGTGAAAAATCGGAAATCGGATTGGATTTTGAAAACTCAATCCAATTCCGATCCGACTATTATTTTTCGGAAAATTCGGATATTGGATTTTCATATATCGAAACACAGATATTAGTGCCAAAATTCAGAAAATTATCGGACCAGTTTTCATAATTTCGTTAAAAAAAACAGCACCCATAAATGGTGGCAAAGTAGGTTACTATGTTCATTCGAAAGTTAAGCAACATGGACACTTCATATTCCTAATAAAATTCCATGTTGGACTCACTGACAGTCGTGTCGGGCACATAGATACATTGTGCATACGATTTCAACCTAGGGTTTCTTCCATACCCTAAAAGAATGAGAAAATAATCTACTAACATAGTTAGAAATCCATGATATGCCACTTTCATAGTTTATTTATTTGAAAGGAGGTGTTTTGTAAGGTCTTGAATCCAAGAATTAGCTGTGTAAGTAAAGAATAGCAACAATTTTCTTTTTAATTAGCTGTGTCCCCGTGTCCTATTCATATTGGTCACTGTGTTTGATACTCCGTATCGGTGTCAATGTGACTCACATACTTCAATAGTATGACCCTGACTGTAAAATTTGTTCAATATTCTAAATTATTAGATGCAAATAATAGTTTGTGCCACAACTTATAACAAGTTATCCATCAGATTTTCAATGTCAAATCATGAGCCAATCCCTAATCTGTTGCATTTACTTATTTATCAAAACAGGAACATGTGCCCAACAATTCTATATTCCAAAGTTTCCTCTATCATATCAAAATAAACACAAAAAACATACCCAGTCCTGAGGATTAGCAGTAACAACATCCATATGACAACCAACAAAGGAAACAATCTTTCCAGGAACAGTTCCAGGATACTCAACAATAAGATTCCCTCTGCCTTGGACGTAAGTAACATGGTTTACTATGAGGGGTCCACCAGAAGTAGTAGTGCTATAAGGAAGGAGAACATCTAACACATGTTTAGCAACTCTGTCTTCTTCTGGAATAAGTTCAGGTGGATTGTTTTGAACATATTTGGATTCTCCAATTAGTTTTGAAAGAAATGGGACGTATTTTTCTCTCTTTAGATCACCGATTGTTTCTTTTAATAATGAAGCCATTATAAATAATAATAACTTGCCCGTGTCGATTAGAACACATTTATATATCTACTAGAAAGATGTACCACGTACTATAGTATGCACGTGTTTCATATGCACACCTTTTGATTCCTCTTATTTCAGCCGCAATAGTCACACAGATTTTCGAATTAGAATATATTTTTATTGAAAATAAACCGAAATACGTTAATGAACAGCAATTATGGTGCATAAATACTTGAAAACTAAATGATCAAATTAAGATAGCCTCTTCACTTTGTGGTTTAGGATATTAATCCGTAATTTTCAAATGGAATTATCTTAAACTCAATCTAGTTTATATAATATTTTTATTAGATTTATGGTGATTTAGCGGTAAATCATCACCGCTCGGCTTACGTACTAATGTTTACAAATCCCTAAAACAGATTGATTGTTTCTATATCCTCAAAGAATACACTACTCCCATTTGAAAAGATTTATCACATGAACGTGTCCTATAAACGGGTGCTGTTATATTAAATTATTCTAAAAAATATTAGCAACTATGCATAGCTATGAGATATGAAAATTATATTAATTACTCATTTAAATTTCTTGCACCACTCTCTATAAAAAGGAAGCATCAAACCTTGATAAAACTCATCGACTTCTTTTTATTGTTTAGGTTTAACAATAGAAGTTTGATTGAAGTTTTGTGAGAATGTCCAATATGGCGAAGATAATATTGAAGTTACTTGAATAGCAAACAGACATTCCTAATCAAAATAAAAGAATTATGATAAACATTACTTAAAATGCAAAACTATATTTGTCGAGACATTTATTCCCCCTACATATAATCCAAATATGTTTTAGAGTTATTAGTTCAATGCATTTGCATCAAGTTTCTGATTTTCCATTAATTATTCTTTGATGTTAGTTTAATGTAGTACGTTGCATCCAGTTTTCAATTTCTCATTAATTATTCTTTGAGGTTAGTTCAATGTAGTTGTATCAAGTTTCCAATTTTCCGTTAATTATTATTTGAGGTTAGTTCAATGCAATTGTATCCACTTTATAATTTCCTACTAGTTATTCATTAAGGTTAATTCAGTACAGTTGCATCCAGTTTTCGATGTTTCGTTAATTAATATTTGAGATTTGTTCATTACATTTGCATCCAGTTTCTAATTCCCCGTTAATTATTTTTCTAGGTTAGTTCGATAGTTTATAATTTATATACAATTTGCATACATGTAAGAGTTTGTTTTTATAAACTCACTTTTGTTTTGGATTCCTAATTACTCGTAATTACTCATATGAGAAGGCTATGAAAGCAGACATTTATTTTTTAAGGTTAGTGCGATACAATTACATCCGACTTTCGATTTCCAGTTAATTTTCCGTTAGTTAATTTCTGATTTTAGTTTAATGCAGTTGCATCCAGTTTTTGGTTTTCCGTTAATTATTCTTTGAGATTAGTTCAATGCAGTTTCATCCAATTTCTGATTTTATGTTAATTGTTTTTTGAGGTTAGTTCAATGCATTTGTATCAAGTTTTCGATTTATCGTTAATTATTTTTTGAGGTTAGTTCAATGCAGTTACATCAAATTTATAATTTCCCATTAATTATTCATTTAGGTTAGTTCAGTGCAGTTTCATCCATTTTTCAATGTTTCATTAATTAGTCTTTGAGATTAGTTCATTGCATTTGGATCCAGTTTCTGATTTCCTGTTAATAACTCTTTAAAGTTAGTTCAATATATTTGCATCTAGTTTCTGATTATTTATGCTTTGAGGTTAATTTGATGCAATTATATTCGGTTTCTGATTTCCCGTTAATTATTCTTTGAGATTATTTCAATGCATTTACATTTAGTTTCCGATTTCCCACAAATTATTCTATGAGGTTAGTTAAATGCAGTTGCATTCGGTTTTTGATTTTCTGTTAATTATTTTTTCAGTTTAGTTCAATGCATTTGCATCCAATTTTCGGTTTCATATTAATTTTCATCTGAGGTTTGTTTGATGTATTTGCATACCGTTTCCGATTTCCCTTTAAATATTTTTCAAGGATTTGCATCCAATTTATAATTTCCCGTTAGTTATTATCTGATGTTAGTTTAATGCAATTGCATTCAGTTTCCGATTTATAGTTAATTACTTTTTGAGTTTAGTTTATTGCATTTGCATAAAGTTTTCGATTTCCCGTTAATTACTCTTTGAACTCAGTTATGTATTTGAATCAAGTTTCCAATTTCCTTTTAATTATCCAATGTGGTGTGTAATACCAACTTCTACTGATCCATCTGTAGTATCTTTGCAAACATGACATAAAAAGTAAATTATGTTTGATTTACTATGTGGGATCATCGAAGATTATCCAGTTCCCGATTTCCCATTAATTATTTTTAAATTATGCATGACTCACTATGTGGAATCTTCAAAGATTATCTACGAACAAGTGTTGTTATATTAATTATTCTGAAAAATATTTGCAAATATGCATAACTATTATATATTAATATTATATTGATCACTCAACCAAATTTCTTATAATGTGAAAACCTCACTCTCCATTAAAAAAAAAAGAACTCGCATTTGATAAAACCCTTCAACATCATTTTGTTGTTTAATAAAAAAAGTTTGATTGAAGTTTTGTGAGATTGCCTAATAAAGTGAAGTTCATATATATTGAAGCTACTTGAATAGCAAGAAGTTCCCAATCATACGGAAGAGATAAGATAAACATCATTTTAAATGCAAAACTATACTTATCGAGACATTCCCACAATATATAACCCAACTATGTTTTGAGGTTAGTTCAATGTATTTGCATCCAGCTTCTGATTTTCCGTTATTTATATTTTGAGGTTAGTTCAATGCAGTTGCATCAAATTTCCAATTCCTGTTATTTATTTTTTGAGATCAGTTCAATGCAGTTGCATCTAGTTTTTGATTTCTCGTTAATTACTCTTTTCGGTTAGTTCAATACATTTGCATCCAATTTTCAATTTCCTATTAATTGTTCTTTGAGGTCAGTTCAATGCATTTGCATCCAGTTTATGATTTACCGTTAATTATTCTGTGAGATTAGTTTAATGCATTTGCATCCAGTTTCTGATTTCTCGTTTATTATTTGATAAACTTGCATTTGCATCTAGTTTCCGATTTCCCGTTAATTATTATTTGAGGTTAGTTCAATGAATTTGCATCCAGTTCCCGATTTCCTGTTAATTGTTTCTTGAGGTTAGTTCAATGCATTTGCAACCAGTTTATTTTTTGAGATTAGTTCAGTGAAGTTGCATCCGGTTTTCGATTTCCCGTTAATTATTTTTTAAGATTAGTTCCACGCATTTACATCATGTTTCCAATTTATAATTAATTTTTCTTTGAGGTTAGTTCAATGCAGTTGCATCCAATTTTAAATTTCCCGTTAATTTAATCTTTGAGGGTCAGCTCAATGCATTTGCATCCAGTTTCCGATTTTCCAACAATTTTTTTTTTTTAATTTTTAATTTTATGTTAGTTTGAAGTATTTGCATTTAAGTTTTGATTTTCCGTTAATTATTCTTTGATGTTAGTTTAATGCAGTTATATCCATATTCCAATTTTTTATTAATTACTTTTTAAGATTAGTTTAATGATTGCATTTGCATATAGTTTCTGATTTCCGTTAAATATTATTTAAGGTTAGTTCGATGCATTTGTATCCAGTTTTCGGTTCCCCATTAATTTTTTTACATTAGTTTCATTCAGTATTATATATTTTTTAAAATATTTGTCATTATTGCTTTGCCGTAATTTTTTTTTTCATTTTTCTATTATATATTTTGTGATGTTATTTTTTGTATAATTGTTTTTAACTATGTTTTGAGGCCGTATTAAGGATATATTCGAAATAAGTTGGTGTTTTATCATAGACACTAAAATTGTATGATTTGTAATAGGGAATTGGTTTCTACAAATCACCTATTTTTTAGCAATTTTTTTTATTTGATCAAATATATAAGAATTTGAACACTAAAAGTGTTTGATTCGTAATAGGGAATTACCTTTTATAAATCACCTATTTTTTAGCAATTTTTTTTTATTTGATCAAATATATAAGAATTAGAAATACACTTAAACTCTCCAAATATAAGAATTAGAAATACACTCAAACTCTCCAAAAAGATTCCATGTACGTGGGATTGTAGGCTATATATAAAAAAAACTATCTTTCACATTAAAGTACCACATAGGAGAGAGAAAATCTTCCATTAAAGGTGTTTTTAGTATATAGATAGTAGATACGAAAGTATATGGACAAAATAGTAAAAACAAACCTAAATAGGACAAAAATGAACGAAGAGATTTAGAGTAACAAAACAAGTTCTAGAGTACGCCCTTTTATGGGTGCGCTGATTAAAGGCTGATTAAAGACTCTGCCATGCAATACACTTTCCCCCTTGCCTGATGGAGGGCCCAGATGTGATAGTGCAGGTACAACCTGGGTACTCTAGAATTTGATAACAATAAACAATAGTATTTCACTATTTGCAGGACTGTAGATGAAGGTTGCGCTCTTTATAACAGTTTAGATGTTTTACAAGGTTATTTCTGTCATTTCAAATTTTACTTTAATTACACGTGTGGTGTTTGGAAAGTGATTAACAGATAAAACCTTTCCATCTATAGGGTGCTATGGGGATCCATTATTATGGATTAACTAGCCATTTGGCCTGGCCTATGGCCGGACATGCTACATAGATAGTTAATGACTCAAAAGCTTAAAGCCCACTTAAATAAATAATATATGTATATTGATAGCTAATGATTTATTGCATACTTTGTTTGAAGGGTTTATGTTTTTCTATTTTTTTTGAAGGGTTTTGACGAAGGGTTTTATTTCTATTTTTGGGTTATTATTGTCCTAGATAACAATTCTTATCATCCTCACCTATATAAACTATATCAAAATATAACACAACAATCAAGAAATAGAACACGTACTCATACCATATGTTTAAGTGATTTTAACAAACTTGGGCTAGGAATGGCAACCAATGGTATTCTTTTCTTTAAAACAATCCCAAACTTCTCTGATAAATCCAGCTTAGTCCCTTCTGGCAAATTCCAATTAAATGAGTGCAAGAGTGAAACCAATACAGATATTAACATTCTTTCACCTAAGGAATCCCTACACATATCCTTCTCCCATAACCAAATGGGAGATAATGAAAATCATTTCCTTTGTAGTTACATCCTTTACTAACATCTAGGAATCTCTCAGGATCAAACACTAAGGGGTTCTCCTAAGCTTCGGGGTCTCTGTGCATCGCCCATACGTTGAAAAATACTCTTGCACCCTTAGGGACAGTATAACTGCCAACTACACATTGTTTACTTGGGCTATGATCGAGGAACCAAAAGAGGCACTGCAGGATGCAACCTGAAAGTGGTATTGCAACTGTGTCTTTGGCATTGAACCCTTTTTAAGCTAATCGATCTCCACAATTTCGCCATAAGATTTTGAGGTTTAATGCTTCCAAATCGCAAGTAAATAAATTTGATTTTGTATTTACTTCTTATTCCCAGTCTTTCAAATTGGGAGAAACTTTAAATCTCCTCCTAAATAATCCAAGTGCAAGTGTTAATATTAACAACTGTTAACTAATAGGAATGAATCTCACAGCCAATCTTAGACAGCAAGTTATAAGACCATATTGTTTTGTTAAAGACGATTCAAAATTAAGATATACAACATCAACCTCGGTAAAATTCCTAGCGCAACATTTCTTTTTGTTAGTAACAGCATATAAAGAACTAACAAAGACAAAACATACATCATTCAATTAATATTTAATTAAACAATGATTATAAAAAATTAGACAACATAAGAAGCAAATATGAAATATATATATTTGACAAAAAATACGAAATACAAATAAAGGACTTACAATAAGAATTTTGCAATGTGGATTCTTGATGAGCATTTGTGTGTGCTTGTGTGGCATGGAACATTCTAAAACAGGGCTGTGGATCTGGATCACGACCCCCTTGAGAAATTCCAACTTCCTAAACTGCCTGATGCATTGCTTTAAGCTTGTTGTTCCTGATAAAATAGTACCCACACTTTTTCACTTATGATCTTTCCACCCGTGGCAGTGTATCTGAGAGTTGGATACACAACCCGATGGCATAGCACATGGTCAAGAAACATTATACCTTTTGTTATATGTTCAATTGGGAGGCTCTCATTGTCAAGCTTGAGGAGAAACTTTTGATCACAAAACACAATCAATTGCTTTCTCAATGTAGCCGCATCTGCCCGAGGCCCCCTAACTCCAATCAAAATGTGACCTCCATAACGGATATAGTCCATTTTCCGAGTCTTGTCAGGCCCGCTTAAAAGCAACAAATCCTATCAATGTATAATCAATCAGTTTGTTATATTGACATGCAAATATTATTTTTTCGCTTTAGGAAATTGATTTATCAGTGTCATGCAGCTCGAGCCCTCAAGCGCAAACCACAGGGTTGACTTTTGTGCATCAGTAAGCATGAAATAGCAATGCAAGGGAATTTAAAGGACAAACATGGTTTAGCAATAATGTTTCCATTTCAAATGGATTCCGAGAATATTGTTAGATTTACCAGAAAATTTGAGAAATAAGCTGAGATACAAAGAGTATTACCTAAAGTCCCAAACTAAAAATGAGTACTACTACTGCTGATAATTTTGAAGGGCTAAAATTAAGAAAGTTTGAAAAGTGATTTCTTCCCCAAGAATCAAAACTTGAATTAATGCCATGTGCCCGATATGAGCCAAGTAGAACATTTCCTGTCAAACCAACTTACAACCAATGTAAAAAGCGAAAGTGTTCAACTGAAAGAAACAATTGTCCCTACGCTATGTTGATGAGGATGTCCTGGTGCTACGTACACCTTTATTATCTATCTTCAGAATGTAAGAGCAACATTCTCATAGATACATGAAAAAAAAAAAAAAAAAAAAAAGAAACGCTCCTAATCGACTTACTGATTTGCACAAAAAAAAAATTATAAAAAAAAACAAAAAACAAACAAACTGAGTACCATGTCCGGTGGGGAAGTCACAATCATGATGTCAATAGAGGCCCTTGTATGTCTTTATTGGCTGCAACTGGGAGAAAATCTTTTTGTGGTGTCATCACCCTCACCACCCAGTACTCCACATTAAACACTCGCTTCAGACAATTGGAAGAAACTTACAGAGAGTGCGAGAGCAAAATTCCCCTCTGATTCAATAGTCTCCATTTGCAAGGAAATAACAAATCTAAAAACGAATCAACTTTGGATCTTTTCATCCCAACGTTCATTGGTCAGACACTCAGACTTCAGACCAAGAACATCTATAAATTGAACAGGAAATTTTCACAACCATTAAAGGTGCTCATTCTGGTGCCTGTGCAAAACACTCTACTCCTCTCGAACTCTGGTCAGTTCAATCATGCGGTGCATCCTTGCATAGGAATTAGGAAGCTAAGTGAATCATTCTCCATTGATTTGGGCCTCAAGGCTGCAGCTCAATGCCATTAGATTGTGCACATGCTCAACATAGATACTGATTTTGTGTAACTTGTACACAGATTTGGAGATGTACTTGAAGAGAGGGATGAGAGCTAAGGTCCAAAAGATAAAAGAATGCACCCCATATACTTCCTAGGCTCAACTTTCCTAAAAAGTCGGTCTTGTAGACATAGAGGAGAGTTACTGAGATCACCATAAACCACACCAAGACATTGGTAAGCCAATGATAGCACTGTTGAGCAGGAAAACTTCTTGAAACTTTGGTTCAATGCACAAAATGTTTTAGTAAACAACACAAATATAGGATAGATTAACAATGTAGAGAAGCTTCCTTGATAAAACAGGAAAGTTCAACACTCAAAATCTAATAACTCAATTTAAGCAAACCAATGACTAATTATACATTGTAATCTTGAACCTCTAACTTAGGCACCACTATGTATATGTCTATAGAAATCCCTCTAAACATTACAAACATATGATTCAAAGCTCCAAAGCTTGATAAAATGTCAAATTGGCGAAGAAAAAGTAACACTACTTAGTAGTCTATAAAAGGTCTTATTATGGACTAAGAGGTAAGAAAAGAGAAATTATAAATAATGTATCTGACCAGGTTCAATATCAACTTTTGCTTTACCCACCAAGCTCTGTATGCACGATGGTTGCCACAATAACAACATCCATTGCAATACAAACACACTCGCTGATGCAAAATTCCATACAGAATTTACATGGAATACTCGGACTACCCTAACAACTATGTATGACTAAGATTAGAAATCAAATTGAAAAGAGACTTGATCAACCAAATTATGAATGTGTTCAAATTTGTAAGGTATAAAAGAAAGATATTATTCTGACTAAATTATTTATTATCCACTGCAGAGTGTATACAGTTCAGTGTAGTTGCTTCCAAATCATGGTATCTAGTTAGTAGCCTAGATTTGCTATATCTACAGCTCTACCAACTAACTTGACTGGTAAGATCAAGCTAAAAATGCCAAGGAATTGATAAGAGTGATAAGTGCTCAAAAAGTGCTATTTAACCCTCGATTATGCCTCTTGTTTAGCCATCTTAGTGGACTAATAGTATTTATAAGTTGTGTTTTAAGATTCTACAGGTGAAAAAGAGAGTTTTGTAGAATATTAGAGAAAAAGGGGTAAAATGAAGCAATTCGGAGCATTAATGATCACATGGGAAGCCCGTGGACAACCATGGAGAAGGCCAAGGAATTGGAGCTATTAAAGATGTGACTTGGACCTATTTTAAAGCCTATTTGGAAGCCCAAGGCCAAAGGATTCGTTGCTTGGACCAAAGCATAAAAGATGATAGAAGGATAGAGCGAGGAAGAGAGAAAATCGGCTTATCGCGTGCGGGGGATGTATCGGCGTCGAGACGCATTGAGTGCATCGGGATGCATAAATTGGCGATCGAGGCGCATTAATTAAGTCCGGGGATGCATGAATGAATAATCGAGCAGCATGCCAATTCTTTTAGCCAATTTTGAAAGTTTTGAAGTCGGACTCACGGAAGAAGAAATCTATTTGTATTAGGAAACAAATGACGGTTTGGAATGCTTCTAGAGCTTATTGTAACCCCTATAAATAGAGGACCTAAGTGCCTCATGTAATTGGCCAATTCACTTATATTCTTGTCTCGAACTTTGAGAGAGAGATTAATAATAAAAGATCGGTTTTAACTAGTCGAGTCTTAATAAATTAGTCTTTCTAGTCTTATGTTCTTCGACTCTTCTTCTTCTCATTCTTCGTGTTCTTCCTTCTATATGGAAGGCTAATCTTCTCCTTCAAGGGAGGAGATGAAGCCGGTGCTTAAGGTTTAATGATTCTTACGGTTTATGGTGTTCTTGTCGGGTTAGTTCTTTATGTTTTTAGTTATTAGTTCCATTGCCCACACTAGGGGATGGAAGTATAGATTAAGGTTTTTATTTATTACAATTGAATATCATGCTAGTTTAGGGTTTTATTTATTGCAATTGAATATTTGCTAGTAACATGCTTTTATTTATTGCAATTGAATATAATGCTAGAATAGAGTTTTATTTATTGTAATTGAATATTATACTATTAATCTCTACTTTTCTTCTAATTGTGTAGTGTTTTAGAGTAAGGGAAGTATTCCTTGTGTTTGCCTTAGATGGTGATTCATTGAATAGCTGCCCAAGCTCACATAAAAGGAAAGAAGATACTAGTAACATGAACATAGGAACAAATTTAAGTAGAGTTAATTGTTAACGATGTTTCATCCAAAAGGGCATCGGCACTCGCTTGATTGCCCAATTGTAGTCTACTTGGAGAACAACATGAAGCAAAAGGTCATTGAATCAAAAGCATTGGTGGATTTGAATCTCTTGAATCTATCTCTCTCATATTCTCTCCCTATTTCCAATTCTTAGTTTTAGTATAAGTTTAGTTAGTTAGTTTAGTTTAGTTTAGTTTAACATTAGAATCTATAATATCTATAATAATAGTTTTAATCCCTCAAACCCCCTTTCCAATCCTGTCCTTCATATAAACATACATTTAAAAGTGGAACGATACCTTACTCATCCTTTACTTATTGAGGGATAATTAGGTTTTGATATGCTTCTATTTTGTTCAACGACCATACATCATCTCATACACAAAAAGGAGGCAGTGTCAAATGGCGCTGCTGCCATTTTAAGTTGTTTATGTTTAACATTTTCTTTCAAGATTAGAAGTTTAGATCTTAAGGTAATTTTAGCCGTATCATCCATCTTTTTGAAAAAGAGAGAAGCTTGAAGGACATCTCAAAGACAAGATCTACCATCCAGGTTAGTCGAATCTTCATTCTTTTTATTTCATTCTTAGTTTAGTTGCATCATAATTAGTTTACTTTTATTGCTTTCTAGTATAATTGCATTTAGGATCTTTTCAACAATTGAAGTTGTAAGCCAACACAGCGAAATATCAAACTCTAGTGTTTCTTGTCTGAATCTTGACAAACGGACTATCGATGCGTGGGGCGTGGTACTTAAGCAATCCAAGTGATTCACCATAACCCTAGAAGAGACTTTAGACAACGGGAGATACTAGCTGCAAAGCCCAACCAAGTTGAAGGAAAGTAGTTTTGCATATTAGTATAATTTAGAATAGTTGCATATTAGTTTAATTGCATTCAAGCATAATAGGATAGTTTTCATCATCTTCGCAAGATAGCAAGAATACTAGGCAGGATTGATATAATGGCACTAATGATGGAGGTGTTTTGGACACCAATAATCCTGAAGCTATCCCACCCATGGAAGCACAACAGAGGAAGAAGTTGGCGATTTCTATTAAGCCAATCATTGGAGACCCACCCAAAGTGATTGTCTTTCGAAGCGAAACTAACCAGGTTTGAGCTTAGAGCATCGGTAATCTCTATGCTTCCAAAGTTCAACGGTTTGAGATAATGTTGACCTTATGTTCACATGAACAAATTTCTATCGATCCTCGAGAACTTTCAAGAACCGAGAATATCGGGGATGAGATTATCAAAATCATTCCGTTCCCCTCTCACTCGAAGGTAAAGCATCCGAATGGTTAAGCGCAAAACCGATCAATTCAATAGATAATTGGGAGAAGTTGAGAACAAAGTTTATGAACAAGTTTACCCCCCTGAGAAGACAGATGCCATGCAGCAAGCCATCAACAATTTCAAAGGGAAGGTGACTGAAGAATATCATCAAAGCTGGGAGAAATTCAATAATCTGCTAGTCTCATGTCCACATCATGGATACCATAAGAGCACACTTGCTCATTTTTTCTATCGGGGACTCTCGATGATGAACAAGCAGATGATACAGTCAATGCACAAAGGCAAGTTTACATCGATGGATGGAGAGGAAGCTTACAACTTTCTCGAGAATTTAGCTAAAGAAACACAACAGTAGACTACTAGCAACAAGGATGTCGCTATCATGGAGGGGGAGCCAAGGCAATTTGGCTACAAAGCACATGAACAATCAGATCAAGAACTGAAGTCTACATTGGCCCGGCCACCGGCGATTGAAACTCGAGTAAGAAATTTAATGGGTTCTCTATGAATCCCTCCAAGTTCAACAAGTCTCAAGCTAAATCTCTCCCAGTCATGCAAGTTAGCCAATCTGCGAAGTCTGTTCGGACACTTCTCATGCAACTCTAGAATGTCCTAGTTACTATCAACATGCATTGGTTGGAGAGTACAATATAAACTCATTTCGGAGGCCCAACCAAGGTGGTAATAACTTTCAAGGCAATTATTGGAGGCGAGAATCTTTGGACCCCCGTGTTCTCAAGATCAAAGTTATATTCCATAGACAAGTCAAGTTTCACAGTTGGTCCCTCAACAACAATTATACTCTCAACAAAATTCCAATACAAGTGGAGAGTTAGTGCCTGATCCTAGGAGAAATTATGCCGCACCTGCCAACCTGGAGAATGCAATTACTTTGCTATCACAGAAAAATCAGAAGTTTGAAAGTGTTCTAGAGCTTATTGCACAGTCTCAGCTCAATCTCCAACAATTTCAGGCAAGTCAATGTTCTAGAATGGAGTCTCTAGAGGCTAAGGTCGACAAACTCACCACTGCTTTGCCTGTAAAGACACAAGCCACTCAACCTAGCTTATTGGAACCAATATTGAAGAGTGAAGATGTATGCCACATTGGGACAACTTCTAGTATTGATCACCTCCATGATCATGTTAGCTCAGTTACTACTTTCAGATCAGGATTGAAGATAGACAACAAGGTTGACTTACCTTCTCATGATGACATTGCTACAGAGCAATCGGTCAAGATTTCAAATAAAGTTCAAAAGGAAGTGGGGGAAATCCTTTCCACTCCCATTTGTCAAGACAACCAAGACAAGATATGCAAGAATGCCAAAGAGAAAGAAAAGAAGACACATGATGATGTGTTTGTACCGAAGGCACCTTTTCCTATGTTTTTTGCCCAAAGCAAAAAGGACAAGCAATTTTTAGAGATGAAGGAGGCATTTGAGAAAGATAACATCAATATCCCCTTTCTCAAAGCGATCAAGCAGTTGCCATCATATGCCAAATTCTTGAAGGATGCATGCAACATAAAGAGAAGTACTCATGTTCCAAAGCGAGCATTTCTAGCTGGACAAACAACATCTATTATCCATCAGCAAGCTCCAGTCAAGCTCAAAGATCCAGGAAGTCCTACAATATCATGCAAGATAGGAGAAAAATTCACAGGTAATGCTATTTTAGACCTTGGTGCTAGTGTTAATCTCTTGCCATATCATGTGTACCAAGCGTTGGGCTTGGAGAACCTAAAGCCTACAAAAGTCAAATTGAAGTTGGCTGACCGTTCTACCAAGATTCCCAGAGGCATAGTTGAGGATGTTCTTGTTCAAGTAGCCAATTTCTACTATCTAGTGGATTTCATTGTGATAGACACCAAGGAGGCCTTTGATAAAATTCCAATTATTCTAGGCCGACCTTTCCTCGCTACCTCAAAAGCTTTGATAAATTGTCACAATGGTGAAATGAAGATAAACTTTGGTAAGATGTCCATGGACATAAATATCTTTCACCTGTTGCATAAGGATTGTGATGAAGCCGAAGGTGGAGAGGTGTACTTCCTTGATAGTATGATACAAGAATTCATCCCATTCGAAGATACAATTGAAAGTGCTCAATCTACAAAAAACTATGATGAACCTGAGAACCACACCACAGAGGCGTTGCTAGCCATGTTATTAGAATCTCAGCAGAAAATTCAGGATTTAAGTGAGCATAATGGAAAATTGGCAGAGAGAGTATCATACCTTGAGAAAATGAACTTTACATTTCAGGATGAACAACAGACTTCTGCCTAGAAAAATCAGTTACTAGAGAATCAGCTTAAAGAAGTTTTGGAAAACAACCAGAATCTAGAAACTGAAATGAGTCTTCTGAAGCAGAAAGTGGACCATATTGATAAGAAGCATTGCACTACTGAAGCTTTTTCTAAACCATCATTGTCTGAACGAGAGAAGTATGTAAACCAGTCTACCACCCACCTTGAGCACAGTCAGCCAGACATCCATTATCATCACTGTGGTGGTAAATGACACATCAGATACTATTGTCCTGTTAGAAAGAATGATTTTCATCAATCTTCTATCTGAGAGGAACCACAAGGCCTATCACAAAATCATCGGACACTGAAATAGTTCAAGGTAGAGAAACAACTTCACCAACAATCTTTCCAAAGATATCAAGGAGTATTTTTGATGACCCACAAGGTGAGACCTCCTCGCCCCTCCAAACATTCGTCGATTTGGATGAGAAAATCTGATCTCCTCACTCCAAATTGATAATGCATGATATAAAGTCTTGAGAATATGACTTTAAAAGACTCACATTACGTCTTAGGGATCGGCGTAAAAGACCTAAAAATTAAAGCATCAATGGTAACATCTTCCCTTTTTCTCATTCATTTCATTTACTTAATTTCTATACATTGAGGACAATGCATATGTTAAGTTGGGGAGGGTGTACTTTGAGAAATGAATTTCAAAAATTAGTTTTCAAAAACAAAAATATTTTTGTTTCTATATTAGTAGCATGAGAAAAATGAATTTTAATGATGAGTCTGGGATATAGATTCTATACTGCTTAGTGTTGAGTTTGATAGATAGTCGATATTATTGATTTCATTACCGCTTAGACTATTTATTATGCTCGGACATAGTTCTTATTGATAGAATTCTTTATCAAGGCACCACCATAGTACTTGGTCAGTTTTGTGTACTTTTGCTAGAAGAGAGATTTAAACCCCTAGTAAACTAGAAGTAGAATTTTTAGACTTAGCCGTGAGACTTGAGCTTTATACCCATTCTTTGGAGAGTTCTTACGAAAAATCTGAGTCTTAGTGACTCAACATCTTTCAGTTCTTTATGTCGTTGTAATATAGTCTCATTATTCATTAATTTGGTTAATCACGAAGTGACATCAACTGGGGAGATAGCCATTAGGTCTTGTAGTCTATTCGAAACAGAGTATCATACTGATAAGCCAAGTAGTGAACCCATTCAGCCTTTATCCCACCTAGTAGGACCATCATGTTAAACCCACTGCTTTACAATAAGCCATTTTCTTTCATAAAACCCCTACCCTTTACCCCAACTCGGACAAGGAGTATAGCCAAAATCATTATCATCCATACCCATATGTTTCTGAGAATACGAGGGGCACAAGGAGGAAGAAAGACCACAAAAGGAAGATTACAAGGAAATATCAGAGAGATACAATGAAGACCATCATTACGTTCAAAGTGAAAGAAGCTAGTGGAAAACAAGCATATCCGGTACTAATCAAGGATATACCATCGAAGTCTTAAAAAAAAAAAAAAAAAAAAAAAAAAGTTGAACGAATGGATGGAAAAGCTAAGACAAAGGAAGAATTTTCTCTGCAATCTGAGAATTTGAAGAAATCTTCCAAAGAAAGAAGCAAAACCCTTAGTGTTTTTCAGAAACAACCTTAGAATCCTTTTTACCTTTCCTTCATAAACCAATACCCAAGTCAAGTTACAACCCATGACTTATCACTACAGTATGGTAAGAAGTCTAGAATAAGTGAGAGGATGCTAAAGTGAAGGACCCGACACTTCATATGTGATTGACATTCTTTCCATGAGACTACTTTTATTCAGAAGTCTGTTTTTCAAGGTAGTATGTGGGATGTTCGTATGCATTATTCTTTTCCCTACATACATGAGGTAAAATAGTAGACCATCTTCTGAGAGATTCTTTGTTGAGAGTATGACTAGTGAGGATTGAAAGTCGAGATTATCTACCTATAGTAAACTAGGGATTCCATTTCTTGGATAGGAGAGTAAAGGAGATTGACTAAGTACACACATAAGCCTTGATTGAGAATTTTGTCAATTTTTACTATCTCCCATCATAATCTATGAGTCTTTGCAGCAATGTAGTTAGCAATGGATACCGTCTGTTGGAGTAAACACTAAGTGGGTAAGGAATTTCTCTCTCTGAAAAATACTATCATTCTTGAACATGCTATTGATTGATTTTGTGGGATATCACCTGAAAACCCTCAGGAGACTATAACTCGTCCTTTTTGGGGAACTTAAAGGTTTAAAGCCTTGTTGCATATGGTAAATACAATCGCGATGCCTGCGAAAATGAGTTAGGATTTTATTTTTGTTATTAGGATGTGATTTTGATCACTTATCTATTTTTTATCTTATTTGCTAAGAGACTAGCAAATGGCTAGTTGGGAGTTGTGATAAGTGCTCAAAAAGTGCTATTTAACCCTCGATTATGCCTCTTGTTTAGCCATCTTAGTGGACTAATAGTGTTTATAAGTTGTGTTTTAAGATTCTACAGGTGAAAAAGAGAGTTTTGTAGAATATTAGAGAAAAAGGGGTAAAATGAAGCAATTCGGAGCATTAATAATCACATGGGAAGCCCGTGGACAATCATGGAGAAGGCCAGGAATTGGAGCTATTAAAGATGTGACTTGGACCTATTTTAAAGCCTATTTGGAAGCCCAAGGCCAAAGGATTCGTTGCTTGGACCAAAGCTCGCAAAAGAGGATAGAAGGATAGAGCAGAAAAAAGAAAATCGGCTTATCGTGCGTCCCGGGGACGATGTATCGAAGTGTCCGCATTGAGTGCATTGGGACGATAAAAAGCGATCGGGGACGATTGATTAAGTCCGAGGGCGCATGAATAACGTCACGCATGAATCGACATAATCTTGAGCCAATTCCTTCTCGGTTTTGAAGGCGAAGTTGGACTCTGGAAGAAGTCTATTTGTATTAGGAAACAAATGACGGTTTGGAATGCTTCTAGAGCTCATTGTAACCCCTATAAATAGAAGACCTAAGTGCCTCATGTAATTGGCCAATTCACTTATATTCTTGTCTCCAGAACTTGAGGCAGAGAGAGATTAATAATAAAAGATCGGTTTTAACTAGCTGAGTCTTAATAAATTAGTCTTTCTAGTATTATGTTCTTCGACTCTTCTTCTTCTCATTCTTCGTGTTCTTCCTTCTATATGGAAGGCTAATCTTCTCCTTCAAGGGAGGAGATGAAGCCGGTGCTTAAGGTTTAATGATTCTTCTGGTTTATGGTGTTCTTCAATCAGGTTAGTTCTTTATGTTTTTAGTTATTAGTTCCATTGCCCACACTAGGGGATGGAAGTATAGATTAAGGTTTTTATTTATTACAATTGAATATCATGCTAGTTTAGGGTTTTATTTATTGCAATTGAATATTTGCTAGTAATATGCTTTTATTTATTGCAATTGAATATAATGCTAGAATAGAGTTTTATTTATTGTAATTGAATATTATACTATTATTCTCTACTTTTCTTCTAATTGTGTAGTGTTTTAGAGTAAGGGAAGTATTCCTTGTGTTTGCCTTAGATGGTGATTCATTGAATAGCTGCCCAAGCTCACATAAAAGGAAAGAAGATACTAGTAACATGAACATAGGAACAACCTTAAGTAGAGTTAATTGTTAACGATGTTTCATCCAAGAGGGCATCGGCACTCGTTTGATTGCCCGATTGTAGTCTACTTTGAGAACAACATGAAGCAAAAGGTCATTGAATCAAAAGCATTGGTGGATTTGAATATCTTGAATCTATCTCTCTCATATTCTCTCCCTATTTCTAATTCTTAGTTTTAGTATAAGTTTAGTTAGTTAGTTTAGTTTAGTTTAGTTTAACATTAGAATCTATAATATCTATAATAATAGTTTTAATCCCTCAAACCCCCTTTCCAATCCTGTCCTTCATATAAACATATACTTAAAAGTGGAACGATACCTTACTCATCCTTTACTTATTGAGGGATAATTAGGTTTTGATACGCTTCTATTTTGTTCAACGACCATCATCTATCTACATCACCCATATAACATCTCACACACAAAAAGAGGAAGTGTCAAAGAGCTTAATGTTCGTTTTGAGTTCCTTGCTAAACTGTCAAGTTGGGATCTTCCAATAATCCAAACTTTAGTCTCCAAATTTCCAAAAACAGTTACAATCTGTATTTGATGAAAGCCTATACACACCTTATATCCACTTTTTATCATGTATTCAATATAGAGTAAAACAACAAAATAACTAAACAAAGGTTCTTCCTATTAGTTGGATGAGCTTAAAATTTATTAATGTGGATGTTGTAGATAGTTTAGTATACACAATCTATCTATGCACAAACAATAATAGCAATGAGATTAATGTAAGTGAGATTTTCCTTACTTTGCTAATAATTCTTGATGATCCTTTCCAAACTTTTTAGCTGCACCCTATAAGAAAGTGCGAGAATAATACGTTGAGAAACAGCTCAAATCAAACTTATTCGACTGCATGAAATTCGTCTTTTTTTCTAATTTCAACTTTCAACTGTAACAAATATTGCTTACCTTGACCGAATTTAAATGTTGAAGATATTTTAGGCCCAGTTTTGCTGAAAAGCATTTGTGATTTGCTAACAGGTGCTGCGGCTTTATCACCGAAAGGCCCCTGAGAGACAATCCCCGCTTTGACCAGGAAATCTTCGAGAGTCATCTCACCGAGAGTGGGTTGCCTCTCCTGAGATTTATTCCCTTGATTACTGCTAGTATTGTTGTTGTCTTGACCTTGCTGAATATATCTCCATACCTCATCGACGGTTTTTTTGCTGAGGCTGGGCTGATGGTTATCTCTATCAATCGAAACAAAATCATACCTTTCTTCTTTCAACAATGTTTCATGACACAAAACATTGCATCTTTTTTTGTGTGTGTGGAGGGATTGAAGGGATGACCTTAGTTTAATTTTGGAAGAAAAATAAGAGAGAAGATTTGAAAAGATGATTTTTTTTTTCCAGAGTTGGGGTGTTTTGTACAATTGAAAAGAGTGGGATTTTGGTTTTTATCTATTTTGAGTTACGAACAATTGAAATTTGCAAAAAAGGGTGTAGATTTACTTTTTTTATGACGAATTATTGTAAAATCTAATGTGTCAGTCTCAGAGAAAAAAGGGGGGCTGACGTGGGTCACTGGGAGCATTCTCAATTACTCAGTATTAATGGTCTTTGATGGATTGCAGTTTGGTGTACATTTTGTAGTACTAAACAAATTCCGAAAATCTATGGATTTGCAGCATCTTATTTTGACAGATACAGAACAACGATTGGAATGTTGGAGAAGCAACTGTTACTCTCTTGCTGTTAAGGCCTTTTTGCTTATGCATCAAAAAGAAACACAACGAGCAACAAGAACTAAAATACCATAATCTGCTAAGTACAAGTCAGAGAAATCACGTAACCATTATAAAACTCAGTTCAATCCCAACAAACAAGAATTATCAAAAATTATAAGACGCTATCATCAAAGCTATACTCAGTGCCATACAAATCAGACAGAGAAAAGAGATTGCCTAAACTGGGAACTAGCTGACAAAAAATAACACAGGTTGGATCCCTTTTTTGTGCTGTATAACAGAATGACTTGGAAGGATAATATAGGGCAAGAGAAGAATGCAGTAACTATCTACTATCCCAAGCCCACGACATGGACTTCATAGACTACAAGTTACATTATGAAAAGGACACCAGACGAACATAGATAAGTTGAAGAGAGAAAAAGGTTTGCTAAACCGTATATCTTTGTTCCAAAAAGAACTGATTATGCAAATAAATGCAGAGTACCGTTTTTGCTTTTTCTCATTGCTTGACCCATTGGAAGCTTTTCCTTGCCTTTGCCTTTCCAGGTTTCTTCCTCTCCACCATACGTGGATCCCTCGTCAAGAAACCAACTTCATTCAAAGAGAAAAATAAATTAGAACTGGAGTGTAAATTCAAAACTGCAATATTTGGTTCATTAATAGAATATAGGATCTTTTAGTATTATCCCCTACTAGATGAGCCAATTAGGATTTCCCCCAACTAGATGGAGAAATTAGGGTCTCCCTCCTGAGTACACACAAAAAAAAGAAACCATGTTTTTTTTTTGTGTGTACTCAGGAGGGAGACCCTAATTTCTCCATCTAGTTGGGGGAAATCCTAATTGGCTCATCTAGTAGGGGGGGTAATACTAAAAGATCCTAACCTACCGTGTTTTTTTTTGTGTGTACTCAGGGGGGAGACCCTAATTTCTCCATCTAGTTGGGGGAAATCCTAATTGGCTCATCTAGTAGGGGGGTAATACTAGTTAACCCTAGAATATATATAAGAAAAAGGGTTATTTAGCTTTTAGCCCACTTTATATATGGATATTTGGGTTTGGCTTTTCTAAGTTGGTTTATTCGTTTTTGGCCCCAATTCCGTTAGTTGACTGGGTCAACTTTAGCTGCTCCGTAGTATATTTTAAAATGGCAATTTTACCCTTCACATGAGTTGTGCGTGGATTTTGTACATACTAGTTTCGTAAAATTTTGATTTTGAAATTCAATACAAATTTCGAAACATAAAGTTAATAAAGTGGGGCGACATGATTTTAATCGGAACATCCAACGCCAACCCCCTCAAAGTTTCCCAGAGCAAATTTTTTGGAATTAGATTGGTGAGAACGCGCTCTTGCAATGTTGCATTTCTCATTCCCTCATTTTCCCTCAGTCTAAAATCTTCCCTCTTCTACATTTTCCCCAAATCTGAAACCCTAGTTACATTCTTACACCCAATCTAACGGCTGCTGCTCTTCCAAGAGCTATATCCAATCTAATGTCGGTCGTCCACTATTCCCTAGTTTACGGAATCCGCCAACTATACCTTCGTTATCTTTTGCTACATCAAATTACCCATCTTTCTTCCAGATGAAATTCTAGAATTGTGTTTAGTAAGGCTTCTTATGATTACTCTCATGACTGCAAGAAATGGAGATGCTTGACATCCATAGGTAGGTTCGTACGTTTGAGGTGAGAATTTCAGACACCATGGCTGTTCTTCTTTGTTGTTATAAAAGATGGTTACTATTCTGGACAAATTCAGGCATTGGACACATCTCTCGATCGATGGCATAAGATCAACTGTGATATTTTAAGGGGGGAGGTTTCAGTTCTCTATTGCTAGCATTGGGGAAGATGTTTATGTTGTTGGAGGTTGTTCTAGCTTGATGAACTTTGGGAGGGTTGACCAGACCTCTTTTAAAACACACAAATGGGTATTAGTGTTTAATTTAACCCCATAGCTAGATTATGGCTTAAAGTTGCACCAATGAAGTTAACAAGAACTTCATCTATTCTTGGAGTGCTTGAGATCACTTATTGGGGTCTCTTTGGCAAGATTTTGAAAAGATTTGGTGAGATTTGAGAGATAAACAAGATTTGGTTCAAGAGTAGCAGTAGTTGTTGGATGGAATTTAACTGAACGAACAAGATTACACCACTCCTATTTCTTTTAGCCTTTAGTAATTTACTTAATCAGTTCAATAAAAAAAATAAAAGATAAATTAATGAAAAACAAAATCACATGTGGCACGTGTGAGGGGTATTTAGGCCATTTTAAAATTATGATGAGCAAAACATACTGAGGAGTTAAAGTTGACCCAGTCAACTAACGGAACTGGGGCCAAAAATGAATAAACCAACTTAAGAGAGCCAAACGCTAATATGTATATATAAAGTAGGGCCAAAAGCTAAATAACCCTAAGAAAAATAAGACATGCTATATGCATTTATTTCTTTTATCATCTATAATGATGTTTGCTTTAATTGATCAGATTATGGAGAACATCCTCATTCAAATTATGTAGAGTGGAGAGAATCTTTCAAATTTCAAGGACGGCCAAGCTAAGTTTGTTGGTAGGGCTGGTCATCGAGTCGAGCTGCTCACGAGTAACTCGAGCTCGGCTTGTCAAAGGCTCGACTCAAACTCGTCCGCGCAAAAATATGAATCAAGCTTGAGCTTAATTTAAAGCTCGTTCTAGATGGCAAGTAACTTGAGTTCGAGCTCGAGCTTGAGTAGCTCGTGAGCTACTTGTTTTATAAGCACATACCCATACCCATACCCAGTTTATATCCCACAAGTCCACAACCCATAAAGCTATGACCCATTGAACCGTACCCACTTGCCCAACGCCCCAACATACTTAAAAGAATCAATAATGGAATACACAGGTCTGTCACCATCAACTTTCTTCACGGTTTTAGGTATAGCAAATTAGCAATAGCTTTCTATTATCTTACTTCTAGGTTATTTGCTTCACCACCTCCACGTCTCCACCACCAAGAGTCCAAGACCAAGGTCTTATGAAGTTGAGATGGAACCTTTAGCACCACCTGTACAACTTAGGAAAGCTACTGAAGAAGAGTTGAATGTTTATGATGGATCCGATTCTAAAAAAACTTTGCTTATGGCTATTAAGGACATATCTATTCTGTTTCTGGGTTTTTTAAGTCAATTTCAAGTGTTGGGTATTTGTTAGTTTTCATTTTTATGCAATTTTAGTAGATTAGATTATGTTGTGTGTCTTTTTGATTATATAGAGATGTTTAATCAAAAAATTTGTTCGAATTCAAACGAGCATAATTTGAGCTTGAGTGTTTGCTCGAACTCAAGCTTGTAGTGAAAAATGAGTCAAGCCGAGTCGAGCTCAAGCTATTAGCACAACCGAGCGAGTCAAGCTTGATCCCTATATTAAGCTTGAAATAGAGTTCGAGTCGAGCTCGAGCATGCTCACTGAAGGTGCGAGTCGAGTTTGAGCATGACAATACTCAACTCAGATAACTCGATGAGCAGCCCTATTTGGTGGTGTAAAGTGAACATTCACAAAGCTATAAAAAGGAAAATATGGTGTCTACAGGGTAATATCTCCTTAGTGCCCAACAAAGACGGTGTTCACTTTGACATCAAATCAGATTTAGTAAACACCCTTAAAAAGGGAATTAAAAAAAAATAACAACAACAACAACAACAACAGTTTAAAGGAAACCTTCGTTTGAAACATTATGCATAGTGTGTTCATGTGTCCGACACGAGTGTCTATAAGTCCATGTGTTGGACATGGATTTGTTTAAGAGTATGAAATGCCCATGTTACTTAGAAAACAAATATAGAAATACAAGTTGTCGGCATAGAAATACAAATTGTGGCCATGCTTGCATTATTTCTCTTGGTTATGTTGATGACATCAACCATGATACACCACATCAGCTTGTGTCAACAGTTGACAAATCCTTTTCAGACAACCTTTGACTAAAGGCAAGCTCCCCTGTAATGTGTCAAAAGTGGACAATGCAAGGAATTTGATAGCATTGGCTGGAACTTTCTAGACTACTAACTAGTAAGGATGGGGTTTGGTGAGCTATGAAGAGGACGTAGCAATTTTGTATCTCAACGACATCCTTTTGGGTGATCATTGACCATTGTATTTCAACAACATTCTTTTGGGTGATCATTGACCATCAACCTAGTTGTTTGCCATTGAAATGGAGACTTTTAGTTGCTTGATCACTAAAGCTATGAACCTTAGACTCTTCCACTGTTTCAAGACACCCAATGCTTAGGACACTCAATTTCATGGATTAACAAGTCAAAGTGCTCATGCTCAAGTGTACTCTCCTAATTATTGAAGCAGTTCTGAATTGAGAGCTAATTTTGCTAAATCATTGCAAGGATCATACGTCATGAGGTTGGTATATCCCTTCTAGATATTCGGGCCTCCCCCTTGGTGTTTCCTTCAAGCTCAAGTCTATGTGAAGTTGCATGGTCAGATCATTTCAAACTAGGTTAGGAGGTTGGCAAACAAAACTGCTGTCTAAAGGTACAAGATTGATCCAATGTGAAGAGCACCCTTGCAAATCTACGCATCCACTACATGTTCCTCTATACTATTCCAATAAAAATACCCGAGACAACAGAAAGAAATATGAGGGACTTCTTATGTGGTTTAACCAAAGAGAACAAGAAAATTCACTTAGTGGTGTGGGAGAAATAAAGAGCGATGGAGAGTGGACTTGGCCTTAGAAGATAAAGCCTATGAACCAACTTCTTCTAGGATACTGGTTATGGAGATAAGGCCAGGAGCACTGTATTGACCTAAAAACTCCACTGTTCAATCACTTCGAAATAATGGACTCACAACACTCCTTTTTCTCTCTCAATGTGCATCCCTCTTTTCTCTTCCCATCTCCTTCTCTTTATACTGGCTTCTTCTCACTTCCTGACCGTCCAGCTATCTTCCTATCCGACTGATCCCCTTCCTATCGTACACTTGTCACGTCCGCGATCTAGGGTTTCTCGGCTAGGATCGCATACTTCCCAGTTTATATTACTAAGATGCACCCCACTCGGTGTCCCGCTGACCTGGTCCTTTCCCTGGCTTGGTTCATATGCTTCTGCTTTATCATATTACTTTGACTCCCATATGACGTCCGTTGACCTGACATCCTTTTCATAATTGGGCCTATACAAATGCCCCTTCTCGATTTCGCGGTCCTAATTATGGACCAGGGGTCGAGAACCCACTTTTCCTCATTTTCCTTGCACCTTTTCTTCCCACTCCTGGGATTGCGTAAGAGAGTGAATGCACTCATCACGCGCGTTTTCCGCCACCTCTCGAACTTCGTGCTGCCATGTGTCTCTTTTAGGCTGGCTCGCTGTCTTATCACCTCAGTTTCCTCATTCCTTGCAATTACCCTTCTACCCCCAGTCCCTTCAATCTTTTTGCCCCCTCAAAAATACGCTTTTACCCCTCCCCTATATAATCCCCTCTCCTTCTTCTTTTCCCCATTTCATCTTAGTTCTTTTCTTTTCCACCTTGCTCTCGTTCTTCACTCCGGCCAACATCCAGTTCGTGACTACCCTCCCTTTCTTTCCTCGGTGAGCTTTTTCTTCCTTAAGCATTCTACTTGGGCAACACACTTCCCCACTAGCTTTCCTTGGTAAGTTTCTCTGTGCTTGAATCTTTTTAATTTTCGCTTTTATTTGAAATATTCAACTTTTCGAGCCTGTTCATCTTTCCTCGATGTCGGTTTCTGAATATACTGACTTCTCGTCTTCCCAATCTGGTAGGGTAGCGTCGCCGCCCCCTCCGGTTCCTGCTGCGGTCCCTTCAACCTCTGGTCGTCTGGCCTCCTTATTGCCGCCCCCTTCCCGATGACGTAAACCTAATTTGGCCGCAATTAGGGTTGCCTACGGTATTCCGGCCGACATAGTTTTAGAGCACGTGCCTGCTATCACCCATTACCCTCATCTAGTTCCCCGACGTCCGGGGTACCTTGTAGTCACAATGGGCCAAATTGTAGCCGGATTGCGACTACCTCTCACTTTGTTAGACGTCGAGGTATGTAATCATTTCCACATTCCTCCCTGCCAAGGCATAAGGAATTTTTGGAGAATTATGTACGCTGCGAACTCCTATAATAAGTCCGGGGACCCCAAGATCATGAGCCGTGACATATTTTCTCAGTACTATATCAAAAAAAGTACCAAAGACGTCGGGGTAGGGTACCAGTCTTTTTGTGTGCGTCCTCACAAGAAGAATTTCCTACTTCATATCACCTCCTCGGATAAAGTATGGCACCACTACCCGTTGTACGTGTCAGGCCAATTCCTGTCCGCGGATCTCCCTGACGATTTAACTCTTAACCATCTCGCCTTCAGATCACGCGATGCGTATCTTGATTTTCCCCTTCTCTCTAGATGTATTATTTCATTTTTTCCTAACTGTGGTTTCTCTTCCTTATGCAGGGTGGCGGTCAGATTCCAAGTCCCAAATCTACTCTGGTATTTCAAGTCCTATCTTCCAAAGACTCTGCGACCTCGGACCTGACCAAGCCGCACACTTGGGTATTCATCCTACCACTGCGACCCCACTACTGCAAGTTCCCGACTTATACCACATAGGTGGTTTATCAGCTCCTTTTTACCGCCCTCCCCCTCCAAAAGAACACAAACCCCAAGCATCCCCGGCAAAGGCCTCACCCCCACGCACCACGCCGCAAACGAACCAGGTTCGCTACCCCTCCACCCGTTTCCCGCAGATCTCAAGACACTCCCACCTCCTCTGCTCCGGAAGGTGTCCCCTCATTCGCTCTATCTCTGATTGGGACGATCAATACCATAACTCTCCTATAGACGACATGGATGTTCACAAGCAGAAGCTGTTTGACAGTGACTCTGATGATGAAGCAGTCATTGAGGTTTCCCCCTCCGACATACAGACTCCCACTGAACAGCCGCCCTTTAAGAAGCCGCGGACTGCATGCTCTGCAGAGCCCGACCTCTCCACGCATCAAGCCCCTGCCTTCGGGAGACCTTGCATCCAACCCTTCAACTCGGTCCCAGGCCGTTTCACCACCCCCCTTCCATTGGGTTGGCAAGGAACCCGCCTCCGCGCCCGCACCCACATATGCCCCAGCATCCGCCTTTTCTACTGCAGAAGAATTTTGCCCGTTCTTTAAGGTGCACAACCGCCGAGTCAATATTGATGACTCTGCTCTAGACAATGCCGAAGTTGCCTCCTCCCTGTTTTACAACTCTCATTTGCCCCAGGACATTGCGTATGCAGATGGAGGCACGTTCGATTCGCACCGTACTTCGTTGTACACTAACTGGGAAAAGGTGCGTTTTTTTTTTTGTTTAACCTTCTCCTTTGGGTCTCAGGTCAGCTTGGATATCTCTTTTATGATCCGCGACCTGCTTAGTGCCAGAAACAAGCTGACTACCTTGGAGAGGGAGTTGGATGGCCCCCTGGGATTGAGAGCGGCCTATGCGGGCCTTCAATCCGAGTTAGAGGCTGCCAACTTGGCCAAACTCAAGGCTTAAGACGAGCTCCAGACCGCAGAGAGTTCTCATCAAAGGTATATGGACCAAGTTAATGACCGTCTAAGCCAGCAACGGGATTCCCTTCTCCAGCACCATCAGCTCAACTTGGAATCCATGGCCCAACAACATCAGGATGCCCTAGTGGCACTCCAACAGAAGCATCAGGAGGCTTGTGCTACAGAGTCGCAAAAGAACTTGTCCGACATGAATACACTCCGCGACCACTTCAAGCTTCTGGACGACAAGAGGGTGGCCCAGAAACTCCAAGAAGCAATGGATAGGCTCATCCAAGAAGGTCTCCTTCTCCCAGAAAAGCCTGCCCCTCCAGCGACCGACCCTTCTGAGGCCACCGGGGACGTGCTGCCGGCTCAAGAGGTCCTTTCTGCTCAGCTGGAGTTGGAGGAACGTACCACCTTGGAAGCTGCCATGGCTCTCTCTGCAAAAATCTCCGAAGATGTCATTACCGCCCATGATCAACCGCCCTACGATGTGTTACCTGTTAATGAATCTGTTACCAAAATGATTTAGTGACCCTTGTGTTGTAATAAGACATTTTTGCTTTCCTGGCCTTGTGATTGGTCATATTTCCTCTTTAGCATGATATTTTGTATTTTGTATGTTATACTATTGTCTCTTTATCATTTGAGGATCCTTATCAGTTTGATCCACAATTTTTCTCTTTATCTAGATCTCTGCTTCCTTTTCGATTCTTCTCCAAGTTCTCTTCCTCTCTAGCGTCAGTGAAGGGCTCAACCCCTCCGCTGCCTCTTCTCCTGAGACGCTCTGAAACAGGCCGGGGACACTCTCTTTGCCCCATGTCTCTTGCGCCTCTGGTCTGTGGGACCCAGAAGGCTCTCTGCGCCTACCGTATTCGCTCTATTGCGCCTGACATCTCTGATCCGCGAGGGGCTCATCCCGCCTCGCGGCTCGCTCATACTCTTACACCTGTTAGGGACACTCTACTACCCTATGTGTCTCTGACATCTCTGATCCGCGAGGGGCTCACCCCGCCCCGCGGCTCGCTTAGGCGCTTACACCTGTTGGGAACACTCTATTGCCCCACGTGTCTCTGATATCTCTATTTCCGCGGAGGGTTCATCCCACTCCACGACTCACCAGGCTTTTACCCCTGTTGGGAGCAATTTATTGCCCCACGTGTCTCCGGCATCTCTGATTCGAGGAGGGCTCATCCCACTCTGCGACTCATCAGGCTCTTACACCTGTTGGGAGCACTCTATTGCCCCACGTGTCTCTGACATCTCTATTCTGCGAAGGGCTCATCCCACTCTGCGACTCACCAGGCTTTTACCCCTGTTGGGAGCAATTTATTGCCCCACGTGTCTCCGACATCTCTGATTTGCGGAGGGCTCATCCCACTCCGTGACTCATCAGGCTCTTACATCTATTGGGAGCACTCTATTGCCCCACGTGTCTCTAACATCTCTGATCCACGGAGGGCACATCCCACTCCGCGGCTCTCTCAGGCTCGTACGCCTGTTGGGGCACTCTATCGCCCCATGCGTCTCTTCTCTCTCCGCTGGTACACGGTTTATACTCTTCCCTAAAACATTGCAGGTGACAAACACAATTCCATTAACAAAAGTGTTGTGGTTTTATACATTTACATACAGCTGTCATCCTCTATTTTGGACCTCCTTACATTGCTCGGGATTTCCTTACATTCAATTGTAAAACTTTTTTAACAGTCTTACATTCCATGGCTTCTCTACCCGTTTACCCTTTATGGTCTGTAATTTGTAAGTTTCTGACCTTCCCGACTCTACCATGGTGTACGACCCCTCCCAGTTAGGGCCAGATTCCCATCCTTCTCTTCTTTTGTACTTGGGGGTCACCCGACGCAGCACCAACTCCCCTATCTTGAAATGTCGTGGTCTGATCCTTTTGTTGTACTGTCTCTATAACCTCCTGTGATATTCCTCCAGTCGGATCGAGCTGAGTCCCTTTTCTCTTCTATCAGGTTCAAGTCCCCTGCCAATATGCGCCAATTCGACCCATCCTCCATAGCCTTGGTTCTCATTATAGCCGCGATCATCTCTGAAGGAATCACGGCTTCCACTCCGTATGCCAAGGCAAATGGTGTCTCCTAGGTGCTCGTCTGCAGAGTGGTTCGGTAAGCCCAGAGCACATGGTTTAGCTCATCGGCCCACGTGCCCTTCTTATCCTCCAATTTCCTTTTCAGATTGTTCATTATCATTTTGTTGGAAGATTCCGCCTATCCATTGCCCTCTGGATTGTAGGGGGCTGAGAATCCTTGTTTCACTTTGTAGGCCTGTAGAAATGCTGCCACTTTAGCTCCCGTGAACTGTGTCCCATTATCTGCGATGATAGCATATGGCAACCCAAACCGACATATGATGTTCTCCCATATAAACTTAATCACTTGTGCTTCCTTGACTTGCTGCAAAGGGATGGCTTCAATCCATTTAGTAAAGTAGTCTGTGGCTGGGAAGCGGTCCCACAATATCCATAGCCCACATGGCAAATGGCCACGGGCTCGACACATTATGCAGGGGTTCTGCGGGTGCGAATATCCTTTGCGAGAACCTCTGGCACTTGTCTCACTTCTTGGCGAAATCCACCGCGTCCTTCTTCATATGGGGCCAAAAATAACCCTGCGTCAACAGCCGGTACGCGGTGGTCCTCCCTGCCGAATGGCTCCCACAGTCACCTTCGTGCAATTCTCCCAACACCTCTACCGACCGTGGCCCTAGCCACTTTAACAAGGGCCCGTTGAAGTTTTTGGTACAATTCACCTTCCACTAGGATGTACCTTTGGGACGTCTGTTCCAACCTTCTCTTTTCTTTCTTGTCTGTCACCTCCCTTCCCCCCAAGAAGTCTCTAATGAGATCCATCCAACACTCTTCCTCCTCAGTAACCTGATACACCTCTACCACCTCTTCTGTACTAGGCTTGTCCAATCTTCCTACCCGTATCGTCCTTTCCTCTGACCCCGGCATCGCTGCCGCCACATATGCCAACGCGTCTACATGCCTATTCTCTCCGCAACCCAGGTAAACAAATTGAATCTTCTCGAACTTGCTAGACCTCTCGCGCACCACCTTCAAATACTTTGCCATTCTCGGGCATCGAGCTGCGAACCCACCATTAACTTGGCAAACCATGAGATTCGAATCTAAGTACACTATCAGTTATTTGACCCGCAGATCCTCGGCCATCCTCAATCTCGCTATCACTTCCTCATACTCCGCTTCATTACTGGATGCCGTAAAACCCAACTTTGTAGTTAGCTCTATTCTATGGTTATCGGGTGTAACCAACACCACCCCTATGCCGCTGCTTTTGTCAGTGGCCGATCCATCCGCAAACACCCTCCATCCATTTCTCTTATCCCAAGGGTCCAACACGTTGGGCTCCATATCTCTCTCTGGTTCCATAACCATCTCTTCTCCCCAATTAGGATCCTCAGCGGGGAACTCTGCTAGAAATTTTGCCACTGCTTGCGCCTTTTCCGCGGTCCTTACTTGATACTGTATCTCATACACGCTAAGCATCACTGCCCATTTCAACATTCTCCCAGAACTCTCGGTCCTTAATGCCTGTTTGAGGGGTAGGTTTGTGACCACTACGACGGAGTGAGATTCGAAGTAGGGCTTCAGCTTCAGTGCCGAGAAAATTAGTGCCAGGGCATACCTCTCGATTATGCCATATTGCATCTCTGCATCCAGTAATGTTTTACTTTGAAAGTACACCGGTTTCTCCACTCTATCCATGAGGCGGACCAATACCGAACTTACCGCATAATCGGAGGCCCCCAAATACAAGTACAACTTCTCCCCCTCTTCTGGCCGGGATGATAAAGGTGCCTTGCCCAAGTATCCCTTCAACTCCTGAAATGCCTTTTCACACTCCGCGGTCCATAAGAAATCCGGGGTACTTCTCAACAGTCAGTACAGCGGCTTGCATTTGTCAGATGATTTGGAAATGAACCTATTCAATGCCGCCACCCTTCCTGCTAGCCGCTATACCTCCTTTACATTCTGTGGGGATGGCATTTCTATCAAGGCTCTTATCTGCTTAGGGTTGGCCTCTATTCCTCGATGAGTCGCGATGTAGCCCAAAAACTTGCCCGTGGTCACTCCAAAAGTGCACTTCTCTGGATTCAACTTCAAATTATACTTTCGCAGTATACTGAATGTCTCCCGTAAGCCCTCCAAATGCTCCTCCTCCGACATGCTTTTCTCCACCATATCATTTATGTATATCTCAATCCCTTTTCGAATCTTGCTCTCAAACATCTTCTCCCCCAATCTCTGGAACGTGGCTCCAGTATTCTTCAACCCGAATGGCATCCTTGTATAGCAATACGTGCCGCCTTCTACCACAAATGATGTTTTCTCCTGATCTGGTCCATACATCGCAACCTGGTTGTACCCCATAGACGCGTCCATGAATGAGAATACCTTGTACCTCCGCGGTCCTATCCACCAACTCATCTACCCGCGGCATGGGGTAACTATCTTTTGGGCACTTTCTATTCACATCCTTGAAATCGATGCACATACGTACCTTGCCATTCTTTTTAGGTACTGCGACTATATTGGATAGCCACTCGGTGAACTCCGTCTCCCGTATTATGCCAGCTCTATTCAACCGCAATACCTCTTCGCGGATGTCCTCCGTATACTTTGGTCTTATGCTCCGCATCCTCTGCCTTACTGGCTTGGCATCTTCTCTCATGTGTAACCTATGGCATGCAAATTCTGGGTCTAATCTCGTAACGTCCTCAATTGTCCAAGCAAACACATCCCTATTCTCCGAAAAAATTGTATTAACTTACTCTTCCAGTCATCCGGCAGACTGGATCCTATTGATGTGAGCCTTTCTTCCTCCTCATCCCCTATATTCACCACTTCAATTTCATCCAGTGTCTTTGTACCCTCCACAGGTTCCAACTTACTTTCCGCAGAGGCACTTTGTAATTGCTATGCCTGCCTTTTCCTTGGATGGGAACTTTCCTCTTCTATTCCATGTACCAATCGTTTCACTGTTCTTGGCTGTCACCTGATCGACGCAAACTTCATACGTGCCCGTTGGAGTAGGGAACCGTATCACTTGATAGTACATAGATGGGATGACCTTCATCTCATGAATCCATCTCCTCCCCAATATAGCGTTGTATTGGGAGGCAGAATCTACCACCATGAACCGTGCGAATACTGTCACCGGTCTGTTGTTACCGGCAGCAAGAGCTCCCCTAAAGGCTCTGTCATACTTCTATTGAACCCGTATAAATTAGTGCGCGGAGGTCTCAGTTGCCTAGGATCCATTCCCATTTCTTCCAAAGCTCCTTTGAACAACAAATCCACCGCATTGCCACAATCCACTAACACTCTCTTCACCAAGTAATTGCCCATTGCCACCGTGATAACCAACGCGTCCTCATGGGGGGAGTCCACTGCCCCTAAATCTGCCTTGTTGAAGGTGATCGTGTCTTTGTCCTCGGCTGACTCCCCTTTTGGTCATGGCATATCAGTCCTGTCATTGATTTGTTGGATGGTCGCGGTCCTTCTTACCCTGTCTCTATGTGCATTATGACTTAGTACCTCTCCACTGAAGATCACATGTATAGTCCCCAATAACTGATCTTGTCGCGGCAAGCGCTCATCATTCTGCGCATCCCTCACAAACTCCTTCATCTGGCCCTTCTCTACCAATCTCTGAACTATCCACTTCAAAGCATAATAGTCATTAGTCTCATGGTTTCACATCTGGTGATATGCGCAGAAAGGCTTATCCGGCAGCTCTATAGGTGTGTTTCGCGGTCCTTCATACCCCCGCAAGTTTTTAATCAAAGACAATATTTTTCTCAACGGTCTATTCAATGGCGTCACCTCTGTCTCCCGGTATGTGATATACATAAAATTGAATAGTTTACCTACTAAATGAACGATGAACTCAAAACGTAAGTAAACTAAAACTATCTTATGAGCCTATATGTTTATCAAAGTTTCTACTTTCAATTCTATCGAAATAGAGTGGAGTAACAAATTCGTTCCACTTCTAGTGCTCTAGCATGGAATGTTTTCTAATCTAATTAATCGGTCTTAAGTCTAATGAGAGTTTTACGAGGGGGAATTATACTACGATGCAACTACCCACAAGATACAAACTATAATTGATTCAACTACGAAATACTACATTGATTCTATAATAAGGAATTAGGGGATTGATTCCACCTTAACTCAACTTAACTCACTAACGATTTATTTAATCGTCAGTAATCCAAATTGAACTGCTACGCAAAACAATTGGTTCTTCCTAATCCCTAATTACACATGACATTTCTACCAATTCATAACTAGCATGTGAACAATTAAACCCATTCTCATGGCGAATTAATCGTTTCTAGAGTGGAATAGAAATTACGATGACTCTACGATAATTGGAATCAAGCTTTCATCAAGGCTTCTTAACCCCCTCTAATGGAGGTTTAGCCGAGAATCATTCCGCAATCATTTTCATATGAATCTAAACTAAACATAATATCAAGATTCGAAATTTACTAATCTAAATTAAACAATAATTAAAATTTAATTAACAACTAAGAAATGGTAACCAATAATAATTAAAATTAGATCTATAAATTGAAATACAAAAACCGAAATGACAAGAATAATCACTATTTTATTTATCTAATGGATGATATTCAATGATTCAAGAAATTAATCTAAAACAAGAAAATGAAATTCTAAAACTAAGTTCTAAAACTTATTAATGGAGGCTAACTAATCTAATTCTAATCTAGGTCTAACTATCTACCATTAACAAAGAGTGAAGCTTTGGTTTTTATACATTCAGATCCAAAAATCGTGAATGGGCTTGGAGCCATGTTTTGGGCCAAAGAATCAGGCCCAAAACCCAATTCTTTCAGTCCAAAAAGGCCTCTTCAGCTGCAGTTGGCTTCAACAGACTTTTCGTCCACTTCTGCTCCTCTGATTAGGTCAAGGCTTGGACCATTGGAAAGATCTTTCCGAGCTGGTCGTTTTGACATAAGGTAGGCTCCATTCCGAGGTCTGAGTCCAAAGATACGGCCTTCGGAAGTTCTGCTGACTTGTGTGCTGTTTCTACCCGCGTCGACTTTTCAGCTTTTGACCGGGCTTTAGAAAGGCTTTATCTTCTTGAATCTTGGCCTTTAATCACGGAACTCCTTAGTAACTAGACAATGTTTTGCTCCTTTATCTCGAGTTAAAGTGGCACATTTATGCACATAATGGACTTTGATTGGTTTTAATTATGAAATGCATAAAAACACGTGAATCGGTGTTAACTCTTAATTATTACTCACATAATTGGTCTAATAGTATGATGATGTCTATAGTTTATATGGGGTTAAAACTACAGTTTTGGGCTCTTATCAAACCACCCCCAAACAACATTTTGCTTGTCCTCAAGCAAATATGAGAAATTAGCATAAGTGACCAAAATTGGAGTTCTATCTACTCTCATTTCGTTGAGTGCGATTGCATTGACCATATGCAACAAGGTCTTTAAACCACTAGGAATTCCCTAGTGGACGAAGTTATAGCCTCATGAGAGTTTTCCGGTGAAGGTACTCACAAACTTCATCTATACTACAACGACTAAGAAAGAAAACTATTGTTTCCTTATTCATGCTCCAAATTATCTATACATCTCACTAGCTATGAACAAGAATAACCAAGTCAAAACCTAAGCTAATATATGCATAATAATCAATCATCTACAATAAACATATATACAATGAGTAATACTATGCAATAGCAGGTCCGTTTAAACTTCGGAATAAGCGTCCTTAAGTAGGTTCTCACAATAATAGTCAAGATACAACACTGATTTTTCCACTCAAGTTTTTACTCTAGTCAAGCTTGATGGGCACACTTTACCTTACAATCTCAATGACACACAAGGAAGCCGGAGTCGATCAAAACACATCTGCCACTTACTATCACACTAACCTATTCCCGAATGAGCTAGAGTCTTTTTATTAGGTGTTTAGGGGGATTAGGAGATGGTTTAAGAAGGAAGGAAATGAATATTCAAAGCGGACAAGTCTGAGATAAAAGAGTCTTCATATTATGTAACTAGAGAAAACCTTGTTATTTACTTTTGCTTCTATACTTTGTTTCCATCCTTAGCCATATTTTTTTTCTTTGGCTTTTGACTCCTTTTATTCTATTTTTTTGGAGTTTTTATTTTATTTTTATTTTTATTTTTATTTTCTTTGGATGGAAACTTCTTTTTTTTTATTTCTGAAGCAACTAACTAATATTTGTTTACATAGGTTTTTCTCTTCTTCTTTCGTCCTCATTCTATTCTCAGACTTATTCTAAATTGGGTAGGTTGATTTTTTTTTTATTTTTGATTTTTGATTTTTTTTTGATTTTGTTTTGTTTTTGTAACAGGGTAAAGGATTTGTGGTTTATGAAAGGCTAAAGAAAGGCTCAGAGGGGCGACTAGCGGAAAATAATTCATAGGTTTGAATTTCGGCTATATCGATCCAAAAGAGGGCCTAAATTCTCGCTTAGGATATGGTTTAGTGATCAAACAAGTGGGGCGTGTGATTTCTCTATCCGGATTTTACTTCTCCCTTGTGACATTTCTCAAATGTTTCACTCTTATAAGGCTTTAGGCTATATTCTCACGGGATTTGTAGAATAAGTACTCTAGCCTAGATTTCGAAACTTCTCGCTAACAATCATAGATACTCATATAATATATTTATAGATAGATACAAAGATTATTACCTACATATTAACCTAAGTTTCTAAAAATTATTCTAATGCAAAAGCTACATTGAGACTTCTAGATTGTTAAGAGCATAGAAAGAAAACAATACCAATATTCCTAAGTGTATAGCATAACTTATTTATTTATATTTTTGAATTTATGAAATTTTAACTAGAAAACAAGTGCATATTATAGATATCTATATCCTAACGGATGCCTTTAATTACCGTGTTTCTATGCCCACCCCAAACAAGAAGCATGCTTTGTCCTCAAAGCATTTAAATAAAGAGGGTAGAAAAGTACCATGGAAACGCTGGAACATCTGGAAAACAAGGTTAAAACATACTAATATAAAAACTGACGCAACTCTATAAGAGTTCCACCCATTATGGGGTTAACATACTTAAATTGCTTGGGACATAAGCAGACACTAAATGGAATTAAAAACTTACCTTATCTCCCGGACATGCATATTATCTACCCAATAGCACCATGGGTCTTGTATTTCAGTGGGCATGGCAAGTCCAAGAACAAATGCTAGCAAGAACCATAAGCGGTTCCCAGCCTACGTGTGTGATCACCTCGCGAGTCCAAGCACCATAAGTAGTGCTTGGGAACAAATCTTCGAAAGACTGTTCCAGTATTATTGTAGGATATGTCATCTCGAAACTACGCTCTGGAATAGCTACAAATGACCCGGGAACAACCCGCAGAAAACTAGAAATTTTCTGGTCTACGGAAGTCGGTACAGCGGTAGCTTTCTGGCTTAGTTTTTTTTTTTTTTTTTTTTTTTTTGACAAGGGAGCGAGGTGGGGGTAAGAATAGGAATTTGAGTGATCAAGAATGGAAAAACCAACACCCCACCCCCAAACAAATTTTTGAAAACAGGTTTGTAAAAATTTGTTTTAAAACGTGGGTCTTTTAAGGTCAGATTCTCGAGACTTGCTAGATTACTAATTTTATAGCTTTAAACTTTTTTACTTTTTATGAATTAGGTTTAATATAAAGGAAAACAATAAGCAGTAAAGACATAATTCACACCATAGAGAAATATGACTCAAAAACCAAGAAAACATGCAAGAGTGGAAAACGTGAATTATGTGAGCCGTGGACTTAGGATCCGGTACTTACAACCACACATTCCATAAGGAGGGCCCGGTTACCTGAATGGTGCATTCACCAATATATGGAAATAAAAGGAAATGCACCAAACACAAAAATTGAGTAGTTTATAGTCAGATACTCGAGACTTTATCTAAATATATGTATGAATATGCAGTTTATCATATATCAACAACCGAAATAGTTGTGGATCGTTCTATAAATAAATATCACAGAAAACATATCCAAACACAATCAAGCACCAAGATTTCCCTCTGGACGTAGCCTAGTGGAATGAAAGCGAAGTCGGATAGACCTATAACATAACCGAAAGCATGCACCTTATGTTTCATCTTTGAACGAGAGGGTGTCCTAGTGAATAAGTGTGGAAAAGTGAATGGTTGTGGAAGATACTGATGGATTGGGATAAGTTTTAGAGAAAAAGCATGAAAAAATGAGGATGCTGGGTTTAGCACAAAACTCATTCATGGTGTAGTCGGGGACCTATCTCAAGTCTGAAAATGAAGGTGTCAAGTGGTTTATCCTTGGGAAGTATTTGTTTACTAGGTGGATTTAAAAATCATGAAGCGCAGGGAGAAACTAAAGGATCGAGTGCAAACTTCGAGGTTCCTTTGAAAAGGTGGAGTGTGGGGAATATTGGTGATGGAAGGTGAATGATTCTCAGCTAGAGCTCTCAAGTCCATATCATCAGAAATCTTGATATATGCAAGACATTCCTCAATAGGTGGGTCAAAAGGATCACTGGGATAGAGATTGAAAAATTCATCTTCCGTCATAGCATCAAGGGATGAATGGTTATTGGCAAGGGGGGACTCGCGAAGTGGTAAAGAAGCGGTGCAAAAGAGTTGCAGGAATTCTTCTTCGATTTCGTCTACTACCAGGGAGTCATTGTTAAAGTTGGAATTTCCGAAGAAAAGGAATTTGTTAATCTGTTTCTCGAAACATGTTTTGAAGTAATCTTGAGCTAAGCTCTCGATCATGCTAACCTCGCCATTTATAGATGAATCGGGGATCTTTGTGTCCTCGTTTTGAAAACATTTACCTCAACGGAAAGATGGCCAAAGGACAAGGACATCGAACCATCGCTGGCGGTTTATGAGCGTGTTGGCAAGATGCCAAAGAAGCGGAAGGGGCTAAAATGATAGGTCTGAGTCGTTAGTGACTTCGCGGTCGAGGATAACGAAGTCATTTGGGTAGTAAAATTTTGGACTTTAACCAAAGACGCGTTTTCAACCACACCCATAGGATACTTAATAGACCGATCGGCTAATTGCAATGTCATTTTAGTAGGTTGCATCTCCTCTAGACCTATTTGTTTATACAAATAAAAGCGGAGTAAGTTAACACTAGCCCCGTGTGTCTAGTAGTGCGGTCGTCGTGTGAGAATCTCCTTAGGTGCATTATGCGATGGGGCGACCGGGGTCCCTTTACTTAACAATTCCATTATTTTCGGATAAAGTTGGGAACTGTTCAGGTTAGAAAGGCGTCTTTAGGTATGTTGGTCTTACGCCTAGTAGTGCACAACTCCTTAAGAAACTTTAGCGTGGTTAGGTAGCTTTTTATAGCTTTGAGAAAAGGAAGGTTTATCGTTAGATTTTTGAAAAGCGTTCCTAATCTCCTCAAAGTTAGTATCCCCGGGTTAACATGGCTAATTTATGAAGGAGCGGTGGTTTTTGCTCTATATTTAGCGTATGGCTTGACTTGATGTGTAACCTTGGCTTTTCTACGTTTCTTAGGTTGTGGTTTAACCGGTACCTTTACTACAATGGTAGGTTCTTGGTTTCTATTTCGGTATCTAGTTCGATATCCGGTGTAGGGAGTCTTGATGGGGTAACTATAGGCATAGTTACTTTGTTATCAACCACTCTTCCGCAAGCGGAGAGTGGTGATGGTATTTAGCTCACCTACGGTTGTAGTTTCCATACTAGTATTACCGTTTACCTCAAAGGCCGTGGTTTCTTCGTTCTAGGGTTGGGTATCGCTTGGCCCGGAAACACGCCTTTTGGTTGGGCTTTCTCTTGGGCTAATTGTTGGTTTAAATTATTAACAGATTGTAGAATGTCTTTGGTTAGATTGAGCCATGGTTTGGAAAAGTTGTTGGCTCACTTGTATGAAGGTGTCAAGACGATCGGTTGTGTGGGTGCGATAGTCCGCGTGGTGGTGTATTTGGAACTATCTCGCGTTGATTATTTATGGGCAGATTGTGATAGTTATTATTTACGGAACGATACCTCTATTAGCATTATAATTATTATAACTACATTGACCTTGTGCTTGACCTTGTCGAGGTTGCGCTTGGTTGTTATAATTAATATAATTACCCCGATCCCCGCCCTTGTTGTGGTGGAGCTTGGTTATAACCGTCGTTTAAGCCTAACATATTGATTATTGTACCTGTAGGTGTGACTTGTTGGTTATTTCTCAACCGAAGTTGGGATTTTGTCTCCGCGGGCGTTAGGTTCACTATTAATGGAACAAGAATGTTCATAGGCTATAGGGACGATGGGAGTCGGGATGCTCGGGACTCAAGCCAGAAACTACATGGATTTGAATTTACATTCATGGCGTGGATAGGCTTTTGTTGTCTGAAATGACCTCTACCTTTTTGTGAGGGATTGATTAGAGTTTTAAGCTCGGGATCTGGTTTAACCTCTAACATCTTGGTAGCCTTAACTGTTGAAGAAGAACTAGCGGAGCCGGAGTAATCGTCACTACCCCCAATTATTATTATGCTTAGTCGATCTTCCAAAATTTATATGCCTCGAGGCTCCTTTACTTAGGAAACTACCCCCATTCATTATGTCTAGGACTTCTTTATGGTGGTGTAGAAGTCCTTTGAAAAAGGCCGCGAACTAACATGTCTTTTGCTAGGTGATGGTGTGGACACTCTATAAGGAGATCGGTGAAGCGATTCCAAGCCTCGAAAATGATTCATGAGGATTGCCGAAAAGAAGTGAATCTTGGAAAGCATTTCATCCGTCTTTAGGGGTGGGTAAAAATGTTCCATAAACAATGAACAAGTTTGGCCCACGAGTCCATTAATTAGGGCTTGGGCGGAGTTAACCAAGACGCCTTTATCAACTAAGGTGAAAGGGAATACCCTCAATTTAATTTGTTCCGCACCAACCGTAGGATGGTGGAATGTTATAAGGACTTGTTCAATCCTACGCGTAATGTGATAAGGTTTTTCTTGGTTTAAACCATGAAAAGCGGGTAACAAATTAAATATATTTGGGGGATGCGAAAAATCCCCGGTCGGTCTGCTAGAATGATGCAAGATTTAGGGCTATCGCTCGAGGCTTTATAAAAGTCGAGAGGAGAGTCTCTCTTTCTTCGGCCCATAATATCGGTGGTGTGTGTGAAATAGTAGCTAGAGGTATAGTGGGTGGGAAACTAGATAGACTTGTTTGTTGACGTTGCCGTGTAATTACATTAGTTGTTTTTCTTTGACCAGACCTTAATCTCATGCAAGACTAAGTCGAACTTAACTAAACATGCAACACTCCAAACAATTCGATATACTAGTAGAAACCTCTAACCGGAGATCGCGAGGTGTGGAAGAAAGGAATACCGATTCGTCCTTGCCCGGCTTATGAATAAGCGTATTGTTTACGCGTGTTTAGTGTATATAACAAGTTAAAACACTGAAAAACTTGAAAAATCGAAATTCAAAACAAACCTGTGGAAATCCGGCAAATTTCAGCTTAGGGCGCTGGGTCTTTCGGCCCGTGTTCGATAACTTAGCGCTGGTCGCTCGGTATGAAGCGTCGTCGCTTTCGCTCCGTCCGTAATTTTTCGTGGAACTTTTCAATGCTGAAATGAACAACCACAGTATGAATCAAACAAGGGTGGGTGGGTGAAATGGGACTTAAAAATGACTAATTATACTATGAAAACAATGCTAAAGTGAAACTAAGATGGCAGCGGCGCCATTTGATAAACATAAAATTGAATAGTTTACCTACGAAATGAACGATGAACTCAAAATGTAAGTAAACTAAAACTATCTTATGAGCCTATATGTTTGTCAAAGTTTCTACTATCAATTCTATCGAAATAGAGTGGAGTAACAAATTCGTTCCACTCCTAGTGCTCTAGCATGGAATGTTTTCTAGTCTAATTAATCGGTCTTAAGTCTAATGAGAGTTTTACGAGGGGGAATTATACTACGATGCAACTACCCACAAGATACAAACTATAATTGATTCAACTACGGAAATACTAAGTTGATTCTATAATAAGGAATTAGGGGGATTGATTCCACCTTAACTCAACTTAACTCACTAATCCACGATAATTAAGTAATCCAAATTGAACTGCTACACTTAAAACAATTGGTTCTTCCTAATCCCTAATTACACATGACATTTCTACCAATTCATAACTAGCATGTGAACAATTAAACCCATTCTCATGGCTTAATTAATCGTTTCTAGAGTGGAATAGAAATTACGATGACTCTACGATAATCGGAATCAAGCTTTCATCAAGGCTTCTCAACCCCTCTAATGGAGGTTTAGCGAGAATCATTCCAATCATTTCCATATGAATCTAAACTAAACATAATATCAAGATTCGAAATTTACTAATCTAAATTAAACAATAATTAAAATTTAATTAACAACTAAGAAATGGTAACCAACAATAATTAAAATTAGATCTATAAATTGAAATACAAAAACTGAAATGACAAGAATAATCACTATTTTATTTATCTAATGGATGATATTCAATGATTCAAGAAATTAATCTAAAACAAGAAAATGAAATTCTAAAACTAAGTTCTAAAACTTATTAATGGAGGCTAACTAATCTAATTCTAATCTAGGTCTAACTATCTACCATTAACAAAGAGTGAAGCTTTGGTTTTTATACATTCAGATCCAAAAATCGTGCATGGGCTTGGAGCCATGTTTTGGGCCAGAGAATCAGGCCCAAAACCCAATTCTTCGATCAAAAGGCCTCTTCAGCTGCAGTTGGCTTCAACAGACTTTTTGTCCACTTTTGCTCCTCTGATTAGGTCAAGGCTTGGACCATTGGAAAGATCTTTCCGGCGGTTGTTTTGACATAAGGTAGGCCCCATTCTGAAGTCCGAGTCCAAAGATCGACGCCCGGAAGTTCTGTTGACTTGTGTCTTTGTTTTACGCCCGCGTCGACTTTTCAGCTTTTGGCCGGGCTTTAGAAAGGCTTTATCTTCTTGAATCTTGGCCTTTAATCACGGAACTCCTTAGTAACCGACCTTTTTGCTCCTTTATCTCGCTAAAGTAGCACATTTCTGCACATAATGGACTTTGAAGCTCGAAATGCATAAAACACGTGTCGGTGTTAACTCTTAATTATTACTCCACATAATTGGTCTAATAGTATAACTGTTACAGGGTTAAAACTACAGTTTTGGGATCTTATCAGTATGGCTTCTTTTCTCTATTCTCCCGTCGAATCCCTTCCTGTACTCTTTCGACCCTCGAGGGATAACCGCGGTACCCCCCGCTTTCCTTTTTCGAGGCCCCTTCCCTGCGCTGCTCCCTATCTTTCTCCAAAGACAAAACAGCTTTCCCTGATCTCTTTGGTAAAGTGTCCTCATACCTGATGTATTTCTCTACCCGCGGATATAATTCGTGCAATGTTGCAATCTCATTCTTCGTGACCGACTGGTGCACTCCCGTCCCTAGACGCAACCCTCGCTCAAATGCAATAACTGCGGTCCTTTCATCCAAATTCTCGACTTGTCTCATCCTTGAACCGACATAGATACTCTCTAACTGTCTTGGCCGACCTCTATCTCACATTGAACAAGGCCGCGATGTCCACCGCACGCTTCTTCTGGTGTATGAAATGGTCTACAAAGGCATGTTCTAACTCTTGGAAATTCCTTATGTTCCCCACCGGCAACCGATAGTACCAATCCGACGCCCCGCCTTTCAAACTGGCCGGGAACATCATGCATCGCAATCTATCATACCGCAGCTCCTGCCATAAAGGCATCTGTTGCCTGAAGTGGTGGATGTGGTCCGTTGGGTCTCCTTTTCCATCGTACCTCTTGAATCGAGGTTGACTAAAGCGCTTTGGGACCTCCGAAGCCCAAATGTCGTTGGCCAAAAGGTTGCGATTTAGCCCTGCCACTACTTGGTTGGCCGCTTGTCCACGACTTTTCCCCTTCTGCTGGTTCACTCCTCTGTCCTTGTCTATCGTCTCTTGCATTTGTTCGATTGTCAAGCCGGCCACTGGATTTTCCACGATGTTTGGCTCCTCTTCTTCCTCCTCAGAGCTATCGTTTGGCTCCCCGCCCGTACCTTCTTCTTCTCTTTCCCTTTCTCTTCTCAACCCATCATTCTCCTCTCTTAGCCTCCCGATCTCTTCCCTCATAAGCCGTGTCTCCTCTGTCTCCAGATCCTCTCTCCTGCCTCCTTCTTCATCAATCACCGCCTCTGGTGTCGGTTCCTGCACTGCCACTCTCTTCGGTCTACCTACTTGTTTCTTCGGTGCCATCTCTACTTTGCCTTTGTTCTTTTCCCCGGCAACGGCGCCAAATGTATTGACCTAAAACTCCACTGTTCAATCACTCCGAAATAATGGACTCACAACACTCCTTTTTCTCTCTCACTGTGCGGCCCTCTTTTCTCTTCCCATATCCTTCTATTTATACTAGTTTCTTCTCACTTCCTGACCGTCCAGCTGTCCTCCCATCCGACTGATCCCCTTCCTTCTGTACACTTGCCACGTCCGCGATCTAGGGTTTCTCGGCTAGGATCGCATACTTCCTAGTTTATATTACTAAGATGCACCCCACTCGGTGTCCCGCTGACCTGGTCCTTTCCCTGGCACGGTTCCTATGCTCCTGCTCTATCATATTACTCTGACTCCCATATGACGTCCGCTGACCTGGCATCCTTTTCATAATTGGGCCTATAAAAGCAGGATACTTTGTGGTCACTAAATCTGAACATGCATGGAGGCCTAAAGCCTTAAACAGGTGAAGCAACCACAAGGGTCTGGAGGATGGAATGGCATTATAGAGGTTCTCCCAATCTTTAAGAAACGATATCATGTGTAATCTTGGAAACCATAAGATTTTGGTCTGACAGATAATGGAGCCCTTTCTACTTGTACACCACCTTTCCCTCTAGTTATCAGCTAATTGTAAAGTGTAAACTCATTGTGTATCTACTTACAAGTAAATCTCTCTCTCACTTGCATTACTATTTTATATATATCACACTTCTATATATAATTAGCTTTTATGTATCACAAGAATAAAATAAAATTCTGGAGAAAACAGGTGCGACAAAATTTGCTAACAACTAATGCCCACTTTCATGTAGTTTTACTTTACCGATCAAATAATAATAATATTAATAATAATGTCTATGTTATCGAAATTAGGTAAACCACACTCCCAAAATTAGGACTCGGATTTTCAAAATAACTATTTATTTATGCAAAGGAAGGTGCAATTTCTCAATAATAAAATTTCAATATTTCTTTGGAAATGTTTAATCAAATTAAGGGTAAGACAGTGGCAAAGTTTAAGAACCAATGGGAGGCCTTTGTGTTTATCAATATTAAGCCCACATGACGCACATTGATGCACTGCCACTCACGATAGGAAACCAACTTCTTATTGATGTTTTGATGAATTTTCTTTTATCTAATTGTGTAATGGAAGCGGCTATACTCATTTGAGATAGTTTCATAATATGAGGTTCTTTTAATATCAATGTAAAAGCAGTTACTGCTTTGAGATCCGAACGTAGCCCGGGTTCCCGGTCTGCATCCATTTCATCGATTCCCAAGCGCTTGGCTGCTCCAACTTGTCCTGTGCAAAAACAACTTAATTAGAGAGAAGGCGTTTATGAAAAAATAGATAATTTTACCCCTTTTAATCAGTATGTGCAGACTAAAACGTCAGTTGAAAGACTAGACAAGATTAAGTTTGCCAAAAGAAGAGTCCAAATGACTTGGAAATCCCACTTCTAAAACTCGACCTACAAAAGAAACTACCTAGGAAATTGGAAAACCACAAGCCAAGGAAATGGATATAAACACCAGATGAGTTCTATATCATGGTTAAACCACAAGCCAAGGAAATGGATATAAACACCAAATATCTTCAACCCGATATCCCAGCCCAAATATCATGGTTAATAATAAATATCGACATAATTATCGATATTTCGCATTATAGTTTGTATGTTGCAGGTTTAAGCGGGAAAAGGAGGAAGAGAAAGAGAATGGACACGTGGCGCAAGTTGATTGGACAAAGCTATACTTACAACACTATATAAAGACTGGAAAAGGAATAAATAGATTCATTTTAAATGTAGGTGCCGACTAGCAAAGTCGGTAAAACCTTTGGGTGATGATACCAGAGGTCTGGGGCTCGAACCCCGCTAGCATCAAAGAGTTACTGATCTCATTTAAAACAAGCTTACCCATAAAAAAAAAAAAAAAAATAGATTCATTCCAAATCATTACACAAAATCTGTAAACTTAGAACAAGAGAGAGAGAGAGAGAATACTGTAACCGATACCGTTCTTCAATAACAATTTTCATTTGTAGTTCGATTAAATCTTTACCCTTTACCTTTATCAATTCAATCTTATTGATCATAGTTAGTTTCTCTGATCATTACATTGGTGCCGTCTGGGTTCAAAGACAAAGATCGATTGTTTTGTCTTTCGTTTCTTTTTTCTTTGATCGAATCCATTGATTGAAATCGGGGTGATAAAGAGAAACTGTTGGTAAGGTCAGTGAAGGATTAAGGATCAAGAAAAACATTCTTTTTCTTGGTTTCTTTGAAGTTTTCAAATCTATTGTGAAGGAGTTGGAAAGAGTTTGATAGGATCAGTGGAGAATAGGAATTTGGTTAAAGAAAGTAATCAAAATGCCTCCAAAGCATACTCTGACAAAGTAAAAGCAATGATGGTGAATGAGGGAAGCACTTCCAGGGCTGTGTCTAAGAATGAGGGCGAAGAACTCGAAGATCAACAAGTAGAATGATAGAAGAAGTAGGCGAAATACAAAAAAAAAGAAGTATCTCACGAAAGATTTGTTGAGAAGGATGAATGAGTTAGAAAAGCAAAATCAGGTGTTAATGGCTGAGAATAAAGCAATAAGGGAAGAAAAGGAGAAGCGTGCTGAAAATGCTATGTATGAGAAGGATGATGAGGAGTCGAGTTATGGAACTCCAATAGTACGAAAGAGTCATCTCGATGAGAGGAGAATAAGTCATCTTGAAGAAGTACAATTTGTAGCAATAACGACACCGAAAATGGTGCAAGAAGAAGAAGGAAAAGCACTAGTCACAAAGGAGATGGTGCATGAAATGATTGTAGAAGCAATTAGGAGATCAGTTATTGGAAAAGGTCTTGGCGCCGATAAGAAAGCTGGCAGATGATGTCGGTAGAAATCCATTAAAAAAGGAGATAGAGAGGGCCTCATTACCTCCAGAGTTCAACAATCCAAAATTGAGCCAATATGAAGGAGCTACTGACCCCATGGACCATCTTTTTAGTTATCAACATCAAATCTTGATATATCAAGGCACCGAATATTGGGATACTATACTATGTCGATCATTTTTGTCAAGCTTGAAAGGGAAATTATTAAAGGGGTTTGCACAATTCCAGAGGGATCCATTTCATGCTTCAGAGAGATTGAAGAAAGGTTCCTCACTAATTACAGTCACTAGAGGGTGACGCCAAAGAAGGTGTCAGCCTTATTCCAATTGAAGGAAGCGAAGAAGGAGTCATTAAAAGATTTCTTAATAAGGTTCAAGGCTGAAACGCAGGCAGTGGGAAGATTGGATGAATCAGGAATGACAGCTGTCATAGCTTTCCAAGCTGGGGTAATACCAGGATCTTATATGCATAAGTATCTGTTGAGGAAGGAGGTTAAAACATTGCAAGAGTTGTATGATAAGGTGGATAGAGATATCATAGTAGAGGAAGGGTTGAGAGCTACCACTCTGCAAACAGTATTATAAGTCACCGATGCGGGGAAAAAAGATAAGGATAATAATGATCGCTATGAAAGTCGAGACTCCTCGAGGTCAGATAACAAAAGACCTCAGGAGCATTATGCAAATCGAGAAAATCAGCCACAACAACGAAGAAAGTATGACAGAACATTGAAAGAGGAGCTCGATCCTAGCAATTTCATAGCTCTTAATTCCACGCCGGAATATATCTTACGGAGGATAGCAAAGGAAGATTTTGTGGTGTGGCCGAAATATACTCTTAGGGAAATGAAAGGAAAGCCTTATTGTCAATTTCACAAGATCGAGAACCATGAGACTAATAGGTGTCTCCAGTTATTAAAAGAGATAGACAGGCTCATGAAAGATGGGAAGCTGAGAGAGTTTCGTGCTGATGTTAGACCTATAGAGACAACGACCATAAGGGAGAAGCCATTGGGCATAATAAACATGATTTACAAGGGGGAAATTCCTCAGAAGAATATTTTTCGAGATAAGATAAGGAAGATCTCGACGGTCAAAGAAGTGCTTTCGAGGTTAATATCGAGCCGATTACCGATGAGTCAATTAGCTAATATCGGTTAGCATTCACGGGGCAATCATGTTCGTCTCGGAGGACTTGTCTAAGGTAATGTTACCACATGATAATACGTTGTTAATCACTTTGCATATTTTGGGCTATGATGTACATAAGATATTAGTGGACTGTGGTAGTTCAGTTAATATTTTATTTTGGAAAGCGTTCAAAAAAATTGGTCTCGATGAATCGCATTTAAAACCACCAAAGTTCAATTTATATGGTTTTAATTGAACTTATACCAAACCTGCTGGAGTGATAAAATTGCCAGTTTGAGTTGGTCTTCAAACGGTGATGACGAAATTCGTGGTCATCAAGCACCAATCTGATCACAATGCCATATTGGGAAGGAAATGGATACACAAAATGTGCGCTGTACCTAGTACATTTTATCAAGTTCTCAAATTCCCAACTGTATATGGATTGCACGAGATTAGGGGTGATCAGTTTGAATCAGAAAAGTGTAATTTCGTCACAGTAAAGGGAATGATGAAGGGGAAAAGCCAAGACACTGGGGGCATCTTGGAAAACTCTACCTAGATTTACAACAAGCTTTACACCGCCAATACCAACATGCGGATACATGGCGGAGGTAAAGTTCACTCAAGAGATGAACAAACATGAAGAACCACCATGGGAAAGAAAAACCATAGAGGCGGTAGAGAAGATTAATATCGGTAAAGTGGAAAGTGAGCGTCATACGTTCATTGGAACAAAAATGGCTGTAAGTATAAAAAAGGAGTTGGTCATATTTTTGAAGGAGAATCAAGATGTTTTTGCATGGTCGATGTCGGATCTCACCAGTATCGATTTAGATATATGTTCGCACAAACTGAATATGGAAGAAAACACAACTCCAGTGCATCAAAAGCATAGAAAAGTGAGGCCAATGTATGAAGAAGCAGTGCAAGTGGAGATACAAAAGATGTTAGATAATGGCATCATCAGAGAAGTTGAGCATTCTGAATAGGTAGCAAACATAGTGGTTGTACCCAAGAAAGATGGTAGAGTTCGAATTTGTGTTGACTTTACCGATGTGAATAAAAAGTGTCCAAAGGACCACTATCCCATGCCTAGAATTGATGAGTTGGTCGACCGAACGGCTGGTTTCGAGTTGATCAGTTTTTGCGATGGTTATTCAGAATATTTTCAGATTCTAATGGCTATGTTAGACCAGTTAAAAACGGCATTCGTGGTTAATGGAGGAATATATTGTTTCATCAGAATGCCATTTGGATTGAAAAATGCGGGAGCCACTTACCAAAGGCTAGTGGATAAGATGTTCAAGAAACTCACCAAACGCATTGTCGAGGTCTATATCAATGATATGGTCATCAAATCTATGAAAGCTGGAGATCATATAAAGGACCTTGACACTGTATTCAGAATATTGAGAGAGTTTAATACGAAGCTTAATCCCGAAAAATGTACTTTCGGGGTCAGTTCTGGCAAGTTTTTTGGGTACATAGTTATGAAGAGAGGTATTGATGCTAATCCTGATCAAATACGAGCGCTTCAACAAATGCCATCACCTACAACTCGAAAGCAAATACAAAGGTTGACGGGGAGAATAGCGGCGCTCAATAGATTCATTTCCAGAACTTCTGATCGCTGTAAGCCACTTTTTAAGTTGCTTAAAAAGAATGTCAAATTCTATTGGAACGAGGAATATGAAGAAGCATTTTCTGAGTTAAAGAAATATCTACAAAAAATGCCAACTTTGACAAAGCTAGATGAGGGAGAGAATTTGCTTCTTTATTTGGTTGTATCAGATTTTGCTATAAGTTACGTCCTCATAAAAGTAAAAATGGATTGGAAAATGGTGTATTTTCAAAGTAAAACAATGCTTTCGAGGCTGAGACTCGATATTCGATGATAGAAAAGTATGCCCTGGCACTGTTTTTCTCATCTCAAATATTAAAGCCATATTTTCAAGTACATTTGGTGATCGTGATGACGAATCTCCCATTAAAGCAAACTCTGGCGAAAATTGCTAAGTCAGGAAGGATGTCTAAATGGTCTGTACTAATAAATGAATTTGGAGTCGAGTATCGAAACTGCGTATCAGAAAAGAGTTAGGTACAGGCCAACTTCCTGGCTGATTTTCCATATGAGGATACCAGTTGGGGCATGGAAGAAGAAGAATTCGCAATGCTGCAAGATCCTGAAGATAATATCGATGCAGACGATCTATGGGCTGGAACAAATGGTTGGAGACTATTTGTTGATGGATCCTCTGGAGGAAAAGGGTGTGGCATTGGAGTGGTGTTGGTTACTCCTGAAAATCAAAGGCTCGAGACTGCAATAACATTGGGTTTCCATGCGTCCAATAATGAGGCTGAGTATGAAGCCTTAATAGCTGGTCTCAAGAGGGCTAAATCTCTCAATATAAAAGAGTTATCGATTTTTAGTGACTCGATGCTCGTGGTCAGCCAGATCAATGGGGGATACTCAGCAAAATGTGAAAATATGGTCGATTATTTGAATTTTATAAAATCCAAGTTGAAGAATTTCAATAAAATAAGACTTTAGCATCTCAATAGAAATGATAATAGGCATGCAGATGCCTTAGTATATGTTGTAGCGATGCTGGAAAACACAGAGGGTCGTACTCTGCATATCGGAGTTCAAGAGAAGCTAAACATCGACATTGATGACTCAGAAGTCATGGAAATTGATACACTGGGGACGTCATGGATGAAAGCATATATCTCATATTTAGCTGATGGGAAAGTAGTGGAGGACAAAAATGAGGCCAGAAGAATTAAGTCTGGCCCCCAAAGATATGTATTGGTTGATAATGAATTGTATCGAAAGAATCCTGGAGGTCCACATTTGAAATGCATATCGTATGAGGAAGCGCAACTAATTATTGCCGAGCTTCACGAAGGCGAATGTGGAAACCATTCAGCTGGTAGATCGTTGGCCAATAAAAACACGAGATATGGATATTTTTGGCCTCAAATGTGAAGGGACTGTCTTCGATATGCGAAAAAGTGTGTACAGTGCCAAGTTCATGGGAAAGCCATACATGTCTCTGCTGAAGAGTTACATTGCGTCTCAAACCCATGGCCTTTTGCTTTATGGGGTATGGATATTGTCGGTTCGCTTACACCAGAGAGAAGCAAAAGAAGGTTCATATTGGCGGTCACAGATTATTTTACAAAATGGGTAGAAGCCATAGCTCTACAGCATATCAAAGAAAAGGATGTCATAAATTTCCTTTTTGAACGAGTCATATGTCGATATGGATTGCCTTATGCTATTATATCAGATAATGGCCCGCAGTTCGAAGGAGGAAAGGTGAAAGCTTTCTTGGAATCTTATAAGGTTAAGCACTTCACATCTGCGCCATACTATGATAAGGGTAACGGGCAAGCAGAGGCAACAAATAAGACCATTATAGATAATATCAAGAAAAAATTAGAAAACAAGAAAGGTTTATGGGTGGATGAGCTAAACAGCATTTTGTGGGCTTATAGAATGACACCTCGTACAGCTACAGGCCGGTGAATCACCTTTTACTTTGGCCTATGGTATGGAAGCAGTAACTCCATCTTAAATGGTGGTATCGACATCTAGAACAAAGATGATAGAAAATGGTCAAAATAACGAAAGAATGGCTTCAGAAGTTATAAATCTCGAGGAGACAAGGGATCAAGCAAGAGTAAAGCTCGACACCTATCATAGGTAGCTTAGAAAAGCTTTCAATAAAAAAGTAAGAGAAAGGCATTCTCAGAATGGTGACTTGGTATTGAAAGTGGTCACTCAAGCTACTAAAGAAAAAGGGGCTCGCAAACTAGCAACAAAAGTTTGGGATGGGCGTACATCATTTACAAGGTCAGAATCAATGGAGCTTATTACTTGAAAATAGCTGAAAGTGCAATATTACCAAAGCCTCAAAATGTAAGCAATTTGAAAGCATTTTATCAATAAAGAATGTTTTAAGTATCATGGTGTAATTTTTGTTATCAAGGTTATACATTCAATAAAAGATATGGTCATTCTCAAAGTCAATATTCATACATGTATAACAAATATTTGTATCTCTAGAATTATATGATTGAAGGTCAAGCAAAAGCACGGTGATCTGTAGATCTTCATCTCGCATACCATGTCAAGTAAAATCACGGTGATCCGTAGATCCTCATCTCGATACTAGGTCAATAAAATCCTTTTCTTTTGCAGAAATGCAAGTTCAAATAAATAAAATCCAATTCTTGGCGAGAAATGTCAAGTTCGAGTAAAAAAATCACGGTGATCCGCAAATCCTCATCTCGATGCAGTCAATAAAATCCTGCTCTTGGCGAGAAATGCAAGTTCAGTCAATAAAATCCAGTTCTTGGCGAAATGTCAAGTTGGTCAAAAATCCTGGTGATCTGTAGATCCTCATCTCGATACCAAGTCAATAAAATCGTATTCTTGGCAAAAATGCAAGTTCAAGTCAATAAAATCCAGTTCTTGGCAGAAATGTCAAGTTCGGGTTAAAAAATCCTGGTGATCTGTAGATCCTCATCTCGATACCAGGTTAATAAAATCCTGCTCTTGGCGGAAATGTGAGTTCATGTCAATAAAATCTAGTTTCTGACCAAAATCAAAATATTCAATTCCTGGCAACAATGTGAGGTGAATTAATAAGGCATGTATTTATAAGTGATGTTTTAATACAATGTTGATGTCAAAATGTATTCAAATATATATTAAGTATCAATACTGCTTTTAGTTGGAGTGGTATTGAAACTCGTTTTTTATATTCAAATATATATTAAGTATCGATGCTGCTTTTAGTTGGAGTGGTATCGAAACTCGTTTTTTATATTCAAATGTATATTAAATATCGATACTATTTTTTAGTTGGAGTGGTATCGAAACTCGTTTTTTATGTTCAACTATAGGTTAAGTATAAATCTCTTGCTTTTAGTTGGAGTGGTATCGAACTCGTTTTTTTTTATATTCAACTATATATTAAGTATCGATACTACTTTTAGTTGGAGTGGTATCGAAACTCGTTTTTTATATTCAAATATATAGTAAGTATTGATACTGCTTTTAGTTGGAGTGGTATCGAAACTCATTTTTTATATTCAAATGTATATTAAATATTGATATTGTTTTTTAGTTGGAGTGGTATCGGAACTCGTTTTTTATATTCAAATATAGGTTAAGTATCGATACTATTTTTAGTTGAAGTGGTATTGAAACTTGTTTTTTAGATTCAAGTATATGTTAAGTATCGATACTGTTTTTTAGTAGGAGTGGTATCGAAACTCGTTTTTAAATTCAAGATATATATTAAGTACCCATATGAAGGATAAATATTATGTTGATTAGGAGTGGTATAAAAAATGAGATTGTTTTATGTTTAAGTATGATAAATATCAGATGTATTGTATACAAACTAAGGTAAAAAAAAGCAAAAATATCTATTTTCCATAATTCAAAAGGAATGTTAAGCAGTTACAAGATCATTTTAACCAACATCAATATTCAATATTCAACATTATGATCATTTTCAAGAGATAGCCAAATTATTGTATCAATTTTTCAATTACAAAACATCAAGATGAAGAAGTTAGTGCTGGGTGGAGGTCTTGGTAGGGTTTACATCAAGACATCTCGTCTCAAGAAGGGTGTTAAGGCCAGCTTGAACTTCGGGATCATCTAGGCAGCTCGGTGTACTGATGAGAGAGTCGGGGTTGAAGACGGGAGTAGCCGTGTCGATCTTAGGAAAGTCAGCAGTAGGCGGAGTCGAGTTTACATCATCGGTATCCAGATCATGGGCGGCAACGTCGGAGGGCATCTCGCTCTCATCATCAAAATCAAGATTATACTCCTTGATAACATCAGGAGGAAGATAGGATATGAAGCTCTTCATAGTATCAACACAATATTGCATATGCTCAGTGTTGGTAGCTAGTTTAGCATGGGCCTTCTCGGTTGATTCAGATCACTCTTTTCAGCTGCCCATTCCTTTTTCTCGAGTGGCAAGGGAGGTTTTGCTTGGGCAAGTTCTTTCTCCATAGCTTCAAAAGAGCTTTGGAGTTTACAGTCTTGATCTTCGTGTGTTAAACCAAAATATTTCTTCATGTCAACAAACATGGTCTTTCTGAACTTTATCAAGGGATTGTTGAATATTTTCTTTGTCTTTCTTCAACTGTTGGTTCTCATCCCTATAATGGCGGTGGCCATTTCGCTATCAAATTGTCCCCACGTTAAACAACTTTAACACAGGATTGGCATAGATATAGTTAAATGAATACATAATAAGTAAATTAAGATAAGAGTAAGGGGAATGTAGATACTTATTTTTTTAATAGAAGAACACAAAAGTTAGAATTGTTCATCTATACTAATCTCAGTCATGGCTGTCCTATCTCGAGAAAGTATAGTATTTAGCACAAGAGCTTCTCCGAGGCCTGGTATCGGAGGTTCAGAAAACAGAGAAGCAGTTTTGGGGACTTTGGTTTGATCTCGAAGGACAAGTTTAACCTTGAAATTGCCAACTAAAGAAGAGGAATCAGAGGCAGTAGTCTTTGGATTGGCTGGAATAGTTGAAGATTTGGAGGGCATATTAACAGGTGCAATGGTAGTAGTTTTTGCAGTTTTGCTCAGTTTCGATGCTGGTGGTGCTGGAATATGGCAAGGTTCTTTTCTTTTCTTTGAAAGAAGTTCGATTTCGACATTCTTATCTTTGGAAGAAGTGGGAGCTTGGGAAGAACTGCCATCTGTTGGTTTTCTTTTGAGCATAAACTTGTCCAGAGATTTTGATGATTTGACTGGAACTTGGGGAATACGAGATGCCATATCTGTGAACAATAAGCAGTAGTGATCAAACACATCGTGCAAAAGAGGATAATTATAGAAATTGGGAATCTCTTGTTTGATTTGAGGAAAAAGATCTTCAGTCATTTTAAAACCATTAAGCATATATTCAAAATAACATCGAGGAGTATTAGCAGGTAATTCAGTGGAATCAAAAGTTTTTCTTGATACTTTTTCAAAGGAACAAGGCTGTAAGGGACATGGAGTAGTTTTACATGGCATAATAGATTGGGGAGGTAAAGAATCTTGACCTCGAAGGACGATACTTTTTAAAAGATCCGTTACTCTAGTGGATTCTCCAAGACTTTTCATCGAGGCTGGTTTTGGCACTGAAACAAAGTCGTAATGATAGACCAATTAGATAGCAGCTCCGAGATGGAGGAGGGATGGGATGTCGTAAAATAACATACTTATAGTGTTAAAGCGAGAATGTATCAAGGATGGAACAGCGATCGCGTGGATGATTCCCATTGCCCGGATATAGCGACGATAGGGTATAATGGCCATCTGAAATTGCTATCTCGATTTATCCTTATAATGCCTACAGCGGTTCATTCGTTTTTGGGATAAAAATAACCCTTTGGGTTCTTTTATACCATGTTTATTCTTCTCATTAGGTTCAATAAAGGGTAGTGTTTTTGAATGTCGATAAGATGAATTCTTTGGGATGGCCGGACATTGGGTGCAAGGTGAGAATTATAGAAATTACAAATGTACAACAATCTCCAAAAATTGCCTGTGCCTTGGCCAGGTAGTTCAGTACTCCTTGATCGAGGTTAGATAGGGGAAGGCGCAAGCCAGCAGCTAGTTACCCAATAATAATAATGGTGGTTTTCAGATCGCCACTTTGGCATCGAGTTCCTTTTGTACCTCCAACATAATGTTGAAGATAGACAGAGTCTAGTATTTGGCAGGCAACTCTAACTATGTCTAAGTTGGGTCTTTTTGGAATACAAGGGTTCAAACCATTACTCCATATGCTATGATCGTCCATAACTTCACGATCAGATTCGGATTCCACGGTCTCGAAGGGATGGCAAGGTAAGCCATCAGCCAGATACGTGGCACGCCATTCTGGTTCGTCAGTCTCGGTCCTTTGTGATGACGAGGCTGAAGAGGACGAGTTGATTCGAGTTGCAGATTCAATACTTTCGGTCGACATGTCGGTATCACTAGAAACAATAAATTTTTTATTAGAATTATATCCTTTATCTGAGCCACTATCGCTATATATAGTATATGTATATAAGATATTATTAATTAAACGCGTATCGAGGTCTCTTGGGGATAATGTCGGGTTTCGAGGTGAAGAACTGTATGTCGAAAGCATGCGTTTTTTATGTTGAAGCCAGGATTGTTTCGAGAGGATGCGTTTAAAGTTAACACATGTTTTTCTCCTAGCCATACTGTCAAAAATTATAATTCAAGGTCTAGTTAGTATATGGACACACAAATAACACATTCAAGCTTAAAACCCTAACCCTAAAATTCCAGTAATATATAAATTCTTCAAGAAAATTAAAGACAACGATGAAGTTTATTACAGAAAATCATTTTTTTAGTGTTTATGTTAACTAACCTGACAGATTTGTAGAAAATTTTGATGATGGAGACAGCGGAAAAATCAAAGTTGAAGTTTTTCAGGTTGTTAATGGTGGTGGGTTGGAGTGTCTCAAGCCTTTTTGTGGATAAGTGAAGAGAGAGAAAGCGATTGAAGCTTTTTATAGTTGATATTTCGTGATAGCTGTTTAGTTTTCTAGGTGTAACCGCTTGATATTTTGAAATTTTAAATTTTGAAAATTTTCAATTTTGATGGTTAATTCTCGAAGCATTCAAATTTTTCATGGTCGAAATTTGAAAGTTTCGAGAGTGGGCGATGTCGTGGGCAAATATCGTCAACCCGATATTCCAGCCCAAATATCATGGTTAATAAGAAATATTGACATCATTATCGATATTTCGCATTATAGTTTGTATGTTGCAGGTTTAAGTGGGAAAAGGAGGAAGAGAAAGAGAAGGGACACGTGGCGCAAGTTGATTGGATAAAGTTATACTTACAACACTATATAAAGACTGGAAAAGGAAGAAATAGATTCATTCCAAATCATTACACAAAATTTGTAAACTTAGAACAAGAGAGAGAGAGAGAGAATACTGTAATCGATACCGTTCTTCAATAACAAATTTCATTTGTAGTTCGATTCAATCGTTACCCTTTATCTTTATCAATTCAATCTTATTGATCGTAGTTAGTATCTCTGATCACTACAATATTCACTACTTTCGAAAAATCTTAATTGTTCACACTTGGAGGCAAAAAACTTGAAACTAGGGCATTGAACTATATAACTGTAAGATGCAAGAAGAGAATGATTATTAACAAAGCTTTTTCTTTATTCATTAATGGTGTTTACAACTGTTCACTCTTTTTCTCTCTGTTTACATGTGAGAAAAAAAAAAGTGTCCTCATGAATCTAGTCATTTCTTTGTCTCCACTCTTTTTATAGTTGCTCCACATGTGTCCATCCAATAGCTTTTTGACATGTGTCCATCCTTGTCTTTTTCCTTTGTACCTAAAATTTATCATGAACATATCGGCCCTCATACTGATATTGTATTAGAACTTTATTGAAATAATGGCAAATATCAGTATGTACGATATTTGGCCACCACAATAACCATATCCGATATATACGACTGGAAAACTGGAAACAGTAATGTTACATAAAATGATTTGCATGTCAACACTGCTACACACCATTTAGTTACTGATCTCTTTAAAAACAGGCTTGCTCACACATTTTAAGCCAATAAAAAAAAATGTTTAAGGTGCATGCTTCTATTTATGGAGCTTATTAAACTCAATCCAAATCTTATTTACCAGCTAAGATTGACCTTCTTCTAAATGACCCTATGAAAATGGTCCAAATTCTAGCTTAATAATCAAGATTAATTATGGCCTTCGTCAAAGATTAGAACTGTCAATCAATACACATAATTAAATAGAATTGATCACAACTTCCAACAATATAGACCATAACACACTAAAACTAGTGCAATTATTTAATATTAAGTGCAACCTAATGAATATAGAATTTTGACGCCATGTTTTAATTCTTGTATCTATGAGATATTGATAAGAATTACATAGCGGAATAATAAACAAACAAATCATCAACTCAATTTGACACTCAAATTCATGATCTCTTCAGAATCACTCAATAATTATAATATTCTTCTTAATAAACATTCTCTTAAAAATAAGAACCTACTGACAAAGGAGGCTACAAATTCTATATATAATATACCACCTCCTCAACCCTAAGAACCTAGAACTTATCTAACTGGGCTTTATTTTACAGGCCAACAGGACTAATAAAGACAAATAGATAAAAGCCCTACTAACTACCGATCAGTAATAAGTTTCATATAAAATCTATATATATATATATATATATATATATATATATATATATATATATATATATATATATATATATATATATATATATATAAGCTTCATACATTCTCTCTCCTCACCATATTGCTCCATTTTCTAACCCGAGCAATATGATTGGCTCCTAAAAAATCGAATAGAATAATAATTAGTAACACCTCCTCAGCTTTGTTTAAATCTCCCTAATCTATTCTTAATTTTCTATGGGCTCCTCAAACTAAACAAAATAAAAATCATTCCCTAATCATAAACACTTGGCACACTATTCTTTCTGTCTCTTTTTTGCCCTTTTACCTACTCGCAGAGAACCAAAAAAAAAAACTAGCGAGTTTGTTAGTCTCTCCAAAAAGATAAATTGAAAATTCAAATCTACTGAAGTTCCTTCAATTGATTACATGTACGATTTATTTGTTTATTTAATTTTTTAATTTGTTAATTTTCCTTCGTAGGGTTTTATAAACTTTATTTTGGTAAAATGGTTCAGTCCTCAAGTTCGATGGGGCTTAAAGCCTCTAATAAACTTTTCCCTTCAACCCGGCCATTTTTCTATTTTCTATTTTTCATTGAAGTATCCGTCATATTTTCTTAATGATCACATCATTTTCACCGCCCGGTCTTTATTCTTTCAAAGGGACATGCATTAGGCGTGTTAAATCATGAGTCCTGTAAAAAAAACATTGAGTTATATCTCTATTTTTGCGGAGATGTGGAATAATGCTACTTGCATATTGAGGGACAACAAACCCGGATCAAATCGTAAGTATAATTTGCAGTGATTTCCAATTAAGTAGGAATCTCTATTAAAAAATAAAATGAATAAATGGGATTTCCATGTTGATTGTCCTTTATGTAATTGACTTTGCCCTGTATTTTAATCTCGGCCTTGATGATGTTCAAGGCATAAACTCACTTGGATGGGAAGATCGGAAATGATAAGGAAGTATATAGAGGGTGGTATGTCTTCCTCAAATATTACCCTTTATTGCATTTGCTGCTAATGTAGGTGGTATCGAGGTTTCACAAACTCCACGGTGCTACTTGCAAGAGATGTAGTCGGAAAATTATGAAGGGAGAGGTAAGTCATATTTTCCACGATAATAAAACCATAATTAGTGCTAATCTTAGAAAGTCACGGATGAAAAAGGACCTACTTCTTAGGATTTTGAAAGTTGAAAAGGATTCATTGTAGTATATGTTAATGGCAATAGGGTTTAGTGTCTGATATGATTGGTACTAAATGTACTCAAAAAAGCTCGAAAAGGAAGGTTTAGTAGACCTTAAGAGGTTTCATAAGTATCCATATATTTCAATTGTCTTCTTTACCATTCTTTTGAGATGGTTTATTGTTTTTTAGGTTCGCATATATCAACCAAGCGGAAAGGGCAAGGTGCAAAGGGGTGCACTATACCAAAACATGACATTCTATCGGTCAGAAACCGTTACTAAAAATATTTGTAACGGTTTTTTGCATCACAGTTTTTGGCGTTTCTAATGCTTTATTAATATTTGTAGCGGTTTAAAACCGTTACATAATTATTTATTGTAGCGTTTTTTCCGTAACTAAAAAATATTTGCTAACGGTTTTATTTGCTTAATTGTGCTACTCTTTTCTAACATTAGTAACGCTTTTATAGAGTTGAAGCGTTTTTGACCGTTACTTTCGTTTTTAACAATGAGAACGATTTTATAGTATTAGTAGCGCTTTTTGTGTTACTCTTTTCCAACAACAAGAACGGTTTTAGAAAGTTAGTAACGTTTATTTATGTAATTGATTTATAGAGTTTGTAACATTTTGGTAACGGTTTTGTTGCTTTGTAAGTGTTACTTATTACAAAGCTTAGTTACGGTTTTCCACCATTACAAAACTATTTCATATGTAAAAAAAATTTCCCCAAAACCACTCTTTTTGGGAGACTACTAACCTGCATAAAGATGTCCCCACTTATTGGGTATTCTACAATCGTCCATAACATAAACAAAAAATCTCACAAGTACATCTAATCACATAATCTTTTATTAAAAATAATACGAAAAACGTCTTTTCATAAATAAGACTTGTCATGAATGAAATATACATTGTTTTCCAAATCAATGGGACTTGTCCCTAAACTCAAGCTCTCACGTCATTTGTACAAAACTCCCACTTTCAATAGTTGCAAGCATCAGGAGATGACTTTGGGATGGTATCATCAGAAAAGTCATTTTCATTATATACACCAATAGAAATAAATAAAAATGAGTCAGGCAGTAGAAAACAAATATGTATAGATATATACTTATATCATTATATCTTATTCTTAAGTAGTAGCTCCTTATACTCAAACTACAAAATTCAGAAAAGAGAGTATGGTAATAGACTAGTAGCAATAGAAGCATAGTATTGAAAGTTTATGTATCGCCCCAAAATCCTATAACCTTGTCAGACACCTTGACGAAAGACATAAAAATTTCGGCAAAATCTCCTTTGTATTTTCAACATTTTATAGACATAAATCCCGTCATAACCTGAAAATCAAATAATATACTTTCATATCATATATTAAAACCTCAGACCTCGATCGTAAACCTAACTACTCAAAAATATATTGATTCGTAGAACCAGCTACTTAACCATCTCGACCAGTGCCAGTTAAGTCAAATAACTAATCCTCGAATCAAAAGGACACTATATACACTAGTATACTAGTGTACACTATATACACTAGTATACTGCATTGAATTTCTGGCTATATCGATCCAAAGAGCGGCCTAAATTCTCGCTTAGGATATGGCATAGTGATCAAGCAAGTGGACGTGTGATTTCTCTATCCGGATTTTACTTCTCCCTTGTGTCATTTCTCAAATGTTTCACTCATATAAGGCTTTAGGCTATATTCTCACAGGATTTGTAGCATAAGTACTCTAGCCTAGATTTGAAACTTCTTCGCCAAACAATCATAGATACTCATGTAATATATTTATAGATAGATGCAAAGATTATTACCTACATATTAACCTAAGTTTCTAACTATTATTACGATGCAAAAGCTATGAGACTTCTAGATTGTTAAGAGCATGGAGAAAGAAAACAATACCAATATTCCTAAGTGTATAGCATGGACTTATTTATTTATATTTTTTTTAAATTTTTGAAAGCATATTATATCTATCTATATCCTAACAGATGCCTTAATTACACGAGTTTCTATGCCCCCCCCCCAAACAAAAAGCATGCTTTGTCCTCAAAGCATTTAAATAAAGAGGGTAGAAAAATACCATGGAAACGCGTGAAATTCAGAAACATCTGCAAAACAATGTTAGAGCGTACTAATATAGGAAATAAAACCGACGCTTAACACTATAAGAGTTCCACCCATTATGGGGTTAGCAATTAAATTGCTTGGGACATAGCGGATACTAACTTAACTAAAACTTACCCGCACCCCAACATTTACATCATCGCCATCCTCCTCTTCTACATGAGGTTCTTTCGCATCTGCCATGCCATAACAACTTGCCACGCCTTTACGTAGGTGTATCATCAACTAATGCTAACCTCTCTAGTGATATTTGGTGCGATGGGGTGTAAGGAGCAACCAAATGTGGTTGCACCTGCCATCCGGCCAAGTCATGGCTTCGGAATGATCGTACCACCACGATTGGTAGGTCTCATGATTTCGACCCTTTTCCAATCGGTATGCGTAATGCGAGAATCACGGGCGCAAAGCAGCGCATAAGGCGGCAAACCAAGGCAGGCATAAGAAGGTACTTATGCCTCAAGGTATGGCCTCGCTTCAACGTAGCAACTAAAACTTCGGGAATGTCATACCGACGGCGTCCCCGACTAAAGCAAGGAAAGCGTCACCGGTGGTATTATTGGCGAATAAACTGCCGTTACCCTAGAATGTTCATCATGATGAACAACATGGTTATTGCCTACATTCGATAGGCTACTCCGAGGCGATGTTATATTGGTCTTGGTCCATGATACGAAATACCCTCCCCATAATACTCATGGAAATAGGCATATTCATATAGGTATGAGTTATCCGTCATATATCCCCATCGTGCATAGGGTCGGGGTAATGGCAATCCACGAAACCAAAGCTATCAAGTGTTTATTGAATTCCATAGTCGTACCATCAATAGTAAGGGAAAATTTTTGTTCTCCTTCTTGGGTACAAAAGAAAGTAATATTATTATAGAAGAATTCCGTTAGCTTAGGTGAAAAGAATCGTCATCACTCACCGGAAGATGTCGCCATCCTAATTGCAAGATCATTTCGCTGAACGATGCTCCATAGGTATAAGTTCCCATCAAGTCTTCAAAAGACTGTTCGGGGAATGACTATAGGTGGTGTCATCTCAACACTACTTTGTAGAATAGCTAAAACACGGAAGAACCTCGAGAAAATCTAAAATTTTCTGTGTTTATTGGAGAGCGCTGGCCGCTTCTATCTTAGCGCCCGTGGCGCTCTTGGGTTTTGGAATTATAGTGTTTTGCGAATGGTCTCGCTTGAAGCGGCGCCATTTTCATTAAATTTTCGATTTCGGTGTTTGAGCGGGTCGCTTCTAGTGATTTTTTCAGTTTAAAAAAGTAGGGCGAAGTCATGCTTCGGCTTTTGCCTTGAAGCGCTTCGTGAGTGCAGAAATTGAGTTTCTAAGAAAAAACAAGAAAAAACAAGAAAAATTTTGGAGTGAAAAGTGAAAGATGATTGTGGGGTGTAGTGTGGGTTGTGAGTGTAGTATGATGGAAGTTTAAATAGGTTACGGGTTTCCAAAGCGAATCGGCAAGTTGCCAAATTGTTTTAAGGCCATTTCGAGGAAATAGGAAAGCGCCAAACCCGAAAGCGGAAACTATCCATAGCTTTGATTTCCTAACAACCCTGGTATCTTTTAAACTTGGTTTAGAATAGTAACTTCTAAACTCTCCTATATATCGTGCTACCACTACAAAAAATCATAGATATGCCGATATCGGCCTAATTTCAACTTTTACTCCAAGACAACCTTTCGAAAGATGATCAAAATAAATTATATTAAAATAATATGGAATCCAAATAATCTAAAACAAACAACTTAATATTCAAATCTAACTACTGAAGTAAAATTCCACTACAAAACAATAAAGACAATGAAATAAAAGGACCTAATTTATGGTGAACACCTCCAGTGTGAAGAAGATGGTCCCTGAGATGGAGCGGCTCTGTGGTGTCGAATGGCTTGAGCCATCTGGCTGCTTGGCGACGGCGGCTCATGCCTCTCGGACTTTCGGTGAGACGGACTCATGTATGAGTGGCATGCGTCGTAGCATCTCTATATCTGAACAAATTTGTGCTTCCATCGGTCTTGAGTACGGCATCTTGGGCTTGGTGATTCTTGTGGATAACCTCCAAGTTAAACATTATATCTTTTGACCCTTTCACGAGCATTTCAAACTGTCGTGCGAAGGTCCGTTTGCTTATTTGAAAGTGCGATTTGTCTATGTCTAATATCTTCACCGGATATGATAAGCGCATCATAAACCGGTTTGCAGCATTATCATTAAGCTCTAAATTAGAAGTATGACTATCAAAATTATCCTCGACCAACCATGTCATATCTTCCCCTTCATTATCGATTTCGGCTTCCTTCTCTGCGGACAACGGCCAAGTCTTTTGAATGCATTCTTTATAAATACTTGCATTAGAAGGCAATTTGATCTTAATAGGAGCGGATCTAGCGGCGGCTCTAAATGAGAGCATGATCTTAGTGATCAATCACGGGAAGAAGCGAGGCTCTTTCCCACTCCTCTAATCACATTCAAAATTAAATCAAGGATGCAGAAATTATACTCCTTCCGTTTGCAAATTCGAGGAGAGCGTCACGGAACTGAAGTCCGATGTCGCCGACTTTGTCTTTCAGAGGGCGTTCTTACCAATCCGGCGGCGGCGACCCGGTTGATTGGTTCTCGTGGTCGTCTGGCCCCGGCGAACGAATGAGATATCGTATTGTATTCACCCTCTATGACCGTATCTTTCATCAAAGCGAACTGCGGTATTCTTGGATTCTGAATGGTCATTATCTAGGTTGGTTCTGAGGGTGATTCCTAATAGCTCGACCAACAAGCTGTCTCGTAACTTCCTCCGCGTTCTGCTATCCTAATGAAAATCCTATTTCCCTCAACTTCGTTTCTTATAAAACTGTTCTACCAATTCATAGTGATAGAAATCCTCGCCGAATACCACGGTCCGTTCAATTTCTCTTTAAACATCTCCAGCGTCATAAAATGGCGAATCTGTTATCGGAAGCAATGGCGTTTTCGGTGAGAATTCTCGTCGTTCGCCATTGAAGCTATTTACTGATTTGGGGTTTGTAGATGGTGGTGGATGCGAGTTTGATGAAAACTAACCAAACCAGCGGTGGTGGTTATGGTAGGTTCGGGTGGCGAGTTGAAACTTCGAATTGGTTGGTGGTTTCGATGGTGGGATCGGTTGGAGATTGTGGAAGATTGGTGTTGAGTTTCTATTATGGGCGTGGGTGGTCTTTCTATTTGAATGTATTCTATTTTTATTTATTATTATTATTTATTATTTTTTTTATTAAATGGGTTGCTAGGGTTTGGATTTATACTTTATGTCAAGCGGCTGGAGAAGAAGAAGATCGCGATCTGGTTTTGGAAAGAAAGTATCATTATAGGCGAGTCGCCGCTCTTTGGATTTTGGACTTACAGAGTTTGAGTTTGGCGAATTGGCGATATGATTGGTAGTATCTATGGCGAGTCGGCCCAAAGCCCAATTCGTATTTTTCAACTTTTTGTCGATTTTTAAGCGCAATTTCAAACTAGATTTCCAGCCGTTATCGGTCCGATTCTTGCGAATGAGATATGGAAATGATCAGGAGAGAATTTCCAATCAATGATCCATAAAACACTCGATTCCAACCAGGGGTGACGAATAAGATAGTGGAAAACGCCTCGTAGTGCGTGCATGGCGTAAGTTATGCGAGCGAATGAACACTAAATTTGATAACGTCAACCCAAATGAACTATACTAATGGACCTAAACAACCACAACTAGAAAGTTCGAGCAATCGGATGGAAAGACTGATTTCCCACCCCCAAACAAATTTTTAACCACAAAATTTGTTTACAAGCGCGGGTCGTTTAAAGTCGATTCCCAAGACTTGTTGGATTGCTATGTCTATGATTTTTATGAATTTTAATTTATTTTTATTTGTTTACTATAAGAAACACGAAAAACAATAAATACATAATTCACTCCATAGAGGAACATGACTCAAAAATCGAGAAAAACATCGCGAAAGTGGAAAGCGTGAATTATGTGAGCGGTGGACTTAGGATCCGGTACTTACTGACCACACACTCCATAAGGAGGGCCGGTTACTGAATGGTGTACTTATCGGTATATGGAAATGAAAGTAAGTACACCAAATGACAAGGTCGATCCTCATAGGCGGGGTCTGTAAAAGGACTTCCTCCACATCGGGGGACAAAAGTTAAGTGAAAATGTTTTAACCGTTGACCATTAACTTGAAAGATCTTGTTGTCATTGGGATTTACCAAGGTAATTTGCCCGTAAAGGGGTGACTTGATAACGAGAAAGGACCGGACCAGCGGGTTTTAGTTTCCACAGGAAAATATGTAGGCGGGAGTTGTAAAGCAAAACCTTTTGTCCGACCACAAACTCTTTGGCGCAAGATATGCTTATCATGAACACGTTTCATGTTGGCTTTATAATCCTTGGCGAGATCGTAAGAATCATTGCGGATTTCTTCAAGCTCATTTAATTGTAACTGCGTTTGACACCCGCCTCATCAATATTAAAATTAAGGCTTTTATAGCCCACGAGCACGGTGCTCTAATTCGGGCAAATGACATGGTTTCCCAAATACAAGTCTAAAGGGAGACATACCTATAGGAGTTTTGAAAGCAGTTCTATATGCCCATAAGGCATCCGATAGGCGCTTCGACCCGATCTTTCCTATCGGGGTTTCTTGTTGTTTCCAAAATCTTTTTGATTTCCCTATTAGAAACTTCTACTTGTCCGCTAGTTTGTGGATGATAAGGAGTTGCTATTTTGTGTGTAACTCCGTACTTTTTAACTAGGGATGCAACAACTCATTTGCGCAAAAATGTGTTCCACCATCACTAATGATGGCTTTAGGAATGCCAAACCCATGAAAATGTATTCTTTAATAAAAATACCGCGGTCTTATGGTCATTGCTCACGGCAAGCTAGGGCCTCTATCCATTTAGACACATAGTCCACGGCAACTAGAATATAAATATAACCGTGGGAAGCGAGGGAAAGGGCCCATGAAATCAATACCCCAAACATCGAAAATTTCTACTATCAAGATTGGATTTAAAGGCATCATATTGCGGCCGTGATTAAGCCCAAGTTGTTGGCAGCGAATACCGTCTTGCAATGCACTTGGGCATCCTTAAAAGGGTAGGCCAATAAAATCCACATTGAAGAACTTTAGCGGCTGTTTTCATTCGCTAAAGTGGCCACCACTCTCTTTGTCATGGCAGAGCGATAGGACTTCATTATATTCCCTTTGGGGGAATGCAGCGGCGAATAATCTGATCCGCACAATACTTAAAAGGTAGGGCTCATCAATAGTATAACTTGACTCGGCCAAGAACTTCTTTACGTTCATTTCTTGACCAATTATGAGGCATAACATCAGCCGCTAAATAATTTACGATGTCGCATACCATGGTGATGAAAAAATAGCATCTACAGATGCTCATCGGGAAAAGAGTCCGGTATGGACTCGGAATCACTACTATCGTCATTTGTAAGTCTAGATAAGTGTGGTCGGCAACTTCGTTTTTCCACCCCTCTTTTGTCCTTTATTTCTAATGTGAACTCTTGCGGAGAAGAATCCAACGGATTAATCTACGCTTAGCATCCTTCTTGGCAAGAAGGTACCTAAAGAGCTGCATGGTCCGTGTAAACTAAAGTTTTAGAACCAACCAAATAAGGGCCGAAATTTATCTAAAGCATAAATGACTACTAAAATTCTTTTCGGTAGTTGTATAATTCCGTTGAGCATCGTTTTAAAGTTTTACTAGCATAATAAATAACGGTGGACTTATTATCTAGTTTACGTCCTAAGGCGGCACCAACTGCATAGTCATACTAGCATCACACATGAGTTGAATGGTTTAGACCAATCGGGAGGCTGTATAATAGGTGCGATGGTTAGAGTGACTTTTAAGGTTTCAAAAGCCTGTTTCTGATTAAAATTAAAATCAAAGATTGCATCTTTCAAAAGGAGGTTAGTTAAAGGCCTAGCTATTTTGAAAAGTCTTTAATGAACCGCCTATAAAACCTGCATGGCCTAGAAAGGCTCTAATCTCCGGACAGTCCGTGGTTTAGGTAGAATTAAGCTATCTTATCTAGTTTGGCTTTATCTACTTGATGCCATCACTAGATACAATATGACCTAGTACTATGCCCTTTTTGACCATGAAATGACACTTTTCCCAATTTAAAAGCGAGGCTCTTTTCTTCACACGTGTCAAAACCTTAGGCGAGGTTAGACAAGCGATGCGTGAAGGAGTCTCCATAGATAGAAAAATCATCCATGAAAACTTCCATAAAAGCTCTACCATGTCACTAAATATATGAAGCATACATTTTGGAAGGTTCGGGGAGCATTACAAAGGCCAAAAGGCATTCGTTTATAGGCATATGTTAGAAGGGACATGTGAAGGTGGTCTTTTCTTGGTCATCAATATCAATAATAATCTGAAAATAGCGAGTAGCCATCCGGAAACAATAAAAGGCATGACCACTAGGCGTTCTAGCATCGATCTATAAATGGTAAGGGAAAGTGATCCTTTTCGTGTCATAGCATTTAAGCGTCGTAATCAATACAAATTCTCCATTTCATAGGACCTTGGTGACAACATAGTCACCCTTCCGTTCACGATACCATGGTAATTCCGATTTCTTAGGAACTACATGAATGGGACTTACCCATTCGCTATCGGAGATTGGGTATATAATACCCGCATCCGATGTCGCAAGACTTCTTCCCTAACCACCTCTTTCATGGCGGGGTTCAAAGCGGCTTGAGGTTAGCGAAGTCTTGGCGTTATCCTCAAATGTATCACGATGAGTCGCGGACATTAGGTCGATGCCGCCTTAATGTCGACTAAGGACCAACCAATCCTTGAGACCGATGTTCCCTAATCACCCTTATTAAAGATGTCTCTTCATCTTTAGATAACAAAGAAGATATAATTACGGATGACTACCATCGGATCAAGTTAATATATATTTTAATTCGGGGAAGAGGTTTAAGCACCGGGGTGGGTGGAAAATCAATAGATATTTCGTCCGGGTCCTCATTTTGCATAATGAATACTGCTTTCGGGTAGCAAGTCTTCATAATCGGTGTATGGAGCAACCGGCGGGTCTACAATTGGTGTGGACTCTAGGATGGTGTTGACTTCCTCTAAGTAGGAGTCATTTACAAAATCGAAGTTCAAAAAGAGGAATTTGTACATATTGTTTTCGAGAAGCGTGTTGTTAAAATAATCTTGAGCTAAACTCTCGATCATGCTAACCTCCCCATCTATAGAAGCCGAATCGGTAGCTGTTTCATCATTTTAAAACATTTACCTCGACGGAAAAGATGGCCAAAAGATAAGGACATCTTTCCATCGCGACAATTTATAAAGCGCATTGGCGGTTGCCAAGAAGGCGCCCTAAGATGATCGATCGGAGTCATTAGCGACTTACGTATCGAGGATAACAAAATCAGCGAGGATAGTAGAAATCCACGAACCTTAACAAGCCACGTTTTCCACTACACCTTTAGGATACTTAATTGACACGTCCGCTAATTGCAGCGTTATTTTTGTAGGTTGCATTTCTGTAGACCTATTTGTTTATACAAGTAATCACGGGAGTAAGTTAACACTCGCCCCGTGTCTAATAAAGCGGTTCGTCGTGTGGGAATCTCCTAAGGTGCATTTTCTGATGGGGCGACCGGGGTCCTTGTACTTAACAATTCCATTATTTTCGGATAAAGTTGGGGCTATTCGGTTAAAAGGCGTCTTTGGGTATGTTAGTCTTCGCCTAGTAGTGCACAACTCTTTAAGAAACTTAAGCGTGGTTAGGAAGCTTTTTAATAGCCGAGAAAAGGGAGGTTTATCGTTAGATTCTTGAAAGCGTTCCTAATTTCCTCAAAGTTTGTATCCCTAGTTAGCATGGCTAATTTTTGAGGAGCGGTGGTTTTAAGCTCTATATTTCGCATATGGCTCTACTTGGCTGTGTAACCTTGGCTTTTCGGTTTCTTTGGTTGTGGTTTAGCGGGTACCTCTACCGTGGTGGTAGGCTCCTCGGTTTCTATTTCGGTATCTAGTTCGATATCTGGTGTAGAATCTTGATGGGGTAACTATAGGAGCGATTACTTTGTTATCAACCACTCTTCCGAGCGGAGAGTGGTGATGGCATTTAGGTCACCTACGATTGTAGTTTCCGTACTAAATTACCGTTTACCTCAAAGGCTTTGTTTCTTTGTTTTAGGGTTTGGTATAGCTTGACACGGAAACCGCCTTTTGGTTGGGCTTTCTCTTGGGCTAACTTGTTGTATGCCCCGATTTATTGATTGTAAGATCGTTCGTTTGATTTAGTCATTGATTGGAAAAGTTGTTGGGTAACTTTGTATAAAGCGTCGATCTGATCGGTTGTGTAGGTGTAGTAGTCACGGGTGGTGCATTTGGAACTATCTCGTTGATTATTTATGGGTGGGTTGTGATAGTTATTATTATTAACCCGGAGCGATACCTCTATTGGTATTATAATTATTATAATTATTTTGACCTTGTGCTTGACCTTGCCTAGGTTGCGGCTTGGGTGTTATAATTATTATAATTCCCTTGACTTTGTCCTTGTCCTTGTCTAAGTGAAGCTTGGTTATAATTGTTTGCTTGCCTAACGTTTTGATTATTGTACCACGGAGGTGTTACTTGTTGATTATTTCTCAGTGAAGTTGGGATCTTTGTCTCAAGGGCGTTAGGAATAGGATAGTTATTAATAGAGTAAACATTATCTGATTACGGTGGTTGTTGTTCATAAGCTAGAGGACAATAATTGTCGAGGGGTGCTCGGACTCAAACAGAAAGTACATGGGTTGGAGTTTACATTCATGCGGGGATAGGCTTTTGTTGAGCGAAATAGCCTCCACTTTTTAGTTAGAGATTCGAGTAAATTTTTAAGTTACGGATCGGTTTTATTCTCAAACATACCGTGACCTTCTTGTTGAAGAAGAACTAGCGGGCCGGGGATATCATCACTCCCCGATTATTATTCCGTTTAGTTTGGTCTTCTAAAATTTGTAAGCCTCGTGGCTCCTTTACTTAGGAAACTACCCCGGTCATTATGTCAAGGACTTCTTTATGGTGATGTTGAAGTCCTTTGAAAAGTACGAACTAACGTGTCTTTTGCTAGGTTATGGTGTGGACACTCTATAAGGAGATCGGTGAAGCGATTCCATGCCTCGAGAAAATGATTCATGAGGGTTACGTCGGAAGAAATGAATCTTGGAAAGCATTTCATCCGTCTTTAGGGGTGGGTAAAAATGTTCCATAAAAAATTTGAACAAGTTTTAGCCCACGAGTCCACGAGAATTAGCGGCAGGCAGTTAACCAAGGCGCCGCCTTATCGGCTAATGTGAAAGGAAATACCCTTAGTTTAATCATGTTCATTACCAACCGTAGGATGGTGGAATGTTATAAGGACTTGTTCAATCCCACGCGTGTGTTGGTAAGGTTTTTCATGGTCTAGACCATGGAAAGCGGGTAACAATTAAATATGTTTGGGGAATTTGAAAATCCCCATTTGGGTCTGCTAGAGCGATGCAAGACTTAGGGCTATCGCTCAAAGCTTTGTAGAAGTCGGAGAGAGGAGTCTCTCTTTCTTGACCATTATGTCGGTATGGTGTGTGTGATATTAGCTAGAGGTGTAAGTGGGTGGTGTACTAGATAGACTTGTTTGTTGTGGTGTAATTACGTTTGTTGTTTTTGTTCGACCAGACCTTAATCTCATGCAAGACTAAGTTGAGCTTAACTAACATGCAACACTCCAAACAATTCTGATATACTAGTATAAAACCTCTAACTGGAAATGCGAGGTATGGAAGAAAGGAATACCGATAAGCGTCCTTGCTTGGCTTATGAATAAGCGTCTTGTATGCAGCGTGTTGATGTATAATAAGATATTAGAACACTGAAAAACTTGACAATTCGAAGTTTAAATCAAACTGGGGAAATCCTGGAATTTCAGAGGAGGGCGCGTGCGCGCTCCATCTTGGGCGCGGGCGTGCTCAAGGCAAAGTCGTGCTCCAGTAAGATAGCGGCGGTCGGCTCTCTCTTTTTGGGCTTCGGTGTATAAAGCGAAGTCAATAAGATAGATAAGCGGGTCGGCTCTCTCTTTGAAGCGCTGAAGGCGGCCTTCAGTCGTTTTTCGCGGAATTTTTCCAAAACTGAAAGCGGCAACCACGGTATGAATCAAACAAGGGTGGGTGGGGTGGGACTTAAAAAAAATGAATAGAAAACAATCTACCTAAGACAGCGAATTTGATAAATGTAAAATGAACTATGAATTCAAAGCGTAAAGTAAACTAAACTTAATTCTTTTACGTGTCAATTATCAAAGCTTCTACTCTCAATGCGAATTGCACTAAATGGAGTACGAAGTTCGTTCCACTCCTAGTTCCCTAGCATGGATTGTTTTCTAAGTCTAACTAGTCACTCTTAAGTCAATGAGAGCTTTACGAAATATTATACTACGATACTTACTTAAGATGATTACTAGAAATTAACTACAAATGCTATGGAAATACTATTGTTTGACTCTAGATAAAGGAATTAGAGGGGAATCGAATCCACCTCGAATCCAACTTAATGACCTAGTACAGATTGTGGTATCTCGATTCTTACGTTTTCACGGCAAGAATTCCGAGTCTAATCCCTAGTGTTCATGGCATTTCTACCAAGTACTAACTAGCATGTGAGGTCGCCCACCCATTCTCATGGCGAAACGCGACCTTCTTGAGTGGAATAGATGCTACAACGTTTCTATACTAAACAACTAAGGTTTCATCAAAGCTTCATCAACCCCCTACAATGGAGGTTTAGCCTTGAGTCATCAATCTAACATTTACCATTGAATCTAAACTAAACATAATGTGAGAATTTGAGAATTACTTAATTTAGCAATAATGAATCTAATTTAATGGCTGGAATAAAACAATGACAAGAATTGAATTTAGATCTAAAATGGAAATGACAAATTCGAACTTGATAAAAAATACTACTTTATTTATCTAATCTATCAAGAACAATGATTCAAGGATTTAATCTAAAACAAAATTTAAATGGAACTAAAACTTAATTTAATTAATAAAACTAGATCTATAATTCTATATCTTAATTTAGGTCTAACTAGCTACCATTAACAAAGAGCTAAGCTTTTGTTTTTATACATCAGATCAAAATTCGTGCATGGGCTTGGAGCCGGGGTTTGGGCAGAGAATCGGGGCCCAAAACCCAAGTCTCTTCGATCCAAAAAGGCCTCTTCAGCTGCAGTTAGCTTCCACAGACTTTTCGTCCACTTCTGCTCCTCTGATTGGGTCAAGGCTTGGACCATTGCAAAGCTCTTTCCGAGCGGTCGTTTTGACATAAGGTAGGCCTCAATCCGAGGTCTGAGTCCAAAGATATGGCATTAGGAAGTTCTGGCGACTTTTGCTCCTTTATCTCGCTAAAGTGGCACATTTCTGCGCATAATGGACTTTGAAGCCTGAAATGCATAAAAACACGTAATCAGTATTAACTCTTACTTATTATTCACATAATTGGTCTAACAGTATGATTATTAAGGGGTTAAAACTACAGTTTTGGGCTCTTATCACATGCTAATTCTCAATTTTCCCTTTTTCCCTATCATTTACACAATGCATGCATTTGTAGGATGGCGAGACATACGACTACAACACAAAATGGGGGGTACGGCTGTTAAAAGGATAACATTCTGAACTACGAAAAATTGTTGAATAACAGGACTCACAAAGACGTCATGCTCTCAAGTCTTTCAAAACCAGGTGGGATACCTCCACTCAATTTGTTGCCATAGAGATTGCTGCCATTAAATCATGCTCTCTATTCGAATATTCACTTAACCAATATAGGACAAACTATTCAATTCATAATCCAGTAAATTGGAAATGATCTCAAATGAACACTCTGAAAATATTTATGATCCACTATATTAAGAGGTAATATGATATGCTAAAAAAGAGCACCCCTACTAACCTTGCTTGCCCTTGAAAAGAATTGAAACATGTCTTTTTCATCTGCATTCAAAGAAATCTGTCAAACAAAGCTTAAACTCTGAGAATTGAGTAGAAAAAATGATAAAAATAAGCATAAACATGAATTGGAAAATAAAACTGTGCATTGCACGATCATAAATCTGAGTCCTTTGATCTCGTTCGGATCAAGATCGCCTCGGCTCCACTTCTTCCTTCTTCTTTATAACCGCAAAGAAATAGAAAAAAAAAAGTTCTTGCTTATGCGCTCTGGCAATCTCTTGCACATCAGCTTCTTTCACATTTGGTCTTTCCTGCACAATCAATTCAACAAAATTAATAAAAAAACTAACAAATATTCAACCCATTCCAACATGAACTCTAGAAAACCCTATCCACGCTATCAAACTAAAAAAAAAAGGAGTTAGATACTACTAACAATCAGTGGCGGAGCCAGGATTTTGTTCCAGGGTGAGCCAATGAATGCTACAACTTAGTAGACAGATAGCTTGTAGGAAAGTAGAAACACAATTCATAGACACACAGCTACTAGTTATCTCAGTTTAGAGTCGGATGGTGTGCATCACGATTAGCTAGTTCGATCTACGTAGAGACCACATCTATTAGACGAACAAGAATACAAAAATAATATGAAAAAATGCCAAAAATTAGAGAGCTACAAATCGCCGATTCTTTTGTCTCTCCATCATTATCTTTGTTTTCTGTTTTTAAAAGAAATTATTTTGTTTGAAAGTTCTTTCTAATTTTGCATTTCGATCTCTTCTTATGATAAACTTAATTAACCACTGAAATTAAAGGTGTGTCTATGACCACGAGAAAGATCCAACCATTAGTTAAATTTCTCAATTTCCAAAGATCCAAAGGTCACATTTCTCAATTTGAAGGCAACCTCTTTTTTAATCAAGTTATCGCCATTATTTCAAAAATTTGAGAGAGATGAATAAGATGGAAATAATAAATCTGAGAGATCTTAATGAGAGTTCCACCAAAATAAAACGAAAATACTTATATAACCCACCACTTTGTTTGTTGATTCTCCCTCTCATTAATATTTCCACAAGTCAATCTTTTTCTTTCTTTTATTCAGTTGTCACTCCATAGAAAAGAGAGATTGATTGAAAAAATATTTCTAAAACATGCCCCTACTTGGTTTTCCGGATTTCAGTGTAAGGTTTGATTGAGTTTAGGGAGTTTGAATTAAAGAAATGGAATTAGATTAGATTAGAGAAGCATTTGGGTTCATTTTTAATTCACTACCAAATTACTCCCTCAAGGCGAAGGAAGAAGAAACATAGATTAGATTAGAGATGATGAAACATAGAAGAAGAAGGCGAAGGAAGTACGTTACCTAATAAGTAGTAGCGTGGCGACCCGTCTTGACTTCCAAAACTTGTTGAGCGATGAACTTGTTGAACGAGAGAGGCGATGAAAAGAGCATACAATATAAAGCTGTTCATTAGTAATCTTAAATAGGGAGAAGAGCGCGATAATTTTGGTCTTTCCCTCTCACCGAAAATTTTTATTTAGAAATCTTAAATTCTAATTTAGCTATTATTTTAATATTATATTTAATATTCACGATTTATTTACGCTTTTTGGTCCAAACAAACAATTTAAAAACGTAACAAATTAATTCTCATATTTGGCAAAATTAACGTAACACTTTATATATAATTGTAACGCTTATAAAACGTTAGGAACCTAGTTACACTATAAAACCGTTACTAAGCAAAAAACTGGAGCGTTACTAATATCCTGTTTTGGTGTAGTGGTGGCATGGCACAATGCAAGTTGTTTTATGGAATCATCTCCATCTACCCAAGTAGAGAATGAAGTTATTAGGGTGGGAGAGCCTTTCTGTTTCAGATCAGGAAGTTATTAGTTCCTTGGCTAGGAAGGGATGTTATAACACCCCGTGTTTTTTTATACGTATTTTTCTATTTAATTAATTAATTTAATTGTTTATTTTAAAAATTCGTCGGATTGGACTCGGGATACGTGGGCTTGGTTTTGGGCCCGAGTCGGTGTTGGGCTTGGGTTTCGGACCCAAGTATATAAACACATTGTTCTAGAGAATAGGGTTTTGAAGATAATAAAATATAAAAAAATGGAGGCAGAGAAAGAAGCTGGTTTGCTGGAGAGGTGGAGCACGACGATTCGGGCTAGGAAAATTCGTCGAGCTGTTAGCTAAAGGTGAGTAGAGTTAACTCTCACCACTACTAGAACTATGATTTTCGTCTGTTTAATATTTCTGTTTTTACTGTCCATAATATTGTTTTGATTCGACGTCGTGTTGTCGAGTTGTTAAAACTTCGAAAGTGAAACTTCGGAGTTGATTTAGAACTGTCGAAACTCTGTTGAGGCGATTTGAAATTTGTCAATGGAGTCGCGAGCCCCCTCAAACAAAAACAATGGTCCTGCATATATTAGTACTGTTGTGTTTTATTTTTCGGGTTATACACTGATTGTGGTTTTTTGAAATCGCATTGATTGGGGATTAGTGGGGGATTAAATGCCGGATTTGGGGGTGGACTGTTGAAGCTCTTAACAGGGGTTAATGGAGGCGCGCGCTCATACTTTTTTTTTTTGTAATTTATCTTGGATTGTTATTTTTGTTTGGATGTTGGTTGTTGGGTTGTGTAGTGGGATTATGATGGGTCGAATGGGTGCTGGGAAGCTCGGTGGAAGCTCCCAGGACTTGTTAATGGCGTTACTGCCAGTGATACTGGAACTTGGGGTTATGCGTTTTTAAAAAATCGTTTGAACTGGTTTGTTTGGATTTGATGTTTGTTTGTATGTTGGATTGGTGTGAGGGCTGTCGGAGGTGTTGAAGCTATCAATGGCGGCGCGATTTGGCTTGAAGTCGCGCTGGTGGCTGGTGAGGGGAAGATGAAATCGAGTTTTTCATATATTAAAGGTGTGGGGTTTTTCTTTAGGAGTCCAACCGCTTGGTTGGAATGGGTAGGCGATCGGTATTTGTGGTGGTCGATTTGGAGGTGGTGGTGGTGGAGGAAGGAGCGATAGAGAAGATGAACGATTGATTTCGGTGTGGGGGCTTGGGCCTTAGGGTGAGATTGGGCCGATCCAAATCTTTTAGTTTGGGCCGGTTCTATTTTTAGTTGGGGCCAGTTCTAATTTTTAGTGGCTGGGCCGAAATTTAAATGTTTGGTTGGGCCCGGATTGTGTTTAATTTGGGCGGTTTAAGTTAAGTTTTGTGGACCCGGTTCAATGTAAGATTTTTTGGACCGAACCACTTAACAGTTTTAGGCGATTTTAATATTGTTGGGCGGACCATTGGACTTAAAATAGATCTAATTGGGTCTTTAAATGTTTATACTTAGGGTTCTAAGGTTTGGGCTTGGCGGTTAGGTCCGAACCATTACCTGTCATGAGCCATGAGCCATGCACGTTGACCTTAGCCATGAACCATGACTACGACCCTGAACCTGTCGAACATGGAAACGACAGTTTGACTTTGACCATGACATGTTGATTTTGACCGTGACATGTGGACTTTGACTTTGACCAGGGTTGACCATGGTTGACTTTGACTAGGGTTGACTTTGACCAGAGTTGACTTTGACCTTTTGACCCAATTTGACCTTTTAACTCGGATTATGATTTGGGTTATTAAGATAGGTCTAGGACTATTAGCATACTTGACTTTAGGCTAAGACCTCTATATATACGTGTGTATGTGTATTAACTACTATGTGATTTTGCAGTATTTTATGATATACAACGTTATGACACTAAGACATCCCTGAAATTAATAACGCGTAAATAAAAAATACAGGAATCAAGATACTCATTCGTTATCTTAAATGATATATAAAATAAAGTTCAATAATGCATAAATAAATTTACCGCACTCTTTTAGAACTCCACGACTCAAGTTTTGGATTTGAGTTTTATGACTGTTGATGTCATAGGTTAGGTGGGCATTTATTGAATGTGTCATAAATGGCCCGTTAGCGTTATATAGGGGTATTCATTGAATGTGCCATGAATGACCCGGGTATTCATTGAATGTGCCATGAATGACCAGATTGTTTGGACTACCCTAGAGAGGAACTAAGGTATTAAGCCCGGGTTAGTTGTATTCCTTGAGTGTCTGAGGAATGTAAGGTTGGGTATTCCTTGAATGTGGCGGGGAATGACCTAAGGTACATAGGTTGTGAAATATGTGTATAAGAAAAGTAATTGATTAATTAATAAGAGAAATTAATTTGATTATGTGAGTGTTTGGGTTTTCTTTTGAATACCTAATATAATATCTACATATGATATATAGAAGTTCTAACTTTTCTTTTGTAGGAGGGTAGGACTTAATAACATTTTTTGTGGGGACGGTCCTACCCTTATGGCCGATGGATATCGGTAAGTGTAATTCAATTATTTAGATATTAAAAAGGAGTTATTAGAATGAGTTAATAAGATGGAAGTTAATAAGATGGAAGTTAATAAAATGGAAGTTTTGCTTGGGAAGAAATTATGCCGGTTAAAATGACGGAACTACCTGTCTTCCAAGCTGTGAATGATTGAGTTATGGGATAAAATAAAGGGATTGTTTGAATAATTAAAGTATGATAATGGTTATATGTGTTTAGTCTACTCATACCAGCAAATTCAATTTGCTGACCCATGTTTGCTTTGTTTTGGCAACGTGGGTGTGTTCTTGGGAACATAGGTGGAAGGCAGTGGAATTGCGGCGTGTGATTTGGATTCTTGTCTGGAGCAGTCCGGGAGTTTATATTTTAGGTCTGTTCTTTTTGGAAGTATGTAATAGCGTAGTTTCATATTCATATGGAATGAGAATAAGATGTTGAGGACCTGTTATTCTTAGAATTTTATATTGATGATTTTTGAATGGGAAGAGATTTTTTTTTGGAGTTTTGTTGTTAAGATTATTTATGATGTGGGTTTTAGGTTTTGACATGTGTAGTATCCACCCCGTCATAGCCTGGGTTTTTAGACAATTGAACCAAGTGCTGTTTGAGATATTTATATTTCAAATATTCATTTTTTTTAATTGTTTAGAAATTCGGGCTGTGACAGATGTTCCACCAACAAAAACGGTATGAATTTATCCAATTTTGTGAAAGTATTGCTAATGTTAGTTTCAAGTTTGAGGCTTCATCATTTTAGTTTACTAAAACTTAAATGCCCTCTTGAGATTTGAATTCTGAGGCACATGTGGATGATGAACTTTTGAAAAAACCTTCCAAAGGTGGAATGAAATGCAAAATTAGTACCAATGATGGTCAAAAATCAAAAGTCCATAAATTTGAAGAACATGTTCCCGTCAGGGATGTACCAACTAAGATCTGAAAAGTAAGCTGGAAGCTCAGAGCAAAAAGTTGTGGGCAATACAAGATGATCTTCAAAAGCATGTGACAATGATAGAGCTGCGTGCGATGCTTGAGGCCAATCACTCATACTTAAGAGGATCAGAGCTCGAACTGCGAGATCGTTGGTAAATCTCTTCAAGCACTATGTCGTTATCGGTTCATACATAGGCTTAGACTCATTGTCTCATTTTCATTTGTAAGACCTTCTCTGGCTTCAGACTGTGATACGTTTATGTAACTATTAAACCATAGTTTTTAACTTTTTGAGGTGTATATTTGTTCTAATTAGGGGTGACTTCAGATCAGATTGGATAAAGGGCTTTCGGAAAATTTTCTAATTTTTTTTGGATGGAAATGTCCTTTCCAAATCCGATATAATTATTTTTTTGGATAAAAATTTCTTTTCCGAATTCAGAAAATTTGGAAAATCATAACTTTTTTTGGAAATTTCGGAATTAGCAAAATTCGAAAGTAAATCCGAAATTTAAATTATATAATCAGATTCTCTTTTAGGATAACCATTTTTTTTATCCTTATATTCATTTAGCAATCATTTTGAAATGTATTAATTCAATAAACAACTTAGACCTTTTGACACATTCATTCAATAAGTTTTTTTTCTTAGTGTTAATGTATTAATTCAGTAAATAGGAAGACATGAGAAAAAGAGACATGTACTAGAATGAGAATATTAATTTTTGAAATTGTGAGAGAAACAATGTTTTGCTTCTCTAGGGTTTTATTTGGTTTGTAAACTATATGTAGTTTTAATTTAGTAATTATATGAAATAGACGACTATAAGTTACAAATTCAGAAATTAATCGGAAATTGGATCGGATCGGATTTTGAAAACACATCCAATTCCGATCCAATTATTTTTCAAAAAAATTGGATATCGGATCACAGATATCATTGTCAAATTTGGAAAAATATCATATCAGAATCTGGAAAAATCGGACTGAGCCTCAACCGCTCTTCGAACCTGGTAAGAGAAACTCTAACAGAGTTTTTGTTTTTTTTATTTTTCCCCATTCGGAAGGATCAGAATTTCCACAAAGAAAATGAGTTTTTCATGGGACGTTGTTTGGAGATGGTGGAAGAAATGAAAATGCTAAAAAAAAGCCTTGGCAAAATGTAACAGTGAACTGCAGGTGTCGAGAAATATGTGTACTAAAACAATGAGCAAGCGTAGAAGTTTAGAAGCACAGCTAGAGTCTGTTGATCAGCAAATTAAAGAACCTCCTCAAGATTGAATGTTCAGACACCCATTGAGGTGAAAGCAATCCACTAAGCTCGATGTCTATGTTTGAAGATGGGAGGGACGAGGAAGAAAGCTGCATAGATTCTTGGGCTACAACCTTAGTTTCTGACTTTCACAAGTCAAGAAGGGGAGGAACATTGACAAACCTGTCAAGGTTGAGAACACATGAATCGGCTGGAACTTATGGATGATTTTCTTGAGATGGAAAGATTGGCATGTTCTACTGAACCCAATTGAGCTACCTTTGTTTCAGACAGTCCAAGTGATAAGAAAACTGAAAATGAAGACCAATGTTCTTTTATCAACATCATATTCAGTCCTTGCTGATGGCTGTTCCTCCCTAGAATTTCAATGATATTTAGGTCTGAAGCAAAGGATGCCAATATGAGGAGGATTCAATGTGTCATGCAGGACATGCAAGATGCTTATTTTCAGGTGAAATTAAAATTTAAGAAGTGTAAGATTCTTCTTTTTTTTTTTTTTTTTTCTATTTCTTATTTTTATAATTTCAAGTCTACATTTATTTTTCTTTACACGATATTGCTCGATTAGTTTCAATTTATACATCTATATTTTGGTTGACATAATGCAGTTCCAAGTATAACTGTCCCTAGGACTCTTGAGTTGGCTGCTCCTCATGTTATTCTTTGAACTCAACGTTTCCTCTGTGAGGCATAAGCATACAAGGGACTAAGGCTTAAAGTAGCTTGAGTTTGTTTTTAATAACTTTACGACATCAGATAGGGAGGCATGAATAAAGAGTATATATAAAGTCCTAATAGAAGGGTTTATGGAGGTTTATAACTATTGCACATTCTTAACCTTTCTATTATCAGAAAAAGGATCTCTTAGATAGTGAAAACCTTATGGATAGATATGTAAAACAAATAGTTCATATGATCTTTTTTCCTTCAAATATAAGTTGAGTCATAGAATGGGGGAAAATGTGAAGTTTTTTCAATTTGCCAATTCTATGTTTCTTAGCTTAAGGTTGACTCTATGTTTCAATAGTTCGTGTATGCTATACCTTAGAATCGCATCTCTGCAAATTGAATTTTTTAATCAGTTTTCAATGCATTATATGTAAATCTGTTCAAAAATAATTTGTTAAATTTATTATTTGTATATTGTAATGTTCATTATGATTAGTGTGGATAGAGCACTTTATATTAGTTTTGGTTCATTACTGTTTTCTCAAGAAAACATATGTCATTACTGTTTTCATTTTCAATGCGAACACGATACCGCAATTATTGAGAGCACAACGGTCTCAATGGGTTTAAGGAATCCAAATCCTAATTAAAGCTTCATTTGGGTTCTTTGATAATGACTTATAACAATAATAGGAATTTTAAAATTTTATTTGTGTTCTTGCTGGTAAGTTTTTGTTTTCACTGAACTGTACTTCTGGGTTAAGATATCAGATCCTATATAGAGCTTCTTCCTGTGTTTGTGTCTTCAAAGAACTTATAGATAGTGAAACTTTCTAGAATCAAATTGTCTATGAGACTATGATTATTGTTTGTAATTGCGAATATTTTTGGTGTATTAGTTTGTATTATGTCTTATTGAAGGTCACCCTTGGGTTCGGGTCGATGGTGTAGCTCTTGGTGAGCGAGCCTCTTGACTCAGCTGTCTTATCTCGCTTGAAGCAACTCTCGGCCATGAACAAGTTTAAGAAATTAGCAATCATAGTAATTAAGTACTTCATGCCTGTTTTACTAATGATACTTCTTTGTCAAATGGCCTAAATTGAGCACTGAGATTAAGGTGCTTTGAGGGTCTAGAGCAAAAAGCATTTACTTGAAGCATTTGATCTATCACGAATGTCTCAAAGTGTATGATATATTCATCTACAATAATCAACTTCTATTGATTCAAACTCTTTCATGTTATTCTAAGTTCAAACTGTTTTTTCTGATTGTTAAATTCATAGATGACTCACAATAATTGTACACTGGCCATTGATTGTATGTTATAAGTACTTAATATTCTACTTTAACAATATGTTCATTGTTTGACACAATTAATTGTATTTGGGGGATTTCTATTATTATGTAGATTGTGATTAACTCAGAGTATGAATTCTTTTAAGTTAATATCATTGTTAATTACGAGGTTGTGAGCCAATTGGCAGCGAATTTGTAGGCTGCATGTTAAGTAGTGAAGGGATAATAAATTTTTAACACAAAGTATCAAATCTTAGTCAATAACTCAATATTTACATTGCGTTTTGAGAAGAAATGCAAACATTTATTAAGGTGCCCATAGTTACTACTCTTAGTGTGGGATTCATAACTCATGGGATTGTCCAAGTTACACTTAACTTGGAAAGATCATAGTCGAAACTCGAAATATCAGCTTCCGAAATCCACCACTGCACATGAGATCCGTAAATATTTCCCTTCTATAATAGCCCAGGTCACCTATGATCCTTCCTAGACTGAAAGAAACCGAGATGTTGGCTTCAGTCCTGGCCAGTTACATTGGTGTCATCGGACAACCCCAAAATACCAAACTTGAAAAGATAGCCATGAGTGCACCTGTTATAACCTTAATGGAATCCGAAACAATAGCCATGACAGCACCTGTGGTCACGAAGAGTGTAAGTAGTGGCCAATTTGATCAGAAAAAGTTAGTGAGAATGCATTTTGTGCTTCCATCTAAGTATACCAAGTCTAAAGAAGCACCAAAACCGATTAATGAGTAAAGGAGGGAGGAGGGAGTATTCATGGTGTGATAAGTTTTTCAAGAGTGCCAAAAAAAGCTATAGTAGAAGAGAAGGTTGAGAAACTGATGAAGAGTTTGGAAAAAGATGGGTACAAGTGATTGGAGAGTATTTGATAGCAAGGTATAATCCGCCTTGAGCATTGCCTCCTTTGAATACTAACGAAATCATGATCCGTATTGAGCTGGTGGAGAGTAACTGAGTCTGTCTTTCTTTTCTTTCTTTTTGGGTTCTGTTTAGCACCTGTAGTTTGCTTGCTTTTTATGCTTTGTACCTGTAATTGGCTTACTCTATTGCCATTAAAACACTAAAGCCATGCATATACTAGCCGAGTGGTAGTTATCTTTACATCATTTTGAATAATGCATGTCACATATTAGAGTTTTCGACGGGGGAACAAGTCCCAGACTGCACACTGCATGAAACAGTAGTATAGCCTAGGGATTTGAATCAAAAGGTAAGCACCAATTATGGCCTGACTAGCTTAAGACAGTCACGAGTTTCATACGAGATGGGACTGAAGCATAATGTTTGTTGCATGAATTCAATTGAACGTATTAAAACATCACAAAGCTATTCATTAGTGATCTACACCTATTCCACTGTAGCTCTGACCCAATTGTCGAGCAGCTCATGGAAGGGGTGACTGTTAGCCTAACCTATAAAAGAGAAGGATAAGAATATTAGAGAGGGTAACAAGTATATATACTTCTTCCCCAATTTTTAAAAGCATCAATACAATAGCTATACAAGTTAATAAAATCTCTTATGCACTGAAATACGAAGCCTCATTAGAGACTGTTACTATTGTTAGTTCAATTCTCCACCACCACCCCATGTCGAAACCTTTACCGACTGTCTCTATTGTGGCATCTTCGGTCCATTCTGCTTCTGATGGAGGGAAAAGAGTAGTAGCATCGCCTTATGAGTTGAGTGTGGAATTGAGTTCTGTAGTTGAAAGTGGACCGTTAGAGAGAATTGTTGCGAAAGATGTCGAGGTGGTTGTTGCTGCTCCTAGCCCTGTAGTGGAAGTTCGAAACCAGCTCTTTCTTTGAATGTGGAATTGGGTTTTGTTGTTCCTTTTACTACAATTAATGCAGGGTGTTGTTAGTAGGAATTGATAGTCTTTTGGTACCAACGTTTAGAGTTTGGTATACTATTACTACTGATGCTCTTGACAGTCTTTACAAGAAGGTAATATCTTATTTGAAGTTGTTGATGTTGCATTGTGAATGTATAGTTATCCATCCATTATTGATTTGTTTTGATTTTGATATAATTTTCTTATATATAATGTATCAGTGGAATTCATAGATTAAGTCGAAAGGAGTCATTTGAGTGCATTGCTTGCAAAGGCGACTGCTCCTCTTCACTTACTCATGGTGGTCAGTCATTCTTTTCATTTCTCTAATCTTTCTGAGTAATTATGGGTAGTTTTTTCATTGCTGTATTGTTTACTTTATTTGGGATTTTGATACAATGTATGATTATGTGTGGCCATTGTTAAATTGATTTTTGACATTTTGCAGAGAGTTGACAATTTAATGGTATCAAACATCTGGGATATTATATGTGGATGTTGTAAAAAAAAGAATTTGTTTTTACATCTAGCATTTGTTTCGCAGCTACTGTTGGTTGGTAAGAAATAGAATTATATCAAAAGAGAAATAAAAAGAAAAAAAAAAGAAAAAGAAAAATAAAGACAAAAAAAAAAAACATATAGGCGAAAATCCTTTCAAGGTGAAAGATATTTTTTTCATCCAAGGTTTTGAAATGATACAAATGACCAGTTCTAGAAGAGGGATTACTTTATCCATGAAATAGGATGTATGTGCTGTAATAGTACATTAACAATCAATAAATGGTGGAAGTTTAGTAAGTGACTATATAATTTTCTAAGCTAAGCTTCACATGCCACCCTGCAAGATCAGCTGTCAAAAGTCAAGAACTCTAGTAGCCTAAAGAATTTACTGGACAGGATTGGAATAATAGTGAACTATGTTACTAAAGATCCAGTACAATGTATATGGAGGAAGACAAAAAGGGGAATGCCAAGTTAAACATTGATGGTTCTTTGTTAGAAAATGGCTGTAGAATTGGTGGGATTGTCAGAGACTCAGATGGCAAGGTACTATTGGCATACACTGGAGCAGGTGGTTGTCGGTCTGTTCTTTATCAAGAACTAAAAGCTATTTTGGCAGGTCTCCAAGGATGCAAAGCAATACAACAACCGAAAGTTGAGGTGGCTTCTGACTCATTGAGGGCAGTTAAGATCATACGACACCAAGAAATAGTACCATGGCATTGTGCCAATATTACAGCTGCTATTGATCAACTCATTAGGCAATTTGTTAGTGTCAATGTAATACATGTGCATCGGGAAGCTAATAGAGTTGTTGATCATCTTGCTTCGCTAGCAATTGATCATGAACTTGGGTATTTTGTACCTCCTCTAACTGCTACACTTATGTCCATTGTCGAGGAGGATAGAAAGGGAACCATTTACTTTTTTTTTTGTTAACCAAACTAATTTATTAATTTGTTAATTATACCAAACAGTATCTACACACACCAGTAGCGTCCATACTAAGTATATTACATAGAAAAGATGGAGGTGTGGAGAACCAAAGTTCACTATAAATAGGGATGTGAAGCCACCTTGATGGATATGCCACCGTGAATTTGTGTAGGCAGTTTGGTTTGGGGATAACTTCCGTAGCACACTTATATAATGGAAAAGAAGACTTCAAGATGGTGGTCCATCCAAGCAATGATTAATGGTAGTGATGATATTCTTGAGCTCTTCAATACGTTTATCTGGAACATATATTGCTTGCGAGATATATACGACTTGATCCATTGTGGGCAATATCTAATGCACTTAATTTTTGGTTAGATATGATCCAACATCTTCATGGTCTGCAGAACAATTTCCCTCCTGGAGGGTGGCTGAAGTTAATATAAACACTGATGGCTCTGCTAGGCTGAATGCAGGTCCTGCTAGAGCGGCAGGTGTGCATAGGGATGACACTGGTAAGTTCATTTTTGCCATGGCCATTCCAATTTTTCTTGGAACAAATAACTCGGCCGAGTTTCAATCATACTATATGCACTCATAATTGTGATTGAAGGAGCTAAACCCACCCAAGTTAATAATTGAAGAGGTCTATTTACTATTGGTTCATGTTGTAAATAGAGAAATTTAGAAGGTGCATTCGTCATTTCAACCACTATTTATGGATATTAAAGAGATATGTAGTCAATCAAGATGAGTTAACATTACAATGGTGGCATAGAGAGGCAGACGAGTGTGCCGACAAATTAGCAGATCAATGACAGGATTTATCCAACTTCTTTCGCTTCTGCCTTGAATACCCTGATTCAATTCCCCCATTTCTACCATGAGAATTGTCCTCCCCATTTGCAACAGGCGGCAATACAAATACATTCTATGGCTTCAATTTGGTGGATAATCCCACGAGCATTTTTAGCTTCATGTATTTAGTATGTTGTAATTTGTGTATGTTCAAATTGAGTTATCAGATTTCCTCTCTTTTATTCCGTCTTGATTAATGAATGTTGTCATCGACAATGCTTGCTGATTTCAATGACACATTCTTCCACCTATTTGTTAATTTAATTATGAGCTAATAATTTTCATTTTAATTCTAATTCAAAATTTTAAAGAAATGTGCTTAAGCTTATTTTTGCAGGATCAACCATTACACACGTACTCTACAGACATCAAGTCTTTCCCATGGTTACATAGAAGAGCTCTTTTTAAATGAAGAATTATAAATATGTAGCTTGGAATAGGAATTAGGAAGTGTGGAATAGACCTTATATAAAATAATTTAAAAAAAAATGGAATAGACTATCGTAGCTTTATATCAATGACATGTGAGCTGGAGAAGGCAAATACATCAATTATTTTTCAATACTGCTTCCACTAGAAATTAAATGTGCATAGGTTTTATGGAAGAAGCATTGGTTCCAAAAGGAAATCGGAAAATGGATGCAACTATATGGAACTAACTTCAAAAAATAATTAACATGGAATCGAAAACTGGATGCAACTGCATTGAACTAATTTCAAAAAATAATTAACGGGAAATCGAAAATTGGATGCAACTGTGTTAAACTAACCTCAAAGAATAATTAATGGGAAATCGGAAAACTAGATGCAACTGAATTCAACTAACCTCAAAGAATAATTAACGGTAAATTGAAATTGGATGCAAATGCATCAAACTAACCTCAAAGAAAACTGGATGCAAATGCATCGAACTAATCTCAATGAAACGGGAAATTGGAAACTAGATCGAACTAACCTCGAAGATCAATTAACGGGAAATCATAAATGGGATGCAAATGCATCGAACTAACCTCAAAGAATAATTAATGGGAAATTGGAAACTGAATGCAAATGCATCATATTGAATGAATAATTAAATATTCAAATCGAACCGAACTAACCTAAAAGAATAATTAACATGAAATCAGCAACTGGATGCAAATGCATTGAACCACCTCAAAGAGTAATTAACAGGAAATCGGAAATTTGATGCAACTGCATAATTATCACGGAAAATCGAAAACTGGATACAAATACATTGATCTAACCGCAAAGAATAATTAATGAGAAATCCAAAACTCGATGCAACTACATTGAACTAACCTTAAAGAATAATTAACTGGAAATCAGAAACTAGATACAACTCATGAAACTAGCCTCAAAGAATAATTAACAAGGAAATCAGAAACTGGATACAACTGCATCAAACTGACCTCAAAGAATAATTAACGGGAAATTTGAAACTGGATGCAACAGCATTGAACTAACCTTAAGAAATAATTAACGAGGAATCGGAAACTGGATGCAAATGCGTTGAACTAAACTCAAATAATAATTAATAGGAAATCGAAAAGTGGATGCAACTGCATTGAACAACCCTCAAAGAATAATTAACAGGAAATCAAAAATTGAATGCAAATGCATTGAACTAACCTCAAATAATAATTAACGGGAAATCGGAAACTAAATGCAACTACAATGAACTAACATAAAAGAATAATTAATGAGAAATCGGAAACTGACTAATATTTGATTATCCCACATAGTGAATCATGTCTAATATTTTTAAAGCCATATTTGCAAAGACACTAAAGAATTATCAATAGAACTTGGTATTACACACAACCTTGGATATTTAATGGGAAATCAGAAACTTGATGCAAAAGCATATATTTAACCTCAAAGAATAATTAACATAAAATGGATGCAAATGCATTAAACTAACTAATTAACATAAAACAATCATTAACGGGAAATGGGCAACATGATGCAAATACATTGAACTAATTAACATTAATGAGTAATTAATAGAAAGTTATAAACTAGATGCAAATGCATTGAACTAACGTCGAAACATAGTTGTATTATGTGTAGTGGGAATGTCTCGACAAGTATAGTTTTGCATTTAAAATGACGTTTATCATATCTCTTTTCGTATAATTGGGAATACCTTGCTATTTAAGTAGCTTCAATATGATCTTTACCTCATTGAGCATTATCATAAAACTTCAATCAAACTTTTATTATTAAACAACAAAAAGAAGTCGAAGGGTTTTATTAAGGGTGGATTATTACTTTTTATGGAGAGTGAGATTTTTATGTTACAAGAAATTTGGATGAGTGATTAATATAATATTCATATCTCATTGCTATGCACACACAGCAAGAGTTCACCTCCCCACCAAAGCAAGAGTTCATCTCATTAGCTCGCTCACATTCTCTCTCCTCACCACATCGCTCTATTTTGCACTTCGAGCAATATGATTGGTTCCTAAAAAATCAGATGGAATAATAATTAGTGACACCTCCCCAAGTTTGTTTAAATCTCCCAAATCTATTCTTAATTTTCTATGGACTCCCCAAATTAAAACTAAATAAATAAATAAATAAACCTTATACAAACTCTACCGAAAACCTAACTTTTTTCCTGAAACTACGATTGTCTCTTATCTTCTTCCCTACCAAGTAAGAGTTCACAATTGCCCCAGTACTGCATCGAGCCAAACTGGCAGCCATGACACAAAAATTGTACGCCTCAATTCAACAACCCCTCTTCTCTCCTTGCCTACGCCCATTTCCTAAATCTCACTCTCACCCTTCCATTGTTACAATGACCAGCAAAGACCCGAATCTCGATGCCATCTTTGACAAAAAACGAGACCTTGGTTATGTGGTAGCGTTCAACTCAGCCTATTTTGTCTCTTAAGTATCTTAAGCAATTGGACTAAAACAATATTTGACTAAAACAATTTACCCATCCATGGTGTCTACGGTAATAGATAAGTAAGACTACAAAGAGTTCAAGCAAAAATGCTCTACACAGGGAAATGGGTTTGTGGCTGGAGGTGTAAGGAATGATAAGGGAAAAACTTCTACACTTTCACCGAAACAAACTTCAGACATCAGATCTTCCGATCCTCTTTTTTTGTGTTTGAACAATTAAATCTCAGTTCACGTGGTCTTATAATGACAAATAAAAGAAACGAAATAAACCGAAAAAATAAAATTGAAAATAAGCAGAGACCAAACCAAAATAACATAGCCCATTTCAAAGCTCATAGACAAGTGTTTACAATGTGTCTTATTTTCAAACCAGTAATGTTACACCCACCCACTAATTTAACATTTTGACCTACTATTTAAATCTACTGATGTGTCAAAAGCCCTAATCATTGATATATATATATAGAGATACATGTCCGTGTGTATTGCAATGCAAACCAACATTATCCAAATAATCAGTCGCAATAGTATGTCTAAAAAGAAAGTCTGTATAACACTACTCCATTAAAAGAACTATTGAAAAAAAATTCCAAAAAAATATCATGTAACAAAAAATTGGAAATTAGATCAAATGCATTGAACTAACCTAAAAACTTAATTAAAATAGATGCAACTATACTTAACTTAACTCAAAAAATAATTAACGAGAAATCGGAAACTTTATATAAATGCATTGGGTTTTTTTTTTTAAATAAACAATGAGGCCAACACGATTTTATGGATAACTCGATGTTTATACGACTATACCATCACAAAACTCCATCCAATTAATGGACTATGGACCAAAGTTTGGGCTTTTGTAAAATACATACATATTTAGAAGACTTTGGGCTTTTGACGTTGTTCATACATTTTTTGTCTTGATACACTATTCATACATACAAAATACACTCTAACGCTTTGTTCAAACAATGTTACAGCATATTCAAACAACATTATGCAAAGTTGCAGACCTATTTGTAATATTTTAACTATAAATTCCACATACGTTGATAAATAGTAACAGATAAATAATAGTTCGGTTAATACAAATTTTATCATTTCAATTCTTTGATTCTTCTTCCATCACAACTTAACGATTCAATAAGTGCAAGTTTATACATCAATAAAAAATTCTTAATAAATAATACTCATACCAAGAACACATTTTCATTAAAAAATTAAACTCAACCACAATTAAATGGGGTAACAAACTTTATTATGGGCTAAGTAACTTTATTATGGGTTAACTCAAGCCCTAAGAAGTGCACTATGGGCCTAAGCGATAAATTTAGACTGTATGCGTCAATTTTGTTCGTATTACAGATTACCGAATGGACTTATGACTTAAGTCCACATTTGTATACAACCCACATTTTAATATAGTTTTGAAGTAACATTTTTTATACATAATAATAAAATTAAAAAATCATATAAAAACGGTCCCGTTCGTTGAACGAGTCCAAAAATATAGTCTTAACTAATAATGGTAAGCAGAATTTAGTAAGGCGTTACCAAACTGGCATAAGATGGATTTAATAGGTATTAGTAATCAATATGGATACAAATTAGTTGCCAACAGAAACCATGGTCATTAGTCAAACCCTACAGAAAGTACATGTGATGAAGTAAAAAAATGAAAGCCAATCAAGAATTTTAACTAAAAGCTGAACAAATATAAGTTTAAGAGATAAGTTCTAAGGGTTTTGGTTATGCCTCAACAGGTGGTTCTACTACCGTATTCCCTACAAAGATGGCTTAAACCCACTTGTTGCCGCCAATTAGGATCACTAGAAAACTGGTCAAATCTGTCCTTCATGCCAAGACTATGGTTTTGCTGGTGATATATAATCCCTGATCCCCTTAAATCCCTTTTCCCAGTGACGTTGGGAATCTAATCTAAGACCTCGGGCCCAACCCCCAAGTCTTAACCAGCAGACCACTGGGCACATTCATGCCAAGACTATAGTGAGGTTTATAACAAAATGTGACCACAGCCTGATCCCCTTATAACCTAATATACACAATAATTAGCCAAAAGATTCTATAATCTTTTGTTTTATAGTTTATACCCAAGTGAAGTTTTAGTATGTATATTCATTTGTTGTTTAACAATAGTTAGCTGATGAAGATAACATAACTTCAACTTACTTTGGCAAGAAGGTTGGTATGTTTCATTAGAACACCTTATTGACAGAGAAGTACTAGTCAAAACACATGGCTAATTTTCTCCCTACCTATCATCTTAGGCTGTGTGACATTTTTTTGCCATGCAGTGGATGGTATAGCAGCCTTTGTGCCTTAAGTGTGCCATATTGTCGAAACAATACTGTCCAGAATTCTCATTGACTGCCATTCTTTTGAATCCTCATCCAAAGGTCAGATCATGGGAGTTATACCTCTTAATATCATGAAATACTACTAAAAAAAGGGCTTTTTATGATAGTTTTTAGCTGTCATGAAATACATATCATGACACTTTCTGATTGAAAAACTAGCCGTCATTATTGAGGGTGTCATATAAAGTCAACCAAAACCGTCATTAAAATTATGACGGTTCATAGAAAGACGTCTTAAAAGTTCCTCCCATTGTGACATATATTAGTCTTTAAAACGTCATAGTAGGTAAATTTTATTATAACACCTCAGATGTAACCGTCATAAATTATTGTTAGAACCATCAAGAAATTCACAATATTTTCTAACACTTCACGAACCGTCAAGAAATGCCCATTGACTACTGTGGAACCGTCATTTTATGGAAGAAAAATACGTCAACAAATAGTTTATACTATGACTGTTTTTCTAAAACCGTCATATAAAGGGGTTTTTTTTAAAAAAATTTATATTATTATTATATTTTTCCTGCCAAAAATACTGCATAATCACCTGTAATTCAATTCCTAACCTATAAACTTATTTCACCAATAAAACAATTATAAAATTCTCAAAAATAAAACAAGAACATCCACAGTAACTTCAACCCCATATATTTTCAAACCATTCGAAAATACTTATTTCTTACATCAATTTATTCAACAAGAAAAATAGCAAGTTATTATCCTTTATCCAACATCATTGAAAAATGCTAGATACATTTATTTGATAGCACATTCAACCAAACTAAAAATCATTCTAATAAACTCCATCGTCAACAAATTAAGTATTATCCATCGATCGATCAAACGTTGTCAAACCTAAGAAACAAAGTAAAGAAACATTATTAGTAAATTTGCTACCAAAAGTTCAAGCCACTGACTAAAAGCAGGCTATTTTATATATGGCATGAGAGGAACAATGCGATGGGACCTAGTTCTCACAACGGAAGGAAAAATAAATGAAAATACATACAATGCAAATGGACTGTGGTTCAGGATATACACTACTACATTTATATATAGTACATAAATAAATGAAAATACCTACAATGCAAATGGACTATGGCTCAAGATATACACTACTACATTTATATATAGTATATGGTTGTCAGAGAGCAGAAAACAAAAGAAGACCCACAAATGCAAGGGTCATAACACAAATCTTGACTAGAGCCATCTCATACCTCAAAACAAACAAAAGAAAAACAAAATACTATTTTCACAATACATACACATACCTTTGCCTTGGCATATACACCTTACAAACAAGCGATATTGCTTACAAACAAGCGTTCCTGCTTTCTGTAAAGCATATTGCTTACTTATAAAGCAACCAAGAAATAACACAAAATAGAACTGCCACTAGGTATCGTTTTAGTTGAACATCGGAGAGAAAAAACAGAGATATATGTGAAATAAGAGAAATTTACAAATGGTGCATATTGATACCTGGTGAGTAAACTCCCCGACATGAATTATAGGTTATTGCAAGTCCTTTGGTGTTGGAAGAATTAGCTTACCAATTGCAAAAACAATTTATCAAACATCACGATACACACCTAGTAGTCTAAACAAAAATTGGTACTAGCTAGGCACAAAGTAATTATGAGAAGCCATAAGAGAATGAAACTAAAGGTTTAACAAGAAGTCAAAAATAACTATGCATGTATCTATGAGCAGAACCAGGCATGTCATAACAAAAGTAATGGTCGGCTAGAAAGTTTTAACATTACTTTATAGTCGTAAATGATAAAAGCAACAGATTATTAGCCAACCAAAACCAACACATGGATCTCAAACTTTCATATGCACAAAATCCAACAATGGGAGATCAAGAGCCCTTGATACATAGGTATGGCATTCAAATTTTCAGCAGGACTGGAAAATAACTATCACCTCTCTTTTCTTAATATTGAAAATAGATTCATAGTTTTATTTTTTTTAATAGTGAAGAATAAGACACATGAAACAGAATTGGAATTCCTCCAATGTTTGTCAGTTGGATACAAAATTGCATCGAAACTCCCAGTTATAGCATAATGATCAACGGAACACCATTTGGGTATTTTAGAGGCAGGAGAGGAATCAAGCAAGGAGATCCTATGTTACCATATTTGTTTGTGCTTGTCCTGGATTTTTTCACCCAAATGATTCAGAAACAAGTTGAAGAAGGGAGTTACCGCCTACATCCCAAGTGCTCCAACCTGATAGTAACACACTTATCCTTTGTTGATGACCTCATTGCCTTCATGAATGGGGATCTAAATACAGTGAGCACACTCAAAAATACCCTTCAAAGCTTAGCAAGATGCACGGGGCTACAAGTGAATTTTCAGAAGAGTTAAATGTTCTACTCAGGCATTCCAGACACTGTTGCTATTCAAATGGGGGAGATTCTACAGTTTCCGAGAGGGGCACTTCCAGTTAAGTATCTTGGGCTCCCGTTGATTACCACAAGACTGAAAGCCAGAGATTGTACTCCATTGATAGAGAAGGTGAGACAGAGAATTCAGGCATGGAAAGGTAGAGCGTTGTCTTATGCAGGAAGACTCCAACTTCTTAAGGCAGTTCTAAATGGAATGAGTATATACTGGACAACATCCTTTGTGTTACCTCAGTCGACAATTGATGCCATTAATCAGCTATGCAGAAACTTTCTATGGAATGGGCCCAAGTGTTCCACGTCTTATGCATTGATTAGTTGGGATGACATTTGTTTTCCTTATGAAGAAGGAGGGCTCGGGATTCGAAGTTTAAAAGTGCTGAATGTAGCAACAAACCTCAAACATCTTTGGAACCTTGTCAGCTCTAGCAATACCAAATGGGTTATGATAAGAGCCCAAAACTGTAGTTTTAACCCCTTAACAATCGTACTTTTAGACCAATTATGTGAATAATAAGTAAGAGTTAATACTGATTACGTATTTTTATATATTTCAGGCTTCAAAGTCCATTACGTGCATAAATGTGCCACTTTAGCGAGATAAAGGAGCAAAGGTCGGTTGCTACGGAGTTTTGTGATTAAAGGCCAATTTTCAAAAGGACAAAGCCTCTGTAAAGCCCGGTCAAAAGATGAAAAGTCAAAGGCTACGCGGGTAGAAACAGTGCACAAAGTCAGCAGAACTTCCGAAGACCATATCTTTGGACTCAGACCTCGGAATTGGGCCTACCTTATGTCAAAACGATCGGCTCGGAAAGAGCTTTCCAATGGTCTAAGCATTGACCCAAACAGAGGAGTAAAAGTAGACGAAAAGTTTGTCAAAGCCAACTCTAACTGAAGAGGCCTTTTTGGACTGAAAGAATTGGGTTTTGGGCCTGATTCTCTGGCCCAAAACATGGCTCCAAGCCCATGCACGATTTTGGATCTGAAACATATAAAAACAAAGAAAAGCTTAGTTCTTAAGTATCTAGTTATATTTAGAAAACTAGTTCCTTGTAATGGTAGCTAGGGTTAGATTAGAATAGCTTCTAGATCTAGTTTTAAGGGTTTTTAATTAAGTTTAGGTTCAATTCAATTCTTGTTTTAGATTAAACCTTTAAAATATTGTTATTCATTTGATTAGATTAATAAAATAGTTTATTATTATTCAATTCGTTTTCTGTCATTACATTTATAGATCTAGTTTAATTTCTTGTTGATATCATTTCTTAATTATTAATTAGATTTCAATTATTGTTTGTTAAATTAGTAAAGTTAGAATCTTGATATTATGTTTAGTTTAGATTCTTATGGAAATGATTGCGGAATGATTCTCGGCTAAACCTCCATTAGAAGGGGTTGAGAAGCTTTGATGAAAGCTTGATTTCGATTATCGTAAAGTTGTCGTAATTTCTATTCCACTCTAGAAACGATTAATTCACCATGAGAATGGGTTTAATCGTTCACATGCTAGTTACGAATTGGTAGAAGTGCCATGTGTAATTAGGGATTAGGAAGAACCAATTGTTCTGCGTAGTAGTTCAATTCGGATTACGACGATTCGTCGTTAGTAAGTTAAGTTGAGTTAAGGTGGAATCAATCCCCCCTAATTCCTTATCATAGAATCAACGCAGCATTCAGTAGTTAATTACTCGTATCTTGTGGGTACTTACATCGTAGTTTATAATTCGTAAATCTCTCATTAGACGGTTAGTTAAGATTATTTATACTTAGAGAACATTACTATGTGAAAGAACTAGGAGTGGAACGAACTTCCTACTCCACTATATATGTTCAATAGATAGAGAGTAGAACAATCTTTGATAAACTAGGAACGTAATGCATCGTTTAGTTTACTTACGTTTTGAGTTTTATCGTTCATTTCGTAGGTAAACTATCATTTTTACATTTATCAAATGGCACCGCTGCCATCTTAGTTTCACTTTCGCATTGTTTTCGTAGTATAAATACTCTTCTTAAAGTCCCATTTCACCCACCCACCCTGGTTCGATTCTAACTGTGGTTGTCTTTTTCAGCATTAAACTTCCTCGCAAAAATTGCATGGAGCGCACCTGCTCCCCAAAGGAGCGCGACCTGCGCTAAAGTTACTGGAAGTTGAGCGCGACCCGCGCCCAAACAGAGCGCGACCCGCGCTCAAAACACTGTCAGAATTGAAGTTTACATCGAAGCACTCGCGCTCACCTGATTTTTGCCAGATTTCCACAGGTTTGTTTCGAACTTCAATTTTTCAAGTTTTTCAGTGTTCTAACTTGTTATATACACTAAACACGCGCAAACAAGACGTTATTCATTAGCGAAGCAAGGACGCAATCAGGTATTCCTTTCTTCCACACCTCGCATCTTCTGTTAGAGGTTTATACTAGAATATCAGGATTGTTTGGAGGTTGTCGTGTTTAGTTAAGTTTGGTCTTAACCTTGTATGAGATTAAGGTCTGGTTGAACAAAAACACCTAACATAATTATACGGCAACGTCAACAAGCATGCCTATCTAGTATACCACTCATTGCACCTCTAGCTACTATTCCACATACTCTACCTGACACAATGCCCGACGAAGGAGAGACTCCTCTCTCGGACTTTTATAAAGCCTTGAGCGATAGCCCCAAATCTTGCATCGTTCTTGCAGACCCAGTGGGGGATTTCCGAATCCCCCAAAATATTTTTAATTTGTTACCCGTTTTCCATGGTTTAGACCATGAAAAACCTTATCAAAGATACATGCGTAGGATTGAACAAGTTCTTACAACATTCCACCATCCTACGGTGAGTCTTTGAACAAATTAAACTCGTGGTATTTCCCTTCACTTTAGCCGATAAGGCGGCGTCTTGGTTAATCGCCTGGCCTAACTCGTGGACTCGTGGGCTAAACTTGTTCAATTTGTTTATGGAACATTTTACCCACCCCTAAAGATGGATGAGATGCTTTCCAAGATTCATTTCTTTTCGACAAAATCCTCATGAATCATTTTCAAAGGCTTGGAATCGTTTCACCGATCTCCTTATAAAGTGTCCACATCATAACCTAGCTTAAAGACACGTTAGTTCGTGCCTTTTCAAAGGACTTCTACACCACCATAAAGAAGTCCTTGACATAATGAATGGGGGTAGTTTCCTAAGTAAAGGAGCCTCGGAGGCTTATAAATTTTTAGAGGATCAAACTAAGCGAAATAACAACTGGGGGGGTAGTGACGATATCCACCGCTCCGCTAGTTCTTCTAATACAGTTAAGGCCGCCTGTATGTTTGAGATGAAACACGATCCCGAGCTTAAAACTCTAATCGAATCACTCACTAAAAAGGTAGAGGCCATTTCTATACAACAAAAGCCTATCCCCGTCATGAATGTAAATTCCAATCCATGTAGTTTCTGTTGGAGTCCTGAGCATCCCGACTCTCATTGTCCTATAGCCTATGAACATGCTTGTTCCATTAATAATGATCCTAACACCCCTTGGAGACAAAATCCTAACTTCGGTTGGAGAAATAACCAACAAGTCACACCTCCAGGGTACAATAATCAATATGTTAGGCCAACGCACAGTTATAACCAAGCTCCACCACGACAAGGACTGGGTCAGGGTAATTATAATAATTATAACAACCAAGCGCAACCTCGACAAGGTCAAGCACAAGGTCAAGGTAGTTATAATAATTATAATGCTAATAAAGGTATCATTCCGGTAAATAATAACTATCACAATCCACCCATAAATAATCAACGCGAGATAGTTCTAGTCACACCACCCGTGACCACTACACCCACACAACCGGATCGTCTTGACACCTTTATACAGGTGAGCCAACAACTTTTCCAAACCATGGCTCAATCTAACCAACAGCTTCTACAATCCATTAATAATTTAAGCCAACAATTGGCCCAAGATAAAGCACAACCCAAATGTGTGTTTCCAGGTCACGCGATACCTAATCCTAAAACAACAAACACGGCCTTTGAGGTAACCGATAATACTAGTAATGAAAATGAAAACGTAGGTGAGCTAAATGCCATCACCACTCTCCGTTCTGGCAGAGTGGTTGATAACAAAGTAACTATACCTATAGTTACCCCACCAGTAGCCCCTACACCTGCTACTTTACTAGATACCAAAATAGAAACTGAAGAGCCTACCACGGTGGAGGTACCAGTTACAACACAACCTAAGAAACAGAAAGCCAAGGTTAAACATCCAGGTGATACATATGCTAAATATAGAGAGAAACCACCGTTTCCACAAAAATTAGCCATGTTAACTAGGGATACAAATTATGAGGAGATTAGGAACGTTTTCAAGAATCTAACTATAAACCTTCCCTTCCTCGAAGCTATTAAAAAGCTACCACACCATGCTAAGTTTCTTAAGGAGTCAGGTACTACTAGGCGTAAGACCAATATACCAAAAAGACGCTTTTAACGTAACAATTCCCAACTCTATCCGAACATAACGGAATTGTTAAGTACAAGGACCCCGGTCGCCCCATCAGACAATGCACCTTAGGAGATTCCTATATCGACGACCACGCTTATTAGACACGGGGCTAGTGTTAACTTACTCCCCGTTTTATTTGTATAGACAAATAGGTCTAGAGGAGATGAAACCCACTAAAATGACGTTGCAATTAGTCGATCGGTCTATTAAGTATCCTAAGGGTGTGGTTGAAAACATCCTGGTAAAGGTTCAGGATTTCTACTATCCGACTGATTTCGTCATCCTCGATACTGAAGTCACTAACGACTCTGTCCCGATCATCTTAGGGCGCCCTTTCCTCGGGTAATCCGCCAACGCGCCATAAATTGTCGCGATGGTTCGATGTCCATGTTTTTTGGCCATCTTTCTGTTAAAGTAAATGTTTTTAAAACAAAGACACAGTTACCCGATTCGTCTAAGGATGGAGAGGTTAGCATGATCGAGAGCTTCGCTCGAGATTATTTCAATAACACGTTCACTGATAATCAGATGCCCAAATTTCTTTCCTTTGAAAGTTCAGACTCCAACATTTTCATCCCTACACTAGTCGATACATATATTATGGATGACGACGAGATAGATGACTTTCTCAAAGATATAGAGGAATACCATAGTAATGTGGATATGACCAAGCTAGATAAGGAATTCGATGAGTTTCTTAGAGCAGGTGATGAGTCACCCTATCAAGAACTACTTTGCACAACATCCCTCGACTCCCTCCTTCCACCCTTTCAAAAGAATCTCGAAGTTTGCACTTCGATCCTTTTGTTTCTCCCCGTGCTTCATAATTTTTAAATCCTCCTAGAAAAAAAAATACTTCGAAGGACAAACCATTTGACACCTTCATTTTCAGAATTGAGACAGTACCTACCTACACCATGAATGAGTTTTGTGCTAAACCCACATCCTCATTTTTTCAATGCTTTCCTTCTACAACTTATCCATATGCACCATATTCTCCACAACCATTCACTTTTCCACACTTATTCACTAGGACACCCTCTCGTTCAAAGATGAAAAAGAAGGTGCATGCTAGGTTACGTTATAGGTTTATCCGATTTCGCTTTCATTTCACTAGGTTGTGTCATAGGAAATCTTGGTGTTTGATTTTGTTTGGGTATGTTTTTTGTAATATTTATTTATGGAATGATCCACAACTATTTCGGTTGTTGATATATGATAAACTGCATGTTCATACATATGTTTAGATAAAGTCTCGAGTATCTGACTATAAACGACTCAATTTTTGTGTTTGGTGCATTTCCTTTCATTTCCAGATATTGGTGAGTGCACCATTAAGGTAATCGGGCCCTCCCTATGGAGTGTGTGGCTGTAAGTATCGGATCCTAAGTCCACGTTTAACATAATTCATGTTTTAAACTCATGCATGTTTTCTCGGTTTTTGAGTCATATTTCTCTATGGGGTGAATTATGTCCTTATTACTTATTGTTTTTCTATATATTAATCCGTATTTATAAAAAAAAAAAAAAAAAAAATATATATATATATATATATATATATATATATATGGGGAGGGATAGAGGCACATTCACTGTAGCCACATTCTAGCCACATTGTAAATTAATCCAAGCAAAATCGTAGACTTAAAAGTTGAATTAAAGGCTGAATTTTTGTGGAGATGATCTCCCCACCATGGAGAATATGCTCACAAAAATTCAACTCATTCAAAGAAATCTAACCTTAGAACATGCTCACAAATATTTTGGACCGTTAGATGATAAGCTAAAAAATGAACACTAATTTTTAAATGGTTAGACATATCCAAATATTATAATTTTTTGTGAGAATGATCTTCATGGTGGGGAGATCATCTCTACAAAAAACTAGGCCTTAATTCATTTGTATGTGAAAAATGTGGCTAGAATGTGCGCATAAGAATGTGCCGCCTCTATATATATATATATATATATATATATATATATATATATATATATATATATATATATAAATAATAAACATAGTAATCTAGGAAGTCTCGAATCTGACTTTAAAAGACCCAAAAAAAAAAATAAACAAATTTTCTAAACTCTGTTGTAAAAATTTGTTTGGGGTGGGTGTTCGTGTGTTTCCATCCTAGAATGTTTTATGTCCCATTAGAGTTGCTTAGGCTATTTAATTGTATTCCGATTCGGGTTGACATAATCTATGAATTTAGAGTTCATTCGTTCGCATAACTTACGTCATGCACGTATTTCGAGGCATTTTCCACTATATTATATGTCATCCACGGTCGAAATAGAGTGTTTTATGGATCATTGGATTGGAAATTCTCTCCTGATCATTTCCATATCTCATTTGCAAAAATCGGACCTGTAACGAAGCGGCTATGTTAGTTTGAAGTCGCGCTAAAAATCGACAAAAATTTGAAAAATTCGAATTGGGCTTGGGCTTTGGTTTCCACCAATGTGAGTTTTCAATTCCAAACCGCCATTGACAAACATCCAAGCAAACCCTAAACCAAAATTAAAATTTGTTTCCCCAAAACCGTCCCCACCACCACCTTCAATAAGGAGGACTTGACATGTTTTGATGCCGATGCCACCCACCACCACCATCGATTTTTTAGTGAGGTTGTGGATTCATCATTGCATCACCTTATTCAAACCCCTAACCTTATCAAACTTCCAATGGCTCAACAACGCCGGATTTTTGTCGGAACAAAATGCAGACTTCAAGACCGCTTTTACGATAACGAAATGGACTGGTACTTTACCGGCGCCTTTTACTATGCACCAGGGAATCAATTTTTGTTATGGTGGCAAAAGAGGAAAGATTCTTACACCATAGGAAATGAATTGCCTTCACATTACGTGGAGGATATATCTTTAAGTTTTGCTTAACATGATTGGGGAGATGACCTCTCCCTATTTTGATCATGCTAAAGTGGAATCGATAGGATTTGATCCGAATCTCGGATTTATAAGGAGTGTATCCAACAAGCCGATATGCTTGCACGCCGGAAATGAGAATTTCCACTTCATGCCTTGGGGATTCTCGAAGACATGGCTGTGATTCATCGAGGATACATCATCGAGGCACGAGCGCCGCCGCCGAAAAGGCGAATGGAGCTTTCCCATCGGGAGCTTTCGGGAGCCATCTCCGAAAGCGAAATGTGCCCTCCGCCAAAGACCGATACCGGCGTGTTTAGGGATAGTATAGCTTAATGATTTTTATTTGTAGTTTTATTATTGTTAGTTATTTTAATGTAAGTTTTAATTCGGTAATTTGAATTTTGTAGTGAAATGTACTTTGAATGAAAATTTTAATATAATGCGGTTATTTTCATTGTACGTGGTTGTTTAATATTGCTCCCACCTTCCCAAATTGTTTGGGGGTGGTATTATCTATTCCAGCATGATTTTTATATGACCCTCATTTTTAGAAGTTATTTCGGAGTTAGGGTGAGAATATTACCGATTTGGGCATATCTATGAATAAATATTGGTTAGGATGAAATCTCGATAAGTTAGGTAGTTTTATCCTAAATTCAACCTAAAAGATACTAGGGTTGTTTTAGAATCAAGAATATGAGTTGTTTCCGTTTGGGTTTGAAAATTTTAGTATTTCCGAAATTGCCGTAAAAGCTTTTGGCAACTTCCGATTCGTTTTATCAACTTAAAACCTATAAAAACTTTATTCATTCTACACTCACAACCACACTATATATACCGAAAGCACACTGAGCCCAAGAGGAGCACTGCGCTCAAAAACATCAGAACTCAAAAGCACCGAGAGCACCTGCAAGACCAAGACCTCGACCTAGACCATAAATTTCTAGTTTTCTACGGGTTGTTCCCAGATCAGTTGCAGCTGTTCTAGAGGGTTGTTTTGAGATGACATCTCCTACAATAATACCGGAACAGTCTTTCGAAGATTTGTTCCAAAGCACTACTTATGGTGCTTGGTTTCGAGGAGGTGATCACATACGTAATTTTGGGACCCGCTTATGGTAAGACCCCGATGAACTTTATTCTCGGTAGCTTGCATCTTATTTTTATGATAATTGTATTTTCTTTGAGAGACCGGATGGAGAACAAGTGTTCTCCATCAACATTAATGATGAACCAATGGAAATTACCAGGTTCTTGCTAGCATTTGTTCTTGGACTTGCTATGCCCACTGAAATACAAGACCCATGGTGCTATTGGGTAGATAATATGCATGTCTACACTTATGAGTTTTTGCATGAGTTGTATGGGGCAGGCATTTTCCGTATCGAGGACCAAGGGGAATATAACGTCGCCTTTGGTAGCCTGTCCATGAACATAGGAACTGTTATGTTTTGGATCATGCTAAACATTTTAGGAGAATGGCGTTTTTCTTCTGTGAATGATGCCACTTGCGCCGTCTTCCTTGCTTTAGCCACGGACGTATATGCCATGACCTTCCCTTAACCTTGATGTCTAGTTTAGCTCGAGCCCATAGCATGAGGCATAAGTACCTTCTTATGCCTGTTTCTAATTTCCCCGTATTATGCTATGTTTCTTTCCGTTTTTGTACACGTTTCACGGATTGGATTACGGTCCATTAATCGCGACCCACCTATAGTATTATTCGATCTTTCCGTGTAATGACTTGGCAAGGATGGAAGATACAACCTCATCAAGTTGCACCCTACACCCCGTCAAACCAAGTGGCGCTTAATAGGTTAGCAATAATAGATGATAAATGGTGGGAAACCTGGCAAATTATCATGGCATGGCAGGACGCGAAGGAACCTCACTTCTTTATAGAAGAAAAGGATGAGGAGGATGAAGAATAAAAGCGAGAGATAACGTCAGTTTTTAATTCCAGTTAGTGTCTGCTTATGTCCCAAGCAATTTTATTCTGTTAACCCCATAATGGGTGGAACTCTTATAGAGTTACATCAGTTTTTTTTTTTTTTTATTTTATTTCCTATATTAGTATGTTCTAACTTGTTTTGCAGATGTTCCAGAATTTCACGCGTTTCCATGGTATTTTTCCTACCCTATTTATTTAAATGCTTTGAGGACAAAGCATATTTTTTGTTTGGGGGTGGGCATAGAAACACGTGTAATTAAGGTATCTGTTAGGATATAGATATGTATAATATGCACTTGTTTTCTAGTAAAATTTCAAAAAAAAAAATCAAAAATATAAATAAAAAAAAAGTTTATGCTATACACTTAGGAATATCGGTAGTGTTCTTTCTCTATGCTCTTAACAATCTAGAAGTCTCACGTAGCTTTTGCATCAGAATAATTGTTAGAAACTTAGGTTAATATGTAGGTAATAATTTTTGCATCTATCTATAAATATATTACATGAGTATCAATGATTGTTAGCAGTAAGTTTCTGAAATTTAGGCTAGAGTACTTATTCTACAAATCCTGTGAGAATATAGCCTAAAGCCTTATATAAGCGAAACATTTGAGAAATGATAAGAGCCCAAAACTATAGTTTTAACCCTGTAACAGTCATACTTTTAGACCCATTATGTGAGTAATAATTAAGAGTTAACACTGATTACGTGTTTTTATGCATTTCAGGTTTCAAAGTCTATTATGTGCAGAAATGTGCCACTTTAGTGAGATAAAGGAGCAAAAGTCGGTTACTAAGTAGTTCCATGATTAAAGGCCAAGATTCAAGAAGACAAAGCCTTCCTAAAGCCCGGTCAAAAGCTGAAAAGTCGACATGGGCAGAAACAACACACAAGTCAACAGAACTTCCGAAGACCGTATCTTTGGACTCAGACCTCGGAATGGGGCCTACCTTATGTCAAAACGACTGGCTCGGAAAGAGCTTTCCAATGGTCAAAGCCTTGACCCAATTAGAGATGCATAAGTGGACAAAAAAGTCTATTGAAGCCAACTGCAGCTGAAGAGGCCTTTTTGGACTGAAAGAATTGGATTTTGGGCCTGATTCTCTGGCCCAAAATATGGCTCCAAGCCCATGCACGATTTTTGGATCTGAAAGTATAAAAACCAAAGCTTAGCTCTTTGTTAATGGTAGCTAGTTAGACCTAAACAATATAGATAATTCTAGATCTAGTTTCCAGTATTTTAATTAAGTTTTAGTTCCATTTTCAATTCTTGTTTTAGATTAAGTCTTTGAATCATTGTTCTTGATTGATTAGATAAATAAAATAGTTATTTTGTTAATTTCGATTTTTGTCATCTCAATTTATAGATCTAGTTTTAATTCTTGTTGATTATCATTTCGTAGTTTAAGTAGATTGAAACATTGTTAGTTAATTTAGTTAAGTTAGAATTTTAATATGATGAGTAGTTATAATTCAATGGGAAATGATGGTTTGATGACTCAAGGCTAAAACCTCCATTAGAGGGTTGATGAAGCTTTGATGAAAACTTAGTGGTATAGTGTAGAAACATTGTAGAATCTATTCCACTCTAGAAGGTCGTGATTCGCCATGAGAATGGGTGGACGACCTCACATGCTAGTTAGTATTTGGTAGAAATGCCATGAACACTAGGGATTAGAACTCGAAATTCTTGCCGTAAGAACGTAAGAATCGAGATACAAGAATCTATGCTAGGTTATTAAGTTGGATTCGAGGTGGATTCAATTCCCCTCTAATCCTTTATCTAGATTCAAAAACAATCATATTTCCATAGCATTCGTAGTTTAAATTCAACATAATCAATTTCATATTGTATCGTAGTATAACACCCTTCGTAAAGCTCTCATTAGACTTAAGACCGACTAATTAGATTAGAAAACATTCCATGCTAGAGCACTAGGAGTGGAACGAATCCGGTTACTCCACTCTATTTCGATAGAATTGAGAGTAGAAACTTTGATAAAAATAGACACGTAGATAGTTTTAGTTTACTTACGTTTTGAGTTCATCGTTCATTTCGTAGGTAGACTATTAATTTTTATCTTTTATCAAATGGCGCCGCTGCCATCTTAGTTGCACTTTAGCATTGTTTTCATAGTAGAATTAGTCATTTTTAAGTCCCATTAAACCCACCCACCCTTGTTTGATTCATACTGTGGTTATCCGTTTCAGCGTTGAAAAATTCCGCGACAAAATTACACTGAGCGCGACCGCGCCTATAAGGAGTGCACCTGCGCCCTATAGTCTGGAACACGAGCGCGACCCGCCCTCATACCGAGCGCGACCCACCCTAAGTTACTGGACCATACCGAAGCGACCACCTGCTAAGTTATCGAACACGGAGCGACCATCAGGCTTCTATCGCGAAAGCACACGCCTAAGCAAAAATTTTCCGGATTTCTACAGGTTTGTTTCGAACTTCGATTTTTAAGTTTTTCAGTGTTCTAACTTGTTATTTACACTGAACACGCGTAAACAAGACGCTATTCATAAGCGAAGCAAGGACGTTATCAGGTATTCCTTTCTTCCATACCTCGCATCTCCAGTTAGAGGTTCATACTAATATATCAAGATTGTTTGGATTGTTGTCGGTTTAGACTTAGACTTGCATGAGATTAAGGTCCTGGTGGGAGAAAACACCAAACGTAATTAACCGTCAACATCAACAAACAAATCTATCGAGTATACCAATCACTACACCTCTAGCTACTATTCCGCCAACCACGGGACATAATGGTGAAGAAAGAGAGACTCCTCTCCGACTTTTACAAAGCCTTGAGTGATAGCCCTAAATCTTGCATCGTTTCTAGCGGACCGGTGGGGATTTTCGAATTCCCCAAACATATTTAATTTGTTACCCGTTTTCCATGGTTTAGACCATGAAAACCTTATCAACATCGCGTAGGATTGAACAAGTCCTTACAACATTCCATCATCCTACGGTTGGTGCGGAACAAATTAAACCGAGGGTATTCCCTTTCACCTTAGCCGATAAAGGCGCGTCTTGGTTAACTGCCTGGCCTAACTCGTGGACTCGTGGGCTAAACTTGTTTGTTTATGGAACATTTTTACCCACCCCTAAAGACGGATGAGATGCTTTCCAAGATTCATTTTTTCCGACAAAATCCTCATGAATCGCTTTTTACGAGGCTTGGAATCATTTCACCGATCCGCTTATTGAGTGTCCACACCATAACCTAGCAAAAGACACGTTAGTTCGTGCCTTTTCAAAGGACTTCAACATCACCATAAAGAAGTCCTTGACATAATGAATGGGGTAGTTTCCTAAGTAAAGGAGCCTCGGAGGCTTACAAATTTTAGAAGATAAACTAAACGTAATAACAATTGGGGGTAGTGATGATATCCCCGCCTGTTAGTTCTTCTTCAAGTTTAAGGCGCCGGTATGTTTGAGATGAAACCCCGATCTAGAACTTAAAAATTTAATCGAATCTCTAACTAAAAAGGTTGAGGCTATTTCGTGCAACAAAAGCCTATCCCGTCATGAATGTTAACTCCAACCTATGTAATGTCTGTTTGAGTCCTCGAAAGCACCCCGACTCCTATTGTCCTCTCAGCCTATGAACAACAACAATTAGAGCAAGATAATGTTTACTCCATTAATAACTATCCTATTCCTAATGCCCCATGGAGACAACATCCCAACTTTAGTTGGCGAAACAATCAACAAGTTTCACCTCCAGGGTCTAATAACCAAAATGTTAGGCAAGCAAACAACTATAATCAAGCTCCACCTAGGCAAGGCCAGGGACTAAGTCAAGGAAATTATAATAATTATAACAACCAAGCGCAACCATGACAAGGTTTAGCACAAGGTCAGGGTAATTATAATAGTTATAATACCAATAGAGGTATCGTTCAGGTTAACAATAGTAATTATCACAACCCACCCATAAATAATCAACGTGAGATAGTTCTAGTCGCACCACCTGTGACTACTACACAATCACATCCGGATCGTATAGACGCCTTTATACAAAGTTACCCAACAACTTTTCCAATCAATGACTCAATCAAACCAACAGATCTTACAATACATAAATCAGGGCATACAACAGTTAGCCCAAGAGAAAGCCCAACCAAAAGGCGTGTTTCCAGGACAAGCCATACCCAACCCTAAAACAACAAACACAGCCTTTGAGGTAAACGGTAATACTAGTATGGAAACGACAATAGTAGGTGACCTGAATGCCATCACCACTCTCCGTTCTGGAAAAGTGGTTGATAACAAAGTAACTATGCCTATAGTTACCCCATCAGTACTCCCTACACCGGATATCAAACTAGATACCGAAGTAGAAACGGAAGACCCTACCACTGTAGAGGTACCAGTTAAACAACAAACTAAGAAACGTAAAGCCATGGTAACACATCAAGTCGAGCCATACGCTAAATATAGACCAAAACCACCATTCCTCATAAGTTAGCCATGCTAACCGGGGATACAAACTTTGAGGAGATTAGGAACGCGTTTTCAAGAATCTAACGATAAACCTTCCTTTTCTCGAAGCTATTAAAAGCTCCCCTAACCACGCTTAAGTTTCTTAAAGAGTTGTGCACTACTAGGCGTAAGACCAACATACCTAAAGATGCCTTTTAACTTAACAGGTTCCCAACTTTATCCAAAAATAATGGAATCATTAAGTACAAGGACCCGGTCGCCCCATCGTGGAAATGCACCTTAGGAGATTCCTACATGACGACCGCTTTATTAGACACGGGGGCGAAGTGTTAACTTACTCCCCGTGATTGCTTGTATAAACAAATAGGTCTACAGAAATGCAACCTACAAAAAATAACGTTGCAATTAGCGGACGTGTCAATTAAGTATCCTAAGGGTGTAGTGGAAAACATGCTTGTTAAGGTTCGTGGATTTTTACTATCCCGCTGATTTTGTTATCCTCGATACGAAGTCGCCAACGACTCAGACCGATCATCTTAGCCCCTTCTTAGCAAATGCCAACGCACTTATAAATTGCCGCGATGGTAAGATGTCCTTATCTTTTGGCCATCTTACAGTTGAGGTAAATGTTTTTAAAATGATGAAACAATTACCAGATTCATCTATAGATGGGGAGGTTAGCATGATCGAGAGCTTAGCTCAAGATTATTTTAACAACACGTTTCCTGAAAATAATATGTACAAATTCCTTTCTTTTGGAACTTCAGATTTTGTAAATGACTCCTATTTAGAGGAAGTCAACACCATCCTTGAGTCCACACCAATTGTAGACACTTCGGTTGCTCCACATATTGAGTATGAAGACTTGCTACCTAAGCAAGTATTCATTATGCAAAATGAGGACCCCGATTTTAAACATCTATTGATTTTCCTTCCACCCCAGTGCTTAAACCCCTTCTCCCAGAGTTAAAATATATTCAACTTGATCCGGATGGTAGTCATCCGGTAATTATATCTTCTCTGTTATCTAAGAATGAAGAGACACGTTTAATCCAGTTGATTAGGGAACATCGGTCTGCGATTGGTTGGTCCCTAGCCGACATTAAGGAATTGACCCTAATATTTGCACTCATCATTATCCATTTGGAGGATAACGCGAAGACTTCTCGCGAACCTCAGCGTCGCTTGAACCTAGCCATGAAAGAGGTGGTTAGGGAAGAAGTCTTACGATTACTTGATGCAGGTATCATATACCCAATCTCTGATAGCGAATGGGTAAGCCCCATTCATGTAGTTCTTAAGAAATTGGGAGTTACCATGGTACGTAACGGGAAGGGTGACTATGTTGTCACACAAGGCCCTATGAAATGGAGGATCTATATTGATTACAGACGTTTAAATGCTATGACACGAAAGGATCACTTTCCCTTACCTTTTATAGATCAAATGCTCGAACACCTAGCTGGTCATGCTTTTTATTATTTTCTGGATGGCTACTCAGGCTATTTTCAGATTATTATTGATATTGATGACCTCTACCTTCACATGTCCCTTTGGAACGTATGCCTATAAACGAATGCCTTTTGGCCTTTGTAATGCTCCTAGAACCTTCCAGCGGTGTATGCTTCATATATTTAGTGACATGGTAGAGCTTTTATGGAAGTTTTCATGGATGATTTTTCTATCTATGGAGACTCCTTCACGCACTATTTGTCTAACCTCGTCTAAGGTTTTGACACGGTGTGAAGAAAAGAGCCTCGTTTTAAACTGGGAAAAGTGTCATTTCATGGTGAAAAAGGGCATAGTACTAGGTCACATTGTATCTAGTGATGGCATCGAAGTAGATAAGGCCAAACTAGATAAGATAGCGACTCTACCTAAACCACGGACTATCCGTGATATTAGAGCCTTTCTAGGCCATGCAGGTTTTTATAGGCGGTTTATTAAAGACTTCTCGAAAATAGCTAGGCCGTTAACTAATCGGCTTTTGAAGGATGCAATCTTTGATTTTAATTTTAACTGTAAGCAGGCTTTTGAAACTTTAAAAGCCGCCCTAACCTTTGCACCAATTATACAGCCTCCCGATTGGTCTAAACCTTTCGAACTCATGTGTGATGCTAGTGATTATGCAGTTGGTGCAGTCTTGGGACAAAAACTAGATAATAAGTCCACTGTTATTTATTATGCTAGTAAAACCTTAAACGATGCTCAACGGAATTATTCAACTACGAAAAGAATTCTTAGTGTCATTTATGCTTTAGATAAGTTTCGTCCTTATTTGGTTGGTTCTAAAACTTTAGTTTACATGGACCATGCAGCTTTTTAAGTACCTTCTTGCAAAGAAGGATGCTAAGCAGAGATTAATCCGATGGATCCTTCTCCCGCAAAGAGTTCACATTAGAAATAAAGGACAAAAGAGGGTCGAAAACGTAGTTGCCGACCACTTATCTAGACTCACAAACGACGATCGAGTGATTCCGAGTCCATACCGGACTCTTTTCCCCGATGAGCATCAGATATGCGATTTTTTCAAAGACCATGGTATGTTGATATTGTAAATTATTTAGCGGCTGATGTTATGCCTTATAATTGGTCAAGAAATGAACGTAAGAAGTTCTTGGCCGAGTTAAGTTATACCACTTGGGATGAGCCATACCTTTTAAGTATTGTGCGGATCGAGATTATTCGTCGTTGTATTCCCCGGTGGGAATACAATGAAGTTCTATCATTCCGCCATGACAAAGAGTGTGGTGGCCATTTTAGTGGGATGAAAACAGCCGCTAAAGTGCTTCAATGTGGTTTTATTGGCCTACCCTTTTAAGGATGCCCAAGTGCATTGCAAGGCGGTATTCATTGCCAACAACTTGGGCTTAATCACGGCGTAATATGATGCCATTAAATCCAATCTTGATAGTAGAAATTTTTTGACATTTGGGGCATTGATTTCATGGGTCCTTTCCCCTGTTTCCCACGGTTTCATTTATATTCTAGTTGCCGTGGACTACGGTCTAAATGGATAGAGGCCCTAGCTTGCCGTAGTAATGACCATAAGACCGTTATATTTTTATTAAAGAATATATTTTTCTCGGGTTTGGCATTCCTAAAGCCATCATTAGTGATGGTGGAACACATTTTGCAATGAGTTGTTGCATCCCTAGTGAAAAAGTATGGAGTTACACACAAAGTAGCAACTCCGTTATCATCCATAAACTAGCGGACAAGTAGAAGTTTCTAATAGGGAAATCAAAAAAGATTTTAGAAACAATCAGAAACCCCGATAGAAAAGATCGGGTCGAAGCGTCTATCGGATGCCTTATGGGCATTATAGAACTGCTTTCAAAACTCCTATAGGTATGTCTCCCTTTAGACTTGTATTTGGGAAACCATGTCATTTGCCCGTTGAATTAGAGCACCGTGCTCTGTGGGCTATAAAAAGCCTTAACTTCAATATTGATGAGGCAGGTGTCAAACGCAAGTTGCAATTGAATGAGCTTGAAGAAATCCGTAGCGATTCTTACGATCTCGTGAAGGATTATAAAGCTAACATGAAACGCGTGTTCATGATAAGCAAATCTTGTGCAAAGAGTTTGTGGTCGGTTAAAAGGTTTTGCTTTTACAACTCCCCGCCTACATATTTTCCCAGTGAAAACTAAAACCCGTTGGTCCGCCCTTTTTAAGTTTATCAAGTCACCCCTTACGAGGCAATCACCTTGGTAAATCCAAATGACAACAGTACCTTTCAAGTTAATGGTCAACGGTTAAAACATTTTCACGAACTTTTGTCCCCTGATGTAGAGGAAGTCCTTTTACAGGACCCTGTCTATGATGATTGACCTTTGTCATTGGTGTACTTCCTTTCACTTCCATATAGTGGTAAGTGCACCATTCAGGTAACCGGGCCCTCCCTATGGAGTGTGTGGCTATAAGTACCGGATCCTAAGTCCACGGTTAACATAATTCACGTTTTCCACTTTTGCATGTTTTCTCAATTTTTGAGTCATGTTCCTCTATGGGGTGAATTATGTATTTATTGTTTTTCGTTTTTCTTATAATAAACTAATAAAAAATAAAATAAAAATAATAAATAAAATAAATAATAATAGAAAATTCTTAATCATAGAAATAGCAATCCAACAAGTCTTGGAAATCTGACTTTAAACGACCCGCGTTAGAACAAATTTTGTGTTTAAAAATTTGTTTGGTGGTGGGCAATCGGTCTCTCCATCTGGATTGGTCAAAATTTCCATTGGTGTTGCTTAGGCCCATTACTTGTTAGTTCAATTGGGTTGACGTAATCTAAACTTAGAATTCCATCGTTCGCATAACTTACGTCACACACGCACTTTGAGATGTTTTTCCACCCTTTTATACGTCATCCATGGTTGGAATTGAGTGTTTTATGGATCATTGGATTGGAAATTTCTACCGATTATTTCCATAACTCATTCGCCAAAAATCGGGCCAAGAACGAAAGCGGCAAATTGAGTTTGAAATTGCTTAAAAAATCAAAAATTTCGAATTCAAACCGGGCTTGGGCCTAAACCGCGACGCATCGCCTGCGGCGGCTCCTCAAAAAAAAAAAAAAAAAAGCACGGTTTCTTTCTTTTCCCTTTCAATCTCGGTTACAAAGTTAAATCAAACCTTGAACACCAAAATAAAAAAATAAAAAATAGAGAGAGAGAAGAAAACCTAACTACACCCACACCAAGATAATAAAATCCAACTATAATCTTCTTTAAAGCATTACCACCACCAACCTAACTCCGAACAACCTCAACCAATTCAAGTAACCACCGCCACCACCGTTGTTTTAGTTGTTTTTCTTCAATCTTGCCTCCCCCACAGTCTACAAAACCATTAGTTGTCTCAAAAACTTCAATTTCGCTACGACGAAGAATTTTGCTGGAGCACGCTTTTGCTTCCGACAGCTTCGCGCCATTTTACGACACGGAGATGATTAGGAGGCATTGGAACGGACTGTGGTACTCGACTGAGGAGTTCTATCACCATGATTTGGTAGAACAGTTTTATAAGAAGCCAGAATTGGAGGGGGATAGGATTTTCATAAAGGTAGCAGGAACGAGGAGGGAAGTAACGAGACAATTGTTGGTTGAACTGTTAGGAATTACGCTTGAAAGCAACCTGGTAACGACAATTCAGGAATCCCAGTATACTGGAGTTCCTGCTTTGATGAAGGATACTGTCGTGGAGGGTGAATACAATCCGACATCTCATTGCATCCGCCAATCAACCACGAGAACCAATCAATTGGTCAGAGCTCGATTGGATTGGTAGGAACGCCCGGGAAAGACAAAGTCGATTGATATCGGCCCGCAATGTCCGGTGACGTTCTCTGGATTTTGCAAACAAATAAGTATAATTTCTGCATCCTTGATTTAATGTTTAATGTGATTCGAGGAGTGGGGAAGAGCTTGGCACCTCTTCCCGTATTGATCACTAAGATCATGCTCTCCTTTAGAGCTGTCGCAAGATCTGCTCCTATTAAGATCAAATTGCATTCTAATGCAAGTATCTATACGGATTGCATCCAAGAGACTTGGCCGTTTTCTGAAGAAAAAATGGATGAGTCGGAGGATGAAAGGGAGGATATGACATGTCTGGATGACGATGCATTAGATAAATGTAGTTCTAATTTAGAACGCATGCAAGTATTGCAAACTGCCTTGCGTTGCGTTTATGGTATTTGTGAAGATATCCGAGATAGACAGATTGTAATTTAAAAGAAGCAAACGAACCTTCAGACGAGACTTGAAATGCTCGAAGGAGTTCAGGACGATATCCTGTCTAACATGGAGACTATCCACCAAAGATCAACAAGCCCAAGATGCGATTCGGATGAGATGGAAGCGCGGTGCTTGTTCCGAATAGAGATGCTACGACGATGCCACCCGTGGAGGACTCTGTTTCAGCCGAAGTCCGACAGCATGAGCGTCGTCGCCGGCGACGATGGTTCAAACCATTCTCCATCCCAGGGCCAATCTCCATCTCAAGGTCCATCTTCATCACACAACTAGGTGTTCACCTCAGTTGTGTTCGCTGTTATTTCATGGTTTTGATTGTTTTATTAGTTGAATTTTAATTAAGTAGTTAAATTTAAATATTAATGTGTTTGTTTTATGTTGTTTGGATTTAAATTTTATATTTAATATAATTGGTTAATTTTGAGTACTGCTTGTTTTTATCATTAATCCCACCTTCCCGACTTGTTTGGGGGTGGTAATATTTATACCGAGCATAATTCGTTATATGATCATCCGCGGTAAAGTAGTCTTGAAGGAAAGGTTGATAATTTGGCCGATATCGGCATATCTATGATTTGTGTGGTGGTAGCATGAAATGTAGGAGAGTTTAGAAGTTACTATTCTAAATCCATTATGAAAGATACCAGGATTTTTAGAAAATCAATTTAAAATGGTTTGTTTCCGTTTCGGGTTTGGAATTTTTCTATTTCCGGAAATTGCCTTAACACAATTTGGGAACTTGCCAATTCGCTTTGGAAGCTCAAAACCTATTTAAACTCCCTTCATTCTACACTAACAAACCACACTACACCCCACCATCATCCCAAGACCTTTCACTCCAAGCTTTTCCTTCTTTTTCTTCCAAATTTCTGTTTTTCAAAGACGCCGAGGCGCTGCGCCCTATACACTTTCCCCAAATTTTAGTCGAGCGACCACTCCACGCTTATCCTTGAGCCCAAAACGCCAAAAAAATAAGTAAATTCTATTAACCCACGAGCGACCGGCGCTTCTATATAAGCGCGCTCCGCTACCGCTTCGTTAACGCGGAAAATTCCAATTTTCGAGGGTCAATCCAGGATTTTTGAACCGTTCAAAGAGTAGTTAATATGACATCTCCTATAGTCATACCGAACAGTCTTTTCAAGATGTGTTTGGGCACGAGACCTATGGACATTGGTTCCGGCTACGGGATCCTACGATTATTAAGATGGCGCCATCTATCGGTAAGTGATGACGATTCATATTCACCACTTCCATCGCTTATTTCTATGACCATGTTAAATTCTATTGTAATCGGGATGGAGAACAAGAATTCTCCGTCAGAGTCGAAGATTAACGACACATCAATTCGATAAAAATGTGGTCGCTTTAGTTTCGTGGATTACCAATACCGATCTTGTTCACACATGGGCATATATGACCGATAATGCATATCTTTATGATTATACATATTTCCATGAGTATTATGGGGAGGGTATTTCGAAAGTAATGGACCGAGGGCTTATATAGCATTGCCCTTGGTAGCCTTTCCCTAAACGTAGGCACCACCATGTTATTCATCCCGATGAATATTTTGGGGAATGGCGTTCATTTCGCAAAACAAGATCGCTGGTGACATTTTCCTCGCTTTAATTGAGGGGGACGCCCGATATGACATTCCCCGAAGTTTTAGTCGCTAGTCTTTAAGAGAGCCTAAACCATGAGGCGTAAGTATCTTCTTATGCCTGTGTTGGTAAGCCGCATCACGCGAAGTTGTTTACCTATATTCGTGCACAATTCACCAGTTGGAAAAGGGTGAAGTCATGAGACCCACCAATTGGGTGGTTCGCTCATTTGCGAATAATGACTTGGCCGGGATGGCAGGTGCAGCCCTCAATTGGTCGCCCGTACATCCCATCAGACATAATAACACTTAACAGGTTAGCATTAGTAGATGATAAATGGCGGCAAGCTTGGCAAGTTATAATGGACTGGCAAGATGCGAAGGAACCTCATCTCTTTAATGAGGAGGAGGACATTTAAGCGAGAGATAAGGTAAGTTTTTAGTTTTATTATTGTCTGCTTATGTCCCAAGCATATTTAATTTTGTTAACCCCATAATGGGTGGAACTCTTATAGAGTTGCGTCAGTTTTTATTTCCTATATTAGTACGTTCTAACTTTGTTTTGCAGATGTTCCTGAATTTCACACGTTTCAATGGTATTTTTCCTACCCTCTTTATTTACAATACTTTGAGGACAAAGCATGCTTCTTGTTTGGGGGCATAGAAACACGTGTAATTAAGGCATCTGTTAGGATATAGATATGTATAATATGCATTGTTTTCTAGTTAAAGTTTCAAAAAAATTCAAAATATAAATAAATAAGTTTATGCTATACACTTAGGAATATTGGTATTGCTTTTTTTTCTATGCTCTTAACAATCTAGAAGTCTCACGTGAGCTTTTGCATCAGAATAATTGTTAGAAACTTAGGTTAATATGTAGGTAATAATCTTTGCATCTATCTATAAATATATTACATGAGTATCTATGATTGTTAGCAAGAAGTTTTCAAATCTAGGCTAGAGTACTTATTCTACAAATCCTCGTGAGAATATAGCCTAAAGCCTTATATGAGCTGTAAACATTTGAGAAATGACACAAGGGAGAAGTAAAAATCGGATAGAGAAATCACACGTCCACTTGCTTGATCACTATGCCATATCCTAAGCGAGAATTTAGGCCCTCTTTGGATCGATATAGCCGTAAATTCAAACCTATGAATTATTTTCCACTAGTAAGCCCCTTTGAGCCTTTCTTTAGCCTTTCATAACCCACAAATCCTTTTACCTTGTTACAAAAACAAAACAAAATAAAAAAAAAAAAAAAAAAAGAAAAGAATAGAATGAAAAAAAAAAAAAAAAAAAAAAAAAAAAAAAAACGTGTAAACAAAAGTTAGTTAATTGCTTCAGAAAATAAAGAAAAGAAGTTCCCATCCAAAGAAAAGAAAAATAAAAATAAAAATAAAACAAAAACTCCAAAAAAATAGAATAAAATGAGTCAAAAGCCAAAGAAAAAGAAAAAAAAAAAAAAAATATGGCTAAGGATGGAAACAAAGTGTAGAAGCAAAAGTAAATAACAAGTTTTTCTAAGTTACATAATATGAAGACTCTACTATCTCGGACTTGTCCTTTTGAATATCCATTTCCTTCCTTCTTAAACCATCTCCTAATCCCCCGCAACACCTAATAAAGACCTCTAAGCTCAATTAGGAATAGGTTAGTGTGATAGTAAGTGGCAGATGTGTTTGATCGACTCCGCTTCCTTGTTGTCATTGAGATTGTAAGGTAAAGTGTGCCCACCGCACAATTGGAGTAGCAAAACTTGAGCGGAAAAATCGAGTGGTTTTCGCCTTTGACATTTATGTGAGGACCTTACTTAAGGACGCTTATTCGAAGTTTTCATAAACTAACTCGCTAGGCATTTCATGGTATTACTCATAGTACTTATATTCAGTATCATAGATGATTGATTATTATGCATATATTAGCTTAGGTTTTGACTTGGTTATTCTTATTCATTTGCTAGTGAGATGTATAGATAGTTGGGACATGAATGAGGAAACAATAGTTTTATTTCTTAGTCGTTATAGTATAGATGAAGTTTATGAGTACCTTCATCGAAAAACTCTCACGAGGTTATAACTCGGCCCACTAGGGAATTCCTAGTGGTTTAAGGCCTTGTTGCATATGGTCAATGCAATCGCACTCAAATAAAACGAGAGTAGATAAAACTCCATTTTGGTCACTTATTCTAATTTCTCATATTTGTTTGAGGACAAGCAAAATGCTGTTGGGGGTGGTTTGATAAGAGCCCAAAACTGTAGTTTTAACCCCAGAATGATCATACTTTTAGACCAATTATGTGAGTAATAATTAAGAGTTAACACTGATTACGTGTTTTTATGCATTTCAGATTTCAAAGTCCATTATGTACAGAAATGTGCCACTTTAGTGAGATAAAGGAGCAAATGTCAGTTACTAAGTAGTTCCGTGATTAAAGGCCAAGATTCAAGAAGACAAAGCCTTCCTAATGCCCGGTCAAAAGCTGAAAAGTCGACACGGGCAGAAACAGCACACAAGTTAGCAGAACTTCCGAAGGCCGTATCTTTTGACTCAGACCTCAGAATGGGGCCTACCTTATGTCAAAACGACCGACTCGGAAAGAGATTTCCAATGGTCCAAGCCTTGACCCAATCAGAGGAGTAGAAGTGGACGAAAAGTCTGTTGAAGCCAACTGCAGCTGAAGAGGCCTTTTTGGACTGAAAGAATTGGGTTTTGGGCCTGATTCTCTGGCCCAAAACATGGATCCAAGCCCATGCACGATTTTTGGATCTGAAAGTATAAAAACCAAAGCTTAGCTCTTTGTTAATGGTAGCTAGTTAGACCTAAACAATATAGATAATTCTAGATCTAGTTTCCAAGTATTTTAATTAAGTTTTAGTTCCATTTTCAATTCTTGTTTTAGATTAAGTCTTTGAATCATTGTTCTTGATTGATTAGATAAATAAAATAGTTATTTTGTTAATTTCGATTTTTGTCATCTCAATTTATAGATCTAGTTTTAATTCTTGTTGATTATCATTTCGTAGTTTAAGTAGATTGAAACATTGTTAGTTAATTTAGTTAAGTTAGAATTTTAATATGATGAGTAGTTATAATTCAATGGGAAATGATGGTTTGATGACTCAAGGCTAAAACCTCCATTAGAGGGGTTGATGAAGCTTTGATGAAAACTTAGTGGTATAGTGTAGAAACATTGTAGAATCTATTCCACTCTAGAAGGTCGTGATTCGCCATGAGAATGGGTGGACGACCTCACATGCTAGTTAGTATTTGGTAGAAATGCCATGAACACTAGGGATTAGAACTCGAAATTCTTGCCGTAAGAACGTAAGAATCGAGATACAAGAATCTATGCTAGGTTATTAAGTTGGATTCGAGGTGGATTCAATTCCCCTCTAATCCTTTATCTAGATTCAAAAACAATCATATTTCCATAGCATTCGTAGTTTAAATTCAACATAATCAATTTCATATTGTATCGTAGTATAACACCCTTCGTAAAGCTCTCATTAGACTTAAGACCGACTAATTAGATTAGAAAACATTCCATGCTAGAGCACTAGGAGTGGAACGAATTCGGTTACTCCACTCTATTTCGATAAAATTGAGAGTAGAAACTTTGATAAAAATAGACACGTAGATAGTTTTAGTTTACTTACGTTTTGAGTTCATCGTTCATTTCGTAGGTAGACTACACATTTTTATCTTTTATCAAGAAATGACACAAGGGAGATGTAAAATCCGGATAAAGAAATCACACGTCCACTTGCTTGATCACTATGTCATATCCTAAGCGAGAATTTAGGCCCTCTTTGGATCGACATAGCCAGAAATTTAAACCTATGAATTATTAAATGTTAGTCGCCCCTCTAAGCCTTTCTTTAGCCTTCCATAAACCATAATTCCTTTACCCTGTTACAAAAACAAAACAAGATAAAAAAATTCAACTTACCCAATCTAGAATAAGTCTGAGAATAGAATGAGTGAAGAAAGAAGAAGAGAAACACGGTAAACAAAAATTAGTTAGTTGCTTTAAAAAGAAAAGAAGTTTCCATCCAAGAAAAAAGAAAAGAAAAAATAGAAATAAATAAAAACTCCAAAAATAGAAGAAAAAAGGAGTCAAAAGCCAAAGAAAAGAAAAAGAAAAAATATGGCTAAGGATGGAAACAAAGTATAGAAGCAAAAGGAAATAACAAGGTTTTCTAAGTTACATAATATGAAGACTCTATTATCTCAGACTTGTCCTTTTGAATATCCATTTCCTTCCTTCTTAAACCATCTCCTAATCCCCACAACACCTAATAAAGACCTCTAGCTCAATTAGGAATAGGTTAGTGTGATAGTAAGTGGCAGATGTGTTTGATCAACTCCGGCTTCCTTGTTTGTCATTGGGATTGTAAGGTAAAGTGTGCCCATCAAGCAAGACCGGAGTAGCTAAAACTTGAGTGGAAAAATTAGAGTGTGGTATATTGACTATTATTGTGAGAACCTACTTAAGGACGCTATTTCGAGTTTCAGAAACGGACCTTTTAATGCATTCCATAGTATTACTCATTTTATATATGTTTATTCGTAGATGATCGATTATTATGCATATATTAACTTAGGTTTCGACTTGATTATTCTATATTCATTGCTAGTGAGATGTATAGTTAATTTAGAGCATGAATAAGGAAACAATAGTTTTATTTCTTAGTCGTTGTAGTATAGATGAAGTTTGTGAGTACCTTCACTAGAAAACTCTCACGAGGCTACAACTCGTCCACTAGGGAATTCCTAGTGGTTTAAGGCCTTGTTGCATATGGTCAATGCAATCGCACTCAGTGAAACGAGATTAGTTAGAACTCCATTTTTGGTCACTTATTCTAATTTCTCATATTTGCTTGAGGACAAGCAAAATGCTGTTTGGGGGTGGTTTGATAAGAGCCCAAAACTATAGTTTTAACCCCTTAACAATCGGTACTTTTAGACCAATTATGTGAATAATAAGTAAAAGTTAATACCGACATTCGTGTTTTATGCATTTCAGGCTTCAAAGTCCATTATGTACAGAAATGTGCCACTTTAGTGAGATAAAGGAGCAAAGGTCGGTTGTTAAGGAGTTCTATGATTAAAGGCCAATTTTCAAGAGGAGAAAGCCTCTGTAAAGCCCGGTCAAAAGATGAAAAGTTAAAGTCCACGCGGGCAAAAACAGTGCACAAAGTCAACAGAACTTCCGAAGACCATATCTTTGGACTCAGAGACCTGGAATTGGGCATACCTTATGTCAAAACGACCGGCTCAGAAAGTCCTTTTCAATGGTCTAAGCGTTGACCCAATCAGAGGAGTAAAAGTAGATGAAAAGTTTGTCAAATCCAACTCCAGCTGAAGAGGCCTTTTTGGACTGAAAGAATTGGGTTTTGGGCCTGATTCTCTTGCCCAAAATATGGCTCCAAGCCCATGCACGATTTTGGATCTGAAACATATAAAAACAAAGAAAAGCTTAGTTCTTAAGTATCTAGTTATATTTAGAAAACTAGTTCCTTGTAATGGTAGCTAGGGTTAGATTAGAATAGCTTCTAGATCTAGTTTTAATGGTTTTTAATTAAGTTTAGTTTCAATTCAATTCTTGTTTTAGATTAACCCTTTAAAATATTGTTATTCATTTGATTAGATTAATAAAATAGTTTATTATTATTCAATTCGTTTTCTGTCATTACATTTATAGATCTAGTTTAATTTCTTGTTGATATCATTTCTTAATTATTAATTAGATTTCAATTATTGTTTGTTAAATTAGTAAAGTTAGAATCTTGATATTATGTTTAGTTTAGATTCTTATGGAAATGATTGCGAAATGATTCTCGGCTAAACTTCCATTAGAGGGGGTTGAGAAGCCTTGATGAAAGCTTGATTCCGATTATCGTAAAGTCGTCGTAATTTCTATTCCACTCTAGAAACGATTAATTCACCATGAGAATGGGTTTAATCGCTCACATGCTAGTTACTTAATTGGTAGAAGTGCCATGTGTAATTAGGGATTAGGAAGAACCAATTGTTCGCGTGAAGCGATTCAATTCGATTACGATGATTCGTCGTTAGTAAGTTAAGTTGAGTTAAGGTGGAATCAATCCCCCCTAATTCCTTATCATAGAATCAACGCAACATTCAGTAGTTAATTACTCGTATCTTTTGGGTAGTTGCATCGTAGTTTATAATTCTTAAATCTCTCATTAGATGGTTAGTTAAGATTATTTATACTTAGAGAACATTACTATGTGAAAGAACTAGGAGTGGAACGAACTTCCTGCTCCACTATATATGTTCAATAGATAGAGAGTAGAACAATCTTTGATAAACTAGGAATGTAATGCATCGTTTAGTTTACTTACATTTTAAGTTTTATCGTTCATTTCGTAGGTAAACTATCATTTTTACATTTATCAGGTTACAAAGAATTTGATCCGAGATAGAAATATTTGGCAGCTCAAGATCCCTAATGACTGCTCCTAGGTATGGCGCAATATACTGAAGAATCGGAAAGAAGCTCATAACATAGTTCAACACCAAATTGGTGATGGCAGAGGTACTCAGTTCTGGCTGGATCCATGGCACCCTGAAGGTATTTTGAAAGACAAGTTTCCCTTATCTCTCACAAATAACTCAACGTGTCGACTGAATGCACGTGTGAGTAATATAATAGTGGATGGACAGTGGAGTATACCCGCACGTGTCAAAGCTCACATACCTGATATTGCTCTAGCCATTGAAGAAGACCTAAAAGTGGGACATGGGACTGACAAGGTGATATGGACAGCTACAAAGCGAGGAGATTACAATCTCACTGAGACCTATGACAGTGTAAGAACCACCAAAGCTTCAAACTTTTGGCACCATCTTGTCTGGTTTGCTAATAGAATTCCGCAGCATTCGTTTATTGCATGGCTCACACTCAAGGGGGGACTGAAAACGACAAGCAAGTTGGAAGAGTGGGGTACTGTACCTGATGACACATGTGTGTTGTGTTGGAGGGAAAGGGAAACCGAGGAACATATGTTCTTTCAATGCATATTTGCTCAATTCATATGGCAACACAGTTTGAAGCACGCAGGCTATGATAAACCAAGAAGTGCAAATTCGCGCGATCAACTTGAGTGGGTGGAATTGAGAATGAAGGGAAAAGGGGTGCAGCAGGACATATTAAGGCTTCTATTTAATGGGTTTATTTATTGTGTGTGGCAAGAAAGGAACAAACACATCTTCCAGCACAAAAACACAATAGCTCTGCAGGTTACTAAATTACTTATTTAAGATGTTTCCACAAAACTCCATTCTCTTAAACTTGAAATGGAAGAAGGGCCCGAAAGGAACAGGATCATGCAGATGTGGGGTGTATATGTGGAATCGAGACAGCATGAACTAAGGCAGTGTGTATGGGAGAAACCACTTACAGGAATGTGTTCACGCAACACAGATGGGTCTCTACAGGGTACACTAGGTGGGTGGGCAGCAGTGATTCGGAATTGTCAAGGGGAAGTGATTGTGGCTGCACAGGGAAGGTCAGAGTACTCGACAATCGATCTTATTGAGCTACAAGGCCTCACACAAGGCCTCAAACTTGCTGTGGAACACAAGGGTCTCAAAATTCAAGCCCAGATAGACTCTGCTATAGTTGTCTCGTATTTGAAAGACAAGAACAAGCACCCATGGCGCGCCAACCATCTGATGGGGGAGATTAATAGCTTAACAACACAATTACAAATGTTTACTCTCAAACATGTATTCCGAGAAGCGAACAAGTTGGCCAACATTTTGGCAGGAAATATACCATCCATAAGTTACGTGGTAATCAGACCTAGCTCTTTTTCTGAGGATGTATGGAAAATTGTGTATGATGATGCCTCGGGCAAAATATATGTAAGACTCTAATCTATGTAACCAAGTTAGTGCTTTCATTTTAATAAAATAGGGGTAAGAGACCTCTCAAAAACCCTGCTTGAATTGCCTTTCAAAAAAAAAAAAAAAAAAAAAAAAAGTGTGAAAAACATTTAAATATGGGACAACTTAAACAATACTGAGAATGAGGAAACAATGCATACATATATAAAATATCGTGGGACTGCTAGTCGATTCAGAACTAGAGTTGAATCCTACGTTACCTTTACTGCGTAGTCCAGAATACAACCAAGATGAATACCTAATGATGCATACAGAAAGCAAATATGAAGTTTAGAAGTCATTAGAATGGTTTGAAGGAATTTGGCATACAACCAAGATGAATACCTAATGATGCATACAACCAAGATGAATACCTAATGATGCATACAAATGATTGGGGTCTCGCAACCTGACCTCGTAATAAAAAAAGGGCTGCAAAGATAAATGAAGGAATTTGTCAAAGCAAGAAAAACTAGAAAATTTTCTCTCCAACATATTTTTCACTACTAAAAGAAGAATATAAAAAGTGCATGTATAACTAAAACGAGATGATATTTAGGAATTCAGCTCGCCTTCCGCTAGCTAACAAAATTTTGAATAAAACTTCTACAATGATGTGATTGTAACATGTATAAACAACTAGATGGTTCGACTACATTTCATTGCTCAATGCTTACAAAGTTACAACAATATAAAACGAGAGTGTACTGGCAGATATCGTATTAACTCTAAACCGATCTGTGGCACCTTCCAGTTTCAAAAGCAAGAATCTACATTAAGCAGAAACCATTGTGTAAGTGCCTTGGACTTGTCAAGAAAAGAAACCACAAGTAAAAGACAAGTGGGACAGTGAGAACAAATAACTAACTCGAGTATCACTCTCTAATAATGCGACTTTAACTAAACTCATTCCACCACTGAATCTACTCATAAACAGTTGAATCAAGATCTATCCCAACAACACAACCATTTATTCGATAAGGCAGAGCATACATACCCTGGGATGATCATGTTCCTTTCAGAAGCAATATACGTGAGCAAGATTGATGCACCATTGAACAAAAGAAGCCCTTTAAATATAGACCAGGACTAGTATGATCTATGTTTACAAGAAATAATTATAGATAGAGTTGTCATGGGCTCCTGGTGGATTTCCAGTGCTGTTTGGACTAGTCAAGTATTGCGGGTGGCCTAGAGTTGTAGGGACATGGTCTGGTTAAGCTTGATATTGACATGTTAAGGACTGAACAAGGTCTGACATGGGATGGAACAAGCATGTGGGGGTGGTGTGACCTTTGCCTCCTTTTGTGTGTGAGATGGCATATGGAATGTGGATGGTATAGATAGATGATGGTCGTTGAACAAAATAGAAGCGTATCAAAACCTAATTATCCCTCAATAAGTAAAGGATGAGTAGGGTATCGTTCCACTTTTAAGTGTATGTTATGTGAAGGACAGGACTGGAAAGGGGGTTTGAGGGATTAAAAACTATGATTGCAGAGATTTTAGATTCTAAAGCTAAACTAAACTAAAGTAACTAAACTATTGGGAATTTATAAGAGAGGGAATTCAAGATATTAGAATCCACCAATACTTTTGATCTATGACCTTCTACTTCATGATTGTTCTTACAAGTAGACTACAATTAGGCAATCGAGCGAGTGTCGATGCCCTCTTAGACGAAACATCATTAACAATTAACTCTACTTAAGGTTGTTCCTATATTTATGCTATTAATATCTTCTTTCCTTTTATGTAAGCTCGGGCAGCCATTCAATGTATTACCGAGACCAACATCAAGGAGTACTTCCTAATAGGGCAGTCATTCAAAGAATCACCACTTAAGGCAAACACAAAGAATACTTCCCCTAGGCAGCCACTCCCTGAGCTACCCCTTCTAAGGCAACACAAAGAATACTTCCCTAACTTTAAAAAACTATACTACTAGAAGAAAAGTAAAGAACACTAGCATGATATTAATATTGCAAAACATAAACCCAATTCAATACTTCCATCCCCTGGTGTGGACAATGGAACTAATAACTAAAAACATAAAAAACTAACCTGATTGAAGAACACCATGAACCAAAATAATCATTAAACCTTAAGCATCGGCTTCATCTCCTCCCTTAAAGGAGAAGATTAGCCTTCCATAAAGAAGGAAGAACACGAAGAACGAGAAGAAGAAGAGTCGAAGAACATAAGACTAGAAAGACTAATTTATTAAGACTTAACTAGTTAAAACTAAATTTTTTATTATTAATCTTTCTCTTCCTCAAGTTCTGGAGACAAGAATATAAGTGAATTAGCAAATTACATGAGGCACTTAGGTCCTCTATTTATAGGGGTTACAATGAGTTCTAGAAGCATTCTAAACCGTCATTTGTTTCCTAATACAAATAGACTTCTTTCAGAGTCCAACTTCGTCTCCAAAACTGAGAAGGAATTGGCTACAATGTCATTTCATGCGTCTGGACGCACGATCCATGCGTCTCAGATGCAAGAAATGTATCTGGACGCACGATCCATGCGTCCCAGACGCATGCAATGTGTCTGGAGACACGATCTATGCATCCCAAACGCGAAAGTCAATTTTGTCTCTTCTGTTTTATCCTTCTATCCTCTTTTGCTGGCTTTGGTACAAGCAATAAATCCATTGGCCTTGGGCTTCCAAATAGTCTTTAAAATAGGTCTAAGTCGCATCTTTAATAGCTTCAATTCCTTGGCCTTCTCCATGATTGTCCACGGGCTTCCCATGTGATCTTTAATGCTCCGAATTGCTCTGTTTTACCCCTTTTTCTCTAATATTCCACAAAACTCTCTCTTTCACCTGTAGAATCATAAAACATAACTTACAAATACTATTAGTCTACTAAGATGGCTAAACAAGAGGCATAATCAAGGGTTAGATTGCACTTTCTGAGCACTTATCACAACTCCCAACTAGCCTTTTGCTAGTCTCTTATCAAATAAGATAAAAATAGATAAGTGATCAAAATCACATCCTAATAACAAAAATAAAATCCTAACTCATTTTCGCAGGCATCGCGATTGCATTTACCATATACAACAAGGCTTTAAACTTTTAAGTTCCCCAAAAAGGACGAGTTATAGTATCGTGAGGGTTTTCAGGTGATATACCCACAAAATCAATCAATAGCATGTTCAAGAATGATAGTATTTTTCAGAGAGAGAAATTCCTTACCCACTTAGTGCTTACTCCAACAGACGGTCTCCATTGCTAACTACATTACTGCAAAGACTCATAGATTATGATGGGAGATAGTAAAAATTGACAAAATTCTCAATCAAGGCTTATGTGTGTACTTAGTCAATCTCCTATACTCTCCTATCCAAGAAACGGAATCCTTAGTTTACCATAGGTAGATAATCTCGACTTTAAATTCTCACCGGTCATACTCTCAGAAAAGAATCTCTCAGAAGATGGTATACTATTTTACCTCATGTATGTAGGGAAAAGAATAATGAATACGAACATCCCACATACTACCTTGAAAAACAGACTTCTAGATGACAGTAGTCTCATACTCTCATGGAAAGAATGTCAATCACATATGAAGTGTCGGGCCCTTCACTTTAGCATCCTCTCACCTATTCTAGACTTCGTATCATACTGTAGTGATAAGTCATGGGTTATAACTTGGCTTGGGTATTGGTTTATGAAAGAAAGGTAAAAAGGATTCTAAGGTTGTTTCTGAAAACACTAAGGGTTTTGCTTCATTCTTTGGAAGATTTATTCAAATTCTATATTGCAGAGAAAATTCTTCCTTTGTCTTAGCTTTTCCATCCATTCTGTTCAATTTTTTTTTTTATTATTATTATTTTTAACTCAGTGGTATATCCTTGATCAGTACTAGATATTCTTGTTTTCCACTAGCTTCTTTTACTTAGAACAGAATGATGGTTTTCATTGTATCTCTCTAATATTTCCTTGTAATCTTCCTTTTGTGCTATTTCTTCCTCCTTGTTCCCCTCGTATTCTCAGAAACATATGGGTATGGCTGATAAAGGTTTTTGGCTATACTCCTTGTCTAGAGTTAGGTAAAGGGTAAAGGGTTTTATAAAAGGAAATGGCTTATTGTAAGGCTCAAAAGGGTTTAACATGATGGTCCTACTAGGTGGGATAAAGGCTGAATGGGTTCACTACTTCACTTATCAGTATGATACTCTGTTTCGAATAGACTACAAGACCTAATGGCTATCTCCCCAGTTGATGTCATTTCGTGATTAACCAAATCAACAAATAATGAGACTATATTACAACGACATAAATAACTGAAAGATGTTGAGTTACTAAGACTCGGATTTCTCGTAAGACTCTCCAAAGAATGGGTATAAAGCTCAAGTCTCACGGGCTAAGTCTAAAAATTCTACTTCTAGTTTACTAGGGGTTTAAATCTCTTCTAGCAAAAGTACAATTTAACCGACCAAGTGTTATGGTGGTGCCTTGATAAAGAATTCTATCAACAAGAACTATGTCTGAGCATAATAAATTGTCTAAGCGGTAATGAAATCAACAATATCAACTCTCTATCAAACTCAACACTAAGCAAAGATAGAGTCTATATCCCGGACTCATTAAAATTCATTTTTTCTCATGCTCATTGATATAGAAACAAAAATATTTTTGTTTTGAAAACTAATTTTCAAATTCATTTCTCAAGTACTTCTCAAGTACACCCTCCCCCAACTTGACATATGCATTGTCCTCAATGTATAGAAATTAAGTAAATAAAATGAATGAGAAAAAGGGAAGATGTTACCATTGATGCTGAATATCAAAATTAATCCAAAAAATAAGAACATTTCCTTTTACCAAGATTTTTTTTTTATTAGGTCTTTTTAAGTCAGATCCCTAAGACTATATATCATGCATTATCAATTTTTAGTGAGGAGATCAAATTTTCTTACCCAAATATGAGGAATGTTTGGAAGACGAGGAGGTCTCACCTTGTGGGTTGTCAAAAATACTCCTTGATAAGCTGGAAAGATTGCTAGTGAAGTTGCTTCTCTACCTTGAACTATTTCAGGTCTGATGATTGTGTGATAGGCCTTGTCGTTCCTCTGTGTAGAAGATTGACGAAAATCTTTCTTTCTAACAGGACAATAGTATCTAATGTGCCCTTTACCACCACAATAATGATAATGGATGTCTGGCTGACTGCGCTCAAGGTGGGCGGTAGACTGGTTCACATACTTCTCTTGTTCAGACAATAATGGTGTAGAAGAAGCTTCAACAGTGCAATGCTTCTTATTAATATGGTCCACTTTCTGTTTTAGAAGACTCATTTCAGTTTCTAGATTCTGTTGTTTTTCCAAAACTTTTTTAAGTTGATTCTCTAGCAACTAATTTTTCTGGGCAGAAGTCTGTTGTTCATCCTTAAATGTAGAGTTCATCTTCTCAAGATATGATACTCTCTCTGTTAATTTTCCATTCTGCTCACTTAAATCCTGATTTTTCTGCAGAGATTCCAAGAACATGGCTAGCAACGCCTCTGTGGTGGGGTTCTCAGGTTCATCATAGTTTTTGTAGATTGAGAACTTTCAATTGTATCTTCGAATGGGAAGGATTCTTGTATCATGCTATCAAGGAAGTACACCTCTCCACCTTCGGTGTCATCACAATCCTTATGCAACAGGTGAAAGATATTTATGTCCATGGACATCTTACCAAAGTTGATCTTCATTTCACCGTTGTGATAATTTATCAAAGCTTTTGTGGTAGCAAGGAAAGGTCGGCCTAGAATTATTGGAATTTTATCAAAGGCCTCCTGGGTGTCTATCACAATGAAATCCACTGGATAGTAGAAATCAGCTACTTGAACAAGAACATCCTCAACTATGCCTCTGGGAATCTTGGTAGAACGGTCAGTTAATTTCAATTTGACTTTTGTAGGCTTTAGGTTCTCCAGGCCCAACGCTTGGTACACATGATATGGCAAGAGATTAACACTAGCACCAAGGTCTAAAAGAGCATTACCCATGAATTTTTCTCCTATCTTGCATGATATTGTAGGACTTCTTGGATCTTTGAGCTTGACTGGAGCTTGCTAATGGATAATAGATGTTGTTTGTCCAGCTAGAAATGCTCGCTTTGGAACATGAGTACTTCTCTCTATGTTACATGCATCCTTCATGAATTTGGCATATGATGGGAACTGCTTGATCGCTTTAAGAAAGGGGATATTGATGTTATCTTTCTCAAATGCCTCTAAAAATTACTTGTCCTTTTTGTTCTGAGCAAAAAACATAGGAAAAGGTGCCTTTGGTACAAACACATCAGCATGCGTCTGCTCTTCTTTCTATTCGGCATTCTTGCATATCTTATCTTGGTCATCTTGACAAATGGGAGTGGAAAGGATTTCCCCCACTTTCTTTTGAACTTCATTTGAAATCTTGACCGATTGCTCTGTAGCAATGTCATCATGAGAAGGTAAGTCAACCTTGTTGTCTATCTTCAATCTTGATCTGAGAGTAGTAACTGAGCTGACATGATCATGGAGTTTATCAGTACTAGAAGTTGTCCCAATGTGGCATACATCTTCAATCTTTGATATTGGTTCCAATAAGCTAGGTTGAATGGCTTGTGCCTTTACAGACAAAGCAGTGGTGAGTTGGTCAACCTTGGCCTTTAGAGACTCCATTCTAGAACATTGACTTGCCTGAGATTGCTGGAGATTGAGCTAAGACTGTGCAAGAAGCTCTAGAACACTTTCAAACTTCTGATTTTTCTGTGATAGCAAAGTAATTGCATTCTCCAGGTTGGCAGGTGTGGCATAATTTCTCCTAGGATCTGGCACTAACTCTCCACTTGTATTGGAATTTTGCTGAGAGTATAATTATTGTTGAGGAACCAACTGTGAAGTTTGACTTGTCTGTGGAATATAACTTTGATCTTGAGAACCTGGGGGTCCAGCGCTCTGTCTCCAATAATTGCCTTGAAAGTTATTACCACCTTGGTTGGGCCTCTGAAAGGAGTTTATATTGTACTATCCAACACATGCATGTTGATAGTAACTAGAACATTCTAGAGTTGCATGAGAAGTGTCCGAACAGACTTCGCAGTATCGACTAGCTTGCATGATTGGGAGAGATTTAGATTGAGACTTGTTAATCTTGGAGGGATTCATAGAGAACTGGTTGAATTTCTTACTCAGAGTTTTAATGTTGGTGGCCAGGCTAGCCAATGTAGACTTCAGTTCTTGATCTGCTTGTTTATGTGCTTGGTAACCAAATTGCTTTGGCTCCCCCTCCATGCTAGCGACATCCTCGTTGCTAGTAGTCCATTGTTGTGTTTCTTCACTAAATTCTCGAGAAAGTTGTAAGCTTCCTCTCCATCCATTGATGTAAACTTGCCTTTGTGCATTGATTGTATCATCTGCTTGTTCATCATCGAGAGTCCTCGATAGAAAAAATGAGCCAGTGTGCTCTTGTCGTATCCATGATGTGGACACGAGACTAGCAAATTGTTGAATTTCTCCCAGCTTTGATGATATTCTTCAGTCACCTTCCCTTTGAAATTGCTGATGGCTTGCTGCATGACATCTGTCTTCTGGGGTGGGTAGAACTTGTTCATAAACTTCGTTCTCAACTTCTCCTAGTTGTCTATTGAATTGATCGGCTGTGCAATTAACCATTCAGGAGGCTTTACCTTCGAGTGAGAGCGGAAAAAGAATCAACTTGATACTCTCATCTTTGATATTCTGGTTCTTGAAAGTTCTGAAGACTGATAGAAATTTGTTCATGTGGACATAAGGTTGAACATTGTCTGAACCATTGAACTTTGGAAGCATAAAGATTATTGATGCTCTAAGTTCAAACTGGTTAGCTTATGTCTCTAGAAAAACAATACTGCTTGGTGGGTCTCCAATGATTGGTGAATAGAAATCACTCAGCTTCTTCCTCTGTTGTGCTTGCATGGGTGGGATAGCTTCAGGATTATTGGTGTCCACAACACCTCCATCATTGCGTGCGGCCATTGTATCAATCTCGTCTAGTATTCTTGTGAGTCGGTTGTTAAATCTTGTCCACTGTTGTGTTCTTACCGGACGACGATTGGGACGACGGGCCATACACTAGAAAATGTTATGCAAAGATGATGAAAAACTATCATACTATGCTTGAATGCAATTAAACTAATATGCAACTATTCTAAGTTATACTAAAATGCAATTATACTAATTTTTTGGATTTTTAAAAATAAAAATAAAACTACTTTCTTTCAACTGGGTTTGGCTTTGCAGCTAGTATCTCGCCTGTTGTCTAAAGCTGTCTCTTCTAGGGTTATGGTGAATCATTTGGATTGCTTAAGTACCACGGCCCACAGACGATAGTCCGTTTGTCAAGATTCAGACAAGAAACACTAGAGTTTGATTTTTTGCTGTGTTGGCTAACAACTTCAATTGTTAAAAAGGTCCTAAATGCAATTATACTAGAAAGCAATAAAACTAAACTACGATGCAACTATACTAAGAATGAAATAAAAAGAATGAATATTCAACTTACCTGGATGGTAGATCTTGTCTTCGAGATGTCCTTCAAACTTCTTTCTTTCTCAAAAGGATGGATGATGCGGCTAAAATTACCTTAAGATCTAAACTTCTAATCTTGAAAGAAAACGTTAAACATAAACAACTTTCCAAAATGAAATAGCTTATTTGACCTTTGCCTCTTTTTATGTGTGAGATGGTATATGGGATGTTGATGATATAGATAGATGATGGTCGTTGAACAAAATAGAAGCGTATCAAAACCTAATTATCCCTCAAATGAGTAAAGGATGAGTAGGGTATCGTTCCACTTTTAAGTGCATGTTATGTGAAGGACATGACTGGAAAAGGGAGTTTGAGGGATTAAAAACTATGATTGTAGAGATTTTAGATTCTAATGCTAAGCTAAACTAAATTAACTAAACTATTGGGAATTTATAAGAGAGAGAATTCAAGAGATTAGAATCCACCAATACTTTTGATCTATGACCTTCTGCTTCATGGTTGTTCTTACAAGTAGACTACAATTAGGCAATCGAGCGAGTGTCGATGCCCTCTTAGACGAAACATCGTTAACAATTAACTCTACTTAAGGTTGTTCCTATGTTTATGCTATTAATATCTTCTTTCCTTTTATGTGAGCTCGGGCAGCCATTTAATGTATTACCGAGAGCAACATCAAGGAGTACTTCTTAATAGGGCGGTCATTCAATGAATCACCACTTAAGGCAAACACAAAGAATACTTCCCCTAGGCAGCCACTCCCTGAGCTACCCCTGCTGAGGTAACACAAAGAATACTTCCTTAACTCTAAAGAACTATACTACTAGAAGAAAAGTAAAGAACACTAGCATGATATTAATATTGCAAAACATAAACCCTATTCTATACTTCCATCCCCTGGTGTGGACAATGGAACTAATAACTAAAAACATAAAGAACTAACCTGATTGAAGAACACCATGAACCAGAAGAATCATTAAACTTTAAGCATCGGCTTCATCTCCTCCTTTGAAGGAGAAGATTAGCCTTCCATAAAGAAGAAAGAACACGAAGAATGGGAAGAAGAAGAGTCGAAGAACATAAGACTAGAAAGACTAATTTATTAAGACTCAGCTAGTTAAAACCGAATCTTTTATTATTAATCTCTCTCTGCCTCAAGTTCTGGAGACAAGAATATAAGTGAATTGGCAAATTACATGAGGCACTTAGGTCCTCTATTTATAGGGGTTACAATGAGTTCTAGAAGCATTCCAAACCATCATTTGTTTCCTAATACAAATAGACTTCTTTCAGAGTCCAACTTTGTCTCCAAAACTGAAAAAGAATTGGCTACAGTGTCATTCCATGCGTTTGGACTCGCGATCCATGCGTCTCAGACGCAAGAAATGCATCTGGACGCGTGATCCATGCATCGAGGCGCAAAAGCAATGCGCGTCCGATCGCAAGCGATCCATCGCCCCTGACGCGAAGCAATGCATCCGATGCGCTGATCCATCGTCCCCACGCCGTAAGTCTATTTTGTCTCTTCTGCTCTATCCTTCTATCCTCTTTTGCGGGCTTTGGTCCAAGCAACGAATCATTTGGCCTTGGGCTTCCAAATAGGCTTTAAAATAGTCCAAGTGACATCTTTAATAGCTTCAATTCCTTGGCCTTCTCCATGATTGTCCACGGGCTTCCCATGTGATCCTTAATGCTCCGAATTGCTCCGTTTTACCCCTTTTTCTCTAATATTCCACAAAACTCTCTCTTTCACCTATAGAATCATAAAACATAACTTGCAAACACTATTAGTCCACTAAGATGGCTAAACAAGAGGCATAATCGATGGTTAAATTACACTTTTTGAACACTTATCATGGTGTTGAACATAGCCTGAAAGTGTATGAAATTAGCATAGAATGGTCTGATTGAGCTTGATACTGCCCTGTTATGGATTGATAAGGGTCTGACATGGCCTGAAATTGGCCTGTGAGATGCTGAACACAACCTAAAATTGGCCTGAAAGTACCTGAAATTAGCCTGTGGGGTGGAACACCAAACCTCAATTTACAAAATCCAATGAAAATTGACTCCTTTAGACCACTTTGACTACAAGGCTGGTGATATTTAGACTTCAGGTGGACTGTGACATTAGTACTTTAGTCTATTACCCATGCTAGTATAGCTCAAAACTTACAATTTTTTCTGCCACCTTTCTTGTATCATCGTTAAAGTATTCGCCATTCTTGTTCTGCCGAACTAAAAGACACACGCCAACTCTATCATCCTCATCAAATGATTCTCCTAACTCTTCTTGCTATAATGAGATATACAAAAAAAAAAATCAATTTAGTTATGAAGTATTTGTTATGGTTTACTATGTACACTAAGATTTAAAATAGTTGTACAAGTCCTTACCATCTTATCCATCAAGCCAACATATCCAAGCATGCTAACTTGGCAATTAAACTTACCCTTTGCCCTTCGTGCAGATTAAAACTTACTCTTCTCCTAATGGATAGAAAAAAAGTTATTAATTTCTTTAAGAAAATAAAAATAAAAATAATTGCTTCGAGATCATTAGTTCTGTTAGTAAGAGCTAATATGAGAATAATCAAAATTACAAAGCTTTATGATTCGTGGGAGTATAATCTTTGCAACTTAAGTAATGGGCAGACCATGACCTTGACAACTAAACTAAATTTAAATGTTAAGAGATCAATAAATACACCACACAATAATCATAGATAAAATCAACATAAATACCTATCAAACTTCTGCCCAATCTATTACTTCACACTAGAAAGTCAAAATCACTCAAAGTAATACAAGCTTTTGTCCAATAAGTTTTTACAATGATCTATGAATCTCACTTGGAAAGTATGTAAGTGGAAAATCTCAACTAAGTTACTCCTGACAAGTAAACAATAATGATTGGGAAACTGATACAAGACTATAAGCTAGGTCAAAGACAAAGGAAGTGTTGTGAGTGTCTGAGGGAGATCCTCACATTTGGAAAATAATAAGAAAGAAACTTCAGTTACATGAGTGGGAAATAAAAATCAGACAACAACAGTCCCTTGTGAGGACAGAACAAAGTGTATGTCAGTAAAAAATTTAGTGTCAATCTTTTATAGAGATTTTAGTGGCTGGACTATCTACTGAGATTTAACTCTTACTGTGAACAAAAAAATATCGCTAACTCACACTTTGCTATATAATTTTTTTCGCACAATAGGTCAACAATCTATGAATATAACTCACACTGCACGCTGGGCATTCAGGTGAGGGGCCATTGAATTTTCAGTACAATAACAGAAAACCCCATGTATTTTCAGTACAAGAATCCGAGTGAAAATAAGCGGGAATCTTTACCTCTTTCGCGGGGTAACCAATCTCCAATCCCATAATAAACTGTTCAGGTTGAGGAGTTGAAAATCACTGAGAATCCAAGAATTAGATTAGCAAGTGCGCGGTGTCTATTTGTTAAGCTGGGAAATCTTTTATCCATATCGATTTCTATTTTCTCCTGTATTAGCTAGGGTTTTTTATATATTTTGGTTTTTTGATCGAGAGTTTTGGTTTTTTGAGAATTGGATATACGTATACTAGCTAAAAACGAAAAGGCTACACTGACCCGAGACTTAACCCTGTTCAATATGGTTCACCCTACCAATCACGATGGGTGTTCTTTTTAGAGCTTCTTTTTATTGTTACTAATTAAACCATGTCTTGCTAATGAATAAAGTTAGACAAATTTTAACTTGATGCTTGTAACATAGAACTCATAAACTAGACATCAAACTTGACACTTACGTAAAAAGAGTCAAGAAACTTACGACGGGTCACCTATAACTGTCAATATTGACATCAAGCGTCATAAACTAAAATGGTAGGTATACAATTGTTAGACACAACCTTGACACTTAAATAAAAAAGGGTCAAGAAATTTATGATGGCTATTCTATAACCGTCAACATTTGACATCAAGCGTCATAAAGTAAATTCTGATATACATATAGTGACGGCTTATACGAAAGCTGTCAAGGTAAAAAAAAAATAGCCGTCATAAAAAGTCCTTTTTTTTAAGTGTATAAATCCCTTTTCCCAATGATGTTGGGAATCTAATCTGAGACCTCGGGCCCAACCCCCCAAGTCTTAACCAGTAGACCACTGGGCACATTCATGCCAAGGCAAGTAGTTGAGGTTTATAACAAGACGTGACCACAACCCCGATCCCCTCATAACCTAATATATATATAATAATTAGCCAAAGATTCTGTAATCTTTTTGCTTTATAGTTTATACCCAAGTGAAGTCTTAGTATGTATATTCATTTGTTGTGTAACAATGGTTAGCTGATGAAGATAACATAACTTTAACTTACTTTAGCAAGAAGGTTGGTATGTTTCATTAGAACACCTTATTGACAGAGAAGTACTAGTAAAACACATGGCTAATTTTCTCCCTACCTATCTTAGGTCTGTGTGACATTTTTTTGCCATGCAATGGATGGTATAGCAGCCTTTGTGCCTTAAGTGTGCCATATTGTCTAAAACAATCTTGCCAGAATTCTCATTGACCGCCATTCTTTTGAATCCTCATCCAAAGGTCGGATCATGGGAGTTATACCACTTAATATGTTCATGTTCCCTAAACTAAACAAGGATTTTGCATGCAAATGTACCTTTCAATTGAAGTAAAAGTTGTTTTTTCTCATGCTCAAGTTGCTGTTGGGCCTCATTCTTCGCATTCCTATCGTCCTCGACTTCACTAGACAAATCCTCAATCCCATCAATCCCACCTTCCTCTCCACCAATATTAAAAATATCATTTACTTTATCATCATCCCCAATACTCCAACCTTTCATCCCTTGTGCACTCTCCCACTCCTCCTCCCCACCACCTCCACTCTCCTTATCAATATCCCCAAACACATCTCCTTTCGTCTCATTCGTATTCCATGACTCCACATTACCTACATTTGATCTCCTGCTCCCAATCCCACCTAACTTCTCCTTAGACTCAAACTCTTTATCTATATCACCAAACACATCTCCCCCGTTTTTCGACTCATGACGCCCCATGACTCTACATTTCTTCTTCCTACATTGGCTCTACTACTACCAATATCATTTGGGAAATTACCATCTTCTTCTTTAAAAATGTCGTCTTCGCCTGTTATTTTCCAGGGATTGTTATGTGTAGTATCGTCTTTTCCACCACTTCCCCCTTTTCTATTAGAGGGAAAAAAAAACGTGTTTGGGAAATGATGACATGGAAATTATTATTATTATTAATAGATTTTGGAGGAGGGAGATATTTGTTTGATGAAATTAAGGTGGTCAGGAAACGGAGATGATGGGATGTTGTTTTTAGAGGAGGTATTAAAAAACGTGACAGCATTTTGAGTGTGTGTAAATTTGGTGACGAGTTTGTTATTGTGGAAAAGAAAGGCTAAACCCCCAAATGTGGGCCAGGGTTTTTCAATTACAAAATCCAAATTGGTTAAGGAGGCCCACATGCACTCGCGCTCTGTTTGGGCCTCAAAATAGGTCGGATTATTTAGTACACAAAATTAGGCCCAAAGTGATGGAGATGTACAGACTACAGACTACAGAGAGTTGATGAGAGAGACTAAGGAATGTTGGACATACGTACGTGTGAAAAGATCGAATTGGTATCCAGTCAATTTTGTGGTGAGTTTCAGAGGGGTTTCAGAGCCCATCCGCAATAATAGGCTCGCTAGCATTTCTTGTAAGTTGTACAATATATTGTTTTTTGGTAAAGATTTGTACAATATATATTCAATAATACATTAATAGAGAACTTGAGTTTCTCATGCATATATACCATGAAATAAAAACAACATTCAATATGCATACACTACCTGACCAACAAAGTCTATCATTGAGTTACCCGTGTATGTCACCAACATAATACATTCTTCATGTGCATTGTACATATATAATAATAATGAAAATACTTTGGTAAATAGTGAGAATTCATAGGGCTCCTACTGAAAATCAATGGAACTTCCCTAATGAGGTGATCGACTTAGGTGCTCCAAAGGCTAGGAATAGATACTCGCATGTTATCGTTGCCTAATGAATAAGCAGAAAATCAAAGAGTTTGGTTACCAACACCAAATGGTAAGTTCATTGATGCATCTGCAAATAAAGCTATTAGAAGAAAGCAACAAGCACCACCTTGGCAACAGTTTATCTGGTTAGCCAAGATACTGATAGGGTTATATACTAAAAGCATTACTTTTGTATTAATTCTAATTCTTTATATTTTGAATGAGAATCATATGGGCAAATGTTATGCATATTATATATGTTATTAGTTATATGCATGTGTCTAATACTTTATGTTGTAGATGATATGGTGTGTGGTGACACACAGAAGATCATATCATCAGTACCTTATAAAGTATAAGTAAACGTTCACAGCCTAAATAGATTTGGACAAACCATTGGTACAGTTGTAGTATAATATTGTATTAGTCTATCTTGACTATATGATTACACTAGTACACTTTGTGTGTATTGAACAGGACCAAGTGAGGTTGTTTCTCTTTATATTGACTATATAATAGAGAACAAATACCTCTGTTATTATAGATGTTTGTCCTCTTAATCCAGATATAATAACGGGCACTTATGTGTATTGTACATTGCTTTAAATCATCAATGAGTGAGATTCATTTGTGAATCAACAAACTCGATAGATTGGGTAATGACATTGTATGTAAGGTGTGTTGTTGATTATAGAAGGAATCCGTGACCCGCAGGAAGTCGGGTTGATGATGTCCCCTTGAGGAGCTCAAAAAGATTGTCATGTAAACCCTACAGGTGGATTTATTCCTACATGACAATGAGGTTGAGTGGTACTACTCAAGGACATAAAAAGTTGATTAATGTAGTTGTCAGTAACTTGACTTAATCAACGGACATTCGATATCTTAAAAATGGGGAGATCCACAAGCATATAATATGGAGCCCATAAACGTAACACGTAATTTGGGATTAGGGCGATAGTGCAACAATAAGCCATTTGTTGACGGACTTAGGCCGTGTGTTCTGGGCGAACATGGGAACCCAAGCCCGTCAGGAGGCCCAACCTTAATTTCTCCTCATAGTCCCTGTTGTAGCCTATAAATAGAAACCCTTCTCTCTTGGCCGAATTCACTATTAATCTTGATTGAAAAGAGAGGCAAGAAAAGATAGATCCAAATCGGTTCTAGCTTTGTGAGAAAGAAAGGGGTTGGTAGATCGTTGCCCACATAACGTCCAATCTATTGAAAGGAATACACAGAAGATGAAGAGGTGGTTGCTGATTTCATAGCTATTGGATTCTCAGAGTTATCACAGCCGATCTAAAGATAAATTTCTAACCAAACCGTGACACCCTTATTCGCACAAGGCGTGGGTGTTTCATTTGTTAAGTAGTAAATCATTCGGCGAAACCATAACTTTTCCTACAGATACATCCTAGAACAGTCGGCATATGTTGAATTTTTTTACATGGTTGTATGTATACAAATGACAGATTGAAAAAAATGACGTTCATGCATGCTCACTAGCTTCTAGGTAGGATGCTGCACTTGTCATGCAGAAGGCCATTGAGACTCAAGAACATATTCTTTATCACTGCCAGTTTGCGAAGAAGTGTTGGGCATACATCACAAATGCATTCAAGATGCAAACAAAAGTAAGGGATTTTGAGGATGTGATAAATTGAAGCAAAACCATGAGTTCTCTTATTGCAGATCTTTGGAAAGCATTGACAACAACTGGATTGGTAGCTATTTGGAAGAACCATAACAAAGTCCTACTTGATGGAGGTAAATCTAACCTTGGATTTATATGTCTACAAATCAGAAAAGCTATTTGCAGGGCTTACTCACTTTCCAAGGGTCATATGGAGAATACATACAACGACTGATCTTTCTATTCTTCATGGATTAAGACTATCGGGTAAACATAGAAAAGCACCCAGAATGTTTGAATGTTATTGGTTACCCCCTCCTCATGGGATAATCATATCAAATCCACGATAGATAGTTCATCAAGGGGAAATCTAGGTCCAGCAGGTTAGGGTTCACTATTTAGAAACAGTCAAGGAGTTGTTCTTGGCACTTAATTTGATTAGGTGGTTTGGGTGTAGAAACAAGTTATATATGTAGCTGAGTGTCAAGCAATTATTGCATTTAGCCTGGCAAGGGCTATACAACAAGGGTGGATGCGAATCTGGATTGTGTCAGACTCCACTGCTACAGTTCATCAAGACTTTAATAGGGATCAAGTTCACTGGAAAGCTAGGCCGATATGGAGCAAGTATAAGAACAAAGCAAATTGGCTGCTTATCACCTCAACTTGGAGAGAATGTAACTTCGGTGCCTACGCATGTGCTAGAAAAGGGTCAACTTTCCCGCAGAGAGCATCACAATGGTGGAATGACAAAGCCCCGTTTCTAAGCTGGGTTGAACATCTGAATCGGACTTACTTCAGATTCTTGAACTAGTTTAAAAACCTGTAAATGCTGAATGCAATTCATCTTAGCCTTAAGTATAATCCAAATATTCTTTGTAACTTTCTACTTTATATTAATACAATTATCTTAAGCAACCAAAAAAAAAAAAAAAAAACTCTTGTCATAAATTACGATACTGCCTATGTAAAGGTTATTAGGCTATTGGACGTAACTAGTAAGAAAACAAGGCACGGGTTTTTATTTACCAAAAAAAAATTTTAAAAAAAAAGGAAAAAGGCATCGGCCTTTTGGGCTTTTTGCAAGGTTTTAATTATCCAATTGAATGAAAAGTAATGGGTTTTATTATTTTCTCTATTGGGATTGGAAAAATGGGGGGAAAAAATGAAAATGACTGACACATACGGTGTGGTGTGACGTGCAAATGTACTAGTCTAGCATGTGACATGTGCTACGCACCAGTTCTCCAAAAAAGTGTAAAGAACTAAAACAAAAATTGTTAAAAAGAATTAAAACAAAATTTGTTAAAAGAACTAAAGAGAAACAATTATCTTTAAATGGTGCAAGTATACCTACGTTTATGCAATATATTTCCTATATATAAAATTTAGGTTTATGATGAAAAAGATTACCCCTAAGATAGATTATTGGGAAGGAGGTGGTTTATATTTCAAAAAAAAGAGCAGGAAGTCAATTGTAATAAATAGGAGGGAGGTAATTTCAATAAAAGTAGGGAGGCGACTCTAAAATCTAATAAAATTTACACTCTTCGGTTGAGAAGTATGACTCCTAAAAGTCCGGCTATCTTATAGGCCATCTTATACTGTAGAGATAATTCTATGCAAGGGAAGGGATAGAGGTCATAGAGTCACATTTTCCTTGAATATGCTAAAAGCTTATTTTTTGTGGACATTATCTCCTACCATGGAGGACAAGCTCCCCAAAAATCAGCTCATTCTAAGAAGTTTAATCTTGTCAAAACTTGTTATGAAATCATAAAATTGTGGGCCCTTAGATAAAAGTTCGAAATTGGGCACTATGTTTTGCATAGTTATAGTTAGACACATTCAAATGAGATGATTTTTTATGAGGATGATCTTCATGTTGGAGAGATCAGAGGATGATCTCCATATTAGAGAGATCATATCCATTAAAACCTAGCCCTTAATTCATTTTGGGCTCATAGATGTGTGTGTACACAATGTGAGCGTAGGAGAATGTGGATATATCCCTCCCCTTCTATATAAGCCATACGTAGAGCAATAAGACTTGTTTATACATCTACACAACCACAATAAGCACAATGGTGGGCTGTGCACCGTCGGTCACCCACTGGTAGTTTTATATTCTTGGTTGCAATTCGATTTGTGTATCAAAATTCAAACGACCATTTGCTATGATGCTATCTTTCTTCTTTTCGATAGAAAACTGCTATAATGCTATCTGGTCTTACTATACCGTAGATCTACATACTAATCCTTGTTGTGAGGATCAACTAGATTTGATTGATTGCAATAACGAAAAATGGAAGGAATGATGGCTATAGAACCAACCTCTTAAGGAACTTTTCTAGGAACAGACATTCATTCTTACATGGGACATGATTAAGCCAGCTACTACCTACAAATAAAACCAGCCCTGTACTAAACATCTAAACCCATCCGTATAGTGGACCCCCATAAATCTCATGGCCTCATGGGCGATAGATCCAGCTAAGATTGCACCATAGGGTTAAATGACTTTTGTACTAAAACTCTAAAAGCAACAGTGCAAACACAGAGACTGCTCTCAGCTCTGGTCCCCTCTCCCTTTTCTGGAAAGATGTGTAAAATCTTTACCTAAGAATTCAGTGTCAATTTTTTCATGCATGAATGGATTTCTAAATTCAGTGCTAAGATGTTGATCATATGAAGACTTTACATAAGAGACCAAACAGACCCTTAGCCCAATAACTTTGGCTTTTGCCCAAAAGGCTATGTGACAAAATCAGTGAGCGACCAAGATTCTGGCTACTAGAGTTTTGCAGAGAAGAGATAGAAAGACGATAGAGAGAGTAGGAGAAAGTGAGTACAGTGCTGTGGGTTTGAAGCTGAATGCATGTAAATATATTGATTGGGGTGTGTGGGGTTGTTTCCCTAAAAGTTATGCGTGTGGCAGCTGGTTTTGAGGTTTAGTCTTCTTCAGTGCATGGGCTCGTACTCCAATACGCCCCATTAGTAATCATTGCTTCTTGCATTTTCTCATCCTCATCGATCCATGAATGTTGTCTAGCTCTACTAATTACTACCTATTTAAAGGACAGTAATGATTTACAAACTCTAGCTAGCTAGTAGTACATTTTGCTACTAAGTTGGATGTAAAGGCTCTACGTACATTAGCCAATTAATTAAGTACCTTGTCAATTGTGCAATTAACTAGACGGTGACCAGGCCTCCAGCGAGGGTTGGCCCTGCACTTTTCAGGGGCTAGGTGAGCACCTAAAAGAGAGTAGAGGACAGTATACTACTATAATGAACTTTCTAAGACCCTAACTAGGGGGTGTTATTTTGTTTTTTTTTTGGAATTCAGAGTTAAGAACTCCCAATTAGAGTGTGTTTGTTAAATTTTAACTCATGAAAAGAAAAGAAAATAAAATAGGTGGTTCACTATGAAATGGAATGGAATGGAATGAAAAGAAAATAATTTTAAATAGTATGTGTTTGGTAAACTGAGAAAAGGAAAGTAAAAACTGGGAAAAGAAATAATCATGTTTGTTTGCAAAAACTATGAAAATGAATAATTGTATTATAGGGTCATGGGTGTATCAGTAGTAAGCCCTATCTATCTATTTCCTTTCCTTTCCACAAAAATTTCAGAGATTAGCTAAGGACACAAAACCTTTTCCATTTCTATGATTTTGTTTCCATATGGAAAAACCCATTTCCTTTCCATGGGTAAACAAACGCCTTAAAAACTATGGAAAAAGTAGACCACTCTTATTTTCCTTTCTTTTCCATAGTGTTTCCATCATAACAAACACACCCTTAAAGCCTCTTAACTTAAAATACCTCTTAATGCTGGAGTTTGGTGTTTGTTTTTCTCTACAGCCGCTTAATGAATAAGAGGTCAACGGCTAAGCATATAGAGCCAACGAAGCCTGTTAATGTTAATAGCCTAATAGACAATAGTCTACAATTTTATTGCATTAAGGTTCGTTTAACAGGAAAGAAACAGGTCTACAGCATTCGGAGGTAGGCAAATTCAGCATTGGGCACATTCAGCAGGCTAAAAGAACAAACGCCGTGGGCTTTACTTTATCTTTTTTTTTCCCGGCCTTTTTCTTGTTCTCCACATTTTGTTACTGATATTCATTGATATGGTGTATTGGTGTTGTTTAACCCTCCTAGCATAACCATTATCAGAACGTGCATCGATCTTTTCAAGTTTTTTGGAATTTCTTCTCCTTGAATGCCCTGATTATAGAATTAAATAGCAAACTCTGATTGTTTCACAGATAAATGAAGTGTGTTACCATAAATGCAATTGAAACAGTGGTAATTCTGTGGTTCGTTTAACAGAAGAGCTACCCAAAGTATATATATTGGCACTGCATTATGCGATAGGAAATCCCCACGGATATAAACAACCAGACTTTACTAAAAAGTGTGCAGCTGAATATGACACTGCACTGGCAAACTGTAACAGTCCATTTCCTGAACCCTAATCTCACTCATAAAAGAATAACCATCTTTTGCATTCAATTTACAATCTGGTATTTTTCATATCCTTTTGCCATTCTTGTACATCTCCCCATGAGGTCTTCGAAGAGCTAGAGTGTAACTCAAGGGCATGGCAATTGCACTCTAGATCTTCTTTTCACAGTAAACCTTATAAATATAACAACAACTAATTAAACCTGCTTCTCTTCTGTTACGGTGGCAATCGGCTTTGATCCTAGTCGAAGCTCAAGATCCAGTTCTTCCACAATTTCATTGTTGTTACTGTTGGCGTCGTCATAGCTGTTGCTATGAATGTTACTGTCTTGATAAATGTTTTCAACAGAAACAGTAGGTTCAAGTTTGTCAGGTTGACACGAAGATTCATGGATGCTCGTCGCTGTAGAGAAATTAATAGGTGCACAAGATGATGACAGCATGTTATTCGTCTGATAAGGTGAAATAGAAAGAAGAGTAGAAGGAGACTCCATAAACGCGTTCATGGACATTGAGTTGAAGGCACTATTAGGACTTGGTAGAGAGTAGAGAAGGCATAAACCACCATTAGCAGCAACAAATTCTTGACTTGGGAAGATGAGAGCAGATGAAGAGGTGGACGACAGTGATGGATCGGTGGTGGACACAGGTGGTGACTGTCGGAGTCTAGCACGGTCACGACGATGTACATTCATGTGACCTCCAAGTGCTTGTGCAGACCGGAATTCTCTCCTGCAGAAGGTGCAAGTATAGGATCTAGGAGGCCATGTAGTGCCCATAATATTACCAGTATCTTGGGCGAAGGCTCGTACCTCCCACGAATCATCATCATCTTGGTTTTGCCTTGTGTTCCACATCCACGGTCCCGCAGTCAAGCTTGGGTTTTGTTGTTGTTGATGTTGTGACTGAGCAAGTTTCTGGAGTTGGGTTAAGGAAATTAGGCCAAGGTCAGCTGCCATGACACTACTAACATTTAAGAGAATTGATAGATATGTTAACTGGAGAGAGGGGTTATATATATATACAAGCTAGGAATGGGTGAAAGAGAAGAAGCCACTACAAAATCCCTTGCACCGAGTATATCACCAGGATTTTGAAGAAGTGATTGGAGTTTAGTAGACTGAAGAAGAGGTGGAAGAGAGAGGACTTAGCATTATAATAAGCAGCTCACGCAACTAGCTATCTTCATTCATATAAGGACAACATATACTACATTGTCATGAACGCCATTTTATTTACTAGTTCAATTCTTCATGGCTTTAAAAATCTAAGTTAAAGAAAGTACTATTACTAAGAATGAAGTCAATAACGCTTACATGTAACTTCACAATGAAAAGGAAAAATGAATTTTATATTGCAGTTGCAATAGATGATGTATATGCAGCAGTGCAGCACCAAAATTTTAGAGGTGTACCAGGAAAACCCACCTTGGCAGCATAGATAGGAGTCCCAGTGCCGAATATTTCAGACTGTGTTAGCTAGGATTAATTAAGAACCATGAGCACTCCGGCCTAGTGACTAAAATGCATGGAATTAAAAGTTTCATATTATCCTAGCTTGACCTGCGCGCTGGGAGAAGAGTAGGCGCTGAATAGTTTGTCAAAGTGCTACATTACCTGACCTAAAAACAAAGTGTGAAATCCTGGCTTCCGTGAAATCAGCTCCTCTGTACGTGTTCACTTTGTGCTGGTCGGAGATCCATACTTCCTTGCTTCTATGTTTATATATAGTAAGTTAGGATTACAACTGCTGGAACTTGCGTTATTAATAGTCCTTAACGAGTAAGGACAATTACTCAGGCGAGTCGAGCGAGCAAAGGAGATGCTCCAATTAATGAAGTTAATTTGAATCTATCACATTGTAAACTCAATGTCTGAATGGCGGAATTGTTCTTCTAAATTCTTTAATCATATTACTAATTGGCATTCGGTCGTGTGAGGTTTGCATCATGGCGCTCATTTGTGCAGCATGCATAACTATAGCATTCTGTTTCAAAATTGAGCAAGAAGTCTGTGGTGGTAGGGTCTGGGGTATAGAGGATCAGGGGTAAGGATTGGCCTGATGCAAGCTGTGGTAGTGGAAGCCGAGGTGTAGAGGATCAGCAGTAAGATTGGCCCGATGCAAGATACGCGGTGAACTCATGAGTATAAGATCAGTCCGCGAATCCATAGGTATGCGGCAGAAACCCTACACGTGGAAGAAGAGAGAGTGAGAGATGGAGAGACAGGTGGATGATTAAGATGGAAGGAAAGGGTGTATAAAGAGAATAGTGAGAGATAGAAAAGGAGATTCTTTTTTCATAATAGGGAGGGGGCTGGACCTAGGGAAAAAGGAGAGATAAGAGTGTAGAAGCAATAGAGGTACAACATTTGGCGCCGTCTGTGGGGAAAGAGAGATTAAAGCAACATAAAGATGACAACAATAGTGAAGAGAGGGGTTGGAAGGCCGAAAAAGGTGGTAGTGCAGGAGCCAGAAGCGGAGGTGGTAAGTGATGTAGGAGGAGATCGAGCAGAGGAGATAGCCGCAGGTTCAACATCGGAAGAGACACGGCTTATGCAAGAAGAGATCGTGAGGTTGAGAGAAGAGAATGACGCATTCAGAAGAGAAAGAGAAATGGCGGAGGAGGGAGCGGAAGAGGAAGCGAGCGAGGAGTCTGATAATGAAGAAGTCATGCCAGACCTCGTTGAAAACCCGGTAACCAGCCTTACGATGGAGCAAGTTCAAGAGATGATAAACAAGGACCGTGAGGTGAATCTTCAGCAGGCGAAAGTTCAAGGAGGAGTGGCTAGCCAGGTGGTGGCGGGTCTGAACCGTAACCCATTAAAAGACAACATATGGGCTTCAGAGGTTCAGAAGCGCTTCAATCAACCCCGGTTCAAAAGATATGACAACAAAGGGGACCCTGCGGACCATATTCGACAGCATATGCCTTTTTGGCAAGAGGATCAGTATGATGGACTACGGTGTATGATGTTCCCGACTAGCCTTAAGGGAGGGGCTTCGGACTGGTACTACGGGTTGTCGTCAAGGAGCATACATATATAGGCGGGTGGTTGACATCGCAGCGTTGTTCAACGTTAGGCAAAGATTCGCGGAATCAGTGAGGGATTATCTGTGCCGATTCAAAGCGGATACATCGAAGGTGAAAAACATGGATGAAAGGACCGCGGTAATAGCATTTGAAAGAGGTTTGCGACCTGGAACCGGAGTGCATCAGTCCGTGGCTAAGAATGAGATCGCGACCCTGCACGAGTTATGTCCTTGGGTGGAAAAATACATAAAGTATGAGGACACAATGCAGAAAGAGTCCAGAAGGCCAGGGAAGGCGGTATTATCTTTAGAAAAATAGGGGGATCACCGGAAAATAGAGGCATCCGATGATAGAGGAAATGGTGGTTATCGCGGATACTTATCGCGGCCCGAAAGGAGGAAGGAGGGAGTCAGGAGAGAGAATAGGGAGAGAAAGTCATACCACGAACTGGAACAGACGCCATTGAATAGACCATTGAGTGAGATCTTGCCTTTGATAAAAAAATCTTCAGGGCTATGAAAGACCTCGAAGCAAACTGATAGAGATGCCAAACAAGCCATACTGTGCATATCACCAGGTATGAAATCATGAGACTAATAAATGTTATGCGTTAAAATGGTTGATTCAGAGGCTGGTAGAAAAGGGAATGATAAGAGAGTTTGTAACGGGTGCCCAGAATGAGGAGCAGGTACCGGCTCAGGGTAGGATCCTGGGAATAATCAACGTGATTTTCAGCAGGGAGGTTCTGAGTTACAATGCCATAGAGAGAAGATAAGGAGAACCGCGAGTATCCAGCAAATCAATGAAGTAACAGGAGCTCCGCGACTCAAGTCATGGTTGGCGGAGGGAGGGGATCGAATTGTATTCACAAGTGCTGATCTCAAAGTTGTCGATTCCCCCCATGAAGACGCGTTGGTCATTACGGTAAAGATGGGCAATTACATAGTCAAGAAGGTGTTAATTGATTGCGGTAGTGCTGTGGATTTGTTATTCAGAGGGGACTTAAAGGAAATGAGGATTGATCCAAGGCAGCTTATTAGATCTCCGCAGACCAATTTGTATGGATTCAATGGGAGTATGACAAAGCCTATGGGAGAACTTTTGCTACCCGTGACAACAGGTCCGGTGACGGTATTCACTCAGTTTATGGTGGTGGATTCCAACTCTCAATATAATGCAATTCTGGGGAGGCGGTGGATCCACGAGATGAAGGCGGTACCGTCAACATACTATCAGGTAATTCGGTTCCCCACCACAACAGGGATGTATGAAGTTCGCGGTGATCAAGTGGCAACTAAGAATAATCATCAGGGTATGGTGAAGGGTATGGTTTATGAACGGAATGAGAGAGGCATCGCACCCCGTGAAGAGCAATTACAAGCAGGCCGCCATGGGGGAGGCGGAGTTGTCGATGGGTCCAAGACCCCGACGAGATCGAAAATAGTGAATTTGGGGACGGAGAGGAAGAGAAATTTATATTAGTAGGGTCCAATTTTACCGGAGGAGTGGAAGAGGAAGCTGGTACAATTCTTGTCAGAAAATAATAATGTCTTTGCATGGGTAATCGAGGATATCATAGGATTAGATTCAGGCCGCGATGCCACCGCTTGCACATGAATGAAAAATGCAAAGCCCGCGGAGACAAAAAGATGAGAAGTATTAGGTCGAAGTATACTAAGGGATTCGGGAGGAGGTTAACGTTGCAAGGTTAAAAGGGGTGGGAATAATACTAGAGATGGAGTTCACAGACTCGCTATCTAATGTCGTTTGCGGTACTGAAGAAAAATGGCAAGGTCCGTGAAGGTGTGTCGACTTTACAGATGTCAACCTAGAGTGTCCTAAAGACAGTTACCCCATGCTGCGGGTGGATGAGTTAGTGGATAGAACGACGGGATTCAAAATATTTTCATTCATGGATGCATTAATGGGGTATAATCAGGTTGCAATGTACGGACCGGATAAGGAGAAGACATCCTTCGTGGTGGAAGGCGGTACATATTGTTATACAAGGATGTCGTTCGGTTTTCCAGCGGTTAGGAGAAAAAATGTTTGAGAGCAAGATCCGAAAGAGAATTGAAATATACATAGATGACATGGTGGAAAAAAGCATGTCGGAAGAAAAGCATTTAGTGGGTTTAAGTGGATACATTTAGCATATCGCTAACACATAATTTGAAGCTCAATTCAGAGAAGTGCACATTTGGAGTGACCATAGGAAAGTTTCTAGGTTACATTGTTACTCATCGGGAATAGAGGCTAATCCCTAACAAATAAGATCTTTAGTAGAGATGCCCTCTCCTCAGAATGTTAATTAAAGAAGTGCAGCGACTAACGGGAAGGGTTGCGACATTGAACAAATTCATTTCAAAGTTGTCGACAAATGTAGATCGCTATATCGATTGCTAAGGAGTACACCAGATTTCTTATGGACATAAGAATGTGAGAAAGCATTTCGAGAACTCAAGAGTTACTTTGGGCAAGACTCCCTTGTTGTCGCGCCGAACAGGAGAGAAGTTCAGGCTTATATCCGGGGTCACAGAGTACGCGGTGAGCTCACCGTCCGAAAGTGGTCGACAAGATATAAAAACTAATGTATTTCCGTGAGCAAAACCTTGTTGGATGCAGAGACCCGATACAAAGAGAGTTGAGAAGCACGCTTTGGCGCTGATATTCTCGCATTAATGTGAAGCCCTACTTTAAAGCACATTCAGTAGTGGTGGTAACAAACTTGCCATTCAAGCAAAGCCGGATGGCGAGAGGTCCGAAGAATGTTAAAATGGGCAAGAATGCTAAGTTCTTATGAAATCCAACATCGATCAGACAATTGAGAAAGCACAAGCAGTGGCGGAGTTTTGGGGAGTTCCCCGATGAGGATCCTACTGGGGAAGAGATGATCATGGAGCCCTGAACATGAGGTGGAACAGACCTACTAGATCCATGGGATCGATAAGAGGAACGGATGGAGAGTGTTCGTGGATGGGTCCGCCACGCATACATGCAGAGGAATAGGTGTCGATTGGTTACCCGGATAACAATAGAATAGAACTAACTATGAAGCTCGGGTTATTGACAACTAATAATGAATCAGAATATGAGGCTATGATAGTGGGTTTGGGAATGGCAGAGGATTTGGGGGTAAATGAGTTGACGGTGTATTCAGACTTGAACTTAGTGGTGTGCCATGCAAATGGAGGGTTCGTAGCTAGATGTGCGCGAATGTCGAGATATTTGGAGGTTTTACACAGAAAGGCTGCAAAGTTCAAAAAGATCAAGTTCATACATTTGGGTTGTGGTGAGAATAGACATGCAGACGCATTGGCTTATGTAGCGGCCGTAATACCGGGATCTGAAGAAAGAACGATAAAAGTAGGGAGGTTGGAGAAACTGAGCATCGAGGAGGTGGAAGAGGTATGCCAAATCGCGAAAGTGGAAGGAGGATGGATGGACCCTATTAAGCACTTTCTATCCAGGGTGAGGTGATTGATAAGAAAGATAGGAGAAGGTTGGGACAGACTTCTTAGAGATACACATTACTAGGTGGAGAGCTATACCGAAAGAATTTCGATGGACTGTTACTAAAATGTCTTCGACCGAGGCTAGCACGGCACGAGGTATTTAACTACATGGGGGAGATTGTGGGAGCCATTCAGCGAGGAGAACCACATCGCACTGGCTTTTGACTCAGGGTTACTTTTGGCCCCATATGAAAAGGGATGTGGTGGAGTTTGCTAAAAAGTGTGAAAAATATCAGAGGTTTTCTCAATTGATATTTGCACCCGCCGAGTCGCTGCACAACATATCTAGTCCGTGGCCGTTCGCCATGTGGGCCATGGATACAGTAGGGCCGCTGCCTATGGCTAGCGGCAAAAGGAGATTCATGTTAGCATCTACATATTATTTCACCAAGTGGATAGAGGCCGTGGCATTGCAACAGGTGAAGGAGGAGTAGGTGATTACATTTTTATGAGAAAATATCATATATAGATTTGGGTTGCCACATTCTATCATAACGGACAATGGAACACAGTTCACGGGATCAAAGGTGAAAGATTTCTTGTAGATGTACAATGTGAAATAGGGATTCTCTGCCCTATACAATCCAGAGGGCAATGGACAGGCTAAATCATCTAACAAGACCATAATGAACAACCTCAAGAGAAAGCTGAAAGATCTGAAGGGGGCGCGGGCCAACGAATTGAGTAATGTTCTCTGGGCTTACCGAACTACACCGCGGACTTCCGCCACTAGAGAGACTCTTTTTCTCGCTAGCTTACTTACATAGAGGCAGTGATATCCCATCGAAAATGGTGGCATCCACAACCCGGACTAAGGCTGCCGAGAGGAGGGTTTGAACCGGGCATACCGCCCCGGATTTGAATTTGGCAGAGGATAGAAGAGACTTCATGACGATCGAATCGAGGAGTATCATAGACGCTTGCAAAGGCAGTAAAACAAGGGATTAAAGTCGTAACAATTCCAAGTGGGAGATTCCGTGGTTCCGCAGAGTGATTCCAAGTACCAAGAGGGTGAATGACGGAAAGCTGGGCCCAAATTGGGAGGGACCCTATATAGTGGTGGATGTAAGAGGACTCCACACCTATAAGTTGCAAACGGTGGAAGGGAAATTGATAGAGAGGCTCGAATGTGAGAATGTTGAAAAGTTTTACACTTAAATGTAATATAGGTCCAGTGAAAAGGACTTGAGATGTTTGCAAATATATAATACAACATCACTTTTGAAAAATTGATATGCCAACTTATTAAAGGTTTGAAGGCCAATTAGAAACAGCGGGAGGAAGAGCCCCTCGAGGACACGAGGTCCAAATCAAACTCGGGCAAAGAGAGCTGTCCCCAAATGGCCAGCATGAGACAACGGGGGGAGAGAGAGAGAGAGAGAGAAAGAGAGAGAGAGAGAGAGAGAGAGAGAGAGAGAGAGAGAGAGAGAGAGAGAGAGAGAGAGAGAGAGAGAGAGCCCCTCACGGACACGAGGCCCGAATCAAACTTGGGGGCAAGGTGAGTTGCCCCCCAGCAGGCTTATTGGCCATCAAGAAATAGCAGGAGGGGGGGACAAGTGCCCCTCGTGGACACGAGGTCCGAATCAAACTTGGGGGCAAGGTGAGTTGCCTCTCAACAGGCTTAACGGCCAGATAAAGACAGTGGTGTGGGGGGGGGGGAGGGGGGGGGGGAATCGAGCCCTTTGCGGACACAAGGTCCGAATCAAACTTTGGGGCAAAGAGAGTTGTCCCCAGCAGGCTCTTGGAGAGAGAGATTCCCCGGGCGTATAGTTGTGTAAAATAATAGTAAGAGAGACAACCAAAAGCAATGATAGAGTACGAGGGAGAATATCCTAAATTATCAAGTAGGGCGCACTAACCACCATGGAAAGTTATCCAAACACAAGAAGCCAGAGTGGATGTGGAAGGGTAAACCACAGGCTCAGAGACCATTAGAGTAAAGCAATCTATGAGTTTAATGACAAATAGATTCCAGGTGGGGTTTAAAACTTTATTACTAAGAAACAAAAATGTTAAAAGGTGTAACACTAGTACATGAAACAAAATATCCATAATGTCAAATCCAGAACAAAAGAATCCTGAGTTCTTAGAAGTGGGCACACAATACAATATAACAAAGTTGAGTAACAAAAAAGCCAAAGCGGGGAGCTGACAATCGGAGTTTCAAATTATCTCGAGAGAAGGTTCAGTGGAGGTGGTGTCCATAGCAGAGACCTCCGCAATAGTGGTTCTTGCTTCTTTAGTAGTATATTCCACGGTTGACCCCAGTGCTTCAGCTCCTACCACAGCTTCAGTAGGCTCTTTGGCGGACTCATCAGCAAGGGTGGAGGGCTTTTCAAGGAGAAGGCGTTCCTCCTTGAGGAGTCGAGCATGTTCTTCTTGTATTTTCTTGGCCACCCTTTTGTCCGCCAAGGCCTTGAAGCGACTTTGGAGAGTGTCCATGCACGCCTTGTGTTGCTCCAGAAGGGCTGCGGTATTTTCTTGGTGCTGCAGAGTAAAAGTGTCTAGACTGGCTTGGTGCTGCTGGAGGAGGGTTGCCCATTGATGACTCAAGCAGTTGTTGACTCCATCCATATATTGCTGGTGATTGGTCTCCGCAGTCTTTAGCTCGTCTTGAGCCTTAGTTTTGGGTAAGTCCACAGCTTCCAGTTCCCGCTGGAGTCGAGCGCAAGTGGCCCTTAGTCCGTTAGGACCATTGGATTCTTTCTCCAGGGAATCCACCTTGGCACGAGCGCCGAAAAGACCGCGGATCATGTAGGAGATGTCAAGGCTCACTTGAGAGCAAGAAGGATAATAAGTCAGGAGTGAAATGTGAAAGAATAAGGGCGGAAATAAGAGCCGGTACCTTCTCCCAGTTGGTGTAAAGGGAAGTCCGGTGCTGTTCAAAGGAAACCACTTCCGTGTAGGCCATGTCTTTTGGAAGGTGAGAACCATAAAAGAGGGAGGAGACCACGGCAAGATTCTCAAGAGTGGAGTCCACAACGTTCACCTTACGGTTGCGAACCTTGAATGTGGGGAAGAACTCCTCGGGGGTGGTATCCTTGCCGGAGGGGAGGGACTATTCTTTACCTGGCCAATGGGTAGACACCAAAGGGGCTATGGAGTAAGTTACCAAGGTGGTGGGCATCGGTTCCTCAGACACAGAGGTCCTCTACCTTTTGCTTGGTGGCCCGTCAGCAGAAGCAACCACCTCAGTAGGCGGGACTTCCATCACCTTATCATTATTAGTATCGCTGTCAAACAACTTCATTTTAGTGACGTCCATATCTGCGGAGGGAAAGAGTGGAGAGGTGTATTGGTCTTCCAAGGTTGAAATAGACCTATAAGAAAGAAGGGTTTTTGGAGCTGATGAGGAATAAGGTTCGCTAAGTACAAGAGCAGTTGGAGAGTAGGATGAGTCTTGGATATGGCTACAACGGGAAGTCTGGATACGAGATCGTTTCTTGGGAGGAGGTGAGGCTCGGGGTTTCCTTTCCTTAAGAGGCGGAGGATGGTAAAAGGGAGCGGAGTAGCCCACGATGGTGTGGAGTGCCGACACTTCTAACAGTGGAGTACGAGTGGTTGGATGGAGGTTCAGGAAGTTGGCTTGAGCAGATCCTAAATTCCATTTAAATCTTTCAAAAATGGAAGAGGTTGTTCCCGAGTATATATGAGACTTGGAATCACACCGCCAACCTACAAGGAAAAACATCCGTAAGACCGTTAATAACATGGGTTATCTACAAGAAGAGAAGGAGGCTATAATAAAACTCACCACTGGACTGAAAAGCAAGATGGTTAAGTATCAACCCGGAGGGGAGGTCTGCGTGCAAGAATTCCCAAATACATACAGCGGGTAGTGATGCCACATTTTGTCAGAGGTGGTAATGCGAAGGACAAAGAATTTCTTTTTAGGGCGGACACAAAAAGACTGGTACCCCACGCTGACGTCCTTGGTACTCGTCTTTATGAAATATTGAAAGATAATATCGCGGTATGATATCTTGGGATCACCCGCTCTATTGTAGTAGTTCGCGACTTCACATCATACATTACCCTCCAAAAGTTCCCAATGCCTTGGCAAGGAGGGATGTTGAAGTGATTGCATACCTCGACGTCTAATAATGTAAGGGGAAGCCGCAACCCGGCGACAATTTGACCTACGGAGACTACAAGAGACCCCGGTCGCCTGGGAACCAAATGAGGGTAATGAGTGACAGAGGGCACGTGTTCTAGAATGATGTCAGCTGGAATTCCATAGGTAGCCCTAATCGCATCTAGATTAGGTCTACGACATCGGGAAGGGGGCAACAATGGAGGGATGAGCCGCCCAGATGTGGATGGGGCCGCAGTAGCGACCATCGGAGGTGGGGACTCCACCTCAGTAGACCGGGAAGAGGAAGAGTCATCGGAGTCCGATGCTGACATCGAAAAGGGAAGATGAACATACTCAAAGAAAGGGGAAAACTCAAACAGTTGCTAAGTAAAAGGAACGGAAGGAACAAAAACGCACTAAGACAAAAGGGAAAGGAAAATAACGAACCTGAATCGGATTTCCAACAAAGAAGAGTTGTACCGGAGCAATAACCAAGGGGATAAGTGGATTGGAGTGTGGTAGAAAAGGAGGAGCTGTTAGAGAGAAAGGAGAATGGTGAGAGAAGGGTGAAATGAAAAGAGGAAGGAAGAAGAAACGAGTGGGACTTTAAATAGAGGAAGGGCAAAAGAGTAAAATCCCTAGGGCAAAGAAACCAAAGAGTTGTGAGATGGTCCAATAGAAAGATGACACGTGGAGGCTCGGAATATGAAGGGTTACTGAAAAGATGTGCATGATGAGTACTCTTTGCAGCACACACATACCGATGAAGAGTCAGAAGAGGAAGGCTAGGTGCTGAAGCAAAGATGTGAGGGGAATTCTCGACCCCTGGCCAATATATGGTCGTGGAATTGAGAAGGGGCATCTGTGGTGGTAGGGTCTGGGGTATAGAGGATCAGGGGTAGGATTGGCCCGATGCAAGCTGTGGTAGTGGAAGCCGAGGTGTAGAGGATCGCTGAAGAAGATTGGCCCGATGCAAGATATGCCGTGAACTCGTGAGTATAAGATCAGCTTTGTGAATCCGTGAGGTATGCGGGCGTAAAACCCTACACGTGGAAGAAGAGAGAGTGAGAGATGGAGAGACAGGTGGACAACTAAGATGGAAGGAGAGGGTGTATAAAGAGAACAGTGAAAGATAGAAAAGGAGGTTCTTTTTCATAATAGGGAGGGGCTAGACCTAGAGAAAAAGGAGAGATAAGAGTATAGAAGCAATAGAGGTACAACAAAATAAGTCTCAGCGTCAAACATGTCTATAGGCATCGCAACACTTAATGCTGTATTATTTCACAATGAATTTTCCTGGAAATTTAGAAGTTAATATCCCAAGATACTCAGGAACTCTGTATGCCAGAATAAAAGATTCTTGAACGACAAAATCGGATAGAATTCTGCCTAGCCCAGCATGCTTTGAGAAGAAAAAAACCTATTATTAGTTGTATAATAACTAATTGCACTGTTTAATGAGAAGCTTGCAGCACGCTAACGGGATTCAGTGACAATGACGCATAATTCTCAAGAGTCAAGCCAATTGTTGGGAATCTAGTAAATCTGTGTATTGGCACTTACCCTCAGAGTAATCAATAGCTTGGCCCGCAAGTAAATAATGCAACTCCATTATTCTTACTTAGTAGGCTGGGTAAACACTTAGAAAATTCTGATTACTTTTACCCAAAAAAAAAGAAAATTCTGATTAACTAAAAAACCACTGATTATAGTCGCAAAGTTTGAATTATTCCGCTTAGATGTAGACTGTCTATGATGACTAGGCATCCAAATTCCATCTCTTTCCTCCTGAAATTCCACCCTTTTGTAGTTTCTTATTGCCATATTCATGAGTCGCGCTTTGCTTTCACAAGGGAATTACTTGGCTGATAATGCAGATTAGAAAAGTTAAGACGGTTGCCATGAAACATTTTAATATTAACTTTGATAGGAAATATTCCGTCTCTCTCATTTTTTTTTATTGATTAAAAGTCAACATAAAAGCTAATTAGTCTTGATTATACTAATACTTTTAATATGTAACTTAGTTAAATTAGCTAGCTATCTAGTTCTACCAGTGGAGGAAAAAGTCTCGCCTCTTAGCTTTTTTCGCCTTTAATTGATTTAAACAAGCATTGATAATCTCACTTTCTCAAAACTCTGCATAGTTTACATCGTTTGCAGCACTTTTGCCATTAAGAACTAAGACAGGTTTGTTGTTAGGACTCAGTTTAAACTCTCAATGTTATTGCCACTGTTGAACATTTAGCTTATAATATTTTCTATGTTATACTAGGAAAACATACAAACAAAGGTTCCTAAGTTTTATCAAAAGTTAGTTCTATAAGCAGTTTTCAATCTATTTATTAAATCACTGCTAAATGCTAATCAAGGTTCCTTTCTCAATTAATTTGCCTTTTCACTCACGACTACTACTTTGATTATAAAGAATAAAAATAATTGCCTGTGTAAGCTCATGTCTGTCATTATCATTTTTAAGTCCATTAATATTATCGAAGGATATGCTTGGTCTTTGGTACCAAGTATGTATATCACTTTCGTTCAATCGCTCCCAGGCCACTGAACAATTGTCGATCAAATTCAAGTACAAATACATTCTCATTTTATAATTATATTTGGGGTGAGAAAACTGCAGTGAAAACTGTGAAATATTATTTACTAGTGTAATGATTAGCTACCTTCTTGTCTCCAACGTAATCAGTACGTATTTAAATTAAAATGTTCATTGCAATTAAAATTACACATCAAGGAACTTGAAGGAGAACAATGTTGTGTTAACAATCTCTCTCCTCTCCTCCCCAAAATAAAAAAAAAAAAAAAACTATACAAAGCATGATCGTTGTAAATGTGTGTTTTGTGTTTAACTTGATCAACCTATGAGGATAGGGGATAGATGAGATTGGTGATGTTATGAATGAGTTCAAATGATCGAACTCCCTACGTATCCAGTTCTCGGGTGAACTAGAATCAATTCAGGCGTAGTTCATATTGGAATTGAGTAATAAATTTGGAGATGAAGAGAATGTGATTATAGAGCTCTTTCCTCTTACTTTGGTCCTTCCCTTGTGATTTATAGCACATGACCTTTGGTCAATCCCTTTTAATGTGGGACTTGAATGAGCTTAAATGGAAGATAAATGAGTGCATGGCTGCTGTTATAGAATTGTTGTAATGGCTGTCTTTCCTTCTCTAAGCGTTATGTGGCCAGCTGGCTGAGGTCTTGACATAAGCGACCTGGCCGAGGTCTTAATATGAGCACAACCTGGTTGAGGTCTTGAAATGAGCGACCTGGTTGAGGACCTGGTTGATATAAGCGACCTGGTTGAGGTCTTGATATAATTATGTGATAAGCTGTGCTAGACATGTGTATAATATACATTGGCTATGTATATTAGTCCCTCACATAGCCCCCTCTCATTAGGTCGTTCCTATTCTGTAAGATGGCCTGATGAGAGAGTAATTCCACACGTGGGAAGCACGCATGGTGAAGATGTGTAAACTGGTGAGTGTCGGGTTTGTTGTTCATCTTGAATTTATGATAAGGAGAATGGTTTTGGTGGTGTAAAAACTAGACTTCTAACTCTTCTCTCCTACTTTCTAATGATTATTTCAAATGCTTTCTTAATGTAAAACTCTTGTTTGATTGGTAGGATGATTAAAACTTGCTTTGTAACTTGTTTGTTTAGATTAAAACATGAATGAAATTGGTTTTTGAAAAGGTATCTAAATCACCAAGTTGTCTCCATTTGAACTTGTCAAATGAACACAACTTGGATGTGGGTTGTGAATGAAATGAACTAACAATGAAAACAAGGTTGAATAACTTGGAATATTTGTAGAGAACTTTGATAAAAAAGAACTTTGATGAAAATAACTTGTAGAGAATGAAAACTTGATTGAACTTGAAGAACAACAATGGAAATTTAAATAAAGCAATTAAAAGAAAATTAAAAAACTTGAAATTTAATAACTTAAATGTAAATTTAGGTTACTTTACTCCTAACAAACCAAATGGTTTGGACCCTAAAAACTTTGGATGCCTAATTCTCTACATCTCTTTGGTTTATATAGGACACCAATTACATATTTGCCCCTTCTTCTAGAAACACCGGCCTTGAGGATAAGATTAAGCTTTGTAGACTTTTGACTTTAGCCCATATATTTGAATTCTTAATTTGGCTTTAAGTCATTGAGTCCATAGCTTTTAGCTTTGAGTCCTTGAGAGTTGACCTTAATAGTTGACTTGGACCTTTCGACACTTTTTCTCCTAAACTGGAATCTTCCAAAGCAGCGTTAATAGCAATCCTTTTTGCGCTAAAATGCACGTTTTAGGAATATACGTCATAAATTGCATATATCCTGCAAAAGGTAGTAAAAGCTATAAGTTGTATGTTCATTAAGCATAAGAAGGGCATAATTGAAGTATTGTAAAGGTAATAAAATGCACATTTGAAGACTGATCACATGGTAGTAACTGAAGGTCCAAGTGATGCTGCTTTGACAAATACTAAATTGTTCATAGAAGTGTCAGTCCTCAATTAGTAAGAAAATTGTGCTCAAGAGAGCGTCCTGGTTCGAATTTTTGCACTGAATTGATCCTAGAAGTAGAGGTCCTCAATTAATGAGAATATTGTAGCTCAAGAGAGCGTTCTGGTTCAAATTTCTGTACTAAATTGATCCTAGAAGTATAGGTCCTCAACTAGTGAGAATATTGTAGCTCTAGGGAACGTGCTGCTCTATTGAGCGGGTGGCTCTAGTGAGCGTGCTACTCTAGTGAGCGGGTGGCTCTAGGAAGCGTTACAATTTGGAGATCACAGTTGATTGCTAGCCTTGAATTGGCTTACTATAATTGAATCAAACTTGGTCCAGAGTAGGGCATCAAGCTGATTGGTTGATAGCTAGCCTTGTGGGGGCGTTACTATGGTTGATAGTTAGTCTTGAATTGGCGTGGCTATAGCTAGCCCTAGTTTTGGAGTTTAATTGACCTCTAGTCTGGAGCTTGATTGACCTGCACTAGAATGAACTAATACCAAAAAGGAATTAGAACAAAATAAATGGTAATTTCGTCAATAATTTAGCATTGAGCTCAAAAGTCTGGGTTGTATCTGCGCAGATGGCGATAGCTAGCCCCAGTTCAGAGTCGGTTGTTTCTAACCCTAGCTTGGAGTGTAATCGACTTGCAGTAGGTCAAGCTGTAGATATAGAAATTAGTAGTATAATCAAGGTCGACAGTTTTAGTCAAACACTTGCATATTGGGGAAGGGGTCAATGTAGTAGTATAATCCGTTCAAGCTCCAGTGAACTAATCACATGTTAAAAATTGACTTACTACTGAAATGGAATTAACGCAAAATTAATACTAATTTTGGAGATGTATGGAACACTGAACTCAAATCAAAACTAAGTTGAATTAAGCATCCATGCATGGGGTGTGGTTGTAGAGAGCCCTTGGTTTTGAGATTGATTGACCTTTTGGTTGCCACTGCTTCAAGATTAATGGACGTTGTTTATTCATGGTTAGGCAGGAGATTGTCTCGTGCCTGCATGGTCGCTGCTCATTCAGGTCGATATTCTTGTTGAATTTTTATCTAACAATTATAGGTACTAAATGCCAGTATGTACCAAGATATGTAGAACAAAATTCTGAAATATAATGAAGCAACGTTTATTTTGGTAGTTTTTCCACCTGTACATCTTTGTTAGACCTGATAGCTAGAAAACTGCAAAGTAGAAGTAAAATCAGTTACCAAATGAAACAGGTTATCCACGTTGTTGATGAAGTCCTGAACGATGCTTTTGCTCAAGAATTTTTGACATTGCAGAGATTCAATAAATGATAAGTCTCTGGTTTGAGCTTTGCATGTGTGGCTGTAGCCTCCATTTCATATTGTAAGCAACCTGCATCAAAATATAGATCTATATCCTCTGAAAGATCATTAGTAACTGGTAAAGGGTATATCTTTGAGCATTGTTAAGGTATCACTGCATGGTTACTACAACATCCATGCCATAGCCCGAAATATGTAGTCAAATCAACCGGTAACATATTTGATTAACTACACCACAAAATAGTAGTAGGTGTCAAGAATTGCGAGGTCGCATTGGACGGAGAATTGGCCGGTCAATGGGTAGATAGTGATTCTTAGAAATGGTAGTAGTCTCGAATTTGTGAGATCTGCAAGATCACATTATGTAAGAATTGAACTGGTAGTAGTCTCAAATTTGCGAGATTAGCGAGATCACATTATGTAAGAATTGAACTGGTAGTAGTCTCAAATTTGCGAGATCGCATTATGTAAGAATTGAACTGGTACAGCGCTAGCACTGTCGTAGTCACGATCTAGCATGCTCATTCCTATTCCTGCACAAAAAACATGGTAGACTCCTAACTGGTGTGAGTCATTTGCTGATGCCATACGATTGAGAATGCTAAATTGGTAATGGTAGACATATTTGTCTCCATTTTAAGATTTAGCTAAGAGGGTGACCAAATGTAAATAGTAGAAATTAAGGCTGGTCCTTATATTCATAACTGGAGTTTCAAGATGTAAAAAGCCACAACAATAAATTGAGATGACTTCTGTGACGTTGTGGTTAATCAAAATAGTGTATGTGAGTACCATACTACCATAAAGTACAAGGTCGCTGATTGATACTTGATGCTATATGCATGAATTCAGGTTGTTGATTGATGATGAATATTCATAAAAATATATATATATATATAACAATCATCATGCGAAATAAAAGACGGATCACGAAACTTGTAAGCAGCTGGTAATTTACAAGCTTATAACTATGATGAAATGGACAGTCTAATGATATGCATAGGCATGTTCTGGTTCTTTGATTGGCAAAAGTAGCACACAGTTTCAATAATAGCACAAGGGATCAATTGGATTCGACTACTAAGGCACTGTCGTTTTAGTGGCTATTCAATACAGAGAGCTTTCCTACAATATTAGTTAGAATAATGTAACAGTGCTCCTTGTGTCCTGATGTATGTTATTAGCATGAATGACCACCCAATTAAATCTAATAATTGGTGTAACTCCCATGTATTAACTAGAAGTCAAACTACTGTCAAAGCATTCGTCCATGCCACTACTATGATCTTCTGTCTTTTGGTTTTGAGTCCTAACTATTGACCGTTGATTTTGACCTTGACTTTTCGGTACTTTTTCTCCGAAGCTGGAATCTTCCCAAGCAGTGTCGATAGCACTCCTTTTTGTACTAAAATGCATGTATTAGGAGTATAAGTCCTAAATGGCCTATATCCTGCAAAAGGTAGCAAAAGCTATGAGTTGTCTGTTCATCAAGCATAAGAAGGGCATATTTGAAGCATTGTAAAGGTAGTTAAACGCACATTTGGGGACTGATCAACTACCCCCAAACAGTATTTTGCTTGTTCTCAAGCAAAGATAAGAAAAAAACTAAGATCACAAATGTGTGAATTATTATACTAGTCTCGTTTCGCGGAGTGCGATTGCATTGACCATATGCAACATGGCCTTAAACCACTAGGAATTCTCTAGTGGACGAGCTTAAGTCTTGTGAGAGTTTTCCATAGAAGATACTCACAAACTTCCTCTATTTAGTACAAAGGGTCTTGTTTCCTTGTTTATTTTCAGAAGTCTATTAGTGGGGGAATAAAGAAAAACTCCTTTGAACTCAGAATAACATATACATAGTAATTTAATTATCTAAAAATAAACATGCAAAACATGAGTGGTGAAATGCAAAAACAGAGTCGTTTTTGAAACTTTTGGAGAGCGTCCTTAAGGTGGGTTCTCACAGGGGTATGTTGCAATCACAACTCTCTGATAGTTCACTCAAGTTTCGTTCTCTCAAATAGAGTAGGCACTTATATTCCTCACATTGACGAATGACATCCAAAGAAACTGGGGTCGATTGATCACAATATCCACTTACTATCACACCATCCTATTCCAGATTGAGCTAGAGGTTTTTTATTAGGAATTACAGGGCTAAGGTAGTGGTTTAGAAATAAAGGGAATGGAAAACAAACTCTGATAAGTTGAGAAATTGGGTCTTTAAGATATTTGTCACTAGAGAAGAACCTCGTTTTGTTCTTTTTCTTTCGAATTTGTGATTCATTCTTTAGCCCTTTGGCTTTGTGACTCAATATGATGTTAATTTTTGGGAGTTCTAACTTTTTTTTTGGTTCTTTTGAAATCGACTCCTTTTGATTTTGAACTTTTGGGAGATTTCAATTTTTTTGAATCTTTTATTTTCTTTTTGAAGCAACTAACTATTCTGTTTTTGTACAAGGCCTTCTCTTATCCTTTTACTATTCATCAAATTCTCAACTTGTCAGCTGGGTATGCTTTTTATTGTGTGCAGTAACGGTTCAGGGATTGATGGCGAAGAAATAAAAAAGGCTTTTAGAATTTGGTGAAGGCTCAAGGGGGGTAACTAGAGGAAAAACTATCTTTTTGGGTGTTTAACGTTTATTTGGCTATATCGATCCAAAAAGGGCCTAAATTCTCTCCTTGGATATGGCGTGGTGATCAAGCAAGTGGACGTGTTATTTTTCTATCCGGACATCCTTTGTGTCATCACTCAATAATCATTCAGTTGAGGCTTTTGGCTAGATTCTCACAGGATATGGAACTTAATTGTTCTAAGCTTGGCTTCGGAAACTTCTTGCTATATACAATCAATGATCTTTGATGCATGCTATTCATGAAAAGGTGCAAAAACTATTGTATGTATATTAGTCTAAGTTTGAAGAATGAATTTTTACTCTATTGCTATAATGAGACTTTTAAACCATTTATTTATCATAGAAAAAAGAAAACAAGACTTTTAGAACTAAACAGAAAAATATTTTTGGTATTTTCAAAATTTGTTTAAAGAAAGAAAGAAATATAGAAATATACTTAATATATATAATATAAGAATTGCTATATAATAAATGCCCAGTTTTTACATAATTTTACTATACCACCCCCAAACAGAAATATGCCTTGTCCTCAAAGTATGTAAAAGGAAAGAGATTATCATGGGAACATGAGCAAAAATGCATAAACTTGTACTCTATTCTTCGTGATGAATATACCACCCCCAAACAAGTTTGGAACGTGGGTTGATAGATATAGAACTAGAAATACATGGGTTAAGTAAAAGGTAAAAACGTAATTATTCTAACATGAAATTTTGGGTTTTTTTTTTTTTTTTTTTTTTAATTATTATTTTTATTTGTAAAAACATGCATAATACAGAAATAAGAAAATTAGGGAATGATGTATTTGTATTTCCTTATGCTCATATACCACAAATCCTTATACAAATTCCACAAAACACATGCATACATAATAGATAATACTAATATCAACATATATACAACTACAAGTGCTGAATGTAAAGACATGTACTAATGCAAAAACAAACTACATCTATCTATGTGGACACTAGGGTGCTGCCTAGTCATAATCTATGCGGGGTAACTAACTACGTCGGGACAAACTCGAACTACTCTCTCCCAGCTCACTTCGAGCTCTACGAGTACGAGGACTAGGATCCAGAACTATCTCATCTCTCAGCTCCTGAAGAATCTTGAGAGTGCTGGCCTGAAAGTTATGCTGCTCTTGCTAAATTGTACTCAGCTGCTGATGTAGTTGACGCTAACCCTCATACATGAATCTCAAAGCATCCATGGGTCGCATGAACTAAGACAGAGCTCCTAGAGCAAAGTAGTCTACTGGAGGTGGAGGAGGAGTGGCATCATTGTTAAGGACGTGCTTGATCTCGTCTATAGCCTCTGGGGACCAGTCGTGTTGAACCCAATGAAGGTAGATAGGAGTGAATGTGGCAGACTTCACTGCCAGAAAGTCACTCGGAACTACTGCTCCCTAACTAAGCATGAGCTTAGTTACAAGGGTAGGAAGGAGGGGGGCAGTACTCCGTCTAGTGTGAGTAAGTTGGTTGATTGAGTATTAGTAGTGGTGAGTTGGGTTTTGTTGTTCATTTTAGATCATTTGTTAGGAGGAATGGTTTTGATGATTGGAAAATCTCTTTCTAAACTTTCTAGTCTTTTTTTACTCTTGTTCTTGATTTTTTAAATGGTGGAAACACTAGTTCTTATCTAGAATGGGTTGAAATCTTAAATAACTATTGATTTGATAGAGAAGCATGTATGGAAATGGTTTAGATGGATATCTTGCTCACAAAGTTATACTAATTTGAACTTGTCAAATGAGTATGACTAGTGTTTTTGGGGTTGAATCAAAGATTAGGAGAAAAAAAAAAAAATGAAAACTTTGTATTGAAGACAAGATTAAAAATTTGTATTGAAGATAATAAGGATTTGATTTAACAACTAAAGCTTGAAGAACATAAAAATGGAAAACAAGTAAATAACAAATTAAACTAGTAATTAAAACATATTATCTACTCTTAATGACTAAAGATTAATTCTAGGGTAAGGTTCTCTCTCTCCCCACTTTGGTTTATATATGATACCAATTATATATTTGCCTGAAACACCTTGAGGATAAGATTAAGCTTTGTGGGCTTTTGGCTTTAGCCCACATAATTGAATTCTTGATTTGGCTTTAAGTCCTTGAGTCCATAACTTTTAGCTTTGAGTTTTTAAGTATTCAGCTTTTAGCCCTGATTCATTGAGAGTTGACTTTGATAGTTGACGTTGACTTTTCGGCACTTTTGTTCCTAAACTGGAATCTTCCCAAGTAGCATCAATAGCAATCCTTTTTGCGCTAAAATGCACGTTTTAGGAATATACATCCTAAATGGCTTGTATCCTACAAAAGGTAGCAAAAGCTATAAGTTGTCCGTTCATTAAGCATAAGAAGGGTATAATTGAAGCAATATAAAGATAATAAAACACACATTTGGGGATTGATCAACTACCCCCAAATAGCATTTTGCTTGTCCTCAAGCAAAGATAAGAGAAAAAAAACTAAGATCACAAATGTGTGATTTATTATACTAGTCTCGTTTTACGGAGTGCGATTGTATTGACCATATGTAACAAGACCTTAAACCACTAGGAGTTCCCTAGTGGACGAGCTTAAGCCTCGTGAGAGTTTTCCATAGAAGGTACTCACAAACTTCACCTATTTAGTACAAAGGGTCTTGTTTCCTTGTTATTCTCAGAAACCTATACGTCTCATTAGTGGGAATAAAGAAATGCTCATTTGAACTCAGAATAATATATACACAATAATTTAATCATCTAAATATAAACGTGCAAAACATGAGAAGTGAAATGCAAAAGCAGAGTCGTTTCCAAAACTTTTCGAGAGCGTCCTTAAAGTGGGTTCTCACATGGGTGTGTTGCAATCACAACTCTCTGATAGATTCACTCAAGTTTTGTTTTCTCAAGTGCAGAGGGCACTTATATTTCTCACATACACGAATGACGTCCAAAGAAACCGGTTTCGATTGATCACAATATCCACTTACTATCACACCATCCTATTCCTAGTTGAGTTAGATATCATTTATTAGGAATTACGCGCTACAAGAAAAATGACTTTTGGCCATAGGTACAAGTTAGCTTTAGTAACAGTTTATGGCTGTGGTAGAGTATCTATGGTCCTTAGCCGTGGCTAAAGCTTTTAGCAGCTGTGTCCAATTGCCTATGTGGTTTTAGTTTAGGTGGGTTTTTGGCCACGGTCATGTTTCCTTTTCTTTGAACGGTTGATGTAAATCTGTGTTTTTGTATCCATTGATCTCTTGCAAAATAAAGGAGCATGAAACGAAATATTTGACCAAATAGAATTAGGGTAAACCCTCTCTCTCAGTCCCCTCCTCTCTCTCATGCCATCATAGATATGGGTGGCAAGAAGAAGAAGTGGGTATAAGGTCGTCTCTGTTCTCACCCCCCATTTCTTCTTCATGTTGAGGTCTTTTTCTTATTTCCCCATTTATTTTCCAGGAAGGCATCTTCTTTCTCTAAATCGTCTCTCTTTTCAGTAGCGAAAACGACGTCTTCAATCGAAAGTAATTATTCTTCCTCATATCTCTCTTTCCCCTCTCACAATTTTACTTTTTAGGGTTAGGGTTTACCAATTTCAGCTTTGAAGGTAGTGTTTTTCCGTATTTTTGATAAATTATGTTCATATGAAATGACTTCATTCAATGTTTATTATATAGCCTTACAAAATAGTGAGTGATATTTCCCTATTTTTTTATTATAAGAAAAAGTTATTGTCTTTGGTTGTTATTACGATTTTTGCAGTATCTCTTCAAGGATTTAACTTTTCAAACTATTTTTGGCAGTGGTTACTAATTGTCTGATATTGTTTTTCTTTTAACCATCAGTCACTCAATACTTATTATTTCGTTCTTTGTCTTCTTCTCCGTGAATTGATTGTTGTAACTAGCTATGAATCACTCAAACTTTGAATTTGTTCTTACTGAATCCATTGTGGAGTTCTTTTGATATGTATTCAATTTGACACTGTTTCATATTGCCAAAAATGGGTATCAATTAAGTGTTAGATGATATAACTAAAAGTAGGAAAAATATATATATATCAAATGACAGTGAAATTTATGGGTATCGTTAATTGTACACAAACTTGTCAAGTCCTTTTGTTTTTCTCACTAAAAGTTTCTTTGCTATAACTTATTTGTCTTTTTATTTTTGCTGTAATTTCTAGAACTTAATGGTTGATGATATTGTAAATCCAAAAATAATTGATTGCACGTTGAAAGTAACCACCCCACTGGCTAATGCCTTAGGTCTTGAAATTGGTTGACTAGAGGTTTTGGCGTTGGTTTTGTGGCTCTTTGTGAATATTTTCTTTTATGTGTTTACACTATATCAAGATATGAAGTCAAATCCTTATATGGTGTGTCTGTGCTAGCTAGAGCGCTAGTGTGATTGGGTGCCTGATTTTTTATGAGTTATACATGAGTAGGAAGTATATATTTTTCAAAATGGACTTATTAGGTACATTGCTAGTAATAGCATTTATGAGCATTGGGATGTGTTTGCAATACTTAATATCCACAAGGTTTCCCACTTGTCGGAACGCAATATGTTGATGCAAATTGTAACCCTGATTCACGAGCTAAAGTTTTACTATTTGATTCTATTAACACTCGCGTGTTTCCTTTTAGAAATGATCCAATGCTAAAGAAATATTGTAGCTGTATTATTAGTTATTGAAATTGATTGTGATTTCTTTCGGATTGTTGGCAGTTGGTATGGTTTTAATGAACTTGTTTAAAATTTTAGGTAGAAGTTCTAAACAATTATTTGTGATATTTGAAGTTTTCCGTTGCAATAGAAATTGAGTGCAAGGTAGAGTAGGAAACGGCTATGTATGTGTTATAAGAATGTTGACTTGATCGAAGGATGGATATCATTCTAATACTTCTCTCAGATATGATGTCTTTCACAATGTCAAAGAAACTATGAGTTGAGAAGCAACTTCATCGTCGGGCATGTGCAATCTTAAGTTGTTTGTAATTAATAGCTAGATGTTGTCTTATGCTATGGTATTGACTTTTATGAGTTTTATCTTTAATGCATCAATGATATGTTTTATATTTCTCTTAGAAGTATGGTTGGGAGCTTAATCCATATATATATATATATATGATCATGGTAAAATCTTATACCAAAGTGGTGTTGGCAGTGAAAAGATCAACATATAATCATATAGTGGACTGGTGCTTGTAGTGAGGATTGGATGGAAGGTTTGTTGTTATGGGAAAGTGGTGCTAGAAGTGAAAGCTTTGGTGTACTCTTGTTTGACATGAATTCATGCAAAATTTCAAGATAGCTGGGTTTAGCCATATATCAAAGTCAAATACCGATGTAGCTGTTTTCTTAGGAGTGAAGCTTGCTTCAGGTAAGTATTTAGAACTTTTATAAACCTTGAACGTTGTTTTAATTAGAATTGAATGTGTAAGCTAGTTAGATTTTATTTAAATAATGTATGAGTTCATGATTACCATACGTTCGTACCTCATGTATACGATTAAATAATGTGCCTCATGTATCCGATTAAATAATCTGTCTTCTTTTGATGGAACTTCAACATTAATGTGTTTTGTTAGTTGGATGATTTTCTAGGGACTATTTTAGTACTTTTTCTACTTATACTTTTCTTAGAATGAGCTGTTTCTTAGAAGCAAAGAAGTTAGAGTCAACAACTAATTACGATGCAGCGTTTGGTAGGGATTAATTTGTACAACGTTTTTACAACACGTAATGGTTCTTTCAATTGATATTTGCTATATCATATGATTTTCTGTGCGAATGGTGTCGTTTTAGTTCTAATGGTTAATTTTATATGGCTGTAGCTAAGTCTTCAAAGCCTACTCTTTAAGGTAGGATACATGATGATAAGGTACAACCAAGCGAGCCTAAGTATGCAGACTTTGATTCGACACAGTTGAGGTGTTGTTTAGATGGCTAGGAATGTAGTCTACCGAGTTTAGGCACTATAAATGGTGGTGTTTTCAAATTTTTTGGGATTCTTAATAGTTTTCAAATTTCTTAAAGAGTAGTTAGTAGTATATTATCTTCTTTTATGTAAGTTTGGATATGAAATTTTAATGAAATATTTATGTTAAGTAATGGATATGAAATTTTAAATTGTGGAGAATTATGATTCTCGGGGGTTTGTTTTGATTGAAATTGTAGATCTTTGTATGATATGAACTTCAGGTGTGATATAAAGGTGTTGGAACAATTTTTTTTAAAACAATTGAAAGCATTTGCCATGGCCTTCAGCCATGGCCAAACAATACATCCAACACACTCAAAGCAAACCCCTATGGTTCATATAAGCATTAGCCATGGTTTCTAGCTGTGGCAAAAGAGTCATTTGCCACGGCACTTGGAACGGTTTAGAACTGTGGGAAAAAAATAAGCTTTGGCCATGGCTAAAAACCGTGGCAATATATTAGCCACAGGCGCATTGGCCACGGTCGTGCAACAGCCAATGACCGTGACAAAAGGTCTTTAGCCACGGTTAATAGCTGTGGCTAATACTCAGTATTTTTGTAATTGGTGAAGGCTCAAGGGGGGTAACTAGAGAAAAACTATCTTTTTGGGTTTTTAACGTTTATTTGGCTATATCGATCCAAAAAGGGCCTAAATTCTCTCCTAGGATATGGCGTGGTGATCAAGCAAGTGGACATGTTATCTTTCTATCCAGACATCATTTGTGTCATCACTCAATAATCATTCAGTTGAGGCTTTTGGCTAGATTCTCACAGGATATGGAACTTAATTGTTCTAACCTCGGCTTCGGAAACTTACTGCTATATACAATCAATGATGCTGATGCATACAATTCATGAAAAGATGCAGAAACTATTGTATGTATATTAGTCTAGTTCGAAGAACGAATTTTTACTATATTGCTATAATGAGACTTCTAAACCATTTGTTTATCATAGAAAAAGGAAAACAAGACTTTTAGTACTAAACAGAAAAATATTTTTGGTATTTTCGAAATTTGTTTACAGAAAGAAAGAAATATAGAAATATACTTAATATATATAATATAAGAATTGCTATATAATAAATGCCTAGTTTTTGCAGAAAGTTACTATACCACCCCTAAACAGAAATATACTTTGTCCCCAAAATATGAAGAAAAAGAAAGAGATTACCATATGTACATGAGCAAAAATGGTAGTAACATATACTCTGTTCTTTGTGATGAGAATATACCACCCCCAAACAAGTTTGGAGTGTGGTTTGATAGATGTAGAACAAGAAATACATGGATTTATCTAAATAGTAAGCTACGTAATTATTCTACCAAGAAATTTTTGGGTTTTTGGATTTATTTGTAAAAACATGCATAGTGTAGAAAATAAGAAAATTTGGGCATGATGTATTTGTATGTCCTTCTACTCATATACCACAAATCCTTATACATTCCACAAAACACAGGCATACATAACAAATAATACAAATAAAAACTAGAATTGCAGAAAGTAAAGACATGTACTAAAATGAAAACAAATTATATCTATCTATACGGACACTAGGGAGTTGCTTAGTCAGAATCCACCCGAGGTAACTAACTACGTCGAGACAAACTCAAGCTACTCCTATATCTACCCTCTCGATTGAGCTTTCTCAGGCGTAGGAGCTTATGGAACTATCTCATCTCGCAGCTCCTGAAGCATCTGGAGAGTGCTGGCCTGAAAGTTACTATGCTCTTGCTGAATTGTACTCAACTGTTGATGTAGTTGACGCTGACCATCATGCATGAATATTAGAACATCTATGGGTCGCGTGAACTGAGATGGAGCTCTTGGAGCAAAGTAGTCTACTAGGGGTGGAGGAGGAGCGACGTCATCGTTGAGATTGTGCTTGATCTTTTCTACAGCCTCTGGGGACCAGTTGTGCTGAACACAGTGAAGGTAGACATGATTGAATGTGGCAGACTTTACTGCCACAAAGTCACTCAGAACTGCTGCTCCCCAACTAAGCATGAGCTTAGTTACAAGGGTAGGAAGGGGAGTAGTACTCCGTCTAGACTGAGAAAGCTGGTCCCACAGGAAAGAACAAACACAGAAGCTGTTGTTCCAGGTCTGTAAGATCCAAAGAATGTGAATGATCGATTTATCTATATCCAAAGATTTCATCATCGCCACTAGGTTGTGCGCAATCGAAGTTGCTATTGCCAGCTGGTTTTTCCTCAAAGAAGTTTGCCTCGCGCAGGTGGAACCATTGATGTACTCGCCCTTTAACACATTCACATGCATCAAGTCGAACACTGTGCCATAAAACTGCTGACTCTCGGGGACCTCGTGTCGTGCTTCGATACCAAAAACCGATCCAACTAACTACCTAGTCAACTCATGCGAGCCTCCCCCAAACAAAACTGTAACCAAACCTTCGTTATTGCGAGCTAAGCCGCGATAGAAAGCTTGAACAAGAGAAGGTGAGTAATGATTAGATGGTTCTAGGAGGTGTGGCCTCCAACCTCATCAAGGATCTGTCCCTTGAAGAAAACATTAAAAACCCCCGAATCAAATAGATTTGAAAAATCCATTTTGGGTACAATCTTTTGATTGGTAGCCATGAGTGGATGTTTTTGTTAAATTGAAAATGGATATGAGGTGGGGTGAAGGTTTGTTAGAAGTTGTAGGAAAAGTTTTGAATTTGGTGAAGAAAGAGGTGTGGGCGCGTGTCGGGTTGATTTTTGCGAGTTAGGGTTTTGTGTGAAAGAGATGGTGAGTCGGGGGGTCACGTGGTTGGAATTTAAACCCACGTACGACCGTCGGTTGTTAGGTTTGTAGGGTTTGAGATTTTTGGCCCAAGCCCATATGAAATTCAGAAATATCGAAAAGGTCCTGTTCCTTCTCGTAACTCGTAAAATACAAATCCCTTCTCCATTACCGATCCGATTTAGACAAACAAATTGTCTAAATGATCAACGCAAAAAATCCTATCCAACGGTATATCACATGCTTTGATCCAAGAGTGTATGAAACACAAGATGATAGATGAACGTCTTGAAGCGAGAAGATGACATAAGCTGTATACACGAATGAGTTCTAAAAAGAATAAAGTGTGCCAACTTGAAAGCAAAGTGCACGAATAGTGGAATGAATAAAAAAGAGTGTTAAGAGAGAAAAGGGAATGGATGGTGGAAAGAATATACAAACGTGAAATTAAAGATTAATTAATTTTTTTGGATTTAAATTTTGAAAAACTGTAAAAATGTGGGTCGTTTATAGTCAAATCCCCAAGACTTGAGTTAATCCCAACCAGATGGTTTGATCACTCTATTAAGTTGGGATCTGTGTTTCAGTGTAAGACACATGTAGACTGTAAATACTGAACCCTTGCTTACCGGCTGAAGCCCTGGGCAATCTGGTGTTTGACATCTCAAACACCAGTTCTCCTTGATTGCACGCCGTCTGCAGGCATAGGAAAATTTTCCTACACCAGGTGTGATGGTGTGAATTCTCTTCCAGATATCAAGTTGAATATCATTCGGAAGAGATGAAAAAACTTCAGAATCAGAGGGTACACATCTCCATTGAGCATTGCTCGGTAGAGAAATACTATTTTTATACATTTTGAAAGGTTTATAGAAAAAGGGGGGAAAGAAGTTTTTGAAATTTTTACAATTTTGGCAGCTGAAAATTTTGTAGAGTTTTTAGAAAAAAGGTGGGAATTTTTTTGAAATTTTTGTACAAAACAAGTCTTTTAACGTTAGATTCTCGAGACAATAATAGAGAAGTGCATGATAGAATTAAACAGATCATGGTTTCACTTTGGATTACACCATTTGTTTAATTCTAGAATTTGATGCCTCGTCGAGTTTGTTTTTTTATTAATTTTTTTTTCTTAAAAGGTATCTCTAACAAAAATAGAGGGTTTTTGCAAGAAGATAAAATCATATGTTTATCTAGTATCATTTTGGTTACTATAGGACGTAAGATTTTAAATTTTTATATCCTCAAGTTTTTGAAACTATGTAGAGATATATACAAAGGACTCGTACAAAAGCAGTGATTAAAAACATACCATAACAGATTGTCTTAGGCAACTTTCATGCCGGTTCAAGTGAACCCAATCTAGACAGACAAAGCTTTAGTTATATGAGTTGGGAGATTTACTACGCAAGACATGATACATCTTGACCCATCAAACCGCCCCTAGATTGCATTTTTCTAGGGGTTGATCCATGTAGAATCCATTATCCGTTTTGAAACAAAAATCACATGACTAGTGTTGTATCGAGAATCCTCTATTATAAACATTGGAAAAACCAAGAACTTTTGTAAAAATAACAAGGAAAAACTATTTTTAACAAAAGGAGTGTAAAATAAAGAAAAATAAAATTGTATACTTGCTCCATAGAGGTACACTACTCTAACTACGAGTAGAAGTGCTAACAATGAATATGCAAGGTATACGTGGACTCAAGGCTCCGACACTTACAACCACACACTATAAGTAGAGGGTCCGGTTACCTTTTATGATGTATTCCATAGAAACAAATGTAAGGGAATGAATGGATTGGAAATACATCACGGAAATGAGGATTTAATCCTCATAGATAGGATCATGGAGAATGGTTTCTTTTACATCCGTAGATCATAACTCATGATAGTGTTTTAGGCGCTTGTAGCTTCCAAGCCTGAGTTCGCTTGTTTAGGATTGGGAACTGCTTGTCCTGGGAACACACCTTTCTGGGCTTTCTCTTGAGTTAGGATGTTTAGAGATTGTTATATGGACACCAAGATTTGAGATTGTTGATGCATCAAAGATATCATCATCTCGGATGTTTTATCTAATGGGACATTAGTAGGTTGGGCAATTGGAACTAAGTCTCTTTGGTTGTTGATTGGTGGATTTTGGTAGTTATGGTTAAAGTTGGATGGAACCATCGCTCTATTCTGATTGTTGTAGGTACCTTGTCCTTATATGAACTGATTGAATGTATTTTGTGGTTTGACATGATTTGTGAACCTTAGAGGTGGTTGGGTTTGTGGATTAGTATTCCATTGAAAATTTGGGTGTTGCCTCCATGGTGCATTTGGTACATTGAAAGCATAAACTTCTTCTGGTTGAAGTGATGCTATGTTGTTGAGCAAGGGACAATGGGTAGAAATGTGATTTAAATCGAGACAGAAAGTGCATGGTGCTATATCGATGTTCATGACTAGTTGGGGAGTATGGTCTTTTTGTTTGGTTGCAATGGCATCTATCTTTCTTGTGAGGGTTTCGATTAGTGTTTTAATCTCTAGATCAGATTTTACCTTAAAGATACCATTGGCTTTATAAGTACTAGGCTGGGATGTTCTGGAATTGTTTGTCACCCCAATGAGTACTCTTTTATGCTTGGTCTTCAAGAAAGGTTAGAGTTTCTGTAACACCTTTATCTAAAAAGTTTCCATTACTCATGATATCCAGTGTGACTTTGTGTTCTTGGAGAAGACCTTTGAAAAAACATTGGACAAGAGTGGATTTTTCTAGTTTATGGTGAGGACATGAATGGAGCAGGTCAGAGAATTTATCCCATGCTTCAGAGAATGTCTCACTTGGACTCTATCTGAAGAACTATATCTTGCTTATTATCTCCTCTTTTTCTTCGGTGGAAAGTACTTCTTCATGAAGGAGAACACTACCTTTTCCAATGTATCGAAATAATCGGGCTTCTTAAGTAGAAGTCATGTGTGGCTCTTGCCAGCTAGAGTGAATGGAAGCACTCTTAGTTTAAACTGAACATCAGAAACGCCCGGATGATTGAAAGTACTGCATACTTCATGTATCCAGCGTAGGTGTTCGTACGGTAACTCGCGTTTGAAACCATGAAAGACGGGTAAGAGATTGAACACATTTGGTGGGATTCGGAAATCGCTAGTGAGTTATGTGAGTCGTATACAAGATGGAGGACCATCTTGTAACGGTGCATAGAAACTAGAGAGAGGCTCTTCAGCTTGAACTACCTCATCCGCCATCTTAGTAGTTGGGGGATGAGAAATAAGAGTATGGCTAGATCGACGTGCTCTCGTACATGGGTAAGTTTTAAATGCGCTAAACTTTTGATTGCCTGAGCGTAGTCTCATGCACGATTGCTAGACTATTTAGAATCTACTTATATATGGACATAAATATGTTGGATGCTCAAACAGCGAAAGTCGTTTGTAGCTTTGAAGTTTTTGAAAAATTTGCATGAAATGTCTATATATTAGAAACTATGCCCTATTTGAATTTAACAGTGGGCGCGAAACTGGGTTTTGGGAACTACACACCTCAAGGGAGAAGATCACTACTTCACCAAATGGTGTGCCACTAAGAATCTCACTCAAGGTATTTCTGAGGGAGGGGAGTGAGTAAGGTGGTTGGTCCACTGGAATCTGATAGTTCACTACTCTCTTTATTCATGCTAGATGTTTGTCCTGATGGACAAGACTAGATTGGCTTAGCTTGATTGATTTTATCTTTTTAGTTTGGTCTATATAACAAACAGTTCATGCAACATTCGATCTAAAGTGGGGTTTAATCCCACTTTTTGTTCTTTTAGGGCTCGTGTTTAGCCTTAGCGTTAATGTAAAGACGAGATTGAAACGTAAATCAGACAATCATGCACGCATGCTTAGTAACATACAAGTATCCTCTTGCGCTTTGTAGCGAGAAGGTTTAGAAGGTACCGCCCAAGGTGTGCGTACACGACCCTTGGGGTGAAGGCGACGTGGTGGGTTGACGAACTGTTTGGTGTCTTGCATGTCAACCCACCATTCGAGCGCTTCATTACGGTTACAAGTTTAATCTACCTAAGACCCACAAGTTGGGTTGAATTGCGGCAAAGCTAATAAGATATAATTGGTTGCCTTCGTGGGCCTAAAACAAAGTTACCTTCGTAGGCTTAAAACTATAAAAGCGGTAAACTCGAAAAGTAACTACATTTAGGTAATTAACTATTCACTAATGATTAATTAAACAAAATATGTAAAAGCTTAGAAAGTGTTCTTCAAAGATTGGAACTTCAACCCCCAAGTTGGGTTGAGATGTGCGAGCGTCATATTATACACTGCTCGCCTCGCACATCCAACCAGTCCAAGTTGGTTGAATCCCTAACTCTTGGTAAGTAAACTTAAACCCAAAAACTAACCTTCAAACTTAAACTAGTTTGTATTTATCCTAATTAAGTTTTTTGTATTTTGATTTAACTATATGATATTATCTTAATCTAACATGCATAAACAACAATTAATAGAAAATAAAACCTAAACATGCTACTAAACTAATTTTAATGTTTAACTTTATTGATGGATTATTAATTCATTTAAATTAATATAATTTTTTAAGTTTTAAATTTCTTTTTTAATTGACTTTTTAGTTTTAAAAACTCAAAACTTTTCAAATCTATCTAATTTTTATCTACTCACAGTTGAATTAAAATGACCAGGGGGAATTAAAGCTAACTTACATACAAAGATTCTGATAGGTACGGAAAAAAACAAGGTGTGGCTCGGGTCTAATAGGTACGGGCACGGCAAGGACGCGTGCGCGTGGTTGGCAGGCCCGGACGTGGAAAGCACAGGTGCAAGCGTGTCAAGGGAATAGGTGCGTGGTTGGCAGGCGCGGTGTGGGTTGATTTTCACCATTTTTGCTCGTTTTTCTATAGCAGTCTCTGGTGAATTGGCTCGTGCTATTCTCGGGCTCCATTTGCTCAGAAGTGTAATGGAAATACAAGAAAAAGAATCATTAGTAACGAAATAAAAGAAAAAAAACTTGAAAAATTTGAAAATAAGATTGAGAAGAAGAGTTCAAAGAGTGATTTTTTCTCCATCTTCCTCCATGTGCTTAAATCCATGACGGTGACGATATTTGATTGAGTATTAATAGTGGTGAGTTGGGTTTTGTTGTTCATTTTAGATCATTTGTTAGGAGGAATGATTTTGATCATTGGAAAATCTCTTTCTAAACTTTCTAGTATTTCTTACTTTTGTTCTTGATGTTTTAAATGGTGGAAACACTAGTTCTTATCTAGAATGGGTTGAAATCTTAAATAACTATTGATTTGATAGAGAAACATGTATGGAAATGGTTTAGATGGATATCTTGCTCACAAAGTTATACTCATTTGAGTATGACTAGTGTTTTTGGGGTTGAATCAAAGATTAGGATAATAAATGAAAATTTTGTATTGAAGATAATAAGGACTTGATTTAACAACTAAAGCTTGAAGAACATAAAAATGGAAAACAAGTAAATAAAAAATTAAACTAGTAATTAAAACATATTATCTACTCCTAATAACCAAAGATTAATTCTAGGGTAAGGTTCTCTCTCTCCCCACTTTGGTTTATATAGGATACCAATTACATATTTGTCCATTCTTCTAGAAACACCTTGAGGATAAGATTAAGCTTTGTGGGCTTTTGACTTTAGCCCACATAATTGAATTCTTGATTTGGCTTTAAGTCCTTGAGTCCATAGCTTTTAGCTTTGAGTCCTTAAGTCTTTAGCTTTTAGTCCCGAGTCCTTGAGAGTTGACATTAACTTTTTTGCACTTTCACTCCTAAATTGGAATCTTCCCAAGCAACGTCAATAACAATCCTTTTTGCGCTAAAATGTACATTTTAGGAATATACGTCCTAAATTGCTTGTATCCTGCAAAAGGTAGCAAAAGCTATAAATTGTCTGTTCATTAAGCATAAGAAGGGCATAATTAAAGCATTGAAAAGGTAATAAAATGCACATTTGAGGACTGATCACTGGTCCCATAAGAAAGAACAAATATAGAACCCGTTGTTATGGGTCTGTAAGATCCAAAGAATGTGAAGGGTTGACTTACCTATATCTGAAGGTTTTGTCGTCCCCACAAGGTTGTGTGCAATCAAAGTTGCCACCGCTAGCTGGTTTTTCCTCAAGGAAGTCTGCCTCATGCAGGTGGAACCAGTGACGTACTCGCCCTCTAACACAGTCGCATGCATCAAATCGAACACTGCGCCATAGAATTGCTGACTCTCGGGGACCTTGTGTCGCGCCTGGATACCCAAAGCCTACCTAATTGACTGTCTAGTCAACTCATGCAAACCTTCCCCAAACGAAATGGTAACTAAACCCTCATTATAGCGAGCTAAGCAGCGATAGAAAGTTTGAACAAGAGGAGGGGAGTAGTGAGCAGTGAGTTCTAGCAAAAGTGACCTCTAACCTCTTCTAAAGATCTGACCCTTTAAGAAAACATTAGAAAACCCCTGAATCAAATAGAATTGAAAATCCATTTTGGGTACAATCTCTCGATTGACAGCCATGGGTGGATGTTTTGTTAAATTGAAAGTGGATATGAGGTGGGGTGAAGGTTTGCTAGAATATGTAGGAAGGGTTTTGAATATGGTGGAGATGGAGGCGTGGTGCGGGCAGTTGCGCGGTTGGATTTTAAACCCACGTACGACCGTCGGTTGTTGGGTTTTTAGGGTTTTGAAATTTTGGTCCAAGCCCATATGAAATTTGGAAATATTGAAAAGGTCCTATTCCTTATGGTAACGCATAAAATGCAAATCCCCGCTTCGTTATCGGTCCAATTTGGACAAACGAACTGTCTAAACGATCAACGCAAATAATCTTATCCAATGGTATATCACATGCTTTGATCCAAGGGTGAATGACACACAAGATGATAGATGAACACTTTGAAGCATGTAGATGACATGAATTGTATACACGAATGAGCTCTAAAAATGAATAGTGTGCCAACTTGAAAGAAAATGTGTACGAATAGCGGAATGAATAAAAAATAATGTTACGAGAGCAAAGGGAACGGATGGTGGAAAGAATATACAAACGTGAAAATTAAAGACTAATTAATTTTTTTGGATTCAATTTTGAAAAACTGTAAAAATGTGGGTCATTTTCAGTCAGATTCCCAAGACTCGAGTCAATCCTAGCCAGATGGTTTGATTACTCTATGAAGTTGGGCTTTGTGTTTTGGTGTAAGATACATGTAGACTGTAAATACTGAACCCTCGCTTATCGGCTGAAGTTCAGGGCAGTCTGGTGTTTGACATCTCAAATACCAGTTCTCCCTGACTGCACGCCGTCTGCGCGCGTAGGAACTTTTTCCTACACCAGATGTGATGGTGTGAATTCTCTTCCAGATATCAGGTTGAATATCAATTGGAAGAGATGCAAAAACTTTAGAATCGGAAGGTACACGTCTCCATTGAGCATTGCGAACTGTTTTTAGACATTTTGCAAGGTTTTTAGAAAAAGGGGGAGAAAAGAAATTTTTGAATTTTTGCAATTTTTGATAGCTGAAAATTGTATACAATTTTGATTCTTTTAACGTCATATTCTCAAGACAAGATAGAGAGGTGGAGGTAAAAGATAGAATTAAATAGATAATAGTATCACTTTGGGTTACTCTATTTGTTTAATTCTTGTCTAGAGACGCCTCATTTTTTATTTTTTTTTGGTTTTCTTAAGCAAAAGATATCTTTAACCATATAAAGGTTTTGACAATAAGATAAAATTATACGTGAATCCGGTATCATTTTGGTTACTCCGGGGCGTATAATTTTCATTTTTATATCCTCTAGTTTTGAAAACTATAGAGAGATGTTTTTAAGATACTTGTACTCAAAAGTTGTGATTCTAAACGCTAATTTTTGAAAAAACAAACCATAACAGGTAATCTCAGGCAACTTTCGTGTCGGTTTTGGGGTGAACCCAATCCAGACAGACATAGCTTCAGTTATACGAGTTGGGGGATTTATTGCGCAAGACATGGAATGTCCTGACCCATGCAAATAGCGCAGTGATATAGGTGACCCTTAATAAGCAAAATTGATCTCAAACCGCCCCTAGATTGCATTGTTCTAGGGGTTGGTCTATGTAGAATCCATTGCTCATTTTGTTTTTGGAAAATCACATAACTATTTATGTATCAAGAATCTTACAATAATAGAACAGAGAAAACAATATTTATGAAAGGGTGCGAGAAGGGTTTTTCTTTTTGGCTTTTTGGGTTTTTTGTTCCTAAATTACTTAAAATAATAACAGAAAGAAAAAGAAAACTACTAAGAAAAATCAGTATGAGATTGTAAGACGAAACTCGAAATAAGACAACCGTAAGACGAAGCATGCTAAACAACCATGAAAGGAAACCGTAAGACACCTCCACTTAGTCACCATCTCACCTCTACTTTGTTTCACATCTCTTCTTTATAGAGGAAAGACTACTCAAGCGTCAAAAGTGAAGATTGAATGAAAGAACTTATGTAAGATAAAAGACTGGTAAATAATAGAAAGTAGGAAATGTAAAGTAAATTACAGGAAAAGAAAACTATTTTTAAAAAGAATGTAAATTAAAGAAATAAAAAATGTATACTTGCTCTATAGGGGTACTAAAGCTGTAGATTGTGGTAGTAACTTAGAATAACATATGTACAATAATTTAATCATTTAAAGATAAATGTGCAAAATATGAGCAATGAAATGCAAAAGCAGAGTCGTTTTCGAGACTTTTAAAGATTGTCCTTAAGGTGGGTTCTCACAGGGGTGTGTTGCAATCATAACTCTCTGATAGATTCACTCAAGGTTCATTCTCTCAAGTGCAGCGGGCACTTATATTCCTCGCATACTCAAATGACGTCTAAAGAAACTGGGGTCAATTGATCACGCTTGCCACTTACTATCACACCATCTTATTCCTAATTGAGCCAGAAGTCTTTTATTAGGAGTTACGAGGCTAGGGTGATGGTTTAGAAAGAAAAAGGAAGGGAAACATTTGATAAGTTGGGAAACTGGGAATTCAAGATACTTGTAACCAGAGAAGAACCTCGTTTTGTTCTTTTGCTTCCGAATTGTAGTCTTTTAGCCCTTTGGCTTTTTGACTCCATATGATTTTGAAAATTTGGGAGTTCTAACTTGCTTTTGTTTTTTTGCTTTTGTTTTTGATATCTTTTTCTTTTGATTTTGAACTTTTGGGTGATTTGATTTTTGACTCCTTTGATTTTTTTAGAGTTTTCAGTTTTTGGTGGGTTTTTCTTTATTCTCTTTCTTTTTCTTTTCTTTTCGAAGAAAATAACTGTTCTGTTTTTGTACAAGGTCTTCTTTTTTTTCCGATATCCATCCAGTTCTCAACTTGTCAACTGGGTAAGTTTTTTATTGTGTGTTGTAACGGGTTAGGAATTTTTGGTGAAGAATAAACTTTTTTTTTGCAAGCAAATGTGAATATATTATTATAAATATAAAAGTTACATATTATAGTTTCCACCATAAGGAACATAAGGAACAAAAAGGCATCTTGCTACACTTTATGGAAATCCAAAGTATAACTGGTCCTAGTTTTCCAAATTTGTGACAAAAGGTGGTCTTTCCACGCTCCATACTAATTCAGCTTGGTCTAAAGTGGCTCGAACATTCCAGAGTAGAGCATTCATTTCTTAAGTTTTGGAGGTTTCTTTGCCCTTGTGGATGGGGGAGAGTGTTCCTGCATCATCCATTGTGGCTTGTATTTTTTCTTGGGTATCGTCTGCCATGGTTCATCGCCATCCTCCGAGTTATCCTCATCATCAACTAAGTTTTCCCAATTAGCCGCTCTCGAAATAAAGTTAGTTTCATTCACTACATTGATTTGATTGGCTGCTCTTGAGGAGGAGAATGAAGACTTTGCTCTTGTTGCCGAAAAGGAATTGGTGAAGAATAAATAGGCTTTTAGAAAAGGGTGGAGGCTCAAGAGGGGTAACTAGAGGAAAAAGTATCTTTTGGGTTTTAACGTTTATTTGGCTATATCGATCCAAAAAGGGTCTAAATTCTCTCTTAGGATATGGCGTGGTGATCAAGCAAGTTGACGTGTGGCCTTTCTATCCGGACATTCTTTGTATCATCACTCAATAATCATTCATATGAGGCTTTTAGCTAGATTCTCATTGGATATGGAACTTAATTGTTATAACCTTGGCTTCGGAAACTCACTGCTATATACAAACAAATGCTGATGCATGCCATTTATGAAAAGATGTAGAAACTATTGTACGTATATTAGTCTAAGTACGAAGAACGAATTCTTACTCTATTGCTATAATGAGATGATAAGAGCCCAAAATGTAGCCTTAACCCTTTAATAATATTACATTGAGACCAATTATGTGTATAATAAATATGAGTTAGTACTGTTTACGTGCATTTATGTATTTTAGGCATTGGAGTCAAATATGTGAAGAAATATGTCACTTTTGCGAGTTAAAGGATCAAGGTTGGTTGCTAAGAAGTTCTATGATTAAAGGCCAAGATTCAAGGAGAAAAAACCTTTTTAAAGCCCAGTCAAAGCTGAAAAGTCAAAGTCAACGTGGGCAGAAATAGAACAGAAAAATCAATAGAACTTCCGCAGGCCGTATCTTTGGACTCAGACCTCAGAATTGGGCATAGTATATGTCAAAACGACCGGATTCAAAAGCAGTTTCTAATGGTCTAGGCCTTGACCCAATAAGAGGAGAAAAAATAGACAAAAATTATGTTGCAGTAATTTCCAACAGAGAAACCCTTTTTGGAATTTAGTAATTAGGTTTTGGGCTTGATTTAAGGGTTTCTCCTAATTACTAAATTAAGAGTTATGCCTTAGTCTTCTTTATATAAGAGAGGGCTAGGTTTACAATTTCGTGCATGGGCTTTGGAGCTACTATGTTCCTGCAATGCCACGGTGGTTTCTCCTTCCTATTTAAAATTTGGACTTGCTGTAGAGAATCCGTTTGCACTTAGACCTTTCTTATGTTCATTTTTATCACACCTGCTAGCCCCTTTTGAATTCCCTAAGAACTCCTGATACAACATAGACAGTTTAAGAGAACTGCCACAATACGCCATCAACACATCACCTTTCCAGTCCCTTATCATACCCCCATAAGAAACATTTCCATTTTGTACTAAACCATCAAAATTTAAAGTAATCGTACCTGCTTCTGGTTTGTTCCAGTTGATCCACTGTTCTTCTTTTTTCTTGAATGTTACCCCGATACCCAATTTAACCAGCAACAGTTTTGTTGCCACATCCTCTTTCACCGAATTAATTGATTTAATCATGTATACTTTAATGCTTTTGATTACCTTTTGACTGACAACATCTGCTGTTCTAAATCTTTGCTTCTTTAATCTCCAGTTCCTTTCGGTCCAAATGGCTTGGACTGCTGCACATATGAAAGCTCGAATTATCTCAGAACTCGATGTGTTTTTGCCTGCACAGTCGCATCAAGTAGTACCACTCACGATGGGAGTCTCTGGCCATTTCTGGTAGTCCCAAAGCACTCTTAAAATATTGCCATATGATTTTGGAGTAGGAACAATAAAAAAACAGGTGTGCATAACTCTCCTTATGACTGTCGCAGAAACAACATTTAGATTGACCTATCACTTTCTTCGCGTGATCCCGGTTACGTGTTGGTAAAAACCTAAGAATAGCTGCCAGCTGGTAAATGAGTGCTTCGGAATAGCTAACTTCCCCCACACTATCTTGTACCACTTTACTTTGCTTCTCACATTTTTTAAGATGGCATAGGCAGACGCTGTAGAGAACACTCCTGAACTGCTCGATGTCTATGTAACCTGATCCTCCATAATATAGGAATTTATTTCAGTTCCTAAAATCCATTTCTTGATCTCACTTTCCTATAAGTCCCTGATGCTTCTTGACCAGCACCCATCGGTTATAAGTTCTAAAACTTTTGCATCCTCTGGAACAACATGAGCTAGTAGCTCCCTGGCGTGACCATTTAAGATTAGGGGTCCCGAGCACCAAGGGTCATGCCAGAAGCTCGTACTATTCCCATTTGCAATACAGTGCCTTGTAAACCTCCATGAGATTTCTCTATGTTTCAATATGCCTCTCCACACCCATGAACAGTCCTTCGGAGCCTTCATTGTCTAGAAATGCTTCTGCTTTATTTGGTGTTGCCATGACCATTTGACCCACAAGCTATTTGATCTCTGAGCAAGCTTAAAACCCAAGCCACAGTAGGCCGCTTGATTCCAGACTCTAGGATCAACAATACCAAGCCCACCTTGTTCTTTATCCAGTCTAAAGGTGGCATGGCTTGCGTGATGCATCTTCTTTTCCATTTTTGGCCCTTCCCATATAAATCTATTGCACAGTTTTGCCACCTTGTCAATCACTGTCTTACGCAAGACAAAAGTTCGAGCTTAATAAGTTTGGAAAGATGACAACACCGACTTAACCAGTTGCACTCTTCCTGCTCTGTTAAGGTCTTTGTTCTTCCAGTTTGAGTTCTTCGCAATAATCTATTCAATAAGTGCCAGACTTTCTCGAATCCCAACTCTTGATGTAGTTAGGGGCAGACCGAGGTAGGTCACCGGTGGAGTAACAATGGATATATTAAGCACTGCAGCTAGTTCTTGTCCTTCCACTTCAGTCATACTACCCGTAAGGAGGGTAGTTTTTTATTACTAAAATGGAGCCCTGTTGCCTGGGAAAAGGTGTGCAAAGTGTCCTTTATTACCATCATAGAGTCGATATTACCTTTGCAAAAAAGTAACACATAATCTGCAAAACATAAATGGGATATTGCCAACTTCCTGCACTTTGAGTGAGCATTTATTCTATTAGCCTAGAGATCTCGATAGAGGAAAGCACTTAGAACTTCCATGACAAGAACAAACAAGTAAGGGGAGACTGGATCGCCCTGCCTGAGTCCTTTTACCTTCAAAATAACCTTCTGGTGTCCGTTAACCATCACTGAGTATAGAGGAGAAGCATAGCACATTTGGAGCCATTAAATGAAGAGAAGAGGGAACTTGAACCTGTGCAATATAGTCTCCAAAGCTTGCCAAGAAATAGAATCATAGGCTTTCTTTATATCTAGCTTTATGGCATATCTCTTCTGACCATGCTTTCTTGAGTAACCCCCTTAGTAACTCATGAGCTAGAAGCAGATTGTCTTTTATAGACCTCCCCGGAATAAAAGCTGATTGGGAGCAGGATATCAAAGAAGAGATACAACACTTCATTCTGTTGGTTAGAACTTTAGACACACATTTATAGATGATATTACAACAAGCAATAGGTCCAAAAGAAGTAATAGAAGAAGCATTTTTCATTTTTGGGATGAGACAGAGAAACGTGGAATTTATACCTTCGGCCAATTTTTTGTGGAGAAATGTGCACTTGATAGCTCTGATGAAATCATCTCCAATAGTAGCCTAACTTTTCTTGAAAAAACATGCATTAAAACCATCGGGCCTAGGTGCCTTATTATCCCCCATACCAAATAAGGCATCCTTGATCTCCTCGTCAGAAAAAGGGGATACAAGAAAACAGCTAGTAACTGGATCTATTTCCATCACCGGAATATTGCTTAGTATCCCAGGATCACAGTAAGCCTCTGAATGGACACCTAGAAGGTCAGTATAAAACTGTAGAAACACATTAGCTACAGGTTCCTTCCCTTCCCTTTTAGTTCCTTGAGCATCATTGATTTCCCATACATAATTCCTTGTCTTTTTCTCCTTCAGTGCATTAAAGAAGTACGCACTACATTTGTCACCAAATCCCATCTAGTTAATATCTATTTTTTGAAACAAGTCTGCTTCCTCTATTTTAGTAAGCTACATAACTTATCTCTCAACTAAAATTCTTAGGCACTAAGAACACAGTTCAAAGGGTTCTGATGGAGCATTTCTTGAGTTGTTAGGAGTTGTTGTCTTGTTTCTGCTACCACTCTTTGTATGTCATTGCAAAAATATTTGGTCTACCCTTTCAGCATTCCCTTAAAATTTTTCAACTTTTTTGCCAACATAAAAGATGGGCTACCATAGTCTGCTACATCCCAACACTTTAAGTGTATTCTCAAAATCATTATGTAGTAGCCAAGCATTACAGAACCTGAACGGTGGTTGACTCCTGAAGGAATCAAGAAAAGTCATAACCAATGGGCAGTGATCGGATACACCTTGAGGTAACACTTCCACCTTTGTTGCCAATGATAGAGTATACCAGCCAGCGTTGACAAGACATCGGTCAATCTTAGACCACTTCCTGATATTATCTCCGCCACTATTCCAAGTGAAGAAACACCCTAATGTAGTGTGATCGAACAACCCTGTTTCATTTAAACATCTTACAAATGGCTGGGTTTCTTTTGGGTGCACAACCCTATCTCCAATCCTTTCATGAGAGTATAACACATTGTTAAAGTTTCCCATTACACACCATGGCCCCTGGATGCCGACACTAAGTGCTTCTAATTCTTCCTATAAAATCTGTCTCTTCCGGACATTATTACTGGCATAAATCACAGTAAGAGTGAATCTGATCCCATTTTGCAAAATCGTTGCCTTAGAGTGCAAAAACTGATCCCCTTCCACTTATTTTTCTATTTCCATAATACTTTGGTCCCAGCTGAGCTATATCCTCCCAAACTCATCACTAGAGTAGTTATGTACTGTTTCCCACAATGGACATACCATATTCTTAATAGTGAGAAAGCGCTCCATACGTACCTTAGTTTCTAGTAACCCTATACATGTAATCCTATTCTTTATTAGAAACTTGTTCATCTGCTTAGCTTTTGTACAATCATTCAACCCCCTAACATTCCAACTACTAATATTAGCCATTTATATGATTAACGACCTTTCTTCTTTGCACTCCCTTTTGGTCTCCCCCTCCCTCTCTTCCCAGTTTGAGACTGCTGTTGTTGATGTGCTGTCTTGTTCTTTTGGGCCCTTGTTTGTACTGGGGTACTTTCGACAGCTACTTGTGATAGGCTAGGTGTACCATTCTTATCCCCAAACAATTCTGGCTCAGCATCAGATAGATCGTCATCTTCCAGTTCCGCTAATTCCTCGAAAATGTTTCTTTCTACAAAAAAACATCTCTACACCAGGGTGCACTTGCTGCAGAGGTGTTTGCATTACTGCTAGTGGCTGTTCTAACATGTGTTGTACATCATAGGTGCATTCGACTCGTCCCGGGGATACTAGATTCATACTGCTTGCTTTTGTGTTTTCTTCCACATTACAGACCCCCACCGCATTTGTGTTTCCAGTCCTTATACTCAGAGGTAGCTCAGTGTTTGCCCCAAATAGCACCATCGATTCTGCCCCTTCGTCCTTGACTACTTGTTCTTCAACTGTAACATTCTCATTTTGGTTCCCTGAGTTCACTGTACTTGTTGTCTCATCCCTATTTCTCTGAGATGTCCCGTACTAAGCACTTTTGCCTACTGGTTGGTTACTACTACCTACCACACTGACAATCTGTAGCTCTCCTACATCTACCACCTATACACTTGTGTTTCCTACTACTTGCTACCCAATTTCTCTTCTCGTTATGTCCCTCTGTGTACCATTAGTTTGCCCATTTTGCCTTCTTGCCCACACCCTAGTGGTCCTTACTCCACACTGATTTGTTACATGCCCAAAATAGTTACACTTTTCACAGGATAGCGGCTTCCATGGGTACTCTAGTGGAATGACAATCTCTCGAGCTCCTGCTTTTATCTTAATACTTTCTTTGTAACTGTGATTGATAAATGCTAAATTATCCGTTTATTGGTTTTTACTTAAGTCCGAGGTCGACAGTCTGAAGTCCAAAGACCAAAGTCCAAAGTCTAAAGTCTGTATAGTCGTCCATTTAGTCAAGTTACCTTACTCACGTGGGTTTGGTTGGATAGGTTGAGTAAGGGATCGTCCAAATCTTAGGGCTCAGCAAGGTTCACAACTGGAATTACAACTTTTGGTGAGTAGGATTTTAGGTTTTTTAGTTGGTTTAATTAAATAAACGGTAATGTAAATAATGTAAATTACTAACGGTGATTTCGATGTAAGTAAACAAAGATAGAGAAACAGGGAGAGGGTTAATCATACTCATGCAAGAATCATTTTTAATAGTTTATATTACCACATTACTATAGCTCTAATTCGTCTCGAGTTCATAGACAAATCCGAGACGACGTCGAGTATTGATCCCTAGCGAAATGCCCACATCTCTGAGCCGCATCGCACTAGCATAAGAAGTTGAACTAATATTTCATCTTTGGAATATCATTTCAGCTCCTGATTCGATTCTACATTAGCTGGACAAATTGGAGAGCTGTATGACACCAGAGAGTCATGCGCGAGACATTTTGGGTCTCTCACAAGACTGTTCTGGAGCATCAACACTCCAAATTTGTATAGTCTCAGTCATTTTGGGACCGGATGTCTAATCTACACCTAATTCCTAAGTAGTGATTCTAGAATATTAAAGAGTCAATCCGGATTCTCACATAAGCAGCATAACCCTCCCCCTGGGGGGGAATTAGCTCATGGTCATTGAAGGAATAATTAACTTGTTGTATACATTAAATAAATAAATGCAGGACAGGAATTAAACTTGAAAAGAAATGACTTTTATTAAGAAGAAATGACTTACAGTATTTAAGCAGCTGAAATGAAAAGGACGGAATGTAAGTGCTGGAAATGAAAAAAACTACAGACGATTAACTAGCTAATGTATAGGTGATAAGAGCCCAAAACTGTAGTTTTAACCCCTTAGCAGTCATCCTTTTAGACCAATTATGTGAGTAATAAGTAAGAGTTAATACCGACACGTTTTTATGTATTTCGGGCTTCAAAGTCAATTATAATGCGAGGAATGTGCCACTTTGATGAGATAAAGGAGCAATGGTTGGTTACTAAGGAGTTCGGTGATTAAAGGCCAAGATTCAAGAAGACAAAGCCTTTGTAAAGCCTGGTCAAAAGATGAAAAGTCAAAGTCCACGTGCAGTAAAACAAAAGACAAAGTCAACAGAACTTCCGAAGACCATATCTTTAGACTCAGACCTGAATTGGGCCTATCTTATGTCAAAACGACCGCTCGGAAAGAGCTTTCCAATGGTCCAAGCCTTGACCCAATCAGAGGAGCAAAAGTGGACGAAAAGTCTGTTGAAGCGAACTGCAGCTGAAGAGGCCTTTTGGACTAAAGATTGGTTTTGGGCCCGATTCTCCGCCCAAAACATGGCTCCAAGCCCATGCACGATTTTGGATCTGAATGTATAAAACAAAAGCTTAGCTCTTTGTTAATGGTAGCTAGTTAGACCTAAATTAAGATATAGAATTCTAGATCTAGTTTTATTAATTAATTAAGTGTTAGTTCCATTTCAATTCCTGTTTTAGATTAAATTCTTGAATCATTGTTCTTGATTGAGTAGATAAATAAAATAGTTAATTTGTCAATTTCGAATTTGGTCATTTCCATTCTAGATCTAATTTCAATTCTTGTTCTTATTTCATTCCAGCCATTAAATTAGATTCATTATTGTTTAATTAAGTAAATCTCAATTTCTTACATTATGTTTAGTTTAGATTCAATGGGAAATGTTAGTTTGATGAATCAAGGCTAAAACCTCCATTAGAGGGGTTGATGAAGCCTTGATGAAAACTTAGTGGTTAGTATAGAACTGGTTGTAGAATCTATTCCACTCTAGAAGGTCGTGTTTCGCCATGAGAATGGGTGGACGACCTCTCACATGCTAGTTAGTATCGGTAGGAATGCCATGAACACTAGGGATTAGAACTTGAAATTCTCGCCAGAAGAACGTGAGAATTGAGATACAACATTCTACACTAGGTTGTTAAGTTGGATTCGAGGTGGATTTAATTCCCTCTATTTCTTTATCTAGATTCAAACAATCAGATTCCGTGAAGCATTCGTAGTTTAAATTCAAATAATCAATTTCATATTGCATCGTGAGTATAATTCCCCTTCGTGAAAGCTCTCATTGACTTTAGCATTGTTTTCATAGTAGAAGTAGTCATTTTAAGTCCCATTAAACCCACCCACCCTTGTTTGTTTCATACCGTGGTTGCCCATTTCAGCTTTGACAATTCGAGAAAATACTACACGCCAAGGAGAGAGCGCAATTCGCTAAGTTACATTGGAATTTCGCTTCTTTTCAATCGAATAGCCTACGCTTCATACTAAAGCGCCGACCAGCTTAAAACACGAACTCGAATCTACACCGAAGCCGACGCTTTATGTGGAGCGACCCGCTTAAAAACATCGTAATTTGAAAATTACTCCGAGCGTGGAAGGTCTCTACGCGAGCCGAAAGCACCTCGCGGTTAAATTTTTCGATTTCGGCAGCTTTGATTCAAACTTTGATCTTTCATATTTTTCAGTGTTCTAATCTCTTATATACACCGAACACGCCGCATACAACAAGACTTATTCATAAGCGAAGCAAGGACGCTTATCGTATTCCTTTCTTCCATACCTCGATTTCCGTTAGAGGTTTTCTACTAGTATATCGTAATTGTTTGGAGTGTTGCATGTTTAGTTAAGCTCAACTTAGTCTTGCATGAGATTAAGGTCCGGGTCTAACAAAACAACAAACGTAATTACACGCAACAAACAAGTCTATCTAGTATACCACACACTACACCTCTAGCTACTATTTCACACACACCACCGACATAATGGGGAAGAAAAGAGACTCCTCTCTCCGACTTTTACAAAGCCTTGGCGATAGCCCTAAATCGCATCGCTCTAGCGTAACCTGGGGATTTTCGAATCCCCAAACATATTTAATTTATTACCCGCTTTTCATGGGTTAGACCATGAAAACCTTATCAAAGCACACGTAGGATTGAACAAGTCCTTACAACATTCCATCATCCTACGGTAGGGTGCGGAACAAATTAAACCGGGGTATTCCCTTTCACATTAGCCGATAAAGGCGTCTTGGTTAACTGCCCAAGCCTAATTTCGTGGACTCGTGGGCTAAACTTGTTCAAATTGTTTATGGAACATTTTTACCCACCCCTAAAGACGGATGAGATGCTTTCCAAGATTCATTTTTCCCACGTAATCCTCATGAATCATTTTTCGAGGCATGGAATCGTTTCACCGATCTCCTTATAGAGTGTCCACATCATAACTTAGCTTAAAGACACGTTAGTTCGCGGCCTTTTCAAAGGTCTTCTACACCACCATAAAAAGTCCTTGACATAATGAATGGGGTAGTTTCCTAAGTAAAGGAGCCTCGAGGCTTACAAATTTTTAGAAGACCAAACTAAACGGAATAATAATTGGGGGGTAGTGATGATATCCCCCGCCGCCTAGTTCTTCTTCAACAATCAAGGCCGGTATGTTTGAGAAGAAAACCGATCCGTAACTTAAAAATCTAATCAATCTCTAACTAAAAAAGTAGAGGCTATTTCTGCTCAACAAAAGCCTATCCCCTCATGAATGTAAACTACAACCCATGTAATTTCTGTTTTAGTCCAGAGCACTCGACGATTATTGTCCTCTAGCTTATGAACAACAACCACCGAGAACAAGATAATGTTTACTCTATTAATAACTATCCTATTCCTAACGCCCTTGAGACAACATCCCAACTTCGGTTGGAGAAATAATCAACAAGTAACACCTGTGGTACAATAATCAAAACGTTAGGCAAGCAAACAATTATAACCAAGCTCCACCTAGGCAAGGACAAGGACAAGGACAAGGTCAAGGGAATTATAATAATTATAACAACCTTTAAACCACGACAAGGTCAAGCACAAGGTCAGAATAATTATAATAATTATAATACCAATAGAGGTATCGTTCCAGTTAACAATAATAACTATCACAACCCACCCATAAATAATCAACGAGATAGTTCAGCCGCACACCCACCCGTGACTACTACACCTACACAACCGGATCAGATCGACGCCTTTATACAAGTTACCCAACAACTTTTCCGCATAATGACTCAATCAAACCAACAGATTTTACAATCCATAAATCGGGGCATACAACAGTTAGCCCAAGCGAAAAGCCCAACCAAAAGGCGTGTTTCCGTGAAGGCGATACCAAACCCTAAAACAAAGCAAACACAGCCTTTGAGGTAAACGGTAATTCTAGTACGGAAACTACAATCGTAGGGTGACCTAAATGCCATCACCACTCTCCGCTCGGAAGAGTGGTTGATAACAAAGTAACTACGCATATAGTTACCCCATCAAGACTCCCTACACCGATATCTAACTAGATACCGCAATAGAAACCGAGGACCCTACCACGGTAGAGGTACCGGTTAAATCACAACCAAAGAAACCGAAAGCCAAGGTTACAAGCAAGTAGAGCCATATGCTAAATATAGAGCTTAAACCACCGTTCCCTAAAAATTAGCCATGCTAACCGTGGATACAAACTTTGAGGAAATTAGGAACGTTTTCAAGAATCTAACGATAAACCTTCCTTTTCTCGAAGCTATTAAAAAGCTACCTAACCACGCTTAAGTTTCTTAAAGAGTTGTGCACTACTAGGCGTAATACCAACATACCAAAAGACGCGCTTTTAACTGAACAGGTCCCAACTTTATCCGAAAAATAATGGAATTGTTAAGTACAAGGACCCCGGTCGCCCCATCAGAAAATGCACCTTAGGAGATTCCCACACGACGATCACCGATTAGACCTCGGGGGCTTAGTGTTAACTTACTCCCGTATTACTTGTATAAACAAATAGGTCTACAGAAATGCAACCTACAAAAATAACGTTGCAATTAGCGGACGTGTCAATTAAGTATCCTAAAGGTGTAGTGGAAAACGTGTTTGTTAAGGTTCGGGATTTCTACTATCCCGCTGATTTTGTTATCCTCGATACAGAAGTCGCTAATGACTCTATACCGATCATCTGGGGCGCTTCTTCTTGGCAACCGCCAACGCGCTTTATAAATTGTCGCGATGGAAAGATGTCCTTATCTTTTGGCCATCTTTCTCGTCGAGGTAAATGTTTTTAAAATGATGAAACAGTTACCGTGATTCGCCCGTAGATGGGGAGGTTATCATGATCGAGAGTTTAGCTCAAGATCATTTTAACAACACGTTTCGAAAACAATATGTACAAATTCCTTTCTTTGGAACTTCAGATTTTGTAAATGACTCCTACTTAGAGGAAGTCAACACCATCCCCGAGTCCACACCAATTGTAGTACCCGTCCGGTTGCTCCATATATCGATATTTAAGACTTGCTACCAAGCAAGTCTTCATTACGCAAGATAAGGACACTTATGAAACATCAACGGACATTCCGGCCCACACGGTGCTTAAACCTCTTCCCCGGAGTTAAAATATATTCAACTTGATCCGATGGTAGTCACCCGATAATTATATCTTCTCTCGTTAACTAAGGATGAAGAGACATGTTTAATAAAGGGTGATTAGGGAACATCGGGTCGATTGGTTGGTCCCCTAGCCGACATTAAGCGGAATTGACCCTAATGTTTGCACTCATCGTGATCCATTTGAGGATAACGCTAAGACTTCGTGAACCTCAACGCCGCTTGAACCCCGCCATGAAAGAGGTGGTTAGGGGAAGAAGTCTTATGATTTTCGATGCGGGTATTATATACCCAATCTCCGATAGCGAATGGTAAGTCCCATTCATGTAGTTCCTAAGAAATCGGGAGTTACCATGGTATGCGAACGGGAAGCGGTGACTATGTTGTCACCAAGGTCCTACGAAATGGAGAATCAGATTGATTACAGACGCTTAAATGCTATGACACCTAAAGGATCACTTTCCTTACCATTTATAGATCGGATGCTAGAACGCCTATCGGGTCATGCCTTTTATTGTTTTCTCGGATGGCTACTCCGCTATTTTCAGATTATTATTGATATTGATGACCAAGAAAATATAACATTCACATGTCCCTTCGAACATATGCCTATAAACGAATGCCTTTTGGCCTTTGTAATGCCCCCCGGTACCTTCCAAATACGTATGCTTCATATATTTAGTGACATGGTAGACATGGCTTTTATGGAAGTGTTCATGGATGATTTTTCTATCTATGGAGACTCCTTTTTACGTAACGCTTGTCCCGCCTAAGGTCTTGACACTCGATTGTGAAGAAAAGAGCCTCGCTTTTAAATTGGGAAAAGTGTCAATTCATGGTCAAAAAAGGGCATAGTATTAGGTCATATATTGTATCTAGTGATGGCATCAAGTAGATAAAGCCAAACTAGATAAGATAGCTTAATTTACTAAAACCACGGATCGTCCGTGAGATTAGAGCCTTTCTAGGCCATGCAGGTTTTTATAGGCGTTTCATTAAAGATTTTTCAAAAATAGCTAGGCCTTTAACTAACCTCGCTTTTAAAGGATGCAATCTTTGATTTTAATTTTAAGTGTAAACAGGCTTTTGAAACCTTAAAAAGTTTCTAACCATCGCACCTATTATACCTCCCCGATTGGTCTAAACCTTTTCAACTCATGTGTGATGCTAGTGACTATGCAGGTTGGTGTCGTTTTGGGACGTAAAACTAGATAATAAGTCCACTGTTATTTATTATGCTAGTAAAACATTAAACGGCTTCAACGGAATTATACAACTACTGAAAAGAATTCTTAGTCTGTCATTTATGCTTTAGATAAGTTTCGGCCCTTATTTGGTTGGTTCTAAAACTTTAGTTTACACGGACCATGCAGTTTCTTAGGTACCTTCTTGCAAAGAAGGATGCTAAGCAGAGATTAACCGATGGATTCTTCTCCCGCAAGAGTTCACATTAGAAATAAAGAACAAAAAGAGGGTCGAAAACGTAGTTCGTCACCACTTATCTAGACTTACAAATGACGATAGTAGTGATTCCCGAGTCCATGGGACTTTTCGATGAGCATCTTTATGCTATTTTTTCAAGCACCATGGTATGCTGCCGACATTGTAAATTATTTAGCAGCTGATGTTATGCCTTATAATTGGTCAAGAAATGAACGATTAAGAAGTTCTTGGCCGAGTTAAGTTATACTCTTGGGATGAGCCATACTTTTTTAAGTATTGGCGGATCGATTATTCGTCGTTGTATTCCCCCCTGGGAATATAATGAAGTACTATCGTTCGCCATGACAAAGAATGTGGTGGCCATTTTAGTGGTATGAAAACAGCCGCTAAGGTTCTCCAATGTGGATTTTATTGGCCTACCCTTTTTAAGGATGCCCAAGTGCATTGCAAGACGTGTATTCGATTGCCAACAACTTGGGCTTAATCCTGGCGTAATATGATGCCATTAAATCCAATCTTGATAGTAGAAATTTTTGATGTTTGGGGTATTGATTTCATGGGCCATTTCCCTGTTTCCCACGGTTATATTTATATTCTAGTTGCCGCGTGGACTACGGGTCTAAATGGATAGAGGCCCTAGCTTGCCGTAGCAATGACCATAAGACCGTTGTATTTTTATTAAAGAATATATTTTCTGTCGGGTTTGGCATTCCTAAAGCCATCATTAGTGATGGTGGAACACATTTTTGCAACAGAGTTGTTGCATCCCTAGTGAAAAGTATGGAGTTACACACAAAGTAGCAACTCCTTATCATCCACAAACTAGCGGCCAAGTAGAAGTTTCTAATAGGGAAATCAAAAAGATTTTAGAAACAACAAGAAACCCCGATAGGAAAGACCGGGTCGGCTGCCTATCGGATGCCTTATGGGCGATAGAATGCGCTTTCAAAACTCCTATAGGTATGTCTCCCTTTAGACTTGTATTTGGGAAACCATGTCATTTTTTCGTTGAATTAGAGCACCGTGCTCGCGGGCTATAAAAAGCCTTAACTACAATATTGATGAGGCGGGTGTCAAACGCAGTTACAATTAAATGAGCTTGAAGAAATCCCAGAGCGATTCTTACGATCTCGCGAAGGATTATAAAGCTAACATGAAACGTGTTCATGATAAGCATATCTTGCGCATAAAGAGTTTGTGGTCGGACAAAAGGTTTTGCTTTTACAACTCCCCGCCTACATATTTTCCCTGTGGAAACTAAAACCCCGTTGGTCCGGTCCTTTTTCGTTATCAAGTCACCCCTTACGGGCAATTACCTTGGTAAATCCCAAGGACAACAGTACCTTTCAAGTTAACGGTCAACGATTAAAACATTTTCACTAACTTCGCCCCTCGATATAGAGGAAGTCCTTTTACGGGACCCTATATATGAGGAATGACCCTTGTCATTGGTGTACTTCCTTTCACTTCCATTTAATGGTAAGTGCACCATTAAGGTAACCGGCCCTCCCTATGGAGTGTGGCTGTAAGTACCGGATCCTAAGTCCACGGTTCACGCTTCCACTCTTGCATGTTTTCTCGATTTTTCGAGTCATGTTTCTCTATGGTGTGAATTATGTCTTTATTTGCTTATTGTTTTTCAAAAAAAAAAAAAAAAAAAAAAAAAAAATAATAATAATAATAATAATAATTGTTTTCATTTTTAGGTATAGATATATATCTAAACCCAGAGAACTAGCAATCCAACAAGTCTTGGGAATCTGACTTTAAACGACCCATGTTAAAACAAATTTTGTGTTTAAAAATTTGTTTGGGGGTGGGAAATCAGTCTTTCCATCCGGATTGCTCGAACTTTCTATTTGTGTTGCTTAGGTCCATTAGTATAGTTCATTAGGTTGACGTCATCTAATTTAGTGTTCATTCGTTCACATAACTTACGTCATGCACGCACTTCGAGGCATTTTCCACTATCTTATATGTCACCCACGGTCGGAATACAGTAGTTTATGGATCATTGGATTGGAAATTCTCTCCTGATCATTTCCATATCTCATTCGCAAAAATCGGACCGATAACGGCGGAAATTTAGTTTGAAGTCATGCGCTAAAAATCGACGAAAGTCGAAAAATCGAATTGGGCTTGGGCCCAACTCGCGCTCACCTACAGCGCGCCCGCGCCCATCCTCCAAAACTTAATCGCGACTTCATCTTCTCAAACCGCCCTTCACTAATTTAAATTAAACCCTAGCAACCAAAAATAAAAAAAATAAAAATAAAAATAGAATACATCAAAATAGAAAGACCACCCACGCCCAACACAATCTCCAACCGTTTCCACCAAGAAAACAACCACCAATTCAAGTCTTCAAACCTGCCAATCGCACCTACCATAACCACCACCGTTGTGTTTAGTTGGTTTTCATCAAACTTGCATCCACCACCATCTACAAACCCCAAATCAGTTCAAACTTCAATTATTTCTGACGAAGAATGTTGCGGAGCACGTTTGAGGCCGACCATTTCGCACCATTTTACGACGCCAATATGATTAAGAGGGATTGGAACAGACTGTGGTATTCGATAGAGGAGTTCTATCACCACGATTTGGTAGAACAGTTTTATAAGAAACGAGAATGGAGGAAATAGGATTTTCATTAGGATGCAGAACGAGGAGGGAAGTAACGGAGACAGTTGTTTGGTCGAGCTATTAGGAATCACGCCAGAACCAACCTAGATCGACCATTCAGGAATCCCAAAGATATCTGGAGTTCCAGCTTTGATGAAAGATACGGTCATAGAGGGTGAATACAACACGATATCTCATTCGTTAGCCCGACGATTTGAGAACCAATCAACCGGGCCGTAGCTCGGTGGATTGGTAGGAACGTCCTCGGGAAAGACAAAGTCAGCGACATCGGACTTCAGTGTCTGCACGTCCTCTGGATTTTGCAAACGAATGAGTATAATTTCTGCATCCTCGATTTAATTTTGAATGTGATTAGAGGAGTGGGAAAGAGCATGGCGCCTCTTCCCGTATTGATCACTAAGATTATGCTCTCATTTAGAGCTGTCGCTAAATCTGCTCCTATTAAGATCAAATTGCATTCTAATGCAAGTATTTATAAGGAATGCATCCAAGAGACTTGGCCGTTGTCTGCAGAGAATGAAGTTGAGTCGGATAATGAAGGGGAAGATATGACATGGTTGGTTGAGGATAATTTCGATAGTCATACTTCTAATTTAGAACGAATGATAATACTGCAAACTGGTTTGCGATGCGGTTATCGTATCTGTGAAGATATCCGACATAGACAAATTGTACTTCGAAATAAGCAAACGAACTTTCGACGAGAGTTGAAATGCTCGAAAGGGGTCGGGAAGATATCTTGTCAAACTTGGAGATTATCCACCGTAATCACCAAGCCCAAGATCGCGATACTCAAGACCGAGATGGAAGCACGCTTGTTCAGATAGAGATGCTATGACGCATGCCACTCGTGGATGAGTCCGTCTCGGTGAAGTCCGAGAGGCATGAGCGTCGTCGCCGAGCCGGATGGCTCAAGCCATTCTTCACCACGTAACCGCCTCCATCTCGGGGACCATCTTCTTCACACGCCTAGGTGTTCACCATCGGCCAGGTCCTGTTATTTCATTGTTTTTTTATTGTTTTGTTAGTGGAATTTTATTTCAGTAGTTAGATTTAAATATTAAGTTGTTTGTTTTCGATTGCTTGGATTTCATATTATTTTAATATAATTTATTTTGATCATCTTTCGTAAGGTTGTCTTTGGAGTCAAAGTTGAAAATTAGGCCGATATCGGCATATCTATGATTTTTTGTAGTGGTAGCATGATATGTAGGAGAGTTTAGAAGTTACTATTCTAAACCAAGTTTAAAAGATACCAGGGTTGTTAGGAAATCAAAACTATGGTTAGTTTCCGTTTTCGGGTTTGGCAGTTTTCTATTTCCGGAAATTGCCTTAAAACAATTTGGCAACTTGCGATTCGTTTTGGAAACCGGAACCTATTTAAACTTCCATCATTCTACACTCACAACCCATACTACACCCCACAATCATCTCTCACCTTTCACTCCAAGCTTTTTCTCGCTTGTTTTCTTTAAAAACAGCGTTTTACTTAATTAGCACGCTCGTTCAAGCGCCTATACACCGCCATAAATTTTTTTTGTCGAGCGCTTCAGCGCAGAGCGACCAGCTTCAAACACTGTAATTCCAAAACCGACGAGCACGACTCGCGCCTCTATCGAAGCCGCCCGCACCTCCTCCGTAAGCCACGAGGAAATTCCGATTTTCGAGGTTTCTTCCAAGTTTTCGCGAAGCTGTTCTACGGAGTAGTTTTGAGATGACACCTCCGATAGTGATTCCTGAACAGTCATTTGAAGACTTGATGGGAACCGATACCTATGGAGCATCGTTCACGAGCGGATCGTCGCGATTAGGATGGCGGCATCTTCGGTGAGTGATGACGATTCTTTTCACCTAAGCTAACTGAATTCTTCTATAATAATATTACTTTTTTTTGTACCCAAGAAGGAGAACAAAAATTTTCCCTTGCTATGGATGGCACCGACTATGGAATTGATAAGCAATTGATAGCTTTGGTTTCGGGGTTGCCATTACCCGACCCTATGCACACGGGGATATATGATGTGATAACTCATACCTATATGAATATGCCTATTTCCATGAGTATTATGGGGGAAGGGTGTTTCGTATCATGGACCATGACCAATATAACATCGCCATGAGTAGCCTATCGCTGAATGTAGGCACAACCATGTTGTTCATCATGATGAACATTCTAGGGGAACGGCAGTTTACTTCTGCCAATAATACCGCTGCTGACGTTTTCCTTGCTTTAGCTGAGGGACGTCGTCGGTATGACATTCCCCGAAGTTTTAGTTGCTACTATGAAGCGAGGCCATACCTTGAGGCATAAGTACCTTCTTATGCCTGCCTCTTGGTTTGCACGATTATGCCGCTTGCCTACCCATATTCTCACACCACAAGACACGATTAGGGGAAAGGGTCGAAACCATGAGACCCACCAATCGTGGTGGTAAGATCATTCGAGCCATGACTTGGTCGATGGATGGCAGGTGCAACCACATTTGGTTGCCCCTTACACCCCATCGCACCAAGTAACACTAGAGAGGTTAGCACTAGTTGATGATACACGACGGAAGGCGTGGCAAGTTGTTATGGCATGGCAGGATGCGAAAGAACCTCATATAGAAGAGGAGGATGACGAGTAAATGCTGGGGTGCAGGTAAGTTTTTAGTTAAGTTAGTGTCTGCTTATGTCCCAAGCAATTTCATTCCGTTAACCCCATAATGGGTGGAACTCTTTATAGAGTCAAGGCCTTTTTTTTTATTACTATATTTGTATGTTTTAACCTTGTTTTGCAGATGTTCCTGAATTTCACGCGCTTCAATGGTATTTTTCCTACCCTCTTTATTTAAATGCTTTGAGGACAAAGCATGCTTCTTGTTTGGGGGGGCATAGAAACACGTGTAATTAAGACATCTGTTAGGATATAGATATGTATAATATGCACTTGTTTTCTAGTTAAAATTTCAAAAATTCAAAAATATAAATAAAAAAAGTATGCTATACACTTAGGAATATTGGTATTGTTTTCTTTCTCTATGCTCTTAACAATTTAGAAGTCTCACATAGCTTTTGCAAAAGAATAATTGTTAGAAACTTAGGTTAATATGTAGGTAATAATCTTTGCATCTATCTATAAATTTATTACATGAGTATCTATGATTGTTAGCAGTAAGTTTATGAAATCTAGGCTAGAGTACTTATTCTACAAATCCTGTGAGAATATAGCCTAAAGCCTTATATGAGCGTAAACATTTGAGAAATGACACAAAGGAGAAGTAAAATCCGGATAGAGAAATCACACGCCCACTTGCTTGATCACTATGCCATATCCTAAGAGTGAATTTAGGCCCTCTTTGGATCGATATAGCCGAAATTCAAACCTATGAATTATTTTCCGCTAGTCACCCCTCCGAGCCTTTCTTTAGCCTTCCATAAACCACAATTCCTTTACCCTGTTACAAAAACAAAAACAAAATAAAAAAAGTATAAATCAACCTACCCAATTTAGAATAAGTCGAGAATAGAATGAGTGAAGAAAGAAGAAGAGAAAACCTGTGTAAAAAAAAAATTAGTTAGTTGCTTTTAAAAAGAAAAGAAGTTTCCATCCAAGGAAAAGAAAAAAATATATATATAGAAATAAATAAAAACTCCAAAAAATAGAATAAAGGGAGTCAAAAAGCCAAAAGAAAAAAAAAAAAAAATATGGCTAAGGATGGAAACAAAGTATAGAAGCAAAAAGGAAATAACAAGGTTTTTCTAAGTTACATAATATGAAGACTCGTAAGGACTTGTCCTTTTTGAATATCCATTTCCTTCCTTCTTAAACCATCTCCTAATCCCCTCAAGAATACCTAATAAAGACCTCTAGCTCAATTAGGAATAGGTTAGTGTGATAGTAAGTGGCAGATGTATTTGATCGACTCCGGCTTCCTTGTTGTCATTGAGATTGTAAGGTAAAGTGTGCCCAATCGCACACCGGAGCAGGCGTGAAACTTGAGTGGAAAAATCGAGGGAGTGGTTTTGTCTTGACATTTATGTGAGGACCTACTTTAGGGACGCTTATTCGAAGTTTTCAGAAACGGACCTGCTATTACATTTCATAGTATTACTCATTGTTATATGTTTATTTTAGATGATTGATTATTATGCATATATTAGCTTAGGGTTCATTTGGGTTATTCTTATATATTTGCTAGTGAGATGTATAGATAGTTGAGACATGAAGGAGAAAACAATAGTTTTATTTCTTAGTCGTTGTAGTATAGATGAAGTTTGTGAGTACCTTCATTTGGAAAACTCTCACGAGGCTATAACTTCGTCCACTAGGGAATTCCTAGTGGTTTAAGGCCTTGTTGCGATATGGTTAATGCAATCGCGACTCGGTGACGCAGTAGATAGAACTCCATTTTTGGTCACTTATGCTAATTTCTCATATTTGCTTGAGGACAAGCAAAATGCTGTTTGGGGTGGTTGATAAGAGCCCAAAACTGTAGTTTTAACCCTTTAGCGATCATCCTTTTAGACCAATTATGTGAGTAATAAGTAAGAGTTAATACTGATTACGTGTTTTTATGTATTTCAGGCTTCAAAGTCAATTATGTGCAGGAATGTGCCACTTTGATGAGATAAAGGAGCAATGGTTGGTTACTAAGGAGTTCGGTGATTAAAGGCCAAGATTCAAGAAGACAAAGCCTTTGTAAAGCCTGGTCAAAAGATGAAAAGTCAAAGTCCACGCAGGCAGAAACAGTGCACAAAGTCAACAGAACTTCCGAAGACCATATCTTTAGACTCAGACCTTGGAATTGGGCCTACCTTATGTCAAAACGACCGGCTCGGAAAGAGCTTTCCAATGGTCCAAGCCTTGACCCAATCAGAGGAGCAGAAGTAGACGAAAAGTCTGTTGAAGCGAACTGCAGCTGAAGAGGCCTTTTGGATTTGAAGAATGGGTTTTGGGCCGATTCTTCCGCCCAAAACATGGCTCCAAGCCCATGCACGATTTTTGGATCTGAATGTATAAAAACAAAAGCTTAGCTCTTTGTTAATGGTAGCTAGTTAGACCTAAATTAAGATATAGAATTCTAGATCTAGTTTTATTAATTAATTAAGTGTTAGTTCCATTTCAATTCCTGTTTTAGATTAAATTCTTGAATCATTGTTCTTGATTGAGTAGATAAATAAAATAGTTAATTTGTCAATTTCGAATTTGGTCATTTCCATTCTAGATCTAATTTCAATTCTTGTTCTTATTTCATTCCAGCCATTAAATTAGATTCATTATTGTTTAATTAAGTAAATCTCAATTTCTTACATTATGTTTAGTTTAGATTCAATGGGAAATGTTAGTTTGATGAATCAAGGCTAAAACCTCCATTAGAGGAGTTGATGAAGCCTTGATGAAAACTTAGTGGTTAGTATAGAACTGGTTGTAGAATCTATTCCACTCTAGAAGGTCGTGTTTCGCCATGAGAATGGGTGGACGACCTCACATGCTAGTTAGTATCCGGTAGGAATGCCATGAACACTAGGGATTAGAACTCGAAATTCTCGCCGTAAGAACGTGAGAATTGAGATACAACATTCTACGCTAGGTTGTTAAGTTGGATTTAATTCCCCTCTATTTCTTTATCTAGATTCAAACAATCGTATTTCCATAGCATTCGTAGTTTAAATTCAAATAATCAATTTCATATTGCATCGTAGTATAATTCCCCTTTGTAAAGCTCTCATTGACTTAAGACTGATTTCTTAGACTTAGAAAACAATCCATGCTAGGGAACTAGGAGTGGAACGAACTTCCTACTCCACTTAGTGCAATTCGCATCGAGAGTAGAAGCTTTGATAACATAGGATCAAAAGAGTAGTTTTAGTTTACTTACGGATTGAATGCATCGTTCATTTCGTAGGTAAACTATTCATTTTACAGTTATCAATAGGCTAAAGCATAAAATGCTAAAGGCCGAATAATGAAGACCCCCCCTCATATATATAGGCTGGAGAGCCTTGTGAAAGATTTAATTGGGTTTTGTCCGTTTCTCAAATTGAGACGTTCAAAACTTTGAGTTTTGTCTCCAAGTGAATTAAATTGGTCCTTTGTCTTTTATACCTTATGTTTTCATTATTTTGTCCTTATGCCAATTTCATTTCAATCTTTGAACAGGTACATGTCTTCTCACATTGCAAGGTGGCACACATTTGTGACCATCACTTGCCACCTGCCTATGCTGACTCGTCATGCCTTTTGGGCATGCATAGTGGGTCCACTTAGTGTGTCCAGTGGTGGCGCTGATTTTGGCATTTTTACAACTTTTTGTCTTTGCGTAGAGTTCGTCGCCCTGGTCGCTCTGGAAATTCACTAGCCAACATCGGCATCCAGTTTTATCAGATGTGAGCTACGGAAGCTTGCTCCTTCTTTATATGTGGACCCGTTCTGCACTGGTTTTGTTCTTTTGGAAACTTCGACTCTAGTCAGGCTTTGTTGGGCTTCACTGGGGTTGAGTGGGGAACTTCAAATATTCCAGTATTCTCATACTTCGATGCATGTTTTATCATTATATTCATGTTAACTGCTTAAACCTGCAATAGTACGAAAATATAATTATTACATGATTATTAAACACATAATCAACCAAAATGCTATGTCTCTCGGGGTTTAATATTACAATTTTGTGATTTATAGGGAATTTGATACATAATCGAGTAAAGGATAATCGTTTACATTTTGCTGTCGCATCATCCATGAACTTTGGAGTTCCTCCAATCAAACTCGCTAGATACGATAGTCCTTCAAAGGTCCACATTTCCTTTGGTACGTCCAACAGCTTAACCCACATTGGAATAGTGGCTACCTCTTTTCTATAGTTATCAACCTCCACTGACCATGGCTTTATTACAAACACCCTACCTGCAATGAACAATGGTCCACTTTCCAAGACCATTTGTCGGTCTTTAGCGCTCGTAAAACTCATGTAAAATAGATCTTTATCTGTAGTAATATCCACCGACCCTTTCAATCTCCACCGTTTCTCCAGTACATCCTTTACCATGAGGAAAGACAACCTTTTATCCAGAAAATACCCCACCAGATGCTCATCCCAGTACTTAATCCCTTGTTCAACTAGTTCAACAGGAACTTGCGCTACTCTATCAACGATTATGGGGGGGAATGACTTAAAGGTTACATTTGACTCCTGGGTTCCGTCTACTAAACAGAGAACTCCACGAGTTAACACTTCGCACTATCCTGGGTTGGAATGCTAAAACTTAGTCCTGGATTGCCACTTTGCGTTGATTCTTCAGCACTGTTTTCATAGGTGGTAGTTTGAGTGGTATGTGGTTGGTCCCCAGTATACGAGTTGCTGGGATTCTCAAACTCATAAAGATCCATGTTTGTACCCTTATCAGAACACTCACTGTTATCAGTGAAGGATTTTACCCGATAAGCATGGAAACATAAGGGTTGAGCTTCCTTAACTGAACTCACACTATTTCTGATAGGGTTATATACTAAAACCATTACTTTTGTATTAACTCTAATTCTTTATATTTTGAATGAGAATCATATGGGCAAATGTTATGCATATTTTATATGTTATTAGTTATATGCATGTGTCTAATACTTTATGTTGTAGATGATATGGTGTGAACACACAGAAGATCATATCATCAGTACCTTATAAAGTATAAGTATTGTTCACAACCAAGATGGATTTGGACAAACCATTGGTACGGTTGTAGTATAATATGGTATTAGTCTATCTTGACTATAGGATTACACTAGTACACTTTGTGTGTATTGAACATGACCAAGTGAGGTTGTTTCTTTTTATATTGACTATATAAGAGAACAAACGCCTATGTTATTATGGATGTTTGTCCTCTTAATCCGGATATAATAACGGGCACTTACGTGCATTGTACATTGCTTTAAATCATCAATGAGTGAGATTCATTTGTGAATCAACAAACTCGATGGATTGGGTAATGACATTGTATGTAAGGTGTGCTGTTGATTATAAAAGGAATCCGTGGCCGCACAGGAAGTCAGGTTGATGATGTCCCCTTGAGGAGCTCAAAAAGATTGTCATGTAAACCCTGCAGGTGGATTTATTTCGACATGACAATGAGGTTGAGTGGTACTACTCAAGGACATAAGAAGTTGATTAATGTAGTTGTCAGTAACTTGACTTAATCAACGGACATTCGATATCTTAAACACGTGGAGATCCACAAGCATATAATATGGAGCCTATAAACGCTGACACGTAATTTGGGATTAGGGCGGTAGTGCAACAATGACCTTTAGTGGAATAAGCCATTTGTTGACAAACTTGGGCCGTGTGTTCTGGGCGAACATGGGAAGCCCAAGCCCGTCAGGAGGCTCAACCTTAATTTCTCCTCATGGTCCCTGTTGTAGCCTATAAATAAAATCTCTTCTCTCCTGGCCGAAATTCACTATTCACTGGATTGAAAAGAGAAGCAAGGAAAGATAGATCCAAAATTGGATCTAGCTTTGTGAGAAAGAAGGGGGTTGGTAGATCGTTGCCCACACAACGTCCAATCTATTGAAAGGAATACAACATAAGATCAAGGGGTTGATTGTTGATTCGGATTCATAGCTATTGGATTCTCAGAGTTATCACTAAGCCGGATTTACAGGTATGTTTTCCAATCCAAAACCGTGAGAACCATTAATTCCACTGCGCGTGGTTTTCGCGGTTTGTAGAAATATTCATCTGAAATAACGGTTCCTACGGTTTCTCAGTGTAGGATTTTACCAGATAGGAAAGGCAACTTCTTTCTCTCTAATTATTAGTTGGCAGAGATTGCCATGAATAATTAGGGATCAAATACTTAATCTTTATTGGTTAGGATTGCAATAATCTACACTAGCATATTAGGAATACATCAAGTGGAATCAAATCTCCCTAATCCCTTCTCCATATTCACATCTTAGTATCCATTTGCCATAGTATAATCTAGTTATCATAATTACAATCACCGCATTAGTATAATTAAATCCATACTCTCATTTGTTTTGTTATAATTGTTAGAATTAGGGAAACTTACGTTTAAACAAGCTAGGAATGGAACGAATTCTCTACTCCATATATTTCACAATAACCGAGAGTAGAATCTTTGATCATAGCGTAAAATAGCATTTAGTTTTACTTATTCATAGCATAAATAGTTAAGAGTAGGTAAAACTATTGTTTTACATTTTATCATAAGACTTCTAAACTTTTTATTCATCATAGAAAAAGGAAACAAGACTTTTTAATACTAAACAGAAAAATATTTTTGGACTTTTTGGACTTTTTTTTTAGAAAGGAAGAAACATACTATTGTATCAACTATATAGAAAATGCCTAGTTTTTGCAAAATGTTACTATACCACCCCCAAATAGAACTATGCTTTGTCATCAAAGTATAAAGAGATAAGGAAAGAGATTACCATAGACACATGAGCAAAAATGGCGATGCACCTGTATTCTGTTCTTTATGATGAAAATACGCCGCCCCTAAATAAGTTTGGGGCGTGGGTTGTTTGATATAGAACGAGAAATACATGGTTTATTATACTAGGCATAATTATTCTACTATGAAATCTTTTTGGGTTTTTGTATTTTTGAAAACATATATGTAATACAGAACATCTAACATGCATGCATGATTATTATTACACTAAAAAGTTCATAATATAAAGTATGTAAACAACTATCTGTATTGACACATGAAATGTTTTTTTTTTAAAAGAAGTAAATATTTTTCTCAATCGAAAGGTATCTCTAACCATATAGAGGTTTTGACAAGAAGATAAAATTATATGTTGATCCGGTATTATTTTGGTTACTCCGGGGCATATAATTTTCAATTTTATATCCTCTAGTTTTGAAAACTATGGAGAGAGATTTTAAGATACTCGTATTAAAAAAACTGTGATTCTAAATGCTAAGCTTTTGGAAACAAATCATAACAGGTAATCTCAGGAAACTTTTGTGTCGGCTCTTTATTGAACCCAATCTAGTCAAACTGTGGCTTCAGTTATGTGTGTGGGGGGGGTTACTGCGCAAGACATAATGGAAGAGTGTAACTGATTGGACACTAGTGGGTGGTGGAACTAGGTCTCTTTGGTGGAGTTTGGTAGTTCTGGTTAAAATGGGATGGTACCTAATACTCTGTTCTGATTGTTGTAGGTACTTTGTCCTTGTCAGAATGTATTTGATGGTTGATGTGATGATATGTTGGTGAGCAAGGGACAATTGGTATGTATATGGTTTAAGCTAAGATAGGAAAAACATGGTTGATAGCGATTTAACTAACCTAAATAAATAGGTTAATTAACTCCTATTACTATTATTACTTGCAAGCGCATAAGGTCTATTATAGTAGGTGTGTGAGAACAAGGTCGAACCCACAGGGATTGTGATCTAGGAATAACTGAAGTCTAAAATACTACTACCTAATCTGAATATTATGGTTGTTGATTTGAAGAGTGTTTAACTACTAATTATTTTAATTATAATATGAAAATTATGAAACTTGTATTAACTATGAATGGTGGAAACACTAAGGCGTTTGATTCTATCCTAAACCATTGTAGGTTATCTTAATTCACTGTTTTAAAGTTCTCATGTAATTACGAGTAGCATGAAGGAAAAGAAACCCTAGCTTCCTAAAAAATGTGTTCGTTTAAGCCCTAATATGCATCTATCATGAAGTTGATTTGAATTTTAGCATGCAAACATATGAATCCCTAGCAAGAGTTGTCTTATTACGGCACAACTCTTCACAAATCCAATATACAATAGAAACCATGCTATAATGCTAATGGAATAGTAATCCTACGATTAACTAGTCAAGATATGAAATTTAATCATTCAAGATATAATTAATGCAAGTAAACCACTAACACTAGTGTGAAAACAATATGTAAATCATTAAAATCAGTTTGAGAATAGTAATAGTAACATAAAAATATCCTACGCAAGTCTGGGGCTTCACCAAAGCTTTATCTTGGTATTTAGCTACTCATAGACATGGTGGAAGAAACAAGACAATATAGAAGAGGAGTCACTGACAAAACTATCATTCTGTATGGTGGCTTCATCTCCAATAGAGTCTTCTTCTTCTTCTCCAGTGGTTATGTCCTGAGGTTTTCGATTTTGTGTGTTGGGGGCAAGAAAGGCAGAGCTCTCTACTTCATTTGTTTATATAGATATCCATTAGGGTGTACAAGCCTTTGAATCCTTTTTGGCAACTTCCTTTCTGTGTTTTAATCCCTTTTGGAACTATCCAAATCGAATTCAAGCGGTGGAAGCAAGCTAGGAAGGGTGCTGTGAAAATACTAGAATTCTGCGTTTTTAGAGGGGGCGCGGGTCGCGCTCTGACATAGGCTTCTTAGGGTGCGGGCGTGCTCTGACCTCTTGACAACAACACCTCGACTTTTCACAGTAGCTTTATTTTATCTCATTCATGCTATTCCCTACCTTATTTCATGTATTCTCTATAGAGTCAAGTTATGAGAATCTTACAACCCCGTAAAGTCCTCAGTCTCAACCCTTTTCGTCGTATTCACGTCAATTCCTGTAAAATTAATGAAACAGACTAATCAGAAGAACTTATCCTAATAAACTAGACAATATAATATAAATATGGGCATAAATGTGTAACATTTATGTGCTTATCAAATACCCCCAAACTTATATTTTGCTAGTCTTCGAGCAAACTAACTTTGAACTAATAACAAAAAAAAAAAAAAAAAAAACATCCTAACTCACTTTAGTTGGAATCACGATTACACCTAGCATGTGCAACAAGCCTTTTAAACCCCTAGGTTTACCTTAGTGGACGAGTTTAGTCTCGTGAGAGTTTTCAGAGAAGATACTCACAAACTTCATCTATACTATAGTGACTAAGAAATAACAACAATGTTTCCTTAATTTAATCTCAGGTGTTTGTACATCTCACTAGCAAGGAATAAAGAATACTCATTTTAAAACCTAAGTTAATACATGCATAATAATCAAATCATTTAAAAATAAACATACATGCAATGAACAATACTATGAAATGCAATGGCAGGTCCGTTTCTGAAATTTTTGGAATAGCGTCCCTAAGTAGGTCCTCACAAATGTGCCAAGACAAAAATACTTTAATTTTTTTCCACTCAAGTGTCGCTCACTCCAGTGTCGAGTGGGCACACTTTTCCTCTCAATCTCAATGACATCCAAAGGAGCCAAGGCCGATCAAACACATCTGCCACTTATTATCACTATAAGAAAAATGAGCTTTGGCCATAGGTACAATCTAGGTTTAGCCACGATCATTAGCTGTTTCTAGGGTCCAATGGCCCACAGCCGTGGCCAAGTTTTTAAGTGGCCGTCGGGTATTGTTTGTGTAGTTTGGGTTTACTTCGCATTTTGGCCACGATTGTGTCCATAGTTTTGTCCACCGTTAGATTAGACTTGGTTTTTGATGCTCAGTTAAGATCTAATGAAAACCCTCGTGAAAATAAGGAGGAGCCGCGAAACAACTACCAAAAATCAAAGAAGAAGACTCGAGTCGTTCTCCAGGTTTGTTTCCTTTTTTTCTCTCCTTTATAAACATGAGCTTCTCTTCTCTTCTCTAATAGATCTTCCCTTCCCCTCTCTATCTCTTTTACCCAGGTTGAAGATCAAGGACATGCATTTAGTTTTTTTTTCCTCACATACTCTCTCACACGTTAGGGCCATGAGTACCAGGTTCGATCTCATATTCGTTTTTGTTTTTATTTATTTTGATGTTAGATGCTAATTTAGGGTTTTCTAATTTTAATTGTTTATGTTGTTATATGCTATTCATTTGATGAAATAAGTGCCATGAATACTATATGCTGTTATGCTGTTTCTTATCCCACCCGACATTGTTATCAATAGAACCTTGCTTGTTCAGGATGTTCATGAGAGATTTCAAACCGAATCCTATTCTGAAGTAACCGGGCGCTTTAATGAGCGCTTCATATTATCTCTTGCGTCCTGCAAGTCTTGTGCTGTTATGCACGATGAGCTCAATATTCTACCGATTTCATTAAATCTCAATTTTGAGGAGGTATGTTTCTACCATTTGTTTTATATATATATTTTTAACATTTTCTATGATACGATGTAGTAACTTTACTTGTTTTAGTGGATATCGAAATAGATATAACTAGGATCCAAAATGCATGCACAACCACTATCACCATCACCAGTAACTTGCAACCTCCACCCTACCCACCATTGCTACTGTCTGCTTTTTCCATCAACATTTTTCATACCCTTACCCCACCACTTTTCTTCTTCTAAATCATCTTTGGAGCATTCGAAGTCGATTTTGGCTTCTTCATCTTCGTGGAGAAACTTTCAGAATCTTGGTTATCCTCTCTCCACGTTTTCTTTTATCATATTTTTCCTTTTCTTCATAGTTATATGATGAACTGATGGTCTTATTTATAAGCTTCTGTGCAATTTCTTAGCTAACAAAACAACAAGCATACTATGTTGTTTGTTGGTGCTTAGTAGCGAGATAGTATTGAATGTAATTTGATTGGTTGGAATGGTCTTTATTATAAAGCTTGATAAACTCTTAGTACATAGTTATCTTTAAGATAATAATGAATTGTCTTCTCTCGGTAAAAAAAATATGTTCTCTGTTGAATATAATCTTTTAGACAATATGTGGAGAGTATGCTGTTACTTCTTACAATTAGTCAATTGTTTGTGTGTAAGTTGGTTTGAATTCATTTCGTTTAGAAGTACTAGCATAAAAAATTATTTGATTTGTGGAAATGTGTCTGCGTTAATCTCAATAAAGAAACGATAATGTGAAAATGTGGTGTACTTGTGTTGTTTTCTCTGATATCTATTGAAGATGATAATTTGAACGAATGTGTTGTACACTTTTTTATACTAAGATACCGATGAATTGTGTCATTGGTTAAAAAAGCATTCTAGTGTTGTTTGGTCTATTTTTTGTTAGAAATTATCTTTTGAAAAGATGTTTGGGGACTATGGTATTACTACTTTACATATCACCAGTTATTAGTTGTTATGTAAGTTGGTCGAATTCATTTATTTGAGGTTTGCTTATTACTTTTATGATTGCCGTTTAAAGGACTTTGAGAGGCTTTCAAAAAAACACAACGAGACTTGAAGAAAGGAAAAGAACTACCTAGTGATGATGGTCTACCTGTTGGTCCGTTACTAAGGAAATGTTGCACATCAGACCAGGTATCAACTACACTTTTCTTACATGTACAACATGAATAGATAATATTTTGGTCTTAACTTGAACTTATTCTCTGCTTTCATTTCAACTGGTTAGAAGTACTGACATTAAAAATATTATGTGATTGGTGAAAGAGAATAAAACTTTGGATATAGAAGTATTGACATTAAAAATATTATGTACGTGATTGGGAAGATGGTGATTTAGGCCCCATTTATGGTTTCCAATGGAGACACTTTGGTGCCAGGTGAGCAACCCGAGTCTTTTGTATGTTTTCACTTTCCTATTTGTATGGATCCACATAAGGAGTTGCTATTTACAGGTATACTAACATGCATGCTGATTACATTAATCGCCAATGATTTGATCGATTCTTTGGGCGTGATTGAGAAGGTAAAAATAAGCCCGACGACCGGCGATTATTATTCTCGGCTTGGAATCCGATTGATCTCAAATTGATGGCCCTTCCACCTTGCCACATGTTTCCACATGTTATCCCTGCTGGACTTGGTCATTTTTTCTAGGCTATTACATTGATGTAAATTGTTACTTATTGTTTCCTTTATTCTCTCGTCTTTTGGCAGTTTTATGTGGCCAATGGAGAGCTATCATGTCAAATGTATTAGAGATCATCAGACATGGGACTTGGTGTGCCTTTCAACATTGCATCTTATGCTCTTCTCACATGCATGATTGTTCATGTTTGTGTATGTGTTGTTCATCTTTAAAACTTGAATTTATTTTGTCAGCAATTTTAAGCTTATTGCATGTTCCTGATCGGTGCGATTACTAATGATGTATCACAGTATCAGTAGTATCAAGAATTATTTATGGGAGTCCCCAAATAATCGACTTTATAATAGCCAGGCATGGCCTCTTTCACAATGATGATATTACATATGTAATGTTGTGTACTCTTTGCACTTTCCTAATAATCACACATCTAAAGGCAGGCTTGGATGCTTGGTAGTTTTGGTAGAGAACAAGTTAACAAAAAGGAGAGAAGAAAGACATAGGGGTTGAAGAGATCCTTTTCTCCTTTCCCAATTTTACTTTTGTCGAGTACACTTTTGATTGGTTTAGTAATGTGATAATTTTCATTAGTTACTTCTGTAATTGGCTTTGTTTTCCTTCACACCCCGATGTTGTTCTTGGTGATTTTATCCATGTTATTGGGGACGCTCATGTCTATAAAACTCATGTGAGGCCTTCACAGGAGCAGTTTTAGAGGCTTCCTAAACCATTCCCAGTGAGCAGAGGTTGGTGCTGATATTTATTAGTGTTTTATACTATTAATCTTTCTATTTGATGATAACTGAATCTTAAATATCGACTTAATTTTTTTGTGAAGATGTGTGTGTAGTTCAAGTTCTAATGATTGATTTTATATGGTTTTAGCTATATCTTCAATGCTTGGCCTAATATCCAACATGATGAGGTACAAGCAAGCGAACCGGAATATGCGGACTTTGATCCAAAGAAGTTGAGATGTTGTTTAGATGGCTAGGAATATAGTCTACCGAGTTTGGGCGCTATGTCTAGTGATGTTTTCATTTTTTTGGAGGGAGTCCTAATAATATTTCAAATTTCTTAAAGAGTACTATATTTTTTTCTCTATGTTAGTTTGGATTTTGAATAGAATCTATGATGTAAAAACGTTCATGTCAAGTACACATTGTGTATGAAATGTTAAATTGTGAAGAATTATGATTTTTGTGGTTTGAATGGAATTATATGTCTTTGTATGAATTACAGGTGTTGTATAAAGGCACTGGAATCATATATTTTTACCCAATTCAAAACATTTTCCACGGCTTAGAACCGTGGCTAAATTATTGATCTAGTTAAAAAAAAAACAATCCCCACGGTTCGTCTAAGCATTGGCCACGATTAACAATTGTGGCAAAAGGGGTATCTGCCACGACCTATGGAACGGTCCAAAACCGTGGGCAAAAACCAAGCTTTGGCCACAGCCAATTGTAGTGGCAAATAGTTAGCCATAGGCGCATTGGCAACGGTTGTGCAACGACTATAAACCGTGGCAAAAGGGCTTTAGCCACGGTCTATGGCTATGGTAAATTTTCTTTTTCTTATTTTTCTTTTGAAGCAACTAACAAATTCTTGGTTTTCCACAAGCCTTTCTCTTTTCTTTTCTTCATTTCATCCTATTTCTTAAACTCATTTAAGATGGGTAGGCTGATTTTCTTTTCTTTTATTATTATTATTATTTTTTATATATAGGGTAAGGAATTTGCAGTTTATGAAAAGGCTAATGAAAGGCTCAGTGGGGTGACTAGCAGAAAAAATATTCTTTAGGTTGGAATTTCTAGCTATATCAATCCAAAGAGGACCTAAATTCTCTTTTAGGATATGGTATGGTGATCAAGCAAGTGGACGCGTGATTTCTCTACTCAGAATTAACTTCTCCCTTGTGTCATCACTCAGATGTCAACTCATATGAGGCTTTTAGGCTAGATTCTCACAGGATATGTAAATTAAGTACTCTAACCTAGGTCTCAGAAAAATACTGCCAAGTACAATCATGATGTTCATGCAAGACATTTATGAAAAGATGCAATGACTATTACCTACATATTAACCTAAGTTTCTAATAACTACTCTTAATTCTAATGCTAAATGAGAGTTCTAGACTATAATCATCACTGAAAAGGAAACAATACCACTATCCCTAAGTGCATAGTATAAGTTTTATTTTTGCTAACAAAACATTTTGTTCCTACCCCTAAACTTATGTTAGACATTGTCCTCAATGTTGACATATATGCTCAAATTAAAAAGTTAACAACATGGACAAGTAAAGATGAAGGAAAGAGATAACCAATAGCTCCATGAACGAAAAATAAAACTCGAGTCACCTGTAGAAATTAGTACCTTACCAAAGATATAATAGTGATAGTATATATAAGGAACCAAATTACTACAATGACTAAAATATGTCACGTATCTCATTCCATAGAGTTACACGTCTCCAAAAAGTCGGAGAAAAGGTGCTAAAGTGGAATGCATGAGATATGTGTACACAAGACTCAACAAAAATAAAAACATGGGTTGCCTCCCACAAGCGCTACAGTTAACGTCTCTAGTAGACAATTGCTTCACACAATCTATTCTTGGATTAGCGCTATGTCAAACTAAAGTAGACTAGGGGCTGAAATGAAATACATCAATGCGAAGCGACTCCAACAAGAGGAAATAAATAAAACCTAAAAAGAAACGAAAAACAATAAAGCATAAATTATAATTAATCAGTCATGATAAACAAGATCAATATGACTCACCTCTTCGACATCCTGCCTGGCCAAACCGTCAAGGTATGGTTTCAAACATTGACCATTTACCTTAAACACACGACCATCCATAGGATCTTCTATCTCAACAACACCATGAGGAAAAACAATTTTAACAATGAAAGGACCAGTCCACCTAGAACGTAACTTACTAGGAAAAAGATGCAAACGAGAATTATATAGCAAGACTTTTATTATGTTCAAAAGACTTGCAAAAAATAGATTTATCATGAAAAATCTTAGTCCGCTCTTTGTAAATCTTGGCATTCTCATATGCCTCATTCCTTAACTCAGCTAACTCATTCAATTGAAGTTTATGTTGGGAACCTGCCTTACGCATATCAAAGTTAAAAGTTTTAATGGCCCAAAAAGTATGATGTTCTAGTTCCACAGGAAAATGACATGCCTTTCCAAATACAAACCTATAAGGAGACATACCAATAGGAGTCTTATAAGCAGTTCTATAAGCCCAAAGTGAATCATTAAGGCGTTGAGATCAATCCTTACGGCCAAGTCGTACATTCTTTTCTAAAATCTGCTTAATTTCCCTATTAGATAATTCAACTTGGCCACTAGTTTGAGGATGGTATGGAGTAGCAAGCTTATGAGTAATAGAGTACTTTTTCATTAAAGATTCAAATGCTCGGTGTAAAATGAGTACCATTATCACTTATAATTGCACGAGGAGTACCAAAATGAGAAAATATATTATATTTTAAAAAATTAACTAAGACTTTCTGATAATTCATTTTACATGGCACCGCCTCAAACCACTTAGAAACATAGTCTACGGCAACAAGGATATAAAGATAACCAAACGAAGGAGGAAAATGACCCATGAAGTCTATACCCCATACATCATAAAAGCTCCACAACTAAAATAGGGGAAAGAGGCATCATGTTCCTATGAGAAATATTACCTGTATGCTGGCATCTATCACAACTTAAACAAAACTCATGTGCATCCTTAAAGTGAGTAGGCCAATAAAACCACACTGTAAAACCTTCGCAGCCGTCTTTTTAGGACCAAAGTGACCACTACATGCATGGTCATGGCAAAAAGAGAGAATACTATGAAACTTACTCTTAGGGACACATCTCCTAACAATCTGATCAGGGCATGACTTAAACAAGTATGGATCATCCCAGAAAAAATTCCTAACCTCAGTAAGAAACTTAGATTTATCATGTTGTCTCTAATGAGAGGGAAATTATTTTGTTACAAGATAGTTAACAATATTCGCATACCAAGGCGACTAGGATATAGCAAAAAAGTTGCTCATCAAGGAAAGACTCATTCATAGGGAAATTATCAGTAGAAGACTCTACTATAAGTCTAGACAAATGGTCAGCTACCACGTTCTCTATACCCTTCTTATCCATAATCTCGATTTCAAACTCTTGCAACAAGAGTACCCAACGAATTAGACATGCTTTAGCATCCTTCTTAGTAAGGAGATACTTCAAAGCCGGATGATCAGTAAACATGGCAACCTTAGACCCTATGAGATAAGACCTAAATTTTTCTAAAGCAAACACAACAGCTAACAACTCTTTCTCAGTTGTAGTGTAGTTTATATGTGCATCATTAAGAGTTTGACTAGCATAATAAATAACATGGGGCAACTTGTCAAACCGTTGACCTAAAACAGCCCTAACTGCATAGTCAGATGCATCACACATTAACTTAAAAGGCACACTCCAATCAGGCCACTGTATGATAGGAGAGGTAGTCAATAAATGCTTAAGCTTCTCAAAAGGTTTCAAACAATCATCATCAAAGACAAAAGCGACGTCCTTACCAAGTAAATTACATAGGGGATGAGAAATCTTACTAAAGTCCTTAATGAAACGCCTATAAAATCCAGCATAACCTAATATCTTTCACAGTCTTAGGTGGTGGAAGACTAGAAATGACATCAACCTTGGCCTTATCGACCTCAATTCCTTTACTAGAAACAATATGACCAAGAATAATACCCTGTTGAACCATAAAATGACACTTCTCCTAATTCAACACAAGATTCTTCTCCTTACACCTAATTAACACTAATTCTAAATGGTGCAAACCCTCATCAAAAGAATCTCCAAACACGAAGAAGTCATCCATAAACATCTCAAGAAACCTCTCTACCATATCAGAAAAAATACTAATCATGCATCGTTGGAAGGTACCAGGTGCATTACATAATCCAAAAGGCATACGACGGTAGGCAAAAGTTCCAAAAGGACAAGTAAAAGTAGTCTTTTCTTGATCCTTAGGTGTAATACATATTTGGTAATAACCGAAATAACCATCAAGAAAATAATAGTACTTATGACCGGCTAACTGATAAAATGAAAATTACACGTTTCTATCCTATGAATAATGATTTATGCTAGGAATAAGAAGGCTAGTTATTTTACGTTTAATCAAAGTTTCTACTCTCAATTATCATGTAATAAACTTAGAGTAAAGATTTCGTTCCACTCCTAGTTGCTTATAACGTAACAGTTTCACTAACTTAAACAATTCTACAATACCAATGAAAGCAATGTTTTTAATAAGACTAATATGTGAGAATAACTAATTAAGATATTCTAAATTATACTATGCCAATTAAATAAGAAGATGTGACTGAGAAGGAATTAGGGAGATTTGAAATCCACCTTTATTAATCCCTAATATGCTAGTACGGAGTTGTTGCAACCCTAATCTTTAGGTTTTCACATAAAGATTAGGTCTTTTTATCCCTAATTATTCATGGCATCTCTACCAACTAATAATTAGCATGTGAGGCAATTGAAACCCATTCTCATGGTGAATTAACTACCCTCTAGAGTGGAATATCTTACTACAACTATTCTATACTAACAAACCTTTAATCAAACCCCTTTAATGGAGGTTTATCTATGATTCATTAGACTATCATGGACATAATAATAAGGAGAAGAAGACATAATTAAAGAACACTTGTATTGGAAATAGTTTGGATTGAATTAATAGTGGCTAGGCTAATAAAATAATAACATGGTTTTAAAACTAAAAAAGAAAACTAATTTATTATCTAATGGGAGAGAGAGATTAATTAACTAAGGGGTGAAAGGTAGAGGGTTTTTCCTTAGTCCTCTTTATATAGGAGAGGGCTAGGTTTACAATTTCGTGCATGGGCATTGGAGCTATATTTTAGGTCATTAAATCAAGCCCAAAACCTAATTACTTAAGTCCAAAAATGGTTTCTCTACTGGAAATTACTGTAATAGCTTTTTTGTCTACTTTTACTCCTCTAATTGAATCACAGCCTGGACCATTAGAAATCTCTTTCTGAGTCGGTCATTATGACATATAGTAGGCCCTAATTCCGAGGTCTGAGTCCAAAGATATGGCCTGCGGAAGTTCTGTTGACTTTTCTGCTCTATTTCTGCCCGCGTTGACTTTGACTTTTCAGCTTTGACTAAGCTTTAAAAAGGTTTTTTCTCCTTGAAACTTGGGCTTTAACCATAGAACTTCTTAGCAATCAACCTTTGCTCCTTTCTCTTGCAAAAGTGACATATTTCTTCACATATTTAACTCCAATACCTGAAATACACAAACGTACGTAAACAGTACTAATTCTTATTTATTATAAGCATAATTAGTCTAAATGTAATATTATTAAGGGGTTAAAACTACAGTTTTGGGCTCTTATCAAACCACCCCCAAACAGCATTTTGCTTGTCCTCAAGCAAATATGAGAAATTAAAATAAGTGACAAAAATGGAGTTGTAACACATCTCGTTTCGCCGAGTGCGATTGCATTGACCATATGCAATAAGGCCTTAAACCACTATGAATTCCCTTGTGGATGAGTTATAGTGTCGTGAGAGTTTTCCAAAGAAGGTACTCACAAACTTCATTTATACTACAATGACTAAGAAATAAAATTACTGTTTCCTTATTTTTTTCTCAAATATCTATACATCTCACTAACGATGAATACAAAATAATCAATTCAAAACCTAAGCTAATACGTGCATAATAACCAATCATCTACAGATAAACATATATATAATGAACTATGCTATGAAATGCAATAATAGGTCCGTTTCTGAAACTTTGGAATAGTGTCCTTAAGTAGGTCCTCACAAATATGTCAAGATAAAAACACTCTGATTTTTCCACTCAAGTTTTGCTCACTCCAGTGTATAGTGGGCACACTTTTCCTTACAAATTCAATGAAGTACACGGAAGCCAAAGTCGATCAAACATATTTGCCACTTACTATCACACAAATCTATTCCTAATTGAGCTAGAGGTCTTTATTAGATGTTGCGGGGATTAGGTGATAGTTTTAAAAAGGAAGGAAATGGATATTCAAAAGGACAAGTCTTAGATAATAGGATCTCCAAAATATGTAACTAGAGAAAACCTTGTTCTTACTTTGTTTCTACACTTTGTTTCCATCCTTAGCTATTTTTTTTCTTTTTCTTTTGGCTTTTTTTGACTCCTTTGATTTTGTTTTTGGAGTTCTAACTTTTTATTTTATTTTATTTATTTATTTTTTCTTTTCTTTGGATGAAAACTTTCTTTTCTTTTCTTATTTGAAGCAACTAACAAATTCTTGGTGTTCCATAAGTCTTTCTCTTTTCTTTTCTTCATTTCATCATACTTCTCAGACTCATTAAAAAATGGGTAGGATATTTATTATTATTATTATTTTGTTTTTGTAAAAGGGTAAAGGATTGTGGTTTATGAAAAGGCTAAAGAAAGGTTCAGAGGGGCGACTAGCGGAAAATAATTTCATATAGGTTTGAATTTCTGTCTATATCAATCCAAAAAAGGCCTAAATTCTCGCTTAGGATATGGTATAATGATCAAGCAAGTAGACGTGTGATTTCTCTATTTGGAATTTAATTCTCCCTTGTGTCATTACTCAGATATTTCACTCGATAAGGCTTTTAGGCTATATTCTCACAGGATTTGTAGAATAAGTACTCTAGCCTAGATTTTAGAAACTTACTGCCAATACAAACATAGATGCTCATGCAATATATTTATGGAAAGATGCAATGGCTATTGCCTACATATTAACCTAAATTTATAAAAACTATTCTAATTTAAGAGCTAAAGTGAAACTTCTAGACTACTATCCTCACAGAAAAAGAAACAATACCAATATTCCTAAGTGCATAGTATAAATACTTATTATTTATATATATTTTTATTTTTTTACTAGAAAGCAAGTGCATATTATATATATATATCCTAATAGGTGTCGTAAATTACGCTTGTTTCTATGCCACCCCCAAACAAAAACATGCTTTGTCCTCAAAGTATATAAATAATAAGGATAGAAAATACCATGGAAATGCATAAAAATTTTAGAACACCTGCAAAACAAATTCAGAACATACTAATATAGGTAAAGAAAAACAGACGCAACTCTATATGAGTTTCACCCATTATGGGAATAACAAAAAATTAAATTGCTTGGGACATAAGCAGACACTAAAAAAAGGTAAAACTTGCCTCATATCCAGCATTTAAGCGTTGTCCTCCTCTCCTATAAAGAAGTGAGGTTCCTTTGCATCCTGCCAAGCCATGATAATTTGCCAGGCCTCATGCCATTTATCATCAACCCGTGCTAACTTGTTAAGCGTCACTCCGTCTAATGGGGTGTAAGGGGCAACCCAATAAGGTTGTAGCCTCCACCCCGGCCAAGTCATAACATGAAAAGAGCGTATAATACAATTGGTGGGTCGCATAATATCAACCCCAATCCAATCCGTGTAGCGGGTACAGAAATTAGGAAAGAAACATAGCGTGATGCGGCAAACCATGACATGCATAAGAAGGTACTTGTGCTTCATAATATGGGCTCGTGCTAAACTAGACACTAAGGTCTAGGGAATGTCATATAGCATACGTCCCTCAGTTAAAGCAAGGAAGACGTCACTAGCAGCGTTATTCGCAGAAGAAAAATGTCATTCCCCTAAGATATTCAGCATGATAAAGAACATGACAGTGCCTACGTTAAGGGACATGCTACCAAGGGCTACGTTAAGATGCCCTTGGTCCTCTACACGAAAAATCCTTGCCCCATAAGTCTCTTGGAAATACTCATAGTTATAGAGGTATATATTATCAGACATATAGCCCCATGAGTTTTAGGGAGCATGCATAGCCATTCCAACAGCAAAGGCTACCAAAAACTTGCTAAAATCCATTGTCTTATCATTAATGGTGAGGGAGAACACTTGTTCCCCATCTGGTCGATAAAAGAACTTACAATTAACATAAAAATAAGAAGTAAGTTCAGGAGAATAAGAGTCATCAGCACTTACCAGTAGAGCCTGCCATCTTGACTTCACAATCTTGTCGCAGAACCAGTATCCATAGGTGTCATTCTTGAGCAATTCTTGAAAGGACTGCTCTAGTATGATTTGAGGAGATTTCATAGCAAACAAATACACTACTGAACTCCTGGAAAGGACTGCGAAAAACCCCAGAAAATAGAACTGGAGGTGTGTTGAAGTCCGGGCGTGGGCGTGCTCAATTTTAACAAAGGAAAATTCTGCGATCCAGGACCTTAGAAAGGGCGTGCGCACTCCGAGTACTATCCGTGGTATGAAATGAGAGGTGAAATTTAGAGGTGTGATAACTTTAAAATGAATAGTCTACCTACGAAATGAACGATGAATTCAATCCGTAAGTAAACTAAAACTATTCTTTTACACTCAATTATTAAAGCTTCTACTCTCGATGCAAATTGCATAAAGTGGAGTAGGAAGTTCGTTCCACTCCTAGTTCCCTAGCATGGATTGTTTTCTAAGTCTAAGAAATCAGTCTTAAGTCAATGAGAGCTTTACGAAATGTTATGCTAACAAGACGCGTTAAATTAACTAACGAGATATAATAAGTAACAAGATAAAATATAAACTAAAGTTAAATACGAGAGCTACGGAAATACGTTTGTTTGAATCTAGATAAATAAATTAGAGGGGAATTGAATCCACCGAATCCAACTTAACGACCTAGGGTAGAATGTTGTATCTCAATTCTCACGTTCTACGGTGAGAATTTCGAAGTTCTAATCCCTAGTGTTCATGGCATTCCTACGGATACTAACTAGCATGTGAGGTCGTCCACCCATTCTCATGGCTTAAACACGACCTTCTAGAGTGGAATAGATTCTACAACCAATTCTATACTAACCACTAAGTTTTCATCAAGAACCCCGTCAACCCCTCTAATGGAGGTTTTAGCCTTGATTCATCAAACTAACATTTCCCATATTATTATAACTAAACATAATATCAAGATTCGAAATTTACTTAATCTAACAATAATGAATCTAATTTAATGGCTGGAATGAAGTAAGAACAAGAATTGAAATTAGATCTAGAATGGAAATAACTAAATTCGAAATTGACAAACTAACTATTTTATTTATCTAATCAATCAAGAACAATGATTCAAGAATTTAATCTAAAACAGGAATTGAAATGGAACTAACACTTAATTAATTAATAAAACTAGATCTAGAATTCTATATCTTAATTTAGGTCTAACTAGCTACCATTAACAAAGAGCTAAGCTTTTGTTTTTATACATCCAGATCCAAAAATCGTGCATGGGCTTGGAGCCATGTTTTGGGCGAGAATCGCCCAAAAACCAATTCTTTCGATCAAAAGGCCTCTTCAGCTGCAGTTCCTTCAACAGACTTTTCGTCCACTTCTGCTCTTCTGATTGGGTCAAGGCTTGGACCATTGGAAAGCTCTTTCGAGCCGGTCGTTTTGACATAAGGTAGGCCCAATTCTGAGGTCTGAGTCTAAAAATATGGTCTTCGGAAGTTCTGTTGACTTTGTGCAATTGTTTACGCTCGCGTGGACTTTGACTTTTCATCTTTTGACCAGGGCTTTACAAAGGCTTGGGTCTTCTTGAATCTTGGCCTTTAATCACCGAACTCCTTAGTAACCAACCATTGCTCCTTTATCTCATCAAAGTGGCACATTCCTCGCACATAATTGACTTTGAAGCCGAAATACATAAAAACACGTAATCGGTATTAACTCTTTACTTATTACTCACATAATTGGTCTAACAATTATGATTATTAAGGGGTTAAAACTACAGTTTTGGGCTCTTATCAAACCACCCCAAACAGCATTTTGCTTGTCCTCAAGCAAAGATGAGAAATTAGAATAAGTGACCAAAAATGGAGTTCTAACTACTCTGCGTTTATTTGAGTCGCGATGGCATTGACCATATGCAACAAGGCCTTAAACCACTAGGAATTCCCTAGTGGACGAGTTATAGCCTCGTGAGAGTTTTCGATGAAGGTACTCACAAACTTCATCTATACTACAACGACTAAGAAATAAAACTATTGTTTTCTCCTTCATGTCTCAACTATCTATACATCTCACTAGCAAATACATAAGAATAACCCGGTCGAACCCTAAGCTAATATATGCATAATAATCAATCATCTAAAATAAACATATAACAATGAGTAATACTATGAAATGTAATAGCGAGGTCCGTTTTCTGAAACTTCGAATAAGCGTCCTTAAGTAGGTCCTCACATAAATGTCAAGACAAAACCACTCTGATTTTTCCACTCAAGTTTCATTTGCTCCGATTAATGCGATTGGAGCACACTTTACCTTACAATCTCAATGACAACAAGGAAGCCGGAGTCGATCAAACACATCTGCCACTTACTATCACACTAACCTATTCCTAATTGAGCTAGAGGTCTTTATTAGGTATTGCGGGGATTAGGAGATGGGTTAAGAAGGAAGGAAATGGATATTCAAAAGGACAAGTCTGAGATAATAGAGTCTTCATATTATGTAACTTAGAGAAAACCTTGTTATTTCCTTTTTCTTCTATACTTTGTTTCCATCCTTAGCCATATTTTTCTTTTTTTATTTTCTTTGGCTTTTGACTTCCTTTTATTCTATTTTTGGAGTTTTTATTTATTTCTATTTTTTTCTTTTCCTTGGATGGAAACTTCTTTTCTTTTTCTGAAGCAACTAACTAATTTTTGTTTACACAGGTTTTTCTCTTCTTCTTTCTTCACTCATTCTATTCTTAGACTTATTCTAGATTGGGTAAGTTGAATTATTTATTTTGTTTTGTTTTTGTAACAGGGTAAAGGAATTGTGGTTTATGGAAGGCTAAAGAAAGGCTCAGAGGGGCTTAATTAGCGGAAAATAATTCATAGGTTTGAATTTTGGCTATATCGATCCAAAGAGGGCCTAAATTTCGCTTAGGATCTGGCATAGTGATCAAGCAAGTGGACGTGTGATTTCTCTATCCGGATTTTACTTCTCCCTTGTGTCATTTCTCAAATGTTTAGCTCATATAAGGTTTTAGGCTATATTCTCACAGATTTGTAGAATAAGTACTCTAGCCTAGATTTGAAACTTATCGCTAACAATCATAGATACTCATGTAATATATTTATAGATAGATGCAAAGATTATTACCTACATATTAACCTAAGTTTCTAACAATTATTCGATGCAAAAGCTTCATTGAGACTTCTAGATTGTTAAGAGCGAGAGAAAGAAAACAATACCAATATTCCTAAGTGTATAGCATAAACTTATTTATTTATATTTTTGAAATTTTTAGCTTGAAAACAATATGCATATTATACATATCTATATCCTAACAGATGCCTTAATTACGTGTTTCTATGCCCCCAAATAAGAAGCATGCTTTGTCCTCAAAGCATTTAAATAAAGAGGGTAGGGAAAAATACCATTGAAGGCGTGAAATTCGGGAACATCTGCAAAACAAGGTTAAAACATACAAATATAGTAATATAAAAACCGACGAACTCTATAAGAGTTCCACCCATTATGGGGTTAACGAGAATGAAATTGCTTGGGACTTAAGCGGACACTAACTTAACTAAAAACTTACCGCACCAAAGCATCTACTCGTCATCCTCCTCTTCTATATGAGGTTCTTTTAGCATCTGCCATGCCATAACAACTTGCCACGCCTTCGTCGTGTATCATCAACTAGTGCTAACCTCTCTAGTGTTATTTGGTCCGATGGGGTGTAAGGGGCAACCAAATGTGGTTGCACACGCCATCCCGCCAAGTCATGGCTCGGAATGATCTTACCACCGCGATTGGTGGGTCTCATGATTTCGACCCTTTCCCTAACATTATGCGGTAATCGCGGTAGAATATGGGTAGGTAAGCGGCGATAATGCGGCAAACCAAGACAGGCATAAGAAGGTACTTATGCCTCAAGGTATGGCCTCTCTTGAGTAGCAACTAAAACTTCGGGGAATGTCATACCGACGACGTCCCTCGGCTAAAGCAAGGAAAACGTCACCGGCGATATTATTGGCAGTAAACCGGCCGTTCCCCTAGAATGTTCATCATGATGAACAACATGGTTGTGCTCTACATTCACCGATAGGCTACTCAGTATGATGTTATATTGGTCTTGGTCCATGATCTGAAACACCCTCCCCATAATACTCATGGAAATAGGCATATTCATATAGGTATGAGTTATGTCATATATCCCCGTGTGCATAGGGTCGGGGTAATGGCAACCCGAAACCAAAGCTATCAATTGCTTCTGAATTTCATAGTCGTGCCATCAATAGCAAGGGAAATTTTTGTTCTCCTTCTTGGGTACAATAAAAAAGTAATATTATTATAGAAGAATTCAGTTAGCTTAGGTGAAAAAGAATCGTCATCACTCACGGAAGATGCCGCCATCCTAACTGCGACGATCATTTCGAGGAACGATGCTCCATAGGTATCGGTTCCCATCAAGTCTTCAAATGACTGTTCGGGAATCACTATAGGAGGTGTCATCTCAAAACTACTCGTAGAACAGCTCTGCGAAACCCTGGAAGAAACCTAAGAAAATCGGAATTTCCTGTGCTTACGGAAGGAAGCGGGCCTTGCCAGATATAGAGCGAGTCGGCGCTCTTAGGTTTGGAATTACAATGTTTGGCTGAAGCACTCTGCTTGAAGCGCGCTTCGTGGAGTGTTTTTCGATTTACAGTGTTGTAGGAAGTCCGTTTCTGCTTGAAGGGCCTGGGCCTCGACAAAAAAAATTTATGGCGGTGTATATAGCGGTAGCTCTCTTGAGAGGCGCCGGCTCGTAGAAGTTCGTAAACGAGTTTACAAGAAAAACAAGTGAAAAAGCTTGGAGTGAAAGATGAGAGATGATTGTGGGGTGTAGTGTGGGTTGTGAGTGTAGAATGATGGAAGTTTAAATAGGTTACGGGTTTCTAAAGCGAATCGGCAAGTTGCCAAATTGTTTTAAGGCAATTTCGAGGAAATAGAAATCTGCCAAAACCGAAAACGGAAACTAACCATAGTTTTGATTTCCTAACAACCCGGTATCTTTTAAACTTGGTTTAGAATAGTAACTTCTAAAATCTCCTACATATCATGCTACCACTACAAAAATCATAGATATGCCGATATCGGCCTAATTTTTCAACTTTGACTCCAAGACAACCTTACGAAAAGATGATCAAAATAAATTATATTAAAATAATATGAAATCCAAGCAATCTAAAACAAACAACTTAATATTTAAATCTAACTCTTGAAATAAAATTCCACTAACAAAACAATAAAACAATAAAATAACAGGACCAACCGATGGTGAACACCTAGGCGTGTGAAGAAGATGGTCCCCGAGATGGGAGCCCGGTTACGTGGTGAAGGATGGCTTGAGCCATCGGCGGCTGGCGGCGACGACGCTCATGCCTCTCGGACTTCGGTCACCGAGACGGACTCATCCACGAAAGTGGCATACGTCCGTAGCATCTCTATCTGAACAAGCGTACGTGCTTCCATCTCCATCTCACGAGTACTACATACCGGGCTTGGTGATTCGGTGGATAATCTCCAAGTTAGACAAGATATCTTCGACCCCTTTCGAGCATTTCAACTCTCGTCGAAAGTTCGTTTGCTTATTTCGAATTACAATTTGTCTATGTCGGATATCTTCACAGATACGATAACCGCGATCATGAAACCAGTTTGCAAACATTATCATTCGTTCTAAATTAGAAGTTTGACTATCGAAATTATCCTCAACCAACCATGTCATGTCTTCCCTTTATTATCGAATCAACTTCATCCTCTGGAAAGCGACCAAGTCTTTTTTGATGCATTCCTTATAAATACTTGCATTAGAATGCAATTTGATCTTAATAGGAGCAGATTTAGCGACAACTCTAAATGAGAGCATAATCTTAGTGATCAATACGGGAAGAAGCCATGCTCTTTCCCACTCCTCTAATCACATTCAAAATTAAATCGAGGATGCAGAAATTACACTCATTTGTTTGCAAAATCCAGAGAGAGCGCGGATTACCGAAGTCCGATGCGTGACTTTGTCTTTCCGAGGGCGTTCCTACCAATCCACCGAGCCACGGCCGGTTGATTGGTTTCGTGGTCGTCCCGCTTAACGAATGAGATATCGTATTGTATTCACCCTCTATGACCGTATCTTTCATCAAAGCAGGAACTGCAGTATTTGGGATTCTGAATGGGTCGTATCTAGGTTGGTTCTGCGTGATTCCTAATAGCTCGACCAACAAGCGTCTCGTTACTTCCCTCCTCGTTCCTCGCTATCCTAATGAAAATCCTATTTCCCTCCAATTTCGTTTCTTATAAAACTGTTCTACCAACTCATAGTGATAGAACTCCTCTGTCGAATACCGCAGTCTGTTCCAATCCCTCTTAATCATATTGGCGTCGTAAAATGGTGCGAAATGGTCTGCCTCAAACGCATGCTCCGGCAACATTCTTCGTCGTAGCGCCATTGAAGTTTCAACTGATTTGGGGTTTGTAGATGGTGGTGGATGCAAGTTTGATGGAAACCAACTAAACACAATGGTGGTGGTTATGGTAGGTACGGTGGCAGGTTTTAAAACTTGAATTGGTGGGTGTTTTCTTGGTGGAAACGGTTGGAGATTGTGTTGGTGTTTCACAAAGGGCGTGGGTGGTGTTTCTATTTTGATGTATTCTATTTTTATTTTTATTTATTTATTTTTGAATTTTTGGTTGCTAGGGTTTAATTAGTGAAAGTCGGTTTGAGAAGATGAAGTGCGATTAAGTTTTGGAGGATGGTGGTATGGCTGTAGGTCTTGTGCGAGTTGGGCCCAAAGCCCATTCGATTTTTCGACTTTCGTCGATTTTTAGCTTACTTCAAACTATATTTCCCGCCGTTATCGGTCCGATTTTTGCGAATGAGATATGGAAATGATCAGGAGAGAATTTCCAATCCAATGATCCATAAACTACTCTATTCCGACCGTGGGTGACATATAAGATAGTGGAAAACGCCTCGAAGTGCGTGCAAGACGTAAGTTATGCGAACGAATGAACACTAAATTAGATGACGTCAACCCCAATGAACTATACTAATGGACCTAAGCAACACAAATAGAAAGTTCAAGCAATCCGGATGGAAAGACTGATTTCCCACCCCCAAACAAATTTTTAAACACAAAATTCGTTTTAACATGGGTCGTTTAAAGTCAAATTCCCCAGACTTGTTGGATTGCTAGTTCTCTGGGTTTAGATATATATCTATATCTAAAAATGAAAACAATTATTTTTTTTTTATTTTTTTATTTTTTGGTAAAAACAATAAGCAAATAAAGACATAATTCACACCATAGGGAAACATGACTCAAAAATCCGAGAAAACATGCAAGAGTGGAAATCGTGAACTATGTGAACCGTGGACTTAGGATCCGGTACTTACAGCCACACACTCCATAGGGAGGGCCCGGTTACCTTAATGGTGCACTTACCATTAAATGGAAGTGAAAGGAAGTACACCAATGACAAGGGTCATTCCTCATATATAGGGTCCCTGTAAAAGGACTTCCTCTATATCGAGGGGACAAAAGTTAAGTGAAAATGTTTTAATCGTTGACCGTTAACTTGAAAGGTACTTGTTGTCCTTGGGATTTACCAAGGTAATTGCCCGTAAGGGGTGACTTGATAACGAGAAAAGGACCGGACCAACGGGTTTTAGTTTCCGGGGAAAATATGTAGGCGGGAGTTGTAAAGCAAAACCTTTTGTCCGACCACAAACTCTTTGCTGCTAAGATATGCTTATCATGAACACGTTTCATGTTAGCTTTATAATCCTTAGCGAGATCGTAAGAATCGCCACGGATTTCTTCAAGCTCATTTAATTGTAACTTCGTTTGACACCCGCCTCATCAATATTGTAGTTAAGGCTTTTCATAGCCCACGAGCACGCGGTGCTCTAATTCAACGGGCAAATGACATGGTTTCCCAAATACAAGTCTAAAGGGAGACATACCTATAGGAGTTTTGAAAGCAGTTCTATCGCCCATAAGGCATCCGATAGGCAGCGCCGACCGATCTTTCCTATCGGGGTTCTTGTTGTTTCTAAAATCTTTTGATTTCCCTATTAGAAACTTCTACTTGGCCGCTAGTTTGTGGATGATAAGGAGTTGCTACTTTGTGTGTAACTCCATACTTTTTCACTAGGGATGCAACAACTTCTGTTGCAAAATGTGTTCCACCATCACTAATGATGGCTTTAGGAATGCCAAACCGACAGAAAATATATTCTTTAATAAAAATACAACGGTCTTATGGTCATTGCTACACGGCAAGCTAGGGCCTCTATCCATTTAGACCGTAGTCCCGGCAACTAGAATATAAATATAACTGTGGGAAACAGGGAAAGGGCCCATGAAATCAATACCCCAAACATCAAAATTTCTACTATCAAGATTGGATTTAATGGCATCATATTACGCTTCGTGATTCGCCCAAGTTGTTGGCAACGAATACACGTCTTGCAATGCACTTGGGCATCCTTAAAAAGGGTAGGCCAATAAAATCCACATTGAAGAACTTTAGCGGCTGTTTTCATTCCACTAAAGTGGCCACCACACTCTTTGTCATGGCAGAACGATAGAACTTCATTATATTCCCACTGGGGAATGCAACGACGAATAATCTGATCCGCACAATACTTAAAAAGGTAGGGCTCATCCCAGTAGTATAACTTGACTCTGGCCAAGAACTTCTTACGTTCATTTCTTGTCCAATTATAAGGCATAACATCAGCCGCTAAATAATTTACGATGTCCGCATACCATGGTGATGAAAAAATAGCATACAGATGCTCATCAGGAAAAGAGTCCGGTATGGACTCAGAATCACTACTATCGTCATTTGTAAGTCTAGATAAGTGGTCGGCAACTACGTTTTCGACCCCTCTTTTGTCCTTTATTTCTAATGTGAACTCTTGCAGGAGAAGAATCCATCGGATTAATCTCTGCTTAGCATCCTTCTTTGCAAGAAGGTACCTATGGTGGCTTGCATGGTCCGTGTAAACTAAAGTTTTAGAACCAACCAAATAAGGACGAAACTTATCTAAAGCATAAATGATGACTAAGAATTCTTTTTTCAGTAGTTGAATAATTCCGTTGAGCATCGTTTAATGTTTTACTAGCATAATAAATAATGATGGACTTATTATCTAGTTTCTATCCCAAGACGGCACCAACCGCATAGTCACTAGCATCACACATGAGTTCGAAGGTTTAGACCAATCGGGGAGGCTGTATAATAGGTGCGATGGTTAGACGGCTTTTTTAAGGTTTCAAAAGCCTGTTTACAGTTAAAATTAAAATCAAAGATTGCATCCTTCAAAAGGTTAGTTAAAGGCCTAGCTATTTTGAAAAATCTTTAATGAAACGCCTATAAAACCTGCATGGCCTAGAAAGGCTCTAATCTCACGGACGGTCCGTGGTTTAGGTAAATTAAGCTATCTTATCTAGTTTGGCTTTATCTACTTGATGCCATCACTAGATACAATATGACCTAGTACTATGCCACTTTTTGACCATGAAATGACACTTTTCCCAATTTAAAAGCGAGGCTCTTTTCTTCACGCGTGTCAAGACCTTAGACAAAGGTTAGACAAGCATTCTATAAAGGAGTCTCCATAGATAGAAAAATCATCCATGAACACTTCCATAAAGCTTCTACCATGTCACTAAATGTATGGAAGCATATTTGGAAGGTACTAGGGGGCATTACAAAGGCCAAAAGGCATTCGTTTATAGGCATATGTTAGAAGGGACATGTGAAGGTTATCTTTTCTTGGTCATCAATATCAATAATAATCTGGAAATAGCGGAGTAGCCATCGAGAAAACAATAAAAGGCATGACCAGCTAGGCGTTCTAGCATCGATCTATAAATGGTAAAGGAAAGTGATCCTTTTCGTGTCATAGCATTTAAGCGTCTGTCAATCAATACTGATTCTCCATTTCATAGGACCTTGGTGACAACATAGTCACCCTTCCCGTTACATACCATGGTAACTCCCGATTTCTTAGGAACTACATGAATGGGACTTACCCATTCGCTATCGGAGATTGGGTATATAATACCGCGATCGGTGTAATCGCAAGACTTCTTCCCTAACCACCTCTTTCATGGCGGGGTTCAAAGCGGGCGAGGTTCGCGAGAAGTCTTGGCGTTATCCTCAAATGGATACGATGAGTGCAAACATTAGGGTCAATTCCTTAATGTCGGCTAGGGACCAACCAATCGCAGACCGATGTTCCCTAATCACCCTTATTAAACATGTCTCTTCATCCTTAGTTACTTGAGAGAGAAGATATAATTATCGGGTGACTACCATCCGGATCAAGTTGAATATATTTTAACTCGGGGAAGAGGTTTAAAAGCGTTGGTGTGGGCCGGAATGTCCATTGATGTTTCATAAGTGTCCTTATCTTTAGCGTAATGAAGACTTGCTTAGGTAGCAAGTCTTCGTATCGATATTTGGAGCAACCGATGGGTCTACAATTGGTGTGGACTCGGGGATGGTGTTGACTTCCTCTAAGTAGGAGTCATTTACAAAATCTGAAGTTCCAAAAGTAAGGAATTTGTACATATTGTTTTCAGGAAACCGTGTTGTAAAAATAATCTTGAGCTAAACTCTCAATCATGCTAACCTCCCCATCTACGACGAATCGGTAGCTGTTTCATCATTTTAAAAACATTTACCTCGGCGGAAAAGATGGCCAAAAGATAAAGACATCTTTCCATCGCGACAATTTATAAAGCGCGTTGGCGGTTGCCAAGAAGGGCATCCTAAGATGATCGGTCTACGAGTCATTAGCGACTTCTATATCGAGGATAACAAAATCAGCCGGGATAGTAGAAATCCACGAACCTTAACAAGCGCGTTTTCCACTACACCTTTAGGATACTTAATTGACTGTCCGCTAATTGCAAGCGTTATTTTTGTAGGTTGCATTTCTGTGAGACCTATTTGTTTATACAAGTAATACGGGAGTAAGTTAAAACTCTCCCGAGGTCTAATAAAGGCGGTCGTCGTGTGGGAATCTCTAAGGTGCATTTTCTGATGGGGCGACCGGGGTCCTTGTACTTAACAATTCCATTATTTTCGGATAAAGTTGGGGCTGATTCAGTTAAAAAGCGTCTTTAGGTATATTGGTCTTACGCCTAGTAGTGCACAACTCTTTAAGAAACTTAGCGTGGTTAGGTAGCTTTTTTAATAGCCGAGAAAAGGAAGGTTTATCGTTAGATTCTTGAAAGCGTTCCTAATTTCCTCAAAGTTTGTATCCTGGTTAGCATGGCTAATTTTTGAGGCGGTGGTTTAAGCTCTATATTTCGCATATGGCTCTACTTGCTGTGTAACCTTGGCTTTTCGGTTTCTTTGGTTGTGATTTAAGCTGGTACCTCTACCGTGGTAGGCTCCTGGGTTTCTATTGCGGTATCTAGTTCGATATCCGGTGTAGGGATTACGGATGGGGTAACTATAGGCGTAGTTACTTTGTTATCAACCACTCTTCGAGCGGAGAGTGGTGATGGCATTTTAGGTCACCTACGATTGTAGTTTCCGTACTAGAATTATCGTTTACCTCAAAGGCTGTGTTCTTTGTTTTAGGGTTTGGTATTGCTTTGTCACGGAAACACGCCTTTTGGTTGGGCTTTCGCTTGGGCTAACTGTTGTATGCCCGATTTATGGATTGTAAAATCTGTTGGTTTGATTGAGTCATTATGCGGAAAAGTTGTTGGGTAACTTGTATAAAAGGCGTCGATCACGATCCGGTTGTGTAGGTGTAGTAGTCACGGGTGGTGTGTTTGGAACTATCTCTCGTTGATTATTTATGGGTGGGTTGTGATAGTTATTATTATTACTTAGGAACGATACCTCTATTGGTATTATAATTATTATAATTATTCTGACCTTGTGCTTGACCTTGTATGGTGAAGTTTAAGCTTGGTTGTTATAATTATTATAATTCCCTTGACCTTGTCCTTGTCCTTGTCCTTGCCTAGGTGGAGCTTGGTTATAATTGTTTGCTTGCCTAACGTTTTGATTATTGTACCACGGAGGTGTCTTTACTTGTTGATTATTTCTCACTGAAGTTGGGATGTTGTCTAAAGTTAGGAATAGGATAGTTATTAATAGAGTAAACATTATCTTGTTACGGTGGTTGTTGTTCATAAGCTAGAGGGACAATAATCGTCGAGGGTGCTCTGGACTCAACACGAAATTACATGGGTTGGAGTTTACATTCATGGCCGGGGGATAGGCTTTTTGTTGAAGCAGAAATAGCCTCTACTTTTTTAGTTAGAGATTGATTAGATTTTTAAGTTACGGATGGGTTTTCTTCTCAAACATATACCCGGCCTTTCTTGTTGAAGAAGAACTAGCTGGCCGGGGGATATCATCACTACCCCCAATTATTATTCCGTTTAGTTTGGTCTTCTAAAATTTGTAAGCCTCAGGAGGCTCTTTTACTTAGGAAACTACCCCATTCATTATGTCGAGGACTTCTTTATGGTGGTGTAGAAGACCTTTGAAAAAAGCCACGAACTAACGTGTCTTTCGCTAAGTTATGATGTGGACCTCTATAAGGAGATCGGTGAAAGCGATTCCATGACTCGAAAATGATTCATGAGGATACAGCCGGAAAAAATGAATCTTGGAAAGCATTTCATCCGTCTTTAGGGGTGGGTAAAATGTTCCATAAGCGGTGAACAAGTTTAGCCCACGAGTCCCAGAGAATAGAAGCAGGGCAGTTAACCAAGGCAGCCTTTATCAACTAATGTGAAAGGGAATACCATCGGTTTAATTTGTTCCGCACCTACCGTGGGATGATGGAATGTTGTAAGGACTTGTTGATCCCCTGCGTAATGTCTTTGATAAAGGTTTTCATGGGCTAACCCATGAAAAGCGGGTAATACAAATTAAATATGTTTGGGGATTGAAAATCCCCATAGATCTGCTAGAGCGATGCGCGATTTAGGGCTATCGCTCAAGGCTTTGTAAAAGTCGGAGAGGAGTCTCTCTTTTAAAGCCATTATATGGGGTATGGTGTGTGTGATAGTAGTTAGAGGTGTAAGGTGGGTGGTGTACTAGATAGACTTGTTTGTTGCCGTGTAATTCGTTTGTTGTTTTGTTAGGCCGGACCTTAATCTCATGCAAGACTAAGTTGAGCTTAACTAAACATGCAACACTCCAAACAATTACGATATACTAGTAGAAAACCTCTGCTTTGGAAATCACGAGGTATGGAAGAAAGGAATACGATTCGTCCTTGCTTGGCTTATGAATAGCGTCTTGTGTATGGCGTGTTAGGTGTATATAAGAGATTAGAACACGAAAAATATGAAAGATCAAAATTTGAATCAAAAACTGTGGAAATCCGGAAATTTTAACTTTGGCTCTGGCCGGCCTCGGTAATTTTCAGATTACGGTGTTTTTAGAGGCGGTCGTTTTCAGAGTAAGGGTCATTTCGGTCAATGAAGTCGAGTTCAGTGTTTGGCGGGTCGCGCTTGTTATGAAGCGGCCGGCATTTCGGTGGTAGATAAAATTCCGATGCTTAGCTGGCGGGTCCTCTCCTTGGCTGGTGGCTCCGTGTATTTTACCGTGGAATTTGTCAAAATTTGAAATGGGCAACCGACGGTATGAAACAAACAAAGGGTGGGTGGGTTTAATGGGACTTAAAAATGACTACTTCTACTATGAAAACAATGCTAAAGTGTAACTAAGATGGCAGCGCATTTTGATAACTTGTAAAATGTATAGTCTACCTCTGAAATGAGCGATGAATTCAAAGCGTGAAGTAAACTAAAACTAATCTTTTACTATCTCAATTATCAAAGCTTCTCTCTCGATGCAAATTGCACAAAGTGGAGTAGGAAGTTCGTTCACTCCTAGTTCCCTAGCATGGATTGTTTTCTAAGTCTAAGAAATCAGTCTTAAGTCGATGAGGCTTTCTGAAATGTTATGCTAACAAGGCGGCGTTAAATTAACTAACGAGATATAATAAGTAACAAGATAAAATATAAACTAAAGTTAAATCACGAGGAGAGCTCACGAATCGTTTGTTTGAATCTAGATAAATAAATTAGGGGAATTGAATCCACCTCGAATCCACTTAACGACCCTGGCGTAGAATGTTGTATCTCGATTCTCCGTTCTTCGGTGAGAAATTTGAGTTCTAATCAGTGTTCATGGCATTCTACGGATACTAACTAGCATGTGAGGGTCGTCCACCCATTCTCATGGCGAAACCACGACCTTCTAGAGTGGAATAGATTCTACAACCAATTCTATACTAACCACTAAGTTTTCATCAAGGCGTCAACCCCTCCAATGGAGGTTTTAGCCTTGATTCATCAAACTAACATTTCCCGTATTATTATAACTAAACATAATATCAAGATTGAAATTTACTTAATCTAACAATAATGAATCTAATTTAATGGCTGGAATGAAGTAAGAACAAAATTGAAATTAGATCTAGAATGGAAATAACCAAATTGAAATTGACAAACTAACTATTTTATTAATCTAATCAATCAAGAACAATGATTCAAGAATTTAATCTAAAGCGAATTGAAATGGAACTAACACTTAATTAATTAATAAAACTAGATCTAGAATTCTATATCTTAATTTAGGTCTAACTAGCTACCATTAACAAAGAGCTAAGCTTTTGTTTTATACATCAGATCAAAATCGTGCATGGGCTTGGAGCCATGTTTTGGGCGAGAGAATCGGGCCCAAACCCGATCTTCGATCCAAAAGGCCTCTTCAGCTGCAGTTCCTTCAACAGACTTTTCGTCACTTCTACTCTTCTGATTGGGTCAAGGCTTGGACCATTGGAAACTCTTTCCGGCCAGTCGTTTTGACATAAGGTAGGCCCAATTCTGAGTCTGAGTCTAAAGAGCCTTGTTTACTTTGCGTGGACTTTGACTTTTCATCTTTTGCCGAGGCTTTACAAAGGCCGTCTTCTTGAATCTTGGCCTTTCTCAAAGTTTTGAAAACTCAATTAGCAAACAAACAACATCAAATTAAACCGTCTTCGGTCTCGACCTATATATATGAGGGGTCGCCTTCATTATTATCAAAGATATTAATGCTTTCATTAGTTAGATTTTTTTCAAGGTTTACATTATGCCATTTAATGCTTTATTTTACCCCGGTCATTTCTTTTCTATTTTTAATTCAATTATTTATTTACTTAATTACAACAAGTTTTATTATTCCTTCTATGACCATGAGCTAATTCCCCACCGGGAAGGGTTATCTTTTCGCGTGAAAAATCGGATTGATTTCTTTAATATTCTAGAGTCACTACTTAGGAATTAGGCTTAGATTTGATATTCCCAAAATGATCGAGGATTGTACAAAGTTGAATGGCCGATGCTCGGGGATTTATTTACTCTAATCAACCGATGTGAAATCGAACCGGGGAGCTGAAATAATATACGGAGATGAGATATTATTGAAATTCCTTATGCTAGTGAAATGCGACCTAGAGATGTGGGCATGCACTAGGGATCAATACTCGGCGCCGTCTCCCGAACACGAGGCGAAAAAGAGATGTAGTGATGTAATAGTAAAACCGTTGAAAACGATTTTTGCATGAGCATGATTAACTCTCCCCTGTTTCTCCACCTTTGTTTTACCTACATAAAAATCACCGTAGTAATTTACATTAATTGCATTACCGTAAAATTTATTAAACCAATTAAAAAAAAAATCTAAAAATCCTACTCACTAAAAAGTTGTAATTCCGGTTGTGAACCTATCCGAGCCCCTAAGGTTTGGGCCGTTCGACCTATCCTACTAAACCTCGTGAGTAAGGTAACTTGACTAAAACGCATTACGACTATACCGGACGTTGGAATTTGACTTTGGACTTGGGTCTTTGGACTTCGGACTTCGGACTTTGGACTGTGGACCTCGGACTTAAGAAAATAAGTAACTGAAAACCAAAACGTGTATAAATGTGTGTTTTACCAAGCATCATTATCCTTCCTCTTGGGTAAGCAAGTGGGCTCAGGAATCTCAAAAAAGCTATCATCCATGTCGTAAGGAGCGTCCTCCTCACCCCTCCCCAACCCCAAACCCCGGATATTAGTCGCCGCCCGAGCGACCTCGATTCTTATCTTCCCTCGTCACCAGGTCACTCGTGCACTTCTCCATCGCAGGCTTCCTTAATGCTCCCCCTGTCACCTTACCTCGCGCCCTTGTCTTCTGCGCTACCCTTTTCTCCCTAATTGCGGGCCCTCCTCATTCCTTAAAGAAATGCGCGACCTCTGGCAATTTCGCCCGCTTCTCAGCTCGGCTCAACCGTGCGAACCTCTCAATCTCCTGCCGATTAGTTTCCTTCTCTAGAGCAAGATCTGCAAAGATAACAAGATAAAGACGTTAATGCAAAGGTCATTCAAGGCAAGATCGGAATACTCAAATACAGTACTGCTACCCACCAGTAAAGTCGCATACTCTATTCTCCACACTAAACCCCCTAGCACAGAAGTTCCCAACAAACAACAACGGTCTTTTATCCCAAGACATTTCATTGCTCAGAACACCATCTATCACACTTTCTCAGAGCTTCGTGTTTGTTTGAAGTTCCACCCGCGGATCGCTTTTTACCAAGTAGTGCTCAATGACATCGGCGACCCATCACGGTATTCACCGCGCTGCGTCAAAAGATTGAACACCTTAAACAAACGCAGGTGTTACCCATTAAACCGGAAGCGCTTTGCCCCACGGTTCAAAACCGGCAAACCGGTTTAGAAATTGGGATCGTTAGATTAAGCCGCCTTTGCCTCCTCACGGAATATAACCCCCGTTGGAGGGTATCTGATCGTTAAAGACCCGTGCGTATTAGTCAGGCTCATGGATTTCCGTTTTACCCTATCCCATGTTTTTCTTAAATGGGAATGCCCTCAAAAGCGATCCGTCCGACCAAGCTAGAAGACGACCTCTCACGGCGACCTGAGGTGCTAGCTTCAGCAACCATAGACGCAGATCGAGCCTCATATTTCCCACTTCCAGCCTCCTCAACTGCCTTATCTTCATCACCACCCTCACTCACCCCACACACCGACTCATCTTTCTCTTCCTCCTCATCATCCCAACCAAGAGAAACTTTGCGAACCTAATGAGATCGCGTATCATCTGAGTCAGACATCTCTCATTTAGCCCTAACAGTTTCTAGCCACTAGTAACTAATCAAACGTCCTAACAACTCTAGAACAGAGACTAAGCACGAAGCAAGAAGCAGGAGTTCAACAATTGCAGAAAAGTAACCTGAAAGTTGTTGCTATAGTGAAGTGTCTTCTATAAGGCGAAGCAGCAAAGTGATGTTTCAAAAAACCAGTGTAATCTTTGAACAACCGCCCCTCCGGTTCCAAGGCATCATGATTTAGCCCTAGCTAGCCCGACTTCCAACAAACTGTCCTGTCTTTTCAAATCCCGAAAAAACGGGGCAACACGTTTTCTCTGCAATTGCTCAGATCCTCTCACGTGCCGAACACGTGTCGAACATCTACGCCCACCAGATCATAGGATAACACAAATCGTTCTCCCCAGCTCGTTCGATATTTCCACATCTAGCATGATCAACACGCTTGTTTTTTCTCGACCAAGTTGCTTCCGACCAAAGACGCCCTCTACCGAGGAGGGGCCGTGGTAAAGGAGTGATATCCTCCTTGAGAGATATCGGTGGCCATCAAAAGATGATAGAAATACCACACCGACCTGGGGAATCAGATCGCGTCTATAAGCTAAGAGAACGTTCCAGCACAGTTCGCGCCAGCACGCAAATCAAGTTATAACGTGACTCAGCTTACCTTCTAGAAGTAATCATGAACATAGATGCATGTACACAAATCAACGCCCACTAGCATCTTTTAACAAGCTACTTGCCCAGACTACTAATCCTCATCATCACAGCAGACCTATAAAGACAGTTCTCGCACGCATCCCTTATCTACACCCCACGATTGTGATGCACTTTACACGTGGTGGGTGAGGATTCATTCTCAACATCTATAAATACCCCTCCTATGAACTACACCATACCTGATTCTTCTCTCCCCTCATAATCAAGAGCAAGATACGTAGGCAGTTCGCTCCTAAGCCGAACTCGGTCCCTATAATAATCCATTCCAGTTCCCATTCAACTGTATATGTAAAGGAAAGCTAAATCACGCCTTTACACTTGGTTCAGTTGGTTAAGCTTGCTAATTATATTTAACCTGCAGAAGGGCATTCAAGGGCATTCATCTTTTAGCAGGGAAAGAACGACCGGAAGAAGTTGCTCAATAGTGGTGTCCTTTCCCGTAATTGGCGCCGAACCCATTATCTCCGAAGACAAAGCAGCACGAACATGTGGAGAGAAATCAGACGACAGGTCCTTTATACATGGAAGTATATGTTGAGATGCAAGTTCTGGGTTCAAGCTCTTGCACAATTTAGTTATGATTTCTATAGCAGCAACACGAACTTCCTCATTGTTGTCTCGAAGTAGACAAACATATGTGGGAAGCAGGTCTGCCCTGGTAGGTTCAGGCCCCGCTGCCTCACAAAGCTCGATTAGTTGATTAGCAACCATGCGACGAACTCGCCAAAACTTGTCCTGAGAGAGTTTGAGAATGAAAGGGAGAAAGTGTGTTACACAATCCTTTGGCCCCAAAAGTTTTCCAAGTATTGTGCAACCCTCAACCACGGAGAGGCGAATAGAGGCTTGATCAGCCTGGGTAAAAAACTAAAAACTTTAAATGTCGATGTGATGTGAATCGTTAGATGGGAAGGCTTGACGGTAGCAACAAACTTATTTAAATTTAGAGCAGCAGATCTCCTAACCACAAGCATGTCATCTCGAGACAACTTGCAAAATATCAACTCTAATTCTGTTTTCAAATTCTCTGGCGCACGTGCATAAGCAATGTGAAAGAGCCCACACGAAGACATTCTACCTGGAAACACATAGTTAGCACTTAGCAGCAAGTCTCTTTACAAGAGGAATAAAACTAATAAGCAAATCGGTTTGGTTCATCTGCACCCCGATTTGACATAATGAACCCACAGCTTTATCCCTAACATAGGGTTCCTCAAGTTTGCAGAGAGTCTAAAGTGGAAGCAAAACAGGTGCGTAATCCATTCCCCCAACTGTTCCGCAAGTGCAAGAAGTACTTCAGATTTGACACCGGCAATGTTATTGTTCTGACTTAGATATGGAATCAACACGTCCGTTGTTCCTTATTCCTTGTTCCCTGTTCACCAAGGGATAAAGCAACTTTTGGAATCCGGCGGCGTAGGGAGTACATGTTTTTCATCAGATTGATTAACCATGAGTCTGGATGTCGGAATATGGCGCGCTTATTGCTTAGTAATCCAGATGAGATCCAGTCAGGAATGCTATCGGGCGTTTGTGCCTTAGAGATCTCAGTTTTCATCAGGTTAGGATAGTAAGTGTTGGGAATTCCAAATATACTGGTAAACGTCCTTCTCGCATCGTATAGTAACCCTAGTGAGATCCAACCTGGAAAAGTGTAGGGCGGACACACCTGTTGACTCCATGAAGTTGTCCAAAAGTCCTTCCTCTACCTTTAATTCAAAGAGCCCATGCTTCCCTTGATCTTCGTCGTGTGCTAGGAGAGTGAGAGAATAGGTACAATAATCTCCACTTGCAGACACCAAGGTGATCCACAACATCTAATAACTTGAGATGCGTACGGTTTTCGCTATTGTGATGTTCCAGGCCAAACTCCGCGGCGTTATTGATTTCGGGCCTGATCAATAATGGAAGTCGAGGTGGTGCTTCATCCTCTTCAGAGATGTAATGAAGTCCAACCGACTCCATGAAGTCCTCCTTCTCCCGCACAGAGGTCGTGAAGGAGAGGATATTATTCCCACCATCGCAGTTGGTCTTGAGAGCTAGATAGTATATTACACCAAAACCACTTACGAATTGAGATGCTGCTTTCTCAACGGCCACATACTCGAATTGTGGTATCTGTCTCCAGTTTTGATCAGTTTTGATCTTGGACGGCAAACTTGGATGCGAGGTCTGAGCAACTCATCCCCAAAAATAGGAACTATACAACCCCACTTCATCGAGGGACAAACTTCTTGTGGTAAAACTCAACAACAACAACTACTTTTTTGTCTGCAGAATACCTTTTAATCAACCTTAATTTGCTTCAAATAGATTGCTTTGCTTCAACTCTCTTCCCTCCATAAACTCATCATATCATAATATAATACAAAACAACCGATACCGTACTTTATAAAGGAAATTTTATCGGACCGGGAGTTGTATTCGAATTTGGAAACAACTCAAATTCCAAAACGAACGGAAGTCGCTAAAATTCTGGAAACCTCACTTCCATTCCATATAGAAATTGGAAACATCTCCAAATACAGAAGTTCGGCTTTCTAATTTAGGGTCAAATGATTTAACGACGCCGAGCGGTGATTATTAATTGAGACATTCATTTCATTGTTGTAGTTATTACAATATCACGTCTCTTATTTATACTGCGCATAAAATGCCTAAGTTGTTGAATGCAGAAGACAACTATACTCTGAAGTTCTCCATGTCCTTATGGCTTTCAAGGACATTTTTATCATAAATGTTGGGGTATACACTTAATTGGCATAGTATACAACGTACTATACATGTTTTTGCACTTTGAATACTATACAATTTTCTAGGCACTAAACTACATTGTACTATCAAAAAAAATTCAGGTTGCGACCTGGGCAAATATTCCGCCAAAATCACTGGACGACGTGGCCAAATTTGGAGGTTTTATAATCCTATGTGGAGACATGCCATTTTATTTATTATAAAAAACGTGTGTTTACATTTGCCACACAAGCTGAATAGCCAACAAGCATTTCCCGCATTTTCCCTCTTAACTTTTCCCTCTCTTTTGATTAGCGCCCAAAAATTGGAGATTTCATCAAAAACCTAATTGACCAAAATTTGTTGTCTTTAAGATTAAATTGTCTAATTCACACAAACCCTAACCTATATAAAACACAGAAAACCTTAACCTTCTTTGCTGGCAATCAGGAATCTAGTCCATATTAAAGTAAGTTAATGTTTTTTATTCTTAAGTTAATGTTTTTTATATTGTTGTCGGCTATTATACATGAATATTATACTATGATTGTTGTTATATTATTGATATATTGTTGCTAAATTACTGCAGTGGAAACAGTTGTAATTAATCTCCATCATGGGGGTTCATTTGTTACTAGTCCGCACTTCGTTACCTTGGTGGTAGGATAGAGTGCTTGGACAATATTGATCCGGATAGGTTTGGATATTTTGATTTAAAATCAATGGTGGAGGAGTTGGGGTATTATAATGTGAATAAAATGCACTATGGTCAAGCCAGTAAAGGGTTATATGTTAATTTTGATGATACTAGTATTATGAAAATGCCGCAAGAAGCTAGTTTGGGAATATAATTGAGGTATACATTGAACATGATGTTGAGGTGGATTCAAGTGAACAAAATGTTGTGCATGATATTGAAGTAGTTGAGTTAGAGAATGGAGAAGACATTGAGATACAAACTCGATTCTGAGTGATAAGGTTTGTATTTCGGATGATAATGAGTCGGATGAGGAAGATTTTAGGTTTGAGGATTTGCCCTGGAATTGTCCGATAATGATGAGGAGCTTATTGAAGTTAGGAAAATGATAGAAGAAAGGAAAAACGAAAAAGACTTGAAAGAATGAAATCAATTTGGGATGATGGTGATCATGAACCCGGAATTGAATCGATAAAAGCAAGCAATGAATCTTGAAGGTGATGATGATGTTGAAGCAATGAACACTTACCGGTGTCAGAGAAATGGATGGGCTTTATGTTGATGAAGGCAACAATGTGTTTATTAGTGATGATGAAGTTGACCATGGGGATGTTGATAGTGACTATATAGATTCAAGTGATTATGATAATCGATGAGGATGATGGTATTAGAAAAACCAAGAAGTTTAGGTACCCTAGTTTTGATCCCAAGATCGATGTATTTCATGTGCAACCAAGACTAGGGATGGTGTTTGCATCCCCTAATCCTCAAAGATTTCAAAGATTGTTTGAAGGATTTTGCGGTTAAACAACCGTAAAAGAATCCTTGCATTATGTCTTTGAGGATTGCCCATTTAGACTATATGCTAGTTGGATGACAAGCAAGAGAAGCTTCGAGATAAAGTCCTATATAGAAGAACATAAGTGTTCAAGGATATTTGATGTCCAGATTGCTAAGCTGTAAAATGGATTGCTAGGATATATGGAGAGAAGATCTTGAAGTATCCTAAAATGAAATTGAAGGATTTGAAAGAGCATATTATGCACAAGTTTAAGCTTGATGTGACATTGTGTCGAGTGTAGCAGAGCTAAAGTATGAAAGTTCTAGATTGATGGAAAATAGGTTGGTGGTGTATATGCAAAGTTGTGGGACTACCAATTTGAACTAAGAAGGAGTAAACGAGGAGTACTATTGAGATAGAATTATTTCATCCTACACCTAATGAACTGCAGTGTTCAAGCATGTATATAGGGTTTCTTCGCACTTATAAATGCATGGAAGAGTGGTTGCGGACCAATTATTGGAGTTGATGGATGTTTCTTGAAGCGGTCTGCAGGGGAGCTATTATACCATTGGTAGAGATGCAAACAATCAAATGTTCCCAATAGCATGGGCAGTTGTAGAAGTGGAAAACTTCGATAGTTGGATGTGGTTTTTGGATTTGCTGATGCAAGACTTGGGTTATAGTGAGGGTCAGGGTCTTGGGTTGACTATTATTAGTGACCAGCAAAAGGGTCTTGTACAAGTGATAAAAGACTATTTACCTTTTATCGAAAGCACGAATTGTGCCGCATATGTATATGCCAATTTCAAGAAGACATTCCCTGGTTTACAGGATAAGTTTCCGTTTTGGAAGGCTAGCAAATGTGGGACTCCTCAAGAGTTTGAACAAAACATGGATGAAATGAAAAAGTATTCTAAGGATGCATATCACCCTTGCATGGTGAAGCAAAACCCAAGTCATTGGTCAAGAGCTTTTTTAGCATGTTTCCTTGTTCGAAAATTGACAACAACATATGCGAGACATTTAACTCAACAATAGTGGAAGCAAGGGAAAAGAACATCATAGAAATGCTTGAGGATATCGATTGCAAGTAATGGCTAGAATGCAAAAGAAGATTGCAAGAATGGCTAATCGAAGACCGCCTTTTGTCCTATTATAATGCAAAAGTTAGAAAAAAAAAATAAAGAAGGTCATAGGTTTTGGGTTGCACATTACAATGGAAGCAACTCATTTTGAGGCCGAGGAAGAACAAATATGAGGCCTTTTCTTGTGGATGCAACCGCTATGAGATGCAAATTTTGTAGAATATGGGAAATGAATGGCATCCCATGTCCACATGCCATTTCAGTTATGTATTATCTCAACATTGATCCATTGCAGCATGTATCTAGTTGGTATAGTGTGGCAGAGTACAAGAAGATATATAGTCATGTGTTACAGCCTTTGAATGGTCAAAACATGTGGCATAGGACAAAAAGGCCTGCTATTTTGCCTCCCATAGCAAGGAGGATGCCCCGCGGACCAAGAAGAATTCCCTAGCAAGTGGGAACTGGAAGAGTGACACAAGTGGGAACTGGAAGAGTGAGAAGACAAGGCTTTCATCAACTATGCAGGAAGGGTAGGAAAATGCATTGTTCTAGATGCAATAGTGAGGAACACAACATAAGGTCATGCAAACTGACCCACCACTTAGAAAGAAACAAGTGAGTATGCATTTGTCTTTTACTTTTATAAGTTATTTTTACAAGTGGTTTTGATTGTATTTAAATATGTTAATATAATATTAGGTGAGGAAGAAGAAAGGAGAAGTGAATAATGTCCCAAACCGAGGATGCAACTAATAGTAACTAATGTAACCTGAGAATGGCAAGAATGAAGATAGGTGTACAAAAGGCAGAGGTACAGGGGGTAGAGGTCAAAGAGGGAGAGGGAAGAAAAGTCCCTATAGGCTTTGGAGTATACACTAGTTGAAGGAGAAACTTACATCAATGTGAGTCTTCTAATATATTTAATGTATTTTTCATTTATTATATTTTGTGCATTATTTTATTCATAGTGTATTATGTGTAGATCGCTTCAAGATTGACACCCTTGAATTCAAATGAACCATCTCCAAGTAATGAAGGGGCCAAGTACTTTACATGAAGTGCAACTAATCGGCAACCAAGTACAAGGGGTAGAGGTACAAGGGGTAAAGGTACAAGGGCTAGGGTGAAAGAGGAAGAGGAAGCAATGAGCCAATTCATTCCACTTGGTGTAAACACTAATACTATTGAAAGAGAAGTCCAACATCAATGTGAGTGTTTTAGTTTAGTTTTTCAATAAATTAGTTTGAGTGCATTGGCTTATTCATTGTGCATGACCGTGTAGATCGCTTCAAGATTAGATCCAATTTGCACCAAGAGTAATCTTGTGTCAATGGGTGATGGAGTACACATATTACCTCCATTTGGAAGAAAATATTTTCATGTAAGTTATTACTTTAAGTTTTTATTCATTTAAGTTGTGCGCAATTTAAAATTTAGTTTAGTTTATGTCTTTATTCTTTAGTTTAGTTTGGTAAGTTTTTATTAATTATGCTTTATTTCGTCGTATATAGCCACCACAAGAAAGAAAGGAGAGTTGTACAAAGGAAGACTTCAAGTGCAAGTGATCAAGTTGGAAGTAGTCAAGGGTCAAATAATACACCACTTGGAACTCAGGAATCAACGCCGCAAAGAGTATAAAGATAAGGCATCCCACAATTATTTGGTAAAATTGATCTAGCTCATTTTGGTGTTTTAAGAGTGTATTAATGGTTTTCCTTTCAAACTTGTTGCTTTAATGAACAAGTGTCCGTTTTGTATATTTCTCTCAAATATGGTCATGCAAAGAACAAGTGTCATATTTTGAATGTTTTTTTTTTTTTTTGTCAAAGAGAATGCTTTAATGAACATATTGAAAACTGATTTGACTAATGTCTTGTAAATAGTGTTATAGTTTTAATTTTGGACTTTATAGTTGGTGATAATTAATGGTGTTTGGTATGCAATCTATAAAACCATCCTAGAGGGGAGAGGTGTATGCAATAGGTTTAGATTCGAAAAAAACAATGCCCAAGGGTGATGATCCATGTTGAGGGTAAGGGAGAACCCAAAACTTTTGAAAGAGCATTGGTTGCAGTTTGGGACCTCATCAAAACAAAGGAGGGAAGAGAGTGTTCATGGAGGTTGTTTATGAGAATGATGTTATTAATTTGAAGCCTTGTGATGATGTGGAAGCGGTGTGCATCATTGAGTCTTGGAAGAGGGAGAGTCAAGACCTAGAGAACCAAGTCCAGAAGTTCCACTCGATTCAACATAAGCTCGGAAATCGCCAAGGTTACCAGAAGAAATAAATGAAGAATTGAGGGAATGACCAACACCATCCAAGCAAAGAAGTTCAAGAGGTTATCCCTGGTCTTTCGCAGTTGGTCTTATCCTGGGTTTTGTATGAAGTCCAAGAAGTTTAAGAAGTCTAAGTCTAAGAAGTGAACTGATGTTTGATGTGTTGTTTGATGTGTTGAAGTGTTGAAGTGAACTGATGTTAGGTTTATCTAGGCAGTGTATTGTGTATTGTGTCTTGTTCTTGTTTCTATGTTTTGATGTTTTTTTAGCTTGGTTGTCTTGTTCTATGTTAAATTATCAAGTCTTTTTTTTTTTTTTGATAAACTTTCCATATTATATATTAAGCCTTAACATGGATTAGGGACAATATATTAAGTTTAGAGTTTGTCTCCACCATACACAAAAAGAGCGTGTAGTGTAGTGATGTTTAACTTCGTGAAACTTTAAAGCCAAGGTTTTGTAACATGGTTACAGGGTTTTACGTTTTTTTTGGTTTCATTGTAAACTTAAAGATCTGTAACATAAAACCGGGCCATTTAAACTTAATTCCATTTTCATTCCAACTCTACAAGCCACGTAAAACTTAAAGATACGTAAACCCAGGATAACTCTACAACTTCATTCCATTTTCATTTTCATTCAACTCATTACATTACAAAACCATGTTACATAACATTACGTAAAACACGTAAAACCAGGAGATTCAACTCATTACATTACAAAACCATGTTACGTAACATTTAAAACACGTAATCCAGAGAACTCTATAATTTCATTCCATTTTCATTCAACTCATTACATTACAAAAACCATGTTCTGTAACATTACGTAAAACACAATGCACTTCACTTATTAACCAAACAAATACTTGTAAAGCAAGAATACAATGACCAAAATCAAACAAATTTTCTTCGTCTTATAATTCTGGCATTCCAAAGCTGTCACCTTTTTCTTCAACTCGTTTCTTCTTCTTCTCGTGAGTAAACAATTACATTCAATTTTCCTTGCAACTCCACCTTTTTCATGTTAGCTTCCTCCAAACTTTCTTTCAATTAGTCAATCTCTTTGTACAAATCAATGAACCTTTGCTTTGTTGATTTTGGAACTTTGTCCTCCCAATCAAAGTAGCCTCAATCGCGGAGTTTTGTAATTTGTACAACCAAAAAAATCTTCTTCCCAAATTTCCAGGGTCTTTGAGATTACTAAAGGAGATGGCTCTCCACAAAAGCATGAATGATTTGAATTGATAGAGGTGGAGACATTTTGAACTATTCAAATTGATAGTTAGGGTTTCAAATTGAGAGTTAGGGTTTTCAAATTGAGGAAGAAGGTTAAACTTGCAATTGAGAGTTAGTGTTTCAAGTTTTCAAATTGAGGTACCACCAAGTCACGTGTATTTCAAAAATGCCACATGTCTAGATGGCGGAATCGGCATAGGCCGGTGGCCACAGAAAACTCGGAAATACTTCCAAGTCGCAAAAGTGAAATTTTTTTGATAGTACAATGTAGTTTAGTGCCTAGAAAATTGTATAGTATCCAAAGTGCAAAAACATGTATAGTACATTGTATACTATGCCAATAAAGTGTTGGGGTATATTAGACAAGATGTTTGTGCTGCTATCCAGTCTTTCTTCATTCAAGGTGCCTTCTTATGGGTCTCAACTCCAACTTCATTGCACTGGTCTCTAAGGATAAGGAGGCTAAGAAGCTCAGCCAGTTTAGGACTATTTGCATGGGAAACTTTCTTATGAGGATCATTACAAAGTTGATGCAGCTGAGGTTGAATGTTCTAGCAGAAAAGATTATTACTAAAGAGCAAACTGGTTTTGTACCAGACAGATGCCCTCAATCTAGTATATGCTTGGCCTCAGAGTTTATGAATGAAATGAATGGTAAACGATTTGGTGGGTCTGTGGCTCTGAAGTTAGATATAACACAAGCCTATGACACCATGAATTGAGAGTTCTTGTTCCAGGTCATGTCTCGGCTAGGTTTTTCTGAGTTGTGGATTAATTGGGTCAGAATCATAGTCAAATCTGCTTACATCTCCATACTCCTTAATCCTTAATGGTGGACCTGTTGGTTTTTTCAAAATGAAAAGAGGCCTCAAGCAGGGTGACCCCTTTTCACCTCTTCTCTTTGCGATTGCTGAGGATACTCTCAGTAGAGCATTACATTACTTGACAAAGCTTAACTAGTTTTTGAAGATAACAGAAAATGTCATAGTTTGCAAATAACCAAACATTAAGATATTCTTCTATTGGTGGATCGGAATTCGGAAGTACTATATTATCTAACAGCCTAAGGATTCCTGAAAAATACAAATCATATATGAACTATACAAGTTCAACTAATTAGACCCATTACATTTCTGATACTGCATGCACTTCTTATAAAAAGGGAAGAATCTCGAGATATATATATATCACAAATGTGAATAATATATTGGTTAGTTGACAATGCTCGAGTACAATCAAAGAAACCCCTACCTTTCTCATCAGACAAACACATACATAATTTTACAGAACAAAAACTTGAAAAACGGTCAAGGCCACAAACAAGGAGAAGTGAGCTACCTCTCCAATCTAGATACATGGATGAGTAATACACAAAAAGGCTTGATCAATACTGCTTTTTAAAATTACTCCAATATTCAAGTAAGACGGGGGAGTCCTATCTGGAGATCATCCAAGTTGGCACAACCACAAATGCTCAGTCCATGCTCATTGGCCAGATGCAAGAGGCAAATGAAACAGAGATGAGGAGAGATGTCTTCACGTGCAGCTGCTCCGCAGTCATTGGGAAAGCTAGCTAGGACATGTTTAAAAGACACTTCCTCATCATTCCCCTGCGTCAAAAGTACAGACAAAAATAGGAAATCAGTTGATGAGGATGACAAGCGTGAAAATCACTCTTCATGACAAACGTAAATCGTGTTCAGAGAGAGCAAAAGCCACTGCAAATGCTAATTTTGACAATCCATGAATTCTGTGCCAGTAAAAGCAAGGTGGAAACTCGGAAGGTATAAAATGACAACATACAAGCACGTCCTTTCAGTGCTTCAGCTCGAAAATATAAATACACATAACAGTACAAGTAACGCATAAACAACAGGTGTACAGAAATGATTTTCTTACCAATTCAGGCACGTTAGCAGCCTTTTGCATGTGATTCCAAAGAGTTCCCTTCAGTGCATGAACATCAACTTGTTTGGAGGTTTTATCATACCGAACCTCGATCCTATTCACCTGTAAAGTTAAGGATAAACCATTAAAATCATGTAGCCAACATTTTCCATTCTTTTGTTGAGAATGAAGATGAAAATTGTCAATCGACAAAGCAGGGGAAATTATGCATCAACAAATCTCAAATGCCCACATGGCTATAAAAAGAAATTTAATGTCCATGAAAGTTAGATGTATGTCAAAGTTTAAATCCAATCTTAACTGCAACCTGACGTTTACCATATGTAAGGGGTACCCTCTCTCAAGAACTTTTTCAAAAATAATGCAAATTTAAGTACAGCCATGAGAAATACAACAGTTGCAATAAGAGTAAGGTTTTACTTCCAATGTTTATCCCTAGAAGAAAAAGAAAGTTTCCCTTTTAATTGCAAATTGCAATACTGCAAAGTTTCAGTGAAGGCGGAAATCACTGAAGCACTAATCTGTGCAACAGCGGATGCTATCTTAGTCGAAAAATGAAGAACAAATCTCAACATCCAAATTTTGTAGTTCAGAAGTTGACGGACATGAGAATGTACTTACAAGCTACTTTAAATCAGGTACCTGACACCATCAGACAGAGAGTGCTACTCGACAGGTTAGGTGTGGAGTGTGGACACTAACTACAAGCCTTTCACAACAACACAATGTACTTGGTCAAGACATGAAGATGTGGAAATCACTCAGAACCCAGATGGTGCTGATGCAGCACAAAGAAATGGATATGGAGGCATCTTGCAGACTCAGAAGTGGGACAGTCATTAGGGCTTTTGCAGGCAGTTCAACAAAGAAGTCAGTTATCTAGCAGGAACTGAAAGCCGTAGATGAGGGAAGTAATGAAAGATTATAATGGGTATCAAAAAGATTAAATTCTGTTCAGATTCACTCAAAGCAGTCAATATCTTTGTAGGGAAAGAGGAGGCACATTGGAAATGCTTGAACCTTGTAGCATCCATAAAGCTACGAATGACCAATTATGAAATGTGTGAAGTAATTTATACCTATGAGGAATGAAATAAGGCAGAGACTATTTTGTCAAAAGTTGTAGTTTTCCTTCCGATTTTGTAATTAACTTTGTACATCCACTAGACAAAGAACTATCTACTATTGTAGAGGAGGATGCAAGTGGGAAAATGTACAAAAGATTTCACTACGCATACAGGTATGCAAGTATGTATCGTAGTTTATATCTATCAAATAAAAAAGAGCACTCAATTTCTATATACAAAACTCAACCGCTATCATGAGTACACGTGGCTACCAATAAAGATAAAAACTTTATCAGCTTATCCTTTTCTTAAATGAGTACTAACTATCAAATCAACCGAGTCCAAATCAGGATTAGTCGGCGAATTGGCCGAGGTATCAGATTTAATCATGGATTTTGAGCTCGAATTTAGACTGGAGATTAGTTGGGATAGCAGGTGGCTAGGTAAAGGCTACTGGGAAATTAATCAGGGCTTCAACGCCAACTTAATGCATATGACTTCCTTACACACAAGCACTTTGTTACTGAACATAGGAACGCAACTACAGCAAACAAATTTTGTACAAACCTGCCGAGGTTGAGAGACAAGAGGGATCGAGTCTTCGGCATCACTATAGACATTTCCATCATCAAACTGGCCACTAAAAGCATTTTCTTCGTCCCACGATGGCATTGTTCCATAATCAGTTCCACCTGTATGATCTGAAGAAATCGATACATAAAAAATTATGCAAGTACTAAAGAACAAAAACGTAAAAATCTAATGAACAAAAGGAATAAAAGGATTGGCATATATTAAAAAATAATAACATTTAAGGAAGGAGGAACATGTTTCCAAAATGTAAAGATCAAAACACTATGACAAAAATGATATCCTAGGATTCCAAACAATGAGAAAACCTAAACTATCGGACCAAAGAGCTTATGCTTAGATACATTTTCAAAAACATTGAATGCAACACATCTCGCTCCTGTTTTGCAGATGATGTGTTGCACTATGACATGTCACAAAAATTTAGTAAATACTATTTTGAGCCAATTGGGACTGTGCATAAGTCACTGGTCAGCGTACAAGAACAACATAACTACATTACTTATAACCAAGAAATATTAGGCTGAAGTACAATAACTAGCAGATATTCTCTGAACTAGCATATCATGCATCAGTCACTGGTCATCGTACAAGACCAACAGAACTACCTTACTTATAAGCAAGAAATATTATGTTCAAGTACAATAACTAGCAGATATTCTCTGAACTAGCATATCAGCCTGTACTCCTTTCAAATATCTTGGTGTTCCTTTGGTTGCCCTCAGACTTGGGCCTAGAGATTGCCAAGATAGAAAAAAACAAACAGGATAACAGGAAGGAAGTCCAGTTGGTGTAAAAACCCACCTCATACCACGTTTTTGAATTCAACTATATTTGGTGGCTAAACTCTCCGCCTTTTGTTTGGAAAACTCATGGATATACTTACTATCATGAGTCTAAGAGGGAGTGTTAGTAGATATAGATTGTACATGTTGGTCTTTATGTTTTTGCATTCAATAGAGTTGTCAAAATTCACCATTCCTAAAGAGATTAAAGGATGTCCAAGTTTCATAGTGGATGACATTAATGAAAATGGGGGGATGAGGGTGTTAGTCTACATACTCCAACAAAATATCTTCATCTGAGAAGTAAAAAACTAAAAATAGATTCAATTTGTATTCTATCTTCTATATTTAGTGTCAAGTGTCAACTCTAAAAGCCTATTGTGTTCTCATCTTAAAGTTCATCAAATACTGTGGAAACCTAGACTGAAATCGACTCCACGAAAATGAAAGGTGACAGGTTGGTTGCCACGTCACACAAATCTTCCTTGCTCTTGATATCATCTTCAAAAGACTCACAAACACAAGACAAGTAAAAGCATGCAGAAGTGAATTCGCACCACCCTAGGCCATTCCATTTAATTACTATATTGGTGATATAGTTTGTGGATCAAAGACCAATAGTGTTGGTGAGGATGATCCAATTAACACAAATAGAAGAACAGTTAGACAAAAAAAAATTGACGGCTTCTCTTCTTAACTAGACCAGATGCCAAAGTAAGAATGGCTGACAGAACATCTATTTAAGAGCTTCCTAGAGTCAAGTACTAATTTAAAGTAGACAACAATACACAATTAATTTAAGACATGAAAAAACCCAAATAGTCACTATTTCATAAATCCTACAGTACCAATAAAACAACAAAAGTAATCTTGAGGATGCACCAGCATTACCTGAGGGTTTTCTTGCTCTTTTCCCAAGACACTGCAAATAAAACAGATACCCATTATTAAAATAAACAATACAAAGGCATCCCACAAAGGTTCTTGATATAAAATTTTCAACAAAGTATTACCAGAGTATTAGGAAGAAGAAACAACTTCACAAGATTTTCTGGTTGATAATGGCAATCTTCGGGAAGTGTGGTTTTACAAGGCACTCGATTTGCAGGTAGCAATAATGACTTCAGATTTTTCGGTGGGGCAAAGATGTCAGGCATTTCTTTCTCCAAACAATTTGTGAAATTTAGATCAGGGTTCAACCTGCTTTCTGCAATTTGGTTTCTTAGCTCTTACTGTTGATCCACTTTCAGTTACAGTGTTTCCTTCAGGACCTTCAAATGACAGAAAATATAAATCACTAGAAGTAAATAATTATATATTGACATACTTGAACATGCATACAGATATCCATATATGTTCACCCAGTCACATAAGTATGGAGGTGTGTACTGGTTAGTATGACACCTCTTTTTCCACACATCCCTTTTGGCACTCGCTAACAGGATCGACATGGACACGAGTTACAAGTTTACTAGTTGTTAGTTATCATCCTCAACAATTCTATACACACAGTGGAAAATTGTGAGTAAAAGGGACTGTCCACAACAAGCGCGACTTTCCAATTTGACATTCTCTTCTGACAAGCTTAAAAATGTTTGCACAAACTGATACAGAAGGATGATCATCACTATGAGATCATCTTCCAAAAGAAGTAGAACTTTCCTCTCTAGAACACATGGAAGGATTAAAAAAACGGAAAAATCAGCCCATCAACAATTTATGCTTAGATACATACCTTTAACCTTGCGAAACTTCCAATGATCAGGACCAGCCCAGGCATTTGTGTTTGAACTAAAGCCCAAGCCTAGAAATAGGAATTCCGCTACATTTTCAGAGTTATCAGCAATCTCAGGTTCATGAAATGCATGGGAATAATTCTCCTGAAAATGTAAACTTGTATATATAATTCATGAAAGGCGATTGCTATTTTTGATAAGAAAATTTGATGATAAAAATACTTAAACATGCAACTTACCTCTTGATGATTCGGAAAAACAGGTTCTCCATAGTTAGAGCTTTCATCAACCACACTTGACTGATCATCTTGATCAAGGCCCGAGTCCCCAAAATTGTCAAATGCATCAGCATTACCATCTGAATTAGCATGGTTTTGATTGGCTGCATCATCTTGTCCTCTTTCTCTCTGGTCAATGCAAAATGTATTCAATGGCCTTCTGTTATCTTCATCAAACTGATTAATTATACTCCTGAGAGTCGGTGATATCTCATCCTTTGCACGGACATTGATAACCATCTGCTCAATGTAATCTGTATACAGGGGAGGGAATAAGAGGGCAGGTGAAGTGTTTTTAACATTTCTGTGTATGCCAATGCAAATGTCAGAAAATATTGAGGGCAACACACCTTTCGCAAAAGATACATCAATCTTATCTGATGTATCACTTTGACCATCCCAGTACATACTCTTCCCTGGTACTTCAAACGAATCAAAAACTACGCGGCAACCACCATATACTCCAAGGTTATTCAAGAGGAGACCCTTGGCACCACCTTCGTCAAATTGTGCAGATGTTTGATGATACAAAGGATCTACTACAAATGCAACTAGGGCACAAAAGAAACAAACCGTTTTACCATTTATACTTTAATCACTGCAAAAAGGAAATAAAAGTATAAGTTTATATTACCATCAAACTTCTTTACATTAAGAGCCTCGAAAGAAGACTCCAAAGTTGATAAAGGTGACATCTGCAAATGGTGTATCCTGTTAGCTAGAAGTCTCATGTATCAACATCTTCACAGCTTAAAGAAGTACCAACCTTCCTGTCGACATCCTTCTTAGAATGTCCTTCGCCTTGTCCGCTCCTTTGATCACCGTCCAGGATATTTTCTGTGGATAATATAAAGATCAGGTACCTCAGGAATATGAACTAGGAAATAACTCATGCACAATATGCCAATACTTTAAGAGGTGTCTTTATGGATGGTGTTAGTCATCATTGCAAAATAACTAATATTAGAGACTCCTAAGGCCTGGATTAGTTACCAGAGTGGCACAGTTAAGAAACCATGTTTTTGGAGTTGTTACAAGTTTTAGATGGGCTTCCAAAGTTAACATGGAATTTTTAAATGTCAATCCAGGATATGAGATGTTCTAGATTTTTGGCTTGGATCAAACACAATTCAATGATGTCAAGATTAGAGTTTGAGCGTAATTTCTTCTCTGTTTAAATCTATGTCCTCTATTTTTAGGTCTCACCTAAATAAAACTTGGAGGTTTGCAACAGTCATAAACAGATGTATGCTTCCTGGAGTTCCTTGGAAAGACTATTAAGCTTTATGAGATTACATTATACTTATTTTCTCTCGAGTCCCATCTATTGAAATTTCAATAATGCACTAAGCAAAATTGTCAAACCACATAAAAACTCCTTCAAAAAGAAGAGTATACCTTTAATCATGTCTTGTGGTGCTTGTTTGTTTCTCACTGCTCGGTTTATAAACTGTTGTTTCTCATTTCATTTGTTTGATATACATGAGGTCTTTCAGCATCGTCAAAGGTTCATATTGTCCAGTTGCACTTTGATCCTTAGCTTGTTAAGAATTTTTATTCTTTCAGTCATGGCAATTGGCAAGTTCTGATTGGGAATAGTTGCAAAAGCATTGTGTTCCAAAGGGAAGCCAGTGGGCAATCAATTTTACGAGTAAAACTTTCTGGAAAAACAAGCATTCTACAATTGGCTAAGTGAGGATTTAAGTCAGTATCCCTCTAGTTATTTTAAAATCATTTTTCTCTCCTAAGTATAAAAGCAAAGGAGGCTTCTTTATAGTCAACCATATTAAACAACAACAACAATCATACCTTGTACATCATCTCGCCCAGCCCGATTAATCCCACCAAGAACCTTATACGCTTCTGAATGCACCGAATCAACTCTCGAAGCATATATCTTAACACCAGCCTCCAATGTACAACTTGCCTACACACAAAAACAAAACAAAACAATCAAAAAAAGAACCAACATTTAATAAAAAAAAAAAACTTGAGTGGGGCACCTTTTGGAAATTAGTTTCTACGTCATTATCATCTTGAGTATCAATTCTAATAATCTCACACATATGATCAATCAACCTTAACTCCCAAGTATTCTTCTGATTAATCTTATTCTCACTTGCTAATTTAATACAGTTTGTGAAAAGTTCAGTAATTTGCTCTTTACTGAAACATAAAGGGTCGGATTGAGATTGGAGTGGGGGAGGAGAAACGACAAGAATGGATTTGCGACGAATGGCTGCTGCACGTGCTGCACGCGCACGTGCACGTTCGAGTTGATCGTTGTTTGAGAATAATAATGGACTCGTTGGTCCTCCTCCTCGTGTTGGGGTGGTTTTTTGGGTTTCTGTCATTGCTTTTGATTTTGAGGTGTGGTCTCGTTTTTTTAAGAGAGAGAAGAGGAAACGATTTTGAGTTTTTCCTCTTTTTTCCCTCCTGAAAAATTGAATATGAGAAGCTTTTCGGGTTGGGCTTGCGAGTTGGAGGCCCAATTTAACAGACAATGGATTAAATCCATCAACAGTAGACTGTTATATCACCAATTCACCATCTAGACCAGCTTTAGCAAGAAATGGGGCTCTAGCCCCTTGGGTTGAATCCGGATTAGTGTAAACCCCTTCATATCGGCCTATACCACATAACCTCCCTATTTATCGGTTCATATCACAAAAACTCCCTGCTTTCCAATATCAGCGAAATTCCAGTCCGATTTCTATTTCCTATTTTATTTTATTACCTTTTTTAGCCTTCTTCCATATTCATCATAAGTTCTACCCAGGAGAACACCGATTCATCTGCTTGGACAACGATTTGACATCTTTTGTTTCTCAATTGAGAAAAACACCGATTCATCTGCTTGACGAAAACACGATTCTCAATTGACGAAAGAAGGTTAGATGCTGAAAAGATTCACCTCTTTTCCATCTTCTTTGCGATGAATTTCTAAGTTAAATTGCTTGGATAACATGATTTGGCCATGAAAATTTAAAAGTTAAATTGCTGAACATACTGTTTCGGTGGTGATATTGACTATGTAAAATACATTTACATATGTTCATCAATTTGATTTTGTTGTTTTTTGCAAATGCAGACATGGATGGGATTGCTATTTTTGCTATTATGTACGAGACGCAAATTATGAGTGTCCGTGTCGGGACTAACAGTATGATTTCTGATTTGAAGTGTACGATTTCTAAAAAGTGGCCAGACCTTACTCCATTATCTATAGAACTATCTTTTGTAAGGGATTCAAAGCGTATTGTGATAGATACTGACTCGGAGCTTCAATCCCTTGTTTGCTTCAATTTGGTTAAAAGTCTTGATACATTTTTATAACAAGATCGTCAAGAGAATTTTTGCTTTTGTGTGATTGGGGTTCTAGTTCCAAAGTCTCTCTTCTAGTTCTTGTACTTCTAGTTCTTCTATAATCTTACGCTACATACGATGAAAAATATGTTAATGTCGCTTCTTTGCCTATTTTGGTGGTGTGGGACAGAAATTTCTGGCAGTCTTTGCCAATTTTCGTGTTGAGCTTTTACGTCATTGTCTTGTTAATAATTACAGAGTTCTTATTAAGAAGAATGATCCTGATAGAGTCACGGCTGAGTGTTATTTGAAGACTGAAATCGGATGTCTATGGAGAGTTCACGCATCCAAGAAGTATAAGATGCCGAAGTTCTTTGAAATAAAGACAATGGAAGCAAAGCACACATGTGGAGCTGGATTCACTGATGTTAACAATCCCCCAGTGAATAGTAAACTTGTAAAGAGTATTGTTTTAGATATGGTGAGAGACAAGCCTTTGATTAAGTCAGGTGAAATCATTGACTATTTTCTTAAGGGTATATGGTGTGAACTTGAATTATTACTTTGCGCATACCCGGCATAGATCTTGCATTGAAGGAGATACATGGGGACTATGCTTCATCTTATCATCAGTTATATTGGTATGTTGGAAAATTTGAAAGAAACCAATCTAGGAAGTCATGTTGTTTTGGAAAAGGAATCAACAATGGGAAAGTTCAAGAGATTATTTGTTGCATTTGGTGCTTGTATTCACGGCTTTAACTTCGTAGATCCTATGCTTTGTTTGGATGGAACTTTTCATTGAAAACAAAATACAAAGGGTGTGTCTTGTCACTCTTGCCAAAAATGCAAATGGGGGTATGTCTTTTTGAGTTTGTGAATTTTTACATAGTAGTTCATAGTAGTTTGTAAAACTGAACAAACATAAACAATAAAAATTTACGTTCACATCAGATGTTTAGCCTATGCATTTTAATATTTACATAATAATTTAGCATATGAAAATTTATTTTTATATATATGAGTTAAGTTTTCATAATGAGTATGGTATGCATAAAACCAAATCGCGTAATTGATGTTTATTTGTGTTCCAGGTATTTTTCCAGTAGCTATGGCGGTTGTACTTTCTAAAACTGATGATAATTGGGATTGGTTCTTGGAGCAACTTAGGTTGGTGGTCTCCAAAGATCGTAGGCTAACTTTTATATCTGACAGAAACCATGGTCTACTCGTGGGTGTCCCTCGCGTTTTTCCTGATTCTCATCATGGTTATTGTTTGTGGGACCTTAAAAATAATCTTAATTCAGTTATGCCCAGCAACCATTGCTTCCGCTTGCATACCCTTAATCTTTTTTCAGACCTTGCCTATGCTGGGACGCACCATGAGTTTGAGAAAGTGATGGCTGTTTTTCGAGATGTTTGCGGCAGTCAAGTGAAAACATTTTTGTCCACCATAGGTTATGAGCATTGGTGTAATGCTTATTTTCAAGGAAATAGATATGGCGATATGTGTTCCAATATTGCGGAAAGCTTCAACTCTTGGGTCCTACTAGAATGGCACTTGCCTATCACTGCAATGGTGGACAAGATCCGTGGAAAAATTATGAAAATGATGTCTGATCGGCGGGAGTTAGCTAGGAGCTGGACTACTATCTTATGTCCATCTATGGAAACTTTATTGGCTGAGAGGATTGAGGTGGGGAGAAGTTGGGTGGTTCTCAAGTCAAAGGAGGGTATTTTTTAGGTGCGTGCTACTCATACTCACTTGGTTGACTTGAATAGAAGTCACTGCTATTGTAATTGGTGGAGAATCGAAGGATTCCCTTGTGCACACGCACTGCGCTCCATTTTGGCTGATGGATTGAATGTGTATACCTACTGTGATAAATTCTTCTATTCTCAGACATTCCGTGATAGTTATTCAAGAGCTATAGTACCTGTGGAGAACAGTAAATTGCCTGCTAAGATACCAAGTGTGCCTGATTTGCTACCTCCGGATCTGAAAAAGAAGATGGGGAGACCAAACAAGAAACGGAAACATAACACGGGTGCTACAAGAGGTAGGAAGAAGAACAAGGGCCCTTGCTATGGCCATCGCAACCCAAGAGTGGGCTCCACTCCTACAACATGCTCTGTACCGGTTCAATGAATTTTTCATCTATTCTTTGATGTTGCTCGTATATGAAAAACAAGATGTCAATGAACTTGTTGGATTTTATATGTTATGTTTTTTAGTTGGAGAATGAAAAGATAGTTTTACATAGTAACTTTTGGGGATGAAATTAACCTGACACCTAACAACTTTATGTAAATGTACTTTTACATAGTCATTATATATGTAAATATATATTTACATAATACCTTTTGGGATTGAAAAGTTCCAGAGAGACCAAATATATGTAAATCTAGATTTACATAGTCATTATATATGTAAATCTATATTTACATAGACACTAAAGCTTTGCTTTGCAATTTAGTAGATGTTTGAGCTAGCTTTACTATCCAATTTAGTAGATGTTTGAGATGAAATGGTGATCAGTTGGATTCATATATACTAAATCTGTCCACTCCAGGAGTTTAGTTTGTAGTCTTCCCAATTTGCACAACCTGTCACCTACAATCCAAAATCACCTAACCAGTAATTTATAGCAAGCATGGTTCCAGAAACTTAATTTGTTGTTGTTAATGTTTTGTGCCGTTTGCTAAATGCATAACCTACTTTCAGTTGCACATTAAAAGATCAAGAAGCACATATTACATTTAAAAGAGCATAACGACCTAAAAGTTGAAAAACAGATTAAACAGAATTGACAGTAAATATAAATGCATAAAGAACCACATTATATATAAACGCAATCTGAAGTTAGTTGCAGAATATGCAGAACAATACTAAATAACTCCAACACATTAACAGTAATATTACATCATAATCGAACACTCCCGAGTTAGAATGGTTCTAATGTTTTAACACAAATAAACACATCGTAATCAACTAGAAATACGGAAAATCAGTTCTTCATTTCTTGCATTCTTCTTTTGGATCCCATTTTTCTTGTTGGCTTGATACGATCTCATATGTCAGGTTAACCCTCAATTGTTTCGCGGCTTCTAGCGTTGTATCTTGGATAGCTTTTCCACATATTATAGCCTTCATAAACAAAATGACGAAGAAACCACAATCTGAACTGAAAATGCAAAAAAAGAAGTTTAAGATAAGAGATAAGAGATTAAAAAGACATTTAAGTTTGGGAAGTTAAGTTCTTACGATTCTCCTTGTTGTGGGCATGCTCCAACTGTGATATCTTTCATCAAATCCACATCTGGCAACCTTAGCTCCTGACACCTACATCTAATAGCTTCCACCACCCTCTCTTGTTGCATTAAATTAAACAAAAAATTACCAAAACTATGTAAATATATATATGCAAATCTATATTTACATAGTAACTGACCTATGTAAACTTAAATTATCCATTGAACATTTGACGTAAAGCTAGATCAATATTTTCTCTCAAGCTTAGATTTTCTAAAATGAGTATCTACAGGTAAGGTACGAAATATGCCAAACAAGTAAAGTGTCTTTTCTGACATTTTTGTATTATTTCAGTACTATAGAAAAATTGACATTGTGATTTGTGAGGGGTCAATTTCCCCCTTGTCGTGTTAAATATGTAAACAACTGCTTCTTCAGTCCGTGCCCTCCGGTGATTAGAGGCTTTTAAACTCGATCTTAATACTAGAAACTAGAAAGAGTCAACAACAACAACTTGCGGCATACACCTAAGTCAAACATCATGCATGTATGCAGTGACTTTATATATGGAACGTACAGAGCACTTTGTCTGAAACAAACGAGACCACTACTAAAATTTCTAACAAAATTGCTAGGCCAGATAATCTTAAAACTACTCATTTTATTGAACCCAAGAGTGCGTGACGCTAGTGAGTGAAGCTATTCCTTTGTCTGCCCGATGTCTATGCAAAACTCCTCCAGTATGCAAATGCCAAGCATATAACAGGAGAGAAATTACTGCTAATTAGATTTCATTCAAAAACATCATTAACCCAAAGGCTCACCTCTCACCGACAATCCAAAATCACCTAACCAGTAATTTATATCAAGCATGGTTCCAGAAACTTACTTTGCTGTTATTAATGCTTCTGCAGATTGATAAATGCATTACAATAGTCCCATTGTAAATATATTATAAACTGACCTATGTAAATATAGATTTATATAGTAACTGACCTATGTAAATATAGATTTACATAGTAACTTAAAATAAAATTTCACTTACCAACATTTTAGCATCTTCTAATGGAATGTATTTCTTCTTCTCGTAGTTCCTTGGCCTTAAAGAGTCATAGTGCGTCCATTCCCAATTCAAAGTATCAACATGAAGCAAAGTCCAGTGATAACCATTTTTGAATTTTCTTAACTTGGGACTATTTATGATGAAAAATAGATGAGCGACCTTGTTGTCGAACTGTTTTAGGACATCTGTGACATAGACTTTCATGCCTTGTTTCTGGTTATCTCTTAAAGCCAGCTACAACAAATAAGAACAACAACATCTTCATGCCTTGTATGCATATTCAGGTTGAATTTACATATTCAACCCGAAGAATTAAATTACATGGAAGATGCTTACCCATGCAAATGATGAGAAATGGAGACACTTTGGTGGAGAAGATCTAATTAGCTTTTTCACTTCCTTAGAGAGTTGGAAGTGCATGTACCAATCAATGATCTACCATAAACAGTACGAAAAATTACTAAATTGCAAGTTTTTTCATTTCAAAAGATTTGAGTAATCAAAAGATTTACCTTGTCAGCGATAAAGAAGTTCAACATCGTGGTTGGTTCCCCTGTATTTTCAAGTGCATTTGAATGTCCATCCACGCAATTGTCTTTGCAATATGCATACACGATCAAAACAATTTGTGCAATTACATAGACGATAAGAAAAACTTACAAATATTTATGAAAAGTAAATTTTACTTCTGGTTTGCTTTTCTGAAAAAACTTTCCACCAACGGCAACTTCTTTTTATCAAGTAGACTCCACAGTTTGGTTGAATGTGGTTTTGACATATGCTTTCCTACGGGCGGGGGTGGTGGAGTCTCGAAATCATCTGCATCAATCACTGGTTCATCATCCAATTCAGCAACTTTAGTATTCCTTTTTTGCTTCTTAAGATTTCCGAACTCATATATTCTTGATGTTTTCTTTATCCGCTCCCTTTCTTTCACTTTCTTAACCATTGAGTTAGGTTTTCCCTCACCTTTTTCCTCCTCCTCCTCATCTGACTTTGTCTCGCTGCTTTCCTCTTCTCCATCCCACTCGGATTCTTTCTTTTCAGCCAACTCTCCACATGTCTCTTTCTCAGACAACTCTTCCTTTTCAGCCAACTCTTTCTCGGACAACTCGGATTCTTCCTTTTCAGCCAACTCTCCACATGTCTCTTTCTCAGACAACTCTTCCTTTTCAGCCAACTTTTTCTCGGATAACTCGGACTCTCTTTTGCCCTCCTCTTTTTCGGATTCTTTCTTTTCAGCCAACTCTTTCTCGGATTCTTCCTTTTCAGCCAAATCCACATCTCTGTTCTCTACCCCTTCAACCATATCTACATCTCTATGTTCGTGATTTTCAAACATATCTTCTAGACTCTCTTCACAAACTATTCTCGTCAGTCTACCAATTTCACCCCTTAAATCTTTACTAAGTTTCCTCAACTCTTCATTCTCCCTCTTCAACTTAGCATTTTCCCTCCTCAAGCTTTCAGCTTCACTTTGGTGGTGTTCAGGGTATAATGCCTTTTTCTCTTCCTCGGCCAGTTCTAATTTTACTTTGATGTTGAAATTAGGAACATTTTCTAGCTTGAAAGTTTTTGGTACTTCATCCGCTAGTCGTTCCATCGACCACTTTGCAATCCGTGGGAAGCAAGTCTCGCGGACTGGCTCACAAAGTTTCACATGCTCACACAAAAAGTACTGCACATAACATGTGAATTTGTATTAGCAACATTTTCATATAATTCTTTTTCCAACATATGACATATGACATCTGCATTGGATATGTAAATTTCAATTTTCATATGCAAATATAGATTTTCATATGTAAATTTCTATTTTCATATGTAAAATTGTAGTTTCATATATATAGTAATGTGGTCGGTCATCCCTAACTAACTCTCTAATTACCCGACTAACATGAATTCTGTCAAAAATAATGTTATCCTAAAAGTAAAACTAGATCTCCACCAAAAACACTGATTGACTGATTCATGATAAGTTTATAATTGGCGTTGTACAAACTAGATTTTTCAGGAATACAGACCCAGTTAGGTGACAAAATTTTTAGATTTCATCTATAAATTTGAAGGAAAATCCAGAAAACATCCCTCTAAGGTTGTGATATAGACTATGAAAACATGACTATGCATATGTGAAAACAAAATTACATACGAAAACAGACATGTTATTATATTACCAACATATGACATATGACATCTGACACATGCATATGCAAATGCATATTCTCTTTTATCATGTGAGGTGATATATGCTATGAAAATATAACTACGCATATGTCAGAAAATAAACTAAACTTACCAAAAGCTGAATAATGCATCCTTAAATTTTGAACGGACTACTGTTATCCCACTTTTGAATTTTTTCAATCAGTTCTGAGTGAACTGAGGCAGCCCATGACACACTTTACATAGCTTCCAAAGTCTCAACATGCTTTGGGAAGGACCAAGCTATTCCACTCGCACCACTACTTACAAATACTGTCATCACCAGAAAAATGACGAGTAGTCTCACCACATCTTCAATGTCCGTAGGGTCTGTTGAATCTATAATCTGGTTCAAGATTTCTTTTACAACCGTTGTTGTTATCTTGTTAACTCGAGAAACGCCTCAACAGGAATGGTGATCCGAAATAGCCGTCTATTCTCGCTTCTCGATTGGAAAATAACAACTTTCCCTATCAAGGAAGCCCAAAAAGTTCTGACTACATCGGATGGACATAAAACACAAACTTACTTCCTATCTTAAACTTTTGCCTCTCCTTGCACCAAGTCACTAACAACTTTATAATGATGTGGCTTGGTTTCTCTAACATTCTACTATTGACCTTTCCATCGACAAAAACCATAAACAGATGACCAAAAGGAGTTTCTTTCATCTTGGTGATATGAATATCCCTAATTCTTCCCTTCAAATCTTGTACAAGCTTTAGCATTAGCAATGCAGAAGAACGAAATACCTTGTTAGAACCAGTAAATTTTATGTCCTGCTGCAATACAAATTTCGAATATGTAAATACAAATTTCGTATATGTAAATACAAATTCAAATATGTAAATACAAATTTCAAAAGATGACCAAAAGATGACCAAATACAAATTTCAAATATGCAAATACAAATTCACTTGTGAAAACACACACACACACACACACACACACATATATATATATATATATATATATATATATATATATATAAAATGCATATTTATATCATAAATTAAGCATTTTCACCTTAGATTTCGTTTATTTACAAACAAAATTGAAAAAAAAAATATGATTTTTACCTTCGATTTGGTCTTTTTTTTTATTAGTAGTTGATTTCGATTTGGAAACTTTCAATTTTTTTGTTTTAGTGGGTGTTTCTCTCTTATTTTTTGGTTGTTTTTTCATTTTTGCAGGATAATTAGGGTTTACAGGAATAGAGAAAGCGGCAAGAAGAAATAGAGAAGGCAAGTTTGAGATCTAGGGTTTTATGTGTGGGGGGTATTTTGGTCTGTTTGGGTATTTTAAAAAAATAGGGGTTTTTATGGGTTAGTACGTAATGAGGGGGTTTTTATGCTGGTCATGTATCAACCAGGGAGATTAAACCCAAAATCTGCCAGCTTTAGTGATCTTATCATTAACCAAGGAAGTCACAATAAAACCAATATTCTTATCACCAGAAGAAACACCACTAATTACAAGGGCGGAACCAGGATTTTACATTGGGGTGGGGTGTTAGAGATTTTTTTAGGGAACCATAAAAGTATATTGTAAGCAAGGACCAAAATATCGATATCGGTGAATATATCGGTGTACCCAAAAACCGATATATATCGGATATATCCATTTTTTTTGTGACCAGTCCAAACTATCGAAAATATCGAAAATATAATATCAGAAATATATCGGAAATATCGGATTTATATTAAAAAATGGTCAAAAAGTCAAACGATATATATCGTATATATCGATTATATCGGCGATATAAAATTTTATATCGAAAATTTCGATATATATCGGAAAAAAAAGGGTTCAATATTCGGTGGATATATGTCGAAAATATTGATGTCAGTGTACCAAAAAAACAATATATATCGGATATATCGGCGATATTTTGGTCCTTGATTGTAAGTAATGTATTTGAGTCATCATGATCTAGCCTTGATAAATAAAAGAGTTGTCGTTTTTATTATAAAGGAATGCTAGAGAGCTACCCATCTAAGGAATTAGCCCCATCCTACCTTTAGGGTCCTACTATTGACACCCTCCCAATTGTGTTGGGCAGACCCGGTCCAATTTAGGGTCTGTACTTGTGTTTGGGCACAACCCACCAAATCAAACACCCCCACCAAAGCAAGGCCCAAAATATCGAATTCGGTGAATATTTCGGTGTACCCAAAAATCGATATATATTGGATATATTTATTTTTTTTGTGACCAGTCCAAACTATCTAAAATATCATAAATATCGGAAATATCGGTAAAAAAATATCGTAAAATATTGGAAATATCGGAAATATTGGATATTTATATTAAAAAATGGTAAAAAAGTCAAACGATATATATCGTAAATATCGCATATATCGGTTATGTCGGTGATATAAAGTTTTATATCGAAAATTCCGATATATATCGGAAAAAAAAATGATTCAATATTCGGTGGATATATATCGGATATATCGATGTCGGTGTACCAAAAAAATGATATATATCAGTGATATATCGGCGATATTTTGGGCCTTGAACCAAAGAACCAAGAAACAGAAAAAGCCAATTACCTTCGTCTCTAACCTTCATCTCCTTCACCTATAATTTCCAAGTTACACCACCACATTACCACCACATTACACCTAAATTCACCTCATTCCAGACCGCATTCTCCAACATTCTCAAATTGTACTAAAAAAAATCAAATTCTCTTGCAGATCGCATCCTCCAATTGCACGCTTCAACACCAATTTCAAAGTGAGTTTTTTTTTTTTCTTTCATTAAATATTCTATGCTTTGATGCATTGTAGTTTTTAAATTTTTGCTGTCATTGAATTGTATGAAGTGTTAAGTTTGTATGAAGTGGTGAAGTGTTGTGAAATCACGAATCAAATTAGTGATTCGTACTCGTTTAGAATCAGGTCGTGTTCATAGTGATTGTATTGTGGTTATTGTTCAAGAATATGTGGGTCTTGTTTAAGATTTCTTTTTGCTTCTACGCACAAATTGTCGAAAACTTCAAATTGATTGTATTGTATCATTTTTACTGTATCACTGTATTAATTGTAGCAATTATTTTTGGCGAAATGAGATTATTGATGCATTGTAGTTTTGTAAAATTTTAAACAAATACAAATAATCAAGTACGATATTCTTTGGTTTTAAAATAGATTGTACGACTCTTTGTATGTAATTGATTATATTTGGTTTTCGTTTTCGTTTTGTCGATGAAGCTTGTTTTCATATTATTAGATTGAAACTTTTGTTTACTAATACTTGTTATTTATTAATATTTTTTTTGTAGCAATGCCTCCTTGATCAAAGAATGTAGCAAAAACCATCTACACGGGTGCTAAGAAATTGCTTAGTGGAGGGAGTAGTAGTTCGGGTCGCGGTGCCCTGCCTGAGAAAAAAAAGAGAAAGGGGGACAGGCACCTCGTCATCTGTCCGTAGAGGGGATCGAAAAGCAGATGATGCCGATCCGAGTATTGTAGGTGTATGTGATTTAAAGTTAGTAGAGAAAAAAAGAATGGGGAAAGAGATAAAGGTTTCTAATATTTTGAGTATTAATTGTAGATGAGGATGTAAATTTGGATTTGGATGTAAATTTAGATGAGGATATAAATTTAAATGAGGATGTGGATGTAAATATGGTTCAATTCTTGGGGAGAATGTAGATGTAGGTGATGATGAGGAAGAAGAGGGTGATAGTGAAGGCGAAGAGGAAAAGGAAGACGAGGATGGTGAAGAAGAGGGTAACGACGATGATGGGGAAGAGTCTGGTGACGAGGATGACGATTTAGAGGAGGATGACGATTCAGAAGAGGATGTGGTGGAGGAAACAGTGGAAGCACCGGTGGAAGTACGTCTAGTTGGAAATATTGTGAGAAAATCCAAGAAAGACAAGGAGTACTAACTAGCTGTATGTATATGGTGGTGTCCATTATAGAGTGCATGGACGTGGAACATAGCAACTTTTGTATGACTATGTGGTGCACTTGGCTTGCGATGTTTGGGAGGCGCAGGTAATATTAATATCATATGGTATGCACTTAGTACTTTAATTTTTTTTTATTATGAAACATTCTCCTTATTGACTCTTTGTTGTTTTAGAAAGAGCGTGGAGCGTTGAAGTGTGGTCAGCACCTAACCAAGTTAAATCAATGGAATCTAAAGTTAGAATTTAAAAACTCCATTATCAGACCCAAATGTGCGTTTTATTACCTTTACAATTGATAAGCACCAAAAAGTGTAATTTTAAACCCCTTAATAGTACTCTACTTAGGCAAATTATGTTTATAATAAATAAGAGTTAGTACTGTTTACGTGTTTTTGTGTATTTCAGGACTTGAAGTTGATTAGGTGACTAAAAGCACCACTTTTGCATGGAAAACGAGTCAAGATGATTGCTAAGGAAGTTCTACATTTAAAGCCCAAGAATCATGGAGAAAAGCATTTTTCAAGCCTAGTCAAAGCTGGGAAGTCAAAGTCAATCCGGATAGAAAAATATAGAAAAGTCAACAAAACTTCAACAGGCCGTATCTTTGGACTCGGGACTCGGAATTGGGCCTACTTTCTATCAAAATGACCAATTCAAAATAAGCTTTCTAATGGACCCAGTCTTGACCCAATCGAAGCTATAAAAGTGGACAAAAAAAAGGCACGAAAGTAATTTCTAGCAGTTGTGGCCTCCTTAGACTTAACCTAATGGACTTTGGGCTCACTTTAGAGGCCCAAAATCCCCTTTTTTGCCAATGCATGAAAATGTAACCCTAACTCTCTCCTATATAAAGAGGTTTAAGGCTAAACACTTTCATTCCTTTCCCTCCTTAGTTAATAATTAGTTTAGTTTTAATTAGGTTTACTTTTTTTAGTTTAGAATAATGTTAGGTTGTAGCCACCATTAATTCCCATCAATAAAAGCTTAGTTCTTCGATTAATTTGTTTTTTCAATTATGTCTTTGGTTTATATTTTTTAATATGATTCCAATGAAACAAGGCTAAACCTCCATTAGAGGAGGTTTATGAAGTCATGTGAGGATGATTAACCATTAGTATTATTATTTTGCAAATAAGAACTTCAAGTTCTTCGTTATGAGTAACTAGAGATATAGCTCACAACAGGGAACTAGAGTATAGAGCCACCACCAAAGAGATTTGTGGTGGAGCTACACTCTTATGCTAGTGAAACCTCGATCCGAGAGGACTTGGTCTTCACTAGGGATCAATACAAGCGATTCGATACCAACTAATAGTCAATCCAATCGCATGACGGATTAAACCCCTTCTAATATCTTTATTCATCATTTAAATTCACTGTTTTTCACCCTCATATCTACTATTTTGACTCTAATTAGTGAAGCATAGTTCTAATCTCGCATTCAAGTAGTGTACGACTACAGTTTGGTGAATTGAACATGACTACTCCTCCCTATCTTACATGATTTAAAGAGTTTCATATCTTGATAAATTACTATTTCTCCATCTCCATATCTACAGTTCATAAATATATATCAATTATTTCTTATCAATGGCGCCGCTGCCATCTTGTTCGTTTACATTACGCGTGTTTACAAAACACTGTTTTCACTATTCACAAAACACACTACAACATTGTTTGTAATTTATTCAAATTTTTCTGCTATTGTTCGAGAGCATACGAGTTGTTCAACCAACTCCCTACCCTCCCATGACCTGAACCTAAAAATTTGAAACCCTAGTTTTAACTTACAAGCACGCGCGCGCTCTCAAATTTCCTTCACTGATCGCGACTCGCCTTCCACATATAAAGCGTAACCCACGCCCAATATAACTAAATTCTAAGTGCGCACGCGCCCTAGGTTAATTAGATTAAATTAATTTTTTAATATTAATTGTAATCTTATCTCACGAGTACAGTACAATACTCATATGCTATTAACTACAAAATTTTAAAAAATTATTTTTCTTCATTCTAAACGGTGTCTAGAAAACTGACATAATTTGGGTTCTCTAATTAAATAACGTGCATGCACGGACAACCTCCCTCAAATTCCTAAGTAACCTAGCTATTGGTTTGATAGAAAAATACTAAAAAAATTAATTAATTAATCGTAGTTAAATTAGTAAACCCACCCACTACCAAAGCCTGTTTCATAGGCCTAACATCAAGGCCCAACACAAAGCCCATAGTAAAAAGCATTACCCTAATTCTTAAAAACTTTATAACTAATAAGGTTAATCTTTTTACAGGACTTCACAATCCACACCGTGTACCTGGACCAGTACTTGTATAATTGTTCAAGTAACAATAGACGTGCTTCAAGGCTGTAGAAGACATTATTTATGTGCGTAGCAAGGATGCTCCAGGTAACACCACTTTACATCACGAATTACTGTCAGAGGATTATATTTCTAGTAATAATCAGGCTATTTTTGCATGCTCGTTAAGACTTGCCTATTAGACTTAAAACTTGCATGAGATTAAGATTTGGTACACATAAACCTACCATATTAGTCTATCGTAGACGCAGAAATAATCGCCTATCTAGAAATTCACCAATCACCACACACACACCATCTACACCCACCAACACTACATCTGTAGCAATGGGTGAAGAAATAGCATAGAAACCCCTCTCTGATTTTTATAAAGCTTTAAACAATGGACCTGAGTCCTGCATAATTTTTGCAGATACTACGGGAGATTTTAGAATCCCCCCTCACCCCCCCCCGCAATATATTTAATCTGCTACCAGTTTTCCATGGATTAGACCACTTACGTAGGTTACAACAAGTTCTTACTATATTTCATCATCATAACGTAAGACCTGAACAAATAAAGCTCAGGGTGTTTCCTTTCACCCTAGCTGACAAAGCGCCTGCTTGGCTAATAGCACAAAAGCCGAACTCTGTCGACATATGGGAAGAACTAGTAAAACTATTTATGGAACAATTTTACCCACCACAGAAGACTGATGAGATGCTACAAAATATTCATTTCTTTCGCCAAAAGCCTCAAGAATCCTTTTTTGAGGCTTGGAATTATTTCACTAATCTTCTAGTAGAATGTCCACATCATAATCTGGGTAAGGACATGCTAGTTCGTGCCTTCTTCAAAGGCCTATCCCAACATCATAAAGAAATTTTAGATATCATGAATGGAGGTAATTTCCTAAGTAAATGAGCCACAGATGCTTATAACTTTCTAGATAATCAATCTTTCATCGAAGCCATAAAACGTCTTCCAACATAAGCTAAGTTTCTTAAAGATTTGTGCACTGCAAATAGGAAAACAAACATACCTAAAGAAGCATTCTTAACAGAATAGTTCCCCTCTTTATCTGAGCATAACGGAATCGTTAAGTACAAGGACCCTGGTCGTCCCATTGTATAATGCACCTTAGGTGATACTTTCACAATAACTGCTCTTCTAGATCTAGAGGCAAGTGTTAACTTACTCCCATTTTACCTTTATAAACAACTAGGTATACACAATCTAAAACTGACTAAAATGACTTTGCAGTTAGTCGATCGTTCGATTACGTATCCTAAAGGCGTAGTTGAAAATATTCTTGTTCAATTACAAGAGTCCTATTATCTAGCCGATTTTGCCATTCTAGACATAGAAGTCGCTCATGACTCTGTTATTATCATCTTAGGGCGTCCTTTCTAGTCTTAAACTGGGAAACTGGAAAAAATGTCATTTTATGGTCACTAAAAGCATAGTTTTAGGCCATATTGTTTCTAAAAATAGAATAGAAGTAGATAAAGCTAAAATAGATAAGATAGCGTCTCTGCCTATACCACAGACTGTCCGTGACATTAGGGCCTTTCTAGGCCATGCAGGTCTCTACAGATGTTTTATAAAAGATTTTTCAAAAATAGCTAAGCCTTTAACACAATTTCTTTTAAAAGATGCCATTTTTTATTTTAATAATGACTGCAAACAGGCTTTTGAAACTTTGAAAGCTGCTTTAACCTCTGAACCTATTATACAACCACCAGACTGGTCAAAACCTTTTGAACTTATGTGTGATGCTAGTGATTATGCCGTTGGTGCTGTGCTAGGACAAAAGTTAGATAATAAGTCTACTGTTATTTTTTATGCTAGTAAAACCTTAAATGATGCTCAACGTAATTATACTACTACTAAAAAGGAATTTCTAGCCATTGTCTATGCCTTAGATAAGTTTCGTCCCTACTAAGTTGGTTCCACGACCATCGTCTATACCGACCATGCCGCGCTTAGGTACCTTCTCGCGAAGAAGGATGCTAAATAGATATTGATCCGTTGGATTCTTCTCCTAACTAAATTTACCATAGAAATTAAGGATAAAAAAGGAGCTGAAAATGTAGTTGCAGATCACTTATCTAGGTTAACTAATGAGGATGACAGTGATTCCGAATTGATATCTGACCCTTTTTTGGATGAGCATTTTTATTCAATTTTTTCTGCATCTTGGTACGCGGACATAGTAAATTTTTTAGTGTCTGAGATCATTCCTGATATATGGACCAGGAATGAACGCAAGATATTTTTTGCCAAAGTTAAGTTTTACTACTGGGATGAACCCTACTGACAAGAGAAATAAATTAGATGTGAAAATAGTAGTTCTAACATGCTAAAATCTTTCTAATCAAGTTATAATAATACTCTCAAATGTCATGTGATAAAAACAATAGATTTAAATTTGAGAGTAATAATTCATATGAAAATAGTAAATATAAGATTGAAAATAGTAGATTTAAATTTGAGAAAGATAATTAGAGATGGTTTAATCCGCCAAGCAATTCGATTGATCATTAGGTTGATTATCAAATTGCCTATTGATCCCTAGTGAACACCAAATCATCTCGGATCAAGGCTTCACTAGTATGAGAGTTTAGCTCCACCACAAATCTCTTTAATGGTGGCTCTAAACTCTAGTTCAACTCTTATGACTTTTATCTCTAAATAATCATAAGAATCGAACTTGAAACGCTAATTAACAAAACAATAATTATACTACTAACAATTATTCTCACGTGGCTTCATTAACCCCCTCTAATGGATGTTTTAGCCTTGTGTCATTGGATTATATATATTAAAATAGTAAAGTAATGGCATTAAAGTAAAGAGAATAATTGAATTGAAGAACTAAAGGCTTTTATTGAAATATTTTAATGGTGGCTACAAACTAAACTAATTATAACCCTAAACTAAACTACAACTACACTAAACTAATTATTAACTAAGGAGGGGAATGAGAGAATAAGTTTAACCTTAACCCACTTTATGTAGGAGAGGGTTAGGGTTACATTTTCGTGCATGGGCCAAAAAAGGGGACTTTGGGCCTCAAATATGAGTCCAAAGTCCATTAGGTTAAGTTTAAAGAGGCCACAACTGCTAGAAATTACTTCAATACCATTTTCGTCCACTCTTGCAGCTCTGATTAGGGCAAGGTCTGGTCCATTGGAAAGCTTATTCCTATCCGGTCGTTTTGACTTAAAGTAAGCCCAATTCCGAGGCCCGAGTTTAAAGATACGCCCATTTGAAGTTCTGTTTTGACTTTTCTGTTCTCTTTCTACTTGAATTGACTTTCACTTCCCATCTTTGACTTTCACTTCCCAGTTTAAAGGTTTTTTCTTCTTGATTTTTGGGTTTTAAACATAGAACTCTTCTAGCAATCATCTTAGCTCATTTTCCATGCAAAATGACATCTTTAAGCATATAAACAGCTTTAAGACCTGAAATACACAAAAACACGTAAATATTACTAACTCTTATTTATTATAAACATAGTTAGCCTAAATAGAATACTATTAAGGGGTTTAAACTATACTTTTGGGTGCTTATCACACCACCCCCAAATAGCATTTTGCTTGTCTTCAAGCAAAGATGAGAAATAAAAACAGATAAGTAGCAAAAAATGTGGTCCTAACTAATCTCGTTTTGCAGAGTGCGATTACATTTACCATATATAATAAGGCCTTAAACCATTAGGAATTCCATAGTGGACGAATTATAGCCTCGTGAGAGTTTTCAAGAGAAGATACTCACAAACTTTATTTACACTACAACGACTTAGAAATAAAAGTAATTGTCCACTAATTTTATCTCAGAATCTATACATCTCACTAGCATTTAAACAAGGATCATCAATCTAACTCCGAAATTAATACATGCATAATAATCAAATCATCTTAAGACAAACAACTATACAATGAAATATGTTATGAAATGTAATGGCATGCCCGTTTTAAAACTTTTGGGTAGCGTGGCTAAGTAGGTTCTCACAAGGAATGTGTCAAGACACATAACACTCTGATTTTTCCACTTAAGTTTGCTAACTCCAATGTGCAGTGGGAACATGTTTCCTCACAATCTCAATGACAATCCAAGGAAACTAAGGTCGATCAAACACATCTACCACTTAATATCACACCAACCTATTCCTAATTAAGCTAGAGGTCTTTATTAGGTGATACGGGGCTGAAGTGATAGTTTTAAAAAGAAACGGAATGCATATTCAAATAACAAGTCTGAGATAATAGGGTTTTCAATTACATGTAACTAGAGAAAACATTGTTCTAACTTTGCTTCAACACTTAGTTTTCATCTTTAACCTTTTTATTTTGGCTTTTTGACTCCTTTTATTCTATTTTTTTTGGAGTTTTTGTTTTATTTGTATTTGTATTTGTATTTTTATTTTTCTTTTTCATTTCATTTCTTTTTCTTTTTCTTTTTCTTTTGAAGCAACTAACTAATTTTTGTTTATACAGGTTTTTCTCTTCTCTTTTCTTCACTCATCCTATTTCTCAGACTTATCCAGATAGGTTGGCTGATTTTATTTTTTTATTTTGTTTTATTGCGTTAAAGATTTGTGGTTTGTGAAAAGGCTAATGAAAAGGTTAAGTGGGGCGACTAGTAGATAATTACTTATAGGTATAAATTTTTAGCTATACCGATCCAAAGAGGACCTAAATTCTCGCTTAGGAAATGGTATGGTGATCAAGCAAGTTGATGTGTGATTTCTCTATTCAGAATTTACTTCTCCCTTATGTCATTACTCAGATATTTCACTCTTATGAGGCTTTTAGGCTAGATGCTCACATGATATAAATTAAGTACTCTAACCTAGGTCTCAAAAAAATACTGCCAAGTACAATCGTAGATGCTCATGCAAGATGTTCATGAAAAGATGCAATGATTACTACCTACATATTAATCTAAGTTTCAAAAATTAAATCCTAATTCAAGTACTACATGAGATTTCTTGACTAATATCATCATGGAGAAGGAAACAATACCATTATAATTAAGTGCATAGTATAAACTATTTTTATGATTTTTTTTTTACTTTTTATACGATAATTAATACGTAATATACAACTTAATATGTGTTTAAACATTTACAACATGTTTCTATACCACCCCCAAACAGAATCAGGCTTTGTCCCCAAAGTAGGGAATGAATATAAAGGATAGAGAGTACCATAGAAATGTGCTTGTAAATGGGAGCACCTGAAAAAGAAAGTTAATCTATACTAATAGAAAGAAATAAAAATATACACAACTCCTATATGAGTTCCACCCATTATTGGGATAACAAGAAATAATAAATAGCGCCTAGGACATAAGCGGACTCCAACAGAAATAAAATAATATCATACGTTCACAAATCAAGCATGCACATATCATGGCTCCTATAGGATTAGCTTCTGAAATTCAGGAAAAATAGTGAAATTTCACGAAATTAAGGTACCTAATTACATTATGCATCAATATTTTGATATTTATACATGCAATTTTAATATGTGAACTTACAATGTGCTAATCTCAAATGAGTACTGATTTATTATAAGTTATACTAATCTCGTTTTGCAGAGTGCAATTGTATTGACCATATGCAACAAGGCTTTAAACCACTAAGAATTCCCTAGTGGACGAGCTTTAAGCCTCATGAGAGTTTTCCAGTGAAAGTACTCACAAACTTCTTCTATTTAGTACAAAGGGTCTTGTTTCCTTATTTATTCTCAAAAGTTCATATATCTCATTAGCGGTGAATAAGGACAAGCTTCTTTGAACTTAGAATAACATATATACAGTAATTTAATCATCTAAAGATAAATGTGCAAAACATGAGCAATGAAATGCAAAAGCAAAGTTGTTTCCGAGGCTTTTGGAGAGCTTCTTTAAGGTGGGTTCTCACAGGGGTGTGTTGCAATCACAACTCTCTAATAGATTCATGATAAGTGCTCAAAAAGTGCAATTTAACCCTCGATTATGCCTCTTGTTTAGCCATCTTAGTGGACTAATAGTATTTGTAAGTTATGCTTTATGATTCCACAGGTGAAAGAGAGAGTTTTGTGGAATATTAGAGAAAAATGGGTAAAACGGAGCAATTCAGAGCATTAAGGAATCACATGGGAAGCTCGTGGACAATCATGGAGAAGGCCAAAGAATTGAAGCTATTAAAGATGCGACTTGGACCTATTTTAAAGCCTATTTGGAAGCCCAAGGCCAAATGATTCGTTGCTTGGACCAAAGCCCGCAAAAGAGGATAGAAGGATAGAGCAGAAGAGACAAAATAGACTTCCGCGTCTGGGACGCATGGATTGCGCATCCAAACGCATTGCTCGCATCTGGGACGCATGGATCGCGTGTCCAGACACATTGCTCGCATATGAGACACATGGATCGTGCATCTAGATGCATGAAACAACATTGTAGCCAATTCCTTCTCAGTTTTGGAGACGAAGTTGGACTCTAGAAGAAGTCTATTTGTATTAGGAAACAAATGACGGTTTGGAATGCTTCTAGAACTCATTGTAACCCCTATAAATAGAGGACCTAAGTGCCCCATGTAATTTTGCCAATTCACTTATATTCTTGTCTCCAGAACTTGAGGCAGAGAGAGATTAATAATAAAAGATTTGGTTTTAACTAGCCTAGTCTTAATAAATTAGTCTTTTCTAGTCTTATGTTCTTCAACTCTTCTTCTTCCCGTTCTTCGTGTTCTTCCTTCTTTATGGAAGGCTAATCTTCTCCTTCAAGAGAGGAGATGAAGCCGATGCTTAAGGTTTAATGATTCTTCTGGTTCATGGTGTTCTTCAATCAAGTTAGTTCTTTATGTTTTTAGTTATTAGTTCCATTGCCCACACCAGGGGATGGAAGTATAGAATAGGGTTTATGTTTTGCAATATTAATATCATGCTAGTGTTCTTTACTTTTCTTCTAGTAGTATTGTTCTTTATAGTTAGGGAAGTATTCTTTGTGTTGCCTTAGAAGGGGTAGCTCAGGGAGTGGCTGCCTAGGGGAATTCTTTGTGTTTGCCTTAAGTGGTGATTCATTGAATAGTCATCCTATTAGGAAGTACTCCTTGATGTTGCTCTCGGTAATACATTGAATGGTTGCCCGAGCTTACATAAAAGGAAAGAAGATATTAATAGCATAAACATAGGAATAACCTTAAGTAGAGTTAATTGTTAACGATGTTTCGTCCAAGAGGGCATCGACACTCGCTCGATTACCTAATTGTAGTCTACTTGTAAGAACAACCATGAAGCAGAAGGTCATAGATTAAAAGTATTGGTGGATTCTAATCTCTTGAATTCCCTCCCTTATAAATTCCCAATAGTTTAGTTAGTTTAGTTTAGTTTAGCATTAGAATCTAAAATCTCTACAATCATAGTTTTTAATCCCTTAAACCCCCTTTCCAGTCCTGTCTTTCACATAACATACACTTAAAAGTGGAATGATACCCTACTCATCCTTTACTTATTGAGGGATAATTAGGTTTTGATACGCTTCTATTTTGTTCAACGACCATCATCCATCTACATCATCTATCTACATCATCCATATCTCATCTCACACACAAAAGGAGGCAAGGTCAAATGGCGCCACTACCGGTTTAAGTTGTTTATGTTTAACGTTTTCTTTCAAGATTAGAACTTTGGATCTTGAGGTAATTTTAGCCGCATCATCCATCCTTTTGAGAAAGAGAGAAGCTTGAAGGACATCTCGAAGACAAGATCTACCATCCAAGTTAGTCGAATCTTCATTCTTAGTATAGTTGCATTGTAATTTAGTTTTATTGCTTTCTAGTATAATTGTATTTAGGACTTTTTCAACAATTGAAGTTGTAAGCCAACACAGCAAAACATCAAACTCTAGTGTTTCTTGTCTGAATCTTAACAAACGGACTATCGTTTGTGGGCGTGGTACTTAAGCAATCCAAGTTATTCACCATAACCCTAGAAGAGACAGCTTTAGACAAAGGGCGAGATACTAGCTGCAAAGCCCAACCCAGTTGAAGGAAAGTAGTTTTGAATATTAGTATAATTTAGAATAGTTGCATATTAGTTTAATTGCATTCAAGCATAGTAGGATAGTTTTTCATCATCTTTGCATAGCAAGAATACTAAACAAGATTGATACAATGGCCGCACGCAATGATGAAGGTGTTGTGGACCTGAATAATTCTAAAGCTATCCTACCCATGCAAGCACAATAGAGGAAGAAGTTGAGCGATTTCTATTCGCCAATCATTAGAGACCCACCCAGCAGTATTGTTTTTCCAGAGACATAATATAACCAGTTTGAACTTAGAGCATAAGTAATCTCTATGCTTCCAAAGTTCAATGGTTTAGACAATGTTCAGCCTTATGTTCACATGAACAAATTTATATCAATCCTCAAAACTTTCAAGAACTAGAATATCAGAGATGAGAGTATCAAGTTAATTCTTTTTCCACTCTCACTCGAAGATAAAGCATCCGAATGGTTAACTGCATAGCCGATCAATTCAATCAACAACTGGGAGAAGTTGAGAACAAAGTTTATGAACAAGTTCTACCCACCCCCAGAAGACAGATGCCATGCAGCAAGCCATCATCAATTTCAAAGGGAAGGTGACTGAAGAATATCATCAAAGCTAGGAGAAATTTAATAATATGCTAGTCTCATGTCCACATCATGGTTATGATAAGAGCATACTGGCTCATTTTTTCTATCGAGGACTCTCGATGATGAACAAGCAGATGATACAGTCAATGCACAAAGGCAAGTTTACATCAATGGATGGAGAGGAAGCTTACAACTTTTCGAGAATTTAGCTGAAGAAACACAATAATAGACTACTAGCAACGAGGATGTCGCTAGCATGGAGGGGAAGGCAAAGCAATTTGGTTACCAAGCACATGAACAATCAGATCAAGAACTGAAGTCTACATTGGCCAGCCTGGCCAACAACATTGAAACTTTAAGTAAGAAATTCAACCAGTTCTCCATGAATCCCTCCAAGATCAACAAGTCTCAAGCTAAATCTCTCCCGGTCATGCAAGCTAGCCGATACTGCGAAGTATGTTCGGACACTTCTCATGCAACTCTAGAATGTGCTAGTTACTATCAACATGCATCAGTTGGAGAGTACAATATAAACTCATTTCAGAGGCCCAACCAAGGTGGTAATAACTTTCAAGGTAATTATTGGAGACAGAACAATGGACCCCCAGGCTCTCAAGACCAAAGTTATATTCTACAGACAAGTCAAGCTTCACAGTTGGTTCCTCAACTACAATTATACTCTCAGCAGAATTCCAATACAAGTGGAGAGTTAATGCTTGATCCTATGAGAAATTATGTCGCACCTGTCAACCTGGAGAATGCAATTACTTTGCTATCACAGAAAAATCAAAAGTTTGAAAGTGTTCTAGAGCTTCTTGCATAGTCTTAGCTCAATCTCCAGCAATCTCAGGCAAGTTAATGTTCTAGAATGGAGTCTCTAGAAGCTAAGGTTGACCAACTCACTACGACTTTGTCTATAAAGACACAAGCCATTCAACCTAGCTTATTGGAACCAATATCAAAGAGTGAAGATGTATTCCACATTAGGACAACTGCTAGTACTGATCACCTCCATGATCATGTCAGCTCAGTTACTACTCTTAGATCAGGATTGAAGATAGACAACAAGGTTGACTTACCTTCTCATGATGACACTGCTACAGAGCAATCGATCAAGATTTCAAATGAAGTTCGAAAGGAAGTGGGGGAAATCCTTTCAACTCCCATTTGTCAAGATAACCAAGACAAAATATGTAAGAATGCCAAAGAGAAAGAAGAGCAGACACATGCTAATGTGTTTGTACCAAAGGCACCTTTTCCTATTTTTTTGCTCAAAGCAAAAAGGACAAGCAATTTTTAGAGATGAAGGAGGCATTTGAGAAAGATAACAACAATATCCCCTTTCTTAAATTGATCAAGCAGTTGCCATCATATGCCAAATTCTTGAAGGATGCATGCAACATAAAGAGAAGTACTCATGTTCCAAAGCGAGCGTTTCTAGCTGGACAAATAACATCTATTATCCATCAGCAAGCTCCAGTCAAGCTCAAAGATCTAGGAAATCCTACAATATCATTCAAGATGGAAGAAAAATTCACAGGTAATGCTCTTTTAGACCTTGGTGCTACTGTTAATCTCTTGCCATATCATGTGTACCAAGCGTTGGGCTTGGAGAACCTAAAGCCTACAAAAGTCAAATTGAAGTTGGCTGACCATTTTACCAAGATTCCCAGAGGCATAGTTGAGGATGTTCTTGTTCAAGTAGTCGATTTCTACTATCCAGTGGATTTCATTGGGATAGACACCCAGGAGGCCTTTGATAAAATTCTAATTATTCTAGGCCGACCTTTCCTCACTACTGCAAAAGCTTTGATAAATTGTTACAACGGTGAAATGAAGAACAACTTTAGTAAGATGTCCATGGACATAAATATCTTTCACCTGTTGCATAAGGATTGTGATGACACCGAAGTTGGAGAGGTGATAGCATGATACAAGAATCCTTCCCATTCGAAGATACAATTGAGAGTGCTCAATTTACAAAAACTGTGACGAACTTGAGAACCCCACCACAGAGGCGCTGCTAGCCATGTTCTTGGAGTTTCTGCAGAAAATTCAGGATTTAAGTGAGCAGAATGGAAAATTGGCAGAGAGAGTATCATACCTTGAGAAGATGAACTCTACATTTCAGGATGAACAAATGGACTTACGCCCTTAAAAATCACTTACTAGAGAATCAGCTTAAAGAAGTTTTGAAAAAACAACAAAATCTAGAAACTAAAATGAGTCTTCTGAAGCAGAAAGTGGACCATATTGATAAGAAGCATTGCACTGTTGAAACCTCTTCTACACCATCATTGTCTGAACGAGAGAAGTATGTAAACCAGTCTACCGCCCATCTTGAGCGCAGTCAGCCAGACGTCCATTATCATTATTGTGGTGGTAAAGGGCACATCAGATACTATTGTCCTGTTAGAAAGAAAGATTTTCGTCAATCTTCTACATAGAGAAACCACAAGGCCTATCACATAATCATCAGACCTGAAATAGTTCAAGGTAGAGAAGCAACTTCACCAGCAATCTTTCCAGCATATCAAGGAGTATTTTTGACAACCCACAAGGTGATACCTCCTCGTCCTCCAAACATTCGTTAGATTTAGGTAAGAAAATCTAATCTCCTCACTCCAAATTGATCATTCTGACTTAAAAAGACCTAAAAAAAAAAAAAAAAAAAAAAAAATCTTGGTAAAAGGAAATGTTCTTATTTTTTGGATTAATTTTGATATTCAGCATCAATGGTAACATCTTCCCTTTTTCTCATTCATTTCATTTACTTAATTTATATACATTGAGGACAATGCATATGTCAAGTTGGGGGAGGGTGTACTTGAGAAATGAATTTCGAAAATTAGTTTTCAAAAACAAAAATATTTTTGTTTCTATATCAGAAAAATGAATTTTAATGATGAGTCTGGGATATAGATTTTATACTGCTTAGTGTTGAGTTTGATAGATAGTTGATATTGTTGATTTCATTATCACTCAGACTATTTATTATGCTCGGACATAGTTTTTGTTGATAGAATTCTTTATCAAGGCACCACCATAGTACTTGGTCAGTTTTGTATACTTTTGCTAAAAGAGAGATTTAAACCACTAGTAAACTGGAAGTAGAATTTTTAGACTTAGCCCATGAGACTTGAGCTTTATACCCATTCTTTGGAGAGTTCTTATGAAAAAATCCGAGTCTTAGTGACTCAACATCTTTCAGTTCTTTATGTTGTTGTAATATAATCTCATTATTCGTTGATTTGGTTAATCATGAAGTGACATCAACTGGGGAGATAGCCATTAGGTCTTGTAGTCTATTCGAAACAGAGTATCATACTGATAAGTCAAGTAGTGAACCTATTAAGCCTTTATCCCACCTAGTAGGACCATCATGTTAAACTCTTTTGAGCTTTACAATAAGCCATTTTCTTTCATAAAACCTTTTACCCTTTACCCAACTCCAGACAAGGAGTATAGCCAAAATCTTTATCAGCCATAACCATATATTTTTGAGAATATGAGGGGAACAAGGAGGAAGAAAGAGCACAAAAGGAAGATTACAAGGAAATATCAGAGAGATACAATGAAAACCATCATTCTGTTCTAAGTGAAAGAAGCTAGTGGAAAACAAGCATATCCAATACCAATCGAGGATATACCACTGAGTTAAAAATAAATAAATAAAATAAAATAAAATAAAAAAGTTAAACAGAATGGATGGAAAAGCTAAGACAAAGGAAGAATTTTCTCTGCAATACAGAATTTAAAAAAATCTTCCAAAGAATGAAGCAAAACCCTTAGTGTTCGGAAACAACCTTAGAATCCTTTTTACATTTCCTTCATAAACTAATACCTAAGCCAAGTTACAACCCATGACTTATCACTACAGTATGATACGTGATAAGAGCCCAAAACAGTAGTTTTAACCCTGTAACAGTCATACTTTTAGACCAATTATGTGAGTAATAATTAAGAGTTAATACTGATTATGTGTTTTTATGCATTTCAGGCTTCAAAGTCCATTATGTGCATAAATGTGCCACTTTAGCAAGATAAAGGAGCAAAGGTCGGTTGCTATTGAGTTCTGTGATTAAAAGCCAATATTCAAGAAGACAAAGCCTTTCTAAAGCCCGATCAAAAGCTGAAAAGTCGACACGGGTAGAAACATCACTCAAAGTTAGCAGAACTTCCGAAGGCCGTATCTTTGGACTCAGATCTTAGAATTGGGCCGACCTTATGTCAAAACGACCAGCTCGGAAAGAGCTTTCCAATGGTCTAAGCTTTGACCCAATCAGAGGAGAAAAAGTTGACGAAAAGTCTGTTGAAGCCAACTGTAGCTGAAGAGGCCTTTTTGGACTGAAAGAATTGGGTTTTGGGCCTGATTCTCTGGCCCAAAACATGGCTCCAAGCCCATGCACGATTTTTGGATCTGAAAGTATAAAAACAAGAGCTTGACTCTTTGTTAATGGTAGATAGTTAGACCTAGATTAAGAATTGGATTAGTTAGCCTCCATTAATTAGTTTTAGAACTTAGTTTTAGAATTTCAATTAGTTAATTAATTAGTTTTTCATATCTTGTTTTAGATCTAGTTTCATGTTTAATTAATTACTTTAGAACAAAGTGAATTATTAATTTAGTATTTGAATCATTGTTTTATTATTCATTAGATTAATAAAATAGTGTTCTTGGTAATCTAGTTTCATTTTCCATTTACTTATTTAGTTCAATTCTTAGATTTACTTATTTGTCATTATTAGTTTAATTCAATTATTGCATGAGTAGTTTTGAATTGAGTTTAAACAAGTAAAGTTCAAATCTTTATATCATGTCTTGTTCGAATTTGATTGGGAATGATAGCGTGATGATTCTCGGTTAAACCTCCATTAGAGGGGGTTGAGAAGCCTTGATGAAAGCTTGATTCTGATTATCGTAGAGTCGTCGTAATTTCCTTTTCACTCTAGAAATGATTAGTTCACCATGAGAATGGGTGTAATCGTTCACATGCTAGTTATGAATTGGTAGAAATGTCATGTGTAATTAGGGATTAGGAGTAACCAGATTGTTCTGCAAAGCAGTTCAATTCGGATTACAATGATTCTTTGTTAGTAGGATTAAGTCGAGTTAAGGTGGAATCAATCCCCCTCTAACTCCTTATCATAGAATCGACGTAGCATTCCCATAGTTGTTCAAATAGTCGAGGAGTTGCATCTTGTGGGTAGTTGCATCGTAGTCTAGTTATCGTTTCGTAATTCTCTCATTAGACTTTAAGTTAAGATTACTTATACGTAGAGAACATTACCATGCAAAAGGACTAGGAGTGGAACGAATTTGTTACTCCACTCTATTTCGATAGGATTGAGAGTAGAAATCTTTGATAAATTTAGACACGTAATTAAGTTTTAGTTTACTTACGTTTTGAGTTTCATCATTCATTTCGTAGGTAAACTATCTTTTTATATTTATCAATACGAAGTCTAGAATAGGTGAGAGGATGCTAAAGTGAAGGACCCGACACTTCATATGTGATTGACATTCTTTCCATGAGACTACTGTCATCTAGAAGTCTATTTTTCAAGGTAGTATGTGGGATGTTCGTATTCATTATTCTTTTCCCCACATACATGAGGTAAAATAGTATACCATCTTTTGAGAGATTCTTTTCTGAGAGTATGACCAGTGAGGATTGAAAGTCGAGATTATCTGTCTAAAGGTAAACTAGGGATTCCATTTCTTGGATAGGAGAGTATAGGAGATTGACTAAGTACACACATAAGCCTTGATTGATAATTTTGTCAATTTTTACTATCTCCCATCATAATCTATGAGTCTTTGCAGCAATGTAGTTAGCAATGGAGACCGTCTATTGGAGTAAGCACTAAGTGGGTAAGGAATTTCTCTCTCTGAAAAATACTATTATTCTTGAACATGCTATTGATTGATTTTGTGGGTATATCACCTGAAAACCCTCACGAGACTATAACTCGTCCTTTTTGGGGAACTTAAAGGTTTAAAGCCTTGTTGCATATGGTAAATTCAATCGCGATGCCTGCGAAAATGAGTTAGGATTTTATTTTTGTTATTAGGATGTGATTTTGATCACTTATCTATTTTTTTATCTTATTTGCTAAGAGACTAGCAAAAGGCTAGTTGGGAGTTGTAATAAGTGCTCAAAAAGTGCAATTTAACCCTCGATTATGCCTCTTGTTTAGCCATTTTAGTGGACTAATAGTGTTTGTAAGTTATATTTTATGATTCCACAGGTGAAAGAGAGAGTTTTGTGGAATATTAGAGAAAAAGGGGTAAAACGGAGCAATTCAGAGCATTAAGGATCACATGGGAAGCCCGTGGACAATCACGGAGAAGGCCAAGGAATTGAAGCTATTAAAGATGCGACTTGGATCTATTTTAAAGCCTATTTGGAAGTTCAAGGCCAAAGGATTTGTTGCTTGGACCAAAGCCCACAAAAGAGGATAGAAGGATAGAGCAAAAGAGACAAAATAGACTTCCGCTTCTGGGACGCATGGATCGCAAGTCCAGAAGCATTGCTCGCATCTGGGATGCATGGATCGCGCATCCAGATGCATTGCTCGCGTCTGAGACACATGGATCGTGCGTCCAGACGCATGAAGCGACACTGTAGCCAATTCACTCTCAGTTTTGGAGACGAAGTTGGACTCTAAAAGAAGTCTATTTGTATTAGGAAACAAATGACGGTTTGGAATGCTTCTAGAACTCATTGTAACCCCTATAAATAGAGGACCTAAATGCCTCATATAATTTGCCAATTCACTGATATTCTTGTCTCCAGAACTTGAGGCAGAGAGAGATTAATAATAAAAGATCCAGTTTTAACTAGCCTAGTCTTAATTAATTAGTCTTTTCTAGTCTTCTGTTCTTCGACTCTTCTTCTTCTCATTCTTCTTGTTCTTCCTTCTTTATGGAAGGCTAATCTTCTCCTTCAATAGAGGAGATGAAGCCGATGCTTAAGGTTTAATGATTCTTCTGGTTCATGGTATTCTTCAATCAGGTTAGTTCTTTATGTTTTTAGTTATTAGTTCCATTGCCCACACCAAGAGATGGAAGTATAGAATAGGGTTTATATTTTGCAATATTAATATCATGCTAGTGTTTTTTACTTTTCTTCTAGTAGTATAGTTCTTTAGAGTTAGGGAACTATTCTTTGTGTTGCCTTAAAAGGGTAGCTCAGGGAGTGGCTGCCTAGGAGAAGTATTCTTTGTGTTTGCCTTAAGTGGTGATCCATTGAATGACCTCCCTATTAGGAAGTATTCCTTGATGTTGCTCTCGGTAATACATTGAATGGCTGCTCGAGCTTACATAAAAGGAAAGAAGATATTAATTGCATAAACATAGGAATAACTTTAAATAGAGTTAATTGTTAACGATGTTTCGTCCAAGAGGGCATCGACACTCGCTCGATTGCCTAATTGTAGTATACTTGTAAGAACAACCATGAAGTAGAAGGTCATAGATTAAAAGTATTGGTGGATTCTAATATCTTGAATTCCTTCCTTATAAATTCCCAATAGTTTAGTTAATTTAGTTTAGTTTTGCATTAGAATCTAAAATCTCTACAATCATAGTTTTTAATCCCTTAAACCCCCTTTCCAGTCCTGTCCTTCACATAACATACACTTTAAAGTGGAACGATACCCTACTCATTCCTTTACTTATTAAGGGATAATTAGCTTTTGATATGCTTCTATTTTATTCAACGACCAGCATCCATCTACATCATCTATCTACATCATCCATATACCATCTACATACACAAAAAGTGGCAAGGTCAATTCACTCAAGGTTCATTCTCTCAAGTGCTGCAGACACTTATATTCTTCACATACTCAAATGACGTCCAAAGAAATCGGGGTCGATTGATCACGCTTGCCACTTACTATCACACCATCCTATTCCTAATCAAGCTAGAGGTATTTTATTAGGAGTTACGGGGCCAGGGTGATGGTTTAGAAAGAAGTCTTCAAGATAGTTGTAACCAAAGAAGAACCTCGTTTTGTTCTTTTGCTTCCGAATTGTGATACATTTTTTTAGCCCTTTGACTTTGTGACTCCATATGATTTTGAATTTTTGGGAGTTCTAACTTTTTTTTTTTTTTTTTTTTTTTTTTGATATCGTCTCTTTTTTATTTTAAACTTTTGGGAGATTCGATTGTTTTGACTCCTTTGACTCCTTTGAATTTTTTATAGTTTTGGTTTTTTATGGGTCTTTCTTTTCTTTTCTTTCTTTTCTTTTCTTTTCTTTTTGAAGCAAATAAATGTTTTGTTTTTGTACAAGGTCTTCTCTTCTCTTTTTCTGATATCCATCCAGTTCTCAACTCATCAGCTGGGTAAGCTTTTTATTGTGTGTTGTAACGGGTTAGGAATTTTGGTGAAGAATAAAAAAGCTTTTAGAAAGGGTAAAGGCTCAAGAGGGGTAACTAGAGGAAAACTATATTTTTGGGTTTTTAACCTTTATTTGGATATATCAATCCAAAAAGGGCCTAAATTCTCTCATAGGATATGGCGTGGTGATCAAACAAATGGATGTGTGATCTTTCTATCCAGACATCCTTTGTGTCATCACTCAATAATCATTCAGATGAGGTTTTTGGCTAGATTCTCACATGATATGGAACTTAATTGTTCTAACCTTGGCTTAAGAAACTCACTACTATATACAAACAAGTGTTGATGCATGCCATTCATGAAAAGATACAGAAACTATTGTACGTATATTAGTCTAAGTACGAAGAACAAGTCCTTACTCTATTGCTATAATGAGACTTCTAAACTTTTTATTCATCATAGAAAAAGGAAACAAGACTTTTTAATACTAAATGGAAAAATATTTTTGGTCTTTTTCAAAAGATTTTTAGAAAGGAAGAAATATACTATTATATAGAAAATGCCTAATTTTTGCAAAATGCTACTATACCATATAGAACTATGCTTGTCCTCAAAGTATGAAGAGATAAGGATGGAAAGAGATTACCATATAAACATGAGCAAAAATGGAAATACACTTGTATTCTGTTCTTCATGATGAAAATACGTCACCCCCAAATAAGTTTGGGGCGTGGGTTATTTGATATAGAACGAAAAATACATGGTTTATTATACTAGGGATAATTATTCTACTATGAAATCTTTTTGGGTTTTTGTATTTTTGAAAACATATGCAATGTAGAATTATACTATATGTTAATAAATAAAAAGATGGGAAATGCAAATATGTAAACAACTATCTATACATACACATATGAAATGTGTGTGTGTGTGTGTGTGTGTGTGTGTGTGTGTGTGTGTGTGTGTGTGTGTGTTTTCAATTAGAAGGTATCTCTAACCATATAGAGGTTTTGTACAAGAAGATAAAATCATACGTTTATCCAGTATCATTTTGGTTACTCTAGACGTAAGATTTACATTTTTATATCTTCAAGATTTTGAAAACTATGCAAAGATGTTATAAAGACAACTCATACAAAAGTTTTTTTTTTGAAATAGTTAGGGGTTAGGCAGACCCCAACCTGTATTAGAAAATCAGCTTAACCTCTTTGGTAAATCATACCCCTAGCATTCTCCTCCACTATAACATTTAACTCATACGCTAGAGGAGGAATGCTATATAAAGTGTTTTGACTCTCACAAGGACTACATCTACCCGCTACAGTACTAGCCTTAGCCAGCCAGTCGGCCACTCTATTTCTCTCCCTAAACACATGGGAGACTACTGTAGGAACCGTTATGGTTGCATCGAATGGTTTACAAACTGTGAAAACCCATGCACAGCGGAATAAGGGTGTTCACGATTTGGTTACGAATCATACCTTTGATCAGCTGTGATAACTCTGAGAATCAGCAACCTCTTGATCTTCTGTTGTATTCCTATCTTGGAATGGACGTTGTGTGGGCAACGATCTACCAGCCCCTTCTTTCTCTCTTGGCCAAATTTTGGGACTAATTGTGCTTAAGCAATCACTCAGTCTTTGGCAAGGAAAGAAGGGTTTCTTTATATAGGCTACAATAGGGACCATGAGGAGAAATTAGGGTTAGGTCTCCTAACGGGCTTGGGAATCCCATGTTCACCCAGAACACATGGCCCAAGTCCGTTAACAAATGGCTTATTCCACTAAAGGCCATTGTTGCACTACCGCCCTAATCCCAAATTACGTGTATTACGTTTATGGGCTCCATATTATATGCTTGTTGATCTCCCCGTGTTAAGATATCGAATGCCCGTTGATTAAGTCAAGTTACTGACAACTACATTAATCAACTTCTTTTGTCCTTGAGTAGTACCACTCAACCTCATTGTCATGTCGGATTAAATTCACCTGCAGGGTATACATGACAATCTTTATGAGCTCCTCAAGGGGACATCATCAACCCGACTTCTTGCGGATCACAGATTCCTTCTATAATCAACAATACACCTTACATACAATGTCATTACCTAATCCATCAAGTTTGTTGATTCACAAATGAATCTCACTCATTGATGATTTAAAGCAATGCACAATGCATGTAAGTGCCCATTATTATTTTCGGATTAAGAGGACAAACATCCATAATAACAGAGGTGTTTGTTCTCTTATATAGTCAGTATAAAGAGAAACAACCTCACCGGTCATATTCAATACATACAAAGTGTACTAGTGTAATCCTGTAGTCAAGATAGACTAATACCAGATTATACTACAACCATACCAATGGTTTGTCCAAATCCATCTAGGTTGTGAACGTTTACTTATACTTTATAAGGTACTGATGATATGATCTTCTATGTATCACCACACACCATATCATCTACAACATAAAGTATTAGACGCATGCATATAACTAATAACATATATAATATGCATAACATTTGCCCATATGATTCTCATTCAAAATATAAAGAATTAGAGTTAATACAAATGTAATGCTTTTAGTATATAACCCTATCAACTACAACATACTCAAACTTCCTCATGGTCCTTCTGATCACAGTAACCAGTTCTAAACAATACCAAGGACATATCTCCCTCCCATTGATCACTTGAACTGCCCTCAAGGAATCTGATTCTACCAAGATGTTCTTACCGTTCATGTATTGGGTTGCTAAAAGCCCAGCTTCAACTCCCTTTAGCTCTTGGATTATAACCGATCTAAGAGTTGAGTGGCCCATGTAGGTAATTAATGGTACCCCTTCCTGATCCCTTAGAACTCCACCATATCCCTGCTCCTTTAACATTTACTGCCCTATTGGTATTAACCTTTATCGTTCCAAGTGGTGGTTTCACCCATTGTCTTAGTATTGGAGTTCTTTGTTTCAGCGATAAGACAATACCGATACTGGCAATGATTTTCCTAGCTTCAGGTGTGTCTTTTGCGTCTTTTATCACTCTATGGAGGTAGTTTCGCATCCTTTCAATTATATCACTAGAGAGGGTGTCAGCTGCGTGAGATTTCTGTTTGAACTTCCTGCTATTTCGCTCATTCCAGATACCATATACTATGGCACAAACAAAAGCTTTGATTATCTCACTAGTCACTGATCTTTGCCGACTAATCCGCAAAATACACTGCCATTCTAAAGTAGATTCACAAATAGATGCTTGTAACCCCAGTCGCTGCTTTACTGCTGCCCACACTGTGTGTGAATACTCACAGTTGAAAAAGAGATGTTTCAAATTTTCGGGATGGGCCTCACAGAAACAACATCTTGAAGTGGTGATAATCCTCCTGTGTATCAACCTGTCTTGAGTGGCTAGGCACCCTGCGAATAGCTGCCAAGTTATGAACGAGTGTTTTGGGACTGTGAACTTACCCCAAACCAACTTGTGCCATTTCACTTTCTTTCTGACCTTCTTTATAGCCATATATGCAGATTTAGTGGTAAACTTACCACTACTGGAAGGTGTCCACACAACTAGATCGTTCCCTATGTTAGGGTTGATGCTCGTCTGCAAGATGTTCACTTTCAGTTATATATCTGGTAATTGTGCTACCACCTCATTCTATCTACCATTGGTAATCAGTTCACTCACTTTTGCGTCATCTGGTAAGTCATGTAGCAAGTTTCGAGCTTGATTATCATGGATCAATAGCTTTGATGACATCCAAGGATCATGCCACAAGCTAGTCCCCTCACCATCTGCTAGCAAACATCGTATGAATTTTCTAGCAGTCTTTCGGTGTTTAAGAATGCATCTCCAGACCCAAGAACAGTCTTGTGGTATCCTCATGGTCCAAAAGTGCTTATTCCTTATGTGATATTCCCAAGTCCACTTTGTCCATAAAGATTCCTTTATACAAAAGTTGTGCTTTCTAATACTAAGTTTGAAAACAAAATAGGTGATCTTGGGCAACTTTCATGTCGGCTCTTTATTGAACCAAATCCAGTCAAACTATGGCTTTAGTTATGTATGTTGGGGGATTTACTGTGCAAGACGTAGTGAGAAGGTTTATCTTATTGGACACTATTGGATGGTGGAACTAGGTCGCTTTAGTGGATTTTGGTTGTTCTGGTTAAAATGGGGTGGAACCAATGCTCTATTCTGATTGTAGGTACCTTGTCCTTGTCTAAATGTATTTGGTGGTTTGACGAACCCTCGAGGTGGTTGGATTTGTGGATTTGGGTGTTGCCTCCATGATGTATTGGTACATTTAAAACACATACTTCTTTTGGGTGAAGTGATGATATATTGGTTAGCAAGGGACAATTGGTATCTATGTGGTTTAAGCTGAGACAGAAAATGCATGGTGAAATGGGAGACCTCTAGTAACACATAACCTTTATGTTGAACCTTGTGTGAAAACATAAAGATTAGGGTTGCAACAAACTCTATACTAGCATGTTATGGATTAATCAAGGTGAACTTCAAATCTCCCTAATTCCTTCTTCATATTCACATCTTAATATTTATTTGCCCTAGTTTAATTTAGAATACATTCAATATTTGTTTTCACCATATTAATTATATTTAGAATCATTACTCTCATGATGTTTAATTATTCATCATTAGTGGAATTAGTTATTATCTAAGCAATTAAAAGTGGAACGAATTCTTACTCTAGTTTTATTACATGATAATTGAGAGGAGAACTTTGATATAAAAATACATTCAAATTATAGTTTACTTATTCCTAGTCTCTTTAGCGTAAGTAAGAGTAAAACCGTAATTTTCATTCTATCAAATCGTAATTTTCATTATATCAAATGGCGCCACTGCCATCTTAGTTGTCTTTAGAATTAAATTCCCTTAGTTTTTTCAATTCTACAAACAGCCCAATTCACCCACCCACCTTATTGTTCGAAAGTGTTTGTGTTTCTAACTACGTTTTCAGTTTTTAGAAAATAGGATTTTGCTCTTGGCCTCACGGGAAGTCTACTGGAAATTTTCGAAGCTATACACTCGGAGCGTGCACGCACCCTATTTACACTATATCTTAGCGCACACGCGCCCTACCTTCTAGTAAGTTTGTTTCGTGTTTTCTTTCTAGTTTCAAGGCCCAGCCCATTAAGAAATCGCACGAAAGTCTATTTCTAAAAAAATTAACAGAGCGCGCCCACGCCCTTCTAAAGAAAGCCCGATTTACATAGGTTAGTTACAATTCATCTTTTCGTTGGAAATAATTGTTGATTCAGTGTTCCAAGCTTCTACAGGACACTGAGGTTCATATTAAAGATATTATTCATAAGCGTAGCAAGGAGGCCTTCAGGTTCCCCTCCTTTCACTTCTCGTTTCTTCTGTCATAGGAGTTTAATTCTAGTATATCAGGTTGTTGTTTGACTGCTGTCGTATTTCTTTCATATTGGACTTAGCCTTGCATGAGATTAAGGTATGGTAAGAGAAAACCATCTAACGTTATCTATCGTAAACGTCAACGCACATGCCTATCTAGAATATCACACACTACACCTGCATCAATGGCTAAAGAAGTAGAGACTCCTCTCTCTGATTTTTACAAAGCCCTAAACGATGGCCCTAAGTCATGCATCGTTTTTGCAGACCTAGTGGGGGATTTTAGAATTCCCCTTAATATTTTTAATTTGTTATCCATTTTTCATGGTTTAGACCATGAAAAGCTTTATCAGCATATACATAGGATAGAACAAGTTCTCACTATATTCCATCATCCACCCGTAGATTATGACTACGGGTGGATGGCCGCTTTCCCAAGAGGAAAGGGAAAGTGGCCAAGGTTAAAAATCTTATTGACCCATATGGTAAATATATAGAGAAACCACCGTTTCCCAGATACTAGCCATGTTAAAAAAAGATACAAATTTTGATGAGATTAGATAAGTTTTTAAAAATCTAACGATAAACCTACCTTTTCTTGAAGTTATTAAAAAATTACCACAACATGCTAAGTTTCTAAAAGAGTTGTGCACTACTAGGTGGAAAACAAACATTCCAAAAGACGCCTTTTTAACTGAACAGTTTCCCACTCTATTTGAATATAATGGAATCGTTAAGTACAATGACCCTGGTCGTCCTACTGTACAATGCACCTTAGGGGATACCCACACGACAACTGTTCTATTAGACTAGGGGGTGAGTGTTAACTTATTACTCTCTTATTATTTATATAAACAAATCGGTCTCCAAGAGATGCAACCAACTAAAATGACGTTGCAATTAGCTAACCGTTCTATTAAGTATCCCAAGGGTGTCGTTGAAAACGTGCTTAATAAAGTTTAAGATTTTTACTACCCAGCTGATTTTGTTATCCTCGCCATAGAAGTCATTAACGAACGGCTCTTTTCCTATCATCTTAGGGCGTCCCTTCTTGGCAACCGCCAATGCACTCATTAACTGCCACGACGGTTCGATGTCCATGTCCTTTAGACACCTTTCTGTTAAGGTGAATGTTTTCAAAATGATGAAACAATTACCAGATACGACTATCGATGGAAAAGTTAGCATGATCGAGAGCTTAGCTTAAGTTTATTTCAACAACACATTTCCTGAGAATTGAATGCACCAATTCTTTTCCTTTGGAAGTTCTGATTTCGACGATGACTCCATGGACATAGATGAAATTGAGGAAGATTTCTTTCGACTCTTTTGCAACTCTTCTTTGCCACTTATCGAGTCCCCCCCTATCAACATCCATTCATCCCTCGATGCCATGACGGAAGAAGAGTTTTTCAACCTCTATCCCACTGATTCTTCTGACCCACCTATTGAGGAATGTCTTGCATATCTCAAGGTTTCTGATGATCTAGAACTAAGAGCACTAGCTAAGCACCATTTACCTACCACACATCATCATGTTACTCATTCACCTTCCAACAATGTTCCCCGCCCTCCACCTTTTCAAAGGAACCTTGAGTTTGCAATTGACTTTTTTGCTTCTCTTGTGTTTCATGATTTTCTAAACCCTCCTAGTAAGAAAATAATACCTAAGGACAAGCCACCCGACCCTTTCATTTTCAGATGTGTGATTATACCAACCCACGCCACTAATGAGTTTTGTGCTAAGCCCACATTCTCATTTTTTCCATTCCTTCCTTCTAAAACTTATCCATATCCCACATATCTTCCACAACCATCTATTTTTTCACAATCATTCACTTGGCCACCATTTCATTGGAGGAAAAAGAAGAAATGCATGCTAGGTTAAGTTCTAGATCCATCAGAATTCACTTTCATTCTGCTACGCCACGTCATAGGAAATCTTGGTGCCAAATTCTATTTGGGTTTGAAGTCCGTGTTAATTATTTATGGATAGACCCCCAACTCTTTAGATTGTTAATATATGGTAAACTGCATGTTAATACATGTTTTAGATAAAGTCTCAAGTATCTGACTATAAAATACTCATTTTATTCTTCGGTGTACTCCATTCCAATCTTATATTATGGGAGTGCACTATTAAGATAACCGGACCCTTCCTTTGGAGTGTGTGGCTGTAAGTACCGGATCTTAAGTCTATGTTTAACGTAATTCATGCTTTCCACTCTTGCATGTTTTCTTGTTTTTGAGTCCTGTTTCTCTATGGAGTAAATTACGTTCTTATTGCTTTATTGTTTTCTGTTATATTAAACCTTATTCATAAAAAGTAAAAAATATTTAAATCCGATAAGCATTCGTCTAATAAGTCTCGGGAATCTGACTTTAAAAGACCCACATTTTAAAGCAAATTTTCTAAATACTGGTTTCAAAATTTTATTTGGGGGTGGGGTATTTGGTATTTCTATTCTTGATCACTTAACTTCCTATTCTTATTCCTTCCTCCTCTCGTGGCTAGTTCTTTTGTATTATATTTAAGAAAATTTCCCTATTCAGTAGAATTAGTATTCCCAGTTGTTAGTTTAAGTAGTTAATATTGGATTATGTAAGTTGGTTGTTATTTGAATTTCAAGTTGATTTAATTTTTGTCTACGCATGCTATCTATTTTTCATGAATCCCACCCTTCCGACCTATTTGGGGGTGACATAATTTGCTTAGCACTGTATTTTACTATATCCACATGTTTTTAGAATTAATATTGTAATGCTTAAGGAATATAGTTTATATGAGTATCCTGCTAATAAGGTTTAGCTAGAATTAGCTACTGTTGTTTGGTGCAATCTCGAGGGTTAGAAGCATTAAGATTGCTATTTTGATTCCATTCTTAAAAACATATAGGTTTGGTGTTGGAGTTTGCTCTTGGTTGTTTCTATTTTGGTTTTAGAAGTTTTTTTCTTATTCCATATCTTTCCTTATCAATTTAGGAACCTTGGGGGTTTAAGAAGCTTGTGGCTTATAAATACATGGCATGCCATGTACTTCACTCTACGCCTCTCAAATTTATATCACAAGTCTTGCTCAGAGCGTGCATGCCCTTATATTGCATTAACATATAGTGCGCCCGCCCTCTGACATAAGCCATTCTGAGCGCACCCGCACCCTTAGTTTAACATACATCTAGTACTATTTTTTTGGTTTTTCTACAGTAAATTCCAGGAGTTCAGTAGTGTGTTCGTTTGCTATGAAATCTCCTCAAATCATACCAGAGTAGCCCTTTGAAAAATTGCTCGAGAGTGACACCTATGGGTTCTGGTTCTGTAACAAGATTTTGTAGTCAGGATGGCAGCCTCTAATGGTAAGTGTTGATTAATCTTATTCTCCTGCACGTACTGCTTATTTCTATGATAATTGTAGGTTTTTTTATTGACCAGATGGGGAACAAGTGTTCTCTGTCACAATTAATGATGAAACAATGGATTTAAGCAAGTTTTTATTAGCCTATGCTATTGGACTTTCTATGCATGCTGCCTAAAACTCATGGGGCTATATGTCTAATAATGTGTACATCTACAATTATGAGAATTTCCATGAGACCTATGGGGCGGGGATTTTTCGTGTAGAGGACAAATGGCAATATAACGCAGCCCTTGGTAGCCTATTCCTTAATGTAGGCACTATTATGTTCTTTATTACGCTAAATATTTTAGGGGAATGGCGTTTTTCTTCTATGAATAACACCACTTGTGACGTCTTCCTTGCTCTAGCTGAGGGACGTATGATGTATGACCTTCCCCAGACCTTAGTGTCTAGTTTAGCACGAGCCCATAGTTTGAAGCATAAGTACATTCTTATGCCTGTCTTGGTTTGCCCCATAATGCTATGTTTCTTTCCTGAGTTCTATACCTGTTTCACGGATTGGGTTGGGATTGACATTATGCGACCCACCAATTGCATTGTAAACTCTTTTCGTGCTATCATTTGGCCAGGGTGGCGGCTACAGCCTCATTGGGTTGCCCCTTATACCCCATCCGACCAAGTGGCACTTAACAAGTTAGAAAAGGTAGATGATAAATGGCGTAAGGCCTAGCAGATTATCATGGCTTGGCAGGACGTAAAGGAACCTCACTTCTTTATAGAAAGGGAGGACAACGCTTAGTGCTGGATATAAGGTAAGTTTTACTTTCTGTTAGTGTCTGCTTATGTCCCAAGCAATTTAATTCTTGTTATTCCCATAACGGGTGGAACTCATATAAGAGTTGCGTCTGTTTTTCTTTACCTATATTAGTATGTTTTGAATTTGTTTGGCAGGTGCTCTAAAATTTTCATGTGTTTCCATGGTATTTTATATTCTTCTTATTTCTCTACTTTGAGGACAAAGTATGTTTTTTGTTTGGGAATTTAAAGCACCTATATATAATATATATATATATATATATAATATATATATATGCACTTTGCTTTCTAATAAAAAATTGAAAAAATAATAAAAATATAAATAAAAGTATTTATACTATGCACTTAGGAATATTGGTATTGTTTCTTTTTCTGTGATGATAGTAGTCTAGAAGTTTCACGTTAGCTCTTAAATTAGAATAGTTTTTAGAAACTAGCTTAGGTTAATATGTAAGTAACAGTCATTGCATCTTTCCATATATATATATTGCATGAGCATCTATGTTTGTATTGGCGGTAAGTTTCTAAAATCTATGCTGGAATACTTATTCTACAAATCCTGTGAGAATATAACCTAAAAGCCTTATATGAGTGAAATATATGAGTAATGACACAAGGGAGAAGTAAATTCTGAATAGAGAAATCACACATCCACTTGCTTGATCACTATACCATATCCTAAGCGAGAATTTAGGCCCTTTTTAAATCAAAATAGCTAGAAATTCAAACCTATATGAAATTATTTTCCGCTAGTCGCCCCTCTGAGCCTTTCTTTAGCATTTTCATAAACCACAAATCCTTGACCCTTTTATAATAATATATATATATATATATATTAGTTGTTTGACCCATTTTTGAATGAGTCTAAGAAGTAGGATGAAATGGAGAAAAGAAAAGAGAAAGACCTGTGAAAAACCAAGAATTTATTAGTTGTTTCAAATAAGAAAAGAAAAGAAAGTTTCCATCCAAAGAAAAAAAAGAAATAGATAAATAAAATAAAAAGTTAGAACTCCAAAAACATAATCAAAGGAGTCAAAAGCGAAAAGAAAAAGAAAAAATGGCTAAGGATGGAAACAAAGTAAGAACAAGGTTTTCTCTAGTTACATATTTTGAAGATCCTATTATCTCAGACTTATCCTTTTGAATATCCATTTCCTTCCTTTCTAAACCATCACCTAATCCCCACAACACCTAATAAAGACTTCTAGCTCAATTAGGAATAGGTTGGTGTTATAGTAAGTGGCAGATGTGTTTGATTGACCTCGGCTCCCCTGTACGTCATTAAGATTGTGAGCGAAACTTGAGTGGAAAAATCAAAGTATTTTTGTCTTGACATATTTGTGAGGACCTACTTAAGGACGCGTTATTCCAAAGTTTCATAAACGGATCTGTTATTGCATTTCATAGCATAGTTCATTATATATATGTTTATCCGTAGATGATTTGATTATTATGCACGTATTAGCTTAGGTTTCCAATTATTTATTTTTTACTCATTACTAGTGAGATATATAGATATCTGAGAATAAATAAGAAAACATTAATTTTATTTCTTAGTAGTTGTAGTATAAATGAAGTTTGTGAGTATCTTCTGTCAAACTCTCATGAGGCTATAACTCATCCACTAGGGAAATCCTAGTGGTTTAAGGCCTTATTGTATATGGTCAATGCAATTGCACTCGGCAGAACGAGATTAGTTAGAACTCCATTTTTTATCACTTATTTTAATTCTCATATTTGCTTGTAGACAAGCAAAATGCTATTTGGGGGTGGTTTGATAAGAGCCCAAAAATGTAGTTTAATCCCTTAATAATATTCCATTTAAACCAATTATGTTTATAATAAATAAGAGTTAGTACTGTTTACATATTATTGTGTATTTCAGGTCTTGGAATCAACTATGTGAAAAAATATGTCACATTTGCAAGAGAAATGAGCAAAAATTGGTTGCTAAGAAGTTTTATGGTTAAAGCCTAAGTTTCGAGGAGAAAAAGCACTTTTTAAAGCCCAATCAAAGCTGAAAAGTCAAAGTCAACGCGGGCAAAAATAGAGCATAAAAATCAACAGAACTTCCGCAGGCTGTATCTTTGGACTCATACCTCGAAATTGAGTCTATTATATGTCAAAACGACTGGCTCGGAAAGAGATTTCTATTGGTCTAGATCATGATCCAATAAGAGTAGTAAAGGTGGACGAAAAATTTGTTGAAGTAATTTCCAACAGATAAACCTTTTTTGAACTTAAGTAATTAGGTTTTGGACTTGATTTAGTAGCCCAAAACATATCTCCAAAGCCCATGCATGAAATTGTAAACCTAGCCCCCTCCTATATAAAGAGGATTAAGGCAAAACTCTAAGACTCACCTACCTCTTCTCGTTAGTCTAACCTAGTTTATGTTTTATTAGCCTAGCCACCATTAATACAATTCAAGTTATTTTCAATACAAGTATTCCTTTAAATTATGTTTTCTTCTTCTCATTATTTATTCCATGATAGTCTAATGAACCATAGCTAAACCTCCATTAGAGGGGTTTGATTGAAGCTTTGATGAAAACTTGATGTGTTAGTATAGAATAGTTGTATTTAAGAGCTTCAAGTCTAGGGTTTTCTATTTAGCAATAAGTAAAATAACCTAGACTAGAAGGTAGTTCATTCACCATGAGAATGGGTTTCAACTTCCTCTCATACTAATTATTAGTTGGCTAGAGATACCATGATTAATTGGGAATAAAAAGACCTAACATTTATGTTAAACCTTGTGTGAAAACATAAAGATTAGGATTGCAACAAACTCTATACTAGCATGTTAGGGATTAATAAAGGTAGATTTCAAATCTCCCTAATTCCTTCTTTATATTCACATCTTAATATTTATTTGCCCTAGTTTAATTTAGAATATATTCAATATTAGTTTTCACCATATTAGTTATATTTAGAATCATTACTCTCATGATGTTTAATTGTTCATCATTAGTGGAATTAGTTATTATCTAAGCAATTAAGAGTGGAATGAATTCGTACTCTAGTTTTATTACATGATAATTGAGAGTAGAGCTTTGATATTAAAAGATATGCAAATTATAGTTTACTTCTTCCTAGTCTTTTAGCTTAAGTAGGAGTAAAATCATAATTTTCATTCTTTCATGAGGCTAGGATGGCTATACTACACATCTTAGAAGAGTAGGCAGTCATTTCACCGAATAGTCTACGTTACCAAGAATCTCACTCACGATGAATCTGGGGGAAGTGAGTGAGGAAGGTAGTTGGTCCACTGGAATCTGGTAACTGATTACTCTAAATCCTCGTGGCTATATTTTTGTCCTTTTCTAGAGGAGCATGACTACTTTGGGCTCTAGTTGATTGATTTTAATTAATATTTTTTGGTCTAGGGATTTCAAGAATCAAGCAACGTCCAATTTACCTACATTGGGTAATGACTTCCCAATGGTTGTTATGGCTTGGGTTCAACCTTATGCGCAAATGTAAATTGCAGTGCGGAAAGTAAATTTCAAACAATCATGTTATCATGCTTGAACACACAAGTATCCTCTTACTTAGGCTTCGAGGAAGTTTAGAATTTACCTCTCAAGTCGTGCTTACACGCTGTTTGAGGAGAAGATGAGGTCAGTTGGCACGTGATCTGAGAATCAGGCCCAACCTTTCGAGCTTTACCCTAGTTTTAAGTTATAATAAAGGTCCACTTAAAAAGCCCACAAGTTTGGTTTTTGACAATTTATACAACTTTGCCTTCAAGGGCTCAAACTTAAAACTAAACTAAGATTATACAAATCTAATTAACTAGTTTTAGATTAATCACCTAGATTAACTAAAGTCAATTGGACTTAGAGTATTGATTACCAAGTTGATCCATAGTGTGTAAGCTATGATCCACAACTTGCCTCACACACTTGAACTTCCCAAGGCAATTACAACTTTAATCCCTTGGTAAGTATAAAACTTAAACCAAGTTTAACTCATGTTCATCATAAGAAATCAATCAAAAACCATTTTTTTTTTTTTTTTTTTTCTTTTTATCACTAACTATTACAAACAAGTTCCATTATTTTCTCTTATTCTAGTACAAAATCCAGGCTCAGAGTACAACTGTTCTTCACAAATCAACTAGACTGCAACAAAACTGGACACCCTTCACTGGAAGTGCCTGGGCGGTCGCCCCGCCACGCCCGCGCAGTCGCTCCCCGGCCCCGGTGAACGATCGTTAGTTTTTGTGTGTGTCTTCAGTTCCTTTCCAGCTTCGTTGTCCCGCAACCTGATTTGTAAAAAAATATCTTAGTACAGAGAAACAATAAAATAAAATGACAAAAAATTGAAAAAAAAAATAGAAATGGAGAGATGAGAATGATGCTCCCTTCTTAGATTCTCAACCAATCACTCTCACTCCTTCAATCCATGATGGCAGCGTCATTTGAAGTTTTAGTAGTGGTTTTTATACTTCAAAAGAGTTTAGATTAGAAGTTGAGGTTCATCCTAAATTGTTTAAAGTTTGAGTGAGGAAGATATGAAGAAGAAAGATAAACTCTTGAAAGGATTAGAATGGTTCTAAGCTAATGAAAACTTGAAAGCTAGATTGTTGTATTGAAATATCTTGAAAACATGAAAGGGGAGATTGATTAAAACATTGAAAAATAAAACAAGCAAACAAGATTGAAGATTGAAACAAAGAACAAGTAAACAAGATTGATTGAAATAAAATAAAACAACAAGAAAGTAAAAACATGAATTGAAAAACAATACAAGAAATGAAACAAACCAAATGGTTTGGATCCTAAGACAATGGATGGTTCTCTCTTCCTTTGATTTTTGATTATATACCCCTATTTTTGCCTTTTATAGATTTTCCCTTCTCCATTACAAACTAGACACCTCACACTTTCACTTTTACTTTTGTTTTTGCTTTTACTTTTTGGTTTCTTCATGACCAAGGTAGGTTTAGGGAGAAAGTCCTCATATTTTGAGATAAGGGCCTCCATCTCTGGTCTTCCGATTTGAGGGATTTGACTTTTGACTTTGACCGTTGACTTTGACTTTTTTAGCACTTTTCCATAGCAGCTACTAGTCTTCATAATAAGCGTGATTAAGGCTCCTTTTGGTGCTAAGACGCAGCTTTTATGATAAGTGGTCTGAAATACTCCTTAACCTGAAAAAGGCAGTAAAAACTATGAGTTGTCTTTTCGTTAAGCGTAAGAGCGACTGTAATAAAACGCACAATATACTGGTAATAAAACGCACATTTGCGAGCTGATTAACCACCCCCAAACAATTTGGGATAAGGGGGTTCATGAAATAATTCAATAGCATAATTAAATTACGTAACTAACTAACCTAGACTCTACTAGAGTAAACATGACAGGCAAAGGGTGGCAAAGAGTTTTAAAACGAAAGACCAAAATAGCCACCCCCAAATAAAATTTGAAAACACTTTTTAAGTTTGAAAATTTTTGTTTGGCCTATACTCCATTAAGCTAGTATGTTAAAAAAAACTTGGGTCTTTTAAAGTCAGATTTCCAAGACATACTAATACATGTTTATGTTTTTAATGTTCTAAATTTTTATATATATGATTTTAGGAAAAACAAAATTATGATAAAGAAATAAAATGAGTCGTTTATAGTTAGATACTCAAGAATTTATTTAAAATAGGTATTAACATACAGTTTACCATATATCAACAATCTAAATAGTTGTGGATCTTTCCATAAATAATTATCACAAAAAGCACCCCCAAACAGAATTAAGCACTAAGATTTTCTACGGCGTGGCTTAGCAGAATGAGAGTGAAGTCTGATGGTTGTGGAAGATATGTAGGTTATGGATAAGTTTTGAAAGGGTATGGTTGTACTGTCTCACATCAGAAAATGAAGGGATCTGGTCGCTTGTCCTTGGGTATTATGTCCGTATTAGGAGGGTTTAGACAATCATGAAGCACAGAGAAGTAAGAAGGTCAAGTGCAAACTTAAGGTTTCGTTGAAAAGGTGGAGGGCGGGTAACACTCGTGATGGAAGGTGAATGACTGACATGATGATGTGAGGTGGGTGAATGGTGCTAAGCTAGTGTTCTCAATTCTAGATCATCAGAAGCTTTGAGATATGCAAGACATTCCTCAATAGGTGGGTCAGAAGAATCACTTGGATAAAGGGTGAAAAATTCTTCTTCCATCATGGCGTCAAGGGTTGAATGGATGTTAATAGGAGGGGACTCATGAGGTGGCAAAGAAGGGTTGCAAAATAGTCGAATGAAATCTTCCATAATTTCATCTATGTTCAAGGAGTCGAAATTATGATCTTTATCTTCTTCCCTAAGAAGGGTATCTACTAGTGTTGGGATGAGGTCGTCGATCGTACTAATGTGATATACAAAATTCTCTATGGACTTCACTTTTCCTTCTACAGGCAAACCTAGTTTTCCCTACTTGAGTCTAAATATGTTAAGTTCCATAGACAGATTTCCAAAGGAAAGAGACATTGATCTATCCCGACAATTTATTTGGGCATTGGCAGTTGCCAAGAAAGGACGCCCTAAGATGATGGAAATATAATCATGCGCAACTTTGGTGTCAAGAATAATGAAATCAACCTAGTAGTAAAAATCCTAAACTTTAACTAGAATGTTTTCAACTATGCCTTTGGGATACTTAATAGAACGATCGGCTAACTGCAAAGTCATTATGGTTGGTTTAAGTTGATGGAGACCTAATTGTTTATATAAATAAAAAGGGAGTAAGTTAACACTCACCCCTAGGTCTAATAGTGCAGTTGTTATAAAGATATCGCCTAAGGTGCATTGTACATTTGGATGACCAGGGTCCTTGTACTTAACAATTCCGTTATGTTCAAATAAGGAGAGATATTGTTTAGTTAAAAAGGCTTCACGGGTTATGTTGGTTTTCCTCTTCGTGGTGCACAACTCTTTTAGAAACTTAGCGTGTCTAGGTAGATTTTTTATAGCATCTAGAAAAGGTAGGTTTATAGTCAGATTTTTAAACATTTCCCTAATCTCATCAAAATTCTCGTCTTTTTTATACATAACTAATCTCTGGGGAAATGGTGGTTTTTCTCTATACTTAGCATATGGGTCAACATTAGTATTAACCTTGTCTTTATCTTTTGCCATTTTCCAACTAGGTTTCCATATTGGAACCTCTACAGGTGTAGGATCATCAATTTCTATTATGGTCTTGTAAGGTTTTCCCTTTTGGTTGTGGTTTAACTGGTACTTCTACAGTTGTAGGGTCTTCAGTTTCTATGACAGTATTTAGTATTTTTTCATTCTTAGTTTGCAGGTGATCTTTAGGCATAGTCACTTGGTTATTAGCTACTTTACGCGAACGAAGGGTAGTGACTGCCTGTAGGTCCCCTTGGTTTATATTACCATTATATTGAATATTATTTTACTTCGAAGGAAGTGTTTGTGTTGACTTAAGATTAGGCACAACTTGACTTGAAAACACGCCTTGTTGGTTATTATTTTGGTTAGGAGAAAGATCAATAACCTTTTGGCACAAAGACTGCATCATTTGCATCGTTTATTGTAGCATGTTAGAGTTTTGTTCATGCTGATCTTTCATAAATTTGCAATTTTATTCATTTTGTTCCTTCATCAAGTTAAAGTTTTGTTGCATAATTTAATTTTGGTGTTGCAGCAAAGTTACTACTACGTCCTCTGTAAATGGTTTAACCGGTGGAGTGACTGGAACTAAGGCTTGTTGAGCGTTAATGTCTGGATGTTGATAGTTCTGGGTCAGGGGCAATAAACTTTTATTCTTGTCACCTAATTGTCCTTTTCCTAAATGTTGGTTAAATTAGTGAAAGTTAGTAGTGGGCCTAACATTTTGATTATTAAAACCTGGGGTTGTAGGTTGTTGTTGTTGATTATAATTAGTGTTTTGCATCCATTATGTGTTAGGGTTGGTGAAAGCGCAATTATCTACGAGTTGTGGTGGCGGTGAACCATAGAGTCAGGGACTAAAGGAATTGGTATGGTTGGGATTAAAACATACATTACATGGAGGGGAGTTGATGTTCATGACTGGAGTAAGTATCACTTCTTGTTCATGACTGGACAGGTAGCAGATTAAATATATTAAGGGGGATTCTAAAATCTCCCGTAGTATTTGCAAGAATTATACAGGACTCAGGTCCATCATTTAAAGCCTTATAGAAATCAGAGAGGGGGTCTCTCTGCTATTTCTTCAGCCATTGCTACAAATGTAGTGTTGGTGAGTGTAGGTGGTGTGTGTGTGGTGATTGGTGAATTTCTAGATAGACGATTATTTCTGCGTCTACGATAATCTAATATGGTAGGTTTATGTGTACCATATCTTAATCTCATGCAAGTTTTAAGTCTAATAGGCAATTCCTAACAAGCATGCGAAAATAGCCTAATTATTACTAGAAATAGAATCCTCTGACAATAAATCCGGGGATGTAAAGAAGTGTTACCTAGAGCGTCCTTGCTACGCGTATAAATAACGTCTTCAATAGCCTTGAAGCACATCTACGTTATTTGAACAATTTATGCGAGTACTGGTCCTGGTACATGGTGTGGATAGTGAAGTCTTGTAAAAAGTTAACCCTAATTAGTGATAAAGTTTTAAGAATAAGGTTTAGGTGTTTTACTATGGGCTTCATGTTGGGCCTGGATGTTAGGCTTGTGGTACGGGCTTTGTTAGTGGGAGGGCTTACTAACTTAAATTAATATTAATTAATTTTTTTGTATTTTTGTATCAAACCAATGGCCACGCCACCTAAGAATTGAGGGAGGTTGTCCGTGCGAGCACGTTCCTTAATTAGAGAACCCCAGACACTGTTTAGAATGAAATATATATATATAATTTTGTAGCTGATAGCATACGAGTACTGTATTGTACTCATGAGAGAAGATTGCAAATAATATTAAAAATTTAATTTAAACTAATTAACCTAGGGCACGTGCGCTTTGAATTAGGGCAAATTGGGTGCGATGCACTCCTAAGCATTAAAATGCGGGTCGCGCTCAGTGAAGGCAATTTGAGGGCGCCTGCGCGCTCGTGAGTTAAAACTAGGGTTTCAAATTTTTAGGGTCAGGTCACGGGAGGGCAGGGAGTTGGTTGAACAACTTGTATGCTCTCGAACAGTAGCAAAAATATTCGAAGAAATTGTGAACAATGTTTTGGTGTGTGAATAGTGAAAACAGTTTTTCTACCTAAACATACGAAACGTATGGCAAACAAGATGGCAAGCGGCGCCATTTGACAAGATAATTAAATTAGATGTGAAAACAGTAGCTCAAACATGCTAAAATCATTCTAATCAAGTTATAATAATACTCTCAAATATCATGTAATAAAAGGAGTAATCGTGTTCTCCACTCTTGCTTACACGTACTTTTAACGAATCTAGACTAATCAAACTATTAACTAATGTGACAGTAATAATTAATATGAAAACAGTAAATATAAGATTGAAAACAATAGATTTAAATTTGAGAAAGATAATTAGAGATGGTTTAATCCGCCACTGCACGCGATTCGATTGATCATTAGGTTGATTATCGAATTGCCTATTGATCCCTAGTGAACACTAAGTCGTCTCGGATCAAGGCTTCACTAGCATGAAAGTTTAGCTCCACCACAAATCTCTTTGATGGTGACTCTAAACTCTAGTTCAACTCTTATAACTTTTATCTCTAAATAATCATAAGAATCGAACTTGAAACGCTAATTTACAAAACAATAACTATACTACTAACAATTATCCTCACATAACTTCATTATCCCCTCTAATAGAGGTTTTAGCCTTGTGTCATTGCATTATCTATATTAAAACAGTAAAATAATGACATTAAAGTAAAGATAATAATTAAATTAAAGAACTAAAGGTTTTTATTGAAAGGTTTTAATGGTGGCTAATAGTGGCTACAAACTAAACAAATTATAACCCTAAACTAAACTACAGCTCCAAATAACTAATTGTTAACTAAGGAGGGGAATGAGAGAATAAGTTTAGCCTTAACCCTCTTTATATAGGAGAGGGTTAGGATTATATTTTCGTGCATGGGCCAAAAAGGGGGACTTTGGGCCTCTAATATGAGCCCAAAGTCCATTAGGTTAAGTCTAAAGAGGCCACAGCTGCTAGAAATTACTTCAGTACCCTTTTCGTCTACTTTTACAGCTCTGATTTTGACAATATTAGGTCCATTGGAAAGTTTATTCCAAGCCGGTCATTTTGACATAATGTAGGCCCAATTCTGAGGCCCAAGTCTAAAAATACACCCTATTTGAAGTTCTATTGACTCTTTTATTCTTTTTCTACCCAAATTGACTTTGACTGGGCTTGAAAATAATTTTTCTTCTTGACTCGTTTTCCATGCAAAATGCCATCTTGAAGCACATAAACAATTTCAAGACCTGAAATACACAAAAACACATAAACATTACTGACTTTTATTTATTATAAATATATTTGGCCTAAATAGAATACTATTAAGGGGTTTAAACTACACTTTTGGATGCTTATAACACCACCCCAAAATAGCATTTTCCTTGTCCTCAAGCAAAGATGAGAAATAAAAATAGATAAGTGGCCGAAAATGTGGTCCTAACTAATCTCGTTTTGCGGAGTGCGATTGCATTGACCATATGCAATAAGGCCTTAAACCACTAGGAATTCCCTAATAGACAAGTTATAGCCTCGTGAGAGTTTTCTAGAGAAGATACTCACAAACTTCATGTATACTACAACGACTAAGAAATAAAAGTAATTGTCCCCTAATTTTATCTCAAAATCTATACATCTCACTAACATTTAAACAAGGATCATCAATCTAACTCCGAAATTAATACATGCATAATAATCAAATCATCATAAGACAAACAACTATACAATGAACTATGCTATAAAATGTAATGGCAGGTCTGTTTCTGAAACTTTTGGGTTGGGTGCCTAAGTAGGTTCTCACAAGGAATGTGTCAAGACACAAAACACTCTGATTTTTCCACTCAAGTTTGTTAACTCCAGTGTGCAGAAGGCACACATTTTCTCATAATCTCAATGACAAATTAAGGAAGCCGAGGTCGATCAAATACATCTACCACTTACTATCACACCAACCTATTCCTAATTGAGTTAGAGGTCTTTATTAGGTGATACGGGGTTGAGGTGATGGTTTTAAGAAGAAACAGAATGGATATTCAAATAACAAGTATGAGATAATAGGGTTTTCAATTACATGTAGCTAGAGAAAACCTTGTTCTTACTTTACTTCAACACTTAGTTTCCATTCTTAGCCTTTTTATTTTGGCTTTTTGACTCCTTTTATTCTTTTTTTTTTTGGAGTTTTTGTTTTATTTCAATTTTTATTTTTCTTTTCTTTTCTTGTTCTATTTCTTTTTCTTTTAAAGCAATTAACTAATTTTTTATTACACAGGTTTTTCTCTTCTCTTTTCTTCACTCATCATATTTCTTAGACTTATCCAGATAGGTAGGCTAATTTTATTTTTATTTTTTGTTTTAATGGGTAAAGGATTTGTGGTTTGTGAAAAGGCTCAGTGGAGCGACTAGCAGATAATTACTTATAGGTATGAATTTTTAGTTATATCGATCCAAAGATGGCCTAAATTCTCGCTTAGGATATGGTATAGTGATCAAGCAAGTAGATATGTGACTTCTCTATTCATAATTTATTTCTCCCTTGTGTCATCACTTAGATATTTCACTCTTATGAGGCTTTTAGGCTAGATGCTCACAGGATATGAATTAAGTACTCTAACCTAGGTCTCAGAAAAATATAGCCAAGTACAATCGCAGATGCTCATGCAAGATGTTCATGAAAAGATGCAATGACTATTACCTACATATTAATCTAAGTTTCAAAAATTAAATCCTAATTCAAGTACTACGTGAGATTTCTAGACTAATATCATCATGGAGAAGGGAACAATACCATTATCACTAAGTGAATAATATAAACTATTTTTATAATTTTTCTACTTTTTATATGATAATTAATACATATTATACAACCTAATATGTGCTTAAACATTTACAACATGTTTCTATACCACCCCCAAACAGAAACATGCTTGTAAATGGGAGAACCTGAAAAGGAAGATTAAGCTATACTAATATAAAGAAATAAAAACATACGCAACTCCTATATGAGTTCCACCCATTATGGGGATAACATGAAATAATAAATAGCGCCTGGGATATAGGCGGACTCTAATAGAAATAAAATAATATCCTACGTTCACAAATCAAGCATGCACATATCGTGGCTCCTATAGGATTAGCTTATGAAATTCAGCAAAAATAATGAAATTTCACGAAATTAAGGTATTTATGCATCAATATTTCGATATTATGCATCAATATATATTTATACATCAATATTTCGATATTTTGATATTTATACATCAATATTTCGATATTTCATGAAATTAAATTATGCATCAATATTTCGATATTTATACATGCAATTTTAATATGTGAACGTACAATATACTAAAATTAAATATACCACCCCCATACAATTTAAGAGAAGGGGGTTCATGAAATAATTTAATATCACAATTAAATTACGTAACTAACTAACTTAGACTCTACTAGAGTAAACATGACAGGCAAAGGGTGGCAAAGAGTTTTGAAAAGAAAGACCAAAATAGCCACCCACCCCCAAACAAAATTTGAAAACACTTTTTAAGTTTGAAAATTTTTTGTTTGGCCTATACTCCATTAAGGTGGTATGTTACAAAAACTTGGGTCTTTTTAAAGTCAAATTCCCTAGACTTACTAATACATGTTTATGTTTTTAATGTTTTAAATTTTTATATATTTGATTTTTGGAAAAACAAAATTACGATAATGAAATAAAATATAGTCAGATACTAGAGACTTTATCTAAAATAGGTATTAACATGTAGTTTACCATATATCAACAATCTAAATAGTTATGGATCTTTCCATAAATAATTATCACAGAAAGCACCCCCAAACAGAACTAAGCACCAAGATTTTCTACGGCGTGACTTAGCGGGATGAGAGTGAAGTCTGATTGTTGTGGAAGATATGTGGGATATGGATAAGTTTTGAAAGGGTATGGTTGTATTATCTCACATCGGAAAATGAAGGGATCTGGTGGTTTGTCTTTAGGTATTATGTCTGTATTAGGAGAGTTTAGAAAATCATGAAGCACAGGAGAAGTAAGAAAGTCAAGTGCAAACTTAAAGTTTTTTTGAAAAGGTGGAGGGCAGGGAACACTCGTGATAGAAGGTGAGTGACTGACATGATGATGTGAGGCGGGTGAATGGGATCAGCTAGTGTTCTCAATTCTAGATCATCAGGAGCTTTGAGATATAAAAGACATTCCTTAAAAAGTGAGTCAAAAGATTCACTTGGGTAGAGGGTGAAAAATTCTTCTTCTGTCATGGCGTCAAGGGATGAATGGATGTTAATAGGAGGGGACTCATGAGGTGGCAAGGAAAGGTTACAAAAGAGTCGAAGGAAATCTTCATTGATTTCATCTATGTTCAGGGAGTCGAAATTATGATCTTTATCTTCTTCCCTAAGAAGGGTACCTACTAGTGTGGGGATGAGGTCGTCGACCGTACTAATGTGATATACAAAACTCTCTATGGACTTCACTTCTCCTTTTACAAGCAAACCTAGTTGTCCATGCTTGAGTCTAAACATGTTAACCTCTACAGACATATTTCCAAAACAAAGAGTCATTGATCCATCCTGACAATTTATTTAGGCATTGGCGGTTACCAAGAAAAGACGCCCTAAGATGATGGGAATAGAATCATAAGCAACTTCGGTGTCAAAAATAATGAAATCAACCGTGTAATAAAAATACTGAACTTTAACTAGAATATTTTCAACTACGCTTTTGGGATACTTAATAGAACAATCTGCTAACTCCAAAGTCATTTTGGTTGGTTTAAGTTGATGGATACCTAATTGTTTATATAAATAAAAATGGAGTAAGTTAACACTCGCCCCTAGTTCTAATAGTGCACTTGTTATAAAGTTATCGCCTAAGATGCATTGTACAGTTGGACGACCAGGGTCCTTGTACTTAACAATTCTATTATGTTCAAATAAAGAGGCATATTGTTCAGTTAAAAAGGCTTCATAGGGTATGTTGGTTTTCCTCTTCGTGGTGCACAATTCTTTTAGAAACTTAGCGTGTCCAGGTAGACTTTTTATAACATCTAGAAAAGGTAGGTTTATAGTCAGATTTTTAAACACTTCCCTAATCTCATCAAAATTCTCTTCTTTTTAGACATAACTAATCTCTGGGAAATGGTGGTTTTTCTCTATACTTAGCATATTGGTCAACATTAGTATTAACCTTGTCTTTATCTTGTCCCATTTTCCAACTAGGTTTCCATATTGAAATCTCTACAGGTGTAGGATCATCAATTTCTATTATGGGGTCTTGTAAGGTTTTCCCTTGTGGTTGTGGTTTAACTGGTATTTCTACAGTTGTAGGGTCTTCAGTTTCTCTGACAGTATTTAGTATTTTTTCATTCTTAGTTTGTGGGTGATCTTTAGGCATATTCACTTGGTTATCAACTACTTTACGTGAACGAATGGTAGTAACTGTCTTTAGGTCCCTTTGGTTTATATTACCATTACATTGAATACTATTTACTTCGAAGGCAGTGCTTGTTGACTTAGGATTTGGCACAACTTGACCTAAAAACACGCCTTGTTGGTTCTTATTTTGGTTAAGAGACAGATCAATAACATTTTGGCACAAAGACTGCATTATTTGCATCGTTTGTTGTAGCATGTTAGAGTTTTGATCATGCTGATCTTTTATAAATTTGCAGTTTTATTCATTTTGTTCCTTAATCAAATTAGAGTTTTGTTGCATAATTTGATTTTGATGTTGCAGCAAAGTTACTACTACGTCCTCTGTAGATGGTTTAACTGGTGGAGTGATTGGAACTAAGGATTGTTTAGCGTTAATGTATGGATGTTGATAGTTCTGGGTTAGGGGCAATAAACTTTTATTCTGGTCACCTAATTGTCATTGTCCTAGATGTTGGTTAAATTGGTTGCAGTTTGTAGTGGGCCTAATATTTTGATTATTAATTAGTGTTGTTGATTATAATTATTGTTTTGCACCCATTGTGTGTTAAGGTTGGTGAAAGCGTAATTACCCACGAGTTATGGTGGTGGTGAACCGTAGAGTAAGGGACTAAAGGAATTGGTATGGTTAGAGGATTAAAACATACATTACATTGAAGGGAGTTGAAGTTCATGATTGGAGTGGGTATTGCTTCTTGTTTATGCACATAGAGGGCATCGACCTTTATAGTGAAGGATTCAATTTGAGTTTTAAGTTTATGGTTAGGTTTTTCCTCAAACATACTGGTTGCTTTAACTGTTGAAGAAGAAGTATTGGAGCGGAAGTAATCGTTATCTCCCAAGTTGTTACTTTTCTTGAATTGATTATCTAAGAAGTTATAAGCATCTATGGCTCCTTTACTTAAGAAATTACCTCCGTTCATGATGTCTAATGTCTCCTTATGGTGTTGGGATAGGCCTTTAAAGAAGGCATGAACTAGTATGTCTTTACCAAGATTATGATGAGGACATTCTACTAGAAGATCAGTGAAACAATTCCAAGCCTCCGAAAAGGATTCTTGAGGCTTTTGGCTAAAGAAATGAATATGTGATAGCATCTTATTAGTCTTTTGTGGTAGGTAAAATTGTTTCATAAATAATTCTACTAGTTTTTCCCATGTGTCGACAGAATTTGGCTTTTGTGCTGTTAGCCAAGCTGTTGCTTTGTCAGCTAGGGTGAAAGAAAACACCCTTAGCTTTATTTGTTCAGGTCTTACGTTAGGATGATAAAATGTAGTAATTACTTGTTGTATCCTACGTAAGTGTTGATAAGGCTTCTCATGGTCTAAGCTATGGATAACAGGTAGCAGATTAAATATATTAGGGGGGATTCTAAAATATCCCATAGTATTTGCAAGAAATATGTAGGACTCAAGTCCATCATTTAAAGGCTTATAGAAATCGGAGAGGGGTCTCTCTGCTATTTCTTCACCCATTGCTACAAATGTAGTGTTGGTGGGTGTAGGTGGTGTGTGTGTGGTGATTGTTGAATTTTTAGATAGGTAATTATTTCTAAGTCTTCTATAAACTAATATAGTAGGTTTATGCGTACCAGATCTTAATCTCATGCAAGTTTTAAGTTTAATAGGCAACTCCTAACGAGCATGCAAAAATAGGCTGATTATTACTAGAAATAGAATCCTCTGACAGTAAATTCGAAGTTGTAAAGAGGTGTTACCTAGAGCGTCCTTGCTACGTGTATAAATAGCGTCTTCAACATCCTTGAAGCATGTCTACGTTTTTTGAACAATTTTATAGCATCGGGTCCCGTTCACGGTGTGGATATCAAGTCCCGTAAAAGTTAACCCCGATTAGTGATAAAGACTTTTGGGTTAGTTAGTTGAATTAGTGTTACCCCCATTTGAGTGATCTAATGGTCAGATTTCTTCATCTGGAAAAAAAAATCATCTCGTAACCATTGGATCTTGCAATCAAGGGGTATCACTAATATTTTTGAAAACGGGGGGGGGGGGGGGGTAACACTAATTGCAACTAGTAATGGGGGGGTAAGTCTAACTAACCCTAAAGTTTTAAGAATAAGGTTGAGGCTTTTTACTATGGACTTCGTGTTGGGCTTAGATGTCAGTCCTGTGAAACGGGCTTTGGTAGTGGGTGGGCTTACTAACTTAAATTAATATTAATTAATTTTTTTGTATTTTAGTATCAAACCAACAGCCAGGCCACCTAAGAATTGAGGGAGGTTGTCCATGCGTGCACGTTCCTTAATTAGAGAACCCCAATTCTTTGAGTTTTCTAGACACCGTTTAGAATGAGAAAAATATATATTTTTTTTTAAATTTTGTAGTTGATAGCATACGAGTACTATACTATACTCGTGAGAGAAGATTGCAAGTAATATTAAAAAATTAATTTAAGCTAATTAACCTAGGGCGTGTGCGCGCTTTGAATTATGGCAAATTGGGCGCGATGTGCGCCTAAGCATTAGAATGCGGGTTGCGCTCAGTGAAGGCAATTTGAGGGCGCGCGTGCTCATGAGTTAAAACTAAGGTTTCAAATTTTTAGGGTCAGGTCACGGGAGGGTAGGGAGTTGGTTAAACAACTCGTATGCTCTCGAACAGTAGCAAAAATATTCGAAGAAATTGCGAACAGTGTTTTGGTGTGTGAATAGTGAAAATAGTTTTTCTACCTAAACATGCGATACGTAGGCAAACAAGATGGCAAGCGGCACCATTTGACAAGATAATTAAATTAGATGTGAAAACAGTAGTTCTAACATGCTAAAATTATTCTAATCAAGTTATAATAATACTCTCAAATATCATGTGATAAACAGGAGTAATCGTGTTCTCCACTCTTGCTTGCACGTACTTGTAAAGAATCTAGACTAATCAAACTATTAACTAATGAGAGAGTAATAATTAATATGAAAATAGTAAATATAAGATTGAAAACAATATATTTAAATTTGAGAAAGATAATTAGAGATGGTTTAATCCGCCACGCGATTCAATTGATCATTAGGTTGATTATTGAATTGCCTATTGATCCCTTGTGAATCCCAAGTCGTCTCGAATCAAGACTTCACTAGTATGAGCGTTTAGCTCCACCACAAATCTCTTTGATGGTGGCTCTAAACTCTAGTTCACTTCTTATGACTTTTATCTCTAAATAATCATAAGAATCGAACTTGTAATGCTAATTAACAAAACAATAACTATACTACTAAGAAGTATCCTTATGTGGCTTCATTAACCCCCTCTAATGGAGGTTTTAGCCTTGTGTCATTGGATTATCTATATTAAAATAGTAAAGTAATGACATTAAAGTAAAGAGAATAATTGAATTGAAGAACTAAAGGTTTTTATTGAAAGGTTTTAATGGAGGCTACAAACTAAACTAATTATAACCCTAAACTAAACTACAACTACACTAAACTAATTATTAACTAAGGAGGGGAATGAAAGAATAAGTTTAGCCTTAACCCTCTTTATATAGGAGAGGGTTAGGATTACATTTTCGTGCTTGGGCCAAAAAGGGGACTTTGAGCCTCTAATGTGAGCCCAAAGTCCATTAGGTTAAGTCTAAAGATGCACAAAAACAAGTAAACATTGCTAACTTTTATTTATTATATACATAATTGGCCTAAATAAAATATTATTAAATGGTTTAAACTACACTTTTGGATACTTATCACCTACCTCTTTAAGTATTGTGCGGATAAGATAATTCGTCGTTGCATTCTCCAGTGGGAGCACAATGAAGACTTATCCTTCTGCCATGAACAATCATGCGGGGGTCATTTTAGTGAAAAGAAAACGGCCGCCAAAGTTCTTCAATGCAGTTTTTATTGGTCGACCCTGTTTCAAGATGCCCATGCACACTGTAAAACGTGTATTCGATGTCAACAACTTAGGCATATTACTCAACGTAATATGATGCCCTTAAATCCTATTCTTATAGTGGAGATTTTTTATGTCTGGGGTATTAATTTTATGGGCCCATTTCCTATTTTGTATGGTTTCATTTATATTCTTGTAGTTGTAGACTACGTTTCTAAATGGATTGAAGTCATGGCTTGTCGTAATAATGACCATAAAATTATAGTATTGTTTACGAAGGAGTATATCTTCTCACGTTTCGGCGTACCTAAGGCTATCATTAGCGATGGAGGAAAACATTTTTGTAATAGAGTTATTGAAGTTTTAGTCAAGAAATATGGAGTTACTCATAAGGTGGCGACTCCATATCATTCTCAAACTAGTGGTCAAGTAGAGGTGTCCAATAGAGAAATTAAAAAAAATTATAAATGCCAGTTAATCCTGATAGGAAAGACTGGTCTAGACGCCTAATAAATGATTTATGGGCATATAAAACAGCTTTTAAAACACCTATTGGTATGTCCCCTTACCGCTTAATTTTTGGTAAACCTTGTCACTTGCCTGTTAAGTTGGAATACCATGCCCTGTGGGCTATTAAAAGTCTTAATTTCAACATTAACGCCGCTGGTGTCAAGCGCAAATTACAATTAAATGAGCTTGAAGAAATCCGTAGTGATTCTTATGATTTAGCGAATGATTATAAAGCTAACATGAAACGTATTCATGATAAACATATTTTGCATAAAGAGTTTGACCTTGGTCAAAAGGTTTTGCTATATAACTCACGTTTGCATATTTTTCTGGTAAATTAAAAACATGTTGGTTCGGACCTTTTCTGGTTACTGATGTCGCTCCTCAAGGGGTATTCACCTTGGTAAATCCCAAGGACAACAGTACCTTTCAAGTAAATGGCTAAAGCTTAAAATATTTCCACGAATTATGTTTGCCCGATGTAGAAGAAACCCTTCTACAAGACCCTGTTTATGAGGAATGACCCTCTATGCTTAGTGTACTTCCTATTCATATTCTATATTTTAGGAGTACTCCATTAAGGTAACCGGACCCTCCTTTCAGAGTGTGTGGTTGTAAGTGCCAAATCCTTAGTCCACGTTCATGTAATTCATGCATTCCTTTCTTGCACTTTGTCCCGTTTCTTTTGAGTAGTGTTTCTCTTTGGAGTGATTTACATTTGTACTTGCTTTATTATTATATTTTTCAAAAATTCTTTTCATAAAAATTAGAAAATATAAAACCCATAAATATTAGATAGATTAGAAAGTCTAGGGCATCTGACTTTAAAAGACCTTCTTTTTCACCACAACAAAAAAAATTCATCCTATTCTAAAATTTTGTTTGGCGGTAGGTAATCACCCCACCTTGTTCTCTCAACTTCATATCTTTGTATAGATTTGTGTGACACAATCTAGTTTTCTAGATTTTCCATTTACGCATTTAGAGGCGTTCTTCCACCATTTTATATGTCACTCATGGTTAGATTTGAGTTTTTCCTAGATCATTAGATAGCATTTGTCATGCTGATCATTTTCATAGCTCATTTGCAAAAATTGAACCGCTAATGAATCGGGAATCTTAGTTTTAAGTTTACGATGCAACAAGACAGGATGGGTATTTTATAAAAGATTTGGGCTTGGGCCAAAATTCATTTTTCCACCCAACCCATGATATTTACACCCCACTGACCATCCCATTTAAAATCCAACATCGGCCCATTCACTTCATCGTCTCAAACAAAATACAATCTAACCTAAATCGATCCCAGTGCGCACCGCGCCTATCAGAAACAGAATCCAAGCGCACCCTGCGCCTCCATCGAAACACACCTTCACCAACTTTTTATAGCACCTTCCCTTAATCACACTCTATTTAAACCCTTACCCGTATTCAAAATCCAACCATATAATGGCTGACCAGTAAAAATCATACTGGAATCTGCATTTAACGCCGAGATATTCCAGCCATTTTACGGTACAGAGATGCTTGCTAGAGGGTGGGATAGAATGTGGTACTTTACTGAGGAGTACTACCATGAGGATTTGGTGTTGTGTTTTTATCATAATAAAAGGATAGTTCCTTCAGGGAGAATGTTTGTGGATTTGGATGGAGTTCACATGGATGTGACTCATGATTTGCTCGCTACCATCACTGGGATACCCGCTAAACAGGTCACCTTGACCTTACAAAGATCCCAGTTTAATGGAGTGCATCAGTTGATGCTAAAGACACTGCTTGAGGGTCGATACAATGATCATTCTCATTGTGCCAGGCAGCAGTCGCTGAGGATTAACCAGCTGGCTGTGTCGCAGTGGCTAGGAAAGAACCTCTGTAGCACTTTAAAGTCGAGTGATATCAGCTTTTGCCTCACTAATTTTCTACGTGAAGAGCTTATGGTTGTAGGCCTGAGCACTGCACCCCTACCTGTTTTAGTTACTAAGATTATGTTATCTTGGGGTTGCGTGCCTGAGTCACCTAGGACTCATATTAAGCTTCACTCAAACGCAAAGGCGTATAGTGACTGTGTCGAAAGGCATTAGACACTGCCTAAAGAGAGAGCTGATGGTATAGATGAGGATGAGGAGGAGGATGAATATCTAGTTTGTTTTGCTGAGAATGCTATGGATCTTGCTACTCCTGATTTTGTATGTTTCTCACTTCTCCATAGCGGGATGCGTACGCTTTATGATCATCAGCGAACCCTATCTACACTCTGTGAATCGATACAGAGGCATCAGGATTCCATTCAACGTGATCACCGCAGCTTAGAGCATAACATTCGAACCATAAATGACAACCATGCTGACATGCTTAATTCAATAGAGAAAATGGAAGAGGCGCAGGCAGCTTTTCAGGGCGAGGTCTTGAGACGTTTGCCCCAACCAGGAGGTTCACCTTCGTCTTCTAACTCTAGACGTGAGCATCATTGTCGTCGTCATCCTTCTGATGGTTCTGGACCATCTTCTTTCCAGGGATAGCTTATTTATATTTGATTTGTTGTGATGAATTTGATTTAAAATTATTTCTGTTTTGTAATAACTATTTAATTTCCGTACTTATTTTAATTTCAGTACTTTAGTTTAATTAATTGTTAATTTTGTTTTAAAAGGGATAGATAAACTTATATCGACAGTGAATTCGTTTATTCCTTCTTCAAGTTTCTGTCTTTTTTAGTGAGATAGGGACCAAGTAACATATCATCAAAATGGAGACCAAGTTTAGTGAGATAGAGAGTGATATAACATAAGTTGCTGTAGTGATCAGATGCTTTGTGTTTTTTTTGCCGCTTTTAGTTAAAATTAGTCTGAAGAGGAACACTTATCTTTCCACCCTCTATCTTCTTTCCTTTTCAGGTAAAATCCTCCATTGATAGACAGTGTGAGTTCTGAAAAGGAAGAAATCAAAACCAGCTTGGCTTGGATATTCTAACCTCCCTTCCTGGTTTAAGAACATATGGCTTCCTCAAGCAATCCGATACCTTCTAAAAGTCAAAATAGTAATGGGGGCCCAAGAAACAACTCCTGGAGTTCGTTGTTTGGTCGAGCTGGTTCATCAGAAACAACAGTGGCGTTCAAATCCTTTTCACCTATCTTCATAGATGGTGTTGCTCAATTCCCCTCTGAGCTCCTTGAGCAAGGTATAAAACAGTAGGATGAGTATCTTGTTGGATATTTCCTAGACAAAAGGTTATCTTTTCTTATAGTAAAGGATGTTCTGGAGAAGAAGTGGAAATTAAAAGGTTCCTTTGATATCACCACTGATAAGGAGCTTTTCTATATGAGTTTTACGAGTTCAGAGGACCGGCAAATGGTGCTAGATGAAGGTCCAATTTTTATTGCGAACCGAGTGTTTGTGGTTAAACCATGGTCAGTGGAGGTAGAGAATTATAAAAACAAGGTTGCTTCAATCCCTCTCTGGGTGAAGCTAATGGATGCTGCCGAAGGAAATGTGGACATTTGATGGGCTTTCTTACCTTACAAGCTTGGTTGGAGGGACGCCAATGTTTATGGACGACGCAACAGCGAAGAGGAAAAGGCTATCCTTCACAAGGTTCTGTATTGAATTCCCAGTGAATTTTGAGTATAAAGACTCTATAAAGGTTAAAACTGGAAATCGAGAGGTTGAGATTCCACTTGAGTATCCATGGAAGCCCTTGTCCTGTACAAAATGCAATAAGTTTGGACATTCCATAGATAAGTGCTCTGGAAGAACAACTAGGGTATGGCAACAGAGGAGGAGAGAGCCAAATAGTGGTGCTGAAGCAATTCCAAGTTCAGAAAATTAAGGCAGAGGTTTAGGGCATGAACAAGGGGACACTTCAGAACAGGAAGTAGAATGCGAAGGAGCAACTTCTCTAGTGATAGTAACAACCAGTGCTGAGCAAGAAGTGACTATAAGAACTGAAAATCAGAATGAGTTAGAAGGTTTTAATAGTGAAGAGGTTGGGCAACAGACTCAACCGAATCATAGTGAGACAGCTCTATCATCAAGTATAAATCTGGTCTCCCCTGGGCGAATTGAGTGTACATTTAATAATGGTAATATTGAAGAGACTTAAGCAGTAATGCATACACCTATTCAACAAATCAGACCAGTGCACCCTGATGAAGGCAATTTTTGCGCTGAAAGAAACATTTTTTAGGAACTCGTCGACTTGGAAGATGATGATCTATCGGATGCCGAGCCTGAACTGTTTGTGGACAAGAATTCCACTCCACGACCTCTGCAAGAATCTGGTGCCACTGTCTTAGTACAAACAAGAGCTCAAAAGAGGAACAAAACTAAACAGAAGAAACAGTCATAGAAGAAAGGCAGGGGCAGATCAAAAGGGAGTGGTAAGAAGAGGAGACGGTAAAAAGGTCCAATGATTAAAATAGGTAGTTGGAATGTGAGGGGGTTAAATGATTTCACAAAGGCAAAATAGTTGAATAAATTTCTCGTAGAGAATAAGATTAGTTGTATGGGTATTTTGGAAACCAAAGTACGTATGGAGAAGTTTAGCACCATTACAGGTTTGGTATGTCCTTCATGGGCTACAGAGCATAATTACTCGACTGATGAATATGGGAGAATCTAGCTCATATGGGATAGGAATTTTTTGGAAGTTCAAAAGGAGGTGGAAGGGGATTAATTCATTCATTGCAAGGTCACTAGTAGGCAGTATGGGTTTACCTTCTTGTTAACTGCAGTATATGCAAAGAATAACAGCCATGAAAGACTAATTCTATGGGACGAGCTGAAGGCCTTAAGTGTAGGGATCCAGGGTCCATGGTGTGTCATGGGAGATTTTAATAACGTCTTGTACCCATGAAAGAATTGGCGACACGGCAGTTCATCCTAGAGAGACGCAGCCTTTTGCAAGTTGCTTAAATGTAGCAGGGCTATTTGACCATTCGGAATCAGGGTGTTTTTACACGTGGGACAGTGGAGGGGGAAATATTAGGAAATGGTCGAAAATTGACAAATGCCTTGTCAATGTAGCTTGGTCAGCTATTGTGTTGGCTACAAAGGTGGAAGTCTTAACGCAAGGAGCTTCAGATCATTGTCCGCTGTTGATGACGTTCCAAAACTCTTTCAGAAGCCACCCTCCATTTAGATTTTGTAACTTCTGGAAGAAGCATCAAGATTTTGAAGAAACTCTTAAAGTGTGCTGGGATATAACAAATCATGGAACCCCCCCGTATATGTTAACAAGAAAGCTGAAAAATTTGAAGCTAGTTTTGAAAGGTTGGGCAAGGAATTTTTGCTATGATACTCAGAGAATAGTGACTGAAACGAGAGTACAATTGAAGCTAGTCTAAGAAACACTTCACCAGAATCCATTGGATTGCTCCCTCAGTGCAAAGGAGTTTGAGTTAAGAGAAAAGCTTTGTTATTTGATAAAACTGGAGGAAGCTGATATTTTCCATAGGACTGATATTAATTGGTTGTCGTTCGGGGATTAATGTAGTGCATACTTCTTTAATGCATTAAAGGAAAAGAAGACTCGAAGCCATGTATGGGATATCATTGATGCACATGGTATTCGAAGAGAGCGAAAAGAGCCAGTAGCCAATGCTTTCCTGCAGTACTACTCAAATTTACTGGGAGCCCCCTCTGTTGCCTTCTGTGATTTTGGGTTTTTCTGTAATGTTCAAGTGAAGGAGATTAATCAGAGTACAAGCCAATTTCTAAAGTCTCCGATAACTGATCGGGAGATAAAGGAAGCTCTCTTTGCCATGGAGGATAATAAAACGCTTGGACCAGATGGCTTCCATGCATGTTTCTTCAAGAAAAGTTGGGCTACTATTGGGGCTGATTTCACCAGCCCAATCAAATACACTTTTCTCCAGAATAAATTGACAGGAGGAATAAATTCCACTCTCCTCTATCTTGTGCCAAAAAATAAGAATGCTTCGACCGTGAGCTCTTTCAGGCCCATAGATGTTGTAATATTGTATACAAGTGTGTGTCAAAGGTTCTAACCAATAGAATGAAGACTTGTATATCCTCCTTGGCCTCAAGTACACAATCAGTATTTATACCGGGGAGGTCGATTCAAGATAACCTGCTATTAGCTCATGAGTTACTAAGGGGTTATTCTAGGAAACATGGTCAAAGAGATGTGCTATCAAGCTTTATATAAAGAAAGCCTATGATTCGGTGTCTTGGCAAGCAGTAGAAGCTATTTTGTACAAGTTTAAGTTCCCTCTCCTATTCATTGAATGGCTACATATGTGTTATGCTTCTCCTTCGTACTCAGTAATGGTAAATGGGACTCCAGAAGGGTATTTTGAAAGGAAAAGAGGGCTTCGACAGAGTGACCCAGTCTCTCCCTATTTGTTTGTGCTTGTCATGGAGATCTTGAGTGCTCTTCTTTATAAAGGGCTTCAGCAAAAAAAAAAAATCAATGCTCACTCTAAATGTAGGAAATTGGACATATCTCATCTATGCTTTGCCGATGATGTCCTAATTTTCTGCAAAGGTAATATGGAATCTATGTTGACTATAAAAGACATCTTGCAGGACTTCTCTCAGGCTACAAGGCTTCAATTTAGCAATGAAAAGACTACTCTCCTAACGGGTAGCATGTCAAAAGAAGAAGGACTAGAATTAGCGGTAGTTATGAATATATCTCTTGTAGCTCCCCCCGTTACTTATCTAGGGCTGCCTCTTACAACCACTAGACTTGGTATAAGAGAATGTTTGCCTCTTATTGAAAAGATCATGGAGAGAATCTCAAATTGGAAGAATAAAAACCTAAATAGAGCCGGAAGAGTACAATTGGTGAAGTCTGTTCTAGCATCGTTCCAAACCTATTGGGCGAAGACATTTATGTTGCCAAAAATAGTGATTGAGAAGGTGGGGAAGTTGTGCAATAGGTTCATACGGGTAGGGCCAAACATGGATAGGAAGATGCATCATGCTAGTCATGCTACCCTCAGATTTGACAAGGATCAGGGAGGGCTTGGTCTTGTGGATCCAAAAGTTTGGAATCAAGCTGCGTACTGTGGTTTGGTTTTTAAACTTGCGCAGAAATCATACACCCCCCAACCAAATACCAATAAACCGGCAAACCAGCAACCCCACAAACCCACACACACTCAATTTCCATTTCGCGATTTTTGCTTCAAACCCTCGATTTCGCACTCGACAAAAAACCCACAAACACTCAGAATCATCCCTTCTCTTCAAACACTCGAATAGCATCTCTCACTTGATTTCTAAAGGTAAGATCCTAAAAACGCGTTTTTTTGTTTGTTTGTTTGAATCTTTCCCGAATGTGTGTACGTTATCTTGTACCTAATTGTTAGTTTCGTGGGATTTCATAATTAGATAATCCAGTTTGTCGATGGGAATAGTAGGGCCTTGATAAAGTTGTTCAATCACTTTGTGAATATATGTTCTCTGCAATATTTTAACTTGAAATTATGAAATTATGGTGTAACTTCCTATGCTATTTTAACTTGAAATTATGAAATTATGGTGTAACTCATGAAATTAGAAAGAGCAAAAGTGATTTGTGTGGTTAGTGGTGAAATTATGGTGTCTAGCTAGAAATGAAGCCCTCATGTTTTTCCACTTACCCTCATTTGATATGTGAGGGGGGCTCGGGCCAATGCTTAAAGTCTTTATAGGGGCTTGAAGGGTCGGGAAAGGCAAAAGTGATTTCAATACTATGTTATACATTTGATTTCAAAATAAATTTAGAAACATTAGTTTAAAAATGATAAAATCATCTTTATAGGTGGCTTTGCCAGCCCCGCCCCTTTAGGGCTTGAAGGGTCGGGCTTAAATTATGTTATACATTTGATTTACAAAATAAATTTAGAAACATTAGTTAAAATGATAAAATCGAATGCACTTCACAATTAAATCTTCAAACTACCAAAAAACTTGTTAAAGTTGTATTAGTCAATTAAGATCAATTAAATTCATTTCATAAAATATTATAATGAAATTATAAGGTTGACAAACTTAATAGATAAACGTTTTTTTAAGTGATTTTTAGCATATTAATGTTAAAATGAAATATATTGTAAAAATTTTTTATTAAAATATATGTAATTTTAAGGGCTTAAGTTTGCCCCGGAAGAAAGGGTTTGAGGGGCTAGTTGTGGTTCTTTGTCATTTTGCTATATATATATTTTTTTGGCTTTATTTGTTTGTTAGTTTAATCTTTTGTATTTTTAGTTTCTTCCATCATGTTAATGGAAAAAGATTTTTTGCATTTTTAATCTAATTGGCGTTGCTATGGGTTTGTTTGATATTTGTTTGCTTTATAAATATTTAAGTGGGATTGAATTATTAATTGAAGATATTTTGTTTGTTTACTTGATTGGATTTATAAGAGATGAATGATTCAAAATAAATAAATCGTTAAATCAAGCAATGAAGTTATGAACTTATTGTCTCTCCTGTTGATATCACTAGATTTTTATTTGAGGCCATATCGACTGGAGTACTGCTTGCTTTCCTTAGCACAGAGAAAGGAAAGAAACTATTCTAAGTTGTTGGTGTCTTTGAAACTATACTACTTATATAGCTCTGTTTGCAGGTAACTGTTCTATCTTTCTATCTTTCTTTTTTTCTTTAATAATGTTATGTTTGATTCAATTCTTTTGAATTCTAGACACCCATTTTGTATATGCAAATCATAGTAGGAGTGTGACGCTTAACTAAACTAATTAAGGTCCCGACTACCTACCGCCCCTACCTGGTGGTACTCGTGCATGGTCGTAAGGCTTCTTTCCAGCTAAGAATTTGCCATGAAGATCATGCAAGTATAAAAGATTAAAAGTTTTTGACATTTTAGTTTATGTTGGACGTCCCAAACTAGCAAGAGAGACACCAAAATTCATTAATGTGTATCGCCGACACTGTACTTACCTCAAACTCAAGACCACGTGGCTGTATTTAACTTGCATCTATGCCATATGCTCGAATCCAACTTAATAACTGATAGCAATTTTTCTATAATGCCACCTGCTACATATGTGCAAAGTAGATGCATTCAACTCTACAGTTTTCTCTGGCTTCTTGATCTTGATGTGCTATGTATACAACTGTGACTTTAATAGCTTCTACACTCGGTTCATATTCATTAGTTTTTGAGTTAGAGACTTAAGATCGAGTATCGACAGTTGTTCCTCTTTGATGTTGGTCTTTCTATGCCCTTTCATTTTCCCCATCGAGCTTCAGCTCTTATATTGTCTTTCTCTTATGCCGCGTCGACTATTTTTGTTTTACAAATGTGCTTCTTTTTTCAATGTTCATTATCTCCATGGCGGCTTTAAAGTTTTACATGAGTCGTTCTCGCAAAGTTTTCCTAGTCGATTTCGCATGCTACAAACCTAGAGATGCATTGAAATGTAGCTACGAGACCTTCATGAATCAATTAAAACTGTTGGGGGTATTTTCATAAGAAAGTTTGCGGTTTAAGAAGAATATCTTGAATAAATCTGGGTTGGGAGAGTCAACATACCTTAGGCATTCATGAGGTCACCACCAAATCCATATTCATGCATGGAGGAGGCAAGAAAAGAAGCAAAAACTGTTTTATTTGGAATTTGGTGATTTCCATCTATTAGGTTTTGGGATTCAAGTTTATTTCTAGCACTACTTTGTTCTTGATTCTGTTATTCCTCTTTTGTTTCTTACAAGATATCTTTTTTAAAACATGTTCAGATTTTTATTGGGAAGAGTAGTGTCTTTGATTCTCCAGTAGCTCAATTTAAATAAGGTGAGGTGATTTAATCTCACATGGTGTACAAATTGCTATTTCCTCTCCTGACATTTATATTTCAATCGATTTAACTATAATATAAAAAAGAATCATTCATTAAAGCATTTTTCATATCTAAGAGGTTTCCACTGAAAAATGCTCTGTTTTACAAACATTACCTGGTATTTGAAATTGATAGGTGCTCAGTGTCAAGGCCCACTGGAAACATCATCATGCATGCATGCATGAGAGGGATATTGTTGTCACAATTGTGCTTCCATGCTTGGTACCGGCTTACCGGCTATATGAAATTATGGAACAAATAAGTATAGTGAACGAACACTTATATTGGTTGAATTAGATTGGGTTTTTTTTGTTTGTGTGTGGAGGGGGGATTTAATAGAGGAGTATAGTTTGCCTAGATAGCTGAAATTGTTCATACCAATACTACTCTTCTCGTATTTAGGGTTTATTGATGTAGAAATTGGTTTTTGGTACATATATGGGTGTTTGATCAATATTAGTTCAAAATGGTCTAATTTATTACTTGAGAAGTAGTTCTAGTAGGTTATTGATTAAACAAACATGTGTTGTGGAAAATATTGGTTTAGATCATTAGAGAAGTGAGAAATCAACTTGTAGTCTTGTAGCCATTTTAAGCATATTACTTGTAAGTTTAACAGATAGCTAGGCACATCACCTGTTTAAGATTGCTTGATTTACTACACAAATATTGATCGTATGGGAACTACACACCTTAGATATAGATTGGCATGCACACCGCCTTATTTCGTTCTTTGTTTTTTCACGTTAGTATTGCAACAATTTGAATTAGTTAAATGTCTTATTTTTAACTCCTATTTATTTTGTAGCAATGCCTCGAACAAAGAATGTGAATGTGAAGAATGTAGCAAAAAGTGTTTTCACGGGTGCTAAAAAGTTGTTAGGTGGGGGGAGTAGTAGTTTGGGTCGCGATGAGGAGCCTGAGAAAAAGAGAGGAAGGGGAACAACCACCTCGGCATCAGTTCGTAGAGGGGATCGGAAAGCCGATGATTCCAGTAATGTTGTAAGTGGTGTAGAGTTAGGAAATCAAAAGAGAAGAAAGGGGACAGTTCTGAGTGATCTAGATGTAAATGTAGATGTGGATGTAGATTTAGATTTAGATTTAGATATAGATGACGATGACGTAAATATGGATCGTGGGAAGAGTGTAGTTGTAAGCCATGCTGATAGTGAAGAAGATGATGAAGAGGGTGTTGATGATGCAGAAGAGGATAATGACGAGGAGGAGGAGGACGCGGAGGAGGAGGAGGGAGGAGGTCCCTGAAGTCCATATACCTGTACCTCCAGTGAATATTGTGAAAAAGTCCAACAATGACTTGGAGTTCCAGAAAGGTGTTTATGGAGGTGGCCCTCGTGTGTCACATCTGTTGTATGACTATGCGGTGCACGTGGCTCGCGATATTTGGGAGGGGCAGGTAATATTATCATATATTGTCTATTAGTATTTAAATTTTGTATTATGAAACCTTGTGCATACATTAATACTGAGTTTTTGTTGTTTTAGGCGGAGCGAGGGGTGTTGAAGTGTCATGGGCACCTAAACAAGTTGGTACAATGGGATATCGTCGAAGAGTGTTCAGACTGTTCTAATTTTCATGTGGAGCTTCAAAGGACCGGCTTATGTGCTCTGGTCTTAGGTGTATATAGGCATTAGGATCCTGTGTTGGTCTCTGCGTTTGTGGAGAGGTGGCATCCAGAGACCAACACGTTTCATATGCCGTGGGGCGAGATGGCAATCATGTTAGATGATGTTTCCCAACTCTTAAGAGTTCCGATCAGAGGCAAAGCAGTGACTGGGGACACTGATTTGACCCTGGAACAGACAAAAAGACTCCTCCACCAAGGTCTTGGCATACCCATGGACAAGATAGATGCGGAGATGAAATCCAATAAGTTCACTTCCAAAGTTAGGATGGATTTCTTGATGAAGCAATTTGCTGAGAGGGTAACGGATGAAGATTTATGGGATGAAAATGGGGTTGTTGTGAAGAAGGCGTCAACCCAAAAAGAGTTGCGGTTTGCTGTGAGAGCTTATTTGTTGTTTTTCTTTGGATGTACCGCCTTCACCGACACGTCTGGAACTGCAGTTCCCATTTGTTATCTGAGACTGCTTATGAAATTTGCCAAGATCAGAGACTACGCGTGGGGTGCAGCCTTACTGGCTTACTTGGCAGTCTTGGGACTGCCACAAGTGCCAAAGTGAAGGGTGTTTCAGGCTATTTCACTCTCGTATAGGCATTAGTTTTTTTGTTTTTCTTTTCAATGTCAATTTTATCTATCTATTACAATATTAACTGGGTGTCTATATTAATCTAGGCATGGATTTATGAGTACTTCCTGGTGTTCAGGCCATTCCCAAACGATGACTATCAGTTGAGCATGTCGCGTACTCATAAGTACTCAGTTACTCAATCTTTTTATGCTAGCACAACAGCTGCATTGAAGCATACCCGAGCGATGATCGATAATATGACTTATACCGATGTAAGTATTTTTGTATGTAAATAGTTTTATTTATTAATTGATATTATTAGTATGTGGTTAATGATTAATTTCCTCGATCATATGCTATTTGACAGGTTGAATGGTATCCCTATACTGAAGTCCGAGCTACACGGCCGATGGATGAAATAGCATTTTTCAAGGGATTTATATGCTTTCTTGATAATGTCGAGCAGTACAATATTTCTAGGGTTGTGCGTCAGTTGGGTCATATGCAGTTTGTACCTTCAGATCCCCCAAGACAAAAGACCTCAACGCGAACTACTTCCAAACGCGGGTACGATGTGAAATTTAATATTGTGTCTTCCTATTGGAGTAAATGGCAGAATCACTTGATACAACTTGAACATCGAGGACCCATTCTGTCTTATCCATGGGAGTGTGTTAGTAGATACACGAGTTGGTACGAAAACAATAGTCATATTTGAATGATAAACCCTGATCATCTTAATCACTACTCCCTACAGAGTCTTCCATATCATAATACCCGGTGAGTTAATTTTTTTACAGCGTTAGTTTTTTTTTTTTTGGTATTTTATAAATGTAAATGTATATACTAATGTAGTTTTTCGTTTTAATTTTGACAGCACCCCGTCGTCGATGAAATTTCTCGCTTGCTCAATCAAGGCCTACAATTGGGTGGGACTGCGATTTTCAGACGATGCACGGAACGAGTTCATGGAGGCATACAATTTGACCCGATGCAAGTTCATTGGCGGACGATATCGTTAAGGAGCATTGGATTTAGCAATGTTGAGTTTGGTTAGTTTAGGGTTTAGTGTGTTGAGCATTGGCAGTCTTGTTGGAAGTGTGTTATAGAGGCAGTCTTTTGATGATGTTTATTTAGATCCTTGGTCTGTCTTGTACTAGTGTTTTTATGTGGAGAAGTTGAAGAGAGATTGATAACTGAGCTGTTTAGTTTTTTTATGTAAGTGGTTATCTTGTGTTGGAAGAGAATGATGTAAGTTACTCTTGCTAGTTATGTGAATGGTTTGTTTGTCAGTTCTCAATCTTATGTGTGCATGCTAGTGTTTGGTTTCCTCATAGAGTTCTGAAAGAGTTCAAATTGTCCTGCTGCTGATCTATTAAGCGAAGATAACTCTATTAATAATCTAATGCAGAACGTAATGTTTAGTGCCATTTTTTTTTTGTTACATGTTAATATTTGAAGTTAGATGATATTGTATAACAAGTGCTCATTGTTGTTTGTGTGAGGGTTAACTGAGAATGGAACTTACATGAATTAAATTTTCACACGAGTTCTTGTATTTTGTTTCGTTTTATATAATCTTGTTGCCAATATGCCAAAACACCCTTTTTTGCCAAAACATTGATAAATTGCCAAAACACGAAACATCTATTTTTTTGCCTCTTGAACGGTGTGGCCACACCTTTTGGACTTAAGTCCAAACGGTTTCAAGAGGCTAAAAAACAGACAAGTCTTTTTTTTCCAAGTTTTAGTCTCAAACGACATGGACAAAATGACATCCCTGTACGTAAGCGGTACCTTATACTTTCTTTACTCTCTCAGGATTTGTTTGGGTTCTCAGTGGAAAAATAAGATGGCAGTACATACTTCCTAAATGTACGAGGACGACATTAAATCTCAAAGCAAATAGATATCCAGCAAAAGGCATGCTCATCCACTTACCAGGGGGTGCCCAACCACATTCATGGGAAATTGTAGGTTTCACGTACCTAATCTCACTGTGAGTGTACAATGTATAGTATAGGGGGAGGTTGTCATTAAGTTCTTGTAACAACTCATTTCTCATCCACGGCCACTCTTCCTGACTTCTTCCCAGTGCAATGCACATTGCTCTATACCCGCAATTGCCATCACCCACAGGGTCATCCACTTTAACAATATATTTGTGCAGTTCTTTTGGAATATCCAAACCGTAATGTTTCGGACTCCTCAGGATGCCAATGTCTAACTTTTGAGGTGATTTTTTAGAAGAGTTATTCCGTGGTGTGGTTGTTTTAGGTGGTAAAGGTGATTTTTGAGAAGAGTTATTCCGTGGTGTGATTTTTTTTGGTGGAAAAAGTGGTTTCGGAGAAGACTTCTCTGCAGGTGGGTTTGGAGTAGCGTATTTCGATGGTGTGGGTGTTTTATGAGAAGGCTTGGAATTTGGCGTACATTCCGATTGTTGCGACGAGACCCACTCTTCATGCTCACATTGGGAATGTTCAAAACCAGATGAATCTCGCTTTGAAGAGTTCTCATCCTCAGTTGGAAGCTTTCTCTTGCAGCTACCCTTAGGCCGACCTTTGGTTTTCGCCTCCTCATGAGGTGGTTCTAGCCATGTACTTTCTGGCACAGCAATCTCCATAAGTTTCCTAACCATAACCCTCTGCTCTTCTTTAGAAGCCATTTCATACATTTTCATAAACATATCCATCGAAAGTCTACAATCGGGACCAACACCCACCGACACACTTGGAAAAACAGACAGAGTTTTCCAAAAGGGATCGATAGCACTCAAAGATATGGAACGTTCTTGCTTTTGAAGTTCAATGATTTCGTGAGCACATGGCAATCCATGACTGGTGCACTAATAACACCCACAAATGAACTCAGAGTCCTTAGCAGCACGGCTTACACGAGTATCTAGTTCTTCATAAAGCAAGTCCAAACATTTTCTTGAGACCAGGTTTCTGAGTTCACGAAATAAAGGAATCCGGTGGTGGTGTTGGGTTACAATCAGACTCTTCTCAAACGTACCTCTAATCTCGGGCAATTTGGATCTCTAAAAATCGGTGGATCAAGTAAAACATACTTAGAAAATCATGTTTGTTTGTGTTTCCTAGAACACGTTTCACCTGAGCATGAGACCCTTCGACTCTATTGGTCGTTGTACTCCCAAAGTGAATGTGTTGATCTGTCTAACAACATACGAATCGATCCTTGTAAGGCAACCAAGTCTCTCGCAGATAACTAACAAAATTGGAGTACTCAACCCTATAGTGTTTTTCCAAAGCAGCAATTTTACGGTTGAAGATATCCTCAGTCCTCAATTTCACTACAGTGTTCCACGAGAACTGGCCTTTATCTACAAGTTCTATGGTGGGAAAAAAATCATTGCATTTCTGAAGGATGCACATAGAGATATGCCATCTACAGAGATGCTTGTGTGCGTCAGAAAACACAATATCAGCGGCACTCATCAAGGCCAAGTCCCTGTCAGACATGATCACAGATGGCCTTTTCTTCACCTAGCAAACCGTTAAACTGACGCAAAGCCTACTCATAGTCTATCGTTGTTTCGGACTGGAGCAACACTTAACAGACCGTGAAAGACTTCCAGGTTGAAGTCACCCCCACAAACTGTACAAAAGGCCACCGATACTTATTGGTTTTGTAGGTTGCGTCTATGATGAAAACTTTTGGAAAAGTCCGAGCCATTTTAACACCGTCTGGATGGGCCCATAACAATCCCGTTATCTCATCCGTATTCATATCCTCTCTCACCTCCTCGAAATAATGGTTTTCTGCTAACAACTCACGCAATCTCGCATTTGCGGTGATCGTTCATATCCAATGTCCTCACCTTGTGCCTGGCATTGTAGACTTGATATATGCTAGATAGGTTATCAGGAAACCTATGTCTGATGGACTTCAAAACTTCTTTAAGCTTAACTCCATTTTGAGTCATCTCTGACAAGAACTCGAATTGTGGAACAGTCAGTCGAGTAGCAAATGCATGTCCTTCAAGGGTCTTCGCCAATGGATGGTTGTGAACACCATTAAGAACGACAATTTTCCAACTATTGACAGTGCCGCGTTCGAAAATACATCTTAACTTAAATGGACATCCACGTTTCTTGGTTCCCATATTTCTTTTATTAGCTTTCTCTACTTTTTTGTGTGAACGATACACGCCCGAACTCTCGCAATCTAAATCCAGCCTTGGTACTCGATTCCCGTTAGCATTCTGCGACTTCCCAATTACCACAACCACATTACATTATTTTCCCCGAGCAGTTGCCCAACCAATTACGTCATTACGTGTATGAAATACCTAAAGATATGAAAGAAAACAACAATCAATAAACTAATATAATTTCATTTAGAAAATAAAAACAAGTGAAAACAATGCCTACTATGTACCTCTTCCGTAGTAAATATTTCTGTTGTATCCATTGAAAGCAGTTGAACATCATCCACATCATTCAAGTTTCCAGAGTTCTCGAAACACACCGAATGATCCTAAATAAAGAACATTTGTTAATTGATGTTTGGCTTAAGTACCAAATGCGACAAACACACCGTTTACCACTGTTTGTGTTTTTCTATGTTCAAATCCTAAAACGACATGGCCACACCGTTAGAGATTCTAAAAACAGAACTTCATATTTTTTCCAAGTTCAAATCCCAAACGACATGGCCACATCATTGGGCCACACCATTTGGGACTAAGTCCAAACAGTGTGGCCACACCGTTCAAGTGGCAAAAAAACAGACAAGTCTTTTTTCCAAGTTCAAATCTCAAACGACATGGCCACACCGTTTGGGATTTGAACCAAACGGTGTGGCCATGTCGTTTGGGATTAAGTCCAAATGGTGTGGCCACACCGTTCAAGAGGCAAAAAAACAGTGAAGTCATTTTTTCCAAGTTCAAATCTCAAACGACATGGCCACACCGTTTGGGACTAGGTCCCAAACGGTGTGGCCATGTCGTTGAGACTAAGTCCAAACGGTGTGGCCATACCTTTCAAGTGGTAAAAAAACAGACAAGGCTTTTTTTCCAAGTTCAAATCCCAAACGATATGGTCACACCGTTTGGACTAGGTCCCAAACAGTGTGGCCATGCCGATTGGGAAAAAGTTCAAACGGTGTGGCCACACCGGCAAGTTTTTTTTAGTCCATATGCCAAACGACATGGCCACATCGTTTTGGACCGCGATCGACGGTGTGGCCAGACCGTTTGGTGTGAAATACAAACGACCTAGCCGGGTCGTTTAATTACTACATGTATAATCACTGTACACATCAATAATTACTACTTGCATAATTATTACATGTATAATTACTACATGCATAATTACTACATGCATAATTACGTTTAATTTAGATTTACCTTATTTTTATTAAATGCATCATCATCCATTCCTCTATTTTCTTCACTTTGAACTTGTTCTACATTTTCTTCTTGAATGGGGTCACTTGGAACTTGTTCTACATTTTCTTCGTCATCTTCATGTTCTAAAATGGGGTTGGGCTCTTCTATTAGTGTTTAGTGTTAGTGTTAGGGTTTAAGGGTTTAAGGGTTTATGGTTTTTGATGGTGGAAGAGAAGTGAATAGAAGAGAATAGAATAGAAGGGTTGAAAAGATTGCAACAAGTCAAATTCACTTTGGTTTGGGAGGTGCCCAACACAAAACAACTTTTGGGACCAATGGCACATTTATAATAATTGTTTTAATTTTTGGGGTTTGTCCAACACAATATGGGGTCCAGCAGTAACAAGCACCTTATTTATTTATTAGAGTCTCAAACGACCTATGATAGCCTGTTGGATTAATATGAGGTGGCACAATATCGCCGAACATAAACATTTTGGTATCAAAAGGTCGGTCAGTGCCTTGTCTTATGGGTTCACAAGGCTAAACCTGGCTTTGTGAGTCGGTTTGATAAGGGCGAGAGCTATACCAAATAAACTTGTTCAGTAAGGCCGAGCTTGGCTGTTTTTTTTTTTTTTTTTTAGTCTCAAACGACATATGATAGCCTATTGGATTAACATCAGGTGGCACACTATTGCCGAACAGAAACATTTTGGTCTCAAAAGGCCGGTTAGTGCCTTGTCTTATGGTTTTATAGGCGTACTCAAATTGTGGAACGGTCAGTCGAATGGCAAATGCATGTTCTTCAAAGGTCTTCGCCAGTAGATGGTTGTAAACACCATTAACAACGGCAATGACAATTTTCCAACTATCAACATTGTTGCATTGGAAAAAAAACATCTTAACTTAAATGGCCATCTATATTTTTTTTGTTCATGTGTTTCTCTTATTAGCCTTCTTTTCCCCTACCTGCTTCTTATGTGACCGATACACACTCAAAGACTCACAAGCTAAATCCCCAGCCTTACTACTCGATACCCCTTAGCACACTGCGACTTCCCAATTATCATAGCCACATTACATAGTTTTCCTCTAGCAGTTGCCTAACCAATTGCCTCATTACGTGTATGAAAGACCTAAAGACATGAAAAAAAAAGTAACAATCGATACACTAATATAATTTCATTTAGAATATCAAAACAAATTAAATCAATGCCTACACCGTACCTCTTCCGTAGCAAATATTTATGTTGTATCACTTGAAACCGGTTGAACATCATCCACGCCATTCGAGTTTCCAGGGTTCTCGGAACCCAGCAAAAAATCTTACATGAAGAACAATTGTTTAATGATATGATGTATTATGCTCCAAAGGATCCCAATTGTTTAGTAATGTAGTAGTAGGTTTACCTTATTAATTTGTTGTCGGCAATTTCTTGGCACCTCTATTGTCTGACTACTTGCATCATCTACTTCTTCACTTTCCACATTTTCTCTCATTTAGTCATCTTCCATTCCTCCCTCCTCTTCATTATCTCTCATTTCGTCTCTCCCATTCCTCCCTCCTCTTCATTATCTCTCATTTCGTCTCTCATTTTCTCTTCTCTCAATTCTCTAATTTGTTGTTGCATGTCTTCTCTCATATCTCTAAATTGTTGTTGTACCTCAAATATTTGTTCCTCAAGTAGTTCATCTTCATGTTCTAAAAAAATTAGGTCATTCATTTTGGTGTTTTGATTAAGTTTGATTCATGAGTTGCTTAAGACTTAGGGTTCAGGAGTTTCAAATGAGGGGAGGGCTAAAAGATGTTGCAACAGGTTAACTTAATGTAGTTAGGGGGTGCCCAACACAAAACATGTTTTTTAAGTCAATGACAAACTTGTAATAAATCTTTTTTTGCGGGTCTTCCCAACACAAAATGGAAACTGAGCTGTAGCGAGTACGAGTACCTAAATAAATAGGATCAAAACACCCCCTATATTTTTAACTTAGTATTTGAACGCTGTATTTCTCTATTTCTCTGTTTTGTTCTCTACATCTCTTCAAGTTATTACTCTTCTACACAACACTGTCACCTTTTTCCGGCTGGTATACGTTGTTTTTATTTAATTTTTGCTTTATTGTTTATTCAAGTAGCAAGCAACCATCCATGGCGACGGCATCCCTACTGTTTTTGTCCAGGAAGGAGACAGATTGGCTTTGGTTGTTGTAGATGGTTTCCATCTCTCTTGGGCGCATCGACGATGGTCTCTTCACCTCCAGCATTAAAACAAGAATAATCTACCGAGCTAGGCATATCATAGTGTTGCACATTGCAATAAGAATGGACGTTGGAATTATGTAGATGTATATATACCACTATACCAGCTTGGTAGACTGGTAGTTTCATTGGTTCTCAACATGAACTTTGCGTCCACGGAGTTGATTAACTGATGTGACTATATCACAATAGGCATGTTTGGTGGTTATTGTCGAAGGAGAGAAGCTTTGAAATGGCCCTCATTAAACCAGAGACAAAGGTGAAGGTTTTGAGATGGCTTCTCATTAATGCAAGAGACAGGCCGAGGAAGAGTCTGAACAAGAGAAACAACACGAAAGTGCTTAATATTGCCTTGTTTATCTCAATGGACACTCATTTCTCCAAGCAGGTCATCCAGAAACTCAAGTACTCAACAACTATTTTGACTAAACTTTTGCAAGAGTCGATGAAACCAGCCAATGTATAATAAAATGTGATGAATCAACTTAAAGCCATTCTCAGCAATCTGGAATATCTCCTCCAGTCTAGGTGGCTTTTGATCAAAACAGGGAACAGAAGGTAGTCTTTGAAACAATCGTGGCACTTTTTATGCTTCATTTGATAAATCAGAATGCATTCTACAAAAGGATAACCAAGGTACAAGTTTGTTTACTATGTTTGCCCCTGGAACTAACTTACGTGAACAGTTTCTCCTGATGAGTTGTTACAAAAGCTTACGATTTTGTTAACAGCAGTTGTGGTTGAAATATCCTGAAACTTGGTTAACTTGCACCAAAACAACAACCAAACTTTGTTTACGTACAGCCCATGGTTCGAAAAAGAAAATTACGAATTTATAATTCGTTGTGCGTAATATATTCAGCCAAACAGCCACTCTTCTAATAAAATTGGTGTTTGTGGTCAAAAAATGGTTTTGTACATCATGGGTCGTGCGTCTATAAAGCTTACTGTACTATATATTCTTTCACCCTTTTTTGGTAACTTACTGTACTATATATTCTTTCACCTAAATTAGATCAAGATGACTAAAAAATGTTAAGACAGAAATTTACCAAAGCTAGTTACAGGTGCGTGTCAACTAAGGCAGCAACATCTGAGGCATCCATCACACCCTCACCTAGAATGCGCATGGCAGCCCCACTGGAGAACTTCCTTGCAAATAGGAAGCAAGGAACAGATGTTGAATTAGTCTTGCACCATTCAGTTCGGTACTCCGTCTCATAGTACACATGGTTAATTTCCTGCCAGATTGGACAGCACAGAATCTATTTGTTAAGGAACAGCCCAATATCCAGAGGCAACTTAAGAAACGTAAGATATGGGACTAGTTATGTGAATATAATACCAGTTGGGAATTTTCTTATAAGCAATTAAATGTGATTTCAGAATTAATGGAGTTTTTACGACTCTAAGTCATGCTAAATAACTGGCGGTGTACAATATAAAAGAATTTGCACAGCAGAAAACAAAATTTTGTTAGACCCAGAACCTATTCTCACTCACATAAAACTTGGATATTGTCTACTCCTTACCGAACATTATGATCAATTCAGTAGTAATAATGAGAAGCACCATTTGCAGTTCATGTAACAAGTATGTGAGCATTAAGTCATTAGAACTTAGATGTAATAAAATAAAGAACTGCACCTTTATTTCTTTTATTTGTTGAGGGCCTGCTTTGGCATAAGTGAATGTGACCGGATGCCAAGCTGACTTTTCTGGTTTTCCCGTCGACTGGTTCCACAAGGTGTATGTCAACGTTCTCCGCTCGAGTTCATTCTCAATCTCATTCATCTAAGAGGAAATTAATAAAGAATATATTCACACCAAAGGGAAATTCATGCCTAGTGATTCAAAATAAGAAGTGGTCTAGAACATGTAGCTATATATATATATATATAGGGAGGGATAGAGCCACTCCTTCGACGTACAAATTGAATTAAGACATGATTTTTTGTGGATATGATCTTCTCACAATGGATAGCATGCCCACAAAATTTCATACTATTTGGATATGTCTAACCTTGCGAAAACTAGTGTTCAATTTTGAATGTTTATCTAACAGTCCAGAATTTTCCGATTTCATGATAACATTTTATTAGATTAGATATATTTGAATGAACCGAAATTTTATAGGCATGTTATTCATGGTGGAGAGATCAGCCCTTAATTCAACTGGTAGGATGAGATATGGCTTTGTATGTTTTGGGAGTGGCTCTATCCCTCCCCATATATATACATACATACATATATATTAATTAAGGGTTGATATTTGTGGAGATGACAACCCCCAATCATGTCCATTGTCACAAAACTCAGCTCATTTGAATATGGTCAGGAGAGTTAAAATTTTGTTAACAATTAGATTGACACTATAACTCGAACACAACTTTTGGCAATGTTAGACATTAAAATGAGCTGATAATTTTTTAGGATTATCTTCATGCTAATCAGCCCTTAATTCGTACTGTCGGTCCACTTTTTCGATGGAGTCTGCTGTAAGGGAGGAATCAATTGAACAACGTGCAAAAAATGAGAAAGCTAAAAGTCAAAAAGAAAATTAAAACAAAGATCATACTAAACATAATTGTTGCTGAAGGCACAAAAGTAAAAATCAGGCTTACTGAAAGTAGTGTCTGCACATAATGTTCATCAGGGATGCAGTTATGCTGCTTCTGAAGTTGCTGCAATTAATATTGAAGTGCTTGTATTAAAAAAAATAGAATCGTTCAGGAAAGGAAGAAAGTATTTAAAAATTTGGCAGTCTTGGAAACATCTCTAAAATCACTAGGACTGATACCAGATAAGTGAAACTATTCCATTATCTTCAAAGCTAATATAAATGATGAAATTTGGAAATCTAATTCCAATATAGAAAGAGGAAGATGTGTAACTAACCAAGAAAGTAATGTTATTCAAAATAAGTGGAGTACTTGATTCTTGAAATGGTGTGTATGGCCGACAAATTACAAAAACTGTATGTGAGAACCAAATGCATTTGTGTTGATGAGTACCATGAAAAGTGAGGAACACACAGAACGTATGTTCTATGTGTTCAATAGCATGGGACCAAATCTAGAGATGGCGAGTCAGTGTGAGACAGAAAGAAAGAGATCTTTATGGTACCAATGAGAAAGTGATTTGAGGAAAACGAGTTCCCATACAAGCGCCTTTATGATTAATGCACGTTCTCTATACTTACATAATTACATATACCTACAGAGTAGTTTGTTACCGACATGGCGACACTGATGGTAGTTGGCAACACTCATGACAGCAGCTTTCTTTTAAGAGAAAAGAAACCAAAACAAATTTGACTTCCAAAATCCAAGGGAACAAAATTATCAAATGGTACTTTTATTATCTATTTGTTTGGATATTCCTATTTTCTCTCCCATATGGCCACCATAGGTTTATATTTTGTAGTAACTAAAGTTGTATATCTATTCCTATTTTCTCTCGTAATAACATATAATCTGATATTTCTGGTTAGAGACAAATATCCATCACTAGTCTCGCCTCATGATGAAATCTCAACCACCAATCATAAAAAGAACTCTCGAGATACCCATCTCCCATTTTGTAATAATATATATTTGATCTTGTTCTCCAAATTTACCTCTAGAATTTAATGTGCTGCAGTTTGCCATAATATTAAAACCTGTTTATATACCTTATTCCATAAATGCAATCCCTCCCCCCTAGGTTCCAAAAACTTGTTAAGACTCGTTCCCTGGAGACTAAGCAAAGTTTCTCGAGTATCTATCTTTTTTAATCCATTAAACTCAGAGACATAGTATTAACCTGAAAAGGTTAGAACTGAATGTAAAAATTAAGCCCAAGAGTAGCTAATAAGAATGGGTATCTTGATGCAAGGATAGTGAATGTGGATAAAGCAATCACGGAGAAACATTACTCACGATATTCTTCCTTCCTCCACGGGGGTCAATTGGTGGACGTCGCTGCACAGTTAACACATTAAGGAATAAGTAACTTCCAAAATATCAGCTAGTAAGTCAGCTCCAAATTCATAATGTGTACAACAGGTGTGTATACAGAACACACACACACACACAGATACAGATACACACAAACACACACACACACACAGTTGTGTGTGTGTGTGTGTGTGTGTATATATTGGTTTGAAACTTAGATTTCTCTTTCCAATTAATAAAAATCAGATTCATATGAATAAGGATGAATATATGTCAAGGAACTTGACTGCATTTCTAATTATAGAAGACACTTCTTTGAAAAGTACTTAAAAGAATATGAATGAAGAATTAGGAAAAAAATCACATCAATGCATACCTTGCAATATCTTTTGAAAACTGGAAGGATAACATCATCATCTACAATAACCTCAGCATGCTTACGGACTATGGCAATCCACTGAAATGTCAAATCAAAGTCAATGCAGATCTTACGGAAGAGGATCAGCAAGCAGTAAACAATCATATTATCTAAATAATAAAACACCGTGACTTAGTAGGGAGACAAATTGTGGAAGAAGATACCTACGGCCAATATTCTACTATTCTAAGTTTGTGAGTGTATCTCAGGCCTTAGTTAATTTGGGTCTTGCACCCAATATAATATCAGATAACATATGGGGTTGCAATTCACTCTCACAATGGTATTATCATTTAGTTGCAAATCTTGTTTTCCAGATGACTATGGGAATCGGGACAATAAAGAAGAGTTTTCAGTGCAATCCGTCTACCAAAGATTGACCAAGGAGTATGCTTTTTGCAAATGCTACAAGTAGAGGATATAATTCCTGATTTTTCCGTAGAAGCGGATATGGATGGATTGCATTCCATCTAAAGTGGCTTTCTTTTGTTGGCCTGCCTTCATGGTTAGAATTCAAACCATCAATATCTTCAATGTACGGGTACGGAACTTGAGAACATGTGTTCACTTTGTAAAGAAGAAGAAAAGAGCGTGGATCAAATTCTTCTTAATCGTGACTTCTTGAAGGATTTTTAGGTGCTATTCTTTTCTTCTTTCCATAAACCTTGGAGGATGCCTACCAACATTAGGGAGGCGCTTGGTAGTAAGTTAATACTCACCGCTTCCTAGCAAAGCAACATGGCTGGCGGAGCATCTTCCTTGTTTGGATTGTGTGGAAAGAAAGTCATTTATAACCGAAGGCGGGAGCAACTTCGAAGAGTAAACACCAAAACATTAATAATTATAAACTCCCAAAATTAGGGCTACAGGGGAAAAACGAATTTCCAGTAATTAGACTCAATCAAACAATTAATAAACAATAAACAACCAACTAACATTGAAGGCCAACATGCCTTTAAATAGCAAACCTCTTCCTAATTCTAATCAGAATTCAAAATATAAACTACTAATAACTTATTACTAAACCTAGTAAACCTATGATTTCGAATTTAGAGGATAGTAATAAAATAGAATAACTAGTAAAAATAACTAATTTCAAGCAAGTCCGACATCATGTTGATGTCAGCATCTATGCTCATGCATCAGAATGCAATACAAGAATTTTTTAGCAAGAAGAAAAGGAATTTCACAAGGTAGTGGAGGGGATCAACAAGTAGCTATACAGTCGGGCATGTATTAACCCTCGTTTCAAGGGAGTCGCCTACCAAGGTGTGTATAATTGGGATACTCTTGTAAGGTGATGAGGATGTTTTTTTTTTATATGTAAAAATTAATATATCAACATAATCAAAGTATTACACCAACACATGAATTATTGGTCTGAATCTAATTTTTCAAGAACAATACCCCACTCCAACATTGCAATTGCAGCCCTGAAGCTAAGGTTGGGTCCAATGGTTATCAACTCCCCATACACAGTGTTATAAGGATAGAGAGTAGGTTTTGGTGATTCAATGGTCTGAAAGTTTGAAACCCGCTTTTTTTCTACGCCACTTTGACCAGCGCACAACGAAAAAAATAATAATAATAAAAAGCATTCCACGCCTCTTCAAGTTGCACAGAATAGAAACCCAAATGTCGCAAAAGACGAAAGTGCCCCTGCACCCTCTTATTTCCAACAGAACCCACTTTCTTCCTCAACCAATTTCGCCCCAAAAACATTTCAGCGCCACTTCCCCTCCACTCAACAATTGGTGAACACCACCACCGAATGAAGGAGTAAGGAGTACCCCAACACTTCCAATTCAACAACCAACAATTCTTCTATATTTTTGCTAGATTTTTATTCTAGTTCTTTGAGAGATTCCTTCATGCCTCTCTTTCTTGCTCAATTTCCAATTAAAAGGTACTCATACCCTTGTTGCATTATTATAACTTCCTTCTAATGTTCAATTAATTTAACTTTTTCATTTTCAAGCCATTTGCATGCACCACTTTATTGGTACCTTCATAATCAATACTTTTCTTCTCTTTGAATTCCATTTCTTTTGAGATTTTGTTCTGTTTTGCAGCTACCCTGTATCCTAATGGGGCACCCATTACCTCTTTAGAAAGACCATTCACCAAATATGGTGGGCTTTTTTTTTTGGATGCTAATTCCCCCTTCCTTCACAGCTTGTCTCAAACTGGAAGCAAACTTTGAGGATAGTCTAACTTTACTTAATTTCCATATGTAACGTAGCAGAAAATTACCGTAGATTTTGAAATGGCAGAGTTTGCTTGATCGAGAGTTGCCTTTAGAACTGGTGCTAGGACTTTGAGGAAGGAAGTATCAAAGGTGATGGATGGCTGACTCCTTTCCAAACTATTGATCATCTCAGTCCACAATAGCTCTAGTTGACAGGCTACACTTCCTTCAGAAGAAAAGTGGCAATTGTGAGTTCATTCACTGACTTGGTAAGAATTCTTATGCCTACTCTATTGTTATTTCATTGATAATTATCATGTGAATTGAAGGGTGTTGAAATATGTTTGTGGCTCGGAGTTGGGTATCATTTTATTTGTAATACACCCAGATTGCCTGGAAAAGAAAAGATAAATTACTTATTGTCTTCCTTATTAGAACTGTATGTATTCTTTCACCATTTGATTTATTTTTTGTATTTTACTCACAAAACACGTTGGCTTAGAAATTGAAAATTCACGGAACTTTGTTTAATAAGGTTAGCTTAGTGTAGTTTGTTTTGTATTTGACTCATGAAACACATTAATTTAGTGAAATTATTGTTAAATTATATCTTCATGTACATTATTTAATTTGAATTGATCTCCAGTAAAATGTTTGGATTTGGGCGTATACTTTGGAGTTCAAGGAGTAGAAAAAAGGTCGTGAAACAAATATCTTCTCGTTCGGAGGATACAAATCTTACTATTACATCATTTGATCCCACGTCGTATGAACGTGTTGCTCCAAATGAAGAGACACATGTATCTTACAATCTTCGAAATGGTGTGACAGTTGCAAAAATTGGTCTCAAAGGGACTTGGACTCTTGTGTTGAAGCTGATCAAATTAATAGACACCCTCGAATTTAGGCAATTCATTAATGACATTGGGTTAGACATTTTTGCACAAATAGATGATGACCAGGCCGACCATGCTTTAAATGAGGTCATTGTAGAGAGATGGTAGGATTCTACCCATACGTTTCACTTACCGTGTGGGGAGCTAGGAATCACGCAGCTTGATTTCGCTATGTTGACTGGTTTGCATATTGGAGTTGGGAAGCCGTTGGCTTATGATAAGAGATTTGAGTCATTTGAGTTGGCTGAAAAATATCTCACATTGTTGAATGAAAATGACATTCAATCTGTAGCATCAAGTTGGTTCATTTGGAGCAATATACGTGCTATGCATATTCCGATATGTTTTTACGAGCTTTTATGTTGTATGCTATTGGTCATATTGTGTCCAAAAAGCAATAGCACGGTGCATTTGGGGTATTTGGCGAGTCTTATTACCATAGACGATATTTGTGGTTATGATTGGGGAGGAGCTTCTTATGCGTACCTAATTCGGTCTTTGGACAAAGTATGTCGCTATGGCACTAAACCTGGGACTAAAACTATATCGGCGATGTGGCAAGTGCTTGAGGTAATGAAAATTAATTACATGTTATTTATAAAATTAAGTACTTAATTATTTTAATTTGTGAGTTAATCTAAATTAATTGTGTTCAGTACTGGTATTACTCTTATTGCCAAAATACCTGAGCCTAACAAGTTTCAAGCTATAAATAATTGGGGTCCAAATTTTCGTCAGTGTGCCTCCGGTGATGGTCGTCATATTTTAGACCTAGCTCGCCAACAGTTAGAGTCTCGTAGTCGGGCTTCTATTATATGGCAACCATGGAAGGGTTACATAGAACATCACTACGTTCAGAGTGCTAAAGAGTTGACTAACCTACGCGATACGGTGTGTTTGGAGCTTATGTACATACATGGTATTTGGGAGAGCATTGCCGACACCAAGTGACAGGTGAAACTTCAATTCCTTGTGCTCCACCTTCCCCTACGGATATTCTGGCCTCTCCTGCGACACTACAGCAGTGGTCAGAAAATGTTGGTGTTCTTACTACTAGATTAGTTCGACTTGTTAGTGAGGACCAGTACAGAGCTTATTGGGGTCACGTGTCAGTAGGTATGCTTCTTCTCGCCATGCATAGAATTGTAAACGTGGACTACATTGGTCCATCTAGTCTCCAGGATGATGTGCATATCTCACAACCGGTGGATGCGACCTTGTCTTACACACCTTACCTACAGAGAGAGCGTGAGGTCGATGCATCCCACACTGCAAGCAACTGGACTGTCCCTATCACTTTACAAAATGGGCAGATCATTCATCACCATATTGAACCAGTAGGTTGAGAATCAGTGCCCCAGCTTCCTATTTATGATCAGATGTCTCGTGTAAGTAACTTAATTTGTTTGATTGTTTTATTTGTATTTATTACCGTACTTGTTAGTGTTGGTTATGATATGCAATTGTTATCTTTGAATATATGCAGGCCAAGATGAAGGCAATGTTAGAGGATGTTCCACATGCAAATGCTTCAATGGTCAGTGTTATATCTCATATCTCAAATGGGATGTATAGTACTTCAGGTGATGTCATTCGAGCTTTTAACAACACTGTTGGTCATAGTAGTCTAGAGGATCAACATACTCAATCCCAAGTATTTGAGACTGATATGACCCCACCGGGAGGTGTATACTATCCTCAGTTTGAGCCTCCACATACATCTAGGCGCTACTCCAGCTTTCATGGTGACTCCAGCTTACAGGGCGTTAGAAGTACTTTTCAGGGGGATAGTAGTTGAAATGGAGGGTGGTGGTAGCACGGTACTTTAATAGCTCCCTTGGTGGCTTAATGGTGCATGGTGATATGGTATTGTCTTCTTATTCTTTTCAAATTCTAATTCATTGTGAGTCATCCTCTACATCGAACAAAGCGAGGTTAATGATTCTTCACATACAGTACCTTGATGGTAATGATTCTTCATCTAACACGTCAACAGTAGACAATCTTTGCCTATTGATATTATTAGTATTGAAATCACATACAGTACCTTGATGTGAATGGGTACTCTCTAATGTATTTATTTATCTCCATTATCAGTGAGAGCTTTTTATGTTTTTTTTCGTGTGTTGCAAGCTAATTGTTATGTGTACATTTCATATGATCTCACCTTATTTATCCTGCTTGTAAGAAATATTTAATTTCCTCCAATGGTGTATCTATTTGATCTAATGAATCTAAGGATTTTGATTCTATTTTTGTAAAACGCATGTATCATGTTGATTTGACTGTTTGCATTGCTCCGTGATATCCGGATTAAAATTATGGGAAAGTATTGAAAACACAAGGAGATTGTTGGGTTTTTTTTACTTTGTAATTATAATAATGTAGTTTATGATACATTGCAGGTATGACAGGATTAATATTATGGGAAAGTATTGAAAATACAAATGAGGCTTTGTCCTTTTTTTTTTTTGTACACTTTAAATTAATTCAAAAGATAATTTATAACATGTAGCTTCGAACACATAACATTTGAAATATAAAACTTAAAACTTACATACAACACAACAGACCACATTGAAACGTGAAGACTGGAACTAGGAAATAATAAGACAACAAACAACTTTATTTATTGGTTTGCACGCCATTCCCATAAGTGATTAATTAAGCGATGCTCTAATTCTCTATGCTCAGCTCGATTGTGCATGTGAGCTAAACGTTGCAAAACTCTTATAAACTCAACATTACTAGTATCTCGTTCAACAATATATGGGATAACAACAACCTCTTCATAATTATAGTTCCTAGCAGGTGGTAAATCTCCAAAGTCTTCTGCATGCACATATGTATGTCTTTCTTCTTCCACAATCATTTTATGCATGATGACATGACATCATGCAACACATTTTTGTCCCATAGGCGAGCTCGACCTCTAACAATGACAATTCTTTTTTAAGAACTCCAAATGCTCGTTCAACATTTTTCGTGTAACACTCGTGCATCTGTGTAAAAAAAATTTATCTTTCACCTCTAAGTTTTTTTATTGCTTTCACTAGTGTAGACTATTTAGGATATATACCATCCGTCAAATAATAACCAATGGTGTAGTTTTTACCCATGAGAGTGTAGCTTGCAGGAGGGGTAAGACCAAACATGAGATTATTGAAAAGAGTAGAGCGCCACAAAATATTAACGTCATTATTAGTACCTGGTAGGCCAAAGTAAGCGTGCAATATCCACATGTCGTAAGAAGCAACTGTCTCAAGTACGATGGTTGCAGCTCCATGTTTTCCAATCTTCCAGTGTACTGTCCTGCCCGCTCTGTTGGACATGTTTCCCAAATCTAGTACATACAATCGAGACTACCAAGCATTCATGTAAACCCCCTTAGCTCAACAACATTAAACAACCTTGCAATGTCCTCCTGGTTTGGTTCTCTCAAATATTCGGGACTAAATGCCTCCACTATATGTTGACAAAACAATTTTACATATGAGTATGGTTGATTTAGCAATGTGGAAATACTGATCCAGAAAATCAGCTGGGATTTCATAAGCTACCGTTTGCAACGCACACAACATTTTTCTCCAAGACGACAATCCGACTTTACAAGCTGCATCATACTTCTTCCAAACGTCACTATGTTGCTTTAGGCAACTCCTAATCCTCAAGAATAACTGACTACTCATTCAGTTGCGATTGTTGAAAATGCATTCATCATATATGGGATTCAGACCAAAGTAATCAGCCTTTTAAACGTGCATTGCCCATGGCTCTATTACGGTTATGATACTTGCGTCCTGCAATAGACCCTAGACGGGGCCTTTCTGGTTGAATGACATTATTATAGATAACAACCAATGCAATAAGATTTGCTTGGATGTCATTAGCCGCGGTATCCAAAAAATCTTGATCTTGTTGGTAGAATTGAAGAAAATGATTTCTTCGGTTAATAGCATCATTGTCATCATTACCAGAAGAGCTGGAAGACCGGAAGAATGATGATGAGGAGCAGCTCCAGAGGCCATTTTTATAAAAGTTATATAAAAAAGAGAAAATAATGAATGAAGTAAGAAGTTCCTTGTGGAATAGGATAGGCTTAGGTTTGTTTATATAGATTAATGAAATCTAAAATTGAGGTCCAAATTTTTTGAAGATGAGATTTTCACAAATCATGAGATTTTTTTACGATAAAATAGTTGATGTTATGTTGTGGATATGATATTTTTTTTACCATTAGAAAGTTATTATTAAAAATTTACAGTTGGAAAATAACTTTACTAATTTTACTGTAATAGTTTTACCATTGGATTGTAACAATTACAATTTTACTGTAATATTTGAAATTTACCGTTGGAAATTTATTGTACCAATTTTACTGTAACAGTTTTAATAATGGAAAGTTACCATTTCAATTTCTACGAAATTAACATATTTGAAATTTACCATTGGATAATAATGGAGATTGGAGATTAGATAATAATAGATAATAATTGATAATGGAGATTGGAGCATCCAACACATTTATTTCCTGACTTGACTTCACAGCCAAAATATTGAAATGAAGTTAAATAAGCAAGCACATATGCTCTTTATTTCTTAGATGGAGATGTCATATTGGAAATCCTGTAAAGATAATATACAACCAAAAGATTGAAATGAAAATACATAAGCTAGCACATACACCTTTGCCGCTCTTATATTTATTAGAGATGGGAGATGTCATATTGGAAATCCTGTAAAGATAACATATCTAATAATATATCTAATAATGATTATTATATTTCTTAATTATAAATACATATCCACAATGTTGTCAATTAAGTCGTTTTCCATTTTTACCGAATCGTAAATCGTATCGAGTCGTAAATCGTAAGATTCTAGCCATAATATATATAGGGGTTGTAAATTTTTTACATATATGAATATACCATATGAAAACTACTAATCACTTGGAGTTTGGAGTATAAGAAAGTAGAAACCCTAAGAGAAATCCCCAAATCTCCATTCCATGGTCGAAATTTATGAAAAAATACTGAAATTTCATTGAAAATGGGTGAAATTTGTCTAATTTTCGAAATAGAATATGGGCTTAAGTTATATGGACTGACCCAAGTCTTATTAGGTTGGGTTGGACCTAACCCAGGTCCATATAAGCATATAACATATAACCCTTCGTTCTTAAGAAAAAAAAAATTGAGAAGGAGACCAGACCGAAAAAAAAGAAAAGAAAGAAGAATAGAAGAAGAAGAAGAATTAGAAGTAGAAAGTGTATAAAAACGTACCTGGTAAGTTCTCTGATTTCTTTCTATCTTCTCATTTCTTTTTTTTTTCTTTTCTTGATATGTACCTGTTGCTGTTTTTTTTAATCGAAGGAATCGTTATTATTTTCGATTCCTACGATTTTGCGATTCGAATCCCGATTTTTGACCTATTCCTGTCATTAACGATTTATTGGTACGATTATGATCTTTTGAATTACGACTCGACTTGAGTCGTACGATTCTCGATAACACTGCATATCCATTCTCATCATACAATTCACACATTTCTTATTCTCTTTTGAGCCAACAAAAAAAAATTCTCATTCTCAGTTTTTTTCTCATTTTGTTTTATAGCAACGTCTTCTAGGAAATCGTCGTTTAACCCAATGGAAGACACAATTTTGATTGAAGCATGATTACAATTCTCAATTTATCCAATTACCGGGAAAAACCAGTCCTACAACATGATATGGGATAATATTGTGAATCGGTACGAAACAGAGAGATTGAACTACTGTTATATTCATCGAACCAAGAAAGGCTTGGAAGGTCGTTGGGGAATGATCAACAAAGCTATAACTTTGTTTCGTGGTTGTCCATCAAGCTGAATCTTTTAACATTTCTGGAGCAAACAAAACACATATTGTAAGTACTGATTTTAAATTCACTAGTATTGTTAATTTTAATTTGTATTTCATTTTGTTTACAGTTTGTATATTTTTTCTTAACAAATGGCACAAGCAAAACAGATGTATGTCGAAAGGTCAACAAGTCACAAGAATTTCACCGTGAATCACGCCCATGGGAACTATTGAAAGACAACCAGAAATGGGCTCCACATGAAGTCCCACCGACACTTTGCATCTTCATTAACAATATGAATTTCAAATCACCCGCGTCGGTAAACATTGGTGTCGAGACTGGGGCACCACCTAATTCTGATATGCCATGAAATTCTCTGTCGACAAGGATACGTGGGAAAGACAAAGCAAAACAAGTGAAAAGAGTTGAATCACAAAATGCATCTAGTCTGAAGAATATTGAAGAATATTCTCGACGAGCGATGGAGGCTATTGAAGACTTGCGTGACCGCAGGAAAAATGCCTATGAAGTTTATGAATCCAGTGAAAAAAATTCTTCACGTGGTAAAAATAAAGAGAAGCAGCCAACCCGCACGAGATTGGAGTGGGAGTCAAACATCATGAGCACAAAGATATTGAAATCACAACTGAGCTTGTTAGTTAGTTAATGGCGACCTTAAGTGAGCGATTATATCAGTAAGGGTATATTAGTCATTTAACTAAAAAAACAGATGGAGAGAGAAAAAACACAAGAGAATGAGAGCGCAACCCCTAGAACTCCTAGGAATGTAACAGTTGATAAGGAATCAGAGAAACAAGAAAGTGAATTTTAAAGGCTGTATTGGAAAGGATCACTCGAAAGACTGATCCAACGAAAAATGGTCAAGATTCACAATGACCTATTAGTACTGCGAGAGGAGGAAGAAGATGCCAACATGACTGTTGACATCACACACGAGAGAAATATCACCGGAACACGAGGGCTGACCACTGAGAAAGGAGAAACTGGTGAAGTAAGCCAAGGAAACACGGCATTGCAAACCCTAAAAGTAAGATCCGAGAAGCTAGGATCTGGAAAAAATAATGATACAAGCACTAAAACATCGACAATCAAGGTTGTGGAAACAGAGCAGCATGAAGCACCTCGAAGTATAGAGATAGGGAAGAAAACTGCAGCAGAGCTACACAAGACGAAAGATGGTACCTTCAAAGCCAGGCAAGTTATGGCTGAGGCAGAGATAATCAATTCTGAAAGCGTTGTTGTGGAACATGGAAATGGTGCTCTGAATACTCAAGGCTCTTGGATAGCAGCACAGGGAACCAAAGAAACACAAACGAAGTTGCAACAAGATGTTGAGACATACTTTAAAGAGCCTAGGGGAGCGGGAGTGGAAGAGACCAATGCATCAATGAGTATCGCAGTAATAGGATCTGGAACAAGGCAAACCGATATGGCCAAAAGTGAAACCGCACCAGATGCCGAAGCAAAGAACCCATCGGAAACGAAGAGCACATGGGCTGATATGATTGGTGGGAAGTCAGTGGGTACTGATGAACTAACATATATACCCCCAGCGATTGTCAATGGTAAACCTGTAGTACATGTCAACAGCTCCCAATTTGAAGATCTGAACAAAAAATTCGAAAAAATAATTGTTGGATCCTTTGTTGGGAAGAGACTCAACTATAACTTTGTCAAGGACATAGTGAGTTGTACATGGAGAACAAAGAATTTTATCATGAAACCTTATGGCGAAACCATGTTTACTTTCAAGTTTATGAATGATGATGAGAGGATGGAAGTGCTAGATATGGGATCATTCCACATAGCCAACCAGTTGTTTGTTGTTAGGCCTTGGAAGCTTTTTGTCGAGGCAGAAACACGAGAATTAAAGACAATTCCTATATGGGTTGTGATTAAAGGCTTGCCAATGGAAATGTGGAACAAGCAAGGCTTTAGCCAAGTCGGGAGTGCTATCAGAGTTCCAATGTTCACCGATCGATTAACACAAAACATGTCTCGAACCTCCTATGCTAGATTATGCGTGGAAATTAACACAAGCTGCAAGTACCCAGATGATATACCTGTGGTCTTGGATAAAAGAAGAGTGTATAGTGTCTTTCGAATACAACTAGAAGCCTATGGGGTGTACAAGTTGTGCGGTCTTCGGACACTCGGACCAAAACTGCCCTAAGAAGAGCAAGGGGGAGAGATAGTGCTGATCAAGTTTGGTTGCAGAAACCTCAAGCCAAAGAGGGGGAGTTTGAGTCAAAAGGTGAGGAAAAAAAAGATCAAAAGCTTAAAGGCAAGATGGTAGCAGACAATGAAGTTCAGGAAATTCATGAAGTTGAGAACGAGTGGATGACGCCGAGCAAAAAACATAGATGCAAAAGCCGCATGATACAAGGAGAAGGGTGCTCAAGAGCATCTAAAACAAGAGAGGAGCAGAGTGCTGGTGGAGAAGAGACTAAAGAGGAAGAGAATGAGAAAATACTGGGACAGAATGGGATTGAAGCAAATGAAGGCAATGAGAGTGGGGAAAAAGAAATGCAGACGAAACAAGGTGAGCTGCAAGTGGTAAGAAATGATGAAGATGGTATTGAGGACACTACAAAGCAAGGGGGGAATGATAAGCACAGAGAGGGAAAACAAGCAGAGAAAGGGTTAGGAAGTATGGTCAAAGAGAGACCGGCAGAGAATCAGATGGTTAAGTATGGGGAGAGCAGACTCAAGGTCAGTACTGAAACAGACAAAATTATGATGAAGAGAGGAAGCCAAGTCACAAAGCAAGCAACAAGAACATCACAGAGAATTCTCGGTAAAGAAGGGGCATTGAAAAGCCCTTTGAAACTTTCTAAACCTCTTAAATGATAAATTTATCGTGTTGGAATGTAAGGGGATTCAACAAAGCTTTTAAGCAAGTTGAAGTCAGGGATATGATCAGAAAGCATGATATAAGTTTGATGGGGCTCGTGGAAACTAGAGTAAAACAGAATAATAGAGATAAAGTTTTCAATAACACTTTCTCACAATGGCAACTGGAGGGGAACTATTATGGGACTGAGATGGGGAGTATATGGGTGTGTTGGAATCCGAGAGTATGTACAGCCACCATACTGAGGAAAGACACACAGCAAGTCACCATGGAAGTAGCTACAATAGCGGGAGAAGAGTTCATTGTGTCTATCATATATGCAAGTACGGATATGGGTATTAGACGACAGCTTTGGCGAAGCATCAATGACCTGTCCTGTACTATGAACAAGCCATGGATACTTTTGGGGGATTTTAATTCCTTTTTGAACTCCCAAGAGAAAGTATGAGGAGTGGAGGTGAGACCGTACCATTTCGTTGATTTTCTGAACTGTGTAACTTCAGCAGGGCTTGTAGACATCAAATACAAAGGAAACTTCCTCACCTGGAGCAACAAGCAAAAGGTAAGAGTGAGTTGTAAATTAGATAGAGTTATGGGTAATGCCGAGTGGATATGGGGACTATGAGACTGAATTTTTGAACCGAGGTGCTATTTCTGACCACTCTGCAATGGTGGTAACATCAATGGTGCAGAGAAATCATAAAAAGAAAGCGTTCAAATTCTTCAATTTCTGGTATACAGAGAAAGAATTCATGAAAACAGTGGAGGAAGCATGGAGGAGTGTAGTAGTAGGGAACCCAATGTATGTATTTATGAAGAAGCTGAAACTAACAAAGGCCGCACTTATCGACTGGAATAAAGATAGAGTAAGCAATGTTGTGAACAGGGTCAAAGAAGCGAAGAGAGAAATGGATTTGATTCAAACAGAACTGCAAGCACAGCCACTAAGCCCGACGATCATCATGAAAGAAAAAAATGCCATTAGAACATATGTACAGGCGACAAACTCAGAGGAAGAAATGTTCAAGCAAAAATCTAGGGATCAAGTGATAAGAGTGGGGGATAACAATACGACTTATTTCTTCAAATCCATGCAGGCAAGAAGAGTAGTCAATAAAATCACTTGTTTGAAATATAGTATTGGAAATGTGATACAAGACTTCAATGACATTGGGGCTGAATGCGTGGAGTATTATAAGGATTTATACAGCCCTACCAACATGCAACAGATGGATTTTTCAGTTTTTCAAGAGATTGGGCCGAGAGATCAGATATGCACAGTAGATTATGAGAACTTGGAAAAAAAGGTGACTAGGGATGAGATAACAGAGGCACTTGCTAACATTGGCAGTGAGAAAGCTCCGGGAAGTGATGGGTTTTCCTCTTTCTTCTTCAAATGCACGTGGAGAATAGTTGGGGATGATTTCATAAGGGCCGCAAAGAATTTTTTCCACTCGAACCAGCTGCTTAGTGAGGTAAACTCAACATGTATCACACTAATTCCTAAAGTACAAATTCCTATATCTCTCAGTGATTATAGGCCTATAGCATGTTGTGGTGTGATGTACAAGTGCATAACAAAGATCATGACAAAACGGATGAAGGAGTTGATGCCGAAGATAATCAACACAAACCAGTCTGCTTTCATAACTGGTAGGAGCATACAAGATAACATATTGTTATCTCATGAATTTATGCACAATTACCACCGAGACGCTCACCCACCTAGATGTGCTGCTAAAGTTGATTTGAGAAAAGCCTATGACTCTGTGAGATGGGAGGCGGTAGAATTCGCTATGAGAAGAGTAGGCATGCCAGAAAGATTTTTGACATGGGTAAAAGCTTGTGTGGAAACAGCATCTTATTCTATTATGATCAATGGATCTGCTTATGGCTATTTCAAAGGAAAGCGAGGAATTAGGCAGGGTGACCCCATGTCACCGTACCTTTTTGTGCTTGTAATGGACTTATTCTCGGAGATTATGTCACATAGTGTCAGGAGGGGTTTATATAAGTTGCATTATAAATGTGTATCACCAGTTATCACTCACTTGTCCTTTGCAGATGACTTGATGGCGTTCATGCATGGAGATGTTCAAACTGCTATTCAATTAAAGATGAATCTAGAAACTTTCAAAATGGCATCAGGATTGGAGGTGAACTTTCAGAAAAGCAATGTGTTCTTTGCCGGAGTGGATGACACCACAAGTGCTGACATTGAGTTAGCGCTACAATTTCAAAGAGGAGAGCTACCAGTGAAGTATCTAGGGCTGCCCTTGATTACTACAAGACTAAGGTCAGTGGATTGTTGCCATCTAATTCAGAAAGTGACAAGCAGAATCCAAAGCTGGAAGGGGAAGCTGCTATCATATGCCAGGAGACTACAACTGATAAAGGCAGTGTTGAACAATTTAAGTGTCTATTGGGTTGCATCCTTCACAATACCCCAAAAGACGATTGATGATATAAATAGGCTGTGTAGGAAATAACCTGTGGACAGGACCAGATTGCCTCCAATCACACACCCTCATTGGTTGGGGAGATTTATGCTATCCTTATGAAGAAGGAGGCTTGGGAATTAGAGACTTGGAGAAGGTTAACCAAGCAGCTACGATCAAGCACATATGGAAGATTATCAGAAGCGCAGACACGTTATGGTTACAATGGGTACAGCAGAACTTAATCAAAGACAGGAACTTCTGGCATTTGAAAGTACCCAATGACAGCTCATGGAGCTGGAGAATATCCTAAAGCTGAGGAAAGAAGCATCACAGCGAGTCACTCATCAGATAGGTGATGGCAACGCAACTGATTTCTGGCATGATCCCTGGCATCCTAGCGGGATACTACGAGATAAGTTTCCTCAAGTTTTACTATATGCATCAGCTTACAACTTACGATCTGATGTATCGAGTTTCATCGTAAATGGAGAATGGTCGTTCCAACAGCACATAAGGCCCCATCTAAGAGAGATTATCGAACTGATTGAAGATGAAGTGGAAATCATGGGTGGAGATGATAAAATAGTCTGGAATGCATCGATCAATGGTGAATACAACATGAAAGATACTTATGACAGCTTGAGGGGTATAAGGCAATCAGTACAGTGGAGAAGATTGGTCTGGTACACGAACAACATCCCAAGACACTCGTTCATCAGCTGGATGGCACTGAGTGGAGGGTTAAAAACGATGAAGAAGATGAAGGAATGGAAAGTGATAGCAACTGATTTGTGAGTGCTTTGTTGGAGGGATACAGAAACAGAGGAGCATCTCTTCCATTTGTGCAATTTCTTTCGAGCAGTTTGGAGTATTCTGCTGGGAAAGATGGGGTATACAAGACAGATGGCTTTGACTTGGGAAGAAGAGGTACAGTGGGCAGGAACAGTTACGAAATGAAAGGGGTGCAAGCAAGACGCGATGAGATTGGTGTGGAATGGGTTCAATTACTGGGTCTGGAAAACAAGAAACGAGCGTATCTTTGAGAACAAACAGAAAGACGCACCTCAAGTTGCCCAATCAGTTCTAGGAGATGTACGAATCAAGTTGGTGGCAATGAATATTACAATGGCACCCGGACCAGAAACAGAGCACTTCATGGATACTTGGAACATGCAGGTCAAAATTCGCCAAAATCAAAAGAAGCTTTGCACATGGGACTATGGGAGAGGGCAGAGGAAGGAACATCTATTCTTAATACTGATGGCACTCTACAAGGCATCACTGGGCGATGGGCAGCAGCGATCAGGAATGAAAGAGGTGAAGTTGTTGCGGCAAGTCGAGGCAAATCCAACAAGCACAATATAGAGCTTATTGAGTTACAAGCTGTTGAGAACGGAATGAGTATGGCTCTAAGACATGGCATAAAGAGGATCAGAGCGCAAACAGATTCAAAGAATGTAATCTCTTTCCTAACAAAGAAATTACAGCAACCATGGCAAGCAGAGAAGATGATTCGAAGCATTGGAAGGATGAAGACAGAGTTTGAGGTTTTTAGTATTATCCATGTCTTTCGTGAAGCTAACAAACTAGCTGATGCTTTAGCTAGTAATATACCGGCTGTTAGCTACATAGAGTTAGTCCCTAGCTCATCTTCAGAAGATGTAAAGAAAATTATTTTTGATGATGCAAGTGGCAAACAATATGTGAGAGAATGTAACAAGCTATGATATTATTTTATTTAGTGAAAAGGGGTAGGGGACCTCTATAAAAACCTCGCTTTCCAACCAAAAATATATATATATGACACCAGAGGGGAAAATGTGGTATAAGGGGATGAAACGTCAAATTAACCTAGACATGCAAACATGTATGTTTGGTGCATCAAGGAACCTGGACTTCACCCAATGCGACGAAGATTCCAATTGAAATTTTATATTTTTTGGAAGTGTTGTGTTTATTTTATGCAATTTTAATTTGTGTGTTGTAATAATGGAATGTTTTTTATGTTATGCAACTTGTATTATTTTACGATTGCCAATTAATTTGGAAAACTTTGTTTTAATTACGCAAAAACACTGCAAAATTTAATTAAATGAGTAAAAGGATACATTCGTAATAAAGAAATAGTGGGGGTAGTGTAGTTATTCGTTGTTATCATAATTAGCATGTGATTTGGTGGGGACACAATAAAATGACTCCACTTCAAATGGCTCTAAATGAAATTCTATTTTACATTCTGCGCCACTTCTAGTGGCAGAAGTGGCGCCATTTGGGTTTTTTCATTTCACGCCACTTCAACTCACTTAGTAGAATGCACTCCGCATTCCTCAAAAATACTCGAGAGAGAGAGAGAGAGAGAGAGAGAGAGAGAGTAATATACAAATGGAGAGTATAAACTGCCGCAAATTACACCACTTTTGGGGGGATGCCGAGCCATTGAACTCGGCCTAAGAGAGAGGACAACCAGAAACACCCAAAGGAACCCCCAAAGAACAGGTAACCAACTACAAAGTCAAAGCCTAAACCCTTCATTGTTCTCATGTTCCACCACCACAAGTCCACTCCAATCTATAGGGCTTTATGTGGAATTGGGATATAGTGATAGAAAAAGAAAAAGCTACAAATCACGTTAAGATGAAATAATTTAAAATGAAGCGAAACAAGTATAGATGGTTGTACAGGCCGGTGCGAAGAAATGGTATTCTGTTGACAATCAGTTGTTCAAAAGCATAAGCTTGTACAGAGGCAAAGCACAATGTATATCAAGAATTGTGGGTCAAAAACATAGTAAGTACCCACATTACAACTTACACCGCAGGCGGGGTACATATTTTTTTTTGTCCTTCGATATTGAGACTTTGAATGTCTGACCTGTTAGGAACTGTCTGCTCTAAGTTAATAGTAAACCTTGTACAGCTTAAACATGTATGTAGATAGCAAGCCTTGATTTATATCTAGAGGACTTCAGAGTAACGCGACATTTTTCTAAGCAATATTATCTTTTCAAAGCTATAGTTCGTAAATCATAATATTATATTTTTCAACGGGTGGGGAATGCCGATGAAGCTACAAGCTACATGTGGGGCAAACTGTGCTAGAGATATAATAGGTCACTCCGCATTCCCATGCAGTGATGGGCACGCCAGAGGCAGAACCACATGAGCCAGAGCCACACTGACTAGTAAAAGAGTAAGTGCAGAGGATAATTTGGCATGGAAGGCAGTAGGCTCAGCAACTCCTGACCAACAATGCAAAAAAATGGAAAATCGATGGTGTTTCATAGCAAGGATGCTGGGTTGTTTTGTGATGTGTGCTCTCAGACTCCATGAACTTGGAGCTATAATGTTTTTCTGGAAAGAACCATCTACTAGAGCATATCTACTCATTTCGACGAGGCTAGAAAAAATATAAAAATTCACTTCTTTTAACTATCACTTATGCAAAGATGGGCCACCACAATTATATTCTGACCAACACATGTGCCAAAGCAACAAATATCTCACAAGGGTTTAGATGACAGTAATAGCATATTAGATGACACAGTAAGAGCATGAAAGAGTACTATTTCAGTCATCTTCATACACTGTTTTCTCTTCCTTTTCTAAAATTTATTTTTTACCATTTTCAGTTTGTTGACATTACATAGATCATATATCATAATGATTATATGACTATAACCATAAAGACAATATAGCTATTTAAGAGAAATTGTTGAGTTTTATGTCCGTGAGATATTTTAGAGTTCCACATAACAATCAAGAAATTAACGATAAGGCAGAGGAACAAACTTCTTTTTTTAACTTGTTTGAAACAATGTTTTTTTAGTTTCTGAGTTCATATCTACAACAAAGAGTAAGTTAAATGAGAAGGAAAACCTGGGATCCTTTTCGCCATCTGCCCTTGGGTATAACAGGTGACATCTTTGGATGGTAACGCACGTCCTTTGCATCGAGAAAGCTAGAACAAAGGCGGTTAAAACATCACACAAATTGAATATATCATTCTTATAACTTTTTATAATTAATCTTTATACCACAGCATACAGTTCTTGCAAGTACCTGTCCACAAAGCTTCTGGGAGAAGACATCAAATAATTGTAGATGTAACTGAAGTTATACAATGGAACACAACTGCATAAAGAAAAACTTAATTAGCAAACTGGATTTAACACTCAAAATCCAACAAAAACGTCCACACATACCTTCACAGAAATAAAATGACTGCAAATAAACAACAGGTTGAGAAGGAAAAGGAGGATATAGCCTTATGTCAAGCACGTCAAGGATAGAGCTTAAGAGGTACTCACAACACAATATTATGCACAGCAAGAGATATCCCCTCAAGCTACCTCCAAAATGGGTCCCTTTGAAAGGCTTCCAATAGACTATGATGATCATGCAAGCACTAGCGCAAATAACATACAATCATTTTCACAAGAGCTATCATGTTTCTATTTATTTCTCTTTGTTCACACTTCTGTGGATACTCTTCCTAATGCTACTCAGAGTGCAAACTATATGGAAGGTTGACAATAAATGTAACCTTGTGTGTGACGTGTGTCAAAGATAGAGCTTATCAACAAAATAACATGTTAAACATGAGATAACCCGACAAGGCACCAGAATATGGAATAAATCTTGTTGGAAAGAGTTTTGGCTCCGGCAACTTTTCGTGCTACAATGGAGTCATGCTCCACAAAAAGTTGGGGCAGGATCAAGATACAGCTATTTCTTACTATCATTGAGTGCAAGCTAGAAGCAGGTTTCAAAGCTTCGGTAAGGAAAGTGCTATTCCAAAAGTAGTCAAATTGAGTGATCCTGCAATCTGTTGGACACATGCTGAGCTGGAAAGGATGAGGAAGCTATTGCTCATTGTCAGTAAAGCGCACCTAATTGCAGCAGTCAATGGCTCCCTAGTCAACTGTCAACCGAATGGTTGGCTTGGAGACGGTGTGTATCGCAATGCCTTACTGCCAAAGTTCTGTAACAAGAGCTTTGTAGCTTGGGGTCTTTGACTTGCAACTGATTGTAGAGAGATTCTCCCACATTTGTATTCCTATTGCACACATCAATAAAATTGTATTTGCATAACATGGGAAATTTGAAATTCCCAAACAGATATCAAATATTTTCAGGGTTTTTGCATTTTGGTCCTAGTGATATAAGGGTTTGGTCCAAAATTGCGGTTAGCCTGTCAAAAATTTCATAATACCACATTTACACTTAAAATCACCGGCCATCACTTAACTGGTATTTTGCAGTTTGGTCCTAGTGATAATAATGATGATATTAGGGTTTGGGACACAATTAATCGTTTATTGCACTTTGGCCTCGTCAACCCATCTAAAATTTCATAATACCATGTTTACCCTCAAAATCATTGGCCATCATTTATTCATCTACTTTTAATCAACGGTTCGTTTTACACCATGTGTATCTCAACTAACCAAGTCCGAAACTTACATTTTATCTTCTTCATATCTTACCACCACCACCACCACCTTCTCCTCCTCCACTCAATTATCACCTCATTCATCACCATTCAACAATCACCGTCATCTCTCTCAACCTTATACAAAGATCAAAATCATTTGTCCTATTGAACTTAAAACAATAGAAGACTACAAAAATGAACTTTGAATTTTAAAGAAATAAGATTGGGTATTTGAAATTTCAACTTAAAACTCCCTAATAAATTAGACAAAAATCTTAACAACCCTTATCTTAACCAGAAATCTAAAAAGCATTGAGTGTCAAAGATCAGCAACAAACGTAAATGTTCAAAAATCACCGACAAACTTGAAAATATAATCATTAAAGTAAAAATGTGAGAAATGGATTTTTGATTGATTGTTGATTGTGTTAATGGCGGCCATTACTTTTGGACGGTAGTGGTGGTGGCCATGTTCAAGAAAAAAATGTTAACTGTCTAAGCTCCATCGTTGGATTGAATGAACGAGATGGTGTCATGTGTAGTTTTTAGTAATAGATCCTACTCTTAATAGCGATATTTGCAGTTTGATCCTCAAGTAGGTCACGTGTATGATCCGTGCAGGGTGTTATAGGTATTTCAGAAAAATATGGACGGAATAAACGTGGGCCGTTCGGTTAACTCATTGTCAAGGCAAAGTCAACGCACTATAACGACAATTTTGGACCAAAGTGCAATAAATAATTAATTGTGGACCAAACCCTAATATCACTATTATCACTAGGACCAAAATGCAAAAAACCCAATATTTTCGACCTTTTTTCCTTTTTGTTATTTGGACTTTTGAACTAGCTTTTCGCCTTGATACCCCTTGTAATTGTTTTCAAAGTAACCAATGTTGATGTTGACTCCACACCACGCTCTTACACCGTTTAACTTATTGACGTTAATGTTCCAATTTATTAAAGTGTTTGGATAAACCTAGAGATCCAATATTCAATGAGGACCTTGATTAAAACGATTGACATGATCCAACGGTTGTGCAACAATTGGTTTACATTTCAAAGCATTTCTTTATGACTTTATGCGCATTTAGAGACGAACTCAACAACACTATAATTATTCTGCATTGGTAGTTAGATCCTTTTAAAACGGCAGCAAATGATAACTTAAAAATAACAATGATGTGAATTAAAAGGATAATAAATTGAACAAACAATTATTTTGATTAAAATTACCAAATGGAAAAAGTACATACGTACACAAGAACAATACCAAAACAAAAACCACATGGTTAGAGAAGAGGCACCCACACATCAGTCACCAAGTTCTCCATTTGAGCCATACGAAGACCAAACTAAAAGGTTTGTTAGGCTCTGATCAAGAGCCATTGTCAGTTGAAAAGTCAGTGAAGCCATCATCAATGATTATCGTTGGAGGAGCCCTCCTCTTTTTCTTCCTCCCATATCTCTTCGTCAATGTGGGGAGGAAGGAGCAAAGAAAGTCACTGAAGAGTGCCTTTGCCTTTAGGATAGGAAGATGAAACTGAGTGGGGCAGCTAGATGAAAGTGCATGGGATAGGTAGACCTCACTTGCTTTTAAAAGTGAAATTTGGGAATACCAAGAGACATTGGAAGAAGTAAACCAAATTACTTAGCAACATGAATAGGCAATAAAAAAACATTCTTAGCATTTCGTATTTTTGATGTATTGAATTTGCTTCACTTTTGAAGCCGTTTGCAACCCCATGATGGTTCTTTTAAGTTTCAATTTTTCATTCTAAAAGATCTACTATAAAGTCCATCCATATTTTTCGGGCTTTAAATTTGTGATTTAAAATAGTTATTGGACCAAAATTCTTATATGGAACAGGTAGTCATCATTGAAATCACAAATTTAAGGCCCAATAACTATTGCCTTCAGTTACAATAAATCTAATAGAATGAACTACAAAAAACAAACATCTTGTGGTAGCAAATGGGCTTCAAAAGTCTTAAAAAATCAACATGCCATATATGTTAAGCAATAAGAATGAATTTGATTCCAACCCACTTTCTGAAGTAGTTTCATTTCATTTCATTTATTCATTAAACATCTCTTGGTATTCACGAATTTCACCTATAAAAGAAAGTAAAACCTACCTATAGTATGCACTTATGGCTACATATTCTATTCTCTTACCTCTAACGTGGATGATTAATCCTATGTCTCTGTTCACCTTCGTCTCATATTTGTGTATCCTTCAAGAAATCTAGAGAACCAAACGCTCAATTACTATAGAAGCTTTGGAGACGGCAACTTAGAAGGCGGTTCTTGATCTTCCACAAACAAGGTTATCATCCGGCTTTGATTGTTATCTCTAACGTAACCTTTATTGTTTGCTTCCCATACAAATATTCAAAAAACAAACTTAAATTTTTTATAATTAGAACTTATTCCCTAATCCCTTCTCCCCAAGGTGAAGGTGGATAACGAACCCAAGTGGTAGAACCAATCTTAGATTTGTATACTATTAACCGAAACTAGTGTGATAGAGGAAATCACACTATACCCCCAACAAATAAGTATCACACCCTAATGCGTAGCCATTACAATATCTTCCCATCTAGACATGACATCAAGGTTAGATCTGTAGATTCAGGGTGAGATTGATGAAGTTATGCCAAATTTTAAATTTAGGCCAAATTCTCTACATTTTCAACTCAGGAACCACATGTAGAGCTCAAGATCTACCTCAAGAAAGTGAAACTATGGTGGAAAAGCAGCAATATACCATGAATAACGGATGTATAAATCTAGAACCCCAGGGTATCATCTTAATGTAAACCACATAGCAAATGGAAAAAAAAACAAATGAAAACCATAGTACTTTCCGCTCACCTGCGATCTAGATGTGAAGACATTAGAAATTGGAGTCGAACTGCTGGGGATGACAACAATTGAAGCAACCATTGGAGAAGATGATCAATGGTGGGTTTTCTGCGGTGTGTTTGGACTCCTTCCTGTCCTAGTGCTTTTGAGATAATGAAGGGCCGCCTTTTATTGGAAGTTGATTTGATTTCCCATCTCCTATAGAGACCACAAATTCTAAGGGGGTTGCGACTTTGATTTCAAACGAGGACGTGCATCAAGTTAGCTTTCACAAGAAAATGGGATACCATGATTTTGGACAACCAAACAACTGTGACAATAACTTTCACCGAAACCTAAATTCCAGGCATGAGAGAAAGTTGTCGCGCATGCCCTAATTATCATCCTAATTGGCATAGTGGTTAGTCTAACATTTTTAAATGCAAAAGATGACCCAATTAGTATTCTGATAAGTGAATTGTTATCGAGTAAACGCATTCCAGACTTCCGGTTATATGCCCAAGAAAATGCACAACACGTCTCAAACAGCGATGCCTAATTGAAACTTCTATCAGACTTCAGAGTTCAGACATATTAAACTTATGGAATTCAAAGATAGTGTGAACACACCCAGTCAACTATATTCCAAAATGCCCTATACTCTCACAGGTCAGTATAATAGGAAACCTATTTGCCAATTCTTCAAATTTATATCCAACAAAATAGCACTGAAGTGTGACTATGTATGTATAGAAACAACTTCATTCAACAAGGTAGACAGATGAAACAACAAAGAACAAAAGCCACAAAGCATTTCATTTATAAAAAGTAGCAAGGTCAGCTATAATCATTAAGTCGCCAAAGTACCAGGTTGGGTGAATTAGTAATGACAAGTAGTCTAATTTCAATTATGCATAGGTGTCTTCAGTTTTCTTCTAGAGTCTAGATATAGACAGAAGCAGTGACATCAAATATATAATTGATTGCTTAATTCCATAATTATATACACTGAACATCATTATTGATAGATACAGAAAGCACAAGCAAAACAATACATAAGTCAAATTACATATGAATAGATAATTAAACATACAATACCTATCAGAAAGAAGAACAAATCTCTGATTAGCAGGATCTTGAAGAGCCTCTCCAAGTAACAATCTCTCCGCTTCAATCATACTAGACTCTCCCCAAACAACCTACAACAAACAGCACATAAATCAGCAAAATTCAAAATATTAAAGGCAGCAATTGAATTAAATAACAAAATTACCCTAACACTTTCACTCAATTGCCGACCGTAGAAGAACGATGACTTGGTAGTCAACTCATTAAACACAAATCCAGGCTCCGAATGTATATATATCGAAAAACTAGCCAAATCAGCATTCTACGAAAAACAAAAACACACCAAACTCAAACAAACCATACAATAATCAAAATGACAAAAGGAAAAAAGTAGTACAAACCTGAAGGAAGTTGTTCCAAAGAAAATCAAGAGGAAGATCTTTACGAGCTAGAAAAAGAAAAGAAATCTTTGGTTGTCCATTAAATTGAGTAACAACTTGAAAAGTACTAGTACTACTATAATGTTTACGAAACTGTGGAGATTGAGAATGAAGTCTAAAGAAAGCGAAAACACAAAGAACGATAGAAAGAAATATAGCAAGCTTTGATACTAGTAAGAAAGCTGGTGATCTTATAGATAATAACGAAAACTGTTTCTTCTTCACTATCATCATCATCATCATCATTTCTTCGTCTTCTTCCTGTAAAACAGTAAAGAAAAAGAAAAAGTGACTTTGAAGAGAGTGAAGAAGGAAGAGTATGTGTAACTTTACATTGAAGAAAAGAAACAAGTGTGATATCAACGGTTGTAAAGAAAAGAAGTGGAGTAGAGTGGAGTGTTTTCGTGAGTGATCTGTTCTTAAAAGAGGAGAGAAGAAAGAAAACGTTGGTGTGTGTTGTGTTGATGATGATGACGAAAGCAAAAAAATTCAGTTTCAGATATTTATTATAGATTGCGAATCGGTCTAGTTCTAGATTCTCGATGGATCTTTTGACTAGACTCTAGAGTCATTTACGAACCCAGCCCGAACGGCAGAACCCACAGTCTTCAAATTGATGTCAGATGCTAGCATTTAATACTAGTATACTGCATTGCAGTGGGGCGTGGGCGTAGTAGCATATTATTTATTTGACTATTTTATTATTATTATTTTTTATATATATTTTTTTTTTTTATTTTGATTAATTTTTTGATTAATTTTTGATAAAATTAGACTATATCTAAAATACTTTTAAAGAAAATACAACAGTATTTTAATATTTTATATTGCCTCTTCAAATTTTATTTGGGAATGGTATCCATTTGATTAAATTACAAAACATCAATCAAAATATTAAAAATTAATTAAAGACAATTATGTCATTTAAAAAGCCATAGCAAGCACATGCATCATGCTAGTTGTAATAAGGTGGTTACATCTCAAAATTATTAGGCCACGAAAAGCCATAGCAAGATACAGAATGTATACAGCCAGAAGGTTTGTATCTCTATATTTCAAACTCGGACAAGTTGGATTGCATATTTGGCGCCAAAATCACCAATTCATCTGCATTGTTATACAAACATGGTAACATCAGTTTTAAGAAAACACGATATTAGACCATGATTAAATGGACGGAGTTGTAAACTTCAAATATAATTATTCTAAAGTGGTATGCGTTAAGGTCCCAAGATAGGTGTTGAATAAGCCAACAAGCATTCTCATCAACAACTTGCAAGTTGTAGTGCTACCAGAGGAGAAAAAGCGATCATCCTAAAGACCTACACCGAAAGTTATACATCATTGAGGAAGAGTTAGTCAGATAATATTTCTCTGAATAAGCCACAGATGAGATACTTCAAGAGGTTCATTAATTCATTAAACCAAGAACAATTTCAAAGCGTGTGGGGTTAATAGGTTTAGAAGTTAGCAACTCTTCTCTTATTCTTCATCATCTCGAACCTATAAGAAATTATGTTTTGAAGTGGAGCTCAAGAGCCAAAATGACCATCCCCCAGATACCATTTATATACATGTATCATCTACCACGTGGCTCAAGAGATGTCTTCAGGCTGTAAATTATACTAACACTGCCAAATGTCTAATGGTAAAGAGTTTTTTGTACTCCAAAGTGATTTATCTAGAGGTAGAGTGATCTGAGAACAACACTAATAAATTTCCGCCCTTCATATGTTATTGAGGTCGCCATAAAGGCGCTACTCGATGAGTTTGCGTAAGGTTCTATCCTTTGATGGATCTTATGTCAATTATAGGCATCTTGATGTCCGTGGCGACACTATGACTTATCGAGGTCACTTAATGGCTATTATTACCGCTATGGTATCAACCGGAATGATGAGATGTTCATTTGAGGAAACGTGGACATTCTTTTGGGTGCGTCTGTCTATCTTTAAACCGATCATTTCGGGGGTGTTACTGAAAATATCATCTTTGGGTCGGTGACTCCCATTGGCACCGGAGATTGTTCCTGTATTTGAATGATCAAATGTTGCTGAAATCTGTTGATCGCCAACTGCCTGGTTATTTTGAAGGCGGTGGATTTGATTTTTCTGTGACCCCTTTTTCGCCTGTCACAATAACTCCATACACTCTTTCTCCATCTGCCAAATCTTCACTCTTTCTCCATCTGCCATTCTACGGTCGTCCACTTCCCCAAGGCTTCAATCAACTCACCGCAATTCAATCATTGAGATTTTGGTATTGTGAATTCCTTGACTTCACGGAGGATTTGAAGCATCTCCCCATGCTTCAAACTCATTGGAAATTTGTAATTGTCCAACGCGAGAAAAAGAGAAAGCCGGACCACCAATTCCCACATTCCAAAGATCGAATTTAATTGGGGGTTGAATTGATCCAGAATAAACCCGCTGACTTGTTCACCTGCAAAGAAGAAGAATCATGCATCAGCCCAACCCCTCTTCACCATTTGTTATAATCTTCTCAATAACATCTTCTTCTAAACGTTCACCATCCAGCGTAAAGTAACTTCTCCCCACCATCTCCTTATATTTCGGACATCATTTTCTGCCTCAACTCCCCGAAAATCCATCATTAATTCCTTAAGCTTCTTTCTCAGCCCATTAGTAAATGTAAGTCCTTGAGCGATCAATTGGTGTACCCGCTTTATAACCCGACAACCTACGATTCACTTCATTCGCTAGAATGTTAGATGCAGTTTAATATCTGCAAAAAACACAGATTAAACCAAAATAAAATAATTGGTGACTTCTAAACTTGCTAGTTATTGATTTATGAAGTTTAATCTTAGCAAAAACATCCTACTTGGAAACACCACGGGAGTTGGGATATAATGTATTGCTGACTATTTTAAGTTTCCTGACATAAAACCAAGAAAAAAGAAACAAAATAAAAATATCTCCGAATTTCTTTTTGCTCTTTTTCTGATATTTTACTATCCACCTAATGAGGATTACTAAGACGCTAGAACAAATCTAGAGATAGATTCAATTTCTGATAGTCTTGCATGTTACGTGAATATGTTCAACATATAGACATATAGTCAGATATAGCCTGAGGGAAAAAAAAAACTTTACCCAGGCCTGCAGAAAACATGAATGTGTCCGTGCTGCAATTGCTGTAGACACAATGGTTGCAACGCGAACGTTTTGAAGTCCTATGCTATCAGCAAGACCAGCAACAAATTGGCGTGCATCCTCCCCATCAATTTGTGCAAAGGTAGAGCTGCTTGCTGAGCTGCATCACATATGAAGAGCACAATAAAGTTATAATAGATTTTTTATTTATGAAGTAGTGACTGAAACAAGAATATATTTGTGTTGAATGACAATGCACACCTGCTGCAGTAATTGAGAACAAAGTCAACTGATGAACGATAGAAGGAACCAATGTCTAAGAAGTGATTAGAAGAAACAACAATCCAAGCTTCCAATAATCACTTTTGTGGGCTTCAAATTACATGTCGAGATACGTAATGGGCATTGTTCAACTTGGCTTGAGCTATGAATTCTATGACAAAAACAGGTCATGATGATTTCACAATACCAAATGCAGCTTTAAACATTTGCCAATTGCTAAATACAATTTTATTTCATAACCTATATCAGAAAATAATTTATCATGTAACGAATGTGATATTATTGCCTCAACAACAAAAATTACAAAGAAAAATCAGCAAACCTTGAATTACTCTATTGGCTTCTTTCTGTAACTCCTGGTTGTCATTGCCAGAAACAACTGAAGAAGCCGGAACAAAATCAGGCCACCATTTAGGAAGTTTCTCCCCTTCCAACGCATGCTTTTGCAGTCTCCGCAAAGCCGCCTCACTTCCCAACTTCACCACATCTCTAGAAGGCGAAAGGGGATTAATTGGAACCTTAAAATTAAACCCCTTCTTCTTCCCTTCCCTCTCCTTAAACCTCCTTTTCTCAACCACCACTTCTCTCCAAAGAAGACTCCCATCCCTCCTCGAAACAAAAACCCCACTTCCATCACCACCACCACCAAGACCAAAACCCAATACCCTAATTTCACTAAAGCTCTAAAACAATAACAATTACAAAACCCCAAAGTAAAGTTTCACCTAAAAGCGCAAGTGATGACCCCTCGACATGAAATAATCACTCTTCTATCATAATCAATCAGTGAACCAATGTTTTGAAATCTTCCAATGCTTCATTTCGATGAAATGAATCTATTGTATTTGTACTTTGAAGTGGCTTAAATCGAGAGAGAGAAATATCATAATCTGAGAGCTTAGAAATATCTTAAGAAAATATAGTATGTGTCGTTTAAAAGATTTCAATTGGTTCGGTTTGAAGGAAAACCCACTTGAATTCTTTGAATTAAGGCGTTTTTCAAGATAGATTGTGAGAACAGGCTTGATGGAGCAGAGATTGGGAGATTGGAGGCGAAGACAAAGGAAAATGAGAAAATAGAAATGGCTGATCGGGACAAACGAAGGGTTATTTGGGGGTACGGACAGACACAGGGGAGAGTGACACCCGTAGCAAGTGGTTTTTTGGGTGATTTGAGAAAAGCGACCTCAAGAGTTCGCTACGCTCACGGATTATCTTTAGATATATATTATAGCTATACCCTCTTGGCTCTATTTTTCAAGGCTTTACAGAGTCTCCAACTTTTTCTAAACTCTAATACTAATTACGGAAAAAATAAAAAAAATCCAAATCTTTAGATATATACTAGCCATTTGGCCCGGCCTATGGCCGGACTTGCTACATAGATAGCTAAATACTCAAAAGCCTAAAGTCCACTTAAATAAATAATATATTTATATTGATAGAATGGGGTGACGTGGCTTTTTGGGAGCATTCTCAACTACTCAGTATTAATGACCAATAAAACAACAGAAAAAAAATATAATAAAAAAATAAACTAACTCCCAAAATAGCACTTCATCTAAAACAAAACCAATCTACCTAGACAAAAAGAGGTGTTTTGTCGATTCAATAAGGGTCTTGTCCAACCATATCTACCCACTAAATCAGCTTCGAGTTTTTGCCTCCCTAAATTTTCTATAATCTTCGGCTAACTGTTGTAGATTGTAATAGGGTACCTGACTTCCATCTAGCAATTAGAACAAAAGACATCTTCTGACCACTAAAGGCAAGCATCTTAGGCTTGAAATATGTTTCGGTCCATAACTTGCACTAATTTTTGCGTAACAACATTCTCCATTCTTGTATATACTATAAAAAAACAAATGTTAGATACAAAAGTGAATTGAAAACTTGAAGCCAACTGAAGGAAAGCATGCTACCGGTACATACGTTCCTGAAAGTCTAAAGAATTAAAATGTAAATATTATACTTTTATAGCTACCAACTCACCTCCATTGCTATTGAAGAAGGTGTGAGACTGATACTCAACATTTATGTCCTTGCAAAGAGTAATAGATGTAAAGCATCAAAGCTTGATGAAAACACTCTCCATTGTTCATTCAAATAAATTCTCTTTTGGATGATCATACATGGTCTATATCTCATAGTGTCATACGTTCTTACAATTATAGCATATCTTCAATTAATCCTGGATTTTTTTTTTTTCGCTAAAGTACGAAAACAACTTTAGTCTGATGTGCCTCATGGCCCGCCGTTAACGATATGTGCAGTTTGTGCACTCTTCTTTCCCTATTTACATGTGACCCTCCCAAGTAAAAGATTAGCGCTTGCTTGATTTGAGAGAATAAGAATGTTCAGGAGAGGTCTTGAATGTGTTTTCCTGTGTCATTAGAACATTTATACGAAACGTTTCTCATTTTTTTTCTTCGCCTCATTTTTCACATGGTTATAGTAGGATTTGAGTTGCAAACTACTAACTAAATAATGATTGCATCATTAAATTCGAATCTTAAAAGCACACATATTATTGATCTTTGGGATCAATTAGGTTCAATCCTTCACTGATCCTAAAGACTCAACTAACTGTGAAGGAAACTTAACTATCTTAGTTCGACTAAGCATTTAATCTCCACTGAAAATGGCCAAAGAAAGGTTCAACAACTAAAGAGACTGGAGAAGGATAAATTTGCACACCCAGTGACCCAGGCTGTCAATAATCTTTGTGACTTACACTAATATCAGTTCAGGAAGAGGTGAGCTTCCCACAATCAAAGTCAGATTTCTTGAGTAACAAACCAGCTAGGTACGACGACAAAAACTTGTCTCTAAAGAAGTTCATGATATTCCCATTGCTCTGTTGTAACATACCGACAATATAAGATGTAGCAATGAGCTCAAAACTTCTCCACTTTCTTTCCTTAGCAAACTTCTTAATACCTTTCCTCATCCTCTTATATTCTTCTTCATCATCTGTTTTTTCTTTAGTTTGCTTTCTCGGAAAGACTTCAGAAAGACATCTTGCTAAAACAACACCATCTTCTAAGGCCGCACAACCCCCTTGGCCAATATCAGGAGTCATACGATGCAGAGCCTCTCCTGCTACACATAAATTTTCTTTGTAGATAGCACCTGGCCATAGTACATTCAATGGATGCCCGGATCTTAATGGAGCTGAGATAATGCTTTCCAAACCGGTTTTTTCTATGACACCCAGTACTTCTTTGGGAACTTTACCAAGATTTTGTAGCACGAATTGTTTTATTTGGCTAAGGTCTTCTTCCTCTCTTGCTTCTTTCTCTACAACCACACGTCATGCCATTAGTTTAAGAAAAAAAAATTGTTGAGCAGTGTCCTGCAACAATGTAGTTTCTGTTTCAAATCTCAAGACGAAAAACATACGTTGTGTTTAAGTACAATACTTGTTGATGTTGAAATGTCAAAGTAGAAAAGCATAGTCGAAATTAGATATTTACCAAAAGAAAACCACGCAATAGAAATTCTTATTTATATTGAGCAGATGGAGTGTAAGTGAAGAACCAGTACATGTGCTTTCGCTTTCGCTAGAGGAAGGAATCCCTGGCGAAAGCCATTTCCGAAAAACAACAGGAACTTTGGTTCAAAATTATGACCATCTGGAAACTCTACAAAACCTCTGATTGCCGCCCTTACGATTTAAAAGATCTCCTCAAGGAAAGCTAGGTTCCTTTCCATTGCTTTGAAGTGTACCAATAGATCAAGAATGACTTAGTATCGACTACCTGAAAACCACATTAAGACAGAAAACCATGAGAAAAAAATATAAAAAATTTATTCCACTCATAAAAAAAAAATGAAAACAAAGGATAAAATAGGATTATAAGATTTTGAATATATCATTATTTTTGTATGCAGCCTGAAAAAAAATAAGTTTTTCAAGAAAACCTTAAATATTAAAAGGTGCAATCACCAAGCAAATGTACTCCACTGAAAATAGATAATTCGAATAGAAAATAACTAAGCAAGAAGAAGCTTGTATGAATGGAAACTAACTTGTTAGCGTAGCTAGCTAGCTAATCAGAGTGAACCAAATATAGCAAATGAGAGCAATATATATATGAAATTGGGGTGTAGTTAAGAAAAAAAAGTCCATCCTTATATAAGGAGGGTTGCCATAGATGGGATAGTTCGAACTACTACTAAGAGTATTCTCAAAAAATCTGAAAGGGTTCCTGGATCTAAAGGAATCCACAAAGGATGGAATAGCCGGACTGTGATCAGATATGGTACCATTAAGTAGGAATTATTCCACTGTAGTCTCCTGTGGAACATAGACCATTATCCTTAATGAGAACCCTCTCAAGTTTTGACCATTTTCTAGGAGGCACATCTCCCATACTTGACCATTAGGTAAACTTGCTTCTTGTGGCTCTATGATCAAAGAGTCCTACAACATTTAAACATGATGAAAAGGGTTGAGTTTCTCTTTGTAAGACAGTCGCTGCACCCACCCTTTCTGAAGACAAAAAGTGATTCAAATTATAGAAGTGATCCAAATTACCGATACATTATTTTTTTCAATTGCACACAGTCAATATGTTGATAAATATATTAGCACCATAAATTTGATAACTGAGCTCGTCCATAATGAGTCAAGATCTTTGTAGTTCTTGAACTTAGGACGATTAGGTTACAAAGTGTGGATATTTGTTACATTCTATTGATCAGATGTGTGTGTATGGAAACACAATAGACCCAATTAGAAACAGGACTTCAACTATTATTAAATGTATTAATACCGGACTGTGACACAACAATGTCAATCAAAGATATCACATTCGCATAAGGAGGAATGTTGGCTCCTAAAACACCCTGACAAAATGTAAGATAAGAAACACAATTGGTGGTGGGCACAGTCTCAACCGTAACACCTAGTAGTACTGGTAAATTAGAGAGTTAAGTTTAGGACCTCTTAGAACCTGATTCCATTCTTCCTTAACCACCTTGTGACTTTTTCGCGATCCATATAAATTACAAACAAATACCATGGGAAAAACACCTAACAGCTCATATCCGTGGCTAAAAATACCGAGAATTCGTGGCATAAAGTCAATTTTTTTTGTAGTGTATCATAGACATTTTTTAGAACACTAACCGAAATAGATGACACCAAGTTTCATAGGTAATCGGACATTGCATCTCTCCTATACTACAATATAGAGTCGGTGTTGAATAAAGAATCACCTAAGGATCTTTAAGAGTTTCAAAGATGGCGACCATATGGTTCTTAGCAATAAGGATTAATAATTGAAAACCAATTACATCAATCTAATCCTTGTTAAGTACATAAAGTAGCGAGCCGGCCATATGGTTCTTTAGGAACGATCCACTCTCCACTAACTATAATCCAACTCAATTTTGATTTGCATCATCTGCAATTACCCATTGATGCCTGCAACTGATCTCCTTCAGAGCCCCCATGATACACCTTCCTATTTCCCATAATACACCTGTTAGTTAGTTTCTTTAAGTCAGTCAATGGGCCAAGGATGGTCTTTTACTTCAACAAAGCAAGAGAACATAATATGCAATGAAGATCCAAAACATATATTAGGCTCCAAAACACCTTGTAGTTGGGTTTCCAATTTTCTGCCGTAGCTCTCAAAATTTAGTAGACACTAAGAATTAAATTTTCCAACTCATCATCCCAAATCCTCAATACGCCTATTTCAAAGTGCTCAATGACAAAGAGTACCTATTCAAGCAAATTCCAAAACAATTAATACCTGATTTTCATTGGGAAAGAAAGTTTTAATAGCAGCTTTAACTATCTCAACTAAATAAATAAATGAAAAACAAACTATGAGAAAGAGAATATATAAACAGTCTTTCCAGGTTACAAAAGTGAGGAGAGCGGTACCAAAATGGGGTCACATTGTAAGAGCAACCACAAAAGTATGCCCTCAATACATCATACAAAAAGACAGTAGAAAGAGTACACAACATCATATACAATCATAACTTTCCCATAAACCCCATAAGAAGACCCTAATCAGGACATATCCTCTACATGATGAAGCAATAAATAGGTAGCATGTCTTTGGTTGCATGGGTATGCGGACGGAGTGTCCGGGTTTGGACATCGGTGCGACGATTTGGACACAGCAAGATCTGAGAATTAAGGTACTTGTTTTGCTTGTGTCCAGTGTCCAGATCCGTGTCCGCACGACACGGCACGCCGATCTGAGAGGAAATTATGCACTACCCATGCAACAGAGGTAGCATGTGTGTAAAGAGGGAGAGTAAATAGAGAGAGAGACAATTTTGATTTCGAATTTTTATGTAGAATAATATAAAGTATTTTTAATTTTCAAAATGGATCCATATGAAATTCATCCCACACTTATTTTGTTCTGCCTTATCCCCTTGTCTGAAACTTTCCTTCCTCTTTCTTTAAATTTAAGAAGATTTAATAACAGTACGCTAAAACGGAGTATAGTGAAGTATAGTGATTAATAGAAAAGTAAGTATACATAAATAAGTAATTCATCCGCAGAGTATTTCTAATGTTTGTTTGGAATGAAATGTCTTATTGTTCATCTTGGATTTGTATCTCCCTTATAACAGTCTGATGGCCATTCTTTTTTGTAACATTCTTTAGTTTGTTCCACACAATTATCCGTCCGACTACATCTGTAAATAAAAAGAACAGCGTAAAACATTAGATTAACGTTGGAAATAATTATTAAAATATTATAGTATGTAGGTACATACCTATAAGATGCTTGTCGTTAATCTTGGATGATATTTGATCAAAATCGACAAATTGGAATGCATGCTCTGCGAAGTTTGTAGCGCTGATTTTGGCTGGTTTTATCTTGGTGCCCAATTGAAAGTGATAATATATTCTCTAGATGTTACTTTATATGCCTTGTCGCTTTTTATCAAAGAAAATCTATAGATTTCATAAATCTCTTTCTCAACTATGGGGTGTCTAAACTTATCCATGAACGTTTTATAAATTCTTGAATGTATCTGGTGTACCTGGTAAAAGTGCAAATGTTGTTATATATTGTGTTTGATAAAAAAAGTAAAACAAAAGATATATAATTATACATACCTGTTCGTCAATGAGGAGCATGTCTAAACTTGTTATTTCATCCGAGCTGTTGTCAATGGCTTCCCATAATCTACTTACTCTAGCTAATATCTTCCAGTCTCTATCAGAAGAGTCAATGGCAGCTATGCAGTGATGTTGAAGAAGTGCAATTCGTAGAGGTATGTATACACAATCATACAATATCAAATCTAAGATAAATAAATTTTGCTGAAAGTATTGTCAAATATCTCACTCAAAAGAAAGTTTTATGCAAGCGTTAGTACAATTGCAATAGTACATCTCCTTTAATAAGAGAAACGAATTTGGTTGAGAGGTGTCGAAAACATTCTAGACTCCTCGCCTTGTAATGGGTAGTGTTGAGAATGAATGCAGTCGGTTACGTGTTTTTTGTTAACTGTTTGGGCCGAGTGGGGGAATGGCCCATATTAGCGTTCAATTTTGGACTTTACATTGAGATGATCTTGCGTGATTTTGCATTAGTACATTTTCATTAGTATAGCTTCTTTTATACATGAGCGTAACTTTTGATATTGCATTAATACACTTGCAGAAGATAAATGACTCTTTTTCAATGCATCAACAAGAAATGACTAATGTTCAAGATGATGATATGCAGAAGACACAACCGACCGGGTGTAGAGGGCGGAGAGAGGTATTGCTTTAGCAAGATCCGATGCGTTTGCCTCGGATGTTGTCTTGTCAAAGAGCTATGATCCAGGTTTATGGTGCAAGGCCAATTAGGAGGTGGCCGGAGAAGAAGGTGGTGACCGAAGTTATCAAAGATGCCGATAAGAGGGGAGATAGATGAGAACTCATCAGTCTATATTGATGCTTCACCAATAGGCGATGAGCTAGCATATCAGGTAGAGAAGAATGGGGGCCTTGTGAATGCAAGCACTGGTAAAAAATCAGATGTATTGATTGAGATACCGAATAGGCAGAGGAATGATTCTGCTCAGGCTGTGAAGAGGATCCGGATTGAAGAAATTGATGATGATACGCAGAAGACACAACTGACTGGTGTAGAGGGCGGCAAATTAAGAGAAACACACTTCATATTGGAAGTGGATATATATAGTTATTGTACTTACTTACAGAATAGGAGCATATCTGTCCTATGAACATAAATGATGTATGTATCCAATATGAAAAGCATCTGAAATTGGCTATAAATGCATAATACGAACCCAAAACTGGTAGACAGGTGAGAACAACAAAATCCCAACAAACAAACAATAAGTTTAATGCAGAACTCAGCTAAATCAAAATCCAAAAATACTCTACAAAATGAAAACTGAAACCATATAGTCATAGCTCTGATAATATGAGCAATTAAAATCCACATAGTGTCCGAAACGAAAAATGAAACCATATAGTCATATTTTGTGACAATATGAGCTCCTTATCTAGTTCATCCGCCTTATGAGCTCATTGATGTAATCTTTCCTATTTCCAGCATCTCCACCTTCAACATAGTGGTTTCTCTTCTTCTTAATTCCACCTAATGGAGCAGTCAACTGGAAAGGCCATAAGAAGTTGTTTGGTTCCCTGAAATGAGGTCCTACAGTCATGATCTCATGAATCAAATCTTCAACACAGATCCGAGTAGAACTCCCAAGCTTGACTACCTCTACAACACAAACAAATCAAACCAACCAAAACATATAATATATGAGATTGTATTTTCACAAAACGAATCAAAACTAAATATCCAAATATTAAAGTAACTTACGCACACCTTCATTGATACAAAAATTCTTCCTAAATATAATATATGAGATTTGTATTTTGATAGGTAAAATTTTATGTATTTGCTCAGATTTGATTTTCTCAATATAAAGTTCACAATCCTAGTTCTCTGGGGGTAGGGAATGGAGACGAATATAAAATCACAATGTTCGTGGCAGGAGATGGAATCTATCAGACAAAAAAGAAGAGTTTCCTTTTCGATATGTGGGTTTTGTAAATACAAATCTTAAACAACTAAAAGGAAAACAAAAAACAGATCGACGGAGTCTATTGGGCAATTTAGAACAATTTAAAATCTAGAATGGACAGGTGGTGTGTAAACTAAAACAGTTACAGAGATGTATCTTTGTACTAGTTTTAGAAGAATTGGACTCAACATATTATTGAACCAAATGCTTCAAAAAAAATATGTACAATACCTAATGAAAAATATTGCTTACTTCTATCTTTCCTCTTCCCATGGTAGCAATGGCAGCGCAGTATAGTGGGCAAGATCTTTAAACTGGCCGATAGAGCGGTGTAGTAATCCTCTTGGCCTCATCATTTGGTTCCATTGGGTCCATCATACGGTCTCCTTTGTGGCGTTTCACGTCGCTCTGACTCTGTCTTCTTAGGTGTCAGACCAAGAGCAGTCATCCAATTCTATGGAGTCCATTGTGACTTGAACCTCCAAAATAACCGCCCGTCAGTGATCACTCCATCCCACTAATTGTTTTTTTGTTGTTGTTGTACACGACCGAGAGTAACTGCATTCCCTTCACTTGTGAGTCTCCTTTCCCATGTCATGAATATAATATGATCTTCTTCATACTTCCCATACTCAAGAGGCTCCCACACTCAGCTTCTCACACACATGCAGCTGCTTTAAGATATATAGCAAACTCAAAAGAATATGATACTAGAGCTACATATATATTACTACCACTATCAATGTTCACTAAAACTTGCTATGCAATATTCTAAGTAGAAAGGATATTATGCTGACTTGAGTGAGTGAAATAGCAAATATACATTTCTATAGCGAATGGAGTGATGAGTTATCCATAACGCCTCTTTACCGCATACGACACACATCTGTGCATATCTCTAGACATGTTTATGCAAAGATCCTCGAGGTTCACAATCAGAGCGGAGTTTAGAAGAGTAGGACTAAGTTAAAGCTCCAAGTGAAGCAACATTAGTAGTGACGAAGAACATTTTTAAAGGGGATCTTTCCATTTGTTACTTTCAATAGGCATCTAAGCATAAGTGGAGCAAAAGTAAGTAAAAATATCTCGCCTTCCAAACTTCTCTATTCTGCAAATGTAGTTGTCATTGGACCTTGATTATTTCTTGCCAAAATCATAATCATAACTTTGTTCTAGACTTCTTTTCCTAGAAAAATGTCTGGGATTAACCGATGAAAACTGTGGAACTCATTTTATTAATTGAGAACCGAAAGATAGACTTTAAAACATGGGAATGTGTACATCTTCCTAAGTAGAGGTGCAAAATAAGTACTTTTACCATTTAATTATCTTTAAGAAAAAGATTTGAACAAATGGAATGATATGAAGAAAGGAAATCACAAATTCACAATTGATATAAGTATATCAAAGAAACTATCTTACAAAACCGCATTGCATGGGTCTGTCCAATAATCTCCACATCTTGTTGGGTTACCGGTTTGTCATTAGGCAAAATGGCGGTTGCATCCTATAGATAGCCGTAATATCAGTAAGTCTCCTTATATAGACCCTTTAAATAATGTATAATTATGATTTAAGTTGATATAAACACAATTTTACCATAAGGGCATCAAGAACCTTTGTTTTGTCCTCATCTCGATCTATCCTTGCATTCATAGTTGCCGCAGATTTAGCCATGGGCCTACACACACCGGGGAGTGATGACATTACTACGGGTTGCTCTAACCAATTATGCTTGAATCATTGCTCTGATCGACTGGTATTAATGTAGTTGCTTCGAGTGCTTCTCCAATGCTTATGTTGAACTATGCCATCCACAGTACAAAGAAGCCATAAATGAAAATATGTGGTGGGGGGCACTTACATGGTTATTTTTCTTCCATTGATATCCAATAAAACCCATTTTCATTCTGAGTTTAGATTCTTGGCTGCAACTGTGCATATCTATAAGCACCACCGCTACATCTCTATTACACTCTTCACTACAAAAAAAAAAATATTAACAGATAAAGTTTGAAGTTTTATTTTAAGGAGAAGAAAGATTATTACCATCGGGTGAAAGCACTTCCATCTTTGGCACGTTTGAGAGAGTTACTGGTACTGTTGATGTCGGTTTAAACTTCAACCTTTCTTGTTCTTGGAGGATTCATCAATCTTGCTTTCGAGCCATTATTTTCGAGAGATTTTGAGAGATGGTTTGGAATTTGGAAGTGAGAAAGGGTGAGCGGTTTGTTTAATAAGTTGGGTGAAATGTTTTGGATTTTGAGTAGCCCAAACAAATGCAAAGCATTGGTTGGGGAGAACCAACTCAAAGATGGTAACACCATTAACAATATGTCAGCGTACCTGGAAATGAGATCAATATGGACAATTCGTGTAATTTCAGCAATGACAGTTTCTTTTGCGATCAAAATCATTTAATCCCACGAACCAAAAGTCTATATAGTAGAAGAAAGATTATAACCGAATGAATATAAGATTTAAGAATGGAGATAAGATTTAAGAAAGAGGTTTTTATCTACTTATCTATTTTGGGTTTTTATGTATTTTGGACTACGAACAATTGAAATCGCCAAAAAAAAAAAAATGAGAATTCATTTTTTTAAGTAAAATCTGATGTGTCAGTCTGAGAGAAAAAAAGGGGACTGACGTGGGTCACTGGGAGCATTCTCAACTACTCAGTATTAATGGTCTTTGATTATAGTTATACCCTCACCAATCTATTTTTTGGAGCACTCTAGAGACTCTAATTTTTTCTAAATTCTATTACTAATTATAAAAAAGTAGGATATAAATAAATAAACAATCTCATCTAGAATTTCACAGAATGTCCAACTTTTTCTAAAACATATAGCTAATTATGAAAAAAAAAAACTAAATTGCAAAAAATAATATTTTCAACCAAAAACGATTTTCCTAAAATCCTTATGCTACAAAAAATAGTTTCCACACTAATCTCAGACGAAGTTTAACATAACAAAGTTTCATTCTAGAAAATGATAATGAAACAATGAAAGAACAAAGGAAAAAATGAATTGAGTTGCTTGAACATTTACTTAATTCATTTGTTAACCACACATATAACTGGAAAAAATGAAAAAATAAATAAACTAATCATAAAATAAGTAATAGTGTACACCAAAAACAAATAAAATTGTATTGCATGCAATATATATATATATACATAACAAATAAAGTTGAATCAATTTGAGGTGTAAAATTTAGTCATAGTTAAGGATTTCAAAAACCACATGCCACAATAATTACGATATATTCTAATTAAATTTATGAATTTTATAATTTCTAATTTTAGTGGAATAACGAGATTCAGTTAAAACGGACGTTGGCTTAAATAAATTATATAACTATTGATTTAGTTAAAATAGACGTTGGGCTTAAATAAATTATATACCAAACCAAACCAAACCAAAACAAATTACATGTGGAAAATTAAATTATATAAAAAATAACATCACAAAATATATAATAGCAATTGGAAAAAAAAAACCCCCAATAATAATAAATATTTTCAAATATATATAATACTGTATGAAACTAACATCAAAGAACAATTACCGAGAAACATAAAATTAGATGCAAATGCATTGAACTAACCTCAAATAATATTTAACAGGAAATCGGAAATTGGATGCACATGCAAACATTAAACTAATAAACTAATCTTAAAAATTAATTAATGGACAATCAGAATATTGATACAACTGCATTAAACTAACCTCAAAAAATAATTAACGGAAAATCAAAACTTAGATGCAAATACATCAAACTAACACCAACAAATAATTGTCGGGAAATTGGAAACTGGATGCAAATGGATTGAACTAACCCTCAGAGATTAAATTACCGTGAAATCGAAAATTGGATGCAACTGTATTGAACTAACCTAAAAAAAATAACTAAATTGCAAAAAGCAATATTTTCAACCAAAAACGATTTTCCTAAAACCCTTACGCCACAAAGAATAGTTTACACACTAATCTCAGGTGAAGTTTAACATAACAAAGTTTCTTTCTAGAAAATGATAATAAAACTACGAAAGAACAAATGAAAAAAATGAATTGAGTTGCTTGAACATTTACTTTATGCATTTGTTAACCACACATGTGACTGAGAAAAAAGGAAAAAAAATAAGTAAACTAATCATAAAATAAGTAATAGTGTACACTAAAAACAAATAAAATTGTATTGTATGCACTATATATATGGGTCCAATAAATAAAGTTGAATCAATTTAAGGTGTAAAATTTAGTCATTGTTAAGGATTTCAAAAACCACAGGCCACAATAATTACGACATATTCTAATTAAATTTATAAATTTTATAATTTCCAATTTTAGCGGAATAATGAGATTTAGTTAAAACGGATGTTGGCTTAAATAATTTATATAATTATTGATTTAGTTAAAGTAGACGTTGGGCTTAAATAAATTATATATCAAACCAAACCAAACCAAATTACATATGGAAAATTAAATTATACAAAAAATAATATCACAAAATATATAATAGAAACTGGAAAAAAAAACCCCCAATAATAACAAATATTTTTAAATATATATAATACTGCATGAAACTAACGTCAAAGAACAATTAATGAGAAACAGAAAACTAGATGCAAATACATTGAACTAACCTCAAATAATATTTAACGGGAAATCAGAAATTGGATGCACATGCAAGCATTAAACTAACCTCAAAGAATAAATAACGGGAAATCAAAACTTGAATGCACATACATCAAACTAACATCAACAAATAATTATCGGGAAATCGGAAACTGGATGCAAATGCATTGAACTAACCCTCAGAGATTAAATTATCGGGAAATCGGAAACTGGATGCAACTGTATTGAACTAACCTAAAAAAAATAACTATAAATTGGAAACATGATGCAAATGTGTGAAACTAATCTTTACAAATAATTAATGGGAAATCGAAAATTGGATGCAACTACACTAAACTAATTTCAAAAAATAAATTTGATACAAATACATTGAACTAACCTCAAGAAATAATTAACGAAAAATCAGAAATTAGATGCAAATTCATTGAACTAACCTCAAATAATAATTAACGGGAAATCAGAAACTAGATGCAAATACAACCTCATCGAATAATAAACGAGAAATCGGAAACTGGCCGGATGCAAATGTATTCAACTAATCTAAAAAAATGATTAACGGAAAATCAGAAACTATATGCAAATGCATTTAATTGAGCTCGAAGAATAATTAGCAGTAAATTAGAAATTGGATGCAAATGCATTAAACTACAGCAAATAATAATTAACAAGAAATCGGAAACTGGATGCAACTGCATTGAACTAACCTCAAAAAATAAATAACAGAAAATTAGAAATTAGATGCAAATGCATTGAACTAACCTCAAAATATAGTTGTGTTATATGTTGTGGGAATGTCTCGATAAGTATAGTTTTGCATTTAAAACGGTGTTTATCTAATCTTTTTCGTATAATTGGGAACACTTTGCTATTCAAGTAGCTTCAATATGAACTTTATCTTATTAGACAATTTCATAAAACTTCAATCAAACTTCAATTATTAAACAATAAATGAAGTTGAAAGGTTTTATCAATGGCGAGTTATTTTTTTTTAATAGAGAGTACGTGAGGTTTTCATGTTATAAGAAATTTGGATGAGTGAGCAATATAATATCTGTATATAATAGTTATGCATATATAGTTGAATATATTTTTCAGAATAATTAATATGACAGGACCCGTTCGTAGATAATCTTTGAAGATCTCACATAGTGAGTCAGGTATATAATTTAAAGAATAATTAACGGAAAATCGGAAACTGGATAATGTTTGATGATCCAATATAGTAAATCAAGCATAATTTATTTTTATGTCATGTTTGCAAGGACACTACATATGGATAAGTAGAAAGTTGGTATTACACACCACATTGGATAATTAAAAAGAAATCGAAAACTGGATTCAAATACATTGAACTGAGCTCAAATAGTAATTAACGGAAAATTTAAAATTTTATGCAAATGCAATAAACTAAACTAAAAAAGTAATTAATTAGAAATCGGAAACTGGATGCAACTGTATTAAACTAACGTCAGAGAATAACTAATGGGAAATTAGAAATTGGATGCAAATATTTGAAAAATATTTAACAGTAAATTGGAAACGGTATACAAAAATGCATCAAACAAACCTCAAATAATAATTAACGATGAATCAGAAACTGAATGCAAATGTATTGAACTAACCTCAAAATATAATTAACAAGAAATCAAAAACCAAATGCAACTGCATTCAACTAACCTCATAGAATAGTTGATGGGGAATCAGAAACTACATGCAAATACATTAAAATAACCTCAAAGAATAGTTAACGGGAAATCAGAAATCGGATGAAATTGTATCGAACTAATTAAAATCTCAAAGCATAAATCATAAACTAGATACAGATGTATTGAACTAACCTTAAAGAGTTATAAATGAAAAATCAAAAGTTGTATGCAAATATAATGAACTAATCTAAAGACTAATTAACGAATATAGAAACATAAAAAAATGGATGCAAATGCACTGAACTAACCTCAATGAATAATTAACGAGAAATCATAAATTTGATGCAACTGCATTGAACAAACCTCAAAAAATAATTAACGGGAAATCGAAAACTTGCTGCAAATGCATTAAACTAACCTCGAAAAATAATTAATGGAAAATCAGAAATTGGATGCAACTGCATTGAACTAACCTCAAAGAATAATTAACGAAAAATAGAAAACTGGATATAAATGCATTAAACTAAAATCATATATTAACTAACAGGCTGGAAAATCAGAAATTGGATGTAATATCCTTGATGAATATTTTACGGAAAATCAGAAACTAGATGCAAATGCATTAAAATAACCTTAAAGAATAGTTAACTAGAAATCGAAAACCGGATGTAACTACATCGAACTACCCTCAAAGCATAAATAACTGGAAATTGATTGGAAACTAGATGCGAACTAACTTCGAAAAGTAATTAACGGGAAATCAGAAACTGGATGCAGATGTATTAAACTAACCTTAAAGAGTAATTAACGGAAAATTGGAACCTTAATGCAAATGCAATTAACTAATCTCAAAGAGTCATTAACGAAACATTAAGAACTAGATGGAACTGCACTGAATTAATTTTAATGAATAACTAACGGAAAATCGTAAACTTGGTGCAACTGCACTAAACTAACCTCAAATAATAATTAATGGAAAATAAAAAACTTGATACAACTACATTGAATTAACCTCAAAGAATAATTAATGGAAAATCGAAAACTAGATCCAACTACATACATTGAACTAGCCTCAAAGAATAATTAACGTAAAATTAGAAACTTGATGCAAATGCATTGAACTAACCTCGAAATATAGTTGTATTATATATAGGGAGAATATAATATCTCGACAAGTATAGTTTTGCATTTTAAGTAGTACTTATTATAATTATTTTATTATGATTGAGAATGTCTTGCTATTTAAGTAGCTTCAATATCATCTTCGCCACATTGAGCATTCTCACAAAATTTCAATCAAACTTCTATTATTAAACATAACAACCAAAATAAATCGACGGGTTTTACCAAGATTTGGTGCTTTCGTTTGATAGAGAGTGGTGCAAAAAATTTAAGCAAGTGATTAATATAATTTTCATATCTCATAGCTATGAATAGTTGCTAATATTTTTTAGAATAATTTAATATAACGACACCCGTTCGTAGGACGGGTTCGAAAGCTAGTATATATTCTATATAATAAAACAGCTTGGTCTTTAAGCTCTTTGTGTGAAGCCTACATCGGATCGGACGACTACATCCGACGGTTTAAGCTCTCTTTTGTGAATCCTACATCGGGTTTAAGCTCAATACATTTGAAGCTCATAGGATTATATCTCATATCTTCATTGGATATATATCCACGAGAATACATTTGATCTTGTCAATACATAGGGATTATATCATAGGGATTATCTTCATATTCGGATTATATATCCACGAGAAGGCTATATAAATCTATCCAGACTGACGTAAAATCTATCCAATTACCACAAAGCACAAGCCGGCTCTAAAATCATAAAAAACAACATCCTAGAATCTTAGAAATAGAGAGTCGGAAGAGTCTCATTCCGATATATATCCACAGGATTATATCTCATATCTTCATTCGGATATATATCCACGGGAAGGCTATATAAATCTATCCAGACTGACGTAAAATCTATCCAATTACCACAAAGCACAAGCCGGCTCTAAAATCATAAAAAACATCCTAGAATCTTAGGATAATAGAGAGTCCTAGAGAAAATCTAGGTAATATATTAATACTTGAAATAGAGAGTCGGAAGAGTCCTAGGATAATAGAGAGTCCCAGGAAATAGAGAGTCCCAGCCCTCATCTTCTATATAGACCTCCAAATGTCCACGCACATTCATCAACTTTAGCTGCTAATGTTAGTACTGCTGCTATTGGTGTTGCTGCTTCGTCTCTGCTAATGTTAATACTGCTAATGTTTATTTGCACTTTTAAGCTGTGTATACAATTACTGATTATATTGATGTAAAGTTGGCGTCCACAATGTAACATAGAGTGTTTCCGTTTTGCAGGTCTGAAGGTGTCTCTTTGGTATACTACGAAGACCAAGCTTGCTACCTCTCTTTCTTTACTGCGGTCTCTGCGCCTGCCCCCATCGAGGTATTTGCACTTTACTGATTATATTGAAAGAATCGGGCCTGAGTCTGAAAGCCCTGTGCCAATATTCCCATGGGTAAGTCTTCTTACTTTTCATATCAGACTGATTAAACACTCAGAAACTATATACTTTGAAGTAAAGTCACTCACCAGCACTGTCTTTGCTTTGGTCTAAGCTGGTTTCTCGCTGAGCCTGCTTCCCCAGTCTATACTTCTACAAATATGCCACAATGTCAATTAGAATAGAAATATCATAGCCGTAAACGTACATAGTCATCTGGAAAGGAATGGATGGAGTTACCAGTGTTCCTCAAAATATAACATTTTGGTATTGACCAAATAAAAATAGCAAGGGAAAATTTTTCAAGCAAACCTGCAAATGGCTCTTTAAGTGGTACAATGTCAAGCCCTTAAGGCCCATCACCCTCAGCACTGACTTGGGTGTTGCTTCTGTATAACCAATAATACACAAAATTAGAACAGTATCAATGTTACGTTGCAGCACAAATTACAAAAGAAATGCACAAATTTAGTGAGGAGTAGGAGACGATCGACTTACTGTCAGGTCCACCAAGCTTGGTGACAGCATCCACGAAACGATCATGAAGCTCAGCCGTCCATCTCAGTCTAGGCTTAGGATCTCTAGACAGAACAATTCCTCCACTCATCTCGTACGGATATCTTTCATACTCCCTCTCCATCTGCATATTTGTCTGGCTACACTCCCTTTGAGAAAGAGAGACAGGCTAAATTAAAGTGTAGTGAGTAGTAACAAAGTAGAAAGGATTATTCTTGCAAGAATATTTTTTTTCTTCTTTTTTAAGATGATCAAAAGCTTATCTAGCTACTATTCCATTTTCTTTTCCTCCAAAGCAATCAAAGTATCCTCACCAATATGTAATAATATCCATCATCAAAACACTTAAACTTTGGTGACAGTGATGTCTTCTAAACTAAAGATTCTTGATCAAATGAACTGAAATGAAAAGTTATGTGTTGAATATTAAAGTTTTGAATAGTGGACTATGTTATGACTTATGAGCTTTAAGCTTTAAGCTTTAAGCCTTTAAATGCGGAGGTTCATCTAATCAGTTAAAGAGAAGTAATGGAAAATGAATAGAGACATGGAAAAGCTAGAATTGATTCAATAAAAACGCCCCTAGATTCCCGATTTATGAACATGCAAGGCGTGAGTGCCTAAGAAAAACAGACTTTCACAACGACCACTCTTACTTCTAACTTCCATTCACTTCTCCATCTCCTACGCCTGGTACTAGATTCCTTAAACTACTACACCTCCCTTTGGCCCTCTATAGTATATTGTCAAATTACGAAAAAAAATGTTCCAGCCCTGCCTCATGAAACAACATTGACCAATATACAAAGCCATGGTGTTAATAACAATGGGCAAAAGATCAATTTGTTTAGAAAATCAACATATTATATGTGTGTATCGAATTCCCTAAACAAACATTACTAATGAGCCAGAATAAATTATTTGGGCAATGGTCAGATATGATATCTTGAATGAAACTTTTATGCATATGCATTATTAGTATCTAATGAATACATGAGATATCACACCAATCAATGAATATATTTGAAGTGAGAATCATGTCCTGTGAATAAACTTAATCACGGACACTTCACATTGAAAGGTTGAGACTTGGGAGTGGGTAGGCATGAATTTTGCGATGGATTACTGATGATTAGTTTTATTTCACTAGCTATTCAATTGTCAGTGTCCTAAGAAATAAAAATTGTCACACCTTTTTATCATTTTTCAACTACAGGTTGGTTCAGTACATCGACTCTTATGATCCACCACTAAAAGGATTGCAGGAGGACCTTAATTTTGTCAGCCCACGTCTTGGAGACCGAGCTTTGTCATCTTTGCAGCCATTAATGTATGTATTCTATGTTAATGACTAAGTTACACATAACTTTGAAACAGATAGAGTTGCTAAAAGTAGAGGTGAAGATTTGCAGATGAAGTGCTTGCTCGAGCTTTATGGACTTAAGGTAAGTTTATGGCGCCTATAACAACATAATAACATTAATAAGCCATTTTATTCCCATATATGATATAGTTTTACTCATGAGATAAATGGAAGTTTGTGAGTAAGGTAGGGCTGATTATATCACTTTTTTTATCGTTAACTCTTAGTCTGGGGTTATTGATGTTCAACTGAAGCAAAATGTTGAGCTTATGGACCAAGTTGCATAGAGCCACATTGTCATTTATACTGCTGTTTGAGACTTAAATTTGATCCTCTCTCTTAGCTAATGGACGGGGCTTGACTTCGAGATATCTTACAACACTGCACAAGAAATTCTTGATTTTTTTTTTATCAAGTATCCTTCTCCTTCCACTCGGCACTACTTTCTTTTAGTCAGCATTTTTAGGTTTTTTATATCCATTGTATATGTTTGGTATCTGTGAATCTGCAATACATTTAATTAAGTATGATTCTGACTTCAAATAAAATTACTCTTTATTACTAAGCTTGGTCGCTAACATGACAAGATGAGTCTAGATTTACAATACACCCTTTGAGGTCGAAAAGGCGATCAATATATATGTGGTGATTAAAGGATGAAGGTTGGTAATATAGACATCTCCCGTATATACTCATTTTCTTAGCTCATATAGGAAGGATACTTACAGGTCATAAGTCACAATGGTAGATGAAGTCTTGAATTGATAGACAAATACCTCATCACCTATAACGACATTTTACTGATGCCTAAACTAAATTAGAAAGTTTCATTATTCTGTTCATCTCACATGGTCCCTATATATTACTTACTGTTTAACTTAGCATGGTATGAATGATGATTCCCATGGATTCTTTGCATTCCGTAAACATAGGAGTGAAGGTTGACAATGAGTGTATTTCTATTCAGTTTGTTATTTTCCAAAACTTCTAGCCTTCATTTGGCTGAGTAGAAAACTAATATTTCTTGGTTTAAGTTGTTCATTGATCTTTAACATTCAGTTATCTTCTACTAGTGAAAGTGTCTTCTTTAACTCTTTGCAGTCATATTTATTTTGTTTTTTGCTCAACAAGTTATTAATTATCAATATTTTGTAGTATGTCATGTTCTCATAAATATTTTATTGTTTTCCATTTTCTCCTCAAAGATGGATAAGACACAAACTATTTCTACCAATTGAACGTCTTTGCATTTCTTTGAGGTATTTTTTCAAGTTTTTTTTATCTTCTTTTATTCTTTCACGTTTTTTTTTTCTTTTATTCTTACATGAATTGTAAAACTCCACAATCTATACAATGTTTGTTTTATGCTTACGTTAATATTGTTAATTTTAAATGTATTTAACCTTTCACCAATTACAAAATAAAGGTTATGAACAAACAACTACATGAAAACCATCAAGTCCAATCAGCTTATGAGGTTGTCGAGATACCTCCACGGTCAACTCTACTTAGTGTTACTCCTTCTAAGCGCAAGTTGGCTCAACGCACAAGAAGGGAGAGAGAGCGCATAAGTGCTAATTCGTCAACCTCAGAAATACCTTCACATCAAGTCCAATCAGCTCATGAGGTAGTAGTCACACCTCATCCACAGTCAACTATTACAGTTATTCCAACCAATCCTAATGCTAAGGTATATATATGTATTATATTGATATATACAATATTTGTTTTCTGTCGTACGCTAATTTTGTGATGTACAGGTTATTAAAAAACAATTGCATGAGAACCGCCAAGTCCAATTAGCTCAAGAGATTGTCGTGACACCTTCACAGTTAACTCTTGGAGTCAATCCCACCAATGCTTTCTTACCTTCGCGAACTTTTCGCTAAGTTGGCCCAACACACAAGAAGAGAGAGATAGCGATAAGTGCTAATACGTCAACCTTAGAAAAATGTTCGCATCAAGTCCAATCAGCTCATGGGGAGGTGGTGACACCTCCACAGTCAACTATTATTGTTAGTCCGACCAATGCTAAGGTATGTATTATATTTTCACAATATATGCAATATTTGTTACGTTCATTTGTGATGTCTTTATTGTTTTATCAAATACAAAATATAGGTTGTCAACAAACAGTTGCAAGAGAACCATCAAGTTCAATCAGCTCAAGAGGTTGTCGTCACACCTCCACAGTTAACTCTTGAATTCAGTCCAACCAATCTTTCCATACCTTCCCAGCTTTCTAACCGCAAGTTAGCCCAACGCACACAAAGAGATAGAGAACGCAAAAGTGCTAATTCGTCAGCCTCAAGCTTGAGGAAACACACTCAAAAAGCGCCTTCCGATTGAACGTTGGCACAATGGACAAGAAGAGAAAGACAACGAGCTCAAAATGTGGCATTAAATGTCACTACTCCACTTCCTATTAGTGTTTCTGAATCAAGAGAATTCCCCTTAGTAACAAGTTTTAGGGTGAGGAGCAAAAGAAAGCAAATAGTCAATGATGATTTGACTATAATTAAAAAGAAGCGGACTAGGAGAAACTTAGCATCAAACTTTAAGAATATTCCAGTGGTGTCTCACACGTAAGTTCATTTATCTGTCTATTTTTTTTTAGTTTGTTTTTTTTCTCGATCAAAATATTATCTCTGACATACTTTTTATTTCTTTCCCGACTTAACAATTTTTAGCAATGTTACGACTCATCTAGAGGAATCTTCTACTGATATGCATATTCACTCCCGACATTATCTTGGAAAGATGGATGTGGCATGTCTCTTCTGTAAAGCACTGCACTGGATGGATGAAAGACTTGCAAATTCATCGCTTAGTAGACCTCTTTTTGGGACGTGTTGCAAACAAGGAAAAGTCAGTCTTCCTTTACTTAGTCCATTGCCTCATGCGATTCAAGATCTATATGATGGTAGTGACACCAAAGCCAGGTCTTTTAGACAACATCTTCGTCAGTATAACTTGGCTAATGCATTTACCAGTCTCGGTTGTCAACCGGATGACCGAATATTCAGCGGTAGCGGTCCTATTCCATTCACCATTCATGGTGAGTTACGCCATCAAATTGGATCGTTACTACCAGAACCTGAGAAAGATCCGACTTATGCTCAACTCTATGTTTATGACCCAGCCAGTGCCCTTGATGTGCGTCATCGCCGAAATCCAGAATTGAGACGTGATGTTTTAGATATCATTCAGAGTACACTGTCGGATTGTAATAGATTTGCTGAAAAATTTCGTCAGGCATATGATATATTGAGTGCTCGCACAACTAAGGAAAATGACGTGGCAGCTTATCTCCATTATAATACATCTACTGACCGACGTCGATACAATCTTCCTTCAACAAATGAAATTGCAGTTGTTATACCTGGGGATGGAACTGAAATCAGAAGCACAAGAGATATCATTCTTCATTATAGATTAGGCAATGCACTGAAGCGGATTGATGAATGTAATCCCGCTTATCTACCCCTGCATTATCTTTTGTTTTTCCCTCGGGGTGAGCTTGGATGGTCAACCGAAATGAAACTTTATGATGTCAATGACGACGATTCGAGGCGATTGACTCAAATGGAGTTTTATGCATATCGTTTGTTTGAACGTCATACTGAATATTCAGCAATACTCCGTGGTGGAAAATTATTTCAGGAGCTTCTGTGTGATGCTTGGGCTTCTACTGAGCAAAATCGGCTATACTATCATTATACCCACCAAAAGGATCTTCGTGCTGAATTGTACATGAGTTTGATAGATTTAGCTGAGGATACGGATCCTGATCAGGTTGGTCAGCGGTTTATTTTGCCATCATCGTTCATTGGAAGTCCAAGGTACATGTATGAGATCTTTCAAGACTCGATGGCTATAACACGTTACAATAAGCATCCAGATATATTCCTTACGAGACAGCTAATCCTCACCGGCCAGAAGAGCAAGAAGCCCTTTTAGAGAACCAAAATGCATTTGATCGACCTAATGTTCTTGCCCGTGTTTTCGAACTGAAGAGAAGAGCTTTAATGAAATTTATCAAGAAGAAAAATGTGTTTGGCCGTGAAGTAGCTCATGTATACACCATTGAATTTCAGAAGCGTGGCCTCCCGCACATGCATGCACTCTTTTTCCTCAAGCATGAAGATAAAATTCGTACCGCAGCCCAAATTGATCGAATTATATCTGCAGAATTTCCCGACCCAGATAAGGATCCCTTGCTCTTTGATACAATAAAAAGTTGTATGATCCATGGACCGTGTGGTGTTAACAATATGAACTCACCGTGTATGGAAAATGGCAAGTGCACAAAGCATTTTCCACATGAGTTTACAGACGCGACAACCATACAAAAAGACGGTTATCCACTTTATATGCGTCGCAACACGGGACGTGTCTATATGATGAAAGACAAAGAGGTTGACAATAGGAACGTTGTCCCATATAATCCACAGTTGGTGGGGATGTTTAATTGTCACATTAATGTCGAAGTGTGTGCGGGATTGCAATGTGTTAAGTACATCCACAAGTACATCTACAAGGGCAATGACAGAACAACAATGGTGTTGGACGGCGGAAATGAGATTAAACAGTACATTGATGCCAGATATATTGGACCACCAGAAGCAGCTTGGCGGCTATTTGGGTTTTCCTTACATGAAGAGTTTCCAACTGTTGTAAGGTTATCTCTTCACTTGCTAGGTATTTAACACCTAATTAAACAAATTTCATCAATATACTATTAAGTTATAGTGGAATGCCATACTATTAAGTTATGATTTGTTGCCAGCTATGCATCATGTTGTGTTCAACCCTAAGGAACCGATGGAGAATATTCTTGAGAGGGCGAAACAACAAAATTCGAGTCTCACTGCATTCTTCGACTGTTGTGCTTCAAATCCAGATGCTCGGCCCTATACTTACCAAGAATTTCCCGAGCATTTTGTTTGGCACAAAACAGATAAGGTATGGACTAAAAGAAGTAGTGGTTATGCTATTGGCAAGATGTATTTTGCCAAGCCCAACGAGGGAGAGAGGTTTTACTTGCGTCTACTATTGACCATCGTAAAGGGCCCAACATCATTTGAGGATCTACGCAAATTTGAAGGTATTCCTCATCCAACATTCAAGGCTGCATGTGTTGCATGTGGACTTCTTGAAGATGATGGAGAGTGGATACATTGTTTACAAGAAGCGGCGATAAAGAATACTGGATATCAGCTAAGGAGATTGTTCGACATTATTCTGTTGGAATGCAATCCAGTGCAACCACATTTGTTGTGGGATAGATTTTCAACAAGTATATGCGACGACTTGGCGCACAAATTACGAACTATCTTCAACATTCCTAATCCATCAAAAGAGCAGGTGACAGATATTATATTAATGCCTCCTTCATGTAGCCTATATTATATTATAAATACACAATTTTCCTGCAGGTGACAGATTACGGGTTGCATCTATTGGAGCAGTTCCTCATGGAATTTAAAAACAAAACTCTAGAAAACTTTCCTCCAATGCCCCAACCACTCAAAAAATGGAACAAAGGGATTGGAAATAGACTAATTTGGGAGCAACGCCAACTCCAGTCTGATTTACAAGATGAACAAATCAACCGTAACATTGATCGTCTTAACAATGAGCAACGCCATGCGTTTGATACCGTGGTTGATTCAGTCATGCAAAATGCAGGGGGAATTTTCTTCTTAAATGGAGCTGCAGGTACAGGAAAGACATTTGTGTATAATACAATTGCAGCTAAATGTCATCATCTAGGACATATTGTGATTGCAGTTGCCTCATCTGGTATTGCATCGCTTTTATTAGATGGTGGTAGAACAGCTCATTCAACTTTTTCTATTCCTTTTGATGTGTTGGAGAACTCTATGTGCGGCTTCAAAAAGGATTCACTCCAAGCAGGTCTATTTAAAGAAACAAAATTGATAATTTGGGATGAAGTCTCGATGCAGCATAGGTTTTGTATTGAAGCAGTTGACCGTTCACTCCGGGATGTTTGTAACAATGAAAGACCATTTGGTGGAATCACTGTTGTTCTAGGCGGTGACTTCCGACAAATTTTGCCAGTTGTACCACAAGGTGAACGTGAGGATATTGTAGGTGCATCACTGAAAAGGTCTTTGCTCTGGAAACACGTTAATGTTTTATCTTTGGTGCAAAATATGAGATTAGACAGTGACTTGCCAGAGAACGTGTTGTTCTCTAATTTCTTGATCGAGGTATTACTTAATTTCTTGAAAAAAATAATGTTTTTTGCTGACCATTTTAAATTATACACAATCACTCATCTCATATGCTCTCATTTGAAATTTTCAAGTTGGAATGAAACCAGAAGAAAGTGTTCAATTGCCGCCGGAGATTCAAAATTGTAGCAATCTTCATGACTTGCTAAATAATGTATATCCCGATCTAAGTGAGCAGTATGAAGCTGACCCAAATTATTTGACCGAGCGGACTATCCTTTCAGCACGCAACGATGATGTTAGCACTATAAATGCTACTGCACTAGATACGTTTCCTGGGGAAGAAATTGTTTGCTTAGGTGCTAACAAGTTAGGCGCTGCCAGTGTTGTTGATAGTGGTAACGCAAATAGCTATCCAACAGAGTACTTGAACTCACTCGATCCTTCTGGGTTGCCTCCATTCAAGCTTACTCTCAAGAAGGGATGCCCAGTAATGTTGCTGAGAAATATAGCGCCAACAGATGGACTTTGTAACGGCACCCGCCTGATGATTGTGTGCACAAAGCCACACGTGGTGCAAGTTCTAATCTTAACTAGAGAAAAAGCAGGGAATGTACGCTTTATCCCGAGAATATCATTAACTCCTTCAACCAATGAAATACCATTTCAAATGACCAGACGACAATTTCTGATTCGATTGTCGTTTGCAATGACGATAAACAAATCACAAGGACAAATTCACATTAAATGCGTTGGTATTGATTTGCAAAACCCGGTGTTTAGCCATGGTCAATTATATGTGGCGTTATCAAGATGCACTTCTTCAAAACGAATCAGTGTCATCCTCCCTCCTGATTCTTCAAACCACACAACTAATATCGTGTATCCTGAAGTCCTGCTTTAGTTTGAGAGAAGGTATATTTCGTAACTTTTGAGCTTTAATGTTTATTTCTCAATTTCTTTTTATACAAAATTTAAAATTTATACAAAATTACTTCTAAAGTTATTAATATTTTTCTTGCGGTGGAATTATCTTATTATCTTTGCATCATTAGCTTACTTTGAAGGTAATTAACATACTACGACAAGCATAACTATTTACATTCATTCTTTGTTCAAGGTTTTAGTGACATCCTTTTCTTTGAGGCCAAACTCTTCAATAGGCCTACTATATATGGAGAAAACTGCAGACAAGTGGGGGAAGCATAGAATGGGTGTTGAGTGGCATGAGAAGTGGTGGGAACATTACGATGCCTCTGGCCAAGCTGAGAACATTACTATACATTCGTATTGTAAAAATGTCATTCAAGTTAGATCAATTTTGTACGATTATTTAGAAACATATGCAATTTTTTATCACCTCCACGAAGACTAGATGTAATTTTTACATCCATAATGACTTGAGTGGCATAGCCACGGGTTAAATTCTAGTCTATATAATAAAGCAGCTTGGTTTTTTATGCTGTTATATCGAGCGGTCGGGGAGAAAGCATTTTTGGGACGATCCTACGGTGATAAATCTGTCCTACTTACTCTAAACTAAAGAGTCCTACTTTCTTTAAAGATAAAGAAGAATTTTATCTTTTATCTTTTAGTACATCTTATCCCTCCTTTTATTTATCACAACAAATCTTATAAAAGATAAAAACAATTTGAACACTAATCTTATTTAATTAAAGTATACATACGTATCATTATAAAAGCCCTCCAAAACTCCACTCAAAACAAACAAATAATTTGGTTTGGAATACAACTAAATTTCATTCTAGACAAAAGTTCAACGTTTTTTCCTTTGCTTTTTCTGGTATACCATTCGTTATTTCCATTGCACTTGGGGAACTTCACGAGTTCAGGTACTTGAGTTTAGGTTACCTTCTTTCTTTTATAGCCTTATTTGATGAACCTGCCAAAGATACAACTTCCTTAAGATCCGGTTTTTTTAATTCATGAAAGACATTATAGAATATATTGAAACCCATCTATAAACCTAAATAACCTAAATTTAGTATAGTGGTTGAACCCTCCTTTCCCTCTCGCTATGTGAATTGCCTTAGTCTTTTTATTTTAGCGGAGTTAAGCTTAAGCTTCCTTAAATTTCCCTCTCGCTATGTGAATTGCCTTAGTCTTTTTATTTTAGCGGAGTTAAGCTTAAGCTTCCTTAAAACGGGAAAATACGTTGTTAGGAATCTATTTCATCACTGATTGCTTTCTATTGCTTTTTCTTCTAGGAAAGGTTACTCTTTAGTGATTGTTAGGTTTCTTTCAGTGGGTTTAAAATCCACTAAGGAACGCTGTGTAAGCTTCCTTAAATTTCCCTCTCGCTATGTGAATTGCCTTAGTCTTTTTATTTTAGCGGAGTTAAGCTTAAGCTTCCTTAAAACGGGAAAATACGTTGTTAGGAATCTATTTCATCAGCGATTGCTTTACATTTGCTTTTTCTTCTAGGAAAAGGTTACTCTTTAGTGATTGTTAGGTTTCTTTTCAGTGGGTTTAAAATCCACTAAGGAACGCTTATTACATTACTCTTGTTTTTGCTTTAAGCGCGCTCCTTCCCCTAATAAGCCCACGAGGACAAGATGGCTGGAAACCAAAGATATGATCTTGTAGATGCCAATGAAGAAGCTGAAACTTCTCAAGAGAAGCAGATGACCCTTAGGCTTTTCCGGCGATACCAGAATTCCCGATATACTTATAAGCTTGGCTCTATATCAATCAAAGAATTCAATTTCAATATTTTTGCTTGCTCCCATGAATACTCATCCGAAAGATTCTTAATGTTAATTAATTGAGTACCCGCCCCACAACTGTTGCGTCTTCAACAGAGGGATGACAAAAGGGTGACAGCTTTAAGGGATGATGATGCTTACCCCACAATTGCTGCGTCTTCAACAGAGGGATGAGTTAGAAGGATTCTCCCCAATTCAGCAAGAGCAACCTGTGAATTCAATATTTAGCCACTTTTTTTTTTAACACTCGACGCTGGATTATGTTTCCTTTGCTTTTTTTGGTATACCATTCGTTATTTCCAAATACTCATCCGAAAGATTCTTAATGTTAATTAATTGAGTACCCGCCCCACAACTGCTGCGTCTTCAACAGAGGGATGACAAAAGGGTGACAACTTTGAGGGATGATGATGCTTACCCCACAACTGCTGCGTCTTCAACAGAGGGATGAGTTAGAAGGATTCTCCCCAATTCAGCAGGAGCAACCTGTGAATTCAATATTTAGCCACTTTTTTTTTTAACACTCGACGCTGGATTATGTTTCCTTTGCTTTTTTTGGTATACCATTCGTTATTTCCAACTTTTCTTTGCACTTGGGGAACTTCACGAGTTCAGGTACTTTAGTTTAGGTTACCTTCTTTCTCTTATAGTCTTATTTGATGAACCTGCCAAAGATTAATATTTGAACATAATTTGGTCGTACTTAACATGTAATCTCATACTTTATGGTATTAGCTTTTATTGTTCAAATTAAATATACTGTTTTTTGATGATATTGCATCTTTTCTTTGCACTTGGGGAACTTCACGAGTTCAGGTACTTGAGTTTAGGTTACCTTCTTTCTCTTATAGCCTTATTTGATGAACCTGCCAAAGATTAATAATTTGCGAGACGAACATTGCCATTATTCAATTCTTGCAATTTCTTTCTTTGCCTCTTTTATGCTTTTAGACCCTTTTGCTATGCACACTAAAGTATAGTACATGCGTGTAGCTTTGGTAGAAGTTCCAGTGGATCGGAACTCTTTATATTTTAATTATACAAAAGTTGATAACTCTAATTAGAGGTACTGGTGACATGGTTGCATTTTGCACGACTCCGAACCTCCCTTAATAGTTATTCCTGGTCATAGTTGTATACCACTTCCATTTATTTGCTGCAATTTCCTTATCAATATTTGATTATCAGCCATGGATAAGGCACCACTTGCAAGTGCATTTGATGTTTCTGTTGTCGACGCACCACCTAAATCTACCAATGAACCTACTGCATCTGTTCAGGTATTTGAAGTTCCTTTTTCACAGTTTGGTTATGTTTGATTCTTACATGATTTCAAACTTTTAAATTTTGTAACAAAGAAAAACTCTTTTGTTAATTTGACAACATTCTCATTTAATTTTTTATGCGGCTTTTCATGTACTTGCATCATGCAGCAAAGAGAATTGGATTATATAACTCGAGTACGTGAGCATAAACAACGGATCATTGACCATGTGCTTGCTACCCTTGCTAAGGTATGTAACATATATACGTTCATTATATATGGTGGTTGTTTACAGCCTTCTGATGGTTATGTTTTATCAAATATAAAATGTAGGTTTTGGAAAAACAAGGAAATGAAGGCCATCAAGTCCAATCACTTCCTGTGTCCATGTCTTCCCATATGTAAGTTTCATTTCTTTGTGTGTTTTCTATAGCATTGTTTTCAGTCAAAAATATTTTCGTTCCTAGCCCATTATGATTTTTTTTTCTACATGTTAGTGACACCCAAAACGAAATGGAAGTGGATGATCTTAGTGTTAGTCCGACCAATGCTTATACACCTTCTCAGACTTCTCGACGCAAGTTGGCCCAACGCAATAGAAGAGAAAAAGAGCGCATAAGTGGTAGAATGAACAAACGAACTAGAAGGAACTTAGAAGCAGACCTTCAGAATATTCCAGTATCAGTGTCTTCATATATGTAAGTTGAATTTCATTGTGTTTTCTATAGCATTGTTTTCAGTAAAAAAAAAATCCATTCCTAACTCATTAGGATTTTTTTCCCTACATGTTAGTGACACCCAAAGCGAAATGGATGTGGATGATTATTTTCAACCTCTTACAGCTGGTGTCAATATGGCAGAACCTGCTAATATGCATAACAATGTCCGTCATTATCTTGGAAAGATGGATGTGGAATGCTCCTTTTGTAAAGCTCTACACTGGAAAGATGAAAGGCTAGCAAATACATCAGTCAAAAGACCCTTTTTCGGGATGTATTGCAAACAAGGAAAAGTCAGTCTTCCTCTACTTAGTTCATTGCCACCTGCGATTCAAGATCTATATGATGGTAGTGACGCCAAAGCTAGGTCATTTAGACAACATCTTTGTCAGTATAACTTGGCTAATGCATTTACCAGTCTCGGTTGTCAACCGGATGACCGAATATTCAGCGGTTGTGGTCCTATTCCATTCACCGTTCATGGTGAATTACACCATCAAATTGGATCATTACTACCAGAACCTGAGAAAGATCCGATTTATGCTCAACTATATGTTTATGACCCAGCCAGTGCCCTTGATGTGCGTCATCGCCGAAATCCAGAATTGAGACGTGATGTTTTAGATATCATTCAGAGTACACTGTCAGATTGTAATAGATTTGCTGAAAAATTTCGTCAAGCATATGATATATTGAGTGCTCGCACAGTTGAGGAAAATGACGTGGCAGCTTATCTCCATTATAATACATCTACTGACCAACGGCGATACAATCTTCCTTCAGCAAATGAAATTGTAGTTGTTATACCTGGGGATGGAACTGAAATCAGAAGCACAATGGATATCATTCTTCATTATAGATCAGGCAATGCACTGAAGCGGATTGATGAATGTAATCCCGCTTATCTACCCCTGCATTATCCTTTGTTTTTCCCTCGAGGTGAGCTTGGATGGTCAACCGAAATGAAACTTTATGATGTCAATGACGACGATTCGAGGCGATTGACTCAGATGGTGTTCTATGCATATCGTTTGTTTGAGCGTCATAATCGAATATTCAAAGAATACTCGTGGTGGAAAATTATTTCAGGAGTTTTTGTGTGATGCTTGGGCTTCTACCGAGCAAAATCGGCTATACTATCATTATACCCACCAAAAGGATCTTCGTCTTTGAAGTGTACATGAGTTTGACAGATTGAATGAGGGTACGGATCCCCGTCGGGTTGGTCACGGGTTTATTTTGCCATCATCATTCATTGGAAGTTCAAGGTACATGTATGAGATCTTTCAAGACTCGATGGCTATAACACGTTACAATAAGCATCCAGATATATTCCTTACGATGACGGCTAATCCTCACTGGCCAGAAGTGCAAGAAGCCCTTTTGGAGAACCAAAATGCATTTGATCGACCTGACGTTCTTGCCCGTGTTTTCGAACTAAAGAGAAGAGCTTTAATGAAATTTATCAAGAAGAAAAATGTGTTTGGCCGTGAAGTAGCTCATGTGTACACCATTGAATTTCATAAGCGTGGCCTCCCGCACATGCATGCACTCTTTTTCCTCAAGCATGAAGATAAAATTCGTACCGCAGCCCAAATTGATCAAATTATATCTGCAGAATTTCCCGACCCAGATAAGGATCCCTTGCTCTTTGATACAATAAAGAGTTGTATGATCCATGGACCGTGTGGTGTTAAAAATATGAACTCACCGTGTATGGAAAATGGCAAGTGCACAAAGCATTTTCCACATGAGTTTACAGACGCGACAACCATACAAAAAGACGGTTATCCACTTTATATGCGCCGCAACACGGGACGTGTCTATATGGTGAAAGACAAAGAGGTTGACAATAGGAACGTTGTCCCATATAATCCACAATTGGTGAGGATGTTTAATTGTCACATTAATGTCGAAGTGTGTGCGGGATTGCAATGTGTTAAGTATATCCACAAGTACATCTACAAGGGCAATGACAGAACAACAATGGTGTTGGACGGCAGAAATGAGATTAAACAGTACATTGATGCCAGATATATTGGACCACCAGAAGCAGCTTGGCGGCTATTTGGGTTTTCCTTACATGAAGAGTTTCCAACTGTTGTAAGGTTATCTCTTCACTTGCCAGGTATTTATCACTTGATTAAACAATTTTCATTAATATACTATTAAGTTATACTGGAATGCCATACTGTTAAGTTATGATTTGTTGCTAGGTATGCATCATGTTGTGTTCAACCCTAAGGAACCGATGGAGAATATTCTTGAGAGGGCGAAACGACAAAAGTCGAGTCTCACTTCATTCTTCGACTGTTGTGCTTCAAATCCAGATGCTCGGGCCTATACTTACCAAGAATTCCCCGAGCACTTTGTTTGGCACAAAATAGAAAAGGTATGGACTAAAAGAAGTAGTGGTTATGCTATTGACAGGATGTATTTTGCCAAGCCCAATGAATGAGAGAGGTTTTACTTGCGTCTACTATTGACCATCGTAAAGGGCCCAACATCATTTGAGGATCTTCGCAAATTTGAAGGTATTCCTCATCCAACATTCAAGGCTGCGTGTGTTGCATGTGGACTTCTTGAAGATGATGGAGAGTGGATACATTGTTTAGAAGAAGCGGCGATAATGAATACTGGATATCAGCTAAGGAGATTGTTCGGCATTATTCTGTTGGAATGCAATCCAGTGCAACCACATCTGTTGTGGGATAGATTTTCAACAAGTATATGCGACGACTTGGCGCACAAATTACGAACTATCTTCAACATTCCTAATCCATCAGAAGAACAGGTGACAGATATTATATTAATGCCTCCTTCATGTAGCCTATATTATATTATTAATACACAATTTTCCTGCAGGTGACAGATTACGGGTTGCATCTATTGGAGCAGTTCCTCATGGAATCTAAAAACAAAACTCTAGAAAACTTTCCTCCAATGCCCCAACCACTCAAAAAATGGAACAAAGGGATTGGAAATAGACTAATTTGGGAGCAACGCCAACTCCAATTTGATTTACAAGATGAACAAATCAACTGTAACATTGATCGTCTTAACAATGAGCAACGCCATGCGTTTGATACCGTGGTTGATTCAATCATGCAAAATGCAGGAGGAATTTTCTTCTTAAATGGAGCTGCAGGTACAGGAAAGACATTTGTGTATAATACGATTGCAGCTAAATGTCGTCATCTAAGACATATTGTGATTGCAGTTGCCTCATCTGGTATTGCGTCACTTTTATTAGATGGTGGTAGAACAACTCATTCAACTTTTTCTATTCCTTTTGATGTGTTGGAGAACTCTATGTGCGGCTTCAAGAAGGATTCGCTCCAAGTAGGTCTATTTAAAGAAACAAAATTGATAATTTGGGATGAAGTCTCGATGCAGCATAGGTTTTGTATTGAAGCAGTCGATCGTTCACTCCGAGATGTTTGTAACAATGAAAGACCATTTGGTGGAATCACTGTTGTTCTAGGCGGTGACTTCCAACAAATTCTGCCAGTTGTACCACAAGGTGAACGTGAGGATATTGTAGGTGCATCACTGAAAAGGTCTTTGCTCTGGAAACACGTCAATGTTTTATCTTTGGTGCAAAATATGAGATTAGACAGTGACTTGCCAGAGAACGTGTTGTTCTCTAATTTCTTGATCGAGGTATTACTTAATTTCTTGAAAAAAATAATGTTTTTTGCTGACCATTTTAAATTATACACAATCACTCATCTCATATGCTCTCATTTGAAATTTTCAGGTTGGAATGAAACCAGAAGAAAGTGTTCAATTGCCGCCGGAGATTCAAAATTGTAGCAATCTTCATGACTTGCTAAATAATGTATATCCCGATCTAAGTGAGCAGTATGAAGCTGACCCAAATTATTTGACCGAGCGGACTATCCTTTCAGCACGCAACGATGACGTTAGCACTATAAATGCTACTGCACTAGATACGTTTCCTGGGGAAGAAATTGTTTGCTTAGGTGTCGACAAGTTAAGTATTTTGCCGGTTGTTGTTGATAGTGGTAACGCAAATAGCTATCCAACAGAGTACTTGAACTCACTCGATCATACGGGTTGCCTCCATTCAAGCTTACTCTCAAGAAGGGATGCGATAAATATTGTTGAGAAATATAGTGCCAACAGATGGACTTTGTAATGGCACCCGCCTGATGATTGTGTGCACAAAGCCACACGTGGTGCAAGTTCTAATCTTAACTGGAGAAAAAGCAGGGAATGTACGCTTTATCCCGAGAATATCATTAACGCCTTCAACCAATGAAATACCATTTCAAATGACCAGACGACAATTTCCGATTCGATTGTCGTTTGCAATGACGATAAACAAATCACAAGGACAGTCTGTTAAGTATGTTGGTATTGATTTGCGAAACCCGGTGTTTAGCCATGGTCAATTATATGTGGCGTTATCAAGATGCACTTCTTCAAAACGAATCAGTGTCATCCTCCCTCTTGATTCTTCAAACCACACAACTAATATCGTGTATCCTGAAGTCCTGCTTTAGTTTGAGAGAAGGTATATTTCGTAACTTTTGAGCTTTAATGTTTATTTCTCAATTTCTTTTTATACAAAATTTAAAATTTATACAAAATTACTTCTAAAGTTATTAATATTTTTCTTGCGGTGGAATTATCTTATTATGCCGCATCATTAGCGACTTTGAAGGTAATTAACATATTACGACAAGCATAACTATTTACATTCATTCTTTGTTTAAGGTTTTCAGTGACATCCTTTTCTTTGAGGCCAAACTCTTCAATAAACTTCTTCATATTGTCGTTTTAGTTTGAACAGAGGCCAAACTCATGCAAAGCAACTGGAAATGTGGCCTACTATATATGGAGAAAAATGCAGACAAGTGGGGGAAGCATAGAATGGGTGATGAGTGGCATGAGAAGTGGTGGGAACATTACGATGCCTCTGGCCAAGCTGAGAACATTACTATACATTCGTATTGTAAAAATGTCATTCAAGTTAGATCAATTCTGTACGATTATTTGTAAACATATGCAATTTTTTATCACCTCCACGAAGACTAGATGTAATTTTTACATCCATAATGACTTGAGTGGCATAGCCACGGGTTAAATTCTAGTCTATATAATAAAATAGCTTGGTCTTTAGGGGCTTTGTCTGAAGTCTACATCTGACGGCTAAAAGTTTATACAATCAATACATCTGACGGTGTATCTATAGAGTATTAGTGCGATTGAAACTCCTAACACTTAAAGAAAAATTATTCCCAAACACTTAAGAAAAGTTATCCCCAAAGGTTTCTATAGAGTATTAGTGCGATTGAAACTCCTAACACTTAAGAAAAGTTATCCCCAAACACTTAAGAAAAGTTATCCCCAAAGAAAACAATCATGCTTTAAAAGTTAATATACTTACTCTTAACTTTCGGAAACACGTACTTAAATAGGAAACGATCTTACTCAAAGATGTATTAAAAAAAAACGTACTAAGAAAACCTTTCGTTTCCCGAGTTCCAAAACAACCATTACTTTTTTTTTGCTTCCACACCTATGATCCAACGTTAACACCAATGGATTTGATGACTGTTGTAATGTCTTTGCTACTGCCATAATCAAATTCTTTCCATTTGTCATTTTATTAGTTGCTTTTGTATTGAAGCTTTGCAATTATATTATAGCAGCTTTGTTAGTTCACTTTTGCGATTGTAGTACCTATTCTTATGCAAGATTGTCGTTATTGACTCTTCACTTCAATGAATTTATATCTTTATTCACTAATATCTACATTCAAGGTCTTGGTTGGGATACTTGCTGCAATTTTTTACAGTCATGAGTGCATAAAATGTAGTTTTGTATGACATATTTTTTACATACTACTATTAACCTAACATACTTTATTGATTAAATTTCCATACATTCTTGATAAATTTCCATACTTTGATGTCAATAAAGCAGCTTGGTCTTTTTATGTTGTTATATCAAGCGGTCAAGGAGAAAACAGTTTTGGGAGATCCTACGACCATGAATCACTTTCTTACTTTTAAGAGTCCCACTTATTAAAAATTCTCAAAAGAAAAATTGTAAATAAAAAAGAAAAAGATCGCCCAAAAAAGGAAAAGTGGAAAACCCTTCGTTCTTTCACTTTTTCCTCTTCCTCATGAGTTCGTCAACCCTTTCCTCTTCCTAACCAGTAAGCTAATTAACACCTTGGCGGTACACCCCTTCTTCTCGCCCTCTCACGTTCGAGCACAAGGATCTCCACACGCAATCATCAATTTAAGGTAAAAAAAAAAAACTCATTACTGAATAGCAATCATCAGTAAGAACCCTTTGTTATTTCTCTTCACGCAAGCACTCGAGTTTTTTTTTCTTCACACAAGCACTCAAGCATTGTGAGGTTGGAGAAGGTTGTTGATGAGAAGGTTGGTAGTATTTCATCTTTGTAGGGAGAGATTGACTTGATTCAGGTAAACCGTTTTAGTGTGTGTGACATTAAGTATTGTTTATTCAATCATTACTTGGTTAAATGTAGCATTTTTACAATGTAGATTGTTATTGTTTAATGAGTATAAATATCGTGCACCATTACATGGGGTCAACTTTTCAATTGATATGCAGTTGTGTACGTACAAGTATTTAGTTACTTTGTACTTTAGATGATTGTTGGTTTGTAAACCAACCATAGACTCCTCTAATATGCCCGCATATCATTTGTGAGAGGGTTCAATAGACCCCTCCAATGGTCTTGGCCACTAAGTTGCTTCCAATATTTTACTATGCTAGCTGCAATCTGCTATGTTCCGTTATTCAGTTAATGTTGGAAGGTTGTCAATTGTCATATTATTATTGTGCTTATATTTGCTTAGAAATAGTTATAAGGTGGAGTCCAAAAAATGAGTTAGGTTAGTTTCAAAATTTTGAAAACAATAAGAGATATCTGACGACATGGTATAAATATAATGGAAACCAACTACTAAAAATAATGTATAGCTCCTCCTTTAACCACGTTAGTTACTCAATCTTAGGAGTAGGGATCACAAGACAGACTAAAGAGTATCACCTCTTAATAAAGCTATCTTAGACAAGAGTACACCTTAAGCAAGAGCTAACAAAGCAAGCTAGAAGAGTACCTGATGCAAAAGTGCACTTCTCAATTTTCACATAGAACAGGTTTTTCCTCCATGTAGAGAGGCCTTATGAATTCTCTAGGTACTCCCCAGATTGCGAGTACTAATAGATATTGGCCTTTTCTAATAGAGCACTCAATCAATCCCCTTTCATATCGATTTTCATTGAAGGGCTGTGAAGAAAGCTACAAGAGAGTCAGACCATGTAAACGTTGTCCTTTTTAGTATGTTAATTATATTCTTTAAGCTTTCAGTATTTAATATATATATATTTTTTTACTTTAGGTATCAATATCACTTGGATTCCCTGTTCCTAAAAAACACGTATTTATTTCTCTGGGCCTCAAGTATAACATCAACTCATACCATTTTTTGTCTCTAAACGTTGGGCATCCACTCTTAATTCTTATTTTGATTGTCACCTTATTTTGTTAAGTTATCTTTCCTTTAACATTAACTGTCGTGTGCAGGTGATCGAATCATTGCACTGCGGCCACAATGCAAGACCACAATGCTAATGTCTTGAGTAATATGCGTTGTTTGATATTTCTAATATATATTTCAAATGCTCATATTACAGTAATAGTAATTTTCATTTAGCTATGAAGTCTTTGTACTAACTTTAATTTTGTGAATTTTTTTTTGTTTGTTTATCGCTATTTTCGATTAGGCTCCTTTCAATCCAATCATTCAGGTACTTCATGTTCAAGCTCTTTGATGTATTATTATGGTTAAAACTAATGTGTTTGGTGATGAATGAAATGTGTGAGAACTGCTGCTATTTCAAGTAAATTCAGTAGATATTGTTTTGTGTACATCTATTTATAGATTATGTAGCTTTTTTTACACATGAGAATCTCTATGTTATGTATCTATCTATATCCTTACAAATCTCTAGATATCTTACGAGCTATATATAAAGTCTACCATTGTGCACCGCTATGTGTGATCAGTGATGAGTGCATATAGCATTGACTGGGTGTTCTATCCTTTTAATAGAATATGAGAACCAACAATATGATTTGCAATCTGCTAGAGTTTTTTCGTCCTGCTTAAGGCTACTATAGGCAGTTAGGTTGTGTCAAAGCCTACCTAAGCTTCTAAAGGTCTGCCTATACCAAATTTGCTAATAATAGTTATAATAACACATTGCATCTTAGATTATCATTTTAGATCTACCCCTTTGCGTTCATGCAAATAATTTACATATAAAAAATATTTTCTAACGGCAATAGAAGGTGTTTTCATCTAATTCTTATATGAGTCTTTAATTCTTAGTTTGATTGTCACCTTATTGCCTTATTCTTAGCAATTCACTGATGCTACCCCGTCGACTTATACCAACTGGCGACTACAATCCACTATATTCCTTGAGAAAGCTAGCTAAAGTATTTTTATTATTTTTATTATTTATTTTTTTGTATCGATCAACTTTACAATCTAGAATGGAGCCTCTAAATGAGTGTATGACTGAACTTATCAGAAAATTAAAATAAGTGTTTTGGCAGGTTATCTCATGCAAGGAATGGACTCAATTTTTAATACTTTGTATGACTTTGAGATAATGTAGTTCAAAAGGTTATTAGTTCAATAGTACCATGTATTTACGTTGTGGAATGTCCAAGCTAGGAACACCAATTCATCTCAAAATTTTTATTGTACATTAGACACCAAGGTATTTGTGTTGGATGCTCACACTCTTTCTATCAAAGGTGTATATATGCACTAGAAAATTAAGGAGTATGCATGATCAATGAAGACTAAGCACTACTGTTTTTTGTGGGGTACCATTTGAACATTGATTATTTTTTGTCATTATTTAATTGGTTGTGTGATGATGCAGGAAATTAAATGATTATGAAATGAAACCTCTCTGTTTTTCAACTTCAAAATTACGAATGAATAGCATTGATCAACAGAGAAAGCTATCCATACTTGTCGTTAATCTGCAGTGCTTATTAGTCAGATTTGCATATGGTTTCATGTGCCATCATAACTAATGTGGGTGCTTATTGTATATTTTTTGTTCTTGGTGGTTTGAATTGCTTGATGATAACGATTTAGAATTTTCGATAAGTTATTGTCATAGTTCATAGTGTTGCTCTGTAATTCTTTTCATTGTCTTCTTAGACATTTTTTGAGTTGTTGTATGCTTTGAAAAATAAATTTATAAATAACTAAATTGGCACATTGCTATGTGAAGTTATTTACAATCCATATCATGTCTAATATCAATATGATACATACAGGTTCATTTCATATGTAAAAAAAAAAGGGAAACCACACCAAATTTTTTAAAATAAATTGGTGTAAAATGGCATTTGATTCAATAAATTCACCTATAATAACAATCCAGTGGCATCGCCACGGGTTAAATCCTAGTACATATATATGGGGATGGTTATATGAACTCCACTAAAACGAACTCCAAATGAACTCCACCACTTAACTCAATGAACTAGAAGCTGATTTTTGGTGGAGATGTTTTCCACACAATAGAGATCATCCTCACAAAAAATCAGCTCATTTGAAGATGTACAACCTCATCAAAAATCATTTAGAAAGTTATGAAATTATCCAACGGTCCAGATTTTTTTAATTTCGATACAATTTTTGACAAGGTTAGACATATTCAATTGAGCTGATTTTTGGTGGGGGTGTTCTCCATCATGAGATGTACACATCCACAAAAAATTAGTCCTCAGTTCATTTTGTAAGTTCATTTTTATTAGTGGAGTAACTTTGGAGTCGCTATAAGGTGGAGTTCATATATATATATATATATATATATACTTTGTTAAATTGTCTATTTGCAAGAATAGTTAAAACCTGAAGATCGTGATGACCTATCAAGTAGAAGATGATTTTTAAAATTTAGAAGACTTATATTTTTGGTGATCTGTAGTGGTGACTGGTGACAATATTTTGTGAAATATTAGGGGGAATTGGGGTGACTAGAATTGGTGTATTGTTCGAGTAATATACCAAATTAATTATGGATAATAGTCTGAATCGGCCATGATAAATTCACATTGATCTCCAGCTGGCTATGTATTATAATTTTGACCAAATCAACAGGTTTTTGACCCTTTTGCCCTTCCATACAATATTTTCTCTCCTCTTGCCACTCTCTTTTCCATGCAACACACTCTCTTTTCTTGTACTTCTGATGTTGACATGCACACTGATAATTATTCGTTAGATTCTCTTAGCGATACGTACCAGCGATTAATTACCGTTGGATTTCAACCCAGCAAAAATGAAAACGGATTTTAGCTATTATGGGATCAGGAACCAGCAACTTATGGATCTACTATTAGCAATTTTTACGTTGTTTTTGTAATTCAAAGACGAGACAATATTTACCTCGTTTTTTGTGCCAACTTCAAAAAATTTTTACAAAGCTCCAAAGCTACACTTTTTTCTCTGGGTTCTTTTTTTTTTTTATCATCTACTCTATCTTCTCCTTTTCGATTTTTCTAAGGATTGTGATGGATGAAAAGAACTCAAACCTCGATAATGGTCAGTTTTGATGTTTGTTTAGTTGTCTTTAGTGTTGGTTTGTTTCTATGTAGGTTTATATTTCGGTTTGCTTCTTTGTAGTTTTACGTAGAAGTGTGAGTATTTTTTTATAAGGTTTCCATGGTGGTTTACTATTTCCAAGTTGATTTTGTTGTCATAGTTATGGTATTTATACAAGGGTTATACAATGTCATAAACGTAGAACAATAAATGAAAGAACTTTACTGTCATTTTATTAAAAGCTTCTACTTTTTATTGTGCTAACTTTGTATTTTTTCAGGTTCATTTGATATGCTTATTTATAATGATGGCGAGATAAAATCTGACAAGCATGGTGTGATGAAGTATCTAGGGGGTGAGGTGAAATTGAGAGTGTTTGATGTGGACCTTTGAAGGATTCATGTGTCTTGTTGAAGCTGTGTCATCGCGCATTAGATTGGGTTTTTTTGTTAGGTATTTGATGAACAAGTCCCATTGTAGAATCGATGAAGAAACCAACTACTTGAACATGATTAAGAAGCAGAAAAAGACTCCAACGAAAACAATGAAAGTTTGGGTTATCAATGAAGCAATCGTCATCACACCATGTGGTATGGGAGCAAGACAAATTAGAAGATCAAGTCCTGGACAACCTACTGCGAAGAACAAAAAAGTTCGTACTGAGCTGTTTAAAGAAGATAGTGTTACTCCTGGAAACGGTGGTGGACAACCTAGAGTGGAGAATAAACCAATTAGTAGTGAGCTATTTAAACAAGAAATGGTTAGAAGTGCAAGTCCTGGATCAAGTTATGGAATTCCTAGTACGAAAAAGAAAAAGTTTGTAATGAGCCGTTTAAACCTTATCTGCCAAAGAGTGCTTGTCCTGGATCAAGTGGTGGAGAACATTGTATTAAGAAGAAACTCCATGAAGAAATTCCAATTACTTATTCTCCAAGGAACAATCTTTTTTGAAAGAAAAAGTGCTAGCTCGACAGAAATATTCTTTCAATCAAATTAAACTTGTGGACGAACCAATAGGTAAATCACTAATTTTATTTTAGTTAATCTTAGTTCTAATAAATGGTTTGGTTGCTGACGGTTATAAACGTTGTGTTCCCCAGACAGTCCACTAGAACAACCTTCAACTGCAACTCGTCAATTGCAAGATATGGAAAATGAAAATGTTGTTGAAAATGTCCCACAGAGCTTGGAGATGTTCGAAAAGGTCATGACAGGTGAGGGATGGGGAACAAGTAGTACACCTGTAAATATGTTAGTTACGCATAAATATCTGTTCAATTACTAACATTTAGTAACCATTTTAGATTTGTTCCCAAAGGGAAGCTCAAGTGCAGTTGGTAGTTGCAAATCAATATAAGAAAGGATACCTCTTGCAATTGTCATTGAAGGTGAGTAGTATAAACATTACAGGGGATAATTATAGTTTGAGTTGCTGATAGGCCGTGCACTAATGGTTGACCTATTATAATGTAGAGGATGATCCCACTGGTATTGAAGATGCTGATCAACCAGACTATGAAAAGTTTGATTCTCAAAATCTATATGGAGATATAACTGACATTCTAGAAGAATACATAATTGCCAGTCCTCGAAGTAATGAGGAGGTTGAATTTCAAAATGAAGATGAAGTTCAAATACTAAATGATTTAGTTGATACAGCTGACATTTCTAAAGAAAACATAATCGACAGTTCTTGAAGTAATGAGGAGGTTGAATTTCAAAATGAATATGAAGATGAAGTTCAAATACTAAATGATTTAGTTGCTACAGCTGACATTCCTCAAGAAAATATAATCGGCAGTTCTCGAAGTAATGAGGATGTTAAATTTCAAAATGAATATGAAGATGCTGCCGCGGGTGAAGTTGTGGTAGTTGAAGATGATGAAGATGATCAAGTTGAAGAATACGATCGTGATGATGGAGATATATGGTCGACTCCGAATCGAAGTTAAGAGTATTTGTGGGGGGACACACATATGACAGTTGTGAATGATAGCGATGAGGAAGGTGAGATTGATTTCGAATTTGAGGGAATGGTTGATGCTAGGGTTATTGGTGCTAAAGATCTGAATTCTGAATACCTACATCAGGGATATGATCCTTTGTGTGGTTCTCATAGTCCAAAAACCACTACGAACCAAAGTGAGGTTGTAAATCCTTGTAATGAGGGGTTGAAGTTTGTACCCCCTAAAGTAGGTCAGCATTACGCCACTCGAGATGATCTTGTGAAGGACATGAAATCTTATGCAATTGCACATATGTTTGATTTACATCATTGCAATACTACCTCCCAAAAGTTGGTAATCAAGTGTAAGGCAACTAACTGTCCATTTCATTTGTATGCAAAACCTACAATTGGGTCTGATATGTGGGTGGTTATAACTTTTAGAGATGCACACACTTGTGCACAAGATAAGGCTGTTTCAAAAAATTCACAAGCAGATGCAAAGTGGGTTTCAGAAATTGTTATGTCCAAGCTTAAGGACAATGAAGAGCTGACTGCAAAGAACCTTCAGTTGGAGGTGAAACAGTCACAACTAACTGATGTGACATATAAAGTTGCGTGGAGGGCCAGAGAAATTGCGTTAGAAAAGGTCAGAGTACTATTGTAACTGTTAGCAACTATGAGGATAACTAGTAGCAATATGTAAAGTCTTAGTACAATTCTATTTTTAGGGTATACTATGAAGAACATCTAGTTGTACACCGAATTATTCTTTATAGTATGCTATGAAGAACATGTATCATCTTTTCAATTAACTTGTATCTGTCATGGCGTGTAACTGGTAGGCATATGTAACCTGAGCTGGTGTATTTTGTTTCGATGTAGATAAGGGGCAACTTCAGTTAATCATACCAGATGCTGCCAATTTATTTTAAAGAACTGAAGAAAATTGATCCAGATTGCCACACTTATATAATATAATAACAACAAACGAGCACAGGTTTGAGCATTTATTTCTGAGCTATGACATAATTATTCGTGCCTACAGAAGGTGCCTTCATCTATTGATTATGATCGATGGAACTTTCATGAATGGTAGATACAAGTTTGTCATCCTAACTGCTCTTTCTGTTGATGGAGATAGTCATTGCTTTCCAATTGCAGTTGGTGTAGTCCTAAAAGAGAATAATGAACATTGGAATTGGTTTCTTAAAAAACTCAGAGATGTTGTAGTTGGTCTTACAGATAAATTTGTTTTATTATCAGATAGGCATACAAGCATTCTCCAGGAAGTGCCAAAAATCCTTCCAAATGCGTATCATTACTTTTGTGCACAACATATCTCCAACAATGTTAGCAAATAAGACACCAAATGGAGAGTGAAGACCACAGCAGAAACTTATGATAAAGCTGACTTTGTGAGAATCATGTGTCGCATTTGGTGTAGTGATAGTAAAGGTTACGCAAAAATAATAAAGATTCCGAAGGAACAGTGGTCATTTGCCTATGCTGAAATGAGAAGGTATGGAATTTGTTATACAAATCATATCGAGAGTTGGAATAAGATGATTATGCCTGAGCGAGCTATGCCAATTACATCTCTACTAAATGGTATTCGAATGAACATTATGAGGCACTTTTATGACTATCGGGTTATGGCTTCGAAGCTGAAGACAAAGCTGACGAAATCAGCTGAAGATGTAATCATTTCCTCTCGTTATGTTACTCGGTTACCAGCGTAAGGCACACAGATATAGTTGACCTACTAAAAAAATGTTATACATGTGGTTTTTTTCAACAAGTTGGTATTCCTAGCTTGCAGCCATGCAATGAAGGCCATTGACGATGGTCGGCTCTATGTATATGACTTCTGCCTGCCGACCTACTCAAAGGAAACGATGATGGATACATATCAAGAGAATTGGACACCGATGAAGGGCAAAGAACAGTGGCATTGGGGAAGTTACAACATCATGGTTCGTCCTCCTACAGATGAGGTAATGCCTGGCAGTCCCCAAAAGAAGAGGAAATGTTCTAAAGGGGAGTGTGTGCCAGTGCAAAGGAGAAGGTGTAGCCATTGTGGTGCCCTTGGACACAACAGAGCAACCTGCCCTAATGCGATAGATGATGCTGCTTGGATTGACTTTTCAGCTGGGGTTCCAGCTGATTTTACTAACGAAGACAACATTTGAGTCAACCATCAGCGACGAATATAAGTACCGTCAGCAACTAAGCTTCACTATACCAAAATAGGATATCCTTAACGGTTTCTAGCCGTTACTAAAAATATTTGTAACGGTATTTATGCGTAACTGTTTGGGCGTTATTAATGTGTTAATTTAATTAGTTACGGTTTTTAACCGTTACACATTATTTATAGTAACGGTTACTTAGCGTAACTAAAATTAATTACTAACGGTTTTTTGCCAACACGTGTGTTACTTATTTCCAACAATACTAACGGTTTCCTTTAGATTCTAACGGTTATAAAATGTAAGTTCCTTTAGCTATTAGTAACGGTTTGTATAAATTGGTAACATTTGTTAAGCGTAGAATATGTGTTACTGATTGAAGCATTTACTAACGGTTTTTGCACCCATTGCTAACGCTTTTACTTCCACGTAAGTGTTACTTAATGAAGAGATTAGTAACGGTTTTTTGCCGTTACTAAACAATTTTGTATTTAAAAAAAATTATTTTGGCCCTGCCACCCATTTACCACATTTACCTGCATAACATGTCTCCCTTTTATTTTTAATGAATTCCACAAAAGTTATCAATAAACATAAAACCTCACAAGATCAAATACTAATTTTCATTACTGCAAATCACAACTAAAAAGTCATACATAATGAATGAGTATGCGGATTTTGAAATTTACAACTTATCCGTAGACTTATCCAAAAATTTATTGATTGACCTACCTTCAGTACTTCATTATGGTCACTATTAACAAAACCTTCATTGATAGAATTTTTTTGCAAAGAATGCCGGTAACACCTAGTAACCACGGTAACAATAAGGAATCAACTCCCAATCTGAGAAGACCAAAATGATAAGAGAATATAAGTTCTAGATCATACATTCACACCAAAATGATATTATATTGATATCATATGCAAAAACACAAGTGCAAACTCACCTTTAACACGCCCATGCCATTAGCTAAGGAAGACTTCATCTCATTCATTTCCTCCTTCAACTCATGTGTAGTCCGTGTGGAGATCTTTAAGTGCACAAGATACTTACTTAACATAGCGAAAAAAAAAATAAAAAAGTAGTGAAGAAGAATTACTTAAAAGATGAATTTGACGACATATGTACAAAGATACTACTAAAATGACTTTTGCCCAGTTGGCAAAGAAACGAAAGTACCACATGTCGATTCAACACCTAACAAAGCATCATCAAACAAGTTATCTAGCAATGTACGAAAAGAAATAGCTTGATGGAAGGCAAGGAAAAAAAAAAGGATTTTGCACTTGAACTCATCTTGCCTAACTAGGGATTTACTAACTACTCACCTTTTCTAAGGTATTAGAGGCAAGATTGAGTAGAAGTCTTTGAAGTAATTTACAATAATAAGTTTACAATCGATTTGGAAAATGAAACACCAAATAGAAAGGATTGGTGCGAAGAAGAGGAGTAAAATCTATAGTATACCTTTTGAGTGTTGACGGGGCTCCAAAGACAAAGTCGGGTAAAAGATATGGTAAGACCTTTCTCCTTCAAAGACATTGGACCACTCTTGATCGCTCACATAACGATATTCAAGAAATATCTGGTACATAGAATTGCAACCACTAGTCCAGAGCTTAAAGTGAATGAAAATACCTTTTCAAGAAGAACTAGACAAATGGAAGAACCACGCGTTATGAGATGCGAGCACATATGAAAGCAATATAGTGGGTTTCAACCTCGAAGTAAACTAAACAAGCTCAAACCACAATGAAACAAGTGGTCTTACAAGTTTGAATCTTGGCACGAGATATCTTTCCACTCCACTAAAATGAATCTCAATCACCTTACCCCGCAACATGTTTCTCCAAATCAGCAAAGAGCCCTAAATATTGAAGTAATTTGAACTTCAATGTTGACAGAATACAAATTTCCATAGAATTCATGCAAGAAACAGAGCTTACAAAACGGCTAGAATTATCATTTCTTGAAGTCTTCGTGATTGCCAAAAGCTTCCAAAATTGGATTTGTCTTCAATATTTCATATTCTATTCCACTATCAGCCTCCAAGTGCCAAATACTGCATGGCAATTTTTTCTCGTCTCGGTTTTACCTGCTCCACTTTCACGCTGTTAAAAGTATATGGATGAAAAATTCAATTAACAGTATAACAACAGTCAAGGACTAAAGCCAAATCTAATTTGATGAAGCATAATTAAAACACATCATACGAAAATGTACAAAATTAATGGAGATATACAAGTTTACTTTTATGGTTTTACCTGATTGAAAATTATATATTTTGACAAACTTTCTACATTTTATCAATATAAGCCAAAGTTCAAAACGAAAAAATCACGACGTAACTATAACTGGTCCAGTAATCCTATGAAGAGTCAAACTTATCAAAAAAAAAAAAAAAAAAAAATCCTATGAAGAGTCAACTCACACATATATTTCAATTTTCAAATTGTAACAACGTTTTCTTCAAATGGAATTTATTATATTATATTAATATAACCATAACAGGATATATGTTTCATTGAATTTGATTCAATACACTCGTTAAAATCCAAGGAAATAGTTCAGATATTCAAATATTGATGTTTGTCGGAGAAAGAAAAAATGGAAATATAGCGTAAGGTATAGCATATCGAACTTCGTAAATATAAAAATATTGATGTTCCAACCTCGTCGACGTTAGTTGTATATAATATTGAACTCTAGAAAAATTAATTTCATGGAACATATAATGGTAATCAATCTTGAAAAAATTTCAAAGCAAGTTGCCACATCTTAAAACGAAAAGATGCCTAATCATATAAAGAACTAACTTCGTTGATGTCCGTATTTAACCTTATAATGATAGACTGGTTGACTTCATACGCAAATGAATTTAGAATAATAACGGTAAGAGTCCATGCAGAAATAAAATTTCAAGGTTACAAACACATCCTAAAGGATCTAGACATCAAAAAATTAATTATGAAGAAGAAGGCAAATAAGAAACCACCTCGTATCATTTCTTTTATGGCAAAGATTCGTTCATACACATGAGGGCTTTCCAAAGACTTCATCTATATGCTTCAATATAATCATTACCATACAAAGAGACTTCCTTGAAGGGATTGACAAAGAACCAACACCGGGTCCAAATTTTAGTCTTAAAAACACGAAGGTGTGATACAATAGAACATCGACAAGATAGAAACTACTACAAGAAAATAAAAAGGAACTGGATAAATACAAAAAACTCACATATATCATATCTTGATTGTATCCAGTATTGAAGATTGTAAAGCATCGATGGTTCATGTAAGTAACTTGACTGCATTAAATCGCCTACACCATCAAGGATATTGGGATTCGCAGGTAAAACACCGGCCGAGTTCACCTTTATAGTCCGAGATGGTAAATTAGGAATGAGATCAATTCATTAACAGCTACAAAAGTTAACTACATATTACTATAGACTTTTGCATGTAGAGCTTACTTTTCCTTCCGGAAGTGAAAGAACCAATTCAGACCCGTAGTTGATAATATCTTTCCAAAGGCCGGTTGCCACATGGAAGTTGGCACCAATATTGAAGCTTCAAACAATAAAGTTTAGCATGTAGGTATCACAATCAATAGAAAGTATGCCAAGAAAGTATCGTAACTTGAGCAAGAAACATCCATATACTACAACATAAGAGACTAAGCTAACATAGCACTTCCATCTCCCGAATACCAACCCTTATGGAAGTCATCAAAAAAGTGTTACTACATCGTCAATAAACACAAACTCCATTTCAACATGTGTGAGTATTAAACACTTTCTAGAGTGTAAATAAATTTCAGCCCAATTCAAAATGGTATCGCTATGGGGGCCTCCCATAACACCCGTGAGTCCACCGACCTTCCAACAAAAAGCACAACAAAAAAAATTATAGCAAACACTATATCATTAATTAGATTGATGATTTATCCCAATTTGGTAGAGTTTCACACATAAATACAATCTTCGGCCTATTCTCTTTTTTTTTTCTTTAACCACACTAACCATCGAGGGTTGCCCCATTCCACAATAGTTCCATCCCACCACCACCATTTACCGGCTTTTTTATATTGACTATATTTACAACTCTCAAATACAGCAAACACCCAATAAGAAATCGAGAAGAGAAGCTTTGATTACGTTAAAAACTCATCAATTGAAAGGCGAAAAGCAAATGCTTTTAGCAAACCCAAACACTTGCACCACAAACAGCAGAAAGGCAACACCTTTGCCAAGATCGAGACACTTCAATAAAAAATAAATCCCCGACTCAACCAGAGAAGACTACCGATTTTAGAGAAACACAACCACTTTCGGTTATTTGTCATGTCCTTATAGGACTGACAGGTAGGGTAGTCTTATAATACCCGTAGTATGAGGTGTAGTATTTAACTAAGAGAGTAGGTGAGAATGTTTGACAAACCCGATTGGCTAAGACACATGGTGAAAGAGATTTAAGAGAATGCTCGCGTTATTAAAAAAGTTGGAGATTGGAAAGATATGGTGTTGAAAGATGCCAAATGCCAAAGATGATCGACACCTTCTTCCACGATTCTATCATGAGGTAGACGGTTTATTATATTGCTAAAGCAACTAACGTAAAAAGTGTGACTAATGCTTGTAGTGTTAAAATTAGGGCACTATTCAGAATTTTAAGTTTCCTCACATTATAAATACACACTAAACACACATTGGAGACCAGAGAAATGGACGTGAAGCTTCGAGAGCACTTAAAGCAATTGTGACAAGATGTAATCATGCCGATGTTTTTAATGAAGTTTCAAGGCAAGTGGAGAGCAAATCGAGTGTATCCGAAGTTCAAAGCAAACCGAACATACTAGAATAGAGTAGAAATAGGCGACAAACGGGATGTACTAAAGTTTGTTTCCATATGGATGGAAACAAAGATGCACTAAATTTTTGTTTAAATAATCAACCATGACACCAAAATTCAGCACACAAACACACCCAAGATGATGAACAAGGCAAAGCACAAGACAGGCAACAAAAATTTCGGGAGCTCTCTAAATCAAAGACAAGATAGACATTCACACTAGAATTTCAGAGTAATCAGACAAACAAACAATCTATCAATCTACCGGAGAGAGAAAGGTTTAAGGGGAGCTGAAATTGACATAGAGCAAACCATTGGAGGAATTCAACATCAGAACCCAAAAAATCATCCCTTTGCAAAGAAAACAAGAAGACTAAAAGATAGAGAGCACAAAGACTACAAATGAAAATAAAAATAAAAAATCGTGACCTTTTGCAAAAGAACTAAATCGAACTTGGACACAAACCGAAAGCAAATCCAATTAATCCAACTGAAGAAAGAGAGAGAGAGAGAAGTTAATTACCAAACCCTACGAATTGAAAGGAGGAGGAAGGGAAGGCATACTTACAAGCGGCAAAGAAACAACTTAAGAACTAAAACAGATTTGAGAGAGATTGAAAGAAATTTGAGAGATATAAAGATGGTTTGTTTCCATAGGTGTGAATGAAACTCGAGAGGAAAGTTTTTAGAAGTTTCCCTCTATTTTCCAAATTTCTATTTTTTTTGTGTGTTTTTTAATCATTCACGGTTTTGCGGTGAATAAGTTTCAGAAGAAAATTAAAACAAAACGTTAGAAATTAATTCAATTTTAATGGAAAATCATTGTAACAGTTTTTTATAATTGCTCACGGTATTAAAGTGAGAGGAACTCTCTTACGCTTAAAAAATGTTACTAATGAAAAAAAATGAACGTTACTAATATCCTGTTTTGGTGTAGTGCTTGTAATGTTATTTAGATTTTCTTTGGCCTTTCAATGACTATGTAAGTTATTTGGGAATCAATATAATGGTATTTTGTTGTTTATACTTGCAGGTGTTTTGTCTATTGAAGTTATCAATATGTAAGGTAGCAAAAAAAAAAACAAATACTATAAAATTAATGCCATAATTGAAACACTTAGGATTGTAACTTGAAATTAGAGACGTTATCTAAATAAACCACTGACTTCAAAATATTATGTTTGTCAAAATGGAGTATTGCAAAATTAGACACATAAGTTCCAAAATAATAACAAACATCTGAAAATGAGAGTATTTCGATGTCCCCTAGTTCTTGTCTTCAGCTATTTTCTCCTGCTGGTCAGCATACCCATCTTCAGCATCCTTAGCTTTGTTGTTTTCTGCATCCTTCAGCTCTACCTGGCTTCCAATTGTATCATCATGAGTCTCTTCATCTGGGGTCAATGTGGAGTTGGTCCTCAGTAGCAGCTTCAGCATCCTCCTTGACTTGGTCACTTCCAGCTGCATCTGTTGCACTCTGTTGGCATTGATTAGCCTCCACTTAGACCAACTCATTAGCAGGTTCAACATCCTCCTTCACTTGGTCACTTCCTGTTGCATCTGCTTCACTCTGTTGGCATTGCTCAGTTTCCACTTGGACCAACTCAGTAGCAGGTTCAACATCCTTATTCACTTGGTCACTTCCAGCTGCATCTGCTTCCCTTTGTTCGCATTGTTCCATCTCCACTTGGTTCTTAGTGGCAGGTTCAACATCCTTGTTCACTTGGTCACTTCCAGCTTCAACATCCTCAGGTTCAACATCATTTTTCACTTGGTCACATCCAACTTCAACATCCTCAGGTTCAACATCCTTGTTCACTTGGTCACTTCCAGCTTCAACATCCTTTATCACTTGACTCTGTTGGCATTGGTCAATGTCCACTTGGTTCTAAGTAGCTACTTCAACATCATTGGGATCTTTGTCAATCCCAGCTGAATCTGCTTCACTCTGTACCTCTATGCCAATGGCAACTTGCTTCAATGCCTCTGTCCCAGTAGCTGCTACATCCATGGACACTTGGTTCTGAGTAGCTGCTTCAGCATCCTTGGGCTCTTTGTCAATCCCAACTGAATCTACTTCACTCTGTACCTCTATGCCAATGTCAACTTGCTTCAATGCCTCTGTCCCAGTAGCTGCTACATCCTTGGACACTTGGTTCTCTACTTGCAGAATTCCTTCTGTCAACCTCTCTTCAAATTCTTTTCACTTCTTAGCCACTTCATCTAGATTTAATCCACAGGATATAATGTCCATTCCAATCCTCAGCCGCATTCTAAATGGTTGCATGTCAATATTGTTTACCCTCTCAAGAACACCTCTAAGGAGACTATCAATAAAGGCAAGGCAATATAAAACACAGCTGTTGGAATCTGGTTGTTGTGTGACACTAACAAATTCACGAGCCCATGGTGTGTTCAAATCAACAGTGGAGCTTAGATCAACACACTTGAGCACATAAGGAATCATTCTCTCCAAAGCTAATTGTTCATCAGAAATTTGGTTTCCACCAAGAGAATCATAGGTGCACACTTTCATCTCTTTAAAGTTAAAGACATCAACAATCCAGTAACTACCATGAACTTGAAGAGGTACAATTACTCCCTTTACCCCCAGACGGGTGCGGTTGATTTCTAATCCTTCCTTCAAAGGGGTCTAAATACTCTTTCACAATTTCATCAGTATGGTACAAACCATTAACCACTCTTTTTCCTCCTCGGGCTTGCAATTTCGAAAACTTGGGTCTTGTAACTTATTCTTGAATATCCCATACTCTCTTATCATGAATTTCTACATACACAAAGTGATGATTAAGCTTATCAAACTTAAGTAAGATTAGTGAGTAAGCTTCAACAGAAACTTAGTATTAAAGTATAGAGAACTTCGAGCAAAGTAAACATCCTCCACAACAGTATACACTTCATCTTCCGGAATGACATGTTCCTTACAGTGTTGCTTATACCACCTTATCAATAGCTTGACATATAAGCTGAGAACCTATAAAATAACTAAATAGGAATTAGCAACAATTAACTTTCTGTAGTAGTTTACTTTGCACATTAATACCAAGTTGCTGATAGTTTTAGAGCAAATTACTAATGGTAGATTCATTACCTCACCATCCACCCATTGTCTTCCATGTAACGAATGAAAATTATGCACTGAAATAACTTGATCATACCCAAAAACTCTCATATCTGGAGAGCTATGTTAATCCTTCTTCCTACTGAACTTTCTCCAGTAATAATTGACAACATTTACCTCACATGTGGTAGTTGTTTTCTTGTAAAAAGTTGATGACAGAGCAACCTTGATTAATGAGTCACAGTCCTTTCCCATCTTCTCTTCCTATAAACTAGTACTTTCTTTTCCCCGTTTTTTCTCCCTCCTCCTTCTACGGCCACTCTCTGCACTTTTCTTATCCATTTCCTTCTCCATCTGAGTGTGAATGAGTACCACATCAGGGTCCTCCACATCACCAGCATCATGCATGCTGACCCACAGTGTTCTGATCATCATCTACAGCTGCCACATCATGTTCAGTGCTTACTCCTTCTGATGGTGATAGGGCTAGCAATATAGTTATGTCAGGGAGCTCTACACTTCCAGCCAATAGAGAAACAAAACTGAATTTTTCTATTTCTCTATTCAGGACTGCTTCCCCATCAAGATCACCAGGAGGAAGGACTAAAACAGAAGCCAAAGGATATGATTCCCCATCAAGATCCCCGGGAGGAGGGACAAAAGCAGAAGACAAAGGATATTGAAAGGGAACATGATCAAGCATTGAAGATTCAGCATAAGGTACTATGGCAGTCTGTACACCCACCAGGTCCTCCTCCAGCTCCACACTATGTTCTTGGTATGTCCCCTTGGGTATGACCTCACTAATCTTTTGCAAAGCACTTGCAGCAACTAGCTCCAAATCATTTTGCCCTCTTTGTTGTTGTGCAACATCTTCATCTTCATCTGACTCAGCCTGGATCAACTTCCTTCTTTGTTTAGGTGTCTCAGCTTCCTTAAGCTTCAGCTCCCTTTCCCTTGTTCTCTCACTGATTTGATATTTTTCTTCAAGTTTTGCCTCTCACTAGCCTTTATAGCCTCATTTTTGCTTGCCTTAGATGGTTGAACTCGAGTACCACAAACTTTGACCACTTTCCTTTTCTTTCTTTCTTTCATACTGAGCAGGTATTTAAGTATCTCCCACAACTTCAAGCCTTTGATCCTTGTCCAATGCTCTTTTTCTTTTATATGTGGAACTAGGAGAAACCTCAAAGGTAACTTTCTGTCATGCCCCGAGACCCGACACACATCCTGAGGACTAGGAGTGAATCTCGAGGCTGACACCCATCCCAATTCTATCGAAATTTCGGCAGAGTTTCCTTTGTTTAATCGACATTCGTAAACCCTAAAATCTGTCATAAACCTGTCATAACCTGGAAATCCTAAACTACAACCTTCCAACAACCATATATATACAAACCAACCTTCTAAACAACATTATATACATCCACCCACTGTTTAAGTGTAACTGCTACTCAAATACATCAAGTATTACATCAAAATGAGCGAAGCTCTCTCTATATATACAACCAAAATGACTAGACTATCTCTATACAACCCAAAATACGAACTTGACTCTGTCCTCATCAAGCATAAGGGAATCCTCCCAAATCCCCATAACCATCATCGCTAGGGTTAGGAAAAGCCTCCCTCCAAGAATCGGCTCGTCGAAATGTTAAGTAGGATGAGCAACAACTATGCCCAGTAAAAACGCACATAACCAATAAATAGTCTACTTATAGAAAACATTTAAAACATGCAGGGTTTCTATAATAGTATTCAAATATTGTGACTATGTATATATACATCACTAACTAGTAGAAATCATCTCGACATGCTTCATTGATATACAAAATAGAGTTTTTCACAATCATCATACAACTATTGTGGCCGCTGCATCCTATTAGAATGGTGAGGGTACGACTGGTACTCACCCCCCGCGGGCAAATCTCGGTTCAAGATTTTCCGGTGTGAACCATGCACCGTTGTTTTCCGATTTTACCGTGGAGCTGAAATGTCGTTGTTGTGTTTCAGTACACACAAAATCCCCAAAGCTTTTAGGGCTCGGTGTGGGCCCTGCGGATGAATTTTACCCCCATACGGGCTGTCACCTAACTTACGGTGGTCAACCGTTCGACGACTGCAGACTGCTTAGGATCCTGACACACATCCAGGAGTGGACTAAACTCTCACTCCTCGCATCTAAACCTCATCGAGGTAGCATGTAACCCCACACAAGCTAATCACCATACAACGTGACACGTACAAGCATGGTTATCTAGAAAAGTAGAAAAGGAATTCCCAGACTACATCCAGTGATGCATCCCTTTAAAGGTGGCCCACCACCTCGAAAGGTGTACACCACAGTTGGAATCCTAGAGCGAACTGCCGTCTCCGGAATTGCGACAACAGTTCCTTCTTTATAGGAATTCACAATTCCTTTTCTAAATCCCCTCGTGATAAGCATAGTAATATCTATATATATACTCGTATTACTGATTGTTTTCAAATACTCTAGTTACATATTTAGTTTTTTCTTTTAAAACTGTTGATTCTGTAGGTGTGAGTTCCCGGATTTCCCACAATCAAGTAAAAACAACCTATGACTCCCAAACGGGCCAGTCATAGTAAATAATAACCGATGATTCCCAAACGGCGAATCATCGTAAATAACACAACCATCCCGGGAACAATCCAGAACCTCCCATCTAGTTACAAACACCCGGGTAATCCTCACCCGCATACAAAATCCATCACTCTGTCTCCTTACTGAGACAAAAGACGCGAACCCTTCCCAAAACCAGTTTTGCTCTTTTAACAAGAAAATAAATCCCCACTACCCCGATTTCACAAAACCCTTTCACACAGAAGCTATCCATATATATAGTTTATATCGATGAATACAATGCAAAACATGGATATCACATATGCATGCATGGTTGATACGCAAACTATTTTTCTCAAATTTAAAACAATCAAATCATGCACGACAATAAGCATGCTATATATATTGGTATGTAAGTTCCTACCTTAGCAAACTCCGTTCTCCTCAAGCCCACTTAACCGAATCCACTCGAGATCACTCCTATAACACCAGATGTATACGTCGGTCGTTAGAGTTTATCAAACTAACGAGGAAATTCTTATCTACGAAAGTCGAGAAGAATCTCGACATTAAGAATTTGGTTTGGGTAAATTTTCATCTAACTACGGCATAAGAGCTCTGCCATTTTTCGCAGCGATACTTCGACAGATCTCAAGCGGCCTTTATGTCAATACCACTCCTATCAATTCCACTAACGATTAAGATTTTTCCCAACTCCAACTACAAACAAATTCCACTCTTCAATTCACCTTAAATCTAGAAATAATTACGGGGTGTTCCTTATCAATCGTTCATCAATCGACCTAATCCTAAACAAGTATATAAATAACATAAACTTCTCTAAAATAGAGTGAATATTTATAATTCTTACCGAGTCAGTAAGAACAGCTCCCTAGCTAGCTGCTCCACCGATATCGCTCAACTCAATCTTCTCCAAACAAGCTACTGCCGACATTCAACAACCAATTTCAATTATTATTATTTTTTTTTCAATACATCACAATCCCATCCAAATTTCAACACTCCAACCATAATAACTTCATCAATGAATGGGTGCGAATTTACTCTAATACATATAAACTTAGAATCATTGCTTTTAAAATTCCCAGGCCTATAAAACAAAGTATAGAACTAGAGAATATCAAAATCTCTTACCAAATCAGTAAGAACTCTTCATTTAGCTTTCTTCTCGGCTGATTTCGTTAAGCCATCACCTCTCCAAATAGCTATTGTCGAATTATACAACCACCCCATTCAAATATCTTCAGTAACACATCAAATCCATTGAAATGAGTTTAAACTATTTGTTTGAAACAAAATTACTCACCTTTCGCGGAAAACACGACGCAATTCAAATAAATTTTTGAATCTCCACACTAGCGTTTACTGTTGTTAAGGATTGGGTGTTCGAATTGAGGTTTTTAATCACTGAAATTGGGTAAATTTGGGTTTCTCTCTCCTAGGGTTTAAAAGATTGCGAAATTGGGGAAGAAGAAAAGAAATTGGTGCGATTTGGTTTTTTTTTTGCTTGGTGCGTTTTTTTCTGTTTCGCGATTTCGTTCTATTTGGGCCGATATATTTAGGCCCAAGCCCAATATATTTCAATTAAGCTTAAGGTCCTAATACTCCTAACCACTAACTCATTTGACGTCGCGTTGTAATTATTTTTCTGGCCCATCCTGCTAAATTTAGTCTTCTATATTCTATCTCACCGCAGGCTATAACAATAACCCACTCATGCGTAAACCTGTTAACTTCGTGCGGCTTCGAACGCAAAACCCTTAACCGACATTTTGGTCCAATTTTCGTGATAAGATTTGCTTATCTAACGTGGCTTAGAGTCGGAGTTAAGTTTCCTTAAGTTACGCACATTTGAAATATAAACCCGACGACCAATCTACATAACGACCCTAGATTTGATATGAAATTTACAAAAATACCCTTAATAATAATTCAGGACTTTACATCCTACCCTCCTTAAAAGAAAATTTCATCCTCGAAATTAAATCATACCTTAGTGCTCGAACAACTCTGGATATTGTTGCCGCACATCCGATTCCTTCTCCCATGTTGCTTCCTCTACATTGTAATTTCTCCACAAGACCTTTACCAACGGAATGACCTTTGACCTCAATCTCTTCTCTCTCGCATCTAGGATCTGAACTGGCCCTTCCGGATAGGTAATGTCTTCTTCCAACTCCAACGATTCCAAATCGACAACATCTAGCATCGAAATATGGAACACGTTATGGACATGTGATAACCTTTCCGGTAACTCCAGCCTATAAGCCAACTCCGAGATCTTCTGACTAATCGGAAATGGTCCCACATATCTCGGTGCAAGTTTCCATTTCATCCCGAACCTCTGAATGCCCTTCTTCGGAGATACTTTCATGAATACCCTGTCACCTTCATAAAATTCCAAGGGATGTCTACGCCTATCCGCATAGCTTTTCTGACGACTCTGGGCTGTGAGCAACCGATTCCGTATCCCTCTAATATTCTCGGTGGTGTCACTAACCATCTCTGGCCCCAACATAATACTATCTCCGGTTTCAGTCCAGCAGAGAGGTGTTCTGCAAGGTCTGCCATACAACGCTCCAAACGGTGCCATACTGATAACCGTAAAAACAGTAAAATCCTAAATATTAATGCTACAAGAACACTAATACGTAATCCTACCGTTCTTACGTTTAAATCAATTCTTCTTACTCTCAAAACATAATCATGCAATACAACGAGTAAGGATTTCGCTCCACTCTTAAACCCTCAAGACTTAAATAGAATTCAATTATTCAAACACAAGGAACAATTGAGTGAGTGATGTGTTTGGTGTTTAAACTAAAACTAATTATAAATTTAAGACAACTAAATCTAAAGATTCTAACTTTATGAAATTTAACAAATAATAATTAAAATCTAACATCAATAACTACTAAAATGACTAACAACCAAGAAATGAAATTAGATCTAAGCAATAGATAAATGACAAAATCGAATTTGATCAATAATAAACTACTTGATTTATCTAATGAAGCAATAACAATATTTTAATACTTTAAATTAAAACAAGGGAAATGAAAACTAATAAAAATGGAGATTCAAAACTAGATCTAGATCTAAAAACTAATCTAGATCTATCTTTTTCTAACCCTAAACTCCATTAACATTAGCTTCTTAACCTAACTGCCATTAACAAAGAGTCAAGCTTTTGTTTTTATACTTCCAGATCCAAAAATCGTGTATGGGCTTGGAGCCATATTTTGGGCCGGAAAATCGGGCCCAAAACCCAATTTCTTTAGTCCAAAATGGGCTCTTCAGCTGCAGTTGACTTCGACAGATGTTTCGTCTACTTCTGCTCCTCTGATTGGGTCAAGGCTTGGTCCATTGGAAAGCTCTTTCCGAGCCGGTCGTTTTGACATAAGGTAGGCCCAATTCCAAGGTCTGAGTCCAAAGATATGGTCTTCGGAAGTTCTCATTGTCTTTGTGCAATCAAGCTTTTTTTGCGCGTGGACTTTGACTTTTCATCTTTTGACCAGGCTTTACAAAGGCTTTGTCTTCTTGAATCTTAGCCTTTAATCACCGAACTCCTTAGTAACCAACCATTGCTCCTTTATCTCATCAAAGTGGCACATTCCCGCACATAATTGACTTTGAAGCCCGAAATACATAAAACACGAATTGATTAACTCTTACTTATTACTCACATAATTGGTCTAAAAGTATGACTGCTAAGGGGTTAAAACTACAGTTTTGGGCTCTTATCACATACCAATACTAGATTGGTAATTGTTATTGTAAGCAAACTCAGCCAACGCCAAATGAGTCTTCCAACTACCCCAAAAATCAAGCACGCAAGCCCGAAGCATATCTTCGATGATTTGAATGACTTTTTCCGATTGCCCATCGGTTTGCGGATGAAATGTAGTGCTAAATTTCAGTTTGGTCCCCAATTCCTTTTGAAGACTTCTCCAAAACGAACCGGTAAATTGAGTACCTCTATCTGAAATTATCGAGAGTGGTGCCCCATGCAACCTCAGTACATCTGACACGTAGATCCTACTTAACTTTTTAGCAGAGTAAATAGTCTTAATAGGTATGAAATGGGCAGACTTGGTCAGTCTATCAACAATGACCCATATAGAATCCATTCCCCATTATCGGTCTTCGCAGAACTGGATACAAAATCCATGGTTATATTCTCCCACTTCCATTCCAGAATCTCCAGAGGTTTAAGAAGACCAGGTGGTCTATGGTGTTCAGCTTTCACTTGTTGGCATGTGGCACATTTCTTAACATATTACGCAATGTGTCGCTTCATGCCCGGCCACCAAAACTAACGACGCAGATCTCTGTACATTTTGGTACCGCCGGGATGAATGGTATACTTCGATCTATGTGCTTCCCTCAAGATATCATTCGGTTCATTCCTCAGAGAGTGATCAAACGGTACCCAAATTCTTCCTCTGAATATGATACTTTCGTCTCCGTGTTTTTCCCAATCGACATCCTCGGCATTCTCCACATATCCTCGGTACCTAGGTCCATCCTTCGATGCATTCTGGGCATTCACAATCTCCTGGACTAAGGTGTTTTCTGCCGTCACTGTCATCTGTGCTAAATAACAGCACTTCTGAGGATCTCCACTTCTATTCCCCGTGATTTCAAAACCATAAGAAGCAGCAAACTCCAGCAATTGCCACTCCTTCATCATCATCTGAGCACAAACATGTTCTCGCTTTCTACTCAATGCATCGGCAACTACATTTGCTTTACCCGGATGGTATTGCAATGAGAATGTATAGTCCTCCATGTACTCAACCCATCTCCCCGCCATATATTCAAATCTCTTTCTTGAGAACAAGTACTTGAGACTCTTGTGATCGAGAATATTTCAAACTTCTCACCATGCACATAATGCCTCCAGATCTTTAGAGCATGAATAATCGCCGCTAACTCCAAGTCATGAGTAGGATAATTCTTCTCATGGGCATTCAATTGTCTAGACGATACGCTATCACTTGGGCTTCTTGCATTAAGACATATCCTAACCCGGTGTTAGAGGCATTAGTATAAATCACATAACTCTTCTCGGATCACGGAATAGTCAAAATCAAATTTGTTATCAATCGCATCTTTAGCTCTTGGAAAGTTTTTTCGCATGCCTCCGTCCATTCAAACTTCACATCCTTTTGTGTCAATCTAGTTAAGGACGACGCTATGCTAGAGAATCCTTTTACAAAACGACGATAATAACCTGCCAATCCCAAGAAGCTTCTGATTTTCGTCGCTGACGTCGGTCTCGGCCAATTATTCACTGCCTCTATCTTTGAACGATCAACTGTTATTCCATTCTACGATACAACATGCCCTAAAAACTTCATCTCATTCAACTAGAACTCACACTTGCTAAACTTGGCATAAAGCTGATGATCAACTAAGGTTTGGAGAACAATCCTCAAGTGTTCCTTATGTTCAGCCCTAGTCTTGGAATAAATCAAGATGTCATCTATGAATACGATAACAAATTGATCTAAGTATTTCCACATCACTCGGTGCATGAGATCCATAAATGCAGCTGGAGCATTGGTCAATCCAAATGGTAACACCAAAAACTCAAAATGCCCTAGCCGTGTTCGAAAAGCTGTCTTCTGTATATCTTCTTCTCGAATTCTCATCTGATGGTAACCTTCTGAGATCTATCTTCAAGAAATACTTGGCACCCCTTAACTGATCAAATAGGTCATTGATCCTAGGCAACGGATATTTGTTCTTGATAGTCACATTATTCAACTTCCTATAATCCACACATAACTGAAATGACCCATCCTTCTTCTTCACAAATAACACTGGTGCTCCCCAAGGTGACTGGCTTTGCCTTATAAACCCCAATCTTTTCAATTCATCTAATTGGGATTTGAGCTCTCTCATTTCAAGAGGAGCCACTCGATAAGGAATCATCGAAATAGCGACGTTTCGGCATTAGATCTATGACAAAATCTATCTCACGCCCAGGGAGGCAATCCCGGCAATGCATCTGGGAACACTGCCGAAACTCACGAACTACAGGAACAAGCTCGGAAGATTCGAACTTCGGCCCTTGGAGACTAAGACCAGCTAACAATCCGTATCTATCATACTTGAAGTCAGACTTGGCCTTCACCCCTCGAGATACCGTATGTCTAATCCCCTTGAACACAACCTCCTCAGCTGTCCCAGATTTAAAGCGTCACCGCTTTTTTTGGCAAAACAATCTACATGGGCATGATACTTCCCTAACAAATCCATCCCTACGATGACATCGAAATCTTTTAGGTCGATCACCATTAGATCGACTATCATCTCCTTATCACCTATCTTTATCACACAATGGTGACAAACTTCAAAGAACATAGTTTTCTTTCCTAGAGGAGTAGATAAAATAAGCTTCCTCCCCGTATTAACTACTTCCAACCCAAGAATTTTCACCATATTTTTAGAAATGAAGGAATGAGTAGCACCCGTATCAAACAAGACATGCACCTTATGTGTAAACAAACATATCATACCTTCAACCACTTGATCGGTAGCGCTGATATCTGCCCCCATAGCACTATATACCGTGGCTTCCTCTTGGACTGATGCAGGATCCACAACTTCTTCCTCTGGCACTAGATAATACACCTTGCCCTGTGGTCTCTGTTCCACCCCTGAATTAGACTTGGGACAAAACCGCCTGATATGCCCAAATTTCACCGCGAACTATAGCAAACCACACTCTCTCCCCGACAGGTACTCTATGGTATTTGTTTTGACCCCACATACGTGGGCAAACGCCCATTATTAGGGTCTCCATTTTATTATTTTAATCAACAGGGGCTAAAGCCCAATTCGCAATATCATGGATCAATGTCTGTGCCCATTAACTTATGTGTCTAAGGCTGAACCTTAACCACATGGCTTGCCACTAATGTACATTGATTTATGTCCAGATTCATTTCTTATCAAAGAGATAATTATCAGTTGAGAGTTGTATTCTATCACAATTACTCAAGTAACAAGATTACTTGAGCTACAAGGACTCTCTACTCTACCTATATAAATACCACATTATTTTTCATAAGGAACTACGTAGAAACTTGATCCCTAGAGAATAGATCTTGGGTACGTAGGCAGCCATTATCTTGGTTCAGTTTCATCTCCCCCAATATCAAATTCCTCTGTTTCTTAGTGCGTTCTTTACCATTGCTCTCGTTGTGTTGAAGCAATTTATTGTCGAAACATAATTGGCACCATCTGTGGGGAATTTAGAATTCATTATCACGTGAAACAATCTAAACGGTAAGCACAAGAAGCATACCAAATAGTCGACATATTCCTCCTGCTAATAGGACTCGCAACCCTCAAAATTCAAATCGGCCAATACAAGAACCACTGAACAATCAAGTTGCTCCTAGTGGTAGGATCAATTCTCAACATCCAACCGTAGCAGAGCCACCACCACCACCACCACCACCACCACCGCCTCCGCTATCGCCACTCCTAATACGATTGAGCGTGAGTTACGACGAGTCTAATTCACCAATACAATGAACTAGAAAATCAGTTTGTTAATCGTTTCCGCCACAATTGCAAGACGCCAAAGGATGTCGACTCACTTTTGAACATCAAGCGACAACGTGACGAAAAGTTATGTACTTTTGTTACTAGGTTCGGGAAGGCAAGAACCGCGCGCCCGTTTACAAACAATGGTACAAACGCCTCCAAAAGAAGGCGTCGCGGAAGAAAGTATAAGGAAAACCTTCATCCCAGACTGGACCGACCGACAGGGGAAGGTCGACCTCAATAAATTTGAGGAAAATCGCCATCCTAGATAGGTCCGACCAGGGAAGGAAAAGAAGGCATCGGAAGAAAGTATAAGCAAAACCTTCATCCGGACTTTGGACCGACCGACAGGAAGGCCGACCTTGCAAATTTGAGGAAAATCGCCATCCTAGATAGGTCCGACCATGCAGGGAAAGAAGCGCCGCGGAATAAAGTATAAGGAAAACCTTCATCCCAGACTGGACCGACCTGACAGGAAAGGCCGACCTCACAAATTTGAGGAAAATCGCCATCCTAGATAGGTCCGACCTGCATTGGGGAAGGAAGGTGTCACGTATAAACTAGAGGGAAGACCACAATCCTGCATAAAACTACCGACCTAGATAGGTTGGTTACATGCAAAGAAAAAGACAATCTCCAGTCGGACCCGAAAATGTGTACCGCCTAAAATCTCTAACTCTTGTAAGAGGTAATGGCAGGTGTCATCTTCCACATAGGCTCGACCGGGGGCGTCTGTTTGTCTAAATCTTCTGGGTGAAATGGATTTCACTCTTCAATACAATTTTTTCCGATCTGCTGGGAAAAATAATGGAGGCTTATATCGATGATATAGTCGTTAAATCGAAGGATACGGGTGATCATCTTTCCGATCTTTAACTTGTTTTTGATAGGCTTAACAAGTATAACATGAGACTCAATCCCGCCAAATGTTCTTTTGGGCCTCTCTTCTGAAAAATTTCTGGGATACCTCATGACTCGTAGAGGTATTGAGGCTAATCCTGATCAGATATGCGCCGTTATTGATATGCCATCACCCAAAAATAAGAAGAAAATTCAACGACTTACTGGTCGGCTTGCCGCTTCTTCATAGATTTATTTCTAAATATTCTGATCGTTGTCATCCCTTTTTCTAGACTTTAAAGAGGGCGGCAACTTGGAACATTGATTGTGAGATGGCATTGCAACAACTGAAGAAATACTTGGTCAGTCCTCCTATATTGACAAGTCCTTCAAGGGGTCAACCTAGTGGCATATACCTGGCAGCTATAACTCAAGCTGTTAGTGCTGTTCTTTTCATTGATAATGTCGTACTACTGAAAAAGGACATGCTCTGGCTTCTTTGATAGCTGATTTTCCGATTGATGATTCTCCTATTGACGATTTCTTGCGCTAGGATGAATCTATGAAAGACATTCTGCCGCCACTAACTGGGGGCGACGAAGATCAACATGAAAACGCGATTCCTAATCCTATTGACCTATGGATTGTTTACTCAAATGGCTCCCATAGTAAATCTGGGTCTGGAGTTGGATGCGTTTTTGTTAAACCCGGTAGAGAAAAGATTGGGAAATCTGTGCGACTTGGCTTCGCTGCTTCAAATAACAAAGCCGAGTATGAGGCTACCATTTGTGCCTTGAGAACAGCTTTGACACTGGGGGCACGAAAGCTCCAGTTATACACGGATTCTTGCCTTGTTGCCAATCAGTTTTGTGGGTCTTTTGAAGCAAGAGATGAGCGTATGGCGGCTTATCTTAGTTTGATACATAGTCTTGCTCGACAATTTGATAGCATCTCTTTCACTCAAAGACCCCGAAATGACTTACGTCATGCTGATTCATTGGCTTATCTCTCCGCCGCCGTTAGAAGCGAAGGGTCAAGACACATAACTTTTTGCAGTCATCTTTTCGTCAGTCTAAGTTTGAACGTTTTTACGCTCACTTAGTTCATTACTATCATTACGAAAAAATCTGACGAAGTTACCACATTTAGCTTTGTCAGCTTAAGTTTGAACGCTTTTATGCTCGCTTAGTTCATTACTATCATTACGAAAAAAAATCTGATGAAGTTACCACATTTAGCTTTGTCAGTCTAAGTTTGAACGTTTTTACGCTCGCTTAGTTCGTTACTATCACTATAATAAAATCTTGCAAAGTTACTACGTGTAGCTTCGTCAGCCTACGTTTGAACGCTTTTTTCGCTCGCTTCGTCCGTTACTATCGCTACGACAAAATTTGACAAAGTTATCACGTTTAGCTTCGTCAGTCTAAGTTTGAATGCTTTTATGCTCGCTTAGTCCGATACTATCACTACGACAATATCCGACTAAGTCACCGCTTCGTTTGCTTTTCACCGGTTCGAACGCGTTTTTACACTCGCTTAGTCTAAATTTGCCGAGTTAAGTTAGCATTGGGGGCGTTTTTCTTTACATGGAGGGGTCTCGGTCTATTTCATTTCAACTGCATAAATCAACAACATTGTCAATTTTCCGCAGGTATGTTATCTGTCACAACAACAATATTCAATAGCAAACCCATACTTTATTTTTATTTTTCATAAAAAGAATTTTTCACTCTATAGTATTACATTCACACAATCACATAATCATTGGTTTTTGGGAAAATCCAATGTTTCCTTACCAATTTTTCGCTTATACAACTCGTACAAATCTTTCCGTTCCAAGTGAAACTATCTGCCCGCTTCATTATTTTTTCTAAAGCATTGTGCCGATCTTTTCTAAAAATTTTTTTCCGAAAATTTAAAATTTTCACTTCATTATTTTTTCTAAGGCATTGTGCCGATCTTTCTATTTAAAAATTTTCCGGTTTAAAAATTTTCGCCAAATTTTCGATATTTTTTTTCTAAGGCATTGTGCCGATCTTTTCTAAAAAATTCTCCGAGCAAAAATTTTCGCAGTGTCATTATTTTTTCTAAGGCATTCTGCCGATCTTTCCACGAGAATTTTTCCGAACGAAAATTTTCGTAAGCGTCATTATTTTTTCTAAGGCATTAAGCCGAACTTTGTGAGCGAAACTTTCTGAGGCTCGTACAACCGTCGTTTCTCCGAGCGGCAAAAATTTGCATGACGTTAACTTTCTAAGCGAAACCTTTATTCAACTTCTTTATTATTATTATTATTATTATTATTTTTATTTTTTTACAAGGCATTGAGATTTTTCCGTTCGAAACTTTTTTCGCAAATTTTTCGTCAATATCCATTTTCTTCGTTTTCTTCGGCAGCCCAAATTCAATTTTGATCGAAACCCAACAATTTGAACTTAATATCCTAGTAGATCCAATTCGAAATTACCGACATCTCACAGTAGAGAGTAATTCCAGTAGACCTAGTTGTAAAACCACGCTCTGCTATTTCGTCCAACTAGACACAAGCTTCCAAGTCAAGATTCCCTCGCTCCGCCTCTCTGTACTTCTCACTACGGTCCCGACTACCATGCCTTCCCTCTCTCTGTTCTCTCTCCATTCTCTTTCCTTATCTCTGTTTCCACCACTTTTATCCATGTCACCATCACAAGCTCTTAATTCATACGCCTGGTTCTCTCGCATTCTTCTCTAAATTTTGATTCACTAGAACGCTTTCTTCCAACTTGGTATGCAGCAGGCATGGCTTTGGTTCCTCCAACCTTACGTTCCTGTTCATCATCTGCAAAATAGGATGACACAGGTAGTAAAATATTGGTGTAGAAATTTGAACTATTTGCCACACCCCAAATTTATACTCATCCACAATCTGGCATATGAACATTAGTGATCCACCTATTTTGAATAGAAGCTTCATCCTCATCATTTTAGCAAGGGCAATGGAAAATTGGCAATGATGGTGCCAAGAAGAATAACACCTCCAGTTATGACCGCAAGAGTAAGAGATGCATTGGATCCAAACCTAAGTGCTTTGGAAATCATTGGGCCATAATCAAGTGAGGCCTATATTTATTATTCAATATTGCTTTCCATGTCTGGACGCTCTCCACAATTAATCTTTTTACTTCCAACAAATCATTGAGCTCTTCAACAATTTTATCTGTGCCACGAACAAATTAGAGCTCTACTTTTGCTTCCTTAATTTCCCGACGCGATCTTTAAACTAGGCTCAAGAGGAAGAAAACCCTTTAATTATCACAAAGGCAGGGACAACATGAGGATAACTGTTCCAACTCCAGCTCCCCCTATCACTTATCTTGTTTTCACGCTTGTTACTTCGGATATGATTGTTATTTCGATTATCTTCGCAACTTTTTTTCCCGAGGCCTTTCTGTGCTTGTGGTTACTATTTTTTGATCAGTTATCATCACGTTCCATCTGTTCATATATTCTTTCGCTTTTTCCCGTTCTTGCATTGGTTTTATGTTATCCAAACCAATTTGCGGTGGGAGACTCGCTTATAAGCCTTATCTAATCCAAACTTCTATCTCCTCCGGGCTAATCCAAATTCTTATCATCTAATTCGTATTTCTTATTTTATTTTTTATTTTATTTTATTTTCCTGTTATTACTAAACTGCCCATACACAACCATTTTAAATGTCTAAATCCTATATCACTTTTCCGCTAGCATGCGTCGTCGAAATCAATTTTCGTACTATTACGTAATGCGTTCGGTATATTTTTCGGCAATCAATTTCTTTTGAAATTTTTTCTGTGCATCTTTTATTTTTTTGGTGCATTTTTCAGCCATTTTTTAACTACATTGCGTCCTGTATGCGTTTGTTTGATATTCTTTCGTTTCCGATAGTTCACGACTTTTTCTCGATTGTCCATTTTCCTATCATTTACGTTCACGCGACACTTTGTTATACATTCCGCTTACTCTTTTGTTATTCCATTTTTTCCTTTCTTTTTATTCTCTTTTTTGCCATGTAAACTTTGTTCGCATGACAAAGAGGGGGCGGTGTTTCGACCACCACATACGTGGCAAACGTCCATTATTAGGGGTCTCCATTTTATTCGTTTAATCAACAGGGCTAAAGCCCAATTCGCAATATCATGGATCAATGTACAGGCCCATTAACTCATGTGTCTAAGGCTGAACCTTAACCACATGGCTTGCCACTAATGTACATTGATTTATGTCCAGATTCATTTCTTATCAAAGAGATAATTATCAGTTGAGAGTTGTATTCTATCACAATTACTCAAGTAACAAGATTACTTGAGCTACAAGGACTCTCTACTCTACCTATATAAATACCACATTATTTTTCATAAGGAACTACGTAGAAACTTGATCCCTAGAGAATAGATCTTGGGTACGTAGGCAGCCATTATCTTGGTTCAGTTTCATCTCCCCCAATATCAAATTCCTATGTTTCTTAGTGCGTTCTTTACCATTGCTCTCGTTGTGTTGAAGCAGTTTATTGCCAAAACAGTATTACAGATTGAAATCTAGCTCTCTGACCCTGAGGCCTCAAATTCGGCACTGGTGATCTGGTCTAAGAAGGAGCAGGTACCCTCGGTGCCATCTGCGGATCCATCCGCCGGTCTCGCGAATCGGTAGACTCGTCTTTGGCCTAACCACATTCAAACCCCTATGTACAACTGGTGCCTCCATCGTGGTGCTTTGGATGGATGATCGCCTATACATCCGCTATGCGACCTCGACCACTACCTTGGTAAACCTCGCCTCTTTCCCCACTCGCCTACCCCGAAATGCCGATCGTCTTACCCTTCTAACCTCTTGCCTCTGTAGCAATAATCGATCATCCACTATTTCAATACCTTGAGCCCTTCTCACAGCCTCAGCATAATAATCAATCTGGAAGGACCGACATCTTGCTCTGCGATATACGGTTTCAGCCCGTCAATGAATTTCCTCGCCTTTAGCTTTTTCCGTGGAAATCAACTCCTTCCCCGTGATCGTTGAAAGAACAGTGAATTTTCTCTTCATAATCGCCTAATCGGTCATGTTTCCTTGTTCTAACTTGAGGAATTCCATTCGCTTCTTAGCTCTCGCCGCCTCGGTAACATACCTCAAAAGGAAGAGTTCCTCGAATTTAGCCCAACTCATAGGAAACGTCTCCACATCCTTAACATCGATCCACCGGTGTTTGGCTTCACCTCTAAGCATGAAGGCAGCCAAAGTAACCCGTTCCACATCAAGACACATCATGGAGTCCAAAGATACTAGACATGTCTAACAACCCGATCTTCGGTTACTTTTAACCTCGAAGACCCCACAAATTCGTGGATGTAGCCCGATGAAATTTGCAAGCGTAAAACCCCGATTAACTTTGCGGTGGTCCGAACTCCTCAACTCTCACTCACGGTTGGCGATGCTACCTCTCGGTGTTACGCCGGTGAAATAACGGCGGATGTTAGAAGAGGTTGGGGCTCGTTCGACTAGCCCTCAAACTTTCGATCTCGATCTCTCTCATCTCATTTTTGCTTGAGCCATTTGATTCATCATAGCGAGGAGCCTATCCATTCGGTCCTCTCGACCACGATCCGTAGTATCATCACCACTAGTACTTTCCGGATCCATGGTAACTATTCTCGCACATACACAAAGAGCCAACTCGATTGTATGATAAATTAGAGAGAGAGTTCTCAAAATTATGCAAGAGGCGGTCGTCGCTTTATGGAACTCACATGCACGTAATGAGCGAGTAGAATTTCAAGAGATGAGCATGTGTGCGCTCCCTACGCAGGCGTGTCACGCCTCCACCTAGAAATGAAAATTCACTCCGACCTTGTAGTGTTCGATTAGTCAAATTTTTTCGACTCGTGGTCCACGCCTCTCATTTGTGACAAGACGACTAACCGTATGACGTCTCGACATTGCTAAGCTATTACTAACGCTTAACGTACTAACTACGGGTATTGTATGCCTACCTAGGGTTTACCGGGTTCCGACGAACTTTCGAGACGCGTCGCGACCGAGTCCCCCACTACAGCTCCCAGACGGATCTAATATTGGACGCCTCGATACCCATCGTTCGCGCCGAGAGACCCAACACACATCCCGAGGACTATGAGTGAATCTCGAGGCTGACACCCATCCCAATTCTACCGAAATTTCGGCAGAGTTTCCTTTGTTTAATCGACATTCGTAAACCCTAAAACCTGTCATAAACCTGTCATAACCTGGAAATCCTAAACTACAACCTTCCAACAACCATATATATACAAACCAACCTTCTAAACAACATTATATACATCCACCCTTTGTTTAAGTGTAATCGCTACTCAAATACATCAAGTATTACATCAAAAAATGAGCAAATCTCTCTCTATATATACAACCAAAATGACTAGACTATCTCTATACAACCTAAAATACGAACTTGACTCTATCCTTGTCAAGCATAAAGGAATCCTCCCAAATCCCCATAACCATCATCGCTAGGGTTAGGAAAAGCCTCCTCCGCAACTGGCTCGTCTGAAATGTTAAGTAGGATGAGCAACAACTATGCCCAGTAGAAACGCACATAACCAATAAATAGTCTACTTATAGAAAACATTTAAAACATGCAGGGTATCTATAATAGTATTCAAATATTGTGACTATGTATATATACATCACTAACTAGCAGAAATCATCTCAACATGCTTCATTGATATACAAAATAGAGTTTTTCACAATCATCATACAACTATTGTGGCCGTGATCCTATTAGAATGGTGAGAGGGTAACGGTACGTACCCGATCCACAGGCAAATCTTGGTTCAAGATTTTTCCAAAGGTGAACCATGCACCGTTGTTTTTCGATTTTACCGGCAGGAGTGAAATGTCGTTGTTGTGTTCGTACACACTAAATCCCCAAAGCTTTTAGGGCTCAGGTGGGCCCTGTGACCACGACCCCCATACGGGCTGTCACCTAACTTACGGTGGTCAACCATTCGATGACTGCAGACTGCTTAGGATCCTGACACACATCCAGGAGTGGACTAAACTCTCACTCCTCGCGTCTAAACCTCATCGAGGTAGCATGTAACCCCACACAAGCTAATCACCATACAAATTGGACACGCATAAGCATGGTTATCTAGAAAAGTAGAAAAGGAATTTCCGGACTACATCCGATTGATGCATCCCTTTAAAGGTGGCCCACCACCTCGAAGGTGTACACCACGGTTGAATCCTAGAGTTTAATCGTCGTCTCCGAATTGCGACAACAGTTCCTTCTTTATAGGAATTCACAATTCTTTTTCTAAATCCCTCGTGATAAACATAGTAATATCTATATATATACTCAGATTACCGATTGTTTTCAAATACTCTAGTTACATATTTAGTTTTTCTTTTAAAACTGTTGATTATGTAGGTGTGAGTTCTGGATTTCCACAATCGTAAAACAACCTATGACTCCCTAAACGGGCTACCATAGTAAATAACAACTGATGATTCCCAAATGGCGAATCATCGTAAATAACACAACCATCCCGGGAACAATCCAGAACCTCCCATCTAGTTACAAACACCCGGGTAATCCTCACCCACATACAAAATCCATCTCTTTGTCTCCTTACTGAGACAAGAGACGCGAACCCTTCCCAAAACCAGTTTTGCTCTTTTAACAAGAAAATAAATCCCCACTACCCCGATTTTACAAAACCCTTTCACACAAAAGCTATCCATATATATAGTTTATATCGATGAATACAATGCAAAACATGGATATCACATATACATGCATGGTTGATACGCAAACTATTTTTCTCAAATTTAAAACAATCAAATCATGCATGAAAATAAGCATGCTATATATATTGGTATGTAAGTTCCTACCTTAGCAAGCTCCGTTCTCCTCAAGCCCACTTAACCGAATCCACTCGAGATCACTCCTATAACACCAGATGTATATGTCGGTCGTTAGAGTTTATCAAACTAACGAGGAAATTCTTATCTACGAAAGTCGAGAAGAATCTCGACGTTAAGAATTTGGTTTCGGGTAAATTTTCATCTAACTACCGTTAACAGAGCTACAGGCCATTTCTGGCACTGATACTCTGACAGTCTCCGCGGCCTTTATGTCAATACCACTCCTATCAATTCCACTAACGATTAAGATTTTTCCCAACTCCAACTATAAACAAATTCCACTCTTCAATTCACCTTAAATCTAGAAATAATTACGGGGTGTTCCTTATCAATCATTCATCAATCGACCTAATCCTAAACAAGTATATAAATAACATAAACTTCTCTAAAATAGAGTGAATATTTATAATTTTTCTTGAGTCAAGAAGAATAAAGCTCCCCTAGCTAGTTTGCTCCACCGATATCGCTTCAACTCAATCTTCTCCAAACAAGCTTGCACGACATTCAACAACCAATTTCAATTATTATTATTTTTTTTCAATACATCACAATCCCATCCAAATTTCAACACTCCAACCATAATAACTTCATCAATGAATGGGTGCTTAATTTACTCTAATACATATAAACTTAGAATCATTGCTTTTAAAATTCCGTGCCTATAAAACAAAGTATAGAACTAGAGAATATCAAAATCTCTTACCAAATCAAGAAGAACTCTTCATTTAGCTTTCTTCTCGGCTGATTTCGTTAAGCCATCACCTCTCCAAATAGCTACTGTCGAATTATACAACCACCCCATTCAAATATCTTCAGTAACACATCAAATCCATTGAAATGAGTTTAAACTATTTGTTTGAAACAAAATTACTCACCTTTCGCGGAAAACACGACGCAATTCAAATAAATTTTTGAATCTCCACACTCGCGTTTACTGTTGTTAAGGATTGGGTGTTCGAATTGAGGTTTTTAATCACTGAAATTGGGTGAATTTGGTTTTCTCTCTCTTAGGGTTTAAAAGATTGCGAAATTGGGGAAGAAGAAAAGAAATTGGTGCGATTTGGTTTTTTTTTGCTTGGTGCGTTTTTTTCTGTTTCGCGATTTCGTTATATTTGGGCCGATATATTTAGGCCCAAGCCCAATATATTCCAATTAAGCTTAAGGTCCTAATACTCCTAACCACTAACTCATTTGACGTCGTGTCGTAATTATTTTTTCGGCCCATCCTGCTAAATTTAATCTTCTATATTCTATCTCACCGCAGGCTATAACAATAACCCACTCATGCGTGTAAGCGGTTAACTCGTGCCAGCTTCGAATGCAGAAAACCGCTAACCGACATTTTTGGTCCAATTTTCGTATAAGATTTGCTTATCTAACGTGGCTTAGGAGTCGGAGTTAAGTTTCCTTAAGTTACGTATGTTTGAAATATAAACCCGACGACCACTCTACATAACGACCCTAGATTTGATATGAAATTTACAAAAATACCCTTAATAATAATTCAGGACTTTACACTTTTTAGAAGCAGATGAACTCCCTTTCTTAGCGTCTGAGTGAACCTTCTTCTGGGAAGACCTTGTTGGTGTTTTCAGTTTAGCATCAGCACCTATTGCTTCGCTTCTTTGGGCTTGGGCTTCTAGTTTTAGCTCCTTTCATAACCTTAACCTCTAAACTTCTGCTCCTATTCCTTGTTCTACCCTTTGTTCCAGGCCCTTTCACAACCTCAACCTCTGAACTTTCCATGCCACCTTTCAACCCACCAAGAGCAATCTCTTGAATTATTGTTTTCATGCCAGTCCTTATTTCACTCTGGAGTATATCCCCAACAACCCTAACCTCCTTACTGACCTGTTTTAGATTAATCAGAGCACATAACAAAGAATGTAAGTAAGATCCCACTTCACTATTTGTAAACCACTACAAATACATTGTAGTGGCTGACATATCATGTCTAACAATAGCTCACTCATGGTACATTAACATATTACTACCTCATATATGAAACAATGTTGTGACATGCACTTCAATAACAACACATTATCAGTGCTTCATATAACAACATGGGTCTTAACAACATTTGCAATTCCAATTCAAGACTATAATAGGGTACCCATATCATATTACAACTTTCTGTAATATTTTAAGAAGATTATATGAATACTTCAAATATCAAAAACTGGTTACCTATATATTATCATGGGTACCTTATTATTATTCTGGGATCAACATGCAAGATCCCACTTCACTATTTGTAAACCATTACAGATACATTGCAGTGGCTGACATATCATGTCTAACAATAGCTCACTCATGGTACATTAACATATTACTACCTCATATATGAAACAATGTTGCAATATGTAGTTCCATAACAACACATTATCAGTGCTTCATATAACAACATGGGTCCTAACAACATTTGCAATTCCATTATCATATTACAACTTCTATAACATTATAAGATTATATGAGTACTACAAATGTCAAAAAATGGTTACCATATATTATCATGGGTACCCTATTATTATTCTGGGATCAACATGCAAGATCCCACTTTGTAAACCACTACAGATACATTATAGTGGCTAACATATCATGTCTAACAATAGCTCACTCATGGTACATTAACATTTTACTGCCTCATATATGAAACAATGCTGCAACGTGCAGTTCCATAACAACACATTATCAGTGCTTCATATAACAACATGGGTCCTAATAACATTTGCAATTCCAATTCAAGACTATATAATAGGGTACCCATATCATATTACAACTTTCTATAACATTTTAAGATTATATGAGTACTTCAAATGTCAAAAATTGGTTACTCATATATTATCATGGGCACCCTATTATTATTCTGGGATCAACATGCAAGATCCCACTTCACTATTTATACATTGTAGTTGTTGACATATATTGTTTAACAATAGCTCATTCATGGTACCATAACATATTACTGCCTCATATATGAACTAATCCTGCAACATGCAGTTCCATAACAACACATTATCAGTGCTTCATATAACAACATGGGTCCTAACAACATTTGCAATTCCATTATCATACTACAACTTCTATAACATTATAAGATTATATGAGTACTTCAAATGTTAAAAACTGGTTATTCATATATTATCATGGGTACCCTATTATCATTATAGGATACAATATGCAACATTGTTGAACATAGTAAAGAAAACAAGTTACTTACAAGGCTTTTAATTATTTTTGTCTGTCTTTGAAAAAGTTCCTCATTATTGTATGTCCCTGAAACTGCTGCACCACTTTGCATGGGCTGGTGCCCCAAAACATCCTTTAGCACTTCTTTATTCAATTCTCCTTCAGAAAGATATAGACTTTCCAACACCACTGCCTTCCCCTTAAGAGGTTGAAGCTTTTTCTTATAAGTATGTAGATGTATGTTTCTGGAAGGCAAGTCTACCCAATCTAGTATTCTGGGGAACCTACCATCAACTTGTCTTCGAGCCCCAAGAGATGGGATGTGAAGATATACCCAAATAACAAAACAAATTAAACAACCATAAACTGCGAAAGAACCCTTACCAACACTCACCAGGTTAGACATGTCTTCCAAAGACTCTTCCAACATTTCAAACAGAGGTGTGCCCCAAGGAAAGATGTCAAATGCATTTAAATTCTCGACCAGATCAATATACCTCCCATCAACTGTCCTAGCAGATCTTGGAAGCACAACCTGCAACAGTATATACAACCTATTCAGCCTAAACACATCATTCTGACTTTCTTCATCAACACTTGATTTTGCCAAGTTTCTAGCTTCCAATATTTCTGTTTCAGAAACCGTGGTTCCTTTAAAAAACCTTGCACGAAATTGGGATGGGATCTTGATGTCTGCAGTGTAGAATGAATTAGAAATCGGCTTCACACTAAGACCCATTATAATAGCAACATCACTTTTTTTAAACACCAAATCCTTCTTACCGATTCGGTAGCAAAGTTTACCTACTTGGTGTCCCAAAACAGCATACACTAGCGTAGTAGTGGTGTGCATTCTCTCGTTAATGCTTAAAAACTTCCCGAAGCAAGACTTCTCAAAATCTTCCCTCTCTTCAGTAGTGAATATCTTGAACAATTTATGCATTTTACCGAGTGACATACGAACAGTCAAATTAAGTTTTCTCATTTTTGAAAGATTGGAAATGGTCGGAAAATTAGGGATTCAAGGTATTCAATTTGGGCGGTTTTTTTTGTCCGAAAATGAACACTGAACCGTCCTTATACCTTCAAACATATTACTACCGACACGTGCCAGTTAAAGGTTAAAAACCATCATTTCTTCAATAGTTCGGCGAATAATTAATGCTATCGTATCGTTCTTAACACGTGGCAAAGATTTTTTCCCGCCCAAACTAGAATCTTCATCTCACCAGTTTATCTTAGTACAGACATATTCTTATGTACTACCTATCAGTAACTGCTAAGTCTGGTCATTTTACAAAGGGTAGGACTTCCTAACATTTTGGCTATTTGTATAAGAAAACTTTTTAAATATTAAACTACGGACAAGCTTGTAATTGAGTTGGGTGCGAACAATGGTGAAATATGGCACTGAGATGCTAGTTACTACTTCTCAACTTCAGTATGTGTTATTAAATGCTACACTTTTGTTTTACTTGATATTGAATAAAGGGTTGAATAAATTTATCAAAGTTAACTTTTGTTTAACTTGTTATTGGATAATACTATTTTGTACATAAGTTATAGGTGTATATTAAAGCCAACCTGATAGTCTTAATTGTGTTCTTGTATATTTTGTGAATGTTAAATGCATTTTTTCTTTTTTCTTCTTATTGAGTTTCCATACAGATTTCTTTCTATTAGGGTCTCATTATCTCCTTATAAACAACAACAGTGATATAAGGGTACCCCTGATATAATCACAAACAAAATATATGAACATTAACAGTTACTATCATAACACTCAAGCACAATGAATTGACCGTTTCACAAACAACAAAATACCATTACATCGATTCAAGCCCAAACTTATACAGTGAAACATACTTCCAAAACTCCATAAAGTGATTTATGAAGTGGAAGTGGGATTTCAAAAGAAACCCATGTTGCTGATGGTACATTTAAGTGTCGCTTATGGTGGCATCCAAAGAGTATTCTTTGCTAGAACCTAGCAAAACCGCGACTGAAAAGGCAATCCAAGCTCCCCTCAATGACTGCTTTGTTGTTTTTTTTTCGCTTTTGAATTATGCCTTTAATCATACTCAAGTAGTCAATTTTTTCATGGATCTAGAAAGGGACTTGTTCATTAAGTACATCATACAAAAACTCAATTTCATGCGCTTGGACAAACCTTCCACAAGACACATGAAATCTTTTTAAGAAAATATACACATCAAATACTCTCAATTTCACCTCACCTGTTACATACTTCTTCACTCCATGCAACAAAAACAAAATCAACATGAAAATAGTAAACACAACTATGAAAACCTTAAAAAACTCTATACACTACTACGTAAAAACAAACCCAAGACGACCTAGAAAGAAATCAACACTGAAGACAACAAACCAAAGTTCAGAACATATCAATAAACAATGAGAATCGTAGAGGGAGCCGTAGAGAGAGAGGATAATCAAGAAGATGAACCTTAGAAAAATCCATTATCAAGATTTGTGTTCTTGTCCTCCATGAAAAACCTTACCAAAATCACAAAGGAGAGAATAACCAAGAAGATGAAGTAAAAAAACTGGAAGCTTTGGAGGTTTGTAAACACTTTTATAGTTTGGCATAAAAATCGAGGTGAATGTTGTTTCATGTCCGTACAACAAAAACAAGCCAGAAATTGCTGATAGTAGGTCCATAAGTTGCTTGTTCCTAATTCCCACAATAGCTAATGTCCGTTTTTATTTTTGCTGGGTTGAAATCCAACGGTCATTAATCGCTAGTACGTATCGCTAAGAGAATCTAACGAATAATTATCACTGTGCATGTCAACATCAGAAGTACAAGAGGAGAGAGAGTGTACTGCAGAGGAGAGAGAATGTTGTAAGGAAGAGCAAAAAGGTCAAAAACCCGTTGAATTGGTCAAAATTGAAAGGCATGGCCGGTTGTAGAACAATGTGGATTTATCATGGCCGATTCAGGCAATTACCTTAATATGTTTCTCTTTGAATTCAACTCTTTTCATTCCAATCAAGCAGCGCATCAAGGAGACAAGGACAAGATCTTTGGGACTATGCAGCTTCCTAAGGATTGTTCTTGGTGCCCTGGAGGACTATGTAAAGAAGCAAATCAAAATCTCCTTGTGCTGAGGACACCTTGTTGTTGTGGCATGACCTAGGGTGTGAAACAGTGAAAGCTCTCCTTCATTGCAAAATGTTGAAACTGTGGCAGCATGGCAGTTTCCAGTGAATATAAAAGTGGGTACTGTTATTAAAAATGTGGTATGTACTGTGGGATTCAACGGTTGTCAATCAACCTAACTCAGTTCTGAGTTCTGAGGAAGCAGCAGACATCAATACCTTCCTCGATCAAGATAAAATTGTCTGGACACCTCATCAGAGTGGCCTGTTCACTTCAAGTAGTGATACTGATCACTCAGCTCTACTCGAGTATATTTGGAACTAAAGTCAGAAGTGCATAGAAGTACATAAGGTGTGTAGCAGTGGACGCTATATGGAAAGAGATATGCCTGTTGGTTTCAGATGACTTCCAAACCCTCACAATGGCATACAATAAGTTGGTCAGGGATCTAAGAATTTATCTGCAAGTGTTAAATCCCGAGGTCCAAGATCCACAGCAGCAAAAAAGACTATTTGATTCTCTATGTATCATAGTACAGTTCAAGTCTTTAAGATCCCTATCAACACTTAGTATTCATGGCTACACCCACAAGACAATAGAGTAAGGCGCAACACTGACAGAGCTCTTAATAGTAAGGGCATAGTGGAAGAGAGCTTAAAAGCCATTGAAATTGCTCTTCTAAGGTGTGTTGATAAAAACGGAAGTAGAAGAGATGATTGATTCATTGAGGGCAATTGAAGCCATAAACAAACTTGAGAAACCACCTTGGTACTGTTTAGACTTGGTCACTGCTATACAAAAGATGAGTGTGCACTTTCTTTACAGTTCCTTTTCTAATGCTTTTAAGAGACCAATAGAACAGCTGGCTATTTAGCTTCTCTATGTCAGTCACAGAGTGTACTTTAGTTCAATTTGTACTTCCCCTTGGGCATACCACAAATTATTGTGACTGACTGAGGATGCTCAAGTACAAATGAAGTCAGGGTTTTCTCAATTAATACAGGCAAGGGTCTGCCTAATCCCCACCCCCACGCACACAAAAAAATAAAAATGAAAAAAAAGGGGGGGGGGGGTTTAAGGTGTAAGAAGCATGAAAAATTACTGTACCAAAGCAAATAGGGAAAACTTGAACAATTAACTGGATGCTTCAGCCTTAGGCCAAAGCAGATGTTCACAAATTTAAATCAAAACTACTCTACAAGTTTATAATAAGACCCAAATCAGTCGGGACATGTGTCTCTTACAGTTATCCTTCCCACGTATATGCCTACTTCTTTAACTATTCAATGTGTGGTCAAAGAATTTATTGTGATAACCCTGTTTTCTAACCAGAATTACCCAACAGATAAGCTACCAGACATCCCAATATAGCACCCGCAACAACCTGCAACAATGCCCAATGATGATGTGATCAATAAACTATTACCAACTTACCACCCCCAAAATAATTTCGATCCATCTTATGCTGATAAATGTTCTATTTAAAAAGTAAAAAGAAATCAAACATTTAATGCAGCAAAATAAATCAATACACACCATGTACTCAGACATTACTTTTGTTTCATATAGAATTCATGCCAAGGCAAGGCGTTGATGAGGTAGAGAATAGAGCAAATTCGTGTTCTTAAAGTAGATGCTCAAAGCTAACTATTAGTATATATTAGCTATATTTTATTGACGCAATTGCAAATTTTCCCAACCTCTCGATTTAAGCTATGAAGCACCGATACGTCCCTAAGGGTGAAGTATCCGTGACCAACACGGATATGCCCCGATACGTGTCCGATACATGTCGGATACGCGATTTGGAGTATCCGATTTTATAATTAATTTTTTAATTTCCGACACGTGGGGGATACGTGGGGATAGTAATCTCACACATACAAGAAATTTTTTTGGAACTTCAACAAAAAAAAACAAGTGAAATAAAATCCAAGTTAAGAATAGATGCAAGAGAAGAAAGATGAAGTGAATCCAAGTTATACATGTAAGTTGCTGCTTAATGTGTTTGAATTGGTCATTTTATGAAGTAAAATTGCTATTTTAATTTGAATTTGGTGAAAAATGCTCAATTATATAATATTTATATATATATTATTCAAACATGTCCATGACGTATCTGTGTCCTATATTTTGAAAAATGCTGTGTCCGCGTATCCATGTCGTGTCGTATCCGTGTTGCGTATCGGTATCTGTGCTTCCTAGACTCTAAAGGTTAAAGACAGCAAATCTCACAAAAACGACTATCCCTACTTTCCCTTCTCAAACACAAAGATGTTTATCTAGTGAGATTGCAATGGTATATCAATTTTCCCTTCTTGTTCAAACCTAATAAACTGTACTCCTTCATGTTCAGAGACACTTTTCTCATCTGACATCCTCAAAAACAAAATCCAGTGAGTGAAACCTGAATAATTGAACATCCATCATTGGCACCCTCTTGGATCCGCTTAATAAGGGTTGAATTGATAAAAAATCATGTCGAAAACGAACCTATTTGACCTGAAGAATGTAAGTATGTAACATCAACAAGATAATGGAAACATACTACTTGGAACTAAAATTAGAAACATACCTGAAGGGGAGTATGACCAAGCAATTCACGTAGGGGTCTGACATTAGATAATGGATGCTCTGTAGGTAACTCGCACACTATTTGGTTTAGTACCTGAATTGACCATAAATCTCAATAACATTAACAAGTGACAGTTAAAGTACTAAGAAGTGATCTTCCCTACCTTCGAAAAAACATATATATTTACTAGCTCTTTTCTATAGCCAAATTATGCTAATAAAATAATGAAGTGAAAACATAAAAAGGTGGGACTTCTCCATATGAACTTTGGACATTCTACTAGGTTGACACCCCAAAGGCTGCCAATTATCACCAAAAAGGATATTACAAATATATACATACAAGAAATAGCTCGTCTTAGTGAAGTATGACAAGAAGTCACTAAAACAGTGAAACAAATCAAAACCTCAACCAAAATTAAGTAAGATTATAATATCCCAAAAATGGCTTTCTTGGACTTCATTAGTGATCTTGTAAGACAAGTTTACTTTTCACAAGACAGAAACTGCAGAGGTGCAACGTAGGAAAATCTAATGAACCAAGTAAGAATTGACATTGAGAGCATGAACTCTTCGACTCCATCACTTATTCTAAGAGCTAAGAGCATCTCTAGGTCGTGGTACATTTTCTTCAAATTTGAAGACGAAATTTGGAGAAACTGGACGCAAATTTTGACCAACTCTAAGTGGTCGCAAATATCAACTACAAATGTGATTGTAGACCCCACTACGCACGTCATTAGTAATGTTGCTCGCCAGTGGACCACTGTCGCGCGCCATTACTAATGTCGCGTGCTATCGAGTGGAAAGTCGAGAATTCACAAATTGCTTCATTCTCACCCAACACTCCAAAACTATCTCCACAACCATTTCATTTTACCATGGCTTTTTCTTCATCATTACAAAAAACTAGCTAACATTCCGACGTTGGCGAATCAACTCAACAATCATGTTATTTTGATACACTCGATCAAGAGAGGTGCCAAATTTGCACTTTAAGAAAACACCTTGCATTATCATGCAAGTATCTGAATGCAAGGTGTCCTAAAGCACCACATTGCCAAAATTATATGCTCATACATAGAAGTTGTAACGAAGATGGTGAAGAAGTAAGATTTTTGAAATGCATGTCTGATATATGTCCTGGTATGAAATATATATATATATGAAGACAGTTTGTTGATATACACGTGTTGTGGCGAGGATGATCATTGGTATAGGTATTACCCCTATGCACAAATATCATGTCCAAATGGTTGTGATGGTGTTAGAGAGCTGAAAAAGTTAGCAAACCTTGAAAGAAAAAATCTTGATCTATTGAAGTATTTAGTGTGTGGAAAATATGAGTGGTTGGATGCTGCAATGGAAAAGGTTAAGAGTGGTTAATCATTTTATTTTCTATGACTATGTAACGTAATATGTTTTTTTCATATGAATAAATTTTTATTTTATATAAATATATGTTAGTTTAAATTAAAATATATATATATATATAATATATATATATATATATAAATATATATATATATATATATATAATAAAATAGAAATTTATTAACATTGTTTATTGATGATTAAGAATAAACATGCATCTACAAAATTAAATTAAATTACAACAATCAACGTCGGTCACCCTTAATGCTCCATAGATGCTTGGCAAGATCGTTTTTAAGTCTATCATGCATAGTCTTTGATTGAACTTGTAGAGTCCCCTCAATGTAATGTTCCTGAGTAGGTAGGATCTGTGGTTGCCCTTCTGGATCAGGAATGTACCTCCTCATTTTATAATTTTTATTCTTAGCTTTGATTATCATATTGTACAATATGATACATGCTCTCATAACATTACCCATTATCTTCACATGCCATAATTTGCAAGCTTTTGTTAAAATCCCAAATTTAGATTGCAAAACCCCAAAAGCTCTTTCAATATCTTTCCTTGCAGCTTTTTGCATCGTTGCGAACCACTTCGTCTTTAGAGCATTAGGTTTTGAAATTGTTTGTATAAATGCCGCATAGTCAGGATAGATACCATCAGCTAAATAATAACCTATATTATAGCTATGCTGATTTACATCAAAATAAACAGGTGGAGAAGTACCATTGATCACTTGCTCAAATACCGACGAGTTGTCCAACATGTTGATGTTATTGTGTGACCCTGGCATCCAAAAGAAAGAATGTCATATCCACAGGTCTTCGGTTGTAACAGCTTCGAGAATAACAGATGGTTTTCCAGAACAACCACTGTAAGCATCTTGCCATCCAGCTGAACAATTATGTCATTCCCAATGCATGCAATCAATGCTTCCCAACATACTCGGCCATCCACGTATGGCAAAATGTGCAAGCATCTGCAATATTTAACCTTTGCAAGTAGACTGAACCGTACAATTTGATAATTGCATCACAGAAATGCCTGAACGTCTGGTTTCCAGTTTGCTTGGAAATGTATAATTGATCGTCAATTTGATCAGCTACCGTACCATAACCAAAAATACGCAAAGCTTCAGCCACCGTAATCAGAAGATCTATACCACGTTTACCAGTATTGTTAAATTTAGGTTGAAAATACTTAAAATGAGTCTGAATATCGTTGAAAATATGAAAGAATAAAGATTTTTTCATACGAAAGCACCGTTTGAAATCCTCTTTCTGAAAAACAGGACGATCGACTAAGTAGTTGGCCTTCAAGATTTCCAAAGTCAAAGCATAGTTTCTATGTTTCACTTTTCGACCCTTCTTTGAATCACCATGTGGTGCCTTCGGAGCATGTACTTGTGCTTGTGCAAGTACAGCCAAATGATGCTTCATAAGGGAAATGGCATTAACAAATTCTTCATCAAAACTATCTGCCGAGTCTTCCGCTGGAGAAGATAAAGAAGAAGACGACGATGAAAATGAAGATGAAGATGAAGATTGAAGGGGAAAAATGTCGTACACTTCATGATCCATTTTTTAGTAATGTGTGTATGTATTGTTTGTTGAGGATTGATGTGAAATGGTTGAGTTTTTTTAAAAGAATGTTTGAGTTGAGTGTATGTAAAATGAAGAAGGAGATGAGTGTAGATATATGGATGTAGAATTCCGACCGTTTTTTGCCCATTTTTTTTTTCCGTTGGAGCATGCGACATTGGCAATGGCGCGCGACAGTACTACTGGCGCATGGCGCTAGTTAAAGTCAAAAAAAAATTTGTGGCGACATTACCACTGTCGCTCCGCATCCAAAATGCCAAATTTGCTAACAAGAATGCGGTTGGACAGGTGATGCGATCGAATTCGCTTCCACCTAGAGTTGGAATTCGGGAAAATTCCGAGTTTTGGAAGTAAATTTGAAGAATTTGGGAGGTGATACTACCACCTAGAGATGCTCTAATGCAACGAAAATTTATAGACTACCTTCCTAGAATCAGAATAATGAAGAGGGAGATATAAAAATCTGATCACTTAAGCAAGCTATCAACGCCGAGAGACCACCACCTTCTCTTTTCATCAGCTTAAAGATTGGAAGAAGCTATGATTAGCATTTCGGGATATTTCTAAACGACCGGCCAGCTCAGATGATAGAAAGGTCCCCTACAGATCCTGATAGAGATCTGTGAGACTGTGACAATCCCTCCGCGACTTAGTAATCAATCAATTGCTTTGTCTTGTTTATTGTTCTATGATTTTGTGATTTTCTTATACATCATCTTGCTCCCTCTATTTACAGTTCAAGGTTCATTCACTTCTTGTTTTTCATGACAAAGGAAAAACTACATTCTCCAGAGACCATTGTCATGACCAGAACTTGTCAGTGGGAAGAAGTTTTGTTCAATAAGTAGAAAGCAAATTATTTTAAACAAAAGATTTTTTCTTACCTCACACTTTTCCATAAGTATTGTTTGTCAATTGGTAATCTAAACTCTAATTCTAGAAGAGATCAACTCAACTGACAAGGTAAGTACTCTTTCTTTAGAAATATATATGGTATCTACACTAAGACCCGTTTCAAGCCCACTAGATGCCCCTTAATGATGTTTTCTTACAGTTCATCTTCATCGAGAAGCTTCTCTGTCAGTTTTGAATTGGTTCGTCATCAGTAATGAAATAAGTTTGGGATTCCATTCATGAAACATCAGTGTTCTAAAAAAGGGCCTAGGCGCAAGGCAGTGCCTAGCCGAACTGTTTAGGCCTATAATCGGTGGTCCGATTAGACGGACCTAGGCGGCTGATTAATTGTCCTAGGTGGGGTAAAACGGTTTAGATGGGCCCAATTTATTTTTGGGACTTTTTTTTTAAGTTTGTACAAAATAAAAGGCAGACTTAAGTTTTAAACATTTAAGTTACAAGACCAACATCAAAAGGCCCAATAGGGCTCAGGAAACATATCAATCGTGTTAGTCTCTTCCATCTCTTGCTCTCTCTCACATCTCCACCAACAGCTCGGTTTTTCTCTCTCAGCCTCCTGAACTTCAAGTAATAACGAATCAATTGTAACAAGCTTCTTTGTTTTATTCATTTATTATGATCGCTCTCTCCTTTGAATTATTTTTGTCATATAAATGTCTAATTCATTTATTTATAGTTCAATGACTGGAAATATTGCGTCTTCCGCGGCATCTAATGTTGTGTCTGAACATGATAACCCCTTGAAACATGATTCCAATTATGTTGGTTGGGAGTATGAGAAGTTGTTCAAGAAAAGATAGCCCAGATAAGTGGAAATGTAATGTGTAAAAGAGTTCAGTGGGGGTGTTAGCCACACATAACTAACATTAGAAGACAAATAACCCCATGCCCAAGACCTACTGATGAAGATAAATCTAAGTGTAAAGCCATATTAGATGGAGTGAAAAACAAGATGAATAAGAAGGACAAGCAACAATAAGAAGTGAGAGAAGAAGTTCACATTACTGATGAAACAGATGAAGAGGTAGTGTCAAGAAAAAGGTCACATACTCTCGGACCTATGGATAAATTTGATTCTGTTATCCATTATGAATCTTCAATTGATGCAAACAAGGTGTGACAACAAAATATCCATGATGTGCTTTGGAAAGAAAGAATACACAGTGTGCATTAATATTTGTCTCAATGGGTGTATGAAAACGGTATTGCATTTCATTCTACATATAATGATAGCTTTAAAAGATTTGTTGAAGCAGTTGGTCAATTTTAGTTTGGAAATTAACCTCCAAGCCAATAACCAATTTAGGGAGTCATTGTTGAAAGAAGAATATGAGCAAACTAAAATTCACTCAAGAAGCAAAAAGGGTATCATAAGTTGTACTATAAAAAGGGTTTATAACCGGGTAGCTGTTTATTTTTATTTTGGTTGGGGGGAGGGGGTATTACTATGTAACTCCTTCAATTGGTATTGGCTTGGAGGTTGATATCCCGGACCAAATTGATCAACCGCTTCAACAAATCTTTTGAAACTATCAATATCCGTAGCATGAAATGCAATACCTTTTTCATACACCCATCGAGATATATATTGATTCACATTATGTATTCTTTCTTTCCAAAATGTATTATGAATATTTTGTTGTCGCATCTTCTTGTTTGCATCAATTGAAAATTCAGGATTGATAGTGGAAGCAAATTTATCCATAGACCCGAGAGTGTGGACTCTTCAATTGTTTCATCAGTAATGTAACTTCTTCTTTCACTTTTAGTTGTTGTTTGTCCTTATTTTTCACTCTAATGCGGTTTTACACTTAGTTTTATCTTCATTTTAGTAGACATTGGGCATGGGGCCTCTAATGTTAGCTGTGTAGCTTTATTCTATAAACACCCCCATTGAACTCTTTTGCAGTCAAATTACACTTCCACTTATTTAGGTTGTCCTCGAACAACTTCCCATACTCTCAACCAACATCACTGGAATCACGTTTCCAGGAGGTGTTAGGTTCAGACACGACATTAGACGTCGCGGAAGAAGCAACATTTCTAGTCATTGAACTATAAATAAATAAATCATACATTTGTATGACAAAAATAATTCGAAAGAGAAGAAATGATCACAATAATTAAATTAAACAAAGGAGCTTGTTACAAATGATTTTTTTTTCCTATAGTAACTACAGAGAAGAACAATGAGCAAAAGGAGAAGAAAAGAAGATTAAGAAGAAAAGAAATTACCTGATGGTTGCTTGAAGTTGAGGGGGCAGATATAGAAAAACCGAGTTGTTCAGGAGTTGTTGAAGAGTAGAGACCAGGAGATGGGAGAGAGAATAGCCGAACAGGAGATGGGAGAGACCATAACTAGTCGGAGATGGGAGAGGCCAGCATGATTGATTTGTTTTCTAAGCCCTATTAGGACTTTTGATGTTGGGTTTGTAACTTAAATATTTAAGACTCAAGTCTACCTTTTATTTTGGACGACCCTTTTAATAAAAAAAAAAACAAAAGCCCAAAAAACAAATTGGGGCTATCTAAACCTGTCTAATCGGACCACTAATTTATTCACCAATTATAGGCCCAAACAGTTCGGCTAGGCACCGCCTAGAAGGCCAGCTAGGCCATGTTTTAGAACACTTTCTTTTTCTAGTTTTCCAAATATCCGTGTGGTCCTCTCCTTCCACAAGTTCCAAATAATAGTTGTAGGGAGAAGTTCCACAAATCTACAATCCATGATGCCTTGTTAGAAAGTGACGGTAGTATAACTTTATTTATTTATTTTTTTTAAAATTAAGTAGGGGTTAGGCAGACCCCCTACATAGATCATAAAAAACTTACATAAGTAGCACTAGAGACATCAGCCTCTACAATGTCATTAAGCCTATTGTCTAGAAGGGCACCAAAATACAATAGAGTACTAGTCTCCAAATCACAACTTAAAAAACAACTTAGAGAAGCCATATAGTCAGCAGCACTAATGACTTCTCTGAGTTTACTACTTAAAGAGATGGTAGTATGAGTTTACTACATAGTGTTTCCTTGACATTAGAAGGTGGTCTCCAAAGTTTAAGGAAACCATAAAACTGGAATATTGCAATTTACTGTATCCACAAAGTGTATAATTACTTCTAATTTCAGATCTCATTAAAATATAAAGGTCGGTCTATGATTATACTAACATCATACCCAAGGTTTACTGCATCAAATATTTGCAACTGTTTGCCAACTCCTGAATCCATCCAGAAACCTTTGACATGGTCCTAAAAGCTTTTTGATCAACATTCTCCATCTTTTTTTGTTTTCTCAATAATGGTATGAAATTCCAACGACCGGGATACTGCATAGTGCATCCCAGCAATTTCAACAAGACTGGCAATTTACTCTTGCCAAGACTTTCCTTTTGTAACATCTGATGCTTATAGTCGACCATTTTGTGGTGAATCATCAAGCTTTTCAAAACCTAATCTCCCTTTATATTTCAATTTTATCTGTTATATATAACTTTCTACATCCTTAGAAATATACCATATTTGTTTCATAATATCAAACTGATATTCCTTGATATTTTTCAAGTACTTGATACTTAGTGATACCAATACATGCCATTATCCAAAATCATATTCTCGCGAAAAATTCTGGACACTTTTTAGCATAGAGCTCAAGGCTTAAAAACAAAATATGGACCCTTTAGCACTAATATGCTACCACATATTTCGCCAAGCAGGTGATACAAGTTTAAAAGAAACAACACAGGTGGTGCTTTGATGCGCGGCCCATGCCTTCTCTACCAAATTCGCATTGAAGTCGACAACCTCAACACAATTTAATAGGCTTACGCCTCACTACATTGAGGCATATACACTAAGGTTAACGAGTTGAGGCAGAGTGAGGCGCCTGTAACCCACAATAATCAATTTCTTTTTATTTTTTCAACTTATTTTTTATAAGCACCCCAAGTATTTCATCTAATGACAAGAATGACCTATTAAGTCTTGTTTTGTCTATCAAAACAAAATAAAATAAACCCCAAAGAAAAAAGTCACTCTCAGACCCTATTTTACCTCTTCCATTTGCTTCTTCAACCTAGAGAGCTCAAATCTCTTCCTATTTCTACTCTGTTGCTTGCTACAATGCTTTTTTTAATGATAAAATTCAGTTCATTTCATTAATATCTCAAATGCTACATCAGTTACAACAAACAACAAGTGGCTGTAGTAGCGAGATGCTACTAGACCTATGAAAAGTTCTTATTCCTGTTTACACCCTTGTTATCTTACAAGACTATCACAATTGCACATAAAATCTTGGTAAGTCACCCCCTTAAAGCAAGGATTAGTACATGCCCAATTATAAAGCTCTTCCATGAACCACTTCACTACCTTGTGGATCTCCTTACCTACTTGCTCAAACACCCTTGTATTTCTCTCCTTCAACACAATCCATACATCGCTACTCGGAGATGCTTTTCAAGCCATGTTGCATTGCTAGAAAGCAGTAGCAACATTTATCTACTACTAAGCAACTAACAAATGGTAGTACACTTGCTACAGAATTGTTAAGATAGTTCTTCTTCAATTCTACCAAGAAAACGGAGTTCACTATATTGGTATTTGAGTGTTTGCTATTTCGATATGTTTTTTAATCTTCTTCCAGGTTTTCTTACATAGAGCACAACAACATCTACCACTAAATAAAACCTTTAACCTCAATAGTTTTTATTTAATTTTTAGTAATTAAGTTAAAATGACATATTATTTCTCATTTTTCTGGGTTGTACCTTGTATGTTACTTTTTCTAGCTTTCTAGGTGTTTTTTTGGCAAAAAAATGTTTTACATTGAGATTAAGTTCCAATAGTCTTTGAGGCTCGCCTTACTCCTCGATGAGGCTTGGCCCTTCAAGGCTTATACGAGTTCTTTTAACACTGGTTCTATTAAAAAAAAATCAAAACCTACCATCTAAAATACTTATTCTATATGACCAGTTTTGCTAGCAATATTTGACCAACATCCTTCCTTTTCACAAATAAATAAAGATGCAAGGTTATGATAAAACAGAATTGTAAGATCCTTTTCCTGCTCTATCTTCTACAGGCATAGCAAGAATTTTTGTAAGGAATCTCTTCGAGCAACAACATTCAAAATATTACTACAACACACTATCAAACAGGTAGATATGTTTTAAAGACAGAGAAAAACTCTCTTTTTTCTACTCTTATCATCAATTTCCATCAGCCATTACTATTATTAAAAGAAAAACTATCTCTAGTACCGCATCGGCATTTAACGCCTTGCATCATGATAAGATCCTGAGGCCACTCCACTCTTGCCAATCAGTTTTGACCTGGATGCTCCAAATTTAAGATAGTAGAGTAGGTTATATTAGGTGTGTGGACCGAATTGTGACTAGTCCCACATCAGCTAGCAAAAAAGCTACACACAAATTACTAAAGTGGGATCTCACCCTTAATAGCATTGAGGCCTTTTGAGTTAAAACCCCACAACATGGAAGAGGCCCAATTGTGATTGGACTTTGGACTTAGTGGTGGCTAGGTTGGGACAATACAGGGTTTGGGTGAGGGATCTGTGAGGGTAACATGTGTGCGGCTGCGGTCTCACAGGCTATTGTGTCTGTCCTAATGGCCCACACATTCCACATCACCATATAAAATTATTTCACGTGTTGGAATCAAGTTACCACACACATCATTGCCAATTGATTTTAGTTGGATACTCCAAATTTAAGACTCTATAGAACATATGTGAGCCTGTGACGATTTGTATCAATGAAGAGTCTCAAGCTCAAGAGCAGAAAAGAAATTAGGTTTAAGTTATTGTGCAACAACAAAATAAAACAAGGACCTTTAAGCCTAACAAGAAGATTTACAAGGTCAGGTGTAACCAAATTGGAAAGCAGGCCCTAATCAGAGATGGAAACAATAAAAGAAAAGTTATAGATTTCCCCTAAATCCACCTATGAGACGATACATGAACTTATCACATATGACATACTAGTTTTAAACTTTTCAAGTAATAATGGGAAACACATATTTCAACTATAGCAACCCAATTAACACATCAAAACAAGACAATAACTTACTTCCGCTTGTCGGCCAGCATGAAGTCTAACCCCAGACGCATCGTACATAACCTGCAAATGATAAAACAAAAATAAAAGTAGGAACCTAATAAAAAATAAAATGTGTAATAGTTACTACTTACAACTGCAGCCAAGACAACGGAGAGAGCAAAAGAGGAAGCAACAAGACCATCTTGTAAACCAATAGCAACAGAAAGAGCAGTAACAGTAGCTGAATGAGAAGACGGCATTCCACCGGATCCAAACATTCTTTTCGAATCCCACCTCTTCTCTTTATACCTGGCCGTGTCTTAAGTTGAAAAACAAATTAATGCCTAATATTAATATTAATATTAATTTAAGTAAATTAAAGAATTATTGGGTATTGTAGTACGGACCAGGTAGTGAAGAGTTTCAAGAATTGAGCTAGTGCGAAGGCGAGGAAAGCAGAGAGGAGTGGGAGATTTGAGATGAGTAGGTGTGATGATGAGGGTGGTGGTGATGACGCGTCAGCTGATGTCATCACTTCGTCCATCAGTCAGTCAGACGGAGAATTATTATTGTGTTTTCCTCTGCCAGTCTTGGCCCTTTTTAAGCCGGGAAGTTGATTTCTAGTTCTGTTTTGTTTGAACCACGCTAGTTGACTCACTTGCCACGCGGTTAGTTGACTTCGTCAAATCACGGACATTAATCTCCACCATTGATTTGAATGTTGGGATATATCACAAAGACACAAACAGCCCAAGCAATCTCGGAAGAAAGTACTTCCAGAGCCAACATCAGTCATGTCCACAAACAACCAAACAACCAATGCTTTAAGCGTCGTGAGCCACGCCATTGGAGGAGTGAGTGGTGGTCTTGGGTAGATAGACTGAATGCAAGAAATTACTATAGGGGAAGGAGGATTGTTAAGACTACTAAATATATGGATTTAAATAGTGGAAAAAAGTACTTGAAATGCTACGGTTGTGGAGGATTTGAATGGCTTAATGATGCAGTAAAAGTGGCATCCAGAAAGAAAACAGCCTAGTTGTCACGGCATGTTTCTCTTCCTCAACATAGGGTGCGTTTGTTTACTCACTTAGCTAAGGAAAGGAAATGAAAGCTATAATAGAATCGTCACTTTGGAATAGAATGAAATATAAACTAAATTTTAGTATTGTATGTTTGGTAAAATGGAGAAAAGAAAGGAAACCCAATGGATGGAATAAACCATGTTTGTCATGTAAATACTAAATAAATGAAAGGAAAATGGAAATGAAATATGTTTATTTATGTTTTTCTTTTTCTCTTTCCTATTTTCTTTTCCATTTCATGTTTGTTATTCGAAAACTAAAGAAAGAAAAAGAAAACAACCATTTTCCTTTTCCTTTCCTCTAAAATCCGTGGGTTGACCCTCAGAATCAAAATGTCTTTCCATTCCATAGTTTTGTTTCCACAAGAGAAAAACTATTTTCCTTTCCATAGCAAACAAACACACCAACCTTATGGAAAAGGTGGATCACCTCATACTTTTCCTTTCCATTCCATTCCATTAGTTTTCGCTAAAATAAACACAGCCATAGTTTCTCTTAAGCACTCTCTGAAGGAAAAGTATGTGGAAATTGATAACTAAACAACTATAACTAAGGATGGAGAGAAGTTATGGTCAAATGTGTTATGTTCTTTATAAGAGTAGTTGATGCCTTCAAGGCATCCTATTGATTGATTGGGGATCCTTTTAGTTCTATAACTGAGCTGACCCTTGCTACTATGAGGGGTGAGCTCACCCTCGATTCTTTAGATGAAGCAACACCTGATTTTAGTGCAGTCGTGGTTAGTATATTTTTAACCAGCACCAAATCAAAACTTGGATTACCTCATAAAATCAAATCTACTAGAACGAAAAAAGATATTGCTACGCCACCTTCTTCCACAATCTGAAATGACAAATCAAGAATGATATAGTAAAAAGAGGGGGCCAAGTGTTTATCATCTGGAGCAAAGTGTGACATAAGCTTAGTCACTAATCTTTTAGGTCAAGTGGTCCAAAGATAATAATTTTTTGAAGCAAAATATGTGATGCAGTAATATAGCAAAACCAACATGGAGATGGGCTAAATGGCGCTAATGACGTTCCTAAGTCAAATAAAATGTAGTTATTAAGAGATTACATTAACAAGTTATGTTGTTATTAGGAACACCTAATCATTTTCTATTTTTTTTTTTAATCAGTAAGATTCACTATATATATAGACTGAAAATAAATAGTACAAAAGTAAACATTTTAAATAGCAAGAAGCTACTCAACATCATACATTCCTTAAAAATAAAAAAGACCAAGACATACACATCTCACAATCCCATCCCAATTACACAAAGTTGAAATGTATAACTAGGCATGTTCATCAAATCGAATCTACAATAACAAACAAATATTTTAGAAATCACATTTGGATTACCTCTAGTATCTGACCAAATCAAAACTTGGATTACTTCATAGTATAAATCAAATCTACTAGAACGAAAAAAATGTTGCTACGCCTTCGTCTTCCATAATTTGAAATGACAAATCAAGAGTGATATAGTAAAAAGAGGGGCCAAGTGTTAATCATCTGGAGCAAAGTGTGACATAAGTCACTAATCTTTTAGGTCAAGTGGTCTAAAGATAATAATTTTTTGAAGCAAAAGATGTGATGCAGTAACATAGCAAAACCGAAATGGAAATGGGCTAGATGGCGCTAATGACGTTCCTAAGTCAAATAAAATGTAGTTAGTAAGATAGTACATTAACAAGTTATTTTGTTATTATGGGCACCTATTAGTACCCTCCATTCTCAGACCTGTCATTTCAACACACGTGTCCAACCCACCAGGTCGTACCTTCGCAGAACTCACATATCACAAGGTCGTAGTTGCGACCTAGAACCAGAACGTCCAAATATCAGATACAGGCACACATGGAAACAAAGGATCTGCAACGGTCTTGAGGATCAATCAAAGCACCACATAAGGAGACATTTACTTTGTAATGATGGAAGTAAATGTGAATCATCAAGAGAACGCACAATATGGATCTATACTCCACAACGGTCTGGAATAAATAAGGAAAGTCAGCTCACCACCTATAAATAGGGAGAGGGATAAACTACGTAAGGCTTGACTCAGGTTGACCTAAGAAAACCTGATACATAGGCAACTCTTCTCCAAAGGAAGAGCATATCCATTTCCACCTAACTTTCAATCTCAGTTCGCATATAAAGCAAGTCATAAACCTAAACATTGGCGCCGTCTGCCGGTTCATTCCTTGAGAAAAACACACACACCATTTTCTCAACCCCACGAAACTTGATAAAACCGCCATGGAAGAACAACTCAAAGCTCTCGTAGATCAAGTGAAGAACCTCTAAAACTCCTTTACCATGCTCCAGCAAGAAAACCAAACTCTGCGCGAACAAACCACTTCCAACACCAACAACCTGGCTCCAGATGCAATTGAAAACAACGCAGTCACATCCCTCTCTACAACCACCAATCAACGTCTTGAGGACTTCTCCCAGCGGTTGGAAAAGTCGAGCGAAAAAGTCAGCGTAGCCCAGATCGTCCAAAAGATGCTCCAGTCATACAAAGCGTCACCATTCACCATTGAAGTCAACGACAAACAGCCTCCCACTAATTTCATCCAGCCAAAGTTCCCAATGTACGATGGCAGCTCGTGTCCATGCCATCACGTAGCTCGTTTTAGCTAAATCCTGGAGCTCTACAATGCTCCAAACTTTGACTACCTAAAATGCATACTTTTTCCAGCCAGCTTGAAAGACGGAGCATTAGATTGGTTCTATACACTAGCGCTTGATTCAATCTACAACTTCGACAAGCTGGCCGAGACATTCGCAACAGAGTTCGTCCACAATAGGAAGAAGCAAGCCGACCTAGACTAGTTATTCCAGCTGAAGCAAGCACACGGCGAGACTATTCGTGCTTTCTTAGGAAGTTTCAAAAAGGAATTGCTACAAATGGAGCCAGGCCTCAAGGATAGTTTTGCAACCTCAGCATTCACCAACGCCCTCCTAGACGATTATGAACTAGCAGGGTCTCTCATGCGTAATAAGCCAGAACGCCTAGACGATCTGTACCATAGAGTCGATAAGTACATTAAGTATGAAAAATGGATGGCCTAGCGGAAATGCAAAGAAGTCCTCACAGTAAGCGACAAAAAAGAACCCAAAGAGAGCAAGCAGTACTCAGGCAATAACAAGACCACTCACTAAAAAAAGATATCTTACACCAAGAGAGAATTCTCCAACTTCTCCAGGACGCCAAGTCATATCCTGAAGAAAATAAGGACAAGTGCCTTTACTTCAAGCCCAACATCAACAAGGTCATAGAAGTCCCAGGACGCCTATACTGCCATTTTCACAAACTACATCACCATGAGACAGACGAGTGCTAGAGTCTCAAACACTACCTCCAAGATCTGGTTGAGGAGGGTAAGTTGAAGGATTATTTACAAGACAACGATCTAAGGCACAAATTAGATGCCAAGCGAACTTGTAATAGAAGTCACAGTAGAGAGCGACCTGACAGAAGAAGAAGCAGAAGCAGAACAACAAGACGATCTAGGTCTGCAGAACGTCCAAGATATCATAGACGCCAGCATTCCTCAGACCGCGAAGAGGAAAAAGTGATCCACATGATCACTGACAGCTTTAATGACGACACTACAAGTCGTGAAAAGAGGAGACGTGTGGGAGCATTGCAAGAAATCTACAACCTTTCCCACAAAGCTGAGATGATAGCTCCCGCAAACTCTCATTCTGACACAGCAATATCATTCACTGAGGACGACCTCAAGAAAGTATGCGTCCCTCACAACGACACACTAGTGGTCCATGTAAAAATCAAAGGCTAGACAGTCAAGCGTGTGTTAATCAACCCAGGCAGTTCCTGCGACGTCCTTTTCTACCAAACATACAAGGACATGCACCTACCAGACTCAGTTATGATAGATTCAAACACACCACTTTATAGATTTAGTGGAGAATGAACAGACGCACTTGGAGACATCATTCTCCCAGTCTCCATCGGCGAAAAAGAAGATATAGTCAGGACGTCCACTTGCTTTAGTGTAATTGATGTCAAGTCGTCTTACACAACCATCTTGGGGAATAGATGGATCCACAAGATCCAAGCGGTCCCATCAACCCTACACCAAGTCCTGCGGTTTCCGGACCTCGAGGAATCATGGAACTCAGAAGCAACCAACTATAATCCCACCGATGCAATCAAGTTAACACAACAACCAAAGTCAATTCTCAAGTCGCCAACCCAAAAGACATCCCGAAGCCAGAAGATCCTCAAGCCTTTAGCCCTCCAGCATCAGAAGCAGACAAGCCTAAGACCAAACCAGCAAAGGTCGAACCAGGTGAAAAAGACAAATTGGACACAACTAATGACCCAAAATTTGTATATGTAGGGGCTGATTTAGACCCCAAGCTCAAGGAGCAACTTGCCAATTTTTATCTCTCAATAAAGATGTCTTTGCTTGGTCATACATCAATATGCCATGAATTGACCTTCAGGTCACTTGTCACAAACTAAAAGTAGATCCAACAGTCAAACCAATCAAACAACAACCTAGAAAACTAGCACTTAAATTTCAAAAGGCAATTAATGAAGAGATTGAAAATCTCAAAAAGGTTGGCTTCATTAGAGAAGTTGAATACCCAACCTGGTTTGCCAACATTGTCGTCGTCCCTAAGAAAAATGGGTAGATACAACTTTGCATCGACTTCACCAATGTCAACAAGCACTGTCCAAAGGATAGCTTCCCACTACCATGAATCGATCAACTTGTAGACCAAACATGTGGTCACGAGCTGATATCCTTCAAGGATGCATACAATGGATACAACCAAATACCCCTAGCAAAAGAGGACCAAGAAAAGACAGCTTTCATCACCGAGCAAGGAACGTACTGATACAACGTCCTACCATTCGGACTAAATAACTCAGGCACGACCTATCAAAGACTTGTCACAAAAATGTTCAAAGACATGCTAAGAGACACTATGGAAGTCTACATCGATAACATGGTAGTCAAAAGCGCCAAGGCTGGTGACCACATTGCTCACCTGCAGAATGCTATTGGAAGATTATGGCAAAACAAGATGAAGCTTAACCCAGCAAAGTGCGTATTTGAAGTAGCCTTAGGGAAATTTTTAGGTTACTTCGTCTCACAGCGATGCATTGAAGCAAATCCATAGCAAATACGAGCTCTCTTGGAAATGCCAAAACCAACCTCCAAGTAACAAATATACAAGTTATCTAGCATGGTCTCTGATAAGAGCCCAAAACTGTAGTTTTAACCCTGTAATAGACATACTTTTAGACCAATTATGTGAGTAATAATTAAGAGTTAACATTGATTACGTGTTTTTATGCATTTCAAGCTTCAAAGTCCATTATGTGCAGAAATGTGCCACTTTAGCGAGATAAAAGAGCAAAGGTCGGTTACTAAGGAGTTCCGTGATTAAAGGCCAAGATTCAAGAAGACAAAGCTTTTCTAAAGCCCGGTCAAAAGCTGAAAAGTCGACGCGGGCAGAAACATCACACAAAGTCAGCAGAACTTCCGAAGGCCATATCTTTGGACTCAGACCTCGGAATGGGGCCTACCTTATGTCAAAACGACCGGCTCGGAAAGAGCTTTCCAATGGTCTAAGCCGTGATCCAATCAGAGGAGCAGAAGTGGACAAAACGTCTGTTGAAGCCAACTGCAGCTGAAGAGGCCTTTTTGGACTGAAAGAATTGGGTTTTGGGCCGATTTCTCGGCCCAAAACATGGCTCCAAGCCCATGCACGATTTTTGGATCTGAAAGTATAAAAACAAAAGCTTAGCTCTTTGTTAATACTAGTTAGTTAATGTTAGTTAGTTAATAGTAGATAGTTAATGGTAGATAGGTTAGAGTAAAAAGTAGCCATTAAAATAGCTTCTAGATCTAGTTTTTACGCAATTGTTTTTAATTAAGTTTAATTTCAAATCCAATTCTTGTTTTAGATTAAACTATTAGAATCATTACTCTTAATTAGTTTGATTAATAAAATAGCTAGTTGTTAAATTTCGATTCTTGTCATTTACATTTGTGTTAGATTTGATTCATTTATTACTTGTTATTCAATTCTTAGTTATTAATTAGATTTTAATTATTATTTAATTTAGATTAGTAAATTTCAATTCTTTATATCATGTTTAGTTTAAATTTAATCGGAAATGATTGCATAATGATTCTCGGCTAAACCTCCATTAGAGGGGGTTGAGAAGCCTTGATAAAAGCTTGATTCCGACTATCGTAGAATCGTCGTAATTTCCTTTCCACTTTAGAAACGATTAGTTCACCATGAGAATGGGTTTAATCGTTCACATGCTAGTTATGAATTGGTAGGAATGCCATGTGTAATTAGGGATTAGGAAGAACCAATTGTTCTCGCGGGCGATTCAATTCGGATTACGACGATTCGTTGTTAATAGGATTAAGTCGAAGTTAAGGTGGAATCAATCCCCTCTAACTCCTTATCATATAATCAATGTAGCATTCCCTTAGTTGTCCTAATAGTTGACTAGTGCATCTTGTGGGTAGTTGCATCGTAGTCTAGTTGCCTTTTCGTAAATCTCTCATTAGACCTTAAGTAGAGTAATTAGACTAGAAAACACAGCATGCGAAAGGACTAGGAGTGGAACGAACTTCCTACTCCATTATATCTCATAGGATTGAGAGTAGAATCTTTGATAAATATAGACACGCATAAGCTAGTTTTAGTTTTACTTGCGTTTAGAGTTTTACCACTTTATTTCGTAGGTAAGACTATTCAATTTTATCTTTTATCAAATGGCGCCGCTGCCATCTTAGTTTCACTTTCGTATTATTTTTGTAGTGTTAGTACTTTTCTTAAAGTCCCATTTCACCCACCCACCCGTGTTTGATTCATACTGTGGTTATCCGATTCAACGTTGGAAAGTTCTGAAAAAATAACACTGAGCGCGACCGCGCCCTACCAGAGCGCACCTGCGCCCTATAGCCTGGAGCAAGAGCGCGACCCGCCCTTAAACTCTGGAATACCAAGTTTACACGGATGGCCGCCAGCTCTCTGCTCTTAGACCAGCGCCTTAGCAAATTTTTCCGGATTTTCGGCAGGTTTGATTCCAACTTTGATTTTTCATATTTTTCGGTGTTCTAACTTGTTATACACGAACAACACGTAAACAACAAGATGCTATTCATAAGCGAAGCAAGGACGCAATCAGGTATTCCTTTCTTCCACACCTCGCATCTCCTGTTAGAGGTTTATACTAGTATATTAGAATTGTTTGGAGTGTTGATGTGTTTAGCTAAATTTGGTTTTAGCCTTGTATGAGATTAAGGTCTGGCCGAACAAAAACAAAGAACGTAATTACACAACAACGTCAACAAACAAGTCTATCTAGTATACCACCCACTACACCTCTAGCTACTATTTCACACACATCACCTGACACAATGCCCGATGAAGAAGAGACTCCTCTCTCTGACTTCTACAAAGCCTTGAGCGATAGCCCCAAATCTTGTATCGTTCTAGCGGACTCCATTGGGGATTTCGAATCCCCCAAATATTTTAATTTGTTACCCGTTTTCATGGATTAGACCATGAAAAACCTTATTATCACATACGCGTAGGATTGAACAAGTCCTAACAACATTCCACCATCCTACGGTTGGTGCGGAACAAATTAAACTCGTGGTATTCCCTTTCACCTTAGCCCGATAAAGGCGTCTTGGTTAAGCGCCCAAACGCCTAATTCTCGTGGACTCGTGGGATAAACTTGTTTCAAATTTTGTTTATGGAACATTTTACCCACCCCTAAAGACGGATGAGATGCTTTCCAAGATTCATTTCTTTCGACAAAATCCTCATGAATCATTTTCAGAGGCTTGGAATCGTTTCACCGATCTCCTTATAGAGTGTCCACATCATAATTTAGCGAAAGACACGTTAGTTCGTGCCTTTTTCAAAGGACTTCTACACCACCATAAAGAAGTCCTAGACATAATGAATGGGGGTAGTTTCTTAAGTAAAGGAGCCTCAGAGGCATATAAATTTTTAAAAGATCAGACTAAGCGTAATAATAATTGGGGGGGTAGTGACGATTACTCCCGCTCCGCTAGTTCTTCTTCAACAGTTAAGGCTACCAGTATGTTTGAGGTTAAATCAGATCCTGAGCTTAAAACTCTAATTGAATCCCTCACAAAAAGGTAGAGGCCATTTACGTACAACAAAAGCCAATCCCCCGTCATGAATGTAAATTCAAATCCATGTAGTTTCATTTGGAGCCCCGAAAGCATCCCGACTCAACCGTCCCTATTGCCTATGAACGGGGCTTGTTCCATTAATAGTGAACCTAAGCCCCTTGGAGACAAAATCCCAACCGGTTGGAGAAATAACCAAAACGCGTCACACCTCAAGGGTACAATAATCAATATGTTAGGCCTATGCACGCTTTAACCAAGCCCCACTCACGACAAGGACGCGGTCGAGGTAATTTTAATAATTATAACAACCAAAGCTTAAACCTCGACAAGGTCAAGCCCAAAGTCAAGGTAATTATAATAATTATAATGCTAATAGAGGTATCGTTAGGTAAATAATAACTATCAAAATCCACCCATAAATAATTCACGTGAAATAGTTCGGTCACACCACCCGTGACTACTACACCCACACAACCGGATCGTCTTGACACCTTCATACAAGTGAGCCAAAAACTTTTCCAAACCATGGCTCAATCTAACCAAACTTCTACAATCCGTTAATAATTTAACCCAACGGTTGGCTCAAAATAAAGCCCAACCCAAAGGTGTGTTTCCAAGTCACGAAATACCTAATCCTAAAACAACAAATACAGCCTTTGAGGTAACCCGATAATACTAGTAAGGAACATGAAAATGTAGGTGAGCTAAAGGCCATCACCACCACTCGGATTCTGGCGAGTGGTTGATAACAAAGTAACTATGCCTATAGTTACCCCCACCAATAGTCCCCTACACTGCTATATTACTAGATACCGAAATAGAAACTGAAGAGCCTACCACTGTAGAGGTACCAGTTACAACACAACCTAAGAAACAGGAAGTCACGGTTAAACATCCAGGTAATACCATTGCTAAAATATAAACAGAAACCGCCGTTTCCGCAAAAATTAACCGTGTTAACTAGGGATACAAATTATGAGGAGATTAGGGATGTTTTCAAGAATCTAACTATAAACCTTCCTTCCTCGAAGCTATAAAAAGCTACCACACCATGCTAAGTTTCTTAAGGAATTGTGTACTACTAGGCATAAGACCAATATACCAAAAGGCGCCTTTTAACGGAACAATTCCCAACTTTATCTGAACATAATGGAATTGTTTAAGTACAAGGACCACGGTCGCCCCTCTTTGTCAATGCACCTTAGGAGATTCTTATCTGACGACGGCGTTATTAGACTTGGGGGCTAGCGTTAACTTACTCCCGTTTTATTTGTATAGACAAATAGGTCTAGGCGAGATGCAACCCACTAAAATGGCGTTGCAATTAGCTGATCGGTCTATTAAGTATCCTAAGGGTGTCTCGAAAATGTTACGGTAAAAATTCAGGATTTTTACTATCCGGCTGATTTTGTCATCCTCGACCACGAAGTCGTTAACGACTCGTCCCGATCATCTTAGAAGCGCCCTTTTTCGGCATTTGCCGCCGCTCATTAATTGCGCGATGGTTCAATGTCCATGTCTTTTGGCCATCTTCTTTGTTGAAGTCAATGTTTTTAAAACAAAGACACAGATTACCCGATTCGATCTATGGATGGAGAGGTTAGCATGATCGAGAGCTTTGCTCGAGATTATTTCAACAACACGTTCCCGGATAATCATATGCCCAAATTTCTTTCCTTTGGAAGTTCGGACTCAACATTTCCATCCCTACACTAGTCGATACACATATTACGGATGAGGATGAGATAGATGACTTTTCAAAGATGTAGAGGACTATCATAGTAACGAGAATATGACCAATCTAGATGAGCAATTCGATGAGTTTCTTAGAGCAGGTGATAATTCACCCTATCAAGAACTACTTTCCACAACATCCACCTCATCTCCCCTCCTTCCACCCTTTGAAAGGAATCTCGAGTTTGCACTCGATCCTTTTGTTTCTCTTGTGCTCCATAATTTTTTAAATCCACCTAGTAAACAAATACTTCAGAAGGATAACCCATTTGAGACCTTCAATTTCAGACTTGAGACAGTCCCTACACACACAATGAATGAGTTTTGTGCTAAAACCACATCTTCATTGTTTACAGGCTGTCTTTCTACAACTTATCCATATCCACCATATTCTCTACAACCATTCACTTTTCCATACTTATTTACTAGAACACCCACTCATTCAAAAATGAAAAAGAAGATGCATTCTAGGTTACGTAATAGGGTTATCCGACTTTGCTTTCATTTTACTAGGTTGCGTCATAGGAAATCTTGGTGCTTGATTGTGTTTGGATATGTTTTCTGTGATATTTATTTATGGAATGATCCACAACTATTTTGGTTGTTGATATATGGTAAACTGCATGTTCATACATATGTTTGGATAAGTCTCGAGTATTTGACTATAAACGACTCAACTTTTGTGTTTGGTGCATTTCCTTTCATTTCCATATATTGGTGAGTGCACCATTAAGGTAACTGGGCCCTCCCTACGGAGTGTGTGGCTGTAAGTACCGGAACCTAAGTCCACGTTTAAACATAATTCACGTTTTCCACTCTTGCATGTTTTCTCGGATTTTTGAGTCATGTTTCTCTATGGGGTGAATTATGTCCTTCTTGTTTATTGTTTTCTTTTTAAAATTAAAATTAAAAATATATATATATATTAAAGAATAAACATAGTAATATAGGAAGTCTCGAATCTGACTTTAAAAGACCCACTGCTAAAAACAAATTTTCTAAGCTTCATTGAAAAAAATTTGTTTGAGGGTGGGGTGTTCGTGTTTCCGTCCTAGAATGTTTATGTCCCATTACAGTTGCTTAGGCCGTTTAATTGTATTACGATTCGGGTTGACATAATCCATGATTTTAGAGTCCAATTGTTTGCATAACGTACGTCATGCACGCACTTTGAGGCATTTTACACTATCTTATATGTCATCCACGGTCGGAATAGAGTGTTTTATGGATCATTGGATTGGAAATTCTCTCCTGATCATTTCCATATCTCATTCGCAAAAATCGGACCGGTAACGAAGCGGCAATTTTGATTTGAAATTTCGCGAAAAATCGAAAAAAATCAAAAATTTCAATTTAGGCTTGGGCCCAACCCGCCCACCGACAGCGCAACCGCGCCCTTACCTTAGCCAATAGTCGCGATCTTCTTCTCCATACCACCATTAACGCCCAAAAGCTTCAAACAAACAAAAAAAAAAATAAATAAAAAGAAAACCTAAATTAAACCACGCCCCCAATTCAAATCGATTTCAAATCTAACCTAAAAGCTTCCCAACACAACCCCCACCGATTTACATCACCAAAAACCACCGAAAACTCCAAATTTTGGTGCTGCCGCGCCACCACTCCACCACCACTTTGTTGTTTCCAGTTGGTTGATTTAAATCCCACCACCACATCCCATTTAAACCCCACTACATTCCAAACTTCCAATGGCTCAACAACGCCGATTTTGCGGAACAAGCTTTTACCGGCGACCACTTCTCTGCGCCGTTCTACGGTGATCGAAATGATCGGTCGAGGCTGGAATAGCTTGTGGTACTTTCGGTGGAAGCCTATTACCACGAGGACTTAGTCGACGGTTCTACAATACGAGGGAGTTGGAAGGGACTAGGATTTTTGTTGTGGTGGTGAAGAGGAGGAAGGAAGTGACGACTGGGTTGTTGGTCGAGATTCTAGGCATTCCGCCTAGAATCCATCCGATGTCACCCCGCAGAGTCCCAACATAATGGGGTAGAGCCATTGATGAGCGAAATAGTTTCTTGAATGGGACTACAATGCGCGAGATCGCATTGTGTTCGACGAGCTTCCCTTAGAGGAGGACCCGGGTGGGCACTCGATGGATTGGTCGAACGCCCTGGGAAGGAGAAGGTCGGCGACATTGGCCCGAACTGCCTCCATATCTTATGGATACTCTAGGAGCGAAGTCACGAGTTCGTATCTTGGAGTTTCTGCTTAGCATGATTAGGGGAGTAGGGAAGTCTGTTGCCCCTCTCCCTATGTTGATAACCAAGATCATGTTGAAGTTGAGATCAGCTCAGGCGACTGATAGGACTTACATCACCCTACACCGTAACCCGCGCATCTATAGGGAGTGTGTCCAACGAGTGTGGAGGTTGGCTGAGGATAGAAAAGAAGAAGAAGAGGCTAGTGGATAGGAGAATGCCGAGGAGGCTGGGGGAAATCAGAATGCCTTGGAGGATGAGGAGGATTTGACGTGTTTTGATGCGGATGCCTTGGAGAGGTGGTCGGATCACGAGACGCATGGCTGTGATTCATCGTGGCATCGCGTTAAGCTCAACACTATCTGCGAAGACCTCGGACTCGACAGACAACAATGCATCATAACCGAGGTCCAGGTCCGCGAGAGAGAGGGCGAGAGGTGGGAACAGATGAGATGAGGGAGCTAGAAGAAGCTGCGGTTCGGAAGAGATGCTTACACGATTCCCACCTCGCGGGGACTCTCCTTCGAGGACACACCATCGAGGCACGAGCATTGTCGCCCGAAGGGCGAATGGTAATGGTGCCGCCCGGGGAGCCCAGAGCGATCTCGGACCATGTGCCCTCCGCTACCGGTTACGGAGTAGTTAGGGATAGCATCGGTTGATGTTTTATATTTAATTGTAGTTTCATTATTGTTATTTATTTTAATGTAAGTTTTATGTCCGTAATTTATTTTTTTTTGTAGTGAAATGTACTTGAATGAAAATTTTAATATAATGGGTTATTTTTCGGTATCGTGGTTGTTTAATATTGATCCCACCTTCCCAACTTGTTTGGGGTGGTTTTATCTATTCAAAGATGATTTTTAGATAACCCTCGTGTTAGAATTTATTGCGGAGTCAAGGTGAAAATATGGCCGTTTAGGCATATCCAGGAATAAGTATAAGGGTAGGATGAAATCTAGATTAAATAGGTAGATTCTATCATAAATTCAACCTAAAAGATACTAGGTTTGAATTAGAATCAAGATAATGAGTTGTTTCCGTTTTTCGGGTTTGGAAATTTTAGGATTTCTGGAAACTGCCGTAATTAGTTTTGGCAACTTCCCGATCCGTTTTAGCAACTTAAAACCTATATAAACTTTATACATTCTACACTCACAACACACACTACACCTAAACTCCATCAATCACCTTTCACTCCCACGATTCCCACGTTTCGGCTCATTTTCCGAGTTTTAGCAACTCCGAAGCTTTTCGGCGCTTCTGAGGCGCACTCGCTCTGCATTTTTTTTTCTGAATTTTTGTCGAGGCCTTTTCAGCGCTTCAAGCGCGACCCGCGCTCAAACACTGGAAATTCCAACTACTCGGGCGCTTCATACCGACTTCGTGGACGAAAAATTTCCGTTTTTACGGAAAATATCCGGATCATTCGCAGCTATTCTAGAGCGTAAGTTTGAGATGACATCTCCAACATTGATACCGGAACAGTCTTTCGAAGATTTGTTCCAAAGCACTACTTATGGTG